>NC_044004.1:71887537-76887537 GCF_900496995.4 Aquila chrysaetos chrysaetos | reverse complement strand
CCTTAGTAGGAGGCAAGGGCACAGCTACAGCAAGGGAAGGAAGAAATAGCTGATTTCTGCCAGCTGTTTCTGTAACCAGTGAAAAGTGGGCGTGCATGTTGAAAATAAGAACGCTGCCCGTGTCTGCAGATAGGATTTCCCATATCGTATCCATTTCCAGAAAGACTTTCTGCATTGAGGTCACAGCTCTGAGCCCCATGACAGTGTTTATCAAAAGGTCCTGGGCAGAGCTGATTATGATGATGCGAGTCCCAGGGAGCCAACTCTCCCTCTCTTTTTCAGAAATAGTAGCAATCGTGTAACTTCACATTTGCAGATTTTTAAAAGACGTCTTTCAGCTGATGACACGTGGACCTCGGGGTATCTATGAGCGACTCCTGAAAGTCCCTGTGAAAGGCAATTGTGGAAAAGCAACCGTCTTGTCAGGAGGCTTAAATTATCTGCAGTTATACCACTGCCTTGCTTCCTTGGCTACAGGCCGGCTTGAATTATTTCTAACTCGCCTGTCACTGTACAGTTGGCCACCTGTACTCAGACCTCTGTTTTTATGCAGAATTATAATGAAAAGGTTGGGTTGAATACCTATTGATTTAAATTGACATTCTTCTGCCTCGATGACTGCTAAACTGCATCCTGAGAAAAATATTAAAATAATATTTCATTCCTATAACATTGAAAGAGAAAGCAATGGAGCAAAGGTGTTTTCCACTGTATCAGCCCCTAACTGAAATACAAAGTAGTGTTACAAATTTGCATGCAGTTAGTAAAAGAAACCAATGGAGAAAAAGCTTGGTAAAAGAACCAGAGAGGATTAAATTTACCCATTCATCAAACAGGCGCTGCACCCTCTTAAGAAAGAAATGTCTCGGATGAGGCAGAGGAGTAAGACAGGTAAATCCATTTTCAGGTAAAAAGCTAGGAAAATATTCTAGGAAATAAAGAAACTGAATGAGAAGCTGGTAAGAAAAGTGAGAAATCCTTATCTTTGCAACTGTATATTTAACAGAATACAATTAAAACCCACCTTTGCCATCAAGTTTTGTAGGGGGAAAGTCACAATTTTATTATAAGACCTAGAATTGCTGATTACTGTGCTAGTCTAGGGCCTGAAATAACACTTCTGGGGGGAAAGCAGATTCCAAAATGTGCCTGTGATAAACCAGCCTGAAGCCTGATCTCTTGGGCTGCTTTGAGGATGTTCACAATTCTCAAGCAATTTGGTTATCGTAGCACCGCCAATAAAGTTTGGCCAGAACATAGAGTTGTCACCTCTGAGGGGTTGTATAGGATAATAAACCAAGCTGGCTTGGACTGGCATCGAGATCTGGAATATAGGCTTTAACAACAAATAAAGAATTATGAAATGTTGCTGTATGCCAGTAATGAAAAGACTGGTCCTGTGGTAAAAGCTCCTGGAAAAAAATCACACTAGACCACTGATGAGGAAAACATTTGTTTTCTTCAAACACACAAAAAGAGAGAAATAGAACAAAAAGCGATATTTACTGTACAAGTCAAGAACTGTAGCTCTCGTCTTGGCTGCTGTAAAATGATACAGCTTTACAAAACACGTGAAACCCCAGTGAGCTACATAATGGGAAACCTACCCCGTTCTGCCTGAAATCATTCACTCCCCAAAACTGACAACTAAAACCAAAGTTAATTCCCCTAAATAAAAGGAGCATAGACAATTGACCTCAAGCATGGACTCTACAAATGCAACCTAAATCCTAACCTCAGTATCAAGTGCTCATTTAGACACCTATATCGTATTTTGAGATCATAAAATTAGGCTTGTTGACTTTCTACTTTAAGACTATAAGGCAGCACGGCTTGAAGAAATGACTGATATATGTTGATATAAGTATGTGCTTTAGATTTTGACTGAGGTATAACTCTGCCAGGAAAACAAATATTTTCGTTAACTGCTTTCCATGGTCTGAAAGATCTCCTCCATTCTTGGCAGCTGCTGTGGACTTACTGTATAATTTGTCTCTTTTCCTGGTATGTGATGGCTGGGTACAATAATGTCAGCAAAGCAGCTATTCTGGATTCTGTGCATTTAAAAAAAAAAAAAAAAAAAAAGGGGGGGGGGGGGGGAGAGAAAAACATTAGAATAATTCTTGGCTTCCAGGACCTGGAATGCTCATTTTAAACAAATCCTTGAATATATCTATGAAATACTAAAAGACAGTCAAATATTAATACTATACATTTACACAGGCTGGAGAGGACAAACTGGTTAGTCTGTTGTCTATTATACAATCGCATAAGGCTCCTGTGGTGTGCAAGCACAGAATTAAAGCAATGAATGCCAAGCTGGTTTGTAACATATTTAAAAACAGGATTTATCTTGGAAACAAACAAACAAAAATCTAACAGAATCAAGTTTGATACCGGTTTTGTAAGTAGTGATACTAGGGTTCTTTCAAGTATTTAACTTAATCCCATACGAATCCTGATAAAATATCCCTGCTCAGAGAGCAGTCTGTGTTCAATACACTAACATAGGGGACTGATAGACCTAAAAAAATGCGTTAATGAGTTATCCTCATTCTGTTACGGTGTTTTTAATGGCTCTGCCAGGAACCACATGGTCTTGGTCAAATACCATTCCAGATCTTTATCAATGGTCTAGAAGGAAATCAAATGAATTCTGATATAAACGTCAGCCGACAGCAAAATGTGTGGTGTAGCAAAATGATAAAGTCAGTTATTCAGAGCAACTTGGAATGAAAACATAAAAATGAGTGGTAATGTCCCCAGACAAGCTGCATTATTGGTTATCTTTACCTACCGGGAAGCTGAGCTCAGACCAAAATGCATTTTAATACAGCATAAAGTTGAACAAGGAGCGTATCTCACACCGAGAGGGTAGCTGTTGGTATATCGCTGGGACACACTACGATTTTAAAAAGGTATCTGCCTAATTTCCTGACTACAAAGCTCCCCAGCCCAGTGCTGATGAGAAATAAATGGATTCGATTGCTCCATGTAGGAGTACAGGAATATCTTCCCGGAGCCGTGTGGTGACATTTCCTTTATATATCCTTTCACCCTAGTGAAACTAGAAACTACTTCCTAGGAAGACCTAGGCGGTCTTCTGAACGGCTTCCCGCTCCACCACGTGCCCTTGCAGCAATGCCATTAGGCAGGTGAAATGATCAAGTCCATCCTAAAAGGACTCTGACGTCTCCTACCATAAATGAAGCCGGGGTCTGTAGGTGATCGTAGAATCGTAGAACCATTTAGGTTGGAAAAAACCTTTAAGATCCTCGAGTCCAACCGTAGACCGAAATGATGTAAGTGTGGGCAAGTTTCCAGCTGCCTGCAAGGAATAATGAAAATGCCCGATGCCAAGTCCCGCATTACTCGGGAGTGTGGTGCATCAAACAGGGCTTTTGTGGTCCTGCCTTCAGCTCATCAAATACAAAACACAGAAACTTACCCGCCAGATCTGCTGAACTTGTAACCGGTTCCTATTCTGGCTGCAGAATAAAATTCTCTGCCTGTCTTAATATCTGATTATAAGCCTGAGACCTCTGAGGACTGTGTGAGATAACAGGTACGCATCCAATTTTCATTTAGCTTACACAGGAGGAAAATGTATTTAAAAACTAACTTTCTTCCCTATAATGCTTTTCATTTCATTCAACAGCCTTCCCCTTGCTTCTCTGCTTTCCGTGCCTTCCAGCACAACATTTCAGCAGCGTCATTGGCCACTTTAGGCAAAACAGCGATGGAAACACGTTACACATGACAGCCAAATGTGTCGATCTGTTGACACTGGACGCTATGAGGTCGCTATTAAGACTTTGCAGTGGAGTATGAGCTGGACGGTGTTGGGATTAGATTGCTTTTTCTGTATCTGGAGGTGAAAGCCTGATGAAGTGTTGGGCTGCGTTATCAACAGAGCTGTAGGCAAGACGAAAAGTGCAAAATGACCTTTTCTTCGCTTTATTTCCATTCTTATGAGTGACGGAACACTTCCTAGCGCAGCCTTAACTGTGTCTAAATTTATGTGTGTTAATCTAAAAGGGGTCAAAACTCTACCCACGCTTATGCTGATGTACCACCAGAGCAATTCCACTGACACAAGCAGAGCTACTCCGGATTTCGGCTAACGCGATGTGAAATGGAAGTTGGCTTAGGATGTCTCTCTGTCATGGTTTACCCACAGGCTCTAAGAATTGCAGAGAGGAAACGGATCCACATGTAAAGTTCCCAGTGGGCTTCAGGGAAGAACTTGGGGAGTTTCCCTGAGTTTTAAGACCTCTCTCTTCCCCCCCCCCCCCCTTCTCTCTCTTCCTTACCCTTATGCTAGGCAAAAAAGCTTTCTTAAAGTACCCAGAACTTTAGCTTTTTTGAAGCAACTCGGGTAGCACTTCCACTGGTGGTGGTCATGGTTTCCACAAGCTTTAGTTCTTTAGCAGCTTTCCTATGCCAACAAAATAGGTTTGTTTTAGTTTCAGTCTGAATTCAGAGAGACAAACTCTGCTGGGGGGGATGAATGATTTCGCTCCTGCTTCCGAACCCAGCAAGTTCCTCGTGACTACTCTTTCCCAAGGGAAGACGGGGAGTCCTCGCAGCCGGCACTGTTCTCATCTGAGCTGCTCAGCAAGACCTGGACTCAGGGGAGCCGCTGGCCGTGATCCTGTGGCTGGCAAACAAGCTTTCCTTATTACCTTTTGGTTTTTTTTTTTTTTTTCTTCTGTCCCAGCCTGTCTTTTTACCACTGATAGGTAGAAATAACGCAGGGTGTGTGACAGTCACATCCAAATCAGAGTACAAAAGGCTTAAGCAAATTCGGTCTCTGAAACAACCTGCTGATATTTACAGTCATGGCATTAGATCAGCGACATAATTCCAAATATTAAATTACAAGGCCTGTGAACCAACACATAGATATTGTTTGATTTATTGTCATACGTGTGTTGAAAATTTTACAATGTATCATTTGTGTTGATATAACGCAAGGGGCACGTATCATAATTCTGGTATCTGATACTGACAGGCATTATTTACGAGTGTCTGTTGTCTAGATATTCTCCTGTTTTCTAGATATTCTCTTTTCCAGAATTTTATGCAATTTGCTTACCTCAGATGTACAGCATTTATACGAAAATTCAACATTGGCCTTTTATTTGAATTTGCGCACTTTTGTAGCAGCATTTTTAGTTTTGACGTTTGAGAGAAGAGCCCAGAGGAAAGTGCAAACTGTGGGCACAGAAAAGCTCGAACAACTTTAGAACAAGATTGTGTCCGTTCCACACATAAAATACTTGGTTAACGATTCATTCTGACCTATTCATTAGTGAATGCCCCAAAGTCCGTCTGGGGGTGTCAGAATGCCCACCGTGTTTTGCAGTGCTGCATTTTTTACTTGGAGCTCAAATTTAGCTGACAGATATGAAAAATCCCATGTAGCGAGAAAAAACTCTAGTGATTATGCCACGGTGAATGCTTGAAGAGTTATTCCAGCTAAGGCTGATGTTAGCTTATGTTGGCAATCCTCCCCCCCTACCCTGTATAATCTTTTTTCTCTGCGAATACAGTATTACTGTTGTTTTCTGCTGATTCTAAGCACCTCATCTGAACCGGGGGCTTTTTCATAACACGAATAAAGAAGCCGCCTAGATACGCAGGGCTGCCTTTCGAGAAGACCCGGTGAATTGCTCACTGCAGGCAAGGGTCGCTGCACGCCTGTAGATGGAGTTAAATATCAAAGAACTGGTGCAGACCTTAACAGCGTTATGCGATGCAGGCAGACGGGACCGATGATCCCTCCTTTGCTCTCGCGTCGGTTTACTGTCCAGCTCCTCGCAAGAGGGAAAGCGGTGTTTCCACTAAGAATAGTTTGTAGATAAACTGGCTATCGTCTCCAACTGAATCAACTAGTGCAGTTAGAAAAAGCCGAGCACTCCCAGGCACAAAAGTCCTTCCCCAAGTCGGTAGAAGATACCAAAAAGCGCAAAACTAAATACAGGCTGAGGACGGCCGCGTCCGAGAGGAAAGGTCCCCCGCAAATAACAGCGCTGGCACGGGGTGGCCGTGCGGGGAGAAGCGCTGGGCGCCGGCATTCCCAACCGCGCCGGCCCTCCCGGCTGGCCGCGGTGCCCACGGGCTCGGGGCTGGCCGTGGGCCTGAGGCTCCGTCGCCTAAAGGGAACAGGGATTTGCAGGAGTTAATGCCCTGAAGTATCTCTTTGGGATGGACCACAAACCATCCAGGGATGGGAACTGCCGCTTCTTCCTTACTAACCGCTTCCAGTCAAGGCTCCTGCTAGAGTTTATTTTTTTTTCTCCCTTTTTTCAGCATATCCAGGGATTTTTTTTCTCCCTTTTTTTCATCATATCCAGGGATTTTTTTTCTCCCTTTTTTCATCACATCCAGGGGAACAGGGGGGAACAAACCGCCTTTGACACCTCACCCTCCCGGTTCTTCCGACTCCATGGTACTCACACACTCCCCTCGTTTCTTTTCACCTCGCTTCTCTCTTTTCCTACTTTTCCCCGTTGGAAAACCCGCTGCCAGGTTCATTGAGGATAAATCAACTCCGTATTTGCGGATTGGTTTACACGGCCACTCCGGATTTACCTCGTCAGCTTAATTGCTGCCTACAGCTCCCTCGACCGCCCCGTTTACAGCCCTGCTCGCATTTAAAGGTTAACAAACTCAAAAGGAACACTTTTGCCACCCACTCCACCAGCGGCTTCGGGGGGGCGGGTATGTGGACCGAGAATCCCCGTCCCCCCCCAGCCCCGGCTGCCGGGGCAGCAGAGGGCGCTGCCGGCCCACGCGTGGAGAACGGCGGCGTGGGGCCGGAGGCGGGGGGGGCGGGGGGGGAACCGGACCCCCGGGGCTGCCCACCACCGCGCTCGCCGCCTGACGTTACACGCCGCTTGGAAGTTTTTGGCCGGGCAGCGAGGGGAGCAGCCCTCTCGTTCGCGAGAGCCGACGTCTTTCGGCGGGGAGCCACGCCGATATCTCCCCCCCCCCCCCCCAACCCGTCACCCCACGCCGCGCAGGGGCCGGTGCGGCCCCCCCCCCCCCCCCCCCCAGGTGCGCGGAGCGGTGGGCGGGGCGGTGGGCGGGGCGGCGGTGGGCGGGGCGGCCAATGGGAGGCCGTGGGGGGAGCCGGCCCCGGGCGTCAAGAGGGAAGGGATCAATGAGCGCCGGGCAAAGTTGGGGCCGGGCGGCGGCGGCGGCGGCGGCGGCAGCGGCAGCGAGCGCCGCGGTCGGTGGATTACAAACCCGGCGGCGCCCCGTCATCGCCGGTGAGCGGCCGGGCATGGTGGCGGGGCGGCGGCCGCTGAGGAGCGGCGGAGCGCGGGAGCCCCAACGGTAACGACGGCGGCTGTTGAGGGGCGATGCGGCGCGGCGGCCCCGGCCGCCCCCCAGCCCCGGAGCGGCGGCGGAGGCGGCGGCGGGAGGAGCGGCGGAGGCGGCAGCGGCAGAGCGTCCCGTGAGCGCGGCGCGCCGGCGGGTCCGCTCCCGTCCGTGGCGGGGCAGGGCGAGCGGGGAGCCTCCGAGGGGGAGGAGAGAGGGAGGCTAAGCGGGAGCGGTCGGGGCGGCTGCGGGGGGTGGTGGACCCCCGGGGGGAGCCGCTGAGAGCGGCGGCGGCGCCGGGCTCCCGCCTCGGGGCGCTGCCCCCCCCCCCCCCCGGTCCCCTTCCCCTTTTTTCCCCGGGCCGCCATGGGCCGCCCCCCCCGCCGTCCGCGGGGCCCCGCCGCCGCCGCCGCTGCTGCTGCTGCTGCTGCTGCCCGTGCTGCTGCCGCTGGGCGCCGCCGCGGAGCCCCGGCAGGTCTTCCAGGTGCTGGAGGAGCAGCCGGCCGGCACCTGGGTGGGCACGATCGCCACCCGGCCCGGCTTCAGCTACCGCCTGAGCGAGCAGCACGCCCTCTTCTCCATCAACGCAAGCTCGGGCGCCCTGCACACCCGGGCCACCATCGACCGCGAGAGCCTGGCCAGCGACGTGGTGGACCTGGTGGTGCTCTCCAGCCAGCCCACCTACCCCAGCGAGGTGCGGGTCCTGGTGCTGGACCTCAACGACAACGCGCCCGTCTTCCCCGACCCCTCCATCGTGGTGACTTTCAAGGAGGACACGGGCAGCGGGCGCCAGCTCATCCTGGACACGGCCACCGACGCCGACAGCGGCACGAACGGCGTCGACCACGGCTCCTATCGCATCGTGGCCGGCAACGAGGAGGGGCGCTTCCGCCTCAACATCACCCTCAACCCCAGCGGCGAAGGAGCTTTCTTGCACCTGGTTTCCCGGGGCGGGCTGGACCGGGAGGCCACCCCCGCCTACCGGCTCTTGGTGCAAGTGGAGGACAAGGGCGAGCCCCGTCGGCGGGGGTACCTTCAGGTCAATGTCACCGTCCAGGACATCAACGACAACCCGCCCGTCTTCAGCCAGACTCTTTACCAGGCGCGAGTGCCGGAGGACGCGCCCGTCGGGGCCAGCGTTCTCCAGGTGGCTGCGGCTGACGCCGACGAAGGCACCAACGCTGACATCCGCTACCGCCTGGAAGGAGGCGACGGTGGCGGCGGCGGCGGGGACGGGGCCGGCAGCCTCCCGTTCGAGGTGGACCCCGAGAGCGGGGTGATCCGCATCCGGGAGCGCTTGGACTACGAGACGCGACAGCAGTACTCGCTGACGGTGCAGGCCGTGGACCGAGGGGTGCCGGCGCTGAGCGGCCGGGCCGAGGCCCTCATCCGCCTGCTCGACGTCAACGACAACGAGCCCCGGGTGAAGTTCCGCTATTTCCCGGCCACCTCCCGCTTCGCCTCCGTGGACGAGAACGCGGCCCCCGGCACGGTGGTGGCCCTGCTGACGGTGAGCGATGCCGACTCCCCCGCGGCCAACGGGAACATCTCTGTGTCGATCCTGGCGGGAAACGAGCAGCGGCACTTTGAGGTGCACAGCAGCAAGGTACCCAACCTCAGCCTTATAAAGGTGGCGGCCGCCTTGGACCGGGAGCGCATCCCGGCCTATAACCTTACGGTGGCGGTGGCCGATAACTACGGGGCCCCGCCGCCGCCCCCGGGCTCCCCCACTTCTGCTCTTTCCCCCGATGGGGCGGTGGCGGCTCCTGTCAGCCGCTCCTCGGTAGCTAGCCTGGTGATCTTCGTGAACGACATTAACGACCACCCCCCCCGTCTTCGGGCAGTCGGTCTACAGGGTGAACATCAGCGAGGAGGTGCCCCTGGGCAGCTACGTGCGGGGCCTGAGTGCCACGGACCGTGACTCGGGCCTCAACGCCAACCTCAAATACAGCATCGTCTCGGGCAACGAGCTCGGCTGGTTTCGCATCAGCGAGCACAGCGGGCTGGTCACCACGGCCGGCCCCGAGGGCGGCACCGCCGGCCCCGCCGCGGGCACGTCCGTCTCCAGCGGGCTGGACCGGGAGACCGCTTCTCAGGTGGTGCTCAACATCAGTGCCCGTGACCAAGGGGTGCAGCCCAAGTTCTCCTACGCGCAGCTGGTGGTGACCATCCTGGATGTCAACGACAACAGACCTCGCTTCAGTCAACCCGAGGGCTACCAGGTGTCCCTGGCGGAGAACTCCCCGTCAGGAACTGAGCTGCTGGTCCTGAGCGCCACGGATGGGGACCTGGGGGACAACGGGACTGTCCGCTTCTCCCTGCAGGAAGCCGAGCCGGCGCTGGCAGCGGTTGGCCCCTCCTCGGTGACCCCTCGCCGGATCTTTCGCTTGGATCCCGTGTCGGGCAAGCTCAGCACCGTCTCGCAGCTGGACCGGGAGGAGCAGGCTCACTTCTCCCTGCAGGTCCTGGCCACTGATTTAGGCTCTCCTCCCCTCTCTTCGATAGCCCGAGTTAACGTCAGTCTCCTGGATGTGAATGACAATAGCCCCGTGTTTTACCCTGTTCAGTATTTCGCCCATATCCAAGAGAATGAGCCAGCCGGAACCTATGTGACCACGGTGTCTGCCACGGACCCTGATCTGGGACCCAACGGGACGGTCAAGTACAGCATCTCGGCTGGAGACACCTCCAGGTTTCAGGTCCACGGCCAGACGGGGGTCATCACAACAAAGATAGCCCTCGACAGGGAGGAGAAAACTGCTTACCAGTTGCAGATCGTGGCCACCGACGGTGGCCACCTTCAGTCGCAGAACCAAGCCATTGTCACCATCACCGTCTTGGACACCCAGGACAATCCACCTGTTTTCAGCCAGGGCACGTACAGTTTTGTTGTCTTTGAAAACGTTGCCCTGGGTTACCACGTAGGCACTGTTTTTGCTTCCACCATGGACCTCAACACCAACATCAGTTACCTTATTACGACAGGTGACCAAAGGGGCGTGTTTGCCATCAACAGAGTGACGGGGCAGATCACCACAGCCAGTGTTATTGACAGGGAGGAGCAAGCGTTTTACCAGCTGAAGGTGGTTGCTAGCGGTGGGGCGATAACTGGAGATGCTATGGTCAATATAACTGTCAAAGATTTAAATGACAATTCCCCACACTTTATTCACGCGGTGGAAAGTGTAAATGTGGTTGAAAACTGGAAAGCTGGGCATACCATATTCCAGGCCAAAGCTCTTGATCCCGACGAAGGTGTTAACGGCGTGGTCCTTTACAGCCTTAAGCAAAACCCAAAGGGCCTGTTTTCAATCGGTGAGCAAACAGGTGCCATAAGCTTAATAGGGCCACTTGACATAAATGCTGGGTCTTATCAGGTTGAAATCCTGGCCTCGGATATGGGGGTGCCGCAGCTGTCCTCTAACTTTATCCTCACCGTCTCCGTCCACGACGTAAACGATAACCCGCCTGTGTTCGACCAGCTTTCCTATGAAATTACTATTTTGGAGTCAGAGCCTGTGAATTCCAGGTTCTTTAAGGTGCAGGCTTCCGACAAAGACTCGGGAGTGAACGGTGAAATAGCTTATAGCATAATTGAAGGAAATACTGGGGATGCCTTTGGCATATTCCCAGATGGCCAGCTCTATATCAAAAGCGAACTGGACCGTGAACTTCAGGAAAGATATGTTTTACTGGTTGTTGCCTCTGATAGAGCAGTAGAACCGCTCAACGCTACCGTGAACGTTACTGTAATTCTGGAGGATGTAAATGATAATAGGCCCCTGTTCAACAGTACCAACTATGTATTTTATTTTGAAGAGGAGCAGAGGGGTGGATCGTATGTGGGTAAAATAAATGCCGTAGATAAAGACTTTGGGCCAAATGGTGAAGTCAGGTATTCATTTGAGCATATGCAGCCAGATTTTGAGCTGAACACGGTAACGGGGGAAATAAGAAGCACTCATCAGTTTGACAGAGAAGCTCTTATGAGACAAAGGGGAGCTGCGGTATTTAGTCTCACGGTCATAGCAACAGATCAGGGGTTGCCAAAGCCTCTAAAGGATCAGGCAACTGTACAAATCTACATGAAAGACATCAATGATAATGCCCCCAAATTTTTGAAAGATCTCTACCAAGCTACTATATCGGAACTGGCAGCGAATCTGACGCAGGTTCTGAGGGTTTCCGCCTCAGATGTTGACGAAGGGGTTAATGGGTTGATTCACTACTCTGTAATCAAGGGAAATGAAGAAAAACAGTTTGCAATAGATAGTAGCACAGGCCAAGTAACCTTAGTAGGCAAACTAGATCACGAAGCTACTGCGTCGTATTCGCTCGTCATCCAAGCGGTAGACGCTGGAGCGGTTTCCCTAAGCTCAACTTGCATGTTGAGCATTGATGTATTGGATGAAAACGACAACAGTCCTTCCTTCCCTAAATCGACCTTGTTAGTGGATGTCTTGGAGAACATGAGAGTCGGTGAACTTGTGTCATCTGTCACTGCCACCGATTCCGATTCAGGTGACAATGCTGACCTCCACTATAGCATTACGGGGACAAACAATCACGGGACCTTTAGCATCAGTCCCAACACCGGCAGTATTTTTCTTGCAAAGAAACTGGACTTTGAGACGCAATCTCTGTATAAGCTAAACATAACAGCAAAAGACCAAGGAAGGCCACCACGGTCATCGACGATGTCAGTGGTCATACATGTTAGGGATTTCAATGACAACCCTCCTAATTTTCCTCCGGGGGACATCTTTAAATCTATTGTTGAGAACGTTCCTGTTGGTAGCCCTGTCATTTCTGTGACCGCTCATGATCCGGATGCGGATATTAATGGGCAGCTAACGTACGCAATCATTCAACAGATGCCAAGGGGTAATCATTTCCGTATAGATGAAGTGAGAGGGACGATATTTACCAATGCTGAAATAGATCGCGAGTTTGCTAACCTCTTTGAGTTAACAGTCAAAGCCACCGATCAGGCTGTTCCTGTGGAGTCCAGGCGATTTGCTTTGAAGAATGTGACCATTTTGGTGACGGATCAAAATGACAATGTTCCCGTGTTCATATCGCAAAATGCTCTCGCGGCCGACCCCTCGGTTGTGATCGGTTCGATCCTCACGACAATTATTGCTGCAGATCCTGACGAGGGCGCCAACGGAGAAGTGGAATATGAAATAGTCAACGGAGATACCGAAACCTTTATTGTGGATCGCTATAGCGGAGATTTAAGGGTAGCGTCAGCTTTGGTGCCTTCTCAGCTCATATACAATCTCATAGTTTCTGCCACGGATCTTGGCCCTGAAAGGAGAAAATCCACCACCGAGATGACTATAATTCTGCAAGGGCTTGACGGGCCTGTTTTCACTCAGCCGAAATACATAACCATCTTAAAAGAAGGCGAGCCTATTGGGACAAATGTGATATCTATCGAAGCGGCGAGTCCGCGGGGCTCCGAAGCTCAGGTGGAATATTACATCGTGTCCGTCCGGTGCGAAGATAAGAGTCTCGGGCGCCTCTTCACCATCGGGCGCCATACTGGTGTCATCCAGACCGCTGCCATTTTGGACAGGGAGCAAGGAGCGCGTCTCTACTTGGTGGATGTTTATGCCATTGAAAAGTCGTCTGTTTTGCCCCGCACGCAACGAGCAGAGGTAAAGCTTTTATTCAGTAATTATTTACCTGTTTGCTTTCTGAATGAGCCGTTTTGTGTATTTGTTGTTAGCTGTTTTACAGATGGTAGTGCACAGCAGAAGACCCGAAAGCTACGTCTGCTAATCGATTCGTTAGCGAAAGACAACCTTTCCATTAGTATACCTCAACCTGTTTTCCTCAAAGCAGCCTCCCTAGAAATTTGAGAGGGGCTCGGGCATAGCGCTTGAATTTGGCTACTGTAGGCACAATGTTGGTCAAATAAACTTTAGGTACTAAATGCTTTAGGTGCTAGAAGCTTTAATCGCGGGCATTTTGGAGTTTCGCGTGCCTTCTCATTTTAGCAATTGTTAATTATTTTAAGTCTTTCTATTCCTATGTGAATTACAGCTGAACTTCTCTCGCTACAGTCATCACGTCAGTATTTGGCTGAGAAGTGGCCAGCAGAGGATTGCTCCCTGAACAGCTCATCTAGTGTCTCAAGTCCTGGATGTGCTTGGCATCCCTGCCTGGTTAAGTCCCTCAGATAGGTCTCCTCATGCATCTCCAATTTAGGTTACTTCTTTACCCTCACTGATGAGTATGCCAATGGTCTTGTTTCTGTTCTGGGATGTGGCAGACGGTAAAAGTGGAACGTTTTAGCTGGCAACTCTCCTTATCGCAAAGCTGTTTGGCTTGACTGAAGGGTCTTTAAACGTTCTCTGCGTGACTAGCTTGAGGACCGAAGGGTGGAAAGCAGGTTTGAGACATCACCTGTACAGATGTTTTCTTTGCTCTGTCTGGAGCTGCCTTCTGCACTTCGCTATCGGCCAGTTAACTTGCAGTCCCTGGCAGTTTGGGGAGTGGGTCAACCAGCAGAGGATGCTGGCTGGTAGCGTGTAGCGGTTCAACCATTTCCCTCGCCAGCTGAACATGTTACCTCAATATCGCACAGCCCTATGCATCCAGGCGTTGCCCCCAGCTATACTTCCTCCCGGGAGTTATGTCTTAGTTTTGAGCCACCAAGGATACTGTGGTGGTTTGGGTTTTTTCTTTTTGGTTTCAGCAGATGTGGTATTTCTAGTTCTTACTCGGCAGCTGTAGCTGTTTCTCTTCATGGCTGCTTTTTTGTTTTTTTTTTTTTTACTGTAGTTTAAGTCTGATCTGTATAGGTGTATAACCTCGCTCTCCTGTACTGGCAGTGACTGATGCTTTACAAAGTAATTGTTAGGCAGGGAGTTTGAGCACTGTTCAAACTCAGAGATTTCTTAGCACGGACGAGAGAGCTCATCTTAGTGTGTGTGCTAGGTGCTGTTGATTATCATGTTTTGAAGAGCAGTAGTGTATTGCAAAAATGACCTGTTCTAGTAGTGCTGCTGGTTCAAATAATTCATGCTATTTTTATGAGAAGATTCCTGTTATACAGGTCTTTGTACCCCTGCTAGTAATTTGTAAAAGCCTAAACCTTTATCCTTTTTTTTCTTTTATTATTATTACATCATATTTTGTCTTGACAGACAGTTGTTTTGAGGGTTAAGCCTTTGTCAGTGGGTATTTGGATCACAAGCCTTCAACTTTGACTCTGCCTGCGTGACCAAAGAGTTTCTTGACTGGAGAAGGACTCATGAGAGACCCTATGGCTGCAATAGACTCACATGTTGTGAAAGTATTTAATAAGAATATTTGGTGAGCAGGGAAGAGAACAACCATTGAAACTTTAAACAAATTTTACATTGTTGAATACAAACCACTCCTGAAATCAGAAACAAATGTTTTATTCTGTAAAGAGCATTGAAAGCAATAGTTGGGAGCTAGGATTTCATATTACTGGTTGTATCTTTATAGCTTCTAAAATGCTTCTTCTCCCAAACGTAATTAGCTTACTGTGCTTCTCTAGAAATATATTCAAAATTATAATCAGCTATCAACTTTAAAAAACATAACCATATGCAGTCTTTCTCCTGACTGATTGAATTTCTCTGGAATGGCTTTTGCTGTCCCAGGCTTGAACAAGAACCACTACAGTGACATTCTTTGTGCAAGCTGACTGTCAGTGGGTGCTGAATAAGCAGCGCAGCTTTTTTCCATGTTGCTTTTGGATGGCAACTTTTGGGGGTTTTGGTCTGATGTATTCAGTGCACATATTTTGGTCTTAGAGTTTGCTGCCTATCTTCTCTCATAAAAAAACAGCCAATACCCAAGTGCGTGAACATTACGTCTTACCTTTGGAAACTCACCTTAAAGCGCACTCATGCTAAAGTCTTTGTGCATCACAGGTGTAATTTGGAAGGTTTAATGTTTATTCCAGTCCCGGTTTTTAAGATGATGGCTTGAGTGGTGGTATAACCAGGACACTGATCAGGGATGATGAATGTGCGTGAACCTGTGGAATATCTAAAGCCACAAAACTTAAGTGTTCTTTTGCCCATGATGTCTTCAACTTTTTTTGGTATATACATGTCAAGATGAAGACTGACTGATTTTAGATTCCCCCTTGAGAATTAAGTTGTAAAGCATTGATGCAGGCATGCAGACAGAGCCTAACAGGTCTGGTACCACTACACCTGACAGCTTTCTGAACAGATATACGTTTTGTTTGGGTTTGTGGTTAGGTTTGAGGTTTTTTTGTTGTTTGGGGTTTTTTTTTGTGTGTGAGGAAAAAGCTTGAGTATTGTGTATTTTCTTTCTTCCTTCTCTTCTGAAGAGTATGTTGGGTTTTGTTTCTGAATATGGTTAAAGAAAAGGGTAAAACAGTAATAGGATATGCTTAACAACTTCTGCATTCTTCACTGCCTGCTATGCCTTCTGCCCTGATGCCAGACATCATCTTAATTGCGCTGTGGCATTCGAGTGAACCGCTGAGCGCTCAGAGCCACTCAGTGTTAAACTTGCTGGCTGAGATTGATGAAGAGAGCAGCAGTAGCAAGAAAGTTAATAGATCTTTTGCCTAATGTAGACTTTAGGAATGGTTTTGGGTGACAGATACCTGGTGTGAAATAGAGATATTTACGGCTTCGAAACAGTGACTAGGCTTTGTCTAGCCAGCAGGCAGTATAAAAGAAAAGCAGGCTTGCGTGAAACCACTTACTCTAGAAGTGAATCAATCCTTGTCCTTGAGAAATGGTGTGATACTTTTTTTTTCCTCAATTCTGTCACTACACTTTTTTTTTTTTTTTTTTTTTTTTAAATAATATAAATTCTATTGAAAAGATCTACCTGGTGCTCCAACTGAAAAAGACTCTTTCCAGTCTTTCTCATTCATCCCTGGGGTTTGCCCTATAGGATCAGACTATAGATCCACTGATTGTGTAGGTACTGGAGTTGTATGCTAGCCCTTTCTGACGAGAGGGTCCGAGGGAAGAGCTCTGCAACGGCAGGACTGTGGTGAATCCCCTTCTGAACCCAAAGCAGCTGACGTGCCTTCAAACTGAAGGGTTACGTTATCTTTTTGGTAAAGCAACAGCAAAGAGTTTAGAAAACAAAGAACGGTTTATTTACAGTTTGTGAATTATTTGGGTTTTAGCACTAGGTTTCATATTTGTGTATGTTTCTGTGCTTGTTATTGATACATGAAGAGAAAAAGGAGGGAGGGGGGTTAGAAAAAGTGCAAGCTGTGAGGTTAAAGCTTTATGCTCAAAGTACCAAATACCTTGAGATTTGCAAAGAAAACCCAAGTGCTTGTTCCATTATATTTTACAGCTAAGGGGTGTAATTTTGGATAGTTATTACTGAATTTCAAAGGTTTTTTTATTATTTTGGACTTTTAGCCTATTTCTGTGTAATCTACGGTGACAAACCAGATGATCTGACATTGTGTGAACGTGTTCTGTGATCAGTCTTAGTTTTTCCCCTCTTGTATTAATCATTAGGTGTTGCACTGTTCTTCTCAGATAAGAAAAAAATAATGTAGGTGTCCTGAAGGGAGCCCTTCTGTTTGCCATTTTATGCCTTTTTATGTGTTTCTGCTGAAGGAAAAAAAACTCGGCAATTGCTTAGCTCCTTTCTCTTGGCTCTCCAGCATAAATTCTCTTTTAACCTCTTCAGGCAGGGCTGGGGGTTTCACCATCATTATTTTATATTTAATATAGAATGACTAATGCATATTGGCATGACTTGAAAACCATGTGACTTTATTGAATCCTGCCTCCCAAAGCAATGATCGTCTGCTCTGGGATATTTTGGGTGGTCATATGTTGTACCTCGTTTCTCGGCTGGCAGTAATAATAGGAACCCAGGGACAATACCTCATCTTCTGTGCTGTGTTACTAGGGATTAAACGGAATTAGACAGGATCGCTAGTTTGCATGTTTAACCCTTCAGTGGACGGCTTCCTTGAAAGGAGTAGTGGGTTTGCTAGGGACTAGTGGTGCTAACGTATATATCATGTATGACAAATGAGAGGGTAACAGTTTGGGAGGTGAACTACTTGTTCAGTTAAACATCTTTCATGTACTTTAAATAGTTTCCAAGGAAGGGAGACAAGGGTACAAATAAGGGAAGTGTATAAACTTCAAATGAGAGATTTAGCAATAGTACTGAGTTGAAAATGGAAATACTTGGAGAGGCAGAGCAATGATCCTAGTAGCACTTTTTACCTGTGAATGTTAACATGCTCTCAAAAGAGGAGTGATTGTCTTCATTTTCAGCCAGGGAAACATCAGGCACTGACTTTTTCTTTTGCATTTGTACATTCGTAGCTGCTTCTTGTGCTACGTTTCATGACTGGTACTGTTGGGAAGCTTGGACTTCCAAGCTGAGGAAGGCTTTTATCTCCCAAATCCATAGCCTAGGAAAAAAGCATTCTTTCTTTAATCAGGCAAGATATGGGGATTTTAGACACTGCTTACTGCTGGCATCGTAAAGATCTGGAAATTAATGAAGACAGGCGGAATGAATGGCGCTCTCCTCCTGGAAAGAAAATCACAGTACATTTCACCATGACTCAGTGTGAACTGCAGCCATGGCCGTAAAACCGCGCTCGCATGATGTAACTAGTTTATGTGGAGCTTTTTGACTCAGCCCAGCCTAGGTCCTGTGGCTTAGCTACCTCTGTGTCACTCCTGCACCCCGCGGGTCCTCGCTGGACCTAGTTTTGAGACGGAGGTACTCAAAAACCGTCGTCTCCGTTGCGCGTATCTGGCGCAGAGCTCCAGAAACCCGGACTAAGAAAGGGAAGATGCCGCTAAGCAGGAATGACAGAATACGTTGCAGGAAAGGCTGCCCGAGGCATAGGAGCACGATGCGTCCCGTGTGTTGTTTGGGCTGGGTACCGCTTCGGGGATGTGGGGCGAGACCGAACATCCCTTTGAGAGAGGGAAAGGGGTGGATTGGTGGGGCAGAACGTTGAAGGTGTTACTTTTCTAACCAAGCTGGCTAGCGGTGGAGGGCTTTAAATTTAGTAAGAGAATTTGAAACCTGCTTCAGAGAAGTCTTATCTGACGTGTCTTTTATTTACTAGTACAAACAAGAACAATGGGGTAGTCCTTGTATTCATACTATTTATAAGTCATTTTATTCTTTAATGATACATGGCACGTTAATTGTAGCTTGACAAAGGAAACTACTTATGAAACGTTTGAGTAAACAATGAAAATCTGCTGCCTTGTCCCAGCTCCAAAGCCAGGTTTTTTTCTTCCTAGTGCTGATATTGCTGATTCTGAGAAACATGTAATTATTTAAGTTATTGCTGTCATTTGCACTGATCTGAAAAGGGATCTCTAAGCTCTCCTTGAACTAGAGTGGGAGACAAATGTGCCTTATGTTGAAAACTGTTCCAAACCAATTTCTGGGTTTCAGTTCAAAGTTGTCCCTTTTTTCATCCTCTCTAATTTCTCTAATGATTCGGCCTTGCTACATTTTCTTAATATCTAGAATTTCTCATTTCTTTGCTATGTTAGCAGCCTCTGGGCATTTTTGCATGTGAGGTCACTTCATAATTTTTATGTTAAAAATCACTAGACTTTAAAAACAACATTCTTTATTATGGAAAATATTATTTTTCATGCGTCTCTAATGCAAACACTAGAAATAATAGCCAAAAACCAGAGCAAAATTTTCATGTGCTTATTTTTGCTAAGTGTTAAATTCTTCATACAAATCTCTAAATGATTCTTGGGTTCTATTGATGTTAATAAGCGAGTCCTTTTCCATGTAAAATGATACCCCCCTAGAGCTGCTGGAGTGCAGGTTTCTTTCCGTGTGTTAGTGTTAGGTGAAGCAATTGGTGGCTGTTCAATCAGGAGAACTGCAGAAGTTGCTCACCGAAGCCTGCCTGCCCTCTTGGTGTCTCCAGCTCTCACCACTAGCTTTACTGGGGTAAGACTACGTTGTCGTTGGGTCCTGAAATCTTTGCTACCGCCTTTTCCCGTTTCCTGTGCATATCTTGAACCTTGAGACTGCATCTCGTCAGAGGATGTTCATACCCTTTTGACTGACAGAAGGAGGCTCCAGACGTTTCCGTGGTCTCTTCAGAGGCTGGATTTTGTTGAACCACTGCTCCAAGGGCCACTTCCCACCCCTCCAGTAACAAGGTGCCCGTTTAATTTATATCAAAGCAACCCCTTAGCATGACATAGTTCTACTGGTATAGTTTGTTTTAAGTGTGTCTAGACTAGGGAGGAGCGTTACCGTTAAGTCAGTTTGGTTTCTTACCCGTGTGATTGTGTCTGTGCAAAACCTCTCTGTAGACAAGCCCTAATACTCTTGGGCTCTAATTAGGAAAGAAATTTATGGTGACTAAAATTGAAGTAAAATAAAGAGTTTTCCTAACATAGTCTCGTAGTCAGGAAAAGTGATGCCAGATCAGTATGGTACATCAGTACCATACTGATTTGTTTCAGTAAATTTATAGCCTTACTTCGCTTTGCCAAGAATAATACCAGATATGTTAGAGAAACTGTGTCTTTGTCTTACTGTGATGTTTCTCTCTATTCTAATAAATCTTTTTTTTAATTAGACCCTTAGTCTAGACTGCCACCCAGGTTTGCGTTTGTAGTGATCTATTTTTGTTTACTTCCTCAGAGCAATAACATACCAAAAGGACAGTAGAACAGATGGAAACCGATAGCTATGATTGCACTGTAAAAATACACGTAGTCACATTAGTTAATGCAAAAGAATTTCAAAGAGCCTATTATGAAATGGTAATTTATGTGCCAACAGCTATGCAAAAAGTAATGAAAACAAGTGCTTGCCTTAGCATTTTGTATTCTGCAGTCTTCGCGCATACGCACTGTTAATAGGCTGTTGCTTTTATTGACATAGTGATCTTCAAATAGCGTGTAAGGGTTCTACTATATTGAACACAACCATCCAGACATCCAGCTCGACGGACAGAAAGGCTTGCTCCTGGTGAAAACATTGAGCAGCCTCTGAGGCTCAGACAGATGGAAGGAGCTCTGGGGGCTCCTTCTTTTGGAGAAGAGCATCTCCTCGCAGTGCATCACCTTCTCCCTCTCTCTACCCTGTGGCCTGGAGGTGGCATCCCCTGGGCAAGTTTGGGTTCCCTGCGGTGGCCATGTGAGGGAAGCTAACTCCTAAGAGCCCCATGAAGTTGATCTGGATCCTCTAATAGAGCTGAAACGCAAAGAAAGGATTTTTCTCGCAGATCTTTAAGTGAAACAAAGGGGAATAGCTTTGAGATCTGCCATATGACCAGTGAAGTATCATCCGCATTAACACAAAACCGTAACTTTCTTGATTTCACATATCCGCTTTTTCCAGCCTCGTGGCTAGCTATGCTCTTCTAAATACGTGTGTACGTGCACGTGTCAAAGTAATTCTCTCGTCAGCCACTCAGTTGGATGCGCTTGGAAAACAACCAAACTGGGTCAAGCAATGCCGTAGTTTTCTCTGTAGGATCTGCCTGTACCGTTTTCAGTTCTCATCGGGTACCTATCCGGACTGCTTCCAAGCAGGAGGCAAGCCCCAACTTGCCATGTCAAGCAAAGAAGCGTGTAAAAGGCGAGGGAAGCGTGGCAGCGTGACCTTTGAGTCAGTTTTTAGGAGATTCAGAAGGGAAATGAGAAGGACGCACTCGTTTCTTCCATCGTACCTGTGGTACAAGACGGGTGATGAAGGTTCAGAGCGAAGTCGTCGTGCGTTGTGTTTGGTGTGGCACGTGCGTGCCTGCGTCTCGCTGCAGTGTATCCCCTGTAACCTGAACTCTGACTTTTTTTTTTTTTTTTTAATAAATATAAGGGCGTAAGAGAACGCTAAACCTGCTGTTTCAAGGATTGACGTTGGTAGGTGTCTTCTGGGCCTCTGCGGCGGCACGGCAAGAGGTCAAGTGCTCATCCCTCCCCTCGGAGCTGGGATTTTGTACCGGAGCCGTACCGCAGTGCCCAGCCTGCCGTGCCCGCCGTCTGCGTGGAGGGCCCGTCACCTACTACTTATTTAATTCTGTATGAATGGCACTGATAGAACTGATGAGCTGGAGACTCTGTGTCTTACAAGTTCCTTTTGACTCGTTTCCAGGCCCTTAGTTGGGTATATCTTTTATGGGACAGCTTATTGGTACAGAGCATAACGGTCACGGTTGCTGGTGGGAGCAAAGAGCGGATTTACGAGCTGTGCTACGAGACTGACCGCTTTTGGAGGTCTCCATCGTAGCTTCGCGATTCATTCCTGCCCTCTCCGCTGGAGAGCGGAGCTGGACCAGCGCTGTGGTACCCGTGTGCGGGTCCTGCCTTTGGGATCAGGGTCTGCGATCCTGCCCGTGCCTTTCTGCCAGGCGTCAGATGCGGAGCTGCTCTGGGCTTGATTCATAGCTCTGCTCTGCTATTGCTGCGAGTTTAACACCTACTATGAAGTGAAGAATGAACAAAAGACAACTTTCCACCCAGTGAGTTAGGCTAGTGAGCGTTAGTTTTGATTATAAAATAATTTAAGTGTTTTTCTTAAGGATTCCTTCGGCGGTACATTCAATTTTAATGCTTTTGAAGCCTTTTCAAGATGTGTTTTTGTCTAGAATATGGATGAGTAAAATATTAACTTACAATTTTAAGCAAGCGCTTCGTATCTAGTCCCCTTTGGGTTTTTAGGCAAAAGTTTCGGTTTTGGTAGCTGCAGCGTTTCTTGAAATATGATCCAGCAAAAGACTATTATTTCTAAGAATGCGATGTTTCACCTACCCAAATCTGTAGTCTTCTTTTTAAGCTATGTTCAGAATTTATATCCTGCTTGGACCAAACTGATGTAAATAGCATCCAACACCAGATAATGCTGAAATAAATTCAGCAAAAGCGATTGGCTATCAAAACAAGATTTTGATGTGTAGCATCCTGAAGCAGCTGGGGAAAGGAAAAAAAAAACAAGTTCACATCATGGGGCATATTTGTATATTAAGATAGAAAAAGCACTACTTAAGACTTTAAGCTAGAGGTGTGGGTTTGCCACAGGCTCTGTGTATGGGGAAATATGTGATTATGTTTCCCTTGCAGTGTACTAGGAGATAAATTGTTCCTTGGAGAGCTGGAGAGAAAACTGAGTTGAGGGCTTTTCATGTCAACTCCTTTTTGGATCATTTTTGATAAATTAAGAGAATTCTGCTGAAATACTTCAGAGGAATAAATAAGATGCCTGAGCTATGGTACACATCTGTAGTATATGTGCTTAAAGCTTGTATTTTCCATAGGGGTTTTCTTCTATCATATTACACTTCAGGTTTCCTGGTGCTTTTCCCCATTCCACATTCTTTATTCTTTTCAATACAGCAAATCTTTTTAATCCATCAAAATGTCATGCTGTCTAAAATATGAAGACATGTTGCAATTACAAGGCTGTTTAGAAACAGAAGGCGAACTCAGTAGTTTATTGCACTCTTATTCTTTCGAGACCTGCGTTTTTGTTTGTGTGTATTTAAATGACTTTTTTTCTGAGCACGATTCTATTCCCTTTGAAAGTTGCCTAATAAAGTTTTTATGCCTGTGTGCTTTGAGAAAAGAACTTGGGCCTTTATGATTTCAGTGAACAAATTAATGAAAATCCAGCTTTTAACCCCAGTAGGGACATGTCAGATTGTCTGGAAACTAATTTATGGCGGTGGTGATCTTGCATGAGGTAGAGGTTTTCTTTCCACTGTTTTCTCTCTCTAACAGCGCTCTGAACTCCTGCGCTTCTAACTTTCAAGGCGTCGGCTTGTTTTATTTTATTTTTACGTATGAATTTCTTAACTCGAAATAATTCCTATGCTCAGCACTGAAAGCTGCATGGGTTTTTATGATCTGTTTATTTCTCCGTGCCACCTTATCAAGTGGGGTTGCAGTTACTCAGAATAAGGTGAAGTGATCGTGTCGAGAGCGTAATTAATGAAACGTAAGCACTGATACCTTATTAGTTCAAGTCCTGCAGTCGACAGACTGGGAACGCCGCTTGACCCGCACGCTGGTGGAAAGGGGAGGAAGTGGGAGTGGACTTTTTCTTGCAGGGCAGGATGATATTGGGTAGAAGCAAGCGGTGTACATGCCTGCCAAAATACTTGGATCAGACTAAAGGAACACAGATGGCTGAGGCTGATAAAGGTGTCTCTTATTGTTTTGTTTTGTTTTGTATTTTTTTCTGCTCAGTACTGTTTTGAGTTTGTGTGTGAGAGAGGGGTAAGAGGGGAGGAAGACAACTACATGAATATGTTTATTTTAATACATTTTACAGTGTAGGAAAGGAGTTGTGTAAATTCAATACTCCTGCTCGGTAGGACGCCAAAGGCTGGAGCGAAGCCCCCCTTTTAGGTTTCTGTAACAAATGAACAATAATGTGTCCTCAGGGATTTATGTCATGCTGCCCGACCTTCGGTTCTTATCTGCTAATAGAAAAATCCCGATGCATTGCTGGAAGTAGCTCCTAAAAATTGGACGGAGAAGCCTTAAAAGCACGTGGCCACCTCTGCTCATAACCGACCTCAACGCGAGCTCTCCTCTTACACGGCCCCTTCGTGTCTCCTTGTTCCTCAGGTCGTTCATTACCATGCTTATCTGTTTATTACCATGCTTTATGTGATGTGTGTGTATATAAATATGTATATATGTGTGTATACACACATATGTATAAATAAAGTAATGTTTTGTCCTCTGAGGAGGTAGTGCCTAAGTCTGTCTGCGGTTTGTTTGGCAGAAGAGGAAGCCAAGCCACCGCAGGACAGGGATGTGTAAGGGAAGATCAAGTCCCACAGACTCTTAATCTGAGCAAAGTCCAGGTCTTAGCATTTGTTATTTATTGTTGTAGAAATTAACTGGTCGCCGCTATCTAAAAATGGTATGTCTGAACTTTAACGTTGCTTGCAGAAATAAATCGTCATCACCAGACCTAGCGGTTGTTCCAAGTCTGTCGGATCTGTTACACCCATGAGCAACGCCATCCATCAGGGCAGGGCCGAGGAGAAGGGAGTAGAAGCAAGACCTTTTTTTTCCTCCATCTATTTAAAGCAAAGTCTTAAGCAGGCAATTTAATTAGAAGGCCTTAAGAAAGATTCTTGTTTTGTAAATGATGGCAGTAATGTTCTCCTGCTCGTGACAGCTGGAAATCCGCAGGATGTTCTTGCTGGTGAGCATGAAAGAAAAACGGTACTTGAGACTTCATGCTAGGGCAGATAAATTTCGTTTTGAATATCTTTTTCAATTTGCAGTCATTAAATTGAGATATTGCAGTTATTTTTCACAAAAATGAATATATTAAAAATCTGGTTGCAAAGCTGTATTCCTAATGGTATACTGTATATAACTAAGACCAAACTTCATCCAACAGTGCTATTTTGGTCTATTGTCTTCTAAATGCTCTCGCTCTCCTTCCTTGATCACCCCATATGTATATGTTTTTAAAACAGACACCAAAATACTTTTTTTTTTTTTTTTTTTTTTTTTGGTGCAGCAAAGCTGCACGAAACTGATGGAGGGAGACTGTTTCATTCTGAGATGCGGTGCTATAAAAATGAATGTGTGCTTTTGATGCCTGGAGGTCTTCCATGTGCAAACAGTCTTTTCTATAAATACACCATAATATTATGATTATTAATTGTGGCTACTACTATACAAATAGAAAAATAAATGCAGCCCAGCTACGTTCCCTCTGAAAAAAAAAAAAAAAAAAAAAAAAAAGCCCTTTGTGTGAGCAGGAAAATGCTACTTTTTTTTCCATGAAAATGTATCATTGTTATTACAGCTTTGGCTCTTTAAAGGACATACGAGCAGGAGAATCTGGAATTTATAAAAGAAATTATTACTAACAGTGGACTGGCTTTTCTTTGAGTTATGCTAATTTTCCATCACTGTAACTATATTCTATTTAATTAAATTACTTTTCATTTACATTGGTATAACCAAGCAGAAAATGAGGCCCCGAGTAAATAAGAAAGACCTTCTATTTGTGTAAATTAAAATCTATATTGAAAGTGACACAGGGTAAACACTGAACATCTAACAAAAAACTTGCCTTTGTCAAGGAAATAAGGAAATCAAGACATTCTGCAGTCTATAATTAGGCACTTTACATGGATGTAGCTCCGTAAAAAGGAATATAAGACAATGGTATTAGCACAGTACTCCAACGAAAAGAACTAGGGATAAATTACAGTGCAAAGTGGGCTACAGGACAACTTAATGAAGAACAGTTTTGTAGGAGCCTCCATTGAGAAGTCAATTAAACTCTAGAAATTCATGTGTAAACATAAGCACTGCTCACTGTTCCTATAATTTAAAAATAAAGGGGAGCTTTATCTGGTATTAGAGTGCTTTCTGTTGTGGCGTAGTTTTAAAAAGACAAAAATTAGCTGCTTTATCCGACCTAAGTCAAGGGGTAGGTACTTTATGTTTACATAGGCTGGTAAAAAGAACGGAGAAGCCATCTAAAGTAGTTCGGTCGGGGCATGTAAACAGCCTAAATGTTGTACACATACCACATCTATTCCAGCTACTAATAGCTGCTGCATTTAGGAAAAGCAAAGAACAGGAGTTAAAAAAAAAAAGAAAAAAAAAAAAAAAAGGCAGTGCTAAGAAGGGTTGTGTTGACATGCCAACCTACATAATCTTACAGGTTTTATCTTAATGAAAATATTATTTGAAGTCCTATTTCTTGGGAATAAGAATGGTTCTTTATGGGGGGAAGACGCAGGCTTAGGAAATGCAGTTGTTGAGAAATTGAGTGTGTGCGCGCATAAAAATCCTGTTGTCTTCACTCCTCTGGTTAGTTCCTTGGAGACCAGAAGGACTACCAGTGTAAGGCTAACAGAATTTGACCTTCTGATAGCACCGAGACTTCTTGTAGGCCATGTCCCAACTTACAGGAAAATAAAATATTTCCTATGTGAAATAAAATGGGCTGCTCACGAAAATGGGAAATCCTCGAGGAACGTTTAAGTGTGTGCTGTGGGGAAGGACTTCACCAAAGGCAGTTTGAATGGAGCTATTTTCCTCTTTTACTGCTGTCCGGACCAGCAGTCCTTTCAGTTGAAGCGGTGGTGAGTTTTGGAGTCACCTGCAAGCTCGCATCCCCTGCAAGTTTTCTCTCTCATTATTTGCTTAACGTGGGGACTATAACGTTATGCTGGAGGTATTTCTTCATTTGGCTCTCCAGATGCATCTAGTGCTTACGGTTGAATTCAGAGCATGTAGCTTTAGCTTTGTAAGACTAATAAGCCACTTATTGAGGCTTCCAGTATCTCCTCAGGGAAAGACAATAGATCCTCCAGAGACTGTCCTTCAGAGGCAATCAAGAAGGGGAACATGCCCATGTATCGTGGGGCGGGAGACTCGCCCTCCCAAAGTGTCCACACCGGGACCTGCATGCCTTGCTTAAAGTTAGCCACCGTATTTGAGATTTGGCTAAATTTGGGTAGTGAATCCCACAGGAGATGCAGGTTTCTGTGTATATCAGGAATAGCGACCAGCAAATGCTTATAGCGTGCTTGAGAGCAGGTTGATGCTAACAGGTCTGCCTTCCTGCGGCCCCCAAGTTCACCTGCAGATGGAAGGGTATGCAATAGACTGCGTGTTCATTTGTTCATAAACGTTTAACCAAGTTTACGTGGCAATCTTCTCTTTAGAAAAAATTCGGTTTGTTAGGCTTTTAAATTTTCAGTCAAGAAAGTTGTATTGAAAAGAGAGACTTGCTTTTAGTAAGCTGAAAGGTACTATCTTTCACCACCACTCCAAAATATATTAAAATATGATTAGAACAGATACCTAGCTGCCTGTGTATTTCTTCATTAACAAACCCAGAAGTCTGGTGTTTAGATTAAAAGATTCTCAAACAGAAACTGTGCATTAGATTTCCTTTGCGACTCCCACAGACATTGATTAATTGGGACAGTCAGCATGGCTTGCTTTTAGAAAGAAAAAGCTTAATGATTAACTACGTTCTTTTTCTGTCCCCCCCACCGAGCATATAAAATGCTTATAAAAGAATGTAGAAATGAGACAGTTGGAGTTGTTGTTGTGCACAATAGAAACACAGCCAAATATTTCTCAATATACTATATATAGCCAGAAACATTAATTTCCATGTGATAGCTGTCAAGATCTGAATATAATAATGTATGCCCCAAGTCCTTCGGTGTTTTTTGGCGAGAAAAGCTGTCATTTCCCCTGGGTTGTAGATAAAGTAACACCTATATTGAATGATTTACCAACACTTGTATTTATTTGCGTTGCAACACTGGAATTGAAAACCGGGGGTTTGGTAAGTTGTTACCAGTTCTAAGCCAAATGACATTGCTCTGGCTTGACGTTTCCAAATGCCTAGTGCAAAGTAGCGAGACTGGAGATGTGCCCTCTGTGAACGTGTGAATTTTTTCATTGGTGTCATCTAGGGAAGTGAGAAATTTGTTCTAGAAATAAGGGAATGGTAAGGCACCCTGTCTAATGCAGTTGGCAATGGCTGTCATGCTCTACTTTTAATTCCATGTTGTTGGTGACTGCCAGCAATGCTTGCAGCATGCTAAAACATGTAATTAAGCATCTCTTGAATGAAGCCTACATAACATTCAATATTTCTTTTACCTGGCTCAAATTCAACTCTGTTGAAATTATGTTTTCATACTAGAGTAACGTATAAAATTCGGGCATATGCTTTTTTGCAAAACATGTTCTTGAGATTTGTTCTATCGAACTATTTATCTTCTTATTTCTCTCTCTAAACCGGGATTTTAGTTTTATCTAAAGGGATAGTGGGATGACAGCTGAGCTTCTGTTGTGCTTTAGGAAATTATTTGCTTTTACATTATACAAATCTTCCAAATTATTTAAGAATGCTTTCTCTGCATATGGGAGCCTGCAAAGTAGAGGTGCACTCAGGAGGGAACAGGACAGTAAGAGGGTCGATCGATCTTGTATGAATTGGATTCAACAGGAACAGCCCAATGTATGTAGTAAATGCAAAGCTTTTGGAGATACCGTGATTTGTGGGGCACCACAGTTTTTGCTCCTGTTCAGTGCCATTAGTTGCATTTCTCTGTTCTTAACGTCTCTCAAGACTCTTGGTTTACTTTCTGGAAACTTTGATCTTTTGGGGAAGAGTTTTCCTTGTATTAGCTGATAGCGCTTTGTAAATTGCTGTGATCCCCCCACCCCATGTAAAGAAGAATAGTAGGATATAGCTATACAATTCACCACAACTTTTAAAATACAAAAGTTTATGCAACGTTTTGGTGCTCTTGAATCCATTTAACAGATGTTATGTATAGACTGATGTGAAAGTTACGGCAGGGTAGTTTCAATGTGGTGACTTTAATTTATATGTTTTGAAAGAGACACCCTTTGTAAAACTACTTTATAAATATGGCATTGTGGGTTTACACAGTCAATGCCTGACAGTAGCTTCTAGCTCAGTGTTCTCATCTGAGTCCCCTAAAAGTTGTTTTCCCTCTAAGTTATTAAACTCAACTGATGCTAGTTTCGTATGTGCCAGCTTGCGTGCACCTAAGCATTTGAAATTTAGTTTTATCTTGACAGATGCTGGAATTAGGTCTCTTACAGCACGTGAAGAGTGTTGTCAGAAAAATTTACAACTTCAAGCCCAAGCCTAATGTATACTTTTGAGGGAGTGTTTGTGTTACAGGCTGATAGGTTTTGTCTGGCTCCCCTGGCTTTCTAAAACACTGATGGGATGACGGCACGGTGGTGTGATGGTCTGGTGGTCTCTCATCTCCAGGATTTACTTTCTTTTGAGGAACGTAAATTCTGCTCCAGCCTGGTTTGTATTAATTTGGATTGTGACAGTGGCTTTATTTTCTGAAAGTGGCCTGCATTGGACATTAGTATCAAAGCTCTCAATACGTTTGGAGCATCCGGGCATCTTCCAGGACTTGGTTCCTTTCTTGTGTGCCTGTTTTGGGTGAGAAGGGGTACCTCTGTAAGGTTGGACTTTGCTCTCAATGGGAAAGGCCACCATACTGTATCCTTGCCATAGCTGGAGCCACAGAATAACCCCATTTTCTTTGGAATCTTCTCTGTACTGAGCCTTCATCTATTTTTTTTTAGTTTTCTATAAAATTCTGTTATCATGTTTAAAACCGTAACTTTTGTGTTTAATAGCTATTATTTTGAAGCCAGAAATGTTGTAGTAGTCAGGTTGTAACTACCTGCAACGAGTCTGCCAAAAAATGAGAAAGTTATCTAAGGATTTAGTTAGCAGCGCAACCGCTCCCTCATTTCAAATGCAGACCTGCCTGGGTGGATAACGGGATCCAGGAATGAGTGGAACGAAGGAATGCAGCTGGGTCCCAGGGCTCCAGGAGAAGTCAAGGTCGTCCACAGCCAGGGCGTCAGCGGTCACCGAGGATGAGCACTTGGCCGATCGCAAAGTGATTTTTCCCCAGGCGCAGAGGGCTCCTGGCGATTGAGTGCCCTGGCCGGGGAGGTGGATAAAAACCCATGTCCCTCTTGTAGAGTACAGAGAGCCTCTGCGTGCGTGCGCGATGATGCTACGGAGTGAAGGAGCCTTGCCCCGAGGGCTCCCACCATTGCCTGCCTCTCGCTCTCCATTTTGTGAAGTACTTACTAGGGCGGTGGCCGAAAGTGAAATTATTGCAAGGTAATTCCTGATGTAAGAACTCAGGCCTTGACGAGAGAGGATCACTTAAAACCAGTAAGGTAATGTACCTTTACTTTAGAAGGCAGGTGCTGTTTTTTCCTTGCTATTGGACTCTGATTGTCATTGACGGCACCTGTGGGTACTTTACTCTTCTGTTAATTTCCAAATGTTAATTATATATGTGTGTGTGTGTTTATTTTAGTGTGTAGTCATTCACATGTGTTGATGATATTTAACACTTCTTCCTGCTCTGTTACTGGCAGCAGTATTTGATTTGTTTCTGTGATTAATTCTTATCCCTTTGAAATCCACGGAGCCTTTAAAAAAGAAGAAAGAAATCTTAACAATAATAGTAGCATTCAAGCTCCTTTATCTTCATTTTGTTCCAGTGCAGTGGTGGATATTCCAAATTCTCCATGGTAATAGAGAAGTATTTCAGAAGCAAATATCTTGCCAGATCTTTGCATTTTCATTACAATTATTGCTAAGGAGAAAGAGTACTTTATCAGCCATAGGCTTTGTAGCACTAGAACATGGATGTTTAAAGCTGATGCAAATGAGCGTTCTCTTTTCATTGTGAGTTTACTGCTGAAGTAGTGCGATTTTTTTTTTTTTAAGAACCAAAGATCTTTTCTTAGAAAAACTTCACTGGCATCTCCTTGGTAAGCAAGCGGTGCAATGCATCCCTGTGGTTTCTTACAGGCAGAACAGAAAGATCTCCTTTACTCGGCCTATTTTGTTACTCGCGGATTATACGCATTAGCTGTTATCCCATTATATGGTACATTCATAACTGTTCTGTTCAAGGTCTTAAGTAACCAGGTTGGGACTGTGTATAGTCCCACTGACATGAAAAGAGCACAGACAAAAAAGACCTGAGTATTTGGCTACTGCGAAGACAAGTAATTAAGCAAAGATTTTTATTTATTTGAATCAGTTCAACATTTCTTTCTTGTGTGTTTACCTGCCCGACTGCTAGTCTCGGGCAGACATCTCCCCTCTTTGGTTTCACGTATCACATCTGGCCTCAGCCGCAAACGGGGAAATAATTTGTTGCTCTTGAGGGTTCTGCCTGATCTTACAGTGGTGCAAATGAGGGTTTGTTCCTACGCTGTAAATCTTACAAAAACAGGGGTTGGAAGCCGCGGAGCTTCTCTGTGTTAATCAAAGACACGGTCAAGTTGCAGTAACAAGTACGTTTCTTTTCCTACAATAACATTGTATTTTTATTTTGTTTCATTCTCCTCATGTAATCCCAAAGCTGAGGTCCTACTTTGGACTGAATGTAGAATTAGCACTTGCAGCATTAAACCGTTTTAATATCCGTTTATTCTCCTTTGAGAATTTATGGGACAAACACTCTACACTTTGAAAAGAAATAATTGTGGATTTTTTAATCTAAGCTTTCTTAGATGAAAAATAGTTCTTACTGAGTAAAGGGTAGGAATGAATGCAGCACTGTCCTTGACCGGACTAATTACCGAATACTTCAAATTAAGGATATTCATCACATAAACCCACAAAAGAAGTGATCTAATAAAAAATAGTATTTAAAGAGCTTTCATCTCCAGTGAGATTACTTGCATGAGTCAGTTGAAAAACATTCACCTTTGTTCACTGACATTTAAGAAATTAAGTAGCTTGGAGCTACTCGTTATGTTGTAGTTACTTAATACTTAACTACCGATTGATGCATCTATAGTACGGAGGATTAATTCTGGAGAAATTACGTATGATAGCTAATTTGATATTTAAGACTTCCTTAATTGCTAAGCAAAATGATTATTAACAGTGAAACTTAAAAAAATTAGTTATTATAATAATAATAATTAGCACAGTAAAACCATCTCCATTCCCTTTGTGAGTATGGTATAATATCTTATTAAAAATTTATGCTTCTACCAAGTTTTGCCTGCAAGGCAATGGAGGTTTGTGAGACTTGAGCAGACATTGGGTCCAGCCACTCAGTTATGGGTGGGACAAGTATAATAAAGCAAGGCACAGCGCATGGAATTGTCTGCATTTGGATTAATTTAAGTGCTATTTTTTTATTAGACTGCTGTCTTCCCCAGGGTTTGATGTGCATTCGTAGCAGCATAAGAATATGCATGTTGGTGGGAAGAAGAAAATAATAAACTATTTCATGCAATTGTGAGAGTTGAGCCTAGATGAGAACACTGCAGTCAGGTCTGTCATGTATGTGTGCCCCTATATCGGCTAAATAAATGGAATAATACGTAAGTAAAGGAAAAGGAATTGTTTCTCTCCTTACAGGCTTCATGCTGATGGATTATTTTTTGAGATATCCTTTTTATGTAGATAAAGATTTCAATCCAAGTGGTAGTATCAACTGCGGAAGATCTTAGGCGTAGCAGCACGTATTCTGTAGAGGACAGCCAAGAAATGGATGTAATCATCCTATCATCACCTCTGAGAGATCTGTATGGCTCTGCTGCTGGAGCTTACGTCGCTACTGCGCTCCTGAAGAGGATGACATACCTTCTTATGGGTAACAGACCGGTAACTCTTGAAGGTATCGCTCTCTATTCGTTATAAAAGTTATCCTGATAGCTTTCTGTCATAGCCCAGGAAAATGAACAAAGAAGCAGAAAAAGGCTACGGTAGGGAAGGATAAACTTCTGGTTAAGGTCTGAGATACTGGGCATCAGTCCCAACCCGGACGCTAAGGAGATTACTCAGTCTGTGCCACGACAGCTCACCCGAGACGTGTCGGAAATATTAGTCACCTGTTAGTTTAGATTAATGAACTTTACCAATTCGTATTTGGCAGGTTTGGATAGGCGTCACTGATTTTTTTTCCCTGTAGTTTGAGAGGTAAGTCACACAGCAGCACACCCCATGGGGCAGGTATCTATACCAGTACTTGAAATCTCTGCATCTGCCCTGTTAGCTGGGGCCTGGTCACTAAAGGTGAGGGAGCCCCAGTGTTGCCCATGGTCGTGTCTAAAGGCAGTTTTGTCCCCCTCTGACCCTTAAATTGCTTTTCCCTGGTCATCCTTAATGCTTGAGCATATCCCTCTTATTTTCACAAATCCTGCCTTGCAGGTTCCCCACATCCCTTTATTCACAGGTTCTCTTGGCAGTAGAAAAATTAACAGTTCTCATTAATTTCAATTTTTAATTTTGATTGATTCCAATTTTAACTGAGGGGCGTATTGGTACTAAAGGATCCCTACAGATCAGAGTTCTATCAGTTATATATTGTGCTACATTGCTGCTTGGTATAGTTAAAGAGCTCACATCACTAGAATATAATCTCATTACTGAAAAGGAAAGCATTGGTGTGGTCAATCTGTTTGTGCCACGCTACTTTTGAAGCATAATGAAGACCTCCGAATGAACAAACTAAATTGTTACTACCTTCTAGATCTTCTTATTCAGTCCTGAAAGCTTCCTGCTTGGCACTAATGCATATTGTTAACTTTTAAAACTGTTAAATCCTTATTATAGGATACTGTGCTATTATTAAAGAGTGTTTATAACAAGTAGTTCCTACAGCCAAAAGATTATAAACTGGTATAAAAGACACAACAAACAAAAGCAAAAGTCAGTAACATGGATCAATGAGAAGATGTAATGCCAGGGCTCTGTAACGCCTGGAGCTTAGGCACCTTTTGAGAAGAAATCTTTGAGAAAGATGTAGTCCTATGGTAGTGTTCACAGATTTTTTTTTTTTTTGGTAGATTTTTCCAGCAGGAGCGAGGATTTCTTTAGCCAAAAGCAAAATGGTATCTGTCAGATGATTTTTCTGAAGGGGGATGTTTAGTTAGAGCAGGACACGCTATTTGTGGGTCCACAGCAGATAGGCTTAAGTCCTGAGTTAAGACTGGGTAGAATTAAGTCCGAAATGGTGTGAAACAACAGAGAAAAGTATGAAAGTATATGTAGGTATATTCCTGCAATGCTGAATGCAACTAGATAGGTAACAGTGAAGTTAGTTCTTACGGTGAAGGCACGTAACTGCATCAGCTTCTGCATAGCGAGAGCATCAGTCTGGTGGGATCTTAGCATGTGCTTATCAACAGGAGCTGCCCATCTTCTCTTGTTTTCTGCACTACCTGAATTCAAGTGTGCAAACAGCTATCTCCTCTAGCGATACACCATTATTTTGTTATGCAGAGTTTTTTTCCTAAGGTAGAAAAGTTTGTTTGCTTCAGTAAAAAAACCCAACAAAACCCAAACCGCCAAAAAACCAGCCGAGAACCAATGGTAAAAATATTTCACTAGAAACATTTAGAAAGACTTGACTAAACAAAAGGGAAGGAAGATGCAGTAGTTAAGATTCAAAAGGATGGTGCCCTTGAGAAGAATCCTTGCTATATGAACTGAGAGAACTGACCAGAGCTGCAGGGTGTTGTATTGGGAGGAACACCCGAGTTTTAGGCATGGAGCATCTGGTATAACTCTGGAGACAAAATTGAACTGGAGATGATGCCTGCCTGATAGGAGTGGTGGTGCCTCAGGGGAATGAATATATTCAATGAGCTGTGATTCGGATAACCTTGGGATTAAGGACAAAAGTTGTCATGTGGATGTAACTTATTTTCAGTGATTGTCAATGTGTACCTGTGCCCCGGAACTGCTGAGACGGATAAACAGCATTTCTTAATGAAACTTGTTAGATTTTTGTCCTCATCCCCATGTTTCATTACTTGTGGGGGTTAACTTCCAATTGATATTTCATATATTTCATTTCAAGTTCATCATAAACTGTCACAAATAAAAGCAAGTGCTTGGTTGTCCTCACAGTATAATGTTTTAGTGGTTTGGAGGTTTTTGTCTTACATGAGCCGTATCTTCCTGTTTTCAGAGACATAGTTCAGCTGTGTTCTTGTGAGCTGCATGGGATTGCTCATTTCTGAGAGACAATCAAGTTTTTCTTATTTAACTTGCTGTTGACAAGTGGGGTTTTTAAGTAATGCTCTTAGAAGGTCATTTGACTTTTGAGGGTTATTCACTTTGTTAGCCCAAACACTAAAACCTTGTGTCCTTGGGTTCTGATTAGTGACACTTTAATAAAGTCATTTGAAGTTCAGTAGACTGAATTTTCCACCTTTTCTAATGTTTCTATGGTCACAGGGAAGCGACCTGTATTCAATCTTTTAAATGCAAATCTTTTAAAAGTTACTGTGCAATTTTGTGTACCAGGCTTCTTCATGGGTTACAAAAAGTGCCTTTTTTTAAACAGCTACAGCAGTGTCTTTTCTCTTTCTTTTCTGTTTTCCTCCTCTCTTTCTTTCTAGTGATGTGACAGCAATTGACTAAACTTGGGTCTTTTGGGATAACAAAGGATTGAGAATAATCTTAGAGGTTTTTATTGCTGCACTTTTTTTTTTTTTTTTTGGCTGGGCCAGGGCATACAAAGGCCTTTCCACTTGATTAGATAATAAGGCTAACGTGGGCTTTGAGTGAAAAATATCTTTGCATTCTGCTCTTCTTTTTCCTCCAACCACAAAAAAAAAAAAAAAAGAGGGGGGTGGGGAAAGAGAAAACTATGCCTAATCAGCCACAATTAAATCTTTCATGGTGAACTCACTTTGGAGGAATTAATGCATTTTGTATTGCCTAACAACTCAAGTGAACATTAACAACACGTGAGAACTGAGGGGAAGAAAAATTATGGCCGTCTTTTTTTTTTTTTTTTTTTTTTTTGGTTCTCAAGGAACAGGGAAGGGCAGGTCATTGACTTGATTTTCATGGGAAGATTGACTCTGGAGCGCTCGCATCTCTAGGAGCGGAGTGAGGGGGTATTGACAGCTGGGGTTTGGGGAGGGGAGCGTGCGGGAGCAGTGATTGCGCTATGGCTTGTTGGGGAAAAACAAGGGAAGATGGAAAACAAAGCCCAGAGAGGGAACAGTAGCTGCAGTGTCCCAGGGCTGAGGGGCTGTTTCCCCTCGGTGGTGGGTACGGGCTGCGCTTGGACTCGAGCGGTTGCGGTAGAGAAATATTAGTATAATGAAAGGGGCTGCCCTTAAGTGAGAAATAGTTTGCTCTTAATGAAGCTGAAGAAGTTGTACCGTGCTCCTCCGTGCGTTCTGTGAAAGGGTACAGAAGATGCTCATTCAGTCCTTTCATCCTCTTTGCTGCTGAAGAACAGCTCGTGCAAAAAAAAAATTTGGGAATCCAGGTGTGTTTTCCCAAGATTTCCTAATAAGTACTACAGGCTAAGAACAATAACTAAAGGTGGTTTTAATTATTATTTTAAAGATTTCTTTCTTCTGACACCTGTTTTGTCTGAACTCTGTGATGAAAAATAGTCTGGACACTGAGGTGTGCTCTTCACCCCTTCACCTCCATGGGTCCTGGACTTTGGCTGACATGGGCATCCAGACAGACCCTTACGCACGCCTGGGAACGCAGATATTCATAGTCTTCTCCCCGCTTCTCCAAGGAAAACGGGCACGTCCCAGACCTTTGCCTCCTTCCCCCTCCACTCATGCGTGCTCATTCCCAAAACGGTCACAGCCCTATTCACTCGCCCGCAAGACCTCAAATCATCATTTGTCTCCTTTTACCCGATTAATCTCTTGTCTTTCTCATCCCTCCCTCTGCCATCGTTGCCCACTCTCACTGGATGCCAGCAGCTCTACCCCCGGCCAAGTTTCCTTCTAATGCGGTGATTTTTCCAACTTCTTCCCCAGGAGGGTTTTGGTCCGTTTTGAGCATCACATGCAGGATACGAGATTGTTATTCAAAGTAAATAAATTTTTCCTTTAAGAAGCCCACACTTAAAATGAAGTTGCAGTATGTGAAAGCCTAATCTCGTGAGCTATCAAAATAACTTAAACCAAAGAAAAATGCAAATTGTATGTGGTTTTGTGGGTAAAGGAAACATGGCAAGAGACAAACCAAACGTGTTTGGCCCTTAAATGCTGCCTGGGTAGGCTCTTGCCAGTCTTTAAGGCTTTTACTTTGGCGTCCAGGCTCTCATTTGGGCTCCGAAAGATGGATACCCCCCATCACAGCCAAGCAAACCCCTCTCCTTGCTCAGGGTCCCGCGCCTGGTTGTGTAGCCCAGTCCTGAAGGTTTCACCACTGCGTATGAAAAAATCACCGCCCAAAAGCTCAGAACCCTTTTTTTCTTTTTTTTTTTTTTTTTTTGAGTTCTTAACCAGGTTTTGGCAACAAAAGCCTTGTCTGCTACATCAGAAGTTTCTTCAGTTCATTCAACTAATTCAGGTCGTTTAGAACTGGGAAACTGATTGGAAGCTGGACAAAATCAAGAAAGCATACTTTCCTTATCCAAAAATAATGACGAAACTGTGAGAGAATGAGATCTACTAATTGTGGGCTTCTGGAGGGCAGGTTGACAAGAAATGATGGCTGGGTTTTTCCTTCCAGTCTCTGAGGCCGGAGGAAAGGTAACGAGGTAGCTAGCTCACTGTGGTCTGTTATAAGCTTTTGCCTGACTAGCAAACAAGTAACTGGATTTTTTTTTATATTTCTCTGTATTTATCAGACCCTTTCTTAGCGTGCATTGCAGGATTACCACAGTTTTCAGTGGCTGTGACTTCACAGGTGACAAAACAGTTAAGTACATCGTAGTAGTCTCGTAGCCAAATTTTCATTAATTCTTTTGAATTGCCCATAGTGGGCTTGTGAATATATATCAAGATATGCAAACATTGAAAGCTATTTGTTTTATTTAGGTGTATATGTGATGTTCCTCTGGGATGTGCTACCTCATTTTTCTCTCATTGCAATACTTATTACTATTTTGGGGTTTTTAATTGGTTTTTTTTCATGAGTTGCTTAGCTGGTCTTGTGCAAGTACTTTTTTTTTTTTTTTTCCCCAAATTTTTTTAAAACTCTTCTGAAATTCATCAGCTGAATTTTCCTTTTTAGAAAGCCAGAGTTATTGTTCACGCATGTAGCTCTTAAACAATTTACACAGTTGCTCTGAATTTGAACTGGTCTCTGCAATGGCATATAAAAGCTATCCAAAGCAAAGGCCGCAGTTTTTGATGCTGACTGAAAGCAAAGCGACCCACGCTCCCCAGCATCCAAAAAAACCCTGGGGTTAGTGCTGCACAAAGATCACTATAGGAAGTGGCTGAGTTGTTTTTTTGTTGTTTTTTTTTTTTTTTTTTACTGCTGGCTTTTATCTGAATCCCCGCTTTGCTCGAGCTTTAGAAGTCAAATGAGCAGAAGAAATGCAGTAGATGATTTGAGATGTGTGTGGGAAGAATGGAAGCTGAAAGATTGGCTTTCTGAAGGCTTCGCTCAGTTCCTGCCTTCCCAAAGAGACCGCGGGGAGGTTATTCTTCCTGACTGCATCTCTGCAGCAAAATAATTGCCTTGAGGATGGCGCTGTGGAAAAACACTTCTTTCAGATTATCTTTGTTTTAATGGAGGTTTAAAAAAAAAAAAAAGTAGAGGTGGGGAATTGTTTTGGATAAATTGAAGTGCTTTATGGATAATTTAATAATCGTGAATGGCATCATTAAAATGAAACAAAAATGTGGATTCCTAAATACGATGGCTTTAACTACCCCGCTGTATTTCACAAAGCGAGAGTTGTGAGTGCTGGAACATAGCTGTGCTTTGCGAGCTCCTCAGTCCAGATGGAAATGGAAGTCTCTTTATGTTTTTTTTTATGTGTGTGTGGGTGAAATGGTGCAAATGCTGGAGGAAGATCAGGTATTAGGAGGTCTCGGTGCACTGGAAGCTCAAGGCAACCTTGTGGGCACCACAGAAATGGGACTCGAACACGGACTCTAGCAGCAAGTGACTTCTGCCTGCCTGAGATACCTCTTACTGGGTATCTTCCAGTGGTCTGCTTGAAGACCTGGGAGCAAGCCCAGGTTCCGCAGAGGCATCTTGCGCTCTCCCTAGCACCCACCAGACCAAATGCTGTCCTCAGTTTAGACCTACGGTGCCTTAGTCGATTAGTCCTGGGAAGCACTTCCAACTGTAATTGGTCTGATCTGTAATCTTATCACCTCGCCCGGCAGATTATCCATTTTTAGCTGATTTGTGGGCCAGCAACCTGCACGACCCAGCAAGCCGATGCTGTCAGGTCACTCCTTCTGCTTGCAGGATTTCTATAGCTGCTGCTTTCCTTTCCGGCAGCTCAGTGCCCCTCTAAACGAGGGAAAAGAATTGACTGAAAAAGGAACATCAGGTCAGGAGAAGAAGTCATTTGAGTGTTCAGAGAAAGCTACGTGTTGTTGCTACTCATTCAAGCAAAAAAAAAAAAAAAAAAAGAATCCACTTTCATTGAATTTGGAGCTAGTGTATTGAGATGTCAAATCACGGTGCTACATGTTGTAGATAAACAAATGCAATGTAGCAACATTGCATTAAATACAGCAATATCTGTAAAGAACTGAAGGCACAAAAGAAGAAAAATTCATTCTTGCTCATTAGTATTTCTCCAGGCAACTGCCATTTTAATTCCGAAGCTGTTTCATAGCATTATGGCTGTTGTCTAATGTATTTCTTAAGTTGTAGCCCTTTTGTCTGAAGTTAAATGAAAAATTTCAGATCCGACCCATTGTGCATATTTAATGAAATTATTTCAACAGGAGAGAAGGGTGGAAAGTCATTCCTAGACATGTGTCTTTATTTGTCAGGACATCCATGACTTCCAATTACTTGCCACACCTTCATTTCTGCCCCAGTACAAAAAGGGAGAGCAAAAGCATTTTCCTTGCCAGCCCCCAGGCTGTAGAGCTTAATCCTGGCCTTTCTGCACCCCACGCTTTCTGACTCTTTGGAAAGCCTGGGGTTTTTGTATTTGTACCCCTTTCTAACCTCTCGAGCACTGAAAGGGTGGGATCTCTTGATTTATCACTTCCATTGTTTGTATTAATCTAAGCCTCGAGTAGATCTATTCTTCGTCTTCAGCTTTTATTACTGATAGTTTTCCCAAGTTGCTTGGCACTTTTTTTAGTGGTTATGTGGTTGGATATTGCAGAAATGTAACATGGTGTATTTCTAATTTTTCTGAAGTTAGTAAAAATCCCATTGCTGTCGGTTGCAGTAGGATTTTGTGATCTCAAAGAGCAAGCTGATTCTCCATGTAGTTTCTCAACTTTTTCTCTGTGCATCATTAGAATAAAGGCACATATTTCTACTTGCACTTTGGGATAGACAATTTAGATGATGTAGTTCTTCTAAGTTAGACAGCTTTTATTTAAAATGCACGTAACTGATTAAGTGGCTTGGCAGCCAGTCAGAATGATTGCTTAAGTACCGCAACTTCACAGTAACTTTAAAATGGAAAACCAGCCAGTAATTTAGTGATATCATTGAGAAACATAACATTCTTTCAAAGCAAGCAAAGACTTTATACACAAGGGATAGACATCATCCCTGCTTTTGGCCATTGCTGTCTCATACATTCCTATACACTGCTTTGCTTCACGTTAAGCAAAAATGAATGTTGAGTATTTTCTTTAATCTAGTGCAAACTTTCCATTTGCAAAAGCCGTACAAGACATTAGAGCGCATCCACCCTAGAATTAAAAACTCTTGCTTTTGCTGTGTTAATTGGATTAAGTTCTTACTGTTATCTCTTCAAGAAGAAGAGACAAGCTCTCTCTGGCAATGCTAGCATGGGACGGCTTGTTTATATGGAGCGGCTGTGCTTTGTTGTAATCATTAGAAAGCTAACTAGCAATGCTGGCATGCCGGTGGTGATATATCTTTCCACCTACAGAAAACGGTGCCGATTATGATCCAGAAATCCCCACCATTCACAAGACAAGACAAGCAGTAGCATGGGAAGATACAGGCACAGAGAAGTGAGCCTCCTGAGTCTCACTCCAATGCTGTATCGCTTGCCATTTCTGCTAACTTTTTTACTGAAGGCGCTGTGCAGACCGGTGGAGCGTGGTCCGGTAGGGACCGGAGAATTTCTGTTCTAGTTGCAAAAGCCACCTCGTAGTTCTGCAGTGTTGCTCTAATTGCCTACTGTTCATCTTCAGGACTAAAATGAATCACTGTCAGGCTTGCACATAATTCCATGTTTGGTCCTAACGCAGTGGTTGCAGAGCTTGCCTATAAACCACACGCACATTTATATCATGGGAAATGTATTTTCTTAAAAACGGAGAAGGGGAAGCTAACAAACCACGGCTTGCTCCAATTTTCTTCGCAGAAAGGCTGAGTTAGTTGTGTAAATCATCTCTTGGAAGCTACTGTCTGGAGGCACCCGTCAGCCTACAACAGTCAGAAGCGTCGTATGCTTTGGAGGGGACGGCTGCTGTGCCACAGCGCTTGGGGTGGCTGGCCTGGTTGTGCTTTGGGAACGACAGCCTGCTGCGGCTTTCCTTACGAATCAAAGCGGCTTTTAGGCACAGTTCTCGGGTCTCGTTATTCCCGCGAAGGTAAACCCGTCTAAAATTGGCCCGGGCGAGCAGGCAGGAGTCAGGCTGCTTTGTCAAAGGGCTGCCTGCGTCGCAGCTGCATCCTGTGATTGACGCGGTCGCATCCGGAGAGGAGCAGTCCTGCTGTTCGGATCATCTTCTGTTTTCTGTCTGCGGCGTGTCTCATGCGCTCTCCTCGGCGGGTGCCGCCGAGCCCGAGTTGATAAAAGGCCTCCGTGTCACCGTGTCCGTCTTTGAATTATTCGGGAGACGGGGCGGCAGCTGCGGCGGTGCGCCGGTGGTCGTCTTTCTGTGCCGTCTCCTCGCCCGTACAGCGGTACGCGTCCCTAACTCGCGTCTCCACCGGCCGCTTTGTCTAGCAATGACTGGAAATACCAATTATTGGATAATTCGCCTTCGCTTGACAGGCGAGACTTGTGGTGTTGCGTATAGCAATGCCACAGCTTTAGGGAAGGGAATGCCAATAGGTAGATAATCCATTTTAATGTGATTTCATATCACACTTGCTTTCGGATCAGGGCTTGCTTTCTCTGCGTGGCTTACAGCTCCGTCCTTGCGCAGGGCAAGGGCTTTTTGGGGAGCCCGGAGGCAGGGGATGGTGGCTATAGCGGCGGGGAGGCTTGCTGCATCCCCCGGAGCGGTACCCACCCCAGGAGGACCACTGTGCCCACGCTGAGGGCGGAGAGGAGCAACCGGTTTGGAGGAGCAAGGGGTTTGGAAAATCCCACCCAGGAGTTCCAGTAAGTCAAGCAGCTCTTCGTGGTCCCGTGGGCAGGAGCCAGCCTGAAGGCATGAGCGAGCCTGGTGTTAAACAAGCTGCCCAGAGTGTAATCCAACCCTCAAGCTTTACCGAATGCCACTCGGTGTGGTTGTGGTCTGTGTGATGTGATGTGCGCTTCCTTAAATTACATGTAGCAAGGGTATTAAGATAACATTATTTTTTTTTCCCCGTAAATGAAGGTGTTTCCTGAGACAGTGCCAAAAAAATTCCCGTTTGTTTGATAGGAAATGTTTGTGGTGTTAAGAGAAATTACAGCTTTAAGCATTCAATGCTTGTTGAGAACAGTTTGCTTTTGAGAAGATTTCTTAGCAGTATAAACTGTTAAGACACGCGAACGCTCTCAGTAATGACAAATTAAGAAAAATGCCCAAACCGCGTAACTAGAAGACAATTTAGGCAGGAATCTGTTTCTTAAGCCCAGCTCTTCCAGCTAATGATTTGCCTGTAGTTCAGGGATATCAGGCAACCGCTACCAGGTGGCAACATCCTGAGAGCTAAAAAGCTCTAAGGAAGGCTTTTTCCATAGCATGGCAGATTGTATCTGCAGACCGCATTGCTAATGTATCAGTGTTGAACTGAGCCATGGGGTAATTTGTCCAGAAGAAAAATCTACCGTGTAACTGAGACAGAAATGGGGAAAAAAGCTAGTTTAACAAATGACTTTTCATCCTCCATCTCACAGGTCAAAAGTACTAACAGAATAATTGACTAAGTATGGACCAAAAAGATCTTTTATAGTCACTTATATTGCAGAAAAAACCATGTGATCATACAGTCTTTTTATTAAGTTGCTTTTTTAATATATAAAAAAACAACCAAACTTCCTTTCAGTTCTGAGCAGCACTGCAGCACTACTGTCATTCTTTCCATTAGCAAAATGAAATCTTTAGACCCTTCCCCCAGCTAATGTTATTCCTCACATGGCGACATTCAAAAACCCATTGACAAGCTGCAAATGATGTGTGAAGCAAACTCCAGGATTAAGTTTATAACCTTTCCCCAGGGGGAAAGAATTTGGAGGCAGGAATGAACTCGGGATAGTAAAACAAAAGGGCACAACTGAGATGGATCAGGAAAACTCATATTCATATTTAGCTAAATGAAAAATACCAGCCAGTCCGAGTTTATGTGGTATCCCAGGGGTTTTCCGCACAGGTATGTAGGACATTATTTTATAGCTCCCTCTCACAGGTTTTACTGCTCTCGCTAATGAGAAACTACTTCTCTCTCTCTCTTCAGCTTTGCAGCTGGGATTTGAAAGCGCGATAAATAAAATATAAACGGTAGAAGACGGAGGGCTTATGTCCCGTGGATATGTTTGCATCTTGGGTTTCGAAAGGCATGTACCTTCCTCCTGGGGGGTTGTCATTTACTACTGGGTTTGTTGTTGGATGGGTGTGAATAGGCTTTGGGGGCCTTTAGACACCGTTAAATAGCAGACGTTAATGAAGTGATGGAGCTAGGGACCTCCTTCCCCGCAGTAATCAAAGAAACAGCTAGTTCCTTCACATATCTATAAGATTATTTCCTTTCATCTGCCAGTATTAGTTTCTTTTGAAGTCATTTAATCTTTGCTCCATATAAATTGAGAAAAGTTATTTTAAGCAGCTCAATGGGCAAAAGGGAGTCTTGTGACCGAGTGCTCACAAAAAGAGGGCTGACCACAGGAATTAACCCCTGTCACCCTGGCATCTGGCGCTCACCGAGGATGCCTCTAGTTAGTTGGCTCCTGCTGTCAGCTGGATGCCAGGGTGAGCTGTGCCCAGACAGAAATGTGGCTTTACTGGAAACAGATAACTGAGGAGAACCACAACATAAAGTAGTTTAAGGCTTTCTAATTCTGCTACTTCTTAAAAAGAAAAAAAAAAAAACCCAAACCCCAAAAAACCCAAACCAACAAAAACCCCAACTTGGGTTATAAATTCAATAACAGGTATAAATTTGGCCTTGGGTAATTCCTAGGAAAGCTGATAGATACTCTGAAGTAAAATGAGCCTGGTGGGGTTAAAATGGAGTTCAGCCATGCCCATAAAATGAGCAGGGCACTTCAGGGCCTTTAAAGGTCATCTAGTCCAAACCCCTGCAATGAGCAGGGACATCTTCATCTACATCAGGTTGCTCAAAGCCCCGTCCAACCTGACGTTGAATGTTTCCAGGGACGGGGCATCTTCCACCTCTCTGGGCAACCTGCGCCAGTGTTTCACCACCCTTGTAAAAAAATTTCTTCCTTATAGCTAGTCTAATTCTACTTTCCTTTAGTCAAAAACCATCACCCCTTATCCCATCGCAACAGGTCCTGCTGAAAAGTCTGTCCCCTTCTTTCTCACAAGCCCCCTTTAAGTACTGAAAGGCTGCAATAAGGCACGGCGATCTGACCAGAGCTGGCTTCCCAGCGCTCTTCTGTGCACATACGTTACTCAACAAAGTTTGACACTCGGTGCTTTTGGCTTGTTTTTGTTTCCTGACAGCATACTTATGAAAATGAAAAATCACGACGACTTGCTAACGGTTGCCAAAAATGCAGAGAACTCCTATATAAAGCTGAGCTCCATCAGCAGGACAATACAACAGGACAAATTCTTCTTGCCAAATTAAGATGTATGCTTGGAATGAGAGGTCAGGGCCCTGCGTCGTTACTCCGTCTAATGCTGCATTATAACCAATACGATAAATTATTGTCCCTTCATGGTTAGCTGTGGAGCGGCAGTGCTCTCCCTTCTAGATTTCAGAGCCATGGATTGTGTTTTGTGTGTCTTCATTTTCAAGGAAAATACCACTTTTTTTTTCTCTTTGGGCCACTGCATGCTTTTGGCACTTCTGCACCTTCTGCATGGGGCACTTTTTTTAAGGAGGGACCATAGTTTGCAAAGACCAGAAACATGCCGTTTCAGGAATTCAAGGCAGAAAATATTTGGCAAGGTTTTTTGTTAGCTATCCTTTGGAAATATGCGAGTTCAAAAGTAAATATTAACAAATAAATTCAGGATGAGGGGAAAAAATGTTTTAGTAATAACCAGTCTTTTGCATATAAGAACGAAGCAGGTTTGCTGTGGGCTGTGCAAGGTGGAGCGTGTGGGTCCTGCCTGCCCCTTGCCTCCGGAGGGTCCTGCTCTCCCTTCTGGCCTGCCACCTCAGAGAAACGTGGGGCCGAGTGTTTCTGTGACTCACAGAGGTGTTACGGTGTGAAGGCTTGGCATGACGTCTTACAATCTTTCCCTTAACTAGGCTTGTGTAAACAGTTTTACTTGCTGCGTTTCAGAGAAAGGAGCTTATATTTGAGTATCTGCTCTCATGAGTGTTACATCCTGAAAAGAAACTGAGTTATTGCAGAGCCTGATGGGGTCTTCCTCCCCAAAGAATTGAAGTATCACCAGTTTTGATTCCTGAAGTGCTCCTTAAAAAAGTTGAGACGTACATGTGCAATCTTTGGACACTTTATTATATATGAAAATATGCTTATCGTAGAATGGTTTGGGTTGGAAGGGACCTTAAAGACCACCTAGTTCCAACCCCTCTGCCGTGGGCAGGGACCCCTTCCACTAGACCAGGTTGCTCAAAGCCCCGTCCAACCTGGGCTTGAACGCTTCCAGGAAGGGGGCATCCACAACCTCTCTGTTTGTTTTTTTTTTTATTCCTTTTAAAAAAAAAACCCCTGTGGGTCACCATGCTTTGTAAGCACTCTTCACGGCTGAGATTTATTTTGTTAAATATTAAAACATCTTCAGCAGTTGTAGGTAATTCAGCATCTGTCTTTCTCGGTTCTTGACCCCAGTGTGCCGTGGCCGACCCCTGGCCCTGGGCATCAGAGGGCGGTGGTCTCCAGTGACCCGATGCCTGGCTGGTATCTCCAAGTGATAACCTGAAGGTGAAAGGCTGTGGGCTCCTCCCCAGCTGCCTGCTCTGTCTGGTCCTCTGGCAGGGAAGCTTCTGTGGGGAAAAAGTGGTGGCAACAGGTGACATTTTCCAGAGCTAAAATAAAACTGGGGGGAGGGAAATTACCCCGAAGTGGGAATACAGCTGAAGACTGTGGTTTTGTTTAGCAGTCTGGAGCAGCCCAGTCCTACACCCCAAATATTTTTCCTGTAGTCAGTATCAAGCCCTGAATGCGATGTTTTGACCGTGTTTACCAAACACTACGGTCAAAAGGTCTTGCTCCCGTTGCATAACATAATTTTTGTTTGTACATATTGTGTTGGAAGGTTGCGTGTCATCCTGTGGCTTTGAGCTGTGATATCCATCGAGTGCTTCCCTATTATTACTTAAACCCTTACACCAGAAAACATGCACGTTCCTTGGGACGTTTCGTTCAGGTTTCGGTGTTGTCACACCTGTTGCTATTGTCTAAGCCAGAAGATGGAGATGATGGTAAAAGCAGATGGAAGCCGTGGCCATCCGGAGACGTGGCAGCGGCCAGCTGTGAGATTCCCTCAAGCTTGGCCGAGAAGCTCATGCTGGATGTCTGGCCTTCTTGTTTTCAAACAGGCTTTGTTTTTCCTTGCTGTTTTTTTGTAGTGCTGTTTTATAGTAGAAATAAAAGAGCAGATTCCTGTTCTCCGTCAGGAGAAAGGAAGGGAAGAGGAGACCCCTGTGCAGATCTTCTTTGGAGGTTATCTCAGATGGTTTTCAGATGATCGTAGAAGGGGAGCGTGCCAAAAAGTTGAATCATTGCTACAGTGTCATACCAGAGGCCTGAGTTTTCCAGAATACTTTTGTGTTGCACATAATGCCCACATCTTGAATGCTGAGCTCTGAAATGTTTCCTCGGTGATCCTGTGGTGCTTTGATGAGAAAAAGTCTTTTTGAATTACAGGGATTGGTTAGCTGTCTTTTAGAAAAATAAATTCCAAGTGGTCTTTGTTAACCACTGAATGATAGGTTATTGTGGCATAAAATAGAAGTTCACTTAGACTGCACATTTTTTGTTCTGAAATCGGCAGGAGGAGGAAATGCTGATATGGGTGTATACATGGGAGGAAGATTTATCAAAGAAGCATACATTCACACACCCTCTCTTTTTTAAAGTTATGGTCAGTAAATGATAGGCTTCCTTCCCTTGTTTTTGAATGCCAAATAGATTTCTAACAAAATTATTTATATACACATTCCTTTTAAAAATATAAAGCATCACCAGGTCAGTGCAAGGCCTCAGCGTCCAGTTTAAAGTGGGAGATAGGAAACTTCAGGCACAACCTCCAGCCGTTCCTGTCAGCACAATTTCTCTCCAGGAAGGGAAGGTGGATAATGTGAATTTAACATTTTATTACCGATAGGTTGCGTATCAGTCTCTTGCTGCTTATTTTAATGTGTATCGATTGCAACAGACGCTCCTTGCGACTGGCCGCCTTAAATCTTACTGCAGTAACTTTGAGCGTCTTTATGGCTTTTTCGCTGCTTCTCTGTTGAATAAGGCTCATGGTGTTAATGGCAGTGGAGTTGGGTGTGTATGAGCGCGGCGGCGAGGTCGGTGCTGGCGGGGGTACCCGCTGCCTCGCAGCATCAACGCGTCTTCTCCTGCCTTCTCCATCATCACAGCACCTTAGAGTTACTTTTTTAAAAACATACAAGCAAACACAGAAAAAGGAAAATTATCTAACCTGCAGTCCTAAAACACTAGATACCGAGGGAAGTATTTTCCCCAGGCCAAGCAAAAATATACGAATGGAAGGTTTGTTCTTCATTGCTAGACCTACTAGACGTCGTCTATTTATATTGCTGAACTGGCTGAGACAGTCAGGATGTAAGTTTCAAAGCAAATGAATGTGAATGTGTGCTTGCATAGCCTTCCTTCTTCAGGGACATTCTTCCTGTTTCCTTTTCAGTGTTTCTCCTAAAATTAGTTTCTTTCTGACAATAAACACAATTGGGTACTCTTATATAAAATATCATGAGTAAAGGGGAAGAATGTTACTGGTTTTAATAGTCTCGCTGTGGGTCTGAGTGGTGCTGGTAGCGATTAATTAGTACCACTTGTTGTTTCACTTGGTGGTGTTCAAGCCGTAGAAACCAAGGGCATGCTTAACCATAAATGACCAAACCATCTCCTGAAAGGCTTTGTTTGTAACTGGGTTGAATGATCCGTAATTCTGCAAAAATGTTTCTTTCTTTAGACTTTGTTACCAATCTTTACATTTCAATGGACAACTGTAATTGCTTTTATGGTTACCATTCGTCCAAAGATTTAAAACCTCTTCTTCCCTCCCTTCTGCCCCTAACATGCGCTGGCCCTGCAGGGAAGGCATCCTCGCCAAAGGCAGAAAGCCGGGCTCCCCGTGACCGCCGTGTTAGAAACGTACGCGCCCGCAGCAGCCGGCGGAGGACGAGCAGTGGGTGTTTGCAAGTGCCGGTCCCTCGTACGTCCTCCGACCGGCTCTGCCTTCTCGCTCGCAGGGGACGCCTCAAGCCCTGGGGCATGTCACCCACGCGGCTGGGCCAGAAGGACTTTGGGGTCCCGGGGTGGCTTAGACTCCCACTTGGATCTGTCGTTTTAGAAATCACTTCATTTAAAATCCTTCACGCTTGCAGACTTCACTACTCTGTTTTAAATTCTCTTCCTTTTTAAAAAAGAAAAGGGCAGAAAAATGAGTGAACTAGAACAAAGCAATTGGCAGAAAACCCAGTGATCTTGAGGATCGATCAAGCTGTATTTTGCTGTACTGCAGCAGGAGCAGCAGAGGGAGCACAAGTTAACACATAATTCCTTTACTAAGAGCTGTACTGTCATTGCGGATGATATTTTGCTCCATGGGTGAAGATCAAGAATGAAAAAAAAAACAACAAACCAGCCTAGTGAGTTTGCCATAGGACAGGAGGATAATGTCCTCTGTATTAAACGTGGAGGGGTAGCAGATGAAAATGTATCCTATTACGGCTTCTGTTTTAAATTTTAGGTTGTGGTCTCCATGCAGCTCCAGGTTGCATGATGTCAGTACGATTTCATGCCAGGGTGCAACCGAGGGAAGATTGATGCTGTGCGGTTTTGGGGGGCTGTGGTGCCGTCCTGCCTCACGGTGTTCTCCTAATAGACCTGAAGCAGCAGATTAATAATTGTAGGTATCGAAAGGGAAAATGATGACAGCAAACTGGCCAAGTTATCTTTGGTGGGTGAGGTCAGAGCCCTGAGCTGGTCAGGCTCTTACAGCACACAGCAGCCTGACCTGACCTCCAGGCAGTATTTAAAGCAGAGCTTCGTTTTCCTTGAGTTTACAATCACGTACAAAAAAAAAATCTTTTCCTTGAAGTCCATTGTGTCCTTTCAGACCTGGGCAGCGTGCGCTCTCTTCATCCAGCAGCCCTTGCTGCCCACCCCACCAGGGCAGGTACGTGGGCTTTCGGCGCGGATTGCCATCACTAGATCTTGTTTGTCACTGTTGTCTTAACCCTTAGGCCTGCAATTTTGTCAGCTGTTTTTCCCATAACCAAAACTTTGGACAGGACTGAATTTCCTCCTGCCAGTCCCCGAAGCAAAGTCCTGAATAGGGTCAAAGAGGAGAGATACGCTGGGGTTTTTTTCCCCCCTCTGGGAGTTTTGATAAACAAAATGCAAGCTTTAAGCTTTTCCTTCGGGTTAGAGATTTTCAATAGCAAATCTTTGCTTTGTTGAATTATTCAGCAGAAGTAAAGGTTATTGAAACGTGCACAGATAGATGGCTGGAGACCTAGAGCGATAACTTTAAAAAGCCCTGGCAGCACTGGGGGCAGGAACCGTTTTTGGTCTCAGACAATAGAAAGAGTAGAAATTTCTTTGTGCAGAAAAAAATAAACTGCTGGTGTACTTTCACAAATTCACCCTTTCCACCTTGCTGTTTTATTCAGCGGTCTACTTTGTTTCCGAGGCCACCGCTGACTGTACACCAGAGATAGGCATGGACGGCTAAGAAATGAAAGGTTATCTGAGCAGGTCAGGCAGCGAGTTCATTGTTTTCCAGGAACACTTGTTCAACACGCAATTGTGTAATGCTCAGAGCTACCGCACAGAAGTTGGATGCGCAGATGGTAGCCTTTATTATTCATTACTTATGAAATTAATTACCAACTCCATAGATTTTTAATGTAATTTGCTTGATAGCTACTTTTAAATACCTTCTGGAAGTGGCTATTTATTCTCCTAAGTATTGATTTTCATGTTTTGGAGAAGCTTCCCTGGTGTATCTCATTCATAGTTCTCCCTTGAATCTCCAAAAGGATCAGCTGGACTCCGAGCACGTAAGCAGCGCTTCCCAGACTTCTGTAGGGTTTTCTCTGTGTCAGAGCACTGGTGTGCTGCCGCCCAGGAGCCCGTCTCCCATGGCCGTGAAGAGGGGATTAGTTGATGAATAGCTTCAGGCTTCAAGACCAAAGAGACCACCGTGACGCCCAGCCTGATCCCTGGCTTTCACAGGCCACAGAGCTCCTCCGCTTATTAAAACGCGTCTCAAAGATATCTAATCTTTCTCTAACCTTTAAAAAGGTGATGCAACTCCAGCACAAGTAGGAAAAACTTGCCTGTTTTTACTCATTCTAGTGGTGGTTGGTTTTCTTACGGGCAGTCTCATAATAGATTAGAACAAGGTGAGATGCAGTTACTGGCTCATTTGCATGAAGAATCTGCTTATAAAAACGTTTAAGGTCTAATGCAAGACCTCGGGCATTATGTATCTGATACAAAACACGGTTGCCTGTTGTAGTCTATCTTTTTAAATGGCTCCCTTTCCTTTTCCAGAAGTAGGGAACTAGAGATCAGAAGCCACAAGCAGGTGTCACCATGGCCGTCCCTGTTACCAATGATGGATAGAAAGGTGACTTTATCCAGTGTTGGTACTTTACCCATCTAATACTCTTAAATGCAATAGCTTTAAGGAAAACCTCCAGATGCTGATATTGGAGAGGTAGATTTTTTTTTTTTCTCCTTTATAATGGTGTTGGCTATATTTCTGCCACGAATATGAGTATCATTTATCACATGCCTTGATTTAGCTTCAGCCAGCTGTTTTTTATTGAAGAGCTGATCTTGTTTCACCAGCAGGAGAGCTCAGAAGCGATAGAAGTAGCACCCAAAGTGCAAAATACAGAGTCTAGTATCATCTGTAAACTTCCAGCACTGGCTGTTTTCGCTTCTAGCCTTTCCTGTTTGTTTAATATAAATGTTGGAGATTGAGCTGTGGCATTTTTGTGCGAGTGAGCTGTGAAGGTAGTTCTCTTCATGTGTGCCTCTGTCTTACCAATATCCTGTGTGGGGAGAGAAAAATGTACATTTGCAACGGAAAACCAAAATCATTGTAATTTGTGACTAAGTTATTTTTTGAGGTAGACAGCGCAAAAAGCAATATATGAGCATATCCGCCTGTGCAGATGTAAAAAAATTCAGAGCTTTGGGACTGGATTTACACAGCCGCTTTTGCAATTGAAAGCCCTCTCTGCAAATAATGAGGCAAAGGCAATCGGGTTTGTCACTTCTCATTTCTTTCCATTCTTCTTCTTCTCCCCTGAGGAGCAGGGTTTGGCCTCCAGAGCTCTGCTTATGGGCAGTGTTTAGTGATGTCCCTCCGGTGCTGCTTCACTGGTGTTAAGTGTTGGTAGGTTTGTCTCTCTCAAGCCCCTGGATGCAGGTAGTTAGCTATTGCAAGAAAGAGCAAAGAACTGAACAGTCGCACACCTGGTAGATCCATTTTTTCATTTTCTTAGAACCAGAGAGTAGTTTGCTTTATCCTAATCCAGTATTCAGTTAGCAAATTCTGTCGAGGCATTGATCCTGTTTCCGAAATCATATTGCTGGCTCTTGAGGGACAGGCCATCAAGATGAGTGTAGGACTACTTGGTCTGTCAGAGCGGTACTTGAAACAGCACATACCCTGTCGGTTTAAAGAGAAAAGTGATATAAGGAGCTAGCAACTTGTTTCGTCTCCAGAAGAGATGGAAGGAGGTGGTTTGCTACACAACTGATGGCGCTGCACAGTAGAGCTCCCCGCCAAAAAAGCATTGTGTGTGCTAAAAGTCAACATGGGTTCAAGGGGATATTGGACAATATATAGAAACCACATCCTGCTCGAGAAGTCCTTGAACAGAGAAAATGGCTGGAAGCTGGGGAAGTGTGGGGGGAATTATTCTTACATGCGTCCCTGAGCTTTTTTTATCTCCGTGGTTTTAGACTTGCCTTTTCAGCCCCAAATCACGGGGGGAAAAAAGCAAACAAACCCAAAACCCAGCAATAAAATACATTATACTTAAGAATATTTTCTATACATGCTTTTCATAAATCACATCTTTCACAAATAATAACTGTATGAAATTGAAGTTGGGGTCTTGCTTACAGCGGTGTTGAAGGCCTGAGCAGGTGAACCTTTGGTTGGACCCAATATGATCATTCTCATGCCGTTACATAGCAGTACAGGCAATTAAAAGATAAGGCTGAAGGAGAGGTACAACCTGACAAGACCTTTAAATCAACCACATTACTTTGAGAGCATCTAGAGACTAAACAAAAGGCCAGAGAGCTTCTGATCATCATAGCTATTTAAGATAAGAACGATGTCAGTGCTCTGCAAAGAGGATGTTCAAATAATTGGTTTTGGACTGTTTATGTTCAAACAGAAATTATTTGCACGCCTGTTAGTGGAGAAAGATCGTTTCTGTGCCCATCATCTAAACGACAGCAGACAAGAGAAGGGAAGACTGAGAGGAGATGTGCCAGCCCTCAGAAACACGGGTGGTTCCTGCAGCTCCATCTCTTTATTGGACAACAAAAAAAGCTATTTTTGGCTTGCTGCATCGAGGGAGGGATTGCTTAGTCACTTGGACAACTTTTTAATAGCAAAGTTAGTAATGCCTTGTAAGGGCACGTCCAGGGAGTTTGTAAAATAGTTTTTAGTATATATTTCTTAGAGTGGTTACAGAAGTGCCTGTCTGGGATACCACAGGTACAGTTGATCCTCTCTTTGGGCATGGGGATGAACCAACTAGTTGCTTTCCAGATTTTTCCAGCCTTATTTTTTTGTTTTTGTAATGCAGGACAGAAGAACTTGGCATTGTTTTTAGGACTGCTAATCCTAGCAGGGTTGAATAACTCAGACGTACCCAAATTTTAGGCCAAGCCGAAATATAGTACAATTAATAAATAGCAATTCAAGCTGCATGCCCCAAAACAAACAAATGTATTCTGAGCTGGAAAATGAATTAAGGCACTTATGAATAAATTGCTGTCAATGCTAGAAATTTTTTGTACGCTGGCTTACCTTTCTACTAAAAATCGTTAGTCCTATAAACGTTCTAGGTTGGTTTAAACAAAAAACGGTTACAATATTTTTTATTTTTTTCCCTTTTCCTCTTCTCTAGTTGATTTGACAAGAAGCAATGGCTCGCTTCCAGCCATTTATCTTTCTCTAGCAAATACCTACCTGAGATGTTGTGGTGGTCTGTTAAGGCACATGCTTTCTCTGCAGCCCGGGGCATTGCATTGTTCTGGCGAGAACAAGGACTGCCAAAACCAATACTGAGCTGAGATTTCAGATTCATTTTTTATCCACTGTTGCCTTCTTGATGTGCATCCCTTTTTCAGTTAAGAGGATGTGTTTCACAGTGTCAGGAAGGGCAGTGTTTTTCCGGCCCCTGTGTTCATTTCTGAATCTTTTTTGGTCATAATTTCTGTTAATAATGAAAGCTTCACGCAAATATGTATTTTGGTTTTACTTTACAATTCTTCGGCTGCTGCGTAGTGCGTATGGAAAAAGCGTTTTGCCATTTGCAGCATTGTGTGGGGGTACAACAGAAATGCATCATTTCAAAAACATGGGCAGAAGCCAGATAACTGGCTGCCTTTATCAGGGCATCTTTGTAAATGTAAAAAAACACCAAGGGTTGCTAAAATATTCATGTACCAATGTAACTCTACGGAGGAGGAGACGTCACCCGAATAGGTCAAAGTGGGGATAAATAAATAAATAATGCACATTCAGAAGCTGTTGCCGTTAAGTAAAGGTTGAGTGAGCCACAGGTTTTATTCAGCTAATGTGAAGTTTCTTATAAAATCTGTGAAGTCTAAGGTGGGAGATCTTTGATCTTTTGCTCTCCCAGTTTGGTCAATATCGTATAAGGGCATTATACCAATGTGTGGATTACAACTTTAACTCCATAGTGTCAATATTTGCTTTTAAAGCACATAGGTTTTGAAAATAAATGTAGGTATGTATACAGACTTTATGTAAAGACAGCAAATAGATTTAAACCCCACAAAGAAACAAAAAGCAAAAAACCTGAGATGGTATTTATTTATTCTTTTTTAATTGTATTTTAGTCTCTGTTTCTTTGATTAGAAGTGGAAGAGGCTATCTTCTACCATGTACTCTGTCACCTAAAACAGTGTTAATAGGTCCAATCTTGAGTAAAGTATTAATTTGGAAGATTTGTATTTTTGTGACTGTTTTGTCATGGATGTAACTGAAGCTTGAAATCCTAAAGTCCTTTACAGGTCGTATGCCAAAATAGATGAATACTGTTCTCTGAACTTTACAGATGATAATCTGTCTACCAGGGACAGATTTCATTAGGAAAGTGATGAGGGTAATTAGAATGAAGGACAGACTTACAGAAATGGGAGACTTTTTTTACTAAGAGCCCTATAAAAAAAATTTCCTTCTGTAAACACAGCTGCCACATGAAATGTTATTTTAAAATATATTGTAAGTGTCATATAAATGTCTAATTGACAGCTGAGATATTGCAGAATGTAATCTGTGTGTGTAGGTCAGGAATAGAAAGTGATAATTCAGTGACAAGATTGTTTTTGACACAGTAGTCGCAAATTCAAACTTGATGTATGCTTCTCGTGTACAGATTTAGATAATATGTGCCTTATCTTATGGTACTTAAATCTCCCAGGACAGTCATCCTCCCTGTAACACTGTTTTCAGCTTCATCAAGAGCCTGTTCAAAAGAGTTGATTAGTTGTTTGTGGAGGGGAGCGGAGCAGTGTTATTTCCCTGCATTTTCATGGCCAGGACTGGCACAGAAGCCTTCAGTTGGCCATGTATAGATGGCAGCATTTACCTACTGTACTTTCTTCTTAAATGACTTCAGGTGATGGGGATGATTAGTTCTCAGTGCTGGAATAAATAATCTTTCAAAAAACCCAATAAGGATCAAAGCTAATTTTGTCCCAACAACTGAAATAAATGGGGTAGGTGAGCGGGTGAAAGAACGTGTATGCACTGCTGACACTGTCTTTCTGGCAAACATAAAGATGCCAATCCTGCTATGGGGGTGGTAGTTTCTCTACAAGGAAAAACTTAAAAGCATTGTCTGCCTTTGAGGGTTTGGCTATTGGGGCTAAAAAAGGGCAGCACTGGGTCTTGGTGGGTCCTGATGAGAAGTGCTGCCTTGGGACCTTGTCTCTTGGCCATCGTGCCCGCAGCAGTGGCTTGCCTTTCCCAGAAACAGCATTGCTGTTGGTTTGGGTCTCATCTGTGTGTCTGTTGGTTTTCACTGTGAAAAATCTATATGAATGCTTTCCAAACTGTTTTCACCTATTTGAGGTTTGACTCTTTTAATAAATGGCTTACTTCTTGTTTTTCAAGTTTAACTTGAGTAACAAATGTGAGTAATACAGAAATTCTTAGAGATCTCTCTGTAGGATTTTTCTTATTTATTTAAAAACATTTTAAGTAATTGCATACAGAAGGATTAGACACCCCCCCCCAAAAAAAAAAAAAAAAAAATCTTGCCATGAAGTCCAGCTTTTGGACAAGTAAGATACAGTTTTTGGCAAGTAAACACCGTATAGCACAGAATTTGAATGGCCGGCAAGCACCGCACAAGGCAGCCCTCTTCATTGTGCAGCACGGGGAAGACATTTGAAGAAAAATTTTCAAACCACGTTGCTATTTGCTTTTGACCTAGTTTATCGCTCAACTCTGTAACGCGCTTAGGATCTGTTAAACTACTATTATTATTCCTCCCGTTACCTTGCACTAAGCAATCCATTGCAGGCAGCTCACGAGCAGGAGCTCATGTGCTTCCTTCTGAGCAGGTGACTGGCTGGTAGGTGTGTGATGCTGTGAGAAACACTTAGGTCAAATGATGAAGCAACATTCAGTGTGTGCTAGCGAGGACCACAATTCAGTATTCTACCTTGTTCCGTAACCTCAGATTATGAACGTACAGTCCAGACTGCCTCTGCCCCAAGGAGTTTGCAGTATAAATAAAATCATTAGAGCAGAGTGCACTGGGGAAGGCGAAAAGGAAATACCTAAGATTGAAAAAAAAAAATCTTCAAATTATTATTGTTGACTCATATTTCTGGCTATTATATTAAATATAAAATGAGATGAGAACAAAAACAATACCTGGAAACCCCATGGTGTCCAAAAGTAGGAGGAATCTCACTGTACGGGGTTTTAGTATTATAAGATTTTTATAAGAGTCCATGACTTTGCAAGTTCTGTTGCCATAAGGATTGGCAGTGAAGCATAGTAAAGTAATAAAAGGGCAAGGCGTGGAGCCAAATACTTCTGTTTGTAATTGTGGTGGTGATGTGCAGAGCAGCAGGAAGAGCAAATCAAATGCAGATGGTTTTTGTATGAAGTCTTGACTTTTATTGGTGATAGTGCTCAAGGTGGTGTTGACACTGAAATATCTCTGAATAAAGGCAGTGTTTAAAAGGAATGCAGGCAAGTATCCTGCATGTCACAGATGTTGCCATGCTGCAGTCTGAAGCTTCATTTTGGTTGCCCTCTCAGTTTTCTCGCTGAGGTCTCTACCACATTGGTCTTGCCAACTGCTCGTAGTAAATGCACAACCAAACTGTTTCCTGAACTGTTACGGCATCACAGGAGAGAGGGTTGGGAGGAACCTATGTGTTTTCCAGCACAGAGGTGGGACCCGGTGTGCTTTCGTTATTCCTGGCTTCTCCTGCTCCTTCCCTGACTCTCCTCCCTTCCAGCACTGCAGCATTTCCTCCTGTTGCTGACCTAAGTTGCTTTTATTACTGTTTAAGTCCTCTGGTTTTCAGACATGCAGAACAATTTATTCTCTTGCTCTTCATGCATTAAGGCTATTTCCATATAATTTCTCCCAGTCTTCTTTTTCTAGACTGAATCTCAGCTCTTTCAATATCATTCAGTTAGTGGGTCATGTTTAATGACTATGGTCATCGTTGCTCCTCTTTTCTGAGCTCTTTCCTTTGGATCCACACTATTGCTGGGCTTCTCTACTGCAATTTGATCCAAGTGCTATAGCTAAGGTGAGCCTGTCAGTAGCAGAACAGAAGGATTATTTCTCATGCCATAAGCATGGCACTCCTGGTTTTATGCCCTAGCATGTTGTTTGCCTTTCCTGCAGCTGGGGCACATTATTGGCTTGTGTTCACATGGGAAGACCCCCGTAGAAGTGTGCGATATCTGTGGGTTTTCCCCTATACGCACAGTCTGTTGCTCCACCGCTGCAGGAAATTAGGTCTGTTTTACACAGTTAGCTTTCTGCTGGTTTTTATCTCCTTGTTGTCTTCTACGTGCCTATGAACCCTTTCTTTGGTTGTCTAGGTGGCATCTCTCTCCTTTTGCGTTTCTCTAGAAAAAAATCTATGTAAAATCTCCTGCCAATGGCTTGGGAATGAGCAGGTAATCTTTCCTCCTTCCCTCCCTCACTTCTCTTTCAGGAGTGATCCATCATGACAAGGAAACAATGCTGGGACATAACTACTCTCCAGAAGGGACATAATAAACAGCTCATACCTCCCATGTCAGAGGCGTGTGTTGGAAGGTCACTTGTAAAACATCAGAATATATTGACTACACATAGCTGTCATGCTGCGTTGCCCACAGCATTGCCTGCTTGCTCAGGAAGGATATTGAAGCATGCACAGAAGAGCAATAAAAATTATGAGAAGATTGCAGGTAGAGAATAAGGCCAATGAAGAAAGCCTAAGGGAGCTAGTTAATTTTTCAATGGTTCGAAGACAGATGCCTTGGCCAGTATTTAATCTGCCTACTTAGATACAGAGAGAGACGTATATATTAACGGTAGTGGAATAAAAGTAGCGAGGTTAGGAAGGGACAGTGACCTGAGACAACAGAAGGAAATAGGTAGATTTTTGGAAGACTGTACCTTCTGTGGCACCACCACTGCCCCTAGTAGCTAGAAGAGGAGGGGATGAATTGTGGGTGAAGTTGGGAGTGATAACTCGGGTGATCTTTTCTTCTCCTTTCCCTAAGGAAGCAGCAGACGCTGCAAATCCCACATTCCCGTGTGCAAGTAGGTGAATACTCTGCCAAGGAAAGCAGTATTAGACTCTTCCCACATAAGTCAGATTTAATTAATACTGTTACATTAATACACCCATAGTCATGTTAACTCAGCCCATTTATAACTGTGCAGCTGCATTTTAAGCGAGCTACAAACAATGGAAGACTTCTCACAGCATTTTCCAAAAAATGGGGTATATTAGCAAGTCTAAGTTGCGCCACAAAGGTGCGTACCACCACTGCTTCAGCAGGACGAGAACACAGACAGTACAAATTGCACGTCTAGCAAAATATTTGGACCTCCTCCACTTGGTTCACATGTGCTTGGCAGAGCCGACACTAAAACTGAGATAAAAGCTCTTGTTTGCCAGCCCTGAAATAATCTCAGTAGTGGGCACCCAGTGGGAAAGCAGCCATTCCCGCAGGATACTGCTCTGTGTGGAGCCGGCAACAGGGAATAAACAGGCGGTCTCTATTAAATACTGAATATATTTTACCTTCTGTTTGAAATCATCTTTCTGAGACTTTATGTAGGCTTTGAGGATATTCAGTAGCTTTTGGCTTTGAGGTATGCTACACTTCAAACTCCCACTGAAATTACTCTGTTATCCATCCCTCCTACTGAGATCCCCCTGCAGCTGGTCAAGCTTTGCTCTGAACTAAGTCTTAATTTGATACCTTCAGAAACCTTCTTCTTAAAATATCAGGGAGGGTTAATGCTGACAGTTCTTTTTGGTTTCAGATGTGGTACTTTGCTTTTCCTGACCATAAACTTTTTGTTTTGAGGAGACTTTTTACTAAAGTGTATTTAACAGGACATTTTTATTAAATTCTTTGTTTGTAAAACACCACTGCTAGCCAATGAATACTTATGATGAAGCTCTCCAGTGGAGATTTTTCTTTTGCTAATACATTCCTGGAAGGTGGCTCTTCCAGTTTCACACAAACCTTTTTGTACTTGAAAACATAAAGCCCAGTCCTACTACACACACCTTTTTTAAACTGAACTTTTGTCAGGTGGGTCGTTAGCTTAGTCCCATCAGCGGGTTCATATCCACTATGTGAACTTAATGTATTTCTTTTGCTTGGCTTGAAGACATTGTGAGATGATCTCTGGTCATGTTGGTAAGGTTATTACTGACAGTGCTGAGCAGGTGCATGCAAGCACATGTGAAACCTTAAGAGCAGATGCCATAATTACAGAATTCCAGATGTACTAATTTATTCTTGTTTTTAAGATGTGCATTGATAAATCATTAGGAATTAAATTTACCTCTTTTAGTTTGTTTTTAAACTGTACCCTATAAGTGCAGGTGTATTTTCCAATAGGGTCTGCTGAGAGGATGGCTCACTCTACAGCACTGCCCTGAATCCATTGGACTTTAAGGCTCTATCTGGTAGCAAATGCAGTAACAACCTGCTTTTTTCTCTCATGCATCCGCTCTGTAAAAGTTATCTAGGTTACTGGAGCATTTGGCCCTTGGCGAGCGTTACCTGGCCTTATGCCAAATGAGGCACACAACTTCTGTTGCTGTGGTGCATAAGTTGTACAAATACGAAGAGTTTTATGCTTACAGGAAAAAACATGTCAATTGAAATTCTTAGTCACCTTTTCTTAGTCACATTTTGGAGAAACAAGATGGTATCGCAGCCATTGTACAGAGTTACACAATTCGAAGAGGCATGTGGTAAGAGTAAAATAAATCTTTTTAGTTGGCCTTATTTTGTTACATGGTTGCTGTTTTCTGTTTTGTAGCAGATGACTAACATAATGGACCACTTTCTGGCATAGTTATTGAAGTCAATAGGATTTACACCAGCAGGAATTTTGATGTAATTTAATTATGATTTCAATACCAGGAAATAAGCTCAAGTTTGGAAGAAAAAAAATTAAAGTGCTGCTCTGTTTCTGTGTAGTCTGATGATATTATTTGTCAAACTGATTATCGGATTTGTGGTGTTAATAGAATTACTCTTAATAAGATGTACACATAAATGTACCAAAAAATCAGAGGAGCTGAGCTGTCTTTGTACATAAATTAGCAAATCTGATAAGCTACTATGATATAAAGTAAGCGTGGTACAGAAAGCTTATTAGGAAGTACCAGTGTGGTCAATGACTACAGTATAAAAATTAGTGTAGAATTTGATATGCTTTCTGTGATGATTTTATTAGTTCGGCAACATATTTGTAATGTTGTAGCTGTGTGTTAAGTTAAAGAGCTATGTGTATTGGAAATCGGTTTGCAGCACACTTCCTAAATCTGCCAAGTATGAAGTTATTAGAACAACACTATATACTAAGCCCAAGAACTAAAAGTTTAAAGTTCATCAAGCTCTTACTGAAATACAGTGGATAAATATGACTTTGAAGCTACTTGCATATTCTTAATGACCTTTTATGCAAAGCGAGTGATGATAATATGCTTCATAAGCTGGTTTCTAATGCTGTTCTGACATCCGCAGTGTTTTACCAGGGACTGCTAGAGACTTTTGTCTAACATTAATAGATAGATACAGGATGTCTTCATATGTGTCAAACTACCTTAGGTAATTATCTGTCAGTAGAAAATCGATTTAGCATTCCTATTTGCATTTCTGCTGTTCATTAAGTACGTGTTCATCAGCCTGAAAAACAAGAAGTGAGAAGGAGTTGTGGCAGCAGATACAGATTTACCAGAGGTGCCAACAGGGCTTTCACGCCCTAGGCGTGTAGCTCCTGTCTCCTGCGTGTGGGGACGTCCAGGCTGCCCGAGACCCCGAAACGCTGCCCGAAGGGATGTCGGAGCAGGTGGGCTCCTCCGGCGAGTTCGATGGTCACCTCTGCTTGGTTGCACCCCACCGTGTGCCCCGGCGTGCCATGGCTGTGGGTTTGCAAAGTCCCACTGGGAAGCTTATTCTGCTTTGTAAGGTTTTTCTTTGTGAGGTTTTTTTCCATTGGCTTGTTTTTTTCTAACGGCTAAGATGGGAAAAGTTTTAAAACCGACACAGGGTATAATTATCATAGGCCTCAATTGTGGCTCTGCCGCTACTCTACATGAAAGGTATTGCTGTCTGAAGCCTGCAGATGGTGGGGGAAATGAAAGGAGTTTGCTTTGCCTGGTTCCCTCCAGCTCTGGGTCAGACTTATTTTGCAGCTGAGCCTCTGTGGGCAGGATGGAGTTGGGAGGGGAGAAGCAGCCCTGGGGCTCAGCCACCGGCACGAGGAGGCGGTTTGGAGCTGCTCTCACATCCAAGCGTGATGTCGGTGTCAAGCCCAGAGAAATACAAGGATTCCCTGCGCTTTTGTGGCCCCTGACACCAGGGTGACAGAGCAGGATCAGAAACGCAATGTCTTGTGCCATACGCTGGTCAGAGCACTCACAGAGGTGGGGTGGCATCACCTCAGTACATACAGAAAAGCTTTTTTGGAAACCTCCTGCCTGCTGTGATCTGAAATTATTGCACAAAATCAGCAAGACTAATACCACCCTTAGTTACAAAGAAGGGCAGGTGGAATAACATTGGCTAAAAGTAACTGGACAAAATTAATACTGAAAAAATCTTAACCTGCTTCTCACCCATCTTTAACAATGTTCAAAGAAACGATTTTAGACAGGAAGAAAGTTAATTTCACTAGGTATTCAACTACTAAGCATAAATACAGACAGTCATCGTTTGTTCTGAATTCATACAAACTATTGTAATCATTAGTAATCTTAATGCTTGGCAAAGCATGTACTCCCCCTTAATTTTACAATGCCTACTGAAACAAGTGAGTAGACAGTAAGTTGCTTAAAGTATAACCTATTAAAGAAAAGCACATTACAAGTATTTGTTGGTTTTAATTCAATGCGTGAAAGCAAACTGTTTATAAACATTTTTTCTTGTTTGCCTTTATATGTCATCCTCCATATAGCTCTAGTAGTTTAAGTTGCTGTATACTTTTTGTTGCCCGTAAGTGTGACCATTTTGGTGATGACTAGCTAGCAAAGTAGATTTTCTCGGCCTCTTTTCCACATTTATCCAGCAGTAATTTAACAGACTTTGAGACTGACTATGAATTAGTAAATCAGTTTTATTTTTTGTTTAGTTGCATTTATATGTTGTTTGCACAAAATCCGGTTCTTTGGGTATTTGTTGTTTGGGGGGGGAGGTTCCCAGTTGCATCACTAGGCATCTGTTGATTCTCCAGGATTTGGTCTTCATTAGAGAGATGCAAGGCAAATTTTCCTTGAAATGGAGAGAGTGGAAGAGGCAGTGTTTAGCCATACTCTGCATAGTGTTTATGACCTCATTTAACTGACTATGACCAGATGTGTTTCTACATGACTTCGTCTCCAGGTCCTGCATTTATTTTTCTTTCGAAGTTAGCTACAGCAGCTAAATTCTCTCTAATAACGTTAGGTGCAAGTATGCCAGTTAGAGGGGTATTACGCAGCTTTTCATTTGTAAGAATATTTGGTTCTCAGGGAACAAATTGGAGGAGAAAGTTAGTTTCCTTCCCTGGGGGAAAAAAATGCAGAAAGATCTGTATTTCTCAACTTGTGAAGCATACAAGATTGTCTATTTAGTAAATATCTCTCAAGGATTAAGGTGTTCTCTAAGGTTCTGGTCTGGATTGAACTTCTTGCAGTCTAACGCCTGTTTTCTTCTGAAGGTCATCTTTTTTAATAGGCAGGAAAGCACTCCTCCAAGGCTAAAAAGAGTTTTCTCACATGAAAGACCTTGACTAAACTTACAGCTTCCCCTCTGGCGTTTGGTGTTTTACTGTTCTGATTCCAGCCCTGAATCTCTAGGGTGCTATGGGCTCTGGAAAGGCAGCTGTTAAATATGGGAGCTGAGCAAGGCAGGCCGCTGAGGAGCACGGACTCAAACGAGAAAGCTTGGCTACATTCACCACAGGGTGTGGGAAGCTGGCACATCCTATTAAATATCAACTTATCCTGCATGTTGAAAATGAGGAGATAGCCGTCATTGGAGATGGGAGAGGTGGTAAAACATTTCCATTTTGCTGGTAATGTAAAAAGAAGGATAATTAGAATCATAGAATCACAGGATGGTTTGGGTTGGAAGGCACCTTAAAGACCATCTAGTTCCAACCCCCCCTGCAACGAGCAGGGACACCTTCCACTAGACCAGGTTGCTCAAAGCCCCGTCCAGCCTGGCCTTAAACACTTCCAGGGATGGGGCATCCACAACCTCTCTGGGCAACAAATTAATTAATTAATAGGCAAGATTTAATTCCCAGGGAATTCAAACTCCCACTGGCTGAAGGAGATGCTGCATTATGTCAGTGGTCTAAGTGTAAAGTAGATAAATGTTGGTACGTGTCATGGTAGCTGGTTCTTCTTGGTTCCATTCACTTTGTCATTTTCACTGTATAAAATGGGTTAGAAAGTGTACTGCACTGACCATTTGTGCTATTGCAGCTGGATTGGTGCCCCAGAATATTAGCAAGTTGCACCTCCTTTTTAGTAGTGGAGGAGACTGGCAGAGCAGTAACTTGTCATGAAAACTTTCTGTTCGTGCTGAAGTATGTCTGTTTGTCAGTCTTGCTTTCAAAAATAAATGCCAGAGAAGAGTATCAAACGATTTCAACAGAATGTAAATGAATAAGTTCAAATATGGCATGACCAGGCTGTTTTTCTGGTTCTGAAATTTCTAGATCATCAATATAAGTAGTGGCACAGAAAATTAAGGCAAAGCAACATCAGAGTCGAGCCTTCGTTTTTGACCAGTGTGTTGTGTAGGCAGCAGCACGTCTCAAGTTTTATCTGAGGATGCTTGCCGATGCTTCAGTAGACTAAAGATGCAGGGATTCAGGGGGGTACATTGCTGCGAGCCAAGTGCTGGAAAAATGAATTGTTAATGTCCCAGCTGTCTCCTGCCTACTTCATACCTCCTGAGCTTCACGTCAGCCTTTCCCAGCAGAGAGACACGATGGGAGGGAAGGGGATTGTTCCAGTTGCAGTCAACTCAGGCGAACTTGTGAGTTGTGTAGGCTAATGGATACTTTGTATTTGCTCGGAGGTTCAAAGTTAAATTGACCTCCAGAGGCATTCCCAATTTCTGCAAGCCACGTGGTGGAGACCTTGGGACTGATGGACAAAAGGGCTGTAACAGAGCTGAGCTTTATAGGAAACAAGGCTGTGTGACTTAACTGTAACTTTTCAAATTAGCAGAATCTTTCCTTACTATGAGAACTTTTTTTCCATGGATTCATTGTTTTGAAATGAATAGCCATGACTGTTTTCTAGCAAATACAAAGTTTTGGCTGAATGAAGTTATCCAGCTTCTCAGCCTTGTCTTGACTCTCTGCTGAATGTGAGCACCGAGTTGTGCGCTTGCTTGCCTGGTAGCAGCTTGGACCCCGATTTGGATGTTCAGTAGTTTTCTGTGCATGTTTCTGTAGGCTGTTATTAACAAGTTCGGAGTTTTTCTGTGGCCTTAAGAACATGGGTTAGCAAAGAAGATTAAAATGGTGGTGGATTCCATTGCTCAATGAAGTCCCCTCTATTGCATTAAAGGGGTAACGGACTGTAAAATATAAATACCACAGCTAGAAGAAAGGAATAGATTTCCTATAGCATTTATTAACGTGTGGCAGACTGTAGGTTCTGGCGGTCTAGACGGGAGAACTGTAATGTTTCTTCTGGCCTTTCTCATTAATTTTGACAGATTTGAGGGGTTTGCATTTCTGCACAAAGAGGTTTCGATTAACCCTTTTAGCTTTCCTGTATCATAGGCTCATTTTAATTTGTTCAGCAGTGTTTACCAAGTACATTAGTCTGTGCAACACGTGGAAAGAAAGGCATTAACCTTGCTGGGGTCTTTCAGGATTTTTGGGGGGGGGTAACTGAAAACAGAATGGGAATGCAGTCATCAATTAGCATTGCTATAAATATTTCCCCTTCATTTCTTTTTACTGTTGTAATTTTAACGTGAATTACTGTAATCATAACCTGTAACGTTCTCCCTGAAGCATAGTGCAAATACTTACGGCATTTACATACCACCTCATGTTGGAGAATTACCATGGCCTGGTTGGAGTGCATATGTGAATTACTGGGCTTCAAGAAGTAAGAAAGCTGTTGTGTGTTGTTTGGCGATGCCTATGTAAGAAATATGTTTGAAAAAATGCACAGGCAATAGTTATCAGGAAGGTGTTTTGAATATACCAGCAATCTATAATTCATCATTTTAAGAAATACGTTCTTTTGAGACAAAATATAACATGTCAGCAAATGGCACACAGCTGGGTGTGTGTCACTGATTCATAAAGCATAAAGGAAAGGTAAAGATGCCTTTAAAAAGACATTTAAATACTGTCTTGAAAACTATGTGAATAAGCAGATGGAAACCACAAAGCAAGGTAATGTATCTGAAGTTATGAGGAATTTATATTATCCTTAATATTTGTAAGTCACAATGGTAACATAAATCCATTTTTAATGTTAAATGCGCACACTCAGCAGATACTTGAAAACAACCTTCAATATTTGTTTCTGTTGCAGAAAATAGTTTCCTGACCATTTTTAATTTCTGCATCATTAAGTCTCATTTTAATGAGTTTCTGGTCATTTGCACAGTTAGCCCATCCCATAGCTAATAATGAGAGGGCTGAGGACCAGGCTACATATGAAATATTTACTGTATTTATTCCAGTTTCAAAGCTTTCCATTCTCTGTCTGTTTCATGATCAACTCACATTTATTGCTTGCTACCAAATGTAACAGATGAGTATATTTCTGCAGTACTATAGAAAGAGAGCAGCACTTCTTAACTTCATTGTCAGTAGCTATCAGAAATCCCCTGGCGAAAGTTATTTTAAATTAAGTTGACCTGGAAGATGAAGACATTATGGGTTATGAATAAAACTGTAATGCAAGGTATAGTGTAGATGAGGGACAGGTTTTTACCAGCTTGTCAGGTGCTTAACTTTTGCCACACTGTATTTGCCAGAGGCATTTACAACTTAGGACTTCCGTTGTGTCCATTAGGTGTGAGCAAACTCACCTACCTCTCCTGAGCATCAAAACTGACCCTATCTCAAAGAGAAATGTTGGTGACTCAATCAAACAGGAAAATGTCTGGTTTCTGAGGTACAGCAAACAAAATTCCTTTGAAAGCTTGGCGAGTGGTGGTGAGTTAATGAGAGTGGTCGTACTTGCAAAACTCTCCTTGAGTATCTAAAATGAGATGCAGCTTGGTTTTAAAAAGCCAAACTGAAAGAAACTGCTGTTAAGTTTAATTTGCCTTGTTCTGCACTAACTTCAACCAAATACCAACCACCCGTCCATCTAAAATTGCTCACAAGACTTGCAGTCTGAAAATGCACAGGTGCTCATAAAAGTGTAGTTTGTTAAAAGCTGATGCCAGTTTTCCCTGATCATCAGTTTTGTTCTTCATCACACTTACACACATAAGTCTTGTAACAATTTGCTATCCATTTATTCAGCTATTAAAGAAAAATGAGACTTTTATAGTATGTGGTATTAGCACATTATAAAATAATTGCTAGTTACATCTGAATTTATTATGCCATAATTTGACATAAAAATGAAACGCATTTTAATTCAATGTCAAGTTGAACATGCTATTGTCCTTTAGGCTTTGAATTTGATTGAAATTTATCTGTGAAGGAGGCAAATCCAACACTGGCTATGTAACTCTTAGCATTTCATATGGCATCTTGCTAGGCAGGAGCAGTCCTTTTACTTCTATTCTGCTGTATTCAAGGCTCTTAGTATTATTGATTTCTCTGTAATTCAGGATTTATGGTTTTAAATGCCAGTTAAATATCCAAGAATAAATGAAAGGCAACAGATGCGCTACTTTTTCTTTACTCTTTGAGGAGCTTAATAATTTCATACAAATGTTTCAGGCTTTAATTCATCTGGTTTTGGCACCTTGGCTTGCAATATAGAGCATATAGAGCAGTGGTGGTAAGTCACGAAATGGTGAATTCACAAGGAATTTTCAGAAATGCTAACGATCTCCCCCACTTCTTTTTTGTTCCATAACACAGTGGTAACAGGTAGCAGTAATGGTATCTATGTTTAATCATTGCTACAAAGCAGAATGATTCAGATCTGTTCAGATCCAGATGGAGGTACAGGTTTAAATTGTTGTGTGTTATTTGGTTTGTGGTGATATCAGTTAAGATGCTGGATATTGTTCAGGAAAGCACAAGTAAGTTTGCTAGTGGATTAACTGAGCCAGTTCTCAGTGAGTTTTTACTTTGACTTGCCTCTTCAAAGGGCACTTGTCCACATAAGAACTGAGTAAATTGTGGAAAAACACTGCAAAACATTTAATATATTCTAAACTTGTGCATGCCTGTATGATATGTATTTACTTTAAAAAGGGCATAAAAGTGTAATAGTATACACAAACTGGGATTTTTTTGTTCTATGAATAGAAAAGCTTGACAAACTTCTATCCGCTCAGTTTTATATATATTTGGGGAATGGGGGGAACTGTAGCTAGATTATTTCACTGGTATGGTCATCACTGTAGCAATAAACTTTGACCCCGTGGTAGCACATTGCCATGGTAGTTTTATAAATCTAAAGTTACTGTATGATTAATTTCTCATCTTTCTGCTGCTTGCAAACTGTGGATTTTCAAATTGCGGTATGTCATTTTTAGACCACGTACCTTAAGATTCCAAAATGAGGATACTGTTTATCTTACTGTCATGGTTTCAGCCCAGCCGGTAACAAAGCACCACGCAGCTGCTTGCTTGCTCCCCCCCACACCACTCCGGCCACGGTGGGATGAGGAGAAAGTATAAAGAAAAGCTCCTGGGTCGAGATAAGGACAGGGAGGGATCACTCCCCACTTACGGTCACGGGCAAAAGGCAGGCTCAACTTGGGGAAGAAACAAAATCAATTGAATTTCCTACCAATCAAATCAAAACAAGGATATTAGGAAGCTAAGCCAAACCTGAGAACAGCTTCCCCCCGGCCCTCCCTCCATCCCGCCTCAGCCCCGCTCCCTCCTCGCCCCGGCGGCACAGGGGACGGGGCTGGGGTCGGTTCCTCACACCTTGTCTCTGCCGCTCCGTCCTCCTCAGGGGGAGGGCTCCTCCCTCGGCCCCTGCTCCGCCGTGGGGTCCCTCCCACGGGAGACAGCCCTTCACGAACTTCTCCAACGGGGGTCCTTTCCGTAGGCTTCAGCTCTTCCCGAACTTCCCTGGCGTGAGTCCTTTCCGCGGGCCGATCTTCAGTCACAGACCGCTCCAGCGCGGGCTTTGCCACGGAGTCGCCGCCATCTTGGGGGGCCTCCGCTCCCCCGCTCCCCTCCACGGGCTGCAGGGGCATCCACCTCCTCCCCTGCCTCCCTCACTGACCTCGGTGCCTGCAGAGGGGTTCCTCTCACGTTCCAATCCCCTCTCCACGGCAGGTTTCGCTTCTTAAATCTGTTCTCCCAGGGGCACTACCACCATCGCTGACGGGCTCGGCCTTGGCCAGCGGCGGGTCCGACTTGGAGCCAGGGAAGCTTCTGGCAGCTTCTCACAGGAGACACCCCTGCAGCCTCCTGCCCCGCTACTAAAAAAAAACGTGTCACGCAAACCCGTAACACTTACCATCCCATGAAGTATTTTTTGTATTAATAGCGGCTTCTGCTTTTCTGTGGTATCAGAGATTTCTTGCGAGAGGTTTCCTTCCTCCCTTTGTCGTTACTGTCCGTACAGCTTTTGGATAATGTCACATTCTGACTGTGAAAATGAGGAATGGTGAGGGCTCAGGCTGGCAGCCAGATCTGCCATAAACTGCGCTATACCGATCATATCACCTTATTTCCCTGTCCCTTATTTTTTTCTCCAAATACTACAGTACTGTGTATTTCCCCAAATACACAAATACAGCAATCGTGTTGCTACTACAAAGATGCCTTTCTTTAATCATGTTTGAGAAGTCTGCTGGAAGTTTGTAGTAGGCAGCTATTGATAAATGCAAAAGCCGATGTTATTAATTTCTCACAAATGCTAATAGTGCTTTTCAAACTGTATGTTTCTAGATAGGTATTTACATTTTCGGTTGTAGAATATTTTTAAACAGAGCATCCACGCCTCTACATCCTACGCAATTACTTGTAGTATGAGAAACAAATCCCTGTGAAGCACGCTATGAAGTCTTTGAGGCATAACGTTTTCCCAGTTGCCCCTATCACCAACTGTTCATTATGAAATTACCTTGGTAATTATGTTGTTGTCACCATTAACACTATGAGCTAGCGGAGACTTCTGAGTCGTTGCCACTGTTTTAATTATTCAGAACTCTTTGGCTGCCTTGTTTTCCTTCTTTCCACTGCTTGATGACTTTCTCAGAAAGCTTTCAGGATTATTACATTCTTACCTAGAAAATAATTTCTTACATAGAAGCTTTGCTCTGGCATTCTCTGCATTATGCCGAGGAAAAAAAATAAGTTGTGTCATACTCTGTGGAAGGATCAAACCGGGCTGAGATTTAGGAGTTTTAGGTGGTGGTGGGGGAAACAGTACAAAAAGGGGGGAAAAATGCAGCATTATTTTCTAGACCTCTCCATGATGCCCAGCTTTGTGGCTGTAATTTTCTTACTAAGAGTCAATATATTATTTTATTTGGTTTAATGTATTAATTTTTGCTTACCCTCTGTTTCTGTTCTCCTACCTGTTAATATAATGTAATCATTTCACTGTAAATCATTCCAATTTGTCCTCAAAGTACTTTTTTCTTGATTGTAAAACTATTGAAATGCTTTGATTGTGAACATACAATCAATGATCACCCTCTAATCCGTTCCACGTGGATAGTGGGCCAGTTTGTACATCCAGTACATAGAACTTCTTGATTCAGTTAAAACCAACAAGACTGATGCTGTTGCAGTTTAACCTACAAGATCACTTAGAAAAACTGTACATTTCTTAAAAATTGCATGCCACAGCATAAACACCCTATTGAAGACGTGACGTATATTATCACCTATGAGGAATGGAGAAACAAAACAAAGGATAAACGCAAAGACATTGAGCTTAGGTTCAATCTTCCAAAGAAAGAATTACAACTTTTAGTCGTGTATTTAAGGGTGCTTAAACTCTGTGAAGAATTTCTGAATCTTATGGTTACATTTGAACATTCATTCTGATTTTTTTTTTTTCTTATGTTTCTCAGAAGGAAACTGGTGATTCTCAGCACTGCTAAAATTCTTCCCATACGTTTTTAAGAATACAGAGGCTTGTAGTAATGACCAGTGGTGGTGAACGTTCAAAGGATCAAAGATTTGGCATGATCACGATAATAACTGAAAAACCCAAGAGCTATAATGCAAAGGATAGCTGAGTCGCTTTAGTCAGGACATCAGACAGGGACCTGAGCAAGAAAAGTCTCTTTGGTTTCACTGGTGCTGGAAATACCATGAGAACCATTCTCTTGTGGTATTTCTGCTTCCTGCCACACTAAAATTAAAATATGCAGGAATGCCAGTATATTTCTTTCTTCTTTTTTTTTCCCCCCTTTAAAGTTTACTAAGATTATCAAAATTCAAAGTTAGTTTTGACTTGATTGAAGGGAGGCTTTGCTTTGGTCATTCTTTGTCTGGACTAGTCCAACTCGCCTTCCTGACAGCTGTGTTTGTACTATAATTGTCAACTGCTGACTTGGTAATCACGGCTTGCTTAGGACTATCCACAATAAAACCACATTCTTCCAATGTCCTTTGGGAGCAGGTGGCTGTGAAGTGTCCCCAGGTCAGTCATGGAGTGACCCATAGGAGGGCTGCAGGACAGCGCGTATCATCAGGTGTTAACCTCTGTCCTCTCCTCCCAGGCAGCCTAGAAATGTACTACACTAAAGCTAGAAAAAAAGAAAAGCGTATCTGTCAACGCTTTGAGGGAGGACTTAAACACAGAAACTGTTAAGTAAGTTCACTCTGCTCATGTGGTGTATATACATATGTCTACAGTCTCTCTTTGCTCTTCCCTTAAGGTGTCATATTTGAACACGTTGAAGTCGATGAGAGATTGGCTGCAGTACATAGTCATTGGTGTTGGGGGAGAGAGCTGTAATATAGCACTTGGATATTGATATACGATTTGGACTATTAAAAGTTCTCGTTATTGACTGTAGTGGCCAGAGTGTGTAACTTCATAGGTTGATGTAGGTCCTGCATATAAGGAAAGATGTAGGAGATCTTTAGGAACCAATAAAAGTCAAATCTCTGAATTTATGCTCAAATAAAACACTTCATATTCTTTATTAAGGAGGATGACTGTAAGAATCCCACATAAGCACACTGCTCCTGCTATTCCTGTGAATGCCTGTCTTCTTTCACTTTATTTTTCTTCAGTGCACAAGGTCATATATATATTTACAGAAGTGCTGAAACGATAAATTTGAAAGGTACCTTTTAATTAGTCTTTAATGCTTGTTTTTCTAAATTCTTCTATGTCAAATCCAAAGTCCAACGGCTGAGTAAGAAAATTCAAAAGATAAGTGTGGGAAACTAAAATTGTTGTTGGCTGACATGAAAAATTTTATAAACTGAGTCTCAGCCACCTTCAACATTCCCAGGCCAAAAAAATGTGTTATTCAGCTATTCAGAACATTTCTGGAGATCAAAGTCTGTAGTTACATGTAAATTTGAATCTCAGTTAGGTAAAGGTCCGATGTAGTTGTCTTTATTCAGCTTGAGGAAGGGTCTTACTGCAAAACCTCATTGCTAGAAACAGCAATTTTTTAAGGAGAGATAATGTAGACCAGTTGAGTGTTGTTGGGCAGAAAAATGAAGTTTGGAGGCATGTGGGACTTTCTTTTTTGTCCAAGTATATGAGTGGGTCTAATATGCACTGCAGCAGTCTGCTGTTAGCAAGAACTTTCTCGATAATTGTAGTAGAGGTGGTATAGTTATGATTGACCAAAAAGGTAACTGGGGTTAGATTTGCATGAATATACAGCTGCCTAAACAAAGATTCTGATATATGGGAGAAAAGTGGGTAAAGGAGGGCCGGTGTGCCCAGAAAATTGAAGTTCTTGGCTGTTTTGCTCAATTTTGGTGAGGTCAGCAGGTAAAGCAGCATAGCCGTATATTTTGAAGATGCAGATTTGGAAAAAAAAGGGAAACAGAAGGATCTGCTTCTCCAAAGATAGGTTCCCCAGCCCTGCAGGGTTAACCTTTTTCATCATCTGCAAGACCCTTGATGAGCCTGGAAGGCCTTTGTGGTGGGAGCCAAGGAATGGCAGTGGAGTCCAAGGGCTTACCTTCGCGAGTGCTCATCCCACTGATGTGCATTTTCTTGTCCTTTTCCCAAGCTGACAGTACTCATGGAGCTGTTGTTTCCTCCAGGAAGAGGAGAGGGGCCTTTCCAGCCAGTTCTCAGCTGGCTGACCCCTCGGTGGAGCAATGCTCCTGCTGCCTTTGGTGACTCGGGGGACATAGCTCAATCATGCTGCGCCACTGGACCCCAGTTGAATGCACGTGTTCCCATTTCGGAAGAGCCGAACAGCTCTGGTTGACTTGCTGTCATAGCCATTGTAAAGCTCCCCATCGTGGACACTTGGGGGTTGTTGTCTGGGTCCCACAGATAAAATCCCCCGCATGTTTCTAAATGTCCCCTAATCTGATTAGGCTGAAGCCTCATCTCTCTCCTTGGCAAATTTCCTTGAGACCAAGGATGAAGCTGGATGAATCTAAGTTGAATCTGTTTTAGCCTTCCCAGGACTAGTGTTTGCCCCCAAATTGTTCCAGAGAACGTACAATATTTTGTAAGTCCCATGTGACCTATGTTTGTTTGAGCAGACCTGCAGCGGCTTTTGCAGCCATGCAGAAGAGAGGAAAGGCAGGGTGTACGAATCTGCAGCGTATAGCCAGGCGGTGCAGATTCGCTGGCATTAAGCAAACTCACCTTAACAAACCTCTTCGTGATCCTCTGAGTACCCAGAAACTTGCCCTGCTGGCAGAGGAGACCACCACCATAGCCTTGATGGTCAGCTGGGTCTGCTGAGGGCAGCCACAATGAGAAGGTCCATCTGTGCCCACATAAAAAAGCCTTTCTGGCCGCAAGTGGCCCGTGGCCACGGGGAGGGAACCCCCCCGCTACGCTGCAGGAGCAGATGCGAAGCTGCTGTAGAAGGCTGCAGTCTGCAAACGAGGAATAAGGTGAGGAGGGCATTTCCCTGGAATTTGTGGGAGGATATGAAAATATTTGGAGTTTCTAGCCCCACAGTTCCTTGCTAGCAGCCTGTTGATGCTGTGGGGGAAAAGCTTTCAGGCATTTCTAGAAAATGACCCTGTTCTTCTAAATGTGAAACTAGAAAGTAACACTTTGGCCTTGTGTGTTTTATTTGCTAAAATCTGTTTAGACTCATACAGGATTTCTTCTCAGAGAGGTGCCACTATAAAACCCTTCTAACACTGCAAAACATCAGCCGGCATTCAGTCCTATATTTTTATTTCCCTTCCACTCACAGAAAAAACCCTGTGGTTTCTTAAGCGAGTACAGCAATGCTTTTTCTACCACAGCTCTGGGTGAAGAGCTTTTCTTCTGCTGTTTGGGCAGCCTTCAGTGATGGAGTCGATTTATCCTTTTGTCCTGATGATTGAACATGTCTTAAATGTCACACCTGTAAGTTTAATTAGGTGATTTATTTAATTTAGAGGTGTGACATTCCCATCCTTGAACTACTAATGCTTACTTTTTCTGTCTTTATCCTTTTTTTTTCTGGCAGGGACAGAAATGTTCTTACCAATTCAATCTATTTCTTATTACATGGCAGTAGACCTCATTTAATTAAATGCAAAGTTATAAACTAAATGGTTCCCAAATGTATAATGTTTTCAGTATTTAACAAAAAAAAAACCAAAAAACAACCCCGAACCAAAAAGAAAAACCTCACTAGCAAGTGTTTGCCAAGTGTTTGTATTGCTTTGGCAGGTATTTGGAATAGGCTTTGTAACTAGAGGTACTGCTAGATACAGAAGAATTAATGTCTTTATGAGAAAATCACCTCTTTTATCTGGGGAAATGACATAGGACCACGTGTGTGTGCATGTCCCAGCGTCCATGGGTAGGCAGTGAAAAGATGGGTGGAGGATTTTTTCTGGTGCCCACAGTGGGCAAGCAGTGCTGCTGACTCAGCGCTCGAGGGACGGATGGAGCCGCTCTGCTCTCCCTGCCCTCCTCGCCATGCACAGTGCCCTGACGGCAGCTCAAGAAGCAATTGCACCTCTTAACATGTGATGTAGTAAACTGGTCTTTCTGGTACATGTAGCGGTCTCTGAGGTGCGTACCCCCATGGTGGTCCCCAGGTCCCCAGTGCATTTTCACATTGAGATTACAAGTTGGGCCATGTACGTACTCAAGGTCTCCTGGACTAACTGAATGCAGTAGTGCCTGGGCTATAACTTGTGCTGCAAACCTCTCCAAGATGTTGTTCCAGCACAGACTGAAAAACTGATGCTCTCCAGTTGTGGGAAGGAGTAACGATTCATGTCAGCTTCTCCAGGGAAGGCATGCTCGTGCTCGGCTGTGCTGTTGGGACTGGCTCGGCGGGCGAGGAGACATGCAACAGCTCTGTCATGTCCCTCGCCTTGTGCCTGCTCCGAGCAGGTAGGCTGGCATGGCAACCTGGCCTTTGTTATATATGTGTGTATACATACACACGTGCATTTAGAACTGCTTATGGTCCTTAGTGCCAGCCCAGCTATGTGTTGGTTCCACTGGGTTGCCATTTCTGGGCAGACCTGGGAGAGGTCCTAGTGTGTTAGTTGGTCCTATTGAAATGGAGCTCAAAATAACTTATTTGAACAATCAATCTCTTTTTAAAACTGTATGAATATTGACTGAGCTACACATGTTACTCATTTACCAGTACTGACAAAATAACCTGTATTTCATTATGGTTTTGGTGGTGATGGGGGGAAAAAACATGACTGCTTGTGGCATTTCTTATCATTTTTATTCCTTCTACCACTTTGATGTTTCTCTCTCATTTATTGTGAAGTTGGACTATTTCGGGTTTCCATGTATATGACTATGTATGTTTTGATGTGTGTTTTAAAATCAGCGTGCTGTTGCTTTCTTAAATTAGCCAAGGTTTGAGTAGTGCATTCCTTAACCCAGTCTTAATTCCCCCTGTTGCATGTGAGACCGTGCCTGTTTTTAGAGAGCAGTAAATGATGTAGCACTTAAACAATTACTTAAAAATACTGTTTTCAGGAAAAGTGGGAATGGCAACGTGGCTTGCTTTGCCTTTAGAAAAACATTTTTTTTCTGTTCTGGCTTTTCAAACAACAGAGCCAGCCCCCAATGCCCCGCTCATCGTTATTGCACCCCATCTTCAGTGAGCCTTTGCAAGTGTTTCGGGGCCGGGAGCGGAGGTACCGACGTCCTGTCCTGGCTAGTGGCCTTCTGCTAGGTCGGCAGAAGCAGCCACCTTTGCCGTCAGTCGTGGTTGCGTGCATGTAACTCACCCGAGCAATAAGTAATTGGTAATTGAAGCATAGCCTGAATCGTTTGCTTTACTTGCATTTGAATATCCGACCCTTCTTTTCCCCGTGCCGTGGGGTGCGTAACACAACATCGTGACAAATCTTTGCCTGGAGTGACCTGCCAGCGTATCGGAACATGGGAATGGCCTGGCTGAAGTGGAGGGAGTCAGTCTGGGCAGCCCAGAGAGCATCTTTGCTTCTGACTTTGGACCAGGGAGCCGCTGAGGTGGGGGGGTGAGGGGCAAGCGCCCGGGTCCAGCGCTTATTTCATTAATGGCTGTGTCAGGATACCGCTTGTGTCCCCTTCTGTGATGTATGGTATGCATGCGAAGAGTTAAGTGCTGCAAATAACAGTTTCTGAAGTTAATTTCTGTGCGCTGCTCTGGTGTTTATTCATCTGTTTCTATGAGCATGTAGAGGGACGCCATTTATCAGCCACATGTGTTTACTCAGAGGCTCATGATGCCGTTTCCCGTGTTGCTGGTTTTAATGAATATTCTGCCCAGGTACTGATGAACCCCTAGCACGAATGCATAAATCATACTGCAAGTCTGCTAAAAGTGGTATTTGCAGCTCTCTCACAAGAACGAGCCGTTTCTTTTCAGTGGCGGTATCATCTGGACTTTGCCGGAAAGTTAGATGTAACCACAGTAGGTAACGCGTTTCCAGACAATGCCTTATTGTCTGCACAGGCGAGCACAGGCTGGACGCAGAGACCTTGCATACCTACTTAGAATCAAGATTAAATTACCAACCTTTTTGGCATTTTTATGTAAAATGTTCTTTATTATGGTCTTCTCATAGCTAAAGCATGAGTCACTTGCAAGCCATAATAGATTTTGGCTAGGCTGCATGATGAAGTGTTCTGGATGCAGTGAAACATTTAATCAAGACTCCAGGCAGTGCAACTCCCAGTGGTCACCTTAACAAAAAAAAAAAAAAAAAACAGGAAAAAAAAAAAAAAGGGAGAGAAAGAAGAAACAAATTATGGCACCTTTTCTTTGCAGCGCTAAGATAAGTATTTGTTAGAGACAACACAATAAAGTGACATCTTTTTAATTTTAAATAACAATGAAAGCAGATTTACACCTGATTTAGACTTGATATAAGGAAAAAAATTTTACCATGAGGGTGATGAAACACTGGCACAGGTTGCCCAGAGAGGTGGTAGATGCCCCATCCCTGGCAGTGTTCAAGGTCAGGTTGGACGGGGCTCTGAGCAACCTGATCTAGTCGAAAATGTCCCTGCTCATTCCAGGAGAGGTTGGACTAGATGACCTTTAAAGGTCCCTTCCAACCCAAACTATTCTATGGTTCTATGATTTTTCTGATAGTGTCAGTTAAATCACTGAGTTTTTGAAAGCACTCTGATCTCTCAGCATTTTTTAGAAAATATCGATGCTTTATAAAAGTGACTTGGTTGCAAAACATCAAATAACCTTACTAAACAGTCCTTTACAGTATGATTTTAATTCCAGGAAAGTTACGCAGGGTTAAAATACTGGAATTAGAGCCCACGGATCAAAATTACCTGGGAAATTCCAGCATTACATATAATTCTTATTAATCATGTTTCCACGCATGTTTGTTTAATGGGGAAACCAAAACATGTTGACAAAATGCATTGAGCCCTAAGTTTCCAAACAATTTCAAGGCTGGTAATCAGTAGTAACTCCTGATTTTGTGAGGGAAGAGGAAATATTGCTATAATCCCTATTCTCGATGAGCTCAAACTGTTGGCTTTTGCTGGGTTGATATTTGATCTGCGTTGGAGTGAATGGAGTGGGCAGTTGCGTAGCCCAGGACAGCTTTCACATTCTGTCTTTCATTGAGGTACTCTTGAGCTCAGACATCGAAATTAAGTCTTGTGCCCTGGTCTCCTTCTGCGGAGAGATCCTAAGTGTTTAAGGTCTAATTGTATGGCTGACACATCCATTTATTACCTAAACGCTTGTCACCGTCACCTAAAATTAAGGACTTTGCTTGAAATGTGCTAGAGGGAGTTTGGATTATATTCACTGCACTGACTTTTTTCAAAGATGTTACCCCAAAACTCAAAGATCAAGTGACTACTGCTGCCCCTAGACATTCAAACTTGTCTTTTTTTTTCCAAACACTGCTTTTTTAGAGGGGTTTTTGTTTCACATTTTCTCCCCAGCTGCAATCTTCCCACTGTTAATAGTGGGATTCTTAACAACTTTGTATTTCTATTTAACAGGTTTGCTGGCCTGCAGCACAATAGACTAATACGATTTTTATTGTACTAGCATGCACTGGGATTGTTTGCCTCCTGGAAAATGGGATATTCAGATGCCTCATTCAGCCTCTGTCTAAGCAAAAACTGTGGCCTTGTCCCAAGACATTTTCTTTATAAATGGTCTTTCCATCTTGTTATGGAAATTGTAAATATGCATGGCCTGTAGTTCAGGTTTTCCACCTTCCTGAGCTCTGCTATTATTGGTTATTCAAGTAATTTTAAAACCTAAGTGTTTATTTTTCACCCCCACACTTACTGTTTCCCCGTATTTTAGTTAGAGCAAGGTGGGAAACTGGTTCAGGATGGCCTATGGGTTTTTATCACTATGAGAAACATTATTTTAGAGATTTTCTAGGAATATCAAGATTTTTTAATTTTTTTTTTTTAAAAAGGATTTTTCTTCTTTTCTTTCTGGAAATGCATTTTTGCTTGCTTGTACTCTGATACTTAATCTTTCTGTTCCCTTGCCTTCACAGTTCAGAGGAAGCACGCACACACCAGTCCTGCAAACACTTAGTATAACCAATAACTTCACTGATGTGAGTAGCCAATATGATTACTCACATCAATAAAAAAGGAAACTACACATACGTGTGTGTTTCTCAGGATGAGTGAAGCATTGTTTGCTGGATGAACAAAAAGGCCAAATTGATGGAGGCAGGAGTAAAATGGCTAGTGTTGGCCAGGTTCTTCAGTAAGTTACATGGATGTGATAAATTAATAGTTGACTCTTTCTCTTCTATCATCATGAATGATATTATTTAGAATATTTACCAAGGGATGGGGAATAGAATCCTTTCACTTTTATTCTGTTAAAATTGATAACATACTGCCACGGTCTCCAGCAAAGAAGAATAAGCTCCTTTATTTTTTTAATACGAAGGATCATATAATGGCTTAAGCATAAACAAAAGTCTTCAGGGCGATGTGTGCCAATGGTGCCTGTAGATTATTAGATGGTATCTCTTGAGAGAGCAGTGAACATCACGGCAGCAAGCAAAGGGAAGAAGAATGACTCAACAATGTATAAATTGAAAGAAAAGCTGTTGCCTTTCCAACTCTGTTTGATCTTTAATCAAATAGCTGTAGCGTTTGAAGAAGTATCGAACGCGTGAGACATCTGGGAGTTCCTTTCTTCTTAGATCGTGTTCTATCTATAGATCTCTGTTCGAGCGTGTAACATGGATAGGGTGGCTGCAGGCAAGAATTACTGCACGCGTTTTGGGACTCCTGGTGAAACTTGCTGTTGCCACAAGAGCTCATTCATGTGGCATCTTTTTTTCTCCCAATTTTCATTCAATAGATGGAAGAACTTTAGAAAAGTTTTCTGTCTATGAACCCTCATCACCTTGAAATAAAAGAAAAATAAATGTTAATAAGTGTAGTAAAACAGAGGCATAGGTTCTGGCCAAATGAGCCCACTGGTTTATAGAAGGTGTTACGATCGGATAGAATTTGGCACGTTGCCTTCCAGTTACCTTTACATACCTTTGTAGCTCATAAACCCAGTAAGTTTGGTCACTAAAATAATTTCTTGTTCCAGAATAAAACTCTCATGTTAAGCTTTTTATGTTGAGCATGGAATTCGTCTAGCCTGTTCGGCAATAATTGTCTGGGGTACTAGTATTTTTGAAGTGCATTCAGTCTTTTGCTCTAAGAAATGAAACTTCGTCTTTTAGCGACTGTTTCTTAATTCAACAAATTATTTTGAATAAGTATAAGAATAGATTATTCAAATGCAAACTCATATTCATTTTGGTTAACCAAAAAACCAATCTTTTTTTTTCCTTGGTTTCCATCACAAATGAGTTTCTCCTTGCCCTCCTCCCCCTGCCCCCGAATAAATTGTTTTCAGAACCGTGTACAAAGTATGAAGCTATTGAAGACTTCGCACTGCAGCATCACTCTTTGTAAAAAGTTTCTTTCACATAGACGCCTCATAAATGCCATCAGTTAATTCAAAGAGGGTATGTTCTACTTCCTTCGAAGTAAAGACAACATTTTGAAACAACAGTGAGTTTCCCAGTGACTTCTTGTGTTCAGGTTCATGCCCTAAATGCTTAAATAGATACTGTATGCTTTACAAAGTGAGGTCCTGGTATGATTCCTTATATCTGTTAAGACGTGAGGTTTGTCTGAATGGAGAAAAGAATTCTTATTTTTCTTAGATCTACTTTTAAAGTAAATTGAGGCAAAACGGTTCGAGGTGAGTGCTGCCCTGACTCAATCTGTTCTGAATTTGTTTGTGGAGAAAAAACACAACAGACTAATTTGAGCGGCAAATAATAATCTTAACAAGATCAAGGTAATTAATACTTCCTCTGCTTTGAAAATGTCCGTGACAGCAGGCTGCAGCAATCAAATTGTCACAGATGAGGATGAGTTGACCATCTGTAATAATGGCAGGGGCATGGCATTATTGTGAGAATGTTACTAAGCCTGCAGAATGAGAAATTTGATTCAGACATGGGGAAATTTGTGGTATTGTTTGACTCACTACTTTTGCTAATTCTGTGGTTTGTTGTATCTTTGTATTTTTGCATCTTCGTTTCATGTAGGTTGAATGGAACATAAAAAAAAAAAACCACAAACAAACAAATAAAAAAACCCAACCAAAAAAACCACCCAAAGATCGTTTGCATCGAAATTGTTATGTAAAATTATTGTGTTTATTTTACAAGGCATAGAAAATAAGCAACACGTATTTTTCTGCAGAATAAACTGTGAGGGAAAGCTTCAATTTTCAGTCTTTTTTCTAGATGCATTAAATGTGTGCGGGAAAAACATTATACTGGAATTTGAACAAAAGTAGAGTAATTTTGTAGAGATTTACACACACATTCACATGGATAGAACAAAGCTTTCTGATTTTTTCATTTCCCCTTGAATAAATAAAGCAAGGCAATATTTTGAATATATTTATCAGTTTTCCATCACAGTCTTAACAGATTTAGAAGTGTCTGTGACTATTTATGTTCCCATGGCTTCTGCAGAAATTCAAAGCTGTTCAGAAGAGCAAGCCCACATCAGTGCCTGGACAACCGGAGAGAGCAATTTAGAGAATTAAAAGGCGCAAACGTGTGGGCAAACACACTTCACTACCTTTGCTGCTGCTGTATTTTATTATATTTGAGTCCTGTGAGTGACGGTAAGAAGTTTTGGGTCCTATATTAAAGGTACAGTTGATACAAATGGGAGTCGAGGATTTGTCAGATGGAAAGTTGCGAAAGTTTTGGGTTGGAGACTGGCCATAGTGCAGTACTTTGAGCGGTCCAAGGAGTGCTCTCAGGTGACTGGTTCGTGTCTCTGGCTTGCATCCTAGAGTCACGTTGGCTGACGGGTTCGACGTCAGGCAAGAATATTCCCAATGTTGGATAGATTTGGAGAAGGGGGTGGTGGTTATCACTTTCCATGTAGCCTGGGCATGTTGCTTCCCACAGTCCTACAGATGTTGTCACCTAATGGTTCCTTCCTGTTCCACGGACCAAGGTTCAGACAAATCCCTTGCACTCCCTTTTTTAATTGCTGTGGCATATTTCAGGTTTTGAGGCCTTTGGTTTCCTGGATATTTATTCTTGTACTCGCTGTTGTCGCTGGTGGGTGTTTTGCCATTGGTGCAAGCTGAGAGCACGGCAAGCCTTCTGTAGACCCTTTTGAACATGATGCCCATGGTACCGACGGCCGGTAATACTGCCATGACCACCTTGTCTTGCCTTCATTAAGTCTGAGGCAAAACTGCACATAATTATTAATTGGTAGCATATGATATTAAACAAACTCTGTATTTCAAGAATCCGAGTGACACACATTGATATCCTTATGCAAATATAATGTGGGATTAGAAAGATATAGGCAGTTGGGTGGGAAGAGATTTAGTTCAGATGTTTGATTAAAGCTTTGTGGATTTTTTTCTTTTTCCTCCCCAGTAAAGCTGTGATAAGACATGCTGAAATCTTCCAGTGCCCTGGGGCAATGAAAGACTTTGTGGTTGTGGCTGTCCTATGAGCTTCTGCTTGGGGTCGGAACTTCTGAAATAATTTCAAAGTAAAATTAATTTCTGAACTCCTGAATAGAAGACTGGACGTGCAATTTACACCTGAACTCGTTCAGGATGTATACTTTCTTAAATGAGGCCTTTGGCATAAAACTTCACAGGCTCTCTTGTTTTGGGGCAAATGTGCAGATTTTTCTCAAGTCTTTCTCAGAGATGTATTACTTGAGTGAAATTTCTGCAAATGCGCACAGATCCCAGGATCTTATTCCTTAGGTTTGCAGTACTGTGTGTACGCTGAAGTAATAAATAAATTATAGCAGAAGTAAAAAAATAGCTCGACACAGGGATGCTAATTAGACTTAGCCAACAGTGAATTATGAAGCAATATGCATTATCTAAGCCCTGTGGATAAATAGTAAATCATGTGTAAATGATCTTTAAAAATATTATGGTATCTTTCTAAAAATTTCTCTTTCTTATTGGAGAATTTCTTATTTTTCCACCACCTAAAGCATGTCTTCAGTATAAAAAACAGTGTCTTTGTTTACTTGTGAGCTGATTTTTCAAGATAAAATTACTTCATCTATTATTCTTCTCATTTTTTTCCAGTTCTCCGGAATCTGACTTTATAATTAATTTATTTTTCTCACAAACCTTAGCCATCTGTATTCTTGGATTCTGACTATTTTACATTATGCAAGCTGTAGGCAATGCACAGGTCCTAACCCAAAACCCCACAAGTTGTCATATATTTTTCATACGATTTTTACAAAGGGCAATCTCTCATCACGAAAAAGGGTTCTGGTGGTGAAATGTCACCTGCAGGTGAAACATTAGCTGTGCGTGACATATATGGTATGAATAAATAAATTGCAGAGCTGTGCAGCTGCTTTACCTTGAAACCATATCTGGGGAAATGCTATACTTTGAGCAGAAGAGCGTAAGTTTGCTGTGCTGGTGCAGGGGGCTGGACCTGCTTGGCAGGGATAGCTGGCAAAATCCTTTGTCTGTCATTTCTACTGCATCTCTCCCATTTCTGTGATTAATTGTCGCCCAGATGCAGCAGTCACCCTGAAAACCAACATGGGCTGTTTTATTCTCTGAAAGTTTGTGCCTGGTTGGTTAGTTGTCGAATCATTGCTTGTGATGCTCTGGTCAGCGCTTCTTGTGCTTCTGTTGTCAGGGATTTAAATTTCATGATAAAACCTCCTGGTTTAATCTGTCTCAGGCTATGAAGTGTTTTATGTACCATTTGTGAATGGTCAAAGGAATTAAATATGGTATAAATAAATAATGGCCTTCTCTAAAAGGCCATGTAGGGCCTATAGGACCAGTGTTTTGTCTGCACTTCCAGCACATATATCTATAATATTAATGTGGTATTTCCTGGTTTTAAAGACACTTCAGTTCTCTCTGATGCTGCAGAAAAGTTCTGGCAGGCTGACAGTAACAGTAAGCTACTGTGGGCATAAATACCAAACACAAACTGGGGGGAAAAAAAAAAAAAAAATTAAAAGAAAAAAGCTGACTTACTTGAGGTGAGTGAGGATGGCTTAGATCCCCAGGTGGAAGGGGTCTCCCTGTATGGCATATATACTGACCAAAGACCAATGTAGCCATAATGCTCACAATGGTCTAGATCTCCCCACCTTCTGAAGAAATCCTGTTGAAGGAAAAATGCTTATCAGGGAAGCAGCTGAGCTCCTTGCAGCCTTCTCTGCATTAGAAATGTCCTCTGCGGCAGAAGAGACGGTGTGTTGGGATCTAATATACTCTCAGACTATTTACATGTCTACAGCAATTTATATTTTCAGGGTCTTTGATGAAGGACAGTAGCACAACACACCAAATCTGTTCCATCATGAAGTCTAGCACTGGTGGAAATGTTAGGTTTTCTGAAACAGTTGCCTTTGGGAGGACAGAAGGATGGAGCATCCTTCAGGATGTGGTCTCAGGAAGCCCACAGAGGACCGATGACCCTAGGGTACAGCCACTGAGAGCTCGGGGAAAGATGCAGCAAGCGAGCCCCGGTGACTCAGTTGTTCTGCGGGGACTGCCAAGCCTCTGTCACTAAAGTGCTTAGCTTTGGGATCGTCCTGGTGATCAAGGCAGAATGGCTTGGCAATTGGTGGTCTGTATGAAAACAGAATGAAAAAAGAAAATATTATGGCAGATGACTAGAAACAGTAGAAATCATAGACTTGAGATCACTAGAAATGTCTGCGTTGGTTATATCCAGAGCAGCCTAACCCATGTATTTTCAACTAAGTGCGGGGAGATCCCTTGTGGATAGTGGCATGGCAGGTACTGTAGTATAAATAATATTTTGTCTGTCAATCTAGGTATCTTCCTTAAGTCATCCATACCTTTGCCTCCCTTCCTGTGCAACAACCCTATCTACCTTTCTCTATTTCTTGAGCAATAAAGACAGACTTCCTTCAGCTACTCAGTTTTCTCGTTAGTGAGTCTTCAGAGTTTGGTGGCCGTTTAATATTTTGGGTTCAAAACAAGCCTTTTTTTCCATTATAAATGTAAAACAGCTGTGTTTTCTCTTTCTTTCTTTCTTTTTTGGAATATTACACGCCGTACCCGGCAACAAGGGAAAACGGAGCTCTGCAGCTTTTTGAATTAACATCAGCAGGGCAGCAATCTTGCTTATGAAAAACTAGGAATAAAGAACACACAACCTTTCAGGAACTATCATTACTACTTGGAAGAGCATACAAATACCGCATGTGAAAAGAACATTTGTTTAGGTGTGCATAGGCAAGGAGAGTAGATGCTAGTGGGTGCTTCTAAAGTAACATTTATGTTTGCAATTAGAGGAGAGCTTTGAGACAGAGAAAAACAGATTTATTTTTTTTTAAATATAAAGTGCAAGGGTGTTTTTTCCTCCCTCAGAACGGAGAGTTGCCAATATATAAACATTTCAGAGAGAATTTTACACCACCTCATCTTTATGTCAGGCAGCATTTAATGGTTGAATGATCTCCTGCCCCGGGACTTGGCAGCTATCCTCCAGGGGCCGACTTTGAGGATTACAGTGACAGTCTATCAGTGGATCTTTTCCAATATAAACTGGGCTAGGACCATTTAAAATCAGTTGCTATCAACAAGTCAAATTAACTTTATTTATGTTAGAGGCTTTCCTATGAGTATTTTATAACAATGTGGAATTTTAATATCCGGAGGGGCTTTTCCTGCTGTTGGTGTGATTTGGGAATGTTCTAATTCATGTGATTAAGAACAATTTACCTGATTTCTCTCAAAATTATGTGATTTGTAACATTCAGGTCCAATCAGCGTCTAACTCACAGTGCTCACACCACTTTTCCTTATTGCTGCTTTTTACAGGTGGAAATAACACTTCAGGATATCAATGACAACCCACCAATATTCCCCACAGATATGCTTGATCTGACTGTAGAAGAGAATATAGGAGATGGATCGAAAATATTACAGCTGACAGCCATGGATGCTGATGAGGTAGGGGCATGGTTTCGTATTTGAATATCTGTACTGAAAATGCTGTTCTGGAAATACGTGTTTTTATCTGTTCCCTTCATAAGACCTTGGCCTTGGGAGTCATTGCGGTCATGCTTTAAACTGCATTTGGCCCATTCACAAAACTGTGTTCAGTATCATGGAGTCACAAAGAGGCAAACATACGAGCAAGTGAGGCAAATACTCTATTACTTGAAGGCTGCTCACTGGATTGTATATAATGAGTTAATGTTTTCCTGACGTCTCTTAATGAGCGGTTCCACTAATGGCAAAATAAGCCCCACATTTTGGTTTTAGAGGGTCTTGTTATTATCAGTCTTATCATACACCATACCTGATGACTTGGTGAAGGTGCTGGACTGCCCAGCTTGTGATAAAGATTTATTGACATTCAGTTTAAGACCACAGCTTGAGATTTAAACTAACTTTGAAGCAGAGATGTTGTAGTTGAGCCCAATTTCAAGGTGTGCAGTAAAATTAATATGAGACAAGCCTTGGAGAACAAGAAAACTTTTGATAATGCCTGCTTGCCCTTTGACTAGAACTACTTAATATCAGTATTATCCTTTCCGAAAGATGGTTTTATTTCACCAAAAAGAGGGGAAAAGAAATAATGCTAAAATATGTGTTCTGTATGTGAACCTGTTTGCAAAACGGTTTTGCCTGCTTAGATTCATTACTGTGAGGATGCTGCAACTAGGGAGCTGTTAAGAAACTAGCAAAAGCCTTTGAGCAACTGATGTTAAGCAGTTGGCGAGTCGGCTTAGTGAGGGGTATTGCAGTCTTATTGTATGTGTCAGGCAAATATATCCACATATAATTTGACTTATTCATTTCTTTTGGAAGTAAGTTGTGAGAATGTTAACCATATTGTTTCATTCACCTGAACTGATTCTTTCCACTGGGGAAAGGCCTAAAAAGTCAATATGAGCGTGCAAAGAAGTTTGTGTTGTCATTAAAATATAGGGTTACACTTGACAACAACGAGCAATTCTTGCATTCAAATAATAAGGTAACTCAACCTCCTCAAGAGAATTTTCTTTCTGGCCTTTTTTGTGTTGGCTTGGTTAGTCATCCTGTGATTGTTAATTGATGTACTTAATCTTACTACTGCGGAGGGAACGACTGGAACACCCCCAGGAATGGTACGAATGTGATTATGAACTTTTTGTTCTTCCTTTTATTTTCTGGTAGCAGCCTGACATACAGACAAAAAATAGGATTTTGGAAAGGTGCATATCTGTAATAAAAATTCCAGCTGTTTCCTTCAGATTAGGAAGAAGTAAATATTGAACTACCACTCTCTGCAGTGATATGGCAAAGAGGTATCTAAGATTTTAGCTATACATTGTGCTCCAGCCTCTTTTTGACCATTCCTAAACTACACCCAGTATGTTATCCATTCTGAAGCACTCCATCCAGTGGGAATTGATTTGTTACCTCAGACAGAAATCAGTCAATCTTTTTATAAAAGGGGATGATTTCAGTTTCCCTACCAGAACATTTGTAACTCAAACCCTTTACAAAGAGTCCAAGGTTTTTTTAGCAATGTGCCGTTTCAGGTCGAGATACTTACCTTCTCCCCCACCCACCCACTCCCTTTGAAGGTGAGGGCACAGTGAATGCTCCTTGTTTTTTATATAATATTCCTGCAACATTACACTTTTCTGGCTTCTTTCTTTGCACATGCAACCCATATAGGCAGCTCAGTAAAATGGCATGCTGCCTTTGCTACCTGCACAGATGCTTTCAGAATCAAAGTTTTAGCTTCAAAAGGGTAAGGGACAGAACCCTTAAAACCCATGTCTGAGTGGTGTACAAGAACGCCTCTTACAAATATTTTAAAATGGTAGTAGGAAGGCAGCAAATTTCAAACCCTTGTCTGTTATAATGAGGACATTGTAGACATCTGAGAGAAGATGTGAAGACATTCTCTAGGTGCTAAGTGGTGCAAAAGAAAAGGCTTTGACAATTACAACAGCTTCTAGCACTTTGCAACTTTTTAAATTCAGTTGTCGATGGGAAATTTCTGTAGAGGTTTTTAAGAGGTTTTACATATCTGTATTTTGGTTTCCTTCTCACCTAACTCACATAAAGTTTGATTAAATCAGTATCACACATACCTGCAGTTTTAGCTGTGCTCGGTTAGGAGGAGGCTGGCTAGTCAAACAAGCGGTGAAGAATGTGGTCACCTCTGAAATCGTAAACTCTCATCAGATGTTTTTGCAAAGCCGCACAATTGGAGGAAGGCATGTGACGTTCCCCAGGTACACCTGAGCACACAGATGCTATGTACGCTGAAGCACTGCATGCAGCTCTTCAGGGCTGGGCACATGTAAAATCTTGTTTTCTTTCTAAATTTCATTTTATCAGTTAGCTCAGTCTGACTCTTTGAAACAACACCCCAGAGAAAAAGTTTGGCATGAGGCACTCGTAAGGTCAGGTAACAAACGCTTGTCTCTCATCTCACAAATACGAGTGGATGTTTATTTCTGTTAATTTGCTTTTTTAGGCAAGAGTGTTTGAAACAGCTGTAGAATTTCTTTCTCCCTGATCTCTTTGATCTGTTGTTCACCGCAGAAGTGCCAGTCGCGTGCCAGTGGCAGGTTTCAGCTGTGAAAGCTAAGCTCTGGCTTGGCACCAGGGGAGGGCATGGTAAATATCTGCTTGCCCAGCAAAACGCATTGCCAGGCATAGTCAGCACGTGGGGTATAGGTACAGGTATCTGATGCTGGAGGTTACCAAACCTTCAGTGCCCTTAAACCTGTCTTGGAAAAAGAAGGACGTGACCGCAGGATCTTAGATCTCTTTCTGTTTTCCCTTAAAGACAAATGTCAGTCTGCTAAGAAGCAAAATTTAGAGCTGAGTACTGGCTTTTGGGGAAAATGTCACCCAAGGTGGTGCTGAATGCTCTAGCCAGCCGCTTATATCCCCTGGACCACCCTCTGGCTGCAGCATCACACGGCACAACCCATCCCCAGGAGGTCGATGAAAAAAGAGCTCAGGTAGCATCCCTTTTTCTGGGAAACCTCAGTACTCCTCAGAGCTAGGACCTATAAGGCGGATCAATTTTCTTGTTAATAATCAATGATACAGATGGGATGCAAGTGACTTTTCTTAGTGTTTGTGACAGGGCAGGGCTGAGGCAAAATGCACTGTGTCAATATCTTGTGAATGGAAGTTTCCATTTTTTTTCCCTAAGTTTTAATTTCAACCTTTAAGGGGAAGAAAAAAAAAAAAAGAAGCAATAATTTTTTTCTATGTAACATTACTTTTCCTTAGTTTTCCTTTTAACCAAAATGCTTAAAGACCATATGAATAATTTTTTTCCAAGGACGAATGAGTTTGTTTGACCCAAAAGCAAATGCGTTTGATTTCCAGCACAACCCAAGAGATCAGAACTGTGATTTTAATGACACATGATTTGTCACTTCAGGGCTGTTTATTTACAGGGGTAAATGTATTTCCATGCTGAAACTGGCCTTTGAGAGGCAAGCACGGTTCCCTTGAGTTTCCCCTGACTGGGAGCTGCAGCTCTTGCCGTGCGTGCTGGCTGGTGGAGCGGCCGCGTGGCTGCCCCTGGTCGTCCCTCCTTGCATCCTTCCCTCTCCTCCTCCCTCCATCCCACCTCCAGAGAGCGAGAAAGGCAGAGATGATCCCACTGGCAGGAATTTAATTTAACCTTTGAACATAAAACGAGAAGAATAAACACTGATCCCTGTTAAGAGGGAAGATGTTAACACTGCTCAGTGATGCTGGCTTGAAATTAAAACCGGTATCAGAGCTTTATGGTATTGACTGGATGTGATCCTTTTATGAACAGCGGAGCAAAAAGTATCTGGGTAATCTCGTCATTTCACGACTCATAAATAAAAACTGTGTGCGTATGCATCTTTACTGGGGGACTGAAGCAGGGACTGGGCAGGAAGGCTGTTTATTAAAGGAAACTGGTCTGAAAAATATTCGCCAAGTGCAGTTACTGGAACAATTCTTGTCTTACTGAAAATTATGATGTGGTTTTCCTGGCAAATAACTTGATTTGACCACTTCTGTTTTTACTTAGGGAGCCAATGCCCTCGTCACATACACTATTATCAGCGGTGCAGATGATAGCTTCCACATTGACCCTGAGTCAGGAGACCTGATAGCCACCAAGCGCCTGGACCGGGAGCGCCGCTCCAAGTATTCCTTGCTGGTTCGTGCTGATGACGGCCTGCAGTCCTCAGACATGAGAATAAACATCACGGTTAGCGATGTTAATGACCATATCCCCAAATTCTCCAAGCCAGTGTATTCCTTCGACGTCCCAGAAGATGCCACTCCAGGTAAATGGGAAATGGCCCTAAAATTGACTGATTTTTTTTTCTTTTTGTCAATCCACAGGGACTTGAGGGGCGGGGGGGTGGATAGCAGACCTGTCTGACTTGGTCAGGAGACAGAAGATGCTGAAGGCGTCTATCAGATGGGGTGGAGAAATAGAGGCAATCACATCATGCTGAAAGTCTGCTTGCTAGGAAACCTGTATCACTAGTGAGGTCAAATTTCTTTTCAATGGGAAGTAGAGAAATGGTTGCCACTTAGATAAATCCTAGATGCAGAACAGGAATTATGCCTGTATCCCAATGAAAGGCTCTGAGTGCGACTACTTAAAAAACAGCAAACAAAACAGTAGTAGGAGGAACAACTTACAGGATACAAACAGTATAACCTATCATGAAGATGTAATGGTGATGCTAGTATTGATTTAGTGAGCCGTCTTCAGTGAATGTGACTTACAGTACTCAATTCATCAAGTGTAGAAGCACAAAATGGGTGACAATTGAGCAGCCAGTAATACAACAATTCCTTAATAATATTCCCTGCATGCACTCAGTTACTAACCCTAACATCATATTTCCTTGATCTTGTCTTTGACTTCTGTTTTTGACAAGGTTTTTGTAGAAAATCTAACCTTTAGATAGTTAATTCTTGTTCCTAAATATGATCACCAACCTCTTAAGTTGTTGTTTTCTTCTTTTAAAGCTTGTTTCATATGCAAGAGTGTTTTGACATTTAAAAGTCATGTCATAAGCTAAAGAATATTTAGACCAAAAAAAAGTTTTCAAAAACTGTGCTATATTATGTGTCTCCAGATGAGAAATGAATATTACTTGCAATAAAAAGTTTCCTGTATTTTATACAGACTGCTAGTATAAAAGCAGTATCTGCCAGTATTAGTAACTTAAGCATCTTAGAAGCTTGTTCTAAAACATGAATAAACAAAAGAGATGCAAATGACATGGTGATAGCTTTCAAGCTTTTATTAGGGCTTTGACTTATAAACATGGGAGGCTCAGGTTGGCACAACCAAGATTACCCCCATGCCTCCAACGTTTGCACTCTGTCCCACAGTCAGAGTCCCAAAATTCAGTGGTGATTTGAATTAAAGGATTATAGTGCAATCGGCTGTGCCTCAGGAATCTGATCTGGAAGTAACTGAGGAATCTATGTAGCATGGGGCGGTTTGGTTGCCAATCCCCAGCTATGCTCTTATCTCTTGTCACTCAGAGTCCTGAGGCTCAGTCTGTTTTAGCAGGAATAACCCTGGAAATAGGGAGCGTAATTCCCTCCACATTAAAATGAGGCTTCTCTCTTCAATCATTGATGGGGTGTACATTTGTGCCCTATACCCAGCTCAGCAGTGATGGATCCCAAAGGAAGAAACAGGCTGATTTTGTACTTGAAATGCTGCAGCTTCTCCTATTCTGCTCTCCAGCAGTCCCGGAGCAGCTGGCAGGCTCATCCAGGGGTGAAGCACTGCGAGGTTTCCCCTTCGGGGCTCTGCTTTCTATCCCAGAGAGTAATCCCCATTCCCCTTGCAGTCTGGCAGCTGAGATTGGGAATTGTACCTTCCCTGGGCCTCAGCGAGGCTCTCTGCTGAGCTTCCCTGAGCCTCCCGTGCCGCAAACTTGCCGGAGGGCTGATAATCCCCTCCAGCTTCGGGACAGCCCTCTTCACCAATTAACGCACCATCAGAAACTTTAAAGCCTGAGGTAATCAAATGGATGTAAATGATACCAGCATATTCAGCTGGATTAAGGGAAGTTGTAGCTTCCTATTCTTCATTCTGATGATAAGCAGTTTTCATTGTCACGTTGCTCGAAAATAGTTAACTGTGCTGCAACGCATGGAATTCATCTGGCTCCATGGAAAAGAAATTAGGTGATTTATTTTCTTGGAAATGAGCTGATCTTAATTATAATTAGTGTTCGAAATACTAAAATGTGACACTTAATTTCCAAACTTTAGTAAGATAGGTCAGTCGTGCGAACACAGCTATGCAGAAATGAAAACAATGGCACAAATTCACAAGGAGTTGAATTTCAGAAAACAGTGAAGAGTGGACCCCTATAAGGTTTCTAGTTTTCTAACCGCAGTTACCCTGCGAAGGCACTTTTTCAAAAAGTAGAGCTGGGATATCTGGTACGTACTGACATTTCAGTTTTGGCATTTAGATAGAAATATCTAGAAGGTTGCAGAACTCGTACTTGTCTGCGGAGAGGAGAGAGTCCTTTGAGTCATAGAAAGAAAATACCTAACAGGAGAAAAGGTATTTTTGCCCCAGTTGATATCTAATCTGGACATGTTCCCGTTTAAAGATAAAACCAAATATTCCTGGCCATTTCTTGGGGTTTTTTAGTAGCCCTTTAAAATAAACATACTGAATACTGTTCCTTTTAGCTTTGAAAAGCCTTTCCTAGTAGTTAGTCATATAATATTGAGGCTTGAATTTCTACCGGAGGATACCTTTTATTCTACAGAGCTGCTTGATGATGAGCTGGCTCTGACCACACCAGTGAGCTGCCTTTTGCAAGTGACTGATTTTGCTGTCCTGTCGTGCTGTGCAGGTTCCTTAGTGGCAGCCATTCTAGCCACTGATGACGACTCCGGTATCAACGGGGAAATCACATACACCGTAAGTGAAGATGATGAAGAGGGTATCTTCTTCCTGAACCCCGTTACGGGAGTCTTCAACCTGACACGCGCGCTGGACTACGAAGCCCAGCAGTATTACATTCTTACCGTCCGCGCGGAAGATGGCGGAGGCCAATTTACCACCATCAGAGTGTACTTCAATATATTGGACATCAACGATAACCCGCCAGTGTTCAGCACGACCTCATACAGCACGTCTTTGATGGAGAACCTGTCTCCAGGATCCGCTATTCTCAACTTCAGCGTCACTGATGCGGATGATGGTAGGCATTTCCTCCTATCCTGTACCTCTGCCGATAAGTACGTATTTCGCCTTAGCAATATATTAGAAGACCTAGCAGAAAGGGCAAATTAGGGCTATCTCTAGGATGCCATCATATGCTTAAATTCACTGCATGCTGTGTAAATAGAAGTTATTTTTCACATATTTCACATTAGGTTTAAGTGAGTGGTTTCTTCCTTATTTTTATTTGTGATAAATTAAAAATACAGTCAAATACTGCTTTTAACTGCTGTTGCAGAAATGAGTTGCAGAGCTGTATTTTACCTAGAGCACGTTACAGCAGTTGAACACTATGATTTCTCCCCTGGTGCTTAGGTTGCACATTTAAATTAGACCTAAGTGTTCTTTCAGATTGTTTTTTTCATAAAGTTTATAATGTATTCTAAATAAGGTTCTGGCAATATGAGACATCATCTGCAATCAAATGTACTGTAACTTCTAAGTGGATCCTGAAGAGAATTGTGATCTATAGGGTATTGATAGTGGAGGTTAAAAAACTGATTAAAAGAGATCATGGGAAAATTTCTCATTAAAATAAGCTTTAATCTTGGGATTATTTATGGCATCTAGAAGGTGTTAATATATTGGAGTGTAAAAGATGCAATCTTTATAGCTTGCTTAACCATTTTGCCATACAGTTTATGTCCAAGCAAGAATAATTGTAGAATATGGCCATAAAATACATAAAAATCATTGCATAGCATATTGCATTTTCTTAAGTGTCCACAGACATTTGTCAGTGTGACTTGATACAAAATGATTCCTAACACTCATAGTGACTTTACAGGTGAGGGTTATTTTTGTGACATGTTAAGCAACCTTGTCTCCTCTCAACTTGGCACTGGCTCAGCAAAGCCTGTAGAAATGTCTTACGCTGAAATGTGTGCTTCAAGCGCAAAGCACCTACATGCTTCGAGGAATCCCAGTTTATGCATGTAAAATGACTGAGCTGATGAAGATTATTCAGTAAAACAGTTTTTCCTCAGGAAATGCTGAGCTGTTGAACTCAAACATTTTTGTGGGAACATAAATTTTGTGTTGATGGATAGAACTTTCCATGGTACAAATTGTGCAACTGGTTTTGAGATCAAACTGAGAAAGTGAGCGAGAAGAGATTCCATAAGATAAGCCAACAAGTCAGAAATTATAACTTGATGATATTGGCTATTCTTGCATGAATATCTCTTTCACCGCTCTTGTTAAAGCTTTTATTTTATGTAAACTAACCATAAGTTGGAGGATGAACTTGTGCTTGCATCATGCATATCCAGGGAAGGGGTTATTCCCTCAGACCGGTAGATAAATGGGTTTCTGTCTAATCTATCTCCTCTTATTTTCCTGTTAGGAGTACAATGCTTGGTTTCAAATCTTTTTGGAAGTTAATTTCACTTAACCATTATGGGTCTGTTTTCCTTTTCTCTCGCACCTCATTCGTTAATTTCCATCTGCGCGCAGTGGACATGAACTATGTCATAGCACTGATGTATCATTTTGCATTCATCATGCACTCAATTATGAAGGAAGCAACTGAGTATTTGAGGAGCAATGCAATGAGAAGTCAGATATCTTGCCTTTTATATTTTCTGGCACACTTACTTTTCTAACAGGCTGGATTTAAAATTAATAGGGCAGAAATTTCATTCCAAGAGCATGCCAGGTTGAGTTCTCCCATAGGACTGTAACTTCAGCAAATTTTATGATATATTGGTGTTTCTGTTTCAAGCCCAAACTTGTTATCCTGTGTCATCTTATATTTATCTAGAGTACAGAAATAGCTAGTACTATACTTCTCTGCATGTGGCTCACAGATAACGCACTCAATGCACAGAAATGTAATTTCGTTGATTATGTATGTTATATGATCCCATAGTTTGAAGGAGCTCTGAAAAGACATTGTTTTATAATGAGGTATGCCTGTTCTTTTAGGATAAACACTGATAAAAGGCAAAACCATGGTGATAGTGAGACTGCTCCCATTTTCATTTTCTTGTTCCACACACTCCTTGGGAAACAGTAGCTGTTTATCTCAGCTTGGACAGTTTCTTATACAGATGCATAGTAAATATCAGCTACTGCTCTTAGTTAGAGCAATAAAGAACTCAGTTTTCTTAAACACATTCATTCTGAGATTCAGATTTTAATTTTTTCCACATCAAATTAACAGGAAAAATCTCAGGGCAAAGCACACACTTGTCTATTTGTTAAAAAGCATAGCAAGATATTCCTCCAGGCAAAAAACCGGTGGGATTTCCCAGTTAGACCCTGCAGGTATTTACAGAATGGTGGGAGGGGAGTAGGATTTTTTTTTTTTTACCTCATTAGTAAATAAATAAAAATAGAAACAAGACCCTTAAAAGAGCATCATCCCGAAATTGGTGGCTCCATGTCTGAGCTCTCACTCAGAGTTTTATCAGATTAACCCTCAGATTAAATAAACCCAAAGCTCAGCAAAGAGGATGCCCCTACATTCTCTCCAAAAAGTCCAGCTCCAAACCTGGGGAGAGGGGATGGACGAGGCGCACAATGCCAGCCTGGCATGCTGTGTTTAAAAAGGAATAGCTCATTAAGTGGCAGTCCTGGCTCCACTGGTATTTAGGCAACTCTCTGCTTCACACTTTAATCTATTAGCAGCATTGACACCTATGAGAATACAGGACAAGGAATGAAAAGGTACATGGAGGTGAGATAAAGAAGAATAAGCAGTAAATTTTATAGGAACAAACACCACCATATAAAACACTGGGGGAGGGGGGGGAATTAAAGAATTTTCTTCTGTAAGATCTAATTCCTACCCATCTCCAAAGTCAATTGACAAAAATCTTGAATTGCCAGAAAGTACTTTACTGAAATCAGAAGACTTTCATCCATATAATTAGTCATTTGAAAATGCAACTGAACAAAAAACAGACTAGCATTAAACTTTCACGGTGCTTCACTGTGATCAAAGTAATGTAAAAACACTAATATCTGGCATATAAATGTATTAATTTCTTTAATTGCATTAAAATATTTTGTCTTTCATGTTTGATTCTATTTATTTTATAATTCAGTTCCTACAAGAGAAGAGGAGAGAGGGAAAGATGCCAATTAGAGTAGCCACTGGGGGAAAGACAAGTAAGACTAGACTTGCCAAGTCTGAGTGTAATCAACAGCAGAGATTAATAAATCTAATGCAGGAATAATTTTATTATCAAAGCAATTCAGTCAGAGGGAAAAGAGCTTCTGAGTAAAAATGACAAAACGCACAGTGAAGTAATCAGCTACTTAAGCAGACAGCTTGGTTTCTTTGCATGAAAAAGCAAGTTTGAGGGGTAAATTAGTAGCAAAAGGTCTGTTAATCTACTAATCCTAAATCACAGTCTTTATGACCCAAAACAAGAAAAGAGGATTTTCGAAATTAATTAAAGTAGGAGTAAGATATATATAGAGAGAGATACTTATAGATATGTATATAAGAGAAGATTCATTTCAATTAGGTGTCCTCAAAAATTAGTTGCTTAGAGTGAACTCTAGAGTTGAAGCAGTAACATAAATTTGTTTCCTGTATGGCGTATTTAAGGTCATTTCACAGCCTTGTCAAGATTCAGAATGCATTTCCCTTACCAGAATTATAAATCTCTCCCTTGACCATAATTGCTAGTTATGTTTCGATCATAAGATGACGGCTGTTCATCTGATATTTTGGAATACAATGCCGTATATGGGAAGCATACCTCTCCCCAGTATTCACTCTTGGCTCGCTCCAGCTAGGCTTGGGAGTTTCTGGTTGTGGCTTTTTTTAATTGGGGGGAAGGATTCATCAAATAATTACATTAGTAATAATGTTGCTTAGTTGAACTGGGGAGAATGGAGGGAAACAGCTGTTCAGTTAGCAGCAGAACTATTGAGTCTTGGTTTCTGGAGGAAAAGCCTTCGAAACCTTTATCCCTAACCATTGTAGATGGGGAAAAATTACCCATGTTGCCGCTGTGCAGCTCCTGCTGAATGAAATGCAGAGATGAGCTCTGCCAGCCGTTCCCTCTGCGGCTGCTCCAATTAACATCCTTCCTTCTCTCTCTTCAACTCTTGTCAGAAAATAATTATTTCAAAGGCTTCTGTTCCACTGTGAAGCTTGGCTGAAATTAGCTGATGGATTCAAAAATGGTGATGAGGAGGGTAAACAGGCAGCATGATCATACAGAAATGAGGCCAGAAACATTTATATCTAGGTCAGTGGGATGAAGTCACGTTCTCTACCTTTCTTCTCCCCACCCCACCAGGCTCCAACTCGCAGCTCTCCTTCAGCATCGCATCTGGGGACAGCGCGGGGCACTTTGGCATCGACAACAGCGGGGTGCTGAGCATCAGGCAGCCTTTGGACCGGGAAAGCCAATCTTTCTACAGCCTCGTCGTGCAAGTCCACGACATGGCCCCTCTCCCAGCCTCCAGGTATACAAGCACAGCCCAAGTTTCAATTATTCTGCTGGATGTGAACGACAGTCCTCCAAGTTTTATCTCCCCGAAGCTGACCTACGTCCCAGAAAACACACCGATAGATACGATTGTGTTCAAAGCGCAGGCGACCGATCCCGACAGTGGTCCCAACAGCTACATCGAATACAGTCTGCTCCGGCCTCTGGGAAACAAATTCAGCATTGGCACTATTGATGGTGAAGTGAGGCTCACCGGGGAGCTCGACAGAGAAGCCATGTCCAACTACACCTTGACTGTGGTAGCCACGGACAAGGGCCAGCCGTCCCTTTCTTCATCTACGGATGTGGTGGTTATAGTCCTGGACATTAATGACAATAACCCGCTTTTTGCCCAAAAGCTTTATAAAGTAGAGGTGGGGGAAAATACTTTGACAGGGACGGATTTAATCCAGGTGTTTGCTACGGATGGAGATGAAGGTACAAACGGGCAGGTCCGCTATGCCATCGTGAGCGGAGATGCCAATAATGAGTTTCGGATCGATTCTGTGACGGGGGTGATAACAGTTGCCAAGCCTTTGGACAGAGAGAAAAAGCCCTCCTATACACTGACTGTTCAGTCGGCCGACCGCGGGAGCAGCCCAAGGACCGATACCACAACAGTCAGTATTATTCTGAAGGATGTCAATGATTATATTCCCACATTTGAACTTTCTCCATACTCTGTGAATGTCCCTGAGAACTTAGAGACGCTCCCAAAAGTTGTTCTTCAGGTGAGTACATTCAGCAAATAAATACGTATCTCCTACAATTATTAGCATGCCTCAATATATGGTATTAATGTATAGTGTCTTTTCTCCAAAATTAAAAAGATGCAAGACAATTGAAAAATTGCCCCTTGGCTTTAATCTAACATGCAGTGGTTGTTGGCTTGTTTTCCTTTTTGTTTGTTTGGGTGGGAGGATTTTTTGCTTGTTTTTTACCAAAAGTTTACATTCTGCTTTGGAGTTTTGTTTGTGTTTTCCCTATCTATCTTCCTGCCTACACTGGGACTTTAACAGTTTGCTCTATCTCTCATCTCAATCTCAACTTTCATATCACAAATCTCTCAATCTTATCATTACCTACATGGGATGAGGCTCTGTGCCTAACACTGAAAGAGCACTAAATGGATTCAGCCAGCAGGACATGCAATGCCTGCTTTGATACAGAGCTCAGCCTATACGAGATCATCTGTGGTTTTCACTGAGCCCCAGCATAGTCTTCACTGTATTTATGCTTGAGAAAAATAAGTAATCAACTATTTAATATTTTCAAATTATGCTTTTAAAACCATCACCACTGTGTTAAGTCATTTTTACAAATACAGCTAATTTACAGTAGCCCTTAAAGCATTTGGATTAATTCATTCTGTAAATTTAGATTATTGTCATAGAGAATATTTCCTCCACCCCAAAACAATTTTATAGACCCTGTACGCATCAGTTCTTGATATATCTTCCCACTTGTTTGCATTGCTTTTTTAGGTTGTAGCAAGGGACGATGATCAAGGCCTAAACAGCAAGCTTACTTATGTGCTGGTGGCTGGAAATGAAGAAGGAGCCTTTACTCTCTCGGCCAGTGGAGAGCTGCGCTTGGTGCAGAGCCTGGACCGGGAGGCAAAGGAGCAGTACGTACTACTGATCACAGCTGCTGATTCAGGTAAAGCAAACGGGCAGTCTCTTCTGGTGAAATCTCATTATCTCTTGAAAACATTGCATTCTGGATAGAAAAGAAATATTTTCATGATGGTCTGAAACTTTAGTGGGTGGAGATTGGTACCCAAGGTTCAGTTTAGATCTCTGTGCGTGGACCTGGGCTTACCTGTTGTCGAAGGGAGTTCAGTTTCTGGAAGTCAGGATTTTTTTTGTCCTCATGTCTAGTTGTCTGATATTAGTAGGACTCACTACAGATTTAGGTAGGTTGATTTTTGCCCTGCAGTAGTGAGTGGTCCTACCTAGATCATAAGAGCCTCATGCATGGCAATAAAAAACCAATATAAATGGTAATAAAACCCAATATAATGTTGTCATCAGAAATGTGCAGCCAGGTCAAATCAATGGCCAGAAATCAGCTATGGACTGCTCAATTAATCCTACTGAAATCTTACCCCTGAAAAGTAAAGAAAATTTACATTTCAACATTTTAATTTTCTGCTTTGCTCAGCATCCAGTCATATGTATGCTCCAGAATCCCAAATGTATTCCAAGTTCCCTCAGTTTAAAGCAGGATGTGAATTCTTGTTATGAAGATTAATTACACTTTCACTTCAGGTGTCTGAGCACAAAAGTATGGTTTCAGATTTTGGTATGAATATTAGTAACAAAGACATCCTGCATCGTATTCTGGACTGATCTGCGGTCCCCCCCGGTCTGATGGATTTAATTTACTGCAGAACTTGTTCTTACTTTCTAATAATAAAAATAGAAGCAAACCCAACTTGTTGACATGTGGGTATGATTTTGTTTTCTGCCATATTGTGTTCAGTATCTTGTGTCAGTGACAATATCTATGGCTTATATTTTCCTATTGCAGCAGTGCTCAGGTATTTCACAGTCTGAGCACAGCTGAGGCTGAGAAACACAATTTTAGGACTTGACGTATTATTTGTCTTGTACTTTGGCTAGAGATACCGTATGCTTTGTATTTTTCCCACTGGCTTTCCGTTACTCTGTAGCCGCAAAGCGCTCACTTGTGAGTTGAACTTGCTTGGGCTCGAACGTCCTTATGTTCCTTCAGAAGCTGAGGCTGGATATGTGAGGGAAAGCAGATCCTTGATGTCTGTTTACTCTCCCAGTCCAAGTTGGCAGGAGTCAATTAGGCCTGTACAAAACTTACTAGGTCTACATACAAAATACCCAAAGGCTGAACTGATAAGGGGTGTCACACAGCCAACAATTATTGTCCTTCTTGGAAAAAGGAGAGGAGCAAGAAGTCAGCTGTACCCCACGCCTAGCACCATGTGTCAGCCAAAAGTCTGACAAGAGCACAATCTTCTCCTAGACTTGGGTTCCTAAAAAATATGAAATCCAGGAGATTTACCCAACCATACCAAATGAAAATATTTATTTGTGTTGGGAGATGTTAGAGTTTCAGATAATCCGGGGGAGACTTTAATACATGAAGTTTGTATGGGGCCTTTGCTGTAAGTGGCTGACAAGAACAGCAGTATGTTTTATTAGTTACTGTGTTTAAACATGTAGGTATTATGCTGATTAAACACTGTTTGAAGCTGTTTCGTTTTTTAATTTGCTATGTTCTTGTAAAGCTAACTCACAAGTTATTATTCTCTTCTATCAGTGTTAAAAGGTACTAACAAAAGTGTTCAGAAGCAGATGTTCAGTAGTAACTTTAAGCTAAATTTATCTGTTCTGCTGTGTTTAAGTTTACAATCTGACTAATCCACGGTTAGTGTGATTTGGTATAGTTTTCAACCAGCCTGGTGAATAATGTTAGATAACATCTTCTGATTAGACTGAAGACTTGCTCTAAATTAATGTCGTCAAAGAATACATTTAAAACTATGTTAGTCATGATTTATCCAAACTAAAACATCATAGGAAAGTATCCAGCTTCAGCAGAAGTCAATGCCAGAACTTCCCTTGATTTCATGGAAGCGAGATGTGGACCGTAGTCATAATTGATACTTTAAGTACTTTAAATATATTACATACTTAAGAAATTCTAGGGGATCCCTGTTATGCTTGAATTAGTCATAGTAAGTTCAAGCAGTCTAGATGGTAAAGAACACTCTGGCATATAATTCATTGGAGACATCTTAAAAAGCCATGTTTGTCATAATAATGTGGAACAAATGGACCAAGTTACGGACTCTGGCATTTCTGTCGAGCTGCATCTCAAATTTTATATTGCTATAAATTACATTATCTTACATAGAATGCACATGTACTTCTGTAGACATTTGGCAGATAAGTTAGAATAATATGTGAGCAAGCCTTTCTAAAAGAGTTGCAATTTACCAGAAGAAGAATGTATTTTTAAATAACAAAACATTTTTTAAAATATACAAAACGTTACAAAAGCTATCAGTAAGGGTGTGTGATGGATATCCAGGTGGTAACACGCTGACCTTTGCTAGTAAGTGCCCGCTTCATTAAATTGGGTAGTTCTGGCTGTACTAGCAGAAAGATGGCAATGACACAATCTTGAAATGGGTAATAAAAGTGTTTTGAATATTATGTTCTTGGGGAGCTGCTAAATGTTTATAAAAGAAACTCTCACAGGCATGTCCAGCTCTTTGCCTAATGTAACTATTTCTTTAGAGTGTCTTTGTTTGTATTTGTTTGATAATGCTTAGAAAGAATGATTTCGCATACAGACAATTCAACCAGAAACACACATGCAAAACAGGTAGTGCTCGTCTGTAGGAAAGCAGTGCCTGCCAAAATGTTGAAGAAAGCAGACTTGCCTGAAATTATCCACATCCGTATTATCTTTGAAAATAAATCAGGGGGAAGGTATTATACTTTGCACTTTGAATTTGGCTTTTATTAGCTGCAATAAACAGTCTTTTGGATTGTCTTTAGCAGCCCAAGCAACAGTCTTGCCATATATGGTGCATCTATTTAGGGTTTTTTTACAGATAAAAATCATGGTAGACATCCAGATGCCGTTAACGCTGGAAATGTCTGGGTAGCACATCAAGGGCAAAATTCTGTCTGTCCAGCCCACTCCCCATTTTTCTTAGGATCTGCATCTCAATTTCTATAGGCTACACTGACTGGTTTAAAACATTAAAAGACGATATCCTGCTCCTATAGAAGTCTATGCCAACTCTTCCCTTTCTTTCAAGGGAGCAGACACAACACATGCTTAGAAGCACCTTTAGACATGAGAACTGATGGATTCCCAGCTTGGTTTTGGTTGTCTTCCTGATCTCCCTATACATAATCGAGGATTTCTTACTTTTCTTATGTTTATCATCACTTCATCAACTGGTGACGGTGGTTCTTACAGTGTTACCCTAGCCTGTGTATGAGGAAGTTGATGGAAGAAGAAGGATTTTTAATTTTTCATTAGTTTTATCTAAAGGTGTCAGTCCAATGTACTTGAAAACAATCCGTGGCCTCAGAAGGTGCAGCCGCTTTGGTGATGGCTGTTGTTTCATCCTCAGCACCTTACGGGTTTTATAGCACGTATTGCCAGCACGTACACTGAGTCTGTTTGCAGCAGGTGAAGGATTAGGATGTTGCAAAGCAGCAGCCCGCATACGTGAAGCCTTGAGGCGGTAGGGCTGCATGGGGTGCTGGCTCAGAAATCTCTGTGCTTCGTCACGCCGTGCAGGCATGCTCTTCCAGACCCCAGATTTCAGTCCTTGGCACATGAGAAGAGTTGTTGAGTTATTAAGAGTTGAGCTGCTCATAAGCATGCTGGGCAGGTCAGACGGGGACCGCTGGTGGGACCACATGCACCAGTGACGGAAATTCGGGCAGTTGTTGAAAAAATGCTTTCCCAAGCAAGAGCTCCCCTCAGGCCCAGAGAAGTCAGTCATGATATATGCATCGTCCTGGCTCTGGCCCAACTATTCCTTGGCCTTGCCTGCTAATCCTCCTCAGGGTAGATCTTGGGTCAGCAGAGAGTCTTCCCTCCGCTCTGGGGTAGGGAAAAGACTGATAAAACGTTTTCTGGCACTTGGCTCAGTGATTTCTGGCCATGCAGCCTGCTTCATGCCCAGTTTCCACAAGACAGTCTGCACAAAGGTTCTTGATTACAACTTTGTTTTATCATCACTCTTCCCTCACTTCTGCACTTCCACCCTGCTCTAACTACTGCTGGGTCTCAGATACTAGACTGCTGCTCTAGGCAGTGGGGATTTACGAAGACATGCAAAGCGTCCGTCACGAGGAACATGCAGCATCTTCCAGGGCTGTACACCTGTGGCTTTGGTCGAGAAATAAAACGTAATTCAACCCCAAAGTTCAGCCATCTCAATTTAGAGCCCCTCTTGCAGCGCAAGCTGTAAGACCAGAGTGCATGAATTATAAATATAATGACAGGCAAAATGATGGACTGTGGAATAACATGATAGCGTTTAGATTGCAGATGCTCCCCAAAAATGTCTGCTAGCATAAACGCCAAGAAACCTACATGCAACTATTTGAATGTGACTTTATGGGTCTATTTCTACCACGTAAATCATTTGTTTTGCTTCACCATACCCTTCTTCATGGCAAAATGGTTGGGAAAAGACACTTTCTGAATTTTTTTTTCACCTCATCTGGTGGGGACGCAGCGTTGGGTAAACATTCACTTCTGGCACCGTGACAAGAACTGGTGCAGCGGCTTTTATCATCCCTGTCTTTAACTCTTTGAGCAATTTTCTGGAGCAAATGTTAGCATTCCAACAGTCCTCCTCCTTTTATTTATTGGTTGCAGGGATGTCAAATAGCACATCTGGAAACCTGCTAGCTGCCCAGGACTACTGTTTAAATAAACTGCACCCCCCATCTCTTGATTTGGTTGGTCAGAATGGCATATTGCCACACTAAAACCAAAATCAAAATGTGATGTTTCTAATTAGAAGCTGTGTTTGTGTGGGGTTTTTTAATTTTTTTTTTTAAATAATCTATTTACTGATTTAGATAAATAGTTTTGAAAGAAATGAATCAGTGGACTGATTATTATATTTAGTTAGCTGTTCTTTGTATACATCCCTGGCCTGTATGAAAAACGGCCATATGTTTTTTCTTTAGAAGATGTTGGCCCCCGACTTATGCGTTCTTTCCTTCAAGAATGCAGGAGGGCAACCAAGCAGAGAGGTTATATCCTCCTCAGGAATTCTCTTTCGAGACAGGCTTTTGGTTCCCTTCAATCCTAAAATCAAATGAAATCTGACAGTGTAGTTGTATTGGTTTTTAACACATTTTAACATATTTCCCGGTTTGCGGTGACAAGTAAAGGATGGCTGTATTTTCTAGTAACGGCAAGAAAGAGTCTTGAGGGTTAACACTGTGTGAGATTTGTTTGACTGGGCTTAGACATTTATACCTATGCTGTTTTCTTAGCATACACTGTATTTCTACTTAACAGGCAGTCTACAGTGTGAAAAGATGTTGCCTGAAGAGAATGAGTTGTATTTTTAAAACAAATTCAGCTATTTTAAATCTTGTTGCTGTCAAAACAAACGAGCAACTCACAAGTTTCAGTTAGAAATGTCCCATTTTCCATGCTTTCTGTGCTATGTCTAAATATACACATCGCTTCAGGCTTCGGTGAGCTAAATGAAGCTGACGTATGCTTACCTTGGTGCTTAGCAGTTTACATAATGATTGCTCTCTTCTATGGTCTTCTTTTATGCCACAGCTGTTTCAAAATGAATATTGGTTTCTACCCCAGCTCCATTTATTTCCTTGCCCTTATGGAAGCTCTTCCTCATGTCAATGCTGTCTACTTAAGTCTAGTTTTACTGATTTACTATTTTACTAGTTTTATTATCTTTGCTCTTTTAATACTGGTACTAGAACTATCATTTTAGTAGTTTTGCATGATTTTTAAATTTGTTTCTAAATTACACAGTGGAGAACTGAAATGGCGACAGACTCATCAGTGAGTTCATAGTGTTCATTTTGTCCTACCGTCATCTAAAATCAGGAGAGAAGAGAATTGAGAGTGGCTTTTTGTAGTTGTGGGAAGCTAATAGCAGGATCTTACCCTTCCACAGAGCCTAGAAACTGTTAGCACTTTTTAATTTTTCCCTAGAAGATGAAAGCTCAAAAAGCTATTTAGGAAGCAGGTTTACGGCAAAGTCAATCCGATGTCCCCTAGAGAGTAATTGTCAAGGAAGAGAGCGTATTGATGTCTATACAATGTGACACGTTTACACCCCAAAGGAGATGAGGGCTTTAGCCCATCCCTTCAGAGGACCGCCCCGCAAGATGCACAATCCAGCCCCAGAATACTATTTGAGGGATTTAGTCTTCTATTTGGAGTTAAACCTTCATTATTAGATCACTATTTTCAAAATAGTTCAGCGAGAGCCTCTGGGCTAAATCCAAGCGTCTGTGTTCTCTGGGGTGCAGTTACGGGAGAGACGTATATTCAGGTTGGCAAAGGGCTCAGGCTGGCCAGTGCAAGCTGAAATATCTGTGGAAAAAATGAAAGTTTTTCATTCAGGTTAAAATCATGGACAGAACTTCAGTTTTGAAAGCAGCTCAGTGGTGATGGTGGATTTTATTTGCACAAGGCAAGGGGTTAGAAATCCATGTTAAAGATGTTTGTTCTCTATAGTTCAGACGTACTTGTGGACTTTTAGAAAAGTCCTCAATTTAAGTGCATACCTCTCCATTCAAACATTTCTTGTGTGTGTAATTCCCTCTCTGCTCTCTGTTGGGATCATGGAGAATCCAGCGAGTAATTGACAGACTTATTTAGGATGGGATAAACTGCTTCTAGCTGAATTTTGTTGGGTGAGCTGTTCTCCATTTCACTGCATTCAACAAAAGAAAAAGAAGGGAAATCATTCTAAATAATGTAAGATCTTCTAATTTGCTCTTATTAATATATATATAAAATCGACCAATTACTAAACTATAGCCTTTATAAGTATTATTCCTTAGAAACAGGTCTTCAGGGATTTTGCATTGACAGAGACAGAGGCAAGAAGGTTCAGAAATCGGGGCGTTGGAAGAGAGCCAGGTATGGCAGAACTGACGTGGGAGGGGGCATCAAGCACGGTGTGTGCATGTTTGTGCTTTGCAATATAAAAACCTGCAGTCTATCTGCACAAAAATATAGTAATGTTACTCAGGTCCAAGTGGAGTTGAGGAGAACTCCATAGTTTCTACCTCAGGAGGATGCAAATCCCATGATTGTTTTGTTGTTTGGGTGGGTTTTTTTTCAAATAGACAAAGAGAATCCTGATGAGAATAATGTACTTCTCGTCTAGAGTCTAGGAAAGCATAAGATAAGATGTAGTAACACAGCCAAAAGTATCTCTCTACAGACATTCTTGGAATCATAGTTGAAAATATCGAGTTTTATTAGATAACTAAATCTTTTTCCTCTTTGCATCCCTCATAAGTAAAAGAAATCCAGACTGTTGGTAGAAACATCATTATTTATTAAGAATTTTTGGTTAGTTATAAATGTTGATGCGAATTGTTGTTCTTTCTTTCAAGGAACATAATTTTATGCCACCTAAAAAGACTGAGTGTAGATGATGGCCTTTCTTACTCTATCAGGTTACCTTATCACTAATGAGGTAAACAGGAATATCCAGTAATTCAGTGTTGTTTCTCATCATCCAGAGTTTCTTACAACAACCTTGTAAAAATAACAAAGGAAAAAAAGAGAAATAAAGAGCTACAACTACCAGCTTTGCCAGGGGTGCGTGTGCCATGAACTGTCAAAGCAGACTTCTGCTCTTTCTTAAAGGGTTAATCTAATAAAAAGCAATTAGCGCCATCTTCAATGCAGGATTACAGATTCATCTGATTAAAATTTGAAATATTCTCAGTCATAAATGCTAAAAGTGTTGATCTATGGTAAGCTGAGATCAACTGTACTATGTACTGTACTGTATGGAAGGCATAGTTCAAAGAAGTTCTTACCACTCTTTCAAGTAGCTTATCTGCTTGGTAGGGATATTTTTTTCTCCTTTATTTCCATCCACGTTGGGATGGAAATTTCCAGCGCATAGTTGGGGAAAAGTACTTTCTTGCTTTGGTTGAAATGCCATTGTTTTCTCAAGTCGTGTGATTATATCTTGCGTTAATTTCTTGAATGTCACCCCCATGTTCACAAAAGACTCATGGGCACTTACAGTAATACGTAGCAAATATGAATGGGATGCAGTCACTTTAGGGGCCTGCTCAAATTAGTGTGAAGTTCATTAAATGAGCCAGTTATTGTCCTGATCCTCAGTCTCATCTCACATGCATGGTCTTAAGATCTACTGCTCCTCTCAGCCCTACCACTGCTGAAGTACAGCTTTATTGAATGTATATTGGCCAGTCAGTTAGGCACTGGTACCTGTAAAGAGTTTACTGAGAAAATATAGAGAAGGAGTGATGAAAAAGTGAGAACTGAACATATGAAATATGCCAGAGCAATTCAATTTTCATTGAATTTTGCCATGGTACAGAAAAACATTGTGCAGTATTGATCCAAGTGAATGCAAACGTGACTGTCAGATCTTTAAGCTGTCTTCACTGTTGTCCTGGCTGCTTTTTTTTTTTTTTTTTTTTTTTTGCTTTACTATTATTTCTTAACTTCTTGGTGCCAGTTTGAGGTGAAAAAAAGTGTGTATATCACTTTGAAAAAGTTTCAGGTAGATTTATTTAAACTGGAAAACAAGCTAGAATATAATGCTTAATATGTGGAATTTAGTAGATGATTGAAAATTTCAGGAAAGAAAGAATTGTCAGTTTGTAACTTTTCAGGCTGTTACACTTTCTCTCTTATCTCTTCATTCATCCATCTTGCTATGATTAGTTTGGAAGTTTTAAATGAAAATTAATTTAAAATTATTGTCCTTCTGCTTACATCACTTTTAAATGAAATTCTACTTCAAATATGTTAATAAGTTTGCTGAATGTAATCTGTTTTGCAGAAGAATAAGATAACTAGAGTAGTTATTATGGTATGCAATTTCTCAGCCTTTGAGAAATAACTTAAGATTTTTCTAGTCATGGTGATCTTAAACCATTTTTTAAATTAAACGTTACACCTTATAAATTGAAAGCCTGCTAGCTCATTCTTCAAATACAAAGCTACAATTTCAGGAAGTCTTAATTGCAAGGATAAAACAAGTAAGACAATGCACATATGGCCTGAACACTTATCCTGCTGGTTAATCTTCACTATTTATACAGGGTGTTTTTAAAGCATAATTCAAAATCATGCATTACAGGAATTTCGCTGTGGGATATTCAGGAGTCACAAGCAGTCAAAAATTGCCTTAGTCAGCAGTCCCTGCAGGAGCCAGCTTCTCTATTTTTTCTGTTTACAGCAATAACTTATAACAAGGAGAAGTAATTTGGTGGTTTTAAGAAAATATTTTTTTAAATGTCTCTGCCTTTCTTTTAAGCTGCAGTTCCACTTTCTTTAAATCTTTTCTTTGGTCACCGGAGGCCTTGGCGGTGCACATGGTCATGCCTACCCTCCTAGAACCACCTGCGGTGCAGGCACAGGGAGATGCACCCTTTCAACCAGTCATTTGCCAGGTTTTGTTATGAGCATTATATTCAGCTGTGAAAAATCGTCCTTAAAGATTCATTTTTTGAAACGTATTTGGAAGAAGGCAACTTCTTGCTCTGGAAATAAATGCAGTTCTGGCTAAGAACCTGCAATATCTGCATGTGCCTCTTCTGAGCACCATCTCCAATGACCTGTACCTTTGATGTTAATAGCTTACAAGTGTATATCAAGGGGTTTATGGCACATGGGATTAATGCTTGTGCCTTTCGGGCAAGGAGAACGAAACCTGACAGCCACGAGTCGCTAACTGGTGTCTGCTTATGTCAGCAACCCTGTATCAGCTTACGCTGTGGGCGGTGGAGCAGGACGCTTTCAGCCTTTCCTTCGTACGTTTTGAAATTTGCTGAACAAAAGCAGCAATGGGGAAACTGGAGGAATGTATTATCTACCATTTTTTCAGATGTGTAAGCGATAAGTTTATCATGTGCGTGTGTATGTGTAGAATGAGATTGTTACCTGGAACACCTTGAAGTTGTGCTAAATAAATACTATACTTTTGCTTTATTGCATGTGGTTTTTTCTCGGTCTGTATCTGTGTTCCAGTAGGTCCAGCTCTGTAATAGTGCAACAGCTTTTTTTTCCTCTCAGAGTAAACAGCTGCAGGTAACTTGTTCTGATGAGCAGATCAGAGGAAAAGAACAGTGATAAGGAAATGTATATACACCAGAGGGCTTAAAACAGTCTCTGTATGTGCATACAAGTCCCACCCTTTCAACAGGATATTAAATTATTGCAATGCAATGTTGCCCTTGTTGTGAAACTGCAGAGATTAGTGAATTCAAAGGATGCAGTCAGTCAGGAATTTTGATGGGAAACTATTCAAATTTAAAAATCATGTGGATAAAACCAGATGAGAGATCCTGTCTTGCATTACTATTTGGGACAAGGATTTCTTTCGCATTGTCAAAACACGTGTGAGTATGTGTGTTCATGCACGTGCATCAGCCTAAGTGTGGCTGGGCGTGTCATTGCTTGAACAAGGTTGGACTTTTGTCTAGTGAATTTTTTTTACTTTCCATGGCTTATGTTCCCAAATTTAGGTCTGTTTGCTCCCAGCTTCTTTAGGCTGGTAGATGAGGGAGGATATTGAGGTTTCTATTATCTGATGCAGTACAGAAAAATCTTCTTTTTTCTTGTCAGATAATCCTTGCACAAGTACAGATCTATCCCAACAGTTCCCTTGTTTTCTGAAGTACAAGTTCTGTTAAATCAGCTTTGGGAACAACTACTACTTCCTACCTAACTATGAGAAAAACTCAAGATTTGACACACTCAGAAGTTTGTAAAATCTGGGTTCCTGTATGGTCTCATTCACCAGTCACCCGCTGAGCTTAATGAGAGCAGGGCTAGCTTCTAAGCTTTTTATTAATTCTGTGTATTAACTACTTATTTCAGCTTTTGTCTCAAAATATACTAAGTTCACCAGTTTTTTAAGACTTAGTATGGAAGCCTGTAGTGAAAAATTGAGTAAGAGGAAAACAAAACACAATCAACATATCCAACCAGGATGAATATTTTTGATGCAGTCTTGTAAAAAGAACTACTTATTTTTCTCATTTTGCATACACACTTTCTTTTGTGTTCCTGGTAAATAACTTAATTTAAGGTCATCCACGTTTCAAGTCAAGCTTCGCGTGCACTAGAAATCCAAAGCGTAATGTAAGCTAGTTGCATTTTAACTTATTCTAGCTCCATATTTATTTTAAAACTCACCAGTTGTGTGAGGCTCAGCACACTCTGTCTGCATTTAAATGCATTTAGAAGGATTGGATGCTTTATTGTGAGAAAGGCCTTGTTTACTTGAGTGAAAAAGTTAATGCTCTGTAATAACACATACAACTTCTAGTCCTGGGACTCATTCACTGAGTGTTTGACTGGAGAAGTGAAATCCGCTTTGTTGCAAAGCAACACATTTCAGTGAAGCAAAAATTCCATTTCTGTTAAATCGCTTTCCAATTTTCAGGATAATGATGTGTTTAATTTACCACAAAACATGGTAAACTGCCTGCAGTATGAGTTTTGATTAGTCATTTAGATTCATTTTATTTAAGTTTAATCCCTTTTTTTCATTTTAGTGAAATGTATCTGTAGGTTTTTTTGCTTAAGTTTATTGTTAGTTTTCTAGCACTTAATTTTGGCATTTTAATGCTGGCAAAAACTTTGACTTCCTGGTTTCTGAAAGGAATGATACTTTTACTATCTGCTGTGCTAACCATGGCACAGACAGGACCCAGAAGCCATTAAAGCTTCAAACAATATGTGGATAACATGCTGAACACATTCTCCTATTTCTAATTTTTACTGTGAGCCATACGGTACCACACAGCCGAGATAATTTCCAATAGCATCATCTTTTCCTGAGCTTTCTTGACAAACATAAATGGCTTTGCAAGTTTCCTTCAATTGTTTTCTTTTACTACTCCAGTCCACTAAGTACTCTGATCATTCCCCACTAGTCCTCATGTCCAGCTATGGTGTGGAGAGCTGAACATACACTGGAACAGATGGTGCCACGTGTTTGGGGATTACAGGGAGCCGACACAGCTTACCTTACCCGTTCCCCAGGACAAGGGTGGATGAAGATAGCAGGTGGCATTCCCTTCTTCTAAGGCTGCATGGGTAGGCCAAGGCGAAAGTGAAAGCGGTCTTTAGGTTCATCCCTTGTGGACGACTTCGTGGCTCGTAAGCATTAGCGCAAATTAGGGGAATGAGTGACTTATGATAAGTTAACTCAGAAACGCATATTTTCCTCTCTTTGCTGGTTATCCTGCATTTGTGAAATAGAAATCGTCAGGTTAAATAATATTTCTCCCCACTGCCGCCTTCCTGCATTTAGTTTCCTTCCTTCTACTTGCATTGCTGCACGTAGCCAGTATTTTTCATCCCTCTTCTCCTGGATGGGGGGAAGAAAAAGTTGAGAGGGCTCATTATAACTTCTAAGCTGACACGTTTCCAATATCATCATATTTTTGTGGCGATCAACCGCAAACAAGCGTTGGTAAATGGGGCGGAAGACCAGCTTGTAGGTCTTTGCCAGTCCCGCCTTGCTGGGAGAAGAGGGGTCCTGCCCTCGTGCTGCCGCCTGCCCACCCCACCGTCCCCCATGGCTGTTTCTTCATGTCACCTCCCCAAATGTCCCATGCAGAGAGGGGAGCCACAGCCCAGCACTGGCCAAGCCCGAGGTGGCCTCTTATAACCTCCCCTTGTAAATCGTCCTTCATCGCGGGCCTCCTAGGAGCAGGCTCCCAAGGTCTGCTCCTTCTCTTCGTCCCCAGACACATGTTTACTTGCAGATGTAAGCAAAAAGCTTAAATTTTTGGAAGAACATCCGTGGGAAGCAATTTTCTTCCTGAACTCAGCGTTACTATTTTGACACTATCCCAGGTTAATCTTTATTTCAACAATGATGTGTGGACGTTTGTGGGACTGTCTGCTTAATGTATATGTACAGCTGTCACCTAGAAAATAAACTGTTCGGTTCATAGAAACAGACCACAGCACATAGAGATGGGAAATTCAAAATAATAATAGTAATATATTAACATCATCATCTTTTAAAGATTTGATATTCACTGAACAGTCAATCTCATCTCTACCATTTAGTTCGCATAGTTAGCTTTATGTTCTCCAGTTATTAATCATTTGATGGGACTTTCATTCCTCCGCCTTTCTAGAAAACTTTTTTTCAACATGGATATCCTAAGCCTCCGTGAGACATGGTATTCTGGGATTTGAAAAAAAACCTAGTAGTAGTACAGCGCTAGAGAAATGCTCTAAATAAGAGATGTCTGACAAAGAAATAGTTGCTGCTTCTGCTGAAAAATTGTTCAGACTATTACGAAAAATTCGTAGAAATTTTAGTGCAAGTTCACTAAGGGAAAAGTGTACATTCCTTTGTGGCTCTAGACCTCAGGGGTGTTCGTAGCAGTACTCAGAGGGTCGTGTGGCTGTGTACAGCAATTTTATATAGGTTGTAACATGTCTGGTTTATTAAAAACAGTTTGGGGACATCTTGAGTGTTTGGCTAATATTACAGAATTTACACAAAATTTACTACATGTATTTATGCAAAATATTAAGTGCAGTTTGAAGAAAAAAAGGAATGATGCTCTAGCATAATAAGAATAATTGACTTGGGGAAGATTTGCTATCGAAGCAAAACTTAAGAAATCTGGGAACTCAGCCTGACCATGGAAACTACTTCTCTCACCACAACTATGACATGTACATTTTATGAAACCTACTTATTACCAGGGGCCAAATTCTGTGGTCCTTATGCAAGCACAACTTTCACTGAAAGTTCACTGAGGACGGTAGAATTTGGCCCCAAGCTATTTCTTTTCCACAGAAAATTACTTCATTTGTAATTTCCTCTTCTTATATTTCTCAGTAACTGCAGAAATGTGAGCTAGTCATTTAATTTCAAGTGAATAAAAGCTTTGAGGACTCTCTGTGAAATTGCAACTTTATCTTTCAGTGTAATAGAATAAAGGAGTGTATTTGTGGACGTGATGTTTTACTTAGAGGAAAAAAACCTATTTGGATAACTACATAGACAGGAAACCAATGTAAATATGTGAGTTTTTCCATCTAAGTAAAATGAGAAAGATTTTGGGTTTTGAACTGAAGAGCAGTGACTTGGGATGTTACAAACAGCTGAATTAATATTGGACTTCTGGGACATTTCTGCGAGCACAACGCAGCCACAAGCTAGCGCTGAATGAGGTCTGGGTTACTTACATTACCCCAGTTAATTTTATTAGTATGGTGCTCAACCTTGGCTGGTATATTCACTTCTCTGAGGCTAATATAAATATGTCCATACTGCTCTGTACAGTGCCTTGTAGACGCAACCAGTGGGGAAGTGGAATGGGAGAATAACGGCACCGAATATATAAGAGGCTGAGGGGAGGGCTGGGATTTGACTCTTGGAGCGTGCGTTTGGTACCCTGCAAATTCAGATTCCTCAGAGAGGAAAATGGGACCAGTCAAATGGCTGAGTCAAAAGCTGCTGCTATCGGTGTAATCCTGAGCAGGAGAATATGCATAGCCCATAAGCAGCTACTACATCTAGCATCCCTTTTGGTCATTTCCATTACGTGACCAAAGATGTAATAGCCATGCAGGAGAAACAAACAACCCATTGCAGCGTTTTGCTGTTAGCGTATGTCCACGCGGTACTTTTCCGGCAGCCGTGAACGCGTCCTTCCCATTCTCCTCTCTTCGCCAGTCCTGTGAGCGTAGCTGGCGCGGCACCGAGCCCGAGCTCAGTGCTCCCAGCCGGGAGCGGGCCGGCCTGCAGAGCTGCGCTGGAGCGAATTCCATCACCCCAGCTTTGGTTTACCTCTAAAGGCGCTGCCGCTGCAGTTCGTTTCTGTGAATAAACTGACAGCGTGAATTTTCCGCCCTCGGCTCTTTGTGTTAGCAAATACATTTAAAACAATGAGTTTCAGGTTTTAGCTGTGAGTTAGCTTTCTTTTCCAGACTGAATTGCGTTACTACTGATGCTCTTTGAATGTGACTTACCCAAGATTAATTTCTGAATTATGTATAAATTGTTTAATCACCTGTGAAACTTCACACCTTTCAACTTTTCTTTTCATTAGCTGCGAGATGAATGTCAATTAAATGTGTTTGGAAGGCCAGAGCTTGATGGCACATGCAGCAAACACTGCCGATGACTCTGTTTCATTTAATGCAGTAATAATAAACACTCCACAGGCAATATTTCAGCAATCAAGAATGCTTTTGCAGTCTTTTCTATCTATATGTGTTTGGCTAAATGACAAAATCGGGGCGGGAAGGTGCAGGGAAAGGGTAAAAAATGAGTCAGACTTATTGCCTTAATGTAACCTTCCTGACTGAAAGTTTATTAATTGGCAAAATGAATTACCTCAGACTAGAGCAGAGAAAGGCCTCCATTGTGCGCGGCCGTGGCGTGAAACCTATATTCTTTGGCTTGCACGTTCTTTCCTCGGCGTTGTGACCCGTCCCGTCCGATCAGCAGGCTTCAAAGTCAGCCTGCCGAGATTTATAGCACCTTTCAATTGGAAGCTCTTTCGTTCAGTCCGTTTGTGCGTTAAGCCGGGTTACTCTGAAGTATTTCATGGTGAAAAATCTCCTTCCTGTGCAGAAGTTGCTCCCAGCTTCTTCCCGCGATGTAGCATGGTACTTCTTCAACCTGCAAGGGTTAACATGTGGGAAAATGGGTCATTATTTCTTCTTTTATACAAGAGCTTGGTGTCTGGAGCCCTTGCCAGGACCACGTGAGACCCGAGAGCAGAGCCTGCTTCCTTCCCAGCCTTAAAGTTGAGGTCCAGCAATAACCTCACGTAGCAGCGACCTAATCATCTACTGGGTTGGAAGGACTAGGGCGGTCACGCGGGGGCTGCCTGTGTTTCATCAAATGACAGCTCCATGTAATATGCTTACCTTGCGGCAAGGACTTGAAACAGCCTGTGGCCCAAAGCATTTCATTATCGTCGCTTTTTTCCCAGTCCAGCAAATGTTCAATTGTTCTATCTGTTCGAGATTGAAGGGGAAGGTGACGCAACCTTGGGTAAAACAGGCATGGTCATCATCTGTCTTTTGAGTAAAAGAGGCCATAACTCCTGGGTTTTATGCTCCACTATCACTCTCTCCTCCTCCTTTTTGTTATGTATTCAAAGAAGGTAATGATTCCTTTTTTTTTCAGGGACCCTCAGTGAAGAATTTGGTTAGCAGGAGATGTCTTGCTGATTCTTGGCTGAAAATAAGTGTGATAGACTGGCAAAACTAACATGAACTTGTAAAACTCTTAATTGTCTTTTTTTAGATTTGACAAAGGAAAAGCTTAAGAGAAAAAATACTGAGAGATTGCACATGAATAAACATGCTATTTCTCACTCATTTCTGCTCATTGGAGTTAAGTGTTCGAATAACAAGGAGGATGAAAGCCGTAGGTTAAATAAGTTCAGTCCAATTTCCCGTAAGCCAATATCCCATCCGAGTGAGCATTATTTGCTGCTATAGATGGTTGCTTCTACGGAGGAATTGAGTCTGAACAGGGCTGGAGACTGTGCAACCTTCCCACCCGCTCAGAGAAGGTCTCCCCAGGTCAGGGGTGCAACCGGCAGTGGAAAAGCCACGCGGAAAGCTGGGGTTTGCCACTGTTTCCACTCTATTTGTTCTGCGGATAAATAAATTGAGGGCTGGAGTCTTCACGGCTGTCAGTGTGCCACCTTTGAACGTCTTCTCTTAGAGAAATAGGAAAGTCAACCACATGTTCAAATTGGTCCTAATTGTTACAGGAAGGCTTCTGAGTGGTTCCAAGACCATCTTTTTCCACTGAGCTTGTATTACAAAATATTTCTGGAATTAGACGGAGCAAGAAAAATAACAACTACTTTTTTTTTTTTTCTTCTTTCACAACTTGTATCTTATGTCAAGATGCCTTTGAAAGAAATCTGACCCTGTCCTGTACGTTGAATTGGCTTTCTTGCTCTGTGACCTGTGACATGCTCAAGCGCTAGGCTTTAAATCCGGGATGGCAGACCTCGGATTAGCGTGGTGGTACTTGTAACCTCTAGCATTTTGTATCCTGCTTTCCCGCAGGAACTCCTGCCCTCACTGGCACTGGAACCATTGCTGTCACGGTGGATGATGTCAATGACAATGTCCCCACATTCGCCTTTAACATGTATTCTGCCACTGTTCCAGAGGATGCTCCTACGGGGACAGATATTTTGCTCGTAAACTCCTCAGATGCTGATGCTTTCACAAATGCTGTTATTAGGTAGGTCGTTTACTGTTGCTATATGTAATACTGCCTCGTACCTTGCCTGAAGATTTTTTTTCCCCAGTGTCCATCACCAACATGCCATAAAGCTGTAAGACACAAAAGGACAGCTGTATATGTGTAGCTAAATTATTTTGGCAAATCTGGCTTTTTTTGTTGTTGTTGTTGTTCATAGGCTTTTAGAATTATATTAAGGACAAATAGAGTTGCACTGTTATTTTAGGTTTTTACTAAGTGAACAGCAAACAGGTTTAACTTGCACCTGAATGTTAATAGGCTAGATTTGTATTTCTCAATAAGTGTAGAGGTAAGTGAATTAAAAAAATAGAAAACCAAAGAAATACTGAAACTCCAAATAATATCATAACTGGATTAAGCACTTCAGCTTGCAGTCTTTATATATAAATGCTCTGCATAAAGGAATACAATAGAGGCTATGAATGATCATCATTAGTGACTGCCATGAGCTTGTGTAGCCTTTGGAAAGGCTTTTGCCCTCTCTTTAGCGTAGCTTTTAGAGTTGAGGCCTTGTAATGAAGGATATCGTTAATAGACATAATACAAATCTTTTAAAACGTATTCCTGAAGAAGCTAGAAACCATTGTTCTTGGAGGCTGACAGACTTCTTAAATATTAATTGAAGGAGGTTTCAGGAGGGTATTGGTGGGGAAGAGGAAGATGTACTTTTCAAACATCATTAACAAATTTGCTACAAAAGCTGACTTTGGGGCAGAGTTAAATAATTTTTTTTTTTTTTTCACTTATGTTCAAATGAAACCACTCACCCTAAAAAAAGTACAGAATGTATTTTGCAGCTTTAGTAATCTTTAAGCTTTAATTTTTAAGCTAGGCAAATCTAGAAATCAGTGTCACATTTTGCATAAAAATGTCCAAACTGGTGGATAGTGTTGATTTTGTGATAGCATACGTATGTTTGGGGAAGGCTTCAGTATCTCACTTTGAACCTTAAATGGCTTTTCAAACCTAACTGTAGTTTAGAAGACTGCTTATGCAGACTTGGATGCATTTATAATAAACTGGCCGAGCAGGTACAACATCACCCAAGACGCTAATACACGTTACACTGCAGACCACTGAACGGTCAACAGAAACCACTACCTGCCTTGCTGCTGTGTTCACGTCTTTTCATATAGTAAGCAATTTTCACTGAAAGCCAACATGTTCCTTGGGTAAATTTATCATTAGTTAATGTCTTCAGTTTAGAATGAAAATTACAGAAGGTGAGGCATAAAGTTTATCCCATTCAGAAAACCAGTAAAAAGTTTGTATTTGGCATTTTTGCTCTAAGTGCCAGACAGTTTGCAGAGCTCAGTTGATGCAACCTAAGTGGGCACTGGGCTGAACACTGGCCATTCCCAGTTTCACAGACAAGAGTAATGAAGATGCTGAGTGACATGACAAGCTGAAGATTATCCACTGAGGACTGATGTATTGTGAATGGAATACGAAGCAGATTCGTGTTAGTTATTGATCGGAAGGACATGTAGGTAATCTCATCACATTTAACTGTCATGAGTGCAAACACCTGTATCTCTGTTTCCAAACTTACAAAACAGGATATGAAAGTAGCTTCTTTATTTACTTTTGTTAGTTCACCTCAGTTCATTTTTCAAAGTCCATAAGAATATCACTGTGATTGTCACTTTTTTAAAAAAAGGAAGTAAAATAAAACAGAACTATGTTATGGCAAAGCAAGTGTGTATAAAATACTGTCATATTTTCTTTCCAACTAGCTACAAGCCAGAAATAGAAACTTGATGTTTTGGCATTTTAAATATTTGAAAAGCATCCAAAATTACCATTTATTAAATTGTGAAACAGCAAAGCTTTTAATTCTATTCACTCTTACTCTAAGAAACTATTTCTGGCAAGCACCTTTAGAAAAAAGAATTCCATACAAAGCATGAATGATTGTAATGATTGCATCCCGTAATCAGAAATTATCAGGGTGCTCTCATATTTCTTTAGTGTGGTTGAATTGCTTTAATATCTTTGCCATTAGTCTTTGTCATTCACTCAGTAACTCACAGGAGAATAGTTGATAAAAATATTTTTTTCCTTTGTAAGTAGCTATTTAAAATTTGTTTTCAGGTTTTGTTTTACACTTTTTAGACTCAGGAACATACTTTGTTTTTCTTGGACAGAATTTGTCCAGATTCAGCATGTAGAGTAATGCAAATCTTAAAATATGCCTGGTATTACAAAACTGGCAAAAGCCAGAGGGACCAGAATACGTAAGGTCTTCTTGTCAGAGGTGCTGAGCACTCAGAAGTCTTTTTCAGTCCTGTTAGAGCCTGTTTCAAAATCAAATCTTTGGTTTCCAAAGATGGTACATAAAATCCTCTGCTAAAATTTTCATACTAAGTAAAAGAATGGACTGTTATGCAAGAAGTAGGTAATCTTCTGCAAAACTGTTACATGTCCATACAGGCCAACTCTTTTTCTCTTATTTCTGGTGATAACCTGTGAAGTCATTAAGGGAGGATGATGAGGTTGTTAACAGCAATGCACACTTGAGCAGTCTTGTTAAAGATATTATAGATAAGAGGGGTCAGCACAGGCTAGTCAAAAGGCCAGATTTTAAGCACTTCAGCCAAATTCCTTTTATGCCAGTTGTCACTATTAAAGTTTCAGGGTTTGGTGGGTTTTGGGGTTTTTTTGGTTGGGATTTTTTTGGCTTGGGTTTGGAATTTTTTTGTAACTGCTGAGACACACTTACATTGTCCAGTTGGTTTGCATGCGGTTGTACTGGGATATAACTCAGAATATCCTACGGCAAATGTAATTTGTCTTCTTTTTTTTTTTGAAGTTTTCATATCATCTTTCCAATGCTAAAGCTTGAGCCGTTCTATGTATGTGGAAATACAGAAGAGAAAGTCTCTATCTTCTGCAACACCTCACACAGGGTTAAAACATTGCAAATCACAGATGAAATTTGCCCATGCTGCTGGTATTTAGGGAGATTTAAGTGGTGCTTTAGGCTTTGTGCACATTCTTTCCACCCTAGATGCACAGTGCTATGGCTGGAGAATAATTACATATGGCCATCATATTATATCATAATTAAGCAATTAAAGTATGCTCATGGCATTCTGTAGAGATTAATGACTGAACAGGAGAAGTTGCCACAGCTTATTACACAGGCTGGCTATCAATCCTCTAGGTAAAGCTTCTGGCCTGTGTTATTATTTCTGTCATAACCTATTCTGAATTTAAAAAGGTGAAGATAGGAATATTATTCTCTTTCATAAAAGCTATTTTCTTCTGAATCCTTTATAGAATTGTATACCTCAAAAAAGCTGCTGCTGTGCTGTACCGGGCTTCTCTGAAGAAGCAATGCTAATCACAGCTGTGTTGGTTTTTGTCAGGGTTATAATACTGAATATGGGAATTGTTCATTTTAGCCAGTTTTTGTTTCCTTTGTTTTGTAGAAAACCAATTATCTGAATTAATAAAAAACATAATATTAACCAATTACCTTTAAAAATACGGCCCAGTGCTCCACATGTCTTTGAGATTCATTATGTACAAACAGAAGCTGATTAAGCATTCAAAGAAAAAGGACAAATTCACTGTGCTAGTAAGCCAGAGGTAGCCCATATGACGCACTGCAGTAAGCACACAGTCAGTTCTTATCAAATTACATTTTCGCACACACACACAGATGTGTGCACGTACATATACACCAATCAAGGGTCAAATTCTGGTCCCAATTAGTCTCTATTAACGTAGCTCTGTGGTTACTCATTTGCTATGAATTACTGTGAGTTAACAGTGAAATTTTGAATAGCAAAACAGCTCAGTATCAGGAAACAATATGAATTATAAATCCTCATATTATTTTTTAAAATTGTCATCCTTTTATTTCAGAAAATAGTATTTTTTCTAATTATATTCTGCGGATTCAGTTAAGAGGTATGTCAGCCTTTTGGAATAATGCTTAACACATTTGCCCAGGGAAATCAGTACTAGAGGATGCCTCCAGCAGGCAATTTTGAGAGTATGTCTGACTGTATCTCCAAATGTACAAATGCTCGTTCTGCTCCTCACTTATTAGAAATCTATCTGTGTTAAGTAACTACGCTTGGAAATCCCCAATCCTGTCATTTACGACAGGTCTTAAAATACGGAAAAGAAAAGAAGCAAAGACAGATGGACAGTCAGAAGAAAATGCGTGTGTTGATACCCATCAGCATGGTGGTCTGAACAATATGGAAAATTGTTATTATCTTAAGGCAGCAGGCTGCCTTATGAAACACTAATTGAATTTTTCTTCCTTGGTTTTTCTTTGAAACAGTTATAGGCTTACCGGTGGCAATTCACAATTCACAATCAACCCATCAACAGGACAAATCATCACCAGTGCTCTCCTCGATCGAGAGGCAAGGGAGAACTACACTTTGGTGGTGGTGGCGAGTGACGGGGGCTTCCCCAGGGCTCTCTCCAGTTCCACCAGCGTGCTCGTCTCCGTCGCCGATGTGAATGACAACCCACCCAAATTTCAACACCATCCCTACGTCACCCACGTCCCATCGCCTACCACTTCAGGTAACCTGATCAGTGGCAGTGCCTGGGATACTTCAGACTGCATAAACATCTTAATGAAATGCAAAGCTGTGCCACAAGAAATGTTTCTGAGATGTTCCTCTGCAGCTGTTGTCCAGGTTTTGTTATCTTCATGTTGCATAGGAATGAAGAATGGCAAGGCTCAATATGTCACCTGCAATTTAGCAATTTTTTTTAGTTTGTTCCTTCCATCCAAATTCAATTATTTTCCTGCAGCTATGTAAAGAAGACATAGTGTAAATGAGCACCCACTCAAACAAATGATTAAATCATTTTGCTGGGGTTAGGAAGGCAATGGCCTCTTTTTTCCTCTGCAAGTCTCCTCCTGCATGTAGATGTTCTTTTTCCACCCTGAGCAATTCTTAAAGAGGATTTTGTCAATCTCTTCCAAAAAGGCCATATCTATATCAGATGTTAATTATGTTGCCTTTCCTTGAGCCAAGTGTTGAAGTAAAATAAAATAAAAGCAAAGCCAAGCAACAACCTTCCTTTTGTGGAACCTACACCCAAATTAAAGTGACTTTACTCAATGCAGGAATTAATTTCTGATTCAGTTTATGTTTAAACAAGCCTGATAAATAAATACATTAGAAATGGGTAAGTCCAAAATACTGATACTTTCTATTTGCAGAATTGGCATTGCAAGGGGAAAGAAAGTAGAATATGTGTATTTGCATGAGGGCGGAGAGAATTTGCTGAAAGATTCTGCTATTTTGAGATTTTTTTCCAAGATTTAAAATGGACTAATACTGCAACCTCCGTTAGCTCAAAACAATAAAAGGATTTTATAATATGCTCACTGTATTACCACAGATTCACCAAACTGCAGTCACAGTGGTTGGCTGTGGAAGTCGGCGACACTGTGTTTTCACGTGAATATGCAGACATGGATATGTGATGCCTACAGAGAGGATTCCAAGACAAATGGTTTACAAAACAAATTTTCTTTTAAAACAACAAAAAGAAGGGCTTTTTTCCATGTCTTGGGTTTTCTTTCTAAATTTTAAACAATTGCAAATACTTCTCCTTTTTATGGAAGAATGAATTTGTTTACATTTCTTCCCTGTTTTCAGAACAGCATTATGAAATTATTTTATTATTGCATTGTATCTTTGTGTATTCTGACTAGGGCACAGTGCCTTTGTGTGGTTTTTGGGGGGAGGTCTTTAAATGTGTTTGATGAGGAGTACACATAGGTTTAACTGATGTTTTCTGGCAATATCTTTTTGGATGCTTTTTGTATGAAACCCATTATAACTAGAAACATATAGAAAGCCTAAGCTATGTTTACTCTGGTTTTAACTTAGCAAAAACCCAGGGATGCATGCACTTTTTTATTTGCAACTTCCTCAGTTGATAGTTCACTTTCATTTAAAGGGAAATGTTAATATCTTTTCACATTATTTTGAAAGACTGTTGACAGTGATGTTACTAGCAGGCATGGTGTCCATTAAAAAAAACCCCACCAAACAAACAACTTTATTGCAGTCCAATGTAGCGTCTACAATAGCTTTTCCAAAAAAAAACCCCAAACCCTCATAACTTGATCAAGACTTGTGCCTTTATTCCAATCACAGAATATCTAGTGCACGTTTTGAAAGAAAAAGCTTGATTTCCTTATTATTTTTTAGTCAAGTTTAAAAGAGGGAACTAGTAATAATAATAATTAATAATATAATTTGCTTAAATGAAGCAAAAATCTTAATGTTTTCCTGTCCCATTTCTCACAAGGGTTCGAATACTGATCTTGTCTAAATATTCCTCCCCCTGGAGTACAAATCATTGCACATGACAAATAGTGACATGAAGTATAGTTTTAAGGGGACGCTGTCAAAGTCATTCCTGCCTGTAAATGATTTTGCCTTAAGAGGTTGAAAACAACATGATTTTTATACAGGAATGGGTATTTTCTAAATTTCAGTACCAGTAAAACATCAACAGTGTTCTGCAAATGGGTTGGACAGTGTCAGATTTGAAAGATGTGCCGTGCATTAGATCTGTAAATTCCAGCGCAAAAGAACACCCTGGATTCTCCTTGCAGATAGGCAAATGTAAAGGTTAATGCAAATGGTGCCCGAATAGTCGAGCTCATTGTGAAGCATGAATTCGAAAGACCTGAAATGTAGTATATTCATGTTACTGCACTGGTGTGCGATAGTTTTGTATTTCTATATGATTTTACCCCTAACTCAGAGGACCAGCGTGCTTTTAGAAATGCAGTCCTGTTAGTTACTGTCCTCAGAATACTCTTACAATGTCAGAAGCAAGAGGCTATTGGGGAAAAAGGAGCAGCATCTGGGGAATAGGAAAAAAAGGGGCTGCAAAGGAAAGTGGGTGTGTAGGGTAAATGTCCATGGGTGCTGCTTGTTCACTTACGTAAGCTTAATAGTCATTGAATTCCAGGGGGTTTTTTACCTGGATAAATAAACTATGAGTAATTAAAAAAAATCAAAATAACATTCCATCTTATTAGATTTATGGCTTTCATAATGTGAATGTTCTAGAAGTGGGATGCTAGGCTTCCAAAAAGTTGCAGGTCCATTTTCCAGTGCAGATGTATGTGCAGCCACTGACATCTGTACATGCATTTCTCTGAATGCAGTGACCTACTTCTCAAACCCACATTTTTTGGCTGCGTGCATGTCTTGCGGGTTCACAAATTCACCTACCCCTTGCTGAACTTAATCATCTTGTGACAAAACCAGTTCATTTTCAGAGCAGTGTAAGGAAGAGCATACTGCTCCAGGACATGCTTCCGAGTGAAAAGCTGGCATCACGTTTCCTGCAATCAGTGCATTCATTAAAGAACTGCCCTTACTTTGTGCTCCGTTTCAGGCTCATTTGTGTTTGCTGTGACCGTCACCGATGCGGATGCCGGCTCCAACGCTGAGCTCCATTATTCCCTCATGGGGAAAAACTCCGAGAAATTCCACATCGATCCAGCAAGGGGGGCAATCCTGGCTGCGAACCCGCTGGCGGGAGAGTCCGAAGTCACCATTTCTGTTCACGTGAGGGACGGTGGCCGGTACCCCAAGACAGACTCTACAACCGTCACTGTGAGGTTTGTGAACAGAGCAGAATTTCCTCACGTTCAGGCGGATCAGGAGACCTTCACGTTTCCTGAAAACCAAGCAGTCGGTACACTTGTCACCACCGTCTCCGGCTCTTCAGCCAGAGGAGGCTCCTTGTCTTACTACATCGCCAGTGGTAACCTGGGCAGCACCTTCCTGGTCGACCAGGTGACAGGACAGCTTTCTGTCGGGCAGGCTTTAGATTTTGAAGCCATACAGAAATACGTGGTTTGGATCGAGGCCAGAGATACGGGCTTTCCTCCCTTTTCTTCATATAAGAAACTGGAAGTAACAGTGATAGACGTCAATGATAACGCACCGGAGTTTGAGCAAGATCCCTTCATTGCAGAAATAGTGGAAAACCTGTCCCCACGGAAGATACTAACGGTGGCTGCTGTTGACAGGGACAGTGGTCTAAATGGACAGCTAAATTACGAAATAATTGAGGGCAATACAGAAAATAGTTTCAGTATCAATCAAGCCACTGGTGAGATCAGAAGTGTCAGGCCCTTGGACAGGGAAAAATTGTCTCAATACACACTAACTATAAAAGCTTCAGATAAAGGCACCCCGCTCCAGAGCACAACCGTCAAAGTTATCATTAATATTTTAGATGAAAATGACAATGCTCCGAGGTTTTCCCAGATATTCAGTGCTTCTGTGCCTGAAAATGCACCTCTGGGTTTTACGGTAACCCGAGTCACGACGTCAGATGAAGACATTGGGGTGAATGCAGTCAGCAGGTATACCATAAGGGATACGAGTCTCCCATTTACCATAAATCCCAGCACCGGGGACATCACCATCAGCAGACCACTAAACAGGGAGGACACAGACCGCTACAGAATCAGGGTCTCTGCACATGACTCTGGGTGGACGGTGAGCACAGATGTCACCATATTTGTCACAGATGTCAACGACAATGCCCCACGATTTACAAAACCATCCTATTACCTGGAGTGTCCGGAGCTTCCCGGGATTGGGTTGAAGGTCACCCAGGTTTCAGCCACCGATCCTGATGAAGGGTCGAACGGCCAAGTCTTCTACTTCATAAAATCCCAGTCTGAGTTCTTCCGAATTAATGCAACCACGGGGGAAATTTTCAACAAGCAGTATTTAAGGTACCAAAACTCCAGCGGTTCAAGCAATGTCAATATTAACAGGCACAGCTTCATCGTTACTTCTTCAGACCGAGGCAGTCCTCCATTAATGAGTGAGACGACTGTCACCATTAACATAGTAGACAGCAACGACAACGCGCCGCTGTTCCTCGCTCGTAAATATTTTACTCCTGTTACTAAGAACGTGAAGGTTGGCACAAACTTAATTAAAGTTACTGCAGTGGATGACAAAGACTTTGGCTTGAATTCTGAAGTGGAGTACTTTATGTCTGATGAAAGCAAAACTAATAAATTCAGACTGGACAGGAGTACAGGCTGGATTTCTGTGTCATCTTCACTAATGGCTGATTTGAACAAAAAGTTTCTGTTCAAAGTGAAAGCAAAGGATAAAGGTAATCCTCCACTCTCATCCGAGGTAGCAGTTGAAATAGTAGTAACAGAGGAAAATTACCATACGCCCGAGTTTTCTCAAAGCCGTATGAGTGTTACTATCCCGGAGAGCCACTCTGTTGGAACAGTGGTCAGGACGGTTTCAGCCCGAGACAGAGATGCCGCTATGAACGGATTAATCAGATATAATATTTCCTCTGGAAATGAGGCTGGCATCTTTGCTATTAATACAACTACTGGTACACTGACGCTAGCAAAACCACTTGATTTTGAGTTACGCCAAAAGCATGAGCTAGTTGTTACTGCCACAGATGGAGGATGGGTGTCCAGAACAGGCTACTGCAGTGTCACTGTTAATGTCATTGATGTGAATGATAATTCTCCAGCATTCAGCCCTGAGGACTACTTTCCCAATGTGTTAGAAAATGCCCCCAGTGGGACAACTGTTATTCGTTTAAATGCCACTGATGCTGACTCTGGACCTAACGCTGTGATTGCATATGCTATTCAGTCCTCAGATAGTGACCTCTTTGTCATTGACCCCAATACAGGAACGATCACCACCCAGGGATTTTTAGATTATGAAACAAAGCAAAGTTACCATTTAACGGTAAAGGCTTTTAACGTTCCAGATGAAGAGAGGTGCAGCTTTGCTAGTGTCAACATCCAATTAGAAGGGACAAATGAATATGTGCCCCGTTTTGTGTCCAAGCTTTATTATTTTGAGGTTTCTGAGGCAGCGTCCAAAGGTACTGTTGTAGGTGAAGTTTTTGCAAGTGATCGTGATATGGGAACTGATGGAGAAGTCCACTACCTTATCTTTGGCAACAGCAGAAAGAAAGGCTTCCAGATAGATGAAAAAAGTGGCCAAATCTATGTTTCAGGACCTCTCGACAGAGAAAAAGAAGAACGAATCTCTTTGAAAGTCCTCGCAAAAAATTTGGGGAGCATTCGTGGTGCAGATATAGATGAAGTAACTGTTAATATCACTATACTGGATGCCAATGATCCTCCCGTTTTTACCTTAGGAACCTACAATATACAAATCAGCGAAGGTGTTCCTCCAGGCACCCATGTCACGTTTGTGAGTGCCTTTGATTCAGATTCCGTCCCTAGCTGGAGCAGGTTTTCCTATTTCATTGGGTCCGGCAACGACAACAGCGCCTTTTCCATCAACCCACAGACAGGACAAGTGACGGTCACTGCAGAGCTGGATCGAGAAACGTTGCCTGTGTACAACCTGTCTGTGCTGGCCATCGATTCGGGAACGCCGTCTGCTACGGGAAGTGCCTCTTTATTGGTAACTTTGGAAGATATCAATGACAATGGCCCCACCTTGTCCACCAGCCAAGGAGAAGTCATGGAAAATAACCGTGCGGGAACTCTTGTGATGACGCTTCAATCGTCAGATCCTGATCTCCCTCCGAACCAAGGTCCCTTTACGTATTACTTGCTCAGCACTGGCCCCGCAACCAGCTACTTCAGCCTTAGCACCGCTGGCGTGCTGACAACCACGAGAGAGATTGACAGGGAACAAATCAGTGATTTCTACCTGTCGGTGATTACGAGAGACTCTGGCGTTCCCCAGATGTCTTCCACAGGAACTGTGCAGATCAAGGTAATAGACCAAAACGACAACCCGTCTCAGCCCAGAACGGTAGAAATCTTTGTTCACTATTACGGAAACCTCTTCCCAGGTGGAATTTTGGGCAACGTAAAGCCACAGGATCCAGATGTGCTAGACAGCTTCCAGTGCTCCCTCACCTCAGGAGTCACCAGCCTCTTCAGCATTCCCGGGGGTACCTGCGAGCTGCACTCGCAGGCGAGGTCCACGGACGGCACGTTTGACCTGGCCGTCCTCAGCAACGACGGGTTGCACGGTGCCGTCACCAGCAGCGTCCGGATTTTCTTCGCGGGCTTCGGCAACGCCACCATTGACAACAGCATCCTCCTCCGCCTGAGCGCCCACAGCGTGCGGGATTTCCTGACGAATCACTACCTCCACTTCTTACGCATCGCCAGCTCCCAGCTGACGGGGCTGGGCACCGCCGTCCAGCTCTACGGGCTGTACGAGGAGAGCAACCACACCTTCCTGATGGCGGCCGTCAAACGCGGCAACAACCAGTACGTGAATCCCAGCGGCGTGGCCACCTTCTTCGAGAGCATCAAAGACGTCCTCTTCCGCCAGAGCGGGGTGCGGATCGAGGCTGTGGACCACGACTGGTGCCTGCAGAGCCCCTGCCAGAACGGAGGGAGCTGCCTGAGGAGGTTGGCGGTGAGCCCGGCTCTGAAGAGTCACGAGAGCGTCCCCGTCATCATCGTGGCCAATGAGCCTCTCCGGCCCTTCGTGTGCAGGTGCATGCCTGGGTACGATGGGAGTCTGTGCGAGACGGACATCGACGAATGCCTCCCTTCCCCCTGCCACAACGACGGGACGTGCCACAACTTGGTGGGGGGCTTCTCGTGCAGTTGCCTGGAGGGCTTCACTGGCATGGCCTGCGAGAGGGACGTCAACGAGTGCCTTTCCAACCCATGCAAAAACGGTGCCGCCTGCCAGAACTTCCCGGGAAGCTTCAACTGCGTTTGTAAAACTGGGTATACAGGTACGTTTTTACTTCTCTGTATCTTACAGTCCAGAAGAGATGGGGAAGAGGGTGGAAACGTGCCTTTTTAGCACAAGGTTGTCTGAATATGCGCATCCCCGATAGGTGAGGAGGTCATGCAAAGTGAGGTATTTGTAGTTATGAAACCTCAGAAGACCAGGTGCCCACAGTATTATTTTATTTTAGCTCTGTCCTCAGGCAAATCTCACTTACCTGATTTGCATTAGAACAGAAAGATTTTTACAAGAGCTATTTTAATTTATTAAATGTGTAGAAACCATTTCCAATGTTTAAGTATGATTTTTCTGTTCTTGTTATTGTTAGGCATACTGTGGTAGCATTTCAAGTATGCTAGGAGTGTGCCAAGCAAGAAAATCGCCCTCTGCCCCAAATTGCTTACAGTCATACAAGGCAGAAAACAGATGAGAGATATGGGGAAAAAACAGAATTCAGGCAAAATGATCAAGCATGCCTCTTCTGTATTTTGTCCCTTTGTCATTTATTTTTTTTCATTAACAACAGAAATGTCTGCAGCATTCCTACCTCTCCTGAGTATTTTTCTCTAATATTTATTACACATTCAAACATAGCAGCATTTTATCCCTAGAAAAGCAGACTGATGTTTGCTTCTGTCATGAGTATGATATTTAAGGAAGGTTCTGAACAATTTTAACCATTGCTTATGGCCACTTTTTACAGACATCATAAAAAAATCTAAACAGAGAAGATAAGGTAAGGCTTTCATTACCTTTTCTAAGGAGTATTTCTGTATCACTGATGCCCCAAGGCAGCCCAGGTCGGCACAGCCATGCTCATTATGGTGTGGGTATTCGGGCTTGCCACCACTGCCACCAAAATTCATTTGTAACCAGTGGAGTGATCAGGGGGTTATTGTTCTTTGGGTTTTTTTTCTTAAACCAGGTTAGTACAGGAGATGTGATACACTTTATTACAAAGGAGAAGGTTAATTAATTTCAAAATAAAGGTATAACTACTTCATTTAAAGCACAGCTACAGCAGTGGATACATATTTGGTGTGAAAGGTCTGTTGATATAAAGGACACTGATGTGATCTTTTTTGTGAACCTCACAAATGTACTACTGAGCCTCAGGTCAGGAGCAATTATTGTTAATTGACAAGCAGTTCTAATTAAGTTACCAGTCCAGGATTTTATTTCATGTTGTATTCGTGCATCAAATTATTTTGCCAGGAGCATGGCAAAATAATTCTAGGGCACCTATCCCCTGTAACAACTCTTTAGGTCATTAGCACCAGAGATTACATGGGCATATGTTTGCTGTTGCAATGAAGCAAAACACTTCATTAATTCTAGCAGCATACTATAGTGTATGCCTCTAGCCTATAATTTGAAACATTAAAGAAACGTCCAGCTAATTTTTTCTGGTATTAAAGCTCATATCTTAATGTTCAACCCTTGTGTCAGCTAAAAATAAAGCTCTACATGTGACAAGCTTGAAAAAAGAAGAACGTTTTAACTAAGAAAACGTGATGAGAGACTCTTACAGTTTGAAGTGTTGGATTTCTTTCACGCCATGAATTAAATGTGGCATCTGATATGAGCTTTCTTAAACTCCTTGTCAACACAAATAACTTCAAAACCAACTACCACTGGGGCAGACGTTTCTATTTGGGAGTCAGATCTTTTTAAATCGGTTGGCCATTGCAGAATCAAGAATTATTTAAGTGTCTGGAGATTAATTGATCAAGACAGAAAACAAATGGCATCAAAGTATGTTATTAAAAACCAAAATGTCTTCAGAGTTGAATATCAGCGGAGCTTCTTAGATAAGACTACAATTAATATTCAGTATATTTAGACATTTTATGTCTGCAAAAGCATATTTGAAATTCTGCAAATTTAATATTCAATAGGTTCTGCAAACAAATGTCAGAATACAGATTGTTTGAGAATGCTTGACATAGAGACTATTATGTCGATATTATACTGCCAACAGAAAGAGAACACAGCTGCTTGGGCATTTAATCCTGATCCATATATGATTAAGGATAGCCATAGTGAATGTAAAAATAAAGCCTGAAACTGTTTCTTTATGAATATAAACCTTGAGTGCCTCAGCAAAAAAAAAAAAGAGACATCCAAAATAGTGGATTTCTAATTCAGTTTACCATATACATAGCTTTGCTGCTTCTCTTGGAATGAAAATACAGTCTCATAATTGAATTTGCATGCTCGGTAAAAGAATAATATTTACACGGTACTGCATACAAGTTGAAATTAGTATTTTCTGAGGCAGACTCTCTGTTCACCGTAAATTAGAGTACATGAGCTGTAGACCTTTATAATGGCCTACCTGAAAATTGAGAGTCTTACTTTTCCTTGATTTATTATGTTTTGTCAGCTGCATTTCACTTCATCATACTGCAAAGGTAATGTAGTTCTTTTCACTGAATAGGATTATAAAGACTGATTACCTCAGAGCAACATCATTAGGGTTTTAAACAATCTGTTATAATTACATCTCTTAATGATGATCAGGTTTTGTTTTTAAAATAATCACTTTCTTGAGGGAATATACTTTGTGATTTACAGTAGTTGTCTGCCCTTCCTTTGAACCCTTCATTTCCTGTTTTCCAGGTCTCATTAAGATGAAGGAATGTAGGTTTGTGAAATTGTTTCAAATGTAAGATTAAAATATTAGAACAACCACTTTAAAAGATGGACACAGAGAACCATGAAAACTAAAACTCTCAAATCAGCTGAAATCTAACCCAAGAGCATTCAGCTGGTATCTGTTCCTGATACATTTTTCAATTAAAAAAAAAAATTCTCAGAAAGTTAGATTTTTGCATAAGCCCCTACATGTGATATCATCAGCTTGAGGTGATGAATGATAAATGCTGAATGCTGACTGTTATCAATTTTCCAGCATTACCCGAATTTTTCATGGTCTTCAGAAAAGGATCTTTTTGACACAAAAATGAATACCCTGAATCCTTCAATATTTCAGCTGAGAAGAGAGCTATAATCTCAACTAACTGCAGTGTTCACCTGAACTGGAGTGTAACTGGGGTGGCTCTGGTTTGGAGTCTCCCTGGTTCCCAAAACATTGGTTGAGGCATTTCCTTCCCCTCGCTGGATTTGATACCCTGAAACACTAATCAAACATATATGATTAGCCTAATTCTTTATGCTATCCAAATAAAATTATTCCCCAACTGAGAAGTGCATAGTAGTCCGGATGTGTGAAAATGCTTCTTGAAAATTGACTTGCTTAAGCTATGAAAACACAAACATCTCCTAATTTTTCAAGGCACATTACTTGGGGTAAAGGTCTATCAGAACATTACTCTTAAATTCATGTAAAACTTAAATCAGCAGACTGTTGTGGAAAATGACCTCTGAAACCCAAAACTACCCTAGTTTTGTGAGGTTAAGGTCATTGGCAATATCCTTCTGGAAAGCAGTAAAACTGAGCACTTGTGTTCAGGTGAGGATGCTTTTATGCATAGTGGCAAACAGTTTCTTATCCTCTTCAATCCAGTAAGGTTCCTTGAATGATTTGCTTTATCTGTGCAAGAGAGAATTTCAAACTAGCTAGTACTTGTGTAAATTCTCTACTTAGGAAAAACAGTTCTCTCTAAAAATCCTTTTTTTTTTTTTTCTTCTGTCCACAAAAAATACTATCTAAATATAAGCATAATATTTTAAGCAGAATGGCAAAAACAATGGGTTTGCAAGCTATGTTTTCTTTTTCCAAATCTAAATCTTTAATACACACCTTATTGTGCCTGTAGCCCATGGAAGCGGTAGGCCATCAGGGTAGACTTGAACAAATATACTCTTACTAAGGTACTGGAAAGCTAGCATTAGCATACTGCAAGGGAGATAACTGAAAATGGTAGGACAACCTGCTGCCATCTTGGATGGCTCTACTTGCTAGAAGAATAAGGTGTTAAAAAAAGTCAAAGTTCAGTAGAAGCTGCAGGACCGAGTACAGTGTAACTGGTATCACAGCCACTTATCTGGAGGAATCCCCATGGTGAAGAACAAACAAGAGAAAAACCCTGCTGGGAATGGGGGTTGCGGTCAGTTCATCACCCGTTGTCTCTGCCGCTCCTTCCTCCTCAGGGGCAGGACTTCTCACACTCTTCCCCTGCTCCAGCGTGGGGTCCCTCCCATGGGAGACAGTCCTCCATGAACTGCTCCAGCATGGGTCCCTCCCACGGGCTGCAGTCCTTCAGGCACAGACCGCTCCAGCGTGGATCCCCCACGGGGTCACAAGTCCTGCCAGAAAACCTGCTCCAGCCTGGGCTCCTCTCTCCACGGGTACGCAGGTCTTGCCAGGAGCCTGCTCCAGCGTGGGCTTCCCATGGGGTCACAGTCTCCTTCGGGCATCCACCTGCTCCGGCGTGGGGTCCTCCCTGGGCTGCAGGGGGACAGCCTGCCTCACCATGGTCTTCCCCACGGGCTGCAGGGGAATCTCTGCTCCGGCGCCTGGAGCATCTCCTCCCCTCCTTCTGCACTGACCTGGGGGTCTGCATAGGTGGTTTCTCTCACATGTTCTCCTCCTGTCTTTGGCTGCAGTTGCGCAGGTTTTCTTTCCCTTTCTTAAATGTGTTTTCCCAGAGGCGCTACCACCATCGCTGATGGGCTTGGCCTTGGCCAGCGGTGGGTCCGTCTTAGAGCCGGCTGGCATTGGCTCTATCAGACATAGGGGAAGCTTCTAGCAGCTTCTCACAGAAGCCACTCCTTTAACCCCTGTGCTACCAAAACCTTGCCACGCAAACCCAATACACACGCATTTAGAGGAAAAATAAGCTTCATAGGCATCTTTTCTTGGATCGTTATTCCAAATGTAAATAGATACATTTTTCCCAGGTCTTTAGCACTTCAGTGAATGGCAAAGAATAGCCAAAATTTCTTCTTCCTTTTAAATACATACTAGTTTTAATAGCTCTGATGAATTGTTAAATCAGAGTATTCATCTTCTCCTGTGTCAAAACAGTTGGAATAAATGCAAACATACTTTTATTCGTTTCATGAATTATTCAAACATTTGTTAATTATGAAGAAGATGTTGTTATTCGCTAGTTAAAATATGTGCAGCTAAAATAAACATCCATATTCTGATGCTGACTCAGCAAATATGCCAGCTTTAATGTTAGCTGAGAAAAAAAAAAGAGTATTTAGACTGAATTGCAAAAAACTGAGTAAGCCTTATTAGCTACACTTGATTTTTGTGAAAACTGAGAAACATCATTGAGCTATTTTAAGCATCTCTGCCTCACTCTTGCTACGTGTTCTTCTCGGTAAGTCAAAGATCTGTACTATGTACCATAATTTTAAAATAAAGAAAATAGCAAAATCTAACATAAAAAGTTAGCTCATCCTTCAGTCATGCCCATTAGAGAATAAAATATAAATAAATACCCCCAAAGCATAATTAGATTCAGACACTGGAAATGTTTCCTGGATTTATGGTGAATCTACAAGTTACATATTAACCACAGGAATCCTCCAGTGCTCCATTTCCATCCTGCTTGCAGTCACACGTGGAAGGCTGCTGCTCACACGGAAGAACTGCCTGCAAACTTCTTTAGGTTAAACAGAAAAGTAGAGGGGAAAAATAAGAGGTTTACTTAATTAGGTGACTGAAGTTGTGAAATTCTGAAAAAGCTAGCAGAGTTAATACGGCACAGTCCTGATTTTCTACAGTTTTAGGGACCAGCAATTCCTAAGGACTGCATATTGTGCGTTGCTGTCATGTGAGATGTAAGAATTATAAGATAAATGTGGCATATAAGAATGGATACCCTCTACGCAAGCTCATGTTGAATTTTTAACTTAAACGTATATTATATGATCGAGCAATAAAGTAATTCATTATCAGAGCAATAAGAAGCATTAAGGCAGTCTTAGCCTTTGCTATGTGTATATATCCTGGCCTAGATGAAGTTCAAGGAGAGGTCTGGAAGAGCGTGGCTGATTTTGCCGGGTTTCGTGGAGAAGCACAAGGGACAAACATGACAATTCTTTCAAGATTTTGCTGAGCAGGCAGCGAAGGCTGGCACTGCTGGCAGAAGGAAGGCAGGTACCAAGAGCCGTGTATAGTGGAAGTGTTGCGAAACTGATAAAAGCTAAGCAATGAAAAACTTAGACGTGAAGACCAATACTTCTGTAGTTAATGTTTCCATACAAAGAATATTTTAGTTTTGTACAAAGAACTCCCTTGTCAGTATTTGGCATCTGTTAAAATCTTCACTTTTTCTCTTGGTTCCCTTCCTTGTTGAAATGAATTATGTGATTTCAGTTTATTCTCTGGTGAATAATATTTGCCCCATGTGACAATGTCTGCTTAGAAAAGGACTGTATCCAGGGTAACTTGTTTTAGCTCTGGAGGACTGTGGTCCCTCTGAGTCAGGAAGGAGGTTGTAATTGATGAGGAAAAATCAGAAAAATCATATAATGTACAATAGTAGGCCTGTGTTCAGCATTCTGTGCTCATGCAGCGTCCAGCAAGGGCTGTCTGTGTCTCCTTCACACTAATGAGTACATTGCATTCAATGCGGGGGGAAATGTTTTTTTTTTTTTCTTTCTTTAATTCAGCATCTCCTTTCATTTCATGATTTCTCTTTTGCAGACACCAGTTAATTAAAAAAAATTTAAAAATGAAAACAAAACAAATCCACCAATACTACCTATATGAGATAATGACAATGAGACACTTGAAAAGTAAAGTCAATTTCTCTGAGTTGCGTGTCATGGCTGCGTCAGGGCTGGGAGCAGCCCAGCATTGTGTCTGTCTTTCCTCCTCTCTCCATCCCACAGCTGCAACTGGTCCCTGACCCCCTCCCTCCTGGCTATGCGTTCAGCATTGGTTCATAAGCTCGTTACCTAAATACCAGCCTGACTTTCCTCTTGACCTGAATACTCTGACCTGGAAATTGCTTTTATTTCCTAATTGCAGGGAAAACGTGTGACTCCACTGTCAATTACTGCGAGTGCAACCCCTGTTTCAATGGTGGATCCTGCCAAAGCGGGGTGGAGGGGTACTACTGCCACTGCCCCTTCGGTGAGTACGCTTCTCCTCCTCTCCGCTTGATCTTCCCTTTCCCTATTAATAATTCTCAAATCGCTATTTATTTTTACCGGCATAAAACCGAGGGGTGTGTATATGGATCCCGCTTCATGGGCAGGTGTTGGTCATCTCCTGGCCCCATCTCCTTTTTGTTTTTCCCCAGCTGCAAGAGGGAGAAGCTGCTATTTCTGCCAGCGTGGCAGGAGATGGAAGCCCGTGACAGTGTGGGGGGGACACTGTGGCTGCTGGGGGGGACACAGCGAGGGCTCAGAGCAGTGCTTGCTCTGCCGCCTTTTAGGAGAGAGAGCTGAAGAGTAAGACCTCTGTAAATAACATCAGTATCTTTGCGTCCTATGCACTTGCTAAGTGCAAGGAAGTCATCATAATGTCATAATATCATCACTTTGGGATGCTATTGAGTGGAGAGGGCTTGGTTTTCTTTTGAGAAATTTGCGTAACTTGTCAAAATATCTGTAAAGCAAGAATTGGAGAGCGCCCGCATTTTTCTGCAAGTGAGGAGCACAACATTAATATTGGCACTTTTATATTTAGTAGATTTGATTAAAAGAACCTGACCGAATCAAAACAGCTTTGTTAGCCCCCACCAGTACTTGCCCATTCAATTTATTGTATGTTAATAAAGTTCTGAGTTCCAAAACCAGAGTACTATTCCAAGAATCAGAGAAGTGTATAGTACTGCCAAAAAAGTTTAATAATTATTAGAATTTAATTATCCCAAATTTCATTTGTGGAATGAACACAATAAAGACAGAAAACAACACAGATATTTTAAGGTATCATGATATAATTGCAGCAAGATTCGTTCTGAAAGCAGATTAATCCAGAATTGTCATTGTTTATATAGAAAAGCATGAAAGTAAATGCAACAGATTAACCAAAAACTAGATAAACCTGAGAAATCATCTACAATGTTTTAAGGCTGCTGAAAACCCTCACACAAAAGTATGGTTCTCAGTACACATTTCTAACTACCTCTGAATATGGTTTTCTACTATCATGTGGAATAACTTCTTTATTCTGTTTTATTTCCTTTGTTTTATGTTTCCTCAGAGTTTATTCGTTTCCTATATAGTCATAGTCCCTTGTAAATGTAACTAATATTCATAAATTAAGTAAGTTTTTTCTCGTTGTTGCTGCAGTAAAAAAAAAAAAACAACAAGGGAAATTACATTACAGAGATCTGAAAAGAAATATATAGAATGCACAAAAATATTCAGATCAATAAAAATACAAGAAGGCATAATGTTTTGATCACACATAGGCTTATATTGTATGTATAAAAAATGAACCACCGATTGAGAAACAGTCCAGATAACAGCTATAAAGAGAAAAGTAAGCTCAAGTTACAAATTTATTTCCTTAACTGGATTAACAAATGCCTGATGATAATTAACAACCATATCTGACATAGCTGTCAAACTCACTTTTTTTTTGTTTTCTAAAGAAACCGTAGAGCTCAATGAAATGTACTTTGTTTTTCAATAGATGTAACTATCTTTTGTAACTCAATATTTAAGTTAAATATATATACTTCACCACCCACCTATGCGTAATAGGATTCTTCTGTTCAAGTTGCATATTTTTAATCATACATTAGACATTTCTTAAAGAGCCTGTGTATCATAGCCATGTCTAGAGCACATCAATACTTTGTTTCTGGGAGAATGCACAGTGAGGAAAAAACTACCTGATACCAGATTTTACTTTTCATTTTGCAGGTGTTTTTGGGAATCATTGTGAACTGAACAGTTATGGATTTGAAGAGTTGTCGTATATGGAGTTTCCCAGTATGGATCCAAACAATAATTACATCTATATAAAGTTTGCCACTATAAAAAGTAACGCCTTAATGTTGTATAACTACGATAACCAAACCGGAGAGCGGGCAGAATTTCTGGCCCTGGAAATAGCAGAAGAGAGGCTAAGATTCTCCTACAATCTTGGCAGTGGCACATACAAGCTTACCACAACTAAGAAGGTGTCTGATGGACAATTTCACACAGTTATTGCCCGGAGGGCTGGAATGGTAAGAAATGCTAAAATGAGAATTTAAGACAAGTTCAGCCAAGTCACTTTGGCTTCCACGTGAACTCAGAGGAACATAAAATTAGTAACGTTGCATTTGCTAGCCGAACCTCCAACTTTGGAAAAAAACCTCCCTCGTTTCTGTCTTACTCCAAGACCTATAATGGTTTGTTTAGTATGATGATGATAAAGAATAATTAAAAAAACATGTGCAATGCCCTGTACTCTTAATGTGAAAAATGAGAACCAGGAATAATTAATGAAATAAATTACTACACATGAGGCTAATTAACTGACGCAGATTACAGGGATTATTATTAGGGAAGGCTAATTAACCATAGTAACTACAAAAAGCCTCAAAATAATTTTTCTCAACATTTGGAAAATAGAAGCAGACAAACTTAAAATTCCAGGCATCCCTGACCTCTTTGAGCTAGTTTGGAGATTTTACCCATTTCATCAGACTGGAAGCCTGTTTTGCCTCTGTAGCATACATGTAAAAAGTTCAAAGGTGCTACATTGAGAGGGTTTTTTGGGGGGAACGAGGGAAGTTACTTTTCTTTTTGTCCCCCAGAAAGCATCTGAGGGGAGGAATTCTGCCAAAAACTAGACTGGGACAACTGATCACCATATGCCTGATACTCTGACCCCTCTCCTGCCTGCATTTTTTTTCCAGTAAATGTTTTGTATTCCTCTTCTCTCATTTTTTAATAATATTTCCAAAGCAGAACATAAACCAAATGCTCTTTGAGTTCAAGCCAAGCTTTTTGACTCCACAATGTGTGAGCTAGAAATGAAACCAAATCTATTTGCCATCCATAATCAGTAACTATTGCCCAACAGCTCTCTTCTCAGGCAGAAATGGCCAGCATACGTGAAATCCCATATTCTTCCCATGTTTGAAATTAAAGTCATATAAGAATAATATATGGTTGGGGGTCCACATTTTGTTTTATATATTTCAAGCCAGAAGTGATGTAAGGAATAAAAGAATAAACTGTTCTACCCAGTGTGGCTCCCCCTGAGTCCTTGTAGAGCTTTCCCATCACAAACTGCTGCAGAAGGCAGTGGTGCTGAGATACAGCCCTTTTCTATTTTTAAGCTGCTCTGTTCGGAGCGCCCTGCTGAAGAGCTTCAGGTCCGGGGTGAGAGGTCCATAGGCACGAGTGTCCCGAGGGCAGCACAGGGATGTATTGCCTTATGGTCTGGGGTTCTTTGTAGGACCAGGGCTCTCTCCTGACCTTCCTAAATGGTGGGTTTTATTTGTCTCTTAGAAAGTCTTGAGTCTGAAACTGCATTTCAGTTGCATAGTGCAAGATCTGATTTCTCCATTTATTGAAGGGGGTATGGTTTAGTCTTCAGCTGGATTTGCAAATCCAATTTGTGTGTGTTTGTAGGAGTTATATATCCAAATAAGATGAAGATAATTGTGATTTGAGTAATGACTTCGTTTTAATGTGCCTTAATATCAGATAGTTAATAATATGTATCACAGCTTCCAAACGGTAAAGCCCAAAGGTGCACCTAAATCTTGAAAGGCACCAGGTTCCCATTTTAGCAACAAAGTTAGTGTGATATTTCTATCAATAAGATTCAAATGGCTAAGTATAGGAGCACACGCTAAAAATCTCAACAACCGGAAAAAAATAGAGCAGGAAAATGTTTTACTTGTAGATATGCCAGAGGGCTAGACTATAGAAGAAGAGATAACATAAAAAGGACTATTTACAGAAAATTTCAGTTATGAGTGCTTCAGGCTGAAAGCAAACATTTAAGACAACCTATACATTTGTGTGATTATTTTTTTTTTTAATGTTTAAACCTTCTCAGTAATGTCAGCTGTTTACAAACACAGTATGTGAAAAGAATCGCCTTTGTCTTAGATATTTCTGCTGCAGAAAAAATGTCTCCCAGGTGTCCAAAACTGTATAAAATAGCCCTCCTTCAGGATTCCAAATCTGTCATTTCCTACAGCACAGTGGGATTTTATCGGAAACTGGTAAAATCATTAAGTTGTCAGTCCTGAGCTATTGCAGAGTGGCAGGATAGAAAGTCTCATAATGCGGCAAGGTAACCGTAGAGTAATGCTTAAGTAACAAGCAGGAACATTTGACTAACATTAGAAAATAAATTGTATGAACTCTGGTCCAAGTAAAATATATTCTCAAGTATCTAGCCCTTCAGCTGGGGTTGTAACTTGGCTTTCACAGCGCATAGCGATGTAAGTTAGGGAGATTACACTGATTGAGCTAAGAACAAAAAACTCATTTCATTTTTTGTTGTTCATATGCTGAAGGAAAATATGTATGCGTGTGATGGCATATAGACCAGCCAGCTTATTATTCTTTCTATGAATTGTTTCATTTATACAGGGCTATAATCTGCTTTGGAACTGCAGACTGACCTTTCTTGGGAGAAGCAGTTTGCTTATTATGTATGGAAAGAAATTCAAGATAAGCTTTCATTAAAAATAGCAAGTTGAACAATTTAGGCGTACTGTAGGGCATGATTTAGGGCTAAGAGCTGTGAATGTATTTGGTCAATATAATGCGTCAGCTCACAGTATGTGTTTGGAAATACCATGGACAATCTATGGGGATTTCAACAGGACGTTGTTAGTGAACTTAGTTGCAGGCAGGAAGAAAAGCCATTGCAGAGTAATGATGTACTGATAGCTATTGCTGTTTGCTCAGCTCCTGTAGAGTAATCTAAATCAAAATATAAACCAAGGCCTTTTTAAAAGTGATGTTTGATTTAAATTTGCTGTAAACCTGTACCACACATCTAGTTGAAACATGAGAAGCTGATATGTACAATTTGGAGATTATGTTTATTTTTCTGAAAATTTGTTTTAAGGAATAACTAACCTTCAGGAGGTTTTTTTGCAGCGCATCTGTTATTAATAAATTGCTGTGGGGAAAATTCTTTGCTAAATATGGAATAAAATAAAAACTCCTTTTTAAATCAGCAGGAATTATTTCATGATTTTAGTGAAAGCTTTGGTTAGACTTTTAGAAATTCCAAATAGAAGTGCCATGATTCACTTTAGCGTAAACGACGGAGATGGGCAGTGAGGCAACCCCGTTGTCTGGGGCTCGAGGGCTTGGAGATAATAATAAAGAGGAAGACTGCTCTAAGTGCTGGTGATGCCTGGTACTTCTCTGAATGTCAGCTTGGTCCCAGTGCAGGTATCCACACATTTCACCGTTATGAACGTGGGGCAAACGTCCCTAACGACATATCAGCCTAAGGGTTAACTTAATCAGGTCCACTTGGTTAATCTTTTAAGTATTATTGAGTGGTTGGTTGTTATTTTTAACTAGTAATGTCAGTGTTTGTACACCCAGCTTTTGTAACGTGTTTTTTATCACGTTCAAGCAATATGTTTAATGTCACGGTCAAGCCCCTGAAGGAATGCCCTTTGTGTTTGGAGGGAGCAGCTCTCCGTTCAGATCAAGAGTAGGATACGCTATGAGCCAAAATGACTGCAGTTTCAAGGAGTAAAGCAAACAAACATGAAAGAAACCCTACCCATATCTGAAAACTTTGTGTTTAACTGATTCTCTGTATGAAGCAGTCAGTTAGCTCACTCTTGGTATTCACTGTGTTGATGCAGAACGTAGTTGATCAGTGGCTCTGAAGCACCCTGCGATCCCGAGTGACACAGTAATATACAAGTGTTCCATTCTAGCCAAGTCCTTGATATAACATATTTAATCATAAATATTTAATGTGGTTAGGGACTACAACCTTGTAATATTCAGCATATTCGTGTGCATGGCTTTTGCAGGCAGCATCACTGACGGTGGATTCCTGCTCTGAGGATCAGGAGCCAGGCTACTGCACTGTTAGCAATGTGGCTGTTTCTACTGACTGGTAAATAATTCTTCATTTTGTGGGGTTTTTTTTGGAGTAAAATGAAAAGTAAAATGAAAAAGAAATCACCCTCTAAAGCCAGAGAAATTTGGAGTAATGATTACATGCCCTCAGCCCAGCCTCAAGCAAGGGATAGATACCTCAGCTGCACTCCTTCAGAGGCATGCAAAGGCAAGGCTCCCAAGCAACATTTTCTCCCATCTTTGCAGAAGCAAATTAAATTTTCTACATGTACTGATACTTGCTAACTCAGGCTACTTTTCTGTATGGAGTTTATTCATGACAAGGAGTTTATTCACAAATCCCCAATTTTTGACTCTGTCTGTGTCCCCAGGCTCTGGTGGCACACAAGAAATATATGGCCATGGGTAGTCTACACTGTGGTCTAAATGGGGGTAAGACTTATTGCCTCATGCTATGAGATTTCACATCATGATCTAGAAAGAGTTAACAAATTAGGGTATCAGATGCTCAATTACTGACAACTTGTAAATCTTAGTTGACAGTAAAACACAAATGTATTTGTTATAATCAGCTGGCTCTTAAATATACAGCACTACTCTTTGACAGTTTGAAGTTCTACAATATTTAGTGCTACAAATCTTTAGCAAAGCCTCCTCCACTTTTACATTTTGAATCGTATCTATCTTGCCAAAACCAGGCTCAGGCTTAAAATGCTATTACTCTAGTAGCACCTATATTTCACTCCAGTGTTCAGTTTCGGGCTTTGATTTGGGGTCTTTTATTTATTTATTTATTTAAGCTGCACCTCTCATTTCTTATAAAGGTGTAAGAAATAATATCACCTGATTACTGCTTTCTTTAAAAAAAAATGTTAGGAGTAATTACTTTGATGTTGTTTTCAGTAATTTCCAGATGTCATCTTCTACAGTTTTCATTTCTTAAATATTGGCCCATACAGAGAACAAACCTTATTTCTTCTGTTTACCGTAACTAACTCAGAAGCCTTTCTGTCACATCTTTAGATCCTCTTTGGAGATAACAATAACTTCAATTGCAATCGCTTTGGCTAATTTCGTACAATAATCACAATCATATTTCCTGTCACACGTGGTTTCCCCCATAGCAAAGGTGTTATAACTTTTTAAAATAATGAATCCATCTTACAGCTATTTAAATATAATCTACAATTTAAACGATAATTGAGTAAAAAACATTATGATTTCAAGCACGCTGCTCAGTCAAGTGAATAGAAGTTTTGACATGCAATAACTGAGTGTGAATTTAGAGTCATACCCATTATAACTGTTAGTTCAAGCACTACTGACCTCTCTGTCTCCCCTTCTAAATGTAAAATACGCATTTTGGGAGAGGAATTTTTAGCCGCAGACTAGCTGATGGTTACAGTTGTTGTGTTGTCATTGCTATCTTAATGTCTGATACTGATAAATTATTTTTCTGACTCTTTTATAGGACTCTCGATGTACAACCAAATCGAGTTACTGTTGGTGGCATCAGGTCTGTAGAGCCCATCCTTCAAAGGAGAGGACAGGTGGAAAGCCATGATTTTGTGGGCTGTATAATGGAGTTTGCAGTCAACGGACGTCCCCTGGAGCCCAGCCAGGCTTTGGCAGCTCAAGGAATCTTAGATCAGTATGTCTGCTATATATGGTATCGAATGGACTGCGTTTACAATAAAGGAAGCCATCAGGAAAGTCAGACGCTATTCCATTCAGACACCGTCAGCTATTTCTTGTAAAAAAATGACTGTAGAATTTATTGTAAAGTGTGAAAAATGTAGGAAGAAAGTGAATTTGGATGAAAAGTTCACAAAAGATTACAGAAGCTTCAAAAAAGCAACATCATTAGATTTCTATTGCCAATTATTTTTAATGTTGCTTTGCAGGCTGAAATAAAGTAGCCCTGTTATTGGGTTTCTTTATAAATTTTGCCTGGGTTTGACTGTACTCATACTATTTGCTAACCCTCTACTTCTTATTTCTTTTTAATCCACAATGTCTGTTCTATCACTTTGCCTCTCAAGTATCACTGAATTTCCCTCATATCCTCCAAGTGATCTTTCAGAGATTATGAACTATCTGATTCTGTTGGTTTTTCCATCTCAGTGTTTGAAGTCACAGTTGTACCAGTAATGTCAGTCTTTTGTCCAAATTTGCTAGCTCACCCTTCCTCTTTCAACCCCCAAGTTTGCCATGTTCATTGTGAGATGAAGTCTCTGGAGTTCTGCAGCATAAAAAGCACCTATAAGAGTTTCTTCTTCTCTTGCGTAACAGATGATAGGAGTTTCACTGTCTCTGAATTCGCTTCTTTTCATAAGACTGTTATAACTTGACGCTGAAAATTGGGATCTGTTTAGAAACACAAGCTGTCTACGGGGAAGAGCCTCTCCATTTTTGCATCCCTAGGGGGGAAGAAAGGGAGTATCATTCAAACACAGGATGCTTCCCAGCACGTTTGCTCCACTTATTTGTGCACACATTCTTCAGCATCTACTTTTCTGCTTTATTTCAGGTGTCCCAGACTAGAAGGCGCTTGCACGACCAGCCCCTGCCAACATGGTGGCACCTGTGTTGATCACTGGTCGTGGCAGCAGTGTCACTGCAAAGAAGGACTGACGGGAAAGCACTGCGAAAAATGTACGGAGGGGGTTTTACTGTCTTTCTCTTTAATATACATCTAACTATGGTTTAACCAAATGCTACTAAGAGTTTCTTTTCAGGGGCATGGGATAATGAATTTTATAAAATAATGAAAACAAGCAGCATGCTCGCCTCTTAAATAATTTTGAAGGAAAAGTCCACAATGGACTACTGTCCTTTCATGAGCTAAAAATAGTAGCAAGTTACATATATTATGTTTTCTGGTCTGTATATCACATTTCAGGTAACTTGCACTCATTTAAAACTACTGCTTCCCAATACGGTATAATCAGTAACTAAAATAAAGCTACCCCGTAGGAGGGATTTGTCTGCTATGGGGAGGTAAGAGGGCAAGGGAAAACCCTTCCCTTCATGTAAACATTGTGTGTATGTGCTTATGGCTTCTCTCAACTCTAGGTCTTTTTATCAAATGACCGTCAGATTATATGCAAGAAAATATGCTAAATGTAAATGAAAGCAAGCCATTTACACTCTGGGATTATTAACTCGCATACGGATAGCTCTGTAAATCAGTACGGGATTGTCTAGGAGAGCAACGTGATTTATTTCCATGTAGTTGTAGTATAGCGACTGGGCTTTGTTTTCTTACATGTCCTATTATTGTTTAGCTGATTTATATGCTTTTATTGCGCCGGTTTACAAAAGAATTTAGCCATAATTTTAACAGCATTTGGTAGTCAATGCTCTGCCATTTTTTATTCTTTTTTTTATGCCATAACAAATAGAAAGTCATTATCTCTGCCCTGAAGAGCTTAGAGTTCAATATATCATGAAGCCCTGCTTGCAGTAATGGAAACAGTAACATCCCTGGGAAGGAATTACAGTTCTGAGAGCCAAATTTTTTTCCCTACTCCCTCACTTGTTCCCTAGTGAGTTTTAATTTACTATTGACTGATAGCAGCAGTAAATTACTAGCACACTCCCACTCTCAAACACACATTCTGGTTGAAGCCAAAGAATAGAGGGGCTGAAATTGCCATCCACTCCTGCTCTCCCCTCTGACCTGCTCTGAACTTCATCTCTGCTCTGAAGGAAAATGGTCATTATTAGGCAGATGATCGCAATAGCTGTAACGAGCTGCGTACTCAGTATTTCTCTGTCCTTGCCCCAGATATTACTGCCGACACTGCCTTATCGCTAGAAGGCAAAGGACGACTTGACTACCACATGAGCCCAAACAAGAAGCGAGAATACATGATGAGACACGGCACTCGAGGCACCAGCCCAGGACCCCCGAACGCAGACCGCTTGGAAGTGAAGTTCAGGACAAGAAGCGAGAACGGCGTTTTAGTTCACGTCCAGGAAAGCAGCAACTTCACTACCGTGAAGGTAAGATTACAGCTAATGCAGAGTTTGATTTGATTGGACTGCCTCATGCATAGTGATCAAAATCACATTTTTCCATTACTCTTGCTGTTTCCTTTATAAAATATTAGGTCTTTAACTGAGGCTAGGCACTGCTCCAGTATCATTCATCTTCTCAACAATTCCCTTGCAATTTGCCAAGGTATCAGAAGATCTTGATGGTTTTGTATCTAATCAGTTTTGTCTAGACTCCAAATAGTGACTGTTTTAAGGCAGCAAGAGCAGTACTCATTGCCATATTTGTTATCATCATTAAGTTACACTCTACAGAACAAATTGTTTCGTTATTGGCCTTTTATCTTCTAATTTTTTGGGCCTTGAACCCAGACCCTCCTTAAGCTAGCAAACAATTGCCAAAAAGTTTTCATTAATTCCTACTAGCGTGGCTCATGCTTATCAAACTAGGAAGTGAGGGATAACTTGAATTCATGAGGTTACCCATAGACCAATGTCAATATCAAATTATTTTGAGATACGTAGCTGAATTAATGCTTCAAATGCCACACAGTTTTGTTTTCTTCCCAAAGAGTTTATTGCTGCCGAAGTTACCTGTCTCAAGAGAAAGCGATGGTTCAATTCCTGGCTATGACTCAGTCCATTTACTCATAACTCTAAATGAGTACAGCAGTGATGTTGGCAAGCCCCTTTATTGGGTTGGTGTGAGCTCCAAGTTTCCTTGACTGCTGTAAGGCTTTCCAAGTTTTTTCCCTGACTTTTAAAGAAACTCATACAGAAATTCACACTTTCTAAGCTTCAGCCCAATGGATATTCTCCACCTGCCTGATCAGAGATACAGACCTTTCCTGACACACCGGCTGCATTTAAGAAGCAAGTCTGCATTACTTCCCTGGCATATGCTTTTACCACATCATTTGATAGGAAGTTTCTGCCTCAAGTCATATTAGCAGATAAGATCTCATAATTTTGAGTTCTGGAGAGAAAAAAACAAATACTACCTTTTTCTCCCTAGTAGAATTTGCTAGGTCAGCTCTATAGGCATTATTAAAAAAAAAGAAAAAGAGAGTTGCCTTTCCCGGCTGAAAGCACTAGTGGTGTGTTTATGCAAACACTCTTATTATTGTTAATATTGGTGAAGTTATACAAGCAAGCAGAGGGTGTCAAGTCCCAGACCCAGCTGTGCAAGAGCAAAGAGCAGAGATTTGCCTAGTAACAGATGCAGAAGTTTGAGGAAGGAGAGGTAACATCACTGTGCCGATTGTTGCCGAAAAGTTCCCAGATGATGCTAGTTAATAAAACTGTAGTAATTTAGCTGTAGTTAGTACAACATGGCTTCTGCACCGACGCTCATACCCAGAGTAGGTATCACGACGAGCACTTCCCTCGGCACTGGCCCAAGATGTCAGTGTAGCCAACCCACGCGTAGGTCTCCATAGCATCTCAGTCTACTTCCAGTGCAGAAGATGAGCTTTAGGGACTTCTGTTTGCAACTCTTGTCAGTCTTCGAAACAGACCATTTTATAATTTGATTTTGGGGTCTTTTAATATGCTTGTTATCCAAAACGTAAGCATTCAGAGAAAACCTGCCATGTATTTTTAATATTAAACTGTGCTAGGGAAAAGCTACAAGTCCTGTGGCTGCTTCCATGCCTCTGCATTTTCCTCTTGTAGTTAACTGGTTTTGGCGTAGCTGGGATGGGGTAAAATTAAAGAAATGGTAATAAATCAGACCCACTGAGATTGCGAGCAGCTGATTCACTAAATGATGGATGTAAACTCCCCCCAAAGAACCCAAGAGAGGTCTTTATGATAGAAAGGGATCCTTAATCCGGGAAAGATACAAAACCTAGCAGATTAAATTAAACAGTGGTCAAATTCAGATGGAAAATGCCCCCCCCTCCCCCAACCCACACAAAGGAAAGAGGGTAGGGGATTCCTTATTACTAAAGCTCTTTGTCACAACTTATTGTCCTACAAATAATACACATTGCAACTAATTCAGTTAGAAGTAATGGGATAAATACAGCAGGTTAAAGATGAAATTGCCTGCCTTGTTTTAGCTGGAAATCTCATCTGAAATCAGATTAAATTAACATAACTGTAGCTCTAAGATCTATGAATCGTACGGGTAGAGAATGTGGATGACATGTTACCTATATGAGCTAACATATCCGTTTGTTAGGGTGCTGAGGCACTGGGACAGGTTGCCCAGAGAGGTTGTGGATGCCCCATCCCTGGAAGTGTTCAAGGCCAGGTTGGATGGGGCTTTGAGCAACCCGGTCTAGTGGAAGATGTCCCTGCCCATGGCAGGGGGGCAGGGTAGACTAGATATCTTTAAAGGTCCCTTCCAACCCAAACCATTCTGTGATTCTATGCACATACCGAGTTGCAGGAATAAATCAGAACATAGCTCTTTTAAATGATGTCTCATCCAGTGGGCTATAAATCTGTAAAGGCTGGTGCTCAGATTTAAGACAAATAAGCAATTTGTTTGGTAAAGGAGACTCGGAATGTTGGTAAAGTTGAATCATCCTAGTAGTTAGGAATATGTTTGCTTTAGTGGTTCATTCTTTTCATTATATTCTACTTGTCAGTTGCTCTGCCACTTGAATAAAACCCAGAAATGGGTGTTACTCAATATTGTCAGCATCAGCATTTGTTTCAAATTTGGAAATATGTTATGCTTCAAGGAACCGAGAAGAACATTCCTTATTTTTTCCTGGTTGAAGAAGTCATGGACCGGTCTTGTCTCTGGAAATTTTACTTTCCAAATGCCACTAGTATATTATTTATGAGTCTGTTAGCATTAGTCACATGTAATTTTAAAGACACAGAAATAGAGCTAGAGAGTCATAATTCAGTATGAAAAATATCAGTTGTTGACAGGTAAATAGTTCTACAATTCTTCTCTAATGTGGAATTAAAAGTTACAATTCTGTGCTTAGTCTTCCCATAAGCTTAGACGATATTGTCTGATATGGTATATTTCTTTTCGTTTACGTCAAGACCAAAATACAAGGCAGTATTTTCATGGAGCATAAAAGACAAAATAAGACTAACAAACCAATTGCAGGTTACAGACATAAATATATGTATATATTCATCCCGGTTAATCTTTTTATAAATACTTTTGATTGTGGCAAATGGTGTTTAATATGTTATAATAGTCTGTGTGACTGCATTTCCAAATGTGGGATTTTCTTTGGACTGTGTGATAGTTTAGATGTATGCCACCTGTGTTTGCCAGTAACAAAAGCATCCCGTCTCTGAGGGGCAGCTTTATCAAAGAGTCCCTCAAACAATACATTTTCAAATAGTCCAAATTACTGCATTTATAAATGAAGTGTCTGCACATATTAACCATTGTATTTCTTGATCCAAATGGAATACGTGCTAGATACATTTAGCTCAGGCTGCTGCCAAGACATGAGCGTGGTCTTGCAGCCATATTAAAGCTGATCTGTATGAACAAAGTCCTCAGCTTGCATCACTGAAGAAGTAAATCCAGAGCATTTAACAGTTTCTGGAAACGAGAGCAGCATTTTTGTAGCCGGTGTGTCACCTCACAGTTCTTCCCAGGTGAACGTTACTTTTCCTGGAACAAAGCATGCGAGGCTTAGAGAGCTTTCAACAAACCTGGGGCTTCGACCTTTCCTGGATGATGCGTGTGCACGTTCTGCACGCTCGTGTTACAGATCACGGACTGACCGAGCTACAGCAAGGAACACGGGAGGAGAAATAGTCATCTTCTTTAACATGTATGACCTAAACATGCAGAGTATGGAAGGAAGCTTGCAACAAGTTGCAGAGCCACCCTGTATGAGCTGTACACAACTCTGTACGCCCTGAGGAGGTCAGCTGACGTACCCAACTTTCATGCAATATTTGAGAAGCTGGCAAGTTTGGATAATGTTTTTTTTTTTAAATTCCTATAGCTTAAATGCAGAATTTGCACTGATCTCATTTTGGGATCATTTAATATTGAGCTAAGAAGAGGTTTGAAATCCTGCATCTCATGATTCAGTAGAATTGTGAGGCGTCATTCCTAGAGGAAAAGCCAAAAAAATTTTCATGGAATTTAATAGTACCTTTTTTTCCTAACAGCTCACAAGTTAAAAAGTAGTTTGCTCGAGTAAGCACCATTTGAAAATTCACACTAAATAATACATTTTGCAACTCTTCAGCAAGGTTTCTAACATACAACTATTTCTCTGCAAAATGCAAATTAGCAGAAAAAACAGATATGAAATGGGGATCTTGCTCAAGTCCTGCCATGCCATATATACTCCTACTGTGTCATAATGAAAACTAGATGCAAGGGTTTTTTTGGGCAAGGACAACATTTGTTTACTCTGGAAAGCATTTTCCACACTTGCATTGAAGAAGGAGGAAGAATTATTCTTTTATTGGTTAAAATGTTTTGTCATGTGCATGCCCTATTGCTGGCCTCACAATAGGTTTTCCTCTTATGTGATTAGGTGAGGAATGAGTGGATGGCAGCTCGAAAAAAAAAAGTTTTCTACAGATGCAATGATGTATTTAATTGCAGCCAAATTTTTAGTACTAAATAACTAATGCATTTTTAGTACAAACCAATTATTTGGGGAAAAATACACCCAGGCTTCCTATTACAACCGAAGCCACGTGTTACTGTAGCTGTGCTGAATAGGCATTACAGTGGTTATATGTGTGTATAGGAGTGGTTATGTGTATATCATTTTAAAATTATGCATTTTGTATTCTTCTGATCAGATAAAAGGTGGGAAAGTGCATTACATATCCGATGCTGGAATTGCTGGGAAAGTGGAAAGAAATATCCCAGAAGTGTACACTGCGGATGGTCAGTGGCATTCAGTACTCATTGAGAAGAACGGGTCTGCTACTATCCTGTCGGTCGACAAGGCTCATAGCCGAGACATTCTCCATGCCACGCAAGACTTTGGTGGACTAAATGTTCTTACAATTTCTTTGGGTGGCATCCCATCAAGCCAACCTTTCAAGAGCACAGTTGCAGGTAATTTTTATGAATTTTTTTTTCATATATGGTGCACATAAGCACATTTGAACAGACAAAGGGTCTCTGTTTGCTTAAAGGTTGCAGAAAGTACTGTAATTCTTTATCAGTAATTAGTATACTTCCATCCTTTGCCAGAAAAACTGCAATTTGAATGAGTAAGGATTGCAAACTTTGTTCCTTCAATACACGTTGCAGGCTGCTTGTTTCCAAAAGCAGGCACTCCATCTGCAGGGCTTTTTGGAGGCGGGGGGTGGGGTTTGCTTGCTTGTCTGTAAATCCGTTGTTATGATTTTGTTATGCTAATGGAGAAGAAAGGGTCTATTCTTTACCTGGGTCAGAATCTGGAAAATCAAGGCAAATCTTTTACTTGGGCAAAAATGCTAAATGAGAACTTTTTCTCTGTAGGGGTTCGGTAAGTACTGCAGGATTTAGCCTCTTATTAATATGATTAAAATATTTTCTGAAACTCCAACTTCCTCCTGCTTTATCCTGCTGTCAAATGAAGAATAGGATTTATTCTGAGCAACAGAAACCGAGGACAATAAGGAACCACCCTCTGACCGACATCTAGCTGTTAAGAAGTAAATCAGTCTCCCTTAAGAGTTAAAGCAACTGTTTTAGACCCTGGCAAAAGAAGTAGATAACGTATATTTCATATCATTCCCCCAGCAATAAGTAAAGATGGAAGTGATTTTCAGCTACAAACTGTGAGATACTCCAGACAATGCAGGCATTAGTTTCACAGAGTTTTTATATTGAAAAATCTTCCTGACTTCAAGAATTGTGACCAGCTAAAGGATCGTTGAGCGGAGCAAATTCACACTTCACATCTGTGTATTGTGAATTTGTATGAAATGTGGTATGAAATCATATGGATGCTGTGCTAACCTTTACCCTTTTTACATGTATGTTTTATGAGCAACGTATGCATGAAAAAGTCAGAGGCTTTTAGGAAAGCTGGAACAAAGAAAATTGAGGACACTAACTTCTCACCACTGCCTGATGCTGTGGCAGACAAATTAGGAATGTCTGGCTTCCATTAGGAATACACAATCCAAAATCTCTTATTCATATGATTTTATTTTATTTTAATATTGGATTACATTGTGTACAACATACCAAGGATTTACAAGGGGGAGGTATAAAACTCTGCATGAACTCAGAGTCAAAAATATCTGCAGTACTGTTAAAGGCAGACAAAAACATACATGGGTGACAGTTCCAGGGTTGTGAAGCTGGTATATCCAATAAAGTTTTCAAAGCTGGGTAGACCTGACAAAATCCCAATTGCTGTTTATCCCGTCACTGCTGCAAGGGACCACCAAGCATGTGGCAAGGTAATCGTCCATTTTGCTTGGGCTCCCACCTGAACCTAAATCCTCAATTTCTTCTTCATTTGAGAATGTAAAAACAAGAGAAGGTGAAAATATAAGTAATGCTGAAAGAAAACACATCTCTTTCAGAATGGAAAAAATACAGAAATAGCATGCTTGCAAAACTTAGAAGGCTCTTTCATCTCCCTTTACACGACGACTTGCATCTCTCAGTGAAACATATTTGATGTTGATACCCACTCGTATTTCATTTCTGACATCAGAGGGTGTTCAGATTTTAAAACAACATACTTTGAAGTTTATAAATCTGTGATATCACCTCATACAACTTGAGTATATTTGCTATTTCCTGACAGAGTAAATATTCATAACGTTTATCTCTGCGCTACCCGTTTTTACAGAGATTTCCACAGTTATTCACAAAGTTACCATTCATAGTGGCTGTTTTTCCATTCCAGCAATATGTTTGCAGAAATGAACCTTTCTCTGACACTACTAATGCGTGGAAAATTTGCTCCTGTTTATTGTTTCACCCAAGTGTGATGCTTCAGAACTGAGTAGTTGCACTTTCCTTCTCCTTGTTGATTATTTTTATTGATAACAGCTGATAAACTTGGTCTTGAATAGTGTCCTCCTATAAACCTCGCACTACACACAGCATCCCAAGGAGAACCCATCACAAGTTAAGGAGAAATAAATATGTTTCCTACAGCAACCACGCGTGTGGACACTGAAAGCATAATTTACAAACACATCTCTGCATACCATTTTGTCACAGCTCCAAGTAGAGGTCAGCATAAAGTTGCACTATCCTAAAACCCTTGCAGAAAGGATTAAGTCTGGGTAACACGAAGAATTATTAGGCTGGCAAAGGGCTGGATTCTCCTGCGACCTCACACATAACCACCGCACAAAGGCCGGGGATAATCCCATCTCCCTGGGCTCTCTCAGCACTCAAACTCGGCATCACCACTGACAGAGTAGCACTACAACCAAGCTGTGGGAAATTTAGGAAAAGGTCGCTCAAAATTCAGAGACGTGAAAGTATGGCCATGACTTTAGGAGACACTAAGACAGGAGGCTTAGCTGAAGCACGATAGGCAACTTCAGCTCAGAATACGGGAAATGGGAAAACACAGAAGCAAAGGGGAATGGAAGCTAATGTTTTCTGCTAGCAGAGCCAAGACAGCTGCGCACAGGTTTCTCTGTGTGGATGATAAGAAGTTTTAGAAATATGGGAAAATTAGGAAACAAAAACATTTAAGTATCTTGAATGAAGTCATTAGAAGAAATTTGTTCAAATTCATTTTAAAGACATTAAATACTATTAGAATAGATTTTTCCCTATGGTAACCATTTGAATTCTTGGCTTATTTACTGAACAATGGAGCCTTTCATTTGGTTTCAGTGAAATGGGTCTTTAAATTGAAAATTGAGTCAGTTATATTTTTAGAAAATATAGTATATATTTTTAGAAAATATAATGTTTCTGCAAAATCCAACCATTTGCTCATTGCTTAGTATTTTAGAAAAATAATTTTGCTTCAAGGGGAAACTACATTATAATAAAGATCTGAGAATATAACCCTCAGACTTCCTGCGATGAGCCTATCTGTAAGATAAGCACGCTACAATCACAAAAGTATCCATGTGCATTGCAAACCTCAGATCTAATCTGCTCAGTGAGCAGCAGCATTGAGTCTATGTGTGAGCAATCTGGTTTTACCCAAAATGCATTTTTTTCATTTCATTTTATATTATGTTTTTTCCAAGATTTGAGTTTTATTCCCAGACTCCAAGCTTGAGGTAGGTACTTCCTAATTGGACAGTAGTTCCTGCTCCTGCGCAGCCTATATAATTCTTAAAAGCCAGATCAACATTTCAAATTGTATTTAGGCTTCTGCTTCCAATTGCCTGTTTTTTCAGATTTAATGAAAGCAACGGGAGTGCAAAATGTCTTAAGGCCTTCTAGAAAACATGATATGTTAATTTCAGCATCTTAATTGCAGGTTTTGGTACATTTTACTTACTCACCTAAGAATATTATCATTGCTTTGAAATCTTAGTGTTGAAGTTAAAAACCATGGTTTCTTTCTGAATTCTTATTTGGCAGACTTAAGAGAATCAAATACTTTTTGCAAGATATCTTGGTATCATTTACGTAAGTGCCATGCATAGATCTTCAGAGAAATTACTTAATTACTTCCTTATCTTTAATCTCCATTTCTATGCACAGTTTAGATGTGAAAATCATTAGTTTTAAAAGGCGCGTGTATATAATTTATGTCAGAAGCTCCAGGCATGACCAGCCTTTACTTAATCTTGTTCTGCTTAAAAGCAGATTTCAGTTCCTAGCTAATAAGAACCCCCCAAAATTATCAAAAGTTTATGAACAAAATAGTCATTACAACCTAAGAGGAAATATTTTACAGAAGCAACAAAACATTCCTTACACCTGAGTCTGGAGGATTCAGTACAGATTGTTAGGTACTGAAACATCTGTGAGTGGGCCATCCTTCTAGGGAAATAAGTGAAGTTACTCAGATAGTGCACCGTTATGTGGTTAATATTGCAGGTATTTTTACATTAATCACAACGCAAGGTAAAAATGTGGGGAAGCAACCGTAAGCTCAGTACACGTAAAATTCAGTCATGAAAATATGGAGGCTTCACGTGCATAACCAACAGCGTGATTTACCCCGCACGCTGCTTAAAACCACATCACGAAATAAGGCTGTCGCCTCCGTTGTAGCATCGGGTTTTCCATTTTGTTGCTTCTGTGTTTGTGTTTCCCCTTCCACTTCAGGGGGCGAGAGGCACGCCACAGATCTTGTCATCTGCTGATCCAAAAGGTTGCCCCTTTAGCGTGATGTTGATGCTCAGAGTGTCTTTGGCCTCTGTTGACAGCGCAGACTCAGTCTTCAGGTCCCGACGTGACTGTTGCTTTTCCTCCTAGGCTTCGATGGCTGCATTTCCTACATCAAGTACGGCGGGGAGAGCCTTCCCTTCGCTGGCAAGCACAGCCTCGCCACTCTCTCCAAAACAGACCCCTCGGTGAAGATCGGCTGCCGCGGCCCCAACGTCTGCGCCAGCAGTCCCTGCTGGGGTGAGCTGATGTGCATCAACCAGTGGTACGCCTACCAGTGCGTCCCACCGGGCGCCTGTGCCTCCAGCCCCTGCCAAAACGGGGGCAGCTGCGAGCCCGGGGCGCACGCCGGCTTCACCTGCAGCTGCCCCGAGGCGTACGCGGGACGGACGTGCGAGGCGGTGGTGGCGTGCCTGGGGGTCTCGTGCGCCCCAGGCCACGAGTGTAGAGCGGGGATCAACGGTGGCCACGTCTGCCTCCCGGCCCTGCACCCCGCCGAGCTGTCCCTGCCCCTCTGGGCTGTGCCGGCTATCGTGGGCAGCTGCGCGACGGTCCTGGCGCTGCTGGTCCTCAGCCTCATCCTCTGCAACCAGTGCCGAGGAAAGAAGTCGAAAGTCCCGAAAGAGGAGAAGAAAACGAAGGAGAAGAAGAAAAAAGGGAGCGAGAACGTGGCGTTTGATGACCCTGACAACATCCCGCCCTATGGCGACGACATGACCGTCAGGAAGCAGCCCGAAGGGAACCCGAAACCCGATATCATCGAAAGAGAAAACCCGTATCTCATCTACGACGAAACCGACATCCCGCACGCCCCCGAGACGATCCCCAGCGCCCCGCTGGCTTCCCCCGAGCCCGAGATCGAGCACTATGACATCGACAACGCCAGCAGCATCGCCCCCTCGGACGCCGACATCATCCAACACTACAAGCAGTTCCGGAGCCACACGCCCAAGTTCTCCATCCAGAGGCACAGCCCACTGGGCTTCGCGCGGCAGTCCCCCATGCCCCTGGGAGCCAGCAGCTTGACCTACCAGCCCGCCTACGGGCAGGGCTTGAGGACAACGTCTTTAAGCCACTCGGCATGCCCTACTCCCAACCCGCTGTCTCGGCACAGCCCTGCGCCCTTCTCCAAATCGTCGACTTTCTACAGGCACAGTCCGGCGAGAGAGCTGCACCTCGCCATAAGGGAAGGGAGCCCGCTGGAGATGCACAACGATGTCTGCCAGCCCGGCATTTTTAACTATGCCACTCGGCTGGGGAGGAGAAGTAAGAGTCCGCAGACCATGGCGAGCCACGGTTCCCGACCGGGAAGCCGCCTGAAGCAGCCCATCGGGCAGATCCCTCTGGAGACTGCTCCTCCGGTGGGGCTGTCCATCGAAGAGGTGGAGAGACTGAACACCCCTCGCCCCAGAAACCCCAGCATCTGCAGCGCAGACCACGGCCGGTCCTCTTCTGAGGAGGACTGCAGACGGCCGCTGTCCCGGACGAGGAACCCGGCCGATGGTATTCCCGCGCCCGAGTCCTCTTCCGACAGCGACTCCCACGAGTCCTTCACCTGCTCGGAGATGGAGTACGACAGGGATAAGCCCATAGCGTACACCTCCAGGATGCCCAAGTTATCCCAGGTCAATGAGTCCGATGCGGATGACGAGGACAACTACGGCGCCAGGCTGAAGCCCCGGCGGTACCCTGGCCGCCGAGGCGAGGGGGGGCCGGTGGGGGCACAGGCGACCGCCGCCAGCGCCGGGGAGAGCTCCCTGCCCGTGAAGCTGGGGCAGCAAGCGGGAAGCTTCAACTGGGACAACCTCTTGAACTGGGGCCCGGGCTTTGGGCATTATGTGGATGTTTTCAAAGATTTGGCATCACTTCCTGAAAAAACAGCAGCAGCAGCAGCAGCAGCAGCGAGCGAAGACGGCAAAGGTGGTACAACGAAGCCTGTTTCCAAGGACGGGGAAGCAGAGCAGTATGTATAGGCTTTGTCTCCCGGTATTGCCGCAGCGCAAAGCCACGGGGACCGGTCAAACCATTATATGGTTGTAGAAAAGCAAAGGTCAGCATTTGAACCCCAGGCCAGTTTGGTTGGAGGAGACTTTAAAAATAATAACCATTATGCTGCTGAAAGAGACTTAAAACATTTTTAATTTAATTATGCTTGGATGAATTTATTTCTCCTGCATGCGTTGTATTTGAAAACAAGATATTCGGCATGCAGCCTTTGAAAAGGGTTTCCTATTTACCATTGTTTGGTTTGTGAGTCTTAAATTAATAATGCTTTGTTCTGAAAATGAACTAATTTTTTTTAATTGTGAAGGATGTGCATATTGTCTCCAGCTACTAACATGTTTTACGATGCAAGAGTATTGAGGATTTAATTTTCCTTGAGAAGCGCATGGAAGAAGGATGGTGAATGAAGGAATTACAGTAGTAAGGTGTCTCAGAAAACGTAGTTACCATATCCTGCAGTTGCTCACATGTAACTTTATGGATGAAATCAGCTTGAATAATTGCTGGCAACAGTGCTGTAAGTCTTATTCCATACAAGAGGTGCTAGAAGCAGCTCAAGCCAGTCAGCACTTTAGGAGTTTTTTTTTTTCTTTTCAGCTTGTTTATTTGTTTGTTTGCGGTTTTTTTCCCCTTTTTTTGTTTTGTTTTGGTTTTTTTTGACAAAGTTGTGTGAGAGCTTCTGAATCTCTATGAAATATTTGGGGATGCTTAACCCTGGTCCCTGCCCGCCCCCCGTCAGTGCTTCCAATGGGAGGGGAGCGACTGGCGTTCGTCAGCCCAGCCCAGCCCAGCCATGTAGCCTGGCTCCCAGCAGCACGATCAACAGGAGCGAGGGACAAACCCCTCGATTTCCACATCTCTTGGCCTCTCATCTCGGCTGTGCTGCTGCTGCAGTCCGTGCTTCTCCCCGGATTTCATTTTCCCGTCTGTACTATGGAAAGGTAGGAAAAACACTTACTCACCTACCTCACAGGGGTGTTGTGAGGACTAATTAGTTAACTCGTCTGAAGTGCTTAGACATTATAAAGCACTATAATAAGTATTATCATAATTATTATTAAAGCACTGCCTAGCCTTTGTGACCTTGGAGTGGCATTTTCTGCATTATATGATTTTCTATGATGGAAACTTTGAAGAATTATTTATTGTATAGAAAATTACTGCACTCTAGCATTTTGGAGCGGATATGAGGGAAAACTACTTGTAGATTCATTAATGTAGCTTACTGTTTGTCCCAGATTCCCTAAAGTTTTAGGTAAAGTAGAACGTCACGGAGTCCTTACATCTTCATGCAGATCTGATGAACCTATTGTACTGTGTAAAAACTTCAAATTTTTTTTTTTTTACCTAAGCTGTGTTTTTATATCAATATTTTCCTATGCTGAATAGTTTTCTTACTTTCAGGGAAGGTAAGAAAAATACTTTTTTTACATTTGTTACTTATGTAACATCCATATTTTTCACATTTTGATAAAATTGTAACATACTGTATGCTTTCTACCTGTAAATGCCAATAATAGAATTAAAATATTTATTTAAAATCTTTAGAGTGTGTTATTGGAAACCTTTCATCTTTTCTCTTTCTCTTAACTTCCACTTCTTGATCTTCACTTCTACCAGCTTTTTATTCGGAAAATGGGCTTTAAAAAGACGCAAGGTGATGATGTAAAATGGCGCATTCGGAGTTCATTCACAGTGAAGGCAGCACTATTATCACTGTGGAAATTAAATTAATCTCTCTGCAGAGGGGCAGCACAAGCCCAGTACACTTCTTGAGGTCCCACTGAGTCCAGTGTGGTTGTCCCTTACAAAGGGATGAATTTCACCAAAGGTGGGAGAAGCATTCAGCATATCCCTCTTGTATTTCATGAGTGACCTTGATATGATCGAAAACCAGCAGGTTTCACCTATGTCAGGAAGATGCAGGAGAGATGGTGTTGTGATGTTGTGGAGCCTAAGATAACGTCAAAAAGTACCAAATCTACTTTCAGATTTCTAATAACATACTAAAACAGTATTTTAGTCCGTAGGGGTTTATTAGTAGCAACTGGTTTTATGTTTGTTAACCAAGACTTCCACCTCCGCTCAAAGCTGAAGCCTTCCAGTACATGGATAGTTAGGAGTGTGAGAACAAGAGCTTTCTGTAATAAAGCAGCAGTTGAACAATAAATAACTGCATTCTTGTATATTTATAAGAGAGTAAATCAAACTTAGACAACTTGCTGGAGAATGCAAAGAGTGAAAAAGTTAAGACTGCAGGCGAGAGGTGAGTTCTGAGGTTACACTTTGAATTGGTGGTATTTTGTTTAAAGAACTTAGAAAAAGAATAACAGTTCGGGGGTTTTTATCTGTCACTCATTTGTTTTAGAGTTTTTTGGTCAGCTTGTCTCAGAACTGGCAATGAGGAACCTACTCTTTTTGGGTAAAAATGCTGCCAACTTCATCTCACCCCACAATAGTGAAAAGATAATGGGCCAAAGTAGCCCACATTTGTATATAAGTAGTTTCATCTGAAATAACAAGAGATTCACAAATGATTTTGGAGTTTGAGAAGCTGTTGTAATTAAACATCTGTTAAAAAGCTGTATGTTTAGTTTGAATATTATCCTTTAATACAAACTGTACCACATCCAAGCAGTGATTTTAATAACACATGAAAACTTTAACAAATGAAATCTTTTAAATGTAACACCAAACATATTGAGAACTGCATTATGCCAGTTAAGCATTCTGAGATTATCAAACAGTTTTGTTAGACGAAAATAATATGCAATGTGGACTTACACAAAATTTATGGCATAACTTTAATGCAGTTTACAGTTTACCGAATTGTAGTGCATTCCTCTAAATTTTGACGCTTTCTATGATAGGCAAAAGTATATTTTACTGATTTCCTTGTTTCCCTGTTTCTGAAAAGCAGAGAGATGGTTTTGACACTTAAACATATGATCCGTTTCTGCCTTTTTTTTTAATTCTTTCATGATGAAGATCAGAAAAGGGCTCCAAGTGAATCATGTGAAACAATCATCCAAAGTTATTAGAGTCGTGAGGAGCGAGCTGCATAATTCCCCTGGTTCATCATCGGAACTGCACAGTCCTGTTTCAAGATCTGGGACTTATAATAAGTCACAACTATGTGGAAAGGAAAACAGTCTGCGCTGCTCACTTCAGCGTACAGGAGCCTCCAAATATATCTCATGCCAGCAATTGGACTTAGGCTACAGCTGAACTGTCATTGCCGTCTCAGATGGGGATGTTTTCTCCTCATGACTAATCAGCTGAAAATGGACAGGGATGTGGCAGATTTACTCGGTGTTCTCTTGTATACCTATGAAAAGGAAAACGTAATGGAGTTTTGAAATCCTGTAATTTCTGGTAGGGGGATAAATTATTAAAAGAAGTGAAATCTAGAATTGTGATTCAAGACCTTCCAATATTTTTCATCAAAGTTATATAATTTAAAACCCACAAAATTAATAGAAAGACACACTGCATTAAAAGGTAACGTATTGTCCCACGTTCTGGTGAAAACGTCCCCCATTGACAAGCAGACTGTGAGTCTACACCACAGACCACAACCTGTGTCAAAGAGTATCGGTTAGCAGTGCAAAATCCATCTGGAGCCGTGTTACTCCAGGCTGGAAATGAGAAGGCTTGGGGTGGGAAGGGGGTGCGGGATCTCACTGATGCCTTCAAAAACAGAAGATGGAGCCAGACACTCCTCAGATGCGCACAGCAAAAGGAATAGAGCCGCCAGCGGTCGTAAGGTAAATTCCCGTTGGATGTGATGGAAATTATTCTGGTAATGGGAGCGGTTAGGTGCTGGAAGAGATTGTACAGTGGTGGTGTGGCATCCCCGTCCCTGGAAACATTCAAAAATTGCTTGGACAACATATGTTGAACCTCATCTAACTTCATAGCTGGCCTTGCTTGGAGCGGGGCATTGGACCACATGACCTCCAGTGGTCTCTCCCAACCTGAACAATCCTGTGATTCCAGGTATGTCCAGCACCCTCCATTTCCCCTTCCTGTTAGAGAAAGAAATGGGTGAGACGTGCTGGCCTGCGGCACCTCTCCTCTAGCACCGATACGTTTGAAGATCTTTATTTCTGAGTCACAAATGAGGAGTGCAAAGAGCACCTTGAGCTGATACCAGCAAATTAATTCACTACGGCAGTTTACTGTATTTCATTTTTTTGTTCTGTGTAACATTGATCATATTTAATTTTTGCCAGCCAACTCCTACAGGTGATAATCTGAAGTGCCGCTGACATGATGTATTTTGTGCTTTTACTGATCACCTCCTGCGCCACTCTGAGAGTACTGTCTTTTTTATTGTATTGTAGGTTATATTTATGAAGCATAAAATTCAAATGATAATATTATCTTTCAGTGTAAGTATTTAATTTAAAAACATTGCCATGGAAAAGGCACTTTCTTAACAGACATCTGTAAGAGACTCTTAATTAATGTTTTCTGTTGTGGAGCTTTTGAAATTTGGGAAGGAGAATGAGGAGGAAAAAGATTAAGAAAAAAGGTTGCTATTTTTTGAAGTAGGACTGAGGGAAGAAGAAAGTGAAAAGGTTGATCTCTCTGCTTTCTCATGCTAGTGTTTTACTGTTCACCCTTTTATCCTCTTCCATGTCCATCTACCTATTCATTCAACAATCTTTCCTCTGCTCTGTGAAGTCCGTGCTTTGTTCATCCCAATGTGCTCACTTTGGCTTTCTATAAATAGCACTTAATGAGGATGACTGACAGCATGTGTTCAGGTTGTCAGTGAGCATCACAGCCTGTCTTTTTTGAACATTTGGATATTTGCACTCAGTTGGCCTTTCCTATATTTTGTACGAGCCTCACCTTTCATTCAGCCACACCTTACAAGAGCTTTTTCCAGCAAACAAATCCAGTTGGATTCTTAGTCCTTTTTACAGCCTTTTCTTTTTTTTCCAGTGGCTTCCAGGTTTCATCATCCTTCTGTGCTGACATGATCAGCAGCAGATAGAGTGTTTCTAAGTTGGATTTTGCATTTAAAAGTACCTTTATCTCTGGCCTTCACAAAGTAACTTCTCAACAGAATCACTCTTCAATTTTATGGCCACGTGTATTTCATTTAGGAGCATGTACGAAAAATAAATAAAAAATAGCGTTGTAATAGTAGCAGGCAAATTTCTCAACAACTTCTAAACGTAAGGGGAAGAGGCTACAAAAGCAGTGCCAGAAAGTTTGGCAACACGCTAAAACAAAACCGCAGGGCATTTCAGTTGATTGCATTCTCCATTGGGAAGAAAATACTGACAAGCGTTGTCTACCGCTAACGATGAAAACTGCTTGACATTTAACCAGCTAAGGATGAGACTCCCTCAGCAGAGACTGGGTAGAAGCCATCTAGTGCACGGTACCTATCAGACCTGGCCATCTTGCAGGCCTCAGCCGGGATCCGCTTCTGACAGCACCCAAGGCCAGAAGCTTTTACGGCGTGCTTTGAGTTTTTCAAGAGCCTTAGCTGAGGGCAAGTTCGAAAGTAATACTATCTTTTGCCTCAGACCAAAGTGAAGGGCTGGTTTCCAGGAGCCCCTCTGAAGTAATTCCACATGAATGACCAAAATCAGTTCCTCTAATTTGCCATTTGCTGGTGGGGAAGAAAAAGGCTCTCAATTTGTGGTTCCAAGGAAGTATTTTGTTTTGCGGGAAGGATGCAATTTTCGGAAGTTTCCACCAACTTGGCTCGAGCTCCTCAAGCCCTTTTTCAGCTGAGAAGTCACGAAGGGCTGCTTATGGGAAGACCCTGCACGGTGCCTTACGCCAGTCAAACGGTGGCATGCTCTGCCTGTTCTTTGTGGTTGTTATGGATCATACTGTGGCTGCCTGCAGCTCTACATCATCCCGTATCTTCTCTGCTTTCAGTGTGGGGCAAAACGAGGATCCACAAGGATCCCCTTACAACTGGAAAGCACAACTAGCAATAGATGGAGAATGAGTAGAAATGGCTCCTCCTAACCACCGGTAAACAGGAATGCTGAAGTAAATGCACTTAACTTTAAATCCTTTTAGAGGGAGTATTTTCAGAGACTTATCAAACAGTGTCAGCTAGAAAAAAATGAAGATGAAAGCCCCACCTCTGAAAATTTGTTTCAGTCAGGACAAATCAACAGCATACCAATTAAAAGCCGGAATCATTACAGTCTTTCTGGACTTCTGCCTGAGCCCCAAGGTTATGATGTGTGGTATTTCAGATAACTCATATGTTGTGTCAACTACTGTGTTAAAATTGTCAAGAGAAGAAAGTGACATAGCTTGGGGTGGAAATCATAAAGCAGTAGCCACTGAAGATCAGAAACTTCAGCGTGAAAAGATGTGCCAGACTGAAAAGCCAGGAGTAAAAGAGGAGATCGAGGGAGCAGCAGCAGAACACAGAAGGCCGTGATGGAATGAAAATTTTGTGTATTTTTCCCAGGGACCTCCACCCCCACCCTCATTGCCACAGTCAGCATACGCAAGGGAACAGTTCAGGTGTGTGTGATCAGCAACTATTGTGTAGCCTGAAAAAAGCATATGTCAACAGAAACTCTGTTTACAAGGGAGGATGTTTTTATGCACACATGCGTAAGTTGATGCGTACACATAGCAACATATGATTGTAGACATTCATGAACATGCTTTCCATATGGCAATTAATACCTTGCAAATTCCCTGGCAAGACTCCATGATTGGAAAACAGATTAGCAACCTCTCTCTCCCCAGTAATAAAAAACCAAGCCACTGTTCCATATAATTCCGTGCATTCTCTTAAAATACTGTGACTCTTTGTGCAGCCCGTCAGACAAGGAGTGGGGAAAATAAACAGGTCCCTGTCTTCCTGTTTGTTGGTTTATTTCCCCTGAGTCTTTTAAAAGCCAGAGTCTGATTTAGTAATTAGTGTTTGTTCTTGCATATCTTGTGCAATTAGCTAAAACAGCAAATTAGGGAATAAGAAATAAACATTAATATAAAAACCAAACATTAATATAAAACAACATATACCGGATGAGAAATGAATATTGTTGAGTCATGCAAAAAGCATACTTTCATGTAATGATCTAGAATACTTCCAAATATGCATTGTAATTTCCTTTAAAATACAACTCCCTCTTAATAATGTAAGTCTTTATTAAAACAGTTTGTTAAACCTTGCCAAAGACACTGTGTGACAACATCGTTTTATAAGAATTCCTTGTAGTTTGTAGAAAGCTAAGTGAGAACTGGAATGGTTTCTCTCTCTTGAAACAACTGCTGGTAAGCGTATTAAAAAGCAAAAGGAACAATTTTTTACAATTTTTTTTACACCTGTAGAATTCATTGCAATCATCAAAACAGGCTGGACTTTGTAGAGCTGCATAACACCGTGTGGCAGAGAATACCATTTTTGTAATGATGCAGAGATAAGGCTGATGACACCTCCCCGCTTTGTAGAAGGAGGTTACAATTGACAAGACACGTTATTAAGAAGAAAGTTACTACACCATAGTGCCAGAGGCACTAGTTTTGAGTTGCCAGAGACACTAGTGCCAGGACACTAGTTTTGAGAAAGAGCGGTGAGTTCTGATACAGACAACCTGCCGTCAGCCTCAGAACACTTGGACCAGGCTTGGGTCCCAAACGCAGCCTTTGCTTGTGCTATTGCCAGGACAGCATTCGTAACTGCCTGTGAATTTCTGCCTAAATATTTATTGGAAAGCGAGAAAATGCTTTTGCAATGGGACATTGATTGGCATTTCAGTCTGAACCCGTTACTGTCACCAAGAAAAAGGACAGGCAAAAGCTTGTCATCTTCTCAGCGTGCCTGTCACCTTTCTGGTTGTCCATGTTCTCCTTCAAAAGCTTTTTGGCTGAACAGGGAAGCAAATAATACTCTGGGAGGGCAGGAAAGAATCACGTTCTCTAATGATGGCTGCAGAAGCGATGACAATCAATAGCAAGTATTCCTTTTCTTTAGGAAACTCAACTTGAATATCTTCTGAAGGAAGTGAAGGAGGCTATAAGGACAGCCGAAGATGGTTCTTGGCTGTCACATGCCTCTGTGCCAGAACTGCACAACCTCAGAACGTGTTCCCCTTCCCAGAGCCAAGACCATGTCAGGACACATAACCATTCCTCCAGCTGTATACTAATTTTCCAGTGTGGGGGCTGGAAATGGGTCACCGTGCCTGCTGGTTAGGTATTGACCCGTCTGATGCATCACACAAGCAGAGGAGTGCCCTGACAGCCTAGGTACCGCCTCAGAGATACCATTGTATGCTTTCATCCAACTGCTGTTCTGGTTTTGAATTAGAGCGTATATAGGCAACACAGACTGGAAACTAGATTTTGGTTGAGATTTAATCAAAGCTGAAAGCACTTAAAGGTAACGGCATGTAAGAATGCAATCCTTTAAAAGCCAAAAATTAATGTATCTAACCTCCAGGAGCACCCCAATGTTTCAGCAATTGTATTATGAAATTGCATAAAACTCTGGCTTCCCAGAAATGCCACAGGAAAGCCAAATAACCAGATTATTTTATCCATATCAAATATACTTCTATGAAAATTACCCACGGAATCTGCAGTACACTGGCTGCACAGACAGCACCACCCAATCACTCAAAGCACAGCAAGTAGAAAACAGATCCTGGTGGAACAAATAGGTCCCAGAGGGTGACAATTGTTCCTTACTTCTCCTGAAGGAGATCATTCCTGGTAAGTGCCAGTGATGCTCAAAACTTGTAGCCTCAGTTTTATTAGGAAATTACTTTTCAGCTAGGACAAATCATGCACTGTGGGTGTCATTTGGGGCTTTACTAACCCTGTTATGTTTATGGGTTTGAACCATTTTTTTTTTTTTCCCAAGGTAGTTTGCAGCTCGAGTCATGTGAAAGAGGTAAGAAATATTCTCATTACTTCAACATAACGGATTTTTGTGATTGAAGTTTTTAATTGCAGTAAGGAGTAGTTTATTACGAGGAAGATTAAATTACCTGCACTTCTGCTTCTTTTCCTGGTGTTAGCAGAGATTCTGTTGTTGTTTGCTGTTCTGTACCCCATTTGGTTTTCTTAATATTCATTTTGTTCACCTGTTCTTAGCATTAAAACCTATAGCAGTTTGTTAATTAAGCTAACGCTGCGGATAGCTACGCCTGGGAAACTTTTCAATACTGCTCAGCAGTTTGCGGTGAAGGGGGCCCTTTTTCACTGACTTGAGTACACTTACTGAATAATTGCATCTGACAGGGTTCTGAAGCTTTGACAAAATTTCCTTTGCCTTCTGATTTTGGTTGCTTCTGTTTTGACTTTAAGATGTCCCTGGATGTTTGTCACGGGAAATGAACTTGGCTGTTTGTTTTGTTTTAAGTGACATTCAATACTCTGAAGAAAGAAGTGGAGTATGACAAGTCTGTAGTTGTGTCAATTTTTCTTTTTCCATCCATGAAATAGCTAGACATGTAGATATCTAACTGTTCTGCTCGTGCAGTACACTATGTCCTGGATTTTTAATAGGACTTCTCTGTAGCTAGTTTAGGAGTCTAGGATTGCGGGGTTTTTTACACTTAGAAATGAACTTTATGACTTTTGTAGAGCACTGAGGGTTTTTAATCTGGCAAATGTCAGTGACAAGAGAAAAGCTGTGGTGTAACAACTAGGAGAACCTTTTCCAATTTGTCTCAACAGAATTTCTCTGCCCTTTGGCAGGAGACACTGTCACTCCGTGAAAAACAAAGCTGCACAGAGTCTATATTGCCTGAAAAACAAAGGTAATAAGGAAAATTGTAGAGTTCATGCACCACAAGCAACAGGTTATGAAGTTCAAATCTGCCCTTACTAAAAGTTTTTAATAAGATCAAATAGTGCAGATTCCTGGGTTTAACTGCCTCATACTGTTTTTTGCTCTGAAGGGTTAGTAGTCCTGGTGCAAAACTGGTCCCTCTGCACTCAAAACAAGGGCACTTTGCTGGTTTATAGCAGCTGAAGAGCTGACTCTTCGTGGTCAGCTGAGAAAAACAGCACAGGTCCCCAGACATCTGTGAGTCGATTTCGGTCCCCTCAGCGACATGCGTGTGGAATTCTGAATTGGCCAGGCTGGGTGAAGCGCATTAGCCAAATTAGCTGTCCCTCCTATACGTATGTACGGGCTGGCTTCCTACCGACGCACTGAGATACCAGCTGCGCAGAGTGTTGACTCAAATGTGTAAACTTCCCATGTTAGCAATTATCATGGCACAGTTTACACACAGCAGGCATTTCCCTGCTAATTAACCAGCGCCGTTATCAACACGCGCCTGTTCACCTTTGGCCCCGGTTATTAGAGCATCGCTGTGTTAAGCATTATTTGTGCCCTTCCAGACACTGACAGCGTGTGCGGATCTCGGTGGTTACGGGCTGCTGTATTGCAGAATTAACACAGTAAGGGTTCGCTTGTACTTTTAAAGGAGTGAGTCAGAAAAGGCTTAATCTGGCAACAGGTGGGCTCGCAAGTAAGCAGAGAAACAGCACGCCAGGGGAAATCTGCATTTCAAACCCGTGTACTGACACCCGTGGTAATTGCTGGTTTGAACAAGATGCTCCAGCTCCTTAAAAAGGCAGCTGACTTACTCACAAACATTAATGGTCCGCAAATGCTATCGTTTTTCACTGAGTGGCAAGGGGGTTATATGGATGAAGAACTTGGGTTTTTTCTACACTGCTGCATGTCTGTTGACTACCATGGCATGACAGTATCCCTGAGGGGATAAAAAACAGGTTTGAAGCAAACAAAGAACTTCTTTTGCTACATACAGATTTTGCTTCTCTAATAATAATTATTTATTAGACTTCTTCTACAGCTTTGACTTAAAAATATAATATGCAAGACGTGAAGGGATGAGGCAAATGGTGTCTTAAGCAAACAGAGCCTCAGCTCTGGATCCGCCGACTGGCTCGTGTGATATTTGCTGTCTGATAACACTTCCATAGCTCCACTGAATTGCCTCCTTAATTGCGTAAGTATAAGGAAGAGATTAATCCTCTCCCCCCAGCCCTGCTCTGTATTTTGTACACCTACAGCTGTAGGACATCTGCTAAGACAGAAGATTCTACATAAATAAGACGTTAATGTAAAAAATGTTATTTACATTACCTAAAATGAGCACTGTTAGGGAAACGTCCAAGAGGCTGTGTATCTTTCCTGTGATGGCTGGATGGAGGTTCCTAAACAAAAAGCAGCAGGCAACCTAATGTTTTCAAGGGGTCCTTTACATTTTTGTAAACTCTAAGAGTTCTGTGGAAAAAAAATCTTTTCAGGTTCTTTGTCCACAGTCCTTTATGGTCTTAATTGCTCTACTGTACTTTCCTTTCTTCTTGTTCTTTCCCCTGCTTATTGAAGCTTAAAGAATGATTGGGAGGGTCACACGCAACTTCCAGATGACCTTCCATACCAGACAAAACCCACACGGAGGAGAGAAATCCTCATCCACCTTTGAAAAGCACCAGGGTTCAGCTTCCAGTGTGAGCTTTTTCTTTGGCTTTTCTTTCTTCTAGACCCAATTTGATGCCAAAATAGTCAACCATCACACAGATCTGGGTTTTGTTTAATCTTTTTACTTGATCCCAAGTAGAGCCTTGATGTGATCGGCACTGTGCCGTACCTCCAGGGATTTGGGCCACACAACCCCATTTTCAGAAGACGCAGGTTACCCGAACAACTATTTTAACAAGGTTATGCAGATCCCACTGCCAGCGAAAGGATCGCAGCCAATTTCCCAGCTATGGGATCATTAAAGGCAACAGCTTCTGAGTTTTCACAGCCAGCACTGAGTTGTGAGGGTGTGAAAGGCAAGCAGCTCTCTATTGCCACAGCTGCAGCTGCACCGAAGAGGCGGCTGTACCGCTCTTTTGCTGCAGAAAACCATACCAAAGTGACCTCGGTTTTTGGGGTCCCTTTTTCTTGATTCTACCGATCTCACATCTAGACACGGGCGGCACGCAAGGAGCTGCCTATTGATTACAAACCCTTTTGTTACAGAGAAAACAGTCTCTTAATTTTGCCAGACTTCAGCGCCGATACGGCAAGCGCAGTCAGCACGGAAAAACATGCCGTGTCAGCGGTATAATATGAACAAATAAAACCATCAAATTATTTGTGGTTGGATGTTTGTTTCATGACTCTTTTGTCACTCAGCCGCCCTTCTCTTCATCATGTTTTTTTCTTTCCTGCTAAACCGCTTTGACACATTTTCCATTCTATACGTCACCAAAGATTGCTGCCCTGGGAGCAGCTGTGGTAGGATGCATTCCTTCCTCTTTATCCCCGATTTCTAACATTTATAGCGAGGGAACGGCCCTTCAGAGTGTGACCAGGTGCTCCTGGGGCTCAGGGATCACCTCGCTGCTCCCTGGCGTCTCTTCTGCTGGGGATGTAAACTAGTGCTCCGTACCTACTTGCTCACCACAGAATTAAAGCAAAATAAAAAGATCAGCACAAGCGAAGTTGTGGGGTCTCCACAACTGGTGGGGTAAGATGTGAGGGTCTGGGGAGACCATGCTATGTTGCGAGGATGTTCTGTTGCTCGTATAAAGTCTGATCAGTTCCAAATTATGTTAATCCCAAATGTTTAGATCTTTAAACTTCCATGAGGTATTCAGGTGGTTTAGGTTATTCTTGACAGCTTGAGTCCAGCCACCAGTTATCGAGAGCCTCTGTGATGCTTTTCAGCCAATGCGGGACTTTTTTATGTTCGCAGCCCGCTTTACACGACCACATCTCTGGTTCCCAGCTGGCTTCCCAGAAGCTGATCAAGCAGAAGAGAACCAAACCTTGCTTATTGTATGACCCTGGGCGTCCAGTGCAGCTCGCAGGCTGGAACTGGCAGGGCTCCTCAGGACCGTCAGTGCCCAGATCAGGACTGCCTAGAGCCGTATCCAACCTCAAAGCAGCGTAAGGGGTACCAGCTTGGTGAAAAGAGGCAGACTTTATTAGCGTGAGAGTCACAGCACAGCAGGGACTTTGCTGCTGGATGTAACCCGAGTGACTGGAGTGGAACAAGAAGAGAAATAAAGGAGAGGTGAGGCTGCTGTACGGTAAGGCAGTAAAACTACCTGACGGTCACGGATGTGCGCACACGGACTCCGCGGGGATCTCGTTTGGTACAAGATCCCGACACGATGGTCTTGCTTGGAATGTTTCCTGCTGTCGGTTTGGCTCCCGGGCTAAGAGCTGCTGCAGGCTACTTCCCTCCTGCCTTGGCAATGGGCTAAGGGCATTGCTTTTACAGGCTCATTCAGCCCCCCAATAAAGAGCGAGCCTTCCAGGTAAGTGGCAGAAAGCTCGTGAGCTCTAAAAGCGGTTTCTCAGCAGCTTTGGATCCGATAGCAGATGACCCACGCTTTGGACAGGTTTGTCTTTAAAATGCTATAAACAGCACATTAATTTCTCAGCAGTGTTTTAGAGTCATTAACTGTTTTACTATTTGTCATTTACTCACTGTGCACAGTTACGAGATATCTACTATCCTGAGATCTAAGCGCACAGCATTAAATTGTGTCACTTTAGAAGGACCTCCAGCATGGGCCTCCTTTCCTTGCAATGTGTTACAGCAAACAAACTGCTTGTCTTCAGATGCTTTAAGGAACGTGCGTTTATGGTAGTTGCTGATCCTACTTTTAATGTTTCCACCAGGCCTGTGCTGAAAGACACACCATGTTTAGCAAATGTGTCTTTTGGACTCTCAGTCTTGCAGAACGGGCTAATAAATTGCTTTGTGCACTGCTTTTCATTTGGTGCTATTTCTCCAGCAGCTGTTACAAAAAGAGCTCTGTCAACCTGCACTCCAGGTTTGTGTGCATAAGAAAACATGCATGTGCAAAATGGACAGAGGAGAACCTTTTTTTTTTTTAAAAAAGAAAATGAGGTCCCATTGCTTTTTACCTTAATGACATTCTGATTTTTCCACAAACCAGTCTTTTCAGTCCCAGCTATATCTAGGTCTACCTCTCTGGGATGTGGGGCAGTGCCTGGGGGTCAGGCAGCATGCAGCTCTTTGCAGCGTGCTGCAGCTCTAACCCACATCGCACACGCAGGCTCCTGGGCACAGAAATCAGAGGTGCGTGCACAGGACGGTGTTTTATACCAGAATTTAGGTGCTGAGAGGCCCTCCTTAGGATAAAAGTATCTACAAAAGTTCATAGGCTGAAATGGAAACACATGAGAAGTGATGCTGGGTAAAGTGGTAGGATGCAGCTCAAAACATCAAAACTTTCCTTCAAGTTACACAAAAATACTGCAGTAGTCTTCATTAATACATCTAATGAGTTAGCCTTTCCCTGAGCCAGTGGGATTTGGGGTCAAGAATGAAGAACAAAGAGAAAAATATACATAAGCTATGTTTTACACCATAATGCGCTGGTCACCCACTAACCAAAAATGCTGAAATAGCTAAGTAAATGAATTCGTCTGATGCAGAACCGCATGAAAGTCTGTCTTAAGGAGCTCCCCACTGCAGACTTGCCACTCTCTGTTTTTTTCCCTAAGGACAGCAGCTGTGGTTTATCCTCTCCTCCCCTCCTTTCCCCACTTAAAAAGTGCTACGTTCTCACCGAAATCTCCATTCCCAAAGCAAAGAGAATCGTTAGTTACTGACACTTAAAAACTACCAAATCTTCCTCGGCTGAACCTCATCTCAATAACGTATCAGGAGGATGTAGCACCCTGTGCCAGAGCAAGTCTCACCTTAAAGAATTCGGCCTATAGGACCCTATTGAGACACCCTTCTGGTTCCTCCTTGAATAAAGGATTATCCTCCAAACTCTGTGCTCCAAATCCCGGATATAAGCAGTGATATGTGGGCAGCACTTAGACCCATTTCCTAGTTCCACAGTCTGCAAAGAACTGGGGCAATTGATCTACATTTTGTTGTTCGGTCCTTCCTGGCTTTGGATGACTTTTTCCACTTGTTTATACTGTACTTCTTTTAGCAGTTTATGTGATCTGTATAGGGCTGATCAATTATAGCTAGAAGCTGTAAATCTAGGAAAAACTCCAGAGAAAATGTAGCACTTAGCAAAGTGCTGATGGAGGCACACCCAAACAGAAATTTAACCCTCTCTCATCCGTAGAAGAGCCTCGGCATTGCTTGACTGGGCAATGAGAAAAAGTTGTGTTGTGAAGAGGCTGCGTTTCTCTTTGTGACCATTCCCCACTCCCCTGCCTTGCTAATTAAAGGCAGATTTATTTGGCTTCATTGATGCTAACAGGGGTTAGAGCTGCATGGGGGTATGTGAATTTCGTGAGAGCTTTGTCACTTCTAAAGGACTGATAGCACAAGTGGGGCTTTGCCCACTTGTGTTGAGGCACCTAAGGCTTTGGGAAGAAATCTCCTATGTGCTTTGGGAATAATACCAGTCATAATAACATCCATTCAGCATTTCATGCCGCAGAGTACAATTATATGCTTCTCTGGTGCGCAGGTTCAATGCCGTTAATCACAAAATGTTCCACATTGTCCGTGTTTTTGATGGTTTTAGCTGTTACATTCGGCTAATGAAACCTCTGCCTTGCTTGGAGGGATTGTTCTTTAAATAGCAGATAGAAAGGGACCATCAAAAAAGCAGGTTTGATTGCATGCTCTGCCGTGCAGAAAGAAAAAGAGCCCGTGCTGGCCTCTTCCATCGCAGCCTGGTGTGAGCAGCCGTGATGAACCCCGGCTCCCGAGCAAGCCCAGGACCTACCTGCTCTCAAAACACTGATTTCAGCCTATCAATTTTGCGCTTGTTAAAGCCAGTCTCAGGTCTCCAATTTACTCCGATGATACATCAGAGCCCACGACTATAAGGAGGTAATGACTGCTGTTTTTCGGGCTGCCAAAGCAGTCCCACATTAGCCCTGTGCCCTGCCCGCGTGGCCCCTATATAGCGTTACGTAAAGCAGGGCCCTTCCGTGTCTTACCAGTTACATAGTTCCTTGCATAAACTTTTTCTATAAAATCAAAAATTTAGGCCAGCTTCTAGTGATTCCAAAATATGGAGTTATCAAGACCTAATTACTTTTTGTTTGCTTTCATAATAACAGGAAGCATAACAGAGTGGTGTCAAAGTGGCTTATGTCTATAATTGCTGTTGGAAGAGTCTGCTGATATTTATATTGTGAATGAGTTCACTGAAATAAAGATAGACTTCTTATGGGAGCAAACATTCAACCTTAACAATAGCAAAAAATAGCAAAATTCTTCTTCTTGCTATCTGCACGTCGTCTTTACAAGAGCACTCTTCTTTGTGTTGCTGGGTGGTTCTTTTTTTGGAGGGGAAGGGTTGTTTTTAATACACAATGATAAGAAGACCCTGAAAAAATAAATAAGCTTGCTGGGATGGGGCGGGGGGCGGGACTGCCCCCATTAAAGCATTGTGTTTCCAAAGCTTTACTCTTTCAACAGCCTGGCTTTGGAGTCATGACTCTGTATGTTTATTATTGTATTATCATTGTATATATTGACAGTCTGACCAGTAACACTCCACTAGCAGCATTCCACAAAATGCTGGTGAGAGAAAACAGTAATGAACCATGCAAAACATTACATGCTGAAGCTATTTTTGTCTGTCAAGGAACTAGCAAACTGCTGTGAATTTGTTCATATGGTCTCTTTCTTTCCCTTTTTTCCCCTTCTGTTTTGTGACTTTTTCCTCTCCTGCCCCCTTATTTTTTTTTACCCGTGTGGCATCTGTTGGCATCACACCAGGCCACAGAATATTTGGTTGCATTTTTCAGGAGGGAGGGAGATAATCAAGCTAAAACCTCATCCCAAATTCACCAACAGGCTTGATAACGGTCTGAGCCGGTGGCAGGGATGGGAACAGAAACTTGAGAACAATTGCTTTCAAATTCCCGGTACTAAATTATAGTCAGGCCACCTCTGAGACTGCATAAATTAGCTGCCCCAATTTAATCATCTACAATAGCTTCAACACAATTTCTGTATGGCCTCTCAGCCTTCAGAAAGGTGAGGCAAAACACCCAGCTGGAAGCCTTTCCTCCTCCTCTACCTCCCTACCACTCCTTCCGCAGCCCTTTTTTTTTTTATTTTTTTTTTTTTGCATCCTTTTGTTTTCCTTTTTGACTAACTACAGTCAGATTCTGGGCTGGTCAGAGCACCAAGTCAGTCAAAGTGCCTTGCATTTCTATAGTCTTGAAATGCAAACAAGGGTGAAAAAATCCTTTTCAGAGAGACAAATTGGTATTAGCACTGAGTGAAGGGAACAATCTAGCACCTATCCAGCCATCAGTGCTTTGCAAAACGTGTTTGCAGGTTTTCTTCTGAGGTTGAGCTATGTGAATGGCGTGAGGTGGTGTTGACTTCTCGGTGTCCCCCAGCTGATAGCACTGATTGCTAGGTGTCCCCCAGCTGATAGCACTGATTGCTAGGTGTCCCCTACCTGATAGCATCTGGGAATTTGGGCAGGGGCGATGGGGCTGGAGCTGCAAAGCCACGCTGGTACTCTCGGGGCAAAGAGCGGCAGTCCTGGTTTGTGAAATCCACCTCGAGCTTGTAGCCTCATAAGGAAAAATATGCCTTACTAGAAGGCGGTAATTGGCAGAAAATAAGGGAGAGGGGAGAACTCGGCTCGAGTCGCCGTTCTCGTTAGTTTTAAATTAGTGGAACTCCATTGGCTTCACGGGAGTTATTTCTGATTTACACGGAAATCGGAATCAGATGCCAAACGTATTGAAAGCCTTTGTGTTTACAGTTGTGGGACGGTCCTGCGAATATAGCCCGGATAACGCTGTATTGTGCCGGACTGCCAAGAGGCCAGCGCCCGGCAGCGCGTCATCCAGCGCCCGGGTACCCTACCCGCAAAAGAGAAGCAAAGCACAGCAACGTTTCGTCACCAGCATCACGTCATGCGAAACTCCACTGGCGTGCTGGGTATCGCCATCACGCGTGTAATGCCTTTTTCGCAGAGGTAAGGAAAATCCATTAGCAGAATTAATCTCTGCTTCAAAAGGTGACCTCTCCACAAGGAAAAATGGTCTTTCAGTTAAATACAGTTTGCTGATAAATAGTTTATGATGGTGCTGAAGGCTGGCATTCCCGTGATTATTTATACTGTGTTATAGCGTATCTGCTATGGACAAACTGCACTGCCGGTCCTTCAAGCCTTATTTCTCAAAACGAAATGTTCACTCAGCAGCCAAGCTTGTTTTCGTAATTAATAACATTTAAAGTGACAGAGGCTTAGTCTCTCCCTACAACGTTTCTTTCAATACTATTTACACTGCAGAGATTCATTGACTTCTTTCAGTCAGTACCAGTTAAACATAACCTAACATTACTGAGGTCTGCTGTTCCTTGATTTTTTTTTTCTAATACTTCAGTTACACGGATTGCATTTTAATCGGATAGGAAATCAGCAGTCTGGAGGAGGCAGAAGAACTGAAACCTGAGAAAGTCAGTGTGTTACAGCAAGCCAGGCACACTCTGCGTGCTCCGTGGTGGCTCCGAAATCTATCTGCTCTCTGCTGACAGCCGAATTTTCATAGTGTGGGCTTTGCTTAGGTTTACGTCTGCACTGTTGTAGTTTTAAGTAGCTTGGGCTGCGCTATCTCAGACATACGCTGAGGTAACCAGGAGCAGAATCTGATTTGCAAATTAAACTTAACAGCAAAACCAAAATAATGACTCCATAGTGGAGTCATTAAGGTCATTCAAAAGCCTTTACTATGCTATGGGTAAAATTTGAGCTGTTCTGCTTCTAGGCTCATTCAATCTCGTCAGAAGAAACAAGACAATTTGAAGGAAATAAGAAGTGATATATTTTTTAAAACCAGAATACCAGAAGTTATTATTTTATTTCAAAAATCTGCTTTTACTAAATAGGTGAACATATTATAGAAACAAATAACTGTACATTTACCTGTCTGTATATACATTCTGTACAGGCATGGGCTTGCTTCTTGACCGTTTGCAGTATTTAAAGTTCTGGCAAGACAGCATTACTGAAATACAAGAGGAAAAAGCTGTGTTTCAGTAAGGCCCAAAGCTGTTGGGCCTTTCCAAGCAGAATAAGGTCTTAAAAGTACCAGAAATCCTTCATGAAAGCATGCTCCCAAACTTACCTTTTAAGGAAGTTTACGATGATTCAGATAAGACTGGAAAGAATTTCCCAACTTTCAAGCGCTAACCCATTTCTATAAACAAACTTAACACCTAAACTTTTGATAAATTACTCCAGGGTTTACCCACTGCACGCTGCAATACGTCCAGATGCGGTGCCGATGTATTCTGCAGTTAGGGTCTGGTAAAGGCAGCGTGGGGAAATTAAGATGTGCTGCAGCGATTTCATGACCTGAACCATAGTTACTCATTTCGGTGTATCCCGTTGTATTTCTACCACAGTCTCTAACCACACGGCTGCGATTCAGCTGGGAAAATAGAGGGCTTGTTTGCAGTGACATTTTGGGTAGCCTTAAAGCTGTCTTCCCCCAGCTTCAGCTGCATGAGCTCATTCACAGCCCGCCTCGGCATTTGCGATACAGCTGTTCACCGTATGCATCCTGACCCTCGAGCGGATCCCCTGTTTCACTCAGTCCTGCTTCTCTTTCTAGGCTTGTCTTCGTCGATCAAAATTAGAGACGTGAAACATGATATCATGACGTTATAACCTAAGAAGAATGAAAAAAGCAGGAAATCAGAGCTAGGGTTTGGTCTGATTGTTCCTGGCGGAGGGGCTCTGTTTTTGGGATGGACTGGGACACTAGCACCTTACGTCTTCGATATTGCTACCTTTCCAGGCTTGGGCAGAAATCTGCTCGGACTTAAGGTTTTTTTAGTGAGCTGAAGAGCGTGAGGTTGATGATGATCTTAAAACTGATGCTTGATTTCAGTTCGGGCTGAGAGTCTTTACCGACTAATTTGGGAAGGGAGGGAGGGAAGGTTGTAATTAATGGGGTCTGAAGGCATGAGGGCCACGCTTACAAGGCACGATCATAAATCGAGCCCTAGCTTTGCAGTGCCATCCCTGCACCCCGGGCAGGTGAGTGGGTACTCGACTGACTCCAGCTCCAAAGGCAAAAGCACTGAGTGACATCTTTGCCTGGCTGGCGGGTTCAAATGGTTGTATTCTGCAATGCCTCCAGGATTACATCCTCCTGCACAGGGCAGCTTAGGCGCTTTCCCAAGCTCGTCTGGCAAGCTTGGGACCGTACTCAAACTACATCTGTTAAAGGATGGTGCGTACGTATGAGGAGGAAACCTTTCAACCCTGTGGAAAGTCCGTGTTTTGGAGTACCTGTTCTGCAATAGGAGCAAAGAGGTTGTGTAACGTGGTGTTTGGTGGCCATTGCACAAATATTAAAGTGGGTTTGCTAGAAAAGTGATTTGCTAGGAAGGTGGAAGGAATTCCTGCCAGTAGCACCAAATACACTTTCAGCTGGGGACTCTTTCTGAGGGGAGAAAAGTCCTGAGTGAAGATTTCGGGGGTTTTTCAAAGGATGGCCCAACCCATTAACATCCATTCAGCTACTGATGCTTTGATCTTCTGCAGGAGCTCTAAAACAAGCAGGCAAGGAGGGAGAAAGGAGGAGAGAAGAAGAGACAAAAACTGTCAAGGGTCCAAATGCTCCTAACGCTTATGCAATGTGTATGGTGCTAATTGCCTTTCTTGCTTCCAAGCCAGCTCATCATCTTCTTCATTTGAGGTTTTCCACAGATCAGTGTAAAACAATTTTCTGTAATTCCCAAGCCTAACAAAAATAATCCTTTATTGTTTAGCACTTAATTGCAGGTCACCAATTCTAAACAGAAAAAAATGACTGTAACCTATAGGGGTAAACAGAAGCACAACCTACATCAAATCTAGTAAGAGTCACTGAAGTACATAGGTTGATCTAGGAACAGGTTTTTCTGGTAATTAAAAGTGAGTTTGGCAATCCTTGGATGAAAGTCTCTGTGCTTGTCAACTTCAAAATGGGCTGAGATCACACTGAAGATTACTTACTGCTAAGTAAATTCTGATTAGCTGTGTCTTTCTGCCCTGGAAGACAAGGCACTGTGGCAATACAGACAAAAAGAAAGATGCTTCCCTCGTGGGAGGTACTGAATAAGTAACTAATTCATAATATAAAAATATAGTAATAAAATTTTGAGATTCAATGCCTGATTCCAGAAACTGAGTTGCTGCTGGATGTGGCAAATTCTTTCCGGCTGTGACTCTAGCAAGCCTATTGATTTTGGCAAAGCCAGTCTAGTTTATGCTACGTGTGTGTATAACTATATGGGGCTTCCTGAAGCTATAGGTGGGCTATCACAAGGCTGATATACTCTTACCCTTTTTTGAGCATGTCCAGCTCCATTTTAAAAGCAGCTTGGGTTTTTACCACTGCTGTTTCTTTACGGCGAGCAAACTTAATGTGAAAATTGCTGGAAGACATTAAATATGGACCTCCACACTACCACTCCAACAGACACTTTGGTAACAGCACGGCCATGCTCTGATATTGCTTAAATGTTACTTGTTCTTTTTTGTACTCTGATCTAATTCTTGTTTCCCCCTAATGGTCAAATAACATTGGTCTAATTAAAATCAGGCAAATATTTTGTGTCATGTGTAATAGGTAATATAAAGTACATATGTAATGATTTAACTGAACATCTAAGCTTTGGATAAAGAAAAGTTTTCATCTGGCGTTAACTTCCCAGTAGACGGAGACCAATGACTGTTGCCAGTCCTGTCGCAGCTCTCTGGTAGATGCTGCTTGGGTAGCACTGGCCTTTCTATAGGGATTATTCAAGCACAGCAAACTCAAGATTTTTCTTCTTCTTTTTTTGGTAGCTTTCATTTGCATGGGAAAATTATCCTCAATGATAACAGAAGATAGAACCATCATTTTTGTGATACGTCTCTGAGAGTGCCCCAATCTAATCTCCATTTGGTTATGGTAGTTGGATTAGTATGAAACATTAGCAAATTGGGTCTCTGGCCTCACAAAACCAAACACAAATATTTAACCTGGCAAAGGATTTTTCAGCAACAATCCCTCAAAAGTCTAAGAGAAAGTAGGCCTTGAAATACTTTTCAACTGATAAAATACTCATGTGCCAGGCTTCAGCCACTGTTCAAGAATAGCAGAAAGGAATTCTCTCCAGCCAGGGATATCTATTCAGAAACAGAGATATAAGTGTTTTAGTCCCTTCTAAATGTCGAGAAAGAGCCCACCTAAGTTCCTACTTTTTCTCTTCAGAATTTGAGAGGTGAAAATTAAACGCAGGTAACTTTCTATAGCTGTGTCCAGTGTACCCAAATTTTAAAGCAGTGCAGTGAGAGGAGACGGCTAAGTCAGTCGATGGCCATCCAATGGAGGAACAGGTAAAAGGGAGAGCTATTTTACTGCTGAAAGAATGGTACTAATATTTTTATTCCCTCCAAGGCTTATGACTCTGTAAATTGCAGCATAAAACTATAAATCCCTTCCCCTTTTTTTCCAAATTTATATATCAATGGTGTTTTTCCTATTCTGTTTTTAAATAGCTGTTTGCTGCTATTTCTATTTTTTGTGGCTTATTAAACAGCATCATCTACAAAACACAATGACAGCACTTAAAAACTTAGAAAATACTCACACACAAAGAGCAACTTATATGTATTGGCAGGTTATAACAAATATGTGAAATTCATTCTCAGAAGTTATTACTGGTATAAAGGATCTGACAGGAATTGAGAAAGTTTAGGCATTTATGTAAACTCACGTCTGCATTATGCAGGATTAAAAAGTAGTGTAGAATTAAAAAGAGAAAAAAAATGGAAATCCTCATGCTTTGTGGCGTAAGCCAACCATTAATTCATAGTGCTTTCCCTGGGGACCTTTTTTTTGGCTTGTATTCTCTTTTTGAGACCTTTCCCACTGTTATCGGAGAGAAAGGATAAAGTGGATCACTACTCTGACACAGTATGGAAATTTCTATGCTTATATTTAAGATGTTTCTCCCACTCTCCACTCTCCTGACTTGGATGAGAGTGGGAGAGCCTGCACCAGGAATCAGCACTAGCAAAAGTTCCCAGAGTCCAGTCCCATTCACTGCAATTCCTAAGGCATTGGGTTTTATATTAGGAATTGAAAAACACTAGTTTAATGTTAGGGGGAGGAATTATTTCCTTAGATTCTTTTTTTTAGGGGAGTGTCTTTTAAAAATTTTGACAGCTAAGCAGTTTAAAAAAAATCACTCCTGTGAAATAAAACCTTTAACTTTCCGTAATTGGAATAATTTGCATAGACAGTATTTGGCAGCTCCAAAGAGAATGAATTATGATTTTCTTTGATTGCATGTTTTCTTCTCCCATAAAACTGTGTTCTGCACATGGACTCTATTCTCAGACATCTCCCAGTCCTGCTTTGCTGGCCCCTCAACAAGAAGCCCTCCGACACCTCTGGCAGAGCGAGGACAGCCTCTCTGCCGTCCTCGCTCCAGCCAACCCTCGCCACGAGAAGGGCATGAAGTCAGGAACATCTATAACTCGGTCCCCTCGGATTCGGGTACACCTTCGCTTCCAGCAGCTCTGGCTACAACTAGTGCCACGGGCTGAAGCAGACCCCTCGAGGCAATACTGATTTTCACGAATGAGTCTCCTCCTCTCAAGTTCATCGTCCACGCGCCCTGGAGCACTTGTACCGGCACAGCGAAGGAGACAGCTGGGTGCAAACAAGTGGCAGGGACTTTGCTGTGAACTGCATGAGCCCTCCGATACCTTCAGGCTAAACACATACCAAGGCAGCAGAGAAATATAGTTACCAAGAGCCCAGTTCTGTAAAGGCAAACATCTCTTTTTATTAAAAACTATGGACTTTTAACCCACCCTGAACAGAGTTTTGAAAGTTTCATTTGACTTGCAGGGACCGTAAATTGCGTGGTCTTGTATTTAGCCAAGGTTCCAGTCCTTAATTCCCTATATACCTGAAATCATGCTCACAAGCATGACCAGTCACTCTAGTCCTAATAAGACACGCTGACTTTTTCTTAGGGCCGGTCAGGAATCACTGTTTCAGCACACCTCTGCCTATCTCCTCAGCCTGTTCCTCCCACCCATCCACCCCCACATGGTTGCTAATTGCACCTTCATTGAATTTTGGGTTTGTTACCTGGACTAATTGCACCGTCATTGAACTGGAGCAAGAAGCTGAGTGGCCAAGCCACTCAGTAGCGAGCGCATTTTCCCAGGAGGAGGGAATCAGTGAATCCAAGGCCTGCTCCAATGAATTTTGTGTACTTAAAAAAAAAAAAAAAATAAAAAAAATCACCAGAGTAAGGGTTCAAAACCTAGATCTCCCCTCCAGGCATGACACCTGCTTTATAGAGCTGCACTCCATCCTCTGGTTGCATAATTAATTCCATGTAAAGTGGAAGGGCCTTTTTCTATCCTAAATTCCAACGGCTCAGCGTGAAAGCACTGCTGTCAGATAAGCTCATGGTACGAAGCTTAGAGGGCTTTGGGAAGAGTATTGCGACGCGCGGTTTGCGGTGGCCGGTGACGTACACGTTCAGCTGACTCCTGAAAATCTGTCATCGATTGCACCGTCGCTGCTGACTGTGAAGGACCAGGTTTGAAGGGCTGGGTGGGCACTTCCAGTCCCATGTTACCAAAATCAGGGCGTCTAGGGAAGAAGAAGGGTAATTTTATCTAGGTGTTTCATGTGCTAGATGAGAGCTTCTCGGTTAATGGGGGAAAGGGAAAGTGGGCACGGCTACCTTATATTTCTGAAAGGAAAAATACCCACCTTGGCTTTGTTCACCTCTCAAAGAGCCAGCCCAAGCCTATGAATTGTAACAGGACGGAAATATCTTTGCACCTTAATGAATAAAGGATTTCCAGTCCTGGACAGATGTCAGGATGCTCAAGTGTTGGTATGTGACATGGCCAAATTTAAAAGCGGTTAGGTGTAGACAGACGTGAATCCTTCTGCTGACACTTTGAGCCGGCTGGACCCCTGCCACCTCCTGCCCAGACGGTGTGGTGTTATGTCAGTGCCACGGCGTGCCCGAGCTGATGTCAGAGAAGGGGACGTGTTATCCCAGGCACCGAACTCACGTCTGGCTCTTCACATCGGAACTGGCCACGTAGGAGCCGGTTTGGAGCTCGGGCAAAGCAAGGTTGGGCTTGCGTGCATGAAGGCAGCATCTCTCAGCATGGGGGGGGCTCTCCCTATACCCTGGACGGGCATAACTTGGTGCCGGGGAGCTCCTGGGGGTCCCGAGGGAGGTGTAGCTTTAGCCGATGAGCTGATCACCACTCACAAGACTCTGCAAGGGTCTGCGTACGGTGAGGAGATACTCACCTGCCAAAGGAATACAGTTGTGCAAGCGCCAGGCAGGGATTTCTGAGCACAGGGTTCCGGGGTTGGCAGCAATGAGGTACCTCGCTTCTCGTGCAGGACTTTTTCAAAACATCTACAAAAGAGAGATCAGAGCAAGGTAGATGCTACATGCAGTTGAAGACAGTTTTGTCATTTTGTGGCCTCGCTGCTAAGGAGAGCGGCATAAACACTGAAAGGGACGCGCTTCCAGTTTCTGTCTTCCCTTTTAGCGCTGTCTGGGTATGCATGGCTTCTCTAAGGAACTGGTGGGTCAAATTCCTTTACAAGCAGGATCTGGCAGGGGCAGGGTTAAAAAACGAGCCCTTCCCAGGGAAACTGGCTTTGGAACAATTGTCTGTTGCGGGGAGAGGAGCCACCTGCAGCCCATCAGCATGGGAGGTGTTGATAAAGACCAGTGGCTCTTCCCAGCAGTGGGAGAAAGTCACACCTCTGCAGAGTTTATAAAACTGAGCCAGGAGGACCTTGGAAGGAGGATGCTCATGCTTTTGTAAGGAATGAAGCATTTATTATTACTACTACTACTACTTCTTTTGCTTTTCTTCACGTTAGGAATTTTCTTGAACTCCAGCATTCTTTTCTCCTCATTTCTTTCCCCTTTCAGAATTCCTTTTTGTTTCTTGTAGCAGATTAATAGAAAAGGATTTTTACGTCTGTAATTTGGACAAGGGGATATTTGAAAGGGAGCATAACTCTGTAGGCTTGCGTGGTGGTTGACTTAAGCTGAGCTTGTTTTTTAATCTTAGTTGCTAAGGTCGGTGTGTCTTTATCGGTCCAAACAAAAGAGCTGGTAAGGCACTGCACTTAAATCACTAGGATAGTAGTTTACAAGCATACATCTTGCTGTGTGTTTCCTTCTGACAGGTGTAAATATCAGATAACCTACTTCTTCAAATTCAACTAAGCTTTTAAAAATCATGCAGATTTTATGTCTGACTCTGCATATTGCAGTTCATCTCATTTTATATCTTTAGACTAAATCTAGTGACTGGCTTGGATTAGAATGAAGCATTGCAATTCTCTGGAAATTTAGCTGTCAGTCAGAGTTGTAGATGGGGGCCACACCTGTCTAACCTTCCTGTAGTAACTGATTTTAGCAGCTGAACTGTTCCTGTCTGATCCCAGCCCCGTTTCTCCCTGCGGAGGGGGAGGAGGGCCGTGTATATGTGACCTGTGGGCAGTTTCTCTTGTGTTCCTGCCAATCTCACGGAGTGAGTTAGATGCATCAGACGCTTCAAAGCCAGCACCTTGAAGCATGTCTGAGTAATAAGGTTGTGGAGGCAGAAAAGTGCAAGGCTTGCTTTGACTGCTGTTGTAACAGTAGTACAGGCTATATCTAATCTGCTGGTAAGGGCTATTGTAGTTGCCAGCACTGTTATTCCCTAGCTGGGAGAGGGCTAAACCATCCAAATGCTGTTTGGGTAGACAAAGTAGTAAAATACTAAACCCACGAACACATTTGGCTGCCTTTCCTATTGCAAATAGCGTTGCCAGTCTAAGATAGAGGACTTCTCTGGAGGAAGGAAACTAAACGTTTACTGATGTTGATTAGTTTCTGAAAAGATTTAGGAAATCTGTTTATACGTGGGCTGGCGGTGATATCATTTTGTCTGATGTCTGGAAAGAATTAAGACTTCTTTAATTTGCTTATTCAGACATTAAGGTCTGAGAGGTGAACAGAGAAGGCACCACATTGCCTCATCACATCAGTCAGAAAATTCACAAAAAAAGCACAAGGCCACATAGTCTAGCTTCAGCAAGAACAGCTGACTTTGAAAGAGGGCAAAACCTTATTTGTGGCTCTCTTTTCAGGCCGGAGCCTTTGAGCAAACTTGTGTAACGTGCCTGCTGGGCAAAGCAAGGGAGCAGAAAGCTGTGCTCTGCAGTGCCTGGCGTGCTGCTGTCTGTCTGCCTGCCTGCCTCCCGCTCCTAATCCGCCAGGCTGCTGGGGAAGGGGTTTTTAAAACCAGTCCTTTTACCGCAGGACGGCTGTTCTTCCCCAGGAGGCAGCGGCCGAGCTGGCAGAGCAGCTTGCTCGGGAGCAGGAGGGTCCCCAGGGCGAGCGAGGTGTGTGCCTCCTGCCCAGACCTCCCTCGAGCGCTGCGGAAATAATAATACCGTTTCTTTGAGTAGGTATCAAAATCTGGGGAGAGTCTTAAGGTTCGTATTTAGAAAGAGCGTGAGCCGAAGCGTGCGTTTTACCCAACGTGGGAAGGGCTGCAGGAGGTAAGGCTGAGCTCAAGGGGAGGTTTTGATTAGCTCGGTACCAGGTCAGAGCGTGGGATCCCTTGCTTTCCTGAGCTGAGAGCCAGACGTACCGCTCAATGCTACGGGGCACAGGACTGTGCTGGGAGGTGGTGGTCACAGCGTGGGTGAGAGGAGATCCAGGGAGGAACGAGAATTTATGGATATGGTAGGCTGCAAAATGGAGTCTGATGGTGAGATTTTAAAATTGACTTGCGACAGTAATTTAGTATTTATAGATGCTGGGGGCAATTAGATGGCTCTGGTTTGCTCAGAAGGTAGAGTTGCTGTTTCAACATTCAAAGTATCAAACCAGTATGGAATCCTAGCCAATACTGATGTAATAAATCACTGATCAACAGAAACTGGAGAAGTTCAAGAAAGTGTTTAAGAGCGTCAAGTACCATCTCCTTTGAACGCAAATGGATGTTGTCCCAAACAACCTGCAGAAGGCTAGGCTAGGTTGTGATTAAAACTCAAGATGCTTTTCCTACAAACCTAATCCCAAAGAATATCGTTTCTGCCGTGGTGTAGGAGGGAAAACATTTTTCCCACATGGTTGAGGTCAGAAACTGATTGTTATTCTGTAAAGTAGAATCTACTTTGGTTTTCTGAGTCTTACTTCAGGTTTGCTTGGTGTCTGTTTGTATTATACAGGTTATCTTTCAAAACCACAGCATGAAAGCTGGGGTGGAAATGCAAATCGCTGTTCTGGGGACCCCTAACAATCTAAACCACACTCTACCTCCCGTGCCTGTCTGTAATATCTCCTTTAGTACATGATCGTGTAATTCTCTTTCATGTAGCAAGCTGTTCAGCAGCTCTCCTTTATGAATTTCAGGTAAGCAATAGTGTGCAGAGAGCATAATAACCTATCAGATATGGAAAATGCAGTGTCAGTATTTGGGAAATTTGACACATACGGATTGGATTTGGAGGGGAAAAAAGGTGATCGAAGGAAGCCTAGGGCCTGAATGCTTTTAAAATGCTGGCTCAATGTCTGCTGCACTTTTAATTAAATCCTGATCCCTTCTAGCCTTATGCATATGGTTAAGTGTCACTGAAGCCAAAGGGGTTTAAGAGGACTGTTCAGCACATGACTTCTAGCATTGCTCAAATTGCATGTTATTCGTAAAGATCTGAAGAATTAGAAATTTCAATAGTTTAATTGTTTTATAGGGTTCTTCAGTGTCATGATGAAGTTTATATCCTGGGGGTGGGGGGCAAACACCTTATTCAAATTGATGCCTTCCATCTCCAGTGGAGTGTAGATATCGGAGGGAGTAAACAAAGAATGAGAAAGTTTCTCTATTTTTTTTTTTTTGTTGTTGTTACAGAATCAATAATGTACTGAGCACTTAAAGCAAAAGTTCAATGCTAGCTTGCAGATAGTAAACAACCAACAAATGGAAACCAGTGACACCACAACATCATTGATATTTTAGAAGTCCGCATTAGTAATTGTGAGATTGATATGACATTGAAACTAATAAATGATTTATGTATAGTAATGACCTTTAAGACTATAATTACTGTAGAGTATAGTTTAGCCTGTATTTTGCTTCTCTCCCTCATTTACTGCTTTTGCATCCATTATTTGGCCTGTTTGTTGGAAATTATTTGTGTGGTTTTAAGTCCGATACATGTGTTTTTAATGTATTGGGAAGATAAAACACTATCTTTTGTCAATCAAGTTAGTGGCTGTGGCCAAATCACAACTTTGCAGAACAAAAATTAGGCCCCTGTTATTCTGGGTATACGGAATCCTTTTGTTGTTATTACTTTATGTCCAGGTTTGAGTTAGTATAAGGACACCTACTTTTTCTTCCTTCCAACCTCCTCCTCCCTGGGGGACAGCATGGCTCTTGTTGGTTTTCATCTTCCTGGGGCCTGAGACAGGCTTGAAAGAACGCAAAGAAAGAAAGATTCAGGGATCAAAAAGAAAAAGGTCATTATACAAATGAAGAAGCCTTCTGCTCTTCTTGAACAGAGAGAGCATTCTGAAGACAATACCATTTTTTCTGAATTCTACCTGGTATTTTACCGAGCACATTTGCACACTATATGCTCCTGCTCAAACATTGTTGCAAATATTTAAACTGTTTGTGCAATAAATGCACAACAAAATCACAGCTAATTTGAAGGAAATATGCTTGACTGACTTGAAGTGCAATAACATCTTCCAGTGGTTCCCGTGCAAGCAAGATTTCTGTATCTTTCTACTTTGATTCTGCATGTGGTTTTGCTTTGTATGTGTTCGGTTATTTGGATCAAACACTCCTATGCATTGATAGGAAAACACTAAAGTCTCAGCATCGGTGGTATGCAGGGCAAAAATCCCAGGGCTCTGGGATTTGGACATTATCAGTTCTCATTGGGAAGTTAGGGAAGCATGGACAATTCCCATCCTTCCGTCCAGCCTCCTTCAATACTGCCCACTTTTTCTCTCTTGAATGCTATTTATTCAGGCCATAGGTATTCTTGCTCGCAGTATGAGCTGGTCAGCACTTCCAAGGTCTCTGTAATATAAATAATATTCATGCCTGTCCCAAAGCCCTGTAGACTTCACTGGATACCTATACAATGGCAAAGTTTGTTGCTCTAATAACAGGCTAGTGGTTGCTTACCTCATGAAGGAACATGTTCATCGTGATCTGTAAATTTAAAATATTTTACCAGGCAAGTCTTTCAAGACTGATTTTTTTTTTCTTTTTCTTTTTTTTCCCTTAAAATGGTGTATTGGGAAAACAATGTTTTATAACCCTAGTGCATAATTTCCAAAACAGTATATTCATAGGACAAATGCCAATAAGCTAGAATGTTACACAAACAAGAATGCTATAAATTATGCGTGGACTCTCTACATAAAAACTTCAGTTTGAGAATTTACACAATAATTCATTTTTAAGTATTTTACAGCGTATTGAGTAGAAAAGAGGAAGGTAACAGAGTTAAACCATTTCTTTTGTAACTCAGAAGTTTAGAAAGGAGGATTTATCGGATGGTCAGTCAAATCTTGCATAGTCATGAACAATGAACCCTAAAGTTATGACAGCTGTAGTTATTTGACAGAAAAGACCATTGAGCTACCATAAGCCAGTAACATTAATTGCCTAGCTGTCGCTGTAAACAGATGTTTATGCGTTAAACTCCAGCGACTAGAGGAAGTAATTTTGTAGGGTATGGGGTATTTCTTGCTTAATATTAGTAGTGTTATATATGTAAATTAGAAGGGAAGAAATCTTATTCGCCTTTCTGATAATGACACTTGCACAACTAACTTCAGATCTCTGCTATTAATGCTTCTCAAGTCTGGTAAAGTTGGAGACAAGGAACTGGGATGTGAAGACTGTCCCCCTTGCTGCCTGCCTTGCTCCTGTCAGTCAGAGCTCCTCCGCCCATCATGTAATGTCTCTGACAAAGCCTCTTTCATCACGGTGGGCATCTTGACAGTTTTAACAGATTTTTTCCATTGCATCAGCTAAAGTGAAAATTTTAACACAATTTATAAGCTGTTTCTTCATTTTAAACAAAAATCTGAAGGGGTTAAAGCCACGTGGGCAGAAGGCCATGGGCTGAAGTTTAGAATCTGAGTTTTCCTGATAAATGAAGAATGTTTCTTGATTTCAGTTCTGTTAGTGCTTAATATGTCATTCTACAGAAAATATATTGTATTACAGCTGAAATATAAACCCACGTTTATATACAAAGTTGAGATGCTAATTGTTTATCCTCTGTTGTTTTCTCTCCCCTGACATAGCAGGTTTAAGCAGGTTATGATAAAACAAGTAGAGTTGTGATCTACTTAAACCTGCTATGTCAGGGGAGAGAAAAGAACAAAGTTTCTTACTGCAATACTTTAATTTATGATGAAAACTTCAAAACTTGTGATGATCTGACAAGTTACAGAACTCCTTTTTCTTCAACCGAGTGGCCGTAACAACCCAATAAATGTGAATCTAAATGCTTCAGTCAGATATGCTGCTTGAATATTTTCAGAGGGAAATGCCATCTTCCTTCCCTCTTTTACAATACAGTCTTTCTCTATTCCCTCTGTCTTTGTTTAACCTGAAAAAAAAAAAAAAAATCTTGAGAGACTTAATATTCTAACATTTCCCAGCACTCATGGTGTTAAGTGGTCTGAAATACTGCCTCCATCTTAAAACCCACAAAAACTGTCTTTAGCACCTGGCACTCCTAAAGAAGTGGTATATTCTTGGACACTGCTCCTATTCAACACAGTTTTCACAGATTCGACAAGAAATGTAGAAATGTATTTTTAAGAGAACTCTCTACACTGAGGCCAAATCTAGCCTATATTTTAACAAAAACTTTTCTGGAATCTCCCTTCTTATATGGAAACAGGTGGTTGGTGATTTCCCCAGCTGTATAGTTTCTAGCCTGATTTTAGGCTTCCATTGTCTTCATGGGTGACCAGCTTACACATTCAATTGCATTCAATAATTTCTGGGTTTGTAACTTGAAAAAATTGTGCCTCAGGGCAACATCCCAATTCAGTTTGTTTCTCTGGAGATAACGCTGTGACGCTTGTGAACGGCATTACAAACAAATTAAGGTTAAATGAATTCTAATATTCATAAGCGTTTCTTTCATTTTGCTCTTTAAAAGCGAAAGTCTGTTCATTCTTTTGTTCCTTCTGTCACCTTTGTTAGAATTAAATGCACAAATATAGTAGCATCAGTGAATCTGCACCTGTATAAAGCTCACATTCTGTGCAACAGGATAGGGGTTTTTTTGTGTCTATGTATATATAAAAATTTATATAGGTAGTGAAAGTGAAATTAACAAATTGTTTTGGACATGTGACTGACTAAAATTTGTTGTTTGCATGTTTACACACATCCATTTTGATCCTGCAAGTGTTTAGGTTTATGTATGACAAGCTGACTGGAAAACTCATGAGATCTGTGAGCTGACTCCTGTTGAAGGCATGTGTAGGAAGGAAAGGCCAATTGAACTCAAAGATACATTTTTTGTAAAGTTAGACAGAATTGATGGTCTAGTGATCCCTCATCACATTTTTCTTCCAAAATGAATCCTGGTTTTGGCCACTCTTTCGTAGCATGCCATCTTGATTTAATGTACAAAGTGCTTGAGCTGTTGGATACGACCATAAAGCTTTTTACCTTCGTTTCAGGTTTTAAATTTTATCTCAGTAATAAGCACCTACATTTCATTACAAGTGAACGGGACTGTCTGACTATAAATCATTGCAATTGGTTTTGCTTCCTTAGTAGATGAGTAGACTTCAGTTTCTTCCACGTAGCTCAAGATAGGACAAGAGAGAAAACAGTTTACTTGAGTCTCAGATATAAATACAAAGTCATCCTCTTCAGGATAAGCTTTAGTCAGGGTTAATCCAAATTTAAATCCAAGTCTGGCTTTGGCCAGCACTTCAGTGTGGTTTTAAGTATAGCAGTCATAAATAAAATTCCATAAGAACAAATCACATTGAGTGACATCTCTCATAGTTTGTTCCCTGGAGTTCATTGTCCCGGCTCTGATGAAGTATAACCTCTTCTAACAGACTAATATGTTTCTTTTAAAGTGGTAAGCATACCTAGGTACAGCTGTATTTAATTAGATCCCTGTTGGCACATGTTTCTGTGCAATGTCTGAACCCCGGCTGGGGTGAAACCTTACAGTATTGGAAGCCTCGATGGAGCTCTGTCCAAAGAGGTCCTCTATGAGGTATGAGGACATCTATGTTTGATTTACCATATTTCTGGATTTTCTTTTTCTTCTGAGCTATGTGTTCTTTGTCCAAGATTTTTCAGTGTTTTACAGCTGTGTCAGTCAGTCTAATAAAAAGATATTGCATCTTCTTACTAATGATTCCTCTCCTCTTGCCCTTAGACTGTTACAGCTGCAACAATACTGCTGCTATTAAAAATCTTTGCATTAATCTCTGTCGTTGTTGTTACTAGTTTTTCTATGAAAGGAGTTAGAGTTTACTCTGGTAAATATCTTCTTCTTCAGGAAAGTAGTAATTCTGTGGATACGGAGTAACTTAATTGTTATCATTTTATGCAGATTTAACACTTGTTTTTAACTTTTTTAGGAAAGGCTAATGAATTTCATACTAATTTATGCAAGCAGAAGTCACTCTTCTTTTAGAAATGTTAATGAAAAAACTCTAGTATAGATGCAGTTTTAATTATTTACTGATCTTTGCATTTTAAGATCCTATAAACCTGATAAATACAGCACAATACTACCTTATCATCTTATACCAAAAAACCATTCACCCTTGATTTTGAAAAAGGGATTCTTTTGTCCACAATAAAAAAAGTATCAGTTCAGTGGATATTAATAAGCTCGCAGTTTGGTTTTCCTCGACGAGTATTAGTTGCTGTTGAAATGGCCCTCACAATAAAATCTTACCCCAAAATTACCACATTTTTATAATGTTAGTGCTTATGCTAAGCAAGCAAAGACTGGCAGATAAATCTCTCTGCTCTGCTACTTAGAAGTTGAACTAAGGAGGCCAGCTGAAAGTGCCAGACTTTTGGCTGCGGCTTCTCTGAGTCTATTAGAGAGTCGCCTGCAGAGTGAAGGTCCTGTTAAATCCCAGAATACCCAACTCTGGTACTTTATCCTCATTGCCTCCACGTCACTATTAATATTTTAGCTCCTTGTTGGCATGTAGGTTTTATTTGCAGAACTTTTTCTCCTTTTAAGGTAGTTTTGGTTGTTTTTTTTTGTCTGCTCTTATTTTGTTTGCATTTTTTATTTAAAGACTCTAAATCAAATGTGTTAAATGCTGGAATGTCTAAAGGGAACAATAAAAGTACATGTGTATGTATATTCTTCTTCTTCCTCCTTCTCCATCAAATATCTACATAATTGTAGCTTAGCAAACTGTTAATTTCTTAATATTGCTGTTATGCAATTCAAGTGAACTTGATCAGAATATTCAAGGAATTAAACCTGTGCAGTGTTTATATGTTTGGAGGTTTCTGATTCCAAAGCAAAACCTCACCTTAAATAAACAACTTCAAAGTCAAAGGTCTTCCATGGATATTGATCAAAGATAGTGTTTCTTTGACTTGACTGCATTCTTGGTTTTTTTTCAGCAGTGCACATACAGGAGGAAAGAATGCATAAAGTTAAAGAAAAAAACTAAAACCCTGTCTAATTGAAATTCAGCACCCTCCCAAGATTCTTAATATCTGTTGGATGGACTGTAATTGTGGAGCGCTTTAGCAATCAGACAACTCCAAACAAAATATGCTGGGTTAAACAGCAATATTAACAAATTAACAGAATATTTGCATGTGCTTTCATTACTGTGATTAGGCATTCCTGCATGAAGCTTAACAATTTGACTTATCCTTTCAGCTTCCTCCTCCTGTTTTGTCTTTTGAACCTTACTGAGCATTTATCTCCTTCAGAAAGAAACTCCGTTTGTTTTCTCCCTTCCTATTGGCTATGTACTGTGAAATCAAATTCTACTGAGTTAACGTCAGAGGTCCAGGCAAAAGAAGTGAGATGGTCAGAAACTGTTTAAAACAAATTGTAAATTTTAAACTCTACAAAGTTAAAGCTTGTAAGAGACTTTACTACAATATTAAACAAGTGCAACAGATACTCTCTCTGCTCCAGATATCCTAAAGCTCATCCTAAAAGGATCTGAAGCAGCACCTTTGTCATTGAAAGTCAGAGCTCAGGTTTTCAAAATGTGCCCTGTTGAGCACAGGGGGCACTAGCAGAGCTCCACATGTTGGTGTGTTTTGGGGCAAGAGGGGGCAGTTTGAAGTTAATCCCTGCTTTCGTCAGCAGCTCTGCTCCCCCCCTGCTCTGGGTGGCTAAACTCGAAGGGGTTTTTTTCCCTGACCTCGTGGTGGGATGGCTCAGCATGCTGAAATGATTTTCTGCTGCTACAATGACATGAAAAAATTGGAGGAATCCAAGCACAAGAGCTGACATCTAGTATACTGAGTGTATAACACCACTATGACAAACAAACTTTGGGTAACGCAAGGTTTCAAAGTACTTTCAAGTACATCAGAGATTTGCCTGAATTCTTTTATGTACACAGAAGGTATCATAAACAGACTTTCTGTTTGGCTATGATTTCAGAGTAGCAAGATTTACACTTTGATGTATTCAATGTTAGAGATTATAGCTCTCCTGCTAGAAAGACGTCTATTACACTCTTGGATTGTCAGCAGAGAGCAGGTTAGATGGTAGGCTTTTTTCTTGCACAGAAGGAGGAACAGCAAGAAACTGCAAGATGGTCCGTCCTTATCACAGTCTGCAGTGAGGAAAGAATAGATCAGTGTGTCAGGCTATTACTTAGCTGTGGTGTGACTGATGATTGAGGGCTGTTGCTTTTTGTAAGGCTGTGAAGGCTTCCATGTCTGCACAAATAACACAGCAAAATGCAAGTCAGTTGACTGGAGTGATGGGTATTAAAAAGAATCTCAAAATGATTAGCTTGTTTAATAGAAAAAATATTAAATATGATTATTACTTTTCCTTCAGGTTTTCAAGACCATGCTAGCGGAGTCTATCAGCCACTAATGTCATACAAACCGTAGTCACAGAGTAATCATACACAGAAGTGATCTTTAGTCAACCAGGCTGAACTATAATTCAGTAGGGAGGCAAGCTTTGAACTTTTGGTATTCCATATGAACCTCCCATAATACATGTTTTTTAGTAGCTTGCTCTTATTTTATTTCAAGCTTTCTCTTTGTAGTTTCCTCCCTCTCCCTTCCTGGTGTCCTCATCAAAACCGGTCATTTAGATACTATATTTTTACCTGCATTATTTGGACCTGTGGAAAAATATGACTAAATAGAGCTTAGGTCTCATCTTTAAAAATACACTATGAGTTCAACATAATACTTTGTTTTCTCCTCGTACTTGATCAGGCTTTAGTTATACTTTAGACACCTACGTTATTTATGCCTTAATAGTGTGACTCCATTTTGGTGAGAAACACCCTGTGACCACTGCAATTTTGTCCACTGCTCAATCTGGCCACCGTTTGTGATCCTTTCCAACGAGTTCCTTGTCCGTTTCCCTCAGAAAGAGAGAGACCATGCCTTCCTACCCACGTAGCATGACCGGTGGCAGCACTCAGACGTGCAGTGCTTTGAGCACATGGGAGGCACAGCAACGGGAACCTGGATATCTCATCGCTGCTTCGGTTCACAGCCTGTAGTTACAGACACTCACTGTAATCTCCCGTGGTGATAAGCAGGGTTATCTCCGCTGACGGCATTCAACAAAACGTCGCTTTCCTTCCTGTTGCTCCTGCCGGCTCAAAGAAGGAAAGAGGTGTCCAGGAGAAGCAGCACTGAAGGATGCCTGTGGAGACAGGCAGAGGAAAGTCTCATACAAGAACCGTACGTTTCCACTCTTGCTTGCTGCTCCCTAACTAGTCTCCAACAAAACATCTTGTGAGGGGGGTGTTTCTTTGCGCGAGTTAAGGCCGTGTCCGCGCTAACTGGTAGGACCGTGCCCGTTTCCTCAGACATCCGAGCAGGGGATGTATGTGGTCCGCCTCACATTTAGTGTGGGCTTGGTTCACTGCAAAGGGCTGCATCAGATCCATTTGGACAAAGTCCTGTGTTTCCTGGCATTTGCACACAGCCTCAGAGACGGTTTCACCCCAGCAGATCGTGCAATGCTCTGGCTTTTGTCCTTGCCCTTCAGGAAGATGAAGTGCTGGATTAAATTCCCATGTTGCTCATGCAACATGTTGCTTTCTCCTCAACTACTCTTTCTCGTGCGGGTTGCTTTACTCATTTCGTGTGGGTGCTGAACGTTGATGAAGGACTAGTACCCCTATCACTCAGACTATTAATCCTGGGATGACTAAGGGGGCAGCACCTGGCTGATCATGTTATTTAACTGGTCTCCCAGCCACCCAAAACTGTCCCCTAGTGTAATTAATTTGTTAAAAAGAAGATACAGAGTTGATTTGAAGATCCTGAGCAAACTTCTAAACGTGGCATTACAGCAAATGCATACATTGCAAGACTAACAGCATTCAGCTGCAACCTTTATGAATCTGTTTAATTAGCATCATTGGGAAAAAATGCTATAAATTCACTGTGGAGGGGTGCATCTATACATATGTTATCACAAGTATTTTCTTTTTTAGCAGGGAAAAATTAAACTCAGACTGTTATGAACAACCTAATTTGTCTGGGCATGTGATATTCATGAGGAACAGATAAAAGAAAAGATTTAATAGTTGCAGTCCTTGGCAGTATATTTTGTTCCAGTAACCACACAGAATTTAAGCTGTTTGTGTTAAACTTGAACAAAGCTAAACAGAAGAAAAGAGAGATCATGCTGATTTTCACAGCCAGTCAGAACAATCTTTTTGGAAACTTACAAAAGGATGACATATTCCCTTCCTCAGAAAACTTTCTTTAGGACGAGTAAGCTCCCATTTGTACGGTTCCTCTGAGGTCGTTCAGAACAAGAGGGTATCTTTCTTGATCAGTCGAGTGGTTGCCAGGTACTGAATGCCAGATACTCTATAGCAAAGAGGAGGAGGATGATTATTATTATTATTATTTATTATTATTATTGTTGTTGTTGTTAGAGTTATTTAGAAGAAATAGTGCAATCTCAGACATGATTCCAACCGTGAACATACAAACTGGCACTCTGGTACCTCCTACAACCTGAGTTTCCTACAAGTTGCTTTATAAACATTTTTCTACCATCTTTTGTGCGAGTATTAGATGAATTCCAAAAGTCAATCTTCCTGGTGCATCAATCATGTTACATCTTTTGCCAAGTTTTTTAATCAGACTGAGCACAAGTTACCTGCTAGTGAAGCAGAGAGAATAATAATAATTTGTGAAGGTATTGGCACCACTAGACCGTAACTTAGAGGGTGTGTTAAGGCTTACGGACGTACCAGAGTATAGAGGAAGAAAATGTGAGAGCAATATTCTGGACAATCAGAAGAGAAAGAATAGTTGAGCAGGAAGTTCATGCTGTCTTCAAACACCTTTACTTTGATAGCTGAATGTGGCCAACCACACAGGAAGGAATAGTCTGAGCAGCTCTTTTTCTCCCTTGCTTTGCCTGACTTCCTTGGCTCTGCTTTATGTGTAACAAAATTAACATTTTGTGCAGAAAGGATTGGAGGAGAGGTTTTACGGTAACCCTATGATCAACCTGCCATGTAAACGGGGGATAAAGAGCCAATTCGGTCTCGATCTTTCCTGTGCTTCCTATTGGCAACCTACCTATTCTTCCTTGTCAGAGCTGAAAAAGCCATGAACCGTGGCAGAGATCCAGGTGAAGGATTTCCAGCAAAGAAAAAGAAATTAGCGGACAAATAAAATATTCCGTCAAGTGTTGGTAAAGAAATATTTTGAGAGTTTGCTAAACTTCTCCTCAGCTCCCATGCATTATTAAAGTCACTTGAAATTAATAACTTTTCAGTACTGGCTGGCAGCTGAAGAGCTTCTATAAAGATGAATTAACTAAGAAATGAGGGAAAAGCTCGCATCAGAACATAATGGCATTATAATTTGCACAAGAACATTAGTCAGAGAGGAAATTATTACTAAATGCTACAAAAGAGTCCTATAACAAAGGAATCTTATGGGAGGAAATGTTCAGAGTTTTTTATGGTCTGTTCTCTGTTTCGGTGCCTGATGTAACAACTAGCTCTAATGTGCACAGTCAAGGTCATTCAGTGGAACTTGAGCCAGCAGCCATTTGTTCCAACAGTCCCTCTATTTCTTCTCAGGTCTTACTGAATTCCTGAAAGATTTTCTTCCCATTGTTTAACAGAGGCTGTGTGAGGTCTAGGAGTTGTCTCCTATTCTTTTCTTTTTATTGCCTTCTTTAGAATTTCTCATTCTCTGTTTCCATTACCCCTACACATTTCATTTTCTCCCACAGATGCTATATGTGAATTCTCCGTGTCCCAAGAGGATAGAAGCTGTAGATATAGGTGCAAAAATTTTGTCTTTATTTTCTCTGTTTTATGCATCTTCAAGACGTAGCGCTTCTGTTTTAATTTCTCTAGTGTGCTCCAAAATCAGAATAACTTTTTCTAGCTGGGAAATTTTCCCGAGCCGAGAAAGCTGGCTAGAAGTTGTGATGTATTTTGCCTCCTACTTGTGTGTCTCCACACTTGTGAGGTCGTATAGTGCTTTGTGAGTTGTAATATTTGGAGTGTAGTTTAGGACGATTCAGCATTATCGCCTTCGTTAGAAAGGCTGAACCTTCGGGCTGCATTGTCTCATGTAAAACATGAATCCTTGAGCTTTATATACATGAATTTTATAAAAATTCCTCTTAGTCGTGTTGCTGCTGCTTATTGGAGGCATCGGAACACACCAGTATGTCATCTTGGAAACCTGCCACGGATCCTAAAACCAGACCAGCAGTTGTAAATTTAGTCTAGAGTTGGGCTCTTCTTTTGGCAGGATGAAGGGAGTGAGAACAGACTCGCGCACGGCAGCCAGTCCCGTCCTAGGGAAGTCGGGAACGCGGCTCTTGGCTGCATGGCTGGTGAGGCGACAGCAGCGAGCGCTTCCCAGCCACGGCGATCAGGATCTGCAAAGGGTTACTGCAGGCAGTTAGTCTGAATTCACACCCCCCCGGTGTCTGCCTATGTAGGTGTACGCTAATTTAACGAAGCAATATTTCTAAGTGGTTCAAGATATTTGGATCAAATGAGTTAATCCAAATTCTTTCAGAGAACGGATTGCACTAGAATAACTCTGTTCGCTCAGCAAAATATCTACTTTCATTACTAGTTGCTATGGTTATATATTGCCAGTGTTTTCCTGGTAATTTCCTGATTATAATATAGCTCTGTTTGAGCTAAATTAAAATGTGATATTTTCAATGTGGAGTTGGAGTCTTAGCTAGAAAAATGATTAAAACTTTTCAGATTTAATCAGATCAGTCCGATCCTTAATCCAGAATTTAAAAACAGATAATCCTCTGTTTCATTTTCACTTTCCGTCAGAAATGGCTGTGTAACTAAGGGATCTTTGAAGCCCCTGATGTTGCAAGCAACTACACATGGAAAATAGGTGGTTTATAAAATGTCTCTCTCCCACCTCCAAAAAATTAACTACACCTGTTCTTATTCAGGAAAGTAAGTGCCATTAAATCATGAAATTGCTTATGATAAAACCAAAGAAAGTGTGAGTGAAAATGTAAACACAATGAAGACTTGGTGGTGCCAAAATTAAAGCTTATATTACACCAGCTGATAGCTAGCTGGAAGTCAGAAATATGATACAGTAAAATAAACAGTTTGAGATTAATCTTCAGCTATCTGGCAGAGCATGAATTAAAGCAAATTTCAAATAATGTCAACATCAGTTTAATTCTCCTTCCCTTACACCCTCTTCCATTCCCCAGTCTTATACACATGTTTTTAGCTGAATCACAAGGTAGGGGATGGACTTTCAGCTGCTAGCCGGTGGACCCACTTTCACATGCCCAGACGTCTGGGAGCACGGTATTTTAACAGGAAATTCCCCAGGTCATCTGGAAAAGGAGCGGGACTCTCCGTCATTTGCCAGCCACGCTGCTTTCAGAATCGATCACTGCGAGACCTTGAAGTCGTTCGGGTTTGTTATTTATCTCAGTTTGTAGAAAAAAGCCGTCTGATGTTTGAAATTCAGGTTTGTCTTAAGGGTCTCATTGCTCTATATCGCCTACAAGAAAACTTTTTGGTTTTGTTGCAAAGAGCTGCATGCCAAGCAAAATTGAGTAGTGTTTGGATTTAATATTGGAGCAAGGGCAGATCATACAGAAAATAAAAAACACTCCCCTGTTGTGCAAGATATACTTATATGGCTCTGTTCACTTGAAAATCTGTTCTCGTTGATCTTAGTCTGACTCTCTGCAGGGTTTCCTTGGTCAAGGAGGCTAAAATTGATTCAAGGCCCAAAGCTCTTCAGCTCTGTGTTGACAAAACCTAGAATCCAACGTCCTTGTGTCAACACGCTCTGACTTTCTTGGATCTTCAAACCACATTTTGCTGTATGACCAAAAATGGAAGGTGGATCACAATGAGAAACATATGGCTGGGAATGGAATTTCAAACTGGAGGAGAAGAAAGGAGGAGGAGAAGGACAGAGATTGAGAGGAAAAGAGCAGAGGAAAGTAGAAAATGAAAAGAGAAATTAAATTTAGGCTCCTCTATTAGGAAGAAGAAAAACAACACTCTCAACTCTTCTGGTGACCTTACATGGGAACCTCATAGAGCTTTGTTTTTATGACTTCTCCCTCCTGCATTTATTTCCTTTCACTGTTATTTCTATAATGTGCTAGATATTAGATTTGGGGATAAGCTGGAGAGCTACAAATTTTGAATTATTTACCTGCTTTCCAGGGTATTCCAAAAGGGTGTGCAATATGTTTGAGTATAAAGACAGGAGGAGCTTTTTAAATTAAGAACTTTGGCTATGACTCTGTAGTTCAAGGCTATTCACAGAAATGTCTGAAACAAAAACCCATCCAATTAGTTCGTAATTAGAGCTGACTGAAGGGCAACAACAGTTCTGCTATGTGGCAACTTGTGAGGTCCAGAAATTTGGTTTTGCTCAAACATGGCTTTATCTACTGGGAATTTAAAAATGTCCACTTTTCATTCTGACATGGAACAAAGTTTGGGGCTTTTTGTTTGTTTTTGCAAAATACCGATGTATTTTTACAGGGAAGGGGAACGGACTTTCGGCGAGCTGTGCTTCATAAGGCTTCGTTCCAAGAAAGGACAGTGCATGGGCAGTATTCCTTACAGCACCTGCCTATACGGGCAAGGTGCCCCCGGCTGTCCCTGAAGACAATGTTGGCCCTAGCTGGTGGCTTCAGAGGGGTTCCTCAAATGGCTCCCACCAACCCCACTACCTTTTGGCCTTGGCGAAGCTCCGCAGTGTGACCGAGAAGTCCTGCCAAACAGACACGAGATGCCGAACGCAGCCAAGCATAAGTCAGGTTGGGGAAGGAGAAAAACGCGTTGGCTGCAAGCCACCCACCCTGCAAGGACCGTATGGTCTGCTGATCACCCTCGGGAGCTGGGAAACCAGCCGGCGATGAAATGACTGTGGCCGGGGGCAAAGGTAGGGTGGCTGCAGGGAACCAAATGATGCTCTTTGTGGTCACGCCAGTGAATTCCCACATGGTCCTCGTGGCTGCAGGCTGCCTGGTGCCGGCTCCCGGGAGGCTGAGAGCAGGCTGGCGTTGCAGTGACATCGGAGACGCAACAGGGTGGGGGGTAAAGGGACTTTTCTTAGAGGCGGTCCCGGAGGAGCTGCCTGGCTTCTGTAGATACAGGTTTCAGCTGGGGCTGCCGCTGCTGTCTGGGGACACCTCTTGGGCAGGGGCACTGATTTAAAACATTGCTCTGCGTTTCTGGCCAGGTTGTAGGAGAGTCGTGTCTTCCAGCATCTAAACCAGCACAAAGTGCCCGGTATTTAGACAGATAAATTTATCCTGTGCTATCCATTGTCTTTAGAGTTATAGATGCTGGCTATTCCGAGCTAAGAAAGATCTCTTTGTGTCATACATAGCTGCTCTTATCGTGTGTTAAGTAGTCGTCTTATAAGGACCACTGAAACCAGGACTTTCCTGGCTGGATTGAGGCATTGTGTTTCTTGCTGTAGCTTTCCAAACTGTGTCATACAAAGAAAAAGGGAAAAACAATACCAAATAAGAGATGCACATGATTCATACCAAGTTCCCTGTTTCTAAAAATGATGATGCAGTGGAGATGCTACAATTATGCTGTTTCAGACCTAGTAACACTTGATAGCCAAAATCATGTCCCTTATTTTGGCAACATTCCCTGTGAACCTCACAGGAACAACGGCTCAGACGTAACATTTTAAACACAGTGGCTGCTGCTGGACCCTGCTTCTAAATTCACTATACGCCGACCCTGCTTTCATCTAAATCGTTAACAAAGTTCCCATTGATTGCACTGAGTGGTAATGATTGAGCTGATTATAAGTGATTCTTGGTACGTCAGCTGAGATTTTAGGGGTAGAACAGAAAATCAGGTTACTACTGACAGGTGCTTCTTTACACGATCTTGACAGTGTAAAAAGATTTTCATACGGATAAAGAGCGTGGTTAAACACTGAGGTAAGCGTCAATCTGTGCTAAGATTTCTAATAGGGAACCAGATTATGTCTTTAATGAGTAGCCATGCTAGACGCAATAAACACACTTCAGATTTTGGTTTATAAAACTAACTGGATATGACATTGGCCAATGTTATGTGAATGTTAACTGTTTTATACAAATGGATATCTTGGAGCATTCTGAATTTGTTTGCTTTTCAAAAAAAAAACCCTCATCTGTTTTGGACAGCCTATTAAATACTACACAGTACAGACTGCTTTAAAAATAGCATAAGCTAAACATTGATGGTTTTTAATAAACCAGACTTAAACACTGAGTAAGTTTAATAAAGCGGATACTTAAGACAGGCATAATGAAAGGTGAAGGTCTGTTTTCTTTTTATTCCATTTCTTAACCTCTACTCTTCAATCCTATGTTTGGTTTGGGGTTTAGAATAAATTATTCTCTTAAATGAAGTAATAAGAGAACTAGAGTGAGGAGCCAACCTGTGCAAAGAAATTTATTGCAGAGAAACTAGCAGGCGGGGAGAAAAAAGTTCCTATATTAACTACAAAACAGTAAGTGCTAAGACTTTAATAACTTTATTGCAATGAAAATGTTTTTCAGAGTCAAAACAGATTAGTGGCAAGAAAAAATATTTAGTTCTTCTACTGGAAGCCAAATGGTGAAAATTTCAGTTAATCTAAATAGATTTATGACTCTCATCATAGTCTGTTCCCTCTGATGATTTGGCACCTTTTTTCTGTAACCAAACACCTTGAGACTGTACGCAGACCAGAGAGAAACGTGATCGCGCATGCCCTGCTGCCCTTTCGTAGCCTCATGTCTCCCATCTCCCTCTGGTTTCTTACCAGCTCAGGTCGGTGCGACTGCGATGCACTTGCACGTTTCTAAGCGCTAGTTTGGAGGAGTAAGTCACTGCCTCTTCTTCCCAACTTCTACAATCTGAGGAGATATTTGACTTCAAATTTTATGATGCATTGCCCCATTTTGCATTAGTAATTTTTGCAGCTGCTCCTCATTTTTTTGCCAGCACCAGCAGGCCTCAGTAAATGCAGAGAATTTCCCCCAAATTTTCTGTCCGTATTGAAAACAGCCTCACGCTCTGAAGATTTCAAGCAGAATTGTTTCTGGCAAAAAAAGCAGTTTCAACGTAAAGTGAAGTAGAAAGGAATAATTTTCAGTTTTCATTTTACTGATTCCTGAAAGAAATACAGAGAGAGACATACACGTATGAAAACTAGTTTAAACTTATTTGTATGTGAACAGTGGCAAGAAGGGTTTATTACTTACACAGCAATATCAAGGTATTGTGTAAAGAAGCTTTTCTTTGGAGAAAAGGTATTGCAAAGTCATGAAGGCTGTAAACAATTTAAATTTGGCAAGTGTAGGAAAAGGAGAAGGTTTTTTATTTTGTGTACTTGTATACAGATGAGCACCCCCTATGTTTATTTATGACCTCTATCAATTTTATCTGGAGGGACCTCTATGTCAGAGTCTTACAAGTTATAATTTGCAACTATTAGGTGATAGCACTGTCGTAACATACTACTTTAACAGTATACTTCTTGTAACTATTTTATTTGTTTCTCCAATTCGCTTTATAGCTAAGGATAAAAATGAAAGTTTTCCTAATGATGACATTCAAATTAGGACCACTGGCATTAATGGAAGGAGTTGATTACAGTGGACTTAGGTGACTGTGAGCTGGTGACTGGAAAAGATGCTTAAGACATATGTGGGTTTTGTTTTATTGAAGAGAAATTTTAGAATTTGAGTTTCTTTTCCAAGTTTCAGAATGTTGTGTTGCTAAAACAGAGGGATGTCAGTGTAGGTAAGAAAGAGAGTAACTCTGCTGACAAAGGTGTTAGTGAGATTAATTAACAAAGTTACCCAACGCCATTTTCTACTCAACACATTATTTAGGGATTCTCTTGAACTTTCTCCTAATTAGTCTGTTTCTCAGATAAAACATTCCTGATGAAAACAAATCAGCAAATTCTCTAAGCTTTATGTGATGTTCACTAAATAGGTTCTCCTTTATGTGAGTTTAAAAGTTAGAGATACAAAAAAAAAGATCCATACATCTTTGTTGGTAAAGCAGTCCATATGTCATGAGATTTTCAGTTGCTTTTGTTTTCCTGCAGGTAACTGCAGGAAAACTTCCCTCTTAGCTATGCTACACAAGCTTAGGATTCAGTGGCTGATGATCTGAGAATAAAGCTAAATCAAGCTTTTGAAAAAATATAGGCAACAATTTGAAAAGCGTTCGCTTTTAGTTACAGTGATGTCAGTACTATCTTTGACTGAAAGTTGCATTCTTTTTTCCTCTGTGTGTGGAAAATCATTTTCCTATGCTCCTACTGTTAACAATGTGCTCCAACTCTCTCGATATTTTAAGTAGGAACATGTGTTGTACGAGAGACCGCATTGACTTTCCTGAGACATTTCACCTGTTCACTGTGTTATTCTGAATTCATGAAAATGATTTACAGTTGTCGTTTTCATGAAGCAGAAAGAGAACCTCATTTTAAGAACGATAAATGTGCCTGTCAGGCTGACGCAGATCGGAGAAGGGATGGCTTTCCCCTTGACAGGCGAGGTGAGCACGGACGGACCGTTCCCAGAAAGCGCGGCCCTGCTCTGAGCTGTGAACCAGAAACCAGCTTGCTTTCTCTTTAGTGTCATACGGACAAGAGAAAGAAAAAACTTTCATCTTTTTCCAGCCACGATGTTGATGGGTAACTCTGGGAAATTCTGGTTACAGGGCAGCAGTGGTTTGGGGAGTTTTGTTTTGTTTTTTTATTAGTTCACTGCAACAACAATCTTAATGCATTAGGGAGTGGGCCTTGTTGAAGAGGGGGGCTTTTTTGGAACTGTGAAAATGTGAAAGTCCTGTATAATATCACTGTATTGGTTCAGACACCGCTTCTGACAAGACTAACTGTGATAGCATGCAGAGATGAATTTCAAGTGACTGTTTATACAAGATAATCTCGTCGCAGAACATCAGAAGAATGTGACCCCCTCCCCAGCCATGCGCGCCTTCCCAGCCTCGTCCCAGTGGGAGCTCACGTATAATTTCATGTAAGCCTCGCTCTCTGTCGGGTGGATCAGTTATTTCTGCCACTTCAGCTCCAGCTCCTGAATTTGTCATGTGGCACGTTAAATAACTCCTCCCCTGATCCCAAAGTGGTTAACTGTTGAGAAGACTCAGTAGAAGAACCGTAGATACTCTGAGAAACCAAATACCATCCATTTAATTGGGTTCCCAACTTCTCTGCACATATGGAAAAGCTAAGATGCTTTTGACTGTGTACCCACTGCGTTTTTAACTCCTTGCTTGCTCTACCTGTGCTGCTCTCCCGTGTCCTCCTTGTGGACCATGTGAGATGCCATGTCCAGAGCGGTATCACACCATATCCCTGCACAAACCTGGCCGATGACTTCTCCTACTCTCACATGGGTGCCACGTTCAGCACTCATAGCCAAGGCCCCTTCCACCTTGGCAGTAGCTCTTTCAGACCCCTACTTTGCAATTTCACGGTCTGCGTGTCCACATTTGTCCCTGCGAGGACCATGACTGTACGCAGTGGGCATCTCCAGGAGGAGCTGCCGTAGGGGAGCTGACACCTGAGCGTGTCACAGGCATGCTGACCCCCGTGCCTGGGTTAGGGATGCCTGCACAGAGACTCTGTGGATGGCTCTTCATGGTAGTCCTGGCAGCAAGGATGTTGTGAGCTGGGTTGGAGGGGATGCAGCATATGCAACAGAGGGTCTGAGGATCTGAGGATGTTCAACTATTCCCCCTCCAGGCTGGTATAGGCAGGATATAAATATCTGCTGTGTCTTCATGTTATGGAAATGGGGGATTGCAATGGCAGCCTTGGGCAGATGAATTATAACTGAAGTCATACAACTGGATTTTCTGGATTATTTTTTTATAAATACCTTTTATGTAAGTTTATTCTAGCTGGAAATAGTACAGAAATACTGTCACACTGATTCTTCTGTGGTGGTGCATATAACAACTTACGCATATCATGCCACGTAAATTGTACATCAGTTGTGTGAGGGATCCCGATCCTTCAGTTGTTGAAGAGGACACAATTGGGTCGATCTAATTTAGATATTTTGAATCTTTCTCTTGTGATGTTTTTTACACAGTCAAGACTGAGAAGCTGAGTTATTTTCTTCCTAGTAGTATGACAAGCCTACAGTTTGCAGTAAAACTTCTGGTTTTGTTTTGTTTTGTTTTGTTTTGTTTTTTTTAACAAAAAATGTGTCTTAATATTTAATGCCTTTGTGAAGAACGTGGCCATCCAGCGAAGTATGGAAGGAGATACTGCAAATTCGGACTATTCATACCACTCACCAAATACCTTACACTTTTTGAAGGACTGCTCTGAGCTGCTCTAAGAGCTCCTGGGAAGGAAACACCATGGCTGTTCACTGCAGCCGCACATTTCCTTGACTGTGACACTGGGACGCTTTACTCGTACAGCTGGGCTGTAGCTGGGGAGGTGGTGGAGCGCACAGCTGTGCTGACTCAACACCGGCGCAGGAGCCCAGCTGTGACGGTCACACTTTGTTCGCAGTTTCCTCCCTGCTGCCGGGGGGGTGGACTTGTCACCTGGCAGGGTGGCGCGGACGCCTTTCCCTCCCCGAAGCGCCCGTCCTGGGCAGGGGCGTCCGAAAGCCTCCAGGAAATCTCAGGATTTCCCACCCGTTCATGCGGGAGGGTGGCAGAGTCCTGTAACGGAGTGGACTGGCTCCTGAGACGGGGGATTTGTGTCGCCCACGTAACGATGCTCGGAGAGGCTGGAGGCAGCTCCAAAGAAGGTTGCGCGCAGTTGTTAACTTGGGGCCCGAAAGCAGTAACATCACGTAGGCGCTACGTTGGGCTCAGGTCGGGAAGCCCACGAGCAAGCACAGCCGTACCTTTTCTAGCTCACGCCTTTGGTTCTGCGGCAACGCGTTGCGCACAGTATGCGTACTGTTTGGTAGCTCTATATGTTTTATACGCCAGCATTGGTACACTTGGCTCCTTGGCTCCTTTAGTTTTTTTCTCTGTCCACCTCTTTCCTTCAATCCCGTGTTTTCTTTTCTCTCTTTTTTTTTTTTTTTTCGAGGCTAGGTTTGTGGTGGGCATAATGGAATGAGTTAAAAGGTGCCAAATTAAATTAGTTCACAAATTTGGAAGAAAGCCAGTCAGGAAATAGCAACTGCTTTTATAAGAAAGCATGAGAGAGGGAGGGAGGGAGAGAGAGAGTGAAGCAGAGGATCTGTCTGCCTGTGTGCATGTGCAAATGGAAAACCTGTGCACAAAACCAAAGTCAAACGATTATAAATGTTTTGGATCGATGCAACACATTCATGAGTGATTTCTGATAATTCTTCCTGGAAAAATCCCTTGTTTGTTCGTAGAAGCAGCCAGATGTACAGCACTCATTGGGAACAGGATTAATTTCTGTGTTGGTATTTTGTATGTTTAAAGGTTATGTTGCTATGCTGATCAGTGAACGAGCTACCATCTATACCTTATTAGCTTGATGTAAGAGTTCACGGTAGAAAATAAGTGCAATGTATTCAGCCCACTAACTACATAGTAATGGTCTACGTTGCTTTAGTTCCCCTCTGAGCTTAGTAATGCAGCAGCCATGAGGAAATCTTTCCAGCTACAGCTTGCCTTTACTTTACAAGTTGATCTCATTTCATTTGCTCATGTGACTTCCAGCACAGTTAAATCTGCGGAGGCTTCCTCTCACTTCATTTCATCCTGAACTTAAAATAGTCAAAAACCTTTTATATGGCTTGCAACAGAAAACAGCCATGGTGGCTTTCAACCAATTACATCATGATTATGCGGTAATCTGTGTTTTCTCTGTGTTCAAAAATGTATTTTTTGCCACAAGTGCCTGTTATAGTAGATTTACGGAAGAAAAAGGGGCACACTTTCTGCTTTGTAAACTGAATGTTTTATTATATTAGGGGCTTGCCAAAGTTCTTCTAATATATTTTGTGTCAGACTGTTGTGGGAAACAATACAAAATGGAATACATTTCTTACTTTCTCATGATTACTAATCTCTGAAGAAAAGTACAGACTATACTCCACCAGCTTATTCTTCGTGCAACACTAAACATCTATATAAGATTATAACTCTTGGGTAAATTTACTGTAATACTTTAATTCTCCATTATCAACAGCGCACAATGTATTGAGATATTGAAATTGTGGTTATTAAATGTGTTTTGAATCATTTGCATGTATGTACCTCTACTGAAGGTCTTCAGAATTTTTACAATGGCTACCTTGCACATTTATTTATTCTACATTTATAAAATATATAACGTATGCTACATAATATATGTTAGATATATTACACCTCTTACATCAGTATAAAGTAAAGTATAAAGCTAGAAACTAGAAGAAACTAAGTAAATCACTTGCCAAAGCCAGAGAACAACTGTGCGGCAATGTTAACGATGCAACATTAACAATAAAAGTCAGGAACTGTGATTCTTGGACCTTTATTCTAACCATTAAGCAGTAGTTTTCAATTCTACATTGGCCTTTTGTAAAGGCTTGTTGATTTGGAGAGGAAATGCATAAGGAAACTGCATTTAGGAAGTCGTCTTCAGCTTCCCAAATCTGAAGTACTTTGACTGAAAGTACCATATGACCACAGCTCCTTTGGAGAGTTGATAGCATGATAAAGGCAAGTAAATGACTAGGTGGGAAAAGCCAGTATGTCTTTGGTACGGTAATAAATGGTAGCCAGAACAGTACTTATCTTGCTGCTCTCTCCTTCCCATGCTCTTTTCCAGCTTTTAGCATCCTAATGTCATTGGTCACTGACCATAAGAAAAAAAAGAGAAGGTTACTTTCTTTATGTGAAACTGTAAATACTCGCTAAGGCTGAGACGAAGGGAAAAGGATAATCAGCTGTTCAGACTTTGCTCGCCTTTGCTCACAGTGTAATGGATGAAGTGACAAATTTCAGGTATATTTGCAGTTAATCTCATAACTGAAAGTAGGGATGGGTGAAGGTCGCTCAGTCCCAGAAACTGATTTCTAGACTGGCTGAGCACTAAAGTGCAGATTGCTGAAAAGCCTCTATTGCTCTGAAAATAAAGAGGACCCTCAACAAAATATTGGCACTAGAGGAGCACTTGTTCTATTAAGAGGAAAGATCAGAGCATCTTTCAAAAGAGAAGTACTTCTGGAGTTCAGTATGGGACCTGACACCCTTGGATTCGCTTCAGATCTTGGCTTTCTGTGCATGTCTCTCCTCTTCTTCCTTCTCAGTCACTTTTATTTTTCATATGTGAAGATCACTAATAGAACAAAATGCTTAATAATTTTGTAACTCTAACTAAGCCTCTCACCTAGCACTTATTTACAAAGGTTGCAGCTAAAATCCTTTCATGAATTACTCCAGAGCTCATAGCTCCTGTACCTAGACAGGAAAGATCCATAAACCAGACTGTGTAAAGATACCAAACGAGACATCTTTCCTGTGTTGGCAAACTGAGACTCTTCATCTACTTGGCTTTGGAACATCATTTACCTGTTTCACACAGCTGAATGACCAAATTCTGGGCACTTTGAGATGCTTTTCTCTTAACAGCACCTTCCCTCACTGAGATCAAAATGATAAAAGTAATTCATCTGTCTTACAGGGCACTGATAAGGGGTTTGTTTAGCCACAGCTAAAGTAACTTTTTGTGAACAGCATCTTGTGTTCCAGGTTTCCTTTTCGCCACGGTACCGTTGTATCTATTTAGATGTACTCATCCAGAGGTGCTGGCTGTTTTGCAGTCTATGTCACCAATCTTACAAATGTTTCTAAAGCAACCAAGAGATGTATCAGAGCATCTTGCTTCATGTAGATCCCTTGGAGATGTCCTAGTGGTGAATAAAAATCAGATAAAAATATGGTATATCGTGCGTAGTGCGTTTCTGACAGGAAAATGGGCCCCTCAGTTTTTGAGGCTGGGAGATAGATTGCATGTCATTTAAATGAATACTTTGCCTCGTTACTTAAGTAGACAACCTTGGGAGAACCTCATATTCTGAGCTTTATTTCAAGTTCAAGTTAATTACTCATATGATTATTTTTCTTTCCTAGGTACCACCTTTCTCCATTCCATAGTCTGACAATAAGTAATATATCTAACATACCTGTACTTTCGGACCAAGGAAAACACACTCAGCAGTGAACTTATTTTGTGTATGGCAATCGAAGTTCAATAAATATAAAGAATTAATCTGTTTTTCATTTATACAAGCACAAAAATATATTTAAGAAAATTTAGTTTCCTTTTATATTTTACACTCCTTCAACTCCAACTTGGCTTTAGTGACTTTTTTTTCCAACTTAAAACCTTGTTTGCCAAGATTCAAACTGAGTGAATTTTTATTGCACAGTTATAAACCATTGAGGGGGGAGAATTATATAATGGAAAAAAGTTGAAATAGCCTTAACTCTAAAAGTGCAAATAGCATACAGCACCCATAAGACAGAAAAAAAGGTCACCACTAATATTTTCATCGACACACTCCTATAATGCTTTAAAATGCACCCAGGGTGCATTTTGCAGGTGGAATCAATGACCATAATTAAGGAATAATGACCAATGGGGAGGGCAGTTCCTGACAGCTAATGACTAGTTGGGGTAAAAGGTATGGGGAAACCACCAGCCCTGATTTTCACAGGTCATTAACTGCCAGGAAATGCCAAACTCGAAGGTCATCATTACAAATGCAAGCTGTGAAAATCCAAAGATGTAAATAAAACTAATTAATATTTTTATATATTGAAAATGTAGCTATGGAACTGTTCATTGCATCTGATGTATGTTTCTATTTATGGGACAGGCCTTCTCCTTGTCGGCTGCAGATGGCTCAGCCACGGGACCCAAGTGAAAGGGATGTTAGCTGCCCCATCCCATGGAGTTCACAGCACGGGGAAAGCCTGATGGGTGAGCTTGAGACTTTGCTCATGGTCATCATGAAAGAAGATATGCATCAGGTAAAGACATTAAGCACAGGAAAATAAGTATGCTACATTTATTATTAGGCTCAGCATTAATTATGAGCAGAGAGATCATGTTAAAATATCTAGTCTAAAGGTCAATTTGAACTCTCAAAGTCAAGCTCAAGTCTTATTTATTAGCACCCCGTTTATGCTTTCCTGCAAGTAAGAATATTCTACCGATTCCCCATCTGACCCTCCTTTCACCAAACTTACCGGGTGCAGGTCATGGCTGCAAGCAGAATGAGGGCATTTTGGAGAAAAGAAAGGGGAATAGTGGGGTCCTGAGGATGTTCAGGGTGTGGTGCTTCGACTCTGGTGGCCAGATGAGCATCCTGATGCTCCTAGCTGTACGAGAGGAGGAAGAGGGGGCAGAAATACCCAGGGAGCTGTCAGCTTTATAATAACTACCCAGGAAAAGCCGAAAAATCTTTGGTCTCTGTTAACAATGGTTTGGATATGCTTACAAATTTTTCTTTTTGAGCCTGACAGCCGCCAAGACCTTCACCAGTTGTTACTTTGTGTACTGGGATGCAGGTCTCAGTGATTATTTATCCCAGCAGAACATAGCCTCCAGTATTCTTCAGCATAACCTGTATGGTCAAATCTTTGGCGACTTCAATGATTTAAACTGAAATACCATCTGGCAGCAATATAAAGTCCAGCGCAGTCACTGGGTCTGGTGAGAGGTGAAACGGAAGAGTAGGAAAGGATTGGTAAAAAGATATGACTGGGAAAAAACAAAAAAGTTCTGTATGAGCAATAGTATCAGGGTACTGCTATTGTCAAAATACTGTCAGGGTCAGTCTAAAAAATTCTATGGTATGTCTTCTTGGTTCCCTCTTATGGTTAAGTTTTATGAGGGTACTGTTGATGAAAGAAAACACCTCGCTTTGAGGAAAAGAACCAGGGTTCTCCTATCCTAGGAAACTATTTTCCTTTGGTGGAAGATGACCATTGCCATTTACAAATGCGTAATAATGAAGGGGAACAAATAACATCCATTATAATTCTCTTGAACCAACAATCAGAGTCTGTTTAAAAGTCAAGTGTCTAGCAGTACATGAATTAACTTGACAGAATTAGGAAAATACTATGGAAACTGGAAAATGTACTACATAAAGCTGACTCTGTTTTCTCAATTCATACTCCAGTGCATTTGTATAATTTTTATACATAAATGAAGCATTGTGTAATCTGTGTAAATCATTTATAAGTACTGGGAGCTGTAGTATCTAGAGCATGAAGTGTATGGAGCCAGAGAAAAAGCTCTGAAGAAACAGTAATGTTAATGTGATGACTGAGAAGTAACCACATAACTGTCTGTAAAATAGAAAGATGTTAACTGTTACACAAGAGGCATAATTGTTACAGTACAGCTTTTTCACAGCTTTTGAGGACAGTATAAATATCTTCATGATTTTGTGTAAATTTGTGCCTCAATCTATGCACCAATTTGAGAGCAAAAAAATTTTGACTTTTATTTTAACATCTATTTTTCTATTATTGATTTTCCTACTATGACTCTATGAATGGGACAGCAGAATGTTCCCATCTCGTATAGTTTCATGTGATTTTTATTAACGTTTGATCTTTAATTTGGTGAAACTCCATTTGTAATAAGTCCGTCCCCTGAACATTATTTAAATTAATTTCTTCAGGTTTCACAGACATACTGTTTTAAATGTGAGTTTCTTAATGCTTGCTGTGTTCTGAGAGACGGTGATCAGGACAATAGGAGCCTTAGGTCTATTCCTTAAATGAAGAAGTCCTGTAGAGGCTTCAGCTGTAGACCATGTTCAGAAAGCAAATATCCAAAGGCTCCATGCTCAACAGCTGGGAAAAAAACTCATGGCAAACTCTTTCAAGATACAATACGCAAAACCTTTTCCTTATTCAACGAAAATCTCCTAATTTTAAACAATGGAATCTTTACCTGCCTGCCATTGTCCAGTAATTCTGAATAACTGTTATTTCTTACAAAACTGATTTTTTGCCAGGACACTCAAATACTATGAAAGTAAAAATTCTAAATATAGACACAACAATCTTTCATAACAACAGGATGGATCCTCTCTAAGTTTCAAGATGAGAATATCCAGAAGCATAAAAATAAGTTGATATTCAGTAAATCAAACCAGTTTTGCATGTTGCAGAAAGAGTGAGACTTAGAGAGTTTGAAAAAACAGAAGAATGAAATAGCTTTAAAAGGAGATGGGAGGGGCTCAAGAGAAGAAGAAGAGATGGTTAGGGGAGAAATTGATAAAATTTTTATTAGAAGCCAACCAGAATGGAGAAGGACTAATCAGTTCATAAGGTTTACTAACTAAATAACCTGTTTGAGGGCTTTCAGATGGTCCCACATAATTCTACGTTTCTTTCTTTTTCCTTGGATAACTGCAGTCCACTCTTCATGGACTGCAATTCCTTGTGTCTGACATCCACCGTAGGAGCAGTGGTCCAGATCTCCAGCTCAAAACAACAGAATAAGTTTGCATGGGTAGCTAAATGGGGACACCAGAACTGAATTTCCTTTTAGTGAGCTGACTTGTGAATTTTGTTCTGGCAACATTATGGTGCTTAATCTCTAGTAAGGGTCACCAAAGGGTTCCCTGTTGGATTTCAAGAACAAGCTCATTCAAAAACCTTGTCTTCCTGGATATCTTCATAGTACATGCAAAGACCAACCACTTTCCCCAGCTTTTGGCAAAGTATGTGGTAGCTCTATTCATGTCCAGGCCAGGGATATTTGAAACTCAGTTGTTAACAGCCTAATAAAAAGCTTTCTCTTGAAAAATATGGAATATTGATCCAAATTGTAATCCATATTTGTCCATTAAGCATGATTCCAAGATCATCATTTCAGTGCTCTGTCATGACTGTAAAAAGCTGCCTCACTGTGATGAAACTCTTGCTTTTCTAGGGTGTAGATATGAACCTGGCTTTCTCACTTGCTCCTTTTTAAGAGCATAAGGAACAAGGAAACTAATTTCACTGACTGATTTAGAGCTATGTTTTCCACAGTAGATGGCTGCTGAAAAAGCAACAGCCCACCCATTTGCTCACACAGGTGTCAAATTAATGAAAGAGATGTATTTTTCTTTTTTCCCCTGACATAAGGCTTCACAATCTCCGTCTCCAAGAACTAGATGGGTCAAACCCCCTTCTTCTAGTTAAGCTTTTTGGTTGGAAATGGGATTACCGTAGGACAGTGTGGTCCTACAGCAAGTAGGCAAAAACTTCAAAGGCAAACTTCTCATTAGAGGTTTGGCAAGTAAAACACGAGAAGCCTCTGCCAAGTGTCCTATGTCCAACAGTGCCTAGCATCCTACGCAGAATGAAGTCTAGTGAAATTTTTGATACCTTAATGAGCTAAAGAGGCCATAAAAAAGTAGTGTTTATAACATGTACATTGTGCCAGAGACCAAAATGAATCCACTTGTTCTCTCCCTGCGTGAAGGAAAAAGAGGGAGTTCATGGCCGAGAAATAAAAGAAATTACCTCAGGCTTACATGATATTTTTTTTTGTTTGAAACTTTTTTTATATGCCTTATCAATTAATTACCATAAAGTAATGTTTATCGTTGTTGCATTTCAGTGGCAGCTCTGGCTCCTTATGATTTCTTTCCAAAGTAAATGTTTGAGCCTTTTCAACTGAAATGACAGAATATACCATTTCCATTAAAAAACAAAGTCGTAAAAGTCATGTAAACAGCTTTTACAGACTCCATAGTCACCTATCAATGTTTCTGTAAGCGGACCAAAGGACACAAAGCTCTGCCAGAGCCAAAAAATTTAGCTGGTGATTTTGGCTGGCGACTGGCACCGCGGTCCGATGTGCGTGGGCAGGCGCCCGCTGCTGTCAACAGGGTGCCGGTGGCCGGGCAACCGGGGTCCCAGCTCCCCCCTCCGCTCCCAAAGCCGGCGGGGAGGTCCCCTGCACCAGTACCGGCATGCGGTGGTCCTCACCTGCAGCTCCTGCCCATGCAACGAGTCCGGGTCTGCTTCCAGCCTCAGCCGAAGGTGATGGGAATGGGTTTTGTGAACTTTGGAGGGCGGCGAGATACTCGACGTGAAAATTTTCATTAATACGCTGAAAGGCCCGTGGAGGAAACACGCGTTCTCTCTGTGCGGTGAGGTAGCCTGTTACCCAGGGAATTTCCTTTTTTGCTTTCTTTTTTTAACAGTATTTTAAATATATTTTTGTATATTTTATTTTTTATTTTATATAAATTTTTATATTTATTTACACCTATTTCTGTTATGTAACATCACATGCAAAAAACCCTAGGAAACACAAATGTTATTCTTCAACAGCAATATATTCGTGGGAATATAGCCTGTATATGTGATTTAATATGTATACATATATATTTGTTATACCATCTGACCGCTGTTTAGCTGTCGTTCATAATGTCAGCAACATGCTGACTATGTCTTGAGCTTCAGCCTACTGAGCCTCTAAAGCAGATCACTAAAAGCCACATGCTTACACAATGGAGGAAGTTGCTATGCTATCTTGGAGTTTTCATTATGAGAGAGCATAAATTCTAAAACTCGAGAATGTCTTTTTGATTTACTGGGCTAAGACTAAGATATTCACAATGGTTTTAAAGCTTTCTGTGGGAGGGTCTAATGACTATGTATAAAAGCCTAATTCAAGCAAATCACCTTTACTGCTGTTAACTCACGTAGGTCCAGAAGGTAACATGAAGCTTTCAAAACCAGGTGGTGGTTTAAATCAATATCCTTCTACCAGATCTCTTTTTTGCATCGAGGAACTCTGACAGAAGGGCACAGTGGACACTTGTGCCTCAGAAGTCACCTCAAAGTGAATCTCAAATTAGCTGGTAAAATCTCTGGGATAGATTTCCTCTGCTTAGGGTTGATTTGCTGGGATCGAAGTGTGTCTCGAAACATGCTGTATAAGCTGTGCTCCAGTGGGAAATACAAATATATACTTTCTTAAAATGCATTCGTGGTATTTTGAAGTAAATTTGTAAGGACGTGTTAAATGGACTCGCCAACTGTGTCCCATCTCTCCTTCCCCTTCCTTTCCCCTTAATGCAATGCTAAAAGTCTGAAACCCTGCGCTTGCCACCTCCTTTAGGGGGATTAATTACCCCACTGCAAGGGAAGTTGGAAAAAAAATACAGTAATATAAGCATAATCTTTTGTTGCTGTTTTGTGCTCTTTGTGTTACTTACATTGCAAAACTGGCTTTATGCTGCTTGTATGCAAGCTCTTTCCCCACTGAAATAATATTTATTCTGACTTCACCAGCTTAATTTAGTTGATTGCTACAGGCCTTTGCCTAGTTTTTCCTCTTCCATTCATCCCTAGTGCCCAACCAATAGCTTTAGGAAAAAAGCTCCATTACTTTTCTTGCCCTTTTTGTTAAAAACTTCTGCTGGAATGAGTGCCGCTGCTAAGAAATGTATCATGGGCATTTATCTGTATAGCCACTCACAAATGTTTATTATTATATCAGAAAGTTATCAGGGCAACTACTAAGCAGCGTTGCCCTTTTGAGTCCAAAAATTCATTCACTGACATAAGACGCATCATTGCTGCCTCAGATGTCACTCTCCCTGCTGAAGATTCCTGCCACAAAGGGCTGTGCTTGGGATTTGCTCTGAGGAGTCACCAGTGCCATGCAGGCAACCGTTTGCACAGGGCATGTGAATCACAAGAGGACAAAACTCTGGTGGTCTGAGCCTGTTTAAAGCCTTAGGTCAGAGTTTCCATCTATAAACATTGTCTTGTATGTTTATGTTTTTATACAGCTTGATTTATTGGAGGTGAAAAACACTGTATACTAACTTTTTTAAGCTCACTGATTAATTATTGTTGATAGTAGAATATGCTCATCAGCAATAACTCAGATGATCAGTGCATAACACCATACCATTAAGTTCATCTGCCTGATGAGCCCTTTGGTTAAATGTCAGAGAAGTGGCTGTGGATTTTCTTACCTTTTGAAAAAAATCAATTTCATAAAAATAATAAAGTTGCTGGTTTAAAATACACGTCTCCAGAACAGATGAAATGTCTCTGTTGAATTTCTGTCTGGGTGCAATCACAGACCTCTCGTACACTCAATGGGTGTTTGTTCATAGATTTTTCAATGTGAAAAGAACTTTATATTGGGAGCTGGGAATCATTCCTGGGGCTTTACTCTAGATGCACAGACATACTTCATATTTAGGGTAAGACATTTAAACTTCGTGCTGTAGTTACAATGGCAGTAAAATAATACTTTGCTTCTGCTTGTAAAGCACAATAAAAGCTCCATGTTTGTTTTAAAGTGAAATATATTAATATATAGCAAGATAGTTTTCATACATGTACACTTAAAGCATACCTCTGTGTAGAAGGCAGTTCATAGGTATGCTACTGCAAAAACTATTGAGTGAGCTGTATGATTTGGTCCCTGCTGAGTGCTTTATTCCCAAAACAAAGGGGGTTTGCACAGCTGCTGGTCAGACACAGAAGGTATTTGTGCAGATCTGCCTTATGATCGCTGTAGCCCTCGTGTCCTTCGGTCTCTCCTGCCCCAGGGTGAGAAAACGAGTTTGTGTGGCACTGCGTGATCTTCTTGCAAGGCTGAATTTTTCAGTAGCAGCCCTTTAGGAAAGGGAGTACGTCTTCCACTAAAAGCACAATTTTTCTTTTTTCTTTTTCTTTTTTTAACCAAAGTTTAGTAATTTTTTGTGTGTGTTCTTGTCTTATCATTGCTCGCTACTGGAGCAGCACAAGGAAGACCTGTAGCCTTTCTGAGAGGTTTCTCTTTAATTTCCGTATCTATGGCATCAACTGTTCATATTTTGAAAATTATTCAACGTGTACCAAAATAACTTTTTTTAAGTCCAACTGTCCTTTTTTCTCAGAAGCCAGATCCACTTCCTTCAAATGCAGAACTTCCTAACCTTGTAGCTAATTTGAACTGTGGAGCATAGAGTACCATTTTTGCTGTTCAGTCCTACACGGTTCAAGCTAAGCTCAAATGACATAAATGTAACGAAGTGATAATACAGGGATGAAAAAGATTTCTCTGGGTGTATCTAGCAACCCAGTGTTAGCTAGTAAAAGTAAAATCAGCACAAAATGTTGCTTTGAAATCCAAAATCAGTAATTGTTTTTTAATTGTTAACCTCCTATTTTGAAAAAAAAAAAAAATTAACCATGTTGTTCCTTTTTTTCTTTTTAATCCATTTGTATGCAGAAGTATGTGTTAGTTATTTTATGATGTGTGATCTGATCACAGGTACAAACAGTTTACGGCACTGCAGTCATACGTAGGAACAAAAAGCAAAGAGCCCCTCTGACTTTTACTGTTAACACTATTCGGAAGAAATTTAGTTCCTGGACCTGAAGTAGCAAGCAGGCATGAAATGCGATATTGTTTAACGGTGAATTTCAAAGCTTTCACAGGGGGAATCCAAGAGAAAAATGACCTCTGAGCAGCCAGAAATCACTGGCTGCCAACTGCTGACATCTGTACTTCTGGTGATGCTCTGAAATTCCTGACATATGAGGTTGAGCAAACAGAGTAAATTAATAAACCAAACATAATAACTCTGGATTTCAGCTCAGTTTCTTCATATTAAAAATAGCAAGCAGAAAGCTTCAGCATGGCAACTGTTTTTGAAGAGAACATGTTTTGCTTTGATATTACTCCAATCCTGGTTCAGCTCTGTGTTTGAATTGGTTAATACCTCCAGATTCAACCTTTCATGCCATGGCGAGGAAGCGTTCCCTCGCTGACCTGATCTCGCATTCTTTCAGTGTGAGATTTTCTCAGTCTCGAGATATTCTTCACTAACAACCCAGAAGTTCGGGGCCCGAGTCAAAACTTTCAGCACGGTCAGTCCAGCTCCAAGTGTTATAGCTCAATTTCTTTTGTTCATAAGTTTCTTACCGATACTCAAATAGCTACGGGGAAACCTAGTATATAACCATCATTTTCCACTTTCTGCTACAAAGTTTTTATCTTTCTGCATTTGTTTTTATGGTAGGATAGTTTCTGGTTTGAATTTTATCTAGCATAAAAACTGCCTAAAGGAGCAGACCTAGATACTAGTCTATTATTCCTTTCAGATTTTGGCTGAAACTGAAACATGGAGGAAAACCAATTGTCCTCCTTTTTCCTGTTCTAAAAGATAAGTGTGACATGAAGCACATGCCTCTCTTAAATGCTCTCGCATGTGCCTAGCATTTCAGGTCAATAAACCCAGCTCTGGAACATGACTGAGGCAAGCATTACGGATTAAGGATTTGTCATGAGGGCCAGATTCCAGGCAGAGGTTTCTTTGTTCCTCCAGAAGGGTTTATTCATACACATTACTCCTCTTTTTATGTCTCTGCTTTTCTGTGCTTAGCCACTAGATACTAACAGGATGCAGCCGTGCTTCCCCACTGCCCCCATGCCTTCCCCACGCGCTTCATCCCTTGCAATGCAAATGTTCGAAGGATGTAGATATGGACGTCCACATCAAGTCTCCCTTGGCAGACCGGAGGACGTTGTTGCTTCTGTGTTTCCAGGACTTCCAGCAGCCCGGAACTTGCAGCTTCTTTGTTGTCTTTTACACACACGTTGACCTCAACAGGCATCTGAGCTTTTGAACACTTTAGAGCTGTAGCGCCTAGAAGCATTTCCCATGAGCAGCCAACGTTCTTGGCGACATTGCTTTGGGCCATTCCTCAGCTTGGGCCCAATGCCAACCGTCTCTGTGACACCGCGTAGCCTCTCATGATGGGCTGAGTGACGAAACGGCTCGTGTGCTACCAAACTCACGGGCTGTTAGCGGACAGCAGCAAAGGGGTGGTACCCAATGCAGCCCACTTAGAAGAAATAATTTAAAAAAAAAAAAAAAAAAAAAAAAGGTAGGGAACTCCACATTACTGTTCCAGTTAGCTGCTATGTCACATCCTGAGAGAAAGCTGTGCTTGCGCTGAAATAGCCCTTCCATACTTTAGCCATTCTCTTCACATTTTAAATTTCTGTTGGTTTGCTGTGCCTCAGTGGAAACCTCTGTCTTCTAGGAGAGGCTGAGTAAGAGCATGTATTTGTTGTGAACTCTTTGAAAGCAGCCCATTCTCATGTGAAGTGAATTATATTATTTAAGCAGAATCTGTCTGGATACTATTTGTATTTTTCATTTGTTACCTGCCTAAGGATATTAGGAATAGGTGCACCAGGCATTCATATATTCAATTAACAGTCAATCAATTAACAGTTGATCCCATCTTTTCAAGAGAAGATCCACACAAAGTAGCCCATGATTTCAGCCAGCTAAAGCAAATTAACTTACTGTCAGGCAGCTGAGACTTTTTACGTGGCTTTTAAATTACATCCACTTTCTGCCGCTTCATTTTCAAGCACTCCATTCTCTTTTTCTTCTGCTGGTGTGATTTTTGTCCCTGGAAGTGAGATGGCAACGGCTGCACGAGCCCTGTTCAAGGAGCAGAGAGCGCCAGGGCAGGAGAGCCGGGACTGCTCGGCTGAAAACAGGCTTAATTTTGCCTTCCAGGGCCTCCACTCCTGGGGATTTTCTGTTACTAAATAATGCTCTTAATGAGATTTAAGTCTCCCATAAAAATAATTAAATTAACTCTGTCGAAAGACTGTTTTCCTTTCTGACAGTAAGATGGGAGATTAATGATCAATTGATTGCCTGTTCCTTTCTCTCACCCCTTTAAAAAAATATATTATAAATATAGATTTAAAAGGATATGAGAGAGGTGAGAAATGAAAATTATGGAAAGACTGGGGCCTTGTAACAACTCTGAAGAGTCTCGAGCACAGCCTGTGGCTCACCATAGGAAAAGCTGAGTGGCCAGCATTGGCAGTCAGAGCCGATTGCCTTACACGCCTCCCTATGGTTTGGCTTAACTCTTCTTCCGCCCATATTTTTGCCTTTCCTCAGCCTCGACAGCTACATCATTTTTACTTGTCCACTAGTGACATCTCAGTCAAAAGGTTTCTCCTTGATTTCAGCCCCCTGAACTGCTGGGAGGTGGTTGAGGATTAGTGTGCCGGAGGCAGGGACTTGTACAGCCTTCTCCGAAGCAGAGAGTTTGGAGAGTAAATAACCCCGGGTGAACCAGTCCTAGAGGGACTGAAAGGGAGAAATCTCCTCACACAAGGACAAGGAAATTAAATAAAGTAATCTGAAAGAAAGTGTCTGGCTTAAGGCTTGGGTGCCAGCTTAACACCCAGGCAATGAAATAAGTTTTCTAGCTACAGGGCAGATGTGTGCCCCCACGTAAAGCGTGACCAGAATGCTGAACTTGTTGTCCTAGGAGAAACAGCCCAGTAGCAGAAAGAACAGAGTAGTCCAGTAGATATATGCCATCAGTGTTGGCTGCTGAGAGCGGTTTCATTTTATATCAACGGGACCAAACAGTGGAAGTTGCGAATGGGTACCCTGGGAAATAAACGAAGCCTGCACATTTAGAATAGGTCAGAAAAACTGTCTTGGGGCAAAATTCCACATTTACTTTAAAAACTCCTGTTACGGGCAGCGTTAGAGCTGACCTGGAGATGAGACTCTGTATCTATCCATTGCTCTGACTTGGCTCCTTATTGAGGGTTCTGAGCGGCTCTTTCTTCCGCTGCACTGCTCTGCTGTGAGCAAAGTAGGACTCGATACCATGATCAGTGGGAAAGGGAAAATGTGCTTCACTGATACGCTCTTCTCCATGCACTTACTGTTTGGTGAGTGGGTTAAGTATTTGCAGAGGTGGGGGGGAAGTCATAGTAACAGGCAATCAGTAAATAACGGTGGGCAAGCATCCTCCCCACTTGCCTTATTCCAATGATGAGCCTAGGGTCACTAAAACAGAGAAAAAAAGAATTAAGAAATACTGAAGAACTGTTAATTTGTGATATAGCTTTTCTAATTATCTGGAAAGACAGCAGGGTACGTGGCAGAAGTTTTGCTTCCTGAGTAGGGAGGGGTGTTAGGAGAGAGAGGAAGCAACTCAGACCAGAAAATTTATCTCCTGGCCCCAGGCTCTATAAAACTGCAGACCTAGCTCCACAAAAGGCAGGGGGCATCTCCAGCAGGGTTTTGGTAGGGCTTAGCTGCCAAACCTGAAATTCCAGCCTTCGAAATGCAGACTTGACTGCTTAACAGTCCTATAAACCTCTGCAGTCTAGATGTGCTTTGGTTTTAGAAGCTCAAGTTCTGATTTCGCCTTGCAAGTATTTGATACTTGTGTTCCTTAAATCATCCTGCTTGATTAAGTGTGCAAATATATACATGTGCATCTACCATATTAGACTTCACGTGAAATATAGCAACGCTCATTGCTTTTTTCAAAAAACATATCCCCAAAAGAGGTGGAAGTGGTACCCTGCTAATACCTTCTACCCCATGGTGGAAGGTTCCCTGTTCCTACAGCGTAGCTCTGAGGTTCACTGTAGGAAGTTGTGCTTTAAGAAGGCTCTTGCAAGTAGCGAGCAGCTGGGCAGAGGTTCACGTTAGAGCGTGCACAGCAGGTAGAATCGAGACACCAAAGGAAGCTTTTCTCCTCTCTGATTTTTGAATGCTACATGGGACCAGAAGTAAATGACCCAAGAAAAAGAGCCTGCTGTGGAATAGTGAGGCAATGGAAAGCCCCACCAGAGCAGAAGGAGGATGAGCTAAAAGGATTCAGCTGGGCTCCACTGTATACTAGCAACTACAGCTACCAACAGAATGACGACAAACAACTTCCTAATGATACCATCTTCTGGAACACCTGGATTAGAGCTAGGCATTTCATGTTCCACATTTAGTGGATAACAGGAGCAAACTAAGCTTACAATAAGGATTGAAGCTGAGGACAAGTTTCTCTATCATCTCAGGTACTGTCCTAATATTGAAGCAAAACTTCTATTCTCTCTTACTGAATCATGCTTTTAATGAAAGAGAGGTTATTATTTTAACTTCAGGACCTAAGAACGTCTTTCTGTATGCCTACTAGAATAAGTAGAAGGAAATATGGTCCCTGTTCTCTGCTTTGCTATGATTTCTGGTAGAGAGTTTCTGGTCTATAAATTAAAAAATATGTAGTTTGGAGTAAGGAGGTCATCCACATGCCTACATTAGAAACCAAGAAAAATTAAGAGCTCCAGAGATAACAGAGACCACCACCTTAGGTATGAAGCAAAAGCTGTTCATGTGTTCTCTTAATCTCTTGTAATGTTTAGCAGAACAAGCTTGTGTTATCAGTGGTCCTATCACAGCTGAAGGCATTGTTTCTTTCTTCTGTGTTCTAAGATGTACAGGTCCTCAAGATGCAGAATTTAAATCTCACTCGTATCCTCAGTATTTCATGTTGAAAAGCGTTAGGCACTTGCCTGTTCTGTTGCTCTAGCACGCTATATTGAGGTAGCACCTTTTAGATCATCTGGTTTTAAGGATCACAACCCGAGGCAAGTTGCTCACAGAGTGTATATATATGCTTATAGCATATAGGAGGCCTGGATGCTTAAGTGAAGGCTATGAATCTTTACGTGGTGGCCAGACAGCTGTAAGTTTAGTGCAGTGACAGTTGTGACAGCCAAAATTACTCTGTACGCCTAGATCCTGATTCTGCAACGCCTGCCCTCTCTGCTTAGCTAGAAACCTTTTCCTCCATGGGGACAACATGATGAATTGTATGGCTTTAAACTGGTAAGAAACATTAAAGAATAGGAGTCCTTTTTTGCCTGTAAAAAATATATATATATATTTGGCCCTGAGGTTTCTTATATGTTTACTTTGGCCCTAACGTAAAGGAGGCAAATGAAATTCATTTCTGAGAGGAAATAATGTTACTTCTGCTTAGAAGCAAGGAAGTTACATATACTCCAAGAAGCTTTCTAGACCTAATTATCTCCGCAATAATAACTACAGTCCTAATGGACAGGTCTTGCTTCTGGTCATTTAGGAGAAACCTTTAATAACACTGTTCTTTGAAGAATCTTCTGTATAATTTTATTATCACAGTTGGGATTGCCTACTGATTATTTTTAGCTGTCCTTTGAAGAGCTCCTATCTCTCTTCCATGTCATTTCCTAGGGCTAGGGAATTGCCTCATAGAATGAACACACGAGTTCTGACACTAGTTTAATAAATGATTACAGATGCTGCAGGTACTTTTGCCAGCTGTTCTCTACAGGTATCTCTGGAAAAAAAAATTCAGGGCTAATTCTGATTTTCCTTGTACCAATCATCTAGTGACATAAGTCCATAAAAACCAGTTAATTCATTTCACTGGTAGAGTCCAGAATAAAAACAGTAGTTTAATGCTTGCTTTTAATATTTCTGATAGGAAAGGCATGTTCTTGAATGAAATACAAAATGACTGATTAATGGAGTTACTGACTAGAAATGCCTGGGTATGTTATTCTTAAAAGTAACTTGCAAATTTAATGTTCAAAAACTGAAGATAAATTTCATTTAGCCAATTGATACCTCTAGAATTTCTCTGTGAAGAAAGCAAGACAGCAAGTATGGTATATTTAATAGCCCCTCTGTTATTGCTGGCATTTTCAGATAGCTATTTCCTAGAAAGTTCACGTCCTCTTCCTGGTAACGTCTGGTTTGCCCCAAGGTATTGGCTCCTTCGGTTATTAACATATAAGGTCTGATTTCTAATTGCGGGCATGCCAGAACACAGTGTTTGCCTGGGCAGGTGGTTAGTTCTGCGTATAACCAGCCCTTTGCATGTGTCGGTTAGCCTCTGAGATGGCAGTAATGGCAAAGGCACAGAAATAACTTTGTGTGTACACCTCTGAAAACCATACCAGGACTCTGAAGAATGAACAATGGTATTTAGCCAGGGTTTTCTTGTACCTGCCTGGAACTGGCTGAGCGAGCAGAAGTTCTGAGTGGCACCTCGCTTCCCACATAAGTCAGCCTTGGGTATAAGACCTGGGAATAAGGCATGTCATTTTGCTTTTTAGCAGTCTACTGAGCTTCAAATAAACGCAGAGAAATGAATCGCATATAAATCATTTGGATATATGTAAATATTAAGGTTTCAGCTCCTTGAGTTCTTGTATTGGTTTTCTTACTCTCATTCTATATTTTGAAATACACACTTAAACCATACACCTTTCTAATTAATCTGGGCCAGCGACGGCAAACTGCTGGCTGGCATGCCAGCGTTAGCACACAGCGCTGTTGTACAACAGCGGACACCGTCCCCTCCGGTCCCCACCGCTCTTCCTCCACCTCGTCCTGGCCCTGCAGCTGGGGACGATGAGCTGCCCCAAGGTCAGCTTCTTGGTATGAAACACGCAGGCACGCAATGACTGGCAGGAGCTCTGTTTCTGGTCGTACAGGTAAAATCCATCGGAGGAAGCTCTGTTAGCTGGAATCCTTCGAGAGGTGAGCCCCGCCGTTCGTTGTCTCTCATTGTAGCAGTTAACATATACTTATGCATATACTTTAGCTTAGAAGGACTTCCCAGAACAGCCTCCTTCCCAAGTGAATATTTCTATAGATGATGCACACTTGTCATGGTATTTTCTGTTTATCTATAGCTGAAAAGAGGGTGTATTAAATTACTTGGTAGCAGCTAGGCTAGATGGTTCCATTTTGTCTTTATTAAATCACATGCCGAGGAAAGTTTAAACCATTTGAGCAAAACAGTGAATCAAAGTTCAGAGCTGTTGCAAACTCCACCGATTTCAGCTGAGTTATATCACTTTCACCAGGGTTGAATTATTTGTGAAAGCAAACCCTTCAAGGCTATTATTGTGGTAAAAGGAATGGAATCCCACATTATTTTATATATGATATTGTATCTGGTTTTTTCTACTTCGAGTCCTGTTCTTTACAAAAGTCTTCAGTTTAATTGGCTTCAAAGAAGAATTTGCCCACATTTAAGTTATCAAAACTTTAAGCAGAGCAGATAGGAGTAAAGCCAATTATTTATACTTTATTTTTAGTGGACCAAAATGATGAGAATATAAAAGGCAAAAAGATTAACCCAAACTCTGTAACATCTTGAGGTCTCAAAAAACAAGATTAAGACTTTGAAAAGCATCCAAGTAATAAATCCACAGAACCAAAACACAGAATTTTAATAAGTTTATTACAAAGAAACACAAAAGCTGATGAGCACAGATGCTAAGCTAAGTTGAAAAAACTTGAGCAGCCTTTCGTGTTTGTGGACTTTTAAAAATAAAGTGGTCAGACGTAATAAGCTGATGATGCATTTTGATTCTCTGATGCCAAAACATGGTGAGGTGCTGGGGGAAGAGTAAGAGAGGGGTGGGAAGAAAAATGCTCCCAGCCTCCTGCCTGTTATCCGCAAGCAATACGCAAAGCCGATGATTTTTCCCCTCTTTGGATAAAGCAAACACTGAGACTATGGAGACATAAATCTGTCTGACCTGAGTGTCCAGAATGAAGTTGCAGAGGACCCAGGCTCAAAGGGCTACCGGGCAAGACTGTGATGATCGGCCCTGCCGCCCCAGAGGGGCCAAGCCCCAGGTCCCTCCGTGAAGCTGGGGCAGATCCCCACGTGTGGGAGATGTCCGTGGGGCAGGGGATGGAGCAGAGGTCCTGGAGACATACCCCACCTGTGAGGGGCTGTACCCTCGCTGGCCCCGCTCACGCTGCCGATGGAGAGCGTCCCTCTCGGCGAAGTGTAACTATTTGTTTTCAGACACAAATCTACTCATAAATGTAAACATCCTGAACTTTATTAAGATCTTTTTCAGCAGATCTGTTCCTGCTTTTTGTTCAAAATCATAGCTGCTGGCTTTTTGGGGAAGGGGGTGTAACTTTTATTCCTCTATAGCCTTGCAGATTTTGCTGAAAAACAGAGGAGATGATTCTAATTCTTCTGAATGCCAATAGAGCCATTTACAAACGTTGAATAAGCTATTCTTTTGCAAATCCACTGGAGGCTTAATTCAGTCTGATGCGCTCACCAGGGAAAATAAATTCAGCTTTACTCTGAAATTTCTGGTTGCATCTCAGGACTGACAGAAAGTAATGCTCTAGAAATCAGCAATTTTGACGTGGTAATGAATGGCAGATAGGAATAGTTTTGAGCATAGTGCTTACTCCCAAGGCACCACATTTGCAGTCGCTTTTCAGAGTAGAATCATGTTTTACATACTTTCTTTATTTTATCAGGCCTGGATGTGGTGGATCTTTTGTTTTCCTGTTTTTCCTCAAACCACAGATCTCTGCACTCATTTCATGCAATGAAACAAAAGGAATCAGACCCCTTTCCATCTCTTTCTTGCAGCCTTTTGTTGTACTTCTTGCTGCCTCCAAGAATCTGGCCATGAGACTCAAAGGTAGACAAAGGAGCTGTGACTTCTTTCCTGTGGTTGCAACCAACGAATGACAAAGGATATTTCTTTTTATCTTTTTTCCTACTTCATACTTCTTCTCCCATTTCTTCCTTTGTCATCTTCACATTTATTTTGGGAACTCGATGGAAGAGTTTAGAAATGAGGGACCTATTCAGACCCAAGTGATACATCACTGAATGTGGCATCACATTTTCCTGTAAATTTATATTTAGCCTCTGTACTTGAATATCCCACTTAAGTTATATGGGTAGCACAAACTGACAAAGGTGTTAACTGATTGATTGGCACAGCAGAGTAACTTCTATTTCATCCACGTCCTCCACCAGCTCTACATTTTCCATGCAGCTGGGCTGCCAATTCTCACACCTAATGGGTGAGTCCTTCTATTTTGTCTTGCTTGAGCAAAATTCCATCGGTGTTTCCAAACAGATGCTTGCACCCAGGCATTTCCTAGCTCACTGGGCGAGGTACTGGAAGGTGAAGGAGATCCCGCGCGGCACAGCCTCGCTTGCCAGTTATTCTTGGAGGTGCTTCTCGCAGCCTTTCCAGGCAGTCCCGGTGCTCCTTGACTGTCATAGCCTTCTGACTGCTCTGTTTCATCTCCATTTAGTTCCTACAGTTCTTCTTATAGCAACAGCAATGGCAAAGAAACATAGATTCCCTCTTCTGACGTGTCTCCAGCCTTACTGGGATCTCCCGCGTGGGTTATTTCCAGGCACTGCTGCCAGCACAGTGTTTTGGATAATGTTTTCATGATCAAAATTATTCCATGCAAATCCTGGAGGCATGTGGTATTACCTGCACCTGAGGTGCCTTAGAGCTGGCAGATGAAAATATAAATCCAATACTATGATGGAGCTGAGGAAAAGAATGGGTCCGAAGGAAGAGGAGGATATTCTGTCTGCTCTGGTTCATTTTTGCAGTGCTAAGTGGTATGGTCTGGAGTAGGCATGGCTCTTCACTGATCGTCTATGGGTACAGCATATGGTTGCAGATTATTAAGTTGGAATCTCTGGGACCGGTGGTTGTGAAATTAATTTTCCATCCCAGCAGCTCAGCCATTCTGGGGACATGCCTGTGTATCCCATCACAGCTTTATGCTGCAGCCACAGCAGGGAAGGCACGCTCCCGGATCGTCGCTGCGCCATCCACTCAGCTTTTGCTCCTTGGTTTGGGGAGAGGAGAAAGGGCTGAGCAGTCAGAGAAAGGATGCGATGGGCCAGAGCACTTGTAATTTTCTCTGCCCCAGTCAGACAGAGAAATCTGAGATACAAAACTGTAGGGTGCAAAGACTTAAAAAAAAGAGTTTGGCAAAGCCTGGAAAAGACAGAGGAGCCAATACATGACTGCACTAGGCTGTAGCCTTAAGTGGTTTTCAAGTATTGATGGAATTAAGCGGAGAAAACATGCTTCCAGATTTTTTTATAGTATCTGAGAAGCACAGAGTAAGAATTCTGCTTCTTTTATCCCCAGTTTTGGTCTTTTGTCCTGTGCACTGAAGTAACTTTTACCTAAAATTACCAGCCCTGCACACGGTCTTTTCCAAGCACGAACTCCTGTAGAGACTGTAACATTGTACGATTTATACATGCAAAAATCATTTCTAAAATGGATTTTCCAGGTGCAAATTCAATCATCTGTTTAGCCAGGTGTGAGAATCTATCAGCTGTGCACGCAGGTGTCAATGCTTGAAAAATGATCCGGTTTACTCCTCCGTAAAGGGTTTGCACAGGGGCCTGTGTCGCTTAAGTCTGTCTTAGGCTGCATTTTGAGGATTTAAGTGGAATTTGAACGGCGCTTTCTGTGCTGAAGGCCCTCTGCATAGGGCAAATGCATCACAAAGTGTATGCACAGATGGGCAAATTTGGCGGCCTGTGAGTGAGGCTGGGCTGGAGGCCCAAATCGATAATCTTGCCCCAGATGTGTCTCCTCCTAAAATGTGTCTAGCTCTTGTCAGGCTCATTAGAGAGGGGTGGTTTTGGCTGGTTTGCCTTTTTTTGAGTGAAAACATAGCATTTCTCAGTGTATTATCAATGTTCCCAAACTCAAATATTTAATAACCTCAGCTATCTAATACCTGACTTGGCTTCGCATTAGAAACAATTGCTTGCAAAGTGTTTATCTATTGAGTGAGAATGATTAAAAGAAAATATAAAGTTCTTCATATACTATTTTTGGGCAACAAAATGACTTTGCTGCTATTTTAAATATTTCAGTGTAATTTATATTAGCTATAATACCATCAATAAGGCTGCTTGAAAATTAAGTGTCATTCTTGGCTTGAGACACTGGGTGTGTTATGGGACTGAATGCCATGTGCCAGAAAAAAAATTAAAACCAAAACCGTGGTCAAGTAGCTAAATTTATGGAGAGAGCAAGCAACATGGGCCTGAACAACACAGCGACTTTGGACAAACAGCAATGCCTCCACCTGGGGAAACCTTAGAGTCCCCCTCAACCCTAATAGTTGCTAAGCCGTGGTGGGGAGAACAGCAGCAAGCGGACAAAGCTGTAGCTGGTGGGGATGCTGTCATCCTCCAGCTAGGCAAAGCAGGGGGTGCTGGAAAGCTCTGGGGAGCGGGTGGGAATTTGCTAGTATTTATGTCCCCAAGTGTCGAAATACAGCGATCGTTGCCCCTCTAAGGGGAGGCTAAAATGCCCAGCTCAGTCCTTGACCGATTTCTTCTCTCTTTCGAAGTCGAGAGACTTCGAAAGTCTCTCTTTACCCAGGTAGTTCTTGCCTCCACTTCTTCCAGTGCAAGCCAGTTTTTCTCCAACGTGGAGGACATTAGTACGCCGTGCCAGACGAGGCCCCTCTAAGGCATTAATGCTTCCTTATCTCTGCTGGAAATCCCTCCCCTGTTACATCCCAGGAGAACGTTTTGCCTTTTTCACAGCTGCATCACACTGATGGTTTCACGATCCTCCTGCGCTCTGCTAAGACGATGTGAATATTGTGGGATTTGGCAGCGCTTCCTGGCTTCTGGGTCCAAGCGCAGGTTCTGGAAACATCCCAGCTCTGTGCTGGGATGGGATCTGGATGTGCACTTGAGGCCTTTTCCTCCTACCTGTCCATACCATAGTTTCCATGGAACTAAATGCAGAAATGCTGGCCAAAAGAGAGCCTCAGTACAGTACATTTTGGCCAGGTCTCCTGTCTAGATAATCAGTGAACAGGATCTTGGAAAACACTGCTGCTTATATCAGTTATTTAGATGCAGCCATATATACCATATCTTTTTTTTTTTTTTTTTTTTTTTTTTTAATTTTTCCTCAGGTATTTAGAACAGACTCCATTCTTCTCAGTTGATCCTATTTGACATCTCCTTTTTTCTCTCACTACACCTGCATGACATAAGAATATTTTGTCATTTGCTGCTCTGTAGAAAAAGCAAATCCTATCTTTTCCCTCCATTTAATCTATTTATCTCCTGGGCATCTCCTACTCTGATGATTGACCTTCTCTTCTCTGAGACTTCCTGAAGAACCATCTGCTAAAATTATTCTTCATACATTCATGTAACCAGTTTGCTCCACATTTTGAATAACTCTACCAGCTCTTTCTTCACACGTTATCAAATTTCAGCTACTTCTGTTGCTTAGTATGCAATCTAGACTGATGTTGTATAGCTGACTGCCTTCCTTGTGCAGTACAGTAACCTCTTCGTAATCCTCTGCAGGTGACCGTCTGCTTGAAATGATTTCTAAATCTAGTCCATCCACTGATTCCCCTCTCTTTTGAGAGCATCAACAGAAAATCTTACTGCTTTTGTAGTATCTGCAAAAACAGAGGTGAGGGGGACACTAGGAACTACAGCGGCGCTGCTAAAATGTTCATGTTCTCAGTGAGCAAATTGATCTGCTCTTTGAGCTGATCCATTTACACACTTAAAGTGTCAAGCCTAAATTAAGGTAGAAATCCTTTGAGGGAGAGATGTATTGCATAATATTTGGAAGTGGGATGTGTTTGGTTTCCAAAGGATCATTCTAACAAGCATACCTAATCACTTATAAATGTCTACTGCTAATGACAGTTGTTTTCTTGCAGACCTGTCCCATCAAGCCATAATTCTGTTTTTTTCAAACAATCTGAGAAACAATCTGGTTTTGTATCCTTGCAGTTGTGTGTATTTTTGCTGAGTTGGTGAACCTCTTTAACTTTCTAGTATGCACAAAAGACCCGTGACACTGAGATTTATGGCATAAGCCAATAAAAAAATACCTCTGGTGGAATGCAAAATATTCAGAGGGGTTAGAAAAATAATAGCCTCTATCCTATATGTGGCAAACTGGTATTAATAAGTTAAAATTCCCTCAAAGAAAGCTTTAATTTAAAAAGTAGTATTGCATTTTACCTTCAGAAACAGTCTGAGAAATATTTTTCTCCTGTGTTCACATATTTGCTATCATAAAGACTTGTGAAAGACTGCACGAGAATTTCCAGGACTCTTCAGACATGTGGAAATAAGACAGCATGTAAAATCTCATACAAAACCTCTGGACTCACGGCATCACCAACCCACTCAGACACTCAAGAGTAATATAAGATCTGAGCTGTGCTGTCATGACATCACAGAGTTTTTCCATTAACTTGAACCCCTCAAGACATTTTACTTCTCTAAAACTTTCTCTAGTGTGAGTGAACGCACAGATTACCAATACCCTGCAAAAGGTCTTGTATCCAAACTCCCATTAAAGTCAATGGGAGTCCTGTGGCTAACCTGTCCATATAATGCACTTAAAGTCTGGGGCTGGATGGCTAACTGCTTGATATTTTACGTGTAGGTCTTTTAAGAGCATTTTTTAATACAAAGCAACAATATTTTGCTGGGAACATAAGAACTTCAACATACTAGGCTTTTTCTCTCTCTTTCAATGATCCCGCCTGGATCAAGCAGGCAACGCTAGAGGGGTCTCAAGCTCACACTGCTTGAAGGACTTAATTGCCCTAGGGGACAGAAAACAGAATCCAGCTACAAAGTTTTGGTCTCCGTCCCAGATACTTAGTCTATTAAATGAGTCAGGAGGTTACGACTGAAAAGAAATAAGCCCCACAGCAGAAGTGTATTTTGCAGTCTGCTCTCTTTGGAAAGGTGCTGACGCAGAGTCGGACTGCCAGTGTCAGGAGGTGTACTGGTTGCTATTGAACCAGATGGGTAGGGGCAGGGGGGAAAGGTGGGGGAAAACAGGCATTTGCAGGCTCATCGAAGAGGGCAAAAGTCGTGCTTTTCTACACCTTTTGATACTTATTTCCCCTTCCCCCCCCCCCCCCAACGTTAGCGCACAGTTTCAGCAAGACGTGACTTGAGGCACTAACGCTTTCCTAATGACACAGGCTATTGAGTTTCTGTGTGACGTGGCTGAGGAGCGTGGGAGGTCTAGTAGCTGGGAGCAGAGGTCTAGGAGCCACTCAGTCACTTTGTCACTTAGGACGAGTTACTTGACCTTTCTGCAAGGGCTTGAGCCATGTCAGATAAAGGAAGTGGCTTGACACCAGAATTTCATGCAATACCAGAAACCTAACCTGAAATAAACTTCCTTTAGTTCACTGAAGAGGTCATCTGTATAATCTTGAAATGTCACCCACATCAGCTGGCTGAAAAACTGAAAAAAATCATCAGTCCACCTTCCAAAGTCCATCCGACCTCTACATTTGCATAGAAAATTAAGTGTTTATAAGACACAAGCAGTGTTTATGGGCATAGAGTAGGTAACTGAATTGTGACTCAGCATTTGTAATTGCTATAATTTGGTAATTAAAATCTGGTGACCTATAACCATGTAAAACTAAAATTAGATGCTGTTTCTGAAAGCACAGGCCCCTGTAGGTTTTTCAGATTAAATCGAATAGTTTGTGAAGCTGGAAAAAGTACATAATTAAGGAGCCTCCTCCTTCCAGTTCACTCCATCATTATTAGGCTGCATCAGCAGATAGTAAAACTACTGTGAAACAAAGTATTGGAGCATTTGAATAATTAATAGGCATAAAAATGTTGCAGTTCTTGTTTCTCTTTGCTTGCTTAGGTAGTAGAGAAAATTATACAATCCTCAAATATCATTGCTGCTTGCAGTGCTTTCCCTCTGGTCTGACTGAAAGGGTGGGTATTTACACACTGGAGCTTGTAGCTGAAACTGCTCACAGGAATGAAACAAATTGTTTGAGGCCACTGAGTAGGTGAAAATAACTCTTGTAATTTCATGGACATCTTTGTGAAAAAGGAAAGGGTATTAGGGTTTTTCACCTTGAATTACCAAGTGTTAATTTATGGGGGGGGGGAAGACAAATAAAAAGGATTAAAGAATTTCCAAAGAGAAAAGGTAACTTCATTGAATCTTTGGACTGAGGAAATAAAGTCTATTTCCTGAGGTCTATACTAGATACACTGCTCACTTTAAAAGTAATTTTCTCTTATTATTCACACAAAATGCATGCTTGGTGTTCACTGAGAGGAGCACAGTCAAATGGTTGAGTTGATTAATGTACTTGCTGCACCCAAATCCCTTAAAATCAAAACCCCTTACACTCAAATAAGTATAAAGAGCATACTATTTCAGTGTTTGAAACTGGTTCCATATGAATATGCTCGTATGCCAACCTTACACAGTTAAGGCCGATTTTAAACATGCAGTGCTTCTCTATTGGGGTTGCAACTGGAGCAGAGGAGATCATGCTAAAATACCTATGTTGCTATAGTGCAAATAAAAGCACTACATGTATGTGTTTTTAAAAACCACATGAAAAGGGAAAGCCAAAAGTTTTGTTTACATTTTTAATTAATGCAAAAAAAAAAAAAAAAAGGTGTTTTTTTTCCCCCAGGTATTTACTTTAGGTCTTATTTGCTTATGTCAGCAAAGTGTCCTCCTTGTGTTTCATTCCAGTAAATGCACTGTAGTCATGCTTTGCAGTTGTTCTGTGTAGAGCTGGCTTGACCTGTTTGATCACAGAATCTGTTCTCCTGATTCCTGCAAAAGCTTTTGCAGCTCTGCTCCACCTGTTGTCTGCTGCCCCTGGTTTGGTGACTACACTTAGTAAAACCAAAAGTTAATAACGGGGCCATCTAATCAGCACTGTGAGTTAAAGAACATGAGATGTTCATGCAACTTTGCTTTAAACATATGGCACTTTCCATGCGCTTGAATAGTCAGGAATTACTGTGCAGCTGAAGAACAGAGGTACTGTATACCTTGCAGTTACATAAAGCACCGCCTGTTTTATTTTTTAGTAATGATCCCCATGCTTCTTTTTTAGGTTCAAACTCTTTGTAAAGATTGGAAAATTGTGTAGGTGATGTTTTCAAATTGCCTGAAGGCCCATAAAGAAGAAGTGCCTGGGGTATTTCTGCTCACAGCACATAGGTCACTAGAGGAGGCGTGTGTTGGGGAGTCAATGGTTTTCATACCCAAATATTTGTTCCTTAGGCCAAGAAGAGATCACAAGATCAGCTAGTACAGACTTGTAAAACACACCATTACGCGTCTGTCAAGTATTCTGTGTCAAGACCAAAGGCTTCAGTTAGTCTGTATATTAGTGTCAAAAGCATAAAACATGACTCCGCAGGCAAAGACCCCACTGGGAGGATGACTGGATGGCTAGATGGATCCCCTGGAGGGTTTCCTCCCACTCTCATGCTGTAGAGAAAGCTGAAACCCAGAAATGTCTCCCCACCGCTGGCTGGTGGGAAAATTTCTTCTGTCCTCAAGTAGGTAGAGCCCTGAGAATGATGTACTAAATGTTCAGCAAAGCGAGGGGATTTCTCTGTGCTGTCAGAGAGCCCTGTCCCCTGGGCTCAGCACCTTGTCTCCTGCTGCAGTCAGTCTTTGATGCTGGGGAAGGAAGAAGAAAGCAGACTTCTCCCTCAAGAAAAATAATTCTGCTCGACCTCAGTAGAGAGCCTTCATGAACAGGATTCAATTACGGTTGTTGTACAAATGTGTAGCTGCTAAATGTGATAGCGCATTGCAAGCTAAGATATTTTTCAGAGGGGAAGTGAACAAAGGTGATAAATGGAAGGGTTTTGTCCTGGTCTTAACACATACATAGGCTGAAGAAATTCTCCCAAAAACTGATCAAAGCTTACTTTAGCAGGTTATCTGATCTTATGTCAAAGCTCACCCATCTCCTCAGTAAGCGATTCTAATGTTTAACCTTCACAGCTTTGAAGGTGTCTATTTCAAGGTTGCACCAGTCTAACTTTAGCTCCCAGCCTTTGTAGGGCTTTAATAGAGAAGTCTTAACAGCCTTCACCACCAAACCTTCACCACCAAACCTCTTGTCCATGCACATTACATTGTCAAGGCACTTCTTGCCTGCCTTTGATTGCTTAGAGTAAGCTGGGCTCCTTTGGCTTCACGTCAAAAAAACTCTGTTCCAGTTCTGAAATCTCTCAATTCTCACTGGTCCTGGCTACAACTTCCTGATGTGCAACACTAAACCTGAACACGACATTTTGCAAGATGCCCTATCGCTGACATTCTCATTATTATGCCTTTTTAAAATATATTTAAAGAAAAGAAGCCACATTTGCTGCAGCTTTGGACAAGGAGCTCATGTGGAGGTAATTATCCACGATGACCTGTAAATCCTCTTCTGAGTCATAGCTTCCCAAGACAGTCCACCATTCCATAAGTACGATCTGTCTCCCCATTTCCCAAGAGTATTACATTGCATTCAGTTGATTCAATAGGTTGTGTTTTTTAATATGTGGTCACATAACCCAGTGAGCTAAACTGTTCCAAGTGGTAATCTGTACTCTTCTCTTGCTACCCCACTAATCTTTTTATCAGTTGCAAGTTTTACCAGGAATCGCTTTAGAACACTGTTCATGTCCTTGTATAAAATTTCTGAATAACAGACATCAATGATTAGGTTCTGACAAGCCCCTAAAAGAAATTAGTGTCTTTATGTTGTGGTATCTTCTGACGGGTACATCTCCCTACCAATGACATTCAAGGTACATTAAGGACCCAAGTTTCCACAGGAAGACCATGGGTGAAACAGGGGCGAGTCTTTCGGTTAGGAGCCTGTGGTTAACAGGAGGGAGGGGAAGAAAACTCTATTTGTGTATATTCATATTCATGCGCCGCCTTTGGGTGAAGTTCCTTTTGCCTATTGATGACTCAAAACTGAATCAAAGGTAGGAAAAGTGGATGTGCTAGGAGCATTAGTCATTTTGTCTTTTCTATGTGTATGGAGAGGAATTGTCCTTTAGACTTCTAGTTTACCACTACCTTAAGCAGCCCTCTGTGTGAATGCCGAGCAGTGGTGCAGCTGACTGTATAGGTATGCTTCCCTACCTCTTCAAGTGGATGACCATCAGGATAATGTAACTTTCTGCCTTGCGTACTCAATCAAGGGCTTGCGAGTGTACAAAACTGTTTCAAACATAGCAAAACAAATTTAGTTTATCAGCTCCTGTAGTCAAAGTCTGGAGTTCTGCTTTACAGGTGGTTTTCAGTTTTCCTCTCAAAAACCTGTGACGAGTTTACTTTCTGTAGCCTTCTGCAATAGAAAGAATGAGAGGAATTTGAAGTTATTTTAATCCTTTCCTTACTCAGGTAATGGAATGTAAAGTATGGGGAAAAAAAAAAAATCTGCTTCCCAGAATACTGAATAAGATTTCTAGGAACGGATTAAACAGAAGAGTTAAATATTTTGTAGCCTTTAACTTAATCAGTTGCAATTGGGTCACTGTGATAATATGCACCAAGATCTGAGTATCCGCAGAGTTCAAGGTCAAAACGTCACATATCGCCTCATTGCTTACTTCCTTTCCTCATTGCGGCCTCGTGAAAATTAAAATGACTTTTGTACTGATTGTTTCAGTACAATCAGTTGCTGTGATTTGCCCAGGGGTGCTTGCCTTCCTTTTGCTGCCTGGTGCTGTGCGTGGTGTATTGATTGATGGAGCCTGTGTGGTCAAAAAAGCAACAGCGAGGGCTCAGGAGGCTCTGCGGGCAGGTGAGAAACCAGCTGGGGCAGGACCCCCTGGTCATTTGGAAAAGGAAGGGTGCAGGGCATCATCTGGGGTGACTGTCTTCCCATCGGCTCCGACCCCGGGACCCCAGCACTGCCCTGGCACCGATGGGAATCCCAGCCCAGGATTAGCAGCGCGGCTGGAACCCAGAGGGTGCATTGGGACAGCAGGGGAAAACGCACCTCCCTGCAAGAGAAAGCAGGAATAGTGTTTCTACTTGCAGCATTAAATTTGACACTTGGAAGATTCAGTGCTGTTAGCTGACAGAAAATAGTAGATGCTGGAAAATACTTCTGCAGCCAGACGAAGTGTCTAAATGCATGTTTGTCTCCAAACTGGTGATGAATGTAGTTTAAATGAAGGAAACTTTTGGGACTGTAACCTTTTTTAGCTTACTGTAAAATGTCCAGTTTGCTGGGCTTTCTAATGGCTTTAATACATTTTGACTATTAAAATTGTAATTTACGTGAAGAGTATGATGTTGTTTCTGGTCTACTGGGCTTACTTTTTGTTCCATGGACATTATAAATAACAATTCAAAAAAAGGCTTTTTTCTTCAGCATTCTTAGAAATGGAAGTAGAACTTATCAGCGATTCTAATACGACTAATTGTCTGTTTCATGTGTTTTCAGTAAACCACGCAAATATCACACATCAGTTGAAATTAGCTCCTTAAAAACACAGTGTATGCAGTGAAATTTGTTGGATGCGATAGCTTAATAGTGAAGAGACATGTAGGAAAAACCCATTGAAAATAGTTTGGTATCCAAGCAGAACTGATGACTAACAGCTGTCAGGTGACGATTTGGCAAAGGATTAATTTTCTGCCTTCGTTATCTCATTCCAAAAGCTCCTTCCCAGGTTCAAGCACTTCCCAGAGACTCAGGGAAGGAGGCACAGAAGGGCATATGATGAGGGAAAAAAAAGGAAAAGGGCAAAAATAGAAGAGTCAAATATTGTATCTGTGGTCCTTAGGTGAGTCATATGTCAAGCCAGATACTACACAAAAGTTTTCCACCCCAGTCCAGTGCCTCAGTCAGCCAGGCAAAGCTGCCTACTGCCCACCACTTCTAGGAAGAGGTTTGCTTTCATTTCTCCCCGTGAGGTAGGTACTGAGGCTGCAATAACGAAAGGATTACATGGGTATGTGATTGGGTATTGGAAAAGGGTCTTTGCAACCAAGCAGAGAAGGAGGTACTTAATTTGTTTAAAAACAAAAGCTCATATTCTGAGGGAATCTACAGCACAATCTGTGTGAAGCCCTAATTCCCCAAATCCATCTGTGCTTCCACCAGTATAGAGAATTACTGACCCTAGCAATGCCCCAGATGGCAGATAAGGATGCAGAAAAGGATTGCTTATTTTATTAACTCTAGCTACCTGGGGGGAGGGGCTAAGCCCACCATTTCAGATTGAGGACACGGAGAATATACTATGCCAATTAAATCCAATTAAAATATCTTTCATGAGAAATCACGACAGAATGATACTTCTAATATCTTTTTCTCTTGATGTGGCTGGTGTGGAGAAAGCTTGTGTATAAAGCTGAAGGAATGAGTCCTGCCTCACAAATGGAAGAAAATGAATTAACAAATTTTGTAGCTGGGCGGGCGGGGAAGGCTGTTTCTTTCATGATGTTTGTCTGGGAGCTAAGGGTTTCCGTGAAGTCTAATTCTCAGAGTCTAATTTAAACGCCTAGTCTTTCTGCATAGTTTTTTGGAGAGACAAAGACTGCTGCATATGGACTTGGAGTCCTCTGAGGAGGACTTTTTGATTGAATAGGGAACATCAGTTGCCAGTAAGGGTTCACATGAGATATGAAAAGCTAGAGAGTGTGAACATTCTGCAAGGTCTTTCAAGGTCTTCCACTCCATTTTTAGAAAAAGGAGCTAGAAGTCATGTACACCTGAGATTAAGGGTCTCGTTTACTACAACAAACACAAAGCTTATTTCGTCTGCCAGCATTATATGGAATAACATATTTGCATAGTGTAATGAAACACTATGGTACATCTAGAAAGTAATCTTTCCACATATGAATCTGCTTTCTTATGCTTTTAACCATTTTATTTTCCAGTAATCAGAAAACTGTATGAATCACTGATGTGAATTTCACAGTTTTGCCATTGACAAGACAGATACAAAGCTGTTTCATCAGACTAAAAATGATTTTCTGCTCACTGACAATGTGTTTGGAAAATAATGTAAAGCAAATGCTTTCTTCTATTTTTTTTTTTTTTTAATTGTTTTGGTGGTAGAAGGGAAAAAAATTTGTATGATGTGGGTCATAATTTGTGATCTTCATGAAAGTGAGTTTTGAGTAAGAAGACGACGCAAACACACCATGTCTTCTAAAGTCAATAAAGAGACACAAAGACTAGAAATTTTAAAATTTTAAAAAGAAAGGAAAACGAAAAGGAAGGCTATAGGATAAAATCTGTTGTGAAGCTGTACTTCCCGTTTGATAGCCTCTGAATTGAGCCCATGGTATTTTGAAAATATAGTTTAAAATGAGCCAGGCTATGTTTAGTTTACGGCATACATCAACACATAAAAAGGCACTTAAAAAAACTACTGGGAGTGAACAGGGGAGTACTTGTTTATCCATCAGACAAAACCAAAGCATGGTAGAAATGTTAGCAATAAAGTAATTAAAATACCTGTCATTTTATGAGGGGGAATGTCAGTGATGGGATGAAGAATTGCAATGAGACTGAATCTCATTGCTGCTAGTTTTGTAAAATAACATATGTAATCTTCATCTTACTGTGATTTTGCCTAATATACTTGCTCTAGAACCATGTGCTTTAGGGATGAGTGACATCTGGTAGAAACCAGCACCCTGTATTAAGATTGATTTTGACCAGTCAAAACAAGGCAGATTGGACAATGTAAATCTCTTTAATGATTACAAGTTCAGCTGATGCAGGATGGATGCCAAATGTTAGTATTATGCTCAATGAATACTTCAGTGTAGTATTTGCCTGATGGATCCCACAAAAAAAAGACATATGAAGCAAACAAAACTGATGCACTTTGGCCTCCCTTTCTTCTCACAGAAAACGGTTACTTTTGCTGGAAAGGTTTTATCTTAGTTTACTCTCTCAGCAGAAAACAGGCTTTTCTAGCTGAAGCTTTCCTTGCTTATTGAAAACAACTGTGCCGAGTTTAAGCAGAAAGTCAGAGTTTAACTCCCTCATGCTGTTTCATACCTCTTTGTCTGCAGTCATAGCTGTATGATCAACAGCATTTCAAGTTGGGCTTGACAGCTCCCAAAAGAGCAGACACAATGGAAATCATAGAATATCTTTTGAGACCCCTGTTGAGAGGGAACTGATTGGAAAGTTAGAGACCTGCACATGTTTTTTGTGTGTGCATTGTTTTCATATATGGAGCATGGAGGAGAAGGAGGCTGTAAGGTTTCCACAAGCGAGGAGATGCCGTTCGTGCAGGCATCACAGCAGAACTTTTGGTAGGACCCCTTGAGACTGGTAAATGCATCCAGAGCGCTGCGCATGCAGAAATGTCCCTAGGCTGGGAGGGATTCAGTGGTTTGAGGAAAAAAATATTTTGAATGAAACAATGAGTAAATTTTAGGCACCTAAAAGGTATTTAAACCTTGCTCGCATAATGCAGTGTGTTCTCTTTCATTGGTGATAACAGGAAAAGTTATAAGACTCACGTCATAAATGCCATATACCAGGAGAACATGGCATATAGCAAGTCGAAGGAAGTATTACTGGGAATAGTAGGATGAAACTGAGGAACAGGGTATGTAGGCTAACTGAAAGAAAAAATAATAAATCTGTTTTGTTAAGTGAATAGTCTGCTGAGGAATATAGTGGAAGTTTTATCCCTTGAGTCACTAGAGCTATATAAAGCTCTTGAATGTGTCTATGGGGAAACATCACCATGCTGCCACGAAAGTGACTTGCCAGTAATTTTCTGGTTGTAGTCTTTCTTCAGGTCAGGAAGACTGGTTCAGGTCTAAAATTGGAAACATTGTTTCATCCTTTTTTTTTTTTTTTCTTCCCCCCCCCTTGCATATTTAGCTTCATTTTGATAATAGGCTCTGAAGTAGCTGATGATATGACGGGGGCTGTTTTGGGGAGAGCTCGCACCCAGAACAACGCGCAGAGCCCTGCACAGCTTGTGGCCGTTGGGAGATGGTGCGCAGGTTTGGCTGGTTGCATGAGATCTGTCACCTTGCTTAATGAAACGATGGGACTTCAGTTCTCCCACAAGAAAACCATGCCATGACCTGGTCTAGACAATGTGCTGTCTCTGGGATTACCAGAAAATATGTTTTAAAAGTGATTTCCTTCTTTTGCTGAGTGATGGGGGGAGAGGGGCCAGGCCCTTCTGGGGAGAGAAAGGGAGGGAGAGCTCTCCTGCCAGGATGGCCACCAGGCACAGGGACGGGTCAGCGGCTGCTCTTGTGTCGTGGTAGTGCTTCCAGCCATGCCCATAAACCCCATCCCTGGACCGTTGTACTTCTGACCCAAATAACCCTTAAACCCAACTCAGCAATGTCAAGGAGTCAAACGGCACAAACGGTGTAATAGCCTACTGGTTGGTCAAAAGCAGCATCGGGTTTGGTCCTGAACTATTCATTAAGGCAACTTTGGGATTGCATTCAAAAACTTTGTAAGAAAACATTTACTGTTAGGACGTAAAGGGGCTGGGCATGTATCTTTCTGGGCAAAGAAATCGGGAAGAAAACAAGCAATGGTGGGTCCCAGGGATCAGTGTTTAAACAACCTGAAGAAATTTGAGCAATTCATTCTGAGAGACACCAAATGCAAAGTGAAGGTAGAATTAATGATGAGTATGCAACTCGTAAACAATCCTTGAAGGAAAAGAACACACAGGGAAAATATTTGCTTATATGAGCATATTTGATGATTTGATATTTCATCTCCTGACCACTACTGAAAACTGAGTTGTCAGCACTGACTGTTAAAGATTGTTCCTGGGTGCTAATGAGCAGATCAGAGCCAAACTTTTTATACACCAGTTTAGGAATGTATTTTCCCACATGAATTATTTTATGTTTGTCTAAAATGATTCATTTTTTTTTAAAAAAAAGTAGCACAGTTCCTTCCAAAATCCGCATGAGAGTGCAGAACAAGGCATGATATAGATTATCAAAGGTTTCTGAAATCAGATATCCTCCTTAGCCATGGGTCCAAGAAACCTTGTAACCTTATGAAATCATAAACCAGGATGACAAATGTATTATTTAGCAGTTGTTAGTGGTTCTATTTCTCCCCAAAATAGGAGGACATATAGCTCTTTTTAGTTGTTGTTTTACTATTATTATTTTTATTATTAGCCTTACCTAAAACAATATCTTCATTCTTATCCTGTACACCAATGTCTAATGCAGATGAATGAGGTAAACAAACATGTCAATCTTTTCATTCTGAATTCATGACTTCTCTATTTAATTGTGCATTCTTTATTGTTGAACGATACCTCAGGAAAGCTTCGAATAGAGGAAAAGGTCTTTCCAAGTAGTTTATTTTCACTGGTATTTGGTCATTACTGAAATCACCCATTAGGAGTTACTCAGGAATTGTTTTCTTGCCTTGGGAGGAAAGGGAGGGATAAAATGATCTGTGGCCCTCTGAATCCATCTTGTTGTTCTGCAGCGTATGCAGAGAGATTGCAGGTAGAAGGGATCGTGCGGGGTATGAAGAATATGGGAACATTACAAATGGCACTATTGCTGCTCCCCAGAAGTTAAACAAAGGAGAGCCATCTCCCTGAAAACCTGCAGTCGCCTAAAGAGGAACAAAGACAAAGGGTGTAATTGCACAACTGAGCTATGCTGATAAAGCTACCTTTCAAAAACAGGCCTGCATATTTTTTTTCTCCACCAGTGAAATCTCTGGAAAGCCCTAAATAATTGACTGTTCAGGAGCCAGCAACTGAAATAGAAGTTGGAAGTGCTGTTTGCACAGGTGGCTAGCCTACTGGGAGACTAAATGCTTACCCTCTCGCCCATATCAATTATTCTGAGACTCTGTCTGTTTAATGTCTGCCAGTTTTGATGATAACAAAATCCTTTTAGAAAACTGCTGATGCAACATTTATCATGCTATCTTTATGGGATTGAATTTTTCTTTTTTTCTCTTGTTTTCCTTTTTGCAAGGATATAGTGAGCAAAGGTACTGGAGGAGCTGCCAGAACAGTAAAGTAACAAGCCAATTAAACAACTACCCGAAATTTCCAAGAGTCTAAAAGTAAACAAGCTGAGAGACCCTGTGGGAATCTAGATTGGTTTACTTTAAAAGTGTGCTATGGGCTTCTGTACAAACAATGAAATTCAACCATTCATCCTTGCAGTTGCCAAGGGACTTACCTGTCTTTTGAAAAAGCCTGACTTATATGAAACTTTGCTGCCTGGTCCAGACACTGCAGCAAGCCTCCTACCACACACAAAGATTTGCTTAAAACGAAAGCTGCAACTTTTATTAGCTCGTCCCTGTGCAATGCAGTGACCAGGATAAATCCTGTGAGATTTCCCCAAATAAGCAGATGCTGAGACCAGAGCAGTCCTTAAAAGGAGGCAATGCCTCATCTTTTCACAGAGATCCATCCAAGCTACAAGTGGAAAGTCCCCTTTGGAGCAGATTGAGACTTTTGGTGGCATCGCACATCTTCTGCACTGTGTGGTTCTCTTCAAGCCTTGACTTACTAAGTCAAATGTTTGTGAGAAAAGCAGATCTACTTCAGAAAGAAAAAACAAAATGCAACAGTAAATTGCTAGCTTTCTTATCTAAGGAGGAAAGCCAGAAAAAAAAAAAAAGCCCAAACTGTAATTTGTGACCTCAGTGCCAAAAATGTACAGATTTTTGGTCCTGATTCCTGATTGCAAAACACTTGGATTGCCAATTCTGTGCAATTCAGAGCAGCAACAGGGAATCGAGCAAATGCCACCCACCAAGTGTTTGGACTCAGCAGCAGCTCTGTTCCTCTTGTTACCTCAGTTAACCTAGACCTGCTCCCTACCCAAACTGTTTTTTTAACCTAAAGAATAATAACGATCCAGTGCCGCCAATTTGTCATGTGGGAAAAGTTATTCAGTCCCTTTTAAAGAGCTCATGGGCCAAAGCATAGGAGAAAGTGTGAAAGCTAGCAGTGAGAAACAGAAAAGGCCCAGTGAAGGAGAAACGGTGGCAGAAAACTACTATAAAAGTCTATGAACATCTCAAAGGAGAAACCTAAGTTGCCATTTTAAGGTGTGCAAGTCTCACCAGTCTTCGTAGCCCTGCTATATGAGGGTATTTTTGGAACATGGGGTGGGGATTAACATTGCCTGCCTCTGGATGCACCTCTGGCATTGAGTCATGGGTGAGGCACCTCAGAATTAGGGCTGCCCCAGGAGACAGCGTTGGTTATCAGGGCTCCTTTACACTGAAGCTTGTGCTGTTGTCATTGCAGTGCACTGGTTTCTCTTGCTCGTTACCCTGATCCCAATGCCCGTTTGCTTGGCTATGCAGAGTTGGAACTACTCTGTTATGGGATGGAGAAAATATATGAGCAGAGGGAATAGGTGGAAAGCATGGGTGAGGGGCAGAGAAGCCCTGCATAATGAAAAAAAGACTCAAAAATGGTTTGAGGGTGGTTACTTTCCTTATACAATGAAGCTGAAGCCGTGATGCTAGAAGTTTCTGAGGCTGTTGATGTGAACCCAGCATATAAAGATGACTAGAAATGCAGAGAATAATTCTTTACTTTTATTAACCCAAAGCCATATTATTCAAATACAGTCAAAGTGGAAAAACCTGGAGACTGTGGTAAGCCAGTTAATGTACCGACAGATTTTCTTCCCTGTTAATGGGAAACTTAGAAGAGATTACCCTCTACAAATACATAGCACTTAGGAGTTCACAGTAATTTCATGGAGAGTTATTCTTTCCTCTTTGTTCAGATTCAATGTCAATGAGAATTTGATGAGAATGTTGCAAGATATGGAGTACTAGCAACATCATAAAATTAGCAGTCACATACTAATGGCTAAAGAGGGGAACCCCGCCCCTGTTGATGCTAATTCTGCATCATGCCCAAGTATGTGGTCTTTGCTTTTAGACAGAAAGTATAAAGGACCTCAAATGGTAACGTTTTCCCTATAATATTTTATTTTCAAGCCAACTCCATTTTCACAAGGACCCATCCTTAACAGCTGTCATCAGGCTCATGCAAGGTAGGACTGAGGGCCCGCCTACCTCAGCGACTAATCTTTTTCTTTTGGACAGGGCTGAGTGTGTGGTTTCCAGGTCAGACAAAGTGTATCCCCCAAGGAGAATGATTCGTCTTATGGATTTTCGGTACTTTCGTATTGTCTAGCGGTGTCTGGAAGCTAATGTCAGTACTGTGCCTAGTTATCATCAATCCACAAATTACATTTTTTAAAGGCCAAAATGTCCTCTTGGAGAGCATTGTTTGGTTCAAATTTCTGAAGCAAACATTCTCCCTCCTCTGTGATTGTCTGGGCAGCGATGACTTTTCTCTGTGTAGAGCACATTTTAAAGTTCACCCTGTAATCAAATGAAATGAGAATAATGTCCTCCAACATTTCTCTGGGCTAGTGGGTTTTATGCAATCAGCAGCGACTCAGTGGCAACTGGTCATTTCTTATCGCTATCATCCAATTGCTCTGCAAAAGAAAAGAACGTTCAGCAAATAGGCAAAATGACCAAGAGCTGAAAGAGGAGCACCCGTTTTCCTTTCAAAATTCACTCTCTTGGTAGGTTAATGGGGTAAGCTGGCATTATCAATGCCTTTGAGATATTTTATGGAGAAAATTGACCCTGCTATCTCAGAGGCCTGAGACAAAAAGTCAAAAGGAGAATCTTATTTCCAGTTATGCTTGTGGACACAGATGCTTAAATGTGAACTGGAAGAAACATGCATGGCCACAGACAATCTAAGATAATGTTGTAAAATAACAATTAATTTTTTGATGTCAAAACTGGATATATACATAGACATTGCCAGTACCTGTTGTGTGCTTGATGTGTGTGATCCTGGAGAATGAAACAGAGAAAGAACAGAGTCCTCCATGTGTTTCTAAGTTTATAAACATGCATATACAGTACAAAATACTGAAAAAAAAATTCGTTGCATGTAGACATGTTATATACGGTATGTCAGCATTTGTAACAGATGGATTGCGATAATGGTGTCTGCATGACAAATTGCAGGGTCGTTTGATAAACTGAGCCCTCCTGTGTTAAAGGGCACACTCACTTTTGACCTCTTCACCTACAAAATGTTTTTCTGCTAGGACACTTCCTGGGGCACTCAGACCAATGAGTCTCTGTCTAACAACAGCTGCCTTTGAAAAATAACCAAAACATATGTATTGCCCCTTCTCACACAAGGTCTTTATTTAAGATAAATATATTGCTTCAAATTGGAGTCTGTTGCAATAGTTGGCGCTGGGTTTATTACAGGTTTCAGATCCAACAAGCCATTGCTTTCAGTGCTGGGAATTTGTTGTATCTTGATCTGGTTCTCATCCACATAGTTTGGGTCTCTCTATGATCTTCCTTGCAATCTCAATTGTCATTCTACAGGTTTGTACAGCGGTGCTCCTAATTACTGGGGTAATATCTGGAAAGGAGGAGGTGTTTATGTCAGCTGTACATGTTTTTCTGAAGTCTGTTCGTACGGTTTTGTGGTACAGGACTTCACAAAAGAGGCATGGAGAACAAGAGCCTATAAAACATATTTTGAGTTCTCTAAAGAACATCCAAAATATGGCTTCTGTAAAATAAGTGAGATATACAGAACACAGAGCAATCTCATTTGGTATCCAGTTTTACTGGCAGTTGTTTAGGTCGGCTTGTACTATTTCCCTGTGGATGTCTACTCCTTAGAGTAACTTCATTGTTTCTGCCAATAAGTCTTTCTAGGCTTTTCTGACAGTCTACGGTGTGTAAAGTACCCACTTAGAGCAATACAGTTTTGATGTTATGCTCGCTAGAATAAAAAGTGAAACAGAAGCTTTCACTGGAAAGCTTTTAGAAAATCTAGGTATTGAAAAGTATGGGGTTCAGATGGGCACAGTAAAAATTCTGATTTACCCATGAGTTCCACAGGCTCACAAAATGCACTGCAAGGAATACAAAGCCTTGAGCTGTTTTGTGTTTTCATTGATCATATCCTTACAGTCTCCCACATTACTTCCTATTGTCAGAGTTACGCATCTCCGATGCTGTAATAATTAACTGTTCTAATGGCAAGGATAAATGGATGGGAGGTAGGGTATTTGTTCTTGCCAAAACTGTCTGGTCGTCATTATCTTATTTGTTTCTTAATTAGATTTGATGAACTGTAGAAGTTGTGTTTGAAGTTTCACCTCTGAAAGGAGTATCAGGAAACCGTCTTCTCTGTTAGTCTTGCAAAAATAAGCACTTGTCATGTTTGGCTTTGTTGGGTTTTTTTGGGTTGTTTTTTTTTTTTAATACTATTGAGGTCTGACTATTCTTTTCTTATATTTCTTCCAGTTTGAGTCGTGTATTACACATTCTCTAAATAGTGAATTACTGGGGTCTGATCTTCTATGGGTTAAAGCATAACGCGTTTACATTCAGCTTTTAAATCTTGGTATCAAAGACAGTTTTAACTTGCAATATGCTTTAATGTAAAAGGTGTCAGACTGGAATGGATAACCAGTGCTCCATCCACCTTTCCACATTTTTTAACGGTAAGAAGTGAACTCCTTTCATGTCTCCTCACACAGCTTGGTGTCAGCTCTTTAAAAGCCTGTCACAAAGATGAAGGTTTGATTTTGTAATTCACAGAAGTACCTTTTTTAATGAAATTGCCCAACATGCCCTGTACAGAAGCAGCAGTTATAGAGACTAGTAAGGAAATGTCAGTGGAATTCTTTATAATTGTGACTAAAATCCAAGGCCAGTCATAGTGCCTCTGAAAATAAATATTGTGCTACACTTTATAATGTCCTTTATAATTTAGGCATTCTTCATCTAGCACAGATTCTGCTAGGCCTATTGGAAACTACCTTGGACAGGCAGGAGAACCCAAAAAGCCTTTCCTGCAGCCTGAATCGCCACTCTTCCACAATTAAACTGTATGGAGAGGCATTTTCTCTTACTGGTGTGTACATCCAGCATAGCCGAGGCCCTTCCCGCTGTTCTCTAGCCCCTGCAAAGCTGCAAAGGCTTCATGGGGCAACAAATCTTTGAAGGTCTTTTCTTGTATAGCACATTGACTCTGCCTAACTGAGGTTGCTTGTAGCGTCAGGGAAGTAACTATGGACTGATTTTCAAAATGAGATATGTCATGGCAGTTGTGAAATGTTATCTTTCATCCTGACAGAAATACACAAACAGTGACTGTCATTTTTCTTCAGCATCCATTATGTGCTTGGTTAACCTTGTTTTCACAGACATGGAGAAAATTAAGCAGCTGCCTACTCATTTATGCATCCCCTAATTGCACATGCAGCTGAAGTAGCTGTCACCCAAATTTCAAAAACTGGGTTCCTAGCGCATTTCTAGAAGTATTTCTAATGAGCAGTTCTAATGCTGATCACATAACTAGCATGAAGACAGAAGTGTGGCCACGACACTTGTGCAAACACATTTGGCTTGGCTGCTTTTTAATTAGTGACTGAAAGCACGGCTTGCCAAATTCTGGGGTCTGCCTGTGAAGAGGCAGTTTTATTAAGGTCGATATCCAGTCGTGTGTGCTGCTAAGCCCTCGCTGCTTCTTGATTACCTACTGAAAGCTTGCAAGTCTGCAAGTTTTCTCCGTCCACATCTAGTTGAACATAAATGTCTTGTCAGGCAGCTGAGGAAAATGAAAGCAGCGTGAGGAAGGCACCGTGACAGAGTTTCTCATCTCTGCCGTCCTTCCGTGAAAATGGTACCTTTCAACTTGGCGGGAGTCACAGCCAGTCTTCCGCAATGTTATGTCAGCTAAAGCCCTTTTGACATTTCAACAAATAAAAATGATTTAGTGCTATTTCCTTACACGTTATTGGAGCTTAGAACATCAACCATACACTGTATAGAGCTTGTTTTCTAATGTACACAAAACACAGAAAACAACTGGAATTGTACATAAAATTAAGCCTATAGGGTAAACTTGTTTCTACACGCACATGTGCTATTTATAGCTTCTAAATTAATTTTCTGGTAGAAAGTTTAAGCAAAGCATGCACAACATCCCCAAGTTGCTTACACTACAGCACTGTCTTTAGAAAAGAATTTGAGAAAGAAAAGGGGTCTGCACTTCAACTTTTATTCTTTAAGAATGTCATAGCCAGTTGAAGAATAAGCAGTGAAATGAAAAGACATTGAATCAGACATTTTCTGAAGCCTTACTTTTTACAGTTCTTTTGACATGTCTTCTTGAGAGACTTTGAAGGACTTTGGAGTTGTCACGGTGATTTGTGGACGCCAAAAAAGTCAGAAAACCTTAGGGATAAAATCTTAGAACAAATGTTTTTATTTCTGCACTGGGGTATGGTCGATGCAGAATAATTAATGTTTGCGAGGCTCCTGAAGAACAAAGTATGCATTATGGGTCATACTCATGGAGTAGCTTTCTGTTACTGTGTTTCACAGTGTCTATGAATAACTCACCCAGCTGAAACGATAAAGCGAACTAGACTGCTGGGAAACACAGTGTAGCCAGGCTGTTGATACAAGCAATTAGTGAAGAAAACTATGTAAAATAAATTTTTGCCCTGAACTGAAGGAAATTGTACAAGAATTTGAGTCTGGAAACATCTGAATATGTCTTCATTTATTGCTTTTCTTGCAGGCCTGGGGGCAGGAATACCAAACACAATGGGAGAAGTTCTGAAGTTTCTGTAACTAAAAGCTTCCAAAAAGTGCATTGGAAACCAAACTAAATGCAATAGCTTCAGAGAAACAAGAGTTGGCAGCATCTAAGAGACCAAATGTCTCTTAGAAGATATTTTGCAAGCGTCTAGAATAGTTGGTCAGATAAAGAAGTTCAGGGGAATAGAAATGCATCCTCAGGAGAACTTGCAAAAGTATGGAAAATTTAAGGAGTGGCCTGTTAGGTAAAAACTGTTGAGGGCTAAATTGCTAAAGATGATGGCTGATGTTTAGTTTGCAAAACTAGACAGATTGAAGGAAGCAGTAAGCAATTGGGAAGGGTTGAAAAAAGAAGAACTGTTAAGTCGCTGCTCAAAAACCACTGGGACCAGAACTCCCAGCCTGGCAGCTTCCAGCTCGAATTTTCAGCTTGTTGGCCTTTTCTTTTTGCAACGTTTCTGTTACTGTGATTTATAAATAGAAACCAGCCAGACCCAAAGTGTTCTGAACAAAGGTTTCATAATCTTGACACTTTGTCTTTATGTTTCTTTTACAGAGGGAGGGACTAGTAGAAGAGACTTTTTTAAAAAGTGAAGTGTATTTTGAATTCTATTTTCTAGCCTGTCTTCATTCCCTCTTTGGCCAAGGAAGAGTCCTTTCTTGATCAACTAATGTGTCACAAAAAAGCTCAAATCCAGAAAAACTTAGGATTGCTATGGAGAGAGTAAAGTCAATGCATTTCAGAGCTAAACTTGTTACACCCAGGCTACAATACGCTTTTTGTTCTGTCAGCACCAACTACGTCATACGCGATGGCTCCGCTTGCCTTAGAAAAGACTGCAAACCCAGCAGGAGCGCACCAGACGTAGCGCTGATCTAGCACCTGCAAAACAGTGCCGCGCTGAGAGATCTGCTTTTGCGGGTCTGTGCACGGGATGGCTTTGTTTTACCATCTGTCTCCTTGCAGCATCGCTGGCGTGCGATGCACAAAGCTCTGGCACCTCTCAGAGAGCGAAGGCGAAGGTGGTGCGGGAATTGAGAAATGAAGGGGAAATGGAACCTCAAAAGCCATATGAGCTTGGCATAATTTTGAAAGCCTTGGTGTTGAGCAGCCACACTAGCTATAGGGCCTTGCCTTCTTAAGTTTACCAGGAATTTATAACAGAAAAAGAAACAAATTACTATAGGAGACACTTTGTCAGAAAGACTCCATCCTTTTATGAAAAATGGTTTTGTATGAGCATAATCTATTAAACTGCCCATAATCTGACCACTGTGACCTTAGAATAAAACATTTTCCCTTTTCTCCCCCTTGTAAACACATTTTTGAGCTTTTTTTTTTTGTGTGTGTGTGTGTGTCCCTTTAAGGGACAAATGAGTTCATGAACTTCATTGCTAAACAAGATTGCTCCTATCTGGACTTTTGTTTTCCTTTCGAGAGTTTTGCTGAGACATCTGTGGTTGAATCTTCATGATTTTGGACATGTACTATTCAAACTATTCCTTTTTCCTAGCTCCTAATATGGCAAAGCCATTCCTACTCAGTAATGCTTATAAACATTTGCATAAAGTGAATTGTGTACTTGAATTGGGGCCTCCAACATATCCTGTTTGATATACTAGACCTCATAAAAACAAAGGAAAGACAGATGCAATTTGTGCCTGTCTGGAAGTGAAGTGCTGCTCTGCTTTGCTCACATAAGGAGAGCATAACATCTGGGTACTGCCTGCTTTTGAACCAGCCATGACAGAGGAGGAATTCTTTTATAATGCAATTAAGCAGTAAGTGTGAGAAAACCATATCTATAAAATATAAATAGCTTCTGAACAGTCCAAAGCATTTTTGGCTCCCATGCTAATCAGAAACCTTGCGGGGCTCTTTCCTACTTAGTCTTTCTCTCTACTTGCTCTTCCTCTCTCAGCAAATGCTGAAGACTGCGAAGTGTAAGATGCAAAAAGGGCAAATGGCTATTCAGTCCCGTATCCCGTCTCCAGCAATGGCTTATGCTGGAGCACAGGGAAGAGTATAAGAATGGAAAGTGGATGGAGTGATAGGCTGTTGATATGAAATGCATATGTAGTTTCTGAAAATTCTCTGTAGTCCAAACTCCATCAAAGCTAAAAAGTGTGAACTGTGACTGAGATGATTTAAATTTTGCTTGGTTGATTAACAAGCAAGCAAGAAATGCCTTTGAAAGGGAAAGGACCTACAAAGTTGCCTTTTTTTTTTTTTCTTAGCAAACATGGGCGCAGAAGCACTTAGGCTAGGTCAATGTACTTTCCATTAAACTCTCGTCAGTTAAAGTATAAACACTTCTTAGGGTAAGAGCTACAATCCATGACTTTGTTCTCCCTATTGAGTGTGCTATGAAGCCACATGAACCCTTACTCTCTTTTCTAGCTCAGCAAAGCTGTCTTTCTTGCGATGAAAAACTGTTCAATAGGAAGGTGAAGAAACCCCTACTTTGGCAGCAGCCAGCTTCTTGGGGTTAGGAAAAACATCTGGATGTGAGTTTGAACAGCATCAGGCAGAGGACCTTCAACATGCTGTGTGATTGCTACAGCCTTTGCCTTGAAATGTACCCACCTTCATCCAAAACAATCTTCTTATCCGTTGCTGAAGTGGATGGATGCTCAAATTGTCTGTGAATCTTTGACAGAAATTGATGTAATACCTTGAGCACCTCCCTGCAGTCCAAAGATACCAGTATTAGGGGAAGCTGCTATCTGAGATGTGTCCTTGCTCATCTGTTTCTTTTTGGCCAGCTGTGAGGGCTGGTTCCTGTGCATACCCTGTGAAGTACCACCCTCTCCATCTTCTCACTGGTGAGTCGCCAGTGGCAAACTCCAGGTTAACCAGCCCTTTCCAGGGAATAGGGAGCTAAACGTACAGGAAAGGCAAACGCTGCATGGCTTAGCTAAGAGTGAATCACACAAAGTCTGTGTTGGGGTAGAGAATTGAGCCCGGATTTCTGGAAATCCGATTATACCACTGGACCATCCTGCCTTTATACACACAGACATAAAGGATGATCTTAAACAAGAAAATTATTTGGCTTAGATCAAAGAAAAGAAAAATCTCAGATTGTATTTCTTGTATGATGTTCAACAATAAACGCGAGGAAATACAGAATTCCCTTCATTAAGGATTAACTATGTAAATATGATCTATCACAAAGATTCAGTGAAGACAGTAGTGCTTTATGAAGAACTGAATCATTTAAGTCAGGGATTTTTTTACTACTATTTTTTAAAGGAGAAAAACAATAGCAAGGTGGCCAGCCAGAAAGCCTAGGGGAATCATTCACATTCAAGGTGTTAGTATTAAAAGGCACGATAGGAAGCAGATGTGCAGAAAAACAAAATAAAACTGCAGGCAGGAAAGAGTACCTCAGGCTATGGCTGTTCCTACTGTACAGGCTAATGAGAACTCCACAAGGAATTATTGATTTAATTACAGCTCATAGGCAACATGTTAGCTTATCTTTTATAAATGATGCATTAGAATTCTGTGTAGGAAATGTAGGCTTTTGCGTGGTTCAATGTGTAATGAGGAGGATACCTTTGATATGAAAAAGATTCAGTCTGCATATGGCATGCTGGCCACTGAACGACATAATACAGAACGTATTACCCCAATATTACTTTGGCCTGGCATTCACAAAAGAAGAAACTGGAAGACCTGAAAAAAATTTTGTTTGGTGACCCTATCACCAGCACAAGGAGAGTGCTTATACACTTTCATGAGAACTTTGCTCAGTACGAACACGTAATATTGCTTTGGCTATGCCCATCTAGCTGAAGAAATAGGGTTTGGTAGGTTAGCATTTGCCCCTAGGCTGCACGTTAGGTGTGTGCTATGGAGTGACCCAAAGTCCTTCTTCCCAGCTGTCCGGAGAAGAGCAAAATACTGTGTGGCAACGTGTTTCGTGACACAAGGTATGCACGTGGGACTGGGAGCACAAGGAGTGACTCCGGGTGCCGCTGATTCCCGTAGGTGAATACGGACCCCAGCGCTTGCCCACGGGGCTGGTGACTCTCGTCCTGGATCCGTGCGTAGCTTTGGCTGTAGTTCAGAGCCTTGCCCTGTGCTTGTAAGGTCTACTGCTAGTGCTGAATTAGGGCTAGCCTAATTAATTTCTCTGCCTGTGTCTAAGCACTATAGCAAATATGGCAGATTCTAGATCGAGATATGCCGAGATTTCTCTCAGACCTGAAAAAATACTTTGAGTGAGATTTCAGGTCATTCCCAAGCTTATATGACTCGGTGGTTGTTGCGGAAATAGGACCAAATCCTTGACTTTTAGGCTGAAGAATGAAGGTCAAACCCAGGTTTGTAAGACAGCTAGTTACTTTAGAGGCCACGTCCATCTTCAGATGACAAAAAATATATAAAGTTTTGGGTTGCAAGGATATTATAGGAAATTTAACTCAGAGATTTTCCATAGTTTCTGCTCCTCTCACTGACCTGATCCAAAAAAAGGCGGAAGGTAGAACAGTAAAAAAAAAAAAAAAAGTCTGGTGCTATTAAATGGTCTCCTGAATGCAAAAGGTGCCTTTAGGAACATTAAAGAAGAATTATGTACAGCTCCTGTGTGTCAGGGCTCAAATTTTTCCAAAAACTTTATTGTTCAACCGGATGTGTCAGAAACTAAACTGGGTGCAATTTAATGCCAAGAAACTGATGGTAAAGAGCATCTAGCACTATATATCACTGAGAAATCATTCCGGAGGGGATAAAGATATGCAACAATAGGAAAAAAAAAAAAAAAAAAAGACATTTTCCCTATTAAATGGGCTTTAGAAGCACTTTTCTGTTATTTCTTAAAAAATGCATCTCAGTAAAAGATTATGGGCTCTCAGTATGAATAAATATAAAGAAAAGGGGTGTATTAGATAGCTTATAATACCATGCAGTATGTCACATGCTCGGAAGGCACTCCTGAGAGGTGAAAGTATTTATCTACAGGTTTTTGTCAATTAGGGAAGTCCCATACTGATGCGTGTATCAGATATTACTTTTTTTTCCCCATGCGTGTACAGACTTTAGAGCATGGTTAAGAGATTTCCATGTCAGGATTATTCTGACATTTGCTCCACATGAGATGGAAAAGAGCCAAGCTGGAAAAGCTGGAGGGAAGAAACATCCTTCCAGGCAGGAGACGTTTGGGGTGTTACAGAGGCTTCCCTCCTAGTGTTTCACTTTGTTCCCTTAACATATGAGGGAGGGGGGGACAGCTCAGACCCACTCATCCTATTTGTCACTCTAATTAAATATTTGTTGCCTGGGTACTGTGTGACTCGAATAGTCCCTTGGGTGTTTTTTGTGTGTGCTGGGCTGGGTGGGGGAGCTGGCTCCTCTCCTGCCCTCCTACACATTCCACAACCTCTGGACATATAAGTTGTATATATAATTCTATACGTGCAATCTGGAATCAATTTTGGCACCAACAAACCAGATTTTAGTTTGTCAGCAGCCTCGTACTAATATGTGTGTGTGTGTAAATTTAGAAATATAAATATATATTGGCAAGCTATGAAGCTGTCTAAGGTGATTGCAAAGTTCTCGTTAGTTCTGACTGATGTATGGAGATGGTGAATTGCTCTCTTGTTGTTCTCTTGCTCTGACTACAGACTGGATGTACATAATGGTGTAAGTCTTTTTTGTCTTCTCTAATATTCCTCCGCTCTTCAGGGTTAATTATTATCCTCATGATATACCAGACTAGGATACTAATGACAGTGCATGGGCCAGTGCCATACTGGTTTGAAGAGAAGGGATGAATGCAGTGGAGAAAAGCATAATTAGCACATAGTTCTGCGTTTAATTTTCCCACCATGGTCTGAATTTACCAAAATCTTCTAGATATCAGACTGCAAATTTCAGTTGCACAGGCTTTCTCTGGAGACATCTGGTAACTATAATGCTGGCTAGGTCTAAAAAGCTACAAGCTTTTACTTTAGTTTTCTAGTAGTGGTTCACTGGTCCCTTATTTGAAAGACATAAATCAGAAAAGGTCTAGGATTCGCAGTCAGACAGAGCCAACATCCACAGCTATACCAGTCTGAGTGCAGGGTCACAAAGGAAGAAAACTTCATGAACTGGAGTTCGTGTTTCATTTGGCAGTCAGAAACGTGATTTTTCCTATTGTTAATTAAGTCAATGTCACTACCTGTACTTCTTGATTCTCACATAGGTCCTTTTATGCTGAACAAGCCCCGGACATTTTCTCAGGAACACAAAATAAATGTATAGCATGTAGAAAGGTAGTGGAAAGCTGTAACTGGACAGTATACTTCATAGACCACAATGTCCTACTGGAGATAATTACCATTTTGGCTAACTACATCGGGACAAAATCCTTTCCTGGATTTATTTGTTGTTGTTGTTTTTAATTATGTTTATTTAGAAGAGAAAGGATCCTAAATGCTATTTCCATTGCCAGAAGTTAGACCTTATAACCCACAAATAAGCACTTAGACAGATAGCCTAAGCTTGTAAGGTTTTCAAAAATCAGAGAGTAAACTATCTCCTCTGAATTGGTGACTAATTAAGAACCGAATTAGGATCGCTATGTTGTTGTTTATAACTTAGTCTTACAGATCCCTTCTGAAAACCAAAGTGAACCACAAAGACCGAAGTTCCCGAGCTCCAAAAGCCAAGCCAGCTGACGCTCTCTGTTGATGTTATAATATACAGTTCAGCTGGTGGCAACGAGTGGGGTGATGTATATTTCTCCCTTTGCTTAAACTGACTAAATGAATTAGGGTTTAAACTGTATATTTGCTCTAGAATTTCATCTAATTCCACTCTCATCACAGCACAACATTTAAACTTAAAATAAAATAGTAAACTCAATCTTTCCAAGTCTATAGCTTGTTGACATTGAACCTCACACAGTTCTTATGCTGTCTGCTTGGGCCGACATGGCGCTATTAGATCAACAATACCAGCTGGTTTTTTAATTCTCTTGGGAGCCAAAATTTAAATAAAGCTAAATATTAGGTCTGTGCTTAGATCTATTCTATAAATATTGTCATTAATTTAAGAGACATTTGTTTTGGGGCTTTTTTTACATTCAATTTTTATTGTTGATCTTTACAGTCTTGCGTTTGTCATTGGTTTTTAAGGTACTCATAAGAAGTGTTTTGTTTATCATACTTTTGTAGTGCAATTTTTCTATCGTGATTAGATGTTTCTAATAAGCTTCAGAGTTTGTTTGCTTTGCCTCTGTAGAAACTTTAATTACAGGTCCACATACTTTATGTCACTGAGTATGTCAGAAAGAGCAGGGGGCTGAGACTTGGTAGGATTTGGAACCACTTGCTCCCTTCTGGGTGTTTCTGTGATGGCTTTTGACCCCCAAAAAGTCACTTACCTCTGTGATGTGAAATTTTATGAGCTCTCAAACAAGCAGCAAAATTACCAGGAACTGAACGCAGTCTCTATCTTTTCTGTATGATACAGCTCCTTTCTGCTGCTTCACACCACGGTTGGAGAAACCGTGGGTATTACAGGCTTTGCCTTGGTGAAACCCACCCACTGTAGTGGTCCTCTACTTACCAAATCCATAGGTATGTCTAAACAGCAGCGAGCTACTCGTAGTTATGCTGAGAGCTGATACAGGCTGATCATCTGCATCAGGGCGTGCAGGGTGAGCATACAGCTGAAATTATCAGTGATGAGTACCTAGACAACACTTTAAGTCACTTTAAGTGGCAAAATTGGGCTCCTATATGCAGTTTTCAGATCAAGAGAGTAACGTAACCATTTTTAAAACAGAATAAATTAAACTTGTTGATTTATATCTTGTATGATTAATCTGTGGCACATATCAAAGTGGGACAAATCAAAGTATCTCACCAAGGTTTCACTGAGGTAAGAGCTTGGCAGGGCTTGAAATAGGAGCCCGTGACCAGTCTGGCAGGGCACTGCCATGTAGGTAGTGTCCAAAACATTAACTTACCCAGAGGTTGGGAAACTCTCACAAAGACAGCATTTGGATCTCACCATCAGAGTACCACTATAGGATAGCTTCATTTTGGTGCCTATCTGTGCCAGTATAACATATACCTGTCTCATGTACAGATTGCCTTCTGTTTTATCTTCAGCTTTCTCTTGGTTCACTAGCGATGCTCTGGGGCAGAGCTGACACCGCTCTTCACCCACACAAAATTGCTTGGATAACCGTGGCATGTTTTCTCTCGGCAGTAGGCATAGTAGTTCAGTATAAGGACATGTGAGGGAAGAAACAGAGCACGAATACGTAAGTGTAATGGTTGTTTGATAAAGGTAAATGGGCTTTATGCATGAAGATGCCACAGGGTTAATTAGCGGACAGCCAGCAGATAAGACGTTTTCATAATGCAGCTGAGAAAGTGTCTAGCTTTACTCGTCCTTTAACACAGAGCTCACGTATTGTATATGGATTTGCTGTGCGCCCTTGCTGTATTTCTTTTGCAGCATTATATCAGGCCGCCCAGGTCCCAGAGAAACCATAGCAGTGCCTTCCTGCCATTGTGCACCAGGAAGGGCCGGCCAAGCGCTTGCGTCCCGGGGCTTGCAATTTTCCTCCATCGGCTCTGCGATGCGTTATTTTTAAACAGCCAGAGTAACAGGAACAGAAAGTTGCTCCCCCGCAGCATAGGAACAACTGCTGAGCTACTGGGCCAGTCGGTCCCAGCATCCCCACCGCAGCATCCCCGCCGCAGCATCCCCGAGCTTGTGGGTCACAGTGGGCTGGTACCAAAACCCGTTTCACTTAGTGATGGAGGAGAGGGATATTGTTGGTGTCACCCGGCCTGTTGCCCGTTTGTGTGCAGTGCTTGCCAGCAGACAGCTTTCGGTGGAAGAGGAGGCAGAGACGGATCAGGTACGCACACCTCCTCGCCTTGCCGTCCCGATACGCTCACCCGCAGCCTGTACAGCGGCAGCGCTTACAGTGAATACAAATTAATGCGGATATTTGTTTAGGTCTCAAACTAAATACTTGTTATGCTTACAGCATAGTCTGGATGCTATTAAATCTAATAAATAAGTCGAAAATGAAGCTCACCTTTATGACAGAGAGCTCTTCAAGAGTGAACACCTGAGGCCAGTTGCATTAAGAGCCTTCTGTGTGAATCGATGTAAAAAATCAGAAGCAAATTTAATTATTCAGTCCTGCATCCCTTCACATGTCCTTTGGTCCAACTTCACATGCCGCAGTGAACTACTATCCCCCAAAGCTCAAATACTGTCTGTCTGTGCTGTTTCCTGGAAGATTAAGCTATCATTTAGGGGTGAAAGGTTATAATTTGCAGGACTTCACCAGAGATAACTGGGTTTTGTTTGTTTCTGCATAGAATGGGAACCCGGGTAAGATTTAACAGCAGAAAATAGTATAATTTCAAAGGATTAAGGAGGACAAAAGACAGTAGCTTGAGAAGAGATGGTGATATACCAGGCCCGATTCTCCTACCATTTATACCAGTGTAAATTCACAGGAATTGTACTCATATCGATTCTCTATCAAATGCAGAGAGGCCCACTATCCTTAAAAAAACCATGAAAGAGTGGGGGGAAAAAAGTGTCAGGACATGAAAGGGCACCAAAAAAGAGATGTAAAGGGTTTTATATAGAAGGAAAAAGTTAAGAAATAAAAACTGTGTGTTGGATGATTTGAAATATCAAATACCTCAATTTATACACATTGATTAAGAGGAGAAGTACACTCAGCGTGCCCCAAATACCTGTGAGACTCGTCTGGGAATTAGTGATGTGCTTCACCACATAAAACAAATACGGAAAGAACTCGATTTCAGACTTTTGCAGCAAATTAGAAAAATAAAGTATCTTCTGCTAGTGATTTGACTGGCTGCCAAATAGTTCCTGAATATATGCAGCATTTCACAATCCAATTAGAGAAATGGGATTATCAAGTTCATTTCTGCTTATGTTATTAAAAATAGAAGAAATGAAAATAAATGGGTATTTTATTACATTTTATTATGTAAAATCATTAATAAAATACCTGGAGGAGATTCTGAATACAGTCTGTGACAGAAAAACATAACGGCCCACTTATGCTCAGTGCCAGGCAACATTTCTTCATGTTCATATGTTTTGGTCCCATTTTTCATGAGCGTTTAAAGTATAAAAAGGGATGAAATAGTAACAGAACTGTTTTAACCAGATTTCTCCCCAGAGGTATGTATTAGAAGGATATTTTACCACCCCTCTCCATGCAGGGTGTGGTGAAACCCCCTCAGCCAGACACGGTGAGTCTCTGGGCAGGAGCTGCGTGTTCCTGCCTCGAAGAAGCACCTACAACTTTGTGGACACTATGGAAGACAAATGGTAAATAATTATTTCATTATGTGGTCAGGCTGTTTGGGGTAAAAGCATTACATGTCCTGAATCTTTTGATTTTAGAATTCTTTCAGTCACAGCCTATTGTATGTCACGTTGGTAGAAAGAGGTTCCAAAGTGCTTTGGCAAAGATTCCTAGAAACACTGTATTCAGATTTTAAAAATCTCATCTAGGACCACCATTGTCTCGCTGAGCTGCCTAGAGCAGGTTTTTGAGGCTCCAGCGTTATACATTCTTGTTTTTGTGATGCTTAGGGTTTGGAAAAAGAAGCAGAAAATATCTGTCTAATGAACAGCATCCAAGATTTAAAGACATCCCAGATTAGACATTGCAATTAAATCCTTAGCCTGAAAAATCCATGCTAAGCCTCTGAGCAGTATCAGCAACAACAGGAAAAGGCTTTTCCTATGTTTACGTCCAGTGCTTTAACTTGGAAAAAGGCTTTTACTGATGAAGCTGAAGCGGGATTTAACACTGCAGGCCGGAGCGAAAAGGGTGCCATGAAGGTAGGCTGATAAATCAGACGATTTATCCCAGCTGAGGAGTTGGCTCCTAATACATTGTTAGTTTAACAGAGACATATTAAAATAATAAAAGACAGTGAATCAACAATCTTCACAGCAAACCAAGTAGTTTTGGCTACAGAAAGTTCAATCCCCATAAGAAGTTCTCTTTCTTCAAAGATTTGGACATCAGCTCTGTCTGCTATGTCTTTTTGAGTTTCCTCTTTCTAATTCTGAGCAAATTACTGCACGGAACTACTTCCACGTGTCAGAGCCAGCGTGGTGCCGCAGCTGTAGTCGGGACACACGGGTGGCAAGCCCTGCTCTGCGGTACTGCACCAGCTGATGCAGCTGGGGAAGAAGCAAGCTGCTGTCCAGAGGATGCTCTTCTCTCCCTGTTTGCACAAATCTCGAGTTCCTGAAAAGTGCAATGCTTCCCTCCCTCTTACTCCCCTCCCAAATAGTATCATTTAACCTAATAAGTGCCTTTTCCTAGGGAAAGGGCCGCCTTTCTATTGCAGGAGTAATCTGCAAGTCAATGGGGAGAGAAGAAGGGGGTCTGTCAGGCAGTAAGCACTGGCAGCATGAGCAGAGAGCTGCCCTGGGTACCTCAGTGCTCCGCTGTTGCTGTCTGAAGGCTGTCTTCAAGCGGATGGTTATACCTTTTCCTTAGTATGATTTGTCCTGGCTTAACCAAGGGGAGGAAAAAAAAAAAAAATAGTCTCTCCAATGCTTTTTAATACTAGGTGATACAGGGCTGTATGCCTGTGGGAGAAAAAGTTCTTAATTAGTATTTGCAAGTAGCAGAAATTTACTGCAGATGTATTGGGAAAGTAAGGGTATATGCTCATAATCAGAATTTTTCTCTATTTCCGCTTTTTTTGGCTTATACGTAACGATTAGGTTCTTTTGAAATGGAAATAAATAGCTGTGGGTGAAATTAATGATAGTTTTGTGAAAAAAAAAAAGCTAATTGTAGAAAAAAAATGATCGCTGCCCCCTTTTACTCTATTATTTTCAGCAGCTAATCAGTTTTAATGAAAACATCTTTGATGGATAGGCTGAACTATCTGGCAGCTAAAACTGGAGGAAGTCGACAATTAATACATTGGTTGGGGAGAGTCATCTGTTCTGTAGCTCTTTAGCCAGTGACCATTTATTTTAAATTTGTGTTACATCAGATCTGGTAAAATTGTCGAGCTGTTCTGCTGAGTGTATTGAAGCCAATTCATGAATGCTGCATGCAGAGATGTTCGTTCATGTTAACCAGAGAAAAACATTACGTTTGCTATTGCTTTAACTTAAATCCATGTGTCCTGACCCACAGAAAGAAAACTTAATGGCCTGTATTTAAAACAGCAAAACTATGTGTATGTGTGTATTTTTATGCATATATTATACAGGAAAAATGTCGGGATTATGAATGCTAAACCCAGGTATTATAGTGGCTTATGGAGCTACAGTATTACATAAATTTAAGAGAGCCTGTGTAGGAATTATTTTTATACATGTTTCTGAAGTCAACTAAAATAATTTTACTAGTAATGACAGTGGATTTTCTCACAAAATCTGACTTGCCATCCCCCTGAGATACTTCTGTTACCAAAGGACACATAAGCCTTATATATAGCATCTCCTCTTCACTCATGTTTCATCTTTTTTTTTTTTTTTTTTTTTTCCCAAAAAAAGTAATTTATTCTGAATTAATGTGAGCTATAAGTTTTAGTTATGGTTAATGAATGAAGTGGAGTCGGGAAGGAACCAAGTTGCTTTTCCATCATTTCTTCACACATGTAAATTTTTAAAGAAAATCAAAACATTGTCTTGTCAGGTACAGGTAAAGAAGAGAGAAGTCAATATCAGATTGTCCTGAAAACAGAAAGACTTGTTACAGATGTCCTTGCAGTTTGCTACTTTGCAGAACAATAGTTATCTTAAATATGAAACCATCAAAAAAAAAAAAAAAAGAGCGAAGAGAAGTGTAGTTAAGCATTATCCAATATTTTTTTAGTTTTCATCTATAAGCAGAGGACAGATGATACTTAGACTTAACAGTGACTAATGAAAACAGAAGCACCATCCCTTTGTCTCACCTAAACAAAACTGTTTGTGGAGAATGGTGAGCCAGATTATAGAATCATAGAACGGTTTGGGTTGGAAGGGACCTTAAAGATCAGCTAGTTCCAGCCCCCCTGCCTTCCACTAGACCAGGTTGCTCAAAGCCCCGTCCAACCCGACCTTGAACGCTTCCAGGGATGGGGCATCCACAACCTCTCTGGGCAACCTGTTCCAGTGCCTCACCACCCTCACAGTAAAGAATTTTTTCCTAATATCTAATCTAAATCTACTTTCTTTCAGTTTAAAACTGTTACCCCTCGTCCTATCACTACACTCTGTTAAAGAGTCCCTCCCTATCTTTCCCATAGGCCCCCTTTAGGTACTGGAAGGCTGCTGTAAGGTCTGCCTGGAGCCTTCTCTTCTCCAGGCTGAACAACCCCAACTCTCTCAGCCTGTTCTCATAGGGCAACTGAGTTCTTATGATGCTATATAATTTAAATTAAAGTATTATTGGCAGAGGAATACCACAGGACAAGCTGTTTAGAAAAATCTGCCCCATGTCATGCAAGACTTGGTGATATATGTTACTCTTCAACTAATGAAAAAACTAGTAAAAGCTGTCGAAGATTACCGTTTTTCCAACCCAGCCCTAAACCCTACACCCGCGCAGGCCAGCAGCGATGGAGAGACCAGCCATCCCCACAGAATCCCTTGACCCACATTATCAAACAGGGCTGTAATATCTAAATAAACCTGCATTTGAACGCCTGCCAGCTATGTTAGCGACCATCTATATGGTTTTATCAGTTCAGCCCTAGGGCTGCACGTGCCAGACGGGAATGAAGCAGACAGCGAGTGCTCACGCAGTGAGCACTCGGGGAGGTGTGATGGAAGCCGCAGCTCTCCGGAGGACACTAAGCACATTCAATATGCTACAGAGCCAGGGGATTAATCTTGGGATTTATTGTTTTTGCAGTGACGAGTGAATGCAGTAGGGAAATGATGAGTGGAAAAAAACAGAGCAATTAAAGTCGTAGGACTGCAAATGTATGAAATATGGCCGCAACTGTCCAGCCTGCACCTTTCCCCAAATAAATAAGACTGATTTCCAAGTACGAGATGGGAGCCAAGAAGTTGTGGAGAGGGTAAAAAAAAAAAAGAAAGCCTCCCTTCCATCTGGGCACAGGATTTATATCCATAATCTCTGAGGAAACCAAATAAAAGAAGGATGCATTTTTCATCTCTCTCCCGCCCTGTGAACTGTAATTGTGGTAGAGGTTCCTACCACTTTCACGTGGGAACGGAGAGTGAGTTCCACCAAAGAGTGAGGAGCCTTGTCTTCAGTATTCCCCAGAGACGAGAAAGGATGGAACTAGTAAAGCCCCACCAGGTTTCTTTATTTCTGTTGGAATGTGGGAACTGGAGCTTTTAGGTATTGTGAAATCTCAGCTCCTTCTACCCAATGAACTTAGAAGAATTTATTGCAAGAAGAGATGATATTGAGGTTCAGTTTTATTTGTATTCAAAGATCTGGTTTTGAACTTGGCAGAACAAATTTTTGCAGGGTTTGGCTGTTCTTGCAGGACCTAATCCAAAGCCCATTGAAGTCAGGACGAATCTCTCCCTAGACTCCAGTGAATTTTGGGTCAGACCCCTACAGTAACATTGATTCTGATGGTTGCAGAGGTTGAGATTTTATTACTGTAATCTACATAAAATATGCCTGGCTTTCATTTTAGATATTTCCCTCTTTCTTTTGCATAGAGTTCAAGAAATAATAATTTTTTTCTGGGAAAAATATTTGTTGCTATACAAAATTATGAAATACATCATAATTATTGTTATATGAAGTTAGGGGGGATTCCACAAAAGACTGGACTTAACGTTCTGTCCATTTGTCATTTAATTTGCTCGTGTTTTTATGTTTATTACATTTGTACATTATAAGGCATGCAGCTTTTAATTCCTTTTCCAGATGAAGATTATCTCCCAAAATGGAAAATAACATGAACAGAGACTACAAGAGACTTCATCCAGGTTAGAGTCCTAATTCTACATATAATCCTGGATATAGTTTTATTGACATTAACAATGGTGCATGTAACACTCAATGCATGGCTATTGTACTATCATTGAGTATAACGTAGGGTGTGTGAAGCCATTTTGAGGCCATTTTAGAGTCTACGCTGAATCAGAATAGACCTGCAACACTAACAGGTTTCTTCTGCCCCATAGTAAATGCTGGATATGGACACATCTGTTTCCAAGGAGCTCTGTGAGGTGAAGTACGAGCAGAGTTCAGTTATGGCAAACCAAGCAACAGCTCGACAAACCTAACTTCTTCCTCTGAGAAGCTGGCCCATGTATATCGGCCCCCCAAGCTATTTTCTGTACCCGAACGCATCATTTTTTGACACAGATGAGCAGCAGTGTGCAAAGTCCTCAGAAAGCTGCAGGTTTTGAGGCTTGGGGCACTTATAATTTAAGGCTCCCCAAGTTTGATTCTGTGGTGGATGTAATAATTTCTATTTCCATGCTTTCATTTCTATCACATCTCCTGCTCTTGTTCTCATATTCAGTATGTTCATCCTTACATAACAAGATCTTTAATATGTCATATTCTTGCTGTATAATACTCAAATGTTCTTTTTCTCCTCTCATTTTTTAAATTCAGTAAGTTATAAGGCAAACTAACAGGCCAAATAACACTTTACTGTTTAGTTTAATATTATAACAACTTACAGCTCAACTTTTAAAAATTATTTAACCTGATTTCAAAAAAATGGTGTTTTATCTGATTAGCCTTTTTTTTCTTCTTCTTTTGTATCTTTTTTTTTTTTAAATTCCTGTATTTGACAGTTAAATTATCAAGCTAGAACTCTACTACAAGATTTATTCCTTTTTTATTGGGATACAAACATCAAACGTTCTTTGCATTTGGGTTTTAGATGTGCTCAGGCCACGTTCAAATCCCTGTGCCTTATACTCAGGTGACTCCAGTAAGCAGCGCCTTAGCTTTTCAAGGTTTGCAATTTCAAAACTGAAATCATTAAATAGGGAATTTGGGGGGGAGCGAGGGGGTGTGGAAACTGCTCATGTTCTTTAGTGTTACAGTCTCAAAATCTGTACAACACAAATAATAGGTAGAAATATTCCATATCTGGACATTGTACTTTTCAGACAACGTGGTATGACAAATTTACGTAGGTGAAATTGCCATGTTCCTAACATTTTTGGTAACAAATGTGGGGTGATTTCATACCCAGTACTTAGTCCCTAAGGTTACTTTCAGATGGAAGAGAAACAGAATTAGTGTTGTGGAGCTCAAGGAGTGATGGATGGTGCTGTTATAAATTCAAATCACCCAGCCCTTGATTTATTCAGGAATTTTCAAGAGTATGGCAATATATATTTCTAATTTCCACTGAGGATGAATTTGGTGAAAGGAAAGAGAAATTATTTGCTAAAATATAAGCTGGAATCAAGTACTGGATGCCAATATTAACACTCTTAAAGAAGAGTTGTTTCCTGAATTAGACTACAGAGCAAGCAGGACTTTCGGCAGTGAATTGCCAGAGCTGCTGACAGATGCCCCCCTTACAGGAGGGCTGGTGTGTTTGATTAAAAGATGGTGATGAGAGCTTTCACTGCCAGTCCTGCCAAAGCCCCTGCCCTCCCCGCAGCCTCTCCCTCGCCTCTCCCGGCGTCGGGCAGCAGCCTCCCAGCAAAGGAGACAGCAACTTCCACAGGCAGGCAAAGAGGCCGCGGGTATTCCTCTATCCCTTCTGTCTCCTCATAGGTTTAGGCAAAAGAATTGAGGAAATTATGAGTTACAGCTGCATCAATATGAAAAATGACAGTCACTTTGACGGGGCGGGGGGGAGGTGTTCAATTAGCTCAGAGCTTTGCATTTCAAGCAAGGGAAAAAGGCAGCTGAGTTATAGACAGCACGCACAGCTGAATATCAACCATTATTCTCAGCTCCAAATATAATAATCTGAGCGTGAATAGCACTTTTCATCCGAGAAGCTGAAGTGGCTTGCACATATTAACAAATTACCTCCCTCACTGATAAAGACAGGAAGCATTATTATTGCATTTGGGATTTGGGGAAGATTGAGATACCAAGAAATTAGTTTGTTCAAGATGGCAGGGGGAATCAATGGCAGAGAGGAATAAAAGCTGAGAGGACTGCATGAGCATTGCTGAATCCTTGCTGCTTCTATGAAAAGTGTTTTCAGAGGAAAGGCATTCTTTCCTATTCTTTCACAGCACGTCTTTGATTAAATAAAAAAAATACTTTCTCACACGTCAGACTGTAATAAGGGTCATGTGAGGTATAAGATGACCCTTGCCGGCCAGCAGATGAGGGCTTTTTTTCTATATATGACCCGGCCTGTGCATTATAGTCATTTACAACTTTGTAAAGTGAGTACAAAATGAGCATAAGGCACTGTGACCACAGCATTTTCACTTATTACTCAATGAGGTGGAAGGCAAGGTCAAGCTCTTTTAGAATTGCAGCCGTTTTTTAGAAATTGTTTTATTTTTTATTGCTGCTGTGAGGTATACCAATAAAGCCAACCTAAGCACATAGGAATTTCAACTCTGTATCTACCCTAAAATCTTTACATTTGCTTTAAACTCTCACTCATAAGGAACATAAAGCCTACACTGTGGTGAACTTTCTAGACCGTTGTACTAGGGTACTATTATGCTTCTCTCAGACCTGGTCAGCTGAGGGCCCTGTGATTGATCTCTCAGTATAACAGCCAGTGCCAGGACGAGGGTCAACCTGCCTTGGTTTGGGGAAAAAGACTAGAAAAACAGAAAGCCGGGGAGGGAACAGCTTGTTGCCGTCAGTGTTTAAACCGCAGAGGTTATGGCTAGCCTCTGTGCCAAAGCCTCAGGTCCACCGTTTGACTTTTCTTTTAAAAATTTCTAAACAGACAAGGGCAGTGCATTGGTCTAAATTTCTGGCTCGCCTATGGTTTCTGATAGCATCTATGAGCAAATGTTAAATACCACGTAGAAATATACATACACATATATATGCATGTATGTAGGTACATATATATAAAATATACATAGGTACGCAGACATGTATGTGTAAGGGTTTTCTACAGTCTTCCAAGTCCAAACTTAGTGTCTGTTTACACCAAGATTTAAGGAACAATGGGTCTGTGCTTTGCAAGAATGTTGCCTTCGTAAAAGTTATGTGTTAAATGAAATTCAGCTCATTAATTTTATTTCCATGTACAGTGCAGAGAAGGGCGGTGGCAAGCAGTGTTCTTTTGATGGAAAAATCCAAATAAGTTGGGAAAATACGCATTTCCAAACTTTGAGAATCTGTTTACAGACTGCGGGGAATATAAAATAACATGCATTTATTGAGAAGGCCTTGATGGTGCCTTTTTGAAAGCCTATGCCTGAAATAGTCGCAGCACTTAAGAACCAGAGCACTTTGTGATTTGCTTCCTCGGGACAGAGCCTATCATACCTCCCAATAGCAACCTATTTTTGCAGAGGGAAAGAAATGTGAAATGTTAAATGCTATGACTGCTAGACTGGGAACTTAGTTCAGCTAACATCAGGTTTACGACCTAGAATGGAGGTAAATGGCCAAACCCGATCAACACCCCATTAATCTAAGGATGATCAAGTAACATTGTATTTGGCAAAGCCACAAATAACCATGTAATAGCTTTGTAATTCTATGGTAATTTCTTACACATGGCTATTGATGCCCTGTAAAATAGTGTGTTACCAATAATCCCATATTACCTCTCTGCTCTTAAATATAAGGTCACTGACAGACCATGACTGTTTAATGTACTTTTAGTCTCAAACAGAAATCTTATACAATGGTTATAAAAATGAACCTTAGCGCGTGACCGTCTTTGCTCTTCTTTATATTTTTTTTTTTCCTTAGAACATATCACATATACATCAGTGGGACTCTAGATAGTTTGTGATGTATTAGACTTAATTTATATTTAGCCCTTCCATTCCACTTTTCACCTACCTACAGTTAGGGTTTTTAACAAAGATTTGGGTTGCGTAGGCTGTACCCACTTTCAAGGGTAGAGACTGAGGACCTAGTTAGTGAGGCAAGTGACTCCTGTACTAGGATTCAAAGCACCCCAAAACCAATCAAATACCACAGTACTGTGCCATGCAGCTTCGGCTTATTTTGGGTGTCAGTCACTGCTGAGTTGGTGAGAAAAACTGGATGCTCCCATTCTAACCTCCTATTGTAAAGACACCTAGAAACCAGCTGAGTGCCAGAAAGACCTGTCAGAACAAGGGAAGCAGGCAGAGAGGCTTGCCTATGAGATAAACTAGTGTGCTGCTAGGTTTGTGTCTCTCAGCCCTGGACCTTATTGGACTTAAAATAACTGTAATTTTTAATATAAACCTTTCTCTTCCACCTGTATGCAGAGAAACCTGTATTCTTCTGTAAGTTACTGTTTTTCCATGGAAGAATTTTCAGGTTTTTCTATGTAATGGATCTGTCATACTCTATATTTTTGTTCCTGTTAGAAAAGATTGAAAGAAGAGGTGAGTTCTAACTTTAATCCTTAGTCTTAAATACTTTCAAAATTACAAAACATTTGGAACTGAATTTACTCTGCATTTCAGGGCTAACCCTCTTGTCTTAGTAAACCAGACATTGGAAAATACATATCTGGAGTCAAATTTGATTTTGGCAATTTATCTGTATCTCTAATTAGGAATATCAAAAGAATTAGCAATATGGCCACAGAAAGCTCAATCTTGCACTGTTACAATGGATGTGGAGTTTTGCCATTGACTGCAAGGGGAGTGAGATCAGGAATACAGTGGAGAAACACGCTCCGTTCCCACAGCTGGGGCAGGTCTGACAATGTGCTGGGCACCTTGGAGCAACTACCGCTGCTCAGCATCCCCTAGGCTTCGACCTTTAACAAATCCACAGTCTGAGGCACAGAAATGCTTGCACACTTTAAAATCCCATTTTCTTCTTTCACTTACATATGGATCCGAGATTGTGAAAGCTATTTTTACGTCTGTAATTCATCAGGGCTGGTATGTTTTGTACAGCGGGGCAGCAAAATTTAATTGCAGTTATTATCATTCCTACACAGAGGAGATGTATAACTGGGGTTTTATAATGCTCTCCAAGAAGCTGCTGAGGACAAGACCGGGTCAGCCTTTTTAGAAAAACAAACAACAAAAAAAGTGCTGCGAGATGGAAGATGAATCCCAAGAATAGTAACCTTCCTCTACACACAAACAAAAGCGCTTAGTCCCGCCAACAGGGTCCTCGGTAAACATCACGAGCTGTCCCCACACTGCAACCCCACGGAGCGGAGTGCTTAACAATTCGCTTGCAAGGGAGGACTCATTTGCAGGATCAGGCCCCAAGCAACTTCATATTCTCTTGGGCCTGAGTGGAATTAGCATTTGACTAGGCTTTCTTTTACCAATTGTGATTGTCAGGTAAACAGACCGAGGGGCAAATAAAGCCATCTGTGCCTAGGAATAGCAGAGAGTTCCCCTGGCCTATAAACCCACTGGAAGCCACATATACTGGGCTGCGCTGGGCGCTAATGAATAAGAGCGATGTCTTAGTCTCTGGCTTGACACGATGTTCTTCAAAATACACTTCTGATTTTAATTAGGTTTTAGAAGTCTGTTTATGTATTCTGTATACAGCTGTGTAGTACAAGGAATCATGTGGTTTCTGTGACCTTTTGTTGCTCCTTGCAGTGTTTCCTCTGATGCCTTTCAGCCATTCCTTTCACTCCATCGTGTTATCACGTGCGTTGTTCACATCCCTTAAAGATGCAGTTTGGGATGTAAACATTATTTACATGTTTTACAAGATCTTCTGTATCTTCTGTACCAATAAGAAAATCATAAAACTACTTTTCAGTGTTGCTGACTGGGGTGTAGCTGGTGTTCTCCATGGCATGGAAATCCCTGTTGACCCTCAGAGCTGTTGGCAACATTCGTTCTTTACACAGACCCTTCTTTAACAGCTTTCAACTCGGGCATTGGTAGACCAGAGGACATCACGCAGCCTGTAGACCCTGCTCCTAAAATATTCCACTGCAGTCACTGGATGAGGCAGTCCCTTCAATCCTGTGCCAGGCCAGTCTGTCTGTACAGTGCTGTTTGGAGCTGCATGCTTAAAGCTTGCTGTGGCTGCTGGTCCCTCGCTGAGGGAGAGGGAGGCACCTTTCTTAGCTTAGGCTAAGTGCATGAATGACTGCTGCCAGTAAGTGCCTACCTGGCCATCCTTGGCAAGAAAAGCTCTAAATCCGACATACTGGGGAGAGAAACCTAAGAAAGCCAAGTTAAAAGTCCCCCCAGGATCCACCAAACTCTCTGTAATAGTGGCCAGCAGCATTTGCTTATGGAAAAGCTGTCAGAAATGGCACAAATCTACTGCCACACTCCCCAGGGATACCTCTGCCCTCTGGCTAGCCTGGACTGTGAGGCTCCACTCACTGGCAGCAGTGCCTAGAAAATACTGCAAACACTTATACATAAGGAATTGTTTGATTTTTACTTAGGTATTTTGATCCTTTTTATGTTCGCTCAAAGATACAACTGGGTAGTCCAGGTTCCTTTACACTGCACTTGAGTACCCAGAGGTGAATGCTGGTGAATCGTTACTGTCAGCTGCCATAGCCATGGTACGTGGGGCACAGCAGAACGCTTCAAGAGGATGAACATTTCAGTTTTGTGATAAACCAATACATGTTTCAATTCCTTAAGAATACTTGGGAAAGGCTTTGCGGTTCTTTGGTGCTCTAAATCCTGTAATTTTACTTAACAACTTCTTGCTGAGATGTCCAGGACCAGAATTAATCCTTCAAATTATTCTCTCACTTCAGTATTTTTTTGTCTCTAGACAAGAAATAGATATGGTATCATGCAATTTCTCACCAACCAATAACTGCCGTCTAACACAAGATTCATCATTAATTTCTCTAGCAACTCATATTTGAAGGAAAAAAGAAGGAAGCCCCAGAACTTATGAATAAATTCAGATGTTAGAGATATAGAAATGGTGACCATTTCCCCCCTTCCTAAGCCCCTTGCTGGGAAGCCCAGGGGAGAGGTTAATGGTTCAGGTGGAAGTCTAGGGCTTAGGGCTCAGAATAGTCACTCAGGTCATTCTCCTGGACAGAGACCAGAATACTGGAAGGGTACTTGGTGAGCTCTTGGCCTAAAAAAAAAAATTGGAATGACAGAATGGATTGTTAAAATTTCTATAGAACTACTTTGCCCATATTTCAGTTTCTTCTGTTTAGTACTTACCTGCCGTTGAACAAGTTTTACTCTGACCATTTGAGGAAAACCATCATTTTTGTTACTTAAAAAAAGCATAAGAGGCTTCAGGCAGGATACTATCACCAGATAAGAAGGTCAAGAACCAAATAAAGCTTTCTTTCAAGTGATCAGTTGTATTCCAGAAATAAAACCCTTATTGGAATGAAACTGTTAAATGCAGACTCTTTCAGACTTCGACTTTCACGTGTGTGTATTACAAACTCTAAGCACCCTTCTTGTTATTCAGCTGTTGACTGTCTAGTTGGTGGTGACCTTTTGGTCCTTGTTCTTCATTTTTATTTGGGCTACAAAGCAGCCTTTACTGGTAGTCATTTAATTTTCAGGAATGTCCTAATGTTAGTGGTACCATATAAAGCCAGATATATCTGTGCCCTGGGTTCAGATGTTCACAGGCTGTGTCAGAGAAGAGAAGATGGCACTTATCTTCAGCTACTGTGCTCAGGTTCACCCACTGGTAATTGGAGCTATGGTAGAAATTAAGGGTGAACCTCAAGGCTGCTCTAATCTGTATTTGGTCTGCAGTGTACACCAACAAGGAGCACAAGAAAGCAGATGTAAATTCTGGTCTCTTGCAAGCATAGATTCTGCCTTGCTTTATATAAAAGTATTATATAAAAACAATGTTCTTGTGAAGTTAAATCATGATCTTTCAGTGCATGAAGATGTGATTCATGTAACTTTTTTTTAATTATTCCTTGTTTACTGAGTCAAGAAGAGTATTTTAAATTTACAGTTACTTGCAATTTCTATTAAGGGATTGGGTAAAGAGAGACTCTGTGTGGCTCAAGATTACACGTCAAGCTTTTGAACATGCAAAGAAGTTGCAACATTAAAAATCTACTTTTCACACTAATCGTCAGGCTTATAGAGTCATTTGGATGTACTAAGTCCATTTGCATGTCTGATAGTGAGTAGGATCATTTACTGCTATGATTACTACCAGCAGCAGCACTCACTGTTTTTTCTGCAGCTTCCATCTCTCTTCCATGATAATCCCTGGTCCTGTCACTGAAAACTAGCCTTCTCCCAAATAGAATAGTAGCTGCTCACCTCTCATAAAATGCATCATGTGTATTCTGTTTAGTGATCAGCTGAAAATTGTAAAATATGCATTTTAAAAATTGTATTTAATGAGGAGAGGAAATAACCGTAAATGTGTTGTTTATGTTTGTAAGCCACTTTATACTCTGAGGGGTATACCTGCGCATAAGGATGTAGAAAAGGTTCTTAGCCCCATGGGATTTAAAATTAGCTTCCAGACACTTGCAAGCAGTGAAGTGCTAATTTAAAGCCTTTTGATGTGGCACAATTCACTTCAATATGCGGAGGCGAGCACAGAAAGAGAAAGCGCCAGCCCCCTTGGAAGGGACGGCGTTCCAGCACCAACAACGCCTTCATTGTTCTCCTGCCCGGAGAGGCTGGAAGCGGCGGTGACCCCAAAGCAGTCCCTTTGGAAAAGGAAAACTGCTTTGCAATAATAATTATTCCTTGAGTTCAAAAGACTAAGCCTTCCCCCGAAAGAAATAAAATGATTACAAATTCACACAACAGCTGGTTGAAGTTGAATGAAGATGTCAATTACGCAGATAAGGAAGAAAGAAATGGTGCCTTAAAATGCTTCAAAGGAATGGCTATGTATAAACGTGTTTGGGTTTTGTAAAAGTAGATCTACAGTGCTATGATCGGCCCAATTAATGTTTCTCTTTTGTATGTCATTCCTTCCTTAAATGCTTTCAGTTACTTGAATAACCACAGATTTCTCTGTATGAATAAACCTTCCTGTTACCTTTTTAAAGTGTCTGAAAGCTTGATCTAAAACATTGCTCGATCCTCTCTATCTTTCTCAGCCAAAACGGTTGTTGTTCACAGACTGATCAGTGTGTTGTGCTTACTTTATGAACAGCAAGAATAGGCTCATCCACTGTCTTCCCTGAGGAGAAGGGACAACTTATTTATTCTGTTATATAATAGACCTTCCCTCCTGTAGTTAGAGGTATGGTCCATGCTTCACTTAGTGGGTACAAACTTGACTGAAAAACTAAGGATACAACTGAAACTTGACTTTCTGACTGCAAAGAAAAAAATAAAGCAAAAGGCTGTTTTGGTTTTTTTTTTTCCCTTATAAGACTTTGTGATCCTTTGATCAATGACTACCATGAATGTGCAAAGGGTATATTTCCAGTAAGAATTAAAACTGGTCTTGTGTTTCTTACCACTGCTCACACCTCTGAGTGTGGCAAAGTTACTATGCAGAATCCAATGAATCACCAATGCTTATGCACTTGGGATAAAGCTCAGCATGAGAAAAGGGAAAAGTAACTTTTGAGGCTACTTAGACAAAGTGTTCCACATACTAACGCTCTTTCCTTTATTTGGGTGGGCTTTGTCTGTGTCACAGAATGGGGTTAATAGCAGGCTCCCCCTAAGACCATGCAGTCACTCAAGAGTAAGCAATTTTGTATTAGGAAATTTCCAAGTGTAAAGCTCAGGGAAACGTGAATGGTATATGATATCCCAAAGAAACCGGGTTCTCAGTGCTGCTACAAGGATGACTTTTTTGTGGATGAGCACCAGTTTTTTGTAGTCTTACATCTTCCAGCTCAGGTAAAAAATAGGGCTGCCCATTGAATAAATATATGGACTAACTGTAGGATTCACTGCAGCCCTGACTTCTCACATAAGAAACCAATCCGCAAATCCTGCACTGTTACCAGCTGGCAAAGGGGAAATGATCCTGTCATCTAATGCAATACAGTTGTTACTTTGTATCTGTCAAGTCACCCGTTTTAATTTCTTCTTAGTGTATTTTGACAAACAAATGATCTTGCCTATGAAGTTCCTTTCTAGAGGGAACCTATTTACCTTCTATTGCCTATGTATGTATTTTATTGACTCAGACATTTGCTTTTAAAAGTGTGTTGCTGGCAAATGTTTAAGTGCCTTTTAGACTCTTTTTCCTCTTTTTGGCTACTACACTTCTTCATATAAAAGTAATTCCCAAAAAGGATGACTGTGCAGTTCCAAGCTGTACTTGCATCCAACTTCAGTATAGATATGGCAAAAAAAAAGATTAGAGGTTAAAGCTCAGGAGCTTTGGGAGTCATAATCTCTCCAGGACTCACCAACCCAACTGTTACCACTGTCCTTGGTCATCCCGAATTGCTCATGTTTTCCTTGGTGCACAAGGTTTTGGTATTCCCACAGAATTGCTAATGAACAGGTTCTCATCACTTAAAAGGCACAGATGTGGGGTGGAGCAGCAGAGCCAACTCCCTTCTCTGAGTTCAGTTGTGTGGTGCATAACATATCTGTGAAGCACTGAGTTTGTGAGGTTGATAGCAAACACGTAATCCTTCAAATTGTTATGTCTTCACAGCACTAATATCTGGATTTTTTTTTTCTTTTTTAATTTTTTTTTCCCCAAAATGCACTATGAATACTACATGCTTTTCTGGTCTCAGGGCTTTAACCGTCACTGTCATTGTCATCACTCAACAGACAATATCTTTCTTGGATGATGTTCTTCTGCTTCCTGCCAGGAAAATAACTTTTTGAATTTCATTCATGCTGTCATCAGTCTTGTGGAGTATCTGTTCCTGAAAGAAACTGTAGACTAAAGAAACTGTGAAGGAGATTCAAACTTCATACCCAACAAATGATAAGTTAGGTAAAATAGGTGCTGCTTTCTCATTTTTCACCTCCTCCTTTTGCATACTTATCTTCTTATGAGGATGCTAAATATCATCCTTATAAGGATGCTAAATATCAGAAGTACTACATGCTCAAGCCTTGCGAGCATAGCATGACTTCACTTGGAAATTCCTAAAACATTTCTGAAATATTACCTGCACTGATACTCAAGCAAATTTTGCTTGTGGATGGTCTTCAACTAATGCAGAAAACAAGGTCAGTGTGAAAGGCAGAGCCGAGTGTATGGAAAATAAAATCATCTGGGAAAAGAAGAGAATAGAGTTCCCTTTCATATTTGTTATCTGCTGGAAATATTATTAGAATACCTGAATTAGAATATCTGACTCTATTGAGTGCTGTTATCTTAAGAAAACTAACACTTTGACTCCGAGTAGATGGGGGTGATGGAATAGTAATTTTTGATTGGGTTCATGCTACTATTTGTGTATACACGATAGCATTTTTCTTTTTGTGTTCATGGCACATTCCTAAGCTGTAATTGCTAGACTTTCCAAGTTTCTCTAGCTGCCAAATCCCCCACTGTGACTCTAGCAGTGTTTTGCATTAGCTGTACTGAGCAGTAAATATTATAAAGAAAATAACCATCAGTAAGTATTCTGCTAATGCATTTAAACCACTAACCCCCTGAAATTACTTTTGACCAGTTGTATACGGCCCCAGATTTCGAGGCCATTTACAAAAGAAATCCATCTATCTTTTGTTGTTCTAGTCATTAGTCTTAGTCCACCAGGCATTGCAAGCTGTGATAGCCTTTTTATCTTCTTGTACCGTATCTGCAATATTTTAAATGTTAACATCTATCCTTTGTTATTTGTTTAGCACATTGAACATTGAAACTGCACTGACAACATTGAAACCTCCAAAATACAATACAAAAGAGAAAAAATGCTTCCTGTTGAATAAAATAAGAACAACAGAAATCTGTTGACATAGTCACCGCTCAAAGAATACACTGCATAAAAGGAAGTTCAGCAAAATGAATGGGCACCAATGCTTGGCAACATCCCAGATTTTAAAATTAAATTCTAACTTAATTTTCTTTGGAAAGAATAGAGAGATAAAACTAAAGTTATTCTTCCTGCAGTTAGGAACACTTATGTGCTCTTAAAACTTCTAAAATCCCATTTGAAGAATGAATATTTCTTGTAACACTTTTTTTTTTTTTTAATAAGGGGACAGAATGTACAGCATTAGTTTATTGGACTGTTTCTATTCTTAATTTATTTAGGGATGGGTTCTAAATGCTCAAATAAATTACAGTGGCATGAATCATTGTCGAGAATTTGCAATAAAGCTACCTCAGGTGCAAATAAAGTTTAAGAAATACTAAAAAGAAAACTGCTGTCTAAAAAGGTATGAAATGTAGGATTTCTTCAGAATTCCTAATAAGACTAAGGTAACCTAGGAAAGGTCAAAAGACTATGATACCAAACACCAAAGGCCTCATGATCAGCTACTGCGAAACTGAGTAATTTTGACTGAGAAAGTCATGGTGAGTGTTGGGGATTGTTAAACTAATCTATATGTGTGTGAGTAATGAAAGGGGCATTGGTTAAGATCAGGCAACATATTTCTTAGGTTTTGAAGTATGGACTAAATTTGCTCACGGAAAATGACTTTTTTCTGTGCTCTTTGAATCAGCCCTTTACAGAGATCAGGAAGTATTCTCTGGATATACAAATAAGCTTGGAAAAACTATTTTGGATTAGGAAGATTGATTTGGTAATGGCAGAGCTTGCTGAGGATTACAAAAGTGTTTTTAGTAATGAAGAGAGGCTTGGGAGCTGGAGAAAGAATACAGATCAGTAAAGGTATACCAAAAGGAGGAGAAAAAACTGAGAAGGATTAGACCTGCACAATGGGAAGAGAGTTCCCTCTGTGGAGCTGTTCTCAACATGCTCAGTAAACGTCCAGTGAAATGCCTATCTGAGCACGCACAGCACTTTGGATTACATGGACTCCACCTTACCACTTAGTTGCAGAGAACGCACTTTCTGTGAAAGCTTGCAGTTCAGGAAGGCTCTGTAGTTCTCACGCTTGAAACAGAAAGTCAGGTGGCAAGAGGCAATTTGCCAAGAACAAGAAAGAAAGGTGTTCTTACTCACCTCCTAGGCACTGAATGGAAGTTTTAATTCATCTTTTGGACCTTCTTGCAACAGGCAGAGACTATAACAGGGTTTGCTATGTCTCTGTTTCTAAAACACTTTTTCTGGAATGCAATTTTTGCCTCATAAAAAAAAAAAAAAATTCCCAAACAAAACAACCTACAACTTTTCCCAGTTGACTGTGGTACAGGAACATGTGGAAGCCAGATCTTCCACTGCGCAGAAGGCAGAAAGCAAGAAGAGTTGTTTATTTGTCGGACTGTATTTGGAACAACAAATCTTAGTGAATACACAGAGAGGCAGAGTGTCCCCGATACTGCGTACTTATTTTCCTCAACTGTGAATTTGTTCCTATCTTCTGAAATTACATTTCTTTCCTGCTGGGTTGAAATGGGAAGGAATAGAACTGAACTTCATCAGCTCAAGTGAGAAATGGTTCACGGTTCAGCTGGGAATTGGCAATCGTCAGTTTAATACTCTCTTTCAAGACATACTAAGTTTAGGAGAGCTACTTACTTCATATTTATGTAATGCCCTGCTAGCACTACACTGTTTCAACAAATCAAGCCAGTTAAGTGCTCTGTTTGTAGGCTGAGGATGACAGGTTCCACAAAAGAATATATAAATAATTAGCATCATCCAGGCCCAGAGAACTGCAGTGGTGGCTCTCTCTCCTTGCTCTTTTATGTGAGCTCTGTGTTGAACAAGTGTATCATTTACTTTTAATGAAATGTTGTGCTGCCTCATGTAAGTGGTGCGCCAAGTGACTGTAGGCAAAGTGTATGGTAGAAATGCTGTGCTTTGTTAGCTCAAACTCTCTCTCGCTCTCTTTTAAAACAATGTTACATCTTTAATTTATTACCACTTTTCTGTGCTCTGGGAAAGCTCCTGTGAATGCGGGTGTCAATGTCCAGGCTCTGTTCCTGCTGCCCCTGGATGTTGCAAAGGAGTTTGCTTTATACGGTGAGCTCAAGCACCGCCGTGAAAGTCTCAAGGTCTTTCTTCATCTGCTCGGGGGTCAAGAAAGTGTTAGTATAAGCTTTCCCCTACTGTTTGTGACTCAGATCCCCTCGTGTTCCATGATGTACCGCATCTCAGGGAGATTCTTTTCTGAGACTGTTGTCCATTTGTGCCAGTGACAGCACCGCTGTTTTCTGCAACCTGCATAGGATTTAGGCTTGATTAATCAGTCTGTCAATTCTTTATCTGCAATGCATGCCAGGATGGCAGTGAGACTTTACATTCCAATATCTGCTGATAATGGTATAATGCTTGAAAAGAAAATGGCAAGGTTACATTTAAAGACTAGAGCAGAGCCTGACTAAAAAATTAAGCTTCTGAAACACATTACAAATATTTGTGGTTTGCAAAGTAGCAAGAAAAAGACAGCACTGCCATTTAAGAAAACATTTATAATGCAACTGGATGACTCTGTGACAGATTAGACATTTTCACTCTGGAAGAAAACATCACTAGCTGGCCAGAATTAAGTAAAGATGAGGAAATCTTTTCCATATATTCAAGTGTTATGCTTTGTGTGAAGTTCAAGTGTTAACTCAGATATGATTTAAAGTGGCTCTAATTTCATGCAAATATCATGTCACAAGTGACAGAGGAATTTTTAAAATTGTGAAGCTAAAATTATATGAATCTTTGGAAAATGACACACAAGCTTTATTTCTTGTCTTTTTTTTTTTTTTTTTTTTTTTTGCAATACCTACAGCTACACTAAAAATACTTTTTGTTTTGAAAAAAAGCAGGTTTGCTTAGCGCAAAGTTTTAGTATTTCGATCGCTTGGCTCAAGTGCTGAAGTTCCTTTGACTTCATAAGTTTCTTTCTGATGTAGTTAGTGATCATGAGCTTTTCACAACTCAGAGCACTACATCAAAATAATGAATGAAGCTTAATTACCTTACGGCATTAACCAGCTAAGTCTGTCTTTTGCCATTATGCTCAGAGGGGCAGTAGTGCATGTGTGTGCAAACACCAGGGGTGTCAGAGCATGTAACTGAGTGGAGCTGTGATAACCTGTTCCTGGAGAAGGCAAAGTCAGAAATGTCATTCTGGAGTACTGGAATATGATCCTTCTGCTTGATGTTCTGGCTTGTGATCTAAAACGACAATCACAAATAAGTTTGGGTCCATTTTCATGGTTAATTTTCATAGTAAACATCACACAAAGTAGATTGGTTAATGCCTGCATTCGTATGTATAGGCGAGTATTTAAATATGAAGTTGGGAGAGCTTTGCGGTGGATGTTCTCCCCACATACCCAACACAACCCCCTTTTTCCCTCTATGTGAAAGCAGTGCCCTTCATGCTCTGTTCTACTTCTTTACATGTCTGTCTTTCACCAGAAGTCAGATAGTTTCAGATTTGAGTACAATCCTCAAATCAAAGGTATATTTGGTCTCTGGGAAGCGCAAAGATATTCTTGCAGTTTCACAGCCATGCCAGTGAATTCACAGACAGTGGGACTTTTCCACTGCTGAGAGGACACTCACTAAGATTGAATGTACCTTTTTAATTGTGACATCAATAAAAGGTCGGGAGAAGTCTTTATAAGGCACGGTGTTGCTAGGAAAATTTCTGTTTGGCTCATTGGAGAGGAAAGGTAGATAAGTGGATGAACCATATGCCTCCCCTTTAGCAGACTGTGAAGAACTATTAAAGAAAAGCCCTGACTTTAATACTTCATGTTTATTCCATAAGAAAATCTTGAAGAGATTTTATGGGGGAGTCCAGGAATCTGTATAGACCTTCTCTCAAAATGAAAATGAGAAGTAGGAAGATTACACAAGCACATAAACACCCCGGTAAGCACTTGAGAGGCATTTTGGAAGTCCGAAATGGATGTAAAAATAACTTTTTCCTCACATTCAGCAAATTCCTAGAAATGGCTTGTGGACGCTAAAGTGCATTGTGAACCTCACAAAATGGAGACATGTCTGGGGCAAGCTCCCTGGGAATCCAGGAGAGCATCTTCAAAGATGTTAAGGACTGGCTCACGTAGAAGTCGGCAACAGCAGCTGACTTCATGGGAGCAGAACTGCCCCATGCCTGACACACTGAAGAGTGCTAGGAAAAATTGTGTCAATTCCTAAGACAGTGTATATATGATCACTTAATAAAAGTACTCCTATAATTCAAATAGCAGGTGCTAGACTGTACAGGTATTAGGACTATATGTGGTTTCCTGTCTGTGTAATAAAAGAGATTTGATATGGCCCTCAGTACAGGCACACAGGAACCAAAAATGCTGACATCCCCTTTGTGGCAAAAAACCAAGCACACACATTATATAAAGAAGCTCTTTCCAGCATCCTCACTATACATGCACTCTGTTCTTGTTCATACTCAAATTACTAACAAGAGTCCTAATAATTTTAGGAAGAAAGAGCCTCAAATATTTTGAGACTACAAACACAGGCTGACATTTGGGGTTTGGTTATTAAACAAATAAGTTAGTCAGGAGATTGGAAAGGGAAGATGTAAACAATTCAAATTCTTAGTGAAACTGGAAGCCTTTCCATAATGTTTGGTTTTTTTTCATGGTTCATTTGAACTCCCTGGAATCCCACCCAGTAAAAAAAAAAGTTCCATTAATGAGTTTGATATGTGTTAGACATGCAACAGTTTTGAGTGCTGAAGATATGTGGTACCCCAACTCATCTATTAGTGTGAGTATCTTTGTGTTCCAGCTCCTCCGTGTAAGACAGCAATGTTTCCAGTAGTATTGAATTTGTTTTTCACCAACATGGCTTATAAAGACTTTCAACTATAAGAAATAGTTGCTTTCATAACAAATATTTCAGCTTGTAGTCTGTGTAATCTGTGAAACACCACAGCACAGTGATTTCCCTCAAGTCCACACAGCAGAGCAATAAATCAGTTAAATCTAATTCACTGTATGCAAAGACTGAACTTGCCATATTTTTTTCTCAGATGTACACATTAGTCTCAAGTCTTAAACTGAATACAGAGTAAAACTTACGAAAGTCTTCAGATATGTTAAGCTGTATTTCTATCGATTTCACTGGGCTTTGTTTTCCAGACTTTGCTAGCTTTAAATTAATGGTGATAGTATGGAAGAGACTGATACCTCTGCTGTATCTTTTTGCTGTACACTGCATTTGAAGGTTTTGTTAAATCTGGGTTCTTCTTTTATTTAAACCTGATTTTTTGTTTCTTTGCCCTTTGAAAAGCATGGGAGGACTTAATGGTTTGTCTATGATAGTATGCGTAGGATTTTTCAGTTAGACACCATTATTTCAGCAATATCCCACGTTATTTCCTTCTTAACGGAGAAGACACAGAGGCAAGCATCTCTGCTTTGATTGGTTGCCTGACTTGAACTTCTGAAGTTCTGACTTTTCTCTGATCCAAAAAGCACTGCAGTTACCCATCTCTCTAGTCCAAAAATTTTTAAAGCCAATTTACTACTGTGTTTGAACAGTCATACGGAAGTGCCAACTCAGTCATAGTTATGATTTTGCTAAGAAGAAATACTGGCTAATCCCATTTGTTTCAGCATGACTTTTTCCTCTCACACACTAAATCTTGCTCTTAGTATCCCCAGACAGGATCAGGATGTATGTGTTCTAAGTGTTTGTGAATGTTCCCTTAGCACTAGAAGAGATACGCTGCCCACTGCAGAAAGCTGCATGTGATCCCACATTATCATTATCTGCTCTTCCTGCATTCTCCCACATGCTGAAACGCTTCCTTTATGTAGGGGGGGAAGGTATATTTTTAGAGGTGATCATCTTCTTTCAAACGGAATGGCCCTCTGAGACCGCATAGGATTGCTGTTCAGGTGCCTAACTGGAAGTGATTTGGCCTTGCTAATTGCTTGCTTGGGCGTTTTGTTTTCAGCTGTCTCTCCGCAACGTTCAACAGCATCACCAGGGCATTGTTTTTGCAGCTCCCTCAAATTCCCTTTTAACTGATGTCTAAACTTCAAACTGTTTTCCTTGCAGGCAGGTCAACAGAGGTTTACGTGAATCATGGGAACCACAACTAGTCAGCAGGTGAGAGGAAAAAGCCCCTCTGTTGGGTCTGTCAGGAAAACTCTGCTCGTAATTAAACTCAGCTTAAGATCTATGAATCCAGTGCGGTGGGCTTGATTGAGCTGCTTATCAGTTTAGGGGAACCTCATTATTTCAATTTTCAAGTGAAATCTGTTTCAGAACAGAGACAACTCAGCAGGACCTTTTATTGAAATATTTGGTCTGCTTAATAATGGGTGGCTACTTGTTAATTACTAGGGTGGGGAAGCAGGGCTTATTATCAGGATGAGTAGTCACGTCATCCCAATATTTTTCACATCATTTCTTTTAAAAAGTCAAATTAAATGTGAGCAATAATAGAAAACTCCATGCAAGCTCTGAACTTGCAAGTGAAATACATATTTTTTCACTTCAGAGTAAGAAAAACATTGGGTTTTAAAGCGAAAAAAAAAAATTATGTTGTTTCCTTTTAATCCATATAAGGACATCAACACTCCTACCAGCTATACAAACAATAAAAATAAAGTAGCAATTGTTTTACATTTAGAATCAATCTATAAAACTTAAAAACATATCTCTGGTTACTTGTTAAGGCAAATACAAGTAAAAAATAGCCAATTTGAAAACACAATCAGATTTGGATGAAAAAAAGCGAAAAAGTGAACATCACTAGAGCAAATCCTTGGTGTTTCTTGAGAGTCTTGTTAAGGTTTTGCAGCCAAATTAAAAGGAATATTGGGATGATTTCCTACCACTAATGGAACTATGGCACCCCTTAGATACTTGTTAAATCTGGTTATTTCTTTTCATCCTCTTGTAAGCACATTATCTAGTGTCCAGTCCTTGTACAAAATGAAAAGTAGAATTATTTCTATCTAAAAATACAGAGTGGTCCTGTGACTTTTATTCTTTCTTCATTGCATGTTCCTCCACTCCACGGGAATGGACAGAATTGCTCAATGCAGTAAGGTGGTGATTACTTCATTTCATGAAGAATCTCTTTCCCTTCACTTAGCTAATCGTTGTTCTTGTCATGCTTGAGAATAACAGGTTTATCCCTTCTCATACTTTTTAAAAGGACGCATTTCCCAAGTTTGCCAATTTTTCACAGACAGGTAACTCCACATCTTTTCTGCTACCAACTGTAGTATCACAATTCAAACACCACTTTATAAGTGCTCCAGCTTTTTTTTTTTTTTTTTTTTTTTTTACAGGAATGAAGTGAAGTATAAACATTTCCTGCAAAAGTACATATAATAGAGGTTTGTTTGCCAAGTGGTTTTATTTTCCTCTTTGGCTGTGATTCTCAAAAAATGTTTAAACAGTAATGTAAAAATAAATGAATAAATTTTCTTCATTACTATTTTCTTTCCCTGCAAGAATATGCGCCTCAGGGACACAAGGGTATAGAACAGATTAATAGGGAAATTTTAGTGGGAGCCCCTTGTTAAATATTGGCAGTACATCACTGTACTGGAGAAAAATGAAAGTTGGTGCCCATGGAGTTATGCCTGATAACTGATTACGAGACGCCTTCAAGGCTGCAATTTATCTTCAAGAAATGCAATAATTAGATCTGTGTAAGCTTGGGCTGTCTCTATTCAGTAAAGAGGCAGATATGATTTCATTATTCAATTCCTGTGAGGTCATTAGTGAACCTGGAAATCTATTCAGGCTGTCTGGGTTAACTTGGCTTCCAAGAACGAGGAGGAAGAATAAATCTCTTTCTAGCAGTGTCAGAGAAGAACTGAAGCCCTACTGTTTATTTGATCACACTTAGGAAAAAAAAAAGAAACTTCCTCGGTACTGCCATGTCATCGTGTATGTCAGCTAAGTGCCTACCAGAGCACCGTGCTGCCCACACGATCGCACTGGGTCTGTCTGCCTTCCTCTCCTAAATCTGAACTCCTCTCCTACTTGCAAAAATAACTTCCAGAATCTTGCAAGTTCAGTGACATTAACGCATACCTCTTAACTCCTGGGCGCCATCAACACCTACACTGGCTAGGTGTTTCTAACGTATAAATGAGTAGTTACCCAACATTTTCCAACCTAACTTTTACTGAGAAAAAACTCTGGGGGGAATAGGATAAAAACACACCAATTTTGGGGGGGGGGGGGGGGGGTAAGTATACATTTACATGTAAAAGGTTATCTATCAACATCTCAAAGTGTTAGATCATGTTTCATTGAAACAAGGTGTTACATAAGGCTTAAATCACTTCACTGGCTGGCAAGGAGGAAAATCAATAGGTGTATATGTGACCTATGGAAACTACTTCTCATTTGAGTGGTATTATACACCAGTAGCACCTAACACCTTTGCCCAGCCACAGAGCAGCCAAGGAATGCTACACATAATACCCAACAAGTTGTCTTTTTGTATTACACTATTACCAGGTGTTGGAGGAGTCTTTTGTTATACCCAGAAATACCTGTTAACACATGATAACAGGAGGCAGGAGCATAATTAAGGACTGAAGCATCTCAGGGGGAATTAATTATGTACTTACAGCAGCACCTGTATTTCAGGGAAACCCAATCCAGCTCTCCTGATTTCAGTTTGAAAATGGCAACAGAGAAACAAGCGTGTTTTCAATGAAGGTGCCAGGAGGCGAAATAGAGGAAGAACTGCAGAATGGAGTCCAAACCAAGCACAGGAAGGTCAGAGCAATGATAATGAAAAGGCAGTTAAAAAAGAAAAAAAAACAGAAAAGGAAAAGCAGGAGGAAAGCACAAGAATCACGTTGGGGTTATCATAGCAGAATCTGAAGTTCTGTCCCTTCTCTGTTTTTCCTGGAGGCTGCGCAGACAGTGAATAGGTAAGCAGACCATTAATTCAGTTTAAAAAATCCATTTGTCAACTGTGAGCAGTAGGAATCCTTTCTATTGTTTTTTCAGCTTGAATTTTTGGAAGTGTTAAAATTTACTTTTAAGTACATCTCAAATCTTTCCTTTTCCTGCTTTACCTATATGCTTCCAAGTCTTCTATATATGTATTTATTTGCATATATGCACATATACAAATGTAATTGATAACATTGAATACAATTAGGTATTAATTACATTGCTAAGGAGAAACGTTTCTTTTTATCATCCCCTTCTCTGCGTAAGTGCCGTACAGGCTTTTCTTGCCAGCTGCACCACAAGTGGAAACAGCTAGAGGAACCATTTACGTGCCATTATTAGGTTGTGAAATAAGTCTGCCAACTGCCTCGTTCTCTAAAAAAGTCACGATGGCACCGCTTAGTGCAGCGTTAATGGACACGTAGGGTTGGGCATGCCGTTCCAACCAGCTCAAAAGCGAGCGGAGGACAGTGTGAGGAGCGGTGTTTGCCGAGACTCCCCGTTCCCTGGTTTTGATTAGGCAGCACGCTGCAATGCCCCAGGCTGAAACTCAGCAACGTTGCCTATCTTTTTGCCTAGGAGCTCGCTCTTGCGCGAACGAACGCGCCAGCTTTCCAGCCTCCGTTCTGGATGCTTATTTAAATCAGATGTCTGTACCGTAGGTCCTGCAGCTTGCTTCCACAGCGGGAGGGATAAACAAACAGCGCAGAGGCGTACGGATACCAGCCTCGGAAGGGCAGCAGATTTGGGAAGGAAGCGGGAGACAGCTGGAGCAAGGATTTTTATGTTCAGGCTGGGGAGGGTCCGGGTGGAAAATCCTACTATGGCAGCCGAAGAGGATCTCCTCTCCCGCGTCCCCTGCCTCTGCCGTGCCGGTGGTCAGAAGGGAGTTGCGCTGCCGGCGATCGCAAGGCTGTGCACGCCGTGAGCCGAGCAACTTCCCTGCTCTGCCACGGCTTGTTTACAGGCGTTGTACGTGTTTTATACCACAGGCAGCTTGTCGAAAACGCTCGCCAAGCGTGAGGCTGGGGGCTCTCCGGTTTGCCCCGCGCCTGCTTGCTGGCTAGCCCGTGAGGGTCTCCACGTACATCGGAGCGGAGTGCTTCGCTTTCAAACAATTCCCACAGAGAATCGTTTCCCAGGCTGCAGTTTAGGTGTGAAAGTCTGCAAATGTGACTCTCCCAGTACCAGTAAAAAAAAAAAAAAAAAAAAAACAAACCCAAACAGCATCGCTTTTTCTGTCTGTGTAGGGGGACCATAGGTGGCAGAGGACAGGGCTCTCTGGGGACGCGGCAGCTCCCCACAGGGGTCTGTCAGGGCAGGGCCTGGCGGCCCAGCCTGTCCCGCAGCCCCAGCCCTGGGCGTCAGCCATTTCCCTGGGGACAGGCTGAGGCCGGGATGTCGGCCCGTGGGCAGGGGGCAGGATCAGGGAACGTGGGCCTGGGACAGGCCCCGGCTGCAGCCACTCCACGGTGCGACAGGGCTGCCCTCGGCTGCTGAGCCAAACCCCAAGGAGCAGGGATGTGCTCTGGGCCCTGACGATAATCACGGAATCGCTGAGGTTGGAAAGTACCTTTAAGATCACTGAGCCCAACCGTTAAGCTAACGCTGCCAAGCCCACCACTAAACCATGTCCCTAAGTGCCACATCTACACGTCTTTTAAATACCTCCAGGGATGGTGACTCCGCCGCTTTCCTGGGCAAGAGTCGCTCGTGTAAACCTTTTTGATAAACTCTTGTGTTTCCCTTAAGCATGTAAACTCTTTCTAGGGAGAGAAATGTGCCGTGCTGGTGGCGGCAGTGCAAGGGTAGCTGGGAAGGGAGCTAACGAAGGCATAAAATAGCACCGTCAGTCCGTGTCGAAGAGCTCGCTGCATCAGCCCAGATGCTGGAGCAGACGGTAACCACACATAGGCTGAAACGCTGTATTTCTGCACTAACCAGCAAATTTTATGTTATGACTGGCCACTGAACAACAAAGTGATCCAACTGTACATTTCTCTTAATCATCACAAGTGCTTACTTTGTATTAAAATGAAATGCCTTCAGGGCTAGATCACAACAGAGAAATGATAAATCTTGTCAGAAATCCTGCTTGCCCTGGCAGCACGCGGGCTCTGTGGTTTTGGCTATAACGCATCTGCGCTCTTCGCTACGCTGAGGGCATCACATGTGCCCATTTAAGGTTCGGGTTTGGCTCTCTCCCAGCTGCTTGGGAACTTGTTTAACTTTCTCTTTAGAGACTATAAAGTGTGCCCTGCTTCATTTGAAGCTTATTTTCCAGGGGCAAACTGGGGGCCAAAAGATGTGCTCTAGAGAGATGGTCTAATCATCTGTTTTTTTCAACTGCGAAGGTCTTTGAGAGGCTGGTGCCTATCCTAAAGCACGTGGTGGGTATGTGTCCCATAGTTCCCCATAGTCGTGCCTGCTGCTGGAGGTCCAGCCCCCAGCTCTGCAGCTCCTTCTCACATGCCTGGGTTTTCTTCCTAGGGAAAGCAAGGCATGGGCAAAGAAGAAATATTTGCGCACAGATCTCATCCTGACATAGGTTCGGAGCCCAGCTGGGCTGAGCGGAACTGCTTCCAGCCTGTACGTTTTTGACGTGGCCTGTGTGTGAAGCTTACCACCAAAGAAAATTTCTTAAGTGCCAAAAATGTTCCTGGGAAAATAAACTGTGTGGTAGTCTTGATGTCTTCTAATTTTTAGCTTTTTTAGCAAAAAGCTTTTTGGAGGCTTATGTCTCCCTGATATTTTATCAGGGGATTTCATAGTGTCCTTCGAGTTATTTTGGTTTACAGGGTAGAGAACAATGGGGGAACGATAATATCAATTGCTTCCTCATATTGTTTTTATTTATTTTTTTTCCTCTTATGTTTTGGGAAATAGTTGAATTTTACATGAGGCAGCACACTGAATAGTCATCTGTTGTACTGGGTCAGTTCATGTCAGACAAATTACTCTGGGAAACAATTCTCTTCTGACCTTCATTTTTATGTATACTTGTATTAGTCATTTATGTGGATTATGTGGAGCAGTTTCGTAAACATATTTCTACCCTGTGCTTTCCATCACATTTTTTGTGAAGTGCAGTAAAAGGGCAGCGTATCTTTGTGTGGGGTTTTTTTGTTGTTTGTTTGCATGATGAACTGGTAATGAATCTGAAAGTTAAATTAAGATATAATGTGAATTTGCCACAGATTGCAATATAGGCTCTATTAAAATTATATAATTTTTCCCAGATTTTCTTTTAGTACTCACAGTATTTAACTGAGACTTTTCAGTAAATAGGAATGATAATTCTATAGCATTTCATAAAACTAGTTGTATTTCACTTATTGGTAAGAAATGCCGGCCACCAGATTCCAGATGTCAAACCTTACAAGAATAGAGAGAGCTCCAAAAACATCCCTCTAGGGACTGCATTTTTTTTTTTTTTTCCAGAGGAATAGTTATTCACTCATCTCAGAAAGCATGTGAAGTCACTGTCTAGAAAAATACCATAGGAAGACACACATCAAAAAGTCAGAAGGACTTCTGATTATATCCACTTATACCCACTTCTCGTTCGTTTTTTCACCCCCCAGTTTTTAAGTAAGATAACAAAAAATTTTTTCACTGTTTTTGAAAGTTTATTAACAATTGCACAAGCGCTGTTTATTCATCCAGACCCACAGCTCAACCATGGTTAAATGGGTCTTTTCTGGTCTTAGGGAAACAACCTCAACAGATGTTTTTCATCACTGCTACAGTACCAGGAATGTGACCAGGAAAGAAGGTAGCTTGGCCAGAGAATTTCTACTCCTCGGTCACCCTGGTTGCTGGAATGGCCCAGGGAATATAAAGAGAGCTCCCTGACCATACATGAAGCAATACATGACTGGCACCAGAATTACAGAGGAATTTAAGTGCCTTATACTAATTTTGCACACCCTCTCTTGCCCTGCTCTCTGAGCATAAACACCAGAACTAACAATCTGGGCCATTGTGTTAAGAAAGTAAATCTCTTAGCAGGGATATCCCTGGTTAGTCATTTTGTGGTTTGATAACTATTTTCTCCACTAATCCGTCTTCCCTAAATAAACTGAGCTGCTTTGTTGTTTGGATTGAGATAGCCCAGACTTGCTGCGAGTCATTTATTTTTTCAATTAAGATATCTTTATGATTTTCTACATTTGTTGACTGGGGTATGAAGGCAACTTCCCAGAGGGCCTTTGGGACAGAGTGAGTGAGAGTATGTTTCCTCCAGCATGCTCGTTCTGTTGTGAAGTTTTCTTTAAATTTTGGTTTGGGATTATTGAGGTTTCTCTAGTGGGATGCCATTCACAAGATGCATTAGAGAGATTTTCTTGGCTATCAAATGTCCTTTTCATCTTTTAAACAGCAATCAGGCATGTCTTATCAGAGAACCAGTATACAGTGCCTTTGGTATGCAGCTCTGATGCTCTCTGCATTAGGTGAGGCATCGCATGGTGTGGGACACGCATCTTTTCCAAAATGCTGCCGAAATTCCGCCTCTGTGGTGCGCATCTGTGCTGTGGGCCGTCACAGCCTTTGCCGCTGCTATCCAACCAGCTGCATTTGCTAGTGCTCCTTACCTCAAAATGAATGCAACGAGCAGACTATGTTCTATATGTCAATTTTTTAAAGTCAAATCAGGTAAAATTGGTTTAAGTAACAGGCAAAAGGACAGGAACCAGGATGGGCATGTGTTTAAGGTATCAGACTGAGGCTTGGAAGATCTGGTTTCAGTTTCTGGACCTGTCAAAGACTTTTTGTGCAATCTCCGACAAGTTGCTAAATATTTTGGGCATCAGTTCTTCAGCTCTAAAGTGGGGGATAATATCATCTTGCCTTGAAGAATAATTGTGGGGATGAAGTTGTTTGCTAGGGCTCTAAGGTAAGATGGCAAGGGCTATTGCTTGCAGCCTGATCTCACAGAAATGACCTCATTGCTTAGTGGTTTGGGTTCCAAATTTGTCAAGTGGGAACAATAACTTTGCTACCTCTTCAGGTCTGTTATGAAACTCGCTTCAGTAATATTTGAAAAAACACTTGCCTTTACATCCTACCTTCTCTCAAGGGACTCCACAGTAAACCGGCAGCTTCCTCACACTCACCAGAGAGTTTTATGCTAAAGGGGCTTGGCTCAAATATCTAAGCCAGCTAAGGCGTTCCAATGTAAACCCTCAAAGAAGGGATCATTTAATGATTACCATCTTCATTTAGATTCCTGTTAGTCTTTTGCCTTGTACATTGTAACTCTGGCTTGTAAGTTCCCTGAGCAATTTTCTCATGTCGAATTTGTTATTCCAAGAGCAGGAAAACTGCATTCATTAGTTAAACTCCTGTATAGCAGGAAGAATGAAGCCAACAGCAACTGATTGTCAGTGCTTCTCTCTTCAAGACTGCGCTTATAGTCTTTGCTGTCATTTGGGTAGTAAATCACTTAAAGAAACAGAAAACTGCTTCCCAATTAAAGAAATAATAAATAAAAAAGATGATGATATCTTGCCCCTTTTCTTCAAGCTAGAAGCTTGAAAATTAAGAGGGTCCAATAGGTTTGAAAGATGCAAACAGCTGTCTTTGATGTGTGCTGCAGGAATATTTCCTCTCCCAATGTAATTTACACATATATGTATTTATACACCCTCCCTCTTTCTTCTCGAGTCACATTTTGTTGCATCTTTTGGATGTCCAACAGTTCTTCCTAAAACCTCCAACCAAATCATAGTAATCTGGAGTGGAATTTGCATTTTAGGAGGCAAGATGTGAATCCTCACTTCCTAGTCTCCTGAAATTCTGAAGCCAGTTGTACCGTTATTGATGGCAACACGGAAATGTAGCTTTGACAAAAAAAACTACCCCTGTACAGAGAAGATGGCATTTTTCACAGTAAGATCTATGGTTTTGATGGGTTTGTTTTTCTAATCAGAATATGTTCACTGCACGCTTTAGAGACAAATGTATTGCACTATGACTACCTGATACTTTCCCACCCCCCCCCCCCCCCCCCAAAAAAAAAACCCAAAACCCCAAAACAACCAACTTTTATGAGCTGTCTTGGTAGCAACAAACACATGCACGCTATATTTTTTTGATTAACAGCTGTTTAGAAATTACCTATGCTAAGTTCAGCTAGAAAAATGCTGTGTCCTGAGCTTTTGCATTGCTAGGCAGCACCCAGTTGTGCAATATTGAGCTTTTCTTTCTCTGCAAAACTCCTACAGCGGGAAATCCTGTTATTCTAGAACAAAGAAGGGTTAACAGAACACATGTTTCTTTCAATTTTTTTTCATATTTTCTAAGCTTTCTTTCATTTTGGCACCTCTTTTCCTATGTTTTTCAGTTTCTCCAATAAATAAAGATCTGTCCATTGCCTCTTTTAATCTGGTTCATGTGAAAGGTCTCCTAAACATGTGATTACTCTGCAGGGGAAGAGGTAGCAAATTTCTTAAAGATTTTTGGAATGTGAGGATGTCAGCCAAGTCTCTGGGGAACTTGCTGGGGGTTGACAACAGCCCCAGCTAAGTTTTCTGATAAGATCTGTTTTAGAGGGATTTCCCTTCTAGAGACCTAAAGAGTTACTCGTTAATCAGACCCTTCTTCAGGGCACATCAGGAAAACAGAAGAAATTAGCACTCCTCAATACAATCTCAAGGCTAAACACAAAATTACAAGGGGAGGCCAGTGTTACTAACAATGCCAGTGGTGCATGTGCTCATAGTGTTTCAAGAATGAAAAACTAATGCAAAGAAAGTCTCAAGAGCAAGTTGTAAAAATCTTTCATGTCTTCAAGAGAAAGAGAGACAAAAAGACAGCAAGACTGAAATCTGCTTTGGTTTAACATGAGCAGAGACAGACAGCAATGCTTCACTGTCCAACCATATTTGAAAGGAGAAGGTATGGAAAAGGGAATCCCCAAAACTACTTTTTTTTTTTTTTTAAAGACCATAACTAGTTGGTTGAACTACATATTTTTCAGCGGTAAGTTTCTCTAGGCAGTTGACACTTAAAATTTTAGAAAGTGTCTAAGATTCTCTTCCTTTTTAGAAAAAAATGTTTACCTCAGTTTGTGAGTTAAATTCAAGTGCAGAAATAACCACACTGAAAAGTTAGCAGAGGTGTGGAAGTTGCTGAGGTTTCCTTTGCACTTCTCTTAAATAGCAGATAATTAGTGAAATAGCACACTATTGCTGAGAAGGGAAGAATGCTATCTCTAAAAAAACTTTGTCTTCAATTTTTTTCAAAAGATGAAAACGGACATGGAACAGTCTCAGTTCTTAAAAAATTTGACCAAATTAATTTTTTCCACTACCGAAAAAGCAATGAGGAAGGCTGTATTTGTCGGTCCATGTCAGGGGGAAAAAAAAAAAAAAAAAAAAAAGACACAAAACATGATGTGATTTCTGTCAGAGATGCATATGGTTTTGGCAGATGAATAGTCACGTATTATAAAAATCTCTCTGGCAAATAATGAGAAGAAGAAGAAAAGTCCTCACATTGCATCCGCATTAAATTATTTCAGTTCTGTTTTACATGCCAAAAGTTTACACTGCATTTAGATATTATTTCTTCTCTGTGTACTTCTGACCTTGTCGCTCTGAAGAGCCAGAAAATAACTTCCCTTTCCAGAATACAGCAATAATTCAGGTTGGAGTGGAAGGAGCTGTTTTAAATGGCTGATCTTCATTATGCATATTCCAAAAGTGACCTCACCTAGACTGGTTGGTGTGAGTTATCTTAGCTATTCCTTCAAATATTAATTTATACTCCGGAAGTGTTATGACCCAAGTTTGCTTAAGCCTTTAGGCTACATTGAGAAGGACTGGTGAGTCCCCAGTGCAGCTGGCCCCCAGGGACTGGCTGGTGCATGCCCTAACTCACTTTGTTCAGGCTCTCGTACTGCTCTCCCTTGCCTTGTCCCACCGTGGATTTATAAAGTGGCTGGTGGATACACCTTTGCACAAGAGCTGAGAAATATCCTGGGTCCTGCAGCGCTGTCACAGCTCCCAGGGGCTCCAGCAACAGGATCATGCTGCCACAAAAATCCAGTGCCTTATTTGAAACATCACTCTAAGACTGAAACCCAAAAATAGTCATTTGTATAAATGCTTTGGTTTTCCCCTCAGAAAATATTGTATTTCAATCCTTTCTAACCTTGCTACTATCACAGAATGGCAGAATTTTGGCCTAGTTTTAGTTCTACTAGTATTAATCAAAGGGGTGTCTCTCCTTCTTTTTTTCTTCTTAAAATAAATTTTCCTTGTAAGAACCAACACTCAACTTTACCCTAAATAAATCCTGTTGAAAATAAGGCAGTATGAAGTATTTCAATATATCTTTTGAAGTAGTCATTTAACCATAATGCCTCAGTCTTTGGTACATAAACAAGATATCAGTAAGATGGAAACAGATATTTAAATAGCTTTCTGAAGAATTTTGTGATATTTTATTAACCAATCCCTTCTCAAGGCCAGTATTGCAACTTGCAAGCAGAATATTGCCCTTGCTTTTATATAATTTTACACGAGACAAACCACAACTTCTCTTTGCCAAGTCATCACTTATATGAATGTAGCCTTTTTCCTTAATTTCTTGCCTATTCCCTGGAGAAATTGACTTTCATCTCCCCTCTTTTAGAAGCCCTGCTAGTACTGAGTGTCTGGTTTAGTCATATTCAGATCACTCTAGTTGCTTGTTACTGTCTTGGAAAGCTGGCAGGTAATAATTTAATGGATTACACAAGTGTTGCACTGTATGTTTTCCCTTCCTTATTTTTATATATATATATATATATATATATATGTATTTCTATTCCTTATATATTCTTAGGGGTACTAAAAGCAACAGCTTATTTTGGCATTAAAGTTGCCCGGGGCTGTGTTTACTCCAGTCATGAAGGGCTGCAGATGACTCCCTATCTTAGTGGCTCACTTCTGTTTCTTTGATGTGCTTTAATATGCATGACTTCATTGAGTATATGTAAGGATAAGATTTAAATAGCCTCTCCTATTTAAGCAATAGGTGAAGGAATGAAAAGAACAATTTCTGTGATCGTGACTGAGGGTCTGTTGAATTGCAATTCAATTGCTTATATTGAGGTTCTCATACGTCACTGCTTAGTTTCCAGCCTCCTTGAGGTAGAGAGTTTATACTTTGGCCTTTAAGATACCAGTTATCTACAGCATAATATTATTACAAAAGTCAAAACAACATAACTTCCAAAGTCCTCTCCCTATTCTCTTTGGGGAGGCAGTATCAAAATAAGGGGTTTTGTGACTTTAGGTGGATTTAGAAAAGTTAAACTAGTAAATGGATCAAATTCCCTTACAAAATATCTCTTCCAAATTCCAGTGAAGTTAACTAGGAAAAAAATGACCACGTGTCTCCTGAGGATAGCAGCTGCTAGCATTCACAAGCATACTAGCTAGATACTAGGTTTAATGTCATGCCTGCTGGGTTTTAACCATCATTACAAATGCCCTGTGAAAAGCTTGGTGGCTTTTCTGAACAAAGCCCTACTTGCCCTCTGCCATTTGCTCTGAATTCCAATCCTGCGTTGCCACAGATGTTAGGGCAAAATCCTTTCCCCTTCAAATTACTATGATTACAGGCTGAAATCTCTATCTTATCATTTATCTCCACAGATTATCTATGCTAGATAATGCTCAAGTAAAATAGTCTAATGGTCACCTGATCAGTTTTTAAAGTCAGATTCATTTTTAGAAAAAAAGATACAGTGATTATGAGGTGACAGGGGCACGTTCAACAGATCTTTCATGCTAAAGTCACATGCTGAGGGTTTATGCGCAATGCAAATGTAAAGCCTGGGGACTTGCAAGAGCATGTACTCGCATATGTGCTCAGCATTTCTTAAAATGAGAGTGAGTTTGCACATAAAAAGATGGAACACATGGTCAGCAGCTGGAATTTATGAGGATCTCTATTTAATAAAACAGTAGTAACCACTTTGTGCTGCTGCTGCATTCTTTTCTTGGTGACAAAATGGTGGCACACCAGAAAAGCTGTGGTCTTAAGTAGAAAAAACATTTCCTAGGGGTTAAGGGGGTGGAGAGAACAATGTAGTAGCAAAGGTCTTATCATTCCCTGAAAGTGCTCTCTAAGATGTTGGGGTTTTTTTTGTTTTGCTTTGATTTGTTTTTTTTTTTAAATCTTGTGGGTGATAGCTACTGTCCTCACCTGTAGCTGCTCAGACAGGCCTCGGACTTGCCTTCCTCTGAGGTTTACAAGGCTTGGTTGGACAAAGCTGCGACTGATTCAATTTAAGGTTGGCTTTGGTCCTGTTTCAGACAGGAGGTTGCAGTAGATGATGGCCAGCAGTCTCTTCCAACAAACATTTCTATGATTCATTAATTCTGTGCTAAATTTGAAAATTTGTATCGAGTAATAAGCAACTTCTCAATACAAAAATTGCAATCAGACCTTCTGCCACAGAAAAAACGTATTCCCTGTTTCAACTAGCTAACCAGTGTGCATTTTCCCAGATGTTGTTGAGCCTGCCTTCACACTCGCTGTCTTTCTCAATTCATTTCTTTGTGGGAAACCATTTGTTTCAAATTCGATTCCAGCTTGCACCCAGTACCAAGCAAAAATATCCATTTGGAGCTGAAGGGTTAGACCACTTAAAAAAATGAAGTAAGCAATGCCAGCTCTTTTGTGTGCAACAGGCATGTATAAACAGTTTGAAAGACATTTGTCATTCTTTCAGTATTGGCCTCATACTAAAGACCAATAAACTTTTAAAGTGAAACAGTTATGTGGGCTGCATTGTTCAGGGAGGCATTTTCAGATTGTGGCGGCAGAGAGGCAAAGAAGGTCGCTTCTCAAGTCTCGCACAAGTGGAAATATTCATGTTTGAAACAATGCATAGATTTATATTGGAACCTGAAAGAGAAGGCAATATTGAAAAATCCCTAATTACCTAATCCCAATATTATTTTCAGCATACCACATTTGCTCTATCTACATGATCATGTGCAACAGAACAAACATTGTGTAAGCTTATAAACAGTAAAGGGAAAATATAATGCCAGGTTCTCAAAATATAAACATGAAAAACAGAGTAAGGGATCCAGTTAAGAAAAACAATAAAACTGACTGAATAGGGGAGTAATAATATAGAGCCAACAGTAGTCAATCTGAGAACACCTTTGGAAATTAAAGAAAAGATATAAAGGTAGGTTTTAAAAGTTAGGAGGGAATAAATAAAATCAGTTTTTAGGGGGATTGTAGTGCCCCCCACAGTTAAAAATACAGTCATCTGCCAATTTCAGAAGTGATAGCAGATTCTTGAAAGAGCAGGTGTTATGTTACTCTGTGTCTAAAATTCAGCCAGGTCCAACACCTTAAAGGCTTTCAAAACTCATAATCCCAATTCAAAGCCAACCAGCCACATTATAGTGAGTTGATGGAAAGAACATTAGGGGAGCATAATGTGACTACAATAGCTCAGAGCAGTACTTGTCCACACTGATTGCTTTCTGACATATGCCTACCAAAGATTTGGAAAGAGGAAAAATTCCTTCAAACAGTACATTCACAACTAAAAAAGCCAAGAGGAAGAGTGGGAATCAACAGTCTTTACTCAGTACATTTCTTAAAATTTTCCTCTGTGGGAATAACCTCCCTCTGAGACTATTGCTGGCTATATTTTTCATCCCTGCTGTATTCGGTAGGATGTCCTGTTTTGTTGTTGCTTTAGCTAAGTCGTGACAAATTTGTCTAACAGTGCTATAGCCTGTGCCAGCTGATTGGTTACTGTTAGTGAGAACTGATTAATGGCATCAAGAGGTATTTCTAATCTGTGCTAACCAGGACTTCTGCTGGGAACAGCTTTCACTGGAGAAACCTTATCCTGTGATTCAAATATATAGGGCAATTCACAGTTAAGTTAGTTGACTAGAGTTATGGAAATACTGAAAAAAATGTTGCAATATTTAGTCAACCTCTTAGTTCTATTGTGCTTGTTTTCCTTTTCATGCCTGTTTTCCATTAATACACTAAAGAAGGAATTTAGAGACAGAAATGGTCACAGAAACAATTTCACCAAATTCTTCAGAATTTGTGTAAGACCCAATTTCTCCATTTGTGAATTAGTATTCACAATGAATCTTTCACTTGAAGAGTATATCTGCACTGCAGTGACAGAACTGATTTCCAGTAATGCAGATAGTCAAGATAGACTTAAGCTAGCTAGTTTTGGAGCATACTAATTTACTTGTTTCTTGGCTATCTAGTAGAGATAAACTACACCAAGCTGCAAGCAGACCTACTCTGTATCCTACGCATGTTTCTATAAAAATACATATGCATGTATGCGGAGTGTAAGTTGCATATATGCCTATAAATCTATGCATAGCCTGTAAGCAAATGCAACTGTTTCACGAGATGAAAGCAAGCAGAAGCAGAATTGCCTGTGATAGTTACGTTTGCCAGGCCCATGAACTGTTTGACGTTTCTCCAATGAAGAATGGTAACCACAGACACCACACCAACAGGGCACAGCATTAGAGGCCACCACCAAGTCAATTGTCCAATATGCATTGCTTCTTTTCAGTAATATGTCACAGCTTGTGCATTCTGTTTAAGATTTAACTGGTGAGTTAAATGGAAATGGTATTAATTATATGCTAGAACTATGTCAACCTTCAAAACAGCTGTAGGCTTTTAGTCCAAGAGCAAAAAACCATAAAAGCATTGTAAGCTTTTTTCCAAAGGGATGGGGTTAAGATATGACCACAAGACCTTGTTATCTCATGAGAAAAGCTTCCAAGGAGTCCATCTTCACCCCTTTTTTTCACCTCTCTTCTCATAGGCCTCAGTTTCCCCCTCCAGAAGACAAAACTGCACATGCCCAGGAAGAAAAGGGAACACAGGGAGTGAGTTTGGGTCCAGATAATTTCCCCTGCCAGCCCTTGGCATTTTTTTTTTTTTTCCCCCATAGAAAGTCTGATAAAAGCTGCCAAGTTTGTCATGGTCTTTTCTTAATTCTGGCTGTGTGCAGCTATATGAGTTTCACCTGCTGGCTAACTTGGCTGAAGTATGTGTGCGTACCCTGACTAAAAAGGACTCCGTATGGCCAATGTTTAGATTTTGCGTTCTCTCTGGGGTTATCCTTGTGATATAAAGAGGCTCTTGAGGCCACTGGCACTGGCAGAACCCTGTTTTTCTAATAATCTTTCAACTGGGAAGGAAAGTGTTGACAGCCAGGGACACAACCACAAAGACGCTACATTTGAGGAAAGGAAAGGGCTTTTTTCTCCCCTTCCCTTTTTTTATATCACTCGTGGGCTGTTTTTTTTCAAGCCAAGGCACATATTTTGATGATGACTGTGTGATAATGAAAAACTTGTAACTATTTTACAGGCAACTGCATTGCTTCAGAACAACACACTTGGTTTCTTGTCTGGTATTTTATTTTTTGAACTCAGCGATATTTGGTCCAGCATTCAGATATCACCCAGAGTTTAGTTCTGTCCTGACACAGTTTTGAGGATACTCTTGTTAACACTTGGCTTTTTATTAAGCTGCCAGCCTCATCTTGTTGCTACTAAGCGAGACATCATGAAAAGAGGTGTTATGCAGTCATTGTGTGAGGTAGGGATCTGAATGAGCTACCAACCCACTGAAGGTGGTAAATATGAACCCAGTGCGAGATCTAGGCCATTATCTAATTACATTTGACACTTCCAATTGCGAGGCCTCTGCAGTAATAACAATGTATTAATTCCTTGCCTTTCTCTCCCAGTCGCTACTGGTGTTTCTTGTTATGCCTCCTACCCTCATTCTCTACACGTGTGAATAGCTAGGGACGTGCAACTCTATGTGCGTGCGTGGCATTGCTGACACGACACAAAGAAGTTTTTTTGAATGTTCACTCTAACCAAATATGAACAGCATGGCCAGTCACACAGTCAACATCTGCTACAGATAATACATGGAAGTCTAGAGATGAGTTTTCTGAAATATGAATCAATATTTTATATTTTACTTTAAGGCAGGCATGGTTTGGTTCAATTATCTGTAAAGATACATGGTTTTAAATTTTTCAAAATGCTGGAATTTTTTGGCCTAACTTCTTTATAAAAGTTCTATAAAACCCACACATCCTGGCCACATGCTTGTTAACCCTCTTTGGATGATGTTTCTTCAAAATAATATTACTGTGTTTCATGCTGTTGGAGGATTTTAGTACTGCCCCAGACTTGCCCATTTCACTTTTTATCATTTCATGAAAAAAGCCTCCACCAGCTTTGATGCATCTATGGTCATGCCTCTCCAACTTACCACCAAAAATAATTCAAAGATCACTTCTATTGCTCAGAGGAACTACTGGTTTCAAAGAATTTTACAGTAATCTATCAGTTGACTCAAGTTCATTTAGAAGATGCCAAAATTCAGCAGGTTTTTCAGGGGAGCTGTTCTTAGCTTCCATTAGGAGTAAATTGTGAAAAAGGAAGATATCTGTTATTTCCTTTATCCTGTAAGTTTGACTCGTAATAAACAGGAAGATATACTAGAATTAATGTGTAATTAGGATTTGGTTTTGAGGTGGAGGGAGGAGTTTTTACCTTTTTCTGAGGTAAAAACTCTCTCTAAAATAAATTTGCCCTTTGAATCAACCTGGAGTGTTGAATGTCAGTGCTGCCTACTAAAAGCAGATTCAAAATCCTGGTTCACAACATCAGTCTTTATAATACTGAAACTAAAAAGGGGGCATTAGATTATTGTCTAGATCAGATTTTTTTCATCTTATCTCCACACTTCCCTTCTGCCACGCCCTGCATGAGAAATTTTGCAGGAGATCACATATACAGCAGTAGCAATCCAGCAAATGTTAGTTTGGATGAGTACTGCGCTGACACAGCTGTGCTATTCACATTAAGTTGATTTGTTTAGAGAGAGATCTCAGCTATCTCTAGGGGAGAATAAGTTATGGTGTGTAGCCAGACCCTGAGCAATGTCTGCAATGGAAAAAGAATGAAAAATTGTGGAATGTGTACTCTAAACTTACAAAACATGCAGAATGGTGCCTGTTGTAGTTTCTGAAAGTAGTAACAGGTATATCGTGTAATATGATGTATAAGTTATAGTGGAAAATTGTCTATTGGTCCTGACATAATTAGCCAGTGAGGAGTCACTCCTCAGAAAACAGTCATACCGTCGACCATTTCCAGTGCTGCTACTTAATCTGAAGGAAGCTCTTTGGTGAAATCAAATCAATATTGAAATTCTTTTTCATTTCAGTGAGGTCTAGCCTGGAAGTCTTGCATTTTGTTATGCGATGTTAAAAGCCAGGACAAGTACCCTTCCACGTGAACAGTGTGCAGTGATCATTAGCTTCTAAAAACCCTTCAGTCACCTGGGTCTGGAGAGCCTCCAGTCACCATTACTTCCTCTGGTGGTACCCACACTCCTCCTCTTGGTATTCCTCTCTTCCTTGGGGAAATGCCCTTGGGAGCACACTAGCTCCTAAAATCAGTGTCCGGGATGCCTTTCCACAGAACACCACCTATCATAGAATAGCCTGGGTCGGAAGGCACCCCAAAAGATCATCTGGTCCAACCTTTAGTGGGAAAGGGAGCCGAGATGAGATTATCTAGCACCTTGTCCAAAGGCATCTTGAAAACCTTCAGCAATGGGGACTCTGCCATGTCCCTGGAGAGGTTGTTCCAGTGAATGATTGTTCTTACTGTAAAAAATTTCTTTCTTATGTCAAGATAAAACCTCTCCCAAAACTTGTACATGTTGCCCCTTGTCTTCTACATGTGGCAACTTGTGAACAGACAGTTTCCATCCTCTTTGTAGCTGCAAACCTACATTAGGTCTGTCTGGCTTCTAGTGAAAATTCTTTATGGACAACTTGGCTGGAATGAAATTAGACTTAGGAAAAGAAGTTTTTAACCACAAAAAATGTACATATTAAAAATGTGAGTTACTTATCTATGCAAAGCAAAACCAAAATATCCCCCCTTCTGTGATACCAAGCTGGTATGGACTTTTAGGGAAATAATTCAAATAATGTCTTTTCTCTTTCACTGCGTAGAAAGGATTTACTACCATGAACTGGTAAAGACTCATGTAAAAGCAATGACACCTGACTAGGATCTCACCCAGCTATTTGTGTTCAGAGAGGTTTCAAACATCTTTTTGCTGTACCCTCCCTGCAAGTCTCATAGCATGTTATCTCTTGGTAGGTAACCTTGGCTTGGGTCCTATAGCCAGCTCAACGTAACCTTCTGATCTATACAGATACATCTGTTACATAACATGTGAAATGCTGAATCCGTTTTCCTTGCGCACCTTGAGAATTACCAGCATCTGCAGATAAACAGAGGTAGCTGTTCTTGTGTTCCCTGTATTCTAAGTTAAAAACATTTCTAAGTAAACCACAACGATTTAATACTCTCTGCGCATTCAATAATTTAAATTATTATGCAGATTTAAAGGCAGAAATCCTGGAAAGTATGTGTAGAGTCCATTTCCATTTTACTTCTCTGATCTGCTCTTTCTCATTGAAAAACTCCCAGGGGTGGTGACTTCTTTTGTCTTACTGTAATTCATGGATATGGTTTGAAGTTGAGAGATACACAGCTTTTGATCATGGTTTAAAAAAAAAAAAAAAAAAAGAAAGAAAGAACATAAAATGAAGAAATAAAGAACATAAAATGAAAGAGTACTTTCCTCCGTGGAGGATAAAATGACATTTGAGGCTTTGACTGCTGGTAGTTATAGCATGGTTTAGTTACGATATCCAATAATAGCTTTTTAATGTCCTTAACATAGCATGAATTCTTTTTTTTTTTTTTTTTTTCTTTTTCCAAAGCTTCCCAAGTTTTCTTATTTGTTATGCTTTTGGACCATGAATTGATGACTGTATATCATTTACCTTATTTTACAGAAGTTTACAGCAGACAAAAGCTTTGACAAAGACAGCCGTACTTGATGAATAGTTCAGATTCTTTGTTGTTGGGGTTTTTTCCCTCTTCTATATTTTTCCTTTACTCCTGCTTTAGAATAAAAGAAGCAGAGATTAGCTTGTGAAGCTGAGCTGGAGAGATTAAGAAAGAACAATTTAAACCTGACGAGATACAGTTCAGTAGATTGCAGTGATACAAATGGCCTCTGACTTTGAGACTTTCTATTTCCACTAAGGCAGGGAGTTTCATATTCCTCTTTTTCTTTTGAATATACTGCATTAAAAAGCAACTGAACCAATTCAAACAGGGCCAAGAATTCTGGAACACGCAATCTGACAAAGAAAAAGGCGATTTGGGGGTTTTGGTTTGTTTTGGGGTTTTTTACTACTCAATGGGATGAGCAAATACCATAAGCTGTTTATCCTAACTTCAGCTTTTCAAATTTGGGTTCAAATGAAACAAAACTGAGATTGAATTACACCCTGATCTGCATTTGCAAAATTCAAATCCAATGAAAAAATGCTATAAACTCCAGATTACTTCATTGCTATTAGGCTGCTACTTTTCAACATACATATCTTATCTAAAAAAGGTAGAACATTTGTGTCAGGAGTAAGCCAACTGGTTAAGATCAGAATCGACTTGAACCTTTGTATGTCTTATTGATAGGCTGATTATCAGCCGCTGACAGGTTAGTGGCTCTATAACAGTCACAGCAGTAAAAATCTTCAGTTTAAAATTGGGAAAAGTGAATACTTTTCATCTGTCTGTCTCTCTCCAGCTGTATCTAGAAAGAGGAATTAATGAAATAACTTGGAAAGGTCCTCCTTAAATAATTCCTGATACAGATGAAGCTGGGAAGTGCTGTAGTGCTGTGGCTGAAACGCTTTTGTTGTATTGGTGAAGTAGATGTAAACTGAATTTTCCTGTGTAACTTCTTAAAATGGAATTATAGCACTACAAATTATGAAGGAAATCTGCTAGCCATTTACCTAAGTCTCCAGACAAACAGATCCATCTGATGGACTGAAGAACTATTTTAACCAAGGCGGACAATTTATATCTAAATGTTTCTCTGGTCATTGTAGTAGAAATAGTTGGCAAATGTGTATGCCCATTGTAACCGGCAAATACAAGAATGAGAGAAAAAGCCATAGAAGGGGGTATGGCTACATTTCTATTTTGAGAACAAGAGACTGCTCTACTCAGCTGAGCCTGGTGGTACTTTACATGCTCTCCCTCGTGCAAAATTTTGTTCATCTGTTCTGGAGGAGGGAAAGGAAAAAAAAAATTCTTATGATTTTGTTCTCTGAACTGTTTTGATCTCGGTGATTTTGATCTCTGCTAGGAATTTGTTTTGTGCCTCTTGAGTACAACCATCAATAGCTTTTATGCTTCACCATTTTTCCATTTCAACACAGATCAGAAAGGAAAGGGAGTAAAGGGGAGAAGGGAGGCTGCTGTCTATGGCTCCCATTGAATTCCCTTTCATTTCGTGATACTTGTAGCAAGTAGTAATCAGAATATATGTGCTTGGTGTAAAATTTTTGTGGGAGAAACTGAGATTTGACAGATATGGTATCAAATAATAACTGAAAGATCTCTCTCTTCAAGCAGAATGGTTGTAATTTCAGTAAGTTCTGAAGAAGGTTCAGAAATTGAAACCCACACCTGTGAACTGTTAGTTGGAGTAAAAGAATTTGTCATTCCTATGCATGAAAAGAAAAAAGCAGAGATTCTTTTTTAGCTTCCATAGTTTGACCTAACAGCAATTCAGACTCTAGGGATAGAGGAGCCAAAAACAGAGGAGCAAAGAAGAACATGTGAAACATTGATTCCTCTCTGACCAAACACTGTGGCTTGATTGGTATCCTTATGAGAGAGCTTGACCTTGCAAAGTTTCATGCACATATACGTTAAAAAGTTCAAGGCAATATATCTAAGTTAACAATATTTATCGGACTCTTTTAACATATACAATATCTGCAGTTTAGATTATACCTGTGTGAAACAACTGTTCTCAGACAGGATACCCTAGGCATAATTAAGCATTCAAAGCACTGCAGGAGCCTGCTTTTTCTCTGTAACCTGATCTTTAAAAGAAATCCTGAGAGCCATTTCTCAGTTTGGCTGCACCTGCAAGACAAATGGAAACTGCATCTGTAGCACCGGTAGCATCAAGCATGAGGCAAACAGCCATACCAGGATGACACATGTTTCTGTGCTTGTATATGTTTTCAATGCGTTACTGCTGCGTGAGCACTGATTTGTTGGCAGTACGTAATTTAAGCACAACATAATGTTTGGCATGTGAGACATAGATCTAGAACTTGCCTGGATGACACCTATCTATGAAAGCTGATTTGCTAGAAGTTCTCAGATGCTTGAAGACATCATTTACGTTTGGGGTTTTTTTTTGTTGTTTTTGTTTTTTTGTGAAAGGAAAATGTGAGGAAATTATTATTTTTTTAAAACTATCAAAAGAAAAAAAATTGTGAAGAAAGTTTCCAGATTAATTTAGGCCTTGAAATTCAGGCTCTGGGGTCCCATGTCAAAAATGCTCTAGTAAGGTTAAGAAGGCATAGAGAAAATAACAAGTATGACCAAAGAACAAAAATATCTTCCACACAAGAAAGTCTCATAAGGAAAATAGGTTCTATACAAAATAGGTGAGATTCAGAGGAAACAGATGAAATGGAATTCAGCTGAGAAAGAGGAAGCAAAGGAGGGATGTACTATAGAAGTCTATATGGTAATGAGTGCTATTAAGATGCTGAGCAGTTTCTGATTGTTAGCTCTTTCTCATAATCAGCAACTGAGAAAACCCCTGGTGAAATTCTCTTGTGGAAAAGAACAGAGAAGAAGAGGAAGTGCCTGGGTTTGCATGCTATATGAATAAAATGCAGAGCATAACGCCCAATGTTTATATCAGGTGCTAAAAGTAGAAGTAGGCCCAAAGAGGGACTAGACAAGCTCGGTGCAGGCAGGTCGCCTTTTAACGGCAGTCCAGAAACCCGGGCTCCCCAGCAGCTTGCCAGTCAAAGCCCGTTGGAAACAGAGCTTGAGCTTTCTCACAGCTTCAGGTTGATACATTTGCACAGATGAGACTGTATTTTCTGTGAAAATTCTTTCCGACAGTGAAAATAACAATTAGCTCTACTTGTAGCTAACGAGTGAATGTTGCTTTTCCCTTCCCTTTGTATGTTTTTTCCATTACCTGAGCTGATGGTTGTCTCCTGGTGAGGCAGCAGAAAGCATCCCTTGTATCTTTGCTAAACTCTTCTCACTCGCAAGGGTTCTTTTCATGTCCTACATACTTGGCAGGGGATTTGTTGTTTTCCATGAAAACTTCACAACTTTTGCTGTGGTGATTCCCCAAAGTCACTATTAGCATAATGGGGGTTGGGGGGACACTTTGCTTCACTTTCATTTTGAAAATTAGGCACAATGGGAATTGATTTCTTTTTAATTTAACTAGAACATCAAATGCTGGAGGATAAGAAAAATATATATTGTATGTGGTATACCAAAGCAACATTACAAGAAAAAAAAAAATTGAATAAGCTACCTCAGTTAAATCAACCAAAATTCCTGCATATCATTAAACAGCACAGTTAAAAGAGTGACTATAGTGGCTGCCCTGGGACACCCACAGAAAGCTCAACAGGAGAATTGGAGGAAACTCTGTATTTCTTCAATTTACATTCCAAGCAACTTTTAGTTAGCTATTCAGCCTTTCTAGGCAACTGCTAAAAACATCTTCCTTTGTGTCAAGAAATGAAAGGTCAGTAAAATTTTTGAGCATAATTTCATCTAATTATGTCAACAATATGCTGATTAAAAATCATAATATTAGATTCCCTGAATGATTGGCACTTTAAAGCACATGAGGCAAAACACAACGAAATAAGCTAATTTACCTAGAAATACATGCTAATCTTTATACTCAATGCTTATTTGAGATCTGCCATTGTTTGGGGTTTTTTTACCTTATTTTATATGTGTCAACCATAAATACTCGATACCTTGCCTAGAAATCAGTTATGCCCATTTAGGCATATATATTCTCCCTCTCTTTTTATTGTAGTGTGAGAAAATGAACTTGATCTTGTTCATTAGATCTTGATCTTTAGATTTTAGTTTGTTTAGATTCTTTAGATTTTAGATTCTTTAGATTGTTCTTGATCTTTAGATCAAGAAATGTTCTTGATCTAAAGAAACACCTTAAAAGGTGAAACGCAGAAATAGGCAAATTCATTTGTCTCTCTTGAGAAAGACTTGTGTTTTCCATTACTTTTGTGTCCATAACAGCATTGTCTACCAATAAAGATGACAAGACATACTTTAACAGCAGCCAAAGGAACTGGCACAAATATTAGTTATGCACTTTCAGAGTGTTAAGACGCTCCAACACCGATTCAAATCAGTATGATTTTGCCAAGCACATCAGTGGATTTTTGATTAATTCCATAATTGATAATATAACTGAGTTGATGGTCTACAGAGCAAGTAAAATGATTCTCATGCATGAAAAATGGGCAGAATTGTTGAAAATAATGAAGAGAAATATGCAAAAGCCTGACAAGATATACAAAATATTGCTGTTTGTTTAGTCTGTAGCTTTAATGTTTGTTGGCTTCCACAAAAACCAACACATGTGGTGGAGGAGCTTCTCATTTCAGCCTCGTTTCACGGGGCTTGTAGGAGCATCCTGTTTGTCTGCCTTGTCACTACCACACAATTTTAGCCAAATCTGGTTAAATATGATGGATAGTGCTCTCAAAGGTGTTCTGTTCCTATAAATTTCACAGTCCGAGGCAGCTGAGCAGAGATGGATGCTTTGTTGAGAGGGTCTCCTCAGAGAGTAAGGAACCATGTGGGCAACCACATATTTGGTAACAGGGAATACACAGGGAGCTCACCCTCAAGATGCAAATCTCAGGCAGACTAAGTTCTCGGAGTGGCATGTTTCTGATAGGCAAAATATGTTGATTTAGGTTTTCAGCACATCATCAAGCACATCTTCCCCACTTTTGATCAACTTTAAACAGTATACATGATTTGGGGGGGGCAGTTTTATATGCTGAGATCCTGTTGGAACGGGCCTAAAATGTCTAATATTTCCATACAGAAACAAAATAAGAGTTTTAGGGATGAGATAATTTCTACCCACAGTGAAGAAATGCAGAAAATAAAATATAAAGAGGAAGAAAAATCTAGTTTTTAAGGGTATCAGACTTATTAAAGATTTCATACCTTCATTCATGTGTGTACTTCAGTAGACATCAAATGCCACAGGATCCCATACTGTCAAGCCTGGGTCCTTCCTGTGTGAAAAGCAAGTCTTCATAGTATTCTCCATGCAAAATATAGCTCAGTAGCTTACATACAAAATTGCTAGGGGGATAATCAAAAGTGTTTGAAAGGCTCCTGAAGTAAATGGATAGATTTATACTATTCCTTGAGTGTGATCTGAAATCCCCACTTGCTTCACAGTCAGACTGTTTGGATTAGAGCTTTTAGATGTATTCTAGACCATGCCAGAGGAGAAAGTGTTGTCATGTGCTAGCCCTCAGCGTGGTTCTTTGCGTGTTTATTCCCCGCAGCGCAAAGAATCCAAAGAAACCAGTTCTTCACTATGTATCTCACATTGCCATGTGGTGATGTCATTTGACCAACCTCCAGAAGACAAGTCAGCGAGATGCATTCTCACCCCTCCACCCCAAGGCAGGAAAGCATATGGTAGCTGCTGCAGTAAAGGCATTTCATAACTACCTTTGCGCACGTACACCGTGCTTCAGTTTGCTTCCTGGTCAGTGCACCGACAGACAACAGAGATATAATCTCGGCTGTGGCTCTCTGCGTACAGATTCATCCGAGGTACCCCACTGAAACCCAGCTGGAGATCAGATGCCAGAGGATTTGTGGTCACAGACTGTAAACTGCAACATGATCTCTATCAGAGCCCTTCCTCTTCAAGTAATTTCTGTTGGCATTGGAGAGAAAGTAACCGGCAAAAACATCGTCATGTGCTGTAACAGTGCTGTTACTAATCAGGCAATGAAGTTAAAAAGATACTTTTACTTTTTGAGAACATTTTGGGTCAATTTAAAAGAAAAATACATATATATGAACAAATATATTAGCTTAAGTACAGATAGACCGTTAGCATTGTTTTAAACAACAGCGCTCTGAGACATCTCACCTAGATAGAGTGGAGCAGCTGCCTTATTCAGCAGTGGTATGCCAGACAGAATTACACTTTCGATTGCAGTATTTATTTATTAATTGTTATCAGAATTAATGCCACATTTGGGACTATTCTTATTTAGATGGACAACAGCAATTTTCACTGTACATTCCAGTGAAAATGAAAACTGGCCCCTCGTGGGTCCCTCAGATTATTTCACTTTCTTCTTTCTTCCACATAATTGGCCAGGTTCCCTGTTGTTGCTCTTCCCTCTCAAGGGTCTCCAGAGTTCTTCACTCCTTTAGTAATGATCTCATTTTTCCTTTGTTACTTTGCTATGAGTACATATTCCATCTCCTCTCCATCCTTTTGATTCTCTTTTTTTTTTTTCCTTCTGTTATGCTTCAGGAACTCCTTCCTGTACTAAGTACTGGACTACAGGTCTTGCCATTACTTTTTCAAAATGTAGCTCTTCTGTTAATCTGACCTCACCAAAATGTTCTGGAAACTCATTCGGTGTCTGCCAATTACATATGTATTCATCCCTTAAACAGGGAACTTCTCATGCAGGGAACATGTCTTCTTGTATGGCTTATACCATCCTTTATTGGGGGATAAACAAGTACATCTCAGCTCTGAAGAAGTCTGCTTGTGCAGGGTGACCAGGCATTTCAAAACAATAAAATGCTATCAATCTTGAAGTAAAGTGAATTTCTTATAAGTGGATACATATTCATGACAACTCTGCACAGCTGTAATAATCATAACAAAAGATCTTTTTTTATTCCCTCACACTGCTTGGGATAAAATAAGGATCGCTAACATTTGAGAAAAAAATATACAAAGACCCAAATTACGAAGTATATTGGACAATTTTCTTTTATCTCTTCCTTTTCAAACCATTTCACTGAAATTCATGGTAGGCTTTTAGCCAGGGGAATGTAATGAAAAAACAGGGGAATTTTTTTCTAACTTTATTTCCAGTGGGATTTCAAAATTAGAATGAAGGGGTGATGAATTTGATTGTCCTAGAAGTCTGCCTTCTCTCTTATCCACATCAGCCCAAGCCAGGCGTAGAAGACAAGGAAACACTGTTACAGAAATGCCAGTTCTCAATGAAGTCTGAGAAAGATTGATTTATATTTGTGAACAGAACTCAGACACAACTACAATAGAGCACTTATATATGTCCTGTGTTTTGCCTAAAACAGTATTCACTGCATGTTGAAACTTCCCAAAAAAACTGAAAGGTTTGCATAAAGGGATACTGACGAAAAGTCTCTTTCTACTGAACTGTCAATCTGTTTGAAGACAGTAAACTCCAGAAGTAATTTTAAGAGTATTGCAAGTTCCCCTAGACATTTTTAGAGGAATTAAAAAAAAAAAAAAAAAAAAAAAAAAAAAAAATCAGCATCTGATACATTAGAGTACTAATCCAGTCATCAAGAAATAATAATTATGAATATGGTTTAGTGGTCAACTTGGCAGTGTTAGGTTAACAGTTGGACTCAATGTTCTTAAAAGTCTTTTTCAACCTAAATGATTCCATGAACGCAGTTGAATAGAAACATGCTAAAAATGTCTTATAAAGTCATGCAATGTTCTTAATTGCTAACCTTGATTTGCTTAATGTTTTAGCATATTAAAAGTAATGTTTTGAAAGTTTGAAAAGACTTTTCACTTATTATTCACTTGCAATATTTTTTTCAAATGTAAGATTTTCTTTACAGATCACAAAACAGCAGAAAAATTTAAGGTTTTATGATGAAGAACAATATTATGGGAGTTTGTGTAGAAAAAAATAACTAGTGAGATGATTGAATTAATAATCAACTGTAAAATATGTGTTTAATGCATGCACAAGAAAAATGTGCTAAGTTCTAAAAGGAGTATGTTCTGTGGTCTTCAGGAATTCTGTTAACTTCTGTACTTTTATGTATGTCCTAATCCTTTCCCCAACAAAGTTTATGTCAATGTTTCTGTTGACGTCAGCAGGAAGCAATCAGAACAAACTGGTAAAGCTGATGATTTGTGTATCTTTAAATTGGCAGCTTTTAAAATATATGGGGTTATAATATTACTAGCTTCCTGTTTTTTCCCTCAAAATTATATTTCATACATAATCTAATGAATACACATAACATAAAAAAGGTTTTATATTTCAATGATCAGCTTCTCTGTCATTTTAATGTTAAAGGCTTTAAAGCTTTTTATTTCACTAATGTGGGATTTACATTTTAAAGGTATTCAGTCTCGCCCTCTATTTTACAATTTTCCATGGAAAGTTTCTGTCAAACTCCAACTGCAATGAAAACTGCTCAGGGAAATGCTCATTCTAAGGAGTAACTTTAGCTGTTTGGGGAGTATTACTGCAGAATTACAATAGAGAGCAAACACTACAAATACATAGGTAAAATTGGAAAGTTATGCTGCTGCTTCTAAGACAAGAAGCCTGTGATCTTTCTGTTGATATGTGGATGTATCTTTCCAAGTTCCAATAAACACATTTAAATCTCTAAAATATTTCTATTTCCAATTATGGGAATTTATTTTTTCTCACATATGTATCTTCTCCTTGTACTTCATTCAGGTGTTGCTCGCTTTCTCCTCTACCTTCCAAAATACACATAAGCTATCCGTAAGCTTTCGGCTATGTGGCTAGCTCTACTGTGAAATGGAACAATACTTTTAAAATATAAAATAAAAATGGCCTAAGTTAAAACATATTTTTCTTTGAACAGTTTGGAAATGGTCCAAGGTTCAAAGTGGCTATTTTGAATGGCACTATGCACATAAGGCTGGTTATCACATTGACACTCTTATCCATGATTAGTAACTCATGTATGAGTGCATACTCCAACAAATATAGAGAGTGTATTATGGACTTCACTGATTTCATTCCTAGAAAAATAAACTGTTAGATCTTTGTTTTCATTTGTATGTTTTTACCCTAGCTCTTTTTTGTCCTATATGATCTCCAAAAAGTCCATGCATATGGGAGGTGTACAGTCCTGCTGCTTTACAGCAAGGCTTCCCACTGGCATAGACAGGAGTAATTAGCCAGAGAAACAATGGTCACATTATAACACAGACATTTTTTCGAGGAGGGTTTTTTCAGTATAAAAGCTCAGTTAGAGCTGTTTGTTATATATGCTGCTTTATCAAACAGTTTATTCAGTCTCTGCAGTCTGCTTTAATTTTAAACAGTTATTAAGAGCACTTGGGAAATTCTGCACATTTGATAAATAGTATCATTTTATGCATTTTTACAATATGAGTAACGCTCCCTAACCCTTGTAAATAAACTTGAAATTGAAAGAATTCTAGAGATTAATAACCCAATTCAGCCTGATGTTTTACCATGGCGTGAGCTCACCCTTTGAATAATGAACAAATTAACCCATGCAAGTCATAAAATTCCTCCAAACTTAACAATGCCCATCAAAATTCTTCCAGTTCAGACATTCATGACTTGTATTTTAATGGATTTCAAACTCTGTTTAATGTTAGGCTTCACTTTTCTCCTTTCCTCTCCTCTTTTCTCCTTTCCTCTGCTGTCCTCCCTCCTCTCCTCTTTCCATTCCCAGCGCGGTGTTAGACCAAATGCCTCTTAATTTTTCTTGATCTAATTAAGGTTTGATTAGCATGTAGAAAATGTTGGCAAAAAATTAAATATTTAAATTTTGGCTTTCCTTAAATTAGTCAAAGTGCTCGTAAAGCCATAGGTGACTCAAATTTACTTCCTTTCCCTCAAACTCCGAGTGAAACACACTAAATTGATTATGATTATGACAAACTACTGACTTTTATTAAACTCTCTCTCTCTTTCTGAGTAGATGCATATATCAGAGCTGTTTCCAGTTTTGGCAGTTTCATTTTGCTGAAGTTTGTGCCAATATTTCTTTCAGTTTTAGTCCAGATGGGTTCACACCCCTAAATTTAACTCTGGCTTTCAGGACTGAGCAAACTCAGACTCTCAACTGAAATTTAAGGAAAATGACCTGCACTTGAGAGACATATGAAACCACTTAAATCCAAAGCTTGAGTTGCCCTAGGTTTGTTTGAAATTTGGGCCAAAGTTACATACTAAAGCCACAAAGCTTACCTGTCTTTTGTCAGATTGACCCAAGTTTCAACTAAAATCCAGATCCATTTTCTTTGCAAGTATTGAAAATGTTGCCTGTGGTAATAACATCAGAGTCTATACCCATTCTTTAGCACCACGATGGAGCAATTCAAATCCCTTGTTTGCTACATAGCCAAAGGAACAATGTTGGTGGGAGGTTGCTTTCAGCTTCCTGTTGAAAACTATGAAATGAAAACTGAGCCCAAATCAGAAAATTTTAACTGAAACAATAGGCTTAAGCCATTTCAGCTTAAGCTGAAAGAAAAATCATGAAATGTTTTTTCCCCAGCTTTCTAACTCTGAACTGTTAGTTGACTCATTTGGAATGAAATGTGGATTAGGAAAATTTATATTGAATTTACAATCTCAATGAGATTGTTCTCAATGAGAACAAATCTTATCGTCAAACACTTGTCCTGTGGTATCTCTTGCCTTTCTTAAGTTTGGCTATAGACAGACTTACACACACACACTCTCTCTTTCTCCACTGTAACTGAGTGAATAGGGGAAGGACTAACCAGTACATCTGGCAGACGACACTGAGTTTCATTCCACAATCAGTATTTCTTCCCAGAGGAGGCGTGTGTTATCTTGAGTAAGTGTTGGACAAATCCTTTGGAGCCTGTTCTGAGATTTGTGTTGATGCCTTTCTTCAGCAGAGAATTCACTAGTAGCGTGTGCTCACCTTAAGAAAGATGAGTTTGTCTTGAGAAACTCTGACTCAAAATGTCTCCAGGTAAGGATTAGCTAACTACCCTACTACCGAGGCACCCATTTAGCTTGCAGAAATCCCCAGAAGTGAATTGTCAAGCGCTTTGAAAGATTGTTTCATGAGAGGTGGGAGCTTGCCCACTTCCCTCAAGATATGGATCTTGACCTACAAAACTATATGTCTTTAAAGAATAAATTACAGGTAAGAACTGCTCCTTTCACTTCAGAAAATAATTCTCTCTCTCTCTCTCCCCTCGTACTTGGGAGCCCTGCAGATCAAGTTTGTGTTTCCTCAACTCCACTCCCATGTTCTAACTTTATTTCCTTTGTCTATGCTTCAGTTCTTAGCTACCAGCTCAGAAAAGTAAAGCTTCCCAAATGTGCAGTGAGCAGCCAGAAAAAAAAAATAATTCATGTTCCTCTAGAGGAGCAGAGCCCTGTGCACATATGTATATCTTGCTGCACACCCACACACAGAGGGAGAAGGTTGAACCACTGGGAGAAACAAGAAACATCTCGCTGCTCTCCTAACTGATCCTATCGCGTGCATGAGAGAGGAGAAAATGGGTTTCCCCGTCTCTAATTACCTCATACATCCACCTCCCACCGCACATACTGCAGCCACTGATCCCATATGTGTCCAAGAATATCTTGGAAAAATATATTCTGTCAATCAAATTAAGTCAAGGCTAGATGCCTGAAAAAATAGGATTTTCTAGTGGATGCTTGGATAATACTCAGTGGGTCAGCGCATAAATTGAGCATGAGATTTTGCAGGACTGACAGGTACAGTACACTTAAAATTTCTTATGCAGATGCTATTGCATGGCTGTTTTGCCATGTGTCTGATTTCCCAGTTAACTGTGAAGTTTCCTAAAAGTGAAAAGAGGGGTATGGAGAACTGGGGGATGGCTAGAGTTAGTATTTTATTTTTATTAAGTGTTCTTTAACAGCTGCTCTAAGACTGACTACCATGAGTGTTCAAGGAGTTTGGTATATTTATGCTCTTGCTAGAGAATTGAAGTAACAAATAGATAATGAGTTTTCACAGATATCAAGGGACACCTACATTGTATAACAGTTTGTTATAAAATTCTATGCTGATGAATGAGGCATGCTAGTCAGTGTTAAAAAAGGTAGCTCCACAGACTTAACTGGAAGAGAAACAGTGACATTCCTCACTCATTCGTTCTTTAAGCTGCATTTGGGCAGTTATATCATCATTATGAATGTTCTCTTCACAATTCCTGTGCAACAGTAAAAACGTGAAAAGTATGGTTCATCCTCTGCCTGGTAAAAATAGATCTTTATGCCCATTACTAGGCCAGCTATTGATGTGAGAGCTATTTGTAGCTACTTTCTGGTGGAGTTTCAAACTGTCCTCCTGCATGCGTAAAGGGGCAGCTATTCAGCAAGATCTATTCATGCTAAAGCTAGTGAGTGTTTACTGTACTGACTGCCCCCAGAGAACACACTGGGAAGTACTGTATCTATTAAATGTTTTCAAGATCTGGGGTGAGATAATGGCTCCACTAAATCAATGGCAAATTTCCCACTGCATTTGTGGGGCCAGGGCTCCACACCTTCGGTTTTCCACAGAACATTTAGACATGCTCATGTAAGATTTGAACAGTGCTTAAACTGAAATAAGATCTGCCTGTGGCAGCTTTAATGCCCATAATACCATAGGAACTTGCTCCCTAATTCTGGCTGTTATACAAAGTTTGTGGACAGATAATCTGCAACCACTAAATTCTGTATTCCTTTTTGGTTTGGTACACCTTGGGACTGTTAAGTGCATGAAATTGGCTGCTCTGAGACTGAGATAGATTCCATGTTGTACCTGCATGTGCTGTGTGTTAATCTCTGATTAGCACACCTCCCTCGTAATTCCTTTTGTTGTTGAAAAAGTTGATTTTTGTGTCATCAGAGAGCCACAGAAGAGTTCTGAAAACTGTTATCTCATGAGAGGCTGAATAGGTCTTAGGACACTTTAAAGATGAGTTGGCTTCAGGCCCTAGAACAACTACAATAATTTTCCAAAGCTCTTTAGTGCTTTTTTTTCTTTTGTTGAAAGCTTAAAAACAGATTCAGTCCAAAAGTGCATTCTCAGCTCTAGCTACACATCAGCTATGTTTATATGGACAAACTGTACAGTTCTCAAACTCCTTTTTGGTTTGCAAGTGGCTTTCATGTGTATCTAGTCATCGTGTATAAAGTCCAGGCAATTTTCTAGTGCTGACAGCAATTTTGTGCTTAGTCCACGTGCACAGGAGTCCTTCAGAGCATGTCCTTCAAGGAGTTAGTTATGGAGATTTTTTTGTTTTGCACTGATATTAAATGAACTTTTCTTCTTTTTCTCTCCTAAATGTTTTATCATTTTAAAGTGAGTTCTTGGGGCACACTAGTGAATGTGCAGTATGAGAAACTGGTAGGACTTCTGCTGGCAATTTGGCTAGTTTATGAACGCTGGAAAATTTTTTGCCAACCTTTTTAACGGTCTAACAAGAATGAACAGCAAGTTGTTATTCTTTACTGGAGACCTTACACATTTGGGCAGGGAGAAGAAAGGTTTAGAAGCTGGTAACTTATGTAAACTTGAGTGCACACCCTCTGCACTCAGTTTCTAAGTGACTTTTTCCACCTGGTGTAAGGTTAAGACACTTTTTCAAGCTTGGAAGTAAGCTACTGTGCCATCAGAGCTCTAGTTAGTGATACACAGAGAGCAGCAATAGCCACCATGGCTAAAAGGGCTAACAGACTTAGGCAATAAACTAATATATTTGCTTTCAAGACTATTCAAGTACCAGAAGGGCCTTCTGATACTAGCTTCAGAAAAAGATGTTATCAATATAATTTGATAGGCTTATCCAAATATGTCTATTTTACCTGTATGCCTCCAGTTACTGCAGTCACACAACCTCAGGGCGTTTATCTATGACATACATATGAGAAAGAAGAGAAAGAGACTCAGAAGCAAAACAGCTTATGGCAGCTCAGAGGTGAGTACTTGCTCATTTAATCCATTTATATGAGGCCAAATTTACCATGACTACAGTGCTGAAGAACATGTTTACATGGTCTAAACTCAGCTAAATGCTTCAGCCTTTCTTTATCTGTTGGCTTTCTGAGAGAAAGAAGTAATCAAAGAACAAGACAAATCAGACCTGGGTTCAATTCCTTGTTCTCCTAATGAGCCCTACCCTTAGGATATGTCTTCATTGCATAATTCATTGATGTGAAAAGGTCATCTTCCAGTCCTGAAGAAACATCACATATGTCTTGTGGCAGAGCAGTCTCTTGTGTCCTGAGGCAGTATGACTACTTGTTCTCTGTGAAGTCTGACTTCTAAATGGTGCCATGTAATTTGTTTCATTTTTATAACCCAGAATGTCAGTGAACTGTAAAACCGTGCTCATCATCACGCTCTGTATTAGTTAACCTATTCTTCCCATAGTAGTGTGCTCCATAAGCCTCCGAAGGTGGTCCGTACGGTGACAGTCAACAGAAAACAAAAATCCGAATGCTATAAGCATGCATTTATTTCCACGGAGCAGGGTGCATACCTGCAGGCTTAGTCGGGAGCCAGTTCCTAATGGCTTCAAGGCTTATCTAAAATTTTTGTAACTGCACTTGTGACAGTTTGGAAAAAATATTCGGCGTTATTGCTAAGTGCGTTATTTATTCATCACCCCAATCCTCCTGCTCATTCACTGAGCAGAAGTAGTACATTGTATAATTATCTGCATTATTTTCCCCCAAAAGATTAGAGCTCTTTGAGTGAAAAAAAGGTTGGGAAAAGCTATTTTATATAATAGCCATATAGTCAAATTCTTATTAATGCTGAAGACACTTTTCCTCTATATAATCCAAGAGGAACAAAGTAATTTTACAGCTGTACGAGACAAGAAATATGATTTAAAAGACTTTTCTGAGTATTACAAGAACTTCTGGAGAAGTTAAAAAAAGACATAGAGAAATGTGTCTTAAGGGTCCTTCACATAAATATTTTGCCTTAAATTTCAGTCCCAAGATTAATCGTCTCCGGTCTCCAACCTAACTTCCAGTGCATCAGAGAACAGTCCAGAAGCAAACTCAGCATTTTTTTGCCTTCTTAGTAGAGCATTAATCTGTAATTTTTGTGATTTAATAACATACTTGAAGAACTTTTCTTGGCTAAAATCTGATACATAGTGCTGGCGACCTCCAATGCCCTTCCTTTCTCTGAACCAAAGGCCTTAATTGTTCATCCTCTAATACGTACAGAGAGACCACTCAAAAGGATGAAATCCAATATAAATAAATGACATTTGGTGATGAGGTCAACTTTCAATTTAAGATTTATTTTACCCGGATGCCTGAAATGAGTGGCTAGACTACATTTCAAGGTTCAGGGAAAACTTAATAGATATTTATCGGTGAATTGAAGGAGTGACATGTTGCAAGCATCTGTACTACATTACATTTTAGGGAGGCTACTGTATCTTCAAACTCTTCGGGCCTTATGATGTCATCTTTCATGCTGAGAATTTCAAGCCTGAGAAAATGGATATCTGATAACTGAAAAGAAAAAATAGATTATGATAAACAAGATCCAAGCCATACAGACATATTTGGATTCTGGAAGATGCTAGGCCTACCAGGTCACTTATCTGCTCCTACTAATGTCAAAGGGATACATGCTGACAGTTTTGGTGGGAATGGACTTAGGTTCCCACTGAATCTACCCTTAAGTGAACTCATTTAACATGAAGATAACATTCATTATATGGCTTTAAAGCCTCCTCCCTCACAACCTTACATAACATACAACTAAATAAAATTCAGATGTCCTGAAGATCTATACTAAGAGTAAAACCAACTGACCGTCCAGCTGGGTGAGAGTTAAATGCCACTCAAACTAGATTTATAGAGTGACTGAGGTTTTTGGTCTTCATTTTGTCATTAGTTTCCCTTGTATTTCTGGTAAACATAAAAAACCCTTTCTTGTTCATAAACTATATGACAAATCCTCTTAAAATCTAATTTACTTCATGCTACTTATGACATGTTTATTTTCTGTAATTCACTTGGCTTTAGTACTCTCAAAAGTACTCTAGTAAAGTTCATTTTGTTTTATTTTCAGTTCTTGCTGTAGATATTTCATTCTAAAACTTCAGTGAAATGTTTATAGAAAATAAAAAAAAAACACTTTTGCATTTAAATGTTAAATGTATCATTATATATAAAATACAATGGATGATTATAGGTACACAGGTAATACCCCTTTACAAATCCATCTTTTCATTGTGGTCCTACATTAGGACCTGAGAATGTGCTTTTCAGGTGGCTGGGATGCTACATCTTCACAAATGGCATATTTAAGCATTTGAACATCCTCAGGACACTGTGCTTACTCAGAAATGTCCTTCCCCAGTAGCTTTCTAGCTGACCTCTGTGATATCTCCCAAGGCAAACGGAATAGTTTTGTATCATCTCCATATCCTAGTTTGCTTGAGGAGGAACTGCCAATGCTCAGACATTTGTCACACATCCAGCAAATATCTTGTTTGATATTTATTAGGCAGAACATCTTGACAAATGGATGACTAAATGAAATGCATTTCAATTGTTAAAGAAGCTCTCTAAAGCATCAAAACTTTTTCCACAAGAGGAAAAAATGAGTCACAAGAGTTACTGAGAACACTTGAGTTTTTTCTGTAATCCCAGTGCTTTATTCTTTTTAAAGAATTACTGTCTCTGTAAAGACATATTTACAAGGTGTCTGGTACTATAGATCTGTTTGCACAAAACTTACATTTATACCACTTCACTCAGAGGACAGGTTGTAAAATTAATTAAGAATAACACAGAAGTTGCTGAACTCTATCCTACTTTAACTGGCTTCCAGTATGATATTAATTATTTCAACTGAGCTCAGATCTTTCACAACATATAAAGCTGATGTACACAATATTAGGGACCCTATTCACATCTGAAGTCACTGAACCTTTTAATTGTGAGTTCTTCTTTTGCCACATGATGTTGAACTCTAATAATCAGGGTCTTGATATTTTGGAATAGGCATTTCAGAGCATACACCCTAAATTATCTCCTCTGACGTTCTTACTTCTGTGCATGCAGCTTCTGAGAGCAAATTGAGAATAATGGGTCCTGTGAGAATAAATACACTGAAGCAATGACTAGTGCCATGATATAAATTCTGAGGAAATAAAGCATTCTCTTCACTGTGTTTAAATCACATGAGAGATGGGGGGGGACACATTAAACAAAGTCCATGCAGTGAAATCCTGAACAACTGCTTGCTAATCTGCCAAAGTTCCTGTGATTCAGTGAGGTCTGAGGAAAAACAAAAATAACCCAGTAACCAATAGGACTACTATAGCACACAAGGGGTCTGAAGTGAAGTTATACAGAGAATCTCCCTTCTGGCATTTCCCATATTCTGAGTGCTTGACTTAGACTGCTATTGTTCTTCTAACTTTGTTTAAAAAAAGTAGTCTGTCCACACGTCCTGTGTATAAAATATTACTACACACAGAAGGCTGTTTTAGTAGGGCTTTCTCGTGAGAACAACTCCTCTTATTGCCGTATGGAGAATTAGATGAGAAATCCCAATACTCTCAAAGTCATTTCAGGTTTGCTACTGATTTCTACAGTGGATCAGAATTTCACCTTTAATATTGCTAAGGGTCAAAATACAACTGAAGGAAATGAAAGCAAACGGTAGTAAAACGTCAGCAGTAAACCTGTCCCACAAATTTCTTGTGGTTTTACAAGGATGTAGTTAATACATTAAGTTGTTGTTACCTAATTAGGTGACTTTTATTGTGTCAGAAATGTGTCTTTATTTATCAGAAAACTGATACCAAATGGCATGTGCATATGAACGAATGAGAGAATAGAGACAACATTAGCAGAGCAGAAAACAGCCACCGCCTGAAGCGTGATTTCAGTGTGGGAGCAGAGACCTTCTGAAAGAGGACATATTTATATGGAGGAAATAATTACTGAATAATAATTAGTAAGAAGTTATCGGGGTTCTGTCTTTACAGAAATAAATTAAACTGATCACAATCAAACCCATACTTACAATACTGTTCTAAATGATAGCTGCATCAGTACTATGGCTTATGTCTCCTCTTTCTCCAAGAGTCACAGCAAAAGCACCATGAACCATCCTTTGAGGCTTCTGCATCCCTCACTCATTTTCATAGAGCATAAACTGGGGTGACTCTCTTGGGGGGAAGGTGTCCTCTCATTGTCCCTGTTCCCATTCCCATTGCAGTCACCAGGACTTCAGTGGAAAAAGGATTGGAGTAAAGCAAAATATTAATCAGTTTAGTCAAGATGGCAGACTTGGGAGGTAAACGCTGAACAGATCTTTAATGCAGCAAATGCTATTTTTAATACTCTCTGCTTCACCATTAAAAGCTCTGACCTTCGTTGAAAAATGTACCACTATAAAACCAAGCACGCACAAACAGACTTAGTCTGTGACAGGGCGTGGGAATACGTTAGACCCACTGTAATGATGAACGTCTGCAACGTGCAGCAAGAACTCAGTTGGACAACAGATGCGAGGAGAGGGTCAGGAAAGATGAGGTACCAACGACGGTAAACCAAACCGAGAGCAGTCCTGGACACCCGCTCAGCTGCCTCCCTCTCCGCTCGCAGAAGCCTGATCTCAGGAAAGCAGAGTTGCATTTCCAGGCATGGCTGGAAATTCCTTGTACCCATCTCCTCAGGCTCTTGTATTCCTCCCACAGCAGCTCTGCTTCTGTACGAGCTGTACATTTCAGCGCGAAGGCTGCCCTCCACGAAACCGGAGCGGCGGGAGCGCCTCTTTATACTAACGGGCTCTCACGGGAGAGGGCTCAGCTTTGTGCTTCAGCAGGTTAACTCTACTTATAGGTGGCTACAACAAATCCCGGGAGGGCATTTTAATGTCATAACGGCCCTGAAAGTAACAGCTATTTTCTGCTGGTAGTGGGGCTGGGCGGGACGGGATGGGGGAAGCACGGGCGCAGTTGTGGCAGGAGAGCATCCTGAGCCAGCGTTTCCCAAGCCTGGCTGATGGCTTTGGGGAAGCTCTCTTTAATTTGAATGAAAATTTCGCAATATCACTTCATTAGTATTGCTATTGACAAAGGACGTAGAAATGCTGCGGAGGTTGCTCTAGTGATTTGAACCTCTTATTTGCACAGGCCACTTTTATAAGACCTGGTTTTTTCTTCTTTTGGAGCTGAGCTTTTTCCACAGTGGAGAAAAATCTCAGTAGTTACCTACTGTTGGGTTTCTACTGTAACAGCAGAAAAGAGCAAAAAATGGCCACTTGATTTTTCAGCCAAAAATCAGTGAAAAACATGACAGGAAGATTTCCATATGGAGGCTACTTAAAAGTTGGACCAAAAGTCTTCGTTCTGCATTGTAGGTTATAAGAATCAGATATAAACTACTTCTTATTCTGCAGTGATTTTTCTAGGAGACATTTACAAGGAGGAATAAAGCCAAACTCTCAAATAAAAAAATTGTACTTACAGCAATTTATCCATCTTTAATAGCTGCCCTGCTATTTAATATCATGTTCTAGGAGACTCACCATGGCTCTGTGGAAAAACATTTGTTAAACACAGGCTGCTTCTTCTTTCAAACAATCAGGTTTCAAATACACCCAGAGTGTTTCATTTTCCAAGAAGTATTTCCATTTGTTTTTAGAATGATTCACTCTCTATCCTATTTCTGTATATTTTTAAATTAAAACACTTTTTTTTCTTTTTTCTTTTTTTTTCCTAGTTATAGGAATGACGTTACGTCAAATGGAACAGTGGTAACGATTCGTCTCTGATTATGGTACTTTACAGGCTTCACCCTTTCATTTTTTAATTTCTCAAGACACAGATGGACACCAAGCATTATGTCATACAAATAAGTCGAATGGCCATAACGGCCAATTAAAAGTTTGTGTGAGCAAATTTTTAGTCAATTACTGCTATTTATGGGCTCCTGTTTAAAAAAAAAAAAAAAAACCTGATACAAAGAAAATAGCACTAGCATATTTTAACCATGTTGTTCAGAGAAGCATGAAAGAACCCAGGTGAGGAAAGAGGGTAGCTGTTATTAGATGAACTAACATACATTTGAAAAAAGGCACAAGCAATTGGTTGGATGACTCTGATTTTGGTATTGACATATAGAAATATATTATCAATTTTATATAAAAAAAAATTGAAAAATCTTTTATTATAGCTGTCTTTAGGAGCATGAAGAAAGATCCTTTACCCCTCAATTAAACCATAAATGTAATGCTGAATATACACTTTAATAGGAAGGAGTGAACAGTTGTGTACTTGAAGAAAGCTGTTGTTGAAAAAGGCACTAAGTCTTGCAGTACATGTTTATTTCTGAATTTCCTTGAGCACAGATGAAACTCCTTCTCAAAGCAAAATGATCTGTAATTCCTATTGGGCACAGGATTTATGTTAGGGGCTACATAAAGGGCAAGTGCATTAGTTTGTAAATGTCACACCACAGCAGACTTGGAAAAAGAGAATTAAACTCTAAGAACAAAGCTTTCCTAATGCCACATGACACAAAGCTCAACAAAGAATATCTTGACAGGTAGGGGGTGGAGGAGGAAAAAATCCCATAGCCTATCTCAGCAGGAGCACGTAAGTAATGCGGTATGAGGCTTACAGGGAAAAACACTGAAAGTTTGAAAAATGTGCACTATACAAACCATACTGCTTTCTAACACACATTGTTTGTGTTAATTCTTTAGCTCCTTTAGTACAGCATCTTGCATAAGTGATACCCTGAGAAATACTTTCTAGTTTACAACAGTATCTGACATGCAGAAGTGCTAGACTCCATGAAGATAATTCAATCAGTCAGCAAATCCTGTTGTCTCTCAGTTTGTAAATTCAAGTGATAATTCTGCATTCATCTAATGTCAGTCTGTGGCAAAAGGCCCAAAATACGGATTATAGCAGAGGAATTTTGTGTGTGAGAGGAGAGAGAAGGAACTCTGATTTGCAAAGACTCCTCTCAGAGTTGTGTTTCAGGAAAAAAATATGCATTCGCTTCTTCTTCATATTACTTTTAAAAATTCTGGGGTTTGTGTGCTTAAAATAATGTTGATGTAAACTTGCTTTATGGCATCTTTTCCTTCTGTCATCTCAAACTGCACAAAGCTGTAGTGCTATAACCAAAGATTATACATACTCATTGTCTTATCTACTCTAACTGCTCACACATTCTGCCCTTTTAAGCTTAGTTATGTTGGAATAATCAGTTTTAAAATTGTATGGGGGAAGCCACACAGCACTTTCACCAATATGATTGAATCTGTTGAATTTCAACTACTGTAAGTACTGATATAAAGAAACCTAAACAGTTATGACCGTTGGGTTAGTTCCAACGGTAAAGGACTTCTTACATTTTTTACATCTGCCAGCAGAAATATGTGTCTTTGTGTTGTGATTATAAAATGCCACAGGTATATTTGCAGCATCTTTAAAAAGATTAAAATTAAATATCCATCAGTACTTTCATCTGTGTGCATGTGTAAGACTTCCAGTGCCAAAAACTCCCAGGCACGAGTTCTGTGTTTCCTTCCTCTGTATTCCTGGTTGCACTCCATAAACATAACCTCGAGCATTAGTCTCTTTGCTACAAACAAAGTACGGGTCTTAAATTGGCTAGTGTAAGTGTGTCAATAGAGAAAGCTTGGGAAAGTAAGTGAGTTGCTATGCAGTCTATCATGAGCTTCAATGACTAAGAGCTGGAAGAACCACAACACTGTTCAGACGTTTTCACACTTATCGAGACAAACCGCTGGAAAACGCGATAATGAACGGATAATCAGCTGCAGCTTCGCAACCCAAAACTTTCCCATTTTTTGAATATTCCCTACTTCACTTCCTTGTAGAACAAGTCTAACTTCACAGTCTATAAAAATATTTCTATTTGTTTGAGCAGCCTCTATTAGTCAGAGCAGCAGGCAGCGTGATAGAAAAACAGGGTTATTACAAAGGTGTTTTTGAGTCTCGGAGGAGCAGTTCACGGCTTTCTGAACTTTCTCTGCTCCTATTGTCACACTGCAGAGAGGGGTGGCCAAGACAGCCCCACAGGTGGGGTCTACCTCCCACTAAACAGTCTGTTTAACTACAATTCATCCCTCACGTGAAGTCGAAGGCAGTAGATAGCATCCTGCCATGTACATTACCAACTCCCAGTATCTCAAGTGGAGCCTGTGGGAAACAGAGAATGGTCCAGATTAAATACAGCCGAGGTATTTCCACCCAGCTGGCCCGCATTTTGCACTGAGGCACTGGACCTCTGCCCTCCTGCATCTTGCCCATGGGCAGAGACCAGGGCGATACTCATCCTTCTTCTAAAGTACCACCAAGAAGCCAACCAGCAGGATGCGCAAACGCTGAGGGGCAATGCATGGCCACAGATTTGCTTTCAGTCTTTTTGCATCAAAGAGAAGTTGACACGTATGAGGCCTTTTTTAGTTTTTAATTTCCAATAGGAATATTGTTAGGAAACTGAGAACTTCTTCCATAACAAGAAGATACTAGATTTCCAACATAAATTTCATTCCATTTGAGGATGAAGAGATCTCCAATTTTCCTTCTGAAAATGTGACAATAAAAGCATTTCAGTCCTATGTTGCTCTCTAACCCTCGCTTTTTTTCACTAGCTCCCCCCACACATACTGTGTGCAGGGGAGTTTCTATTACAATTATTTACAAAAAAATATTGTTTGATTTATGAATGATACAGATGATAGCTTCACACTTTCATGTTCAAGAAAAATTCTCATTGCTGGTGTGTTATGCTGCTGTAGTTAAATGGTTCTCTGTGCTGCTGCTGCTCTTCTATAGGCAGTGGCATAGAAATAGAAAATAAGTGGTAGGAGACGATTAAATTTAGCATAGTTCTCCTGCAGGTACATACTGGCAACTTTTCTATCATACTTCATTTACACAGAATTGCCACTATTGGATAAGACAGTCTGTCACCATACGATCTGCTTGAAAACTTTTTGTGCCCTACATCTGTAGCATTGACTCACACAGTTTTGTCCCTGAAGCCTGGGTTTGGTGCATCTATCAAACAATATTTACAAATTTACATCATTTTCCTTAGAGAGACTTTTGTACAGGATTATCGTTTTCTGATTGTCTTTGGGCAGCTTCCAGAGCATGTAATACCCAAACACAGGAATCATGGTAGTGATGTAACTGAGGGTTGTTAGCAAAAGAGCTTATTTTGAACAGAAAGTAGATCGTCATGGCCTTCACTCTTATAAACCAGGGGAAACACTATTTTGAAACTGTTCATGGTGAAATATGTCCCATTCTTTGTGTATGTGTGTGTGTGTGTGCATGCCCGCAGATTTAATTTGCTGTGATTGGATTAGTGGATAATTCCAATTATCTGGTATCCAGGCAGTGACTGACGTTGTGCCCACATGTTATCAAAAGTCAGTGTTGCAGCTCTCTTAAGCAGACATATTTCCTGACAAAGCACTTCAGTGGAGTTCCTCATGGCACAAGTACTTTTCAAAATGAGTCAGGCATTGTGAAATGAGGTCTGTTCAATGTGAGTCATTTGGACCTTGATACTTTCTGGTTATGTTTTGCTAACTTAGTTTATTCTGGTTCACACTCTACTCTGGAATAAGTTCCTTTTCTGCCAGCTAAGTACCATCTCGGCATAAATAAAATGGCAGAATCAAACCCTAGAAAGGTGGTTGTTTTAGACTAACTTCTCTGAACTACTTTACCAGTCAATGGTGAGTAAGTTGAGCTGCCTAACTGGAGTTTGTTGAATACTCCATGACATCAAGCAAGGCAAGGAGTATCTTGTTGATCCTCACAAAGTCAGACTGTGTAACCTGGGAGATAAAGACACCCTAATTTAATGGCACGAACAGCAGCGCTCTAATTAATCCTAGCTGCGTTTGTTGCATTAAAGTAATAGAAACTAACATTAAAAATGTAAGTAGGAATTTTAAGAGCTCTGTTGAAAGTAATCAAGGAAAATCATGTTCTCCAAATATGAAAAATAAATAAAATCTTAGCCTGTTGCTTTGGCCTAAAATATACTTCTAGGTGGTGGGTTGGGTTTGGGTTTTTTTTATTTCCTCCAATGATTTTATTCAAAAGCAAAGTAATCCATTAAATAGCAGAGGGACTCTATAATAGCTTTTCTCTCTCATGCTCTTACAATGCCTGGCTGAATTGATCTCCTACATCCTTATTTCTGCTGTCAGTGGCACAGATTTGTTCCAACTCATCCTATCAATATATCACTTTCTGTTGTCATATCTTAAAAACTCTTATTTGTTATTGTAGTCTACATGTTCTTAGAACCCATAATAAAGAGGGACATTTGCTGATGATGGGCTTATTTAGAAAATAGATATGATCTAAAAAAACATAACTCTGGTTTTAAGAGAAAAACAACCCAAGAGTGAACAAAAGCAAACTGTTCATAAAGGAATGCATAACTGAGAGGACCATTTGGTGATCTTGGGCTTACTTAGGAAATAGAGTGTTACAGTCTGTTTTGAACTCAACATCCAATGGCTACCACCTCTATACAAATGCAGAGTTATTAGATACTAACAGAAAAACACTGCTATTTATTTATGTTGATTGCTTTCCATCTTGTTTTTAAGGTGCCCTTAGATTTGGAAGGCTGGCTGAGGATAGCAAAGGCTTCAAAACAATAAGTACTGAATGCATTAAGTATCTAGCTGCGGTCTTCTAAGTAACTTCACAGTGACAGCCAAAAAATAATTATTCAAATCACATTACTTTTACACAAAATCTTACTCAACAGCAAGCGCTGCATATTTCCGAGAATGGAAGTATTTTCCATTAATTAAGAGTTCTCAAAAAGTGTATCATGAAATACAAAACACATGCCATTAATATTCACTTGGGGCTAAAGAACAACTCTGATAATATCTGTACTTATTAAACTTTTCATTCCAAATAGTATTTATCATACAGATCTCTTGCATCATGACATTGCTTGTTTCAGATGAACACACAAAAAGCTTCCTTCTCCAAAGAACAACTCTCCAACTATTACTCTGGTTATTCATGCAGTGGAGAGATGAAATGGAAAAACAAGATGTTCCATGTGCTTGAAAGAAGTTTCTAACATGCCAGGATGCCAAGAGAAAATGTACCTTTTTGAGTAAATGGTATGAAGACATGCAATTGTGTACAGAGGACAATATGAGAAAAACAGCTCTTTTTTGTCTTGTAGCTCATGAGTGATAGCAATAGGTTCTATGCTCAACTAATCCTTTATATTGTGTGTTCTATATTACTTTAAAGCTGTAAACAAGGAAATACTACTCATATTAATGAAATGCAATTTTCTTTTACAATAAACCTTTTCTGTATTACCCTCTCTTTTTTACTAGAAGTCAGTTGTAGCGAACAGATGGTGAGTGAGTCCACAATAAGGCTTTCATGACTATTGCATGAGTATTTTCTCTAATGTCTTAAATAAGTTCCAGTATAAAACCTCAAGGCAATGCATGCATACACACACACACACACAAATATATATATATATGAACATACACATATAAATATATATAAAAATCACATATCCATTATCAAGAAGTTTTTATAGAATGTAATGGGGATGAAGTCTGTAGAATTATGTAGGAATAATTGTAAACTATGCAAATAGTAATAACTATGAGTATTTTTTCTGTGATTTCTTTTAATTATTCTTTAGTATCTTACAGCAGACATTCAGTAACTTACTACATTCCATATGCTGTTCGACAAAAGAATAGGAAAAAAGTAATTTCTTCTTTGGTTTATTTTTAAAACATTTTTTTAAAAGGGATAGCACTTTCTTATATAGATCTTCTTTTTAATTCACCACTGCTATGACATAATGCCCTTTTTTACTAGCATATCTAGAATTGGTATTAAAATGAATATTTAAATATAGTCTGTAGCACTATTAAGGTTATAAATTTTAAGCAACATAAGAGGCTGGAACTGTCATGACTATAGCTGAGCAAGTAATTGGAAATATTAGTCACAAATTATTGTTTCAATAGATTCTTGAGTGAGTCATTGTCCCAGCCCTACTTGTAATCATCCATGCTAATTCAATTTGTTTGCATGAACCCTGGAAAGTGACTACTTTTCAGAGAAATCATTCATGTATACAGATCATTTCAGCTTCAGCTAAATTCATACTGCAGTTCAGGTATTTTCGGAATTCCTTTTGGAGCTGCTGGTTCTCTGTTTTTCAGGCTTCGGATGCCAAAATTGCACTCCACGACTTGGGAAACCTATCACGAAACATGAAGAATAAAGAAGGAGGACCCGAGAAAGCTCACAAAGATCCCAGTTCATTGCTGAAGGTCCTTCTGGGTTTCTCACCTCAGGGCTTCATTAGGCAGCTCCAGCCAGAGCTGTCCTGGTTTTAGAGCGTGGATTGCCCGGTGAGCCCATTCACCCACTCGGAGCTGGAAGTATCTTTGGACATTAGGATTCACATGGCTTAGACATTGCAGTGCTCATCAAACCAGTATTTAGATATTTATGGGTGGGGAGCTCCTTGGAGAGTCCTGGCAGACACAGACGCCTGCCTTTTCAGATACGTAAATGCTAATAAATGTTTCTGCCTGCGTTGCTACATCTGCTTTGAACTGGCACAGTTAGTGCTATGTTTTGAAATGACAGATAGTTATCATCCTTTGGGGGGCTGTATTTTCCAAGCCGTCTATTTAATGAAATGAAGAGCTACATCTTCATTTGCTGTAGTGTAGTATAGACACTGTTAAAGTAAAGAGAAGAGCTATACCACTTTCTGCAAGCACAAGCAAACTGCAGCTTCACATTTCAACATTGCTTCTCTGATGCCAAAAGGACTGCTTCTCCTTAACACAGGTTTTAAAACATCTGATATAAAATCACTACTGTGAAACTTATCTACTTTTTAAAGAATACCCTTTAAAATGTAGTACTTTGTTTCTGTTTGGAAAATTGCAAGGGATTTTCTTCAGGATGCAGTTTTATGACTGAAACACAAGTGTTGCATTAATGATACAAGCAGGGATAATTTTCAAGCAGTCTATCTTTAAAACAATTCTACCATCTTTTGTGTTAATCTCGACACATAAAATGTTTGGCTAAACCTGTCCTGCCCAAAAATCTGTGTTGGTTTTAACCTAAAAATATTTTATTGCTATTTTTCTAAGAGCAATTATTAATAGTGCAAGCTTCGATCCCCTTAAACGGAAGTGAAGGAAGAAAGCATGAGTCAAAAGCTATTAAAAAGCAACATTTAAATTGTTTGAGCATGAAAAAGTTAGAGGCTCCCTGTTTTATTGACTGGTCTGTATTACGACTATGTACTTTGATACGGTAAACCTGTTCACAAGCATTGCAAAAGTGGCTGTTTGTTATTTATAGATTTTTGCTCCTACAAAGTCATTATTTTATGTTTTATTGAAGATGCTTTAGTTCAAAATTGTCTTATAAAACTCTATATTATGGACTCATAAAATAGCGGTAAAAACATTCTTCTCAATGTAACTTGATAAACTGTAAAAAGTTTTAAACTACAAGTAATTTTTAAGGTTTGGGGTGGGGGTCTTAGTGAAAAAAACCCACAGACATCTTTTATTTATAGGATTCTGCTAGAACATTCTCCTATATTTCCAGGACGTAAAGTACCCAAAGGCTAAGCAACACTGAAAATGTGCTGTACCGAACTATCCTAAACGCAGAAAGAGAATGTCTAGTTCATTTGATAGACTTTTTCATTTGTAGTTTGAAATTTTTTTTTTTTTTTTTTTTTTTTTTTTTACCTCTTTCTCTTTAAAGAGAAGTCCAAAGATTTCTGGTAAATAGTGGTTTCAGGCATTTCCTTTTTCATGGCACATTTTGCTTGCAAACACACAGACCGGGGTTGGGATGGTGGCAGGGTTTTTTTATAATATATGACAGGATAGCAAGTTAGGAAGGTAGATAGCAATCCAACTGCATAAAAAGTATTATTGTACAAATATAGGGTACCAATGAAATTTAAGTTTGTTTATATTCAAGATTTACACAACTTAATATCTAAATTACTGCTTTAGGTTTTAAAGAAAAAACTGTGCAAGTGATCTTCTGACCTGTGTTTGCAACATATTCTTTTCAGCCTAAAAACTAGGTCACCAAGCTAGTTTTAGGCAATGTCATTTAAGTTTTTTCCTAAGCACAGGTTCATTCTTGCTAGACTTAGTAGGATTCCTGTATGCCTCTCTACATTCGTTATTTACTACAATAAGCTGTAGACACCAGAGTAGGAGCAAGATGCTGATAGTCAGTTACTGTTAGATACTGTTTTTCTGTTACAATAATTCAGACTAAATTAATTTTAAGAATATTATTTTAATAATTTCAGGAAGATAATTCAAGATATACCACAATTTAATATTCTCAAAGACATTCTTAATCTCTCTTTTCCTAGCTTATTACTTATTATTGTTTCACAAAATAAATTATGCTCCATCTTTGCCCAGATTTGGGGTTGTTTTCCGACAATGTAATACCACCATTCTCTTTTTTCTAAAAAAAGACAAAAGACATTTCCTGCCAAAGGATTTTCCTTTTAATTCTTCCTTTTTCCACATAAAGTCTGTTCTTACAGATGTGGGAATTACCATCATGTTCACATCTGAATAGGGACATTGATGATGATAGTAATAACAAGACTAATGAGAGAAAGAATTACTACTGAGAGACTATTTTAGTTTGAAAGTATTGTTCAGATGTTGAACTAGTTTCATCTCTGGAATAACTTTTCCTTTTTCACTGTTATTACATCAGGGAACTTCATCCCTGATGCAATCCTTTTACGTCTTAGTTAATAAAGCTTCACGGCTTTCCTTTTGTGTATCTACAGTAACTTCTCCTTCCTACAGATATAAATCATCTCCAACCTAATCTCCCCTTTTATTTATAACTGCAGGAACACTTGTTTTGCAATTTTGCAGTGTATTGTGGCTTTAAAGAAGCAAGTAGCAATGAAAACCTCCGTTCCTGAACGTTAGATATGAAGTTGTTCATATAAAGAACGTGCATCTTTTTTTCTTGGATCTCGCGTACTACTGGTATCTTAGGAACAGTGGATGGGGGGGAAACAAGGGGACAGATAAGGGAGTGTTTTAGAGTTTTATGTGCAACTTAAGACCTTCATAATGCCTGAGCAATTACAGTCTCTGAAAGGACCCCAGATTTTGGCAGACCCATATCACCTTCACTGAAAGCAATGCACCCTCGTTGCAAAGGCGGCCAGCAGCTCCATGGGTTGAATTAGGCAGAACATTGCCAGAGTTGCCAACAGGCCAAGGGTGGGTTGACCCTTCCCCTCTGCTCAGTCCTAGTGAGACAAATCAGGAGTGCTGGGTCCACTGCTGGGCTCCCCAGTGCAGGAGAAAGGACATATTGGAGCAAGTCCCACGCAGGGCCACAGAGATGATGAAGGGACTGGAGCACCTTCCCCATGAGAGGCTGAGAGAGTTGGGACTGCTCAGCCTGGAGGAGAGAAGGCTCAGGGGATCTCACCAATGTGTATAAATACCTAATGGAGTAAAGAAGACAGACCCAGATTCTTCTCTCTGGTGCCCAGTGACAGTTCAAGAGGCAATGGGCACAAATTGAAACACGAGAGGTTCCCTCTGAACGTAAGAAAAAACTTTTTTACTGTGAGGGTGATCAAACAGTGGCACAGGTTTTCCAGTGAGGTAATATCCATCCTTGGATATATTCAAAACCCAACTCGGCATGGTCCTGAGCAACCTGCTCTAGCTGACGTAGCTTGGACTAGACAATCTCCAGCAGTGCCTGTCAACATCAGCCACTCGTGATTCTGCCATTCTGTGAAAGAAAACACTGTCCAGGCCACAAACATTTTGCAGAGATGCCCCCCCTCCCCCCACCATCACCGCCATTTGGCTTCATCAGTTCTTCTCAGCCCTGACAGGACGGAACTGTCTCCAAGAGCAGGGGGAGGAAGTCTCGTCTCTTCCCTGATCACCGTTTCTTGGGCTGCTTCCCCTTGAAGATAACTAACCGAGGCCTTCATCCTGCAAGTTCTTAGGCATGCGATAAACTATCACAGGAGATATTCCATTAAAGCTAGTAATGTTACTGATGTGGTTAGAGCTCAAACATATGCAAACATGTCCGGAAGACAAGGTCTCCAAATAGCTTTTTCTTTGAGTTGTGTTGGTGTTTTTGATGGTAGGAACATTTGACCGCTGGAATGCAGAAATTACCATCTCATTTCACTGTTCAGCAGCCATAGGATGACGATAACACTATCACTCCAATGAATCCAGCATCATTTGAAGCTTCTGTAACTTCAGCTATTTGAAAGTTTGAGTTTCAGGTCAGCTGTAAATCTCCAGTCGAACAATCACCGTCAGGTGTTGAAGAAACAGGAGAAGGTTTCAAAGGCTTTCTGGTGCTAGGGCATCCGGCACACTGAAAGGAAAGGAGTACATAGAAAAGCTCTGGACTTCCTGCCATTATTTAAAAAAGCCCTTCAACTGTCAAGCGTGAAAGAAGTAAGCTATTGTAATAGCCAAAACTCTCACCTCCCAGGAGGAAGAAATATTTCAGAGCTTCATTACATCTCCAGATATACAATTAGCTGAGCCCCCACTAAAATAGCTGCCATTCTTAATTTTGTCCTTCGAAGCAGTCAAAGCTGAAAATTATGCCAATGCTTCTTTTCTCAAAAAAAAAGCGGGGGGGGGGGGGGAAGTCTGAGTCCTTTCATCTATAAAATCATTGATTTCTTCTTTCTGGTTATTAAAAAAAAAAAGAGTCATGATTATAAAGCATTGGAATTGTAAGTTAAATACTTTGGGGCATTCATTATAAATGAGAGCAGCTATGATCATTGGATCCCTAAGCAGTGGCTGGAAGCAGTTAACCTATCCTACCTATTGCAGTGTTTCAGTACTTTCATGTACTTCAAACAGGGAGTGGATCTGATATTTCATATATCTTGTATATTCATTTTGTCAGTTATTAAGATATACGATAAAGGAAGTAAAGTATAACTTAAGGAAATGCTGTAGAATGTCATTTTGGGAACAAGGAAGACTTACCCAACCACAGTAGTTTGAATGGTAGTAGCTCCTCTTAGATACTACTCATATGTTTACAGTTTTCTATTTGATAGCGCGGAAAGCTAGACTGCAGGCTTTTCCAATACAGCATAAAAACTGCTGTACAAAAACTGCTTATAAAAAATAGCTATTGGGCACTAGCCAAGATCAGATAATAAATTATGGGCAAAACTAGATATAGTACCCAAATATGGTCCATTTTAGCTACTGGCACACAAAGTAAGGTTGGCTGGAGGCATGCAGAATTCCCCTTATTAGTCTGCTGAATAATTCTTCGTCTTGTGTGCCACTCTGGGCAACATTTAGAAGGAATAAAGACAGTGAAGTCAATATTTAGCCCATTTAGCTTTTTGTGTAGTTGGATATAAATATCTTCTTATTGTGTCACTTTTTTCAGTTTCCATTGTTGTCATATCCGATCACTTTACAACGTGCAGAAGCTAAACTAAAAGGATGAAAGTACTTTTCTTTTCATTAGCTTTTTTTAACCTAAAGATTTGCTCTTCACAGAAAATGAATAATGTGTAAGAATAGCCATGCCAACTATCAACGCAAATACGTCTTACAGAAGATTTATTTTTCCTGTACAGTTGCGAGCTCCAGCCAAATTTTTTGCATGAAAAAATGTGTCAGTTTAAGTTCCACAGCAAGAAAAAAATTACTGACTAGGTCCATCTTCTTCAGAGAGATCTTCTGTTGTAACAGATTTTTGGAAACAAAAAAGAGTGTGACGCTGTAACAAAGTCAGTAAAGGCTATCTGAATATGAAGAAGTCATCAGTCATTATTTGATGATTTAAATGATCCATCAGCTTTATCTTCAGTTGCTTTATCTGCAGCTGTCCAGCTTTCCTTCAGCCTCTTGCTGCTAACAATCCTGTGAATGTCTGGCATAAGTTTGAAACATTTTGTCTTTTTTTTTAAAGGAAGTCCCTCCACTGAAATTTTGCTGTTTAATGGTTCATGGATTATTCATATGTTAAATTGTGTCACCTATATTTAACTGCAAATCCTAAATTAATTGGAAAAACTCCACAACAGTGCCTGATATTCTGCTGCTTAGCTGTGATGCTAGACTAATTCAAAAGCTTCTTTAAAAGAATTGTGGCATGCTTCCAAGAAAATAAAGGAGTAAAAGAAAAGCAGCCTGCTAGCTGCATGATATTAAGAGTTAAGCCACTGTTAAAGAGAATTAAAATCATGGATTCCAGTTCTACAAACAATCACACACGTGTTTTACTTTAAACATGTCAGTAGTTCTATTGACTTCAGTAAGCCTCCTTGCATCGCTTAGAGGTACTGAAATATTATATACGTGCCAGAGAGAAATTCTTACTGAGCTTTTTCCTTAAGCACGGGTCCTCCCATTTCTACTGATGCGCGTGCAACAAAACCTGGGCAATTAATGACGGGAGGCATTGCTAAAAATCCTCGCTGCCAGCTGAAAGCAGTGAACACCCACTCAAAAACTTAAACAGAAATTCTGTTATAGTAGATAGGAGCATCTGCTTTCAAAATGAGCTTTTCTGCCCAGAAGGCTCTAGAGCTGAGTAAAGAATATCCCAGCCTTTTCGTCCCACATACACTTTCTATTATTTATGATCCTAATTCATTGTGATGTTTCATGTTAATGCAAGTGTATTACTTACTCTGTGTATAATAGATTCATAAATATTTGTATACACATTTTTATATATTATAAATCTTGTAGGTAGAGACATATATTTCCTTACGTCAAAATGGCACACACATGCTCTCCTCTTTTTTTTTCTCAAGGTAACATGAAAATATTGGGCAATTTAACTGACTGAAACAGTTTCAGTCACGTCTGATTGAATGGCTGCCCACCTCTTCGTGTGGAAATAAAAGCTTTTGTTAAAGTACAGATGAATTACTTCACTTAAACCCTGGGAAAAAAAATTGATTTTGGCTGTGCATTTGTTCATTAGATCCAGATGTACACTATTAACTGTCCATAGCTGGCTTTACTAATAAATCATGCCTGAAGGATTTTGTTTTGCAAGATGGCAAGAAAAGAGTGCTCTTGTTTGTTTTGTTGTTGTTGTTGTTGTTTTTTATCACAGTTGATTTATTTGTTTTGTTTTGTTTTGTTTTCTACTTAGGACCTCCTGGCAACAATAGTACAATATTCAGTTTTCAGAACAGAAGTGTACGTTGTACTGACAGTCACGGCTAAAAATGTCTACAGCTTACAGAACAGAATGTGCAGACCTTGTGGAAGGGAAAACTAAAAATAGACAAAACCAATTTCATAAATTGTTCAGCTGTTTTGTTAACACCTACCTAGTATCTGAGGGAAAAATGTACATAGCTGTACATATGTTCTTCAATGCACATGCAAAAGCAGTCATTTTCCAGACAGCTTGCAACTGCATGTAGTAGAAAATCCAAATGTCATCTCCTCCTCACTCTTATCGCCTATGCAAGAAGGGACAGAGGGAGCCCTTTCATAATTTTACATTTTTTCTAGCTGGATGATATATAAAGGGAATTCATCTATCCTGCTGTTCCACATAAATCCCAAACAGCATTAGCTATGTTGTCTGAGCCATCTGTCCATGGAAATACAGACTCATTTCTCTTTCTGAAAATGTTAAGGATGTAAGGAACGCTTATCTCCTGCAAAATGCTTAAGCAACAATTTCGAGGAATTTGCAGTCCTAGTGATAGCAGCAAGAGAGAAAGCTCGGCAACATCTTGCAGTATTGGACTTTATGTCAGTCTATGCACATTAATTGTAACCTATCTTGCCTTTTCAGTGATAAACTTTTTCAGAGGATGGAGTGGATTTCTCATAGAACATACTGTACAAAACCCCCCTTATGTTTACAACGTTTTATACATGTATAGTAATATTACACATACATCATGTGGTTATATAGTGTATTTATTACCCCAGTTTATTAAATAAAACCTGCCAGTTGGGATGCTTAGAAGGTATTGGACAGAATTATTCCTACTTTGCAACAGACAACACTGTGATTTTTCCTAATAAACACAATTTTTATGACAACCACCTGTGCTCTAGCTGAATTCTTTTCCAGAGCTAAAGTCATAATTTTAGTGAAACCTTCTTTTCCCCTGGAAACATACTTTTTTGAACCTTTTGTGACATATTTACAGCTTTGGTGGTGTTTATTTTCCTCCTTTTTTTTTGACTGTACAAACAGACTGTTAGTTTTTCACTCTCTTGCCTCTGTTATACTGGTACCAGCAATTAATAGACCACTTAATGAAATCTTAATGTATATGGAAGACCACAACTATGACAACTGTTTCTACTCCCCTCCATTTCTAAGCTCCCAAGACCCCCCTGCACACATTCTGCCTAAAGACCCCGGTGGTATGAAAGTAGAATCTGAGCAAAGGTGCTTTAATTCCCATTTTCCTTTGTTGAAGGCCATTATACTTTGACACAACTTATTCTATAGCATTAAAGTAATCCTTACCAGCAGTGTCTGGCTGGCAGCGCAGGTAGGCGGTATTTCTGTCATGACGCAATGTGAAGCTTTGCCTCTGGAGCTCAAAGTTGTCCTCACACTCATGTGTAAAATCTAAGCAGCATTAGCAATGCTGAAGATCTACACGTTCTGTGTAGATCCTGGACGTCCTTGCTCGAATCAGCTGGCTTAACACTTCCTCCAGCTGCCGTGCCATGCTTACACTGTAAAAAGCTGAAAGGTGCTGTCGCGTTGAGTGTTTCATGTATAGAACAGTTGAGGTTTGCATGTTGGTGAGAAAGACTAGTTTTCAGTCACAATGGCTCATGTTTCATGCTTTTTAATGAAAATCCATACCAAAGAGGATGGAGCTGCTTTAGATGTAATTTAGGAGCTTTGGGATGGCATAAATTATGGCAAATTCAAGTAGTCCAAAGAGCAAAGCTCTTACCCAGAATTGCCAAAGGACTGTATGCTCTGGCCTCGCTCCTCTCCGTGCCTTTCCTGACAGTAGGACGATGTATATGCTAAGAAGAAAGGACTCTTCTGAAAGCAGCCTTACAAAAGTAGCCTCAAATCTCCTTCCCAGAGCGTCCTCTCATGACTTCTGCATTGTCTCTTTTACAAAGCCCATCACGCTGGGGATTAACAGGAGGCAAAGACTGCACACATGCAGCTATGAGAGCTGAGCGGGTTAGGCTACAAGTACAACTTGCAGAAAGGGAGCAGCATGAACCCAGCCTGCCTTGCCATTAAAAAAAAAAAAAAAAAAAAAAAAAAAAAGCTAAAACTCTTTATTGTAATCCAGGCTGTCCATGAAAGAATGAGCAGAGATGAAGGGGAAATTAAACATATTGCAAAAAGGAGAATAGTCTGCTTTGCACAAGTTGGCTAAGGCTAGAGATATTAATGCAGTGATATTTTCTGATCAAAAATTCTTCTGTCTTATCTTTTCCAGAACTCTTTGATTAAAACAGTAAAAAGAAATAAAAGTGAGTATGTTAACTTGCTAAAATCATTGGGAAAACAATTGTTTTTCCTGAGAACAATAACCTACTCCTAGTATGCATTTCTATTTTAGGACTTCTTAACTAACTATCTTTCTAAAAATAACAGGTGTTGACTATTGCAGCCTATGTCAAATACTCAGATAGGTACGAGCTCTTAACAGGTCCCTAGGTTGTTCAGAGAGCTTGATTGATATATCAAGCAAAAGTAATTGGTTTCATTCTTTAGAAACAAAAACATTAGGCAGGTCAAAGAAAAGTAAGACTTGCTAGATATCATGTGTTTTATCTTTGCTGAGTTCTTTAGCTCTACTCTCCATGCACGGACAGTTGTGTTTGGCTGTCCTACTTCAAGCTGTAGTTTGGCCTCAACCTTGATTTTCAGGGATTTTGTTCATGTCATTGTTCATCACCCTACTTTATGCAGCAAGGAAACATATTTACAGCCTCCTGACCCTTTGCATTGTGTCTCTAAGTACAACATATAAATTTACGTGCATACCAGGAATCCCTATGCATCTAGTGAAATCCACATGTAACTTTCTGTGCCCATATTCCATCATATTTTTACATGAACACATGGCTTTTATAACAGATCCTGCTCATAATTTGAGGCCCTCCTTTTTCTGTGATCCAGCCATGGGATGGATTTTTCATTAATAGGGCCCTAAGACTTTACACTTGACTTTGGAAAAAGAGCAGGCACTAGTGCCAAGTTTTGAAATCTGCGCTCATTATAATGCAGTCTGTTGTGTCACACACATTCAGAAATGTAATTCCAGGAGAAACCAGAGTCCAGATCCTCAAATGGGCCTCGGTGGGCAGGAGGCTTTACTGCGCATTTGACAGCAGTGGTCCTGGGCACGTTGCTGGGGATAATTGATGGCTCAAAGTTGATCTGTCAGTGTGCAAGAAGTGGAACTTGGGGGATTTCTTCACTCAAATACACAGAGGGCTATGATGCATCCATGCTTTGGCAAAGTGCCTTAGTTTTAATCATTTAGCACGGAGAACTTCCTTTTTGTCTCGGGTTTCATTCAGCTGTCTTCTAGCTCCATTTACTGTAACAGCCTCCTACCCATCAATGCCCTCCTATAGAAGGGCATGTTCCCATATCAGGAGTGTCCTTCCTTTTTATTTCAAATAGGCCTGCATGTCCTGTAATTCAAAGAAAGCAGGAAAATGGGGAAAACTACCAAGTGACTATCACTGATACCTTGAATGGTCATTACACCTTCCATCACAGGATCTTTGGACCTCCAGAGAAACATCAATAAAGTCTATTACCAAGTGCATCATATTTTCATGAAACACCTGCGTTCATCTTTAATATTAAGTAGGTATTGATATACCTTTGTGGAAACCCTGTCATCTAGTTTTAGAATAAGAATCAGACAAATGTTCTTACACAGGAGACTTGGAATATGGAGAGTTAAGAAACAGACAGGAAATCTTTTGGCACGGCTGAGCTAATTCGTACCCAGGCTAGCCTACAGTTAGCCTGCATTGCTGTTGGTTTAGATTAAACTTTTTAATATAATTGAATAGAGTTAAATAGCTTATACAGGGTGGATGTACTGCTGATCTTACGAGGATGGTCTGTTCAGTGCCTGAGACATGGGACACCATGAGATAAATAAACATGTTGATGACAAATTAGGAGGAGGGCCTATATCTCCTTAGGTACCTAATAAACCTGTGGCTGGGTTTTGTGTTGGAACTGGCCATCCTTCTGCAACTATTTTGTGAGAAAACCATTTAAAAAGCACTTTTCCTTTACGTTTTGGAAAAGGGGTTGAACTGACAGCTCCCAAAGTTGAAATTAATCGGCAAATCATAAAAAGTTTGGGCATTATGCATTAAGGCTTTACTGCACCAACCTGTCAAGGCATTGAACGCTGCCCCAGAGGGGCCATTCCTGGAACCGAGAGAGTCAACATCTTGGATCTCCTTGGAGATGGTAGAGTGCCAATTAGCACTAATTGTGATGGTTTATTTCACGTACACTCCCTAACTGCCAGCCAGCAACAAGGCCAAAACCATTGACTTGTTTAATTCAACCTTTATTATCTGTTTATCATTATATGCATTTACAAGGTATGTATCACTGCAGCATCTGGACACACTTTGCAATTACATGGACCAGAACTGAATCCACTGGCACTGTTAATATTGTTAAGCATTTATTATATTCCAGCATTGTTTCTATTGTCTTGTACACAGTCTGAAACCACTGGAAAGACAGACTTTGTCCCAGGGAGCTTAAAGTATAGACAAGCAAATTTTTCCAAATAGCACAAGGCATTATGGGGTTCGGTCCTGGCTTTTTTTCCTGACTTTTAGCCTTAATAAAAACACAGTTCAAACTAATGAATTTACTCTGTGAAGACCAAGGCCAAAAAAGACTCTGCCTTTGTGTAAGGTTGAGAATGGAACATTTCTTTTAATACTTACACAGCACTGATTCCCTGAAAGAAGACCATATGTCAGGTATCAGAAGTATTCTGTATTGTATCTCTCTGTATTGTATATTCTTTCAGAGAAGACAAACTCTGATACACACAATTGATAAATATTTCACTTTACCTCCGGGAACTGCAGTTTATGTTTCTGAGTAACTCCTGAGTTTCACATATTCTGAGAACTATGCAATTATACTGCTGTAGCCATGGCGTTATGGAGCTCTGAAATCAAATGTGCACTGTTCCTAGCTAGCTAGGATCTAATTTCATTATTTTATTGAAAACTTACATCAGGACTTGCATCAGTTTCTAGTATTTCCCAGTGAATATGGGGAATGCTCTACATAAAATATTTCAGAGTGTTGGTATGGCTGATGCATGTTGTGAGTGCAGGCTGGGAAGGAAAAGCAAAGAGGCTGTCCTGTGTGGTTGAAAGAGAAGTAAAAAAAGAAGTGAACGCCTGTCAGATTTAGGATTTCAAGGCTGAAGTCAGGCAGCAGTGGTGAGGGAAGGTCTTTCTGAACATACTTTAAAACTTCTATTGAAGTGAACAAGCTTTATTAGATTTTATTGTTTCATGGTGTGTGATGTCACTAGAAATCTTGGATGAGAGTATAAACTGATTCTTTTAAATTTTGAAAATAATTTTTTCCTTATGCATTAGCCATTTTTGACTGGGTATCATCTTGGATTACACACATTTGGACATGTAACTAATTTTACACCCCTATACTTACATCCCAGTAAAGCACTTGTACATTGCAATTTTAGAGACTCACATACAGCAGGATCTCACTGCTAAGGTTCATTTGCTGTCCTCAGAAAGCACTTAAATGTGTTCTCTTTAAGTATATCAGTATTTCTCACAATTCCCTTTAAGCCAAAACAAATAATATCTTTAGATTAAAAAGCAAAACAAAATTCAAACCTGCTGTGGTTTTCATTAACTTACAAGAACCTAAAATAAGGATAGTGGAATTAAGCCAATCCATAGGATGTGCTTTTGTCCTGTGAAATTTTCAGTTTATATCATGAATTGCAACTGGGAAGCTGACATTTAAGGCTGAAGCATGTTCTAATATTATCTTGTAACATCCTGAAAGAGAGAACTAGAAATAAAAAGACACAAATATCTGCAAAAAAGCTGTGTCCAGATTCCCAGGTCTCTGTTTACAATGAACAGAAAGTCTGGAAGTAGATGAGTTAGTTAAACCAGCCAGACTGAGACTCTGTAGATGATACCGAGCAGGGCTGGTGTGTCCACCATAGCTTAACTGTGCCCATGTGTACAAGGAATAAATAAGAGTCAGCTCTTCTGAGCTCCGCATCTGGGCATCTTCCATTGCCAGTAAAAGCTTCTGGGGCGACTTGCATCACATCAAAAAGCAGGTCCAAAATAGGTTCCACCACTGGCCTTTCAAGCTCTGAAGCTGCATTTCTTCTGAGTCTAGTCTACTAGCTCCGATGATACTGGAGATGCATAGAAGTAAATCTGGCAGCCACTGTGCCCCATGTCTCCTCTATCATTTACACTGGCCTGCATCGTAAAAGAAAGCTTACAGTAGTGTAGCAATTTAAAAGGTCAGAGGCTTGGGGCTGCTTCTTCACTCTTAGGTGCAGAAGCAGCTCCCATTTATCTCCTATCGAAAACAAATTCCTAAACATCTCTAGAAGTGTTTGGCAAGACATGGGTTATCTCACCCGTTGTAGTACTTGTTCGATACAGGGCTTGGGTTCTTGACTTGCTTCTAAAAATGGTAACAAATAGCTGTGATTTGCCTTATTTTCATTGTCACTTTAATCACAGGAAATAATTTGTAAAGAGAGTGAAAAGGTTGCTCCTTTTCGTATAGGTATTTTCTCATGTCAAACATACACATGGCTGAATCTCTTCGAACTCAGCTTAAAAAAAAAGACGTACTTCAGTTAGTTACATAAAATTGATGACTACAATAGAAAACGTTATGTATGCTTATGCTTAGGATAAATCTTGTTATTAATGTCTACCTGAGAATAACAGGAAAAAAGTGAAATGGATGTGCAAGTCCAAGTTTTGTATCACATAATACGAATAGATAGACAGACACATGGGTATACACACACACACAAACATATACATTTACAACTATATGAGACTTTCAAAAGCCCAGTTAAACAAGCATAATTCTGCATAACCTAGCAAAAAGTCTGGACACATTCTGCTTTCCAGAAACCCAGCTGACTCTGGTATTTTGTTAGTGGGTAGTGACTGCAAGTAGGGGATTTGAATAAATATTTATTTATGTACAATTATGTCATCTGCTGGACGCTCCATTATTTTTCTGGCAAAAGGACTGATTAAATGGAAAGACTAAAATGCATGAATGAATGTATGACCTGTCACTGTTTTGTTTTTCTTACAGCAAAACAAGAAGGCAGTGGCACAGAAACCCTCACCCACACCATGTAAATGTCCCACAGGGCCTTCGTCTTACCATTGCCAGCTGTATGTCCACCATCTTAGTTTTTTCCTTAAAAATGGATTAAGCTGAAACAGCTCATTTTATATATATTTGTAAATATATATTATATTTTTTTTGCAGTTGCAACCTTTCCTTATTAAATGTACTCTAAGAATTGGGGAAAATGTGTTGTTTATTAAAGCCATGTTTTGCTAATAACATTTTGCAGGAGTTCGGATTACACAGAGCACTATTCTTTACTCCTTTTTAAGGAGGTGCTGTAATTTTGGAAAGCAACCTATGCCCCATTTGAAGCCTGGGTTGCTATGGCAAATTCACATTTCAGTTCAATCATGTTGTAAATAATAACATAAAATTGTGTGCAAATGGCTAGAGTGAAGGTTAAATAAGCCTCCCAAGTACTCTTAACTTGGGGCAAGATGCTTTTTTTCTGTCAAGCCTTACAATTCCTGTGACTGTTTCCCGTACAGCCTCCATGCATATCACGTGCACTTTTAACTGCGTTTTCGTACTCTTGGTTGTTCTGAACTTCTTGGCTTGTGGACAGTTTGCGGATAAGCTACAAAGGAAGATTCTTGGGCCTTGATAAAGATGACTTTTATGAAGAGGTAGACTCCAGACACCATCCAAACTAGCTGAATACTTTCAGATACTAATATCTCTCTACGTAGTCACATAATTGCTCTCCCTGATACGTGACATAGATGAGTGCTGTGGGGTAGAAGAAAGCACTTGAAAACCCATCGGCTCCAGTAAAACCAGAGCTGCTAACACCACAGCCAGCCTGCTCCACCTCTTCATGAATTTACCATTCGGGACAAGCACATTTCACTTGGTCCTGCCGCCAATCTAATGCGACACTAGAGGAGTCTTTGTTTTCCACAACTGAGAAGAGACTTGCAGTGTTTAAAAAACAATTAGTAATAATAAGAGAGATCTCCAAGGACATTAGCTTATTTACTTTTCTTGTACATAGGTCAGCTTGTTTTGGTGTGCATATTTTTTTGTTTGTTTCTTTGTCAATATTTAGCACATATCAGGGCAAACAATGATGGTTTGCAGATAGCGTTGCATTCATCGAATAATGAAAAAATGTGTGTTATTGTATGGCAAATATAAATATACTCTGAAGAGGGAACAGATCGTACTAATCGCTATTGCCCTGCCTGCAAGACGTCAGAGACGAGAAGGCAGAAATTCAACTGTGAAAAAAATGTGGGTCCCGGTCTCCAGTGCATTCACCCCTGTGGGCTTTTGTGTTCCTTCCATAAATGCGGTTATTTTATACTAGCAGCTCAAAAGTAGAAAGGGAGGAAATATTTTTATTTTTAAAACATAAAGGAATTAAGTTACCAACAGATTATAGGAATAAAACCGGCAAATCACACATCAGCAAAACTAATTCTAAGTTAGCAGAGAAATGAATTAGCTTATCTAATTTACTGATTTCCAAGGCAGAGATCACCTCATGCACTTCTGTGCAGCCAGAAGATTGAGACCGAAGGGCTCTTAGGACACAATGAGGGGAAACACTAGGTTATATTCCTTGCTCCCTCTGCTTTTCTTTCTCTCTCTCTCTCTCTCTCTTTCTCTGTCTTTTGGGTTTCTACTCCCAACAGGGACCCGGAGCTGCAGGGGCTCTTTCCTCGGCTGCTGGGCACAAGAGCAGTCCCCGGGGGAAAGCCACGAGGGATAAGCCGAGTGCAGGGCTCGACCTCCCACCTCCTCCCATCTGGCCCCATCATCTGAGTTGCCCTGTGATCCTGCTCCTTCAGACGGCTTTCCCAGGCTAAATAAAGAAAGCAGATATTGGCCACAGAGCTGCAGAGACGGTGGTAGCCCGGATTTTCTGTCTTTTGGGAATGACAACATTTTGAGACCTGTGTTTAAGGTGTGCTGGAATGAAACATTTTATTTAACTTTTATACATCTTGAATCATGTTTTTAAACTTCTGGAAGAATGAATTTTAAACTTCCACTTCTGGAAGAATGAATTTTTAAATCAAAATTAAATTATCATTAGATTACCTTCCCACAGTTTTCATTTTCTCTCATATTTTACTCTGCCACTGCTAACCTGTATTAGCAAAGAAAAAAAAAGATGTTTTTTTCAAATAATTGTAATGATTTTAATGGTTCAAATTCATTCAAATAATTTTGAATATGTGGCATGTGATTTAGAACACCATAACTTATAAATTCACTCTATTTTTTTAATTGAAGTGCTGTTACAATGCTACTTAATGCAGACTGAAATTTGAGTTGTTTCCAGCCCTTGTAATAGTTTAAATAGGAAGAAAATACACAGAAATAAGAAAAACAAATTATAATAATATAGTCAATCTTCACAGTACAGATGGCTCTTCAACCTGATTTTCCACCTGATTTTTTTCTCAGAAACTTCTGCTGCCCTTTTGGTGTTTGTTCTACAGGAAACAAAGTCCTTTTCAATTACCAAACAACCCAGCACCAGTTATATTGGGGTGTTTCCCCATCAAAAATTACAAACTACTATTTCCCCTAGCCCTCCTGCCCCATACTTTTGACAACACCGATTTACATAAAGGGAGGAAAACTGTATCTGATCTGAGTATTGCCTCGAGAAAAGAGCATAAAATGTTGGGTCTTTGCCAGCTCTACTGTCTTGGAACAGCCCTTGCTATGAAAGCTCCCACCACTATTATTGCTATAAAAAAAATTCTCTTCTTAATATTGTCAAGACCTTTTCTCAACTCTTACTGATTTCAGGCTGACTATCTTTTCTTTAGTAACAATGGGTTTTAAATCTCTGCAGGTTTGACCACCTGCAGAAGCTGCTAGCTGTTGAAGCTGGGAAAAATAACAACAAGTAGACTTTTTTTCCCATTATTTAATTCCAAAAATCTTGCACATGTGCTTAATTTAAAGTATGTGTGTATTCTCACTGGAATCAATGGAAATACGCAGATGACTAAAGGTAAGCAGATGTGTAAGTCGTAGGATCTGGGTCTGAAATTAAGACAAGCTTCAACAAGTGCAAGCTGCAACAGAAGGGGAAATCAAAGATGACAGAAGCAATAAACAGCAATAACATTGTCGAGTCAACCTAAGACACATGTATATCATGACCATCATCACACCATATTTCAAATTTTAAAAGTAAATGTAAAAATGAATTCCAAATCACAGATAATTTTCTTTTCTTAATGGGAGACACCTAGAGGCATAGGAGCTAAGTCTTGAGAATGGAGCCAAATGAGGAGAAAGCAGGTTTTCAGGCTGTTGAAAGACAGCATTTCAAATAGCATGCTCACTACACAATACAGAAAAAAATAACTCAAAATGTTGCAGACGTGTATCTCTATAGTGAAGATGTTATGAAAGCAAAGAGCAATTGGTTGAGAGATGACAAAAAAACCCCAAGAAATTGTGAATTTGAATTTTTCTTTTGAAAGCGAAGACAAGAAGCAAGCTCTTCTTGTGCTGCAAACAATGAGTCAGTGGGAGGATTGAATGAAGGGGTGGCCCTAACCGTACTGGTAAGGAAGGAAGATCATCTATGGCAGCTGTATTTGAATGAGCGTTAGACAAATCAAAGAAGAGAAGGTGACCATCATCAAAACCAGAGATGATAAGGGCATAGGTGAAGGTCTCTACCCTCTGAGCAGGAAAGCATTAGTCTCAAGAATACTTTAAAAAAAAATACAGCAGTATATGACTGAGGATAAATATAATAAGAAATCACCAAAACCTTTTCTTTTATTTTAATTTATTTGAAAATTCTTCCTTGCCACTCATCTATTCAGCAGTTTCAATCTACATATAACATATAATCTGAAGAAAAAAAAAAGAAAAAAAAAAGGGAAACAAGGAGTACTGGAAATGTCATTACAATATTCCCTGATACACAGCTTCATTTTGGATGATGATACTGGCTTGAGTGTTTTACATAAGCATCCCTGATACCATGCTGGTGTGTCAGAGCTGATGATATACCTCCCATCGATTCCTTTAAGGCAGAATTCCTTCCCTCAAATGTCCAATCTCTGTATCTCTATGGAGTCATCACTTTGTTATTATGTATATAGGCAAGATTCAGGCATTTAGTAGGAAGTAAACACATAGGTGTCAACATTAATTTGAATTATATGAATTGTATCTTTGACATTAAGCACCTGTTTAAAGGGATTTTTTTTTTGGCTTAGCACCTATGCTCTTAGAATGATACTGAGAATGACAGATGACTTCTAAAGACCATGGGGTGACTGCCTTGTGGGTGGTAACTGCGGGTGGCCTGGAAGGGGAAGGAGATAGGAGCTTAGTAAGATTTTCAAAGGAAAAACACTTAAAAGCAAAATTCTCAGCTCAAATTTATGATGTACATTACCTTTGTCTTGAAAGTTTTATGCTGACAGAGTCAGGGAGATTTCTCATGTCTAGCACTCAGCGGGAGCTCATAGTACAACTTAGAATGGGGCTTTTGTCCTTAATATTCATTTTGATATTCACTCCAGTGCAGAGATTGGGCTGAGTCACAGCTTTTGGAGTCATAGCCACATCAGAAAATCCCTAAAGTTTGAGGGCACTTGGACTGATAGTTTTGGCTCAAATCACCTCTGATCTTCTTGTAAACAATTTGGCATCCTTCCTATTCGTACATACTCCGTGAATGATGTGAACCAGGAAAGAAAATAAGTATGCTAAAATAATCCTTTCCCCCCTGTTGTGCATGTGAATGAAACTGAGGCTGTCAGAAAGGAGGAGATCTGCCAGTATCAGCAGGGAAGGTATTATCTTTGCATATGTTGTTTGCTAAGAAAATCCCCGTTAAGAACCATTGTGGTGATACGCAGGATTGTGGAAGGATGCATTTGCACTATAGACATTTGCATCCATCTGACTTTTTAATTTTCTGGGTCCCTAAAACCATCCTACGTGAACAGTGTGCCACCCCTAAAGAGATTAACTTGAACTGCATTCAGCTTCATCAGGACAGGGCAGTATTCTTCCGACGACAACGCTGCCAAGCAGTTGCTAGCTTGATGATACACTCACGAACGGGACCTACGTGACACGGTTGCTGCTGGTACCAAAGGTCTGGGCTGGATGACTCAGGACCGTCCCTTCAGTCTGCCTTTTTTATGTCCCCGTGTTGCATCTGGCTTCCCTTTCCACAAATCTCCACCTGTAAAAAGGAGAAGAAAAACAAAGTGGAGTCGTGATCAGTGCGTTTTCTAAACTGCCCTATGTCTTAAATTTAACCGAGGTTAGCAAATGGCCAACAGGTGAGAAAGAGGGAGGGAGGGAGAAGGCATGTATTTGTGTCCATGCCTGTTTATTCACATCTGTTCCCAAACACCTGCTTTTGATTTCATATGAGCACAAACCACGAGCAACTGCTGAAGGCTAGAGGAGGAGCAGCATGAAATTAGTGCACGTGAAATCAAGATCAGTCCTTAATATGGGACAGAGCAGCAGGATTCACGAACTCACAAGAAACAGCTTGCAAAAGGGGGGGAAAAAAAAAAGTCAATAATGACAACAATTTTTTTAAAAGAAAGAGCAGGATCCCAAAATAAAAACCACACCATTGGTGGTCACTAGTGCTGTGCTTAAGCTGTCATCTGTTGAATCTGGCAGTCTGCATGTCATTCAACAGATAAATGCCTTTACCAGAACCCTCTGGACAACGAGAATATACAGCGCACACATTTAAACCAGACTGCTAGGGCTGGGGAAAACTCTGTTGGTGGTCACAGACACTGAAGAGTCAGGTATAGGAAACTCTGAGTAAAGCAGACGTATGCTCAGAGGAAAAAATAATGAGAAGAAAACCGTTTTTTCCCCTTCTTATCCAACATTTTGGTAATCCAGGCTAATTGCACAGTAATGTAGCCACTCATAAATTTAAGAATACAGACAGATTACATTTGTGTGGCTAAACTGGAAGTGGTCTTTCCTTTCAGGTAGCCACAGAGCCATACAATTTGCTTTGGGAAAGCAGGACATATTTTATCTGCTCTCATCCCAGTTGCTATAGGGAACCACATGTGGCTAGAGGTACTGCCTACTCTGCAACCTATTAAACATTGCCACAGCAAAGTGTTTTCAACTGTATGCCATGTGGTGAGTCTCAGTAAAGCAAGAAATGGTGGGATTTTTTGCAGATTATTACATGGGCTCAGAAATTGTGAGCCTGTGCAAACATTAAAAAATACTCAAAATATTTGAACTGGAAAACGCGCTCATTTGCTGTAATGCCTGTGGATTTCTTAAAAAAATACAGGATCTTCTTTTCCAGTCATCCTCTCAAATGTGAAGTGGGATAATGAAGAAGAATTCTAAACAATTTTATTGTAGCATATTTTCATAGGCTATTTACAGCCGTTTCAGTTTATTCATTTATGTACATTTTGTCTCGGTTTTCAAACAAAAACAAACCTTTCCTGGGGGTAGCTTCATCCAAGTTTTGTCTTCTGCTCCATTGTTCTTTGACGTACTCCATGGAAACAGGCCTATTGCTGGAATCTCCTCCTTTCACATCAGTGCTGGCATGAAGTTTCAAGGGCCAGCAATTACGCCTGGGGCTTTTAAAGGGTATTTCTGGGGCGCTGCATCCCCTGACACTCCAGCAAGAATGCTAAGTTTTGGCACAAACCGACCGAGTGTGTTATTTTCTGAAGACGCTTCTGTGTGACGCAGTGCAGCTTGAACAGTCTCTCTCCTGTGCCTTTGCTGCCATCGCTGTGCCAATGCTCTTTGAGTATATTATCCAGATTTATTACTTAAGTCTCACTTTTTTTCCTTTCCCTCTCAACAGGCCATGGCTAGGATTAGCATTTTCTATGTTATCTGCTGCGTACATGTGTAAGGGGACAAGAAAACTAACCTTTTTATGGCCGAGGGCAGAGAATCCTCCACAGACTATTCACTTTTCACAAGATATTTTCCATCATATAATGCAGAAGCAAAGTCATTAAAATGTTACTTCTACAGAATTTTCCAGTTCCTTTTGTTTATTCCAAATCTACATCACCCGGGCCTCCTGCACTTTTGGGTGAGCAGTCGGTTTGTAGTCCAACACATGAATTATCTTCACATGCCAAAGAAAGCTTAGGAATTGCCCAGTCTATTTCAAAACCTAGAAAAAGTAGGAGGTTGTATCTGGCAGCAGCAATACGCATTAAACATTCTCAAAGAAAGCTTTGTTATTAAGGAGAGGCAACCCGTTTGGATCAAGCGGGACCAACATAAATCTTCATTCAGGGCTTTAAGCGTACCAGGAACTATTCTGAAATTAAATAAGCTTTTTTTTCTTTCTTCTTTTTCTTTTCCCCCATAAACATTTTTTTCTGTATCGCCTAGGTCTCTACGCTTCTAAATTTTAGCCTCTTAGGAAATAATAAAAGATCTCTCTAATTATCCCTTGGACCGTATGTATTGAATAAAGCAGAATCAAATGAAAAACCATTTTAGTTATGCATGAGATGATTGTTCCTAAAAACACTGCAGACTTCAAGAGTTACTTTGGGCTGACTTTCCTGAAGTGGACAACCTCTATGCCCCCGCAGGCAAAGGCGGTGGAACACTTTCTGTTCTCGCGCACTGTTTTATAGAACTTGAGGCCACTAGCATTTCGCAGATTGCCTGCATACAGAACTGGGCCCTCAGCCTTCCCTCTGTCAAATGGCACGCACCCAGTTACAAACCATAATAACGAGTCAGACCAGACCTGACCGGACCTTCTTCGAGACCTGAAAAGAGTTCCTGCGATCATTCCCCTCATTGTTTTTCCACTTCTGTTTACATCCATTCTTTTCTCTCCTTGCTGGTTTGGATGCTGTGTTGGAAAGCTTAGCCCTACTATGTATTGTTGAAAACTCTCTGGCTAGTTTTGCAAGAAGCTGCCCATCACGAAGTGTTCCTCCCAGAGAGAAGTGATGCAATGCTTTCAAAGAAAGCTCTTGCTCCCAGAGGAGGAAACATAAACAACCCAGATGAACATGTCAGAGAGCTGCCAGATCTTCCGATCCAACCTACAGTCCCCAGTATTTTGGTGGTGGTGTTAAGGTCCGGTTCTTAGAGTTGTATATGACGTGGGAAACTCAGTTTTCATTTATTTATAAATAATTCACTTCTAACCCTTGGGACCACAGAGAAAAAAAATCAATAAATAAAACAAGGACTAGAATAGCACAGCAAAGGGGCAAATAAAATCCCCCCCAAATTCTTAACAGTTGCATGATTTTTGAACAGTGTAACTTATTAAGGAGTTTCTGACTCACGATCTTGAACTACTCAGTGGTGGCAATGTGCATGCTACATCGATTCCCCCAGATAAAGCAAGTGCCCTACAAGTGCTCAGCCAGGCTTGGGGAGAGCAAGACGCTCTCCCGCAGCCCCACGCTGGGGAGGGAATTGCAGCTGGCTGACGCTGCTCGTGCCACATGGCTGACTAACCTACCCCTGCAGATGATGCATTAACAGAGGGAAGTTCTGCTTAGGGAGGTAGGGTTTGGGGGGTTTCATTTATTTTATTTTATTTTATTTTATTTTATTTTATTTTATTTTATTTTTATTATTTTATTTTATTATTTTATTTTATTTCAGGGGCAGAATCTGAATAGCAGCAGTTCCATGAAAGAAAAAAAAAAAAAAATTAAAAATCCTTTCTTTACCTCTTTTTCCAGATGTAACAGTTTGGTCCAATGAATGCCAGTACTCCTCTGCGGAAGACCTTAGACTGTGGCAGAACAACCACACGACAGAGACAGGCCATAGACGGTGAATAACAAATTCTCCTGCCCAAAGGGTCGATCCTGAAAATATTTTGGGTAGTCATCTGCTCTTTTGTTGGCTGCATGTAGACAAAGGATGAGGCAGGGAAGAGAAGCATGAATTAGGAGATGGTGCCTCACATCCGCCTAAGAATCTGAAATCTATGGAATATTTGGAACCTCTGTGTTTGCAAGGCTCTGGAATGTGGTTAAAATAATATGCAAACTAAAAAATAAAAATCCTGCTGAAGCGTTTGACTGAATGTACCTTCACTGAGCTGAGGCCAGCTGGGAATTTCCTTAAGCCCTAGAATGAAGTGAGGTTTCTGATGCAGATAGCCCACAGTGGAGCAACAATGTTACATGGATTTTATGAGTTTCAATAACTCTGCTTTAATCAGAAAATTAGAAGTAACCAAGAAACCCCCCTAAGGCCCGATTTGCTACTCTATTACACCAGTACAGCACCAGAGTAATATCACAGTTTTTGATGGAGTTATGCTGGCATAAAATTGATGTCAGAGGCGGGTGAATCAAGCCCCAAGACAGCTGTGAATTATTTTCTTTCTATCTGACATTTTAATGTTCAAGTGAAAAAACATGGTGGAGTTGGGAATGAATCCCAAATGCAGTCAACCTGAAAGGCTTGATAGAGAAGGATGTGTTTTTAGTGCTGGTTTAATCATTCAAATACATAGAATATAAGTCTTCTTAACAGAAAACACCACCTACACAACCTGGCTGCCACAGTTCTTAATAGATTAGCAACCTGCCTTTATGCACTGACATTAGTAAAACTTTGCAGGGTATTACAATGGACAAATCCAAATGTTTGGAAAAGATTTACTGATTATTATTCATTTTTCTGAACACAAAGCTGAAATATTTACCCTTTGCTATTAGGAATAATTTTGTAAACTGTAATGTAAGCAAAGAACTTAGCGGTACTTTTTCTGTGTTATGTATCTACAGGAAAATACATAATTGCATTAAATTGAAGAATGCTATGCTAATTAAAAACAACAAGAAAGAATAAACTTTACAGTGCAATAAGATTTTAACTTAAGTGAGCCAGTTTAGTTTTGCACCATTTGAAAAATCCCAGTATTGTAATGTTTACTAAATATTTGCAAAATTACATGAAATAATTGCTTAAAAATGGAAATCTGCTAAATAAGCAGAAAGAAAGCATCTGTAAGTAATATAACATCTGAACATAAAAATATTAACCAGGAGACAAATGTTGCCAAACATATACATAATAATTGTACTTCATTAGCCCCAAGTCTGATGAATTTAAGTTAAACTTGCAAATACATTTGAGATTCAATCTACTCTCACACCACTTTCATATCAAGGGAGTCCTATTAACTGGATGTCAGTGGTGACCTTCTGTTGGTGTATGAGAAAGGGGAAATCAGGCACTTGGCTTATAGTTTGCCAGGAGAGACATAACCACTTATTATTTCAGTGTCTTAAGTAGAATGAATACAAAAACCCCAAAGTGCAATTTTTACCGCCAGGAATTGTACAACTCAAGCATGCAAAATGAAGCAATATGGTATTTTAGTGCCAAAATAAGTTCACTTAAAATTTCTGAAAAACTACAGTTTGCCAACTCAATGTCTGCTGCATACAACCAGGCAGTAATGAGGGATAAACATGGGAAGGTAAATGGCCAGCTTCCTGTACAAATACTTGACTTCATCTTAAATATTCAGCCGAAATCCCCTTACAGCCTTAATTCAAAACTGAATCTATTACTTTTTTGCCCCATACTTACATGGGGCTTTATCATTTGTGCAACAGTTGGCATCACAGGAGATGAAGGCAGAACTGATCCTCAGTGAGCATCAGCGTGTCTTAGGGAAGTCCAAAATGGTAGGACTTCTGTGCTTTTTCTGCTCCGTACCACTGTCAGAACAGCTCGAGTTCTTCTACTTAATTCAAGTTTGGGTACTTTTACTTAGAACCACATTCGTCTACCAGTGTACACTTTACAAGGGATTTTTCCTAGAGTAGTCCAAAAGCCACCTGAGGTCCCAAACGCCTCGTATGTGATGCACAGAGGAAGTTCTGTTCCATATTACATTTACTGAACCATACAGATAAGTGCATCACTGACCGATTTTGGTGCTTTGTCCCCAGCTCAAAGTCTCACACATTAAGTAGCTCTCTGGGAAGAAAACTTGGGATTACCTGCCAATCACTTAGTTTTGGCCTGTGCTGTTCATGTATTTCACGTGTCAGTTAATAATTCCTCTAAGCTGCAGGTCTTCCACTAAATTACCATTGTACATACATCAGAAGAGAGTCTAGCCAAGCAGGATTAAAAAGACAAGCTCAGATCTCAGCCTTTTTAATCCAAATATTTCTATGGCACTCTTTCCCTCAACCTCTTGTTCTTTGCCTCTGCTGCCTCCCATCCCACCACAAATACCAGCCATGGAGAAACTGGTTCCTAGTCCAGAGCAGACCTCCAAAGGTCAGGAGAGACTGGTTCACCTCAGGAAGAAAAATAAATCCACTCAGTTTGTAACTATGTGGCATACTTCCAAGAAGACATTCATGCTCACATAACTGACCACCTCACAGGCACACAATGCTCATCATTTTTCAAGATGTCGCTGCCAGGAGATTCAGTCAGATGATTATCTATCGCTGCTACCAGTGCTGGGAAAAAAAGCAAACAACTAAAAAGCCCCCATGAAACAGCCAGCTAGAAAAGCCACGTGCAGAAAAAACAGCATGCACTTACTAATACTTAATTAGACAGAATAACGGAAATTGTATAGCACTGGTTGTGTGTAGTTGACTCTGGAAATAGGAGAAAAAATACTCTACCTTAAAAATATCACATGAATCACAAAAACAAGATTTGAGAAAATTTCCTGCAGCAATTTTGGCAGCATATCACTAAGAGAAAATGTGCTTCCTTCTCTTTACAATAATCTTGCTGAGTGAGATCTAGAAGCAAGGACTTCCAGGCAGAAAAACAAATCAAGGGCAAGACTAAGCTTCAATCTTTTCAAAATTCTAAGGGAGTAATTACTTAAAGACAAAGCAGAAAGGTCCAAGCATCAAAGTCGCTTTATATATACATTCCTAATCTCTCTTTAGAGGTAAGGAACAAAATTCCTTGAAGAAATGAAGCATTGCAGGGTAAGAAATTGCAGGAACAGAATTATGCTTCCACTGAACAGATCGTGCACTAGTACATGTCTCTGATAATTTTTTCTATTGATGTTTTTATGTACAAGATACAGTCCAAAATAATTGGGGAGGGCAGCATTTAAAAGAGAGAGAAAGGAAGAGAAGAATAAAAATTCTACAATACCTAATAATGACAATAATCCATTGATTCATGTTGAAATTTATTCGGCAACATTACAGCTATGTAGAAAGAAGACTATCATATCAACAGAAGAGATGTTAAAATTTTTTATCAACTGTTTCAGAAACTACCATGGCTGCCTCCTTACAATGGATATTTAGATTGACAATCAGACCTCTGCAGTTCTTATTAAAAAAAGTCTTGCTCGATTAAGATCTTTTCTTTTTACTAATAAAAAAAAATCATAATAAACTGTAAATTGTTTTATCTTACTTTCATCAGCATAGACTAAGAATGAATATTTCATTCCCTGATGAGCAATGTTTACAATCAACTGTACCATTTTCCTGACCGCAGTTCTAGTCTCTTGTAGAAAAAGGCTTTTACTGCAAGTCTCAGTGCCACAGGAAGTGATGTCTCATTCTTAATCAAGTTGTCACTGAGCGCATGTATTGGTTTTGTTGGCAAGGTTTCGGTAGCGGGGGGGGGGGTTTACAGGGGTGGTTTCTGTAAGAAGTTGCTGGAAGCTTCCCCTGTGTTCGAGAGAGAGCCAATACCAGCCGGCTCTGAGACGGACCCGCCGCCGGCCAAGGCCGAGCCAATCAGCGATAGTGGTAACGCCTCTGTGATAACATTTTTAAGAAGGAAAAAAGTTGGGACAGGCAGATTTGGCAGCCGGAGAGAGGAGTGAGAACATGTAAGAGAAACAACCCTGTGGACACCAAGGTCAGTGAAGAAGGAGGGGGAGGAGATGCTCCAGGCGCCGGAGCAGAGATTCCCCTGCAGCCCGTGGGGAAGACCATGGTGAGGCAGGCTGTCCCCCTGCAGCCCAGGGAGGTCCACGGTGGAGCAGATCTCCACCTGTAGCCCGTGGAGGACCCCACGCCGGAGCAGGTGGGTTTCCCAAAGGAGGCTGTGACCCCATGGGAACCCTGCGCTGGAGCAGGTTCCTGGCAGGACCTGCGGATCTGTGGAGAGAGGAGCCCATGGAGCAGGTTTTCTGGCAGGACTTGTGACCCTGTGGGGGACCCACGCTGGAGCAGTGTGCTCCTGAAGGACTGCACACCGTGGAAAGGACCCATGCTGGAGCAGTTTGTGAAGAACTGCAGCCCGTGGGAAGGACCCACGTTGGAGAAGTTCGTGGAGGACTGTCTCCCGTGGGTGGGACCCCACGTTGGTGCAGGGAAGAGTGTGATGAGTCCTCCCCCTGAGGAGGATGAAGCGGCAGAAAACAACGTGTGATGAACTGACCGTAAACCCCATCCCCGTCCCCCTGTGCCGCTGGGGGGGGTTGATAGAGAAGCCGGGAGTGAAGTTGTGCCCGGGAAGAAGGGAGGGGTGGAGGGAAGGTGTTCTGAGATTTGGGGTTTTTTCTCATTACCCTACTCTGGTTGATTTGTAATAAAGCAAGTTAATTTTCCCCAAGTTGAGTCTGTTTTGCCCGTGACAGTAAGTGGTGAGTGATCTCTCCTGTCCTTATCTCGACCCACAAGCTCTTTCTTTGTTATATTTTCTCTCCCCTGTCCAGTTGAGGAGGGGGAGTGATAGAACGGCTTTGGTGGGCACCTGGCAACCAGCCAGGGTCAACCCATCACAGCGCATCACTTTCAAAATGTCCATGTTCATTTCCTTGATTTAGTCATTTAGCCCACTGGCTAAATTCATCACTTCTCCAGTTACACAACTTGGGTGAGTAACTGTAAAGAAAGTTATACTTGACTTTTTTAGAACATCCTTTATGTCTTTTGTTCAGATGAAATTTTCAAAGAAAGCAGGGGATCAAAGATAGTTGAACTTTCTTTTCCTTAAGCACCTGCCAAATTCTACAGCTTTCACTTCTGTTCTCCATGCTTTCTTCAAAAACAATATGATGAACCAACATGTCGTGTCTCTGTAGACACCTGACCTGTATAGACAGAATGATACTACCAAGTTTTGCTATACCCAATTCACCATCACTATTACTTGAACAGAGAAAGCTGTTGGCTGGTGAGAGGAAACCAGCCTTTGCCTGCTTTCTGTGCTTTAGTGTCCAAAAAGGAAAGAAATGTTGCTTTTACAGCCTTATGAGCCACTAAACACGTAAGTCTTGATTAATGTATATACACTCAGTGGTTCATGTTTTTGGAATGGATTGAGGAGAAGGCCAACTAAACCTGTCAAGCCAGATACCGAAATTGGAAACAAAAATCTCTTTTAACAATTTCAATCCACAAGTCTTTCATTACAAGAAGATTTTTCAGTTTGTCCAGAAAACTCATGTTCAGTCCTCTGGAAACCATTTCCCATGCTTCAGAATTGTTTACAGTAAATAAATCATGTGCTGGATTAACAGAAAGTTTTAGCTTGAGTCTTTAAGCTTGAGAGTTTACAAAGAGATTCAGCTAACCTTTTTTTTTCTTTTTCTTCATTGCTACCCAAGACCAATTGAGAGAAATCAAGTCTCTAGCAAAGACATGAGGGGTAATTTCATTTTGTCACATGAGGAATCCTCCCCAAAAGACTCTATTTGAGAATTAGCAGATCACTTAATCAATTATGCAGGAGACACAAGACCTCTGGGTTTTTTGACTTCAGCTCTAATTCAGCAAGGGATGTTTCTCATCCTCTTAATTTCAAGTATCCTTGCATATGATTTTCAGTACTATTAATAGTATTGCTTCAGTAATATATTGACAGAGTCTTTTCTCACAGCACCAGCACCATATGATACATACATATGATGCTGAATGAAACATTTTTCTCACTATCAACAACCCTTCCTCCCCAAGAGCTTTTATACCTTGTCCAATAACATGAAGACCTCTCATGAAGAATACTTTGATGAGTCCCCTGTGTCTAGAGTTTATTGAGCGTAGTTTAGCCGACTTGGCAGTAAGCATTCATGAAAACAATATCCTTACAGCATGAGTAATTCTGATAACAATTACCCCCCATTACCAATTTCTTCCAATTTAGTAGGATCAGTTGCTTTTGGAATCTGGCAGCTCTTCATATTGCTGAGTTTTTCAGCTATTGAAGTTGCACAAGTTTGCCATAGATTCATCACCAGGTCAATGAGAAAATACACTGGAGATGATAGTATAAAATATGTGCTGACTCAAAAAAAAAAAAAAAAAAGGAAAAGAAAAATTCTAACTCTGTACTAAGTTTATCTGGGTTTTGACTTTCAATATTCAGCCATTTTTAAAATTTCAAATGTTGAGTTATTGAAATTGTCAACATTAGCCAGACTACTAAATTAAATTTCCATTCCACACAATAAAATTGAAGTGCAATTTTTGGAATTCCAAAATAAAGTCTAATATACATTATCAAAAGCTAATAAGTAGTAAAGGTGATTTTCTTTCCATCATTGTAAACCTAGCTTGAAATTAAATACAGTCTGTATTTTTTTCTTTATTTAATTTTATATTATTTTGCATCTATATAAATTCAGGGTTTGTTTTTTTTTTTTTTTGCTGCTACCATGTTATCACTAATCTAATATAAAGTTAGTACCTGCTCTACAAAAGGTAAATGTAATTTTGTTTGACATAGAATCCACAATCTGTTGTTTATTTAAAGGCTTTTTCAGTATTGAGGGCTTATTTGTCTCAGGTATTACCTTGCTTCTTGGATTTTTTGAGTCTTAAGTGTGACAAGAAACATCACCAAATACAGTTAAGTATTTCTCAAATTTTCCATGAGGCATAGGTACGTCTCTAACCTACTACATCAAACTCTTCTCCAAGGAATTTCTTGGATAGTTTTCCTCCTCTTGCTCTTCTTTTTTTTTTTTTTTAATTGTCTTTTTAAAATCTTGGGAAAACAGCAGCATGCACTTACAAAAAACTCATACACTGTACATTTGAAGCATATTTATTATCTCTAGATTTTTATTCTATGAAAAAGCCAACTAATCATTGCAACATGGTTTGGGGCTCTAGTAACCTCCTAATGACAAATCTGAGTAAAGACAGAAATGACTTAATGAAGGAGGGTGTATATACTTCATTCAGAAAGGCTTTGAGTGTAATTTTTTGCAATGTGCGTCATGTGACACTTGTGCAGTCTTCACATAGTCTCAATCCCTTGTCGTGCCCTCGTGTCTGCTCCTCTAACGTGTGTATTGAGTGGCCTCATGTCTCAGTAAATGGCAAGAGTGTTTTTTAACCCTAAGTACAAGTCTGGTTTAGGAGGCTGGAAGCCGGAAAGAATATGCCCATTAATCACTTGGGAGCAGGAGAAAATGAGACACACTCGGCTGCTACATACAGCATTGTATTTTAATGATCTGCAGCTATTTGTCTTAAGACATCATAATCGCTAGCTAATGGCATATAAACAGTATTGAATAAAAAAAACCCAAACCAACCAAACATAGGCATTAGGTTTGGGCTAAACCCATCTTTCAGGGAAGGGATGCAACTTTCTCTAACTTGCACATCCAAGCAATAAGCTGGCATTTTCAGCTTTGTACATCCAGCACAAACAGATTTATGCGTTGGTCTCTGACAGGCTCTTGACTCTTTCAAAGGGTACAGAAGGAAGTACTTTTTTTACATTCACCTGATCAAGATCATCTACCAGAGAAAGCAGAGAATGATACTGAGGTGATTTTTGTAGTACATTGTCATAAGATGATCATTTAAGACAGCCTGATTCTATTTCCTGAAATAATTTACTTTTTTTTTTTTTTTTTAATTAGACAAAGAGCAAGACACATTCATCCAGGTGAGGCTACTGGACTACAATTCCCTAGCAAAAATAAGCTCTTTCCCACAGTGCAGTGTGCACACAGCAGAAAGCTTTAAGAAAGACGATGCTCTCCTACCATCTTCTTTGTGTTCCCAAGAGTCACAACAGGCAATCTTTCACCCAGGGTCTCACTCTTGAGTGCATAACTAACTTTTTGTTAATCATGCCTGAAAGCTACAGTGCTTGACGCAGAGTTGCCATTTTCAGGAGAGAGAAGAGTACCTAAAATTTTAGCACTGTGGTACTCATCATTCTGACGGCCAAACCCATGAATTTAGAATCCCTGCCTTGCTTGTGTCCAAACCAGTAAACAGATGGGAAAATCTAAAATGTAGCCTGACTTTACTAATTAGGGCACAATAACAGCAAGTTATGGTACGTGTTTTCTTTTCCCCACTGTAGGAACTCTAATCTTGCCCTGACATCCAGCGCAATGCCAAAGAAGTCAGCATAAACCTTTGCCACTTCTGAGCTGTTGGTTGTATCTCTACTTGTGTCTGGGCAGCCGTATAACTCACTTCCCTGTATTTTGTGCACATTTAGAAGGGAGAGTATGCAACTTTGAGCAGGAATTAGATATTCATTGCAGTAGAGGGCAGTAGTATTCATTCACAAGCCAGACAGAGCTGTGTACGGTACATATGAACACCAGTGCAGTTGTCAGACAAGTCAGGAAAACGGAGTGATGTGAAGGAAAAATAGTTCTTCCTTGGAAATGAATTGTATTTTTATTTCCTTGATCAGAGTGCATAATGAACTCACATCACACTCTTTACAGATAGAGATAGGTAATCAGATTGTGTAATCCCAATATTAAAATCATCCTACACGTGTTAAAATTAGTAACCTCTTAGGAAATCAGTCCAAATTTATGAGCGAAGAGAGACTGCAGCCACTTGTGCTTCATGCAACAATATGTGTAATTTAAAAATCTGCAGTACTGAATGTGGGGCCATCCCTACCCCATTAAAAAATAAAAGTCTCCTCCAAGCCAGTGGAAACTGGCAATCTTCACCGAGTAGCAACAGCTTACAGAAATATATCTCCATTTGTAATCATTTCAGTGTATGGATGATGACATTTGGAAACATCTGGATCTGATGATGTCCACAGGAGATTCCAAAATGGTAGTGTCTAAATGTGATGATACAATAAATACAAGATGTTTTATTTTAGATTGAAATAGCAGAATAAAGACAAGGGCAGATTTAGATAAAGCATTCAAGCATGGGACTTCAGGTGGCAGCGTGCACGCCTCTTAACTCTTGAAAACACCTCCAGCAACAGCCACCTTCTGTGATCTCAGAGCAGCCCCGCAGCTGCTCTCCAGCCAAAATTCTTAACAGGCTTGTGCTCACCAAACTATGTGGCCGTAATTCAAACCATTCACTGCTCAACATAATTAAGAACCAATCTCTGAGTCGAGAACAATAGTCTGCTCAAGCACTAGCACATGGGAGCAAAATGAGACTTTACATCTTGGCTCATGTTTGCTTTCATCATTTTTTTTTTTTTTTCTCTTCCAAACAAAACCTTAGCTTCCCCTCTCCTCCCTGCAGCACATCCGCGGGCAGTTTTCAGGTTACCATAGACTCCTTCAGACTTTCTTCACCACAGAAATGGAGCCACAAAATTACCCCAAATGCATTGTCGCGCACGAGCGCTAAAGCAATAAATTTAGAATCTCTGACTTAGAAATTGCTCGCTTGGAGACCTAGCGGCAAGACACTGAAAACCAACGGGGCACTGTTATTTCTGGTCTACTCCAGCTACTTTTGGTGTGGAACAAGAGGGGAAATGGCGGGCTTTATACAAACTTTGCTGTTGCTTAAACCCCTGATGACTCAAGAACTACTTTATGCCTCAGCCTGACCAAGGGCAGCCTCGGGGACATCTCTGACAGCCAAGAATAGCTCGTATGGAGCAGCCCTAGGCGATTTCTGGTTTCCCACTACATTCCCTGCTCCACCACGCAAAGGCTGAGACGGCCGAGAGAAATAAAACCAGTTTTATGACATAGTTTTCCTCTTTCAGGCAAATTTCCTGCTAGACTGGGCGGGTGCTGCTCGGCTCTGCAGCCGGGAGGTTTCCAGCGGCCAGAGGAAGGCCGGCTCTCCATCGGGAGCGGGTCTTCCTCATTCCTGAGGCGGGTGACACCGCTAACCACGTCCGCACCAAGTCTTCTGTCATGGGTTATGTACAGCCCCTGCGAATGAGTCACACCTTCAACGTAGGTCCAAGGTTTAAACGAAGAAATATAGCGATGAGGAAAACAATTAACACAGACAAAAGTGTAAGACGTTCTGGGCCACAGGCAGAAAGAAGAGCCACCCTGTAGTGGAAAACAAGCAGAAACGAGCTCCTCTTCCTACAAGCACTGGGCTTTTTAAAAACGACTTTCCCCAGTTCAAGCTACTGACAAAGATATAAACCCAGGAAATATTTTCTGTTTTGCAAAACAAAGTCCTGCAAAGGAGGCCAGGGAAGGAACGTAAACTATATTTTGAAGATCTGAAATCAAAACCATGTGGAGAGTCGTGGAAAAATACAGCAGACAGGGGTTAACGAAGAGGAAATCTCAGGTTCATGTCATACTTTTTCGCTATTTATTCCTTACAAATGAAACAGTGTCCTTCCCCGTGGAAAGGCCACCGCCAGTCTCCATAGGTCTGGAATTTGCACAAATTAGAGGGATCAGCTGAAAATCTAAGCAGCCAGTGAGGGGGCCCTCACTGCTAAGGATGGCTTCAGTTTCTCAAGAAATGTAAGCCGTATGCAGCTCAGGTGGAGTCCCAAGGGACTGTCTCCTTAAAGGTGACTACCCAGCTTAGTGATGGCTGAAATGCCAGAGGCTTTGGGGGTGGGAGGGGAAAAGGGGAATTTTGCTCCCCTTCTGGCTGCCCTGGTCTCTGGTGTACTTCTCCTGTAAGGACTGTGGGACCATAAAACCTCTCCAAACTCAGTGAAAGAAGGATATTGTTGCCAGCTTGCTTAACCTGGTGCATTTTGTGAGTGAGAAGGGAAGAACCACCAGAAGAGTTCCTCAGCATGCTCCAGCTGGGCATGCTATGGGGACCACAATTTGGAGGAGCCAAAAAAATTGTTCTTGCAGTTCAAAACCCTTTACCCTCACCACGGGGCACTGCTCATATTAGCTTTCATTAAATTAAATTAGCTTTACTGAAACATAATAGGTAGATTAAGTTTCAGCAGGGCCTTTCTATCCCCTTCCTATGATTAAATTAGAAGGTTCTGAGATTGTCCTTATAAGACAAACCCACTGAAGTTAAGCAGTACCTATTCCTGATCACTTAGCTATTCAAAAATAAGATATGTGCACAGTTTATGTCACCTTTCCATGGATGGCTCAGAAGGAATTAGAGCCATCCACTTACCAGTCTGTGGCTCATTTCTACTTGGGAAGCAAGAATTTGCTGCCAGGAGTGTTTTTCGGCGCTTAGACACCATTGTCATTTCATTAAAATTGTTCCTAGACTTCCCAGCTGCTCTGCGGTGTATAATGGGATGTGTGTGCTGCTCACTACTGCACATGGCCTGACGCTTCTGCATATGGCTCGGCATGCGAAAGGAAGGAGAAAGTCACTACTGTTAATGGTAGTCTCATTTTGCTGTTGATGCCAGAATTATTTCTCCTTAAAGCTAACATTTTTTTGCTGAGGGTATCCATACTGCTTGTATGCCACAGTAAAGAACAGCATTTCAAAGTCCAGAGCCATCAGTCCAGCTTTTTCTTTGTTTCAGACCTGAACTCAATGGGTGATAATTGCCTAATGCTTCTGTGCATTTGAGCCAGAGGAACTACATCCAAATACTTCTTAGGTCTTAGAGCACAGAGCTCTTTGCTCACAGGTCCCCTTTTGCCTTCAGAATACGTGCCTTACAGAAATCTATCATTCCCTCCCTTCTTTCCTTCAGAATCTTAATCTTAAACATCATGTGTTTGCCCCAAATTCCACATTATTATATATGGTTTTGCACAGATGGGCTGAGTGACAAAGCTAGCGCATGACATCAGAGTTTATCCTACAACAATTCGTCTTTCTGCATTAACCGTGTGATAAACTATGGAAGAAAGAGGGGCCTCCTTTCCAGTTCTCTTATCTATGGACTGTCGTAAATATTATCAGGAAACTGGTGACCCACTTCCTTCAGTTTCCCATGATAGCTTTATTGGATTTGTTTAAACAAACTTGTGTCCCAGTCCTCTGATACACTAACTTATTTGTTGTAGAATCACTGCAGCTGTTGGTAAATCATGTATTTTTACAAGAAGACCTCTATCAAATATTTAAGGTCAGATTTGGCTCTGTCTCCCTGTCAGACTGAGCAATGATCACGTTGCCATGCTAATGAAAAAGGGCAAAATTTGGAGTAGGGAACGAAGGTCTTATGTGTGGATTTGCAACAGGAGGGAAAAGCAAGAGAGAAATGACAACATGAGTTTCGTTAAAACACGCCTGGGTTTGGCCAGACTGGGGTTATACTTGTTTTTAACAATATATAAAGAAGTGGTCTCTTTTCTGTTGTCTTAACGCATATACACACAGCCACACTTCTTTTATTTGAAGTAGGTTGCTTTATGCTCCTGCATTTTGATCAAAATCAAGCTGTTTAAATTAGTATACATAATACTGCTTTAGTGAACACACTGGCTTAAATATATTTCATGTATATATATATTCAATATATATTTCAGTTGTTTTCACTGTAGATCTAAAAACTAAAGAGCTGTGAATCGCAATGGTATATCTCATGCTCTTTAGCAAACAAGTCCCCTACTGCATTAAGTACTTTCCACGTTTGATAACCCTCTTCGCTCCAAACCTGCAATCCGGCCCACCCCAAATGCTCTCAGCTCTTTGCTGAAAGAGGAATGATTAACACTGTAGACTGTGGAAGTGCACACTGCCTTCCTCAGGCTGCTAGCACCTTTTTTTTTTTTTTTTGCGGGGGGGGGCGGCACAACACACCCAATACCAGCCAGAAGCTCTGACAAAATTTTCGGTTTCAGGCTTTGAAACCATGCTCTTATTCCTCAGTCATCTAAAACCAGGAGGAATATGCTGCGAGGAGTATGGAAAAACCTGCTGAACATCCTCACCGAAAGAAAAGGGCTGGTCTCGCAGTGCCCTGGCTGACAGTATCCGTAGACATCGTCTCGGGAATCCCAGGCCAGGCGAGGATGCTGCTGCAGGGCTCTGGGAAGGACAGGCAGCAGCTTTATGTGCCGGGCAGAGGGTGTACCAAAGGCCTCCATCCAGGATGGGGAGAGATCCACTATTCCTTAAGGGCCCCACTGATAAGCCTCGGAGAAGGGATTTCTGCTTTTCTCTTTTCCCGGTCCAATGCAATCTCAACATGCTGTTTTTTGAAGGTGAAAGTCACCGATCCTGCCCCTCCTTTCCCTTTTCCTCCCCAGACTCCGGAGGCTGTTTTTCCCTTGCTGCTCTTATCAGTTCCCAGGCTCCACCCTGCTGAGATGGAGGGACACTTTTCCTAGAGGACCATTTCAATAGGAAAATTCCCTTGCAGGTCCCCATGGCTCACAGCCTGTGCCTCTTTGGTGCTGAGGCCTGGGGTCTCCAGTGAAGGGAGATGGAAATATGCTTTTCCAGAATGCAGCTCCTTTTACAGAACCGTGCTTTCCCTTTTCAGATACTGATCGGTCCCATTTAAGTAAGTAAGTTACTTGTGTGACATGCTTCTATCTATCTCATGTGATTTGTTAAAAAATATGAAATATATGAAAAAAGAAAGCCCTGCAAATACCTGAAAAGCCTTAGCTGGGGCATTCTTGACCTAAATTATTTCATTGGAAGTGGCTCATGTTAATGAAGAAATAAATGGAAACGTAAAGAAAACAAGAAATTTGGAAAAAGCAAACATCGAATATGAATTAGCTGGCAGTCAAGTAAATGTTATGTTTCTTATACTCGCAGGCAATTTTAATTCCAATTTTGTGCACTTGGTCAAATACTAAATCTAGGTACCCTGTCAATCTTCTTTTTAAAATTCTGGCTAATTTACAGTTTCTGACTGAACATTTTGTAAATAATATACGGTGATTTATTTTCATAAAGTTGTCAAAAGCGAATGCCTGCATCTTTTTCGGTATTCGGTGCGGAAACGGAGAAGACGGAGGAGTGGTGAAATGAGTACAGAAAATAAAAATTCCCAAATGCAACGCCCTTCCTCTCAAGACAACAAACTGAAAGCGGAGAGCCCTTTTTCACTATCTTAACTCAGGAGCTAGGAAGTATTCAGAGAGCTGTAATTTTCCACAGAAATTGAGCTCAGACTTTTCCCAGGGTGAGGTGAGCTGCAATCACAGCCTCGGCCTTTCGGGAAACTGCAGGGCTGATGGTCAGTAGCTGCTTCTTGTGCAGAGATTTATTTCTCCGTGGGACATGGCTGGATGGTGCTGGCGATGAAGCTGTTGGTTTGACTCCCACCGCCCTCCCACGCGCGCAGCGATGCAGCAGCTCCGTCCTTGGGGCAGGAGGGAAAGGAGCGGGGAGACAGGCAATGGGAGAAAGGATATTCTGCGCTCCTCAGCTAAAACTGGTCACTTCTTCCTAGGCAAGTGAACGGGATATCTTGCCCAATGCTGGTTTAGAACATACAATCCCCGCCAACACTGTAAGCTATGAAAAATGGACAACGGCTAAAACCTGTGAGGCTTTGATTTTTATTTTATTGGTTTTGTGTTCTGTACACCTGCGGCATAATATAACTTTTTACTGGAGATGGAATGCATCCATATGAATTCCCGCAAACAGAGTAGCATATAACAAAACTAAGAGTCTCCTGGGCTTTTGCCAAAATAATTGGAAATCTCAATTTATAAGACTTTTAAAACCCAGTACCAGCTGGCAGCTACTGTTTGTAGGGGAGTCATTTTGGTTATGATAACAAATAATTACATTTCTTTTAAGGCAATAACAAACACTGGTTTCAAGCTGAAATCCAATAAGGTAAAACAACCTTGCACCAAAATACCTGTTACTACAGTATCTTGTGAAGAAAGTTAAGTGCTCCTACACAGTTGTTCCTAAGCGGACACCATGGAACGGACTAGCATGCCTGGAGTTTGCAACTTTGAAAGTTAAATGTCATTAAGTACAATTATCTTAGAAACACAGCAGAGTGTTATGTATGCTCTGTCAGAGCTTTCTATTTAAAATGAAACTTGAACTCTTGTCTGTCAATGCCAATGGCAGAGATTAATATTCTGTACAGAAGGAAATTTGCATAAAGAAAATATTGTCCCGAGATCACTGGATACTCCTCTCCAGCTCCAGAAATAAAAAAGTGCGAAAGCATGTGTCATGCCATACTAGCTACTAGGAAGAAAATTAACTCTATCCCAGCCAAAAACAGCGCAGCATGAAATTAAGAACTGAGAATATGGGATGTAGCATAAAATGCCACATCAGCAATTTTCAGAGACAGCTCCTTACCCTTTGCCAGGTTGAACTCTCCCCTCTGCTGCATGACTCATTTGGTCCTGACCCCCCCAGCATTGAGAATATATGTGAGGAACTGTGATATCAAGTGAAACCACTGTCTGGATGGTCAGCACAAAACCCTCAGCAGGGTTATGTCTGGTTCATCTTTCATCATTTTAGTCAGCACCTTTGGAAGTAGCAGTACAGCAAGAAAAAAGGCCTCTGAATCTACCCAGAAAGCTGTCCTTGAAGGGGTCCTCAAGAGAGACTACCAACAAAATAGGCCAGCTCTGAGATTCATTACTGGCAATACAGTAGGAGAAAATCATCGAGGTCTCATCAGATCACTGTCAAACCTTCTCAAGGCACTAAAAAATTTTTTCTTTGTGGCTTTGCATCAGCTGTATAGAATAACCTGGGAGATGTCTGAAAAAATACCTAGTTTTCTCCAGCGTCAGTGATTCTGAGATACCACGAGAACGAGCAAACTGTATGAGTGCATTTCACTCCCCTCTGAACTGCTAGCCGACCGATGAGTCCGACTGATGAGCAAAACGAGAAGTATTTTGAAGTGAACTAGGAAGGCATGTTCAACAGTCTCAGGAGACAAGCCATTTTACCCAGATGGTGAACTAAGCATCCAGCTTTGAACACATTTACCAATTTCTTCTAGGCTTGCTTTTTCATATGTACATTTTTCATGTACAATCATTTGCTTACATGCATGCAGAAAACATGGAAGCATTTAGAAATGAATGCAGTAAATGTAAAATCAATTTGGTGAAGGGGTTATGGAAAGGATAGGAAAAAGACTTTTGACACATTCAGGAAATACGGTGGGTGTAAATAGCAGAAGAATAGTAGGTTCAAGATAAAAAGATGGCAATAGACAGCAAGGATTCATACACATGCAGAATAAGTGATCATGTGGCTATTCAGCTGTAGGCATTTCAGTCGAACTACTATTTTCTCAACAGAGTAATATTTCAAAATTTGCCAGCTAATTACAGTAACTACACTCTGCAAGAAAACCCAGTATAATCTATTATTTCAATGATTTTGATGTAAAAAAGATAACACCTTGTTTTTCAAAGAAGTTTTCAAATTCCTCTGACATACAAACCGACATAGGTTTATAGGCTCACGGGCAGAGCTGAAAAATGATGGCTTGTACTCAGCTTCTTCTTATTCTTGAGAAGTTTGGAGTTAGAGGGAACTAGGGAGCCTGAATGAGGTAAAATACTGGCGTGCAGATCACCTGCCTTTCGTTATGAGGGCTGGACACGAGCCTGATGAGAAAACAAGGGGAACAGTTCCAACGTACTAAGTATGGATGGCTGCAAAAGATGTCAGTCCAAGAAACTGGAGGGGACTGAATACAAATGACATGAATTACGTCAGCTGAAAGCATGTGGAGGAATGGAAATAAAATACTGCGGCTGCCTGTACTTCCGATTTAGACTAAGAGAAGGGAAGAGGAAGAGGAAAAGGACACAGAAGGTGCAGCTGTCCTAGTGGCAGCTACTGGGTCAGCAAAGTAGAGAGCCATGAAGCTCTTCGGTGAGGAGCAACAGTCCAGGAGCACAGGGACAAGCGCCAGCCTGGGAGCTCCTCGGGTGGAGGGCAGCCGTCCAACACTGAACCACATTTCTGCCTCCTGGGTGAATGCACAAACCATTTGCTAGGTTAGCCAGCACAGCGTCACTCAGTTCGAGTTCTTAAGAAGGAAGAGTGTATATGCTACAAAGGTTTTTTTAAAGGGGAGTTTAATAACAGAAAAGTGTTTCGGGATCCAGTACAGGGAACCTAAGTTCCAGAGAGGAATCATATTAGAAAAGTATCACCCTCGTTGGCCTTTTATCCTATGCATCTGTAGGCAATCTCCTGCTGGCTGTGAAGGGGTTTTTGTGATCCCGGTTTAAATTATCTCCTATGGTGGATTTTATGCACTACTTTAGGGCCATAATTAATCACTTTCTTGGACCAAATTCTTGATGTTCCGCTAAATATATGCCCTGGAACTTGGAAACAATAGCACTAACAACTTTGGGCACTGAGATAAATATTTCATCAACTAAATCAAAGATTAGAGACTTTTTCAGAGTATTTGCCCTGCTCACTAATAAGTCAAAATGGACATATTGCCTAGGCATGTGTACCTCTGGATCAAAACTGAGTTTTAAAAGTTGTAAGCACATACTCCAAATGTTGAAACGTCAAGGGACCTCACAGTCACCAAAGAAACTCTTTACTTCACCTCCTTTGTGATGTAGTAGCGTATTGGGTTTGCATGGCAAGGTTTTGGTAGCACGGGGGTACAGGGATGGCTTCTGTGAGAAGCTGCTAGAAGCTTCCCCCATGTCCGATAGAGCCAATGCCACCAGCTCCAGGACGGACCTGCTGCTGGCCAAGGCCGAGCCCATCAGTGATGGTTGGTAGTGCCTCTGGGGTAACAGATTTAAGAAGGGGCGGGGGGGGAACCTGCATAACTGCAGCTGAAAAGAGGAGTGAGAATATGCAAGAGAAACAGCCCTGCAGCCACCAAGGTCAGTGCAGAAGGAGGGCGAGGTGCTCCAGGCACTGGAGCAGAGATTCCCCTGCAGCCCGTGGGGAAGACCATGGTGAGGCAGGCTGTCCCCCTGCAGCCCAGGGAGGTCCACGCTGGAGCAGATCTCCACCTCCAGCCCAGGCAGGACCCCACACCAGAGCAGGTGGATGCCCAAAGGAGGCTGTGACCCCATGGGAAGCCCACGCTGGAGCAGGCTCCTGGCAAGACCCGCGTACCCGTGGAAAGAGGAGCCCAGGCTGGAGCAGATTTTCTGGCAGGACTTGTGACCCCGTGGGGGACCCACGCTGGAGCAGTCTGTGCCTGAAGGACTGCAGCCCGTGGGAAGGACCCATGCTGGAGCAGTTCATGGAGGACTGTCTCCCGTGGGAGGGACCCCACGCTGGAGCAGGGGAAGAGTGTGAGGAGTCCTGCCCCTGAGGAGGAAGGAGCAGCAGAGACAACATGTGATTAACTGACCCCGACCCCCATTCCCCATCCCCCTGTGCTGCTGGGGGTGAGGAGGTGGAGTAATCAGGAATTAAAGTTAAGCCCAGGAAGAAGGGAGGGGTGGGGGGAAGGTGTTTTAAGAATTGGGTTTTATTTCTCATTATCCTACTGTGATTTGATTGGTAATGAATTAAACCAATTTCCCCAAGTCGAGTCTGTTTTATCCGTGCCAGTAATTGGTGAGTGATCTCTCCCTGTCCTTATCTCGACCCACAGGCCTTTTGTTATATTTTCTCTCCCCTGCCCGGCTGAGGAGGGGAGTGATAGAGCGGCTTTGGTGGGCACACAGCATCCAGTCAGGGTCAACCCACCACAAGGAGATATTTTCCACATGAGAAAGGGTCATGAGCCACCATAATGCTAAATAGAGTTGCTGATGCAGTAGGAAATCTGGGAAAGTATTGGGAAACAGATTGCAAGGAAAACTTCCACAAATTTTCACAGAAGACGACTGAGTGCTGAGCTGAGTGTTGTTCCCCTGAGATTCCACAATCACAACATCAAACCTTTCACCTTTTGTTGCAGTAAATGGGCTACACCTGCCAGGCAAAATAAATTCTGATCAGGAGAAGAGATGATTTGGGAAAATGTATTTTTTGTTGTCATTGATGTTTTAATAAAACCAGTTTTGTCAGCTTTACAAAGACCATGTGTTGAAATACAGACAATACATCATGATAAGACCCTGAAAGCTATTGTTTATTATCTCTCCATACTAAAACAAAGTTTTCAATGCTCCTCAAACTGTTTCTATCTTTTCCTTGTTTGGCTTTGTTTTTTGAATGCCTTGTCTAAGACTTGCCTTTTAACTTTCCTCAGGGAAATAAATCTCGTAGAGTAAAGCTTTCACAAAACTCTTGCAGCCGTGAACTTGAAATCTTTAACCAAGCACCTACTTGAAATTTTAAACTGAAAGCATGAAATGACGCTAATATTCCTGTAACATTTTATGAACCATAAGAATCATACAATCACTAAAAAAATGCCCAGCGTCACGGATATCAGCAAACCTGAAAGAATTAACGGGTCTCTGGTGGTGGGTTAACACCGGGCGGAGCTGTACGCCCAAGAAGAGACAAAGAAACAGAGCAATGGAAGAGGAAGGAACCTCAGCTCCTTTTCCTTTTCTCTGTATTTGCATTTACCCCAAGCTAATGTTATCATGGACATATGATGATATGTTTTTAAAAGAAAGAGATTGACCTATGATGTCAGGTCTACTCCCCATCCTGGGGCTAAATGCTTTTGTACTTGACGATTCAGGGACTCTTCTCAAGAAGACGCAGCACACGCATTGGCATTGCTAGGATAACTTACTTGTGCGTAGCAGTCTGAGTCACATCGCACAAGGTCCTGAGCCTGTACTGGTAAATGTATGTGAGTGTGGCAGAAATTTCAGCCAGGTCTTTTGTCTCGGATTTGCAGAAAAAAAAAAAAGATTTTGTGGCATCCCAGGGATGCGACCAACAAAATTATTGTTCTTTTATTTCTGTGCTATTGTTTAATTAGGAAACCACAAAAGTTATTGTAATGAACTGAACATCTGAAAGAGAAAGGTAAAATTAAATCTGAATGTCCTTGATAGGAGTGCTCTGATGTAAGGTTTAGTTCAGCTGAGAGACATAAGTGTAGAAACGAGGGGTAGGATGGCTTATGTCTGTCAAGTCTGCTACCATAGCTGAAAAGAATGATCTGAACAGTCTGTTGTTAAAATGTCTGAGGCAGATGTTACTTTTACCACCACAGTCAAAGCAAGGGTCCTCAGTGTTTGACTTTTGAAATCCCCTCTAAGTTCCTTACAGAGATGTAAAATGGTTTGTTTATTAAATCTGTAATTTTACAAAACTTGTGAGGTCCAGAATGAAATGCCTGATTCTCTGCCATCTCCGGTGGGACATACATTTCCTTAATCTCTTTAAGAACATACCTCCTTCAGTCCAACACCAAGTGCTATATTTATAATCTAAGAAGACAGTAAAGATCCTTTTTCCTTTCATTATCATTTCTGCTATATTCATCTTAAATAGTTACCAATTTAGACATTTTATTCTTGCAAACACATGGAAGCAGTAGTGAAACTCCGCTTCATGTCACATTTCTTTTTGAATGTCTGAATATATTCATACGCACTTGCTGCTCTCTTTGTCTCAAAAGATTTCAAAGGTGTTTTCAAACCTCATATACAAAGACTCACTTTACCAGCCACAAAAGATTGATCATTGCGCAGTGGCAGAATGAAGTAAAATTAAACACTGTGGAACAGTTTATGTCAAGAAATACAAGTAGAGGGTTCCCTGAAATCCATGTTCAATTAATAGATTTTTGTTTCCTCAGCGGTCTGATGAGGCAGTCGCATCTTCACATACCAGAAGTCAAAAAATGGAATAACAGCCCAGTTGCAACATCAGGAAACAATGCAGTTAAATGGATCTATTTTCTGTATATAAATTTCTCAATAGTGAGATAATAGTGATTAATTCACGTCAAAATCTGACAGAATACAGCCGGGCTTCAAGCAGGGGAAGGAGCTATGCCTCCAAAAGGGTATAGGACGAACCTCCTAATGTGAAGCAGCATTTAAAAGTCATGGAGGAGACTCTGAACCCACTGAAGCTGAATAGAGCTTTAGCTCTGGAAGCTAATGGTAAAATTTCAGTGAAGCATAATGTAGTTCTAGGTATTTGAAATGGAAAAGGAAAGGTAAGGAAAGAGGAAAGGAAAGGGAAAAGGGGAAGGGAAAAGGGAAAAGGGAAAGGGAAAAGGGAAAAGGAAAAGGGGAAGGGGAAGGGGATGGGAAGGTTTTGTGAATCAACTCTTATAGCCTGTAGTCACAATAAAAGTGTTAAATTTTCAAAAGCACACTAGGTGAACTCAGCTTTGGTTTCAGCAGGATATCATGAAGTTCTTTTGGAAGTCTCATCCTGTGAAAGTGCTAGCAGAAGCACAGGGAGGTTTTGCTGCTGGTACCTCTTCTAATGTTATCCCATGCTTCCTCTAGCTCTGTTTTCTGCTGGTCTCCCAGTGCTGCTGCTGGAGACCTTCTCCGGGAGGCCGAAGCCGTGGGCACAAGGGTGGCAGCACTGAGGTCCTCACTTTCCCTGTTGCTGGGAACCATCCCGAGGGCTCTGACGAGTGGTTAGCATTGAGTTGTTGTTCCCTGGCAAAACAAAAGTAGATTCCTGAAAAACTGTTCATAAGAGTTACTAGTACGTTATCTGTTTCTATCAGTAAATCTGAAGAATGTTAGTACTTGAAAACACTTGCCAATGTGTTGTTCATCTCTCTCTCTGTACAATTCTTATTAACATCTGGTCACAAAATGTTGTGCTTCCACTAGTCAATATTACTTCCCTCTTCATAAAATATATTTGTTTAGGGTTGTATGAAAAGTCCAACTAGCCCCTCATAGTGCCCAATACCAAATGCTTAAGAAAAAGTATCCAGACAAGTCAAGTGTGCAGTGACAGTTCCTCAGAAAGCCAGTTCCATTTTCTGTCCTCTAATTTTTGTATGATGTGCTGTATTCTGCAGAGAGCAATGTCGCTTCTGGAGACATAATTTATGACGGTGACCTCCGAATGTTCATAGAGACAGGGAGATAACACCAGTAAAAGCAATTCTTTGAAACACTGCCTTAGTGCTCAATGTTATGATGCTCTTAGACACATCGTAGTGTTTGTCCTCTCTAGCTGGCAGAATTTCAGCAGAAGCCTAATTTAGAATATCACATTAAGCAAGAGGAATCCCTGAAACTCTATTTCTGTGTACCTCTAACCAAAGCATTTGACACCTGAAAGGAGAGCTGGGGTTTTGAAAAAGAGCATCACTTTACAGTAATTGTGATCTCTTTTGGTAGACTATAAGCAAACTGTATTTTAATAATCTTTACGTTCAGGTCAACAATTTTTGGTCCCATTCCAAATACATTTTACTTTTCTAGATGTGAAAAACTTCATTTCTACTAGGTTCGGCACACAGAGGAGTTCAGAAAACATCACAGAGGAACCTACTGTTGACGGAATCACAGCATTTTTTATAGCCGAGCTTACATTTACAAGCAGGAGTATCACTGGGGTCACAGCCCTGCTTCATGTCATGTGGCAACTGAACAAAGTTGAACACACACAGTCAGACATTTAGGTGGCCAGCTGGCATGGGAGGTAAGCACTGCAATATCATTTTGCCCACCCACATAGACAGTGTTTTAAACTCCATAAACAGAAATACAACAGTAGTTTTATAGAAAGGCCAGACCATAAATAATTAATCCATTGGATAAATACGTTTACATCAGACAGAAAGGCAGAACTCACCGGCCAAACTTTACCTTGTATAAAATTTTCTGGAGCACGTGTCGCTGCCAAATGTCATTAATACAAAAAAATTCAACTCTGAAATTATCCAACCTTTCTGTTGCTTCATGCAACCAGCTACAGTAGTAGAAGCCTTTCTCAGGAGACATGCTATATTTTAATAAACAACTATCTTTGCACCATGGAAACAACTATGATATCTGTCACAGACACTTTCCCTCAGGACTCAACTCATTCTGCAGTTTTCTCATTAATGTGATGATGACAACAATCGTATTAGCAAATATGAAAGCTGCCTGTGTTAGAAAGTTCACTTTGGGAACTGTATTTGAGCATTTAAGGGAATTTAGAGTACAATACAGGTAGATATTGGGAAATGTGCTCTTCTCTCTTTTATTCTTGAGAATTTATCTATGTAACTGTATCAGTTAGAGAAAGCCATATAATTCTTCATTATTAAATGAAAAATAATTTTAATTTTACACTTTAAAAGTAATATACATTTATCATTTGCATTAACCTAACTGTGAGCTGTGCAAGCGCCCTTAGAAATATCAGAGCTCTAAGTTAAAAAGCAGTTAATAAAAATTATATTGGAAGTGGGTTTTGCCACTTAATTATAAAAATAATGCTCCAGGTTAATGTTATCGAGGACAATTATGAGAGGTCTACTTCTTAAAAATATAGGAAAACTATTCAATAATACATTCACTTTTTTGAAGGAGATAACATCACTTCAATAATTTGAACTTTATGTTGCATACAAATGGCATGTCCCTTTCCTAAGTAACAGCTATGTTTCATTGCAGAGATAGGTACATTTCACTATGTTGACAGTAAAGGTAAGGAAAGGGCCAAGAAGAGCTGATCTTTCTCCTATACTGATCTGCTCTGAGATGAAATAGCAAAAAGTTTAACTAAATTGTTCCCCATAAGCTGGAGGGAGGTAATCAAAGCTAATATACCATTGCTCTTCTAATCCCTGTCCAGGGAAGTTACATGGTTCACAAATCAAGTTACTGGGGCAGCACGGGCCCCAGGAGGAGACAGGCAAAGAAACAAACTGGAATTAGAGATTCAAATATCAACACCTCCCGATAAATCCATTTTTTTTCTGTGCTTTGAGACTGATACATTAAAAATACGGTTCACAGTATAGAATTTCCTAAGCAATTCCCCTACGTCTTTCCATAACTTCTTTCTTAGCTATTTTCCTACAAGTCGTAAAAGAGCAAAACCAACCAAAAACCCAGTAACAACATTTGTTTTTTAAAAAAATCAAGCTATTTTGGAGAGAAAACTTTATTAGCCTGCCCTTATTATGTAGCTTTACAGACGAAAGTAAACACTTGTTAACATAGTGCACAACTAGCCTTTCTTTGCAGCAAGATAGCATCAAAGCTAAGAATTTATTAGCATTCAAGAAAAAGCTGGACAGTTATAAGACAGCAAGAAGAGTCATCATCATACTGAATGGGAAAAACATATTTTGCTAGCGCTATAAAAGAAAACTGTAAGTCTCAGAACATGAGCCGACCTGTACCAACTCGGGGAGTTAGGAAAATCTTAGTCTCACATGAGAGTTAATACTGAGTTTTACAGAATATTTTTTTGCCCACTGACACAAGGCAATGGGCAGTATTTGATGCCAGCCATATGGACACTCCAGGTACCACACAGCTGATCCGAGTACAAAATGAGGTCTGCATTTTGTGTGTGCTGGCAAAGCCAGGCTCACTGAGCCTGCAGCGCGGTGTTTTCTGCAGCTGCTCGGTAAATCCTGCTCATCAGATTTGCTGCATATTCCTTACCCAGAGCCTCCCGGGATTTTAAAATAACTCTGCAGCAAGAACTGAAGTTTGACTCTCCCAATTCCCAGGTTGTGTCAGGAAGTCTGCCAATTACTTGCCATTTTGATTAGAAAATAACAGAGCTAATAAGAGGGGAGCCACACAGGGTTCTTCGGCATACCTCTGTTTTTGAAAGAGAACAAATACATTTTCAGGTTCTGTTTGAGGTTTAGGCACGATCTCACATCAGTTCTTATTTCATCTTTGCTTAGTTTTCACCTGGTTTTACTAGAATTCCTAAAGTTTTACTTCATACATTTGCTCACTTACACTATATCTCTTTCAGATCGCAGGTACGGTTTCATTCTTGGCACGCTACGCACAGCTACCGAAGCATGTTAGCAATTAGGGAAGTCCACGATTTGGCTGCAAGAAATAAGAGTTGCAGATCTTTGCGTTGGATGAAAACAGATCACTGTTGTAGCTGACACTTGGCTCTCCAGAAACATTTTCCCACTGGGTATTTTGTCATACTGCATTGCTAAGAAAGAAAATCCTTGACAGAAGCACGAGACTGTCGTTGATGGCAGTCACCAGTCCTTCATGAAAAATCACCGCTAACTTCAAAAAGGGCTTTGAAATAAAAGGACACATATACCAATAATAATCGGATAATAGCTTTCACTTTCCTTTCCTGAGCTCTTTCCTGGGACCTTTCCCTCATCTTCCTCTCTGTCTCTCACTCCATTCCTTACCGAAGCCTCAGATTTTGACCACTGCACCCCTCTCCTCTCTATTTTATGCCACACGTGTAAAAAAAAACCCATGGCTCTACCTGCTTTACAGCCAGAGTACACGTTTCTTTCTCATTAGCACATATCAGATATAATTACAGTTTTCAACAGTATGAGAAAATAATGTGAATGGGATCCATATGTTCAAAATGAAGCTCAGTGTTTTGTTTACGTATTTCATGAATTAAAGCACTCTTTTTCCTTAGCTGCTGGTAGATTATCTTGATAATCATCATGCATGATAGCTACTATTTGTTGCTATATAAAATTAAATTATCACATGTGTAATCAAGTTGGAGATTTTCTCTGCAAGAGATACACATCATAGGAAAAGAATGTGTATTAAAAATCTCCTTGCTTTTTCATGGAAGAAATAAAAGTACCTGACTATAATTCTACCTGTATTACTAATGAATTCAGAATGAATAATGAAAAAAGTGAATCCTCTACCAGTGATATGATTTTCAAAACTAATCTTTTCAGAGAAACGTAGTAGGTTGAGTAAAATAAGATGACCATTAGGAATAGAAATCTTGAGAGAACTAATAAAGAGGGATGTTTACAATTTATATTTCAATATAAGTAGAAATTTCACCAAATAGCATTCATTACTGTAACAGGGTATCCAGTTTTCTTCTTCAAATTTACATGGTTGGTGCTTAAAATAAATACCTGTTTGTTACCTACTTAATCAAATATCTGAAGAGTCAAAAAGAACCATTAGATCATGCAGTTAAAGTAGCAATGAAAATTGTCTTGCTCTACTTTTGCAGAATTCTTCATTATAATTAATTTTGCTTGGTTTTGTCCTGATAGTGAAGTGCATTTTGAATTAGGTATCTGACATCAAGTAAAGGCTATTACAACACACACAGCTCAAAGACATATTTGGTGGTAACACGTTTTCTATTTTAGTAGTTACAATACACCTTTATATCTGGGTTGCCTTGTACTTTATGTCATACAAAATTATTTCAAGTTCAACACCTCCATTGTTTGCAGTAATCCTGTTAATATTCAGCATGGAGAGAGCCAACGGGTCACAAAAGTGACTTTCCCTTGTACTGTGAAATTTCATTTGGATTTGAAAAAAGCTCTGAGCTCATGGGGCTGTGACCTCAGTCAGGAAGTCCGTAATTTCTAGTGTTCATCGGCAGGAGGGCGACGAGCTCCTCCGTCTCACGGCCAACCTCAGAAACAGCCACATCCCTTGAGACTGAGTTTTAGAGAGGGCAGCTCTGCAGCTCAGATGGTTAACATCTATGTAAAAACTCTTCATAGCCAAATCCCTAAGAGTGATGCATAGTGAGATTGTTATATTTGCACATAATGGCATTTTGTTCACACAGAGTTGCTTTTTTCGATTAAAAAATAGGCACCTCCAAATAGAAGTTGTTTCATCCCAGGGAATGAAGATAAGTCCTGAATTTAGGATACCCTGCCCTCTAAGCCTCATTTTTTTTAACCAGGTTAAATCTGCCTTGATATCATTTTAAACAGCTTTCTCCCTCTCTTAAAGTTCTCTCGCTGTAAGGTGGAAATAGTAGCCCTGTATGTCAAAAGGAGATAAACGCCTTAATATTCTCCAGGTACCGAGCTGGCACATTGATGAATGTCCTACATGAGACCAAAAGCAAATGTATAATTCCACATTTAATTCAAGCCTTAAAGATGTGAAAGGGCTCTGCAGTGAATAATGAAAAGAAAGAAGAAATAGTAGGAAACTGCCTAGAGTATGTGTGAACATGTAATTAAAGACTGTACCTTAATGCAAAAGGCAGATGAATTGGAACTGCAAATCCACTTAATGTTCTTTTAATGTATTTTCAAGTAATGATGTACAAGCCTATATATATATATTTAAGCATTGAATGAGTAATGGGTTAAGTCTTTCATTCAGGGCAGATTTACTGTATAACAACTACAGGAAAAAAAATCTGGATAAGAAATGTCTTTTGTACTGAAAATTAATTTCAAAACAGTCATTAATTTATTCATGAAGCTCGAATAAAAAGGATAGATTTGGCTTTCCGAGTTAAAATTAAAACAGCCATTATAAAAAACCCCCACACCATTACCTTACACCCATTTTAACCAACTCAGTCAAAACCTGCATTTACTACGAACTGTAACTTTGCGGCCATACTCCTATCTTTTTTTCCCCACTATTGTGATGATTTACTCCCATACCACCCCACGCCGTGCGTTGCCTCTGGGTACACCTCCCCTGCCCTCCAGTGATCTCCTGATGGCACGGGTCGGACCTGGTCCACCCATCACCCACGCTGCAAACACGGCGGTGCGCGTTTGAGTCCTGCTCGCAGGCTTTCGAGCTCTCTGCAGACAGGCTTGAGGGTAGGCTGGAAAACACACAGAGAAGGGAGGAACACTCAATTTCTGTGTCTTTATGAAGCGTGGATATGACCCCACCGTACCTGCTGCTACCTCATTTGATGGCTCGCTTGCCTTCCTCGAAGGTCTGGTGCCCTTGTACCTGTACCAACAGTGAGATTCCCCACTGGGATGACCTGCATTGTGGGGGGGAAGGCAAAAAGGAGAAGAGGAAAAAAAAAAAAGAGAGAGTATGGATTCCAGCACAACCGTGGTCTAGGTAGATAGTGACTCTTTTCCCTCAAAGGCCTCTTCAGAAGCTTCCCACTCTGCCCCTTCCCTCTCTTTAGAGATAGCAGAGTTTGCTACATAACAGGATGCACATTAGGACCGCTCTTCAGCTGATGTTAATTCAGCTCAGTTAATTCAAAGCTCCAACGAAGGGAAGGAACAAAGGGTAAAAATAAATACAAATAATAATGAACCAATTGCTCGGTTAGTGTAATTGCATAGGCTTCAATAGAACTACACTAATTTCCATCAGCTGGAGTTCTGGCTCTTTATTTTTATTTACTTTACCTCCTGTTCTTAATTTCCTACTCTCCCATTTGTTTGTTATTTTCATGTTCGATGGTGGCTGCATTTGGGGTGTAAATTCCTTGAGGAACCATGCTTTTTTTAAAACAACCACGCAAGTCTAGGGCACAAAGTAAATGCATTCCACTGTATGATAGGTACGAAAGACGTGGTAGGTATAGAAACAGCATAGAACTGGAACAAAAAGTATATCTAAATCCGGCTCCACATACATTTTCTACCTCGGACAAGATCTTATTTCATATACAACGTTCATTATTCCATTTTACAGTTCATGACTTAGGAATAATTTTTTTGGTCAGGTGTTTGTATAAAATAGCCTTTATATGTTTCTGGGCAGACTTGCTTTGGTCCCTTGCAAACGTGGCAACTTAATAGACATGTTTCTTAACGACTATCATTTAAATTGAGCGTACAACCCCCTCCCCTGCCAACTATTTGAGTAAGAATGGGGTGGCCAACATGCAAAGTGCTGTTTGGAAAGCATCACAGGACTCTCTGTTGCCTGAGCTACTGCTGGTGAGTGGACATACTTAAAACCCCCAAAATTTGACATACTTTTCAACTTTCAGAGCTATTTCCTACTTCTATAGAGAGAGCTTTGAGAGAACTGATAGTTATTTTTTAGCTACTGCACTTCTTTTGGTGATCTTTTCTTCTTGTATTTGTATGCCTAGCAAAGCAACCAAAGGTCTAAATCAGCCAAGCAGCATGATTTACTGAAAACGTTTTACACAGAACACCCTAATTCAAGCTCTCAAAAGTTTAAATCTGTTCAACGACAAAACAATCGAAACACATCAAGATTAATGCCACAAACAGATATGGAGATGCACTGAAATACAATGTAGTACCCTCACTTCTGTAATAGATACCCGGAGGCCTCACTACTTGTTGACAACCAAAACCGATACTGCTAAGGATTATTATGACCTGTCTGAGACAGAGCTCCTCAAAATTGGTAAGTTAATAAACCGACCTCTGCTTGAAAGTTCTTTCTGAATAGCTGAGCTGAGATTGATATAGAAATATTTTCATTTGTGTTCTCATTTTTTCTCAGGAATTGTCTCAGGCATCAGAGAGTTAAGTATCATTAAATATTGTATAACTATCATTGCAAATTACCAGCTTATTTAATACACTTGCATGTGGAATTAGTTTTATCATTTGGGGAAAAAAAAAAATAATCCATAAAGCAATAACAATTCCTAGGCAAACAGTTGTCTCGGTACCAGTTGCACAAAATGCTTAGGACTAGGACTCAAAGGACATAAAACCTGCAATCTTGTAATAAAAATGTGATTAGACCTTGACTGTTCCCATGGGGAGGAAAGGCTTTTCTAATACAACGTGTGCCTGTAGCTGGCCGGCCAGTATACGTGCAGTGGGGGGCTGGGATTCAGTATGCACCATTACTGCACAGAAGTATGAAGTTTAATTTTTTTCCTCTAAACGACTCTGAATTATCTTTATGCAGATAGAGACAAGAGTTACAAAGACAGTTCTTGCTTTTTACTCTCACCCTCTCTGGCAATTTTCAATTATATTCCTCAGATCCATCTATCAGCAGCTAACACTGAAATATGTTAACGTATAACACAAACCAGTGCTTTACTTTCCCCTTACTTCCATTCCCTCTGTTTGTACAGTGCTTCCACAGGTAAAGCAGAAACTTCAGGTCACAATCTGACAAGATATTTCTGAGATATAAGTTTTTACCGTGGAGTTGTATTATACGGCCAACTAAATGCTAAAATATCATATCTTCATTTTCTAACAATGGGTAGGGATGACGTCTTGAACAACGTTCATTTCAGGTCAAAGTAATCTCGTTTCATGGTTTCTGTAGCAGAAGTTACAATCTTCCTCTACAAGCCAAATTTCTTATCAAAGTGGTGGTATTCAGTACTATCAATGAAATTTTAAATACAAATAACAAAGCATTTCTACATTTTAGTCCTAAAGCTAGACTTACTAGGCAAACCTGCTCATAACTTTCAGAATAACATATTTTCAGTTAAGTAGAAATATCAATGTATCCCTTTACAAAAAAAATATGGATTTAAATAGACTCTAAATCACTGAATCACCCACATTCAAAGATTTTGCTTATGGGTTTTTTTGCAGACCATTTTCCTATAAACATGCTATAAATATTTTCCCACTAGGTTTCCATTTCCTTATGTACAAATGCCATTCTGAGGTAAAATTTACAGAATATCATCCTGCCAATTTATACTGATGTGCCAGGGTAGGTGGAGGAAAGTGTGAAAAAAATTGGTTTGTGGAAGAAAGACTGATTGCCAAGGAATCTGGTGCTACAGTGCTTTAAAAGAGGACTCATATGTCAGAAATTAGGTTATTTAAATGGCAGCTATGAATTAGATTTTTGACAGAAGAGTATTACTGTTATTTTCACATGAATCTGTTGTTTCCAAGGTTTTGCATTAAAACTTGTGGATGATGTAAGGAGCATAAAATAATGCAAAACTCACCCCATCTCCCACAGATCAAAAGCCCTAAATTCCCCCTGAAATTAAGCTAACACTCATATAAGGATTTAACAAGGACAGCGGGTCAAAGACTGAGCTGAAGACGGAAGTTGAAATGGAAGTTGTAAAATTTGGTCTGGGGACTATTACAGAGCCAGTGGTTAATGAGTTTAGTCCAGCAGTAAATCAGGAAAGGTCTAACAGCAAAGGGACTAAAGAGCTCAATGTTGTCTATAGTGTTGTTCTTGTATTTCAAGAGCTTTCGCTCTTAAAGTCGTTAGGGTAGATGAATTTGTCCAAACAACGCCTCGAGGGATTTGATCTTTTACTATCAGACAGGAAGAAGAGTCTAATTTCTTCAGTACAGACTTTATCCAGTTTATGATTCCTCTGAAATGTCTTTGCATACACATATTTATATATATTTACTGTGAGAACCCTTTCCATGAGAAAAGATATAAACAGCTTTTACCAATAATTCATTAAAATTTATAATAGCTTTACACTGCAAATATCTGCATTAAAACGTTCCTAAAAATAACTTACTTTATTACTGACATAAAAACGACTATCAGTTTTTGAAACTTATTTTTCTTATCTCAGTTATTTTGTGTTGGAGAGGTCTGCATGCACTTCTAATGTTAGCACTCATTAAAGTCTTAGTCTTTAAATCCCTGGTGAGACAGACTGTTTTCCTGGGCTGAAGCCCACCTAAATGAGAACAGACAGATCTGGTGAAGCAGGAGACAGGGCACCTAGGAGTTAAGGGGTTTATTAGGTTTGTTTTGCTCTTGTCTTCTGCTTTTGTACTAAACCTTTCAAAAATTGCGTCTTACTGATCATCATAAAAAGCTCAGCCATAAGTTCATCTTGGTACAGCCTATGCAAGATGTCTAAATACAGTTTATTGTATGGAAAATACAAGTGTTATCATATTTCATACCCACTCTTAGTTTTTCATCAGACAAAATAGAAATCGTAAAGAAACCTAAAAAGCCTATAAAACCCCCAAATATGCAATGTTTTTTCTTCTTTTCAAATTAACAACTTGGCTTTTACATCAATAATAAACTGAACTGTATTGAACAATATTTATAGAAGATGACTCTTCAGCTTAAGCACAGGTTATGAAGTGTTTATTCCATTTTTAGTTGTAAAAATACAATCGCAGTAATAAATTTTAATATTCCAGTATCGGTATAACTAAATCCAAAACCAGTCCAATTTAACTAAAGGCTAAAGAGCCTTTATCCATAAGTTATTAATCCCATTGTCAGCAGCATTTTTCCTATATTATACTTATTTTTACTGTTCCTGAAATCTGTGAGTAAAAATGTAACAAAAACTTAAAACAATTTCCCCTAGATAATTTATCATGCTATAAATTCCTATCACACATATAAAAACCTGGAAGTATCATTTACAATGTGTATTCCCCAATTATTAATTGTCACTATCATTATTAATTATTTTGTGCTGTCAGGTAAGAACCGAAGTTATCAATTACAGTGAAATGAGAACTCACCCCATTTGACTCAATCTGGTCACATAATTAGCACTCATTTATAGACTCTTCCATTAATGGTGTGACTCCATTTACAGAGTACTATAGGGAGGGGAAATAAATGTCCCAAATTGTTTCAGGCCTATATAATGTGCAAATTGCAATTCCAGGTATAGTGATAATGCCATTTATAGCGCATTTCTGTGGGGGGAAAAAAAAAAAAAAAAAGGCGTTCATTGTAATGATGCCATATATTTTTATTAAGCTTTCTACTGCAGCTGAGATATTGATATGCCTATGCATCTTTAACAGTCAAGGCAGGAGTCTCTGGATATTGAAGTTTTCCAACTTTAGGAAAGAAAATTAATTATTTTCCTGTAACAATAAAATCAGGGGAACCCAGAGTGCACCTTTATAATCAGTCGACTAAAAATATATGTTTAAAGTGCTTCCAGTGCCACAAAATACAACGTGCTATCTATTCCTGTAAAGTAAATGTTATGTTACTGTAGCACACACCATTTTCCTTGTCCTGCTAATAGTTGAAAATAGATATTACTCACAAGTAGACAAGGCGTTTTTATGTATAAGTTCTTACTGCTCAATGACACCGAGTAAAAGAAAGATGGAAAACCTAAAATTTTTAGGTCACCTTTTTGCCTTTGCCAAATGTAAAGCCCTTTTCCATGGCACATAGTGTTTACTCACTCAGCACTGCATGAATTTTGGCCCATTTTAGGGGCTGAGGACAGTATAAATATACATAACTAACAGTTTGCCTTGGAATATCTTTTGCTCAGACTGCATTATTTGTAGCAAGAAGTAATACCTGCAAGTCACTACTGTGCAACAACTATGGACACTTAAAGTCCATTTAGTTTTTTCAGAGGGTGGAAAAGGAATAGAAGTAGATTGCTGAACTTCAAGGGGTAGATTTTGTTGTATGTTAGCATTGCAAAGAAAAGAATTAAAAAAATATTCTGCTAAAGGGACTCATCTGAATAAATACTTAAAACTTCAGAATTTTGAAACTTAAGCCCATGATCCTTATGTTTATAGACTGCATGTAGCATTAGTTGCATTTTAACAGAAATTTGTTTACTTTTGAAAAGGGATAAATGAAGCAAATGAGGAAAAAAAAAAAAAAAACCAAAGGAAAAAGGTATTTATGAACTCCGAATGTGGGGTTTTTAAGTTCAGAGTTTCAAAACTGAACTTTAAGACTATGCTACAATTTTAAAAAACAAATAGGGAAACATCTGAAAATGTGCTTTTTTTCTTCTCTTTCAGATGGTATGTGAAAACCCTTCAACAAATACATGCCTCTACATTTGTACAACAGTTTCACATTACAAATTGCATTCTCTAACTATTACAGAAAACCATTGTATTTGGTGGCAGTATTAAATTATTTTTTTATTGGCCTAGGATGTGTACTAGTCAAAGCAGAACTATTTGGTCAACCACACATACAGGACTGTTTACCCATGATTAATACAGCACATATTAATCACGCGTGAGCAGTACGTGTAGACAGAAAAGGGGCTGATTGCAAGCCCCGAGTTTACCTCCACGATCTGTAAATTGTCTCCAGTCAACCACATGAATGTTTCCTCCAAGCACAAGGAGGTGGACGGACAGATCGACTCTGAATACCAAATAACCCAGTTATTGAAAGAAGCTCCTCAGATTTAAAGTTATTTTTGCCACCTTCTCCTCCCCAGCTGTCACAGCATTGTTGACCTTACTGCTTCTTGAGTGGTCCAGAGGATGCAAACCTTTTTGTGTTCGTTTAATGACTACATAAAGCAGAAGAAACTCGGGACCATAATTTTCAAGTACTCTGGAAATAGTACCAGTTACATTTTATTCTAAGTCAACAGACCTTCGAAATTATTGTTGAAAGCACATGAAAAACCACAAAAAGAGAAATTGGAAAAAAAGGTGCGCAGAGGCATAATACACCCAAATATCCCTTTTCTCCTCCTGTCAGCATCTGCAGTAGAGTCAGGAGCTGGATGGAAATGAGTCTACAGTGCTAGAGAAAGAAACCCTCCACTGACTGAAATAACTGCCGCAAGGTGGACGGCAACAAGACACGCATGGACCTGAGAACACATCTCCACCTTGTTTTGCAGGCACCATTGTTTTGCCACTGTTATTGTTCTCCGTGGAAAAAGAATGTAAAGGCTTTCAACGTTCAACCTGCCCTCATATGAATTTTGTAAACATGTAAATGTTTGTCCTTGGCTTCTCTCAGACTAACTCCTACAAATCTACGGGTCATATTCAGAGATAAAGTACTGTAAATAGCAGCAGTGTTTAGTCATTAAAACAGTTTACATTACCACAGTTCTTGCTGATTTTAAGATAAACCAGAATCTGTGACTCAAGATACTCTAAAGTCTGAATCTGGTGTAGTCATAAAGTAATCCAAAACAAGGGAAATACTGGATCTGCCGTGTTATCTGACAGCAATTAGAGAATGTGTAAATGGCATGTATATCCTATAAAGCTGCCTCCCATAAGGCTGCCTGGAACACCTTCAGCGTGTTAATCATACGTGGAATCCTAGTTTGGATTTCTCACATGAATATTGCACTCCATTTTAGGAAGCCTTTTTTTGCTGTTTGCCAACTTTGCTCCTAGTGGCGGATTGAAAGGGACAAGCAAATTTGTCTAAGCACCCTGAACGGTAGATTCTAGATGTGGTACTTTGAAATACCTCTAAAAAGGCCATTTTATTTCAAATTCAAAATGTAAAAGCATTATGCTTCCATTTCTGCAGTGCCTGGGAAACTGTCCAAATAAAACCCAGGGTTGCACTATCCACATTTTGCAAACGTTTCCCAATGTTCTGTGCTTTTTTCCACAAGTATTGTAGCCAAATAATTTCTATCCAAATTAGCAACAGCCACTCATCCAGAAAAAAAGTTAACATTTTGATATGTCAAAGTTTTGGAGGAGAGGAGGATGAGGAAGAGGGAGAGCTTTCTCTCAAATGCCTACTCTTCTTGTGGACCGTGCAGAGACACCGAATTCATCAGCTCACAGTTGAAGCTCCACTGGCACTGTGATAATAAAACATTGCGCCTTTGTGCACCTTTAAGTAGGTGAGCCAATAAAGACAGAAATATACACGTTCCTTGTAAGTCATATGAAACTGTTCAACTATAAAACACCAGTATTCCCCCTCTTTAGGCCTAGACATAATCCCTTCTCTTTAGCGTGAAGCTTGGATCATTTCTGAATTTTTTTATCTCAGTTCCTTGTCCTCTAACATACCACCCAGGCAGGCTTTTGGGTAGACCTTGTGTGTGTTTGGGTCACAGAAAAAGAAAATTAGTCCCTCTGCTTTTCATGTTATTGAGAGTTTGGGACTGCAGCGCATGCCGTTAATATTGACATTCCAGGACGTACAACTATTGTTCTCCTTTGAATTTTTCTTATTACTAGTCAGGGCAACTGGTATTTGGGCTTCTTCACGGACTTTAAAAAAGAATAATCGCAGGCTTGTTCCTGTTCCCGTTTAAGCTAACAAAACTTTTGCCACGACTTCAGTAGAGTCCTGGGCCCTCGAGGAGGACTTTCACAACATTCAGCTTCAGCTTTTGAAGTTCCACATGGTTCAACTCAAAAGCTGAGTCACTTGGGAGGAACAATTTTTCAAATTCTTCTTTGCACACCAAAAATTCACATTCCAAAAATTGTAGAGGCCAGTTTAAAATAGAAATAATTTTACCAAACATGCCACCCCTTTTCCTCCCTTTTTTCCATAGTACCTGCTGTTTACTGTGACCTCGGCAAGTTCAAATGTGACTTGCTGTTATTTCAAGAGCATGCGGTCACTGTAAGAGCAAACCAGCAATAACGTGCTCTGTGTCACTGAGCACCAGTTAATTTGTACAGATTTGCCTATCAAAAATACAGGAGCTGAGCGTGGCTTTTATCTCCTTACGGTCTCTCTATACTCTGGCTAAAAATATTACCTGAAAGTGGACTCCTTCCAGAGGAAAAATATCCATGTTTGACTGGACCGCCCTTCTGTGCGCATCAGCTAGCCACAAAATATATCCAGCTAGTGGAAAGCTCTTCTATTTAACTACCAGGATGTACTGTCACTACTTCTTGCGACCCACACCTCCACTCAAAAGGAATAGACTAATATTATACTTTTAAGGAAGAGTGAATGGGGATTTATACTGTCTGAAGAAGTCACTTTCAGATGAAAATCGGTTGTGCACTCGTTTCCACTTCAGTGCAGGAATAGGATGATGTCCTCCCATGATGCCAAGGAAAATAGTATGGCTGCTGTGGCAGGGGTGAAACAGCTTTCACTGGGGAAGCTGACATGTTATTTCTTTTGCAAAAACCTTCAGAACTTTCTGAAAAGGGACTCAGTATTTGGTGAAGCATTAAGGACTTTTTGGAAAATGTGCTTTGCTTCATAAGAAGTTACTCAGAATGTGGTTCAAAATGTGTTTTTCTAACTAAAGAGAAACGTGTGGTGCATATGAAAAAATACAGAAACCCATGAAAGATATCTTTGTTAAATGTCAGTGATATGTGTCTGTTATTCTTCTGTCTTGCAAGCTAATAAACTTAAGACCAGTTGCTTTACAGACAGGGTAGTTATTAGCTCTCAGTAGAAAATAATGTACCACAGGGAATTTACAGTATAAGAAAAATGCTCTTAAATATTTGGGGCCATCTGAGCCACCCAGGGTAAGTGTTTTCTGGCAGTAGAGGTGTTATTGTTGCCATAGCCCTGCCACATGATGTTATTCTCCTATGTAAAATGTAGTTTTCCTATTAAAGAACTCTGCTTAAGCCCAGCAGCAAGTAGCCATGATTTCCTTCTTATAGCTGGGATGGAAGAGATGGTTTTGAGGACTGTGCAGCAGTGGTAAAGGAAAAGAGCAAAATTGCAGTCTGTGTTTTGAATAAAGCAGGTGGACTGCGATAGAAAGGTATTTCATTTCTGTCCGTGCTCACAGAAAATGGAATAGTTGAAGGACTATATTATTGATTACAGTGACCGTAAACGGCAAACTTGTTGCTTCTGTCTTTCAGAAAGAACACAAGACATCCAATCACAAAAATAAGACGCTACAGAAACAAATCTATGAGGCGGTATCTAACCCTAATGGTTTTATTTTCATGGAACCTTCTTTTTGCTATGAGAGGTCTCCTGGTTTTTCTTAATTTTAACTTGAATCTAGTTATTGAAGATCCAGGTTGGCAATAAGAACAGCTACCGTTGAAAGCCCAACAGCCAGACTATGTGGTGATGGTCGGGATTATCAACCACTTTCCAGAGAGAAAAATAAATATGAAATTGTGTTTTCAAACCCGCAAACAATGTTTGGCTATACACATTCTTGGCCTTAAATTCCACTTTTAATAATGTCAATATAAAATAATTCTGCATTAACACTTGACAAAATTGCTTCATCCCTTATTCCAGGGCACCCATATTGAAGTTGAGGTTTTACGAGCGTAAGTAGATTAGACCTGCAGTGTTATTTTTAGTCATGTACTTATTCATGAGCAAAGGTCTTTTTAGATACAAACCAGGTGCAGACCAGCTGCTTTGTGTATCTGCGCAAGTGGCCCCAAACCGAACAAAAAAATTGCAGATACCTATCTTTGAATAATAGCATTTCTGTGTCGTACAATTCCTCCGTGTTATCCTTGCGCAACATTTTTCCGTAACTGAATAATTCGTCAAACTATTTCTTGGTGGGCTCCTCAGCTAAGGTCAAAGCCGTGCGATACGATCTGCCCGAACGTGCTGCTCGACAGCCTCCGATGGGCACCGGCATGGCAGTGCCGGGCTGGCGACGGCGGCGGGAGCAGCCCGCTCCTTCCCCGCTCCTTAGACCGTCCCGGCGGCTGCGGGGTTTTCTGCCGGTGCCGTCGCCGGCAGCCGGAGAGCTGAGCACTGGGAGGGGGCAAGTCAGCCCCCCCCTCCCCGGCCCATCCTCTGCTTATTGCCACGCTCACACGCGGTCGGTATGTGCTGACAGAGCCATACAATAGCGGCATAGATAGAAAAAACAGCGAATCGTGCCAAACAAAACAGGCTGCTTGAGACAAGGGCTGTAAATCCCAGTGGAGGTCAGTGTCTCCTTGACCATAAACGAATGATAATGGTTCATATTAACACATAAATTCGTGTACGGGGAAGGGAAGAGATGCCTTAAGGAAAGCTACAATACTTAGTAATAACCTAAACTTCATTTCACATATCTCACAGTGATTTGCATGTGGTAGCTTCTGAATAAAGGCCGGAAGCAATATTTGATTGGAAAACTATTATGCAGCCAGAAAGCGAGAACTGAGAGAAAGGAGCCTACAGCACTTGAGACTAAGGGCTGAAAGTTTCATCTGATAGAAAAATGAATGCCTGTTGATCTGGGGAAAACATAATGCGAAACATGTTTGCTGAGTGAGAAAAATGTTGATTGGGCAATATCAAAAGCAGCTGTGGTGTGACAGTGGAAAACCAATTAAATAAATGTGACATGGCAGCAAAATAGTCCATGTGGATTGGGGTCTGTGACGTTACTAGAGGGGACAGTGATGTAAAAGTTGCTCACTAAGCTGTAGCTGTGATGACAGCATCAGTGACTTGTCAAGGGGCGGGGGGCAGATATGCATATTACTCAATGTTTCTACATATCTTATTTATCTTTTATAATTATGGTACATCTCTCAGCTTTCCAGTCGATCAGATGCATCCCATGCTATGGTGAAGATAAGTTACCATCACACGTAGCCTCGCTCACCTCGCAATTACCTAATATTCTCCATTTCCTGGACTTCTCTTTGCATTTCTTGACACCAATCTTGAAACAAACAAACAAGCAAACCAACCACCTTAACACAAAAAAGCTGATATGCAACATGTTCTGCCAGACAAGAAAAGTGTTAGATTGACCGTGCTATGACTTTCAACTCAATAAGAATATAATAAAATACCTACACATTTTGACTATCAAGAGCAGAAAATATTCTATAGCCGTCATTCTTCTTTGAAAGAATATGCAGTGTCTGTAATGGAATGGGGTTCATTTTTTTTTGAGCTATTACTACAAGATAAATCATTGTTCTGGGTATAAAGACCAAATATGACACGTTGCACCACAGGATGGATGGGTGAGATACACTGGCTATCAGTGTTTTCTAAAGTGGCAAGGGATGAGAAACTGCTTTGTGTACTTGAAAGTACTGGAAAGCTGATATCCAAACAGAGAGAGCAAGGCTTATGTCCTTTTCATTTTTTGTGTGTGAGTTTCTTCTTGAACAAAGAAACTAGTATTCAATTTTTCTGTTTATTTGAATCACTTAAAATGTTTTGCCAATGACTCACTGTCAAGAGACTAGATGAAAAGACTTTATCATAAAGAGATAATGTGACAAAGCAATGCAAGTTTATGTTCCAGATTATTATGTAGTAATTTCAGCTTAATGCTAGGCTTCTCATTTTCCATGTATGCTTGCAACAGTTCAGTCAAATGTGGGAGTTTTTATGCCCCAGAAGGCGTCAACAGTTCCTAAAACTTTCTACATTTCCATAGAAGGGGAGCAACTTTCATTCAAGCTTCCCCAACACTCTCCCACCTATTCCTTAAGGGAGCACTTCAGGATGAATGCACAGTTTAGTCTCCATGACCCACTCACTTGTTGGTGCCACTGCGACTGCCAATAAGTGACTGAAATTAGCTTTAACTGCAGGGCGAACACTAGAAATAGTTAGGCAGACACCAATAATTCATCTTTCACTTAATGCATATTTCTGCTACTGTTAATCTGCTTGAAGCGGTGACCTACGGCTAATGGATTCAATAGGCTTTTTGCATAAGTCTGATCAAGCTATTACTAATACAGCTGGGCAAAAAAGTACAAAAAAATACTTTGAGTTTGAATATGATTTTTTAATGACCTTCTCTATTCCTAATGCCTACAGCCCACTTGTTTCCAGGTCAGACTAATGTCTAAAGCAATCATCCCAAGCAGCAATGGGTTATCTTTGGTGCCTACAATCCATTCCATTTGGTGTGCTTTCCTTTTTTTCAACAGCAGCTGGGAAAGTAATTGCTGGTGGAAACACATGGACGCAGTAAGCTTTAGCATCGCCAGGACTGCATTAGACCATGTGGTTAACTTGAACTGCACGTGTTTGGATTCCCTGTCTTAATTCTGAACCCACAACATAAGGGGAGCATATTTCCCTGCTCCCACATCATTAATTGCAATCACTGTTATCCAAATAATCTGGTTCATAGATAAAAATTGTTTTAAAAAAAGGTTGGGAGAGAGACAATAGATCAGCTAACAATAGACCAGCTGATCGTTTAGGAAAACTAATAAAAAAATAGTGACATATTAATAAACCATTCTGACTCCTGGCTTGTCAAGTATTTGGACTATGAACTATAACAAATCCAAAATCCATCCGCTAAATTCTACTGACACCGAAATCTATAGGAACTCTGATTCTCGTGTAGGGTGACGGGTCAGCTCAGTGAGTTCAGCCAAGAACTAAGGCCTGAAATTTGGCTTCAGAAATTCTGACATGCCTCCACCTCTGAGCGATCGCAAAGGCTTACCAAGTGCTGTAAATAGGCCAAGCGCAAGCCTCCGAATGAGCAAACGACACAAGAAGCTGCATTAGGTTTTAGCAATGAAAATGTTGTTACCTTCTGCCTTACACAGATTTCCTACGTGACAAACATCAGAATTAAACAGTTGCAATATTCAGCACATTTTTATCCAGATAAATATTGAAAACATATTTAATGCAATATTGAAGGGATTACAGAATTCAGAAAAGGGAAAGTCTGACTAATGCTGCAGCTGTGCAGCATTCCAGTGAATCCAAGCCATTGCCAGCATTTATTAGCCACTCAGCCTTTGACAATAAACAATCTTCAGCTCATGATCATATATCCAGACAGATAGATGTACGGTATTGCTTACAGACGCATTAACACTGTCCTGTCTATGCACCGTGAATACTCTGAACCATTAGCTTTAATTCAGTGAGGCTGTTACAAAAGGCGTAGTTCAATTTTGATTTTATTTTCTTTAATGACTATAGACAATTACAGTATAGTATGTTTTGTTTTGTGGAAGAATTACTGTGGGTTGAAGTTCGTAAGACTGTTTATTGCCGACATGAAAATAAAGACTTCAGCCATTTTACAAAACCAAATTTTAGAAATTTTAGGTTAGAAAATATGTTTTTCCCCACAATATCTGGAATCAAACTACTTAAAGTTATGACAGTAACTGCAATAGGGAGCAGGTTTTCATCCATTGTAGTAAGCTTGTTTTGAAAAAGGAAATACCAGTGGAAATGACTGGTTTTGTATTTCCCCAGAGAAAAAAGTACAATATTAGGAATATCAAAGAAATCGTCATGATACTATCCCATGAAATCAGATGAAGAAAAAACTCAGGAATCCTTTTCATTTTGTGGAATAAGTAACACAAGTTTTGTGAAGTGTCTTCCATTTAAGCATGCACTCCACATTGCATTCAGATCACCAGGCACACACAGGATGGACTCAGAAAGCCGTCTCTCTCATCTTCGGTCACCACCACATTATAAACTTCAGTTAAGAGCCTTATTTATATTTGGTGTCTGGTGAAGCTTCAGAAGAGGAAGCAAAGAAAGAATTGTCATTAACTAAACAAAATTGCTCAGCGTGAAAGTGTTTTGGTTTCTTTAAATACCTGGTTTGCCAAGGACATGCTCAAGAGTTTATAACATGCAAGCTGAGACACTTGCTTTGACATATAGCATTAAAACTGGAATAATACGAGCCAAGATGAATCTCAGATCAGCCATTCTGAGAAGGGTCTAAACAAGAAAACAAGAATGCTTTGTAAAGGAAAAGACAGGGAAATACTTCAATGCTTCTGATAATACGAAGCAGAAAGTCACACAAGAGAGCCTCTCGTTTAGAAAAATTTTTTTTTAAATACACAAGATAAAATAATTATTTGGCCCCCTTTCTATTCTATTTCTTTTAGTAAATGAAGAATGAAATGTCACCAGTATTATCCAGTTGTATTCTTGTCAAAGTTCAGCATATCAGAGAAAGTTTCGGAGAGTAGTGAGAAAGAGATTATTGTCAGCTGGAGTGTGTTTTATTGTGGCACCTTGCTAAGATAGTTTTATAAATACAATCCAAGAACAAGTGGAAAAAGCAACAGAATCCTTGTAATATATGGAAGGATTAGGGTAAGAATAATATATCTGTTTGCATTTGTACTCCAGCACTGAATGTTCCAACATTAAATACAATGGGAAAGTATTTTAAAAGCATATTTTTCATTAACATCAAATTTTCCCTTCAGGGCAACCATCCCTGGGACATCCAGATTTCTAAAAATGAGGATTCTCAAAGTAGCCTTGGGCAGTGAGGAGGCAAGCCAGCAACAGCAGGACCAAGTGCTCAAGTGGGGACCCAAGCAACATCTACTCCATCCTGACCCCACCACACAGGTGTCCGAGCAGCCGGACGTGCAGATTGTCAACTGCTGCGGTTCGTAGTGCAGTTTAAGACAAATATATTGAGGCAAAGCAAACTGGACGACGGTGCACCTTAAAACAGCACGCTGTACCTTACGGAAGGAATAGACAAACAGCTCAAACAGGTATAACTCACGAGGAGGACAGGCAGACCTAGCTAATACCTTCAACAGTCATCCCAAATTGCCTGTACTTGTTAGTCCTTATATTTCAAAACAGCTCTCATGGGGGTGTTTTTGGTAAAAGATGGGCCCATATATATGCCCATGTCCAGGAGTTACAAAGAGTTGCAGTTGTATGGACTTTGATCCTTTGACCACTAAGCCAGCGGAGCAGGGATGTCAGAGAGCAGCCCCAGGGAGGTGAAAGACATCTCTGATCACACCAGCCATTGCTGACTTGTGCTTGAAGCTGAGCTACGGAGCAAGAATTCTGAGCTCAGAAGTGGATACACCTGGCATGAGATAATTAAACACTGTCGTGGTTCCACTGTCCTCAGATGTTTTTAGTAAAACAAGCATTGTTAAGATACGACTTCAACCTGAACCCGCTCAGTGGCACAAAGTTGTGAGGTGCTCAACCAAAAATGCTCAAGGTTATAGTGTCGTAACAAATCGTAACATTGATCGCACTTGCATCCTCTCTCATCAATGACTGAAGAATGCAGGAAACTTACAAAACTGAACATTGGCTTTGAAAGTCCCAACACAGTTAATAATTCACATTTACTAGAATTTCACTATTTCAAATAGAATTCCACCCTGAAGAAGCAGTATATCACCTCTGAGTTCACGTTGAGTTCAACTTGAAAAGCACAACGGTACAGTATGTGCTGCTGGATATAACAAAATAAAGAAAATGACTACAGCTAAACTGAGATTATCGAACCTGAGAGAGTTGCTGGAATCAATAATCTCCAACTGAAAGCCTACCACGGTGGTCTGATCCAGAGGACATTTATTACTGTATAAGGAGCACTGGCCCAAGACACTAGACAAAACTCAATAAATACATTTTTCATTTATAAGTGCAGTGATAACCTGGACAGTCAACTAAGATCCTTTAACAACAACAAAAAATCATTCATCTCTTTGGCCTTTTGTTAAATCTTTTTGATGCTTCACAGAGGTTTAGGAGAAGCTGTGGTCAGGGATCAGGAGCTCAGATGCAACTGCCTGCAGGTGATAGTCATATAAAAGATAAAAGGGCCATAATACCATATGGCATCCAAGCAATCAAAAAAGAACATTGGCAGAGAAGAAAAACAAGAAAAAAAAAAGCCTGAGGTACACAATTCAAGTTGTATGTTTCCTTTAAAAAGAGATACAGAATAAATCCTACTTTTTTACCATTATAAATTACTCTTCTTTTTAAATAACATGAAATGATGACATTTAAGGTAACATCTAAAGGTCAAAGCAAAAAAGCAACAGCTTCTAGCTTGTCCTTTCCAGAATGAAGGATAATATCTGCAAGTAAGATTTTTAGTAGCATCTACCTAAAAAGTCACATCCTAAATAAATGCTATTATTCTTCAAACATGCAACACTACTGGGTTCTTTCCACTCTCGAAATCAAGCTAAATATTTATGTATATAATACGGTTTTATCACAGCCATTCTAAAAAAACAATTCTTTGCATTAGGCCTTTCTTAATGAAATGCTGCTGAGATTCTCAGCTTAATCTTCTAATTATTTGGTTATGAGCAGAGTTCACTGTGGGTTTTGAAGATCAATATTACTTTAAATTGAAACGCAGATTCTCAGGATAACCCTTAATTGCTGAATGAAGAAACTGAAGATAATGTTCAGTAGGACTGTTGTAAGGAACTGATATTTTGTCATATACTTTTCGGTGATCGTTTCAACTTTTTTTTGCATCTACAGGATATCACACTTTGGTAATCCCATGACAAGAAATCATTTGAGGACTCATGGCTACATTTCTGCATCGTATCGGGCAAGGTTTGCACAGACTTTATCCCTCATTCCTCCCACCTCAGTTTAGGCACCTACATTGGAAGACAAGTCACTCCAAGCACCTTCTCACGGTGATTCAGTCAACTTATATTTCAAGGCCTTTCAGAGACTCCTGCATCTTTCCACTTCACAGACTCCCAGCTGCTACAGCCCAGGTGAATCCTCTGGCTAAAATCAAGTGGAATGAAACCGGCCAGAGGGTAGACTTTGGACTAGACTTCAAAAGAAGTCTTGCATTTATTTCAAAAGTAGCTTAATATTAAGATTCTATCTCTTTCTCATGTCTTCCTCCTTAATTTAGAAGATGATAATTCTTCTCTAGCTATCAGAAGTAATCCTTGGAATAACTTCTTTAGATATTTAAACCCATATATTTTTGTAACCAAGCAGGTAGACAGGAATATGTTAGGCATCTTATCAGTTGGCGTTTTATGTGAAATTCTGGGAAAAATGTCCTGTTTGAAGTTTTAGTGCTTCACAGAATTTGCAGCAAGTTTGAAGATCAAAAGCAAGACACAAATAACAATGAATTTGTGTGAATTTCTCATTCTCACGCTCATACTTTGCACTGCTACAGTACTTTGTACATATTCTGAAGACAGAAGTCTTCCTAGATTGGAGGGGGAAAAAAACCAAACCAAAACCCAAAAGGCCCAAATACAGAAGTTTGTTTCCTAACATAGTCAGAGGAACATGAAGCATATATATCTGCATTTGGTGATAGAGGAAAACTTAAAGAACATTCATTTTTGCATTGTTCTGCGTGTCTCCTTATAGCTCTGATGGAAGCTAGAAATACTATTATGGGTCAAATAAAATAATATGTGCACATTTTTGAGCCTACAAAATGGATGTCAATTTGAAGGACTTTGTAATTTTTCTGATTCATCCATTGATTTCCTTATCAAATAAAAGCTAAGGAGGCCTCACACTTTCATAGCCAAAAGTACATTTCATTAGAAAAAACTTCCTAAAACCCCCTTTTGCTTGCAATGATGCAGACTGTTGAAGTGACTCTACCTGTTCTTTATCAGCTACCGCAGCTGACATCTTCCCTTCACATTTGCCTTTGACTGGTATTTCTATGGCAGACATAAGTAATCATCTGCTTGGGAAAGCAGCATTAAGTATTATTTAATGTTATTCCTTTAATATGCCCTTTATATGACTTAGCAACTGGCAATAAGAAGGAAAAATAGCATTATAGACTACCAGCTGACTTCCCATAAACCACTAACAGAGCATCAGCGAGGGTGACCACAGTATTTTGGCGCTTTATCCACTAGCACACTAACCCTAGTCAGAAGCCTGGCTTGAGAATATATGTTAACTGTGAGCAGACATATCACAAATGCTTTGGAGATGGAGCTACATTCGGATTAAGTCTGAAGACATAATCACTTCTCAAACCTAGAAGTACTGCCCCCCGTATTCTGCTGCTCTGGACAATTTGTCCATAGGTTAACTGGCTAAGTCCTCAGCAAGCGCTCATCTCAACACAATATGGGAATCTCTGAATTGAATTATGTCCGTGGTATACATTCTTTAGGAAAAAATAACTACTTTGTTCGCAAAGTAAAGTACTGAACCATGACGAAGAGTTGAATCACATACAAGCGATTTCTAGCAAGTTAAACATTGTGGCAGACATTTTCAAAGCCTCATAAGGACCACAGATAACCCCTTCCCATTATCATTAATTGGCTATAAGGCATCCAGAGCCCATGTCAGCTTTGAACATTTCAGAGTCGATGAGACATATTTGTTCAAATTCCTATTTCATGTTTGGAGGGTCTATTCTGCTACAGTTGAGTAAAAACAGATTGCAAGTTCACTCTAGTGGGATTAGTCTCCTTCATGTGAGGGGACTAACCAGGATTCATGTCTTCCTATTGTTCTCTGTACAACCTCTATCAAAAAGTGCACCCCGGAGTACCGACACCTGATGTACTCAAAACAGGGAGATATACTGCGTTGCTCTGACCTCATCATATCCTGCAGAGAACCACTAGGTTAATCCAGGGTAAGTGAGACACTGATGTTTAGAGCAGGCCTGGTTTACAGCAGAATATTCATCTCTAAATGGGGGATGGGAAGAAGTGTCCAGAAGCATTATTTATAAATGAAGATAAGTGCTGGCTAACTTTCCTGCCTTATGCTTATATCATCTAATTACTTTGGCATGGTATTTCGCTCTTTCATGTTCCAAGTCTGCTTTGTGCTCTAGCAGTTCACATCATTCTCCTTCCTATCTCTTACATTTTCTTTCCCCTCCCTTTAGATACACCATTAACAATCCTAAGTAAACCGAGCTTCAGGGGTTTATATATGCTCGGTGTGATATAATTTCTGCTCCCAGTTTCCAACCAACACTACTTATTTTTTTGGCTGCAAGACAATATGCTATGATGGGCACGCTTTTAATGGGATCTCCTGGACCCCCATGTCAACCTCAAAGCGCCCCGAAAATAGTAAGAGCTATGAATCCCAATGGCTAGGTTCTGTAATTTGGGGAGGGGGAAGTCTAGAACTATGACAATTTTTAAACAACAGTGAAAACTGAGTGAGGCAAAAAAGACATAAGATACAAAACTTACCTGGCTGTATTAATTGTCTTTTTATAGAGCAGGGCCTTTCCTCCAGTATTGCTTTTAGTTCAGCAACCTTTAGACTTCCCAGACTGTTTAACATCCTAAGAGGAGTGGCTTTCCTCCCTTCACCTCTGGCTGTGGGATCCTTCCCGTGCCTGTCACAGTCACTCCCAGCACTGCACCTTTCTTCAGCACAGGTTTCTTTCCTCCTCCATTCCAGAAACTTCTCCCAGCTGTACATGCTCCATCACCTGCAGGGAAGGACCTACCTTCCCACCCTCCCTCTGTCCCGGCGGTTTTGTCGGGCGACGGGCTGCAGATGAGACAAGGCAAAGAGCCAGCCTTTCTAGGGAACACAACGCATGGTAAACCGCAAACAAAGAAATAAAACGGGTACCATCCTGAACAGACTGGGATATTATTTCCAAAATTGTATTCTTTGGCACTCCCTAACGTGAACTTTCTAGAAATTTTTCTTGCCAGCTCTGAAACAGAAAAAGACTGAGACAGCCCCAGGAGAAAATACGGGTCTGGTTGGAGCCATTACAGGCTTGTGGGTACCTGCACCAAAGGGAAGCCTTTGTGGTGGGGGAAGATTAATAGCTGGACTAAAAAGAGATCTAAGAAAAGGTGGAAGATCATCCTCAGCTTCCTATCCTGAACAGGGTGAAAACTTGCCCTGTTTGATGTGAGAATGGGATGCTGAGTCTCCATAGCAGGATCCTCAGCACTCCCCCCTGTCTGGCTTTTGCTGCTGGAGTAGGTGGCCTGGCATGGTGTAACAGGGCAAAAGCAGCTCAGTTCCCACCAGGGAGGAGCCTTGGCCTCATCCAAACACATCGTCCGCAGCCTTCCCTCGACACAGAGATGCTTTCAGCTTGAGCAGTATCAATAATGCTTTTGCAGAGGAAGCCGATGCGTTCACGTGTGAATATACGTGTGTCCAAGTGTTACCTTCTACAGCACATTAAGTTAAACGTTCAAACTGCAACATGGCTTATGGCTTGTATGAGCTATTGGCTTGTATGTGCTATTAAAAAGGTTTGTACGTGACACAATTCTTTCAGTCTCAACATCTGCAAATCTCTGAAGCCTAACAGGATTTTTAAATGCTTCATCTGTTTGATCTTCCTAACACTAACAAATAATTCTTTCAACCTCACTACCTGTACCTCCTTCTTTTTGAGTTAGCCGAGTTTTAATACCCTAGTAAAGTTTCATAAATGTATCTTATGGAAAGGACATTTCCTAATCCCAAATTGAGGTAATGAGATATAATTCCTCACCAAAATTGTCTAATTACAGTGTATTAGAAAATGACAAATCTCTCTCTTGAAGAATAAAAAAATCAGCAGGTAGCTGGCAGAATAGATTATGTTTAATTATAAATATTTTCACTACACTGTTAATAACATGACTTAGGAAAAAGATTAAAAACATAATGTAAATCCTTTTTGCATCCATTTTTAAACAAGTCTTTAGTTCTTCTTCTATACACAAATGTGTATCCGGCTCTAGCATTCATTTGTTGAAACTAGATCAGTACCAGGGGAATCTTTGATCTGCACAATTATCAATTAGATAATTAAAATCAGAAGAGTGAAGATGCTTTGAAGATTTATTAGTAACTTAATTTATTCTCAGTTATTAATTTTCATTGCATAAAATCGAAAAACATGAAACAACAAAGCGTGCATGCTGTCTCTGTAGCAGTCTTTGAACTAACAAGTCTCCTATGAGTTCTAGGATGTATATTCTGGGTTATTTAATTATATAGTACATGTATTCCTAAGAAAATATAGGCAGAGTCTGTGAGGGATAGATTTGTGATTAGTATTGTAGCAAATAATACATCTATAGTTGAGGTTTTATGAAAAACCAAGTAAGTTTTGAAGTATTTAATAACATTTTCTCTTCAAATTTACTCTAAAAATGCCTTCATCCTGGAATAAGAACAGGGTGGATGCCATCATTACAGTTCAGCCTTTTTTTTTCACTACTATCTATTGCATTGATGGGAATTAAATGTCAAACATCAGGCAAATCAGACCATCTTATGATTACACACAACAGCCCGCTGCTTAAATTTAAATAATGGAACCTCATCCTTCCTTACATGGATTAAAGAAAAGATTTTTAAACTTACGCAGTCTGTTTGTATTTACCAAAGATGCTACACAGTGACATTGTACTCTCATGTGCAAAAGTACGTGTGCCACATGATTTTCTTCCAGTCAGGGACAGTGATTACTCTAGAGTTACTCTTTCTGTGAAGCTGAGTATAATTAACTAATCCAAGTGGTTACTTGGAAACTTAAAGGACAGAAGAAATCTCTGGACTAGCTGACATAGTGGAATGACCGGAAAAACAAATATACAGGTGGTAAAAAAAATATATAAGGCTTAGCCTACTTTAAACACTTAGATACATGAAAGACACATTGGGTAGGAATACTACCAAAACCCCCACCGTTTTAAGTTTTTGAGGGTAAAGAGTTTTTAAAAAAACATAGCGTGCAAGTCAAAACAATGGAGATGGATATTCCATCTGTAGATTACAAGCTTCAGAAAGAGTTAAAACATCTTCAGTTCAGAAATATTTTTTCTGGATTTTGTAAGAAACCAAAGTGTTTGAGGGGAAAAAAAAAAAGCCTTTTTGAAAACCATTTATTGAAAAAGTAGAAACATTGACAGCCCTGGGGTCTCTTTCTGTTACAAAACCTTTCCAACACCAAGGTCCTTTCCACCAGCATGCTCTGAGGCAGGAATTGTGATCCATATCAGAAAAAAGAAGGAAGCATGTCAGAACGTTTCAGCAGCAAGCCACGCACCTGATACCATACAGACTGAGTTTCATCTTTTAAATATCATAGAAAATTACCAGAAATGAAGCTATGCATCATAACAGCCACATAAGCCTACCTCCTTGAGGAAGGATTTAAAGAGCTCTATCATTCAAGATCTGTTTGTGAGCCTGATTTTGAAAGGCTCATATCAAGTATTCTGCTCATTCACCCCATGTACTCAAATGAGGAGATGCCATTTGTTACTAACATGTACAAAGAAAACAAGAAGAAAGAATGGTATCTCCTGTCAGTAACAGAAGTTCAGAGAATGAGTATTCTGCCTGCCCACCCACAGTCTTTATGCAGTTTTTCTATATAGATAAAGGGCAAATAACTGAAGATTCAAATTGCATCGTAGATGAAATCCCAAAAGTTACTCTTCAGTCACATGCATCTATAGCAATTTGTTCTAGGAATCAGGCTTTCCACCACCACCTCATATACATGATATTTTTAGTATTTCCTGGTTTCAGTTAGGAGAGAAATCACAAAAAAGATAGCTTTTCTTATGTATTTTTCTATGTATTTCCGTTGCCATTGTACCTTAGAAGGAAACCATAGCAGAGAAACAAAGCACAGCAGGATAATAAGCATCTGGACCATAAAAGAGGCTGAGTTACCTCTTCCATTCAGATGAGTATTTAGGTAAATGTTACTTTAATTGGAAGTGACCAACATGCCCTTAAGCTAAATACAAAAACCTAGCCCAGTGAACTGTTATTGCAAATGCGAAATAAAAAGCATCAGCTGTGTCAGATGAAAATAATCTCATTCTAATGTCACAGAGCTGAGTAAAGACAGAGTTACAACTTCTACTTCAAGCTCTCTGATACAAATAATAAGTGGAATGACACGATCTCTGGCATTCACCAGAAAAAAACAACCTGCATTTTGCTAAGTTAATTAAATGTTTTTACCGCACTATGGATAGCTTATTGTTCAGAGTGGTCAGACACTATGCCGAGCAAGCATCATCATAAGCTATCCCTCTCCTCCCTAATTTGTTTCAACAAAGCCTACAGTATCCTCCTTTTTATTTTTTAATTAGCATTCTGAAAAAGCATGTGCACGCTGCTGTGTCCTTCCTCGGGACGAAGCTGAGGAAGACCCTGGCAGCAGCAGCAGCCACCGCTGCCTCTGCCCTTATTATTCCATGGCTGGCAACTGGCTTGGCCACCACTGCAGACCAGGCAAAAAGAAAAGCTTCCTCTCATATTCACGTACTACACAGTGTATTTCCCACATTGCTTCTGGACAGTAACAGAGACAGCAAGTTCTCAACAAATGAATTTTTATGATAAACAAACTGTTGCTGCTTTAAAGCTAAATAAAATAGTTTTAACTTGATAAAGTGTTTGACTGAGAACTCACATTTTCACTCCAATATATCTTTCCCTTTCAGACCATAGTCTGATTATTTACAAAAATGCTGGAAATGTACCTCAAATTTGAACATAGTTACTCTGAATTACTTTCCAGTAATTCAGAATGCAAAGCAGCATTTCCAGTGATTTGTGCCATTCTGATAACTTGGAATAGTCAGGAACTGAGTTCATGCCTGCTTTGCATTCCCAAAGTGACACAAAACAAATGGATTGTACTAGGGAATTCATGCTTTCTTAAGTTCTCTTCTCCCTTCTTTCACCAACGTTATATCAAATAACTAATGCATCACAAAAACCCAAAAACTTTTACTGAAGAAATAAGGAAGTCATACATAGAAGTTACAATATTGCTTCATTGGAAAATTTTCATACTCATATTTTCTTTCTTCAGAAACCCTGTCCAATACTCCATAACAAATTCATTCAGCCATGAAAACATCCTTAGTGCTCTGCAACGCACAGCGCGTGAAAACTGCGGTGCACCAGGGAATACACCCTGCACGCACACACACACGCACGCACAGTTTTAGCAATCGGGTCCGTAGGTATACGGCACACTGAGGGGCTGGCAGAACACTCCGTTTTGGTGCAGAAACGTAACTGAGCGAGGAAAGAGGAGGCTGTAGCTTGTTCCACGGGCTGCCCACAACAGGCAGAGGAAAACGACGTGCTTCAGCCAAAACCAACAGACGTGCTGCTCCTCTCCTCTGCCTCCCAAGTCCTGTGGGGCAGAGCGGTTCGCCCAGAGCATCCCGTAAGTCAGAGCTGTCAAAACCGCCAAGGAAACCGCACGCGAGTCCTATGCTAGCCATTAGCACGTGACAGATCTGTGCGCGGACCTCTTTCTTCAGGGGGTGCTTGCACGTACGGGTTCCTTGTAGGACCGGGGAGAAAACTGCACTATCTGATACATACGTCCACTGACACAGAAGCTCAGCAAAGAGGGTAGAGCTCAGAGTCCTAGGAGAGAAAATGGGAGTAACAGTTTCCTGAGGACTGCTAAGCCAACACGCTATTAAATGTACCGTCTAACATTGTTCTGTTCTTCCACTCTTGCAGCTACCACATGTGATGGACAAAATCCAAGTTAAACACTCTCACCAGAGCATGCTCCAAGACAGACGACTGGGCCTCGGGCTTCGCCAATACAATGTAGTTCTATTCTCTATTTATTTTTGTAGTTCAAAGACCTGGCAGTAGCCCATTTGATGCCTGCCATAAGGACCAGTGCACTCCTGATTGCTGCCATGAGATTTCCAAGCCAACAGACGGCATGTATTCCAGCGTATGCCAGTCACCAAGATAGGCTACGTACAAATAGCAGCGGGATTCTCTGAAAGAAAGAAAAAAGCCAGCTCCCATTTCCACTTTGAACCCCCCCATGATAGGCTGCCAACTTGAGGACCTTGCTTTAATCACAGCTACCACATGAAAGAGTTTATTCTGTTTATCTTGGTTCATTTAGGAAACCAGTGATAAGTCTGCCATGAAAAAATTCCATCTTCTCCTGGAAGCTGGCATACTTGTCCCAAGATATGGGCTTTGATTTCATTTTAAGTGCAGTTATTTACAGTCATATCACAGAGCGCATGAGTTTTCTCATTCTACCAGATGACTTCTTTTCCCTAATAAGCAAGCTGTGAATACTTCAAAATTCCTCTCAAGTACAATGGCATCTCTGAGTGGAAGTGGTGGGAAAAGGGCAGCAGATCCTCCTAAAGCCGCAGCTCAAGTGTGCAGGCTGCATCCTTGGTGTGTGCACCCAGCCAGGCAGCAAAAGCTGCTGGAAGAAGAGCTGTGGCACACACATAGGAGGGGATGAGGTACGTGATGCGACTAAACTTTCTCTCTCCCATTAGGCTTTCTGAAGCCGATAGGACAAGCGCAATATTAAATAAAGATACGAGACTGGCACCCAACTAATGAATATGAAGACGGAGCATTACTTTGCCATGGAATAGCAATAACAGAGAAAAACAAAGATGCAGACTAATTGCAGCTAAAATCATATAGCCCTCTTTTGCACGAGCTAACTGCATTTTTTTGGCTATGGAGTATTGTGGATAACCAAACAGGTACTCCTGTCCCTGTAAATCAGAGCAGTATATATACGTTTTAACTTTGCTACCATCCATCGACCCCTGCCTGCCACCAGCGCTGTTTGTGGTGTAGCCAGATTCTGCAGTGCTGCTGCATTAGTTTTGTGGGCTCTCTAGGTAACTCATAGGGTTTAAGTGTCAATGATTGCAATTCTCTCTCTGCTCATAAGGAGTTTTAGAAGGTGAGACATGGCCGACAGGTTCTTTTGAACCCAATGGATGCAAGGTAGTGGCTGTGGTGATGATGGGAGACTATTTAGGCGCAGATGGCGAACGGACTTTGGAAGCAGATGGTAGCAGTCTGCTGTAACCGAGCGAAAGACATTTATGGACTTGTTTGATTCCTGGAAGCTACGTGAAGCCTCAACTTCTGGCAAAGACATAAATGGGAATGGAGAGGAAAACTCTTCCCATATTTGCAGAAAGATGCATAATTTTCAAATTCTGAAGGATCATAATATTCAGCACAACCATTTTTCCTCTTGAAATGTAGGTTATATTACTACACTTACTTCTGATTCCTCAGCCCTTGGCACCCATAATTCAATTTTCCAGTTTAAAAAATTGCTGAGGTCTCTATGCTGATATCTCAGCAAACACAATATTTCATCTCTAACTGTATCCTGTTTAGTCTGGATTTGTTCATGTTCACGAGCAGGAGATTTGAAATACAGCCTTACAGAATAATCAGTAATAAACACACAAAAGTGACAGGCAATAATTTCATAGTTTTCATGGGAGATAACATAAGATATTTTGCAAAACGTTGCCATATCATGTGATTGTGCCAATTTACCTCTCACAGTACGATAGAGTTATTCATATTGCAAGATTTTAGGAGATGCTACTATAAATCTTGCAGTATCTTGCAAATGTGCAATTACTCTTCACAAGTGCCCAGATGGGGATTATATCTCATTATAACAAGTGCTATGCAAAAAACAAATGTCTGGCTGTAATTAATGGGGTTGGAAACTTCAAGAAGAACAGATCTGCTGATGAAAAAAACACAAACGGTCATAGTTTCAGCTTGAATAACAACTCAAATGACTGGATGTTTATGTTAACCTTGTCCAAAGTATGCAATCACCCTGAGAATGCAAAACTGGACTGAATCACAAAACTGGACCTTCCTTGCAAGCTTTCCACTATGCCCTTTGTCTGTGTGTCTATGCGTTAGAAATATGTCAAAAAATTTTCCTTTCTCATGCTACAGTAGCATTTAGATTTCTGACCTTTTTTAGAAACAGAAGTAACAGATCCCTGGAAAAAAAAAGAAAAGCAGTTTTTATACAGCATTAAGGTTAGAAAAAGGTCCATTTTCGTGGAAGCTTAAACAAGTTCCTATTTTATGCTTGAACCGATTCACTCGAACACCTAGACCTGATTGCTCACATAGGCGTAACGTGGCATTGCCAAATTCCCAATTACAAGCTCTAACCAAATTTTCCAGCAAAAAACATTCCCATTCCCCCTGCCTGGAACCTTAAAACATGTCAACGAATAATCAGTTCCCTTCACGTACCACTGTGGCATTCTGCAAATAGACCATCCCTGGATTTTCCTGCTCAAGAACTGCTTGTAGCCAGTCCACACACTTTGCAGTATTTCAATTTCATTTGCCCCAATAACAGATTTCCCCAAAGAAACATCTTTGGATGATCTCAAGTGCATGCCAGAGACAGCCAGCTGTACAGGCTTGGATTTTTCCCTGAAGTTTTCTGTAACGTTATTAGCTGAACAGGCTCAGCTGAGTATGTATTCAGATACGCTTTTATTAAAATTGACTTTTAATGTTAGTCATGAACAGATCTTCATACTCCTAAACATTTTTTCCCTTAGTGCCAACAGAGTTAAAGAAAACTGCATCTAAATAAAGTTATTCTTACTGTTTAATAAACATTTTGATTAAATACACCACGTGTTGATCCATCTCTAAAATATTTTTAGATGCTTTGAGATGTGAGTTTTCAGTTTTCTCTAAAAATTACCTATTACATCTATTCCAAAGGAAGCATGGGACAAGTCAGATGAGAGTTTTAAGGCGTAAAGTGAAAACAGCTGAAATTTTTCATTCAAGAAAAATGACCTTTTCTGAAAAGAAGGCTTTGAATTTACGATTCTACCAATTTTCCTCTCATTCTCAGAAGTGTTGAGAAGCAAAACGGAGATCGATTCCTTTTCCTTTCTATTGGAACAGGAGCCAAAAAGCAGAGGCAGGTAAATTCCACTTACCTACCTTTAAGTTCAGCCTCAGCAGTGTCATTTGTCAGTCAGGACCAATGTCAGGATTGCACACTTATTAACTGAGTTCCTTTTATTGAATCCTTGCAACCCTTACTAACACGTAAGCCGTAAAGCATGAAAGTATGCATTCATTTTGAGTTCAGTTTGTAGAACAAGTAACCAAGAAAACCACTGCTCTGCCTCCCTTTCCCTCCAGTTCCCAAAACCTGTCTTGAAAATGTTTAATGACCCTAACCCTGCAATGGTGCAAATGGATGCCGTTTCTTAAACAGACTGTCATAAACACATGATGAACAAGGGGAACTGTAATGGCTATTTTTAGATGGATGGCACCAGTTTCAGAGAAAACTTCTTTAAAAAAAAAAGGCTTTTGGATCACCCTTCCTTATATGCAGCTACATCAATCTACCTCAGCTTTCTCTACAACAAAAAAAAAGAGTAAGTGATGTCCAGCATCATGCCTGGGCTTTCTGCTAGACGGAGAGGACACATCCTGCAGGCTCCGTGGACCAGCAGCTGCCACTTAGCAATGACTTGGCTGACTGTGGGAAACTGCAACCCACACATTTATTCTCCTGACTTACTCATTTGCTCTTCTGACTTTTCTTTGCAGTTTCTTCCATCCGGTCTGTGCATAATCAACTTCTCTCTCTAAATAGTGCTTAGGATGCGAACCTCAGGTTTTCTTCTTGCTAGAATCCCTGCTTACTTAGTCCCACTCGCTGTAATTTTGTACTTGTTATTTCTGTCTGACGCCATGCTCTCACTAGAGAATCGAAAAGCTTGCAGTAATTGGCCCTAATAGTTGCCCTTGAAAGATTACTGCTGGTTTATGTTTGGGAATACCAACTCTGACAAGTTATGCCACCACTTAATTTGTACTTGAATCATTTAGTAGGTGAGTTGACCTTGATCACCTTAACACTTAAAAAAAAAAAAGGTAACAAAAATCATATACCCAACAATGTGAATAAATATGCTGAAATAGCTCTGCATTCTTGAACTCTCTTAGTCTCTTTTTTGATCTGTGCAACTCCGAACAGGATAAGAGGCATTTTGTGCTATTTATATGCAGTCTGTTCAGGAGAATCGCCCCGCAGCTGGGAGAATATGACAGTGTATACTTACCAAGAAATACACAATGCTGAAACGCTGCTGTGAATTTTTCATGGGTAGGGACTTAACAAGACAGAGCTCTGCCTACAGATTAACTAAGAAAGTATTACCTGGATCTAATGATATGCTCTTGCTTTCACTAAAATATTATAATGCAAACCAGAATAAAACTCTGGCTGTATATCCACAAAATATAATTTTTTCCACCAGAAACTAGAATAGTTTAATGTGTTGATTTTTACATCCTGCTACAGTCCTTTAATAAAATCAGCCTGGAGTTTGGAGGGTTCAGCTATTGTATTTAAAAGGCATTAGTGTCCAGATTGTAAATTTGACCATTTCTCCCTCTCTCCGGCCCTTAACAACAATATTACAACAGAACAAAAAGAACCAACCTGTGCTTGTTAACATACTTACATGATTTTCAACCTAAAAAAATTGCGGTTTTATATGTCCTACTAATTTTTCTAACAAAGCCAGCAGAATACAGTTCTAGCAGTTGACCGAGGCTTCTAATCCAACAAAGCACTTAAATACATAGTTAATTTTAATCTTCCAAGTTGACGCCTTGACATCAACTGAAATACCCAAGAGCAGAACTGGATAGAAATAGTAATACTCCCTGCCTAACACCACCCCCTGCCCCCCAAAAAGCCCCAACAAACCCACAACCCAAACAACAACAACAAAACTTCTAAGAAATTAATCCCAAATCTGTACACCCAGAAACCCCTAAAATATTTACTTTTTTCCCAGAAATTAGAAACAAACAGAAAGTTCTGGCCTCCTGAATGCATGCCAGGAAAGCTCCTGTCATCTGCCAGAAAGTGAACTTACAGCAGGGAAAAAGGTGGCTTCAATAAGCCCAAGAAGGGAGTAATAAAAGCAACAAAATTATTATGAACAGCCTGGTAGGTAGTAATTACAGCCATAAACCCGTTGCTATTTACTCACTCGGGTTTTTTATAGCTATCATGGCAAAAGAAATGGGAAAAGGATGATGAGATGGTTTTGAGAAGTTTTAATCGTTTGAGAAGCTCATCGTGTTCAAGAGAGCTGTTAAGAATGAAAGCACGAAAGAGCTCACTGGGAAATTTGATAAATGGGCAGTCTGCTCTGTCTTTTGAGGAAACCTGATAAAGACAACTTTATGTGCTGCGTGGGGGAAAAAAGTCAGTATAATTTTTTCTGAGAGATGAACTTACAAATGCCTCTTGAATGAATAAAACCATCAGTAACTATGGGATAGTTACGTAACTGAACTCGATACTTGTATTAACTTAACACTTTAGACATGTCATTGTTAACTCCTGATAATCACTCTGCTGTAAGTAGCTTCACTGGGTCAGGGTAGAGAGTGTATCTTACAATTTATAATGGAAAGATAACCATAAATCATGTTTGCTCCTGTGTTACAGAAACTATAAAACTGAAGATCAGCATTATAAATGTAAATTTTGAAATCCAAATAAGGTCAAGGAGTACAAACTGAAAAATGATGCTCTAACCCATGAAAACTCATATCTGGAAGATCGAAAAACTCCCTTCAACATCCGAATAAATTCAATATTTCTAACGATTTCATAACAATGTGAAAGCCACAGAGTTAATGGGAATTTCATGCTCAGACTAGCTCTGATATTGTATAGAAAGTTGTCAAAATTAAAAATTATCCACAGAATACAAATTGTGAAAGTTTACATCGGAACAATTAAAACATATAATTTAGAAAAAATTAATAACTTATTCAAATAAAATAGTTCATAATGATTTATTCCTGAACCTAAATGTAAAATAAAACAAAAATTAAAGTTAATTATTTCATAAGAAAATTTTTATATCATTGAAACAAATCAAGAAAACAAAACAAGTCATTAAAATTTTCTTGTATTGAAAATGTTAAAAATTAATAGCTTCCTGTGATGCTTTTTAATTTCTATGAGATTCCTTATTCTGATAAAAATTTGTTCTAGAATTTTGTTTCATCTGCACTGCAGTTTAATAAACTTTATTGAAAGAATTTGAATGTTGCAAAACAAAGGTGCCAGACAGAAATTTTAAAATTTCCTTATGATGCATTATAGCAATGACCAGACGTATAATTTGAAAATCAGGTGTCTTCAGAATATTAAAAGTCCTGTACTTCTAAATCCTTTACTTCTAATAATCCTGTTAACTTCTCAGTTAGAGCAGGGATTTTCAGAGACTAATTTTCAATATAAAATGTGTGTCTAACTTTCTGAGATGAGCTTGTGAAAATTACAACTGTGTAAGGAAGGAACTGTTGAAAGTTTTTATTATAATAGTCTTGATGGAGACAAGCCAATCAATACATATTACAGCACAGTGTGTCAAACGTATTACGGTTAGATGTTTCAATGGATCACTGAATCTTTCACTTCCATAGCTCAATTTCAAATATGATTGGATTGAACGCAGTCATCACTAGTAACTTTTCGGTGACTACAGAAATGCCTGTAAACTAATTCCGTGGAAAATAGAGCTAATTGTTAATTCCCTATTTCTTTTTAAATAATAATTCAACCAAAGGCCTAGTTTTTCTTTGGCAAGCTTTGTAGGTAAGGTGGTAGTGCTGCAGGTCCTTTTTGTTCACTGTGGAAATTTTTATTGCTTTGGGGATTCAAAACCAAAAAAGAACAATTAAAACATAACTGTTGACTGAAACTGATGGCCAAGAGTTGTGCCAAAGCAATCCAGCCCCCTTCTGAAGCCTTTTGTTACAACATCTCACAGATTTGGTACGTTTACTTGTCTTTTCTGTTCGCGGTAGCTACGGGAACTTAAATGTAAAGAGCCACTCATACCATTAATTGCTCCATGAACCTTGAGTCATAACGATTCAGATGCACCAAGGCCACCATAGGCTCCCCAACCCAGGAAAGACCTGCGACCAAGAGCAGCTGCAAAAGCATCTTGTACGGTCACTTCGTTCTTCTGTCTTTCAAGGCAGAAGTGCCAAGGACTTTAAGGCTTCTGCTTTGCATTCCTCCTTAGCTTGCCATAACTGAGATGGTGACTTAGAAGGAAAGAACATATCACAAAGCCATTTTAAAGGACTACTCTTGTGGTTTTGCCTAGAGGTGCTGGAAAAGAGAAGGATTAATGTTTTCTAAAGGAAGGTAAATATGTGAAAATAGCATACATTTGTAATGCGTGTGGTTGAACAAGTAAATGAAGTTTCAAGGTTTAGAAAAAAAAATAAAAAGGAAAAACATATAACTAACCATCTGATTAGATACAAATAATCCATGTGTTCTTCCTGTCCTGATGTCACTTTAGAGTTCAATGCCATGATAGAAGAACTATTTAATTTAATGGCCATATCCATAGCCAGGAGCTTTCCACACCACAGTAGAAGGCTGGGCTGTGCTGGAGTGCTTTGCTAGTGGGAGTAGAGACCAAGAGGAGATAAAGGAATATGGTGCCCTCAGAGTCTATGCTGAAGATTTCTTTTAGTATTTTTTTGCTCATCACCAGCTAGATAGTGACAAGAGAAACTATTCCTAATTAGTTTAATTAGGAATTAGTCTAGAAACCAAAGCCAGTCTAGTTCAGTAATGACATTAATATCCAATAACTAGGTCACATTATCCGCAATTACAATAGAGACTATAGAGTTCCTTGTGGAAAACAACTTTCTATATTATCACAGGACATGAATAAAATCTGGGATGTATCTAGTTCAATAATGGAGTCAGTCAAGCAGAAAATTAACCAACACACAGTCTAGCCACTAATCCAGTAACTCTAAAATTCCTGCAGTAGGTCAGGTATCTGTTTCAATCAAACCAGTGGAGAGAAAAGAATCCAGAGAGTTGTCTCATAGAGTGTTTGGAGAGAAGAGAATGTCACTCAGAAATGAAAGACTAGATGCTTTCACCGACGGAGCAGTGCTCAGTGCAGCAGGTAGGCAGGAAGGATATCGGGGCACTCTCTTGGCTCTAATGATCCTTCAGTTAAGACTGGATTTGCTATGTGTGCCTCATACCCATTTGTTGGGCATATCGTCCAACATATTTCCTAAACCTGGTATGGGGAGTCTTGGCAATTAGCAGAGGAGCTCTCTCCGTCAATGAATTCTGCATGTGGGCTAAGCAAATTTAAGAAAATCCAGATCGCGGAAGTCCTTATTATTTCAAATGTCTTCCAGCTGTTTTCTGTCAATCACAGTGCTTTAGTACACCATGAAAGTTGTTGAGAACCTCCGATGCTGCAAAATATTTTCAGAAGATGAAGAGCAAGAATCTCTCCTTACCCCATAAGGAAACCTCAAAGCAAAGGCTATGACTAATTTGTCCAATCTGCACATAAAGGGTATTAAGGTCCTGATCTCAGAAATTTCCAACAAACTCCAAGCCTACACTACAGCCTTCAGGACTGTTTTGCTTTGCGTGGAAACAATATATGAGAAGGAGGAAGAAAGCTAACACTGGTTTGTTCCCTGTCTGTAGTCATAAGTACCCAGAGTCCCACAGGTCAGATATAGCGAAGGACGACTTATTTGAAATGAACGTATGGACAGATATAGGTTCATCTAAGAAGCTGACACAGGAATCTCATAAGCACGTCAGCTACTACATCCTTTAATTCCAGCTATGTATATAGTACTCAATAGTGCAAGAGACTTAAAGATTTTTTTCAGTTTATCAATATTGTACCAATTTTTTCTCCCATGAAGAGAAACAAACTTAAAATAACAAAAATATCCAAAGCCAGCCACCAGTAAGTGTAGACAAGATAGCACGCTTACTTTCACTGATTTACACAGTAGATAAGATATCAATCAGAGATTGGCATGCCTGTTCAGTACCTGTGGGAGATGATGTGGTTATACACTAGACAAATGTCAAGGTCTTTAATTTTTCACCAAGGTACGTTCCCTGTGGTTTCATTGCAGAGGTCAAGATTTTAATTACCAGGGCAAATGTATTTTTAAGGTGGGATTATGTATTTATAAGGTTTTGCATCGTGGTTTATTTTTTCTTGTAATCAGCATTGTTAAGAGCTCTAATAATGTATAATTTATTAAAAATAGTCTTTTTCTTCAGTTATCTCTGAAAATGTATTCTGTTTTGCAACTATATCTTGTCTTCATAAAGTGGTTACAAGTCAAAATGACATGCATCAGCAGCCTTTAAGAATAAAAATAAAGCTGTTTTCAAAACTGCTTCCCTCATACTAAAACACAGTTTGAGAGAAGTATAGTTTTCAATTTCCATGGTAGAGATGCACTAACCAATTGGAAGGCAGTTGCTGCCAGGAACATTTGGTGTCAATTACAGCAGGGCTAGAGAAAAAAAATATATATATATAAATTTTTTTTTAGAGAAACTGGTGAAATCTCACGTTTTTCTTGGGTTTGTCAGAAGTGAGGATTTCCTGCATTTTCTGTTCTGTCAAAAGGCAGTTTGTCCCAGCAAAATGTCAAGATGTCTTTATCTAAGTAATTGCCCCGCTTGCATTCTCAGCAGACCAGAAAGTTGTACTATTTTCATGAGTAATAATGAGAATACTAGAATGTGATTATTAAATGCAGACATCTGAGGGACAGAAATTGTAAAAACGGAGGACAATTTTCCACTTACACTTATTTAAATGGCTGCCACTATTATTCCTGGAACTGTCCCATGACTGCTGCTATTGGTGGCCACATACCTCAGAGCCCAGGTCTGTCTTTATGCCATGAGTAACTTACCCCATGAGTAGTCCCACTGATTTCGTTCCCTACCCTTCCGACATAGCTATGGGACAGAATCAGGCCCTTATGATCTAACAAAAAAGCTCTCTCAGTGGATAAGTAGAGGTGTTGCACTTTCCTTAAAAGCACTTTTTAGGCTATAATAAAATATACATGGACTGTAGTTTTCAGTTCATAAAGAAAACTAGTGCTTTCTGGGTTGAAAAAATGAGCTCCAATGAATAATAATGTCCTTGCTTGTGGCTTCAGAACTTAAACCCCATAGGTTCTCACCTTTTTCAATCCCATAGAGCAATTCCTTTCCCCATAAACTAAAGCTCCAGCCCACATCAGTTTTATTACATACCTTTAAAATGTCATTTTAGGCTAAAAATGTGCTAAATGAATTTTAAGTATGTTCTACCAATCATAAAAAGAAAACTGCATATAGACCTCCACAGACAATGTGGAGTACAGAAATTGTGTCATGTTGGGAAAGAAAACAGCCATAGCTGTTCATAGACTGCTGGTGAACCAGCAGTGAGTCAATCAAGCTATTCTTGGTTCCTTCAAAAAAAACGAGTATTTTTTTCCTTTCGCTCTATCTTTGTGCCCCTAGCACATGGAGGCTGCCTTGCTGCGTGTATAGCCAGAACGATCACACTTGACTTCTGAGCATGCCGGGTCTCACCCGTTGTAGAGCTGGAAAGGCACCTCCTGGGGTGAACTGGGGGATGAGAGGGTGTCATTGGGAGTTACTAGGGAAGCACGGGTTTCCCTGCAAATGATGAAGGTCTATGGCCTGGCATTAGCAAACTCCAAGTAGACAACTTCTCACTGGGGGAAAAAAAAAAAAAAAAAAAAGCAGCTTTCTTGAGCTGGCACAATCTCTTGTGTAAGTTTTGCAATCTTGTATCTCACCAGAGCTATAAAAGGAGGCCCAGAACGTGATCTCATTTCCACCACATCTGGAATGATTCCACTGGAGTCACTAAAATCCCTCTCTTGTGCCTCCAGAACAACAGGCTGCAATTACTTCAAAAACTGTTAGCCACCAGAAAGAGTGGTAGGAATTCTCCTTTCCTAGGGGCACATTTGGCTATAACATGCAAACCCATGTCCCACACGTTAGATTTCTACTTACTTGAGCAGGGCACTAGCTTTTGCAGTTGCTATAGATTCCTCTTTCACTCCATTGAAATTCAGACAATTTCATTTTTAGATGCCTCATGGGTTGATTGCAAAGTACAAAGTGGTTGAAGTTTTAAGCTCTTGCTTCTAGTCATAAGGTGCTCAATATTAATGTGAAGCTTTATTACGCATGAAAAGCTACTGAAAGTAACTTACATTTTTTCCTTCCCTCTCAGACAATACATTTGGGTCCCACAGCAATGAGGATAACTTGAATTTATAAGTGCAGTGTGACAAAAATTACTGCAAAGTACATTTTTTTCAAAAGTTCCTAAAATTTTCCTTAGAAGAAAACACAATTTTCTGTAATTCTGTGTTAGCCCTGACTATCAGGATTTCCACTACTTTCAAAAGTAGTGTCTGCTTTCATTTGGGAGGATAGAATGCTGATAGAATACATTTTCTCACAGTAAAATTAGCATTAAAATTAAAACAGCATTCCAGTCTGGTATCTTACTAGCACAAACCAAGCACAACCAGTACAACTCATCATACAGTCATCTCAAACCAAAGGCCAATAATACACTACCATTTATTCACACTTATTTATTTATGTGCGTTTCTAGAAAAACTTCACATATTTCTTGCATAGGACACATTTCTTGGTCTAATTAACATCCCTTTAATCTCTTCTATTCGATATTTTATTAGAAGACGTGACAAAAAGTTATTCTTGACTTTAATGTCTTACTGAAATTAAGGGTGTTAATTCCATTTATAGACAAGAATATTAAAACTGAAGGGAACCGACATGACAATTTCTCTCGTCACCCACTGCCAAGATCGTTTCTAGTTTTACTTTGGTGAAACCTGGGAAACATGTTGTTAGCCCTTCTCTGTCTCCTTCTCCCAGCATTATTACAGAAGAGTTGGCATAGTCTCATTTTATTTATTTCATTCAAAGACCTCCTCACCTTCCCTCGGCTTATTTTTTTCCTTTCTTTCTCCTCCCACCCACTCCCAGTCATAAAGCTTTCTGTAATTATGGTAAGCTTCACAGCTCTGTGGGTTTAAAAAAAACCCTCATAAAATAAAGCCTTTTTTTTTTTTTTTTTTTTTAAGCAGAACACATGCAGGGTGCTTAAGAGAGATGTGAAAATGCTCTCATTTGACTACCCTGATTTGAGGGCAATTTTTGGCAACAGACGAAATTCATAAAGAACACAAGGAATAAATTAGCAGGTCATCAACATCTTTGTAGCCACAGAACATGAGAAAAATGATGAGGAATAGACAGGTTAGGTGAATCAATGGGTAAGTTATATATTAGAAAAAAAGACAAGAGGGTGACTGTTTGTTTGATCCCCCTGAAATTATTAAGTCAAGTTGGTTTTTTCATTTCTCCTTTTTTTCTACATCTCCTAACTATTGGTGCCTCCTTACTGAGTGCCTGCCTTGGGTCTCCCGGAGCCTGCTCTCAGGGTTGAATATTTACAGTTCCAAATAAAGCTCTGAAGCACAGTCTCACAGTCAGGTTTGATATACCTCAAACAGTCACCCAAAGCATGTCACCCAACGTTAGTGGAAACATTTGGAAATAACGGTCTAGTACAGCACACTGTGTAAAAGAGAAAATAATATGAAATTTTTACTTTGCAATGATTGTATCTGTAAAGTAAGTATTTTACAAGGTTTGTTATATCAGATTACTTAGAAATGTGAGGGATTTGTCCTTTCTTTGAGTCAAAAGTAATGTTTCCTGCTTTCAACTATCTTATTGTTACCAGATCTATTGCTGGTGCTGCAGAAACAAAGTGAATACATCAACAAATCAACACGGAAAGATTTATTTTTTCTTAATAAGTTAAATGAATAGAAAATGCCCCATCTACAGGGGTCTCATGCCAAAAATGGGAGTTAAAAACAACTAAATAATAGGAATGTAACACCTTGCCGCTACAATCTAAGCATTCAGAAATTCACCATATGCTTGACATATGCTAAAGGTCACAGGCAGCCAATGGCAAAACATGAGAGAGTTTCTGAATGTTATAAATTATCATCTTCCAGCTAAAAAGGCACTGAACCCAAGACATAATAGATTTTAAGACTAGAAGGACCTCAACTGTGATTATCTTCTAGTCTGATCTTCTGCAATAAGCGTTTGGATTGGTTGTAACCAATAAAAGATGAATTACCCTGTTTTCCATATATCATCCACCCTCAGATAAACCAGCATCCCCCGAAAGAACAGTGTGCAGATAACCCTCAGATAACGTACAAGTTAATGCAGAAAGCATCTGGCTCCAGACAGTAGGCAAGAGCTATGGCACATTCCCTCCCTCTCAGCCCTCTCCACGGGACCCTCTTCTCCATCCCACCAACCCCATCTCCCACGCGCTCTTTCTTCCCGTAGCCCTTCACTCCTGACACTTACAGGTCGATAAATCTGTCCAGCGTAGAGAGCTGTGATGCCTGCCGGAGGCGCGAGGAAGCCGGGAGCACAGAAAGAGGGAGGAGAGCCACGGACATGATGGGGGAAGGCAGCACCAAACACCGACTGGGACAGCAAGACATAGAAAGGGAAAAGGCTCGTCCTCATAGGACGATGGGTAACAAGTGGGGAAAATCACACTAACCTTTATTTTTATGGTTTGACAGCTCATTCTCCTTGCTGGGGTCAGGTTGGCATATGAAAGGAAAACTCTGGAATTAAAAATCTCCTTGTTATTGTCATGGACATAATAACCTGTGCTGCAGACTAATTCCTAAGTACGTTAAATACATAGGTATGTGTGACCAAGTTTATTTATATAAGTAAATGTCTACAAATATTGGAATTTCACATAAAATGTCAAAAGTTCACATTTCCATAATAAAAAAAGTAATTCCGAAATGAGCCCTGATTTACTGTGCTTTTGTGTGTAATGGTCTTCAGCACTTGACCCCATGTTCTCTCTCAGCTCATTTTTTCGACAGTACTTCAAGTTTTTCCCTCATTTTCTAATTTTATCCTTTCCATACCCACAGATTGTTCTCTTAATTAATTAAAAACTGGACCAGAGTTAATTTATACTAGTCAGCTGGCTAATACAGCAATTAGACTGATCAGCCCATGAGCCAAGTCAGACTTGAGAGCTGCTGAGCTCAGACTTTAGGAAGGAGGAAGAAGAAAAGGCAGGGGACACTAACTTGAAGCTCTCTATCTATCCACCAATTTTTACCTACTTGCAAAAGCAATTTTTTTTCTAAGTACTTTCTACCACTTTAAAATGTTCTTGAAACTGCCAAACAGGTCACAGACAGATGAAGATAGAGAGCCCAATAGCATGGTAACATAAAATTTGTTTCCCCTAGCGCTCAGTTTTTGCCCAATGCAAAGGTACTGTCTTTTTCTGTTTTTTCCTGGGTTTTTTTTGTTTGTTTTTGTTTTTTTTTTTTAATCTTTACAACTCTCATCAGCCTTCCAGTCAGGAAAAAAAAAACCATTTTGGCAAATGCTCTGTTCTTTATTTTGATTTAGCTTATCCTTATATTCCTGAAGTTATATTACAGCTGCAGGATATGACTCCTTGTATGGTTGAAGTTTTGATCTCATGAAATGGGACTAATTGCATTAGAAAAGGGTATGTATGCGTACCACAAAATATTTTTCTGCACGCCATATTATGCTTTATAAAAGCAAGAGGCAGGAATAGATACAAAAATTTGAGTCTGACTTTGGCAACTGAATCAGTAAACTAAAATTCAGGAAGACATATGTAAATGTTACAGCTACTGAAGACTAGCTTAACACCATATGAGGAAAGAAATCTGGTTAGTCTTTGACGTGGAAGTCATTCACTGTGTTCTTTCCGGCTCCTCAATATACTGTGAGTAACACTATTCAGCTTATTGATTAACAGATTATTGTTAGATTACTACAGATCTGACCTTGGGCTGATACAACAAGGCGTACCAGTGCTTTTCTTGCAATTGGTTGTTACTCCATCAGCCAATGGACTTCTCCTTGGTGGCAATGGTTACCAAGCAAATGATGTTTCCCTCTCAGCCTTTGGCAGTTACAGCCAAAATATTGTTGGATAAAGCAGTGGACACGAGGTTTTTGTGCTGCTTTGAGAAAAAAAAGACCTGCCCATCTGAAATCCTTACAGTTCCAAGGCTTCCTTAGGATGCAAATGCTTACCTCTTATTTTAGGATGTAGCTTCTCTTAACAAAATATTTCAGTGGTAGATGGATCTGTCACTTTTGATTATCTGTTTTGGGGGAAGACCACTTCATTACATTAGACAGGAGAGGTATATCAAAACTTTCAAGTCAGGGTTTTTTTTACAGAAAAAAAGGCTACTTACCGAATTTGAAACTCATACGGGCATTTCTTAATTTTTAAGCTATTTTATCTATTTTGAAGTTTGAAAGGGAATCTTCTAAGCTTAAAGGGAATGCATTTATTTTCCCACAACTTTCTTTTCAGTAAGGGGGGGAGGAAGAATTTAAAAAGATGAAGACAGGAAACATTTCATTTTTTTTTTTTCCAAAAGGTCTAAAAATTTTTAGGAATTTTGGATAATTATATCTTTGTATTATTTGCAGTAGACTTCTTGAACAATATTTTTATCCTTGCATCCAAATTGCAAGTAAGCTAATATCTAAAATAACCTTCTAGAATTCTAAAAGAAGGATTTTCAAAAGAGATTGCTCATTTACAGTTCAATTGTCTTTAATTATAGCCCAGAGTAAGAGATAACAATTTCTTGCTCCTTCCCCCCTCTTATGGGAAGAGGGACTGAATTACTTACAGTTCCGCTCAGCAAAATCATCGGGTCATTAAAGCAGAATTGGGCCACCTGCATACAAACACTGAGATTAAAAAACAAAACAAAACCATACACATTTGGCTGCCATCTAGCACTGAAAATGTCTAAACTCACCACTCTCAGCCACGTTTGACCAGAAAGCACTGTACAAGCTTAACACCTGCCCAACCTCTCTGGGTTGACCTTTATCCACTAGATATCCAATAGATACTCAAAAGACATTTTTCACAGTATAACGACAAGATACGATACAACCATCCACATATAAAATTTCTTGCTGGTGCTGCTACACAGCAAGTGTTATGCCTGGGAAGGTGGATGTCTCAGCTTGCAGTTTCAGAACGATCAGAGGCTCAGGATAGAAAGGAAGGAGCGAGAAGGCGAGGGTGAAGGGTGCCAAGGGGTATCTCTGGGTGCTCTTGTTGGTGATTTACTCTGTTGTGGCAAATCACTGAGAAAAGCAAAGCATACAGCTGGGACGGGGAAGACCTGGCATCAACTCAAAGCCTATTTTTATATCCTGTCTAAAACCAGCTGGATGCTAAACTCAGAAACAGGCTTCAGAGCAAGAACAGGAACATAACCTTCCCATCCCAAAGTGGATGCCACAACCACCAGGCTGCAGAGCTATGCTCCCTGTCGAACGCACTTGCACGCAGATGCATACCCTTCTGTGATCAAATAAAAAATGGGGACCGATAGGGAGTCCACTCTTTAAAAAAGAAATAAATACATAAACCCACCTTTGACAGAATTCTAACTTTTGACAGAGTTCTAAGTGTCCGAACCTTACGGGAAAGATTCAGGGTCTTTGTAAGTGAACTGAAATACTTTCACGTAGTCCGGGCACCAAAGAAGAAACCACAGGGATGTACGCCTAATTATGCAGCATCCCACCGACTGGACGGAGTGATACAGCTCTCGGGTCCTGGCCTGCTTTCTCTAGAGCACGCTCTCAGGCCCCTGCTCCGGCTGGTCCCTGCACCGAGAGCTCCCCCCCTGCAATGACACCCTGCGCACCAAGCACCTCATTACAGAGCTCCAGCGTCCTTTGTCAGAGTTAGCTTTTAATTAACACGCTGGGGGCTCCAAGCCAGTTGCTTTGGCTGGTGAATAGGTGAAGTGGGCTTATGAATCCCCAGCCATCTTTGCTTTCTCTTCAGCCATTAACTCTGTCATTCATCTGGGAAAGAAAGAAAGAAGGTACTCCCTGCCATCCAGTAAGATCCAACCTACTTTTCAAAACATAAAACCTTTCCTTAAAAGAAATCCCACGTTAGAGTTCCCCAGAACGTGTCGGAACCGCATTTCACATCATAGGCAAAATGTTTCTTATTTACTCTACTACTAGTGCATTTACCTAGCTGCCCACGAGGACCAACTCTCTCGCGCATCCACTGGGATAACTATTTACACGTGGCTTTCTGATAATTTTAGTGAGGCATATGCTTCTGCAGGATTATGGCTCAGTGATTAAACTTTTTTCTACTTGATGTTGTTGCATTAATTTAACCGAGTTAGGAATTTAGCATAACAAGAAGTAGCTGTCCAGACTCTTCAGCTGATTTTTTATCTATTTACTTTTAAAGATCAGTGTTACATTTGTTTTACTCTAAGTAAACCCTCCCCCCCCAATTTTGATTTTACTTCCCAGAAGTAAATTAAAAGAAAGTAATTCAACACTTCCTGGTGGTCTCCAGAGAATGGGCATCTTTTCATCATCCAAATGAAAAAGCAAAAAATAGCTTGTTATTTTAATTATACTTTGAGTCTCTTCCCCCCACCCCCATTCTAATTTTTAGGTGGAGTTTTTATTGCTCCTGTTTTCTAAAAATTAGAGTAAGTGCTTTAGCAGCACAATCAACTTCATGTATTATGGAAAGTGGCCTGGAATACTGCCAATTTGATACTTCATTATAAAAGCAAAAAGACTTGTAGAAATACTTACTCCTCATGAAATTTGCAAATTAAACCCACATCAGCCTTTTAATACTAAATCCTATTTATTTTTCAATGTAACTTGTTTAAGCTGAATATCGGCTGCATTTTGGCACTGTTTTTCTGTTTTGTTTCATTTCATCACATATGTCACAAGTAATCATCCAAAGCTATGAAATAGTCAAAGACAGATTACTGAAGGTTTTAAACAGTGGCTTTTAATATTGAGACAAATCAAACTTCCTTGTAAAACACTACATTCAGTGAAGAACTGCATGGGAGAAACTCCAGCAGTCAATAAACTATAATGAAATCAAAATCTACTGGAAATGCACCGCTCCCTTTTTGATCTTATTTTTTTGATCTAACTACCATGTCCAGCCCTATGTGTACACTACCATGGATTAGACAGGACTCTGCCTGCTCCTCACATAATGGAATCATTAGACATTTTTCAGGCTAGAAATGTGATTGTACATAATCCATCCTTTTTCATACGTGTACCTTCATCTTTTTGCTCACGTTAAAAATGGTATAAGGCAAGATCAAATGTCACTGCCTTAATTTTGCCCACCAAGGAGGCTTGCTATCCCACAAAGATCTTCCTAATTAGCTCCCTTTTAGGCTGCCAATTACAGCATGGCTATTTCCTGAAGATAATTGATCAGAGCACAAAATCTTCGTTAAGCACTATAAGAGTTCTTCAAATTTGCATGGGAAATGTCTGCCAGCTGCAAGGCTCAGGTAATTGCACTATTATCTCCCCAAAGTAGACAAAACACAGCTTTATTTTTCAGTTAAATCCATACTACCCTTTAAGTAAAAAAAAAAAGGCTGTATTCAGTCACACACAGGCAGCCCTCTCTCTGTAGTGCTCTCTCCAGCAGCTCACCGAAGTACAAAAATCGGAGTAGAGACTTATTACTAGAAATAATACTGTACAAGTCCTTTTGTGAAAGTAAATGTGTATATAAAATCCCAGATTATCTTTCCTACTACTCAACGTTCATTATATTGTGATCTATTTTCAACTTCACCATTATAAAAACTGATTTCTTACAAAAGTGCAGATATTACAGGTATTGCAAAGAGACCACTCAGTACATTAGGATTTGGGTTTTGTTTTTTTTTTTAAATGGAAGATCTTTTTTTCTTCATCTTGCATGTATTCTAATAATTAATGTATGTTCAAAGATATTACTTCAAACTTTTCCTCGGTTGCCACTGATCTAAATCACTATTTGTATTTATTTTTGAAAGACGCTTACAAGTTTTTAATCCTCAGAAATCCTCTTGACAGCAATGATGTGGTGGAGGCAACCGTAAGGGTCTCTGTCTTCCACAAAGCAATTAGTTACTCAACTTGAAGAAGGATTTTTCTTATTCTATTTAAGAAGAAAGAAAATAGAAACCAAAAGCTATCAGTATACCATGGCCCAGTGGGCTAGTGTTGTTTACATAGCTTAATAAAATTCAAATCCATAATGTATCAGTATCTCTTTTTTCTTTTACCCTGAGGTAACTCAGTTCCACTGAGGCTGGGGGAATCATCCTTGATGTGCAGCACTGTCAGAACAGTGTCAGAACTACATTATGCGTGAGATTTATTAGCAACACAATTTTTTTCCTCAATCTCTTCAAACACTTCACAATCATCAACTTTGTTTTCTACTCAAATAATGCTCTGCAGGAAAGTTTGAAAGTACCAGGGGTCAGATTTGCAGCTAGTATGAATGAAAGCAGATCTGCTGAAGCGTCAGGGAGCCACGTCTACTTACACAACTGAAGACGTGCCTTCTTTGAGGTTCCTCTCATTTTCCCGACACACTCTCTGTCACTTGGATTGTGAAAGCATTTCAGGTCTCATAAAAAGATATCATGCTTTTACTTAGCACCTTCAAAGTATACTCAAGATCTAGCTCAATTACTGCTTTGCCTTTAGACAACCTTGCCAGACGGACATTTTGGCGGATATTACAAAAGGCATTAGTTATCAGAAATCTGTGTGGTTTTCTGTTTCCTAAACTAGATATTTATTATCTGTGAGCAGCTGACTCGGCATCATTAATTCATGCCCCATTTGTTTCTTGCATTTGTTACTGTGATCTTTCTTAACCATTCTTCCAATTCTGTATTTTTATTTGGGAAGATTACTAAACTAGTAATCTAATCTAGGTTTGTTTTATTACCATTCTATATATACTTTCTTCTGCTGCTTAAATACAGAGGCATTCTTAGGAAAAAAGTTGTGAGGGTTTTATCCTTACGATACCTAGCTTATCAAAGTCAGTGCTGGTTGATAACCAGTTCTCCAAATGATTAGTTCCCCTTTGCCCCACCACAACTATTAGAAAAAAACTTACCACTTTATAAATTCGACTAAAGCTCATTTTACTGCTGAACAGCTGGTTTAGAATGTAACTCTTTTACAAAGTGAATGGTGATTTATGTTGTTTAGCATTAAATAACGGGCTTATGTTACATCAATGCATGGATTAAAAACCTGAGCACAAAGAACGCATTTGATGTGCAAGAAATCTTGGAAATATACATAAGGCGAAGTATGCTTGTTTCTAGTTGAGAAGGCTTCAAATACGAAGTGATATTCTAACTTTTACAAAGCTCTTCTCTTAGCATCTAATATTTACAATAAGCAGCATGCTGTATATTCAAAGAATGTAAACTTTAAACTGCAGGAATGAATATTTGCTATAGATTAGATATATATGCAGAATGATCTAGACGCTTTTTTACAAATTCCTCCGTTCGCATAGCCAGTAATAACACAGGGCACAAACATATTTCCACAAATAATGTCACAGTTGCTGTCACTGCTTCTTCACTGCTGTAACACAGTAGTTTCTTATCGATACCACACACTCGTATATAATGCAGCCTAGCAAGTGAGATCTGCAACTTTGCTTGACCATACCTTTACGCTGGCATACAACATCAGTAAATACACATGGTGTGCTTCTCACCTCGGTTGCACTGTGCTTTGGGGGAAGTAACTCACAGTACCGTTACGTCGGTACCCCAGTTGAATTGCTGAAGCAGCGAAGTAGGAGGATGCCCATAGCGGTGTGAGAACTGTGCCTACGAAACAGAAATAGAAATGATAACGCGGACCATGGATAAATAAGGGGAGAGCAGGAAGACAGTACACCAGCTAGCAGAGTTTGTGGGGCACTCAGTGCGGCGCTCCATCGTATAAAGCACTACACCCAGCATCTCATTTCCTGAATTCCTGTGGTGGGATAAGGCTCTGGGAGTCAACGCACCAAGTACAGAGCCTGACGTCTTGGATCAATGATTACTTAGGTCAGGGACCTTGTGCAAACTCACCACAGCTCTCTTCTCGCCCAGATTTTCTGCCCAGGGATCTGGACCGTCGTGAAGGGTGCCATGAAGGGTTGGGGGTGGTCTCCTCCTGACCCCCATCCAGAATGTGCACCTACAGCCTTGGTCTCTGCTGGGCTTGTCACTAATGAACAAAAGATGAAGGTAAAGAAGGAAAGCAGCCTGGGTGCCACAGGTTAGACATAACGTCTTTGGAACAAGGCACAGGGCTGTTACTTCAAAAGGTACTACACTGGCCCTAGTAATGACATAGCCTAATATCCTAATGTTCGTAATATACAGGAGGAATTATTGAGAGCTCATTTACCCTGACTTTCATGACTTCCCACCTTTCCTGGCACCCTTCACTTCCATTGATAAGCTTCAGCTGTAGTGAAATAAAAGCTTCAAGCTCAAGAAAAACGATGCTCTTCTTGCAAGTTCTATTGCCCAAGTATGAACTGTAGTAAAACAGGAAAGGGGAAGACAGGAGCAGGAAAATTTATACAGTATTGTAGAAAGTCTCTTATTAATAGGATTGTCCCTGCCAAATGACACCACCACCCCCCTTTCTAAAAGCTGTTTGCAGCCATTTCCAAAGCTACTTAATGGATTTTTTTTTTTTATCATGTCTACAATTACACTGCTCTTGCTAAATGGAAACTTTGATTTTAAACATCTCTTGCTTTCATTTAGTGGAATGTCTCATTTGTATAATCCAACTGCTTCTGTTCCTTGGAAAGTATCCTGTTGTTTTTTTAATTTAATGTCTCTAGGTTTCACCAGATCTTAGCTGGGACAAAAAACTTGCAGCTGCGTTTGAAAGAAAGGAAGAAAAAGTAAAAGGCAATATATGCTGAAATAATTGTCGTACAGAAGTGTTTGGTCTTGTTCCTAGATTCTGTTCAAGACATTGACACACAGATTGTCATATCATGACACAGACCTGCTCAGAGAAATTTTCATCACTAGCAGCCAAAACCAACAAATAATGGACCACTCTGTGGCTTTCATTATGTCTGATCTCACAGCCTGACAATTCAAATCAGACCAAAAATTAGACCCATAGGCCATCAGGGATTCTTGGGCATATATGAGAGATTCATAAAGATTTATCCAGAGGTAAAGTACTCATCACGCAAATAGATGAGGGTTTTTTTTTATTTTGCACTATTCATTCTTGTACATGGTAGAAAGCAAAGAAATTAGTCCTCCTACCTCTGTGTTTAAGGATGTTTTATCTTTCTGACCGCTTCTAGGTCTAGACGTTTTGGGGGAAGGTTGGGAGAAGGCAGGATGGGAAGAGGAACCTCCAATAGCAGTTCATCCCTTTTTAAAATGTTTTCTGAGTGAAGACAATACAGCTTCTAAAAGGTGCCCGTCTCTTGCCTTTGATTAAAGAGTAAGCTTTGATAAATACCTTAAACAAAATATCCCAGTTTAGGTGGTTAAAAATATGTGAAATGCACCACAAACTAAAGCAATACTATGGCGCTCTACTTGTAGAATAAGATTCATCCTTATGAAGAAAATATAGCTCTTAAATCCCATTTACACCCTAATGTTTGAGGATTTAGTAAGGGCTGCATTTCCTGGGTGATAATTTTTTCTTATGCTACAACCTCACACTACACAATTTCTTATATTGTGATATACAAATAACTGCTCAACAAAGTTTTCCAGTAGAATTTATAGAATGGAGAGATACTTTGACATAAAATGCAAGGTTCCTTTTACCAATGGAATAATGACTATTCCATAAATAATTTCAGTCCAATTGCAGTGCAACAGTTTTACTCCACAGCTGATCCAGTGGGACATACTTCTTTAAAAACTCCAGTAAAGCTTTTTATCTCGTATTCTAAAAATACACTGACTGCTTTCATAGACCGGAAAACAAAAGTACTCCCTTCAAATTCCAACCACAATTTAGAAGGGTGCAAAAGAGCAAAATGGAGTCCCATTTAAAAAACCACATATCTTTGAAGTCTGTGAAGAATTTCCTTCTTTTTAGAGATTTTAAACGCAGTGCCAGCAGTCATCCCTTGTACAGCTACTTCTCTGAAGTAGCTCCAGTTCCAGTAGATGTAACTTCCTCTATATATCTCTGCCTGAAAAGTCTGATGAGGCTGTAGCCAGAAAACCTCAGGAGCCAAGGGTCCAGATCCTCAAACATGGATCAGAGGGAGTAAGACATCTTAATAGGAATTGGGTGCTTTTGCAGATCTGTGTCTAAATTGTTTATCATTCATAGTAACCATTTCTTGTGAAAACACTGAAGAAATTGTAAAGGAAAACCATCACACTGATTTGAAAACTGCCTATTTGGAGTCCCCTTTTACTGCAGTCAATGCTCATGTTACACAAAAACCTTTGTGGAGCATGACTAAAATAGTCTATTAAATCAGGTTCGGTGATTTGCAATGTTTTTAGCACAGATCCATTCATCAAATAAAGTTTTCACGTTTAAATTCTTGTACATGAGCACAAGGCTAAATTTCTCAACTTTGGTAGCTGGTCACAGCATTAAGCAGGTAGAAGACAGGTGGAATTAATTCAGCTCAGGAGTTAATACTCCCTATACATAAATATGCCTAAAGAGGAGAGAGGAACTCAATTGCAGTTGTAGAAGACAAAATTCTATCCCAGCTGGCCACCACCTTATATCCTGCTTGCATTGTTTCCTATGGACAACGTTCCATGTCTAATTCACCATCATTTGGCACGTGAAGAGCATGCTGGTTTTAAATCACCACTGAAGTTTTGAATTGAATTTTGGCACCTCCAGTAACGACAGCAACACTGATTTCTAAACGTTTAAACTCCATCATACTCGAGCATACAGCTCAAAAACCTCAGCAGACGGTCAAAAAAAATAGAGGGCTGTACTGGTAGCAGGCGTGTTGCATGCCATGCTTTCTTTACAGGTTATTGCAGAGGTGTGTAGAACAGACTACTACAATGTCTCCCACCGTCTCAAGGGAACAAGCCTCTCCAGGAGCAGCTGCAACAGACCAAACAAGTACAGCGGAAGCCTCTAAGACATTCTCTCAACTCCCATCCTTTTTGGAAGGGCTAAAAAGACAACTCGTGTCTCCCACCCTTTTAATTTACAAGTTAATTTCAGGGGAAAAGAAGATTCTGAAGGGCCTTCCCATCTGCCTCGTGTAATTTAATTTTCACTTCAGATGTAAAGGACCTATGGCCAAACTCCACACTTGTTTACAGCAGTATATTCCCATGTTTACTGAGTTATAACTAAATCAAAGTTTTCTGCCACAGCATTCTGTTTACTTGACTCACTTGGCTCCCTTTACAGTGCCTTTAGCGACACATTCAAACGTTTTGTGGTTGGTAGCTGTTGTCTCCTAATCTTTAGTGACAGCTCAGCTCGATCTCTGGTGTTTTCCAGGCTTGGATAGAAGACAGAAAATAAAATAACTTTTTTTCTCATTCTCATTGACATTTTTCCTCATTTTTTTACTGAAGGCTCTTTTCAACAGAGGTTTTCTGGTTTTCACTTTTAATGACTGAGTTTTCAAACTCTGAATTTTAACTGTTCTTCTCTGTGCCCCGAGATGTTTCTCACCATTCACACATGCTTAGGAAAAAGGTTTCTAGTGATAAAAACTGTAAAGAAATGATTAATTTATTTGATGTCTGATGTAGTAAAATTGCTGTAAATAGAAACAAGTAACATTTTTCCCCTCGTTTTGCCTTACCTCCTTTCCTTTCCATTTTAGAAGGAAAAGACAGCTAGAGACAAGGGAGAAACACTGAAAGAAAAACATGATGAAGAGCGCTCTCGGATGATGGTCTGCGAGACAGACCCCCGGTAGTTTTGAACAGCTCTGGTCACTTGCACTCATACAACCAAGAAGAAAGGAAGAATTTATCAAGCCGACACTAGCCTCCTTGCTCCGAGTGCAGAGACCTATCAATTTCTGTCTTTTGGCTAGTCTTTGTAATAAATATAGGCTTGGTGTGTAATGAAAACCAGCTGAGTGTTTCTCAAGGTACAGATGCTTTCTTTTCTTCTGATTCCAGCTAAGATTGTTCTTACTCGTCATAATCTCTCACAGCTGCCAAAAATCCATCTTATCGTTGCATGAGGTGAAGTTTCCATTAACAGCTATTATGGTAGCAGAGGTCAGGCGTCCAGTGTCAAATGAGCTGCTAAAGAGAAACACAGTGCTAGAAAATGCTGTACTAGGGAGAAAACCTCAACTGAGGTGTGTTTTATTATTAATTTGAATAGGTTTTATGTGCAGATGTGGCTGGGCTGTGCTGCTGACAGACCGGTTTCTGATGTCCCGGAAAAAGAGAGGGAAATTTGGGGTGTGGAGGAAGTGGGAATATACATCCACTGGGCTGACTGAAGAGGAATTTTAATAGTTTTGATGATGCTCAGTTTTCAGTATGTCAGCCAACCAGACTGGCTGCCCCTTCATGTTGGAGGGCTCTAATGAAGGAAGCTCTGACCATAAACACCACTTGCAATTTCAACACTCACATCGCTGCAGTTGGGGCTCCTGACTCCCAGTCATTGCAGGGGAATAAAATAAAAGCAGTAATAATAATAGTCTTTAGTTTCCAATCACTTAATGGAAAATAAGAAGTTCCCCCCAAAACCAAACAACTCCATCTCGACATTTTCATTTTTAAAAGATCTTCGTCCAGCAAAAGCATCTGGCTTGAATGCGTTCTTTGTTATATTGAATGACAGTATTTTAATATCCTTCTAGTATGATGATGGCATAATTTTCTTTAGGAATTACCTACCTGGAAGTCATTTTGAATACTAACACTGTGTGCACGTCTTTGTATCTATCTCTACGGTAACTGTACCAAAGCTATAATCATATGGGCGTATGCACTGTGCAGGTGCCAAGTGTTAATTGTAAGTGTGCTACACTCTGAACAAAGACAGAAGTAAGCAGATCAAAAAATAGGGTTCAATAAATTTAGGACTTCTTTTACAAACCCCCTCAATTTTAAAATAATTAAATGCATAATTATTTGGAAAACCATTACAAAAATATTGACTATCATGATATATTTTAAAAATTACTTTTGACATTTGAAAACATAAAGGAATTCAGTATTTGCAGAAAATACTGGCTATTTTTCAAAATATCACAACATTATTCTTTCTACAATACCTCGATGTTGCAGGCCCTCTATGAGTTCCAGCATGCAAAGATTCCTAAAAGCCCCTTATCACCCACGCTCAAGGCCCTTAAATATACAGCTACAGACGAAATAGATCCTAAATTGGCAAACTCTCCTCAGGATTAAGGGACAGACCATAGAGAAAGCTATGACTTGCCTCCAACTTTCTTCTTCATTGTGTGGATAGAGCAAAGGTGTGGGCACATTGCATAAGAGTAATTTACACTATAAGCATTGTGCACAGGCACAGTGTAGCACGTGGAGTTATTATTTTCCCCCCGGACTGTAATTCTAAATACACACTCTACCAAACAATGCCAAAACTATCAGACACCAGCACTATTGCAATCTCTCTGCAACATCCTGCTGAGCCAAGGGCACCCTTCCTCTACCAGAAAGCCACGTTCCAAGTTTATGGGTCAGGCTTTATGGAGAATGGGACTTCTTTTGTCAACTGCTAGCATTTTTATGCAGCATGGAAAACAATCTCCCACACAGAGCTGTGAGGACCCCGCACTGAATTTAGTCCCATGTTATGCAGCTTAAAAAAAATCCCTACTATATTTAAACCATTACAAAGCTTTTACAAAATTCCTCACAAGGAAGCACGTCAAAACCCATCTTTGCTGACTGTATCTGCACCTCTGGCAGTAAACTGGAGCAAACCCAGTACCAGTACCCAAGCCACTACTACCAGGACTCGGGGAGCAGCTTTTGCTCAGGAGCAAATACGCAGGTGCTCTGTGACAATGCCAACACCACGTTGGGGTCCCACGGGGGCTGGCACAGAGGGAGCAGTACGGGCTCTGGAGGATAACTGGGAAGTGAAGGGCATATCTGTAATATCCTCCCGGAGCCCCACAAACCTAACTCTTATTCTGTACCTTCTACAATGAAGCAACTCTGAAATAATATAGGAGCTGGAGATCCAGTATTAAGCAGCTTTTTCTACCGTTCTCCCACAGAAGGTATTATGCTGCAAGCAGAGGTGGACATTTCAGTGATGAAGACAAATCATCTCTGAACTAGTCTGCAGCCACTCCTTAGTTAGCACAGAGATATACTGTCTTCCTTAGTACTAAAATTTCAAGAAAGGCATTAAGTCATAGACCTGATTCAAAAGGATGTTGGTTAAAAAATCCACTATCTTTTACATGGATTAATGAAGATGTTTTTCATTTGTCTCAACTACACAAAACCTTGTTTTATAGAACGTGTGGTTGACCTATAGACACCAAAGCGTTTGGGTTTGGGGTTTTTTTTCTTTTTTTCTTTTCCTAACTGGGAGAAGATTTACATATATGTCAGGATTTCTGGTGGAAATCTGGTCTCTTTCAAAGTATACTGATAATAGGAATACCAGATTAATGAGCATCTCAGTTGAATTAATGGAAACAAGGCATGAAAGTGAAAATGTACAGTACTGAACACAAGTAAAGAAAAGAAGATATACTCTGCTATTCAGAATTGCACTTTGAGTAACTGTGAGTGAGCAATAGATCACTAAGAACATTTCTCAAGATGTTTTTTACATTAAAACCAATCTTTTGTAACCTGTGTTCTGCTCCTTAATGCTGGGGTCCTCCTTAAATGCAAGATTGAGATTACGCAAGGATAAAACATCAGCACATCTACCGTCGTCTCAAAATTACAAGCAAAAAAGCAGTATGCATGCATGCATCTCCGACAAAATAATTTTCAAGGCTCCTGCGATTTAGCACATTTCTGTCTTCCAAGTAAAAATGGGAAGGCAAACCCAGCCTGAAGGCAGAACAAGATGGGACAAGGATGCTTTTACCAGGGCTGGCTGAGGAAGACCGCCACAGCCTTTGCCAGCCAGTCGCTGCTTCCTTTAGTGCTGGCAGTCTTAGAAGTTGCCCTTCATGTCCCAAGAGGATAGAGTGCATTTGGCCAAGTTGCGCTCTCTTCTTACCCTCTCACTCTCACCCTCGCTCTCTTCTTCATAAAGAAGGGAAGATTTTATCACCCTGCTTGCAAAGAGATGCAGAGAAAGATTTAGGAAATGGCATCCAAGATGGACAAGGCCCCAGAAAAGCTGTCGTACAAAACAGTGGTGGATGATATCAAACAGCAACAATACAAGTATGATAAATTTGAGACAGTAACTGAAATAAATAAATTAGGGAAAAACAAACGAAAAAGTATTTCTACCAGCAAGATGTAATTGTAGACATCAATGCCACAGGAAGCTGTGGAGATAAAAACTGAAAATAAGTTATGCAAGATACATGAACATCAAAAATATAGAGTCGAAATTAATGTTAAAAACGTTTGGCTTTTATCAGCATCACACTTGATGTAGCTCATGATTCTTTTGCTTACTTAGTATTACACATTTCTTTGTGGACTACCACCAAACACCAGCAGCTGTAGATGACAGACTTTGGGTCTGATTTAGTGTGGCAGCTCCTATATTCCCTCTAGTTTCTCTTTTCCTCACAGTATGAATCCATCACATTCCTATGCACCAGAGCAGAAATAACAGTATTTCCAGTTAAAACTGTTACAAAAATTAAGTTCTGCTTTGTTGGTTACTATTATGTCAGGAAATTCTTTTTTTCTGAGAATTTTTCTATAAAAGTAAGATGTTTCCATCCACGTTTCTTAGTCAAACTTTTGATTTCATTAAAAATCAGAAGCATGAAATTTGTTGAAAAAAATTTTGAATTGAAAAAATATTACTGCCGTTGTACACGTGCCTCAGCACTCTATTATCCTCAAGGTTAGGGTCCTTGACCAAGTAACCTGTCTTTTGATGCTTTAAAATCCCTTCTCTTGTTGAACCACCTGGTGCTTCATGAGAGATGGCTGGGCCTTGGCCCTCAGGGGAATAGGGGTCTATGAAATATCCAGTGTAGTTTTCACGAGTCATCATATCCGCACTTCCAGACAGATTTTTCTTTGGGGTACCTTTGCGTTTCTTTCCATAGATAATTGAATTTCCAAGTAAAACATGAAATGCACAGTTTTACATTAAAAAAAGAAAACCAACCAGCTTTGATACATAATTTTCAACCTGTCCTACTCATTATTATACACTTAGTATTTCCATGTGTGCTGAGGAGATGATATTATACCTGGGTTAATCATATATACACTGAAATACATAACTGCATCTTGAGCATCTGCAAGATAGTTCTGACAGGCCTGGCAAATAACCTGGGAGCTGTACCAGACCTTGTTTCCAAGTTTAGTAACTGGAAAATAAAAGCATCTGATGCATCCGGGCAGTAGAGCAAAACAGTATGTACTGACAGGGGCTGAGCTGGTTTTATTTTGTATGTAAGTAGAACGTTGCATGGCTTATTTTTCTGTCAGTGAGCCAGAAGTTCATAGGTAGTGGGGCTAAGCCGATCCAGAGGTTACTGGAAGGGAATTTCACTCACACTGCAGCATGTCCTCTCAGCACAATGCTGGCTCCTTCTAGCATCTCCTTTCTTCTCCCCTCCATCTCCTCTGCGCTTTTTGTTATTACTAGATTTCAATAAGGTAGCAACATATGTGTTATTTTTTCCCAGTCCAGCAACAGTAAGTGTTAAGTAGATGATAGTTCCAAAATGCAACGTGTATATCATATTTTGTGACTAACACAATCTCCCAATCAGGACATTTTGATCTTCCAGTTATAGCTAGGGACTTTTTCAGGAAATGATCTTTTTACGTGCTCTCATAAACTCTCAGAATGTCTGGTTTTGTTTCACTCTCTCTGCTAAAGAACACCAATAGTTTCTCTTTGGTTTTCCCCATGTATGTTTATTGAGCTGATAAAGACTGCAAGATGTATTGAAAGAAACACTTGGTTTATTTTGCTTTATTTTGGCAGTGATAAGAGAATGGAATCCATTTTAAAACCAGGAGAAAAATAATTGGCATGTCCCAGTTATATTTTATACATACGCATTCATGAATGCACGCATACACAGATTTTTTTTTTTTTTTTTTTTAATTTTTTTTTTATGGGTACCTTCCTGACTTGCAGCCAAGCCATGTAAACGCTAGCCAGCTCGTGCATTTAATTGTATCAGCATATAATGGTAGACAGATTTTCCTCCCTTCTGTGCTGCAGCACGAGAGAAAGCTTTCATAGGAAATAGGAGAGTGCAAGGTAAGGGGAGCAAAAAACCTCACTTCCATTGTACAACAGAGATAGATTAAAGCGCATACACATCTAGATGATATACTGAAACATAGTGTCAGGCCCTCTGTATAATTTATAGAATACATGCCTGAACTAATATATGCCTTAGGGAATAGTTAGTGGTGAGTGGAAGCCTTGCTTAAGTGTAGTGGTTACATTAAAATCAGCCTAGACTAGCTAATGTTCTGTTTTGGGTACAGGCAACAAAACAGAAGCTGCAGTTGAAAACTCAAGAAAATCTGCTGAACTTTCAGCCTTCTTTGTGTCTCTGTCTCCCTTTTCACACACACACACATACACGCATCCCCCAATCTCGGTAAATTCCAACCAGGAAATAAAGAAAATTGCTTAAAAGAAACAGGTATGACTGTTTTGTTATTATGGTCAACATTCAGTGGGATATGCAAAAAAATATACTTTATGCCTTTTAGGCTTGAAACTTACGTTAAAGGACAAAAAAGACTGCAAGTTCTTTAACCAGTACATTGAGTTGAAGGTAAGGTCATTGCTTGCCAGCAGGCTATGACTGACTCTAATTAAACATTTTTATACCACTCATCTGTTGCTGGGGAACATGTCATTAAAACACAGGAAACATTAATCTACAGATTAATGCTATAAAAAGAAAACTTTTACACAATCTTTACTTCCAATTAAAAGAAGCTTACAAAACATTAACCCTTGGAATACTACAATGCCACCACCTAGTAAAAGCTCTGGGTAGATGTTTGCCTTACTCCACTAACTGCCTATTTCTTCATTTAGTCACAGCAGTTCTGTCTCAGTGTAAGTGTACTTATCTGAGTGACATTCACCCACAGCATGTATACTGATCTGGTCTTTTGCCTACACAATCACAGATCTTAAATTAGGGAATTGGTTATGTGTATTTACTACATCTTGACTATTTGGAACAGATTTCAAATACTTTTCAGAAAAATGGTGGGTGATCTCTCTATAAATCCCTATGTCTTAGGCTAGTCAAGAGCACAGCATATACTATTATTTATTCATTATTTATTTTTATCAACCACTGTGGTCCATCTTGAAACAATTGCATTTCTGTGTGAAGGCATCTCTGCGCTAGCTCCATCTGCTTATAAGACCAAGTAATGTTTTGGACTGGGTTTTGGGGTAGGGGGGAAGAGGCAAAGGGGGATTTATGGACAGACGCAGATTTCTATGCTCTTGTCTATTTACCAGAAGTATGCAATTTGCTATTGGTTGTGAGGTGCTATTTAGTCTCTTGAACCTCTAGTTCTCTTACTGAATCCCCCCATTTATTCTGTTTCCTTTCTGTAAGGAGCTATGCTTAAGTTCAAACCCTTTACAAAGGGGTTTATAGCCACTGAGATTAGCAGTACTTGATTGAGAAGGTGTAACTAGTAACATTCATTTTGCCTTAGATTTGACAAACCTATACACATTCAGAGAGCGTATTCAGTATAACTGTTAGTATTCTACTAAATTTGAGGAGTCCTTTAAATTTTTAAGGCATTTACTTCCTATTGGTATCTATATGTGAATATGTATAGATGAAGAAACAGAATATTTATATGTAACACTATCTCAGTCTGCATATTTAGAAATTTAGCACACGGTTTCAACAGTAGCTTATTATTACTACTTTTACTTTTCAAATATTTTTTAATAAAAAAAGTCTGTCATCCAGGCCTCAATGTTACACAAGCATTTAGTTAAACTAGTTAAACAAGATCAGATTGTTGCTGGAACCACGCTGGCAATATTTACAGTAAAACTCACCTGGCTTCAAGTATTGTTCCAAAGTTGAAATTCAGCCCAGTCTTGAAAGTTCACAAAGGTTCATTAGCTTATTTGAGCAAAACTTAGGCTCATTTTCAAGTAAACTTTGGCTGATATTTAGTTCTAGATAAAGGGCACAGTATGACAGTGATACGATTAAAATGTCTTGAATGCAAAACCTCTGTTCACTCTTGTGAAGTGGAAGAGAAACATTACTGGTTTGGTTACCCATTCAACACTCATAAAATCAGTCGCTCGCTTTCAGAGGGAGGTTTACTGCTTATGCTCACAAATACTCACCACGCAGCTAAAGGATTTACACAGTCAGCTAAGAAGAAAATACGTAACATGGGCAAGTGAAAGCATCGCTAGTTATTTAGGGAGATAAAATGCCTCCCGAACCGGAACGAACAAAGTATATTCTACCTTAACAAGAGTCAAAAAGGGAAAACAGCAGCCTCTAAAATCCTTACAGACTTAAAAATCTATTCCACAACATTTTCATCACTTAATGGATTTATAGATTAATTGTTTCTTATTGTCCATTAACCCAATGACCCAGATTTTACTGCAGCTCAGATCCAAACAAAAATCTTTCTAATCATATGAAAGGCCCTTAATGAAGTTTAAGGATACACTGTAAACCTGGTTCGTCCTACCATGCCAGATTGCATGTTACTAATCCGCAGAGAGTTACAGCTAGTTTGTCAAGATTAAACAAGGGAGGAATGAGAAAGTATTATTACCTCCTCTGAGGCTTCAAATCAGTTTTCAGTCTGCTGCGATGACCCTGGCCACCTTCAAGGTTCCCTGGAGAAAAGAAGGAGAGGAAATTAATAAATAGGGATTCATAAACATGGCTGCAGCTCTAAACAGCATCCACTGCTCTCTTTTTTCACCCCTTAGTACATTGTGAAGAAAGAACGCCTCATCCATATGAAAATATAATAAAATGCATATGTTTCTTTTATATATGGAAAAGGTATGTAATTAGTTTTAGTTTAAAATAAGAAAAAATGAAGACTGGATGAATGTATGCTCACAATAAAAGAGAAAACAGCACTTCTTTTTCTTTAGAAAGGCTCTTTCTTAAAATCCTAGTAAAACCAGCAGATGGACTAATTGAATTTAAGCTAAAAATAGTACACACCCAGAGAAAGTTAAACTTGAGTCTCACTTTGTAGGGGGTGTCAACTATATATTTAGAGGGATCCACCTTTTCCTTGGCCACTTGGGATGGTGCATCACGCCAGACAGATCGCTTCACATCACAGCAATGCACTTTTTCATCCCAGTCTCCTCTGGCATCTTTGCCTGGGAATCAAACACATACCTTTACTGCTTAACAAATCATTATCTTTACTTTTACTGCTTAAAAAAGGACCAGAAGTCTCATCTGAGTATTGAAACTTCTGATTGTCCACATAATTTTTAGTTCACTCCCTGGCTCCACTTAGGACTCTCCCAGCCAGCTCTCTTCAAGACAAATGTGGAATAGAGGATTTTAAACCTAAAGCAGTGTGGACGCAAGGAGTCAGTGCTCCATGACTCTGGGACTAGAAGCTCTTTCCTGGTTTGTGCTTAATGGTAGAAATACAACTGAATGGATTTGTCCAAAGCACAGTAAAGTTTTCAGGCGGCAAGGAAGGCTTTTAGGAAACAGCCTAAAAGCTGTTTTTAGGCTGTTTCCTAAAAAAAAAAAAAAAAAAAAAAAAAAAACCAACAAACCAAAAAAACCCCACAGCTGTATCTCTGTGACCTTTTGGGATGTTAGAAAACCTGATGCAAGTTTAATTTGTACATCTTCACATACGACCGAGTCCCATTTTCGTACATATTGCTTCTTTATACTGCGTCTCTCTTTAACAAATATGTCACGACACATCAAGAAAATTTCACAAAATTCCAGGTTTGATTGTGGATACTCTTTGATAAACTGTAAAAATGACTGACCTTCTATTTAAACCATAGATCTGCTCTATCCAGAAAAGCAGAATCCACCAGTTTTTTGTGTTTCTCCTACCCAGCTATATGCAATTTTTCTACTTAAACAAAGCATTTTTCTTTCTTTCAGCTCAGTCTGGAAACTATCTTTCCCGATAGTTCATCACAGAGCAACTGTAGCAATTCCAAAGCATAATCAAGGTACAACTTGAAGAATACATAACTTGGATTCCTTATGTAAAAAAAAAAAGTCCCAACACTGACACAGGATCAGAAAAAAACCTACTCTGAATCACCCTAGGAAAAAAAACCCCACAAAACCAAAACACAAAAGCAATGTCCTCTCTTTCCCTCCTTTCCTGAGAGAAGATAATACAAACCAACTGTACTGGGTTTGCGTGGCAAGGTTTTGGCAAGAGGGGGCTATAAGGGTGGCTTCTGCGAGAAGCTGCTAGAAGATTTGCCCATGTCCGACAGAGCCAATGCCAGCCAGCTCCAAGACAGACCCACCGCTGGCCAAGGCCGAGCCCATCAGCGATGGTGGTAAGGCCTCTGGGGTAACACATTTAAGAAGGGGGAAAAAACCCTGCACAACTGCAGCTGAAAAGAGGAGTGAGAATATGCGAGAGAAACAGCCCTGCAGCCACCAAGGTCAGTGAAGAAGAAGGGGGAGGAGATGCTCCAGGCGCCGGAGCAGAGATTCCCCTGCGGCCCGTGGTGAAGACCATGGTGAGGCAGGCTGTCCCCCTGCAGTCCAGGGAGGTCCACGGTGGAGCAGATCTCCACCTGCAGCCTGGGGAGGACCCCACACCAGAGCAGGCAGATGCCCAAAGGAGGCTGTGACCCTGTGGGAAGCCCGCGCTGGAGCAGGCTCCTGGCAGGACCTGTGGCTCCGTGGAGAGAGGAGCCCAGGCTGGAGCAGATTTCCTGGCAGGACTTGTGACCCCGTGGGGGACCCACGCTGGAGCGGTCTGTGCCTGAAGGACTGCAGCCCGTGGGAGGGACCCATGCTGGAGCAGTTCATGGAGGACTGTCTCCCGTGGGAGGGACCCCACGCTGGAGCAGGGGAAGAGTGTGAGGAGTCCTGCCCCTGAGGAGGAAGGAGCAGCAGAGACAACATGTGATTAACTGACCCCGACCCCCATTCCCCGTCCCCCTGTGCTGCTGGGGGTGAGGAGGTAGAAAAATCAGGAATTAAAGTTAAGCCCAGGAAGAAGGGAGGGGTGGGGGGAAGGTGTTTTAAGAATTGGGTTTTATTTCTCATTATCCTACTGTGATTTGATTGGTAATGAATTAAAGCAATTTCCCCAAGTCGAGTCTGTTTTATCCGTGCCAGTAATTGGTGAGTGATCTCTCCCTGTCCTTACCTCGACCCACGGGCCTTTTGTTATATTTTCTCTCCCCTGCCCAGCCAAGGAGGGGAGTGATAGAGCGGCTTTGGTGGGCACACGGCACCCAGCCAGGGTCAGCCCAGCACACCAACCAACCAACCAAAATTACAGGGATAAACACAAGGAGGAAGGGGAAGGGAAAGGGCAAAGAGAGAAAGGGGAAGGGGAAGTGGGAAAGGAGATGGACCTTTTTGAGAGGTGGTAAAAAATTTCTTAAAACCCACCTTTTACTTATAAAAGATAAACCAAAATTAAAACAAGCTTAAAAACATAGATCTTTCATATTTGTTCCAGGTTACCCTTTGGAATACAATTACGTTTTTAAGCATGACTATGCAGAGTAAATAGCACTAGGTAGTCTAATTTGTATTTATAATTTAAAGTATTGCTGAAGAATCACTGAGTGAGGAAGTAATGTAAACTCAGAATATGCATTCAGGAACATTTGCTTAAGTGAAAAAAAAGAAAAAACTGTAGAGTTGCTACTGTTGCTCAATATTAAATCTGAGCAGCTGGGTCTGAATGATTTATGTGCTGAGTTATTAAAAGTAAATCAAATAAACACATGGGAACACTAGTCATTCCATTACAATCCCCCTCAGGTTATTTCTTTTATATATCAGCAATTTAACCAAGCAGACTGCAGGACTGTTCAAGTGTCATGCTAATATTTTGGCATGTCCAATAAGCAGTGATAGAGGGCAAGACTATTTTTGCCACTCTCACGAAGTGTTTTTGAAGTGTTTATCCACATAATTATGACAAGTTGCGTTAATTAATGCTGAAGGACCCTTCTGATGTGAAGTTCCTAAAATTACAGTAATCTCAGTGTCTTGAACATTTGCAGGACACATTTCTGAGATGCTATGAAATATATTTATATACACAAAACTTAAAATACATTTTTAGAGTTGCAACCATGTAGTCTTACTATATTTTCTGCTTCCAAGTTTCACAGTGATTAAATTTTAAAATCAGTTATCTTAATGAGACATAATATCTGAGAATGATTTTAGTATAATTCAAGCTAAACAAATCTAAAATGTATCTTCAATCAAAAATACTTACAGGCATTCTCTCAGGCTTTTTCCCAATATGATTTCTTTGTACAGAATATTGCAAACCATACATAAATTCCATTCATTTTTTAAGGATATCTTTCGGGTTATGTTCTCTGTTGTGCAAACTTTCCCATACACAAAAAAGAACTTCATTATATTTTACTTTATTCTACTCCCAGTCATGCTTCTCAGGATTCATAAAAGCTCAGTGCTCTCATTCAAATTGTGAGAGAACAGACTTTAGAGGACTATGCCTTTTTGGACTGCACTTCTTTCAGGTTCATCTATGATGAAATAAATAGTCTGGGCCCGTGTTGTTTCTCAAGGAGGATTACGAAGAAATTGTCCATATGTAGGATCTAAGCCAGTGAAACAATTTCTCTTTTATATTCTTTCTAACCAGACAGCCAGTATGGAAACTGCATCATATTTGCTAAAGGTTTACAGGAAGAAAACATTGTTTTCATCTATGAGCATGCTCCCTGATTATCCAATTAACCAGTTCCCATGACTGTCACATATACATATAAATACATTGCTGGTTTAAATCACTAGATATTTGTTATGTTCTGTAAAATTAGCACAGTTTCTGAAAGGGGATGCATCTGTGAAACCAGAGATCCTTTGAAGTCTACCCATCGCTTCTGAAGACACATCTCATCCTCCTTTTCATTGTGACCCATTATCATGTAGGACTTGGAAAAAATGTGGAATTAAATTGTTTGGACATTATATTCCCAATTCTACCACCATTCTCTTTTAATTCACAGCTAACCTGCATTGTCCAAAACAGGTTATGAAGTTGCATAGAGTTACCTCTGAGGACTAACATTTATGATATTTTTCCCATTATTTATGCATAAAAACAGGCGTTTCACATAAAAGAATATTAGCACTCAGTGTCTTCTTTCCACATAAAATGTTGGCTTTCTTGAAAAAAACCAAACCCCACAAACATCCCAGCATAATTTTCTTTCCAGAGAACTTTTTCTGATGTCCCATGTAAGCTAAGTTGGTTGGTTTGCATTCCCACGGATTGGCTTCTTACCTAGACTACAAAATGCAAGTTACTGGGAACCTTCATGAGGTATCACAATTCTTCTCTGAAGGCCAAAATAAGGCAGATTAAAATGGCAGTACATATATGCCAGTATACGTAGCACAGACAATTCTCTTAAGGAATCCTCACATAAATTGCAGCCAAACAAGATTTCAGCCAAATTTTTAAGTATTTGAATTGCCCTTAAATCAACAGACAATATAGAGGAAACATATCTTTTCATTGTCCTCGAAAAAATACCTATTTTTAAATAGCTTTCCTTTTCCTATGAAACAGAAGAGCACTGCCATAAAATAAAATATTCACATTGAGCCTTCTGTACTGACTAGCAGGGAAAGAGAAAGCAATCAAAGAGGAGATTATTCTTATCTTTTCTTATTTCATTACATCTGATGAATAGTCTGCAGATATCATCTATAGGTAAATCTTGCAATTAAATTGATACAAACTGCAGCCCAAGACCAGCTCTGAGTTTAAAATTAAGTCCCATCCATTCCAATTCCCCCAAGCCATTTTCAAATTCATAAGAAGAAATTTCAAAACCCTCAAAAAATTTGTAACACTACGATGGTGAACAACAAATAATCATTTACTAGTGCTGGACCTCATTTCAGGTGCCCGCATTCTGAAAAATCTGACTTTAATCAAAGGAAACAGGAATTTTTACAAAAAAATAAAAGTTGCCATTGGGCATCACAAATGGTATATGGAAACTTCTGTAAGTCTTCGGAAGTTTTTTGCCTCTGTAGCACAAAGTATGTGCTGTCTTTCCCTCTTCCCCTAATCAGAAAAGGTTAAGCTACGCTCTGAGCAACTTATTTTCAGGTCAGAACAGTGAAAGCACTGCTATAATGTAAGGTTTCATCTTTCAACAGGAAATGTCTGCCTGGCGTAAGATTTACTTTCACAGCAATCCTTAGTTTATGATAGCAATCCCTTACACTACAGGAAAAGTGAAGTATAGCAAATGTACTATGTATTATATGCAAAACGGTAAGAAAAGCATTGCCCATTTTTCACTTGAACAACGAGCAAAAAAGTAAGTCTTGTAGGCTGTTTCCATTAGAAGGGAAAGCGGTGGGAGAGCTAGGTGGTCTCTGATGCTGCCTTATGTATTTACAGAAATTTATAAGGTGCTCTCTGCCTGAGCACAAGCAAAATCAAATGACGAGACAGATTCCTTGCTCACTTTTCCCAACGTCTGTTAGCCAAAATTCTCTCTCCTACCAGCTGTTTCCTCGGGGACACACTCTCCATGTTAGACTATGCTGTGTCTCCCGTCCCCGTACCAGCTCCTACACCAGATTCTTTCATCTTTTCCTCATCTCTCCCACAGACATAGAAACAATCAAAAAATAGCGGCTGGGAGAATTATTATTGCTTCCAATTGCCTTGAGTGAGCCTTTCCTGTGTGCTGTGAGGAGTTCCTGTATTTTGGGTGGCAGCTACTATAGTTTTACAACAGAATTTCATTTCCTTTAAGGCCCTGAAATTACAGTGGTCTGCTAGGTCCCTCAGGTTTTAGGGAAACTTAGTTCCAGCTATGGATTTTTTAATTTTATTTTTTTTTTACATTTAAATCATCTTTATTATATTTGTTTTAATAATGCATTTTCAAGCATTGATGACCAATAAGAAGGTGTTCAACAGAAAATAGGACTATATTAAGTAAGCATAATACCTAGGAAGCAACATTAGATGAATATGTATCACTTGCCAAGAGGAAAAAAAAAAAAAAAAAAAAAAAAAAAAAAGAAGTGGAAGGGAATGCTGTTACCTGAAAAAATCAGATGATTAACCAGGAAAAGCCAAGAACCTTCTCTGGGTCACTAAGATGAATTGTAAATTACTGAGGATCTGCCACTTTATTCATCGATTTAATGGGTTTTCATGCTAACAAACCTAATAGCACGAAAGGTAGGGCTCCCATTTCATCATTCACCTCCAAAGCATAAGTACGACGGGTGTTTGTATGAGCACGTACGAAAGTAAATAAAATCCAATATGTACCTGACCATCTAGCTGCCTACCAAGTTATGTTTATGCCAAAACACCGGATTTATGCATGCAGACTGGGTATCTGTATATGTAAACAATATATGCCATTTTGTCTTACTTTTGAGGGGGGGGACATTTCAGTAGAACTCCACTACTGGTATCTTACAAAGTATGACACGATCACCATTTGCAATGGACCCCAATACTTCAACACGCTGCTCTGAAAAGTATACCTGTAAAACTACAGTATGAGATTTCCATTTTTTTTTGAGCCCTGAAAGCAACCAGTAGTCTCAACTTCATATGTGTATCTCTAAGTTACAGCAGCAACAATATAATTAGATAATTCTGACACAAAAAAAGTGTTAGCTGAGGTGGCGTTACCTCTGCTTTAAGGATGGAGGTCTTGTATAAGCCCAGTTGGACCACCAGCTCATTTCAAGTTTGCTGCTGAATTTATATGGAGTGTTAATGACTTTGAGCTAATTCTAAATTGAAGTTAAGAGCTTACAACAGAAACTGACCCTTGCTGTCCCAGAGGAAAAGTGGGAGTGAAATGATTATCTGGGGCTATTTGTTAGGTCTGAAAACCCACTTAATGGATCAATAAATCAAACAGTGAATGAAGCTGGTTTTGAAAGTAGGTGTGTGGTTTCTAGCACTAAATAGGTGTCCCGTGTGAGGGAATGGTGTGGGTTATTATAGACTGAATGAAATCAGCTGAATTGTATCCTGTAAATCCCCAAAGCAGTATGACATTTGTTCTAACTTTACTCTCACCATCCCTTCTCGTAAGTATTCAGTAAAACACCCTTATATGTGTACCTTATGCAAAATGTGTCAACATAACATGCGTGTAATATTTGATAGGTTTTAGTGCAGTACACTAGTAATATATAAATGTATGAGCGTTTATACAGGTAGAATAGTCAAGTGCTGTCAGGAAACATCAAAGACAGCTTAGTATTCATGTTTAGGATATTTTCTGGTTTAAAATAGAAAAATACATCACTGAACCGCCATAGAAGAAAAGTGATGGATAGGGCAAAAGGAAGACAAGCTTGCTTAGAAAAATTAATAGAAAGCAAAACCCAAAACCCCATCTTTCCTGACCGGTGCATGGCATAGCATAAGGGCACTCCAGAGACAACTGCTTTTTCCAAGTCATATACAGTTCACCAGCAGATGTATACAAAACTACCACAGGAAATGCTGCAAAAGCCACACACATTACTCCAAGATCCCTTCACTAACTCATCAGTCAATCAATTGTCTTCATTAAAACAGTGACATCTGAAGGGCTATCAGAAGATCTGTCCCAGAGTCTTTTTAAATTTTTTTTTTTTTAAATTATTAAAGTATGCTGGACTGTTTTTTACAAAAATGGTAGAAGTAAAGAAAGAAGTAGAGAAAATAGGTTTGCTCTCTGACAACATATAAATCTTAATTTATGCAAACTTGAAAGGCACTATGTGCTATGATTTGCTGTAATGTACCACAATGCTCAGAGTGTTCACTCAGCAGAATGACTGACTCGGTAAGATCACACTTTTTCAAACTCTCACCTCATTACATGCTTATGTGTTATGGTGGAATAAGGCCAGAAACTATTGTATTCAGTGTTAAACAAACAAACACAGAACAAGTAGGTAGCATATAAACTTATGTTTTCACATCAGAGATCTCTTAAGACAGAATGCGTATGTACGTCCCCTTGCCCCAAGGAAACTTTGTAACAAAGCAGTCTGGCGTATGATTCTTGAGGTAAAGCCAATTCCTAAACCATGCCCACCCATATTAGCACTACGGCACCTTCCTCCATAAGAATTTGTCCCTGTTCATCCCAGACAGTAAACTTTTGAGCTAAATCCCAAGAATCATCCTCAAATAGCATTCTCCAAACATTTTCCAGTCCATGACAGTCAGTTTCTAGTAATGCATTTCGTATAACCTCAGTGGAAGGAAACCTGTACTTCCAGTAAATCAGGACACACCATCCCAGAAATCTTATGAAGTGTTCAGAAAATATTAAATTGGGAGGAACGGATAGCCTGGTAGGACAGGGTAAAAATTCAGTATGATCTTAGACAATTACAGAAGTGGCTTAGGATTGGATAAATTCAGGTGCAAAATACTTAGATCAGAAAAATTGTATACACAAAACCAGAATGAAGAACGATTAAGCAGCAGTTGTTAAGAAGCAATTTTAAGGAGTTCCATGGATCACAAGCTGAACATAAATCAAAGGCTTGTTCTGTGGAAAGAGGCAGGCATCTCATCGGGATGTATTTTACAATATTGCCTGCGAAAGACTGAAGAAGGAGCCCTTCTTGTGACTGTGCCAGGAGGCATCTGGACGCTTGCCCTGGAAACACCAAACTGGGAAAGAGGTTCACCGTTTAGAGAGTCTGAAAAGGAGGGACAAGAATGAGAAAGGGTGAAGAATCGAGGGGAAGGGGACGAGGACACAAGGGAGGGGGAGAGGGGGAAAGGAGAGGCTGAAACTGAAGCTCCTTAATCAAGACAAGACAGGAAGACGGTGACAGTGGCGTTCAAATCAATGAAGTAAAATGAAAAGAGAACAGCTATTAAACTATTTAGAGTTATGACAGTAAACAGGCATAAAGCTATGGGCTTAAACTTCAACAGCGAAGATAAGTTACGCACTGGGGGAAAGCTAATAAAGTTATCTGGCAGGCCCAGGGAGAGCACGGACCCTCCATCACTAGAAGCCCTTAAGACAAATGTGTTGAGATGCAGGCATACTTGATTCTCCCGCTGCGGCAGGAGAGATCTCAGGAGGCACTTTCCAGCCTTAAATTCATTTATCCTGTGATTCTACAAAACTATTGCCATCATAATATTATTCATCTCTTTAGAAACTACACAGCCCCCACAGAAATAAAACAGAGGGAGAAGACGGGTGATGAGGTTTCTATATAAGTTTCTTGTGATTGATCTGAAAGAAAGTCCCTGCTAGGGTCCTGGGTGCCTATTAAGGAAAGCTCCAGAAGGATACGACTCCACTATGTCCCATTTTGTCTTCTTTTTTACCCTCACCACTATTCTTGAGATTCCATTTTGTTTGTACTAATCTTAGTGCATCACATCCTCCACAGCAATTTTCAAATACATCCCCTCAGAATAGTCCAAGAGATCCCCTGCATGATAAAGAAGCGCCAGGAATCTTTTTCGTCTTTTTTTTTTTTTTTTTAAATGAACATGTTTTTGAGTTAATAATATGCTGAGGGAGCAGCTGCACTCAGCAAAACTCCAGCTATAAAACCCCGAAAAGCTTGTGTTTCTTTCACATCATACTGCAGCCAAGCCAGCTGAGTCTACATCTGCCTCAAATCACTGGCAGGTAAAGTTTGTGTCTCGCTACAGGGATGTAGTCCCACTGGGTTATTTTATTTATTTGAAGCAGAGCAAACTGAAACATTTGGTTTAGCTTGAATTTGTGTTTCTCCCCCAAAGTTCACATGAATTTCAACAGGGCTTTTTTGTATTGTTTTGTTTCGATGTATCTTTTTTTATTGTATCTATTGTATACTTGCAGCAACAAATAAAAGCCATAAAACTGATATAGGATTGCAATGGCCATTGAGGCTGCCATGGGCTACAAGGACTGTGACAAAGTAACACATAGCGTTCCAATTTGTAAATTCCGCACAGAAACTCAAGATGTGCAGAACTGAGGTAAATCTCAGTTAACAAAGTATAAAACTGGCAGGATATATATGCATATAATGGCAATCAAAGTACCTTTGCTTTTCTCTTTATCTAGCCCTCAGGCCTTTAACTTTTACTAGTTATGACCTTCCTGTTACCATCCGTGTCCACACTGCCTTGAATCATTTCTGTTCCCATAAATCCCTTCTGTATTGACAACACCGCACTGAGTTTGTTTGTGTTTATAGACTGTCATTCAAAACATATAATGTGAAAAATTGTTTTCCAATTTGTTAAATTATGCATGCGCATATCAAGTGACTGATCTGGGGAATACTGGTTAACCAAATCATAATATTCAAGGCTAAGAATGCCAGTTAAGCAAAACGCTGACCATATTTTATAACAACTGTATTTGTCCTACAACCCTCCCTCCTCATCCCTTGCTGTCCTTCCTGCTCCCACCTCTCCCTTTCACCTCCTCCTTCTCATGACTCCAGATCTTCAGTCACACAGATTTGAAGGCTGGCTTAAATAAGTTTCTTCCAGTGATCCCTTCAGCATCTCTGCCTCCTACACTGCCTTCTCTAACGTCAATGCCTCTTTCTCCTCCCTCAAGAGACCTCAGATAAAACTATTTAAGGATTACTTTGATCTGCTTATATACAGTTTTGAGACTATACCTCGCCCTTAGCTTTCTACACGACAGTACTATATTCTGAAGCCCCTGAGTCAATGTATTTAGCCAGAATAAATGGCATAACATAGGAACTTCAACAATTATGCTAGAGGAAATAAACATCAATAGGGACTCAGATCAATTAAAAAAATATCAGAAGACACTGATGGCAAATATTTGATTGGTCCTTAACTGTTTTGAGACGACAAAGAGGGAATTATTTGAGAAAAAGTTTCAAATTAATGAATTGATTTCACTACATGAATATAAGCAAGAAATTAGTGCCCAAGCCCAGTGGAAAGATGCAAATAAAAGACTTGCACATGGAAAGAGAATCCATTTTGCTTGTGTTTATAAATAAAGCATGTAAACAATCGATAAGAGTATGCCAAGGCAGGCCCACAATATCCACTCAAGATTTTGGACTTCAGACCTCAGTGAAAATGCGAGTCAGAAAGTGTGAATTAACATCATCAGGTGCAGCCACTGACCTACCAAAGTTAAAAAGGCAACTTGACACATTATCAAGAACAAAAGACGACAAATGAAAGCAATGGAGAATGAATTTTCTACTCATTTTAAAGTGTAAGTATGATCTCAGTTTTCAAAGGAGACCTCCTGCAGCTTTTGTTTGACTTTCATGGCACAGTAATTTATGACACGGTGATGAACTACAGTTGCCTGTTTTGCTCACAGCACTTACAAGTATTATTACTTTATAATGTGGTTACCTACAGGCCAACACACCTGTGACCGTGCAGTCAAAATGTCATAGAGATTACAGCTCAATCTGCATTTGCCATAGACATTAGTAGGAAAAATAAACAACATATACACAACACGAACCGCATGTATAATTTGGCAACCATAAGCATAAAATTTGCACGTGCCAAATGATCTTTCACTACCATGGATTCATAGAAATGTCAAGGACTCATCCAGTCCTTTCCTTAGCTCGGAAATAATGTGAGGTGTATCTAGGTCATCCTTCAGACATACTTATCTCCTGAAAAATCTCCAGTGGGTGAAATCCTACAGTCTCTCATTATGGCTTGTTCAAATGCTTAATTATATGCATAGTTGTCCAAACTAATGCTTTTTTTCTGCAGACCAAGTCAGTTCTTAATTGTTCTATTTCAAATGGACACGAAGCCCTCTATTGAATTTTATGCTGTTGATTGCAAAACATTTCTCCAGTTCTCAAGTCCGCTTTCATATTTAAACTTATTCTCTTCTCCTAGCTATGAGTCTTATACATGTTTTATGAATATATTCTGTAAGTTATCCTCCAAGCTACAACCAGAAGGATTAAATTGCACTGAGACTAGGAAAGCCTTTAGCAAAACCCTATCCCTAATCTGGTTTTGAAAATATGTTGCAGGACTGTTACAAATGCTTCTGAAATGAAGACAAACCATATTTGCTGTTTCCCTCCAGAACGACTTTTTTTGGGGGGGTGCAGGTAGGTAGAAAATCCAGGTAGGAGCTACATTGCATCATATTATCATCATCTATAGCATGCAGGATCCCCTCTATTCTCAGAGGGTTCCAGAAGGTAACCACTAATAGTCCAGAGTGCACTGTAAGCATTCATGGGTAATTTTCAATTTCCTCAAGGAGTACACCTGAACTACCTTTTTTCTAACCTGACATTTTGGCTCTTCCCCTGTTGTTCCTCATTACTATTACTGCATTAACCACAGAGTCACAATAATCTTTTTGGCTAAAGTCAAGAAAAAAGTCTTATCACCCTACTCTGTATCCCATATTATCTCCTTCAATAAGTATCTGCAATAAATATTAGACCTGCCCTTTTTTTTTCCTTGCTTTTAACTACCTTTAATTAACTTCTGATATATTTACAGAACCATTACTTAATGCCTTTTGTTTTCCTGAGTAATTGACTTCTTAAGTTAGACCTCTGATTTTGTTCCTATAAGCTTGTGCTGTCTTTGCTTATACTTTTTCATGATTCCTTTTGGATTATCAGGTTATCAGGACCCTGAATTATTGACAGCCACTTGTTCTTCCTGTCACTTTTGTGAGTCAGGTTTGTTTGCCAGAATGTTTGTGCTCTCTCCTGGTTTCCTTTTTTCCTTAGTTCCCTTCCGTAGACCCTAAACTAGCAACTCTGATTTTACTAAAATAGGCTTTCTTGATTCCTTTATGACTGTCTGGTTCCGTTGATTTATATTTTTTTGTAATGTGGATAAATACTTATTAAGGATGAGGCTGGAAAACCGCTGTATTCGTTTTACAAATAAAACATTTCCAATGTGACACCCTGTCTTAAGTGCAAAATGGTGACATGTATCTCACCGCCTGGTCCCCTGAGTTTGTAAAACTCTTTTTTCATGTTGTAACTCACATGTGTTGACATATAAGATTCCAAACGGAAACCAAACAAGCAAAGGCTGAGGATGTGTAAGAGGCAGTTCTCAGAGATACGAAAGGAGAAAGGGTAATGTAAATATTGCCTGACAAATCCTTCCCTGACTACTACCAGTGGATTCACAGTGTGAATTATAGAGCATTTGCTATAGCTTGCTTCTTCATTTTCAAAAAAGCTTCTTCTAATACCTTCAAATGGACTGTACAAAAGGTTCACAGTATTTATTTGCCTTCATATACTGCAAAAGTATAACAATTGCACAGATGGGCAGTTTCATGTGCTTTTCATTAACTTTTTTTCTTTTAAAACACACCTTCTTTGCTCAAGCTAGTTTATGCTGGTTTTGTTTTACGACATGATAGTTTATAAAATTTCTGTCAAACTGTGTTACTGTTTGATCATTATAAGAACAATCAGTGTAAGTGTTGCCAGTTAGTTTTTCATCCCAGCCAAGTCACAGTGTACATATGGTACAAGATATAAAGCAACGCAAAGACTGATTAGCGTGCAAAGTGCAGCACAGTGGTCTTTACTATTCATCATTAATGTCATAGTGGATTTTAAGAAGCAAGAGACTTTTCCCATAGCCAAAGCAGTCTTGCATATAACCACAGGAAAGAAAAGCCAACCAGAAATTATGCAACATGTGTGAGCATGGTCTTCAGCCATAACCTCCTTTTCAGAAACAGAAAGATTGTTCCTATCGCATTTTCCTGCTAACTCCTCCTAAAGGTTCAGGAAACATATGTCAGAACAGCTTTCCTTAAGACGGAGCAGTGAACTTTTCCATGCATTTCCTGGAAAAGCTTCTCTTCCTGAAAACATTGCAGCATCTGCCCCAGAACGTCTGAAGCCCTATCTGAAGTTTGCAACAAACGAGATGAAGAAGATCACTGTCATCTTTGGACTTCATGCTATAAATGGATGTGGATATTAGCAAAAAATTAGGGTCACAAACAGACAAGGCTAGCAAACCAACCTCCTGATGATCCTAGAGACGTCCTGGTTCTCTTTTGTCTTCTGTGTTTTAGAGCCAATTGTCACGGGTTCTTTCTGATTATTCTTTGCCTTTTTTTTTTTTTTTTTTTTTTTTTTTTTTTTTAATGGGTAAAATCTAAATTCACACTAATTCCTATGTATTAAAGACTAATCTTATTTGACGCCCACCCAGGAAATTCTATGTGTACTTAACCTATTCTGCATGTGCAGACGTTAATGGAGCACACATGCTCAATGGCCTAAAAGGCATCTCTTCAGCAGGAACTTTCAGAAGGTGGATCCTCCTGAAATTGCTCACAGAAGGACCCATTTTAAATACTTTTCTCGCTAGGCAAAAATCTCATTTCAAGCAGCCAACACATTTGTATGCTTGACAGGAACGAGCAACAATTTACAGCGTGTAGCCTGCTTCATTGGTTAATACAAGAAACTGACATTTATGCATGTCAGAATTCAACAGAGCCATGTCACCAGAGGAATTGTTTGGGGAGCGTTTCAGCAGGCACAACTCCACCACAGTCTTCAAAAAGTGTGCATATAACACCCTTCTGTAGGCAGTCTGGCTCTGAAATCATTTAGGGCCCACTCAAGAATACTCATGACTTTTGGGAGGAAGAAGACAGAGAGTTCATAGGCAACAAATTAGTAAAGAAAGCTCTCAAATGATTTCTCTGTCAGATGATGCTCTTGAAGCGCCTGATGAATCATAATCAAATATATGTGATTAACAGAAGGTGAATCCAAATATATGGAGACCAAATGAATACAGTGGCTTGTAGCCACGTCATTTGGTGTTATGAGCCAGTCAGACCTCCCAAGTTAAGCAGTGCTGAGCCAAGTCTGAATTTAAATAGGAGATCCTCCAAGGAAAACTGAGTGCATGTGCTGAAGGAAATAGTACTGGTAGCCCTTGTCTGTCTGAGTTACTACTGAACTAAGGCTCTTGCGTGATGCCAACAGCACAGGACTGAGACTGCAGAACAACCTCAAATCTTTGAATCCTAGCTCCTAGTGGTCATTAAAAATCCTTCAGCAGTTTTTGGAAAAGTAATGATGTTCATGTAGCCAAATTTCATATTAGATAATTATAATACAACAAATACCCTAGCAGTTTGAAGTGCATACAGTGTTTTCTACCAGTTCTTCCCCATCAACTTTCAGGAAGCGTTATTCTAAGGAGTTGCAAAGTTCTACTCAAGAGGTGATTTCACTCATGTTGTAGTGTTAAATAAAGAGATTATAGCATAATGTGCTGGAATCACAAGTTGAAATTAATTTTTTTTTTAACCCCCATGTTCCATCTTTTCTTTGATTTGTTTCTTACTCACAAATAATATATTGAGCAAATCTATTTGGTGGTCTCTGTCTTTGCATTGCATGAAGCTAACTGAACAACTTGTGATTCTTAGACTTACAAAGTAATTTAGACTGGAAGCGACCTAGGGAATTCATGTAGTCCAATCGCCTGCTCAAACTAGAGCTGATCTCAAAGTTAGATCCGGGTGCCCAGGGCCTCGTTGTAATTTACGGGCACAAACCATACTCTCTGAATTTGATATATGATGTGAAAAAAAGAATAGCTAGGGAGAAATTTTTGGTCTTCACTTGTATTGGAAAACCCTGTACTATACCATTCTGCAAATCCATATTCAAACTTTGCCCCATTTTGTTCACACTTGAAAGTTTTTGTGTATTCACAGCCTAATTCAGTGTAATGATAATTATTGTTAATGCCAGTAGCTCAGAACGTTCACTGGGATGAGTCTGTGAAATACACAAATAAACTGAGAGAGAGAGATGAAGAAAATGTATAAAACAGCTAAAACTTTGTAGTATGGTCATAATATCAATAATAGCAAATAAGTTTTGACACTCTCCTGACAACTGCAGGTAACTGACTCCCATGACATGGGTGTTAAGTACATTCATATTTCTGGTGCAAAGTGTAACACCCATTACCAGTAGATTTTATTAGATTAGATGTTCCTGCATGGAAGAGGCAATGAGCAATACCTCAGGCAAAAAAGGAGATACATGCAGAGAAAAAGGTGGGAGAGAACTTGGATTTGCATACCAAATACTACTGAGAGGACTTATATTCAGTACATTTGTCCTTTATATAACTGCAATACATGGATTATTAATTTGCTCATCCTTTATTAGTCCTGAAAGTGTGCTCCTCACTGCAAAAGCACAGAGACAGTCTGGATTGTAAGCTCTATCAGCCAGACTTGGAGGAGCCAGACCGCACCAGAAATCTGTGGGATGGGATCATTCAGACTGGTTCTGTGCGCAGTTGTGTGCATTTGCTGCCTAATAGTTCTTCAGATTGCTGTTACTATGGGATAAAAGGAACTTTTTAGGAGCACTTTGAGTGAGAAAAAGATGATTCCTTTGGCTATGACTAATGTATGGTGATTAATACGTAGCCAGAAGCATTTCCTGACTTCATACTAGGGGAAAACTTATGGTGCATCACCTCCCTGACCTTCCCGTCCTGGCTGCCATGAAAAGAAAACAGAGAAATGCAGGCCAGAAGGACTGCGGATGATGGGACACAAGGACAGCATGGCATGCTACAAAGAGCACTGGCCCATACACAGGGTTTGTGAGGACTGGGATTCTGATAGCCTTACTAATCAAGCAGCCTAGCAAGGAAAGTGAACAGAAATGAGTAAAAGTAAGATATAACCAGCAAATAGCAGAGGACAGCACAGCTCACACAAACAGTCATGCACTTCCCACTAACACAGAATATGTAGCAGCAACAAAAGCATGCTTTAATCCAACATGACTAAAGTGAACATATCTGATTCTTTCTCCGCTTCCTCACATCTATGCAATTGGATCTCTACTTCAACTTGCTGAGACCTTGAAGCGTTACTTGAATGAGCTCAGCAAATCTTTGAGGCACATCTTCCTGACAGCAGCCACAGTTGACCGTTACGCCTATGAAAAAGTCATGACTGCCAATGTTTACTACTTCTTACCTTTTGTGCCATTTGGATCTGGTTCTGTTCTTCATTTCTGGTCTCCAGCTCAAAGAGGTAACCTGTAATTCATCAGCTTTGGGGGAAAATATGTGTGATCTCATGAAACCTGGATGTTGTAAAATACTGGTTTTTTGGTGAGGAGACAGAGGTCTGTACACCATTAAACTAGTAAAACTTGCAGTTTTCCAGGGGTTTGCCAAGCAAGTCTTGAATGCCTCAAATCTTCCACAATCTGTTTGTTATATCAGGAGGGAGACGCAGTAAACTATCCACGAGGGTAGCTAGCACAGATCATAGCATCAAATGCATGACATTTATACACTATAAACTTACTTTAAATTCCATGCTACAACAAGTACTGTAACATTAGAGAGGGCAAAGTTGGAGAATACTGATTGTGACCATGTGTAGAATGAGGATAATTTCTTTTTAACATTGTATTTCTGTTCTAATGCAATTCTACCACCCAACACACACACATATGGATGTCTAAAACATTATCTAATATTTTAAATAGCTGCCATAAGCAGGAGCCAGAAAAGGAATAGATGTATGTTTGGTTTACATCATGTTAGGAGTATAAAATGTATTGGGGGTGGGGAAAACTTATATTCCCTTCATGGATTCACTGGATGAGGTTTTCCTCTCCACCCCAAGGTGTAATTCCAAAATTTATTCCAGAATAATAATGGGCCATCAATACCTACGTCTCAATATTCCAAAAACTGGCAGCCTTAGGAAAGAAACAATGAAGTCACTGACAGTACCATCAGAGGGCTTCTACTCCTCACTGCGACGGCACTGAATACACTGGAGAAAACAAAGTTGCAACAGGATGGCAATGAGAAGGGAAGACAACTTTCCCTTTACACCTGAGTTTAGTGATGGTCCTGTATTACTTTATAGTTCTTCACTAACACAAAGGCTTTATGCAAGGGTTGTGTACTACACTTGTAAAAATATTTGAAAAGCAGAAGTAGGACATTCATCTTTAAATTCCTGCATTTGGTAGTATTGCTTGCATCTTTGCAAATTCCACTAAGAGGAGGCACCTACTGGGAGAGGAAAACCCACAATCATTTTCTGCTCCAACATTTATGGCAGACACTCATAGTCCTTCTCATCCATCATAGAATCATAGAATCATTTGGGTTGGAAAAGACCTTCAAGATCATCGAGTCCAACCATCAACCATGCCCACTAAACCACGTCCTGAAGTGCCTTGTCTACACGCTTTTTGAATACCTCCAGGGCTGGTGGATCAACCACTTCCCTGGGCAGCCTGTTCCAATGCCTGACAACCCTTTCAGTAGCGAATTTTTTCCTAAGATCCAACCTAAACCTCCCCTGCCGCAACTTGAGGCCATTTCCTCTTGTCCTGTCTCCAGCCACCACCTATCTCATCTACAGCTCCAGATAAAATCCCTGTCAAGACACAGCGATAAGCCCCCTGTCAAGACAACAGCAGCATGCTTTAATCCAAATTGACCGTGTCTTGTTTTGCTTCTTAAATCTATATGCAATTAGATCTTCTTTCCAACTTACTGAGACCTTGGAGACCTTGTTATTTGGATGAGCTCAGCAAATCTTTGAGGCACACCTTCCCGACAGCAGCCACAGTTGACTCTTACACCTATGAGAAACTGATGATTGACAATCTAGATAATGTCTGAAACATAACTCTACTGGTTGCACTTTCTCTCTCTGATCCCCCAAATAGTTATTTAAACAAAAAAGAGTCTGGAGAGAAAAGCTGAGCACAGCTGACTGCATATTGCAGTAGCTACCTACCTTGTGAAAACCCAGTTTCAAACACCTTTTCTTATCTTCATCATTTGGGCTAGCAATTATGCTAAAACAGTGCCTTTTTCACTAGCCGTGAAAAACTGCAAAGGTCTCCGTGACATTCCTGGAAGGAAAAAAATTCTTCCACATAAGCCCCATCTTTATTCTTTTTCTATCCTCTACCCAGAATTTTTGTTGTCAGGCCAGCTTCGGAATGCAGCATCTATGCAATATCGGCTCCAGTCATATTGAAAATCTGCACAAAGAGGACTGTTAAAAAGGTGGAAGGAGAGAGGATTTTGGCCAGCAGTATGTTATCAAAATGCTGAACTTCTACCCTACGAAAATGCCATGGGATCTTTAATCATGAGGCAGAGCAAAGAAGATGTTTGCATGTTATCCGGTTTCCTTACATTTTAAAGGAGGAAGGACAGAGTCAATCTTGCCAGAAACTGATCGTTGGGTCCAGATACTGTACGTATCCTAAACTTGATGACTAGGTCTCTGAATTATTCCCTCCAGGTTTAGATTTTTAAAAGGCCATCATGTTTTCTGCCAGCCGGTAATGTCAGAAACAACAATATTGCTGTTAGTGTTTAACAGGTAATACTGCGTATTTCATGGAGTGGGTTTCGTTCCAGATTGGGATTGAAATTGATTTGTGTTAATGATTTAACTTGTTGACAAATAAACATTTGAGGGGAAAAAATATATAATATAATCCTGGCAAACCAAACCATGCCTTTAGCTTTGCCTTAAATTTAAATTCAGCTATTTATTACATCACCCTTTGCCAGAATTGGGCAGTAAACTGCCTTCATATTCAGAAGAATGTTTCCATTTAAAATTTACATTTAAAATTGCAATAAGATGCTGGATCTCATTCTTTTTGAGGAAACTGTATTGCATTACATTAGCTACATTGCTAGAGAAATGGTGCATTCTGCTTCCTGTATCAGTTTCAATTAGCTGGGTGCATTACTCACCCATTTTATCACGGCATGTTAAAGTTAAAATTAGTGTAATTCAAAGTGTCACAAACCACAGCTACAAAATGGATTGGTTCGCTGTTAATTATTTAAATACTGCATCCTGTGCATAATCAATTTCTTACCTACAGTCATGATATATTATTGACAGTTTGGAAGACTAACTCTATTGCTGTCCAGCATAATTCTGAAATATAATTTATAGTGGTTATTTGGAGAACTATATCGAGTACATTAAAGCCATATGGTACTGTGGTTTCATCCCCAAGAGATGCCTCATCAGCTAAGAGAAGCATTATGATCAATATGTATATTACTCATTTTTAATAGAGTGTACTAAGCTGTAGAAGATTACTGTTCCTGCCAGTTACTTGAAAATATGAGGTGCAACAATTATTTTAAGATTGTTGGAGAGTTACAGTATTCTCAAGATGTAGAAAATATGTCTCTGTTTTGTTATGTTTAGAGCCTGAAACGTTCTCTAGCAGCTGAAATCCCCCAGAAAATAGTATGCCTAACTAGATGAGCTGATACCTATAAAAGGTAAAACTTTATTTGAGTTGTAATGCTCAAACAATTTGCTAAATATGGCTCCTCAGAAGAAAAAAAAAAAAGAGAGAGAGAGAAAAAGATGAGAATACTGTTTGTCATTTATCTTGGCAAGAGGACATAGCATCTACCACAACTATGCCTATTTCACTACTAAAAATAAAAAGTGGCAAGCACTACAATGATTGTGGCAGCCTTGGAAATACAGAGAATGCTGGATTTTTTAAAAGATTCGTGTTACGTACACTCATTCCTCAATACACTGAGAAAAATACCACATAAATACCAAGCATTACATTAACCTCTGACCTGGTAGAAACGTGTGCAACTGCAGACACAGAGTACAACTGCACTGCCTAACTAAGGATGCAAAGCCACAGGCATGAAAGATGAAAATGAAAAAAACCCCACAAAATCAAATTTCAGTTATTCAATCAGATGAAGCAAGTGAGGGGGAATAATTCAGAAATAGCAGAACTGCAAATACTACAAAACTGGGTGGGAAGAAGATGAAACAAGGCCACAACAGAGGCGGGGAGAAGGGGAATAAGGAGTGGGAAGATCTGCGTACCAGTGCTGCATCCTCGGCACCCGCAGCCCGCACTTGGCCTCTCGCTCCCATTCCTCTGGGGCTGGCGTGGATGTCCACCACGTGCGAGGCTGCAGCCAGGCATGGTAAAGTGGTCAAGGGACCAGCAATACCAGTAGCAGCCCCCCAGGGCAGGCGGCATCAGATCCCTCCCGGCAGCGATGCTGCCAGTCCACTCCTCCCACGCAACTGGGATAAGCCCAGCTGCACCACGAATGTGTAGGGGAGCAATTCCTCCAAGTCTGAAGACGTGGGTAAGGGGCAGGATTAGAGGGTTACAGCTGGAACAGGGAGCTAAGGACCAGATGGAGAGTTCAGACTTATAACTGTGTCTAGAAATGCATTTGCACTGTGCTCCACCCAAACTAATAAATCCTTCAGTGGCGATTCAGGTCCAGCTCTTTGAATATTGTCTGGAACTTTCACCCCTTTCTGCTTTAAATATCTGATTCAGTGAAAGATTTTTAACCTGATTTACTTTACCTTGAAATAGGGAGGATTCAAGGCAGCTCAGCAGTCACTCAGGTATGCTCAATCAACTTTAAACTTCCTTTTTAAAAGGCAAAGTTCCTTATAATTAGATGTGACTGCATTTTTATAGATTGATTCATATTTTTTTCCAAGCAATTTTCAATGCTTGCTTCAGTATTTTCTAAAAACTAACTGCTTGAGAAACAAACTACTTTCATTCTGAAATATTATCATAGAACTATGGTACCAGAATACTGAAAAAACACCACAGAAGCACCATAGTAAAAACCCTCATGTCCCTTTTTTCCTCTTAAACTTCTCAGGTGGACTTCAGCTCTCATGACACGCGGTGGCCCACAGGTTTTTCCCACGGGTGTGTGTTCCTCACCAGGAACTTCAGCAAAGTCAGTGGTCTGCTATTTATGCGTCACTCACCTGCCCTCTGATAAAGCTGCTCTGATAAACTGGGGATGCCACAACTCCCTGGGCAGTTCTGCAGACACAAAGGACAGGACTGCCAGATTAGAAATACCACTTGACTTGTAAGGAAGGCTGTAGTTTTTCCAAGGTATTTCTTTTACAGACAAAAACATTCTCCAAAGCATCCTACTTAGATGTACCAGAAACCCTTTCAACAACTGGAAAACCACTCTTACAGGCGGTGGGAGCTAAAGTTAAGCAGTTTCTAAGCATGCACACATTTTTCCAACCAATTTACGTGCTCTCCCATAATCCTCAGTTTTATTTATTTCCAAACCTTCTCTCCCATCTGTTCCCTTCTGCATGATCTATATATTATCTTACGCTATTTATCCCTAACAGATTTTTGCTTCCTCTCTCTGTTCCAGTTAATGATGCCAATATTCTCTATGTATTTCTAGTCTTTTTGTTTTCTTCGCCACGCATCCTGCACTCATACAGAGACTTCCAAATAGTTATCACTCCCTCTGACCCTTCCACAACAGTCCGAGTTTTTAATCCTATTTCACAAATGTTCTCTCTTAATGTTTTTCCTTTCTTCCTCCTTTAGACCCAGATTGCCAGTTTTAGTGCTGAATCCCAGTTCTTCTAATCGTGTCAGACTCTGTCTACCTTCTTTTAGCTTCCTTCCGTCCCTCCTTTTGCCCTTTCTGGCTTTTATTTGGCTTTGTCCTTTATTCCTCAACCTTTACTCCTGTACCTTAGCTAGAGGTTCTTTATCAAGATCTACCTCCTGAGACAGTTTAATGCACTAGTGTTTCTTCTCTTTTCTTGCAGGTTGTGTGCCCTGTGAACTATTCATTAAACATGACTAAATAACTGCTGCATTAAATGCCTCTGCACACCATTTTGACACACATTCAGGTTTTAAACTTGTCATGTCCACGGTACCAAATTTTGCTTGTGACAGTACAAGTGTTCCTGCAAAAACTGCTTCTGTTACCCTTTCTCAACATTAATTCATGAGTACTGCTATATTTTGGTTTGGAAGAAGTCCAGCACTGTTATTTTTAATGATGGAGCACACTTTCTTCCTTTGGGAGATAAAATAGTCAAATTGTAACAAGCTGTTTTGCCTTGCTGCTTCAGGCTGCCTCTGGTCCAAAAGAAGAAATCATAATAAAGCAAATGCCTCATGTGACTAAATAATCAAGCACTTCACTGCTTAGAAAGAGGAGTACAAAGCTGCAGGGTTGAAGAATAAGAAAGAAGCTTGCAAAAATCGGCCTGTATACATATAGCAATAAGTCTACCTGAAGTTTCCAGCTCTGTTTAAAAAAGACGCGACAAGTCAGTGCTACAGACAAATAAAACCTGATGTATGAAACATGCTGCAGAGGTCCATATGGAGATACTTATGTGGAAAGACAAAATTGTCATGAAGAGACAAGCAAAACACCACAGAGAAAATCTTTATACAGGCTCCGGACTCTCATTTCCCCTCTTCCCAAACCTTTCAGTGGAGGCAACAGTTGACTCTGTAAAGAGAGATGACCATAGGAAATACAGCTGATAAAACTAAAGAAAGGTCTTTATATTGTTACAGAGGAGGAAAAGGATGAGATGGGAAAGGCACAGTTGCTAGACGGTGCTAACAGTGCAGCTCAATTGCAGTGTTGCTAACAGTGGGCTTATAATTTAGTACGAGATATTTGATGAGCGCTCAGACTCCAAATAAAGTGTTGAAATACACAGTTATTACACAAAATTAAGAAACCAAACACCATCTGCACTTACTGTGATACCTCTATAGTCAAATTTCAAACTATAATTAAAATATTCTGTCACAGGAATTAAAAAAAAAAAAAAAGACTAGATAATTTTGTTAGCAAATAACAGTAACTTGGTAACTTATGCTACCAAATAAAACAAGAAATGTCACTACAGTTGAACAGATATGCTGTTTAGCTGCTATGTAAAAGGGCAGTGCCTCCACCTTTTGAGTAACTGCATTGCAAGGGCATAGTGGAGTTAAAGGCAGTACAGAGAAGAGCTACTAAAGTGAAGGAGGGTATGGAGCAGTTGTTTTATGAGAGACTAAAAAGACTATGTCTCAGTTTGGAGAGAAGAGGGCGGAGAGGGAACACGATCAACTTTTGCAAGTTCATGAAGGATAAATTGAATGGAAAATTGTTACTAACCAAATCCTGCAGTCCTTGTAGCAGGTGGTCACTCACCGAAGCTAGCAAGAGGTCAGTTCACAACTAAATGAAGGGAATAGTTTTTACAGAGTGGGTAGTGAATTTCTAGGATTTATTGTCAGAGAAGGTTGTGAAGGCAAATAGTATGAGGAGGTTCAAAAGGGGAGTAGGCAAATTTAGGGACAACAGGTCTACAAACAGATAGCGTAAGAAATAGGCATGGATGTATCCCCTCGCATCCCTAATCCAACAGCTGTGAATGTTGATGGGAGAGGAATAGTCTGCAGAGAGAAGTCAGGCTCACATGACCTTCCTAAACAGCATCTCTTTCTCCACTGTCAGAGAGCTAGATGGACCACTGATCTGATCCAACAAGGTCTTTCTTATGCTTTTACATTTTACCAGAGAATTAAAATCAAACGAGTATCCATAGAGATGAAATGGAATACATGAGTAGTAGCTGACACCCCTACAGTGACAAGGCTATGCTCAAAAAATTCCTTTTTATCAGCTGGTCTAAATTAGCAAGTCAAAAGAATTATAGCCTATGAGCAGGACAGAGGACTACTGGAGAACTCCTAAACAGGGCAAAGGCAAAAAAAGACTTTGTAGGCCAAAAGCAATATCACAAGCCAGATGTTAGCATCGGAAGTCCCTGAAAGCCTAAGACTGTGTCTGAAGTATAGGACCTGGCATCACTCACCGTTTCCCAGTCCCAGATGTGTCCCGACTCAGTTGTGTCCAGGATCCATGTCAGGGTGAAAGTCAAGCACATGCCACCTGCTTGTCAACATGATTTCCAGGGGAAAAATAATTAGCAAACTTTGTCTCAAGGCTTAATACAGATCACATCTGCCCCTCCACCTAGACAGAGCCTTTAAGCTGTAACAGTTTGGTAAATACCATCTTCCTGTGACAGGCCAAATACCAGTGAGCAGCAAGGCAGCAAAGAGACATAACACCATGCAACAATGAAGTTTTTGCTAGGAGGAAAAAATTGCCACAAGTTGCAGTTTGAAGGAGGCACTGAGAAATCAAACCATATTACTAGGTACAGCCGCACCATTGAAATAGCTCTTTTAGTAAAGAGCCAGTTAATTAAATAAGCACAGAGCCCTTTCGTTGCTATTAACCAGCACAGAGTCCTAACTCGGTCTCATTTATCCAACGTGAGCCAATCTATGTCTTGGCTCCTGGCTGCAATGAAAAAAGAAAGATCCTGACAGTCTATCGTTAATTATTTTATCTCAGTTACACTTGCACGAATCTGGAGCAAATTCAGGGAATAAAGTGGAGATATTTCTGATTCCAAGCCGTATAATTGGGGTGAGGATCTGACCACCCAATATGCCTGTAGAAAAGCTTTTATGCCCACTTAGGCATGAGTTGCATACATTGAGGCAGCCAGCTTGCACCTGGCTTGTCTACAATTACTACCACTTCCTTTTTTCCCCTGTCAAGTCTTCCTCTCCTCAATAAATGCACTTCATGGTGTTTTGATGGATGGCAAAAAGTAGGTTAAATTCTCGTCCCAGTTTTGTATATAGAGTTGTTAAGTATCAGAAAGGAGAGTGGCCAAGAGAGCACGGCATATCGTCCTGCAGATCATTAACTGGTAATGTAATCTGCCCTACTCTAGGTGTCACATCCAAGAAAAGACCACAAAATTAGAAATGTAGTGCTCTGAACAGGGGAGTACTCAGTGTTCCTCTCCTTGCCCTTTATGCAAGCACTGTGGTAAGCAGCCAAGCAGAAATCAGCTTTTTACACAAAATGTCTCAGAACCTGATAGCAAATCCAAACAGCTATTCAGTGTCGTGCACTCAGATGCGGTTGTGTAATTTATATATTATGATAATCTGGTTTTCATCTAATTTACTAATTCAACTGTTGTTTCTTTTAAATAATTGGCTATCTGACTCCCCACCCATGTTGAGGAATATGCGCACTACTCTATTGCAAGGATACCATTAACCTTGACAAAATGTCATGAAAAAGGAACAAAGAGAATTTTCCAAGGAAAAGAAACAGTATTCACTTTCATGGGAGCTTATCTCTTATTATATATTTTTAAATGGTGAAATTTTTGAACATTTAGAAGGAGAAATTATTTCTAACACTGTTTGAAAGGATCACATTCAATACTTTATTTTTAGGAAGCAAAGGGCTTGGTTTTGGTTTTCTGGATTTTGTTTGGTTGGTTTTTTATATATACACTTATGATTCTCTTTCGCAAAAGTCTTACAGATAAGCAGGCTAGCAGTGGCTATCGAACATCTAGCAGGGGGCTTTAAAATCAGCAAAGGTCACAATCAAGAAAGGAAGAATCACAAGGCCACGTGACACTGCCGGGGACATTTCTTCTGTCAAATACTCCTTAACCTGGCTCTGTAAGGCTGCGTCCAGTCCAAGAAAGCACCTTTAAAATAATATAGATATTACATTCACTTGCCTACTCTTGTCTTTAAACATTACCCTTTCACAAGCAGTGCTGTGCAAGCAGCATTCGGCACTTGCTCATTTTAGCCATGCTGTCCTGTCTCCTGCAAGGTTGGCGAAAGGCTCCTGTGTACCCAAATGTTGCCAGCTACAGGTTACCTCATGATGCAAGTGATGTTACAGGATGCAAACAGCCAGAGTTTTCAGCTTGGGCAGTCATTTATACCAAGAGAATACAACCCCTTCCGTTTTCACAGTATATTACACAGTCAGCAAGTGCAAGACGGTAGAGAACCCCATCCACAAAATGAAATTAAGCATGCTTATCTTAATTATGAGGTTTGTGGTTGTTTTCAGTTTTCCACTTCAGTTTGGAGTAGTCAGCCAACTCACAAAACTACAAGTAGCATAAAGAAGTCCCTGTCCCTTTCAACACATGAACTAGAGGGTATGAATTGCAGTTAGAAGGAGGCACGCTCAAACCATTCTCCACTTCTCTCGTTCTCCACCAAGGCACAGCTACGCTATGTCAGTCCTCACCACGGATGCAGCGCTGTGTCCCCTGTCTAAGGGAACGACACAGACAACAGTCCTAATGAAACCAGCTGAAGCATTAGGAAGCACAATTTCACAAGACGATACCAAGTACCAAAAATATTAAAAAGCTAAGTGTTTAAATAACAGGACTTTTGAAATGAGTGGGTATTTGCTATTGTCTCAGAGGAGTATAGGAATGAAAGCATATAAAATTCAGAAGCAAAAGTTGCTTATAAAAATAAGAGAAGAATGGCCTAAAGCAGCAGTTGGGACTTTTAATACAAAGTTAAATAGTTAATAGTAGATAAACTCAAAGAAAACAGAGGAAGTCAGTAATGACAAGTTACTTATTCAGATATTTTAATAAGAATGTAGAAAATGCACGTGTTGCAGGGAATAATTCTCTCGGTTAAATAGGTAAAGATATGGAATATGTCTTTTGTACCTCTTCTTTATGCATTAATTAAGATTTTTTTAAAAATTGGAAGAAGAATGGAAGGAAACGAGAAATAAATTGGGTCCTATTCTGGCAAAAAACAGTCTGGATTTCCTAGGTGTTTATTTAGCACAGTGCTATTTTCACAGATCATTTCAAATTTTACAAATGGTCTTTTTCATCGCAATTTTTTAGGCCAATTCTGTTAAACATAATAACTGAAAGGTTTCCATATACTCACCAATTTGAAAAAGTTATTCTTTTTCTCATGAAAATTTTCTCTTTTCCCTTTGCTTCCTTTCCATCCCATAATTTAAACCAATAGGTGGACCTTCTACTCCTAAATAAATCTTTTTTCCTATTACTTCCACTATCACATACGTTTTCTATATAGTTGAGCTATTCATGTTTTAGATGGTTTTGTGAGGTTTTTCTTTAACTTAGATATTACTTTCTTCAGCCTCCTCATCATTTTAGGCTTCCTCTCGTGTCTCAGACTCAGATCTAAATATGCTTATAAGCCAATCTGACCCTTCAGAAACCCCTGAGTACATGTCTTAAATAAAAATGGTGCGGTACGTTTGCCTGAGTCAGAAAAGACTGAAAACCGGATGGCACAGGGAGCTGAACTTTACTACTCATTTTAGCAGGGCTTCAGCTAAACTTGGAACCAATTTGAGGAAAGCCTAAAACTCAAGGGTAATAGGTACACACAAACTGGTACGGAAACTCAATAGCTTTCAGTACAGGAGTTAGCTACCAACACTGAAAACATTTTGTTCCTAAAGTACCCAGACTGCTGCGTTTGGGTACAGAAGGGAATTCTTTATCATGCTTCTTTGTAAACGTATGGAAGCAGGATCTGGGCGTAAAGTGTGCAGATTAAGCAGTGAGGGCAACGCTGTGGACCTGCCCCTGCTGGCAGTGTCAGGTGTCAAAAATCAGACACAACCCAAAGATCCTTCCTTGAGGAATTTTCTGAAGTGAAAACTGCTGGAGCTTGGGGGCACCTGGACTGAGACCGCGCTCAGGTTGCCATGGAGGGGCATTATGAAACTCAAGTGCCAAACCTGCAGGAACACCACGGGCTCTGAGGTCTCCTCTGGGGTTTAACAGAGCCCGAGCGCCTAGTGGCTTGTTTTAGCTGATGGTCCCTGACTGTCCCGCAACCTTTCCACGGGAACTTCAACTTTCAATGCCCTCACGGTTTATCTTTCACTGATTTCAAGCCCTTGAAATCCACCAGATGTGAATACTGACAAACAAACCCATTTATCTTAGGAAGACGAACCAAAAGCAAGTATGAAAATAACCCTGCATGCCGGGTAAAAGTTCCCTCTGACATCTCTCTTTGGAAATAAAAAATGCAAGGCAGAAATTCTCCTTTCTTATTCTTACGATCTAAGCTAATTTTTCTTAGTCGCATTTTTGCAGGAGTCAAATGGGCTATCAAAAGAGCTTAATAACACTGTCAGCTCTTTGCTTTCTGCTACAGCAGCTGGGATGAAAAACCAGTTCATTCTTATCACAGGGATCTGCCTGCAGCTCTTTGTTTTCTCTACCTTCTGCAACATAACAGCTTGTTACTATGGTATTATGTCAAATAAGCAAATATTACTCCTTAGTCCCTTGATTCCAAGCCCTCCGCATCCTCTGCCTGGGCTTGGTCCCGAACCACGACTGCCAATTTCTGTAGAGCACACAGCCAGCTGCTGCGAATGCACTCTCATCTTGTTTACTCAGCTTCTGCTCTCCTGTTTCCTGAGCAAAAAGTCAGTGCCCAAGAGCTTTAATTGCTGATCTTTGTTCACCTGCAAGATACCAAGAGAAAAAACATCAACAGTACTTGTTCTACCAACCACCATATACTGGAAACTACAGACTGCAACTACGTCATTAATAGGATTTGTTAAGGTTGGAGAGAATAACTAAAACAACCTATAATTTCTCTGACAGCTCCAGCTGAAGGGCAAATTTCTTCTGCCTGTTCTACCCTTTAATTGTAGCTTTTGGAGCTTTAATTGTATATTCTATTCCCAGAGGGCCAAATTATACTCTCAGTTACAACCATGATATAATTAAAGTTAATGGAGTTGCTCAGGTCTAATTGAGGGCATAGTTTATTGCAGCAAATGCTACATTACAATAAATCATTGAGAAGGATTCCAACCGTCAGCTTTATATACCACTCAGTTTCCAGAAATCTGAGTTAAAATTCTTTAAATGAAGCTCCCCTGCATTTGATAATGGTTGTGCTCCCCCAAAATCAATTGCTAAATAATAAGCATATAAACATAGAGTAGCAGATTCACCACTTCTATCAGCTTCAATCACTATCCTGGTTTTTTGTGGTTTATTCAGTTTTTGGTTGGGTTTTGATTTTGTTGTTTTTTGTTTAAATCCATTTAAAATTGGTACAACGCAAGGAATCCTATTTACAAACTGATATCGAATGAAGAAACAGTGCCATGTATGTTATACAGGCTGTGCACTACAGAAACAGATGTTAATTCCTGCCTGCGTGTGTATGCACAGCAGAGAGAAATGGCTTGTCCTCATCTCAAATATATTACTATGCTGCAAGCAAAGGCATCATTCTAGCACCTGTGGACAGAACCAACATAACTGAATTTTAACCCAACTAGCTTGGGTGCCAGTAACAGTAAAGCCAGGACGAATTTGCCCATTTGAAAGCCATTATGTGGCAAAGTGTGACTTTAGACACTGTGCCAGCTTCCCTACTATCGCCACAGTGCCCATAGCAAAACTAGTTTCTTTACGTCTCTTTTCTGCAATTACACCTTTCAAAGCAGGGTAGATATGACTAAAACACGCAAAGTGTAAAGCTGAATTGTCACATCAATTTGGTTCGCATGAACCTGATTGGAACTCTGTATCACCTTGTTCTTGCAGAAAAACCCTTATCACTGTCACAGTTCTACAGATCTCTGCCATTGCTATCCCTTCAGCTTATCAGAGGCCCATTAACCTAAAAAGCCATTAAAATAAAAAGCCTGTACTCAAACACATTGATGGATAATACTGAGATTTGGTGCCTTAGATATGTTTATTTTAAAATTATTAGTAATATTATTATTTTAGCTTTCAATCAACTCTATTCTTTAAAAGTAGCTGCTTGCATTCTGGTAATTATGAAAGATTTGGAAGAGATAACAGAGTATTTTTAGTATTCAGATTATATAGCTAATGTTCAGGAAAGCTTCTCTCTTTCATTTAATTTTGCCTCACATTTCCTTTTTGCTTCACTGTGGATTTTAACACCTTTAAAAATAAAGTATTTCATTTCCAGGTCTGAAGTAGCTAGAAACACTTTTTGGTGTGCAGCTATGTGATGTCTTTATTCTCTTTACCCTAAGTTCTCTTTATGTGCTTCTGGTTCGCACAAGATGTTTCAGAAATTGCTGTTGTCAAAAACCACTCTCTCTCCTCTAGGCTTGCTATTACCGCAGGGAGTCTTATGAGCTGAAACCTTGTCCCCAGCTATTAAATAAGTCTTCTTTCTTTAGTTCACCATTTTTATTCTGTAAGCATTACCCAACCACACTGGAGTTTTTACAACACGTCTGAATGGATGGATTTTTTTTTTTTTTTTTTTTTTTTGTGAGCAACACACAGTATCAGCTTTTAAAAGCTAAAGAAAGGATTACATTCTGTGACTGGGAGCGATAACTGAGCCATTAACAGTCCTTTGTCCCATGTTTATCCAGTGCCTAAGGGTCTCCAAATTTCAAGCTCCAGCTCACTTGTACTCTTCTGTTTTACTGCCTGAAGGCAGGAAAAAGGCAGGTCAGGATGCAGATGAGATGACCTGTTTCAAGCTCCCTTTGGCCTTACTTGTGTGAAGAAAGCCTGGGTCCCGGTACTTCTCCTGAAAGGAGTAGGCAGGCAAAACATTTAAGGACCCCTTCACAAGGGACCTGTCTTCAGGTATGCTGTTGGCCAGTGAATTGGAAAACATATCATGTCTACTCACCCACTTCTGTTTTTCTGTTGATATTTTGTACTGTCTCACATCACTATAACTTCTGAAGATTTCTTATTTCAAGCATAGCCAGCAGTTGGAGACTGCCTGTCTGGTTCTACCACCACTGAGCAATTTTTCAGTCCTCAACGGTACTTTAGATTAGTGTCTATATATATATAAATATATGTGTGTGTGTGTGTGTGTATGGAGGGAAAGGTATAAATATAGATGTATGAAAATATATATATAAGCAAAAACCCGAGACTTTACTTATTTTAAAGTTATGCCTCTACACTGTTTTCTGTCAGAGTTGATTTTTTTCTACTTCAATTCCTTCTTCCTCCCCAGGTCTACACTACTGTAGATTTATGTACCATTCGCCTTCAAGTACTTCAGTTGCTGGGGTTTGTTCGGCTTTGCACACATCAGAGAGGGCTTCCCAGGGTTTCCTGCTAGCTTCCTTTGATCTGTGCAATTCCAGTTACGTTCTTGCAAGGTCACAACAAAAAGCCCAATTTGTCCATTTATAGGAAAGGGATACTTTTTTTTTACCTCACAGGCTGAAGTACATTACCATTCTGTTTGCTGCAGATATCTATCTAGGTTCCTAACAGTTCATCTATTGCGTAGCAGCAGCCTACACCCTTCTCGAACTCCTTACACACCAAAGCACGCCCTGTACAAATGGTTAAGCGCTGGCCCAAGTTGATAGCTGAATCACATGGCCAGTCAGAAGACTGTGCTGGCAAAAAAGGACAAGGAATTCAAATGTCTGGCCATGGAAGGAAATGAGCCAGCAGCAGCTGCTAAAGCCAAAATCAATGGGCTGCTCAGGGATCCAGCAACACCGCTGGCATGAGCTAGACCTGCTCCACCATAAATTAATGGGTCCTCTGGGAGCTGTTGTCAGCTACTGTCTGTGAATCACTCCAGGACCTCCCGTTCCCCTCCGTAGATGGTATGCATCTTCTGTGGCTTTTGATCACATGAAGATTTTGGTACGCAACTCTGAGAAAAGGAGAGTTAGGCCAGCCCCGCACTAACATCCAAATACCACACGCGTCTTGCAGCATATGTATCTGTCTTTCACGCTACATGGAATGACTGAAACCAGACACTTCTGTTTAGATTATTTCAAACAAAAGCATTGGTATTCTCTTGGGAAGATTTAGCCCTGTTCCACTTACTAATATCAAGCACACAATGATTGTGGCAGCACTCTTCTTCTGAATATCTTGAGTAGCTGTTTCCGCAAGACAGTTTGGGAATGGAAAAGCATCTTTTGAATTGATGGTTTATTTCAGCAACTTTTTTGAAGGACCATCTTCATCACGAGTCAGTGAATTTTACTGAAGAGTGGCATGAGGCTCAAAATATAAAGGCATGAAAATATTGCTATTGGTCACTAAAGTCAATTAAGTTATTTTAGTTTAAACCTCATTAACTGGGACCGTGGGGTTTTGGACACAACCGTACCAGAGGCTGAAAAATTAAAGGTATAGGAGAGCACCAACTGCAGGTACTTACTGTATGTTTGTACACTCCGTTATACGGCATTTTTTAGGAGGAACACGTGACACTAGAAGTCACTACAGACAGTACGTACATACTCTTTACTGCCCAGTGATTTGATTGGTATTTTCTGGAGAGTTAATAAGAAATAAGTATAAATGGATTGTACTGGGCTTTGTGAGATCTTACATGGCTTTAGAAATGTTTCAAAATGCTGCTACTCCTACAGACAGGAAGGGATTATTTTCTTTATTTTTTTAGTAACTGCCTATTCATCCAGGATTGTATCAGACTGTCGCTGTAATGTCTAGCCATTTTCCAGGGAAATTATGTGTGAGCTTGCCATTTTTTAAAACCTGTGAACATTTTTGAGCTTTTCATAGTCTTACAACCAGAAGAGCATTTAGCCTAAGGATGCTTGAAAGGACTATCATGGGAAAGCCAGGTTGAATAATCGGGTTCTTGCACTGAGTGCTCAGTGTGGCACACGTGCTGGTCATTGTTATTTTGTCTGGCAACAAGTTCCATAGTCTTAGTCCAGCTCCTGTGAACATTTTGTTTCCTGTGGTTATGAGTCTTTTCCTATGTTGTTGACAGCTTCATTTTTCCAGAGAAGCAAAGCTGTAGCATGAGGTCATCTCGGTTCATCTGCTATCCCACAAAAAAGAAGGAATGGGAAGATCTAATGCACCACAGAAAGTATTGCTGTATGTTAGAACATACTCAGAGTCATAATGTGTGACATATTATATATAATATATATAAAACCCATTTTTACTCATTTCCCAGGAGAAAAATTATAATGCATTGACTTATAACTATAGAATTATTATGTGTCAAATTATGTGATTACATTATATATTTTTATATATATATCTTTCCAATTTTATACAACTTAACAGGCAGCAAAACAAATCTTTTTTTAAATGAAAAGTCATAGAAAGTATATACTAAAATGCATTTCTCATCTTTATTCTAAGGCACTATATCACATATCTTAAATCAACATTCTTGGAGACAATGTTTATCTTTTAATTATGTTTGTCCAAGACCTGCCTTGTACAAGCACAGTATCATCCAAGTTTCCAGCTAAAGCTCTTAGTCACCACTGTGACTGGACATAATTATCATTATTGTTGCCACTGTTATTATTGTTACTGGCAGTGTAGGAGTTTCCCACAAGCAGATGATCTTCCCTTTCATTCCCCCTGCTCGTGAGCCTTTCTACCTTGAGTGAAATACGCGCACGGAGCGAGACAAAGGTGCAAGACACAGGAAAGCATTCAGAAATGGTTAGTCTGGGACAAATTCCTAAACTCAGGTTATCAATGAGAATTTTACCTTCAGCGGGCCAGGATTTCACCTTGTCAGTTTACCTAGCCATCTACAAGGCCTGTCATAACACAGCTCATGCCAACTTCAAACTCAACATCTACAACTGAACAGTCCATTTCAAAGCACCGTGATCTGTGGAGCCACGTGTTAAGAGCTAAGGGAAGGGCTGAGCCCATTCCCACAAACAGATCCACCGACTTCTCTTCCCCATTACGCACCAATGCAGGCTGGAGATGGAAGTTGTACAGGGCGAGGGACGTACGGATCCCACAGCGCTGTGGAGTTGTTCCCGGAGAGCCAGCTGAGCTCCCCGAGTTCAAGCTGAGCAGCCCAAATGAAGGTGAGTGAGATGAAGCTGCACTATTCATAGCGTACCAGGCTGCACGGTGCCCTTTCGGCTATCATTTCAATCAAAACAAACACTTACAAAATGAATAACTGCCTTGACTATTTAAGCTGTTAACCTTTTTTTAACATTGCTGTTTATAATTAGATTTCACAGAAAGCCAGACTGGTGGGTTTCTCTGAGCTTGACATTTTTATCATGTGAAATACGTTGGATCAGGTAATCGTAAGGCCTTAAGGTCAGGTAACGTGACTGAATTGCTGTTAGTAATTAAATGTGCAATAAATAACAGTATCTGCTATAGCTAGAAAAGATCGTGTAGGTAGCTTCATGTTCTGTTTTATAAATCATATTAAAAAAAGTGTATGGGTTGTTTTATATTAAACATGGTGGTTACATGTGCCAAAGATTTATTAGTCCAGTCTGTCTTATGGTGAGTGGCTGCAGTCCAGATTCATGTGGTAGAATAATAAAAATTTTTAAATGGCTGTAGAAGTTGATGGACCAAAATGGAGTTAGTTACCCGATTGGCTGCCAGTGATGTCATAGGCATGGCTGCAGCTCCATATATGTTTATGAGAGGTTTATTCCCCTTAATTTCCACCTATATCGTAATAACCATCAGACACTCTAAGCAGCCTGTTTCTAAGAAATCACTGAACTTCCCTGGTGACTGGAATCTCTCGGCCCCATCTACTTCACCCTGAACCCGGGGCCTGCAACCGTGCCCCTGAATTTCTCTGTCTCTCGGGGCTGATCAGCCTTTGCCTAGGCATTCTGCTGGAAAGGCAAGGCTGTATTTAGGGTTAGGGTTTAGGCAGGCTATGGAAGAGCTTACTGTTCCAAGCACTTAGCATGAGACCCTGCAAACACTTAAAACACATATATAATTTCCCTTTTGCAAGTAGCCTCACTCACTTCAATGTCACTATTATGTGAACAAAGTTATAACCCTGCTTGAAAGTTTTCAGGAGACTTACTACATATATTTTCAGAGGCCAAGAATGCTGACGGCTCTTAAAGAAAATAAAATGGAGAGACGCATGATTTGGACTATGTTCAGAATTTTCCCTAATTGCTTTAATCAAATTCCCACTAGGCATTAAAATTAAATTGTCTATGTTAGCTGAATTCCACTGGTCATTACTGGCTGGCAGTGGTTGATGTATCAGATTTTCTTTTCCTTGTTTTTCTTATGCATGGGTGTGTTACATATAGGCATTACTGGGATGTCTGGTAGCCTCCCAGAGAAGTTGCCTTAACTTAATGACAGGAGTTTTTTAAATATGCTATTTAATGTTTCAAAATCGCTGAAAATTCAAATTTTGGTCTACCTTTTTAGGCGTTCATGTCATGCAACCTGTCACACGAAATTTGAACGGTACCTTGTATTTCTATCTGCCTACCATGTAGGCTCCACAGAGTACAAGTACAACAATTTGAGGGATTTCCTTATAAATTCGAAATTGGAGAACCTGGTGTGCACTAAGCAAAATACTATACTGAAGGACATAGCAAGTTTCTAGTGCTAAAAACCCTAGCTGCCAAAAAACTAACATTAGTCTTTTGGTTATTATAAAAATAAATAAATAAATTCACAAGGACAAAAGTTTTTCACGTTCATGTTTTTCTTTTTTTTTTTAAGTCCTTTATTTTATAGATGTATTAGTACCTTCCAATTAGCATTACTTGTTATAAACAATACTTTAGGCATTCCTTTTAATAATCTATTTCTCAGAAACTTCTGAAGGGATTTTGGTGTGGTTGTTTTTCCAGTAGAAACTGTTTCCAACCACAGTGACTGCAAAACAATTTGATTCCCGTGTCCAAATAGTAAAGAGCTCTTGTGTCAATACCACGTCTCAATATTCCCTGAGGAGCAGACGCTTTGTCTAAATTGAATTATAAATAATACTCTGATGCAGGAAGTAATAGTCTAGTAGCAGTTTACTCTTAATGCCATAGTTTTGTTTATTAGTTTTGGCTGTTTGATAAATAGAGAGAGGTTTTAATTTAACATAATAGTTCTTTGCATAGATAGAGAGCCATTACTGGTGCAGCCAAGTAATATCCCTTCCCATGGGAGACGCTGTCAAAAAAGGAAACAATATCAATTTAATTATTTTGCTTTCTGAACACACTGCAGCCTTGGGTATTGACTTAATGTTTTTCTTCAATAAATGTAGCATATATTATGGTACCAAGTTTAATGAACCTTTCCTTTCTTTTTTTTTAAACTGAGAACTGAAGGATTCTTTATTAAACAGACATGTAAAGAACTGTATTAGCTTTCTTCTATACAGTTATGATTCTTCTTCCAGCTCTGTAATTTCATTGTAATTTTAGAGCCATACTGTAGAAAAACTCCAGGGATTTCATATACAGGGGTGTTTAATGCTCAAAATGTCTTTAGTTGTACATTACCAATCACAAAGGATTTGGTTTTTAAAACTGTTCTTTTAAGCAGTAAAATATTTTCAGGAGTTACCAAATGAAAAAAAAAAAGAAAACTGGCTAGAAAAAAATACACTCGTCAAAATATATTTGAGAGGCCTAATTATCACGTATGAGCCTCTATTAGAAGGTTACTAATAGTAGTAGAAAATTACTCTTGGATTATTGCTTCCTGCGCAAGGGAGTGTTATTCAAAACATAATGGAGACAAATCCATTGCTCAGCGAGTGCTGAAATGTTTGTGACTGGAGAAGGCCAGGCGTTGGACGTTGACCCCACAGTCATTTAAAAGCCTCAGTGTTTTCTGACAGTACTGAAGAAGTATTCTATAGAGCTGGTATGCCAAGTATCTTGAAGATTAATCTGTATTTACGTTCACAGGGATTTCACATTGCATTGATAAGAAGACAAATGACAGCCTGTGGTGATATGGTAATCTCTGTGATATAAGCACTTACAGTTTGAAAACATTTGTGTTTTAAGTGGTATCTATATCTATAGTTATGGCTGCCAAAGAATTCTCTTTATCTGCTATGTTTTCAGTTGCTCATGAGTTTTTCAAAACGGATATTTTAGCCTGATATGTTCCATGCCAGTTATTTTGCTTAGACTCAGATGTTCAGGATAGACCAGTGAAATTTTTGAGAAATATCTTATCCAGAGTTATCCTTATTCTCTTCCCCAGCTACTTTTTGAAGAGATGTAGTACTATTATGCTGTGAAGAAGAAATTTAATTTATAGGCCAAGATGAACACTGCACTCTTAAGCTCCTGCCTGAAAATCCACCCACATTTGAATACATCACTTGAGGCTTAAGACACGTTCAGTAGAGCTTCTTAGCGGCTAGCTAGTACAAAGTTTTCACAGACAATTTGCTAAGAGCAAGCTGCAGCTCCCAGTAGTCACCGGCATGCCAATACAAACAGGAATGGACCTGGGCTGCACTGGACAGCCCGTGGGAGTTGCATGACCAACAACTTTCTACTCAGAAGTACAGCAGAAAGCGCTACTACTCACTCTCATCTCAGAACAGTGCACCAAACTGGGAGCAGGAGATGACCTTGAGCTGTAATCCAGCACTTTCTACTAATTATATGTTCAGTACTATGGAAGAAGCTCTCATAAAGAGATCTGGCAACTATTTTTATTATTACTGCTATTTGCCTACAGTTCTGCAAGCCCAGAAAATTATGACTTTCCAGTTAGAAACCAAAGGGAAAGTTTGTGGGATGGGGCACCCAACTCAAGCAAAAAGATCAAACATTTTCACAGAAGGTAGACTTTCACTGGAAATTTCATGTGGTCAAGAAAATCAATTTTCTCTCACACAGCCATTATAAAGGAAGTCATTTCAATCAACTCTACTTACTCCCCTTTGCTAGAAATAAATAGCAGCCACCCAATTTTTTATTAAAGAAGCACCTGAAAGGTTACAAAGGAAAAACTAGCAGGACTGTAAGCTGAAACCATGTTTCTAATACAGCCAGTGACTGCCATGCTTCTTTTCAGCATGTGTACTCCTGATGAGTTTGATGTACCATCTATATAGATCACTGTGCTCCTCTAGTCCCAGAACGGAAACCAGAATTTCCAGTTCCCAACAGTTATTTGCTCCACAAAAGGGTCCACATTTTTGGACCACAACAACTCCTCCACACTAGTTTATAACAAAATCGTCATATTTACTATAGAGACCAAAAGCAAAAAATCTGCAAACCAGAAGGGAATTTGGCTAATTTTCAGAGGGGTTTTTTGTTTGCTTATTAAGCAAACATTGTTAATTATTAGTATTACTACTATATGCTTATTCCTAAAAGCTAGGAAGTTCAGTTCTAAAAATCTTCATCAAAAGAAGTGTTCCACTTGCAAAATCCAAACCTCAAAGCTTAAAAATTCTACAATTAACCTTCCCCTGCATCCATTGGGGAAGATTCTGCAAAAGTAGAATCCACCTCAGCAAATTTTAGATGATGGAAAAGTAGGCATAAAGTCATCTAAGCTTGTCATTTGGTTCAGTGGATAGAGAACATAAAAGATGCAGGCAGGGTAGATGAATTGCTCTCCGGTGGAGAACCTTTCTCTTACTAACTTAGGCTGGATTACTAACTTGAAAACTAAAAATTGAAGTAAGTGAAATGATTCCTACTTCCACAGTTTTGTAGGAATCCCCAATTAATCTCTGAGGGAAGGCAATGGAAGGGAAGGGATCTGAAATGGAGAAAGATGTACAGCAGGATGTTTTGAAAAAGTTAAGTTTTGTGGAATAAGGGGAAATGCTATCTGTTCCACGTAATCCTTTTCACCCTCAGGCCAGGTTTGCTTTGATGGACTTTGGTGCCTGAAAGCAGCTCTGTTAGGGACACTGGCAACACCTGCGTCGACCCCTCGGAAGTGCTGCAGTGAAGGCACTCCACGTTGGAGCTCTGCTTTGCAGGCTCCCAGGCTATCTCTAGAGCTGTGTAGGTGCACGTGTGTTGCCTGCCTGACAGGCTACTCTCAGAGATACAATGGATCCCACCAGACCTTGCTGCTTGCTAAGCCAGCTCCCTTTACCGCTAGCTACGTACCCCATGATAAGCTGCCCTGAATTAGCTGCTTCCCTGATTTGATATGGTTACTCCTGCTTTTCCATGTGAACAAGCTACTACTAAGAAAAGTATTGTCTTTCAGGAAGACAGTAACTGACCTCAGTCCCACTATCATGACTGGATGCTACAGATGTCAGATGAGGAGCAAAAACTCAGGAACATCACCTTCTACAAAGAGACACAATGAGCTCTACTCTCTGGATCTCATAGACGAATTGATTGCTGTATGTCTCCAGGAAAACTAAATGGAAACATCAATCCAGATATACACCGCAAATCATCATGTATTTTACAAAATCTACTCAAGTTACATTCAAACTGTTCTAAACCCTTCTACAGTATTCAGCCACTTCGAGTATGATTTTGGAAAGAACTCCATAAAAGAAAGGGTAAATGGCAGGCTGACAGTTACGATCACCTATGTGCATCAATCAGTCTGGCGACTGGGTATGTTGTGCTATTTGCCAAAACCCGCACCAAGCCCTAGAGACAACTGCTTTAAAAACATTATCACAAAGGGACAGGGAAACACCAGCTTCATTGTTTTTAAGTAAAATGGGTCATTTTAGAGTCTATCATGAAAAAAAAAGTCCCAGATGGTTTTGAAATGTCATCACATTGCTCAGTTTAAAGGCTATGAAGGGAATAATGCCAGTCTAGTAATCCTTTCCCCCTATAACCAATTAACCTTCATTTGAAATTACTTATGGGCTTTGCTTACACTGAAATGTTTAGAAAAGTAACGGGTAAATCTAATGACCTATTCTTCACACATATGACCAACGGGGTGGCCTGCTCCAAGAATATAATCAGTTTCCTCTCCAATTAATTCAACTCCTTTGAAGTCCAGATAATGAAGACGACCAATTGCCGCTGTGTTACTGAAAAGGCTACCAGGAGAAGACTTGGCTCTCGGAGTACCTTCTTGTTTCATAAAAGAGGCCCTTCCCTTGCAGCTGGTTTCTCATCTTACTGATTACCTGCTACATGAGAAATTTCAGTCTGGCTTCAGGCCTGGACCCGGCCCAGAGGCTTCTGTCAACAGGGTTTGTTATAATTTACTTATTGTAATTCAGAATCCCATTAAACCAGGTCTTTATCTGGCTTGCTGCATTGGAAGCATTTGGTACTGTTGGTCAGTGAATGTTGGACCACCTTCAACACCTTATGAAACTTTCAGCTTGGAAGTTAACATGAGGCAGGCCCCGCTTCTCAAAGATGTAAGTATATGCTTAAGTCCTAATGTAATGAATGGGACTTAATACCTGCTAAAAGTTAAGCATGTGCTTATGTATTTTTATATATAGGGTAGAATTCCCCTGTGCCTACAGAAATGGAAGTGCTCAAATGTTTTGGAGCCACGGAGCTTTATTTCTGAAAGAAGAAGGTTTTTGTGACTTCTCTAAAAAATATATTTCACACCCTTTCTGAGAAAAAAAAAAAAATTCAGGAAAGAATTTTCATTGCCATGTGTCAGGTTGAGAAGTCTTTCAAGGCTAAATAATTTTTTTAAAAAAGAACTGTGAAAAGTGCAAGTCAAACTCAATTTTTTTTCCTAGGCTTGGTTTCAGGGGCTAGAACCAAATCACTTTTGAGAATTTCCTAAAGATCCTGTTCACCTATGTTATACTGACACCAGGTCCCTAGGTTAATCTAGAATCCACTTGCATTTTTCACTAGTCCATAATTGGGGATTTATTCCATAACGTATCCTAATCAATGTAGTTCAAAGATGAGATCAGGCTCTTGACCAGGGGAAGAATGATTCTGTTACTCCTCTGCTGCCTATTCTGTCTCAACACATAGAGTTCAAATATAAACAAAGGGAAACACATTTGACCTTTTTTCAGAAAAGAAATTATTGGAAGTTATGAGCAACAATTTAGGATATAAATGCTTGAAAGAAACTGATAAAAACTAGAAGCTAACCTCATCATCGTTAGTTCTAGTGACAATATATATAGCTTCACATAACTTTCACTTTCCTCATATAAAAGGCAAAATCAGGGGGTGCAATTAATGCTATTTAAAACTTGCCTTCCAGATATTGTCTCTTCTACAAAAAGAAAGAACCAACACATATCTTTTGCCAGTTCAGATTTCATCTATAGAACAAGAGAGCTGTCTTTCCTTTAGACAACACATACTAGTAGGAAAAAAGATCCCCAGAGCAGTGGGGAGAAACAAAACTGGAATATTACAATGCAGTAAAAAAAAAAAAAAAAAAAAGCTAAGAGATTAGAGGTAGTGCTTTATAAAAATACAAGAGCCAAAACCCAGCTTCCTGCGTCTCCTAAAGGAAATATCAATATGTTGGCTAGTCTACTTTTCATTATCACTTCATGGTTTAGGAGTTGTTGTTTTCTCCCCATGACCCCCCTCCATCCCCCTTTTATTTTAAGTCTTTGGGTCCAAAATCTGTTAATGCATTTATCGTATGCTTTAGGGACATATTCAAATAGCAACAACTTGTATGAGTGCTTTAAATTATCCTGAAGAATGCAAGCACAATTTAAGATGCTTCTGGCCTAAACCATTAATGAGGTTACACACCATTAAGGGTGGAATTCGCCTGCACAATTTACTCTAAAGAAGCATGGAATACACATAAAAACGGATGCCCCACAGTTTTGCTTTTCAGAGAAATGTCTTTAAGGCTGCAGTAAGCTCACCACTTCTTCAGCTTTAACAAAGATAGCACACGTCTGAAAGAGGAGTTAAAGCGGCTAAGACCAAAGAAGTGATTGAATACATCCGTTGCTGTATGACTACTTTCAGATATATAACACAGGCATGCTCAAGTTTAGACACACACAGACAAAACTCAGCGACACTGTAGGAACTAATTTGCATTCAAATATAACGATGTCTTTAGCTTTCTGATTCCCCTCCCAACTCCTTACATCTAGTGCTTGTTAACTTCTACATTATTAATTACGCAGTGTCACAGTTAGATGATCTAACTTCAAACACTTCCCAATCATCATCTACCTCAACCACAGTAACACATCTACAAAAACATTCATCATTTTCAGAAAGACAACAGGCAGACATCAGAAGGTAACATTGAAAATCTTGTCCTGTGGAGTACACTGCCAGCACTTAATAAATCAATCAAATACTACTAATAAAGAATGAATAGCACCAAATAAAGTACAACTTTTGCAACATATAATGTAGTACTATTACAGCAACTAAATATGACCTATATAGAATGTATAGAACTAATTAAATGGTGTTTGCTGCATATAAAATTATTAACATAAACCAAACAATATCTTATTCTTCAACATACAGAAACAAAGGTATCCTGTGTAATTACTCATCTACAGGGCTTACGTGAATGCATCCTTTCAGAACACCTTCCACCACACTTAGGATTATGCTGCAGGAACAGGAATTTTCAGGGAAAGGTGCCAGTGCTGCCATGCCAGAGTGATGGCTAGAGCCTGCAAGCATTAAAACATTTCAGGACAGGCGATAAACACACTTCAAGTCCTTTAAAGACATTCCTCCACATCTATCATGCACGGTACTCTGGACTGTCGACACGGTATCTCACATGCTTCGGCAAGAAGAGGAGCACAGAACGGTTTTTCACTTACCATGATTTTCAGCTGTCATGCATGAAGAGCAGGTGTGTGGTAGGGCTTGGGCAAACTACACACGCCGAGGCTCCCAACTCTGAGGCTATCGCCAGAATTATCACAAACAGAGGAGACAGCAGGAGAAGGTCTAGGAAAAAAATGAATAAACAGCAGCAAAATTACAGATCCAGATAGCGTTACTTTGAAAGTTCTTCAGATACTTGCAATGTGAAATTGCTGAACTGTAGAACGTAACCTGATGCTTAAATTGGTCTCATGAGTGAATTTCATAGCAAATGATCCCGCTATAAACAAATAACAGAAGATATTCCTGTAGACTGACGTTCATCTGGCAGTTACAGAAGATCATTCCTCCCTTATTATGCTGTCCTTACATGTGAGTACCTGTCAAAAACTAGTAAACAACAATTACACAACAACTTTTAGATTTTCACACTAACAGATCAAAGTGTTATTGTTTATGGTTAAAACACTCATTGTAAAAAACAAACATTGATTTGCCTCTGGTAAAACTCAGCTGTCAACTGTGCCACTCTTGACTTTACCTTTCATTAAGTAAATTGCTAATCATGCCTTTGTTTTCCTTTTTCTGTAACGGTCCAGACCATACTGAAGTACATTCCACTATTAAAGCTCTAAATAGATTTGCCTGCATAAAGACTGAGTAGAGGTCTAGGGGATTTGGACTAATAGCTGTAACATGATAATGTTAGAAAGTTGTCAAGCTGTCAAAATGTAAAGTACTCCAAATACTAAAGTGTGAGGGTTTAGGTATTTGTTTCCACTGATATTAGGAAGAGTTACATGGCCTAAATTCTCTTATTTCCTCTCATAAGTGCTTACCTCACTGCTCATCAGAAACTAGAGATGACTCAGGGAGAGATTTTGAACCCCAACTCAAACCAGCTATTTCACTGACCGCAACAAAGGCATTCATGCATGAAAGTGCTCATCAGTGGGAATGTCTGGTTCAATGTGATCCTGAAAACACTTTGGTTAGGGAAGTACAAAAGCATTACTGTTCTCATTTTACAGTGCAAGAGAAGACTGAAGCAGAGAAGATGACTTTTCCCAAGACAAAAGGGAATACAAAGCAAAAGCGCTATTGTATTTTAACAGTTTTAGACTATCCTGTTCACTAATTCATTTGGCATCTTTCACTTGTATGAATTAGAAAATAAATGCAAATGAGAAAAAAACCCAGACTCCTCAGGCTAAATTTTCCAAATTTGGTCCCAAGTGGGTTATTAACTCAGGAAAAATAATGAAGAGCGTGGAAAAAAATCTATTCTTGTGACAAAAATTTCTCAAGAACATAAATTGGCAGAGTATTAAGACAGTCTGGTGATATGACTGCAATAATGATGGGAACAATATGTGGAGAGACCATTGTCATACCAATGTGAGGAATGTAATCAGATTGGTATCTTGTGACCCTTTTGGATGCCATCTCAGAGCTCAACAGAACACAGATGCTTCAGTTGTTAAAACACTTAACATCTCATAATATACACTATGCCAAAGCATCTTTTGCTAAAGGCAGGAAGAGTTTGTCACTTACTTCAGTAGTAAGTTTAGGCCCTAACTGAAAGCGCAGTTGATTTAACGCATAGATGTGGCCCCTCTCTGAAGAAGTAAATGAAAGAAAGTTTTAATTATTTCAGTGGGACTCGGACCAGGACTTTCAATCACAGAACTGGGAGAATAGCCAGAAAACATCTACACAAACTGCAATTCATATGTTATATTAATTTTAACTGTATTCATTCTTCCTTATATCCACTGCTGCGAAAACTCACGTATGCAAAGCTCAAACACCATTCCAGGGACAGTAAGTATACGATGCACATGGTCCATGCACATGCATGTTCAGCACAACTGCTTCTTCAGCAGCTTCATTCTCCTTTTATGTTTTCAAGCACAATGACAAGGAAGTTTTACATATGTCCAGGCTACTCTTCACAGACTTATATGGCTTCTTGCCTTTCATCTGCTTTTACATTTTACACCGACAGATGAACAGTGCAGACGATCATAAATGGAAGTGACACTGTTTAAACCTAGTAAAGGCACATAGGTAGCCCCCAAAATAAAAGCTAGATCCAAAAGTATATTTTTCCTTCAGCGTGTAACTCACGTAACAGAAGTAGGTCAACAAAAAATATACTGAGGAGCAAAAAACTATAGAAAAAAAGATTTTATGGGTAGGGATAGTTTTTAAGTTTTCTTGAGACTTCACTGTGAGACCTTGCTTTCAATAACTTACAACCTTGCAAAGCTACAACTACTCAACTGAAAAATTCCCATACTGCCTACCTGCCTCAAACTCTGGATTGTTTTAACAAGTATTTTTGTCCCAGGGAATAATTAACACTAATATCCTTTTTCAAAATGATGACAACTTTGTTAATTTTATCATTATTGTAAATCTCACTTTCACACGGCTCTTTATCTATACATCTCAAAGCATTTAAAAGTAATGTTGGCCTCCATTTGCAGCTGAATATCTTAAGGCGCGCTGACATTTCTCTGAGGCCTTTCAATACCAGAACCAACACAAGACTTGGTAACTCTGTAACAAGATTACTGGAACCAGAATTCCTTCATAGGAGAGAATATATGCTTCCTCCTGGCACATAACATTTCTACCTATTATCCCTCTAAACCACGTATTCAACTTTTCTCACTCTTCCAGGAACCTCTGGTTTCACTTATGCATATTTACATCTTTTATCCCACCCCAGAATCCCTATCCCACTAAAAAATGCTAAGACTCTAGCAATATTTTTTCTGACATCCCTGTATTCCCCTTCTCTGTACTCCTCTACTGTACTGTGCCTGTAGATGTAAGTCCCCTCAGGCAGGGACTATGTTTTGAGTCTGTGATCAGGCACTGCCTTGCCCACGCTGAGTTGAAGCTATTGTAGGTGTCCTAAGTGCAGGGGTAGTTCAAAGAGCAAGCACCACTTGGCTCTCCTCTGATCTAGGCAAAGTAATATCTAAGCTGTGACAAAAATCCGAGGATTTATTTTTGACTACTGGCCAGATCTTCAGCTGCCGCTAATTGCTTCGATTCAGTAGAATTGTGCAATTGGAAGTCTCACCCTAACTCTATGAAATTGCAGGGAGAAGTGTTAAAGACAAGCTTGGCTCTATCACAATGTTGCCATTAAACTACCTGTAAAAGATTTTGGTAGCAAATACCAAGGGCCAAATCTTTTCAGTTCCAGTTCAGCCCAGGGAAAAATAAATTTGTTTTCAATTAAATAAAATCAATGTGTGGCAGTCAAAGATTTTAAAATTCAATTCCAACAGAAACATCACTAAGTACTGTAATGTATATGTCTGCATCTTAGGAAAAGTATAGTAGCTTTGAAAATATCTGGGCAGGCTAGATTCAATATGCAATCAAAAGCCTATAGCTCTCATTGCAAAAGTTCCCAACACCAGTGAGTTCCACAGCAACTGGCTCTATTTAAATACCAATATAGTGAAAAGTGCGGGGTTTGGGATGTTCTGTCCTATGTTTCTTGCAGCCCTGGGATGAAAACGATTTGTGAGCACTTTTTTTTTCCAGGAGAGCCTAAAGAGATTGTTCGCTATATGGGTGATTTAGCTGAAGACTTAATTTGTATCTGTGTCATTAGGACTGTGTAAGAGTAATTTGAAAGAAGCAAATATCTGCACACATCTGTCCCACATTGTGGTATGGAATGAGTGTAGCATGGAATGGCATATACTGTAAATTGTTCCATAATGACTCATGGATTATCTGGGGCTGCTTCAGACAGAACATTCCTGAGGGGTAAGGTAAAGCTGTCTTTAACTGAGACTTATCTGGAAAATAAAAGAATAAGGAGCATTTAGCTGCTTACCTGGCTTGCACTGGGGTATTTTTAAGCTCCTCTTCATCATCTTGTAACACTGGATAATTGTTTCGGTATAGTTCTGTAAGCCACTTGAATAGAAAATGTGGTCAAAATATGTCCTTAAGGAGTATTAACTGATGGTCAGTAAAATCTTGATAACAACTATCTCCCCTTATCTTTTCAAGACACTTTGAGAAGTGTTTGTTTAGACAATCATAGGAATAAGGGCAAGATGGTTTTTATATGCTGACTCCTAAAGGCCATTCTCAAGTATAATGAAAAATAAAAAGGAAAAGATACTTCAGGATGAATAAAAATTTCAGGTATCGTCTCAGGGTTACAAGCAACGTCTTCGACTTCCAATCAGAGGAAGATCAGACCTAAAGGAAAAAAGAACATAGCTATCTTTTTTTACACAATGATCAGGTAGCATCCTTTGAAAACACAATTTTATCCAAGAAAAATGGTCTTGTATTTTTCCTGTCATCTTCTGAGCTTCAGTGGCATAAGGTAATAAATGAAATTGGCACTTCAAGGGAAAAAATGTTCAGGAAAAAAAAAAAATCAGCAAATCATTATCTGGCTTTGCAGCTTTGCTAATTCCAGATCACCAATGTCTGGATGAAGATGACCGACTCGTGGCTACATTTCTCTGCCACTGACAGGAAAAAAAATCGGAAAGTTTTAAAAAAAATCTGCAATTCTAAAACAGTCTGTAGAAAGCAAGAAAAAGAGGTCATGAAAGGTTATAAACTTTTGCATACTGCTGAAGACATTTCTGTTGCCTCAAGCAAGAAGGCAAGGAGAACATATCTGAATATTTCAATCCAGATAAATGGGGGATTTATCTGTATTGTGCCCAACACTTGGGAGAGAAATCTAGCACAGGAAACCATCTCCTGGGTTAAATCCAGTTCCTCATAATGCCAGCCACTACATCACATAACCCTTTCAAAACTGCACTAATTCCTTTCAATAAACTGAAGCACAGATATTTTGTCATCAAAACATACTGTTTGAAAATACACTAACCCTTTTGCTTATTCATACATGAGTGTAATGTTTGAACTTTTCAGTTGCAGCTCAGCAGACACTTTGATGACGAATATGAATCAAACAATGCTTCATATACCAAGCAGAGTGCATTGCATTAATTTAGTTTCAAGGTGACAAGGAAATGAATTATAATGATTAAGTCTGCATCATGAAAAAAAAAATGTTGAAAACCCCTAGCCAGATGGAAATGCTCAAGAGCAGTATTCTAAAAACTAACTGGGGACCAACGAGCATCACAGAAAGAGAATCTGTGGAAATACATTCAGTGGTTAAGATGCATATTTTCAGCATATTGGTAGATGCTATCCAACACTTTGCCAAGACTAATGCCCAAGCTCACCCTTCTTCACCACCTTTTCATCCTACCTGTAGGAATTTCACTTACTTATTCTGTCTAGCTCAGGAAAAAAACACACAGAAGTGCACTGAAGTAGCTCTATTGCGGAAGATTTCTTCAAGAAGGGGCTTTACACATTTCCAGTAAGAAGGGGGCCATATATACTTTCCAAAGATTTTTGGCACTGCAGTGGGATCCCTTTCAGATTTCCAGCAGCGGTCTACTTCTTCAGAAACCTTTAATCATCTTCGCTGCTGGCAAGACATCTGTTGGAAGTTTTGGAAAACTGAGAATGAGAAAGCTCATAACTCTACAGAATTCACTAATAGAAAGTGAGAAATAAAACCTGCACAGTATTACTTGAAACTTCAAAATGTGCTGATAATAAATGGAATCTGGCTAGAAACATTTTGGAGTTGAAGCCCTGCAGTAAGCATCTCCAGAGCTAGGCAAATCAGTTCTTACAAGAATTTAGGAATCTACCTACGCTGCAACCTCTGTCTGAACCCAAAAGAAGTCAAAAGTTACTTTTTATTCATGTAAAGAGAACCTCCTCTCTTGTCCCAAACATATTCCTTTTCTTCTCTCCTTGTGTCACAGTTCCTTATTCTACACCTTCTCCAGTTGTCATAGAACCTGCTACTATGTAACCCTGGTGCACTTCCTGCCAGATGAAGTTCAGTGTTCCCAGAAAATCCTATTCAGGAAGGGTAGGTTAAAAAGGCAGAATCCCAAAATATGAGAATTTCAAGGTCAGCAACACCTAGGAACTTCACAGAAGTTCTTGTGCTCCTGCATCAAAAAATATGAGGCACAGACGGTCCCTGGGAGCTAGCACCGGGAAAGAAAAAAATCAGACTGGGGTTTGCTGAGGGAAGACTGTTTCAGTCCTTGCACATTTACGAAAACTGACATTAAAATTCTGAAGAGGTTCTAATCTTCATCCTAATGGATCATATTTAAAGACCTTTGTGAACAATTCTACACTGTTGGGAGTTTCCACATTGTAAGACTGTCCTCAGTCCTCTTACCACTGCTGGTCTTATGTTCTGTAACTAAGAAAAACAATAGGTCTTGAAATTTTATCCAAGTTGTGTTTGCAACTAACATCTTACATTATTAAACAATTGTGAGTTAAAAAGCATCTTAATTTCTACATAAAAAAAGAGCTAAAAATCCACGTATATGTCGACAAACTCAAACGCTCCAGTTGACTCAAACAATGAGCCTCCCAAGTTTTGGCACTGAATCACAATTTAACGCCCCCCAAATAGAAACTTTTTCAGCACCGTGTCTCCTATGTGTGTAGCTGTCAAAAGAAGAAGCGGGTAAGGTCATGTCTTCCTCTGCCCATAAAAATGAGGAACAGCTTCCCATCCCTCTGGCAACAGCATGGATAGCATAAGGAAGAATATTCCTATTTCTAAAGACAGAAAATTTAAAGAGGAACCTGCTATTTCCTTATATTACGTAAATCTAAAACTAAAAATCTAAATTTTTATTTTAACAAAATGCAGTGAAAAGAGGGTGGGTGGATCAAAACTGTAGACCCTTGTGAGCAGATTTTAAAAGGAATCTAAAGTATGTATTTCTTTGCTTAAAAAAATACAAAAAATGTTACTTAGATGGCACATTGAAATAAAAACACAAATTTGTTTTTATAATTTGTGTTTTGTACAAATACACACACAGGTATGTATTAATACATAAGCACACACACTACAGATATAGCAGGCTGAAGTATTTTTCAGGCAGATGATAACCAGACTTATCTTCATACGACGTGATTTACAGAAGTAGAGGAGTAAGAACAGCAAATCTGAAAACATTTAGTTATTTGCACTAACATATGCAGAAACAGATACATGTCAGTTGATCTGCAATGTGTATTCACCATTATGCCTGTGATGATTCAGAAATGAAAATACAGATTCAGCTCTGTGAGCTTTCAAGATAAAGCTGGGCAAGAAGTAATTTGCCTGCCCCATGAAACTTCTAAACATTTGAAAACTGTTATGTTGTACCAGGATAAACCCAATACCCTCAACATGTCTCCCAATAAAACAGCAGAGGGACAGTGGTAGCAGGAAACCTTTCCATTATTGCTCTGCTCCTCAGAGAAGGGAGCTGAACTTTTGGACACTAACACTCTATGGAGGTGATCTATACAGTGGGCTGCAGAGTTAGCCTTTTCCAAACCTATTGAATGACATACATATCAGATTCAAATTGGAGCCTTTCTCCACTCCTTTTCATCTAGAATAGCCAGAAATTCTAAGTCCTTAGATAAGAGTCTACCAAGCCTCAAGTCTTTGATTCCTAAACTGAAGCAAGTTCGGAGCGCAGGTGCCAGTTCTGGGGGCTAGTCAGAAGGCACTTGGTCACCAGTAAAGATCTGGTCATACTTTCCACCTCTGAGAAGTGTGAAGCTAACCGTTATGCCCTTGCTTATTTCTGCCCTGGGATGCCACTCTGGGTAACTCCTCCAAAGATAATTCCTCATTGGTACCTCCAGATAGCATAGCAGAAGGAACCAGGGTAACCATTTGGTTTTGACCCTTCCTGACGCCTGTGGTAAAAATTAATTGCTTCAGATGTGAAAAAGTAAGATAGGCAATAATTAGGGCAAGTGTGAATAGGCAAATAATTAGGGCCTTACTCACTCTGTGTGTGGAGCCAGTTATGAAAGTTACAGGCTGTACCCATTGATAGATAATGTCTTGGTTCCCCCTTCGCCCACAAAAGATGTCCTCACTTCAACTGCTGACCAATTAAAACACTAGGACCAAACAGCTAATGGGAACCCACTGTAAATGTAGTCTCCAAATTCTCTTTTGTGTGCCCCTTAACAGGTAAATCAACCTTCAGTTGTGCATAAGCCATAGGACACGAAAGCATTGTGTGCAACTGTTATAAAACCCCTTTATAATCTCAAATGAGACATTGCCAATCCTCTGTTAAATTTCATGGGATAATTTAAAACATATGTAAATAGATGAATTGTTTAAAATTCTTTTGGATTCTATTATAAAGACAGCATGCCATCAATTGCAGTTACTGCCTTAACATGCAGAAAATGACAATAGATTGTGATCCCTGAAGTACAACAGTAATTAATCATTTGGGGGGTGGAAGAATTTTTTTGTTTAAACTTGCTTCCCTCCTTGAATTTGTATCCCCTAGGCCACTATTGTTAAGAATGCTGATCACAAATGAGAGGCAGGTAGTAAGTTGATAGAAAATACTAAGAAAGGGAAATGTTCACGTATTGCCTTGATTCCCAAGACAAATCAAGTATATAACCGACTTAACCCATAAAGTCTAATTCAGTTATGCTGAACATTTCTGAGATACTAAACTGCATCTACTATCTACTCATTTGATGTAGTAATCTCATATCAAAAAACATTTTATAAGTAGGAAGATTCCAAGCACTTATTACTTTTATGAGTTTGAATGCCAAATAAATAAAACTAGTATATAAAAACCCAAGTGTATAACTTTAAGTTTCACATTCTTCATTTCCAAATTCAGACTCAATTCATGAACAGAAATTACAAATATAAAAGGTGCTACTCAGAAATGGAAGGACAGATACATACACAGGCAGCTACAAAACCACAGAAAGTAGCCATCTAGATCTGTGGAAGGCGGTACAAATTACTAGCAAAATAAATTTCATCCACAACCGAGCTCTATAGGTGCTACCAGGAGTCAAGCAATAGTAGAAAGAGTGTTTGGGCATTTTAACATCACATCATCTAACATAAACACCTGCAATGCATCTACACTACCATTTTATCCCTTCTACTGTAACTAATGTAGCTGGTCTCAAAATGAAAGTTTTACCATATTGACATTGTAAAGCAGGCTAAAATGGTGGGGGGCGGGGGGGACGGGGAGAGCTAACAGTATGTGTTTGAAATCAATAACATGTTTCAGACTTTAACTTTAAAAAAAAAAACCAAAACAAACAAAATACAAATAGATGCTTCTTACAGAGCCAACACACCATGTAATAAAGTCTGTGACTCAAACAACAAAGCTTTTATGCATTCACCTGAAAGCCCTTGATCCAAAATGAACCCAGCTAGATAAAAACAAATCAAGTGTATGATTAAGGATTTCTCTCTACTAGCTCTCTATATTAAAGAGCAGGATAATGCATCTCTGAAGGTAGAAACCTCTTCCAAGCTCCAGGGTGACACTCAGTTACAAAACGTGTGGAGATTTCCCTTTCCATATTGCATAAAGAAAAGTCGCCTTTCATAGACAAGTCTCTTGTCACGTTGCATTAGATCAAACAAATGCAAACTCTATTTCCATTCTGAAAAAACAGAGAGCAAGGTTTCTGTCACCAGAGAAGAAACAAAGAACGACCACATTAATCTACTGGAAATGACTATGCATCTTTTCTTCTGAGTCAAAGCAGAGTCCTCCTGAGACCACGCCTTTAGTAATAACAGTATTCCAGTTTCAACACAGCCCCACCTGAGAAAGCTCTTGTTGGATTGGTACGTGACTCCTAAAGGCAACAGCTAGCTCTCAAGGGTTCATTGTCTCTCCTTCATCCCTTGCTGTCCTCAGACCACAGGAAGGATTCAGGACAATACAATGGCAGAGTAACCCCCTATGCCACCATTCAGGTTTCACAGGAAGACATTTAAAACAAAATAAAGACCACATGAGCAGAGAATGTGGAAACGAATATCTGCATGTTCAATTTTACATATGTAGGTGGTGCCTTTGGTTTCATCTAGGGTAAAACATCAGAGTAAAAAAGCATTGACTGTAACTGTGTAAAACAAATCTTGGGCTAATAAGTAACATCCATACGAGGGGAAAGTTTCCGTACCAACCCATGCAATTAAAAATATTAGAGGTCCACGGCCTCTATTTCATACGTAAATGTTACGCTAAACATGCCAACATTTGTTTTAGTGCAAATTTCACAATGTTTTCACCAGCACTTCTAGCACAGGGCTAAATATTTGCCCTGCTCTGTTTTTATAAAGAATAAACGGAGGAAGAGATTTACTGAAAGGCAATCTCCCCCATAGATAGGACTGACTTTATGAGTAATTTTATAATGGTGGTAAAAAAAGCGGTCTTTGATTGCAGTAGCTTAGCAAAAAGACTTGCATTTTATCTTGTGTCAAGACGCTCATTAGACATACCTGGCTTTGTTTCTACATACAAAAGATTGCAATATTCTCACACTCGGTACGTATGCATCATCCTGATGTAGGTATGTGCTCGGCCAGAAACAGTAAAACACTCAGTCTGGTTGACTAGTTGGAATCAGGAAGTGTTTCTGAGGCTTGGCCATACCTGCAAAAATGATTTTTCGGACAACAGGCTGTAATTAGAAAAGAGATATTCTGAAGAGATTACAAAGAGCATTATTCTAGGTCAGCATTAATCCAGTCTTAAATGGGGTTCAGCTTTTTTTCTGCATCTTTCCAATGAAATGCTCATTTTAACAAAGCTTTGAGAAACCTGTAAGATGGCATAAATTCCCTTTCCAATTTACAGAATGAGATTTAGAAAGAGTTGCTGTCAGTATGCTGCAACTCATGTTACCTTTCCTTTTGTCTTCCATATTTCCCATAGCCAGATTAAGACACTGAATGTCACACAAGAGAAGAATACAGTTCAAATCTCTGTGAGAAAAAAAAAAAACATTTAAGGTTTTGTCAGAACATTTTTCTTAGTATGGAGTACTGCTTCTCCAAGACAGCTGGAAAGTAAAACATATAAGCATCAAAAATCAGCAAAAGGTTCAGTAACATTTATGTACTCTCCCTGTTTACGGACTGGAAGAGGTAACATACCAACATTACTGTGTGCTTAATACCTAAGCCTGACTTAAAAGTATTACAAGATATTAGCAATGACTTCTTGTTTTGCTTATTTAGAAAGACAAAACACAGACACAATTTTACGCAACAGATTTTTAGGAAGGACTCAACTCACCTAACTTATACTTTACTTACATTAACCCTAATCTACAAGCTGGGCAATCAGGCTTTCACAGAGGCCTGCAAAAAATTTAAATTCTTCCCATCCCAAAATAGGCATGCTGCACTCCCATATGGAAGTACCTAACTCCTCACCATTAACTATCAGATGTTTCTAAATGCTCCAGAGTATCTCTCATGAACAAAGATGATCTTTTCTTTTCTTTTTTCTTTTTCTAGAAAATCATCTTTGTTACGTTTTAAATATCTGTGTACTAAAAGTTTCCATCAAGACAGATTTTAAAACATTAATTTAATTTCAGTATCTGTTATGGCAAAGATTTTCTTTTAAGAATAAAAATTAAGCAGAAGACTTATCTTTGTCTGTCAGAGTGTTTGGATTTTAAAAGTCTCTTCTCCCTGGAAGTATCAGTGCCAGCTAAATGTAGGCTCTGCCTTTGCCTTTGGCCCCCCAAAACCCTGACTTTGTTCTAGCAAATTTCAAAAGAAATTTCTAGAACATGTTCACGTATTCTGGAAAGCTGCCATATTCAAGCAGCAGCAGCCAAAAGGTCATGATGCTTAACTTATACGTGTATCATAAAATCAAGTTTGAAGGGGTTTTGGAAAAAGAAATGTAAGATGCAATTTATGAGGCTCGTCTCCATTCAAACTTCTGTGATCCAGACTGTGACAAGTTGCCAATTTGCCAGCAGAAATAGGAAAATGGTTATAATTACATTTCCCTGTGCTGCTGTTCTGGAAAGTTTTGACCATTTAGGATGTTCCAGAGTCAGTGGTTATCCAAGAAGCACAAGTAAGAGGAAGGCCACAGCAGGAAGGATCACGAAGCATGAGGATGCCAGCCCACACGTAGTGTACCAGCAAATGTACCAAGATGTATGTAAAGGGAAAAGAAACTGCTGAGAGATCTTAAACAGGCTGAATTAACCAATAGGTTTCCACGAGAGCCACATCCTATGGGACAATGCAGAAACGCGACATAGCTACATGAAGACCTTCCAGAGAGATGGAGTCAGGATGATTACGCCAGTGAACTGTCTCATATTTTTACCACAGACTGCACAGAAAAAACGTAGCAGGGTTTTGTTGTTGACTTCTGCAGATGATTACAGCATGAGCAAGATTTTTGAGATGGTTCTTATGGTTTTTTTCCCTTTTTTTTTTTTTTTGAGAGTCTTAAAACATCTTTTATGTAGATATGTATGAGAAGGAAAAAGGGAAAGAATTAATTCACATCTACTGACCTAAGCAAATAGCTTTCTGCATAGCACAGTTTTTTTTAAGAAGGTGAGTCAAAGCAGGAATGTAATCTACCTCCCTAAAATTAAGAGCTTATAATGCCTCTTTATGTGTCACGCCTCCTTCAAAGTACACCCACATTAAACAAAAAAAAAAACCCCAAGAAACAAAACAAACAAAAATGCCCTGATTATACAGTTTGCTCCTGAAATTTGTCCTCACAAGCGTATTCGTTTGGTGAACACCATCTTTCTGTTAGGTGGTAAATATAAAACAGACTTTGTCCATTTACATATTTCTGGCTCACACAATATTTAACTGAGACTGGATAAAACAACCATGAATAATGGAGGCAAAACAAAACCATATCTGTATATTCAAAAGCATAATTAAATACATTTCCATTGGTACTTAATTCGTTTTCTCACAGTGAGCAATTTAACAGGAAAAAGACTGACAAAACAGTACCAGAGTGATTTAAGTTATTTCATTTGTTCATTTTTGCAGGAAAACCGTTCTGCTTAAGAAAAATTAGAGACAAATTCTACAGGTCATTTAGGGATTGAAGAAAATGGACAGACAGGGCTAGCAACATTTATTTTGGTCTCAAATGAGCAGCAATAGTGAAGAAACTGCCAAGGTTTCTTTCCTATGCCAGAAACACAAGCCAGGTCCTATTCATGGAATAGGAAAAGTTAAGTCAGTGCAGCAAAGCCGGCCAACTAGCTTACCTTGGGCAGAAGCTGTTCTAGACTCTAGTTCTAATTTATTTGGGTTGGTATAGAATACTTTACCTACCCCATGCACCTGTATGTTAAATCAGTTCTTCCTAAGGAAGTCAAATTTGACGGCACGGGCAGCAGATGACTGAGCATGACTTCAAGCATTTTGCAGCAAAGACTGGGTTTAGACATGCAATTTCTACTGCATGTCAAAACAGGGTGCTGCAAAACTGCGTCAAAATAATAAATCACCTATTGAAAATGTTATAGGCATTGATCCATACATTTAGCATTATCCAGTATAAGAAGGCACCAAGGAAGCCTAGGTCATCACCTGCTGACATTTTTATTTAACTGAAGAGCAAGAAAATGAATGGTTGCAATGTTAGGAGCTGACATTGGAGGAACTAGGGATTTGCAGAAATGTAAAGAGCTTCTGTAGGCCAAGAAATAAGAAAAAAACACCTGACCTGAGGCCTCAGGAGTTAGCATTACTTCAAAGTGAGACAATAACGGTTGGACTCAATGATCTTGAAGGTCTTTTCCAACCTAAATAATTCTATGATTCTATATCTACAAAGGCAACAATATGACAATCTGCAATTGCAGTCCCAAAGCACGTCTACTTTGTTGAAGTTGCCATTTCATTTAAACTGAGGAGCCGGCAGCACATTTCCCATCTCCCAGAAGTGAGGCAGGCAGCAGTGTGAAAATTTTCTTGTGGTCCAGGAGTCCTCCAAGAGGGAAGCTACAGAGCAGACTGAGACCGAGGCGCACACAGATCATACATCACCAGAAGGAGCAAATGTCCTGCCTCCTGCCAACAGCACCGCTAGCTGCCAACAGCTATCGCAGGGAGACGGGTAAGGCTGGGACGCAGTACGAAACAGCTCAGAGATCACTGAGGCCACATTAAGAAATGCAGGGATCTCTTTTCCGTAGCACGAAGACAACTGGAAGCAGACACCAAACAGCAGCCGAGTGTGGAGCACCTTACCTGTGCCTGTACCCATCTCCTCGCTGTGGGGATATGCAGACTAGCTGACTCAGGGCTGCTAGCAGTACAAAGGTCTGTGTGGACCAACCCAGCCACTGCGGACTCCACTCCCTACTGGTTTTGGAGAGAGGAATAAGCAGTCAGGGGACTCCACATAATCCTAAACACCACTACCCGCTGCATAGGTAGCTGACGATGTAAGAACACTGTCGCTTCCCTCCATACGCGCGCATTTGAAATCACAATCTAACTTGCATATAGGTTAGCATAAACGAAAAGGGTTAACACCAAGCTCCGCTATAATGAGGCTCTTTAACAAGATACAAAACTAATCATATTGGGGCCAGGGTTTTGGGGGCACATTTTTTCCCCACTACAGTAATAAGCATTTTCCAGAAATGCACCTTAAGTTCTTCTTTGTGCTGCTTTTCTCTAAATTGTCTGCTGATTTCCCCCCTTAAATCATTGACTTCACTTACCTTTTGCAAAAATATTTCTCTGAATGCATTTCAAATAAAAATTATTTCAATTTATTGACCCATGAAAAATCTTTCCGTAATTTAATCAGGAATAATAATTGTTCTTGAAGCTGTGAAATGCCTCAACTGCAATTTTCCATGTAATGAACAATAAACATTTATATTCAATAATAATGAAGTGTATATTCACTGAGGCATACATTTCTAACCACATAGTTTTGAGAGGAATGACATTTTTAAAAGCAGTTACACTCCACACTAATTAATTTTGAGAACATAAACACTCTGCAAATTTGCAAAATTAGACAATTATACAATAATATGTTGTAATCATAACAGTTTTTCAGCTCTGAAGATTTTTTTTTACTTATTATTCTTACCACTACTAGGCTCTTGGAGCATATGGATGAATACTACGAGGCCAATCAGCAATACAAAATGTATGCTTTACATTTTAGCTTAGACTTCTGGTGTTTGCAGAACAGTGTGTCAAACTGCTGTTCCCACAGCTGTAAAGCTTTAAGACTTAGGAAAGCATTGAACCAGTCTGTCTTCACATAATTGGAGTGGCGCAAAGTTTTGTTTGGGGGTGTTCATTTAAAACACAAAGCTCCGTCTGACAAACCCCAGGTTATTCCCCACATGATGGAAGTGTGGGATTATTCATTACTCTGTGACATATAATTAATATGATGATTGGCTCTATACACCTTATGGGCAATGAACACTTTTTTTTTTTTTTCCTTTTAACTACCACCGTTTAAAATCACTAGGAGAAAAAAAAGAAAAAGAAAAAAAAAGATACAGCCACTGGGGGAATTTCCAAATTAAGAGGTCCTTGAGATTCCAAAACAAGCCCAAAAAACATAACAGACACTCTTCATAAAACATTCACAATAGCGGAGGCCCAGCTTACAGCTTTTAACTGCTGCAGCGCTCGCACTTCAAGGCAGGATGCTGTGAGGCCGTACAAAGGGATCCCACAGCTACTGCGCATCACGGACTAATGAATCTCTTCCCATGACAGGTACAGACCTCGGGACTGGGGTGTGAGCCAGACTGTTGGAGGAAAAGTTCAGTGAATCTACAGCGGCAAAGCTCAGTGTACAAGACGCTGCAACAGTCTGGAAGATTTACCTTTATGCATGCACATTATACTAAATATTTCGTAAATCCCAGCACACACCTACCTGTCACCGTATTTCAGTCAAATCTATGTGCTATCAAAAGTATACACAAACCAAGATGCTGTCAATCTTTAGGTTGCTTCCTGAAGACAAATATACCTATCAGAGCTGAGGAAATTTTCCTTTTGTTCTGTCAAAATCTTCTTTAGTCTCTTGAGTAGTTCAATACCTTACAGGCATTTCAAGTGGATGTGGAAAATCTTTCTCCAACTCTTTTGTTAGTTGCTGTTTTTTAAACATAATGTAATAATTCTCACTAATTCTGACTAATTCTTAGTAATTACTGAATAACTCCACTAATTCTATTTGAAATGTAGCGTAGGACCCTGAATACGTTTTCCAGTTATCTACAATGTAGCTTTCACTCTCATTTGCCAAAACCAGGTTACCAGACTCATTGCTGGAGCTAACGCACAGAGATGCGACTCACCCAGAGCAGCACAGATCTTTTCAGTCTCTACTTACTCCCATGATATAGGAACCTCTGATTTCTCACACCCTTGCCACAAGACAGCACTGGCTTTTCCTGAATGTAAGGCCTATCTAAATTTTTACCTTCCCTTCTACTTCTTTGCTTGTTTCTGAAACCCAAAGCCTCAAAAGGATTTAAAAGCAGGATTCTTCCCACCTCACTTCAAATGTCACTGTATACATGTCTTTGTACAAACCAGTCATCTGAACTACCCCTTTAGCCAACAGAGGGAATAAACACTTCCAGATTACACATCTGAGCTATTTTCAAGTCTAGCTTAAGCAGAGATTAGTTGTGTACTAGATGCTCCTTTTTTCAGTACTGACTGTGAAGACAGTCTAAATGACAGATAAATCTCACCATGGCTAACCTACCTTTGAAAAGAACAGGATCCCTACAGACATATTTTAAAAGAGTTGCCGTGGGGGTCTCTCCGTTTAGTCTTCCTTTCAGTCTCATTAAGAAGAAGAGATCCAAGGGAAATTTTTTTAGCCAAACTTGTCCTGAAAGAAATCACAGACTCTGGTCAAGAAATAAAAAAATAAATCACAAAACAATGATGGTTTCTATTAATTCTTTTGGTCAGAAAAATAAAATCTTTTTCTTTTATTCTCTGAAGAGAACATTTCCATTTTGATGTTTTTCTAATGAAACTTTTTGTATTCAAAGCCACGCTTTATTTTGAAATTTGCCTGCATTTTAATCACAAAACAAATGCTATTGGAACAAGCCATCCAAAAAATCAACAGCTCTAGTCATGAGCTCGTATTCCGCATTTAGGGTGTTGTCCTGCCACAGAACAGGACAGCCTTCGCAACTGTACCCTGTTCTCCTCCAGCATCTTACCTTGTGTCTCAGGGCAGTAGTCCTTGCAAAGGTGGAAGTTTTTGGCATTGCAATTTACCTTCCCCTTCAGCTTTTCATATATCTGATGGGTGCTAATCCACCCTAATTAGCCTACTGGGAAAACAACAGATAGCTTGCAAGCCTTGAAAGGCTTGTTCAGGAAAGTCGACATCTCTGGCAAAGAGCTTACTGTGTCTCCAATCAAGACAAAAGGAGAGATTGGATCACCATAATGAACTCTAATTTTGTATTGCTCTAGAAGGATAAAACGAGGGTGAATTAAGGCTCTGAAATCTTTTAGCACAAGAGCAAATGAAAGCTTTAAATTATGCATTTTTTTCTGTCGACTGAATAAGCACGACTTTATAAGCATGATTTAATCCAAAAAACAGATGCACTCTTCCCTTAAGACAGAAATCTAAGCCAACTGGCTTGCATAAGCGTTTTCTGTGCGTGATTATTGGACATGGCAGGTTGAAAGAACCAAGAAGCAGGATTTTGAGCCATGGCAGGAGATGCAAAGAACAGAGGTCCAAATCTTCACAGGAAATAAAAGCAGGCAAGAGAGAGAACAGTGGGGGAAGATATTCAGCAGTGTTTAATCACAGAGTTCAGGAATCAGGCTATGAATGCAGTGATGACATGTATAAGTGGCGGTCCTCTTTGTGCGATTTTGCTGCGCGAGCAGCATTGCAAATTGTCGTGCATCACCCATAGCCATGGTTACAATTTTTACCTAGTAATGATTCCATTGTAATTAATAGATGTTCCCACTGCATAAGGCAGAATACTGATGAGGAATTTGAAGGGCAGACAATAGTTTAACTATCTTTCATTAAAGTCTCACTTTACATTGAGCAAGCTGCATTCATCATGTTGCTTCTCTCTCAGTTTTCTATTCTTTCTGATTATCAATAAACTGAACTAACAGATTTCCACTCCAGTAGATTTTTCTTTATTCTGTTTTGTGCAATGCATCTCCTGCCTTTTCAAGGCAGACCACAGATAGAAGCAGGAGCCCATTAGGCTTTTAGTTATCTTTGTTTTTGTAACAGAATGGATGTTATTCTGTGTGTGTTGCTGTAACCATGTCTCCAGCTTATTAACAAATAATTACGGAATATCCTGGATATAGCTGAAAACCGTTAAGTTAGATTTGATGTTAACATATTAGTGCATGCAAAATTTACTGCTGATTGGACTTTTCAATCTGTAAAAGGCCTAAACAAGTCACATTTTCTACTGTCCTCATAACCATCAAATTTTCAGCTGTGGTTGAATACTCCGGCTTTTAAACACACAGTCATTTTCTTACTGATGAGAATTTATTTTTTACAATATCTACCAATTAGAGGATAAAATCATAGCAGCAATAATCTCACCAGGAAATGCAAAGGGATAAAAAGAGAAAAAAAGTAACATGAGCAGAAACTATTGCCTAATTCTGAATCCTTAAATTGGTGTCAGCGGTGGCTGTGGCACATAGACACTGATTTTTCTTTAAAAATTCAGCACCGAACAATACTGTTCTCACAGCCTGTTGGAGAGTTAGTGCAAAACCCCTACCGATATTGATGGTGCAGGACCAGAACTAACAGCTCCTGGCTGCCTAAAGTCACATTTGAAAACAGGCCTATTTGCCACCTCTCTTCACACAGAGAGATCTCCCTGCACGTCTCCTCCAGCTCAGCTTACAGGGAGGTTATGCATATGGGCATATTTATCAAGCCAATATATGTAGTTTTTTTACCATACTGAACAGCAGTGATTGGTTATATTTTACCATTTAAGTGTCCATTATAAAATAAAATAAGCAATTTGCTTATTTATGGAGTCAAGCTTCAGATCTTGAAAGAAAATCAGTCAGAATAGGATTTAAATGAATTAATCTGCCTTTAGGAAAAAAAATATCAGCTGAGATGTTACTTTTAATTTGAAATTCAGTTATCTTAAACCTCAGTATAATGCTGAATTGTAATGAAGAAAGGATAACAACTACAGCTAATTTTGGATTTGTGAACACATAAGATTGATAGCTTGATAAGGTACAGAGGCCGAATTCTGGCCTACACTCAATCTACACAAATGTCACTGATTCAGAGTAAACAGCAACAGTTCTCCCTTTAGATTTCTTTTAGTTAGTGTTATTTTTCAGTTTTGGTATTTCCATGTCACTTAATTTTGTCCTGATGTTTCCAGCTGCTCTGTAGAACATGATGAAGTTTGTGATTTTGGTGCTTGGTTAAAAAACTCGGTTAAAAACCACATGTTGGTGCTTTCCCTCTATTCATTCCCGTGTCCCTTGTACCCAGTGGAAAGGAGAGAAGCCTGAGGAGCAGCAGATGAAGCAGGACCACAAAAAACAGGAAAGTGAAAGCTGGCTGCTGCCAGCTCCCCACCAACACTCACTATATGAGAACTAGAGCCTGTAATCCCATATACGTGCACATGCATATGGATGACTGTAGTGCCACTGATGAATAGAAATGTTTGTCTCGCTCATGTGAAAAGACATCAACCTCTTTCAGCTTCAAAGTCAAGATGTCTGGTTTTAGCCTTTCTTCTGTCAGAGACACCTGATGGATCTGGACTGAATCCCACACTGATAGATCAGCGGTATTTAGCTAACTTTTCTGTAGACCATGTAGGGTTAAGAAAAATGTTTAAAGTCATTATCGGTGGTTTTAAAAGTTTTGTTAAAGTCTCTCTTTTTCCGTTTCTTAAGGAAAATACTGATATGCTGAGAGCTGTTAAGAGAGAATGGAAAAGCTCAAATCCAAGTTGCAGGACAGAGGAGATGCTCTGCACAGAATAAGGACTCCTCTTTAATCCTGGCTGGATATTTACAGGTAATCAACTGAGACCTCTTAACATAAATACTAACTAAACTTTAAAAAGAAAACCAGGCATTAGGTGGTTTTGATCCATTCCAAAACAGAACTTTGAGTAATTGTCAGCTTTTGTGAATCAGCAAAGAAATTTAACTGTCTCCAAAGGTCTTCCAGTTATGATGTACCACACAGTGACATACAAGATTAAACAGTAGTCTGTCATTTCCCCGCCTTTCCATTTTCATATTGTACAACTCAAAAGCTGTAACAAGCACTTTTAAAGGCAGATACTTGTTTCTCAGAATCAGTGACTATACTCGGTGTTTTTCACTAGCTGCAAGTCTAAAACCAGAAACTGTTGAACAGAATCAACTTATAAACTATTTTCTTCTTGCTCTTAAAAGCAAAACCCCCCTACAACCACAATCAACTGTTTGCTTTGTTTTAAAATAAAACCCACAAACATTACCAATCATTAACTTTCTCCAAGGTTGGATAAGCACTCTGAGATGATGCTACATAGCTTCTTTGCAGTTTAATACATTGACATATCCCTTAAGAACCTTTTTTTAGAGGGATGCTGTCCTACAGAGGAAAAAGGAGTTGGGGTTTCTTCTTAAAACTTGGACCATGGTGAATGGAAAAGGAAACTCTAATTTGATAGTATTATTTGTTAGTCTTAAGCAAGCCATTTCATACATTATTGAAGAGGTCCAAAAGAAATTACTGAAACTTGACCATTTGAGCTATTTAAAACTCAACTAAGTAAAACATGAGAAATAAACTATATGGAAAAAGTGTGCAAAGGTAATAGCAAAAGAACCAGATGTCTTTGTAGGGCTTTTCAGTCTTTAACCATAGCATCAGTATGATAAAAAGCAACATGAAAACCAGTCACTGCTACGGCCAAGCAAGCATACATAAGCTTTCAGCACAGCCAAGATATGACATTTTTAGGAACATGGAGTGCATCCATTTTGTTCTTATGTTTGTACATTTCTGTAAGTATAGCCAGGTTTTTGCAAGGCAGAACACAAAGAGAAAGACCAGGAGGCTGGATATGCTGAGTGTAGTCTAGCAGGATATATTGGACTATTGGTTTCCCTCCAGATGTTTTTCAATGGAACCAGTGTTTCAATGGCCAAGATTTACTGAGCTCCGTGATGTCAAACATAAGGTACTCTACCACATGACTCAAGAAATTAAGGATAAAAGCACTGACTTAAGTGTGATGGTGCATCTGGACAAATTCCTATCAATAAATTCCTGTTGCAGAATGCATATATTGACAAAAGACACACAGGGGAGGCTGAATGAAGATAAGTGAAATATTACAAAAGTAAAAAATTCATGAATGTGTATTTAAAAAAAATAAAATTGTAATAATTATTATTTTTAGGAAGTTTTCCACAGGCTTAAAACTTCCACTTAAATCAATGGACCAGTTTAGGCACACAGTTCTGCTGGCAAACCTTATTAATTACTTTAATGGCTGAATTCAAGAGCCTAACTTTTTACATTATTTTTTTTATATGATGATCTATATGATTGTCCTCTTCTGGTGAACAACAAACTACTAAACACGTAAAAATCTTGTGCCCAAAAAGAGAGAGAGAGAAAAAAACCTGCTTGGTGTCACATTCTCGTCCCCTCTTTTAAATTGAAAACAAGGATTCTTACATTATCAGATTTCACACAGAATCTGTCCTCAGAAAGAAACTAAAAGATCAGAAAGCTGAAACAGACACCCAGACTTTTCCTCTGCAACACACTGAAAGGCAGTGGATGGATGGAAGGAAATAATTCCTATCCTATTGCTGCTCTGATTACTATTTATATATCACTTAGTGAAGAATTTGTCATACTTGACATAAGTTGTGACTGTATCAGACAGTGATAGTAACTGAAATACCAGCTGCTGATTCATGAGTCATACAAGTATTTTTTGTCTCTATAGATTACAGAGCACATAAAAGAAATCAAAACAACTCCACCAAACAAAACCCAACCAACCAACCAAAACCAGGTGGAAATTTTATGACAAATTAACTTCCCAGAACAAAACTGCAAAAAATAGTTTCCATTACAAAATCCCCCTCCTTGGCTTCTCCATACCTCAAAAAATATTTCTATCAGAAAAAAAAAAAAACAGAATGGCAGGTGTACCCATGAAAAAAAGTTTGACTCTTCTCTCCTGTTCAAAACAGGAACATTCTCAAAGCCATTGCCAACACTGCATAAAGGATATCTGTTTCTTTCTGTCACAGAACAGAGCTAAACAGTAAGACAGAATTGATGGAGTGTACCTTTTTTTGAAGAAATTTCTTGCCAGTTTTACAAACGCTAAGTTTCAAGAAATTAGCTTTGTTTCAGTTCTCCAGAAAAAAGAGATTTCTGTAGAATTCCCAATAAGCTCCCATCACTCTTGTATCACACTCGGGCAACCTCAGCTAAAGGCCTTGCCACTGCTCCATCTATAATTCTAAACCATAGTATCATATGATTTCACAACTGTGTCTCATTATCTTCTACCACATAAAATCCTTGGGATGAATGTGCCATACTTACTTAATTCAGTATTTTTTTCCAGTTATGGAGAAATATAGAGCATCTACATACCAGGTTAAGATCTCTTGGAATGTTTGAGAAGGAAGAGGATGCACGTCTATAAATCATTTGAAAATGGACATGCACAGATGGTTTTAATTGACATAAGGACATGATTCATAACAGAATATAAGAAAAAATCTAGTGACTTTATTTTGGTCTACTGATTAACCCTCCTGCACAATCTCTGCATGCAACCAATGTCGGGACTTAGCGTTTTAAGCACCCTGCTGACAAACTGTCCAGAATTACAAATGGCCGACACCTTCATGTCATATTAATATTTTCAAAGCAGAACCTACCAAAAAAAAAAAGTTTTATAGAGAATTAGCTTACTAGAGTTCTACCTAATTTCAAAGTTACACTCAGAATTTTAAAAATGCTCCAGACAGTATATTGCTCTGGGTAATACACTACTACTGAGACTTGTGAGACTTCAAGCTCTGCTTAATGTTAAAGAAGCTCAGTACTTCCTACAATAGTGTTGTTTCTCACATGACTCTGCCAAATGTGACTTTTGGGCTGATGATTCCCAAAGCAGGGGGTCTGCTTCGCAAGACTTCTTCTGGAAGCTTCAGCCAAAAACATTTACCTGTTTCTAAGGAACAGACAGGGGAAAACACAGGATTTTTGTTCCTGCTGAAAAAATAATATATTAATAAGCTTTCCTTATTAATTTGGTTGTGAAGCAAAGCCTGGGATTAGGCAGGGAAGTTGTTCTGTGTCAAGGATAGTCTTTCAACTACACCTGTAAAAAACTGCCTATTCTTGGCCCACCCAGATTCCTATCAAGAAAAAAAAAAGACTATTTAAGCAAGCCCAGCACGAACTGGAAGTTGGAATTGAACTGCAAATTTCCCTGAAGACTCCTCCTATTCTCAGCAAACTGTAACATGCAGCTGAGCAAAACATTTCCTGCAATTAAAGTATAAGAAGAGAACTTGTAATGACACTTTTTATCCTCCGTGACACTTTGGCTTAAATCTGAGGGAGGGAAGCTGTGACTAGATGCAGAGTCTGGAAGCGTGAGGATGGAGACCAGCTAGAGACTGAGAAGCAAAGACATTTTGTAAGAGGAATCAGGAGTGCAACTGGGCCTACTTGGCCAAATACCAAGGATGGAAACAAATACAGCAGGCAGAGGAAATTGCCCAATGGAAACATGTGTGGGAGCAGAGAAGGGAAGGCAACAAAATGTTGATACATCCCTTCAGGGGCGGGAACTGAGCTCCAGACTGCCAAATCAGTTTGTCATTAGGAACAAATTTACCACTTAACTTACTTAATGACATGTGGAAACGTCTTCAGAGGTGTCTCCACCGACAATAGAAGCAGCATAAACCACAAGGTTGTATAAGACATCTACCTTCCAGACAACAGGAATTAGGTATAGTAAATTAGTGCCTATCGGCAAAGCTGAGCTTAGGCTACTTGAATATTTGAAAATTCTGTAGCAAAGATAGTGAGAGAATTCAATTTCTCTGGGCAATGCACAAAGCAGGTGAGACTAATACTCCCTTGTAACCCAGCATCTTGTCTCCTCCTGTAGCCATGAGCAGGTATCCAGGGAAGCATGAAGTAGTATTTCACTCTTTCAATGCACGCTTTCAGTCTCCAGTGAGATGGGAAACAGGATCTTCCTGACCCAAATTCGATGTCTCAGTGCTGTGACTCTCCTTTTTCTTCAGTGAGTTTACTTGATTACTCTCAGAAGCCAAGCCAATTTTAAGCATCCACAATGTCCCAGGCCAGAGTACTCCTTTATGTGAAGTTACTTCCCTCTGGTTGGTTTTGAGCCTGCTGCTGGGCAGTTGCAGTTAAAGCCCTTGTTCTTATATTAGAAGAGACAACAAGCAATCATTCCCTCTTCTGCTCCCTTCTCCATCATGTTTATCAGTTTACAGACCTTTGTCCTTTTGTTTCCTAAATCATCAGCAGAGTTGTATCTATTTAATCATTCTTCATACAAAAATGACTACTTACGGCCTTTCTCTCTTCCTCTTCCAGTCCTATATCCTCTTTAACAGAAACACCAGATCAGAACACCAGTCAGTATTAAAAAACAATTATATAAATGCAGATACAATGCACAAATATGACACAAAGATTCCTGTTTTTCTGAATAACTCTAAATAGGTTAAGAAAATGCTGGCTCCTTGCATCAGTGCCCCATATTCAGTGTTTTCATACAGGTATTACAGATGAGCTTTGAAGAAAAATTTTTCTAAGGGGAGGGAAGATAAGTATCCTTCAGGAAAAGCTCCAGAAAGAGAAGATATTAAATGTATAGCCCAGGTTCACATAGTGAGGGAGCAAAGGAAGATGGTTGCTTTGACAAGAGAAACTAACAAACAAAGCCTCCAAAGCGAGCATAAGAAATTTTAATTTGGTGCCAGAAAGCTTACTGAGAATATCGGTGAGGAAGAAGGTACAATTACTCAACGATTAACAACTGTGTTCATTCTGGAGAGGTGAAATGGAGTCAGGGATAGCAGAGGGGCTAACAGGAATAATAAATAAAAGCATGGATTGTAAAAAAGCTTTGGTGTGTTTGACGGCACAAGCATTAATGCTAAAAACCAGAATATAAGGCTCCAAAAATTTAAGATATTTGTGTGTGCCTGTGTGTTTTCTTCTCTTTCTCCAACCACATTCAGCATCAATCAAGACCTGAGGCAGAGCATATTGGGGTGACCTTGCCAGTACATCAAACAGCAACATCATATCATGAGATTTCAAATAATAGGGAGTTTTTCAAGGTATTCAGAGAGTAGGGTGAAGAAAGAGGCGAGTATTAGACGTGTTGAATCAAAACCTACTGAAGCTGTTCTGCATTCCTGAACATTAGGCCTCACAGGCCTTGCGATCATGCAGGACCATCATCTTAACAAGCAAAATCTTGAACAAGTAGTGCTAAAAGCATTTGAATGGGCTCTAGAGAGCCAGTATAACAACTCTTAGAGAAAGCAGATCAAGCAAAACAACATGATTATTACAAATTCCCTAAACAGAAATTAAATGCTAGCAGAATACCTCACAACCCTGAAAAAATAATGATCTCCAAAACAGGCAGCTTTTCACCAAAGGGCCAGTTTAGATCTTCATCTGTTTTCAAGAGAGTTATGTACATTTTCCATCGCTGACAATGAGATCAGTCTTGGGTTCCCAGCATAGGCACAGAAGCCATTATACCAAACGACAAAAGCCACCGCACAAAAATTACACTGGAACGCTTATTCTGGGGGTCAAATTTAACATCTTATATTTGGATAAAGTATTCTGGAATATGTTTCGAAGTTACCAGAAGATAAATAAATTTTTGAAAGGATAGCAAACAAATATCGAAAGCATCTTTTCCAGTATAAATATTTGGGGAAATAATCCAAAAGTTCACAAAGTTCAACTTCAGGAAATTTCAATCCACTTAACATTGCTGATCCAAAATTTAAAAAAACTTATTTGAAATCTTTTAGAGAGGTTTGGAGAAAGCGGATGTAGCATTTCAGCTGATGTTTTACTGTTACTGCAAAGGCCAGCGTTTGGGGAATGATTTACAAAAGTGCAAAGAAGTACTCAGTCACCGTTAAGACTCAGCAGAAGTTGACTACCTAATTCCACTGTGTGCTTTTAAAAAGCTCTCTATATATCTAGCAACCTAGTGCTCCACACAGCAGCTCAAATAAAGGCTAGAAGACTATGGTGTAAGCGTTGTCAAGAGGGGAAGAAGTTGACTACTGCACAGTAAACTGCTGTGCTAACACCACCCTCTGACAGAGGGAGCAGGACATAAAAGCCAATGGCAGAGTTCTTCCTCCGCAAGAGCAATACCGATACGGAGGAGAACTGCAGGAACACACTGAAGTGACAAAATAATAATCCTTGGCACCCGACACTTACAATACAAGCTCTGATAGTATACAGAAACATCAGGATGTTACTTGCATTGCTGCAAAACTAGGTGTTTTAAAGTGCATAATGTCCCTTTAAATAGGACCATACAATTTTATATAAACCTCTGCACAGAAAAGAAATTAAATATACTACAGATCATGTTACATAAACTGTGTAACAGATGCTTTATATTTGGGGGTTTTTTTTCTGGTATAAGGTTTTACTCATTCCTAATCAAATGTTTATATGACTAAAATTTGAGTTAACTTGAAATTATGTGTTTTATTTGAATTTTTGAAAGCATGCAATGCCCATAGTTGTCCTAGAAGTATTTAAAAAACTGAAATCATTAAAATATTTTCTGGTCTAATAGGGAAGACAGCAAAGTTGAATGTGCTATATAATACAAATCAATATACATCAATAACATACATAATAAGAAAATAAAATATCAAGAATGTATTATTGAATATATTGTATATCTGTATTTATTTTCTGTGAAAATAGAAATTAAATGGATTAAAAGGAATTAAATGGATCTTATGGGTTTTAAAAAAATAAAAGCAAGGAAACCTGCCAGCATGAGGATTCTTAATCAGAAATTAAATGAAAATTCCCAAATAATTTAAGGCATAGATTGCAAAAGGGAACTTTTTCCCAAGTCATCCTGTCTTGAAACTTTAGAGTTCAGTGTACTTTTGTAAGTTCAAAATCGCCAAAGTAATGTTTCCAAGAAGTTTTTTAATGACCATTGGTACCTGATGGTGTAACACTAAGAAATTTTTTGAAGTGTCAATCTTCAGTTCAAGAACTCAGGCTAAAAAGCTTATCAGTAGGCTAACAGAGCAAATGTTGGCTAAATGTCACTTAAATGACAAGTAGTCACCAAGGAAATAGAAGATATCGTGTAGTTGTGACATTCTGTCTTCTACCATGGGGCCTAATGCTCGTTGTGAGGCTATGGCACCTACAGCAAAGGGGCCTACACAGTAGTTGTCCATCTAAACTCATGATCTACCATATAATTGGCTTTCAGTTGTAGGGGCCTGGACTTGTTGGCCCAGGTCAGCCAGCCTGTGTTATTCTTAGCTGTCTTCTTGAGATGAACAATGAAGGGAAGTCAAGCAATGATTTATTCTAATATTACAAATATGACAAATTTCAGAAGAAAGTGTGCCCAAGCAAGGGACAAGAATTTGCGTATGTGTCTGTCAGGATGGCTGTTCATCCGCTTTCCAACTGCTTGTAACCAGCATGCCCCAGAGGAGTTGAGTTTGTACCTCGGCTTCAAGCCTCTGAACAGCCCTGCTCCACTTACACCTCCCTGGACCATGCCACTAAGCTGTTCTAGGTGATACGCCCATCACGGTATTGTCTGAAACAAATTTACTTCAGTTGCAAACATAACCTTCCAACAAATTTTAATTAATTAATTAAATTAATTAATTTAAAATTATTTTTAAAGATATTTCCCTCTCTAAATGTAAATGAAAGCTAGTGAAAGTAAGAAAGAAGATGATGTTGTAATAATATAAAATCATCAGTGAGTTATATCTGTCCCATACTCTTTCCAAGGATGGTACAAATGTTTGGGAAATAACCTGATAAGTGTATTGTGTCATTTCAGCAGATAGAAAAGCTCATCCCTTGCCAAAGTCAGTAACTGCGTGGCATTTATACAACAGTACACATAGTACATGCCTGCAATCCCATGAGTGTAGCAAAGAAAAAACAGAAGCTCCCAAGCTGTGAAGTTCAAATCCAGACTTCACCCAAATTTAAAGATAGCTGAAGCCAGATATTGTTTCAACACAATAGAAAGTTTGGAGCCAGCTGCAAATTTTGGCTATATAAATGACTGTTTGTGAAATTCAAGCGTTTTCATGAACTAGGCTTTGGTGTGATCCACAAGCAAGATACGGACTAGCCACAAAAGTTCAGATATGAATTTGGGCCCAAAGTCTGGGTCAAGACTTACTTGATCCAAAGCATGCAAAAAACTAACACTAACTTGCTCTGTGGTGCAGTTGACCCAAAGAGCAAAAAATACACTTTGGATGACTGTGAATATTTTGGTTCTCTTTTACAAAAGTGCACAATTGTGATGTAAAAATTAACAGTGTGACAGACTCCACAACAACCCTTAGAAAATTGCTGCAATAGTAACTAAAAATGTGCATCTTCTTTCTAACCTGAACTTATCCAGGTCCCAACCTGCAGTCATTGGATCTTCTGACAGCTTTCTCTGCTAGACTGGTGATCCCAATTTTCAAGTTTTATTCACCTTATAAGTATGCATCAGAAATAACTGAAGTACCCATCAAGCTTCTCATAGTCAGGCTAAACAATATAAACATAAATATAAAACATACATGTTTCCTAATACCTCCTTGATCCTGATATTTGTTTTCTGATCAGCTTTTGACCATCCAACCTGAATTCTTGATGCTTGGGCACACTAAACCCAATAACCACTGCATCAAGACCAAATGAAATGTACCTTGAGATTCCTTTGCTTATTTGTGTATGGATCATATCAGCTCTTTTGGCCACAGCAGTAGTCCAGAAGGTAGCAATCAGTTATTATCCATTTTGATTCCCAATTCTTTATTCACTCTTTCCAAGCCAGAGACCCCTCTCCTGTAATTACAGCTGTGCCCTTGGCTAGTAGATGTAGGAAGTATTTGGCCATATTCAAACATACTATTTGTTGCATCCAGATGACCATATGATCTAGATTTTCCTTTCTCATTAATCACTCCCCAGTCTTTATGCCACTATTACACCCTCAGCAAAGCTTTTACATTTTATTCCAGCATGTTCATATGGATAAATGTTAGATATAATGTTAATGCCAATTAACTAGGATTAATACCTTTTGCAGATAATATCATGCTTATGATTGCGGAGGAAGATGGTATTTTCACCAGAATTAGGACAACAACATGACCTTAGAAACTTTTTAAAAACTCCAAAACCCTGAAGCATTACAGTCTGCCAAGTTCTAAGGTCAGAGTCTCTCATTGAGGAGAAGATATGGAACAAGACAGGCACTGAGAATTTTGCAAAGTTCTCAGGTTACTTTGTCATTCTTCCAATTCTCCTTTTCCAACCTTCCATCCAACATTATGGGATGAAACCATCTGAAGGAATGAGTTGGAAAAGTCTGAAGGATAACTTGAAACTCTTCTTGGCCTCTGGAAAATTCTGAAATCCCTCCTATTTAATTACACCACAGCTTGTATAACACTTTGGCTGCATTTCCTTCTCTGCTTTGTTTTGTTTGTGTTACTAAGAATATTTGCATGAAAACAGGATATTTGTTTATTAAGAGTTCATCATCTCCTGCTGTGTATTCTGCACTTTAAGTCATATTCCTTAACATTTATTAGCAGAAGGAAACCATAAATCCTGTTTCCCGTAAATGTGCCTAATAATAAAATGAGAAAAGAAACTAAAGTGAAGAGACTCAGGAAGAAAGAAAGAGAGAGTAAGTGAGGAGAGATTAGATGATACATACTATAACTTGTGTTTTCCAGGGGCAATGGCCTGAAATGTTCCCCATGCCGTGTGAACTTTTCTTTAGTATTTTTTATCCACCCTTCCATTCCCAAGCAGTCATTCCTCAAATTGTGCAGATGCACATGGAAGTACTACCCTGCCATCAGAAAGCAAGTGAATAACACCCCCTCGCCCCTTTTAGTTCTACTGATTTTCTCTAAAGAGAATGCCAACCTATAGGAGGAATATGCAATATTAGAAAGAAGTATTCACATTGCCCACATGGCTGGCACCCTAGATATGGAGCAGCAGCAGAAAAGATTTAAGTGTTTGCCCATAAAGGACTAAGCAAGCCTCAAGTACGGTCTTAGGTCTAGCTTCATATTGCCTTCTCATTTATCATTTTCCTTCAAAATATGGTTTGCATTTCCAAGATGTACTAGATTGATAGATTCGCACATGACTGTACATGTTTACAATTTTGCAGGCTTTTTTTAGTGCTAAAATCTGCAAAGATCTATAAGTAGTTGGCTACAGAAAATGAGCGAGGAACTATTCTGAAGTGCGAAGCAATAGCCCAAAGCATTAACATACACAACACACACACAAAGGATTTCTACTTACCCTTTGCAGGATAAAAATGGAGATTACATGCAGTTGCTAACCATTTTCAGGGCTAGACATTTATAAATCTGGGGACATTTTTCTTCCAAATAGGATTCTAGGCACAAGAAAAAGATGTGAGAAAAGGACTGGGAATGATCCCACAACTCTGGCATACAGTACAATCAGTATTATATGATCATATCTTCAGAGATGTTAAGCAAACAAAACCCATCTAAAAATAGGATAAATATTGCCTTTTAGAAACTGGGTGATAAGCTTCATTGGGTGTTAAAATGCATCTATCTATGCTGGTCCCAGCTAGCATAATGCCAAGGACCCACTTACTAAAATTTAAGAGTAGTACTTTAAATGTTATCTAAGAATGAATTATTTTTATTGGTTTCATGAGAAACTGGCACGTCAGTTGTATCCCTTTCTCTTTCTTTTGTCTTTCTTGAAGCACTACTTTGTTTTGCCTAAAGTTAGATTCAAACTGATCTGTCCTTCTAGACCCAAATCGCATATTTTCACTGATGTAGGGATGAATTCTGCAGCTACACCAAACACCTCCCCAGCCTCTGGAATTTTCACATACACAAAGCGAGTCCTAAAATTCTGCCATTTAAAACTCTCACAGGTACAGGGAGCTTGACAAGAGAAAACAAGGAACTGGGCAGTTACTTATCAGCCCGAATACAACAGTGACATTCTTGGCACCTGTTTTCATGTGACATTTGTTAGCTTCTTAGGTCTATCCAAAGTGTTACGACAGACCAAAGCCCAAGTTAAGTTTTCCAGCATGCTGTCTCTCACAGTATCCGGTACTAAATGCAAAAAAACCCCATGTTAGACAAATATGAATTAACCCACTCCCTGGAAAGGTCAATTGCTAGAGATAGGCTTAAGCTCTGAAATGATGAGGCCTTTGTCTTTTTGTCCCCCTACACAAAGAATGTATCACAATTCCCAGAAAATGAACAGGGTTTTTTTTCTAATAACATGAGTATCATTCTTTTGTTTTTTTATGTGTGAAATCAACACTTTCATAACCAATCCTAGCTGATGGGCTCAGTGCAGGAAATGAAATTCCTTACTTTCTTGAAAATTACAAACACTAGGAAGTAATAGAACATAACGAAGCACAGACTAAGTGCCTATAAAACACCTGAAACATAAGCATATATACAACTACAATCCATGGTCCAGACATAGGTCATGAATGTGGTTCCGTAGTACCCACTCTTCAGCATCACACCTGCACCTTTTGTCATGTTCAGTTAATCAAATTGTCTCGCTGTGACACAAATCTCAAAGACTATCTCTCTTGTTTGGGAGAGATGTTCCCCCACATGGGGAGACAGCACCTGGGATGAACTCCCTTATGGGAGGAAACCCAGGTAAACGGACACAGAAGGTGTTGCAGTGAATTCCAGTAGCTACCCCAGTACAGACAGCTGGCTCATCAAGACCGTGCTCTTGCTTCACAGCTTAAAAAGCCTGCAAAACCCAACCTCCTCTGGAAATGAACTGTGGGATGCCTTCTCTTATTCCATTTGCTCCCTTCAGGAGAGCTTAGGGCAAGACCTCTACTGACAGTTTCTTACCTTTAGTGGTCTTTCCATGCTCACTAGGACATAGGCAGAGAGGTATAGGCTAAAAGAACATGAATTGCTCAAATTTTAATCAGAGCCTTGACTACCTGCCAAACCATCCCAGAATTGGTAAGGAATCAAAAGGTCTTAAATCACTTTTTAGACACAGGCTTTAAATCATTTGGACTTTACATATATAATAAACTACATGCTTTATATTTTTATATATAAAACTCCATCAGTAACAACTCAAGCCAAACACTCGCTAAAACCAAATTATTCCCATGACTAGAAGTGCAGATTTTTTAACCGTATTAGAACAGAATTTGAACAAAAGAAGTCATAGCACTCTTCCAAAATCCTAACTGGCAAATTTTAGAGACAAAAAAATCATCAGTCTCAGGTACCTGCTGTGAGACTCCTAATTCCGTATTTATACTACTAAAATACAATGCACTCACTTTCAGAAGCAATGAGACTCCACAAGTTCCTCTGTGGATAGAGGTCTAAAGAACTTGAATAATCCTTATTTAGGATAATCTCAGCTTTACAACTCTTTGCTATTTTCCATTGCAAGGATACAAAGTGCTAACTATTACGTCTGATGTATCTTGTTGGGAATTTGGGACCTGCATGACTTAAGTTAAATAATATTTGGATATTTCATATTTTTCTTGGACTCACCTACAGATTTGCCTTGGTGCCAGAATGAGGAGAAAATTAATAAATATTTTAAGAGATCCCAGCTCTCAAACCATTAAAGTTACAGTCCTGAATGTTTTCTCATTACTTGACTCTAGCAAACGGAGGCCAACATGGTTCATGCAGACATGGAAGTAGGTGCCATATTTTATTTCAGAAAGATTAACAACCATCGTAATCAGAGAAAGCAGGTTCCTTTGCACTGTGACATGAATGGCAGAGGTTACGGCTATGACATAGGCTAAGAAGTAAGGACACACATTTTTCCCTGGATGCTCACCCACAACCTCTGGATCAGCATCAAGTCGTCAGTATATTCAGCCCAGACCTTACAGAAGGATCCGCCTGTGCAGATTCCTATTCCTGTGTGGCATCTCATTAAGTTCAATGGGACTGTGCATTGGATAAGAGTTCAGTGCAAGATCAGAGCTCTGATTGCAAGCTCTTTGCGGCAACAAGGTTGTCTAACTCTATGTTTTATAAAGTGCTGTGAACATCTATAAAGCTATATAAAAGCATAATAAATAAAGTGACAACAGAAGCAATAAAACAAATGTAAGGCTAGTGGATGCAAGCAGTCAGTAGAAAAACAGCAGTGTTGGATGCAGTAACCAACTAGCATATATGTAGCTACTGGAAACCATACGGGTCATATCAGACAGCAGCAGCAAAAATGCCTCTTCTGTAAAGCACACTTATCCTAACATTTTGTCAGGTTTGTGTTATTTTCCTATGCCATTATGCGCTGGCTAATCCGTATGTGCAATGTATCCCAGCTTTGTGCATATCAGCCTTTTTTACTACACAAAACTTAATCCAGAGAGTGTGGTGGCATCCAACCCAGTTAGGATTTCCTCCTGTATATACAATTCTCAAAGCAGCTGACAATGTTTGACTGCAGAGAGGACAGTCAAAGAAACAGGGATGTTACTCACTGAATTAATTGGTTAAACGGGTATTCAGTGAGTAACCAATTAACCAATTGCTACCTATGTATTTGCGCACAATGGAAGATTCAGCAAGCAGAATGAATCCATATGTTTATGATGATCAGGTAGAGAGAGTCTAAAATTCCCCTACAAAGATCTAGTCACAACCTACCAACATTTTTGTGAATACCCACCACTTGGCCCACTGGTTCAGATCCACTCCCCCAATTCTTTTCACAACAATATCAGTCAAATGCATAAAGAGTCAACACTAGAAGTTTAGAAGAACCCAATGATCTCTACATAAAAGTACTGAATGTGTACATGTCTCTTCACCTGAAACAGTATTTCAGCAAAGAACTCCTGGAAGCTGGCAGAGCTCCTTTAGTAGCCAGATGAGGAAACCTGAACTGGCCCATGTAAGAAGGGAATGTTTGTTCTGTTTATCTTAGATATGAGACCAAGGGAGAGATTCAGATTCATACTTAGAACTTCCCAATGTTTGGAAACACTGTTCCAGTGTTTGGAGTTTTTCTCTCTGACCTGTCTCTAATCAAGGTGTACATATATATCTCAAATCACATTCTACCAAAAACTACCACTGAAATATTTAATGGAGAACAGAGCAACTTTGATTTTATATTTTTCTACAGGTTTCTTTCCTGTATCTTGCACACCAGTGGCAAAAATAGAGACAGATAAACTTGAGGAATTCTCCTTAAGAAGGATTGTTTTCTTTAAGACAGCTTCAAGTTTCTTAATCAGTCAAAAAGACGTTAGAAAAAATGGCAATACAGATCCCAAACTCTGGGTACAAGTATGTAATCTCAGAAGTTGAAGCTAGAACCCCCTCAAAACAATCCTTACTAAGGACAAGCACGTTCAACTACATTATCATGCATTACAGACCAACAGGAAGAGTTTTTAAAAGTGAAAATTTGCTGCTGAGGACCCAAAGTCCGTACATTAAGCATTTGAGGGGCAGGACTGTGGGGCTGTCTGATTTTTTTGTTTGGCTGCTTGTTTGTTAAACTTTGGACCAGTCAGGTCCCATGGCCTGAAAGCCCTATAGCAGCTGGACTGCATTAGCCGCAATGCTGGAGTGTATCTTACAGCATAGCTTCATCTGAAAGGAATCCAGTTCATCTGCTCCAAGATCACTTGCCAATGCATATCAAAGCAAGGTACATGGGGACAACTGGGAGATTCTCTTCAAAAGAGCACTCCTAAGCTGAACTAAAACATGCAGGTAGATGCTCCCTGTGCATATTCTTTGGAAAACACGTTGCAGTGTGGAGACTGGCAGAGCTCACTGACCCACAGAACCTTTTCTAGTGGTTTGCAGGGACGATCTCATCATTAGTATGGCTTCCTACTTAAAAAAACCAAACTAATAAATCATATGAATAGAAGACTAAGATAACATTATTCCTCCCCTATAATACAGTTTTTCCACATACCAATTGGTCTGGCTTCAGCAACAGGTCTGCTATGTAAATGCAAATGGAAACAAGAGATAGTCCAAGCAACTATGAAATGAATAAACCGATCAGTTACGTAATCCTTCTGTTAAGTTACGATTATGGAAAACTCTGAGAAATCTTACCCTAAGCAATTCCTACACCGTTTACTTTCAAGCTTCCTCGCTAATGACGTGTGTTGGCTCCAGTGTTATGGCAGGAGACTACACATTTACCTTGATTTACTTAGCCTAATCAGAAAAAAAAAAAAAAAAAAGTTTTTATATTCAAGCAATCTGACGTAATGAAGTAGATTGTCTCCCTGTAGGCATTAGTGTGTAAAACCATAGGTAAGAATGAGGTTTTTTTAAATTAAAGGAAAACTGAAAATTTCTCCATACGCCCTTTTCTGTAAAATCTAAACATCTGCTTAAGATCCTGATGCAGTAACACAATATGTCTGCAGCTTTCATAGTTATGAATAAATGCATCTTAAAACACAATACTGTAAAACCCATTCCTCCTCCGTTTGCCTGCCAAATTCAGAGTTCAAAAATCTCTGACCTGGGTCCTCTAATCAGTTTCTGGCCCTCTCACCTCCCCCGGGAGCTGCAAAGGTGGAGGGAGCTGGCCGCCACGGCCAGCACTCCTCCCTCCTCTTTGCAGGACAGTCCTCACTGGCACACGCGTGCCAGATCCAGAAACGTGTTGTGCTTCCTGCTGTCAGCCCTGACACGGGAAGAGGTGTCGGAGGAAATGGGAGACACAGCAGGGCTGTGGCCAAGGCAGCAGAGCTCAGGCAGGGGAGCCACTTGGAGGACTGAAACGTATCTATGCAGCTCGAACCTCCTGTGACTTTTGTTTGGTAAGCGGGAACCACAAGCAGTAATGATGTCCGGAGTCAAAATCACCTTATCTAAAGAACATCTTTGATCTGTCGTGCTACGGTCAAAGATATCCCCCAAATACACCATCAAGTGGTTAATAGGTATAAAAGGCTGAAAATTATTTTCAACGTCCTTCATTGTATTAAAAAGAACAGTTACACCAAATAGAGCCTTGAATCCAATGAGACGTAACTATTAGCTGTATTTTAGCATCTTTCTGCTCAGATTACACTTTGTGAACTTGTCCTGGTTTCAGCTGGGATAGAGTTAATTGTCTTCCCAGTAGCTGGTACAGTGCTATGTTTTGAGTTCAGTATGTGAAGAATGTTGATAACACCGATGTTTTCAGTTGTTGCTAAATAGTGTTTAGACTAATGTCAAGGATTTTTCAGCTTCTCATGCCCAGCCAGCGAGAAAGCTGGAAGGGTGCAAGAAGTTGGCACAGGACAGAGCCAGGGCAGCTGACCCAAACTGGCCAATGGGGTATTCCATACCATGGGACGTCACATCTTGTATATAAACTGGGGGCACTGGGGGCGGGGAATCGCCACTGGGGGACTAGCTGGGTGTCAGTCGGCGGGTGGTGAGCAATTGCACTGCACATCATTTGTACATTCCAATCCTTTCATTATTGCTTTTGTAATTTTATTAGTGTTATCATTATCATTATTAGTTTCTTCTTTTCTGTTATATTAAACCGTTCTTATCTCAACCCACGAGTTTTACTTCTTTTCCCGATTTTCTCCCCCATCCCACTGAGGCGGAGGGGAGTGAGTGAGCGGCTGCGTGGTGTTTAGTTGCTGGCTGGGGTTAAACCATGACAGAACTGAAATGAGAATCTCCTCACAACACTTTTCAGACATATCCTACGCATACTGTTTGTGCTACTTCCATCTTACAAATAAGTAGATGAAGGCGTAACAATGCTTCGTCCTTTGCTTGTGTGTGCACAAGAAACAAAGAGGAAATTGAAAAAAAGAATTGGATTTTACTTATTTGTGAGTTAGTCCCACATGAAGAATCAATTGAACTCACTGTTCTTACAATGAGACAAGGACTATGGTCCTTGTTACCTGGGGCTGTGAAGCAAGTTTGTGGAACTATTTTACAACTCTAGAGTTATTCATGATATCTTAATTTAGAATTGGCTTACTCAGTGACATTTCTGTACATTATTTCATGGATCATAGCTGTGCAGCAAGGTAAATGAATGGAAAGATACTTTATTTGATGTTTAATATCAACACACCTTGTGAATATCACAGTATTCAAAGCAGCTGTTCTAACAAGAAACACCTTTAAGTTTGGAAGGCTTTTTAGCTGAGTCCATCTTGTTTATCTCTGACAAATTATTTCTGATTAGTTACTTAGCATGAGTTACAGAGTTATCAGCTCTCCATGAAAGGGCTAACCCCCCGAACCTGCTATTTTTCAAGGGGGTGGGGTTATTTCTTCATTGTGTTCCACTTCATTCTCCTTTGTTTCATTTTCTCCTGGTAGAAGACTCTGCCAAATATTTCAAAGCCCTTCTTGGCAAGTAGTAAAATAATTTGGAAGGAGTATACTGCAATTAGAATTTTTTGGCAGGTTTCATATTTTGGAGGCTGATGAGAAGAGTATCAGTTTTAGCGTACTTGACCAGTTCATTATTTCAGATAATTTCCTGCCACACAGCACCGTTGCTACAGATCGTGTTTGCTTGAAAAATCAGCAAGGAGATGCATCCTAATTTCTATGGGTTTTTTAAGTGCAGATAACATTACATAAATCAGTTTTTCTCCACCCATCTGTCACTCACTCAAAGTGAGCTCATAAAATCTTACTTCTCTCCCTAACGTTCTGTGTCAGAAAACTGTTTCTTTCTCTCCAGAATGTAATATCATGTCACTTATACCACATGTGTACACCACAGGGAGGAACACATTTGCATTGCTGTCATCCACGTACATCCCACTAAGACAAATTTTTTGGGTGGCGGCGGGATGAGGACGAGGGTTGTGACCTTATGCAGGTTTCTGCACTTCAGAAGTCACACAAAGTTTTTATTGGATCCTGTTCTAAATTTGTGTCAGCACTTCCTTTATAAATCCTTATTTGGATATGGATTATAAACTGCTCATAAAAAAATCCATCCTAGACTAGAAGTCTGTTTTGTTGGGGTGGGGGTGTTAAGTACCAGACTTGATGATTTGGTCTTTCTAGACCCTAAGATTACAAACAAAACACACCTTGTGAGAGTTCAGAAACATTTTTACCAGTCAGAGACTTGTTCTCTTTATGCTTTACAGTTAAAGTATTAGGCAAGCTGTTTGCTGGAGTTTTTATTTCCCCTACATAGCTTTCTCAATAAAAACTTCCAATGAAACCATCAGTAACAGACCACAATGCAAGACATGCCATTATACACGTTTCTCCCCCTGCTAGGAAAAGTCCTAATGGTTTGTGTTATTTCTTCCTCACAGAGTTATCACCTTCTGAGAAAAAAACTCATAAAACTAAATCAGGGTCAGAGAGCCCTGAGGTGAAAAAGGGGTCAAGATCCATGTCCTCATGGTCAGGGAGAGTTGCTTTTCTTAAACTTTCTGTCTACATTGTGATATTTCACAATAAAATAAAATTGCATCTTTACCTGTCTCTGTAGACAACGTTGCTCAGGAATCAGCACCTGGCTTGCCAGCATCCCCAGTTCCTCCTGGCCATCTCTAACACATGCCACGATTCTTTCTGCAAGTGGAGCTGTATTGAATAGACCTTCATAATAAGGTTAGGAATAACTGAGACAGTTTAAAAAAAAGTAGCTTTTCCCCCTTTCTTTATTCTCCTGTCCCCAGAAAGCATGCATTTGGTTTCTGAAAGCAAAACTTGGTCCATTAACCACCATAAGCAGTGATTTCTCCAAAATTGCCTCATTACCAGTGATCTCACTTTGCAGAGCAACCTAAGGAAGCAGGCTGGACTTTCTCAGTGCACTTCTCCTTAGTCACAGAGTAGCTTTGCTGTTTGCGTATCTGGCCTCCACATACTATTAAGCACCATTAGTATGTTCGAGGAAAATGCACGTAGCCCTCACTGTGAGCTGCATATTCCCTACCCGCCAAAATGTGTTTGACAGACAACATGGCAATACACAGAAGGCACGTGCAACACCTCCACGAATGACCAGCTGCCTCTGTGAGTCCTCAAAGAGAAGGAGAACAAGCACATCTTAGCAATTTGAAAAGTTCAAAGCTAATAATAACTTTAAGGACAAAAGTCCATTATGGAAAATCCTATGGAAAGTTGACACTGATCAAGATGTAGTTTTGTAAGAAACATGAAGAAAAACCAACAAGAATGCATAACACTGTTCACAGAATTGCATGAGTTTAGCTTTGTGGAAGCACCACACTAGACTCACGTGTTGCCGGGAGAGCCATCTGTGCAGTCTCTGGTGGTGGTGTTTTCATGATTATCATAAATAATTTGATGTGAGTGTTCCTGGCAACATTGGTGGCTGAGTACTGCAGAAGCTGGATAACGCTTCATTGATGATTTGCAGAAACCCTTGTATGTTTACATCTTCAGCAGACCATCAAATCCAAGAAACGCTTTGGTCAGTTTAATAATTATCCTGGGAAGCAAAGTAGTGCTGCTATTATCAAGGATGCTAGCTTCTGCCTAATGACTTAAATTAGCTTTCATTCTTTGGGGTGACAGATGTGCTTGAACATTATGTGCTTATACATTACTTCCATAACGGGATCGTGACTTGTTATTGATCTCTATTGCTTTCATCACCACATCCATATCAGCTATTTATGTCGATCTCAATAACTAGTTACATGTATGTATATCTGCAGTGGCTACAAGAGGACTTACGATTTCAAGAAAGCTTGTGAATCTTGCTCATTGTATTCTGCATTTTCTGTTTCATCAACTGTATTTTATGGTATTTGCTTCTTAAAGTAAAGCAAAGATTTTTTTTTTTCTGTTATTGAATATTAGCACCTTTCTTCATTAAAACTCACAGATTTTATTTGTTGACCTTTTGTATGGGAGTGGTTTTCGTTAACGTTCTTCAGATCTTAGGGAGCTGGTGGAATCATAGATTTCAAATTAACACCATCACATACAATCAGTAGGAAAAAAATCCACATATTTAAAGTAGATATGTTCATAGGGCATAAGCACTAAAGTTTAAATATGCACGGATGTACTTGTAATATTTCCCACTGAAAACACCAATCCCAGCTAGACCTCACGGAATACAGAGAAATTAAAAAACAATAGAAAAGAATATCAAAGCGATTGCATAACTTTCATCCATGTCTTCAGCTTTCCTGTTTAAATGAGGATACGCCAGGCTCTTAACGAAATCCATGAGATTTACCTGTTACGATACCTGCAAGGATCTGGGCCTCTGTTCTCTGCACAGTTTCAGGTCCTGACGTTTCACTTTTTCCTTCTTGCAATACGTTGATAAACAGAGTAATAGAGCTGGAATTGCAGCATTTTTTGAAAGTTTTCTTTTTTCTTCTGTTTTCCTTAAATCCAAGGCCAAGTACATAATTAAAATAAAACAATTATATAAACTCTTCTGTATTTTTACTAAAGAAAAGGAATCCCTCACACGTATAGCCAGTCACTAATGGGAACTGGAAGCATAAATCACAAAGGCGCATTCCCCAAGAAGACAATTCTCCAGAAGACTGAAGATGGAGTCAAAACTGCAGCTTCTTCCACTAAATGAAGGAAAAGCATGCTTTTCCTTTGTTTTATTTCATAAGCATGTAAATGACAGAGGTCATTTCTAGTGCTCATTTCATGCTTCAAGGAAAAGAATTTTCCTCTGCACAGAGTATTCTACACTTAGCATACTGAATCTAGCAAAAGCGGAGAACAACCCCCCCCCCCGCCCCGATCTTAATGACTACAACTAGAAAATGAAAATAAATGGTGATAAGTTTTAGAGACTGTCGCACAGCTGGGGGCACAAAATATCCACTTACTGTTGCAGAATAAACAACAGAGCACGTGAAGGCAGGTTATGCCTGAAAGCAAATTACCTATTTACACGCTTTTAAATTTACAAACTAGAATGGGCATACACTAGGTGAGGTCTATAGCTGGTACAAATAAGCAATCAAGTTCACATGCTCTACAGATTTGTCCCTCAGAGATGCTTGTGCCTAAGTATTTGCATTCCCTATCTCCATGCCTATTTTTGATACTTTGCCCTTAGATTATAGAGGGCTAAGTAAACTGGTCACAGAGAAATCAAATCCATGCCTGCATCAGTGGCATCATGGCCTGCTAAACCAAACACACAAGTTATCATGTATTTTAGTATCTTTCAGACATCTGTATCATGACATTGTTATGTTATACTGAAGTTATGCCATGAGACGTACAGAGAAATGAGCTAAATGCTGGTTCACTGAACTGTGTGATTCACTGAACTCTGTGACATCAGCAAAGCCTGGCATCAAACCCAAACTGGTTCAAAAGCAAACTTTCAAATTGAAGACAGGGGAAAAATGATTAGTCATCCTCTGTCTATTGAAATAGAGATGATAACGCAGTCTACTGTAGATGACTTTTGCTCAGTCGCTGTAATTCTAAAACATTGTGTCTTCATTTAGTTAAAAAAGCACATAATTCTGGCCATAAAACCATGTTTCCCAGGAATAGCTTTTATTTCTGCCCCAGATGAATATTTTTGGATGGAATCTGTTTTAATTTGCAAGACTGGCAGGAGTTAGCTCAAACTGGTCTTTGTTCTATCCACTGGATAATACAGCTCTGCAATTTTTAGGGTCAGATTGAAGGCGCTTCAGTGAAGGTATACCACAACACACCACATTTCCTCCTCTCTCCAGTCTCAAAACATGATCTGCCTCTCTTGCACTTTAAAGCAACAGGATCCTATCTCAACCCTTCAAGAATTAACGTAGATGAAATTTCTCTCCACTGGGCTCAGTTCACTACAATTTTCTAGCTAATCTGTCCATGTTCAACATCATTGTCTCTTCCTACATCGACTAGTATGTAGGGAGCATGCTGTAACAGCGCACGCCCTCTCCCTCACACTCCATCCAGAGGGAGACGCGTGTTGCAGAAAGTCAAAGAAACGCACACAGTACCTACAATGTGTTGAGATCTGCAATCTCCTTAGCTCCTGAGGGAGTCTAGCCCAAGGCCAGTCTGGCATGCAAGTACTTTTTATGCATTTTATAGAGCAGCAGTACCCAACTTTTTTGGTAAGCGGCCAAACATAGCTGTGTCTCATTCCAGACTCCTTATAGACTATGGTATCAAACCCAATGACACTGTTTAAGAGGGTACACGTTAAAATGTCCAAAGAGGAATGTAAAGTAAAACGTGTGGCCTCCATATGCAACTCTGTTCTCCAACATGCAAGGATGTAAATATCTGGTTTCTAAGCAGTTGAAAAGAATAGCCGAGGATCAGGAACCTGAAGTCCACTATGTCCCAATGCCTGCTATTTTCTAGTGGCTGGCTGTAAGTCTTCAAAAAACACCTCGCCCTCAACAGGGATTAATTGGAGATTAGACTTTCTGAACTGAAACAGAACTTCAGAGAAATACTGACTGAATATCCCCTGTAGCTGCAACAGACTAATGTGAAATTGCAGACCTCAAAAAAAAAAAAAAAAATACTGGAGTGAGTAGAAGAAAAACTACAGAATGCTCTTCAGTACATCCTGTGTACCATAGGCTTTACATCTAGCCAGGCTCTTCAATAAACATACTTGATTCAGTAACCACAGCCGGTGCCAGTAGTTACCATCCCACTGCTGGAGTAAGTAGATGTTGTCAAGTGCACTCAGGACCGCCTCGCAGTAAAAGGAGGTACCCTATCCTCTGCTTCAAACAAACTACAAGATCCTCTTTCCACAGCACTGGATGAACTGACTTCTGCTGAACAGGGAATAAAGAAAGTATTTTTCTCTGCTCACATGAGGATTGGAGGAGGCTGGAAGAGTTCAGATATTTCGCAGGCAGGATTCCAGGTGGTAGGAAAAGGAAAAAGGAAATCAGTATCTTTCTGCCTCTCTGTGTCCTCAGTCTATTCTACCTACTGCCATAACATCAGCTCTTGCATTAACTCCCCTCCTTGGCTAGATGAAGCTTCCTGGCAAACGTGAGATCAGAGCTGACAGGACAGAGACTGCTAATGAGGAGTTTCCCCCTCACACCATTCTGCAGTGGTACAGAGGTCCTGTGGGCATTGGCCTGGAGATATGTGGGGTAAGACACAGCTGCTTCACCCTACAGAGTCCTTTTCTGCAATAATAAAGAGAACGCTTCTGTGACAGATGCACAGAGATGCTTGGGCCAGTTAACAGCTCCTGCAGCTACCCCTTTTTCAGGGTGTTTATGGATTCTGGATGCCAGGCTGGCATTAGCCGTAGCCAGCTGAAGAAGCTGCTGTAGCAGTTTAAGCTAAGAACATCCTTTAGAAGAATGAAAAATGAGTAATCTTACGGTGCTGAGTTCTGGGGCTCAAAGCACTCTTCTACAGAGCCTCTGCTCCATTATGGCCCTGTCCTGGCCAGAGCTCACATTCAACTGTTGAGTTGAAAACTCCCTATAATTCTAAGCCTGAGCAACAGATGAGTTTACTTGACTTACACCATATGATAAAAAGACTCTGAGCCAGATTAGATAGCTTAGTTTACAAACAATAAATGAGGTCATTTGACCCAGAAATCTTTGCTTAAAAGGTTGTCCTAGTAAAACATATGGAATATGTACATAAACATGTAAAACATAAAAAATGCTTCCCCATGTGTTCTCAAAGGCATTTCACAAAGACCCACTTTTTTCACACAAATGCCGTATACATCTGAGTTTGCATAAACGTTATTGTTAATATTGTTTGAAAGGTACCTGAAGGTATCTGTGAGGCTTGTTAGTTCTTTTGTAATTTCCACAGGTGTACTTTAAGCACAACTTTTTGCAAGTCTGTTTAGCCTGGATGTATTTCTTTCTAATCAGGAAACCTCTGAGCAATGCAGACGATGGAAGCACTTTCCACATTTGGAGGAAATTATGTTTTTGTTTTGCCTTACGACAAAACAGTCCATCTGAAGTTTCTTTCAGGTGTTTCTATTTCCTAGCAAAAGACATTTGCTATCTTGCAATGTTCCTCACTGAGAGAGCATCCAGAACTAGAGACCAGATCTCTACTATGTTTATGAATTATATGAGAGCACACTGCAAGTTATTACAATTTTTACTATCTGAAATGATTTAATGGTCACACACAAATTGTGCAACTGGTTACCTAATATACATCATGTGACTTTCTCTTCCTTGATTAGATTAAGCAAATCTGAGCCAGGGGCTCAGAATGTGCCTTTCATGAGTGTTCTTATGAACAAAAAGGTACTTTCACTAATATTCACAGAAGGAAAATAAAAGCCCCAGGTCAGGAAATCACTAAAGCATGTGTTTAATTCCACCTCTCCTTAAGAAAGGAGTTACGCATACACTTAAGTTGCATTGCTTAACTGCTGTCTGAATGGGGCTGCTTTTCTGAACCAGAACCAACAAAGAGGCAGCCACAGGTCAATCCTCTTTAAACCCTAAAAATGGTTTAAAGAGAATGAAGACTTCTGATTTAGTTCAACAATCATGTCCTTTTAAAAGTAACTAATTTTGCATTTTTCTAACCTCTAACAGTTTGTATTCAGTTAATATTGGCTTTCAGCCCTCTGTCCTTAAATTCTCGTGCCCTTGTCTGTTCAAAATACACTTAATAGAATAGCATCCATATGTCCCATTACAAAAAAATTGTTTTTTAAAGCTAGATCCAAGAGTGATTGAAGTTAATGGAAAGATTTAATTGATTTCAATGAGAGTTGGATAAAGAACTGATAGTTTAACTCTGGACACTCTCTTTTGAACATTCTCACTAAGGTGCTGATCCAACTCCCAGTGAAGTCAATGGAAGGATTTGGTTTGGGATTTGGATCATACCTCTGTTCTTCTTGGAGTCAAATCCCCTTTGTCAATATGCACACGCCCAAATACACAGATCTAAATGAAAACAAATGTTTGGCAACTTGTGACAGAAAGTCCAAATCTGTATCTGTGTATTTGGGCCAAACCAAAATTGTTACGCTTGACAAAAACATCATTATGCTGATCTGGTTTTGGTTTTTGCTTACTAGTAATTGTTTGGTGAATATAAATCTAACTTTTCATATTTTATTTTTTGCATAAATGCATTCTACTGTCACTGTAGACAGCAAAATGAGAGGGATTTCTACGCAAAACTCTATGTTCAGATTTGTCATAACTTTGACAAAAATAATCCTCTCAGACTAGAACTTTCCATGCTTGGTCTCCATCAAGAGCAATACTGTTTTTGCCAAGTATGAAGAAATTTGCTTCAGCTCCTTCTTAGTTTCCAAAATACAAAAGGTTTCTCATTTAGGATCCATCCTACACTCAAAACAAAAGGGATGTGGGCTGGATTCCCAGAGGTGCGGCGCTCTTGCAGTTCTCATTGGCTTTAGTGTTTCTAAAATCAGCTTCTGTGTTTTTAAAACATGAATACCAAGGGGATGAGGGAATACCGACTTGGACACAGCGAGCCAAACGGAGCCTTGGCTAGCACGGTTGCGGGGAGTAAAGATGTTGCTGATTGCTTCATCAGCTGAAAGTGTGCATTATGTGCTATATATGTTACGCTACGTGCTAACATAGTAGTTTTCATGGTAGCATACAAAGACAAGAACAAGGTAGACAACAGGGGGAAGATGAAGAGGTGAAAAAGAATGTAAATCTTGCAAACCTTTGCAGATCTGTGTGTTCAAAACAACAGAAGCAGCCTTTTCTGCTATATGGCCCCCCAAAAATTCACAATTTATGCAGCTAACAACTCAGGGCAATGTATACTCCTAACAGACTGATTTTCAAGACCCAGTGACAAAATAATTGGTTCAGCCCCTTGCATCTTTTCTAGAATGGTGCAGACACCCTTCCATTTCAGGCTAAGATAATCCTTTCTGTGTTGTGTAACCCCTCCAAGTACCAGCTCAGACTACTAAATACATGTTGAGGTCATTCTGCAGTTACTTAGCCAGTGTTGTCCAAGACATTGTGCTGCTGTAATTTTTACTGCATGAAGCAAATACTGTCAGATTATTTACCTCGCCATGTTCTCAAGGTATCAGGTAGCCACATTTAAAATACACCTATATCATCTTATGGTGATAAGGACACAGAAAATACCTAGTTATTGAATAGTACCTAGACAGCAGAAATTAGTGAACAAGCAACAAAAAATACAGTCAGGTTGGCCTAGTAAGAATCCAATCCCTATGGATCAAAAATGGTTTGTTTTATTTAACTCATCAGCAAGGTAACACAGAAAAGCTTTTGGTTATTCATTCTCTGGCTGACATAAGATATTTCTCTCAACAGGTCTATTTGTTGGAGCAAAAGGGTTCGGGTTGTTTTCTGAGTGTTTTGCCTGGTTGTTTTTTTTTGTTTTGGGTTTTGAGGGGGGGGGACGGGGATGGGTGGACGAAGGAGGGGTTGCTTTTTTTTTTTTTTTTTTTTTTTTTTTTTTTTTTTTTTTTAAACAAAGCCAAAAGATTGCAGAGCCTGGAAAATCTTTGAAATAATAATTACCAAACCATAAACTGGCAATGAGAATTTAGAATTATATTAAAATATAACAGAGTGACCAAGAAGCTGTTTAGCAAATGGATACTTATTAAAATATAGTAAGTCACAAAACTACTTTAAGTATTGAAGAAACACAACATTAACAGAGTAGCAAGGCAGAAGAAGGTAAGGCAAATGGGTAGCACCAGTGAAGAGGCCAAGGGACTGGAAGAATTGTAATTTCGTACGGGTTCTCCTCTCACCTGTGCAACCTAATTAATTTCTGATTTATTTTGCCTGCTCCACTTAGCAATTATTGGCTCCTCCTCTATTTTTCTCTTTACCACAGTACGGCTTTATCCCAATTAGAGTTTCAAGCCATTATTATAGCAAGAAGATGATGATGATGACTAAAGTAACTGACAATTAAGCCCATAACTTGGGAGTAAAAGAGTCAGAGTCAAGAAGAGGAATGCCACCACCTGGAACAGAAGATAGAATAGAATAGTTCAGCTGGAAGGGACCTACAACAATCACCTAGTCCAACTGCATAGGTGATAGGTCCAACTGCAAATGTGGTAGTGATTTGAAGGGCACCTGCAGCTAGAGAAAGAAAGTAATATAGATCATACCAAAATTCTGTAGTTTAAGTAGCTACTTACAATTTATGGAAGAAAACTGGGTCCCTAAAACAGTTCACCAGCCTGCTGTGGTGTTTACCTAAGCTTTTGCTTGTTTTATAGGCCTTGCTACTGCTTCTAATGCCATAAAGTAAACAAATTAAAATAAATGAAAAGTGAATACATAACTTGCCCTAGCAATAAACAGGCTGTGAATTATAAAACAGCAGTAGCTACCTTCAAATGGCTGGAATGGTAAATGCAAACATGCTTTAACAGTCCCAGGGGATGACAGATGCTGAAATTTCTGGATGATCTGTTCATTCATCTCCAGGCAGGTACTGACAACAGCTCCTCTCTAAAGGGGTGTCTCTGCTGACACCTTATTTAACATCCACATCAGACGACTGAAATCCCACCAGGATGCCTGTGCCACACGACTCTTAGCCTCAAGACCAGGGGATGATTTTAAGGCATTTCTCCAGTGCCTGATTTACAAAAGGCAGCAAAATCTTGGAAGAAATAAGGGATGCCCTTTCAAATACATCTGTATGCTTGTTGTCAAAGTTGTGCTCAGCTCTGTCGTTTTTTCAGACTGATCACTTGTCTCAAAAACCCAAAATATATCATTAGAGGAAAACAAAAGGAAAGCCTTTTTCCAGAAACAGTTGTTCTGGAAAGGCTACATTATCCCTGTAAAGAGAAACTATGCTTTATTTTTTTCAAATGTTGATTAACTTGATCACCTTCTACTAAATCCCCTATCATCTACTGAATCAGGTGTATAACTTCAGCCTATCTCCTAATTTAAGTCTGAAAACAGTTTTCTGTACCTACTGCACATTCAGGAGCTAATTCACAGACAGACATTGGAACTCGATAAACATATTTAGGAACCAGCAGTGCCCTTTTTATTTAACCCTGCTACCCATGCCTCTGTCTGGGCTAAATTGCATCACCTTCTGTGGGAGGAAGATTTAAGTCCTGAGCCACAATCCCACAGCACTGGAGGGGCCTGTCTTTAAAAGAATGAGATTAAGCGCACATAATCTGTCTGAGAAAGTTCAGATTGGTAAACTTGGCAGGACAAAAGGACAAGTCTTCAAACTGCTTTACTTAGCAAGATTTGGAAGAAATGCGCCGACTATACATTCTCTACCCTCATTATATTCTTGGAGTTTTGACTTCCTCTGTTGCTCCCTAGCCACAGATAGGTATCTAAACATAGGGAAGGCAGACTGTTTTCACAGCTGCTATTACTGTGTTATACCTATGTACTGTAGGCCACACAGGGGGAGCACAGTCACTCAACTATTAAAATAAGATGTCGTTTAAATCAATGGGTTTTAATTGTACTCCTTAACATTCAGTTCTGTACCTAGAAAAAAAAGTTGCTAGGAAAAGGAGAGTAGATAGATCTCTTTGGGGGAATCAGAACAGAAAAGAATGCAATCTTATGAAACCACCAACACTTTGCAGCTCTTTGTCTATACTTGATAGCGTATACATGGCTCTGCGTTTCAGAACATATCTATGCCTCCCAAAATCTAAGCACCTCGTAGGGCAAAATAGCACCTCAGGAATAATTTTTTTCCCTTCTAAATATTCACTAAGAAGACAAAGAAAAAAATATGAGTCAAAACTGTAAGACTTCAATTTTTTTTCAGATGGGAAACATCAGCCCCTTCCCAACTGAATACTGCACTTAAAAGATCTGTATTTCAATTGAGGAACAAACTACCTATACTTGATACAGGGCTCAGTATATTTTTAGCACATCCAAAGTCTTACTTCACTATCTTATGCTGGCTCATACTGGCCAATGCCATTGTACAGTGGCCTAAAAAAATCATTTTCTTCTCTTCATCTGTAGAGGGGCAGGTTAACATCACAGAAATGATCCTGTAATTGGTAATGTTGGCAGTGCCAGGGGAGAAGTCAAGGATTCTGAAACACTTAAAAAGTTATTGTTCAAATCTGCAACTTCTGGAAATTCATGTAGGTCCATTACAATGAATGGAGTTTTGCCAATAGGCCAACTGATGACCTGCCTGTTAAAACAAAAGAAACCCAGCCTTGATCATTCTTTTATTGTTCTGATTCTTTCTTTTGCAGATTTAGAAAATGCAAGACAACTGCTTAAAATAACCACACCATTTATTATTCCAGGAGCAATGTTTTCTTACTAATACAGTCAAAATGCGTCTGGAATTTAGAAACACAATGTATTTTCCAACAACACACCAACCAATCAAAAAAGCTACATTCCATATCCAGAACAAAAAAATCATGGCTGTTAGAAAACAAGAAAAAGTAAATCATAAAAAAAGAAAATACTGCTAAGGCTAAAAAATCTATAAAGTAACACTGACCTTTTTATATACCTCATAAACAGCACAGAGAAATTCCTGCCTCTGCCAAGCACTCCAGTTTGCAGTGGCGTTCCAAATTTTCATTAGCACAGTAACCACTGTGACCGATAGCCAGTGGCTCAAACCGGTGCCTCACTCTTGCTTCTGGGAAAAAAAAAAAAAAAAAAAAAAAGACAAAAAAATTAAAAACCACTCCCATGGGTTTATTTTATATTACTATGATACCTCTAGATGGTGAAACAGCTACAAGTGAAACAGTTAGATCTGAGATGAGCCCAAACCAGAAGCCCAGGCTCCAACTCAGATTTTGGAAAAGACTGCCTTAGAAATAAGGCCTTTCCTCAAAAAAGAATGCCCCAATGGTAGCCATTTACCTTCCAAACTGGACAGCACCTAAGGCCATTAGTGATTTAACCCCACCGTCTTCCCAGACATCAACAAATCCAGTGGCAAAACAAATAAAGGCTCCCTTTTTACTTCTTTTTTTTCCAAGTCAAACCTAGTGAAGAGCAGGATGAGGAGAATGGTTGGCTCTGCAACATATTTCCTCCTTAGAAACACAGAAATTGGAAAAGCCTCCGGGGTTACTGAATCCAGTTGCTTATCATCACAGGCAACCATGTCATAAAATACTTCTCAAAACCTATTTCTAATCTATCTTAAAAGGAAATGAAGGAGAATATTTAATTTTTACCATACCAATGATAGTATTGAATCCCACACTTCCTAGGGAACATAGAAATTCTTCCAATAAAGACTTCTATTGCCAGACCTCTGTGGTAGGCTCCAAATTCATGGTCACCAACCATGAAACACTTCACCTCCTCACTATTTTTTCTTGATTAGTTATACCACACGAGCCTCTGGATTTGGGGGGCTTATTTTTCCCTCCAACTCTTAAGCTATTTAAATAGTTATATAGATGAATAGCATTGAATATCTCTGAGCAGTAACAGTATAGGCCCTGACTCAGGAAAGTATTAAACATATTAACTTTAAACCTTGTTTAAGGTGCTTCAGAGCTGATACCTCTTGTTATACCAGCACATGCATGGGTTGGCAAAAAAGGACAGTATATTTAAGACCATTTTGAGAATAACTTGAAGAATAAATGCGTGTGTTTGTAGGGGGGTAACCTGATTATTCTCAGAAGACTGCACTGAAACACTTGAAGGTTTAAACTGTATGTTGATCATACTTTTTTTTTTACCCAGTTCAAATGTATTTAAAAAATTCCCAATTTGTCTGCCATAACATGAAAACAAGACGTCATAGAAAGTCTTTTAGTTTCATAGTAATATACAAGAGGAATTCTGGGGCAGCATAGGTGACAGATAAAAAGCACTGACTGGATAAGACTCAAACTTGGACTCTGATTTTACCAATCCCCAAATTCAAGATAATTTGATCTAGGACTATCAACCAATAAGCAGATATAGCTTCCAAGTATCTACGCTCTCAATTTTGGAGATGATGGTAATTACCTCATTATCTCATGAGACATTTTGATATGTAAGATGTTTCAGAGCAAGAAAATAGTTGATGGCTACCACTGATGCTGTTCATGTTGGGGTACAAAAAAAGCGTGCTAGAATGATGACTACTAAAACAATATAGGAAGACGACAGGATTTCCTCATTCTTTCTCTAATGCAAAACAAAAACAAAACAAACAAAGAAAAACCCCACAACATGGGAAAGAGGTATAGAGAGGGAGAGGGGGAGAGAAAATGAAAAAGCTGTTAGTTCAATGCTTTTCCAGTTCTCTTCCCTGTAATATATAGATGGAAAACAAAATTGATTAAGGGGGCTTTGTCTTGGTGTATGATATTTAGGTGTCACAATAAAGTCTATGAAACCCTCACCAAATATTGTTTCAGCTGCTTAGGAGTACACTTTGCAGTCACATAATGTTGAAGGTACCTGATTCCTCATCAGAAATGTTCGACACCTCATGAGTCTGGGTCCTGTTACAAGAGAAACAGTTTAAAGGAACTGGAAGTGAAAATAATCTTTGTAGCAGATGATGTAGACAACATAAGCTCATTGTCAGAAAATACTGGAAATTAATGAAAGGGAAGCAAAACCGTTCCTTTGTATAAAGTGTGCTAAAGGACAGTAAGGATTATGCCAGAAGACAAAGAATGACACTTGCAAACCAATGAAAAAAGGAATAACCAAATTTAATTGAAAGGTGCAGTTTCAAAAGGAAGAACTTAATCTATAGGACTATTAAGAAAAAAGGAAGAAATCCATAATACCATATAAATTTATTCTAGTCAGCAATCTATTTTAACAATCCCATATGACTCAGTAGTGGTATAATTCCTAAGCTGTGGTTAAATATGCAAAATGTTATTATTCCAATATGAAATACAATTATGATTACTTGTTTTCTCAGTTCTTTCTTTCACAAGGGCAGTCATAATCAGTCAAGTCCCAAATTTGGCATGTGTCTGTATGTGACTTTATTATCTAATTCCACACTCATAAAATTCACAAAGAATAAACCTGATGAAGTACACATGCATTTTAATAAGTAAAAGGGACAAATGAATTCATTGTCTATTGAAGCAGTTTTATAATATCAAAACATATGCTGAACAAAGCTGCAAGCTATTAAAACAAATCATACAGGCTTTAATTACAATCTAAATCTGCATTATTAAAGTAATAAAATGACCCTAAAATAAATATTATGGAAGTCATGTCGTCCCTACAAATGAACACAGCATGAGAGAGTGATACAATAAAACACCCTAACATTAACATGCCGTATGCACCACTGCGGCTTCCCACAGAGCTAAAACAACAAGACGTAACTCTCTTCTTCCATAGCTGTGGGCAAAATTCTCCTCTCCCTTAATTTGTCGTTTTTGGCCACATTCACCAGATTTGCAGAATTCCCTTTAACGGGAACGGCGGGCGCAAACGGGCGCAACACCGCCACGCAAGGAGCGGGCCGGTAACCCAGAGCACGGGCGCAGTGCTACCGGTCTGGGCAGACTTTCCGTACGCACTCGTCTTCCTGTCCGCACGCTCCCCACTTCTAAAACATTTAGGTCAAACTTCCAAGGAGGAGTAGGAGGGGAGGTTTACATACTCCATTCCCTCAAGGTGATGAACGCTCACGCCCCGCTCGGTGCCGAGTGCTTTCCAACTCCCGCTGCCCTCAATGCTGACGGTGTGTTGCAGTACCTATTGCAGGTGGAGGTGAGCTTTCCCTGCCCACCCACGCCAAGGTGACGGAGCTTGTGCGGGGCCGTACACCCCTGGGGGGTGCCAGGCCCTGCCTCCTCCCCAGCCTTGCACCCCCCAGGGAAGGCGTGTTGCCCAGGGTGCCTGGAGATGTCCAGTTGCAGGGGATGTCAAGGCGCAGCGACGTCAGGAGCCAGACGCGGCGATACAGAGCTAGGGACTAACTTGGCTGCGGTGCAAAAATAGTCAAGTTTAAACAATAAATTCTGGCGTTACTGTGTGGCAGCAAATTACAATGGAGGAGTCATTCTTGAGATTATACATGCAAAGAACATTATTCATATGACATTTACATATGAGAATTTGGAGGGTCAGCCATAAGTGTGTTTTTTTTCTTCTGGGCAAGCACTGATCTCCAAATACATGATCTGATATTATTTCTTAAAATAATCTGCTATTTTAGAATACTTGATACGTGATCATGACATTTATGATCTGTTGCAGAGTCTATGCTGAAGTCTAGAAACATTTTAACCACAGTATTTGCTGCCATTCCCTAAATCATCACATCCCACATTGATTCTGACAATAGAAGAAAGGATGACATGGGCACTGAAATAGTTGAATTTGTACAGAAGGCCACAGTTCTCACTTAACCATGTATTTTCCAGGGACTATGAGGTAAAACAGATACAGGACTCCTTTCACCTCCTCTGTAACCCAGACTGGGAGATATCCAAATCCTTAAGTCCAATTCAAGCAGACAAGGACAAGTCCTCAGTAGGTCCCTTTAGACATAAATACTCACAGCTCTCTGTACCTTCTGCCAAACCCCACAGGCCACCAGCTCATTTCTGGACTCTTTCCGAGGGCTGGCCCTGAGCACAAGGTCTAACAGACTGCTACCCGCTATTTATCTTTGTCTGTCATCAGGCGCCAAGGGAACTCCACTGCTTTTCCGATCTGACTCACCAAGCACAACCCTGAATGTTACCCACCTTCTGAACTGGTGCTTTCCCTGTAGGACAGTCACCATCGTCTCTGAACAGTTCCCAGTGCTTACTGGGATATGTCACTGGCATCAGTCACATCAGCTCCCATGCCTGCAGCCACTCCCAATAATCATCTCCTATGGAGCTATCTCAGCATTTTGCCAAAGCCCCCTGCTCAATTGTCAGAGAAAAGCACCTATCATCAAGCAAAGTGCACACCAAGCTACAATTACCCTGCAATATAAGCTCTAAAATACAAATTTCTAACTTCTCTGTGGTTATCTCCCCTGCAAGGGTGAATATATGAAAAGCAGATGAGAAAATGAGCATATATCCTCTCTATCATAAAAAATGAGTTTTAAGCAGACATTAGGTCCCTTAGCCTTGTTGAACACACGGCAGAGGTCACCACCGTATTCTGCCATACCATAGTACAAAAAATGTGTTCAGACCCTCGTAAAACAGGAAGGTGTTCACAGTTTCTGAATTAAGTATTGCAGTCTTAAATGCTAATTCTTTGAATTACGTTGAGCTACAACCAAGATGGGTAGACCACTACTCTTCAGATGCATCTATAAGAAATATATGAATGTACGAGAAAAGCGAAGGAAGGCAAGAAACTGTAAAAATGTGACTGGCTGAATAACAGGCGAGTTAACTATCTGAGCAAAACTAAAAACTACTGTATGGTAACAATCCCAAAACTGCACACCACGATACAGTTATATTCTAGATCTTCATTATAATTGCAGAATGTTAATTTTATCCGTGTGAGAGTGTATAACAGCACTGTAAAAAGAAAAGTAGATTGCCACCTACCTGTTCTAAAAGATGCCAAAATTCTTAGCAGCTTCACTGAAAGTACAATGATTAAACAGAAGGGGATAATTAAAATGTTTTAATTTCTCACAGTAGCATATAAGTCTTTAAAGTCAAAACGTTATCAGAAGACTGTATGCTTAACAGATGGGTCTTATACTTACATTCATAAATAAATGAATGACTTGCAAAATAACTGAGCCCTAGATTTTGTCCAACATGTTCAGATAGATAGGATTATTTTCTTCTACTGAAATTGCCATTTTGGCCATATCGTGGTAAAATGATGATTTTTTCCAGTTTCACTCAGGAAAAATAAAATCATTCCACAAGACTCAAACATTACATTTCAACATCCTTAAATTATCCTACTTGACTTTGCAATGAAATTAAGTAGAAGAGCTCACACACTTAACTATCTCCACTGTACAGTACTGGCTTTTGAACATGACCATCAGCAAACTCTTAGTCCTTTTCTATGTAAAATCAAAATGGTTAGCTTAAACCACAAGTGACCACTCAGACCAAAAAGGCAGCTTTACAAGCTATTACCTCTCTTCCTCTCAATTACCAACTTCCACGCCTGTGTTTCTGTATGTTTACAATTTTTTCATCTACTACTGTCTAACCTGAAGGACAGAGGAATCACAGGTTCACCAGCATTAGCTGGCTTTCCTCTAGCTCCAGAGGTGATGTAAAGGGATGCAATGTTTAATATATTGGTCAATAAGTTACGGCTCAAGATCAGATGCTAGCAAAGGCTGTGCGTATATAACCAGAGCACACAGTAGAAGCGCCTTTGTAAAAGGCACCTTACTGAAATTCAAATGTGTAAATTCATTCCCATGTGGGGAGCTAGCAGGGAGTAGAAAGGGTACTGTAAATTCACACTGCTGTTCACTGCGCAATCATTTTTTTAGGTAGAAAAATCTAATTGAGTACAATCTTAGAACACATATAATCTAATGGTTATAGCACTCTCATAGAAGGAGAGAGATCGGATTTCAGCCAGGAACTGTAACATGGGTCTCCTCCTTCCCTGTGACTGTTCTGAAATGCCAAAATATAAACTGTCTTTGTGCGAAACTTAGTCATGCTCTGTGTATGCCTGCCAGATGAAATCCTGAAGGTGAGGTGTGTGAAGTACCAAAGCTGTACACTGAGTCCTGTACGACTTAGGCAGGAATTGGAGGCAGCTGCCTTCAACTTAGGTGGCTGTGTGCATATCTAGTAACAGAAACAGAGCTACTATTGGGACTTTCCTAGAAAGCTTTGGTACCTAAAAGCATTACACACCTCTGAGGGTAGGCAAAACTGAATTTTTGCAGATACAAGTACATATAACTGTTGAACCCGTCACCCTACTTAGCTTGTTTAACTATCATCCATCTATTAAGTCATATATAAAACATTTTAAACCTCATTTTATACCTGTTGCCTTTCTCACTAGTGTTAGGTTACAAAATCCTGTTCTTCATGTCAGCACTGCAAACATGCAAGAGTAGGACAGAACAGACAGTAATTTCTAATGAATGCGTGTTCCCTAACCTTTTATGGACACACAAGTATGCAAAATTAATCTTTCTTTATATTTTAATTTGTTAAAGAGCAAACGATCACATAAAAAGTAAGTATGTTTGTCTTACTTTAGAGACCATTTTAAAAGATGGCTCTGATTAACTTATGGTGCTTGTTACCTTTTTATTTGTCAAAGTATTTACACAATTTAGACATTTAGAATATTTTTTCATTTTAACTTCTAAGCAATATTCTGCAACATTGTAATTGCAGAAAAGCACTTGGATTCTCCTTCTATTCATTTCACTTGGAATCTTGGTAAAAATTAGTTCTCAACTTTAATGTATCTATGCAGCCCAGTATTTTATTCTTTGGAGAAATGACTTCAGAAAGGTCTCAGCAGCTATAAAACATTCTTTTATCATATAACTTCTCTGATTCAGGTTCAAACTGGGATTAATCACTCCTAACAAGCTATTTTATAGGCAAGATGTGAGAACATCTAAGGTTTGTTTGGAGTATTACTTCTCTTTTTTTTTTTTCTGGAACAGCCTACTTTCACGATAAAGCAAACTAGGCCATGTTAGCCACAGAAAAATATTACTCCTTTCCCTCTCGTCACTCTTAATTGGGATCAAGTAGTTTTAGGTCAATCACTTTGGTCAAGAAAATTTATGAAAAATACAGCTCTGTTTATACATGATCGAGGTAATTAATGCTTTTTACAGACAGTCGTTAAAAAAGCCTTTCATTCCTCATCCCTCACTGCATCATTGTGAGCAAATTCTATGGACGAAATGAATGGATGGATTGTAATATTGATTTCCCTGGGCCTTCTGGCATACGCTATGTAACGCACAGCTCGCTATCACTAACTTATTAATCATTAAACACACACACACCAAAAAGCTTGTTTCATTTTCTAAATTTGTACAATTTGACCAGATGGTAATCACAGCCTGACGGGTCCGTCCTGAAAACTAATTTTAATATTTGTAAATAGTGGCAGAAATCCTGGATTAGGTGATTAATAATTGCTGATCCTGCCACTTTCTTTTTAATGTTGCTTCTGTCTTAACAAATGTTGAACCTCACAATTCAAAGGAAACTTTAAGAAATGCCTTTTCAACCTTACTTACTTGTCTTCATTAATTATCCAGCGGCTTCTTTCTCACAGACAGCGAACAGCATATATTAGGTTGTGAAAATGCTAACTCTTACTCACAGGACTACACAAATTCAGGTTTTGCTCATAATTTTAGCAAACATAAGTCACTGGGCTGAAGTTCTTGGACATTTCTCTGCCTCATGGTGAAATATAGGACACAGTTCATAAATTTTTTTAAAAATGATACATCTATTACTCTGAACAAAGTTACGCTTTTTTTCATACCTCTCCACTTTAGACCTCTAATTTAAAGTTCCCGTATGAGAATGCTGGTCACACTAAGCTCCATATACAGTGAACACCAAAAGACATACTATTCCAGAAACTATCCTGAGTAGAAATCTACCTTAGATAATCTGAAACATCACCTGGGAATTTGTTTTTCATTACTGACTACCAAAAACCTGCAGCAACTAGGCCCACCTAGATCCTTAAACTAGGTGCCTAAGCTTAGATGGTATGAACAGACCCCTTAAGAAGACTTATTTCAGCCACGTTAATCACATTGTTATTACTGTTTGATTAAGAAGCTCTAGGGCCTCTCCAGTGTTCGTCTCAGAACAGAGGCATATTTTTCCCCAGACTGTTCAAAACCCACTCAACATCAACAGCATTACATATATCCCGATAATTTCAGTCACTCAGTAGAGACATGAAAGAGTTTGGTAATTCAGTTCTCCAGAGATAGTCTCTGCACTGAGCATGCTCTAAGCCCCACACAGCTCACACCAACGGGATTGCACCCTTTCCACTCCAGGACTGCAGGGTCTCACCACATCTTTCTCCACTGATGCTTTTCAGCTTCCCAGAGGATCCTACACTACCAAGTATCAGAATAAAAATCAGAGAAAAAAAATCTCCGAGGTCTCATTTCCAAGTGCTTATCTGCAAAAAACACGGGTGAAAGTGGCCTGATTTAGTTGCGAAGGAAGGGACAGAAAAGGAAAGGAAAGTCATGCAGAACAGAACGACTTTGGGAACACACCCAAAGAGAGTGTGGGGAAGAGAGCAGAGGCAGGCTTTGGGGAGAGAATGGCAGAAATGGAAGGAAAGAAGAGTTGACACAAAAGGAAGGATATCACAGGTGACACACAAGAGGACAACTTGTGGGAAGGAGCAATAGATGAATGAAAGAGAGACTCTGGGACAGATGTGGAGACAAAAATTTGAGAATACACAGACTGGAAAGAGATGGGACAGACAGAACCGTGAGAGAACAGGCTCTTCCAAGACCGTGTAATTAGGACATCACTTTTCTACTGAGCAAATAGCTGTGAAACCCAGGGGCAAAACATGTGCTTCCATTCCCCTCTAGTGGCAGGTACACTTAAAGAAAAACACCCATCAGTTAGCATTTTATTGCTGCAGTACTCAAGGTAACACAGTAAGCTAAAGTTTAAAACCTGCCAGTGACCTACGTAGGGTGGACATAGGGTTGTCTTTACCCCTTATTCCCTCCCTAGTTTGTAACATTTTAACAAACTCTGAAATTACAATAAGAAATATATTATACATATATGCTAAATATGTAAAGTCAACCACAGAGAAATTAGGAAATCAAGCTTGTATTTTAATAGCTACCAAAGGGCATAGATAGGACAATGCCCTTTGTAGTAATACACACACATTTTCCAAAGAACTACCATCTACTTAGTTCCAGGCTGGTTGGTTCTCCCTGAATGAACAGATAATTAGTACTGCTATCCCATAACATATACTGGGAAATTGCCACTTGGCATTCTGGCACTATCCCTTCTGTGCAATGATAACTTTAATTTGCATGTTAATAAATGTCAAAGTATGCCTTCTGCTCTGATTTGCTTTCAATTTTTTTGTGATCAAATTTATATTTTTCTGTATACATACTTCCTGCATTACACAAACCTAATTATTCAGCTGGAAAAGTCATAAAAATTTAAATTCATTTTATCTGTTTTTTTACAGGAACAGGGTTTCCATTATACACAGGGATTCCCATCATGGTAAGAATTAAACAACTCTGTGATACAAGGCTTAGCAGCTGTTCTCTTTGTTCAGTGCCTATCACAAGAAAAAATACTGTCAATAAGAACCTCAAAACAGTTGCCAGCTCAGCTGATTAAGAGGTGACTGAAAAACTAGAGGTCAAGCAAGATGAGGAGAGGCACCCAAAGAGCCAGTAGTAACACCGAGAAGAAAGCCCAGAAAGCCTTAATTCAGTGACCCATCCATGGAATCATGCTTTTCTTCTAAGATGCACCCTATAATCTTTCAGCACTTATATAGTATTTATGTAGCCCTTGAGCATTTATGCTAGCAAGACTTCCTGGAAAATCACTGAGAAAAGAAAGAAACTTGTGAGTTGTTTGACAGTAAAGCAAAGAACAAACAGAAAGTACAGAGTGATAGGACTAGCACAATAGGTAGATACAAGATTCATGTCACCAAACTACAGACATCTAAAATTAAGATGTATGTCTAAGTCAAAGCTAGGATAGTGGGGGGGGAGAAAGGGGGGGGGGGGGGGCAGAAAACCGTGATCATTAGATCTCCCAATTAAAGTATTATTACCCCTTATCTGGGTTTCAGTTGCTGCAAACAAAGGATATGATCACATCACATACTCCAGACAACCATACCTCTTCAGCATGACTTCTTGTTTTCTTCCGATTCCAAATTCTACATTCAGAAATATGATTAAGTGGAAACTGCAGTAAAAGAGGAACTATTCTGCTTAATATACGTTTATTTTTCCATGTATTACGTTGACAACTTTATTGAGACTAGATGGAACACTTCAAAGTGAATTAATTTTTGGTTTGGAGTTTTGTGCATCTTCTAAACAGTAGTCCAAAATTAAAGTGAATTTAATTATTTGTCATCACTAAAAATTAGTAAGTGTTGGCAATCTACACGTGACCCGATTTGAAATTTAAATTAGAGCAGTCATGATTTGCAGAGTTTATCAAGTGACCCAAAATACAAGCTTAGCCCAATAGCTTCAATAGGAACCGTTACTTTTTTTTTTTCATATTGTTCATAGAAACCCACCAGAGGGATATATTCTGAAAGTCAACAGATCTTATTAATTCTGTTCCCTTTATCTTCAATTGTTCCTATCTTAATTGCAGATTTCCAGCAAGCTTGCCTTTACATATCTGAATAATGTTTGCTTGTGTTTTGGATCCCAAAAAGCTTTTTTAAACAGTATTTTATACTTCAAAACACTAAGTTTTCAATTTAAAAGATTTATTTTTGCTAAGCACACAAAATCAGTGACAAAGGTCGCACCTGAAGTTGCAGCATAGTTAGAAGGTCCAACTAAGCAGTCTGATTTGTTAAGTTCATGCTGTTAAGTCAACCAGAAGAGAGGGTTTCAAGGACAAATGTGGTAAATGGTTTGGAAAGCATGAAACCACCAAATGTCATTTATTTTTTTTAAGAAAAGCAAATATAAAGGAGGCTCATTTTTGCTGAGACTACTATGGCTTATTTTCATTTGCAATGCAGGGAAACTGTTCCCTGCTTTTTAATTGCATGCTCATAAAGTTTTAATTAGCAAACTTTGAAAAACATGACAATCATGCTGCTGAAAATCAGCCACAGTTTTGATTTACAAGTCTGCAAAGGATTACTTGGTAGCAATCAGGATGGATTGCAGTGCTTAAGCCCAGAAAGCTCTAATATGTTATAAACACAAGCAAATGATGCAGTAATTGCCCTTGATTGCACTACTGAGAAGATTTTTAGAGGCAACCCAAAGAGAAGTTGACAGTACCTATCTGTCTATGGCAAAGAGTTTGTGAGTACATCAAATCCGTGCATGAAATTCTGACGCACCGTTTCCTTTTTCATAAAAGCAGGTGCTACTTAGGAGACCTGGGAAAGCCACCTCTGGGACAGAACATGATCGGGTCTGAGGACACGCGAGACCGTCACCACGTAAAGGAGATGTGGAAGGAGAGCGAGTGCTGCTTACCACACGGCCTATCAGCAAATACTCTTTTGTCAGTTCACTGTCAAAATCAGCAGAATCATTAATGCAGATACCAGAATCACAGAAGAGTATTTTTCTTACCTACCTTGTTTGTCTGATGGGAGCGAGCTTTCCTTTTGTTATCTAAATAAACCATGTCATTAACTAACAGGAGAAAGGGGACAGATGAAAATTGGGAAGGAGTTGAAAAACCTGTTATGTTATGATTTTACACTGCAAGACAACTTTTGTAAAAGCGGTAAACAAAATAGTTCACATTCCCATTATTTCTCAATCTGAGAAATTCACAGTACTTATGCTCAATATACAACTCTTTCTTTCACCTCTAAAAATACGCATTTACTAAAATGTGAAGGACTTAAGTAGTGTGGCCTATTTCAAATTTACAAATATAAACTTCCATAAGCGTATGTTGTATGAGTGTGATTACTAACTTCGCTCTGTGTAAATTCCTTCATAATTTATTTCCTAACTGAATTTCCAAGAGTAAAAATTTCCTGAAGACAGGGGCTGGAGCTCTTCTTCATGGGTCTCAGGGTTCCCTCAGCTGTTTCTTACTCTTTTTTTCTTCCCCTCTCCTCTGCCTGCTTGGCATTTTTTGCCCTTTCTTAAATATGCTTTTCCTGAAGCGCCACCAGCGTGGCTGAGGGGGCTGAGCCGTGCCCTGTGGCGGGTGTGTCAGAACCGGTCGGAACCGGCTGGAACCGGCCATGTCCGGCACGGGGCAGGCCTGGCCTCTCCTCACAGAGGCCACCCCGCAGCCCCCCACTACCGGCGCCTGGGCACCCACACCTTATACAGCACCACAGGTAAATCCCATTACAAAAAGGTCCAATTAATTAAAAGCTTTGGAGGATTTGGCAGAGGCTGGCCTGCAGGATACACATGCGCAAACATGTCCGACAGCTGGGTGTAGTGCCACGCAGGAGCGACTCGAGAGTCGCGCACGTGCACGGGGAAGGACAGGACGCTGCGCACACCCCTACTGCAAACGCCCACCGAAGAGCCAGGCTTGTCCCGGCTCCAACTTCTGGTGGCTACAAATCGGGTTACCACCACCAGCTGTGGAAGCACTGGGGAGGCAACGCTCACTGAAGACAACTTCGAGAAAACATGGCACTTCTGGGCAGAGAAACAGCTACTGCCTCCACTCCCAAAAAAGCTGTGAGTGAACAGAGGAATATTCACCGAGTACAGTTTCGGAAAAGATTCTGTGCGAAATTCAGGGAAAAAAATAACAAAAAAAACCCAAATATGGCCAATCCCAAGAAAGGGACAGGGTAGCACCCCAGAAGCACCAGGCAGGTTTGTAGGACTGGGGACATAACCTCCAGGGAGACCTGAAGTACAGAGATTTGGGGGAAGAAATGTCTAGGCAGGCAAAACCCATGTTTTCTTGCTCTGACTTGCAAGAAAATACAACCTTTTTACATCTGATGTAATTGAAGGGGTTTGTGGTAAACAAATAATGGATTTTTCTGATCACCCAGGCTCCTCACCATTGGCTAACCATGCAGGCCCAAAAGGAAATGTAACATATGCTGGTGTTGCACTTAAATTGAACAATCTTTGTCATTTTCCATCAGACTTTTCTTGGTCACTAAACACACAAGTAACTGCCCCGAACATGTACACATAAGTATACTTAACTACTGTCATCCTGACTGAGAGCTCAGAGCTACCTGCTGTGCCAAAGCAATAGCAAAAATATATATTTCCATAAAACTCTCCCTCTGTTATAGTATCTGTGATTGTAACAACCCCTCTTGGTTATCAACATGGCATAAAAGCCAGGGCTGGGAGGAATGAAATTACAACCATACAGGATCACAGTGCTAACCTGACTACTCACACAGCAAGGCACTATGCTCTGGTGTTGTTTACTGCTGCTGGAAACAGTTCAAGTCTTTTGGCTTTGGGAGAAAGCATATTCCTAAACTGACAATTTATGCCTTCCTTCAAACAGCTTTAGGTTACCAGCCCAGAGGTGGATTATTCTACTACATGGGTTCACACACACACCCAAAAAAAAAAAAAAAAAAAAAAAAAAAATAGAACCAGCATGGCAAAGTAAGGAAATTTTCAGTTCGTGAGAATACATATTAACAATTTTCCCCATAATTTCTCCAGCTATAGGACCACGTTTTCAGCTGTAGCAAGAAAATAAACTTTAAAGTATTCAGAGGTTTAGTGAAACATTTGTTGCGCAAAGCACCCCAGCCACACTCAGCCTCCCTCCAGCCTCTTCAAGCTTCCACCAAATCCTGCTCACCCTGGAACCAGATATCTGCAACTTACACATACTCTCTGCCCAAAGTTTGGTCGCATTTACTATCATTAGGTATTCCTCCCTCATGTTTAATTTATCAAATAGTTGAAAACAAATTCTAAATCGCTTGAACTGTTAGTATTTCAGATGGTTATGTTTGCAAGCATTTTACCAGTAATGACAAATATTGAATTTGACACACAACAGAGAACATTTACTGTCAATACTAACTTCAGTGGCAACAATACTGTTTAACTTGATATCAGCACATTACACCTTTGAGCATAAAACTTATGGTTGATATTAAACACAATTCAGTCTGATGAAAATTCCTAATTACATGGTATTCAATTTTGATTGTTGCAAAAACTTTTTACTTTGCAACCACATGGTACCACAGTCAGATAAAATTAATGTTCAATTTTACTGTCAGATTTGAAAGTAGTATGTCTTGAACTGAAATTAAAGTCCTTAATGTTTCTAAAGGATTATTTGAAATCAAGAAAGAGTTATATCCCAGCAAATTCATAGACAAAAGAGCTCCCTGTGGTACTGCTACAAGAATTTCAAAATCCCATTAGAAAGCACTTCCATGGCTCTTTGAGCTCTAATCCCAAATGGAAAGAGCCAGATAAAAGGAATGTGGATTTAATATTTTTGTGTCATCAATACTTTTTTTTTTTTAATAGATAGTTTACATGCACACAAAAAAGATTAGGCAGACCAGTGAGCTCCTCAATTCTACAGTAGCAGTACTTCTCAGCTGGTTTATGCTCTAGCTCTTCACTAAGTTTACTGAAATCTATAGATTTTGGGGGGACAAATCACAAAGAAAGAATTTATTATATATTTCAGTGTTCAAGGTTCTGTTCAAAGCCTTAAACAGAGCTCATATGCGTATCTTTAAATTAAATGCAAAATTACATTTTCCAAAAAAAGACATTGCTTTTTAAAGAAGGACGATATTTTGCTTCAGAGTTAGTATCGACAACAATAAAGTAACTAAGGTCAAACATGCTTCAAGGATATTTATATGTCTTTATATATCTTGGTTTAGGTAAGCGTTCAACTAAATATTTGAGAAATGCACTAACTTTACTATCTTCTGATTTTTTTCCTTGTTTTGGTCACCAACATTAACTTACCATTGCAAGATCACAAACTTAGCACTCCAGCTTCCATTTGATTCATATGTACACATAAAGCAGACCAATTCCCGAGTAGCTTTATTTAAGGCTAACTGGATACAGTCCCAGAAGGAAAATGAATGAATCAAATGGTAACTGAAGTCTTGTGATCTTGTTTATGATGACTATCATCTTGGACAAGTAGCCTGGTGGTAGTGAACAAAAATGTCATAAATGGGTATATTTAAGTACTCACTCTAGCATTTATCTGGAAATGCCATAATCTTTTTAAAAATTTTAGTCATGTTTATCCTTAAATCCTGTTTGATCTATATTACTGTACACACACACACACACACAAAGGGAAAGAAAGAGAGAGAGGAGTTTTATGTCTCATGTAACAGCATTACATTCCACTTAAGAAAGTAAGAAAATGATTGTAAATATTGCCTTGCAAAATTTAAAGAACCCCATCTTTGAATTGAATAGATAAGTGTTTATTTGCTCCTAAATGCAGAAATTTGTTTTTTGTCATTGTACTTTGATATATAAAAGAGCTATTCCCATTTGATTTAAAACACAACTAAGATCTATTCTCAGTTTGAGGGAGTTCAAAGGAACCACCAGTTACCTCATCAAACATGGGCAAAAAAAAGTTCATTGGACAGATTTGTATATTTTGAGGCCAAAAGTACCATTTTGATTATCTAGTCTGATTTCCTGTATAATAGTTAACATATAACTTCCTGTACAGACCCTCACCAAGTGATTTCTTCATCAAGCCTTTATTTTCTGATTTAACTAGACCATATGGTTTATAAAACAACCAACCTTAATTCATTCGATGTTGACATGCTTTTAATGTTAGCTCATGTAGAAAAGGGACCAACTGACTTCTGCAAGTACCAGAACGGAAATGAGATGGTCAGCACAAGTGACTAGCAAATATACCTTAAAGCTTTACATTTTCCCATTTCTGAAACTGCCAATTCATACTCAGTTTATCATCTTCTCCTAACTCTTTAAAGTCTTATTAGAGCTTAGTCCTTTGATATTTATGACAAGTTTCAAGAGCCTCTCAGAATATTAAGACCAGAGGCACACTCCTAGTTCAAAAAGTCTGAAGGAGATTTGATCAAATTATTTTCATTAATACTCTCATTAACAAGTGGAACAGATAACATTTTCCTTGCCACTTGAAAATGCAGCAAGTCACTCCATGGACTTACAACTGCTTTTCCATTCCTTTGGTCGTTTAGAATCAGCATCGTTAGAAACGGAGCGCTTACACTGAATCTACTCTCTGCTTACAAGATCGGGGTGTTCCAACAAGACTGAAGACATCCCGCCTCTGAAACCAGTGCAAGAGGCGACCTGAAACTGTACCTGAATTTCCTGAGCTATCGATCCACAGAGAAGTGCTGCTGATGGTAATGCCACAGACTACAATTTACCTTTTTCTCCATTACAAAGGCATCTGAGCAACTCCAAAATTCAAGGTGAACACCTGTCCTGATACACAGTTTGTCTGAAGGAAAAACACAACAAACAGGACAACTGGCAGAGATTTACTTTCTCTGCAGGATTAAAAACAGTTTATTCAATTTCCTGGTGCCTAGAACTTCAGCAGAGCTGATTTATTATACTGCTACACAAAAAACGGATTGAAACACCAAGTCTCACAACTGACCTCTGGTTCAGGAACATCTGGTCCAAAGACATGAAAAAGTTCACTACATCTGTACGTAGTAAATCAATTAGCCATAATGGCACTTGGCAGCCAATAACATAGAAGTATGGCACACAGAGTAAGTAATGATGGCTTTTACTGAGTTTAAAGATACCTTAGGACACATATGGTTCAAGGGTCTTCTTTCCTAGGGTGTCACATTAGTGTACATTAAGCGTAACATAAGTGATGAAGACAGATCCTAGGTCCCACTTACAAAAACAAAACATATTTTACTTTAGGGATCACGTCCTTATGCTGTGATTATATCATCATCTGTTGTCCCTGCAACAGCGGTGATAGAAAATCCTTCTACAACTACAGGCAACTCTGATATTAACAGTTGGCGGTTTATAAACCAAGGGTTATAGAGCCAATCCCTTCTTTATCCCTTGGATGACTCTCTTGTTTATTTTTTCTATATGTCTCTACAGACAAGTTTTGTCAGGATAAGCTGAATTTGCTTAATGCACATCTATTAATTTGGCCTCATTTTACTTTATGGTTGGTATCCTATGACTTGCTGAAGAACAAACAATATATAGAACATGGCTGCCCTTTTGCATTTCACATGAAACGAAAATGGCCTGTACTCCACAAGTATCACAAGTGACCAGAACAACACACCAAACACTTGGATGCCTGGCACCTAAACCCTTTTTCACGTTCCTAGTCAAGGAAACAGGCAGGTACCACAGAATGGGAACAAGATCATATATTGTACTGAGAAGGGCACAGCCTCAATCTGGCACTCAGCAGGAAAACAGGAAAATACCCAGAGCGGCCCTACAGCAGTTCTGAGGATGGTCCTTCTCCCTGGATTCCCAGCATGAAGTCCCTCTTCAAAGTGCAAGCCTACAACATTGCTTTCGGAGGGAAGAGCCCATTTCACTCTTAAGACTAAGGATTAGTCTTGATATCCCCTCATTTACTGAGTAACCTAGCGCTCAGAAGATGTATGTAGGAAAGTGTAGACTGGGATTAATTTTCCTCCACAGCTGCACATTTCTCACTTCCCAGGAGAGCACCTTACTGCATGGCTGCATGGGAAGGAAGGGGAGTTAACTCCTTTAATTATTGTATCTTGAAATGGAGAATTCAAGACTCATCGTTTAGAGGCGAAACCTGAACAGAAGGTTATACAATTGTATTTTCTAGGAAGAAAGACCAGATACTTCTTTTTTTTTTTTTTTTTTTTTTTTTTTCTTAAATATTTACTAATCAGAGCCTTTCAGAGACCTCACCTGTAGGAAAACCTTGTTTGGGGGCTCAGATTTACGCACAAAGTAGGCACTGAGACATCCACCACAGTCAAGTTCAGGCATGCAATGAGGTGTAACTAATAGGGTATAGGCTTTTGGGAGCTTTTCCTCAGAAGTCTGTTTTGCAATCCACTGTTTTTGTGATTGCGCTGTAGGAAGGCTGAGTTTCTTCATTAGATGTGAAGGAATCCAGAATGGATCCTCTATTGTCTAATAGGCCATAACTGTCATGGAAAGGTTTTTCTGTGGATAACCTCTCATTCTGTGCTTATTCCTTCACACTGATTCTCTGGTAGCTAGATGAGCTCTTCTTGAATTTTCCCCTCAACAGGGGCATTAGTACAATATCTTTGCTATATTGGGTCCCAGCTATCATCTGTTTGGGGATAATAATCTCTCTAGATTGCTAATTCTCTGCCAAATGTGGGTAATTGGCTTAGCAGTTTGGAAGCGAGGGCATTCTTTCTTACTTGTTTTTGTGGGAGACCTACCAACAGACGTTCAGTAAGTAACCATAAAAAAAAAAAAAGTGACCAAAGCTTTATCTTCTTAGGAAATTAAGCTAAAAAGTAAGAACCCCTATTAAAACAGGTATCTCCTGAATCAGGCGCTAAGCAAGCAGGTGTTTTCCAGGCAACAGTTTTTTATCTCAATTCCTGCCTTCCCTTGAAGAGTCATCAATTGCACGCTGAGTGCTAATACTCACACCCATTTACTATGATTTAGTCCTGTCCATAAGCAAACCTTCAAATACAGCTGGGTTACACCACTGCTTTGTAACCAAGCCTTGCATTTCCAAACTGCTTTTCCTCTGCCCTGACACCTCTTCTGTCATTGTTATTTAATGACTGTAATTATTTTTACTTATTTTTATCTTCTACTGCTTCTCTCCTATTTTTCAATCAGTAGAGTGTTTTTAGTTTCTCATTCTCTCCACATTTGGAGATAATTCTTCCCCTGTCTCTCTCCCTTATCCCTTTACTCAAGCAGTTTTGTTAAATGCTTGTTTTGGGACAGCAGGGGGTCTAGCATTGCTTCAGTTATTATTTTAAAGGTTTGTTCAGTTTCCTCCTGCATGAGTGCACTAGCAATAAATAGGACTATCTAACCATACTAAGCTCTCTGTTGGGTTTAACTTTTATTGTTGGAGACTAGAATTGAAAATAAGAGTTTTAAGAGTCCCTCCTTGACAAGTAACTGATGTATGTTTCGTTGAGCTAGTGTAGTGTTCTTTCTTTTATGGTTCAGTTGTGTTTTCGTAAGATTGGAGGAAGGATCTAATTAATGCACTGAATATCAGTTCCAGCTGCAATATGCATTTTTTCTATGACATAGCATTTTCTATGCTGTGGTGTATTTGTGGTTGGAAAAATAAATGATTATTTTAAAGAATTATTAGCTCTGAAGCATAAAGAAACATGAGAAAAAAGCCCACCCCATTTAGTAGGTTGATCAGAAAAAAAAGGAGAGGCTAGGGAATGTAAAACTGGAAAGAAGAATATTAGTTTTGCAGCATGAAAACTGGTAGATTTTTGAGAATGGAATTCAAAACACAGTGAGTTACAGTAAGATTCCCCAACAGCTAAGGAAAGTACACAGCTCTTATGTAAGCAGTACTTTCCTCACTTGTATTTAATTTTGAATTATACAAATTGAAAAACTGCTCCAGTTGACCCAAGCATATAGATAATATATCTGGAGAGTTTCACATTGTTTGCATTAGGAGGTGAAACTGGCAAAGGCATCAGACATCTCTTGATGCAATCCCACTTAAGTTACAATAAATGCGCACAAAGTCCCGTCTTCCCCCAGCTCTGCACAGATCCATCAGGAAGAGATAGGGGGGTGTTTGCTTATACTTCCAAGACTATTTCCATCAGATACTCTACCCCAAATGCTACCCTGCATGCTCACTGTCTCTGGTCACCTCTCACATGTGTTGCTTTTTCTCTAAAGGAATAAGCAAGTCCAAGCATTCCTTTGGCTTTCTTTCAACTGCCACACAGGCGTAATTACCACTCCACAGTTCTTTTTTTGTACTCAGTTTCTGTCTCTTTCATATATATGCGTATTCCTCCACTAAAAATATTCCCTGAACATGTACTCAGACCCCAGGCAAAACAACAGGATCCAGCACTGCAAGTGGCCTGGTGCTCCGGGCATTTGCAGAATAGGCAGAGGCTGCCTAAATAACAAGATAAACTGCTTCTGACATTTTGCTAAATGACCTCTCATGCTTATCAGTTCCAATGAGACCTCATCCAGTTCCCAACATCATAATAGGCAGATACAGTTAAGAGTAATATACACAAATCTTAATTTTATCTTTTTTAACCTGTACTATCTCAAAACTGTCTGTCCCATTCAAAAGCTTAAGCAATTACAAAAAGAGTTAATAAAAGCATCCTGCTTCACTTTTATTGATTAAATAATGGTGAAAAAGTCCTCAGATACTGCAATAAGGCAAAGCCAATACATAAATAAAACAAATATCTCCACCAGTAAGTTAAACAGAGGTCTCTAGAAAGATTTTCTAGTTTCCAATAGTGGAAAAGTGACATTTTTACCTGAAGACTACAGTTCCATCACTGGATTACAAGGGGAAAGATGGTCCTTTGGGTAGAATATGGTCTTCACCAGAGGACACTGATCTGGAGATTACTTTGCACTGGATAAAAATGTGAAACAGAAGCTGCATAAGGGCTGCATACTGTATGGCTTGTGACAGGTTCCTTTCAGGACCTACGGAGAAAATGTGTTTGGCTCAGACGGGTGTTTCAGAGCAAAACTGAAGCACTGAACATTATCTGTATAAACTTTATTGGTCATATCTGGGGCCCCCAAATTTCCACTGGTGCAGGACACAAAAAAGAAACAGCCGCACACTCAGAGGGAAGGCAACAGCTGGGATTTGATTCGGAGACCTTCCTAGCAGTCAATGGGAACAGAACTGCAACCGTTACCAGGTAGAAACCAGGGGAAAAAGAAATACACCCAGTGATGGGGAATGTCAGAGGGAACGTGAAGCTGAAAACTTTCTGAAGTGAAATGAATTTAGCTGAGTTGCAGACGTTCTCTGTGTACCTTTATATTTTTCTGTCAGTACCTTTTTGTCTTTGCCCATAGCTGCTGGACAAGCTACAGCAGTATAGATGACAGTACATCTCACTTGCCTCTTAAAAGATAATCAGAGCTCAACGAGGTGAGTGACAATTACTTCTGTCACTGCATTACACTCTTCCTGAAATTTCAGACCTCCCAGCTCTCTCCAAGTTTTCCCAACTCCTTAGTCACCCATGGACATTTTACCCAACCAAAACAGTTTGGACTGTCTGCTAACACCCTGACTTTTCATCAGGGACTCACCTCTTTCCCTCCCAATTGCGACCTAATCTAGCCATAACTCACTTGCACCTGTCAGAACACTTTAGCAAACACTTTCATTCCTACTTTCAGTTCCTACCATTTGTACACAGATTGGCTTTAAAGCAGATCAGCTGATTTAAAAGAACTTTCTTCTCTCTGTTCATCTCCTGCCTTCCCAGTAATTTAGAAGCCCTGCCTTGCTAGACCCTCTTATTAGTTCCAGGCCTTGGCTATCGACTTATATTAGCATCAACAACAGTCTCTTCCACAGCTTTTAATGGATTTTTGTTCAGTTATGCTGTCATATTAACTGTTTCCTTCAAATAAGTGTATCTTCAAGTTACACTTTGCTAGTGTTTCTATTTCCCCAACAGCATAAAAGGCTCTCTTTCTGATTAGCAACCTAAGTAAAATTTCAGCTTCACGTTTCTGTTGTTCATTTCTTGGCAATTTTTCTCACACTTTTACACTTAAAAAAAATATAGATGGTGAGCAGGAAAATATTACAGAGGCTAGATGTTTAAGAGGTTAGCTGGCCAGTAGATTACCAAAAAATCAGACAGGAGAAGCATTAGAGTTTGGTGTCAGTAAGGCCTAAGGCCAACTTTAACGAGTTTCAGTATTCAAAAAAAAAACCACCAAAAAACCCCCAAATCTTGTTTCTTTTCTTTGATACTTCACCTTAAAGAGAAATATTTTTTCCAAATTGAGAAGTGGGAAAATGCTATTCTTGCAGAATATACCACACTTAAAAATCATATCAGAAAAAGTATCCTATATCTTAAGACATGAACTCTAGTTCACATTTGTAATTCTTTCTACATCGTAAATTCACCTTCAGCAAGCACTGACTAAATCAATATCCCACACTTCAACCTCTCTTATTACAGAGAAAAGAGCACTTGGAACCCCAAATTGAAAATATAGTGTACAGAGTAGCTGGGGCAAAGGACAGAAAGGGCAGCATTTGGGGATTGCACTAAGCTCTGTGTGAATCTCTCCTATCCAGCACAGGCTAGAAAAAAGCAGGAAAGTTCTTTGACTTGCACCCAGTCCTACGTTTCTCAAGGGCAGGCACTTCGCTGGCATCAACCTGCCTGTCTTTCTCTACCACAGGCATGAATCTCACCAGCCAGGCAAACGGGGCAAGCGGCAGTAGAGGGGTCTTCTCCCCAGACACCCTGACTCCGAGGGATCTCCCGGGACTTGGACTCACCTGGGTAGGCAAGCACTTTTGCATCACCTACAACTCTTTGAGGCAGCAAACTTTGGCAGAGCTTTATATCAAAAGATCTGCAGAAAGCAGGCTCGGGGAACTGCAGTGGAGGCAATCAAACCCAAGACTAAAATACTGGGGTGCTATTTCAAGAATACCATTGGGATGGCACCTGCTTTCCTTAGTTAGATTATAGCACCGTATGAGCGTTGTCTTCTGTCTGTTTTTTACTTAATTCAGACAAATACCAAACTTTGCCACATACAGACCCATTTCCAGAAAAACTAAAATAGCATTTACAAACCCAAGGTAATTTGAAATACCTCTCTGTTTGATTATTTGCTGACTTAGAATAATTTCCAAGGAGACATTCTGAAAGCTATCCAATAGCTTTCAGCATTTAGGAGGGAGGCCACACTCGCTTTATATGGGTCAGCTCTGCTCTCAGATACGTGCCTTTCCTTTCAGTGAGACTCTTGCATGGTATACCATCATCAAAGAACAAAATTAATTAAGCCCTTTGTGTCCAATTATTGATTCTATTAATATGTGCTGAATTACCTACCTGCTTCCAAAAAATGTGTTATATCTGTACAGAAAATTAGGACTAAATTCACTGTCAGCTACTTCTCTTAAAAAAAACAAAAAAACCCCAAAAAACACCACAAAACCAACTCCCCCCTCCACCCCTCTAAAAAATAAACCCAACAACAAAAAAAAAAAACCAGAAAAAATCTCCTCCCTTCAAGGCCCTTATATTCCAGTGTAAATGAGAACTAAATCTGATCCTTACTGTTTGTGCACAGTTGAGCTTGTTATGATGAGAATAGCAGTCCTGTGATTGCCACTCTCAGTCTTATTTTGAATAATTTTATTGGTGGTCTGGTTGTTGTCTATAAAGATGAGGCCACATCTGGTCAAGTGTGCAGTCAGTTGGTTCAGGGCTTCCACTCCCAAATGAATACTGCAATATTCACACTCTTTACTGACCAGTTTCTTTTTTTATTGACCCTGGATGTACAGAATTAAATAGCATATACCTCCCAGAAGCTGTTCCCTTCTTAGACCATCTGGGTAATGAGAGTATCATTTACACCACATAAAACTGTGACATCTGGAAAGGAAAAGGCCAGTCTGATAAGATCACACATACAAACAGGACTAACCAGCTTTTAATCAGCCTTTCTGGGTTTGTGGGGTAGCTTTTTTTGCAGTTTGTTTTGTTTTGTTTTTAAATAATGGAGTTGGAGTACATGAGTCTTTGTTTTAAACAAGAGTTGAAAAGTAGACAAATAAAGGATTTCCAACAAAGAAAAGCATCCTCAATTCACATTGCAACCATCTTAACTAAAAATATGAGTATGATGAACAACAACAGTCAGGATTTCTTAAAAAAAAACAAGTATGAACAACCCAAGTATGTAATAGAAGTCTAAACTTCATAAGTATAGAGGAAAGAAGATCTGTGTTGTCTGACTGAAGAACAAACCAGAAGATATTTAATATACAACAAAGTTAATACTGAAATATTTGGAAATGTTCTACTTTTGCCTACCTAAAGCCTAAGTGGGCTCTGATCTGCAGTAGATGCTTCTGGACTTAAAGCAGAGCTCTCCTCAGAAATGATCCAAGGTGAGGAGATACGAATGTGACTTTATACTAGTTTAGTGCATCTTATGGCCTGGCACAACTGTGAGTCCTGGGGCTCACCTGTGACTTTGTACTCAATAGTGGGTTTTAATAACTGTTTTTGTAGATAAGCATCTCCCTTCACCTTCAGGAGTAATAAGCACAATCCACAGAGTCATGTCATTACCATTGTTTAGGCTCCTCCTTTTTAACATTCATATATTTCTTAAAGAAATGCAAAGTTAAACATTAAAATAGCGCCACTTTACTAACAGGATTAAATTACTAAAAAAACCCAACCAACCAAACACACAGTAAATCCAGTTCTGCTCCCCACAGTAAATTCACATGCACATTCAGCTTCTTATATTTATCAATCCAAGAGCAGGCATTTTCCACAGGCTGTATTTCCCCTCTTTATTTTATTTGAGATGAGTCATCTCTGGCACAACAAAACATCTCATTGTGCCCACATCCAGCATCACCTTTCTGCAGTCAGACCAACTAGACAGTCACATGGAAAACAAGCTAATACATGTGTCTCCTAGGGAGTTGCATTTAGGGGACCAAGATTAATGGTGCAAGCATCGCCAAAGGTGCCCGTGACATATAAAAGCCTAGCTCTTGCCTGCGTTTAGTAGATCTGTGCCCCCGTTATGGTCCAGTCGAATTCCTAATTCTGTATTGTTTCCTTACATGCAATTAAGGCACTTGCTTCAAGACCAGTGTTCCCAGGAAGGCTGGATGAGTACATGGAACACAGCTGTCCTTAGCTGTTGTGAGGGATGAAGTTCCTTCCCCAGCCCAGATTAAGCACAGCACTTAAGTACTTGACCTTTTTTTTAGGCTCCTATTTTTCCAATAAAATGATTGAAAAGTTAGGAGCATAAGTACGTCTTTGAGCCTAATTTTTCACAAGTAAGAGTCAGCACTCAAAAAACAAAGCCTACTACGCTGGGATTCCATTGCCTAAACAAAAGCACCCAGTACATCTGGGTTGCAGAAAGACATCTGAAATGTCTGCACAGGACCTACAGGAGACCCAGGCTCTTCTGAAACTGCAGTTGGAGGCCCTGCAGAACACTCTAGAGTATCTCAAAGGGTAACAGGGCATAGAGAGATGAATTTCATTTCCAGTGTGTTTGCTGCCGGAGGAAATTACTACATTTTCACCTCTCCAGACTGCCTCTTTTCAGCCATCCTCACTTGGATGGCTGAAACTATGGATTTATTCTTATTCTTTCGCTTCTGGGAATACCAGGTTAAGTACTACATAACTTTGTAAAATCAACAACAGTTCTTGTACTTCCCAAATACAACTCTCTGCTATATTGTCTCTTTGGATATAATACTGGGCAGATTCCTCATATAAGCTGTCATCTCTTTTTTCCCCTGTATATTTTTCTGGAATTGTCTTTCAAATATTAAAAATGCTAAACTTTTGTTCCCCCTTCTCTGATGACAAGCACTGTACCAGCAACCTTACAGGAAATGCCACCACCTCTATCATTTTGTTTCTACTGTTCAGTATCTGACTTACTTCAATACAATGTAATGAAAAGCAGAATTCTGAATTAATTAGGTTTATTTCAAATCTATTTTAAGGTTACTGTTACTGATACACCTTACTGAGGCCTCCTTAAAATATTTAAGGGTGTGAATAACCCAAGTAAATAGTCCCACTGACATCAGTAAGACACATGAATCCAGTTACACACAGCCTAAAACAAGATAGGCATTTAGAAACCTAAATGGATCACAGAGATATCCAGAAAACCCATATCTAATCCCTGAAGTACCCCCATTCCTACCAATAAAGTCACATTTCAGCAAAAGTCTGCATGCACTGGTTAGCAACAAGTTACTTAAGACTCTCCAGCCAGCTGCTCAGAGGTACCCAAGCTTCCCACCAAAGGCAACTACACACTCACAGCCAACAACTCCGGATTGAAAAGGCAACAGGAGATTTATGGCAGACCAGCAGCAGGCCCACAGTGAGGCGGACTGCGTGTTTCTTCGGAGGGACTCAATTTTCTCTGTGTTTAGGTTGTGTATCTGTTCTATTAAACGCAGAAGTTTAATGCTGACTCCTGTTTGCACATCGATGGTTACAACTGGTCCACAATCATTTCTTGGACATCCTGTCCAAGATATCAGGTTTTATTAACAACGAAAACTAATTTCACTGACAGATCAAAGATGACCGTGGCTTCCTTGCAGCTGTTAAAATTGTTAAAAAGCAGGAATATTTCTTCCGGTTGGGAAAAGCAAGACCAAGCTGCACCTAGGTTTTCAAATATTTTCTTTAAATAAAAGCACAAATAAATTTTTCCTCAGAGAGTCTAGAATAACTATTTCAGAGAGTGAACCAATCATACAGTCGTTGTGAAAAGACCTGGTTCGTGATCATACTTAGCACTGCCTGCTCATAAAGCAGCAGCCTTTTAATCTAACTTGGTCGGTTTAATATATGCTATGAGCTAGAGTGACTCATTTAAAATTACTTGTATGTAACCTCTTTCCCTGCTCATGAGACTAATCCCATGGAGAACAGTTTCTTCAACAGCTTTTGTTATTTGAACTTAAATGAACAATATTTCTCATAACAGTTGCAAATTCTTACTCCCAGTGGCAGTTGCCAAGCTCCATGTTGTGTCAGACAGACTCTCCTACTCATTAGCAATGCTACAGTAACACCTCGCATCTAAAGACAGACTGTATGAGCGCTTCAGGGTGTACTCTTATCTCCTCTCTGGGATGGATTACCTGCAGCGAGGGTACTGAAAAGCTGGATGGACAAAAAAGCTCAGCTCCATAAGGCAGCTGCGGTCCTCAGCCCCTCGCAGCTGTCTGGGGAAGGGAACCAGCACACCAGAAGGCAGAAGGTGACTCCGCCTGGTCGTGACAGTAGCCACAGCAATATTCTGAGTGAGAAACCGTGTTCTCCATCAATAATATATCTAACATTAAGGAAACAGAATATTGAACATATACTTGAATATTTGATGGCCCAGCAGTGAGCTGACTGAATGGAAGTACAGGACACAACGCTGATTTGTGTTGCCTTTGGTTATATTGCATGCAAAATTATTCCAGAAGAAAGAGCGTGAATAGCTAGGACATGACAGACGCAGACCAGGGTCACTGTGACAACTACATTATTGGATCTAAGAGCATCCTGGGCTCCAGACATGCATACTGGCAATGCCCTAACTTTGTAATGTGGAGCCAGACAGGCATCATCCCCCCTTTCCACTCTTCGCACACCCCGGTTTCCACACCAAGGAAACTCGGGCAAGCAGATTGGGTTTAGGAGGTTTCATAACTGAGTAATTTTTGCTCTGAGAGAAAAGTTTCAGTCTCAGCAAATTACTAAATATGTTATCAGTTTTTTAACTCATTTGGAAAAATGCTTCTCAGCTGCAAAGATCTTTATAAGGACTAGCTAGCAACATGTGCATTGGGCTTCAGGTAACTATGCAGGCAAATTATTGTCTTTTTAAACTGACAATAAGTTATATTTAACCTGGACATCAAGATATTTTTGCCAAAACAACAACGAAATCTAGGAAGATGGAGCTACAAGAGGTCTCATACCTTAAGCTACTGAACTAAGATATTTTAATTTAATACCTTTACTGTTACCTGTATTTCCTTATATACAGCTACTAGAAGAACACAGAGAGCAAGCTGTCATGCTCCAGGGGACCGGGAAGAGCAGGATCTTAGGGAAGGGGCCGTAGCTGGTAGCCAACTGCCCACGGCACAGAGGTCTCCACCTCCTCTCACCCCCACCATAACCTTTCTCCACAAGCACAGAAAAATCAGTTTTGCCTGTATTACTGCGGAGCTTTGGGACTACAGCTTTCTGGGACTACAGGGCGTAACAGCCTCCCTCCTCACCGACAGCCTCTGCCCGCGACTGCTATTGCCCGAGCAATTCTAGCACCCAAGCAGCCCCTGACCTAGGGAACCAGCAACAGTCTTTCCGACATAATTGCTTCTCTTCAAAAACGGAACTACATAAACAACGAATTTTTGCAGATACATTTCTGCCTTTTCTGTGTTTACTGTTCCGCATCCACCAGTTGATTTCAACGTGCTATTGATTTAGCTTTAACTTTTTTAGGCAGACCGTTTTGCACTGCGCTGACCAAAATCTTTGGCAGTGTTGCTGCTTGGAAAATGGAAGCTGCGCTACCAAAATAATTGCTCAGGATAAGGATAGACTCAGTCTATGGAAAAGACGGAATACTTTCAGATTGCCAGCTTTCAACTGTCAGTACACTGTGCGCTTTAGCTAGATACAGCCTAAGTATGACTTCAGTGAAAATAGAAAAAACTCAAGACCAAAGCTCTGACTGGGAAGGCAACTAACAGTGTTCTGTCCCATTTGAGAATGGAGGCCTGGAATATAGTCATATGCTAAGTATACTCAAAATAGCTATGTGCAAGTAGGGGACAAAAAAGGATTTACTCATTAAGTGTTAAGCTCAACATTTTAATAATTCCTTCGACTTTTTCTGGCTAATTTAAGATAGTTTGGGTTTGCTTTTTTGAGCTTCTATGCAATTTCCCTTTGACTTCGATGGGATTAACAGGTGCCTTAGATTTCTAAAAATGAGCTCTTTCAGTGCCTCAAATGCTAGCCATAGCTTTTTTTTTTTTTTTTTACTATATGACTATTTATAGCTAAAGCATTCAAGTTCTGTAGAAAGTAGAACCTGGCTTTTACTTTAGTATAGTCTCCCTCCAGAAAATCTTCTATTCGCAGAATGTAAGGAAAAAGGAGCCATGAAGTCATCCACTATCACCTCCTGTATAAGCGCTCCTGCATTAACATCAATAATTTGTCTTATTCATAAATTCTCTGAGAAGCAGCTAAAAGGGACTGTGGAAATCCCCAGAGGTGTTAAAATTTGGGGGCCTGATTCAAAAAACGTTTTCCTTAGTCCTTCATTGAAAACGCTGTGGCCAGGTGAGGTTTCCTTCTTCCCCACCTCCCATTGGTTCAGTTGTAGTTTTCATTTCCAGTCATACTAAATTTTCACTATTGCGTTTGAAGATGCTTTGGGGACCTCGTGACATATGAATTGTCTCCACCATCTCAGAGAGCTGGAGATCTCAAGTCACCTACGTGCTTCATTGCTACCTGACTGTTACTCTGAATTGGATGGAAGTCCCATCTGGGACTTCATCTCTCCTTTTCTTTAATTATTATACTGTTTTAAATATTAAATTATTAAACAGGAAAATGACTAGAACACAGAAGTTCCTAGCAAAGATGCCCCTTCTCAATATAGGCAATATTCTAAAATGGAATCTCATCTGTAAAAATGTTTTTAAAAAAATCAAATGTAATTCTAAAAAAAGCTTAAATCCATTACACTCTAGCTTGCTTTCACTTAGTAACTTTTCAGCTCAAGTCCAGACAATGCAGACATTGTTTTACCGTCAGCTGACAGCAGAAATATCTGGGATGCGCAATAACATATGGAGCCATCTGACGAGAGGTCATCCAGCCAGCTGAATACGTAGACAGACAACCTTCTCCAAAAGCAACCTCTGCGAGCCTGATCCTGCAAGGTGCCGAGAGCCTCGTCTCCTGCTGACTGCAATGGGAATTGAAAGCAGACAAAAAGTTGCGGGAGATGATCAATATCTCTGAGACCTGGGCCCTTAAGGGGCTCAGATTTCAAATGCCTGGTTCTTACTGCAGATGTGCAACAGAAATAAAACTTCCTACAGCTCCGAGGAACTATTACATTGGAACAGAACATGGCCAAATCTTAATGCTTACAGGGACATTACATCTCCTCCCTAAAACATAGGAGCCAGCAGTACAGATGAGCAACTTTTAAGATTGAAATTAAAGTCCTCAAATGTACAAGCCAAGAGTGATAGCTAATTTGTTTGTGGTTCAAATTACAACATCATCTTCTCTCCTCGAAGTAGTAGTGGGGAAAAAAACAACCCCAAAACCCAGCAAACGGCAGGTATACAACAAATAGAGCTCTCAGACAAATTTTTAAAAAAAGGCCAGCATTTCTGTTTAAGATGTAAATCCATGACATCAGAAGCACAGGGAGCTGACACAGTGTAAAGACAATTCGCCTTTGACTCACAGGGGCTCCAACTAAATTATGAGGCTCAGGGATATTTCTGTCTCCCAAGTCTATGTTGGCGTGAGAGTCAGATGCTGCTCATGCTCCCCTCTCCTCTCCCCAGGGCAAATCATGTCAGGACCAGGACTCCCTGTTTCAGAAGGGTGCCCTAGTCCAGCACTCATTTCATTTTTCTTCCCTTTTTGGTCCTTCTTCAGATTCTTGCACTGCTCCTAGTTGTATATGGCATGACTTCCAGGAAAAGATGAATGCCTTCTCCAACTCAGCCCATTTACCGCCATTTTATTACTGTTTTTTAGCCTAGTGCTTGAAGCATTGTCCTCCAAAATGTGGTTTGAAGATCACAGAAAAGAGATGAGCACTGTTATACCAATGATTTGCACTGTAATTATTTTTTAATTAAAATTGCTATGGCTGCCATGCTGTTAGATAAACTCTGCGTTTCTGCCTTCAGTCAGCTTTTTATCTGGCAGCTAATTGTTTATTTTTTTATTTTTAAAAAAAATATTTGCACTGTTAAGTTTGTGTCTAGTCACAATAGTTGGTCATTTAGAAAAGATTTTAAGTTTTTGGTTTATTTACTGGTTTTGAAAAGGCATGTCAAACAACTCTTAGATTACAGACGACTTACTATTAAAAAGCTGCATAAATAATCAACTGCTCAGACACATTATTTGATGGCAGGCCAAGGATCCACTTTACAATTCATGACCCGATATATTTAAGTGAAAATAGGTAGCTAAGCAAGGTATATGAAAGAAGAAAAATGACATATGAGACCAAATAAAAAAGATCCTTTCAACAAAAAACACTAAATATGTATGACTATTCCAGATGTTTCTTGAGATGAAACAAAACATGCAGCGATTGTTAACAGATTGATGATAGAGGATTAAAATGGCTGGAAAAAAATTCCAAGGCACTGAATATATGTGACACCTGAAGGCTTCAAGGTTAGGCTGGGAGCCCAAGAGAACAGAGGTTCCAAGACGTCGATCATCCATCCAATATCTGCACAAGACTAAAAGAAACCCACTAGCGGGGAAAACATTAAGGAACTTTCATGAACAGGAGGGGAATGAGTATGTCCAAACATATGGAAGAATTACTGCACTTTCTTCGTGGATTTATTTTTACCTCCACGAAGATAAAGAACAAGATCCCAGAGCGTTTAAATGCTTAGTGGCTTGGGATCCAAGGTTTTGGATTTGATTACAAGGCCCAGTAAGGTTGCATTTTTCACCTCTGCAGTAATAAGAACCTAAAGTTACATGCAGCTGAATTGATTCTGTAATGGACAAAAACCAGCATATGGTATTTTGATGTCTTCGTTTTAATCCTGTAGTTCCCATTTGTAACATTAAGATACGTAAAATCCTCTAATAGCTGTCTTTGTTCCTTACTCTTGAAAGTGTTTAGCTAAACAAGAAAAAATGCACACTTCGTAGAAGTCACCATCCTGTGTTTCAACATAAACTAATAGGCTTGTTTGCGTCTCCTGACAAAATACAGCGTAAACATCCAGCCAAATGTGTGGAACCACATCTCTGGGCCAGGTCGCTGCCTTTTATGAATTACAACACGTACAGTAGATGCCCAAAGAAATGGAAAGATGTCTATGCCATCTCTCTTAAAAACAGACTAGACTTTTGATTACACCCACATCAGTAACAGCATCTACAGCAAGTCAGACAAATTGTCAGTCGTGCTATGCCAGTTCATACCACCTAATAGTTAGACCTCAAGTCTATGTGATCAGGAAATAACCCACTTCCCTTCCTTGCTTTCTGAAAGGCAGTCACGTCTGCCAGAAGTCTCTGAGATAGGTAGATAGACCCTCCACAGCATTAGTCCTTTTACTGAGAAGCCTTTGCTCTGCTCTTTCAAAATTGTCACCTTCTATTCCAGTCTTTGCTCACAATGAGACCCAGCACCAGGACCAGCTTGCATTTCACTGGCACATCACATCCATCCAATGTTGCACGTGTTCTCTCCATTCCATAATGCTATGCAACGATAAAGCAATATTTATGTCCTTTCTAAAAACCTAATTATAATGGTAACAGCTGCCTTTCTTACAATTCTTTGCTAGTCTCTTCCTAAACCAAAGTTGTGCACCTTACAATAGAATAGATGTTGCAATGTATGGGCAACCTCGAGCTGGGGTAAGGTATTCCCGCTGCAGTGGGGACTCTGCACAGTGGTGCTGCTCAACCCTAGTTCACAAGAGCTATAGGCAGCCCAGGGCACAGAGAGCTGATGCCGCAGCCACCAGGGCTTTCAGTGAACTGCAGTTCCTAAATGGTACCTAACTCCCCTCCTGCCCTCCACGTCAGTATTGCAATCTCTATCGTTTAACTTCACTTGTTGCTCTGAGTTTCCAATGTGGGTATTAAACAAATTTAGAATCTTCAGGTTATTTTCTTTGGCTTTCATCCACGCACCAATATTTATTTTTAATCCTGGCACTTCAATACTGGGGGAAATCCAGACCCCAGTATAATCAGAGCTGTTAGGTTCAGCAAAACTACTGTTTTCCATATTCTTGCTAAGTTTGCCATGATGGTAAGTTGTAGCTCAGTAATGTGTGGCACAGACCAATTTCCTCAGGAGAGTACGCTCTACTGTTGGCATTAGGAAAGCAGAAGAATAGGAAGATAAACAGAGAAGCAGGGTTTAGAGAGAAGAGCAAATCTTTGACTGGGGATCACTTACGTCTAGAGGAGACTGAATGCAGAAATTGAACAGTAACTCAAATTAGAAAAAAAAAGTCTGAGAAGGCAAGTCCTGCAACCTGTAAAGAATAACGCTCAAGATTGGTGAGGAAACGGAAAGATGGATCTGAGTGCAGGCATTTCTTATTTTTCCTATCCCCTTCCATTTACTCACTGAGAATTTCGCCAAGAATATCACAGAGAGAGGAAAATAACACAAATACAATCATTCCAAGTATATTTGTCCAAAAGTACCGCATGAAGTGAATTGTGACTGTGTTAGAAACAGGCCATGACATTAGCGCTTCTTTCCTTAGCTATCACATCAGCCTGAGAAGAGAAACAGAACAGAAATAGAAGTCTGATGCAGAGGACTGTGCTTCAGATGCAGGGGAGGCAGCAGAGCCAGTACCAACAAATTCAGTGTGAGGCAGAGGACGTGCTGAGCAACTTAACATGTATAGCAGTACCCAAACTGCTCTGATCAAAGCTCTCAAACCAACAGTAGATAGAACCAACGCGGAGATCCAAATGTAACAGCCTGGGTCCAGCCCAGAACCCCTTCTCCTAATCCAAAACTAAAATAAAAAATAAAAACCTATGTGACATTTCAAAAAACAGCAGCAATACTGAAGACCTAAACTCAGATCCCTATTCCAAAACAAACAGGTCTCTCAGCTCCCAAATAAATATTTGGCTTGTTATGGGAAATGGTGTGATATGGAACTCTTATCCAGGATAATAAAGATGAGATCCAACTATGTAGGGCCAACTCATGAGCCTAAATGACTCGGGAATAAGGTGATAGAATAAATTTAATGTAGATAAATGTAGAATACAGCACATGGAAAAAAAAACAATCTTAACTTTGTTCACAAAAAATGGACTCTGAAGTGATTACCAGTCAGGAATAGAGACCTTGGATTCATCATATACAGTGCCATGAAAATACCAGCTCAGTAGCTTTAAAAAAAAAACCTCAAATAAACATTCTCACCAAGTCAGCATGGTGTTGGACACCCTGATTTGGAAAAAAAAAAAAAAAAAAAAAAAAGCAACCTCTTTGATCTCAAAAATCATTTCAGAAACACGCTTGGAAAAACCTGAAAAACCTTCTAGATTGACTAGTGAGGACAGAGCTGCTGCCTCTCTTTTCCTTACACAGAAGCTTGATTTTAACCCACAGGTGAGTATCAGTCAGCCTTTATATAATCATCACTGTTCAGGCTCTGCTCTTACATTTTTCTATAAACACCTACTTCTGGCCTCAAAGACAGGATACTGGCTAAGTGATCTGACCCGGTTAAACTGCTTTTAGGTCCTCCTCTGCCCTCAGAAGGGAAATGAATAGAAAGCTTTCACAGGGATGTGAAGACTGCTTTCATTTATCTGCATTTTCTCCTGCCAAAGCAAAAGCACCCCATGGTGAAGTAAAGAGGGGCATAAACTTGCCCGGTTTCAGAAAGAAACAGAAAGGAAATACTTGACTGTTCTTACAAACCTTTCCAGAATAAAAATGAAAACTTTAATATAGTTCTTAACAGTGAGTAGTGGCAATATTTTCTATTAATTCTTCGTTTACTGGAGATGTCTCAAAAGCAACAAAATAAGCCTTTGTTGCAGCATACCTATGTCGTTTTCAACTAGCGCTGAAATCCCTCAACTCCATAGAGGTCTTCCAAGAGTCTTACCTGATTCCCATAAGTGAAAGTGGATTCAAGCTCATAAACTTCTTGTTTTACTCATTACAAAATTATATATAACCATTATCTACTTCATGCTCTTCGCCATGGTATGTAAATGAGCACTCAGACAAAATGAGAATTGTGTTTCTCATTTTCTAGGATTAAGTTTTATGAACTGTGGTCATTTATTACCCATTTTAAGACACAGGTAGTGTCTCAAACACACTTGAAATTAGAACTACTGGAAAAAGAATTTATTAGCAAGATAAAAGGTATTAGGTGAGATTGCTCAAAAAATACAGTAAAAAGAAAAATTATTCCCAGCACCAAGAGAAGGAAAAGAGATACCCTTGAGGAATGAGAAAAATGCAGGTGGACGTATAGAATTCTTTATCTATTTAACTCTTTTATAGGTTTCCCCCTCCATCCCAGGTAGCGGAATAAGATTTCTTGAAATTTCTGGTATAAATGCCTTCACTGAACCAGGAGCAGAATTGAAACCTACTAAGTTAAAACATCAAACACTGACACAGATTCATTGTGCAAAAAATGAGTTAGGATCCCATAGAGTTTTGCAACAGCCACGCTTAAAACCTTGGTGCTGCTTTGTTCTGTGTGAAGGATACTAAATGGGTGTCATTCTTGTCCTTTCTTGCTCTGCTGAAGTCATTATCAGCGCGCGTCCTTCTGCGCTCCGCTGGCTCTGCTAACTCCCACAGCAGATTTGGTATTTACTGGCTGAAGAGTAATTCGGTAATGCTGTATTTCCATAGATGAAAAAGAAAGAAAGCCCAGAGAATCCAAAGCGGAGAGAAACTGAATGGAGTCAGGCTGAGAAGGATTTTCTAGGATATCATTTAGTTTCATTGCTAAAAAGATTTTAGTTTCAAAAGGCAGAAACATGATCATTTAGTCTGACTAAATTTTACTCTCTATCCAGCACCTCCAGTTCAATTTGTAAACTACTGAGTAACCTTGTCACTTCCCCTCTCGACAGCCTCCGCAGTGGCGGTAATACCATTTCTCTCCTGTGATCCGAGATCTCTTGATCTCAAAAAGCTGGATGCCATCGTAGTAACACTTGGCTATTTGCCGAACAGTATTAAAAAACAGACCCCCTGCTGACACTTCACATGAAAAACAGCTGAGTGAACCAAGAGTCATTTTGTGGTAAATCTAATAAAAGTTTACCTTTTTTTTTTTGAAATAGAATTATCTCCTCATAACTATCAGGTCTAAGTAAAAGCTAGCACATTTTGGCCTATGAAGAAACTTCAGAAAAAAACCTGCCACTCTACTGAAGTGATAACACATAATTTTTCAGGGCATTTGGTGAGAGAGAAAACATTTACAAAATAATTCTAAAACACGGGTTTAGTCCATGTATTCAAGTTATAAGCAAGATCATAAATGCTCTAAAAATTTCCTAGGGGGGCTTCAAAAAAGAAAATCAACACTATATACTTTGTAATCCTTAAACTTTAACTTTTTTAGAACTTTTGTTATGGTGTCTGTATTTAAAAAAAACCCAACCACTCCTTCCTGCCTTAGTTACACTTTCTACTCTCTGTCCTTAACTCTGCTCTCAACTGTCCTCACCACCCACACTCTTCTTGCTAAAATTTAGTATCTGACTCTCTCATGCCATTACGATAAATTTAGGTTGGGACATTGAAAAACCTGCCTTTACAGATGTGTTGAAAATACTATTCAGTTTAACAGTGCCTGCCTGAGATTCTTACAGTATAGTATCTTGTCCCGGCTTCCTTTTCTCCCCTCTGCTGCAGTGTAGCTAAAGCTCCATTAATAGCTCTAAAGAAAACTTTCCAAAGCAGCACCTAAGATCCTTCCAACCCCTTGCCCACCTATGATCCTTCCTTGCAAACCTCAGCAGCTCATCTATCTTTCTAAGCATAACTCTGTGGTTTTTTCAAAGCCCAGAAACTAAATTTCCTCACATTTTGCTTGTTCAGAAACAACAGGTCTGAATTCATGAGTTTTTGTGGACACTTTGAGGATACTCTAAATCTTTTTTTTGTAAAATATTTCCCATGTGAATCAAATTTCCTGATTCTTTCCAAAATTTAGATAGCCACATTGCAGGAATTTGAACGGTATTTTTGAAAAATAGCTTGTCGTACAAAACAATTGCTTTACAAATTGCAGCCGTTAACACTAAAAGCTTTCTTCATGTTGCTAAGCACTAATAAGTGATGCAGCTAAGAATTAGATAAAGACAGTTTAATGTTGAGTTGAAAACATGATTTTCTAAAGCAGGAAAAAAATTAGAAAGAAGAATTTTTAATTACTTTCTTATTTTACATTAAGCTCCAAAGAAATCATCGTTAGTAACAGGAGTGTCTTTATAGATGTACTATAATATGGAAGAAATCTATCACTAGGTATCTGTTGGGTTTTTTTATTGTGCTAAATTATTTTAGAGTTTGGCAAGACATAGGGCCATTAATAACTACAGGTTGTGTATTCACACATTTATTTATATTGCCATAGTTTGCATGTTTGTTAAGTGTATCTCACGATGTATTAGCCTCGCTTATAATTGCCACATCAAGTACAAACTTTACTCTAAATCCTGAGTAAAGTTTTATACCTTCTGTGGAGGGTCTGGTCTTACGGGGCAGGGAGCTCTCATCAGACCTCCTACTGCCTCCCTCTTGGCTGACCTCAGGAAACGTGTTTTGCTCCTTGTGCCTCAGTTCCTATCCCATCTCACTCTTGCAAAATATTTAGAATAGGATCCTATTCACTTATTACTTCATGAGGACACTGTGTATTTATTTTTGCCTCCAGAAATCCCAAAGTATGTCTTTATTTCCTACGAATAATCTTTTCAACAGCAATAAAGAGGAAGGAATACTAGATCAGCAGTAATGAGAAGAGCTGTCTGTCAGAAGTTAGCAATGAAAATATTCCAGGTACTCCTGTATTTCTAAATATGCACTTCCACTTTTAAGTAGCTTTTAAAAAATCTCTTTATCTGTTTGATATTTATGTTTTCTCATTCATTTAACAGTTTTCAGTGCTTTGGTGGCAGCACTGCACTGTAACGGTATCACCAGCTTCACAGTCTGGAGGCGGCTGTGGTCTGTTGGTATCAAGTTGGCTCTCCAGCTGAGAACACTTCTCTTCAGTGCAGGATTTCTTTTCTCCTTGCAGCAGTATCATTTTCCTTCCCATGCAGGGCGCAACAGTCCCCCACTGTTCAGACAGCTATTATTAAAATACCAGATTACGAAACTTTACTAATTCTTCACTCCGCACATCCTCTCCAAAAGAAGGCACGCATATCCAGGCAAAAGAAAATAAATGCTAGAATCAGTGAATGCTAGGATCAGTCATTTTAACTCAACAATAAGACCTGTTTACAAGCTTTCTTTCCCTGCCCAATAGCCTAATTACAGAGTCTTCCTTTGTTTTCAACTTAATCTATTTTAGATTATTTTCAGTCTCTAGTTTAGATTACTCTCAACTTAATCTCTCTAGCTGATTAATTGGCACTTATCACCATAACACGTGAATGTTTCACAATTTTCAATGCACTTTTTCTTCTCATTTTAATGATTTTATTCCTCTATCAGCCACCAGGCATTGAGGAGATCTGCATTCCAATCCCCACGCTGAGGGCTGCCTATGTTCTCCAATGACTGCTCTATTAAGCAGTCATTGGAGAACATTTATAAGGCGTTCTTAAAGCAGAGATCAAAACCTAAACTTTTTCCATTCCAGATGAGCAAGTCCCTCTGCTCTAATGACTCTCATACGATAATGTCCAAGCTTCTACAGAAAGGGGATAAAAACACTCTTGCCCAGCACAGCGGATCACTTTAGGAAGGAGAAAGCGTGGAGGAAGACCCCTCCCCATTTAGAAGGCACACGTACTGGCAGATATTGTATAAAAAGGGCAATACCACACACGCTCTTTCCTCAAGGGTAGCTGCCGTCGTGTTTTGCCCAAGGGTCAGCAGCGCACAGCACACGCGCGCCGGCTGATTTCAAAGCACCCCGCCTGCGGGCATCCCTCACCACCCCAGGCAGCAGCACAGCGGTGTGCGGATCGTTCAGCTGACTCTGTGGATGCCGTAAACGCCGAGTTTCTTGGGACTCACAAAACCCCACACGTTCAGGGATATGTGCGAGGGCACGGCTTGGACGACCAAGGGAATTTTATCAGCTAAGGAAACATTTTGAGGATCAGAGTCTTACGCCTCTACAAATCTGCCTCGCCTGAGGCACTCCTGTGAAATCAGGCCCACCAGGACTGCTGTCTGTTTATCGTGATCTTACTCAAAGTTCATAAACTGAAATCTTTAGCCATTTGCAACCTATCAAGCTCTGTTCATATTCTTGTAAGTCCTAACACCTTCTGTGAAGGAGTGAGCAATGATCCCCAAATTATTGGCTTCCCAGTGCTCAAACAGAGCCAGTCAGCTGATGAAAACAACAGGCTGAGCTCCCAAGGACATTATTTCAAAACTCTGAGATATGATTAAACACTTACAAATGATACATAACCCCTGCTGCAAACCAGATCGACTGGCATCTCCTCTTTCCAAAGGACCCAGGCTTTATCCGACATGCTAGAAATTCTAACTTACGCCAAGTGTAACGCTTTCAAATGGTGTTAGAGCTCAAACACTGTGCACTCAAAATAGGTCACACACAGATACGTATGGAGAGAGAGCCAGAAGGAGAGAGAGACGGCTCATAAAACAGGCTCAAAGTACTTAATTTTGCTGCCTTAGATGATTGGTTTAAAATAACATATTTTGATTACTTTGCCCCATGAAAATGTAAGGACTTTCAAAAAGGCTTGAATAAATCCTCCCAAGAGTACTCCTTTTAACCTGCTGGCATCCTACTGATTCCCAGGGTAACCTCATGCAGCAGTGGGACCGGCTGCGCCAATCCCTCCAAGGATGCCCTCTTACAGAGTAGGGCCCTCTTCCCCACACGTGCTAGTCCTTTCCAGGCCTTTTCCCAGGCAGAGTGATTCCCCCGTGATTCCCCAGCTGGAAAGCTTTCCCAGCCTCTCTGACAAAAACCAAAATTGCCAGGACAGTCAGGGTGGCAATCAGTTTTCTTGCTCCCGACCAGTTCCACAGTCCACGGCTTGTGCCATAAAAAAAAAAGAATTTTTGGAGCTATACCAAGCTTCCCTTCTCCTTGCCCATTTCTTCACCCCAGTGCACTGGAAAAAGTTCCTTGTCACACACTGGCAGCTAAAAATAGTCTGATCTAAGATTCCCACCCCCCCATATTAGTTCATGGGATTTACATGACTACAATAAGGCAAATGACATATTAGGATACATTCGGCTTTTGGCAGGTTACCTAACAAGATGAGGGGATTTTTCAGCACAGTTTATGTCCTGTCAGATCTTTTTCATGATAATTATTTAGTATTTCTGTAATCATAATTATTCACTGGTTAAGACCCTTGCTTCCTCTTCCAAATTTCTTTCTCTTTTTACCTAAAAAGTACTCCTTCGAGTTAAATGAAATAAGATGAGCAGACGTCTCTCAGCTCATCTGGAAGTGCCCAAGTGACAATAGTAAGCAGCAGTGGTCTTCTTGGAAACCATGCTGACACTAAATTATGGCTCTAAACCTTGAATTTGATTAAAGGCTTTGTGAACATGTCTAATAAAGGTAGTAAATAATCACATCTTTTTCACTTGGGCCCCTTGCAATTCTACATTTTTTCCCCTTTTGGTTTCATTTTAAACACGGAGTTAGTTACCACTAATTGTACCTCTCATTAAAAAAAAAAAAAAAAAAAAAAAAAAGGTATGAAATCTTACTCTAAGATTAATGCAGTACACTGCATCTTGCAGAAAACATCCTTGCCTCTGCCTTCTCTCACACCTTGCACTCTTCACACCTGAGCCTTTTTGGCTATAGCTAGTTCCACCACAGTACAATCCCAGTGTACTGTTTCACTAAATAACCTAACTTACAGTTTCTTGATTGCCAACGCCAAACATGGTTTAAATAATAAAATAGATTTAACCTTTACCTGGTATTTTAGCCACCTTCAGCAGGCATGTGTATCCCGAGTTCCAGATCAGCAGCGGAACAGGAGAAAAGGAGTAAGAGACTAACATCAACAGCCAATAGATTCTCCACCTGAAAGAGATAACAAACAAAATATCACCATCAGAAACACCTGTGCTAAAGCAGCTCCTATTCTGTTTCTGGTAGATAATTATTGTACAGGTGTATCATATACCTCTTGGTATCTACTTTCAAAATAATTACATTCAACAGAACATCTGGCAATGACTACCTTTTATTGCCCTCCATGCTTACAAACACAACACCGCCACACGCTCTACACACATAAAACAAAGAAAAGCCCCTTGACTCAGAGTTGGTGAGGACAGAGTTTAGCAGTGGCTCTGCAGTGTGTTCAGAGACTCCAAAAGGATTCCTCAAATCCATGTGTCACAGAAATCTTAGAAAAGAAGTTAGATCTTGCTAAATATTTAATAAGAACAGAAAAATCACACAGCATAAAACACTAATTATTGTCCTGTAGTAACGAGGAGTCTTTACTGAAAGGGAAGCAGACGCTCCTCTCTCTTTCCTTGCCTGCTGTTGGAGCTCCTCAGCTGCGACGACAGCAGGGATGCTTTCTCAGCCAGAAGCAGAGACTGAAAACAAGTATCAGCGCCCAGAATTTTTCTAGTGAGACATACTGCTTAAATATAACTTAGAGGTGTCAACTTCAAAAACTTGAACTGATGGACATGAGAAGACAGAAAACCTAGACATCTTCTGATAAACAAAAATCGCTACACAGAACAACTGTCCACTCCTAGCACTTTCCTTTCATGGCTGTTTGTGAATATAGACCACTGGTTCTCACCAGTACTTGTGGACTACTTTTAAAGGATTTGTGAAAGGCAAAACAAAAAAAAGCAAGAAAGTATTATGTGGCTTAAATTCTGTATAAAAGGGCCCATACCAGCAATGGGAAACGTTTCCATCTGTATGCTCCTATTTCATTTCTAAGCTTCCTTACCTTTTTGGTAAGGTAGAAACTCCTTTCCAATTCACTCTCAGTTAATTCTAATATTTCCCCATTCCCCCTACAAGCAAATAAATCCTCTCTAGTATGAAGGTGATGTTGGCGGGGCCAAGGCACATTGATTGTTCTAAAACTCACTAAAGAGATTCTCTGAGCCAGGCACTTTTTAGAGCAACTGTGAGGGAAGGTGACAAGCAGGCTCAGTCTGGGTGATGTTTAACAGGTACCTAGTGACCTCTCTTCCATTAGTTCACAGGGAAGTCTTTCACATGGACCTAGCTGCCCAAGAGAAAAAAAAAATAATCCTGTTGCAAACAATAGTGGACGTACTGACTTCTTGTTGCTGAAGCCACCTCCCTGAAGCGAAAAGAGTTTTGCTGGCATAAGGCGTAATTTATAGACCACTTCAGACACAGTTGTCCAAATGTCTTTTGAAAACCTGGTCTGGCAAATGTAAGAGCTGCATTAGCAGTACACTGCTAAAACCGCCTCAAGGGTTATCAACATATCCATCTGTCTTTCATGGAAACTGGAGATGGAAAAGAGCTCGTAGGTACTTCGTTCATATCTTTGCCAATGCAAGACTGCTCCACACTGTGTTCCTAGAGGTTTGTCCAGTTTTTAATGACTCGAGTAAAGGAGCTCCCACCATTTTCCTCCAGAGACTATTCTCTATCATAAAAGATTTCACTGTAAAGAAACAATTCCTGACACTCAGCCTAAAATATTCCCTTGCTGACTTTTCCATTCATCTCTATTATATATACTATACAGCAAAAGCCAAACTGCTCCCAGTTACATCATACAGTCCTTTAAAAGTTAGTCACATTGCCTTGGTGTAATGCCGAAAAGAATTTGTCCTTACACTTCGTTCTTCAGAAAATCTTGACGGAGGTAGCAGCTTTATTTTCATGACACACATTAGAAGAATAAAGGGTATAAACTGGCAGGAACCTCACATCAAAAGAAAATCTGCAATTCTACATTAGCCAGGCCCTTTTTGAAAGTTGTGAAAGAAATAAAAGGCCACGGTCCATTGGGATTTTATAAACCAAAAGGTGCTGGGGAGTGTGTAGATAGCAGAATGATGTCATTTACCAGTAAACAATTTGCAGACCAAGTGAGCATCTGTGCAAATTTTCCCCATTTTAAGAAGTTCGTTCCTGTGTGGAGCTGCTGCATCTTGGTTCTTCGATTCCATTAAAAGGTATCATAAACAATAACAGCCACAATAACTCATTGTTAACTTGCAGAGCCCTTGGCTCCTAACAATAGTATTTACTCAGGGAGCGTTCTGTATTTACACATTCTTAAGTTATGAGCAGCCATCTCTAAGGATAAGGAACTGCTGCAACTCCATGCAGCATGCGGCCCGGGGATTCATAAATACATAATCCTACATCACCAGTTGCACAATGGTTTTTGCTAATTTTTTTTCCTAGATATCCCTTAAAAATAATCTTTTTAAGAAAAGCCTGTTCCTTTCAAAAGTCTAAGCTCCCTTTCAAAGCAGGAGCTAGCAATGCAACTTGCCTTTAAGTTTTAATCTTGATTGCTTTAATTATCGATCAGATCGTTTAATGCAGCATTATGAAAAGTTGTGCCATAGGTAGTACTAGAAAGAGGTGTGTATACTTCAGAGTTTACGTCTTTATATGTGAAATAAAAGCTGAATTTGAGCCCTGGTAGATATTGAAAACAGATGAAATGTTTCTGACTTTCACTGACTAGTCCTTCAATTAGTTTGCTCTTTAGTTCTGCCAAAATTACTTGTGACATTTTATTCATTGGCACAATAACAACAGGTCATTTTCAATAACCCGTGGCTAGCCCCATACAAAGAGATTAAGCAAATTCTCTTATTTCCCATGGGAAACATTAAGGTCAGTGTAAAGGCTGTCGAGAGAAGGAAGGGTTAAAATTCCACCGCCAGAGCCCCTCCAGTGATTAGAAACCCAAAGCAAAAGAAATCAATGTTAGCTACACCAGTCCCTCAGGAACAGGAAAAAAAATTCACACAATCAAGAAATACCTTTCTCTCTCTCTCACTTTTAAAATGGATGACTGAAGTATTTTATTATATTCTTTTATTCACAGCTCCTGTGAGGAAGGAGCGCTGCAGAGACCTCAAAACCAGAACATCTAATATGGGTAACCGTAAGCGCAGACCTGAATTTTGGTCGTCCTTACCTCCCGCCACGTCTCTGATCTTCAAGACAAATGCTACTATGACTGAAGATCTAGAAATAACAACAGAAGCCCACAAAAGTCTCCCAGCAATTACTAAATCCAGCAAGGAGATTCACTGACCTCGCTCTCTTGATCTCTCACTAATCACTATCACTGTCACAGCTGTGACTGAGACCCAGACGGAGCCCATCTCTCACTGATGTGGGTGTTACTAATGAAGGCTTTGGGATTCACAATGGGTAAGAAATTTGGGGCAATTTACAGACCAAGTAGCTGAGAGACAGCACCTGGTACTGCAGGGCAATTCCCAGGCCACCCCAAGTTACACCCTTCTGACTTGTTAGTCTAACCGTTTAGACTCCGGGTTACACCAGTGCAGTAAGTACAAACCGCATCTGCAGCAGAGCTGCAACGAAGGATGGAAAGCTTTAGATATGAGGAATGCCATTTACACAGCTTCGTATGTCTCCAGATCCCCTAAAGGAAAGCAGGCCAGCAGTTTGACAAAAAGCATGCTGCCTGAGCTACTGCATTCTGTGTTCGCAGTGCCGTAAAGATTACACACGCCCAAATCAGCACAGTTTTTCTTCTTCTTCTTTTTTTTTTTTTTTTTTTTTTTTAACCTAAAATGCTTTCCCTTATGGACTTAGTTTGTCCTTATGACCTGCAGAGTGTGGTGGTTCTGCAAAAACAGCACTTCAACAGTGGCTTTGTGAAAGTCTAAGTATGGCTCATTGAATCTAGCCAGCAGTTCCTCTGTTTGTTTATTTAACTTTGCAAATGCAACCTAGCCCCCTCAGAGCTTACCTGCAACTAGGGCTTGGGATTTTTCTTGTTCTTGGTTGTGTTGGATTTTTATTTTTCTTTTCCAGGTTAAAAAAAAAAGGCCTCAGGTAAAATTAATGCCTCAGTAATATGAATGCAACCTAATCTACAGTTGATATTTAGATGTCATTGGAATCAGAAACTATGATAATATCATAACTATCTTAACAGTTAACTCATTCAAACTCATTTCTCTGGGAATGAGAGCAGAATCTGAAAAACTGAGTAATGAAATCCTAGAGAAAAGTCTCGTGCAAAACTGAACTGCTTTGCTTGCAGATAAGGGACAAGGTAGGTAAAAAGAACTGGCCTGAAATAGTAAAAAGGGCAGAAACACAATCAAAGATACCTAAACCAGAAACCTGGCATAAAATGACTGACTTAGTAACTCCACAAAGCTTTAGCATGCCTGTTTGAGAAAAAACATTTCAAAGATAAATATCTGAGATAAGATAGACAATTGAAGGTATTACCTTGTGGCAATTGCCCAGCACGTCACACGTAATTTGAGATTATTAAAGTAAATCTGAAATGTTAACTGTGAAATAACATTATGTGCTGTTTTATGTGAAAGAAGATATAACAATGGTAGAATGATTCTCCCAAGTACCATGACAGGTATATTTGAGAGATGGTGTTTTAACTGTAAATCCACAGGTCTTTCATATTCCTCCCATATCATCTGTATCTGTGAGATTACATATTGTAGAAGAAAATGGACTATTCAAACGGTACAGAAAATCCATCTCACAGCGTTCAAGTACATGGTGGTAAAGGTTTGGTTTGTTACGATTTCGTTTCTCCTCCCGCTTCGTAAGAAAACCACTAGGGGCACATTTTGCAAAGCTAACTTTGGGTTTTTTTTGGTAACTGTAACTTTTGCAGACAAGATTGCATCTATAAAGGAGGAGGGTCCAAGACAAAATACTAATCTATTCCCAGGCAACTGAAATTTCCATTCATATTGAAAGCTTTTGGCAAGAAATTTCAAAGTCTTGCTGCAAAGTAAAAGAGTTCTTACTGCAGATTATGAAGGAAAAGCAAATGGCTGAAGACTTACTCACTTAACAGCTTGCAGGAGTGCTTGCCAGCGATGTGGATAACCAGCGCTTGGATCCCTGCTCAAGCCTCATGCACCTCCAAGCTGCAGACCCCTAGCAAGCACTCTTACTGTAAGGCTTTTCGATTCCACCTCCGGCTGCTGAGAGAACTGAAATATTTGCCCTAGTCTTCTAGGAGAAGCATATTACGTGAAATATGATGAATGGTCATTGTGGATCATTTAAGAGGGCAAGACTCTAAGTGGGCGCTCTCAAGCTGGTGACCACCCCAGGACCACAACACTGGCATTAAATGTAAAAACCTAAAAACTCCATTGGTGTGGCAAATTACGGGATACGGAGCAACTGCAATTGCAAGTCTGCAATTCCCACAGAGAAGCAACAATATCAGCGATAGCGACAAAAAAAATTTCATTTCAAAGTCATAAGATTTTAACCCATATTTGCAGTGGTAAATATGGGGGATCTTTTGTTATATTGTTCTGATTCAGTTCCTACTGGGACAGATGTTATCATCTGGCAGCAAGGCTATAATTCAAGGCCGCTTTGAAAGCCTATGGGAATCCCTAATTCATTTCAAAGATGAGAGAAAGTATTTTGGAAAACAGCAGTCTAGCTAGTTTTGTCATTTTTACAGGTCTTCCTCATAGCCTTCTTTCATTATTATTTTATCTTATGGTTGAAAAAGCTTGGTTTGCTAGCATTCATCTTGCAAAAGCTGCAAAGCCTAAACACCTCAGGAAGTATGAGCAAAAAGATGTTGATTTTTCACGTTGGACTGCTTCAGCTGAGCTCCAGATTTAGATTTATGTGTTGGCAAATGACCCACCCCCCCAATTTTTTTTATGAGATACCCAGAGTAAGTGATTTCTCAGATTACTCCCTCCCAACTTGCATCATTTAGTTATGACATATGTCTTCAGTTTGGATTCTGAATTTGAATACAGTTTCACGCTCCAAGTCCTTAGAATAATGAATATTATGAATTACTCACTGTACCTGTGTTTTTCTCTCAGATTGCACAGGGCTGGTGTTCAGATCAACACTTCTAATCGTCATTTTTGTGATCCCAGTCGTACCCTGTAGAAACTACAGTAGCTGTATGAAGGACTAAAGATGATTGTATCCACCTTCTCCTCCCTCAGATCTCCCACCTCACATAACTTGACTGCAAAACTGAAACCTGTTTAGCTCAAAGCTCGTGGGTGGCAATTGACTTACATATCCTGTGGAAAAAAACATACATTTTACATTAAACTTGATGAAGACTTCCCCAGTATCTCTATCACTCTGCACTTCCAGGGGACTGGCACACTCAAGAGTTTCAAGAAATGGTGAGGTCACCCAGCCAGCACAGCTGAACAGCACTCAGGCTGTATCAGAGCTCTTTCAGACACATAACAATGTCACAACATACGTGCAGGAACAAGTGGAATGATAACAGAAACTAAGGGCAAAAAATGACGGGGTAAGAAAATAATTTTACAGAAATAAAGCCCTGACAGTAGTTCAAGTTAAGCCATAGTCTCCTCCAGGTTCCTATACATCTGAATGCTGAAACCATATTTGTCTTTGGCATCTGGCAATGTCATTTAATATGTTCTTATGGCCCTGCATGCAGTTAAGCATGCACTGTATATTATTTTATGATGTTTGAATTGGAATCACACTTTCTGGGTACAAGTATTCATGTTTTTGCAGATTCTTGTGTAAAGCTGGGAGAACCTGTTTCCAATTTCATGACCGTTTATCGCTAATCCAAAATGACTGCAGCATTACCTACAGACAGGAAGCTGGATGAGGACTTGTGTGTTTTGGATGCATCATGCTCTTCCCAGGAAACTCTGTTAAACTAGTTTTATGCTTACATGAGAGGAAGACAGAAATTACTAATGGACATGACCGTGCCTAATCTATATATAGTTTAGCAAAATAAAGGTAAAATTGAGATGGGTCTTATAGCAGCTCTTCATCCATAGGAGCTCAAAAAATCATTTCAGCATTCCATTCAGGTTTCTGCTTTTGCTTTCTCAAAACTCAAACTGCATAAAAGGGTCCTGCACTCACTAGTTCAGCCAACTTTCAGGAATTTTACAGGTTTTGGTCTCTAGGCCTAACAGTTAACTTTTCCTGAAATAACGAAAATCTTACTGCAAAACATTTCTTCTATATAATTCACGCTATCATCTTGCAAGAGATTACACTGAACTGCAGTCATATTACATGTCAAATGAAACATATTGTAGAATATTCCCTTGGGGAGCAAAAAACAATGCTGACGAGAGGATGGATTAAACTGTCCTCCAGAACAACCAGGAACAGCCTAAGAAATATGTACTTAACATTTTATGAACTTCCAAAACTTTAGAGGTTCATTTTGGCCAGCAGCTGATTTAGAATTGTTCTAATAACTCTTGTGAGAAAAGGCTTTCTCCTGAGATTTACAGCAGTCCAGGATTTTGATGGATAGAAAGAGCCGTAAGATTGCTCTCTTAATAATTCTGGATTTTTATGTTTAATCATCATAATCAAACAGTAAAGGTGCACATATTTTCCTCCCCTTAGAAAGTTAACCATTTCATTGGAACTTTGCTGAAAAGTATTAGCATCTGGTTTGCTTGAAAAGGATTTGATCTGATTGGATTGTTTATTATTCTGTTCAAATACATTGCTCATTATGTTACTCAAGCAACTTAGGGAAGGTTTTCAAGGAATATATATTATTGGCCACAGTTAGAAAAACACCTCCAGATTTAACTTCCAATTAAGTGAACCTGTAGTTAGTTAATGATAAGCACAAAAATTAGCAAGCAGTCTTCCTTCTACAGCTTGCATATTCATTTGATGCCATTTAATGATAAGCAACATCTACATGACCCATCCAGAACTGCAGGGAGAAAAATGATTATATGAATTTAAAGAACACTGTTTATGACAGTGAGAAAACAGGAAACGAGATAACTAAGACTCTGAATGAAAATACGTTTTCAGAAACCATTCAAAACTAGTTCGTTGACAAGATGCTCAACACGACCCAGCAATGTGCATTTGCAGCCCAGAAAGCCAACCGTATCCTGGGCCGCATCAAAAGAAGCATGACCAGCAGGTTGAGGGAGGTGATTCTGCCCCTCTGCTCTCGTGAGATCCCACCTGGAGTACTGCGTTCAGCTCTGGGGGCCTCAGCGTAAGAAGGACACGGACCTGTCGGAGCGAGTCCAGAGGGCCACGAAGATGATCAGAGGGCTGAAGTACCTCTCCTATGAGGAAAGGCTGAGAGAGTTGGGGTTGTTCAGCCTGGAGAAGAGACGGCTCTGGGGAGACCTTATTGCTGCCTTCTAGTACCTAAAGGGGGCCTACAAGAAAGCCAGAGAGGAACTTTTTACAAGGGCATGTAGTGATAGGACAAGGGATAATGGCTTTAAATGGAATGAGGGTAGATTTAGATTAGATGTAAGGAAGAAGTTCTTCCCTGTGAGGGTGGTGAGGCACTGGGACAGGTTGCCCAGAGAGGTTGTGGATGCCCCATCCCTGGAAGCGTTCAAGCCCAGGTTGGATGGGGCTTTGAGCAACCTGGTCTAGTGGAAGGGGTCCCTGCCCGTGGCACAGGGGTTGGAACTAGATGATCTTTAAGGTCCCTTCCAACCCAAACCATTCTACGATTCAACAGTGTTGTATATTTTTTAGGTTTTTTTGTTGTCCTCTACAAGCTTTACTTAAGAACAAGCATAAGTCTATTACCAATTTCAATTGACCAAGTCTGAATGCCTATGTCTAACCCTTTCCCTCCAAACAATTCTGTACCTAAATTTTATTACCTGAGAAGATGCTATACCTACTCTTGCTCCTGGCTCTTGGAAGAGAGTTAGAGAAGGAAACCTTCTTCATGGAGGATACTACTTTCAACGCTTCTGCATGTGACGGAGATCTCTGGAGACAAGGTTTTCTAATACTTGCTTAGTCTGTAAGACATAATTTGGCTTTTTTTCTATTAATAAAAACAATTCATGGTTATTTGACTAACATAATTATGAATTACACCATGCTTTGGTGTTTCTTCGAATGATTTACATTTTTCTATATTACTTTATAAATGTCTTCAGGGTTTTTCCCTATAATTTTATTATTGGATTTTATGTATTTAGTTACAGTACATTATGATTTCCATGGCTAACTTTTTAACTGTCAAACCATTTAATAGAATGGAAATTTAAAAATCAGCAAAGAATATATGTCAAAGCATGTTCACAATCAAGTTCACAATCCCTTAAAAATAATTAAATTTGTAGGAAACGAAGAACAAAGCCATGTTTGTCCCTTGCCACTAGAGCTCTATAGCGTGAAGCCCACCAGAGCTCAACGGCTGTGAAGCCACAGACACTATTCAGTATCCTGAGGGGAAAATAACCTGTCTGAGGCAGCTCTAATAGCTCCCAGTATACATTCAGTACAACCTCCCCTGTCCTCAGAAATAGTCTGTGACTCAGCCCCAGTGTTTTTCAGGCAGAGTCTGCGTGACTGTGTCTAGAAAAACAGCTGAGAACAATGTCTACCTGACCAGAAGGTACTCACAGGAGCTAAACATCTCAAAAGGAAAAACTGCCTGTCTGTCATCTTCCCTAAAGGAAAAAGTACTTAAGCATGAAAAGGAAGTAGGAAACGAGAATTTCCAGGATGAATGAGGGCGTAGAGGATCACGAGAACAAACTACCTTGACAAGCAAGGGAGGCACATGAGGATCCAGAAATCACATGAATGGCTGCACCCACATTGTAGTAAGTCATAAAATGCTCCACCCCTTCTTATCTTTCCTTCCTGCAAAATAAGAGGAGTGATTGATGATCACAACTGCCATCGCACACCTAGTGCCATGTAAAGGTATCACATCCAGAAGAAAATGAGGAGAGCAAATGCTCGGTTTACAGGAAAACATCACAGTTTGAAACACCTACGGTACTATCAAGGACCCAGGAAACAGTTCATGGCTAAAATACAGGATGAAGCATCAAAAGGTGCCTGTTCCATTTCCAGCTGTCAGAGCCTCTTGGTGGGACTTAAACCAAGCCACTTAGCTTTCCTGTGCCCTAATATTCACAAGATGTTTGCCCGTTCCAAAATATTCTACAACTTGTAGAGAAACAGACTCAGTCCCTCCTGTTAAGTAGTAACTGGAGCAAAGAGAGAGTGTAAAATCATCAGACACCTTCCCAGCATGAGGGAAAGCTGAGTTACAGTCCTTCTTCTAGTGAATATTTCAAAATCCTGGATGAAGCACTAATATGCAGGCTTGCTGTACTCTTTGGAGCACTGCACAGTTTAACGGCATCCACTGAATGGGCAGAAAGCGTCATCTGCCTTCTCCCACATCCTAGCAGCGAGGCATCCCCACAGAAGCATGGCTTTCATTTGCTTTAGGGGGAAAAAAAAAAAAAAAAAAAAAAAAATTAATTGGTGTCCTGGACATGAGACAATGCTGAGCAGCAGGATCAGAAGATGGCAGCTGCCGCAGCAGCACTGCCTCTGCGCAGAGAGCCGGCGCGATTTATGAGGCAACCTCGGCGCGTACGGTGGATTTGCACCCCACTGGCAACCCGGGCAGGAAAAAAAACCACCAAGAGCATGGTGTTGGACACAGCGTCTGTCGGCGGGCACACAGGCATTTAATGCCGCCACAGGCAAGGCATTTCTGGGCACAGCAAGCCATAACACTTTTGGCACCTGAGGAACTTCAGCACAGCAAACCGAGGCTGCTGGAAATGCTGGTGCTGGGTGGGAGCTGTACGTGACTTCCGAGGAGTGGAATTTTGGTGTTAGATGCTTAGAATATGAATCACGGGATCTGGGCGCTGGCGTGCCAAAGCTGATTTGGCCCAAAATGGCCACATAACTACAGCTGTTCAGATTTTTTTTTTTTTATTTCTTTTTTTTTCCTTTTTTTTAAAAGGAAAGTGTTTCTCTTCAAATAGCGCAGATTTGCCAAAACCAAACCTTTTGTAGGAGTGTATCAATTTAAACTTCAAGGAAAGTGCTCCATGTCCAAGACAGGAATTCTGTTTATACCCCTAGATTTCTTACCACTACCCTTCTGTCCAATAACTGAAAGGGCAGACATCAGGAGACTCATCTCAGGTATACAGACTGAAGTTTAAGTCCTGGGCTGACTCAGAGATAAGAGGTCTTGAACCTCAGACCCATGCAAAGAAGAAGCAAGCTATAAGCTTAACCTATGGATAGAAGGGTCTTGGTCATGTTTTTTTTCTTCTCAATTGCTATTTTCATCCAAATACAAAGTCGGAAAAATTCTACATTTCCCCCCTCTTTTTCTTTTTTCCTGCGGGCCAGGAAATCTATTTCCTGTTCAGCTTCAGGCATAACTTACCCCCGCACTGTTTGGCCATTGTAGGATTTTCTGTACCTTCAGTTATTCTCTCTATTTTTGTTAAACTGCCATCAGGGAATTAGTGCTCCAGGTTCATTTTTGAGCGACTTCCAAGAACAAAATATGTCCGTCAAAGCAAATCTATTGCTCCCAGTTACTTATATCCTATCTCTGAAGGCAGAGCTTGGCCTGAGTACTGCACATCAAGGAGTTGTTAGTTCTGAACCATGTTGGCTTCTCATTTCAGGATACAAAACGGCTTTTCCCACAGCATTCTAGAGTAGTGTTACACACAGCAACCTGCTGTATGTTTGGGAAAAGGAGGAAAAAAAAAAAACAACCCACCAACCACGCTGGTTTCTGAATGCACTGAAAAGATATAAGACCAGATTCACCAATAAGTTCCAGCTGCTTTGCACTCCTCTGGCAACGCAAAACAGCTGTAAAGCTGGTTTATCCAGGTTTAGCCAAGCCTATGGATACTTTGCATCATCAGAGTACAAAAAAGTCAGGACTTTCTACTGAGTCTAGTTAATAGAAAATATTACACTGCTACTACGCAAAGCACAGGGAGATAACACACGGACATACCTTCAGTCTGCTGTATGCTATTATTCTGGACTACATCTTGTCATCTTGTCACAGGTTCCGCAGAAGGGGAGAGGGATCTCCATTTTCTGCTTATCAATTATATATCTGAAAAGTCCTCTGCATACATGCTTCTTTAAAAATACTCAAGACAACACATAACTACATTTTAAATGTTCCAGAAGTATCAATTTTTAATGATACTTTGAATGCATTTTGTTATGCCACATATTTGAAATATTATGAAAATTGGCAAAGTTGTCCCATTTTAAACATACAGTATTTTATACAGGGGATATATATTTTAAATATACATGCAATAAATTTTAAGCAAATATATTACAAATATATAGAAAACCTATATTTTTTCCATATGTGAAGAAATGATCCCTGCTACAGCCATTTTATTGTTCGCTGCAGACAGTTATGTGAAGCAGACTGCATTCATTTTATTTTTCTCCTACAAATCTGGAAAATTTTTGCAGAACCCTCACATACAGTTAGCACGATAACTGAACCCTATTACAGACATCATGTAACCACAATGTAAAAGCTATCTCTTGAGCTCTATTGACAGAGCTGTGTGTTTTAACATGAGCTCTTAAAAAATTGGAAAGCAAATCAGTCCTACTTGGGTTCATGTCCTTGGTCCTCAGAGATCCATGTCTTTATATCCTTGACTTAATCACACTGCGTCTTAAGACTTCTACTCACAGTTTCCTTTTTGTATTGGAAATATCTACATCAGAAGCAGAGGGCATAGTTATGATAGCTTGGTGACTAAACCAAGGATTACTTGAAAACCCCTCCTACTGTTAGCAGAGTAATTTCATTTCACAACCAATTTATTGTTGTTTCCAGCTTTAAGCGCTTCGAGCATTGAAAGAACTGTTGCTCATAGCTTAGCACTTGGGATTATAGATTTTGTTCAGCTGTAAACCAGCTTATTTGTTAAAAATAAATTCTCAGCTGAAAGCAAATTTTTTCATATAGTAAAACCAAACGACAGATATTCAGCTCTGGCTGCAAAGTTCCTAGCCTTTCTACATCACTCCCGGTGCCCAGAGAACAAGAAATTAAGAATCAGAAGGAAAACAGATCTGTTCTCCAACCGTGTAAACTTTTGATCCTACTTGTAAAGACAACAACTGTCCAGGGGCAAATCCATTTTTAGAACTAGGTGCTGGTTCTTTAAAAGATTTTTGACCACGTCATCTCATCCCACTATTGCTATTTTATTTCAACAGTCAGCTATTTTAATATCCCTGTTCCCATGTCATTGCAGAGTAGATCTGTCCTCTTTTGACAGATCCTAAATACCAGGGTGTGCAGAACATGCAGCCATTTTACAGCTTTTTCAGATAATAAATTTTACTCTCCACACAAGAAATTGTTTAAATCATATCCAGACACAAGCTCACTTAGGAAGCTACTGGCTTGAGCCACTAAACAGTATCTGCCCCACCGCTATGGAAAGACCCCAGCAAACAACAGTATTCAGTTTACCCCACCAAACCCCACCTCTACCGCAGCCAATGAATGACAGCTCAGACTGACGGAGAAATCCTCTTTGAGACTTCAGGCACTTTCTAGCCATTTGACCACCCTCTTCATGTGGATCAACTGAAAATGAAGAAGCCCGGCTTCTGAACAGACAAAAAAATTTGTGTGGCTCCATAAACAGTCACACAGACACCAATGTGGCTGTGGAATCACCAGCTCAAAAGGTGACAGGAGCTTTAACTACTTACAGGGCAAAATACTCCCTTACTTAATAATTCACGAATTATAGTGTAATCAGCAGCTTTTAGTCACAGTACTTTCCCTCCAGCTCTCAGAAATGCTGTCTTCTAACAGAAATGTTGCAACTTGGTATCTTCTCTTTCTTCCTCTTATTCAGTGGTATTGGAGAAGGATTTTTGAAAGTCCTACAGTGACTTAAGATGTAATCAAAGAAAAAAAGAAGTTAAGAAATTTAAATGGTGACTGCAGCACACATGACAGTAAACATCCTAGCTTAAACTAATCCAAGTAACAACAGCCGCGAATACATAGCGTTATGGGTTCTGCCCTGTGTCTGTGATCACAGTACCTAACCACAGCCGAGGGCGAGTTTGCCCTCTGGTTTTGATATATATATAAAAATTTGTGCCATCTCAGCTTCACTGTTATTTAATCATGCTAAGTAGAATGAGTTAAGACAGGTATGCAAGCACATGCCAAATACCTCTGTTTTTATACAAGGATTTACTCTTAAAATTAAGTGCCACACTGACTGTGGTGCTGGAAGCCAATGCAGCCCAGTGGGTATGAGAGCCTTTGGAAACATCTCCCAAAATGGGAAAGTTCCATAAAGTTTGTATGTCTTTGTATATTTAAATGACAGGTATGATACACAAAACTCCATGCATATTTATATATATTTATATAGAGTGTGCATATCTGCAACTGTGTAGACATACATGATCAGTCATTATATAAATTTCAGACATCTGTTTTAGTCATACAATTGGATGCCATCATCATTAATAGGTAAATCATGTTGCAAAACTTACATTAATCTATATAAGTACTGCATAAACTATCATAGATCACAGAGTTAAGGTCATGCGTGGATTTTTTTTCTTTTTTTAAGTCAAATTTTGTTAGGATAAAAGTTTAGTTTTTGAGAGACAAATGGTAGCAAAAGCATTATCATCTCAGGCAGCTTTACTTAAGAGTATATGCTTCTTAAATTTCCCCGAATATAACGAGACCAATTCCCACATTTCCTCAACTGCCTCCAAAAGACGAGCCAGTTGTGGCCGTATCTCTGAAGATGCTTCAGGACAGCTCTTCTGGAATGAATCATCTTCTCATGCACTATAAATATACTAGGCCTAAAAATTAGTACGTATCTGTCCTTCCACTTACCATCTCCCCGATTACGCAGTTTGCGGAGGCTGTCTCGGAGATCGAGTTCACGACGAAATGCCAAGGAAGCCATACGATGGTATTTGCATCCTACATCAGAAGAATCTCTGCCTCTTAGGTACTGCCACATAAAGGTATCCCCACTGATTCTGAAGAAGACAAGTGCAAGCAAAAATTGATATAATTTTCTAAAGGGTTAAGCTAACTCTGACTCTTTTTTTATCGCTGCCTGCAGTGAAAGCTCTCACAAACATCGGGTAGCATAATCCAAGCAATGCTAAGCACTTTGGAAATTCCCCCCTGTATTATTAAGCAAGCATTAATTTTGGTTTGCTTTTCTGGGAATATTTGTGCAAAGTATTTTTGTGTACATAAATGTTTGGGAGGGAGCATGTACCCTCCGAACGCAGCACCTGAACAAACACGTTTGCATATAACCCTGTAAATGTCTAGATTAATGCGGATCAGCAGTGGAACTGCTGCTTTGACCACCCTGTCTGTAAAGCAATGTCTTCAAGAAATGTGACCAGAAAAAAATTAAATGTAAAGCTTGTAGGTCAGCCAATAAATCTGGCTTACGTCTTTCTCTCTTCCTCAGGCAGGAAGGAACCCGGCTATTTTTAAATCTGGTGTCCAGGTACACAGCCAAAAACAAATGCTACTTCTGCTGGAGAAGACGACAGGAAAAGGTTTTACACATTCTAAAGGCTTCCCAAGGCCTGCTAGTCTCCTCTCTCTTGGTCCTCGGTGTGTCACACACTCTCATCCTAGGATAATTTACTTTCCACTGATCTTTTTTGCGGTGCTGCTTTTTCCAGTTAGGAAACAGAAATGGCACTGTGTTACTTAAGGTGTTGTTTGTTTGTTTGTTTTTTAAAAAAAGGCTACTTAATTCTGTATTTGCAGCAAAGTAACAATGTAACATTTCCTTCAGACCATTTAGGAACAATCCGATAATGCCAAATCTATCCAAATTATTTCATTTAATAATTTCAAAGAGTAGATACTATCATTAGTATTACAGGTTTTATAAAGAAGTCAAAAAGGGGAAGAAAGATCAATAAACATTTTATTCCAATGATCTGTTCAGGACTTTTTTGTTTCCTTAGGTTTCAAAATTGTTCAGAACAACAACTTGATTTCACCTTATTAACTCTTAATAGTGAAGCCTTTCATATGTAATGTATCATTAGAAAGGCTTCTGGACATTCTCAAAACCAATTCATTTTAAAGTGTTAGATTTGTTGCAATTATTTTCCATATCTTCACCATTTATAGTTTCTCTTTCTTGATAATCAATTAAAAAACATTATAACTAGTCTAAGTCTTTAAAGCCACTTCAAACTTTCTTCATCACTTCTCTGTTTTTACTTCTCTCCCTTTTCTATTTTTTTTTAACCTTTAAGGCCTGACCGTGGTTTTTGGAGATTACAGTAATAGCTATCTTTCCTAAAAAGCATACGTGACTTATTCAGCACTGTATTTCTATAGTAATTCTACGCTATAAATTGAGATCTAATTGCAGTTATTCTTCTGAGAGTTTTAAATGGTAGACAGCTCCAAACATGGGCAGAATGCTCCAGTTCTTCACCACAGGCTGATTTTGAAGGTAATATTCACTCCGTAAATGGAAACCAATATTTAGTCGCTGGGGTATTAATTCACGCGACAGGATTGTTTAGCTACAATCGGTCCACGAGGACCATACGGTGCCGTCATCCTTGTGCACTGCCGTCAGGTGACAACAGGTCTAACTCCATTAGGATGCTGCACTCGCAGCCCACCGATAGTAATTTAATTCCTCTGTCCATGAGTTTCCCCTGGGCAAGCAGGAGCAGGTCAGAGCAGTGTAAACGCAGCTGGACAAAGTAGCAGGGAGGTGCTTATTTTCTTTGTGGACATCATTGACTCCAGCCCTGGCAAACGTGCCAGAGGAGACATGGATATTTCCCCCTTTACATTTTAGAGCTCTTCTCCCTGTCCTCAAGAAAAGGTTAGCGTAGAGCCCCCAAATGGATCCTTTCTGGACTTGAAAAGGCTGAAGCTCTTGTGCCAGAGGGAACGGTTAGATTAAGCCAGAAGGTGGGGCACAGGGAGGTCTGCAAGAAAAACAGATATTTAGCAGCAGGCTGACCAGATTACAGGCGGGCTGGCAGCAAGTGACTGAGGTGATAGCGTTTGAAGGAGTTGGAAGAGCAGACTGAGGCCCAAATAGATCATTTAAGATGTTTCTAGGAAAAGGCTTTATGACCCTGTGTTCTCTAATAAACTTTTCTCATTATAAAAAGGTAATAAAAGGATTCAGTTTAATAAATCCTCTGGTATTTTATATAAAATATAATATTAAATAACGAGAAAAGAAATATTCTGCTCTTTTCTTCCTAAAAGGATAGTTCCAGAAAACTACTGGAAGAAATGCATTAAAAACATTTCTTCTCTGCTTTGGTGAAAAAAAATGAAAACGTCTAGCCTAAAACATTTCTGCTGTGGGTACAATGAACAAAAAATCTACAGAGCCCATCCAGGGAAATGCTCATGGAAAAAGTACGAACTGTCCTGGCAGAACAGTGGAGGAAAGCGCATTGCAGACTTATCTGTCATAACTTCACCTGGCCTGCAGATCAGCAAAGAGATCTTTAGGGTGCAACGTTATGAATCCTTCATTTCATCGCTAATGCTCAAGACCATATCGCCACATCCATTTTACAGGGTCAGTAGAAAGAACTGAGTGAAGAAAGATAGGAGGAAAGGTAGAGAAGAGAAACACTAACAGTAGAAAGTGGTAAGATTTGTTTTCCCAAGAAAGCTGGCCTTTCGTGTGTATCAGAAATACTTCTTAGTGATAAAATTTTGTGAAAGCACAAAAAAAATAGAAGGGCCTGTTCTGAACTGCTTGTGCCACCCAAAAGGAATGCAAGAGAAAAATCAAAATCCAAAAGAGGAAAGATAAAACAACGCATTTCTCATCCATGCAGTATGATAGGAAACATAAAACATTTGACTCACACTAGGATGCTCCAGGATGCAGTTGTAAAAAATAAAAGTACTCTGGGGAGCAACAGCATTCTCAGGGCTAAGAAACTTACTGGTTTTATTCCAACATATTCGAAGACAATGTGTTCTCTCATTGTCCTTTTCAACTCCGAAAAAAAAGCTTAGGCAGTGGTTCCACCACACAGTAAATCCACTTATGGGCTCCAACTACCAAAATCCTATTGGCATCAATTACTTACCATTCCTGTACTGCTGACAGTTTACCTTACACTGTTAGCTTTCTTATGGCAAAGGTTGGTTCAATAAAGATTAGGATTACAGGATCATATGATAATTCAGTTTGAAAGGAAGCCCAGGAGGTCATCTAGTCCAGCCTCCTGCTCAAAGCAGGGCTGGCTGTTTGACAGGATAGGTAGGATGTGCATCCCCAGGTCAGGGCTGTCTTTTCCAGAGACAGAATCTGGAAGAAGCAGATAAAATTTGACTCTTATACCTGTGCCTTTGGTACCTGAGCTGCTTGAGACAGCAGCTGCCTGCTGTTTGCTTGAAGGCAGTCCTCCACTTGCTTACCCTTCAGCTGGAAAACCTGAAGGACTCAGGGCTTTGACCGACTCACTCATTTTTTCAGTATTAGAGTGATATTCTTCACCCCCCCAAAGTACTTCTCTCAAGTGGTTTTAGCACTGCACATTAGCCAGGATAACTTCCTGATGCGTGTTTTCCTTCCTGGACTGTGGCAGTCTTGCCTGTGCTGGGTGGCAAGCAAGCACTCAGTGCATATATTTTATACGTATACACACACAAAGACAAGACTGATAGAAATCCTCCTCCAGGTGCTTAGTAATCTTTATTAGAAGAAACAGTTTGTCCAGAGTTTGGGGGTCCCAAAAAGCTACAGCTCTAGGACAAGGAGGCCACCAGTTAGGACTGGGCAGAGAGTCTACTGTGGCCTCAGTAATTACTGAGGCTGGTTTCAGTTCTCTCTCACTCTACGCATAGGGAAGAATAGAGAAGCAGAGAAATGGGGATAGCATCACACCATAGGTACCAAACTGTCTTAGATTTGCTACACATTCCATAACAGGGTAGAATTAAACTGGTAAACCATGGCAGTAAATTCAAGAAAGTCAAATCAAATGGAAAGTGATGCCCATGTAGCCCAATGAGGCATTGCTAGGGAAAACAGCACAATAACATTGCTTAGGCACAGAGCTCAGAGAAAAGGCAGAGGGAAAGCAGAGGCAGCGAAAGAACTTGTAGAGAAAGCAATAGAAAAGCAACAGCAGGCAACCAGTAGATAAGCACGATATTTGTACCGTATTTACAGATGCAAATAACATACAGAACAATTTAGAGTGTGCCTAATTCAAAAGCCATGTTTCTTCTTTTCCACTGCTGGTTTGTTTGGGGTTTTTTTTTCCAGTGGTACAGACGCATGCTGAAATAGCAAAGAAAAGCTTGTATCTTTGCACTTTTGACAATAATTTGTCCCTTTAGGAACACAGTGGGGTCATAACTTTAGGGAACATCACATACACATTCTCTACTCAGGCTCCCCTAAGACTTACGTAAGTGCCTAGATTTTCACCTGTGGCAGATTTGCTAACAAAACAGTATTACATCTCTAGATCTCTGTGCCAGTGTTTACCCTCAGACAGTACAGATGTGAGGTCTTAATGTGTTTTTCCACTTTCAAGGTCAAGCAGGCCAAACAGCGAGAACAGAAACCTCCAGTAATGTGGACTTAAAATGCTTCAAGAGAAACTTTTTGCATTATCTTTTTTCTGAACAAGGGTTTTTGCAGGATGATGTCCATCAAGCAAAGACAAGTGACGAGCTCAACTGTCGACAGTTACAATGTGTTAAATGGTGTTAACCACATCAGTACCTTCTTCTAATCCAGCTGACATTCAATGGCTATATAAGGTCGCCACACAACCCAGAAAGGACAGAATATACCTTAAGCAAAGTTCCTTAGAAACACCCATCCTACACCAGAACGTCCCATGAAAGCCACATCTGAACATTCTTCTAACAGGTACCCGAACGGACACCAAGTTTTTAACGTGCCACTCAAGGGTTATGTGTTAACATAGTCTGAGAAATGCTACCTTTTGTTATCAAACATATGCTACTTTAATTGAAGTCAGATAAATGTATTGCAAAACTAAGGAACAATCCATGTGGTGCAAAAGATAAGGTATTAAGGGTGGGTTTTTTTTTAATCTGGGAGGAATACTAAGGCAGCAATGCAACAGAAAAGAAGAAATGGCATGCAACTAGTTAGGGAAACCCAGAAAAAAGTAAAGGCAGGCAGTTTAGATGTACTGTATTCATCTTCCAAGTCACCAAATCTTTTAAAATTTTTCTCTTTATGATTTGCACAACTTCACACTTTTCTTTTTCTAAATTAGCACCTTCAGAAAGTTCATCACTTGAACAGGTTTTTTACAAGGCTTCTGATGGTATTGTTTTTTAACAGGATAGTCTATATAATACAAGGTTCCCTTAACAGCATTAGTTCACAGCTTAAGTAAGTGTAGAAGTGCCATCATTTAAAAAAATAAAAAATTTTAAGAAAGCAGTCATGCTTTCTTAAGGATGACATAAGTACAATGCCTCTGAAAGCGGAGAATGCTGGTTATATCATAACAGAAAAGACCCGAAATGCACAGATAGTGTGTGTTCTGCATGGGGAGAAAACCAAGCGTCACCCTGCACAGTGCTGTGTTTAAACTCGCAAGCAGTGTCCTGACTCATTTGGTGTTAACTAGCTGATGAGACTGAATCCCTTTTATTAAGCTATAGCCAAGGACAACTGTGCTCATCATTTCTCTTTGCTCAATAAATGGGAAAAAGAAGTCCCTTCCAAAACTTCTCTTCTTGAGGCCCTTTGAAGTCTATACTAGTGGAATTTTCCACTTCTGCTATTTGATCTGGACGACAAGGTATAAGTGAGCTCTACTGAAAGACCCCGCCTAGCTGGAAATGAACCTGATTTTGCCAGAGTTAACAGAACCAGTTTCATCTGTACAGTTATTGGCTATAAATTATTACCCTCATTCATCTTCAGATCAAGTTGCCTGATGTTCTTTAAATTAATTTTTCAGTTGCAATTGCCAGTACCTAGGATTTTTTTTTTTTTCCAAACCGAGGGCTTGATCTGCAGTTAGTAAATCAAAAGTGTGTCATGGAGAAGTAATAAGAACATGGTGAGGTATCTGTCCTATATTTATCTATTCTGACTAAAACAACACCTTGTTTGTTTTACAGTGTTATTAAAAGTTACCTATCTTTTCATTGGTAAACCTATTAAAAAAAAATCTGAATTTGTCTTCTCCCATGGAAGATTCTGATTCAGGAGTACCACATGAGGTACAAAGTTGCAAGGCGCTCTTCATTCTTCTTTCTCACTGCCACTCAGAGCTGCTTTTAAAAAAAAAAAAAAAAAAAAAAAAAAACAAAAAGGAAACTGCTGAGAGTCCTTCCACAGGAGCTGTATGAATAAAATTACATTTTGATTCTCTAGAAGGCTTAGAATAAGGCAGCGAGAAAAAAATGGCAGGACCGACAGCAAAATGCTTCCTTCTGTTTTCAAGCTTTTAAATATACTAAAAGGAAGGGGATTTTCATGTTTTCCACTTGAGAAATTAAAATGGTTAATTTAAAAAAAAAAAAAAAAAAAGGATTAATGCAGTCACAGACAGCTTCGCACTTGCAGAAAACAACTCACTTGCGTTACTGCAGAGCCCATCTCAGGCTAAAATGACTTGTCCCTTGAGATATCACACCCCACTGACTATGAGGTGAGCTTAGGCTGACTAACTTGGACTTAGCCATCTAATTTAGGGCAGGTAAATCTCATCTTGCCTAAGATGATCTGTGTGTTTAAATGCCCATCTGTTTCCTGCACACACATACTACATCACATCACATCCTGGAGGCTAGAATACGAAATATTATGCTATGATTGCTTTAGCCACAACCTTTATAAAACCATTTTCTACACAGACATGATAGACTAGATCCTTTGATACCAACAGTCTTTCATGTTCCTCTCTTAAAGGCAATGTGCAGGTTATCCCACATAACTTGGGATACAGTCTTTAGAATATTCACTGTATTCCTCTTATGTTAATTTAACCAAAGTACTTCTACAGTATCGCTAAATTTCCTTATTATTTCTAGGACTTATTGTACTAGATATATGCATAACTACAGCAAAGTAGTATTTAACAACATTGCAACCAAAACAGACGTTGTTTAGGCCAGATTTGACTCTACTCCCTGGATGAGCTGCATATGAAACATTCTCTGAAATGCACCCTATGATTCAAATGTACACTGTATTTCTTCATTTTTTTACTTTTCTTATAGAAAGAAGTATTTAAGCAAGCCCTGAAGCTCTGCATACCATTTCCACCACTGATGTACATTCTCTATCACAGGTGGAATGTTGTGGTTGCTCCACTTTTTGATTAACCCATTTCCTCCTGCCTGCTAATGGCGAGTCATCTACCTGTCGTTTCATGTTTTGGGCTATTATTCCGTGTTTCCCATTTGTTCACATGCCTTTTGACTAGCTGAGGAAAGCTACCTTTTAAGCCACTAGATTTATCTAGACTATTTTCTGGGGGATTTTTTTGTTTTGTTTTGCCTCCAGCAGTAGACAAGCATTTAATCAGTTCCTGTTAGGCGTTTGGAAAAAGATCCCAAGCATACAGGTGAGCCCTCTCCCTTTGAACTCTGTTCATCATTCTTCATCCAGACACAATGTGGTGTAAATCCATATAACTGTACTGCCAGACCACTGAACATTTTATAAGGATCTATGCTGAGTTTCACCAGATGAAGGCCCATCCTCCTGAGATTTCCTTAAGTATTTAAGTCCTCCCACCTTCTCTCGCAGCTACATTTCCCATAATATTCTGCTGTACCCCCTTCATCACTCCACACACACACAGAACGACAGCAAGGACTGTTCTTGAACCACACTGGACTCAAAAAGAGACATGGTTTGTTTGGACCAAGAACCTGCCTTCCTAAGGCTACGTTTACATTAGTCTTTGCAAGCTACAGATTTACTGCCTTGTTTGGTGAAAAAGTACTTGGACTTGGAGAGATTTTGTACCTAGCTTCAGTGAGTTTCTGCAAACATCCATAACTTTTCCTGCTGATTCCATCTAGCTCGCACTCGCCTGGAATTTTGGGGAAAATACAGAAGAGATCTGTCTTTTACTGTCCACCATAACAACATTTTTCCCCCCAAATCTTCCCTATTTCCTAACACACGCACACACTCACATGCTTTTTCTTGCAGACATGTTTAAAATTTAAGTTACAGGCCTAAAAGTCAAGAGCTTCTTTCACTTGTATAGCTGAAAGGAACCAATTTGTCTTTCCAATATGACCTTCTCCACAAGACAGACCACTGAACACAACTCCAAGTTTTGCATCAAGGTTATAGATTACATCTGAGTTATGACATGTTCTTCAGAAAGAGGTCTACTCCTGATTTAAAAGCTTTGAGTTACAAAGAAATCACTACAGATTCATGAAAATTCTACTCCATGTAATTTTTAACACATCACTTCAACGTCTGCCTAATGACCACGCCCATAAAGTCATTATAGCTTCCCTTGAGCACAAACAGTATTAAAAACCCTATTAATAACAGAAAAGGTTTTACAACATGCAATTGAATGATACTTCTACTAATAACTTCAGATTCTCCTCCGGAATGTAAGTCACATGCTTGCCGATGCCAATATGACCTCATTTAGAGAACTCCCACTATTTGCTATTCACTACCTATATATATATATATATATATACACACACATATTTCATTTTTGCAAAATATATATAGATATATTTCATTTTTAGCTTTAAAATGCTGATATTTATTGAGATTTGAAATCTCTTCTATTTTCTTTTGACTCTTGTCTACCTCTGAAAGTGCAGAATGCAGCTATTAAAACCATATCAATTACGGGTCTAAGGCAGAATGACATATTTTCTCACCAAACTTTAAATTCACACGTCCTATTTTTCTAGCAACTCTTACTGCCTTCACGCTCCACACTAGCACACGTGGCCAGGCGGTGCGTACCAGCTGACTGCCTTCTGCATGTGGAAGTGCACTCTTACACCACCAAACTTTCTCAATGCACAGTCTCATAAATTCAGCATTAAAAGGACATTCAAACGACCAAGGACAAAACACTCCCTGGAGAAATCGGATTCACTTCCAGAGACCTCCTATGAGACAAGCGTTCTAAAGACTGTATTTCTCAGCTTACTCATCTGTCAGACAGCACACTTATCACATCCACAGCATAATCCACATGATTATTTACTAAGTATTTAGTGATGTAGCCGTCTGCCAGGTTGGCATTTAGGATATCAGTTCTTCACTCTGCCACAGATTTTCAGGGTGAATTTAAATAAGTCCTGCCTTCTTTGTGCCTCAGTCCTTCAGCTTTAAAACAGAAATTATTCTCTTTATCCTCTTCTAACTAGCAAGATACATAGTGATAAAGCAGTATCTCAGAAGCTACACAGAGAACTTTTTTTACATTCTGAAAAAGAACTAAAGCTTTGAGTTCTCATTAGTCTAATTCATTATTCTATCGTGATTTTGTTAAAACAAGCATTGCATTGAAACACACACTTTGCAATTACAAACCAAGTGAATATTTAAAGGCCACCTCAGTGTAAGAGGCAGCTGAAGCTACTGTGTCCCCAGAGGACCTCCTGAAGACACTCTGGCCACTTAACACTAACAGAAGCCCTCCTGTAAACCTTTTACAGATCACCAATTTCAACCAGTGTCCCATTCTTCCAATATCTCCTTGTAACTCTCTGTACCCCAATTCCTGTTTCTGACCCCAGCAGAAGAAATATGGAAAAGCAGGAATCTCCAAGTTCAACCTTAGACATTTATGGCTGTGTTCACACAACATATTTGCTTTCAGAAGTAAACCAGAATCAGAACTTCTGCCCTGGCTCTCCCCACAGGCTCAGGCTGTTCACCTCGTGCCACTGTTTGCTCTTCTCTGAATGGTGCCAATCACTGCATTTCTTTAACTAATTCAGACTGTAAATAAGTGGCCTCAAGTGAGATGGGACGCCTGCTTCCTCTCCCAAAGAGTGTAAGCAACCTCTGGCCCAGTAAATGAAGTTTCTTATAAAGCTTTGTAAATTAGAGTTCTGGTGCCATAGGCATTTAGCATTACAGGCTGTTATATTTTAAACATGAGGTTTTAAGACAGTAGCTTCCTGCCGTGAGAATGGGAGTCCTCTGGCTGAGCGATTTCAAGCCTACAGGAGAACTGAATCAGCTCTGGCAAGTTCAGCCTCGGAAAAAAAGTTGCTCAAGCCTCTTGAACTCTCTATTTTAAGCGGATCTAGGCCTTAACAAGCATTTTCTTGCAATGGTGTTTGAGCACTGTTGTTGTTGTTATAGAAACTTGTAGATATTTATTGCTGGTTTTGACATATTTGCAGTTTCCCAGTTACGGGATCGCTTGTTGCAGCTGCATATGGCAGAGTTTGTAAATTCTCAGTTACTAATAGCTCAAATTATAAGAAATCCCCACTTGTCATAATTTTCTAGTTTTTCTCACAGCTGTTGATGGCCTAAGTGAAAAGCGTGAATACTGAAAATCAGTTTTAAAGCTTTATGGGCTGAAGTCTGACCAGCGCATAAAGACTACGTGCTTTATCATGGAAGTCCTGGAGCACAGCTGCCACCTTCGGCTAACACAGCGGTCCCTGGAGACCCCAGCTGACTGATGGGAACCTACAGAGACTGTCAGTCACCTCTGAAGTCTCCTGGCCAGGTTCCCTAATTGTCCCAACCTTCCAGTCATCATGGGGTCTCTCTCGTTCCTTGGGTAATCAGGGTTTTACCACAGCATTTGTTTCTTAAACTTGGAACCGTACCTGTGGAGAGCCAAACTCTTCTCCCATCCACACTCCCTAAAGTCAAAGCCATCCTGGAGTTGAAATGGAGAGCACATGTGCAGAATGTCTCCATTTGGTTTTTGGTGATGACAATACAGAAAGGGAGAGATCACGTAGGAATATTCAGGAATTAATCAAAAGCATAAGATGTCTTCTTCATAGTTATTCAAAGGCTTAAGGCCATTCCTGAGCAATTTATCTGCAATATTTAGGTGATTACATTGTTGGCCGCCTTTGGTTGTTATTCATCTATGTACTTAACTGCATGTTACTGATTAAAGGAGTCTATCCTATCATATATTACTCCTTGGTGAGTTTATCTTCATGAAACATAAACGTTTTCTAGAGACAACCACCACCACAGGAAAATGCTGTAGCACTGACGGGTTTGGTTTATTCCTCCCTTGGGTATGATGAATACTGAAAATGTTCACTGCCACTGCATCCACTGTGTGGAAAAAAGAATGCAAAAGGAATTTTGACTGAGACCCTGGGAACGAAGCCACAAGTCGCATGCTCTTGAAGATGTAAAGTGAGGACATTCTTGAAGAATAATCCAACCCATGAATGTTCATAGAGCAATAGCTCCAATCAGAATTAGAGTCCTGAAAGGACAAGGCCTCAAGCTCTGAGGCAGAAACATCTCCAAGTATTTGAGATTCAAGAAGAGCTCTTGAAAGCTGTAATGATTTTTCTGCATTTTGAAGGTGGGAGTGTGCTTTTTGACTGTAACTCATCCTTCAGACAAAGGCTATCTTCATGAATATTTGTCCAGCACTATTGTAAGGCAGCTTACAACAGCACAAAGGACCAGTTCTCATGTACAAATTGCTCAAGACAAATCCAGATGGAGGGGGTGTCAGTGTAGCCTTGCAAGAGGCAGCTGTATCCCTTACCAACAGCAAGAGACTTTAGGATTCACAGGCTCTTAAAACGCTGCGGCTAACACTGCTGTTTTACTTTCTTTTTACGAGCATAACAATGTGGGAGATGCTGCTGCTGAAGAATCATGGTTAATTCCTTTTTTCATTAAGTTCTGCCTAACTGAGCAAGACCAGCTGTTTCAGGATAAACCAGGAGCAAACAAGCTGTTCTGAGTGAAGCTTTGAAGGGTACTTTAGTCATCGTCTCACAGCAATCCAACCAGTATGATATTTCACCAACCTCCATTGAGTGAGATAGCTTAAAGTTTTCTTCCTTATCCTGCCTACAAGAAATAAACAGGTATGGAAAACCCAGATATCTGTCCTGGTTGAAGGGGGAAGCCCCAGCATGCCCTGTACTTATTACTTCAGTTTCAGAAATACTGGACCGCTGTTTATCTCCTCCAGCGTCCCAGAAGAGTTTGGCTGGTGGTCTACCCATTTATGGACCCATCAGCTACGTCCTTGCACAGCTCTCCAATCTTTTTTAGCTTGAATGCAGCACCCTCTCACCCTCCTCCTACAAACTGTGTGCAAAAGGAAGCTGCCACAAGACACTGAGCCGGTAGAACTACTACGGTTAATATTCACTTTTCCTCTTCTAAGAGAAATCTCTGCAAGCAGAGAGTGCTCTTTACATTTCTAGAGTTTCTAGAGGTATAATAGTTTACATAATTGGATACCTCAATAGTTTTTATAGATGTTGACAGAAAGATTCTTCCCTTTACAGTAATATATATAATTGAGCACTTCTGGATTCAGCTACAGAAAAATGGACGGGTGCTGACACCCATTTTTCATGATTTGTTTTCACTCCAAAATGTGTCTGTGGCTGAGCCTAGCCTTATAGAATTGACTGAACAAATATGATACTGGCCATTACTTGGCAATTAGGGTAGACCAGGACAAATCACATGAAGCATCTTGCCATTTCACTACAATTAAAACTTATTGGAACCAGAACCAGTGCTGTATTAATGAATCCAAATCTTTACTATCGTGGTATTGGAACAGACAACTTCCAGAAGAGGAAATGGGAAGGCTGCCATTGACCTCAAGAAGACAGGGGAAGAAATCAGTTTTCTGGAGAATCCTAATGAGGACACTGAAACAGCGCTCTATCACCAGAAGATCTGCAAATAAACAAAAAAAAAAAAAAAAAGTGAGGGCAAGAGAAAAGGAGAAGGAAGTTTCAGGAGCCTTTCCACCAGATCCCAAACATCTTTTATTTTCTTAAACTAAGTGCAAGTGATGATTTTTTGTACAAGAAAATGAAGTTTTTCCTCCCCCCCAAACATACAGTATGAATCCCTGTTTAGTGACGCTTCTTATCAATGCTCTTTTATGGATACCTTGCAAAGGGATAGGGAGAAAGGAATGATACACATTGCAGACATGAACAGTACATGTGTTACAAATAGCTAAAAAACTGAAAATCGGAAGGTAGGATAGCTATAAACAACCTAACTGCTGAATTATGTAACTATTTAAAGCCATTCATAAACCAATTATTGATCATTTATTAAAGCCTAAGGTATGTTTACATTGCATATTGTCATTAATAGGGCTGTATAGTTCCTGTGGCTACAGCAACCAAAATTATTCCTCTTAAAATTCGAGGGTAGAGAAGATGAGGTAGAGAATCACTCCACGAAGTACCCAAAATGCATGACATTAGCAAACAACCACTTTGAGAAAGCTACTGCCACACAAATATTAACTAGAAAACGACACATACTAAAACAGAGGAAAAGGGACACCAGCTAATCCATACAGTCTGTTGGAAAATCGTAAGACCTGTGTGTTGGCAGGCTGTCAAGGGGAGAGAAGGGAGGAAGGGGAAGGGGCAAATTCCTGAGATGAGAAGCTTTCTAATAAGAAAACCCCATAACCTCCCACAGAAAGCTTCACCTCAGGAACAAGCAGCCAGTTGTACGTCCCACAACTTAGTATGGGGTGAGAGGCTGTGTCTTAGATAACAGGTCCCAGACATGCTAGGATTTAAAGATAATCACCAACAGCTTGAGTTGCACCTGGATGAGAACAGGAAACTAGGGCAGAAACATGAGCACAAGCATTATCCTCTCTCAGAAGCTCACCTTGCAGATGGGAGTGCTCTGTAATAGCTGTAAATTCCTCCAAGATTGGCTTTAATTAGAGCCTAACCTTGCCATGAGAGGGATGGAGGGCCATTACACACTCTGCAGGAGTGATCCCACTCTCCTGCCTAGCTGTAGATGATGAAAGGCACTATTGCTTACTGCTGCTACTGCAGATTGCAAGGGCAGTGACAGACTTTAAAGAAAGCCAAGGCTGCAAAACTTCATCATGGTGAGAAGAACGATTACGACATAAGAAGGCTGAGAATTCCTGCAATCAGCCTGAGCTGGCCTACCCTAATTCCTTTCTGGCAAATCACCACAGGCATTTAAACTCTTTCCTCATTCATGGTCACAGGATTTTATCATGTAACATAAAGACTACAGTAATGCAAGAGCCACATCTTATGGACACTTAGGTTACATCAGCACTAAAAAAATTCAGCAGGACTGTCTGTTCCCAGTTCTGCACCCTAATTGCATCCCAGCTACACCAGGGCAGGCTCACCCATGCACCAGTCCCGTCTTCCACGTCCTCGTTTCAAGGCATGGGAACCTCAGATGCAAAGCCCGTAAAGGAGACATAATGCCCTCCAGCGGGCACCCTCTCTGAATGACAGCCATGGTAGCACCAGAAAGCATCCCCTAACTTGCCTAAGCCTGTCAGTGTGGACACAGCTAGCGATGCTGAGCTATTCCACTAGTACTTCTCCACAGCTAGAAGTCGTGTTGTTATTACAGGGTATACGAAGTGATTTCCTAATCGTCATTTTTGAAGCCCACCCATGGAACACAATAATAAGAGATTCAGGAATGAAACAAAAACTAAACACCAAATGCATAAACTGTCTACTCTTCAACTCAGGACACGCTAAGCTGCACCCAGTCCTGTGTCCTCCAAGATGCTAAGTCAGCTTCCATTCCCAGTAGGGATGAATCACACCCCAGCCCTACACATTCTTTCAAATGTCTCTCCAAGCTAAAAAGCATCATTGCTGCTTTATCCATGTTGATTCACAGACAGTTCGCACTCAGCTAGATCCTTATCTGGTCACAAAGTAATAGCCAAATTAAACTCTGGGTACATAAACTTGATTTAGTATAACTGTGAGGCCATAGTTTTATTCAGGGAAAATACTAAGAGTGGAGAACTTCTCTTATGAAAAGAAGATAAAAATCAGAATGTTAGTTTACTGACATTGCAGTTTTAAAGTCTTCTTCAGAGTGTCCTGGAAAGTCCACGTGCAAAACAAACGAAAACCAAAACAAACAAACAAAAGCCCAAAAACCCAGAACCACCACCCCCCCAACAACAACAACAAAAACAACAAAAAACCACCCCAAACCAAAAAAAAACCAAACCAACCAACCAAGAAGAGGAGCTGCATGAAAATCTGGAAAGGAGAATCTCTAGAAAAGCTGCGTGGTTGCCCAACTGTAACGTGTATTTGAACAAATGGAACTGTTTGCCTGCTTCTCACACATCCAGATTATGGGTCAACAAATAGAGCTCCAGATTCCTCATGGACATAAACAGCAAACCTCGGGTGAAAGAACAATAAAATGAGAAGGGAAGTTAGTGACTCGCTGTGGGTCTGATCCAGAACTGATTCACTAACATGGAAACTGCCTCCCAGTTACCATTAGTAAGGGCTGGAACTGGATCTGCCTGATCTGCAACGCAAAGACCATTCCATCCTTTTACTACCCATTCACATGAAGATGGTGCAGCGAGATAGCTGAGCCCTAGACCTATGTTAATCTCTGCTCCAGGGATGATTGTCTCCAGCAGAAGGATGAAGCAGACAGCTGTGGGAATAAGTTCTTAAACTTCTGCAGCCAGAGTAGTCTGCGCTTTCACCCTCAATTACTCCAGCCTATTTAGAAGACATATCCACTTTGGTTTCTCTCAGAAACTCACCATTTGTTCTTTCTTCCTACTGTCTTCCAGTGGAAAGCAACTTATTTTATATTAACGATGTACAGAGTTGCTCTGTGCGCATGGGAAATGCGTTCGAACCCAACAGCTTCAGAGGAATGCAGGAGGAAGAGGAAAATCTTTGCACTTAGTCTATCACAATGTAAATAACCTGAAGAAAGCATGCATATCCAAAAATCAAATGAAAGCACAACTACACTTCAGAGAAAATGGAGAAACAGACAGAAATCAGCATCCTCAGAGATAGATGCTTTGAGCACTCTGTTGAGGTTTTACCACAGCATTTGTCTGACAGTTACCCTGCGAATCAACATGTATCCAAAGCATTTGTGGTTCATTTCTCTGCCCTGTAATTGCTTCCTAGGGATCACAAGACCCATGGCTGTATCAGCAGCAAACATTTGAGCCAGTTAGGGAACACACTGGAAAAATGAAAGTTTTCTTGCTTTATTCTACCTAAACATTTCCAAACACAAACCTTTTACAATGGTAACTAGTGACTGCTCTACGATGTGTCCTCACTTTATAGTCAAAAATATTAAGGAAAAAAAATAGTACAATGGTTTCAATTGAAAATGTATCCTTTTTAAATGCATGCACAGATCCATTTTTATTTTTTTATCCTTTCGAACTGTTGCAAGTTTTCCGAGGCACACTACGAGTGGAGTACTGAAAGCGACTGGGCTGTCTATCACTGCCATCTAGTGAGCTATCTTCGAGAATGGGAATCCAACATCAGTATAACCGTAACAGTAATGCTCTGATTATACTCTTTATCTCATTTTTAGCAGAATGTTAAAGATTATTTCAGTTCACAGCTTCTAGGTGTGCTGTACGGGTCCTCAAAGTAAAGAAGAAATTGCAGTTAATATGGTGGTATTGACAGTAATGAGATATTTATTCACTTTGCATATACAGCTATACCCATAAATTACCCACAGGAAAATGGTCTTTTTTTTGAGAGAGAGAGAGAGGATTTTTTTTTTCCATGAAGGCAAAGTTACATGCATTAGGAAATCAGTGATATTATTAAAACATAACTAACAGCCACAGACTTCATTACTTGCCCATGACATTTGCATTAAATGAGCTTCAACAGCTTGCACAAAAGCAGTCATTATAGTCACTGCTGTTTCTTTCAGTTGCTTATGAGAAGCTTTCCACAAGGACTTGATTATGAAAAGCTTCTGACAATGACAGTGATTTAGGAAATGTAAGGGCAAGATGTGCCACAAAATTATTGAGAGTGGCTATGTCTGAGCTGCAGAGGAGAGGTCACATTCACTCGATGAAACACTATGGTGGCACCGCTAGCCTGCTTTGAGTATCCAGGCTAACCGAGCTAAGTCAGACCTCTCTGTCCCAGAACTGACACCACAGGTCTGAATAAACAAGGATTTGAGAGAGACCAATATTTCAGAGGCAGCTATACAAGTAAAAAGTAGATCTTGGGAGAAGGAGTAGAATCTGAGAGGCAGGCCGATAACATATAAGAGCAATAAATGCAATAGCCATAGCCTAATACCACAGCCCAGACTGTATCTTCATTTCTTTTATGCTCTAGACTTCTGGGAGGTATTACACAGTCCCGTATATGGCTGAAAGTAATTTACAAGCCCATGGCAAGGGCCAAAATCAAGTAAACCTATATCAGACAGAGCGTTCCTAACAGGGAACCTCATAAAGGTATATTGGAAAAAAAAAGTCATTCAGCATATTACAAAGCCCATTCTCTAAGGAGGTCATTGAAGTCAAATAAATTTCATAGGTCTTTCCTATGCAATAATTTAGGTGCAGTTAATATGCCCCAGAATACCAATAACAGCTAGATGCAGAGGTCATTTATTAACATTTTATCAATAGGATCTTTATGAGATGCAGGCTCCTTCTTCAAGATCCACCCCATGCCAACAACTCAGAACATCAATACTGTGCAGAAACCCACCTCAGTGCAATCATCCATTTCAGACAGCTGACTGAGCAATATGAAGTTAGCAAATGGCTTTGGGAGATACTCAACCCTCTGCCTCCATCTCAAGCCAAAACTAACTTCAGACTTGCTGGGAGAAGGAAAAGGCTGCCTTCCCCCAACCACGAGAGGTTTTCATATAAAGTATGATAGCATCGTGTTTCTTCTGAATAGTAACTCAGTTCAGCTTAATGCTCATTTCTTCTTTTTGCCTGGGGTTCATCATTTCCGTAAAACAATCATGTTTTTTGTTCTACATACCCTAGACCCAACAGTGCTTTCTGATACTTCACTATACAGGATGCAAGCAGATCAAAAATTAGTTTAACAAAACACATAATTGGTTAATTGACTATACCTCCTGTACATAACACAGATTTTACTACTGTTTCAACCGGGGTGGTTTTTCAATGAACTTGAGATAATATTATTTGAGTATACAAGAGAAAAATATTGCCACGAAACTGAATACAAGCTCACTTGTTGAAAAATCTCCACTCGCAGCAGTGGAGCGTGAAAGTCTAAAGGCCTCATATCATCAGCTCATGAGCGCTCCGTTGTTCCAGGCTTAGAAAGATCCAGGTGATCTCCTTTAAGGTCCACCTACATAACAAATATTCAGAGGAACCATATTGGGGAGCGCTGTCGATCCCACCACTTCAATAACCAGCTGAGAAAAATGACTTTCAGAAATCGCATAGATCATAATGGAGAATTCTGTTTAAAAAGTCAATAATGCGATCGATCTAGCTGGATAAAACGTTTGAGAAAATCAAACAAAATTTGGCCCGGAGATCTAAGCTGCCACTGTTTTACACTAAACATTTAGGATTTCTCAGTTTTCATTTGGAAGTGTTAAAAGTTTTCTCAGAGTGTTCAGAAATTCTGCTTATAAATACATTAGGTTTTAAGTAATACTTTTCAGTTAAAAGCAGCACTCCGCTTATAAAAACATCACCTCCAACCTGTCCCCCCAGCGATTTCCAGTGAGCTGCTACATCTTGTTTCCTCCAAACTACAATCATCCTCCACCCCCGCCTACCACACATTAGGAGCCAGATACAGATATCAAATATGGGGCATAATGGACATTAAATGAAGACCTCCCAGCTGTCTCCTGACAGTTTCATTGCATAATGGTGACCTTTGCATGTCTTGTTCACAACACAAAAAAACCCAAAACTATACAATTCCGGACTGCAGATAAAAAAATTGAAAGAAAAAGTCCTATGATATATTTGGGGGGGGCAGGGTGGGGTCTTCACTTATTTGCATATATGGATGGCCTTATTAGGATTGCTTTGATGCTTCCTAAAGGCATAATATTTTATTTCTGAATAGTTGTTCTTGCCTTCCTTCTTGCTGAAAAGTGATAGTTCACTTTGAAAGCAGAGATTTATACTGCAGACTCTTCATTTAAACCTTATGTAAAGAAATAAAATCTTTATGTCCACACATATTTGAGCTCCTACCTTCATACATTTATAGCGTGTTACATTTCCCAGCTTTCCCATATTTAATGTTTTACAGCCTGTTCTCCAGATTCAGGTAGTAAAAGGCTTGAAGACCAGAAAGCAGAAAGTAGGCAGCAGCTTACTATTTTAATTAGAAATGGACCAACATAGAAATCTCCAAACTGTTCAGTTGTGCAGAGGTACTAGCAAAACCTCTCACTAGAGTAAGAGCAACCTGATCTATGACTTCTACCAACATATTTTAGTTTAGAGAGTTTAAAATCCTTTAAATGAATCCTTGTTGGGCCATGTGTTGTCTCATCAGTATTTAGAAATACCACCATGGGAAAAAAAGATCAAGAAAGAGAAGGAACCATACGCTAAGTAGAAAAAGGTCAGGATAAGGAGAAATAACTATTCCTGCATTTTAAGAAGGCTTTACTCCCACCCCCTCAGATCTGCATCTCCCAGCCAAGATGTGTGACATTTTCTGCGGGTGGTAGCACAGTTGTATTGGTATTTTAGCTGCCATCTGACAAGCATTTGCCCAGGCATTTGGAAGAAGAATTTATTCATATGAGGGAGTTGTCAAAAAGAACTTATTAACAATATTGCACAGTTTGTGAAGTCTGACCACCGCTTTACATCTTTCCCCTCTTCACTCTGTGTGCTCCACTCTTTCTTTTCCCTCCCCCCCGCTTTCACACTGTATTTCCTAAAAGCAAAACTGAAGATAGGAAAATATCATCAGTTGGGGACCTCAAGGCAACCGTCCTATACCTTTCACTTTCTCCAAAGGAGGACTAAATATCACTCTGCAATACACTTCAGATGTTTGTCTGATCCAGAAGTGCCATCTGTCCCAAAACAACCTGCAAGGTCTATCACACAGCTACCTGAGGGCAAACCATGCTGGTACTTCCCACATTATTGGATATATGGCAGGAATGTCCTCCAACGTGTTCATACATGGCTCACCAAATGACCGGCTTGCAGGTCCCCCAGCACCCCACAGTCCACGTTGAAGAAAAACTGGGAAAAGCGGGCACCACAGCCTGGGTCTTGTCCATGAATGAATGGCTCAGAAAGCAGGTAGGCAGGAGCTGACAGAAGCTGTATGAATTATTTTGGCAAGCTTTGTCTGGCCCACAGCCTGCAGGCTACTCCTTAAAATACTTCTTAAAATACTTCGCTGAAGTTTTCCTTTAGTTGTTCCATGTACATCACGCTTTCCAAACCTCTTATACCTGTTGCTATCCTTGCAGTTCTCTCTCTTATTCTCTCATTTATTTCTTTTCCTTTGTTCTTTTTTTTTTTTTTAAATTACATCATTATAACATGATGCCCCAAAACATGGATGCAACACTACTGCTGATGCCTCACAAGTACTCAGTCGACTATGGCAATTACTGTTCACAAGTTATTATTTCAAATACTTCTCAGAACAAGGTTCCTCTTCTGCAACAGCATGGCAATGCTGACTACTGCTCAGTCTACAATCCCCTCTGACTCCTAGATCTTCCTCTGTGCTACTGCTCACCAAAACATTATGCATGCTTAAGCAGCAGGTTTATGCATTAAACTACATTTCTTAAGTAAATTCCTCAAGTTCATACAGAAAGCCAAGCATAAAGCTGGGATGAAACCTCAAATAGTTGAGACTCCAGGTGTGACTAGTAACAGTGGCTGTCTCTATGTGGCAGCTCAGCTGTTCTTCATAGCGCACACTGCAGTCCTGAGCTTTTGCTATCTCAGGCTGTGGGACTGGTAGAGAACAGCATAATTCATTCCCTAACCCTTCATCCAAGGCTCCTTTGTAATGGAAATCAGGGGATACAGACCATTGGGAAAAAGAGTCGCAACATGCAATGAGGATACAGACCTGCTGTCCTCTGGGAAGTGGGGTGCTCCATGGGCCCCCGTTTTAGACATTACTAGTCAGGCTACCCATTATCCTATCAGTAGAATCATCCAGGGCTTCCAACATCCCACACAGTACCTTGTTTCAGTCAAAAGTGCTTTCCCAAATAACACAACTAATCAAAACAGTTAACTGGAACAATTGAAAATATAATGAAATAATGCAGACTACAATACAGAGAACCTAAGCAGTGCTACAGGTTCACTTCCATGTTGTGCTTCATGATACAGTATCTGTAGACACACAATGTTGAATTAATAGCAATACAGGCAAAAACACCACCAAGATTACAATAACAACCAAGAAAGTTTCATTTTTCCACTCCACTTCCTATCTCCTCAGCTCACACAGAGTTTCACTTGCCAGTATGAAACCAGCACAGAGCAGGTATTTCACAGTGAGAACAGAAAGGCCTGTTCAAAAGACAAGAAGAACCTAACCCACGAGGCTAGAAAAAGGACACACTGCTGCAGGCACAAACCCCCTTCATTTCATGGGCATAATATAACTGCTTGGTCTAGGGTACAGATTTATGAATGTCAGATAACTCCCTAATAGTGCAAAAAAAAAAAAAAAGATACAGGTGGTAAAGATGAATTGCTGATTTGAACTCTGCTACATGAACTCTCCCCCTACCTGCATCCCTCTGAAAATCTTAAAAAACTCACAAAAACTCCCTATGTTTAATTAGGCTTTGCCTGAAACAAGCTCTATTCTCTCCCCTATGTTTTGTTACCATCCAAATGTAATTACTTCCCCCAAGAACTAAGGCTAAGCTCTCCAGTCATTCCCCCTGACTCTTCAATCACACTGATTAGCCCTACATAAAATAGCAACGGCATAAACAAATATCACAGGTGAAGTGAGCTACAGAACTAGAAAAGTACAGAAAAAAGGCACAATCAAATGAAAAGGTTATGGCCAAATAAATCCTAATCTGACACCTTGCGCCTCTTTAATCTTTTAGCACAGAGTGAAGGTAAGAAGGTAAAATACTAAGAACCACCCACAGCTCAGTATCTTGAAGTCTGACTGAAGTCTTTGTTCAGGTACCTCTTGGCCAGAGCATCATTCCCTGCTCTCTGAGCTTAGCCTCTGATAGACAGAATTATATCTTATTTCCAAACAGTTATTTTAGGAGAACAGAGGGATTTATCCTGTATGGACTTACTCTGATATAAAACCTTGCCTCCGATTGCAATAAAAACTCTTTGTGGCGACCTTTGACCGAGCAAACTTCTGAAAGAAGTCTTTCAGAATTACAAGCCTCCTTTCCCATACCCCGCTTCGACAACAGTGAACGGAGGAGAGCAGAACTGCTTTTGGTGCAGGCAAACTGGCTTTATGTACTCCATGGATTTTGGCTTTGGATTTCTTTGCAAAATTCAAAAAAGTAAGTTTTCAGGTAAACGCTCATAGGTTTGGAGGCAACAACTTAGAGCAGCTTGAGGCAGGTCAGCTGTGGATTTGAGCAGAATGACGGAGCGTCTAAGACGGGCTACAACTAGAAGTTTCCTCTAATTGAAACTCACATTGACTCCTGTGCCGTGAAGTATGACAGAGATGCAAGAAGCCACTGAATCCAATGGAGATGCTGCCTGGGAAGTACAGGGAGGAGATGGGTTCTGGCATCTTCCACTAAAACAGTGAGCAAGTTGTGCTTTAGCACTCCTTCCTCTGAAGAGGGAAGCACAGCACACGTCCCTGCCTGTCAGGCTGAGAAGCGAAACCCTTCTCTGAAAGCACAGATGCTCCAGGGAGTCTGATGGAAAATCTCTCCATCAAACCAATCCCTGGGAGTTTCCAAGGAGTCCCAAACCACAACGGTCTGTCAGAAATGATGCCTAGCTATTGCTAAGCTTTCTAGAAAGATGCAGAGAGCCAGCTGTATGTCTTTGGCAACAATCAGTGAACCACAGCAAAAGCTTGCCTTTTTTTATGGAGTATTTATATTAATATTGTCGCTGCCGTTCTCTTCCAAAAGTTCAATTTGCAATGGTGTCTCAATCTCAGCTTAAAAAAAAAAAAAAAGAACACGTAAATCTGTATCATGTGATGCACTAACCCATCACATGAAACCTCTCTCCACATGACAAGCTGTCTGAGACATACTGCTATGTACACACAATAAAAACTGTGGGAAACTGGGATCCAGAGAAGTGCTTATTTAGTTTACAAAGTTGGAAACTTTGTCTTTATTCAGCTGAGGTTTTACTCAGACTAATGTACCCTCAACTCAACACACAGACTTACGCATGTTCCCCTGTATAAATTTCTACAACTAAGCTGCAATTACCATATGTAACTACACATGCTGGAACAACCAAAGTAAATTTTTCACAGAGTACAGCTACTGTGTGCAGAGTAAAACTAGATTCTTACAATCAAGAAATGCCAGATCTGCAAAGCCAGAAAGGAAAAACATCTTCACAAGCTATTAGTTCACAAACTTACGTAAAACAAAGAAGGGAAAATTGTTGCTGTGCATGACAACGGTGCTCATCTCAGGAATATAGACCAGTGGCTTTCGTAAACACTGCTTCAGTGGCGTCCGTGTACACGTGTGCCTATTGCAGACACATACACAAAGTGCCAGTCCTATGTATAAAAATCAGAACGCCGTTCGTATGCTGCAAACCATATGTAGGTATAAGAAGGCTATACATCGTTAGATCAAATATAACAATAAACTACAATGAACAGTAGCAGCGGAATTTGCCAGGAAATTCTAATTAAAAGTATGCTTTGACCAAAAAGGCAGAAAAAAACCCATATTCATTTCTAAGAGAAAACAGGCTTTCTATTCTCCTGTATCTTTTACCAGCAAGTGTTGGATTTAGCACTAAACATATTTATGTTCAGACCCCATGCTATTAAGATCGTTACCAAAACCTTTATAGTCCTAATATCATATGACTGCCCTAAAACCTCCTGCCTATCCCATTATATGTTACAGGAATCCACAAAGTTACAATCTAAAGGTAGTGGTCCAAAACCTACTCTCACTGATTTCTCTATTTCCTCGTAGCAGCTACGCTGACAAAATCAGGAACAGTGTGGCCCCACAGCTCAAAAGGAAAACTCAAGCCCCTCTCACTGAGTTTGTCACTCAGGTCCCCATAGAACAGCAGCTATCCTGGACTGAGAAACTTAAAATTCACGTACAGAGGACGGTAAGATCACCAAAATCAGCGCCTCCCACTGAAATCTATGTTTTCCTTTGATTTTCAAGAAAAGAAGGCCTTCCAACCATGGCCTTTACATTCACATGGAAAAACCTTTTAGAATTTCGCAAGAGAGAATAAAATAGAAGTCCTTTAAAATTCAATATGAACTAATCCTTAGGAACAGATATCTTATTAGAATTCTAAAAGAACTGCTGTAAAAATCTGTAGAATTAAAACCTGAGCATCTGTTCTATGTAACTTTTTAATTGTCATACAGAACTGGAGAATAAGCATATCTTTTCTTGTTCATTTTTATAGGTTGGTTCATAATTCACGTAGAAAGGTTATCATTTTCTATTAAATGCCACAGCACTTTTTCATACAGAAGTCTTATTCTTTTCTCACTGCTAATGTCTTATTTGAGGAGGGGAACGTAGTCTGCAGCCAAGTCTCCATTATTTGCTTTGGACAGTCAGTTTTGCAGCTGAGCCCATAAGGTTTCTCCATATAATTATAAAGCATGTCTGAATATTTCAGTGGTGGGTGGACAATTACATATGTCAAAGCTTTCCTTCCAGATAATAACAAAACTGCATGGATAGCAAACCTGTTATATGAACCTTCAAATTAAATACCCAACATCATATCAATTCTTCATCTGAAATACCCTGCTGGGCAGCACACATGGAAATTACCTTACGTGAAAGAAAGAGCTATTCAGCAGGGCAAGTATTAACACTATCTGGCACAAAAATCTTGCTTTGGCATAGGTTTTAGGTCAAGAAAGAATAAACAATGGCACAAGAAAACCTCCCAGCTGAATATGTTAATGATAGTTAAAGAAAGTTAAAGGTGAAAACTCCCTCCAAGACCTTTTAGTCTTCAGATAGCATATGAATTACCTGAACAAAATTCAATTTCAGCCGTTAATTCAAGAGCATTATCTCAAGTATCATTAAAAAAGCATCATCCTGACTCAGAAAGTATAATTTTCACTTCAATCACCTCATGTACTTACATTAGCTTTGAACCCTCGTTTCCTACTTTCTGTGCTTTTATTACAATACTACATACATTTACTTTCTATCCATTTTTTCATAGTGACAGTAGTTCCCTCTGCTGCATATAGAGCAAAATTGATGATCGCTGTAGAAAAGTATATTTAAAAAATGCACTTGCACATGAGCAACAGGAAAATTTAGTGGTGATGCCTACCAAACTAAAGATTCCTAACAAACTAAAATGCTTGTGAGGTAGGAAGTCTGATGCCCCCACAATAAATTCCAGACAGCTCAGCCAAAATGTAATCTTTCTATTAAAGCCATAATAGTTCTGTAAACAAAAAGCAATTTATGATCGTTTCTGTATGTATCAAGATGTGTTTGGCATTGCAGCTTGCAAAAGAGAATTTCCTGTTTACAAGCTCGTATTCTTTCCTGAACTCAAATTTGTACTTGAACAAAACCCTTCCACACGACTCCTCATCTTATTTCAAGTGAGAAAGTATTTTGATGAGCATTTTTGCTTTAAGTTAACCATAACATTGCAACAGTTTGACCCCTTCATTTCTTAAAAAATAAGAAAGAAAAGGAAAAGTATTGACAAATGAATAACAAATTTCGCTATTACAACATAATATACGGATATAAACAACTTTATAAATCTGAGAAGTCCCATTTAGTTCAATAAGGCAACTCTACCACATAGTTGGCCATGTGTAAATGCAGAAACCCAAAGCCTATGTTCGTCAGCTTTTCTCAACAGCTGTTAAGCATCATTTGCTAAGTCTGACTTTTTGTTATATTTATAATAATCCTTACATTATTTTAGACAAAAGACTCATGGAATTACGCAGAGACATTAATTTACCTTATTTTCCTGTTTCTAACATATCCAAAACCCAGTCTTTTTTCCCTACTTTCATTTACCCATATGGTCATGGAAGAACACGTGCTAGTTATGTTCTCGCTACATAATCATATAAGTTCAAAGTTAAAATATATTATATTCATGAACCCGAATACTTATCTCTGTAAAGGAAAGGTGCCGAAGTCACACGGATAGAAATTAAGGTGAACAAATACACTATGAGGAATAGGATTGTGTCACCCACGTACCGCTTAAAACATCGACTGGGAGCTGTTCCTGAGAGACACAGGAGAACTCAGTCCTCACATCATCAATTTCCAGGCTTCTGGGTTAAGACTGCCCAAATTCCTAGTTTATTTGCCTGAAACCAGTCTAACTCTGCTGGCTTCAGCTTAATTATTTCTGACTTCTAGCAGAATAAAGGATTTATTATCAGGTTTATGGTAACACATAGGATGTAAACTAGCTGCAAGACAATCACATACCCTTGGTCACTGGTAAACTCTTTTTGTATCACGCTAGAATCTAACATTGCTGCATACATTATTCAGGTCCAAAGTCAGCATATCCAGGAAAGTGCCATATTTACTTACACGGACATTATAACACCTGAAACAGCTACCAAGTATATAGCCTGTTACTTTGCCAGTTATGAATTTGTAGTCTTAGAAACCTGTTTCATAAAACTGTTAAAAAATTACAGTGACATTTGCCAAATGATGGTAAGCTTGATTTAAATTTTAAAGAACATAACAGCTCAGCCTTAGAGGCGTTCCAGAAGTTCCAGAAAATAGCCACTGGGCTAAAGGCTCAACTGAGTCATTTTCTGTAACACAGGAGGAGTTTTGGACATACTTTCAATAGTGCTTCTTATAACGGTCCTTTACTCAGAAGAGCAAATATTTTTTGTATTTGCGAACTCCATTCACTTTACTGAGTAAGTATTCTTATATAAAATATATCCAGTTGTGTGGGCACTATGCAGAAATAACAGCCACTGAGCTGAAGGCTTCATTTGTATATTGTAGACAGAATCCAGATCTGGTACGTACTGTACTTCTGAACCCCATGTGGCAAGGCCGCACAAGGAACAGTAAAGCTAGTCAAAGCACAGAAGGGCAGTACAACTCGGATGTATTAGGACTGGGTTGACTTGTCTCACTTCTTCATATAAATAGACCTATAACCTTAAACCTAAGGTTTGTTGTCCCCTTGAATCTAAAATACTCAGTTACAAAACAGCTATTGCCAGTAGGATTGAACTTTCTCCACAGGATGCATAACTCCACTAAGAAATACCTAAAGGTCTGAAAATTGAAAATCGATGAAAAACCCTGTCATGACTGGGCTCTGGGTAGGACTAGTTGCTCAATACTTAGGGAGCATAATCCCTAATCACTTAAATCAGGTATTCAGCAACTATGAAGCTCCATTAGATCATCCACATCTTGTTCTTATGTACCTTTAGATGGGATGCGCTGAGAGGAATCTGCTCTGGGAAGCACAGTTCAAATCCCAGATGGAGGCAAGTAGAGCCACAGCCTGAGAATGGTAGGCAGAGCAAGCCAATTTAATATCTTTTAAAACGCACACATGTTTGGCAATCAGATCGTACATTAACATTTTCAGGTGCAACTTCTTTTCCTTTGCAAATACCTTGGTTACAACAGTAAAACCTCACGAGCATTTGGAATGCGCCACATCTGAACACAGGAAGCAGAGCTGTGAGAACCCATCTTCCTGACTGAGCTAATCCTGCGGTAACGCACTCACAGGCACAGAGGACACAGCAACAAGGGGAACCTTTGGCTGATGCTCTCTGCCAGTTTAAGTGCACTGACATAAACTGAAGATCTTCACCGTTTCTCTGCAAGATACTCTGCCTTCGTTCCAGATGCTCGCACATAGAATGAGCAGAAAGGATATTCTTTGCAAATTTTTTTTTTTTTCACTTGACAAGTGTTCAATTTGCAAGGGGCTGGAGCAATTAAAGATGCCGTTCCTAAAAAACGTTTGCTACTATCAATCAAGCTGCTCTTTTTCCGAGATGCAGTAGCTGACTTACGTGAGCACTCTTAGCCCATTTCACAGCAGGGTACCACAGACTGCTTTAAACTACATCATCTGGGCAGTGGAAACAGTCTTTTACACAGCTACAAACTGCCAACATCTGACAACAGCCGCAGTCTTTACAAGGTCAAACAGGTCAAAACCTAGCTTGCATGAAATCAATCAGGATTTAGAAAACAGAAATGAAACTGTCACTGCTCAGAGAGTTGATCTAATAGACATACTTAATTTGTAAATATATAAATTCAGGTATCTATTCAAGAGGATAAAGCCCCTTGCAAAATGTAGCTGTAACAACTGCTTTGCTTTAGACTGTAAGTTATGCTTTCCTGCAAGAATCTAATTGTCAGAGTACTTACAATGTGGGAGACCCAAATCGTTCTCTTTTACATCTGCCACCACCCATGTGAATGATCTAACCACCAGACTCCAGAAAGGGCATTCTTCAGCCTTTTCGTTGAATCATTGCCATGTTTTCCTGCAAAATATGAGACTCACTGGTCCAGAAAAAAAGCATACAAAAGACCATGTTTCTAAAGTCTAATAGTAATGTCACTTACTGAGAAAGGGACAGCCTGGGTTCTAGCTCCAAGACTTTGCCTGTATTTCACATCATCGTGTAAAATATATAAACACTACCTAATTCCTTCCACCACTTTTGCTTTAAAAGAAAAGAATGATTTCTGTTTGGTTCTTTGAGAGAAAAGGTATTTTCAGAAACACTCACTGGATGTGCACTCACTCAAGTCGCCAGGCTTCCTCCTGAGCAAGGTGCCTAAATCTCAGAGAATGATTATAACTAGACACAATCTTCTGTACTTTTGCCTTCAGCACCTTTCTATTAACTATCTTGAAGCATCTTCTGGCTCGACATGGTCCCCTTCTGAGACACCTCCTTCACCACATGCCTCCCCTAGGCACCAAGGTACTCGGCATTTGGATTCTGGATTCCCCTTTGTGGCCAGATGCTCAACGGTTACAATCCTCACCTCTACAGCAGATCTCTGCTACCTAAGAAAAAAGTCTTTGCACTCTCCAGAAAATAAAACAAACATGGGCATTTTTGAGCAGCTAGGCTCTGGAAGCCTACTTTCCTCTAGATTTGCATCTTCTGTCTTTTTCTCCTGCCTCTTGTTCCCTACAGCTTCCCTCCTCTTCCACTCAGTACTCCCAGCCATCTTATCAGGTGGGCAAGCAGCAGTTCCTCATCATTGTAGCTGTGCTGATCAGCCAGGCAGCAAGATAATACTTGTGTTATGACTGCTTCCAGCAAGAGAAAGCAGGCTTTCCTGCCTTCTCCTGGTGGAAGCATTCATTTGGACCCTTCACCCTTACCAGCTACTGTTCTTCACCATAGATCCAGCAATTTAAGACCTCTAAACCATTAACTCTTGCCAAATTTAGCTCAATTAACCAGCAGATTCAAAAGTTATTGGAAAGTAATGCATAAATCTACATATGGACAGAGATTTTAACTTCTAGAGAATGAGGCTTAATATCAGGAGGTTAGGCTTGTTAGGAGGTTAGGCTGGGGTGGAGGAAGAGAGGAATATGAATTAAGCAAATACCTGGACATTTCTAAAGACTAGATTCACCCAGCATTTACACCGTAACCCTCTTGAGCACACACTCAAGAAACCATCAACTCAACAGCCAGGTCTCTGCAGAGACGGAGACTACGTCTGTGAGCAAACTAAACAGGGCCAGGGAATGAGCCCAAGTTCTGACATAACATCCAGGCTGCTAAAATCTCAGCAGTGCTACGTGACACCGCTTCGGTCTGAGCACCCAAGCACTCCGCAAGACAACACTCAGGCGTGAGCCTGAACAAGGAACACTTTCCCAGTGGTACTTTGGATGCAGTCACTCTCTTCTGTGAGGGTGACTTTAGCTGTACTGAGGCAAGCCAGGCTGGGCCAGTTGGCTTCAGGACCAGAAAACAATCCCTGAGGCTTTACATTTACTATGTAGAAGTAGCCAGAGAAACCGAGACGACATCATGTGTTAATGTTGGCCCAGCTTCTTGTTCACGCTGCGTGGATGGATAAGTCATAGGGAGAGCATAGCTTTGTCCACCACTGGAGCCCTTTGGCTCTTCCCAAGCAAGCTGCTCTGAGCCTGCATAACCGTGCGGACAGACAGCGTTCCAGTTCCAGGAACTCCGTGTTCCCAGATCCTGAGCTGATGTGCTCACAGTAAAAAGTGCATTCAAAATATCCCTCTTCGACAATGACCTAATGTTTTTCCATAATACAGGGGCTGCTAAATCCATTTTTTTTCAATCCTTCTGTGAAAAATTGGGATTAAAAAAAATTGTAAGACAACATTAACAGGGCCCCATAAACAGCAATTTCTGTTGCATACAGGAGTTAAAGTTCAATCACTGCTCAGTGACTTCAGTCGTGAACTGGAGGACAGGAGTAGTATCAGGAGTTAGTCAGAGATCCTTAGCCCTGGACTTGAACCTCTTTTACCCCACATTTCACATACTGCACACAGTTGGCAAAATATACAGAAACACACATGCACCCAAATATTTCCAGAAATATCAATACACATACATACACACGTATTAATGTGTTTAGACAATAGATGTCCTTGTATCTACTAATTTCTTAAACATATGCTGAGTATAAATATCTAAGTACCTATATAAGTATTTATCTAAGTTTGTTTAGACATACGCTCATACGCACATACACAATACAGATAAAATACATTAAATACTGGTTGGGGAGCAGTTCATGACGTACACCCTGAAATATTTTGGCAAAGGTACTCTTAAGGATGAAACTGGAATAGTGATCTGCTAAAGAAGTACCTACCAGTGTTGGCCTGACTTTGTGTTTCCCTGTGCTGGCCTGTACTATATGCATGTACGTACACACACAAAAACTCCCACAAAAGCCACCACAAGCTTTGGGCAAGCTTTGATACAGAAGCACCCCTTTATGAGCATTTCAGCAAAAATAAAGCATGTTTGGGGTCATTTTGATGAGTGTCAGAATAACCACTCTACCTAGCATGATGAATTCTATTCTAATTCCTCCCGGATTTAAAAAAAAAAAAAAAAACAACCTTTCACATACTATAATGTAGAACATAGGGTCAGGTAATCATCTTCTCCAGCACTAAATCACACATTCCAAAATGAAAAGAACGCACTGTATTTCAAGACCTTCCAGCTTTGCTCACCAGTAACCATTTTTTAAAGCTGACCTTTTCTTTAGGCTTCAAGCTCCTATTCCCAATATACTACATATTCTATACAGATGAATTCAGAAGCATATTGGTTTTCTGGAATTCTCCATCTCTAAACTTTATCTAGCCTGATACCAAGTTAGAACTGGAAATATTTCCTCCTTCTTGGTCACACACAGTTCTGTACTCTGTAGCAGACTTACTACATGGACACTGAAACCGACCCCCTTCCCTTCAGTTGAATGTCTAGCTTTAAAATTTGGGTCCACTCATTCACTCCTGCTATAAGATCTACTTTCCTCTCCTCATTCACCCTGGGCTCCAGTTGTCATACACACAGCAGTATTGGTATTAAAATTATTATTTAATTATTAAAATATTTATTTAATTATTATATAATTATTAAAATATTATTTTAACATTACTGTCAGTGATAGCATTAACCATTAATGTTAAGGTCAATACCACCGGCTTGGTTCTTACCCGGCCCACCATGCTGCAATTCTATTAGTCTGATGTTTAACTCTCAGTTAAACAGTTCCACTGACTATTAGCCTAAAAGGCAATACCTTTCCAAATGTCCTCTTAATTATCATTGACTGATAACAGCAGATAAAGAACTATTCCTACAATTACTTTCCCACAAAATGCAGCCCAGACACTTTATCAACGAACTCTTCAATCAGTGGTGACAATTTCTGTAAGACAGATGAAATCTACTCTTTTTCTGTAACTCTGTGTTTACAGACTTTTGAAATACACCCTAACTGCCCCTTTCCAGTCTCTACAATAAGGCGATAAGCTAAACAGCAAAGTTCCTTAGGAAATTAAGTAATTCAAAAGTATGGCACCGTGATCATGCATATTCAACCTATTGAAAACAAAATAAATGGGGCTATATTCCTGTTTAAAAATAAACAAATAAACAAAAGGACATAAAACAAAACCCGAAAACCATTTTGAAATAAAACTGATGATAGCCGATTCTACAGAATTTCATTTTCTAACAAGCAGAGCATTTTTATTTGAGAGTTTTAATCAGAAAATTGTAAAGCTGTGGGAGAAGCAGCTGGGTATTTCAGAAAGGGAAGGAGAAGGCTTATAAATTAGCCAGTTGGCACAGTCCTAACTATAGTATCACGAACAGTGCTGTTATAATATTATTGCTGTAGGTTAATGTGATCCTTTATACAGCCTTTTTTTCTTCTACAGTAGCCCATTTTCAAGAAGTAAAATGGTTTCATTTGAATTGCAAATCCCAACACATATATAGTTTTATTCTTTTGGAGCAGGATGAGTGACAGTGGTATATTAGAGTTAACAAACCTTACCCACTTTTAAATACATTTCTGGTATTGAAAGCTAACAGAGCTGAAAACTGAATGGGTAAAGGCTCTGCTCCGGCATTCATTCCTTTATTGGAGCCTTGAAAGGACCGTATGGAGGGAACCTGATAGAAATTTCGTGTCGCTGCTAAATAGAACTCAGTCCAAGGTAGAAAAATAAAAGGTTAGGTCTGCCGTCTTTTATAACATTTCATTCCTGGGGGCCAGTGCTTTCAAAATTGAAACTAGGGGCTGTGCAGCCCGTTTGATTCAACTAGTCCCTCAGTTTAATGGACTACAGGCCTCACAAAATTGCTGAACCAAACCTTTTGAAAGATTCTGTGCCTCCTGTACACAAATCCATTAGTGCGGGTGGCCGTGACAGAAGATAAAAAAAAGGCGCTACAGGAAAACATGTAGTGTGAAGAACAGAATAGTCTCCTTCCAACAGTCCAGCACTTGCGAAGCCATTTTTAGGTCTAGTATGGAAGCTTAACCTACATACTGCCATAAGCAACAACTGGTTTTCTTAGCACCTTTATCTTTTCCTATTTCTCCCCTACCTGTATCGAAACACAGTTTACAGACAGAATTTGAGGCACACTGGGAATATAGGAGGCAGTAGGGTTGCATGCTAGCAAGAAGAATCTTACTATCTTTTCCGTATAAAAGGTTTCGGTAGGGTGCGGTGGCCCAGTAGTTGGGCTAGTCAATCAAATATTACATGGACAATAAACCTGAGGCATAAGGTAGACGTGCAGGCATAGAACAGACAAACAACACAAAAGTGACAGAGCGATGTCAGTGGGAGTTGATTTGCTAATCTTCACCTTTTTTTTTTAAAGAAAACTCTAGACCCCAAAAGGATACGCAAGCACATTTTTGTAGGAGGGAGAAATCAAACGTATGGCACGTTCAAGAGAACAAACAGGACACCGACCAAAGCAGTGCTCAGGTGCTCTGTGACAGGAAAATATTTGCAAAACCTGTCCTGTACCAAGCAGGAATTAAAGGCAGAATTGTTCAGTATCACCCTCAAAGTGCTTCCAAAATATAAGGAAAAAATTAGCAGTCGGATAATTGTACAATTGTACAAATAGTCCCAGTTTAAATTCTTCTATAATCAAGTCAGCCGCCTGTCGAAAGTATCGAGAAGTAGCGCACTCCATACCATGGGCACACACTCTAACACAATGTGTCCCAACAAAGAAGTTCCATGTTTTCATAGTTAATCTTCCATTCAGCCATTGTACTTTGAAGTGCTCTGAAAAAAGAAAGTTACTCATACGCCTTTCAGGCCGCAGCAGCTGCAACACTGAGGAGTGAGACAAAGGGACTGCTCTACAGCCATGAGACAGCAGAGACCTGCATCTATTTGAGCCTGGTAACTCATTCTGCCATTTGAGCTCCAGTGTTTAACAGACAACAGGTTTACAACCAAAACGCAAGTCATGCAAGTGACAGACCTATGAAAAGAATGAGTCGCATATTGGAGCGGACATTAATTCGAATATACCTTGACATCAGCTTAATTGAAGAGTGTCTGATCCCATGAAGTTCCAATATTCATTTCAATAGGTTTCAGGTCTTGATCATAAACAAAGAAATCTTTTATGTTAATTCCTGTTTGTGTAAGACAAACACCTGTAAAATTCTTTGAATTTAACCTTCACAGTCCATGTGGACTGTGGACATGCCGGATACAAACTTAGAAACTAGCATTTTTAACACTCTCATCCACTCCCAGCCTGTGCGCACCAGAGACACATACAAGCCAAATATCTACCTTGCCAAAGTAGGTCAGAAGACATCCTCACTGCATTTAACAAGGTAAATATACTATGTTATTATCTGGGCCATCCTGCATTTATGCTACCAATTACTGTAATAATCACTGTCTTGGGAGGATATCACCGTAAGTGAAGACCAAGAATGCACCCATTTTAGATGCTTCAGGAATGAATTTCCAAGATAAGGAGTATCTAGCCTGAAGTAGAGCAGGGGCTTTGTTTACTTCATCACCCTTAGAACCAGACAGAAAGCCAAGAAAAACATTGCTAGCTTGCTACTGCAAATGCTGCACGGACAATAGGTTTTTCAAACGTCATTTCTTTTATGCGTTGTCTCCATTTTGTAGTTCGTGGGTTTCCAACAGATGACTGACAGATGTAGCAAGCAGTTTTAGCTGCCAAAACGAATGTCAGTCACTCCACTCGTTGTCCAAAGTCTTTGACTAAACAGATTCACGATGTTAGTGCAAGGTGAAATTCCCCTCTACCTACTGTATTGTAGGTTTTGCAATATCTGAAAAAAGTCTGAATGTGAAAAACACTTTTAAAAAAATGAGTTTCAATATGTCTCTTTGGCAGCAGAGATTGTAGAAGTTAGAGACAGAAAAGGCCTTTCAAGAAATCCACATTTTTGCTAATGAAGGTCCTTCCTCCCAACACGCTTACCCCTAATATACTGTTGTTTCCAATCTATGTTTATGGAACAACTTGGATAATTTTCATAGGAAGATCTGTAACCAATATGTTGGATCACACTTTTCCTCATAGTCTCCCTGATCTTTCTTATTTTCATTATTCAACTCTTTTTTAAAATATCCTAAAAATAAATGCTTTGATTTTACTAGTTACTATTTAAGATTGAACATAGATTGACATGGTTAAGCAAGCAAGCGTTACGGGACTACCTGTACAAAGCTAGTCCTTTTTCATTTATACATTAATACATAGGCCCAGTTGGGGAGAAACTAAAAGTAAAGCCAAAAAGGTGTGGAAACAGAGACCACAAAATTCATTACGCTCCTCACCAACATTTATATGAGGGAGGAAGTAGAGAGAAAGAAACCTCCAAGCCACATCGATCCCAAAATCTAATGAAAAGAAGAATCTTTGAGTTTTCCTAGAGCTATGGAGGAAGAAGTTGTTCTCTCTCTTCATTAAACTGGTAACTGAGAAAAAGAAAATATATTCATTTTGCATCAGAGGTGATTGTGCAATGGGTTTGGATTTTGACGGTCAAACTCAAGGACTGGGAGAAAGAGGGAAAGTGGCTAACAGGAAAAACAAATTATTGTCATATATTCATTTATTTACCACTAGGGACATGTAAAACGAGAGAATACCACCCCCCTATTGATCTGATTATTTTCCACTTGTAGTGCAATTTGCCTCCCTTTTGCCTCCTAAGCTAGCAAAAGCTTTTTGCCATGTAACCCTGAAAAAAAGGAGCTATTTTTCACTGTTTATCAGACAGGTTTTATGCAATCTGATGATAATTCAGGCTGTTCCATTAGGATTGAAGAATATAGATAGTGGTATAATAGTAACAAAACCAGCTGATATAACAGAAGGACTGTCAGTGGGATTTCCACACAGGAAAGGTTTCTAACAACAAGCAAAATACCCAGCTCACTACTCACATTCATCTTATTACCTGCCAACAAAATTGCAGTGAAATCTGGAAAAATCAGATTTTGAAGGCATGCTGTAAACATCGCTTCCATCATTCAAGCCAGAACCCTGGGAATTCTTTTTCTGTGATGGTTCATAAAAACAAATATGGAAGAAAATCAGAGATTTTTAACAAGTCTGCTTCAAAGTATTGAACAATAGGCCTTTCATTTTGGCTCCTCTCTTTAATTCCTAGGCTAAGTGTATCTGGTGAATTAATGTTGGATATGTGAACAAACACTCTAGGCCTTTTCTATTGCTTCAGTGATGCAAAGCTTAATTAGATGGTTAACTAGGCATATGGCTACTTTGCATCATTGTAGGAGCAGAAAACATCTGACGTGCATACTGCTGCTAGAAATTTAAAAGTAATGTAATTGTTGGAAGTTAACCTTCCTAGATGCCAATGGCAAATGGTTGGGGTTCTAGAAACATGGAGAATATGACAGGTTTCTCATTATTTCTGGTAAATATCAACAGTTATAAGCAGAAGACTGAATATATACAGTGATTATTTTTTATTGCAGACCCATCAAAAAGTCAGACTCAAACAACAGAAATATACTGAGTGAAAACCAACTATTTTAGATCAGTACTCAGATCAGTTAACAACTCCAGTAGTTACCACTTTTTGAAAGTAAATTCCAACTTTGAAAACTGATGGCAACCATTTTAAGTAATGCTGCAATACCATCAAATGTAAAAAAAAATAAAAATGAACAAAGCCTGAAAGTTTCACAAGAAAATTTTTGAAGGTTGAATATTGTTCATCTGGATGATAAAAAAGAACGTTTGTTTTTCAATGTTGACATTTTCAGAAACTAATCACCAAGAGACTAACAAACCAGAGAGGTTCTTTAAGTAGTATGGCTGGTCCTTTTTATCACTGAAGTTGTAATCTAAAGGACTATGATCTTCTCTAATGTATTCATTATTTAAATTTATTCACCAAATAGGTTTTATAAAAGATACTTGGTCTACTGGCAATTTACAATCAAATCTCAGTGAACATTAAAAATTCAGAACTCAAGCTCTTTTGAACACTGCATTTGTATGCTTTGCTTCTGTTTTTTCTCTGAAGAAAGATAATACTTAAAATTACATTTCCTGTTCTGATTCACTTGCATACACACTTGAAATTCATGTTTATTGTATTTTGGTGCAGTCTTTTTCAATTATCCTTATCAGTGAATGTTTCAGCCCTCATGTTTGTTTGCTAAGAAAGTCACAGGAATAAAAAACAAAGAATATGAAAAAGGAGCTTAAAATTGGAATGCCTATGTATCAGAAGTTGTCTAGTCACAAGAAGTATAATTTTTAACATTTTGGAAACCACAGGCATATCCAGAGAGCTGGAAAGATGCATTAACGCGTCTAGGTGTTGGTTCATGAGGAAGGGCCTGGATTCCACATTTTTAACATGGACTATAAAATTCAATCCAACTTGTGTCCCTTTCTTATTGACTTTTATTATTTTAATAACAAAAATCAGACTGTTGTCATTTAGCTACCTATATTAGTGCTTTCAGTGGAACTTTCTATATGCATAAGAATGTAATGAGAGTAAGTCACACAGGCTTTATACCACACAATGCTTGTTTCTGCCTAATTAGTAAGATTAGACAACTTGAACTATGCATAATCTCACTTATCAGACAATGAAGAGGCTGGCAGTGGAGTCTTACACAGTATTCTACTGTCATAGTTGAGTATTTTGTGCAATTCGCTATATTTCATTTATCTTGGCACAAGTCACTTATCAGAACTGATGTATATTCCAAAGCAGAGCAGAAGAGCCAACCAACTACATGCATTAAGCCAACTTTGTTCATTCCCAATGGATTTCATTCATCTCAGTACACATTTTTCCTACATCTGTGTTATTTTTATAAGGCATAGAATACTTTTTTCCCCCGTCAATAATGTCATTTGAAAACTAAAATAACCTGTTTCCTCTTCCTTCACTAAGCTTTATAAATCTACGTCTTCCTTCAAGTACTGCTGGTAAAAATATATCCGACTCAACTGTTTGGGTTGCTGGTCCTTAAACACATTTTCTTAAACAATCAAATTACTGAGTCTCCCTACTGACCTTAACAACCTGTACTAATGAGCCCACTGCAAAAGATAAACGGGATTACTACCTCAACCGCCAACTTTCTACATTCTGTAGTTGTCATTCTTACAGTGTTGCAGGCATAACAAATATCTGCGATTTGGGAAGGGCTGGGCTAACCATTCTAAGGTAAAAAAAATGCTCGAAGAAAAGTAGAGGAGATTGCAAATTATTTCTTTTAAACCTTTGAAATGAAATCACTCAGTATCAAGAAACAACTAACAGTGGCACATGAAATAATGGCAATAGTTAGTTGATAAACAGAGAATGCCTGTTAACTCCAGGGAATTAAACTCTCTCTAATACAAAGCTATTAGCAAGTAATGCAGCCCAACAGAAGATTCCTAGAATAAACGGTTGGGGCTAAAATCTCATATATCAAAAATGAGCCCTTAAGATCTTTCAGGCAAGGACCACAGACAAGACATCTTGCAGTTTTCAGTACGGTTAGTACTTCAGCATTTATCTGTACCTATTTGCTTTCTATGACATTAGAACAAGAAATTAAAACATACAAGCAGCATCCCTCTGCAGACACTACAAAGTTTGCATCCCCTTTCAATGTCACTGCACATTGCAACCACTAATTAAAAACCATTTTTTTTTTCCTTTCAAAATTACACAGTGAAAAAATGGCTTTAGCCAACTCTTGTCTTCATTATAAAGTGGCTGCTGCCACTTCCTCTCGGTAGGAAGTGACCCATGTGAGATGAAGGCTCCAATTCACATTTTTAAAATAACATTTCTCCCCTTTAATGTGAAGTGAACCTCAATCATTTCATGTAGATGAAAGAGGAAGCTGAAACCTATTCCAGCTTTTTATTCTCTTTCCTATAATTAACATTTACCTATCCCAGCTGACGTGTCTTACATGCAAAATTCAGAACAGTCTGACATGAATGAACAAGTCTACCTTATAAGAAAGCTGTATGTAATATGTAAGAGAAATAGGGCTAGCTTCCTCCCTGGAAAAGCAGAATCTGTAATACAGAGTAGGGAAAATTTTATTTCAGTGGAAATGAAAAGAAATAAATCTTATGTGGGAAAAGAGAGGATTTGTTCCTAAATTTAAAGAGTGCAGTATGAACAGCATAAGGCCACCCTGCACTAAAAAATAACAAAAACTTCAAGAACTAAGGTGTCTAGTTAGAAATACCTACATCTAAATATCTTAGAAAGAAACGTGCCAGTGTGAAGCAGGATTTGGATTCAGAAAAATGGCATTCTAAGCATCACTGCAGTAACGCACCCAGGCAAAGAAGTAGAAATTCACCCCTGAAGCAAGAAAGAGCGGGAAAAGGTTAAGACGAAAACAAAACTAAACTCAGTCTCGGGCGCAGAGGTAAGTCAGGAAGAGAGACCGTGGCGGGTCAGAGCACGCAGGTGAAAACCCTGTGAGGGCCTTCTGTGCCCCACCGCACCGCACTCTGCATCGCTTCCCCAGGGCATCTCTCCCTCCCTTGCCCTCCTGGGAGAAGGAGCTCAAGCTTTTAACTTAGATACCTGAATTAGAAGCAATTAGGGTGGGTGCATTATAAGAGTGAACGGTGCATTTGCCAAAAATACTCTTTGGAGTCACGGGTAACTGTTCACAAATGTGAGCTGAACCAAGCTAATGGCCTCAGATTTGAAAACTATGAATTAAAAAACCTAAACTCTTTCATTTCTACATTTCCAAAATGAAATATTATTTTATATCAAAATGACATTTTCTTCAAAAATGTAGCCAAGAACCCTTTTTATGTAAGAAACACCCAAACCAGAAATATCATCTTAAAACAACTATTTAATTTGATTTTAAACCATGTATCTTTTTTCTCTTTTGCTGGGAAAAAACCATTATGAAATTATTTTTCCCTGTTTTTTTCATTTAGCCATAAAATTGGGGGAAGGGGGAGAAAGCGCCTTACATCGCTAACAGCCTAGTAATGAAAGGCATACACTGTCTCCTTCCAGACATGTACTAGCCTTTTGACTTTCCAACTGAAACATTTGGTCCTAGAAATACTTACTGCAGTAACGGACACAACATATTTAAAAACTGAAGCAATGGAAGTGAAGAACTGCAAGCGGGGAATAAGCACAGCAGTGGGCTACAGATTGCCTCCCAGATCAATTAAAGTGCAGCCTCACTTTCACCATTGCAGCTAATTTAGCAATCGAAATCAGAGAGATCTGCGGAAAACTAACTTTTGACAGGTGACTGCAGGAGGCAGAATCGATGTTTAGGACATTGGAAAAATTACAAAAAAACGTTATCACATTGAAAAACCGCTAACCACAGGATATTACCACGTGCCAAAAGGATAATGCAAAGCTTTAAACAACGAGGGCATGAAAAAATGCTTTCTGTTTGCCAGTGCTATCTCACTTTATCCCTCACTTAACATGCTACAGCTGATGAAAAACAAAAGCTGTTTTAAGTCATGAATGAATCTTATAGTACAAATATACCTACTACATGCACATACATACATACACTTCCATATACCTCCTCAGAAAACATGCTTAATATTTTTCCCATTTTTAACAAAATTGATTTTTCATGTATTTATGCATGTGGTATTATCACGCTCTGCTCAGATTCTGGAGTGGACTAAAGTGCTCAAAAACCTCCTAGAAAAATATTTGCAAGGATTGAGAAATAACCTCAGGAAGTTAGACTGACACTCTTGGAATGCAAAGATCAAGGGTTTATTTTCACTATTTTTATTATAAATAAAGAACCCACTACAATTGCAGTGGCATCACTGGGGGAGGTAGAGGGAGGAGATGAGGAACAGTTGGAAAGCTGGAAAAAATACAGATGATTATTTGAAAGCCCTAAGTATATTCCTCCTGTACTCCTCACATCACTATGGCAATGAATGTACCCCAGGCCTTTTCACCAAGAGCTTCATTTCTATCTGAATTAAGTAATAACATTACAAATTTTGGAGGCTGTTTAAAGCGTCTGTATGTGAATTAAAATGTGAATTTCTAAACATTTCCCTGTTTAAAAAAAAAGAAAAAAAAAACCACACAAAAAAACCCCAAGAAAAACAAAAGTAAGAGGAAGAAATAAAATGAGCTGTTTGCTGACCATGCAAACCATCAGGAACTGTTTCATCTTAAACATTAAAAGCCCCAGTCATTGCTAGCATGTAGAGATAAGACATTTACACCTCCACATGAGAGCTCATACAAACCATTTCTTGTTTATATCCCTATTAGGAGTTCACAGCAGTCACCAAGATTATTTCACTCGATTTGATTCCTTCTCTGTTCTCTATGGCTCATTTACCAAGTCCTACACAAGGCTATTCATTTCCCTTGAGAAGACCCAAAGTTAGCATTTGTACTCACAAAAGCTGCAGCCAGATAACACAAAGTAGAGCCCTTGCCACCACAATGCCAGTTCTTTCACAGCACTTCACCAATGCTCTCACCGAGGCCATCTTCTAAAGCAAAGGGGTAAAATAATTTTCCATGCTGCTTCCATGTTACTGCTTTTCCCACCTCTCTCAATCTATCAAAGACAAAACGGGGTATAGTGACAACACGCCAGGCACAGTCGTAAGGTCGATGTCTTTGGTTCACGCAGCATTCGTTGTATCCCAGGTTTCCGAGACAGCCTTTCTGTTGCAAACAATAACAGAAGCGAGAGTGCCTGAAGAAAGAAAGTACATCTGGGTAAAACCAAAATACATTCCCAGCAATCTGTTGAAACACATGTGTTTTCTCATGGACAAGAACATGCGAAAAGCCTGTATGACTGATGACGATGAGCTACTGGTTTTGTTTTTCAGTTATTGCTCAGTCAAGAGGCAAAGAGGATCTCGTCGTATTCCACAGGAAATGCATAAAAGCAGTCTCCTCGGTTTCTACACAAAATAAAATAAATAAAAATGCTCAGCTCCAGATAATGTTCTCTGCTAATTGAAACTAAAACTTTCACTTTCTTTTCTGTAAGTGACTTCTGGTACTTTATTGTCAGCCTACTGTCAAACCATATACTTACCGTGGCTTTGTAGAGAGTAAAACTTAATTGATACATGAACGAGCTATCCGTTTCTGCTCCAAAACCTGATGTAGTAGACAAAGCCAATGAAGAAGCAATAAAGAATGATTTAGTTACTTTAATATATTCACAGTTGTTTTTTATTAGGGTTTGTCATAGTTCCTGCGATAATGCTTTTGTTCATTGCGGAGAATACCATCAAAGCTGCTGAAGAACCACAGCAGAACTACTTTTTGACACATACCCACAGTCTGCAAAACTAAACAAGCACTAGTGAGCGTTAGGAAAAGGATAGTTCAAATAAAATTTAAAAAAAAAGAAAAAAAAAAAGAAAAAAAAAAAAGATAACCCACACAGCAAAGGTTTTCTTGCTTCCCTTCCTGGTTGAGAACCACCTTGTTTAGATGAACAACCCCTACGAGAGACAGGCTGGGCCAGGAGGCTGAGCTGCCCGTGCTCACTGGGCCACAGCTGCCACCCTGCTCTCCTTGTCTTTTCGAATGCCGGAGGAGTGAGCCGCTTGCTCACAAGGACGTTGTCCCTACCTGAGCCGCGGTCCCTCTCCTCAGCTCCTGCCTCGCCTTCCCCTGCAGAGCTGCCCCACTCCTGCCACTCTTCACACGCTGGATTAACGCCCAGCTCTTCAGGAGTATTCAGATGGCCGCGCTTGCTACTCTGAAATAATACAGACACTTTAGCTTACTTATCATTATGGCACTGTATTTTCTGCTGCAAAACTTGTGGAGACCAACAGTAATTTTTATCTTCCTCGTTTTGGGAAAAAAAACACGTTATTTACTCTACGGATAAAGGGAGGGCTTTTATAAGAAGTCAAGGAGAATATAACAGCTAGTTGATGGGAATTTACTATGGCAAGCTAAAGCACATACGCTGTAACAATCAAAACATTTCAGCCAGCAGTGCTTGAAAATTTACAAATATTTTATTAGCTACAAAACCTAGCACTTACTGTGCCCAAAACACAATGGAAACATTGGAGAGTATTTACTCCAATGCAACCTTTTTATTGGAGTTATAGAACAGACTAATTTTTCCAGTTAAATATTACAAGAAGGAAAAAATTGTATCAGGCACAGAATTTTTTTAAAAAAGAAAAGTATTCCCTACAGCATAGTAATACTGCTTCTTTTCATTCTACCTTTAATATTAGAACTCGTAACTGTTCTAACTGAGATACTACCCTCCTGAGTGTTAAAACAGTTCAGTATTACTGTCTAACTTCATCTGTAAAATATGAAACGAACTTGAATTGTAACACTGAACACTAAGCAACCTTCCAGAAAGCTGCTCAGCCTTTAACCTCTGTGCCAATCGGATCTCTGCACTCATATCACATACTAAAATAGATAGTATATGCCATACTTACTAAAGAAAATTAAGGACCACAACTACAACTAATAAAATATTCTTTCACATTTTTTTGGATGCAACCAAAGAACAGAGGCTTCTGGAACATCATCCAACAATAAATGATAGAAATAGATATCTGAACTTGGTATGATTCATTTGCACATGTGATCTGGGAATGAAATCAAATACAAGGATTCTGGAAGGAAATTAAAGACAGAGTCAGTCTGAAGAATTCAAAAATAACAGCAGGAAACAACAAGTGATATTTAATCTAGACTAAGGCAAGTAAATACAGTAGTGGAGAACCCAGAAACATTTTCTCAAAGGCAGAGAGGCAGGTAGAAGTCAGCAGTATTTAAAAAGGACCGTAGCTAAGAGCAAGGATGTTGTTTTTCACGTGCCTGGTCAGAACCAAACCAGGTTCTTGGGTATCTTAGGTTTCCTCCTTTGGTTTGGGTGGCTTCCAGCACAGTCTCCTTCTCTGGCCTCTCTGGCAGAGTTGTCCCCTGTCTTGTTTAGAAGCGGGACCTCACAGATCAGGTTCTCTGGACTGAGCGCTGGCTCTCCAAAATGTCCCACTAACTTACGAACACTTTTAACCTGAATTTGATGTTAGGATGAAGCTAACGGACAGTCAAGCCACTCTGGAAGTTCAGCACTTTTCTCCTTTCTGGTTTTCTCTTCCCTGCTACAAGCTACAAGGTTCAACTCCTTCCCTTGTACTGATAACTAGAGCCCATCATACATCTGGTGAGCTGATTCAATTGCCTAACAGGCAGAAAACTAAATGAGGGGGCAACGGGACAAGCAAACAATCCACAGAGATGTTGCCAGTCAGTGAGTTGAACCAACTAAAGGTGGGGATCCAAATAGTGCCAGAGGCAGTACAAAATAAGGAGCAGAAATACACGGGGAGGACAAGAGAAGTGTCATGCAGAACCCTCTCCTTTTACCACATCAAGGAGTTAAACTGGCTTGGCCATTATCATATAACTTCACCACAAAGAGCTTTCTGATTTACTATTTACCTCTCTGAGGACATATGATATACAGGCTTGCAAGGGTTTTCAATGTAATGCAATGACTTTTTACTTTAAATAACACTAAACAGATCTTGATAAGGTCAGGAGATAGTCATTCTTGCCGGTTTTCCCTCTGCACTCTGAGACACACTTTAAACTGAAGTTTAAGGGAATGCACATTCCCCTTGAATGCAAGCCTCTCCTTTTCTGCCCCTCCCTCTCTTTTCTTACATGCAGACTTCTTACTTGGCTAATTCTTCAGTCAAAGAAGTCCCGCATGTTTGCAGAGTACAGACTTCCCCCCCCCCCCCGCCTTTGTCTCTTCAAATTCCTGCTGGTCACTCTCACCCCATGGCCAAGCTGATTTTCCAGGTCTGCCCCTTCCTTACCAGTGCAGTAAGGGCAGTACCCTTGTTTTTCTACAGCTTCTTCCAAATATTGGGTTATATGGCTTAGATGCTCCTGTCAGTTCAGCTGACTCACTACACCTCTCCAAATTGCTACAGGGTCCCTTAATATTGACATCTCTATACTATCATTATATGGATGTTAGTACAAGCAGCTATGAACAAGTCCAGGATGCTCACTGGTGATATATGTGACCACTGACCTGACAAATCGCCGAAAAAGGAAGTTGTGGGTGTTGGGTTTTTTGCTAAGTCCTACATAGCTCTAGTTTGTTCCTGGATGCTTTGCTAGTGAAATGAAAAAACAAACAAACAAAAAAAAAAAAACATTACTACAGAGAATCAATCAACACAATTGACTCGATCAAGAGGTTGGTGTACAAAGACCAAACTACAAATGTAGAACTGTGAGCAGGTAGTCTGCACCTGAAAGTTGCAAACATATCAGCAGAGAGAAATTCTGAAATGCTCGCTCCACCCCTTTAGTCCTGTCAGAAAGCAGTTGGATGGATGCTCCCATTTCATCCAAGTTCAACAGCAAAGGAAAAATAATGGTCTGATTTCTTATTCTGAGACAAGACATCTCTCAATCAAGAATGCAAAAGCAATTTTTGGAAATATGGTGTCGGGTATAGATGAATGGTGAGAACTGGGTCTCAGGGGAATTCTCCTAGCTGGAACCTAGAAAGGAAACTAGAGAGAAGCCTGAAGTAGACTTTGTGGGATTAAACATTGTTACGCATTATTTCTCTTTTTTATATTTCATTGTTCTTGTCAGCAGAATTTAGCACAGAGTTCCATTCCTCCCTCCCCTTTCCCCAGTCTTGAATATTTTGATCTGTTGCAGACATTTCTTACAACCACATAATAAGATTGTTTCATTTTATACTTGACATTTTCTTCCATCTTTAGATGTCATGGTATATTCTTATAGGAAAAATAACAATCTACTGTAAAATATGGCAATGCTGAATTTAATATGGTGCTTGCTCGGGAACTGCAGCTTTGTAAATTCAGGCTGCAACAGTGTAAGTTCTCTTGAAAACAGGTCTCTTCTGCCTGAACAATCACAAGCACTGAATTCTAGGATTTTGTCTCTAATCAATTCTTTTTGTTACTCCTGAGATAGAAATTAACTTTGTATTTCATTTTTAAGCAAAAAGGAAATTATGCACATAAAAAACATAAATAAAGCATGAAGGATATAAAACATCAGCTATGCAAGGAAAGAATGAAAGGATGATGGAAATTAATGAAAATTAAGATGGGGGGCGTTAAATCAACCACGTAAGTTGTACTAGTGATTTCATTTCTGCAAAAGAGCAGTCCAGGTTATTCAGTTAAGCTACTCAAATTCAGAGTATTTCGCCGGACTGCAACCTGACGTCAAGCTTCACCTGTACCATAAGTGCCAACTTCTGCCTCACGGTATAACCCCACTGTGCTCTGTTTTCTAGATCTTCATTAACTACTTTTGGGTGTTCTCCAGTAGATGTATTACATTACAATCTGGTTTCTGATCCTCCCTTTCCCATTCAGTGCTACTGTGAAAACGGAAAGCTCACTTTCATCTTGTCCACTCCTCTCAGATGAGACTTCTCCTCAAGGAGACTTGGAAAAACCTCAGTTCAGCCATGGCTTTGCAACTCTTCCAAAGGTAGGACCTTATACTGAATGATTTTGGCTCTTTGCACAAAATATGTTATCACACGGCACTAGAAGGTCTGAATTCTATTTTTACTTTTGAAATGAACTTATAATAGCTTTTCCGAAAAAAGTAAGGGCCAATTTTTTTTAAATATTATCTCTAATACTGGATGCCTATATATAGATGCAGGAAGCCAGACTTTCTGAAGCAACCGGAACACATTTAAGCACCTAAATAAAGGTCAGATTTCCAGAAATGATCTGCAGCTGGAAGCTCTCACCACACTCAACATGCTGAGCTCTTGGAAACCTAGCGATATATTTAGACACCTAAACAAGCGTTGAGTTCCTCTAAAAATCTGGTCCCAGTTGTGGATACTAACATCTCCTGAATATATACTCACTGGAGACTGGTTTCTGAAAAGTTGGCTACCTACAACTCCCATTCATTTTTAATCCCTATCTTTTCTGAAAACCAAAGCCTTAGTTGCCTGATAGGAGATCCAAACCAGAAAACTCACTTTTGCGCTTTTTAATTTGAAAATATTTGTCTCTGTTGCAGCAGCACAGGACTTAATTTGTTAACGTTTTTTAAGGACCCAACGCTCCAAGGTAGAAATTACAAAGGATGTACTAAAACTTACTAATAACGCTTTCTAAAAATGAGCCATACTTTCAGGGCTCCAGAAGGGTACATTTAAGTTAAACCAGTTCTGTTAGTGGAAATACCACTATATTCTTGGAAAAAGAGTGAAGAGGAGAGCCTTCTACTGGGAATTTTTGTCTGGCTGTGATTATGAATCCTTTTATACACACCATAAGCATTTCATGACTTTGAAACCATCTATTTTTTCAATTAAGACATCAATAAAATATAAGCAATGGATCATACAGGGTTGATCTTAAAAAGCATGAACATCAACCTCAGTTCCGTGTTGACACTTTATAGCTTATTTTCCAAATACTTTAGTTCCCACCCTCATAGATACAACATTTTTTTCAATTATCACTGCATCATAATGATGATAGCACAAAACAAGGATTTTTTTCATCACTCATATAATATGAAGTTGTCCTCAATTTAGCTTGTGCTAAACTAACCCCAAAACTGAAAAGGATGTTTGTCATCCATGCTACTACTTTCATACTCTAGCCCTGCAATGACTACTGTGATAGTTTTATAAACTGGATTTTCAAAGGATAGTAGTGGTACAGTTTTAAATATATCATTTTCATTTTTAAATATAATAAAAAGTAAGAACCTAAGAGTTTTACACTGGAATGCATAATTTCAATCTCCTCAGTGTTTTGCAACCAATTCCTCCCTCCCGCCCCCCGCCGCCCCCCCCCCCCCCCCCCCCCGCCCCGGAGAGGAAAAAGAATAGAACTTAAAACACAACAATAAAAAGCTACCATGCTAATGAATCTTAGCTTATATAGATATTTTTATTTTTTTTTTTACTAAAGCAACTCAAAGCACTTACCAAGAGCTAATGAAATTGCCTCTAAAATAACCTCCTTGCAAGATATAAGTATTACAGCAGCTGTAAACTGAACCGCATCATTTCAAATGCAGTAGGATATCCGGATTAGGAGACAGACATTAGAACATTTTCTAACTAAAATACCTTTAATGAAGAAAGAGTAAAAAAAACAGGAAATTTTTAAACAAGCCTCCTATAATTCTCTCAATATTCCAAACTACAAATTAAGTTCCCTATGATTAATTTTTTTTGCACACCAAAAAAGAAAAATTTAGATAGATTTTAAAGACTGAGTGTCTTTATACTTCTAAATGTATTCATAATCCGGGCTATACATGCCAAAACTCCTGAAACAAACCCATTTTATGTACTTGAGTAATTTTTCTTTGTATATAGCTATTATATTTCAGCCTGAGAAATCTGCTGGTATAACTATTCATCAAGCATATACAGATTTTTCCCTTCGTGATGGCAGGTAGTCTTCTTGGGGGTGATGTTGGTTTTGGGGTGGTCTGTTTTGGGGTTGGTTGGGGTTTTTTTTTTTGGGGGGGGGGGGCAGTAGGGAACAAATCAGATTGCTGATTTTAGGAATACTAAAAGGAAAGTGTACCCACATAAGAATGTCAACATTTTAATTCAGCCTCCCATCGCAAAATGTATATCCCTGTGATACCAAACTAATGAACAGACATATTTCAGCACGGTAGAGTGGGGGACTGCATTCAGTATAGCCGTAAATTTAAGCAGCACAACTGACATGAAGACATGCTCATTGGGTTTTAAAACACCAAAGGACCATGTTTTTTAGTATTTGGCAGAGCAGCAGGGAAGGCACAACCTGAAGAGAAGGGTGCCTCCCTGTGGCAAATGAATATAGGAGAGACCAGGCAAACTACTGACCCCTTAGTTCCAGTTTCTTTTTCCAGCAGCCACAGCACTGTTTTATAGGCAAAAGGATTATGAAACATGAACACAAAGTAAGACCCTCTGTTTCCAGAACCGTTTGAGAATATAACTAAATATTTCTAGTACCATCATAAGCAGCTATAGCATCAAATGTTCCTCTGAACAAGCTCTCCTTCTCTTTATGGTGTGGCAGGAAACTTCCAGAACAAACCCACCCCACCCCCCAAAAAACCAACAGCAAAAAAACCCTCAACCACCAAAAAAGATACCAAACCTAAAAATTTTTCCAGGTTATAAAGCTTACATTCTATTTAGGTTTTTATTTGTTTTAATTAAATGGGATTACACCAAACTGCTCTCTTGGGGTCATCCTAACATAGATACAGGCACATTTTTATAAAGTCAGAGAACTTCACAACACAGAGAAAAAAGCTCTTTTGTGCTGAGCTCCAATTAACATCTATTCTTTCTCGTTGCTCCCTTTCCATTTTCTGCTTCTTGTTCTTCCTAATCAGTTCCTCCTTTCCTGCCGAGTCCTACTTTTGTGAGGACTCCATAGTGCCTTTACTCTAAGTTCCATTTTCCTTTTTTTTTCCACACTTCCTGAAGCATGTTACTTTTAAAAGTAACTCTAAAGTTATCGGGCAGTAGTAGTTGCCCTTCTTTCATTATTTTGTTAAAATCTAATCTAGCTGGCCATATCTCTAGAAATAACTATATTGATTTTATCTGAATGAAGACTGCAACAGCAACAGTAAAGTCAATTACATTACTCAAATTTTATCATCACATACATGCTGTTCAAGTATTTTCAGATGTTTCTTCTTATTTCAAAACAAAATATTCCTAAGAAAGACTATTTTTAAAAAAAAAATTATTTTTTTTTAGGTCTTGCTCTCTTTAGCTTGCTTTTCAACCCCTTACTTTCTTCAGTGGTAGACTAGAAAAATGAAAGAAGGGAAAGAAACGGAGGAAAAATAATCAGACACCAGCTAAACCAAAAGTTTTCTGGCAATTACAGTATTTTTTGACAAAATATACCCTTTTTGTTGGATTAATTATTATTCAGATGGCTTATTATTTTTATGATTATTTATGAGCAACTTTATTTCAAGGTACCACCAAAACTGAATTTCTTTTTGGAATTTGTTTCTAGCTCAACCTGTCAAATATTTTCAAATACAACACAAAAGACTCCGGCTTTGGAGGTGAACGACTGACCCAGAACCACAGCACTGCCTAATGCTTTATAAACCACAGCTTCACCCACCAGACATCACTGCAGCTGTTGTGACTGCTCCACTAAGAGCCTTTTCCTATGGCAATACAGCACAGTTTTATCCAAAGACTGCATTTCTGCTGACGGTCACTTAATGCTGTGCCACCTATTTGGATGGCCTAAGATTATATGCTCCCAGATTAACGTCCATTTTCTAAAAATTCTGTTCATTCAACAAGTAATACACACTCACATGCTCTTGCTCAGTGTGTGCAGGTCTTAACCCTCTTACACTTTTCTGAAATATTTAGCTACCACTTTTTCAACATGTTGAATAACAGAAGAATCAAAGACAAGGAATCAATCCTGTGTTCAACTGTGGATCTAGAAATTGACCAAGGGCAGATTTTTCATTTCTAGATGCGTGTTTCTCCTCTCAAGCTCTGTCTACTCTTATTATAACATCAGGGCATGCCCCAAACAAATTCTTTAGTAGTGTTTTTTGGAACCCAGTTCTAAACAAATCATCTATTTATATGAAGTAGTAATATAAATATGAAATAAATAAAAAAAGAAAGAATTTCTTCATTCTATCAAATTTAGAGATCAAGAACAGATAGGGGTTTTCAAAATTTTACACATTTTTACTCTTTTTACAGTAAGTTCTCACCTTCATGAATCCCTCATTTAGAAGGAAGTTGAGACTAAAATGCCTTAGCAAAACAGAATGAGAACAACGGAAGTTAAGGAAGGAAAAGATTTGCATTGAGTCACATAGTCTACCCCTGCAGATGTAGGATCATTCCCTACTGAGCATTTTTAGTTAAAATGGAAAACTGCAACTTTCCAATTGAGTCCAAAAGGGAAATGTTCAAGGGTTCTTACAGAGGAGCTTGAGCTGCATCAGTTTCCAACAGACATTACTCTATGTTCCAGGGAGGGTTATAAATAAAAACAAACTGCGTTTCAAATGTTGGAGGAAAAAAATGCAGGCCCATCAGGTGAAGCAGCTGCAGTTTGGCGAGAGGGAGAGGAATGCTGAGCCAGCGGGGTGGATTGTAAGCTGCTGATGGTTAAATACATAGCCCTGCACTGAAACCCCTTACTGCTACCTGCGTCACGGAAGGGAGGATGGGAACATGGCTCCAACTCATTCAACCCAAGGCAGGCAGCGATGGCTGGGCAGGAGGGCGTTTTTCTCCTTAGCAATGGCGTTCAAGACTTCTTCCTTTTCCGTTCCATTTAAAATCTAGAAAATGATGATGAGTGAAAACATCCCTGTAAACAGATGCCTTGGTTTTGGTTAATAAAAATTTCATCAGCTCATTTTGAAAACTGGTGCCTGCACTTTGAACTGACACGCCTGTTATCATCAGTTTGCACGTCCAAAGGAAAAAAGTAATTTCAACCCTGCAATACTGATTGTTTTGATTCAGAAACAGATACAAGTATATTTAAAAATACATGTTTTATCAGATACTGTTTGAAACTAGCCTTTGTTTGTACGCAGTTTAGATTTCAGGGAACTGCGTTTCCCAGGGACAAAAACAAACTTTCCTTCGAAAGTCCTCTGAGCGGTTCTAGGGCCCGTCTCTGTCAACTGCCCAGTCTATGCACAGGGATGTAAGCACAATTGGGGAAATACTCTAATTCTCGGTTGGCGTTATACCTATACTGCCAGCATAGGCAATACACGAGCAAAGGCAGATACGCGAGCTGTACGCACACTGAGCCTAAGCGTGGTCTCAGACGCTGTCATTGCAAGCTCTCCGAGACATGCAGGGATGTGGCTGTTCTGAGAGTTACGTCTCTCAGGCGTAGCCCAATAACCTTCGTGGGAAAAGTCCATACTGTTTACAGCAAGAGAGCAATACGGACATAGCCTTAGGTGTTAAATCAATTGCGTTACAGTGGTGTACCCATTCAGTTTCTCTAACTCCTGTTATTCTCAGGCTTTACTTAGCCTTGAAGGAAGCAACAGCCAGTTCCTGAAAGATTTCTTCCCTCTGTCTACTGTGCACAAAGACAGGAAAATTCCAGTTGTGATGTTTCAATAGGATACAGATAACACAGAATAAAGAATAATAGAATACATAGAGTAAGATCAGGAATAAAAATAGCATTGTGTCAATAGAAGGTTTTTTTATTATTTATTCTCACTCCAGTAATGCCCAAAGTTCTTAATGAGAATCAGAGCTCTGCTCTATTAGTTGCTTTACAAACACACAAGGACCTGGACCCGACTGTAAAATTTTACAGTTCAGTGAAAAAAAATTCTCAAAGCCCAACACTTCTCCATCATGGTTGAAATTTGCGTACTGCGTAATAATTCCACATCAGAAAAGAATATATTCTTTTTGTTAAATCAAAATGAAAAGCATTAGAATTTTAATTCACTTACGGGCCAATGAGTTGATGTATACCCAAATAACACCTGAACTCCTAGGAAATAATCCTAAATAGTACTGTTTCTTGAGCTACCTAAAACTATATTGCATGTACTTAGAAGAGTCTTTTAAAAACATTTCAAATTTTTCTGACATGATAGTTCAGTGAAAATTTTTTTTACACACTGAGATTCTACACATCTTACCTAGCAACTTCGGGAACCAGTTATTTGAGACTGCTTAGAGAAGGTATAAATATACATATGTGTGTGTGTGTTTGTGTGTATATACAAATATATATATATACACACACACACAGAGACATGAAATGAACCCATGAATCCCTTACCTTCTATTTGTGGAAAAGCCATTTTAAAGTTACTTATTCAGTTCATTCAGGCTGACCACACTGCTTGCAGACTTCGCGTAAGTCTCTTCCCCCACCATGTCAATCACTTGCTATTATTCCCTAATGCTTATCCTACATATTCCCTTTATCACTCCTAATTCTGTCAGATAACAATGAATATTTTGTACATGATTGTACAGTGTATTTGATGTATAAATTCATGTATCTCTGGAGTTTAATTATACAGCAGAAATGGTTTATACTTATCATTTCAGCATATGTATATAAAACCTCTCCCTAAGGACTTGCATACGTATCATAATACGAGTTCTTCCCTTCCGGTAAAATGGGCATCTAAAATATTAAGATAAAAGAAGAAGAGAGCCATAGCTGAGGAAGGATAGTTCTGCAACTGAAGTAGAAAATTTGGATTTAAGGGATGTAGGATCACTGCCTGGTTGCAGAGAACTGCAGTGGGTTTTATTGCATACTACCCTAACAGGAAATAAGATTGAAAGTTAAACAAATAATTCACTACAATATTAAAATAAACTTTCAATATTTAATGAAAGCAATAAATAATAGATTGTAGCTGTCAACCTAAAACCTCACCAATTTGAAAAGTGGAGTAATACTTATTCAAACACACTCAACTGTGCACACAGACTAAGTAAGGGCTTTTTGGTTTTAAAATACACCAAAAAAACCTTCCAGATTTTTGTTCCTCTATTCTAGAGTCCACTGTAAGCAGATGAAACCTATCATAGTCATAATTATGTTCTGAACTGGTCTAATTTGAAAATAATTTTGAAGTCAAGGTCTTATGATACTTTATGACCTCCTTTTCTCTTTCTCTGAAATATTCTTGGATTGACTTAAAAGAGAACTACACATATGGTCTACTGGATTAAACAGGGAGGTAGGAAGGCCAGATTATTACCAAAATAATTTATATTTCCTTTTGCATTGGCTGTATATTACATGAACTGTAAGCAAAAGAGACTCTTTGAAATTTAGTCAGCTATACTTTGGATTAAAGAACGGACTATGAAAAGAGACTCTAAGTTAACCAGAGAATAGAAAGTATGACCAAAAACTGGAGATGAGGGGATGGAGAATAGAAAGATCTTGACATGCAACTGGAATGCAATTCTTCCTACAGCATATACTTCACCTATTGTACTTATTATCTAAGTTAGGATTTCAAACCGTGTAAATTTGAAAATTGTAATCATGTTATCAATAAAAAGAATCTTTTTCTTTAGCCTCTCTCTCAAAATAGACAGCAATGAAGATAACTGCTCAGTAGTCATTATACTGTACTCCTGTACTTGAAGGCAACACTTCATTAAAAAGGAATAGCACTGTTCATTTGATGATATACTGATACCTCTTTAAGAAGTTTCTTGCTAAAATTTACTGGAAGGATCTTGTTACCTAGAACAGCCTATGATATATCCAAGAAGCAGAACCATTTTAAAAGGTGCATGTTCTGCAATAATCCTAGCAAAGCTGATCTTTCAAAAACAATCTATGGAGAATAAAGACATCTTTACACAGGATCTTTAAACAAAACAAAATAAACAAACAAACAAAAAAGTAGGGACTTTCTATTCTTCTGCATTCTTCAATCATCTCTGAGAAATGAGGAATAAGAACTACTTATTTATAGGCAGGTCATTCAATAATTACCTACTAAAGGACTTCTTGCACTTTCACCTTGTAATAGCCAGTTTTGTCTGGCTGGAGACAAGGTGCCCATTTGAAGCAGTATTTCAGCTTCTGTGTTTTAAGGTATATTTAAAAGTTCATCCTAACTAATCACCCTGATAATTGTAAAGAAAAGCAACTGAAATTGGTTCAGGGAAGGGTTTTCTTTCCTCAGTAGAAAGAAAACTTCAAGAAGTGCTTTTGTCAATCCCAGTTAGACTTTGACAGTAACATGTAACCTCCACCCTTGACCCAGCAAGTCTGAACTGCGTTTAATTGGTCTGTCTGCAAAGCTATGAAAAATTTCTCTTTGTGTACTGTAAAATAAAATGTATATATTTCATACAGCTGGGAAACAATATCTACTATTCAGAGCTGCTGGCAGCACAACAGAGCACTTTCCTTGTTAAACTCTCTGAAACCATCCCCTTTTTTCCAGCCCTGCTTTTAGGTGCACTGAAGAAGCCAAAAATATAAAAGTCAGCAAGAGGAGAGCATAATCACTGGAAAACTCAAAGGATATAAATCATTCTTAGTAGAAACACAACATTTAGTGGAAACCCTGAGAACCTTTCAGATTTGTTGGGTTGGTTTGTGGAGCTGGGGAAGGACCTATCAGAAAAAAAAACACTGACCAGCCTCACTGAAATGAAATCCTCATGTATGTCCTGTCCGTTTTTTTTTTTTTTTTTTTAACTTACAGATCTTCCTCAGTATCAAGCTACTCCCCATAAATCCACATGACTAACAGCACGTGGACTTTTATGAGATAAATCTCAGTACTACTAAGAAGTCAGTTTATTTTTAAAAAACCAAGCTTTTCAATATATGATCAAATAAACATTCAAAGATGAGGAATTTACACAGGAAAAGGCAGAAGCTTTCTAATCTATAATTCATATGTCTGTCAGTGTGAGTACTCATGACAGTTTTAACATGCTCTCAAAATGTGGCCTTTTTTATTGTTGGAAAATAGAACGGGTTAAGGCGTATCTATATTACGGAGTAAGTCGGCCAAGAAATCTATGCCAGGAGACTCCCTCGTTGAGAGACAACATGCTGGAATAGCTACACCAGTCACATAAAAATATAAACAAAAGGTAACAACAGGACTGACTTCACCACTGAGATGTAGCTACCCAAGGCATTTTGCTGGCAACAAAATCTTAGTAACGGGGAGAGGGGAGGACATGATCTTCCCAGTTTCCAGTTAATATACGTAAAACTAGCAAAATTTATAGCACAGGCTGAGCCTAAGCTGTGTAAAAACACAGTCACTGAAAACTTGGGAAAACGTTGTCTGGTTAAAAGGACAAAAATGGTTATTTAAAGGATGTACATATTAATAATGAACGTAGACTTTTCACTGATCCCATATCAATCCAACAATAAAATGTTTGATGTCATAAACATCACCACCTCATAGACTGAAAACAATAACACTGACGTCTCGGCAGGTCTTCGCCAATTGGCATCCATGGGTATGGATCTACTCTCCCACAACTTCCCAATAAAACAAGCTTATGCCACAGAACACGTCAGGCAGGAGCAGCACGGCTTGCCCACCGCCGCTTCTCTGTGGCACGTGCAGCGCTACGACTTTCAGGGCTCCTACGTTACTACGCCTACTAACTGCATTCTGGTGAGGCAGCCCCCTTTGGCCTTACCTTCCTCTTCAGCCTTTTTTGTTCCTCTTTTATTCAGGATACGTTGAATAACATAAGTCATAAAATCAAAGATGACAGGAAAAGGACATCAAGAAAGCATTATTTCTTTCTGACTCTGTGTGTCACTCCTGAAGCATAAAAAACTGTTCTAAACTCACCTTCAGAATATCCTCATTGCTTAACTTCAACTTCTTCTAGGCCTCCATCTGAAATCAAATTACAAAGGAACAGGTAGATTAGGGGTGTCCTGTGTAGAAAATACATTTAGAATTGATATACAGCATGTGTAAATTAAATCTGTTTTAATTCTTCCAAATACCTTTAGATGCAGTGATAACTAACTGGACAAAAAGGTAATTGAAAGTATGTGTATCTATGGTTGTACCAAGCACTTTGTTCTCGTGTTTTATCTTTCCTCTGCTTTCCCTATAAACTCTTCAAGGCAGTGGATCTCCCACTATGTACCTGGAACAATTCACACACATTTGGAGAGTTGCTCTTGTGGCGCTATTGTAATGCAGAAAAAAAAAAGGCAATATTAATAATATTATTGTTTAAATGTATCACGAGAACTCTTCACCTGTACAACGGTGATATAAATAATTTGCCAAATGCACCAGGAGCTTGCGTGTGGCTTGCAGAACCTGTTCTGAAAAAGTAAGTGATTAGTCACCAAGACTAGTCCAGAGAGTAGTCCTATGTGCAAGTGCTGCCAAGATGTAAGACCATTCTGAACCTTTAAAATTGCTCACAATTTTAAAGACGCTGGCAGTAGAAAGACAGGGGAAAGAAAAAAAAAAAAAAGAAAAAAAAAAAAAAAAAGAGGCTCTCACTGCTCAGTGACCTGGACAACCTTCTGACACAGGTTTCCTTATTGTCTTTAACTTAAATACACAGAAATAAAATGGTAACAGTAATGATAAAACTACCAGGCTCATTTTTCTTTAATCCTGAGTAGAAAAAGAGCTTTCCTTTAAGTATTGTTTTGGTAGGCATTGAACAGGTGCTAAAATCACCCCTCCTGTTTCTCCCTGGATGTTTTTTGGTGCTGCCCAGTGTTAAATGGTAAAGCATTAGTATATGGTTTTATACCTGCAGGTATTGGTGTGAATTGAAGTCTTTTCTTTCAGACTTTTGTAACTGTATGATAGTTACACAATGCAGAAATACGCGCTTCTGAACACTAATTAAAAACAAACCCTTAAAGTACATATTCCATTTACTTGGGAGTATCAATTATAAAACCAGATGTTAGAGCCAGATGTCAAAGAATTATTTTTCATAAGCCGCAGCTTATAGCCATGTAGCCTCCATTTATCATCTCAGATGGGAACACTTAATTTGACAGCAAACATTTTGGTTAATAGCCAGTTTCAACATTAGCACTTGTTTTTGAAATTTTATGTAAAGAGATGTGATAAAACTGTCTATAATGAAAATTCTGGTATTTCAGTTCTGTAGTTCAGCATTTACAAATCATGTCTATCTGTGCATAAGCTGCGAATGTTTTATACACATGTGAACGTCTGTAGGAGTATGTCTCACTTACACAGGCATCCATCTTTACACATGCAAGCATATATAAAATATATCTACAGATAGATAGATGTTGCTGCCTAGAAGCAGTGCTCCTCTTCCAAGAAATTTATCTTGAGAGAACCGAAAATAAAAGGTCTTTGGTCCTGGGTTTCTTGAACATTACAAATGTTTATTGATTTCACTGGATAGTTTTGGTAAAAAAAAAGTGCATCTTGTTACTTTTGCTACATGGCCTAAACAGAAATTTAGACCTAGAACTCTCAGGGCAGCCTATATTTAGCAACACAAATCCTGTCTTCACGTATGCTTCTTGCATTTCTAGGTAAAATCTATGCCAGATCTTCAGCTGCTGTTAAGCTGGCGCAGATCCAGTGACTTCAACACTGTATTCAAGTTTCTTTTACATTTGACAGGAGAAAAAAAAAAAAAAAAAAAAAAAAAAGAAATCTAAGAGTTCTGGAGCCAGAAATAGAGAGGAAGGGATTGATGCTGGCATACCTTACAAATCTCCCAACAGATATCATCTGCCCTGACTTTAGTCCTGAAGGTGAACAGTCCCACTGCAAGACTTCCTTTGAGAAGAAATGGATAATCATATCAAATTATGTGACAAATTTGTGAAAAGAGCAAATTAATTTTCATTCTGACTAAAGCAAAGATTTGATTCTCCAGATAGTGAGAAGAGACAAGTACACTATTTCAACTGTGACACTTCAGGTTTGAATTATTTTATTCAGACAGCAAAACACATTTTTTGGCTGTGGATCACACATTTTTCAAACCCAGAGGTTAATTTTAGAATAAAAGCCTTAAGAAGAAAAATCAAGATGTTAATGTGGCCCTATCACAGACACGTATTATATTGTGCTGTCTATACTTGTGAAAAATTAGGGAATGGGCATTTTGATTGTTTCTATTCACAATTCAAAGAACGTAACAAACTAATCCATAAAAGGACTAGAGGAACATACCATATCATATATATTAAATAACTTCTGCAAATGGGAAATGGAGATGAATCATAACACACCTGTAATTCTTCGATGGGAGGGATGGCCAGACCACAGACTGTAACTGCTAATAAGAAAACCAGAGTCTCTTAACTGCAGATTAACAGAGGAATCACGGCCAACATCCTTCCTTTCATGCTGACATAGAAGAAATGTACATGCCTGCTGTACTTTGCTGCTAAAAGGGGCTTCAGAACATTTCTAAAAGAAAAGAAGCACAGCTGAAATTTTTCTTCTTGGCCTTACCTACAGATAAGTATTCATTATAAGTTTCATTATGAAAGAAGTTCTGACTGGAAAAAATTACTTTTTCTAAAAAAACCCTGAAATAATGAATAAATAAATAAATGAAAATAGGTGGGGGAATATCAGCAGCTTGCCTCGTTTCCTGCTAGTTTCCTTAGTAAGCCAGAAATAGGAAACCCCGAGCTTCTTTCAGGTTCACAGCTCTAAGTCAGCATCGCCACTTAAGAGGACCCGGGACTCTTGAGGTCCTCAACCTAGGACAGCTTTGCCATACAGACTGCCTTGATGTTGGTGGTCTTAGGTCATAAAAATTCACAGATCACTGTAGAGAGTCTGAAGGCCATAAACATCCTGACCGGGGCAATGAACATTTGTGTTAACTCTTCCACAAAGTTCAGAGGCAGAAACGTGGAAGCCCTGGAGGTAACCATGCTCAAAGAGCCTTCCACATTCTGAGCTGATGAAGATGGGAGTATTAAGACTTCTGCTGGAAAATAAATGTTTTCATTGTTTTTATGATGGTTTCAGACTTCTTTTCCATGATTTTCTTTCCTGTCTTGCAGACTGGAAATTCCACTTTTCAGAATTGGTGGAGCGTCAGTCTTACAAGTGCTGGGCAGTATGCAAGCAAAACAAAATTGAACATATTATTTGAGAAAGTTAGTAGATCAGAACTTACTCTTGACTTTTCTTTCCAGTTCTGGAAGAAAACCAATCCTGAAACATCAGAGTTATTCATACCCTAAAAATTCTAATTTTTCAATATCCTGTAGTAGTTAAGTCAGCACATGGCTTTTAGGCAAGTCTCAGTTCCTTTCTTGATTTTGGATCCTTGTACCCAAATACAATGTAGAGAGACTGAATTCAACTGAATTTTCAATACGTACAAAATAAGGTTCTGACACAGGAAAATGCCTGTATACAGTAAATGTAACTTTTGGCTTCAGTTGTTACGGTCTGGCAAAAGGCTTTCAGTGCTCGTATGTCTGCTAAGGTTATAGGAGCAGTGCCTTGCAATTTAATTAACATGTTAACAAATGCATACCGAATGTAGAGGCAATGAGAAAGTAATATTTTACCTTTTCATATATATTGTGCATGTTAAACAGCTCTAACATTCAGATCATTAGCCACAAGAAGTTGTTTTTCCAGTCACCGACATCCATGTTTTTACTTCAGCAGCCATAACACTCCTAATGTCTAAATGAGTTTGCTTTCCCAGAGTGTCTGGGAAATGGTTTTGCTAATCTCAGTCTACAAACTCATTACCAAACTGAATTCCAGCATCTTTTCTAGTGTCTAGCCAGAATATCAAGTTTCAGGCACCTTTCACTACTGCTTATTTATGTAATTCTTTATTAAACCACCATTTTACAGCCATTTTTTACAACTTGGGCATATTAAGTTACAAGGTTCTGGATAATTGGAAAAGATTCAGCAACAGCTCCAGAGGTACCAAAGATTTGGGATGGAAGTGTAAAATAATTTACAGAGCAGTGAGATACACAATGCTGGCAGCGGAACAATTTGATGTTGATGCAATTCACGTGGCTGCTGCTGTGTGCTTTCCATTTTACACAGGAAGGTACATTACATTCCTTCCCATCTCACGTTAGTCTAGCAATTTATTTCTAAAGAATAGCTGTTTCAAGAGTAGTATCAAATTACCGCAGCAAGATGACCGACACAGCAGCTAAATAATCTGTATTTATGAAATACTGCAGACGTTTGAAACGCTGTGCAGACACTAACTCACTAAACCTTCACCAGCCTTTCCAATGCAGGCAGGCAGAAGGCAATACAGTACAAGTACAGTCATGTTGTGGCAGCCAAAGGAGTGCACCAGCTACAAGAAAACAGGGACGGACTCTTCTCAGAGGACAATGGACCCAAGTTGCAAGAGGGCAAAGGGGAAATTACTATTAGGTATCAGGGAAGAAAACCCACCTCTTACAGAAAGGGTGGTCACGCGCTGGAACTAGTTGCTTTGCTATGAAATCTCCATCCTTGGAGCAGGCCCCAGCAACCTCAACTGACTTCTAAGTTGCATTTAACTACAAAAGTCAGCTTCGCTTTGACTGGGCTTGGACCAAACAACTTCCCGTGGTCCCTTCCAGCCTAAATAATTTGATGATTTGATCTCAACTTTCCATCCGGCATTCAGGATTCCACAGTGTGGAAACAGATAAGGGAAGTGTCCGCTGTGGAAAGCGGAGCCACCTTTTCTGTAGCAGGCAACAGAAGCAGGGCCTAAGGCTGAAAAAGGCAGAAGTAGGTGCAGCAGCACACCCAAAATTCTTCCTCCTTTTTAATGTTTGCTTTATCCTCTACTACCTTAAAGAAAGAGAGCATTCACTAAAATCACAAATATTATTACTCCAATTTCTCTCCTCAAACAATGTTTTTCTGGAAAATGCTATGACATGCTGAGCTTTTAAGGGACTTCTGAAGGGCAATCGCCTCCCGGCAAACTGAAGAAAATCTACAGCTGGAGGTATGCCTGATCCGGGAGGCCTGTCATATTGTATCCTAATTTCATCACAGTGGATATAGTAATAAAAAAAGTTGCTAAGTCTTGAAAATAGACTTTTGCCAATTAAATATTTGTCCTGTGCAACAGCTTTAAGCTGCATTTTCTTTTTGCTCCTTCAAAATCTCATTTTGATATAAATTTTTACAAATTTCAAATTACCTACTGAAAGACTAAAAAAGTGCAAGTATCCTAAAGAATACAATCTACAACAATACAACTAATTTCAATTTTACTGCTGCAGTAAAATTAACAATTCCAATCAAGCATTCTCCCCCTACAGTTCACAAGAAAGCTAAAAATGCATTTAAACTGTAAGAAAGTTTTAATCTTATCAACTAATCTTACTTACTAAACTAATCTTACTAAACTAAGTAGTCAAGGTTTCTATCACACCAATGTCTATTTAAGTCTCACAAAGAAGAATTCCTAAATATTTAAACATTGAAATAAACACATCACTTCTTTCTCATCCTTCCCAGCTTCTATAAGAAACTGAACAATTGATTTCAAGATGTTTCAGATTGTTTCATTTTGGTTCTAACAGTGTTTCATGAGTTAGCTATGCTTTTGTTCAAGAGTAACTTAAAGAAAATTAGATCAAATACAGTAATGCAAACTGATAAGCTCTAGAGCGGAAAAAAAAGTAATTCCATGAAGTCTCACTTACAGAGATGGAATTCAGAAAATTATTACCGATTCTAATTATCATAAGCAAACAGCTAGTACGTAAAGTTGTAAGGGACAAAAGTATACACAGATCTGTTATTTAAATTTATTTCAGCCTGGAAATGGGCTCTTGGAATGAAGCAAGCACATAACTAATTGATTTATACACTCTAATTTGTTTATTTCAGTTAGAACATACACATATCATACACTGCTGAAAGACCTGGCAGTGAAATTAACTGTGAAATGCCTGATGTTTCTTCCTTGAATATTTTATCATTGTTCTTTTTATTACTGTTTTTTTTTTCTAGTGGATACATGAAATACGCAAAAGTTCCTATTGTTGTAATACAGATATATAAACAGAGGAATTTGGCTTTTCCCTGACTCCACTGCAAAGAAAAATAACAAAAAATAACAAAGAAAAGAAAAAAAAACAACAAAATTTCACCTATCGTCAGAGTTGTACATGGCTGTATTTTTTCAAAACTACATTTACTACAGACTATGTATGTAAGAATTCAGGTCAAATAACATTCTACTTATCCACTTTTCTTTCTGCCACGCAGACTCCCTTTATTTATAATATTAAGTTTCTGCCACTTTGCAAGCTTTCTTGACACTTGGAGCAGGATCACTAAGGAGCTAGAGAGAATATCCCAACCTGAAACATGCTCTATCACAAAAATTGGCACTGACCTGAAAACCACTTCATGAATAATTAAAAATATATAACCTGCAATTTTAAATAATCTGATCTCAAAAGCAAACATATTGAGCAGGCTACTTAACATCAGATGCAGGATTAAATTCTTACTTAAACCATTAGTATTTTAAAGACAAAACCTTAGTAGAGGTATATTTGTGTACTGCATACATAATGTACAACAGCCATTTCTTTACATTATGTCAAAAAACAAGCTCACTGACAATTATTTCCTAACATTTTAAATTGAATTAAAAAAAACTTAAGAACTTCGGTTTCTTCACACTAGGAGAGCTTATTTTGCATTAATATCACTACTTAGTTACATTTTATTTCATTTTTACCACGAAGATGCTTTTTTAAAAGCACAATAATTGTCAGCAATTTGCCTGTGCCCTATTTTTCTTTCACTGTGAAGTAAAAAAAATTATCTGATATGGACAACATTTTCCAAAGCAAAAGAAAACCACAATCACTGTGTAAAGCGAAGTGAAATCAGCAGAGCGATGTGAAGAATGACCAACTCTCAGTGAGTGAAGTTTTGCTATAGCATATGATCAGTACCAAGCTATTCACTTGGACGGAGTTAATACCAATTCATGTCAACGTCACTGAGAACAGATACTGGCTTGTCTTGAGTTTCTCTGACTTTACAACTCCATTGGCTCAACTGGCATTACTTTGGGAGATTTTTTTAGAATTAACTATTTATGGATTAATCTATTACTAAAACTCTACTACTTTACTTTGCTGTTCACCAGGTCACTGTTAACAGATTACCTTAAGTATTACAGTTTTAAAGGCTTTTTGTATCTTTTATCTTCCTAAAAGTAAATTTTCAAAATTCCACAGATTTAGGAGCAAAACCTTCAGATTTTTTTTTCTTTCATTCTTACCATTGCAGGTTTGGGTGAATAAAATCTACTTTGTATGTAATCCCAAGTGTACTTCAGTCCTGCTTTCATTTTGCTAGTACTTGGAAAAACACACCTACATTTTGAAGCTTATAAAATAAAAGGTGATGGTATGCTGACATCATTCACAATGTAACCCTGGTTCAAGGCTGGCCTCACTATCTATCTGAAGACTAGAGAGTAAACAAACATTTTGAATTGCAATCCAACTGTAAATAAGTCTTTCTTGATGCAGCCTACCGGAGCAGTTTTTGCCCTGCATGTGTGTACACATGAAGGTACATAAAACTCAAAAGGAAAAGCACTAGAAACAACACTGGGAAGATACAATGAGCCTAGAGAGAATCACATAATTTTTTTTATTTTTTTTTAAACATCTTCCAAGTTCAGAAGTCGTACAAAACCAGAAATTACCCCATTCAGTTTCTGCATAATCCTTGTTTCATATTAATTTTAAAGTTAAGAGTCTAAATTAGAGTCTAATCATTAATCTGGATCTCTCAAGAAATCGTAAGGCCCCCTCAGGTTTGAAGATGCGAACCCTGGAATGAACTGCTCCAGTAGGTTCCCATATCCCTTTGCGGAATACTGTGACTGAACACAAAATCTAAGGTGGATCGCACCTATGCCACAGGCCAGAAGAGACAGTCAAACCATCTAGTCTAACCTCCTTATACCACAGAGATCCTGAATTTCATCCAGATACGCAAACACTGAATTTAGCATCTTGTTACTAATAATAGGGAAGCTAGTGTGTTGTGTGGAATGCCGGATACTGCCAGCAAAAGAAGGAAGCTGATTAGCTAAATAGGGAATGAAAAGCTTTATCTTTCAGGAAGAATACAATCCTGAATAAATACTTAAAATTGGTTCAGAAGCTTTGTTTGAGCCTGTAGGTGATAATCTGATTTGCCTTTAAGGAGACTGACCCAAGCAATATGCCTAATTTATCATGGTACAACTCTTAATTTGATTTTTTTTTTTTTAAACAATAAATTAATCAATTAACTGGATTCTCAGAATTGGCTAAAGAATGCATTAAGGCTGGTTAGTACGAGCTAACACTGAATTGGTTAATAATTTTAATAAAATGTTTTAGAACTGTGCTTAAACTTTTAGATCTACAGTATTTTCTTTTTCACAAAGCACAGAAAGAGCAAGTAAAATTCTGTCTTAACAAAATGCATATAAAACTCCCAAGCAGGCCACAACCAAAGCAAACGCCCAGACCCAACCTGAAGTGGCCCCAGCTTTAAGAGATCGACGGCACAGCTCTCCCATCCTGAACCCCGCTGGTCCCAGGACAGTCACAAATCAGATGTCCCAAAGGAGCAAAATGAGGCACTTGAAGCTGCCAGTAACCACTCCTCTCCCAGTCTCCAACACCACCTTTTACAAATTGCAGCCCCACATTATAATGGCTCCGAGCATTCGTTCTGAGCAGACATGTCATTAAACCATGACCTTTTCCAAAATTTCAGAGCAACCATAGAAAACTAGACTAATTTTTCCTTCAGCACTGGGCTTTCATCACATACCTGTGACCTGTTCTTGACTTCCCTACACAGTTCGGTTATGCCTTCCTGTACATTAGGGGACGCACACACTTTCTGTTGTGGTTGCTTTTTCAATGCCGGCATGAAAAGCATGCCGGGAGCTGCTGGCTGAGAGGAGCTTGGAAGCAAACACGGAGAGACCTGGAGGAAGCGAGTTGGGCTCACGCGTGACTTTTCCACACACTTTCGTAAAAGTTTTAGGCCAGCCCAGACAGCGTGGGATCTCCCAAATGACAGATGATCCGTTTTCATTACCCTCACGTTTCCATTGCAAATATAATTCATATTGGACTTGCTGAAAAAAAGCACCACACACAAACCTAAACAAGATGTAGCACATTTCAGAATACTCTTTTTTACAGCTCTGTTTTTATTCTAGGAGGAATTAATATAAAAAGTAGCTAGGGTGACATCTGCATTAATATATACATGCAGCACCTCTGGATTTACTCTTTAATTACAGCAAGAACCGTTATGTCATTTGTAGAGTGAAGTAAAGGACATTTTTCCTGCCTGTATAAGCTTTGGTACACCAGCTTCCTCCCTAAAGAGCACATAATAGCTACATTTAAGTAAATCAGGTCAACATGTCCTCCTTTATTTTATGTTAAGGTAAACTAGCCTTCCTGTCCCACTGCAGTCTAATTTTTCTTTATAGCTATTTAAAACCTATTATAGGTTAACATTAACATTCAGACTGCTTCCTGCACTGTCTGATTTTGCTAGATGATAAACTTAATAGCATTTAGTGACAGACAGCAATGGAGAAGTTGGGGGAAGGGGGAATTTCATCTCCAACAGCAGCCTACAACATTTATAGCAGTTTAATAACAACATCAATAAAAACGCAGATCTGCTGTAAAATGCCTGTGGTGGCAATTACTCTAGCTTGTTTACTTTGGCTAGAGCCACCAGAGAGCAGGATCTATTCTGCCTACCAAGCACCACCTCTTCTTTTCCAGTCATTTGCATCCCACGTCTGGACAGGGAGAAAAATAACTTGGAGTGGGGATCAGGAAAGTATAGAGGACAGATACCATACTGCACCTGGCACAGACCACATTTCTTCAGCACACAGACATTTATTCCACTGTTGTGGCAGGATGCATTAGCATTAGTATTCAATGAGCTGCACACAAAATATAACCTTGGAAAAGACATTACCTCACGAGAAAAAAATCTTGCACCGTATTCATTTTTCAAGATTGAATTAAGCCTGGTTTGGTTAAATGTGAGTATCAGTAGTTTTGAAACTCAAGTCTGATGCGTATGTCACTCTATACTGCCCCAGAGGTTAAATTAATGGACATTTAAAATCTTTCTGCTGGTAGCAGGTAGCAAAAGACTTAGAATGATTTGTGAAGAGGTTTCTGATTCCCAAAGTTGGTACATTTTGTTCTCAGGCGTATTGTGGTTTCTAGAGACAGCAACTCTGCAGTTGTGCCCTGGGTTGCTTTGGTCATATCCTCATTACCCAGAGGCAACGTGTATTATGAAAGACCATGTAAGCTACTTTTACAACACTCAGTTTCTAAACACACTCACACTTAGCTGATACCTGACTCTTATGTTTCAGGAAAAAAATAAAAAAGACATGGAAAGGGAAACCTTTCTGTTAAACATGACAACTGAAAAAGCGGCTGTGTTCAGCTCTGGGGCTTTCCCCTTTGTAAGATGTCCTCTCCTTCAATCATGCAAAAAGAACACTGGGCTATTTGGACACAGCCTCGAAGGACCAAGCTGGGGCTATGCAGAGAATCATTTGTTATTCGGTGCAAAGGAACTTTAAACAATATTTCAGTGAACACCAGCCCAACCAGAAGTCCCATTTAGATGGGCTTGATCTATACCCAGGCTTCCCGTGGTTTCATGCTTTGAGCCTTAATAACAGCAACAACAAAGTCTTGTTTTGCAAAAACTTGTCACATTCACGATTGTGTTTCACTAGTATACAAGCCCAACTAACTATACCAATATTTTTTCACCACATATGCCCACTATATGTGTAAACCCCGCATCCGTGCTCCTGTCTGATGCTATGTTATATATGAACCTATGACATTATTTTGATTTCAATAGCACCTGTACAGGACAGATGCTATATTTAAGAAGGAATCCTTAAAGTCATATGAAGCAAGTTTAGAACTTTTCACATAATTTGTTCCTTATTAAAAATATTTTTTATAACAATGGCCAGAATAGTTGCATTCATGAAGTTTTGGTAAAATGCAGCTTGCATTCTACATTACAAATTCACAGCTGGTTAGCCCTGTTTCTCTTGGAAGGCTAGAAGCAACTTGAGGATTACTTGATGGTGACAAGCAATAAGTGAGCAGAACCTGATTATTTGAAAGAGGGATGAATTTTATTTTATGTTTCTTTAAGTTAGAGAGAGCTTTGGGAACATATGATAAAATGTGATACAATTGAAGAATATAAATGGTGGTAAGATGATTCTAAGCTGGCTGTGGGCCTTCCTGTCCTCAGGTCTATTTGGTACAGGCTAAAATGCATGGAATAAAGTGAAGAAGCATCAACACTGTAAGAAATTATGGACTCTGGGATTTGCTCTGGCTGACTGTTTCCATATGGAGAGGGAAAAACAGTAGAATTTTTAAAATGTCTGTGTGCCTCCTTGGCCAGATTTAGCTACTTTGCGTGCGCATGTAGGGAGGTGTCACAGAGAAGACACTTCTATCTCCTTGCCAAAGAAGCCAGCCAGACAGGTATCAGTCTGTATTCACTAATGGAGCTGTACAAAGCAACCCAGTCCTTTCATATCTGATCATCTTCCTCCTAATTCAAACAGCTAGCAATATAGATTTTCCTATACATCCCTGTGAAACAAAAACAAAACAAACAAACTAAAAAGGTCCTGTAGCTGTTTTAAAGTTTCCAAAAAGATCTCCAGCAAAATAAATGCCCATCGCAACTCCAGGTATCTGTTTATCGTTGCAACATATCCTGAACATTTCTTCCATCCCAAAGTATGAGATCTCAAGATGGGCCCATAAGATGTGAAGGGAGAAAGCTGGGCAGCCCTGTGAAGAGAGAGATGCTAGGCTGTACGTCTAGCAGAGCTCCTCTGAGCGCACAGCTAACTATACAGCTCGTCCAACGACAACATATCCAGTTCATCTGTGACCCATGACATGAGAAAAGAATTAAATGCACACACAACGGCAGGAAAGGAGGCAGAAGTCAACTGTGTGAACTTCGTTCTCAAGATGTGAGACTCAAAAGGTCTGAATAAAGGGTTTAGAAAGGACATCAGGGAATACCAACAGCCTGAGTCATGAAAATTTATATAATCAGCAAAACCAGGTACCACATATGCCCCTCCTGCTTCCCACCCTCAATGCACGCATCAGTTCTAGAATACAGTGGCATCCCAGAAGACTGCAGACACTCAGGAGTGTGGCTGGGTCTCCTGCCTCTCTGATAACCCCTTGGAAAAAGACACAGCTTAGCACAAACTAGAGAAAATCTTGGAATCTAGTCCAAATTGGGATCTAGATAAGTCCCCAGCCAGCGCAAAATTACGGAGAGGCACAAATGTGCTGGAAAAGCACCTTTCCACTCCATCTCCCTTGAACTCAGCAAGAACTAAGTCCCAAACCTCACAGCTGGTGGAAAATACGGTTGGTCGGAAAAGGAAGACTTAGAGTCCTACAGCATTACCAACCCTCGAATGCTGAGCCACAGCCGAGTGCAATACCTAACGCACGCATGCAGGTGGCACGTAGAGAAACTATATAAAATGGCCACCAAGGCAGAAGCAGACTACCTGCCAGCTAATGTGAGATGATTGAATGTTGGCTGAACACGTAGCCACAGATGCTTTTACTGTGACGGGCAGCCAGCATCAGCCGAGATAGCCTGGGAAGGGAAACCTGGATGGAGGACAAGGTAAAAAGGGGGCAAATATTCTACTTGTTCTCAAAACAGGTTGCTGTTTTCTTTGCAAAGTTTCACACTCTTTGGACCTACTTAAATTTGAAGGAGGAAATGAAGAGTAAGCAAAATTCTTGGACAAAAGGCTAGTGTTTTCAGCTCTGCTGGGACTGCAAGCAATGCATGAAAGGCAGTGTCAGGTGCTAAAGCAAAACAGCGTGTACTTTAACAGCAACAAGAACAGTAGTAACAGGAGAGAGGATATCTCTATTTTAGGAATGTAATTGTTTTATAGAAAACACACCAATCCCAATACTTTTCTAATCTTGTTCTTTAATACTCAGTGCTTGGCGCCACATAAATTCCTCCAATCAGGGAAATCAAAGATTTCATCTGATAGTATAAATATTTGTTCCACACCATTTTTTAGAGTTCTTAATGTTTATATAAATATCCCTTACTCAACACTGGTCCTGTGAAGAATTAGGGAGCCATGCCCTTAACTACCCTGTGGAGGCCATCTGCAACACAGCTCACAGCAGAGCAGAGGGGCTTCTGGAAGCCAGTAGTTAACTACCACTTCCAAATCTTGCCCGTAGCCTTCCAGGAGCTCACCATGGAGAGACCAACCAACTGTTACTGGTCTTTAACTGAAGAGATCAATTCATCCGTGGAGTAAAATAAGCAGACCATTTTACATTTACAGAACTCATGCCCATCCAGGGAAAGACAGATATACAGCATCAGTTCCCCCAGGCAAACCTCTTAACTGACTGTTAGTCTGCAAGTTATTTAACAAATCACAAAAGCCAAAACAGCATCTTCCTTCAGAAATAAACTTACAAAGATCTATAGCGCATGTCTTTCATATTCATGTTAAACAGAAATAAAAAGATATTTTACTCCAGCCTTGTCATGGTTTCTGGCAAGAACTAATGCAAAATGATTAAAGACTTTTTCAAATTTCCCCTCAAAACTTGCGTGGAATTAATTCTGCTTATCCATACATTCACTACACCACCCACTGCCATGCTCAAATGCCATGCACAGACTTCAGTAACTTTTTACTGGCAATAACAGAAAGATGCCAGGCTAGATTCTTCTGTGAATGGTTCAAATGACTTCCACCTACGTCATGCCAAGCACGAACTGACAAATTCACCTCCCAAGAGAAGAACTGGGACCCAGAGTCTGCATTTTAACAACTGGAATGGAATGTGGAAAATGAGCAAAAGAGGTTGTGACACCCTGAAGCAGTGGCATTTCATTTGGAAAAAGATGTTACATGAAAGCTAAGACAGAGATGCACTACGTAACCTGAAACATTTAATACACCATCACACCCAGGACATGGTAACACTGAGACCTGAAACTGGTTTTGATCCTCACAGCAGTAGGTAAACTACTATGATGGGTCTGTCTTGTCAGAAACAAGTCTTTATATCTCAGTCTCACCACAATGAACTCTAAGTTTCCTGAGGAACACAGCTTTGAAAGGCCACTACACACGAAGACTGACATAACAGTTTTTCCTACAGTATTACCAAATACTGCTTTCATATTCACTTGCCAAGGTACAAACACTGAACCAATCAAACACAGAGGTTGCAAATGAGCCAGATGATCAGACATAACATATACCTTATTACTGAATATAATTTCACATAATTTGTCAAAGTGTTTTCCAGGAACAAGGAAGATCTGCTGAAATTAATAAGTAAGTATCTGTGGGCAACAACATGTTATTTTTCAAATTTTTCAAGAAGCCATTAAAAAAACCCAAACAAACAAGCAAACACACACACACAACCCCCAAAAAAGCCCCCACAAATAAAAAAAACCACCATCAAAACCAAAGCATAGCCTCACACAGCCTTATGCCCTTACCAATGATGTTTTTATAAAAATTCTGGAGTATGCATTTCAGAAGTTTGATGGCAAAACGTTACATATGCAAAACGTAAAGATACAATCTTTTCTTTGCCTCATACTGCCTTCTTCAAGAGTCCTTCATGACATTCAAGGGTCATAAGTTGCCTGCTGAGCTAGGCTGGTGTGGGCCACCACTTCAAGTTGCTACTATACCAAGTCTGTAAAAAGATCATTGTTACACATCTGTATAGCTCATTTTTGCCATGGATTTTCTGTATTGACTGTCCATTGATGATAAAGGATTCACTGTCTTCTGGTACAAATGCCACTAGGCTTCCTCTAAAACCATAAACCATATTATATCAATTATTCCTTTCATACTTTTGGTTTCAGCTCTCTATTGGTAGAAGTGCCCTGCATCAGTTCGTTCTTTTGTCAAATCGTGAGTAACATTACACTCTTACAAATATAGCATACCGTCTTGGTGTCAACTCATACTAGACCAAGTATGCTGACATTACAGCACAATAAACAACACAGATCTCTAATCAATACCCATTAAAGCACAGCCTAAAAATGTGAAAGTCTCCTGTAACAAAGAATTCTCTGCTTAATGCTCAAGCAAGAAATTCTTACACCTTCTCCTACTCCACACTTACGAACTAGGAAGAACCAGTTCTGAAGTCTAGGTATTCAATACGCAAGCACTGTCGGAGAAAAAGAACACACACAAATTAAAAGAGTAGATGCCTCTGTTAAACAGCTCAGAAATACATAATTAGCTGTGCCTTGACTGTACATATAAACCGATCACAATTCCAAGAAGTAGAAGAGGATTACTCACTGGAAGGACATAGAAATGTCTTTAATAGTAGTTGTAGAAAGCAACTATTTTGCTTATCTGCAAGACCAGCCATTATATTTACTTATTGATAGCTCAGAAGTAAAACTAGCATGGTATTTGACAGTATAAGAATAGCTATACAATGTCAGATGGAAGTTCCCTCTCTAAACTCTCTGACAGTGGCCAACAGCAAACACATGGAGAAAAGCATGAGACAGAAGGAGAGAGTGGTACCTCCTTGATACCCGCCCAGCCCCAGCAATCCGCAATTCTGACTTCCTGAACTTCATGTAATCCTGTTTTTAATAGCTCCGAGTGAGATTTTCTTTCATGGTTGCTTTATTGAAGCCATGTAAACTTCTGGCATCCGTATCATCTTCTAACCATAAGTTGCAGAGTTTAAATTTCTCACTGTGTGGAGAAATACCTAATTCAGTTTGTTTTAAATCTGCTGCCTGTTAACTTCATTTGATCTTGTAAAAGCCTGCCTGGGGAGAAGAACATCAATGGAATTTTTGTGGAACCTACATAAGAATCAGAGGAGATAACGGCACATTTTGAATGTTATAGGGGCTCCTGCAAATAAAACACAACTTTCTCAGGTTATTTAACTGGTTCACAACGCTGCCTCAGCTGATAATAGCTTAAGAATTTTATTTTCTAATGTTATTTAGTGGCCCACATGCAAAAAACTTCTGTCCACTTCCACGTTTAAATTGTTAATCAACAGATTAAAAAAATGACCAAGAGTGTAGTTGTCACTTTCATTGACCACCTCAACAGAAAACCTACAGCTGTGTGGATCTAGGGGATCAGTTATCCTTTAAAATTCTTCAGTTAGAATCAATACACAACTTTGGAAAGTCACTGATAGTGACTTCACTAGTCCTCTGACAATAGAAGGGAAAATGCAATGTCTCACAGGCTAAATGATTCAAACAGCTATTCTCCTTAGCTCAGCTTTGAGATGAAGAAAGCAGCATTCAAAATCAGAGTTCAGAAAGAGCCCTGAAATGAGGCTAGATGCAATATGTTAATAAATCCCCACTTCCTATTCAGCTGATTTTATTTACTAGCTTTCTGTATCTCTAGCTGTTTATATGATCTCTGTTACTGTGGTCACCTACAAACCTTAACAAAACTCAGTTAGGATTTTCTTCCTAAGGGGAAGGCCCATTTGTTTGCAAGCACAGAATGTTTGCAAGTGAGCTGAAATTAATGGCTAGGGCAGGTGGTCTTTACCGAATAGGGAGCAAAGGATGCCACCTTCTCCATAAGCACAGACTGCAGGAACAGGCGCCCTTGGTCCCAGTGCTGCCCACTGACCCCTGGAGCCCCAGCTGCTGAGCAAAACCCAACAGCTAGGACACGCTGTGGACATAATAACAGTTTCTGTATTTTGTTACAAAGTTAGTCATTTCTCCATGCTCACTTTATGGGAAATAATAGAGGGGGGAAAAAAAAAATTTAAAAAAATTGTTTAGTCCCAGTTCAACCAGAAATGCACACTGAATAAATTATGAATGTTGGCCTGCTCTAATTTTTATTTAACTTATTCAGTAGCCTCCTCCCCTTTCCTGGTGTGAGATGAGAGTGGATTAGTATCAGGTACCCTTTTAGGCACACAGTGATTTACCCAGGGAGAAACCAGGAGATCTGAACATGCTCTCCCACATGCCAGAACAGTCCACTTACTATAGAACCATTTTGCCTGTCTGCTCTGAACCACTGCAGTTTGATATAGTATTACAGTTAAAGGAGGATAGAATAGATTTCTAGAGCTGTAACATTTTCCTAGAAGCAGACTTTTAAGAGCTACTGGCATCACAGGTGTGAAGCATAATTAAGTGCCTTGCAGCTGTGAAAGGTTTCATTAGATTTCACCTGTTGTATACTCCCTTATTACTTGGACATCATTCTCTGCTAGATTCTGGATAAGTACTTAAAGAATAGAAGGGACAAAAATGCTTCTTCCTCCTTCGATAGGTTGTGTTGGTTTTTTTTAACCCTATCTCCCCTCAAAAAAGTCAAGAGATGTAGAAGCATTCTGCTATAAATACCTAAAGTCTTTCTAGTTCTTCTCACACACCACTTTTCAAACATGATCTTGCAGTACAGGTATGTTAGTGCTGTTTTGCATACCCACCTGTTACAAATCACCTGAAAACAAAGAGGAATTTAAATGTGAAGTATGTTTACTTTTGGTGAAAATAAATTGGATTTGCATGTGGTACAAGAGGCATAGGTGAAAGCTAACATCGGTATATTACAGTACTTAGTAGTCAAGCAGTTTTTCAATAATTCCATTAAAAAGTGTTACTGTCTAAGGCTTAGCATAGAACTGAGTAAAAGTAATAACATTTACTTGCAAAACTGCTTTAAGGTTTGAAGAATCTAAATATTGTAAAGAAATAAACTAGTAAACAAAGGCTCCAAAACACCAAATAAAGTCAGCATCAAGAACCTCAAAAAAACTACAAATCCCCATTCCCGTAAGAGCACAAAGGAGATGTCTTCAGCTCTCCCATTATCTTGACTATTTCTAAAGAACACAAGCGTAAAAATGAGATTATTACTGGGTAATTTTAACACAATACCACTGCTCAGTGGAAGCCTCATTGATCCACCTTCCAAAAGTGGGTCTATAATTTGTCTCACACACTTGCACAAATCCTGACGCGGTGTCCGTAACAAATAGCACATAAGCAGTGTCCACTTTGCAGTAAGCTCAGTCTACATACAAACTTCTGGTTCTCAGGAAGCAGTGCTGTCTAAACAATCCCTTCAAAATAGGGGCAACATAGCAGCAACTTTGGTTATTGCTAAATTTCCTCTCAAGCAATTGTCTCAGGACACAAATAATAATAGATAATAATAACTATGAAGACCTTGCTTGAAGGCAACAAAAAGCAATGTGCAACATATATATATGAACAGTGCCACCTGATGACCACTACTAAAGAAGTGAACTTCCTCATTTTCCAATTAAAAAAAGTTCAAAAATTCTTCCCACGCCACTTTTGGTGTCTCCAGTCCCAGTTGCCTAAGTGGTTTTATCTTTCAGAAGTTGCAAACCCACCTAGAACGGACCCACCAGCGAAGCAGGAATAGAGAAACTGTGGCGATGGCTGGGTCAGCAACTACAGCAATGGTTTCTCTTCCCAGTCTTAGATTTCCAGTGGAAAAAGGAGATTCAAATGGCTCCAAGCAAGAGAGCACTCAGCTTAACTACAGCACTCGGGCTTTGCTTAGAGGATCATATTAAGAAAGCAGCAAAACATCATCCCAGTTATAATTTGCTCTTTTGTCAAGAGATACTGCAGAAAACATGTAGAGTACACTTCAAAGTGCTTCTTAGATGAAAAATTACCCCTTTTTGGAGCACGCTTTAGATACTATGATGCTGAACTTCCTACCATATCATTTACTAGTCAAAACAAGAATTCATTATCAAGATTCCTGCACAATTACCTTAGCTTACAAAATTCAAGATGTTTTATTCTTTCATACACCATCACCGACAACAGCCAAATAATAAAAAACATGTTTCCATCGCCACAGTGACTGTTTTTTCATGTGAACCATAAATAAAGAATATTAAATGGAAAGAAAACAACTGAAGATATTATAAACTTAGAGAAACCTGCAGGGTAATGGGGGCAATACCTATTGTTTTGACTACAAAATCTACTAAACTTCACATTGTGTACAAACATGGAAACAGACATTAAATTTTAAAAAAAATTTTAAAAAATATAAAAAAAATATGAGCTTGGTGTTGGTTTTCTTTTTCCAAAGGAAGTTTCACTTCACAAAATAGAGAGATGTGTGATTTCTCATCCATTTCATAGGGCTAGCTTTGAGCTTTTCTATTAATTAGACAGTTTCTTTGCTTTCTGTAACTTTTCTATTGCTTCCTCATCAAAAGAGTTAGTCCCCTGAAAGAAAGACTTCAAACAAGTTTACTTTCTGTAGAGTGTATTGATTAGTTGTACAGACATGGCTGTGTTGTCTAGAACTTCCATTTCTGCACAGCTCAGGCCTCCTTCAGAAAAAACATACCCTGAAGCCTGTCAGAGTTTAATCTGAATCAAAGCACGACTGCATAGTCATCAAATATCTAAAGACATACTACAGTCACATAAGGTACACAGCTATTTAAAAAGTTCTTAAAGTAATTATTACGTGGGATATTTCTGATAAACTCATTTGATCTTAAAGTTGATCAATTTAAGTGTAAATTGCATCAAAATTTCAATGCACAGATTGTATGCTATAAAGTTTATCATCGAAAGTATTTCTGAAAAACCTCTGAAATACTGAGAATTTGATTTTAGAATAGTTTCACCAAAACGTACACTACATCCAGACCCAACTACTTAGCTAACCACAACAGGCAAAAGGCATAAAGCAACGGAGAACTTTATTATAACCTATGGGCCCGAGAAACAGAAATGCAGGACAACATCTGGAACGATGGCAATCTTGAAGCTATCTGAACCTGGGGTTTGGATAAAACCCTTATCGCAAGTGAAGGCAGATGAAAACCATGGATCTAAAACCAGTTCAAATTCCAAACTTTTCCAAAATTGTGATATTCAGAGCTGTATTTCAGCCACATACACTTTTTAGGCTCAATGATCTACAGTAAAAAGATGATTTTACACTAAGAAAATCTACTCTTCCTGACAAAAACACAAGCGTTTCATTGCTTAAATCATAGACATGTATCACCATGTTCTTTGGCTATGGCTGGCCACCCTTTACGTCTCCTAATGTTTGTCCCCAGCTGACTTCCACAAACTTCCTTCCCATCATCACGACCACACACACATACAGACAACCCACTTGCCCCCTAGTAAATATGTATGTATATATATTTAAACAACACCACAAGAGAGGCCAGTCCACACGGACCACTTCAACAGTACTGGGGCTCGTTTCCTGTTTTCTCACTTCCATGCGAAGTTTAATATGATGATGGTTTCCATTTTTAGAGAGCAATTTTCTGAACTACTATGCAGATCTGAATCATCTGTAAATAAAGATGCCTTTAGCTTGGCATCAGCTATTTTCTCTGCAGCACTAGACTTTGTTCTTGCCCTAATGACTTCTCAGTCATAATTTTCCCCAGATTCTGATAATACTAAATTTAGATCACAACAGATATTTTCTATTATATTCTCTGGCATCTTTGCACCACAACCATTGCCTTGTATTAGATGCACTGAGTGCCACTCCTTTATTCCCAAAGCTGTTTTTCCAAGAGTGCTCTAACATCTAATTATGTGAGCTAATACATAGAAAAAACATTATTTTTGCAGATGTTCATATGTTTATATAGTCATATTGTTAAATAGATTTTTACCTCCTTTCATTTACATATTTTTTTGAAAAGTAACTGCAATCTGATTTTTTATTATTCATTTTCATACAAGGTTAGAAACTTAAATACAACAGGTCTCTAGTTTAGACTGGAAAATCAGAAAAAACCCAAAATTATTTACAAGACTTTAAGCCAAATGTCTAGAAATCTTAGGAACTTTACTAATGCAGGATCTTTAAAAATAAATGTAAACAGATACCAAGAAAACTTAGAACTCACCTGATATTCTGTCCTCACAGTGACTGCAGTGAGAACTTAAAACTAATTTCTCAGAGGTAGGTAGTCTCGGGAGATGAGCAGACAGCCCAAGCCTTTTTACCCTGAAGAGATGAGAAACTGATTTAAAAGGTCCATCTTTTAAACACAGGAGAACCTTCATGTGCTGGCCAGGGTAGGAAATTACCATAAAGCTGGTTAGATGGCTTCAACAAAATTAGGTAAACCGGAAACATTTAAATGATTAGCAAAACAAAATTAACCAACATTTAGATTTTCCTCCAGCTGTTCTACTACAAGTTTTTTCTACAAGACTCCTCAACAGACACAAGGTGGACACAAGATCCATCCCACAGGTGCTGACACAAGGTTGTGTGCCCTCTCCTGCTTCATACCCTGGTTGGGTTTCTTTTGTACAGAACGGGCACTACGCACAGCAAGCTCCAGTCCTGTCCCAAATTACATAAATGCAGAACCAATGTTCATGCACGCACTACAGAAGGCACCTGCCTCACACATTAGACAAAGCCGAAATTGTATCAGCATCTGGCCCTGTTTGCTTTTTAATGATTTATATGTGTAATATTTTTGCAATGCTATTGCTAGATTTTCCACATGCTCTTTTATTAGCAACATCAAAGCTGATTTCCTATATGTTTCCTATAAATGCTTTGTACAGTTCATGTTCTTGGCTTTTTTCTTTATGTTTGTCTTGTGGTGTTCTCCTGAAAGTAAGGCAAAGCAAAAATTATTTGAAGGGAGCAAGAAAAAAATCTGTTTTTTTTAAAGTCTGAGTATCCCAAAAATAATCTCGAGAAACTTCAGAAAACAAAAATACTCCATATGCAAATGCAGTGACCCTCAAGAGTTTTGTCCCACATTTTTCCCTGTATTAAATTGTTAAGAAATTATCAAAAGCTTGACCAAAACATTATTTCTGTCTTCTACAACTGTCAGATGCAAAGAGCACTCAAGGGTTCTTTTTAATATAATTCAAAAGGCTCTAAAACAGACTAGAAGTAATATCCTGCTTTGACTTGTTTTAGTTTTCTATTGTTTTATTCATTCAGGCTATTCAGCAATAAGAGTTCTTTGATAACAATAGTTGTCCTTCTCCTCTTTCGAGTATGACTGATTTTTAGTCTTTCCTTCTTAGCTTCTTTGCAATACACCCCCAGCCAGTCCACTTGCCTTATCTCCTTCCTGTCAATAACTTCAACGATTTTACCAGTTAGTGTGACCCCTAATACAGGTTTATTTTATGGTCTGTTGACCAATTTACTTTAGAAAACAGGTGAAATAATATCTTCAGATTATTCATGGATCAATAATCCTATTTGCTACAAGCTGATCCTTCGCTTCTTAAAACCTCTCATTTTTATTACAACTATCACCTCATTAACTGAACACCTCTTTAAAAATGATCAGCTGCAAGACAGTTAACATAGTTGAACTCCCAAACCACTCATAAATATTGACATTGAAACGCACTATTTCTGTCTAATCTCTGAGCAAACTGGTTTTAGTAACTATCTTGGACCTTTTTAGTTCCAAAATACGGAGAGTAGCACAAGGTAATACAACAAACAATCCATCTGAGTGGAAGGAGAAGAAAAAAAGCCAGGGCCCTCTCATATTTCGCAACAATTACATTTTGTGAATTTTGTGACAGAGCTTGTCTCCATTTACCTGCCCAAGATGTTGGCATCTAGACTAAACTAGCTGTGTGGGCAGCCCCTACAGAGAGCAATGAAAGAACAGCACCTTCAGAGAGTGATTCGTTCAAACTCTGTACATACCTATGATGCTCTTGAAAGGTTATATTCAGGTAAGATGCATCCTCCTCTTTGTTGTGTTTTTGTAGCTGGCAGTCAATAATGTCATGTCTGGCACTCTTTAGTTATTCTTCGAAATCCAGCCTACAGTAGTAAAAGAAATCAATCATGTATCCCAGTCCAATAACCCATCCTTGCCTGCAAAACATTTCCTTTTCTCTACAAACATGCCATAATCAGCATAATAGCTGCGTGTTCACTCCGTTTCTAAGTAAATGTTTTATTCCAGTAATTCTCAGCCCATGGAAACGCAAGCGTTTCAGAACACAACTCAATGCTTGATAGACACAATAAATCTTTCTCTGTCTTTTCTTTTGCCAGTATTCTCATCAGTGTGTTTTTGATCAGATGTAACTCACAGCACTTTTATGATTTTTTTTCCTGAACTGGTTTATTTCCGTTGTAATTAAGCTTTTTTCCTCTTTGAGGTTCTAAGACTCCCACCATTCAGTAAAATTGATGGTATCCACGCTTCTTGAGACTGATACTGATCTCAAGGATTTCCATTTATTTTCCAGATGTTTTTTACCAAATTGCTACCTAATCGGGCTATGTTTTTATATCCAACTAAACATTTTCTTTAAAGGGAGCCACTTCAACAAGAAGTATTGGCAGGTACTTCACAATTTCTATTTTTGTCTGTAATCTGTGCTGCATTAGTCAAAATAATAAAACAATGACTCCTTTATAGCAGCAGACCTGAGGTGTCTACAAAGGCAAAAGTTTAGAAACATTCTCTTAAGAGTTTTCAGTTCTTGGCAACCAGTGTGTTTCACACTCCGGGCCTGACTTATATGAGATTTCAAGACTCTCAGAAAGTTGCAGGAGAAAGTTATCATTTAATAGGTGTCCAAACAACATACTCAAGATTTGCACATAAAAAACACGATTAAATTTTATCTCTTGGCCCCTCCTCACGATCTATGGATCCGTGCAGGGGCTAGAGTCATGGACAAGCACAGACAAGAAATATTTTAGGATATCGGTAAAGGGACCTGGTGATTTCCCTAAGTCTCATTCCATAAACTTCTCCTGCAGAAGAGGATGATTAGTCTAAGGATCATATCTTCTAAACAGACTGATCACTTTTAAAGGATAAATCAGCTGGGCCTGTGGTATAGATGTAAGAACAAGGCAACCTCACAAAAGCAAAAGGTGTATCTTTCCCTCCTGATGAGTTCTGCTTTCCCCCGCACACCCCAAGAGCAATATTTACACCAAACACAGTTTTCTTCAGACAACGTTTTCAATAAAAAATTTACCTATGATTGAAATGAATACTTAACCCATCTTACCTTCCATCATTCTAGGTTCCTCCTTTTGAAAGACGTGGTAGAGACCTCGCTAGGTCTCAATGCAAATAAAGCTGGCAGACAAACAACATCTTGTAAGGCCTTACTGTATGATATGTAAGACTTCAGATGTCAGAGCACATTCTCTGATGTGTTCAGCAGCTGAAGTTCTCAACTGGTGACATTACAGCTAGGAAAACAATATTGAACCTAACAATGTCCTGGTTTAGGCTGGGATAGAGATTTTCTTTCTAGTAGCTGGTATAGTGTTATGTTTTGGGTTCAGTATGAGAAGAATGGTGGTAACACACTGATGGTTTCAGTTATTGCTAAGTAGTGTTTCGACTAAGTCAGGGATTTTTCAGCTCCTGACGCCCAGCCAGCAAGAAGGCTGGAGGGGCACAAGAAGCTGGGAGGGGACACAGCCAGGGCAGCTGGCCCAAACTGGCCAAAGGAATATTCCATACCATATGACATCATGCCCAGTATATAAACTGGGGAGACCTGGCCAGGTGGCATGGATCGCTGCTTGGGAACTAACTGTGCATCGGTCAGCGAGTGGTGAGCAATTGCATTGTGCATCGCTTGTTCTGTATATTCCAATTCTTTTATTATTGTCATTTTATTATCATCATCATCATTAATATTTTCTTCCTTTCTATCCTATCAAACTGTCTTGATCTCAAACCACGAGTTTTACCTTTTTTCCCCCCCCGATTCTCTCCCCATCCCACTGGGTGGGGGGAAGTGAGCCAGCGGCTGTGTGGTGCTTAGTTGCTGCCTGGGGTTAAACCATGACAACCACCCACTCCAAATAACCGGTCAAAATTACATTTATTGATGTACTTTTGTGTTCTAATGTTTAAAACGTGCCATGATCACCAGTTACCAGTTTCTGAAATCAGACAGTTATCGGTTATCAGCAGCTCAGCATCATTCATTCCGCACCTGTATCCCTTCTTAAACATACTACAGTAAAAGGAATTACTTTTCAGCTTGGTCTAACCGGACAATTTATCTAGGATTCAGACTTCAAAAAATTACGTAACACTGAACCAACATCCAAATCTGTTAAGATGGGAGGCTGAAGAACAAACAAAGACTTCAGACTCGCCAAGTCCTCCTGAGCCTTATGGGGGACAATCATCACTGATGACCTGCAAGACACAAGCCTACTTCAACCACATCAGCCCTTCATTTTATTGCTGTCTATGGGGCTGAAACCTACTGGTAGACCCAATGAAGTAATTGCCCCTCCAAGAATTGTTTAAGCTTAGCTCTGACTACAGAAAGGTGAAGGATTGCGACTCATCATCTGCAACTGTGACATTTTCCAGTGCGGCACAAGCCCCTGGGGCAAGGAGTTCTGCCTCAGATCCAATCTCTTCTCAAATTCCTGCCACGGCTGCCCACCCCAGTCCTGACTCTTCCCTTGCTTTAGCAACTAGACATGACTGCTATCCTGCCCAAATCCTGCCATGTTCCCATATCACTTTGCTTCTCATGCTCTCACTCAGGTTTTTTCCTTCAATACCTTTTGCCACCTTGCCTTTAGCCATGCTGTTTTGGCCTTCAGGGAGCCCTTCAGTCAGAACAGAACTTACCAGTTTTCTGAATATTAACGAAGGAAAAATTTGACCCTGGAATATCTGCACACAAAAGGACCTGCTCTATAGCATTAAGGTTTAAGAGCTTTCTTCTGACTCCCGTAACGGTTCAAATCAAGATGCACAATCTTACTTGTTATCAAACAATTATCTGGAATCCAGTATCTTAACCATTAACACGCATGGGGAAAAGCCTGAATTCCAGTGTTACCCCAATTACTTGCGATTATTAATCACAGATCAGCTTTTGACCTTCAGCCTCGCTGAGAGCTACAGACAAGCCTTCATCTGAATCTGAGTGAGCAGCTGAGAGTAGAGCTGGGTGGGAGGCAGCTAAAATGGCTGCTGCCTTGCTCATCTCGCAGCCTGAGAAAGCGGCACAGTCCTCTGATGCTTTCTGGCAAGTGTCATGTTGGGCAGCTTAAAAACTCTACTTAAAAGCTTTATTTAGTTGTACTTTTACTACCTTAGAACTGGCACAACCTTTTATTAACCTGGTGTGATGTTTACAAGACTGTTCTAGCAGATTAGTTAACAGTGTGGAGGTACGTTACAGCAGTATTTTCCCAAGTATTTCTTATTTTATACCTTCGGCTATAATTCTAATTTTACTATTAAGAGCTATTCCCCTTCAAAATAAAAAATTGAAAATTTGTATATCGACATTTAAGTTGTTCCAACATTTAAACCGCAGAGTTGAACTGAAAGACAAATGTAATAGTAATAAGGCTGACTCCTTCACACAACGAAACACGATCTACAGGATAACATGAATTAGAAGAGATCCATTGTGTGGGAAGAGGCGATGTATTTTAAACGAAGACTGCCCTCAAGTTTCTGCATCCAAAGCTGCTTCTAAATAGTGTGAACAGGAAGCTGTTAGCTTATTTGAACCACCTTCAGAGACCTGAAGCAGTTTTCTAGTCACCCAACCAAGCTCTTTCAGGTGTAACACAAAAGCGGGGCTCCCTACTCTAATCAGAGCACGCAGGACATGGGTCCTGAGAGCACTGGCAGAGGGGCTCAGACCCACGCTCAAGCCCTCAGCCTCTCAGGTTATAAGAGAGTTCCCTAACTATGGGCCTATGGGCTTTTATAGCTTTTTTTTTTTTTTTTTCCAGCTGCACTTCCACTTTTACATACCTAAGGAAATGATCAGGAACTCAAATTTGTGTCTACCAAATCCCAAAACTGGACTGTAGTGCCAGATTCTGGATTTTACCAGGAATTGTACCCTGGAGGCAAGAAACTTTTCCAGCTGTAAGTTCTGTTGGAACTGGTACACTTCCATCAAAAGTTTAAGTTTTGACCAATTGGCATTTTTATATTAAAGTGACTTTGTCAGAAAAATTCCCAATAAGCTTAAACTGTAATTCTGAATAATACAAGCTTTCCAAAAGACCACAAGGATTCTTCTGCTTTATCAACTGTTAATTGCTACTTAAAAGGAACAATACATGTTAAAAATCAAGAACTTGATGGAAATATTGGAACAGTATAGATGGTGCTGACATGCCTCAAAATTATGAGATCTTGACAATGCTCTCAACACAGGCATAAGAAAGACTAGATTAAATCACTAGAGACTGAACTGGGACAAGACAAAAACTGAAAGATAAACATTTTCAATGCCATGGACATCTGTATATTTTGTAGGTATGCTAATTCTCTGTGTCGGGGGGGGGGGGGGGGGGGGGGGGGGGTGTGGAGAATCACAACTGCACAATATATTGTTTTTAACTGTTTCCAGATATCTCAAGAGGAGATAAAATGGCAAGGGTAATGTGACAAAGCTGCAGCCTAAAATAAGAAGTTTTCATGGCCTAGAGAGCCATGAAAGAGGGGCAAACACTAGATAATAATTTGGTTAACTGAAAGAGCTCATTATCTTTTCATTTTGCTAATCATAAACTCCCCGATCTCTACTAAATTATAAGGGATAGTACATCAAATGCCTGTGCTATACCATACATGACTAATAATGATTCTTAAAGCAATCTTTAGGCACCCCAATGGGGCTCGATTTTTACGGGTACTGCACACCTCGCTTAGTTGCCCTGTGAGGTGTAGGCTCTCAGCTACGGTAAACCCTTGTTCATGATTTTACCTACTGTATTTCCCAGGATCAAAACCTCATCTATGCAGACCTCAATACTCTCCCCCTAGTACGTCATCAAGAATGTGTTGTATTTTCCTCTGAAACACCTCAGGTGCCAAACACAACCTAAATGGCAGTTTGAGGAAACTGTCTCAGAGGGGATGTTGAATGTGTGCAAACATGTGCTCTGTTTTTGTAAGGGCACCAGCCAGATCCCTGCTGATGCATCAAGTGCAGGAAAGTATTTGGCACCAGCCCCTAGTCCCAGAATTTATCCCCTTGTAGGTAGTGGAAACATGTTCCATTTTTAGTTATTCAATTATATTGGGCCTATACATAAATGAAGCATTCTGTCTGTCTTGTTGTGCAAAGACCAGTAAGTCTCTCCACTTGGCTGATGCTTCCAGGTATGGTGAGGCCCAGAGACCTGAATCTTTCCTACTTGTATTTTAGTCCCTATTTAAACTGAGCGGTATTTGCCTATGAGAACGAACGTCAGGACAGGTCGAGGTCTCTGCATTTCAAGTGCAGGCCCTGATCATTGCTCTGTAAATAAAGCCAGCTCGCTCTCTGCAGCTCCTCAGCAGTCTCCTACTGTTGCAGTGAATTTCGACTGTGGGGGTGTTTTCAAGTATCCATTCTGTAACTTAAGACTCATCTCTCATTTTCTGATCAAAAATTTTTATTATTTGGGAAACATTCAGAGGCAAAGTACCTGACAAAAGTTTAGTTAACCAGTTTTACACAACAGAGGCCTTACTAATAGAATCATTCCCACTCATTTAACTAACACTTTCTGAAAGGTACGGTTTGTCTCAAGCAGAAACCCAGCCACAACAGGCACTCAGACTCCTAACCTTAGTCCTCGGACCAACCAGCATGGACAATTTACTGGACTATGCAGTGGCTCCCACAACGGAAACCGAAATGTAGGGGGGAAGGATCGTGAAGGCCTGACTTTTGTCTTGATGTGGAAGCAGAATCAAATCGTGGGAGCTCGGAAACACACCGAGTTCATTCATGTAAAAGATGAACAGGAAGAAGTTTGTTCTAATTGATTGGGGGGGGGGGGGGGGGGCTGTACCCCCAGAAACATGTGAAACTGAAGGATGAAGGAAATTAAGTAAAAACAGGATAAAAGACAGCAGAGAGTACCATGAGGGAAGTAATGAAGCCCTCAAGACAGAAAAAGAAAGAAAAAGTATGGACTGGAAGAATGAGTTTCCTACAAAAGAGAGAGGCAAGAGCACAGTTCAGTCAAAGCTAACAGGAAAGACTAAGAGTGCTCAGCCAGGATTAAGAGCCAGAGAGGTTAAAGGAAGAAATGTGCCATGGCCAGACCTCACCATTCAATTCCAGCTTTAACACTCACACTGGTATCTTTGGCAGCATTGGCAATTATATTTCAGTCATGCCTAGAGGCCCCAACCATCCTGAAACCCTTCTGCACTCATCTAATACGTTTTTAAAATATGTTTATACATATATTTGTACTTTAAAACTTCAATCTAATTAGACTAAACATGTTTTATTTCACTAATTTCCAGTAAAACCAAAATATGTACGTCTCAATACACTGGGGTTTTTCTTAAGTGCCGAGAATCTTCTAGCATTCAGACATCTCTATAATGAACTTCAATAAAAGATTAAAAGGCTACTTCGTAAGTGCTTGGAACAAATATAAGCAGAGGAGAGACAATTTCCTTTTTCTTTTAAACAACGCAGCAAAGCGTGAGGCCTTCCAAATAATAAAAGAATGTTTATGGCCTCCTTTCTTCTTCCCATAACAATCTTGATGTTAAGTAAGAAAAACTTTAGTTCGTCACAGGCACATTTCTCTTCAGCATCTCACGAGCTGAAGAGCCGCAAAAACATAGAAGTACTGACTTGTTAGGGGCCTTCTGACAGAAAGGTTGAAACAGCTGTTGTATTGGATAACACAGAGAATCAAGATTTGGGATAAATGGAAATATACTGTGATGTAAATAACAAAGTACATTAAGACTTAGGAAACCAAAAATTTGACCTCACTCAGCTCCCTCCAAGTCACGCTGAAGCGAGGAGGAACATGTTTTCACTCGCATGGAACGAGCTACTCCAGCAGATGCAATCCCGAGCAGGTTTCGATTAAAAACAACGACTTAAGACAAAAAAACCCAAGAAGAGTGGAAGCGTCTCCCCTCTTTCGAGATATCACCCAGATTTATAGTGCACAGAGTGGCCATCATGGGTTCTTAGCACCAGAATAGCAGAAAACTTCTGATTAAAGAGGAAAACTGAAAGAAGTACCTTTCCTTCACTTACCCACTAGGGAGCAGAGGATCACATGCTCAAAATCTAGCTTTTCCCCATGTCCACAACATAATGCAGGTCACCTGCAGTATTCAAAGAAAAACAAATTAATGATGATGAACTAGGCCAGATAATAATAAAAAAAAAGCAGGAGTTGAATATCTCCTATCATCAATCTTAAATCTTCCCAAAAATTGAGACACATTAACGAGCAGATCACTACTCTGGCAAAATTACTCTAAATTATCATCCCATGCTTACAAAGGGTAACTCCGGGCATGCCTGAACTACAGATAATGATTTAAGGTTTGCAGTCAACTGAGTAGGCCTTACCACATGCCTACTCTAGGAAGACTAGAGTAACTCACCTCTTCCGCTTAAGCGCCCTTAACCTTTGCAGTGTAACTCTACCCAAAGAATAGAATACATAGTGGTAAAATTACCTGCAATTCATTACAACTCTATGGTTTTCACTTCTGTTGCCCCATCAGCATTACCCTTCTGCTCACAGGATGTGACGTGCATGTTCATTTTCACTGATAAAAATGAAACTCTAACTGATGAGGAAATGAGGACAGTATAAGTGACCTTTTCATTAAGACACATTTTCAGGAGGAAATGCATGGATCTATGGAAAAATGCAGCCTTCTTTCACAGTGGATTTAGCTAGTCAGCTGTACTGCAATTTTGATCATCTTTTTCTTACTTCATCTAGTACCTTCCCCCCTCACCCCACAGATTAAATTGCATCCAATGACGTTTAAAAAAATTAGTTGCCAAACCACCCCTTTTGTCACTTTCAGCTCTGTGTACAAGGTCTTATATCCATGTTCAAATGAAATTATTTGGTAGCAGTCTAACCAAGGAACAAACTACGGTAGCGTGTTCCCCTGTTTTCAGCTAGTGTAGCTAGCAGCTTTATTAAGCAGTTTCTAATGTATTTTATAGATTAAAAAAAAAAAAAAAAATCAAAAAACACAACTGACATCAAGAAATGGAAACATAATATGGATAAGGTTTGGCCTCTGTGATGTATTTTTGATTAAAAATCACCATGCATATATGTCATTTAAGTGTGACTAGCACTCTTTAGGTTGGAAACAAGTTTCCCTTGGAATAGCCAATGGGAGAGGGGAAAAAATGAACCCTGGCCAACAAAAAATTGGCTTTCTTAAGAACTATTAATAAGAAATCTGATGAGAAGGGCATTTGTCTGCCCAACTGGGTAAATATGAAGTATTTCCACCATTAATTTTTTCGAACAGTAAATCACTAAAACATAAACCAGTATCAGAAAAATACTCCGGAGCCAACACATCTCTGGCCCAAAATTAGTTGGTAAAAATAAATTAATAATTATATCTCTTACAAATATGTTTATGTTTTACTTCAGAACTATTTTTAAAATGCTCCAAAGGCAGTTTGTTGCATGAAGCACCAGCTGAAACAAGCATGTAATAACATTGTGAAATTACATTATCTGACACATTTCAAAAGCTTATTCAGGTGCTTATTTAAGCCCATAAAACCTGCAGGGAAATAAAGACAGGATGACATTTCAGTCAGCTTACCATAACATTTTTCTAGTGAAATTGCATAGCAACATATTAATGCTGAAAAAAATGTCAGTAGTAAAAACAAATGCCAATAAGCTAAATGCTTCTGTGGAAAAAAATGCAGCTACTAATAAGGTAACATCAGCACGTTACAAAGGCATGACAGTCTTAAAAGCAGTTTACAGCATTAAATATATGCAGTCAAAATATCATAAAGCATCTTAACTGCACTCTAAAATGAGAAAACAAGGCAGTTTATACCACATGCTGTGTGAAATCTGTGTCTCGGATCGTTCTGCCAATACATATAATTTGGAGGAAACCACCAAACTTTTCATTATTCTATGAACAAGCAGACAACAAGAATATCTCAGTGTCAGAGCTTTTCATAGGCAACATAAATATTCCTCAACACATCCTAACTTAGTCATCAATTCACACACTGGAATGAGACACACCATTCTGTCCAGCATGATTTCTGGTCTGAAAAACAAGCTAGAAAGCAAGAATTGGTTGCTAAAAAAGGTCCTGTTCATACCTAACTGAAATTCTTTCAATGACAGACATATCATGACAAAATATCCCTTTCCCCATGACCCAATTCATCTGCAAGTTAATTCAGATCAGTCTACACATGGAAAGGGATGCTTAAGGTGAGATCAGATGGGTGATCAGAGAGAGAAGCCTGTAGGAGAGTGCTGTGTGAGTTTAAATGAAAAACAATTATGATTCTTAGTATCGCAAGGGGAATAGAAAAGACAGTGCTATTCAAAATGCACAAAGTAGCAAATCATGAAGTTTTAGTCATCTGTTTTCCATAGCTTAGTAACAGTCATCCATATATTCTTTTCACACCCAAAAGTGCCACTGAAGTTACACCAAAAGGATTGTCAGATCAAGATCTAGATGTTAAATGATTCACAGTTGGAAAAATGCAAGTAGAATAAGCACTTAGCCATCTGAAATTTTATTCTTCCATGCTGTCTCAAACACGCAACACGCTTTTCCAAATCTACTTCCCAAACCATTCTTTACCCATTATACTATTTCCCGAGAGAAGCATCTGTTGCCTTGACTAAGAAAAAAAACCAAGAATGCAAAGAAACCAGCAAGAGATGAAAGTTAACCATCTTTGATGGTTACATCTCTGGACACATATGAATAGCAACATGATCTCCTTGATGCAGTTGTTCTCTCCATGGTCTTCACAGTCACCTTTAGTTCGTTTTTGTATCTCACTTGTATTATGTTTCAGCAGTGTCTGCTCCTTAAACTCAGCACAAATGGAGTAGCACCACTTACGTGGAACTCACAGCAGTACTGATGTCTTAGGTTGCAAGTTGCCTAGGTCTAAAGGAAACTCTTTACCTGAAAAACTTCGCGCATTTCTGAATATATAATCTTACTGTTTTCATCTAAACTATTCCTTCAAGAGAGGCACGTGATACAACCATAGTAGCAAAAAGCATTTTCATAGAAACAGCCGTTTCTTCTTAATCAAGAGTTTCCAATATTTTCCATTTAGAGCAAAAGAATACTTGTTAACAACAGAGGAAACTCTGTATGTAGGAAATATTTTCTTTTCATTGTATTAATCAATTATCACAAGCAATAGTGCGTAAAACACAAGACTAGAAGATGAATTCTAACTCTAACGAACTGAGTATATTTGGAGAAAAGAAACAGAAGAAACAAATCTTCCTCATTCTATTACACACAGAAAAAGACAAACACGAGCTTCTCACTAGATTTTAATGAGACTTTACAACAAAATCAGCTTCAGAAATTCCTGCCCACATATGTTCGTTCCCAGCCACATACTGCAGTTAGTTATGTCAGCTGTGCCACTTCAGACTGATAAAATCTGCCCTTAAACTAACATTTTGAATAAAGGGACAGAAGGAATATTTAACCTGGTAACAGCACAGGCCCACAGAGCAGCTGAAGAGGCACATCCAATGAGACAGCAAACTGCTACACAAGAATGTACCTGTGGCTGAAGGTAAAGAGAGGGGAGAGAAACTCTTAAACCAGTGTCACAAATACAGTTATTGTCTTGTTATTTCACTGACAAACTTTAAGAACCACAGGCTCCAAAAACCCTCTTTCATAAAAAACGGTCCTTCTTGCAGTGGATGAATTGCACAAGGGAAGTGCAAACTCACCCCTGTAAGGGACTGTGTTATTGGTTACTTAACATTATGGTCACTCTGGACCTGCTGACTGAAGAAAGTCTCTTCATGCTACTGTAAACCCTAAACAAACCAAAACACTAAAAAACAGAAGCTGAAGTCCATCTTTGCATGACTGTATTAATACAATCATGTACTAGAGCACCCTCTCCAAGTGGCATTTGATGGACAGCTTGAACAGAACACCATTCAGCAACAAACTAAAACAGCTGAGGCTTGAATGCCCACAAGTCAGTTTGAATCCTATCTGGATCTAAACCTGTCCCCATGGAAGGCAGTGGACAACAGACTGAACCGAGATAGTCTTCAGATCAAAACACAGGATTTGGTGAGTCCCCATCCAACACCATTGTCTTACCTTGGCCATGATACAGTAGAGATTACTTGAGTTAGGAATGAGGACAACAGAGGGAAGAGGATATTTGATCAAAGAATAAAGAAAAAAAAAAAAACACCACAACTTCCTGCTCTGAACGGATATAGAGAAGAATTTGCATTTGGATATAGACAGTGACACTCAAATAGGTAACTGTGGTAGTTATACTATTAAACAAAACCAAAAACGTCTCATACAGATAGCAAAGCTAAGCCCCAAATGTTCTCTTTATAATACTTCCAAGGACCTAAAGGTCTTAATTACAATACACCTGAAATGATATGCAACGCCTAGAGAAAAAATCACACCTCTAAATGGAAAATAATGCTTCGGCTTCTGCCAGCCCTCATGACATCAGTGCTAAAGTGAACAAAGTACCAGCCTGTGCCACCTCTCCTTGGCAGCCGTTTGTGTTCTCACACTCCCCCAGATAGAAGCGATGACATGAAGACTAAATCTGAGTTATAGGGCAATTCAGCAAGAACACCAAGTTCTTTGAAGAAAGCAGGTAACGTGACAAGTAGATCCTGATTTTTTTTTCAAGCCCCCATCTCAAGCTCACTAGCTTTGGTTGTTGTGGAAGGTGGCAAAGCTGAGCTACATGAGCATGCGGACCACACTCGAATGAGACCTAAACAGCACCTGGCAATAATGGGGTAAGATTGTAAGGCTGTAATAGCACAGGAGTGTATATAAATTATAGAGGCTGTTAATATGTTTTGGAGGGCTTTAAGAACTTAGTTTAGCTACTTAAAAGTAGTCGTTCATCATAAAGCAGAACCTACAGCTCACTTAATGCTTTTGCTTAACATCGACCTATTCTCTGATTGGAGAAATAAGAAGATTCAGAAAGCCCCAGAACCAGTTTGAGCCAAGAAAAAGAGACATAGTAACCACTAGCCTAAAAAATAGGAAAGAGGAAGAACCAGCCTAGAGACAAGAAAAAGGACCCAATGAGAGAGAGGAAGACCCCAGACCCGAATGTTATTATTGGACCCGACTACGGTGTGAGGGATGGGAATTTAGATTATAGGGGTATAATTCCCCAAGGATTTCAGTGTCTGGGATCCCTCTCCAGAGGCACCCAGGTCGAGCTGTCTAAATTTGTACGCCATAGATAGAATAAATTGCGCTTTTTATTTTGAGGCCTTGATTAAAGATTCTGCTTCAGGGAACCTAGGGTCGAGCCTGAGGGAAGAAGAAGTGCCCGAGGGTGAGCGTGTGTGTGCGCGGAGTTGGAAGGGGCACCCGTCGGCTCGCTCGAGTCACCTGCTGCAAAGGGACTCCGGTCTGAGCAGTTCAGTCTCGGGTGGTGCGTGTGCAATTCCTTGATTGCTGTGTGAACGCTCGGGCTGCAGCTTCTCCTTTAACATGGTTAAGCTTAATTCCAATGAATAAAAACGTGCAAATGGAGAAATTCAGTGAAGAGCTCCAAAAGATTCTCATTTAATGTTATTTTTCTAAAGTTAACATTCAACATGTCTTCAGAAGGAAAACAGGATTTAAACGCTATATGAAAATCATACTTTGTGAAAACACTTAATGCTCAGTAGAGTGTTGCTTACTCTTATACCTTTCAAAAGACATCAGTAATGAATGAATGTCATGATTCACCATCTTAAAATCTGCTCTGCCTACTAATAAACCTCTAAACAGCCACGACCATTCCCTATTCAAGGGAACTTTAGCAAACAAGACTGTAGAATGCTATAAAAATTCAAATAAAATATTAATTGTAAATTTAAGAAGGTCCTTAGTTAAAAGAGAACAGATGTATAGCTAAATGGAATTACAGATCTAGTACTGCCAAAAATTCCTTAACTCTCATCCACTTCTCTACCCTCATGAAAATGTATCATGTTTGCAGAGAAAAAAAAAAAAATACCAGATATTATCAGACCTTTTTTTTTTTTTTTTTTTTTTTTTGGCTTGGCAGGAAGGAGTGCAAGCCCGCATCTATATTAATGTTTTGGCTTGCAGCAGTATCATAGTTTGCAAGTGAATCTCCTTATCAGCCACACTTGCATACTTTGGTTCATTTTTTTTTTTTGAGCACTTTTGGTGAGCTTGAGCTAGCTTCCCTTCTAACAAAACCAAACTGGAAGCCCCACTCTGGAAGCAGTACCACACACGTGTCTGACACAACTAGGGATGCAAGGCTACAAACCAGAGACATGTTCTTCGCGAAGCCTCAGACCACAAGAGGGTTAAGGAAGTGTTTTCTTGGGGACAAAGCTAAACCCTCAAAATCCCATACCAGGTAAATGCAGAGGCCTCAGCATCAATTTCTTCAATAAACTTAACCGTTCTTCTTGCGCCAAATTACTTGCTAATGTAGACATGGCTGAACACACCCATATCTGCAGAGAGCCGGCTAGGGTATGAAGCTTCCCAACTTCTGACAGTAGGTCCCACGAACAAATAAAAAAAGAGTTGTCAGATCTGCTGTATATTTATCAGAGTTTTTAATGGAGGATAAGAGGGAGCTAGCAAAGGAAGAGAAGGGGGAAAAAAAAAAAAAAAAAACAAACAAAAAAACACACCCATAAAATGATTGTACCATTTTAACTGAATGCATGATTAGATGTTGCAAATTAATATTCTACCTCTATTTCAAGAAAGTGTCCAGTTAGGACACAGGAAGCACTAGAAAAAGATTGATTTCTGTACGCTTACTGTTTCACACAGCTTCTATGGGAAATGATTTAGCATAGTTTATAGATTGACTAAATCCCCACTGGAGTAGTAAGGCTGTTTCAAGGTGCAAATAACATTTCTTTCCTAGCAAAGTGAAAATAAAATATGTACATATGTATTTAACTTTCACATTATTTGGCTGTCATACGGCTTCATGACAGTTGCAGACCACATGAGCCACGTCAAGTCTCGGTCCTTTGCGGAATACATAGCAATGGAAGTGGAAACTTGTTTTCTTTTCTTCCGATCATATAGCCAACATTTGTCTTCTTACAAAAGTAAACTTTTTTAATTGCTAAATACCATTTTCAAGAGTCATTTCAGTACTTAAGAGTTTATGCGATAGCACTAATGACTTTAGTTAGTTTCCCACGAGTGATTCAAACACAATTTACCCTTAGGAAACCAAAGCGGGGAAACAGTAATTAAATGTCAAGCACCAGAAATAAATATTTGCTGAAGTCAAGGAAAAGCAATTCCATGGTAACAAAATTTATTACATAAAAAGTCAATGAAGGTTTCAACGATACCTTGTTTGAAAAAAACTCCTCTCCTAACATAAAGCCACCAGTTTAAGTAGAATTCTATCAGAGTAATTCATTGCTCCAACCACACCAGGATCAAAAGCTGATAAAAGTAACATGGATGATTACATTAAGTCTTGGTCCCACGCTATGACATACAATGCAGACAGCTAATCACATGCCTTTTTCTCAGTGATTTCAGTTCTACTCTTTCCCCAGAAGGATCACAATACCAGCCGGAAGCTGCATCTGAATCCACAATCAAGATTACTAGACTGTAGCTAAAAGGTGGTAATACAAAACTCATGGAAGTAATCTCTCAAAGGTTTTCTAAGAGCACACACCCAATATTTTAATTATAAGGAACAATAAAAGGCAAAACCTGACATTTCCACTATCCTCTTACTCCCATAGCGTTGTCAAAGTATCTGAGCAGAACATGCCTATGTAAAGCTTTAGGCAATGGTAAAACTCCCAGTTAAACTCCCATTATTTTCTAGAGCATATGAGTATCCCAATTATACACTCCATTTTCTCATTTAACAAATTCATTTCCCTTCTACAGATATCAAGACTATCTAGAACATGCTTAGTTACAGCATTCCAGTGGTAGAGATAGTCAAACCTTCGAAACTTAAGCCAAAAGCCAACCAGCAGAGAAACTTTAAATGAAAACATTTACCCCACATCATAATCTGAAAAAAGTAATACAGTGCACTCTTTGAAGCATTATTTTAGATCAATGATAAACTAGGACTTAGGCAGATTTGTTCATAGCACGCTTATGTGTAACGGCCTAATCTCACTTACTCCAGAACCTGGAACTTTCAGTAAAATACCTGTTTTTCCCAGTTGTACTTTCTTCGGTTTTCTTCTGAAGATTCGTGCTGCTGCATATGTTTTTGCTGTTACCTTTCAGACATGAGCACATTTACCATGATTTAAGGGCAATTGCCCCTCTCATTTTTTTTCCACCTACAATTTCAGGTTAAAGTTTTAGCTGTTTCACCCTATTGCCACTGAGCACACCTTTACAGAGACCCAGATGCTTTAAAGACAACTGGAATGTTTGTGCATTAGCATAAAAACGTACGAAACCAAGGTCATGCTCTTTGAAATGTATATTCTAAAAGCCAGTGTTTTTAACAACAAAATTTATCACTCAAAAAAAACCATGGAATAATATCACAGACATTTAAATTCCAATGTTGCTATGTAGAGGAAATTTTCAGTGTTTTCTTATTATATTTCCAGTCACAGAAAACCTACATTTTAATTCCAAGCTAAGAACCCAAAACAAACTCAGACTGGTAATAAGCCTTTTTCTCTTAGCCAACAATATCTTAACCAAACTTTCCATTTCCTTTGTTTACAAAGTTCCTTCTAACTCCCATGTTACATTCAGCACAGATTCTGAGAGCACCATTCATCTAGGAAATTACTGCTCAATGCGGTAGAAAAATGTTATGATGTACAACAGCACTGTCACTGGCCACAGGTCCCCATGCTTTCTTCTGTGTCGTATGTACATAAGTGACAGAATTGATTTTCAAGAGATATGGGTCTGCAAACCCACCTCATTTTGACCTTTTCTTTGCTGCTTTTCTCCACAAACACCTACATTTTGTCCTCCTTCAGGCACGCTAGAAAACAGTCTTTAAAAAAACTAATGCAAAAACACATGTGTTTGTGAAAAGTGCTAGAACAGTGAAAATGCCAAAAGACAACAAGAGTTTATCCCCAGAGAAGGTTCTGCAGTAAAGCCTCAACTGCCAATAAATCTCAGTCCTTATCTGAAGGAGCTGCCTTGAAGGCACAAGTGGATAGTTGTCTCCATGCCCATTCATTCCTTGTTAAAGCTGCCAATTTTGCCTCTTTACACAAAGGACCACAAATCCAGTATTTGCTAGGGTTTTTTTTTAATTCAGCTATGCAGCTGAGCTATGCAAAGCAGCAGAAAAAGTCAGTACACATTCCAGATTAAATGCGCAAAACCAAAACCTAAATCCAAACCCGCTTCTTTTTACAGACTACAGGATATTTATGGTATATTTTTATTCTTACCACTCCAAACAATGCACACTGCAAGTTATCTAACTGGTGATCACTGGGTGTGCTGGGGAGGTTCCTGCTCTCTCCCAGCCTGTAGGACTGCTACCCAGGGAACACCACAACCACTATTAAAGCCATCTGTATCAAGTCTTAGGACAATTACAGAGGTAAATCACCTAGCCTGGATCTGCTAGCGTGGCTTCTACACAGATGTCAAATCTGCCTATTTATAATGGGCACGAACCATTAAAAAAGTGAAACAAATTCCACAGAATGATTTGGCTTCTTGTGCACTGCAACAGACATACCAGATTTCAAGTATAAAACTTGCTGTTTGGAAGATTTTTTTAATTGCCAAAATGCTACCATGTGTTCTAGGTTTACTGAGAAAGACGGGAAGGGCTGTTGCAGCCAGCAATACCAGTTTATTTGAGAAATCAGTGGGGAAAATTTGAATTGTACATCTGAGACCTTTCCAAGCTGCCCTAGCTTTGGTCCCCTGGTCCATATGTCCGAACATTGGTGCCATGTCCAAAGATGACACTCCTTGGGAAACTTTGTCTCAAGTTTCTTCTCAGTGCAAGGAAGCACCACTTCTCACACAGTCTACAGGGTTTCTTGCAGGTTTGAAACCTACTGCTAGAAATTCTGTTATTGTTAGAAATGATTAGAAATTGAAAGCTGGAAGAAAAAAAGACTGCCCCACATTCCTGTCTTGGTCACACAACTAGGAGTCCTAAAAGCTTTAAAGAAAATCAAGGTCATGACTGTGATCCTTTTAGGAGAGACTAGCACCACATCTTTTTTAACTCACCACCAGCCTGAACTTAAAACACTTCAGCCAGCCCCATAGAAAACAGAACTGAAGTTAATCAACTTCATGTGAAAGAGAAACAGAAAAAGCCGTGGGTGTCCCAGGAAGGCAGTGCCTCTTCAAGCTTAGAAACACTTCTTTGACACATTTTGACCCGCTGTATCCTATTTTCGAGCTATGGCACAAGGTACAATCTAATCCTGAGTGGGAGAAGGATAAATGTGGTTATAAAAATCAGACAGGACGAGACCTAAGCAAGGGGACAGAGTATGCCGCAGCTGAATAAAACTGAATTCTTGCACTTTGAATAGTTGGGGCTGGTAGTTGTCAAAAATAAGATACCGAACTAGATGGAATTAGCCTGCCATCGTGGCAGTCCTAACCTTCTTATATTTCTAAAAGGAAAGGCATGTATTTCTTTCTATAAATCCTAAATGCTATTTCAAATATTAGGCCTTTCCCTGTAGATAAGAGAGTAAGTGTTACTAAGTGTAGCTGTGTCTAAATAAAAAGCTAAAAATTGAAGGAAATATCTTTGCCAAAATATAATAGCAACCTCTGAACTCTTTCTTTAATTTCATATCTGGCTTCTGTTTAATCAAAACAATCTCTTCCCCCCATTAAAAGCCACTTTGGCTTAGATCTCTAGAAAAACCAAAGTGCAAGGTCGGAGCTGGAGCTGTTACTTGAAAAAAGTGCCATTTCATGAACATAGGGGCTACACTGTCACCACAGTATGGCATTCGTCATATTAAATTTCATTAATCTGTGAGGTAATAAAAACCCTATATGCTGCCTTTCGCTCAGGAATTAAGAGTCTTCATGCCAAACCATAGAGCTTTTTCTGTCTTTCAAAAAGTAGTAACCCAGCAGCATGACTATCTCTTTGCTATAAGCAACAAACTAATATGGTTTATGGCTTGAACTACAACCCATTTTCACGTTTTTCAGAGGCACAGATTTTTGTAGAGGTATTGGTTAGCAATGCTTTAGAGCAGGATTAACAAGTAATTGCTCACTTACCAAAAGCAAGATGTAAGGTGTTGTTTTAATTGCTTCCACACGGGCAATACTTGCACCCAGAGGAAGACTCGTTCTGTCAATGAGATCGGTTCCTCCCCATTTTTCACAAGTGTTCTGGTGGGCTGGAAGGGAAAACCATTAAAGTTATCACAGGAAGAAAGAGGAAAGCACATGCATAGCGCAGGGGTAGGCACTGCCAACATCCAGAAACATTTCAGATTTAATTAGCACTGCTTGGTGTTCCTACAGTTTCAGGGCTTCACGCCTGAACTAAACAGCGAGACATGGAGTTTTCTAATTAAAGCCTAGAAAAAAGAAAAAGCATTACCATAGTATACAATTTTACCTTCAGAGAAATGCCAGATTTTCATACCAGATTTTCATACTTTTGTTTAGGGTTAGGGTGAACAAACATTTCTGACTTTGGAGACATTTCACCCAGAACAAAGTTCCCTATATTTTTTTAAGGATATCATTAAGAAACTCATCCTGGGATCTGCACCATGGAAGCAAGGAGCTTTTATTTAGCTTCACTAAAATACAGAGGTTTTAGTGAATTTCCCTGAAGCAGCTGCAGTCTGACCCTGTTTTGTAAGCTGAAGGACCTATAATTTATACTTGAAACATTTCACTCCTTATGGGTGCACTCACTCTAGAATGTCAAAATACATCTTTTTAATGAAGACTCCAACAGTGGAGCACTGAGCTGAGTTACACTGTGGCTTTAGGCTACAGTAATCTTTTGCCTTGATAGGATCAGTAACCAAAATTAAATATTAAACACTGTGCATGAAAAATAAGTGTCTGTTTCAGGAGTGATTTTTACAACCGAAGGCAATATTTCAACATATTTGTCTTCTGCTCTAGAATTTCTTGTTCTGTTTCAGTTTTTCTTTCTTTTGTTCTGTTCATGGAGCAAAATTCCATGTGGATGTACTCTGCTCTTTCTTGAGGGAAGCAAATATATTTTTAATTAATTTAGCAAATTATTCACATTGCTGAGGCAGAAATAACCCCTGTACTAATACCAAGTTCAGTAGCCCTTTCACGGCAGCTGTTAACACCTCTTCTCACTGCCAGAAACTTCCGGATGGCGACTTGGAACAGAGTCTTTCCATTTCACAGCAAGATAAGCAGTTCTAATTCTTTCTCTGTTGGAGCAAGATGACAGTATTTTAGCCCGGGAAAAAAAAAAAAAGAAAAAAAGAAAAAGGACAAATATCAAAATTATGAAGTGAAAAACTCTTTAACTGAAAACCAATACATTCCTTTTCTAAAACCAAGGAAGAAAATTAAGTTGAATGAGAGCCCACAGAGTAAAAGGAAACAGACAAAACCATGGGAGAAAATCAGGGTGGAGAAGAAGCAAGAGTGTGAGTAAGCACCAGGAGCTGAGGGAATCAATAAGAAGATTATGATCCAGAGGGAGAGAGAAAAATCTATACAAATCATATGCCATAATTCAACTCCAGCTCCAGATGGACAAAAATTAAAGCAGGAAGATATTGAAGTGGAAAGAGGAGTGGGGGAGAGAGAGAGAACCACAGAGATTATTTTACTTTAAACACCGTACAGTTTATTAGAAAAACTAAATGATAGTCTGCAGCTAAAGAACTGTCAGCTGCAAAGTTCATCTGCTATGGCTCAGCTTTGCCCTTGTGTATTTTAGCAATTTTAATTAAAATCTTACATAATTCTAAGTAATTTTTGCTAATATGTTTCTGCTCCAATTTCAGGCAATGAACCATGGTCTTACTCAGACCTCTAAAACAATCAGTAAGTTCCATAAAGTGTGTACTGTCAAAAGGCCAAAGCCATAAAACTCATGATTCTCCTATACAATGTGAACAGAGCATTAGAAAATACACTGTAGGGAATAATCCTGTGCTGGCAAGGAGATAGACAAGATGACTTAACAGGCCTTTTCTATCAATGTCTATGATGTTATCAGTGCAGTACTTGACTTTTTCTCATTAATCACATCTGCTGCCACATGGACAGTTTAAAGAGCTTTCAATGTTTACAAATATCCAAGGAGATAAAAGATGGGTGTATCAATTAGACCATCTGACCTTACCCCTTCCTGCAGGACAAAAAGTTTCTGCTCCCATTCCTCACATGCTTACAAAACTAAAATTAAAAATAAAAATTAATTCAGGGATCATCTACATCTCCATGCTCAAGCATATAGGACTTGACTCCCCTCTAAAAGGACTAGAAGAAACTGGGGCAAAATCATTCCCCTATCCCAATCAGCACTGAAGAGCCACAGCAAACCAAGCTGGTTGGTCCTGTGCAAAGGAAAATGGAACATGTCAGTAGAACATAGCACACAAAAGGGTTAGAGGATGCCTCTCCTCTTCAGTCCATTTTAATTATTTCACAAATTTATGCAAGCCAGAAGGATACTTTCTGAAGACTATTAGTCCTGTACAACTCTAACATCTACAAACAATTTCTCATTAATAGCATTTGCTCCATTTTTACTTTTCTGGGGATGTGTACCTCTGCTGTTGCCCGAACATCTGCAGGAAGCAAAAGATGAACAGTTGTACAGATAGATACTCATGGGACAGTTCTCATCAAAGGGACTCATGTGGCTGTCTTGACTTGTCACTTGCTTCTGTCACACTGAATCAGCAAAGGATACGACTTCCAATGGGCATGAACCACAGACCAGAAATACCAAACAGTGAACAGCTGAACCGATTTATTCCTGATGGAATTTGTGCAGGTGGAAACATTTCACTGTTGAGATCATGTTCACCTGTCCATAGCACATAGCTAGACTAAACCCAACAGAACGAAAAGCACAAGTCTGTTCACTGGGATCATACAAATGGAGCAGAGAAGAAAATTTGTCAAATTATCATCTTTGATAGCTCACCTAGAGCCATAACCACTCACTTCTCCACTCTGTTTGGACTTGTCTCCTTCCATTAAGATAAATTTTCCCTAATAGCCTCTATCATGGAATTATTTTGCCCTCACAGTCCATGATTCAACTCCCCCACATCCTGTACGGAAAACAGTTGTCTACGCCCGAACTGCTTCACTGATCCAGCAGAACTACTGTAAGCAAGTCCGAAATTCTTGTTGTTGTTTTATTTGGAGACCTAGGGAAGATTATGGAGTAAAGCATCCTCAACTTGAGCCTCCAGGGGCACAATATTGATTCCTTCTAACCACAGCAAGTTACAAAACATCTGACATGTGCAGTTCTTGGTGGATCAGCTGCCTTGCCAAGTAAGCAAAGAGGAGATTAAATTAAATAATAGAACTCAAAATATGAAATATCCTCCACTGTTCCAGGATCTTTTTCCTCACTGGTTGCAAGTGAAGACAGAAAGATGATCCCCCCCACAGACTGCGCTTTGAGGGCTGGGTATGCAGCTGGCAGGTACTCAAGCCTATATTTAAAAGCATAGTGGGGGTGGGGGGAACCGAGATGAGGGCGAAAGGGAGGGTTGCTGAGAAGGGTGGGCTATTTTGGGCCACAAAATGACTTCGTAATCAAGAAAGAGTTGGTTTTTTCCTGGGGAAATGGGAGGTGGGAGAACAGGGATGGAGGAAGGGAAAGGTCTTAGAGTTCCTTCAAAGTAGTTAAAAAATTAAAAAAAAAAGAAAAAAAACCTTAAAATATGTGAAATCTGAAGACAAGAAATCTTTTAAAAACCTAAGTTTTGCTAGTCCCTCTCACAGCAGTGCATGGACAAGCTCTGTCACTGCAAACATAAACACTAGGTGAACAGAAAGGACAAGAGTAAAATGATTTTCCCCCTTGAAAAATATATCTGTTCAGTACGTATTTTGAGCATGTCCACCACAGATTTATTGAGGGTCTACAAGTGGTCTGACAATTAACTAATTAGAACAAAAATTATTCTACAGAAAACAGCATCCCTATCAGTCTTTTAAGACCTGATAAATCCCTAGCAAATGTGTTAACTAAGAAGGACTAGGCCAACTGAAAGTGAGGCTGGTATTTCACTTTTCAATATATTGCTAGGGTAGGAATTTTTTCTCTTTGTAACTGAAGTTCACTGTAGATGCCTTCTTACTTATGTGATATATTAAAAAACATACTTTATTTCCTGACTAGCAGACCATACTGCCTTTATTAAAGATTATTCCTCTGACAATACCATTTTTTTCACTTGTTTAACCTCCTTTTTGGAAAGTTACTTAAAGTGCATAAAGATTACTTAAAATATGGTTCACTAGATATCACTCTCATAACTGTTACTGTATTTCCCCAAGAGACAGATGAGGGGAATGTTAAACTTAATGTAGTATACTGTACGGCAAAATGAACAGCATAACAATTAAGCAAGCCTTTACATTGTAAGAGAATCTTAAAATGGTCTCAAAAGGACTGGAAGAATGCCAGAAACCCTTCTAGTGAACAAGATTGTCTTTAATAAAAAGTTGCCTAAAATTTGCCAATTTAGTCATCATAAGCCCATTCCTGCTTCTTTTAAACCAAAAGAGAATTAAAAACTGGGACAGAAAAATCACATTTAGCAGCAAATAATCAGAACAGCTTTTAAAAATGAGAAATATGTTAGTTACCTGATTGCCAGGCAGATCTGCATATACCAGTGGCCTTTATTCCCAGCTCTACTGTCTTTCTGACCCATTTGCTTCACTTCCCTTCCTTTGATTTCTCATCTCTAAATAACATCACTGAATTATTTCACCTCCTTGACAGGGTGTTGTTAAGATTAATTAGTTAATGTCTGGAAAGTATTAGAAAGATAAAAAGCATTATAAAAGCACCAGCTACCATCTGAGAGCTACAGAAAGGCAAGAGACCCTTGTTATCATCAATCCAAGAGTCAGAACAGTAATGTTATAAAAACCAACACGTTGGAATTGCAAGGAAAAGAATGAGCAAGAACAGAGGAGGGAAACCCTGCAAAGGATCGATTCTTAGTTTACAGAGACTCTGGACACTGGCTTGCGTTCTCATTAAAGCTAGAAGAATCAGAAGTTCTGCCAGATACATAATGTAATATAAAAAGTATTTTAAAATAGAAGTCTTCCTTTCCACAAAATGCATTTTCCAAACCTCTTATTGTGCTCGCTCTTCTCACTTACTCATTACAGCTCTCCATCCTGCTTGCTTATAAAAAATGTACTCTCACTGGTTTTCTTTTTACCTTTCGTCTTAGTCCGGCCATCACAATTCATTCTTGTCTATCTCTTGTATTACTACGTCCCACATCAAGATTAAATCCAGATGAGATTTCCTGCCAAAACAGAAATAAATTCCTTCATGGATCGGACCCGTGTACCCAGAGATGCAATGGGATTAAAAACAATAATCCTGTAATTTCATTATTGCTCTAGAAAATACACTCCTTTAAGAATTTTTTTCATCTTCAAACTGGAGTTCAAAGGATGGGAATTTCACACTCTGCCTTTATTCACCAAACCCACAGCATCTGAAGTGCAGGCAATCTCAAAGATAAAGAACATGGGGGCAGTTTCCCCTAACAGTACGTGGGAAGCCAAGTTTCAGTTGCAGGACAGGAGCGTGAAAAGGACTATGACACCACGATAGTAGGACTGATACTCCAGGGGCTCTCTCTTTGAGTGATCCAATGGCAGATGTACCAGTACACGCACACAGCATTGCAAATTTTGCAAGTTCACAGCCAGTCTTGCAGCTTTTGATGTTTTCCTTAATTCTCCAAACTGCTGCTAAGGCACAGGATTTTTATTTCAGGCAGTGAAATTTCTCACTCGCGCCAATATGGTGAACAATTTTGAAATGTGAATTCCAGCCAACGAAAAAGAGTAAAGGAACTAAGTTTATTATCTTTAATGCAGAGTTTTTCATGATTATATGGCATACACGGATATATATACACATCCACAAACCTGCACACAAACAAACCAGTCTCACACAGGCAAAGGAGATTTTTTCTTTCATTCCCCAAGTATGTCAGGATGAAAGAAGAGAACAGCCAAGAATCATCATCTTCCACTTTTTTCACTGCAGCCTCAGTCTAATTTAATGGAACACAGAAATGTCTGATACTCTCAGATTGCATATCCTTTTAGTAATTAGTAGGCAGAAAGATGCATTTCAGGACAACGAAGGAGAGCTAGAAATCGATCTTGTAAAAATCAGCCAGTCTGTTTGGATGTTTTACCACCTCATCAAGGAAGAAGGGTTGTGGGTATTTTATGCAAAGAAATGAAAAAGCAGTAGGAAAATTCTGGGAAATTTGTCCCAGAAATACTCTAAACAAGGCATATTGTTTTGGTTTTTTTCTTTTTACTAATGCCATAAGGAGAAAACAGCTGTCCTTCATGGCTATATACTCAGATTTCCAACAGCAAATAGGCAGTGGTAAATGAAAAGCATCTTTTGCACAACTTGATTGTTAAAAAACTTTCAAGGGGTTTCCTCTGATTTTTTTCCACTAGTGAAAGAGTACAAGCAGAAATAAAGTAAGTACTCCTGTCTACACGTACACATGAATTTTACTCAAGCACACTTTAAATCCACTTAAAATATACAGTGTTTATTGTGTACTGGTGATTAATTGAACAAAATTTGGTGCATTACTAAATTCAGAACTTTATCAACATCCAAATATATTATTACAATGGGATACTTTTGCCAGCAAAATGTACAATCTGACAAAAACTAGGCTTCTTTAAAAAGATTTAGTTTCCTTGAGCTCATTAGCATCACTTTTGCTCCTATCCCTCCCCTTTTTTTCCTTTCTAAAAACACCCCACAGCTCTTGTCAACCTTTGCCTGACTTTACAAGATGTGTATTTAGCCAGGCTATGGTCAACCAAATCACCATGTCTGCTTCCTTTAAATATTCATAAATTCAATTTGTATAATTTCTGCAGACTTCTCTACGTTGCTAGATTTGTAACAAATATCTGCGTATCAAAGGCTGAAAGAATTCACAATGTCTTGCTAAGACACATGCCTGTGAGTTGTCCTTGAAAAGGCTGGACAGTACTCTACTCTGCTCCTGTGAAACTCCACCTGGAGTTTTGCATCCAGCTCTGGGGTCACCAGTACAAGACAGACATGGACCTCTTGGAGCGGGTCCAGAGGAGGGCCATGGAAATCATCAGAGGGCTAGAACACCTCTCCTATGAGGAAAGGCCGAGAGACTTGGGGTTGTTCGGCCCAGAGAAGAAAAGGCTCCGGGAAGACCTCATTGTGGCCTTTCAATATATGAAGAGGGCTTGTAAGAAAAGACAGTCTCGTTACCTGGGCCTGTAGTGCCAGGACAAGGGGCAATGTTTTTACACTAAAAGAGGGTAGATTTAGATAAGATATAAAGAAGAAATTTTTACTATGAGGCTGGTGAGACACCGCAACAAGTTGCCCACAGGAATTTGGATGCCCCATCATGGGAAGTGTTCAAGGTCAGGTTGGATGGGGCTTTGAGCAGCCCGGGCTAGTGAAAGATGTCCCTGCCCACAGGAAGGACGTTTGGACTAGATGATCTTTAAAGGTCCCTTCCAACCCAAACCATCCTATGTAATTTTACCAGCTTCTGCACTGGCATCAAATACACGCCTGCATCGTGTTCCCAGCAGGAAGTGGCCCATTCAGGGCCATCCCAAATATAGAGCAGAAATTCACTGAATCTTTTTTTTCATAACAGCTAACTTTGTCCCATTTAGTAGTCAGCCACTGCCATTCCTCCCTTTAATGAAAAAGACCTCACTGGATGCAATCTTTAGCTCGGGTTAATCAGCCCAACTTCACTGAATTAAAACAGCCTATTTCAGAACGCAGCTCTTCTCATTCAAAAAAGATGAGTAATTCCCTCTCCTAAGCAAACCAATAGAACTCACTAGGAGTCCTTTCAGCACAAGCTTTAAAGCAAATCAATAAATGACAGTATAGCACAAACCAACATATTCTGGGGAAAATGTGTGCTCCCTTGTACAGATAGATGTACTAGATGTAACTACAGGGATGTTCTGTTGTTTTCCCACCAGTATATTTGTGGTAGAAGTAGAGGAAGAGCTGTGATCTTCAAGGAGAAAGCAACAAACATGACCAAGCAACAGCCTTCCAGCATTAGCTCCAGAGGCACAATTATCCCAGAGGAGAAAAATCTGGAATTCATAAAAAGCATTAGCTACCAAATATGCGACCACAGAAATTGCCAACACCAACTATTTGACCACAGAATCCAGGATACTTTAACCACAGCCGTTCCCAATTTAAAGCCAGAAATATTAATGCAATATATCTAAAGTAGTCCAATATATCACATGGCAAATCCCAGCAAGGAAAGGACTGCTTCCCTTGCCTTCCCCCCACCTGGGAGCGGGTGGGCTGGGTAAGGCGCTGGCTGCCAGCGCATTCCTGGGGACTGGCAGCACGGGCTGTCTCGCTGGGGCTGAGCCCTAGCCAGCTGGCAGGAACAGCAGCCCACTTTCCGCTTCCCCCTCTTCTGAGTTCCTTTAGCTTTTTAGGAAATTATTCTGAAGTCCTTCCCTCCGCCCAGATTAGTCCTTGGCAGTCAGGAAAAAAAAAAAAAAAAATACACCAGAAGAAATAAGAAGGCACCGCTCTGATGACATGGCATTTTTAAACATTTACAGCAAGAAATTGAGAAATCTGCCTTCAGAGAACAATCAGACATCAAAATCTATTTCATCTAATATAATGGTCAAGGTAATCAGACAAACCTACTTCCTTCTAAATTCCATAGAGCAGCATATTTAGGCCAGTTATTTTATTGTTTTAAACATACGTGTATTTTTTAATAACATGGAAAAGCACCACCTGCATTGGGCCAGTCCTCTTCAACTACAGGCAACCATGTAAGAGTCCAGACAAGACGGAACACATCACCTACTCAACATCCCACTTTCTACTCTGGCTTCCTCCCCTCAATACGCACTGAGGCCAGAGAGAGGAGCACACTGCATGCACAACAGAAGAAATACGTGAAATACCAACATCAAGAGTCATGGAAGGATAAAAACCCATGAGGAACAGCAAGCGCTCTAGGGTTGGGCTAGTCTGGGTGCAAAATTCAGCTGTGTCTGGCTAAAGGACATGTGCCAGAGTTGCTGATCCACCTTATTAACCAGGGAATAACCCAAGCCAAGGAATTGCCACCAGGCTGCCAGGACAGTCCCAGCACCTCTGTTCTCCCAAGGCCTTTGTGCTACCAGCTGGGGTATCGCGCTCCCAAATTTTTCTACTGAGCTCCAGCATTAGCGTGCATTGGAGGAAGCAGACTAAACACGCAGTGAGCACTATCAGCATGGCCCAGCTTTAATCCCAGGTTAAAATTAATTAATTCTGGTATATGAATCTTTATACTTCAGTACAGACAAAGTGGATTATTTTTTTTTTTAAGTAAAGCAAGTCTTCCTGCATAGCAGCTGTAGATAAATTATTCCAGCTGAGAAAGTCCAAAAGGTGAGATAAGCTTTACTGATCACAGTTCAATACCTATGAATAATGCCAGCCTTGTTTCCACCATCTTGTGGCAATTTAATTTCCCAAAAGAATCTATCTGCCCATGCAGTTTAACCACATGAGTAAGAATATCTGCAAAAGCAACACTCACTGATTCCCAATGCATTTACAGGAGCTGCCTTTGACATTCTGCGATTTTCCTGCTATGCAGTGAATTAGTTGCCTTCATATTCCTGTCTTGACAGGCAAAACAGATTTCTTTTTAAGATGCGTTAGTTCAATTTAGTTAATATAAAATACCTCAAAAAGACCATTAGGATGCTAACACACTAGTATCTCCCTTTACTGACCGCTACCATTAAGATAAACGAACAAGTACCTGGTTTTTAATGCAGTCCTGTTGAAAACTTGAAATACAGAATCACTTTTCATGTTGACTGCAGGGATGAGATACATACTGATTCTTTAGCCCCATATCAGTAGTGAACGAGTAGTTTATTCACGTAACGTATGTTCTCTTTTTCCTCTTCAGTGGCCTCATCTGAGAAGAGCATCACAGGAGACTGTCAGAAGGTGCCTGACAGTAGCGTTATGTTGAAGCACTTGAGATTTGCGGGAGGTTTTAGTTCATTCAGGCAGGGGAAGCTGACTGTGAAATGGCAACGCAGGAATCTAAGGAGAAATGCACTCCATGCAAAAAAATGAAATGTAAAAGACATACATTTTTCAACAGAGTACAGTAAGCAGGCAATAACACAGAACTGCATACTGCCAGTGTAAGCCTGCAGAGACAAACATGTAACAACTAGCTCTGGTAACAGACCAGGCACTACAACTGGGATCAAATCGCTCCAGGAGACACTATTAAATGACCCAGAGCTAACCCTTGACAAGGCGAGTGGAACTCACCATGCAAAATAAGCTGGTTTCTTGAAGAGGGATGGTCCTCTACCATTACAGGGATTATTAAAAATCCAAAAACCTCTAAGAAAAATCAAATTAGGTAGAAAGACATACAGATTTCAAAGTCTGAATTATAAAAAAATACGCTGTAGCCAGCATCATCAACTGCAAATTGCTCAGAATCTGGGGAAACAGATGCAAGAACTATGAAAAGTTTCACCACTTGGCTACAAAGTTAGCGAGGCCCAGCTTAACATGCACGGAGTTGACAAACGTGACAATACCCACCGTCACCTCAAAACAATTATTCAGAGAAGACAGGATCTCAGAGAAAGATTAATGAACTATCAAGTTAGAAAACAATACAGGACATTCTTCCTTTTGATATTGGAAACAAGTGTAGAAGCTAACATGGTGATAGAAAAAAATGCTCTTCTCTAAGAAAAATTGCAAGCACTAGAAGATGAATGGGTAAAGACTCAGGACTCCCATTAAGGAAGAGTATGTGTATCAGTCAACAAGAAATTGGAAAGATGTAATGTGTAGCCATCTCAAAGACAGAAGTAGCAACTGCTGCCCTGAAATGGGTGCTACCTTTTATCAACAGGACAAACTTACTGGAAAACAGGGACAGCAAAGCAATTCAGGAGAAAGCTGGCTACTTTTGCAAAGACTCAGGAAATCCTTGGAAAGCAAAATATAGTTCAGAAGGTCTTTCCTCTTCGTATCAGAGTGATCCTGATCTAAAGAAAAACGTAGGCACATTATTATGAGAATTCCATATTGCGTAGAGGTCTCAACCGAATGGGTATATTTGCAGGTCACTGTCAGAAAAAACAGGCATTTTCTTTCTAAAAAGATACAGAAGAATCAAAAAAAAAAAAAGTGCAAGGATTTATGTTTCCTAACATGGAAGCATCTTCAAGATAAAGTTGATGCAGAATTATTTTATAAAATTAACGCATCTGCAAGTTTTTATTGCAAAAATCAAAATTTGTCATCATGTCCTTAGGAGAAACTCTTTCCCAGACTGCCACTTGGGTTCTGTACAGCTTCCACATCACTTCACCGGGAAATACAACAGTTGCAAAAGGAAATAATCGCTACACAGAACACATTTATGATTTGAGAGAAAACGATGCAAAGGTACAAGTAAAAGTTGTATCAACGCTCTGAGTCCTTGCTCCTTCCAGCATCACCTTCCCCCAAGCTTCCCTACTTCTTCCTTACCGCTGCAACACTTCTCCGTTACAGCTACAAACAAGTTTGGGCTAAAGTGAAAAATCCCCGTCACCAGGATTGCTCAAAAGTGACTAATGAAAGCAAATGCAGCAAAGGGATACAGGCTGGCTATAGCAAACTTGAGGAGATTACCAGTATACCTGCTCCAGACAGTCAAGGAAAAGTTAGATATGTTCCTTGAAGCAGCAAACTGCATAGGGACTTTTTTTTTTTCTCCTAATCCAGATCCGAATCTAGCAAGAGTATCAGATTTGCAGTTTGGAGGAAAGGCTGGGTTCTGGTAGACTGTACTAGCACTAGTCACACAGTAAAATTTTCTACACTGCAAATAAAGGTATCACAGTTTGTCTTTAAATTCTGCTCTTTGTTAAATACTTGCAGCCAAAAAGCTGAGCATGCTTTCACTTACATACTAGAAAAAATATATAGCTCAGCTGTTATAATAGAGGAGTTGGAAGAGGTAAAATTCTCTGGTACCTCTGAAACATAGCAGTTGTTCTAACTAACAAAGGTTAATAAAAGCAAAATGCTTTTAAATATAAAAGCATTAGATTTATTGTCTTCATGCTGTGTGCCAGCTAACTTTATCATGCAGTTATGTAAGTATAAAATAACGATTTGCAGTTGCACCTTCTCAGATGATGAGGCAGAGGATCATGGCAAGGAACACAAGCAACTTTTGCTGAAAACAGAGACTCTACCTAATTGGCAAAGGATGAGCAAAACCTTTATAATGGAGTCATCCAAACAAAAACTCTCAGCCTTTAAAACAATATGACAATGTAATAGCTTTTCCTCTCACAGCATTCCTATAAAAAAAAAAAAAACCCAAACACTTGATTACTGAATAATAATTAATCCCAGGATCCCACCTGATGAGCGCGCCAAAATTGCTTGAACTTTTCCTATCCAAAATTAACTGCAGAACAAGCAGTGCTGAAGTCCAGTTGTCCAGGATTTTTTATTGTTAAAACACTGTAAGTACTGTTTAATTCTCCCACTTTCTGAATAGCTGGCTAAGGTGATGGAAATCCCCCGTCATGTTTATCTATTCCTGGATGCCTGTTATTAGTACTTGTAAATGCAAACCAGCATTATCACATTCTAAACACCTAAGCAAACTATCAGTGTCCCAGGAAAGCAACACGTATGCTACAGCCTACTGTGAAAAAATGATCATAATAGAAAAGGCATGGGTCTCCTTTTATTTTTTTTTTTTTTCCCCCAGCTATTCACTTTTAACAAAAAATCCTATGGAAAAGCCATTTTGGAATATCAATTAGAGAAAAAAAAAAAGTAACATTGCTGAGCTGACATTTGGTTTCTATGCAGCTGGAGAGAGGAAAACATTCACCTGTGCACACTCAAAGAATCAAGAGCATATGTGTTTCAGTATTTTTATGTTTAGAAGGGGAGTTCAAGGAGAGGTGGGCTTAGAAAGAGACTACATTTAAAGAACGAAAGCAAGGAAGAGCACTACGTTTGGAATAGGAAAATTTCTCTTTTCTTAGAAGAGACAATTACCCATGACTGCGTATTACCCATATTCAGACTAAAAAGTGGATTCTGCAAGGTGTTAAGTGTTCTGGCTTGGTTCCAACAAACCACTTAATCACGTACTTAACTTTAACTACATCCACAGTCCTGTCGGACATCAATTAAGCTGATCTTAAAAAGACTACTTGAAAATACTTGAAGTCACATGCTTGTAACTCCTGTTGGATTGGAGCGTATCAGCAGCCTTTAAAGGCTCCTGTTATTTGAAAGGTAAAAGCAAAAGCTGTTAGAGCTACAGCTGAGGGAAATTTAATTTGAAATGGTCTGCCTTCAAAACCAGGTTCCATGAAGTTTTTTATTTCTCATTAAGATTAAAAATTCCAAAAACATTGGTCCCCCCATTCTCCTGTTACTAAGCACAACAGGAAAAAATAATAGCTCCCATTCTCTCTTCCCCCTCTCCTCCCCCTCTCCTCCTTCCCCAATTCTCCATTTTCTTTTTTTTTTCATTCTACAATTTTGGTTTTTATTCCTCAGTTTTGAGGAATTACAAAGCAGCAAGGAGAAAAAGTGATAGGATAAAACTTTTTTAATTCTATGATAGGAAAGAAGAAAAAAGAAAAAATGAGGAAGGCATTAAAATGTCTACACATTATATTTAAAGGTCTGAAATTAAAAAAAAAGTGTAGCTTACATGAAATATTTTTGGTTTAGGTGTGAGCATGTGTGAGATTGCAATTTTCTGGGTTTTTTGAAGCTTTCTTTGTAATCAAAGTTGGTACTAGTTTAAGATAAAATAGCACTCAGATACCAAAGGTCTAGAATAAACAGCAGCAGCACAAGAACTGCAAATGCAAGTGCAACAAGGAAGCCAAGTTTATCTGACTCTCAGCCCAGAGAATCCTACTTCCCACCAACCAGTGCCCCTTTCTCCTAAAACCATGCTTTATATTGCTGCAAGACAGCTGGCACAGAAACCACCCCCTAAAAGTCGATATGCTGGCTCTTCAACTTTTGTTTCTACATCTCAATGAAGTAGGAGGGTCTGCATAGCTGCGATCCCACCACACAGTCACTGCACACCCCATAGCAGCCAATGCTCCGGGAGCGAGAGTCCTCGGAATCTCCTGAAGATGTTCCCCGTGCCAGGCAAAGGGTCTGCTGGGTCTACGGGTGAATTTTGAACTGTGGGTTATTAACAATTCAGAGACTAAAAAAAGAAAAAGTATAAGTAGCATTGGAAGTCAGTTGGAGCTCAATAATTTAAGGGCTTCACCTATAGGAAGTAGAACAGGAAAAAAAAATTTCTTTTCACTCCATTCTATTGCTCAGTTTCCACTTCCAGGTATTTCTCTTCCTCACAAGTTGTGTGCTATCAGCTGTTTTAATATGGGGACATGCTACTTACTGTGGACTCCATCCTGGAGCATTCTGCGTGGCTTTTCCCCCTGCAAGCAGCATCATGAATAAAACATCGCAACGACACAGAGAGTAACTGGACTCGGACCACAGGTGACTTTCTAAATTACAATGAAAGGAGAAAACATAACTCCAGTGCTTTCACAGTCACGAACCACTCTAGATGGAAAGGTCTAGCAGAAGATGGTGTATGACATTACAATCCCGATGTGGAATTTAACTAGCGCAGCAACTATTTCTACCAATGGAGATTCAACCTCCCTGAGAACCCAGCATTAGCCCCAGATGGTCGCTCCTTCCTGACATTGGATATGGAAGACACAGCAGCTACTTCCCAGAACATGGAGCTGTCCTCCGCAACCCCTCCCAATATTTTTGTCAGTGTCAACATTGCTTTGGAAATTTAGGAAGCCTCTGCACATCTGTGGTTAAAGCGCTGGATTCAGTTTTATGCGTTAAAAAGAAAAATTTTAAAAAATCAGTCTGAATAATGTTATGTGGCTCTGGAGCACAATGAATAGGCAGTGTTTAATCAGAAAAGCATGAAAAAGCAAGACACCGTTCTAATGCAAATAGGCATGATTAACCTAAGCTAAAATAATTCGAGCACAATGCTAAATAGTGTAGCTTTATACATTGGGGATAGTTGAATCTTTTTCACCTAGACTTGGCTTCTTGGCATATACAACCAAACATTGTAGAAACTTTCCTGAAGAAACAGAAAAACTTAATAGTTGCTTCTTCCTAAGCTGCTTCCCTGAGCCACCTATTTCCAGGAGAAATTCTGTGTCAGATACAAAAGAAACAATAGCTTTAGGGTCCTGTGTAAAGCAAAAGCATTTTACATCCACTATCAGCATACTGCCTGCAAATGTTTTCCAGTTGAAGCATTCTGTCAATAAATGTTTTGAGTAGACAGACCCAGCCATTCACATGACAGAAAATGTTTGAGAACTGAATATATTTAAATTAAGTTTCTGTACTTTCCACTATTTTGAAACCCTTTTTTTGGAACCTATTCTTAATCATAGCTGCACTGTTTCCTCATATTAGTACCAAGTTTCAAGATGACAACCTCTAATTACTATAAACCTCTGCTTCATTTTTTTGCTTATCTTCTTAATATCAACCCCTGATGTCAAATTATTACCTGTTCTTACTATTAAAAATCCATCCTTCCTAATTGCAGATGAAAACTTAAAAATATCATGTGATTGCGAACTGAAAGTATTAAATCATACTAAAGAAGACAAAGGAGACAAACTAGTAAGAAAAATAATCTAATACTAAGCCAGCCCTCTGATTCCTGGGACAAAAGTGGTTTTGTTTTGTTTTTTTTTTTTTAATACTGTGTGGGATTGACAATTCTGAGCTATATCAATAGAGAAATTACAAAAAGATCTGGTATAAAATTCTAGCATTACATTTACTGTCTTGCCAGCTCTTTTTAAATTGGCAATTACATAAAACCATTTATATTGGTGCAGTGTATCAAAGCACGAGAGAATGAAACAATCTTTCTTGTGTATTTTAAGTCTATGCTGATTTCTGATTTTTTTATCACCCAGCTATGTTTATCAGAAAGCTATGAAAGTTTGATTGTTTCCTCCAGTCCTATGTAACTTACTAAACTTGTTCTTTGTATTGTTTTGTTTTTCTAAAATCTTCTCAATACTAATTTCTACACAGGCAGCTGATAAAGAACAAAGTTTCAGGGTAATACAAAAACAAAGGAGGGTAATAACTAGCCTTGGCTATTTTCCACCACTACATTTGTGCATCAATTCCTGCATCTGCACTGTACCCCCTTATTTTCTGTTTTGACTCAATTATCAAAAACCATATTGTGTGCAATTCAAAGTAGCTGGATTTTTTCTGTCTAACAGAAGATAGTCCCACAGAAACTGAAGGACGCTGCATTGGACTTTCAGTATTCGTTGCTATCACTTGCAGATCTACACAGCCATAACGCACATTCACTTTAGCCACCGCAGAAGTACTGAAGCTTTTCAGAAGTACCTTTCATCCATCTGTAAAGTCCCACACATTATCATCTAAGCGATGAAACATTTTGATTGCAATGGTATAAGCCGATAGTTGTATCTTATTTATGACTATGTAAACCTCAGCCATTTCACAGCAGAAAGGCTAAATATCAGCGCAAAGGTCTAGATCATCACACTGCTTTCTTTTTGACGCCCATGTAGAAGTATCATCCCTTCTCTCACTGCTTGCTTGTTAATTAAAGTTGAGAAATGCAAAAGCAAGGCTAGAAAAGCAAGGCTAGAATATTTTCTGGAATATTGCCTTTTTTTAAATTAGGTTACATCATTTACATGTTTAATCTCTTCCTGCCTAGAAGAGTTTATAGCCCTCTCTCAAACTATTAATATGCTACACCCCTGCAATGCTACCTGCTCATTAGCGCACTAAAACCAAGATTCTCAACCTGGGCAACATTCCCAGCAACAGACTGGGGGGGATTGGAAGGAACAAGCCCCCTCATTCCCCAGCCTGTGGGCTGACTGCAATGCAGCATTACAGCAGCCAGTACCACAGTCCTGAGGGTTGCCGTACCCACTGCTTCCCACTGTGAGTGTTGTGGAGTAGCCAGAAAACACACATTGTCAGGGGTCTGCTGGCACAGTCCTGGCTCCTCCTTGACTGACACCTACTCTGGCCCCCTGGCTGTCTTGAACAATTTAATATAGGTAAACCCTGCAGAGAGATAGATCGGTGCATGCAGAGGATTACTGAACCCGTGTATGGATCAGGGAGCAGCTCCTACATAACACTGTATGAGACAGGCTGTAGTCAAGGTCTTTCAAGGCTGAGTTCATTTATATGAACCCATACACAGAAAAAGTTTAAAAGGATGTATCCAGCAGCAAACCAGAAACAACTACTGGACTTTCCCCTGTACCTTCTTATCCATCTAGACTACAGACACGTATTGAACTATCCACTGTCTTTTCAAATACTTTTAGTCTCCGCAAGAAACGTGAAGCTCACACTCTTCCACAAAGCTCCTGCATTATCTTTCTTGAATGATCCAGTTATGACAACCCTACCGTTTTTACGATTCATTCCTTGTATTCATTTCTTGTTCTGTCAGATAGTTTTAGCAGCCGACTACTTGACTTGGTTAAGTGATCCGTGCTTATTTAGGATGCAAAAGTCGCTCCTCTATCGTAAATTAAAATGGCTGCCAAGATTATTTCTGACACTATCAATTCTTCATCAGAATGTACAAACAGCCCTATTTAATTTCTTCCACTATGACAGAATGACAGTTTTGATACTGGCGTGTTGAGCACTCAAACCCCCAGCCCTAAGAGCTGCACCAAACACATAGCCATTCACCTACACTTGCACAGGGAAGTAATGCACAGCACTTCCAGAAAGCTCTTTATCCAGGCTCAAGAGGCAAACGTCAGTTCCAAATCCCAGACAACGCGCTAATAAAATATGACCTATACTGCAACAGTTTTCCAAGGACTCTTAAAACCACCCTCCTCCCCATAGCAGTCTGAGAAAGGCTAGTGCACAGCACAGATAAACAGTCAATTCTGGAATTACTGCCACAGAGCGCTCACTCTGCATGGCTGGCATATTTTCTGTGTTGCTTGCAAAGCAGCAGGCATCTCCCTTTGTTGCCGATGCAGATTGTTTCCAATCTCTCAGCATGTCTTTCTCAGCCACTTGCTCCTGAAACTTAAAAGGAAAACAGTGCACACTTAATTTGAAAAATGCTTTGCAGATTTCGTAGCTGAAGGGGTTGGGTAGGTTGGAGGGGGTAAAAGAAACTGTTTCACAGTGTTATTGAGGCCATGTGTGACAGGCTAAACAAAACCTTCAGGCAATTCTGTCACAAGTTATTTTCACTTCTTACAATTTGCACAACCAAGTGGGTGGCCATATATCTATCCCTTCTACTTGTTTTTCAACAAATGAAATCAGGAGGATTTTAATTTTTTTAATAGTTTAGCTCATAGCAGCTATGCCTTTATTGTTTTCAGATTGATTATGTGCAAGTGAACAAGTTTCCTCATTAAACACAAAAGCAGATGATGATCATGCTGATGAAGCTCCTTGTAGTAGTGGATTACTTCTGTGTATCAGGCTATATTTATCTTTCATTCTGCTAAGAAAAAGGTCATGCACTGTCTTACACACATCATGGAACCAGAGTGTAAATGCAGAGCCAAAACACCAGCCTTTGTCTAAGATACTCAATCGAAAATAAACAGAATGTGAACTAAGTTGACGGTAAAAATAACAAGCAAGTCTCATTCTTCTTTGCTTTTCACACTGAAGCAAAGGTCAAAATTGAGATGAACATAAATAGGGGTTTTTTTCCCATAATGAAGCATAGTACAGGACGAGGCTAGGGCTGCCTTCACAGTCTATACAGACTAAGCAGAAAGGTTACACAACAAAAGTATTGGTCTCGATGGCATACGCAGTGATGGGACTGTACTCCAAATAGGAGATTTGGGGAAAAGAGCCTCAGGGAGACATAAGAAAGCTTCATGTCTCCAGTCTGTCTCACAGCTCAATCTTAAAATGTTTTTTTTCCTTCTGCCTGCTGATTAACAGTATTATCTTTTCCATTTCTGAGCACGTTGAAGGTGCAGAAGCACGTATTTAACACAGCGATCAAGTTCTCCCTGAGAGTCAGGAGTGGACCTTTATAATCTTATGGTTTCATTGCTTTACTCATCTTCTCTGATTTAAGCTACTCAGCATTTCTGAGTGAACAGAGGACACCATTTTTTCCTCATTCTAAACCAGTTAGCCTACACAGAAAAGCAACTGTTTGGGAATAAAAGCAATAAATTCATATACATTTTTAATATCTGCTATAAAGAATTTCCAACAATGGAAAGTGGAAAGACAGTTCTTTCAAACTGTTCAGCATATCTATGAGATATTAAATTGGAGTTCTGGTAAAACAATCACTTATCCTATTCCCCATTTAACTGAAAGCTAGTCAAGCCGTACTCTGGGATAAGTATTGAGAATACCATTCTTCAGAAAGGGGTCAGTTCATGCAACAGAGTTCAGCCCCAGCATATTAGAAAGGTTTTGGATTGTAGTGTTACTCCCAGGGAGACTGCCTTCTGGAAATTGATATTCCAGCATGGCAATCACTTTACCTCAAAAAGTCTTTACTGAGTGAGCAATAAATATATATACATATGTCAGGGAACAAAGAAGGAACTTGGTTTGTTTGCTTCTCTTTCTCTACCCTGGTTCTACATTTTCCACCCACTTACCCAAATTCCATTCTCTTTCCATGCTTCTCAGTCCCCATCTCTTTTTAAGTTCTTTACCAAGGCAATGCCACTCTTACCTTCCCTCCAGAACATAACTCCCACTCCAAGCACCCGTTCTGCCCAGGAACCCTTTTTGTGCCCTAGACTTGTTCCTTAACTTGACATAAGATCTTCAACTCCCCACACCCCCTTCATTTAATCTTTATTTCCTAAATGCTATCATCTCTACCCTTAACTGAATTTCCTAAACCATTCCAAGACATTAGTCCTTTGTAGTTCTTAAAATACTGTAACCAACCTCTAACACAGTGATGGTTTTTTCCCAGTGCAGACCTTGTTTTCCAAGATTTCCCACTATTTAAAATAGGTTATGCTTTTTTAAATCAGTGCATTACACTGAAAACATATAGCTGTTCTCTGAAAGTCATTACCACTTCGATCATCTTGAGCCCACAACACACAAATCAAGTCACACAATTTTACTTGCTTTTGACTGCTCTCACATTCTCTTAATTTGCCATCAGCCTCTACAACATATTTTTGATCTAATATTGCTGCCTTCATCGGAGAGAAGAAAACATACATATTTGCATATGTATGTATGCATATAATTATACACATATATGTTCAAATATATAAAATAAAACCCAAATAAACTCAATGTTGTCAATAATTCTTTCTAAAATTAAAGGTGCAAAAAATCAGTTTGTCATTCCTTTCCAAGTCAAACTCCCAATCCACAATTTTGATTTGAGAGGTACTTAATTAGAAAAGCTGAGACCCAAGAGATGGTTTCACTACACATCTATATATCAGAGAAATTAATTTGTTTTCATAATCAACTAGACAGTGATGAATAAAATACTCTCACTTTTTCATCCATAAACCTCATGTTCTTGGATAACCAGGTAGTCCTTTACGTTCAGTAACGATGTCTGATTGTGTTCTAATTCCTAGCAACACCAAAGTTGAACGGCAACACAGCAGTACCTCCGCTGTGTTTGAGGAAACTCAAATCTGATGTGAAAGGTGCAGGCCAGGGCTACCAGGACTATCAGGAGAACAGAGAACTTATTCTTAATGCTGGGATAAAAAGAATTTAGTTTGTCTAGCCTTTTCCAAAAAAGGCTGAGATAGCATTACACACGCATACCGTCACAGAGTAAATATCAACAACAGCAGAGAACTGCTGAAGCCGAAGATCAATGCTGATGTAAAAGCAAATACAGGCAGGCCACGAACACATTTGCCTGGAAACGAGACTACACCATTTGAGAACAGACTACTGATGGAAAAGTGCCTGTTACTGGCTGCATCACCTCCCCAAAGGCAAAACCTCTCCGAGCCTGCAGCCTGCTCCTCAGTCCCCATCCCTCCTTCACCCAGACTACATAACCCCCTGGCACGCATCCCCGCTCCTGCTCTGACCGTACAATGCGGTTTTCATCCAAGTAAAGAGGAGCAAGGTCTTGTCTTGTCACAGTCTGCCCTTGGGGCATGGAAAGAGCGCACACAGCAGGACCAGGACTATCGGGCACGCACTGCTCACTGCAGCTACCCAGAGTCGGGGCAACAGGAGTACTTTCAAATCATCTCGCAGGGATTTCCCAAAGGGAAATGTATGCCTCTCATGTCATAGGACTGGATCTGATGGGCCAAAGGGGTGTCTTACCATCCTCCAACTGCTCCATGTTCTGTCAAATCTCTCCTTTATTTTACCTTTCTTATTAAATAAGAAAAAACTGCCAATATTCAGGAACATTCTCTGGTTCAAATACAACTTGGCAAGGCTCATGAAGGATGATGATTGACGTTTCCGAACAATCATCTTGAAATTTTACGAGCTCAGTTAGGATGTGAGACCAGGTGCGTTTCCTATTCTGAAATTTTAACTGGTTAAGTTTTACTACTACCAATAAAGTTAGAGATTCATATAAGGGTACTTTGAAGAAGAACTAATACTTCTGATTTCAAAAACGTCCTCAGAATTTGTCTGACTCCTTGGCATAGCTGGAATCTATTAAATTTTTAAACCTGAAACCTCAGCTGATTTTATTTTATGAAGACTTCAGAAGTTTGGTATTTGTGCTTGGTTTGTATTTGGTTACTATCGGTATGAAGCAGTTGTCGACCATCTCTGTCTGAAGCATCATGGTAACCATTACTTAAAATTAGGAAATTTTTTTTTTTAAGTATATCTCTATTACTTAGAAGTATGAAGTATACCTGTTTGGAGATAATCCTTGTTTATGGAGCACAATTCTTACAATAAAATCTGTATTTTACTGTTTCATTTATCATTTTAAATCTGATCCTGTTTTCTAAGAGAGTGCTGTGAGAACAGGTGAGGACTACAAAGGATGCTAAGTTTACCAAAAATTAGCAGTTCTTGCATAAATTAATAGTACTTACTTATATCATAATGAACTGTGCCATTTGCAAAAACCCCACCCAAAAACACCAAAGAGGAAAATACCCTAAATTACCCTTACCTGCTGTGAGAGACTGAATTGTTATCTCAAGCTATTTGTGTCAAAGATTGAGAGACCAGACTGTCATCTCAAGCCATTCATCTCAAGGATTGTTTGCTGTGAGGAGCCACTTATCCCAGAGATAGCTTGTTTAAGCAGGGCACTCCTCTGTCCAAAAGGACAATTATCAGGCCACTGAGGCATCCAGGAGAGGAGACAGGCCAGAGACAGCAAAGAATGTGGAAACTGTAGTCTTTGAGATAAAGTACTGGTTTCTGGCGTTGATCACGCGAAGGTCATGTGATACACGAAACCTGCAGCGCGTGAACAGTGCATGAACAGTACGTATGTGCATGCATCATCGGACTATGCCCTATAAAAAAAAAAAGTGGAGACAAGCCGTGGTGTGCACCCATCATCGAAGAATTGAAGACTGAGGACCAACAGGATGCTGCTGGATCCACAGTGGTGACTACTCTTGCAACTCTGTCCCGACTGCTTGCTTGATTTCTGCCTTTTCTTCCATTCTACCCCATTCGCTACTATTTTCTACTTTTGATAATAAAAGCTCTTTTGGGTATACGGCATTTGACCTCGTTTGTGTCTTAATCTTGCTCTTGGGATCATATCGAAACCTTCCCCGACATTGGATCAGGACACCTGCTACCTATTAAAAATAACTGATGTACTGCTACTGCCTGATACTTGTAAGGAAGAATTATTCCTGTCTTGATATGTTCATTGGTTGCATGTGCTTACCCATCTTCTCCCAATGCCAGGGTAGTTCCCATTGTCCCAGTTCTGCATTTAGCAAAGCCAGCAGTACTTCTGCCACTGCTTTCAGGAAGACCCAAATTGAGCCTTTATATTTCAACATAACCATATGAAATCTGCTTAGCATGAAATGTACTTACTATCTGAGATCTTTAAGTTCCAAGAAATTTCTTAGCATAATAAATTTGAAATCCATTGGTTTTAAGTGTTTGGAAATCATCTGCTAGTATATATAGCAAGTTCACTATATTCATATTTTCATTATCTATGTAGAGCTACGGAATCCCGTTTATGAAAGGCTCTATTCTATAAGCTTGTTAAAAGTTAATATCCACCAAAACACCGTCTCTTTATTTCACTAGCTCTTTATAGTCGTTTATCAAACAAAGTAAGTTCCAGGCTTTTTATGAGAGATACTTTCTTACATAAGACTCAATCTTGTTCCCTGTGAAACACTCACACAGGACTGAGTCACAACAAGAGATGTAAATAGAAATGAGATCAACAACAACAAAATGGACTTGGTTTGACCAAGTCTCCAGTTTCCACACTTCGGAATCATCACATCCTAAAACAGGTGCCCAAAATGAGTGGAATCAACTTTCCTATGGAAACACTTATCAAAAGGAAGGGATACATGGCTAACTTTTCAATGGGTAAGGTAAATGGAAATTATTTCCTCCTCAGAGACAGTTCACTACATCATTATTCATATTGTACAGGGCTTTACACTAGAAAATGCATTGACAGAGTTGGATGCTGCTCAAAGCAGGTATACCTCAGAGATCACAATTTGACCTGTAGTCTATTTTTTCTTCTTTCTTCAGTGGACAGCAAATTAATAAAACAATGACATAATATATAAAGTGGCGGCTTTTATTTAAACAGGTACCCAGAAAGACACAATTCAGGATTCATAGGAAGCCCACCTACCAGCAGATATAAACCCCCTTCATCCTTAAGACTCAGGCCCTGCAGCATGCACTCAAGCCTACAGGAGACAAACTGCAGTTTGGTCCAAAACCTGTACACCTCATTCTGTATTTTATTTACAAATTATTCTCCTGTTTGCCTTTTGTCCTCTCTATGGAGCAATCTGCTGCCTCTTCCTTTCCTTAGTAACCCCAAACCAATGTGACATAAGAGAAAGAAACAATTTCCCAAAGCAGATAGATAACAGATGAGTAATATATCATTAAGACTTAACTCCTCCCAGGAAATTAGCAAGCAATAGATGATGATGATAAGGATCTGGGTAACACCACCACCTTCTCAAGAGATAAGTCCATTAAGCAAGTACATTGCTCATCACTTCCACTCTGCTTTGACTTAATGAACCAACCATTCCTGGCAAGGAGCAGGGAGGGGATCTAATTTAAGTATTACTATCCTTTTACATTTTACTTGATCATTACATCAGAATACGCATTTTACTTTTGTTTCACATTACCCCAGTGGACCATTGCACAAAGAAAGATGAAGTCAAATGAGAAATAAATAGTATAAATTTATATACCAACAAATCATGCTATATTTCAGTAAACGTATGAGAGACTTGGGAGTTTCCTTCACCCTGAGCAGCTGTAACTATAAAAGAGCAGTGATGCAACATTCATTAATGAAACTTTCTTAGGAACCTCCTCTTATGGACAGATTCAGCATTTGCAAGAGACACCCATGACATACACATTTTGCTGTGCTTCCCTTTTTCCATTCACATTTGATATATACTGAAAATATGTTATTGAATAGGTATGAATATACCATGCTTCCAAACTCCTTCTCCTAAGTAAAACATACATATATGTATGTTATAAACAATCAAATGTAATACAGTGAAGTATGGCATAGATACTGCAGCAAAGGAAATTCATTACATTATGTATGTCCTCTGGGGAACTCACCTTAAAAGTAACTTGGGAAACAACAAATTGGCCAGGACATTCAACAGTGATGTGAAGGAATTTCTCATTGCCCCGTTTACAATATCTGCGGCAAGAAAAGGTAGTGGGTCCTCTTTAAGGACCCAACATTTTAAGTGGTGTTCAGCGTAGCATATAAATTTAAACTGAGGAATTTACAATGGGCAACAATTCATCTGGCCAGTTCACACTTCAGATAAATATCTGTAAAATCGAGACCAACATAATATGCCAAGCGGTGGTGAGATAGCTAAAAGTCAAGAAAGTAAAGAAAATCAGGAAAGGACACAGCGTTCCTCAGCCTAGCTAACCTAGATAACATCTTCCAGACATTAGCATGAAATTAAACAGAAAGAGAGGCTGAATTACTTCTAGTGTACAGATATTGCCCTAGTGAAACGTGACAGGTGACCTACAACATAAAAAATGCACTTAACTGTAAAAACTAGAAAGTGAAGCTAAAAATGAGAAAAATAAGAGCTGTTCTTGGATACGTAGTAAAAGACACACTGACATAATAAATGGGAGGAGAAGGAACAAAAAAGCACCCACCCCATCCAAACACGAATGAGCTCAATAACATTCAAAACAATATTATTTATTAGAAAATCATCTGCCACAATGCCTGAAGCAAAAGTTTTGTTTTGCAGTTTATTCCATCATTCCTCCAAACTCAGGGCCTTGACTACATTAGCGAGAACTTTTTAAAAATTACTTCTTTGCCTTACAGTCTTTCAGCTCCACCAATGCCGAAGTTTGCTGCCACAGTCAGTACATCAAACACTGCAGTGTTACCATCTGCTCTGCGCAAGAAGAGAGCCCGAGATGATGAAGAAGGAGTTGTGCCAGTTGCCTGATGTCTGAGAAGGAAGTTCTCAACCAAGCAAGTGGCACAAATTCTGCCTTTGTTCAAACAGGACTGAAGAGGAAAATGGCAGAAATTACCTTTAATAATAGGGAGGGATGAGGAGAAATGTTAGGCTGTGCACACATTCAATCCAAGCAACAACAACTATAGGTGTGGTTTAAAATTTATGTTTGCTCTTTAATAAAGGATTTGTACTGTATTTATGGCTCTCAATGAATTCTGTGTCCAAAAGGGACGCACAATATGATTAAAAATTAGTTGGGTTTTTTTCCTTCTCCTGTAGCAGTGCCAGTAGGAGAGGTAATAAAGGCAGTTCCCTAGCCTTCAGGCATTGCACGGAAGTGGGATCTATACTTATGCAGTCAAACTTCAGTTATTTAATTCAAGGCCTAAGACATGAAGCTAGGCTGCTTTTAATAAAACATAGAGAGAGATGAGCTCTTAACATCAGTATTGGACTCCTCCCTTTTTCTACTGAGCACACAGACAGTCTGGATGACATAACATCCTCCATAATACAGATACAGGACTCCAGTATAAAAGCCAAGCCAAGAAGTCATAGTACCAACTGCCCTTCATTTTTTGGAATCACACCAGCAGGAGTAAAAAGTAAAATCTATTTCATTTATCATTATAGGTGAAAACCCCTATAAGTACATAGGAAGAGCAATTGTATTCTGTAACGTTGCTCTCCATCTGGAATTAAACAGAGGCTGGTGTAAGGCAAACAACAGAGGAAATGCAGAAAAAAATGAGGAATCTGAAGCCAAATTTTCAACCGTTACATACAATCATACCACTCAGTGACATTTTACAGAATGGCAATCACATGCTGGAATGCAACTGAATACAAGCTGTGCAATATGTAACTGCCCAACAAATTAGCTGCTACGGCCAATTATGCTCATACTCTTAGCCCAAGATATGTTACAAACCCAACTGAATGGCACTGTAAACCAGAAGAGCATTGACCTGGAGTTTTTTGGCAAGTTCACAGTTCTCAGACAGAAGGACTTATGTAGCTTTTTTTTTTTTTTTTTTTTTTTTTTTTTTTGCTATTTTCACTACTACCCATAAAGTTTACTGTAGTAGCCATCCAAGAATCCAGGATTACTACCATATTAACAATACAGAACATGGCTCTAAGAGTGCATTGTACTGGATAAGGTACCAACAGAGAACCAAAGATGATCATCTTCCTCCCAGAAACAGACAAAAAAATGTGTGAAAATATTTTCTTAAATGTCTGAAATATGTTTAAATAAGTTTAAATATGTTGCAAAGTATTCAGAATGCACATACAATACAACATACTACAGTTACAACTGATCTAGTTTTATTACATACTCCTTACCCGTATGTTCGTAACTGTGCTTAAACTGGAAAGAGAAAAAATTAGCAAGTAAAAATAGGAATAAAGAAATAGTAATAGAACTGGGCAGAGAAAGAAAACGGAGCATGAACAAACCCAGTTCATCTGAGAACAAAAGGCAAGGACAAAAGGACAAAGGTTTTTTTCAAACTCGATATATGTTTACTGCTCCACTGTTAGCCTTCTGAAATGGGCATGCTACTTTGCAAACAGAAGTCAGTCCACATGATCATTTTGCTTATAAATCCAAAATTTAAGATCTGCTTTAGAGTACAGCTCATTCTTTCATTAAGGAGACTTCATGCCAACAAGAAAACCATCATGTAAAGTCCACACCAGAAATGATGAAGACAGCATAAACTGTTTGTAAGATCAATTTATCCTTAGCAACTTACACAATCATGGAAAAACAGGGGAGGTTGGGGGGGTGGGGGGGGGGGGGGTATTTAGAAGAATCAGTTTTAGGATACTACTCTCTGTACTACTAATATCTTAAATTAAATTATTCTGCCTTGACACCACCTCCTGAGAAAATCAAAAAGGAAATAGAAATCACACAGTAAAAACTAGTGTTGGATGTAATCTATTTACTCAGACACAATACAAATGTCTGATTTATTCTCTTGATTTACTGTCTTAAGGAGAATAGATTGGTTATTCTTCCACTCAAAAGACTACGGCATTAATCCTGTCGAGTTGAATCAGAGAAAACGGAAGCCCTCCATGAGTTCCAATTCCATTTACTTTTCTTGTAGTATTCTTTTTCAGGGACAAGTAAAAAGAAAAGTGTCAGACATACAAGTTCCTCCACATGTTTTTAATTTGGCACAAAATGGTCTATTTCACCAACAGAAAATTTTTACTTCTACCTGTATGAATTTAATACTCTTTCTTCACTGCACCAAAATCAAAGTCAGTGATTCTAACCACTGTTAAATGTGCTGGAATACAGATAGAGGGACTCTTGTGGTGTGAAGTAATCGCATAAAACATTTGGTGCTCTCCTCCACTTCGAAAGCTAGAATCCCTTTGGAAGAAGTCCTAAGGAAGCCTGAATCCTGAGGCTTATTTATTTAAACAAGAGAGTGTTCTGAAGCGCCTTTTAATTTGTATCAGAATTGTCTCTAAGGTTTTAGAGACACTCAAAATACAGAAACTATACAATACATAAGAAATACTTATTTTTTGTTGTAAAGAAATGAGAAAAGAAGACAACCCAGACAACAGGACTTGCAGCTGAAGCTACTACTCACATTCTTTAGAACCTGAATAAGGAAATCCTACCTTTAGTCATATCAGAAGACTATTTTCCTGACTCTGTGAGCAAAAGGAAATACCATCAGTGGTACAGATAATCAAAAGGAGTTCCTGAACACTGTAGTTTTGTCAAAGTCCCTCACAAGATCACACACTGTCCACATTACACCTGCACAAACAGTGATGCTTTGGCAGTTCTTGTATACCTGAGCTATAAAAGTCTCTTCCAGATCTGGGATGATGGGATTTCTCTAGTGCTCGCTCCATGAGCAAAGTCCACACACACTACCCCCCTCCATGGTTCTCCAATACAAGAAGATGGAAGATGACAAAAATTATTTATTTATTTTTTAAAGGAGAAGTCCCTTTCTCACTTGCCTAGTATCAATGCCAAAAGGGTTTTTTTTCTCCTTCGATAAGAATATTCAATATTCCATAATATTAAAAGCTTCTGGACAGATTGAGCTAGATTTGAAAGTGTATAGTTCTGAGAGTACCTCAATATCCTTTGAGAAAAAAATAGCTTTTAGCGCTGAGCATTGCTATAGATGAAGTAATTTACAAATAGAACACTTAAAACCCAGGAAAAGCATCTTCGTGCAAAAACACTTTGCCTCATCCACCCTTTTTGAAAAGCAACAGTGATCTACAGATGGAAAAAAACTTGCATTGTTTTTAAAAAGATCTTTTTGAAAGTATATTGCACACATCTGTCAGTGACTGCAGAACCAATACATAGAAAGTGCTCCTACACGCATCTTTTGCAGAAGGAGCACTCTGGAAAACAGCTGGGGAAGACATATAGGAGTGATATGAAAGTATTTTTCATTTACTTTATTTTTTCCAGATGACCCAGTAGCAGAACCTCAGCATGTACCAGTCTGAGAATTTTGGAATGGTTTAGATGGTAACAGATCAGTGAATATAGCTGACAGTAAATGTTGATGGGGTGCGCTGCTTTTGGTGCTATGTCTGGAAGAGGAAGGACTTCACACTGCAATAAAAGAAGAATGGGAATCTTAAATAATCAAAGGTACAGAAGAAGCTGACTTGGCTGTATGTTTTGTGGCAGCCCATTTCTGAACTGTTTGAGCAGGCAGATCTAAGGTTACTTTACTGACATTCTTGAGTGCTTATTATGTCACTCAAACAGCTGCTATCTCTTAGCATAACTCTATTAACCTTAGTTTGATGACAATGATTTTATTGTTATGGTTAGGTCAATGAAATAGGCTTGGGAATTCCTCCTGCTTTACCAGACAATTATCTTGTTTCGCTCTTCCATGTCTCCAAGCTTCAGTCTGCACATTTCTCAATCCTAATCTGTGTCCACCTTATCCATATGGAACCATTTAGCCATGGTGGAGTCAGGGCACGCAATCTGACCTCACAGTGTTACACAACTGCGCACCCATCAAGGCTTGTGGAGTAATTTACCAAGTTATTCCCAACTTACACAAATAAAAGTGAAAATAGGATCAGGTCAAAGATGACAGTAAATCCTTATATTAAACAATAATTTGAAAAGTTAAATAAAAGCATCAAATTAAAAAGTTGCCTCACTTAGAATTAAGGTAAAACTATTCTCCTATAGACATAAACACTTAGAAATGGGAGAAACATCCACCTTTACTATATCTAGATTAAACCCAGAATGCTTGCAAACAAACTGGTGAACAGTACTACAGGAGCATAGTACCTGCTCTATCAGTGCTCCTTCTTACAGAGGAGTCAAAATAGTTTCAATTTAAGAATAAACATTTTTGGTAAAAATGTTAAAATTATGCAATTTCATTTGGCAAATTCCAAAAAAGAAAAAAAAAATAGTAGTATATAAATGAAAACTTAGCACAGCATTTTCAAACTTGAATGCTTGAGGGAAAACATATAATAAGATATCTAACAGTTAGAGATGTTAGCATCTCTCCAAGTTACTTAAACTTAAGAATTTGGGTCCCAATTTTGCACAGTAAGAGACTGAATTTTTTGTATGTAATACATGCATCACTGATAACAAATATGATAGGAATTCAGAAATACACTGGAGCTAGAGCACCTCCAGGATATTAAGGAAAAAATGCAGCTTTCTTAGCCTCAAATAGCACATTTTTCCACTGCTGCAATAGCAAATTATCTTTTTAAGGTTTTGATTAGCCACAGCGCATTTTCCCTTGAACAACTAGCAAACATACTGATATTTCAAGGCTTTATGACTACGCTTCTAAATTTCTATAAATATTTTACTCGACCTTTTACTGAAACAGTACCCCTCTCCATTCACTGAATTGTTACACTCTCTCTATTATCCATACCTATCTAGGGTCATCTATATATATATATTACATAGCATAATATAACTATGTGTAAATATATTGGGGTTAGAGGAGGCCCCCAAACATGCCAACTGGCACTGTCACAGCTGAAAGAGGCAGCAGGCAGTATCTTATATAGCTGATGTCCTAAGGTATTATCCCCAAACCCGCCTCATATTCTCAATACCTACCGATTAAAGGAAGATCTGCAGAAGCTCAGCACTTCCTGAGGTCAAGATCTTTCTCCTGGAGTTGCCCTAAAGGTCAGTGACCTTCTGCCCATTTATTAATACTGATTCCCACAAAACCGTTCCCTGCACGTCTGCAACCCACAGGTATATATGGGTCCTGCAGAAAGAAAGACTGAAGAACATGTTCATTTCTTTCCCACTTGAAAATATTTTCTTCTATGGGACAACAAATATACACAAAATATAACTTGAAAATAAGGCTCCTGGGGATTGCATGTGCCTTACCCATACAAAGAAAATGCATTGCTTTGAACTAGAGGTGTAAAAGCACAAATACTTCTTTTGATTTAACATCAGATTTGCTTCAATTGGCAACAGGTTTTAGCTCAATCAGATCAAGGACATGGACAAACATATACTTGAGTCCCTAGCTTTATAAATTCTTTACTTCCAGCTCCTCATTACCACCCTCAGCTGCATGTTATCAGCCTCCTCCCTGGGATGGTAATGGACCCTCTGAATTTCAGTGAAAAGTGAGGCAGAGTATTTTAAACTGACAGGTGATAAAGCTGATAAATTAACCCATTTTACTCTGCACTGAAACAAATGAGGAATCTTTACACATGCAATTCCAACATCTCAAGTGAGAAGATTTTAAGTCCCAGATGAGGGGCAGTAATAAACAGCTGGATAGCATTTTAAAGTTAGATTGTCCTCACTCCACACCCTTACAGTATTCACAGAAAAGTTTACATTTGATAAACTAAATGACATGAAACTTCCATTTACATTATCTCAATGGGTTTAAGTTTTGGGGTGGTTTTTTTTCTTACATAACCTATATTAGATGTAATATGCTTAATGGCTGAATGCGATAGCCACCTTGTCTCGTGTGGAAAGAATAGAAATAAAAGTAGATTTTTCTTGAATATTTGAACAGATTTTTCACAAGGATAGTCTCTCCTGAAGGGCTTTCTTTTATGGATTTTGTAAGGTATTTTCTGATATCTAACACAAATTTTGAAATCCATAAATAAAGAGATAGAGTATTCATCCAAAACTTAATGACAAGGTACCTTCTCCAGAAAGAGAAAACTAATTCTCTATAGACAAATTACTCACTTCAAAGTCAAAAAACGATCCCAACTGTTTTGTGCAACTAGGAGGAAAGGGGCTTTCAGGAGTCCCCTGCAGCATACCATGTAAAAATAACGGTGGGAGCCACTGCCTCTAAGATATCCCGAGTGCAAAACTCAATCATCTGCAAAGCACACGCTTAGATGTTCTCTGGGTTTATTACTCTGACTTTGGCTGGAAGGCTGATAAAGATTCTGGAAACTGCAAAGGCAAATCTATTTTTTATTAAAAGTTTTGGCAGCAGGATGGGTGCGTGCTTTACAATAAGAGAAGGGTGGGGGGAACAGAGTGCTGAAAAACCTCCAGTCACAGCACAAAGTTCCAGCACATCTGCTGGAGCAGCGAGCGCTGTGATTTCTGAGAGGCTTGTGGTTAACCTCATGGCACGGAATGAATTATTCCCCAATTCCGTCCTTCATTAAACCACCCATTCTCTGAAACGTGTCGACGAAGCCGACACATGGCCAGCTACTAATCAGCAAGATGACGGTCCATCCCCAAGATGCTCTCTTTTTGGCCAGAACAAAACAGAGCTGTTCATCCCATATATTTTTAAGTTGTTTATATTGTGACCTGCCTAGAGGTATGAACAACTATCATGATTTAATTTAAACAGCCTGTATATACACATATTAATATTGGATGTCATGCAACATGCCTCGTAAGTGCAAACAGTTTTCAGGCCCTCACAACTGCAATCACAAATCTAAATCAGATACAAAGACTAAAGACACATTGTTTAAAATGTCTTAAATTTTGAAGGGTAAGGACAGCTCACAGTAAAATTTGAGAAACAAAACAACAGGCTTCATATACCATCTAAGCACCTCTCGAGAAACTTCTACAAGAAAGCCTTAGGACAGAAATGATTGGACGGCTGAAAAATTTAGATATAAAGGCTTTTATGCCTCCTGTGTGGTTCATCCCTCCTGTAGTTTATCGCTCCTGTGTGGTTCACTAACGACATTAGTGATCAAAAGTAATTGCTATTATATGACACTTTAAATGGCAGAACAACAGAGAGAAAGAGAGAGAAAATAAACACCATCGGAATTTTGTTGAACTATATTTAACAAACAAAAATGGTGTGTCATGTTGGGTTACCATTTAAATTAAGCTTTTCCCAGATGGTCGGTTATTCGATTTCTCTTGCTTTTAAAATGTTCACATTGAGAGGTCTGATTTACTGGAGCACTGTAATAATAATTGCAACAGGTACTATAAGGAGCTGGGCTCTGAACAAATAAAGGAAGTGCTATAAAACACTAAGGTCTGTGAGAAATCAGACTATAGGCAACTAATTAGGTACCTAACGTCAGCCACTTTGGGCACAAGAATCTTCATGTCTTCTTTCCCCAGAGGAGATAATATCATCGTATTATCTCACAGGGAGAACAGACTAGGAATAGCAACACTGGTAATGAGGGAGCTCGAAAACCCCACAAGAAAACTGCTAAAACTATACTCGGAGCAAGACTCAAATTGTATTAAATAAGGCATGTGAATTACAAGGAATAAAAATAAAGCATAAGTTTGGTTAGCAGCATATTCAGTGAGCGCAGACTATCCTTGCAGTGTATTTGGAAGCTGAGCTCACACTTTAAAATCAAATAGGGTAACCCTATCACCAGTAGGCTGGCTGGAGGCCTGAGGCAATCACCAGATCCAGACCTATTTCAATTATGGTTTAAGCATTTTATGAATTCAGCTAAGTGCTCTTCTCACGCATCATAACTTTATTCTTCAGTCTGAATCAAGCAGTGCTGTGTTGCTGCTGATTTGAGGAAAAGAATTACTATTGTCTGAAGGTGGGGGGAAGCCTTCTCCAAGTGTCAGAAAAGCAACAAAAAATTGGCAATGGAAAAGGAATTTTAAAAGAAAAAAGAGCAAAGATAAAATATCTATCTGTGGCAGCAGTTTCCAATTCAACAAGAGAGAGAAAGATTTTGCAAAATACATTAAGACACTCGGTCAATACCTTTATATAAGACGCTGTTTCCCTCATATTGATGGCGGGCGGAATTGAACACATTTGCAGAACTTAAAGATTTATGCTTCATACAACAAGTGGGTGAGATGAACTACAAAGGCATAATAGCCTCTAAAAAAAAAATATATGTGCCTACTTCAGATTTTTTATAACAGAGCACCATAATTTTCATTCATCTCAGAAGCCAACTAAAAAGTATCTCTGAATTTTTGGCAAGACCAACAAGCCATTACTTGCTGAGTTTGAAGTGGTGGGTAGTGGTGGGTTTTTTAAGCAAGAGTCTCACTTTTTTTCTTTTTCTTTTCCTTTTTTTTCCCCCCCTCAAATAAAGCATCCAAAGGCTAGGAGAAAAATCTTTCAATGTTGTACACTAAGAATGTGTGACACCAGAGGGAGCTACCATGAGCTGGCAAAATTTAACTCTGAAACCAGCTTATTACAAAAGGAAGTTCCAGGCAACCTTCAATTACTTATAAAGAACATTCAGGTCATCTATCATAAGGAAGAGGGTGTTACTCCTACAGCACAGCTTGGCCGAGCTGTCATTCGAGTGTTCCTCTGGCCTCCTCCTTCATGCCTTCTTCCCAGGCTTTTCACGAACAAGTGAGCCTAAATTACTGTAATATAACTTATGGGCTTGGTTTCCTCACTTTTTCCAGTGTTCAACCTAATGCATTATAAATGAAGATATGTTTCAAAGGGACTAAACTTAACACCATTCTGAAACTTAGTCCTCTTCAGCTTTTTTTAACTTTGTATCCAAAAAAAAAAAAAACGCAAACATACATACGTATCACTACGCACATTTAAAATTTTGTCCTGCATGGACTATATCACCATTGCCTATTGTTATGGCTTTAAATGCCCCTTGGTATCACTCCTCCTCTCCTCTCAGCCAATAAATGCAATATATTTCACAGTCTCTGCCAGTCCTGCACTGCCTCCCTGCTCAATCTCAAATTTCAAGTTGCCAAAAAGAAGCTGTTTCTTCCACCAGCTTCACAAATACTAATCCTCACTAATCAAATCTCCTCTTCACTTGCTTTACATTTCATTACACAAGTCACTGGGATAACAGAGAGGCTGGTCAGGAAAAAATGGGGCGGTGTTACATTTAAATAAAGCAGCAATAAAATCAAGACGTGCGCCTAAATGAACTTGAATGTCATTATTATTGTAACCCTGACCCTTCCCTTTCCTTGCTCTTTCCTGCCCCACACACATATGCACATACACTTTTCCTCTCATTCATTGACTCCTGTCCGAAATAAGATCTTTTGCTCCTCAGGACCAGGTATTTCTTTTACACAGTCTGCAAAATGGTCAGTGTAAGTACCATACAAGTAAAGAATAAGTCTAACAGCCATTCAGATACCTGGAAAAAATTAGTCTAATTCTCAGTAGGCAGGTATATTCCTTAACTAATACTTCAGTGGACATGGCCAAAATCTTTTTCTTGCCTCATGTTTTGAGATAATTTTTCAAACAGAGACAGAGGTAGAAGAAACAGCCTGATGAAGTGTGAATAAAATTGTAATATTGCTTCTGCTCATTATATATCCATTTTATAATGTATATAGGAATACATTATAAACTATAATTCATAATCTACAATATGCTAAAGCTGTCAGCTTTCATAAGCACCATAACTCTTCCTTATTTGACTGCTCTAGGACATGTCAAAATCATCCACTCATTTTTAAGACAATAAATAAATATTAATAAACAAACATGTTATTGTCAGCAGTCATTTCACAAAAAGAAAAGAAAGTTGGTTCTTACAATCCAATTGGCTCAACATAGTTAAAAACCCAGTGAATTAACAAGTCCAAATTTGTTTTGTATATTATGAAATACATCATCCTTATGCTCATGTGGTTACTCAGAACACAATGCAGAACCATGCAGGGATGCCTTTGCTAGGAATAAATAAGCTAGTGAACTAAAACAGACACTAAGTCATATAGTTCCCCTAGAAAAAACAGACAAATGTCAGCACACAATTTTTTTCAGTGGGGTTATTTAGTTTGAGCAGAGCTCTGTGTTGATGTACTTGTATCTAGTCCTCTGAGAACTAGTTCAAGTCTCCCTGAAAACCACTGCACTGCACCCAGTAAACATAGCTTTCTTTCCTTCCATTTCCTTTAACATTAGTGTTTCAGCAGTTACTTTTCTTTTTTTCATAAGTTACATCATAATAAGGACTTCAGCTTCATAGAATATATTTGGTAAAATCTTCTCAAACATTTGCAAAACAAGAGTATCCATGCACGTTTTGCTTTGGAACAAAATGGGCTTCATGAGCTGAAGCTTTTCTGTGTTAGGGTGGTATTGCTGAGTTTCCATCACCAGGATTAAACTGACTGGGATGAGAGAGGGAAAGAGTGCAGATACAAAACAGTGGCCACAAAAGGATGGTCTGGAATTGTCACCTTTGTGTATTTGCATTGCATTCAGTAACCGAGAGACCCCAATCAGCGAGAAATGGTACTAACAGGGAAAGAGAAGAGTGGAGAGGAATGTACTACCTAAGACTTTCCATTGCACACAGAAATAGATGCTTTGGGCACAAACTATAACACATTTCTCTGTTGTAGTTAGAGTTTCTTCAGGGAGATCTCACACCTACCCACCACATCTCACCGAAGACTGAAACAATAACCCACCCCTTTCTGTGGTCTCCATCATTCACATATGTACATACTGACAAAGCATGTGCAAAACTGTGACAAAGGGTGCATCCAATCTGTTTGCATATTATTTGGCATTATTTGTTCCACATGCTAAACAGATACATCGGGAAAAGATCACCTGTGGCAGTCTGGAACACCATCACAGGCAGGAAAGCATCTTCAGGTGAAAGATGTTTCTGGAAGGCAAGATGAGGCAATAGCCTGTAGCATACAGGTGGTGACTGGGACACTTCTGCAAAGAGCAGAGAGCTGAAATCCAGGCCCTGGGGAAGAAAAAAATTCAAGCTTTTTTCTTAACATCTCAGAGGGGACTGATTAGCAGTTCATTATAACTCAGATAGCCATGAAAAACTGCTGGACTGAGAGCAAGGATTCTCCTCCAAGAAAACAGTGGGCAGAGAGGAGATATGTTTTCAGCCTTTTTTTATCTGTATTTTGCCCTACCCTGTAGACCCAAAGTTTTCCATTTCTGAAGTTTGTTGTTCTAGCTTTCTGGAACTCCGAGATTCAAAGTCAAGCTTGTAGATTTGTCTCTGGGAAAAGGCACAAAGTTCTTCACATACCCTCCTTCTACACAGTAACCTGCAGAGCAGCTGAGAAGCCAAGACAGTCTTAGATATTAAGTCCAACCCCATCAGATATTGTAAGGCAGAGAGTGTTGAGTAGCTGTCACCGTCAGCAAATTCAGTAACCATAAATGTTCCCAAATAGTTACCATTATTTTTGGTATCCAATATATAGTAAACTAAGCAATCCCTGGTGTTGATTGACCCATTATTTTGACCAATAACAGAGATCCAAACAAATAATTGCATAATACTACTTCAAAGAAAAAAAATAAGCATTTTGCAAAAAGGCCAGCAATACAGGGGATGGGTCTTCATTAACTTCATTTAAAATCAAACTAGAGATTACCTTTGCCTTGAGTTCTGACTTCCAGATACATCTTTTACTATGAGGATCCACAAACCTTTCCAAATTATTTGCCAGTATTTAAAACATTTAACAGTATTTTCTGAGACCTTATAAAAAGAAGTGGACTAAGTTATGTCTGACCAATGCATGTATTGTCCATTTGAAATGAAAAAAATATGTTTAGCACTTACATGTGCATTAAAACGTACAAAACGTGTCTTTTCAAGTGATAAATGGCTTTACTTTAGCACCAACATGAAATGCTCATATTTGTGGAGGGCCAAGACATACATCATGGGGAGAGCTGTGCTGCAGCAGCATAGTGAAAGTTAAGTACAAATACAGGTGGCTACAACAAATGTACATTCATGGCTTGTAGCTCACTCATGTCGCAACATTGGACAGTACACCACAAAAGCTGGGCAGTACACCACAAAAGCTGGGCAGTATCAACACTGGTATCGTCACATCAAAACACAGAGACAGAGTCAAAATATGGTTATTCTTCACAATGCAGAAGATGATTTTGGGGATCCGATATCCTGGCAGAGACCTTTAGAGTAGACAGAAACTGGAGAAACTCCAGTCTGAGGAAAGCCATTTCAAGTTCTTTTCTATTTAAAGTACAGTGTGCTAAGAAGCTTTAGTTACCCCTAGAAATGAATAATATCCAAATATATTGCATTTCCAATGACTTACATTCAGTCGGTCCAAACGCATGCAGAAGCGTTACATTCCACCCAACAGTGCGGCTCATCATACTTCATTCCCTGAAATACCAGCTTCAGAAGATAATTCTAGATAAAGTAGTAGAAGCCAAAGCCCTTAATACAAAAAAAAAAAAAAAAAAAAAGGGGGGGGGGGAATGCAACACTAATTTTTTTTGATTAAACACTTTCTAATCTGTCTTTAATACTCAAATCTGCCAAGGTATCCTTCCAACTGACTGCCTCCTGCAGCATTACTGACCTCTCCTAACTACACCATTATATTTATATGCTTCTCTCAAAAGGAGATTGTCAGCTTGGTGCTCCCTCATGTTTTTAAGAGTTTGTGAAGCATTATAACAGGTAAAAACCAGAAATGAAATAAAAAACTGAGGGGGACTAGATATATCAACAACAGGTGTTATTTGGTCACTAAGATGAAATGATCATGGAAAGGACTATAAAAACCTTCTACAGACGTAGACTAAGTGGGCAGAGAAAAAAAGCCAAGAAAACATCGACTTAAAGCAGGAGTTTCCAAATATGGTACAGGTACCACAGACTATGCATATAAATTTGCTGCTAACAAAACGAACATCTTTGAAAGGGAAAAAAAAGACTGTCCCAGTACAGCTTGCTTATTTCCATGCTTTTGTGGAATGGCAGCAAACACGGCAGGGGTTGGAGCAATTCCCACACCAGATCATACTTCCAAGCCATTAGTCTGAGCGACACAACTGTCGGCCAATACTGTGTTCAGAGAGGTGTAAAAAATTACAAAGCTCTGCTCTGGAACAGGGAAGAGTTTTCCCAATGGACTGATATGAGACAGAGAAAACATTAAAAAAAAGGGACCAGAAATACCTGGACCCTCCTCACGCCAACAACTAGTAGCCCCAGGACTAAGCTGGCATGCATACAAACGGGCTTGACCAAACATACTTTGTTCGTATGAGTTTAACATTTTCTGCCTAAAGTGACTCTAAAATCTTGGGTGTTTTGTACTTAAAGACGGCAAATAAGACAAATCAAAGCAGTCTGCAGTCACCTGATAAACGCCTCGAGCATTCTACTAGAGCAATTCTGCATTGCTATATCCAATGTAACAACTAATCAGTCCCAGAGCACAGCTCTATCTTCAGGTAAGCTGAGCATTATCGCCACATTCAAGTACTTCCAGCCCAGCCATACACTCACGCTCTTTCTTTTAAAAAAACTTTCTCCTCCTCTTCTCTTCCCCACTGTGATTTTTTTGCCCCCATAAACAGTTCCACTCCCGCGGCTGAGGAAACTGAATGTTGCAAAGCAAAAGTAGCATAAAAATGCACTGAGCTAGTACTGTCACTGAATTTTATACACAAATCCATAGCCAGTTGCAACAGGTCAGTGAAATGGGAACATCAACAGGCAGTTAGTAAACACTACAGCATTTACCAAGCAGGGTGGGAAGCAGACAGTGAGTGTGGGACTAAAGTGCCTTTCATAAGATTGTTTTTCTAATGATTTTTGACAACTCCCTGTTTAGTGCTGCCAGACTTTTCAACAATGAGTGAAGAATTAATTTTTATCATCCTCTACATATCCATGGGTGGGCTAATTTTCAACCGATAGCAATAAATAATTTTCATTGTACAGTCTTTGTGGGTTCCTTTTCACTGCTGGAGTAGTCATTTGACAAATTAGGAAGTGGAATTGAGTACTGTTAGGAAAAAGAGTCTTGTGGCAGTAGTAGGGAGTCAGAAGAAATTCAGAAGATGAGTGTCAGAACAAAGTACTTATCTTAAGCAGTTCTTGGCTAGCTAGCTCACTCGCATATATTTGCATTACAGCTGGACTCAAGGTAGGATTCATAAAGTTGCCCCTAAAACGGGCTGGACAGGGACAAAGGGGACTTAAAGGCTGTACTTGTTGTCAGGCTGCAACTGTCTTCAACTGACCTTGCAGTTACTTGTTAGGCTTTCTTCTCACATAGTTAATATTCTTCTCAACAAATGACAGGAACAAGCACTGATACCTTATATAGTCAGAGCAACAAGTCAGATGCCACATCAAGAATCTGTTTACGGTTCCAGAATCCATTTTCACCAGATTTCAATTTTAAAAAACTCATTCTACTGTGATTAGGTTCCACTCCGTGGCACAAGAGACTACAAAGAAATAATATCAGCCAATTCCTTTGTTTAGTAGAAACCTCTTTCTTAAAGCAAGAAGATGAAATAAATATGCAATAGCTTCCAAATTACTTGCTAGGTTACAAATGCTGCATAGCTATCTCTTTCTCTACAGTGCTAATTGCACCACATTTATTAAAAAAAAAAAAACCAAACAAACAAAAAAAAACCCCTTTATTTTTCAGCTCCCAGAAGGGCACCAAAATACGAGAAGTGCATTTCTATCCCACACACTTGACGTATGTTATCTACAAGAAAGATGAAGAGTTAATTACTTGTGGAAGTTACTGAAACCTACCTACGTATTCAGTATCCAAAAATGTGAGCAGATCTCACATTCACTTTGAGGAGAATAAACTGGAGTGAGAGGTCTTTTTGCAAAACAAACTTGAGTTTACTTCTTGGCTAGTTTGCAATTTACCGAAGCAACTACCTCTAAACAAGTATCTCCCAGTGCTTTTATTCTGAGAAATGTATTAATAAGAAGTGGGTGTCCTAGTTTTGGCTGGGATAGAGTTAATTGTCTTCCTAGTAGCTGGTACGGTGCTATGTTTTTAAGTTAAGTATGAGAAGAATGTTGGTAACACACTGATGTTTTCAGTTGTTGCTAAGTAGTGTTTAGACTAAGTCAAGGATTTTTCAGCTTCTGACGCCCAGCCAGCAAGAAGGCTGGAGGGGCACAAGAAGTTGGGAGGGGACACAGCCAGGGCAGCTGACCCAAACTGGCCAAAGGGGTATTCCATACCATAGGATGTCGTGCCCAGTATATAAACTGGGGAGAGTTGGCCAGGGGCAGGAGGGGATCGCTACTGGGGAACTAACTGGGCATCAGTTGGCAAGTGGTGAGCAGTTGCATTGTGCATTACTTGTTTTGTATATTCCAATCCTTCTATCAATATTACTGTAATGTTAATATAATCATTATTATTATCCTCTTCCTTTCTGTCCTATTAAAACTGTCTTTATCTCAACACATGAGTTTCACTTTTCTTCCCGATTCTCTCCCCCATCCCACAGGGTATGGGTGAGTGAGCGAGTGGCTGCATGGTGCTTAGTTGCCAGCTGGGGTTAAACCACAGCAGTGGGTTACAGGATTATAGCTTTTTGAGATGCACCAATTACTATCCCAGTAAGTAGTATATCAACACTAAGTTGACACAGAGAGATAAATAAAAGCTGAAATTATCATTTACATGCATTTAATAATTAGTACACATTGGAGGAAGAGTCATATAGTAAATAAGGCCCTTCGAACCAGTTTAGTTTCCTCCTCCTTTCACGTGTAGTCCTACAGCTAAGTAGATCCAAGTATTGCCATTGGTAGAACATATGTTGCACTGACTTTGCAAGGCCTCAGGACTGAGGCTTGTCTTGGCCCACCTGGAGCTAAGTATTAGTTTGTTTAGCTGTCACAGCAATTCTTCTAAAGACCAGGTACCTATAACTAATTTTCATATGGTATAAATAATTTTATACATACATATACATGCAGTATATACACTGTGTATGAACATGCTTTTATATGTACACATACACACTTTGTGTATATATGTATGCATACACATATGTTTGAAAATACATATATACACACACACAGGGCGCAACAGAGGAATATCAGCATGAGACAGCAATCGGAAGGGGCATGGGCTGACACCGGACACTGCAGATGACTTGCTCGTGCCCTGATAAACAACTCAACCACAGTCAGTTAAAGAAATACAGACCTCGGAGCTGGGGAAAACTGGCTTTAGGGGGTAATAAATAATTTTTTTAAAAAAATTTGAAAGTTTGACACATGAAAACCATACTATTCACAGTAAAATCTAAAGAAACATAGAATTGCAACCAATAAAGAAAATGCAAGGTGTCAAAGCACGTTAGAAACCATGCAAAATTAGTGACAAGCAGATCCTAGAGTAAGAAAAAAACAACTTCATACCACATTTTCTAGTCAAGAACTTGGGATACCGATGACTTGCTACAACCCCTCCCATCTTCCCTCAACTTCTGCTTAAGGAAGACTTAGGACCAGAATGGCAATGGAAGAGTGCACAAAACAGCAGAGAAAAGGGGTAGGTACAAGGAAGCATGTGTATAATAGTTTTAACTATATTAATGCTCAGAATATCTCTTCTGCAACAGTATTTTTTTTCCATAATCATTAGACATGGAATAGAGTCTCTGATTAGACTGCTAAGATTTCAACTACACCAAAATTCCTGGCTTTTTGTCATATAAGGTTCGTTTCCTTTTTTTTCCTCCTTTAACAAAATTTGGAGTGTAACACACATATACTATATAACATTGGATTAATTTAGGTGTTCTTTGTTTGGGTTGGGTTTTTTGTTGTGGGTTTTTTTTGTTTTGGTTTGTTTTGGGGTTTTTGGGGGTTGTTTTTTGGGGTTTTTTTTTTTTGTTTGTTTGTTTGGTTTTTTTGTAGGGGAATGGGGTGAGTTGGTTTGGTTTGGTTTCTTTTTTTCACTGAGGCCCCAGAGACAGGTCAATGAATAATTCATCTGATCCAGAGAACCTTGGAGAGCTCCACACAGATTCCTCCTTGACCCCAAAAACTATTTTAGGGTACTCCTGTCAGATACTCCAAAGGTTTAGAAATATGCCAAACGATCAGGTTGAACTACTTAATCATTTTACTAGTCCCTGGCTCTGTGCAAAAAAAGAAATTAATTGTAGAACACCTTCACAGTTTTAATCTCACTTGCTTCAGGCAAACTGTGGCTACTGTAATGCATTTGTGTGTGTCTACATGGATTCTCATGGTCTCCTATTTGCTTCTCAAGTCAGAAGGCTGTGTCATTTAACTTACAAACACCAAGGTAAATCCAGAAACAGTGAAGTCTGCCACCATCTAATTCATTTTTACAGATTATTCTATATTATATGCATGTGCATTCATATGTTTGTATGCATGTATATGTATATAGACACACTGAGTTCCAGCTAACAGTAATTTTTAAATTATTATATCCATGCAAAACACAGCAGTGAAAACTTCTGACATCTGTAGTAACACTGAAGATATTATGTTAAAAATGTTACTCTGACTTTTTTTTTTTCTTTCCAGATTGGAAGTGCTATATAGAAACTCAAAAGCAAAACATTCTGTATTCCTTTAGAAGATCTAATTTTCTCTTCTGCTTCAATTCCAATCTCTTTCTAGGCTGTGTCTTAAATATCGTGCTCTCATGAGCTGGCTACAGCCACTATCTTCACATGATGTCTAGAAGAAACAATTGAATCAAAGTCTAATCTCCAAAGCTAGCCTTCTCTCTCTGTAATAGCGACTTCAATAGCAACTCTAAACGCCAACAGCAACTTTACTTCTCTGTGAACTAGGAAACTGAACCTGGTTACACACAGGTTAATCAACAGGCCCGCTCATCAAACCAGAGTAACTTAAGATGCAAGGGGCCAATGGAGGTCATCTAGCCCAACTCCCAGCTCAAAGCACAGCCAACTTCAATGGTACACCAGATTACTTAGGATCGACTACATACTCTGTATCAAACTTGAAATCAAGGACTTCACTTGGTCTAAGATGCTGTTGCTGGTAATTGGTAACAGTGCAGAGGAGAAAACAACACGTGAGAAATGCACAGAGCGCCCAGAGTAAAAGCAAACTAAGCACTTGTGTGCAGAGCTACTGAGATACAATAATCAGCTTTGCCTATAGAATATGGTGTGCACCACCAACAGCTAACGTGGGGTGATAAACAGAGAATAACTACTCTTTAACAAAATTTTCAGAAACTATGGCATCAACACTGAGTAATAATTCATATAATTTAATTCATAGCACAACATCTTATTTTTACAGTTCAGTGAGCTGTAAACTTGAACGCAACCCCATCAAAGTAAATGTTAGGAAGCCTACTGTATGGCAGTGGACAGAAATACAAGCCATCTGCATTCCGTTGTTGGTAAAAGTAACAAATTCTGCCATTAGAATTCAGCAGGACCAAGATCAGCTAGTAATGCTTTATATTGATAACATCAGGGCTACACATCATGCTCTTGTTACACTGTGCTTCCGCTGAGATTTGCTTTTAAAATTTGTTCATTGACTCAACCCAGATAATAAGAACTGCACTAATCTTTTCAGTTGACTGCACCATACATTTTTGATGCTATACTTCTGCTTACCTCCGTAAAAAGACATGAAAATTAGTTGTATGCTTAATAAAAATCAGAAGCTATAAGAACTAGTCATAGCGTAAAGAAAACTACTTTTTTTTTTTTTTTTTTTAATTTCTATCTAGCTGTTGCTGATATACGTCAGGATAACATCACTACCTCTAGCTAAAGATGACTGCAAAATGAAATCGAAACTCACACTTCCCTCTAGAGGTCGGATCCATATTTCACTCCCTTCATTTCAGCTCTACAACAAAATATAAGCAAAAATAGAAGACATCAACCATTAATAGTGAAAAGATTTCAATAAGGAAAAGAGATAAATACAGAAGTGTCATCCATTTGGAAATAAAATATATTTCACGCTTACAATGAATCACCCTGTCTTTTATACGATGTCAGCCACAGTAAAAGTGAGCAGATGTTCATGCAAGAATATCAAGTGGTACTCCCTCAGGCCAGGCCAGGCCAGGCCAGCTTGAAATCTTCTGATTACGCTCCCCCATCCCGCCTTGGTGTTTTAGTTTTAATATTATCTATGCACATTCTTTAAGGTAGGGAGCGGGGGGAGGATAAAGGGAAAAGATTTGTCCCTCTGTCTGGAGAAGATGGATTTGGGGGTTTGGTTTTTATTTTAATCCAACTCCTCGTGCACTGCAAAGTCTTCCCTCTCTCTCAAATACAGCTCCTGCTGAGCTATTAAACCGAGGTGTAACAAAGGTCACAATCTCCTTAACTGTGAGCTCTCTCTGAATTAAGACATTTGCTGACAGATATCGACAAAAGTAATGGAACAAATGACACACTGGAAATCGTAAGTTAGGATATAAAGTCAAGAAGATGAAAAGATTAATTAACTCAACTTATTTGAATTAATTCAAACTTGATTTAATTCAAACAAGACAGTCCTCTTTGGCTCAAACTCAAACTGAATCTGTAGCAAAACTCTTTAGAAAGAATCTATCAGTATTTGACAAAATATTCACCACTGTTCGTAGCAACAGACTATCTATGCCTGTATGTATTCCTACACATTAGATTGCCAAGAAAGCTCTGAGATTAAAAAAAAAATGCTGATAAACAGAACTGACTTCATACTACAACGTATTTGTTTTACTTCACCATTGAGATTTCATTCCAATGATGAGTAAGTGACTGGAATTGCAATACTGCACGTTAGTTTTCTGTGCAAGTGGAACCCTTAGCAAACATAAAAGAACATTGAAAAGAATTCATGGAAGACCCAAGGCTGGCATAAGATCAAACCTCAATGTGCCATCTGGTAAATAGTTTTTTTGTTTTCTTTACTTCTGCTACATAAGATGAGTAAGTGGGTGTGTAGGAATTTGCGGGATTTTTTCCATCTTTGGTTTGTGTTTCTGGTGGGCTTTTTTAAACGTGTGTGACCAAAGAATCCCTTTAGTTGTAGTGGACGACCACGTTGCTTCTTTACCTCTTCCGGGTTCCCCAGTTGTTTTTCCAATTTGGTTTGCAGTGTGGACATGAAAAAACATTACGTATTTGTCACATGGGGCATCTGACCCAGCCCTATAATTCCTCTCTTTCACTTAGGACCCTTTGCTGCTCTTTACATCTCTCTGCCATTTGGAAGTACCAGATAGCCAGGGCAGAGTAAGGCTTGTAAGGGTCAGCAGCAGCCACACAAGAATTTTTGTTATGAAAAGATGGAAAACCAATGCTTGGTACGTGTCGGGTTTAATTTGTATTTGTCGTGATATTATCCTACAGGATAATTCATAATAAGCTATGAATTTGTGCTTTGGTTGATAATTTCTGGGATAACTTTCTCTTTAGTTGACATTTTGCCTCACCTATAAATAATGAACAGAAGCAAGCTAGAGTTTTCTCCACTTAGATGTCTGTTTTTTTTCATGCCCTTGGTGGATGTTTTACTTCCAGAAGATCAAGACTCATCTTTGCACATAATTTTTTGCAGATGAAATAAAAAATTCCTTGGGAATAAGGACAAGTTTCTGCATAACGGGTTACTGGAGGCCAGCTACCAAGTTTGCATCATTTTTTCCAAATATTTCTAAAACAGTGTAAGAAAGAGAGAGACATCCTCTTGTATATTGTGACTTCTGGCACAAGCAGTAATATATTACTTTAACGGCCAAAACCAAAAAAGATTCATAGATATTAAAGATCCAAAGAGACATTTTTGAAAAATAAGGATATTAACCTCTGTCATTCTGACCTAATATATAACACCATTCTAATCCCCTCACCAGTTTTAGTTCCACATGAACTACACTTCGAGTCTTAAAATTACTGCACACAGAGATATAGCTACCAATTTTCAGTCAACAAAAATCTACAACACTTTCATAGGCAAAGTGATCTTCTATTTAGCAAATGAAATTTGCATAACGTTTTGCCATGAAAGCTTGCCCTTATGTGTATATATTTGTTTTAAATACAAAATGAAAGACAAATATGAGTATTTTTAGAAGGGCCACGGTAGTATCACGTACGTGTGCTCCATGCAGTTATGTTTCTACGCACATTGTCAATGCCGCATGCTGCACACGGTTTCCATTCTGTCCTCTTCAATGCTTTTGGAATCAATTGAAGTCAAAACATCCTGGAAGAAAAGTTCAGGTTTTGAACCCCTGGTTTCAATTATTTTTAAATCTGACGCACAAACACAGCTTTTTAAGATATGTGAGTGGAGTGCCAAATAAAGATCTTTTGATTTTTTTTTTTAAATACATGTGGTTGAAATCTGAGACCTGCCTGCTGCCAAGCCACAGTATTTGGATTCAAGTACTGGCACAAGAAAATAAGCCATTGTTCAGAGTACAATTTTAAGAGGAACTATCCTGCAAAAAGGAAAATGTAAATTCCCATACTTTAGCTCATGGTTATAGGACAATCCCATAATCCTTTGTTAAACACTTGAAAGTTGAAATATAGATTCTAGCAATGTTTATCCAGGCTCTCAGAAGTAATCTTTTGATATAAACTACACTAGAGCCTTCTTAAATTTTTCTACATCATAAAAAGAATCAAAATTGTGAGATAGAATAGTCGGTCTCATCAACGTTATTTCTAGTCCTGTGCTGTATATGTTAATGTTGTCTGGTTTTACATACAGCTCATTCAGTGTTTTTGCCATTGACTGTAGCAGCAAAAATAGTAACAGGCTCCTACTGAGATAAAAGTACCTTGAGGGAAACACTGTATCATTAGGTAAGGTTGCGCAGTTTCACATCCCTGATTTAAGATGCCAAAAGAGCGCATTTGCTATCTGTATAAACACGTAAACATTTATTTGCAGCCACTGTAAGGGAGCCGGACCTTCAGCCACTGCCATTCCCAGCTTTGACCGAGTAAAAAAAAAAATGAAAAAGCAAAAATTAATTCCTATGTTAATGACTGCTCAGAAATGAATTTTATTACAGGTAGCTCTTCCTGGTGTGATGGATGAGCAAGACAGACATGGACAAGATGAAGTATAAGAAGAGCGAGAAAAATCTGTCATTTAGCTTTTGTGAGGGCTAAGATTACATTAGAAAGCACACAATTACATAGCAGGGATGTTCACATACAAAAAGGATCAAAGGTGAAAGATTAAACTAAAAGGAGAAGGCTGTCCTCCTAAAGATAAAACTGAGTAACTTATTCTAATCTCAGGTAGTGAAACACGGGAAAAATACCAGAAAAAGGAAGCAAATCATCTTTCACTTCATTAAACAGAAAAACGTACAATAGGAGATTTGCTGACAAATGGTTTCTTCTAATGAGAGAACTAGCACAGTAAATGTCAAAAAGCTTAACAGTGAATCTAGTAACATCTCCACTAGTCTGGGATTTTAATGACAAATGTGCTCCTTCCAGCGCTTGATGCCAGAGTGATACACCAAAGTCACAATGTTTAAATTGGGCTTAGAGGAGAAAAAAAAAATTAGTCTCAACCTCATACTCACGACTCAAGTTTCAGTTTTCTCACTCTGTCCTTTGTGAATACACATGATAGCTCAAAGTATTTTTCATCAGTTTGCCACCCGGTTTCACTATGAAGTCAGAGCCTAGTTAGACCCAGGCCTACCTTTGACTAAAAGCATCATTTTTAGAAATCATGCTATTCTATTCTCAGAGAAGAACAATGACATCACTGAATTTTAAGGTGTGTACATTAAGAGAATATGCCTGCTTGAACAACCCAAGAAAGAAAGAAAAACTCCCAAGTTAAATATCCCAAATTGCCTCCTGGAAGATTCTCTCAGTTTAGGCAGCTACTCTAGAAACCTTAGGAAACTGGTCACTGTAATTAACCACGGGGATGTTTCACTCTGACAGCTGTAACTGGCCAATGGGACAAACTGGTGTCTTGACTCCAGATTATAAAACAAACATCGCACTAAGCGTTACTGAGTTGCCCTGGCAGAATCCCTAGCTGAGCATTCACAAAAAACAGACCAAAACTGGAGTTTCAGCCTCTACCAACCTTCTAGATTAAGGTTACCACCAAAGAAATATCCATTTCATTGGACATCACCTGAGTGCTCCTTGATGACATTAAGAATCCAGCCACACTCATGCTCTCATCAGTGTTATCTTAGCTAAAAGAACTCCGTATACTGCGTATGAGTCTCTTGTGATTTAGACAAGGAAACGTGAACTGAAAGGCCTTCTAAAATACTAGGCGGACAAGTAGCTCAACAGAGAAAGTTACAACATCTCTTGGAAAAACTTTCTTACAAGAAAAAATTGCACCTTCAATATACAAGGGGCCAACTGTTTCCTTCTGTGCGTCAGAAAGCAGAGTACAGACAGAAACAGAGAGCCTGCTCCATCCAGCTCAATCACAGGAGACATCACACTGGAATTAGGAAGTACTTTCTGAAGAGTCTGTGGCCCAACCTGCACAGGCAAAGCAGCCTCTCTGCATGGAGCTCAGGCTGGCATGTAAAGCACATGCAAGCACAAAAAAAAAAAAAAAACCATCTCTCAGCCTTAGAGTACTCGTACACCTGCACCATTGACTTTTTGGTCCAAGGTTCCTGTCTGTGTTGAAGACCTCACTTTAACCAAGTCTGGGAGTAAGATTAAAGAGGGTTGTAAGAAAAAGAGAAAATATTTTTTGAGTTTGCCTTACAGTCAGGACACCAGTACACAAACACCAACATACTCCTCCCTGTTCATGGCATAGACTGATTTTACTTAGCTTCACAAACTGTTCTAAGACATTTACATAAATGGAAACTTCCCCAACATTTATGCTGTACTCAGGAGGTTTTCCTCAGATGGCTTTGTTTCATAAATAATCGACTCTTCCTTTTTCTGCTCATCTTTTATTTGGATTAACACTCAGTATGTGATATGTCACATTCAGAGTGATGTAGTGTCAGTATGTACTGACATAGTGTGGACAAAGCCCACCCCAGATCATCATCAGCAAAACGGGGGGGTGTTATGCCTGTGTATGCATATGTGCATTTGTTTGCACTGAAAAGAAACAGAGTTAAACTCACAGCAATGCCTGTCATCTGGCTTCAAGCCTTTGTTATGTCAATACTCTGAAATAATCTCAACCAAAATATTTTCTTTTGATGCAACAGAAGCATTAATGCATGATAGATACATTTGGAAATTATTTATCACTCATTAAGGATTCTCCAAATAGAAATGATGTGAAACACAGACTACATGCAAAGTCTACCAACTGACTTCCTTTGTCTCCGAGCTACTGAAAAATCTCACGACATTCTCAGAGCAAACGACACTCAAGAAGCAGTCAATAAAAAGGTACGAAGATTACACTGTGTTCAAGCAGAATCTTCAGACATTGATTTGTTCAGAGTTACTACGTTCATCCAGGCGCTCCACTCCCCTTCACCCACTGTGCCTGCTTGGTCTTTTAACTAGAAGGTTTTCTTTCAACATGTGGTATATGGAGCAACCAAATAAAATATAGCTGGGAAAGCTAAGGGGGACACTAACACGAGCCACCAGGCAGCTGGGCCAGTAGAGGATGTGAACCAATACAAAGGTACTGACATAAACAGCTGATGATTGCTTCCACCACTCTTTAACCAATACTAAGAAAGGTATAGTGATCCTACATCACCCGGAGGCCTTCAATTAGCTTCCTTAAATTAGCATCCTCATTACATTTTCTAAAACTTATAACATTTCAGGGAAGTCAATATGCAAATGGTTTAAAGCAGCTAAGCAGGCATCTGACACTACTCACAATGAAAAGTGATCTCTTCAACAGGTGCATAGTCTCTGTACATGTGGCTTTTGTTTATTGACTCCATTTTATTATTAGAAACATGCAGATTTAGGTCAATTTGAGTTGTCCTCTTCAATTACGGAAAGTGTCGATCATACTGCAAAAGAAGCAGGTGGATCTGTGCTTCGCTCGCCCACCCTCTTCACATGGAGTCCATCTTGACACAACACTTCTACTGCCTGGAAGTAAATATCCCACTTCTCAACATATTGCTCATGGAATTCTATTTAAGAGTTCTCAAAGACTTTAAATCTTTTTCTTTCTCATGATCGATGAGCTCGACTGTGTCAACTCCAAGGACAAAGGCTGTTCCTAGCAAGATTCCCATGGAAAACCTGTGAATGTGTTTCTGTTTCAGCTATAATCACATGCTCACAAACTGGATTTATGAGGTTAAGCAGATCTATTAGCATCAGTACAGTTAAACATGAAACTGAACAAGATTCTGACTAAGAACTCTATGACCACTGGCCAAATACAATAATATTCTGACATCTCAAATAGAAAATCAAATTTAAAAAATCCAGCCAGCAAAAAAATCCATTATTCAAGGTACAGTAGGATGGGAGAAAAAAAAAAGGTACCCTTATAGTAGTTTTCTTCACTGAAATTGCTGTTCTTTTTTACCTACAATTAAACCATCACCAACAAATTCATGTGATGCTGTGCAATCAAACTGAGGCCTGACGTGCTCAATTGTTCCGGTTTGCACTGTTAATAAATGCATTTACAAAATAATGCTTTCCATCGCTCCACTGAAATGTTTTCCATGTGGTGAGAATGTTCAGGTCTGACTCTGAACTCACACGCTGTAATACAAGGCAAATTTAAAATGAATAAGGCCTTTCTGTGGATTAAAAAGTCAAGGATGACCTGTCAGTTCTGTTAACAAAGGATTTGTGGTTTCCTACAGAAATAAATATGCATTCCTCACTTGATCGGCAGCTAGATCCCAGCGATACATACCTCTCCCAGTACTTATCTGTTCTTTTCCTTTACTGAAGGCCATCTATACTGATATAGTTTTGTTATATTTAAACATTATTACAAGAATCAGATTAAATACATGTCAGCTCAAAAAGGGCTGCCTATGTAGCAGCATCCAGTAACACCACATACTACTCAATAGCACTTAGTACTGAAGAATTTCAAAGTAAATTATAATTTGTGAGTAAAGCTTCACATCGTTCTAAGCATAAGGAATACTATCATTCCCACATTATGGTCCGGGAAACAGGGACATGCATCCTACATGAAGTGGCCATCATCACACAGCACGTTGGTGACAAAGCCGGAAAGAGAACTTGACTCTTAAGCATTTAAACTAGTAGATGAGGGAAATAGTTTGCCAGCCTCCCACACACACATAAGTAGAGTTTTGCTGTTGATCTGTTCAGCGATTTGGCACTGAAAATACTTGCAAATTTAACAGCTACAGCCATAATTTCATTAAGCAAAACATTTCACAAGTATGACAATTTCTTTATAAGGAAACCTGCTCCCCCCGTAACCCGACCCACTGCCCCGACACCAGTGATGTAATCCAGGGCAGAGGCTTCGAGTAGCATCTGGTAAAACATGATGATTCAGTGGAATCTGGTAAAACAAGAACTGGAAGGGCCAAATATATCTTTGAAGGAATTCCACTGAAGCTTGAAAAGGAGGGAAGCCAGCACAATGATGCCAACAAGATTACATCAGGGATTAATCTAGCCTGAGATCGACTTCACCTTCCCCTCTAACTACTCCACTTAGATCCATTAACTGGCTCCACAGCACCATTCCTCTCGAATTAGAACAGCCTCCCCAACTTTAAGGTTTCGCTCACCTCTGCTCTTGACAACTTCATCTCAATTCCCATGACTGTCTGGCTCGAACATTGTGCTAGCTCCCCTCCCCTTCGCTTCCTTCTCCCTCCTGCCTCATACAGCTACAATTTCATAGTTCCAGGCCACAAGCTGCCTGCACAAACCGTACACCAAGGAGACAGTCACTCTTTCTTCATGCTCAACTTTCTCCTCCCACGCACAGGCTGTGCTAATGAGCTTGGTAACCCATCGCATCATCCCAGTTCTCCCCAGGTAAGCCTCTACAAGAACCTTGCAAGTTCCTCCCAGTGATCTCTCTGCTCACATCTCTTCTAGACCTTACAGCAGGGAGAAAAATACAGAGGTTAACTGAAATTCTTTCCACTGAAACTTCTCTACAGTTCAAAAAAAAAAAAAAAAAAAAGAGGAAAAAAAGGAAAAACATTCCAATTTACTGAGCATTTTCACAGCCAGTCTTTGCATTTCTTGATCAAAAAACGCTCAAAGTTTTGCAGTGGGCTTTATTGTAGGCGTGCAGCTGTGGAGGAGGTTTGGGGGGTTTTTTTGTTCCTAAAATGATCATGTTTATGCAACCATAATTAGGTTTCTTGGTTTGTGTTTTGGTGGGGGGTTTTGTTTCATTTCTTTTTTTTTTTTTTTTTAAAGGGAAAACACTAAAACTTCATTGGGAGAAAGGAAGAGATTCCAACCTAGTTCTAATAAAAGACACCAATTCCTTCTTCCCCCTCGCCTCCATCCCTCCCCTGCCAGCACTGGGCAGAGCGCTTGCTTGGAAGCCAGAGAAGAATCAAAAAAGCCATAAAAACAGTGAGCTAAAATCTTCCCAATAAAAGTCCCAGATAAGAGTAAAAAAGTCATTCAATAAAACACAGTACAGATCTAGAATAACTGGTACACTGGGTACTTGACAGAGCATGAGATACGACGTGCCTTGTCTTGTTTGGGGTTAACATCATCTTTATTTCTTCACTGCGTGATCCAAAAGAGACTAAATGGATATTTGGGAGGAATAACGAGATCAAACTCCAAAAGAGACTGAATGGATATTTGGGAGGGATAACGAGATCAAACAATCATGTTAAATTGATATTTTGAGCTTGCAGTTCTAAAATATCCTGCACTTATGGTTTCAGACAAAACCCTCAAAATTCCTTCCACTGAGTCTACAGACAGCCTGGAGCTACTAATCAAAGAGTGGAGTTACCTTCCCTTTCCCTTATGGGACTTAAGTTAAAACAATTATCAGGCTTGGCAACAAATTGTGCCAACAAAAATTCACAGAACTTTTGTGCTCCTGTAAGGGAACTGAATTTTTTCATAGCCTAGACTATCTCTTTTTTCAGGCTAGTGTCTTCACAAGTGCCTGACCTGTCAATCAACATCATCTGATCTCACTCCTATGAAGCATAAAGCAAAGGGGAACTGAAGGGAAACATCCTCCCATTCCTGGATAGCATTCCCAAAAACACTTAATCCAGCAAGAGATAAGGAAAGAGGATCGTCTCTTGGAGACCTTGTTTCACCACAATTCCTCCCTCAGTCACAGATGCTCATGCACTTGCACACACATACTTATATTCCCCACGACAAGTGGCAATTATAGCAATTGCTGGTTTGGAAAGTAAATGGGGAACTGTTTAGTCTATTTTTAGCAGTCTTTAATGCAATTTAGCAGCTGCAAACAAACAGAGAGAGCCAGCAACATACAAGCAGCCTTCTGGAGACCACAGTTTGGGAACCTCTGCGCTACTGGATCTCATCTAGCACACACACCCCATGGCTGTGCTTGTGTTCAGACACCACGGTCTCAGTGTGGGACCAAGAAAGACCAACAAAAATAATACCATTACACTGGCAAGGGAGAAACCTAAAGATCTCCAGGATCAGGCAGAAAAACACCAAGATGACTGAAGAAACTGTTGTGCAAGGAGTAAACCTGTAGACTTGAATGTTCTGTGCCTACTTATGCAGTAACTCCTCTTTTCCCCTTTCTCACACCAGCGTGTCCCCCGGGACACCCTCAGCATCTCCCCCAAGCTCTGCCTCGATGCTGGGCCAGGAGGCAGCACATGCCCAGTTGCTTTCAAGGTGCCTTAACAGTCCAGCAAGGATTTGTACCAAGGGACCAGAAAAAGCGCCCAGGGAAAAGGTAACTACAAACTTACACGGTACCCTTTGTGCGAGGACAAAAAGGGGACTCCCGGATGGGCTTTTTCACCTTGCCCAAGCACTGGTTTCTGCAATGCCAGTAGGAACTTGCTGCCTTTGACCTCCATCCCTATCAACAGATTGAAAATATATCGGCAGAAAATTACTACACAAGCAGGCACAATCAACATCACTTCCTAGGAAAGATGGCTAAACCCAAGGAAAGCTCAGAGGAAAAGAGGGAAAAAGAAAACCTCAGGAGAGGCAGAGTTAAGACACTATCAAGATAAACAGAGATAATATTTATCTGCAATCAGCAATCTATCAAGAGGCTGCCAAAGGAGATGGCCTATCCTGTACTCTACACTGTCTTTGTAAGAAAGGCAATTATTTGAAATGCGTTTCCCCAAGAAATAAGTTAGCGAACAAGCAAGGTCCGTAAGAAGATCAATCCTAAAATAAACTATCTATTTAGAATCCCACATTTCACATAAATTTAAGGTACGAGAGCCACAAAGAAGTATCCAACTGATGGAGATTTGCCCCTTGGAAGGAAGAAAATCTGTGTGCATGGGGACAGACAGACCCTGAATGTTTCCAAGGCGTTACTGATGCATACTGCTTTTCTCAAAGAGCCACTACAGAGAATAATAAAAAAGGCTGTTTGAGAAATAACCTCTGTGGTCAAGTAGAACTAAACTCTCTCCTGGTACAAACTAGGAAAATTCCAGTGAATGGAGCTGCTTTCTTTTACGCTGGCAGAAACACGTGTCAATTGAACTGGCAGAAGCTGAAGCGGCCCATCACAGTATACAGCAGAAAGAATACTGCAGTAAAATAGTTTCCTTTAAAAATGTTAAAAGAAAGTAAAATTCAGTTTTACACTGGGCTTATGCATGTTTGATTTCAAAATATTGGCCAAAATTTGCCTGCTTGGCATTAAAAATGCAAACTTTTCCTTTAATATTTGAATGACAATGTGTTTCACTACTGCCAGACACATCAAATTATGCTCACTCAGTGTCCTGCACTGGAAAGATTAGATCCACTGGTGTTTTATTTTCATAGCACCACTACCATTTAGCAGGCGGGTCAAAAAGGCTTTAAGCACTGTGCTGCTGATGTGGCCAAGCTGACAAATTCTCAGCAAAATTGCAAATTTTGGTGTTATCAGTACAAACTTAAATCCCTTTACTTATTATCACAGATCAAAGCATTAGTTGTATGAAGCAGCTAATTAAGGACAGACATCACACCTATACCATGTTCTTATTTGTTGATTTTATTCCAGCGAAGACAATCCTCCTAAAATTACAGAAGACTGACAAATACAGAAGTAACTCTTAGGGCACAACTCAAAAGCATTTGTTGGTGTAATACAACAACTTCGATTCCCTTCCTCTCAGCAACTGAGGCCCATGCTGGCTATCTAGCAAGCAAGAAAAGAGACCTCTGTGAAATGGGTTCAGGGTATTCAGTTGCCACAGAGGTGGCAAGATGTTAGTGCAACATCTCAGCTTCTTGGGTTAGAAATACCACCAGTGATGCTGCAGGTACCACAGGTACCGGCAGTAATGACACTTCCAGTGCTATTGCTCTTCCAGTGCTGTTGCAAGAGCATTCCTTGTGTTCAGAAAAACTAGTGGTTTGTCATTCCTCCAAATTGCCTTATTCATTCCTAATGATTTTAAAGTACTTTGCACTTTCTTTAACATGACATTTTCTGAATTAAGAAAATTTCAAAACAGATGCTTGGGTTAAAAACATCTGATATTAAAAACATAGCTCTTTTTTTTTTTTTTTTCCTTCAGCACTAGACTGCTGTCTTATGGGAAGCGAGTTTATATGTATCATCTGGTTGCAGAATGTTGCTTCAGGGCTGGAGCACTGGAAGCATTTAACAATTTTTTTTTGGTCTCTGCACTAGAAAACCTCAAGAGAATTCCAGGACTTCAGAACTTGCTGGATGTCAGCAAAAGTTATCAGAAATGTGTAATACAGAAAAGTCTATATTAAAAATATCCAAGCTATTTGCTATAATGAAAACATCTTTATAAAAATTTATTCTGTAATGTATATTGGTTATTCTGAACTGCCCATAAATGCTGCTGCTTTTAGGACAGACCCTAACTGGACCTTTCTTTTAGAGTATCGCATATTGCCTTTTCGGTATTAAATGCAAAATTGTTTTCCCTCTATTAGAGGTTTTAGTTGTTGGCAGTTACACTATTGTATTTTCTTCACAGAATAAGCAAAGAAGTTGTGACTTGTGTTTGTAAATAGTTGCATATAAATTTGTAGAGGTCAGCTAAAAGTTCAGAATCATATCCCTCAAATTTCATAAGCAAAGTAAGCAACAAAATTAATTCTGCCAATTAGCCATTAAATCTGCGTGCTTGAAAAATAGGGAGATGAGAAAAAGAGACTTCTATTCTCCAGCAAATGTAATATAACTGGAAAGTAACTGGAAATGTCAAGATTATTAGGGAACTAATAGAAGTACCAATAAAAACATTCATAGGCCACAGTGCTATTATGCTAAACTTTAAAATCCAATGTCAAAAGGTCAATAATTCATATCTTTCTTTCCAGTATTATTGCCTTTAAGTTAAACCACATTTTCTCGCCTGATTGGAAGTAGTGCCAGAGTCCATTCCTATGAGCTGATCGCTAAAAATCCAGTTTGGGACTCATGCAGAGAGCACCTAGGTCTGCTGTTTGCAAAACGTGTCAGATCACTCCATAAAAAGAAACAGACTGAAGAGTTCTGGTAACTGCCTGACACATTAATTTGTAAGATTTATGACTTTTATATAAAGGTAGGATTAGCACAATGTATAAAAATTCCAATTGCTGACAGAACATTTACAAAAGAAAAAAACCTAATGTTTTCAATAATTTGGAAAAAAAAATTGTAACATTTCTCCCACCCTATGTAATTTTTTTTTCCTCTTGAAATGCTCCGTATCTTTCATCACAGCACCTTTACAAGCAAAGACTGCTCTCCTGTCTATTACATACCTTCACTCTCTGGGGGAAAACTATTCCAGAACTAGGCCTTATAACTAATGCAGTGCAAGTTCAAATGAGAAACCAAAAATCATGTTCTGACTTCCCAGCCTTCCATTTCCTTGCTTGTCCTTAGTTAGTCCCGAGTTCTTATGCAAAGTCCGCTGTTTGCACCAATTACAAAATATTTTTTAAAGAAAAGCTCAGTAAGAATTCAAACCTACTAAAATATACTGAGTTGGTCTGATATATATGAACACATTACAGATCTAAGTATAAGTAATCACAGATTCCAAATACGATGTGCCTTGTTCTTCTACTGACTAGTTCTCCCGTTATTTTATGTAGAAATAGGTTCACATTCTCAGGTGCAGACCAAGCAAAGCCTTGAGGCAGTCATATGCTTAAAGACAAGAACATAGTTGCAAGCTTAGGTGAATGCAGATTTCATAATTCTACATTTCTTATTACCAAAAATGTCCCAGAACTTGATCAAAGGCAATTACAAGCCCACTATACTTTCACCCCAATACGAGCACTAACAGAAATCCATAGCAACTTCTGGTAGCCATGCAAAGGTCATTCCAGTGAATTTACAACTGGCCTATAATTCCCATGATGAAATCTGAATTATAAAAGAATCAAATAAATAATGTGAGTGAACACTGGACAAAGTATAAATTGGAAATAGTAGTTGAAGTGTGAAACACTTTCATTAGAATTGGCCGTGTTTTCATATTTATTTTCCACAAATAATGAGTCATATTAATTTGTTGCTGTTGTAAATTCACTAAAAGAAAAATTAATTATCAATAGCTTCGACTATCAAATTGCATATGTAATTGCAATGGACACTACTCCATTTTGCAGCACAGCTTATCCAATCAAGAAACAAAAACAGTTCTGTGACTGCAGTGAACAAAGAACGGTTTTCCAATGCTCCCTACCACTATAGCTCAAAGCCAGGGCTATTACAATATTGGCAACCTTCACATAGAAAAGTTATTGGTATTTTAAGCACCTTCTCATTTAGATCTGCCCTGAACAGTTAGCTGATATGGTGGTGAACACAGTGGTGGCCCTAAATAGTCTATCAATGCCATGGCATGCTATATTAAATCAAAAAAAACCAAACAAACACACAGCTTAAAGTGGGGTTAACAAAAGAGTAGAATTTATGCAAAAATTCTCCCACTGTAAAGAAGTCTGTATACACAATTCAGAAACTGCCAAATGAGAAATGGTTTGCTGAAGGAATTTCACAGGTATTTTCAAAACATGAAGTTATGTGATATACTTTGGCTTTTGTACAAAAGCCACAAAGTACAGTGAAATTAGTTGAACATTCATTACAAATTATCTTTGTTCTACTTCACACAGCGTGACCAGCACTTTGAATTATATTAGGAAGAAAGCAGATGGCCGCAATGTTCCAAAAAGCTCAATTTACTCTTGATCACCTTTTGTGATAGTTCAAGTTTGGAATTGCTTCTCAAGGTTACTCCTTACAGACTAGAACTGAAATCAGCTGTAATCATCAGCACTTGAATCACCGTGGCCTATTCCGAGTAAGCACAGACAATTCGCCAACAGCTCCGATGAAGAACGCTGCATAGCAGGTCACGTACACACGTACACACGCACACTCGACGGCTTCGCAGTGCTGCAGGGGACCACGACCTCTCACCACTCTGACCAAATTTCAGCAGAGGTAAATCGCTCTATTCTCAACTGTTTCCCAGAACCTTGAAAGCCTAAGTGGCTTATATACCCACGTATGAAAATAAGGCAAGGATTCTGGACAACAGCATTGACTTCAAGTGTAGGCAACTGCCTATGGCTCCAGGCTGTTCAGGAAGCAAAAACTCCCTCCTACAACAGTTCATCGATATTACTTGGGATCCAAAACTGACAGAATATTAGCCTCTACTAATGAAACCCATTGTGCTACCCACAGCAAGGGCAGCAAGTAGGAACACAAATAAAACTACTTTCAAACTTAAAGTACCGTGTTTCTGTCTAAAAGTGTCTAGAAAGCATCCTTAGCAGAGCAAAGGCCTCCAGTCATTACAATCTCAGAAGTTCTGTCTCTAAAACATTTTGTACTACAATTGTCATTTTTTTCCCCACTAAAAAAAACCAAACAAAAACACCCCATTGTCAGGAAAGCTCTCATTTATGACAGATAGCATGTTTTTTTAAGTGGAAGAGAATTGGAGGGGGTGGGGACACACACGACAGAAGTTAGTGAATTAGTGAATAAAAAACTAGTGAACGGAAAGGTTTTCACAGACTTTAGATACTATGATATCAGAGTCCTGAAATCATCACCTCTGACCAAAAGCAGCACAACTGTCATGCATGAAATAAACTTCTCTGTGGAATAGCCAATATAGTGCTGAAAGCAGCTGGTGTTACATCCTCAGTTTGAAATCTTTGCTACCTCACTTCGAGCAGCATTCTCCACTCCATAAGATTACAGGTCACTAGTTTCTTTCTAGATGTACTCCGCTGCCCTAACCGCACATTACTGTAAACTCTCCTCGAAAGGAAAAGAAACGAAGCATATTTCACATGTTACTGACACTCGGTCTGGGTGTTCTGATTGGAAATGTTTTAGTCTTTGTCATATACCATGACACAGAGGTCAAGGGAATGGACAGGGAGAACTCCCTTCTCTTGGTATTACTATTCTTATAACAAAAATAAAACAGAGGGATTGGGGTTTTTTATTTATAGCAAGTTAAAACACATCTTGAACAGCCATCATATTGAAAGCTGGATACACTAATGAAAACAGATGAAAACACAGAAAATCTCATCTGCCATCCAGACAGCCAAAATGAGAAAGATCCTTACATTTTCTAATGTATGTTCTAATGTAATGATGTGCTTAAACTATGCAAATGTTAGAACACTTGAGCACTAGACACATTTGGAAAAATCTGGCTGAGCAAGTTATCTAGGCACTTGTAGGATCTCAAAAAGGCCTTTTTTCTTAATTAGGAAATTTTACAGGAAATTAAATAAAAATGTGTTTTTCTAAGTAACTGGAAGTACATAGCATAAAAAAGAAAACCAGAATCTATAATTTAACACCAATATGCGCCTGCTGTCCTTATGTCCTACCAGTTCATAAAACTAAGAGCTGTTCTGCATTCAAAATGTGCTAACCAGCAATCCATAAAAGTATAGTATCTAGATGAAAAACAAACTTAAAACCTCAGTGCCACTCATACCAGCCACCCACTCTTTTTTGAGTATTCTGGCAAAATAGACACAATTGCCACCACAGACCTGTCGCTCAGTCGCTCCCTCACCACCCAAGAAGTCCAAGATCCCCTTTCCACATTCCTACTTGAGGCATTGCGATGTATCATGACATGTCAGGTAGCCAGTCCGAACTGAAGTACGGCATCTTGGGACAGACTGTAGACTCCCTGGATAAATATCATAGCTACTCAGAAAATCTCATGTCATCACTTCAGCGATCCAGCTTAAGCTATACACTTGGCAAGGCACCAAGAGTTATGTCACTGGAGCAGAAGACATAGTTTGCAGATCTGGAAGAGCAAAGTGATGGACAAGGTGATGAAGAAAGGGAGATTAAATCCCCTGTTACAAAATGCAAGGTTAAAGAGAAGAGGGTGTTTGTGGATAGAAGAATGGTAAGGGAGAGAGGGGAATTCTGCTTACAATAAAGATGAATTCCAGTAATTGACAGGATTTCCTAAGGGTTACATGAATGCAGACAACAATCATAAATCTCTACCACTGCACACACTTACACACAGTAACAGCTCTTCCCTTGTTTTAGCTGTGCGCTAAGAGATTCACAGTTTAGACGAAAGAAGGCATATGGGCAATAAAGCAAGCGTAGGGACTCAGAAAGATGCTTAGTGGACTTCGGTTTGAAAGAGAAAAGTAGACAATATGGCACCAAAAATGTTTCTTAGACAACGTTCATAAAGTAAGATGACAGAAAACAGGAAAGCAAACTAAATCATAGAAGCTATGATTCAGCTGAATCCAGCTAAATCATAGAAGAGTTTCAACTTGGAAATGACCAACTAGCAAATTTTATATTCTCATTTCAGACAAATTTAGTTCTAAACTGTGATATTACTGAACCTTAGCTAGATGACAGCAAGTTCCAGACACCTCATTATATTAAACCCCTGTAGTACTTTGGTAATTGGCATACGCAATCTTGTAATTAAGTCTTAAAAGGTATCTATCCAGTTACATTACTTCTGTGTTGTTTAAATACCATATAATTATAACAAACAAATATAGCTAATATGTTTACTTGTACCCAGTATTCCATGATTAAATCTAAAGAAATGTGCGTGCAATAAACTTCCGTATTTAGCACAGGGGAACCACGTTAGTAGGTCTGAATTAAATCCCGACTTGTTAAATTCCCCTAAGTGAAAGACGAAGTGCTACAACTATCAGAGCCACACACAATGAAATGCAGTAAATCCATAAGTTACATAGCTACAAAGGATGACACTAAAATCATAGGAAACAACATATTTTTCTCTATACTTTCTGTGAAAAATGCCTTCCACTGTTCTTAACACTCATTTCCACCCAAGCATCCAGGTGGTAATTCATTTCTCATTTATACTTTGCACAAGCCACTACAACACAGAATGTGACAACATTTTCCTTTCCTTTCCGTGGAGCTCCGATACGCTCATCCAGTCGGGCTCCCATGAATTAAAAGGCACTCAGGAAGCCAGGCACTTCCAGAAGCCAGGCTCTCCTGGCATGGCCCTCATCCCTGTGGCTGCCACAGCCCAGCCATCAGCTGTCCGCAGGCTCCAGGAGCGTGAATAGCGCGCTCAGCACTGGGAAACGTCGGCAGGAAGGAAATGCCATGAGAAAGCCTCCTCCGAATAAATTCCTCTTGTGAATAATGTTGTCTCACCGGTTAAGGATGAATTACCAGATTTAAAGATGACATCAGGAGGGAATGGAAAAGACCTGAAAAATACCATTTAATGTGCTTAACTTTCTTCACTTGCAGCCAAGAAAAACTAATTTTACATGCTCACAGAAGAGCTTTGATCAGATGTTGGATTCCCAGGTGTTCCAGTGCTGTGCTCTACCCCCGCCCTCTTTTTTAATCCAGTTGGGAGGGGAAAGATCATTTTCCAAAGCATCAGATATGTGCGCTTCTAAATTACCTTACACATGACATACTGGGCAAATGTGCCAGAAGGTAGTTACCTACCAATTAGCAAGCCAGATTATAACATGCAGACATTGTCGCTGTTCTTCTGTTGTCTGTAGTTCCTCTGTGTGGAGAAGTTATTTGTTGAGTGGCTTGTGAAATAGTTTCACAAAACTACACTGCTGAGCAAAGAGAGTCTTCTGATTAATATTATACTTTATCTTACTGTAACTGAGCCTGTTATCTCTTCTCCTGCTATGGTAAGCATACTACATACTAACAGCCAATTTCAACCCTGGATTTTCTTAATCATCACAGTAACTGAGTTTGATAGTTTTCTACTATTACTTTTTAATTGTTGACAAGCCAAATAATGTCATTGCAGTTTTATACCATGTTCATTCCACTTAAGACAATATATTAACTCATTAAGCAATGCATAAGAAGCCCAAATGAATATATAAATTTCTTTCAAATACCATAGACAAGATTAATTGGAGAGTTGGCTCCGAGATTCTAGAAAGCAATTTGATTAATCCAACATAAACTCCTTAAAATAGGCCACATGAAATGTCTTATCAAGCACATTTTGCAGGAAGCTGAGAGAAGTCTTTGCTCCACAGATGCTATTATTTAAGATCTCAGTATGTAAAGCACTCGGAGATATCTGAAGCATGCGCATAAGACCTTTGCCTAACTGGGGCCTAAATGAACAGAACCAGAATGACATAAAAACCTACAAATCTACATAAATAAAAATTTACTTCAATCTACAAAGGGTTGTAAGTGATACAGTGCTCAGCATCACAACTTCTAAGCTGTAACCACCTGGCCACCAGCAGAGACAGCATCCCATGCTTCCCCAGCCTTTAGGCAACCTGAATTAGCAGGATACCTCTCGCTGCTCATGATTCACAACTTTTGAACTCTGTCTTAAGGCCTTTACTTACAAAGCCGCTCATGGTCCTTCGTTTGTTTGGATTTTTTTCCTGGATTGGGGGAAGGGAAGGTTGTTTCTTAACATAAAACACGTCAGTAGTATCACTCTTCATACAACAGAAGAGTGATTGGAGCAGTCATTAGCTACCTTGCTAAGCCAACTAAACCCACACCATTCAGGTAACATCCCCAACAACCAGGCACAGGCTACATTGGAACATAATCTCCATCTATACTGGAATTGTTTCATTTTGCATGGAGTATTTGGGGCAAGAAAGAAAATCATGAAGTAGGATGTACACATATGAAGAGAGTGGGAGACTTTACTTCAGCTGTTGGGGGACTCATCACTAAGAGAACAGTCAAAAAGCTGAAGTTGAAAGCCATATGAAATGCCCTAATATTATGCTTCAGAAAAAAAAATACTCGTCTTTCTTCTTTACTGACATTAGTAGATTAAGAAGGTTGGCAAAGTAAGCATCCACAGGAAAACAAACAAACAAACAAACAAAAAAAACCCAAACCAACAAACAAACAAAAACCAGAAACAAAAACCCACCAAACAAACCAAAAAAAAAAAACCAAAACAAACACCACACAAGGCAAGGTAAAAGGAAAACAAAAGCCTAAATCACTTTTAGCCACTACTGTGGAAAAAGAAATAGTCATAATCTTAATGGGCACAAGAAATTTGAAATTACTTTGGAGAGAAAGAGAAAGCAATGGACAAGCTGTTTGAATCCCAGTGGGAAAAGAGCAGGAGCTGTGTTTAGGAAGTCAGACTAATACTATTTGTGCAGCTTAAGATGGGAGACAAGTAGAAATCTTCTAGACAAAACAAAGGAGAAGCAGATATGGATTTTTGCAAATCACTTAGCATAATAAAAATGGGATGAGATTCATTGGACAATGACCTGAACAGCTGAAACATGACAATGTCGCTTTCTTCATGACAGTCCCCTGACTGCCAGGGAATGAGTAAGAAGAGGAAAAAGTCATACTTTCACACATTGGAACTCTCTCTTCTGGATAACCATCTCTGAACAAATCAATTTATTTTGTACCTTGGTTTCCTTCTTGTGTTCAATACTAAAAATGACACTATTTACTTTAAAAAATAAAATTCTTCATATATTATCTACATACAGTTTGAGAACTTGTTTGCCAACTAGCAAAGTGAATTCCTCATGTTACCTTCAATTTCATACATACTTGAGAAACTATGGCTTATTAATAATATATGCTACATATACAAAAATGGAAACATTAAAATAATGTAGAATGGAAAACATGATGAAAGACACAGTGTTATTCTATTTTCCTTTGGAAATATCTACTTGAAATGCAAATACATTAACCACTTCAAAAATTCCGTTTCCATGAAAATATTTCAATGTTTTGTTAAGGTCTCAAACCCATTATTAGTGCACTCTTTTCGTATCACAAAACCACAGATTTGGGCCTCACGGATGATGAAAGCACTGCCTAGGACTGTATGTTTGAGTACAAATGATATCATGGGAATTACTATTTATTAAACTAACCAGAAAATAGGTTGTTAAATTTTTCAACCTCTGAATAAGAGCAATATAAATATTCCACAATATTGCTAACAAGGATTTCAAGAGGCTTCAACCAACAACTTTCAAAAGAAATCCAAGAAGTCAATGTAATTTAGTCAAAACTAATGAGATGCATGCAGTTTTGCATCAAAACTACACAGAACTATGCTGATTAATTGGAAACCTTATACTGTCCCAAGTTTTCCTCAAAAGGGAGCCAACATCCACAATTATGGTTTTGTTATTTGTTTTAAATCTATGCTAATCTCTTCCTTTCGTTTTTAAACAAAGATGGTCTGAAGTTCATGAGCTGAGCCATAGCTGAGTATAGCGGTGTCAAGATGCAGTTGGGGGGGGGGGGACAGGGGCCAAAACCTCAGTTGCAACATTTTCAGCCCTTGTCAAAGCCCTGCCTTTTCCCCTTTCTAAGCTGTTGGACCAACACAAATTGAGGAAAAAACTCCACATTGGGCTGGCTGCCCAGCAGCCCTCTGAGGCTGCTGTACACCACGGCAATGACCTGGCCCTGCCTTGTTTTGGCCCCGTTTCAACTACGCCTGGACCCATCGCAAGCTTTTAGCATTACCCACACCTTGCTATTCTCCCTGGGGATTCTCTACACTCACAGCAGGGAAAGTCTTTAATTACCTGATTCAGGTGGCTTCTGACTGCTTTGCATTGGCAGAGCTGGGGTGAAGCCAGGGAAACAGGGCTAGCTATGGAACACAGACCTATACATGTACTGAAAACACTCATATCAGAAGAGTCTGAAAAGAATTAGAAAAGTATTCTTCTCACACTTCTCTCTAGAGATTTGTCACAAGCACTTTTGTGGAGGAGAAGTACGATTAGTTAAGAAACATCAGAGGCTGCTGGTAATTGGCTATTCTCAAGATAAAACAATGGAGCCTCTCAGAAAGGGTTAACAACATTTCACATATGTTTGCATTATGTTTGTTCATTCATGCAAATGAAATAGTCATTAATTGCGTTCTTCTGTATTGCCATTAAGAAAAATCCATTGCTTGCCTTGCTATCGTTATAACACATTACCAGGTTCCACTAAGAAACCCACAGTTGGATCAGTTTTCCAATACTAAACACAAAAGGTTACAGACCACCACTAGAAGTTTCTCAAATAGCTTTTTTCAAAAAATACAAATAATTACACTGTGACATAACGTTTCTTTAATCACATGGTAGCCATTTGTAAAGATCTTGTGCTTGTTAACACTTCAAATATATAGCCACAGAAGGTTTATACATGCTTTTCCCTAAAATTCTTCTATGACATAAACGTAGAAAAAAAAAAAAAAAGAAAAAGGCGATACCAAGAGAAACAAAAGTGTAGACTATAAAATTGTAACAGTAGGTTGGATGTATATTCCCATCAATTTATACTAAATGGTGAAACCGTCAAAGGGGAAGACTTCATATCAAAGGTCACGCTTTATTTCTGTTCTTGGGTTTTTTCCTCATGCTTTCAATAAATTGCTTAGCTTTAGCAAAAAAAAGTGGCTGTGTTAATGTAACAGCCATATGTTACACTGTTAAAGAGGTTAGCCCAGCTTTCACAGATTCTTGAGTTCAGCTACAGCTTGCTTGCATCTGGTCTTTGTCTAGATTTATTAATAGCATGGCAAGAAATCTAAATTATGCAGCAGTGTCACAGAGATCATGCAGCATACATTCACTTCAAACTGAAGTACAATATTCAGTTTAAACATTTTAATGGGCTTCTTTAAAATAAAACTGGACAACGCACCAGAAAATACATTTGAGAACAATCCTGCTTTGAAAGGCTGATAAATTAGATGATCTAACCAGTATTTTCCAGTTATATTTTCCACGATCCACTTCATTTTCTGTTATCTCATTGTTCCAGTTCAGTATCCAGGCACTATTCAGAGATTACCTTTTAGACTCAACAGCCCAGAGGTTTGATGTGCTGCATCCCAGTGGTTCAAAAAGCCATTTGGGAAGTGTATAGCATCCCCCTCTTTGCCCTTCCCACCACTGCACCTGCACAGCTCAGGCAGCACCGAGTCGCAGGCTCTGCAGAAGCCTTCCTCTCTCCAAGCACAACCCAGCCCACATACAGGTGCTGCTAAGTGAGACAGGAAGATTTCCAACCCCCTCCTCCTCTTCTCTCCAGAGCTTATGAGCACAGGAGATGACATTTCCTTTCCCATCCCTTAGGACATTTCCTGCAGTAACAGCTGAATGAGGGCTAGCAGCGCAGTCCGTGATACATAACGTGGCTGCAGGGATGTCTCAGCCCCAATGGCTCGATGGCTCTCACACTCCCGCCCCACACACAGACTCCTACCCTCGGAGAGACTCTCCCCTTGCTCCTCCAACTATCAGCTGTCCTGGTAAGGGAAACCACGGTTAAGAAGATTCTTGGTGGACCACAACAGACATTCCATGAGGCCAGCAGGCTACACTTTGGGACCCCACGTCATGTTCAAAGCTCTGTTCCACAGACAGAAGGACTTAATAGCTATGTCCCTGCAGTCTGCTGAAAAGCAGCCTCAGGCATGCCACTTGTCACTTCATGCTTCCTACCCGCACTGGTAATCAAAAGCCTGGTTGTAGCTCTGGCTTAAATCATCTAAACTGTGCTTAGAAAAAGGCAAACTTAGGCTATCTGTTGGTAGACTGTACCATAACGATTCATCCAGACCTGATGATCAAGAGACTCAATCCATTTTGTCGTCTTCAAAATGCTCACAGCCTAAATGCAGAGCTGCAAACACACAAATAAGGGGGATGGAAAGTGAGTCTGCATTTAGGAATGGGCTTGGACTTGCATTTCACTGGCAGGAAAGACATTCTTCATTGCTCCAAGCAACAGTAGCTAACAGACACTTGTATCAAAAGCTTCATCACAGCTTTGTATTACACCAACTTAGCAGCACGAAGTCATCCATACAAAGGCAGAGCCCTGACACCAAAGTTGAGGAGAAAACAAACCTAGTACAAGCAGCCCATTTCCAAGCTTGTAAGAAGCAGAGGTGGCTTACATGTAAAGGCTCATATTTTTCTTTTCATCATGTTTGGTGCTTCAGCCAAGATGGCTGGAAAGTGCTTAAACCACAAGTAAAAAGGAAGATGTAAGAGTTTTCAGAATCAGGAATCTAGATGCTACAGCTATGGGAGCACCACCAGAACAACAGGCAGACATAGCCAGGCATGTAACAGTTCCAGCAAGGAACTGAACTGCCTGGTGGAGGGATCCAGTGGCCAACAGATAATCCTTCCAGACCTAGTATTATTATTATCATCATCAAGAGTATGCATGGGAACTTGTACTGCAGCACCTCACCTCTGACATCTTTTCTGTGGCTGGATGAGAACTTTATTAAAAATGTCGCCCCAGTGATTTCCACAACTACACATACAAACTCCTCATAAGGAAAAAAAAAAAAGAAAAAAAAAAAGACTCTCTTAAGCTCTCCTAGGTCATTTGTTACAGTGCCATCATAGAACAGACATGAAATAGCAACTCAGACAGTGTCAGATATTATATTACTGTTTTTCTCCATGTACATTATACATAGCTCTTGTATATAGGTAAAAGTCAAGATTAAACAACCTGGATTTCACATTACTTGAATTCAAGATGAGAGAAAAAGCCAGCATTTTCTAAAGTTCTGTGGGGCACGGGGGGATGCTTTTATGGGAGAAGGAAGTAGCACAGCCTTCCTTCCAGCTGTAGGGCAGGAACATGCACAGTATGAGATGGAAGAACAACGGTACAGGGCCAAATAGCAGAGAAAATGAAGTACCAAAAAACCAGCTGAGTTGGCATACAATCTAGTTTTCTTCTGTGAATTACCTAGAACAGTTTCATGCCAATATCCTGTGTTCATCCCAATATATTTACTGTACATGCCATTTTCAAAGAAGTTTCAGTTAGAAAATACCATGGAAATCATCAAAAGCCAGCCAAATGCTCCTCTCTGATTTTCCCCTCTAATTCCCAATGGTAACAGTTACCCTATTTTCATTCTTAATGATTGCTTCAAACTTGATGGAACTGCAGTAAGTACAAATGTAATAGATTTACACTGTCAGTTGTCAGTCAAGAGATTCAGTCTGTAATTAGGAACACAGTCTGCTAGAACCAAATGGGACTTGTGTTTTTAGTTCAGATACCAGATGCACACAGTAACAAGGATGATCAACTGACAAGCCAAACTCACGGAAAGGTGAACAGTTTGTCTGACTTCACTGGAGATTCTCTGTGGTTCTGGAAGAATTTAGTCTCCTCTGTTTACAGAGGTCCATATTCCACTGTTTGATCTTCCAACAATGAAAGCAAACTGGCTGCATAGTTTCCTTTAAATGCAGAGATAATTAAAGTAAGCAACTTCAGGCAAAACAAAAACAAATCTTAAAAAAAAACATAAAAAAAAGGTGGCTTTTTTTTCTAAAACTGTGTCTTCAAACTTCGTTAATGTCAGCAAGTTAAATGAAAACGCAATCCTGAAAATATTTTTATTACAGAGTTTCGAAGTAAAACATGCAAGAAAAAAAACAGATGCTTCATCATCCTGAGAATTCACATGAAAACAAAGATGGTATCCTGATGCAAAGCTCATGTGGAAAAAGCAGCAATGGCATCTTAACCTTACATGGCTTGCTCAGAAACAAGAAGATGGCAAGCTAAAGACATGCTGAAGAAGGGTAGTCATGACAAAGACATCTCCACAACTGGAGACCCTTTCCCTGCTCCTTTGTTTTGTCAGTAGGAGACAGATGGGTCCCTATTTCAAGTGCCACAATCTCCTAAAAGAAGAAAAAGCTCGACACCCCAGAAATCTCAGATAAATCAGGCCTGGGATTCTTCCAGCGTGAAGGTTTCAGTCCACAGGCAATGGGCACTATATCTGGAGCCACTATAAGCAGCAAGAAAGCAGTTACAGAAGAGGACACTTGTATGCAGCATTTGCCAATAATATGTTATTGTGCCTCTGTCTGGCAGGTCATGAGGTACGGCACCACAAAAATTCTGTAAATGAAGTCCTAAAGTTATTTTTCAGTATTAGTATTCTCTCAAGTTCCCAATAAAAAAGAGCAAAGATCTAAATAATGTAAGTATATGCATAATTAAACTCACCTCTAATAACAGTAAATTTCTTACACATATAGCTAATGAAAGCTGCTGTAAGACCATAGGAAAAAAAAAAAAAAAAAAAATCAGTGACTACCCACAGATGCAACAAGTGTATTGAAGCATATTCTGTCATCTCCCTTTACCTCTAGTCTGTACGCAGATCAACAACAAAAACTGGGTGCATCTCTAATGTATTTGTTTTACCTGTGAATGCTCATTGATTTTGTTACTTCAATCAAAAAGCATGTGGTTTGGGTCAGGGAAAATCTCCAGTTGGCATTCTGAAAGCCTTTCCAAGGAGATGGCATGAACTTACCCACGAATCTGAATCTTTGACCCAGCGTTGCTGCCAGGTGCTCATCTGATTTCATACAGTGCCATTTTCAAGGAGTCGTCACGGGAGGGTGAGGACATGTCTAAGCCTGAAGTGCTCTCAGAAGATCAGGAGGAAAATAATCAACTACTTACAAATATTAAGTAAACCTAATAAACTTCTCAAAAAAAATAACAGTAGCCATGTACAGATTTTCAAGAATTCCCTCACTCAGACACTGCACTTTTAACTAGTATAATTTAAATTTGGCATTCTCCATCTCAGCATGGGAACCGGCTTACAGCCCCAATTCCTAGAAACCATTAAATCTACAGAATTCAGGAATGCATTTTAAATTATATAACCCCATTAATACTGTTGGGAAACAGCCTTTAACTACCACTGATCCACTCTCCAGCAACAACAACAAAAAAATCAGGGATTAGATGAGAGCACCACATAGGAGCTATTTTTTTTTCTCCCTCATCTCAAGACTGACTGATCTTTTGTAGTTCTTTGACTTCTCTGCCCACCCCCCCCCACCCCTTTCCTAAGAGACAACTTTCTCTGTTGTGGAGCTTTCCAATGGTGCTTTCCAGGATGACTTCCCGCAGTTATTCCCAGGTCCCATTTCAATGGCAAACCAATTTACATAGAATAGGGTACTTCTGCGCAGCATATTAATAGCAATTTTGGGGAGTTTTGTCTGTTCTGGTTCCCTCTGATGTTTAACAACATCCTGTCTTTCCAAGACTTATATAGGTAAGAAATAGCAACAATCGTTTTCTATCGTCCTAGACTCAGAGTACTTTTGGCATGTTAGTTCCTTGCCCCTAACCAAACATAAAACTGTTACGCCTATTTTAAGGGCCCTGACTGAGATAGCAAATGAGATGTGTCTTGTTCCGAAATTCAGAAAGCAGTGCCTAAGCTCTCTAGAGAAGGCTTAGCTGCTAACTAAGCAGAGACTGACATCATACACCTCTGCTGAGAGGTTGTACCCCTCAGCCCTACCCTCAGACTATCAGCTGCTGAACAGCTTTGAGCCCTATTTAAAAGAACAGCCCAATCCCATCATTGCTTTGTAGCTTCAACAGCTGTGCAACCAGCAAAATAATCTCTCAGGTCTATCTTCCTCTTGCACAAAGCTGGTATTTTGCTTTTCATGTTCTCAACTACTTGAAATACCCTCTCTGCTAAGCTGTGGCAATAGGGAGATGGGCAGAGGGTCTAGGGGTTTTGAATCACTGTCTCCCTTAATCACAGTATAATGCCTTTCCTCTTTTGATATCAACCCTTGACTTCAGTTGTTTTCTCCTTGTCCAAGTTCATGCCAAAATGTAGTGTATGTGTACATATATAGCATTATACTCACTTAGCAACATTTTCCTCTCTGGCTCTTTTCCACACGTATCTTGGTGAAAGCTAGTATTCTGGCAGCATGTTTCAGAGGCGAGCAGCACCACTTTTATTTCAGTGTCTCAGTGCTTCATTCATACTGGAGTCAATTATACTGTAAGCATCCTTGTGATGTCTCCCTTTACAGGTGAAACAAAACTAGGGCACCAAGGGCATAAAGAGTAAGATTTCTTGAGAAGGCATTAGATGCCAAAATCACCTAAGATTTCAATACATGCTGCTCCTACAGCAGAATATACTGCAATAAATTTATACCAACAATGTCCAGAGCAAAAAGGGAAATTAAACCACAAGTCCAGTTTCGCCTAGTGATACAACACACTCATTCCCCGATTGCTTGGAAAGTAATATAAATCCATGAAACATGCAAAACCTGCAGTCACATTACAAGACAGTGACTTTCAGAGCAAGATATGTATTAAACCACATTAACACTTGACTGAGGTGTTTTCTTCTCAGAGACCCCAGTGACAGAAACGTCTCTGAACCACAAATTTCCTACACTTGAAAAACCCAGACAGCACTATGCCCTTTTAGCTAAAACATACTGGAAAGGTATAGTAAAAAGTACACCAGTGTGACCAAATACAAGTAAATGAACTTTCAACAGCTCTAAGACTTCTACTGGGAGTTAACAGCTGTGTCCCAAACACTACATTTATCTCCAACTCTTACTCCTTACTAAAAAGATTACCCAGGATGTTTAGTAGAGTGAATTGAAGATACCTGAAAACATTTATTCCTAAGCACTAAATTGCATACATACTCTAGAATCATAATTTTAAGTCTTTTATTTGCACGGGCTCCACAGCACTAAGTTAACATTTCCCCCCGCAAGAGTTTCAGCCCTCCCGTCTTGTGTTTAACTATTTTTGCCCTGAATTTGTAAATACTGACATACACTTTTGATGTCAAGCAAGTGCAAAGGAGCCTACTCATTTAACAGTTACATGAACAAAACTGTGCACAAGCTTGCAGAGTGAAGCTATTGTAATTTTGTTTAATGTAATGGCTGTTTCTAAGCACTGCAGAAAAAAAAGTTTAAAAAAAGGCACATGACAAATAACATCAATTGACAAAGTTAACTTTTCAAAGCAGAGCTTCTCCAGTTCACTCTTCCCTGATTTGCTTGGCAAAGCTACTTAGAAAGTGCAACAGAAGTACTATCACCATTTTCATAAACAAAAGAAGTACGAAACACCAAAAAAAACGACAAGCAAAACTGAATAATTACCAGAACTAATGAGGTCACTTTACAGCAAAGACTGAAGACATGCAAAGACACAGCTTAAGACCAAAGTCAATGTAGACACAGATGAAAAAGGAACACAGTTCAAAATAAATCAGTCACGCTTGAAGCAAGGCCACAAGAAGTTTTGGTATTATTCTCTTTCTTTGCTCAAAACTGACAAATACCTCAAGCAAATAGCTAGCCACATTAATTTCCCCCCATTAGGGTCTACCCAGACCACATTCAAATATCAGGCCCCTTCTAAATTTAGACCTTATTCCAAGTAAATTCAAATCTCCCTCTCTTCCCACGGAAAAGTTGATAAAGATAAGTTACTCCTTTTGAAGCAAACTTTCATGAGTAACATTCTTTTAGCGTCAGAAGGAATACCTATGCTCTGAAATATCTGCCTCTGTTTTTCCCCGCCACTCACATACTTCACATTTTAAAAATCTGCAGTAATAAATTTTTCATGTCAGTATAGACCGTGAGCTCTCAACTCCAGCTACACAGAACCTGGGCAAGAAAAGCAAGATGTCAGGGCACCCGTCTGGCAGGATGTCTAAACCCGGGAGTAGAGCGAGACAGGGTTAAATTAAGTAGGTCTGCCCGGGGCAAAGTAACTCATGCTTATGCTCTTCTCTCCCTATTACTGCAGTTCTATAAATCCCACTGGTGGAGTACAAGGAGTTTAACAGAGAACTCGGGAGACCTTTTTTGGTTTGATTTTGATGCGTTTAGACAGTTTGTATAAAGGTTGTTCTTGTTCGATTGGTTTATTTTCTCCACTTAGAAAGCCTTCTTTGAAAGCATTATTCTAGTACTGTAGCAATTCTCAGGCTTTTGAATTAGAGAAGGTAACATAAATACTTGGAAATATTCAAGCCTTACAGGTATCACATTTACATACCTGTAGACAACCAATTAGCCATCTCTCTTCTATTAAACACTCCACTGAGATCAGCAGAGTTATTCTGAACTTGCATCAGTATAACTTTATAGATAAAACACAGTGAATGTCCCCCTCCCCAGAAAAAAACCATTTTACTGATATTTGTATTATAAGTATTTATAAAAAACCTTCCCATGTCAGTAACCAGCTATGCTGGCAGTCTGTCAAGTCACAAGTGCTAAAAGAGAAGAAAACAATTAAGTCAAGAATATTAGACATCTACTTGTATTAAAATATTTTGCTGGTGGGAATTTCAGAAACCTGATGTCAATTTACCTTATGTGTATATGCTACTATTTCGTATCTGGGATAGTTTATTATTGAGGATAAATGTTTGTAGGACAGAGCTTTTTCCAAAGTAACAAATTACAGTTCTTCTGGTTGTTTACACAGGAAGGTCAAGCCTGAACCGTCTGTTTGGAAAAAGAGACATACTAACAATGACTGTGTTCCTGAAGTACCTACATTTTTGGCAGTCCATTCATATCTTGGGAGGTAATCCCCAGCAAACATCAGGTTCAGTAATCCCTATACCTCCTCCACCCAATACATTGAAAAATATCCTGTTGAACAAAAAAGACCCCAATGAGTCAGTGATGATGCAAATATAAACACAGCAAAAGACAGAAATGAATCATGAGAAAGAATAGACATGCCAGTAACATCAGCCCAGAGCTACATTTAAAAAAAATCCACAAACACTGAAGACCTCAACTTGTCCTGTGACTTGGGTCATCAAGTCCAGTCTAGACAATCTCACGCAACTCAAACCAAGCACACACAGCCTAGCCTAAAACTAGTAGTTTTGACAGAAAAATCTCTCTGTGATGATTATAAATCTTTTAATTTCTAATTTGAATTTATTTATGGACAAAACAATTTGTTTTCTTATAGAAAAAAATATTTTTAGCTTCAATACCAAGAATTCACGTTTGCTTTCAGCCATCACTTGCCATGGCAAACAATTCAAGACCTCTAGTCATCGAAAACTGAATTCCCATTTCCCCTAATATTCCTCTTGCCTTTTCCTACATGTCTTTTAATTCACAGACACAGGTGACTAGAATTGTATGTGGTATTGCCACTACGCAGTCTTGCACGTTAGGACTCATGTATCTGGGGCTTAAAACTACGCCATATTTTCTACTGGAAATACTGTGCTTTGTAAGTTAGGATGCTGTTTCCTCTTTCCATAACCTCATCACATAAATGACTTTAAACTTTCAGAAATAGTCTCTACATCCATGACACGCAATCTGTATTACTGGGTCTCTAAAGAGTCTAGCTGTCAAGACCACCCAGGTCTTTCCATGTAGTATTTTGTTCTTCCCTCACATTTTAAGTCCCTCCAAGATTTAAAAAAACCCAAAAAAAAGTATGCCCCAAAACTGACTGCAGGAAGAGCTTTAACAGCAAATTTCCCTCCAATCTTGCACTTCCTTTCCCAAAATCCAACATTTTCCAGTTTATTATCTGTCATTCCAAATACACAAGATCTAGAATACTGTCTATAAAACAGGTTGTCTCATGAAAACCAGATAAAAAGTTAATTTTCCACAGCTACCCACAAGAAGCCAGAAAGGCTTCTTTTCTGCTCAAAATCAATCTTTGATGGCGGGGTAGAAAAGTATAGCAGTGCCTACTATTGAGAGCAGAGTAATACTTGAATAATTCTTTTTTTACTGTCTTTAGGGCAGACACTGAAGTTGTAACTGATGAGGTACATGAACCCTTTCAATTTGTAAGACTTACGAAAAACTCTGGGAACCCGGAGCTGAGACTTCATTTACCTGAGATTTCCCTCACCATCCTGGGTGAAAGATGTCCAGCCCTCAACTCTCCGAGCTCTGCGTTTTACCTCCATCTCCATTATGACAGCAACTTTTTAATAAAGTCTTTACTAGTTGCTATCCTCTCATTAAGCTACAATAACTTTCTTACTAGGAACCAAGACAGTATTTCCACGTATGCATTTTTAATCATACTCTGGTCAATCTCTACTCCGTTGGCTCTTCATACTTATTCTATTTATCTTCTTGATTTCACTATACTTACATGGCTAAACAATATTTTGCAACTGATTCCATTTTCCTTCTCACGATCTGAAACAGCCTAGCTTCTGGTAATTGTGTCCCATGCAGACAGTCATAGGATTTGAAGAACTTTCAGGTCTTCTAATACAGCAGGCAATAGTTTTATACCATTCCATTAATAAATCTACCCAGCAATCAAGATTTAGCTTTTCTAAGCTCATAAATCCCTTTAAGTTCTTGTGAAGTCTTGAGTTACTGTTTCTAATACATTTAATGAAATGTTTATTCACCAATCCTAATAGCGATGTTTTCCCCCAAAGTACTTGCTATTAACTTCTGAGTCCCTAAGTTCTTCAACCAGTTGAGAAGACTTTAAGAAGCCTTCCTTTAATTTGCTCTAATTACTCATCTGTTTCAGTGACTCTTTACACCGAAATCAAACTGAATCACCCATGGATGACTTAGACCCAAGTTATCTTCCATGCTCAGCTCTTCCATACTGTCCTCTCTACTTAAAATAATCAACTATAACTTTTGACTCAGTGACTATCTATTGAAGGAATGTTTAAAACTTGGCTTTGAAATTAGTACTGTTATGTTTTGTGGAGATGCAGAAACCTGGGGGACAGCAATGTCTCTTGATTAAATGCAACTATGAAACACACTTTTTTCTCCTCAAAATTCTTTCACTACTGCTTAGTAGGCATCCAGAGGTCAGGCTGGAAATGGTGATGCTTCAAGGCCAGAATACTTTTGATTTCATCCATAGAAGAGCAGAAACTGGAAAGCTATATGAAATGTATGCTTTTCATGTTTAAATGCTGCAGTATGTTTCTCAAACTATTTAAACAAGTAGGGAAATAAATCTCTGAAGTGGAAAGCTAATAAACATTCACATATGCATTTTGCTCATCTCTGAATGTGGTGGTAGTTTAGTTATTCCCTTATTTATGCAGTGGGACAAAGATCAGGAAAGATCATCAGTGCAAACTATTTGGCTGTCTGTTAACTTTCTTTACTCCTGGTTGTTTAACATTTATTTTTAAAGTTATAACAAACGGTTCTTTTCTGTTTGGTAGGAAAGTAGGATGACAGATTGTGGGAAGGAAAGTGTGAGCTATATGGAAAGAGAACAAGAGTAAGAAAAGTAGGGCAACTAATCCAAACCTGTTAATAGCAAGTGGAGAGCAAAAAATGAAAAATGCCCATTCCTAGCCCACCTCACCGCGTCTCAGCAGCGAAGTCCTATGTAGAACTTAATTCCGAGAAAGTATTACAACAGCAGTAACTCCCCACCATGGGAGAGAACATGAATTTAGAACAAATTGTTATAACAATTTATAACATTCATATAAGATGAATGAACATCGAACATTAATCTAGAAGGAGGAAATAAGCTATCTTTCCCGAAGCTAAGTATAAGAATACTGCAGGAATCAAAGCAAGACTCTCAGGATATGCTATACAAGAACACAAAGTAATCTACCTGGCCCTTTTCTCATCACTGACACTCAAAGAGAAGGCATACAACTCCTGTTGAAAAATAACTACAACAAACCTTATGCATCTCAAAGAACCACCACACTGAAGTAAGAACAACAAAAATATGGGGCAATCTTTCTGGAAAATTATTTAAACAGTTTCAGTCAGTCTGTGTCTGTTCGTCACTGATTTTTTTTCCTTCATTTCTTTCCAGAGAAGATTTGAAATGCCAGGTTATGAAGGAGTAATTCCTCTCAGATTTTAAAAACAATGCAGCATCTCTTTATCCCTTTCTCTTTTACCCAAACCTCTAAACTTCCTGCTGCCTTCAACTCCTTCAAAGGAGAAACAAATCTTTTTAGATTTATTGTGCCAGTAAAATTACACAGTAGCAGTGAAATCACACCTGTAAACAACCAGTGGAGTGGTTACAGCTCAAAAAGACAGAGAAGGAATAAACCTATAAACACACAAGCCTGGCTTCAATAGCATGCAAGATAAAAAAAAAAAAAAAAACAACACACACACAAGGAAACAACACACTGAAAACAGAAAAGCAGTTGAAAAGTGTCATCAACTGCAACATGGGTCCAATAAAAATAGGCAGTATAAGATAGATCTTTCTTTGGTAAGCTAATCGATCCTCCAGATAATGAGCGCGCATCACAGGGTGAATTTGTAACTGAAAAACAGGGAAGATGGCAGAAATTGAAAAGTACATCAAGAAATGGCTAAAAAGGAGATGTCACTTAGCTGTACTGATAAATAATCTTCGTTTGAACAAAAGTTGAAAATGAAATTTCTCAGTGTCTGAGATATCTGTTTCATATTTATTGTCATTTATCAGCTTGTTACAAAACAGGAACTTCCTAATGACTGAAAACTGGAAAGAATTACCAGTTGGTATGTCAGTACGAAAGAGGAAAAAAGACCAGTCCAAGACCCTGAGACTACAATGCTAGAAATGGGATAAAAGTAACTGGTACCAACTGTGAGGTCAGTCATTTTGGGAAAATATTAAAAAAAATATTGAGTAGGCTGAGAGTCAGCCATCTGGAAACAGAGGAAGAAGTTACCTGGATGCAGTTAGGGTAGGACACAGACAAGGCAAAAGGACAGTTTGAGATCCTGCAGTTCTGTTGGAGTAGGAATGTCAAAATTAAGATGACTGCATGGCAGTCAAGACAGTGGCTCCCAAATTATATTGGAGAAGACGTCTTCACACAAAATATCAGATCAAATAAACCACCACTGTTCTATAACCACTAAAAGCAGGGAAGGAAACTAACAAAAAAAATAAAAGAAATGGTCGACAATGCTTTACAAAGAGGAGAGCTTGACACTGTCACCACAGTTAATATGACAGACACCTTTTTTCTCTCCTTTCGCAGTTTGTTTCCTCATAAGGAGCTCACAGTTTCTAATCAGCCTTTAAAATTTAATAAAGCCGGGTACTTAAGAGCTTGAAGGTCAGGACAGGAAGCTGTTCCTGCATTACACCCAACTATTTCTGCAAAGCTACCGAGTTCACCTCATGCAGGGGTAGGTGCCTGTGCCACTTCCATCATTGCACATAACACCTTCTCCCTACCAAGCCTAATAGAGTGAAATAAGAATATGCTTACCTAGCAAACAAATCGCAGTACTTTCTACCCCTGCAACTAAAATTAAATAGACTTAAATGCATTTTTTTCCCCACTTGAAGCTCCTGACTTCTTGCCTGCATTTACCACTCAGTGCTTAAAAATGACTGGCGTGGTTTTTAGATTAGATACCCAGTACCTATCTGTGCTAAGCCAAATCCTGTCCTGATTTAAACCCCAGGCAACTCTAAATGAAAAAATACACTGAGTCCCTTTAAAATTGCTCCAAGACATACCTTGCTATATGGTTAGTGGCCCTTGCCCCAAAACCCAAAGTATACTATACCATAACTGTGAAAATGTTTGCCTGGCATGTCCCCAGAATAGACTACACCATTTTCTGTTTTTCTCCCATCAGCCTATTTCCTTCAGAGCATATTTGCTCCCACCCATTCAACACCACCATCTGATACCACATTTTCTATTTTACTGTTCTGCAACTTTCATTTGATCTGAAAAGAGATGAGGTGAAACGTTTGCTACTAAAAGATTTCACTTAGAGTAAAATCATATGTTTCCCCTCGTTGCTCATATTCATGTATGGTGCATTAAAATTGAGTCCCATAAGTCTTCATTATTCAGGCATTTAATCATATGGAAAATGTGGTAATTTAATTAAAACAAGCAACATAGGTTAGATATCCCAAGGGATACAGACTGAGGAAAAATGATCTAATTCATTGAGTTTCCATTTTGAAAATATATTAATATTAGACCACAAGACCACAGAGAAAAAAAAAAAAAAAAAAACACACCACACCACTGCTCATTTGCAAAGCAGTAATCTGACACGGAGACAATTTCAACTTAGGAAGCCAAAACTTACACTGCTCTGTCTCGTGTCTGCAGCGAGTGTTTTTCAGAACATAATGCAACCAGCAATTACTTGCTGTACTGCAGCAAAGCCTGGAATTTTTTTTTTTACATGAGACAGGGAAGGTATAAAGCATCACTAGTTTAGACATCACTACTAAAGATGGCACTTGTCAGACATTCATGAAAGGCTTTCAGTCTTCCTTGCTGTTAAGTGCAATGTTTAATTCTTCCCAAAACTTATGTCACGTACCTGGCACTTGACTTCAAAATGATTTACCAGCCTGGTACTGGGAAGAGGGGGTGGGGAGTGGGGCAGATTCATACACACAGATGGTTGCCATTCTCTGTAAAATCCACGATGCATCCACTAAGCCAAGCTTTTGTTTTCATGTATTATTAAATAGTTGCTTTTCTCTGACTGAACAGTCTTTTCCTTTCCCTCCCTCTCACAAACCCCTCAAACCACAACCCTAATCCCAAAAACTTTATTAATAGAATTTGTTCAAAACACCCTTCAGGAAAACTTCCATCAGGTATCAGCATCCTAGAAGGCGTCAGAGGTGTATATGAAGAAGGACTATTAGGTTTCTTTCCCAGATTTATTTTATATAATAAAAGCAGTTACTACATGCATTGTCAACACCTACTTAGGGCACATATGTAGCCATTTTCTCTTCTGTAACTCTGCCTTTTTTTTCAAATGGGCTTGATCCTACATTTCTCTCTTTCCAAAACTCCCACAGAAATTAGCAAAAGATACAACCCTGTGCAATATAGAGGGTGAGTTCAGCAAGAGTTGCATTTTTCTGTACATGATAGAAAAGACAGGAAAAGTATAGGCACGCTACTCAGCTGGCCTATCTCTGCATAGTTTCAGTGACATTCCCATAGTTTATATGCGGTGTTGTAAAATACATCAACATACTATATACAAAAATACTCAGCTTCCCACACATTTTCTGTAAACATTAAGCAATATTTTATCCTAGTTTTAAATGTGTTTTCAATACTTTGCAGCCCTTCCTTTCCAGCATGTTCACATTTTCCAATCTCTTTAGTTCATGCAGAATATGTGAAGAAAATGACAAGATATGTATCAAAAAAAAAAATAAAGATTTCACATTAAGTTCTGCATTTTAAAAAAAAGTATTACAGTATATTCTTTGCCCCAGTGCTGCAGCTTTTTTTTCATAGCTTAACCATCTGTAATTGCTTCACCTCTTAACACAAGATTGCACATCACAATTTGCTAAGAGAAGATATATAATCCAACTCTACCTTTCAGCATTTGTAAGGAAGATGGACACTCAGAGTCCCAGGAGCCTCGCCAGAGTCCTGTGATAGCCCACACAGAAGCTCAAAATGTCCAAACAGCCACAAGTAGAAAGAATTAGATATGGTAATTAAGTCTGCACACCTGAAGCTTGTCCAGTAGTTAGGTTTTAAGGGACTCCTTCAGCTTTACTTTAACCAGAATAAGGAAGAATGGAAATACTTCTAAAGCACATTTACACTTCATGCTTTCCTTCTAACAATCTGCGTATCCTTCACATGAGCTAGATAGTGCTGTGGTTTTAGGATCTTTCACAGCAACACAATCAAGGGAAAACAGCTAACGAACAATGAACATACACAAGCAGCATCAAACTTACAGGCATCTAGTACATCTAACACTGAAAAAATCTAAAAAGCATTTTTCCCCTCTCATTCCTTCTTGGGGGGGGGCGGGGCGCAGCTTTTATTATTCATTACTCATTGCTGTGTGAAAAGCTAAATCAAAACAGCACTTTGCACTTAATTCTGTTCAAGCAAGAGAGCTTTGTAGAAATATGCCCCTTGCAGAAAAATCCCTAACTCCAGCTCTCACACACTGCCCTCCGCATTTAGCACCAGGAGAACCCAGCTAAGGCTGTGGGATAATAGGCTGCAAGCAGCCTATTCACAATTACATATGTTTATTTTTTCAGAGCATTTATTATCAGACATATAGCACTAGACAGATGTGTTTTGACTACCAGTAATCTTTCTCTTTAATTTAACATAGTATGAATCACTTTGGCAAGTACTCAAACCATCAGGATAGCAAACTTCCACCAGTTGGCCACAAGAGAGGAATTCACCTGACCTGGTGGTCACGGCTTAGAGGACCATTACGTAGTACAAATGACCATGTAACACAGGCTAACACTTAATTACACTGAGGTACTGGTACAGAATTTTGCCAAGTTTGAGCTGTGTAAGATACCCCTCTGCCTATTTTGAATCTTTACTGCTTCTGGTTTAGGGGTTTTTTCCCCCCACAAGGTCTTTAGAATTTACACAGTGGAAAACGCTACCCCATTTATGTTCTCCGTTATATTGCAAAATCCCCAACCAATAATCACCAGAGAGCTGTTACTCACCACTGACAACTCATACAATCAGTTCAGTGTGATTTGCTTTAAAGGTATGCTAAGTTTGTTGTGTGTTCATCTGGAACAATTTTGAAGATAAACACAGATAAATTGTTGCTTTTTTTCACCAAGCATACAACACGATTTGGCCGAGGCAAACTGGTACTCAGTAGTCAGCCAGAGGAATGCCACACACCATAAAAGTTTTAAGTGTTAAGTCCTGAAAGCTGCTTATGCTCAAGAGCGTTCAAGATGCAGCAAAGGAGGTAAATAGTACCACAAACACCATCACTGCATTTAAAGCATCCCATTGCCCAAACATTATCCAACACTATTAAGCTCATCTATCAACAGCTGGGTTTTTTTACCTGCTAAATTGTAGATATTGCAATTACTATATTAAAAAAACCCTCTGGTTTCACAAGAAAGCTTTTTAAGGATTGTGTCTGTGGAAGGAAACCATCCAGCTTTATCTCTTTTCAGAAAGGTTCCCATTTTCATTAATTGCTCAGATTCCAGTGAGCTTTCTGCATGAAGTTGCAGACACAGATGAGAAGGCAGCACCTAACCAAGTGGATTCCTATAACAAAAAGACAACGTAGCAACGCACTAGTTAACTACACTATAAAACAATAGAAGATCATTTACAGTAGTCACTGTAAAATTTGCATTTCCAATACACCTTCAGTCATTCTTACCAGCACTTCAGCAGTCACATCAGAAATCTGTGTTATCCTAAACCGCAGTTACCACACAACTGGGTAGGGAAAATCATTTCAGAGCCTGGCCCACAGCGATTTACAGGCCAAGTTCAAAATATTTCAAGTGGGGGCAGGTAACAAAAGTTGAAAGTTTTCAAGGGGAAGAAAAACAAAAAATATTTTCTTAGCATTTGAGCGGATTTATGATACCGGCTCTTCAGAATTTTTATTGTTAAATTGCTAAGTAAGCAGTAAGCAGATGACACTCTCCTACACCTTTCAGACTACATCACAACCTGTCTTATCCAAGCCCTAGGGAGGTAGAAGAGGAATTTTTCCTTCTCCAGTGCTGTCAGAATCAAATCTGCTGGCAGTATGGCCCTCTTTTCCCAGCTGACAAAAAAAAAAAAAAACTGAGAGAAAATAAACAAGGAAGGGAAGGGTAACATATGGCGTAATGCAGGGGCAGAGACCTATCACAAGGTTATAAAAACATGAAAGTTATGATGCAGCAATCAACCATAAAAAAACTTCAGAAATGCAGAATATTTTTGGAAGAACTGCATTTTCATGGGAATACATCAAGCGTACAGTAAAAATATTTTTATAGCAGAGCTATCACTTTGTGGTATAAAAATAACAAGGAAAGAAAAAAACAAATAGCCAGAAGTTCCCTCCTTCCTTCTCTCTCTTCCACACACGTGTGCACCCACAATGTCGTCAAAGATCTGATTCCCTTCCTTTCTGGAAAGACACATTTGTCACAAAGTCCTCTTTCTTCTCCAAGCCTAAGGCTAGACTTGCAGGTTTCTGCTCTGAAGTCTGCAGTGCCAGTACAGAACTGCTGCAAACTGTCATCTGATTTCATCAGTGCAAGGCAGCTGAAGATCTGACCTCTTTCTTTCCCCTCCCTCATTGTACTCCTCTGGACCTTGTGTCTAGTTCTCCCGCACATCTCCACACAATGCACACACTATGTATATACAGGAAAAGGAAATCTGTACTGTAAACACAAAGACACTGTTTATACTGTTCAATCATTTAAATGACTGCTGCCATCGGGCTCTGCTGAGCATTCCTTCCATTTTTCCATGTCAATTTTACAGTAACATGAAGTGGATATCTTGCATTTAAAGTCATTTTTTTCAAATAAGTTCATCTATGCCTTCCAATCCTGAAAGTTTCTCGATCACTGTTATTGGAAGCACTTTTAAAATGTCATCATGTCTTCCATAAGGAAATTTTCTTCCTGGAAGGGGGGTAATTTTTGTTTTGTTTAGTATCAACCAGTTTTACAAGAAAACTCATGAATTTAAAAAACACTGCGAAGTTACAGGTTGTAACAAAATTCCAGTGTGCACTCATGTAACTAATGTAGTCTTAAAATGCAATTCAAATGTATTCATAAGATGCCATTTAATTTAAAATAAGCAAAAAAAACTTTGCCACAGAACATTAGGCCGAAATGAAAATTTCCATTTTCAAAATGAACAATTTGCAAAACTCTTTAATCACTGAAGAATTTTTGCTGAAGTCCAGCGTGCTGCTTGGGATGTAAAGTGATTTAACTTCAGAGGAACGGTGCCAATTCAGGTATTATGCATCCACCTTCAGCCAATTATTACTTATCTTTTTACTGCAATAAGAAAGTAATCAACCCTTTGGAACCCTCTTCCTCACTGAAAGCTTTCTTAGAAAAAGGCATCCAGGCATGAGTTAAAATTCTAGAACACACAGACATGATACTATTCGAAGGGGAGGGAAGCAAGTTACCTTCAGATGCTCTAACAAGAGCATTTCAAAGGTAACTGGTGGAATTAGTAACAACTAACTGGGAACCAAATCATTACCTGTAACTCTGAAAATCAGTCATAAAGGGATCAGCTTAAAATGTTTCGTAGGGAAGATGTGCACACATGCATGTGCATGTGCACAGTGTACATCAATACCTCTTTATATTCACTCACATTTTGCAGTAGTTATAGACTCCCACCGAGGTTTTCCCTTACTGACTTAGGCCTAGAGATGGAACACATGAACAAACTCAGCTATTACTGAGCTCTAACATATTAAATGAAAAGTATTCTCATTATTAAATAAACAATACATATCCTCTAACATAGAGTATTCTAACCTCAGCTGTTTACACATAGCTAAAACATGGAGGAAAGAATGTGAAGGTTAAATCCAGCACTAAGTGAATTCCCAATCAAGCGTGCTTTCTTTGCTGGAACTGCGGAAATCTGAGTAGAAATAAAGCTAAAATGACAATGACTGGAAGGTCCGTTCTGAATACCAACAAAATCTTCCTGTCAGTATTGCTTTAGATAATAAGCCCACACCATCTTGTTGGGGACAGTCAGAAATCGTTCCCAAAGCAGCAATAACAATACTTGCCAACCCCCAAGAAGATTTTAGCCCTGCTGTGACATCCTCAGGGTGGTTTTCTCTGCCCTCCTTGGCAGGCAAAGGAGCTAATGTTCTCCAAAAGGCACACAGCACACCTGATGCAGAGATTCAAATACTACAAGAGTTACTGGAATAACTTTTCTGAACAAAGCAGTAGCCCATGGTCTGCATAAAGGGGAGCTTAAAATGGAACCAGGCTTAGCAAAATGAGAAATAAAAGATAATAAGCTACCAGCATAATTCATCATACTGCATTACCTAAGCTTGCTGACAGAAAATGTAACCCAACAGCCTAGAAGATAAAAACTGTTGTCCAAAATGAGTGCTGACCTACACCTTTAACTGGCCTGTCAACCACAGGGGATTATGTGGGGTAGGGATCAACAAAAAAACTGGCTGTCTCTGCCTACATGCTTTTCCATGAGTTGGCTTCATCTCATCTGGAACACTTGGGATACAGTCTGGAAAGCCAAGGCAGCTACATTTCACTTGTCAAAGCAGAAGCCATAAAGAGGAATGAATAGCAGTCAAGCACGCAAAGGCTCTAGGTACAAAGTCCCTCATCACCTTTATTTTAGCCCAGTCCATTGCATAGCTTTATCATCTGGACAAAAACTGAGAAATCAGCAGTGCAAACTAAATATTTTTAATGTCTTCATCATATCAAAATATTTCCACAAAAGTTACCTCTCCCTAGAAAAAGCAACAAACAGGCTTCAGAAAGGGCTTGGAGACTGGAAATGATACATCATTTTCCTGCCTGTGAATCTCACAATTTTATAAAGAGATTATATGGACTGACTGACATATTCAGCTCTTCATAAGCTCCTGGTATTTAATAAATCAAATTAAAACAGATGGGTTCCTAGTCTTCTCAGTGTATTCAGTCACAGTACCCATAATCAGCAAAATTATCTCCATATACCAATAAACTTTTTCAAATAGTATCATAATGAAATCAAATGGATCAGGTAATTAACATAAATTACTTGTACAAAATAAACTTCAGTTACCTAAAAGATTTTGTGGTAACAGTCTGCTTTGCTTCTCCCAAGTACATCAAGGCCAGTCCCCTTGTTTCCAAGTCTAATGGACTATTTAGCAATAATCATGTGTCTCATGTACCAATTCACCCATGACCACCACATCTGACAAGGCAGTAATTTATAAAAATGAAAATTTAGGTTTAGCTGAGATTCAAGAAGTTATTTTTCCTTTACTGCAAAAACATGTGCTGAATAGGTGATCTGAGACTTCATCAGATAAGAAAAGGAAACCTGGCACAAACCCAGATTCAAGGGGTATGCTCTTCATTGACCCCATTTTCCTTGCCCCAAGTATAGTATAATTGTATAAACACCTCATGATTGGCAGACACTTTTTTTTTTTTTTTTTTTTTTTTTTTTAAGAAGCTAATGTTTGGAGACAGGTAGATTCTTTCCCAGTAAGAGCCACTACAAGTTAAATCACAGCTGGTAGTTTCATTCCCGATTTCCAGCCAGCATTTACTAAGAAAGGCAACACAGCTTAGACAAACAGGTAAGAATCTCCTATAATGAACACATCTTGTAAAAGCACACACACTCATATACTATGTCTGAGCCATTCAGATCAGTAGCTTCTTCAGCAAAAAAAACACTGTACTTCATGCATTAACCTACTTCATTCCTATAGTGTCATTAAGTATTGTATCTCTCTGTTCAGAAAAGCTAACTGCATCCCAGCCCCACTGAAGTCTACTAAGTACAGAGCGCCAGCACATTTTGTTGAACAGTTTTAATGTTTTTGCTTTTTGGGCTATATATCATTTGCAAGAGTGAAAATTGTTGATATTGGACCAATAGGAAAAAGTCTCAAAAAATTCAGCTGGCCCTGCAACAGAGCACTGTTTTGCAGCTGTGTGAGCTAGTTTTTTAAAAATAATTAAGCAGCATGTTTTTTGAGGGTAGACATACAACAGTACAAATATTTGAAAAAATCCGAACTGGAAGAAAAGAAGGCAAAGACATCTATCTTGATTTTATTTCCCTATGACTGTTCACATTTCATCTGCTGTCCCAATACTGACTTTTCCACCAACACAAGGGACATGACTTCCTTTATCACACTTGCACAGGATCTGTATTTTACACTTGCTGCACCAAGTCCCACTGGCAATTCTTGTCGAACTATACATCTGATACCATCAAATAGCTTTCCTCGGTTCTTTGTGCTTTTAATACTGACTGTGACACCACCTTCTACTCCAAAGTCCATCTACTCAGGCTAGTATGTAATATCAGAATGCATATGATTTCATACCTTTAGTATCATTCATCCCAAATCTGTAGAGCAAGACAAAGAGAAGACAGGTGAGCAATTCTAAAAGGCAACAAAAGAAATATAGACCTTTAAAAATATTCTCTTAAAACCTATCCAAGTGACTACAAATTTTTCGTGTCCATTATTTGATACACTTCAAAACACTCGAAGATGTTTCTGAAGCCAAGGAGGAGAAAGCAAGCATTCTGAAAACCCATACTCGTAGTGCATGGAGAGGTATCAAGACAGGCTGAGATTTGCCAAAATAGAAGCTTTGTAAAAAAAATTTCACTGTGAGTCATTCATTCAAAAACAAATAGCAAGGTGAGAGCATTACCCAGACACACATACCAGGTGTCTTACGCACTTCATTACTTACAAGACTGAAGGCCCAAAACCAAATAGGCAATTTATGCAGCGATGACAAAAAAGATTGAAAATTTTTGTAATGCAATTTTGCATTATCTATTTTAGATATCTGTTTATTCTGGTCATATTGGCAACGTCTCTAGTTTATTAAAAAAAAAAAAAAAAAAAGGTGGGAGGCAACATGGTTCAGGTAGGTCTGCATACAGCGACTATTTACAACCTGTACACATAGACTTCTTCCATGAGAACAATTTTCCAGTTAGCCCTTGAAAAATGAATTCCTCCTACTGTTCATTATCTTTCTGTAAGGAGTTACAGATCTTTTGACTCCAGATTTCTGCAAAATAGATTTGTGTGCCTCTAGTGTATGGTACAAAGCCCAGAGCACCTTCATTTTTCAACAGAGAGAAAAAAATGACTATTGCTTGCAAGTGGTTTAACACCTCATTTTATCTTGCACATCTGAAACAGATCACACTTTGTTTCAGAGGCATAAACACAGTAGTGCTGATGCTCTTTTATTAGACAAAGCTGCACCTGGAATGTGTTTGATGACCTCCTGTGGTTGGAATACTGCCATGTTCATTAACAGAAGAAACAAAAAGGTCAGTATTAAATGATAATATACATATGCGCACACCCCCACGCATGACCTACAAAGTACAAGATATAATTTTACTAATAAATTATGTAATAAATTCAATATATATGTGTAATAATAAAGATACTTAGCATGAAACCAAACTTTTGGTGGCTGAAGGAAGGGTTTATGGCTACTGGAATTTTCTTTTGATGTTATTTATAAGTCGCTAAATGTAATACTTCCTTTTATCTGATTATTCCAAAGGAGACAGAAAGCTGTAGTAACCCATACAGTAAATCAAACAGACCTCCTGATATGACTTATTATTTTGTGTGATACTTCCAGAGTTTCACATTTACTGTTTGTGGGTCTTGCATCTTTTCATCCTTTCTCGCTTTCTGAAGTTGATATCTTTCCAGAAAAATTTGCACATTAAAAATCATTGCGGATGTCAAGTTAAAAAAAACTGACAGTAAAAAAGACATTTGTTTGCCCATAGCATTCAAAATCATACCCTATAAGAGGGTTTCATTCTGTCAAGTCTGTCCAACACAGACTCTGAAGTAAACAGCACTAAATAATTCTCTAATACTGGGCGCTTACTCTGTTGTGAATGAAGAGTCATTATATCTATTCTGCTCATAGTTGCAGCAATTGTCCATATTAGGATACTCTAATGAAGTCTGTCATTAGCATGCTGAGCCACTTCAGTAGCTTAGCACTTCTTTTGTTTTCACTTTGTTATTTGGCATGTAATTTGCATTTCTATAAACCTCTAGGAGCTAAGCCTGATGGGCTAGCAAGTCTCTGCCCTGCTCCCGGAGTAAACTCTGGGGTACACTGCAGCTCACACTGTCACCTTTCAGATTAGCTACTCCAAACATTTAAGTTATTCACATTTATGAGCAGTGATACAAGCAAAAATTTTATCTTTGAATTTTAGTAGTTAAGAAAACAGCTTTTTGAGACCAGTTTAGCAGTCTCTGGGGGAATGTAATGCTTACTGACCAAAGCCCTTCATTCTGAATTCCTACAGAACGTTCACCTTGCTCTTGATTCACCCCAAATGAGCCCCACAGGAATGTTTTTATATATTGTACGTGACCATTTCAGTGGTGACAGACTAGTGCTACAGAGCGGAAAAAAAATGACAAAGCCTCTTACTTTACATTAGTTACAATATTCCGAAGGCTGTTAAAAAGTGTTTGCTTTGGGATAACAAAAACATGGCTGGTCATGATTTTTGATCTACATTGGGATTTCCACATATGACACGTGCCGTCTTCCACCCCACACACACTCCCCCCCCTGACCTTGGCACATAGTAGTACCTCTGGACAAATTACTGCAATGGACATGACCTTTCCATTCAGACCAAACAAATGCCAATATTCAGATCACTTCTGGAACTCACCTAAAGGAGTTGCACCTACATCTTATGGGCTGTGTGTGGCCAAATTTGTCCTCTCCTGGGTAAATAGAGCACTGTGTTCCAACTTTGGTTTTATTTTATGCCTAGGCTTTATCAAGTGTGTCCCAGACCTTAGAACCTCTCTCTCCAGTAAGATAAAAAAAGCCAAGCTATTTATTTCAAAAAGTATTTTCTTCCTACAGAAGAACACAGAATCACAACTCAGATCTTTTTGCCACTTTGAAGTAGAAAACCATCCTTTAAATAGAATTAGGTGACCAATCAGTTCAGAACAGATCTAAAAAAGACAATGTTTAATGCATGGCTTAGTGCAGAATACTATCTAACCTTTTACCTTCCCAGCTGCTATCATCTATTCAGCATGGCTATGGAAGGGGAGAAAATTTTAAGGAACATCAAGACCAGACAATGACACTGGTATTTTGAGATGCAACCGCTTTTCTTCTGAAACCATTTGAATGACAGCTTTGAGTTCATGTGGATTTACATAATTACAAATGCATCTAAGATTTAGTCCTGTTAATCTAAGTAGAAAGAATGTCCAAACATATCCTGTGAACTGCCAGCTGGGCTTGTTTAACTTGTATTTTATTAAAAGATGCTGAACGCACTGAAATGACACTTGAAGGACACTATGCTCTTGATTCTGGTTTTAAAATCCAAGAAGAGCAAGCTAAAAATATGTTAAAGCAAACATGTTTATGAACTAGTTGAAAATACAAGCTAAAGATGTGCCTATGAGACAGCATATGAAATCCTACACATGTTGACTATTTAAGGATTAGCATAGATGATGGATAGAAGATGGCATACACGGAAATTAAAGCAACTTTGATTTAGAACAGATGTCTGGAAGGTCTCTCCCCACCCCTTATTTTAAAAAACGTATCATGAGAGCAACCAGCGCACCACTTGGGTAAAAACAACACGGCCGTTCAAACCAAACAGTAACAAGAGATGGAATAGAGTATGAAAAGTTAATGGGTTTTACTGGGAGACATCTCTCTTTTCCGACTGATGACACATATGTACGTGTATAAACACCATACCTATATACACATATCTATACACAGGAACCTTGTGCTTTATTCTGAAAGCTGTTCAAAACAACCACAAAAAGAATAGCAAGATTGCAAGTACCAAAAGGCTAGTGTATCACCAATAAAGCACAACTTAGAAAGCATCATCTTTAGCTCTTTCTGTATATTCTAAAATTGGCTTTGAAATTTTCATGTTATTTGAAATCACGCTTTCTCAGTGCTAGGACAAATGACTAGGACAGACTCAGAAAGTGCTCAGTTGTGAAATGCAAATCACTCCTTGGCCAAAATACTTTGGTTTTCATAGATCCTGTAAAAGTAATTAAGACATCTTACACTCAAATGGTTTACACACTGTATCCCTGAAAACTCTATTTATCAAAACTGCTTTTTGCTCCTCTGTTGGAAAGGTACCATACTGAAAAACTGAAGGACATGTACGTGTCTGTATGCAGAAAAACAAATCATATCCACAAAATTCTTGCAAGTAGACATGGAAAATAGCAGAACTATGTAACAACATCAATTTTATTATGCACCTTTGACCAACATTTTGTTTGCCCACTAATTCGGCTATTGGGATTACTTTTAACTTTCCAACTCCTGAAGTAACACTGAACTGTAGCCATTTGGTTCTTACATCAGATTCTGAAATGATTCTTCAGTCTCCCCTCACTTTTGGAGTTTCCATTAGGATAGCACCTGTCTATGATCCAGAGAGGAAAAGCTGTCCTAGCCAGCATTTATTTCTTGTCAAGGTTGTTATGTTTTATGGTTCATTATTATTTGTATGACTGTCTTTCTAAAACCCAGCTAAGTGTCTTGTTCTGCTGGCTACTACATCATCATCTTTTTAAAAAGTTTGAAGCAGAAGTAATTACAGGTGAAGGAAAGTTCTGGAGTTATTGCAGGGAGGGCAGCCACCTCCAGCAATGACCCATCCATACCCACATTAATCACGTGAGCCTCATGTTTTGTTGTGAATTGGATGCTCACGGGAAGCTATTAGAAGGCTGCTTCCGAAAAGGGACTTGCAGACACTGCAATACCATCTGCACTATTCTTTAACACAGCATGTGTTCATGCAAATACAGAGAGAACATTTCCCCAAAACCGCAACTGAAAGGGAGAAGTGGTTTTGTTTTTCTGGAGTAGCTGGGATAGGAGTAATCTAATTCAACTACCTTCAACAAACTCTCTTGAGTACTGATTACCAGATATATAAATGATAACATGAGCAGCAAAGGGCCTTGATATCTCAATGGTCCACGAGAGCAAGATGCTGCTGGGCTGCTGAAGGCCAGGAGAGTCACAGGAACCAGCCCCAGATAGTTTTCATTCTACCTTGCTACTTCAGGTACAAATCAGAGTATTACCATTGTTACAAGTTAAAAAATAGACTCACACCATGTAATGTGAAGAAAACAATTACACTTGTTGCACAGGAAAAATTCCACACTTTTAAAACGTTCTGTGAACTCGGGTCTTAATTTTAATTTAATTTAAAAACCCAACCATAGTACAGGGAGCTCTGAATGTTCCTAGATGACAGCCTTCCAATTACAAGAATATATTTACAAATGGCTACAACAATGAGAGCATGCAACGCAGTCCAAACACCGTTTTCTTTATTTTAAACTAAGTTTTCAGCAAATGTCAGTTCAGGAGACTTAAAAACCTAAAGAATATCCTCACAATTGCAAGTAACTGCCATGCCAAAACTTTAATCATAATCTTTTTAAGCCCACAGAATAAAGTATAGGAAGCAAAAAAAAAACCACTAATAATCTACTTTAGGATCAGAATACAGACCAGAACAGCAGCTGAATTGCTATTTGGCCACTTTCAGACAAGAAGTGATTAACAAGGAAAAAAAAAACAAAACAAACAAACAAAAAAACCCAGTCAAATAGAAAAGCAACCAGAAGTCCAAAACTGCATGACTTTTTATCCTTCCCAAAACCTCCTGGAACCCAGGGAACATTTGAGTCCAAATCTGTACTAAAATTTCAGAGTCCAGATTGATTCTAATTGATATATATCACATTTACAGCACCTAAAGTGCTTGACAATAACATAGGCAACTACACAAGCAACTTTACCATCTAAATTAAATATGAGCATGGTTACATTGAAATGAAGGCAAGAAAAGGATAGGAAAATTGACAATTAAAGCAGTGTAAGGAAAGTTTCCCATTCCGGAAAATACAGACAACACAGGCTCACAGCTCTTTTGATCTTTAAACCACTATTTAAAAGGAAATGCTGAATTACAAGTGTATTAAGTGTCCGAGCCTCTAATTTCACATGGAACCAGTCCATAAGAAAAAACAAGATATGAATCAAAATAGCTCAGAAGCTTTGAGGGAAGAACTACAGAGTGAAACGTAACTGTGCAATGTTATCATTTATTGAATTTACACATTAAAAACCTATTTGTTCTAGCTGGAAATTGATTTGTACTAAAGCTGTCATACATGCCAAAATACACTCTATGTATACTTTTACAATAGGCATAAAATGGGGGTTACCAGCAAGAACACCACACAAGAAAAGCCAACATCTAGCTTTCCAATTCCATGCTTAGCTTGCAAGGCTGATTTGGCAAAATCAAGCTTTTGCTCACAAATTAACTAGGTTTTATCTAGAAATCAATAAACGCAACTCTACAATGGAAGTTATCCAGAGTCACTGCTAGCAGTGGAACAAGGAATTCATTTTGAGACAGAGCAAAGCATTGCAGGTATTTTATTGACTTATTTCTGAACTGGCAGAAGCAGACATTTTGACTACTCCAACATTTAATGCTGCCAGAAGAACAGATCATAGCTTGCCATAAGACTGGCCCAAAAAAGAAAAAAGCACTGTGTACATGAGGACTCCATCTCCTCACCATCCCTTGAGACAAATCATTATATATGTTGCAGGGAAGAAAGAGAGGAAAGAAGGGAAAAAGCAAAGAGAAGCAAACATCATGGGATTGCTGTACTCCTACTTAGGTAGTCAAAGGCTTGGATGGATCCATAATTTCACCCACCCTCCAACACAATCAACATATGCCACTACATATTAAACCGTAGAAGCTTACCACTCAGCATGAGGGACAGAACCTGAGGTATCTTTGTGACATCTGAAATAGTAGTCTCCCTCCTGGGATGCTTGGGGCCAATTCAAAATGCACTTGGCAAGGCTGCAAACTGACGATTAACTCTACAATAGAGCTGCTAAAAATGTCCAGGAATTAACAGATAAGCCCTTCTAACAAGTTCGCTGCAACCCAAAGTGTTTCAGTCAAACTTATGGTCACTATTGCAGGCTACAGATTTCAGTTCACATTTAAAGAGGTTTTCGTGTTCAAACCAAGCAGAAGTCTAAGCAATTACAACGAACTGCTCTGGAGTAGAGCCAACGTGGCCCAGACGGTTGCACCGCAAGGCACCCCCGTTACAGTGCGACATTAGCCAAGGTACCATCTGCCCCTCCGAGTACAAGCGAAGGCTCTGTAAGCACCAAAGGCTGCCAGCACATCTCACACCTTGTTTACCTGACAACCATCAGATGGAACTGAATAGCTACAAAGTTAGTAGTAATCAGGTACTACAGATATGCAGGCACACAATTTAACCACTTGGCAGAGCTCTTCAAAACTAGCAGGAACAGAGAAAATACCAGTACAAGCTCCGAAGCAGAACCTTATCATCATTCAGTAGTTAGAGGGAGCCGAAAACCTGAACACAAAGACCATTTGCTCTATTTCTGTAACAGAGAGACATAAACAAAATGTCAAACAATAAGAGAGGAAACTGGATATTTGTGGCTCGGCTGCCAGAACAAAGCATGAAAGCTTAACTTTCAGCTCCATCTCCACAGAGGAAGTTCCCTGAAGGATAAAAGAACGGCTTAACAAAGTGCGATGCTGAACCCAGCAGCCCCCACTTTGTCACTCTCATCCTTGCAGCTCACAGAAAAGTAGGGACTTCCGCGCCAGCCCTTGGCACAGCGACCGGGAACCGAGCGTAAAGGAGTCGGGCAGGCCGAGGACAAAAGTGGGAGCCTTTAAAGGCAACAACCAGCTCCGCAGAAACAAAGCAGCTGGCAGGAGACAGTGACATGGAAGAAGCCTCTGTCTGTCTGCTGAGCTGAATGACAACAGCCTCATCATAGACTGCAAAAGATAAGGAGAGGGACAGTTGTACACTAAGGCGAAGAAAACACTCCTATTACTGCTTTCGACAGCCCTATTAATTCTCAGAAGCACTCCCGACAAGACATCTATTCAATTTTCACTCCATGTGTTCCATCTAATGGGAGCCGTATTATGTTTCACACTGAGGGTAATTACCTCTTGAAATTTTTGTGTACAAGGGGAGTAAAGGCTTTAATTTTCTGCAGGTGTCTTGGACACATTCCTTACAAATGCTTTGACCTAAAATGAGGTGCACATTCCTGTTTTACAGGGCTGCTCTCAAATTAGGATGGTTTATATTTGGGGGCCAAGCTGAAGCCATTTATCCCATCCATTAAATGGAGACGCATATAATACATTCTACCATCACCACAACATAAACAATAACTGCTCCAGTGAAACCAAATTAATACCGAAAACCTTCTATTGCTAGTTACCAGAATGCTGTAAATATTAATGGCTCAGAATTTTACAGCACAAGAACAGGAGGCTGCTTCCTCATCTCTTCGTATGAGGCATTCTTGCAAAATTTCCTGAAAAAGTTTCAGCTCATCGTAAAGTATTGAAGAGTTGTTTAAAAAAACCAAGTACATTACATTCTCGCACATTTCTCATTTTACTAATTACAGATTGAAAAGCCCATTTGTATGAAAAGTATACATTTATTACACTTTACTGAAAGACAGCAATGTTCATATGCATGCGAATCAGCCAACCTGAAGCTACGCTATTTCAAATATACGCAGCATCCAAAACATTGATCAGACTGGCATCAACTCAGCCAGCAGAAAACACTACAAACTTCACCAGCTCCTTAACATACTAACTTCCACACGAATTGGGACAGCAAAACCTTAATGTCCTTCTTGTGTTTTTAACAATAATAGAAACACTTCTAAAAGTTACACAAGAAATCATCAAAATACTGTCCTTCTTATGAAGACACTTTTTTACAGTTGCATGTTTTGCTACCTTAGAGTCCTATTATTGGACCATAAATTACTAATTAGAATTTAAAAGTTTAAGTATGACATCTAACTGAATTTTACTGGGCAGAAGAGTACTAAAATACTTCCCATGTACTTTTTATGATATCCAAGGGGGTTTTATTATCTTATGAAACAAGAAGTGCTGCTAAGCTATTCAACAAACTAATGAATATATTCTTAGTTCTTGAATTATATCATCCAAAGAACCACAAAAACCACAAATAAAAGCACAGTCTGGAGACACAAAATAAGCTCACCATCACCAACACGGTTTCAAGGTACAAATTGAACAAGGCCCAGTCCCCACAATCCTAAGTTACATATTGACAGGTAGCAACCTGCTTTTGCCACAACTGCCTAGAAGTCAGTTTTATGTATAGCCTTTCTTCAGGTGTCTCTAGAAAAACAGAGAAGACAAACTACTTGGGGAGCATCAGACTTGTAGAGAAGTTCCCTCAGTTGGCAGGACAAACACCAGTGGGAAAAAAAGAAAGCAAACTTTAGCACAATTCACTAGAAATCAGGAGTTACTCCATGGACATGTTTGATCCTATTAATTCAGTGGTATTCATAGTGATTTCCCCCTTGAATATATATGGTATGGAGTCCATCATCTCCATGTGATGCAGACACTGCTATATCTGTAATAGGCACAGATAAAAGAAAAAAAGCTGTAAAAAAAAAAATTGGAGACACTCAAAGTCATGTCAACCTTCAGGGATATGAAATCTCTCTCAATAACATATAGCTCCTAATAGAATATTTATATTATTTATGGATAATACTGAAGTACAGGAGAGTTATTGTCACCCCATGGGTTCAGACTATATACGTCACATTCTCAGCAAAAACAGTTTCCTTATGAATTAACTGTACATGCTACCATTCAGGGTGCCAGGGTCCAAGCTGTTGATGGCAGAGAATCATCAAGGATTATCCAATGCAGGAAGCAGGACCAAAGATGCAGCTATGTGAAAAGAGATGTACCACACAGCAAGCCAGATTTCAAGAAGATCTGTGTTTCCTCATTACACAGAAAGAACAAACATTTCCAGTCTTTCCAAGCACATTCATAAGCGGCCTGTTACTCAAGCCGCCCCTCAGAAAGGCTTCTGATGCAGACCACCACTGCTCTTCCACAAGCAAGCTGGTCATCTTCAAGGAATTCACTATGCTGAAACGAAATTTCAGTTACTTCTGTTGGAGCTACTCTAGTTGTAACAACAATGACATATTATTTAGTAAAAGAATTTGAATTGGGTCTTCTATACACTGTCAATCCATGCCCAGAATGAGGCAGGAGGCGGAGGGATCTCATCTGTTTTACTCCATATGCAATTCTTCCTTTGATTGAAACGTGTCCAATTGGACTATACTTGGACTCAAAAATATTTGAAAAGCTTTGACAATCCTTCATGTTCTGACCAAGAAAAAAAAAAAAAAAACCACCCTATGTTTGTTGCTCCCTGCACCTTTCTTAAGCAATGGATTACTTTGCTGAAGGATGTAACATGAGGAGAATCTCCTTCATCAAGTCATAGCTTTATTAAAGATTAGGAAAACATCCAGAAAGACTTGGAGCCATTCGGTCACCCTCTCTCCACAGGTGCATTTTCCAGGTTTGCCTGGATTTGGCTTATAATTTAAGCAGAAATAACCCCCCTCTAGAACATACTCAGGCACTTCTTTTTAGAGTCTAAAATACTTCCCTATAAAACTAGCTTTCCAACCTTAGTTTCTCTAAACGTTGGGACTTGCATTTTCCTCACTGTCGTACAACTGATTGAACTGATTTTGCTCAAGCCTTCAAAAAAAAAAAAAAAAGGTATATTCGGCCACAATCCAAGATATAGAACAATTCATCTGCAAAGCTGAATGTTTCACAAGCCATCTGCAAATAGGGCTTTATAAGAGGAACCATTTTGTTACCTTAGCCATATAGCAAGAGCAACAGCCATAACATAACATTCAGAAGGAAGGATTACAGCTGTAAAAAATGTTCACAATGAAGTCATAAACTACGCAATGTGCCCCTTTTGAATTTCTTTACAAATACAAAACTTTTCATAAAAGGTTAGCTAAGATTCACACATCTTTAGAGAGAATATGGGCCAGTTTATGGAACCAACATAAACCCCTGTGAAACACTGCTTTTTCTTTTTTCTTTCCCCACTGAACCTGAAACTCAAAATAAAAATCATGGGGTGCAGACCCATGTGGATTGAAAGTAAAATTGCTGTGCATGAAGCCTCGAGAACAAAACACACCATGTTTTGCACAGCTCGTTAGGATGACATTATTAGAGCTGGGACCACTTAGGAAAACTCATCTAGAAGCCAAGAACATTCTTAAACAAGGGATGGGAATATATGCTCCAGTTTGCCTGCAAGCTTAAAACAAGCTTAATTAAAAGTTTCAGAAATGTTAAATAATGTTAATTTGTTGCTCTGGCAAACCGCCTGCTACAGCTCTGCAGACTCTATAAATGAGAGTCTGCAGCAACATTATTGAAACCCCTTCCTGAGCTAGTTATACTATTCAAGCCTTTTGTGGTGTGGATTTTGGACTTTTGAAAAGCCTATGAAGTAAAGTTGTAGACAGAGACAGCGCTATCTCAGGTTTGAAAGGAAGAAAGGCCCACGGACTCCTTCCTGACAGTGTTTCTGATACAAAACTTTGTCAAGAAACAAAGCATCCTGCCTCTCTACAGCAGTATCAAATCCAGATGGCATTTATAAAAAGTACACAAAATCCTACATGATATGGATGTCTATTCAAGAATTATTTTCAGTTTAATACACACGACAGGACAAGAGGGCATGAATATTATAAGAAAAAATTTGATTTGAAGCAGATGTCAGGAAGCCCTGTTGCATGCAAAAAAATCATGAATACTTGCAAAAGCCAAAGAAGCAGATTTCTGCAGGTACAAACACTGGACCCATTCACAAACAACTGAATAGCATATTGGGGTGGAGTATGGCCAAATAGTCAAAGACTAACTGACAAGTAATTCAGCTACATTCAGTGCAGCAGTACAGCATATTTAAGGGTATGCTGCACTGGATCTCATACCTAGGACCAACTATGGAAAATAGCACTTTCAAATATTTCCTTTATTAATGGCTGTAGATAGATTTCCAGTTCTAGGATCATGTTTGCAGCTTAAATTAGAGGGCACCCTAGAACACCGATTTACTACAATTGATATACATCCATCTTTTCTCCCTTCCAGTTTATCATCTTCTTAACTGTACACACATCCATAACCTGCAAAAGTACACTGGAATAAGCCCAAACAGCCTAAAGGTCCTACAAGAGAAGAAAACAGAAGGGAAAAGAAAAAGGAAAAAAAGTTAAGTTATTGCAAGCTCAAAAAACACAAAATCTGGACCATACAAAAAAACAAAAGCTTTCATACCTAAAGCCTCAGCCGTTTCTACAAAAAGAATAATTTTTTTTTTCTTTAATTCTACGGACAAATAGCTTTCACTTAGATCAGATTTATTCTATTTCAGATCAAAGGGATAAGAAAGGATTTAGAAAGTTTAAGAGAACTAATAAGTAACAGGGAATACAGTGAATTCTTTTCAAATCTACATCCAGTAGACCGGTACACAACAACATCCACAGTCACAGTTTGCAACTGTAAGAATTTTTATTTTCCATACTCTGGCTCAGATGCTTTTTAAACCATATTGGTAGCGCAATCCCCTGCTTGGCACAGTTCTTTAGCAAACCTACAGAAGAACTAGGGGCCATATTCCTCATTTAATGGCCTCAGTAAGTGTTCTACTGGGGACTAATGCAGCCCAATCAATCTCTTCAAAGCAACACTGCAAAGGATTGAACTGAGCGGCAACGGTTTTTCACAGAATTACCATATGTAACGTTAGCTTCAAAGTTTCTGGGGAAGTTTCTTTTTGCACACAAAGCACAAAATTAACAAGGAACTCTCAAGCTCTCTAAAAATTAACCTTTCATATGTTTACAATTGAAAAAATTTCCAACAATTAAACTATAACTGAAAGTCACCCAGAATAACTTACTTCTCCTCATCTTCTCATGAACAATCTGCCATTCACACCAGAAACAATTTTCTGAGTTTTTGGAATTTCAAAAACTTTATGATTCTGAGATTACAAGTAATGAATTAGGATTTTAGAGCCTGTAAAGATTACTAACTAAATACTTAAACCCCCTTGCAATTAGCACAGCAGATCACTGACATTTAGCCAGGTTCAACTGCAGCAGTTCATTTATACTTTGAAGGGACACCAGAATCAAACTATAATTCACTAAATGTTACTTGTTCACCCCAGAAAAGGGAAAATAACAGGCATATCACAGAGGCAGACAGGCATGGAGAAATGACTTTTAAAAGAAGTCAAAATAATCTTGACAACACATTTAAATTCTCTGTGAAACAGAAGTTCTCAAACTACTTATTAGCAAAGAAAGGTTTGGCATTTGCTAGACTTGGATCTCTGCATTTAACATGCCTATATATCTTTCAAATTGAGACGCAAAATTCCACAGTGTTTTACCTACTAATAATTTAACTTGTATTTTGACTGAGGCACTCTGTTCTTTCAGATCTATCCCATTCTAGTCCACTCATCCTAAGGAATCTGCACAGAATGACTAGTATTTGGGAAGACCAAACCATCTCGCAGTCATACAGGTCCAAGTTCTTCACACTTCCTTGGACAGTGATCTCTCTAGGAACTGCATCTTAAGTAAGAGCATAAGGAAAGTCTCTGGTACCACATAACTGCTTAACATAAAAGCCCAGTATGCCACCGACACGTAATCCACACTACAGCAATGTATTTCACATCATAACACTGAACCATGGCTGTAAACAGTTAAAAGCAAAGCAGCACAAACAGAATAAGTGTTTTCATGAGAATGGTATTAGGCATGATGCCATATATCATGCTTGGTACATGGGAAAGAAAAGCCACTACCATCATGGTGGATCTTCTTTTCTACATACCATTTTAGTAAACGTGACTGTCCTGTAACACCTTCAGGCAAATACTTGGGTCAGGCCACTGGAACACCTTGACCAGTAAAAACCAAGAGGAGAAGGTCACCACTACTTGCAAGCAAAAGCACAATGCATTTATTTATTTATTTCCCTTAAACAACTTTTGCTGGATACTTTAAATCTGTTAATATGGACAACCACTGGTATGGAGCAGCTTCTGTACAGGAAACAATTAAGCTAAGGCTCTTCTAGCTGTAAAAGAGACAGTCTTGGGGTGAACACAGTAAACAACAATAAAAATCCTAAGTGGCATGGAAATGGTAAACAATAATTCATTGTGCACTGTCTCTTCTGATACAAGAAATGGGAAAAGGAACAAAAGAAGTCAGATTCGAAATGAGCAAAAGGGGGATTCTTTGGGTTGGTTGTGGGGTTTGGGGTTTTTTCTATTTTTTTTTTGTTTTGGTTTGGGTTTTTTTTCATTCAAGACATATTAGACTCCCTTGCATTTCTTGCTAAAGGGTGACAGAAATTTACAAGGACTCAAAGAGAGACCATATATGCTAATGGATTACATCTGTATTTTAGGTTATTAAATACACCAACACTGCAACTGGCAAAGGAAGAGCCCTGTCCCAAAATAATAGCTGAAGCCTGGAAAAGCTGTACATGTTTACACTGGTCCTCTTTACGCTTCTGCTTACAGCCAGCATTGGAGGTAGACAGACCTTTAGTCTGATCCAGTGTGGCCCACACCATGTTTTTATCTTACTCAAAATAAATATTAAAATAGAAAATAAATTCCAAAATTATATTGCTCAATTACCATACAGTTTCCCAAAACACACAAGCTTTCTGGCTGTAAACTTATCCTGTAAATAACACTACAAGAGGTCTCTTAAAATGTTAATTTTGGTACTATCCATACTGTATCAAATATATATTATTCAAATTTTCTTGGTACTATTTCTCTTCTGGATCAGCCAGGAAGAAAAAAAAGTTAATTACTACAGAAAATAGAATTCTCTTATTTTCTGCCACTCTGATCTACACTGAAAACTTTGGTTAAGACTGTAATAATATCCAGTGTTTCCAGACCAAGAACAAGTTCAAGAAGGTTTATAACCTTTAACAGTTGCCAGTGTTGCCTGCAGAAGCCTATGATGTAGCACGTAAAACACACAAAATACCCAGAATTTCGTATTCAAATGTATTCCACAGTCTGTGGCAAACAGCTCACTACATACTGTATGATTGACATAATTCCTTGAAAAGTGAATGCTTATGACCTTTTGAAAGTAGATCAATTTTAATAGAAGAGCAAAACAAGAGGAGATGGGAGAACAGAAAACTAAATATGTCAGATACTTTCATGTCCAACATCTTAGAAAATTTATCTTAAATCCTTACATATTCAGCACCTCAGAGTCTCTGGAGCTACCACAGGAAGGGGTCCCAACCAGGTTTCACAGAACATCCACCAATACTTGCATGCAGAATACCAGGACAGTCAGGGCAGCGATGAAGAGAGGTAGGGAACTTCTCTCATAACTGACTAAATTATCAACATTATAAATGTGGTATTTCGTTCAGGCAATAAGGTTGGTATTTTGTATCGCTATTACTCCTTTATTCATGGTTTCTGTCACAAGCCTATACCTACCTACATGCCAGTCCAGTAAGCAGGGGATCTGGGCTTGCTGTAGAAGCGTAAGCAAGGAGGTGGGTGAAGCTCATCACTCCCACCAGCTAGCTAGCTCCAGCAAGAGAGGAGCTGCTCACTGTGCCACCTCAACTTAAGCATTTCTGAGCCTCTCGCCGTGTAGAGATCTGTGTTCACAGTTAATTCCCAGGGTAGAGCACACGGTCCTGCACCCCAACAGTCTATGGGGAGGCATCTTTTACAGAGCACCACAACCTCCATTTAGACTTCTTGTCCATGGTTTTCTCTCTCATATATCAGGGTGGTAGTGCATCAGCAAGAAGGGACTTGCCCAAGAAATAAAAATGGATGTACGAACTTGAAAACCACTTCCAGATTCTCTAATGTACATGTAGCCTCTGACTATATATATATACACCTGTAAGAAGGTGTGCAGGGGGATCTGATTTCTTGCCTTCCCCCCGCCCATCAAAAGCATCACAACTTCTTAACACCACTTAAACTAAACCAAACCCCTGCTTTAGGGATCAAGAAGAATTTCTTCTACTGGGATAGTTTAAAAAAAAAAAAAAAAAAACACAAACTTTCTTATACCATCAGTCAAACACTAGCAGGGAGGTTCACAGATGTAGGGACTTAAAAATATGGTACTCAGTACTTCAAGATTTATTCATTCCACTAATCTAAATTTATCTATTCCAATTATCAAAATTTTTCTATTCTAACTTTAGCCAGCACCCCATATGATTAAAAAAAACAAACCCCCATAAAAACTTCTCTCAGAACTAAAGGAGATAAAAGATTTTTCTGGCGGACTTTGAGTCTACAGAAGGAATGAGAGTTAAGGGTTTGGAAAGCTTGAGTTTCACTCTTTCCTAACCTGTACCACACGAATGTGGAAGGACCCCTACAGACTGAGCTTGCTGATCTATGGTTCACTTTTTAGTAAACTCTCCAAATGATGAGTTCTGGTTCTGAAGAGCCAGCGTATAATATTTTTTAAGACTGCACATCAATCTATACGACTTGTAAACCAAGCATTTGGTTTATTATCTGCTTCCCTAATGAACAGCAACTAAAAATATCAAGTTCAGCAAGTACCTTTGAGGTGGCAAAAATCAGGCTTCAGAGAACACTGTCTATAAAGACCCTGATTTCTCTCCTAGTTAGCCTTTTTATATTATTAATAAAGCACTGGAATCCATGAGTCACATTTTTAATCAACCATTCACAAATGGTTTGCCTAAGTAGCCTAACACTACTTAAGCATAACTTAGTTTATTATTCAGTCATATGATCTTCTGTTTTTTACCTAGTATCAGATTTTGTTTCAAGCACATACATACAGAGGTGAAATAAAAATACCATTACTTGAGATTTCCTCATTTGTTACTCTGTTTTTCCACTACCTGTACTTTCCACTGTGTCTGCAGTTTAAAACATAACTTAAGTATAACTTTGGTCAAGCAACAAAATTAGGTTTTGTGCTATTTTAGACCATCATCTTTATGTTCCGGCTTTTGCTCAGGTTACAAACTAAATCCTGTGGGTAAGCTAAAGAAGGCCTATCCTGAGTTATGAGTTATGTGGTAAGAATCCTGTAACACCACATTGGACCTATCAGAAATATGCCTGGTCTATTAACCTAATAAAACTGTGCTTAGAACCATCCTTTTGTCTGTCTTCAATTACCTGCATGTCTAAACCACTGCTTTCTTGTCAATGACCCGCTGTTGTATTTCTCACCCTCTAATACCATGTGGTTTCAGTTTCATCCTATATTTGTGTCCACATACTTTTTTTCCTTCTTCTATACATATCTCTGCCTCTCCCTTACACTCCGCCTTCAGAAGCAAAACCATCTCTCAACAACACTGTGGTACTATTGCATGAAGGGTTAGGTTTCAGTGTGATGACATGAATGGAAGTTCTATGCGTGCCAGGGTTTTTCCAGATAAAAATGTAAACAAAATAAATACAAAAATGCATCTTGTATGACAACAAGGAAACTCGGCCAAGACTCGAAGACAGTAACTAGAGTACATTCAAGTAAGGAAGAGGCTAGGCTGAGTTACTGTAGCATACAGAGTCACTGAATATAGTAGAGCAGAGAATATTAATAGCTTCAACCAGAGTGATGTGTCACTTCCAGCTAACGAACTTCCAATCTACACAAATAATATGAAGAACATCCCTACACATAGCAAAAGGAATCTGGACGTACTCTTGAGATTTCAAGATCGAAAAGAAACTTGCTCTTCACTTCCTAAAGAAGCAAAGAAATAAAGCACCAGGCTCCATGTGGCAGCCCGGTTGTTTTTTCAGCAAAAACAAAAGAAAAAATTGGTTTCTTAAACCCAACTTATGACATACACCTAACTTACTGAGAATAAGTAACTAGTTATTACACACTGGTTAGAACTTATACACATTCTTTGGGAGGTGATACCATCAGTAATGTATCAGTCCATTTTAATATCCTGAACTCAGGTAGAACAAGGCATAATTTTCTGGTATGGATCTAGCATCATCTGATCTCCTTCAGAACACCAACTTACAGATCTTCATCTCACGTTACATAGGGAACCTGACGGAGATCCCATTTTTGCATTTTAAGAAATGGCAATACAGAAACACTGGGTAAGTAATTGCGTACTTCCTGGCTTTAAGCACTTCCTGAGGGAGCCTCACACCCTATGCCCAGGAGCAACCAGAAACATCATGGAGCTAGAGTCACAATGGGATGCAGCTATGGCATTCCCAAATCGACTGGCTCACAGGGCTGACCCCTAATTCAGAATCTCCCCTTTGTAGGAATGTTTCAAAGTTTCCATGAACTGCACATCCTGAATTCTGTTCACCTCTGATGCTAGGTTCAAGTTCATTAAAGCCCGACCAATGCACGCTTTTCAGACGCATCCAGGCTTCTACAAGAGTATCACCCTGACACCATATTGAAAACCATCTTGACTGCGTTCTGTGGAAAAGGAAGATTTATAAGATGACTTTGAGTCCTTGAGACAATACACATCCCTGGTCTCTTGTGCTTTCATACCTTGTAAACCAACCTCACCATGAAGACTGCAGCTAGCTAATTTACACACTCCATACAAAATCAGGTTATTTGCAAATTAGATTATGTTATACAGTGTATATGAAATGTTATTGCTAGTCACACCTTTCTTCCCTCATCTCCTAGCTGTTTCTCTCATACATACATGATTTTGCATGCATAAGAGGGACTCAAAACCCTATCCAGGTTTCAACGTCCCAAGTAAATTGCTAAATTCTACTTGCTGATGAACAGTTCTGAAGAGAGAATTCTGAAAAGCTAGCTTGCCAAATCCAGTATGGAAAACAGAGCCATCGGCACAAAGCTGCATTCAAGCTAGAATAATATGGCTGAACCTGGGTTTACATTTCTGGAGTGCAAATAAAATACAGGTTGGGGGGGGGGGGGGGGTTGGTGGTGGTTTGTTGTTTTTTTTTTTTTTTTAAAGTCTTCTCCCAAGGCCCTGCTATGCCCTTGAACACTTAAAGAGAACTGTAAAGTAATGAAATATCACTTAGTTCCCACATGCATAAAAATAAGGTAGATGTCACAGTAAGATGTAAACACAAAAAAAACACTTTTATATTTAGACAAACAAGCCTTTCTTTATAAACACAGTAATAGACACATAGGCTCTCTCATACACTTAAGGGAAAAAATTGCCACTGGGTTCATTTAATTACAAGTTTGAAAATAACTGTGTATTTCGAAATGCCAATCAAAAGTTTAGAACTGCAGCCAATGACATATTTGCCTCTTAATGCAACAGACAATGTGTCTGCGGTTTCTGTACAACCAGCAGGGCATCCTGGCATCCTAGTGAGATTCCTACGGAAGGAGAGGAGTTGAAGGAATACAGCTGTTGTCACAGGGGAAAAAGTCACTGATTAAGATTTCAGTGCTCTTTTGTTTTATGCTGTACTTCTGAATGGAAATCACACACATTTAAAGCAGACCAAAGCATTCACTCCCAAACCACTATCACTGCCACTTCCAAAAGCCACATGTCTTGGTAAATCCAGAGAGCTAAAATAATACTGGATTGCACCTTTGTTCTAATCAAAAGCATCCAATCTTTCAGAGCCATAGCAGCTTATGAATGAGAGAAGTCTGAATTCTACGCCAAGAGCAGTTATTAGAGATAAAAAAACTGTTTACTTGAATTTGAAAAGATAGCATGATTAATTTTTTCTCTCTGTATAATGTGCTATAGCTGACTATTCCCATATAATGCTCAAGCCTGCCGGTGAATGGAAAGAATAAGCAAACTGGAAAACAGATCAAAATTCTTATTCAGATAATACTTATATTTGGAATCCTAACAATCTAAAATATTTGAGGAATAGAGGGGAAAAACACACACAGAAAGGTTAAGTCAGGGAAAATAATTATCTTACTCTTATTACTGTTCACTTGAAACAGAAAATCTGTGTGCAAGCATTTCCATGGCTCAGTTTTTCCTGCAAAATGGAAAAGTAATTCTCTTTTACTAAAAATGAGATCTACTTTTTTATTATATTTGTATTTGTGATGGAGTAATCAGACTTTCAAGAGTAGAAGCAGCAAGAGATAAGCTATTAAGTATAGCTCTATGTATCACTGACAAAAGGTATCTGGATCCTTTGGTCTCACTTCCACACAAAGTTCACACTACATAATACAGTCTTTTCAGAGGCAAAGTTCTCCATCTATTCCTTCCATCAAGGAGGACCTATATATTAGTATTTCAAATAGAAGTGGCAGCCGTTAACCTTGTTAACAACCGAATTTGTCACTAACTTTCTTTGCCCTCAGCTTCTGCACTGAAGGTCCAGAACTCATCTTTCCAGAAATAACTATCTTCATAACCTTTAAAAGTATATGGTGTGAAAGATAGCTGGTGGAAAATATTCGTAACTTCTAAACAACAGGCCTACTAAACTTTCCTGAACTCTCAGAGCAGTTCTTAGGATGCACAAGTTCCAAGTAGCCCCTGCAGTATTAGCTCTTTTGAGCTTTAGGATATGTACATTTCAGGTGTGAACTCAGGACAGAGTTGTAACAGAAGACCTAATCATGTTACACAGTCATTGCACTGAGCAGTGTAAATCTGTTTGAAAAGGCATTCATGATTTATTAAAACACATTACACATTACTGAAAAGAATGTAAGTAAGAAAAATGTGTTGAGAAGACAATAGCTTTAAGACTGTGAAGAAGCTTTCCAACAGATATAGATGTTTTAAAAGAATCATATTCTCCCTCTTTCACAAAGAGTTCCCAAGAAAAATTTGCTTTGCGTTTATAAGCTTTCATTTGTTGTGGCCACAAAGCATTTGCCTCCATGGAAAGCCTAAACTCACTGCCTTCATCTCTGACAGAACTTGGGAAAGCCTGAAGCCTTGACTGAATTTCACGTAGAGAAATTATTACAAACACAAACCATGACAAAGAGTTTAATGGATCATCTAGAGACATACTTCACACTTTTGTGTGAAATGAGAAAAAGATTATGCAAGTGTAAGGTGGGATGTGCTACAAGCAAGAAATAAAATATGGCATAGCATGCACTGGCTTCATAAGACACTGAAGGTGCTCAAACCAAATTTCAGAGCATTATCTGAGTTCCGTAAGTTTGGAGCCTGAGGAGAAACACTCAGCCACAATTTTGCGGCCAATTACAAAAACTAGTTTTATGGAATTTAACCACTGTGACCAAGGCAAACTTAATTGTAGCAACCTTCTGGAGTAAAAAGGCTTTCCAAATGATGTCCATGAACTTCTCACACAAATGCCAGACTTTTTCATTTTGACACTTAAATTGTTTTGTGTTTTTTCGGTTTGTTTGTTTGATTGGGTTTTTAGACCAATGACCTTGAAATAGTCTAGATAGCTGATTTCTGTAGTATAATAGAAAACACAATGTTATGATTTAATAGTGACAGTATTAAGAATTAGCATAGCCACATGAGATTTTATAATGGATTTCACATCACAATACTAGTACCCTTAAAATCACAGTATTTTTGCTCCAGGCACCATTCTAATCTGCAACAGTTTCATCTCTGAACCAAACTCCTTGGTGTAACACCCAAATGCTGAACTCTCTATAGCATTCTTCTAAAATACCACAAAAAATTATCAAACTCAAACAATACAATCAGTTCCAAAATAAGCTCAAGTTGTTCACTGCATAAAATTATAAGGCTCACCAGCAGAGTTACTGGCCTGGAAGTCAGATCACACTGTTTTCTTAGAGAGGTCCTTAACGGGCAACAGAGCTTCATGAGGCTGACCACCTAGGTTGCCTACACACCACCACAGTGTTCTGCTAATAATGTTGCTTCCTCTCCTTCAGAGAGGTTGAGAAATCCAGAGTTGACATCCTCTGAAGGAATTAACTATTTTTGGTAATCATGAGTTCCTCCGAAACAGAACATTAGGTATAAATACACTTTACAGCATCCTCACCAAAGTAGCAAGCATCAGCTTCAACATACCAGCAACCATCTGATCGAATCAAGGTAATGATCCGAACTTCCGTAGTAGCGGAGCCAGAGCACAGTCATCCATAATGGAGCAGAAATCCAGAAGAATTCTCCACATGTACAATAGTGAATCTCTACAAGAAATAGGAAAAGAAAAAAGCACAAATACCTACTGTGACCAACAAACAGAAACCAAGGACTCTATGTGGCAAGAGGCTTTAAGTGTACACAAAATAGTTATGAAGAACAATATGAGATCTTACTGCCTACTTTCAGGGGACATTGAAACCTGTAGCAAATGTGCTCCTTCTCCTTTTCAGAGCAGGAAGCAGGTAACTGAGGATAATTTACATTATATTTATTCTGCAATGCAGCAGGCTAGGAACTTCATGAATTCAAATCCCTACTCAGTAGGGATCTTACTGCTGTTTTCAGCTACCTAATCAATTCTTATAAAGGAGATGGTGCCAAATTCTTCTTGGAGGTGCCAAAGCAAAAGGATGAGTGGCAACAGACACGAGCTGCAGAAGGCAAAAAGTTCCTCGCAACAAGGGTGATCAAACACTGGAGCGAGCTGCCTGGAAAGTTTGTGGGTACTCCATCCTTGGGGGCTTTCAAAACTCAATTGGACAAGGCCCCTTCACTTTGAGCAGGCAGTTGGACTACAGGGCTTCCAGGAATCCTTTCAGACCTAAATCACTCAATGATTGTTAAATACAAGCATCAACACAACTCGTTTGACAGGTAAAAACTTCACAAATCACATCAACACTGCCACATTAATTGTCAGATTCCATCCTCAGTTTAAGTGAAGCACTAGGACTTTGAACTTCTTGTAATTATTTAAACAAAGCAGCTATCATCGATCAGTGCATTAAAAATGAAACTGTTTGAGCTTCAGAAATTACAGAAAACATTCCAACACATTTCCATTACTGAACTTCAGTACGTACCTCGCCTCCCACCTAAGTCCTTATACATGAATCTGATTTATTTAAATAAAAGGAATTGTCAGAACACCCCTTCCTAACATAGCAAAAAGAAACGAGAAAGCTAAGAACAGGCTGGTCTTCCATTACCTTCTTGAACGGAATGGCACCATTTTATAGAATGTAAGTAAAACAATGTATGAGATATGCATTCTGTTACTTCCCTAACAGCACCTAGAAAAGTGGAACAGGTTAATTTCAATGAAATGAGGCTTTCCTTGCCAAGAACATCTCGACAACTATCCCAGGCTCCCCTAATCTCACTGTCACTTTACAAGTAATCTTAGCATGCTTTTGGGACAGAGGCTGTGGCATACATACTGGAGAAAAAACAAAGGTGGTGCAGGAAGGAGAGATGCTTGAAGTGGGGCCCCAGGGACTGTGCACTGCGCTCTCTGGAATACAGCTTTGCAGCCACTGCTGTATTTTCAGCACTGCTTTGAGGAAAGATGAACCTAAGCTATAAAAGTTCTAACGTGATATCTTGAAAAAAGAACCAAACTAAAGCTTTACTCTTAAGAAAATGCCTTTCTGCCAAACATGGATGTCTGTTCGCAAAGTTCAAGGGTTCAAATGAATGATTTTAAAATCCCATATAAATCTACACTGAACCTAGAGATTTTCCCCTAAGAAGTTTCAAGGTTTGAAAAGGCATTGAAAGTCTGCATGATAGCAATCAAAAAAAAATTAAGAAACATACTTAACATTAATTTCCTTACTTCTTCCTCATCACCACCCATTTTCTTTAGTAAAAGGACTACACAGTGAATTAGAAACCTCACAGGTCACAGGCTGCCTTCTCCAAGTGCAAGAGGAATATCCCTCCCCCAGAACAGAGAACAAGGCAGCCTGCCTACAGCATGCCTCTGTCTCACTCAGGCTAATGCATAATGCAATTGGGTCTGTTAAATTTCTTGCACTTCCCTTCCCAAGTCAAAGACACAAAGCGTAAACTCCTAATTTCATTCCAGAGGTAAAAGAATTACATTAATGTGTCTTAATTTTGCATTTTCTTACTGTGCCCAAGAACAAAAAAAACTTCTCAAAATGGTAGCAAGAGAGCGAGCTACCCCTCAGCCCATGCCAAGGGCTGGGGAGGGAGCGGGGGCTCCCCGAGCTCCACGCTTTCGGTCCCCTGAGACGAGAGGACCCAGCCCGACTGCTCACCGGCCTCAGCTCTAGGTCCCACTGGCCAGTCGCAGCTCCTTTTATCGCAAGGGAGTTCTGCGAACACTGGCCTGCGGCTCTGACTGTGGTTTGAGGCTTCCCAGCTGCTCATCGCAAAGGCCAAAGCCAGGGCAGTTGTAATGGCAGAGATGCAATTTAAAGTATCCTCAATCTGCCAGACATCAAGCTCCTAGCGACCGGTGAGGGTGATCACCCTGTCACTTATTTTAAGAGTCCGTCCTTCCATTTCATTCATTACTGACAAAAGTAGAGGGAAAGCTCAACCACAAAAATAAGCCTTTGCAGAAGAGTATTAACTAGAGTAATTAACTCTTGTTTTCAGTGTATAGCTCAACCTGAGGAAGTCTGGTCTTAATACATGACAAGAACAAGAAAAAACAGAAAGAAAGAACAGAAAAAATTCTCCTTTTGCATTGTCCAAACTGACCACGCTGAATTGCACACCTGAAAGAAAAATCAGGGATGAGACTTCACATTTGAGACTTTGGCTGCTAATACAGGATATTACACCAGGTGCTTGTAACTCAGTACCAGAATACAAGGCAAAGAGAAAATTTCTGAAAAGGTTCATTAATGTAAACAGCAAATGCTTGCTATGCAGGCATTACTGCAAAGGCATGGCAAGTATTACGTTCAAGGCAGGTCTCTGAATGAGAGCAGCAAGCCAGCTCCTTCAGGAAGGGTGTAGAAGTCCCTGGATAAAGGCTGTTCCAGAGCTCCCTGGAAAACCGCATCTGGGCCCCGCTGCCCGCAAGCGCAGGGGCTCAGCCCCAGGCAGCCTGCTGGCAGTGGGCTCGGAACCGCTGCAGATAGTAAACAGGATTCAAAGGCATATAGGTGAATTGCAGACAAAACTGGGCTCCCTTTTGGCATCAGGAAGAACCTGGGCAGCGGTGTTCAGAGGTGTTATTTGCTTGTCATAAACGGCTGGGAAGGAAGCTCCTTTAGAACTCCTCGGTTGTCAGCCTGCCAGTGTCCGAGAACAGTACGGCGAGGAGGCACTGACCAGACCAAAATGAAATTAAATAGGCATTCACTTCGCAGATTTTTTTCCTTTTTTTTTTCCCCCCCCCCCCCCGCCCCTTCCCTTCAACCTAAACAGAACCTTAACAGGAAGTTTTACTGAAATCAAATAAAAACTCAAGTGGAATTTAGTCACAGCTAGATTTGAAACAGAAGCCACACCTTGGCTATAGATTATACCTCTCAGGAGTGGATCAATCACAACAACTACTCACCCCTTAGCACCGGTTTGAAGTATGAATCCTGTACATTCCCACAGTATAATTATGAACAAAGCTTGACCATTACAGTAATTGAAACAACAATATTTCACAAAAAAAGACAGATATTCATTTAAAAAAGAAGAACTTTTGTTTTCGGGGCGGGGGGGGGGGTGGAGAAAATATTTTAAATACTTTGCTAGGAACAGTAAGGTTAATTATAAGTACATAAAGGTAGTTGTAACTGCCAAAGGCTTTAGTATAGTCCGCACAGAGTCCCTAGCTACTCACGCCTGACTGCCAGATGTATGGCAGCAACAAAATGGAAGAGATCATAAAAATAATTCTACCACAACTTCTAAAACCAAAGCACTAAAAGCTACTTTCTTTCTAAGAAATTAGGAGGAAAAATGCAAGCTGGCTGCTGCAGAAGCAAGAAAACACAACACAGTATTATCTATACTCATTTTTATAGTTCATCCAGTTGTGGCAGCAAATTAATACTGTTTTCCAAGAGTCATTCACAGCTATAATATCTCTTGGGAGGGGAAAAGCTTTGTATACGCCTATACTATACTAGCTACTACTTCAGCTGAGAACACAAAGATCTGGTTGAAATTAGCATATTTTTCTTTGTGGCCACAAAGGCCTCTAAACATCGAAATATTTGGATATTTCCAAACTCTGTTGCCGAGTGTTGAAAAGTCTGCTTGATTGTTCTCAAAATAATATGAACTACATTAGCAATATTTGAAATGTGAAATATGTATTAGAATCAAGTGTTTTGAGATTTGAAAATTCTTTAATTGATGTTAAAAATTAACTGAGAGATGAGACCATCTAGAGACATGACAAAGCACACTACAGAGATGTTATCACTTGATACTGAACAGTATTTAACAAATGTTTCAGCCCTCCTTTCTTATCTGCCAGAACACTTTCCAAATCACAAGATATCTGATGGTGTCATCTTTGAGTGCACAGATCCTGCACTGCACAGGATCATTATCACTATACCTCGATTGACTTAAAATTATGCTTCAACTACTAAAAGTTACTCCAACAGATTAGGGAAGGATTGAAAAGTGTAAGCTTTAAAAAAAAAAACATTAAAAATCCGTGTACTGGAGAGGAACTGAGTATTCCTTGTATTCCTTTCAACAGTATGTAAAAAAGTATTTTTAATACAGTCATAAACATTTTTATCTTGTTTCTGATAAATGTCTTCACTGAAGAGAAAATCACAAAAAAGAATCAACAAAATTGATACCAAATATAACTAACACAGTATGACAAAGCAGAAAATACACAGTTTTCTTTCAGTGTAGGTATTAGCGCAGAAGAATCTTGAGAATTTTTTTTACCCAAACTACACCTTAACCTGACTGCCTGACTCAATCTTCTTCCCCCCCGGACCCTCCCTGCTTATTTTTTTTTAGGAAAGCAACTGTTATTGAAGGACTAATATTTGTCAAAAGATTGAAGAAGAAATGTTTCCATAAGTTTTTGTTTGTTTGTTTTTATAAGGAAAGGTTCACCAGCATTTGCTCTTCCATGAGATAACTTACAAGTTTTGAACTAGAAAATACTCAACAGTTCTCTCTTCCAATACCAATTCCCTCAATTTTTCCTCCTTTTCTTTTTCTTTAAGATCCATCCAGCCACTTCTCTAAAATGCAGCTGTGGAAATATTCCTTCTGCAAACATATTCTGTATGGATTATAGAGCCAGAAAAGTCTCTGGCTGACTTTCAAATTACAGGTAGTCTCATGAGCGCATGTTTGGGTGTGTAAACCAATGCACTGAAATGTTACAACTGATTAATGAGTTTTAACTAAGATTAAATTGGTGTTGATAATATTTTCATTGCATATTCTAAGGAAGTTAAAATGTACAATTAAAAGAAGGTTTCTTTAATACAGATCTTAAAATAAAGAACTGCTGCTTATTTTTCTGACGCTTATCTTTACTTCTATCCAAAAGAGACAATCAGGAGTTTGGAAGAGAGACATGGACAACAGCCTTAATGTTCACATGTGCAGAGTTTAACAAGATCATACGGTAGAAGTGACAGCTACAGAACAGAGCGTGAACTAAAAGCAACACAATAAAATGCAACGATAGCAACATAACACTGTGCCCAACCTATAAAACATGCACTGGTGCTAGAGAGGTTAGCATATGAACAGCTAACACAGCTGTACTGACAAGTACTAGTTTCACACGTTCTGTCAAGTCTGAGCCCAAAGCTCCAAGGCAAGGGCAGAGACCTGACTGAAGTGCCCTCAATCTCCCTCCCGTTCCATAGAAACCAGGATATGGAGAAGTAGAAACAGAAAAGGAGGAGGACAATGGTACATGCAACCTTCCTTTGTCCCCCTGGGAAGCTGAGACGCAACCAGCATAACTCCAGGTCCCACAGTGACTGCCATGCCAGTAGATTCAGCCAAACGTGTATACCCAAGAGAAAGAAAGTCATAAGGATCTTATTTTCAGTCTAATCTAATTCAGTATTCTTACATGCCTTTAGTTTTGTATACTTCGTGTCTGAATCCTCCTGCTTATCCTTTTACACCACAGCTGCCTCCTTAAGGCACTACAGGAAGCGATGGTTACCAGCATCATCTCTTCTCTCTGTCAATACTGTCACAGTGAGGACTGAAACCAGTGCCAGAAGTCCCTCTTCATTATAAAACACATTGAAACTAATTTAGTTTATGTAATTGCAGGTCACTGCACAGTAGACAGACTTCGTGAAGTTTTATCTGAGCAAAGAATCTACAGATGAAGAGAATCATCATGCTACCAACTCATGTGTGAAATACATTTTTCAGTACAATCAAGTGATTTGATGTTCTACATTTCTTTGATCAGCACCTTGCGGTGATTCATTTTTGGTACTAAGTTATTCTTGGGCCCCACCACTGAAGTGTTGTTCAAGATTATTAGCTGTTGTGACAAAACAGCCATCAGTTTTATGTTTCCAGTCAAGTGATCCGTATCATGACTTACCAACATACTGAGGGTAAACCCAACGAAATGTAAATGTTCTTCTCTACTAGCTATATTCATTAATCCTCATTCATTCCTTGGCACTTTCACAGGGGTAGATGTGTGTGGAAATACAATTCAGGACATAGTCAGGAAAATAGCCTACTGAAGCAGCCTACAGAGTACATATTATTATGTGTCCTACAGTTATTCACTTTAAAAATTACCTGAAATGAAAGTCTGGAAATAAGCAGGAGTTACAGCTACTACATGTACACTTCACTTACTATGACCTTATACAAGTCATATCCTCATGCAGTGTTAACATCACCTACCTGCATCTGCATTAAATCTCAACTTTAAAAAAAATGCATAGGGAAAGCCTTAGAAAAGCAAGTGTTCAAAATACTGGTTGAAGAGAATCTCAAGAGATTAAGATTGGGACATCTTTGAGGTTGCCCCTCCTCCCTTCTACATGCAATGTCCTCACTTTTCCTCCACCTTATTTCTCACAAGGATCCCTTGCTCCCTCCTATTTGGAACTGATATTTGGGGGCAGGAGACCGCCACTCTATTACCGCTTTGTAGCCCCAGAGGCTTTGCCAACTGATCTTATACCTCCACCCATTCAGCATTTTCACTTGTAAATGGTACTCCTAGAAAGAGAGATAGTAGAGAGAAAGGAATGAAAAGGTTGAATATTTGCAATGATCACCGATATAAGGGTGAAAGCTGAAATCTCCACTGTCTCCTTGCAGAAGTGCAAAATTACACAGAGGTGCAAAATTACACAGACCAGAAGGCACCAGCAAGCTACAAATTATGATATCCCCTTGGACAGGGAAAATGAAGATAGACAAGAGAAAAGAAGCAGCTTCCAGAAGGATGGGAGATAAACTGGCCTAGTGTCTTTTGTTCTTAACTCCTAGGAACAGAAAGCTGCAGGTGAAGAAGTCACATGAGAAGTTCAGACACATCAAACATCCCAAACAGGTAACATTCAATATTCAGCCAAAAGTTCGTTCTACTGCAGATGTCTATTAAATTCCCTATCAAAATCCCCTATTAAAACTGGAATGCAGAGACTTGTTCATTCCAAAATATCATCAAAACAAAAACAAAAAAAAAACACAAAAAAAAACCCAAACCCCACAGTTAATCTACACTAGGGAATGAACCTGCCTCGAAAGGCAGATTGGTTCAATGACTTAAATAACTGCCTTTTGTAATTTTTACGACTCTGATCTCCCAAATATCTGGTTTATGTTCAAAGGGGTGGAGTAGAAGACAAGCCTGTGGTGTATTGCATCATGTGCATATGAGGTTAAACACTATCTGAAGTGGATGAACTGAGTTTGTAAGACCTAAATCATAGTCAGTTTAGGAAGTCTGTTTCTTTCTCCTAAGCAGTCTGTTTATTTAGAATATTTTTTCATCCAAAAGACATGACATGGTTTCTAAGGAAGTTTACAACTGAAGGCAACTGAGAAAACACAATAAATCTGTTTGCCATTTGTCAGTGTTTCTGGACAGTGAGAGGAGACAGTTATGTTGTCATGGGAAACATACAAAAGTACACAGAAGGGGAGCTGTCACATTGCTTGAAATCCCTATCAGCCTGCTCTTTTCTAGTCTGCCTACATGGTTGCTAAGTAAATCAAAAGTTACAGAAATTATGAGACACACCCCAAAGCTACAGAACTTAAAAAGGGGCACTCCCCATCCACGCCTCTTGTTATTTACAGCAGTAAGACAGCAAAGTCACTGATTATTAGATAATTAGCCACGTTAGATACATAAGCATATTGAATTCAAAGGGGGCAGGTAATTTTTAACCTTACTGTAACATTCTCCATTGCTAAAGACTATCTGCTCAGATTTCTTCTGCTCATTCCAAAATCCTAACATTTTGGACTCCTCGGTGTCAGTAAATATCAAGTGTCCCTTCTCACCAACAACTATCAAAACAATATTTGGCCTACCTTAAGAGAGATAACTTTTCCTTCTATTGGCTCAGTATTTTATCCAGAATATACTCAGCGATACCACTTCAACCAACTGAACAAGCTTCATGCCTACAGGATACAGGACTTTACACAGCTATTTTGGAGAAGTAAGTCCTGCAGAGGTGAATACACATACAGCTCAATGAATGATTGCCTTGAAGACTGGATAAATTCTTTGTTCATCCAACATGACCCTGCCCATTCCCATCCCCACCTCCATGACCTCCTAGCCTGCAATGAGTATATCTGCATGCTAGAGGGATGCAAGTAACTTTCAGTAAAGGTAACAGTAATTATTTTTAGCTGGTCGAGTCTGCTCGAATCACTTTCTAGTGATTCACCTGGTAGGCTTTTAGTCTTCTACTGCATCTGTATTTCTAATCTCTCTTTACATCCCACTAGATAGGTAGCAATAGTTACGCAGCTAAACATAATATTGATGTGACAGTATTTATGCAGTAAGTTAGCCAGTCGGCTCTTGACGTATTCAGACTCAGATACCTTAAAATGTCTTCATGAGGTCCAGACCAAAATCAGACCCTGAAACTACACTTCTGAGAACTTGTACTGTTCAACTCATAGAAAGGCAGGTAAAGTATTGTGGAAATACTTATTTACAGAGTAGTCACAGCAAGAAAAACATACTCTAGTGTACAATTACTGATGATGAAAGCCCTCGATTACATCAGCAAACATATTAAGAGTTACTGTACCTTACCCTACCCAAGACATCTTCCTCATTAGCTCTCTGAAATCGGAATGATTTTGATCTAAACGCAGACTAAGATTGATTTAAACTAAATTAAGAGATCTAGTAAAGGTTAAGCATGTTCTAATAGGATCATGTATTAATTCTACAACAGGTTTGTTTGCGGCTGAGCCCTCTGCTCATTTTGTTTTAATAAAAGCAAATGGATTGAGCAGAACCTTGAAACAGCAACATCAGCTCTCTCCCGAGCCAGCGCAGCACCACAGCTAAAGCCGCTCAGGCTGCGGATGCTCCAAGGCCGTCTCAAGGGTTCGTGGTGCAGCTATGCTTTATTACATCTGCCAGCTCAATAATAAAACGTCTGAGGGTTAGGCTTTGGTTTCTTGAGACAGTGTTTTGTTGTGGGGGTTTTCTTCTAAATCTTCATAAATCCTCAAAAATCTTTAAATAGGGTTAAGTGGGAAATTGAGCAGTTACTAGAGATAAATCTTATCTTACTTGTATAATCCTGGTTTAGGTTAGGAAAAAAAAAGCTGCTGGTGAATTTCTTTTCCTTGAGCATCTGTCACAACAGACTTACCAGTTCTTACGCCTTGCTAACCAAACTAACTCCAGGCAAAATTATATTTATTAGATGTTTGCCTTGCTTTTTTCTTTTTTTTTAGTTAGCTCTGGGGTTTATTGATTTGGGTTTTTTTTTAACTATGTATTTACATAATAAGTACTGGATGGAGGAGTACTCATTTGAATTAGGTCATGCAGTCTGAGCAATAGCAGCCAGCCAAAAAAAAAAAAAAGAATTTCCCACACAGAACCCCACGCACAGCAGTGCAAACACTCCACATGTACCTTTTGGGCTACATTTCGTGACATTCTGGGTAAATACCGTAACATCTTATAAACAAATACAAACTCTCAGTCAGAAATGCGGTTTTACTAAAATTCCCTTATCCTCAGCCTATGACTACATACTTGCATCACGTGTTGACCAGTATCTTCAGATAGTTCCGTTTCATGCTATTTTAAGGCCTGATCTTTTATGCAAACTGCTATTAATTGTATGGTAGGCCATTGCCATTAGAGCAGTTTAACTGGAATTTCACCAGAATTTCACAGAAGGGAATTGGGCTGTTTACTGTTAATGAGGTACTATATACAAAAATAACAAAACCTGGGAGATAGCCTCCTGTATTTTTAAAACGCTTTTCTAAAGCATAACTTTGGTTTATTAATTTATTTATTCCTTACATACCAGATACAATATTATGTGCCTGAAGGTAATAAATATAGATTTGAATAAATTAGTTCAAACCAAGTACTGTGGGCTCTTTTCTACTCATTTCCTTAAGCAATCCTGTGGGTCTCAAGAGTTACTGTGAACCAAGCCAAGGAAAAAAGAAAACAATAAAAAAAAAAACCAAAAAAAACCCCACAAAAAAACCAAAAAAACCCCACCAAAACCCTGACACCACCCACCAACACCCCCCTCCCCCAAAACCAAAACAAAGTAGAAAAAAAAAGACTCTGTAGCAACCTCAGAGGTATAACCTCTGCACCATCTAGTGCTAGCTGTAACAAGCAGTATTGATACCATAAGAAGAATTACCTCCAATCATGTTATTTCTATTTAATATATAACATGTGGATAGGCAGCATGGCCTTCCAAAACGTCTCTTTGAGCACAGAAGATTAAAACTTACTGTATTCCAAGACGATAATGAATAATCTTTTTTTCCCCCCTGTACTTCAAAAAAAAAAAAAAAAGGTTATCTTAAACAGAAATAAAACTATTAGTTAAGTAACGGAATGAAACAAATGAGGTAGTGTTTGTTTAAACTAGTTTCCTTAGATCTTCTGATGGAAAGCAAGAAACATTTTTGAAAGCAACTGAAACCAGAGAGCTTACCTTTGACAGGTTTGTGCTGCATATCAAATTGCAACAGAACTCAAAAGAATGGATTTTCTAATTCAAAGAAATATTACATGTTTTGGTGAATTGGCAATTTCCTCAAAAACAAATGAATGTGCAACCTCTCTCTGGAAGAAGAATCATAGACCTAGAACTTGATTCCAGTATGAGAATAATGTTTCTACATTTCCATCCCAGGAAAGAGCCTCATACGCAGAATCTTGAGATCAGGGTTTTTTCTGAAGTAAGCCAATATATTGAAAATCTAGAAAATACTAAAAACTATAAACTTTAAGAATAACTGTAACCCATAGCCTTCAGAACTGATGGTTTGCTTTCTTTTTCCAGGAAAACCATGTTTTAAAATACAAGATGCTTCCAGCTTCGAGTCCTGTATGTCATTCACTGTTTCTAGCATGCACCTCTGTGACATTTCTATCACTTTGGGATTTCTTATTATCTATTTTTCAGATTATTACTCACAAAGAATGTGAGAGCAATAGCAGCAAGTCCAATTCCGCTGCTTCCCCACACAACAGGCACAAGATGATCAACAGTAATGGTCTATTCAGATATGCTGAGCCTAGATTTGGAATGGTCCCTTTTCATTTCATGGGAACATTCAGTCCTTCTATGTTGAAGCCACAAACATCAATTGGCAAGATTAACAAAATGAAAAGGAAGGCAGTAAGTGTTTAGGAATTAGTGGAACCAACTATTAAGGGAAGCAATGGAGGTCTCCCTGGATGGGCTTCACATCAAGTCTGGATTCCATCTAACCAGATACTAGTCCTTAGACACAAAATATAAATACCAAGTCAAGGTTAATTTTCTATGAAGAACAGGACTCCCAAAACATTGACCTTTGCCTTCAACTTTATTCATTTGATTCCATATATCACAGTATCTAGTCTTCAGGTGAAAAGAATACTCTGCTACTATTCATCTGGGTGGTTTTCAAAGTTCTCGCACAGAAGGCTCATATATGAACATATTCCAGTATCCCTCAATTTCTTTCAGTCATTAATGTAAGGGAGATGAGCCACAGTAATGGAGTTAACCTGCAAACCAGACCACAAGGCAAGAGGAGTATGGATGTAGTGCTTAACTCTAACTAGAAAAACTGACCTCAGCTGTAGAAGTTTTGCCCCAAATGAGAATGTAAACTCCAGGATTCAGAACTCCTGCTCCACTTCCTGAGCTTGAGCCAAATCCCCTCTCAATTTCTCATGCTTTGCTTCATTTTCCCAGAATAAAAAAGACACAAAAAAATTTGAGGGCTTTTTCAGCTTTTAAGTCAGAGTTCTGCAAAACATATCCAGAACATTAACAGATACCAAACTGCAAGCGTCAATAAAAATGGAAGGAGAGGACAAAAGTTAGATCTGTAACTAATACAGTATTAGACTCATTCGTGTAAACTCTAAGAGATGACAATTTGCAATGCTGAGTAAATACAGGGTTTGCTTTCTTTGTAATTCAGTCTCCTGCTTTCCAAAATGGTTGCTTAAGAAAAAAAAAAATGGTATGTTCCCTTGGACTCTGAGAAGACAGCAATGAAGTATCAGGCTTAAGAGCCAATAAAGGAACAGAGCCTAGTCCATAAAAATCTAGTGAAAGTGTTTAACTGATTTATAACTATTACTTTCAAAAAACTCTGAATTTAATTTGCAAGTCAAAACAGAAGCATTCCTGTAGCACATAAAGAAAAAGCAGCAGCAATAGGACTTGATACCACAAGAGCACAAGTGGCCTTTGCTTATTTTATGCAGTTAAATATCTTCAGTCACAATCTGGAGGGAAAAAAAAAAAAAAAAAATTTTTTTTTTAATTAGTCAGTCTTTAAGAATAAAGAACACTTTAAAAATACCCTCCTTCTAACTTTATAACTTTTACATTCATTTTTAGATAATTATAATAACAACAAACAAAATGACCTAGTAACATTTCCAGCTGAAACTCTGGAAAGAAGGAGGAATCTTCTCAAATTGCTTTAGAGAGGGGTCATAGTAAAAACAAACGATCCTCATAAAAGCTTGCCATGTATTTTTCCACTGTACTTAAGGAGAGCACTAACCAGTACAGGCCCACATAAAACAATTTAGTTTGAGGCAAGCTCAGACAAGCTTTGCACATCTACAGTGTCAAGAAAAGTTCTCTCTCGTCTTAGATGTTAAAACTGATGTATCAGAGTAAACCTAGCCACATTTATTTGATGACGGACCTTGCTAATCAGGATCATATTAGGCCACCAGTTGGCCAACACATCAGTTACAACTCTCATCTCGGTTTATTAACACCACATTTTAATACAAAATCAAGTGAACTTTCAGTGAGAGCCAAACATCTGCGTGTACACATTCCTTCTGAGGAGCACTCTCTCCCCCCCCAACGCTGGCAACAATTCTTCGGTCTAACCTTTTAGACAGATACTTCTCAGAGCATTTGGAGAGCTGCAGGCCTCAGCAGCATGAGTCCCAACCCAGCAAAGCACTTAAGGGTCATGAGTGTTATCAACAACTTTATCTGACAGCATTGCATACACCGACCTTCACATTTTAAAGAGGGCCTGGGAAGGAAAGACTACTGTCCAGGTGATTGCAAACCTTATGTCAAGGCCCGGCTCTCAGGTAATAGCAAGTCCCAGGCAATTTCTCAAAGTTATTAATTTCATAATACTCTATAAACAGAAACTAATTTCCAACTTTCTAAATGCAAAGTCCCTGCTTCATCTCTATGCAAGTGTTTCTTAAATTAAAAGCCTGGAAAACATTTCACAGTGGAACAGGCAAAAATAAAACCATGCATGAAACTGGAGTATCCAATTCCATTGTCCCACTGACTAAATTCTCCCTGATACTATTTACACAGATCAGACATGTGTGGTATGAGAAACATGCACAACTAAGAAGTCTTTAATCATACTGAAAGGCCTGCAAAAGAGAAAGGAAAAGAGAAAAAGATTGCTTAACAGCACTAACCCGAGCAGCCCGCTAGAATAGGGACGGCACACTAGGAAGACCATTCACAGACCCATCTGTGCGTTATCTGCCAGATACCATACGTTTAAAAGCCACGCACACTCTAGATGTGGTGCCATTGCGAGCGAGAATCCCTGTGATACATATGTTGGGCAAAGGAACTTCTTGTAGATTCTATATGAGCTCAGGAAGTAGGGCAATTTATCTCGAGATACCCCACTGAAATTATGAACTGTGGAGTAGTATCATCAAGACTTCTCTAAAATTCAAAAGGGAAACTCAAAAGCTACTAAGGCATTTGCACACATTATTCCTTTTGAGTTAGGGATCAAAGGAGCAGTCATATGTACCTGGTACCACTGGGAACATGAATCACTGCTAATACCCAAGCTTGTAAAATGTATATGCAATGAATGCACCAGAAGGTAGTATTGTCAGTGTTTGGGTACATTTCATCCTCCAACTGACAGAAGACAGCAGCCAGGTTTTGGTTTTTTTCATTGAGGAATACAAGAAAATACCCATCCTTCTGATTCATCGTGGCCCAATGCACTGCACTCAACTGCTGCTTTGTTTTCATAATTGGATAATCTTTACTCCATATTGCGATAGGATGGTTTTAATGAAAATGTTTTCATTGTGTGTCCGGTCAGTGACTGGACTAATCTATAGTATTGTTATAGCCTCACAAAACAGGGCAAATGGAAACAGAGCTTATCACAGCACACCTGATGCCTTTGCTATCCAAATAAGCAAAATGTACACAAGTGAATTTCAATTTATTGGATTCAATCCAGAAATCCACAGGCAGGCTAACTTCCCATTGATTTCAGTCGTGAAGAACTAAAGCTTTAGATAGGACTGCTCTTCTTGATTAGTCCAACAGATTTAGAAGAGTTTAATTACCTTAGATTAATCAAACACTGGAGTCTGGCTGAAGGCTAATAAATACTAATTAACAAAGATTATCTCCAAATATCTATTAAAGACTAATTTAAGTTATCTTTTGGCCACAGAAGCTAATTTGTCAGTAAAAACAGTTTTAAATAATAAGATCAGAAGTGATTTGTAGGCAACATTTTTTTAAAAAATCTTCTTAAAAAGTTAACTCTTTAACCTTCGATATCAAGCAGACTAAGGATAAAATACCATTCACCAGGCACATGGTCTAACACTATCTAAACAACGCTTGAAGATGCCAAACAAATTATTCAATTCAGAAATGTTTCCAAATTCTCAGGCCTGCCACCAGCAGGTAAGACTAGATTAACAAACACTTACACATCTTTTTTTTAAAACCCTAGTCAAACTATTTAAGAACTCAGAGCAGGCAAAAAAACCTCAAGGTATGTATTTTTTAATATATATAAGCATATATAAAAATACATATATATATGACTGGAATACGTATTTTTTTATATATATATATGTATTTATATATATTCCAGTCATAGTATTAGACAGTGTTAGTTTTTTAGCTTAGCACAAAAGAACAATGTGCTTGTTCCCTTACATTGAGTGCCACCAACTGCAGAGCTGTCTTCCATCTAGAAAAGGATGAGCCTCCTCTCTTGAAAACAGAAACATCTGTTTTCTCAAGACATCTGCTAAAGAAGCAAGGAGAACAGGATGTAAACTGCTTAGTCAAATAGTTTAAAGATAATGAAGAAATAATTAATTACAAGAAAAAAACTATAAGATTAAGATCTGCATGTAATTAGCTGTACTGAAAATGCCAAAACACTATGCTCAGAAAAATATAATTAATGAGCTCTTGAGAGCTCCTGATGATTCTCACTAACACAGCGATAAAGGGTGCTGCAGTCTGCTCCAAATGTTTACTGGGCAGGACCTGTGGAGCTGGGCTCCCTGCTTCCAGCCAGGCATATGCTAGAACAGTATGTTTTCATGCTGTGCCCAAGTCCCATTAGACTTGGCAGAGCCATAACCTATGGATTATGAGGCTTGCACTCAGCCAAAGACAGCTTTACCAGCACAGCTTGACTTGGTCCAAGTGCAACAGCATGAAAATATATTATGTTTTGGGGCACTTGTGGAGATTTCATTGATGAAGAATACATTGGATCTGATCCTTCACTAGCTAGTAATTTATTATAGGGCTATGGAAGTCAAAGAAACATGCAGTTTACATTTTGTTAACAAGCAAGGGGAGAGATTATGTCCAGTTACTGTTCTTCCAGTGCTGGGTGTTGAAAAAACACACATGGACCAAAACTGAAAAATAAAAAGATGAATTAAAAATACAAACATGTTTTTTCTGACAGATTTAATGATAATCGAACTATTTCTATTAGTTCGCTTTGTACTGCTATCCATGATGGATCCAAAAGTTTTTTTAACCTACTGATTTTAAAAATTGTCACTTCTTCCCACCTTCCTATCTTCTCACCTTACAAATAAAAGCTCTTTGCTGTCTTACTAGCTTTTATCTTCCAGCAGGAGAGCAAAAGTGACCTGCAACACTCCTACTAGGAGTGGGAAGCTATGGGATGGCCCAGTCTTTTTGGTGGTGGAGCCAAATGCCAGTTCCAAGGCATCTCTATAGGCTGATGGCAGAAATGCACAATTTCACAGCCCCATCACACAGGAGTGGTCAGGTTGAAGCAGGACAGCACTGCCAACTTCCAACATTTTTAAACTGCCTAACTAGACACTCAAGAACACACCTCTACACTGAGGCCAGATATCTCCTCCTAAAGGCAGAGCTATTCCTCCCCAGCAGCACTGACTTTTTGCTTACGTGCTACAAGATGGTAGGGAACAAAACAAAAAAAAAAAAACCAAACACCAGGGACTACTATTTCCCCACTTCATGTAAGAAACCTTGCCAAGACCAATGCTAGACGCAGCAGTTGGAGATCTGGGTAAGCAAAAAGGGAACTCAATCACCTCTTCCCACTGCTTCTAATTTTTTTTTTTCCTACTGCAACATATTCTACTACCCTGAAGCAAGGCAAAGAAGGCACTTTCTCTAGTCATCTACTTTGGCAGGTCAAAAGAAATCAGCTTGCAGGCAGTGCTAGGCTTATAGCCTGCCAGTTGGACCATTCAGATACAGGCTATTCTCCTACCGTACTTTTAGAGGACATTGCCAGGTGAGGTCATAAAATTCCTCAGTTTCCCTTCTACGTTTGTTTTTCATTAAAGACAGTCAGAAATTTTAGAAAGAATTTTTTTTTTTCCAATGGAAAAATGCTGATTTGTAGAAACAAAGTTCTACAGGAACTGACACTGTCAAACGTCTTTCAATGAAAACCAGATACAGAAGACTAGCAAGCCCACCCACAGGCAAGCTCCCGAGGGGGCAGTCCTCTTGGCAGACATCCTGAGCTCAGATTTGCAAAGAAAAATTAGTTGGAAACGTGAAAATTTCCACAGTATGGATGTTCCAGTTCCCACACAGCTTCCATGTTAATTGGCTGGTTTTAAAAAAAACCAAGTACCCAAGATGTAGGCTCATCCTCTCAGGAAATGAATCAAAACCAACAGTCAATAGCAGTCTTCACCACTTATCAGGACACATTCTGCCATTAGCTAAATTAAATGCAGGAGGAAAGACTCTACCATCACAAACAAAGAGAAGGGAGCAGTAGAGAAGTGCTGATTCTTCAACAGAAGGGGAGAACAAAAGCTTGTATCCACCCTCAACAGGGAGTGGAGAAGCTGCACATAGTTTACATGGTTCTCCTTCCTTTGAGCTCAAGTCTGAAGGGAAAAGAAGACTCAGCAATGCAAGATTTAAAGTTGACACAACCAGCTTACCTACCTCAACACACAAAATGAAAATTGATGGAATTGTCACTTAACGATGGCATAAGCCCTCTACACATGAATTATTTTTCCTGCCATTTTTTACAGCCACTTCCAACACAATTGTTAAAACAACCTCCCTTCAGCTAGCAGTGAAAACAAATATAACCTAGATGAAAAGGTCAAAGATTATTACTATATACAAACAAACAACAGCAGGCCATAATACCCCCTTCTTTTTAAATTAAATGCTTAAATTTTAATATAATCAGAACTTCATAACAGAATTAGGAATTTTTTTTTATGCTCAAAAACACAGGATAGGGATGCTTCCAAACTGACAGTAATTAAGAAAGTCCACTGCTGCTAACTCGCCAAACTAGCTTTTGAAAATGGAGTTATTTTGTACATTTTCCCCCTGAAAATCTGTTCCGTGAAAGACTAAAACTAAGAACATTGCTCTCTACGTTTCACTTTCTGCACTGGCAGCTAACATAGGTATCACAGCCATGTATATATACACACGTTCTGATGTACATACGCGCTTATCTTGCCTGTCAGCTGCAAAAGTGTTCATCTTGGCCAGGCAAGCCCCCTCCAGAGATCTGAGCAGTGCTCTCCCACCTAAATAGATGAGATCCAAAACTAAGGCCATGCTGGTTTTAGGCAGAAAGTCATTAGGTACTATGACTAGCCATGTTGAATACATTAATTTCAACCACCCCAGGATTTCCAGCTGAAAGCCTTCAACAGGGATCCAGCCAAGAGGAAGGAGAGAAGGTTGTTCCTCCATGGGAAGCTGGCTAGACTAACAAGGGAAGCAGGGCAGGACGCCTCAGGAAGGCAATTCCTTGGGGGTACACAATAACGGGACCTGCTCATTTTTTATTCAAATGTTAGTGACATTTTTTGTCCTAATTGGACTTCTTTGTTTTCCTTCTGTTTATCCAAGCTACACCCCATCCCATCCTCCGCGTGACAATAAATCTTCATTTGCCCGATCTGGAAAGTAAAGGCCTCACTGCAGATGGATTTTAGAATTGCAGTCCCTCCTGCAGTATGGCCACAGACATTACAAAGCGTGCCTTCTGAAAAATACCACCACCTTCAAGACCCAGGTGGAACCACAGACCTACTTAAACCTACATGGGATAGAAAAATCGAGAACTTTCTTAAATAGCAACAATAGCAGACAAATGAGTACAATTCTTTCATTTCTGCACAATTTCATGTGAACAGAACAAAATATTCTCATAGTAAAGATGTCACAATACTCTGTATCTCATGTAACTTGAAAATAAGTTTGGACTTGACAGGTTCTAAGTATACGCAGCCGTTTAGGAGAAGTCACCAAATTAAGACACTCCAGCACTGAGGAAAACAAGAAACAAAACCCTCAGAAGTTTTCTTCTGAGATATTTAGTTGTCATAACAATTTGATTTTTCTATAATAATCTGGTGATCCAAAAAAGATGCATTCTACAATATGTTAGATTGTTCAGGACTGTCTTGCCTATCTCCAATGTGTCTACATTTTGAGGTAGAAAACACAAGGGGAACACAAAGTGAGTATCAATCTTTCGTACTGCGTACTGAGCAAATGCCAAAAGCACTTTTGTCATCATAGTAACAGCTCAAATGATTTTTCTTAGTTGGTTGATTGGGAGTTTTTTAATGAAGAAATAGTTCTTTTCCCTTTCTTAGACAGTCAGCTCTTGAAAGTCAAGCCTGGGATGTTTAGATCCTTCTACACTTCCACACCCATTAGTAAATATTTTTAATTGTGCAACTTCTGCTATGTGCTGACAGGAATAAGGTTCCAGAACAGGAACTTAATGAACTCATTACAAAGCTGGAATAAAACTTTCTGACTATATGTGAATACAAGGACAAATAGAAAGAGCAAGGATGGCCAAGAAAAAGGGTTGACTAGCACCTGATTGAAGCAAGTGCCTTGGCTATAGCCAGTGTAATAAAGAGCCATACTGCAAGTTACACATTACAGAACTTCTTGTTTCCCCACACCTGCGCTCACCCTTGCCAGAATCATTTCACTCCTCTACCTCCAAAAACAGTCAAAACCAACGTACTCTCCATATTTGTAGCACCTCTGGATAATACCCCTAATTGCTGCCTCTGGTTTGGCATCCAAATAAGAACTTAATTTGTCTATATATACAAGAACAGAACTATTTGTTTCAAATGCTGCTACATGCCAGAGAAAGTAAGTTACACAAAGAAAAAACCCATTATGTCAGCACTGTCACTTTCTGAAGCCATATGACAGTAAGTTGCTGCCTTCTTCAAAGTAGGGAAATATTTTTTCCGCCATCAAGTGAGTGTTATTTGATGAAAGAAAAGCTTTACTAGCTAGCGGATAATGAAGCCTTTTCAGCAATGCCTCTCATCTACAGCCAAATGGAGGACAAGCAAAAGCAAATTGCTTCTTCAGTTAAAAAAAAAAAAAACATTTATTTTCATGTGTTCCACTTCTATTATCATCCCTGGTATTTTTCATTCTCATGGTTATGTGAGCAGATATAATATTCTAACTTTCTAGCTTACCTGCCCTTATTCAAAAAAATCAATCCAGCAAAAAAGCATTACTTTCATTTAAAATTATTCCAAGAACCACCTTCATTTTTGGGCTCTCTGACAAAAGTACACATCAGTCCCTCTGTACCACAACAGTTTTCAGGTAATAACATCGATGGCTTTTGTGAAGTAGCTTGACAGTTCTAATACTGCTGCTTTTGATGAAAGTCAACATGAAGTTTGGTACTAAATGCAAGACAGAAGATTGAGAAAACAAGATGGACCTTTGAGACAATACGTACTTTTCCACCACTTCAAAGCTGATGGAAAAGGAAACTCCTACTCCACCTGGTCAATATACAAGGCCTGTGCTGTACAAGCTCAGTCAAGAAGTAAAGGTCATTGATCTTCATTAACAGGCCATCAACTTCAGTATCAAGAGAAATTATGACTTGCAGGCTAGCAAGTCTCACTTCCATAATGGATTTATGGAAACTGTAACAAAGAATAAAAAATACTGAATAAATGTGATATATTGTGCAATATGCAAGATAAAATTTAGAGTTTATTCAAGGATACATGCATACGTGTGCAAGGGTCATACAGTAGATAGTTTTTAATTTCCAGGAAGCTTTTGGGTTTGTTTTTTTGTTTTTCATGGGTTTGGGGATTTTTTTGTGAGTTTTTTGGTTTTTGGGTTTTTTTTTTTTTGGGGGGGGGGGGGGGGGTCTGGGGTTGTTTGTTTGTTTGTGTTTCAAACCTTACACCAAAGGCACCAGACCAATTCTTGATAAGACATTAAGGATAAACAATAGGTAGAAATGCTCAGATTTCATAACGAGTTGAAGTGAACTGTAGGGAATTCCTTGTGGTAGCAATTGGGACTTTTACTGCTCAATATGGTATCATTGAGGGGACAAACAGTGAGGTTTGCACATTAAAGTAAGCATATTAACAAAACAAATATTTTCAGAACTAAAGCTAACTGAGAATAATGACGGGAAAAAGCTTGCAATCCTGAGTTACATGTCAGAGAAGTGCAAATTAACGCACATTAAGAAAAAAAGAACATAAAACTGTATGCCTCTAATAATGGGCTCTAAATTAGCCATTCCTAATCAAGAAGTAGAACTTGAGAGTCACTTTGGTTACTTTATCTAGTACAAAAACCATAGAAAACTGTGGCCTTGTGAATCAAGGGTAGGAAATGGTTTCCCCATCAGAGGAAAGGCTATAAAAGAAAAGGACTCATCAGTATGAAACACAGACAGGTCTTTGCTGGATCGTGACACAAGTCTGTAAAATGGTGTAGAGGAAGTCATAGGGTGCAATTATTCACTTCTCATAAAATGAGGACTGGGGGGCACTTCATGCACTTTTTACATACCTGGTTTAAAACAAACAAAAGAAAGCACTTTTCAGACAACACAAACTGCAGAACTCACTGCCTCAGGATGGTCGAAAAGCCAAATACATAAATGTCTTCAAAAGGGAGACAAGAAATTCACAAAGAATTTGTCTGTTGGTAGTTATGAAATACAAAGAATTGGGGGAGATCTCTAAGTCAGTAAGTCTTTAAACAGAAAATTGTCAGAAGCTGAGTGGGTGGGGAAAGAATTTTTTTTTTTTCTTTCTTTAAGTGCACAGAAATGCCAGTCAGGGGCAGCGCAGTAGATGGGTGAACTCTTGGTCTGACCAGCATCACCAGTCCCACGCAGAGAACCACCATCATTGAATTAGACAGCCAAGACAAGAGAACTGTGGACTGTTTCCACTGCTGTCATAAATAATAGGCACCACTTTGGCCATATTACTTTGTGTCACTATGTACACATCAGCTGAAGTTCTCTAGAAATTTGCAAATTGCTTTGAAGTTTGCTGATGAAAAGGGCTGTGAGGGACAAAATAGAACAGGGTAGAAACATAGCCCTCATTTGCACACTATTTCCCTTTACAGCTGATAGCTTGAGTCAATCTGAATTTTCCAGAATCCAGATTTTGACCTTAGGCTATTAATGGTTACGTGGGGGCATTACAATAAAAGGGAATAGATGTAACATGCACGGAAGCAGAGGAACGATTGCTAGGCATATGAAAGCAAGACTGGCTCTTAGGACTCTCTCTTACTAGATTTACTTCAGGACAACACTACTAGCTCAGCATTAAAGCTACTAGACACAAGAGAAAAATCAATTTATAATAGACTATACACATCCAAGAAGAGGCTACAGTCACAGAACTTTGACTGGAAATGTTTAAAACACTTTGTGTCTTTAACTCTGCTACACTTCTACGGGACTGTTTTAAATGATTGAACTTTGCCAAGTATCTCCCCTTAGTTTTGGTGAAATAACATATAAGGAAAACCAAAAAACATACATCAGTCAATCTCTTTCAGGAATTTGCTTCTTTGTATTTTTCCTAATACTCAAACATGACTAAAATAAAAGTCTGAGGGTTATTCTCACTCCGCTTTTGTTCGCCCAGCATTTAAAAAAAAAAAAATCAGACATGGAAAAAAGTGTCAGCCAACTGTACAAAGTTCATTCTGAAAGGCTTTTTATCATAATATGCTTGATCACTTGATGCTACAAATGCAATTGTATAGAAACCAGTGTGACAGCATATCAACTGTTATTACTATTTTGACATAAGCAAAACACCTACCATGTTTGAGGTCAACTATTTTTCAACTAAATACGGCAGTATAGGTAAGGCCCACAGTTCAAAAGCATGAGCCATAAAGAAGCAAGACAACACATAAGGAAGCAAGGAAACCAGACCAGTCTCAGCAAACATAGGGTAGGTGCTTGCTTCTACTACAGGACAGACAGGCTCTCTCTGACAGGACAGCTCTTTCTGTCTGCCACTAAGAGGAATTTCACCCTAATTTCACCAATATTGCCATTTAAAATGGCATTCCGAAAACAATCTACAATATTGGAATTACTATATAGCCTTTAATTAGTTTCTGCTGCAACAAATGTTTTGCTCTTATACAGTATTTCAGGACATTCTTTTCCGTAACTGTTTACTTTTTTTTTTTTTTTTTTTTAAATACTGGTGCCCTACCCTGTTGCTAATGTTTACTTTCCCCCTCCTCCCCCATGGAATTTTGTTTGGCCAAGAGCATCTTATTTTTCATGGAAGTCCTAGTGGGAGGTAGGAATCGCAGAGCCACAGCAATTAATGATAAACAGACATTATTTACAGATTAGTCTGAGTATCCCACTGACAGAAGAAAACAGAGCCCATTTTAAACCTTTGTAAAATCTGGAAATATCTTTCCATCTCCTCCACATTCCCTCTGCTAGCATTTGGGGGGGGGGGGGGGTGTTTCGTTTGGGGTTGGGGTTTTTTTAAGTTTCTTTTGGTACATGAGAAATTTGAAATGCTGTGCCTTCTTTTTGTATTCCCTCACACACACAAAACACTCTTTTTGCTGTAAACTTATGAGGAATTTAAGTTAAGGTCCTTTGCTCCTCTTATGGCATAGAAGTACTGATACCTGTTAGCTTTAAAAGCACAGCAGAGATGGGAAAAGCTCCTGCTTTCTTAGGTGTTTTTGAATAAATTTGTGCATTGGGAGAATCTTTAACTTGCTGCCTATGGTAGATGAAACACCCTTTCAAAAATGCCAGCACTACTTAAGAGCAGGTAATATTAAAAAATAAAATTGTATTTAGTTGTATAATTAAGCTCCAATCTTCAATTAAAGGAAAGGATATTGCAAGATTATGTATATGTTCAGGATTTTGGTACTGATGTGCACAGAGACTAATGAAGTCAAGAAAAGAATCTAGGCAAGTAAACAGCGCCTCAATAAAGGCAAAACATAAAAGGCAGAGAAGAGCATAAACGTAGTCAAATCATGACACATGCAGATCATTTAACTAACATGGAGGTCATGCTAGAGAGTTTTCCTGAGACACACAACTGAAACAAAACAGAAACAACAAACCGTCTACTGACTTTTCACCTAGTCCCTAAACCAGAGAGGTTCTACAGGAACTAAGAGATGCTCACAGCCTACAGTGAAATCCAGACCCCAGCAAAAAAACATTTCAGAAATGTAAAATATAAGATTACTACTTTCTTAGGTCACTCAGTCAGCTCCTCAGAAGCTCCGAGTAGCCAACAACCCCGCTGCTCTGGCTGCTTGTTTGTAGGGATGCAAAGGTTTTCATTCGATACCCTCTCCCACTCCACATCAGAGAGCTAGAACACACGTTGTTTTGGAAAGCACTAAATTACAATGTATTGGTAATAGTTTTGAGCATCTGTTTTGGCAGCAGTGGGCAAAGGACATGATCTATAGGTACTGCCACAGAATATACCCCAGTGACTTCTCTGGGCTTAGGACAGGCTCACTGTCACCCAGCCACCTGCGTTAAGATAAGTTATCTCTGCAATAAGGAACGGCAGTATCATTTATGCAAGATAATTCAATGCAAAGTTTCATTTTGAAACTATGTTTTTCTTCACTTTAACTCATACCACACTGCCAAAGCTCTGTGGTTAATTCACTGTCTGGTACAATTCCCATCGCAGAATCAAGGTGAACATGCGTCTTTGCACTGTGGGCTGAAAAATTCCCTCCTTTTCATTCTAGTAAGCACATGTTGCTTTTTGTAGTTGTATCAGCCAAAGAAATACAGTGATATGAAGGTGTATATTGTACCCATGGAAACAGGTCAATGCAAGTCTAATGTGTTTCTCATTTATCATGGGATAACTTATTTGAAGATAGGGTAAACAGGAAAGCGAGACAAAAAGGCAATGAGGTTTTTTTAATCTACTAGGGCTGTACCAACAGTAGCAAGAAATCACCGCCACAAGATATAAACAAAAGAAAGCAAATAGGATCTGACTCTTCTATACACCTATGCAACACAGTGAATGAACAGAAAAGGGTATTAAATCAGAACAGCAGCATTTTACACTATTTTGAAGGACACACAGCAAAAGGCAAGGAGGAACAAGGCCCACAGAGGAAACGTGGTTTGCCCAAGGTCACACATCAAGTCAATAGAAGTAGTGAGATGAGTTCCCTGCTCCTGACCTTTCACAAACTGACAGACCATGCTCCCTTGTGGCCTCTCACTTCCAGGACCTTCCATCTGAAGCTTTTCCCCTGCACAAATGAAAAGGCAAATAATAAAGAAATCTGCTGTGAGAAACAGACGGAGGTATTTTTGTGATCACTAGCCCAGTACCTGGAGCCCTGTTTACACTGTAACTTTTCACTCTTCAATCAAAGGAAATAAAACAAGTATTTTTGTCTTTAGCAAATACCTAATAACTTCCTGGGACATACATTATACGGCACATGAACTGAGAAAAGCTTTTGATCATTATCTTGGGAGCTACAAAGCACAAAGTAGCGTAAAGTTTATGCTCATGAGATTTGTTTCCTGACACAACAGCTACAAGAATTCAGCATCTATTCACTGGGAAAAATCATGAAAGGTGGAAAGTGCATAAGCATATGATTCCTATAGGTTTTATTACATGCATACACAGTATCTATTTTTCATTTACCAGACGGTACGAAGTAAAGAGAAAACTCATTTTCTAAATGTCCCACCGCGAAAAGGTATTATACTTACAATTCAAAGACTTCAGTTAATCTAGGATAAAAGATCAAGTTAACAAGCATAATAACCACTCTACAGGCTAGATACAAACCTTCCTAATTTGGTTATTTGTATTCTTAAACTGCTTAAAGATACAGGCAGAAACTTGTGTGAAGTGGCTTTTCTCAGTTCATTCTTGCCTCTCCTGTGCCATCTACTGCTTACAAGTTGATACTGACACTGTAACACTTTGCTCAAGATTCCGCTGACCATTGCTTCCCTGCTCACTTAAAGCTGGACAAGAGAAGCTAAGCTTTCAAATTTGAACTTCAGTGAGTTAAGGACTTAAAACGAATAAAAATACACACAAAAATATATTTTAAAAAAAAAAAAAGGTTTACACGCCCGTGTGGGAATGTAGCACGTGCTTGTGGAAACACTACGTTAAAAACAACCAACACTGTCTCCTGGTAGTCATGCGCAATTGTAATGCAAGTAGCACACAAATTCCTGTCAAAGCATCTGAGTAGGGAAAAAGACACAGGGGGAGTCAAACAGAATAATCTTTTCATACATAGATCTTCATTTCTGCCCACTTTGTGGTTTGGCCCCTGCACGGTATCTTGTCAGAAGAGCCACTAATAGCAGGGGTTGCAACAGCTACTACATACTTTTTTCCCCCAACTTAAACCTTTGTCCTGCTGTGGACTCTAATTCTCATTTATTGAGCTGAAAGCATGCACCATCTTTACAGTATATAGCTAGATAGCACACCCTTCCATCAAGTTAAAAGTTGCTTAAGGCTTCATACTGCAGAAACCGACTGCTGATTTTGTGGTTGAAAGTGCTGACCCCAAAAAATGGACCTACAGCTGTGTCCTACATGCTAGGCTTCCTGGCAAATATAGCTACTCTTTCTGGAAGGTCCAGTATTGTTCAAGTACACCACAAAACCATTTGTCTTCACAGTGATGACAGAGGAGTAGAAGGCCTTTCAAAAACTGTAAAAGCATGAAGGAAATACTTGGTAAGTTAACTGCCTCTTGACTAAAACTCAGAAACCTTTTAATGTTCACAAGCTATCGGTGAATTCTGGAAAAGGAAGAATTCACCAGTTGGGAACAGAAACACAGGTTAACATGCTGCCAAATTCTGTGTCCCTGTGAAAGGAACACAGCAACAGTTTGGATTCTCACTTCAGGGGAACTCTGTTTTGCCCTGCCTGAGCAAATTGCAGTTGAAGGACCCCATGCCTGTATTCTTCTCTGTGGTCCCTAAACTCTAAGAAGATAGATGCTGGGGGCAAGTTCCAAATTGCAGTACCTTGAGGCACTGAATTTTTATCAAATCAAGCCAAACCAACACATTTTTATTGGTTCAAACTAAACATTTCATTTTGATTCGTATCTTAGACTAAGACATAATATTTGCTTTCCAACTAAAAAAAATTTGATGGAAAATTTTTAGCTTTCAGGATTTTTTCTTTTTTAATTTAAATAAAGTAAGCCTGCTTAATCCCTATAATCTGATATATGCACAAAAGGATGCACTATTTGAAAAGTTTTAAGGATGCATGTGAAAGATAAATCAGGAAAATAAGATGTCATACAGGATCAGAGAAAAAAAATCCCTCTGTACAGAGCAACACAAGAACAGCGTTTATAAGAAAAGAACAAAGGAGGCATGAAACAGCAAGATTACCTATGCTTGAAGGTGAGCATGCCAATGACTAGCAATCATTATTGCTTAAAATTGCACAACTCTGTCAGACTGGACCCAGAAACACAGGAGATCAAAACACTCCAGGGCCACTGCTAACATTACAGTGGGAAGTAACAGCAGAACTGCTACCAAAAAGAATTACTAGATGATTCATTTTAACCTGTGTGTGAAATCAGGTGGTAATACACAGCAGCACAGAGGTGGTACAAGACTGCAACAAAGACGTTATAATACATGTTAATGTTACATGACAACATGTCTTCTTTCCAGGGGGAATGGGTTGGATTTGAGGAGGGACAAGAAGGTATTTCTTTCAAAGTACAGTCCTACTGTAGCTATTATAAGTGACTTCACACCACTGCCTTCCATTATTATATAGTCAACCCAATTTTACTATTCTTGGTCGTGAACGCTGTCCAGCCCCCTAAGCACAACATCATCTCAATAATATAAGAAGTTATATAAACCAATCATGATGGTAACAGCACATTTTCCAAATGCCTGTTGTCTCTGAAAGGAGTTCATACTGAGCTACAAGCAAATCATAAAATGAAAGGCAGTCCAAGAGCAGAACTGTGCCAAGCTAGCAAAGTTTATGAAGTTCAATTTGAACTATCATTGCTGTCATCTTCACTAGAGAAAACATCTTTTCACAATGGAAATGTTAGGTTTCCAGTGGCAGAAGTAATTTTTCTAACAAAATCTGATATAACAGTATTTCTCCAGTCTCCCAAAACATGGAGGCTTTTGGTGTTAGTTTTTGAGTGTTTTGTTGTTGGGCTGGGTTTTTTTGTTGTTGTTTTTCTCTCTCCACCGAACAGTACTTCTCTCCAATGTGCAGGCCTGGATACCCACACCCAGCTCAAGACCCTTTCCCTCTGCCAACACCATACAGAAACATGACAATTTTCCCAAGAGAAAATGAGCTGTCTCACTTGGGTCAATGTCCACTCGAAGTCGCAGGGATGAAACTGGCAGAGAACTCTGTTTTGAGGAGTGGGATCATGTTCCCTACATACTTTCCTTGAGCATCTTAGAGTCTGTCAGAGAGGTCTAAAAAAAATGTTGGTGGCCAGATCCAAGGAAGAGCCAGAAGAAATATAGCAAGATCTGTAAGTGTACTGAACATACCCAGATCTAAATAACATTTAAATTGTGGCATCTTCCACTACACATTAGGTGTGGAGACATAGTGTTGCAGACATCTGCACAGGGATCAAGGGCTCTGGCCAAGGAGCAGCTGTGAGAAGGAAGTCTGAAAGCTGGAGTTTTCCAGCTCTGGTGTGCCAGCAGTCACCCTGAGCAAGGCAGAACCCGCAAAAGTGTTCTCAAGCCAGGACTCCTTAAGAATCCTCTCTCAAGTGAACAGTCCCCCCACTACTCCCTTCCTGCCCAAGGTAATAATCATAGAATCGTTTCGGTTGGAAAAGACTTTCAAGATCAAGTCCAACCATCAACGATGCCCACTAAACCATGTCCTGAAGTGCCTTTGTCTACATGCTTTTTGAACACCTCCAGGGATGGTGACTCCACCACTTCCCTGGGCAGCCTGGTCCAATGCTTGACAACCCTTTCAGTAAAGAAATTTTTCCTAACATCCAATCTAAAGCTGCCCTGACACAACTTGAGGCCATCTCCTCTCATCCTATCTCCAGCCACCTGTCAGAAGAGACCAGCACCCATGAGAGATGACAGAAGTGAGAACAGGTAAGGACAAGCTCCAGCAGGCTTTACTAAGGTACAAGTGTCTTTAGTGCTCAGACACATTCACACCTGCAGCGTGAATATGGATTCAGACAAAATACCAGAGGAGCAACGCGTAAGCCCTCCATGAAGAGTCTCGATCACAATACTGATTTTCATGAAACATTGCTAACAAACTTCACAGCAGAAACATGGAAACCACAATTAAAAACTAACCAGACTAGAATAACACAAGAGTGTTAAAAAAAAAAAAAAAAAAGGCAAAAGAACAGTCAGAGTTTAGTCAGGAAGAAACAGTATGGGCTGACGAGAAATCAGAAAAGCCAATGAGCTCACCACATTCTTTTTTAAGCGAGGCCTGGCAAATCCAAAAAAGCTGAAGTTCAAATGTTTTAGTAGCTCTCTGAAAGTATACCAAAGAGATTAAAAGGTGCATTCTGGAAAGCTAAAAAATGAACAAAGAAAACAAATATGAAACTGCAATTCTTTCTTGGCATTATTCAGAAAGCTTGGCTTCGTCACAAGTAAAACACTACCTGGGCACCTAAGCTGCACCTCACTGTAAATACCTAAAACATGCAAGTAGCCCATCTAGCCTGAGTGTATCTGTTCAGCTTGAATCTGTGGGGGTTTTTATATTAAATTCAAAGGGGAATCCAGTGTAAAGAGATCATCTCCAGGGAGATAAGTGCAAAGCAAGAGTTTCTCAAATTATATGGATTCAATTAAAACAAAATGTCACTTGCTGAGATTTGTCAGTTATCTAGGCAAGCTCCAAGGCTGTCTCTCCCTTGTCTTTCTTAAATTACAACTTTCAAGCCAAAAACAACTAGTAATGTGATCTTGGTTTAAGTTACCTTGATTTCCATTTCTGAGATCCTTTTTGTTTTCACCCAAGTGAATAGTATTTCTCCTATAACCTAGCTAAGACAGGATTAACCAAGTTCTTTTGGAAAATACTAAATAATTTGTTTACAATACAGCCTCCAAAAAACAAAATTCCCACGAGTAGTTTTGCTTGATGCAAATACTTCATGAAAGCAACCATTAACATGATTGCTATCCACAAAGGTATGTCATAAGGATTGGACTACTTAAATTACAATTTGGCCTTAAAAATGGCGTTTGGCTATTCAGCTATAGACCACAAATCTTGGACTTTATACTAAAAGCTGACTTTCATCTGAGATCTCTAGTGCTGGTGCTGGACAACAGACATGATTCTTTTTAATTCATTGATCGACTAGGACACAATATTCAGAAGTCTGGGCAGAAATAGGAAAAGGAGGAGTTGTCCTACACTGTTTCCCTGTGGTGCAACGAAGGCCTATTAACAGAGTGAGGCTCCACTGCCTCAGGTTCTGTGTAAGAAGCTAAAAATCGAAAAGACTAATCATTGCTCTGAGGATCTTACAGAAAAGGTTTAAAACAAGCAATGACATGCAGGAACATGCATGAAATAGTGCAAGAGAGTAAGATCAGCACACTCAATGTGTCTGACAAAAATAAGATGATAAAGTATCCACCATGTAGCAGAGTAAGCACTGTTCTGTGATAGCAAAGAGCTGCCAGGGTGCCAGGGAAAGTAGGGATTTGAGCTTCTTTCTTCCTTCACTAATTCACCTCCCATGTTCTCCTTCTGCCTCCTCCTTAACTCCTCTTTTCTTTCTACCATTCTGTTCAGATCAGCTGCACAAAGGAACAAAGACACATTTTTCCAGTGATTTCAAGAGAAGGATTACATCTAAATATTTTTGCAGATCTATCTAGCTCTTCAGATCAAAACTAAGTCTTCCTTTTGGGTGATTCCATAGCAATAACAGTCTGTTGCCATTTGTAATGGTCATGCCATGTTCCCCACCAAAAATTCTCAGTACAGCAAACTACCACCTTCCAAAAAACGTGATTCCAAATGAAAGTTTTCACCCAGACTAGCTAAATAAACAGCACTACTTTTCTGTGCAAGTACTCAATCCTCAAGAGGAAAGTCAGTTGTGCAAGAGCAACCCTCAGCACAATGGTTGTAGCAACAGTGGTAAAAGGCAGGGTGGAATCTCTTTTGCAAGAATGAATCATCTAATAACTGTGTCCAAGACTATCTACGTATATTCTACATGTCAGTGTTACAATATATACAGCTCTAAATGTCATGTTCCATTTATGAGGTTATGGCCAATTTGCTCGTGAAAGAAAAACTGATGCATCTCACATGCCCCTTTTACAAACCTTCAAATGATCAGGTTAAATTTTTCTAAATTTGTAACTGCAATAATGCCAGTTTTCTCTTACCATGAAAGTAAGGGAAAGGTCTTTACATACCAAATATTGGTAATAATCTGGAACTATATGTGTGTACACATGTACATGTGTACACACATAGAGCCATAACTTTTGAATAGACATGCTTATGTTCCTTCATTCCTCATAAAAAGGACTTCCTTCCTTCTTCTGGTTTCCCGCATTTCACCCTGCTAATTCAGAGAACATTGCAACCTGTGCTTCCTCAGCAAGTCCCTATTTCCACTTCCTTTTTAAAAGAATATTATTTTTCTTAATAACTTTAATATCTAAGCAGACACAGATATAAAAGAAGTTTGCTGAAGATATGAAGGTTGACATCTAGTTATTTGTACAACATCAGCATAATATCACACATTAGTACTGTTAAAAAACATTTCACTGACAGAAGCATGTGACATATTATGACAACATGTGGCATTTTCCTAAAAATAATGGAGTTCATTTTCTTATCCTCTAAGCAGACTTGATGAAATGTAGCACTTCCTGGAGTATCAGTAACACACACATTCAAAATCATAGCATCTCCAGTTTCTTCAGTATTGACTATTTTCAAACGTATTGCCAGCTTGAAAGTGAATGGCCACACTCTGATGTGGCTTACACTGGAAGCATCCTAACTAAAATCAATAGGATTCTACTGGTGCAAGTCAAAGCAGAATTCAGCCCAAAGGTTCTGACAGGGAAAAATTATGTTAGCCTTCCAAGCCTCACAGAAGCTTATTTTTCATGGCTTGCTCCCCTGCCCCTGTGGACGTCTAACATATTCTTTGGCTGAAAGAAATCTAAAAATCTCGGGTCCTTTTTTGTTCAACTGAAACCACACAAGTTTGGAGAACCTCACATAAACAGACACGAGAGCCTTCGGTAAAACTGCAGACAACAGTTCTAATTTTTTGTTACACTGGAAAAATAAGCTTAGCTTGTTTTCCTAACTGTTCCCTCTTCTCTTATAAACTCAGCCACCCAAGGTCTTTACAAATAGAGGAGAGGTTAATAGTTTAAAGCATGGGGACCTATTTTTCCCATAGGGATCCTGAAGGGGAACACACAGACATTCACCTGACAATAGAATTTTTATCCCTGGGGCAAAATCTCTCAAGTCACTAATTCCCTGTATATTCCTCAGATTGCTTTTCCATAAAGTTTTGCCAAAAGAAGTTAACCTTGACAGTTGGTTAAGTTAATTACAACTTGCCCTGATGACTTCAAAAAGTGCTCTTCTGTCTTGCAATTATAAAACCCTGCATCTTTCCTCTACAGGGATGTTTGTTACCTAAATGGAGCAGAAGCAGTGCTATCATTCGAATTATTACTATAGCATGGTTAACATGATGACATATCCATGCAATGAGCACGCAGAAAACCAAAACAAGGATTACTGAATTTATTAGGAAGGAGAACTGCATGTATTTTAGCATAAGGTTAAAGGACTTAGGGTCAAGACTTTAAGCTCAGTAAGTGTTAATCCATTTACTTTCACTCTGGTACATAGCAGCAGTCTCTGATCCTCAGATTGCAGTAAGTGATGAATGATGCTTTTGCAAACAGAGAGCTTCATCCTCACATGCTACTCAGAAAAACCTCTTATTAACTCCAGTGGAAATATTACTTGGCTTAGGAGAAGCAGGATCAAATCATTCATTTTAATGAACAGAAAACTCTTCAGACTCTACTTCATCTCCTTGAAGGGAAAGAAATGCTTGAACAGAGTAACTACAACAGAATGTCTGAAACCATTGCTCACTGTAACCTCAAACTGGGCTTACATTTTCTGATGTATAAAAATCCAACTTGCAACAGAGTAATTGCAGAGAGCTCACTCCAAAGAGGTGCAGACTACACCTGGTAGGAGCTCTGCAGGTACTGCCTTGGGTGCAGTAACCAGCAGTTCACAGTAATACATGATCCAAAGTGCAGACATTGTGGGCAGTGGGATTAGAACCCATGACATCAAACAGTCAGTAATCTCTACCTCCTAAGAGGCAAAAAAGCCCAAAACCCTCCTGCCGTATCAGAATTCAGTAACAGGAGTACCGCATGCAAGGCATGTAAAATTGTCCTATTCTGCTCAGTTTCCCAGTGTTCTTACTTCATTTATCCCTCTGCATATCATCTTTTAGCTTCGTTCAGTAAAATCAAGAAACAAAACAAACCATGAGAAAACAGGCATCCCATATGCAACACAACAAGCCAGGTTATTTTATTTGTTTAAAGCTCTTGGCATGCCTATTTTACACTACGCACATTTCTGCTGTTCGAATCAAAGCATCAGAGCAGATCAGCATTAGGATTTCATACAGCATTCAACAGCAAAAGTACGGATGAAGGAGAGGCACAGTCAGACCTTAAATCCTCTCCTCTCCCCCCACATTCCCAGTTATCATCCCACCTTCAGTCAGCTTTGAGTCAGAGTCCATCCAGGGTGGAGAATAACAACAAACCTACCCAGTATAGTGTACATGCAATAATTTTCTGGACTAAAACCTTTCAAAGAAGATAGCATTCCCTGGTGCCTGAAGAGGGATTACAGTCCCTTGGAATGAGCTGCCCTTCTAATTTCCTACAGGAGGTTTGAGAAGTTGCCATACTGAGCTCATATGGCAGCCCCTAGTAACTGCTGCCGTAATGTAAGCAATGCCTTTCAAGGCATGAGGATGGGGACTGACATTTGACTATAGCCAGAGCTGTCCCATCATGAACTGCACTTTAACATGTGAGACCTAAACCTATGCCAGCACCCACAGGGATGACCTTCTGCTGGGTGCTCCTACCCAGGATCTACAAGCATGTCTCCGATAGAAATCCTCCTATGCTTCAGAGACACTCACTCTCCCACAGATCCTTTAGGCAATCATCAACTGATTGCCTAATACATTACATCAGCCCCTGCGATATCTCTGTGATTTTCTGCTACTAGCCCATAACAAGAGCTCATGTTAGACTTGTGGGACCTCTGAGCAGCCACTAAGCCATAGAGCCTCTTCTTCCTCCCACCCACCCGCAGCCACTCTTGCTCTATAACCTAATTAAGCCTAATACTCCTCATGCTACTCCAGAGATTGAGGCCCCAAGTAGTCACTGCAGTTTCTGACTGCCTGCCACTCCCACTCCCCACACAGACAACGGCAATAAGGTCTCCTGTCCTATGACACAATGCAGTCCAGCAGGCCAGGCATCACCAGAAGAGAAGAACATGAGCTGCTCCCAGCTCTATCTCAGAAATCCATGACAAATTTCAATACACCATTTCCCCTTTTTTCTCCATTTCTTTCCCATCCTTCATTTCAGGTGGAGAGCTCTGTGGGCAGGCACCTTCTTAATAGTCGTTCACTGCAGAGTTCACAGCTCTAGCTGAGGCCCTGCCCAATCCTACCAACAGCAGCTGTATTTTCTATCCATGAGAAAGGGCAAAAGAAAAGATGGTATTCCCACAGAATCATCAGTAGAGACCAGATCCTTCTTTCAGTAGGATGCTCTTCTGGAAGGCACTCAAATGCCAAGTCCTTCGGCCAGGGTACAGACCTCTTGGCTGTCCTGTTAGGTAGGAGTCCTGGGCTAAGCGGCTCAGGGCTCCTTACTCTTCCCCCCACTTCTATATTCCTTACAGACTGTAATCCTCAACTTCTCCCAACAGTCTCCTAAAATTTCCAAGAACTTTTATACCTTTCTGATGTTTCTCTGTTCTTTTAGCCCTATCTTAATACATCATTTTTTGGCTACATAAGCTTCTTCACTATTCCCTGCTGATCTCCTTTTGAACTCAGTTAGCCAAATAGCACCAGGCAAAAAAGGGAAGCACATCCATGTGCAGCAGAGGGGAGATCTCACTTGTAAGACTACTCAGTTATTTAGGTGGGAGATTCCCGACCTCTGCTACGCAGCTATGCATTTGCCTTGAAATGAAGTTATTTGAAATATAAATCTCATCAGATAAAGTGTGGTTCCTAAAATTTACACCTTAAAATTGAAAAAATCAAAGGGAAAAAATAGTGAGTGGTTCTGAGCACTTGCCTATACCTTCTATCAACGTATAGCTCAGTTTTTCCATTTTTTCTGCCAACATGCTGACTACTCACTTTTCTCCTCCATCCCACACAACTGCACTAAAATCTTTATTTATCAAGATTTTTATATTCAAGGAAATATTGTTCACAGACTGACTGCATGAAAAGAAAAATTACACACTGGCCCCAGTCACCCCATAACAGCCTTTAAATCACCTAGCTGTTTTTTATCTGGCATCCTTTCCTTCTATCATTGAAGTACCTGAGCATCTTCCAACAATTCTCTACACAACATGGCAAGCACCTGCTATGGCCAATCTCATCCCTTACATCAAAACGATCCGTTTTGTTCCTAACACGTTGTCTTATTCGTCTTATGGCAGGACCTAGTCCAAGAAGCGGATCAGCTGGAGAATTTCACAGGTCTTGGCCCTGCCCCTGCGAAATGGTCCTCCATTTCCTACATTAAAAGCATTTGCCCTTGTACAATACAGTTCCATTAAACTAGAGGAGTGGAGGTGAGAAACAGTTGTCAGCAGAAGGGGGGTACAGATCTTAAAACTAAGGGCAGGATTGCCTCCTTCCTCGCCCTCTTCCGAAGACCACCCCACCCACCTATTCCAACGGTATGTGAAACAAAATATTTGTGGTATTGGTCATGATTAATTAATTCTGGATTAAAGCACAGACTAGCTCTACTACCATAACAATGCATCCCTCAACATAGCAAAAACCTTACAGAATTCCATACCACTAGCCATAGCCATTGAGAATGAATTTCACTTAGACTTTAGTCATATGCTAAGTAAATGTGACAAATACATTGTGATGAAAACAAAATCACAAAGTTAGGATTTCATTTTCAAAGTGATGAGTGGAAGACTGGGACATAAATCTGTAGCATTTGCCCCTGGAAGTTCACAGGAGATTTTCTAAGTTATACACGCTCTTAGGTAAGTGATAAAGATTAAATTATTGTAAGTTCTTCCAAAACCAAATTTTGCTCAACGTCTACAAATTTTCTTCTTTGTTACATTAGGTTTCAGGGACCACATATTGGAAGGAGGGGAATTTACACAGAACAGAGCTATCAAAGATGAAAGCACACGGCAGTGGAAGCAACGCTCTGCTCCCCAGGAGGTGCTGCTGGACCAGACGCAGTCCCCAGGCTTGACACCAAAGAGTTTGGGCTTCCCAAACCGAAAGGCCCAAGAGGCAGGCAAGCGCTTTGGCTCCAAACAGTTTTCTGCAGAAGAGTACTGCCACGGAGATGCTAGAGCTCTTGAAGGACAGCTGGCTGAAGAGATAAAACATCTATCCCACATTTTATTTAATGAAGAGGATTTACCAAAATCTAGTCTGGCACCAGCTCACACCCCTCCCTGAAATATTAGCCTGAAATAACAGCAAAACATCTTACCACATGCATTCCTTTTAAGGTAAGGGCTGTTGAAGTATAGTCAGTCACTACACGACAGGCTAACCAGACTATTTTTTTTATATTTTTTTTTCAGTGGAGCTTTGAGTATAATAATTATTACATGATGCACTATGCATTGCCAATGTCAAGTTGGCTTCAGCATGTATCTATCTTTTCCACTGAATTGAAGTAGGATCTCAGTTTACACAGTTCCTAATTTACCAATCCCGTTAGTGGTATGTGTGTCTAATGGGGATTTTGACAGTAAAACAGTCTCGTTAATAGCTCATGATTTATTACATTATTCACCACTTCCTTAAATCTATTTTATTTCAGGAAAAAATAGATATTTTGGAGTCGAGTTGTATTTTCCTAGGCTCTCCACCAGCATTACTAGACTACACCTAACCATCTTCAGTGACAACTGTAAATGATATAAACAGAGGAAAAGTCTGATGAGGCACCTATAAAGCAAAAGAACATTTGTGTGATGTAAGATAAAAAAAAATTAAATAATAGTGAGAATAGGATAGACAAGAAAGTTTCTCAGTGAGGATGAAACCATTTACACAAGATGCTTCTTAGTACAGCCAAACTTCAAGTCTGTATCAAGGATTACAAGTTACCCCTGCAGGAGAGACTGCAATACTCAAAAGCATCTAGAAACTGTAGATAAACAACTCAAGACTTTACTGACATGCCAAAAAGAACTAATGAGATGTCTTAACAAGAACAGTGAAAAGGAAAAGGGAGGATAATATGCACACGACACTGATAAGAAAGGAAAGCACATCAGGTACACATCTTCATCTATATTACAGCTACATCCATCCACATCAAACTGCAGTGGATTTAGGGAAACGCACAAAAAGCTATAGCATCAGATTCTGACCACTCCCGCCAAAAGAGGGCCCTGAATAGGAAAGGAAACACCACAAAAAAACCCACTCAAGATTTCTGAAGTGATTCACTTCAAACATCACTGTTCACAATTTCACATGCATTCTTTTCTCCTTCCAGAACAGCCAGTTCCACTTCTAGCATCCCAGTTCCATAGCCCATGCCATACATTGTCATCACTGTTTCTATGCAGTTAGGATCTCAATTTTGCATTGAAGCTACTTCTTCCAGAGAAGCCTATGAACCTTTTGGTATTTTTTTTTTTCTTTCTAGTTTTCCCTTTCCTCCCATCCTCTTCATCTCCAAGGCCTGTTTCTTCCATCTCTCCCAAAATATCTGCCAGCTCTCACCTTTAATTTCCTTTTCATAATTTCCTTCTTTATTCCTTTCTGGTTCTTTATTACTTACCCCTACTCACACACACCTTGGATCATCAATCAAAATCTTCCCACCTAAAGTCTTCTCATCTTCTTAAATTTAAAGCAAGGGGGTCATCAGATCATCTTTAAAGGCACATTTTTTACTGTAGCCTAGCTCAGATTTTATTTCCAAGTTTTTTTGGTGTGTAAAGAAAATATTGTGAGACAAAAGAGAACTGCAGCAGCTCTGTAGCAAGAACACCACTCTAGGCCCAATCCTTCGTGGCTTCAAGTGTGGGCAGACTGCCTGCCTGTGGAGAGCACATTCCAGTTCCCTGTGACTGCTGGGAATTTATAATAGCAAAAGCAGGGCTGGTCTCATATATCACTGTGTCATCTATCCACAAGATACAACAGAGCACTCAGATTCTTCCTCCTTCTTTTTTTCTTTTCCAAAGGAAGTGACTGATTTCTAGAAAATACTTTGGAGCTTTTAATGCCCTGGGACTTAACATGGGTGAGGCACCCTGTCTGCTCAGTTACATGTTACAAAATTAGGATCTATGACTTTAAGTTACTACATTTCAGTTTTGAGCCTACCTTTTCCTATGTAATGCTGGTAACAGACAGAGAATTAAAAGCCCAGAGACTCAAGTCTTCCTTTTATCCACAACACAGCAAACAGCTGTTTCAGCTCCGCACTAGAGCAGCATGTTTCAACCCACATTCCGTCTGGGCAAAAAGATTTGAGCATTTTTCTTCCTTCAAAAGGCACTGGATGGGCCAGGGCTACAGGAGCCAGTGCTACTTGACAACACCGGAAGTAATTTAACAATATTTAAAATAAACAAGGAAGTGACTTAAGAACAATATTTCAATTTCCTCTTTGCCAGTCTTAATAGCAGAAAGACCTCTGATGACAGGTAGCTGGTTATTTCAAAGGCAATAATTATGGTGACTTTACCAACAGATGTTTGGGTACATGCTTCTCCTTGTAAATTGGTGCTAGAGGAGTATATGGTGAACTACATAGGTGGTGTAACAATCTTCTTGTAAACTGACTTCTGTAACATCTGCATGATCCTGAACGCAACAAACATCGTGATGGGTCGCAGAGACCAGGCATGTATTCTTGGCACCTCTGCTGCAAAATTTCTATTGGAAGAGAAGGCAGCACCGGCTGAGTTTGAAGACATTCAATCACCAGCTTGTATCTCCTCCCTTTGAACCAGATGCACTAGTGAAATCCTGCCTTTATCTTTCCTCCAAAAGAAAGAAAAATGGATGTATTATATCACATTATGAGAGTTCCAAGACATCAACTGGTCTGTACATATTTTCCCTTTCAGTTTCATATTTAGTAAAATACTCTAGGTACAGCTTAAATGTAATTGCTCTGTTTAGTATTATTTCACCTGCTCTGAAACTGTAGCTAGAAGCCCCCTGACCAAAGGACTAGGATGCTTAACTTCACTTTGGTGCCTTCTGCTTCTGTATTCTTGATTTTTTTAAATCATTTCTCACAGCAGTCACAACAACTGTAACTGTAATCAGTAGCATGTCCCCATCAGGTTAAAAACACATATGTGCATTTGATTAATTAACAGTGCATTTGTTTTCTGCACACCACGTGTAAAATTCAGAAATTCTGAATACGTGCCTCTGTACAGCTGTTATTGCCTACTACATCCAGGAGACATCCAAGACCAGAGCTCTTCTGCATAGACTTCTATTTACACTTGCTATTTTTCAAGGTCATTCAGTGCATGACTGTCATTTTGGAGCAGGAAGAGGGCGGGGGGGGGGGGGAAACGTGCACTGTAACAAGACCTGCAGTGTTAGGGGCATGGGTTTGATTCTCTGATACCAGCAACTTCTGCGCTTGATTATCACACACTTTGAGTTAGACAAAACAAATAACTAAAGATAACCCCTTAGAAATTAGTAGAAACTGGAAAAAATTATTCTATAATTGCTTATATAGTTAACTGGAAAAATATTCCTATATAAGCTTAGCATATATTCCATTATTTCTAGGTTTAAAACATAGAAATTTAAAACTATAAATCTTTCAGCGTACTTTCTTTCTCAATTGTCCTAATATTTTAAAGCCAGAAGATTCGACTGAATTGTCAAAAACAGATACAAGAAGCACCCTTCCACATATATAAATAGAAAAGAATAAATATCACAAGATTAACCTTCTTGTGCAAGTATCAACTCAGAACAAACTTTTACTCAAAGTAAAATTGCTAATTCCTGCACAGTATAAAACTGCCAAAGCGGCTGATAATTTGAAGAAAAACGCTGAAAGCAAGACAGGCAGGCAGTTTTTGCCAATCTTAACCCGTTTAAGAAACACTGAATAAGAAAAAGACCACAGTTTCAGGCCAGGATTAGACCAAGACCTCAGTAAGAAAGGAAATAACTCTCCTTTGGACTTGTTTTGAAATCTTTCCCCAGAGCTGCACTGGTGGTAAAGTAGTTGGCTGTATCAGTTTCTTCTATGGGGAACTGTTCTGGATGACAGGCAGATGGATTCATCTGGCCATTCCTGCTTGGCTGCAAAGCTAAGTATTTTGCACTGTGAAGAACCACCCTTTGCAGTAGAGCTGCTCAGAATAAAGTCAGCATTTCCCCTATTATAGCAACAAAAACACATCTAGGAAAAATAAGTAAATCAGCTTTCACTTCTTGAATTCTTATCAATTTATACAAGGTCTGGAGGTGCAAGGGTAAATCAGAACCAATGTAACTTGTGACCAGAGAAACCTCATGGGGAGATACAGTACCAATGAACAAGCTCTTGGGAGAAAAATATGCCCCCATCACTTAGGGAACCAATTGCTAGACCTTTGCTCAGGAGGCCCTTGGTGCTCACGAGCAATTTCATTATCTGCTAGTCTGCACGGATGTCAACACCAGCCGATTGTCAGGCAGCCATAAATGGAGTTGAAGAAAAGAAGTACAACTCAAAACATAGAAGAGAAGCCACCTCAGCAAAGAGTCAATATCCTAAGCAGCAAAAGGTTGCACCCCTACACCATGTTCCCCTTCTGTAGGGAGAAAAAAAAAAAATCATCTGTCCAGTATCCTTCAAACCTAAAAGCTAAGCTGCTTAGTATCCTAAAAGCCTTGAGGAAGGTCAATGGGAGAGACAGGCAGCTATCCATTAGGACAATGAACCCTAGAGCACAGCAAGCCTTAGGGCAAAATTCTCCCCTCCCCAGAGACAAATCCCTATTACCTTTTATCACTAGCTGATTAGTCCTCCTGCCCCACCAGCATGGATTATGGGATCCCACCTGTGTTATCAGCCTTCCATTCAGAAGCCACCTCCCAGGTAACTACAGCTGAGCCCTCCCTCCTTCTGAGCATCCAACTCCTCCTCCTCAATATGGCCTGCTTGTTCCATAGGACAATCTCATCACTAAGGCTTGAAACCAAAGTGACAGAAAGTTTGAGCACCCCAAATAATGTAACATATTACAAGCACTTCCTTGACACCCCTCATTTTGATATTTTGCCCAGCACAGGCTCTGCGATGGCATAAGTACCTCGACAAACGATGAAACAAACTACTTATCTTAGATGCATCGACTGGCTTTGAAATAGTTAAAGAGTGAACTAGCCTTGACAAGCTTTAGGTCTGATCTGAATTGCATTTTCCTGGATATAATTGCTTCTAAACAGAGGTAATATTAAACAACTGTTCTTCTGCTTGGCAAGCTCTCAGGATGCTTTCCAGGGCTGTAATACTATAATCTCCTATTCATGTTGCACACAAAGTTATATGGGAACATGGTGAATGAGGCAGGCAAAGCTGCTGTCCTAATGTGAAGACATTTAACTCCATATTTGTATTCATGTCTACATACACACACACAGAGATACGTATTTCATTAGCCCCAGAAAAACTCAAGAACTCTGGCCTCATTTACATCCTGTGCAGGAGTATGGCCCGGGAAGTACACTATAGTATGACATGCCCTCTAAGCTGCTCTCTGTGCATTCACAGTGGCAAAAAAGGACACTTTCTACTCACCCTCTACTATTTCATTGCATGTGACCTCTCCAGATGTGACTGCCCTACGTTAATTATGTAATCCAGTATGATACATTGGGTGAGGGCGGAGGCAAACATGACCCATTGCTGCTCCTGATCATACCACATCACGTGGTGCTTTTCCAGGTCTGTCCAAGGCTCTCAGGCATTCTTTTCCCTCATGCTTCAGAGTTTATCTAAAGCCTGCATCTGAGGCACACTTAAATGCCAGCTGTTTGGATGCTAGACAAGGATGAGCTGGAGCATAAGCATGAAGCTATTTCTAAGACAAAGTGTAAACATAACAACTAGGTCTCTCTGGTGACTTGCCTCACCAGCTTTTTTCAGTTGAAGGGCGAATAAGAGGGGTAGGAGCTGAGTAAGGACATGCTTGCCCCAATAAAAAAATAAAACTGCATAAGCTACCATGGACTGTTGTAAATTGTAATTGTGCATGTAAACAAATGGAACAGTATAGAAAGTTGGGGGGAAATATTAAAACACTGGAAGTTATGACACAAAGCTTACTCTAAGAGTAACTACCTAAACAACAAATATTTACATGGTGAGGCCACAGCTACTTCTTTTGACATCAGCCTCATTAAGTATACTAGGAAATTTTTCCACATAAGGAAAAGCCACCATGAAGAGTCATCTGAGGCTTACCATCAATGAAGATAAATACTCATGAGTGATACTGGTGGTTTATCTCAATGTAAGTCATAACTCCTCTTCTGCATTTCCCCTCACTGGATATTTCCTGTCCCCCATAAACTTTCCATGAATCATAAAAACCTGGATTTAAATAATGCCTTAAATATCTGAAAATCATGGATAGCCAGTAAAAGTTTTTCCTTTAAATTTTTTCAGTTGAGTGATATTTTTTACTACGAAGTTTTCTTCAACACTTTCTTCCTTAGTTTAACTTGCAAACATCATTCAGGCACTTCTTTTCTGTGTTCCTATAGGCAGAGAAACAGAAATCATGCATTTACCAGCAACAGTTTCTGGTCCTGGTATGCATGCTTGGAAAATCACATTAAAGCATTTTCTAAGTAGACTTTTCTAATAGGAGTCAAACAGAAGGGTACAGAGCACGTCCTTGTTCTAAGGTTGGGGCAGAGGAATTACATGAAGAAAAAACTGAGTAAAGAAATTAGGTTGGAGGTAACTTGTCCTTTGGGGTAACACCATTTGCTTCAAAGTTATACTGGCTCAGATCTTCTTCCATGAACTGAAAGAAGAGTTAAAGCAACAAGCTTTCCTTTCACTCACTATGGACAGTCTCAGACACATACAGTTTCCAAGTGTGAGGAAGATAAATTTTCTTCCATTTCTTAATGCATTAAAAAAAACTCAACACGCAGCAAGAGGCTTTGGAAACATAGGTAACATGCAAGATTCTTTGCTTTGTGCAATAGTTACTGATAAGCTTTATATTACACCAAGCTCTATAGATTTATTTATTCCCAAGATACAACTTGATGTTTAGTAGACACGTTAGCAAACTGCAAGAGCCCAAATTAACTGGCATTCGTATAAATAAACTACGAATAAATGATACATGATAAAAGGTAACTGCAGCACAGATAGGGTTTAATACTTGGATGCTCCAAGCACCTACTTGACAAGTAGGTTATTTGATAATAACACAGAAGCTAGCAAAACAAAGTGTTCCAAACTCAGCATGTGATTTGGGAAAAAAAAAAAAAAAAAAAAAAACAAACAACACCAAAACACCACACAAACTGAAAAACTCAAGAGTTTCTAAGAGAGCTAAAAATGAAGATGCGAACAATGTGATTGCAGACAACGTTCAGTCTAGAGAGACAAGTGAATATATATTGAAAAGGACAAAACCAAATGAGGACCCACATTATGTATTAAAGGGGTTTAGGTATTACTCATTTCTTCAGTGAAAACATCTGCTCAAAGCAAAGTAGCTGTCAGAGAAATTAAAATAGACAATTAATACATCAACTAATGTAAGGCCACGTATTACTGCTTTTTGCTTTGATCTACTTAACACTCAGAAGTTGGGGGGCTGACTGAGGGGAATGCATGTAAAGAAATAAATTTGGGAAGATGCAAAAACAGTCTGGAGAAAGATTACTGAATTTATAGAAAGAACACCATATAAACAGTACTTTATAAGTGAATTAACTGAAGCAGCAGTTGATAGAAAAAATATGCTATCATATAATTAAAAACTGTATCATAACACAGAAGAGGGCCAGGTTTGCCATTCCTAGTTCTCAATTAACTTAATTTTGCAATCAAACCTTAAAGCTTTTTCAGTGAGTTTTGGGGAATATTTTTATGATAAATAATAAAAAATTCAACCGTATTACAAGAAAGCCTACAGAATAAAAACTCTAAAGAAACATTTACAGCAAAGGTGAAGTTTTTCCTCATTGTCCCCACAAATGTTTCTGCTTCAAAAGCATTTTGCTCTGTCTCCATATATCACTTGCACCAGAACTTCAGTTTCAGTTTTATCTTACAAATTATTCTTCATCACTTCAATAAAAATAAGAACTCCTAACTCTTCTACATTGGACATGAACTCCAACAAGAGTTTGGCATGAGAGGGCTCCTATGCATAATGGAGACCACAATCCCTAAGATATACAAACATTGTTTAGAAAATTTTGCTTCTGAAGAACATTACAAGATAGCTTACTATTTTTCAAATTTTCAGTTACTCTACCCCACCCATGCACTAAGAATTTTCCTTAATAAAACCACTCTGCCATCTGAAAATTTCTTTTATGTTTAGAATTAGGAGCATACAACAGCGGTTTTTCAGATATCATGCATTAAAAAATTGTTCCTAGGCAGCAACTGTGTACACAAAGTATCAGTGTGGAACTAACACACTGTTTGAAGTTATACAAATAAGAGTCCTCATTAGTGGAGAAGATTAAAAATAAAGCTTTAGTTTGAATTTGTTACACTCCCTGGAGAAAGTAAGCCGATTTTCATTAACACGCAAGCTGCTTACATGTGTCTACTTCCCAAAATCAAGTATTTGAGAGGAGCAAAAAGAGGGAAAAAAAATTAGGAAACCACATAAGGACCCGCCTATCTTAGGTCACAATGATTAATGAAATGGAAATGTTAATGCAGCTCAGAAGTGGCCATATCACATGGAAGTTTTAGAAAATAACTATCAAGTTGTTTCCAAGAAATTGTACCCATTAATAATCTTAGACCTCACTTGAAACACAAGAGGCATAAGGAAAGTATCTTGACGCTGATGGTATTGATTAGACTACACCATTGAAAGTTTCACACACCAACCACGATCCATCTAGGAAAATCACTAAGAACTGAATTCCAGTAAGGACAAAATACTTTTTACATGGATGTGTAATTTTTGCAAGGGTTCTTGCCAACACCAGTGTAGACCAAATGAAATCATGAGTTTCTTAGCCCCTCATGCCATATAAGATTTCTTCAACATCTGTACAACCCTTTTTGTTTGACATTCTTTGTATCTCAAGATTCCTCAACACTGTTAATAGTACTAATACTTATTACTAGTAATGGTTTGATTTCTGCTTTACAGTCCAGTTCCCTGTAGAATGCACCTAGAGAATGGTGTATTAGAAGTAGACAAAAATATGATCTTGATTAAATATTTAATTATCCAAATGTATTAAAGATATTTTTTGAGGAACAGAAGGGCAAAAGCTGCTTCTATAAAGAAAGGCAAAACTGTCTCACAAACAGAAATAATTTGGAATATGATAAACAGAGCTCAATTCCCCACTGACCTGTATTGGAGATAGAATATTATTCTCATTTGGCATACCTTAGTGGAAACAAAGGTAAATGGCTACATGAAACTCAGGAGAAAGATGAAACAGGGACCAAGAAAAAGAACAACTGTTGAATGTTAGAGAAATTAAACAGGAGTCAGGTTGAGAAATAAGAAGCAGCTTGTACTGCTGTAAGCCTCACAGTAAAATGCTTCCAAAGCTTCAGGGAAAAGGGAAACCCAGGGGAGTGAGTCTCGAGGCTCTGCATAGGAGCCTCTCCCCTCTCCACTGCCTGGAGGTCAGTCTCCTAACCTAGTAAAGCACTCTGATTAAAAAGAGGAGATATAAAAGCTATGACCCATCATCTTTTTTCCCCATCCCTTTAGTCTCAGTTTCTTAGCTACAAGCAAGAACAGACTAAAACACAGATTTGATTACTTCACCAGTCTTTCCCATGCAACCATCTCATTATTGTGCCTTAAGCTTGTCAAGGGAAAGCCTAACACATTGCAACTGGCACATTCTTTGTTGTCAGTGAGGTAAAGGTTTAGCTACACGGGTCTTGCACTTTGTAATTGTGGTATTGCTGCTGTTAGACACAGGTCCAGGGGACAGCCAAAAATACCCTGTCAGCAGAAAACTTGGCACTGCCATATTGATTTTTAGGCCTCATTGTATAAGACATACAGTTCCAGGCTTTATCAAACAAATGCTACACGGTTATTTCAATTGTTAGCATTTTATTTTTCAAAGCTATTTCTAAACAGCCAGCTGCAAAGCACTGAGGGGCTTTTTGGGTATGTGTCAGGGCTGGAGGGAGGGTAGCGGAGGAAGGCTAAGAACAAGATAGACAAAGTTGGATCAAGTCAGGATGCTTAAGGGGAGCCTCAGTTGCCATGTGTGTTTCACCAAGCATAATTGCTTTATTCTGGAGTAACTTTTGTAAATGACTATAAGATTGCCTGCGAGACAGTAGGTCAGAGAAAGCAATTTTACGGTTCTTGTTTTCACTGGCAATTGTAGAAGGTTAAAGCACTTTATGACTTCATTCTGAATTTGCTATCATAACAAGTTATTTTTGTATGGCTACCTTGGAAGTCTACCTTAGAAGAAAGCATTTTCCTCACAGTTTAGAGACTTCATAAAACCATATAACTTGCTACCCACTTAAAGAAAAGCACATGAGAACTTACATTAAGCAGTCTTCATATGCTTGTTGTAAATGAGGTTCCAAGAGATGTTGTAAACCTGATCACTACTCTTGGTTAATCAAACACTCTCCAGCAGTAGTTCTACATTCGTAAGAATATTTTTTTGAGTAAGAACTTCAGGAACTACCAGCCAAGCAGCTAATACTATCCTCAATGGAAAGAAGGTCTTCTCCACACCAATAGAGACAGAAGCAATTCTCAAAATAACTAAGCTACCCCTAATTTGAGCCTGTGTCACACTAGCAATCTCCTCTCCCCGATATATTTTACCCGAGTCAAATAATAGCTGCATATTTCCCGGTATAGGCTTACAAGCATTTCTCTCAGAAGCCATTTGTCATTTTTTCCATTACCTTTTTCAAGTCCCATCAGAAGTCATGCAAGCAAACAAGGATTCAGACTAGATGAAAAACAGTGCCTCGTCAAGATATCTAGGTCACATTAGAAAATATACTTTCATAGGGTTTTTCGCAGAAGCAGTGTTACATCACTTGAAATGTAATTTTGGTTTGGTGATAGGTATTTGAAAGCAAAAACAATTTTTTTAAGCCTTTATGTCATTGAAATAGGGAGTAAAAAATTGTTTCTCTGAAGATACTTGTACGCATCACTCATCATACAGTGTCTGTTTTCTTTCTGTGTCTCTATCTAGTGTCTGTTTTAAAGAGTTTGCGCAAATTTTATTTCTATTGCACAAGAACTGCTCAGTTTACAAAAGGAGATCATTCAGACTAGAAGGAGACTACCAGCGCTACATTTTGCACCCAGCAAAGAATACAAAGTCATCCAGCAGATTATCTTTAATTCTACCCATAAGAATATATAGGCATTCATCAGCTTAGGCTAACTTTTGCCAAGCAGAATGACACAGGGCTCTGTATCAATAGGGTTATTTAAAATAAATATGCCAGAAGTTGAAACAATCTTGCCTAGCAGCAAGATAATCACCCTGTGTTATTTACCACTGTGGACTTCATGTTTGTACTGTTCTACACAGGCAGATCGAGACAGGAAATTTCAATAAAACCTCTTTCGCAAATTTCAACCACTTGGTTAAGGTAAGTCATGGGCAAAGCTGTATCAATTCTGATGCAACTTTCACCATAAACAGTTCCTCTGACCTAAAGCAATCAGGTCATAATCCTAAGAGAAAAAAAAATTTTAAAATCTCATTCAAACACCCAACAGGAAGAACATCGTAAAAAAAAAAAAACAGCATCAAGTGCTTGCTCCCTTCAACTCAGCTGACAGTAGAGTCAGCAAATCCTTAAACGTTCAAGTATACTTGGTACCTGGAAGTCCCAGGTTTAAGTTGGCAGTCTAAGGAATTTTCTTCTACCTTTTTAAAATCAAGGTTAAAACACACATAACAAACATTTGCATGTGTAAAGCAGATGTATAATGAAGTCTCTGATCTCACATCTCCAAACAATCAACCTAGCGTCCATATAGCTGTAGTTGTACCTCTCTAAGTACTTCTGGAAAATGAAAAAGAGTAAGTTTGTCATACTTCATGGAACAGGAAATGTTCTGAAGTATCAAACTTTCTGAAGACAGGAATGTAGTTTCTTGACCAGTTCTACAAACAGGTTTAAGTTAATCCCTTTAAGACTTCTGAAGCCATCTTTACATAGAACCCTTTTAAAAACAAAAGTCTACTTCTAAATTGCCTTTGCATATTCTTGCAGAAAGTCAGCACACGGCCATGAACCTGGGAGCAAGGAAGCGCTCTCAAGCTCCAGTTTAGACACAACTATGCAGGCCAAAGTGACCCTCTATACTGACAGCAGGTTAGGCACAGCTGGAATTCCTGTGCGGGGAGCTGCTTGCAGCTTCACACAGCACATGCCCACTGATACACCATGTTTCAGGTTTTTTCCCCAGAAGGTACAATCAGCTTCCTAAATATATCAAATTAATTCCTTTATTTATATTTAATTTAATAAATCTGAGAGAAATCACCCCTGTGGTGTCCCTGCTGTATCGTCCCTGCTGTGTTAATCAACATCCCATATTAGATATACCATGTACACTGCATTTACTAGTCTGCAATTTTCCATCACCACTGAAGAAGTCACTTATGCAGAATAATTGCACATGGTGTTCCAGCTGTGAAAGGCACAGTAAAAGCCCAGCTTGGTTAATCTTACTACCTCAGTGCCAGGCTCCAAAGAAGGGCTAGCAGAACTCTGTCCCCACTGTGTTAAGTGAAACCTCACTCCAAAAATCAAGGAAAAGCAGCAGTTGGAGGAATTCAACAGCCAGATTTGCCCCCAGCCACAAATGGGCATCTAATACAGCCAACAGCACTCCAGTGACATGGCCTGGCATTTCTGCTACTCACCTACGTCAACCAGTTGCTTACCAAAGAATCAGAAAGACAAGGTTTTTAGCCTTAACATGGAGGTGTTACCACCCCCAGAATAAGCAAAGTATCATCAAAGAACCTGCTACTCAGATGCAACCAAACTGCTTATATATACAAACCTCTTGGGGCAGGAGACAGTGCTTTCTCAAGAGAAAATCCTGGAGACAGAAAAAACACCTTTGAAGGGAAGACAGATAGCCACAAACCTCTACATCTTTCTCTCCCCCTGTATATCTTAGTTCTCCTAAGATGAACACAGACCAAAATACAAAGACATTTTTCAAGGCAACCTGAACTATGCTACCACATCCTCTAGAGAGAGACAAAATAGAATCTACACCATATCACAGGAACAAGCCTCATGGTGATGAGGAGGACAATAAAAAAACTTTTTCCAGAATAGAGCAGAAAAGGCCAAGGGGCTACTTAATTCAACAGATAGGGTACAAGCTATCCAGCTACAGGTCAATGCAAGTAAATCAAGTGGAATGGAGAGCATATCCGGGAAGGATACATATCCTGTTTGCTCCTGGGCAAAACAGAAGGATGTTCCATGGAAGAACATATTCAGATAATGTCATTAGTAAGTAAAGGAGGACCCAAAGATAAATGTTACACGAGATTGTAGGACACAAGATTTAGACATAGGATGATGATAGTTCTTTTATTTAGGGCTGTCATCTCCTTCATATTTCTTACATACTTTTATACCTGCCACAACCGTAAATGAGAATCAGAGCTTTTACATTCAAAATGCAAAACCGACTCTACACAGGTAAAAGCAGCAGTCAGACAAGAGAAGGCACTGGAATACACTGAGGGAAAAAAAAAGAACCCTCACTCATTTATTTCTGATTTTGAGAACCCAGACTAACTTTGAGAACATCTGTAACTGTGCTGCACATGGACTGGATAAGATGGAAATATCAGCAGTCTTTAAGCGTAGTCTGGAAACTTTGGTCTCTGAAACAGTAATATGTAGCCCTTCTGGTTCATTCATTTTGTTGATGGCTTTCATGTTTTCTGATTAAGCAAGAGTTTCATTGAACTTTCTCCTTTCCATTTTGTATTTACAAAACTTCCAAGTATCTTCTTCTAAGTTTTGCAGAGGGGAGTAGTTCTTTTACTAACTTTTAAGATATTTAGAGGCCTTTGGGTATGCAGTGGTGAGAATTCCTGTATTTCTACACTAACAACTAGATTCTTTTTCTCACCTGCTGCACTGGGCAGTATATCTTTTAGACTGGTATGGTACCTAATCACTTTCATAGCACTAGTCTTTTCTCAGCAAAATAAATAAAATTCTAACAGTACTTGTGAGGCAAGGGATAACCACTTCAAATTTGTACATGAAAGCATGTTCATGTTCCTTTCTTAAGCAAAAGCACGTAAGATTTTCCTAGAACTACTCCACACATACGTTCAGTAGCTTCACTTTATCGCATTTCTTGTGGTGAGAGTCAGCTCTGACCCAAACTAGATAACTCTGCTGTGGAAATGGAACAGAACAAGACAACAGATGTAGAATGCAAGTGCATCAGTTCAGAAAATTAGGCTAATACCCTAAGGTAAGGCACAGATCATCTTAAGACCACTTTTACATAGCCCCACCTAGGTGAAAAAAAAAAAGTTCAATTATTAAACAAATCCTCATGAGAATGCAGATTCATTCAATTAAAAGCTTTATAAATTCAGCCTGTATAGAGAAGGCTTTAGAATTATAAAGTGACTCCTTTCATTTGTTTCACTCACTGCACTTCCCCCAACCAATCAATGTTCCAGGGACATTGGAGGTCTTTAAATACCTCATACAGGTTACATGAAAAACAAGGGCTTCCACTGAGGTTCAAAACAGAAGTATTGGAGAATAAGTGACTCAGAGTTGATCTGAGGAATAGTCATTTATTCAAAATCAGTTTTGTCCCTATTACTGTTTAATTTTTACAGACTGCATAGCACTACCACTGAAGTAAACTTGAATAAAATGTGTGGTTTGAATATCAGGAAGTAATTTTTTTTATTATTAAAAAAATGAACTTCAGGTGGATATTTTCAGTTCGAAATATATATTTCTTCTTTTTCTGGCATGCCTGAAATGCATCAGATTAATTTAAAATCACAGTTCTAGCTGTGTACAGTTCAAAGCTAGAGAAATGAAAACAAAACCTTACACTTGCATGAGGCTGATTTTTTTTTTATATTTGTTCAACAGCATGTCTTAAGGGAAGATGCTCTGTACTGAGACATACAAAAGTATCTACAAGGTGTAGGGCAGATGAGAACTTCAGACTATCAGAGCCAAAACTTGTGACCTGGAGCGCAAAAGCAGCTGCTCCGTCCAATGGCTACAAGGTTGTACATGACAGGCACTTATATTCAGGTACATTTCCTTCTACTCAGATATGCATAATTTAGGTCATTAACCTACGCTATCACAGTAGAGGTACAAAACACAGTCCATGGTTATTCAGGCAAAAGAAATAAGACCTAAACTAAACCACAAGTACTATCATTGCACAGTAAAATCTCTCACCTGATACTTGGTGCAGAGTAAAGGTAGGCTTGTACTGATGAGCTTATCACCCTAGCAACTGCAAGACCATATCATTCACCTTACAGTGGGAAAATCATGTTCCTGCACAGCCAGTTACACTGGTCATAATCGCTTCAAGGCAAAGTTCTCTTAAATTATAGAAAAAAGCAAAAATGTTTGCATACAGCTCAAAAATATTCAGATTGTTCAAAACTAATCAGGCCAAAAAGAATGTTTTTAAGAGGAAAAACTGTTCACTTGCTGAAGCAAAAAGTACCAAAGCTTTGCTCAAAGTTATGAAAGGATAGGTAGGCTTGTTTTGTGTGGGGCTTTTTTGGTTGGTTGGTTAGGGTTTTTTTAATGTATTCAAGTCAGCAATGTAGAAAAAAATCCCAAAACACATCATTTGAGCAGCCCATTAGTCTTTTCCTTGCACAAGACAAGTACATTAATATGTTTCATTCAGGTTCTGATCTCAGTCGAGTTCCTGATTAACTCATTTTTACTATCAGATTTCAACAAGCACACAGGGTGCTTCTGTAAGAAATGAGAAGTGCAGCGAGCAGTGAGAACACTAGAAATAAATTTGCAAGTAATCTATCAAACTAAGTTTATGCATTTGTCATTCCACTTATGTAGCCACAGTGGTAGTGTAGCCACAAGAGTCTGAGGAAAAACATAAAAGCAAGATTTGCATGAAGAGGTAATTGCTTTCATTAGACCAAACTATAGCATTGTAAAAGTAATAAGGAAGGCTGACAAGCTTTCTTGTTCTGAGATTTTCTGCAATGTTATCAGTTGATTTAACATGAGATACCTTTCCCTTCACACCTCAACATACACGTGGCACTTCATACATTGTATTGCTGGCTCCTCAATATCCCAGTCAGAAACAACTCAACCCTGGGAACAGACAGTATTACCCACATTAGCCAAGGAAAGAAATACTAGGAATATGTGAAGCTTTGTTGCCTCTGTTTCTGGATAGGGATGTTCGTAACAACTTCGTTTTTCTACATCTTTTAATGTGTCTTCAAGAGACAGTCAGGTTGGAAAAGCTGCCATCAGTAGGATGAAACACATGTCAAGTATAGCAGATAAGTAAAGAAAGCCAGTTACTGTTTTAGCTGTATAATAGTCTGTAGCCATACTGACTTCAGGAACATTATATGAACAAGCCAGGTCCCTTTGGAGTTGTTCTCTGATCATGTAATACATCAAAAGACACAACATCAGTGTAATTACTCTAATAATCAAAATCCATGAAAAATATAGCCAATTACTAATTGCTTTTAGATGCAGCAGACTCCAGATGCACACAAAATTCTTCATTAGTACAAGCATATTTTTATTCTATAACAACTACAAAAGGCATTTGTGCACAACATTATTAACAGGGTCTGCTCAAGAAGTAGGTAGCCAGAACACAGACACAAAAACGCAGCAATGAAGAGGTTTCACATACTCGGTAGGAATTTTAAACTTTATATACGATTGATCTGGATGGGCTGTATCGATGGGCCAAGGCCAATTGTATAAGATTATTCAAGAAGGCCAAGTGCCAGGTCCTGTATTTGGGTCACAGCAACCCCATGCAGCACTACAGGCTTGGGGAAGGGTGGCTGGAAAGCTGCCCGGCAGAAAAGGACCTGGGGGTGCTGGCCGACAGCCGGCTGAATATGAGCCAGCAGTGTGCCCAGGTGGCCAAAAAGACAAATAGCGTCCTGGCTTGTATCAGTAGTGTAGCCAGCAGGACTAGGGAAGTGATTGCCTCAGTACTCAGCACCGGTGAGGTCGCACCTCGAATCCTGTGTTTGGCTTTGGGCTCCTCACTACAGCGAAGACATTGAGGTGTTGGAGTGTGTCCAGAGAAGGGCAACCAAGCTGGTGAGGGGCCTGGAGCACAAGTCTTCTGAGCAGCAGCTGAGGGAACTGGGGTTGCTTAGCCTGGAGAAAAGAAGGCTCGAGGAGACCTTATCGCTCTCTACAACTGCCTGAAAGGAGGTTGTATTGAGGTGGGTGTCAATCTCTTCTCCCAAGCAACAACCAATAGGATAAGAGGAAATGGCCTCAAGTTGCACCAGGGGAGGTTTAGATTGGATATTAGGAAAAATTTCTTCACTGAACGGGTTGTCAAGCATTGGAACAGACTTCCCACAGAAGTATTGATGGTTGAGTCATCATCCCTGGAGGTATTTAAAAGACATGTAGATGTGGTGCTTAGGGACATGGTTTAGTGGTGGGCTTGGCTGTGTTAGCTTAACAGTTGGACTCAATGATCTTAAAGGTACTTCCCAACCTAAATGATTCTATGAGTTCAGAGAGAAGACACCAGACGGAGAGATCATTCTGAACTATCTGGTAATAAGAACTCATACTTTCTTCCATTCTACATGCAAAACAAAAAAATGAATGAACTGTGAGGAATTAGACCAAGTTACTCTAAACTAACAAAGATCACTTCCATAAGGCAATCAGCTTCTTTTTAAGGCCTTGTCTTCAGGAATACTAAAGTTATAGTTCTAATTCAAACTAGTAAACCTAAGTCAGCCCCAAGTAAAATCTCACTAAACAGTTCCCAGTTGCATGTTTTCTCCTCTCAGTCTGCTAATACGCATTCTTTTCACTAGGATTTTACTCTACGGTAGTAAAACCACAAGTAACCTTGTTAGCAGTTAACAACAACCTCTTCTGCTAGGTCTGGAGAATGAAGTAGGCAAATACATGCATTTATCACTAGAATTATTTTGCACAAGGTACTCAAACAAAAACTTGAGGGGGCTTTTTTTTCGTAGGGTACTGTAATGTCCTTTGTAGGTCAAATTCCCTAAGACTGAAAATGCACTGAGCTGATGTTAAAGAAATACTTAAATTAGTACTCTTTGCACTGATTAAGAGTTATAATAATTTCAGAACACAAATGGATCATTTCATGTTCTTTTAGAAGATTAACAAGGCAGCAAACAATCTCCAGAGGAAGTCAGGAAAAATTACTGAACCTTTTAAGCCCATGACTCAACCTTTTAAGCCAATGGAACTTTGTTGCACAGTATTTGGCCACTCTTTTCGTTTGTCAAATTATGATGTGTTTTCCTCTAACAAAATCTGACCTAAGTATATGACAGCACATTGCTCTAAATTTCACACAGATATTGCAATTTATCCAGACCTGCTGCAGTGAGCAATACATCAATACATCAAATGACACATTACACTGTATTATACTGGTACCATAGGACTGCAGAGTTCTGCTATTTTATCTCCTCCCTCTACCCAGAAACTCTAATATGTCACCAAGAAAGGAAATGCTACCCAGAAATAAACAGAAGAAATACACACTTAAGCTAGTCAGTAAAACAGGATATTCTAGATCAGCATTAGAAGTGAAACACAACAACACTGTGTTCACATTATTCCATATTCTGTCTCTGAACATGAGAATCATGGCTGTCAGACTAAAGATGATCAGAGGTAACTCAGAAAAATCTCCAGCAGATCCTCTACAGACAGGCAAGATCAGAAACCTCCAGCTTGGAGGATTCATGTCTTCACTACTACACTGCCCTGCAAATCCAATACAGAGAGAAAAACCCCTTAACCGTTCCCTCAGGAAAAAAAAAATTAGGGTCTTCTGCGCAATGGTTTTCATTCTTCAACTGACAGGTTTCATGGGAATGCTGATGTTCAGCTGGGAAGAAAAATATTTCCCTGAACGAAAGTATTAGGAGGCGGTGTTCTCATGTCACACCACATTGGTCAGTCTGTCAGGATAGCTGGTTTCCTGAAAATCAGCTCACTACAGATTTTTTCTTAAATCATGTGGCTCTAAAATTGCTAACAGATACCTAATTTGAGTCTCTCCTTTCTTTTCCTGCTTTGCTTTTTAACCCTGTACACCCATGTGGTGGACTCACACTGTTTTCCAGCTAATGCAGACCCTTGTCAGTGACAGATCTCCAGGCACCCTGCAGCTTGTGCTAATGAGAAGCATGAGTTTCAAATCAAGGCATCAAAAGAACAATTTTCTCAGAACATTATCCCGTAAGGGGTCTCTAAAGCAGCTTTCCCTCTGGGTTTCAATAACCTCATCTAAAGCAAAATTCCTACAGTTCAAGCTTGTGATAGCAGAAACACCACTATTTTGGCCAAGCCTTTTACATAAAACACTCAAGTGAACCTCACACAACTCTAGATCAGGACTTTCCATTGACCAATAGCTCTGTTCCGTCACATCCAATTTCCACAATCCTACCTAGAAAGATTTAGAGGGCATCCGTGGCTTGACTGTGGCTTAACCCTCAAGTCTGACTCAGAAGCCAAGAATTTCTCTTCTCCGTTTACATTTCCTGCTTGATTTTGGCACACCAGTATAGAGTCCCTATAGAACAAGGTCCACATATATCATGTGCTTCTATCCTGACCACTTAAAACTTTCCTTTTCCTTCAGGGGTTCTCCTGCCCTCCCTTCAGAGTAAATTCTGTTGAATAATTGTATGGTTCAGGTAGGGAGAGTTGTCTTTTTAAAAAATAAAAAGCAATTCTAGGCAAAGAGTAATTTTATACAGCTATGATCATGAGTCAGCTGAGAAGGGTTACAGAAAATTCTGGTGTTCACAAGCAGTGTGGGCTGGTTCTTAGTGGCATAAGCACTCAACAGCTCACTGTTCATAAGAAAAAAAAAAAAAAAAAATCAGAGTTACTGGATCAGCTCAGAAAAAAAAAAAACATTCTGAACCATCATCTACCTCCTGAGCCTTCAGACATGCCAAACAGAAGTGTTGCTCAGTTTCAGTTTTATGCCTTTGCTGATCTTCCACACACAAAAGAAGTGTTATTTATATGCCAATCTGGAATGAAAGTCATCAGTATCTCCTACGTGAATATGTTTCAGCATGAAACATTTCACACCACAGGAACAAAGACTGAGGAGGTTCTGTTAGAAAATGACTAGTCTGCATGTCACCTTTTTGCTAGTTACCAGCTAGCCCATCTAAATAGTGCCAAGGCTCCAGGCCTCTCCAGAATCTGGATAAGGAAAACAAGCCCTTCAAAGAAGGGAGAATTGCAACACTGTCTACCAGCAGCTATTACTCAAGTGCCAGCAATGAAGCACAACTGCCATCCCTCTGTTCCCAACTGTCATGGTTTAAGCCCAGCTGGCAACTAAGCACCATGCAGCTGCCCACTTACTCCTCCTCCCCCCACTCCCCGGGTGGGATGGGGAGGAGAATCAGAAGAAAAAGGTAAAACCTCATGGGTTGAGATAAGAACAGTTTCATAGGACAAAACAAGGAGAGAAAAATAACAACAATAATACTTATACAAGAATGTATAAAGCAAGTGATGCGCAATGCAATCGCTCACCACCCAGAACCCAATGCTCAGCCCATTTCCAAGGCGCGATCCCTCCTCCTCCCAGCCAGCTCCCCCAGTTAAATACTGAGCATGACATCATATGGTACTGAATACCCCCTTGGCTAGTTCGGGTCAGCTGTCCTGGCTGTGCCCCCTCCCAGCTTCTTGTGAAAATTAACTCTGTCCCAAGCAAACCCAGGACACCAACTACGCCCAAAGAACAGGCATAAGAGCCTGGACTACTCCTTTTCCTTCATCTCAGTTTTCTGTAGAAACAGACAGGGACATTCTCAGCTGATGTAAAAGAGCGGGATCTCAAATGTCTGGGATTTTCCACATTAGCCAGTTTCTAGCCTTATGTATGGTTCACCAAGACTCTCAGTTTAAAGCCAGAAGTACAAATAGCTCTGTTCCTAATATAATGTAGTTTGCTGAGAGTATTTTAATGTTGGAGACCTTGAGAACTCAAAGTGCTTTAATAACTGTTAAATATTGGGTGTTCTAAGCATTTAGGGAGTTTCCTAAAGTTTCAGATCCTGGTTCCTGTGAGAGTTACTGAGACCCAGGATATAACATGGAGTACAAGGTATCTGGGAACCACAGTACAAGCATCTTCCAGTTCAAGCAATTAGTGTGAACAGGCAAAAATGACTTCTTTACAGTTTTATCACTACTTCATTTTACTTTTCCATTCTACTTATAGCAAAGCCTGCCGATGGGCTCTTACTTCAATTAGTACCAAATGAGGCCATAAGCATAATAAACATGACTCAAATCTGTGAAAATAACATCAAGCTTCCTGTGTCCACCAAGCATGTCATCAGTGAAAAGGACATACCTAGACATACATAGATACGTACAAATACTATTATAAGATCATCAGCAACCTTTAATGAACATTCGTTCTATCACTCACGCATCTCGGGAGACAAAGCCTCCTTTCTGTGAGCTCCCCTTTGACTACGATCACAGAGCCAGAAGTACTTCCAATTCAGAGTCAACAAGTGCAGGTCATTATCTTCCACTTGGAAAGATGTCATAAGCACATTTATTATCCAAACCTACCCCTTTGAAGCTTCCCACTTATAAAGCCAGGGATGCAGCAAGTATTGTGTGGTTCTGACAGCAACAGCGCTTTGAGGTCTGTACTTGAGACTATGGTTTTGCCACCTCTTTCCTTCTCACTTATTGCATGTTTTACTCCCCAATTATGTTCAGCAGGACACTCAAAATGGTTTTCATGGCTTTCAAAAGCACTTTGAACTGATGCTATGGCCTGGGTTTATGGGTTACCATTAAAGGATATGCTCCTGCTTTGAGTTAAATTCTTTTTTCCTTCCCCGTTTTAAACATAGCATCAGTGCAAGACACAATGTATTCATTTAACTGCCTTACACAGAATTGCATAGAAAAGGCACCAACGTTCTCAAAGAAGACCTCGCTTTTGTCATACCAAAGGATTCCAGGCAGAGGACAGAAAACACTCTGTCCATTTAATATTGGAACAAATTCAGAGAGAGGTTCGCAACCTCATTTCATAAACTGCTGCAAGTGCCCCTATGAGTGGGTCATTACTCAAATCCCAGAAACTGCATTAGATCACTACTGGTAATATTAACACATCTCCAAATTTCACCTATGGGGCACATTTTTACATGGGCTAACAAAGGTCAAACTTACCCTTCAATTATCTATGTCTATATCTTCCTTTTTCTGCCCTTCCAATGATTATATCTACCCAGGCCACTGCATAATTCTCAAAAACTGGGCATTCCCATCCTACCTTACAACATTCCCAAACATCTGCATCTTCTGAAGGCTCTTTTTCTGAGTATGAGGATTAGAGATTACTTTGAGATCTTGCTCTTCAATGTTATTCTTAAGAGGACAATATTTTCTCTGTTCTAACAGGGCACGCGGGGACACGCATAAAAGGGATCACAAAGAGAATTAAGTTGCTCAAGTTTTTTGCTGCAGATCCACAGCAATGCTTGGGAATAAAACATCTGACCTGCCAATCTCCCACCCATTTAATGATAAGAAAAATAATAATGAATTAATAGCAAGCCGAAGACTTAAGCATTATTTAGTTCATCTGCTGACTTAGGGCACGATCCTTCTCCAACAGAAATTAATGGTAAACTCCCATTGAGTTCAGCAAGAGCAATATTAAATCCCTGGTTTCTTTCCTCCCACCAGCTTCCCTAGAGAAGCCGACAAATCATGAAAGTTTAATGACCATCTTTCACTTAGAAGTAATGGTGAAAAAAGTACACACAACAGACATTGTGTATTTCTTTTCCCATTCCTTGACCAGGCTTCTGATTTTTACTTGGAAAACTCAACAGGAAAAACACACACAAAAAAACCCAACAAGATACAATAGAAGTCTGGCCAATACATAAAGCCTGTCTTGGACTTAATTTTACAAAGCAGACACTTTTGCATTTAGGGTACTTTTAAAATCACATTAACTGAACTGAGAAATGCTTTCCTCCCCCATTGTTACTCCCCCCCCCCCCCCCCCCCCTTTTCAGACTAATCTACGCACGTACTATGGGGATTGCCAATATGGAACATCCCGCTGACCTTTGCAATTGGCAGCTGTGATCAATCACTTCATAAAATCCTATGTGTCAGCTAGAAACCAGTTGTGTTTCTTAAGCAAGTCAATCTGCTAAACAGTTTAAGTCATGAATCCATCCAAAACACTAGAAAAACAAACTCATTTGGATGATATCTTACTTTATGCCCAACTTTTTTTCTAATGTTTAATAACAGAGTAGAAATTCTTCACTCTCATGCGAAGCTGCTTGCAGACTCTTCTGTGTATGTATACTGATTAATAGAGTGCAACTCGTCACTTACTGGTGAAGTTTACCACAGGTATCCCTAGTCATTGTTCCCACATTAGTAACATGCATACAGCATATAGTTCGCAACTTTTTTCAGACAATTAATCTGACCTAAATATGAAGTTAATGACTAGCGACGGGTGATACTCATTTAATTGTTGACCTTATAGGCAAGAATCAAACTGACTTCTTCAGATTACTCTTGCAATCAGTCCATACTCCACCATCTTTTACAGATTATAAATTCAAGCATCAAACTGAATCACCAAGATGCCAGCTCTACTCTGCACATCAGTTCTCTTCGTATAGTTATAATGTATGCAGTGCACAATGGGAAACCATAGCTATTAAAGAAAATGGAAGCAAACTTCTCTGTCAAAACTGAGTATCAGACTGAACTGATACTACCAAACACACCACTAAACAAATGAGACTTTTTAACCCTAGGCTGAACTTTAGCAGAATGACATCAGCATAGAAAGTCATTCTTTCCATAATTATTTCCACTTTAAAAATAACGTGTCAATGGATTTCTTTCGCCAATTTGCTCACTATTGAGACTGTATATTCTACTCTCTGCCCCCCAGGTAGTCCTATGAGCATAATTTAAGTGATTTGTTAACCTTTTGCGTACTTTATCTGTCCCACACAACTAAGTTTTTTCAACTCCACCCTTTGGATAAATCAAAATGAAAGAATTTTAAAATATGCAGATCAAACATAAAAGTTAGAGGAAAAAATAAGGAGAAGAAATAAGAAACATGAAGAAGGTACACTAAAGAGACAAAGAAAGAAACTGAAAAAAGAAAGAAGCCAACTGAGAACAAGCGAGGGTAAAAATGACTCGACTCACTGTAGTCATGAGTCTTGAAGGAGTAGAGGGGCCTGGGCAGGTAATCTACAATAAAATCTGATGACAAAAGGACTTTTACTACCTTGAATACATTGCAACACCTTTTAGAAGTAGGATAATAAAGCAGCAGCTTGCCTCTTAAAACTTCATTTGACTCCTACAGCAATCTATAGGAACTAACTCATTTTAAGAGAACATAAACATTACAAAGTACAGTAACAAAACATGTTTCCATTCACAGATTGAGGTAAGAAGATATGGTATTTTGTACATTTTTACTGTAATATGAGAGCACTGCAAAAGGTACTTTCTTAGGGTACAACACCACATTTCCATTCTCACCTAGACCAATAAAAGCATGTAATGCAGGCAAGTTATCACACCTCACAGGTGTCTGTCCATGTGAAAGTTACTCCAAAGCAGCATCAGAGACTGGGTTAATTTGTCTTTACTACATTGTACATTCTGTTAGACTTCTAAATTTGTGATCTGATTAGAGTCTGGTGAGAATTTTTTTTGGATTGGACTTAGGTTGGGAAAGGATTAAATGTCAGATTCATTTCCAACTTCTATCTGTGAGAAATTTTGAGTTCTCCTGGAATGAACAGGAGGAAAAGGAATTGGCAATAACCAACCACTAGTCTCAACAGCAAGGATGGGCACATACCTGTTTTCTCAGTGTATTCCTGATGGGGAAGGCAATAGATTCAGAATTGTTGTGGCTTGGTGGTACTTCAGTGCTGTGATAGTCTTTGAGGAAAAGTTTCAAACAAGAACTTGCTAAACCCATCACCACTTAAACACAACAGTTTATCTTTCTTCTCATCAAACTTTTTATCGTACTTCAAGTTAGCTGCTTATTACTGATAAGTGAAAACTGCTTCTGGAAGGTGAAACTAATAGCTTTTAAATGCAACCGGGTTGTAGATTCTCCTGATTGTTCTCATGTCTTTGAGTTAAGATATGGGAGTTTATTTCTGGCTTGAACAAGAAAGCTGTGAGAAAACAAAACATCAATTACTTAAAGCTTAAGCCTTCTCTCCTGTACAATAAAACTAACAGCCAATGCGGCATTTTCATAACTGGATGCTGGAATCAGCTTCAAACATCACAGTTAAAAGCTTGGAGGGGGAGGGGGGAGCCAACTGGCTTGCAAAGAACTACAGCTATTGCATCCATGAATGCAGTCGTATCAACTCAGCATCGAAGCTCAAAGTTGAGCTCAACTCCAGACACGAGTACATGAACAATATACAGGTTCACAAACAATATGCAGGCTCACAATCTGACTCTAGTCTCATGTGCCTAAGACTGAGGTCTGCTTCATGCTTCTAATTGGTACTTACCATCAACTGGTACACGATTTGTTCAGGCCCTTGATGGGGGGAGGGGGACTGGATGGGACACACAAAGAAAAAAAAAAGCCCCACCACATACACCAAGGCCAGGTCTCAAATTCAGCATCTTGACAGACACTGACTCAAGCTCTAGTAGGCAACAGATGAACCATCACCTCTAACAGGAGAGTTCCTTGGTGCTTGGCTGATTTACTACAATGAAAAGTTAATTCCTACACGGGTAAAAAATCCTGCCTTTAGGCACCTAGAACGAAGAGGTTTTGTCTGTACAGGAGAAACACAGGACTTCTTAAATACACATAAACAAGACCACTTCCAGATTGCAGGGCAGATATACTCTGCCACAGAGCATATGGGCCTGTGGACTACAGTAAAGCTCCCTTCAAGCATAACTACCAATTTCATTTCCATGCAAACCAAGGCAAAATGAAAACTTCCTTGCTTTACCTTTTACACAGAAGCAGCTATGTATATTCTGAAATAAAAAGTACCTTTATCATATGTACGTATCCATACAGTTTTGAATTTATACTATAGCTTTTTGTTCATGAAAAGTGATGTTTTCAAAAACCTATCATATTACAAATTATCTTCCCATTTACATTTCAGTGCAATCTTTATTCATCTCACCCTGCATTTATCTATACTTCTAGCACCCTTGCAATATCACATATATTAAAAATGTCCTAAAACTAGCAAACAGAAAACACACACGATTCTCACACACAATGTACCACTGCAGCTGGTCTCAGACTCCTGGAGACAGGATTTTGCATGAATGACTAGAAAAGACTAGCTAAATAGCTGAATTAGGTTACCTTGTGCATACAACATATCAATTGACTTTTGCAAAAAAACTAGGGAACTCCAGATAAATTCCAGCTCAACCTAAGTAATAGCAATTTCTGTGTGTCAATATCACCTGCACTGTTTACAAAGCTGTATAACCTTTTCTCATGACTCTAAATCATACCTAATTTCTATTCTATTAGAAATACAGGTTAATAACAACCAGCTAGAATGCAAATACATAAACAGTTACAGTTTAGCAAAACTGGAGCCTGACTGTGTACTGTTCTACATTGCCCAGCAATAGCCACAGAAGGTAAGTAAAAAAGCTTCTTCCATACCCTCTTAAAAGTTGAAAAGTTACTGATAATCATCATCATGCATGTGATGTCCCTCCCCTTAGTAACACTGATCTCTCATTATTGTCTCTTACAAGTCAGATCACAGAGGAGATACTTGTCCAGTTTGAAGCTAAAGGCCAGACTATATGCCTTGTAAAAATGCCCCCTCCCATCACTCCACAAGCCTCAAAACAGTGCTGTCTACATCATAAATAGCAAGTATGCTTTCATTAAGTTCGTTATGTCTAAATGACATTCAGTTCATCAATAGTCACACTAGAGCCATTGCAGTTGCAGTCTCTGGTTTATTACATACAAACACAAACTAATCATCAACCTAATATAAGCAGACCTCAAACAATGCACTAATGTTTCCCTGCCTGTGCTTTGATCTCATTCTGGAACACACACCTCTGCCACTACACACATCCAGCTTAGGCATAAGTTTACAATTAAGGTCTTCAAAATGAAAGGAGGATATGTGACCATACCCTGTTGGGCACGGAAATTACATCAGTAGAGAAGCACAGCGCAAGTCCAAGCAGCTATGATGGTCTACACAATGAACAATGCATTTTTCATTCCAAAGCATGCCTTCTATTTATTTCAATAGAGAGGAAAGGAAAATGATATCAAGAAATCCAACACACCTGGCACCATTGTCTAACTGTTTGTTTGAGAAACAACACAACACAGAGGACTGTTCAAAACCATACCTCTGAGATGACCAGAAAGAGACAGAAGACTTATGCTTGGAATTCATTACCACAAAAACCTTGTGTTTCTGCAGAGGAAATAGAATGCCAACATGACAACAGTGTGACAAAGTCACAGAAAATTGACATTACCTAAACTCTTGGTTTCAGGAAAGCTCCAAAGCAAAAACAGGCATCTTGTGGAAAAGGAAAGTACCCTCAACTAAGTGTATCAAGATAATTTTGAGAGAATGAGCATGAGCAGTATTTTGCATGGTAACACTGCTACGCTCTGCTCATCTCAGATGTGTTGTCAGACTTCAGCAAAAAGAGGCAACAGCCAGTTTGGAGATCGTGCCAGTGTATTAACTGCTCTGCTATTTTAGTACTATAGCAACACTTCGGGTCACTTAGCAGCTGTATGCAACATTATTTTCTTTGTACACAATCTTTTTCAAGATTGATGGGCTTATCTGGGCTGAGAGATTATACAAAAAGATGCTTATCCTCCCATGTAACAGCAACACATAACGTAGAACAATAAAAAAACACATTTAAAGAGAGCAACATCCTAATTTGAATTCGTCTACCGAAACAGAAAAAAATGCAGCAACCTGACCGAAAATGCAACCTGCAAATGCCTGACTACAACTAATTGCTCCCTTTTGTGTGCAAAACTGCTCTCAGGAGGTTAGGCTCTAAAGGTGAAATTCCAGCCTGAGATCTGGATAAGACTGCCTCCCAGTTGGTATCTCCAGCATCAATCACAATCTTGCACCAGATTGCTCAGTACTTTAAACAGGCACAGGGAAATCAGGGGGAAATACAGAGAACATTACCATGCCTTGGGCTACAAGGTCATGCACCATTTATAAAGTTATGAAAATTGTTGGCTGTTCCACCTCTGCTGAGAAGCTTCACAGTAAGCAGGAGGGACACAAAGAGTCATTAGCAGCGAGGACTAATTTGAATGAACCGTTGTTATGCTAAGGAAATTGCCTGAAGCTTTGGTGAAAGAGTTTACTCACAGACATTCATGTTCGGGGAAGTGAGAAATTCCCAAACACAAAACAGAGAATCCAAGGGGAAGCAGGAGACCTGTAAATCAAGATAGGCTCTCAGGAAGCTTGATGCAGGAGAGAAGTGAGATTTCACGGGTGGTAAAACAGTATGCTGACCCAACCACAGCCAGTGAAGGCAACCTGAGCTGGGAAGTCTTCTTCACAGCATTCTGACCTTTCATTCCTGGTCCCTGCCAGATTTCAGTGAAAATGTGCACAACAAATAAAACCACTGAAAGCTATACAACTGTTCTGGAAATTCATCATCACCCAACACTATTTTATACTTAAAAGCTGTGCTGAAAATGGAGAAATATCAACTATCAGTAGAATCAGCACTGACCTCCCCTACCAAAATGTAACTACTATAGGCACTATTCAAAGCTTTAGGACTATAATTAGCCTTCTGTTGAATCAAAGCAACTTCTCCAAGGTAAAAAAGGCTGTGCAATGGCAATTAGAGTACAACACAGCCAACAACAGCATTTTCAGTTCAGTTTTGCAACACGCTAACTTCAAAGTGGTGCCGCACCTCTCATTTAGAGAAAGAAAAATAACTGCAATAAGACTGAAGCCACACTGAGAATTCTAGAAATCCTAATGGAAATTAATAACTTTATACTTGCTAGCAATTTACCAACATCAAAGGCACTGCCTGCATTTCTAGAAGCTGTGTTAGTCCTGTTTAGTCAACACGTTGAGAATTTTGTAGATACTTAACTTGTTTAGCTAGTTTAATTTAGTTAGGCTTTTACTCCACAAGGTACTCTATTTTCCACAAGTTAAAAGAGCATTCACGTTTCCAATGGTACTCAAAGCCATTTGAACCTTATCACCCTTGAAGTTCTATAATCTTATTAACTTTAAAATTAAAACAATAAAGCCATACATTTGCATAATCCACAACTAATCACTCACATTACTTATTGGTGACATCACTAACACTGTAAACATAGCACATGTAAGTACACATACTAATATTGATTGCATGTGTCCTACTCGCTAAAAGCAATTGCCTTGTCTATAAACTGTCTGGCAAATCGTTTACTCCCCCATAAAAATTATGGTTTTAATTCTGAGACATTTTCCTGCCCACTCCATTTCTGCATCTAATCATGACTCTAAAGACTGCTTCGAAAATTCATGCAGTTTAACTCAACCAAAACAGGGTTAGAGTCACAGACTTGGGATACACACACACACACACACAAGCTACTATGTAAGCCGCTCCATGAAAATTGATCATACACATGTTTTCACTCCACAGAAAATGCAGAGTCATTTAAAGGAGCAAACTTCACAAAGGAGGAGAGGTACAGTACCTCTTACGCAGTTCACAGCACAGAACAGCTCATGTTGCAGTTAACCAAGCAATAACTTGTTCATGGAGCTACTCCCTGAATTTGAACAGGCCTCCAGCAGGTAAGATGCCAGGTAACACTACCACAAGCAGAGGTAGTATTTCTTGAGACAAAGATGCTGAAGCTCCACAAGAAAATCCAGCAATCTACATACTCACAAAGACTGTGAGATCATACACAAGCAAAGTACATGCTTTGAAACACATTCTAAGATGTCTGTCTATCTGACATTCTCCCATGCTGTAATTAACTGTTCACTGAAGTCTGTGGTCTATAGCCTGAGGCCTTTTGGAAGTGAAGTTATGAGACTTAAACAATGCACTAGATCGCACACCATCAACATCATTTTCTGTTAAATAGAGTTGAGAGAAGAGAGCTGCTCTGGTGCAAAGCCAAGCATATTCAGTTACTAGTTACAGTCATTACACGGCAGGAAGAACCCCTTGCCACAAACAGGTCCCATGAAGCTAGATCCAGAAAACATCCAAGGGAAGTTTCACAGCACAGAACTTCAAAAAGGTAAATAAGACAGGAACAAAGTTATTTTTGGAACTACATATCACCAACACAGGTTAGAAAAAAGAAGCCATTACTTCATCACAGCCCAGCAAACACGGGAAAGAAACTGTTTAAGAGACAAATGAGAAAGTCCAAATGCATATGAAAGAGAGAACTTAGAGAAGCATATAGCAGATATGCCAAAATCATAAATGCATTTTGTAGGAGAAGCAGTAAGAGCTCATGAAGCATGCTGTATGAAGAAGGACAGTAGTGATACCCTATTGCAGATTTGCCTAAAGAAAACTTAAGTTGTCCCTGGTGAATATACCAAGCAATTGGTTTGGCAACAACTGCAGCATCCTCTCCTGCTCTCCTTGCAAAAGGCAAAGTCTGGAATTCTACTGAACATTTCATTTTTTTTCTAGTGACTTTTCACACTTCATATGACATTTCATAACCAACTTTGGGCATTCTTTCTACAGCTCCAAGAAACAGGTCATAATACATTCAGCTTGGATTTAGCTGCTTTCCTCAGGCAATGTGTGCCGAGCCTGAAAACTGTAAAAGCAGAGAGAAAACTATCACAATGCAAAACACACTTTGTCCTTCTAATGCATTTCCTTCTTGGTATGACATTTCCCTGCTTTCAGCATGGATGACTTAAACTGTGATCCAGGGTCTATTGCTAGCAGTTCTAGCTATGTAATAACCCACATAGTACATGAGTGTACAATCCTATTTGTATTAATCTAGAAATCACTTCACGTTATTCAGGTCATTCTTTATGGTGCCTGTGTGTAGCCGAAAGATACTTGCTCCAGCAAAAGTTCTTTCAAGAAAAAGTTAGCCCATCAAAATTGTTGGAAAAGTTTGAGTTTTACTACACTGATTCATTGTAGCATGTGACACTAGCTTTTAAAAACAAAACCAAACAAGAAAACCGACACAAACAGGGCTGCCCTAGAAACTGATTTACCATCTCCTAGAAGCACAGCCTTCCAAACAGACAAATCCAGGACTTCTAACACGACTTCACTGAATCGACTGCCAAACTCAAACAAGGCTCATTTCAGAGAAATCAAAACAGACAGACTTGACTGACAGTCTCTTTTGACAAGTACAGTTGTGAAGTTAAAATAAAAAAAGCCTTTATAAGCCCAAACCAGTTTAGCATCTAAACCCTAGCTAAGCTCCACCATGTAAATTAAACTAGAAATTCTAGGGAAAAAACACACCTCTCTGCGTTAATGCAAGACTTTTGCCTACCTTACCTAAACAGAGGTTACTAACACTGTATAAAAACAGTAACACTATAGGTGAAGTCTAAAACAGATTAAAAATCTGAACGAAAGTATTATTCACGTCATCTTGTGACGAGTGCATTATAAATACCACAGACTGACAGAAGGATGACAAAACATGCACTCTTGGCTGTCTAGACTGAGTTTGACACTAACCATTCCCATATACCATAAGAATGAAATTTCCCAAGAGCGTTGGAAAAAAAAACAGTTGAATTAAACAAACTGATAATAAAAACAAATAGGCTCATTCCAAATAGACATGATTTCCAAATTTTGTCTTACTATATTCCCACCCTAGAAGAATAGAATAATACTCTAAATCCCTGTCCCAGCCGGAGATGAGAAAATGGTAGAGTCTGAGGCTCCCCTTCATTCCCTTCAGCCTCCAAGGCTTCTAGATTACGCAGCTCAGAATCACCCCAAAGTTCCTCTCCAGCTCACAATTTGATACTTTACTAAAAGTCTGGAAAATAAAGTAAGGTAGCCATTACAGTTCAAGAGAGTTTGAAGCATGAGGGTTTCATTTACAAAAGAACGGAATATGTCCCACCTCAGAAGCCCTTCTGTTACTGAACTTACATTAGAGTCCCAGCCTCTACCAGTTAGCTTTTATGATTAAAAAAAAAAAAAAAACAAACGTAGTTTGTTTGGTTCTTTTTCATGAGTATCATCAACATAAAGGTCTAAAGAACAAATGAAAGTATTGGAAACAATCTAATACTCTCATCTTTTTAGTCTCCATTTTTCTGTAAACTAAGGAGTTCACCATTGTAATTGCTCACTGTAACCTGATAGCTAGAAAACACCCAACTTCATCTTTATTAAATTTAAAATCTGGCTAAGAATACACTTCCTTCAAGCACTGCTGAGCAGTGGAACTAATGTCCTGCTGCACTGTATGCGAGGAAGAAGAATGCCTGCCAGGCCCTATTTAACACTCGCAGCGGCAGAAATGCAGCACTGCGCAGAACATATGAGGATTTCCCCTGTTTCAGTAGCTGGCACCAGAGCTTGGGCCTAGCCTCACTAATGACTGCTCCACTGAGCAGCTCCAGTCAAAATTCTTAAGTCAGACTGCAGAGAGTGAGTGTAAGTCAAATACACGATCTATAGGCTATATATTATTACTCCTCCTCCTCACCCTGTGATAACAAGGGCATCAGTGTTCAAAAGTTTGAAATTTAAAAAAATTAAAAAATCATAATAAGTCCAAGGAAGATAACGAACTTTTCTTCACGATGATCTGAAGAATGCACAGCGGTCAAGGGTGTTCTCAGTCAGAACTGACGTCTAATCGAGCTATTCGTAGCACCACAGAAAGGTTCTCCTTAAAGAAACCGATAGGCAAGGGAAAAATGGCTGCCAGCCATCAGCACTTACAATTTCTATTAGAATCATACAGCACACAGTTGTTTTGTATTTTGGAGGATGAATGAGTACCTTCATAAAATGAACCTAGGAAATAAGTTGTAATGCTAAAATTGTTTATGGACTGTGTATAATGAAGATCAGATCTGCTTAAAAACAGGAGGAAAAAAAAAGTCAAGGTTACAGGCTTGGGGTGGAGGGGTGTTTCAAGGAAAATCAAATCAGGTTTTTTTGTTTTCTTTTAAATCAAATTTGAATGGATGCCTTCTTTTTCCAGAGGTTTTCCCTCTTACTCCCAAAAAGAAAATTTCCTCATCTCAGCAGCACACAGAAACCGTATTAGCATTTTAATGGTGCTGAAGTGATTGACTTCAGACTCTTCAGTTACTGGACTCTACAGTAAAATCATCTGAATTGTTTAATCTGAGCCCCAAACCAGTTTTGCAGGCTCATTTGCATTGCACTCTTTCCAGTCCACACATCCAAGGGCTGCACAGCCTGCCCAGCAGGCCACAGACACTGAAACCCCACAACCCTGTTGAGAAGAGAACTAAAATTAACCTGGCTCCAGGAATACTCATGTGCCAAAATCACCGATCAAACGCAGCCTTCAAGCAGGTACCTCCACCTGAGTTTTCACAGGCTTTTCCTAATTGGAGAAAATGGTATGATAGTGGTTTGGGTCCTTGTTGGCAAGTGTAGGTATTCATTAGCAAAGCAGAAATGTTATCAGGAATTAACCTTTGATGGCTAAATCAGCACTCTGGATGACTGAAATACACTGACTTCCTTCACAGCTGCTGAAGTTAAGTCAAAACCTTTTGCTCAGCAAACACTACACAGCTACATGATCACCCTTTCTTCATCAGATCACAAACAAGGTAGCTCCTTGCATGGCTCTCTGAAAATGCTCTCTACAGCTAGAGCTTTATTTTCTGCCATATAAAGCAATTCACTGGACTGCCATCACACTTGGCCTTCCATCCTGATGCCAGTGAGCATGCTGTAAAGTTTTATTCATAAAGCCAAAAGGGCTTCATCAAGAGTTATAGGTCTGAAATGTATGTATACAAAATGGCAGTCATCTAGCTTCTTTTGTTGCCGATTAATATGCCTTATTCTATATAAAATAAATATTACACACAATTTTTTCAATTTCTTCTGTATGCACATCTACCTCAAATGACCATTTATAGCTCTTTCTTGCTATGTGCTAAAGTCCTTCTTCCCTGCTATTCTCCCATTTATGAATGAAGTGATCGTTATCTCCATTTTCCTTCTGAGGCAGTTCAGAAGGAACTCTCTCCCTTTCCCTCTCCCATTTCCAGCAATTACCAGTAAGAGATTTCTCCAGCACTTACAAGTATTACCATCACTTAGACAGTAGATCATGACCAAAATAAAAATGCGGAAAGGATTAAAAGCCAAGGATGTTAATTATCTGTGAATCTATATTTACCTGTAGAACAAATATGGTAAGGAAAACAGTAAGAGTAGCAACTCTTAGTACGGGGGAAAAAAAAATGCTAAATTGCAAACCAGAAAGGTAGATCCTACATCCTGTCAAAAAAGGTAGGCCAAATATAGTCAGGTACAAACTTCTCCGCTTCAGGGGAATTGCTCACGCACCCACGAGATCGTAACTTGGCTCAAGCAGCATTTTCACCATCACAGAAAACATCACCACTGTAAAAGAAGTCCAACGTAAATTTAGCCTGATTATTTTAAGGTTGAAATTGGTTCTCATTGAAAGCTAGGAATCATGTCCTGTACAGAGAGATGTGTATTTTAGAAGACCTCTTGTTCTCAGAGTTTGTCAAATGAAGTTTTCAGGCGCAGATGAAGAGGCTCTGACCTCTCACACTTCTCTGTTTTTTTTCTAGTTTTATCACCCAAACTATCACCTCCTCCTGCAAACGTGGCTTCCTGACCTACACATCTAGGTATATTTTACATTCACTTAAAGCTAGGTAGATGGAATAGACTTCCTCCAAATCTAGACTCACATAATGAAGGAGGATTGGGCCAAGCATGTAATTTAGCCACCAATTTCTTAATTTCTGAAGTTGACCTTGTTCTAACTTAAGCATAAAAAGTAACTAATATATTAATGTAATTGATTAATAAATAACCAGGATTGTATCCAATTTTTCATGTAGCAGTCTACATAGCACATAAAAGCATTAGAGACACAAAAGTTCACACACTAACAAGGTTTTTTTATAGTATTAGGCACTAACAACCTTAGTAAGTGGCTAAAAAAAAAAAAAGGAGAACCTGCAGTTTAGACTTAGGTGTGTAATGTACTTGCCTTATGTTTTTGTCCCTTTATCAATCCCTTTAACAAAACTTGAACTTGAGGCCTTACCGTAAATACTTACACACACTTCAAGTAACATATATCTTGTAGAAATCAGTCTCATCAGAGGCAGAAAGCTAAGTCTGTTGCAGAGTTAGACCTAGAACAGTCAAGTAAATAAACCTAAAAACAACAATATAGGAGACGCATCTTAAAAGCGGAAAATTTGAATCCCGTAACATAATGTCTAGCGAAAGAAAACATCCCACATCACTAGCTCATATAAAGCCCACATCACAAGGAAAACCAGGACAGTATTTATTATCATTTATTTGACAGAACTGATTTACTGTATGTTCATTGTACAAACAACTTATTTAAACTGTTGTAACTTTGCTTTTGTTTTAAGTTTCAGCTGTTGCAGTTCAGATTCTTGTCCTTTGTTCTTCTTTAAAGCATCACATGTTCTTTATCAGAGATCATTTTGTTAGCTAAGAAATAGAATTGTAATTTGAAAGCTTGATAGCAAAAGCATCATTTCCTGTAATCCAAGACACGACTTAACCATTAACACACAAGTAAAAATACCTAAATCATTTGGATGTTGTGTCATGAAAGGAATAGATTTGCTCTTGGCTCCTCAACCGAGTCCTAATAACTTTCTTGGCAAATAGGCAGTGATCAATTTGTCAAAATCAGTTGTTCCCAAAATACAGTGACACTAAATATTTTATCTCACTGCCAGTGGGCAGACATTTTGAATCCTAAATCAAATGCTACAGCAGACCTAAAAAAGCATATTTTTCCCTACAAAAGTACACTCTGAACACCTGCCATTAGATTACATGCCATTCACTGTCTAACGGCTAAGGCCTTCATCCAATTCCACCTCACCTTATTTTCTTCTTGTGCTTACGGTACAGAGAATTTGTTTATAGTTCACGTTTCCCAGAAACGGCCATTAAAGTAAATATACAACAACAACTGTTTCGCAGGAGTACTGTGAGCCCTTGTAGGATTTGAATTATTCATGCGCTAACCGCAGTCCTGTGCTCAGCAAACTGGCTATCTTCTAAAGGACTGAGATGCTGAATAACTACCAAGCAGCACGACTGGTGCCGTCCTTGGCTAGCCATGGGTGCTGTTCCAAAGGGAATTTTAGGAACAGTTAGAGGCAAAGTTGGTAACCCATCATAAATATTACTGTATTATGAGCTAGCAGCCTATAAATCCCTTCTCAGTGGCATATCCCTATGGGAAAGGGCATACAAGCTTCCATATGGTGGTGATATATCATGTGATTTTTTTAAAAGGCATACTATAACTCGGACTTATTTACTGTTCTCTCTCTTCATATCTGTAAACAAAGAAAAGCTTAAAAGGTTACATTCCTTCCTACTCCTCGCTATGTTATTTAAACCAAACTGAAAGTTTAGCCACATCAACGTCTGTCATCTGTACTTAATTCTTGGTACTTTCTCTTTCTTCTTCTTCAGAAAATTAAATACCCAGATGTGTCTGACTAAATGAAAGGGGGGCTGAATCATCTCATTTTTCTGCCAAAGTAGCAGAAAAAATGATAGCTAAGAGTAAGGGGAGAATCTTAAAAAACAAAACAACTACAAAAAAGTTAAGCATGATGAACACTGACCATATCCTAAATAGGCTTCCTCCATTTGCCACCACACATAAAAAAGCACTAAATAAACTAAGATACCATTTTCTTTTGGTTTAATTCATAAGAGAATTCAAAGGACATCAGCCAATTTGTAGAAATCATACCTAGGAAAAGACACATATAAAAAGCTGTTTGAACATGTGCTAAGGAACAAAATCAAATTATTCAAATTCTCTTTTTACTTTTTTCCCCAGCTCTCTAATACGATCACAAAGACTCAAAGCAAAAATGGCAGATTCCATTAATAAACAAACCAAATAACGAGACATATTCAGTCTCCCCTTATTGCCACTTCCGTTCTTCAAAGTAAACCATTTGTTCTTTAATTTATTATTCCCTCTTAATTTGATATTGTGAGGAAAAGGTAGCAGTCTACTAGAACAACACGAGTCACAAGAATCACAGGAAAATTCAGGTTGGAAGGTACTCTAATTGGCAGGGCTCTAATCCAAGCTCCTCTTCAAAGCAGGGTCAGCTCTGAGGTCAGACCAGGTTGATCCAGCCAAGTCCTGAAAACCCCCAAGGACAAAGACTGCACAGCCTCTCCGAGCAGTCTGTTCTGCTGCCTGACTGTCCTCAGAATGAAAAAGTTAATCCTTACACCTAGTCTGAACCTCTCGTTTCAATTTATGCCTGTTTATGCTACTGTAAAAAGTCTGGCTCCATCTCCTCAATAATCTCCTCGTACATGCTAGAAGGTTGCCCCAAAGCTGTCTCTCTTCCATGCTGGAGAAGGTAGTTTCCCCAGTCTCTCCTCACAAAGCAAGTGCTTCCACTGGCTGGTCATCTCAGCGGGCCTCTGCTGAGTTCCCACTTATTAATGGCTTTCTCAAATTGTTCACAACTGGATACAGTATTCTACATGCAGTGTCACAAGTGGCTAACGCAGCTTCACACCCCTTTGTCTGCTACCAGGGCATTATAACCACTCTGCAGTTACATCTGCAGGCAGAGAAGCACCTGCTTTCTCTTGCCAGAAGTCACATGCTTCCAGGCTCCCTCATTTACCCCACACAACACCTCAGCCTCCAGCAGCCCCTCCTTCTGTGCAGTTTGGGGGTTGAGGCTCTCTTCTCTGAAGGGTCTCTGTGAAGACCCCATCAAGCTCTTCTTACCATCCCCGATGCTGCGCGCTTTGTTCACCCACTCCTGCAGCTCCTTAGCAGCACAGCTTCTCACCCAGCACGCACCTCCCACCCCTCCCCTGCTCCAGCCCTAGGATGAGGCACCCAGCATCCCTGCTACCCCAGACCTGGAAAGACGCCTCCTCCCGTAGAAGCCAGGTCCGAGTGGAAGCCGCTGTCGTGCCGAGGACTTCGCTCCCGTAGCGGGTCACGCAGAGCGCAGCGCTGTGCAACCCACCGCTTCCGAGACCTGCACTCAGGGACCCGCGGGGCAGCCGCGCAGCTCTCCCCTCCCCTCACGCCACCTGAAGCGGGTGAGCTACAGGCAGAGGAAAAAAAAAAGCTGCGCAAAGCACCAACACCGGGCGGGACCCTAACAGCGCCCAGGGCCCGGGCCCCTGCCCCGCCGACCGCCCTCCACGCTCCCCGGAGAGCGAGCAGCCAGCCAGCCCGCCAGCCAACACAACCAACCCCGCAACCCGGCGCCGGCCGCCTCAGAGCGGGGCTCCCCCCTTCCTCCCCCCTCGCCGGAACCCTTCCCGCCACAGCACGAGAACCGCCCGGCCCGACCAACGGCCACTGAGGCGGCGCGAGGCGGCGGACGGACGCGCCCTCCGCAGCTCAACCGCCACGCTCGTGCTCCCCACCGCCGCCGCACGCGCCGGCCGAGCCCGGCCGCGCCGCCCCGCCCCCTTTTTTCCGCGGCGAGGCTCCGCCCCCACCCGCCGCGTCTCGTCTCCTCTCGCGAGAGTTGGAGCTCCCCCCCCCGCCCCAGTCCCGGGGTCCCGGCGGGATGGCGGTTCCGTCCCGCAGAAGCCTCACAACCCCGGCCGGCACTTGGGCACACAGGTCAGGCGGGTGGGCGCTGGGTCGGGCCGGGCCCTCGCTGACAAGTCCCCGGCCCCGCAGCGGCGGGAGGAGCCGGGCCCGGCCCTGAGAGCCTCCAGCGCCGGTCAGAAGCGCGGCGGTGACCCGCGGAGAGGCGAGGCTGGCCCGAGTGAGAGGGACAGGAGGGGTGCGAGGCCCCTCACAGGCACGGCTGTGGCGCAGGCAGGGATCGGGCGCGGGTAGCTCTGCTTAAAAAGGAGCTTCCGAGCCAAGGAGCCACACCTGAGCCGTCTTCCAGCTCCGTGTTCTCCACAGCTCTTACTGGAGAACTGGCCTGCGGGACAGAGAGCTGAAGTCTTGCAGGGGAAGGAGGAGAAGAACGTTTCGGGGCACTTTTCACTCCCTCTATCCTCCCGTCGTATTTTCCGTGGGAAAGGGAGCCTAACGTACAGGAGTCGCGGCACGCTGCGGCCAGCGTCTCGAATTGGGAAATGGAGTCTTCTGCTAGATCGTACCTGGAGGCACAACCAGAGAGACTGCGTGACTTAACACATGTACGCTGAAATCTAGCCTGACACCTTACCTTGCAGAATTTACTAGGCAGAAAATCTGCTTCACCATAAATATCACCCGTGCTTCTACTGCAAGGGAATCGCCTGCTGACAACGTTGAGTCTAGACATACAGATGAGGTGTTTTTCCCTTACTGAATTTAAAGCTTTATCTCATTGTTTCAGACCACTTCTAAATCACCCTGAACATTTTACAGTAACAAAACTGCATGTTTCTATATTTCAATGGCAAAGGTCACTCATTTAGACTTGCTTGTTCTTACCCAGCTCGAAGTGAGTCTTTAGCCCACTAAGACAAAAAGGTGGCTTACAGATACCATAAGAATATTTCAAGTGAAGAAATCCTTCATCTGAACCCAGATGAGAATAATAAAAAGGGGTAATAAACTTGATGCAAGGTATTTAATGTATCATCACTGCTGTCAGAGCAGGGATTAATTTGGCTCAAGAGGGAAACAGGGTACCAAATGAGAGCTTTGATTTGGTTTCCATAGAGTGCTGTGTCTCTGGAGAAAACAGAAGGAAAGAGCAGAACTCGATCCTGTGCTCTTTGGGCATGTAGGAGCTAACTGTTCATTCTGCTCCTCTTTTCGAATGAATTTGGTTCTTCATAGGAGCAGCTAGGCAGAGTGACACACAAATCAAGGTTGCCATGGCTCCATTGACATGGAAAGAATATCCCTGACAGCTGTGGTCCTTTTTATATGAAGGGAAGAGAGGAGTGTAACAATGGCCCTTAATTAGGTGCAGACAGAGGATTTGCTTGTTTTTCTTTTCCATCCCTGGATGTACAATACAATAGACTTTAGCCAATAAGTTTATTTTTCTCTCACTCAGATAGGGTGGTTTGAGGTGAGACTGGACTTTCTTAGTTAGAGGTCTTGGGACTATGGGATTGTGCAAGGAATGTTCATTTTGAAAAGGCTGTAGACAATTTTTGAAGACAAGAAAGAACGGAAAGTCCAAGGACCCTGACTCAAACTCTAGCAATTCATGGAGGACAGGGAGGATGATGCATGGCTATCTGTTCCTTTATTCTGCCAGAGATTACCATCCCCACCACAGAAGTGGCAGAACAGGTGGTACATCTACTCCTCAGCTGAGGCAGTTCAGGCTGTCATATTAAGGCAGTCGCTATCAGCTCCAGTTTACATTATTACTATGTGAGACTGAACTACAGCAGCAGAGAGCTCTGATCCGTGATCTCTGTTGGAGTTAGCTGCAGTGACTAAAGAGATGGCCTCCCCCACATCTGCTCGGCCAATGCAGCTACATCTCACGGGGATCACAAATTGGGGTCCCGGGGGGAATAGATTAGGAAAAAGAAGACAGAAATAGGGAAGAAAGAAGAAAGAGAATAAGTGAGGGCAGGAAAAGAAAGAGCATTAGGAGACAGAGCAAGGGTTATTAGCATGCCGAGAGGAAAAAAAAAAAAGGGGGATAGGAATTTGTTAGGTATTTCTCAAAAGCCTAAATTTAGAGGCGGTAGGGAGACAAGGTGCCCCATATCTGTCAGTACGTCAGAGTTATTGATTAACTTCAGGCTCGATTTCAGAAAGAGCCAATAACAAGTTGTGTGAATCAATTACAATTACAGAATTCTATAAAACATGGTCAGCAAACTAAGTGAAAAAGCTTCCCATTCGGGATTTGGTTATTAAAGAGTGAATAATGTCAGTATGGAAAAGGTTATTACCTGTCTGTATGGGCAACTAAGAAGTGTCCAAGTGATGCACAAGAAAAATTAGCACATCCAAAGCATAAGGCAGCAAGCAATATCTTGGTAGGAAGAAAGGCAAAAACCCTTCGTGCTCAAGTTAATGAATGATAAATTAGCAGGTCGGGGGGAAATCTTTCACTTGAAATGATTCAGAAGGTGTATAGGGACCAAACGCGGAAAAGGAATCCATCAGCTTCAGGCTCCATTCAGTGAATGTAACCTGAAGACATAAAGACTTAGTGAAAACCAGAGACCTTGGTTATAAATGCCGCCAGGCATTTACCAACTTGTCAGTTGAGTCATATGGAGTAAAGGAAACCATCAGATCTGAATTAAGTGCTGCTTAGGGAGTATGTGGTTGGGGTTTTTTCATCCCTTTCTGTTCATCTGTATCTACAAGTTTGCATATGTGCCATCTGTTCAGGATTTGTAAATAAATACTTACTTACTTTTAGCTTAACTTTTGTTAGGAGTTATTCCAAGGAGCGTTGAGCCCTAAGGCATTCCTTTCCTTGGGTTTGGCCATCCTGAAAAACTGTACCTTAGATATCTGTGTAGTGACCACCAAGCGCTACATGCTCCCACACGTGTACTTGGTTCTGTGTCTCTGCATGCAACAGACTCTGCTTGAGAGCTGGCAAAACGAGCTTATAATGAAAATGTGCCTTTGTATGACCACTGGTGGTCAGGAGAGCTCTCGGCATGTGCCAAGACAATGACTATGTATTTCAGGGGTCTCATGGGATGTGAAACGGTGATAAAAATTGAAACAATGTGGTGAAGAGGGGAGAGGCTTAACGCCATGTGCTGCGGCAGAATGTAAAAGCTCTCCATGTCCTTGACAGTGCCAGAAGTTGGCCTAAAACTGAAATAGTCCAAAGAAAGAGAACTAGCCTTTCTGCATTACAGCAGATGAAATTAAAGGCCAGAAATGAGAAAACCGGAGGCAGCTAAAAATGCAGTTAATAAAGAAGCCAAACAGGCACCACAAGAAGCAGAGCAGAGGAGGTGAATGGGACTGACAACCACAGGCAGTTGGCTGAGATGAAAGGACATAACCAGCAGAATAGGAGCAGCTTTCCAAATCACACAGCCTGTAATTCACACTGCAAAGACGGATCCTTCTGACAGTTTGTGCAGCATCCACAAAGTAGCAAAAGACTGTTAGGTATCTGTTTTATTCTTCTAGCTGAAAGGAAGAAACTGTGTCCATTTTCAACAGTGTAGACCAGGCAGGGTATCAAATTACACTCTGGTTAAAAACATTTTACTAAGAAAATTTTTAATTATTCCAGCAATGAACAGCCAGCAACGCCAGAGCTTCAAAGAGCAGAACAGCTTAAGACTTCTATAGAAACATTTGCTACATGGCATACCTGTGCCAAGAAGAGGATTGAGATCTTATGTTGCGGGAGATGAGGCAATTACTGTTCTCATTAAATTAGTTTGGGCCAGGGTATCCCAAATCCTCAGGAAACAGTTGATTTAAATGTGGGAATGATGACATGTTCAGCACTAATCTCTCAGGAGGAGAATAAGAGAAACTTCAGCATCAGCATATAGGCAAGGGAGGGAGTAGTGAAATAATTCCCATGAGCAGTTCCCATCCCTTAAGCTCTCCATAGAAAATATCCATAGTAGTACCGTGGAGTACTACAAATCTGAGTACAGCAAGAATGTAAAGTCGTTGTGCCACATGTTGTGCTATGCCACATGTTCAGTCAGCAGCGTTAGTGTAAGGCAATCAGCTGCTGTGACTGGAGAGGACATGACGACAAGGAACATGTTGTATCAAGCTGCTGGGGAAATGGAAACCCCTATACTGATGTAAGAACAGTTCTCCACTGGGAAGGTAAAGAGGGTCAGGAGGGGTAGGTAAAGAAGCAATGGAATTTCCATTAGAAGAAAAGAAAAAGCCAAACAGAGTAACAGAAACAGAAGCAAAGTAATGGGGAACTAAGATAGCCTGGAAAATGGGAAAATGGAAAAATGAAAAAAACCTCTTTAAAAAAAAAAGATAGCTTTTGTCACTTTGAGTGCTCTGAGTGAGGTAGTCTGGGTTCTGCATGGTCAGTACTACAGGGGAGCCAGTAAGCCCACTAGAGATCTGGGGTGGGGAGGAAGAGACAGGGGATTCTGCCAGAGAAGCCGTGTTTGCCAGTAGTCCAGCTAGGCAGAGGGATGGTTCACTTGAGCACAGCCTGGATCTGAGCAGTTGTTTCTGTTGCTGCTGTGCTCTCTGCAGCCTGTAGAAATTACACTCCCATAGTGTCACCGAAGGACGTGGCAAGAGGCGGTGTGAACCAGCACATGGTTCCTAGCTTAACTGGTTTACTTGGACCTAGGTAAGGTCTCTGAAGTATATTCCCGCTTTTCCAGCAATGGTAGCAGGCTCTTGCAACAGCCACATTGGCTCTACTCAGGGCGAGTCTGCTTGCCCCATGCTGCATGCAAGCAACTCAGTTGCTTCCAGGTGACCCCGACAGTCATTGTCAGATATCACCCTCCTTAAGCTAATCTGCCAGCCCCACATTTTTATGTCTCTGAATCTTTTATAAAGTTAATCCACAAGCTGGATAAATCACCACTAAGAGTCAGCTGTATTAAGAATTGAATGCTCACCTACCACCTCATGCATACATCTTCAGAGTATGAATGTTGGCAGGAAGTAGCTATTCTCTTTCTTCTGTTAGTTGCTGAATGGTATAATACAGTCTTGTTTCCCTTCCAAAAAGTGTCCTTTGTTCTGACAGTGAATTTATATAGACCAAGCAGTGACACTTTTGTACAGGAGAGTCTTTACACTTGGGTGTTCAGGGGCATGGCTGGAAAAATACAATTCCTGCTCAGTAAGCATTAGCCTTTTTCCACTTCTGTCCTTCCTAAAATTTATGGTCACTTCTATCCACCTTTCATCTGCTCAAGCAAAAAAAAAAAAAAAAAAAAAATTAAGGAAAGGGTCTTTTCTTATGTTCTTCACTTAAACAAAACCAGGCTTTCACATTCAAAGAGATTCATACCCTACTACCAAGATAATAGGTGAGATGCGAGTCCAAAAGTCCCCCTACTGTGTGCTTAGCATTCATGGGTGGTCAAAGCTGTAACTGAGCTACCTCGCCATGGTGCAGCAAGAATTCAGATTTATTTTATGCAATTGGCATTCTATTTATACTTTTTGGTCCACTGTATCTCAGAGTGCCTTACAGAGTATTTAATCGCAATATACTGTACCTACAGCACTGTTCCACCGCAGTCATTTAGCACATGAAAATGGAAAGAGGGAGGAGGAGATGGGAGAAAGAAAAAGAGGTGTTTGATTTTGTTAAAATTTAATTCTCACCTGATTAAAAAACAGTTAAGTATTCTGATCGTTGTCTTCTCCTAACTCCTGTAAGAATCTTCTCATTGCACCTCTTCTCAGCATCTCAATTCATTTTGGCTTGACCTTCTGAAAGATAACCATTGCTTTCCAATACCGAAGTTGTTTACCCATTACATAAATTCTCCACTAATCTCACTTTCTCTTCATTGCCTAAATGCTTCATAACTGCCCTCTCTTAATTTTAAACTGCTGCAGCGTCAGCTATCTGCTTGGCTCACGGGCTGTATTGCTCCACCTCTGAATGTTCAGCAGCTCTACCCTTGGCCATCAAATGTAAATACTTCTGTTTACCTTCCATGTTGTGCACAACCCTGTGCATATTAGACTTCTCTTTTATAATATCCCAATATTTTCCCACTCTTCTCTAGTAATGCCAGTGTCTCCAGTTCTCTCAGAGTTTCTTTTTTCCCATACTTCTCTTCTTGTTTACTCTGTAGCTAGGCCTATCTAGGTAGTAATGACACAGCACTGGTACATAAAGACCTGTTCTCTCTTCATGCAAACCTTAACTCTTTCTGGAAAACACCAAGTTAAAGGATTTAAAAAAATATCCATGGTAGCTTCCTGTGCAATTTGTCTTTCTATTTTGGTCTGTAACCTAAACTGCAGCTCTCCAGAACAGGTAGAGTTTCCTATCCGTGCCTTGTAGCATGCCAAGTACGTTGTCAGTACTTGACAAATAATTGCTGCCTCTACAGAATATTCTTCCTACCTGATAGCTGATCACTGAGAACTGCATAGCCCCAGGAATTCAGCCCAGCAGCTAACCAGCAAAGTCCAGAAAAAGCAAATAAGCACTTTGGGGAAAGTTCATCTCTCAGCTACTTCCAGAACCAGAAGCAAAGACAAGAACAAAGGGAAAAAAACATTAACATAATTGCAACCAGCCTAAAATCCTCACTCCTTCCACTTCATATCTTGGCAAATAAGAAGTATGGTAGCTTGGCCTCCCTTCCGACCCATGGGTGTGGGCTGAAGGGTGAAGGAATATGTAGGCTACAAACCTGTAGTGGTGGTTTATTTAGTGCATTTCCATCAGGGCACTTCAGCTTTTCTCCTTTTTTCTATAGGAATATTTTTTCGTTTAATAGTACCAAACATAATGGCAAATGAATGGCTGATCAGGCACATAAAACACTTACAAAGGCCAAAATGAAGACAAAAAAAAAAAACAAACAAAAAAAAACCAAGTACAACTCAGACACAAGAGATTTGAGGTCATCAAGGAAAAAAGTCCATTATTGCTAATCACTTGGTACAAGTACACTTTTACATGTGCAGAAACAATTTCATATATATGTATATTCCTCTTGTACGGGACAGATTTGTCTTTGTAGCACAAAAGAATGGTGTGCTGTGTTCTTTGTTTTGTGGCTTCTTAACAATATAAGAAAAAAAGTAGCACTTATGCTCAACTTTTAAGATGAAAAAGTTCTCTTCCGAGCTTAGACTGGGGCTTATGCAAGAGAGAAGTGCTCCTGCCCATGCTCTATAATCACTACCAGTTTTTCAAAAGGCTGGCTGCGTCCCACCCAGAGAGGAGCACGTTGATGGTTCACGCAGCATGAACCAAATGCCAAGACTTTTCAACACACTGACACATCAGATTCCCCTGAAGCTGGTTAGAATTCAGAGCATTACCCCTGCAAAGCTCCCTTTGCCCTCCCTCTGGGTTTGATGAATGAGAGAGAGCGGACGATGCCAGTGCAGAGGTAGCAGGCCCAGAGAGCTGCAGAGGAAAGGGGCTGGCGCAGCTATGAAAGGGCAAGGAGGGTCAGGCACACAAAAAGCGTTGTTCATCTGTGGGTTGCTAGGTGTCTTTAAACTCCGTATTGTGTGGTAGAAAGGCAGGTTGCTTGCTTTCAATCAATGGCCAGCGATGGTATCCAATCACTGTAACGTACTTACATTCACAGCCGTGTAACAAGAAAAATACTCTATGAAGCCAAAAGTACACAGAAAACTGACTGTTTCAACAGTTCGTGTGGTTCCCCCAGTGAGAAGACCGTACATCTCGGGGACTATTCACCCTGCCTGCTGTTTGGCCACGCCATGGGCAGCTCCAACACGTGCAATTAATGTCAAGAAGATTACTAGCACAAACGCTGCTTCCTTCTTGCTTTCTTTTCTGCTTGACTTGCTTGTTACTTACAGTGTGCATCAACAGATTTAAGGAGAACCTTCTCACTCGGTCTGTTCTCCATCACAATCATCATTACCGTTACTGTAATTACGTCACCCCCAAAGGAAAAAAAAATCTTCTAAAAAAACTGGTTTTCTGGATAGAAAATATTATCTCAATTCAGCAGCACCCCGATTTGGTTATTACTGCACAACAGTCAATAAAAAGATAACTTTATGGACTTAAAAAACATCACCAGCTGGAAGTATCCCAAGTAATCGTAAGCTGAGCGCACTCACAAGCCCTTATGGTTTACAGAGTAAAAGGCAGTCAAAGCATTAAATCCATCTTTTCATCTTGTTTATCCCAAGGAGAAAATTCCATATCTATCCAACTTCTGTTCACTTCATTTTCTAAATAAAAAAGGAACTGATCCACTGACTGTAAGCTGGGAGGAAGGAGCATGCAGTGTTTCAAATGCAATGAAGCTTGGAAAGTTCAGTTTGGTGGAGATTGTTCCATACAACTGTATGTGGCTGAATTTTCCAAAAAAGTAACAAACAGCCAGTGAAATGAGTTTGTATTCAGATACACTTGGCTCAGCCGGCTGTGGTTTAGCCCCATAGGTAAGCTCAGATTTGACGTGGGTTAAAATAAAATAGTCCTTGGCGACCGGTCATGGTAACTGAAATCTTACTCTTGGAGGACTGGTTAAGAGGGTCCGGATCCAATTCTTCCACAGTCACTGCAGCTGGAACAGAGCTGGTCTGTCAGTGCCCAGCTCCATCAATCCTACGTGTCTGATCTGTCTGAATTTCGCTAAGAAAACAAAGTAAGGGAGCCCTGAGACGCACAGACATAACATAAATAAAAAAATACATTCACGTTTCCAACTGTCCACACATTCTCAAGAAAGTTGCACCTATGTTATATTACTCAGCATGTGGTTTCAATTGTAACAACAATGCACATTTGTTCAACTGCATGCTGGCTGCTAGCTACACTACTAGCCGTGTTTAAATATGGCATGGCCTGTGACTGCCTTTCGGGGTCAAGTGTCTGGCATGTGCCTGCTACGTTATGGTCGGTATAATCTTATAGATTACCCAAGCAGCAGACCCAGACTCTTTGATGTCATGAAGGCATATTTATATACAGTACGCATACACTGTGTATTTTTCGTAAGGTAGAGGGTCCAAGAGAGAGGCTACTGGGGAAAAAAGCAAGCAAGCAGAAGAGTAGTATCTGTCTACAGCTTTCCATTCCCTTTGCATTAGATTTACTAAATTAAATAACTAATGATTTTACACTGCTCTCCTAAAACTTAATTTAATTATTTTTTACCCATTTTTACAAACAACTGCTCATGAAAGTTGCCTTGCCCTACAGAACTCTTTGCACGAACTTGCACTTGCACTGACTACCGCTGGGGAATTTTTTCAGAAATACTTTGCTATCGCCAAGTTTTCTGATAAAACATTAACATTGGTGGTTTCCAGTTGTTTTATCCTCATGGATTTAGGATATTGCCAACATTTTCACTAATAGCTGCTGGATCTTTATAGTGGGGAGACAAAGAGTAGAAATCAATAGACCTCACTGAAAATGTATATCCAATGTACAACTTCAGTATAGAATTTAGCAAGAGAGGAGGACTGCATCACCAGCCTGCTAGGAAAAGAATTTAACCCATGTTTTCCAGGCATGCTCTACTCCTATCTTATGCCATTACAGGCCTTTCCTAAGCTAGGTAATGCTTTCTAATGAAGTTTCTCCAGACACTTCATCATAAACATCCATTTAACTTACTTACAATTTTTTGCGACTTGTGTTTTGAATGAAATCTTGCTGCTATGCATTCGTCTTCAAAAATGTCTTGACCTCACATTTTGGAACAGGGACCTGAAGCTAAACAATGGGATGACCAACATATGTGACAGTATAATTAAAACCAGCACTGTAATGCCTGCTCGGAAATGGACCAAATTAAAGCTCTGCCATCTCCCTCAACTGTGACATTTCCTAACTTTTAAATGCTCAAAAGTTGTAATCTCTATAATGTTATAAGCTTTATAATGTAAAAAACATAATTTTAGAGGGGCAGGGAAGAGAGGGTTATTTACAGAGTTAAACAGTGTGAACTAGTAGTTCAGGACACTTTCTTTAACCCTTTCAGTCCTGAAAACAACCTTGAACGCATCCTTCTCCGACTGATGCATCCATCACAAAAAGTCAGCGTGGAAAAAGTTCCTAACACAATAAGAATTTCAGTGAATGAAGCCATTAAAAGTTTCATAGAAAGAAACTAAAAAAACAAACCCCAAACCTATTTAAAGATTTTATGCCCATCTCTATTGTAAAATATTCCATGCTGTTCTTCCTGCCCCGCAGGCTTTCAGGCCTCATGTGGCCGCCGCAACGGAGCCACACTTTACAACCACACCTCTAGTTCTCCTGATGCCAGTTAAGGAGCTGCATAGAGATGGTCACAAAAATGATGATCAAGGGGCTCTGTTTATATTTAGACTTAGGCCAAACGTTTCCAGCAAAAGCCCCAGAAAAGAAGGGTAGGTTTAAAAGTTTATTCACCTCTGAAGAATGTTCTCTTTGTAACAACGAGGGTTTTTTTCTTCAAGACCCTTGAATATAGAGCCCAAATAGAACACGAGCTCTTATTTTGCTAAGACTTCTGTACTCTTGAGGTGTAAGAGTATAAACTCGAATCGAAGAGTATAAACTTGAATCGTGAGGAGTATAAACTGTACCAACATGTGAGATTTAAAAAAAACAACAAAAACACACCACAGGATTTTCTTACTGCTAGTTTTCTCTTAGTTTTACTCCATTTAGCTTTTCTACCTCAACCTCTCTTCTAGCAAGAACCCTTTCAGTCTCTGAACGCTTACAGATCGCCTGGAGAGAGGGGGGCTAGGAGAGGGCCAGGGGGAGAAAGGACCAAGATGAACGTTCATTATTAAAGCAAACACATCCACTGGTTGGGATTACGTATTCCAGATAAACCCTCCAAGAGACGGACAGTTAGTACATGCATATGGTGGGTGTTATTGTCATCTTCTCAGATAACTGATGATATCAGGGCACTCAAATTGCTCTTGCACTGGGTGAAGTGACTGGTGGCAGGGTTAATATCCAGCCAGGGTGAAAAATTAATGACTAGCGATTATAGGAATCTAACTCTGTTATTCCTATTGCTTTAACAGATGAAAAGAGTAGATATAAATTAACAGGTCTTGGCATGTCCAGCAATGCTGTCCTTCAGCCAAGCAGACAGAGTTTTAAATAGCCCGGAGTTCTGTCCGTGTTTTTTCTTTCTAGGTGGCTCATTACGCACCACACCCAGGCACTGCTGCATCTGAATTTAAACAGGAGCTGTGCCACACTCAGCATTTCTGAAAGTCAGGCTTGTTTTTAAGTACCCTAAAAAAGGATCGAGGAGCTGTAGTTTGGGCCAGTATGTTTTTTGATCCTGACTTAAATATCCATATAGACAAACAAAAGGGAAACAATAGGAAAATCTTCTTGTGGAGAATTGTGTTACTGCTGTTGAAGTTTGAAGGGAGATAGATGGCACAAGCACCTCAGGATGCGATTCTGCATTGCACATCTTTCAGGTGGCAAAGCCATTTTGAGATACTTCCACCTCCAGGTATGCCAAGAAACTCAAGAGAGATTACTGCTTCCTTAGCTGTAGCAATTCAAGCAGGTTTATGACTGTCTGAGATGCGAGGTAATATGCCTTTGGTTTTATTCTTTTTCTGTCTTTTAATCCACATTATTTCAAAGACAAGGATATGGGTGGGGAATTGTAATAGCTTATGACTCCCACCATATTCCCACATGCCCACTGTCACACTTGCATTTTCACTAGCAACAGTAACTCCACAAAAAAAAAAAAAAATTTAAAAAAAAAAATCAATCTGCAACAACAAGCAATTTTCGGTCACCCAGTGGCTCACGCTGCAGCCCCAGCCGCTAGTCCTAACCCATTCTATGGGCAACAAAGAGGGAGAGGACAGCTAAGGGCCTCAGAGATGGTGAAATTACTCCTTTGGACAGCGGAACATTTTTAGCTTGGCTTAAACTGATGGTACATCTTTAGAGGACTGAAGTCCAATTGGCAAAATTGAGGGGGCACATACTACCAGCAAGACACAGAAATGGCTGAACAGGGACAGGAACTCTGAAAGCAGCTCTACCCTCAGTGAATTTTTAATGCGGAGCCCTAGCCTCACTGAGGAAGCCCCATTTATGGGGACATGCCCTGACAAAGAATAAAGACTGATGTTTGCTAATCTCAGAGGATCAGACTATTTGGGCCATCCAGTCAAGACAGCTTTGATAACACTTTGAAGAGCAGCCATGAGGAATCAGCAAGAGTCACAACCTCTGGAAATGGCATAAAATTGTATCTTCATGTCATGCAATCATCACGGTCCAGCCAACATGCAAAGAGTGTTAAGAGAGGCAGAGAAAGAGAAAGAGATATAGAAGGGAAGGTAATAGAACAGAGAGGATAGATCAAGGTTACATCAGGTTAACACAAGCAGGTTTACATGGGTCTAATGGTTGGCAGGGTTGGTCCAGAGCCTGTAAAACTGTCATATGTTTCTGTGGCATATGTTACTGTGAGGGTTTTATAACCTCTCCTTTAACAAATCAAGCATCTCTGAAAAGCAAATATTGTGATTTGTCTATTTACTTGCTTCGCTAGTCTGCAAGTAGTTCTTTTCCCATACACATCAGCATAACTAACAACAAATATTTTAAATCTTCTGTAGCAGAAACTGACAAGAAGGAACAAGAGCAGTGTGATGTGGCAAAGAGTGCTTACAGTGTCTCAAAGAGGAGAGAGAGGGGAATTTCAAGTGAACCTTGCCTCTTTTCCCCATACAGTTCTATTCCTGAAAATCTGAAAGGTGGATTTATCCCCTCCTACAGCCTCAGCAGTTAATCGACACTATACTCAGCCATGTCTGTCCCAACGTAAAGCCAAGACAACCTTAGGGAACAAACAAAAGCACTTTACAACCTGTATTTGTCTCCAAACTAGAAGAGCTTATTATACTTTTTCACCTTTACAATATATCATCTAAGCATCTCCTGATAGAATTGGTCAATAAAGCTTGAACTAGGTTTTGTTATTCAACGTGTCGAGTAATAGCTCTACATTTCATTGTCCAGGCAGTTACATTTCATTGTCCAGGCCATTACAGAGGTTTGCGTGGGTTTGGTTTTTGTCTTTTTACTTCCTGAGTAGTAAATTAGGAGTGATCATTCTCGACAAACAGAAAGCGCATGAAAATTAAATCCGTCTGCTTCTAACAAAATAAGGAGTAAGTGAATGGATCCAACAGAATATTTCATTTCCTAAGTACCACTTATACGCAGCACTGGTACCCTTCCAGTGAAACTCCAGTTCAGAGCAGTGGCTCACAGCAAACCAACTGCCTTCCTGCTACGAAATCCCCATGCCCTGGCTGGCCAGCCAGCAGATCTCTTTTCCTTGGTCAGGTGCCAGCTGACCAGTTGCAGTTTGCAGCATATGCTTGCAGTTTGCATGTGTCGCATGGACCTTTCAATTCTGCTCTCGGTGAGGAGCCAGACGGATCATAAATTTATTGATTCAAGCCAAATTACATTTCTCCAAATGAGAAATTTACTATGATTTAGCTTTTAAACTGTAGCACTGCTGTAGTACAAATGATACTGCATCAGCTCATTTAAAACCATACCTACATTAACAGCTCCTAAATGTAGTGTGCATCTCCATCTTTTCCTCTGGATTTTTCTGACATTTATTCTCCATTGATAAAAAGACTGTTTTCTGGCTGCACAGTACACGAGGTGTTCAATAGCCTCAGCTGATGGTGCAGCATCCTACATTTATGTCAGTGCAGTGTCTTTCACAAGTAGTAAAGACAAATCTTCCTGCTTTTAGGGTCTCTGCTATTGAATTTCAATTATTTTTTAAAATGTCACTGCTAATTTAGAAACGACAGAGCAGGTATACAATCTGCCTGCTTGGTGCCTCCATTTCCCTCTAATAAGTTAAGAATTATACTGCCCCAAGAGGATTTGCAAAACAGCAATTATATGTTTACTGTGGCCCTCACGGCGACATCCAACAATTGCCTTCCTCGTCTTTGGCATGTGAGCCTCTAGATTAGATTGAGCATTCCTGATAATTTGATCAAGTGTCTTAGCTACCTCTACTCTGACTGTGGACCATAACTATCCCCATAACCTGTCGCTGCTGTGACATCCTGAGGCTTTATTTCATAAAGATAATCTGAATTAGCCCAGAGATCTGTTAATGGACCTGCTGAGCACACAAACCATGTAAAAGTTACATTTTTCATTAATGATCATTTGGAGCACGATTGATTTTTCCGCTTGAAAAACTACAAGACAACCATTTCCTCTCCTGGGAAAAAAATACTACAATTTCATAGCCTTTTAAGCTTAAAACCTATCAGACAGGATATTACAGAGTATTTGACCATCCTTCCTCTGAAAGGAGATGATGACAAACTGTGAGAGCAAAAAATATACTTTATTTGAATAAAACCTATCACAGGTCATAAAACTTCACTTGAGTCATGATCTGCTCTTTCAGAGAGAATGCCCAGTCTGTTTAAATACTGAATTAAGAGTTCATCTTGAATAAAAGCTGAAACAACTCCACTAAAAGCTGAATCCAGAATGAACATCCCATGATACTTCTAACAGTACAGTACTCCTCTGTATGAAATATCATGCTATTGTAATATGCACAGACATTTCTCTCCGATAATTAGGAAACTTTCTTAATTCCATATTTCATTGTTGACAGGGATCCTTTTACAGTATTTGATTTTTCACTATGTTTATTTTTGTAGAAATGGTAGTTCAACTACTGGAATTGTTTAAAACAGTGGGGGTTTTTCCTTTGTTGAAAATGATAAGGAAATAAAAGCAATCCTTTCAGAAGTGCTGTTCTCGCAATAACCAGGGGGAATATATGGGGTTTTTCAACCCACTTTTTAGAATTCTTTAAGTTACATCCCTAAAGGTTTTCTTATGTTTTGCATATAGCTCATAAAAACTTTTTCTCCAGGTATATGTTCAGAGATGGAATTTGTTTCGTTTTAGTCTAAAAGTATAAACTATCAACAAACAATGCAATACTAATGTTTGACATTAAACTGCCATTCTAGTACACTGTTTTCACTGACATGCTTAGTATATTTTTTTTTTTAAAACTACTTTTAAGATTCATAGTCTATTTCTCTAATGAGGATCAAAAAAATATTCTCTAGATAGGGGGAGGAGTGACTATGTGGCAGTGCTCAAGTGCTAACTCTGCTTGTTTTCCATGTCTGTAAAAAGTTAAAAGTAGTCATAAAATACCTATCACTGCTCAGCCTTTCAGACAAATATCTAAAAGGTGGCACCAACTTATTACCAGTAGGAACAGAAGATTTTTGAGAAGGTTTCTCTCATATAGATTTGAAGAGATTTAAAACATATTTGTTGCTGTATAGCTTTCTAGGCACATAGTTGGAGGATGACATTTGACAGAGTTGCAATTCCTAAATTTTGCATTTATGACATTTTTAAGCACCTGCATATGAAGCTATCTCATCTCAACTGAAAATCCTTTTGTGCTCACAGATGCAAGTTCTGAAAATAGGCACATATCCATGACATGTAAGAACAGAGCAGCGAGTCTTACCTGATGATGCATTGTTTTTTTTCCTACCATACAAAACTTCCACCAGTCTTTTTGGGCAAAATAGCAGAGTAGATTATTTATGGCTCAAAAAGAATGTATTAGCACCCAAGCAGTCTTTAGTGCATTACACAATACCAAGAAAGAGACAAGCCGATTGGCCTTTAAAATAGGTGGAAAATACAATGCTGACAAAACTGTTACTAGCAAAATCTTTTTCTCCCTTAGCAGAAGTTATGGGTGGTCTTTGCAAAAAAAAAAAAAAAAGAAAAAGAAAAAAGATTAAGAAAACCTTGGCTGCAGCTAGCTTGCTGGCAAATGCAAAACCAAATATCTGGCACCAGGTGTGAAAGTAGTGAGGCACCCCGACCTCACGGTCATTAGAATTTTGCAAGATTTCCAACTCAAGTAAGATTTCCCAGCTCACACCTCCTTCATCAGCCCTCATCACACTGGCTGAAATTATCTTGGCAGTGGGGATAATTATTCATCAGTTACAATAAGTGTTACAGACGTATCTGAATCAAACGCAGTGCGCGGGCCGGATATACGGCTTCGAGAACTCCCACCGTGTCTGTTGAAAACTCTCCTCCGGGGGGCTGGGAGCTGCGCCTGCAGCCAGCAAAGGCCCAGCAACAAAAACGCTCCTTCGTGTCTATCTTGAACTAGGATGCCCACTACGGCCATGTGACTTACCACCGACTTGAATCATCTTCTAGATAACTCGGTGAGGTGGGCTCGTGCAAACGCTTCACTTAAAGTCCTCATTTTCGTAAGAAATAATCTAAACCACAGATCTGTAAGCAACCCCTCATCAGTCCCCACCCAGAAGATACAAGGTTGATCTCCCATTCCCGTATCAGTAACGGTTTATTTGCTTGTCCAGCCAGGCTTTTTCATTCCTCCTTGTATCAAATGTCGCTTCGGCTTGCCATCTAGGTCCCTGTCCTTCATACAGATAGCACATTGTTGGGAAATGTTTACTTTGCCATACGCCATCACGATCCTGGGATGAAGTATCAAATGACGGGCTTTCATCTGGATATAATTTATTCATTATATCACTACTTTATATTAAAGAAAATGCACCAGTGTGAAAGTATGAACGGAAAACACATTTTGGCTATTGAATAACCTGGAAATTATTAAAGTTAAAGGCTCTTGAGTCAGACAGAGCAGCATCATATTATTAGAATAATATGTTAATGTTTCAGTCATGCAACCTCTGTGGGTCTTTTGAAACACCTGTGGAAATAAGTTTTGAGCTATTACAATGCTAACAAATACACTGGACCTAGTCAGTTTAATTGCTCAAATTATCCATATGACTGAGTTTTATGAGCTAATAAAACACATCCTGATATAAATATAATAAATACTTTGTACAAAATACTACATTGAATCTATTTTCAACAATTTCTTCCTATTTTCTTTTTCTCCCCTGTTTTCCTGTTCCTCGGGTTGCATTCAGGACAGCTGCTACTCAGAAGACCCCTGATGCTGCTTGCGGCGGGATGGAAACTGTGAGAGCACATCATCCACTGCACAATGGAGAGTCTATCTTTAAAAAGAAAAGATACTGTAGAATAGATTTAACTCTTTCCAAGGAAACCACGTCAACGCCTCCAGCTCCCTCTTACAGCACAGACAAAGAGGCACCATTTCTTGGTATCTGCCTTTCCCTTTGTTAGGCCAGATCCATATTCCCAAATGTCATCACACCTCAACTTCACCTACTGGCTCTTCAATTTTACTGCCTGCTCCGAGTGTTTTGTCATTGATAACAGAGTCTGGCAAACCATTTTCCTTACATAGCATTAACATCCCTGCTTTTATATTCATAATTGTGTCATAAAAGTGAAAGACGATAAAGTTTTATGATGTCTAAAGATGGGCCTGAGTGGCGAAACCTGCACACTAAGTGAAAATTTTCCCAACTTAGGAGGTGTAGGGTTTCAAGCTCTACACAACTTTTTCCCTGTTCTAAATGATTACATGTTCTGCTACTTTCTTGTGAGGAAAGAGATGTGAATATACTAAGGCATTTTCATTTTTACTTTCTGATCACAGGAAAAAGCTTAGCCATTAGAGGTGAGGAGGTTAAGATGTGATAGTTTAAACATTTGGTTTAGGAACATAGAAGATGTTGGAAAACAAATAGGTCATTGCATTAATGAATTCATTATGTATTTTTCATTTTAATTACAGTAGTTTTGAAAGCTGACAGTCCACATCAGTAAGGGATAACTGGTTACCAAATGGAAATGTATGAATTAAAATCATGTAGTAGTCCTGAAGTTGAAGAACTTATTACCAAATGAGTGATAGAGTAGATCTAAATGATGAAAAGAGGCAAGTCATTCAGAATAAAATGCAAACACTGGCCTAATTTAATCACATGCTCAGAAAGGGTTTATGATCATCACAATATACGAAAAGATTATTTCCTTCACACTCTCAAAATCAAATTTACAGCTATAGGAATCCTTGTCTGTTAAAGTAGAAAAGTAGGGCATATATGCAATGTAACAGTCTGTCAAATATTTTTATTCAGTTTTATCAAAATATAATCACACAGCTTCTTTATCCTTCTGATGCTGTATATTTCAACAGTTCCACATTATCAAAGTCATTCAGAAACTGCCCACTCCCTACTGTGATGCTCTAAAATAGCCAAACTCACCAGCTGATTATCCTGTAAAGATTTGGTCCAAAGCAAAAATTCAGTATCCCAAAAGAAGCTCTCTTAGGAACCTTCTGGTGGTGGTTCTGGACATTAAGAGCTCCAGCTCTCTGGCCCACGCCTCCACCAGACTTTACCCCATCCAGAGCAGAGGAGAACCATTCCTCATCTATCGTAGTTCACAGCTAAAATATTCGCTTCAAACTGCCAACGCAGCTGAGTGCACATTACTGTCACATTAGGTCTCACCTGGCTATGAGGTGGAGCAGCTGACTGTTCTTGCTCCGTGCAGGTGGGCACCCTTCAGCAGAGAAATGCAGCAGGCAGCTGGAGATGGCCCTATTTTAAAGCACTGCAGCTAGATCTACTGGAGATCTCCTGTCTGAACACTTAAAAAAATAAACAAAAATTGGCAACTTTTGAATGCTGGCAGCAATGCAAAACAAAATAATCACTCAATAAGCACCCCATAGTACCTTCCCCAGTTGTGCACTAGCAAATGTAGTGTTTAAAAAAAAAAAAAAAAAAAAAGGCAAGAAAACCAAGAGAAGAAACACAGGGAATCAACACTCTTGGTTATGTAAGATGGTCATTAATATATGAAAAGCTCACAAGCCCAAATTACCGGAAAAACATCTCCTGCTTAACAGCACGGTTCAACAGCTTATACATATATATACATATAACTTTCTGATTATACAGAAAAGTATAGGGTATTTTTCTAAACTGCTAAGTCTGCAGCTAAGACTAAGGCAGCAATTACAAGAAAGGGGATGTTCTTGTTCACTCAGAAAAGATGATGGAATTTTATAGTAGTTGTCCTGTAAATCTGCTTCCGAAATTCTCTTTAGAGAACTTCGACTTCACAGATAAAGAAGCAACAGCAAGTGCCTTCTATGGTAGAAATCTAAAAATTCTTTCACAACTATGATCTATATCACAATAATTCTAATGAGTCATACTTCATTAATGAAAATTGATTTCTGAGCTTTTCCCCAGAGCTTGATGGGATGCTTAAGCAGCATAAGTGGCATTTTGCAGCCGCTTTGCACTCTTTTGAGGAGACTGAGGCAATAATCACTAGCATCCAGTACCTTTGTATTCACATACAAATACCAAAACTATTCTGAAATTGATTGCACAGCACACATAGACGGGACTCTGCAGCATCCACAAAAATGAATTCATGGAAGTTTTGCACTTATTTACAGGCTGAAGATAGTGATGCCATAGTCTCAGCAGGAATCTATAATTTAAAAAATTACAGCAAGGAACTAAAACTTGAAACAATAACTTCCTAAAAAACTGAAACAATGATTTCCTTAACAAACAATTCAAAGAACCTTGGAACTGACCTAATGCCAAAGAGTAGGTGACTAGCACTTTGGAAGCCAGACAACTTTCACCTCTTTTAATATGGTTTTAAAATAAAAACTTCCTGTGCAAATCATACTTGTGGTGACATTAGATCTCTCGAGCTCTGAATCATTTTCCATTGCTGTAAAATCATCTTACGCCTCCTGCTTTGTTTACCTGATAGAAACCTGTAAGGAACTATGAATACCAAATCACTTTAGTGAGCATTAATATTATTATTATAAATAACTGGAACAAGAGGCATATATATATATATATATATATATATATATATATATATATAAAAGGGGTATATATGTGTATATACAGATACAGATAGATACAAAGATACTACCTTTTGGGTGGGTTTTTTTTTCCTAATGAGGAAACCAGGCTGTCCGTATAGCAGAGTCAGTAATAATGTTTATTGGAGAATGCTATAAAATGGAAGTGATCCCACTTTGAAAAAAACCACCCCCACCCCACCCCACTATACTGTCTAATTAACAATTACATTCTTTTGAGCATCTTAAAGCCATAAGCAAATTCAGCCACTTCTGCAAGACATTTAAATGTAAATACATTATCGATTTAACAGAAATTCCTTGCATCGGGCTCCAGTGTGGTGTTATTTTTCCTTCCTTTTATACATATGTTAAAATAATCATGTAAAAGGATTCCCATACTGTGTCTTCAAATCTTTCAGAGGATGATTCACTCTATTCATTTTCACTAGGCACAGTGCTGCTTAACTTTAACTGAACATACCTTTTATATATTTAATGTGGATTCAGACCAATATGCAGAGACTGAATGACTCTTTGCTAATAATGCCAACAGACTGAAACAAAATACACATGAAGGAAAGAAAGCATGGGTGAGAGGGAAATGCTTGGCAGAAGGAAAGAAGCTTTTGGTGATTTGGTGGTATGTGAAAGAAACTGGGCAGCCTCCCACTGAATTACATCTTTCCATCTGCCCTGTCCCCACTCATCAGCGTACTGGGCCCATACACTCTCCCCCTGGGTAAATCATTTGGAGAGCAGAAGGAAAAATGCAGTAGCTCAGTCGGTACGATTCAGGGGTTGGGAAGCAGGAAATTGGCTTGCAAAACTGTGACTCCATCTATAGAGAGGATGCCTATATATATGGAAGGGATCTGCCTCACCCATGAACAAATCCTCTCTCCCCAAATTGGGCAGGATTTAAGTAGGACATGCAGCAAGCTACCCCTAAGTATATTACGAAAGTCCACAAACTTTTGGTGAGGGTTAATCCTTCCGTAGGTAGCATTCAGTCATTGCCGGTCTCGCCTGAGGACTGATTTCCTATCACTTTCATGTTTTTAAGAGGCTCACAGGCAACACAATTTGCAATGAAAATCACAGAGCTTTGCATCGCTTTGGTGTTGCCATCAGTCATTTTCCTCTTCTGAAGCTGTTTTAAAGCTGTCAGTAGGCCTGTACAGTAATTGAAGCATACGGAGATGAAGTGGGTGCACAAGGAGTAGCTGAGCTTTAATCTGAAATGCAGATGCATCTGTGCTGGGGTCTATTTTAGTTTATCTAATCTACACTAATTCCACATGATACAGACACAGCAACACAGTTATTTAGTGCATCAAAAGCACAGCAAACCATCTTTGCCAGCTGCCAGTTCCTAATTTTTATGGCCCTCTTAAACTCATCAGCTTCCTGTTCCATGAAAATCATCCAGCTGATTGTTGATACCACCTCATCCTAGTATCACTACAGCTGTATCAGGAAGATAATATTATTTCTTTGCAAACAAAAACAACTTTGAGGGGGAAAAAGGGACAAAAATAAAAACCCCAGATGAGTAGTGAGCTGAGCAATGACAGAATTGCCTCAAATCTCTGGATGACAAACCTCACTCCCCATGCACACACTTACTGTGGTCCATAACCAGCCCAGCCCAGGTTTTGGCTATGCAATATAAGGAACAGGGAATTGACAGCAGGTCCTCAGCTGGAGAGCTTCTTGCCAGTAAGGCTCCATCTGACATTTTGGACTAAAGATCAAATTCAATGTGTTACACAATCCTTTCTAGAAAGCTTTCCTTCAGAAACGGTGTTCTCTCTAAAAATCTCACATCCAGAGAAACTCAGCAAGAGAAAGAGAGAAGCTTCTCTGCTGTGAGTAAAATCTTGCCTTTACTTTTTTTTTTTTTCTGTAATAGTGAGGCTACAGGCACTATGACAGACTATAAAACAAAGAGAAGATGTATTTGAATAGTTATTTCCTAGGTCACATCCTAAGGAATCAAGGAGACACTGGTTTCTATCGGAAACATCAAAGTATTTCCCTTTATTTCTTAGGATGTACAAACAAACTTAAACTGGAAACAGAGAGAAGAGGAGGACCTTTGCTTCTGCTAGGTATTAAGTCAGAGATGTCATGGATGGAAATGTCTCAAAATGCTCACTGATTTATTTTTGCAGCTCTCCCAAGTGTCTTCACACCTTTATTTGTGATCCGTATATTTATGTAACACTCTGGAATTCATCAGAGACCAGTCTGAAATATTGTCACAAGGCAGCCAAACTGTCTCGAGATGCCTCACTAGAATTCAAACGTACACGCTGCACAGGAACTTCTTCTAGCAGGCTTTACAGAAGGGACCGGGTAAAGCTGCCAAAGAAAATGGAATTTAACAGCCAGAAGTATGTGAAAATAACCCCCAGAATTGTGCGCTTTATCTCTACTGGGGAAACATTTTTCTTTTCCTTTCCTTTTTAATTCAATTTACATTTATTTCCATTGTACTTTGGAAAGTTATTTTGCACCAAATCATTATTATTTCTATCAAGTTTTAGCCAGACTTATTTTTACTTCATTAAATCATATAGCAAGAGTACTAACTTGAATCAAGGGACTTCAGCAATTTCATCTCTTAGTACAAGCAGCCAATGTCTCACCTCTTATAAAACACTCCAGCATCTCTCAGTTTGTAGTTTTTTGTCATTGCTGTGATCACCGATACAGTTTACACCATATAGACTATGCTGGTACCAATGGACTTGCGGTGTTCTTTACCTGCAAAGACCTGCTTGTACTATTTTTCAAACAGGTTTTCTATGAGCACCCCCAGGTTGAACACAATTGCCTGAATAATTAGGGAAATCCAACGCAATGAGAACAGGAACACTGATGAAAACAAGGTGGTCTTTTTCAAGACTGAGAAGAAAGAATGCAGAAATGTTCTTACATTCCCCAAAATCTAATTATCTGTACAGGGCAAGTTTGGAGACAGGTATTTATAGCTGTGGTTACTGTTGTTGCTGCTACTTAAGTCACATTTAGGAAATGCTGAATATTACTCCACCTTCTCTTGTCTTCTCACCAAGCCTACACTTGGAAACACTACTGCTGACCAGAAGTAAGAGAACAGCAATTTATAGACCCACTTCCTTTATCCTGTCCTGCCATATTATTTTCTCTCTATTGTGGAAAGAGTCCACTGCATCTGCCAGTTCAACAAAGAACAAGTCTAGTCTTCCTCTTTACCTCCTCTACATTTCCATCAATATCGAAACCCTCCTGGGTCCCCCAAATCTTTTTTTTTTCCTACTATCCTCAGAAAGAAGGCCACCATCCACTACCTTCTTACCCATGATATGGTCTTAACATTATTTCCCATCAGTAAATGAGAAGATTCACGGTGAACTCTACTCTTAGGTTCAGTTAGGTTCAGCTTCTCGGTGTTCCTTATGGACTGAAACCAACAGAGACCTCAGCTCTTCAGCCTAGCTGTGAAAAGAAAAACTTATTAGAATGACAAAAAATTCACCATACACACATAACTGTATCATAATAGTTCTTGTAGTCATGCCCAGATGACTAATAATTCTGAACAAGACGGTTAAAAGTACCTAAATATTTAATATGATTAAATGTCCTCTTCTGTTAGTGGTGAGGCCTCTTAACCTGGAGCAGTAAGTGCTTTTATGCCTTCAGAACCTGGGGTTCTAAAGTTACCCCCCTTCTGCTAGTAACACTTGCAAGCAAGATAAGAATTAAAGTCCCGCTTTATTTCAATGGAGCTGCACTAACTGGCTGAAGGATTTTATAAAATCCCTCAGTACTACTTCAGACAATCATCTATGCTTGTCACTGGCACTTGGAAACACTGTCCTTGAAGAGCTTCCAGTGCCCATGACAGAGGAGTCAAGCACTGGCTCGCTGATGTACAGTCCTGGCTCACAACCTCTAATCAGCTGTCAGAGACATAATCAAAATTTACAATGGAAACCACTGCACCAACCAGCCAGCCAAAAATCTCCGTTAGCATTAAAAAAAGCCCCCAAAATGGCTATCCCTGGCTCCTGAAAATTAACCGCAGCTGTTGCTAAAAACTAGTCCAATTCCACAGGAAACCCACAGAACTGGCAACTTTAAAACAGTAACGAGCTTCCCCAAGCAACTTTTAATCATAATCCCTCAAGTAGCGCGGAGCCAAAGCGGATGCATCATCCATTCTCCAAGCGAACCTCATCATAGTTCTCTTTGCTGGCCTCCTCCACTGTCTCTCACTCATGCAAAGGTCTCTCCAGCATGCAATGGTCAAAAAAGGAGTCAGCGAAACTTTCCAATGTGATTTTCAAGAAAAACACATTTCAACATACTTCAGGTACACGGCCCGTGAACAAATGTACGGCGTTTTATGCACAAATACTCACCATTTTCCCAGAAACTTGGGGCCAAATTCTGAAGTAATTGGAACCTCATGCAACCGTTGACTCTAGTGAGAACAAACAGGTGTTATGTCAATTATCACAGATTATCTCAGTGAAATAGCCCCAATTTGAGGTTGCAGTATGACAACTTTGTACAGCTGACATAAAAGGTCTTACAATCAACATAACCAGGCACAAGAGGCTCATCAGTGTTATAGGGCAGAGTAGTGTACAATCAAAGGAAAGTAAAAATGGCCAAGGTTTCCTCCAATCCAGAAAATCCCAATGACTCTTATCTCCAAGGAGTATTTAACAACTTGCACAAGTTAGAGCAGGCATAAGACTGCTCTAATATAGGCCAAGTAAAGGGCTCACTGCATGGCTGTGATAAAAATTGCCTAATAAAAACTCTGTTATCCAAGATGTTCTGTTCTTTTAGGACGAGTTGCTCATTCTTTGCAAAAATAAGAGAAGTCCTTGCTTCATGCTCACAAAAGCAAGTGAAACTACCTGCACTCTACACAATTACAGTGTGCCTTCCTTCAGCACTGAACAGGATTTCTGTCTAAATTCTACTCACCGACTCCTACACCCCGCTCCATTTTCTAAAGGAAAGCATTACCTGCAGCAGCTGTTGCACTGTGCCTGGCCTGCCAATTACTAAAAACTAGCTAGAATTCCTATTTTTTTGATACACATGTACAGCCTTTTATCCCTTTAGTAGTCAAAAAAAAGCTGAATGCATGCTTCCTTCTCCTGACTACAAAAGAAGCAACAAGGAGCTAAGGATTTTCTAAGACACAAATGACGTTGCCTCTCAATCGCTTACATAGTGTTCTTTGGGCTCTAAAAATCTGTCCAGGAATCACAACTGATTATATTTAAACTTAATCAGTTGTTTTGATTAAAGATGATGGAGCATAACAAATAAACCTATGGGACAGTAGGATGTAGCAAATTTAATTTACGTTACTTGTGTGAGTTTAAGGGTGATTTCTACACCCCTTTAGCTTTATAACATGAATCTTCAAAGGGCAGAGGCAGTGGGAATTCAGCTTGATAGCCTATTTCCTGACCACTTATAAAGATAAGTCTTTAATATTGTTTTGCCTATTTATCAGTTTGCTGAAGACATTTTTAGAGCATTTCACTTACCCATAATTCAGAAAGAAAAGCTCCCTACTTACAGCTGAAACCACATCAAACTTCTTGAAAATATTCAGGGAAATTTTCACACAGGCAGCACCGAATTCTGACATCAACTAGTTATATCACCTCCACAGACCACAGGAGCTTCTCAAATGGAGAGGTATCATGGTAGTACCTGCCTTGGCATTTAACAAACGTGTAGCTAGCTATATCACATTGACAGGTATGTGGATATTTGACAAACAATTTAGCACTAGTAGCTGCTCCACATGCTTTTAGTCAGGCTAGCAGCACAGAAGTATATATGCATATGACATAATCAGTCTGGGACAATATTTAAACACAATCGTTACTTTTAATCATAATCTTAAAACCAGATGCTATAATATACAGCTGTATTTGCAGTCTTTGGATGCTGGCACATGTGCTAGATGGACTTCCTGCATAGAGACAACTGCTGGAAATGTTGCTTCATTAGGAGGAACTCTTCCCACATGCTCTGGGACTGTTTGGAATTCCAGTGCTTGAGAGATTACCTCATTGTTAGGCATCACCTAATTTGAAACACAATCATGCCAGACGTCTTTCCATTATCACTTTAAGAAAGTTTGCCAGCTCTTTCTGGGATTAATAGACAATAAAGGGGTAGTTGCATCATCCCTCCCAAAGCCAAAACTATTAATCCAAGAGTAGAACCCTCTGATGTTCCGTTACACAGTGCTTGAGGTACCTGTGCAAATAATCTTTCATGGATGGACAGACGGACATTGGAACAAATTGATAACTAGAAGGCTTGCAATATCAGGTTTCCTTGTATCTAAAAATAAAAACTTTTAACTTTTATCAAAAGCATCTATTTTTTCCACACTTCCATTATTCTTTTAATATTTCAACTCAACATAAAAAAAAAATAAAATAAAGACCAAAAAAACATCTCTGGTGTGATTACATTAAGCAGCCTGAAGAATTAAAAAATAGTGTCCAATTTAGCCCATTGAGTAAGGAAGGGGGGATATATATCTAATTAATGTGTATATTGGGTAAGTGTATTTTAAGAATATTAATCTTCCCTTAATCTATTAAAAACAGGAACAAAATTAATCCTTTAAGCAATTCTGGTTAACCTAAAGGAGTTACACCTGGGATGTATTGGTCCTGTATTTTTACTAGAATTGCTTAACTTTACTATTAACATTGTTATGCAATCATCCATAGAACTTTTTCCAGGTGGCTTAAAACAAATTGGGCTCAAATACAGCATATCAGATGTAACAATAAAGTCCATTCTCTTGTGATTTTATTAATGAAATTACACACAAGAAGTTTATGGTGAAAAGGAGGTTCAAGGGAAACAGTTAAGGCAAATTAAAGCACCCATCTATTACCTTATGCTTTCTCCTCCCACCACATAAGCTGAATATAACTGGAACCTGAATTACAAGTCAGGACAATGCTCACCAAAATTTTGTCTTACACGCTAAATATTTCCACATCACTACCAACCTGACCCAATAAAAATACCAGACTCAGCAGAATTCCATTTTTTAACAGCTCAGCATCCAATCCATCACTCACAACTTCTGAAATACCAATCAAAAGATTAAAAATAGTTTCATGTATACATGTATCAGACACAGACATCCACTAAAATGTTGGTTACATAAAAACAGATAGACATTTTTTGTGAATTATTATACAACAATAAAAAGCTCACTTCTGAAAGAGGCTTAAAAACTGATCCAAATGCAGTCAAACAAAACAAGAACCTTTCTATTACTTTCAGTAGTCTTTGAATAAGCCCCTGATTTATTTATCAGCATCTGTTTATGAAGACCCTCAGGGTGCCAGCTGACTCATTAGATTAAATATAGATCAACAAAAAATATCCTTGTGATTCTCATTTCCTCCATGTTGAGGGAACAGATTATCTTGAGCAAAGTAATTAGTTGGTGAGTATAACTGTTGATTTCTAAAGAATAACGTCTGGTTTTGAACATTTTTCTGCATCTCCTGCCAAGCCCCATGGAGATATTTTATATGAGATATTATTCAAAAGCTGTAAGTCTGCTAAATTAAACATGGGGCTCTGGGGTCTTTGAAAATTAAGTGTGGCGAAATCAGAGACTTTTACCTATACAACTTAGTGAAAATAAGCAGCTACAAAGCACACTGCACTTCATTGTTTTGAGTTCTTCAGCCCATTACTAAATTTAAAACCAGCACTTGGGTTTATAGCTTCTTTCCACAGATTTCACATTTCTCATCTTATTTTCAATGCTGGTTAGAACTGGAACCTTTTTCTGTCCCTTTTTCAAATGAGAGCTAAGAATAGATTTCCTCCTAGCATGTTATTAATATTCCTGCTTTGGTTGATGATAGTCTTTGTTTTTCTGTGTCACTTTGAAGTTCTGTTCATTATTTTTTGACATTCGCTTTGTTCTTCTGCTTTCACCTCAAAGACACTCCAGATACTTGAAAAGTTACTTGAGGTAATGATATTTAGGTGAATCCTTCATTCACCTTACTGTTCTTTTTGGTCTTTAATACACACAGAGACATCTGTGTTTAGATTTGTTCAGAGCATAGTTCCATGAAGCAGTCCACTCTTCTTACTTCTGGAAAGAGTTCAGCCAGGCTCTACACTGATTTCATAGCCAATCACAGAGGTACATCTCCTAGCAAGTATCTCGGTCGCCCCATTCCCAACTAGCTGATATTTTATTCCAAATCTTCTTTGACTTTTCTCTGGCTAACCTATTACATTTACTAATAGAGATACTTTACAGTAGTTGTAAAAGATGTCAGCAGAGGGCATCTTCATTGTGGCCTTTCTGTTTTTCAAAGACATGGTATCCTCTGGGCATTTAAAATAACTATAATACATTGTTTCTTTTGCCTTTTTTTTTTTTTGTGGGAAAAGGGAGAAAAACCTCTCCTCCCTAACATATTAGTTCAAGGCTCAGACAGCTCTTAAATCCCGCTTAAGACCTCAGGTCAGGGTAAATTTCACCCTTGAAGAGCTACACAGAGGGAATTGGTTTTCATTCTTTTGTCCCACTCTTGAAAAAGTCTGTCTACTTCATTGTGCATCTGGACTTTCTCCTCAAATGTGTCTTCAAATCACAGATGGCCCCTAATTACCTCTGGCTGACAAGACATGGACCCAACTATAAAATGATGCAAAACAAAAAAAAAACCAAAACCAAAACATAACAAAACAAAACAAAAACAATTTGGAGATTCACTGACTGAAGGCGAGGGTATATGTTGGCACTTGGAACATGATTATATGACAGATGGGCTGCAAGTTTACCTTTACAGGACTGTTCTTTGGCATCATATTTATCATACCTTTGTTGTCTAACACAATTGTTACAAAGATCTGTGAGTACAAATAGTCCTGGTCCACGAAATGGTGTTTCTCTAGCCCCTGTCCCACCAGAGGTATTTTCCTTTTGCTGTATCCATGTCTTAAAGACAAAAATATTTGTCCCAATATTGTTCTTTCTAGAAACGGGAACAAGACAATTTTTTCCCTGCTCAGATTTTGTACAGATGAGGAGGAAATTACAAATTCTGTTATATGAACATTCAATAACATTCTGTTGTATGAACATTTTCCCCCTGAATGAATACAAACCAAAACCATTATACATTGCCTAGGAAGAAGAGGAATCAAGAAGAACAAGGTCTTTTGTAGTAGAATTTTACAATATAAGGCATGTTCACCTGTCCTCCAGTAATCTCCAGGGATCTTCATGTTACCCTCAGAATCTTGTCACTGGCATTGAACTACTCAGTTAAATGAGAGAACTCAGGCTGCTGTGATGTCCTTTTACCCTTTTCTGGAGGATGAAGCCTGATGCTACAAACCTTACAACACAGGCAAGTGTTGTTCTTCTTCATTTTCTTCTTCATTTTCTTCTTCATTTAATTCTTCTTAATTTGCATAGAACAGTTACCTAAATTGAAAAAAAAAAGTTACCCAATAACAGAAGAAGTGCTGCTAATTAAAAGCTACTACTACTAACAATAATAATAATAATACTTCTATCATCAGATGAAAATCAATGTATTCATGTTCTAATGACAAGAGAAACTTGTAGCATAAGCTTATCCTAAGGTAAACAAACACAACTCCATTTAGGTGGGTAACATATACCAACCACCAGAAAAGGAAAGGCTACAACGTTACGGATTGGAATGTCAATTGTTTAAAAGCAAGCATTTAAACTAATAAAAAAATGTTTCCCATTATTAGACTGTCTTTTAAGTACTTATTGGGCAACATTAACAGCAGTGGTAAAAGAGCTGTGTGTAATATAACATATGCTGTGTAACATGCATTTGCCTCTGCTTATATTAAGAACGTGTATGTTATTTATGAACAGTGAAGTTGTAAGTTGAGAGACCCATTTTGGGGAACAAAGTTAGATTAGGCACACTCAATATAGGCCACATTGTTTTTCATCAAGTCTCATAACTTAGAACTACAGTACAGTGACTCGTGTCACACGCAGCCACATTTCAGCACTGTTTACCGCACTCTGTGGCCTCTCCATGTCAAAGGTGAGCGACGTGGTACCAAATTTACATGGGCTTTCAACCAGCTTTCAGACTCAAATTTCAAAACATACGGGACTAATTTTGAAGCCAAAGTCAACCTTTAAATCAAGTGACAAGAAAGAATGAATCATTTTAAACAGGATCTTTAACCATCACAATGGGAGAAGCCATCAAACAACCCAGGTTCAGTTGCTGGAGTGTGGTTTAGGTACATGGTGGCCAATAAAACCTGAAGCAACTTTACTGGTGATTAAATGTGTTCCCTCTGGTTAAGCATATGCTTTATTTAACTTCACTGACTTTCTTCACCTGTCCCTCCCCACACACACACACTCACCTCAATGAATTATCAGAAATTGTATCTCACAAATATCTGACTCCAATAATACCTACCTAAAAGCATCCCGGTCTGCATTAGGCTTACAGCTCTAAAGACTTGTAGGATACATATATTCAAAATGCTCAGAGGCATAATACAGTAGGCATCAAAAAGCAAGCGTCTAAAATCCATTTTTTAAGTATTGGAATGCTCCAACAGGAACATTTGTTCGTTCAGGGCAAACATCCTAGGTGTTTAAATCTCCTGCCCCAGAGCTATTTACTATAGACAGAATATAGTACTATATCAGACAAAATACATTAGAACAGGACACATGAACTGAAGCTTTTATTCTGCATACATCTATCATTGGGACATGTGAAATGAAAGATGTACTACTCTTGCTTTGCAGAGGCTAAATCAGGTAGTACCACCGCAGAGCTAGAGGTGGAGTCTCTGTGTGGCACACCATGTCAGAAGAAGAAGAAGAAGTACAGTAAGTTCATTAGATGTTGCAGCATAACACACTACCACCCATACAGCAGAAATTGGTAACGTACCATTACTTAAAACAAATTACCCGCAACCAGACCTGATGATGGTCAATGTAAGGAGAAAATGAGCAGTTCATGACAATGTATCAAGAACCAACTTAGTTTGCCCTGTTGCCAAACATGAAGCTTATTTCTTCTTTTAATTCCAATTAAGAGTCCAATTTAAGTCTAGACACTCTTTTTAAAAGTTTTTCATTCTGACCCTTCATTGCCAACTCCACTAAAAGCAGCACACAACCAATAGGGCTATAAAGAACTGCAGATTTATCTAGCTGCTGTATCTGTGTTTCAAAATTAAGACTTCAAGAGATGTTGAAGGGAGAATCTACTTAAAAAGAAAGGCGTAATGTGCCTATCAAGATATCATGGATTGCAAGATTAAAGTTGCAACAGACAGTTTAATGGACTGCCACTTCCTCTCTAGAATAAAAGTAACCCTGCAAAAAAGAAAGGTAAGTCTTCTGCTTTCCAGGCTGCCTCCCCTGGATGTTTAAACTTCTATTTTCCATCCCACAATTGTTCCAGTGCCTATGCAATAGTGAATATATGAGAAAAAACATTCCAAAAATGAAAAATAATCTCAAAATAAATAGCAAGAGCTGCTTTGTCCAGAATGATCAAAGGAATATGGGAAAGTACTTTAAAAATCTATAAGGTTTTATAGAACCAATGGACTTGATTAGAAAATGCTGCTACAACCAGCCAGGCAGACATCACAACAGCTAGCCCTTTTTTTCAGGTATAGCAGAGGCGTTCCCCTGTTGTGACGATGGGAGTCAACAAAACTAATACCTAATGGGTATCATGGATAACAATGAATAAATGACTCACTGCATGAGTCTGAGCAAGTCAAGCTTTCTGCCTTATTTTCTGCACTTCCAGATATGTGTTACCATCATCTGCCTTGTGGGATGCTGAAGGAATTACTTAATTTGTGTATGTCTAATGCATGAGCAGATTATTATTTTATCACAGTAGGACCCAAGAAATCCTGTGAAGTTAAGGCCCAAACAAGTATACAGCCAGAGGCAAATGGTTGGAAACCTCTGCCTGTTACGAACAGACAACAAGTTCTCCCCTAGCAAAAATTGCCAGAGCTGAACTCAAGCTAACAGCACTAAGAGAATTTACACCAGCTTGAGACCTGCCAAGAAGCAGAGAGATTAAAATGGCAGAACTAGCTTTGTCTTCAGAAACCGTAAAGCAGCAAGAAGCCGGCTGAAGTCTATGCTGCTTTTGGGTGAGCTCCGGTTCACACTTCTGCTGTGCCATGAATGAGGCTAGAGCTGAACAGATCAACAGGTATTTCAGCTTCAAGAGAAGCACGAATAGACTCAAAATTATCAAACATGAGTCTAGTATTTTTTATGAGGAACAAAGGCACTTTGCCAAATTTATTCTAGGCTAAAGAATAAGCATAGAAATGGCAAACAGAAAAATACATCTTAAATAAATGTTTTGGACATGCGTAACAAGAAATCCACTGAGCAAAACAGCTGACATGACACTACCACCACTAGTCTAAGTCACTCCCCTACTTAAAATCCTGGTAGTGGCAGTAAAGCTGGAAACTGTTAAACACAGTAGTTCACAAAACCCCATCTCAGTAAAGCCCACACAAATTTAAAAGCCTAGAAGTAATTGTTAAACAGACATGATAGGAAAAAAACATAATCAAAAAGTAAAATAGCTAACCTATTCAAGAAATTATAAGCAAAATGTGATAACATTGTCAAAACATGTCATCAAAATGTGATAAATAGGGATTTAAAATATATCTATTTCATTTTATTTAATTTATTCTGAAGTAAGTTGGGCGTTTTTTGGACACAGAATGTGGAAATTTTACTAATGACATGCAGCTAGCAGAAATTGCTACATTTTTAGTTTGAACTAATTAGGATCAAGGTAAAAAGCTAACTAAATCAATTATATTTAATCAACAATTTTAAAAGCATGTGTTGAAAAGTTAATAAAAAGAGGCAAGAAATGCTGTTGTACTGGCACCTTCCTTACTGTCTCCTTTTTTTCTCCTTAAAATATTAAGGCTAGGTTAATTGCACCATCTCTTCTCCACTTCAGCTTTATCAGTTGCTCAACAGCCAACCATCTCTGTATGGAAGGGAATAGGAGGATAGTTTAATGTACTACCACCATCAAGAATAATCAGGGAAGAAAAACTTCAGCAAACAAGTGACTCTATATATATAGTTAGGAAATTAATTCTTTAAAATGTCAGGAGGAAACAGGGCAAAAGAAACAGGAAAGCTATGTATGGTTTGACCATTGTTAAACTGGTCTTTCTCCTCAAATAATCCATTGTTAGTAAAAAGAAAAATCAGAAAGCAACATTATTAAACTTAAGCTTTAACTCAGTTGGTTGATATAATATCTGACGTGAAAACTGTTAATAACTAATATGAGAAGCATTCTGAATCCTAAGCACTGGAAGTGGTATGTTGCTGTGGCAGATGCAGCTTTTCATGCAAAAGGAGTAGACTTTCAAAAGGTAAACAGCAGAAAGTTACACAGATCTGATATAGTTCTTGTCTGTTAACAAATTATCTTTGTGATTGTTTTTATATCACTGCAATAAGGATACCTGTATATGCTCATTTCCTGTGAAATTTTTCATTTAAGAATTGCGTTAATGTTAGTCTATGTTGAAACGTACCATCATACTTCAGAGCCCAAAGAACATTTTAAACTGATGCAGGAGGTAAAAAGCAGAGTATTCATAGTACTGAAGGATCATGATAAATGGAAGGATCTATTTCACTCTTTCTAAATTCTGGTCTCTCTAGGAGAGACCATCATTTACACTACTAGGTAGAGCTCATTAGCGATCTCTTCTTTTCCAAGCCATTCTCTGGCAGGGACATACTGCAGAAACAGCCTTCATGAATGACAGCAGGACTCAGTTTTATCCCAAATGCTGTACTAAATCCTCTTAACAGAAATTAATTCAAAGGAAGGTACAAGCCATACCTAGGAAAACCAACCACCAGCCAGGGACAGCCTTGTGCCCCAAAGCACTACAGTATAAATTGCTGCATAAATTTTTCCCTATGTGATACCACTGTTGATTGCAAATAGGATTTTCATCCTTTTCTGAATTATTAGCTTTGCAAATATGTAATGATGAGTTTTACACTTTTTGTACACACTTCATGTTATTTAGTGCAGCTGCAGATACTTGTTAACCATAACGTTCATTTTTGGCACTGGTAAAATGTATTAATTATGCATTGTATCAAAAAATGTCATTGTCACTTTTAATAGGAGCAGAAATTAAAATACAGGTAAATTTTACCATAAGCAGGTGAACAGCGGGCTCAAGGAAAACCAAAAGTCAGAAGTAAAGAATATTAATAAACATATCTTATAAATCCTCTGTAAGTCTAAGTTAGCAGGATACACTGAAGTGGTGATGAACTGCAAAAAATACTCCTCTCTATTAATTAATAGATGCACAGGACATTCCTGAAGTATCAAGAGGAATACATTAAGTGAGTGGGTTTCTGTTTTGTGCAAACAAAGCAAAATATATCACTATTATATTTTTTACCCTACATATTATTTTCCCACATGAATATACTGTCTATTGCAGGGAAACAGCCAAATGGCAGACTTATTTGGAAGCAAATCTACATGCTACCTACCAATCATTTCAAGTAAATTATAATTATTTTCTTTGGCACCTTGTGAAATGCGACTGACTGTACATGGGGGTTGGTGTCCTCAGGATTGGTGCTGTCATGCCCTGCTGGCAGTATAACTTCTATAAAAAACACCCTCTGCCAAGACAAACAATGGCCTGGAATTTGGTGAATTTTTCTGAGTAGATATAATGAGGTGTGGTTGACTCCCATTCAGCTCAGCTGGGCAAGTGCAACTGGCTTATTCCAGAGGCAATGAGCAGGGCTGGCTGAAAACCAAAAACCATTTTATCTGCAAAAGAGGGGGGGGGGGGGACTTTTTTAAAAAGATCCTGGAAAGATCTCAGAATATCCACTCCAGCTGAGAATAAAGCAGAGAAGTCAGCAGCAACTCACAGGGTTTATGAATTGTGATGGTATTTCAGAAGTCTTCTGGATCACATTCATCCTCTGCAAGCTCTTGGAGACAACCACTGGTGATGCTGAAACTTCTTGTGGAGTTATCTAAGTACTCAGGAAGGAAGTCTGGCATTCCCAGATGATCTGAAAATGGCTAATCTGCTTATCAGTCATCTTTTCCTTTTTTTCTTTCTTCCTTCCTTCTCTAACCTGAGTACTTCTCTCTTTGCTGCTGATATTGTGCTAGCTTTCTTATCCTCTTAGTGAAGCAAAAATTCATTAAATTCTTTAACCTTCTTGGTAGCATCTATTTTTAGCTTTTCTTCCTCACCGAGCAGTGGACCAGCTCTGTCTTTGGTCTTCCTTAAATATTAATGTGCTTGCAGAATGCCTTCTTGTTACCCATCGTGTACCTTCTTTCTACATTATATCATGCCTTAGACTTTCTGATTGCATCCTTACGTGTTCATATGATCTCCTTTTATACTCTCTCATTTCTATTTCCATATTTGTATTTTCACTGCCATGTCATTTCTGTTCTGTGGATAAAGGACTTCAGTGTTCATTTGCCGATTCAGGTGATTTCATAAGAAAATTAGATCTGATATTCTGCAAAAATAAGAGATTCCTTGCTCTTCATTACAACACTTTCTTCATTCCCACAATTTACAGTATTAATACAAGACTGTTGCTGTACCTAGATGTTTGCCTTTGTTGTAGATATTTAACATATACAAAGTATTTCTTATTATGGCCCATAACCTAGGAAGAGAAAAAATGTGGACTCAGCAACCACCAAGTATATTACTTGGACTAGTAATAAAAGTAACTGAACTTTAACTTTGAAGGTTGTGTTCAGTTCCCTGAAGGAATATGAAATGTATCTTTGCACTGATGGTATTTTGTCTGCAGCGTGTTGTATTAAATTAGCAGTAACACATTACCTATCTGTCCTGCTCAGTTCAAAGTCCATATTCATTTAGCAAATGTTTTTGCAAACAAGTGAATGATGAACAAGAAAAATTATGAATAATTATTAATAAAGAAATAGCAACAATACAAAGTTTGTATGACTATACATATTTATAAAAATCCAATTCTAATCATTCATCATTTTGGCAAAAGTTTTTTCAGGGCAGAAGCTTTCTTTGTTTGGTCTGAGTCTGAAAAGATCTTTGCCAAGTATGACAAAATATGATTCAGACATCTTATAAGTTACCAGATCACAACATAGTTTAAGATGCTTTTCTTTTTACTTAGATAAAAAAATATGTCTGGGATTTTTTAAACCTCAAACTTGGCAGGTGACACTGCTTTGAATAAAAAACTAATTCATATTTAAAATCTGTTATTTGCACAATGTTGCCATTGATATCGAAACCTTGTATCAGTAAGAAACATTCAGGTCAAAAGGCTGCCAAATATTATATCAAAGAAGTCATGATCATTTTTACATTTTAAAAAGTTTCTTCATGTAAGTGACAAGCACATTTCTTCTGCTCTTCAGTTGCACAGCACAATTGTTAAGTACTGGAATTAACATGGTAACTAAGTATGTGATTGAAAAAAAATATCTCTACATATATGATTGTTTACATCACTCAGAGGTCTCGCTTTCTTTTTTTCTTTTTCTGGGTCAATATACTGGCCTTGGATATCCATCTGGGAACTCAAAAGTACAGTTTACCTTAAGATGCAAAATACAAGCATATACATCATTTTGCTGTATTCTTCTCCAAATAACTGTTTCCATATTTTTGGCTTCCTTTGGAAGTAGTGTCAAATTGTTTTGATTATTATCTGATGAAAATGAGGAGACTTTCTTTCTGTTACGCTGCCATGCACATCTCACCTAATTCAAATTATTTCCTTTCATATCATGACTCACAAGTGCTGTTTAGCCACTTCATTCAAGAAATATATGTTGTTTCCTTTCTTTATTCACTAGGCTCTCAGGGTTATAAAGAGCCTCAGAACTTCCAGACACAGTGCTCACATATATATCCAGAATCTTGCAGGCATAGAAGTGTGAAATTGTCTCAAGAGTCGGAAACGTATCAGCAGATACCCCTCATACTTCAAACCTTTTTTGAATCTATAAACTAAATCTCTATTCTATTCAGGGAACAACTGTGGTAGAAGATCACCTCCTTTCCTAGGAGCTAAGATGTCCTTCTGTTTGAAAGCACGGCTTGCAACTACTCTAAGGGTTTTGCTTTGGTTTTTGTCTAGGCAACTGTATCAAAGCTGTCATGATGGGTCTGTAATATACATTTCAGCACCGTTTTCTAAAGAACCTCACTATTCAGCTTTGTCCTGCATTTATCAGATATTCTGTGCAGAAGCAATTCTTGTCTGAGGTGAATGCAGCTAAATCAATTTGCAGCAGTTGAGAAGCTGGCTCTGTTTTCTTTATTGTTCTATTAATTTAAAGGATTTCTGACAAGAAAATTGAGTGAAACGAGCTTGCACAGCACCGACTTGCACTAAGAGCTTACAATTCCTGTTGACCTCAAGTAATTCACATTTATTGGATTGCCATTGATCTGATGGTAAGTGGAGAGTGGACACCAGTTACGTAAGACTTGAAGTCAAGTGCTATAGCTTCATGGTGGATTACATGAAGAAAGTGTATGAGAAATGATGAGATACAGAAAAGTTATGGGTTTATTTTCCATTTGGTACATGCATATCCCAGTAAACGATTCTGAAAAGATTTTGTGTATTTAGGTAGATTAGGCACAAAACCTTAAGACTAGAGTGTTTGTCTAAGACAAATTGTGTAACTATATACTCCTAAACTTCTAATTTTTGGAGCAGGAAACCAGCTGAATGATTCAGAATGTGAATGAAAATCAAAATGGCAAAGATTCAAAAGTATTTTAATCACTGCCTATACTGGACTGTTAATTATCCAAATCTACAAAATTTTTCAATGCTTGACACCTGCATACAAGTCTATAAAGCATTCAACTCAGTTTTTCTCAGGCTTAATTTGAGCTGTGTTTCCAGTGGCTTATGTATAAAAATATCAGTAGTTGACAATAGACAATTGTTGTGCCAGTAGAAAGCAACGGAGTTTTGACAGCAATTTCACTAGAGCACAGACAGAATCTGGCTCACAGGTATAACCTGATACTCAGTTTGGGACATCAAACTTGAGAAGAAGAACTGAGTTGAGGAGACTGTCTTGTTAACAAGTCATTCCCTTAAGAGTCAGAGGGAATCCCTGATTTAGACTGGTTCAACTGATAGTTGCCCAGCGGGAATTTCTGAAGTGATTTCCTACAATGTATAGATTTCTGTGAATTTTTCTACAACTAAGAAACAAATCCACATGTCAGGTTGGGCAGATGTACTCAAAATCCCCACCTCTAACTATTTTGGCCTCCTTCTTTTGTGGTTTTGTAATCCACAAAACACCATAATACCTCATACAAATCATTTCAAGAGACACACGGTTTACGGAGAGATCTACAGCCAACTCAAGGAGACATTATTTTCATTTCATTATTCATTTTTATTTTTTACATCTCTGGTAGAGTGGTTCAAATTCTGTATTCCATTGACGTCAATTGGAGTTACATATATAATACTCAAGAACAGGATTTATGTTCCAGTGTATTACATCTGATTTTGAAAGGTTATATACACTACTAGTCAGACCATGGTATGAATCAAGGAACATATGTTTAACCTGCTAATTCTAAGGTATTACATTCCAGTGTATTCAAGACTCTTTTTATTAAGAACTCTTCCAAGTTTATTCCTTTATCTAAGCATGAAACAGACTACCAAATTTCCAGCATTCTTCAAACTTATCATCCAAAATATTCTGCATTTAGAAGCCAAGTACCATTATTTGCACTTAAAACAGAAATTCCAAACTATGAGCCGTGAACACAAAAGATATAACGCTGCTTTTTCTGATCCATACCAGTCCATGATCTAGTCCCTTGAGTATTTCAGAATGTACCAAAACAGCATTCATAGTCCAGTGACATTAAATGAAGTATAATATAGCCTCCCAATCTATTGACGACAACGCCATTTGCTTTCATCTGGTATTCAAAGCAGTAACAGACTCCAGACCTTGTCTACTATTTTTGCCTTTAGCGGATCCTCTCTAATCTAGATTTTGCAACACTAAACCCCGGTCAGTTCATAGGCTTTTGACAATAAAGAGAAGCAGGCCAGTCATATCTTTCTAATCAAACACAGAAGACAGAGATGTTGTGTGAAGAATCTGACATAGGCTTTTCTCTCCTCTACTATTTTTTCCTGCAAACAGTCATTCACACTTCCTGCCCCACTGACTGACAAATGAGATCCATCCACTCACACAGATACTGTGAACAAATAGAGGTGGCAGCTATTTACCAGCAGCAGAATAATACAACTAGAGCCAAAAAAATTCCTGATTTCCCAATTGCTTACTAGACTGCAGGTATGACACTCTAGTCTCCTGAAGACAAAACACATAAATAAAATAAACATAGCGAAAGCAAAACAAATATATGCTGCAATTCTTTTGTAAAACCAGTTCTTTAGCAATATAGTCAAAAAATGAAGGCTAGAATATATTTCCCAATTTCTTTCCCTCACTGTCCTCGGGAGTTAGATAAACTAGGGTACGTTACTGACAGGAATTCATGCTCTTGCTTAACATGGCACTTTTTGATGCTATACCTAAATGACAGTATTTCACAACAGCTTTGCTACTCGTGTTTCATGGTACATCACAGTGTGTGAGACTATTTAGTAACTTCTTAAATTTCTTACCTGGAAAATATGATATTTCTGTCACCAAAATAACCCATTCACCAGACAATGTAGCTAAGAGAGCTCCTTCACTGCTTTGGTTGGAACAGAAATAGTAAGCACAGTTATTTTTGATGGGTCTATCCACAGAAGGGGATGATTTAAGGAGTCTTGAAAGAGTAAAGGAAACATCTAAAAAGGAAGCCCAGAGAGGATTTTTACTTTCATCTTCAATTTTGGTAGCTTTTCTTCACCCCACCTCCCCCCAGTGAAACTCCTAGATCAGTTGAATCCCTTTGTGTTTCCATAGGTTTCAGTGGTCTGACAGGAGGAACGAGTTTTGCCTTTTCATCTCTATGTAAATGTTTATGTCTAAATAGATACACTGGCCCAAATTCTAGGCTGTGTTCCAGCACTTTCGCTCTGTAGAAATGAGATGGATGTCCCCAGTGGATAATTAATTCCTTCACTGGGGTCGGAGCCCAGATGACACAAGCTTAGCAGAATGGTTGTAGACTTCCCTCAGGTTCCTCTGGGGATGGCAAGGGGAGGTGGCAAAGAAAAAGACAGGAACTCAAAAGAGAGCAAGAAAAGAGATGTTGATGAGGGCATGATGAGTTCTGGTTGATTGCACTGACTGTTTAGTTGTCCCTAAAACCACTGCAATGGTCACTCTCCCAGACAGTAAGTCCCCCAAACTGTCTTGCAGATATTTGCAAAGATAGATAGCACAGACAAAATATTTGACTGATACCCACTAAAGAGTAGTATTGATTAAATGGCTTGGAAAATGGAGGGGGCTTATCTGTTTCCGTCTTTGATTCCTCTTTTTTGACACTTACATTCTTTTTCATATCAAGTGGGTTATCAAGCATTGGAACAGGCTGCCCAGGGAAGTGTTGATGGTTGAGTCACCACCCCTGGAGGTATTTAAAAGACGTGTAGATGTAGCACTTGAGGACACGATTTAGTGGTGGATTTGGCAGTGTTAGGTTAATGATTGGACTCAATGCTCTTAAAGGTCTTTTCCAACCTAAATGATTCTATGATTCTATGAAAACAAGAGTTCAGGATTTAGGATTTAGAATTCCCCTTTACAGAAGTGGGATCTTCATTAGGCAGCTTCTACTATATAACCTGCTAGCACCAGAAGTGTTGTTTTTCTTGTAATACAGAGCCCTACACTTGAAAATCCTTAAGTCAGTATTTTTTACTCCCTTCAGTGTAGCCATTTACTGCAACGAGCTTTCTTCCAAACCTGGAATCGGCAAAAAAGAAACATGTGAAGAAGGACAGAGCAGAAAATCTATCTTAATTGCATCTGAAGAGTTAAGAATATCACCAGTTCCTGGAAACAGACTGCTACAAAACTGTAATCTATACAGCAGGCTTATTCCAATTCCTACCCTCTTCTCCCTCCCAGCACATATGCTACTCGGAAGAGATCATGAATGAGGAGTTCAGACATAACCATTTCTCATAATGGGCAAAGTCCTGGGAATTCATGGCAAAAGGAAAGGCTGACTAAGGTGTCACTAGCTGTTTTAGGAAAACGTTACATACTGAAAGTGACAAATTTCAAGAGCCCTTTAAATATATAGTAGTTCCAGTAAGACTGAAAAGAGGCCTTGTTGTGGAGTGCTTAAAAATAATCACCAACTCCCCCACTTTAGCACAGCAACGGAGTGCCCAGCCACCAGCTGTGGCACTTGCTCTGAGCACCAGAGCATCCATGCTTTGGCCACGTGTTCTCTTTTGCACCAAAAGATGACTGGGGTCTCCTAAGTGTTAATCCACACATGGAGAAATGATAGGCTTTGGCAAAATGGATGGAAAATGGTCAATTTTGCACCAGCCATAAAAGTAATTGAAAAAAAAAATCGTATCTAAACTTTCTTGTTCCTGGATCTGTCAGGAAAAGCTATATGTTTGACAAAGCACCCCACTGATTACAGAAATTCAGAGCAATAGACCATTATATGCTAAGAACTAAAAGAACTCCTGTCTAACCTGCTCATGTTTTAGCAGGAAGCCTGGGAGGAATCTGTGGCCTCAGAGGATAACTGTCAGACTTGTAGACACTATTCACAACAGCCTCAGCATTGTTTACATATTAAGAATGTTTTTAAGACAAATAATGTGTTTCATATTTTCTCTTTATCATGTTTTATAGCTTTTCCTTTTGTTTTATTCCCAAGGGTTTGTGTCTAGAGCTGCCTTGAATTCAGGGAGGTAATTAAATCGTGCAATTTAACGTCCACAAAGAAAGCGTTGACCTGGGTTGATTTTGAAGGAAGGGGAAGAGGGAGGTTATGTTCCATCCAGAGGCTCTAAGCCAAATAGATTTGAAATGGAGAAATGCCCAGATTTCTTACAGCATGTATTCACTAAACCATACTAACGCATTGTGTACTGCAATACCACGAAATTTATCAGATGCCTTGAGAATAGTGGTCTCAGACTTGGAAGCCCTGTGACCCCTATATTCAACAGCCCTGGTCTGCAGAACAGGGGGTCAGTGTTCCCATGTCTGCACAGGTTGGATGAGCTGTTCTTGGTTGCCAGGGGGAAAATGATATTCTGACACATATGTACTCCAGCTCCAGCTGTGCTCTTACCTCTTAAATACTATGCACATCAAAAAAAAAGTGTCTTGCTGGCAGTTTTCAATATCTCTCACCTCCATAATCATGGACTATTACTGGCATTTAATAACTAACTCTTTGGACTGGTGAACAAACCAGTCACTGAAAGAGCTAGCCCCCACAGCTGTCTCTGCTTAGCTGTAAGCCAGTATGACTGCAAGCTCATCATGCACTCAGGTTGATACCCTTTATTAGAATTTTTTCTCTGCCAGTGCTCCACTCATTCTGAAGCGGCCAGAAGACAATTCATATTCCTACAGAAAGATAAGGTTGAGTTTGTTTGTAAATCAGCTTCAATATCAATCTGACCTTTTCTCTGATATGCAACCATTTTCAGAAAAGAGCAACCAACACATCTATTTTCCATCACATGGAAATTTTAATGTAATCTAGCAAGATCCTGATGATCTAATTTGTTAGATGCCGTTGATATGGTTGCATCAGAAACACAAACTAAGCTCAAAGACAAACTTTGAGTCATTCCAAAGGTCTCTCACAGGTTGCTCTGCATAAAATAAACATTAAACTGATTAAAGAAACAGTTCTGTCATGCATTTGATTGACTGACAAAGGTGCAAATGTGCCATATCATTGGTTGCAGGCAAATCAGTTGACTTTTCCTACCATACCTACATATGAGAATTTCATCAAGCCTGCCATGTATCTTTCATATTTCTGATATGTGTCCTGCACTTCTGACACAGAATTTTTCATCACTAAGCCATCAATTTACAGATTCAGTATGGCTTCTTGCAAAAAATTGGGAGAGCAGAGTAGGAGAGGAATCATATATTGTGTTAGATAATGGACACAGCGTTAACCAGTTCTCCCACAATCATACATCAGATGTTCATATAATAAGCAGGCACCAGGCAAAATCTATGCTCTGCATAGATTAATTCAAAATCAATTCTTAATTTGAAAATTCAGGTAATGTTGACACCACACCAGAGTACCTCTTGTGTACCTAGAGTTCAATGCATTCCAGAATCTTTTGCTCTAAAAAATCCCTTAGAGGAACTTTTCTTACTCTGTAAAATCAGTCATTTTCTTGATATACAAAACACTGTTATCTCTTTTACCGGGTCATTTTGAGAATGAGTTATAATCTGTAAAGTATTTTGATTGTGTGAATTTATGATACATAATAGCAATTTAATTACCAATCTAACATTGTGGTTTTAGCTATTAATCAAACTAAGTAATGCTATCCAAAACTTCAGTAAGAGCAAATTTATAAAGTCTGGTGCTATATCAAGAGTAATTTTTATCCCCTTAGGTATTTTAGGATAAAATCTAAAAAAAGGAATGCTAATGTCTTAATTTAAGACCAAATAAATACACATATGTCTCTGCTGTAACTATATGTGACCACTTTATCTATCTATAGTGATTCTCAACAACAGCCCACATTCAGGTGTGTCACTTGATAGTATCTTTCCCTTATATAGAAACCAAAAATTCTTTTTGGTTCAAAGAATAAAAACATTAAACATTTTATGCTTAAAAAACCCCAATAATCTTCAACATGCATTTAAAGGAACACCATGACTAGCTGACGTAGCAAAAATATTTTTAAAGATTAAATTTGCATGCACCACCTCAAAAATGTAATACCTCTCTTGGAAAGGGAGAAGCCTGAGTGTTTCAGGCAAAACTTTCTTTTTCAGTCTAGTCTCTTCTTCCTTAAATATGAATTCTGTAAAAATCAAGTCAAAGCTTTTCTTCTACATTCCCTGGCTTTGTTTTACAAATATTCTCCTCCTTGGCAATGTCTCTAGCTTTTAATATATATTTCATCAAACATATTAGAAGTAAATAATTAAATGATATGCACATCGGTTATTCTGTGTTGTAGTGATGGATTAATCAATAAGGGGTAGGAAGACCATTTATCTTGGCATTTCCAAACAATGTTTGACAGCTGATTTCATAGTGTTAAGATAAACTGCCATAGAAAAGTCCAGGGATACAGAAGAGAGTGAAGTTTTAAGACAGCAGCGTAACTTTCACCAAGAAAGGAAACTGTATGATGTAATGGGAGAGAGGAAGAAAAATCAAGAGAACATAGATGTTCTGTCCCTGTCTGTTTTGTAAAGCATTTCAGAGTTTTAATTTAACATTTTATTTCCATTTTGGAAACAAACACACAAAACCCTAAAAAACATTAAGTACCTACCAGTAAAATCACTATAATGATTTTCATCTTAGAACTACAATCTGACATCCAAAAAATCAGTTAGGTTTAACTTTAAAAGGTCTTTGTACTCTTTGCTTTTGCATGGTGCCTGAAGCTCGCTCTCTCTTCTACTTCATCACCAGACTTCAAGCCGATCAGTAGTTAAAAAACCCCAAAGCTCAAATTCCCTATACCTGTGTTTGCTGGGAACTCCAGTACTCTTCAAGCGATGGATAAGGCTGAATAAATCTGGTGAAAAGCAGAGGCAGTATTGGGTGGTCAAGGGCAGAGTTAGGAACCAGCAACAGATTGAGAACTGGGGCAATCAGCAGAAAGGAGGCCTGGACTGAGTTCCAAAAAGAAGTTAATCCAGGGATTTGATGAGATACAAAAGCATCGGAGTATTCAGGTTTTAATTATTGACAACTGGACCAATATGCCTGTAAAACTTGTGATCAAAATTTAGTGTTTTGCACATAGTCCTTGCTTCTGGAACTGAGGGTTTACTTCAAAATCTTTTGGGATTTTTAAACTAACTTTCGAGACCTTGGTAAGCTTGGTAACAAAAAAGACCTAGAACTACAGAAATCAGAAAGCATTTAAATTAACGTACAAAATTATTATTGCTACTTAGCCAATGAAATTATTTTGGGACTCTATTTGGGATTCTTTTCTTTAAGTGTTAAAGGATGGATAAATTGCATAATAACCAGTTTCAGCTTTACAGCTGCAAGAGGACACTAGGGAAGGGGAGGAAGAAAAGAGTTGAAGATGCTTTCTGTATTTCTGCACACAGATACATACACAGAGTAGAATGAGTTAAACCTCAAAGAAAACAAACTGTTCGGTGAAAAAAATCAAACCAAAAATATCATTTGGAAAAGCTGTTTATGTTTTTAAGAGTTTTAGTGTCCCTATTTTCTTTCCATGGTTTGGATTCCCCAGACAGATCACATCTCTCATCACAGGCTGTAATCTGGGACCCTCAGGATAAATTTATGTTGAGCACCACATATTTCTAATGATGTTAAAGCTGTACAATAGTTCTACAATTTCTGTCCTGCTAATAACAAAAACTGTATGAAGCAATAGTTGGAGAGGAAGCATAATGTTAGGGAAACTGAGAAACAGTTACATAAACACAACTGTTTATGATACAGATGAACATGGAAATGGTAGGCTATCATTCCCCACTCCTTTTGAGTGCCCACGCTCCTCTTTCTGCAAGGTCCTTTCTTCAGGGCTCCCTACCTCCTCGCTCTCAAGCCCCCTTTCCTTGTTTTTGTTTCACTATTGCAGACTTCCAGACAATACAATTCCAGCCATATCCCACTATACTCTGAGGTTTTCAACAGGAAAATGATTTATCATAGCAGATTCAGGTAACCAACAGAATGATTTAGAACTCTAAACCTATCTAATTTCAAACTTGACAAAATCTGACGGAATGTGTAGCAGGAGCTGTACAGACAAGACTGTCAGGAAGATGCAGTACTGGGCAATATTTGGGCTTCTGTTAAATAGAAGTTTTCAGGAAAGTCTGAGGAGAAGAGAGGAAGGAAATAATGATCGGGACAATTTTAAAGTACTTGTTGAAATATCCAGCAATTTGTAGAAGAATGGGAAAACAGTGCCCACATTAAACCCACCAGTTCAGTGAGTTCTTAAGCTTCACTGTGACAACAGTTACAGAGAAGTCTGAGAATTAGAAATATCAGAACATTTAGTTAGGTTTCACTAAACAGACTTGCAGGAATGGGCACCTCTCACAGGAGTCAAGGGACAAGAGGGAACTCCAGGAGGTTCCTTCAGGAACAAGAGCCACTAAATAGGCCATGATGGCAGAGAGACAGTTTGGTCAGTGTTCCCATCCAGACTAGCATGACTAGTCGGTGGTCTGTGCTAAGCCAGCCTCTTTTTCCGCTAGCACCTCTCTTTTTCAACAGCAGGTTTAAAAGTTATGAAAACTTAATATTTTGTTAAGCCATTTAATAAAAATCCTAATTTATTAAACAGTGGCCCTTTTTAAGTGTCAAAACTTGCCTTAAATTAAAATAAGAACCAGCACTGGTGGGAACCATGGGAGCCTTCCACTTGCTTAAGTGAATAAAATAAAAAAATTGTAGTTCCAACAATTAAAAAGAGGTTTTATTTTTATTAAAAGTGATTAATGCTCAGAGAATAACTCAAAGGCTTGAAAAGAAACTGTTCATGATCTTGGCTACTGGAAAAGTAATTTTTTACAACTGACCCTCAGAACCGTTAAGCAGCTGGGAAATCAACTACTTTTATATATTTTATTTCAAATACCATGGAATTTTCTTTAAAAGAACAAAGCTTTTACTTCTAAAACTAACAAATGGCTTTGTTGTTTGAGGGAAAAATATAAATATGAATATATAGTTGTTTTAATCTTCCATAAGAAAAGTTCGTAGCCCCCATAATATTGATAAGATAGATAACGTCTTAGCATTAAAGTCAAGGTGGGAAGCATCCCAGGAAATGTCCACTAGGTTAAGTTTTCTCTGAGGCAGAGGAAGATCACTGGTTTTGCAGACCTAAGCCGCAAGCCCATGTTCTTGCCAGGTTGAACAGAAATACTTAATTGAAATACTGTATACTTTTTGGATGTGACACCAGCACCTCAGGAAAGCATATATTAACATAGAAATTGCAGTTCAAAACCCCTGTAGTAGAATGAACACGACCCTGCTGTCAGGGAACTATGCAGCAACTTTGTGTATTTTTATTAGGTAAACTTTCTCTCTCCAATCTGTTTTATGTACATATGTAATTTTAGAGGTACAGCGGAAAATAAGGTATATGCTATGAGTAATATCAAGTCTCAGGAAACAGTCAATGTGTGATTCATATGCAATATGAGGCATAAGTTTGTAGTAGCATAACAAACAAAAAGTGAGAAAAAAACCTTAAAGATTCTTAAAGATAAATAATTCTCAAAGATAGTTAAAAGTCTGAGGCATCATTTTCCTATTGATATTCAAATTCCAGCTGAGAAGTCCACTTCATTCCAAATACACATGAATAACTACGAAATAAAATATATTATAAAATAAAGCAAGGTCACTTATATCAGTTAACATCAAACCATTACAAAATAAGTATAACTACAGTTAACACTGTAGAAGCTCATTTTTTGGGAAATACACATGCTAAAGGGGACACAAAGCAGACTAAGTTGAGTTAGAACATTCCCTGGACACAAGCTAGCTTGTTTTCGGTACCTATCTTGTAGCTGATGGTGGCTGCTCAGAAAACCTGGGTTTTCTTCAACCACTTCGTTTCAAAAGAAAGGTTCCCCGAGGTTGAAAGTGAGGCACCGCAGGCAGACTTAGCTGGGACAGAGAGAGAGAATGACAAGGCTGCAGTTCCACTAACTTCAGCAACACCAGCTGAGGGTGTCCCCCCTCCCCTGCCCACGGCTGAGCATCCCTGTCCCCTCACCAGCACCTTCTCTGAAGGCCTGCGATGGCCTCTGGAGCTCTCCTATGGAGACTATCAGAGGTCCTATTGAGAATAGCTACTACAAAGGGATGTACAGCATAAATGCACCCAACAAGATGGTTTTAAAGCCCTGGCAGCTTAACCATATAACTAGGAAGAGAACACTGTTGGTTAAATTTAGATGCAGCTTAGAAAATAATAATCGGGTTCTAAAACAAATTTTAAGTTTATGGGTCCTGGTTCTGTTTTGCTCTCATAAGATGAGAACTCTTTTAAAAGCAATTCCTTCACTAATGCCAGAACCAGACAAGCACTGGCTTCAGAAAACCTCCACTGTTTTTGTAGCACAGGCTTCCATTTAGTAAGACATACATGTTTTTTAATTAAATTTCCCATGAAAAACAGTGGTTTAAATTGAGGGAAACTGCGCCTCACAAAAAACTCAATAATATTGTTGAAACCAAAAGCTTATTTGAGAAGACGGGAGTTTTCATACAAATCCTAAACACATTCATTTCTCTATTTCTGAAGGTAAATAAATCAGCCATAAACCCTTCATTAATTCCTCCTCAGGCTTACCCATTTAGATTTTACAGGGTGAAGGCTCAGGAAGGCCAAACAATACTATACAGTGCTTCATGGGTGTTTTCTACAGCTGTGTACTTGGTAGCACTGGGGCAACCCCAGAGAGACGCAGAGCTGGCACGCTTGTCTACATTCAGGTTGCAGCGCAGGGTGTTCTGCAGCATTCCCCATGTCCCTGGTCCCCCGTGCCTCCCCCAGCCATCCAGAGAGGACCCCAGGGCTCAGCGTACCTCCCTCCTGTCCTAGGAAGCTGGGGAGGAGACGAGAGGAAGGTGGCACATTTCCGTACCTCATCCTCATCTGGAGCTAGAACTTGACCTGAGTACCTTCAGCCAGGAACCGTGAGGCTCTCACAGGCCTTGTAGTTAAGACCGAGCTGGTCAAAGCTCAGGAAGAGCCAAACCGAAGAGGAGCAGAGGGAACCACCACGTTTTACATCATGAACAGGCTATGCACTTTGGTAAATGTCCTGACATGAGCCCTGGGACAAACCCCGGCACCAAATCTCGAAGCAGAGGCTTTGGAATTCCAGCTGTCCACAGCTGTTCAGAGCAAATGTGTCCAGTGAGGTCTATGTCAGGAGACAATAACTATGTCTACATCCAGCTGAAAACAATTGCTCTGTCTAACTCCTCACACTTCCTTAATATAGCTCCCCAAGTAGCTCACACATCTACGCCATAGCCCAACATTTACCTTCTTCTCACTTGGCAGCAGCGCAACCTCACTCATTCACATATAAACAGCACTCGTATTTACTTTACTCCTTTTTAGTAAATGTCTTCTTTTCTTGTTAGCATTTTCCAGATGTATTATATGTATATTCCGTGTCTTGAATCAGTGATGTTATCAGTGATAAACAATGAATTTCCAAGTTTCCTGCAGCAAAATGGGTACTTTATATTAGCCCAGTACCACTACAATGTCTTAAAGTACTTCACTCACCTTGTTGGCTCTCAATTCTGTACCCAATGTCTTTTATTATGGAAATATATCACACAGAAACAGTGAGTCTGAAGATCTACAGAGTAGCAAGATACTTGTGAAATAGGATCATTTCCCTATATTCCATGGTAGCAAAGGAGCATTTAAGTACAAAGTAGAAAGGTATTGTGCTTCCATCTTCCACACAGTGTGAAATCTACAGGTTTCTTTCACACACCAGGTCCTCCAAAGCACCGACTATTGCGGGTCCTCGAGGTATTAATTATTCTACCAACATATATCCAGGAGTCAACATAGGCAAGAATGCTGTGGGCTTTTCAACCCTACTGGAGAGTTATAGAGGGCTGGTGTAACCTGTGCCCTTCATGAAACAGCCCACTGGCAAAGGAGAAACATGCTTTCTGTATCCAACTTCATGATACCTTCAAATTAAAGATTAATACAAGAATGATACGCAACTGTAAAGAACAGTACACTTGATTATCTGTGTTAGAAAATGCACTGCTTAAACCTATATAAGCTGAACAATTTAATTTTTTCTGTTGAACATAGATAAAATTATCTTACGCTGATGTATGTATTAATCTGTGGGTTTTCTGCCTCCACACAGTTCCATTATGCAGAGTTTCCATACAACAGCAATACGGCACAACAATTCTTCATCTCCTTTAAAATGCTGCTAAGCCGGGGCTATGTTTCTATGCTAAAGACAGCTTTTTGGTAGTGTGTAAAATTGTCTACTACCTCTCTCCAAGGTTCAGGAAACTTAAACCTGGAATTAAAGAAGTTCATTCATACTTCCACAAGCATTCTAAGACGTCATAAATTGGACCTGCCACAGGAAAAGGCCACCTTCTCCCCCCCTGCACTGCTTCATCCCTCATGCCAGCACAAGTCTTTGGGATGCAGCTTGATTAACTGGATTAATCACCTATTTATCTATGATCCAGGTTAAACATGCACAGCTTTTTGCTGGGTTAGGTTTAACCCAGATCAAAATTATGCCAGATCAAAGTTTACGTAAAACTACTATGGTAAAGTGCAAGTCACCTGTTGACATAAAATTCAGATGTCCTTTGGTTTCTCAGCCATCACCATCTAAAAAGCAGTGCAGATATCTTGGCAAGAGAATGAGCAGGTCCTGCAGGGCCAACTACTTTCTCAGGTTACCACATCTAGTATAGCTCCATGTTAATTAGGCTACTATTTTTCTAAATGCAGACATTTTTTCCTCACTTATGGAGGTATCAGTTTTTAATGTGTACCTCTGTTGTATAAGGGAAGTATTTGTAAAGGGCTCAAAAGACAAGCACTAAGTGCTGAATGTTGTTATACCTTTTCATACAAAATGAGGGGAAGATCTCTTTGCTTTCCAAGTTGCTTGCTTTTATTTATGTTGACTCTTTTAAGTTATGGTATCAACTTCAGAATCCACGTTTGGAAGTGAGGAGTGGGGAAACCGGGGCTTAGTACAGCAGAAAAATGCTTATTGTTTCATTAGTCTCAAGTCCAGGAAACCAATATACAGCAGCAAGGCCAAAACTGCCAACTCCTGTTCCAGAATAGTGAATGGTAAATCATCAGATATGGGAATGGTGAGGGTGGAAAGAGAAAAGAATGGAATTGTTTACTCCCTTATGGCTTTAATAGAATAACAAAAAAAAAAAAAAAAAAAAAAAAATCTAGTTATAGCAAGAAAAGAAAAAAATCTTGGCTTATGTCTGCAACAGCCCTAGGTTTTGGACAGAAGCAATGTTATAATGTATAATTATATAACTTACTTGAACAGTTGCTTTCCATATGGGAAGTAACAGATTTGCCCAGCTGCATTTTGGCAAAGCCTGAATCTACCATTATTCAGGGTATAACAATTTTGCTGAAATTTGGAAGTCTTACAAAGATATCTACACATTTCACTGATGGTCCTTGACACTGCTTCTCTTCCTAAGAATAATACATGGCTTCAACCTCTTTTATAAGAGGTCCTGAGGCACATTTATCTCCCAGGATTGTCAGTATAATTGTGTTCTGACTACAGATGACTAAGATTGCATTCCTTTCTTCCTGTGATGAAAGAAAGGAAGGAGCTTCAGGAAGCATGGAAAAGATGCCTTTCAAAGTCTCATTTAAACATTTTGATCTTGTATAATCCTCTAAATATACAGATTTAGTTCAGCTGCTTTGTGACCTTCATCCCAGGTTATCCTTTGCCTTCTCTATCAGTAACCAAAGAAGTGAAAAGCAACACAGTCTTCAGTAGCCTCAAAGCAGCAGCCAGTATTTGCTGCTTATTTCAGTAGCTTAGCTATAACCACAAGCTTGATTACGCTTCTTAATATTTTGAAGAATACTATACTTTCAATATTTATGAACCTGAACTAGCACTGCTTGGGGCTATTTTTTGTCAAGAGTCCTTATCCAATAGCTAGAAAACTAATTGATCTCACCAGATTCCCTGCTGCCACACTAATGTCAAGAACTGGGAAATTTTCAAAATAACACAAAGAAAAGTAATAGGCACAGATGTTTGGCATGTATATACAGGATATAAGTTGTTGAGTGTGAGACTGAACAGAGAAGCCACAAAAACTGTCACAGTTTCAGAAGATTGATGCCAAAGTGACCTAGTTACCAGAATATCTGAGTCCTCAAGTGTGAGTCAAATACATATCAATTGGAACTTCTCTCACAGCCAACCTTTCAAGCATTGTACAGGACATTACTCCTCCAAGAATACTTTACAGGTTTATTTCACCTAGTGTTGGAGAAAAAACAAAGGTATCCAACACCAAAAAAGACAATGCAGTGTGAATTAAGAGAGCACCAAGAAGTGGTTCCACAATGCCACTGTAGCCTCCTGGGGAACGCTGCAGCAGCATAGCCCATAACATTTTCAGTACCCCAAAGGGAAATTACCTCAGATTTCCTGTGTTCTCGTTTGTCTGACACATGTTTTTATTGCATTTTATATCTTTAAGTATTCTGTATTACATGAAATGACTCCAAAAAGCAATTTACCACATTATATTACTTTCTGCTATCTTAATGTATCATCAGAATGTTGAGAACTAAAACTACCGTGGTTTGGAGAATCCATGGAAGGCATCTGGCACAATTAGCAGAGCTCAAGAAGAGACTGCATTTGTTGCCAAATGGTCTTCTGTATTTCGCACGTAACAGTCATTGGATAAAAGACAGGAACAGGACCGGGACGGGGAAAAGAACTGAGGCATGTGGGTGAGAAGTTTGAATCCTCACAGGCAGACAAAGGAACTGAACCAGTCTCCATACATTCTGGCCAAGTGCTTCAGCCACAAACCAGAAATGGCCCAAATGTCATCCCCAAAGACAGCAGTCCTGAGTGAAGGTCCCAAGTGGGTCAAGAAACCTCCCTGAAGCCCAGATTGAACCACATGGTGGTCCCAATTTAGCATTCACCCTGTCTTTATCTTTTCCCCACGCTAGTTCTAGTCAGCTCTGTGCTTAGCACAGTAGCTGTTTTGAATCCCAGTGTCTTGCTCAGTGCTTTGGATGCCAGTTTAGACACCAGCTATTAGGTTGGCTCCGATCTTTAATTTCACGTGAGTTTCAAATCCAAGGCTTGACCACTCCTGGCTGCCAGTGAATACTGGGGAGGAGACCAAATTTGAGAAGGAGGCATAATTTTTCCCAAATGGTAAAAACACTGAATCATCCTATGAAATAACAACCTTCCCCACACTGTGTACGGATCAGCTGTGACAATGAAGAGAAGCAGCTCAAGACATAGGCTTTTCTATGAGGAAGGAACAGAAAGTAGCGAAATATACTGCAATTCATGCCTAAAGGAGCACCACTAAAGCAACTAAATCACTGAACGTATTGTCTTATTGAGGCAAAAAATACTTCCTCTACAGGGGTCCCACTCTACAATCATTTTCTAAAGTGCAGAATTTTGCTGACTTTACATTCCAGTAAGGGATCTGGAGTAGCTTACAAACGTTGCCATATTTATGCAGAGGGAATAACTTCAAACTGCCAGCCCTCCACAGACCATGAAAACACTCCTTCCCCCCAACCCCACAGTTCCTACTCAGTGTTTCGTGAACTTAAGGCACTGACAATATATTTTAACCAGTTCTTCAACAAGTGCTATTCTAACTTTCTGCCACTGTCAAAAATTGCAATTCTCTGTGCTTTCAGAACAATTTAAAGAAAACTTGCTGTAATTTGGCTGTAACCATTTAATACATATGAAGACAGAGATGCACATACTCCTAATCACAAGTTTTGAAAGAAAATAAACCAAGGTGTTGGAACATGCAAGCCATAATCTGGCCAAGGACGGGTTAATGAAGTGCTCTGGGCTCTGCCCCCCTATGCTAGTAATAGGAATCAGGCTTGTAGGGAAGGATTTCTTGGTGACTGGCCAGGAAGAGAGCCTATAATCTGCAAAAGATGGGATCTGGGGCTGAGTCAGAAACTGCCTGAGAGTCTTCTGCCTGTCAGAGCCTCACTAAGAGAAGCTAAGCCTGCATGCAACAACTGGGAATTTGTTACCGAGACCATCTTTGTTTGTCTTGTAGGCAATGCTCTGCTTAAAGGAAGGAACAGCCGAATAAAATGTGTCATACGCTTCAGCTCTGCAACTTTTGGCTATGAGATTGTGGTGATCTTATTACAATCACTTCTTCAGTTACAGTGGTCAAAGGCACATGAAATGGGGACATTTCTTTGTCATTTAGTCAACTCCAAACAATCACCTGCCTTCACTTATGTGACAGAGTAGTACTGGAACTGCAAAATGGTGGAAGAAAAAAGTCAAAAGTTATATTATTGGGAAATCTGGTAAAGTTTAACTCACAGAAGGAAAGCACTGTTAGCAGAATCTCTTCAGAAGGGTCCATACCAAGTCTAAAAACAGATGAAAGAATCTGACTGAAAGAAATTGAGGAAGGCTATGAAATTTTCATTATTACAGTAACCTTTCCATTAGAAGAAAGTAATTGTGATCAGTGTTCAGTACATCACTAGCTCAGACAAAAATCATTGAAACTTACAGGAACAAAGGCATAAGGATGAATATTTCATGTATTCATTTCTGATCTCTCAGTTAAGACACTACTTCTATAAAAAATTATAAGATGGCCAAATACATATGGAGGCAAATCCTAAACACCATTCTCTGTCAACTCAGATGGGCTGCTTTTTGAGTGAAGTAATCATGAGAGCTTACTAGCAGATGTCTTTAAAGAAAAAAAAAAAAAGAAAACACTAAAACTGTTGTTTATGTATATTTTACTTGGTAGAATTATCAGCCTTACAATGTCAAGAAAAATATCAGATATACTGGAAAAGTCTTTTGCTTTCAAATCATCTCCAAAAACTGTCAGAAAAGATGCATGGTACATCTTCCCATTTTAACATTTTACAAGTGCACTCCAAAAACAGTGATACCATCTTTGTGCATAGTTAATACCAAGATTGTGCTAAAACTATTGATAAGCAAGAAAAGGGATACCTATTTGTAATTTCTTCCACAAGAAATAAATCAGTATTTTTACTGTTAAGTTTTTATTATCATTTTTACAGTCCTTACCATTAAAAGTTGAATAAAGAGCACTCAAAGAGCTAGAGTGCCCTCTGGTGGTTCTAAAGTACCAGTATGACTTCATTTTAGAAAATTCTTGTTCTTACCGGCGGGGGGGGGGGGGGGGGGAGGCTGGACGGGTGTTGTGTGGTTTTTTCCCCCTGACTATTCTACACTATACCTATTAAGCTAACGTTCCTAAATGTTCTCTTAAGGAAGATATTTTTAAGAGATAGACAATTAAGTAAGTAGATCCAGACTGCCAAAAGTCACCCATGTAAAATGAAGTCCAGAAAATAAAGCCCATGCTTTATCTCCACCAATTCCAGACATTACAAAAAACTGAAATGCAAACCACAGCATAGATAAGCTTCTCGGCAGCTAACTTAGTTTGATAACCTGAACATCACATTGACACAGCACAGAAGGAAGGAGAGGGAATTAACCCTCTACATTGAGCAAAAGTTACCATGTGGGTAGGGAAAGTGAAGAGAGACTTCCAAAATTAATTCTGCTGTAGCCAAGAGAGGATTAATTCCTTCCAGGAGCTCCTGATCCCAAAGTTTAACATATGTACTTATCTGCTAGGGGCCAGATATCAGGCTGTGTTGCGCAGAGACCTTCAGCCACTGTTACCGATTTTGGGCCCATATCACTGTTGTCTCAGATGTGCTGCAGCTACATTGCTAAATGGGAAAGCAACTCTGCGCTGAAACTAATACAGGCTGGGCTGAGTTAACTTCCAGAGGATTTTTTCAACCTGTGTTGCAAGGAGAAGGAAAGGATTTAGTCCTTCAATTTGTCCATCCCTCATCTGTTTCTTGGTTCCTCATGGGCTGACTCCAGTTTTCACTCAGGGATCACAGCTTCCCCTACAGCAGTAAATGGACAATTCAAAACTAAAGATGAGACACTATTCCCCAGTTCAGACAAAAAAACATCCTGCAAGCAATCAAAAGCAGACAGATATTTTAATGCCTTATTCTAGTAAGTTGACAGTCACATCATGACTGCCATTCGTGACTGGACCAGTGTCTGCTTTGTAACTGATGCCATTGCAGGCAGAATAGTAAATATTCTGATAAAGGATATAAGCTGAGCTGCAGACATGCTACTGCTAAGTCACCACTGGCACACTGATGGTATAAGAAGGAAATCTAAACTTGCAGAACTGATTAAGGACAAACAGATAACACCAACATCAAAGGCAACTAATTCAACGTCCACTCCCAAGAACAGTGCAGCAGAAATAGTATGAATACTTCATATCTCTTTTCTAGGGATCTCAAGCATTTTATACTAAAACTCCAATAAACGTTCAATTTAATTTTTTCTAATGTGTCCAAAAGTAACAAAACTAACACTGGCACTCACTTCTCAATAAGACTAATAAACTAATTTCAAAACAAAGCAGAACTGGAGTTAAGCATACACATTTTCTGAATGTCAGATCTTTCAGTTCCAATAGAGTTTTACCCTTGAACTATAAACCAATGATTTAATACATTACCTACTGCCAAAGTTTCCCAAAGAGAGTAAAAATACCCTCTCTGGGCAATCTGTGTACAAATGAAACAGCTTATTAAGGATTCCTTAATTAAGAACACGTAAACAAGGGTCTTAGCCACATCGAAACAATTTCTTGAGGCAAACTTCATGGTCTGATTTCCCAGAAACGCACTGGAAAATTAGCAAAAGGGAATGTCTTTCACTGCTTTGTTTTAAGCCACAGAAAACAATGTCAGGCCACACCCACCAAAGGGTCAGTTTGATTGCCTCTGGCATTAACACAGCTGAAACAATTAACACAGCTTCAGGGGAAAAAAAAAAAAAAAAAAAAGGATCAGGTAAAAATCTCTGCTCAGCAGATATTCCAAACTGCAATATGTGACAGAGAGGCATCAATTCTATTTTCTGTCCTGAAAGCCTTGTGGTGGTTTTTACATTCTTTGTTGTTGTTGTTGTTGATAATCACCATCATAATTATCCAAAATTTCCTGTTCTTCAGCTGAAAATCATCATCTTAATGGTGATTGATTAGCACAACTCCGCCAATACACCCAGCCACATTTGCCAATGTCAACTGAAGCAAAAACACGTATTACTAAACCAAACGGGGGAAAAAAAAAAAAAGTGTGGTTCCTCTCTGAAAAGTGGTTCTGTAAAATAAATAAATAAGGATTATTTCTCGCTTAGTATGAACTGCTTTCTGCTGCTGAAATTGGATCTATACACACTAGCAACATCAACATCTTAACTGCTTGTTTTCCCTTTACTAGAACAGATGCTATAATCTGGAAATTGTATGTCATGTGGTGCAGAGTTATAATATGTCAGTGCTTGTTAATTTTGAATATTCATTTTGGATTGTTAGGTTGATGTAGTATTAGGTATTGTATTTGTAACTCTTACTTATGTTGCCTTAAGGAAAGACTTTTCTGATAGTACCACAAAGAGGAGAAGTTTAGCACACTGCTTCTAATTAGGCAAGCTTTGGAAAGGAACATTGCGGCAGTACACGAGAGATTTTGCTAAATGTTTCCCAATATGTTTAAATTAACCAAGTCTGATTCTAGTTGTAGATATATAGGGAGTTGCCGACTAAGAGGGACAGCAAAATAGCTCTGATCCCTCTGTTTGCTTTGGAAAACCAGGTTGATTGCTGGTGGCCTGACAGAGGGCGGATGAAAGCACGTGCTGAAGTCTCTACTGCCAAGAGGAAGGAGCAGACCCTTCCAGCAGTGGCAGTCACTTTCCCCCAGTCTCTTCTTCTCCATGGCAGCAGGAAACCCAAGTCTTTTACCCAAGTCCTGCAACTCAGTTCCTTTTCTCGTCTGAAAAGGATCTCAATTTTGCCAGCTCTTATAGGACCGAGAGTGAGACTGAGATACAGCTTGACTGAGATGACCTGACTGAGAGGAAAACACCACAGATTACAGAGACTTGATTTTCCAAAAGGAAGTCTTCAGATAGCAAAGAACTTTCACTTACATGGCATATGAAGGAATAAAAGTTCACATTGTTGTCTTTACCATAAGAAAAAGGCACCAATAGCTGGATTAAAACCAAAAACCAAACAAACAAAAAAACAAACCACAAACAAACAAACAAAAACCCCAAACACACACACACAGAGACAATTTAAAGGAATCATTCTTTTCCCTTCAGTTCAGCTTTACTGTAAAAATGTTACTTGCTAGCTAGGAGGAGAAATGCTCTTCAAATCTGATGAATCATTAGAGAAAATAGCAAGAAGTTGTCACGGTGGGCTATTCTTACACAAAGAGGTGTAAAACACGTTTATCTGTGACATTCAAGTCCTTGAGGCCACCTAGAACTTTCACACTGAAAAATGTGCAGCACATATACAGAGAAATGTAGGAGAATAAAAGGAAATGTGTCCACCCTTGGAAAAGTCTGAAGTCATGGCAAAAACTATTAGCAGAAAAGAAGTAATTTCTTATTCCCTGTAATCGTTAATGCTTATTCTAAAGACCTTATTTTTCAGTAGTTCCACTTAAATCATTGCTGTTTGTGAGCAGACTGAATGGAAAATTTTAATTATTATAACATGAAAATTACATTCATCTGAAGTAGCCTCCAGGTTAATTTTCTTATCAGTAAAAAATACAGGACATCAATGAGATTAATTCAGTTAGGAGACCTACTTGGACAAATGGGTTTTTAAATCCACTTTAGCAGGCAATAAAAGAACATAATTCCCTGAGTAAATAAGGATGTAATTTTGCAGTTAGCTGTTTGTTTTCTGATTATGTAGCTCCTTTGTTCCCAAAGGTGAGCGTTCTTAAAATTTCAGGCTAGATCAAATACATGAAAGTGACTGAGTAAGATATTCTCTAGGACACAGAAAAGTTTAGAATTATATCTGGTCTAGGAGGTACTGCTTAATCTACCAATATACCCAAAACATACATCTAAATCAAACCCAAACAACATCAGTTAAAATAGCTTCATTGCTTTCATTTGGTTTTAGCTCATCAGTTAAATCTCAGCCTCTGCGAGTATTTTCATCTCTTTGGATTATAAAAAGATACTAAGTGGGCTAGTCTTGAACATACATACTCAGTTCCCTCTTGTAAGGGTATTTCTAGGTTTATTTGTCCTCTACTACCACTGAAGTCTTCCTCAGCATTGCAGTGAAATACTAGTAAGGACGGCATACCTGTGTCTCTTTTGCATCCTCTCTCACTCTATTACATAGACCATTTGAAGACTACAAATTGTAATAAACTTTCTCGCAGCATTATCAAGATACGTTCAACAACTTCGAGCAAGATCGGTAGTGTGCACTTCAGAACTGTGAATGTTAAGGATTAGCAGAACAAGTCAATGACACCAAATTCTAGACCAGCACTCCAGTATTTTTTTGTTTAAATCCGTATTTACTAAAAAAGAAAAAACATTTGATGGACTATCTTATTACATGGAGTATTTCTAAACCCTCCTGAATCATCAGTAAACTTTTCCATATGACCTTGCATTGAGTTATTTGACCTACCTATGCCTCAGTAAAACCAGCTGGAAAATTGTGTAAAAGTGTGCTATAAACCTGGTAATGTATCTGAGCTGAGTTCAGGGTAAGTGAATTGCAAAAGCAATGAATAGGTCTGACTACTGCCTGGAGGCAGCCCCATGCTGCGTTACTCCTGGGAGGCCCAAGATGTGAAGACTGCAGCCAGACTCCTGAGTTTGGGTGTTAGGCAGATGGAAATTCATTAGCGCATGGCAATGTCAGAAAACACAGTAGCAGTAACGGCTCATTTTGTTGCAGCAGTTCTGCACCTAATCACAAAGTTGAAGTTATTTTGCAAAAAAATGTCATCAGGCTTACCGACTGTAGGCAAGAGCTCAGGTAGAAAATACAAACCCTTGTTTTTGCATTCCAAGGATAGCAAGGTTCCTTCTCATTTGAGGTTCACAATTACTGAACTATGGGGAAAATAATCTGGTCAACCCTGATTTACAAAAGTTGCTTTAAAATTACTTCATCTTTAGGATCTTCCAGTGCATTTTTTGATTGGTTCACTGAATTTTTAAAATAGATGTGTTTCTAGGCAATACAGACATTCAGTTTAAATTTATAGAGCTGAACATCCTGTTGTGGCCGTGTAGCACAGGAAATTCACCCCATTAGTTTCCCAGAGTTCTAGAAACATGGAACAAGACCTTTAGAGAATCCCAGCTCTTTTGAATGCACTGAAGGAGAACAACAGTGCACAGATGTGTACATTGTGGGGAGAGAGGGAATTACCCCTCCGATGTAAGTAAAACAGCCTCAAGTCGGCTCTAATTTCAAAAGCGATTCTGCTAGGCGAGGATCATAAGGCAGCGGTAGTTTTATGACTTTTGCACTTTTTGCTGCTGAGTCAGGAGACCAGAACCAGGTGGTGTAGGAACAACAGACTTGATCTACATCCCTGAGAAATTCGGCCTCAGAAGGAGAATTCTCAACTGCCTGAGAAATTCAAACAAACAAAGAGGTAAGAGAAAGATTTAGTCTTTTCAAGATCTTTACAGTCAAACTAGCTGTTCAAAGCCAGAGAAATCACATTCTTCAAGTCGTTTCACATCATAGATTCTGCACAATGCTTTCTTGCTATGCCCTTCTGCTTTTAAAAGGCAAGTATAATAAACTGGACAAGTGTAAGTGTGGCTTTCCTTTAAGTCTTAAGTTTTAATCCCAGTTTCAGTTTGGGAAGAATTTTGCAGCCTTACAGCTTTATAATAAAAAACATATCAATTTGATTTTGGTTATGACAAGACATTGAGTCGTATTTCAGAACTTCAGCAACCTGTTCACACACCAAGAGGAGATGCATCTCCTTCCCTCTGACAGCACTTCAGCCAAGTGCTTTCTGGGCATATTGGCATTGCTCCTTTGATTTAACTCGAGCAAACAGCCTTAACTCATCAAGTTTTCTGACCCTCCGTTGTTGGGTCCAAATTAGTCTGAGTTCTCTTATAAGGCAAAGTCTAATTCCTTTACTTACTCATCAACAGAATAGCACTTCACCAAGTTTTGTGCCTGCGTGCATGAATGTTTCTCCCCAGCTCCATTCCAGTACAAAGACCAACAGGTTATCTTAAGCCATATGTGCTTTAATCTGATGCATTTGATTCTGAAGTGAAATAGAGTATGAACCAGGCATTGCTCTCAGATTTTGTGTCCAGTTTGCCGGTCGTACTGCAGGTAGAATTGCTGAGGCTTCCCCAAGACTTCTGTCCCTAACATCCCCCTCACAGGTAGATGCCCAGATCTGGAAAGTTTGTCTGAATCATATATAAGTTAGAACCCAAACATGAGGTCTGAGGGTGCTTTATGCATTGAGACCTAATGTGTAAGATAGGAACTTGTTGGAGAAGGACAAAGTTAAATTTCTTTGATGTTGACATCAGTTCACTCTCTCAGCTTGAACCTCTTACCACTGAACTCAGGAGAAAGATGATGGCCCTAGTGAGTACAAGATTGTTGGTCATGATATTGTTAGTGTAGTCTCTATAGACTTAGCTTTAAAATATTTCAAAGTAGTGATGGATGAAAGCCACTCACTTTAATGTAATTTTAAATTTATTCTACACTTGATTTTTTTACTTGCTGCTAATAATAAGCAGCAAAAAGGGGAGAATTACCACGGAATACATGTTATCGCACTAACATAAGAAGGAATACTTACTAAGACATTGTGGACCTTTTGTAGCTTGTCTAATTTGTAAATCTAAAATAAATTTTTAATCGGAAAGTAATACAAAAAATAAAGTAAAAATTGTTAGTTATTTTCTGCCACACTCCAGTTACTGTTATGTCGATTTCCAGGTTCATATTAAAGTTTATATTTTCACCAACAGGTGGAGCCATCAATTCTGAATTCATTATCTGTTTGTGATCTAAAACAACCTAAATGTTTACTAAACAGTAAAAGAAAATATATTTCACATCCTGGCTGATGTGAAAGCAAGAAAAGCTGTACAGAGTAAAAAGCACTGACTATTACGCCATGACAGGAAGATTAGATTAAACAGGGGAGTGTGCCAAATAGAAATATAGTGTTTCAGTATCATCATGATAACTACTTGAAAATATAGACTATTTTTAATCTAAGCTGTACTAAAAGACTCTTTGCTTTTTTATCTGATTTTCTGGTGCAAAAATTTTCTATAAGCAGTAAGAGCAACTTCTAAAAATGGCAAAAGTAGGATAAAGTTTAATTACAGAAAAGGTAAACAAGACAGATGTTGCAGAAGTTTAGACATAGGGATCACATTGGAAGAAGCGTTTGTTTTTTCTCAACTACAGCACAATAATTTCTGAAGTTTGGACAAATTATTAGATTTTAGGGCTGAATTCTACTTCTGGATAAGTGCAACTTCCATTAACTTCTTAAAATAACCTTTCCCCAAAAGTTACAGAAAATAACATTCCCAAGGAACTTCAAATTCATCATGCCATTATTTTCAGTCTACTTAATAACAAACTTCCTCTCTGCTGAAGCATCAAATTAAGACTTTCATACTGGAATACATTAAACGTGAATGATACTTCACATACAAATAAGCAGAAACCATTTACTTGCTGAGGTTTTTGCCTTTACTTCTGTTTATAAACTGAGTAAAATAACAACCCTTTAGGCAACATTTGAGGAAAAAATACAAATAATACTGCTTATAGTATTGCATAGGTCAAAATACTATCACACTATTTATAGTGCCCAGAGGAGCAAAATACTGATGTTTCATCCTTGATGCAAACCAGACTGGTAGATCTATAGATATTGTGGTTCACAGCAAATGGTGTTCTGCTGGGCAGGGAGCAAAAGAAGGGGGTACAAGGAGAAAGGAGCATTTTAGCAAGTATAGGAACTTAGCTAGCAGCTTGAAGGAGAGGGGAAAAAAAGGGTTATATCCTCAGTTTAAGTAAATCAGCATAGTCTCATTGATATTCAGTTGATGTCAACGGAGACTGAATATTTAGGAAGAGAAATGTACAGAGAAGGCACATACAGGCTGTGATCCAGGAACGCAACCCATAAATCAAATTGACCTTCTTCAGTAAATTTCAGCCTCACTGATGACTAAATAAAATCTCTAATCCAATATTACAATCTCCTATTTCTATAATTTCTGTAGTAAAGGCACAGGACCTTTATTCATTGAAGTATTTCTTACTCTTACAAACTATCCCTATTTACTTCAAAGCAAATATATTCATGAGTGAGAAATGAAGGATCAGGCCACAGAAAAAAATTTGCTTTTTCACCCTGAAAACCTGGTTATAGGAACTTTTTATAAATCCCTCGGGCCATCAGCACTTTCCTACTGTAAAGAATTTTTCATCTGTTTTCTGAATAGGGTCAGATGAATTGACTTAGTGATACACCCACACAGAAAAAAAAGCCCAGACTGTTGTAATCAAGTTTCAATCACAGAACCTCTGCAAGTGGTAGCACAGCTGCGGTAATAAGGTAGACCCACGTACGCTATGACTGGAAAATATAAGTGAGAGAGTATAAATACGCATTGACACCAAGCTAGGTAAAAGTCTGCACTAGAGTATGCAACCTTCCCTCCAGTGAGCCATCAAGCTTCTGTTCAAAGAGCTCTGTGTTATTATTAGTAATTTTGCCACTTAGATTCTATCAAGAGTACTCCGTTTCAGGGACAGAGCAAAAGTCTCTGGAAAAATATCACAGCAGTACCTCTGGCATTGGTCTGTCTTTTACCCAACTTACCACACTGGTTTCATCATTCAGCTTCTACCTTTAAAGAGGAAAATGGAAGTAAGAAGCTTTTGATGTTCCTGATCAAGTAAAGCATCGCAACAGAATGGAGACAACCTTGCTTTTAACCATTCTGGGTTTGTTGGGTTTTTTCTGCAATATCAGTAAATGTTCATTGGGAAACTATGTATGCAATCCAGCTATAATCCAACATAGAACCAGCTGTTCATACAGCCCAATACCTACCTAATTAATAAGCCAGCAGGTTGAGGCAAGTGATTCTTCCCATCTGAAACACCACAAGCCTTTCTGTCAGTACAGCAGCAGGTAGTATTGCATCCATCCGCTTCTCTCTGTTGGGCCAACCAGAAAAACCTAACAGGAGTAAAAAGAAAGCAAACATTTTTGTCAAAAGTGCACTACCAGGCACTACAGTGCATAGATTTTTCTGATAGTAAAACAAAAGAAACTTATCTGTTGAAATAGCATTATTCTTTATGTAGTCATCCCTGAAAATAGTCATGGGTTACTGAAGTTGATTAATTACAATGGAGGGCATGCAGTTATCTAATGGGATATTACTTGTAGCACATGCGCTAGTACACAATAATTCTAATTCACACAAAGTTTTTTCATCTTTCAAGTGTTCTGTTTGCTTTCCAATTTTCATTTTATTTTCATTTGAGGGTGTAAAATTATGTAAGTACTTTACTCTCAATAATGGTAATCACTTAAGGAGCTTGCATTATCTGTCACTTCAAATTTGGTGAAACTGGTGGGTAGAATCAGGGGAATCACATTGTATACGAATGTATTTGTAAGAGAGAGCCAATTTAAGATTCAGATGATATTTCTTATGCTTTTTGTTTTCAGATGTATCTGCTCTATGTCTTTTAAGACTGTTTCAACTGTATTTTACATTTAAAAGTATGTTACTTATGCTCTTAGATTAGGGATAACAAAGCACCTAAAAATAAAGAATATTCTGTGTTTGTATATAGAAATTTTTTATATATATTTTTAGCAGCTTTCATACACTATAAAAGAATAAACAGTCTCTTTTAACTGGAACAGATTTCAAAGAGTAGCAACACCCTTCCTGCAGAAGGGTGCAGTATCTTGTTACAATAATTTTTTATGATACAAACTGGAGCACTTATCTACTCTGTGAAAAACAAAAAACAAACACTTTTTGCATGGTATCCCTACATGGGAAGCCATGTGACAGTATAGTTATGACAATATTGAGTAGATCATAGTGAAAATAAGAATTTGGTTGGTACTAAGGTCACTGAGATAACATCTTTACGTAATCTATTTTTAAAAGCACTTTGGGAATTGAAAAAACACTCATAGTAAAAGGGAGTATAAGGATACAGGCAGGATGCAACTTATCTTATCATTTGTGTCAAAGGCAGATGAATGGAATGATTACAATATAAACTGAACAATAGAAATATGTTACCAAATCTCGTTCCCAAGTAATAAAGCAAAAGTCAAACCCTTTGATGATCTTATATACGACTTAAAGAATGGGGATATTTTAACAGTCCATTTCCCCCGCCCCAAGAATTCAATCATTGTTGAAAATGGCATCTATGACAGTTTCTTTAAGTGTCTCATGAGTGAAAAAAACACCCTAAAAAAAATCCAAATATAGCATAAGCATTTCTGCAGTCAGTGGCATGTGAGCAAGAGGTTTTCCTGAATCTGCTATTGTTGAGGTCTATGTTCTTAACTAACAGATGCCAGAAAAAACAAAATCTAATAAATGAGCTGAGACGACAAAGCTAAATTTAAGTGAGGAAATGAATTGGCAAAACCTTTTACTGACATATGATTCTGAACATAATGTAATTTATTTTTACTTTGTTAATTATCCCAATGTATTTAATTTGCTATTTTATCTGCCTCTATTATACCTGATGTATTCCTGGAAAGAAACATTTGAAAATTTTTAAAAGCATCTTTGAAAGTAATTTCTCTTGCTTATGAGCCCTATTTCAATGCTGGTGATACAATATTTATTAAATTTAAGGAGTACAATGAATGCATAATAAAATCTGTTGCAAGATATGAGAAAAAAAAAGGGGAACGAATTTGTGAAGGTCAGATATATGAAAGCTTGGGAGGAGATTAAAGTCATGCTGCTGATATTCTGTTGGTGCTTAAACAGAATCCTTTACAAACATTTCATTAATAATACTTGCAACATGCTGAGAGAATGCTGCACATAGATTACTGGGGAAAATTGCTATTTAAAACAGGAGAGTTGAAATCAAAGAGAAATTCAACTACTCCCATCAGGGTTGTTATGTTTGAAATTCAAGACTCTATCTTCAGTGCTACACAGACTGACCCAGGGAATATGCTTTAGTTCTCCTTAATTTCAACAGATGGAAAGAGCTGCAGTACAAATTTATATTAATTCAATTAATGACATTGTTAATCTGTGATAAAAATATGAATACTATACAAATGAATACTATACCAATTTTCAGTAGGCTACCTAAGGCAAAATGACCAAACTCGTTAAATTACAGCTGAGCAGATCCTTAAGCACACAGCTACCCATTTCCTATTGATTTTTCCTATAGAATTATAATATCTGGAAGATATTTGTATCTCATGCAGTGACATTAGAAAACTGTGTACCCACGGCATCCAAACTTGTTCTGAATAAGAGAGGGACACTACCTGGTTTGTCAGGCTATTGAGAAGCTTAAAGGAGCTCTCCTCTAGTTCCAAAGGACAAATTGAATTTAAAATTATCTCCATCAATGGTAACTAGCAGTTAGGCATTATTTTGCTGAACAACAGAATTTTGCTGACAGAGAGATCTAATAATTTCATACAGTAGATACCTTTTCAGTCACTTCGTTTGTAGCTTCATTTTATCAGTTAAGTTCATCGGCATCCTTCAATATCCAAAACCACTTTCTCTGCCTTTCGAGCTGATTACTGAAAATAATCCCTCATCAAGACATGGAAGGTGACAAGCGTTGGACAAATTCCCCTCACAGACCCTTGACCAAAGCAATCAGAGTTTTCATTAAAGTGCTGTAATGTAATTTTGTCTAACTTTTAATGTCCTGATTTGCATTCTGTGGATCACATATTACCAGGAAAGAGAGGCTGCAACATAGCAGCAGTCTCCTGAGTGTTGCAGAGGTTGCAAATAGTTGCTGGAGTCGGGTTTTGGCTTGTGCCACGTGCTCTGCTGCCTAATTAGAAACAGTTTTATTGCTGGATTCATGTGCTCTTTGGGATAGTTGTTTTATGGCAGACATTTCACCAGCTTCTAGTTCACCAAAAAAAATTTGTGACTGTCTCTGTTGACAAACAATTTTGTTTAACATAAATGGAACAAGAACCTTTCGGAAGTACATCAATTTTTTCTTTAACCTAAGATGAAATACTGTGATATAAAAATTCTACAGAAGTAAACAAAACTACTTAGTTTCAAAGCACTGGATATATCAAAGAAAGTTATACTTAGCCTGCAGACTGAGACTTAAAATGCAGAAGCTACCATATTACTCTGGGTAGAGTCAATGTGTATTACCAGCTCTGCTGTCAGTTCAAGTGTCTGTGTGTATCTTGGATGTGCCACATGGCAGGGAACTCACTCTTCTGGTTATTACCTGTGGAGGCGGGAAACCCGAACCTTCAACTGGAAATAACCATAATTGTGATCCACCTTGGCAGCAAGCCTGGAGCCATATATTGTCCCTCTGTGGGCTCCTATCCACTCCCACAGATGCCACAGCAGTTTGTCAATACAGACAAGGAAGGAAGAATGAGACTATAAAATTAAAGGCAGTCTGAGAAAGGAACATATGAATAAATGACATTCAGTTCATTACGGGTGGCTAGAGGCCAATACTTAGCACTTGGGTGTAAAGTGAGTGCAAACATACTTAAGTTCCCGAGTTACACCTCTCTACACTTATTTGCTTATGCCCTCAGCTACTTCATTACCTCCTGAAGATGACTGTCTTCCACATAGCTAGCTTAAGAGGCAAAAATGTTCTTTTTAAAATGTCAAGAGGATACCATTACTGTGTGGAGTCTGTTCTCTGTGTTTCCAATTCAGTTTGTGCAAGTCAAGTGGTCCAAAGTGCAGAAAAGAGTCAGAAACATTGATGAAGGGACTTCTCTGGTCAATGGGAATCTTCAAGAGATAAACGTGGAGTTCCTACCCCTAATTTCACACCAGTTCAAGCACATATTAAAAGGGGAATGATGACTGTTTATCCTTGGAAAAAATACGACTGGAGCACAAGGAAAGGCACAAGAAATCGTTGCAAGTGACGACAAACATTTAAATCATGTTAAGAAGTCAAGGGTAAGTATACAGAAGTAAAAGGAGAATATGCTGCTTTCCATTGTCAGCCTAAATTACTCTTCAAAAGCGATCCATCGCTATAGCAATTCCCTGATGGTTCACACAGCCTAGCATTTCTTTACTTCTTTCTCTAAGTAGAACACCTTGATAAGCAAAAAGCAGCAGTATACATTGACATTTCCATTCCCATTTGAACATGTTATCTATTTTTCTACAGAAATGTAACTTATTTACTAATTCCCTGTCGAAATACTTAAAGCAGTATTATGTAAAATAAGTAGTCATCCTTGCCTCTCAAGCAATATCAGTTTTAGGTTTTCTGTTGCTTTTTTTTTTTTTGGTGAATTTTTTTAATGCATAGATATATTGATGAAAAAAAAAACCAGACAAAACACAGCTAATAATAGAGTCAGCAGATACTTTAAACAGTTATATGCAAAATGAGGACAAATCTATTAACATTTGATTCAGCAACAATAAAACTAAAAATTCTTTAATCCTTTCCAGTATTATATTTAGGATACACACTGCATCTACATTGAGTGGTTAATCTTGAAGGAGTCTAAGTATAGGCCACAGAAGTCTCAATATTTTTCCTACCCTAATTCTTCAAAATATGTGCAAACTGCTCAAACATAAACATCTAAAGCTGAGTATGTAACAGAAAGTAGCACCTTTCAAGTCCTACTAATTTCAGTAAATGAACATATAGGTAGGCAGGGTCATTTTGTTAAGATGAAGGTGTAGAAATAAAACAGGAAAACATGATCTCTCTTCAGTGAACAGTCAAGAATATATGCAGACTACTCTACAAAGACCTCTAAGTTGACACACAACTGATACTACCCTTTAAACATAAATCTTGTTCTTTGATGGACACCTGTTTGATTCACCTCCAGTGAAGCTTCAAATTCTTATGCAAAATCTGTCCCAGTGATATCAGTGCAAAGAACAGGGAAGAATAAGTCATATTCACTGTGACATCCTTAGTTTGGAGAAGGAAACAAGGGGAATGGACCTGTCAGATAATAATATATCTTTGGAGTTTAAATAATTAACTGAACTGAAGTTTAAAAGCAGCATAAAAATGCTGCTCTGAAGTTTGCAGAAAAAAAGAATAGTAATTGTATAATTTGCAAGTAAAACAGTAAGTAGTGAAAGTAACCCAAATGTTATTAGCACTGGCCTCTAAGAGCTCAATTCTTCTACCTATGTAAATTCTATAGTAATTCCAAAGAAACCAGGTTACGCTCCATTTACATTGCTCTGTATTAAAGGACAAATGGGTTTCTAATTTGTGGTCTCATCTTTCAACAATCTGCAAGTGTATGGGATGTTACTACACTGAATTCAGACACCATTGATACAAAACAACGATGTCTCTAGTTCATCAATGCACTTCAGTAAATCAATTCATTTAATGAACTCCTTGATGGAGTCATTCTTGTAAAAATTACATTCCATTCAACACAATAACAATCTTTCAAGGCAAATAGTCACTTGTGATTCACTATTCTGTGGTCCCCTACACTTTAAAGTTTTTCCTTCTTCTGACTGGATCAAAATCAATTACAAAGATATTTTTTCCCCCCCAAAAAATGGTCCAAAGAGTCCATTGTGGCGGTATTTTTGCTGGAGCCACCAAAGTTGAATGAAATCTAGAAGGTTAATTAAGGAATACTGACAGAGCCTATCTGTGATTCTAACTTCTCTAGCAGTATTAAATAGTGTATGTGCCTTTATTCAGTGGGATCTAAAGTCCCTTGTACAGGTATGCATCTCTAGAATTTCATCCAATAAGCAGTGCTCCAGAGCAGTTACAAATAATATTCTCTAGAACAGTGGCTTGGATCAAATTCTGCTCCCCTCTATCCCCTGATTCAGTTTCTGCAATCTGGTATTACTCATAGGCAAAGTAGGCAGTTATCCTGGGTAACACTGCTGAAGAAGGTAAAGTCTGCAGCCCTGTTCCCCACTTACGTGCACTGGAGCCCTAGAAAGCCAGACTTGATGCTATTGATACCATTACAGGAGAAAGCTATTTCCTATGGGACAACAATTACTACAGTTTGGGGCTGCCTCTTCTAGTAGTAGCAGCAGCTGATCTCCCTTTCTACCCCCCTTCCTCAATCCCAGAGGTAGCAGAAGCAACTGTGGCTCTCTGGCCTTTCCTCATCCTCACAGGTACAAGAAACACTGTAGAGTAGGAGGAATGAAGTATAGTGGAGAAAAGGGAATTCTGGGTTTTGGGAAGAAAACAGATTGTGGAACCCCCCAAAAACGAGCATGGATACAACGGGCAGGGAAGGCTGCATACTTTCAGGAAGGCAGGAGAGAAAAAAACCCAATTACACAGCCTTTCACAACCCCTTAAAACACCCCTGATTTCTTAGCCCATTCAAATTCTTAACCAGTTCTTTCTCTTTGTCTCTCTCCCCCCATTTCTCTCTCCTTCTCAACTTCCCTGTTCTCTTCAGCACTCTTCTCATTTCCACCCTCCTTATCTGCTCCAGCTTCCATTGATCCCATCCAACTGCTTTTCATCCAGCAGCTTTTCACCACTCCTGCCAGAACCACATCTCCACAAAATTGAACTTCGCTTGCACTATTGAGGAGCCCTAACCCAGTTTTGCCCGTGCTATTGAGGATCTTTGATCTAGTTATTACTTTCCCAAATTTGGAAATGTTTAGCTGGTCTTCAGTTCTGCAAGGTCTAGACCAGAATCACTCTGCTCCATACAAAAGTATTTCTGCCCAAATAGAAGTCTAAAGCCAGGCATTAGGATAGAGATTCACCCTAACAGAAAGCAGGTGAAGTTATAGATACCAGCTGGCTCTGTAAGTCTTGTGTTCCTTTCTTCATTCTGTGTTTTTTAAATTTATCTTTGACCCTTCTGAATTTCTTTCTCACATGGACACATATTCAGTCACACAACTTAGTGCTTTACTTGGTTAAATAAACAAAGATAATAAATAGCTTTTAATTTAAACAAAATGCAGAAAGTTGTCACAGCATCTCTTTTTACCAGCTTTCAGACTACATGTGAAATTATGTGCCTTCCCCTCTCCCCAGTGACAATACTGGAGAGGAAACTTCATTTGCATTATTGTTTTCATAAATGTGTATGTAGATATTTAGACATTGATCAAACCTAGTGCTGTACAACAGACGTTACAAAGAATGAAAGCCAAAACACTGAAACTTTTGCATTCCTAATGAGCAAACTGTTCCTTTTTTATTGTCTTAGTTATGGTGTATTGCTAGATTCAGATAGCTCTGATAAATGTAATGATACAGAGATCTGTGTAATAGTCAAACACTGTGCAGGTGTACCTCATTAATGTCAGATATGGAAAGATGGCTCCTTGGAGACTAGAGATTTATGGAGCTGAATGCTTTACATATTCTGTGCTGAAACAAGGTAGATGCCATGATTCTAGGCCAAAGCAAAGCCAAAGTTCACAGCTAGACTCTAAAACTTAACTAGCAATCAACTATCTTAAAATGGAAAACAGAACTTTTGCTTTAAAAGTATCATGGGACATAAACTCACATTTACTTTCAAGTTCCTCTGAAGCTTGAATCAGAATCTTTTTTTTTTTTCTTCAAGTTTCTCACAGAAAAGGGTAAAAATACTATTGCAAGAGGAAAAAATGTAGTGCTTTCTCAGAGGAGGACGTAACATGCAGTCCTCAGATGTATTTGAACACCAGTTCATTGGAAGAGGGCAATGGGAGTTTTAGCCTCCTGTTAGTGCTAACTGGTATAGCCTGCAATTCCACATCATGTGCTACAGTCACAACCCCATGGCTTCCTCAGACATGGGGGCAATGGGTCCTGGTGTATGTGTACTTGCCTGTGTTCCTTTCCATTTAAATTGTAAAAGAAACATCAGAACAGGTTCTGCTTCTGAACTTAGATATTATGGCTGTTCCTCCCACTATGAACTAGAAGAATTTGCTGGTCTTACTCCTAAATTTTCCCATATGCTTCAAATAGGACGACTCGTGTATAAAGTCAATAGATCTGATAGTGTTTTAATAGAAATTACTTCATACACCACACATTATCTCAATTTCTGTCACACAATAGTTCAACAGAGCTTTCAATTGAAAATTCTCTCACCTTTTCAAATCACAAACTCTCTAGCCTATTTCAGTTTAAAAATAACAAAAATTATTGCAGTTACTGCAAATAATTCAATTGGACTTTTGGTATTTAAAATATTCCTGATTCATTTTTCTTCCAATTTTTCTGCTTCTGATCAAACTTCCTCTTCTATTTTTGAACTGACAGAACTGGCAGGCTAAGTCCCATTGAACTGAATGTTTCAGCAAGGCATAAGTCAGTAAGAGCTTTCACGGGCTGTCAGTACACAAAAATATCAGCATACGTCCACATATGCTCCACTGAAGCAAGTGGAACACAGCAGACAGGGAATGTGAGAATGTTTTGTGTACCACTTAACATGGTACTGAGTGCTAAGGAACCTGTGGAAAGGTGGTATTAATCTGCAGCTGCTGCCAATCAAGTTACTACTTGTCTAGTGTAGGAGGGAATCAAGGATTCTTGAGCACTTCCGTGCAATTCTCCCCCTTTGCTATCACAGGTTATGACCTTTGACATAATCTAGCTGTTAGTATGAACTGAATTATTATGGCTTATATTTTAATGCAAACATCTGTAAGTACTCCTGTAAATATTAGAAATTTCACTGCACACATGTTCTAAAGCCTGACCTCTTCAAGGAGGAAAAAAGGGAGGTTAGATTCCAAATATAGAAGGCGTTTACCTTATAAATTCTTAATAGGATAAGGCTGCAGTTGTCAAAAATATGCAGTTTTTCACTTGAATGCATATGCATCCATTATGGCTGTTTCAAGACACACAGCAATGTGAATCACGTGTCCAAATTCAGGAGCGGACTGCAAGACTGAAATGTTATTGGTAATATAGAAAGACTCTTCCCTACTTAAAGAACAAAGTTCTGAAGTGTCTTTACATACGTTACAGAAGTCAGGGTCATGCAAAGTCAACCAATTTAGGAAAGATGCCAGAGATTCACATAATTTTAAATTCACAGGTTGAGAAAATAATTCCTACGACAGTGTTCCCAATCTGTTGGCTGTGTGACTTTAGAGCTATGACAGGTTCAAAGGAGTCTGGGACAGATGAACGGTGGACATGATTCTCCAGGTCCACTTAAATCCTCAAGGCAACTGTTCATTAGGGATTTTAAATTGGTACATAGATCCTTGAAAATTACTGGAGTGGGTGGATCTGTTTTGTTCACAGTTACTGTATGCTGAGTTACTTTGAAAGGCCGAGGCTGAGCAGCAGGGAGAAAAGTTCCCTGTTCCCATTATACCAGCTGCTGCCCTCTGGGTCAAGGACTGTGTCTCCCCCAGAGCAGATAAACTTGCTTGGCACAGAAAACGTTCTGGAGTCCAGGGAAGCCAGAGAGAGGAAGAAACACACACACAGTAAGTGAGAAACCTGTTGCAAGAGCAAAAGGTGACTTCACTGTTAAAAGCCTCAGAGGTGATGAAATCCTCCCACACGCTTTTCGCGAGGACATGCAGGGTACTTTGCAGAGGTCTCTGCAGCACATCAGGCCATAGCACTCTACCGGAAACAACAGCAAACCTGAAGACGCTTCATGCAAGGATACAACATGTAGAGAAGATTACTCACATAGAAACTTGGTTTTTTTCTGTCTTACTCTGCAGATAGGGGGGTTTTCTACTTGGTAGAAGCTCATAGTTCTAGTTTGTACTCCAATAAAATTAACTTTTGTAGTTCAATGCCCTTTTTATATCTGAGGGGAAAGCTTCCTAACAGAAAAATGGATCACAGGGACTCCTTTAAATTCTAGAAGCACTGGAGTGCTGTCCCAGCCTTTCCTCCTCTGCTTTGCTGTGGTTTTGTGAGCTGCTAATACAGAAATAGAACCTTTGTACAAGAGTGCTGGCTCTAAGGCAACCTGAGAAACTAAACTGTATAATGATTTTCTGTTCACACCAAGGCCAGCAACAGTTCAAGAGTATTGCCCTCAGCAGATCTTCTTTGCCCATGTCAGGAACCATTCAGTTTTGAAGTGAGAAGAAAGTGGAAGCAGCTCAGTTAAAGGAAGAAAAATAACACAAGAAAGTAGAAGAGGAATAGGAAACAATGAGGAAAAGCAAAGGGTAGAAGAAAGTAACAGGCAAAAAAGAATTAGCTGGGTATGCCAGTAGAGAAAGAAAAGGAGAGAGGAAAATGAATTCATCTGTCAACACCTTTCAGAACAAAAAGAGTAGCAACCAGCATCCTGAAGAATAATGCAGGTCTTCCCTGCTGGTATCAACATCCAGACATGGATGTGGAAACCATGGGGGTATTGATACATTCAGTGATGTGGATCCATAAATGAAATTGAAATTAATCTGATAAATACAGACTGAGATTTTCAAAAGTGTTTATCTCAAGACACAATAACTCCAGTGGGCATTTTACTACTTGTGTTCAGAGCAAATTAGATGGACACCATGACATTCTGGAAGTCCCACACATAGGGCTTAACTTGTAGCTCAGTTATACTCATGTAAACCAGACATCCACTCAAGACAGCTAAATGAAATTAGATTGGATTCAGACCCTATGGCTTTGACTCCTGCCAAGCATACCAGGTTCATTTGATAATAGGATCCATAGCAGATCGGGAACTTGGGAGGCTATTTGATCCACCCCATTGCCAGTAGGCAGGATCAGATACACATAAACCATCACTCATACATGTTTTTCTAACCCGTTCTTAAAAAATCCAGACAGGCTCTCTCTGAGACATACTCCATGTTTATCTATCTTAGGTACAGACTGTCACTAAATATTTCATCCCATAAAAACATGGCTTCCGATTATTCCTGCCTAAATGCAGTGGTTTTTTACACATCATGAGTGAATTGTATTTTTAAATAGTTCAAAACTTTGCTGCGATTGGTCAAGACACTTCAGAATTCTAATACTATCAGCTAATTCTAATATGAAATTATTAAATCTAAGATTACTTTCTCCTCAGGAACTGTAATGAAATATTCTATTCATTCAAGTTATTAATGAAACTATGAACAATAACGAACACAGGAGAGACCCCTGAAGAACTCCATTTGGCGTATTTTTCCGTTTTGTTGGGAACCTTTGATACATGGAGCATGACTTCCCAGCAAATTCTGCATTCACGTGGCAGTAATTTAATCTACACCAACTTGTACTCATTTGCTTAGCTGAATGTCATCTGAGACAGTGTCAAAAGCTTTGTTAATGTGCATGTGACGTGCTGCTTCTAATCTACACACGGAATCCTGCCAGAAATGAAAATTAGGTTGCTTTAATATGATTTATCTTGAAAATTCCATGTTTGTTCTTTCTAGTCACTTAATTACCTGTTAGGTAACTGCAAATAGATTAGTTGATTATTTGTTCTTTTATTTTTCTGAGAGTATTAACTCAGGTTGACTCGTGTATAATTTTCTTTTAATAATTTCATTGTGAAGACAGGCATGTTTACCTTCCATGAATCTCATCTCTACTTTATGAGTCCTCAAATACAGCTGCCAAAACTTTAATATTCTATTGAAATTATATTTCTAAAACAATTTTATATTTGGAAGGAAACCATGAAGAGCTAAGGTACAGCTATATGAATAACAAAAGACATGAGCTGTCATTTCTTAGCATAAAAGCCTATCTGACAGTGCATATTACAACTTAATGAACCCCTTTAAAATGTTCACTTTCACATCTCAGAAGATCTGTCAGGGTAGGATACTTATTTTTATGATGAGGATATATAGGTTGCTCATTTTTAATCTTCAGTATTGTACACTGAAAGTGTCATACATATAATGATTCTGTCTAGTAATGTTTTACTTAGAGTGTATATTATAGAATGACTGACAAGCATACAACTCGGTACAAAACTGGGTTTTAATCTTCTCTGCAAGCCAGAGTGTAGCTATTAGGCAAGTAACACAGCCTTTTAAGAAAACACAGAAAAACAATGTTCCAGGTGAAAGTGTCTCCACACCCCTGAAGTCTCACTCTGTTTCTAAAACAAACTCCAAATGAAAACACATTAACTCAACCTGGTGGGCTATAGCCACTTGCCAGGTTTCGATACAGAAGCGAATCTGGGGTCTTTTCCCTGCCAGCCCCAGGCATCTTTACCCCACAGAACATTTGCTACAGCAAGGGCAAGCACCAGATTTCCTCCTCTTTCTCCATGCCTTTTTGTATTTTGTACTAGACAAACAATTTGTCTAAAACTTAATAAAATGGCTTTTTTGTCCCTTGGCTTGCAGATCAAACTCTCAAACTGCAGTCATCTTCATTTCAATTAAACAAACAATAGCAACAACCATGACCACAAAAGTACTGCCAGTATTCTATAAAAGATTATCTGCCACAGCCTTTTGTGGGAACACAATAAAAGAGTGTGGCTATCCTCTCAGTGCAATAACTTTGATCAAGAAAGTTCATAAATCATTTTTAATTGCAAAATTCTGTGCATTTATAACCTATTTTTGAATAAAGGGTGGGGACATGGACAATGAAGTTGAGTGCTACAGACAAACTTAGCCAGTCTCAAAATCAGAGTGTGGAAAGCCTGGCAAAGCTGCACTTGCTTTTAGGTTTCATAACTAGGGAAAAGCCATTCCACCAAAAAGCAGTATCAAAAAGTTGAAATAAAAAGCATTAGAGCAGCAATTTTAAATTAAACGGAAGAGCAGATTTCAGATATTATATGACCTGAGTCCATCACAAGAAGGCATCATGAATATGTCATTGTCTTTTTTGCATGGCAATATGATAGGCATGATATAATTTCAGCTGGCTCCCAGACAAATAAACCTACAGACCTGCTAAGAGACGCTATGTGGAACTATGTTAAAGAAAGGAAACATGCCAAAGCAAGCATCAGCACTTCAAAAACACTTTTGGAGATGGCTTTTTTCCTGGATAAAAAGCAGAGAAAAAAATCTGTGTAAAAGAAAGGACAGGGCAGTAAAAAATGGAGGTAAAAAGGCAAGAGGAAGTATGTGGATAATACTGCCAAAGAAGTTGAAGTGGTTGCTGAAAGAAGTAATAGTAAATCACTTTATCAGCTCAACAAGGTCCCAGCTAGTCAGTTTACGCTATCTGGAAAGGTTGTCAAGGATAAACAGAAAAAAACTTTAACACAGAGTAAAAACAAAAAGTGTCATTTTCCAAGGACTAACTCAACTAGCATCACAGGACACCAACAAAGAAATTACATTCCCAGAACTAAACATTAAACATGTCACATCACAAAGTGAGGACTGGAAGACCTACAAAGTGAGGATTGGAAGACCTACAAACAGTTAAAATTTGCAAAACTGAAGGCAGTGGGGGAATGATATGGGACCAAGAAATACCTTTAGTATAACAACACTTGAAATTGAGATACCAAAAAAAGTGTCTTACATGAGTGTGACTTAGTGTAACAGTGATTGAGGTGAGCAAAACTCTGGACATAAGTAAAGTCATTTCAAGCACTTAGCACTTTTTTTTCTTTTTCTTTTTTTTTTTTTTTTAATAGAGCTGAAGTAAAGCAAGAACAAGCTGCATTTCATGTGTTGGCCAGATTTTTACCCTAAGTATAATCATCAAAGAGAGCATCAAATACCATTTACCACTCAGCACAAACTTCATAGATTTCCCCAGCACATGGAGAGCTTCTATCACAAACCACTATAGAACATCTTGAATTGTTATTATATTCTAACAAAAATTATTGCTGACATTACAGTGGAGCTTGCATAGTTAAACGTAGGCTTGAAAGAATGGTTAATCGTAGAGACTGATATTAAATAATTATGTATTCTCTAAGCTATCTTGTTTGGTATTGCCATTAACTTCAGTATTAGAAAATATAGACATATGATATTCCACAGCAACAATAGATTTTGAAGATCTGGACTTTGTCGGTGACATAGCTTTAAGCACTAGCTCAACAAAAGGGAAAAGACAAAAGCAGTCTAACATTACCCCCCAAAAAAGAGTTTTCTATTATGAGAAAAAACAAAATCTAATGAAAACCAAGTAAACTGCAACTCAATACCTTCATTAGAAAGACAAAGCACAACAGGAAACCAGTCAATTTCCATACCCTGGCAGTGATGAAAAAATCTATAGGATTTTCAGAAAGAAATCATTAATAAATGGGCAAGGTGGCAGATGCATTTACCAATTTAAGCAAGATTTGATCACTAAAAATCCCTAACTTCAAGACCAATCTGTGAACTTGTAACGCACATTATTTCCATCATACCAGACGGATCTGAAAGTTAGACATCAACCAGAAGTACAGACATATACACCTTATCTTTAAACTTATTAATAAAGAAAATGGAAGTATTCAGGACATGTTAAAAGGTGATCAAAATGATCAAAATGACCTTTTCATAAAAATCCTGGGGAGAAATAGTGTATGGGAACTAGGCCTCTCTTTCCATTTTAAGACATAACGGTGAAGCCCTTTTACGCCCAAACAAAACTCTGATGTCACAGAAAGAATTCAGACTTTGAATAATCTAAAAAAGGTATAAAACAGGCATATTTGAAAAATATTTGCTTGGATTACATCCTATTTATAGTTCTTGCAACAGAATCACTTTCTGAGAATTCAGCATAAGAAAATGCAGAAGTACAACATACTATATCATAAGTTATAAAAGAACAGGAGTCCATCTGGCAACGATGTAACAGATCTTAAAAGACTATTTATAAATGGAACTTTAATTTAAAGTGTTTCTCAGATTTGATCCTTAAAAATTTTTCAGTTTATTTCATTTGGGCCATGTCAGCTTTGTAACATGTATGAAAATATGTAGAACTGCTTTAGGTTATTGCTCAGACGCACTGCCAAAGCCATGCATACTGTATTTGGGATTAAACTTTCCAATCGTAGTAGGAAGCTCAGCTAACAAAAAAATCTTCACTTACAATCCTTTTCTACAGACTCTTACTCACTAACAAGCAGTGCCAGTAAGAGACACTGGAACAATCCATGTGCCTGTGGAGGGGCAACTAGTGGCATCTTGGATACCCTAGGGCATCCAGGACTTTTGCCTGGCTAGGTCTGACACATGACAAATAGAAGAGCTGGAAGAGCTGCCCTTCTATAGCAGCAGCTGGAAACCAGATGGGATACCTCAAAGCACCTAAAATAACACTACATACCTACACTTGAGGTATCTGACTCGTACTCATTGTTTTGTTATTGTCTGTTTTATTAAAGTACCAAAAAAGGAATCTCAATCTGATTAGAATATCTACACAAAAATGAGGTACAAATTATAGGCATAATTTAGTAACATAGGAGTTTAGCCCATGCACACATATCAAACAAACAAACGGATGGAGGTAGATAGCATCATTTTCATGTCGTTGCTGTTAATCAGTGTATCTGACTAATATTAGTTTATCTGCATTCATGGCACATACCATTGTTTAGATAAAAATATTTCATTTGGAGGAATATGTTTTTGAATAATTTTATCCAGATGTTGGTCAGAAGCTTCCAAAATAAAAGAGTTTACAAGTGCCAGATCTTATGCCCCTTATTTATTATCACAGCTGGGAAGCAGGATGTTGTCACCCAAATATCCAGTGTAGGACCACCTGGTTTGACACAGGGAGATGTGGAAGTAACAAGTCCTGTTATTGAAGGAGTACACTAAAATGGGATTTAAAGTACAGTTCATCTTGTAGCCAAGAGAGTATTAGGCAAAGAATTAGTATGGGCAGAGAACGACAACAAAAGCAAACCATGAGGGCAAACAATCGCATCCCTTCCTATGACTCCAACCTCTGTTAATACTTAGGAGCAACACATTCATTCTTCAAGAACCTGCTATCCATCCTAAAAAGCCCAATCTGTATTTCAGTCAACAAACAACACAAAAGACTTCACAAAACTATCACGCAACATCTGATCGCCAGTTTTGAAGCAGACTAAACAAGATGCTAGGAGAAAGCAGTGTTAATCTCTTCCCATTTCCAGTATTCTCTAAGTCAAGTTGGCACTGTACTGCAATGACTCTCACTGACAGCTTTTTATCAGTAGGGTAACCTATATTTAGCCCATGGACTTTCCTGTAACAGTTTACGCTGTCAATCAGAAAATGCTCTTGATGAATCTAAGCAATGACAGGAGTTAAGGAACATGACCTTTTATAGCCCAAGCCTTTCCTTTTCTGCCAAACCTAATAGTTTTTTATAGAACAACTGCCTTTCCAGCTTTGTGCCATTTTGCCCCACAATTTCAAAAGGCTTAGTCATGTACTGTAAAATCCTCAATACAAATTTAATTAAACAAATAATTGTAACTAATTATTAAGAATATCATAATGAACATCTGAGCAGAATCAGGTACAATGCTTATTGTTCTTTACACATACGGTTGCTGGTCTGGGCACACATAAACAGTGTTTGAGCTGCTTTCCTACTTTCAGATCAGAAAAGACTCTCTTACCGTATTATATAAGGATAAAAAAACTCTCATACGTGAGGAATATGTGCAAAGGTAAGGCAGTCCCCTAAGGCAGTATATACTATCATATCACAATGCAGTGTTAATAACAGGTATTCTTTTTATCAGTTCCACTTACACCAGCTTTGAAAATATTATATAGCAAATGCATAATCTGATACACTATCCCAAATGAACAAATGGAAGAAATGTAATTCTTCTGTACCTCTTTAATCCTATGCCTCTGTAATTCTCTAACGATAGACACTCCCTAATTTTTTGAAGTCACGAAGACAAAGGCAGACTCCATTTCTGAAGTGAATTTGCCCCTGTTCTGTCAGGTGACCGGTGATGTTTTTTCAGAGCATTCAGTAATGTAAAATCTGGGAATATTCTCAGCATCACATGTGTATTTTACTTCATATACCCAAGTCAGTGATGAGGTCATCCCAGGAATCTTAATTGAAATATTAATTTCCAGCCCCCAAATGAAAACTCTGCATCAAAATCACCTCTAGTTAGGAAATAATGCAAGTACCCCATTTCTTTCATAGTTTCACCGTAGGAATCACTAATAAAAACAAACAAAAAAAGCATTTCCTCAAAGGCTGAAATTCAAAGAAAACAGCGTTCATGAATGGAAAAACATATATAGTCCCAAATAATGGCCAACTAAAACTATGCTATTATTGTTTTGCCTGTCCAAATCTTTGGATTTTATATTTTAATTTAGTCATTTGACTTCCTTTTTCTTATGGGTACTTATGTCACAGAGCCATATTTTATTCTTACTACAAGTTTAGCTAACTCAACTTCCAATGCAAATTATAATCTTCTGATACCTGATCAGAAAGCTAAATAACTTTTTCAGTCCTTTAAGGAATGAAATGTTCAAAGATAACATGGCTGAAGTCCACCCCATCACCATATTGTGTATATAAATCATTCTTAGCAAGTTAAGTACAATTTTTATATTAAAAATATAGTTCTTCTATACAATAGTCTTCCTCCATGAGATACAAAAATAGTGATGGAATAAAATCAAGAGAGAGTACCAGTCAACAAATGAGAAATAACTGGGATGTTTATGTAAGAAGCTTGTGGATGCCTGTTTTCTCACACTGCAACTCTTTCCCTTCTGGTCTCCTTAGGGCCCAGCTTGGTTCCAGTCTGCTGGTTTACAGTGCTCCTGCCTTCACCTTTTTCTCCAGTCCATACACTATGAACATTGCATTGAAGTGCATTTCTGCTTTCAGTAAAGGCAGTTTACAGAGCTCTAAATATTGATGAGCTAGGCCATATAAAATCAGCTGTACCTTCAAGTACTCTCCATGTCTATGCCTCTCTGCTAATAGCAAGTGAAGAAAAGACGGGGGAAGTAACTATGCAGTATGGGAACACATTAGTTGGGTGATGCTTCATATTGCATCCCAGACTATCTTCAGTGCAGTATTTGAGTCCAACTTTCTCTTCCTTAGGAGGACAGTAGCAAGATAAAATCACAAATAAGCACCGCGCAAAATTTCCTTCTTATTACTTCAGTCCACTTCTTTAGTTTTTATATCTTAAATATGATGATTTGGGAAAAAAAATAGTATGTCATGTATCATCTTAAAATCTTCAATAGAAATTGTGCCACCAACTAAGACCAGTGTATGTGAAGGATCAGGAAAGAAACCTGTGAACAGCACGGCAGAAAAATCCAAAATCTACACTGGAGATAATAATTTACTGCACTCTTGTGAGTGTCTCTGAAATTAGATCTCATGTGTTTGTGCTTGTCAGACAAGATTAAATCATAAAGTATACAGTTATAATAATTAGCTGCTGCTGATAATTCTATGAAGATGTGTGTCATTTGCTCCTACAAAACAAGTTTACTTCTGAATGTCTTTTGCAATTTGATTTAAGACACTGTGTTCTCATTTCTACCATTATAAGCATCTGTGAATACTGCTTTGGCAATGGTGAAATTACAGCCCTGGGGTAAATGGCGAGTTCTCATTAAAATATACAATGATCTCTTTAGTGTTAAATGAATCGCCCTATAGCCTCACATTCATTCTTCCTGCAACTTTCTGGATGTGTTGCTGGTTATTGCACGTGTATGTGGGAACTGCGTGGACTAGACATCAGTCCCACATAGGCTGAACTATACCACCATTCCAGTATCCTCTGTGTTCTGTGAAGAGGAACTAGGATCACTTAAAGCTTTTTACAGGAGACCAGTCCAGAAAATTGAATGCTGCATGATAGCAGACACACGAAGGAGACAGTCATACACATATGCATTACAGAAAAATCCTCAGAAATATTTGTGCTCCAAGATAATTTTTCTTACTCTTTTAATGACAAAAGACCATCTTCCCCTCTCAGTTACACACATGCAGTCCCAGTGAAGTCACTGGTGTTAAAAAGGAGGGCATTTGACCCACTCTATTGAAAGAAAGAATTAGTGTGATTGTTACAAGAGCAAATGGACTAGGCTAAGGTGCTGCTGGAAAATGGGAAAGAGAAGAGATTTTGGGCCTTGGAATCAGCAGAGGGTGAGGTAGTGACTGAGGTGAGCCAGCTGTGCTGTTACACTGAAAGAGCTGCAAATGGGCTTAAAAACAACAGGTGTGCTTTGTCACATTCAGAGGCACTCCAGACATACAGCTGAGGGTGAGTTTTAAGATGTATTATTAATACATGATACAAATATGTACACTAAGAAGGCAAATTCTAAGGAAACTTGTTAAATGTGCTTTTACAAATAATTATTTTTGTAACTTCATAATGCTTTTCCTTCAAAAAAGAAAAGTGAGGGTTGCTATTCTTACATTTAATGCATTTCAAACAAAAATGGCATTGTTACTAACTTTTCTTTTCTGTGTGCTGCAAGCATGATGCAAATTGGCCTGTGTTCAAAAGAGACTCACTTCTGCTTTGTTGCCATTTTTAAAAGGAATTTCTCTAACAATGCCATTCAAAGAAAATCGTTTTTTTCCCCCTGTTGTTGCAATTCAAATAGTTATAAAACCTGGTAAAGAGAATGCTTTGGAGTCTCTCATTTCATCTCAGTCTGAAACAAGATTGCTGATTTTTAAATAGTTGCTTTTCAGCTGCTTGTTCAGAATCCCTTATAGAATTGAATACGCCAGCTTGTCTATCACTAATCTGCTTGAGGCAGATTGCTGTGTTTTTAGAACAAACAAATATTAAAATACACATAGAATTCAGCTGAATGTTAAAAACAAGGCAGTGGAGTCTGTTCACAGCTCACTGCAATGTTTTCACAACAATCGAGACATTTTATTTCATGAAATTAATTTAAAGCTCTGTTTATCAGAGAATTTCTATTGTTGTTGCCTTCTAACCAGAAGATCTGATCAAACTATCCTTAACTGATGCAACGAGGCTGTTTTAAGTCATATTTTAGCACTATCTTCTCCAGATATAATCAATCTGATGTTTCTGGACTATGAAGGGAGGTCTAGTACCAGTCCACTGTATTTGCACGAAGGCGAATTTTGAAGGACTGTTTGACAGAGCAAAGCTGTGGCTCTAGTGATTATATCTTTTGTATACAAATCTATCTAGTGAAGAAGTGTGTATCTTTGAAATGTTAGGTAATTATTTTTTTTCTGCCCTGCATTTGAGCTCTTGCATACTAACCATTCTCAAGTTTTATTTTATTTTTGAAAAGTAGTAAAAATTCCTAAAAATACATATATTAATACTATAACAATTTTTCTGCTGAGATTTGATAGGGTACTTGGTGCAGCACTGACTGTAGAGAAATTTGGAGGTCACATTAAAATTAGTAACGTATGGTGCTCTCTTCACTAGTAATTATTCACAGCTCAGTGATTCTTCCTGTGAAATAGACTATTTATCAAAAAAAATTTTGGTCATCCTGAATTTGTCTATTGCCTATTTTTGCCAGAACACCTCACCTGGAAGCTTTTTAGGGGTAGGCAAACAAAATAAAGAAGATTTTGGTCATCCCTGAAACACAAGGGACCATGACAGTGTATTTTTACCCTATCTCCCTCTTGCCAGGCTTCCTTAGGGGATTTCACTTCCTAAGGGGATATTCTGACTGCTATTTTTTAAGATGTTCTAGACCTCCCTTGCCTCCTATTGAAATAGTTAACTGTACCAAATATATTTTAAAGAACCATCAGAACAGGAACTGGTTTGCTCATAAACTAAGAGTTCTAGTCACCAGAAAATTATCCCCTCTCAGTCGTTCTGACTCAGTGCACATTTAAGTATCTTACAGAAAATTACACAGTTTCTACAGCAGTACCTTTACAGAGGTACAAGACTGCCATGCTCCAGTGTAGTGTATCGGGCACCACCTTGGGAGACTGATGATTCAGTGTCAAATACAGATAGGGATAGAAATGTTTTCCATTTCTGTTTGTATACTCCATTTGCTTCATTTTTAAGCTCCCTAGCCACTGGAGTACTACTAAATACAACAAAATTCCTTGATCTGCAATACTTATGGGTATCAAGTGACATCTGAGTTGAAGCTTATGTGACTGGGTCTTGAACAAGCAGTGACAAGTGAAGAGAGATGCTCCAAGAAGTACATCAAAAGAGAGATTATTGTTAATGATAAATTTCAACAGAAAAACTGCTATTCCCATCCCTTTCACTTCAACCCTTGATATAAACTTACTGACATGTAACCAGGTCATAGTAAGCAAACTAATGTGTTGGTGCCTGTATCATTCCCCTGAAACAGGCAGCTCTCTATAAGAGTCAGCTGAACTGACTGATTACTTCTGGAGAACAGTAAATGATCTCCGCAATGTCAAATCAGGCCAAGCTAAATTGTAGGCCTTTCCTATTGGCAACATTTAGTAACAGCATTGTCGTTCTGGACTTGTTGCTGAAGAAATATTTGAATGAGGAAAAGATGAAAACCTCTGATTTCATTTTCTCCACAAGGGCACAGTACGCTGTTACTTAACTGGTGAAAGAACAAGCCCCAAGGCTTGCAACTCTGAAGGGGATAATGAGTTACAGCACTTGACATTTTAGAGGGAGTACAATTTTAGAGGTATAGTTAAAATATTTTTTTTTAAAAAAGCCTTGTTTAATATGATCAATTAATCTCTAAACCTGTAAGGTTCATCTCAAGATTGACAGAGTTTCTTCAAAGGAATTTCTTTTGTTGTCTTGAGACATGTTTGATAGATTTTTACGCACCATTGCATAATAAAACTAAGATGTGTGCTGAAAATATTTTCCAAAGAGCACAGCTGAAAAGCACTTATTTGAATGACCACTTTCCAGGCTTATTCTGAGAGAATGCTTTGTCTTCAGTCAGTTAACCAAAAACGTCCATTGTTGCCATCACCCATCAGGAATGTAGCTTGGTATTTAAAGCCCAGCAAGTTACAGTACTTTTATTTCTGGGTACTAACACAATCTAGTGGTGGTAGTATGGAGCTTTAAACAAGCATTTAAAATTTGCTTCTCAGGAGGTCCAGTTCAGCATAGTTAGATCACTGCTAGTCTAGATTTGTTTTCTGCATATCGTAACGAAGTATGCAGATATGTTTATGAAAAACAGGAAGTTAGTAGTTTGTGTCAAAAGGGGTTCCCAACCACTTTGAAGAACTTTAAAAGTACTAATGAAAGCCTAGTTTTATTTCAAAATTTTGTCCTTTATCAACAGGTCGTCTTGCCCTGTACCTTTTTTTAAAGGAACTGCATAACTAATGTAAGCAGTTATTTACATAAATATAAACAATCAGTACATTAGAGTATAGGATGTCGCAAATACTACACTTGGTATCTAGTTACACCTATCTTACTCCTCTGATGCAGCTCAGTAAGAACTACCTCGCAGGATCCAGAACAGGTTTTATTGAAGACTTGCTGTATCTGAGGAAGGACTTCAGAATTTGTTAGCCATACCATGTGTAAACACGATAGCCTGATAGGATTTGATTGAGAAAGCTGCTGCTTCTTTGCAACAATATCAAGCTTTAGTATGTTAATTCAAGGTTCTCAAATATCTAAGACAAGTTGTTTTTTCCTTAAACTTCCTTTTTGACCTTTTCACTGGCATATCCTTTCGCCTTACACTCTTTTCCAAATAATCTCAACTTTTTCTTGACTCACATCCAAAATATTCTTTTTGAACTCTCTCAGCAACAATCCCTCCTCTGCACAATTTTGTGTTATCTGCTCAGTTTTTCTTGTTTTCTTTGACATTCAGTAATCAGCAGGCCTGGCCTGCGATCAAATAAGTGTTAGAGCTGAGTACCCCTGAACACATGGAGTGGCTGCTGACATCATAGGGTCAACTGCAGGATAGATTTTCCTGGAGTCTTTGGTATAGGGTATCAAACAGGCTGTTAATTGCTGTTGTTCTGATAAGTTACGTCCATTTTTGTCCTAGTAAATTCTCATAAGGACCTGGAAAATTTTGTGGGCTGAAATTGAGAGAGCAAAAATATTTACCAATGGAAGAAGTCGCATTACTGAAGTTTTTAATTCACTGGTTCTTCGTATTGAAGATTTTAATTCTGGCCTCTTTGTAGCAGGCCAGATTGTGACTAGTTTTTATGCAGTGCGCAATACAGGGTCTTGACCCCTTATTCTCCACACCTGTGACCACCTGTATAGGCATACTATTCACCATATAAATCTCTTGTTCACATTTCCTCTTAAGACTATCTTGTCCCCGTCCAGTTTTAAACATTCAAGAATCAGAAAGTATGATCAGTTCTAATTAGGAACAACTTGTATCTTAAAGTTATTTAAGGTCTCATTACTCTCTCTATACAAATCCAATAGCTCTCCATGGTCAGTTTAGGAATGTCCAGAAAATCATCCAAGCCAAACAGTCTGAGACCCTAAAAATTTGTGAGCTAATGTTTTTTTCTCCTTTGTTTATCAGGAAATTAGGCTTATTTATATAATTTAAATTCAGGCATGATCAGCCTTTCTGTATACATAAAGAATTAGATCCAATATCCCAGTGGAGCCAAAAGAGATCACATAAGTATATTTTGGAAAATAAATACATGGCCATTATATTTCTCTAATAGTATAATTATGACAAGATTTTTCTTTTGCATACACAATAACCATACCTCTTGGAACTGCTTTCATGACAGTTCTATCATAAAAATAGTCTGACAAACTGAGAACTAAGGATATTGCCCTACAACAAACATTACCAGGAAAGATTTTTTTTTTTTTTTTTAAAGTATTAAAAATAGTATTTATAGTTTGGACAGATGTCTTTGCACCCATATTAGACACTGTAAACATCAAGGAAGGATAGGAATAGTTTAGGTTAATACAGGACACTATAAATCAGGGCAATGGGATTATTGTTCTTTGTTTTATGTAATAGCACCTAGCTGCCTTAAACTGTAGGAAGCTGAATTGCTACACACTATCCAAACACAACAGGTCCTTGCCCTACTAAATCAGATTGGATGTGAAAGAGGAGACATAACAAGTGAGAATAGCATGTGGAGGAGGCTGGCAAAGAAAGACACGGGAAATGTTACAATAAGGCATACTGCTGTGTTGGCTGTATAGATATAGACATGCTTCTAAATCACATACAAATTTAGTGAAATACTGTCGCTTTTGTTGATAAATCTGGATAGTAGCAACCCACACTGACTCCTTCATCTTTTGAAATCAAAGAAGAGAAATGGGGATGGGATAGAGGAAATATTTTCCAACTGTGAGTTCTATCAGGAGATTAAATGCTCAAGCAACAAAGCTAAGGATATTTTTATTCCTCTGGTCATTTAAAGTGAAAAGAAACACTGTAAAATATTTAGCAGTGGACAGTTGGGAAGAACACAGACCGAAATATTTAATAGGACGTGTTAATAGCCTGGTACTCTAAAGAGTCATCTTAATGTGCAAGAAAGGAGAGCTCCAATGAAAGATAAGATGAGAAATAGGAAGAGCAAATACTGAGTAGCAGAACAACAACAAGGAATGAACATGTGTCAGTAGTACGGTACAAGAAGGGAATAGAATGGAGGGAGACAAGTTGTTAAAAACTCTGCAAGGGAAGTGAGGGAAGAAAGAGAATCAACACCAAGCCTGGAAGAAGGGTCATAAGAGAGAAAAAAGGAAGGTAGCTTATTTTTTGTAGAAAGCAAGATGTGCAAGATTTGGAGAAGAGAGAATAATCTAGAATAGAGAGCTATAAAATTATGAGTTATGGCCTGGGATTTCATCTGAGGTTTTGTGACTTGAGTTTCACTGTTAATAAATTAACTTAATAGACCCACCCACTATTCTGATAGAAAAATGGCCCCTCAGCTTATACTGAACTGTTTATTCTATATTTAATACTCCCTGTAGGTGATGGAACACTCGAGACTGCTGACTGTCAACACAGCAATCTGACATTTAGTATTAATGAGTCAATAAATATGCCCTTTTTGTTTTGTATAAAGGCCCAAGATGTTCTTCTGTCTTTGATTTTTCCTATTAATTAAAAATACAGAGCCTTTCAAAGCATTCCCTGTCAAACAGAGATAATGGAGATTTCATTGGCCATTGCCTTGCACATGGTGATATATCCTATAAACAAAAGTGTCAGAATGTTTGCACAGGAGGAATCTGGCCAGCTGGAGGGCTTTACTGAATAATAAAATATAAAATTAAAGCATTTATAACTGTTGCATTTAATATAAAAATCTGCAAAAGGTAATGACTGGATGGGTAATTTAAAACAAAAGCACCAGCAGTCAGGGAAATATAACTAAAAGTTATCAGGGAGAATTCTTGTTCCAGATCTCTGGAGAGCATAGTTGGAATACAGTGTGTATTTTTTCAATACAAAGCAATTACGGGCATCTCCAAATAATAAAAATCCATAAAATGTTCTGGTGTTCTTATTCATTTTTTTAATTAGATAATGTTGAAAAGTTACAGGATCCCATTGCATGCTGACAGCTCTCTACATCTGATAGGAACACTGGGGAGATATAAATGCTTATGTAGCCAAATGCTGTATATGTTTTTAAATGTACCCATTATGTTTAGTACAGCATCATGAAAATGAATATATGAACTTGTAAAAATTGAGAACTGTATTAGTCCCTTAAAGAATCAAATTCAGTGCCTGTGGACATGCTGAAACAACACAAAGTGTAGCCAGCACAAGATGTGAAACATCACAAAAAAAAATTTGCCCCATAATAAGCCATCTAAATTGACAATAGCCTGCCCCCGCTTCAAAACAGAACTGTATCTGTCCCTCTCTGCCTTTCATGAGTTTTATTTCAGTGTTTTAATTTTTAGTGGCTTCAGTAGGAAGTGCCAAAATACTTTCAAAGATTAGACATTACTGCCTATCTCTGATCAGAAAGATATCTAGACCAGGAGAAAGCAGAACTTTCACAATTCCTTAGAAAAAATTAGGGGAAAGGTTGAACATCTTAAAATAGCTATAAATCCTCACTGCAGGGAGGAATTAAAACACGTGGCATAATGTAAGAGTTTGTCATTCTGTCTCATTGTTGTTTTCTAAAATTTTTTTTTAATATTTTGCTGGCTAACAGTATCTCACGTGTCTTTATTACAACATTTTGATTGTAATAGCTAAAGGAATATTTTATTACAGTCATGTGATATTGAGTGAGCTGAACATAAAGGATGTCTGGGAGCAGTGAGATACCATTCCTTAAATTTACCTGCTACATAAGATGCAATCAGTTCTTCATCTTTACAATTTGCACAAGTTGTTCTGCCTCATTCAGCTAGTACCTCATTAGTTGACAGGATTCGGATATAACTCTTCCCCCTGGAAAAAGAGAGATTTCAATAATTTAGTAGTATAAAATGTAATGCTTTGTATTGCTTTTGGTGGAGAAGATACAGAAATTTTTATATACACATCTGAGAACTTCTGCAGTTAATTATTTCATAAACACTTGACAGTACCCTTGTAACTTTCCAGCTAAAAAAAAAAAAAAGTATACATATTATTCTTTGATAGAAAAAATAGAAAATAAATATGAAAAGAATTTAAATTACCTACAATGGAAACACAGATGCCAATCCCACACATAAAATGCTCAAATTAATAGGAACTGGTAGTCCACTGATAACCCAAATATATTTAACACAATTAAAAATTCATAATCTATTTATGTTCTATATATTTTCCATATATGTTTCATAGTTTTAACAGCAATAGACTCATCAATTATAAAACATACTTCAGAATACTAATGAATTTATTATTCTTAATTATATGAGGACAGGAAGGTAAAAGTATTGTGCCATTTATCTTCTTAGGAGTTCTTAAAATGCCTTTTTATAAGAGTTAGAATGCTGGCCAGCAACTAAAGGGATAGCAAATTACAAAGGAAATCTTCAGAAGTGTTTCTTTTTTCCATTATATCTACAAAGTTGTAACTACATTTGCCCAAATGAAGTCTTCTATATGTGACTCGGCAAACATGAGCAAGATTGTCATTCCTACAAAGACCTACAAGCCAAATTATTATAGGTATCGAACACTTGAAGCTCCAATACACAGTTTTGCATGCTAATTGATCACTCCTCTCTGATTAGACTACCAGGTAAATCATGTTTTCTTCATCCTTTTAGCTCCTGAGGAGTTTTCTCACTGAGTTTAATGGAAACGATACACTTTCTTATTGTCCTCAAAAAGGAATATGCTCATATTAATGCATAGTTTGCTTTCCAGAGATTCCATTTTCTCCTCCAGTGTTCACTAGAAATCTTACAAATACCCAATTTCTTCCTGAACTAAAAAAAAAGTCATATATTTTGAGCATTAATAAAATAATAACAATAATTCAAATACACTATCTTTATTGCACTAAGTTTGTATTTTTATCTCATAAGAGATTGTTTTATTGTCTTTTGTGACACAGGGTGGAGTTTTACTGTTTGGAGGCCAAAATGGAGCCAGACCTCAGAAATGCATTCAGGAAGACTCATTTATTTCTTTGGCATCTCAAGAAGTCTCGAAGACAGCCAAAAAGTTCAATTTGGGGAAAAAAAAAAAATTTTAAATTAAAAGTTAATTAAAATCCAGTTGGATATTAGGAAAAACCTTCCAAAACTGCCAGCATCAGGAAAGTCTGGAGCAGTTTACTTAGAGATGTTGTGTTTATTTTACTAAGACCTCGTTAGACCAGCTGCTCCCTAATTAGGAGCCATGACCCAAGCTGGAGTCAGAGCTTTTCTCATCCAGTATGAACAAGCCCAATGGGCAGTCAGCTGCCGGAGGGGAAGTCAAGGGAAGGCAGAAGTCACACAAGGAAGACAATTTGCAAGCACAGAGGTCTGAGAACTGCTGTGTTAGACAAATACCTGCATTTCTAAGTATCTATCTGATTGCCGAGGTACACTCTAGTCTTCTTCAATGAAGTGAGTTAGATTAGATCTGCAATATCTCCAAACAGATACTCCTTGCAACAGATGTCTTTGAGGCCTCTGCTCACCCTACGTGTCTAGGATTTTAAAAGTTCATGTGCATCAGTTATATTAAAAAGATAACAAAAGACAAGAAAGATAACTCTGCTACCCTTTACAATGATGGTAGATTATGTTTTTACATAATATGCAGAAAGAATATCTCAGCTGTAAAGTCAGTAGAAAGTACACCATGCTCTTTTCTAGTTTTACTGAGGAAGAGAGCATTGTCCTCTTGTATCAGAGTAAAGAACCTTCTATTTTATCATTGCAGCATTTATGAGCTCTGAAAATACCATTTCACCATACTCAAAAAAGTATCTGTGGTTGTAACTCACTATAGCATGTCCAAAGGAAAATCTGAATCTCCCAAAATATAATTGCAAAGCTTCCTAGCTGCTTGTCCAGTTATGTAAGCTTGTGTTTCTATTCTGCAGGCTGCCCATAGCTATTTACTAGTAGACAAAAATATCTGGAGATCTGCAAAGTGACATGTATTATTACAGAATCATAGAACAAACCAGGTTGCAAAGGACTGCAGGAGGTCAGCTGGTATGACACCTTGGGCAAAGCAAGGCTAGCTGCTCAGTCATATCCAATCAAGTTTTTAATGTCTCTAGGAATGGAGAATCCACAGCCTCTTTATCTCTCTGTTCTATTGTCTCTAAAAAGTCCCTCTTCTGGAATAATGTATCATTAAAATAAGATGGACACCGAACAATTATTAGTACACACCATTGTGTTTTAACACTTTTTTTTTTCTCTTTTGCAGGGCTTGGATATTTGGTTCATCACAAAGGTTGAAGGCACCCAGCCTTGTCTTTTACAGTTGTTCACTCCTGTGGGTTTACCCAATATACCTTTTTTGAGTAGGATAATTAACAATCAAAGGCATCTCCACAGGGCTGCTCATAATGATAACACAGGAAAACCCTCATCTCTCAACATACGTAAGGCTCTCCTTTTGTATTGTTGGGTTTAAATAAACTTTAATTCCTCAAAGGTAAGGCAGTGAGTAAGCTGCAAATTTCAGATTAAGTGCTATTCAGATATCCAAGGGAATTTTTTTAAATACCTATTTTTTAAATGATGTGCCACTAAATGCCATCAACCACATCGTTATTATTTGTGAACCATATTGACCTTAATAAAGGCATATATCAGAGTAATATAAATTGCAAATTTTGTCCAACTTGGAAGTCAAGCCACAATTGCACTAGATTTCATAAATTCAAGGTTCCTGTCCTAAAAATTTGCTAAATGCCCTATTTCTGGGGTCCTGTTTTCCTAAAGAATTATGGCACACACTGAGCTATACTGAGTCAGCAGGAATACTCACAATGTACAAAGCTAATGATGTGTATTATCATTCACCCTAGCATCTGGACCCAATTGCATTGAATTTACTACATAATGAGGAATAAGAGGGAAAGAGAAGAATCACGCATGTTGTCAGAGTTTGTAAGTGTCCACTGTTCAATAGTTCAAAAAAATAAATGTTTTTGTCTGTGACTGCAAATAATAATCTCTCACTTTTTTCTAATATATCCATTTTTGTTTGTCTAATAGGTAGGTAGCATCAGAAATGCATCTCAAGGAAGGATTTCAGAGATGATAGTATTGCTGAACAGTGAAATAGTTACAATAAGAAACTCTATGTATCAGAGTTAGCTTTAAAAAAAAAGAAAGAAAAATTGAGGAAGAAATAAGGGTGAAAAGTAGATGCAGCTTGATTAACAGAGGGTTGGACAGTGAAATACAGAGACTCAGAATAGGAAAGGCACTGTCAATGTTTTTTCATCTTGGAGAGTTTCTCAGTGAAACACAAGACAGAAGGGTATTGAACTGATATTGAAGTTTCTGCAAAATAATGCTCACAGATTTCAGCCTGGGATTTCCCTGAGAGAAAATGTGCATGTGAAACAAGCAGGTGGTCTGAGCCTGTGAAGTAGGTCTGAAACATTAGTGATGTTTTAAAAGTTACTGCATATGTGTAAATCAATAGTAGAACGTAATAAAATGCATCCATGGCCTCATAGACAAAATGTTGGAGAAACAGAAAAGATCTTCAAAAGCTGGTCAGAATTTCCAGTGGGAAAAAGTGAACATACCCAGATATGGTAGCCATAACTAATGGTGAGAACATGAGAGTGGGAATCAGATCTCCTGAATGGTTTTTCCTGGTATTTATGAGCGTAAGCAAACATTTTATTTTCCTATAACCTCGTTTATAGATCTGAAAATTATGAGATGGACCATTTAATACAACTGAGGTGCTTAACTAAATGGAGCACTATTTCACTTGCTTTCTTCTGGCAAAATTATTGTTATTAGTGTCTTATGTACCACAAATGGCTTTTGATATTTTAGGCATATTCCATTACCAAGGTCTGTGCTTGTGCTCCCAACACTTCCGCTGAAATAATAAAATACTTGCCTTTGGCTTTGACAGAGGTACATACAAGTTTGGTGTGTTTTTTCTGACAACTATATAAACAAATATTAAATAATACGGGACTAGGCTACAGCATGTAACACAAGTATTACACAGGCATTTTCACTGCTAACAAGCACACTGCTCTTCCAGGATGCTTATCATTTTTCATTCTAACCATACTGGCATGAAGAGTCTTTGGAATAAGTGGATTTAGTTTAAAAAAACCTTCTTGTTTGTAATTCACTGGTAGGCAAAAGAGTAGTATCTTCATGTTGTTTTACTAAAGTAAAATAATCTAGAGGTGAGAAGGAGGGTTAGGATATTTTAGGAGGGTTAGGGTAATTTTACATAATTATGTAAGGGAGACACATGTTTTATGTTCTTCTAGAGGATACTGTCTTAGTGCTGCTACCAGGCAGATAATGATTTCTTTTGCTCGGAAAGCACTGGTCCATGCGACAGCAGTGAAAGTTGCTGTTTCAAATCTTGCTTAATGTCCCACAGTATAGAGAAGGGGTATCAGGAACTTGTTAATGTCATTAGGGGAAGTAGTGAAAAAATACACTTTAACATATGAAGTGTAAAATAATTCCAGGCAATTCTTGTTGAATAACAATATACAAAGTGATTTGCAGTCAGTTGTTACTTGGCCTCTTTCCTGGGCTAAGTACTCACGTAAAGGTCCCATGATGTCTGAGGAAGCAACTGGCTGGGACTGTTTTCAATGGTATCTACAGATTAAGCGGAATTTACTCCATTAAATCCTGTATTTGACAAAACACTTTAATATTGAGTGCAAAGCACAAACTGGAATTTTTTTATTTTATTTCAGATAAAAACAGAAGAGCTTCCAAATACAGAAATATTACTTAAAGTTTAGCTATACTAGAAGTTGTTGTTAGGTATAAGGACTTGTAAAATTAAAAGTCATTTATTACAGTTGATTAAATAAGTACTGGTTTTAATGTTTGCTCTAATGTATTTTCAAATTGCACAATATGAATTTTTTCATTAGTCCTTTGTAAAATGGTATTGTCTACATTTTCCAGCCTTTAATCAATAACACCCTGCTGTTACTGTTGGCCTCTTTTTTGTGGAGGAGATCAAACTGGGATTCTCTCCAGAAATATAATTCCTTAACCTTTACAGAATTCCTCAACTGGCTAGAGGGCAATTCTTTGTGTTCTCCCTTCACAGAGCTGAAAGAGCTGCCTCTTGCCCTGCAGAATGATGAAAGCGATCAGGGCACAACCACGCTCAAACAGATTCTGAAAAGTAACCTGTTAGTATTTTTATGTTCTCTGGGCGGGGGGCAAAAGAACATCCTGAACTTGCTCTCTCACTCCATTCCTCGATGCTGAGAATGAAATCAGAGAAATTCTTCTGTAAGCCCTATCTTCTAGTCAGATTCTGACCTACTCTTCAAAAACTTGCACACATTCCAACATTTCACTTATTATTGAACCAAAGAAATATAAATTACAATGTTTTATTTCTTTCTTCATGGCAGACCTCAAAGCTGAGAATCCAATTCTCCAAGTTTAAGAATGTCTTTTTAATTGCACTGACCAGCTGCTGTTTTTGTAGATCTTTAGCTATTCCTCTCTCTTCTGAACATTCATGTTCAGTGAGGTAGAGAAGAAAACTGGATATTTTAACAAATAAATATCCAAAGGTATGCACAGCACCACTGTGGTACTTGTCAATATTATAAAAGGTGCCAGAGCTAGTGAGATCAGTGAGCTTTATAGTGTTTGTATATTAAATGACTTTTTTTAGAAGTATTTTTAAAAACAATGTCCATATGTAATATAAGCAGAAATATTCTAAATGTTTCAAATAATACTTCAGAAAAAAATAGGTGTACTTTGTAGTTTACTATAAGATGGAAACTAGTGCATAATCTAAACAATATGATTACACCTTACTGTTCCAGCAGTCTCCAGTAAATTCATAGTATGACTTCATCGGCTACCAATCAGAAAACATAACCCTAAGCTACAGTATGACTTTTATTGCATACCTTGTCACTGATTTATTATAATCATGAAGGCCTGTTATGCATCTTGACATAACTGGGCATTAATAAAAACAAAGCTACATTAGTTCTGCCTTTATAGATGTTTCTGGAATGCATTGGTATTATTTTGGCATGCTGTTTTAAATTGAAGATATGTGCTCTGCTGTAATGCAGCTGCATTTTTCTTCATATAAACCACTTGTGAGAGAGCTCTAGCTAAACATAAGTTGAAGTGATTTGTGCAGCAGGTACCAGATATTACGAAGTTTTAAGTTAGTCTCTTTTATGTTCCAAATTAACAAAAGAAGATTTTTCTTTTTCATTGTATAGATCATGCCAGTCTCCTTCAACACACTGTAGAGCTTTCATATTGCTTTCCTGTTTGGCAATATGCTGATGTGATTTCTCTTCTTAAAAGCTTCATGATGAATCCCGGTTTTCTTCCTCAATAAACTACTGAATGTTATCAGGCAGTCGGACAGGTATTTTGTGCCCATTAAAGATGTACAAATAATTTGCAGATTCCAGCATTAAAGGCCCTGTCTTAACATTCTCCTGAGAAGGAAATGAGGCTTTATCTTCATCATCTGAAAATGTAATTACATCTGTATTAAGTAGGCTATGACTTTAATGTTCAACTCATTATACATTTTTTCCTAGTGAAGACAAAGCTGTTATAATCAGGTTAGACAGCAGCAAGAGTCAATATAAAATGCTTTACTCTAATTCATTTTGGCTTGGTTCTGGTTATGCATTGACTCTTCAACCTGGCTACAAATACTTGTTCGATGTTTTACTTCATCTGTGCCAATAACATGCTAGAAACTCCACAACAGTGTGGCTTGGAGAGAGTAATGGTACATCTCAACTTACCACAATAGACCTTGAATGACAGTTACACTGTCTTGTTTTCCAGTGGTACAGTAGCTATTAAAATTTACGTTGTTTGGAACCTGAAAGTTGCAGATTAAGGCATGGATCTTTGTGGCAAGTCCACTACCTAAAGAACCCAAAATAATTTTCTGATTAGCCACAGCTAGAAAAAAGACTGTGTCATTCACCACTACCTGAAATGGACAACAATTAAGCACTGATAAGCTGCACAAGTTCTTAACTACAATTGATTATGAAAAGAAAAATATTTAGCTGGTAAAGAAAACAAGCTTTAAAGATAAATATAATGACACAACACAAGGTATTTCTGGTGCAGAAGATGCAGATACTGTGTTTCAGTTCCTGAAGACGTCTCATTCAGTAACTTCCTCTCATCAGTGTTGGGCTTTAGCTCATCTGCCTGCATCTAAATTCCCTATCATAACAGCTGCTAGCAAAAAGCAGTCTCTAGAGCATCTGAAACTCTGAACAGAAACATTTTCAAATCCCATGGTGTAATTGTTCTGGTGAAAACTATAGCTAGTGGTAACTCCAGCAGTTTGTCATAATGAAAAAGAAAGCTATTCACAAAAGCCTGAACTGGTGAACACAAATCTGATGCAGCTCCACTGGGAAACACTATGGGAGTTCTGGTCTTCATTTTGTAGGCTTCCACTGCAGATTTTTCTGTAATTTCAAAACATTTCTGTGTGACCTCAAGCCTTACAAATTTTCTTGACAACTTGTGAAGCATGCAATAAGATGTCTGTTATTTTTGTAAGCCCTGGGGCTTATGACAGGTAGAGAAAGTCCATTTGATGTTCTCCCTTGCTAAAAGTTGTTCTTTATTCTTGTTGTTACGAGATAAATATACAATATCATACAACCTTGCCACCAGTGTTATCAGAAGTGGCTGTATTTCACTTTCTATTTATCTTTAATTTGGTCAGATTTTTTTAAGGTGAATTTGAAACACTAATCCAGTGATGAAAAAACTTCATTTCCCTTTCTTTTCCCCTACAAAACATACTTTTTTGAAGCATCATCTGTGTTGTAGCCATAGTACATAATTCAGATCTTCAAATAATTTATTTGCTATTTGTTAAAGTACAATTTTAGTCAACTTTACTTTATGTGCAAGTCAAATACTACATTCTACAGTATGGATTTTGCACAAAAGCTTTAAAATAGTAGTAGACAATGATACCCCTTTGGAAAAGAAGTGTTGTCTGCTTGCTTTCTTATTGCAGAGCATACTTCATAGGAGTCCTATCTACTATGTGTCTTCATTCTCTAATGGGAATATGTCTTTGTTAGGACTGGTTTAAAGTCATGGGATGCAACAGCTTCATTGGAGTTGGCTTTCTATTTCTCTGCTTCACTCCAGTGATATCCCTGATAATGACATCAATGTGTGTATGTATCCTAGTTCTGTATAAAGTATGCTTCATTTCCTCTGATTTTTCCAAAAGAAAACTCAGTGTTATAAAAATGAGTAACATCTTTTTCTTGATATGGAAATCTCTAAAATCCCTAAGAACAGTTCAGTTGTGACAGATGATCTTAAATAGCTACATGGGCTGGGTAATTTAGCAATATGCAAAATGACTAAGGAAAAATATCCAAACTTAATCATTTTTGATTAAACACAGAACTACATATAAGTAAAACAGCAATAAATGCCAGTATTTTGGACCCCAGCCTGTGACGGTGCATAGGTCTGTACAGATTTGCAAAACTGACAGGAATCAGAGAAGCAGGAGCAGGCTGCCTTTCCTTGCACCACTTTGCATCACTCCCCCTGACACTGTGGCAGCATTTGCACTTTTCAAAAAAAAATCCTCTTTGAAGTCTGCCATATACAGACACATACAGACATCTAAAACAGATAAAGGGATAAGGGAGGGTAAGCAACCTTTCCCCGCAAAGGAAGATATTCCTCTGTTGTATCCCATATGCACAGTTCTGTCTCAAGAACTCTTTGCATCCTCAGAATTTCTCCTGCACTATTATTTCCAGGAAGAAAGATCACTGACATGTATTATAGGACACAGAATTTTCTGAAGAGCCAGCATTTTTTGCAGGAAACTCAAAGAACCAGCTTGCAAATTCTACTCCTATCACTGAAAAATTACTTGTAAACTATTCCTAAAATCCCCGCTTTGTGTATACTCACTCTGTCTTTACTTTCCATGCAGTTTAGATCTCACTTAAAACAGACCCTAGTGAAACTATCAGTATTTTTGTTAAATTTTTAACAGAATCTGTACAATGCATGTGGGGGAAAAAAAAAATCTATTTCTCAGACCAGAGATAGGCTGGAATATATAACTCTAGCAGCTGCCAGTCCCAAGTTACACAATTCCATTTTCAGAAATGGCTGTACCTAATATTGTTTTACTTCCATTTTCAGAGAAATCCATGTACAACTTCATATTATATTGGTTTATATTGTGTGTGCTGCATGTGCTTGCTGACCAAAGCGATCATTGTACTTGTCATTTAAGTGCCAGAAGTTTTTTTTCAGTCTGCACATGGCCTCCACAGCTTTTTCCATTATGTTAGTAATCTTTTATTTGTTAATCACATTGAGAAGACTGCTGTTAACGCAAAGCACATCCAAAACTGTGGAGTTACCAGATGTATGTGCACAGAACTTTCAATGCCCTCTAGTGTTTCTTGCTTGCAAATTAAAACTTCTTATAGTCAGTGAAAATTTGTTAGCATGGTTGGTTAGTTGGATTTTTAAGTCCCTTTGTGGATACTGAAAACAAACGCATTGTAAATCTGGCTGTATCATGAAACATAGAAAAGTAAGTAAAACTGCTTCAACTGAGATAGGCTGTGGAATGTTTTCAGTGTTTGAAATTCAAGCAGTGCATAGCAGGCCTCTCAACTTCTCTTGCAAACTGGAAGACTCCGTTTATTGGTAAACCCATGCATTCAGGATGTGCCTGCGCAAGAGATGTGATGTATCTACAGTCACACAGCGAGAAAGAAGCCATGACACTACCTATAGCTGAGGAGTGAATCTTCCAGAAGTTTGGGGCACAAGATTAGATAGCTCTGTCCCTGCAGTGCCACAGTCTCCTTTCAGCTGTGCGATCCTATGCACTGGACCAAGATGACCAAGTGCATCTGCTATATGGAAGAAATTGAAGGAGTAGGAGACTATGTCAGATCAAAGTGCCTCGACAAGATGGAAGGCAAACAAATAGCTGAGATTTCAGAGACCAGAAGAAACAAAACTTGCATGATAGTTTGATTAGAATTGTGTTATCTCAGTAAGAGAGAGCCTCCTGTCCTAAACAGCTCCATGATCGTCCTGATTTTTACATGTGTGCACAGTGAGAAATAGCATGGATGCTGGAAGACAACAGGCAATCAAGCCAAGACATGACACAATTACAAAGTTCTCTCCCAAATGACAGAAGTCATAAAGACTACATTAACAGCAGGATTTCATCGTCTAGCTAGCAACTATCTAAGAAATAACAATTATTTTTAGAGCTGTGAATGCTTTGATTTCCTGATAGGTAGCACAGCAGCAGTAATGTATCATTACAGCACTGTGCCCAAGCTAACCAGCTTTGATCACACTTTTAGGGTCAAACAACTATCTCATACAGTATCGCTCTTATTGTGTAAGTTTTTGGCTTGGTAGTTGAGAGATCTCTACTCTCCTGCTGTGCGCACTCATGAAGATATGCCCTTAGTATCTCTTTACATTAGCTTCCTGGTCAGCAATTTCTGAACACAAAGGCACTTAGTTCTGCCTCATTAATCTGAAAAAATACCATTTTTAGTTGTTTTTAATACTTCAAACACATAAAATTAAAACAAAAAAATTCCAAAACAATGTTGTGACAAACTCACAAACTGTCCCCTAATCATTTGTGACAGTTTACCTAGTTATTGGCTTGTTTATTTTATGACTGTATTGGTGATTATTGTATGAATGTATTGGTTTTACAAAAATACTTTTCTTACCTCACAAAAAATTACATGCAAGTCATCTTTAAAAAGTAACATAATCAAAACAGTGACACACAAAGTGGTGTTCATGGGACAAAGTGGTCAGAATGTTACTATCAATCACTGAGGAGGAAAAAATGGTAAACTGCAGCACAGAGAAACAAAACATCAAGCACAAATAAACCTTCTTGTTCTTCTGCCAATATATAAAGTTTTATGGCAGTTTGCTATCCGATAGCTTCAGCATTCAATAGTTTCAGCAGGAACAAAATTAGGCTCCGCGTTTTTCCCCAGTGGTTTTATTTACTGTTTAAGGGCAAGGTAGGTTAGGAGAGACGCAGCTAAGCTTTGGGTGAAAGGGTTTCTTTTCAGTTTTAATGATGAGATGATGGTTTCCTTTTACTGTTTGTGCAGTCTTCAGAATCAGAAAGCCTTAAGAGTGACGGCGCAGCTGGAGACTGAAATCTAAGCTATATTCTTGGTAGCTTCAAGATGTAGCTGGAATTTAGGGTTCCTGCTGGGATGTCACAGACAAAGGATTTTTTATACATTTCATGGGCTTCAGTTGAGGACTATATAAATATCGAGCAGGAAATAGATTACTTAAAAATGAGACGCTATCTTTATTCTTTTATTTGCAGAAATAAATATATAATGCCTTGAAATTGAATTCTTAAGGATACATCCTCAGGCACTTAACTTCCTATTGCTTTTGACAGATTTTAGGCATCTCATGTCCTTTCAGGATGTAGGTCTTAACCTCAATTATGCTTTTAATTCTGAGCACCATGAGGAATCCCAGAAATAATTAGAAACAAAGATAAAGAGTAGTGAAGCCCACTTTTAGCTGTAGTTCTTCATCATCCTCAAATCTACACCAGGTGAAGAAAAGTCTAGAAATCAGATTTTAATCAATAACTTTTTACACGTGTCCAGAATGTTTAAGCTACAAGAAGAACTTTTTTAAAAGTCCCTAAAAAACTGGTAAATAATGGATAAAGATTTAGAAAAAAAAAAAGTGCCTATAAGAAAAAAGGGCCAGGATGCATTAATAATAGATAGTGATAATGTTATGTCCCTAATCGTTGACCTGAAATCGTGATTGTGAAAGGCGGTAGTTTATCTGCAAAGCAATAATCTCAAACAAGTGATTGGAATTGATCGTAAAAACTTTGCTCAGCACCAGGTGGTGCTATTCTGCTTTTTTTAAAAATCCTGTGAGCTACTAAAATATTTACATTGTAAAAACCTCTGATTAAACGACTGAGAAAAGTATCTATTTTCTCAAGCTATAAGTCAATTGTGACTGCTCTCGGTGTTATGCATTTCTGTATTTAAGAAGCAGAGGATTCTCAGCACACCTGATAGGAAAATTTAAAAAGTCTTTAGCTTTAAAAATAATCCTACTTACCTCACAATTAAACTACTCATATAAATTGTTTAATCCATAAAAATTCTACAAATGCTTTTTTGAGAGTCTCATACAAAAAAAGAAAATTCAGCTTAATCCAAAAGTGCTGGTTGTGAGATGATACATACCAAGTATACATATTTGCTTGTAAATTTTTAAATTACAGGCAGGTTGTCTAATCAATGTTCCATAATTTTCCTTTCCTTCAGAGTTAAAAAAGATTAATACACAATCTCAACATTGCTATTACATGAATATATGACAGAACGTTTTTTGCCATGGGTTGCTGTCAATGAGTGTGACATATACTGCATTACCAGCCCCAAATATTAATTAGCATAAGTCAACTCATTAACCATTAGATTTCTTTTTAAGTATGAGATCTGAAACTAATAAAAGTATGTTTTTGCCTTCTTACTTAGTACCAATAAACTTGAATTTTCACGTTCTACTTTGAAACCACTAGGATTAGGTATAGGAACAATTTTCTTCAAAATAAAATTAAATTTTCACATGTCTCTGGAAGCTGGACATGGAAAAAAGTGCTTATTTTTGTAAAAACAAAAAAAATCAAGAACAAACATTCAAGTGAAGGTTTTTTTGCAAACAAAAGCATAATGTAACAACATCATGCTTCTTGCCTGGGATGAGACAGGCAAACAGGCCTACTTCCTGCTTGAAGGAAGAAAAAAGATGGAAGGAGTGAGCTAGCTGAACACCAAAGTCTTTGCCTCCAGAAACTCAGACAAGTCCAGAAGGTGGGGATAAGAGGGAGAGAGAGCCTTAAAATCAATTCTAAAAAATAAATCTGGGGTCAAAGTTCAAGGATTTTTTTTTTATTAAGCATGTTTGCCAGATATTCTTACACTTTGCCCAGATGTTCATATAAAGAATAGGTTGCCCTTTTTTATGATTCTCATCTATTCTCAGAAGACCTGATGGTCACAAACCATATTTATAGACAAATTTACAAGAACTTTTATCAGCTTCAGTTTAACAAAATCTAATTATGTTTTATCTGTCTTTGCAATGTATCAATAACCTAATAATTTTTAGGATAGCTTTTTCAAATAGATTTAGACGCGTCATTCATACAAAAAACTGTCTCAGAGGAAGTAATAAGAATCCAGTAAATTATTTTAAAGGCCATAAAGTAGCCACATGTTGACACCCTATTCCCACTATTCTGCAAACTGAAAAGTCTTTGCAGAAGGGAACTGATAGATTGATATGAAAGGAGTGACATCATCTTACGCTGCTCTTCAGTTTATCACGTACTCCTGGGACTAATGGTTTACTCGTGGACAATTGATTCTTATTTCCAGGGGTTCTTGTATTGCTGACTTCACCAGTTTGTCAAAAGCACTGCCTTTGTGGCCGGTTTTGAAGACATCCCAGAATTACAGGAAATTTGTTCGACAAATAAACTGGATTTTCTCTCTTGCTGCTGGAAGGCTGAACTGAAGGCAGACATGGCAACTGCACACAGTGTTTACTACCCCTGCAGTCTGCAAAGGACAGATCATTAAACTCAGCATAGCAGAGCTAAACCTTCTGCTCTCTGCAGTGCAGTGCTGATATAATACAAGTGTATTAACAGGACAACAACTTGGGGAACCTGGCTTTCTCCATACAGACAGAAAAGAAGCAGCTATTCTTTAACTGATGCAATAACACCCAAAATCTCTGTGTGTGGTTTTGGTTTTTTTTTTTAATATGCGTCTAGCCTTAGTTAGAATAAATAACAAATCCAGAGGTGGATGTCCATATTTGATCCTGTCAGAAGTGAAAAGTATAGTATTGCCTCTGCCTCCTATAACCTTGATAGCTGGTTCTGGAAAGGAGGCAGAGCCTGGAAACATCTCCTTGGCAAAAATACCCTACCAACCCCACCCCTCAATCTTTCAAACACTGCAACAGACAGGCAGTAGCAGCCTGAGTATGCATCTTCTGGTGAGAGGCTATCCTGTTATCTGAGAACAAACATCCACTCCACAAAATTGCCATCACTATCCACTATTAATCAGCAGAAGATCAAGTAATACTAGAAATAAACCATTATAGGCTTGAAGAATGTTTCCACACAGAATGGCAGAATTTACGCATTTTCCTTCTTTATGGGTCATGATTCTGAAGAACTGTATTCAGTAATGCAAATCACTGCTTTTTACTAATCTTTGAAGTTATTCTTAAGTTTTTAAAACAGTAAAAGCATCTTTGTTAATGAACTCACTTACCAGAAAAGGCAATATAACACAACACAGAACAATCCAATGCTAACTGATCAGTTTCCTTTATGGGTTTTCATCCCTTGTACTAATGTAGAGCCCTTGCTTGCCTACTACATCCAAAGATAAACAATCTCCTATTTAAAAGTAAAAGGTAAACTACACATGACCCAGTCAAATGGAAAAAAAAATCCTTAGGCTGTCAAATCTCTGTGGTTTCAGATGAGTAGTAAATGTGGTCTCTGATTCATCATTCCTGGATCCCTTCAGTTACTGTAACTTAATGCAATAGATATGTGAACTTGACACTCAACTGCCACAGTTTATAGCTTGGCATAACAAAATAAATGGAGGTAGTTGGGGGCTTAAGTTAATATGCTGGACTATGAATTGCAGCTGGTAACATGCATTCTCAGTGCCTGCTCTGCTTCCTCTGTTACAGGGGTAGTTTCATAAACAAAGAGGTGAGGAAGGATAGAATAGCCAGGAAAGTAACCTTGTGCTCAGACAACAATTTGTCATAGCCCTTAGTTTGGGAACTGAGTACAATAAGGTACAGTCTCCCATATTGATAGGTATAATCAAGCAGAAAAAAATAGCTTTTTCTACAAATGTATCACCAGGACAAAAAAATGTTACAGGCAAAAATGATCTAAAAGGGACAAATCCTCCAAATCCTCCCTGCTCGGCACTCCTAATTTCCATTAAATTCTTACAGTCTTGTCACAGCTTTTGTCTTATCCAGATGGAGTCACAGTCAACCCACTTTCATTCAAGCCTTATACTTAACCCATCCAGGGTCAGCAGCCAACAATAGCCCACACACAGTTGGCTACTGCCAGGATACTGGACTAGGAAGTATGTGTTGCCTTAGGAGGAGGGGACTGATTAATAATTATCTAATATTTCCCCCTCCATATTCAGTGGAAGGAATGGAGACTCTTACGAAAGATTTCAGCTATCCCTGGCATGCTAACATCTCACGGCTAATGATATAAATGACCGGTCATACATATGAAGTAATGACAACCTGATTTCCATCTTGTGCAGCCAATGAAAAAGCAGGTTAGTCTTTGATCCCTAGGCATGCTAAAACTTACTAGCCAAACAAATGTCTTCAACTATAGCAAAAGCAGCTTTACCACCTCTTTTAGTCTTTTCCAAAAAAGCATTATGATTAAAAAACTTCTGACCCTGTCAGCATAGGAAATAGTTTCATAATCAAGAGCTTAACAACTGCTTCTTTAAGAAAAAAACACACTACAATCTCAGAAAGAGATCTCTGTCATAAGCATAGCATCATAATACTTTGCTATTTCTTTTTTTTTTTCTTTTACATCAGAAACACCAGAATTGTTCTTTAACAGAGCAGAAGGGCTTTCATAAGGCAGTTCGACTGGCAGTAAAAGTACCACAAACGGAAGGGGAGCCCAGGCATACTACAATTATTTTGTATGCAGGGTGCCTGTTAAAATTCTTTTTTGTTGTCATTGCTCTGTTTTTAACCTGGTTAAATTTCCTCCTTCCCCAATCCCTAATGGTTTTGTTTCTCTGCATTGCAGAACTTTTTAATCTTTCTCCAGTTGCATGTATTTCACTGGATTCAGGAAATATGTTGTAATGCCATGTTCCCTATATGTAGTTAGAGTTAAATACAAGAGCTGACAGACTTCAAATGTAACGGTGACCTTCCTTTTTCTGTGGCCTATTGTACCTATGCTAAAATCTTGCAGAAAATACAATGGAATGGCACTTTGTATTTTAATGAAGCTTCAATCTGTAAGACTCAACTAAAGTAATTCTTGTAAATGTCAAAGGCTGGGGGATTTGCAGAAGTTGTGTTAGAGGATTAATGCTAGCTCAGAACTCTCTCTTAACTTAGAATCTTATGTATGGCTAAGGTAACGTAAATATATTCAGGAAAAAAAATACATGGCTCTGAAAGTATCCACTGTATCACTTTTGAATATCAGCTCTGCTCTCATTTTCCAGTTGCATCATCCATACATATTGAGCCTAGGCACAGTAATTGTGGTAATAAAGGTTGTAATTCATATCTAGAAAAACATTCTCTTTAATTTAAAAATGAGTAATTTTGCCTGTTTATCAGCAGCATGGTGCTGTTGGATCTGCCATTTTGTAAGCTACACAAAACCTGTCACCTTTTTTCATTTTGGCACATTTTGAGGCTCTCTCTATTGACATTTACATGTTCTAGTTTTGCTGAGTTGTAAGCAATTCTAATAAAGATCTTCACAATTGATTTTAAGCCCATGTAAAAGTACAATATTAGTAGCAGATGATGTTATCATGAAGCTCAGCATTAAGTCAGTAGTTGTAAGAAACACAAAAAATGGTCTCCTGTGAGAAGGAACCCAGGGACAAAGAAAAGCTGACAAGCATCTTGGAAAGGCCTTCTGGCAATGCAGTGTGATTTTGATGGTAATGTTTGGGTTTTCTGTTGTTTTCTACAATCAAATGCCAGCCCTAGAAATGGGTTTTGTGTTGACCTAAGCGAATTGGGAAAACACACCCCTGTTGTGTACAAAATTAAACTTCTCTGGTCCCTCAGGGCATAAAAATAGTACTAAGAGTGAAAAAAATATAGCAAAGTAACTCTCTGCAGCTTTTTTGCTCTGCTGCTGTTACATAATGCTGTTCTGAAAACCACACTGTACAAGACTGATGGGAATCTAGTGGTCCAGATAAGCTGCTGAAGTCCCAGATCTACATGAAATTCTAGCCTAAAATTTATAGCCTCAGTATGCATGTGTAGGGACTTTTGCCTCTAATTTGCTTGAGGAAAATACACACAGTGCTAGCTCTGGCTCCTAATCATGCTGCTGTCAGATGCTGAGCTGCCGAAGGCTGATTACGTCAAAGAGGAATTACAAAATATTTTTGGATTAATCAATGCTACCTTAAGCATCATCAGCTAATCTTTGCCTTTTTGGTTTTTTTTTTTTTCAATTCGGCATGTAGCCAAGAGTGAACACACAGCTTAAAATGACCAGCACCATCTCTTCCCCACTTTCACAGGGCTCATTTACGATAGCAGACACACTACGAAGACACAAAAGTAGCTATATCTATGAACAGGAAGAAAAATTCTAACCTTGCCATCTGATCCATGCTTCCAGGAACGTTTGTATATGAAACATTCTAAGCTCCAGATCACACATTGCCCACTGCTGCAGTCACCAAGAAACATAGATTGTGCCTAAGCGTTTTTCTAGAGTGATGGGGACAGGACCACCATGCAATTTCTATCAGCTTTCTGAAATCAAGATGTGGGTATTGCAAGAAGTTCTTTGCTTAGTGCCTGCTGGGGAAGCATTACACTTATTTTGATACTGTACATCCCGAACTCTTCCAACCACTGCTACTTAGACCCCAAATCCTGGTATACCTTCAGCTTCCCTAGCACATTAGCCCGGGTGCTAAAGATCATGACAAAGGTTTTATGGTCATAATCCTAGATAGTACTGCTGCTGTTGGTCACCTCAGTAGATGATGGTGGCTCCCACATCTTTGACAGTAGTAGAATTCAGAGGAGATTGTCATTCTCTTAAGATTTCTAGCTGGTATCAAAGCAAGCAAGCAAGCAAAATTTTAAAAAGGAAAAAATGGTAGGACACCTAAATATTAGAGTCACATGACTTGGTGAGAATCCCAGCCACAGACTCACGGTGATTCTGCATTCACACTCTCCAAACTGAGCTGTTGCCATTGTCTATTCAAGCCAAAGTCTTCAAGAAAGCTGAAGCTTTTACACCATGTAGTGGCCAACATCCCATGGAGTTGGGTGATAAAATATTAAATGACTTCCAATTTGTTATCCATTCTGTATCATGATAATGGTCCTCCTCTTAATGGTCTTTCTGGGAAACAACTTCATTGTTGCGTTGCTGTACTCAGACACAAGGACTGAGAGAAACTAAAACTGATGCTTTTAGTAACTGACTGCAAGACTTCATTAGCTATTGATCTTAAATCACCTATAGAAGAAAATCTGGAGGAGATGGCCACATCTTGAAAAATTCTAAACATTAGAGAAAACTCATCTCTTTGTAAAAGCGAGCAGAGAAAATAAAGGGTAGCAAATCATGGGTAAGAAATAAAAATGGTGAAGGTTCGGGTCGCACCACTTTTACACATTTACATCCCTGTTCATTCAGTATACTGTGTCAGAATTCGCAGATGGGGAACCAGTAAGGAGTCCTGTAACTCAGTAGTCATCTGAAAGCGCTCGTAATTGCTATTTTGTGAAAGCGGGAAACAAAGACTGGATTAGTTTTTGTGGGATTGATAATTTTTCGTATTGGTACTTAAGGAAATAGAATCAACCGGGCAATTCCATTGTTTTAACCAACAGGAAAATACGTGGGGAAAAACTACTTTCTCACATAATGGGAGCTGTGGATGCAGCTCGGGGGGGGGGGGGGGGGAATCTACGGCTGCAGTTAGGAACGATTTTACTGCATTTATACGAAACTTGCGTTTTCAGGGTCTGCAAGTTCCCGAGAGAAACAATACCGTGCACCAGCGTAAGGCAGCCCCCCCTGGGCGGCCGGTAAGAGGCCTGGGACAGACCCCGCGGCGGCGGCGGGCGGCGGCAGACCACCATCTATCTCTTCGGGACCAGTGCGGCTCTCTCCCCGGCGCACGCCGCCGTTCTCCGCCGCCTGGGACGCGTTTCCCCCGTGCCCCGCGGCGCGGCGCCGGCGGGCTCTAGGACCGCGCGGGCGGCGCGGCGGAGGCGGGCGGGTTGAAGGGCTCCCACCTGCCCCGCGGCCGCCCGCAGTCCCCGGTGCCGCGGGGCAGGCGATGAAGGGGCCGCGGGCGCCCGCGATGTTCGGGGCGGGCAGGTACAGCATCCCGCGGCCCGTCACCAGGAACCTGGAGGACCTGGACTCGGTGCAGAGCGTCCTGCTGCACAGGTCAGTGCCGGGGACGGGGAGGCGGCTGCGCCGGAGGAGGTCGCCGCAGCCCGGCCGGGACCCGCCGGCCGGCAGCTGCCCGGGCGGGGGGCCGGCAACGCGGCCCGCGGGGCAGCGGCGAGCCCCCGGCTCTCCGGGGAGGCTCCCCCGCGGCAGCCCTTTGTTGTGGAGGCAGGAAGCGAGAGGGGCCGTTGTCCCTGCCTCCCCTCCCTCACCTTCCCCGGGCGCCGGTGGGGCGCGGGCAGGGGAGGTGCCGTGCCGTGCCCGCTGCCGCGGGCGGCGTGAGCCGGGACTGCCTCGGTGGTCGCGGGAAGGGCAAGGGGCGGCTGCCCGCGGGGCAGCCACTCGCCCTCGGGCTTCCCGCCTTCCCTGAGAAGCGGGGGACCTGCAGGTGAGGGGAGCTCCCCTCGTGCACCTTTGAAGGGCGGCCTGCAGGACGGCATGGCAGCCCAGGGGCTACGCCTGCGTTCCTTACACGTGTAAGGAGACGGGGGGGCAGAGGGAAACTCTCTTGCATCAATTCCGTAAGCGTTTTGAACCCTTCTTTAAGGGGAGGGGGGAAAAAAAAATCTTAACTCGCACACAAACCCAAGATGGGCACTGCTTCGGTGGATGTGCGGGAGGCACGCTGCGTGAGAAGCTGCTGCTTTTTCCCCTGCCTTCACCATCCCTAACGTGCAATTCTCCGCAGCATCCCCCCACAAAGAAATCTCGACAATAGGATCTTACCCAATAGGCCAATGCAGGACTTTCAAAGCCACCCTCAGTGCCATTTTCTTTGCGCTGGCTGAGAGCCCCTTAAACTTTACAAGGAAAACACCATCCCATTCAGCAGTATCCAAGAGAAGCTCATCTCCAGTTGTTCTCTAAAGTGCCCATTTCCTAACGTGTTTTCTCGGCTAGGTTGATTTATTTCCTACTGCAAAGAAAAGGTACGCTCTCTCAGTGCCAACTCCAAGCAGCTATTGCTATGGAAACTAACAACTAATTATTAACTCAGCTTCTCTCCAGCTCAAAGCATCAAACTGAATAGTTGATTAAAATCCATTCCTGTGAACACTGAGGACGAAAACATTGAATGCAGCAAGGAGGGGACGCCAGAATCAGCCTGTTCCTGCATTGCACTCTAAAGCTGCTTTATAAGAAATAAGTGTGCCCATATGCTACCAGGGGACCCTCTGGTATCTGAAACCCCGCGCATGCATTTGTCAGTGACTTAACAGAAAATGTTCCATTTTAAGTTGGATTAAAAACATGCTGCCCCATGGTATTGCTTATATTAGTATACTTTCGGTGTAATAAGGTGCTATTCATACTTGAAACATTTGCATGTTGACTGACTGCAAATAATGGTTTTCTTTCATGCTCAACATGCCTGCTATGCATAGCAGGTGATCCTAAAAAAGCCTGTAGATTTAAAGTGAAGTAAAAACAGTAGGAAAAATCTTATTTGAAATTACAGCTGCTTTTCATGCTAGAGGGAACTCTGTAAGACTGTTTTCCAAAAGAATGAGATGGGTTGAACTAGTCTTCCTGAATTCTTCATGGCTGTCTTCTGTTGTTTTTATGTTCTTCTTCTAAAATACTTTCTGTCATCCAGTTGCATAGAGGGAAGTTGATATAGAAAGCTTAAAGAGTCAGAACAGTCTATTTTATTTCTTGAACACTGGAGTGTTTTCTCACAAAATTTCTGTTCCTTTGGTCTATAAAGGTAGCCTTCATTCTCCATTTAGTATCTTTATATGTATACAGTCCAGTGTCACCATTCAATTCATGCCACTTTGCTATGGATGGTCTCTATGTAATAATGTCAGAAAAGCTGTGAACAGATTTTGTAATCGCAGTCTTACTCGTGTAGTTTTATGTAAACCTTGTAATCACAAAATCTTATTTATTAAGGAATGCCTGTGAAATGTGCCTTTTCTCTCTTAAGAAAGACTTTGGTGGGGTAGGGGAAAGCTGTATTGTCATTAATCTTTAAAACAGAGGAACTTACTTCTGTCCCATTTTTGCTGATGCTGTGCACTGGAGGACTAAAAAATCAATAGGAATCAATAGTTGAAAAGCCTGTAATGTCACTCTTTAGCAATCCAGATTTTCTGTTATTTTTTTTTCAGCTGTTTGGGTAAAGCAGGTGTTAGCAGTAAGAAACAGAACTGTTAAACAATGATGAAAATATTTTCCTCTTAGTTTTATCTGCTTGTAATGTGTCATGTTATACCTGTGATATATCACGTTATGTCTGTCCAGCTGTTGATAGAGCCTTCCTGGAAATATTATCTGATTTCAAAACCAGGAGAAAGGAAAAAATGAAACAATAAGAAGTCACTTAGGCCTTCTTATTTCTTTAACAATATTAAGAGCTGTAATTTGAAGTATGGAAGGGGAGGGGCAAAGCAAAGGGACACTTAAAATGCTGTTGATACACATAGTCCGTGTAAGAAAGACAGATTCAACTATAGCACAGGTACATCCAGTGAGATTTATCTTGCAGTATTTCTATGGGCTGTTCATACTGTGTACACTCAACAAAAGAGCCAGACAGCTGGCAGATCCAGTCGTTAGAGAATTCTCCCAGTTTGGAGCACTGTTCAGATAGCAGAGAGACAGTGCTGCAGTGTGTGCTCTTCTTTGCCCACGCTGGCATTTAGCAGGGGGAATGACCCTGAAGAAGAAAGTGAGAGTGCTGAAAAATCAGGGATCTGATACAATTACTGGATAGTGCCCTGGCACCTCATGGGCATAAACTGGGTAGTCCTAAGTATCAGGTAGCATTCCCTCATAGCAGAGGGAGCGTTAGTTCACCCCAGTATACCAGGGGTGTAACATTGTCCCAGTTTTCAGCCCTGTGTTGAGAAGAGCTCCATTATATCCACAATTCAGGCCCAACGTGCCTGCTGAATGTGAACCAGTGAAATCTATCTGGTATATCATCAGTGAATCACGGGTCCTGGTAAAATTGCTAAGATCAGGCCTGACTATACAAACCCAAACGCGACAAGTTAGAGTAGTCATAAACGCTAGTCCTAAATTTCCCTGTGCTCTTCTGTCTAGCTGCTAGGAAAGACTGTAACTCCAGCCTTGTTTCTTCATCATCAGGTTGAAAAAATCATCTGTCAGTATGTAACAGTGGAAAAAATGTTAGTAGTTTAAATTGGACAGTGGTTGGAGTAGGGGTTCGTAAGTATCCATGCAACAGTACCAAAAAATAGAGTTACGCCCTAGTTATGTTCCCCCTTTGTTAGAAAGGACTGGTATATATCTTTGGTGTGTCCTATACACTGTCGTCTTTTAACTATGATCTACTCCTGAATATACATGTGGATCTAGGTAGACTGTTATTTTTAAAGTACAATAGCTTTTGAAGCAGGTTAAGCCAAAAAAGTAACAAGGAACTCTTGTTCTGAAATGAATTTCCACACATGGATTTAGTTCCTTGCAGAAACAACTAATCAGAACAACCTTAAGGCAAAAGAGAGTGCTTTTTAATTATCCACTTTTAAATGCTCATTAACCAGTTGTCCAGTAAGGGTGAACAGTAGTATTGATGCCAATAATGCCCTGTGGCAAATTTTTGCCATCTGCTTGTTAATAACAGCAACCTAGCATAGAAAGCTTATGGGTTCCTTAGTGAGAAACATCAGCCCAACTACTTGGACTAAGTGTAAAGGATCTGCCAGAAGACAAATTATTTCAAGTCTTTTCCTAATATTTACGCACAAGAAATAAGAGGCTTTCCTCTCGAGAGGGATTGTGTGGGAAAATCTGTGTCTTCACTAAAATAAAATCCTGCTGTGTGAGATATATTATGTCTTGCAATCTTTAATTGTTCCCACAGCAGCAAAATTTCCACATTCATTTCAGAAAAATACTTAGGTGACTCCCAACTACCTCTCTCGGTGGACCAAAATCTTCCATCATCCTTTCCTTCATGATATGGTTATCCCTATAAAATAGTAAGTAGTGTAAGACCGCTGCCTCCTTTTTAGAGAGCCTGTATTTCTCACTTATTGAGCAAACAACTGGAAACAATTAACCAACTCTTGAACTCAGTGAAATTTGACATAACTAACACAGGACCATCTGGCATAGACTATCACTTCTCTACAGAAACACTGCAGTGTGCTGTTCAGTGTATTAAAAATGCTTGCAAATACAAGCAGAATTAGGGAGGGCAGGACAGTGTATCTCGCCTACCTTTGTTAAAATTCTAACTCCTGCTGTATTCCTCTTAGAAAATTGTAACTTGTTACGCTCTTTGGGAAATGCTGTTTATGCAGACTATTTTGTTTTCACAAAGTAAATTGTTTGGGAAGTGGGGTACTTTTAAAATATTTTTTTCCACCTGTTCTTCTGGAAGTGAAAGGAAGAATGAAAGTTGATGCATATCTTGCATTCTGACAATTGGAAACAACTAAATATCTGAATTTTTGTTTTGTTTTTTTTAAAAAGAATTGCCTAACATGCAGGGATTATATACTTTGCATGAAGTGGTTGTTGCCAGCTCAGATAGGAAAAAACCCCCTTGAATTATCTACAATATCCTGTCCTGAACTCAATGAAACCATATTAGAACAAACTTATTTTTTCTTTAAGTAGGGGATGTTTTTGTCTCCTCCTTTGGATAGGTTTGTTGTCTTAAAATCCACACAACAGCGATTTGTCTGTAAAATCAGGTCTTGTATAGGCACTTCAGAATGGCCACAAAATTTAGTATAGGTATCTCTAACTACTCCAGTTGAAGCCTTAATCACATGCATACAAGTCCAAAACATTCCTATCTGTTAATTCACTTGAAATCACACTTATTAACGAACACTTCCCTAAAACAGTTTCAAGCACAGGAATTTCATACCAGAATTCTGTGACTATAAAACCTCACTGCTGAAGCTGTGCAAATATCCCACTGAGCAGAGATTAAATCCAACGCATTAAAAATGTTCCAACAATTATTCTCCATCCCTTTCCTTATTCACCATGCGTGTCCTGATGTGTTTACTGACATAGCTACACAGCAAGTTGTCTGCAGGGTTGCCATGGGTCTTGTTTTTCATGGATGTGAATAATTTAAGTCCTGAAAACTGAGTAGGTTTTTTTCTCTCTCTCTTGACTGTGCATGATTTTGCATTTGTAGACTGCCTTGACTGCTTTAAGGTGCCAAATCACCGAGCTTGTTTGGGTCTGTCTCACATCCTTGCCTCTCCTCCCTAACCTAACTGCTCTCCTGATTAACCTAAAGAGAAGTTATCGTAGTTTCTCTCGACTCTTTAAATGATCATAACGGGGCATAACACAAAGCACGGAAGTATTCCAGTGCTAACCATTTGACTTGATGAAAATTACTATTTACCTCACGTTTCTTTCTCTGGATCAGTTTTTGATTATAAGCAATGCTTTGAGGCTCACCCCAGGGCTATGAGTTTCATTAGCAGTCTCTTTTATGGAACTGTTGCTGAGACCTTGGTATCAGACAACTAAATAAATAGCCTGTTCTCCATTATGCGTTCCCTATTGACGCACTGAAAGACTTTCGAGGGACTAGTGAGACTCAGCTGTTTGTTTTGAGGAATTAAACGGGGAGGTTGGGCACTTCGAAGCGTTTGTTTATTTACGACTCTTGCCAGCCAAAGGAGGCAGGCGAGCTGGCCTTTCTGTCAGAAGCCGCGCTAAAACTACGCTTTACCTCCTCCCGAGGCGGGCAGCGGTGCGTGCCGTAATTACTGCTTATGAAAGCCTGGTGCTCTGAGGCCCGTTGCCGGTTCCTCCCGGGGCCGGCCGGCGGTGCCGGGACTCTCCGTGGGCGCGGGCCTCACGGGCGGCGGTGCCGCCGCCGCGACCGTTAACGCTCCGCGCGCGGCAGCCCTGGGCAGGACGCGCCTTCAGGCTTCCCCCCTCGTCTCCATGGCGCCGGGCCGGGGCCGCCAATGGGAAGGGCAGGGCGCGGGTCACGTGCCCCCCTTTCCCCCAGGCCCCCCCCCCCTCCGGCGCGCTGGGGTGCGGGTGTCATGGCGTCCGGGGGGGACGGCGGGAGTGGGCGCGGAGCAGCTGAGGGGATGGAGCCGTCGAGGGGAGAAGGCGTTGAGCGTGCGGGTACCGCCGCCGGCGGCGGCAGCGAGAGCGGCTCGTCCGCCACTTCGCCGTCCGCGAGCTCCGAGTAAGGGCCGGGCGGGGACGGCGGCGTTCGGTGCCCTCCGCTGCCGCGGGGCCGGGCGGGGGGAGGCGGGCCGGGCCGGGGGTTTTCCCCGGGCGGGTCGTTTTTTAAGAGTGCGTTTCTCTGACGGAACCCTAAAAGTAACGTGGGGAGCGGCAGCGTTAGTTCAGCTAGCGGGCAGCCCCTCGGGCTGGTGCCTGTACCAAATGCTTGGGCGCTGGAGGTGCAGCCCTCCTGGTTTAGTGGCCTGGCTTTGGGGAAGTGGTGGGTGAGAAGACCGTTCTGTAATACCAATACATGTTTTAAAGTCGTGTGCGCAACCGCTGGCGTTTTCTTTTATTAGGGTTTTGGTTTTTAATTCTTATAAAAACTTACTCTCTGTCAGATCCCTGCATTAAAGCAACTCTGCTTGACAGTTCAAATGTGTATTTCGAGGTCTAATCAATGGCATTTTGTTCGGCCTGTTATTTTCATTCTGCAGTGCGGTGAGGAAGAAAAAGAAGATTTACGTGGGAGAGGTTTGATGTGTGTTTAAGTATACTTGGTTTTGTAGTTGTCCCATACTTCTGGCTCGCTGAGAAACAAAGCTGTTCGGTGCACACCTACCTTACTTTGTTTCTGTGTTTATATGCCAGAACTCAACTGTAACACTTTTCTGCCTGAGGCCATGCTTTTTTTTTCCTTTTGTGTGTATTTGGGTTTTTTTTTCCCAATTCTTTCATCTAAAATGCCTACTTACTGGCGTTCTTTACATGCGTTCAGAGGATAAAGCCGTGTGCCACAGTTTTCAACACAGAACACAATGTGTAATACTGTTGGATAAATTGAGATGCCTCTTTTCTATCACTGCATCAACAGAACTGTGAAGCTTTAATTTTGGGTCCAAATAGTTTCTCCTGTTGGACCTGTAACACTCCAGCCTTCTGAGTACAGAAACAAGAGGTGAAGATGTGACTTGTAGTGAAAAGGGAGGGAGAAACAGAGTGCAGTTTGGCAAAGTAACAGGTACAAAGATAGGCCTGTTAGCTATTTGAAGATAATGGCATTTGTTCCTCTACAGATTATCTGTATCTGGTTTTATAATTGGCCATATTTGATAAATTAAAGAAAGAAAAACCTTGGGAATGGTCTTCTGAATTAACAGTTACTGACTTCCAGAATAAGCTTCTGACAGTTGAAACCGTGCTGCTTGATAAAACAGCTAATGTGACAAAACCAAGACACACCAAGGAACGTTCATGTGAGGGCAGAAGTAAGGGTGATAGGAGTGCTCTTTTCTCAGACCCCTGTGATTTTGTCCAAGGCCCGTTTTCAGGCAGATGTGTGAAGTGAATATGCCATTGTGGAAGTAGTGTGGTTTTGTTTTGGTTTTTTTAATAGTGTTGTCTATTTTAACAGAGTTTAACATTTGCTGTCACTTTCACTGGTTGTGATGGATCAGAACCCCTCTAGGCAGCCACAGCTATTAAGAAGATGGCAGCTTTGCGTATATACCAAGTTGATGCCTCAGTCTGAAGCTGTACTTTGTTGTTGTGTAGGCAAAGGTTGGGAAAACTAAAGATGATCTTTACTGCTGCAAAGTATCATATGGGTGGAATTTAATCATACGGTGCAGTAAAATAGTTAACCCTTGCTTTGTTGTTTTCTTTAATTGCTTTAAAACAAGGCTCATAGATGTTAACTGTTTATTGTTTCTGAGTTTCCTTGGGTGAGAACTGTCACTTGCTTCGGAATCAGAACTTGGATCCTTTGCTTCTAGTATATGTTTCTTCCATACATGGACAATTTAAACTGGCACAGTTTTTCAGACATTTATCTCAAGGAAGAAATATCTGTGTGGGATCCGTGAAACTGTTCTTAGAGGAATCCGGGTCTTCCAGATTTTTAGATTCCTCGATTGAAGCTTCCAGGCCTACACAGAAGCTCAGGTTATTGTGTAAGTGCCTGTTTTGGCACAAGGGAAGAGATGGAAATGAGATTATTTTTTTTTTTCTTTTATCTTGGTTTAAATCAATTGTGAAATTAGGAAAAAAACTGTCATACTAGGTGCAGATTTCTTATTTCAGACTTTGCTTTTTTAGATGTCTGTATGGATCTGTATTCAGAAAGTGATAGTACCTTTACACTACTCTCACGAAAATGCCTTCAAGGAGAGCAGTTCATGCCCTTGTGACGCTTTTTCAGTCTTCTGTCTTTATCAGCTTATTTGCATAGAGGGACTTTGTCCTGTGTGCCCCTCCTTGAAGAGCCTTCTCTCTGGAGCACTTCTGTTTGAGTGGACCCAGTGTAAACACCACACCCCCACCCCCACCCCCCCTTTTTTTTCCCCCTTGGTCCATGTCGTAGCTTCTAATGAGAACAGGCAAGGAAGCTGGAGAACATGAGCGCGTGAACTGGCATCCAAGTTGAAGTTTTGACATCTACCCCAAAGAAGAAAGCTTTTCCAAAGAGCACAGTCCCTTTTAAAGAGGGAATAAAAAGGCTATCACAAATCACAGGAGTTTCTGCTAACCCAAATGTTATTTCTTTGTAAATTTCTAATGTCTCCTTTATCAATTTTGGTTTTTTCCCCATTTTGCTTACATGCACCAGACTGCAGGAGTACTTCTTAAAAAAAACAAACCAAGGAAAAACTCTGTCTTGTTATTTCTTACCTACCACCTTTTGAGAAATGTTAGGTTAGATAATTGTCTGGCCCTAACAACAGCCTTTAGGTGTTTTTATCATTCTTATACTTTTCTTGAGTAAGATACTCAAGATCTTGAGTAAGACGTGGTGGAAGAGGCAAACTCTGACTTACCCATGACCATCAGGAATAGCCAGATTATCACAGGTGGTGGCTCTTCTTTTAAAACTATCAATTTGGGCAAAATAATTAATAAGTACAGAGGAAGTGTATGATGTTTCTTCCCGTCTGCAACATCCATAGACTTCCCTAACTCATTGGGGTTCCAGGAGGAGAGTAATGCTGACGTTTTCTGTATTGTTAGTCCAGCCAGATCCTCTCTTTGAGCCCTTAAAGGTGCTGTGGTGCAGTGTCTTTGTACAATGTTCTCTGTTCAGCTAAACTTTGAAGCTGTATCATTTATCTGTGTATTCAAATAAATGCTCTATTGGAATTATATAATACTAGTTTTAAACAGAATTTGCATCCTTGAGTCAGTAAAATTAGCTAGTTCTAGTATAAAATGTATGAATGTATGTTAACTTCAAACAACTAATGATTTTAATTATGATGTAAGTCTCCATTCTAGTTTTTCCTTATTTCTTTTTTATCAGTGTGGACTCAGATTCATAGAAAGGGAGACCTGTCTGTCATCTAGTCAGGAAGAATGAACTGGTCTTGTCTGTTCCTGAAAATGTTCCATACAGAACATCCCAGATGTTCCTTACATTGCCTGCTAATGCTCTTTTTTTTTGGTTTTTTTTTTTTGTTTTTTTTTGGTTTTTTTTTTTTTTGGAGGGGGGCTGGTGATCAAACAGCTATCTTAATATTTAGCTTAAATACTTTGGTACGTTAAACCACTAAGTACTCCTGCTTTGACCATTATTGATCCTCATCCTTCTGTAGTAATACTCTGTGGTTCATCTTGGGGAGGGGAGTGGTGGACCATTTGGTCTGTTGCCTCTCAGCTATAATTTTTTGTTTGGTTTTTTTCTCAGCCAAAAGAGTATGATTTCCTTCAGTCTCTTTCCCTTTAAAACATGTTTATAAACTACTTACTATTTGTCTCTGTGCTCTGGGCTTGTTCCAGTTCTTACATCTTTCTTTAAATGTACTATCCAAAACTAGACATGGTTGACACATCGCCATTGCCAAATTAGGACAAAAAATTTTTTGTGTTGTGCAGATGGTACTCCTGTTAATACGTCCTGTAGTTGCTTTGCCTTTTCTTTGCAGCAGCTTCTTGCTAGTGACTTAGTGATCCACTCCAGCTGCTAGAACTTTTTCTATAGCAGTGCTGCCTCTTTACTTTGTTGTGTATTTTTGCCTGTGAGCTTGAGTATGCTATTTTGAACTTGCCTTAAAAAGTGTTACCTAGATTTCATCTTGGGGATTTTTTGGTGATGTTGAGCTGATTTTAAAATGTTAATCTTGTCTTTCCAAAGTACAAGACTTCTTGTAAATGCGTAAGGGAAGAAATAATGGGAGAGAACAAATAGGATGGCATTTTTTCTCTAAGAGAAAGCCCCATTATGCCCATGAATGTAATTGCTAATTAAAACTTGTATATGTAAGAAATGGTTTGGGGTTGGTTTTGTTTGTTTGTTTTCAGAAAAGGGAATATTGCTTTTTGCAGTGGCTGTTTTCCTGTAAGGCATTTGAAGAAACTCTTTTAACATTTGTGAGGGATGTCTTTCCTTGCCATATCCATCATTTGTCTGAGAGGAGCTCTTACCCTTGTGGCAAACTTAAAGCAGTTGAGATTCAGGAGGCAACTCCCCCCCCCCCATTGCACTCTTCCTATCCTCTCCCTACCTGAAGTAATCAGATGTCATTTGCATAGCAGTCTTCCTTATCAGAGCTGTCACTGATCTTTCTTCTTTCTTTCCCAGTGACCTTGAACCTGAATGGTTGGATGGTGTGCAGAAAAATGGGGAATTATTTTATTTAGAATTGAGTGAAAGTGAGGAAGAAACTCTGCTTCAGAACAGCTGTCCAGAAATGCCAGCAGTGAATCATGTCAGGTTTCGTGAAAATGAAGCTGAAGTTATTCAAGAGGGATCACGAAAAGAAAGAAAGTATGAACTGAAGAAATTGACGAAAATATTAAAAAAGAAGAATCTTTTACCAAAGCATTCTGATAAGAAAGGCAGTGGAAGCTGTAATGTGCACTCCACTGGTCCTACTTCCATATTGAAACACCAGTCTGCTCAGAAAATGGGTGTCACTGTGCAGCAAAAATACAAAGATGTATATGTTTATGTAAATCCCAGAAAACTGTACAGCGCTGAAGAAGATGAGCAGCACAGGCTGCTGGAGGCCTTAGTAGGGATTGTCCATCAGTCTTCATGGAGCAGAAGAGCGGAAAAACAAGGCAGGAAGGATAAAGTCATCAGAGGAATCAGTGAAGAGAAGCTTGTAGTACATGGCTTGGTGCCAGGTAGTTCAGCAATGAAAACAGGTCAAATCTTGATTGGTAAGTAATCGAATGAATAGTTAACTTCTGCACTCTTCCTTTAAAATGATGATACAAAAAAAAATTTTTTTTTTGAGGCAGCTGACTTTAATATTCCTGAGACATAAGCAATTACTTAAAACAACTGTTTTGTCAGTTCTTGAGGGATTATTTTAAATAAATTTCATTGTATCTGATGTTTTCTTACCTGTTCACTTTTACTGTATTAGTGGTTTTAAGAACATGTGACATAAACTAGAAGGTGTTAATACAGTAAGGAGATGACTATCCTTTAAGCTTACAGCGAATGAGCAGCTTGAACTTGGAGCAACAAATACCCCACCACCACCTGCTTTAATTTAATGCAGAATTTGTTCAGTAGGTAAGTGGGACTGGGGAAAAGCTGTAGTCTGCCAAATACTGTATTTTGTTTTCATTTTTTTCCACACCATTCCCCTTAGTTAAAAAGCTTTACTGTATATGAGGAAAAAAGCACTGAGTACGATATATGTTACAAACTTTCTGCACAGCCTAGTTTGGATATTCCTCTGTTTAGCAAGTATAACAGCTGCTTCTTCAGCAGTTGTGATCAGAACGCCTCCAAATACATAGTGGGACTCCAGTTTGAGGAGGCATTGAGCCAGTATAGCAGCTCTCCTTTGTGTTGGTTTGGCTCGTCAGACACTTCCATGAGCTGATGCAACTAAATAACTTGGCAGAAAACTAACCCAGAAGAAAAACTGCTTGTCTAGTTTTTGCTGGTATAGTTAAGTCAAACTTGGGTTACAGAAGGTCTGACAAGCACCCAAGCGTGAATAGTGGAGGGAATGAACTTCTGTGGCTGGTAGTGAAGGAGCAGAAATACTCCTGCTTCCAGCATCAAGAGGCCATTAAAAGGACTCAGCACTCACAAGACCCCAGCCTCAGAGACAGTAAATGTGAGACAGCTAGCCTACACCTGCAAAGGGTGGAAGGTTGTTTAATTACCCTTGAAGTTGGTCCCTCGTAGAGAGAGCGCAAAGATGTGATGTTGATTAGAAGATCGTGAAAATCTTAATACTGTAGTAGCACAAATCCCACAAAGTCAGTACGAGTGCTTTTGAAATTCCAATGTTGTGTGTGTAAAAAGGCAAATCGTGCTTTGACTAGCTGATTCTTCTAGCGCATATTTTTGGTAGGGATGCTAAAGAATACTCCAGAGGGAGAATTGGATAACTTTCAGATTTTACCAGAAAGAACTGATTAGTCAAGAAGTGGGAGATGCAGACTGAGGAGGAGGAGGGAGTGAGTTTCAGCTTGATCTGCTTAATGGTGTTTAATCTAATTAGTGTAAGCGTGGGTATTTATAGCCTGTAGGTTAATTTTGAGACACAAATTTGTACATAACGGCATGTTTGTAAGAGCAGGTGTGAAGTCAGAACAGTGTAGGCAAATACCAGATCCATGAGATAAAGCTAACCTTCTAAATGGAGATGGTACTTCATCTGCAGCGCTTAATGCTTCCTGGAGCTAGTGAGGACAAAAACTGTCTTTGTTTTGTTTTAAATAGAAGAACATGTAAATTAATCTAAAGAGTCTTGCAGTTTAATATGTCCTAGCCTATCATCAACCTATATTGCCTTGTTTTTGCACAGTGGAAACAAATACTTTTAAGCGTACTGTAGTCATTCAGCTCTTAACTGGGAAAATGAGCTGTATTCTGTGCCAACAGTATAAAATGTATAATTTTCATATAAAAATACTTTCAAATTATATATCTATAGTGAATGCTGAGTACTCTGGAATTTTTATGTGGTATCTAGAAATAGGGATGCTTTGCATAAATGAGATGCTCAGGTTTCAGTGCTGTATGCATAAAGACTATACAGTAAAAAAAAGTTTTGTTCCAGTCAAAAAACTGTATCTGGTTTACTGCTTCCGCATTGCACATCAGAGGATGGGATAGCTATGGTATGCACCCAAAGCCTGATTTGGAAGCAACTGAAGTTCAATAGGATCTGAAGTTGGACAGAAAGTTCAAGAAAAATACAGTAGAACTTTGCTTTTTTTGTTGTTTTTGTTGTTAAAAGTAAGTTTTAGGAATCCTGTTGTGAATTGTGGAAACAGTCAGTAAAGAATATTTCTGTGGTCAGTCTAAAATTGAAGTATTTGCACAAAAGTTCTTGAGCCATGAGGCAGCTTCTTGAGCCATCACAAATGAGGAATACCTGATCAGTAGAGCATGATGCCTGGTGGCTGGTTTGGTTATAACTTTGTTCATCCTCATTGACCTGCATATACATAGATATTAACCTGTTCTTGTTTTGCTTTTTAATATTTTAATAGCCTTCAATGGTGCAGACCATTTTTTGTAGTAGTCTTTTGTGAAGCAAATACTAAGTGTATTTTCCTTTTAAAATACGTGCTTCAAAATGACATACTGTGGTCTTCCTGGTTACCAGTTTGCAACACGCATTGCAGGCAAACAGTCTTGGCTCAGGGAGTTGTTACTGAATGTAACTTTTTGCCAGTTAACATAAACCTTCACATGACTGTTTCAAGTACTGAGAAGATGAAAACAAAAGAAAACAAGACCCCAAACAATTAAGAAAATGCCTTTTTCCCTGCCTTCTCCAGGCTCAGTTTCAGTCAAACATCTCTTCTCTCCCCTTTCCCAGTCTCGGGTAGCCTTGTTTTTACTGCATGTTAACACTGTGCATCCCAACTCCTTTGGTGAGATAACGGGTGGCACAAGAGGGATTGTGTGTGTGATGTTTTCCTTCTGCCACTCCTCGCTTCTTTCTTGTTTTCCTCTGCTGCAGCATGACTTCTCCACAGGCCGCAGCCCTTCAGGGATGGGTCCCCTCTGTGGGCTACGGCCCCTCCTCTAGTGACTGCTGCTCGCTTTTCAGTACATTTGGGCAGAGGTGCCGTGGCTCCCCTGGCTAGGTGATGTTTTGGTAGGCGGTGAGTTGCTTACACTAGCTTTGGAACTGGCTATGAGCAGCACAAGGCAGCTCGCGACCTCCTGCCACGTGAGTCACTCCTGCAGCACTCCCGCTACCAAAATCCTGCCAGTAATGCCCGATAAGAGTGTTGTAACTCTCCCATCTTATTTAAAATTTGAGCTCTAGATTATTTTTCCCAAGGCTTGGGTTTGTAATATGTTAAATAATAACCAAGTTAGTGATTACTTTGTATTTTCATTGGCAAATTAGTTAATTTTTCAGTGGTAAGTACGGTAGCCACTGACATGGCTACCAAGGTTGAATTGTAAGGGAGATTAAACTCTCTTCATTTTTTTCACTCTGAATAAACAGTTACAAAGTGGTTATTGCTTTAACATTTCTTAGTAGAAATAACTGATTTTTCCCCCCTAAATAATCACTTTCCTTAGGTGGCTTGTTCAGTTTATTCTGAAATGTATATCCCTTATAGCTTTGAACACTTAAAACATCTGTTTATTATTTGTGCACTACACTGTAATTTTTTTATTTAAGATTGCATATGGAAGTCGTAAGTCTTGTTGCTGTACTTTATTAACCAAGTAGAATGCAGGCGCTGACCATATGAAAGTAAATACAACAGTTTTGCAAGCTAAAAAACCCCTGCCGCTTTGTAACTCTGTAAAAAGATGCCACTCTATGCATGTGTTATCAGTTCATTTATTTATTTATTTATTTTAATATTTAGCAGTTCAGCATTCATCTTAAATTTTCAAAACAAAAAGGCCCTCATTGATTTTTAAATTCTTGCTGTCACTTTCATTTTGGTTAAGATGAAATACAGTTGCTTTTATCTCATGTTTTTTTAAGTGTCTTCTGTATTTTTGGCAAAACTTTTTCTTGCTTGAGTTCATTATTAACAATATGCAAAGCTTGGTCTGCTGTGTAAAATTTTCTAGTCTCATGTGTGAGCATATCTTCAAAGATGAAAAAGCTCCACTAAATATTCCTTCTTAGATCCAGGCAAATGACAGTTGTGATAGGAAATGCCATTATAATTTGATTTTATTTTTTTTCCTGCTCTTCAGATTGAAACCTATCCAATTCACAGCAGGGGATATTTCTTAAAAATGCTGATGATCATCATCTTTGCTGTAGTACAAATGGAAAAGTAATTCCAATGACACTGAAAATACAGGAAAGGTCTTTGCACTAGCAGAGCGTACTATTGTTACCCTCTTTGAAATTATCTTCTGTTCTTATTGTTCTCATCACCGAATATCTGAACAGTTTGCATGAATTCTCTCACCTGATCAGTAGGGACAGTTGTCAAAAAAGTGTGAAAACTACCCAGGGACGGGGATTAATCTTGGATGATAGTAAAGATGAGCTATAATTACCCCGTTTTGAACAAGTATGCAAAAGATGCAGGCTGCTGTTGCAAGCTTCAGTTGAAAGGTCCAGATCCCAGCCCCATTTAGTGACAAATGGTTTTCTATGGATTTCTAGTCCAGTAATTCTGTTGATGTTATGTGGGAGGGTTATTTGTTTGTTTTCCCCAAATAAAGAAATGTTTGAGTAATCTTTGCTCATTTTAATTTTAATAGTAAAAATGCAGATACTGCTGTTGGAGTTCTGAAGTTTTGGTAAACGAGGCCATCATTGCTAGAAAGTCAAGTATATCTGTTAGATTTCTATAGCATAGACTAGTGGTTTAAAATGGTAATCCATTTACAAAAATTAAGCAACTTGCAGTCATCTTCAGACAGTCAAAGTAAATGCTGTTTTTGTCATTTGCAGACCATGGAACTAAGAGTCCTGTCAGAAAAACGTCCTTGAAAGGACCAAAATACTGTGAGAGTTTGAGGTTTTCATGAGGAATTACCATATATGGTGTACTTGTCGAAAAAGCTCTCCAAAGTAGAGATGTTGGGCACGCAAGATAGAAATACAGAGCTTGTGTAAGCTTTGCTGTGTTCTCACTGTGGAGTTTGGGATGTCATTTACGTTCTTTTAATCTCCTCGTGAAGCATAACAGCATTGGTTTGGGTAAAAGCAGCCTGCTAACATACAAAGCAAGTAATTGATCTGGCTTTCTTCAGTAGAATGTGTTCCATACTTTGCCTTTTTTGGAAAGGAGTATGTGAACATTTATAAGTACTTCCACCAAGTCATCACCAAGAACAGAGGAAACTAAATATCAGGATTTCATGAAAAAAGTGTCCTCAGTCCTTTCGTATGTGAACAACATGGTTCTGATTTTAATTCAGCCAAAAATGTTCACTTCCCATCACAGCACGGAACTGGTATTCATTTATCAGTCAGGGTACCCTGGCTTAATGCAAAGAAGATCTACTTTTAGAAATGGTGCTTGCAGGTTTATCTTTAGGGAATGGATATTTCACAAAAGTAATAGTCCTGTGCCTCATGTGGCAAAGTGATAGGCAGTTCTGAAATAAACATTTTAGGGATGCCAGCAGTCCCAAAGACTTTGCTAAACTTTGTCTTTAAAAAAGCAGGAATAATTTCATCAGCTGTGTGCAAAATAGGTGTCTTGAGATCAATGTACACTGTTTTTAGCTACTGCTGGCTGGACGTGAGAAGTTTTTTTTAATGAGAAGATGGAAAGACAGAAAAAAGAAAATAGGAAAGAATTCCTGCCTTCTCTCTCTGTTCCGTCACTCTAGTGAAATTCAGTTTTGCTTGGCATTGTGTGGAGAACGTATATGGACATCTTATAGTTTCTTTGTGGACTGAGAATCTTTTTAAAAGTGATAGAATTCAAAAGCTTGATTATTCATTATTATGGGATTAAGAAAAAAGCTTACTTTATTCCTTAAAGAGAAGGACATGTATTTTTCTAAAGATAAATTTATTGACTCAAGGTCTGATATCCTGGAGCCACCTGAAGAAAATTTATTTCCTCTATTGCAGTTGTTCACTGTGTCTCTAAAAATGGAACTGAGCGAGACTTTGTTTTAATGTTCGTCATCTTTTAACATATATGCTGGTGACTTTCATGACAGACAATAGTGATCTTATTGCTGGCAGAAATGCAAGCCAATAAGAGCAGGTCACGTGCTATTCTATGTAGTATTATACAGTAAAATTTTTGTATACAAATGTTTTGTTGAAAAGTAAAAAAAAAAAGGGGGGGCAAAATTTCACATTATTTATATCAGAATTGAAAAGAAGATTTCACGCAAATGTCTGCTTCTTGTCTACATAAGTATATACATCTACTTCAGCAAAAAGGATAAAGTTCACTTTGATCTCTGTACTTAAAAAAAGTCAGTTGGAGGGGCTTTTTCACCCGCTTCATAGAGCACAAGAATGATTGAAAAATGTATTTGCAGTACCATCTGTAGAACTTTTTTCCTCTCCGCTAGTGAAATCTCTCTCCACATCTGAAATTCAGCAATGTTTCAGTCTGGGAAAATTTGACTTAATTCTGCAAACCATCAATTTAGATCAACTTAAACAATGGCAAACACTATTTACCCTTTCATTTCATTTAATCTAAATTGATTAAGCATTAAGTAAGTGAAATTAGATTAAACTTTATACATTCGCGCTATATTTCTGACGGTCTTATTGTCTGAAGAGCTAAGTCAGTCTCACTTCCTGTAAGTTTTTCACACTGCTAAAGGGGAGGAAACAATTGTCACAGAAAGTGTAGATGTGAAACTCTAACAAAGGAACACTTGCATGTATAAACTCTTTCGCTGGCATTAATTACCACACTGGATAGATCTTGTGGTCATGTTCTGCTTTAAGATATTCTGTGTTCATAATTTTACATACTTCCTATTGTGCCAGTGATGTCTTTCATTCTGTTACTTCATAGTCTCTATTCCCTGAATGCTGTTGTGTTTGGCAAAAAGAAAAGAAGGAAAAAAAATCGCAAACCCCGCCCCCCCCCCCCCCCCCCCCCCCCCCCCCCAATTTTGGACACTCCATACTGATAAATGCAGATTTTCTCAGTTGTACGTTGAGTCGCAGTTCTTTAATAGCGATACGGCATTTTCTGGCAAAATGAAGACAGTCTTACAGGATTGCTTTGGCTGTGTCTTCTGGAAAGCTGTTCCATTTATGGTACATGATTACATTTTTACAAATTGAATGGAATAAATATTTACTGCTTCAATGAAAGTTTTACATGTGTACATTAGGCATCAAATAAATAAAACACTTTGAATATATAACATGTAAATACTGATGGATCATCTCCTTTCAAAGTGTCTTTGTATAGTCCGCTTTGGGAGATGTGGTTCAAAAATACTCCCTTAAGTGCTGAGGTGTGTATGTCTTCACAAAATGCGTGCAGCTGGTTTGAATGGCTTTGTGAATTAGATGACTGGCTTTACAACAGAATTCGTAAAGTCTCTAGTAAAACAAATGGAACACAAACAACTTTTGTTTAAACAGTGTTCCAGATGAGTACAAGAGCAAATTTATGCTTTCTCTTGTATTTTTGAATGATGATCTTTAATACAGTGTTCTTCAACAAAGAACGTAGTAATTCTGTTTATAATTTCTTGTTATATTAGAGTAGCCTGAACACTCTGCTTTTGATTACTAATTTTCAAGTCCTGAAGCTCTGGCGTGGACTTACTGAGTTGCTTTTAAACGCTGTTTGACTTTCAACTTTCCTGTCTTTGAATTATTGTTGCACTGAAGATTTGATGGGCTAAAACTTCACTGTGCTGTGTATCAAGAAACACAGAGGTTAGGGAGAGAGCTACTATTACTTGAAATAGAAAAAACTATTTAATTCATTCCAAGGAATGATAACATTTTGTGTGTATAATAAAATTCACCTTTTCTTGGTTTTGCTGTAAGAAAGAGTAGGAATGAATTTTCTTTTAATGTAAAAGAACAATGAGCAGCAGTTGGTTGTTGCCTAGTGTATTAAAGAGGAATATTGCTTGCATTTTGGGGAGATTCAGTATTTCCTCACTGATGATTAGTTAAGGAGAATGTTCTTTCTCTCATTGGCCTTAATTGTATTTTGCACTGATTTTGAGCAATTGACCTAGTGCCTAGGAAGAACTCCAGTTGTATTTGATGGTATTTAATAATAAGGGAGAAGATAGAATTAATGATAAACTGTCAGAATTCTTCTAAACTTTCAGATTCTGTTGTCTTTACTAGATTCTCAGGAAATGGAGAGACCTCAGAGACGCAGATTCAACTTTTCCTTAGTATGCACATCATTATCATCACTGTGTTAGTTTGAGCTGAGCAAGTCTTCTCCCTAGAAACCTCAAAATATATACTGAAACTTACAGTTCAGTGCTTTATTTCTGCAGTTGAGCACATTTTTGTTGCCAAGTGAAGGCTTAAAATAAAGTTACACTAATGTGCACGTTTGCTACGAATCCATATACTTTTTCTAATCTCTTTACACTGCCTGAAAGAGTGATGAGCAGTGCTGCCACTACCTGGCTGAGGATTTCTCTATTGCAGGTGTAGTTGAACACTACTGTAATGCTGCCTCTGGCTTTTCACCTGTCCTGCTGCAGGAGATAAGGACAGGTGTCCTTTTGCTGCTTCTAGCCTATGTGTTCTGGAATTCATAGAGTTCCCTGAACCCTGCAAGTGTAGCAGCACTAGTTGTGAGGAACATGCTGGTTTATTTCACCTTTTTCAGTAAGGCTCACCTAAGTGCGATGAGATATAAATGTAGATACAAATAATAAAACAAACTGTGAACAGAGGAAATAATGAACTGTCCAGCTGCCTTTGGATTTACATTATATCCACGTACCTTCGCTATGCCAGTCCCAGAATGCCTCCCCTCACATCTTTCCCCACACATGGGGATATACCTCATACTGCTTTTATAATACCCTTCCCTCCCCTGCCCTCTTAACAGCTTTTTGGACAAGTCAGTGTTTGCTGTGTCTGATTCTGAACTGCCCTTGCACGAACTGGGCAGCCTGGAGCAGAAACAGGGCGGGTGATGAGCTCAGGGTGCAGCTTTACCTGGGGCAGGAGAGGGAAGGAAAAGGGGAGGGCTTCTCTGTCCAGCAGTCCATTAAGAGAACTCTAGCATGTAACATGACTTGTGCCTTCTCTTCCAGCTTTGGCTGAAATTTAGTAATGCAATCAAAACTATTCATAGGACTATTATAGAAGACTCATTTCCTTAGAAAACAAAGCTCAAGAGTACCTAGTTTGAAAGAAAATCAAGTACCTCAGTCAATCCTTTTTTTCAGTCATTCGTTAAGTGTTTCATATTACATGTTACGCTCTTTTAAATGCTAATATTAATGATCTTGGAGAGGATGTGGAGGTACTTTTTAAGTGAGTCTTTGTGCAGCTCAAGCAAAATTAGGCTTGATTTTCAATTTGCTCTTCCAGAGCAGCTCTTGGTATTTTTAGTTCACTCCTGTAAGGCTTAAGAATGACCTTGGAATCAAGTCACTTTCAATGTTAGTAAGAAGCTAATTTCTTTTCTTTATTTCCCTTTCTACAGACAGAAGATACAAGCTGGAAACTAATCAAGTTTTTCACCCAATAGGACAGAAAGCAGAGACAACTGAAAGTGACACCAAGGAAAATCAAGTAGAAAATAAGGCCTATTTTGTACTCTGAAGTTGAATATTTGGCTCTGGAAAGTAACTAATGAACCATCACGACCTATATCCTGGTGCCACTGGCAGTCACTTCATATAGTTCTTTTCATAAATTTATGTTGCCTCATCTTAGGTATTTTGCCCTAGATAGCCTTATTGGAAAGCTTGTTAGAAATTCTCTGTTTTGAGATTACAGAACCTTATGATTTCTACTCTAGCTACTTTCACACATAGCCTTTAGTCACCTCATCTTGAACCAACATAAACGGGTTCTCTGTTTCCCATGGTCATTGCAGTATTACTTCTGTGTATCTGATCTCATTTGATTTCATTTTTCTTAAGCACAGGTGAATAGAATTGTAAGGAGTACTCTGGATGGGATCCTGTCAGGTCCTATTAATACTCACCTACATTCAAAGGAAATGCCTTTCGTGATGCTTCTGGGTGTTGTGTTTGTCTTTTTCATGTTTTGTGTTGCTTGGCTACCTTCTTGAGAATAAATATGCTATTTAATTCCATTATACTTCTGTTATTCCAGTAATATTTATTGGTTTCTTCCTCTGTGATACAGTGTTTCTTTTATACTGAAAAGTGCTTCCAACTTTGGATGTTGGTATTAGAGAAACCATGAAGGACTATCCTTTTAGTGAGAGTTTTTCTGACTTAAATTTCATCTTAAATGTTGGACTGATGGTCTAAATTGCCAGCTGATGTAGTCAAATCTTTTGGGTTTTTTAGTCTCCTCCTACCATACCTGGAATATCTTTAATATATATCCTTTTCTTACTGCTGCTGCTTTTTTTTTTTTTTTTTTTTTTTTTTTTTTTTTTTTGCAAGTAGGTGAATGACTGATTCAAAGAAACTAACACAATAGTTTGATTAACTATTGAGTAGGTATTCTTTATTGGCAGCGCTGGATGCACGGGGGATCGCTCCACCTATCGTGCGCACTGTCAGGTCTAATTGTGCAGGTTAAGTACATGTTCTACATACATATTCACTAGATTTCTGAGAAATGTTATACATATTCATTAGTTTTCCAGGAAACTATTAGCATATGCAAATGTCCTTTACGCAGGCGCATTGAAGGTCTCTGGTGGTCTTCCATAGTCTTTCTCACTTGTCCGCTATTTGACCCTCCTGAGGTGATTCTGCGCAGTATGGTCCTTTACATGTTTTGATACATCAGTGCTTGTTAGTGCTCTTATTATCTAAGTTTTCATTAGTGGTATAGAACCATATGGCTAGTTTAAGCTAAATTATCTACAAGGACGAGAACAAAGGCAGGAGTTCTTATCTTTTCCGGCCCTATCTATTCAAGCAAGGCCTCTACTTGTGCCTTCTCAACAAGATCGTAAATTCATCAAACATTTAATTAAGTTTTGTGATCACTCATGGTTCCTTCTTGCTCATCATTCCCAAGTATCAGTCTCTGACAGGCTTAATCCTTGACAAACACCAGTCCTTGGTATGTAAAGTTACAGAGAGACAATCATTAAGCAATAACCAGTTCGTTCTCTATATCAGACCAAGCAAAAATTCTATTTTTACTTTTCAATTTCTATTCCTTTTGACAAGTCTAAGTAGTTTTATCTTTTGATGTTACTTTAGTTCTGTTTTCTAACTTCACAGGTGTTTTTTTTCACCGGTCTCTCTCATCCTTCTTACTCCATGCTTAAACATGCATCTTTTTGAGGGAGATGAGGCTATCAACTAATTATTACTGTGATACTTCTCTAGAGTATTTCCCCTCACTTCAGATAGAAATCCCAGCTTGATTTTTGTACTTTAAACTTTAATGTGGATTTTAAGTCTGTAAGCTCTAATACGGTTCTGTTTGCTTTCATAACTAGTGCCTTTAATTTTTCAAACCTTTTCCGTTTCCAGTTAAAGACTTTTTCTTTGGGATCCTGGGGTTTTTTTCTCCTTGTTTCCAGTAATGGGAAGAGAGTCAGATTTAGAAAACTCAAGATGTCATTGGGCAGGAAGAACTGGCAGATAAAAGCATGAAGAGGGCAGAATAAGAAGCCACAGCAGTGGACAAGGCATGGAAAAGAAGAGAAAGGACTAAATTGTGGTGTGGCTTGAGAGACAAAGGAGGTGTAGGCATGAAATGAAGAAGAGCGAATGGTTTTCTGCCAGTTTAGTGAACTGAGCTGAGTTACTACTACGCACGGTAATTGCCAGGACTGCTTGAAAGAGAGGGGCTCAGGGGTGGTGGGATTCTCCCATAGTTAGGCTCAGCCAACAGTTGAAACCTCTGGTGTAAGTGGTGGCCTAGAACTTGCAAGCTGCTACAGGAAGAGTGAGCTTTGGAGTGCTTTTGGAAACGGTAGTGTTTATGTCAGTGGAGGTAGCAGTGGAGAAGGATTGGCAAGTGGTGGTTTTGGAGGGGAAAAAAGTAATTCTTGGGCATAATTTGATTAGTGAAGTTGTTGGGTTTTCTGATCAAGTAACATGAGTGATGTCAGCCTGGATGGAGGGGAGAGGTTTTGACGGTTATTTCTGTAAAATGATGCAAGCAAGGCAGTAACGCCTTAAGAGCAATGAGGTAATAGACTTAATGTTTTTAAACATAGTAAATGTTGCATGTAGAAACTATCTACTTAAATGTAACAAAAAGATATTTATGACTGTTTGAATGCCATATTAATTTTCAAAACAAAACACTGTTTGGCTTTGTATTGTGGTGTAACACCATCTAATTTTCTCATGCTTTTGTCTGTTTTATCTCCAGGAGATGCTCTAGTTGCTGTAAATGATGTTGATGTGAATTCTGAAAACATAGAAAGGGTTTTGTCTTGCATTCCAGGTCCTATGCAGGTACGGTAGTGGAACACTTATTCTATATGTCCTCTGTAAAAATTAATATTGTTTCTAGCCTTTTTTCCTTAGGAAACAGAACTTAGACAGTCTTTTCCTTAGAATTTCCTCATTTACTTTTTGAACACATTGGTTGACTTCAGTCAAACTTAGAGTAGAAATTTCAGAGTTCAATTCTGGTAAGTTTTGTGTAAATAGGTAGGTGCAAGCAAGTGACTCAAGCCAGTGTCCCATTAAGGGACATAAGGCACAGTCCAGCTGTTACATATTCTGTTTGTCATCAGCCAGAGTCAGAAAGCACATGCAACATTGTGCAAGAGGTAGCACCATACTTTTAGGTTTAGACTAACCATAACACCTGATTTTTTTTTTCTCAGTGTGAGAATCAAGGTATTCTATGCTTGCAGAATTCTGAATATTCATGTTTCTCTATGAGAACCTAGTACATACATATGTGAAAAATCAAGTTTTATTACTTTTCCTGCTCAGAAAACAACTTCATTATTATGTTACCACTTGCGTCAAAATTAATTACTTCTAGTTGAATACAGGGAAGTAACTTCTTTGAGACCTGCATGAACTTTTAACCAGCGATAGTTGTAGTTACAGGCAAAGATGGCAAGTATGCTTACTTTGAGAGTTGTTATCTTGAATACTCTGATCTCAGGAAATTAAGGACAAGGTGTGTAATTTTGTGATGCCTTGCTCCTGCTGGGTAATAGGGCTGGGGATGTGCAATCTGGCAATAGCATGTATGAAGCAAGATACTGATGTCTGGCTTAAAAATAAATATGACAGCTGCAGAATAGTAATGGCTTTTTTGTCAATTACTGTTCTTAAAACGGTAATAATTGCTGTGGAAATACTTAAATAATTACCTCTTCATCAGTATAAGAGACTCACAAACCACAAGAGAATAAAAAGAAGCCTGAATTAACTAGTGCTATTAAAGATATTTAAGAGCATTTAAATGGAGAAACTGATACCGCTTTCGTATTTAAATAGAAAAATAAATTCTTGAGCATTTAAGAGCTTTTATATTAAATACTTTTAAGATCTTTCAAACCTGAACAGTGATGAAGATTGATAGAGGTCAGTAATAAAAATTGACAAAAAAAAAACCCCAAACCCAAAGAACTGACCTGATGAATAATGTTTCTTCCCCGCAAACCTACTGCATGTATGTTCTCTTCTAGCTGAATAATAATTTTGGAGCTATAATGAAGAACGAAATAACTAATAAAGAATTGGATAGCTATTTCAGAATTAAACCAGGAGGTTGTTAATTATCTCGGATGCTAGTAGCATAAAATTAAGTATTTTAAGTTATTCTGCTTAAATCCACTTCTCGGTGGAGAGGAAGATAACGTAAAAGTTGCAATTTACAGATATGAGAAGGAGCAGGTTAAAATTACAGTGTCTCTTACGGTATGCCTGTAATCTCTTGGTAGTTTTTATTCCGGTAGAATATATGAGGTGCTAATAATAGAAGTGTGTTACTGTCTAGAGATTAAAAAGGAGAGGAAATTTTAGGTTTTGTTAAACATGCTTCTGTTTGCAACTTATGTAGTGTAAGTGCCTGTAGAACTACATCTGCAACTGCAGTAAGATTGAGTACTAGTATGTCAGTTTAGGAAGCTTTCCAAGATATTTGACAGTATGAAGCTTGCCTAAGCTACCAGAGTTGTGGTCAGGTATTGGCAGAGCTCCATGGTAGAAAAACCTTGTCTTGCCTGTCTTTGACCAAATATGGAGTTGCTGTAACTGTTGTTAAATACAGAATGATTAAAAAAGCAGAGATTATGCAGTTTATTTAATTGTATCCTTGCTAGATTAGAGTATACATATTACTTGTTGCTAAAATGCAATGCAACCCTTTATATAGTAGTTACTTTTAATGCAACGTTAATGTTTACGTTGTCAGTAAATCTGTCAAGTAGACAGCAATTACTTGAAATGTGTAACTGTTTGTCATATTGGCTTTCCAAAACCTTTTATTAAAGTGCAATTATTCCTTTTTTACTGTGCAGTTTGAGTCAAGCCAGAAGAGTGATTGCTGAAATAGACCAGTGGAGAATTTAAATAGAGAGTTCTCGATTTTTTTGCAGTGTAGAACACTGTGCTCATGCTGCTGAAGAAACAGAGGGTTGTTGTTTCTGAGATTTAGTAATAAAGACAGCTCTTACACAAGCAAAATTGTTAATGTATTCTCATTCATTGTATGTTACAAAATATCAAAAAAGATGCAGTTTAAAGCCGTTTTACTGTAGTTTATAAACTATTTACATAAGAGAAGTCACTGCCCTTCTGGGTTCACTGTTAAAAATTACTGGAAGTAATTTCAAAAACTAACTACCTAGATTCTCTTAGTTGCAGCATGTGGCATAACATCTCTCATTATATTTCCAGATTTTTGTTTTCTATACCTCAGTTTAGGCAAACTAGCTTCTGGGCATGTAAGGGCTAGTTTAGTGTATTTATTGAGCAACAGAAGTCCAAATGCTACATCAGTCTTTGGGTATTTTTTGTTGTTTGTTGTTTTTGGTTTTTTTTTTTAATGACTCAACTGTTTCTGTTTGGGTGCTTGCATGTCACCTAATAAGATAAAGTCACGATTCTGATTAAAGCATTGGATATCTCGTTTAGAAGTTCTGTAGCAGTCACTGAATGTGACAGGCCAAAGCATACCCCTCAATCAATGCTTGAGATAGTATGATAAAGTTACATTCCACAGTCTATATAATTTTACATTTCTGTAATCAAAATAGCTGCCGTTTCCTAGGACCACAAGACAAAGACAGCATAGGAAGGGGAAGATAGGCTAAAAGAATGTACTTTTCCTTACCCTGATACTTGGAAGTTGCAGAACCACTTTACCCGAAACTTTCTAAAAAAGCCTGAGGCAGACGTTCAGAATCGGAAATTTCAGCCTGAAATTTTGAGTTACAGTTGTGCAAACCATAAGCACATGGAAAACAGAGACTTACAACAGGAAACGGCAGGCAGTCTTAAAAGGCAGGCAATGCCACCAGCTCTGTCTATAATAAAATCCATATTCTAAGACATACAGCTTTCTTGCAGATAAACAGAAACTGTGCCTTTCTGGGTCAGACCAATGGTATAACAGCTACATTTTCTGTTTCTTACACTGACAAATGTTTAAGTAAAGAGTATTAAGAAACAAATTAAATACAGAGTGACCGTCCCATCATACTTATCCAGCTTCCAGCAGTCAATACTTGGGGACTTGTTGGATCACTTACAGGTTTGTATCTTTTCCTTCTTTTAATCTAGTTCTTAAAATTTATTTGACCTCCACAGCATCCTGTAGCAGTGATTTACATAACTGGCTTGTGTTACACTCATTTTTGTTGGTTTTCAAACTGCAATCTAATTAAGTGCGGAATAGTTAATTAAGTGAGTAGTTAACTGTCCGTGTCTTATTCTTTGTATTATTCCATGACTTTGGAGAGCTCTGTCATTTTCCACTTTTGTCACATCTTTCCTAAGCGGGAAAATCCCCGTCTACGTACCTCATAGTTTGCTGTTACTGTCACCTTCATCACTGCCTTCTTGCAGTTTGATTAAATTCTTTTTGAGAACTGTTCGAAGTATTGCAAATGTGTACATGCTATATATTTATAGAGTGGAATACTAACGTTTTCTGTGCTTTTTCCATTCTTCATTTAATTTCCTTTTCTGTTTTTTGCTGTGCATTGAATGGATTTTCTTTAGGAGAAATGGAATCAAAGTTGTGAAAGATTTCATAGTCCGTATTTACGAAAGGGTAATTCAGTAGTCACATATTTAATCAGATCCTGTGCACTGCTCAGGACAAAGATTCATTTCTCCTCCACAAAAAAGAAAAATAGTTTTTAGTGTATGTAGTCTCTTGGTCATTTTCTATTACAGCATTTTCCAGCCTAGATGGTCTTTTTCACAGTAATTTTTTTTTTTTTTTTTTAAGGTAGGAAATAGATTAGAACTTGGACAAAAGTAGAGAGGAACAGAAAAATTCATGTTTCAAGCTGTTAGCTTGAATCAAGAAGATTTGTAAAGGAACTTGTAGTCAAAGTATGGAGAGAGATCTTTCTCAAAATACAATGACTTTACATCTGAGCTGTGTGGTATTACCCACAGCGATATGGGAGGCAGCTTGGATGCCTACAGGAGGAGGGAGAGTTAAAGTTCTGTTTGGCCCTGTTTGTTTTGAGCTCTTGCTTGGAGGGCCATGTGGTTGTGTCTTTAAGACAAGACAGACAGAGTTTGTTTTTTTTTAAATTGAGAGACTAAAAGATAGACTGCAGCAAGAATTCCATCTGTGTGTCATTAGGGTAGAGACTGTAGCCTAAGTGTCATGAATAAGTGTCCACAGACAAGATGTAGTAGAAGTTAAGAGAAGTAACTATTGAGCCTTGAGGAAATCTGCAAGAAGTTAAACAGGGTATGAGGAAAATCCTCTGAAATGCATGCAGATGGCGTGACGAAGAAAGAGAACTGAGTCACAGAACGCCAGAGGAGAAAACCTGAATCTATAAAACTGCGAACGATCAAGTTACTGGGTCTTAAAAAGCCACTGTTTCTTAGCTGGATGTTTCTGCTCCTCGAGTCCTGTTAATATGCAGTGTAATGAATCGAAACTGAAATGATGAGGAGAGAGCGAGGGATGAGTTACTGTCAAAAAAGAAAGTGGTAGCACATGGCAGGAGAGCAGGATTGAGTGCAGTGCTGTTCCAGAGAATGGGAGAAGAGAAAAAAGCTGATAGCAGCCAAAATAGGAGGGGAAAGGATTAATGAGAAGTGTTGGGAGGGAGTAGAGTGGAATGGGAAGGCGGCAGCCAGTGACATAAATGTTGGAGCTGGAAGAGCCGATGATGGCGCTTTTCTCTGATCTAGTTTGACAGGCAGTAGGTGTTTTAAAGCATCATTATTTCTTGCTGGCGCTCCTCTCTTTAAGTATGAGTGTACACATACACAATTACGAAAATGTAAATTATCTATATTTAAATGTATATATTAGCTCTGCTTGGGCTTTTCAAATTAATTGCAACTGGGAAAATATAAACCTTTTTTGTTGCCTCGATCATTAGCCTAAACTGTCACTAACTTTACAGAGAAGCAGGATTTGGTGTGATGTATAATGTTTAGAACTTCCCAATCAATAGGCATGTTAAGGATACTTTACGGCAGACAAACAATCTTGAGTAAAAACATATGAAAGAGGGAACTGAGAGCGTGCCTCTACTTAGTCCAAATAGATATATTTTCAGTCTCTTTGAACAATGATGAAAACTAAGGTATCGTCCAAGAAAAGAAATCAATTTATTCTCCTTGGAAATTACAATTTTATGCTCAGTCAAGAGCTAGGTATTTCTCACATATCCTTCTTTCATACTTAGGATGAAGTGTTCATTGGATTTTGTGTTGCTTGTGAGCCAGGAAATGCGCATTTATACTAAAATTCCTGGGGTTTACTTTATTTGGGAAATAAAGAACGGTAAACATCATGTAATTTTTTTGACAAAGTGAGCTTGATGATCTAAGCTTTAAGTTATTTTTTAAGAGAGAATGCTCTGTTTGTGCTTTGATTTTTTTTTTTCTTCCAAAGACACAGCGCAACAAGTGATGTAAACAATTTTTATGCTTCTTGCTGGTTGTGTACAATTGTTAAATGCAGCAACAAAACTCTTATTTGCTGATTTCACAGCTTAAAAAAAAGAAGAAGGTTAACATAGTGAAAATGTTGGCAGATTGAAAGAATTGCTGAGTATTACAAATTAACAGACTTTTGCAGTCTAATGTAAATTGATTTTCCTGTGCAAATGTACCTAGCAGTGCACTCAAAATAGCAAAGAAATGCTCATGGAAGAGCCTTGAGGATATATACTTAGGAAAGTGCTGACATTTTGAAATAAGTCAAATATTGTGTGTGTTTCAAGAGCATGGTAATAGGTTTTGTGTTCAAACCCAGAGCAGTAAGTATATTTTTCCATTCTCAAAACCATAAGAATTAAGTATGAAAACACACCAAACCACATGCTTATTCACATGGTTCACAGAGCATGTAATAGCTGGCTTTGTCCTTAATAATAGATGGTTATGTAATGCTGAATATATAATTGGTTTTCTTGAAACAACAGGAATTTTTGAATGCTTACGTCTTTGTCAGTAAAGCTAAGAAAACTTAATCTCTTCAAGGACTCAAACTGCATCTATTTCATCTGATACTAGATTGTAAGTACAGCCTCATTTTCACAATAATTAATTATCTTAATAGGTTAAACTTACATTTGAAACATCAATATTTGAGCCTGAAGGAACTTCTCAGCAAGAGTATAAACGGGCACAGTCAAGTATGAACAATCTGGTTCGGCTCTTGTGGGGAGAAGATAGTACAGACCTTCAACAGGCTATACAAGATGTGCCTCATATTGTGATGTTCCTCACACTGAAACTGGACTCTGAAACGTCGAAGGATGAGGTATGTGGCTAAGTAAAACTGAAGATGAAAGGTAACAACTGACAACAGCAACTGCTATGCCTTTTGATGTAAAAAAAAAAAAAAAGGATTAAAAAACCTTGCTAATAATTTTGACTAGTCTGTAAAACGTCCAGTTTGACAGAAATAAGGCCTGAAATTCCAGGGAAAAGAAGTTATCATCACTGCTGACAAACTCTAATTGGACTTTAAATGACTTCAGCTCTGCTGAATGTCTTTACGTAAAGAGTAGGCTAGAGGTGTTAACAGACAAAGCAGAGATAAATTCAGAAGTTCGTTATTGTCTCTCAGATGCTCTCTGTGATGTTTTCAATATGCCTCTCACACTTGAACTATGAAATCTGCCTAGTCAAAAAAGTTGTCTCCAGCAGGAGCTGTTGGCAGTCCACATACATAATCTGTCTAGCTCCTCCTGTTTTGAAATGCTAATGTGCCTTTTCTTACAGGACTCTTGCATGTCTGCTGTTTGCAATCAACTTTGTTGGTTCTTGTTTGGGCAGCATTTTTGAGCTACTGAAGTACTTTCCTTTGTCCTGTGAAGCTTCTTTTCACATCTCTTTCCTTTTTGTGTTCTTCAGAAAAATTTTGCCAGTGTACGTATAACCCGTTATAAGTTTGTGTCGATGTTGTTCATGATGTAGCCATAGCTACAAATACTCCACCCAGAACGCTGGGACACAGAACAGTGTGGAGAGCCGAGCTTGGCCTCTTGCCTGATCTGAAAATGACAAATGGACAAAGTGGACTTTTTAGGAACAGACATTGGAAACAGACTCTTCTACCCTTCTGCAAATTTTCCTTAGATTTAGCATAGTGCCCCAGTGATCTTATATTATCTGTGATGTGGAGACATCAAATGAAGCACAAGTTTTGCCAGTCCCCAGGGACTGCATGGCAGGAGAGTGATGGAGTGGGGAGCAGAAGAAAGACATTTTGCTCTCTGTCCCCTGAAATTAACCCTTGGATCCAGTCAGTGCTACATCCCTTCTCTGAGATGTCTTTATTTTTTTGATACTGTTTTTCAACTGATAGAAGTCTGTATTGCTCTGTTGGTGATGTGTAATAGAGAAAAAGTATTACAACTACACATAATGGAGTTTAATTTTATTTTCTAGAGGCAGGGCTGGGGAGGAGAACCCTAGAAAATTACATTATAGAATAATATCGTGTAAAAAATGTTGCGAAATTTGCAGAGGCAAGTGTGGAAAGGTGGGAAATGACAGATTTATGGCTACTTGTGCAACCTTAATTCAGCCCTTTTGTACGTACGCAGCATGATATTTGTCTTCAGTATTACGTTTGTTCTGAAAGATGCCTGTCTTGTGCAGAGGACAAGATGGACAGATGAGTGTGTATAATTAAGGCCTATTAGGCAACCATAAATACAGTACTTCGTAACTCTGGAGTATTCAACTTTGCAATATAAATCACACTCTTAACGTAATATTTTTAAGGTAATGTATGCTTCATTGCATATTACAGCAAGATACTAACACTGTAAGCTTTGGTTCGCAGTTCTTTCCAATCCCGTTTACGAGACTACATTTTTTTTATGGGAGGTACGTTCAGCAGAAATTAGTTTATACAAGTGTATCTTATAATTTTTTTTTTTTTTAATAGCGTTGCAACTAGGCAAGGTAATTTTGTGCTCTTTTTCCCACCTGGAGACTGCTTCCATTAAAACATACGATACTGCAGTATTTTTTCTGCTTTGGTATTTTCCAATAATAAAAATGAAAAGAGCTCATTTAACTGTGAATTAAATAAACTTAAGATGCTTTATCAAAGTTCACTTGCATATTGCAAATAGTTCTTTTTTGCTTCAATTCTAAGTTTGTGGTCCAAGACTGCTATTTTATGTGGATAGAACAGCTATGGACAATTGCTGTAGACTTAGAGACTAGTGTTTTCCTGGTCACATAACTTTTATGAAATATTTAAAAAAAAAAAAAAACCAAACCAAAAAAAAAAACTATTTCAGGGCCTCTGGCTCCTCTGTTGGTAGGTGAATAGATATACAAACGCCTAATTGCAAGTCCTGCGCTTCAGAGTAAATGGAATACTGCTTTCTTGCCCCATTTTTTCTTTACACTCTCCCAAGAAACAGGATTAACTCTGAATATAGAGTAGAAGTAAAAGAGGGATTGTAATGCACTTGTTCGCCCTTCGTACCATGGAAGAATTGTTTCCTGAGAAGTCTTGGCAGTTATGCAGCCCCAAATAGTCTCTAATGTTGAGAGATGCTTTGCTGGGGTAATCAAGCTCTTTCTAACGCTTCCTAACAAAAGAATGCTGCCTTCTTCAGGGCATTTGTCTTTAATTTCATTTGGTGAGCAGTAAGCGACATTTATCCTGTAGATGTACAGTTCCAGATTTAGTTTACAGTAATATTTCAGATTAGCAGTGAAGTTATTGTACACCTATGCCATATTGCACATAAAAATATAATGATCCTTTACTAAGCTGCTTTACCCATATCCAAAGGAGGCATGGTATGCAGATCACATCCATGTAAACAACGGCAACTAGAGCTAGTAAGTAATTCTTCCACTTGTGAGCTTTTGGCACCCAAAAATAGAATTAATGAGCTCTAAGACTTGTAAGCTCGATCTACTCAACTATAAAGGAAAGTAGTATTAGAAATCATTGAGGATGTGTGCATGCCTGTGGGGAGTGTCCCATATGATAATGGTTTCAGTGAGTAAGGTTGATCTTGTCTTTTTTATGTTTCAGTTCAAGGTAGGTATAACAATTATACGTTATTTGTACCAGCATGCAACTATAATATCTTTATGTGTTTGAACTGATTTTGGCAATACCATGTCTTAAAAGGAATAATGTTCACGGTCCTCTTGCATGATAGTGTTACTGGAAGCATGTGTTTAGCATACTTACAAAGTAGGTATTACTGAGTAGCTGTTACGATAGCTTGGTTCATACAGACACTGACTTGTACTTCCTGTAGCATTTCTCCCTGTTTTTATAATTTCTGAACTAATCTTTAAGAATTCATAGTTGTCTTTCATCTACTGTTTCTTTTTGAATCTTATGTAAGATGCAACTAAAAGCCTCCATTGTCAGTGCACTGTGTTTGAAGATTATAGTTTTTAGCTGGTCAGCACCATTTTGACACAAATTCTTTTAGCCATTTTTTAGGTTGTCAAGACTGCACTAATAATTTTTTTTTTTAAATGTTATTTAGGCTCTGTTTGAGAAATTAGTAGAATAAATAAGGGAAGCTGTTGGGTAAGCCATTAGTTTAGATAGACTGTCCAGGTTTGGGTTTGGGTTTTTTGGGTTGAGGGAGGGTTTACAGTTTTTAAGAAATGAGTTACTTCTCATTTATTAATTCCATTGTCATTGGCCTGTGAATTTTCACCTTGCTTTGAAGACAACTATCTTGTATGGTGGTATGTGCTGAACCTTGCTAACTCATTAATATATATATATATGATAGAGCTATGACCTTTTGTTACAGTTGTCTTTTCTTTCCCTGGGAGAGTGTACAGATAATTCTCAAATGAATTTTGTGTAAAGGCCCCAGTTCATAGTGAGGAGAAAAAAAGGCTCTTTCTAGCCCTTTGTAGTGCTGTAATTAGAAAATGCCAAGGTTTTTTTCCAGCTGAGGAGTTGATTCAAGAAAAAAAAAATCCTTGTCACTAATGAGTATTTGAAAATAGGGCTAATTAAATTGGGTAAGAATGAAGAGTTTGCCAGGTCCGTCTTTACATTCTTTTAATCTTGATGAAGGAAAATATTCTAACGGGTATTGGCACTGCCTGGATGTGCTTAGTGACATAAATAGGAAAGTTAATAATTTCTGTGTTTCTTTTGTTTGTGCAGAAAGATAATTTACTATACTCTTTGCATTGGATATGCTTAATATTACATACATTATTTCTGGCCCATCATGGTTTGGCAGAAAGCAATAAATGGGAATCAGATGTTTGCTTACTACTATATTTTTATGGCTGCTGAAATAATTAATAGAAAATTTTTTAAAACGCTTACGTAAAAAAATGTATTTTAAAGAACTGGTTAGAAAAAGAAAAATTGTCACAAAACAATTCTCCATATAATAATTCTAAATAAGTCCTACTTTTTCTATTTTATAGAAAAGTTAAAACTGTCAGAAACATTCATGTGCATTTTAGAACTTTCCAGTATGCTTGTGCAGACCACTGCTTGTTTTGATACCATGTGAAAGTATATGATAAAAGCTTTCATGTTTAAAAAAAAATTGATGCCAGGAAAAAAATTTATCCTGTTTTCTGTGGGGGTTTTTTTGTGATTTTGTTTTTGTTTTTGCTCTGCTTAACTAACAGCTAACTTTCTTCACAGCAAGAAATTCTTTATCAGTACCCCATATCAGAAGCATCCCAAAAACTGAAAAGTGTGAGAGGAATATTTCTCACACTATCTGACATACTGGAAAGTGTTACTGGTACCCAGATTATCAGGTAAAAGTATTTGAAATGTAATGTATTACTACTTGTATTATTTTATACACATGTGTACAGAAAAACACACATGGGTCATGCATCAAGTTCTAGACAAAACAAGAGTGACTCTACCTATTAGGCAGCAATGTTTTAAATAGAACAGCATGCCTGAGGTTGGACTGCTCAGCCGGGATGTACATTGATTTGGGGGAATTTCTTTGTCATGGGTGGCAATGACTAGGATTTTTAGTTCAATGAAATTGTTTTTAGATCTCTTAAAGCATCCTTATCTAAACTGGGATTGTGTGGCACTATACTATGGCAGACTGGAAATTCTACAACAGCTTCAATCAAAATTTAAAAAAATTTTTAAAAGATAAAATGTAATTCAGTTAAATTCATGAGTGCCTGCTACTTTTAAATTAATTTTATTTCACATTCAACTTGCAGCACCTGAAAGATTTTTGTATCCACAGATCAGGACTCTAGTAAAAAGTCTAATAAAAGTGACTCCTGAGTTTCTGGAGTGGTGTAGGGGTGGTGGAGATATGTCAAGAGATTGTTGAATATTTAAAGGTAGATGATTTTCTGATGGAATAACTAAAAGTGAGATAGCAGGTATCGCTTTTCAGTTTCACACTTCTTCCCACTGATAATCAGTATAGGAGTTTACATCTCCTGGGGATCTTGGGCAAGGTTCTCTTCTGCATATCAGTGCCTTGTGTGTCAGACACAAGATGTGGGTGGGTATGAAAAAGCCAAATTTATGTGGGATTTCAGGGCCAAGGATACAGAGCGCAAGCAGTAGTGCAGCAGTGAACAGCATTGGCAATAATAAGGAATTCCTCAAAGCCAAAAAGCCTGTTTAATGTTTTTAAGTTGGGTTTTCCACTGATAAATTTTTCCTTAAAAGGAGTTTCTTGAAGTGCTTTTGTATATTTTTGCTTACCAGAAAATTAACACTGGTAAGTTTACTTTTCCTTACATTTGGGGTTTTTTTTGTTTTTTTTTTTTTTTTTTTAATCAGACTTGTTGGTATCCTGCTATTTTGAGTAAGGAGTTTTAATACTGTGCTTTAACCATGCTTACAACTTTCTAGTTAATAAGTTACTAAAAGTCATGTTACTGATCTAGTGATCAATAGGGATGTGGACTGACTCCTTTAGCAGCAGGTATCAAACACAGGCTTTTGATCTTTTGCATATACCAGTATTTTAATGCAATGCCACATTAATTAGCACTGAAGTATATTAACACCTGTTAAATGCTTATGCATTATTAATGGAAATTCTCCTGTATAGAAGCATTTTTTGACATTTTCAAACACATCCAAAAGAGAAATCAATCCGCTGTTTGATGATCTATACCAATGGTATCATCAGAATAACAACACAGAAATCCATGATAATGTAGATTCACCTTTCCTGTTAAGGTTCTCAATTTCCCATTTTTGAGTTCTAAAAATACAAAAGCAATTCTGCTAGTCTCTGTGGACTGTCTCATGTCTTGAAAAAATATAATAGATAATCCCCAGCTCTGCTATGAAGCTTCTTCTGTCAGAAGAGTAAATTATGATTATTGTGTCTGCACATGTATTGTGGATCTTTTGGGATGGGGATGTTTATTTCTTTGTAGGTAATTGCATTATAAATATATAACTTTTTTTGTTTGGAAAGCACTTTTGGTTACATGAAGGATAAAACCTGCAAAAATACTAAGGTACTTCTTAACTAATGAAATGACACTATTGTTTTATTCAGTACCGTCAATTTTACAGTATGAATGAATCACTGAAGCAAGTGAATCCTGGAGCCATAGCCTAAAAATTAACTTCTTTAATCTTTAAAGTTTAAACTAAAGTTACCTTTTTTTCCACTTTGCAGCAGTGTTATCTTGTTACGTAAAATTTCTAACGTGATAGTAAGAAAGGTGGGGTTTTGCTATGAATTCAGTGTTTGAGATACTTACAGACCTTGGTTTTAGCAGCAACCAGTACATATAATCTGATAACCTGGTGCGTAACGTAGGGTTAACTGCAAATTAGAACATTGGGTCTAATTCTGTTTCATATTCTAATCCACTGTATGGCTCAGATGAGTTCTCTGTGTTTTTCTGGGATTGCTGAGCTATGTAGAGCAATTTTCTATACAAGGAGATAGCATGAGAGTTCAAGCTTATATTTATCACTCAGGTAATATGTTCAAATACCTCCTGGGCTTGTTTTCAGAACATGTGCGGAGTCTTTTTAAATGATTTTGTGAGTGAGTATGTTGAGAACCTTCATTAGTACCTCCGGTTACCTCAATGTGATCTGAAATGGCATTCATTTTCTAAGTTGATTGTGATAAAAGCTAGGCAGGAAGACCTTTAAAGAGTATCTGAATCACTCAGAAGATGACTGTGGCGCTTCAGTAGCGGTTGTTCATCCTTTATATTTGTGTACTTGAAAACGTTGTTACTACTGGTGTGATCTGTTTGGAAGGGAAATCGGAGAGTCTTTGAGTTCTGTAATAATTAATATCATTACCTAGCCCAGTTGCATGCATGTGATTATACATGATCATAAGATTTTGCATCTAAAATACATATAAATCATTCTGGCTTGTAATGGTGGTCTTTTATGACTTCATAGTGTTAACAAAAGTACTTCTGGTTTAATTTTTCTAGTTCCTCCCTTTTCTTATGCGGAAAACTGGTTCAAGTTGTTTACTGGAAGGAATCTGACAAGTTGCTTGTAATTGGCCTTCCTGAAGAAAAGTGAGTTTCAAATAAAACGCTTTGTTTTCCTTTTAATTTTATTTTCTTTCCTGTTATGTGTCCTCAAATTGTACTCTTCTATCAAAAAAGCGAGAAAGAGAGGGCTTACAATGTAGTCTTTAACTAGTTTCTGTGGTTCCACTTCTTTGATGGACTTTGTTCGCATCTTTTATATATCCATTGGTACAGTTTCTTTTTCATTTCCGCTAAAGGGAATAAGGTCTCTTTAGATCTCAGAAATATGTGTAAGCTAGAAAACAGTAATTTTTAGTGTTTGGTAAAGTCAAGTCCTGATTAGAGACTACTGAATAACAGCAGTAATATTACATATTTATCTCTTCTAGGAAGACTTCTCCCCCCCCCCCCCCCCCTCCCCCCCCCCCCCCAGCTTTACTACTGTGTGTGTCATCACGGGCAAGTCGCTCCAAGTAAATCTCTCATACAGTCCGATGAAGAATTTTTTGTTTGCACTATATCGCTAGTTAAGAATAGAGCTCTTCAGAAGATGCCTATGCTTATTCATAGTGAAGATGTTATAAATATAGCTGTACGTTTGAATTTTTATTTTTCAGTGTGCCGCTTCCTCAGCTGAGGAACATGATTGAAGATGTTGTCAGGACCTTGAAATTTATGTACAGTTCTTTAGATAGGTGAGTTCTTTCAAAAGTATTTTCTTTTCAGTCGCTAATTTTTCATTGATTGTCATTGAAAAAGACAGCTAGTAGCATTAATTTTAACGTTTACATGGAATTTCTTTGCATATTCTTTTACACTTGCACAAAAAAACAGAATTCTGTTCTTGTCTTTTTCAGTCTTAACACTAGTAAGACTCTTTTAAAACAGTCTTTGTTACTTCAGAAAGTTTTGTCCTTGATTAGGTTAAATTATTCACATAATCTAAGTCACTGTGGATGTCAACAGCAATCTGCAAATGTTATGCTTTGTGTTAAAGCACTGTCTGTAAAACGTACTTATGAATCAGTGTTATATTTTTAATAAAGTAAACACTCCAGACTTCTCAACTTTATTTGGCAGAGTGACTGTCTTCCTCTGCATTTGGAAATCACCCAGAAAATTTTCTCTCTGACTGTAACCTAAATAAAATTGCCAAGGTAGGCTATTCATATGCTTGCATTCAATTCAGGGTTAAAATGTGTGTGCTATAGAGAAAGAAAAAGAATAATCTTAATTTCCAGAAGGATGAAGCTGATCATTGTCTCATCTTAAGTTGCTCTAAGACATCTACTATAATACTATACTGCTTTATTTTTCACTTTGTTTGTAGGTACTGCCTGGATATTAGCCTAGTGGGTTTTTTCATGTTTAAAGTGAATGTTACAAAAAAAAGAAATCCAAATGTAGTATCATGCTGTAAAGAGACTTCTATAGCACAGAGGGTTATATAAACAAGCTACAAGTTTCTCAGTGTTATTCTAACTTGGAGTTCATGTTTGTTCAGTGCTTTTTGCCAGGTGGAAAATGTTTCTCGTCTGGATCATTTTTTCAACCTGTTCTTCCAACGTGCACTTCAGCCTGCAAGACTCAAGTCAAATGCCAGTCCCAGTGCTCAACACTATGATACCTGCAGTGCATTATTCTTAGACAATCTCCCAGGCTTGCGCTGGCTGACATTGCCTCAGGAAATCAAGGTAATGTCATTTTCAGATCTCTCTAGAAAAACTTGTATATGAGAGGCCAGAAAATTGATGCAGGTATCTTCTGTGGTTATTGTGTAATTTACGCAAGTGCTTTGCCCATCCCAGACCACCTGTTTTCCCACAGGGTCCGTTATTGAAGTTTGGAACTGCACAATCATTTCCACAGGAAACAGATCACTATTATGAGTGTAGTTAGGTGACTTCAGAGTTATCTAAGAACAGAACATGATGACAAAGGAATTAAACTTTATTTAAAATACATATGTATACACACACACAAACACATCTCTAACAACTAGCAAATGCAGTAGGGAAAGCAGCCCCTGGTATGTAGCTTTGTGTTTGATTTTGACCATTTCAGTATTTTTCCAGGTAGAAAATATTACTCCAGAAGCCCATGCATAACTTGTAATTTAGTAGAGTTATAAAGGGCTGTTGCAGAATCAAAATAAATATCCATACATCATTTGTTTGACGCCATACAGGTACAGCTTTTCTGCACCATTTCACTGTCTGGTTACCTCCCAATTTGAAATTGAGTTGTGCTTTAAGCAGAAGTAAGAGAAAAGCTAGATCACAGTAAATGGCATTATAGCTTTCAGTCTTAAACCTCATTTTTGTAACTTGAAGAAGTTAAAATAGGGATCATTGGGATAATTATTAGTAAAGTAATATTTTTTTAAATAGAAAAAAATAGATTTTATATATGTGATGCATAATCCCAAGATGCAAAGTCTTCTCTGAAGTGGTTTTTCATATGTACTATAGAACTGATGTTATTAGACCAAAATGCATAAAGGTGATATTTCTCCAATTTGAAACAATTGTAAAAATTTTTGTACAAGAGAAAACAATTCCAAGGAGTTTTCAGCAGCGGAGTTGTAAGACCAAAACTTATTTCATTTATTTCCAAAATTTATGGTATTATTTGGAATTTCATATTCATTTGAATTACACAAAACGAAAATTGAATTCAGACTGAATTATGCAAAACAAAGTCTGCAACAGGGGTTGCAACTAGAAAAACTTTGTCTTACTGGGTGGCAGATTCTATAACGCAGTTCCAGCATAGTTTGGTTCTGCATAGATAAGCAAGTCCTAGCCCTGTTCTACAGTAGTTGGTGGACAAGCTTATTATAATAGGTTTTATCAATGTATTAAGTTCTGCAAAGTGAACAGGATACAATCCTCAGAGAATGTAGGGGAAAACTTTTATGAAATTACATTTAGGACAAAAGCTGATAAGTGTGTCTTATGTACAGAAAGTTCCTCTGAAATGTTTTTTTCTTGTATGATTTTTTTTTTCTGTTTTGTATCCAGATCCTCTTTCAGTCTGTCTTTTTTTTTTTTTTTTTTTTTTTAAGCCCCCATGGGTATTTTTTGTTAATCATGGTGTCAAATATATTCTTTAATAACACAACTGTGTATGCATTAATTTAGAAACAAACCAGAAGACTTCCCTTACTCCTTCAAAGGGCTTGTAGCTTCCAATTTTTTTCTGGTTTTATGTTACAGTTTGTTATAAAGTGATTTAGCATCACTGCCTAAGGGTTATGTGTTCCATGTAAAGCATTGCTAGAACATGTTTTGATTTGACAGTAGGTTAAGGTGTAGATAACTGAGTCTCACTAGGGCAGTTTGCTGCTTTATTTTCAATTATACTGGAAGTACAGAAATCAATGTGTACTTTCAAGGCATGGTGATCACTAAATGATTGCTTTTAATTTTCTCATCAGAGAGATCTTCTGGGATTTTTGTGTGGCACAGAGTAGATGAAAGCTCTCCTTCCCACCCTCCCTGCCTCCTATTTTCTCAGTTTTCCTAAATGAAAAGCTCTATTTTTGGAAGACAGTACAGTCCACTTGCATAAATAAAGCATCCACGAGAAATTAGTTTGTAGAGCACTAAAGCAAAAATTTAAGCAGGGCTTGAAGATACTAGAAGTACCCTGGCTCTCTCCTGGCTCTTCTTCTTCCTTCCAATTTCTGTAATCTCATCAGTATTAATAGTTGTTATTCCCTTGTAGGTTCTGTTAATGTTTCTTATCTTAATTCTATAGAGGTGTTTTTTTCCTAATTAGGTTTTTAGCCTCATAGCAAAATAAGGTTAAAAATGAGGCAAAATGAGGCTTCTTCACTTCCTTGAATTTGTAGCAGCTTGGGGTAGCATCTATCTTGCCTTCTTTTAGAGCTGTGATATAAATGACTACAGTTGAGGTGCTAATCCTGAACTCTTCCTGTTATTTAATGGGGAAAATCTGGTACTTCAGTAGTTCAGCTGCTTGACTTCAGGTGTTTACTTCAGTATTAGATGAATCATGCCTTAGGACTTCTGTGGCTTCATTTGCATTAACTGTGAAGAGAACCTGAAGTGAATGGACTAGCTCAAATAGAGAATATCTACACTGTAGATATTTAATGAAATGCAGTCTCATTCAAGGAACTAAACATATGACTAAGTAGCTAAATTACTATTTAAATCTGCTGGCCTTTAATGAACATATTGTAAAATTGGACCTCTCTTTCTATTTAGAGCAATCATTTGACATATAATATAAACACTCAAATATCTGTGATTCCATTTGAGAAGGTAATTTTCCATACAGTGCATATATGTAAATTGCAATTTGGTAATATTTTATATATTGTTCTTCATTCAAGAAGTGTTAGATATTAGGCATTGTAGTAAGGCACAGTGGACTCCTTAGATAATCGGTCATTTCACTTCAGGGCCTAAAGCGGGTGAAAGAAAAATTCACTGCATTTTCATTTTCCATACTCTTGAACATTAATGAATCTAGGATTCATTTTTGCCTTTGTGATTTTTAAATATTTTCAAGTCCACAATTAGGAAGATATTTTCCATATCATGTGAAGGATTGTTTGCATACCATACTTGAGTCAGTATGTGAATGGCAGTTTTTACAAAATTTCATAGGAAAAACAATAATTCATTAAGATGGAATAATGTTTAGAATATGTTAGTCTTGTCACGGTAGAGTTTGTTTTTTAACGAGTGTTTGCTGTGATTTAATGCAAATGAAACAGCTGGGAAGTTTTAAACTGAGAGTTTTCTTTCATGGATAGACCCAAAATATTTGTAAGGTTGTAGATAAAATAGTGAAGGTTAGTTCTAATTATTAGACAATGATTCTAATCTGAGCTGACCATAAATGCCATTTTCCAAACTTATTTCATCAGCAACAACAAAAGAAATGAAAATTGTACTCACTGAAAGTAAAGAGGCTGTACAGTGGAAAATTGAAAGTGCTTCTCAGGATGGGTCTGCAAAAGGACCAAGTCTGGGTGTTCAAAATGACCTTACTTCTGCAGTTGCATATTCTTTAATTTATGAGGTCTGTCCTGGTTTCAGCTGAGATAGAGTTAATTGTCTTCCTAGTAGCTGGTATGTTTTGAGTTCCGTATGTGAAGAATGTTGATAACACTGATGTTTTCAGTTGTTGCTAGTAGTGTTTAGAGTAATGTCAAGGATTTTTCAGCTTCTCATGCCCAGCTGGAGGGGCACAGGAAGTTGGCACAGGACAGAGCCAGGGCACCTGACCCAAACTGGCCAATGGGGTATTCCATACCATGTGACATCACATCTAGTGTATAAACTGGGGGGCGGGGGATTGCCGCTCCGGGACTAGCTGGGTGTCGGTTGGCGGGTGGTGAGCAATTGCACTGCGCATCATTTGTACATTCCAATCCTTTCATTATTGCTGTTGTCATTTTATTAGTGTTATCATTATCATTATTAGTTTCTTCTTTTCTGTTCTATTAAACCGTTCTTATCTCAACCCACGAGTTTTACTTCTTTTCCCTATTTTCTCCCCCATCCCACTGGGTGGGGGGGGAGTGAGTGAGCGGCTGCAAGATGCTTAGTTGCTGGCTGGGGTTAAACCACGACAGGTCTTTATTTGAAGATAATATTAACTAGGACTTGCCTGGTTTTCTGATTTTTGTGTTTAATAAGAGCTCATGTACAATCTTCAAAAAGCGTGTTTGGAGGGGAAGGGATGAAGTGGTAAGTCTTTCAACTTTACTATTGACAAGGTTTGCAGAATTATTTCAGGTTTGCCACTACGCAGTAATAGAAGTTGCCATGGACATTGCAAGCTATGCATCGGTCAGTGCTATTGGTTACCGAAGAGACTTTTGTTGGCTGGTGTGGCCTTCTCTCTCTTTTATCCATAATATGAATTGTCTTCCCCTCTATCTTTAGCAGACTGATAATGATTTAGTTCTCTCCACCTTGCCCTGTAGTACATGTCTAGATGCATTTTTGCTAAATGTGCTTGAGGCCGCTGTGTTTGCGACAATTTTAGTCAGACTTCTGCTTTTATAGTACGTATGTATGAACACCCTGTTATGTATGTTTTAGATACAGAAGTACATATTCATGGAGTGTCTCCGAAAAGTTTCTTTCACATCATGACTCCAGAGCTAAATCTACTATCCAGGTGAAAAATGTAGAGATGCGCACATAGTCCTGTAACATGTCCATCCACTCGCTTGTAAAATCCATGCTCCATAACTGAAGGGAATCAAATGTTTATGCAACACGTAGTTGTAGAATATGGTCAGTCAGCAACCTAATATATGTTTAAAATGCAATTTAGTGCACCTCTAACTGTTGTCACGCATTTTTTTCCTATCCAGGAAATGAAGACTTTCTTTTCTTGTGCTATTTGGTGGTCAATTTTTTTTATCCTCCATGCATTTTTTCTTTTTTTTTTTCTCTCAAGTTTCTGTAGAGAGACTCTATATTACGCTTTGTTCCCTAGTTCAGCTTGCAAGTTCTTTCTTTCTTGTGAAATTGTAGGTTTTAAAGGGATTTAGATAACAACATGGTTGATATTTATGATACAGACATCATTGTCCAAAATTGTCCGAGATCATCCACATTTTCCAGAAAAATTTTGTTGTTGTAGAAGATGAAATTTCCAGTTAAGTTTTGGTGAAGGTGTTTATATTCTACAAGGAATATAAAACTAAAAATGTCAGTTCTTTGTTGGGCAGAAAGCCATTTCAATTTTAACTGGGGAAAAGCTGAGAGGCTGGTTAGTTGTCGACTGCCAACAGCCTCACCGACATTTCTCTGGAAAAGTGGCTGTATTTCAATTAGAGGCAGCCTGTTAATACAGCCCAAGAAGTTTGTAATGATGGGGTTTAGGTTCTTTTCATTAAGTAGCACGTTTATGTCGTGAACTTCAGTGGCTAGTATCATGTTCTTTAAAGAAAAGTATTTTTAGTAAAACTTACATTAACCAACAGCTCCTGTAGTTAGAGAAACAAGCAAGCTTAAAGCGGTTTCAGTAGAACAAAGATAATGTGTGAGAAAGTTTTGGCAATTTCCATAGAGACAAAAACTAAATCCATTGTGAAAAAGATTTTTCTAATAACTCAGCTGGATACAATAGCTTGCCAGATTTCAGAGTTGTCTCTAGCCTTCAAGGGCTAGTCTCTAGACCTCATGTTTTAAAGCATGCTGAAAGTAAGAGTGACATCTCCTTCATACCGAACAGTGGGTTCAGCAGGCACACAAGCAGAGAAATTTTACAGTTTCAAAGAAGAGGGAAAAACACAGCAATTAAGAAGGATTTTTCTTTAATCCGATGAGTTGGGGTGTTCTTGATATTTGATGTTACTACTGAAAAGTATGTGCAAATTTTTATCCATTCACTTTGTACTTGTGAATCCTAATCTTCTGAGACCAGCAAAAGGGAGCGAACTGTGCTATTATTGTAAGTTAATGTGTTGGAAATCTCTGTTAAAATGCACTGTTTAAATATTTCAGATGGAAATTGACACAGCACTGAGTGATTTGGAAGCAGCTGACTTTGCAGAGCTGGTAAACATTTTATTTTTGTTGTTTGCATTGCACAGTATCTCTTTGCCCTGGTGTCATATTCAGTAGTTTAAAAAAGCACTAATTCCAAACTCATCCACTTTTTTTAATCAAGTGGGAGTCAAAGCAAAGGTATACTCAATTATTCTTGTTTTAAGATAGCTCAATTTTGCCCGTTCTGTTTATCCTGAATTTCTCTCCATGGTTAACATTATAACCGTATTACAATCCTATAGGATTAGTCACTGAAAACCCATGATTTACTATAATTTAAGTCCCTGGCATGTCTACAAGGACACTCTTAATTTCAAAGAGCTGATTCTTGTTACATTTCTGTTTTTGTATAGATAACTTTCTCCTTCCCAAGCAATTGTGAATAAACCTCGAAACTTCTTTGGAGCACCGAGAACTTAATTTTCCAGTTTACAGAAAGCAATTACAAGTTAAGCATACTTTTAATACTGTTAAAAGAGAAGACAGCAATTTACTTAAGCACCACTTGCTGTGCATGCTTTTTACTGTGCTGTATAGGACAGTGAGGTGTAAACATATTGAAATTTCAGTTTTACTTCCTAATGAAAGAGCTTTCTCAAACTCGTGTTCCAGAAAAGTTATTTTAAAATTATATTCTTTATAGGTATATTATAATTGAGCATAAAGATAACTTCTTTGATCACATATTTAGCATAATAATTTGGGACATACATAATCTCAAAAGATACTTAATGATTCTTAAAACCTAAAATACAAGGTAGGCAGACATGCAGTCCATCTTGCGAAAGAATACAAAAAAAGAATCGCTGTACTAAACAACCTGGATGATTATTTACAGAAAGCAATGTTTATAAGTTGTAGATTATTGCACCAACATTGATTGCACCCACTTAATTTAAAATACACTATATCCACCTAAAGATAGTGTTACTGATCTGAGAGCACTGGGCATCTAGATTAAAAGATCAAGGAATGGGTGTATTTTGGGTAATATGTCAAATACTGGGAAAAAATGCTTTGACTTGGAAGTTTTACTCTAGGAGGGCCTCTGGTGTCAATAGTTATGCTTCATCCACTTTGCTGTTAAGAACTCTGAGGATTAGCATATCCTAACAAAAAGTTTATGGACAAATAAGAACTAAGTAGGAAATCTGTTATTTTGAGCTGAAAACTGTTAGAGAAAATCAGTGACATGAAAATCAATAATGGAGGCTAAAAACTTGGTATTTTACTTAACTGTTCAGTATTAACTGCCATACTGGTAATAAGAAGTGGTCAAAAATGAAAGTATTGAAGAAGATACTGGTTACAATTGACTGGAATTAGTTCATTTGCATTTTGGTAAATAAAATAAAAATTCTGAATTAAAAATTATACCATGCTTTTTTCCCCACAGTCTGAAGATTATTACGACATGAGAAGATTATATATGATTATGGGCTCTTGTCTCTTCTACAAGGTAGTATTAGTGATTAAGGCCTAAAGATTAGGAAAATGCATCTGGAAATCTAACCTAGTCATGGAGTAACTCTTTTCAGAAACTCACAAATATTAAAAAAATGTATGATTGCTTTAAATGTGTATTTCTAGTAACAGACCTAAAACTCAAACACCATAACAGAAAAAATAGATGTCAGGAAGTGGTGTGTACTACATGATCAGTAAGGACAAAATACTTGTTTGAAATTGTCTTATGGGAATTTTGTGCTGCATGATCCAAGGATTGGAGAGAGACAGTAATAAGAAAGTAATAAGAGTCAATTCAAGTGAGACTGTATGATATTCTAATAGGAATTTCTTTGTTCATTGCCATTTTTTAATAAAGATAACAGGTGATCTATCTTTAATCTGTCTTTAAAGCAAAGACTTGAGAAATTGGATTGACAGCTTTTTTCACTTTGGCCTCATTTGTAAATTTATGTATCTTTATGAAATGTAGACAGTGTATTCAACAGTATAAAGAGAAAGATAACAGCCTTTGTTTTAAGGAAACTTATATTTTAAGGATTTTATCATGCAATTGTTCTTTTTGTCTGCCTGGACTTCAGTAAGGCCTTTGACACTGTCTTTCATGGCATACTCCTTGAGAAGCTGGCGTCTCATGGCTTAGACAAGTGTACTCTTCGCTGGGTAAAAAACTGGCTGGATGGACGAGCCCAGAGGGTTGTGGTGAATGGAGTTAAATCCAGTTGGCGGTGGGTCACAAGTGGTGTTCCCCAGGGCTCAGTACTGGGGCCAGTTCTGTTTAATATCTTTATCAATGATCTGGATGAGGGGATTGAGCGCACCCTCGGCAGGTTTGCAGATGACACCTAGTTGGGAGGGAGGGTTGATCTGCTCGAGGGTAGGAAGGCTCTGCAGAGGGATCTGGGCAGGCTGGATCGATGGGCCGAGGCCAAGTGTGTGAGGTTCAACAAGGCCGAGTGCCGGGTCCTGCACGTGAGTCACAGCAACCCCATGCAGCGCTACGGGCTTGGGGAAGAGTGGCTGGAAAGCTGCCCGGCAGAGAAAGACCTGGGGGTGCTGGTCGACAGCCGGCTGAATATGAGCCAGCAGTGTGCCCAGGTGGCCAAGAAGGCCAACGGCATCCTGGCTTGCATCAGCAATAGTGTGGCCAGCAGGAGCAGGGAAGTGATCGTTCCCCTGTACTCGGCACTGGTGAGGCCGCGCCTCGAGTACTGTGTTCAGTTTTGGGCCCCTCGCTACAGGGAAAACATTGAGTTGCTGGAGCATGTCCAGAGAAGGGCAACCAAGCTGGTGAGGGGCCTGGAGCACAAGTCTCATGAGGAGCGGCTGAGGGAGCTGGGGCTGTACAGTCTGGAGAAGAGGAGGCTGAGGGGAGACCTTATCACTCTCTACAACTACCTGAAAGGGGGTTGTAGTGAGGTGGGTGCCAGTCTCATCTGTCAGGTGGCTGGAGACAGGAGGAGAGAAAATGGCCTCAAGTTGCGGCAGGGGAGGTTTAGGTTGGATATTAGAAAAATTTATTTACTGAAAGGGTTGTCAGGTATTGGAACAGGCTGCCCAAGGAAGTGGTGGAGTCACCATCCCTGGAGGTGTTCAAAAAGCGCGTAGACAAGGCACTTCAGAACATGGTTTAGTGGGCATGGTTGATGGTTGGACTCGATGATCTTGAAGGTCTTTTCCAACCTAAATGATTCTATGATTTATGCTGGTAGTGTTACGAGACCAAACTATTAGCACAAATGGAACTGCAGAGTATCTACCATGACAGCATTTTAACTGTTATGCCCTTAGTGCTAGAAACACTGTTGTACTATGTATCTTTTCCAGAAATTTTATTAATTCCAGTGAAAGCTCAGTATTTTTTGAGAGAGAATTAAATGAGAATTAAAGCGCCTTAACTCTGTAGCTGTTTTGCAAGCTGTTAAAGCCATGCATTTCCCAGTTCAACTTTGATAACTTGCATATATCCTGATGTTTTTTATTTGTTTATATTTCAGTATTTTGATTCTTCAGACGTGATGCAAAAGCTCAGTGTTATCTGGTGTACAACTGTATACCAAAAAGACAGTCTGTGGCCAGAAAGCTTACGATCTCAATGCATGTGGAGCATGGATATCTCTATATGAAAAGTACTCTTAAGTGATAAGTGGTGGTGTTGTATTTCTTACTGAATACGCTTCCTTTTCTGTGTTTAATTAAGGGTTACTTGATTGGTAATCACTTGCCAAAGGAAGATCTTATTGATATAGGTTTATATTGTCGGCACTATTGTCTGTTACCCTTGGCAGCAGAGCAGAAGATTGGTCAGTTAGTGATATGGCGGGAAGTATTTCCACATCATCATATCCAGCCATGTGAAGTTTCAAGTTTTACAGGATACAGGGAACCTGAAGCAAGATACTTTTTACTGATAGTCGGCTTGGTAAGTTAACATTTGCAGTATGCCTGTTTTCTGATGCTCTGTTTTGCTGTTTTGTGTTGTCTACTGTTCAGTAAGGTTACACTTTCCATGCATGTTATAGTAATTTTACAAAATATTTGTATTATAGCTGTTTCATGGGATAGAATTTCTCTGAGAGTAGCATTATTTATACATTTGTAAAGCTTGCAAGTTTAAGTATAAATTCTTGCTGGTTTTATGCCTTTTCACTTTGATTGAAAATGTTTTTACTTTCAAGATCTTGTATTTTGAGACAACTCATTTCAGAAATGTGTTTGTGGTTTTTTTTAAATGTGGACTTTTTTTAAAGCAAACAACTAACGAGTTTGAAAATGATAGCTTTTACGTTTGCATCATTAACTTAAATAACATGATAACAGAAAGAACTCCTTGAACATGATTTGATTAGAAAAAAATAAGTAACTCCTCTGGAGATGAGGAAGGAGTGTTATAGATAGTGCTGTATTTTGCCCAAGTATCATATGAGACATAAATATAATACAGCACATACTGTATATTAAACCAAAGGCTAATGTTGCTTCCTCCATGTTTACAGAGACACTTTATGCTGTGTGTCCTGCTAGAGGCAGGAGGCTGTGCATCAAAAGCGATTGGGAATCCAGGACCAGACTGTATATATGTAGATCAAGTCAAAGCCACTATACTTCAACTGGAAGGAATAGATGCCGGCATAGAGGAAAGGCTAGATTCTCCTTCCATTCCACCTTTATCTTGTGCTGACTGGTTCCTTCCTGCAACACGTGACAAACTGGAGAGCTTGACCACCTCACCCATCCTAAGCAAACTACAAAATACTTCCAAATCAGTAACTACTCCAGCAAGCAAAAGGACCCTATTTGGTGACTCTTCCTTAACGACGCGTAAGCCAAGCCCTACGAGAAACAGTGGAGGACCTGACCATGGTAATGAAGGTCCTGCAGAAGATGAAAGCAGTAATCCACAATCTGGAGTGGATCAGGTCTGAGAACAAAGACAAAGAGAATTTATAAGGTTCTGGTGGGCTTGGAGGCGGGGTGGCAATTCTTTTAAAAACTCACTCAAGTAATTTTTTTTTTTTTTTTTTTTTTGAAGTATACTGTAAAAGAATAAGAGCCCCTGAATTAAGTAGAAAATACTTTGTTGCCTTGGGAAGCTTTGGGTCAGCCTCAGAGCCATCGCATTTTTTTGTTTTATCATTGCTTGTAAATATTTGGCTTTTTCACATGACTAAAATGGGCACAGCTGCATTGGAATCAGCAGAAATAATTGGAGAATATCCCCAAAATAATAATGGTGTAAATATAAGTTATCAGAACAAATTGCTGTACAGTTGTACAACTGCTTCTAGCCCATTTTAGTCTAAAATAGGCTATAAAATACATTTATATAAGTTGATGCAACTGTTTGGGCTTTTTGAAAAAAATGCTACGTTATTTTCTTCTAAGGGGGTGATTTGTTGGTTTGATTCTGTTCTTTTGTTAGCTGTGTTTTCTCTGTTAGTTTGTCTGTCTGCTTGTTTTTCAGGCCACTAGAAAAAAACACACCCTACCAAATCCATTTCATTTAGGAAACCTCAAAAAGAACCTTTCAGAGAAAGATACAGAACTTCTTAATGCTATCAAGTAAGAAATTTTTTTTTATCAAATATTTCATTTTTAAGGCCATACTTGGATCTTTTTTTGAATATGCACAGATCACGGAAGTTCCTGCATATTTTTATTCTAACCAAAACTTTGCTGTGCAAGGATTCTCAAAAGCGAAGTTCTTAAATGGAGAGCTTAATTAGAAAAGTTGACTGTTTCTCAAGAATATGTCATTAGAATGTATGCACATTCCCCACATATATGTGACCTTGGAAGTTCAAATAAAAGAGTTTTTGGCCCACAAATATACCTTGTGCCTCCCTGGTACCTCTAGGAAGGTGTACAAAGGACAAAGAAGCCGTGTTCTTCCCAGTTCCCACCTGTTGCTTGTGACGGCACAGTCACTGTGATGTTTTGTTTGAGCTCTAAAAAAAGCTTTCCTCCCGCAGTGCACTGTGCCCCCCCCCAAGCTTTTATTTCTCCTTTCCTTTTTTTTTGGTGAGAATTTTTGAGAACACAAGTGCAATACCTAACTTGTACCATAGTTTTTTGGTTTGTGTTTGGGTTTTTTTTTTAATTGAGTATTGACAGTCCAAATTAGCAGGATTTCCTTGGTGTAGAAATAGGCACTTTTGGAATGTCTGTATCCATTTTTGTACTCTGTTGTAGAGACCAGAAAAACAAATCTGTCTTAAGAAACAAAAGTATATGTTGTTTAACTGAAATTTCTTTCAAAATTATTTTAATATTAAATGAATTATCCTATTTTTTTAAGGTTGACATCTGGTCCTGAGAATACCCTCTTCCACTATCTATCTTTGGAAACGATGCAAGGAATCTTTATTACTCCAACTCACAAAGAAGTAGCACGGCTTGGTGGCTCCATCCATCCTCAATTAATTGAGAATTTCTATCGTTGCTGTCTTTCAATTCGTTCCGTTTTTCAGCAGTCCATGAGGAAAGAAGTATGGAAGCTCTGTCTTCTGTTTTTCTATTTACATTCTCAACTCAGTATTTCAAGATTGTTTTCACTCCACTATTTAAATAGTTCACTAGCAGGTGTATTTGCACATGTGTGGTTGTTTTTAAAGCTCTTTATATTTTCACTGTTATGGGCAGGTTCTTTCTCTGACCATCCAACCAAGTATGCATGCAATTATGTCTCGGTCTCCCACCAAAAATGCCCTCAAAATAAATACTCTGTGTCTCCAGTATAGTATTTTCTTACTCTTGTTTCGTATTAGGACTCTTCTTTGTAACTTAGCAAAAAGTTTCATGCGCTGGGTTCAAGAACTGTAAGTAGCAAAAGAGAGGGTTTCAGACTGGTCGCAAAATAGGGGTTTTCAGATTGGCAGCAAAAGGAAATTTAGGCCCTCTGTTTTTCATGGAAAATGTTTCACGTGAGCAGTAACAGTGTGGTCTCCCCTCACTGTGCTGTCAGCGTGTCTGAACAGGGACCTGAAGAGGGACTCTGGGTTGTTCATTCTTAGTGTCTTTCGTCTCTTTGCTACCCAAGATTGCTTATAGATTTGCCATCCACTGATGTCTGTAATCGTTTGTTCATATGGATATTGGTCTACAAGAAGACTGGCTATAATGATGTATTGCTTTTAATTGTGCTGCCAGGTCTCTTGGATTTTAGTTTAGGTAGGGTGCCAGGATAAGAAAGGCTTTTTCCCTTTACAATGATACCAGTTCAAGCCTTGCTCTAGGCTTGGGCTGAAGCCTGATCATCCCAGCTACCAGAGCTTTATGTGGGTACTTGGTATTTAGATTAGACTTAAAAATGGACAGGTCCGATGTCAGCAACTGTACTGCCTTGTGTTTGATTAAAAATTTCTGTTTACTCCAGATGATCCATCTGGAGTAAGATGGTAGTAGTAATGCAGAAATCTAAACAATAGGTATAAGAACCAATTTATGAGGTACTCCATTCAGATCAGACACTCTGTGTTCAGTGCACACTTTTTTGCTAAAAGTCTGGTTGGTTAATTGCAGAGTTGATTTTTATTGACATGAACCAAATCAGGATAACATGTCATCTCTACTAATTTGTGACCTGTTTAGTCCTTTTGGAAAAGAGAAATAATTAACTATAAACCTAAGTGGAATACTGTCTATCAGTTGAATTTTTTAAATCCTAAAGTGACAATCCGAGTGAATTAAATGAGAAATAGGAAATAACAGTAGAAATTGAATGAATGCAGTTTGCAAACAGCAGTATGATTTTTCTTAACGTTTTATTGAAGTTACCAAAAAAGCCAGTTCTGGTTAGACCGATGTGCCTTGTAAATCATGTAGGAATTTTTAAGTGTTAGAAGAGTAGGTTAATTTAGTGCATTGTTCTGTCAACTTCATATGACACTGGGGTTTGGCTGAGTAGGACTTTGGCAATGAGCCGTGTATTTTGGGCACTTCTGCTGGGAGATCTAGAAGCCCAAAAGCAAGCAGAGAGAATACACAAATATTTCTTATCATCAAATTGCCTTTGGTTACAACTGTTAAATAGACAGTTTATAGTTCAAACAAAAAAAAAAAAAATAAAGAAACCATTCAACCATTAGGTGTAGCTCATAAAAAGTGGAAAAACTCACGGTTGAAAGTCAAAACTTCTGTTTTGGCCACAGCTACCTTGGCACATGCTTTCCTGGCTTCTTCAGATGTGAGTACAGTAGGCAGCAGCTGGGTTCATTCTGCTCTGACAACCAGAAATAATTGATGAACATGTGCTGCAGAACAAAGTTTCTGTTTTAGAGAAATTTGGGGTAGTTTTTGCATGTTGGCTCCAACAATTAATGCTGAAATTGGCAGGTTGCCTTATGGCATGAGGAAAATGTAAAAGGATGAATAGAAGTTTTCCTTGCTCATAATGCACAACAAAAAAGTCAAATGTAGAAATGTGCTATTATACTGCTTATTATTTGGTATCAGCTAAATATTGTTATAGTTTAGGATTTAGAGAATTGCACCAGTAATGCAAAATTACAGTAAACCGATCAATAATTTATGTTGTCTCACTTTTTGAGAACTGAAAAGTCACAATTTAACTTCTAAATGTGTACAGAAATTTTTAATACATTTTAAATTGAGCAGAAATAAGCTCTCTAGTCTTAAACCCTAAAATACACGTCAGTGTATGTAATAAGCAGCCCTGACCTCATTTGCTTCATCACCATCATCTTAGTATTTTCTTACTTTTAAATCAGAAGGAAAGACGTTTTAATGCATATGAAAGTATAGACCCTCATAGTTCTATCAAATATCCCCTCTTAATACATATTTTTTTCTTGAGTATTTTCAGTATGAATAGCATAGTGTAAGATGTGCTAAAATATAAACAAATGTCAGCTTGGAAATTGCATTATAATTACCCCATTTTTTGGTGGAGAAGATTATTAGACTGAGTACTAACATATTCCTTAAGTCTTTTTCAGTAGCAGTATTAGCAAGAACAGGGTTTGAAACAATTTTATGTACTAAGGAAAGATACAGGAGGGGTTAAGTTATCTGTTGTGAAATGGCTTCCACTCTATGAACTAGGAGTAATATAGAATATGCTTCATGAATTTAATCCAAAGCATGTTTAGGGAAATTTAAAAGACATCTTCTCAGGCAAATATTAGCCATTTGGGTTCTCAAATGCTAAGGTGCATTTCACTTTTTCTTCCACCATTTTTGAGAAATGAAGGTAGTTGTGATGTTTTGCCCATCTTTTTTCTTCTAGATCTTCAGCCCCCACATCTTCAATACTGTAGGCAGATCAAAAGATGTGGCTTCTGCTTCTGCATGTGGCAGAGAGAAGTTCCTTGAGACTTTTTTTCAAGAAAAGCTTTTCTTTCACCTTTGAAGCAACCGATGGGAACAGAAGTTTCATTGGCAGATCCAGAGATGCCCTCCCTGGCTTAGGAACTCTCTTAAGACAGATTTGTTTCAAAGGGATTTCCACTCCTGTTTCCATAATCTCATCTCACTTCTCATGCTTCAAAAAGAAAAAAAAGATTAAAAGCTTGTTTTTTCATTATTACGTAGACATTTACAAAAGAGTAATAAACTTCCTTTGACTTCAGTGGGAGAAGAGTTAAACTAGTGACAAACCCTTTCAAAACTCCTCCTGTGTTTATCTCCATGTCTATTCTGATCTTTTTCCCCTCGTATTTCTGGTGAAAAATACCATGGCTTTATTGGACTCACAGGACTGTTGAGTACCAAGACAGAGCAAAGAGAGAAAAATAGGTTTTGTGCATGCAGTTTGATCCTCTACCAAACAGGTACCAGGAGTTCAGTTGGAAACAACTGGAACTTTTGCAAGGTTTATTCAAAACCTCTGTGCAAAACATAGCCCTAAAAACTCAATGAAACATGAAAATGTATAGGTAATAAAGATGTCTTATGCACTCATACTGAGTAAGAGCAAGAAAGTGCTCTGAGCAAAGTGTTTCAACTGTTTATTTACAAAAGGAAATTCCTGCCTGGCCAAGTTTATTCAATAGACTTTTACTATCACAGTTCTTAATTAGGGAGGCACACAGAGAAAGAAAGATGAGAGGTTTAGCTGTTGTAACACACTTTTTAAAAGAAGCTGTACTATTTCAGATGTCTTATTAGAGAAATAGTGTTCAGCTAGAAGGAAAAAAAAAAAAAATCAAAAAATTTTGATGCCAAAGTAACAAAACTGTGGAGAAAAGAATCATGTAAGCAAGTTAGATCTTCCAAGTCTGGCTTTGTGAAAGCAATATCATTCATAAGATATTTCTGAAGAAATTGCATAGTTATGTTTGCTAGTGTTTATGTAAGAATATTTCATTCTATACTAACATTTCACCAATTGTTTTACAGAAAAAGAAAAAAGCAGCCAGTGGGATTTCAGAATTTAGTAAGGCAGCTGAGGACCTAGATCTGGTAAAAGAACATGGAGTTTTGTTTGAGTGCTCTCCTGATAACTGGACTGATCAGAAGAAACCACCACCAACAATGAATTACTGGGTTGTGGGGTGAGTTTAAACACATAAGTATTTCTCCTAAAGTCTTCCATTTTGAATATATCGCTGTGTTCTTTAAGAATAAATTTAACTGTAGCGCATCACAGAAATACTTGAGCTGACTGACTGAGGTAGCTTTGATTTGGGATCTGGGAAGTTGCATTGGTGTGATGTTCCACCTGCTGTAAAATCCAGGTGTGTTAACTCAGGTGAGCACCATGCCAGCATGTTAACACCGCAGAGCTGGCATCCTTTGCAGTGCTGCACTGTGCTACGCAGACATGCTAACGTGCTGTAATCATACTCTTTAATACGCTGCGCTTCCTTTGTGCTCCTTGCACTCCTTCCGACCTCTCCATTCCCTGCTTTGCAAGTCCATCCCACCTGTCTTGTCTCCGTGCGTAATGCTGATTCAGTGGTACAAAGAAGTAACGTGAACAATTGTACTTGTCGGTTGATGGGGTTTTTTTTCATCGGGAAGATCAAATCAACCTACCAGTCTATTTGAGATATTTTGGAAAGGGAGTTTTCTTCCCTCAATTTGCTTTCAAAGTTCTGCCATTATCATTGTAAATGAATTGTGGTTTGTGTTGTTATTTAAACTTAATTTTAAATCATTTTTTTAATGATGCATATAGTTATTACTACATTGCTAAGCCTTATTTGCATGGCAGAACAGCATACTGCCCTAGGCATTAAATATTAAAAATAATGGATTTTCTGAAGTAATGAAAATCAGGTGCAATGACAAAGTAGTATGTATCACTTCTTCACAATTCAGAATGTATCAGGTGTCGTAATTGTTTAAGTCCAGGTCAGTAAGCCCTGTTCAGTGGCCACTTCTCATACGTTATTCTTTCCTCCATCTGCTGTGTTTTGTGCTGTCTACATTTTAGCTGCAGTAGGCAGACAGTCATATTAAGGGTGGTCATTCTCAACAGGATGTTTCCTTCTCCTCTACATTCATCTTCTGTATTTGGTATTCCGACTAGATAAATAGAAACTAAAATGCAAATGCCCAGTTAAATGGAAGCTATATGAAAAACAAATTCAGTATAGTCATGGAGTGAAAGGAAGATAAATGATTATGCTTGATTAATTCATTAAGTTAGAATTTTCGACTAGTTCAACTATTGCGCAAATAGGAAAGAAAATGGCAAAATACATTTCTGAATATGGCATAAGAACTTTTTTCCGATAGAATGAGAGGAAACATCATCTACAGGTAATTATATGGCCAGGAATAATGTAGAAATCCTCTAACAGAGCTTTTGTTCAACCTGTTTGCCTTCAAGTTAGATGTTTAAAAAGAAAAACAATTGTTTCCCACCATGAATGTACATAACTGCAGTTTGTGTGCTATCCTTGGGTCTGGAAAAATTAAGATCTTTAAATTAAACATTTAAAAGTGTTTGCACTGATGTTGCTATCTTTTAAAAAATAATTCTTCATTCTGCATTATCAAACAACGTGTTAAATCAAGGGTAGTCCATTAGTATTTGCAGAGCTATATGCTATGCTATAATGCTACACACAGTTATGCACAAGTATTAACAGCTTTCCTATTTTAGCTCTTTCCCTAAAAGAGCTTATTAGCTTAACATGTGGGAATGTACCTACCTAGATGTATTAAGTTTAAAAAAATCAGTAAATATGTGAATACTGGGGCTTGCTCCCAGGTACCTTGATTGCAGCTTGTAGCCTGGAAACTTGGATGACTGCAGACACACCAGTACCATACAAATAGACCCTGAAAACCTGAAGATTTTTTTTCCATACGTAGTGTTGAGAAAACTGAGCAGAGAATAACTTGATTTAAAAATCTAATGTATTGAAAATAGTAAGATAATGCAGGAGAGCCACAGACATTTGCTAGCTGTCTTACACAGCAGTTGTTCTTAACATCTTACTGAAACCTCAGAGTACAACCAGAATATATCAAACAGAGAAAAAGCTAACACCTATGATGATTTTTTCTTTTTTTTTTTTTTCCTTCCTTTCCTTTTTTCCAGGAGACTCATTCTACATCCAAAACCTCAGGAGTGTTATGTCTGTTTTCATGACTCAGTCACAGAAGCTGCTGTTGAACTGGCCTTTAAACTGTCCTTCGGATTAACTACATAGATGAGTCTCCTGAACATTCAGCCATCCTGTGGGGTGTTGTCATCTCTTTGAAGTACTTCAATATAAAGAGAAATTAACTCAATTGTGGTGCCCACCCATGGCGTATCTTTCAAATGCTTTTTAAAAAAAAACCAAAAAAAACCTACCTTCTGGTAATGACACAGGTAAAACTTCAGTGATGATTCCAATGATTTCATCAATTGAATACTTAAAAAGATTTCAGAGAACCAAAATTCTTATTTTTATATACTGTCAAATTATTTATCCCAATCATAACTTTTATTATATGAAAACATCACATAATTTGTACATTCACTGCTGTTCAGTGTGTATAATATGCAATGTGAAATGATAAGCTGATATCCTCAAAGCACTCTCTGAATATCTGGCAACTGGTGATGGAGTTAAAAAAAAAAAAAGGTTTCCAATTAATTAAAATTTTGCACCTTCAAGGGCATGAAAAATACTGAATGTTTTCAGTAGTACTTTGTTAATCAAAAAAAAAAAAAAAAAGAAATCTTTTAGCCAATTCATGGCACTTAGCCACACAAAACTAATGGCTTATCATTTTTGCCAGTGCGGTCTCCTGCACACTTGAGCACTATAGTGTGGTTGATGTTTTACTTGACTTCATTGACTTCATGAGGTTCAACTATAAATAATACTTATATTTGTTCAAACACAATTTTGAAAGCCCAAAAGAAGATGGAGGGCAGCGGGGTGATGGTTTTAAGACCTATGCCTGTACTCAGCCAATTTTATATTATATTCATAATTTCATAATAAAAAAATTATATTTGGCAAAGACCAGTAAAGTGTTACTCTACGTTTTTTTCCTTAAGATATTTTCTCTTTTGTTTATTTAAACAGTATTTATTTGGCTAGGTCTTCTACAATTTACAGCTGGCTATTACAAAAAATGTTATGTTACCTCCATATAAGGCAAGAGAAGGCAGTGTGTTTGCAAAATCAGAATTCTTCTGGAAGAAATCAGCTTTCCTACAAATTGTTAAAATTTTTGTAATTTACAGACCAGCTGCTTCTAAAGCTTTTTTTTACTGAAGTTTAGTTTAAAATGTAAGATTTCGGGGGCAGTCTTTGTACCCTCAGCCAGCTTATTTAGATATGGTCATCTGCATAGCATTTCATCATGTTCCATATCAACAGTGCATTTTTTTTTCCCTTTCTGCTGTTTCTACTTGCTTTTAATGAGTGCTTTTCATAAAATGCATTACTAAAGTTGCATTTTAAACAATGGGATCAAAAAGTTTAAGTATTCAGGAAAGTAAATTCAGTTCCGTAGGCTCTCATGATCAAATCTTTAGATCTTGTTTTCACTAGTAAATTGCATGGTTTAGAGTAGTTCTAAAATAGTCAATCAAATGCTTTTCACTGCCCACTCTCACAGAGGGATTCACAGCTTGTCTTGAATCGCTCAACAGTTGTTTTAATTCCAAGCAGTAGAAGTCTTAGGCCTGAAGTGTAAGCATATGATTGCAGGTTTGTTAATTGTCTGTCTCTAGAATTTATGGTTCCTAGAAGATGAGACAGAGTATTTCAGTTTGAGATTAAAACTGATTTAGATTTGTTCCCCATCTGTAAATCAAGTGATGTGAGATTTACTCTGTTTGAGATATAAAAAGTTGTAATAGTATGGATAACATCTGAACAGCACCTTTTAAAAGTCTAAAATATGTGGGCTTTGAATATTAGATTTCATTGTAGATGGAAGAAGTAACATAGCAAAGCAAGGAGTCTTTGATGCAGTGCTTTTAGCAGGTTTAACAGCTTTTACAGAACCTGTATGTGTGTTTCTGCACATAAGTGTGTATCTGTATGGAAAAGGATAATTTTGCTGATGTTTGTCTCTTGTTTCGGTCTTCTAAAGGTTGGGTTTGAATGCTGAAAAAGACAGTTGAATGCTTTAAAAAGAGGACAGCTAACTTTTATCTAGATCCTTGTGTTTAGTCAGACCTAAGTTACTCTGCTGCCAGTGTAGTGTGTTAAACTGTTGACTCAGCTGGGACAAACACAATTGAATCAATGCAGAAGAAACAGCGTGAATATGCAGATGTGCATGGAGAAAAGAAGAACCGAAGGAAGGTGGGACTCCTTTGGTACCAATCAGGTATTTAGATTGGCTTGCTCCTTCACAAGAAACTGTACCTGAAACAGAATTATGGGCATCCGAGTATGGTACAACTTTTATACTCAAACCAGTGTAGTTCAGCAACAAAACATGGCAAAATTTGCATTAATCATGTTGATACTAGACTTAAGGAGATTTTTATTGGTTACTTGGTTAGTCAACTGAGCAGAGACTGTATTTTGCAGATTTGTAAAGAGTATGTTTAAAAAGAACCCCAAAGGATGATAAGATTTCATTTCCTACAGAACACAGATTTTTATCAGGTATCTTTGATACAAATCTTGTAGCTTTGTAACTTTGAGGAAGATTATAGCCGTGAATCAGTGTATAGAATTAATGTCAAGAGGAATAGATACGGGGAAGCTACTAAAGGAGTTAAGATGGTAGTAGTAAGGCTCAAGAGAAATAATTTTTTTTGCCTTTAAATTATTGCTTAAAAAACTATTAGCAAAGCAATGTGGTATACAACAAATCAATGGAGTACCAGGGTTAAAATTACTCATGTCAAGAGAATGCAAGAAACAAAAGTTATCATTTTAAAACATCAACAAAAACCATGGTGTTTCATGCCTTCATTAGTCATAAAGTCAGGAGATGCAGGGGAGGTAAAGCAATTAAAAAAAAAAAAATGCTATCAGCAATCTAGAAGGAATTGGTACATCTGAGCTGCAATGGAATGGGTATAATTAACATGTCTGAAGTTCATTTACTTGTCATATATCATGTTTATTAACTCATAATTCAATATGATCAACAACTACCCTTTGTTACCTGGTTTTCCAGTCTCTAGTTGCTGATCTGGGGAGAGGGGCCAGTTCCCACAGCTGACAGAAGCTTCTGGAAAGTTCCTGAGGTCTCTGGAAAGCTTGCTGCCTGCAGCCTGGGGAGGGTGGCACTGCCTGGGACGGAGGGATCCATGTAGTAGAAGCAAATGGCGCGGTTTCTGGGCCCGGAACGGTGGCGGGACAGAGGCGGCTCAGCTCCTGGGTACCCCGAGACCATCAACTTTTAACTTTTGAGGAAAAAGAAGCCAGTTAGGTGCCCGCCAGCCGCGTGCTTTTCGGGAAGAAGAGGAAATGGCGGGGGGGGGCGGCCGGGGCCACGGCGGCCCCGCAGGGCGAGGACCCCTACGACCCCCCTCTCCTTCGGGAGGGACCTGCTGGCCAGCGGCGCGGTGGCCGCCGTCCCCAAGATGGCGGTGGCGCCTGTCGAGCAGGTGGAGCTGCTGCTGCGGCTGCAGGCCTTGTCCAAGCAGATCTGGGCAGACCAGCGGTGCAAGGGCACGGTGGACTGCTTCGTGCGCATCCCCGGGGAGCAAGGTAGGGACGCCCGGCCACCGCCGCCTCTTCCCCCAGGCCGCTCCCCAGTCCCCGCGCCTTGCCCTCTTTCTCCCAAACCGTGTGAAAAAATCTTTTAAAAATGCCTTTGAAGCGACAGCGATGGAGCATCCGTCGTGGGCCGTGGGCACTCAAAGGAGTACAGATACTGGCGGAGGAGGTGGTGAGGAGGGGGTTACTGCTGGGTACGTCCCCGCAGGATTTTTTTGTTTTATTTGGTAGTGGTAAAGTCATGCTCGTTGGTATTTGTGAACAGCGTAAAATACCCTTAAAGTTTTCCTTGTGATACTTCTACAAAAGCAGTGTTTATTTGGCATCCTCAGTGTGTAGGAAAGCATGATCAAAATAAGAAATAAAACCCCAGTTTTGAGTTTTCTTTGTCCTTAAGGAGTCTTTGCCTTCATTCCTGGTAACACAAGAAAATTAGTAAGTCTGAATGAGGAGCATGGCTACACATTACAGAGATCACTTTGTTGTCAATGCTTAGTAAAGTCGATAACATGGCCACGCAGCCCAATGTCTGTGAACATCCTCACATACTTTTTTTTTTCTTCACAATCCACATAAGATTTGCTCCTGCGCTACCTCCTCAGTTCCATTTAGCTTCTTATGCATTTACCTTAGTGTCCAAATGGATCCTTTCTTTAATTTAGAAGAAGAATATAATTACAAAAGCGCTACCAAGTTTCTGATGCCTGTATAAACCGTTTGTCATTGCTGTAATATGGAGTGCGAGCACCCCCTATGGAAGCGAAAATGCATAGGCAGGCTACTTCAGGAAAACCGTTTCTATACAGTTCTGTGAAATACTGTTCTATTCTGCAGTTTCCAGACTGCAGTTTACATAGGTATCCCTAGTCTTAGAAATGTATAAAGTAAGGAAGCTGACAATCTTACCTATTTCTCAGCGTTACTTCATGTACAGTTTTACATTTTCTTGTGCTAACACCAAATGCATACATCTGTTGGTAAGTGTCAGAATAAATCCAGATTTCCAGTACCAAAAGTATGAAAAATAAAGGACCTGAAAAGGAACATTTGTGGCCTTTGTTACAGCTCGTACTAAAGTAGAAACAAAAGAAGGAATACTGTATAATATACTTGGTGTAGCATAAACTTTGGAAATGTTATTTTAAAGATCTGTTTGGAAATGTTATTTTAAAGATCCGTTTCTTTTTCTGTAGGGTTTTTCAGCTTTTGGCATGGCAATTTGGCAAATGTTATACGGTATTTCCCAACACAGGCTCTAAACTTTGCTTTTCAGGACAAATACAAGCAGATTTTTACATCCAAAGTGGATGAAGAAAAACAGGTAAATGATCTCTTGCATGTTAGTTCTGTTTAATAAGCAAACTAGATCTGGTCGAGAGCTGTGCAATTCTTTCTCTCAGCATGGTTGGTAATTAGTGGTGGTATATTGATAAGGTTTTGTAATGAGCTTATTTTATAACAGGAGGAAGAGCGAGCACGGCTTAGTGTGTAGCTTATTGTTGAAGGTAATGAAATCTGGGGTTTGATCTTTAATGATTAATGACTTTGTGAGGTGCATGTAAATAACTGATTGTAACTGCAGTCAAAATTTTTTTTGTTCAGGACGTAATTATTTTGGAGTTAATTGATGCAAGTATTAGGATGGATATTAAAAATCTTAGACTCGGACACGTACATTTCTGGGCTTTGTCTAAAACCGCAAATTACATTCTCACAGTTCAGATTGCATTAACATGTTCTCTAGTCTCAAAACCCTTTATGTTTGTAATTTCACTTACGTGAAATTACAGCTGCTTTTATTCTAATATATGAAGTTCTTGGGTAGTGTCCCTCAAGCAGGAGTCTCTCATTTTAATTTTTTTCACATTATTTTCTTGATAATTATTAGCACGTAAGTGTCAGAAAAAACTTACAGATAGTAAAGCGCGTGTTACTGCTATGGGTAAGTAATGCTTCACACTGAAAACTGATTTCTTTCTACAAGTAAGGCTAGAAACATACTTATCAATAGTTAATGCATTTTAAGAACTTAGTTTTGTACAATGCACCAGAAAAGTAACAGTTTTAGGGTATAGCTCCAAAAGGCAATTAAACTTTTGGGCTATGCTGCCTTCCCTTGCAATTCTGTGTACTTGGGGAAAGTCCCTTAACTTGGATGGATTGAAAGACATAGAGGTCTACACCCATGGAATTAATTACAAGAAATCTTGGTCTTGGAATGTGAAACGTTGATATTGGCATTTGACAAACTACATAAAATTCATTCATATCAGCAGAATGGAAAATAAGTTCTTCATATCTAATTTGTTTCATGTGAAAATAGCTGGAAAATCTGTTTTATTTGTGTCTGTCTTAGGTTATCTGTTTTAGGATTTCTTTGGTTAGGTTTTGATAATTTAAACAAAAATCCAGTGTTCTGTGCTTTCTCTTGCTGACAGTTTTTTACTGCAGTGCCAGAAACTTTTCTTGCCACAGGCTTTTCTGGTGGTGCTGACCAGGAGGAATGCTGTCAGTCATTAAAGTTTGATTAATCTCCTTGTATTGCATGCAAATTCTTAAGCAGTCCTTTTTCAATTACAGTCGCTTTGTATGTAAAGAGTTTAAGGTTGCTGTTTTCTTTCCTTTCTTACAGTGGAAAAAGTAAAACATGCACGATGTAAATAACGGTGTTTATAGTTCTTGAAATCTCCTTTCCATCTCCTAGAAGTGTTTCCAGATGGCTTACATGTGTATGAGCTTGTGACTCAAATTTTAGAAACATTCCATGAATAGCAATCAAGATTAATTTCTTTAGAAGTATAGTGTTTAGCAGAGTAGCATGTCCATTGTTGGAGCTCAGGGTGTTTGGATGCTTTCTTATATGTTTTGTGCAGGATAAAAAATGGGAAAGACAATATGGTTCCATGCATTAGTTTTTGCTTAGCTGGGTTATCTTTAAAAAAAAAAAAAGACGACTAAAACCTTTAGATTGTGGGAAGTAAAGTGCAAAGGAACTTCTGTTAAAGAAGACAGGCTGTATCTGTGCGTCAGACACTTGCTATTGAATGTAATACTGTCACAGTCAAGCATCTTCAGATTGCAGCTGCCTCCTCTCAGGCTTGCTACTACAAGTAGCAACAGTTTATGCAGCAACATGAGCTAAGGCAGGTTGCAAAGCCTTCTGTACAACTAATAGAATATTAGGGCAGTTAAGCTATGCTGGACTCCATACTACTACAGCTCTACTGTTGCTGTTACTGAAGCAGCAAACAGGAAGTCATTTTGGGTACATCTACATGGTCTGCATTTACTACACAAGATGTACCTGTGATGCCGTTTAAGTCAACAGAGCTATGTCAGATATCGCCACCTAAAAATGTTACGCAAAATATTTCTTCTACTGTGATTAGCTTTTTCTTGTTTGGTAAATAGTATGGGCCACAGTGAAAGTAAGTACTTTGATTTTTATGTTTCCCCATTCCCCATCATGGAGAGTCGATGCATAATTGTTGTATCAAGTTGATACACAGGCCGGTTGTTACGAAGGACTGGTATAGATGAGAAAGATGTTATCTGCTATCTGGGTCACAGGAGCACCATATAATTCAGAAGCTGAAAAAGAAAATAGCTTATAAATATTTTTTAATAAATGTAAGAATAGTCAGGGAGTCTTTACAAGTTGAAATTTTGAAATACCCCAATATAGGTCTTACTCTAAGACTGCCATGTTTCTTTATTATTTTGTAAATAATGCATGTTTTAGATAGCTCTTACTCTGCATGCTTTAAAGTTTTGTTTAGTATCTACAACAAAGGTCAGTGTATACAGCAATTTTTGTGTTTCAGTTCTGGAAATGGTTTTTGGCAAAGCTGGCTTCTGGCGGAGCAGCAGGAGCAACATCCATGTGTGTGGCATACCCGTTAAGACTTCACGCGAACTAATTTAGCTGCTGGTATTGGGAAAGGTAGTGAAATCTTTTAAATGGCAGTTCCAGTTTTATCTGATGTGCCTCAGGTTGTTTATATTTACTTCATTTTAGAGGTAGACCAATATTCAACAGTATTAGAATTCTTTCTATTACTTAAAAATTTACCCTTGCACAATTACAAACTTAAAAGTATTCAGAAATGTAAGATCTTTATTGAAAAGGAGAGGATGAAGGTGAGTGAAAGAGGATTCTTTGGAAATAGTGCCGTAGCATATCTCTCAAAGTTTTGCATTATTTTTAGATTCTGTATGGAAAAGTTTAACTGAATTTTGCCAACTGTTGATGCCACAAGCTAGGGGAGTTTAATTTTTGCTGACCTATGGTTTTATTGGGTGTCATTTAAAGACCTAATGACCATCATTGTTCTATATCAAGAGTATCAACTGAAGATTTTCAGCAAAGGTTTTGGGTAGTATATGTATCTAGATGTATGTTTCATTCATTCAAATAGATAAAATTGATTTCCTGAAAACAGTATGTGGAAGGCTTTGTAGCAGAAAGAAAGAAATCTCTGCTTTCTGTATTGTTGTTGGCTTTCCTGATTTGCCTATCATGGGACAAGTTAACTCTAGTTGCTGTCTGTGCTGTGCAGGGCTGTCCCAGGAATTGGCTGCTTGACTCTACCTATTGCTTTCTGTGCCCAGTACTTGGGCCGAATTTATATTTTCATGATACCTTCAGTATAAGAAGGTGTACAGTTGGAAGTTCTTCTTTCAAAGATCGGTTTATTGCTTGCTGTGTTTTCACCCATAGAGAATCCTAAGAGCTTAGGTGTAGTTACCTGTGGAATGCAGAAACAGATGAAGAATCTACAGATATAAAAAATATATTTCTTTAACTTTGTCACAGTTTGTGGCTAGTGTTCCACTATAGGGAAAAGCTGAAATGAGTAACACTTCTAATAAATTTGAGTATGAATGTGGGGGGAGGAAGTGAAAGCATGGTATTATGTAGAAAAAATTCTTTTCAGAGAGAGAGTAAGAGAATTCATACATAAGCATTCTGCTGAATGAGGACAATATTGGAATGGTAGTTATTTGACCGGAAAGTGTTTCAGCAACTGGATACCGCTATCTGTTTGAATAAACTGTCTTCATCCATCCATGTGTCTCGATTTCTTCTTTATGCTTCGTTCGTAAGTGGAGGAAACAATGATCTACTATGTTTTTCATATAATTTTGATAAAGTTAAGTGTTTCAGGCATGCAGAGTAGTTTGTACTAAAGAGAAGGGGTTCTGTAAAGCATAACAATGTGCATAAATTTCTTTTATATTAGGTGCTGCTGAGCGACAGTTCCAGGGACTTGGTGACTGTATTATTAAAATTGCAAAGGCAGATAGACTTACTGGCCTGTACCAGGGTTTTGGCGTTTCCATAAAGGGAGTCATTGTATACCGAGCCTCCCATTTTGGGTGTTATGACACCATTAAGGTAGCTTTTACAAACAAAAATGCATGCATTTTAAATCTTTATTGTATTTTAAATATTTATTATGAACTAATGAGGGTGCTAGTTACAGCTTTTGTCTTTACAATTACTCTGCTCAATAGAGTATATTACTGAAGAGCCAAGTCATTTCACAGTAGGATTAACAACAGAAATTATCAAAATTATACTTGATATCTGCTGGATTTGACATATGTATTACAGAATTTGTACAGGTTTCCATTTTTGTTTTATTTTGCAGGGATTATTGCCAAATCCAAAGCAAACTCCATTCATTGTTTCCTTTTTTGTTGCTCAAGTTGTGATTACTTGCTCAGGAATGCTGTCTTACCCTTTTGACACTGTCAGGAGGCACATGATGATGCATGCAGGTACCGTCTAACTTGCAGTTCTTTTGTGAACATTACTTACTAGATTTTTGAAGTTTAATGTACTAATTGAAGCGCTGTATAGCCTTACAGCAGGCAAGACTATTCAGGGAAAAAAGTGGAAACATCTTCAGAAAGACAAGAAGAAAAATTCCATAATGGTATTGTGGGAGTCTGGTAAAACAGTTCACAGCTTTGTGAGAGCTTTTAGTAGAAAGACAGCATCTGTTTTCTTTTTCCTACTCAGAAGCCAGATATTTGGAGTGAGACAGGTTTGTGGGTAGAATAATATCCTTTATTAGCCCAGCTAATGCAGTTAGAAAAATAATCTTTGTGGCACACAGCTGTTCTTCAGGTGTGAGGTGGAATCAGTAATCTTCAAAGCTCAGTACAAGCTGAGAATTACTTCTCAGCATGTGATGGGTATGATAGTATATTATTAGCAATTAATGTTGGATCTTGTTGCTAGCTATTAGGTAATTTTACTAGGTGGTTCAGTAGCATTTGAAGTACATTTAATATGATTAATTCTTGCTGTCAAGATCATCCTCAAACACAAAATCAAACCCCACAAAAACGCTCTTGAAAAATCAGGACCTTGTTCCCTGCATCCTTGAGGAGGTTTTGCCATCTGATAATAGAAAGGAGTTGTTAGTTCCAAAGAAGTGTCTCCATTTTGTTTCAAGAGTATCTTCTTGTCTCCCAGGATTCCAGAAAGTCAAAAGAAAATCAGAATAAATGCTGGCATAGAACTTGCTTAGGTGTGTTCAAAAAATCCTAGGGGATACTTAGATTCTTATGTAATGCCTGCATACCTCTGGTAATCTGTCCTAAATATCAGAAACTTTGAAGCTTACAGTGGGCAAACACCATTAGCACCACTGACTTCTTTTCAGACTAAATATGATTTCACTGTCTTCGGATTCTGCTTTATCTGCTTAATCAGCAGTAAGCCTACAGTTAATGCTGTCCTTATTCGTAAGTGCTGTGCCTCTTGAGGCCTTATCAAAGAATCGCCTGTATTTCTGGTAATTAACTTACCATGAGGATAGAGAATAGCATCAAGATTATTAAAAACATACATTATAATCATATGAAATAAGATAATGGGTCTACTAGCACAAAAGATGAGAATGAGAGGAGGTATATATGTTGTGGATGTATAAATATATTTAATGCGGTGTCCTTGTTTCATTTATGTAGTTCCGAAGCTTCAGGTACAAATAAAGCTGATTAGTACGATTTTTATCAATTTCTTACCGTGACACTTATTCTGATCCAAGAGGAAGTCCTGAATTAAATGTAGCCCCTTTTATTTCTTCAGTTAAAAGTATATTTGTCAGATGGGATAATGGTCTGAAATAATGAGCACAGTACAGTTACTGCTTTCAGTAAAGTTGACTTCTGTCAGCTAAGCAGTAATAACCATTACCAAATATCCTTTCATTTGCATATATTCATGTTGATGCAAACCAAAATATTTTAAATGCTTTCTAGCAACGTTACTATGCTTTTTTTATATTGATTTATGTGAATATTTATCATAGATGTATTTCCTGCATTTATTATGTTCAGGAAAAATCTATAGTGATCTCATACACTGATTCCTAACAGAAGATGTAACAAAATGTAACACTGTCTTCATCAGAAAATTCAAAGGTCACTTTATTAGCTGCAGTGTATATCACAAAGGCCTAAAGTAGGCAAGATTATCTTTCTGCCATTATAGACTCTAGAACCTTAACCTTGATATTGCAGGTGGACTGAAGATGTAGATAATTTAAGGGAAATCTTCACCATTAAGTAAAAAAACCTAGTGTCATCTTTCCACTAGAATTTCACATAAAGATACAGATTTTGGATTAATCTCTCAAAAGAAAAGTGTACTTGTTTTTTGCTAGTGAAGACAAAAACGAGTGCCAGTTCCTAATCCAGTCCTCAAATCCTGAAGAGACTGCAGTTCCAAAACAGGAATTGTCTGACAGTTCACCAAGCACATACACAAAAAACCGCTTTGTCAGATCTGTGGTGTTACTCAGAGTATCTGAGAAATTTGCTGCCATCATTATGCTGAGTTCCACAGTGGGCAAGAGCATTTCCCAGGTGCTCTGCTCTGCAGAGAACAGCTATGACAACATTCTTCTGGGCTGTCTCGACTCCGCTGTTGAAATTTTCAAACATTAAAGGAGTTGGCGTGATTTTCAGTCATACTACCCTTGGAAAAAGCTGAAGGGAGGGTTCAGTACTTTACGCTCTGACTTGTCCAGAAATGGTCATACGTGTGTACATGAACATTTGCTGCTTGTCATCCTTTATTTCCTTCACCTGTAAGCACTTGAAGCAAGTTTTAGTGAACATGGTGCTGAGGTCTCTAACAAATCCTCCTTTTTGCTTTGTTTTTGTTTGTTGAGCAGATTTATGCTCAGAAACAAGGTGGGCTAGATGAAAACTGGACAGCGCTCTTCCTTAGCCTTCCTATGTTTTTCCATTGTTGTGCCTGTCAAGACCTTAACATTTTGTAGAGGACTCTATTGATTACTAACGAATTGAAATCTACTTGGTATAAAAATATTTCAGTGGTACTAAAGAAGGAAGAAAATGAGCTGCGGAAGTTTTAATAGCATTGAAACAATTCAGAGCACCCTTAGGACTGGAGTGACCTCATTTAATTCCTAAGCCTTCTACTTGCCCAGTAAAGCTTAAAAGAAGCATCAGAAGAAGGATCACAACCTTTCTAAATTTAGCTATTGGAACCAGCTAACAGAGCATTACATCACATAAACATTAGTTAAAAAAATCACTCCTTTGCAGAAAGTGAAACATTAGGAAAAAGTTCTTTAGTGTTCTTTACTAAAGACAGACAAATTTTCCTGGGCATCTAAGTTTCTTTCTCAGCGCAGTGCAGTAATGATTTGTCCTTACTATTTGTGTGCAGAGCAGGGAGACTGAACATCAAGCTAAAGGAACCATTGACTGCTTTATGAAAGTATACAATTGAGAGGGGCTTAGTGCTTTCTTCTGCGAAGCATTCTCCAACATCCTTCGTGGAACAGGAGGTGCCTTAGAGCTAGTTTTTTACGACAAAATTAAGGACTTTTTAATCTTGATGTTTCAGAGAGTTCAGGATCTGATTAAAATAGTGAGTGAACATCTATTGTTTGTACAGTGTTCATGACAGAATTCTCATTGTTTGCATAGCATATTTTTAGTTTAAATGTTATACAAACAATACTTTTAAGAAATTATTTGTTGGATGTTTTTGTGACTAAGCATGTACTAAATTAAATAAGTTGTTATGAGGGAACTAAAGAGCACTGTCTTCATTCAAGAAACGAATCCAAGAAAATACTTGCCTCTTGTTTAAAATTCTAAATGTTTCAATTTTATTCATACTAAATGTTACACATCTTGAATTTTAAATTAGGGCAGGTACATGAGTACGTTTGGGTAGCAGCAGTTTCCCTAGGCTGTCAGCAGAGCCCATTGTAAGTATGTGTACACATTATCAGCAGCACACTACTGCTTCTCCATGAACCACAGTAAAAAGAAAACCGTTTCTAGCCTGTTGGATGTGTTTTCATGGTATTTTAAAGCACAAGTCAAGACAGCAAAGGAGTTTACTTTAAAAAAAAAAAAAAATTAATAGGCATTAAGAAATATAGCAACTCACTTTTCTCTCTGTCCCATCCCTCAAACAACACTGAGAAGACTGTAGGCTGGCTGGCAGCATTTCAAGACAAAACATAGCCCAAAAATATGGAGACCCAAGCACCTAGAGACTTAGAACACTCAATATGTTATTTCCTGAGGAAATTTAAAATGGCTGAAGTATTGTGGCTGAGAGGTATCCTGTCAGTATTGAGGATAAATCTTTCAGGGTACAGACATGAGGAGATTCTTATTTCTGAGGTAATAATTTTCAATAGGGAAAGGAAAAAGCAGCCAAACCTTGTGGAACATTGATAACTTAGGGACCAAAGAAAGCATTTAGGAGGCCTTTATTTCAGTTGTTTGGTTTTAAAGCAATTAAGGCTAGCAGAGTTCCTAATGTTTCTACACAACCATTAAGTTTCACACAAACCCCTTAGCTCCTTGAGTTAGTACAAATATTTTTTTGGCTTCTAAAAAGTCAGATGTGATCCACAGGCCAAGAATTGGAAAGACTTGGACAACACCAGTTCCCAGATTGCTACGGTGACGGTAGACAACTGGGGGGGATATGCTCAGGCAAGTTTGTGGCTAATCTGATCTGACTGAATTTTGTTCACACTCGCAGACCGGGCAATCAGTATGACGCCGAAGCACACGAACAAGACTTATGAAATGCTTTAAGAGTTTGGCTTAATGCTGCTTACGATCTCATCTCCCAACTCCTAACAGTCTTAACTCTTGACAAAGCAAATAAAAAGTCCATTGGCGCTTTCTTGTCGCTATCATGAATGTTTACACACGTCTGCGTTCCTGACTGCAGCTTGAAACCAGCTGGCTTGGTTGCCAGAAACAACGCTGCAGTGGCAGCACGAAGCTGCGTACAGGCCGATTTATCCTGCTGAGATGCGAGACATGCCAGCACTTCTGCAGTGATGGCTTGTCCCCCTGCTGCAAGGTTGCACAATTTCTTCTGGGCCTGGCTTAGTAATGTTGCATAGCTACGCAGGAGTATTTGCATATAATCTCTTGGCCCAAGGCTTCTTTTCAGTCAGGAGTTAGCCTCAGGTGGTGCTGCAGAAGCGGGATGCTGCAATACCTTGAATCACCGAGAACTGGTTTTGTAACAGGGAGTGAAGCAGCAGAGCAGAAACCTGAGCTGGGATTTGTCTCCCTGGCTACTGCAGGTGGGACTGGACCCGCTTTGCCTTTCTGATCCTAATACTGGCACGGAAAATGAGGTGGTTAATTGCTTGTACTGATAAATAGTAGCTGTGTTGCAAATAACTCTATAGACAGCGGCTTCTCTTGCTTGTGGAGGTTTTAGAGGGAAACGGCATCTGTCGTCTTCACTAGAAAATTCTAGTTGTGAAGTAGACCATTGAAACAATAACACATGGGGAAGATAATCAAAACTCGACAGGGATGTGAATCTAGTTTAGTGGTTTAGCACTTATTTTTAGTCTCTCCAGTAGAACAAGACTGAGCAGCGCCGTGTCACGAGCTGTGTCAGAAAGATGTCGTAGTGCTGCGTGAAACCGAGATGTCATTTTTAGAAGCAAATAAATACTTAACGGCGCTTTTCCAGCCGGTTGGTATGTTTTGTGGAGTTCCAGTCCTCCATACTTAAAATGACACCCATAAAAAAAAAAAAAAATATGGAGTAACTGCAGTAGGGATACTCGGGTTGCCGGACGTCTTTCTTCTAGGAAAGAAAACCGACAGAAGGTGAGGGCACTTCTGGGCATACATAGGTGCAAACTGGGGAGCAGCTCTTCCGTACTGGAGAAAGGTGGGACCCGAGGGGCGGCAATCCCCACCTCTCTGGGACAGAACGCCCGGTTTTCCCTCACTTTCGGGGCTGATACAGGCCTAGCCCCCCCCACAGCCTCGGGACTGCGGGGGTTCTCCACGCCGCCCCTCTCCTCGCCCGGCTCCAGAGGGCCGGCAGCTCCGGGGCCCGCGGGGGAAGGAAGGGCTGTTACCGCCCCGTTAAATTATATCGTGTCGCAACCAGCTTTCACATTAAAATGGTGGGCGAGAGGTGGCCGGACCTCCCGGCCGCCGTTTCTGCCCGCCGGCTCCTTTAAGGGGGTCGGGGGCGTGGCCCGCCGCAGTTCTGACGTCGGGGCGCGGGGTGTCGCTCTAGATAACGCCTTCTCCCTCCCTTTCCAGATCTTTCTCGAACGCGAGCCGCCCGCAGCCGGCGGCGCCCGAGCCCTTCCGGAAAGTGCCGAAGTCGTAGCCGGCGCCTGGCGGCTTCCCCGCCGGCCGGCGCAGCGCGCCTGCGCAGAGGAGAGTAACCGCCGGTTGGTGGCCGGTGCTCCGCAGTGGGGGAGAGGCGGGCGAGGAGCCGGCTCCCAGCAGCCCAGACGGTCGCCGCTGCCGCTGTAGTCGCAGGCCGGCGGGGGAAGCGGGAAGCACCGGGCGCAGCCATGTCCGTCGTTGGCATCGACCTCGGCTTCCTCAACTGCTACATCGGCGTGGCGCGCAGCGGCGGCATCGAGACCATCGCCAACGAGTACAGCGACCGCTGCACCCCGTGAGTACCGCCGCTACCCCCCCCCCCCCCCCCGCCTTCCCCGGCACTTTTTCCCCTCCTCGCCGTACCGGCGAGCCCGGCCATCCTCTGCTCTTTCTTTTCACCGCCTCCCCCCCCCGCCGGCGTGCCGGTTTCCCTGAGGCGGCCGAGCGCTGAGGGGGGGGGGGGAGAGTGGCGTGTGTCCCCGTAGGGCCTTGTTCTTTCCGCGGCCCGTGGGCGCTCCTGGCGCGGCTCTGACGCCCCGGCCCGGCGCCGGTTGCATCTCCGGTTCCCTCGGCGAGAGAGGAGCCGGGTTCCGCCGGCCGGCGCCGAGGCCTGGCGATCGTTCAGGAGCCGTACGCGGCCGCTTTTGCCGGGCTAGTGCCCTTTTCTGGGTACCACGGGAAATGTTTTAAGCAGGCGCGGACATGGCGTGTGTTGGGGCAGGAGGCTAGCCGAGAAACACTTCCCCCCCCCCTCCCCCGCCCCGGCTTTTGACTCTCCCGTGTCCTTGAAATACCGCGCAGTGCTGGATGTGCCACACGGTTCTTGAGGCACAATGGGGGTGGTTTGGGTTTTTTTGTTTTTGTTTTTTTTTTCCTGTCCTTCTAACACTTTGGTTTCGTGTGATAAAGATCTCGGTTAAGTGCATGTGTTTCCCCAACTCTGGAACGATTGCCAGGGCTTGGAGCGTTTTCATTAACAATTTTATGATGGAGTGGTGGTGAGACAGGGGAGGAGGAGGTGGTTGATTCACCGGGGAAGCAGGGAAGTGGTGCGATGAGTTCCCTCTTCTTAGACCTGTTCTTACTTGTACTCCGCTGCATCTGCTGGCCGTGGAATACCGAGGTCTTGCAAGAAGGGGGGGGGGGGGGGGGGGGCTGGTAGTGGGCAACGTCCGTGATGATGGGATACGCAAGAGTAGGTGGAGATCTTTCTCTTGTGTTTCTATGGGATACGTCTAGGATTTTTAGAGCTCCATCTGTGCGTAATTTTCAAGGAGGATTCAGGAATTCGTATAATACATATAAAAATCGGGGTTTGGATGGTGCTTACTTTTATTGAAGGAATTTGTAGCCAGCAGCAGAAAGCTGTTTCTGCAACATGAGGCCGTAGTAACTTTAGCATTGCTGTCTTTTTGATCTCAGAGAAACGCAGGATTTGTTTTGCTTTCTAAAAAGTTTTTTTTAAAAGTACAAGAGTGCTAAAATGCATGCTGTCTGTATTAATGGGGATATGCTTTAAAGTTCTTTTTGCTGCTTGGAAAAATACACTTCTTGCATTAACTCTCAAGAAGGCATTATCCTTGTGCACGTTTTATGAGAACTGAAATTCTGGGGCCTTTCGAATTCTGTGCAAGGAACCCCTTGAAACTGTTGCCCACAGAATCCTCAGGGAGCTGCAGTTTCCTTCCCCTTTATGATTGAAGAGCACTTCCAATTCTTAGCTGTTCTTGGAGTGTGTTCTTTGCAGGTAGGCTTCACATAGGTTTCCCTGTGTTTGGTATTTTTCATGTTAATGTCCGAGTGACTGTACTTCCAAGACATTTGTGAAGTGATTATGAAAGGGGTTTAAAGCACAGTTGGCAAGATAGCATCTGGAGTGCACAGATACTTGAAGGCATTAGTTATCTCGCTTAAAGTGACATTTTTCCTGGTTTTTTTCTTCTCTTTCTCTAAAATGTAATATAGGAGAGCATGAGGAATTTCCTTTCTAATGCTATTGTCTTGAGGCAAACCAAAAAAAGTAAATAGAAACCTAACAGGCTTATTAGTTAGGGAAGTTTTTCATAGTAACTAAACCTTACTTCAAACAGGACTTGCATGATGTAGGTAGATCTAACTCCTAAATCATCAGAACTTTTCTGCCTATTGCACATAGCAACACCGTAAATGAACTCTTTTATTTATATGTTTCTATAGAGGTGCTTATGTCATGTAGATGCTTGAAGTTACCTAATAGTTAACATTGATTGGATATGTCCCAAATACTTGGGACCTACTCCCTGAAGTACAAAGTGTTGATGTTTGTTTTGTCTGTGTGGTGTGGTATAAAAGTATCTGAACTAGCTCTGGACAAGCTGGTACACTTTAGGCCCAGTGTGGTGGTATTAAGCCATGTAAAGATACTGGGTTAGGTCCTAAAGATAGGACAGTCCTGACTGTGCTCTACAGGGCTAATTGCTCTTTCTGGGCAAGGCTAATTGCTCTTTATGGGCAAGGCTAATTAGTGCAACCAGCTTCCAGTTTTGGAGCTGGTTCAGATATCTGTGCAATACTGCTGTGAACAGTACAGTGTTAGTGTAAGCATACTTCAGTGCTACATACAAAAGCAGCGTAGGCTCACAGAAGATACGTATTATCACAATTTAATACAGCACTCGAGTCATAAATCCAGTGTCCCAGTTGTTAAAACATTCAGGTGATCCTTTATTAATATTGTTTGCCTAAAACCTGCATCCTGTGATCTAAGGCATGGGATTGTTAGCGTTTGTAAAATGTGTATCATCTTGAAAGCTTTAACACAAGTATTTTAGAAAGAAAGGGAAAAGATTCTGCTATTAAGCCATCCATTTCAGTAGAACTTGTACTTTTTAAGGCTTTTGGCCTTAGTGTCTCTTTGGATGTTAACTGGCACTCGGCTTTTCCTGAACTGGGAACTCCAGCAAGTCTATTGTATGTGTTTGTAGTGCACTGGGCATGTTAAACTCATGGCAAGTGGCCCTTTTAGGTGCTGTGCCTGACCACTGTGTGGTTTTGTAGAAAAACAGTTGATTGTTCATAGCTCGTAATTTTTATGAACTTTTTTTTCCAGACCATGTATAATTAGCGTAATCACAAACTGTAACTAAAATTATGAGGTAGCATCTTCTTCAAAACAATGCATGGAGAGGATTGAAATGTCCTCCTGGTGACGAGAGTTGCTACCTTTAGAAATGTCTCTGTACTGTACAAAAGCTTATTTGAAAGCAGCTGAGGGTAGGGGTGGGGGAGACAGTTGTATCCTTAGGGTGGATGTGTTTCCTAAAGGGCTGTCTTGGATACAACTGAAGTGCTTGGAGCCAAAGCGAGCATGTTTTATTCTTTGACATCTCTGCTTCCTAGCCAAGCGAGGGAGAAACCGCTTGTGCTGGAACCGAGTCATTGAAGTAAAGCATGGCAAGAACTCCAGTGGGCTAAGTAGCTTCTGACTTGATGCTTTATGCTGTGCATGGGGGTATTTGTAATTAATGCTGTCTGTCAGCAGAGTCAAATTCCTACAGTGAAAAGGTGTGATATAATAGCATTAGCATGTTGTTATCCATAAAATAAATGTCTTGTAAACAATTTGCACCCTAAATTGCTCTTTTATTTGCCTTTTCTTCATTATTACAAAGTATAATTTGGAACTGTAGTGTTAAGCGACATTAAAAATTCTAAAAGCTGTTTGTGATAGCTGAACTACGTATTTGAAAATGTAGGGCAATGCATTGTCTGTTTGCAGCAGTTAAATCTAGAGAAGGTTTTGCATGTTCGGTGTGGCCTTATAGCAGAAGAGGTTGCTAGATGATACTACCAAATAACATACAGTGCTCTCGTAGCAATGATGGAGAGGAGGCAGGAACCAATCTACTATAGTGACCTTTATGCATTCGTTAAACAGTTAAATTTGAACCGTATGAAATCTGGGTTGTATCTGTTATTTATTACTGAATGGTTTTAGCCAGATCAGTTCCCTTTTGGGGAAAGAGTTCTATTTCAAATTTGTAAAGCGAAGGTGTGGTGACAGTAACTTCCAAAAAAAAAAAAAAAAGTTTCCAAAGGCAGTAGTGAGGTGGCCGGATGGTGCCTGGGGACCTGGGGGAGCCTTTTCTAGAGCCAGAGGTGAGGCTGAGAGGGGTGCTCAGTGATAACCTGAGAAGCAGCAAGCTGGAAGGGGCCATGGACTACCCTAGAGCTTCCCAAGCCCTTGGTGGCTGGAAGCTGTTCCCAGACATCTCCCCTTTCGCCTGTTTGCAGTATGTACCTGGTAGTCCTCAGTCATGGCAAGTGCTCAACAGTTTGTAGAACTGGGCTGTTCAGCTACTTGAGGCTTAGATGGGATTTTTTATTGTTGTCTTATGATTATTGTTGCTAATGGCTCTTACAGTATGAATGGGTTACTATCAGACTTCAGGGTTATTCAGTCAAGAAAACCTGACTGGTAAAGTTCAAAGTTTTCAAATCAAATGTCACAGGCTTCTTTGGTTATAAGCTGTGACCCAAAAGTAACTATTAATTCTTTACCTTCATGATAAGATCTGTTGAACACGTAAGCTTTTAAAGAATTACTTAAATGCAATTATAATGGCAACAATTGCGGTTGCATGCAGTTTCTAAACTAATTTGCAAAGAGCAAAATAACTAGAATTGCACTGCAAGTTCTGGTTCTTCACGCAGTAATGCTGTTAAACACTGCATCCATGTTCTGCTACTTTAATTTTTGTAGGTGTTTTAAAGTACCAGAGCAATATTTTATGATGTTTTCTTTTAAAGCTGAATTTCTTTTTTTCTTTTTTTTTTTTTTTCCTTCTGTTTTTACTTAGAGCATGTATATCTTTAGGATCCAAGACCCGGGCCATTGGGAATGCAGCAAAGAGCCAGGTAAATGGATCAAAAACTATTGTATTACTTTCCTGACTTGTCTGCCGTTGAACTGTGGGAAGAAAAGTAATGAATCAATGTGATATTTTTCTGTTTTAGAGAAAATTTTCTACAGTAAGTTTACATTTCATAGTAATAGTTACTGCTTCAACAGTATATTCCCTGTAGTAAAATTGAAACAGTATTTCTGCATTGTTTTGTCATTCAGAGTAAAAAATTGGAAGAAACAGAAAACCTTGTTTCTTCCCCAGTAAAAGATCTTTTTTTTTTTTTTTTTCTTGCTTACTCATGACAGCAAGAATAGAGTTAGTAATTAAATCACCATTGGGGATGGGAAGGAATACTGTGCTTATGTTTAAGAAAAGTTGAAACTGAAGTTGGAACAATGGAAGTTTGGTATGGATACTGGTTGTTGCTTATAATATTAAATGGATGCGTCTTAGTAATTTACTGTTTCAATCTGGAACTTTGAACGGAAGTAAAATTTCTCTAATTCTCTGTAAATTCACCTGCAACCTAGAAAAACCTTCTTTTGGAAGGACAATAGGTAAAAAATCATAATAGCTAGTGTGAATCTACAAATTCAAAATAGACAGGGTCTTACCCTTTTTCTTTGCATCCATGCATCGTGTTAGCATGCTGAGGACTTCCTTCCCCTTAGTGTAGAGTGTAGGTAACTGGAAATTTGCCTAACGAATATAAACGTAATAGAGCCCACTGGTAGCACCATGAGCAGTCAGTATATGCAGAAGCTGTATCACTTTCATTCTGAGAAACTTTACACTTCTTATCTGAGCTCAACCCCTGAACTCTGCTGGTGAGAAGGTATCCTGTCAGTATTCTTCCCAGCTATGAAGTTTGCTATTTAGACTAGTAAACTAGACTAGTTTATCTTGGAAAAATCTTACCCTGGAGTAATGTCTTTCAATAGCTTAAATATTGTGTTTGTTGGGATTTGTTTGTTCTGGTCCTTTCTTTACTTAAAAGTCTGTCCTTAATGTAATTAGGTTGAAACACTGATGAGATAATAGGTGTGGAGAGTCTTTATGTCCAGGTGGGATTGGAATTAGAGGAGAACTTTAAAGGCATTAAAATGAATTAGTTTGTTGAAGCTTCATTTAAGGTTAATGTAGGTAATAACTTCATTTGTTCCTGCAGACAGCCCTTGCAACAATATGTAATGTGATCTCAAATATTGCATACTGTATCAGAAAGCTCCTCCAAAATAAAAAGTACAGTGAAAATTGATGGCAGCAAGCTAATGGATATTAAAGAGGGAAGTAAATTTGAATTTTTTTAATGGAGACTATAGATTAAAAAAATAGATATTTCTTTCTCTCCCCCCTGCCCTTTGCTTTCCAGTAAATGTGTGGGGCTTGACACAGGTCTTGGGTATGTGCATTAAGCTCAACATAACAAGAGTTCCTTTCTGGATGGTCTTGTATAGTCTGCATGTCATGGGTAATTAAAAATAAAATATCTTTTCCACAGATTGTCACAAATGTAAAAAATACATTACATGGTTTCAAAAAACTGCATGGAAGAGCATTTGAAGATCCTTACATACAAGCTGAAAGGGCCAAACTTCCCTATGAACTTCAGAAGATGCCGAATGGCTCCGTAGGTGTAAAGGTGGGTTAGAGCTTTGTGCAGAATATCTTTAGTTGTGGAGATGAGTATTTTCGAACTTTATCGCTTAACTTCCTACTGGCTTATATTTTCCCTAAGAAAACTCTAAATATATTCTTACTCATTTTGAAAAGAAATGTCAGGTGATAGCCGGTATAATAACACATTTTATTTTTCACAGAGCCTGCCTTAGCATAGTTTTGCTGTGTTTCTTGTTTCTCCTTGTAATTCATTGACTTCTTGAAATGTTCAGGAAGATCTAGAGTACTTGGTCTGTATTACATACTCATGTCTTCTAGTAATAAAGTAGTGTAAAAAAGGTATGGTGTTGTCTTCCATACAGGTATGCTGTAAAAGGTTAATAGTTCTCACCCCAAAAAAGGTTAAGTTTGTTTCGTTCACCTTCGATAAAATTGACTGTAATAAATCTGCTGTTAACAAGAGATCAAGAACATTTTATTCCCTGCAGTAACATCTGCTCAAGTACTGTACTTTTTCCAAGATGTCCACTGAGGTTTCTCATCAATTGTATTAGCTTTCTATAGTCTTACCAGTAGCTTTTCACCTTACCTTACTAGATTTACCTTCAAATGCATAGAATTACAGCGTGTGATTATTAGTCTCATCTGAGTTTAGGTCTCACAGACATGCAGAGTAAGTTTGGGAAAACAAGATAATGTTCGGATTACATCTTCAGAGCAAGTTACATCTAATTTGTTTCCAAACTGAATGGCTGGAAACTGCTCTTCTCAAAGTTCAGGCTTTCTGGCTTCCGTCTCTGAATCTGTCTATCTCATAGCATTTTAATTTGGATCAGGAGTGCGCTTCTGAAGCAAATCTCCCAGTCATCCTCACTTAGTGCACTTTGGGTTGCTTTCTGGCAGGGCTTTATACCACACAAAGTGAGTTTCTTTTGTTCTGTGTACCTGCTCGTATCATACTAATTGCCAGTGTAAATATAGCTGCTGCTTGTCTTTCTGAGTTTCCCTGCACAGGAGTGTTAGGGATTGCTAGAGAGATGGCAGCCTGTCGGGAATTCAGGATGTAGAACCTTACATGAAGGCGGAAGATTCAGATGTGTTTCCTGAGCAGGGCAGGGCTGTTAGAATTGCCTCGTTTGCCCCTTCCCTGCCTCGTGTGCTTGAGTGACCCTTGCAGGAAGCGGATGTTCTTTGGGTTTGCTCCAAAACTCTTATTTTTAACTCGTGTTAGGACAAGTGTGATTCTATGTGTATTATGCATTTTCTGTTTGTTTTTTTTTTAATTGAAAAAAAAACATACAACAAAAATACTGTAGCATTGTGAATAGCCCCTTGAGATAACTCAGCAAGTTGCCCAATTTTCAGCTAAACTGAACTGTTATGATTTGTTGTAGGTAGCACAAATTCATAGCATCAGTTGATAAGGAGAGTTATTTGTGTCCAGAGTCTGTTGTTAAACTTGGGTCTCAATGCTCAAAATTACAAAAAATGTCCAAGTAACACATCTTATGGAAAAGTTGAGATGATTTATTACAAAATTGCAATTCTCTGTTTCAGGTGAGATACCTAGATGAAGAGAGACTGTTTGCAATTGAACAGATTACAGGAATGTTATTGGCCAAACTTAAAGAGACTTCAGAAAGTGCTTTGAAGAAACCAGTGGCAGACTGCGTGATTTCAGTAAGTTATGATACATTTATTGCAATTCTTTCTATAGATAACTTTATGTAAGCCAGTACCATTTATGCCATGGTGCAATGGTAAGAGATACAAGTAGTGGATAGAAATTGCATCCCCCCAAAATGGGCCTTTATTGTAGGTTTTTCCAAATGAGAATATGTTTGTAATCCTGTGTGAGGAGATGGAAAATTTGTTAAAACAAGAGTGTGTTTTCAGAAAGACCATACTTCTTAAGCTGATCCAGTCTGGCTAACTCCAAGTGCTACGTATAGATTACTGTAGTTCCTGTTATAAATGGGAACTGTCCTATGTGTAAGCATATCTTCCTCAGTTCCAAAGAACTTTCCCAAATTAGTGTTGAATTTCTTCGTTATTACATAGTTGAACACTGTTGGGTTGTAGTGTAGTTGAGAGTTGCCTGAACTTTATGGCTCTGAGGGTCATACTGGCAATTTGAGAACCCCAAACTACCTGCAATTTGTTTGAAAAGGTCTTTTTATTTGGCTGTTTTACTTGTGTTGTTTTGTTGGTGGTTTTAGCTAGTGTTCTCACCCATGGCAGGGGAGGGGGGGTGGGGGGGGTAGCTTGAAGACAAGGTTTTGTTCCTGATATGAAGTCCTAAATCTCTGCTTTTCACATTGTCTTTGTGTACTGCTTCACTTCTGCTCTTGATCTGGTAAGAAGTCTGGGCATGAAGTATTAGGGTTATCCCCTCTCTGTCAGCTTTCCAGTTTCCATGTCTCTGTATACTTCAGCTGTTTGAAATCTGCTTTGATCTTTTTCCTTGCTTCCTTATGGTATACAAAGACACTTAGAGAGAATACCTCCCACACAAGCAAGGATCCTTGGTAATACACCACAATGGTAGCTAACAAAATACGTTATGAATGTAGTTCTATGTCTTAAGCTTGACTGAAGTTGAAGGTACACCAACTGATGGCAGCCAGTTTCTAAATGGGCCCTGATTGTGCTTTGGCTATTTCTGGTGGAACCAAATATTGTAGTACACTGTAAGCTGGCACTGCGGTAGAGGTGGTAACTGAGAAATGGATACAGGTTCAGTTGTAACACAAAGTTTAGTTCAGCGCTGTTTAGTTCCAGCACCACTGTAGTGCTTCTGCAGTAAATTATTTTGGGGCTATGTATGGATACTTATTGTGCTGACTTTTGTGCTGCACAAATGTTTTCAGAAACTGGTAATGATTTTTAAGATCAAAGACTCATGAGAAGAATCTAAGAAAACTTTTTCAGGTTTTTTTGGTGCTTAAATCTACTTTGTTTAAAACAAGCCTGGATGTCACTCCACTTTTGTCATATTTTGAAATTTTAAGGAAAATATGCACCAAGATGAATTACCTAGCTGTTTTATTCAGACTGCCTTATTAATCCAAGGTTAGTTTATAACAGTTCCTTGTGGTATTGAAATTTATAGGGTTGCTTAATGGGTAAGTCTGACTTTTTTGAATTTAGAAGTCCATATTTCATAATATCCGATGTAATTATTTTTTGGAAACAGGTACCCAGTTTCTTCACTGATGCTGAGAGAAGGTCTGTAATGGCAGCTGCGCAGATTGCAGGATTAAACTGTCTGAAGCTGATGAATGAAACTACAGCAGGTAAAGGGCAGCAACTCTTTTTCTTTTTTTTTTTTTTTTTTTTTTTTTACCCATTCACGCTATTGAATCTGTGAGGTGATGACATAGCTTTTTCCTAAGGTCCTAATTGTGTAATAAGACTATCTGGGCTAGTACTGCCCAATCCAGCGTGGGAACTGGAAACACAGCAACTATTTTGGTGGGGTGGTGTTCAGCACTTAAGAGACAGAATGAGAGTTGCTAACTTGAATACAGTGCCATTTGAAAATAGCTACTCTGCTTCTGAAATAAAGCTGGTATCTGTGGTTACCTCTCTGCTGTACCATGGAGCTACAGCAGCTGTATTTGGAAGGCCTGAGCTAGCGTCATAATCTGTTTAATGATCCAGTTGGGGTGTGCACCTGACCCAAATTCTCAATTGTTGTATTAAATAATAGCATAGTACAGTATTATCAGATGTAATCAGCATCTGTGTGAAAGCTTGCAGTAAATACATTATTTAATATAGGTGTGTAGTGGGGTCTTTCTTTCCATCTTACTGGAAGATGGGTGTGCTGGACTAAAAATAAATCTCATGGAAGTATTAGAGAAATACTTTTTAATCATAAGCTAATATATATATTTGAAGTGAAATACATTGAAGGGAAATTTCAAAGTGTGTAATCCAAAGATTTTTTCATTTTTAACTACTTAATAGGTATGCTTTAAAAGCTGCTTCTACACAAACTGCATTTTGTGGAGCTTTTTCTGAAAGCAGACTTGCTGATAATACTTAAACAACTGTATGAGTTTTCAAAATAGCCAAATCAAGTCAAGCATAAGTCTGTGCGATAGTGACAGTTTAAACTTGTGGCAATCCTGTCAGCTGTAGCATTGGCACAACTGTTGTTTCTACGAAGTAATTTGTTTACTGCCCTACTCTGGTTTTGGTGAATTCTAGGGTAGAGTATGTTACACTTCATGGGAACTAAAGTTGGAGCTGTTTAAACCAGTAACTTCTTTATTTTTTCTTGATTTAAATTCTCTTTGCTTTTAGGAAGTCTTAACCAACTTTCCAAATGAGTGCTGGTATTGAAATCTTAGATTTTTATAAACTAGTCTGCTAAAACATTTTTTCTCTCTTGACCACGCTTGAATTTTGCAAAGCTGAGCTAAAAAATGTTGAAAGTAAGACATTTCAAAGCAGAGGTGTAGGCATGAGACTTAATCTGTGCAATTTCACAAATTACAATGTTAATTTGGTTACAAGCAGAACTGAAATACAAGGTGATGCTTTAAACCTTCACTTGACATCTGTTTCCTCCTTTGTCAGTGAAAAATGTGTTTTCAACATGTTTACTTTCTTTGTGATGGAGCTGCTTTATCCATGAACAGTAATTATTAAGCAGAAGCAAAAATAATTCATCTGATGAATCCTGGATCTAAAAATGTAAATTTATATCGCACCTATGCTACTGACTTTAAGTTAGTGCTTTGAAGGTGCACAGCACGCAGCTGTTGGAAAGAATACAGAAAGTTTGTTGGAAAGGTTATACAGAATACTTAAACGTCATTTACATGAATGAGCATGAGGTAACGTACTAGTAAAACTACGAACAAACAATAAGAAATTAAAATAAAGAATGTGGCAACTCATAATGGTCTAAAACTTGTGACCCTTTTGACCCTTATGTTCTATTTGAGCAGAGTAATGGAGCTGTTTAGAAAGAGTAAACGTAAGCAGTGTCTGTCTTTCAGTAGTGCTTTTAATGAATGCTTTACAGTTGTATACAGCTTTCCTTTAACTTCTGTGGGTTGGTTTTTTTCAGTTGCACTAGCCTATGGAATATACAAGCAAGATCTGCCAGCCTTGGAAGAGAAGCCAAGAAACGTGGTCTTTGTAGATATGGGGCATTCTGCATATCAGGTTTCAATCTGTGCTTTTAACAAGGGAAAACTGAAGGTAATCTTTCAAGTCGTACGGTAAAATCCCATGTTCTTGAAGTATTTAATTGAACAATACTCAAAGTACTGTTCTGTGGAAAGATTATTTCTTTTTAAAACTATATAAATGTCTATAGCAAATATTTTTGAAATGCCAAATACAAAAACTTTCTGCTATTTTTTGGCTATTTCAGCAAATCAAATTTTATAAAATGCAGAAATTAAGTATCCCAAAGTGTGTTTTGGAAAGTGCTTGACAATTAAGCATACTGCACAGTTTTTGTGCCATGTTATAGCACTGAAATATTTGCATATTCTGATAGTCTCATAAGCATTGTAGTTGTGCAGCTGACTTATTTATGGGAAATTGTTGAACTCACTGAATTGCTCTATGATGGATTTTTCTTTTTCCTGCCATCCGTGACAGTTCAAAATCTAAATTCAATAGGATGTGAAGTAAAACTGAACAGTCTTTACTTCCTCGTTTGGAGGTTTTTGTCAGTGAGCTACTGATGGCTGAATGTTTTTGTCTTTTATAGCAAAATGTAGTCATCTGAAGTCATGTGGAAGATAATAGCCAGTTTTTCTGTTTTGAGTAAATGACACAAAACTAGTAATAGCATGACAAAATAGCTATCCTAGTCTGCCTTTTCTTTAGTGAGCTAGTAAGCAGAGTAGGGGCTGCAGCATGGTACATGTGGTAGTATTTCATTTGGGGAGGGCAGAAACTAAATAATTGAGGAGTGATCTTTTTAAGTTGTTCTATCTGGCAATTGCATAGAAGATGGTGAGAAAACCACAAAGAATTTTCCCATATCAAACCTGTTTTTAAAGGTGTTAACTTACAAAACTAGTGTCTGTATGAAAGCTATCCCTATATCTAAACAAACATTGTCTAATAACTTTTAGTCGTTGTTCTGTCATTTCTGTGCAGGTCTTGGCTACTACCTTTGACCCTTTCATAGGTGGTAGGAATTTTGATGAGGCGTTGGTAGACTACTTCTCTGAAGAATTTAGGACAAAATACAAACTGAATGTAAAAGAGAATCCCCGAGCGCTGTTACGATTGTATCAGGAATGTGAAAAACTGAAGAAGCTTATGAGCGCAAATGCTTCTGACCTTCCACTCAATATTGAGTGCTTCATGAATGACCTTGATGTCTCCAGTAAGATGAACAGGTACTGTGCGCTGTTTTTACTGCAGTGCAGTGCAGTGTGGTCTCTAAGCTGTCTTGTAACATGAAACACTTTCCCTGTTCCTGCAGAGCTCAGTTTGAGCAATTGTGTGCTGCCCTTCTGTCTAGAGTGGAACCTCCTCTAAGAGCAGCCATGGATCAAGCTAGTAAGTAGGAGTTCATTTAGATGCTACTTTTGGTTCAAGAAAGTAACTAGTAATCCAGTTACCCTAGATCTCTTTAATGATATCTTTTTAATATATTTTTGTATTTATTAGAATTGCAAAGCTAAGTACTGAAAAGTTAAATGTAAGTTCCATTCATATGCTTGCCATGTATGCATGATGCCATTCCTGCCTCATTTAGTGCACATATCACTCTGCAACCTTGGTTTATTGACCCTCATTCACCCTGTGTAATGGAAAAGGCTGGTGCTCTGAAAGATTATTTTATTTAAAACCAGAAAACCACCAAACCAAAACTATGATGGGAAAAACTGTTATTCTTTACTGTAACTGTCTGGCCAGCCTGTTCCATATGTGATACATACATGTCCTCACTGACCTGAGAATTTGGCAGTATATTCTTGAAATAAATTATCTGAAGCATGTGCAAATAACAATAATTTTTTTTTTCCACCCCCTGCTAATGTAGTGTAAACGAGAGAATTAGACTTTCACAGGAAAAGGTTTTACCCCTAATTCCAGCATCTTCAACTAAAAGAAAGGGAAGAATTCTGCGTATCTTGTGACTTGGCTTAATAGCTAATATAGGAAGTAAGAACCTGCATAACTGCTGAGTAGAGCTGTTCAAGGACTGACAGTTGCTTGAGATCACTTTATACACTATCTTGAATTCAGAATTAAAAAGTTACCCTGCAAGCAGTGTAATATTTATTATATATTTTTAGTTTTCTATTATTTATTTTTAGTTTGCTTTTCTTTATTGGCAACCAAAATTAAATCAGACACAAAATGAGGTATATTTGGGTTTCATTTTGTTGTTCTTGTTTGGGAGGTGTGAGGTATTGTCCAGTAGTGCAGGGCTGCCAAGAAAAACCCCATTTCGCACTCGTGTGTTTATGTACATCAGAAAGGGGATGCAAATCGGCAATGCATTTTAAAGAACAGCTGTCCTCATTGATGCTTGGCTTCTGCGTTTTCCAGGTTTGTGCAACTAGAAAACTTTGTAGTCTGCAGGAGGGACAGAGTTTGTATAGGACACATCGTGACAAATCTGGTTTTGAAGATTTTTTTTTTCGGCTGTTGAATATATTCAGTGCTTGTCACAGTGTCTAGATAACAAGAGAACTCTTGTCCTTTTTTTTTCAGTTGTCCAAAGACAGCTTTTTTGTTATCTTGATAACTTAAGGCCATGCACTCTCTTTTCTAGAACTTCAGCGTGAAGATATCTACAGTATAGAAATAGTAGGTGGGGCTACTAGAATTCCAGCAGTGAAGGAACAGATCTCTAACTTTTTCTGTAAAGAGATAAGCACCACGCTAAATGCTGATGAAGCTGTTGCAAGAGGCTGTGCCTTGCAGGTATAGTTAATGAAATTAAACTTCAGTATTGCTTCTTTAACATCATGTACTAATGAAATAAAACTAACCAAAAGCGAAAGGTACTATAGCTGAAACAAGATGTAGTCTTACTTGTTCTTTCAATGATTGGTAACAGTGACCGTGTCAGAAATGATTGTGTTCCATTTGTTAATTTGCTGCTGTGTCGTGTTAGGATGGTCTTGTTAGAGACCTGTTAAATTTGATAACCCAAATTGCACTGTTCCACTTCTGTGTAGTCATTTGGAAGCTTTGCTGGCTATCTTGACTGACAATCACTGGGGAGGTAGTATCTGTTACTACTACTTTAGTTCAGTCTTTCAGTTCAGTTAACTTTCTACAAAGCATAGGAAGTTTCTGTTAAAAATTCTGTGATGAGCAGGACCTCCATGTGACCTATATGAATTGTAGCCTTTTTGCATTTAGGTGTTAATTATTTTACTTGCTGTTTATTTGACTGCATGGATATAATAAAATTTTGGTCTTTGTTTTCTAGTGTGCAATTCTTTCCCCAGCTTTTAAAGTGCGTGAATTTTCCATCACAGATGTTGTTCCTTATTCTGTAACATTAAGGTGGAAATCATCTTACGAAGAAGGAACAGGGTAAGTTGTACAGTGCCTACTAAAAAGTGTGTGTTTGTGTATAGAAAGAAAGATGTTGAGCTATGGGGAAGACCAGGCCTTGGACTTCGAAGTTGTTGTCCACTTGAACAGTTGTAATTTTCTTTTTTTGCATTACACCTCTTGATTTCTGTTTACTGCTTAAGAATTGGAATACATTTCATTAAAAAATGTTGGTGTGAAGCTGCTTAATTTTTAAGAAGTGTGACATAGAATGCATAGTCCAGTTTTGAGACCTACAGGCCTTCAACCTGCAACTCTTGTCATAAACTGACTTAAACTAAATTATTTAGCTGCTTGGTTAGCAGGGCGGCTGATCATTAACATACCTTGATTTTGATTATCCATTATGTTATGCTCAGTGTTTTAACCTTACTTAATATTTTACCGCTTCAGGGAGTGTGAAGTCTTCAGTAAGAACCATGCTGCTCCATTCTCAAAAGTAATCACTTTTCACAAGAAAGAGCCTTTTGACCTGGAAGCTTACTATACCCATCCACATGAAGTGCCTTATCCAGATTCCAGAATAGGTACGGCCATGTGAATAAAAATCCCATACCGAACCCCTTGATAATGGGAAAAGTGGTTCTCCTTTTTTTAAGATACGTTACTTCCATATTTCCTAGGTTATAGAAAAGCCTATGTTTTTTAGAAAGCCTTGGCACAGTCTTCTTGGTTTAGATGCAGTGAGCAAATGGTATCGACATCTTCTTTTGTCAGTTGCTAAAAAAATGTACTTTCTTCATTCTGTCTGTGTTTAGTGTTTCTGAATGCTTTAAAAAAAGTAGGTACAAAGAGTTTAGTGCTCTTATTGTCTGGTTCTTTCAACCTCTATAAAATGGATAAGGATCTTATGTGCCCGCCAGCCTGGATTTTTTCAAAGAAATTGGATCAAAGGAGCTGTTAGCACTAGACAGTTATCTGTCATGTCTCTTTCTGTTAATCTGAGAACAAACAAGATAGGCATTTCCTTAACTTAAGCATCTGTAGTAGAGTCTAAAGTATTAGATCGCATGGATAAGTTTCCTGGTCTACTTTACTTGTAGTTATTAGTAGACTCTGCAGGGTCTTTAATTTACCATTTTATTTACTGATGTATGAATCTGGTAGAAACTTGGTGCTGCCTATTTAGCTGTCTGTGCAAGCCTGTCATCTTTAGGAAGGAACATTCTCCTCTACATGTGCGCAGTCTGCATCATTTACAGTCAAATTTCCAGCAAGTTGCAAAATAAAAGTATTGACCTCACTGCTTCCAGAAGCCTTGATAAGCACTGTTCGTTCTCCAAAACGTGTAGTGCATCCATGTTACCAAATTCAAATAGAATCTTTTATCTCTGTTAACATTTTATTTTTCAAATGCCAAGTTTGGGTTATGTGAATGAAAGAAACTGTTCGAGATGTATCAGAGTAATTTTTCTAGTGTGATGGTTAAAGAAGGCAACAGAGAAGTAGAACACCTCATAAAGCATTATCCTGAGTTTTTTTATGAAATACAGGATAAAGCAAAAACATCTTATTAATTATCAGTTAACTGATAATGATCGGGCAACCAGGTTTTAGTTCATCTAGCTGTGGCTTAACATTGTGGAATTGACAACTAAGTAGGAAGTTTCTAATTAGTTTGTTTGTTACATGAGGTTGCCATCTAAATTAACACCCTTCAAGGAATGTATTTTATTTCTTTTTTTCCTCTTCCACTATTTTTTGGAACAAAAATTAAAACCATCTTTGTTTCTTCAAGGGCGTTTCACTATTCAAAACGTTGGTCCCCAACACGATGGCGACAATTCCAAAGTGAAGGTTAAGGTGCGCGTCAATATTCATGGCCTTTTCAGCGTGGCTAATGCTTCTATAATAGAGAAGCAGAACATAGAGGGAGATCACAATGACACACCTATGGACACTGAATCATCAAGTAAGAACCAAGGCAGAGATGATGAGCTGGTATGTAAAGTTGTAAATATCTACCTTCCTTGTAACTCTGACTAGAGAGCCAATAATTAGGGATTAAATCATAGTGTATAGCTTTTGACAATTGCTACTTCTCCACCCTTAAATTATTTCTTCAGTTATGTAACACATTTCTTCATTATTAAAAGTACTGGTGACATGGCACTAAGAAAGCAAAAAAGTGTAAAACCAGATTCTAAAGAAAAAAGTAATTTTTTCTTTTGTTCTTTACCGTCTCTCTACTAGTCTTAGCATTATCTGGTGTTGCTATCAAATGGCAGCATATTTAATGAGACTGTTGACAAATGAATTGTTAAAGGTTTGTTTTTCCTCAAGTACTACATTTTCATTGAGTGAAAATATATGGTATTTCTTTATATACGGAAAACTTGTTCTTCATAAACATTCTTTCACTAAGGGTATTTCTTTAGGTACTTCAGTACTGGCAGTTCTTGCAGACTGGCCTGTAAGCCTATAGGGGAAAATTACTGGAAATAAATGTGCAACAGCTTTGTTGTTAATACTGAGAAATTAACAAAATTACGTTCTCTCATTCTACTGCAAGGAAGATCAACTTCCTTGATAGTGCAGTGCATACTGGAAGTAGATCACTGAGAGGAGTGAGGTGCAGCAATTGCATTTGACACTGTAGAGTCGAGGACTGGGTGCCAGCAAGCGCTTTGCAGCTGGGAACGGCACACCAACGGTGGCCTCAGCAGCCTTTCTTTTTTTGCTTGTGCCCTTCTATAGCTTGGGATTTTGGTTATGTCACAGCTCACGGGGGAGAGAGATGATAGCGTAGAGAAAAAGAGGATAAAGCAGTGGGCAAGCTGCTGCTTCCACTCCTCCTGTCTTTCTGAGATTGCAAAGTGGTCAGCAGAGTGACAGTCTCGCAGGCTGTCAGGCTTACTGAGGGAGTAAGGTTGGACAGAAAGCAAACACTCAGCAGCTTTATTTGGAGGAAGGGGTGAATGCATTTCCTGTCATTATCTTTTAAAATTTGTCTTTAGCAGCTTTTTCCACTTTAGTTGAATATACTATAGCAATTGGAGCAAGTGGTTACACAGTTAGCATTACATAATTCATAAAAGCAACTCCTCAAATATTACACTGCTTGCCAGGAATTTGAGCATATTTGAAATGCCAAACATGATGCAGTTCCTTGTGGACAAGTGCTCTGCATCTGATGTTTGTATACAAGTGAAAAAGGTCAGAAGTGACATAGTCGCATTTAGTGTAATAGGCGTGCTGCATGTGGAGGTTACCAAGATGAGTACACTGTGTTCAGTACAAGAGTAACCACTTCCATCCTCGGGCTTTCAAGTTGTAGTACTTCTGTTCATCTAACACATCTTCTGTTTTACAATGGTGCTTGTCAGCAATTACCTTTCATTATTGAGGATGATACCCTCGACTCTGAGGAGGAGGTTTGTGGTGTATATATGTATTATTTTCCCCCCCTCTAGCTTTTCTGTGTAGGCAAAACAGTTCCTTCCAGTTGTTGCCTTTTCTGTGTGAACAGTAAGAACAGTAAATGAGGAGGGTTTGGTGGGTTGTTTGTTTTCTACTCTGAAGTGACCAAGCTTAAATTTGGTAAAAGTAGCCTTCTTGTTTTCTACTTTTATCTTTAAAAACTTGCTGAATCAATTAACATAGCTCAACTGCAACATACACACCTGTGCTAGAGTTTGAAATCCTTAAATAACTTTCTTGTATTTCGCAGAACTAACAGTAAATTATTTTACATGCATATGTAGTTTGTGACTCCAGGAATTTTAATTCCTTGTAATGGAAGTAATCTTAGACCTTTCAGACTTCAGCTACAGGTTGTTAGTTATTGATGCTCTGGATGTCCAAGTACTGGAGTCATCCTGAAAACTTCAGACTTAACCATTACTATGTTATTAAAAGTTTTTTGCAATGATGACAGGGAATTGTATTACTTAAACTAAATCAAGTGATCAGCACTAGTAATTAGTGATATCTTTAAGATCCTTAAATTTAGAATAAGGCATAGGTGAACTACAGATAAATTTAAGTGAAACTTTCTTAATTGGGGTGGCAGGGAGGGAAGACAGTTGGTCATGTGCTCCAGGAGGCTACTACAGAAACTAATTTTCATGGTCCTGTGAGACAGATGCAGGTAACAATTACAATGACTAGATTACTTCTGCTTTGGATTACAAACTTCAATGTTTAGGTGAAAAATGGTATGAGGTCGAAGTTCTGGCTGTTCCATAGAGAACCTATTGTTATTGCCTGTGTTGGTGGTGTGTTTCTAGAATGTTCTTTGCATATGTTTTATATGTATTTATTTCTAATTTAAAAGGAAGGGAGTATTCACAAGGCTTAGTGTAATTCTGTAACGGGGACAGATGGCAACATCATAATTATTTCAAGGGGAACAGGTGGAATAGAATTCTCATTTAATTTGAGAAAGATACGAATACAAGTACTGTACCAAAATGCCTGTTTAAATATGGTGAATCAAAAATTCTTAAGATTGATTCTTAAGTCCATATATTGTCTGTGATTTACTGTAATTGACGACAGTCTTAAATCGTGCAGCGAACTTTTGCATTCAGTTATGTAACTCCTTTTTCTAGGATAAAATGCAGGTTGATCAAGATGAAGGTATTCAGAAAAGTCAAGCTGAACAACAGAACCAAGGAGATGAGGAAACTGAAAATGCAGGAACTGAAACAAAAGTTTGTATTCAGTATTGATAAGGAAATGTAATGTTGCTTCCCTTAGTCCTTTTTTGCCCAGTAATCTCAAAGTCATTAATCTTACCAGTTGCAAAACACGGGACTGTATTTAGAGGAGTACAGCTACGCTGAAATGGTTAAGTTAGGAATCCTACCTTGGCACTTTCGTTTTCAACATAGTATATGATTAAGACTTTGAAATAAGTCTCTGTTACTTAACTGAGTTTTATAGTGAAGATGGAATCTAGGGAAACTTAAGTAGCATTATAAAGAACAATATGCGGTGCCTTTAGCTTTTGAACAAGTTTTCGCAACAGTTCTTCACGTTATGTTTAAAGAAATTAAATTCCACCAGTTTGGTTTGAAACTAAGCTAGTGGTGATGCTGAATAGCAGATGAATAATTAGGTGCTTCATTTACATAAGATTAATTTGTATCTGACTTACTAGTTTCATTTGTCTCTCTTTTTTGAGCATAAATGGAATAGCATTTCTATTCTTGCAGTGTCTTAATAGTGTAAATCTTTTTATAGGCTGCTTCTGGCGACAAGCAAGATCATCCTGCCCAGCCAAAGGCTAAAGCAAAAGTTAAGAGTATTGACCTACCTATACAGGCAAGCCTCTACAGACAACTGGGACAAGATCTTATCAATTGCTATATAGAAAATGAGGTAAGCAGCATAAAAACATGACCACTCAAATTAATGTCACTGTAAATAATTATGTAGAAAGTATTTGCAAGCGTAAACTTAGTATCAAATTTAGAGTTCTTCAGGGGTTTGTCCTTAATTGTAAGGGGTTTTGTTTTGGTTGGGATTTTTGGTGAAATTAATCAGTTTCATTAGACTTAACTACCCAGATGTCTGAGTTTGACCTATTAGCCTGTCATTACCCAAAGTATCGATTCCGTTCTTAGGCAGCAAATGCTAGGGATTGCCAGTAAAGGCTGCGCAGTCTGTTACAGGAATGCTAATTGTTACTGTCTGACCTGATACTGGTCAGGAGTAGCATTTGCACGAGTTTTGGTGCTTTACGGAAGCTGTGTCCTTGGTTATATCATTTTTTTGCCCTTCAAGTCCTCCGCCAGCAGGAAATTATTACAACATGTAGAAAACTTCCCTTTCAGAGGATCCTTTCTGAACTTTCTAGGTATCATGTCTGTGAAGACCCCACCAGCATAAGCTCTTCTGTGAAAGATGGTCAGTCTGAAAAATAAAATATGAAATACTTTTTGTAGGGCAGAACAATTCCTGGTGACTTCCAAACCAGAGTCAAGACTTGTCTTCACTTCTAGTCCTGTCTGTGGCGGTCAGATCATAATTGATGTCTGATCCATTTATGTTGAAGCATTTGCCAAAGAGCTTCCAAATAGGAACTCATTTTTCCCTCATTCCAGTTTGCCCGCAGTGAAGATGACTTACACAAAGGTGAAAATTTTAGTAGTAATTATGAATTAGCAGGCTTCTGCTAAGTTCTGCGGTACAGTTTCAAGTGAGTAATCATGAAGCTTGACACTGGAAATACTTTTAGTTTTAAATAAGCTTTTTTCCACCCTAGGGGAAGATGATGATGCAAGACAAGCTTGAGAAAGAAAGAAATGATGCTAAGAATGCTGTTGAAGAATATGTGTATGACTTCAGAGACAAACTGTGTGGAGTCTTTGAGAAATTCATCACTGAAGAAGTAAGACTCGCCTATGTGTTTCCACTATTGGAAAAAATTCCTTTGTATTTGTAAGTTTGGAGTGTGGGTTATGTGGAGGCTGCAGGTGTCTCTTGGAATCAGCCTGTGGATGGGAATCGGGGAGTCTCGGTGCGATATCGCTGCCAGTGCACTGTTGTGGTAGCGATTGGTGCCTGTTGTTCTTCCAGCCATCAGCAACCCCCAAACAGAAGGGTCCTCTGAGAGACTGGGCAAGGTGGACAGCTGTTCAATCTCCTCCGTCTGCAAGGCAGCTATAACCAGAGGCCCACTGGTACCCTTTTGGGTCCTTGAAATACCCTCTCCTGAGATAATCTATCTCAAGGATGCATGGAGCCTCTGGGCCAGTCACAATGGGGTGTTTTTGCCACTCATTCCCAGTTAGGCTTATTTCAGCCTCCAATACAGTCAGCTGTGGATGTAGGATTAACTTCACAGAAGTGAAGTTCAAATTACACTTACACCTGGCATTTGACATGCAAGCATGTAGAGAGTTTTGTACTGTCTGAGAAGTTTCTCAGGGGCAAGGAGAGATTCTGGATGCAGGCAGAAAAGAAAAATCCTGTGATGTGGGGGTAGGAAAGCAGGACAGAGCACCATGAGCTCCTAAATGGCATGAGTGGGTAGGAATAAAATGAAAATGAGCAGAAATGGAATGTCTGTAGCTCTGTGTTTCATTGTCTAATTTTATTAACTTAGAAACAAGATTCTTTCCTCACTTGAAGTATTTTGAACTCAGCATGCTGTTGAAGTCCAAGTGAAGGTGATGAAGAAAGCTGTACGCTGGGCTTTTGCAAAAGCAGTATTGAAAGAACACTTGTAATATAATAATTTCTCTGTAACAGACACCTAAAAAGTGGCTGGTACACACGCAACCAGTTGTTGAAACAACAAATGTCCAGCAGCAGTTTTAAGGTCTGCTCTCTGGATTGTACCTGGTCATCAACCCAGCAACGCAGTAGATGCCCTTCCAGTATAAACTCAAGGGCGTGAGGCTGCCTTTCCCATACCAATTTCAAAACTCTCTCTTACATAAGTTAAGGGGATAGATAAAATCTTTTTTTCTAAACAATTAAACATAAAATTTTTGTTTATAGCCAGTAGAGTCCAATTAAAACAATTTTAACTTCAGCTATATATATAGTTGTCCAAATTTGTCTGGTCTTCGTCTTTCTATCAGAGAACCCGAGAAGCAGAACTTCCCATGTAAAGATAACATGCACGAATGTTAAGAGATGCATATGCTTTCTTATAAAATCAGTCCTGAAACTTTGTAACTCCCATAAACTTCACCTGTAAATCAGATTAGTAGGGTTGTCCTGCCTCTCTTACCATTATGTAAAATCTTGGCTTTGAAGTCTGTTAATTACTGTTTTCTTTCACTATCACTTTGAATATTTTAAACTAATGAAACAGTCTTTTCTGAGTAGGGGGGGGTTCTTTGTGTGCTGGGGGGAAAAGTCTCATCTGTCATGTTCCCTTCTGAACTAGAGTGTTCTTCACTTGCTTCGTAGGATTCAAACAAGCTGACCTTGATGTTGGAGGACACAGAAAACTGGCTTTATGAAGATGGAGAGGACCAACCAAAACAAGTATATATGGATAAGCTTCAGGAATTAAGAGTAAGGTTTTAAGTTACTTTCTAGGAAAATTGTGTGTGTGTGGGGGGGGGGGGTGGGGGCATTTATATAAATATATATGGTTAAGTAAGCAATGCTCTTTTAATGAGGATTGTGTGTGTGCATACCCATATGTGAGTTTTGTAAATCCATGAACTTTAAAGTATGGATGTTCAGGTTGTATCTGGATGTAGTTTAGTTATGAAACGAACATAATATTTAGAACTAGAAATACAGTTTGGTTAATGTCAGTTGTGCTCCTCATTTGAAAAGAGTCAAATTGAAGCAGACTGTCACTAGTGGCAGTAGAATTAATTGCTCTGGGAATTTTCTGTCAGCCTCTCCAAAAGGGGCTTTTGAGTAGTTTGACTGCTCTCCCAGGTATTCAGAATTACATTCCAGGATAGGTGCTCTGGTTTTCCTGTTTTCAGTGGTCTTCTATAGCTGTATCATAAAACTGAATTTTTGGTCTAACATCTAATGATAAAGGTTGAAGAGTGCTTTAACAGTACCTTCCACTGTATCATTTGGTTAGTAATGACCAAAAAAACCTAAAATACTTGAGATTTTAATAATCTCATGGGAAAATGTGAATTCTGATGAATGACTAACTGCTCTGTAGTACGTAAGTTTAAGTATGTCTCTAGCTCTTGGGCTCCAACTGTTTTCTCTCAAGTCAGATTTCCTTTGGGGGAGGGATAACTGATGGAAACAGCAGCGTAGATCCCGGCAACTGCCTTCTTGCCTGGATACCAGTATTCAAGAGAAGGAAAAAACAGACAATGGATAAAACTAGAAGTTTTTAGATGAACTGCTTTTAACTTAAACCATCCATGTAAATCCTGTCTTTTTTTCTCTTTCAAATGCATTGTTCCAAATGCTCTCATTGCTGAAAAGAACTGCAAAATACTAAGCCTAATAAGGACAGGCACTACTCCTGTGTTCAAACTTCTGGACTTTTTTTTGTTGCGCTAAAGTAAAATGCAAAGATTAAGCTCTTGAATGGTTGAGAAAAGTTGTTAAAGGCAACTTTCCTTCCAATACCACGTTTTATTCTTAGACCAGACTAAAGTAAACTTGTGTTTTGTCAAGATCTTTGTGCTTATGTTTCCAGAAATTTGGACAGCCTATTCAGGAGAGATACATGGAGCATGAAGAGAGACCAAAAGTTTTAAATGAACTGGGAAAGAAGATTCAGCTCCTTATGAAAGCAGTAGAAGCATACAAGAATAAGGTAGAAGCAAATTAATCAGGGAATGAACTATAAGGGGTGTCTGAGTTTGGCTGTAGAGTTTTTTTGTGTTTAAAAAGAAATCCTATAGGATTACCTGTTAAGCTGCTTTAAAATGGCTGTTGTGCTTCTGTTCCTGAGAACTTCTAACACTGTTCTGGATTGCTAGCAAAAATGGTTTCTTCATGAGAATACAAATTAAACATAGTCACATTTTTTATGGTGACTTGTACCACTTGAAATGGGTATCCCAAGTGATGGCTGTTACCATTGTTTCTATAACTTACAAGACTATCTGCTGGGGTTAGTTAATCAAACTACAGTAAATCTCAGGTGCTTTTTTTTCTGTGCAACTTCATTACTATCCTGCACTTCAGCAGTGTGAACTTTAAGTCCAGAATTTCAAATGTCTAAAAATAATGTCTCGTCTGTCTTGTTCTACAGTCATTCTTCGTACTAAATGCTTGTTAAAAACCGTTTCTAGGGGGTTACAGCAGTGTTGGCCTATTTATTATGTGTCCATGAAATTGTTTATTGGGTGAGAGGCATATATTAATCGATGATATAAATATCTCTTTCCTAAGGATGAAAAATATGATCACCTAGATCCTGCTGAGATGGAAAAAGTTGAAAAATACATTACTGAGGCTATGAATTGGTTGAACAGCAAAATGAATGCCCAGAACAAACTAAGTCTAACTCAGGATCCAGTTGTCAAAGTGGCAGAAATACTGACGAAATCGAAGGTAAAAAAAACAAACAAACAAAAAAAACCATTGTACATGTTGCTTTCTAACAAGTTTTTCTTTAGCAAGATTTTGGCTTCTGTGTTGAGCTAGAATGTTACACCTGCAGAGATTTTAAAGCTATGGAAAGATCCATACAGAGGGAGCAGTTGGGTTTTATCGATGTTCAATTCTGGCTCTTGATTTACAGCAGTACCTCTGAATAACCCTTTTTAAAGTATCCTGAGTTACAGCACCAGGCTTGCTAGAAAATGGATTACCATATAGGCTTTTAACAGAGCAGAAGCTTTTTAGCTAGTGAAAGGCTTTATTTTAAGTTTCTAGACTTGATAGAATTGAAAAGTCTCGTCCTTGAAAATTAAATTCCAGGTCACTATGAAACTGAAACAAGTTTGAGACATTCTAGATTAATGCAATTACTGTGCCACCAAATGAACTTGCTCTCTCACTTTTGTTACAACTAGGAATTGGATAGCTTCTGTAATCCCATTATATACAAGCCCAAACCGAAGATAGAACCTCCCAATGATGGGCAGTCAAAAGCTAATGGTGAACACAATGGACCAGTGAACGGACAGAGCGGTACTGAAACAAAACCTGAACCAGCGAAGGACAATTCTCAGCAGACCAAACCACCTGGAGAAATGGAAGTGGACTAAATCTTGCATTTCTTTTACTGAATTAAAATAGTGCAAGTAACCACAGGGTCCATTCTTTTTGTGTGGTACACACCTCAGATGTTCAGTTATTCTTAGCCAACCTTCTGTCATTTGTTGCTGCGTAGTTTTGAAAGTGTTTTATATTAAGTACACCTCTGATGTTCGTTTCCACTCATGCTGCTTATGTGGAGCTTTAGCCAAATGTAGATTGTATAAGTCAGTTTAAGCTTTCCCAATATATTTTATATCAAACATACAGAATTGATATATAAATGGCAACAATCTACCTTATTTAAAGCTTTTATTGTGGATAAACCTCAGCTCCTTTATTCAGGAAAGGATACTGTATTGCACTACTGATGCTCAAGTGTAGATCTAATTGCATCTTTATTTTGGAAAAATATTGGAATTGAAGTGGCAAAACTTGTCACTTGAAGCACTGACCTTTTCTAGTTATTGTATTGTTATAATTTAAATATTAAAATAGAGGTTAGTTGGCATACTAGTCCATCTTGTTGATGTACCATGAGAATTGTATGGTCTTTTTCATATAAACTGAATAATACAAGCTTAAACATTTTTTTAGATTCCCATACCACTAACTAAAATCTTAGTTACAAAATGCTAGCATAATGGCTCTGCCATGTGCTGAAATTAAGTGAATGGTCTCAGTGCACATTGCTGTACATAATGTACTGTGCTTATCATAGGATGATGATAATAGTATGAAGGGGTAGAATATACAAGGACTGTCGCATAGCTTTCCCTTGAAAATGTCTTATTGCACACGTTACTATTTCCATTTCTTTTGTTTTGAATGAACTCTACATCTTGATCACATCTTGTGCTGGGAAGGAGAAATAACAGAAATTGGGCTGTGCAAGCTGGGTATTAGCACCCTGATTTTGAGGTTGCTTCAATGCTGTTTGTTGCAAGCTTAGAGAGTTTATTTAAGCCTTGGTACTCGGCACGTAAAGCTTTGGTCAAGGATCTAAACAAAAGAGCTTACAAACTGGATATTGTTACCCCAAAGATGGAATCTACTTGATGAACTTGCATAGCTTACCAGTTATCTTTGGTCATTTACTTGATCTAATGAAAGTGTCTACAATGTATTACACAGTTGAGTCACTATTTTCTTTGATACATCTTAGACATGTCTTAGACATTGTCAAGGTCCAGTGTATGTTCGTATATTCTGAATGCTTGTCAGTCACCGAGGTACTGTAGCGCTTGCTAGAGCAAGTCACTTTTCTTTTGACTTTAAACAGCTCTTCTCTTACCAGACTAGGAATGGGCTACTCTGACTCTGAAGAGCGGTGTCTTAGTCAAGTCAGCGTAAGAGACTGAGATTAGTCACAGCATACACTTCAATGACTTGGACTCCATTGCTGAAGTGCACTGAGGTGTTTGGGTGTTAATGAGGCATTCCTGCAGCAGTTCTCCTGTACAAGATTGTCGCTGTTGTAAACAAGTGAAGGGTCTTGCTCTTGGTTCTGGCCTTGGCAGCCATTTTATCTCCAGCTGTGCCCTTCATGTTCTACCACTGTTCATGCTACAAAGAAAGAGAGGAGTCTGTGACCCAAGCTAGCGTTGGTAGAGGTGAACTATACTGTCAGATACCTTCACAGAAAAAGGAAGCATCATTTACAGCTGTACATAAACCTGCTAAACTAGCTCAAGTGCTAGAATTGTATCTTCATGACTGACGTCAAGTGACTGAGATGCATGTACTTCGCTCTACTACTCCTCCTCTACACAATTAACTGGGGATGGTCTGGCACTTGAGTTTTTGTATTTAAAGCCCTTGAACAAAAACTGAGTGACCTTGAAGAGAGCTGCAGCTACTCTGCAACCTCAGTCTTGAATTCTGCCGCTGTAGTCACACATCTTTGGCACTGAGGGGGTGACTGTACTTCAGTGTCAGTTGTCCTAAGTACGTCAGTACACGACTGACCTAGCTTTGGTCCCATAGGCTTTAACATGAATATCTTAATGCCTTTACCACAGCAGTGTAATGAGTAGCATTCTTAAGTATTGGCTTCCTAAAACCCATCTACACATTAATTTGTCTAGTAGACTTTCTGATACCTGGCAGAAGAGCTCAAACAGTGGACGTCTCCAGTGTAAGCTCTCCAACAGCTAAAAAAAAGGTCATGTGTAAGAACAGAACGTCTTCTGCTCATGGTCATCAGATGCTTAATAGTACATTACAAATGTTTGAGGCAATTCTTGTGTATAAAGGCTGGAATAATCTTACAGCAAGCTTAAAAGCAGATATGGCTAAGACAAGCAATTGTAGTAAGGTTTTCTTACTAGAACAGGTTTTTTTGCTGTGCATCTGCTCTGTCTCTAGATCCCTGGTGAAGAAGAATGCTACCCACAGACTGCTGATAGCAACTGGTTGCTGATGTATGTGTTAAGAATCCCATTTGGAAGGGCAAAATTGTTCTATCTGCAGTGAGCTTCACGTAAACATGTGAACATAGGACTTGTTCATACGTAATCTGTTTTCAGGAACAAAGAGAAAAGTTTACCAGGATGCAGATTTAAGGTTCTCAAGTACTTAGATAAGCAGATAAGTTATGAACGACTTGAAGATGAGGTTTTGTGCATTGGACTCAACAAGCAAGTTAGCCTGTGGCTACCCTGACAGCACCAGAATGAGTATCTTGCAACATAAAATTAACAAGTTTTGTAGTATGCTACTCTGCATCTCGTATATTTTAAAAGCAGGTATTTGTTGCTAATGTCTTATTTGAGACCTTCTATTGAGGGTAAGATACATTTCTGATGTTTGAAAATGTTCCTCCATCCCACAAAAAGAAAAAACAGGAAGCAACACTATCTTTGTAAAGGCAGTAGAGTTTTGTTTTAAAAAAAAAAATAAAAAAATTAATCACAGTCTACAGCTTCATGTAAAAGTTTAATTTCAAAAGAGCATAAATACTTTGCTTTATTTTACCAGCAACATCTTTCTTCTTTCCTTTAAAGAGGACTGATTCTCTCCTGCCTGGAGCATTAATGGGCTTGCCTCAGAAATGGCTTTAAAATTAATTTGCTTTATGAAACTAAGTTGCTACTAGCTGTTCTACAACTGATGCATGGTTTCCTTTCCACATTGTTTTTTTTTTTTTTCGGTAAACTTCAGGATTTTCTTTGAACTTCATTCATATGTAAGATAAACAGATTTTAAACAATCCCTTTAAGTTAAACTTTTATACTCTTCTTCCTTTAAACTGGCAAGGGTGCTACTGGATAAAACAACCCAGTACAGCTGCCTGCCTCGTTTGGTCTGAATTTGAATGTGTGTCTGAATTTGAATGAAGAATCCTCTCCCTTGTTTGCTTCTGGCAGTGTCCTTCTTTCACTGTTTAAATACTGCCTTTGGGGCATGCTTGCAAAACTTCCAGTAGGCAGTTGGATCCCGAATCCTCCAGGCCCTTTGGGTGAAGCACCCAACCTGTGTTGCCACTCGGCTTCACAAGGCAGCGTGGCAGAGGGAGAGGGGGAAGGTGCCCTTGTCTCTGGGTCGGGTATGGATGGCAGCACTGGAGGGGAACCGCAGTTCCTGCGGTGCTACTTCTGAAGTGTACAGGCCTGCGACTGCAGCGTTCTGTATGTGTGCCTTGTGGGCAGCCAGAGGGTACCACTGCTGTGGTGTGCGGTGTGAAGCTGTGGTTCTTCCACTTGAAAGTGTTAATCTAAAGCATCCAGTTGTGTCTGTTGATAAGATTTCTTTGTATCTTCAGCATTTAGTATTTTTTTGAAACATCTTGGTGTGCTGAACTCTAACCTCTGCTACTACAGATTCTTCCTGTTACTAACTGTTCTCAAATACTCCATATTTGAGTCATTTTTTTCACTGTAAGGATTATGTTTAAGTGTAACTTCAGGAGACAAGCAAGGAGCTAGCAGGAGACTTTTCTTCCCAAGTATTTTTTTACGCTAGTATGAGAACTTTACAGCCTTAACAAACCTTGGAATCTTTACACTTCTCAGTGCTCTGGTTATCCATGCCTTTCAGTTAACTGACACTAGCTTTCAACAACATGAAACCATTTTACAAATACGCTGCATTGGCTGGTTCACAGCACCTAGCCAGCTGCTGTAGGAAAAGAAGCTAAATTCAATTGCCATTGATCAGTGTTGTCAGGACTCCCATTCCTCAAAAGAGGGCTTTCATTTTTGTGTGACCACGCTGCAATGCTCTAATATGCTGACTTCTGTGAGCGCTTCTAAACTGAAGCCCAGATGCCAAAACTTTAGTTGTGGGTCAGTATAGTGCCCACACACTCTAGGGATGCTTACATTAGCTATCACTAGTTTTAACTGGATGGATGAATACTATGTTGCCTCTTTAATTTTGTTATGCTAAGTCTTGTAGCCTCTCAGGCACCAGAAGACACAAGCTCTCTGTCAGAAGAGGTAGTAAAAAAACCATTTTGCTTAACAAAAGGCAGGTAATGCCTTGTAAATTTTAATTTCAACTCCCAAGATGACTCTTGGAGTATAAATACAAACTCTTTGTAGCTAGAGAAAGTGTGTGGTGGCTGACTTTTAGCCAAATTCTTAATTCTCCACAGTTGAAATTTGAAGACTTCAGCCACTTATTACACAGGTAAATAAAAGTGAAAACAACTAAATGTGACTGTTAGTACCGCAGAATACTAAACTGGGAATGTGCTCATGTGACTTACCTGATACAAATATTAAACCCTGTTTTCCATCTTTCCTGGTCAGAAGGAAATACATCAAGTAATGAAAAGCGGCAATCACTGCAATATGATATATGAAGAATCATTTTAAACAAAAATGCAATTAAGAGCTATACCCACCGGCCACCTCTATGAAGTGCTGAAATGGTTTAATTAAACTTATAAAAAAAGGTGGTAGTCCCTGAATGTTGCATAGTTGGAAAAGTTTGTTTACATAGTCTAAACGTAACGCCACAGGATTGGGGGGGAGGGAAGAGATGGGAGTGTTAGAATTTAAAGCAGTGTTTTAAGTATGCAAAATGTTTACTATGTATGTAAATGGGATTCTTATTAGTGACAGATCATGTGCAAATTGACAATACTGCAATTTATTTTTGAATGGCAATATAGATTGTCAAGGTTGTGTATAATTATAATAAATATATAAACTGCTACTTGAACCATAAATGACCACTCAAGACCTCATTTTTACATCAATGTTCTTAAAAGAAGGTTTGTCTGATGTCATGGATTGATACAAGGTATGTTTGTCCAGAAGACCACAGGTAAGAAATAGGCATTTTTGCTGGCTCACCCTGTCCTGCTTGCTTAGTCAGGTGTGGTTTCTCTCATGCTTCTCTGTCCCAGTCAGCTGCAGACTTCTACTGACAAATTCTACAGATAAATTGCCTACGAACGCAGTGACTCTTTGCTCCACCTGCTGCAGCCCCAACACAGTACTGCTGTGCCTCTGGGCAACTCCTGTCACTTTCACATCTGCAGTCACGCTTCTGCGTTTGGATGAGCACAAACTACCACATTTCAAGCAGTTCATCTCTCTCAAATGATAAATTGCAACACACAAACAAGTTCAAAGTGGTTTTCCTGTGTCTTGAACCGCTTGGGGAAGTTGATGGCTTTGGGTGTTGTTGGTTCTCAGAGAAGATCCTGCAGCGCAGCAGTCCATGGACTTACTCCACGAGTTCTTTACTGTCTTAGCGGTGCCATGGGAATCCCTCCATCCTCCACCAGTATGCAATGACTGTAGAATATCTGCATAACCTATAAGAATGTATCAAAACATGACTCAACGTGTTTATATCCATCTTCCTCAACACCCTTGAAATGCTTCGCAAAGTCTGCATTTCTTCCAGGCTTTGCATACTTAGATCTCAATAAATAAAGTCTGCTAAACTACTTCAACAATATAATTAATTTCACAGGCAAGGGTTTGGGATTTAGGGGTGGCAAAAGGTCCTTCCTTTAAAAAAAAAAAACAAACCTCCATTATCTGTTAGACTTAATTAAAAGCTCCCCAAAACATCACAAAACAGATGTGAGAGTTCTGAAGATCCTTGTTTCTCTCTCATATTTTTGCTGCAGCACTGAACTTCGATAACTCTTCAGCAGAAAAATATTCTCAGCTGAGACATCATAAACAGCAAAGGTAAGAAACCCTGCCTGCCCTACTGCACAGCCCTGAAACTGCCTTTCACATTTCTCCATTGCTCCTGTTGGTACTAGCAGGCAATAGGAGCACCCAGAATCGCATCACTGGTGGTTTTGTCTCGCAAGGCTGCTTTTTTACGAGCATCTTTTGAATCCAGCTGGGAAATAAGAAAAACACACCACCTGACCAAAAGGATTTTTAAAAGTACTGAATTATCAAAGCGGGTTCCTATCTAACTTTACAACTATGCGTCCTGTCTATTCCCGCATCTTGCCTGAGCGCTCACCAAACAACAATTTCTTTGCCTTACTCTATGTGTTACAATAACAACATCAAAACCAGAAGTTTAAAGAAGAGGATTTTAACTAATAAACCACACCAGCCTGATGATTTTCAGGACAATAGTCTAACCCCTCAGCAGTTTCATGTCTCCCTTTAGAAGAGTTAATTATGAGCAATTAACTAGCCAAAGTAAAGACAAAACTCCCTCAGCTATCAGAGAAGTCAGATTTTACAAAATTAGGCCTGTAAATATTCTGGTGCTTCCCACAGCATGTGTATCAGTAGAAGGACACCCAGTAAGAAACACTGCAGTGGAAGTTGATCTACAAGGGCCAGCAGTTGCCAGAGTTTGGCCTGTGCAAACATTTCTCCCTCCTCCCCAGAGCCTCACATGCTGAGGGGGACAAAGTAGGACAATGAGCTTTCTCCAAAAATCACCTGCAAAAATAAAAAAGTCAGGGGCACTGGTCTCAGTTTTAACAGAACTATTTGATGCTTCTGAGTCAGCAGCTATAAACACCAGTTTCTAAAGAAGGTGGTGGCAGGGATTTTTGTTTGCTTGTTTTCTTTTAACTTGCCTTGAAGACTTCCATCTTCAATTTAATCTTGAAATAAACCCAAGACCTGCAGAAGGATATCCACTTGTGGTTGCTCTTCCCTCCCCGCTCTCCTTGCTTCCATATCCTTCCAAACCACAACAGGTTCTGCAAGAACCTGTAATTAACCTTTTCCTTCTAAACTGGAGGGCCACTACAGGAGAATTCAGTGTTGAGCGCTGAGCTGAAGGGCTGACTGAAACAGATCCCCTTTGCTTACCTACACCTTCAGCCAGCTGCATTCATCTGCTTTGACTGCTGCAAAGTATGAAACCGCAGGCGTTGTCGACAGCGCTACTTGCAATGAAGCTCCTTAAATTAAAAGTGGTAGCCCATAGTCTTAGAAAACATGTTAAAACTTCTGAAAAATGAACAATAGTCCCTCAACTGGGTGATTTTCCAGATGAATTGCATAACAATTTAAAGTTTCTCAGTGGCTGCAAAGACTAACAGTCCTGCAAATGCTGAGTACGCCCTGAAATGGGAACATCCTTATGTTAGGATGTTGATATGTTGCATGTACTATGTCCATTTTAGGGGAGGCTCCAGAAATAATGCTGGACATTTTACAAGCATTGCATAGATGAAGGTAAATAAATGTGCATTACTACTTTGCTGCCAAAGCAGAGTAAAGTTAAGTAAGTGACTCATTCAAGTCACACAACACCTATGACAAGGGCGAAACACCTTACATTCCCAGGACCACAGCCATCCTTAACACCAGGAAGGCAAGGCACCTGCATAAAAATCCTAGGCCAGAGCTTTGAGTTCCTCCCATAGAGCATGGCAGCAGCCAGCACAAGAGCTACTCTTGGAAACTAAAATGACAAAGCAAAATGGGAAACATTTGTCTTGACAATACTACAGGAAGACGTGGCCTAAGAAGTTTCTTTTCTCAACCAAAAATAACCTTTCCCCCTTTACTTACTCTTTCCACGTATTTCAAATGCTTCAGGACTTCATTGCAATAAGTATTCCCCACCTACTCCATCATCTACCTGCACTGCATTGTCTACAATACCACGGCAGGTCAAAATATCCTTATGAAATTTTATATGGCAATTCTAGCATAGAAAGTGGAGATGGACACTTGACCTGGGAGGCAAAGGTCATCCTATTTATGACTGCTTTTCTAGATCTGTGCTTTGAAGTCACTGAACAAATAATAACCACACAACCTCCACCTTGCAAGTCCTTACTAAGTAAGGATTACCAACCTGCTCACCAGATATTTCAGAAAAGTCAGTGGCATTACCTTTGCTGCTTTTGAGTGTTAATTTACATGCAATAAACAACCCAGCTTCTCTATTGCTTGCATGATCTATACTCATCTAACCCAATCCATGATAAAAATAGCCTCCTGCCTGTATTAGAGACTAATGCTCTTGGAAAGCTCAGGCAGATGACCCCTCAAACAGCATGAGGGAGTAGAAAACCAGTAGTACCATGCATCCACCCTACACCTATTGAATTTCTGTTTGAAGTCTGCAGTATTCTGTTAGAAGATCTGGCTATTTTAATACTCAGAAAACAAAATCGAAACAAAAATGAAAAAGAAGCACACTCCCACCTGTGCAACAGTTATCCACAGGGACCAAAAAGCTATCTCTATGGCCACCCACAGCACTCAGTAAACTGTATGAGTAGATACATCCATACAGCAGCAACAGCCAGTTTCACAGACACCTGGTGGTATTAACTCTGAACTGTCCATTTTCCTTAATATGTCCATGAACTATATTCCCCTTTTGCACATTTTTTTCTTTTCTTCCCCTCTCCTAGTAATTTATTTTATAAACTGCATCTAAGTTCTTCAGTTCAAATCAACAACTCTCCCTGACTGTTGCTTTTTCAAAAGCACTTCCCTGTAACATCAAGCAGTTCACAAATACCTGATAAAACTTACCAGGCTGACATCTCTGGGCCTTAACGTTACAGTGGAGGAAGTATTCAGTGTCAAACAGAAGAAAGCAGAGCACCCAAGAGAGAACACTGGTTTCTCACTGCTTCCTCTCCAGCTCCCATAAGCCTGCTCCCTCTCCACGAAGCACTCCAGCTCCTGTCCAGGCAACTCACCACATCCAGGCACATACGTAGTTACTCCTTTGCTTACTGTTAGGAAAAAAAAAAATGTTTTCCTCTAGAGAACTGTTTCCATAAAGAAACAGGGGGTTTTCTCCCAAGTGACAAGGGATAGGACAAGAGGAAACGGCCTCAAGTTGTGCCAGGGGAGGTTTAGATTGGATATTAGGGAAAAATATCTTCACCGAAAGGGTTGTCAAGGACTGGAACAGGCTGCCCAGGGAAGGGGTTGAGTCACCATCCCTGGAGGTATTTAAAAGACGTGTAGATGTGGCGCTTAGGGACATGGTTTAGTGGTGGACTTGGCAGTGCTAGGTTTACAGTTGGACTACTCGATGATCTTAAAGGTCTTTTCCAGCCTAAATACTTCTATGATTCTGTGATTCTAAAACTAGGTCTTTTCTCTAAGGGAAGCATGAGAAAGATGAGAAAAGTAATGCAACACAGATTTAGTTAGGGAGTAATCAAAACTGCTCACCCCAGTAAAGTGTACTCAATGACTATCCCTCTGTAAGTGAACAGAAAACGCAGTGTGTTACCCACGTACTCACAGAATGTAAGGTGCTCTGCTACCCACTCCTTCAACTCCAGTACCTTGCCTCACTTCCATTTCCTCATACACGAGAGAAGCTCTTCTCTCTCCAGCATTTTCATAATTCTACTTTTGAGCAGCACCGCTGACCCAAATAACCTTCAGCTCCCCAGAAAAGAGCCAGAGGCAAGAGGATATTATACTTACTTGACAGTCAAACATAGGTTTTGCGAAAAAATAAAAATAAAAATCCCCAACCTCAAAGGTTAGAGTAGGAAAATACAAAGTCCCAGCATTTACAAGCAGATAAATAAATACCTAGAGACAAAAGTGCAGTACACTTTCCTCTCTTTCGAATATAAAACCAAAAAGGAAAGTAAATGCAAAGTTTGATTTGTCTCAAACATTTCAGTAAGTCAACAGGTAAAATTTAATAAAACAATTCCGTTTCTACTTTTACTCTCCAGAATAGGATCACATGTTAAAATCAAGTAGAAGCTACAACTGAAGAGAGTCATAAGACTTCTGAGCACACTCTGTAGAGGTAGCCAAAACTATTGCAACCACCAGAGAAAAGGCTTTCAGAACAAGTTTATAGATACTGCAGTGATACCTACATACAGGCAGAATTAGGTAGGAGCGAAAAGGACTTTTCATAGCTCAGTATATTTTGCAAACAACTTTTTAATACACTGATTTAAATAAGAAAACATAGAAACACATTTTTCCTAACTTTTTACTTATCTAAATCTTGTAGAGCTATCTCAGAGGGAGCTAACCTCTACTCCTTCTTGGGATTTACTGTCACCCCTTCCTAAATACCTCTCGGCTTTCTCCCAGGACGCAATGGCTTTACAAATGTGTAAATAAAGCCTTAATGTGAGCTCCTTATTATCCTCACAAATGAAAAAAAAACCATACAAACATGCAGATTGACTCCCAAATCAATGAGGTTCTATGTAGCCAACAATTGCAAAAGAGTAACTTTGTAGTTACAAGGCATATAAATTGAAATGGAGGTCACTGACCAATTCTGCGAAGATTTACACAGATCCTTACGTGAGTATGGTGTGATTAATCTGACTGATGTCAACAGTGCTGCCTGCAATACACAGACTGGAGCACAGGTGTGACTCTTCGCCAGATCTGAGCCTAGGACTCCAATGAAGAGGTCTCATGCAACTTACTGCCATCGCTTTCCAGAACAGAACTGTATTTTAGGGCTTTGTATGCTAACATACAAAACTTCAGTCCAAACACAGCTTTTGGTCTTCAGTTCTGAGCCCTTTCTTAAGCATCTACACTCTGTGCTCTCTTTTCAGATGTCAGGAACAAACAGGTGTATGTGAAAATATGGATTCTGTCATTTCTTATGACTCTCTCAGGTAAGAGTTTGTCAAGTCCCAGCACACACTTCCAAAAGGGGCAGATGTTAGTCACTCATCAGTTTAGCCATAGGCACAAGAACTGCACCCATTAATATTTCTCTTCTGCAGGCAGTCAGAGAAATATAATTTCCTTCTCGAATATGGTAGTCTTTGAACTCTTTGCACATTTTAAAAGAGGAGTCGTCACAATTAAAATACGTTAGAAGCAAAACACAGAACATTTAACCTGGGAAGCTCAGTCCCTCAAAAACCTTCAAGTGACACTGCACAGGAAATATAGGCCCCACCTTGTAATTTTTTCTCTTCCAGGCAGGCTGTTCTATCCACACAGGTGTTTTTTAAAGGACAGAGAATTTTATTGGATGGGCTTTACCACCGAAAAAGCAAGCTTAAGTTGGCCATAAGGTAAAAGAAAAACCCCAAATAAAAAAAATACTTGTCAACTAAGAACTCCAAGCTTGTGTACTGGAGCTTGTTTTCCATTCACGCAACGGAAGCGCAGACTTCCTACTCTGCAAATCCAGTCAGTGGGATGCTCTCCATTGCAGTTCCCAGAGGAAGGCACCCTCCACCCACCCCTCAGCCACTCCGCAGGAGGGGGTAGTGACTGCACTTACCGAAGAGCAAAACCTTCTCAGCGTGCGCTCCAGGATGGCCTACTGGACAGAGCCAGAGACACAGGCGGAGGCTCACCTGGTCTTCTCCACCTGGTCTGACTTCAGGCTTGAGCTAGTGATGGAGCTGCTCGAGATCTACTGGCCTGAGACAGTGCCGCGTACTCGCACAAGAACAACTGAGGGCTGGGAATCTGAGAGCAAAACCGTTACATTCTAAATTGGGCAGAACTGGTGGCTTTAGAAATCGTGGTTTTCAATTTAGGAATCTAGAAGTCCACATTAAGACTTCAGATGTTCAAGGCGGATTTATTTGACCTGGTCTATCATGGGAAAGTTTCATTTTCTTCCATATTACAGAAAGTATGAAATACACATTTATAAAGATAATTTGGCAGGTAGAAATGTAAAATGTATCTAAATTCACTAAGTTGCCAAGACTATGGAAATTTAAAAAATTATTTTCCTACAACTCTAAATGACAGAAATACAGTATTTGCATTTGTCTTTGCTCGCGAGGAAATAAATAACCACAGTCCAATTTGCTAAATTACTGTGACAGTGCTTTTCAAGACAAACTAACTGACCTCAGACAACAGAAGCTGATTTTTCAAGGAACTTCTTGCTACACCATCTCGGTGATAAAACAAGCCATCAGAGAAGTATTTTGTCTTGCTTTCTTTTAGTATCATGCCAGAAAAAACACCACAATGATAGGGCACTGAGAAATGTCATTTGTCTTAATACACTAAACTGCTGATCTAAATCCTTTGTAAACAACTGGACAAATGCATAAATTACATCTTTATCCTCAGGTGACATTTTGTTTTCATGGACAATGTCAATAAACTGATTTTCAAAGCCAAAGGGGCAGACACATGCCCTGATGGTGAAGTATGAACTAACAAAAAGGAAAAAAATATATTATTAGGATTTCAGTCAGGCATACTACAATGTAACTGATATTTTCTTGAGGAAGCTTTCAAATCTCATAATGCATCTTTTATTATGCTCTTCATATCCACCTGAATGACCTTAGCAGATATCGCTAGCCAAGGGATTCAGCTTTTTTGCAAATCCAGCTGCTTGCTCGGTAACTAAGTGCTAGTTACAACTAAAAATCTACAAAAATAGCTTCAAAGGGAGTCAATCAAAATTTCTGACATAATAGCCTAGGAAAATACTGAATAGATCTTTATTGAATTGGTTATTAGCTCTAGATATCCAAATAGCAGTGTTCCTGCACAGAAAAATCTGTCCCCTAATTTTAAGTTTGTATCACTTTACAAGGCAGAACATCACTCAGAAGGGGACACAATACATACAGGTGCTAACCCATACGTACCTGCACAGATTTGAAACTTCTTCATCTGTGTTGTGACGATGTTATTTTTACTTTGGTGTGAGGAATTCTTTTCACTGATGTAAGCGAGGTTTGTGAAGATTGTGTGATTAATTTAATGATAATTCTAGTCCAAGCTAGGTCTTCTTAAGAAACAGTTCAAATACTGAGACCACCCTTTCTCACAGAATTTATTCTGACTTGCAAAAGTTTCCTTTATTAGAAACCGTCACTTAGTGATCACAAGTGCTGTACAATCAAAAGAATGACAGAAAATGGATCTGGAAAGAAATTTTAGAGGTTATCTAGTCCACCTAAGTGCTTCAAGACAAAAAATAAAAAAGGTATACTTGTCCTAACAAATGTGTGTTTAGCTTTTCTTGAAAATGATGGACTTCATAATCTCAGGAGATAATCTGTTATAGTGAGAATGCATTTGCAGGTTCACAGAGAACACACACAAAAAAACCCCAAGCAAAAGCTTTTAAAGATGTTTTCTTGCTAAATGGATTTTATAGCTATTGTAAGGGATGGGGCATTAGCTATTACTGTCAACAGTGAGAACTAGCAATACAGCCCCCAGCTCTGCTACAAATTTCCAATCTGATTATGAACAAGTCTCCTTTTTGGCAAGTCTACCCAGATTGAGCTGTGCAGGGAAAATACTCAGTATCTATATGCAAAACACTGAGCACTGTTGGATCTTGAACTCATCTAGAATCTCTATTCTTTACTGTTGTACAGTTAAAGAATAGAAATGTAGTTTCATTTTCAAAAGATATGCATATAAGGCACTTGATTGCCATTAAGAAGTTTGATGAACAGGAAAGAAAGGGGAAACATAACTACACTGTAAATCACAACTAATAATAATTGCTTTTGCAATTGTGTTTGCTCTACAGCAATAACACAAATATCACTCCATAGTCAATGCATCTATCACATACTGATATCCACTGATGGACAGAGTTATAAAGAAGGTTGCAAACAAATAAGTATAGTGAGAATGCGGAAGTCAAATCAGAAAGATATAACTTCCAAATACCGAAGACTAACATACTGAGGAACGTACACTGAACTTCCAGAGAAGACAATAAAAAAGCTGCTTTCCCAGTGATTCATGTCCTGCTTAAGAACACGACACAATCTGGTACTATGTTCCATACAGCAACAAATATGGCAGACACAACCCAGGCATCAGCTAAATTAGCAAAACATACCAATGACTTAATTGTTTCCATAGCAATACAGACATGATGTCAGCCTGGCTCTAGTAGTAAACCGGCAACTAATCTCACACTTGGTATCTACAGGGACAGGACTCAACTATACCACACAAAGTTATAAATACAGTAACATCACTAAGACGTACAAAAGGTATGAAGGGAAAAAAGCTTATGCTGGCATAGACAGTGAAATTCCACTGAGTACTATCACTGGACTACCAAATGCTGGCACTGTAGTCCAACACAATTAGCAAAAACAGAATATCCCCCTGGCTTTGACAGCATTTATATAAGCAACATAATACTCCTGTAACACAGACTTAGGGACATTGCTGCAGGGCCAGTAACTTGATAGGAGGGTTCAAAGTTGGAATGTCCATAAAAATGTATTAGTCATTGAAACAAAGCCTTATGACATACCAAGGATTTTACTCAAACCAGAATATATTTCATAACTAGTATTTCAGACACAATCATTCTTTGCACAAACTATTTTTTCTTTCACTTATATTACAAATAACTCCCCTCCACCCACACTCCTCAGCTAAGGATGAAACATGTTGTCAATTTTACAGATGAGTAAACTAAATCACATGGCTCACAAGTTTGACTTGTTTCTTAAAGATACGGATTTAAATAAAAAATTCCTTCTCTGAAATAAATGGATTTTCACTAGCACAGAAGTAGGGTAGGTGAGAAAAAAAATTTTTTCTTTTTTTTTTTTTTTCCTTGATCAGCACAGCAGTGGCACAGTCAGTTACAGGATGAAGAAGTTTTCAGTTCTTTTTTCTGTCTGAAACAGACGTTCCCTCTGGAGAACTCACCATCAGACAGGCAAATAAGAATCACAGCCCCTTTCTGTGCGAGGCAAAGCATCAAAAATGACACAGGTCTCAAGATACTTGTTCAACTCCCAGTCTCTCCCAACTCAAATATTCCGACAACTAAATGCACGTATTTCCTCTGAGCATGCTCAAGAGTGAAATGTCATTCTCCTGAGCAGCCATATGTGGAATCTGAAGTGGAGAACAATTAAAAACAAAACAAAGCAAAAAAACCCCAGCTTGGGCTACTAAAAGGAAAACCAGACACTGTACTGCACCGTAGCAACGCTATTGTTTGTCAGCCTTAAGCAATAAAGTATCATGGGCATAAACATGCCATGGAAGGTGCTCAAGGAAAACCAGTCTGGTGTCTTAATGGCAGGAGAGAATATCAGGGAGGAGAACTAAGAGCTCAGTAATTAAAGCTGAGCATAGGGTTTTGTTTAAGAAAGGATTTTCAAAGCTAAGGCTACATACTGCTTTATGTACCTCCAAACTTCAGTCCCATTGTAAAAATACCCCTGCCAGTTTTAAACTGCCTTGTTCAAGTACTAGTGCAGCCCATCAGCACTGTGCTATGTCAGCACAAATCTCCACACAGGCTTATTGATTCTCAAACACAGGCCCAACCTCAAGCTTTAGTAGAAACTAGGCATGCATTGTTGTAAGAGAAGTGTGAAGCCATTAGGTCAAAATATTCCTGAGATTGGAACACGCAGGAAAAAAAAACCCAACCTGACAGTATGTGAATTTTACTGGGGAAAAAAACAATTATTCTTATTTTTCCTCCTATTCATTATGAGTAAGGCTGTTTACTATTTAGCTGGAAATGTCACAGAAAACATGCAACTTCACAGTTTTTGAAAATTTTAAACCCCAGCGTGGGAATCAAATTGAACCTTTGTACAAAGCAATACAACTTCTCTAATTTCAGTGGAACTACAGCTGCTTATGTTTATAGCCAAAAATAGTCCACTACAATTTCTGTTCTTGAAAAGCACTGTCCTATGTTTGCTTCAGAGGAGTTGCATGGTTTAAGCAGGCACTTCAAATTTATTTTCAGTCAAGATGGTGGAAAATAACCACATTCATGTAGTTAGTGATCAGTTCTATTGCTAAAACTGACAGAAATCTTGTTTTCTTTTTTGCTAAGCCCCTCTTATTTTAGAGGAAGCTGAGGATGTTACAGCTGGGCAAGCCTCTGAGTTGCATGAATGTCATAGGTTGTTCGGGATCCCAGGAATACAGCGATGGTCACTTCAGATCATTTATTCACTCAGAGAACTTCTATACTTCATGTGACAGAAGGCAATACTTGATGGCTCAGTGGATGACCATAAATGTTCATAGTACAAATAAATACGCCTAATAATACTATGCTGCATATGACAGGCACATATGTTTCCTCCTACAATTTAGTTAGCTTTACTGCTAGCGTGAAGCATAAAGACAGTGGTAAATCCACTCATTCTCTTTTGACAGAAGAGCAAAATAAACAGTACACTCTACAAAGGCAGATTAACTCTTTTTTACCCATGATGTCTTAAAAGAATATCTATACTTGATAAGATGGGGTTTTTTTAACTTTAAAAGACTGCTCAGATATGAATGCTCCATTTATTATCAAAAGCATTGCTTACTACGATCCTGTCTTCCTGCATGAAGCCATAAAAGTGTAGTTCAAAATCCAGTTGTTTTCTATTCAGTGGTCTTTTTGCATTCTACGAAACACATACAAACTTCATCTGCTTACAGTAAGCTCAGTGCACAGGTAAGTGCAAAGATCTGAGTTCTGAAAACATATATAAGGACAAATGCTAATTAGCAAAAGGATTAAAATATGACATAAGACAGTAGTTACTCTCATGACTGTTGCATAATTCCGTATGGCTTGGAAACATCATTAACAAAGGAATTGTGCCTAAGGGAGCAGTCTACCTTTGCAAATAAAACTAGCTGTCAACACCGGCAGTTACACCCACTGCTGGCAACTGAATATTCAGTAACGAAGACCAAAGAAACCTCTAGTGAACATCTAAATAAACTAATATGTTAGGCAGTGTATCTGGAGGGTGGGGAAATGGTGCTGGCATTGGGCAAGGATAAAAACAACAGACTACAGAATCCTCAGATACCAAACCGCACTGAGCGTACGCGTCAGCCAACATGTATCTGTGGAGTTGCATCTCCAGTGTACCAAGTCACTCAGCTGTCAAGAGAAAAGGTAAAGAAACACGAGATGAAACAGTTTACAGAGCTGAAGACAAACAGCTAAAATTCCACCTGCGTATGAACTGGAGGCTAGTGTCACCTTTGGATATTGGGATGCTCAAGATGGAAAGAGAAAGAAACTGTTGACTGAAGCCCTTACATGAATAAAATGTATTTGCAATAAATTGATGCTGTAGTAAATGCTCTCAAGGCATTTTGGCAGGCTGAATTAAACATAGCTAAATTCTGAGGTGGAATGCCCCTTGCATAAGCCAAAAATTAAGAGGTTTTTTTTTTTGGTTTGGTTTGGGTTTTTTTCCTCAGATATCTTCTGAGTCATAGGAGAACACTACATTTTTTGACAGTTTATAACTTAGAAAACAAAATAAATTTATAGACACCGAAGGTGTGGATAATAACCATAAAGAAGAGGTCATATGCTCCTAATCAAGCACAGTCAGAGCCAAAACTTTTAATGAGATTTGCTCCAAACTTCAGTATAATCAAGATACAGAGGTTTTGTTCTCACAAATTTTGGCATGGTGCCTCTTAAGATAAAGCATGTAAGTGGCAAGACCTTTTTACGCTCATCTGTAAGAGGTACTTATTGCAATTATTACATGACTATGTTTAACATAAGAAGCATGATGTGAAAACTGCAGACCAGTGTAAACAGCAAACATCCAGCAAGTACGGTCCAAAATTAATGATCAAACTGTTGAAATGCTGGACTGAAACAAGCACCCAGTAATGAATTGTTACTGACAGAAACTTTGCTTTTCCGCACTCAAGTTTTCATCAGACAAATAATTCTAAATAACAAAAGCAAGGTTTCTCATCTCTGAAAGCAAAGCTCAGTTCTCTTCCTGAAAGGTTAACTCTGAAAGCATTTGTGTGGGTGGGCAGCAAAACAAAGAAAATTTTCATTTGATTAAGTTTGATATTCTTCGTAGAAATACATCATTCTACTTAGTGAAAGAGAGAGAGGCATCCAAGTCTCCATGATCACGTACCTTCCCTTGAATAAAATAAATGAATAAAAAATATACAACAACAAACACTGCAAACATAAGCTGGATTTGATTCAATTTTATGTTTGGGGTAAATCAGTCCTTCCTTGCGCAATTTTCTAGCATTACTATCCAGAATGAAGAAAATGGGAGAAAACTGCCTGTGTGGTGTCACTGAGAAGTAACTGGAAGGGGCCCTTCCTTCACAAGGCAGGCAAGATAAACAGGAAAACAAAATAGGCATTTCAGTGGTATTAGGCCAGGAAATATCCCACTAAGATTTTGTGACTGTATAATTACAAACTTCAATTTTTAAAAATAAGTTGTTCTTCTTCTTGACAGTTGTTGGACTTGGTTTCCAGTGAAGAAGTCTCACAGAATTGCATTTACTCTACCACGTTGCTAACACACGCTTGTGCGCACAGGCAGACTTGCAGGACAAGCCCTGGTGCTTGGATTGCTTTGCTTGCCCTTCTTTGCTTCAACAGCTTGCAGTGCTGCTGAAATACACTCCCTGCACAAGCATGCTGTCAATGAGCTCACTCCCTGGCAGGTCACAGCAATCTCTTGTGCATATGCCTGTGAAGCTAAGGCATCATTTATTCTAGTATTTAGAATATAAAGTTAACACATCAAAGCAGATCTGGATGGGGATCCTTTCAACACCTTCCTGTGCCACACCTTAATTGTCTCAAGAGAGTGAATGATGCATTATGTGGTTTATTTCCTTTCCTTCCTCCCTTCACCCAAGCTGAACATGTTATTTCTAGCATTCTTGCATATTAAAGCAGTCTTAAGTGAGAGAAACTATGCAAACTTAAAAAAATTAAATCTGAAGTAACAAAGAACTCGTCAAACTTTGCCATGTTGTCTAAATGAGCTTTCTTCAAAAGCACAGCCATCTTCCCAGCTCTTCAGGGGATGAGGGAGGATAGGACTGAGTCATTCTCCAAACCATTTATGCCTTCTTGAGCAAGAGAAAAATACTTAGCAGGATACTGTTAATAGCCAGCAAATCTCCACTAAATGCAAGGCGTCAGCTCGACCATCTCTGTATTACACCAGAAAAGCTATAGACTTTTAAAGTAATCTTATTCTATAACACTTGGCACTAAATAAATAAATATAGTAATAGGAACAGTTTCAACAGAGTACCACTCAGCATTGTAGAGTGCAATGTTTCTATGAAAAAAGATATCTACAGTTTCTAATTGTTCTACTGATATGCACTTCTTAGTCTGGGAAGTAAGACATCATAAAACAAAATCAACTTGTATATGTTCACAGAAAATTGGACAGTTTTTAGGTTAACTCAAATTACAATCAGATTTAAAAAAAAAAGTGCTTATTACAAATTGCAAGCAGTCTATTTGTCTTGCTGGGAAATATCTATCCAGAGGACTGTATGGTTTTCATTTATTATTAAAATGAAACTAAGCATCTGTTTTGGCTCTAGACTTAAAGCAGAGCAAAATAAAGAACAAAGATTAGCACTTTTCTGAAGCAATAAAATGGAGGGGAAGAAAAATAAATCAGAAGTTATTATCTAAATGACTCCACCTCTCCATTCTTTCAAATACAGAGATTACTGAAGATATCACCCAAGCAGCTGAAACTTGGGGAAGCCTCAGATAACTACTAAAAACTTAATATTGTAATAATATTTTTAAAGGTCTAATGGAAAGACCTGAGATATGGATGGATTAACCTGACATCGGTGCAGACCAAAGTAGAAGATGTGAAAGAGTTAAAGGGTATTAGCGCCACAAATACCAGTCACACAATGTCACAGAAAAGGCACCAAACACAGCAGGTGTACTCCTTGATTCAGTCAGAAGTTCTATTACAAACCAAATACAACATCATATCCTTAGACTTTTGAAAAGCACTGGACCTAATGCAACCTGACATCTTTGTTAAAACAGGATGATGGTAACGATTTGTATTTTAGCAGAAAAGAAACACAAAGCTAAACGGCTTAAAGCCAAAGTTAGGTAAAGTCACTCTAGAATAAACATATACATTTAAAGTGGGGGTAATTAACCACTGAGACAACCTAGCTAAAGGCAAGACAGAGTCACTGTCATTTGACTTGTTTAATATGGAAATGAGATCCCTGGAGATGGAATTGCAGAGCTGTGGGCCTCTCAGGCAAACGCACTACTAGTATTCTTCCATCTCTTCTGTGTAGAAAACAATATAGTTTGAGTATGTGTACTCAGAGTAACATGGAGAGATTTCTTTCTTTCTCTCTTGGTTTGAGCAGATTTTACCGCAATGTATGTCTGGCAAAAGGCTGGTATAAACTTTGGATCCCAAAAGACAAATATCATTCAATAATTAATGCAGAAATCCTAACCCAATTAATTTTGTTGCTGAGTCTATACAACATGTTGATGATGTGAGAACTACTACAAATAAAATAGGGTCCGATAATTAGGGGATTCCAAACTGGAATTCACATACTCCACTGGGGTAGGGTAAAAAGTCCACAAGAGAGACAATCAGATTTATAAGGCTAAAGTGTTCTGGTATGATTAGAAGGAGAAATATTACAGAGTATAGTGTCAGCATGAGAAAACGATTCAACAGATCAAAGGAAACTGAAGCTTAGTCAAAGTTCTTGCCATATATACACTGAGCCAGAGTGGAGTGATACTACTTGAAATTTGGACTGGCAACTGGCAAAACCACCATTAAAAAAAACCTGTTTATAGAAAATAATCACAGAACTATTGCTCATGTCTCAGTTCAGCAAAAATACAATTCTTTGGTATGAAGATTTTGGAACCCAAGTATGGAGAAGGCTTAGAATTGTTTTTCATCAAAGGTGTAAAAAAATTGAAAACTGAAAAGACCATCAATGGCCCTGTTATAAAAGCATGAGGGATGCAAGAATAAGCTTTAACGATAACATAGAATTAAAAGCCATCGTAAAAACAGAGGGCTGGGTATTGTAGATGATGAATTGGATGACTCTCAGAATTTCAATAACAGAGATGAAATGAAATGCAGTAATACACAGTGAAGGGTCATGCATTTGTGGATTAACCAAAAATAGTTATGCTATTAGAATGCATTTCTAAATTTGAAGAATGACAACGAGGGAAGGATTTGAATGCAATAGCTGATCTCATGAAGACTATAAACTGTCAGTATAACAGGACTGAATAAGTAAAATATGATCTTCTGAAGTATCAGGAAAAGCGTTTCTAGTAACAGAAAAAGAATAGTGTTACTAAGTGTTAATTTAATACCAGCAACAGCCCTAACAACTCATGTTGAGAAAAAGATGAATTCACTATATACAAAGTGCAGAGAAAAGCTATGGATTGACCTGGGGAGCAGAGAACATATCACATGACAGGAGAGTAGAAAAGCTTGGCTTGTTTATAGTGACAAAGACTTTAAGAGGTCATAAATGTTGTTTATAAGTATGCTATTAGAGAAATAGACACAAGCGCCACGTACACTAGTAAACCAGACGATTCCTAAGCATTAGCTTGACCGTTGCCCTCTTGCTTAACTACCTGAGCAGTGTAAATGCAGTTAATAAAAATCAGTGAATAGGAAGCGTCGTTCTCATTTAACAACTTTCACAATGCTCAAATTACAAAGGCACACATGAAGCAGCCTTAATACTAGTTTGCTTAGCTAAAGAAATCAAGTCTTGGGAAAAGTATTGCAAGGGTGGTGACAGGAAGGGGCAGAGGGGAGGAATATATCTATGAAGCCATTGGTTGCCTTATTCAAACTTTTCCTTCTCCTCCTCGAGCAAGAGAGAAACCTTCAAAATATCACAACTTAATTTCTCAGAAACTCTCCAACTACCCCTTGCTTTCCGTTTCTTTCACAAAAGTGACCCATTGTGATTAAGGTTTAGTGGGATATGATTTGCTGAAACAATTTGCTGTACAAAAAAATGAGCCAAATTCAACCTGGAAATAACATCGGGGACCAATGTCCATCACAGAAGAAAAAACGTCAGTAAGAATTAATGTTTCATGACACTTGAGTGTCACTGAAGGAGAAAAGCATAAAACCAGGTGGATTTTTTTAATTAGTCCTAATTGTCAAATAAAAGCCACAGCTGATAGATCATCACATGCTCACAAATCATCATTTACCCAGGATACACCAACAATGTTTTTGAAGACTCAACTTTTGTTGTCTAGACTGGCACTACACTATCAGAAACACCTGAGAATGCTTCCCTGCATCTGTCAAAAGTAGCAATAAGAAAGAAATATATACATGTGTCAAATATGTGAAAATACTAGTGTCCTGAACCTTGTTGCCAAGATGCAAGCAAAGCTGCAGAACAACCAACTATGATAAACTGTAACTTTATGCCCTGTGGTCAAGCACTCTCTGAGAGTGTTCCCAGTGTCCATGTGTAAATATGTTTATTTTGTAAACACATATTCTTGCCTATATGAACCCCACAGGTGTATCCATATATTCTGTAATACAGCTTTTCAAATGCACTGGCTGCTTCCAGGTTTTACAAGTAAGTCTTTCTTATTTAAATGGCTTGTTAAAAATCAAGAGTTACAGAAATCCAAGAGGTTTGCAGGTTTTTTTAATTGAGAAAATTAAAATGAAAAAGGCCTGCTAAAATAAAAAGCAGTTCTTGGTCTGACCAGCAAAACCTTTTATATTCTTAATGTTGGAAATAAAAATAAAAATAGGCTCAATTTGATCATCTTCACATTTTGACTATGAAATACTTCACCGGAAATTGTCTAATTACTGGCTTACAGTCTCAGCTAACACACGGAAAGACAACTGTATCACAGCGATACTATTAGTTATGCATGAGTATTGGAATCAGTGGTCAGAACAACATAACTAGCCCAGAACAAAGCAACCTTGGATCATACTGTTTGCATGACGTAAGATGTTTTTTGCATATACCTGTTCACATATCAGTGTAAAACAGATCAGGCCAAAGCCACAGGACCCTTAATCTTTTTTTTTTTTTCATGACAATGAGATAGCAGAAAATAACCCATCCAGAGACTGCATGTACAAAAGAACTTGTATCCTCAAGTTACAAGACCGCAGTAAGAATACTACTCTGCTTATCAGCCTACAGAACAACTGATACCAACCACCCGCAGCCCAAATGCGTTGCAGTCTCACCTAACAATATACCCATGAAATTAGTAAGTACTAGCCACAGCATGCCAAGCGGCTTCTATCACCCAAGCTTTCTACTAGCTTTTCTGACTCAGTGAGAATGTAAATTGAGGTAAATTCTGCCCTTTTCAATGAGAACAAATCAGATATCAGGAGATGTTCTAAACAAGCGAGCTAATTAAAGACCTGAGCTCTACCTGCATGGACATTTCTGCAATACACTGACACTGCACCTCTGCCATTTTGCTCAAGGACAAAGTTGATTTGCATAATTTCTGATACACGTAGGTGGATTTCAATAGCAAAGACAATTATCCATGCTGACGAAATTAGCCAGTGCAGCCAAGAGACATCAGATTTAAAATAACCATTTTCACTGCCTAATACTGTGCCTAAGACACAATGCACCACCACATATGCAGTGCTCTGAACACAGGCTAAACCATCACCAATTCTGCAAGCTACAGCACTCTCGACAGTTCTTGTTCACCTTCTACTCAAAAACCTCTCGTTGCTCCCTTACTCTTCAGGGGAAGGCTGGAAGAGCTCCATCAGCTTTAGAAGGTTGCAGTGACACCTGAATGAAGCTGCATGGCAGGAAGGGAGGATGACTTCCCCTCTTTCTCCCAGTTTCTGTGTTCTGAGTACTCTAGTTTTGCTTTTCATCATCCTTCTTACTCAGTTCCTTTTTACTCTTGCTGCTAATCAGACTTCTCCACTGATGAAGGACCCTCAAAATTTTCACACTTTGTTCGTGCAATAAAGTTGAAAGAAGGCCTGCATGCCCTATTTAAAGGGAGTCCTATTACTGTTTTAAAACTATTTTAAGACGACTTTAAGCTAGCATTTCTTTCAACACTTAAGCATGGAGAGCAAGATTAGATATGTATTCGCTCTCTGATAAAAAGAGTTAGCAAGGGATTTATTACATCACTGGTTCGTCTCACAAACTCTGCTAGTTTACTACCCGTGTAGTCATAAATTCAAGGCAACAACAGAATAGGGATTCAACTTTCTTTTTAATCAGACAGAGGAAAGTATCGTTTCACTGGCATGTTGCTGGCTTGACAATTACTGGAGGAGCAGTTACCCAGTTGCTGGAAGTCCAAAGACTCTCTGGCTCCCCTTTTAATGGGGACTATGTGACATGAAAGAAAAAGAAGCCAAACTAAACAATAACATCTACCTTCCAATCTTATGCAAGGAACATGATCATCTTCAGAAGACTTCGTATTTATAACCTCCTAACTACCACGCAACCCTAACTATGCTACACACTATGCAACAGAACTTCAGAGAAACCAGTGCCTGTGCCCTAAAGCAAGTACACTTTTTCAACTGCGATGGCTAATATAAAAAGGTATCATAGAATCGTTTAGGTTGGAAAAGACCTTTAAGATCATCGAGTCCAACCATTAACCATGCCCTCTAAACCATGTCCTAAAGTGCCTTGTCTATTATTATTACCTCCACCTACAAATTTTGTCTTCTGTATAGTCATGCAGCATATTTTGTATGTTGTTAGCTATTTAGTTTGCCCCCAATGTCAATATGTGTCAGTCACACTTTCAGCACATGAATTCACTCACACAATGTTTCTCATCCCTGTTCAGGTTAAAAATCTAGCCTTGAAATTGAATTGAAAGTCTTATTTTTTCCAATCTTCCACCCTAATTACTTAAACCAATGATGACTGTTAATGTTGCACAGCTCCACAAACCAGACCTATTTAATCAGTCACACAACTTCCATTTTACATTTAAGGATTCTCAATAATTGACACATACACAATCCATTTTACATCCATTAATGAGTGGATGACTGCATGCAACTTCCTGACAGCCTCCTTCTCTGAAGGAGAAAGTGCAGCTTGATTACAAGCCACCTCTGTATTCTGTTCCAACAAATGAAGTTGGCAGGCAGTGGGGGAACTGTTTAAGTTTATAGTCACAGGCTGGCAAACATCAGAGAAGCTGAAGTGCTACATCGATGCACGTCCTTGCATCCTGGATGCTAGCCTGCCCTAGCCAAAGTAACTCTTTGGGAGCACTCCTCTGGTACAGAAGTAGCCAGCAAGTGGTTTACGAGGTGGAGTGATTCTGAGGGGAGACTAATCAAAAAAACAAACAAAAAAATCTTTTTCCCAGCCAAAACCAATTCCTTCATCTGGTTCACTGTGTAGCCACGTGAACAGTCCTGCCACACAACAGAGGAAGAAACAGAGGGTGGAAACAAAGAGTCACATCCGCTTCAGCCAGCTTAAACAGTACTGCGTTTGAATGTCAGGCAAGAAATAAACGAACAACTGAACTACCAATTGAAAAATAAGAAATGAAAAAGCAAGTATCTTCTCCAAAATTGGGGAAAATTTCTTCTGTGCAAGGGACCGGCACCAGTTCACTGTAGTGGTTGGGTCAAAATACTGTTTGAGGGCATACTTGCCTGAAGATGAATTTAATTTTTAATAGACTAGCTAGGAATAGAAAAGCACATGAGAACGTAAACTAACTGGTCAGGTAGTGGACCTTGAAGATGTTCCCTCACATTTTAAATTGATCTTAGCTACAGAAACAAAATTCATCAATGATGCCTAGCATCAGGTGAAGGCAGCTAGCCCATAAAAACAAATTTGGTACAACTATGTTGCTGTGTTTCACATTAGACATGAAGTGCTGTTGACCAGGTCTAATTGCTAGTTTGACATAATAAACAAAAGCTAAATGAAGGAGCCAAAGCACACAGGCAATCTGAGAATTTCTCTCTCTACATAGCTAGAGAATTTTATTTTGTCATATATTCTCCATAAAACACAACACATAAGGGTCACTCAATAGTTTTAAAGTCACATAGGCAAACAGCAGACTTATCAGCCAACTCTACAGTGTAACACAAGGGAAAGAATGTCGGGTGCTCTTCCCCCTGCTTACCCTCATCTCACTGCTTTCTACCTGTGGGTGGAATTCCACAGCAACATCAGCCCGTCCAAGAAAGAGCTTCTGCTGTCCCACCCTCCCTCTTGCTCCCATTTTGCAGTCCTGCCCTTCCACTGCACCGGCACTACCGCTGGCACAATCACACACTGACCTAATTCAGGGCACTGAGCAAAACCTAACCCTCCTGAAAGAGAACCCATTTTTAGCTGTTTCAGCTTCTTAAAATGGCTTGCCACTCAGCTGAAAAAGCATCACAGCCAGCACATGACAGAAGACAGATGAGACAATGGCAGCCCTGAGTAAGCTCAATCCAAGCTAATGGAGACTAGCAGCCTTAGAACGGATGAGTTTGTTATTAAGATGTAGGTTTGGAGGTCTGCCAACAGGCGTATCACTCAGGGCTCTGCCCAATAACGCATTAGTACCACAGGTTAAAGAAAGATTTACGTCAAGAAGAGCATGCTAAGCACAAGTGATGGAATCAGGTTCACTCCTGATTTTCTTCACTCATGTGTTTTTAAAACTCCAATCCGACTCACAGTTCAGAAGTTATTTCAGCAGGAAAATAGTTGGAAAAAGCATTTTTGGAAAATAAAACAATGTAGCTAGGAACTAAGCCCACAAATGGATTAAACCAGCTGCTCCGCCTTTGCTTCTCAGTTCTGCCTGTAGTTAACACTCATCACACCTTCTTGTGGTAGAAGACAATTCAAAGGAAAACTGCCCTATATTCTAACAATAATTACAACAACTACCACTGTAAAATTGGCATAATTCCTATCAGTGGAACAGAGTAAGAGAAGCGGGAGTTGCAACACCTGTGAAAAATGTTAAAGACCCAAGACGAATTTGGTTGCAAAAGCATGGCTTGCAGCTGAAAGCAGCACTGAGAGATCAGAAACGCAGCTGAGAACAAGGGTGCTGGTAGAATAGTGGTGGAATAACTGAACAGTCCCAGATCCACTTAAAGCATTTTACTCAAAGTAAAAGAAACCAAAACATGAGCAGAACCTCACAGGAAGGAAAACAACCAAATTCAAATAATGAAATTATATACAAGAAGTCTGTTCTCCCTTTTGTGCCATTTCCTTTCCAAATGAATGGTTCAAAAAAATTTGACTACTCCTCTGTAGCTTAGATTCTACTCCATTAAAGGCAATGTAAAATCTTTCTGTCTCTACTTTCAAAACCACTTGACTTTGATAATTTTCTAAGCTGTAACCCAGCAAGAATGTTAACTTTGTCTATGCAAATGAAGATGTGTAATGAGCAGAGAGCAACATTTTATCACACTTATAAGAAACAAACGTGTTGTTTTTACAGTTATATATATCACAAAAGCAAAGGCCAGAAAAACAATAAGGTCTTTGGAGGGATGATGCTACAGACAATTAAAGGAAAGGGATAGGCTTCTTAAAGGACATCATAAAAACAATGACATGACAAATCACGACAAAACCTGCTGCTTTAAGGGAAGCAGTCACTTATTAATGACAAAAAATTAAGATCAATACAAGTAGGAGAATGCTGACCTGGTCCCTTAATAGAAAAGATTGTCTCAGAAAGAGTTCCTACTGCTAAATGTTTCACTGTGCAAGATCATTACAGTACCAAGTATCTTTTTTCCAATCTCAAATCGTGAGAAAAGAACACTTCATTAACTCCTGTGAAGAGCAAAAAGAGGAATTCTCTTCTGGTTGGAAAATTTATACATCTGTACGGAGCCCCTTCTTCTTTGCCTGGTGTGCTGACAGCTCCCCCTTCTGTTCCGATCGACTTTAACCATCTTTCAGAGCACACGCATACTTTCCATTACTAAGAAACTCGTGTATCTGCGAAGGATGGACAATCTATATTATGCCCCATTCCCCTTAATACATACAGGTCAAAATACCATGCCCACATTTTATAAGAGAAATACAACCATAATCCATTCCCAGAAGCACTATTTGTTCTATTAAAAGCATTTTCAATTACAGCACTTTAGTTTCAGTACAAAAAATACTTCCTCTTTGTCCTAATTAACGTTCATATTTAAGTCTGCATTCAAAAACTTCTATGCTTCATATGAGACAGTATAGAAAGAACCCAACAAGTAGGTATTAGACACAAAGAATCACCACTCTCAGCTCAGTGCTCCATAGTGCACTTGGTGATAAAATTAATTACCATCTTGCACCGTGTTTATGTTGAAGCTATGCTACTATCCCAGCACATTACTTAGTTTGGCACTACGGGCCCAAAACCAGAGGACCCTCCAACGGGTTCCTGAAGCAGAAAAGTGAATTAAATCCAGGCTTTGTAGTTGCTCAGCATGTGCTGCAGTAGTCTACTACACACAGTACCAACATTAGCTGACAAAACCTCACTGGCATAAGCTTTTTCAGATATTTGGAGAAAAAATACAGCAAGGTACCTTCAAGAAAAGATTGAGAATTGAGGATTTAAAGCTTCAGCTTGCACCTCATCCTTCAGTGGACTGAACACCTGAGAGAAGGGGTATTTGGGACAAAGCCCAATTGACAGCTCTTCCTCTCAGCTAGCTCTGTGCAACTGCAGGTTCTTTAGGGTGCCAGGTGGAGGCAGCTGCTGCTCCCTGTGGGTACCCTCATAAGAGAAGGCTGAGCACCCAGCCCAGGCCACACTGGCAGTCTTGCACCTAAGCCTGTTGCTGGTTCTAGCCTATACTTCCGAGACATACACCCTGTGCCTCCGTTACCAGACACTGTATCAGACAAGGTAAGATGGAAGAACTGCACTTTGTGCTTAATATGTGAGGCAGCAAGCCGAAGGGAAGCCCTTAAAACTTTGTGAGAGTTCATCCCAGAATTTAGGCCAGCTATTTAAAAATAACAACCAAGGAATAACAAAACCTCTCAACTGACTGTGAGGGAAGTACCCACGTGAAGGTAAAACTGTTCCTTTTATTAGGAGAGTTCACGTTCCTCCACAACCAACCCAGGAGCTGACCCTGCCAGCTCGGTTCGGCCGATCTCCCAGGCCTGAGGGCTTCCACCATAGACGCCCGGCCGAGCGTGACGACGCCGGGCAGCCCAGCCTCCCGAGGCCAGGGGCAGCCTGGAGACTCTCCCTTCTCTGAGGAAGAGATACCTGGAACCGCGCAGGGCTGTCAGAACCGGTTATTTCTCAGCTACCGGGCCGCCAACGCCGCCGCCGGACCCGCAACAGCGCATGCGCCGTAACGGCTGCCGGGGAAACGGGGCACGCGACGCCGCGCGCAGGCGCCGTCTCTCCCTTCCCCAACCGCGAGCGCCGCGGCCGCCTCTGCGTGACGCGATTGCGTCAGACGCAGCCTCGACCTGGAACGGGGCGGGGCGGGGCGGGGAGGGGGAAGGTAACGGCGCGATTTTTCAAAATGGAGGCGCCGGGGGAGGGGAGCGGCCGCCGGGCCCGGGATCCAGCAGGCCTGGGCCGAGGCGGGCGATGGAGGGCGCCGTGATGGGGAGCCGAGGTCCTGAGAAGAACCCATAGCGGGACCGGGGGAGAGCGGGCCAGCGCCATGGCGACCTGCATCGGCGAGAAAATAGAGGTGCGAAGCCCGGCCCCCTGGCCGGGGCCGCCCCGCCATTTGCCGGTCGGTGGCGGGGAGAGGCCAGGCGGGGGGGGGGCGTCCCTCTCCCGGGCGGTTTATTTGTGGGAGGGCGGCCGGCCTGGGGCGGCCCCCCGCCCCCGGGCAGGTCCCCGGCTGGGCGGCCGGAGGAGCGGGCCTAGGGGCTGAACCGGCCGGGACCGGCGTCCCCCCCCCCGCCCCGGGCCGAGCCGTGAAGCCGTGTTTCCTCACCCACGGGAAGGTCGGCTGTGGAAAACCCTAGGCGTTCTGTGTTTTTGCGGGGCGGGCGGCGGTCGCTCCCCAGCCGCTGCCATAGCAGCGGGAGGCGGGTGTCTGCCGTTCCACGGGAACGGCGGGAGAGACGGCGGGAAGGTGGCTCGGCCCGACCCGACCCCGCCGCGCCGCACCGCCCCGGCCGGCGCCAGTGCAAGCCGGTCGCTGAGCGGAGAGGACGATGCCGTGGGGGGTGTTGGCCGGCCCCGCTGCGGACCGCCGCCGCGCCCCGGAGAGCTCGGTCCAGGTAGCCCCCCCCCCCCCCGGGGGGGCACCTGGGGGTTTGTGTCGGCATTGAGGGGTGTGGGGTCCCCCAATCACTCGGGGGAGGGGGGTGGGAGGGTGTTTGCATCGGGAGAGAGGCTTCAGAGCCTGGGGTGGGACTGACGGCCGTGATTTGTTCGAGTTGCAGGATTTCAAGGTGGGGAACCTCCTGGGGAAGGGCTCCTTCGCTGGGGTCTACAGAGCAGTATCCCTGAAAACCGGTCTGGAAGTGGCTATCAAAATGGTAAGGCAGCGAGCCAAAGAAGCCTCAGTCTTCTGAGAGACTGAACAAGGGCAAGCCGCAACAGGTTGGGCTTCTGCGGTTGGGCATTCGTGCCTGGATTGCTTGTTTGTATGTAACCGATATTTAGATTAGGATTCGATCCTGAATGGTGCAGTACAACCAAATAGAAGGTATCGATAACTGATAGAAATGCTTACAGCGCTATTAAAAGAACGTCAGCTCGTATGTTCAACGTTGGGTGGACAATCAGCCCTGTAATTCTAATTCAGAAATTTGTGACTGCAAAAACTTCGTTTAGAATCCATGTGGCTGGAGAGGTCCTGGAAAAAAATGTCTTGGAAAAATTTCCCCCACTGCCAGGACAGACTTTGTTCGTCAAGGAAACTTGCGCCTCACAGGTGTTTTGCCAGATTTACTTACAATCTGTAATGCTTTATTTTATACTTTATATTTCTATTATACTTTATGTTAGTTTATATTTAGCCACCTTTTTAATGTTAACTATGTGTAGCATATCTGCCTGGCAAAAGCAGAATTGGGTTTCTCTGCTTCGGTATTTCAGAAATTTTTTTAATTAGTGTTCGTTTTAAAATGTTAATACTTGTCTACTTTGAGACAGTCGTGTGTTCCTCCATTTATCGATGATACTTGTTTATTAAAAGCATATAGTAGGTTAAACTATGTGAAAACTTGCTTACATTTAGAAGTTTTCAGGCAAATGTGCGTTGGACATCTAAAATGTCAAGTTCACTTGAACCTAACATGTACGTAATCAGTGTTGCAGTGCTTGAAAAATATTCTGTGATCCATTTACAGATAGATAAAAAAGCCATGCACAAGGTTGGAATGGTACAGAGGGTTCAAAATGAGGTGAAAATACATTGTCAGCTAAAGCATCCATCTATAATTGAGGTAAGAATAATGTTTTTGCAGAGAGGACTGTGTATGTGACTTGCTGTATAGTCTACAAAATGTATTTTAATATTTTCATTGTTTTATGTTCTAGCTTTACAACTATTTTGAAGATAGCAACTACGTATACCTGATACTTGAGATGTGTCACAATGGTGAAATGAGCAGATACATAAAGAACAGAAAGAAACCCTTTTCAGAAGAAGAAGGTGAGTTTTTTTTTTTTTCTGTGTAGCTCTGTTTGCATTAATGATTTGGTTTATTCAGTAAATACTTAATTCTAGTGAAAGGGTATTTAAAACTGCTATCACTCTGAACCAGTCTGTATATCTTAAAGTCTTGTCATAAGTGGTAATCTAGAGATTAATTACTATTACATGTATTCACTTGAATTTCTGTACGCTTTTGTTTCTGTTTATGCCATTTTACAGTAGTTTGTGCTTTTGGGGTGTAGAAAAAATAGACAGCGATCTTAGAAGGTAGAGGTATATAGAGGGTAGTGCTTACCTTTGTACATAAAAGTATGTTGAAGTATAGGTCAAGACTGGGAAGTTCCACAGAGGAAATCTGGCAGCTTCACATCCACAGATTTGCTTTCTTTGTGTTGCACCTCTTCTCCTCAGTATTAGTGTATTACATGTCACCAGTTAGGAAGCCTTCCATATTATAGTTTGCCTTTTGTGGTATCGTTGGAAATATTTACTGTGTTCCAAGGTGTGCGGAAATTAAGATAATGCAGTTAACTGTTGCTTAAGGGCTGAGTTAGCAAGGAAATATCCAATTTGACACTTCATCTAGAATTTTTGAAGGACTGGCAGCTGAGGAGAAATTCTACTATGGTTTTACTTCTGTTTCTTACGGAAAGCACTGAAAATCCTATCTTTCGTTGAGAGTTCATTGTCAGAGTAAAGCTAAAACTTTTGAATAGTATTTTGAGAAAGAAGTCTTGCAAAAAAGATGAATTTCCCTTATGAATTTACTAATGTTTCATTTTCTTATTGTTGAGAGAGAGGATTTCAATTAGAACATGGGCCACTGAAAGCCTAATCAGAACAGTGCAATTAAAAAAAAAAAAAAAAAAGGCGCCAGCAAAGCCAATGGCAATGTATAATGTTTGCGGGCACAACCAAACAAGCTGTTCTGGTTTCACCCAATCTGGATCAGTGGTTATTGCCTCTACTGCTTCCAGACTTACCATGCTGGTCATCTCTTGTACAGTCCTTCCAGTTTACCTGCTTCTCTGTCAGTTTCTCATCTAATTCTGTGAAACTATTACAGATATGGATTTTTCAGAACTATTCTTAAAATTGCTGTAATTGCAACATCATAATAAATGATGCTGTTTCAGGCTGGATGAGTTTTTGTTACTCCTGCTGTAAGCTAAAACTCTTGAATATTCCCTGAATTTCTAATGTAATACAAGAGAAAGGCTGTCCCAATATTGTCAACTTAGAAGTTTTTGAGAAATTGGAGTACTACTAGCCTTGCCAGTTTGCTAATAATGATAAATACCATCCAAATTGTCTCCTATATTCTATAATCTGCATATAGTGAAGCTGCTTGATTTCGTGCATTTGCTGTTTCTGAAAATGAGCAACTGAACTTTTAAAAAAAATTTTTAAGAACCCAATTTTAAAAAGCTTAGGCCAGTTGAAAACATTTCCAGTCCTATTTACATCATTCTGTTAGCAAAGAAACAAATCTGACTATTGCATTAGAGAACATTTTTTATGAACTTAGAACATAGTCATGCCATATTGCTTAAAGCAAAAAGCAGAGTTAATTCCAATCTCATTAGCATGACACTTAAACATCCTTGTAACATCCCCATTATTTAAAAAAAAAAAAAAAAAAAGGAAGACCAATAGCAGACTTCATAGTTGTGAAAATAACAACTTTCTGATTTCAATTTATGACTAAATCACCTGGTTTTGTGTTTTGACAGCTCGACACTTCTTGCATCAAATTATCACGGGTATGCTGTATCTTCATTCTCATGGAATACTGCACCGGGACCTCACCCTTTCTAATATCTTACTCACCAATAATATGAATGTCAAGATTGCTGATTTTGGACTAGCAACTCAGCTGAAAATGCCTCACGAAAAGCATTACACCATGTGTGGAACTCCAAATTACATTTCTCCAGAGATAGCCACAAGGAGTCCACATGGACTTGAATCTGATGTATGGTCTTTGGGTTGTATGTTTTACACTCTTCTTATTGGAAAGCCACCTTTTGACACTGACACAGTCAAAAACACGCTGAATAAAGTAGTATTAGCAGACTATGAAATGCCAGCCTTTTTATCAAGAGAGGCGCAAGACCTTATACATAGATTACTTCGCAAAAATCCAGCAGATCGCTTGAGTCTTTCCTCTGTGTTGGATCATCCTTTTATGTCCAGGTGTAGCTCTGCACGGAGTAAAGATTCGGGAACTTCAGAAGATTCCATGGACAGTGGAAATGCTACCATCTCTACAACCTTCACAGGCTCTTCCAGCATCAGTACCAGTGGTTGCTTGAAGGAAAAGAAGAAGCTGTTGGTTGGACAGCCGCTCCCAAATAAAATAACTTTTTTTCCTAAAAACAAGAATTCCACTAATACTTCATCGGTAGATGGAAGCGGTTCTTTTCATCAGTGGGGAATTCAGGGAAAAGAAATTGGCATAACCGGCAGGGGAAGAGCCATGCAACTTGCTGAAGAGAGACCACATTCACGCTACCTCCGAAGAGCCCACTCTTCAGATAGGTCTGGCACATCCCACAGTCAGACTCAAGGCATATCAAATATTGTTGAGAGATGTCACTCTATGGAACTGCTTTCTAAGCCTAAAGTAGGAACAAGGGAAAATACAGAATGCTTTTCGCCTGCAAACAGCTATACCGATATAGGAGAAATATTTAAGGAGAAAACTTCTAGTAGCTCTGGTTCTTTCGAAGGGCAAATATCTCCACCTGTAAAAGATCAACCACAGTAAGAATTGGTTTTTATTAAGATGAAATTTAGAGCTGCCTTATGTTAAATGCATGATATTTCCTGTAACTGAGCTGTAGTAAGTGCCCAGAGTCTCTACACTTGTAGCTTGAATACCAAATAGGAGAGGGTGATAGCTGATGCTGTTGCTATGTGGAGGTTTACCTCCCCACTGTCCCTCTTTTAAAATTCATAGATGCAGTGCATCAGCTAGCTAGATTGTAGCTTTTATTTATCCTGGTAATACTCTATTATTGACTTATTTCCATGTGGAGCAAGTTGAGTATTTCTTTCCCCACAGTAATTGCAGTAGAGAGCCTTGCTAATTGTTCTTTGTAGAACAGACATAGACTAGGGTAGAAGGCATTCAGGGTGTGATTACCAACACTTTTACTTGCTGCTCTGTGGTTTTTTTTTTTTTTTTTTCCTGTTATGCTTCAACAAGATAAAGGGAAAAAAAACCAGATTAAGTACAAGATTAGATGATGGATTATAAAACTGGTGTACCAGAAAGGAAAATGACACTCAAAGATAACTATCTGAAACTTAGTCCCAGTCCTTAGTTGTAGTTTCTGGGTGAAAATCCTGGCTTCTTTCTATACATTGATGGACTGCCCCAGCTGATACAAACCAACTTGCGTACCAAATCTACAAAGGATGCTAGGATGTTTTCTGTGTTGTTGGAGGCCTCATCTTTGACTTCTGTGCACTGCTATGCAACAAGAGCCCTCCTTTGTGATAAACTTAATCTGTCTGTGCTCAGGAGTTTGCTTTGTCTTTGCAGAATATCAAAGAGCACTTTGCTATTTTAATATAAGGACTTTGCCTATCTTAGTTCTTGCATTTCTCTCCACATTAAGAAGTGGCAACTTTGTGTGATTGTTTCATATGCTTTAATTTTTGCAAATCATTTCAGGGAAAATGCAAATGAGGACTTTGCCCTGTGGAAAAAGTAAATGGAGTAAGAGGTTTTTCTTGACTATTGGGAAGTGTTTGACATAAGCCTCTGCTGAGCAAGTTCAATGGGCATGTGCATTCTTTCTAGTTTGAGAAATGTTTGATGAATCAAAAAAGAAATGATTTATGCAAATGTTAACGTAATGCTTACTTGTGTTCCCCATGACTTCATAACAACATGCTGAATGTAAATGGGACAGAATATTAATATGAGTGTGGAGATTAACTGAATGGTTACTACTTTTTTTACGTGGTTGATTATAGGAGAGCCTCTTACATCTGTAGTTAGCCTGCACAGCAATCTTAAATGCAAGGTTCGAAGACCGAAATTAGATGCTTATATTCTGAGGGGTGGGGTTTTTTGTGATCATTGAGTCCTTGCCAATGCTAAAGTAGTGATCATCGCAAAAAGAAGGTACAGACAGGTACAGGCTACAGAGACAGAAAACCTCCCAGGAGCTTAGTGTGAATTTACAACGGATCAGTGATTCTGCTGTAACTGTTTTTGTGTGTATTCTTTATTCTTCAGCATGTGGATTATACTTTGAGTTCACCTGTGACTACATATATGTCATTTTCTAAAAAGCTGGTAAAAATCATTATAATATTTGGGATTTACGATATTTTATATGAACTCAAGTTATTTTAGGTGGTAAGATTACCTACGTATTTCAGCTGCGTATTTGCTATGCTGAATGAGATCCACTGGTGTCATGGTCATCATCCCTGTGTCTTCTCTGAGGTTGTTTCCTATACTGTGAATTAAGAACTATATGTAAGAACAGCCACTGCTGGCAGCAGCCAGCAATGACTGTTTTTATCAATGGCTCTTTTTATTCATATGTCAGTTCCAAGAGTCTACTAGTGAGTGCTAACAGGCTTAAATCATTAGGAATAACTTCTTATTCTGTTTGGAAACAGTATATTTTTTTATGCTTTACCCAATGAACATTCCCCATGAAAAAAGCAGCATGTTCTAAGCTGTCTAGAGCTGTGAAATGCCACCTGCATTTCTTAAATGTTCTAAAAGTGTTGTGGTTTCTGCAGCTGTAACATAACTGTTGTTGTGCAAGTGTCTTTGATGTAATCTTGATTACATGTGTAACTTTTATTTTGCAGCTCAAATTATCTCTGCCCAGTGAAGCCCCAGGTTGGTTTGTTAGAGCAGAAGTCCCAGGCTGAAACAATGCAGCAGTGGCTTGGAAGCATGCAAACAAATGGTGTGTAACTAATCAGTTGTACGTTTTTTGCGCTCAAGTTGGAGTAGTGACTTCTAACAATTTTTGTGGGTTTTTCTATATTTTACTTCTTTAAACTTGTGACAGAAGGGGTATTTGTATGGCCAAGTAACTGTGATACCAGAGTATAATGCTGGCATCATAAATAACAGCGACTGGATGTTAACAGAGGCTACTGCAGGCAGAGTTTTTTTTTTTTTTTTCCCTGAATTAAAAGCATGGGAGACCCTAAACTGACTTGTCACTGTAAAAAATTGACACAGATACTGAAACGGGCAAAATGATTTCCAGCATTGCTAATCTGTAGTATCATTCTTAAGCAAGCAATATTCCATTGAAAACATTGTTTTGTTTTCTCTTTTGGATTAAGCTGTAACATTTTAGTTTCCTGAGATAGGAATTAATTTCAGAAGGCTTTGTGGTTAGCGTTCCTCTTAAGCTGTTGGGCTGGTATAATGAACTGTATGTAACAGCTTTCATAAGCGTGAAGAAATTGTACATTGGATTTGAATACTTAGCTTCCTAAAATTGAGGTGATTATCTCCTTTTAGTATTTTAGCAAAAAAAAAAAAAAAAAAAAGGAAAACACCATTCTAGTACCTGCCATAATTAGTCAGTTGTGACCTGAAATGTGTACACATAAATACGTAACAAAAGATTGGCAGGTGACTCAAAAGCCCTGTTAATTTAGTTGTGCAAATACACCTTAAGAGAAAATGGGACCTCAGTGAATGAGAGATAATGAGGCTGCAGAAGGAGGGGTGGAGGAAAGGTTAAAAGACACAGAAGGGAAGGAGGTGTTTTTTGTCATGCATCATGTTACATCTTTTACAAATAATGTAATTTAATCATAAAACTAAATCGCAAATCCATTCTAGCCCTTTTTTATTTTGATATTACTGGACTCCTTGCCTTCCAGTCCACAGGGAATTGGAATCATATGACATATGGTCTGAATAATCCTATTGAATTTTTGATCCCTTCTTAACTGTTCTGCAACATGGCAGGAGGAGGGAATTACTTGTGTGGGTGAGGTGAAAGTTGATCAAGGGCTTAAATATCAAAACTGGGGAAGCAGTTATAGGAAGTTTAAATACAAAAATAGGTTTTTGTATTTTAACAAATGACTGGAAATAAAACAAGGGGTTTGAACTGTGATTTTTTTTTTAACATCTTGAGTACTAAAACCTCTGCTTGATGCTGAAACACTAGTTAAGCTGAAACTTAAATGAAACTTGGTGCTAGTGGTTATCTGAATGGCAAGTAAACTGTGTTTCAACAAATTAAACTAATTCTTGTTTAGGTATCTATTTGAAGTCTTAGTATTTTGTTTATTGAAGGCCATCCTAACTGAAATTTAGTAACAGTTTATTTTAAGTAGCACTGGAATTTTGTTAGCACGTGTATGGATTGGTACTAAAGTTGTAGCCTAATGCTTTGGACTGAGGATTGAAGAAATCCCATTCTCCACTTCAATAAGCCTTCTAGGATGATACTTTGAAAAGCTTTTAAAAACATAATAGCATTTTTTTCTTCTGACTGTGACTCTGAATCTACAATGTACTTTTATGATGCTTTCAGTTCCGCTGAGACCACCTGCAGACCTAACTGGCAACAGTAATGCACATGGGGGTTTTCAGTATCTGGATGTGCAGCAAGATGCATCAAGAAATGCATGGAACACCTTAAAAGATATCAGGAATCACGATGCATCCATCGACTGTTCGCATTCTTTGAACCAGAGAAACCCAAAGAAATACATCCCCAGAGTTCTCTGCAAATCTGAGAAAATTCAGCCATCTTCTACATGTGGCCTTTGGTCAACTTCAGAACAAAACCAAACGTGGGGCAAAGAACCACCAGCACATCAGAAACCTACACTGCGAAGTATAGTGTCACCTCTCAATGCTCACAGACTAAAACCAATCCGGCAAAAAACAAAAAATGCAGTGGTACGTATCAGCTCTTAAAATGGAAACAACTCAAGTATTAAATACAGTGTGACTATCTCTTAAAAATCACTTGGTAAATCAGAAGCATTTGCATTTAGAAAAGTTAATCCATAGTCATTTAATTTCAAGTCCTGTTAGTAAGATGCATCTTGGTTTTTGTATATGGAATACTTGTGGTCACTTCCTGCAAGTAGTGACATGGCATTGCTTTTAGCTGACAAGCAAAAGAAGCTGTAGGTAGACATAACAAATATTAAGTGCATGTATACTTCTTACAGTTCTAAAACTCTGTACTGCTTAGCTGCACAGTTGACATAGTTAAAATCTTAAATGCAAACAGATCAAACACTTTTACAGATTAGATAAATAACTGGATTAGAAATGAAAACAGTCTTGCTCTCAAGTAAAAACTTTAATATTTTTCCTATAGTGCTGCTTTTTCCCTGTCTTGTGGGTGGGAAAGCAAAACAAATTCCATTAATCCTTACTGATCACATAAATTTTCTGGTTGGTTTGTTCCTGGTATCACCCTTTTGTTCCATTTCTTATAGTCCTGCTCGTCCTGTCCTGTTCCTCCTGCCCCCCAATTGGTTTTTTAAAAAAGAACATAATAGAGCTGACCTGTCTTTGTTTGATTTGTCACTTAAGAAACCACGCCCTCACTGACCAGGCTTATAACCTTCAGTCATGTTGAAGAAGTGTTCTGTTTGTATAGCATTAATAGCAAAATTTAGTGTAATAAGCATTTATAAGTTTGCAGTGCATTCGAGGAAGAAGAAAACCTTTTTTTAAAAGCATTTGTGGAATGAAATGATATCTTATCTTGCCAGAAAGTAAAGGTCTTTTTGTTTCACTTGTATATTTAATATATTTTAGGTGAGCATTCTAGATACTGGGGAAGTGTGTATGGAGTTTCTAAAAGAACATCACTCGCAAGAGCTTGTGAAAGAAGTTCTCAGAATATCTTGTGATGGAAATGTGGTGAGTATGTTTTCAATTTCTTCACTGTTGTATAAAGGGCTTAGAGCATTCTGTTTTTTCAGAGTTTTTTTTTTGATTTGCATTTAAGTGATTATTTGTTTGGAAGTGCAATGTTTCCATATGCACAGCTGTAAACTCCTCCCCCCTGCCCCCCCATAGTACAGCTATACAAATATAGGTAGCAAGCAATTACTTAAGAGTAAAATTAGACTTGACTTTTGGAATAGGTGAAGTATTGTTGAAAAACTGCTGCTGTTAAATAATTACTTAGAGGAATAGAGTGTTCATGGTAGATTACAGTAATTAATTCAACTGTGACTTATTTCCATACCTGTTAAAAGTAGGGAGTGCTGTAGTAAGAGGCAACTGTAAACACATTTTTTTCCTTTTTTGTAGATTGCAGTTTATCATCCAAATGAAGGAAGAGGTTTCCTTCTTGATGACAGACCTCCTGCTCCTCCTGAAGACATCTGCATGTATGATTTTGACAACTTGCCAGGTAACCTGAAATTTATTTTAAAATTATGATTATTAATGTGATTAAGTGAATCTTGTTTGAGACTTCTTAGCTTTTAGCCACTACTTTTCAGATAACTGTGAAGATAAAACTCCTTTCAGAATAAGATTCAAACTACAGTTTAACTGGAAACTGTATTTTGAAACTTCACAAGAAAGCCTAAACCTACAGGTTTTAATTCATTTTGTATGGAAGTTATAAGGAGTCACCTACCCCTTTACAATGTAGCGTACTAAAATTAAAGCTTTCATAATCTTCTCCTCGTTCATATTGGAAGCTGTTTAAATATGAGTGGAAGAAATATTATCAAGTCATTTTTTAAAACAGCAACTTTACTTTGTGCTTCCTAATACTCATAACTTGGGGAGGAAGGGATAAAAATACATACTTTAAAGCGTTGACAGAGTATTTAATGTAAACAGCTGAAGAAAAAATATAAGCTAACTGTAAGGTTTTAAGAGACAAGCAGACTTCTCTACTAATTAGAGATCAAAGACAGGTTTCACCTAAAGCCAGGAAGCCAGCTGGACCACGATATCTAGTTAAACAGTATATGCAGCACTTTACTATGTTGTTTAGGTTCTGAATTATGTTCATTGAAGCTATTCAAGTGAAGCTGTTGAGGACGCACACTTTTCTAAAAGTTGGTGGAAATAAGTCGGTTTCTTTGAACATAATTCTGTTAAGTACTTAAATATTACTTATAACCTTCAGCTATCAAATACGTATTTTAAATGACTTCAAGTTGGTGCAAAGTGTTTAATCTGATGACTTTTTGGTAAAGGTTTTTAAATTTTCTTTTGTAGAAAAGTACTGGAAAAAATACCAGTATGCAGCCAAGTTTGTGCAGTTGGTAAGAACAAAAACCCCCAAAGTTACGTTCTACACAAGATATGCCAAGTGCATGTTGATGGAAAATTCACCCACTGCAGATGTTGAAATTTGTTTTTATGATGGTATGTATTCGTTTTTGCAATTATGCAAATAGTTATGTCGTGTTATTAAAGCTGCACTAAAATATTGCCAAACACTAAACAATGAACACTTCAGGTTGAAGAAAATACTAGAAACTTTTTTTTTTGCCACTCTGCCTTTATTCTAGCACTAGGAGATCAGTTTATTATTCATTAGTTCCTTACCGATATCTTCTTCAGGGAGAACATGTTGCAGAAGTGTTATTTAACTTATGCCTTGTTTTTATTGATGAACTCTTCTTTGCAACTACATTTGATAGTCAACCTGCTTAGTGAAAGGTGTGTCCCTACTCCAAGCTTTCCATTAACTGAGGTAATAGTATTACCAAGAACACTCGCTCGAGATAGCAGTTGGCTGCCTTTTCCAACTCTACCCTTCATAAACTAGGCTGCACTGATGATTGTTTTCTCACTATAGACTACTGTCAACTAGTTTGATTTGCCACACGTATAGATATACCCCAACAGAATTTATGACGAAAAAAAAAAAAAAAAGACTTAACAGCTTTGTGATTCAGTGTGGAACTGCTATTGAAAGAACGGGCATCATTTTTAAAACCGTATTGAGATACTAATAGAGCCTAACTAACCAATCTTTGGCAATACTGTTAGAGATGTTAATTTTGTCTCAGATTAATGTCTAGAAAGGTAGTTATTAAGATATGTAATAAATGCATTATTCGGCCCATTTAAGTAGTGATCTTTGGCCATAGAGGGCATTCCGTTAATACCACAGTCGCAATTTAAGTGGCTTTTTATTTCTGCTAGACATAGAGCTCATGCAGGAGTGGTTTTATTCTTGCAGTAATTAAGTCAGTGAGATACACTTCAGTAGAGTAGAATGTAATAGCAGAAATCTGTATTTCATAGATGCTGGTATGTTACACAATTCACACTAGAAATTTTTACTTTTTACAGGAGCAAAGATACACAAGACAGCTGGTATAACTCGTGTGATTGAAAAATCAGGGAAGTCCTTCACTTTGAAAGGAGAAAACGAAGTGGGTTTGAAGAAGGAAATACAAGTTTATATGGATCATGCAAATGAGGTAAACTTTTATATAGACCTTTTCTCATGCAAAGCAACCTTCTGAAAAATCAGTTTCTCTTTCACAAATGTGCTTTCGATGTTGCTTTTCATATTTTTTCATTACACTAATAAGGAGGGATGATAAAGTGTTTTTTGGAAGAGCAAATATCAATGTAGAGGTAGCAGTAACAATGCCTCACAACGAAGAGTGTTAGAGGAAATTCTTACTAGTGTGTAAAGCAGGTTTGCCTGTATGGTGAAAGGATTAAGCAGAACAGTTGAAGCTGCTTTATACAAGTTTTAAAAAAAACTCACCCCACCCCCACCCCCCCAAAAAAACCCAAACAACCCAAACACAGAAACCTGCCAGGTGTTTAACTGGCCTTCCTGCTGTACTTTCTTGTTTCATGTCACCCAATTAGCAGTCACAAGTAATTTTTTTGTCTATGAACTTAGGAAACAGTAAAAACATAGTACAAACTTCCTATTCAGTCTTCCTTATGTTCTGTTATTTTCTCGAAGAGAATTCAGGGGTGTTCTAGACCCCCATCTAGTCCTGCTAAAAGGGGAGGAGATGTGATTATTAAGAGCTTAATTCCAGATGTGCTGAAGTTACAATGGAATCTTGCTGTAGTATAGATATTTGAATTGCCTCCATGGTATATGAGTGCAGCTATAATCGATATTCAGTACCATTGAAAAAAGAATTTCCTTGTGTAGGCTCACCTGCCACACTAAATATGTATGAAATAGTTATACTGTTCTCAGTTAAAAACTTCAAGAAGCTTCTTGTAATTCCAGGGACATCGTATATGCCTTGCACTGGAATCTGCTGTCTTGGAAGAAGAAAAAAGGAGTGAAAGTGTTCCATTTTTTCCAATAATTGTTGGAAGGTAGTATCTTTCACCTGAAAATACTTACGCATTTGAATATTCCCACTAAGCATCCTTATGCAGCTGATGTTTGCAGAAGCCAGGGTTGCTTAACAGAGGCTCATAGTCATTAGCAAGATAAATATTAACTTGATAGCATGTATGAACACCTTATTTTGGACTTGCAAAGCCTCCTTTGATGCTAGGACAACATACAGTTGTGGATTTAGACTAAACCAGGCTAACAATTAGCATGTGTAAAAACAATTCTGCAGAAGACCAGTGCCATCAAGTGCTTTGTACAGTCCATGGTAAGCAAAGGGAAAAGCTATGTCTCCTCACTTGTTTTTAGTCCCTTTCGGACAAACCTTTTCCCAATTTGTCTTATTATTTTTCCAGAAAACCTGGCATTACTGAATCACCACAGGCTGTAGTACCTCCACTGTTGGACAACACAAACTGTTCAAAAGAAGTTACGGCACTGGATAGAAATATAGCTGCCAGTTCTACTCCAGTTCAGATGCCAAACTGTACTCCTGTAAGTACCCAAGAACGTACAGTGGAGACTACTGTCCAGTAGGAATTCAAATATTGCTGTTTTATTTGAACTAATGGAATTACATTTGTATGGACATAAGCTTTTATTAGCCATTTGTGAGCATATTGACTAGAAATGTTAATTTTGATTTTAATTAACCTTTGATATCTGGATTTAAGATAATCTGAAAAATCAAAATCCTCCAAAACTTTACCACAAATGCCTCCTGGGAAGATAGTTTGAAAATTGCTTACTCATATTATGCAGCACAGTCTTCAGTTTGTTTTGGAGAGCTCTGATGTGCCTCCAGGCCTATTATAGTGAATGGTAGTCACAAACGATATTAGCATTTGAGGCTATTGTTCTGAAATAATCAAGTGTTAGTGTGTGTTTAAAAAAAAAAGTGCAAGCATAAATGTATTTATATGTATAGCCAACAAGGCTTTGTGTGCGATTTCATCTAGCTTGTTTAAAAGACCTGCCAAGCTTCAATTCCTGCATCACAGCCCTGATACAACTTCCCCAGCTGACTGAATGATATGGGGGTCTTGGCACGCTGAGTCTGTATCATCTGAACTTTGTTGAATTTACATGGGTCTGCATCTTTTTGATTGTGTAGCACATGTCCGTAGTGCAGGATCTGCCAGTTTCTGCTTGACTGAAATGAACCTGGCAACAAAAATTCCTTCGGGCTTCATTACTAGTGTCAATTTTCTACACTGACTTAAGGTTACCCATCACCAGAGTTCTAACTTGAGGGTTCAGCATTTAAACTCATTCTTTGTTTGCCATATAGCACTTTCACTGTTTGCTTTCTCTTCTGAAGTACGTACTTCTAAGCAAAACACCACAATATCTGGTTGCCTTTCTGTGTTACTCTTGACTTTTTTTTGTCAGTTTGTTTATACTTGAACTAGGTCTGTATATCCTGAGGTGCAGCTTGTTGTTTCTTTCAGGTTCCTGTAATTATCTGGATCCTGATCTCTTTCCTGACCAAGCTCTCCTATTTCAGAGGCATCCCCTGACTTGCATCTTTTCACTGAACCCTGAATCTTAAATACTGCTAGGCACACCACCTCATCTCTGTCATCTCTGTGACTATGGGAGGAGGTATTCGAGTAGTAGAACTTTTATAGAAGCAGACACGTTCCTCCTAGACAGTAGTGGTGGTGTTGTCCTGAAGGCCTCCGATGTTTGCTCCTCTGTTATTCTTAATTCATCACTTTTGCCCCTCTAAACCTGTAACAGACACTGTATGTGCCGTAGAACTCTTCTATTAATGTTTAATATTCTAGTTTCCAATTAATAACTATGTCCATACTTTTGTAAAATATTGGCCATCTGAATGAGGGCTGCTTTATAATCTAACGTGCTGAACACTTTTGCTGAAGATGGACAGGGTTTTCTGTCAGTCAGATAAGGAAAAATGGGGATTAAGTAGAAAAAGTCTGCTTATGGAAAGCAATTCCTCTGTGAGTACAGGGAAGTGGTAGAAAAACTGTCATAGTACTGAGGAAGTCATACAAAATCCTGTGGGGTTTTTATAATGTAATGCTGTTAAATGAACCATATGGGCTAAATCTGTCTGTATATATGAGAAGATTAGAACAGGTGGGAATTGACCACTATAGTTGGTATATAATCAGTTGGATTAATACTAAGGCTGCTAATACTGTGCATTTCTGGGTTTTAGGTGGTGTCATATGAAAAGTCTACATTTATGACTAACAATGCTGAAACTACATGCTCCTCTGTTCATCAAACAGAATGCAGTCCAAATTCAGCCCAACTTTTAAAATCTGTCTTTGTGAAAAATGTTGGTTGGGCATCTCAGGTGAGAAATGAATACTGATAAAGGAGGGAAGTCTGTTCTTTTTTCCTGTTAAACTTGAGATACATATTTTTAAGTCATTAACTTTTAAACTTGATTTGTGAGGAATACATTCAGTTGTGCTTTGCTACAGTTTAAATCGGGTATGTGTAAAGATCCTTCCAAACAAGTGTCTTGGATAAATCCCATGGTGAACTACATAAGTAGAAGAAACCAAAATAATAGTTCTGTATTTCAGTTATTACAATCTTCCTGTGGTGGTTATTGGCTGTTTCAGTGCCTTGTCATTTAAATTTGACTCTAGTAAAAAACTGTAGCTGTTCAACTTCTGTCTGTTCACTAATATGGATTTAAAGGTGTCATGACATCGTGTTTTTAACAGATATGTACTAGATCTGTACAAGAAGAAGAATCTGCCTGTACAGCAAGAGAAGCTGTTTCCTTACATAGAAATTTTTCCTCTGCTTTTCTGTGGGACCAGCTTTAGATTTAAAAAATGGTTCTCTGCAATCCAAATAAAGTAAGCTTCCTGTCCTAACAGAGAAAGTTTGCTTTATATATATAAACTTCAAAATGTATACAGCTGTGAACTTTCACAAATGGGCCTTCTATTTTATGTTTGGTCCTATTTAAAATTTCTTTAGGAGTGGTTAAGCCAAAGGTACTTCTTTATTTAGCTGTCATTGAAAAGGATGACTAAAGGCGAGTACCTGAAACCTTAGGAAGTCTGATTCTTTAGACTCCATGACACTACTTACTCCGAAGTAGTATACATGCCATCTTCATCTTTAAAAGACTGACCAAGATGTCCAAGTCACTTCAGCAATTTTGAAAAATTTTCAGCTACAATTATTAGAAAAATTCTAGGTACATAATCTTGTATTTTATGTCCTCAAACCATAATGCAACTTCTCTCGTTAGCTGACCAGTGGAGCAGTATGGGTTCAGTTTAATGATGGATCCCAACTGGTAGCCCAAGCAGGTGTTTCTTCTATCACTTACACATCTCCAGATGGCCAGACAACTAGGTGAGTCTGTTACTGCTCTAAAAATAGTTCTGTTTACTGCTAGTGCAGGGCTGTTATACACAAGGTAAACTTCACAGCTGCTATTTGTTTTGTTTTGTAAATATTAAAACTTAGCTTTTCAGTCACTTCTCAGTTGATTAGCTTATATAAGCTTAATAAGTAAAGAGAAACACCTATAGCTTTGACTGAACTCTGGGTAACGAATAAAAAAAGCTGGGAAGGCATCTACTTGGTCTCTAGAGTATAGCCACGATTCATGTATGGGGAGAAAAGTAAGGTTTTAATACTTTTTTTTTTTTTCTTTTCCCCTCCAAGATACTGCTAGATTAGGGAGATAGCATGCCAACATTGATGCACAGACCTGAAGCGCTCAGGTGAAGCTTTACATATATTTTGAACACTGGGCACTTCCCATACAAATATAGCCACTCTGTAACACCCTTCCTCTGTGCAAAGTTTGAGATGGTAATATATATACAGTCTGCTCAGATATTATTGCAGCTTTAAACACTGTTTAGATATTTTCTTAATCTGAAACACTTTGTTCAGTTAAATACATATAGGGAAGGGGGGCCTAGATTTAAGCTATCAAACTCCAATTAATGTGTCTAGATATACTTAAAACCTACTTGACTTAGTGGTTTTCCTATTTACAGGCAAGTTTTGAAATGATTATACTGTCCTGAAAGCAAATTATTTCAGGCATCTAACTTTTTTAATGCTTATTTGCCTTTCTAGGTATGGAGAAAATGCTAAGTTGCCAGAATACATCAAAGAGAAGCTACACTGTCTGTCTTCCATTCTTGTGATGTTTACCAATCCAGCTGGTCCCCACTGATTAAAGCAAAGTAGGTGTCAGGACACAAGAGCTTAATAAACTCACTGACTTTCAAGTGACGTGACTGATCGTACTCAGCTTACACAGAAATTCTTCAAAAAGCTGGTAAAAAAAAAAAAAAAAAAATAGGAAGGGAAGGGTTGCTCTGTTCATGTGTAGCAAATAGCTTGTGAAGTATCTTACAAAACACATTTTTCCTCAAAATGATGGATAAACTTGCCCCAGCAAAACTTTGAGCAACTTGGTTCTAGATAGCAGCAACTTCTGGAAATAATCTGAATCTGTTGTATTTTTTTCCTTCCCCCACTGCTTACTCAGTGCCAACAATCAAGGAAAATGCATCTGTGCTGTTGAAGTGTTTGTATTTGTAAATAACTTATATTTTTACGTCTTGCAAGTAATATATGTAAATATGTATATGTTTTATAACTGTTTTTATTTTTTTTTGTAGCAGCAGCTTTAACTTCCCTGCACAAGCATTTTATACAAAAAAAAAAAATAAATGCAGTGGTAATCATCCAGATCTATTTATTTGTTTCATGTTCAAGTGATGGTTTATTAAGAGCCCTTTCCTCTAAGTATTAAGCTCAATTTATAACAGGAGCTGACCTGGTATCATAGAGCATCATATGTTGGGAGTTGAGGACTGGGTGAAGCTTGGGGAGAAACAGTGTAAAACTGTTGCACAAAGTTCCTTTGAATTTGCTGAACTGAAAAATTGCACTGTGGTTTGTGTATTCAATATTTTACCTTTGGCCTACAGCTGACAAAAAATGGGAGCACAGTCCATGATAGGAAAGTGAACTACATAGACTGTAGTAACTGATTTCAGCTTGTTACTTTGTAGGAATTTTAATACCTTTAGGTACTTTTACCTTGTCTTACAGATTATGAATCACAGGTAAGAAACTGAAGTAGCATTAACATTAGCTTATTTTTTAAGCATTTTGTTTCAGTGTGCTAACACTACTGATGGTGCTTATATTCATAAATAAATACTCCAACGTCTTTATAAGGTAGGAGAAAGGCTTAAGTTAAGTGCAAGAGTGGGATCCAAAAGGGTGTTGGTGGCAGGGAGGAGGGAGAGTTTCAGAGGTGCTGATGGGGGCTTGCGTATGTGGTCTAGGCACAATAAACTGAGCTGTAAAACCCTCAAGAAAGAGATGTTCTAATACAGCTTTTTTGAATCTGCAGGCTCAGCTTAGAGCTGGAATAGCCTTGACTTCAAGTCAGTTCTCCTTATTTATCTGGTCTCTGATAGACACAATTTTGATTATTTTGTCATGTCCAAATCAAGTAAATAGCTTGTAAATAAAGAATGTGGCACTAGTAACATCAAGAAAGATATACAACACCCCTCCTGCCCCAAAACCTTAAATGATTCTCCAAAAGAAATTTTTTTGAACTGCTCTGGCAGTTGAGATGTGTACCTTTTCATGTTGGACCTTATTACTCAAATGGAATAACTGCACAGTAAAATGAGTTAACTATTGCAAGTCTTTGAAAAAACAAGTAATATGCATAGCTCTTATGCAGACCCTAAGGTTTTTTTAATATACCTATAGATACAAACATGTGCACATGTACATAAATACACCTTTCTTAGAAGAAACATTTTTGGTTTAGTACTTTACGCTTCAATCAACTGACTCTTAAAGTAGCAAGTCAACCTTGGTTAAGATGTGGGTCAGCACTGCATGTTAAAAACTTGCATTATCAGCCACACCGGTTATCTTTATTTCAGACATAATATAATCTAGTTTGATGTGCAAGTTAAATGTACAAATAGTTGAAGAAAGCCTAAGAGGTAGACACTAGGAGGGCAGAAAGGCATAAATGCTTAGAAAGAACAATGACCTAGCTTGTAAGGACCGGTGTGACTTAACGTACAGCTGTGTTACACTGCTAACCAGAATAAAAAGAAAAAACAGAAGCCCTATGTGTGGATAACAAGAACATGTTTTGTAAGAATGAGAGGATGATAACCTATAACAAGCAAGCCAGAGCTTAAAACACAGCTGACATAGGAAAATAAAAATTTTCATAGCCAAAGAATTTATAATCATGCTTTCTTGTTTTAATCATCATGTAAACATAGTAATGTGCATGGGCTACCCCTTTTGAGGATTATTCTGTATTCTACAGCTATTTGCTGCAGAAGAGACTTGAATCTAGTTTTATCCTTAACCCTTTAAATAAGTTACAGGTAAAATAATCCCTCCAAGTACCCAAACATTTTCTCACGCTTAAGTTGGAAGTGAGCTAGCCTGAAGAACAACAGTACTAAAAACCCTACAACATACAGATGGTGTCCTAACCTTCAGCACAAACTGAGTTGTAGAACATGAAATCCTAACCATGTTAGCCATTTTGAAAACTCTTGCATTTCTCAGGTCTGAAGTAACACCACTTTCTCATGACTGAAGTTAACTTTTGGTTGCTGTAACTCTAAGCACTTCATTTTGCAGTCTGTCTTCACCACCAAAACACAGTATTTCTGGTACTATTTATTATGAATTAGCATATAAAAGAAATGCTTATAAAAGCAAAGTCCTTTCTCGTGACCTTTTGTGATTCTGCAGCAGGAAAGCCTGAGAAAAAACTTCTGTATTCCCTTCAGTCAGTCTTGAAAAAATAATCTTTTAATTCAGTAGTCTTATAGTGTTTTAACAATCGATTACATAGGAATACTTAACTACATATATTAAATTCAGTGAGGATCAGATATTAGACACATTAAACAGCAGCTGCAACTCTCATACGGGAGTTATTCCAGATTTTTTTCCCTAGTAGTATTGAAACAGATAGAACAAACCCATACAGATGAGCTTAGGCCCCATTATGAAGGAAAATTATTATTTCCTGTTTTAAAATAAACACTGAATGATTCAAACACTGTAAATTCATCTTTCTCATACCATATTATCAGAAAAATAAGTCTACAGATAACAGTCATTATGCAAGGAGCCAGTTTCCTCCTTTTTACTTAATTTACACTGGTTGCTCAGCACAGTGCATTCATTCTCACCAATGACAATGAAAGTGCAAACTATCCTGCTTAGTATCTCCTTCTTGTAGTAAAGAAAAGCTGTGCATATTTCAACTCTGTGCAGGTTATCTTTGTTTCTACAAAAAGGCATTCAGCAAAACAGTAGAAGAAAAATTGCACATCTGGTTCGCTGTAGTTCAAGTAACAGCCACCGAGGCTGTAATTTTCAATGGCTCTTCACTAACTTAAATACCCAAATCCCACATAAGCTGCTTGTGACACAGGTACCTACCTTCCTCTACAATTCTGTCACATTTTATGTGAAACTGGGGAGAAGATGTACTGGTATGTAACATCAGTTTCCAAAGTCAGACATTTTGTATTAATCAGTGCTTACAAGCTAGCAAACTGAACATCAGAAGATTCGCTTAAGTAGTGATGTTTCCATACAAAGTACATGCACCTCAACTAATCTTGTAGTTACAAAAGAGTTACTAATCCTGATTCACAGAATCAAGATAATATTTCTTTTACTTCTTTCTGGAAAGGATGCACGTAACCTGTGACCTTCACAGCTGCATTCAGTACACAGGTGCATCATTTAAGCTGTACACACTTCAAATGTGCCATTGTATTGATCTAACTTGTTCACATCCCTTCCTCTGCTGCTAGAAAAGCAGAATACAAAAGCTCTTTTGCAGCAGGTGTAACCATGTATTGGGATATGACCAAGTTATGTGTTCTGTCAATGTGTAAGTACAGGTGTACCGTTCTTAGCATACAGCCAACAACGTCAGTGGTTAGGTACTCCTCATTAAAAAGTAGTAATAAACTAAGTATTATTTCTGGTTGGTTCTACTTTTTTTTTTTTTTTTTTTTTAAAAAACACGTATTTAACAACTCTCTTCTTGCATCCTTCCATATCTGACAGAAAATGCAATTAGTCTCTTGTATACTATCTCCAGGAGTAAGAGAGAGACTACAACTACTCCACAGATTAAGCTAAATGCCCAGCGTGGTCCCAGGTGAGTGTATATTTGGCTCACAAAAACAGGCCCAAGTATCCGTGCTCCACTTCCAGAGGCGGTTAACCATCCCATGTAGACACCCTACAGAAGATCAAAAGCTTATGTTAGTGATACAGGAATTATTTGGCTTGCCAGTAATTCGGACCAATTATCCTAATTAGAAAATTTAGAAGTGTTTAAGCAATTGATTATCTTTCTTAACTCATTAAGATACTGAGTACTTTGTTTCCAAGAGTACTGCTCAGCTTCTCCAAGCATTAATTCAAAGGCTGCACTGAGCTACATACTCTATAGCTTTCTAATAAAAAGGCATTCTGGCTCAAATCATTTAGTCTCTTACAGCAAAATATAACATGGAAAAAATTAGATAACTGGTGAAAAAGGAAGAAAATTTTTTGTTAAGTAGTAATATCAGCATGCTATTTGTTTCATCACTGTGAAATGCCAGTAACTGGAGGTATCCTAGCATTTTTAGTCCTTATATAATATACTTAAGAGGAACATTATTCCATACTCATATTCTAAATAAGTAATTGGATGTTACAAAAATGACTCTTCCAGAACTGTTGTGAAAGTCACAAGCTTTGGGCTTAGCTGTTCTGAAATTTTCACGCTGTAAGATTTGCCATAAGTTGTAGTACAAGCCTTGCTTTCTAATTCTTCTAGGGACTTGCCTTGGATTTTCAAAAAAAGATTAGAGTTCCTGGAAACTTCTGCCCTGGCTGAAACGTACTCTTATTTGGCTAATGGCAAAGGGAATTTCAGCTAGATCCCTCATTCTAATAAAGAGGGTGCAAGTCCTGGAGAGCAAATGAAATAAACTGTTTAGGCATCGTGCTTTTACCTGAGGCTTTGGTCCTAGAATTTTTGAGTATAAAGTGTAGGACATGACATTACAAACTGGATAGCCCAATCCTATTAGTATGTCAGAGCTGATGTACTGGGCCAGATAGATCATCGGAGTATTCAGGCACCAGGACTGTGTGACAGGGCAGCCTACGGGTTCCACTGTGTGGTTGGATGGAAGCTGCATTGCTTGCAAACTCCAGAACGGCATTAACATTTCAGTGAAAGTTGTTCTGGGAATGGAGTTATTCTTTATTTCTGTAAAACCAAGTTATGCATACCGTTAAGAAAAAAATACAAAAAAAAGCTTTCAATAAACATTACCATGATAGCTTAGTAGGACTTTAATTATACCTTGCCACTGGATATTTGGTAGTTTTTTCCCCCAAGGCAGTAAGATAAAGAATCCAACCAAGACAATCAGTAAGCCTCCGTGGAGTATAGCACGCTCACCGGTCCTATCAAACAATGAAATTACAATTAAATATATCATTTAATTAAATTAAAATTTATGAAGGTGCTAATGACATAGCCCATTAGTTTGTTGAAAAGATGCCTGACCAAAACACCTGCAACAAAAATTGCAAAATCACAGTAACTTACTTAAAACCTGTTTTTCTTGTGATTTGAGGGTAAAAGACAGATGAGGAAGGGGGTTATGTTAACAGAATAAAGAACCACCACAGCATCATGGCTGCGTCAAAATTGGAAGTACTTCATTGTCATAGTAAACCCAAATTCATTAACAAGTAAAAGATTTAAGTAATGCAGATTTGGCCTTGCCATAAAGCTTCTCACACTTAGCTAACATCAGTAAGAAAATTCCGATAAACTCGAAAATCTTACTTTTTAGATAGCGTTTTAACCACCATGAAAACAATAACCGATTCAATGCCGACCACACTAAGGATTATTCCATTATAAAAAACGGCTTCTTTCCTGGTCCAGGAATACATATCCATCGTCAATGGAGTAGCTATACTAAATTGACAGAACAAAATGACATTAATTAAAAAAAAGCTTCTTCTATACAGCCATTTACATGCATATACTGTCCCAAACCTCAAACACAGTGGTATAGAAGCCTTTCCTCCTGACGAACATATCAGAAAACACAGGCTAGTTATAAACTAATTCCATCATGCATAATTTATTAAAAATAAATCCACTAGACAAAATTCACAACTGCATTACACCAGCCATACTCTGAAGCATCACTAATCTATTTAATGAAAAGATGGAGTTAAAGCAAAGCAACAGTAATAGAGAGGAAAAAAAAAATCAGGCCCTGTGAGTACAAAAATAATAAACATTTAATACTGTTTCAGTTTTAGCAACCAACCAGTCTCTAGGAACTCAATTTTTCTAAAAATACCTCAGTTAAGACAGAGACATATTGTTAAAAGAAATTTTAGCTACGTTAGAGATCAAAAAACTTACAAAAATAAATCTTATATCCTCAAAGTATTTTATAACTTAAAAAAAGGAAGTATACTTCAGTCTGAGGTAATGTTATGTTTTACTTATTTTCTTATACACAGAAAATTTGGGAGTGAATAACATACCTCTTTAGGTAAAAAACCAGTCATGTAAAATAGTGTATTTAAGAATACAACTGCATTAACTATATCAAACAATTGTTTTCATCTTTACTGAAATAATCATTACTAAGAGATTCACTAGAGCTTTTGGAGCTAACCAGAATCGCACTAAGAAATTACACAAAATTAAAATAGAAAGTATAGAACAAGGTACTCAACCGAAGACAGTTTTCTCTGAAGATTTTAGGTGGCCCAAGTTAAGCTACTTTTTTTTTTAACACTTAAAAAGTTGAGGATATGGGTTTGCATCAGTTCAAAGGCTTTTACATTAATGTTTCATATACTACAAACTGTATGCTACATATTTTCCATTACTACTGACCTTTAATTCATTACTCTGTATCAGTATACATCAATTTGATCGCATATGGTTTTTGACTTCTATTTCTGAATAGTGTGGTTAAGAAAGCAAGTGCAACAGAAAAACCTTTACGTGCATACCCAGTCTAACTACATTACACATCTTAAGAATTTTGAGAGAAAATAGACAAACTTACGTTTCAAAGACAGCAAACACAAACAAGATGACAAAGAAAAGAAAATTGATTGCTACCACAGCAACATGGTCAACATTTCCTTCTGCATCCTGATCCAGAACACCACTTTCTGCAACAAAACAAAAGAATAATCTAAACTGCAAACGGAGCTTTTTTCACATGACCACAAATTACAAACGGTAATGATTTCCTTATTCTGTTAAGTATTTAACATGCAGGTTGGTGGGCGGCTAGGCAGTTGTATTTTGACAATCTACGTATAATGTTTTTAAATCAAAATGGAATTGCTGAAATTTCAACTCCTCTGACAATGAGGGAAAATTATTTCCAAATTAGTTATACCATCTGTGGTCCCACTGCAATGCTAGGACTGACAAGTCTTGAGTGACAGCAAAATAAGCAAACTTCTTTAAATGTCTTAACAATGGAAACCAAATCACTTTCTGTTCCTCTTGCAAGGTCAGAAGTACACAAGAGTAGGATTCTGCAGCACCACGGAGCCTTTGTTCCTCTAACCTGGGCGTAGCATTTTCATACACAAAACACCCATGTGTGGTGTGCACATACAGCTCCCTTTTTAAACAGAAAACGAATGCAATACTGAAACTGGTGACTTCCATAGATTTTTTGAGAGAGGTTTAAGATCAACTTTCATACACTTTTTATTCTTCAAGTGAAAAGGATACCCACAACATTGTAAAAAAATTGAACTGTGCACAAAAAGGGGTATATATTGAAGATAAGCTGTTGCACTGTACGTGGCAATTACTGTACTTTAGTATCACCAACCAAATTTACTTATACAACATACATCTTTTAATAAGATGCTGTATGTGAAAGCTGACATGCAATAACGATAATTACTCAGCATGATGCAGAACAAAAGAGAGGTATGACTGCAGAGTACAAGTTAAGGGAGATTTTTCTCATATCCATATTCACCTAATCCTGTCTCTTGGAAGAGACAGTTCCAGGTTGAAAATCTGGAAGGATCCATACAATTTTTTTTTTTTTCTTCTTTGCTACCAGACAGCACTATGGACACACATGGACACAACATGGACGTGAAGCAATTTCTGGACCAGTTAGAAAGAGATACAGCCTATTTTCCACTTTGAGGTCCCAATCCATCAACTTCAGAATACTTCTAAAAGCTTCTATGTAATAATAGAGTACTTCAAAATTATCATCCCAGAGTAAGTTTTCAAGAAAAAATAGATACCTTCTCCTTCAGAATTGATACTGTTGCATTGCCGACCCAGGTCATCCACTCGATGCTCTCTAGAAATTTAGAACTGTTTTCATTAATACACATAGTTATTTGATCTACTATTGAGTCAAGTTTCTATTAAAATACTTCTAAATGGCATAGTCTTATATTCTAATTATTCCCAGCTCCTTTAAACATCATCTGGGTAGTCTACATTTGGCTGCAGTGAACACCAGCATATTCAAGAAGGGAAATATTCTAGTGGGAGAGTATCACATATCTGTGTGCATCTCTCCCCTCCCCTCACTGCCACCAATGGGATAATGCGTAAAAATCCTGCCTTGAGGTTCTTAAAGGAAAGACACAGACAGCAAGAACCCTACAGACAAGCTAACCTTATTTCTCTTTAGAGAAAAAACATGGGCAGAAACCATCAACATTACAAATTTATCAAGGCTAAGCTAATAATCTAACTGCTCTAACTTTTTTCATCAGTTTACATTCTAGCCAGAACATCACTATGATTAATTTATAAGCATAATGAAAAAGATATGTATTAAAGAAGGTAGAAACGCTGAGAAATAAACAACAGCTTATAGTTTTAGCGCTCCAGATTTCAGGCTTATTACTCCTCCTTCCGAGCAACATATTATTTCTTACAAGCCACCCAATAAAACAAGGTAGAATATTTCTCTTTTTTGACTCGATTACCTGAGTATGGCAAAGATGAGAATAATATTAATAACTCCTAAGAGAGCTCCAAATAAAACTGGTGCCGTATACATGTTCAACTGAAGACGAATTAATTTCCATGTTATTCCTTCTTCTCCAATAAGTGTAAAACACGTCTGAAAAACTTAAAACCATAAATGTATTAAGAAAATACCAGAACACATATAGAATAAACATATAAAACTACATAAGCAAAGTTGTTCTAATTCCTAAGTAAAATTTAAATATTATACCTGTCAAACCTTTTACATTCTGAGAATCCTACTCTAAATCAACTGATGGATACCACTGGGATCTCAACTAGCCAGAAAATTACTTGGTTACATACAAATACACTCTATAAATAACAGCATGACACTTAAAGAACTGGAACTGAATTCTGAGTGTACCAATGGTTCACTTTCTCGGCCATGTGCAAACAGCTGATTTACTCTTTTTCCTTTTCCTCCTACATGGAAAACCTTGGTCCTGGGACTGGACTATCCCTCCCGCTAAGGGCAAGCTGGAGAGAAAAGAAGTTTTGGGGTTTTTTTAAATTAAAATTTAAATTGGTGCAGAGCAAAAGATTGTAAGATCAGGTCATTTGCTTACTACTGTGAGGAAACAGACTGAGTCCCTAGAAAATTAGGAAAGGGAATTACCTAAACTTACACTCTCTGCAAATCACACAAAGAATGCAGATTTTCGGTTGTTGTAGACCCTTTAATGCTCTATCAATAGCACTAGTAATAATCAACTGGAGAATAAACTTTCAGCCCTAAACGTTCACTTCATTATATTACCATACACAGAGCACTTCAGCTCTACTAATTGGATAATCTTAACCTACAGCTGTGGAAGACAAGTAACCTTTAGAGGCTGTTTAGGACAAAATTGCTGGTGTCTCTTTACAACACAAGGCAAGTCTAATGCATTTCTCCCATAAAGCAGATAAGAGTATCTCAGGAGCCACAGTTACGCCTGGTCGGACAAACACCCTGTGAGCTCTTTGTTCCCTTAGCTCTCTGCAATACCTGTGCTATGTCTTAAAATTTTTGCCAATATGAAGATTTTGTGATTGTCACTACAAGATCAGAAGGATCTGTTGGACGTTATTTTCTGCAACATGTGAGGTAAGGTGAAATTTTCAGTCATTTCAGAAAGGTGGAAATGTTTGCCCAAGTACAGTAATATTAAATTCCCTTCTCCATGAACAAAGTGCAATTGGTCATAGACTATTTAGTGGGTACTGGTGCAAGAGAGCATCTTGGAACTTGTTTTTCCTGCAGCCAGCAATCCAAAACAGCTAGTTTTTAAGAACAAACAATTAGAATTTCTTTGGACTAGAATATTTCATTTATATTGGCATACCAAGTATATATGAATGGATCCCATTTATACAATTTTGATACCACTGACAAACCGTACCTTAAAATCCCCAACACACAGCTGCTCAGTATTCCTACTTCCAATGCCCAATTTCATCCTAAAAAGTATTAGAGAAGTGAGGAAAGGAGATATGCTTTACCTGGTCCTAATATGAAGCCAACTGCTTGGCAGGCACTGGTATTGGCCATGGCACTTGTTCTTTCCGTAAGAGAAGTGGCACCCGCAATATACGATCGAACTACAGCCACGTTTCCTTAAAAAAAAACAACCAAGAAAGTGTTTATGTAAACACTAAGTTATAATCTTAAATTATACAGTTACATTTATTTTAGGTGGGTTTTTTTTTTTCTTATTTTGCAAGAAGATGAAACCCAGCACTCCCTCTAGTATTTATACACAGCTGCACAACTACACAATTTTATTATAAACTAGTATTGGCTGACTCTTTGCTTTGTTAAGTAATAAGTTATCATTCATCTAATGGTAAATCTGGTACTAAAATACCATGTTAACTATCTTACACAAGACAGAGAATTTAATAATTTTCAGAAATGTAAATTCTGCTGTGGTTACCTGCTCCAAATCCCACAAGAGCACGTGCAGTCAGCATGTAGTATTTGTTGTGTGAATGAGGTACATGAACGTAAGCATAAAGACAATTAGCAGCTACTGAAATAGCAGTTGAAATAACGAGAGGTTCTCTCCTTGGCCTGTAATTGGACCACAAGCCAAACAGGGGAGAGGCAACCATTTGGCCAATGCTGTAAGAAGCTATAATCCAGCCCAAGAAACTCGCATCTGCTGTCGGATCAATCTGCAAAAACAAAGTAATCAATTCTATGGGTGAAGGATTATAGTGTTTTATAGTATCAACAAAACCATTTTAGAATCAGTACCTGAAATATCTAGACTCTGCACTGTAATTCTGAGGGTATATGGCACTATGCAATGCAGTGTCAAACCTAAGCTATCGCTAAACAAGTTAGTGTGTCTGCACAGCATTGTTTAATATAAATGCACCACTTTGGGTCTCAGAAGCAGTTGTTTTCACTTGGTACTTGGTCTGGGGGAATAAACCTTGGATAACTGGCTCCAGCAATGCACCAAACCAATAAAAAGTGCTTCGCTTCTGAGACTAGAAATGGCTCACTTGCAGCAAATTCAAATAGTTTTCATACAGCACTGCTGATGTTATAGGCTATAGATATAACTTAAGCACTACAGTAGGCAGTTTATGTGCCAGGAGCAAGGAATCACTCAAGTCATCTCTGCACATACCTGAATCTGCCCTGATTTAAAAGGCTGATGATGCATTTTCTTCTCTACTCCAAGAATTCAGCACCAGCCTCAATTTTAATGATACCTCTAGGACCCTGTCCAGGATGTGTTCTTCCAAATTTGCATTTGGAACTGCCTTCTACAATTCCAGGAGCAGTAAAATCCTAGCACAGATTGAAGTCTTAGAGAACTTTCATGCCACTTTTAACAAGAATGCAACAAAGAGGGGGAAAAAAGCCAAACAAACTAAAACCACTATCCAGCAACACAGGCAATTCAGAATATCAAGAAGATCTACATGCAACAATCTGACATTTACAGAGCAACTCCTGCTTTCAGCTTCCCTTCCCCCCCGCCCCCAAAATACAGACAAGCCTTGTGTATTATGTTTTAACACTGCAAATGCATTCAGATAAAGAGAGTTCTATTGATTGACTATCCAAGAAAACAGTGAGATTATATTGGAAAACCAAACATTTCTGGATTACGATGTACCTTTATCAATTCAGGAAATAAACTGACAGATTTTACATGAAATAATGAAAGCTGTCTAAGTGGATGGCAAAATAAAAGTCTCTCATAACCACACACTTCCCTTTACTGTTTTGTTTCCTAAATAAAATGCCAAGTTTTGCATTACATACTTTCTGAGAAGGAGTTTTCTGTTCTTATTAATTTAAAAAAAACATATTTACAAACCTTTTGGAGATATGGCCACACAGACATAATTACAATTGAGAAACCTGCAATGCAGTAAAAACATAATGGAAGTTACTTAATTTGCCATGTTTATCAGTAATTCGCTTTACTGAAACGGTTACTACAGGTTCATTCTTCTGCTCCTAAGTGTATTATAGTCTAAAACTGTGCATCAGTCTGTCATCTGAAAAAATTATATATTACATGCTTTTTTTACGGCGTGATAATTCCTCCTAACAGGAGGAACTGTTTTTAAAAGGACATTTGATAGGTGCATATGCACTAAACAAAAACTCCTATGGAAAGAATACTGATGCGCCACGCAAACTGCATGGGATTCTTCCTCCCAATAGAAAGACAACAAGGTCCCCAGAGTAAAAAGAATTTCTTGATATACTGACATATTTGTATTCATTTATCACAGAAATTTTAATTCATCAAATTAAAATAAAATAAAAAAAAAATCACTGAAGTATCCTGTGATTTTCAAGATGATTTCTAGGCCCACAGAAAATTACCAGAAGTCAAAAATCACCAGAAGTCTTGTTTCCAGGGGCAGTTATTTAGGAATGAAACAGTAATTTGTTCTACAGTGGAAATGCAAAATCCCATAGGAGAAAACAAGCTCTCATAAACATTTTGAAATAGACAACATATATTCCCACAAAGATCTTACCTCTTAAGAACTCAGCATTATTTCTATTCTCATTCCCTAAACACTGCACTTTGGATGATAAAAGTGTGACCTTTGTTTTGTTTGGTTCTGAGCAATAACCTTACGCTGCCACCACCTTTTACCCCAAACTATTATAAAGCCATAAAACAAAGATTTAAGTAATATGTCATTTAGTCTCAAAACAGAGTATTATTTAACTGTAACTAAATTTAACACTATTTAATTTAAATGTAACTTTGTTTGATTTGCTAGTCATATCTTCTCTTGTGAAGAATCAGAAAATGCACTTTAAAAAAGTTATAAAAAACCAGTAGCATTATAGGAGCTATGTAGTTAAAATCCAGAAAACCCTGTCATTTTCAAACCAAAATATATTCATTCAGCAAATAACATTGAAATCCACCTCTGTTTACTCACCTACACTACTGAGAAACATGGTAAGATACATAATCCAGATGGATCGCCACCTGCTCTTATAATGCTCTTGTGTTTCCACAACATCCCTGTTTTTGAACCAAAAGTCAAGAGAAAGAAATCATTATCAGATTCTCTTCTAGTTGTTCCCACAGGACATTGAAAACATTTTTCACAAACCTCCCAATACAATTGTGTAAATTGTTATGCAGGAATGGACTTCCACACAGCAAAGAATACAAAGAATTTATTTTAGAAGCAAGCTAATTTTTCACTGAAAAATACTAGATTAACAAATCAAAAAACTAATAGAAATGCTATCACGTACCACTGTATTCAAATGTTACACAAAGAGATCTTTATCTAGAGAGGTCTTCAATTCTGCAGTCTCTTTGTATAGACACTTTGGAGCATCATGGATATCATGTAAAGGCTTTAAGAAGTGCATATTAAACCATAAAAGCCCAGACATCTTCTCAGAACCATGACTTTAAATAAAAAAAACCCTCTCAAACCTGAACAACTATTGATTAGACAAAAAGGTATGGCCAGTCTATTCTTACCATGAGAAAATAACTATACAATGTAAAAGATCCATGTAAAAGAAATTACATGAAGAATGTAAGGGCTGCAAAAAAATTTGAAACAGAAGTTACAAACTTTGTGAGCAGTAAGTTATCCTTCTAAAATTCATAAGCACCTTCTGAGACCCACGTACTTTTTCAGAAGCAAGAACACATTTCAGGGTTCTTCACTTCTTTTGAAGTATTCTAAACAAAATAATCTCTGTCCAAAAGATGCAGACCTAGGTTACATGTGCCTGAACATAGTTTATAAATATTGTTTATATAGGTCATGCATAGACTGAGGCATAAGTGCAATTTTAAAGCTAGTATAGCTATTCCACAGCACGATTTGTACACTTATTACTTCAGAAATGTTTACACCGCTGAAGTGTCTTGGTTCAATGAAACTTTAACCACACAAACGATGTTTCTAAAGGTATTTTGTAATCCTGTTGCCCATCACGCACAGGAAAAAGTCAGTCAAACTCTTGCATATGCTATGCATATGTTATGTTTGGTTACTTTCAAGATTTTAGTTAAGCCTTCAAGTATGAGAACACTTCAGTAACGACGGCAGCGGTAGCAGCCACCCCTACACATCGAAGATACTGTTGTTCTCCTGACAGAAGGAAAAAAACAAGCCATCAACTGCTGCCCGCACAGGGAAAGTGCTATTAAATACCTCGACTTCAGCGCCACAATCATCGATTTTTATGCTTTTTAGAAACTCCCCAAGCGAGTGCCTTCCTTTTTTTTTTTTTTCTCCCGCTCCCGAGCCCGGGCCAGGCTGAAGAGCCGCCGCCGGTCCGAGACCCCGGGAGGACGCAGCGGGCGAGGGAGACGGCGGTGGCGCCGCGAATCCCGGCTCCCGCGGCGCCGGGGGAAGGCGGCTCGGCGCTCCGTAACCCCTCCGCCGGCTTCCTGAGGCGGGCTGCTTCCCTCAGGCTCGGGCTTTCCCGCGCAGGGGGAAGAGGAGGGACTCGCCACCCACGGGTGGGCCCTCTAGTCACTCGTGGGGGCAGCGCCTCACACACACCCCCGGAGCAGGGAGGGACGGGAGGCGCCTGTTGGCGCAGCTGCCCTGCGCCCGCGGCACAAGGAGTCGCCTCAGAGGAGAGGGGCGCGGGAAGGAACAAGGCCCTACCTGCTCTCCTCCTCCTCCTCCTCCTCCGCCGCCGCCGCCTCTCCGGCACTCAGCAAAGGCTCCTGCCCCTCACCACCCACCTCCGGACCGGAGACCTCGGCCGCCATACCCAGCCGCGGCCGCTTCCGAGCTCTGTAGTACTGGGATCCACCGCCGGTCCCTCCCGGCCGCCGTCGCCGTCGCCAGAGGGCGCGCGAGCGCACCGCCCCCACCGCTGGCGGGCGCTGCCGGCCGGGCGCGAGGGCCGGGGCCGCCGCCGCCGCCGCCGCCCAGCCGGCCGAGCGCGAGACGCGGCGGCGGGGCGGGGCAAGGGCGGTGAGCGCCGGTCACGCGCATGGGGCGGGGCCAGCGGCCCAGCGCGCCTCTCTGCTGAGCGCCTGCGTACGTGAGCCTGCCCGCGCGTGAGGCCAGGCCGGCCCCGCCCCCTCCTCCCTCCTCCCTCCTCCCTCCTCCCTCCTCCCTCCTCCCTCCTCCCGCCCGCCCATGTGGTGCCCAGCACCGGTAGCGCCGGGCCGTCGGGTGAGTGACCTTCGCGGGGAGGACGGGAGGGGACGGGACGGGAAGGGTCGCCCGCCAGCCAGCCAGCCAGCCAGCCAGTCAGCCAGTCAGTCAGTCAGTCAGTCAGTCAGCCCGGGGAGCGGCGGTTGGTCTCCGTGCGGCCCCCGGCTGAGGGCGAGGAGGAGCCGTGCCCCGCCGGGGCTCCCCCCCCCCCCGTCCCCCGTCCCCTCGTCCTGGGCTGTGCCCAGCCCCGGTGGACGCTGCGGGCACGTCCCCGCCGCCGGCTGAAGGTGGCCTCCCCCCCCCGGCGGGCTACCCACCCCTGTGCTGGTGCGGGGAGGGGGGGGACGGACGGCCTCGATGTCCGGTGGGCCGCTGGAGGCTGAGGGGACGCGGGCGTCCCTGTCCCCACCGCGCCTGGGGGCGTTAACGGGCCGTTGGGCGCCTCCCGCCTCCCTCCGGGGAGCGCCCGGGTCCCGCTCGGGGCGGGCCGAGGGCTCGGCGGCCTGAGGCGGGGGGGTTGTTCCGCCAAGCCGCCGGTGAGATTGCGGGGGTCGCCTGCAACCCCGGGTCGGCTGGGCACCGTCTGTTGAGCCCTGCGCTTTGGACCAGTAAATGTTGGGGTTCCCATCCGCTGATAACCAAACACAGAGCGATAACCAAATACAGAGGAAAGGCAGGTAGGCAGCGGCAGGGCGGTGTAACGCTTCTGGTTTAGGCCCCTTTGTTTATCCGCAGGCTCCTCTGTCCGTGTGTGAAGTTGTCGTGGGGCTCGTTTCTGACTTGTCGCCGTGACTTCTGTGTGATTTTTATTTATTTTCTTTTTTTTATAAGCCGTCTTTCTTCTGTTGGAGGGAAAAGAGGAAAAAAAGCATGACCTGACATGAATTGGAAGAGAGATTTTTATTAAAAAAGTAATAGGGCAGGGAAGTTAAGGACTTGGCCTTCAAAAATAGATATATCTTCTTGGCTTTTTCAGGTTGGGAGCTGTTTCATAGTCATGTATGGAAGCAGTAATCTGGGCCTTTAATAACTTCTTTATGTACTTTCCAGTTGTGTTTTTCTTGTAACTGAAGCTGCGTGCACTGGATAAAAAGGAATAGCTGACCTCTTTTGTGTGTTGGATTTTGGATGAATTTTTGTGTCTGTTTCTGTGAAATAAGTGTACACACCAAAAATTTATAGTTATTGTGCAGTATGAGGGTTCTGGAAGCAAAGAAAAACACTCTTCCTAGAGCAAGAGCCTAGTTATAATTTATCTCTAGGTTTGTTTGTCATCTTCCCTCGAAAATACTATTTTAAAATGTAGGGTTTTTTTTTTAGTGGATCACTTCTTAATGTGCCTTTGTGTCTGTTACAATTTCTATTCATAACTTACAATTATGTAAAGCTTACCGTGTTAGCAATATACTCATTGAATATTCATAACACAGGTAGGTACTGTTTCTCGGGCTACACAGCTATGCAGCATCTTCATCAGGTCACTGCTTCTAGCTGACCTGTCTTACAAAGGAATCATGATGCGATATGTGTGGTATCAGGTGGTGGAAATCCAGTCGCTTTCCGAAACAAGCTCTGCTGATTCTTTTCTCAAGTTCAAACCTGCTAAAATACACTCTTTACTTCTACTGTGAAGTTATAAAACTTCAGCTTCCAACAGTTAGATTTGCCTTTTCTGACAGTAAAAGTAATTGTCTTTCCATGTAGACATTGATGGGCAGTGAGGGAGGCGTGTCCTACCCTTTTGTTAGTAAGAAAAAAACATTTTGTTTCTCAGTAATATTTCTGAGAAGTTCTAAACAGCATACTTCACGTACTTGGAATAGTTTTTTGTTCTAGTGTTTCCTGTACTCTTTCTAGTAGTGGTTTAATCTTGAATCTGATTAATTGAAATATCCTGAATTACTTTTAGAGTCTTTATTCAATCAATGAAGTAGAATACAGGATGAGACAACCCTTTTACCTCAATCAATGTTGCATTTAAATATAATGTACTTGTCTAGAAACTTTTTTTGGCATTCCTTTGGTGCAACAGAGAGAGCTCATCACGCCAGCCTTTGAACTCTTAGCAAAATCAACATCTTCATGTTTTCTCTCGTATTTGGCTTTTATTCTGGAGCAGATTTAAAATAAAACAACAGAAAACGAACAAGACATGCAAGGCTGCTTTGTTAAGCATCAAAACATTCATTAAAATTTCTTTTCACAATTGCTGGTAAGCAGTGTACCAATAGAACTGCAAATCTAGTTTAAGTATATTTTTGACAGCATAGACTTACTCTTGTGCGTACTCACTCTGAACTGTCTTCCCAGCCCCATAGCGGGACCGCTGTATATTGCTGTCCCTGTCTCCACCACCGAGTTCTCTTCTAGCACCAGGAAAATATTAAGCTGTCTCCTTGCTCCAAAAAGCAGAGGAGGGATCTTGCAGAGGCTAGCAAACATTTCCTGTCTGACACCTCCACAGCACGTGAGGTCAATGGATATCTCCAGAGTGGGCAAGGAAAAAGATTGTATCAAGGTTGTGATTCTATTAGACCAAGCAGATATGGATCAGAATAATAAGATTACAGTGTCAGCTGTTTGGGACTGGTGGAGTAGGAAATAACACTTCCTACAGTGTTAAAATAGAAGGTCCCCACTTTGACTTTCTGGTCTTTTCAGGTATTTACTTCTGCCCTGTAATGGCTGAAAGTAGAACCATTGTGGCTTTCTAGGGTGCTTGTTCTAGTATTCAAGTACCTTAAGCTGTCTATAATTTGTATTTTGATAGTAACTTACTCTAGGTGTTAAAGCTTTTTTCTTTTTTTCTGTATATTGATTCTTAAGTATTGGCTTTTTAGAAGTGCAGAGGAATGTATTTATTAATCTGACCACAATTTTAACTTGTTATATTCAGACAAGTTTATTTTAAGAATGACCATGTTAAAGTGTGGCAGAGTAATTGAACTTTGGATTAAAATGAAAAAAAACCCCATGAATTAAATTACGCTCTTTTGGAGTGCGATGAAGTTATTTAGACCATTCAGTATGGAGGGATCTGGAAATACTAGAAAATAGTTGAAGGTAACTTACTAACCAAGTGTTTGTATTAAATCTGTTTTTTTTTCCTTAGGTGTGCACAGATCCTGGACTTTTTTTTTTTTTAATTGAATAACCTGTATCCTGCTGACCAAGAAACCAGATTTGAGTTCTCTTTTCTTCTTTTTTTTTTTTTTTTTTTTTTCCCCCCTGCTTCCTTCCTCATTGGAAGAGCACAGTAGTGGCTCCCTGTTCACTTCAGTAAGTATTGCTTTGAAAATAATACACAGCTTGCCTAAAATCTTGTTGGCTTTAGCTATATTTGAGCTAGTGTATTTGCTGGAAGAGAAATAATACTGGGAAGGATTTTGATGGCGTGATTTCTTCCCTGAAGGGAGTGGGAGCATCATTTTCAAAACCATGAGAAATGAGTTGGCAAGAATTGGAAAGGAGTAGATAAAATAAGAGTTAGGATATGTTTAAGACACCAATGAAGACAAGTTTACAAAAAATAAGTTTTCTTTGCATCAGTGACTGGAGGTACATTTTTTTTTCTTTCTTTTCTATAAATGAGTAATTGCGTAGCTAGAGATCTACATTTCTAGTTGTTTAAAACCTAATATTGTTCCAAGCTTCCATTCTGAGATGCGTTTATGAAAGCCCATGTTGACTGAAAAGTTTTTGCCAACTTAGCTATGTTGACAGGACAGAGATCAATGTCACTGTTTTATCGGTTCAAGTAAAATACAGTTAGGATTGGTTGAAGATGTAGTTCTGTGATCTTATGTGCCTCTTTAGTTGGCTTGTCATCAATTATGTGATAAATTTCTGGTTATATTAGGCATGTTAAATTCCTACTCCTAAATTCCATTTTCCTAAAAAAGCTAGAGTTTGTATTAGCTGCCTTTGTATTTTGCTTAAAATAAAAAGAATTGACCTGAATGTCAATTAACTTCCTTGGAATGAAATGGTAGGGCTTTTCATTAATACAGATACCAGAATAAGAACCTATTTTGTGTTACAATCAATGAACTTGCCACTCAAGTTAACCCCTTTAACTGCTTTGTTTTTACCTGTTCTTTTTTCTAGATGTCAGTTTGCTGCTAATGGGTGTAAGTAAATTAGATGTCTTGTACAGAAAGCTTCTCCTTACTAAACTTTTCATCAGAGGATGGGGAAAGCCAGAGGATCTGAAAAGGTGACTTGTTAAAAAATAACAGCATAAACAGTACTTTATATTAAAAGAAAAAACAACCCTTGAAGTACCAACAATTCTTACTGTCCTATATTAAAAAATAAAAAAAAAGTTAAAGTTTGTTTTGTTCAGGAAATCATGTGTTTCCATACCAAGGGAGGAACTGTATTTAGAAGAAGCCTTAAAGGGATTTGCTACATCTTTGTGTTTAAAGAGGCTTTTCTTGAGAGAATGTATATGCGTCCAATTACATTTTTCACTTATGCGTATATAACATACTTCAAGTGTTTTCTAAAAACAAAACTTGCTGAATTTTTGCAGAGGAATTGTTCTGTTTAACATTAAAGAGGATCTTGCTAGCTTTCTGTAACTTCTTAATAATAATGAGCTTTAAAAGTGTAAGAAAAATGTATTCATAAGTTTCTCTTGTAGCCCAAAGTAGTAAACTCATTCTTTTTAGATGTCTTGAAAATAAGAAAAAAAGGAAGTACCTCTTAATTTTTAAATATTTGCTGATTTTTATTAGTTGTTATTAAGAGTAACACTTGGAAATTGAGCACTTGCATTTTTTAAGTTTAAAAATTAAGTGATTGAGTATACATACTCTGCATCATGTAGTATTTAAATAGGAAACAAATCTGCATTTGATAAGCTAATTCTTATGTATTTGAAAATCAATAAAGAAAATTAAAAAAAAAACTGAAATAAAATTTTGTTCACTGTGGATAGCAGTGAGTTATGTGGGGAGTTGTTTTTTGTTTTTAAGTCCAAGTGAAACATCTCATCTTGAAATGGCATTTGGATTGCTTTTTATGTCTGTCTTCAGTTGATTTTTCGTGTAAGTAGCAGACTTTCCTGCAAAATGAGAATGTTGGATTTTTAAAATATTTAGTTTACTTTTGTTGGAATAAGCAAAACAATGAAACAATGTTTTATTTGTTTTGATTGCAGCACTTCTGTATTCTGGGGGGTGTGTGTGTGTATCTGAAATGGGATGTTTTAATGTTATTAAAACCCTCTCTTAAAAACTTTTAGGTTCTTGGTGAGACATGATGAAGTTTCACTCCCCCCCCGCCCCAACACAATTGCGATCTATATAGGGGAACTTCTGACTAATTCTACTGCTAGCTGTTGCAATACTAGGCAAGGCTTTTCTTTTGCATGAGGTCTATAACGCTAATCACACTGATGTCAAACAGCAATAAAGAAGCATTGCTGGTAGTAATAATGATATCAGCTATGGTTCTTCCTTTTTCATGGCGGGGGGGGGGGAACCTCTCACATGAGATCAAAAGTTGTGGGGGTAGCATGAGCCAGGCTTGCTGGTCTGAAAAGTGGAAGATGACTTTTTCTATGTATTGCCCCTGAATGGGAAGAAGATGAGCTGTTCCCCAGCAGCCTGGATTCACCTGAATGAAGAAGGAAGAATACCACTTCCTCCTGAATCCTTACACTGGCTAGTGGGAGGAGGGAGTACCACTCCCTGGTATGCATGCCCTATCATGCCAGAAACACTGTCAGCAGCGCCTGGGGTTTTGGTGTGGTGGGTTTTTTTTGTTTTTTTTTTTAAACTGATCACTGTGAAGCTCCATTAGAAGAAATTACTGAATTTCTTATACTTCAACTGAGATTGACTGATATTACAGACTGCCCTGCCTAGATGTAATCTGAAGTTCTATATGCACACCCTTGATGTGGTGACTGTTGATATCCTAATGCTTTATCCTCAGCTCATTAGCAAGAGTCGAAAATCCTCAACACATGCAAGATTTAGCCTTTGGTATCCTCGTAACTACAGAGGAAATACATAAATGCAGTATTTTCAGAGGATTTAGTGTCAAGGAAAACATCTCTTCATTTAGCTTACCCTCCACGCTCATGTCTCATACCTTTACCCTTATTTTCTCAGAGATACTTAATGCACTTGCTGTTCTGTATAAGAAAAGCAAAGGCTATATAGTAGAGCTATTTTTGATATGGTGGTAGACTGGATTTTCTTTCTGCCCTTTTGGTTTGTTTTTCTCTGGTGTTGGGAAGGTGAACAGATCATTCCTGTTACACTGTTGTTCTGTACTTTCCACCCAAATGTGCTGTTTTAGGTGGCCGGGTAACATTGTTGTGTGTATTCATAACCATAAGACTGAACAAGTTATTCTTAGCACAGAGTATTTAAGGTTGAGAGGCCATCTTGAGGGCATCTAGTCCAAATTCCTATTTGAAACAAAGCTAACTTCTTGGTGCAAATCACTTGGCACCTCATCCATTTGAGTTTTGAAAGTAAGTCCCTTGGGGATGGAGATTATTCATAGTTTCCCTGGTCAATCTTTTCTGCTGCTTAGCCACTATCACCGTGAAAAAATTCTTTCACTGTGTTCCAGCAGGAATTTTTTATGTTGCAACATGCAGCCATTGCCTCTTGTCCTTTCACTGTATACCTCTGAGAAGAGCCTTGTTTCGTTTTCTCTGTAAGACTCTGCAGCCCATGTAAGTAGCAGAAGAAAGCAACTAGATTTGCCCCTTATCCTTCTGTTCCCCAGGCAATGCAAACCCTAGTTCCTTGACCTGCTGGCTGCCCTCTTGCTAAATGCAGAGGGTATGCTATTGGTCTTGCTAGCTGCAAGGATGTGTTGCTAACTCATGTTCAGTTTGCTGTCCACAAGAAACCCCATGCCTTTTCCTGCAGAGCTGCTGCCTCGCTGGGAAGTTCCCAGCCTGTATTGTTGCGTGGGACTGTTCTGTCCTAGGTACAAGATTTTGCACTTTTATTGTTGAGCTTTAGGATGTTTGTTGACCTGTTCCTCCAGCTTATCCAGGTCGCTCTGAATGGTAGCGCTGCCTTCCAGCCATCAACCTCACCCTCCAGTTTGTGTCATTCATGAACTTCCCCAAGTGCTGCTAGTAACTTGTTTCCAGCTTGATTTTAGATCATTGGCAACTATGCTTTGATGTACACTTTTGATGTTGGCAGCCTGTTTCTCATCTATTCAGTCTGTATTGTCCCAATGTGGCTACAGGGATGTGTAAGTGTAGGAGGTTACTATGTCTTAATCTGGCCCTGACAAACGACGTATATTTTCAAGATATCAGGTGTAAAATACTATTTAAGAGCTGTGCAAGTGCAAGCAATGTACCTGAGCCTTTTGGGTTTTTTTACGTTAAAAATATTGTTATACCTACCCTATGGTAGCCTGATTAATCTGTAAATGCAAAACTGGCTTCATAACTTTTATTTTCTTTGTGGTTTACTTAAGCTCCTGAAATTTTTCATATATATATATATATCTATCTTCTCTTTTTTTTAGATTAAAAGTTGAATCTTCTCTACTTGTTTCCTTTCAACAGAATATTTGAATTCAGAAAGATTATTGGAAACAGGGAAAAATGCCAGACGCTGGTTTCGAAAGATTACCCAGTGTTCATTGACAAGGTACTTAAGCGCAAGAGATGATGCAGTTTAACTAAATTTCTTTTCCTGATGGTATATGAAGGTGAAATCAACTTGGTACTTTACCAGGCTGCTTTTACAGGATAGAAGAATTGAATCTTGATGTCATGTGAATCTGCATTTTCCTGTTGTCTGACATTATCACTGCATGACTCGCTGCTGGGATTGGCAACTGGGGACTTGAGTTAGGGAGTACATAGAGATAGGGTGGTGAATGCACCTCTGACAATATTCAGTTAGCTTTTGCTGATCACCAGTTTTCTAACAGGTGGCATTACCTGACTTCACTGGTGTTCCCAGTTGCTCTGTATCAAGAAAAGGACATTAGAGTTTATCTGTGAGGGAAGAGGAAGTGAGGCTGTAGAGGCAAAAGAAATCAATGTAATATGAGTTCTTAAATGCTCTTGATTGGAAGGAGGCCTTGTGCTTCCAAATGAGGTATGCAGATAGAAGTAATCATTGCCCTGAAGACATTTCAATCTAGAAAGTGTGAATAGGGAATTGGAAATGAAGAGCAGTTCTAAAGTCAAATAAATGTATTGATGGTCAATGCTGTGGCAAGCTAAACACAAGCTAAACAGTTTGCTGTTTTGATTTTTATTTTTTTTTTAATTGAGCTGCTGTGGCTAGAATTAGGCAATGGCAGAAATGTGAAACGGGGTTGGAAGGGACAGGAAAATGAGCAGTCACGTTGGCTACTAGCAGAGAATGGAAGGAAACAGAGAATAAAGCGCTGGCTGTACAGATACTGTTTTATTTTTTCCCCAGTAATACGATAGTTGGGGCGGGTGGGATGTCAGATCTTAAAGCTCAAAAAATGCTCAAATCTTAGTATGTGTTATGGAAGTTACTTAAAATGGGACAGCATTACACTTTATTCCTTGATTCCTTTAATAGGTCATTTAATAAAAGCAAAGTTTGAAACAAATGTTTTGACTGCGTTGATAACGTGTATCCCCGTATTTGAAATAGAACCCAGCTTTGGGGGTTTTTTTAAGTACATTTTTATCCTGTAACAAATTCTTCTACTTTAAGAGATTGGCTTTCAAAGCAAGTTAAACACTGATATGAAATATACTGCTATCATCCCATTCTCTCTGTAGGTTGAGGAGCAATCCGACTGTAAAATCCTCGAGGGGCACTTCATTTCCCCATTGGCTCATTATGTCCCAGGTATCCTGCCAGTCGAATCTCTTGTAGCAAGGTAAGAGAAACCAAGTGGTATTTCCTTTCTGAAAGTAGTACTGCAGAGAAATAAGAATGGTCTATAAGTAGTTTTATTGTGAAGCTAATTTATTGTAATAGAAATTATCTGTAAAATATTTCAAACTGGTTTTTGTACTAATGTGTTGAAACAGATTTTGATCTCACAAGTGAAGATAAGTCTTATTCATGGGATAATTTAATCTGTGTAAATTAAAAAAAACCCTCCTCTAGATAAGTATGTCCTTTGCTAGGGGTCTTTTTTTTTTGTGTAGAAATCATATGGCACAAAGCTATGGAATACCCTGGGGTGTTTTAAATTATTTGTTTGGCTTTTTCCGAATGAGCAGGATGCTGGAAATGAAGGATACTACAGCCAGAACAGTAGTTGATTGTTTTATACATAGCAGGAGAAGCTGTTTATATGAAAGAAAAATGTTATATTGTATTTGAAGGAACCATTCCAGCCTTCCGTTTACACTGACTACAAAAATATTGTATGTGTACTGAAGTTAAGTTCATTTGATTGTAGCAAGAGGATCTGGTGCCTTTCTTGGCAAGCCAAAAAAACCCCATCCTCACAGAAAGCTGGATGATCCCTAATAGTCAGGTGATACCTAATGGCATTTTTTTCTGTTTTTACACTAACACTGCTTTGCAGTTGAGGAGTGGGTTTGGAAAGGGAGCATAATTTCTGTTTGCTTTTAGTTTTGAGCTAAACTTTCATGATGGAATATATTTTCCAACCTTTGTTTAATAACTGAAACATAAAAGTCTGTCAGCTCAAGTTGTTACTGGCATTGTCAATTTTATCAGTATTATTGGTTGGTGTTTTTATGTGTACTTAAACATGTAACACTAAGGAATGCCAGAAAAAGTTTGATAGTCAAAACATCAGTTCTTTTCCACCTCTCCATTGGTTAGAGAAAGAAACTCTCTCTTAACATTATTGGGACTAACTAGTACCATAGTGGAAAACATAGTATGCTGATTGTTTCCTTATCTATGTTCTCTTACATTTTGTAGTCAAGTTATGCTAATTGTTACATTGGACTGTATTGTTACAGTTTCGAAATGCTCTACAAATTTCCCTTAAGATCGTTGTGCATTGTGTGAATAGTTGCAGGTAACAGTGCTCCATCTTGTGGGGAAAATACTAGTGGCTCAGAAGTGGTTTTTTTTCACAGCAGTTAGACTGTAAATAACTTGAGTAGCAGCAGAAGACATCAAGTGATTGATGTTGGGTGTATAGAGTAGTTTCATGGGGTTTATGTTGGGGTTTTGATTTTCTAAAAAAATTTAGATATATTGCTCATCTTAATCTTCAGTTTTAGCTGTTGTGCCCTCAGGAGAAAAATAGCAATGCTGCCCTAGGAGACCTAGTCATACTTATATAGGTTGCTCTTCATCTGAAGTTCCATTTCTCCACTCTGCAAAGTTTAAATTGTGATGATGAGGTAGTGGTCTTTTTTGGGAACATGATCTTTCAGCTTGGCTCCTTTTCTTGTTTGGCATTTATTCTGTCCTACTTCTGGATTCCTTTCCTTGACGTGTTTATGAAAAACGATATTGCTGAATCGCTGGCAGTTTGCCTGCATGGATTATGAAAATAGTTTATTCCGTCTTTGTCTTTTTTTTTTTTTTTTTTTTTTTTTTTTAGATTAATTTCTCTGGTGCAGCTTGTAAATAGATATACTTGCTTTGCTAAAACAGGTATATGTTTCTCATAGATTTCAGTTCATCATACCCAGAAGATGGAATAGCAAGCACAGACCTGTGTGCATTCATTTAGCAGGCACTGGAGATCATGTGAGTATGTAAACTGTAAAATTGATTGTTATCGAGAAATTAAATAATCAGATTTTATCTTAATATATGTTTGTACGTCTTATCTTTAGCACTTCTGGAGGAGACGCACATTAATGGCACGCCCAATGATTAAAGAAGCCTGTATGGCTTCCCTATTGCTAGAAAATCCTTATTATATCCTTTTGTGGAAAGCAAGATACTTACTCTCAACATTCTCTCCAGAATGTAGAAGACTTATCACACTGGTATAATACCTACTTTGTGGATCAATTTCCAGTGGACTTTTCAGCGGATAGAAGCAAAGACCAAAGTATGACCATTGCATGAAACACAATGTGGAACAGTTAATATAATATAATATAATATGCTACTTTTACACCAAGTATTGCTTTTCTGATATTTTTTGAAAATGTCTTCTACAGCTTCTTACTGTAGTCATTAGAGTAAAAGTTCTGATATGAATCTGTGTACTGATCAAAGTACTGATATGATTCCTTTAGCCATGACAGAGTGAAAACTATGCATTCATTCTACTTCGTACTGTGTGACTTCTGGATGTATTAATGACAGAAAAGAAAGTTGCCTCTCCTGTCTTTCCTTCTCAAAAGCAGCCCTTTGGTACCTCAGGTACTTTTGAGAAACTTGCTGCTACCATTTAAGAGTCGTTTAAAAAAAAAAAAAAAAGGTTAAGTTCCGTCCTGTCATCAACTCATCAGTAACTTCTATAGCACTGTCATTCTGTTTTATTAAATAAGATTACTGATTACACTTTTTTCCTAGCCATATACCTGACAAAAGTAAAATCTTACATTGCAAACTACATCATCAGCCTACATTTAACTTGATTTAGTTCCAGTTAAACATTTAGAATTTAAGTTCTAAATTTTAATTAATCCACGCTATTTATGTGATTTATTTTATATTACTTTACTTTATTTTTTGTTTTACATAGCAATTTTTTACTTTCTTTAACTTGAATCTTCTACATGGCTGTAGAAAACCTAAGGATCAATTGTAAGTATTGCTGTTACATTCATGGATACTGTCTTTCAAAATACCACTTTTTTTTTTCTCAAGAAGCTCAAAGTAGTATAAACTTTGATAGCTTATTAGGGAAAAAAAAAATCCCAAGCATGGACCACTTGTTAACCTGTTAATGTGAAAGTGTCTACCCTTTGCTAGACTGCTTTGTCATTTTTTGTGTTAAGAGATCACAGTGATGGGGAAAGTTTGCACAAGGTGAACTTGCAGTATAGAGTGAGATGCAAGCAAGTTGTGTGAATGCAAGTACCAGTTTACTTTCCTGATTCACAACTGTGCATGTACAAATGCTGCAATTGTATTTCAGTCAACTGTGAATAATCTTTGGACAGACAGTGTATTTTCCTGTTATAATTGCTAAGATTTTGCTTTTCCAAGATATTTTAAGGATTTAAAGTCAGATGTAAATAAATCTGGTGGTGCTTGTTTGTTAGTCAGTGGAAACTATGCAATATTCAGTATTTTATGGGACTTACTCCCTCAGTCACTTTCTTAAATGTGAATTTAGAAGCCTAATTAGGCAGTCCTGGTTTTTTGCTTTTCGTATTTTCCGAACCACTGGAGTATAAACAGAATTCAACAGGATATGTGTCCGAGGCAAAGCTGTGGTTTTAGTCTACCAGTATTTCTTAAAGTCCAAATATGAGTTGGTGTTTTAATCCTTTTTAGTCCTAACTTGGACATTTAACATGAGTAGAACATGCATAGAAGGTGATTTGTTTTTAAACCTGTCCATTCTATTAGGACTTCACCAGGAGCACTGTCTCACACTAAAGCATTTTAGATTTTCTAGATTTTATTTGGATTTCCTAAATCCAAAAGCTTAAAAAAATTACTTTTAAGGATAAAATTTTAATTCAAAAATAGTTTCTAGGTTTTTTTCAAAGCAGATACTGTGTTTTATTTATTTTGACATAAGAACCACTGTTTTAAAGAAAGTGAATTACATTTACCAACTAAGATGATGGTTGTAAAATTGCTTTTTTTGGTAGGAAAACTGCTTAAACATATATATATTTATTATTGCATTTTAAAGTGTAAGATTATAGGAAAGTGACAGGAGAGAGTGTGTGCTGGAGTATGTCCATTGGTGGTTTTTTTCCTAGTTGCTGAGCATTTAATGCAGAAGAATAAATTAAATATTTTGGCAAGGATATTTCTAACTCTGTTCTCAGTTGTCTAGCTTGACAGCTTAGTCTATGCATGATGTAGAGAAGAGTTGAAAGGGGAGTGCTCAGTCTAATAACCCAACCAGTAATTGTCACTCTTCGATACAAGGTTACAAAGCAGCAGCAGCAGTGGTTTTAGTTAATATGCTAGTAACAGTGTTTAATAAATGCAGCAGCTGGAGAGGGCTGAGGAATCTCGTAACAAAGCTGTAGGAAAGAATTACATTAGCTTATAAATACTGGTCTGCAGCAATGTTCATTTCTCCTGTGGCTTGCACAGTAAGCTTTGTCCTTGTGCTTCAGAGTGTCTCAAATGTGTTTGTATGCTGGCAGAAGAGGGCAGCAGCCTTTTGTAACCTGACTGTGTGATACTGAAAATACACGGTCCCCCTCCCCAAATTAGAGGTATATTAATTGCTCTGTAAAATACTTTTTTTTTTTTTCACTTTTTAGAGTCCCTCTGATGGTTCAGCTGAATAGCTTTCTACTTTTTTTTTTTGTTTCTTCTGTGTTTTAATGCTTTGCAGTACACTACATGAATTTCTCAGTACCGTGACAAGCTTCCCACTTTACAATTTCAGTCTTACAGTGACACTGATGAGTGCTTCCAAAGCTGACATACTGATTGCTCTTCAAATGTTGTGTGCAATTTTTCAATGATATAAAACAGGTAAATAAGAAAAAAAAAAAAAAGAAAAAAGGATTGTTTCTGCAAATGAGATAGTGTATGTCTAGGACTGTATCACTTTGATGCTATTTCTAAAAGATCCACTATAACTTTACAGGACAGAAGATTACTACTAATGAGATTCTAATGTTGGCAATATCTGTTTCTAGAAGACCAAGCTGTCAGTGGTATTATATTAGAAGTTTAGCAGGTCTCTATTTCTAGTCCTCATTTAGATGAAAAAGTACAAGTGCCAGAGAATCTGGACTTCCTTTTTCTCCTGTTGAATCAACAGGAGTTCAGCTCCAAAATTCTCTGGGGTTGTGATTAGGCTTTGTATAGAAGTATGCACAGAATGATGAGAACTGTCAAAATTTAATCTTAGAAAGTAAATCCTATATTTTCCTTTTCTGGGGAGAAAAGACGGTCATGTTTAAAAAATGTCTCGGACCTGTTTGTGATGGGAGGAGCTCTTGTTCTAGAATCGGCAGCTCTTTTGCACTGGCTAGAGAGAGAAGGCTATGGACCGCTAGGGATGACTGGAATATCCATGGGAGGACATGTAAGCTTTTATATTTCCTGTTCAGTAATTTTTGTTCTAACGTCTCATTTCATCATTTAGCATATGGAAATAATTTGTTTTATAGTGTTCCTCTTGGAAGTACTTTAAAATAAACATTTAGAGTCATGAGAAACAAATGGTTGGCAATTCTCATGTTCTGTGGTGCTGAATTAGTATAATCCTCAATAAGTACTGACAAATCATAGAGCCCTTTGTCAGCCATCTCCTGACACGCTTAATAAGAATATAAGCTTCTTGCATAATTATGTTTTTTTCCACAAGGTGGGGGGAGAAGTGTTTTCTGAAAGAAGGTCTGTACTGATCAATTGCTAGTTTTCCCTCTTCTCCTTAATTCTTCTTGCTTAAACTTTTGTGTTTGAATGCATTGTGTGAAATGCCTCCTCTTTGTAGGCATGTTGTAATTGAGATGATTTTTGGTGTCATTTCTGTTCTCAATTCATCTTTTTTTTTCCCCAGTCATTGGTATTGATTAGAGAAGATTTCTGTTGTGAGGTGGATAACATTTTGTGTATAACACTGTGCATATTCAAACTGAAACGGCAGTGTATTAGTAAGATGCTTGAAACACTAATACATGCTTAAAATATTACTGCTTGTGTCTCTAAAGATAATAATTGGTCCATGAGACATAGGTACAAAGCTTATTAAAACAACTTACCTCTGTTTTGCTGATCCTTGTTTGTTTATTGTTAGGAGCTAAGTAAATAATGTTGGTAATGGTAGTGTCTACTGAAAGGAAAATAATTTTCCCCCAAAGCATAATTTTATAACTCTAAATGTCCTAAATGTGCAAAAGCACCTTTGATTTACATAAACATCACCCTGCTGAAACAACAGCTTTTGTGTTAAACATGTCTTCCCTGTCTTATTTGTAAATTGGATTGAAATTCTCAGACTGGTATATGCACCACTAACCGTGCAGGACACTTCAAATGCTGTGCAAATGCTATGGGGATAACTGAGTGCTGTATCCTATACCAATGGTCATATACAGCCTGGGTATAGAAGGAGGCAAGATCTGAGAGAGTGAGTTTGGAAACTCCTTTGAAATTTTTTTCCTTAGTCCAGGAAGATACTTTTTTGGCTAGTCCTTACTTATAGGACTTCCGGTACAATTTAAAACCAGGGAAATAAATCATATTTGATGTTGATTATCTATAAAATGTGTTTTACAACAGAAGGTAGGTAGCGTTAATGAAGTTTTACTGATGGGGAGAGCTGGAACTAAGAAGAAAGAAGTCAGACTTCCTGGCTATCAGAACATAGATATGTGGTATTCCTGTAACTTTTTATTAATAAAAAATAATTAGAATAGAATTATAGTTCAGTTGTATAAATCCATTTATTAGAATATCTGGCACAGACATGGGGTATTTTATATTAAGGGGTTTACACTGTTGTTCCGTTCAGAGCAATAAAATTTGTCAAGAACATACCATATAGGGAACTTCTGTACGTTGAGCTTCTTTGCTCTGGGTGGGGTTTTTTTGGTGGGGTTTTTTTTTTTTTTTTTCCTCCAATAAACAGAATAGTCACAAAAATGTGTACTGATAACTGATGTAAAAGTAATAACTTAAACTTTAAAGGACAGAAAGTCTCCACTTAACGTGCTAAATTACTTCTCCACATTTTGTTTCCAGTATAAAAATTCAAAAAGTATAGAATTTTAAATAGTCCTTCTTGTAGATTGCCTTCATTTTGCCTTGAAATAAGCTTGTGAGACCTTGATGAAAAGGCTCTATAGGTGTTTTTCATGGTTTTAAACAACTAAAATGTCAGAATAAATATTCCATTGGGAATTCTTAGAACAAAAAGCCTTTCAGCCTTCAAATTAGTCCTATCCAGAGCAATGTTTATTGTTAGGGAAATCACTGAAGAGTAGGCTGTATCTTCTAAATAGGTGAAAGTATATCCAACTGCCACAGTCCTTAACTGCTTTGGCACTGCGTATCTGTTTGATACTGTATAAACAAATAAATTGAAGGTGAGAGAGTTTTTTTTACCGTGTTGTGACTTCAATATTACAATATGTAATAAGTGCCTTTGATTCTAGATGGCTTCACTGGCAGTGACAAACTGGCCTAAACCGTTGCCATTGATTCCGTGTCTTTCCTGGTCAACAGCTTCTGCAGTCTTTACTACGGTAATTAGCATATATTTTTGTTAATATACTAGAATGCAATCAGATATGTAAGTTAAAAGGTTTGGGTTGGCCACATTCACCTTTTCAGTTAGGGCATTTCATCACCCTTCGGCCTCATTAGTGACTAGTGGCAAAACCCACCCTTCCTGCTTAGGATATACAACATGTGATAAGGAAGGTACCTTTGAGCTACTTCAGTGGGTCATGTACCAGATTAGGGGTTGGGGCTGGTTTGTGGGACAATGATTAGAGGCCTGGTCTGAATGTGGGAAGGTGAGGAAGCAATCCGTGAAAACATGTTTTCTTCTGCTCAAAGCCTGGCTTAAATGGTTGGGAAATAATGCTGCTACTACCATGAGGGATACCTGTTTTCACTACTGCTGCCAGCATAGGTGAATGAATACACTGGGTTTGACAGCCATCATGGGTTTAGCCCAGTCTAGATGCGTGTAAACCCTGAGCGGGACTGTTTTCTGCCTTCTTGTTTTTTCCTTTTTTTTTTTTTTTTTTTTTTGTTTTTTTGTTTTGTTTGTTTTTTAAAGGGAGGTGGGTTTCCATGTCCTATGTTATAATATGTGCTTTTGCTTTGATTACAATAATTCTAAGGGTTATCTGGAAACTTGGGCAGAATTCCACTGGAAAAATCAAGTCTCGGAGAGGAACAGATCAATTTTCTCTGTATATCATTATTTTAGAATGATCTTTGGGTTTTACTTGTGTACTGGACGCTTGTGTTTATAATCTCAGGGTGTGTTGAGCAAGGCAGTGAACTGGAGAGAGCTAGAGAAACAGTACTTTACACAAACTGTTTATGAAGAAGAAATCATTCAGATGCTTGAATACTGTGGTGTAAGTATAGTTTATTTTCCATATTTGCTAATATTTACATGTGAAAATCTAACAAATAATGTAACTTCTTTTTACTTCCAGTAAGAGTAGCCAATTGTTAGCTAAAACATGCTTGCCCCTTGTTTCCTTATGCTTTTGATAAATGTAATCTTTGAAGGAAAACCTTCTGAAAAAGAGAAGCTAGTATTTTGGTTGTATAATGTGTGTTAAGTATAGCCCTTGCTACAAGTTTTTTCCGTGACCACACTTAGTGTAATCTGCAACATAAAATGAATTAAATCAAAACATGGAAACTAGATAATATTTCCCACTAACTGGCTTTATAGTCTGGAAAGCCAATAGCCTGGCATGTAAATACAAAACCATCATTTATGGTCCTTTGAAGCAATTGCTTCCAAATATTCAATGCTGTAGAACATTTTTAATATGCAGCAAGATTAAGTTACTTCTCTAGTTTGTTTAGAGTGCTAGGTTTCTCTATTTCTGTTTCTGTGTGTGTTGCTAGCCCTCCCGCAGCTTTAGACTTTTATTGCATGAGCAGTTGGGATAAACAGGAGGTAGAGCTTTTGTAATTAGCTTCTTGCTCCTTACGAAATACAATTTATTGTCTGCATATTTTTTTTGCTTTCTTCTTGACTCTTTTTGACTATGGTTGAAAGACTCTTCCCAAGGGGAATTTCGTTGCCTCACTGCTCTTCTAGATTGGAGTGATAACTTTTTAAGAATTGCTTATATGTTGCAACACTGTCTTCTAGCTATTTCTGGTAAATAACTTTTTTCCTAAGATTCTTTGCTTTGTGACAGTACTTTTTCAAATATCTTACAACAGGAGAAGAGGGGCTGGGGTGGAGATGGTTACTTAGGCGCTTGCCATTTTTAAGTAAAATACACTCCAGGAACACTGATGGAGCACACAAAAGTTTTCAAGACTAAGTGCCAGATCCTGCACTTGGGTCACAACAACCCCATGCAACGCTACAGGCTTGGGAAAGAGTGGCTGGAAAGCTGCCTGTTGGAAAAGGACCTGGGGGTGTTGATCGACAGCCGGCTGAATATGAGCTGGCAGTGTGCCCAGGTAGCCAAGAAGACCAACAGCATCCTGGCCTGTATCAGAAATAGTGTGGCCAGCAGGAGCAGGGAAGTGATCGTCCTCCCTGTACTCAGCACTGGTGAGGCCGCACCTCGAGTGCTGTGTTCAGTTTTGGGCCCCTCGCTACAGAAAGGACATTGAGGTGCTGGAGCGTGTCCAGAGAAGGGTAACAAAGTTGGTGAGGGGCCTGGAGCACAGGTCTTATGAGGAGCGGCTGAGGGAACTGGGGTTGTTTAGACTGGAGAAGAGGAGGCTGAGGGGAGACCTTATCACTCTCTACAACTACCTGAAAGGAGGTTGTAGTGAGGTGGGTGCTGGTCTCTTCTATCTTCCAGGACGAGAGGAAATGGCCTCAAGTTGTGCCAGGGGAGGTTTAGATTAGATAATAGGAAAAATTTCTTCACCGAAAGGGTTGTCAAGAACTGGAACAGGCTGCCCAGGGAAGTGGTTGAGCCACCATCCCTGGAGGTATTTAAAAGATGTGTAGATGTGGCTGTGGTTTAGTGGTGGACTTGGCAGTGCTAGGTTTATGGTTGAACTCAATGATCTTAAAGGTCTTCTCCAGCCTAAATGATTCTATGATTCCAAAATGAAAAGAAGAAACATTTAAAGATGTTCAGCTTGTGTCTTCCTAATATTTAGAGACAGTAAATTTTTCAGTCCTAAACCTAACATTGCACCTGGTCACATATGTTTATTGCTATTGCCTATTTTTCTTCATGTCTATGTAAGTGTTAATTTTTTAATACTTTGCCAAAAAGATATTACTGCTCTTTTGAGAGTGGAAAAAAAAAATATCTGAGAAGTGCATAGCTTTTATGAGTTATTTGCCCAGAAAATTAAGCTTAAATGACTGCAATTATAAATTCAGAGTTTAATACAGAATTAAAAACAGACAAATGTTTATATCATAAGCTACCATATATAAGTGCTTTCTGCATTTTTTTAAGCTGACAGAAATGTAAAATTAAATTATCAAGAGGTTATGATGATCAGGATTTAATTGAGTGATACACAGGCTGAAAATAACAAGTACTGTGAGCAGTGCTGTTTGTATCTTTTTTTTTCTTCTTTTTTTTTTTTTTAATATTGAGTTGATCTTAAAAATACGATTAACCCACTGGTTTAAAGGAGAAACCCTTAATAAATGACCTGTTGTCTTTGTTTAGACGGATTCTTTCAAGATGGGACAAGACTTTGTTAAAAACTTCCCTGACAGTGTGGACAGTCTGGAGGATGTGGATGTGACTTCCAGAATGTTTGACCTTGATTCCTCAAACAAGACTGTATCTAAAGATGATGTTCACAGCTTTACCGCAAATAGAAGTACTCTAAGTGCCTCATCAGAAAGACTCTTAATACAAGATGCTCCTAAAATGCAGTGCATAAATCAAACATTTTCAACCAGTAGCAATAGCAATAAAAACTTAACCAGTGAACAAGGACACAGGATAAATAAAAGAAGGAGGAGTGACACTTTACAGAGAGAATCCTTAAGGTTCATGAAAGGAGTAATGGATGAATGTACTCATGTTGCTAACTTCTCAGGTATGCATTTATTTGTTTTAATGTGCAGTTTGGAAAAGTACCAGGGAAGGAAAGGTATTTTCTTCATTCTCCATTGTGTAAATCTGCTGGCATCTTAGCTAAAATATGAAAATATCTGGAGTGTTTTCAGTAGCATCTATTTACCACTCAATTTCCTAATTGTTTTTATGTTTCTTCTTAATGGCCAACCAATGATAAAGTGAATTAAGAATTTGCCTTTCAGTATCTTTGCTCAGTTTTCTCTGCCTGTGCACGTACCCACTGAGGACTCTCAACCTGTCCTAGGACATACTTTGACTTCAGACAGGTTTCTGACAGAGTTGTCTTTGAATGTCAAAACATTCTTGATACTGAGACCCCGTGCCACTTCATTTTTTAATTCTGGCGTTCAGTACTCCACTGGTAAATGTTTTAAAAAAAAAAAAAAAAAAAATCCAAAGATTAAATCCAAACACTAGCATAGATTTCTTGGCTTGGACAATGTCCCAGATCACTGCTAGCCAGGGATATTTTGTGACAAATACCAGTGAGTGCTTTCCTTAGCTTTAAAAGTTATTTCAGTAGACAGAAAAAACCCTGTAAACTTATATTCTAAGTCCAGATATTCTTCTTTATCTAGACACTTATCCAAGTATCACTTAGCTAAAGCATTAACCTTTCTTGAAACTTAAGAGGATCTGTGATCCTAAGGCACTTGTCAAAGTGATGTAGTCCTTTGTGTCAATTGTCTCCCAGGTCTCTTGATGCTCTGGGAGACATTGCGTCCCCTGCCAGGTATCTTTGGAGTGTGTCTAGAGAGAAGCTTCAGAAAATCTGCCTAGCATTCAGATTTTGTGGAAACTTGAATGGAGGACTAGAATCTACCTTATCATTACATATCCTCTATAAATCATCTAGTATATGTGAAAGGAGAGGGTCTAAATTATTTGTGACACCCCATTGTCAAACATCTTGGCTGGTTGCTCTTTACCATACCACATACATTTTTTGTGAAGAGAGAACTCTTCGACATAATTTTGGTGTTATTTTTCTCAACATAATTTTGGTGTTATTCCTGTTAGTCAGTAATCTGATTGGTGCAATTCTGGTTATCAGGAATAAATATGTATAACAATATGTTGGGATTTTTATGTTGTAAATAAAACATATAGGAAACAGAAAAGAAAGTGAATATATACTGCACTTCGTCTGATCTCTCACATGAAAAGCTGTCTTTTTTCTTCTCCTTGAGGAAAAAAAATTATATGAAGCGTCTACTCTATTGAATTTCAGATGTCTCCTAGTTCTTTTCGTGAAAAAAAGAGATCTCAGAGAACTGACCTGAATGCTATAGAGTTTTGCTGATAAGAGGAAAGACAATTCTCCTATGATTCCTCAAAGACTTGTGAAGTTTTCTGCTTTAAGGGAGGGAAGGGGATTGATTAGTTTGTTTTTCTACTGATGGCCTCACTACTGTAATGTCAAAAACCAGATAAATTCTGCTGGAGACTTTAGAAAATATAATTTTATTAAAGCTTAGAATAATTCTAATGTTTTTAGAAATAGAGAGCATTTCTACAACGTAAATCTCAGCTGATGTGTTTCTGTTTCTTACCTTAGATGAATTCAATTTTGATTTGTTTTTCTTTAGTTCCAGTTGACCCAAGTTTAATCATAGTTGTACAAGCTAAGGAGGATGCATATATTCCTCGAACTGGGGTGCGCAGTCTTCAAGAAATCTGGCCCGGATGTGAAATTAGGTATCTGGATGGAGGTCATGTCAGTGCCTACCTCTTCAAACAAGGACTCTTTAGGTAAGGTAAACAGGAAAGTTTAAAAATAGTTGAGAGCTTAAAACCGTAACTTTGAGACATAATTTTTCTTCTAAAAGCAAGTCTATAATTACTCTGAAGCAACAAATACCAAATACTGCTTTGAAGAACAAGTTATTGGATCTGAAATAATTTAAAGAGAGTGTCAGCATTTCCCTTTTATGAGCAAAGATGAGGTGCAGTATAGCTCGGATCGTTCAGTAAGCCAATGGCAAGAGAATGATCCTTCTCACTCTTGTTTTCCTACATGAGCTTTTAGTTAGTTTGTTCAGCGGACACTAGAAAATATTTTTTAACCAGTGACTGCTTATGTTGTATTGCGCAACTGTTGTCTTTTTGCAAATGCTGTCCCCTGAGGATTAAAAAACCCACACAATTGAGGATGAGAATTGAAATATAAGCTTGACTGCAAGTGAGTAGTACTTGCGTGAACTCTTGCCTTAGAAATACTAGGCGTTGACTTTCTGAAGACAGTTTTATAAATCAGTTACATAAATGCAGTTCTTTAGTTTTAAAAAGTTAAATACTTGTGCTGTTAATTTTAAAATAGAAAGAATTAGTAAGACTGTACATCCCATTTAGGAAGTCTAAGCACCAACAAAAAGGAATAGCAATATACCAGGTCAAGGTATGGTAACCACTAGCTTATTGTTATTTAAAACTTCAGCCTTATTTTATGACAGTTGCTCAAAAATTATAAATTATGCATGTCTCTTTGACCCCTTTCCTGACATGTTTGAGTAGAAAACTCCTAATCCATTAACGTTTGCACTCGTATTAAAATTGGTAAACAGTCCCCCTCATTCCTGAAAAGTAGATTACTGGATTGAAGTGAGAGATCCCAGCAACAAGTGAAGGAGAAAAGACTACCTAATATCACATTTTTATTGAATGCTGTGTTGAAATTGTGATGATAGCTTTGCAAATATATTTGTAAATATATGGAAATACACACTTTACATCTGCCCTTTCGCAAATTATACAAATGATCTTCTTTTTTCCTTGTTTTAGACAAGCGATTTATGATGCATTTGACCGCTTTCTTCAGAAATATGCAGTTTAAAAATCTTCATAATATATTCAAACTGATCTCATTTGTACTTCGCTTACTGGAACTCATATTTGGAAAACAAGCCTTTTGCAGCGTTGAGTGGATGGTCACTGACTTTGACTGTTGTAGGTAACAACTATCAAAAATGGTGAAGTACCAGCATTACATTCATTTCAGCCAAATGCCATTCTGACACACTTGCTTCAGCTTTATCTGTGAAAAAACAATGGCAGCCTTTTTTAGTGCACGAATGGTTCATGTACTTCATGTTTAATCACCTTGTGTATTCCTTTAATTCTGAATAAATTCTGAATTGTGTACCAGTTGAAAACAGACCAATCTAAATATTGAAAGAATGTAAAATTTGCTGTAGGGCTAAGATGCTCTCTTGAGTTTAGTGTATTTCTAGTTTGTTCCAGGTACCTTGGTTTCCTCTTGCTTCCTCGTCCCCTTTCTATTCCTACTGTGTTGTACTACGGCTTTGCCAGCACTCAGCCTCTTATGTTTGTCACTGATTTTCTCTATTATGAATTGAAAATGAGCTATAATAGAAGGGGCAGCATCAAATCTTGCAAAAAGAGACTTTCAAAATTCAATGAAGAGTGAGAGACACATTTTCGTTCAATGCGTCCCTGAGATTTTTCTGCTACTGAATTAAACTGTGCCATTCCAGAAAATCATGTAGCAATTCATTGGTCAGTTTCACAAAATGGAATAAGTGAAAACAGAGTGTCTAGTGATTAATTGTTTACATTCATTCAGTTGGATAACATAAACTTTTTCTTCTAGAATTTTTTTTTTAGAATGCTAGAGGAAATAAAAATGTAATCATTTTTCTTTAGAAGCAGTGGCACAGAGTCTGATTCTAAGCAGTTAAATCAACAGCAGATTTTATGGTGCTATAAGGACCTGTTGGAAACATTTCAGCAGAGGTCCTTTTTAAAGTGCACTCAGTGCGGATATGCAAAATACAGTTTCACTGTGTAATATTAAAAATGTATGTGAGACAAAGGGTTATCAAAACAGTTCTGTTAGCTCCTTATTTTTCAACACTGTTTTTTTTAATTGGATGAAAAAAAAAAATTATGAACGCATTTAAGAAAATCCAAAGTTGTTTCTTCTTTTGGGATCAAAAATGCCAACAAATTACAGTAGAATAAAAGGTTGTCATGCATCAGCTGTATACAGTATCTGTCCACATCTGATTTTGTGGTAATCTCCTGTAACATTCTTTTAAAGTTACTTTGCAGAGAAGTTGAAAACTGAAACACTTCAATATTAATTTTAGTACAGTAATGACCAGAGTTACACAAAAACAAACAGAAAAACCCAGCCATTTTTCATGATATGTGACTTTTACACCTTTCAAATCAAGCACTTCATTGATCTCTGTGGTTAGTGTAATGGTTTTCAATAGGCAGAGTATGAAGCAAACAAAGCTCAGTTTATATAAATATATTCTCTTGAATTTTAGTCTGGCAGACAGGACTAGTACCTGGGAGGAAATAATGGTTCACTTGAAAATCAGATAAGTTCAGGTAAAACTGAAGTGCAACAATTTGTAATAACCCAGATTATTTAACATACAAATGTACTGAAAATTCAAAAGAAGTTGTGTTCTGTTGAAAGTTAAATGGCTTGTTTCAAGTGTTTTTTCATCATTTTAGACAGTGTTGCTTTCATATATATTGGGAGCAAATGTGAAGTGAGCAGCATGTTTAAATATAGTGAAACAATGTTGGAAGGTTTGAAATCAAATATAAGTAAGCTCACAAATTTACAGTTGAAGGCTTGAATACTATACTAAAAGATTTATGGGGTTCACATTTTACAAGCTCGTTCATCAACTAAGAGTGTTTTACAAGACCATTATCTGCTGTTCACCAGCTTTTTTAGATCTCACATTTTAAATGTGTTTGTGTGCTTTGTGTCCTGTTTCTGTTGCAGCTACGAGAAAGGGAGATAACTGGTGGCAAGGGAAAGGGCTTGAATAAATGGAAGAGAGAGAAAAGACAGATTTTGCAAGGCAGGGAGTAAGTGCAAAAAAAAAAATCAACTTCTCTATGCTACGAAGTATAACATGCCAAAGTAAATATTTTCAAAGCGCACAATACTAGGAATTACACAACTGATGGGAACTTGACATCCTGAGGTTAGTGTTCTGATGATATTACTAACGAGGTTTAACTTGCCAAAAGGGCATACTATTCACAGAAGCAGATTCATGCTAATGTAATCCTGTTCGTGAGACTGTCTTTTGGGATAAGTAGTGAAAGACTGGTCTCTGACAAGAATGAGAAATCACACTTTGCTATGTAACTAAAGTAATGTTGCCAAATATGAAAGCCCAGTAAGAAGCATTTAAGAAATTTCTCAGGTTAGAATAACAAAAAGGAAAAAACGAGCTCTGTGGTCTATTTCTGCCAGTTATCAGACACAGAAAGCTATTACCTGGCCTGTGAAGGGGGAAGTCTTGCTATGTAAATGTTTTTAACCTTTGGAAAATTGACTTTTTAAATCAGATTTTAAGGTTAAATCCTAAGAAAGCATTATTAATAATCCATTTTGATGTTAAATGAGAATGTGATTTTAACCCAGCAATTGCATGAGAAAAATACTGGAATAAGGTTCCTGCACTAAATCCAAATAGCAGGTAAGCCATTCTGTATGTCTTAAATTTATTGTAAAACTGGCCTTGATCATTTTTTGGTTTTAACGTTTTTCAATAAAAATCCTAAAAAACCAGTTTGGTGTCAGTTTTTTTCTTCCTTGTTAACAGGAATTCAAAATGCATCTCACTGTCACCCTGTAATCCTTTTTATTCCTACTAGTACCGTAGCACAAGAAGAGTAGTTAATCTACAGTGCAAGATAAAAGCTTCACGTAACAAACAGTGATACTGCTTTCATGTTTTTCTACATGCAGTGCCGAGTAAAGAAAATAAGCTTGTATCATCTAATTAAGATACCGTTGTGATTCCAATTTTATACTTTCAGAGCGTGTTGTAGGATTGTCCAGCAGTAATTGAAAAAAATCACCCTCGGTGGTGGTGGTTGCTCTTGCAAGGTGGGAAGGTAGTGGTAGGGTTTTGGAGTGCTGCTGCCGGGAGAAGAGGAGGCTACTTCATCGTCTGCAGCAGTCTGTCATACGAATGGGAGTATCACATGCTAGCTGAAAGGCTGCTTTGAACAGATAGCTGTAAATGTTACTGGCAGGTGCATCTCTGAGTCTTAATGATGTTTATATGCAAAAAAAAAAAAAAAAAAAGTCTTAGAAAATTGTGGCTTACTCTGTGGAATTGGAGCAGTCATTCTGACTGAAGCCTGCCGGTTGTACCCAGCAGCCAAGATGCAATCAATTTTATTTTGGTGCTCAGTGATGCTGTCTGAAAAGCGAAGGCTGTGGTAACACCTCTGCACACAAAGACTGACAAAACATGAGGAGGACAAAGGGAGTGGGTAATGCATTTGTCCTACCTTTGAAAGGAAAGGCTCAGGACAGAGTGAGAGGTTAGGTCTGGTGTGTTACCTGTGAGTAACCTAGGTAATTTTTTTTTAGTGTTTGTTTACACTTTTCTCTCCTGGCACCTAAGTGCTGATCACCATCTAGAACACACCACATCTAATCATTGTCGAACAGAGCTTTTTGTAATTTTTTTTCCCGCAAGTCCGAAAAACACCCCCCTCAAGAGTGACTGCTCAGCTTTTTTTTTTTTTTTTTTTTTAAGCAAGGATAGATCACTTGTGTTGTATTACTCTAGCAAGTCTGCAAAAAGGTACCTTTATGAAGGAATGGAGTCTTGTTGATTTTTCTTACTGGAACGTCGTATGTGTGTGTATAGATACTCTTTAAATAGTAGATTAGAAAGTGAAAATCCTTGGATCCTCAGAACGCTATTTTTGTTTGGTAGCTGCTAACATTTTGAGGCAGTAAATATTTTTTATTTATTTATCTTAATTGCTTCTGTCTTGTGTCGCTTTTTTTTTTTTTTTTAAATGTTGATCTTAATTACAGTTGGTTGGGCAGGGAAGTTTCTTTATCTTAAACTGTCAGCTTCTCTGTCAGCTTGGCTGTAATGATAAGTTATACAGTACTGAAAGGAGGTTCATGTAGTTTGTAGGCATGCAATTCTTCATGAAAAACTATGACATGAGTAAAATGCTACTGCATTATGTAATCCTGTAATTAGCAGCGTTTCCTGCTACACTTGGATGCTTCTACACAGAGCAAACATAAGCTTTAAAATGTAGAGTAGCTCGTAACGATTGTTATTCTCTTGGTTTCACGTTGTATAAATCAGCCTCTTTTTCCAAATATGAGTATTTTAAATACCGTGCTCTTAAAGGAAAAAAATCCTGTGAGTTTTGCCGAGGAACTCTGACTTGCCCTGCTAGAAAGTAACAAGAGGGATGATACAAAGTGGACAGAGAGTTAAGGATGAGTCTTGGGCAACTGTAAAAGCTTTTTATACGCTCTTCAGGCCCAGTCCATCCAATAAAGTATACAGTAAGCTGCCTACTACCACAAAGTTAGCAAAACCATATGTACAAAAACGTACTGGTCACCTTTACTGTTTTTTTTTGTCCCCACATGGTTAACTCTTAATCAGTTTCCTGCTTTTTTCCTGGCGTATGCAGGTTCCTGGACTGCAGTATTGCAGTGTTCCTGAAGTCCCGGCTGGCTGCATCTGCTTCCTTATCTTCTAACGCTGGTACGAGAAAAAAAGAGGAAACGGGAGGTTAATCCCCTTCTTACCAGCGACTTAGGTAGGGCCTCTGTACTTTGGTATCACTCTAACCTCTGCTTAACTTCTGAGTTTGGGAAACCAAATAAAAGATGCGAAAATTGTTTTGAACAGGTGGTGTGACTGATATGCCTGTTTTCAGGAATGTAGATGTAAATGTACACAGATATTGGCTTTTTTCCCGGTCAAAATTATTCACTAAAAATGGTTTCCTCCATTCCAAATAAATTTGTCACTTGCAATGTGCAGTTGGCATGTCCTTGTTTTAGTAAATTTATTGCATCCAAAAGAATTGAGTTCTTAGTTGCGAAGAAAAATGTTTCTAAGAGTTTGAAGATTTGCTTTCCTTTTAATTATTTTACATTTTTTTCTCGGTATAAATTTAAAATGAAGAAAGAATACATGTGTCAGTTATTGTACAAAAGTGCTTAGAAGCAATAGTTATTTCTTTTTTCTATTTATGAAAAGAGAAATTCCTCACTTACTACCAATGTTTGGAGCTTAAATCTGCAGTTACAGAAACGTGCATTGAAGCGTCTATGCGGTTTGCTTACGGTAGCGTACCAATTGTGGTAGATGTTTGAATTTCCAGCCTTTACCACAAAAGGTCGTTAACTTCCAAATATCTTGAACAAAGCAGCAAGCACCTGAGGGGTTTCTTCTCTGAGGTAGACCTGAGCCTCAACCAGGTGATCTGATCTCGTCACACCTGACTGAGGTGTCCACGAGCCGCTTCTGCGGGTTGGGACAGTTGAAGTGCTTGGTGGCGTAGAAGATGGCCTCTGTTCTTTCGAGCTGCTACTGTACCCACGGATCCAGAATCGTCCTAAAAATGCCTTGGTGCCTGAAGAAGTGTTAGCTATGGTGGGGTTTTGGTGGGTTTGTGGGTTTTTTTGTTGTGTTTTTTTTTTTCTTCTGTTGAAGGGGTAGAAGTATGTACAATCTCATTAAAGCAGAGAATAATGTTACCCCAAACAGAACATACTTTGCTGCTGCGAAACACTGGAGATTTGGTTAGTTGTGACACTACTTCAAAAATATTTGACTAGCTTTATAAAAGCCTATTTAAGAATTTGCTTAGTTCATTAGAGAGATGTTGGCTTTTTTTTTATTATTTTATTTTGGAAGGCCTTTTATAGGAAAGGGAGTAGAAGAGGGCCAAGAGACGGAATGCAAGAAATGGGAGAGGAAAGGGAGTCTGAAGGTGTAATCAAGGAGAATTTATGGAGATTGCAAAGAAGGAAAGGGGTGATTAATTTCACGCTGGAGTGGCTTTCCTCTTTCTGTGACCGTAGTGCTTCTGGGGTAAGGCAGAGGTGCGGGTATAACCTCCCGACGAATCCAGCAAGCGTGGTACGAGTGCACGTGTGCCGTTGCCAGATGATTTCTGGGAGCTCTTTGGCAGAAAGGTGGAGGAGGCACGGCGCGATAGCGAAGGTACCGCTCTGTTGCGATGCTGAAGCGACGCGCGCTTCCCTCGCTACTTGGACCCACGTATGTTCTCGGGTGCCCGCTGGACGCGTTTTCTAGGCCGCGCTCCTGCGAGTGCTGAACCGCAGAAGCCCGCTTCACTCCAGCGAAACGCGTTCATCCTCCTCCTCCTCCTGTATTGTGAGACCCTCGTCGCAGGGTACGAGTACGGGCGAGGCCTATGAAAGCGCCGTGTCCCGTCAGCATTACGTGAGAGCTTAAAACCGTCTTTGCGAGGGTGGGTCTGGGATGGAGAGCAGGAACTCGAGCAGCCAGTTTCAAAGTAGTAGTATTTGCTATTAAAAAAAAAAAAAAAAAAAAAAAATTACTACTCGTTCAAATGAGGTTTTCAAAGCTGAGCCGTGCCCTCGCTTGAAAGCAGCGGTGGGGCGATGGATTTATTCTTTTTTCCGGCAGCAGCAGCGGGGATCGCCGGGGTTCCTGCGTGGGTGGGTTTGCGTTCGCGGGGGTGGGGGACGCCCGTGGGCGCCCGCCCGCTTGGCACCTCAGCGGACCTTTCGTAACTCTTTGTAATTAACGCAAGCTCATTAAGGCCGGGTCAGAACGGGTGTGCGTGGGGGGTGTGTGTGTGTGTGTGTGTTACTGACAAAGGTGCTTAAACCACCGAAATAAACGGTGACGTTTTTTGTGACAGGGTAGCCCCGCTGCCTCACAGCCTAGTCCCGCCGCTTCCGCCGGCGCTCGCGCCCGGCCGCTCTGAGGTCATGACGCAGAGGAGTGCGTCCCCCCCGCCCCTTCCCCCCCCCCGCCCCGGCCCGTTCCAAGCCCCGCCCCTCCCCGCCGAGCGGGGCCGGTAGCGCCTCCCGGGGAGGAGGAGGAGGCGGGGCGGGGCGGGTCGCTCCCCCCCCCCCCCCCCCCCCGTCGCTTCTCCCCTCAGCCCTCGCGGCAGCTTGGGCCGAGGCGTCGGTTAAATGAGCGGCTGAGGGGAAGGAGGGGGCCAACGGCGCTCCGGCCCGGCCGGCGGAGCTGACAGGGGATCTCCCGCAGCCGGGGCGGACCGGGGCGGGGCGGCGGCGAGGGGAGGAGGCGGGCCACCTCCGCCCCCGCCTTGGCTTCCCTGCGGCCGCCCCGGCTGGCGGCCCCTCGCGGCGGGCGGCAGGGCATGTCCGCGGCGCAGGTGTCGGCGGCGCCCGCCGAGCGGCGGGGCTGGGGCCCTGAGGGCGGCGGCCCGGCGGTCGGCCGAACCCGGGAATCGGAGGAGCCTCGGGAATCGGAGGAGCCCCGGCAACCGGAGCCCGCTTCGCCCCGCGGCGAGGAGGCCGCGGAGGAGGGCGGCCGGCGGCGGCCGGCGGTGGAAGCCCCGCCGCCCAAGGAGAACCCGTGGACGAGGCGCAGACCCGCGCGGGACAGCCCCTCACCGCCCGCGGCCGACGGGCAGCTCGTCCCGCAGGACCCAGGTGCGGCGGCCGGGCCCGGTGTGTGTGTGTGTGTGTGTGTGTGTGTGGGGCGAGGCGGGGGGGGAGCGGCGGCGGGCCGGTCGGCGTGTGGTGTCGGTGTTGGTTTTCGTTTGTTTTGTTTTGGTTTTCTTTTTAGAAGCGAAACGCGCGTGTTTCTCCCCGCTCCCCCCCCCCCCCGGGGCGGGCAGCGCGCTGCCGGGCCCGGGTGCGGGTCGGCCTCGGCGGCCGTGCAAGCTCGGCGGGAGGCGAGCCGGGCCCTCGGGCTTTTGACATACATGGGCAGAGGAGGGAAGCGAGCGAGGGGAGGTGGGGTCCGGCCGCCGCCCGGAGCCGGGGCCGGCGCGGGGGGACGGACGACGACGGCGCTCGCTTGCTTTACCGCAGGTCTTTTTTGTTTAATTATATAGCAAGGTCCTCCGTACGATCCGTTACTTGGTTTTGCTTTCCAGAAGATTTGGGTGGCGGAGGCTTTAAGCGTTAACGAAAGTAGTCAGTTTGCTTGCTCTCGGGATTCAAGCTGTTTATGTGGAAAGAGAAGGGAGCGAGAGTAGCCGTGGTATAATTTTCTGGCCTTTAATCACTATGCGTAAGAGAAAGCTACTTTATAGGCTCCATACCGACTAAACGGGCAGATGGCTTTACTAAGTTGGTCGTCGAAGACCTGACTTGAAATGGCCAGGCTTTATGCTTAGGCTAGCAAAGAGTTCCTAGAAGTTAGCAGCTTCTCGGAGTATTGTTCTTGGCTGGAAGTAAACTGCTGACCTCAAAATACATATTTCAACCTGCATTTCCTGAGAAGTTCAATCTCAGCGCTTGCACCTGAAGGCACCTGACAAACCTTTTTGTGATCTCACAGTCGCTTTTATCCTTGAATTACACGTGTACTTCCTTCACAAAGAGAAATATATAATTTATAGTTTCAAGTATGCAGGTCGTGCAAGCAGAGGAGTTCTCCAGACCACAGAATCTCTACTTAGCTGAAGATCAAACCTTTTGGCAACATATATAGTCATCTTTATCATCTCGACTGTTTCGTTTGTGTGTACTGACGCACTCATAAATACCTATTTGTGCATAGCTTCTACAATCCTGCTTGCTGGGCAGCAGCTTGTGGTCTTGTCCATGCATGAAAGGGAATTTGTCACTCATTTGCCTTGCTGTGGCAGTAATAATAATGGTACATCAGAATCATTGCGAAAGCTTCTTTTGTTGCATTAGCCACCTCGTGCTTCACCTTCTGTAAAGTTTACTTTTCCACTTAAGGTAGAATACACAAATAGTTGTTGAAGGAAGGAGGAGAAAGGAGGCGGTGACTTCACGTACTGTGTGCATTATATGCTTAATTTGATGATTTCAGAGAATGAAAAATTATTTTTCTTCTGTGTAAAAGTCGTGCTTACCATTTATCAAGTTAATATTAAACCGAGTTGTTGCACCGGAACATCTTTTTCAGTGGCAACTGTATAATTGAGCAAATACGGGAGTCACTGTTGCTGGTAATGGCATCACTGAGGAACGCATACTAGGGTGCGTGTTTTGGTTTGGCCAGCACCGACAGCACCAAGAAGGAGCCACTGCTCTTTCCCTTGTAAAAGACAAAGCAGCTGATCTTTCCTGGGTGTTTGAAGGAAGGAATTGCCATGGGCCTCCATCTGCAATGAGGGATGTATTTTGAAGTAACTAATTGCATGTTGGCAAAGCAAAATCAGTCACGCTAGGCCCTTATGAATGTAGTAGTATGGAAATTAGTCATGTGAAATAATAAGTAGATGAGCAAAAATACTACAGGCATGGAATGTAAAACTATCCGTAAAGAGGATAATAAAACGTAAAAGAATCTCACATCAAAGTAGTGACTGAATCCTGTTCGACTTGTTGATCCTGGCTTAATTTGTTGAAAGTTTCCTGAGACGTGCACATATGGTGTGTTCAGTGATAGTTACACGCTTGAGAAAATTGACCCCAGTCTGTCATCTTTTGACTTTCAATTTAGCGTGGCATTAGTTTGTAATAGGGGCAAACCTGACTCTTGTTACTGAAAGAAACTGTTAATGTCAGCTGACACTAGAAGGAAAAAAGTAATGTAAAAGGCTTAAAATTCTTGGCGAAAGAATTCGGTCAAAGCGTTGTTACCGTGCCCTATTATGTTTTTGTCTCGGACATGTTAGTAGGTTTTAATCATGTTATAGTAAAGCGAACATCTGATGTAAACATATTTGAATTTTTCATGGTATGTTTGTTACATTTTGGTGTTTCTGACTAAGCTTTTAACAAAGCTTAAAAAACTTTTAAGTTATTTTTATAAAAAACTTATTTATAAAAGTTTATTAAACTTTTATTAAAATTTGCTTTTAAACAGAACAACTTCAGAATTTTACAGCTATTTTTACATTCTAATCTGCATTTAACTTATGGAGAAAGACTGGCAGCAGTATAAAATTGCTAGTGAAATTAATAGCCTTCTGTCTAATCCCAGTGATCGTGAACGCAGGGAGTTAGCTTTAGTATAGGCTGTCAGATGATGACAGGTACTTCTGCGGTGTGTCTTCCTTCCCTTGTGGCACCCAGCCAGCCAATATATTGCAGTAAGTCTTCAGTTCTTCAAGTTGAAGCTCTGTGAGTAAAAGGAGAGGAAAGGTTGCGAGGAAGAAGTCCTATATAATCCTATAGATAATTTTTTACAAGGTAACAGGATAAGCTTTTTTTAAATTGAGCTAACAAGATGTGTCCACATGGAAGCTGCACAACCCAGCGTTAGTCCCGTATTCCTTGTTTTTCCTCAGCTACCCCTCAGAGCCGGGCTCTCACGGAAGAGAGAGCCTTCTCTCCATATAAATATATATATTCCTTCCTCCATATAAATAATTTGCCCAGGATGGAGTTGTTGAAATAATTTTATTACGAAAGTTCTCCCACCTCTTCGTTTGATGAAATCCAAAGTGCTGCCCTTTTTGTAAGCTTGCAAAAGGGAATCTGAATGACAAGTTCTCTAGTCTTCCTGTGATTTGTATAGCTGATGTGGGTCTCTACTAATTCATTAGATGATTATTCAAAAATTGTTCATGACATTTATGAAAGTATTCGATGAAGCAAAATACCTGTGCTGCTTAAGTGGTTGAAGTGGGTTTGCTTCCTAGTGTGCTTGAGTGATGTAGTTAATTAAAATAACTGCACACTTCAGTCTTGTATTGTGCTCCGTTTGTCTTTTTTCATTGTATTTATTTCTGGGCATCAAAGAACACCTTTTATCTGATTGATATTCTGGTAGCAGACCCAGTTCACTGTAGTGCTATATGGTATAAATTGATTTGCTTTAGTCTGTTAGCAAAACAGGTTGTAAAAGTACAGTTTAGTAAAGGTATACTGTGTTACTAGGAATAGCAAGCTTTTGATTAATAATTGGTAAACGATCTGATTATCAAATTTTTTTGTGTATCTAAGGCAGATACTATCGTTAGTTCTTATGAATTCACCGAGTGTTTTAATAGCAGCTTTTAAAAATTATTTTTAAAATTATCAGAAGGTACAACATTGACGGTTACCCCAACCCTGAAGGGATTAAAAACATTATCTTCACAAACCTGCTGTCTGTATTTTAGTTGTATATAACAGCATATGTCATTTTAGATGGTAAGGTTTTTGTTGTTGTTGTTGTTTCTAAACTGGAGACCTGTTACGAGAGAGAAATCTATCCTGCTGTCTAGAGTTGAAGACATGCTACTGGCTTGCTGTGCTCTAGCACGTGCTCCCTTTAGACTGTGAAAGCTTTTGTAGAAATTGAGTCACAGGTTGCAGCTTTCTAGAAAGAAACTAAGACAAAAATGAAATGAGAAATGAAATGCAAGGAAAATAAATAGTATAAGGTTAATCAATCATGTATTGGGGATTTTTTTTCCCTGTTGCTTGCTGTATTGAAAAAATGACTGGTTTTGAATGTAAATAGGTGGAAGGATGTGCAGGTGTCATAACTCATTGCCTTGGTTAGTTGTTCACATAGTGAGAAGAAGGTCAATCTAATGTAGTTTTGCTATAAAATGCTAGAACTGTTGTAGGAAAGGATGTGAGCATAATTACTCTTTAGGTTTTTTTTTATTTCCCAGAATCTTGGATCTAAATCCATGCTCTAGATTTAAATTATGATATACTGCAAGGGATTGTTTTGTCACATTTGCAAGGCTTTCACGTTTATCTGTTAAAACGATAGATTTAAGCAGAGCTTACCTTGTTTAAAAATGAATTATACTGTGGAGTTTCAAACTGAGCATTGAAAGGAAAACGTTGTACAAGATCCAGCAAACATGTTCCACTGAAGTTTTGAAGAGCTGTTCTGCTGGGTGATTTCAACCGCCTCCTGAAGCACTTCTGGTATTTATGCGATATTGTTCCTTCACTGAAGGAAATACATGTGCAGTCCAAGTAAACAATAAAACTTGAATATTGTCTAGAAGTCCTTACAGGATAAACCGCGTTTGTGTCAAAGGTAGAATGTGTTCCACCTTTTATTAATAGACTTTGCTTTCAGAAGAAATTGACAATAAGATCGCTCCCCTTCTATCAGAAAAAATTACTTGCTGACTAATTATTTGCAGAACTTCAAACCATCCATTCTGAAGTACTACTACTGAAAACGTAATTTGTCTCATAATCAGTGGTACGTCTTTATGTACAAACTTTGCTTCTCTTGCCTCTGCACAGCATCCAATCTGCTTTTTCTTTTCTGTTGCTCCAGAGGATTGCTGCTGGTTTTGTGGTTCCAAAATTCATCTCTCATTTTTCAGAACTGTCATCCCATGTATCTTGACATACTGCACTTGGCATCTTTGCATATCCATGTCTTTCTGCAGAAAATACCTCGTGTTGAGATGCGATGTATTAAGAGACTTGGAAGAACCAGAATAAAAATGGCTTTGAAGGCTGATTTCTCTCTTCGTGTGGATGGCATCTTTACTGGATGGAGTTCAGTGATTGAAAGATGATCATTGGCAGTTAAACTTCCTCATCTTTAATTTTTTTTTTTTTTTCCTCCCTCAAAACTTAGCTGAAATCTAGCAAGTAAAGTAATTGAAGATAACTGAATTCTTTTATCAACATGGCATGCCTTACTAAACAAGTTACCTTATAGCATATGACTGAATAAACCATTTTAATACAGTTAGGTTGGAATTAACAGTAAGTGAAATAGTTTATTTGCAAGGGCTTGCTGGGTTCTGCTGAAGCAATGTACTAAAGATGCCATTTCTGGGTGTTCAGCACTGTTATGTGATGTTGAAACTAAACACCAGAGTAATATTAAGCATAGAGCTTTTATCTAAATGCACTCTAGAGTAGCTTTTGCCTGAACAGTGGCTCTAGGCCTGTTCGTAACAACAGATGTGACTTGGGTAAAACCTTTAAGTGATCTGATGTTTTCTACTCTCCCACCCTCCTTTTTTCCCCCTCCCCCCCTTCCCTTTTATCTTCCCTTTCATGCTTCACACTAAAATCCAACTCCCACACAAGAAGCCCCAGAAAGCTGGTCAGGAACAATCGGTAAAATTTGGTTTTGAGCATGGCTCTTCTGGGAGGACAAGAAACTCTATGGAGTTGTTTTCGGGTAGGGAAGTATGGAGCGTGGTGAGATCTTGAGCCTTTGTGTTCAGAAAGGGCATCATCAACTAGGCGGTGTGTTGCCTAACAGTAATTTTCTTTTCATTTAGTGTGCAAATGCATCTTCCAAGTCTTGGATTACTACATACAGATAAGAGAGATTCCTTAAAACAAGTTGGGTCTCATTCTGTCGATTCAGATAGCCTCTCCTGCTGCCTGGAATAATATCCCATGACTAAGATAGTGCAGCGACATCGAGTCTTTTATTTTTGAATCCCTTGCTACGCCCTGGTGACACACAGAGTAGAAGTTCTGGCAGAGCCATCCTTCGGCAGCAATTTAAGTAGAAGTGCTGTGAGATGGAAAAAGGGCTTCAGTAAGGTAATTGAACAGCTAAAGAGAGGTGCGTGTTTACCGACTACTGGAGGACAAATGCTATGGCCAGTCAGTTTACCTTTACAGATAATTGGCAGTTTTGTTGGAGAAAATTACAAATTTGTTTGCTGCTCCACCTCTACAGCTGTTTGTCTTGTTTTGTAAAGGGCAATTAGTTTACTGTTGGATGACAAGTAAAAATTTGGATTACACAGTCACTGTGTTTCTGGAAGCTCTCAGTCTAAAGTTAATTGTGGCTGAATAACAAGAAGGAGGCAGTTTGGAGGGGGTGTGCTTTGTCTTTGTTTTAAAAAGCAGATCTGTAGGAGAGGAAGAAAACCTGCTGGTAAATGGTGTGGCAAAGGTCAAAGGCTGATCAGCATTCGTTGAATTCACATGTCTTGTGTGATGTGCAAGCTGTATATAGCAGTATTAATATAATTTACAGTGGAATATGGAGTATACTTCAGTTTGTGTTTTTAACGTTCACAGTATATTCCAGGAAGTAGACAGAGAGGGTTTTCAGAGTCACTGGGGCACGAGGGTGGGGTTCCCAGTGTGAAGCTGTGATAAGGAAGATTAGTCACTGGATGTGAAAGAGATAAGGGTTGAGGAGGTGATGTTATCCCTGTATGAAATAATAATCCACTAGTGATTTCAGTCATGTTCAATGTTTCAAGCTTGTCTTGCAATAAAATACTGAATAAGGAGTTTCAAGGAAGGGTTGTGACCACTTCTCTATGGGAAAATACACATTGGCAGAACAGAACCAGGGCTTAACAGGAGAAGTTAAGAGGTAGTTTTCCCTTGTCTCAGTTCTAATCTCCCAAGAAAAATTGCCTGATACTAGTGGTTATTTTTCCCCCTGAATTCCCAACGCAAGAAGTAGAACACAACTGAGATGAGTAGGGAAAAATTGCACAGAATAAGAAAATCGGGTTCATATACGGAAGGGTAATTGCACATGTACTAAAATACATAGTATTTAAAGTTTAAATAGACTGGGTTTTTTTCAGTGTAGGTTATTGATCCTAGATCGTTAGGCCGAATAATGTTGCCATATATGAGAGCACTCTTTACAAACATTATATTAATTCCTGGCAGATATTACTGGTAGAAGTATAATGAACTCATGCTTAGGAGGTCAGATGGGATCATTATTATAAAGTTTAGGTCTTGACTCGGTTTGCTTCTTAAAATGTATGAGTGTCAGCTTTGTTGCAAATGCACATATTTATCATAAACTTATCCACTGTGGAATTTGGGCATTAAAATTTATTAGTCTTCATGTAGTTTTTATAGTAATTTTCTCTTTTCGCCTTTCCTTTTTTTTTTTTCATTGGTTTGGCTTGATTATGAGCAATATGGCTAAATTTTATTTGGTATTTGAGTAAATGCATATAAAAGGAAATTACTAGGAATTTGTGAATACGTAATTGCTTCTGTGTTTTTTTTCTTGCTTGCATAATGATAGATTTCATAAATTCAGTCTTATAAATACAGCTTCTAATAGGATAACTTTTAAAATGTGTTTCAGGGGCTCATTTTCTTTGCTACTTCTTAGGTTAAAATACCAGCGGTTTTAGTCTTGACCTTATATCTCAGCAAATGCTTAAATACTGTGTTATACAGTATCCTGTACACCTGGTTTTCAAGATTATTTACAATCATTGTGAATGTGAGTTTCTCAGTGTCATGTACTATTAGTTATTTTATGGAGATGTTAATTGACTTCGATACCAAGGCCTCAAAAAACCTTTGGTGTAGTATGATAGGTCATTAAACAGGGTTGTTAAAGTATGCCTTCCTTACTCTTTTAAAGTGCAGTCTAATTCTTCGCCTGAAAATATTTTTCTTCCTTTTCAGAACTACAAAATTCCACTAAAGTTATAAAAGCAGTGAAACCCAGGACAAGGAAATGCAGCAAGGTTTGTATTTGCCAGAAGGACATTTAGCTATGAGTTACTGGACTGATTGTGTTAGAAGTCCCAGTTAATCTAACCTGTTAATATAAACTGGCATTTAGCTCAGCTGATAATATGGTAAGAAAATGAAATAATTTCAAAGGAGTATTTCTGGCTGTAAATATTCAATTTGGTAAATAGCTGATATTACTAAAATAAAAAGATAGCAAGGTATTTTGAAGTTACAACTGGAAGTGTTGTGTTCTGCCTTGGTAATGGTTAGTTTTGAAGACAGAGAAAAGTAAAAAAGGAAGGGGAATTTAAAATTTGAAGGTATGCTAAAGTGGCGTATGTATGAGGGATAAGGAAAGGCACTTTTATTTAAAAAAAGCAATGGGATTATATAAAAATGTGAAGGGGCTGCCAAGAAACAACATCGCTTGAGCACAAGTGATGCTAGATTGGTTTTGGAAATCCTTTTTGCATGTCATGTGATGTGTGTTCTTTATGTGCTGTTATAAATTTATCGTTATGACAACAGGAGACACTGAATCCTTTTTATTGAAAAATGAAGTTTCTAAAATTCTGTACAGTCACCCCTTTTGAGGTTGAGTAGTATCTGTGCTCAAAGGTCTTCCAAAAGCTAAAAGACTTTTAAGCAGTAGATGCCTTTAAATCACATGGGAAGCTATGTGTGAGGCAGCATTTAATCTGACAATTGTTTTATGCGTGCTCAAAAGTCATAAGCCCTCTTGGTTTGTTTTGTAATAGAATGTAGAAAATTTTGTTTGCTTGCTATCTTTTTTTTTTGTCTGTGCCCGCTTAAAATATTCTTCATGAAGGCATCCTTTAGACAGTTATACAAATTACAAGCTAAGATGTATTGGACCTTGATTTGGATGTAACTGCAATGAATAGTTGTTTCTACAATTGATCATATTCTGTTTTCAAAAGTTCTGTGTTTGTTTTCTGTTGTATTTCTCAGTTTTTAAAAATTGCTACTTCTAACAATTCTGCTCAAAGAGTTTGTCTGGCCATCTGAGCCATGAGTGATATCTTCCACATATTAAAAAGGACTAAATCTAGGAAGTAGTATAAACTGTTTTTCATCTTTGCAGGCTGATGATTTTGGTGATATCACAAACTGGCCAACACCAAGCGAAATAGCGAACAATGAAGTAAGTATCCTTTGTTATTTTCTGTATTATTTATTTTAAAATCTATATTGACTTCTCTGCTTAATACCATTCCCCCCAGAATGTGCTATGGCTGTTGTAAGCTTTCAGCAGAAATTTTGTCAATGATTCAGGATACTGGTCTGTGCTTAACTGTCTGCACTGGTACCAGAATTTCTGAACCCTTCACAAGCCTGCACACATACACTCCATTTATCCTTAGTGGTGTTCCAAGGACCTGTAGGTAAAAATGTGCCATATTTACTCTACCATTTTAAAACTTGTATTTCCCTTTTCTACTCGTTGGGAAGTTTATGCACAGATGAGAAGGCCTTTGGGGTTGTGAACATGCTGCCCTCCCTTGTGGCTCAGAATGCTTTGTGCAGGTTGTTTTAGGACAACTTGGTTATCCTTGCCCTGTTCCTCCGATACGTTTTTCCCTTGCTGGATCTTTAGTTAACATCTATTCCATCAAATTATCTTCCTTTTACTTTATCTCAAGTTATAAGTGCATAATATATCTTACACCTCTTTTATGCTATTTAAAACAAGAACAGAGCCCAGGTAATTGCAAGCTATGAGGTGCCATTTCACTCTTTGCTTTGGTTCTGCAGCACCCCGTGATGCTTTTACTGTTACTGTTTTCTTGGTGAGGGAAACCAGAAGATTTGGGTTCAACAATGTGCATTGTATAATTGAAAGTGCCAAATGAAAACTGAAAAAGAGTATTAAGGTAGTTTGGCATGAAGCGTTTGTCCTACGGGCTCAGTTTCTAACACTCTCCCTTCTCCTTCAACTGATTGTCGTAACTTTGTTGTTTATGTCAGCAACAAAATATTTTTCAAGTGTCTAACCAGGCTTTTAGCATTGCAGGTAGAAATTCTAGATGTCTGTAGATTTGATACAACATTATGTTTACTGCTAGGTAGGATTTGCCTCCTCTTAGTAGCTTGTTCTACAGGATCTCAAAGAAAATATTTGAGATTGCTAGAATGATCTTAAAAACCTGAATGAATTATAGGCCAATAAATGAATGCTCGTTCAGTTGCTCACATACCAGTTAGAATACTTTAGTGTGTGCATGTTTCCCATCATGGTTTAGGATTTATACAAGATCCTTGATTTGACTTTTTTTTTTTTTTTTTAAGTATTAATAAGCTTCTCCATCATCCATATTCCTGTCAGTTGCTGAGACTACCACTTCAGGAGGAGACAGTGGTGATATACTTAACAATATCGTGAAGGATGCATGACTTGCATCCTAAAGCTGCTAATTTATCTGGTGGCATTAGAGGTGTGTAACTCTCAGCTGTGCATCAAACTCCTTCTTTAGCTACTCATAAGATTAGAAATAATTTCACCTCTGCTCTTTATACCTCAGATGCACAGCCTCTTCCTTTGCTGCAGCCTAATAAAACAAAAATGCTGTTCTTGATGATTGTGTGGTCAGTTCCACTATGCAATACTTTTTGTAACTTTTCAGAGACTACTGTTGTAACACAGGAGATACAGTGCAGAGAAACTCTGTAACTATGTCCAAAAAATAATTATTTTTTCTGTCTTGTTCTGATGGTCAGAAAAGGAGAGGGTCTGCTGAGCTTAGATCTGAGAGATTGAATAGCATTGAAAGGATTAAATTTTATGTCCTTTAATAATATTTGTAAATGCTAATATTGATTTGTGACTAAGTCTTAGAATATGCTTATTTTAGCATCTCTTTTTTTCCTTTTTTTGGAAATACTGGTTTTTAATGACTTAAGAAAACATGCACCCGTATCTTTTGCATTCTCTTTAGTACTGCAGGTCTTTAGCATCTACTTGGTTATTATGTCAGATTTTGATATGACTAATGATATCTGTACAGTACTAATCAGAGTGGCTGAGAGATACATAGGTAGTGTTTCATAAGAATATACACATTTGATATTTTCTGTCTGAAATAGTCTGCTTTAAGAGTATTTTTTTAAAGATTTTTGTTTTACTGGATGTCTAGTTTGTTTTGCATAGATATTAACTTTTTGCGGACTTAAGTACACGAGAATTTTAGTAGACAAATTCACGTAGTGTCTGTTTAAATACAAACTAAATGTTATTTGGTTTACCCCAATTGATTTGTCTAGGGGAAGGCTTTGCGTTCAAATTAATTATGGTGTAGTACTGCAGCATCTACTGTATGTACTCCAGCAGGTTCAAAGCTATCTCCACAACATAGGAGTATTCTTTCTGTTTGGCAGAAATGTCTGCAAAGCTTAATTTTGCAGGTAGATGTTATATCTGAACATAGAATGGTTTGGGTTGGAAGGGACCTTAAAGATCGTCTAGTTCCAACCCCCCTGCCGTGGGCAGGGACACCTTCCACTAGACCAGGTTGCTCAAAGCCCCATCCAACCTGGCCTTGAACGTTTCCAGGGATGGGGTATCCACAGCTCCTCTGGGCAAGCTGTTCCAGTGCCTCACCACCTCACAGTGAAGAATTTCTTCCTAATATCTAATCTAAATCTACCCTCTTTCAGTTTAAAGCCATTACCCCTTGTCCTATCACTACACTCCCTGTTAAAGAGTTCCTCCCCGTCTTTCCTGTAGGAGGTACCCTTTAGGTACTGGAAGGCTGCTATAAGGTCTCCCAGGAGCCTTCTCTTCTCCAGGCTGAACAACCCCAACTCTCTCAGCCTGTCTTCACAGGAGAGGTGCTCCAGCCCTCTGATCATCTTCATGGTCCTCCTCTGGACCCACTCCAACAGGTCCATGTCCTCCTTATGTTGGGGACCCCAGAGCTGAACACAGTACTGCAGGTGGGGTCTCATCAGAGCGGAGCAGAGGAGGAGAATCGCCTCCCCTGACCTGCTGGCCACGCTTCTTGTGATGCAGCCCAGGATACAGTTGGCTTTCTGGGCTGTGAGCGCACATTGCTGGGTCATGTCCAGCTTTTCATCTACTGGGATGCCCAAGTCCTTCTTCACAGGCCTGCTCTCAATCCCTTAATCCCCCAGCCTGTACTGATACCGGGGAAAAATGAAACTTTCTGCTATTCGCTAAAATGCTGCTCATTTTGCCTTCTTTGAAACCTGGTATTCTGTGGGATTTCCAAGAAGTGATGATCTGCAGGATGCTGGCACTACTCAAAGGCACACAGTTCCCCGTAAATGCCATATTCTGATGTGGGAAAAAATAAATCTGTACTCATACACCTCCACATCCTCTGATCTTTGGTTCATGTTCTGATTTAGTGGAACAGAATTGTCAAGAGTTAAGACCTACGGCTCCTTATAGTTTACACGAACATTTGGCATGCTGTTGAGGTTGTACAGCGTCATCGGAATTTCTGATTTACCATTCAGTATTCTGTAAGCACAGCTTTTTAATGATAATGAGTCTGAACAGTAGGTACTAGTGAGTAATATTTATTTATTTCTTATAAAATAAATTTAAATTCTGAGGTATTGAAACATGGTTGTCGTGCCCTCCGCAATTCTACATCTTCAGTTAAAAAAGAAACAAAAACTTTCTTAGTCTAAAAATTCTTTTTATAGTCTTGCCAAGTTAGCAGAAAATAGAACTACTTAAAATGAGACTTTATAAAACAACACCGTTCCTAAAACTCACCTCTTTTATACCTTTTGCTATCAGCAACTGTACTGTCAGAAATAATTACCAGTATCTCTTGCAGTGTAAGACTGTAAGTCACAGTAAGAAGCCAACAAATAAAAGAGAAAAGGAGGAGAAATCTGATCAAAAAAGCAATAATGGAATCAAGGACAACCCGGAGGGAAAGCCAGATGGTCCAGGAGATAATATTAGTGAAGATGAAGCTCACACTAATAACCAAAGGAAAAAAGGTCAGTCTGGGCACTATGTGTAATGCAGTAAGTCACCATTGATACGGTTACATTAATTCCAGTTGAATGACTTGATGAAACTTTTTGTTTTGCATTTTCTAGGTGATAACAAAATATATTGCTTTCTGGTAGGAAGCTTAAAACAGGCTTCCTTTCTCAGGTTTTGGAGTGTTCTGTTTAGTCAAACAGGAATTCTGGGAAAAAAGCAGCTTGTGTCCTACTGATGGTCTGTGAAGCTCTGACAGTTTCTGGAAAATTTTAGCATGGCTGTACAAACAATTACTGTCTCTTGCATCTTTATTTCATTAACTAGATAGTGCTATGTTAATTTAACTTCATATATATGTGTATGTATTACTATATATACTAACATTTTAATTTTCATGTTTTACTATTAGCTTACACTTTGAAGTGATCACTTGAAAACTAAACCAGGTTATTAATTTCTTTTTGATCCAGTCTGTTACATTAAAAGTAAGAAACAAACCTGTATCTCATTTGGTCATTAGACTTGACTAGGCTGGAGAAACAGCTGAGAGAGTTTTAAGATATTGCTGCCATCAACTGTTTCTTTTTCTTGCTTCCCTGCTGATATTTCTTCAGATCCTAAAGACTTTGTTGTTTAGATTTCTTAATCTTCCTAATTCCTAGATTCCTTAATCTTTCCTAATCTTCCTATGTATATATTAAAAAAAAAAAAAATCCTTTATTGCTTTTAATTTTTTCAGTCTAAGTGGAAATTTAAAGCAAAGCATTCTACAGGTGCAAGCTATATTTTCCCCCCACAGTGCGGATAACACATTTTTTGTCTTTGCTTATATTTCTTGGCTACAAAGGTATGAAGCCCACAATACCAATCGAGTATAGAACAGCAAATACTGTCATTAAATAAGTAGTTAGTGGATATTTTAGGCCAGCCTACAACAAAGTACAGCTTTGCCAATAATTTTTGTTGCCCTCAAATGAACTTAATCTGAGTATCTCAAGGTAAAAATACAGTACTGCAGCTAAATTCTCAGGAAAATTTTTACCATTTGTGATTGAAATCTTTATTTTAGTGGTTAACCTGATATGTTATTTTTATCTTTAAGTTTCATATGCAAGTTGTGAAATTATATAGTAATGATTTTACTGTATAAATTCAACACTTATGTAGCTATAAATTCTTGGTAATGGAGCTTACATCTAAAAATCTGTTACATAAAAAAAGCTCACCTTCATTTCGTATATTTAAAGCTTAGGTAAGGTTACCTTTCAGTCTGAGAAATTCCTGTTTACTGCATTGATTATTGTTTAGTCATTCATCATATCTTAAAATTTCCACGTTAAAGTTTCTCCCAGTTTTTAAACTTTGAAATTAACTGTTACTAGCTCTACAAGAAGAATTCTATAGAATCTTTTCAGGAGCTGAAACCTCATGTAGTACTACAATTAAGAGTAATACATTAACTTTTCAAGGTAACAAGCAGAAATGGGTGCCACTTCACCTGGATGATGTACGGTCAGACAGTCAAGAAAGACTAGGCTCTCGAACTAGCTCAAGATTTCTGCTGGAAACAAACAAGTTAATACCTCATAACAACAGACGGAATGAGACAAGAAGTAAGTAGTTTTCAATCTCTGGGTCTTTCTACTTGTGGCAAATAAAGTATAATACCATGTGAGTAGGCCATTAGATTGGCAGTTTATGTTGGAACTTGACCTTGGCTATGGTAAGTAAAACCTAGTGTTACTATTTGCCAATAACCAGGAAAAAATAAATAAATTGTACTGTAGTTTAACAAATTTTAAATTGGAAAGTTTTGTTTAAAAGCTTACTGTCAGTTTTTTTTTTTAACCTCTTCACAAATTGATCAGAGTTGTAATGTCTCAATCGCTGACTCTGCTGAGTAACTGAGTTTGGAAACAGTCTACCTTTATAGCGTGTGCTTGTGCTCTGAATCAGAGCGGCATATATTTTTCTCTTCATGGCTTCCTACAGAGTCTTGGGCCACAGCTTTATGATGCAGAAAGTTTGGGAATAGTCTCATAAGGTGGCTGCTTTGTCCTGCTCTACTGCTGTTCCTGCAGCTTGTTGCTACCAGAGCAATTGCTTGTGGACCTACACTTAGAACTCTGCTTTGGCAGTTCTACCGATGTTGTTTTTTCCTTTAAGTTGGACCAATTCCCTCAGTTTCCCAACCTATTTCTCAGCATAGCCATGCAAAAAGTTGTACTAGCACAACAGAGGGAGAAATGCACCACATCTGGTACTGTTTCTGGTCCTCAGGTGTTCTGAATACAGCTTGTCTGATGGCAGAAATCTTAGGCTGAATGTAACTCTTTGGTTTGTGTATTTGCATTTAAGTTTTAAAACTGCAATATACATTAACAATTTAAATGTTTGCTCGTTATAATAAGTGCTGGATGCTACTGAGATGGGATTTGTTTATGAAGTCATTTTAGGAACATTGATATAAGGGTGTGATCTGAATGTCTGAGGGATGAACAGGGGCAGGGGGAGGATTTTTACTAGTGTATCACTTTCTTCAGCAATTATTTCTCAGAAACCTGATGGTCAAATGACCAGAAACTTGTAGCATGAACTCTACCTCAAGGCTCTAGTGATTCAAGACCAGTTTCAGTGTGAGAGAACATAAGACATCTCCTGCTCTTCAGGAGCATTGGCTGTTTAAATAAAAAACTTGTTTCGGTCTTAAATACACTAGCTCATGAAGGTGTTATATGTAGGACTTTTGCATGTGTCTGGGCCACGTGTGCTCTCAGAGTGCAAAAATGAAACTGATTTGGGGAAGTAGTTCAAATAATGCCTACGCATTTGGGATCTCTAAGGTTGAGGGTAGCAAGTGTGAAGGCTAAGGTCCAAATTCCCAGTGAGACACATGTATAGATTATGATATTCTAAAATTCAGAGTCTTATTTGACAGGAAGTGAAATACAGGAACTTGAATGTATGAGCATATGTATTTTGTTGTAGTGTTCATTAAAAATAGTTGCTAGTAAAACAGGATTTCTAATACGAACAAAGAATCATGTCTTTAGTCAGTCCTGTGTTAAATTTAGCAACTCTTAATTTGATCGGAGTCTGTGTTCCCAGGCATTCCTCTGACAAAGAGGTCCCCTGGGATCTGGAAGACTATCCAATTACAACGTAAACTTTAAGCAAGGGTGACTGACTGAAGACAGAAGTCTCTGAGAGTGTCAGGAAAAGAGAAACAAATGGGATGAGAGAGTGTGTGTGAGAGAGGGGTTTATTTGCTCTCATGAGTAAAGTGAGAATTACACCTGTCCTTAAGTTTTGTGGTGAGCGGAGCCAAGGTGCCTGGGGTCTGGTTTGGACGTGCTTTCTTTCCTTCCTTCCTTTCTTCTTTTCTTCTGCTTCTCTCTCACTCTCTTTTGCTATGTGCAGACCACATATTTATGTGAAAACCTTACATAGATTCTTATGGTCATCTTAGATTTGCATCTGTTATCAAAAAGGGGTTCTTAACTTAAAAGCTCAGTTTGGGGCAGGACCAGCAGAGAATAAATGATTGCTGTTAAATGGGTGGAGTCAGGGAAGTGGTAGATGGCTGCTTCTGGGAGGGAACAAGAGGGAGGCTCTGGAGAGCCGTGGCTGTGGAAATCCTGCCCAGAGCAGGATTGTCAAGAGCTAGCAGCTCTTCTTAGCTCTTTCTAGGTATGGGTGTTGTCCACAGGAGGAGACTGTATTATCATGCCTAGAAGAATTGCATGATTATGCCTTCCTGACCCAAGCTGATCATAGGTATTGTGATCCCTGAGCTGGCACCAGAGTGTCCAGTTACTACAGAAGCATTTGAGATTGACTGCCAGTCAAGGCCATTTACTTTTCTTTATTGCTAACAGCTTCTGCCTGACTCGCCCTTAGGCCTGGCTGGGCAAACCTTACCATTTCACCCTAGCAGCTTTCAGATCTGACCTTCAGCTTCAGCCGGCGTGACTGAGTCTGTGGATTGCCTGGGCACAAGCTGAGAACTCTATGTTACAAGGGACTTTTTGGTGCTAATCATGTATTCTGCAGAGTCATTTCCTTCAGCCATTCTGAGCATCCAGAAAATGGAGAGAGACACTTTTCAGTGCAATGTTTTGTGGTTAATACCTAGGAATAAATCAGAGACTACTTAATTATACTGTGATATTTAATTATGATTGCAAGTGTTATGCTTTTTTTCTCTTAAAGATTGGCGTCGTGATAGAGAAAAGAGAGATGATCATGATGAAGTGTGCAGCGTGAGAAGTGAGGGTGGCAGTGTTCGAGGATTCTCCAGAGGCAGAGGAAGAGGTAGAGGCAGAGGAAGAGGACGAGGCAGAGGAAACCCTAGAAGTATGCAAAGTAGTAGATGCTTAGCAAAAATTTTAAAACTATGTTTATAATGTTATTGTTTGAGTTGTCTCAAAAAACATACCCTGTAGCTTAATATAATTAAGTAGCTTGAGTCTTTTTAAAATCAGATGCTGAAAACCAACAGTAAAATAGCAGTGTTTATCATGCCTTAAAATATTTGTGTGCTGGACTTAAAAGAAAGACAATGAAAAAATATTATGTTCTCTTTTATTTTGCAGTGAACTTTGAATATTCAGTTGGTTATCAAGAACTGTATGGGGAAGGAACTGACCAAGTATTTCAACCTGAGCTTAATGCTAGTGTGATGTATTACTATGGTGATGGAACAGGAGTGCAGATGTATTCTGTGGATGAAGCACTTCTCAAAGAATATATAAAACATCAAATGTAAGTAGATTGTTTAATGTACAAATATTTTTAGAGATCTAGTTCAGATAAAATAATTCATTTCAAACAGTGTTTAATCCTTATTACCCATATAAAGATGGAGATTAAGGCGTTTCAATTGAACTTATTGATTTGACCATTACCAGTGTAAGTTTGAATTTATTCACTGGTGGGGTGGAAGAACTTGAGTGATGGGGAGGAATTTTAAGGAAGCTGTTCTGCATCTTGTGCTGTAGTCTGGCTCTAACTCGTATACCTGCTTTATTTATGGTACATAGACCTCTTTTTATGTTGTCATGTAACTGAGATATGGATGTCTCTGAGCTTGTGCTTTTGAGTACTGTTGGTCTGTTTGCCTATAAAGCTCTTCTTGGGTGATGTAGCTAGATGTTTCCCTTATTTGCTCTCAATTTCACTTTGAGAAGTCTTGTTAGTTTTATGTTTTCAGAGTGTTTCACCTGAAACATTTAACTGAAAGAGAGTAGTTTTGCAATGATACTTGATTTTTCAATAATCTGAAATGTTTACTTTCTCGTGTACACCATTAGGCAATGAGAAACCATCTGGAAGACTGATTATCACCAGGAGACAAGTCAAAAAGGGCCTGGAAACCACTAGTTCATTTTAAAGAGACAGTTTCCACCACTGGCAGATATTTCATCTTCTGTACTTGCAACGGCATTTCTCTGCGATGCCTTTGTGGTGGTTTTTGATTGCCCTTGTATTCCATAAAGCAACTTGCTTATTTTATTCTTGCTTCTTTTGTTACAGTTGACGCAAAAAGGAAGAAAAAAGCCTCTTTAAGGGCAGAAAGTATCTGGCATGTGGCTATCAACTTCAAAACTTCTATTGCAGTCTTTATTGTTACTTTTGCTGCCAGGCCCCTATGAGACCTGACAGTGGACATGTACCCCCATGTCAGGATAATCGGCCTGCACTGTCCTCAGACAAGTGAGGGAGGAGCACAGACACTCCACTGTTGGCCAGATTTCTGGGCATGCAGTGTAGAATCCAGACCTTCTAAGGTAGGACATGATGATGTCCCCTTCTGCTGAGAAAAATGTCAGTTACAGCATTGGTCACATCTGACTTCTGGTTGTATTTGTATTTTATTTTAGCAACAAGAGGTTGGCAGGTGTCAATAGAAGACTTGGCATGGCTGGCTAACCAGAGCCATTGGTTGCTTGTCTGAAATAAACTCCTAAGGCAGTTTGATTATGGAGTTTGCTTTCCATGAGAGAGAGGGAGATTCTTGAGCAGGTTTAGAACACAACTTCACTATTTTTATGCTCCTTCAAAAAAAAAAAAAAAAAAAAAAAAAAAAAAAAAAAAAAAAGAGAGAGAGAGATGGTTTTGTTATCTATTCACTTCTTTTATCACATCAAAAATGATGGGAAACAGACTTTATTCATCAATTACCTATTATTAGCTTCTAAATGGGGATGGTTTTGTCTGCCTTTCATAATTTAGTTATAAAATATTAAAGTGACTATGCCAAAAAGGAAGTACGTAAAGAATAAAGCTACACAGACCTGTTAGGTCTCAGAGTTCCTTATGGAGTCCAAGATAAATCAGGATATATTAGAGAAGTGAGATTAGTTTGAATCCTAGTGAATTGATGAATTTTAAAACAGTTTACCTGCTTAATAGGGAAAAATCTTAGCGACTGTGTCCAACTGAGTTGATATGTAATTACAGAAAGAAATACACTGCTATCAAGCAGCTTATGCTTGTCCCAAGAACCAGCTTGATGTACAAGAGAGAGTAATATTTGTATTGCATACAAAAACATCTTTAACGTTTTTAATTACAGGCTGAAGTTGTCAGCCTGAAAAGTTTCAGTGCTTAGCAACTCCTCAGTCTGCAACACACAGTAGAACTCTATGTAAAGTCCTCTTTCTTTAAAAAAGAAAGAAAGAAAAGTTCAGACATGCATCCAAGTCTGCATCAATTCAAGAATATCAAAGGGACTCTGAGGAAAATGAAAAAGAAAAAGCTGGAGGGGGTGCATGTGTGTTTAGGTTTGTCCCTCTAGTTGGAGCAAACTTGTGCGTTGTCTTCATTTATCATTAATGGTCTTTCACATTCCTTTTTCTAGAGTGATGGACATCAAGTGAGGCAGTTTGAGTCAAGTTCAGTCATTGTCCATTTCTGCTTGTGGAATTTTTAACTAGGTGAATCGTTACAAGATTTTACCTTTACTGTATGACTGTAAAGGTAACATTAGTAAAATGTTGATATATGGCTTTTGTGCTTGCTTATCTTATAGATTGGGAGGGGAAAAGAAGTGTAGCAGTTCAGAACAGCAAATAGGATATTCTTGAAAGAAACCTTCTCTTTGTGCACAGTTGCTTCACTGATCAGTTTACGTAGCTCTGAGCGAGAGCTTAATTCTCCGAAAGCCTTATTCTCTTCTCTGCTCTGATTTAATGGCAGTGTTTTCATTTGTCGTATGTCTTACTGTCCAACTTTGAGACTTTATATTCATTCTGTCTTGGAGCTGAGTGTTTCATATAGAGAGCTTTTGCTTTGAATTTCTTCAGCTGCCAAAAAATTAGAGAAAGAAATGGTATCAAGCTTCTCGTTGGGTCAATGATGGCATCAGAGTCCTCTCCTCTTGGTAACTTTGGCCTTGATCCCAACTTCAGTGGAGACACTTAGCATTTTATACTTTGTTGAAATTAGAATTAACTTTATTTACATTTGCATGTGCGGTTTTTGGTGGTTTTTTTTTCCCCTCAGCGTTTTAATGCTCTCTTGTTTTATTTTTGCACTATCTCTATTTTTGTGTCATAGAATTTTAATTGCTCTCCATTAAATATTTCACTATCTACATTTTCCTGAACCTGATAAGGAGTAGTATTCCTTGGATGTAATATGCAAAATCATGGTACGATGTGTAAACTCTGTGAAAGGCCTAGATTTTAGTCGTCATGATTAAATTGTTTTTTTTCCACTTTTTCATAGGATGTTTTCTCGCTCCCTTGCTTTGTGTGACAGATCATGAATTCCTTACTTTTTCTCTTCGCGAAGTATAAAACATCTTGACACCCTGATCATTTCACAGAGCAGCTTCATTGTTTAAGAAGATTTGTCTTTCTACTATTTCTTTGTCCCTCATCTCTCTTGTTCTGTGGTATTGTCAGATTGCTGAAATGGTCCTTGTCCCTCTTCTCTTTATCCACTAAACATCATCTCTTCTTCTAGACTTTACCTTTCTCCGCAAACTGTTGTGCCTTTTGGTACAGTTTCATGACAAATACAACATTACTATTTTTGTTTTCTCATCTTCCCACAAGCATGCTTGAAGTAATGATTCAGAGTACATGTATGTGCCTCAACACTCAGATAGGATACTTAAACCTTCTAATGTACTGGAAACTGGCAAAAGAAAAGATACAGTTCAGGATGAAGGTGCACTGATACTGCTGTGTGGGAAATAACTTATACCCTGACTGTAAGCAGTAGTTGTCCTTCATCTATATGGAGGCTAAGAGAATGTTGTTTCCTTCTGTTCATGTAAGTAATAAGGGAGGGGATGGGTGAAAGAAAAATCAAGCATAGTTTTTCCTTATGCAGTTCATATGCACAAATGGAACAAGGCTTTGATTTATACCCCTATGTACTGTACTGGATCATAAGTCTTTCTTAACGTGTTGAGTATGCATGCTGTTCTGTAAGTCTTGCTTATAATGATACACCTGTTGAAAGAACAATTTTGTTGATGCCAAAGTATGCTCTGTTTTTAATGGAAGACTTTAACAAGGAATCTCTAAGTTGCTATTTTAGGATTTTCTTTAACCTATAATAGGCTCATATTTGTATGTTTTTCTGCAGTGAGTATTATTTCAGCACAGAAAATTTGGAAAGAGACTTCTTTCTGAGGAGAAAGATGGACCAACAAGGATTTCTGCCTGTTTCATTGATTGCTAGCTTCCGTCGGATGCAAGCTCTCACTACAAATGCTGCACTCATTTTGGAGGTAAAATAATTCAGAAGTTATGTGTGTAGAAAGTTGCTGCTTTGATTTTCTACTACCATTTAAAGTCAGTGCTATGAAGTTAAGGAATATTTCTGTTTGCAATGACAAGGATTTTATAAAGAGGCTATAAATGGCAAAGTTTGTGTTTGGGTTTTTTTTTCTTTTTTCTCTTTTTTTTTTTTTTTTTTTTTTTTTTTTTTGGATGGTGCTGGATACGTAAAGTTTTTAAAGTTATAATATGCTTGTCACACAGGCCCTAAAGGACAGTACAGAAGTTGAAACTGTGGATCAGCGGATAAGAAAAAGGGTTGATCCAGAAAAGTGGCCAATTCCAGGTCCTCCTCCTTGCAGTCTGCCACCGACTGATTTTTCTCAGCTCATCAATTGTCCAGAATTCATACCAGGCCAAATTTTTGGCTCACATACTGGTAAAGGATTTATTTTATAGAAACATAAGTTTAGGACTGTCTATCTAGCTTAGGAAGTTTGCCTCTTGATACTGATTTCATAACAGAAGTTGTACATTCAGTAACAGTTTATTCAGCTGGTATGCCCGTCAGCCTTGCAGTTGCCAAGTCACATGGCTGGCATGGCTGATGTGAAGTAGATAAAAATGTTGCTTATGTGTTAAGTGCCATGACCATTATCCAGAATACAGTATGATGGACTACAGTCCTTTAGTACTAGTAGTAGAAGTAGTAATAGCAATCTTCAATTAGTCATAAAATCTGCTTCATTTTGGTAGCAGCTAAAAGTTAACTCTTTATTTGGTGCATCCTGGTTTTGGATGGTGATCTCATTCACATTATTAATAGGGAGATGGCTTTATTTGCTGACAACCCTTGGCAAGGAAATCTTTTACTAAAATGTTGGCTGGAATTAAATGGGAAGAATGAAGACTGAGTTAGGCACCCGTCCATAGAGCTAGAGGATGGTGTGGAGAAAACATGTCCTTAATGATGCTGCCTTTGTTTTCTGAATAGCACACAATTTCTCTCAGACTGTTAGAAACTTTCCACGTAAATAAGTTGCTAGAATTGAACTTTTCCTAGAATGTTGAGTGAACTGTGAAAAGCCATCTCCTAAAAATGAAAAGAAATTCTGCTGCTCAGTGTTATATTTAACCAGAGAGGTGGAAAAATGGTAGCTGTGGTTAGAAGAAAGACTAGCGAAACAATTTAAAAAACAAAACAAAACCAACAACAAACCAAAACAACCCACAACAGGAACTGAACTACTGTTTTCCACTACTAGAGTCTGCACCAAGTTCTCCAAGAATGGGAAGCCCACTCAGTCCAAAGGAAAACACTGAAATGAATAATTTTCAGACAATGTCTAAAGGATTGTCTACAAGTTTGCCTGATTTGGACTCTGAACCTTGGATAGAAGTGAAGAAGAGGCATCGTGCATCCACGGTCAAACTAAAGGTAAGATCGAAAACCTTTAAGTTATGTTTAAATAAACAAATGCAAAACCTGCCAACCTTCAGATTATACTTTAAACCAAGATTTTTTATGTGTTAACATATGTGATGCTTGATAATGCGATATAGTTAATGTGCGTACTTCTCACTCTACCAGACTTAGAATAACTAAGTGCATTTAAAATCCTGATCCAAAGCTCACTAAAATGGAAATACTGCTGGTTTGTTGTTTGGGGTTTTTTTTTTTTTTTCTGCTGAGGGACAGTTGTACCTGTTGATTATTGAAAAATATATTGTAATGTGCATTGAGAATTGTTCTAAAAGGTTATGGCAGAATTATTTAGAACAGTAATTTACTTAATAAGCATCTGAAAGTGGCTGTATTGTTTCTAATTCCCATACATTTCTTTATTTAAAGTGTTCTATCGTGTTCTATTTGTCTCCCATTTGGATAATCACTATCCCATTCAAATATAAAATGCATCACCTTTTCCAACTTAGGAAAGCGTTCCTATACCTGATCAAACATCAGATCCACAACAGCCACCCCCGCCTCCAGAGGAACAAGAACAAGAAGAACTTGATTTTTTGTTTGATGAAGAGATGGAACAAATTCAAGGTCGGAAGAATAAATTTACTGATTGGTCAGACAGCGATTCCGATTATGAAATTGATGATCAGGACGTAAACAAGATTTTGATTGTAACACAGACACCACCGTATATGAGAAAACATCTTAGTGGAGATCGTACTGGCAACCACGTATGCCGTGCAAAAATTACATCAGAACTTGCCAAAGTTATTAATGATGGCTTATACTATTATGAACAGGATTTGTGGATGGAGCAGAGTGAAAATGACACTATGATGAAGGTAACTCTCTTCATTTTTGACCTGAAAACCATGCCTGTCCAAACAGTTCCAAAATTAATTTCAGCCATCTGCTATGTAATTGTAAAATGCTACGCTTTTTTGAAAGAAAAGTGACAGTAGTTGGATTTACAGGTCTGCTGAATTATCTTTATTTTGATAATGTTGTAAACAGTTGAAAGCAAAACCAGCAAGTTTTTCTTGTCACAGATTTGACCAAAAACATTGAATGAATATTTTTTAGAACTATTTTAAATGTTTTGGAGATGGTTCAGCTTTTCCAGTGTTTTCTTGTTCTATGAATAACTTGTTTCAAAACATTTGCAAACCCCTACCAGAGGGGAAGGGGGCACATTTCTGAGATGAGATAGTAAGAGGGGAAGGTAATACAGTAATTTTAAAGTAGTTTTATATTAAGGTTCTGTTTGCCTTGCAGCTTGTTAGAATGATAGCACTGTGAGCAAATGAAACTTTGGATTGCATGCCTTATTTTATTATAGAAACCCTTTTATTTCCTAGCCTGTACGTGGGCCTGTCTTTGAGGCTTTCAAAACTTTACAAGGAGATTGTCAGCTTTGTGATCTTTTAATTTTTTTTTTTTTTTTAAATTACTAGTTTTTAAAATATAATAAGCTGTAAAATTGCAGATCAGTTGAACTCCAGGACTGTATAGGCAGAGGCCGACATGGCATGCTGCAGTCCTGTCACTTGCTGCTATTGGTTTAAGAAACCCTTTCTTTTGTGCGAGCAAGCCTGGCGAGTGGCATGTCTGTAGGCAATCCCGCTGTATCACTAGCAGATATTATGTGTACAGAAATACGAAGTTACCTAAACACTAAGTGGTGAGGGGAAGGAGCTTTATCTGTGTGTAAGGACAAAGGCGGGCTGTGGGGTGGGCGGAAAGGGGGAAAGTAGCTTAAAGGACAAAATGTGGGTACAAAAAAGAGCTGACAAAAATAGAAACGTATGCTGAGAATAAGAACAAGAAATAAAGGTAGAATTCGGAATATGGAGCTTTTATTACAAAGGAAATGGACCGAGAAAACCAGCAAACTGCAAGAGGACAGTAAGAAATAGCACACAGCAAGAGAAACCATTTAAATATTTTCTTTGTTGTTGTTGTTACGTTCCTGACAATGATTTAACCAAGATTTTTCACACACAGCGTGCACACACACACATGTCCCACCCCACCTTCAGTTGAGTAGGGGCATGAGTAATTTGAGATGCTGCCACACATTTTGGGAAATCCTGTCCTTCTGCAGTTTATGCTACTGATTCAAAAAAAAACCAAAAAACCAAAACCACAAACCCCAAACAAACAAAAAAAACCACCCCAAAACAAAAAAGCTGAACACTTTATTTACAAATACTGGCTTTTCTTTAGGTGTAGCCTGAGGAAGGGAGCACAGCCTCTTCTGCTCCCCCAAATTGCTAGGACCTTCCTTGGCATGCTTACTGCAGAAGAAGGATGGCTTTGGGCTGGGCAAGGGGCAGGATCTTGGTCATTTCTATTTCTTATTTGTCTATGAAAATTTGCGTGTAGATGGCCTTGCTTGCCTCCATTGGTCCATTTGTTGGCATAACTGTCTCTTTTAGCTAGTGCAGTGGGAGCTGCATTAGGTTATATACAGTGTTCACGGCAACTTTTTTACAACGTGTGCTAGAAACTCCTTCCATCTTCCTTAAAAGAAATCTGTACTGGCTGTGTATGGGTAGTTGTGTGTCAATTCTGGCTTGCTTATTTTCTCTTTTATGAAATTTACCTGTTTCTCAGGGTGATATACATTATCATGCTTTTTGCATTTACAATTTGCTTTCTCTAATTCAGCAAGAGATTGAGAACTTTAAGAAGCTAAATCTCATTAGCAAGGAAGAATTTGATAATCTTGCACCAGAACCAATTGCTGATCCAGCCCAAGAAGTTCCTCCAGGACCTCCAGGGTTACAGAAAGTTAAGTAATACATATTTGGTTTTAGAATTTCTGTAATAAAGAACAATTCTGTAGGTGTTTTAACTCTTTCTGCCTGTGTAATATTTTAATTTTGGTTTGGTCAGCAGTCTAAAGGGCTTTTTCTTTTTCAAATTGCCAACTGTTCATCAGGAACGTGGTTTCCATTGAATTAGAAGAAGCTGGTACTAGCACTTTTCAGGATACATAAGAGCATCAAAAGACAGTGTTCCATTTTCGTGTCACCATATACCAACACCAGGTGCTTTTTGTGTAACTTGTCATTTACAATGTGTAAAGTAATAGCTAGTGATGTGAAACATTTTCTAGAAACCAGTATTTTTACGGGAAATAGGGATAGAATGAAGTGAGATTAGAAGAATTTTCTACTTGTATCATAACCTTTCTGAGCAGTCACAATGTCCAAATCTTATCTTTTGAGGTGTTTCTGATTACAGTAGTATTATTAACATTCACTGGGATACATGCTAATAGCATCTTTACAGTAGTTGAAGAAAACCACCTCACTAAACCCACCACCTCACCAAAAAGCAAGAACGTGGTTATGCTTTCACCAATGTTTTTTCCATTACTTTGCTAGTGTAGATAGACAAGAACAAGCAGGTAAGAAAGAAGTGGGTTTAAATTTTCTGGCAAAGACATGCTTGAAACATTGTTTCATAGTTTTGAGCAGTTTGTACTCCTACACCAAGTGCTTTTGTTAATTTGGTTATCCTTTGGGAATGATGTGGTTCACTTGAAATTAAACAGGCCTTTAAGATACTAGACACTAGGGGAGCTTAGGCTTTGAAATCCTAAGTCTCTTTTGAAAATGAATGTTTTCTCCTTCCTGCCTACAGGTTTAGCAGAGGAGCTGGCTTGTAATTTGTTAAGTACTGAAGTACCTCCGACAGCAGCAATAGCTCGATCGCTGCCAACAGCAGTTCCAGATTCCCCCTGCGTTCACCCTGGCTTCACCCCACGAACACCTCGCACCCCGAGGCTACAGGATCCCAACAAAACACCCAGGTTCTACCCTGTCGTTAAAGAGGCACGATCCATTGACGTAAAGGTAAATGGAAAGATGTAATATTTTTTTTAAAAACAGGAAAAGCCTATAAAACTCATGTCTGTGCATACGATTTAACAAGAATGAAAAGGCAAAAAATGAAACGCTTGTACTTTGTTTATCTTCAAAATATTTACCATATTAATTCTTTTTTATTTCTACAAAATGGTTTCTGAGTTTTCTTTGTAACATTTCTTAAAAGTCCTTGCTGAAAAAGTGTAATGTCTAAAGATTTTTAATTTGTTACATAAGACCAGTCTTTAGGTTACGAAACTGGAGTGTTGTGACTTTATAATGTGTTAGATAGAATATAAAATTTTTAGAATTTTGTTTTAAGAGGGAGGAAATGATTGAAATCAAATTATGGAAATAAATCCTTCATTTACTTTTTTAGACTCCCAGAAAAAGAAAAACACGACACAGTACAAATCCTCCCTTAGAATGCCACGTTGGTTGGGTGATGGATTCCAGAGACCACAGGCCAAGAACTTCCTCTGTGAGGTAAATTTTTCTTTTTTTTTCATAGAAAATTTGTTTGCAATATCATTAGTTCTCACTGCTAATGGAGAAATAGGCTGCAATAAAAGACAACTTTATAAATACAGTGGAAGCAAGAAAAGAGCAACCAAGAAAGACAAAAACATAGAATACAAGGCTATTCAGAAGTAAGCTAGCTAACTGACTATGTTCACAATGTCGTTTGTTGATCCATGATATATTGGCGGTAATACTAGTTGAAGTACTGATGTTAACTTCAGTGATTTTTGCCTTTAAGTGGTCATTTAAAATCACGCATTACGGTAATGTTTAATCATCCAAAACTGCCTGTTTCTTGACATATTAGCAGAGAGTCTGATTTTCTTGAGGTGCACCTGAAAACAGATGACTGGGACCCCAGGCATGCATTGTAGTGGTCATCAGGTGACTGTACTATTCTGACAGCTCTTGTGTAGATCAGAACGGTTGAAAACTGATTCTGTAGAAGAGCACTGTTTATAGGACAGAAATATGTGGTTTTTTTTTTTTTCTTCAGCAGTTCCAATGCTTCGCCTTCAGAAGGAGCTCCACTAATGGGAAGTTACGGGTGTACCCCAAATTCTCTTCCAAAATTTCAGCATCCTTCTCATGAACTGTTAAAGGAAAATGGCTTTACTCAGCAGGTGTACCACAAATACCGTCGAAGGTGTCTAATGGGTAAGTCGTTCAATGCGCTTCCTAAAATTTTAGGTAGAAGTTACCACGTGTCATCTGATACCAGTTTTCTCCACATTGTTCCTCATCCTTAATTTTTCTTGGGAAAGGAAAGCAAAATTTATTTGATGCTTCTATTTTATGAACTCTGCTTTCCATTTAACTTTACATTCCCTGACAAAAAAATTACCCTCAAATTTAAACTTTAGTTACTGGAAGACCTTGTGTGTATGTATTACTAATGGAAAAACACTTGAAAATATGCTGCTGAAAAATGAAAAAGAGCTTTTTTTTTTTTTTTTTTTTTTTTTTTTTTTTTCCCCCTTCCAGAGAGGAAACGGTTGGGAATTGGCCAGTCCCAAGAAATGAACACACTTTTTCGTTTCTGGTCCTTTTTTCTGAGAGATCACTTTAACAAGAAAATGTATGAAGAATTCAAACAACTTGCTCTAGAGGATGCAAAAGAACACTACAGGTATTCACTTTTTCCTGGAAGTTAAAAACTGTTGAGGTCTTACCATTCGTTTTAACGACTGTGACGTTCACATATATCTGCAGTGAACATTTTTAGTACTGGCTTTGACTCTTTGTAAATCTTTAAAATAGCAGTCTAAGTTATTTTAATACCAAAAATCTGTTTGCATATATTTGTGCTTTGCAGATGTATAGCTAAAGGTGCAGCATTTCCTGATTTGTAATCGGTCCTGAATTCTACAAAATCCTGAAACTTGTTGACCATGACAAGGCAGCTCTATACTTACTAACACCCGTAAGATTCTTCCTTCCTTAGGTGAAGACATCCTTAACCTCATTCAACTTGTTCAGACTGCTTCTTGCCTCTCAGAAGTACCAGAAAAATGACCGCAAAGGAAATTACCACTGCCCCTTTAGCTCTTTGATATTATTCCCTTCCTTTCACCCAGTTCCCCCTACCTCTATTTCTCTTAGCCAAAGAGACAAGGCAGCCTGATGTTTTGAATGCCAAATGAGGAAGTACTGGCTATGGAAATCCTGAAGTTCTGAGGTGGTGTCTGAGACGGCGGAGCGATAGTTCATAGGGTGCAAAGGTGGCTTTAATAATACCTTGTGTCTCTGCTCTGAGCTTTTTTGATGCTCTGATTATCCAAGGATACATTTACCAGGAGAAACTTCAGAAGGCTCTTAAAGGGACTAAGGTGGCAGCAGGTAGATGCGGGACAGGAGGAGGTCCCAGCTATCTAGAGGCCCAAGGCAGCTCTGGTGACGGTGTGGCAGCCAAAGCCAGAGTGTCACTTAAACACAGAGCCAGAAACCCTGGCGCTGGGGTGCGCGGGAGCTGAAAGGACACCGAGTCCTGCCCTACACGTAGGGTTTTGCACTGGTGGTGGGTTCGGCTGACTTTTGGTCCGACCCACTATGGTTGGTTTTATGTTGAAACTGTTTGTGTATACAAACATACTGAAAAGGTGAAGGCATTTGTCTTCATTTTGTACGTGTGTGTGGTGTCTGTAGTTAGTAAGTTGAAGCTGTGGGACAAACCTGATTTTCCTAAGTCAGTGTTGATTATTTGCGAAGATGTTTCAGAACAACACATCGATAAAAACTGATGCAAAAAGGAAGTGTTTTTTTAGAAGAAGGGTAAAATGAGACTGCCATTTATTTAGATGCAAGGAGAGACTGAAAGCTTGCATCCTTCTGAGGAATGAGGAGTGTATGTATAAGATTTTTATACCTCTTTGTTCTGTTACAGGTATGGATTGGAATGCTTGTTTCGATTTTACAGCTATGGCCTAGAAAAGAAATTCAGGCAAGAAATATTCAAGGATTTCCAAGAAGAAACAAAGAGAGACTATGAAGCTGGTAATTATCATAGGCCAGTCCCTGCTCACACCGGGGTAACTTTAGTTGGGAGATAATCCCAGTTCCTTGGCACCGACTTGTTAACTAACCCAAGAGCAGCTTTTGTTCATGTTCCTTTTATCTTGCAGTTCTCTTAACTGTGTAGTTACCAGTGAATAATTTAAGTTTTTAATTAAATCTGACCTTTGTAAATTGGTAAAATTCTCTTTTTCCATTATTAGGTCAGCTATATGGACTGGAAAAATTTTGGGCTTATCTAAAATACTCTCAGCACAAGACTCCAACCATTGACCCCAAACTGCAAGAATACCTTAGTAAATTTAAGAGACTGGAGGACTTCAGAGTGGATGTGAGTTTTAATACCTATTTTAAATAGATATTTGGTGTACGAGTATTTTTCCTGCAAGGTAAACTGAGAACAGTACTTCATTTCACAAAAAGGCAGCTTTACAAATCATGTCAATGACTAGAAAAAGCATGATTAAAAAAAATTAAATTCAAATGAAAAATGCAGTTTTATGCTACACATTCTTTTTTGAACCAAAGTATGGTGCTGAGATGTGGTAGCTAACATGTAAAAGGTGGTGATCCATTTCCATTGTGTAATGAAATAAATAGCAAAAAATAGTGTATTTGTCACTCGTAAGACTGATGACTTCTATACTGTTTAAGAATTTGGCAAATGAGTTAATGGCCGACTGGCATTTCTTAATGAACTGTGACAGGCATTGTCCTTGCTGAGACTTTATGTGCCAAATTCAACGTATCCTTCCTGTCGAATGCTGAATTCCTAAACTGTGTGAGTCCAGAGTATAGTGCTGCCGTGCTTTTCATAACTGGGTTATGGTGCGCTACGTTACCATCGTCCTCTATAATCCTCCATTTTGTAGGAGTTGTGGCAAACATTTGGGCAGTGACAATTAAATAATGCTGTAAGACTGTTCCAAGTCCTTAATACGTCATGTACTTGCACTTCTAGCTAAATGGCCAGGAAAGCTTTAGAATATCATCAGTGAGTTGTAACTAAGATTACTAGGCCTAACTAAGGGCCTAATTATGGAATGCTCTGTCTTTTTTGATCCTATAAGTATATGAAAAGGCAAATACCTGGCTGTACAGAAAAACGTTTAACAGGTTGCCAATGTTTATTTTCAGCCTCCTATTAGCGAAGAATCTGGCAGAAAGAGACCGGTTGCTGCAACAGGTGAGGATTCCGGTCATCGCAGACATCAGTCCAATTCTTCTAAAACGCTTCTTGCCGCTAAACCCACGGCTGCCTGTCAGTCCCACGCACAGGGGAACGTTACCAGTGGGAATATTGTGCAAGTGTCCATAGGCCGTAATAATGCTGCCACAAAATCTATAGAAAGTGACATACCAGAAAAATAGACTTAAGACGAGCTTGTGCCCTTGAGAATCAACTTTTACATCACTCTTAATTTGGAGATCTTCAAGGCGAGCCAATCTAATACATGATTAAAAATGTATGGGAAGACAAAGGATTGGATTCTCTTTCTCACAGGATTTAGTTCCAAAACACTTACCCTAGGAGAGTTGCTTTTGGTTTTGGGATCATCGGAAGGATCCTAGGGAAGATTCTTTGGCTTCAGTATTGCTTTCCTCAAGCTTTTGTTTACAAAGAACTGCATTCCTTGCATATGCAAAAAATACTTTGGGGATGCCTTACATTTCAGCTCGTATTTCTTAAAAAAAGGTATGACATACCCACGTTATTTACTGTGCTTTCTTTACCCCGACTTGCCCGTTATTTGTATTTTACCAAAGCAAAAAAGAGGACGTTATATGTAGAATTTTAAATGTAAAGGAAGGATTTATGTGATTGGTTTGCTCTTGAATCAAACTATTAAAAAGTATGGTTTTGTGCAAAAGCACTCTCGAGAATGTGCAGCTATATATGAAACTGCTTTTCTGGATTCTATTTAAAGACATAGTTTCTATTTTTTTCAGGGTCTCCATAGTTAGTATTTTATTAAGTATGGAGTTTGAGTGGACATAACTGGGATAGTTTTGCAGGTATTTCCTTCAGTACTGGTTCTTAATAACTCAAGCAACAGAAAAATACAGGGGAAAATGTTGATTTCATAGTGTCTTAAATTAACATACAGCATCTACAGTTTGTGCAGGTTGTTAAAATAGCAAACTATTCAAATTATTCTTGGCTTGAGAGGTGTCTTCATTTGAATTCTCTTATGATTATGAAGTACTCTCACAGGAGAGGCATAATTTTTAAAAGTGGCATATTTCAAGTAATAAAAATGAGTTTGGAGGGAAACAAAGTATTCATTGTAAATTTTATTTTTTGCTTTATTTTGCAATATCTGAATGAAGTTCTGCTTAAATTAAATTGTGCTAGCTAAGCCTAATTAATTTCAAACAGGTTTAAATACAATTTCATTGAACGTAAGTTATTCAAATGCAAATCCATTTCTGCAGCTGAAAGACAGGGATGTTTATATCCTGTAATTTCTTAACAACTTCATTATTTTGTTTTTAAATACTCAAAAAGACCTGAGTGGGTAACTTCTCTCTTCCAAGAGAGGGTAGGTGAGAAAAATTTCAGCTTTTTGTTAGCTAACTGCAGAAGACTTCAGTTAACTTTTTTAAAAAGTTACGTCTAGCACAAATGCCTTAATCCTTGCAGGTGTCCTAACTGTCCTAACTGACTGCACAGCCACGTATGGGCTTTTAAACTTGTATCAGATCTCAGAGGTTATAAAAAGTCCATTAATTCTTCAGTCATTGTCTTGTGAATCTCAATGAAACAAATTACAAATGTTTGCATTGTAAAGGGGTATATGTTAGCAGTGGCCTTCCCAACAGTTAATACAATTTCAATACAAAATTGAGCCTTTTGTAAGAAGTGGCCTGTTCTAAGTGAATTTAAATGAACGCATACCAATATTTTAGAGTAATATCCTACAAATATGCTGAAGTGACACATCTCAATCCTGTGTTTGATCCATGCCTTTTGCTATCCAAGAAAATGATGCAAATGTAAATTTGGATTTAAATTGTATATACAAGTAATAGATTTAAGATATTTCCTTTCAATTTTTCATTGGAAAATGTGCAGATTAAGCTTCTAGTGTGTGTAATTTTGTGATATCTTGACAAATTTTATAAAAACAACAAAACCAAAACCCTAATAATGTTGTATATCAACTTTTTTTTCCCCAAAGTGTGAAGAAAAACAACTTGAAAGAATGTAAAGCTGTAGATTTGCATGTGAATTTCTGCTGCCTCTGGTGCACTAAGGTATTGGGGAAACCCAGCCCAGTAAAGGCTGAAGTGGTTCTTGGAATGTGAGCCAGCTTTCTTCAAGTTCAATATTGATCTTTTTTTCGCATGACTGGGTATTTGTCAAAAAAAAAAAAAAAAAAAGACAGGTGAATGATAAATATGGCTGAAAGTGAAGAGAGTGAATACTTTACCTGCTCTCTGTCCTGTTGGCCTCTATACAGCTACCTGCTTAGACAGTGTCCCTTTATTTAGATAGACAAAAAACCATCCATGGCTCTGGCTGCCTCCCAGGAATGCCCCCTTTCACTTCCCATGGGCTTGAATCTTCCTTCTCTCCCCTTGCAGACAGGTGGAAAAAAATTATACTTATGTTACTGCTGTTTGCACACTGAGCTGAGACCAAAACTGCTGCATTTCAGAATAAACCCCAAAGACTTTGCTGGCTAAGCAGCTTGTTTCTCTACATGGCTTAAAGTGGTTAATCACCTTTCAATAACTGGCATACCTGTGGCAGAGCCATAAATTTGTCTTGGAACAAGCACGTAGGTGTCCAACATCCTTTCCGATGCCTTTTAGGTCCATTTAAGCCAACCTTCCTTTTGTCTGTCTTAAGACTGGTTGTGTTCTAATAGTAGTCTATTACTAAACACTTAGCAAGTCTTAGACCTTTCCTTGTCTAGAAATTCTCCCATGTGCTTATTAAAGAATTTTGTTTCGGTTTGCCTTCATTTCTTCTGTTGAGAAATGACTGTACAAATATTTCAAAACACTACCCTCCCTAAACTCAGTAAGATTTTTCTTTTGTCATGCTGAAAATATTGGATTCTAAAGGCTTTTTAAAAAGGGAAGGAAGGCAAGACTTGATCGCTTTTGTTCCTGAGGGAGACCCGATCATGTTTCCCTATGATGAGCAGCAGTAGCCTGTCTGCATGACTGATGCTCCTGGAGTTTAACAGGGATTTGGGTTTCTGTGGGAGATAAAGCATTAGAATGAACAGAAACCAGTTTGTATTCATAGCAGCCTCTACCCTGCAGACTTTGCTTCAGGCATCGCTGCGGTGCTGAGGTGACAAACTACTCTCGGTTCCAGATGGAAGAAGAGACTAAGCGTTAGCCAATGTTCTTTTACTGACAAATCCCACAGCTATGCTAGGCTATACCTGTCATCTTAAAAGCTTTCTTCTCTGCTGTTCTCAGCCTAGACAGGTTTGGGGTTTTTTTTTTTGCGGGGGGGGGGGAGAAATGCAGTTCCCTTTGTGGAAGTGTAAGTTGCAAACACCACTATGAAAATACAGCAAACAGACCAACCCCAAAACCTAACATCGTAATGGACTTACAGCTTTTAACTTGTCTAAGGTGTTAGTGTTGTATGACCTAAGTAACAAGAAACTTCGGAGTACAACTTGAATGGCAACATTATACCATTTTAAAGAAATCTAATCATGTCTTGTTACCACTTCCATGGTAGTGCCTTGGTTAGTACCTTCAAAGCTGGTTAGTTGTTTCTTTCTAGTTAAAAAAACCACTGAATCATGCCTTCAGATGTGTAAAAGTAAAGGACAGTGATTTCACTCTCGTGAAATGAGAAAGGGAGTTTTTATACAAACAGTAATTGAATGCTTGTGGTGAAGTGACAAATCCAGACTTGCCACCGGAACTTCACACCTCCAAAAGGCTTTATTTTCAGATGCTTACAGCGTGTACACTTGAGACTTTGCCCAGTTACCTAGAAAATGTGACAGGTCAGTAAAATATGATCGTCACAAGAAAAAACCCAAAACCCCTACCCAAGTAAGCTTTGTAACCTGAATGGAGAGAATTTGATTTATTTGTGAATTTTGGAGGAAAGCTGCAGTGCCAGACTAGACCTCTCTGAAACACATTAAAGTTGCTGCCTTCTGGTACAGGAAAAAAAATACCCAAAACCACAACACTCCCCAAAGAGAAAGGGCAAGGAATGCTTTGGGTTTGTTTGGGTTTTTTTGTTTGGGTTTGGGGTTTTTTTAAGTTTTCAAGTAAACAACCCTTCACCTGCATTTGAACCAACCTTGGCACACACATTCTACGAAAGGCAGGCTTAGAAACCCAATCTGTAAATACCTGGTAGTAAACATTCACCTTTAACTATAAATTAGAAGCCAGGGGAAGGATTTGCCAGTACCATTCATACTTAATTATTTATTTAGTTTCCATATTTAAGGAAGCCTTCAAGGCCAGAGTTACCTTATTACTAGTGTCAAGTAGGAAAAGGAGAAAATAGCCAAAGCTACAGCTGCAATTGCATCATTCCATTCGTGCCTGAAAGAGCAGTCAGACAACAGTGATGGCAGGGTTTTTCCCCAGAGCCTACGCTTTGGTCTGCAACATTAAAATGGGAGAGAGCCAAGACTGCAAGAAGGACTGACTCTGAGGCCACAGGACTTCATCACAAACACACTTAGTAAGTGAACTTAGCAACACTTTGGTACTGAGTTGCCAAATTAGCGAGTTACACTGCATGAAAAACGACACAGCTTTGTCCTAAAAAAATAAAACCAACCCCAAAGCAGAGCCAGGAAGACCATTGTATTCAAAGTACTAGGTCTTGATCAATATTTTGTACTACTCCACAAAACAATGCATGTATTTCCTCGAGGAAATAAAACCCCCCAACCTTTTATTGTAGGGAAAACAATTATCAAAGAGACTCAAAACAAAGCATAAGGTTTAACTATTCCTCGACCTTTACACTGAAGATAGTAAAATCAAACTGGTTTTGCAGGAAGAAAAAAAAAAAAATGTTGGACAATAGCTTAGAACTAAGATAGTTGAAGCGAAACAAGATCAGAAGCAGAGTGCCAAACTGCTTTTACATGCTGTGTCCAGCACTGAAGGATAGAAAATTTAAACCTTAACCAAGGAAAAGTAGATCTAGCTCAATAAAAAGATAGAAACAAGTACAAGCACGTGCAAGGATAATTCTGTAGCCCTTAGTGGAAATTCAAGATGTTCAGCTCAAGTAACAACATGGTACTTTTTTCTTTTTTTTTTTAAATCAAGAAGGTTTAAAAATAGATTTCCTGCCACAATGAAGCATTTTTTGGAAGCGGTGTACAAATGAGATAGAAGTGTCAAAAGAAATGACTACTCAAACTAGTTTAACACTAAGTCTAGCCTAGGAAAACAAGTCATACATTAAACTGGAAATGTATTTTGTTTCTAAATATAATGAGAAATATGCCCTTCAAGTCCCTTATGTTGCTTAAACAAAATTTACCACATTGTCAGTATCAACCTGCCTGTCATTTTAGTTAATAGTGAATTTTGACCAAATGATTGACACAAACGTTACAATGATGAACGCCTCCATAAAACTCTATTAATTGCACTGAAGTTTTGATGGATCTGATGTTATTCTATATTATTCTTTGTATGTGTCAACTTTTTATAAAAATGAAAGCTGCAGTGCGCTTTAAAGCACCTTTTTTTAGGTTGTCAGCTTTAAATCACTAGTGACTTTGTATGTAGGATGAATGAGGTTAATGTAGATCCAGTAGATATCAAAATACAGGATTAAGTCTATGCCACATACTGCTGCCATAGGATGAGTTTTGTATTCTTCACCATTGAGTTGCTTCAAAGCAAAACTCATCCTTCACACATCTCGCTGTTCAACCAATCCTAAATCATGAAAGTAAAAATTTGAGCATCGTTCTTCTAGAACAATTTAAAAAAAAAAACAAAACCCAAACCAAACAACAAAACTTCACGTAACTTGCCTGTGATTAAGCTTCACTGCATTTCTTACAGCAAGGGAAAGGAAAAGGCTGCACTTAGGTTAGGAAGTCATGGCACATGCAAAACTACCCTTCCTTTTCCAGTAGGAAGTTTCTACGTAGAAGAGATACAAGCACAATAAACAGCTAACGCTAACACTATGCCAGATGTAGCAATACTAATAGCTGTAGTGAGTGAAAAGCAGAGTAATTCACGGCAAGTGCTAAGAACCTCCAGCCATGACTTTGTACAGTAGAAGCTGTAACACATAATACGTGTATTTTTACATGGAAGCCTGGGAAAAAGGTATTTATCTGGCTGTCCTATCCGATAGTCGGGTAAGCTGCCTTTTCCTGCTCCACAGCTACACACATCTTGGTGCAACAGCTGGCGCAAAAGCTAAAAGTGAAAGGCACGCTGTAAATGAAGTGTAGTGTAAAACCTTTTATAGCAAGATCTAGTTAAAAGAGAAAAAATTCCCTAGTGAAGCATCCAGATAAAGAACTGGTACTTAAGTACTCCTAGCTCCTGTCCTATACATGAAAGCTTTTCTTTATCCCTTGGTAGCTTGCACTGTTCCATCTAAAACACCTATTTCTGTGGTTAGTTACACTAGCATGCCCAGCATTTCAGCAGTGTAGGATGATGAGCAGACACTTGCAGTACTAACGTGCAAACCGAACTCTGGACACCGCACCAATGCTCAGCTTACGAGGATGTGACCTAAGCAGAAACCAGTGGTTCGCTGAATTAGAGCCAGTAGCTGAACAGCCGCACACCTAATGGGATTGTTCAGCCTGTACCAGAACCTGCAAGCGTAACCTCCTAACTTCCGTGGAGAAATGGCTCCAGTTCTGTTACTTCTTCTGTGATAAAATTATTCTATTCCAAGCTTGGATGTGCAAGGAGAAGAATTCAACCTGCCACCTAGGACACGTGAGTTACACACGATTCAACGGAGGATTTTTGTTTATTTGTTTCATTTACATCAATATAAATCTCTTTCAGTCAAACAGTAATAAAAAGGAAGTAGTCCCTGGAATTTCACAGTTTACAGTTCAACAGAATGTATATATAGAAATCTGTTACTGTAGACTTGTCACAGGTGAAATCTGCAAACAGAGGTACAGATGTTAAGCCGTAAAGCTGCAAGTCATGAACTTAATGGTGTTACCGTTAGGAATTTAGCAGAACAGACGGCGAAATTTCTACAATACGTTGAGTGATACCCACGTACAGATCTCCAGCGTTCTTGTCCTATTAGTGCCACGAGACATATTCCTTTTACTGTACATTACATGATTTCCTAAAATGCTTCTCCTTCATTTACGTTGCTTATTTTTTTTCCACCATAAATGCATTGGCATAGGTTTATTCTCTTAAATAGAGCTTACCTGAGTAAGTCTTCAAGATTCTTCAAAAGCTGGGACTTGAAAGGAAAAATAACACCACGAGGACAAGGAACAGTATTAATAGCGGTGGACGTTTCATATCCGAGACTTCTTCCCCTTACTTTGTATTCCATCATACTCCAGCCCTCCTGAACAGCTTCTACATAAAGTCTGACAGCACATTTGGTATTGTACATGCTTTATTAAAATGGTACTCGTATTTACAATATCTGCAGAAACAATCCCTCCCAAGTCTTGCATTCAGACAGACACACACACATACACACGCGCGCACTCCCCTTCACTCTACAGGGGTGTGAAGGCTATGCTCCCAAAAGTTAGGCAGCTTCTGGAAGAGGAGGAAGGGTGACTTTTTTGTGTGTTTGTAATTACTTAAAAAGAAGCATGGGAGTATGCATTTGGCCATCACAATGCTAATTTAAGTATATGTAGTATTAACATATGGCAGTAACACTGAGTATTCCTCTTTTACATTCTATACACAGAATGACATCAAGGTTTTCCAGTCAACAGAACATTCTAACTTCAGTCTCAATGCTGCTTGTAGTGACTATGAAACCACAATTTTGGGGCTGTCCCTTAAAACAATTCAAGTCTATGTAAGCGAAATAAGGCACAATTAATATTTGATTTGATTTGATTTGATTTAGAGGATGGGAAAAGGGGGGAGAGGCAGGCTTCAGATAATAGTTGTTGTAGAGGAAACGGTTTCACCCAATCCTTTTGAGAAAAGGATGAATTTTACCCCCATCCTAATCTACATGGACTTCTCTTAGAGAACTGAAGTATTCTGCCAGGGCTACTAACGCCCACATACAAAACAAAATTGGAAATTCACATTTTAACACCAGTTTCAGTAGTCTAACCTACTGATACTGATGTATATGAGTACGTCTGTCTTTAATGCTGAAGGAGAAGACACACATGAAACAAGATTCAAACCTTCCACTGAGCTTGAAGACTCACGTCTTTTAGAGAGCTTGTAATATACACTATTTGAAGGCTTCAGCTTACTGATAAAAAGGAATAGCGTTTTTGCCTTTAAATCCCTGGCCCCTCTTCACTAACGAAGCCTAACCAGACATTACAAATAAACTGCAACAAAAAGTTTGGCAGCACAAATAATGTCTAGTATTCAAATCTTCATTTGTGAGTATATTATTTTCCTTGTACAAAACCTGTTGAATGTTTTTCGCAGCAGATGAACTGTACCCAAAGATGCAGGACATTCTGTGATGGGGAATAAGAGGTTGCAGTTCCGAAGGCCCCTGACTTTGGTTGTTTACAAAGTTCATTCCTGTTTAGTGTGATCCTTGGTATCTTCCTCATCTGTGTATTCTGATGGTTCTTCCCCTGGTTTTAGGAGTCTACCTACGTAGTCATATTTTTCTGAAAAAGATTTATGATTCCATTACAATCAAATACAGCTGCATTTACTAGTTAGCCTGTACTGCTGCAAATTCACTTTTTCTCCTACACACTAAGGTTCTGAACCCGGATCACTGAAATTGATGGCAATTTATCAGCAAGCTCCTCCTAAAACAATCTTGCTACCATTGCTGCTCACTGCTTTCTCTACTCATAGTACTTTGTTTCAATTCTCCCGCAGCTAATCAGGCAAGCTTTATCAGACAATGGCTGAAAACGCTGCTATTAAAACGGGCCCAAATTCCCTCAGCCTGTTTTGATTTCAATTAATGTCAGAAATGACTCCCCCTCCCTCCAGAGGCATACTTCCATACTTTTGAGAAATTATGTCAAGACAAACTTGTTCAACCCTTCATGCCAAAACAACTCTTTAGTCCTAATCATAACTCCATGGCATCCAAAGCCAACAACCTGCAAGCAGGAATTCCATCAGCTAAGCTACACTGAGATTCGAGAGTGAAATTCTGCACTGAAGAGCTGAGAAGGGAACAGCTTTCTTGTATAAAGCTAAAAGGTTGAAAAAGCTATAGTGGGATGTAGTGGAATCCTCTCTATGGAAGAAAGGCCTGAAATCCCCGGTCTTTTCCTAAGAAAGTTACATTGCGTTATTCATGTCACTGTCAACACCTCTTTAAAAGCTGCCCCAAGCCCAAATCAGTCATTTTTATTAAAAGCATTTTCTTAAGCTAAAGGTGTGCTGCTAATTTGAGAATTTACCTTTAAACTGCATTTCCCACTCTCTTACACTTTCCATCTGTACAGCATTTAAGTCCGATAGGTCATCATATTCATCTCTGAGTGCATCTTTATCTAGACAGAAAGTTGCTAGTCCCCTGGAGGCATCTCTGCCAGCAAATATTCCATATGGACCCTCTGAAAACAAAAAGACAAAATTGATACTTTCAAGTCTTGTTTATGGTGACCAATCTCAGTTCTTTAAATAGTCTGCTGAAGCAAACATTAAACTTCCACAGTGATGGGAACAGCAGTAGTTTCAACGCCATGGCTGTTCCAACATTCAACAGCACTGCAATTCAATCTTAAGTATCACTAGGAGATAAAGTCTGCTGCGAGAAGCAGAACCAGGAAAATAGCTTTGAAGGGATATCTGGAAAAATCCCTGTCATTTGATGCAAGTCAGTTGATGTAAATTCCAAAGGGACTGGAGGCTGGAATTCAAAAGAAACACACTTCTATTAAGCAAGGCATAGCATATTTACAAGTCAGGCATGAATAGAAGCAAATTGTATAGACATCTTACTTAGAAATCCATTGAATTTTAGCAATAAATAGAACTTAAGAGTGCCAATTAATAATTTTACTTCACTTACAGAACCACCACAACTTTCTACCTACAGTGCATCTTTTCATGCATTTCTTACTTCTGTGGAAATAATCTCATTTAGTTTGGGCAGCTTATCACCCACGCACCTATCGTGTATTGCTCTTGAAAACTGCACAAATCTTCACGCTAGGAATGTAAAGCAACTACTTCCTTCGTGCTTTTTGACAAAGCAGCACAAATACGCTAATAAAATTTTGAGCAATGACTGTCAAATAAATATTATTACTATGAGAACTGGATGATCTGCAAACCAACAACTTTCAGGACAAGGTTGGTAACTGGCTTTCCCAAATTTTAATGAATCTAAAGAACTTCAAGCATATTGTTACCTTAGATTTTCCTGACCTCAAATACCTTAATTCAGCTTAATTAAAACAAAACAAAACAAAACCACTTTAAAATTTTCTGCACTAACTGCAGCAGCTAAGCAACAGGGAAATGCCCAAGGCATTCTAAAGAGAGGTCACTACTTGAAGATAAATAGGCCAGAACCCTTCTCTGGCTTACCTCTCGGAAGACAACAGTGGCCGTCAGCCTGAAGAAAAGGCAGCACCCATGGGCAAGAATGAACCCAAGCAAGTGGCAACACACTGTCCTTCACCCCCTCTATTGCCTGCTGTAGCATCTCAGACCTCTTCTGCACCAGGACGAGCCACAGGAAATCATTCAGAGAGGCTGGTTTCCTCCCAGGCCGCTTGCTCCAGCCACCACACCTATCTGCTCTTGGCGGGCATTGACTTCAGGGTTGAGACAGAGGCTGAATGCTGCAGGAAGAACTCCTGAGGCAGGGAACCCGAGTACCATATGGATTAGAAGAAACTACGTCCTCACCAGAACTGGTGTCGTCTCTCCACCCCAGAGTGCTTGGCATTGTAAGTTGCTTACAGTCAAACCTGAGAACAGAAGGGTGTCTTGTGTGCCAAAGACAATTCTCTTGTCTCTCTGGAAATAAACCAACTGATTTAAAAGGAAAGTTTCACAAGTAGTACACATCAGAGAAAGAACTATCAACTGGAAGCTTGCACTGTACAAATCCGGCCGTAAGAGACAACCACAATGATTAACAGCATCTTCATGCTCGTCCTTTCAGATACTTAGCTCCAGGACCGACATTCACAGTAACCACCTCTGGGATCAGGGACTACATTTGTGCTACTTAGGAGAAACAGAGTCAAGAGGGCTTGTGAACTCTCTCTTTCCTATTTGCATCCTGAATTAGATGTTTATTTGAAAAACAGGATTCAGAGACTGAAATCAATCCTGTACCAAGATATTTATCCATTTTGCATGCTCAGTCACTTCCCATAAAACAGGGTAAGAGGTCACCATTTGCAACATAACATAGAGCTTCTTCAGACAAAAAGTCTTGGTTCACTCCAAAATAGCTATCGTTCAAGTGATCTAGTTTTTGATGTTCTGAATGAAGAACACAGGAGCTATAAGCAACTCTTAACAAAGACCACACGCGATCAGGAAATCCTTAAGAGCAATTATAAATTGCTACTTAACCTCCCCAGCAACAGTATTTTGTCCCCAGCTTTTCCTTTCTCTGAAGTGTTTAAAACAAATATTTCCATAAACCCTACCGGCTACTTGCATAATGCGTTTTAAAAATTCTGGCTAACCAGAGTTAGAGAAGCATACTGTTCTCCTTCCCTTCTGCCCTGCATTTAGTGGTTTATGGAGTTTTACAGCACCTGCTGAGATGCCACCTCTTAGTCCACCAGCTTGATTCCAATTATTTCTATTAAAAAGAGAATTACGTTATATTTATCAGATCAAGCCCTGAACATCCTTCCATCTCAGTAATATACTTAATTGAAAGCATGAATGCTTTTAGCATACATCAGTTTGCATTAAGATTAATGGATGCAAAGTTTCTGCAAAAATATTGTAATGTCAGATGCTATTATACCAATATTTTTTTTTCCTTTTCCAAAACTGAATTTAAATGTTAACATTCCAGCATGTTTACTACAGAAGTATTCAGGAGTCACAGAAAAACTGTTAAGCCAGGTCCAAGCACTCAACAGAATGCTAACTAATAAAAAACAGCCTTTGGACTTGGTAGACAGCATCTCACAGCATCTCAAATTCCAGCTCTGCAAATGTAACTTAGAACTGTGTCCCATTCTTTAATCCTGTACTAAAAGGCAAATATTGAATTATGATTATTTAAAAAAAAAAAAAGCACAAGCCTAGCTTCACCTTAGTTGCAGGGTTGCTAAAGCAGAAGTTCGGAGATCTCAGTATGAGCAATCTACTTCAAGATTTAAAGATTCCATTCAGATACTTTTACACGGAGATTAAGTACAGTATTTTATATTAATATAGAATATACAGGCCTGGGGTTTTGCTATAAGCCCTAGTCTATTATTCACTTTTATATAAATACTGGTGAAAGTTTTAAAAAGGTATTTTGCATATCAGATTTCATTGCACTTCAAGAAGCGTCTGGGAAGGTGCCAGCATAGAGAGCCCTGGGGAGAAAATATACTTCAAGAACATGATCCTGAGGTAGAGACGTTAGTGCAATCCTAGACATACTCCCACTGAGTTCTTTCATGACCAGATGCAATCTACTCTGCAAGCCCTACCCATAGTCCTTCTTTTCTTTCCTTTTGTCTGCCCACCTATTTAGACTGGCTCCTGTTCTAAATAATTGATTGCACCATGACATGATATACATACTGAAGAGATTGCAGAAAGAGATGCTATTAGCATAGGTATGTATACCAAACTGATTTTTCGAGACCCTGTCACAAAATTTCAGTCGTTTTCTTTTGCAGTACCCCCAAATGAGCTATTTCATAGTCAAATATTTCTTTAAAAAATTCTCCTCCCAAACCTATTTGGCATCTTGCAACAAAAAAAGGAAAGTCAGGGAAGTGTCAAAATCCGTTAAAACAGGTCTGCTACGTTATGTGGCTACATGTAGCGACGAGCCTTACATGAAGGAAAACTTTGTTCATTGGAGAATACTTTTCTTCCCATCATTGCTTTCACGTATTAGAACACTTTGTTTCAGAGCCTTTGTTTCTTTTAGCACCGAGACCAAACAGTTATCAAGACTACATATTTGCCTGCATATCTCCACATCTATACCACCACATTTATACAATGCCTTTTTCCCCCCGTATAAAGTCCTCATTTACCTTACAACTCTACCTTGTATAAAGCATGCCTTTCTCTAAGCTACAATGCATGCAAAATGTTGCTAACCACCACCTGCAGATCCTCACTTTCTTTCAGAAACCAGTTAAAAATCTGGCAGCCTTGATGAATTTGACATCTTGTTCCAGCCTGACATTCATCTTTACTCACAAATGAACTGGGTAGCTTGAGAACTGGCAAGATCCAAGTCTCTTCAGCCAGTAAAAATACCTTTCCAATTCCTGCACTTGGGATTACTGCATCTCCTAGCCCTGTTTTGGTTCTCAAATGAAGATTTAATTTCTCTTTGCAGACACCCTAAAACAACAGCAGGCAAAGAAAAATAAATTTAACATTAAATCACTGTATTTAAAAAGTTAGGATATGAAGCTGTCCAAGCTCAAGTTTTTATGTGGAAGCACTGCTTCTAGTCACTTGCTCCAAAACAGGCTAAACTGCATCTTGGAACAGCACGTTTCAATTTTCAGCCAGTTTGGCCAATAGTTCCCCAAGCAAAACCTATGCTGGTGTTCAACTTCTGAGTAGATATTCTTGGGTTTATCAGTGAGGCTAATCTGACCATTTCAGTTCTATACTAGCTTTGCAGAACATCCCAGACTATTGCTCCAAGACTAGTAACGAAGGCGTACGCTGAACTTTGGACTGCTCCAACTGTCAGCACAGGGACTGCGCCACAGAGAGTCGCATGTGGACTTTATATCTAATGAAGTGATTTGTAATCTATGAATTGTATGCATTCTCGCAAGGCCCATACAAGTTCTCTGAAGAAGCCACACAGGTTAACAAGGTTCAGTTTTAAACCAGCTTTGGTTTCTTCAAGTAGTCAACAAACACTTCCAAGCAACCACCAAATATCCAAAGCATACCAGATGTTCTTTGCATCTGTGGGCTCCATGCAGCCACTGGAAATAAAACCCAGTTTTGTCTGAAGCTTAGAAATTCATGGACAACATTTCTTAAACTGCAGGCAAGAATAAAGACTCATCTCTCCTTTAATGCAAGTTAAAGGAACAAAGGCTGACAGACCACAAAATTATTGACAGCTGCACTATTCTACCACTTTGTCTACCTTTTCCACTCCAAATCAAAGCAAAATCTCCACTATCTGTTTAAAATTTTCCATCTGAATCCTGACACATGTTTGTTCAGTGCTGCATCTTTTATGAGGGAATGAAAAAGCTACAAATTAGACAAAGCCACTTTGAGATGCAGCTTGAAAGCAGAAGCTTTCTAATAACATTTATCACTGGGAATTCAAGGTGACATAATGTCAACTTTACTGCTCCAGATTTGCATGAAAGGGAAGATGTGGGTCAATTTTAAGTTACAACTTGCATGGAAAGATTCTTAGGAGAGCAATCCACAAAGTCTACATGCTAAGATGGGAACTGCTTAGAAAGAGGGGTCTAAGCCCGACTTCTTAGGCACAAGCCCAGAGGGCCTCGCGCTCTCTTTTGCTTGCTTCCTTTTTAACTCTGTGAAAAAAAAAAAATGCAAGAATCAATGACCCAATTTCAACTAAAGGGACAGACAATGAGCGCTGCTAGGAGAGCCTGTAGTTCAGTAGTCGGGAGATTCCTGGAAGACAGCTCCATACTTGAGGAGGACCTAGATTCCACATCTTGCTTTAGTCAGAAATGCTCTGGCCACTAGTTTATTTCATAATAAGGCAAGCAATGCTGGCCAGGTTTTTTGATTAAATGAAAGAGAGCTACACTGCTATGTACTGGATTTAACATCTGTATGTCATTAACAATGATGCCACTGTCACATCCTAATATATCTTGCTTTGACCATACCTGCTTGATCAGGCCCGTCAAGCCTCAGGTGACTGGAGCCTGAATGGTTTAATTAGGAACTAGGGATTTACACAGACCTTTTATCAACACACTGTTGTTCAAGTTTTAAGGAATATATTCAGGTTATTAAAAAAGGAAAAAGAAAAGAAAAAAAGACAAAGAGAGAGCTGATAGACACACAAAGCAGAAGCAGAGGAGGAGACAGAGTGGTGCATCTTCCTGCACAAAATGACTTTACTGGCCCTGCTCTCTGTGAACATGGACTGAGGGCTTAGAACAACCCCTTCATCCTGGTGGCAAGGGCACTACTCTCTTTAATTGGAAGTAGGGAAACAATCCCTCACCCATATGGATGTATCCACCTTTTTAGTTTTACTACTTCTGGTAGGAACTTAGCTTCTTTATCCAGAAACACTGTTTCTTTGAAAAGCAGAGTCCCAGGGCGAGAGACACCTCCATTACACGGACACCAAATTGCTGACAAACATCAAAAACACAGAGAAGATACACACCTTACAGGAAGCACTCCTTTTCCCCCAGTCTTGTCATCTGTACTTATCTGTAAACCCTCGGCCTGTTGTGTTCCGATAAGATAAGGCCACCTGTAACAGAATTCTCGAGGCACAACATATACGATGCCCGTCCTGCAACACTTCACTCTAACCATAGACCCTTGTAAAGGATGTATTGAAAAGCATCAGTGCCATCTTTTAAAGAGAGACACAATGAAGTTTACAGCACTCAATTTCAAAGGAAGTCTGACAGCATCAGATTATTTTTACACAAATGATGGGGAAAAAATGGCAGCTGTTTACTACAGAATTTTTCAAAGTATTTAACATCAGAAAGCATAGTTCTTAACTGGATTTGCAACATGAAATAAAGGTAATTTTCCTCTCATGAAAAATGAACTATGATGGAAACTTTTGTGGAAGGAACTACTACTACCTAATCTACTCCTCTTGGCAAACTGAAAAGGAGAAATCTTCATGACATTTTGCCAGACAAGAGTGGGATGAGAAATGAGTTGACAGTGACAATGTACTGCGGCGAAGGAAAGTCAGGAAATTGATTTTTTTAAAATCATGAAACATTAAGAACCAAGAAGTGACGTGGAACAGTTGTATACACTGGATTCCATATAATCTTGCTTTGTCATGCTCCAAGCTGTTATTTTTCAGAACTGCACAAAGTATTTCATAAGTTAATCAAAACCTGTTTACAGCATTATCTTGGCATGCCAACTTAAATGTTAAATACTAAAATTTGCTAACAATACTTCAACTCTTCCTATGCCCTTCTATTGACCAATATACTACCAGGAAACAAACATGAAATTAAATGTTGTGATAAATGAAACAGTAAAAACTGTCTCTCATTATAAGGCTATAAAACCGACACAGCACACGCTAAAGGTATTTATCATTAGACTCTAAGTCATCAGATGTGATTACAGATGGGGACATCACCCCAAAACAGCTTCTTCGAAATTCTGGTTACATAATATTTTTAATAGTGAGCTGCTAATTGTTTACTTTATTTCTTTTACAGTTTGCGGGTGATAATGGAAGAGGTAATTAATTAAAATTAATAACCAAGCAAAGCATTCTCGGACACAGACTCATTTGGCACAAACAGAGGTGGTATTTAATACACCTAAAAGTGAAGTGTTGAAACTAAGTGTATACTTGCCAGAGAGAGGACTATCCCAGGAAGCAGCATTTTGGAAAAGAACTTGGCACGTAAAGTTTTAAATTAAGAGTTCAGTGTAAGCAAAGTGATTTTTTGGAGGCACAGACAGTTAAACGTGTGATATAACCTCTTCTTGCTCTTAGCTAAAATGCATTAGACATTCCAAAGACTAATAGGATACCAATGAGATAAATTGTGGAAGGCTTAAAGAAGACAACATGAGAAAAAAACAAAAAATTTGGAAAACATTTCCATTAAATATTCAAGAAAGTGAAGTTTTCAATCATGGCTGTTTGAAAGGATGACTTCAGCAGTCTATCAATTTTTAAAAATATCTTAATTGTATGTATGTAAAGGGCTCTTGAATGAAACAGACCAAAGCGTAACAGGATTCAGTGGATGTAAACTTCAAAACAGGAGAGCTTCTAATAAGATCAGAAGCTTGGTGGGAATTTTAATGGAATCTCAACTGCTGGAGAAAAATCCGGACTAGATGACAATTCTGTGCGTTTTTAGCCTTCTGCTATAAGTAGAGAAATAAGGAACACCTTTGCATCCAAACTACACTGAAGGAAAAAAAAAGAACAGCCCTTAATTTCAAGACATCAGAAGCCTTCTGACAGCCACGTTATTCAACGTTAACCTAGCAGTCAAGACATCCTTAAGATTTGATAGTGAGCCCTCAGCCAATGCTTTCTGCTGCCTTCAAAGCTGAAGCACTACTTCACATCAGTACCTCAACAAAGTACAAAAGGCTCGCAGTCCAAGCCTGCAATTTCAGCAAAGCCAGTGCCCTCAACTGTTTCTTCTGTTAGACAAAATTTGGCCGTGGCTTTGTTGGTATGCTTTGCACTTCTCTTGCTATACTCCAGCTATCAGGTGTAAAATTACCAAGAGAACTGCTGTGGACATCCGGCTACTCTGACTGAAGTCTTTCTGAAAAGGTCTCAACCAGCTGTAGAAGACTTTTCCACCTAACTCTTCTCAGATCTTTCAAGGCCTGCAAACCACCTACTAGGTTTTTTTCTTTTCAGCCACAAAACAGTTGCAAGAAAATATTCCCCAACATTCATCCATACAGGGAAACCACGTCAGCACGATTCAAAAATCAGCACATCTGGCAGAAAACACACAGCTGATGATGTGCAGGTTGAGCACCACTATCCTAATGTGCATGGTCCCAAGCGACAGAGATCTGAGAGACAAAGATGATGTCAGTTCTGTTATAAAAAGGCAATCTTTCACTACAGGGAGGGGAAAGAAAAAAAAAAAAAGCAGCCTTTGTCCCTCTCCACAAAAAGCTGGAAGCACTGCTTTAGGGAGACCAGCTGCTGCCAGTTATCAAAAAAGCAGACTGATGTCCTAGAACATAAAGCTTCGGCTTCCTCACCGTAATAGACCTCCAGAAGTTGACGATGTGAACCAGTGATGACATCTACAGTGGAGAGTCTAAACTTAATTTACATTTGATACACAAAAGAGCTAAAGTGAATGTTTAGATTATGGTTCAGTATTATTTCATGGAATAATTCATGAAGCAATCCGTCAATTCACTGGTGTTTTAAGTTTCATGTAGCATATGTATTACCTGCATTTTATATCAGCACATAGGTCTCGGTTTAAAGACCCCTCAAGTGAGAGAGACAAAAGAACCAGCCCGGTTAAGCGTCATGAAAGCTGCAGCACACCAGACTGCATTTTCTCAGCTTTACTGGTCAATAAACAAAATAAGGCATGGCATGGTAGTTTAGATTCCATTGTTAACTTTTACAGTACCCAGTAAGAAAAGCATTTTGATTCAGTTGTGGCAGTTTCAACTTCTGCGAGTGGTAGCAGAGCTGGTATCACAAACTTTGAGGGTAACCAGAGTTACAAAACACTGGGCCAGTTCAACTGTACAACTGCTTGTCACTTCCCCAGTAAGAACCAAAGACTTATAACATGCCAGTTCTGCATTTTTCTTTTTGTAACCCTAGATTATTAAAAAATAAGAATAATCATTACTTAACTTGAACTATTTCCTGGGGGGTGGGGGGAAAGTATCCTCTCTCTCCTCCACCCCTCATATGAGGGCACTTGTCATACCTACTATGAAAACTCCTGCATAATTTGATTAGATCAAGTTTTCCAAACCACCATTGTTTAAGGAAGGAAATTATCAGCAGTCATAACCCTCATTTCCTTTGGCATCAGATGTGAACACAGGGCTCACTAGTAAGTTTATCCACCTCATTAAAAAGAACACTGTTTATTACGAGAAAACATGCTGCAGTTTCACAATCTACGAATCTGCGAATATGTAAACATAACATTGCATTTGAAGCATGCTTTTCTGAACCTTGAAGTATACATTTCCGCTCAAAAAACCTGTACTGTCTGTTTTTCTACTTAAGAGATCAGGTTGATTTCTGCACTCTTCTCAACGGTAGCAACATATCAGTCCCCAAGCCCTCCCTGCTTGCCTCTATCCTGATTAAAATTCATACTCAATATGGCACTGGCACCTAAATAAGTAACCAGCTGGTTTTTTTCTTTCCTGAACCGTAAGAGCTAGAACGAAGGAAGCATTGCTCAGTTGCACTTGGGAAACCTACTAGAAAAGACAGAAGGAAAAAAAAAAAAAAAAAAAGAAGAATTAAACATTGCACATCCAAATCCAGGCAACTGGGAAAACGGATGCCTGACGAGCACCTGAACAGAACCCAGACCCGTTTCGCATCACCTACTTTAAAACCACCGTTAGGCCCCAGGCAGGCAGGCAGCCCCAGTAAGGGGTTGCGGACGACCGCGACCAGGGCCGGGTCGCGATTTGCAGGGCTGCTTCCCATCTGACACCACCACGGGCAGCCGGCGGCCTTATCACGCGTGAGATAAACCCAGGGCCCCGAGTGAAGCCACCAGCGCCGGAAGGCAGCGACGCCTCCCCGAAACCCACCGCCCCCCAGGTGGAAGGGGGGAGGCCCGGGGGCCGTCAGCGAAGAGCTCCACACACCCCACACCCCCCCCCCCCCCCCCCGGCGGCCGGGCACGCCCGCCGCAGCCGTCTCCCCCCCCCCCCCCAGCGCCGCCCCCGCCTCCCGCCAGCGCCGCCCGAACGGCAGCCGAGGGGCGGCGCGGGGCCCCCGCCCGGCACGGCGGGAAGGGCGGCTTCCTCAGAGGGACACCCCCCCCCCCCCCCCCCGGCTCCGTGCCCTCCGTCCCCTCACCGGGCCCGTAGAACTTGCTGCCTTTGGTCACGTCGAAGACTTTGCCGTTGACAGCCAGGAGGATACGAGGGTTGCGGGCCCCGTCGAACTCGCGCAGCTGCTCCAGGGAGAAATCCCGCCGTTTCATCCGCGGCAGAGCGGCGGCCTGGCTCTGCCGGGCCGCGCCCCCCGGCCCGCTCCGCGTCCCCCAGCGCAGGTACAGCCGGTAGGCCGCCAGCAGCGCCAGCGCCAGCAACCCCACGTTCAGCAGCATCTCGCCGCCGCCCACCACCGCCGCCGCCGCCGCCGCCGCGCCGGCCGGCGGCTCCCCCGCTCCCCCTAGGCCGCCGTCGCTGTTCCCCTCAGTCCTTAGCTTCCCATCCCCATCGTCCGCCATCACTGCCAGGCCAGCGCCTGCCTGCCCGCCCGACGGCTCCGCCCCTCGCTCCCGCCCAGAGAGACGCCAGGCGGCCGGCCCCGCCCCGCCCTCCCACTTCCCATTGGTGCCCGGCCCAGGCGGTACCCGCCCCCGGCGGGCTCGCGCCGCCCCGCGGGCGAATTGGGTGCGGGGCACGCCCCCCCCCCCCCCCAGCCCTCAACGGCTTTCTCCGCTCGCGAGAGGTGGTGCGGCCAGCGCGCCTGCGCGGTCGCCTCGCCCCGCTCCCCGCGCGGCGTTGGCGGGAGCGTCTCGTGCGGCGCGGCTCGCCTCAGCCGCCGCCCCGGTTCCCCTCAGGGGAGCGAGCGAGCGGGCACCGCCGCCCCGGTTCCCCTCAGGGGAGCGAGCGAGCGGGCACCGCCGCCCCGGTTCCCCTCACGGGAGCCAGCGGGCACCGCCGCCCGCGGCAGTGAAAGCAGAGCGCGGGAGGGAGGCGGCGGGGTGCGAGGGGGCTGAGGGCGGCGGGGCTCGACGGCGCCGGTTGGCAGCCTCTGAGGGCGGCGGGGCAAAGCGTTAGGTCCGCCGAGGGGGGGGGGGGGGGGTTGCAGGACGTGCGTGCTTCCCGCCGCTGGGGAAAGGGGTCGAAGGCCGGCGGCGTTGGCCACCGTGGTGCGGCCACGTCGCGCAGTGCCCTTTCGGCGGCTGCTGAGTAAGCGACACGTCTGCTCAGAGGGCTGGTGCGGAGGTGGTTTTGCTGTCCGCTTGGGTGAACGCAGGCGTGCCCCTGAGGTGACGCAGCAGCCAGTCGTGGGGGGAAGCCTTTGGAGGTAGCTCAAGGGACTGTTTGGTGCGCTCCACTGCTTAGGGTAAATACACCCTTCCACTTTTTGCCGTCAGAAAATGGGGTGATTGCTAACAGTAGGCTAATCTGTGAGAATTACTCCTTGTGCTGGGAAATGTAGCGGTGGCAGCATAGATGGCTTTAGTATATCCTGTTAGGTACAACCCATGCCCGGGAGTGAGTTTGCTCAGTTATGTGAGGAGAAAGACAAAGCTTTTACTATTTTCAAGGAGAGAGTGGGTGCATGTAGATCATCTCCCTAGGGCAACACTTACCTGCAGAGAAGACAAAGACCTGAGCAGAATTTAGCCCTTCTGTTCCTCTGACCTTGTGAACATGTTCCCAAGCAAAACTCTCTCTCTCATCAGATGATGCTCAAGACCCGCTCTACAAGTGTGTAACTGGGCCTAGGGAACGTAAGCCACCCTCCCTACAGCTGGAATGTGATACAAGGAGTACTTGGGACTTCAGAAACATTGTTACTCCATGTAACTGTGTGGTGCTGAAGCATCCCTGCCTAATAACATCAGCCTTAAGAATAATTCGCAATTACGTAACTCAGTCACAAAAGTTGGAAAACTCAGATTTTTCCACAAAAGCTGGTAGACAGTGCAAAAGACTTAACCCAGTGGAAAATAACATTAATGGTACTTAGCATTTACATCAAGCTCTGCGTTTTCAACGCCCTGTCTAATGATTAGGTTTAATCTTCTACCCTCTGAGACAGTTCAGTGATGACTACCTCTGTGGGGAAACAAGATGAAGTTTTTGCCAGTTAAAGACCTGCAATTATAATACTGCTACTACTGTTCCTCTTAACCAAGCAGACTCTATTTAATATATGTCTAAGTAAACACTATTAAGAAAGTCCTTTTATCTCAACAAGTCACTGCTTGATTGTGGTTAACAACAGTTTTTATCACAGAATTATAATATATTTGGTTTGTCTGGGCACAGCTATGGTGCAGGTCAGAAGAAGATGGAGTTGCACTCTTACCTCCGAACTTCCTTCCCTCACAAGTTTAATTTAGATTTTCTACAACATCTTACTATGTTCTCTTAACTTCCTTTGTATTTTAAAGATGGGTTCAGAAAACAAAAACAAGTAGTAAGAGATGTGAAGTACTTTTACGTATCTTCCTACCAAGATCTTATCTCTAAATTCATACAGACTGGCTAAATAATTCTAGACATTTCTTTGAAAGCACGTGGTGTTCCACTGCATCAATGTAATGTTCTGCTATATTCTGGAAGGAGTACTTTCAGAAATCGGCGTGGCTACCGTAAGAATTCTAGACTTCATTTGTCTGTTCTGGATGCCTTCTTAAGAGATTATATTGCTACCTGGGCTTGGCTAGGATACTTTGATTTACTCCTGTGAGCCTTGGATCTAGCACAGCAAAATGGTGGCTATTTTTGATCCCCAGGTAAGAGCTGGAAACCAAGAGGAGTTCCAGGAACCTGCCCTAAGGAAGTGAAATCGTTTGAAAGACTGAGTTTAGAAGAATTTTACTTGAAAGAATTTGAACACTAGAAAATAGACAAATACATCAGAAATAGTATAACACAAATACTAAACATACCAAGTATACTTGGATTAGAACATTTCCAAACCTAGCAGATAGAAACCACTGAAAACGTGTAGGTTCCAAACTGGAGAAACACTGACTGGCTGGTTGCCCCCTTGTTAGTGTACACCTCAGACAAGCCCAGATACGAAGTGCCAAGGAAGTTAAGGTCCCAGTGCAGCTGCAGGCACCTTGAATGCCAGAACATCATCGTTAGATGGCAGAGGCACTCATGATCTGTTAACTCAAATATGACAAGCAAATGTCTTCCTGTCTTGGGGCAGACTAGTTTCAACTTCAGTCAAATTTTGTTACTCCGCTGTTAGCTTTACCTGCCAGAGAAATGCCAGAAAAAACAGTTTCTCCACTATGACTGCTTCCAGTGTTTCTTCCTTGCCTGTCTTTGGTTTGCCAAGACAAAAAAAAATCTGCCCTCGTAAAGTATAAAAGTTATGGTCTATAAACCTACGACTGGTAACAGGTCCCCAAAAGTCTCTTAGCATTACTGTGTTGCTTCCACTGTTCTTTATGTGTGGTTCTTTTGTTGCAAACAAATCTTATTTTTGATATAATTGACAGCCAGCTGTCACAGATCCTGATCCATGATTGGGCAACCCAGGTATTGCTAATGTATATAATTGTGACTGTCTGGAGTAATTACAGCAATACGATTAGAGGAGTGAAAGGAAAATCAGACATTCTGGGCTGCCTGTGGAAAAAAACCCTCAGAGTTTTCCAAATTCTGAAATTAATGCACTGCTAATTCTTTTGTATGGATTTGATCTGAAGAGCAAATGAAGTAGTAATACTTGCATATCACGGTTTCCCATAAAGAGCTTAGTGAGCCCTGAAAAAACACGTATGAAAGAATATTGCCAAGTTTCCAATTACATATGTTATAGCTTTTGTTGTTCTTGAGTATTATTTAATGTTATAGGTTTTTTTACCTAACAAAATTTGAAGAATACCTAGAAAATGAATAATTTATCGCTATATTCATATGCAATCTCGTCTATTGTTACTTGTTTATCCTCTAGTTTTTGGAGGCTAATGGCCATTAAATTTCAGAGCAGTCTCTCTGCCATATCTGACATGATTTGTTCTAGCAACAAGGAAAAAACAGTAGTATCTTTTAAAGTTATTTGCTCACTGGTGTTAGATGTTCAATATTTTTCTACATCAGTATACAATTTCTTTTTCAGAACAGAGCCTTCTGTGTTATAATGTGTCAGATATACTATGACTGACTATTGCACCTTTGTGCTAAGAATTTCACAAATAGATCACTTGCCACCTTCTTTGTTTGCTCCACATACAAAATAATTCTCTAACATATTTTTTTAGAGAGAAGCAGGTAGGATGCTTCTGGATGACCTTTCCATTAGGAGGTGAATGCCTCAACTCAGAGTTGCGTTCTTCACTTTTTGTTTTCAAACACTGCTTATTACAGCCTCTGGAAAGAGGACTGAACTCAGTGAAAAGCACAATGAGAGCACAACTTTACAAGCAGAAATCAAACTCTGATGCAAGCCACTATCATGGCTGAAGTTTATTTTCCATTGATTTTGAAGCTGAAGAAACATCTGTTATCGCACAAACACAGGCTACGTTCAGGATGGATGAGGAGGTGCACTGTGTGTGCAGGAACATAGGGATGTCTCAGTAAATTTGGAATAATAGAACAATCAATCAGCTCCATTGATTTTGGATATTTTTAAACCCAGCTTAATGTATGGGATGCACTGATGATTTTGTTTTAAGCTGTTTTAAGCAGCTTGGAAATGCTTACTGTTGAGGTCGATGCCATGCTTGATGTCTTATTTCAAAATAGTATCTGCTTACATTCCTTAACCCATCTTTATTTCATATTTATTTTAAGTGCTACATGTAGACTCATCTAAAATTTTTTAACATCATGTCACAGGGTCTTCTAATGAAGGGATGCTGAATGCATACAAGTTGTTCAGAAATTTTTGAAAAATTTGAAAATATAGTATGAATAGCCGTATAGCGAAGTCCATATCAACCCATTGTGCTAGTTTTGGCTAGGGCAGAGTTAATATTCTTCATAGTTGCTGGTACGGGGCTCGATTTTTCATTGGTAAAAAGTCTACTGTTATTTCTTAATCTTTGTAAGTGGTGTGGTACCTGAAGTGCGTGGTTATAATAGCACAGAAAGAGATTAAGTTAATCTCTAACAAAACAGTTGGATTTTGTTCATCCATTAAAAAGTTACTCTGTCTAATGGTGTTCTTCACAGAAAGTCTTTATAGTCCAGGCTGGGACCAGCAGAAACCTGTGAGCACCAGTTAAGCGCTGACCAGATGAGGAACTGGTGGTGCCTTGCTACAGAGCCAGAGGTAGGTTTGCTGCAACTGGAGCTCAGCTTGGTGTAGGAGCTGAGAGCAGCTTTCCTTCAAAGGTGGAAAGCTCAGGTGACCCTGGCTCTCAGCTCTTGGTCTCACAGTGGCTCTGGCATGTATTATTCCAAATCTGGTCAAGTAAATTACTGACCTGTATACTAGAGATACATTTTCAAAAAACATATGCATTTGCAAAGGCAAGTTTTTAACAAAACAACTTATTTGGGATATTTGCAACTGAACTGTATGTATGCGGCTGTGTTTCAAATGTTAACTTCAGAACTGCAATAATTAGGCTGTAGTGGAACAGCAGAGAAAGTACCCAGGCAGGCCTTTGGGCACAGCCATCTGTAAGCAAGAAGGTAGATTTTCAATATAAATAGACCACGCTCCTACACTAATTATGTTTTCATATTTGACTCTAGATGCTTATAGGACAAATACTAAATGCCCAGGCCTATTATTAGATTACATAACCTCACTGTATTGTGGGATATATCTGCTGAAAGTGTGGACACTATGTAAGAGCTGCAGAATATTCTTTAGCTGGTCTCCATAAAGGAACACAAGATGAAAATAGCAAGTTACACAGACTAAGAGTGCAGCAAGGAGACTGGGGATAAGACGTGTCTAGAGGCTTGGGAGGTAAACTATTTGCTGGTGCGTTGCAGTTCATGAGCTCAAGTATAGCCTTGGCACTGGTAGTGTATGGCACTATAAATAATGAAATAGTGTGTGTAAAATGTAGAATTAAAGTCAGAAAATAATTTTGACTCCTTAATGCAACTGCAAATAATTTTAGTATTTCCATTCTTCCAACTCAGTTCTCAACCGTACAGGTGTGACCTTTTGCATACTGGGCAGAGTCGTACCATGTGTATTTTACTGCAACCCTGGCAAACCAAGCACTTAAGTAACCAGATTATGTTTATCTGTGCAGTGACATAGTTAAATCCCATGAAGTCAATAAGAGCTTTTCCAGTGGCTTTAATTTCACAGATTTAATAATAGTAGTAACCTTGTCTTGGTTTTAAAAAGAGCTGGGTTGGTTCGTTTGTTTGGTTGTTTGCCCCTTAGGAAGCACCACTAACATAGACACTTCATTTAATTTTGTCCTGGTTCATCACAGAACTAATACTGAGTTAGCCCAATTTCAGTTGATGATTTTTTGCGTTTTAACTCTGTCTTGTGATTATAAGATACTGCTGTGTTTACATGTACATTTTTTTCTGTAGCGTATCACTCACGTTAAAAATTCTTACGGTAATTTCCTTGGTTCACCACAATCATAACGTGTGAGGTTGTCCACAGGTGTCTACCTCAGCTGCTGTTCTTTCTGTGTTAGTGCTGATACACAATGCTGCTAGCTGTGAGTTAAAGATCACAAACAGAAGTAGGCCACTGCTGGCATTCCTCCTGTTCTACGTTCTTGTATCTCTTTGTCCTGCTTGCCTGCCTTTCCGTCTCAGTACCATTAAGTCTTTGAGGCATTGTATATTCTGTTCAGTCTTAAATCACAATTTTTTTTTTTTTATGGACTATTACAGGCTACTGTTCAGAGAGACAGCTAACAAACCCCTCTTTTGACAAGCCAATGATTCATAGCAGCTGACCATAGAAGCAGACCTGTGTTTGATAAGCAGTGGAGGGAAATAGACTACACAGGGCAATTGTGGGTTCATTTTAGAAATGGTCGCTAGATATCCTAGGAGATTTCAGCAATGAATTCACTGGTGCCTCCACAGGATCAAAGTGAAGGAACCAGTGTTTCAAGCTAATACACGTTTCTTAGCCATATCTGTTACAGTGTTGGTTTTCCTAGGGAGATTGGCTTCTGTTAAGGGCAAAAGCCATTTAAGCAGCTTATGCAGGAGTTTATTGCCTCTCTTCCATCCCAAAGTCCACATCATTATTGAGGGGGGAAAATGGTAAATACACAACCAAGTGTAAATGTGTCATAGTAGTGATTTAATGATTTTAAATAGGCATACGTGACCATTCATATGATTAGATGCCTTTTCTTTAGTGTGTTGTCACAATCTGTAGAACTACATCATTCACACATAATGGGAAACTGAGATAGAGTTAAGTCATAACTTGGGCTACTGATAATAGACCTCTTCACTGGACAAAATGTGTCAGGGTTCAAAGTCACCAAAAGTCAGTCTGTCCTTGTAGGTTTTTTGGGTTTTTTTTTTTTTTTTTGAGGAGAGTGTGTGAAAACTATGCACACATGCTGTTCTTGGCAGCTGTTCATAGTGAGGCGTAAATTGCTGAAGTCCTCTGTGGCAAAGTCCACGTTTTTCATTTTTTGCCCTTTCTTTTTCTATTTTTCTATTTTTGATCAGGAAAGGGGAGGAAGTTGCAGAATACAGCCAGATTATACTTATCAGGTAGCAGCAATTACATCAGCAATTCATCAGTAACCTTTGACACTTTCTAATAAATAATACTTACAAACTTACTATGCAGCCAGAATTTTGGTCGATTTGTTTAGTTAATAAGGTGAATTTTGCTGGGTCACCTCTGTTATTAATACTCACATTCATTGATACGTGGTATTGTCACCAGGGTCTACAAAATCTTTTTATTGGTTGAAGAAATTCCTCTACTGGAACAGAATACCTTCTCCTTGCTTAGAAAGACAGCGTAGCATTGTGCTAAAATTTGTAAACTGGGGCCTTTATCACAAAGAAGCTAGGCAAGTTTTTTCTTTTGAATTTCTGATTAATGAATTCTCTTTCTCTAATTTTGCAGGTACTCTGAGTATGGATGGGCCAGTTAGGAGACTGAGCAAAGCCATTGCTACAGATAGCAAACAAGTGCATCTCATTGCCAGTGACGTTGCTGTGGAGATGCAAAAGAAGAACACCAAATTCTAAGACTTGCTGCAGGTACAACAGGAACAAGGGATAAGAAACTGACAACTTAATTGCATGAGAAAAAATGAGGAAAGAAGGCGCTTATTAGAAGGGTAATGAATACTTTCCAACTTCTAAAGTTTATGTGCAGGTACAGATTCTATAAAGACTAATGACGAGGTCCCTGAGCATAGCACATAAAAATTATGACAGTGCGTTTATAGACTTTATTTTCACAGATTTCACTTTAGTTTTAGTTTGCACTTGGCAAGCCAAACTATACTAGGTAGTTAAAAAACATTTCTTTTGTTAGCCGACAGCAGGTTTGATAGCATTGTTCTTAAACATTTCCTTTTGTATGTTTCTAATATTAATGGAATTTTTTGTTTATTTAGGCACCGGTTGTCTACTTAGTCATAAAGAAATGGCTGTTATGCCACAATGTTTTAAAGAAGAGTAAAGCAACCAATCTGTAAGATCAGATACAACAGCATCCCGTGCTCACAGAAAAGTACACACCAAGATTTATGTTTAATTTGACATGTAATTAAAAAAAGCAATCAACCCTTATCCCATGCATTCCATACAATTAATCTGGCACTATACAACTGTACAAATTTATAGTCACCTAACCTAAAGCTTAGGAAAGAATAAGCACCACAGGCCTCTATAAAGCCTCATAACAAATGTGTATAGCATGTTCCAGAGCATTTTTCTAGCCAAAAAACCCACCCTATATATTAGCAATAAATTGCTCCCTAAAATGGCCTCATCTGAATACGCATAGTCTTTCTAATTTTAGTCTTCCTGATTTCTTGTGAAAGGTACGGATGCTTCCCAGAAGCGTGAGTCAGCTCAGAACAACTAATAGCAAAAGTTTACAGGATCCAAACCTTGTCAGAATCCTCACTTTCAGTTTCTCAGGTAATGGTACAAAATGAAGTATGTCATAAACTTGCGTAAACTATTTGTAGTATAAAAGGAAGAGTTGTCTTGCCTTCCAAATGCATGTTCTACTTCAGCAGTGGCTAAGAACATAGCTGCTTTTTCTGTGCAGGCCCCACCTTGTCTGGGACTTGTTTCTGAAATAATGTCACGAGAAGGTAAATGAGGTTTACCCAAGTATGTTAACAACTTCTAACCCATTACAAGCAATGCCACTGGTTCTGAGCAAGGTTCCAGTTTGTCTAGTGTCTTGTCAGTGCCTGCCACTGTTAAGTAGTGTTTTTGACATAGGTGTGACCAAATTCCTCAAGACATTCAGAATTAGAGTTATATTTCTTCCAGTTAATGCAGGCATTAAAACTTTTGGGAGGACAAATTATGGGCCCAACTCTTTTTGTGGGGGAGTACTCCCTATGCTAGGTTACAAAGGCAACCCTTATGTGAGAAGACACAGCCATATCCTTTTGGGAGTAGTCAAGATCCTGTGATGAGAGGAATGATAATTATTTTGCATATAATAAATACATTAAATATTTAGTAATTTGAAGGACAACTGGAAAGAAGAAGAATGTAATTTTTGTGTTATGGTTATGTTTTCTTGACCATACACATCAGTCTGAAAGCATCTCAAGCTAGATTCAGAGTTTCTACTTCATGTAAAAAAGCAGCTGTAAACCTGTTAAGCCAGCAGGTTTAATTGTTACTGAAGTACTCTAGAACAGGTGACCTCGATCCTTTATATTTTACGGGAAACATTTTAATGAAGGGTAATATTAACTAGTTCTCTCATTCCAATTCGTCTTTTATTTATATATTATAAGGATGCAAACCTTTATTCTCTACTGCCAGAAAAAGAGAAAGCACCAAAGGAAACAAAATGCTGTGTAAGCCAAACACTCCAGTGCATGTGTTTTACGTCCCTCCCCTTGGAAGAGACAGATACAAAGACCACCAAACATATGGTCGATGGTTACTCAGTCAGGGGTCAGGTGCAGCTACAACTGAGATGACAGAGCTGCTGGGTCACATGGTTGCTGCTGTATCATATGAGCAGGATTATGCCTGCCAAGCTAGCCTGCGCTACGCAAGGAGAGGGAGGTTGAGTGGGAAGGGACTAAAGTCTTTTAAAACTTACCCTGCTGTTAAATACACACTTTCCTCAATACGTTCCTGGCAAATTTTTATATACTGTAGCAACAAATGAGTTACACTAGAATATCTTGCAAATCTTTCGTTATTAAAACCTTTTGAAAGTAAGTGTGTAATACTAACAAATCAAAAAAGGAGCCCTTGACCTGCATTTTGCACTTGTCTAGCAGGGGTGTGTATGACTAAATAAAACGCAAGACACTGGAAAAGCAGGCTTAGTGTGTATGTATCCATATTTTATCTCTTTGCACCCCTATCTCCTCCTTTTCATTTTGAATAATGACCAGGGCTAGGCTGAATCTAAATGGGAAATCCACATTCCAAAGAAGCAATATGATATTATAATCTAAAAATCAGGTTGTTAGAATTGGAAGCTGAAGGGGCATTGGACAGAAACAGCCTGGAGAGAGTCGGAGAGAGAGGTTGCCTTTAACACAAGTAAGGATTTGGGAATTTTCCTCTTAACATCTATGTTCAATGCAGTCTTGCAGAAGTAGTCTTTAGAGACTAAACTTTTCCTCCAATGGTAACAGCAGCCATGTACTTCTCATAATTTGTGATGAATAGGGATTGAGCTATGCAGACAGTGCAAGGTGCGCATGAGAGTTCAGTCACAGCATAAAGCTTGTGCAGGACTATTTCCTGTTGAAAATCAGAGTAGCCCGTGTTCTCTGTTCCAGTGCTGTTAGTGGCTGCAAAGAGGTGAAATATAACACAAAAATTTCTGCATTGCACATGAGTGTATCTCCAGCGGTGCAGATATACTGCCAGGCCAGCATCTTTTTTACGGAGGGGTGTTACAGCCTCTTTTGCCTTGAATAAATTAATTTTTTTTAGATCATAAATGTACAAAATCATGCATGCCAGTGTTATGAAAGAGACATTCATGCTGTCTGGAGATTGTGTTTGAAGAACCATTATACTACAGTAGGCTCACTCCACACAAGTATTTGTCAGGGAGATTTCAAAGAAACTTGTGCGCTTTATTTGTGCCCATAATAAAGTAATTAAAAATCAATTAATATGCAGAAAAAATGAAGCAATATAAGTCTGTGGTTCTGCATTAAGTAATATAAAATCTGTGCATGCCGGATTTCCTGGCAGTAAAAATTTGATCTGTATTGGCATGAGCAGACGACTGCATTTTTATCGAATCAGCCAGAGCATATGTTACAGTGTTTATTCAGATTTTATGCCAGCTTTCTGTCAGCTGAGGAGGATAAATTATGCCTGATCCAACATAAAGTTAGAGTGGTACAAACAGACAATATCTCATCTGATATGAACTCTCCTGGGACAAAATTATTTCTTCAAGCTATTTACTATCTCACAGAATGATAGCCTACCACCCTAATATGCTGTAAACCCTACATAGTCCTTAGACAAATCTTTTTCAAGTCAGAGCATGTCTATATCTGATTAGCTGTAAATAGACTGACAATTTTTTCCTCAGAGGGAAAGAAGGGGAGAGTCACAAATTCAAATTATATTTTACACCTTAGGCAAACACAGAAATGTTTCAGAATATGATTTGTATAGAAATCTCAAGTGTACTCATGTGTAAATGTAAATAATGAGATGGGAAAAAATGAGTCGTAATGATAATTAGGAACATAATTCATGAAATTATGGGGTTAGGATTGGGCCCATACTATAATAGAAAAAGGATTTGATTTTGTGCTTCCACCCATGTTTCTTCTTTTAAATATGCAGCTGCTGTGTCATATTATGGATCCTTGGCATCTCACTCTGAGGATGGATTGTCATGACACTAGTTACTGGAGGTGAAGATAGTAAACAAGAACATTACAGTGTGAAACAGATGATTTTTGAGACTTCCTAAGTCAAAGGGCCGAATCCGCCAGTAGGTGTGTACAGGTTTTACTAACTTTGATATAAAATTGGCTGAGGTTATTTAAGATTTTGTGGGGATTTTGTTAATTGTCATTTGAATTCCATTAGAATTTATGAATTTACTTTTGTCACTGCAGTATTGTCTGTCTTTGGCCAGGGATTATAACTGACTGCAGTTCAAAATTCAGTGACAGTACTGCTTAACATTGTTCAGGCAACCCTGGCTACTCATTTCTGCACCTGCACTGCAGTCTTTACTAGACTAGCACAGCAATTTTTTGGGGTGCATACTGGACTAGCCCATGGAACTGATTTGACTAAAGAATAGCAGGCATTATGAAAGCTGGCACTGCCACTGAATTTTTTTTTCCTACAAACTACATAGCATATGAAAACAAATGGAGCTGGGAACTTACGGCAGACCTGGCAAAAGGGTATGGCGGTGTGGCATAAACTGAAAGAAGGATTATTCCTGACAAACTCAAGGTAAGAGCATACCTGTACCTACATTCCACGGAATAAGTTAAAGTAGAAAAAGGTATCCTGAAGTAGATGCAGTCATATGAAAACAGAAATACTTTTGAAAAGTACAGCATGTACTGGGGGCTGTAAGTCAGCTTTGTTCTGGTATGACTACATCTATACCAATTGTGCTGGTATAACAATGTTAATAAAAACATTCTCCTAAGTGACAGAGTTATGCTAGTAAAACTGTTACAGGTACAAGACCCCTAAAAATTGGAATTATCAGTAAATAGCATACCCGTCTAATGTAAACATTGCACACCCCAAATTCAGCAAGAATTCCTATTATGCAGATCTTAGTTAAGAGTTTGTAGACCTGTAATTCTACTAAGCTGGCACTTTGGGAGAATGCAGAAGTTCCTCTTAAGAAGTTGAAGAGCCATTTGATTTCTTGTGATATATTTCAGTGAACTTTCCAAAATCATTCTCAGCACAGCTGAAGCATCTTTAGCATTCTTCTACTACTATTTCTTCTACCACTACCACCTCTGAAAAGCTTATGTTTGTTCTCAGAATGGGGCCAGATTGTACTGAGAGATTGGTATTTTCAATACAGTTTCCTGTGGAGGGGCAACCTAGACTCTTGGCAGCATACCACTATTCAATTCATACAAAGCACTCACATCATTTACTCTAGACGTAGGCTTGGGCTCATGACCATTCCGATATAATATGTACTAGCAGTGCTATTTTAACTGCAATCGCATTACATTATACACAAGTACTGAATGCATACAAGAAGAGAAGAGAACTTAAAACATGCTTTGGGGTTGAATTTTGCAAAAAGTGATGCTTCATAAAAGCTTATCAATAGAAAACACTTCCAAGAGGAAGTTAAGCTCTGATGACACATAGCACTTTGCTACACATGTAGATACTTAATCCAAAATGTGATTTGTGTATTTGACTTCCACCTGCAAGAGAAAAAACAGCCATCCTGTGATTACTGTGCACTTGGGACTGAATGGGTCCAGCTACTGAGCAGCAGATATAGAGGCATTCTCCTAGATAGGCTGTTTTGGATGCTCAGAGACTCGGGAGTGACCACAAATCCTAAAGCAAAGAAACTACTGAAGACTATTGAGTATGGTTCGTCCAGATACTACAAGGAGGGTCTAATCTCCTTGAATGATAAGGCCTGTTAATTTGTGGTAAACCAGGTGGGAAAGAGTGTGATGTGAAAAAACATGTATATGATTTCTCCTGATGCAATTTCTTATAAAATAATGGCAAATCTGACCCTTTGGACAACCTTTAACTATTAAAATCAGCATTCATTTCATCTTATACTGTTACTTCATTATAATAGTATGTACCTACATAGGAAATTTTCTTTATATTCCCCCAACTGTCGTGCACATAGCTTCCACACTTGTCTAAACAACCTGCATTTGTTTGCCAATCTGTGACTCTGAAGTCACAGTGGTTGGATTAAATGTTAAAATGCTAGTTTGCAGCTAGGTTTACTAACTCTGTGTATGCACACTCTAGGAGTCGGCATCTTGCTCTAGCTCTTCTTTGTGCTTCCCATAAGTGCCGTGCTGAGGTCCTAAGTCTTCTGGCTCTATGGAAGAGGGAAAAATGCAGGAAAGACTAGAATTCAAACTTTTTGAGGGAACTTGTGAATTGATCTGGGTCACGGGCAGGCTTCATGCAACATCACACTAGAGCAAAAGATGTGAAGATATCCAAAAAGAAGAGAACTGATACGTGCTGGGCCTTTATCAGAATTCGAACTAAATAGGATATTTTTAAAAGACATTGACAACTTACTCTTCCGTTTTGGACATGGACAATGTGGAAGAGAATAGTTAGAGTGGTATGGCTGAGGAATGCTTGTATAACCACGTCTCCAAGGGATCTTCGGTACACAAAAACTTGATCCCTCAGGTATGGACATAGTCCTGTGTTCCTCCTCCTTCCTGCTTACCTTCCTCCCCTATTGCTGGCCAGTCTTCTAACAAAGAAATACTCTGGCTGTAAGCTGCACTGTAGAAGATTTTGTTAAGAACCATTGCTTTTACCATTATAAGATATTGGTGCAAATATGATGTTGCGTACACATGGTATTTATTTTTGTTCCTGTAATTTGGTGCTCTTAACATGCCATGTGGATAGGTTTTGTGATGTGGATTAGCTTTTGCCAATGCTGCTTACCTCTGTTTAATTTACTATCATGCTTACATGCTCCAAATGACAGTTTCTTTCCCAGTAGTAAGCCAGGAAGCCACAAATTGCTTTACCTCTTTCATTCCAAGTTCCCTCTTCAGCCCTCTAGGCGACTGCCCGTTCTTAACACATGCTTAAAATGACGGTGGCTTCAGATGGTGACCTGTAAGAGCCAGCTAATTTGCTGGTAGTTTCTGCAGTGAACTAGCCGCCATTCTTTATGGTCCCATGCCAATCATATCAGCCTCCAGAGAACATGCCCTATCATCAAAACATGTATGAGTAAGAACATTTTGATCACACAAGAAATAATTCATCGTTATATAGTAATGTCAATAAAACCCTACCAATGTATTTTTTTAATCAGTAAAAACACAATTAACCTTCTTAGATATAAATCTTTTTTTAAAAAAACCCCTTAGATTGCAGTAGTGAGGCAAAATGCACAGAAACATTTTACACATCGCAATTTATAATTGTATACGATTATTATAATTGTTATATTGTTAACTCCCAGTGTGCTTATTATCTCATTGCACAGGAATGATAATGGCACACCTAACTTAGGATTTGCCCACAGATGATAGAAAAAGAAATTCCCTGAAAAAAAAATGCTTGGAAAGGCTCTAATGCAAGGCAAAACCACTTTCTGATTCCCTGAGTAGGTCTCGAAGGCCATCCAGCCTTACAGAAAATGAGTATAATAATGTTCTTGTAAATAAGGGGGTGGTTTTGCTCTTTCTTTTTTTTTTTTTTTTTTTTTTTTTTACTTTTTGGTGACATAAATCAAGGCCTTATACCTATCCCAAGGCTTTAATCCTCTAAATGATTCCTGAATTGCACTTGCTTATGGCCTTGTTTTCCTGATGTCATGGCTTCATGTGGGCTCTGTACTGTTATAAGCAATATTAAGAAAGAGCGAGAACATGCCCTGTGCTGCAAACAAGGCCCCATTTCCCTCACTGCTCTGGCGCAGCTACTAACAATATCAGAGCTATGGACATTTCCTTAATTTCCAAAGCATATGAAATAAGAGGTGGGAAGAGACATACAGTCTCCACAGTCTGGAAGGAGACTAAAAAACCAAAATCAACACCTTCTTTGCTACTATAAAACCTGAAAATTGAACAGTAACTCTCTACCTTTCAGGTTTTGCTTCTAGGCTCTGAGCTCCTCAAAACCACCTGTATTATCTAGTGCTTACATGGCAAACTGAAGTGGGGAATTAAAATTTTTAAAAAAAAGGAAATTTTTTGGTGACCTTATGAAATACTTTAAGAAAGGAGAAGGTCAAGAGAATAAAAAAGAAGAGCTTGGAGAAATGGATAAATGATAAAAGCATAGGCTGAGGGTTTGCTTTGACTGCTGTTTGGGATTAATCCCAAGCATTACCCGCTTTAAACCATGATGCCTTTTGAGCTTAGAGCTTCATCAGTCATGCACATGGTGCTCCTTGGTCACAGAATCACAGAATAATTTAGTTTGAAGGGATCCTGGAAGTCACTTGCTCCAACCTCAGTTCAGAGCAGGGCCATTTGAGATCAGGTTGATCAGGGCCTTGTCCTGCTGAGTTCTGAGTATCTCCAAGGATGGAGAGTCAACAGACCCCTTTGGACAACCTGCTCTGGTGTCTGATTACCCTCTTTATGAACTTTTTTTTTTCACAATAGCTGTTCTATCTGTCCTACAATCTGTCTATCCTACTATCCAATCCATGACCAGGACCATTTTAGGAAGTAATTTTGTCTCTTCTTCAGAATCTGCTGCTCTTGTCTCTTCTTCCAGTCTTGGACTCTGATGTTAGGGGAGCACAAAGGGCAGGAAATCGTGAGTCAGGACACCATAGAGTTAGTTTGGGAAGCCTTCTGGTTTCTTGCAGCCGGAGAGGATTTTGTGCTGTGCTTTGGACATGATCTTAGCATAGCTCCCACTGAGGAACTGAGCTGAGGAGTATCTTTTGCTATAGTTAGTCAGGAGTGTTAAGGTTTGCCTGTATACTTTGGTGGAACCCAAATTTGATGTGTTTTACTTTTGTTTTCCATTAGGCTGGTGATTTGCAATCAGGTGCTAAGAACACTGCTGTTTCTCTAATCCCCGCTCTGCTCCCAGAAGGCCAGGCAAATTCCCTCACAAACACTGGGAAAGGATTACTGGTGCCTCAACTTACTGCAGTGCATAAAGTTATGGACCGTAGCCCTGGAACTGGCCAATGCACATGCAGGTACGCAGTGCCAAGACAGACACAGTAAAGGTATTGTTCCATGCACATTTTTCCCAGCAGCAGCCTGTTTTAAGGCGTTCCCAGGACCCACCTCAACTGCCAGCTGCTTGTTCCTGACACCCTTTCAGCTGTGCCAGCACAGCTGTTTATGTGTATGTTTGGGAACTGAATCATGAGACTAATTCAGGTTAAACTCCCTAACAATGCTTTTTGTATAGAATTTTTCTTTAATACCTGTTTAATTCCCTGGGCCTGATTCACAGTGTGGCCTTACAAACAGTTGTGTTGATGAAAGTCATATGGCTGTCAAGAGAACAGAACAGGCAGGAAGGAAGGAAAAATTGTTGGAAGTACCTTAAGTCAATATTGCTGCCAAAGGCAATGTATCTTCAAACTTACAGCTTTGTGGTGTTGCTGCTGACAGCTGAGCTAAGCTATTGCTGTTGCTCAGAGTCCAGTGTCCGTCTTACAGTCAATGTCAGCAATGCTGACACATCCACAGGTGTACTTGTATCAGTCTGCTCATCAGCAGTGATAAGCTAAAGGTTAAATTAAAAGACCATAGCTGCCAACTCTGCACTATGGTTACCTACTGATTTGAGGGCTAATAATCTTGCAACAGCTTCTCTCAATTCTTATGGTCTCCACAGTTCAGGAGAAAATAGTTTCCAGAGGGGCATTGAATGAGGTGCAGTTTTACTATATGCTTAATCCAGAGTAACAACAGGCAGCCGGTGGAAAGAGCCGATGCTACTCTTCCCTCAAACTTGTGTACATCAAGGGCTCGTACCTCTTCTCGTGCACCGGATCAAATGGTCATGCAACGCAAGAAGAGTCAGTTCCCTTTGAGAATCTGAGGGATAACTAATAATTTTTTTTGGTGGGAACACTGACCTAAATTGAAGGGATTAGGAAAAGCAGAGGTAATAAGCTAATTCTTCAGTGAGGGTGTAGCTACAGAAACACTTAGAAAGGGATCCCTCATAACCTTGTGAAGTTTTCTAAAAGGAATTCCTTGCTCTTTGCAAACCCAGTATCGCTGAATTTGCAAAGCAACACTCTTAGGAGTTGTGGAATAGAATCTGAATTAACAGTGTATTTAAAACTGAAGTTCTCATTTAAATTTTTATGTTAATTTTAGTCTGCTACTGATGTCACACAAGTGTACAGCAGGAATCATTTTACTGAAATCACAGACACTGCTGTGTCCCTTGTGAAGTAATTTCTACCTGTGTAAAATACATATGAAATGTTACTAAATCAAGCCAGCATTTTATACCCACTTGACACTCATATTGCAGTGATGTAAATTACTGCAATATGAGGCATCGGTGAATAAAATTACACTAGAATAAAAGTCTTGTGTCAGAATCTGATCCCATATAAGTGTTTTGTACTGTTGTTTTAATGGAACATTGCAAAATTGAAAAATCATTAGTAGTCCTGCCAATGCTTTAGCATTTAAAGGTCCTATTTTCCATTTCCCTATAGTCCCTTTATGCTACTCCATTAGTTTAAAAAGGCCATAAAGAGAGCACATTTAGCCACTTGGGAATATTTTCATTTCTGTGTTGCTCTTGCCTTTGGCATAATAGATATGTTAGGTTGTGGCTGAGGAGAAAGGGTCATGGCTGGCCCGCCTCTCTGTTCCAGCTATTCTTGGTTGCTGGAACAGCTCCTAGGGGCCCCAGGCTGCCAATTGTACTAAAATTGCTGGTAGCCTTAAGACTATTCAAGGAGTAATTAGCTACCAAATGTGGGTAATTGTGACAGAGTCTAGCTAATACTACTTGTGTCTGAACAGACTAATTAAAGGCTGCACACATGAGAGAGGAGAGAAAACCTTCTTTTAAGGAAAAGAATTATTAAGAGAGAAGATTTGATCTAGTGTTAAAAAAAGAGTTCTGTTCCTTCTAGTAGGATCCTAGCAGTTTTTGATAATTAAACTTGGAAAATGAAGCACAACTAGAGATTTTAAATTAAATACTTTCACTGAGGTACCCTTCATACTCTGCTTTTGATTTCATAAAAGCCATTTCATATTTTTTACAAAAACATTGTTCAGTGCAAGAACGTTTAAAAATTATTCTTGCCTGTGAAAAATCAGGTGTTCTATTTCTGCTATCAGAGACATTCCTAATTTAAAGAAGCCCAGTTGGAGATATATCATGGGTACAGAAGTTCTGTTTCTCCCTCTGTACAAAATGAGGTGGGGAGGGGGAATAATATTCTGCTGGTCTGACAAGACTACAGTCCTCCGTGCATCAGTAAGGCTGTGTTTGCTGTAATTTGTACCTGTGCTCCTCCCTTCTGCTGCTCCTACAATCGGTTGTGAGTAGTTCCATTCCATCCCATTTATGTAATGTGTGTATTCAGTGGTACTTAGATATTTGCTAATACAATCATAAAATCTCACATCTCAGCTAAATTTTCTATGCCTCTAGCTGTGCTGCAGGAAATAGCAGATTTCTTAACTGCAGGAGTCCCTTATATAGCTGATTATATCTACTTCTTTCTCTAGTCTGAAGTAGATCACAGTTAGAAGAGAACAACCAGAATGAGACCCTTGCAAGAGCAGCAGATTCAGAAGAAAACAGCTCCCTTTACTTCCTCCTGCCCAGGTAAAACAGATTCTTTTAGAAAACACTTCGTTGCGTTCTGAGATGCTGCAGTATCACTAATACCCTCTCAGCTGTTCTTAGGGTGCCATAGCGCTTCCCAGCCACCAGCCAGCCACCTGGCCACCCTCAGCAGTCTCTGTTTCTCTCTCACACTTAGACCTGTAAAACGTCTCTCAGGCGCGGCAAACATCTTACAGTGTCCTGCCCTGTGCTTTAGCCATAGCCGCTAAATTTGAGGTGTTCTCTGTCCGTCTTTCTCCTCCAATCCTGATTAGCTGTAAGACTAAATTTAAGATGTAGTACTCTGAAATACACAAATTATCTCATTAAATACAGGAAAACTGCATCAGGCTTGGTAGCTGTTTATGGTTGTAATCAGTGACCAAAAGTAGAGTCCCAAGCTGTCCATTAACGCTAGAAGATAGATAGAAAAGAAGTACTTATTTAGAAAGAAAGCCAGTTCCTCTTCTAACGGCAAAGGGGAACAAGCCATGCTGTCTTGGTCTGCCCAGAGAGCAGAGAACTGTGACCTGACCCACATATGCAAACACTCTACAAAGTTCAAATCTGATTGAATTCCAGACATTTTACAGCCAGGAATACAGGTGTTACCTCATTATGGCAGCTGCAATTCCTTTTTTATAGGCTGCTTCAAAGAGCAGCTGATATAGCCTAGTCTCCCCGCTTAAATATCTTCTTACTCTATGTTGTGAAAGTGGATTAGAAATAACATATTGCAACTGATCTTCATTCTCCAAAATAAAAGGAAACAAAGCTTTGTTATTGAATGCAGTCTTTAACTAGAACAGGCAGTTTATGGTTGTCTTCTCAATACAAATCTGGTAATCAGCACAGTTTGTGGCTAATACTTGCTCTTTTCTTCTGTATCCTCTCTATTGATTTGCACTTGGGAATTCATGTTAAGTGAGATGTCCTGTGTTGATGTGAGAGCTCCTGTGGAAATGTGAGGACATAGTAGCTGATTCTCCTGCTCTTTGAACTAAGAATTTGGGTGACCTGACTGGCAACTCATAAAAAGACTCTTAGGTTAAGAGCAGCAGTGGTACTGGTTTAGCAGGACAGTCCAACCTGAAATAGTCTTCAGCTCGCTTTAACTGGCTTTAAGGCTGAGGATGAAAGTTCTGTGCATGATGTATGTGGAAAGATGTCAGAAGGCTCATGACACAAGATTTCAAGAAGTCTCCTTGTTTGCAGTCTTTATAACAGCAGTACATATTTTGTGCTCCTTGGTATTAACATTTGGAAGCATCTTAAAAATGAAAGGCAATCATTGCAGCCCAAAAGAGGGGAAATAAGTAGAAATTGCTCTGTAGCCTCATCGCTCTTTTGTACAATTCAGGAAAGAAGAACCCAAAAATAGGAACGGTGGTAAGTCTGTGCCTTTTCTGACACATGTCAGAAAAAAGTCTGACAGATGGTGCTATGGCATGTATCTCTGCTACTTGACCTGGAGGCATTCTGGCTGAGACAGTGAAAATACAGTCATATAAGCTACATTTTAGAAATACCTGTCATTGTTCATCATTATTCATATAACTTTGCATAGATGGAAGTAGGGGCTTCTGCGTGAGTTTACCTTGCAGTAGAAACTGCAGGCTTGATAAAGTAAATTAATGCGTGACACATGCAGCTTCCATCTGGATGCATGAAAAAAGACCAGGCTCTTAAAGTTTTATAAGACAAATCTGTGGTTTGGGTTGTTGGGTTTTTTTGTTTTATTTTGTTTTTAATTGACAGTAATTAGTAGCTCACATGTAAGAAAGCTAAATCTTTTTTTTCCCCCTACATTCAGATGCAAAGCTGTGTTTCCCATACCTACAATTGGTCATCATATCATTAAGATGTGTTCTTTCTTTGTTTTTTTTTACATTAAAGGATTAGTGTCATGTTTCCTATCTTACCCAATGAGACTGACATTCCCTTTTCTCTTCAAGTGGCATAACTTCAAGTAACACAAGTGCCTGACCATTTACTTTACTCCAGCCCTCATCCAAGAGCAAAACGTTAGCCTGATGACCAGAGCACACCTCAGAGAGATCTGTGTTTAACTGCATTTGGCCTAAGAAGGAATTAGGCCAGATTTCCCACTTCTGACGAAGGACTAATACCATTTTGTAAATCGGGACTGTTACCAACATGGTGTTGTCCCCTGCTAGATCACGTTAGCAGAGGACAATGATCTGTCCTGACGTCCTTCTGGAAATTCTGCATGGTGACACACAAGTAGATGGAACAGTGCACCTGCAGCCCTCCACTGAGATTTCCCTCTTGACCCACTGTAGGCAAGTACTTCCTAAGACAGTGGCTTCAAGCAGCTTCCTCATCAGCTCACTACTTGCTTTGGATTTCATTTTGAGGTCTGCAGGCACCTACTGTGTCAGGAGCTTAAGCATGAAAATGGATCTCTGGGTTCCAGACTCACTCACATCTCAATAATATCTAACCTAAATGCTACCTAAGACCTCTGTACAAATTGTCACTGAGTTTGCTGCTGTGTTCTCTGAACTGGCCAGATGTAAGGTAGCTTTGTTCAGGGAACTGAATGGCTATGTGATGGCATGGTGTTGTTTTATGGCATAGTGCCCTGGCAAGGGAAGAGCAGAAATTTACAGCCAGAGATGGGGGAGACGGCAGGACAGCTGCTTTCCATGACTGTACAAACTTAGATTGCCTTAAGCTGCTTCTGAAACCACAGTTACAGTCTTTAGGTATTTCTAGGGAGAAGCATTTTTCTATTTTTAGATTAAATGACATTGCCATACCAGTTTATCTAAGTAGTGCTGCTACACAATACTGCTATATTTAGAAATCACTGAACTCCTTAATGCAAAACCAACATATTACGAAAAAGATGACAGTATGCTTCTCCATTCTATTAGTACTATGAGTTTTATAATTTATGCTGGACCACTATATTCCTTTTTAGTTACCACACACATGAATGTACATCTTCCCTATGTAATTGTGGCATCCATTTCCATCAAACTTTGTATCAAGTGTATGTATAAAGACTATTCCCCTGATTTTTGGAGTCACCATTACCTCTGAGCTCATCCAGAGGCTCTGAGTCATGGATAAGGAAAATGCATACTGGTACATGAAATTAGTCTGTATATTGGTACATACCAATGCATATTGGTACATGAAATTAATACCCTGCACTGTTCTACCCACTCCTTTTGAAGGAATCCATTCCCTCATTAGGATTGGATTGGATGTCTAATGAGGGTGGATTTGTGGCATGCAGTGTGCACATTAGCAAGCAGTGCGAGACTCACATTTCTGAGTGAAAAGTACACTGTGTAACACGCTTTCACATCTCACATCTCATTTTCGTAAGTTTAAATAAAGAACCAATTCATAAAAAGACATACCTCATTATAAAGCAGTGAGGATCAAAGTCACGAACAGATAGCTGGGACATAGTACAAGGAGTCTTAAAGCACTGAAGACTAGCAAAATAGGGGTAGGGTTACTTCTGGATCAGGACTTGCTTCCTTGAGCATGCCTATGAACTTAATTTGTCAGCTCTGGATACACATTTGCTAGTGGGGAGAGAAGTCTGTTGTTACCAGCTTCTGGCTTTGGAATTTGATTATACATAAATAAAAGCAGGTGTTCTCCAGGATAGAAGGTTTATCAATCTTTTAATCTGGAATTGCAAATTATTATTTTTCCTTTCAAATTCCTTCTTCCTTCATATTTGCATGGATATTTGCTTTCAACAAGCAAAGGCTGTATGTGACGTGTCAGAAATTAAACTCTGAATTGAGTAGAAATAGGTTACAGAACACATGGAAACATGTATTGATAGTCTTTATGCCTTTAAAAAGCTAATCTGAAATCAGCACTGAAATGTCAGGAGATAAGAAATACCTATCAGCATGAGTATGTGCAAGCACTTTGGATATGCAGAAAATAATTTGGCATAGGGTTTAGACATTTCAAATGTCGGGGTTGAGCAATGTGAGTACTGTAGTCTTGTTACTTCTTCAGAATGGCACACACAAATGCCCCAAAAGAAATCTAAGCCAATTTACTAAATTTTAAGAATATGCTACTAAAATTTTTGCGTGTCAAAGAAAGTACATGATGTTAATTAAGTGAGGGGAATTCATATTGAATGTCATATGTCACCCACACTTGCAGTGTTCCAAGCTGTGCTTAGCCTGTGCTGCGACATAATATACGCAGTGGCATTGCACAGAACAGGTGGGAATCCACAGGCCTCAACACAGACAAACCAGGCAGTCTTGGCAACATTTTTTCTGGTATTTGTCATTTGGCTGTAATAGGACAGATTTGCTAGTACGCTTTCAGGTGTACAGTAACAGGAACAGATTGGTTACCAATTTGAATGATTTTAGTAGTGCATCCAACGCAAATAAAGCAATTTACCAAACAATCTGTGAGTGAAAAGATTCAGAGCTTTGCATCAGCTTTGTCATTTGTGGATCTAGCAACTAATTGCCTGACAGAGATTTAATTAAAAGCAACATTATAGGTATAGATATTTACTTCATATTTCCTAACTACAGTAGATTGAAAAGTTTGACATAGTGATAAAATAATGAGATTGTCCTGCAATTCTTTGGTTTTAGAACTTTAGACAAATATTCTATTCATAGGAATAAACAGGTTTGTATTCAGTTGTTCATCTAGAATAATAAATTACGTAGATTTTCTGTCTGAAGGAGGACCATTGCCAAACTGAGCATGTGTCTTTAAGTAGCTTGAATTTTAACATGTAATTTAGAAGCACTTTAAAAATCTAATTCATGTGGGCCAATTGACCATTATACATCCGGTATCATATGTGTGTCTGAGGCTTGATAGACCAGTAAGGTAGATGATTCACTTGATTTGCTTATGTAGGTGGTTAGATTAGTGGTACTAGTAATTCCATAGGCTCTGTCTACATTGCCCTCTGTAATATTAGGATTCTGCCCCACCCAGTTTACTGTCCCAGCTCGGAGCTGGCCGCTCATGGTGCCACCTACCCTGGAAGGAAGTCTGTGACCTAATCTCTGTATGGGGAAGATTCCCAATGCAGCAGCTTAGCAAAGGCTTCCTAAATCAGCACTGGTATGAGAAGATTGCTGTTTGGTTGGTCTGGTGTGATTAAAAGCGGACCAACACCTAGTTCCAGAACAAGGTCAGGAAATTAAAGGAGGTCAGAACAAGCCAAGAATAGCAAGTCGTGCTCAGGGGCTTCACAGGGTGAAGCATTCTTGGCTGAGGTATGATGTTTTCCAGGAGGACTTTAGCAGGGAGGTGCGCACCTGTGACACGACACTGTATGTAGTGGGGAGAACAGGGAGCGGATCTCATTGCCTAGTGAGAGGTACAGGAGAACCAGATTTGTCACAATTTTGCTTTTAGGCATTGATATATATCAGGCAGTCTCCAGAGTTGCCAGCCCCATTCCTAGTCTCTGACTCAGTCATTCAATATTCTTGTAGCCTGACTTCATTCCTGCAAGATCACTGTTTTTCTAATAGTCAGAGAGGTAGGTCGGGAAGTGGGGAGGGAGAGAGAGGAGCCTGCAGTCTGCAGTGCCAACTGCAGGGCTTCTATGCCAGATGGTATTTCCCCATCTGAGGTCAGGACAGCATATGGCATTCAGGAACCCTTGCATGCCAGAGACACACTGCATGCATTTCGTGTCCAGTGATGGGCACCATGATTATTGTAATTGTAAGAAGTGCCATTTCATCCTATTTCATGGCCTGTGTGATCATAGCAGGCAATTAATCCATGGATATCAGCTCCTGACTTAAAATGGTGTTAAAGTGCATGCATAACTTTAAATGTGGCTGCTAAGTTAGTTTGTTTTGGGCCCTATATCAGGCTTTGTTTGCTTTTCTAAAAGATAACAGGAATTTAGAGAATATGGTAGAAAGCAGCAAAATATTGGTGAGATCCAGAGTGATTTTTCTGCAGGTGTTGTTTTATCCACAGAGTTGCCATTGTACACTGTTAAGAAGTGAATTAGGATTGGGAAGAGGTTGTTAACTGAGAAATGTCTATAGTCTCCTTTCATGTTTTGTTCTGGAAGAGGACTGAAGGCAATAGACAGTATCACTGAACCTGACCCAGCCTTCCTTCCCTGCTCACATGCTTTTTTTAACTGTATCTCATTCATCTTGGCTATAATAGGTACCCCGTAAGACTATCCCATGCAATTAAATAAAGAGTCAGAGGACATTCACTCACTACAGACTCTGCGTATGACCTTCACAGTATAAAGACAAAAGAAATTCAGGCATGCAGAGTAACCTCAACTATAGTTATGTTTGCTGCCATTCTAAATTGTTTGGGACAGAACAGGGTGATGGCACTCAGATAAAATGATAAAACCATGCGATCCACATTTAGATCCTGTAACTGGGTGTATCTGCAGAGGGGGAGTGAAGGGGCCGTGTTAGGCACTGTCACTGCCCACAGATTTAGAACAGCAGGTATGGGGAGATTTATGCAACAGCTCTTCTTTCTCTTAGGCTCATACATGTATACTTTCATTGCCCAAATTCACTTAGTTCTCCCCACAGCAACTCTATTTACTTGGACTTTCTTTGAGGTGAATTTACTGAGTTTTCCTGCTACAACTGATGCCTACTACTTCTTTTAGCTACACAACAGCAGAACACAGGGTGTGGAATCACATATGTATTTTATCACTGCTGTATACACTGAAATGGTAACCGGTCTGAAAAAGTGCGTTAAATAGATTGTACTATAGTTAAATAGAATACACTCAAAATACTCAGAAGTAATTGCAACAGCCAGCTGTAATAAAACAGGAAATAAAATTTTTATATTCATGGACAATCGAACTCTTACTTAATGCAGGCCTTGTTTTACACTTGCTATGCAGAATGATTCAAACTTTCATATGGTTTCTGTTCCAGAAAAAGGTAAGATAGCTTAAGCAAATACTTTCCTAATTTATTCTTAAAGAATATGAGCATTTTAGAGTAGAATACGTTTTAAAAATTAAGCAGAACTTTAAATAACTGTGATCTGCTTCTGTTTGCAAACTGAGCTATCAAAAAAATCCTAGCTTCTTTTCAATACAATTTTTAGTGCTTTTACCCTAAAACTTTAATGCCAAATCATCACATTTGGAACTGACCTGTATGTTCTCCTACAAACTAATTTTCTTATCACTCTGTTTCATTTGCACAGCCTAGTTTTTCTTAAACGAATTGTGTTGAAAAGTAAGGATCGATTGAAAGGCTAAAATCCCTTCTTGTACCTTGCTTTTTAGGCTCAGGCCTTTTCTACAGAAAGCTTCTCCTACTGCCCAGAAGGGAAAGTTCTTCCCAGTTGCTCACCTAATTGTGCATCTTGTCTACAATCAAAAAATATTCAGTGGCTCCATAAGTCCATCCAGTGGCTGCATATGGGAATTGCATATTTTAGAAGGTAAATTCCAATTTCATGTAATTTAGTTTATTGAGTAGTGTAGTTAATGTTATTACTAGAAATAAACATGAACGAAAATGTACAGTTGGAATACTCCCAGCCTTTGCTGATAAGCAGGTCTGTATCTGTAAAGTACCCTTTGAATAATACTGAGAGTTGATTTGTTATTGCAGCAGCAGGAACAAGTTAAAAGTTGATGATTATTTGTTAGTATTTAAATTAATTACCTACTAGAACGAGGAACAGAAACCTGCTGAGTGAAAAGCTTTAGCTTATTTTCATTCTGAAACTGAGGCAACTGAGGTCATTGAGAATAGAAGCCCTTGTGAGAGTTGTTCTCTTAGATCTCAGCATGCTTGTGTTTCTACTGAAGCAAACCTGTACAAAATTACATCTTCTGATCATTAAATATGTTCTTTGCTAAATGCCATAAGATACTACAAAAAGTAATTCAAAAATTGAATGTAAAGAGGACAAGATATGAACAGTGTGTTCCAGAAGTCACATTAAGAATTTATATACAGACTATTTCCAGAAAATCCTACTAAAGTTCAGTATTGAATCTTGATGGGTCATCAGACTAAATCAGGCTAGCTGATTGTTTGAGAATTAACAATTAGACGTAGCATTTCCCCGTGGTGATGACAGCAATTGGAGCCTCAGTACCTTGAGCCCTACTTCTAACCACTTCCATTGTTGCTACCAGTCCTGGAGCTGTAACTGTGGAGAATATCAATGTGATACTTTTAGCAGTTAGAAAAAGTCCATTTGCTAAAAGCCTTTTAATTCTCTGTTCTTGACAAATACAGGCTTCCAAAATCTTGACCATCATTACTTGCTTTTGTCTTCCCATGAAAGTAAATATATCTTTAATTTTGCCTTCTAGAGTGAATACATTATGATACAGTGTACAATTACATGATAGCCTATTATTTGCCTAGGGGTGCCCTGCTTCAGTTAGTGCATAGGTTGGGAAAGCATAAAGAGAGAATGACATTTATAAATAACACCAGCCTAAATCTAGCTTTTCTTAAATTTTAAATGCTTTATTTTTCAATCTACATAAATAAATTTTACCCTAGAAAGTTTCAGAAGGGTGTCTAAGATACTGTCATGGTAGGTACTTTGTACATGTGGAAGTAACCGTATAGTAACTATTGCATGCTGTGGTACAACAGTTGCCTTTATATTTCTTTTGACATTTTTATACACTTCAGATCTTTGTTTATTTTCAGTCTAGAATTGCCACTACTGAGGTTGCTATGGTTGTAAACTCTTGCAGTTTCTCTCCAACAAGATATCTGGTTTTAGTAATAACATCTAAAGTTAGAACATTACATTCCTTTCTTGCTGTAATGATTACTATAAAAATGAGAATGTCAGTGTTTTGTGGATGTAATGCGATTCAAATATCCTGTTCTGCTACAATGACTCTGCTTTCAGGTTTGGTTGTTGTTTTTTTTTTTAACTAGGGCAACAATGAATTTATACCTAGTTCTAGTTCCAGCACCTTATCTGGTAACCTAAGTACTCTCCAGATCTGAAAACATAGCCCTATATTTGGGCTCCATGTGATTTTAAATTAAAATAAGATGGTTGCAGAGGAACACAATAAAATTATACTTTTAGGAACATTATGAACTAAAAAAAAAACCAAAGCAGAAAGCATTCAGCTCATCTCTGGACCCCACTCCAGTAGCTTTTTGCACGGTTCCCACTTCACACAGTTGGCTGATATCCTAAGCATTCACTTTCCTCTGTAAGGGTAAAGAACCACTGAATCAGCTCCTAACTCTCCTTTCCCTGTAAGCTGTGACCCTCAGCATATTTTGAGTTGAAGCGTAATGTAGGTTTCTTAGAGCTGGATGTTTATTTTAATACTATGTGCTTGACCAGTCCTTAAAAGTCTGTGGATTAGAACATTGCCTTTGTCCTACCCTTCCTTCTGAGCACAACCAGAGGAACACTTGGTTATTTTCTTTTACCTGTATTTGACAATGTTAGGATTTTACTATTCATGTGTCAGTTATGACTGCATCATTTAGCAGAACCAAAAAGACTTAGCTTCTTAGTACATTACAATAGCTACAAATCTTTCCAGAGGTGTCAGCCATAGTTTTTTAGCTAAACAAAGCAAGATTATTAAACACCTGTATACCAAACACTTCCCATGAGTGTTGTCAACATTTACAAAGTCCATGGATACTGCTTAGAGCTTAACAGGTTTTGCAGTACACCCTTAATCCAGTACTCAGCTGACGGGTTGTTACAGAGAACTCAGTACGGAAAAAATCTGTCATGTTCTAGTTTCTCTGTCAAAAGGTCTCTAGCAGTTCTGGAAGTCATGAGATCCATTGCCTACCTCAACTCTGCCCTTTCACAGCAAATGCAAACAAGGAGAAACAATTTTCTGGTGTTGCAGGCAGTCTGTTTTTTTAGAGTGAACCCAACTGAATGATTGGCATTGCCATTTTTTTGGCATATTTCTCAGTAACAGTGTTCTTGGTGAATGTAAAGACTTTACCATTCAATGTGTATTTACTTCAAAGTGGAAAAATGCAAAAGGCAAGAACAAACAAAATTAGAAGCTTTTCAGACAAAATTATGGTAGCAGAATTGAATTTACAGGTCAACACAAACATTATAGGCATATGTTAGTCTGTCATAATTATGAATCTCCATTTGTTCTTGCCTTATGAATAAAAATAAATGTAAAAATATGCCATTTATATTTCTTAGGCCAGATTTTCTTTCATCGTTTTCTAAACCAAGCACTCCTAGTCTTTTAAATCTTCTCTTGTGCACAGTAGAGCACAATTTAGTTAGGACTGTCAAATGTAATTGCAAAACTGGGTTAATTTAGTGCCATTATGTCATTTAATAGTGTCTTTCAAATTCTAAAATAATTCTAAAAATGTCTAGTTGGGGTTTATGGTGTTATGTTCTGTATTTCTTACACTTAAATCCAGAGATCTGTTTCAATTATATTTTCGCAGAGGTTTATCCAGTTAGTGTTTGGTTATGAGGTTACGAGTTGGTTTTGAAAAATTTGTTTCATGAATATTTACAGTCCATCTGTTTATGAACGAAGCACAGACTGAAGAGACAGCGTATCATAGATGAGTCATAAACTGGTTCTTAATTATTTCAGTTTGGAGGCAGTACCAAGTGGTGCGCTCGCTCCTGTTCGCCTGCGTACAGTCCTGCAGCTGGTGGTGTAGGCTCCTGGCTTCCCCTTGAATTAATCTCTTGACAATGCTGGAGGACTTTTGGGTACTCAGTCGTAAGAGCTGTTCACTCTCCCATAATCCTGCCTCCAGAAAATGGTAACTGACAAATGCTTAGTGAGAGATTAAACAAGAAATGATCTTCATGTTCTCGTAATTTCTCTGACAGTTTCTTAATTTTACTGTAGTAAAAAAAAGCAGTATACCAAAGGCTGCCAGTCCCATCACCCTTCTCATTTTAGAAGTGTATAGTTACGGACCACAACATTTTTACATGTTTACACTACTGGTTATTTTTTAATCCCTGCTCTGAGGAAGGTGCTACAATATGCTCATTTTACAGTTGAAGGAAGTGTGGCAGAGAGAGCAATGACTTGCTTCAGGGCACACATCAAGAGTGGTGTAGGCTCAGTCATTCCAGCTCCCACTTACAGTGAACGCTACTTCGTTCTTCACAGCATAAACCCCACAACTTACAAAAAAGAAAAAAAAAATAGCACCAATAGCTCCTTTGTTGGGAAAGGATTTTTAGAACTCAAATTTTGGAATTTTGGCACCCAGGTGCTATCTACACCTTACTGTAATGCTTTAGTCTTCTTTTTTGGTGGGTAATTTTGTGCGTTTCAGAGACACCTAGATGCAACTAGAAGATCCAGAGCAACTAAGCTAGCTTTGAAGCAGGAGGGGTGGTTGCAGTTAAAAGGGAGTGGGATTATTTTAACTAAGCAGTTTTAATATAGTGAACAAACTAGATAAATCTTTTTCTTAACAAAGTACAAAATGGCCCAGTGGCATTTGATTTGATTCATTCCTGTTGTAAGCCCTAGATTACCTTTGAAGAGGTGTTAACAGAAACTGTTCTGTCAAGTTCATTTAAGAACAAGCTTTTATTCAACATGAATAATACTATACTATTTTATGGATAAGATTAGAAAATTAGTCTACTTTTATGTAAGTGAGGAAAGATTTTTACCATTGAGATATAATGCTGATGGAGCATGCTCATGCATGCCAGAAAGATCCCTGGCTAATCAGATGACTCCTCTTAGCCAAAGAACCCAATATATGGATTTCACTGTAGTCACACAGTGCTGTATCTTGCCTCATGTTCTGTGGGCTACCAAAAACCTTTTAGGAGCAATGCATTGACCTTTAATAGTCTCATTACTTAAACTTGTGCTTGCGGTAACAGCTTTCAAAAAAGGCAGGAACTACTCAGAATGATGAAAAAAAGAGTAGAAAGGACATCCATGGAGTCACTGGGAGGAGACCAAGGCTACCGTAACCACTGTCATAACATTACATAAGATCACCTGAGCAGGTGACAGCTGTGCAGCATCTCTCATTAAATGATGCCTTCACCTGGCTTTGAGGAAAGGCTGAGTACGTGGCCCAAAAAGTTCTGCCTTGGGGCTCAGCAGAAATCTATTAACAAATAAATATATTAATAAAGAAAACCAGCACTGTCTGTGCAAATCCCAAATGTTCTTCTCATCTCTGAAGTGACTTAAGTTACTTTTATCTTGTCAGCCTCACTTTCCAATAGTTTTGTTTTTATGGATAGTATTTAGCAGGCAGCTGCTATGATTTTTGCTACATGATAAAAGTTTTTGTCCAGGACATTTTCAAACCTGATTGGAGTGTGGGTCCTAACACCAGACAGCTCACTGTTGACATATAAGGGATCCATATTGGCTGTCATGCATACATTCGGTAGGTCACCCATGTATAAAGTAAATGGAAGGAAACTGTAAACTACAGGGTTATAAATACATGAAGAGTCTCTCGAGCAAAGCCTGAGTGGTTTCTGATGTCAGCAGAACCTTGAGACGAATTTAGTGTCCTGCTTGGTTTTGCTGTTCCTCTGTTCTCTGTGAAGAAGGGCTCCTTTATAAATAGCAAGAGAAAGCCAACGGTATTTAATAGAGAAATCAAACTTAGACACTAAAATGATAACTGTAAACATTTACAGGGTGTCTTAGTCTATCATTGCCACAGATGCATACAATTGTGTTTCATGGATGTAGCTCAAACAGGAATTTTGAGCTTATTCAAAGTAATTTACTTCATTTCCTGGCTGTAATGCTGTTGTAATTGGATATTACATAGAACAATCTTGGGCTTTAAAATGCTGTTGTATATAAACTGAAGTATAAAACCAGAAAACATGTTAGTACAGTACAGATTTAAGAGGCAAGTTAGGAAGATAATGAATAGAAATTATGCACTAAAGAATAACAGGATGATCTATTTTCATGGCAATGCAACAGAAAATTTTTAAGACTAAGAATCTAAGATTTCCATACAACAACACAATGACAATCAGTAGTAACAAAGGAGGAACAACATCAGTCGGTGACATTCAGAAAAAAGAAACTGAACTAAATTGTTCCTGAAAAATAATCCATAGGCGTCAGTAATAAAAAATAGTATATTTTGCAAATTGCACTGCAGATGACTCCGAAACCTGTAGGCAGAATCGGAGTGACAGTACCCAGCTGTATTTGCTTCTGACCCAAAGGAGGAAGAGTTCTCGTCTGAATGAAAAAGAGAAAATAACAGCATGTCCTGTGTATTAGTCAAAGCTATCAGGCTTAAACTCAGTCACAGCAAATAATAACCTTGTTTCTCTATTTTTCACATTGTGCAGCATAGTAATCATAAGAAATCATTTGTGATCATGTTGAAGGATATTGCATATTTACTATAGTTAGTCTGAGGGAGCTTTAAGTATGTAAACAGCATAATTTGTTTCAGAGGTTAAAGGTCTAGACCAAAAAGGCAGTATCTGCCTGGATTGAAAGCTAGTCAGAAGGACATCTGACATTTAAGCGTGGGTGGAATCTATAAAGCAGTGAAGTCCTCTAGGCAGAATCACCTTTGTAACATTGCTAAAATGCAAGGTGTGTCTTACCTGCCAATATTTATTTTAAATAACCCCAAAATCTGTCAAAATCCCATAACATGTTCTTATCTCAAATCTGAAAAGTTAGGTGAGGACAGCTACCGTTAGGAGGACATGATTATTCTGCACCACCATCCTTCCCTATCTGTTGTAAAGCTCTGTAAAGCTACAGAACATTTTGTAATACTGTTACTACAGTATGTTGCCCTGGCAAAAATTAGGTGCACTATGGCTCAGCTGTAATTTCTAGGTGCACATGGAAGTGTAGGACTGGCTATGTGACGCTGTTGTGTTGGAACCTAAATGACTCTAACCAGCCTCTTGGACCACAGGTGCATTGGCCTGACGGAAGTCCTGTCATGGGAGCAGAACTGAGCCATTATGTTGGACACTGCTACTTAGTACTAAATTTGGCTTAAGAAAACATGTTAGACAGTTTTGGTTGATAGTATGTCAGATACCCACATCTTTTGCTGAACTTGGCTAGTTGATCAAATCTCATCTATGTTGCTATAGTGTATGAAATGAAGAGAAATAAAAGAAGTTTATTTTTCTGGTGCCATTCACAATTGATCTTCCAGCAGTTCTTTTTATAGTGTAATCATAATAACAGCTAGAGTTAAGTTAAAAGTAAGTTAGAGGTTATGGGATTACAATTAGAGGCATTTTCTTCATGTCAGATTCTCTGTGGTGGCAATGAAAATACTCACTACGTTTCAGGCTAAAATGTGAAATAAGACTAGCAGTAATTACTCCTGTGTGAATACACAGTTCCTTCTTCTGACAGTAAATTTATCTCAGTTAGGCTTTAAAGAAGTCTACAGGCATTGAGAATTATATTAAACATATTCCATGTGTGCAAGAGCGAAACAGAAATTTAAAATATATTAATTTCAGCCTCAGATGGGATATAATTCTTAATATTTCCACTTGTACCCTGGACAATATCTCATAGCTCTATAAAATTTCTTATTCTAAATGCAGGTGTTTTCTTAGGGCAATCTTGAAAGCAAAAATACCAGTCCTTTCCCCTTGGAAATCTAGAATAATAACTCACAGTATAGAACAATAAATCAGTTATATACTGGAAATGTTACTGTTTGAAAAAGCAAAAAAAGCCTAGAAAACACAGATTTGATATCACTTTCCAGAGTAATGCAAAAACTTGATTGAACACGTGGCTGCATTGGCATACCATGCTTAAAATTGACAGTCACACATGGCACTGAATACAGTCCTGTCACTGGGCCCTGCCTGAATATAAGAGAACTGGTTAACAGAGTCCCTCAAGCGCTTTGGCTCATCTCTGGTAAAATTTTTCTGGTTTACTCCACTTGGGCTTTTTTTCCCCTACCAAATTGTTTTTTAAAAACATTACATTAATTATGTTAATATTTCTGGAATTAGGTGCATTTCAAATAAATGCACGGTACATTTTACTGTACAGCATAATAATGCTCAGAAGTTTATCTGTGTAAACTATTTCATCACATATATTAGGATGATATTTTAAAATATGCATCTTAATGAAATAATTTAAGTTATTTGGCTGCAGTAATACAGGAATAAGCATACAAAAAGAAACTCCTGAAAACTTCAGGGTAAACCAAATTCTTTACATATGTATTCCCTAGAAATAAAGGATCCTAATAACAACAGATGATACTTATGTGTGTAGATGAACACACCTATTCTTTTTTTTCCCCTGTTTCACTTCAACTCATTTGGGAAGATCTGTGATGGAACATGCCTGCCACTTTCACTGTTAATGAGAATCTATGAAGTATCTGGCAGGATCACTTACTTTAAGGTGTGATTTCCTGCTGGAATAAGATCTGGAGGCCAAAGGGGAGGTGAGGACTTTATTAATCTTAGCTGGAAGTAGGAGAGAGAGATCACATCATAAAGCATTCTGTCAATGATGTCAGCTATATATTCTAAGATTGGAGTAGCATTTTAAAATCTTACTGTGTCTGACAAGCAAGTCTTTCCATTTTAAAGAAGAGAAAAAAACCTTCTCAAGTCTGTATTTTTGTCAGAAATTAAAGAAAGAACTTAGTTTATTTATAAGGAATGTCCACAAAACCATCTTGAAATTAAACTATATTGGTAGATTAAGGAATCTTGGAAATGTTAAGTGAAGGGCTATGGGTTTGTGGTTTTGTTGTTTTTGTTTTTGTTTTTAATGGCAACTGGGTCTAGACCATCCATCTATGCAAAAGACAGGTAAGAACAAGATATGTAAAGTTTTTCTGTGTCCGTCCCCTGTCCCCCCGTCCCCCCCCAGTAGTCAGAGCTCATTCCTAGAGCAGAGGATTTGAATTTCTTGTTCTCTAGTTTGGAGCCAGAGGGAGAGGAGAAAACAGTATTGATCGTGTATCCTGAAAAGCAGGTAACTCACATCAGTCATGGAAGAACAAAAATCAAGGCTTCACTTTATCCAGAGGCAGAATTCAAACATGCACCTTCCCCTACAAAAGCAAATGCTTTAACTTTTAAGTTACTCAGTATTGCAAATTGGGAAACACTGTGAATCCTCTGTCTTAATGTTTATGAGAAGGGGCTGATGGCACATAGACACCAGCTCTAGAAGACAGCCAGTAGCTGAGAATCCTGCATAAGGATAGGCCCCTAACTGCTTATTGGTGACAAATATTAGACCCTCTCCTTTTTATTGGCAACTTTTACTGGTAGCCTAGGTGTCAGTCCATTAAATTTGCTGGTTGGAATGGCTAAATTTCCTGCAATTTACGGGGAGTGTGGGCATCTTCTCTCAAGAAAGTGAATTTTATTGCACACATACATCCATGATGGAAGTAAGCCAAGTTCATTTTTTGTACTCTAAGAACAACTGAGTTCTTCCAACAAAATAAAATGCCAGAGTTCTTTGCACTCATTCAGCATCAGGCAGAAAGCAAAAATGAGACTTTTTTAAAATTCAGATGTGCAGAGCTCTACTAGAATGTGTAACTAAAGGAATGTGAAAAGTTTTAAGCCCTGGTGTCATCTGATATGACAGACTATAATATTTCAGAGTTTGCTGCCAAATCCTAATCTAATAAAGACAGATACATTTCCTTTAGCAAAAGAGTTTCCAGTCATGTCAGAAAAAAAATTGAACTAAAGCAGTGAAGGAGATCGTGATCTACCTAGGAAAACAAAGTAGTTCTTAATCTGGATAATATTTTTTTTATTACTTTATTGCAAAAGGTTAGATTCAGTCTGGATGCTGTTTTAGTAGTTACTGATTAGTGATGCATTTATTTTGGGAAGTATAGTAACTAAAAGCTTACTGGACTGACAAAATAATGCCTATGCACAGCCAAAGTGGGAGTTCAGAAGCATGACAGATTAGCTTTCCAATGAAACTCTATGATTTTAAATCACTATAAATCAAAATTGTTTCACTTCCCTTTGGAGTGGAATAGAATCATTTGGAAATAATATGAAATCACTTCATCAGAAAAAAACCCAATGACATATTGTCTTTCGCAGACCACCAAATTTGTGAAGTAAAACAAATAATTTTGTTCTAGGTTTTTCTGGTACCTAGCTCACAGAGATGTTTTGTGGGTAAATTAATTATTTTTAACTGCATTAAATATGAAAAATGATGCACAAATATTAATACACAATAGTAATTATATGGAAGGACTAGATTAACCTCTTAGATCTCTTTTATTTTAGGAATTTTTTTTTTACTGCCTTTGTTACTGGGAGTTACTCATGATTAAACTTCAAATTTTTGGCCAAATCTTCACATCTTTTATGTTTGAGCTTTTGTGACTGGTCACTCCCAGATTTCACATGTATGTTGCCTGAAAATACCACGAAGGCACTCAAGTACAAACATTATGCAACGGTAATTAAGTAATCAGATGCCTGTGAGTCGCTCTGAATGCTCTACTACATCAGGAACATAGCAGATGGAACGGGGTTTAATTTCTTTTCTGAAACGACCTCTTCTCTCTCTCTCTTCCTTTCTACCTTCCTTGCCTCCTCTGCTTTCTGCTAGAAACCGCTGGTGTCCACGAGATGGCACTACGCCATAGCAGGGTGTTAGGATACCAGGTCTATAGCTCTCATTTTATAGCATGGATATGTCCCTTTCTAAACTCCAGAGGTTTATTCAAACTGTAGTTTCCTTATGCCACAAATATCCTGCCTTTCGGACTATCATCAGCTGGGAATTGAGGGTGATTCCTGCTAGGAGGCTTGGGGGAATTCCACTGTAGAAAGGGATCAAGTTACTAAAAAGTTTGGGAAACATGTTTAGCCTAAGCTCCCTCCATTAAAAGAAACTGTTAGGTGAAGGACCCTCTTAGGAACTAGCAAGAGTGTCTCTGAGGACCACAGTTAATCAATTAAACAGGGCTTTAAAATATTTAATTCATATGTTCTTGGCCTGTCTTCAAACTCTTATATAAAAGGCAAAAGTTGTTTTTTGATTAAATAAGAAAAGATTAAATAATTTAGGAGGTGTATCCTTCAAGTGATTTTTATCAAGACTAGCACACAGAGAGGAAATGCCTTATCAAGCCCCAGCCACCTGAGACCCACTGGGCTATTCAGGCCAAGTTAATTGGTTCTGGGGCAGGGTGATATAAGCAGCGAAGAGCATGCAAGGTCAGCACCCCCTCACCCCACCCCCCATCCCCACCAAATGAGATAGAAAGAGAAAAATCCTTCCTGTCATGGAGCTGCTGTGCAGCTTTGCAGGGAGGAGAGCTCTTGCTTTCTGGAAGAGGAAGCAACCTTTGCAGCTGTGAAACCTGAGAGAACAATGGAGACTGTGTCGACCAGCAGTTATGGGGGGCTGCTTTCTGCTCTCCGGGGCTCGATGCCAGAGAGGTCCCACAGCAGCAATCTTTTCTCTGTAATAAATTCCAAACTTCTCTTGACCTTATTGCTGCACTCTGGGCTGAAATGCATCCGAACAGTTGATGGGAGGTACCCCATATCTTAACAATTGTGGATGCATCCTGAATGCCAACAGCATTTTTCTCTTGTTTCCAGACTGAATTTGAACTAAGCTTTTTAGTCCTGCCTTAGCCATGCACTGGAAGAACATGTCACACCACTCAAGCCGCTTTAGGTTATCGTGATAGAAGTAGCTCTCATTTTCCTGTATTCAATCCTGGGGTTTTGCTTTTTTGCTTTGTATTATTTAAGTCTGGTATAACTTTTTATTTATTTATTTATTTTTCAATGAAGGAAAAAAATAACTTTCAAGCTTTTACTTAAGAAAGTCTGAAAACTTCACTTTTTGCTCTACAGAAATATATTGTCCTTTGCACTTTTCCACTCCCTCCAACTTGCTGTCGTAAAATAAGTTGCTTTCAAAAGTGTGATCGATCACGTGCAGGTAGGCCTTTGCGTACCCTGCACAGGCTCTCCTTTATGTAGCGCTGGTATACTCTGTAGTAACTGCCTAGAGAGGGTTCTTGCTGAGAGCAAAACTGTTCTAATATATCTGACCCCATTCCCTTCTAGAAACCTTATCTATGATTGCTGTCACACACTTGAAAGAGCCCTTTGTTAGGCCAGGCTGTACAGATGCATGGCTTGGCTGCAAAACACACTGGCATTCCACCCCAACACATCCATGTGCTGACCATGGCATTTATACAGGTAGGCAGCCATAATGTGTTTGTGTATATCCATAAGTTGTTGCAAATGTGTTCTGTTATGCACTGGAGCTAAAAGAGAAACAGTAATTTTAAAACACCTACTTCATCTCCAAAAGGTTTTACTTACCTAAGAGATATATAGCGAGTTTGCTCTTTTAGTTCTGCTTTTTTTGAGGTGAAAATCAACTGCAAACATAGAGAAAGTGAAACCTTAAACAATTAAATACCAGACTGAAGCAATCCTGGAGGCTATTATTATTTATACTTCAGTATCACTTTGAAGCATCTGTTCAATTTAAGGTCCTTGATTTTATTCCAGGTTTTATGCAGAACATGTCTAGTTGTTACAGACCAGACCCTTTTTCACTTTGTCCTAAACCTACTTCTATCCATGTACATACTAAGGCAGAGGTTCTTCTAACTTTATGGATATGCCTAAAATCTAGTCATGTGAACATTCTAATTGATTTTTTTATACTGTGTGCAAGAACTTAGGCATGTGTATAACTTGCAAGAATTGGAACTGAATTATTACTTTGTCCTCAGAGGATTAAAACCCTTAGAAATGCCTACTTTTTGCAAATGAGACAAAAGATCCAGATTTACACCATCAGTTTTCTATACATCACAAGACCAAATGTATTTAAACAATACAGTAAAATAATATTGTTTCTTGTAACATATAACAGTGGACTCTCATAGTAAGTAGCCCACAACTGTTGGATTAATATATGTAAGGATTTGTAATTTACATTTTAAATTATATACCAGGATGGACTATATTTTTTATACATATATATGTGTGTGTGAGTATATAGTCTTGGATTGTAGCCAAGACTATGTAAGAAATATTGCTTGTGTAGAAGCTCTGAATGGCCTCCTTCACAGTCATCATCATGCAGGCATTTTCCCTGTTTAATATCTACTACCCCTCAATGCTATTTCCTTTAGGTAACTGTATTTCTGGCTCATGTCACACTAGAAAATATTCCCTCCACTGCCTGTCATCTACTAGGATTCATTTTAAATGAGGTAGTCACTATCTTTATCTAATGAATGATAGTACTTTGGCCAGTGCAGTTTAAGGCTTGGGAGGATTTATAGATCAGCTGTCTGAACATAATACAAGACTTTCAGCAGTGAAATACGCATTTGAAATTCAAATTTTATAAATGGGTTCTTTAAAACTATTTGATGTTTAATCACACCAAAAAGAACTTTATTACACCAGTGGCTGTAAGACTTTTGGATGCTGTCTGTGTTCATACCACAGCAACACAAGAGAAATTATCATTACTTACTGAAGAAATAATCTCTGTTCTTTCTAGTTGGATTATATTTAAATCCTAGAAAATTTTGACAAAAGAGGAAGATGAAAGCTAAGGTCAGTGATAGATTTAGTCTTGAAATAGTTGAAATGTGGCTGGTGGGATAAATGGTGTTTTATATCGACTGCATGTCAGCTCTGTATAAGAAGCATGACAATATCAGAGAAGATGACTACCATAATTTGCTCGCTTTTATAAAAACCGGATGTTGCTGGGTTACCCATGCAAGGGAGGGCCATTATGTTGTAACTTTGGGTGCTTTTCACACAGCCTAATTCAAGGCACTCCAAGGCGAGTGCCTCTGTTGGGTGATTAGCCTTCCTAGGATCCTCCGTAATTGTTGGGAGAAAGAGGTTTCTACCAACCAGAGGGCAATTCACAGGAAGAGTTCATCACAGGTAACTGAATTACTCTCCTGATGAGGCCCTCTCACCCTGCTTATACACAGGAAGCCAAGAGCAGCTAGCTTCCTACTTTATTGTATAAACGGAAAAAAAGATAATGACAATGTCAGGAATAAAAATCAAATCAGGCTATGTATATAAGCCTGTAGTATGCCAAATGCAAAATTAGGCACTTAAGGCCAAAATGATAATCCTGAAAATGCCTACTTATGTGGAACCCAAATTCTAGGCTTTCTAGCTTTCTCAGACTGTGCCAGGTGCCTAGTGATATGTAACCAGGCGCGTCTGGAACTGCTTTGGATTTGGTAGTGCTGGATAGGCAATGTATGTCATGCCCCAGTGTAATCAAGGTACAGAAACTAGATGTTCTCTCCATTACAAGACACATTCTTTTCTTTTCCTCTATTTCCCTGTGAAGACCATTATTAATGATTTTAGTGGTTAAAACAATGGTTAGAAGGTCCATTCTCGTGTAAAAGTTGATATGCAAGTGGAGGACAATTTTAAGCATTTATAGTTAAAAATTAACACTCTGATTGCAATAGATGCTGTACAGTAACAAAGGAGAAAACTATTTCTCACCTGAGGCAATTGTACAATGTAATAAGATTCTAAACCTGTTTTAATTCAGAACGGGAGAAAAAGTTTAATCAGGCTCGAGGAACTGGGGAATTGGCAATGCCGGCACCAGGTTGATTCCATCATTGCAGCACAGGTTTGAAGTTTCTAGTGGAACTAAGCAAAACAAAGATTATGTTATTAATTTTAAGTTTTTGGGTTTTTTTGGGTTTTTTTTGTGGTTTTGTTTTTTTTTTTTTTCCTAAGAGACAATTGAAAAAAAGGCAAGAAAATGTGTTACAAGGGTCAAGACAAATTGTATTAATCTGTGGTAAAGGAAGAGGTAGGTTGAAGCTGATGTCTTATCATTCCTTTTTTAAATAAATGTCCAACTACTACAGAAATCCAGACAGGTCTGAATGAGTGTCTATAGGTAGTACATCAAAAGATGTGTATGTAATCGTGCTGTTCTAAGACTGGCCAATAATCACAGCCTACATTAATTCCAGAAACTACACACAAATAATATTTCTTGGCTCCATTTTCAAAGCAGCATTTGGAAAGTTATGTGCACTAATCCTGTAACAATAGCAGGATTTGTGTTTCCAACACAAGCATAGCTTTGAAAATGTAACCATAAGGGTCTAATGCAGCAGTCAAAGTAATCCCTGACCTTTTACCCTCTGAGAAAAGAGAACAATTTTGCAAAAATATTTGTCGCTAAACTAAAAAAATGTCCTGTATCCTGGGGAATCCTCACATGAACAGTCTCTTTCTGGCCGCAGGAATGTAAGATCATAACTAAATACAGTAGAAAGAGCAGATATTGAAAGAACCCAAGTCTGCTTCTTACCTGTCTGAAAATCCCCAATTCCCCCCCTGCCCGCAAGTGTTATCATAGAATCATACAATGATTTGGGTTGGAAGGGACCTTTAAAGGTCATCTAGTCCAACCCTCCTGCAATAAGCAGGGACATCTTCAAACTAGATTAGATTGCTCAAAGCCCCGTCCAGCCTGACCTTGAACGTTTCCAGGGACGGGACATGTACCACCTCTCTGGGCAACCTGTTCCAGTGTTTCACCACCCTCATCGTAAAAAATTTCTTCCTTACATCCAATCTAAATCTACCCTCTTTTAGTTTAAAACCATTACCCCTTGTCCTATCACAACAGGCCCTGCTAAAAAGCTTATAACCCCTGAGACAAAGAGAATTGTGTGGTCACTTTGAGTACTTTATGATTTAAACTGGTAAAAGTAAATTTGCTTGTTTACTCTCCTGCTGTCTGACAGTGCAAGGTATTGTCTGTTCTCCTTCAGTTCCTATTTCCTTCAGTCCAAGGAATAGGACCTTTGGAAATTTTCAGAATTGGCATTTTTCTCTTCTCCCTAGAAAAAGAATTGTGTGTAAATCTTACATGTGGATAGGACGTTAAGTGAAATTCAGAAATTAATGCAGGGAAGTAGCAAGTACAATCTGAAAAGTTTTAACCTGGGTCTTTTTAGTCAGAATTCCTGCTGACTTCAGAGGAATGCAAGATGTGGCTCTTTCACAACAGAACAACCCCCTGCATTAAATATCTGTTGGAGCGAATGGATGTCAGCAGCTTTTTGTATCATACTGAAAGTTGTCAATTTCTTAGGATATTGGTTTCCAGTCTTGTAGTTTAGAGCAGGGTTATTCGCTATTATTATTATTTGTGACACCTATTTTAAAGAAGGAGCTATTTAATAACTCTGTCCAGGATAGCAGTATCTAAAGATTGCAGTCACGTATAGCAGCATTGTTGTGAGTCTGAATAAGACTGTAATAATATGTTTTTATTTCACATTAATCAAACACTAAGCCTCCTCAGCATTGTAAAAAAAGACTACTTGCAAACCAAGAAAATGACCTAATAATCAAGTACAACAAAGGATATTAAATATCCTTCCAAATATCTCTCCATACCTCTCAGTTAAAAGAAGGGAGAGAGAATTCCAAGACAGAAGGACTTTATGGAAAAAGAAACAATGTTACACGCTAGTGAGGTTTTATAAAATAAGGAAAAGGTTTTTTGCAGAAAAGGACCAAAAGGTGGCAGTACTCCATGCACTGCTCAGTGCCTGGAACCCTCAGAGCTATCCAGTACTTATTCTGAAGTGTTTAACATCCACTTTTCTTCAAATACACCCAAGGAAATGATGTCCTTAAAAGAAAATAAATCCTTTTGTGACTACATTTGGCTTTTCTAGAAGTACACAAGACTACATGAAATAAAATATTTTAATAGGTCTGAAAAATACTTGTTTGACCAATTCCCTTTCTACTCCTAGACACTCCTGCATTCTGGGCTGCTGGCTGTATCTCTTGCTGTAGTCTCACATGGCATGTTGCTATATCACAAAAGTCAGACAGTTATGTGGCTTAATTGGCATCAGTCTGGATCCATAGCAAAATTTAACAAGACTAAGACTTGCTTGATCCTTCTACTTAAGAGAAATCCAGGATACAGCCCATGTAAAATCATCTTGTATTTAGAAAAGTATCTGCAGGGTACAGTTCAAACAGGTTGATTCTTTATGCCTAGAGGAGTCATACGGTAATAGAAGTAAAACTGCAGGTGTTAAGATGGCAATAGTTGTGTTTTATTTCCTGTGGCCGTTATCCTCCCACAACCTTCAGACAGAATCCAGCTAATAATGGATCCCTTTTTCATACTTGAAAAAAACAACTGAAGGATCCTTGCTATTAGCAGTGGGTGGTTATGGCATATGGTGATATACGGTAATACTGCAATTCTAAATGTACATGATAGAGTTATTAGTTCTGCAATGCCAGGATTGTATCTGTGGTACCAGATTTTGCTGTGCTCTATCACAGTCTGCGCAGTCTGGCTCTGAGCATAACTGTGCCTCTGCCCCTGCTCTATTGCCTTTTCTCTGTTCCCTTTTCCTTTGACACCTTCTCACAGGGTTGGGTCTGTATCATCTCTGTCGTTGTCTTCCCTTAATGGAAATGTTCACCCTCCCTTCCCCACGGCCAGGAATATTGCTGCTTTTTCCTAGGAAAGAATCCAAAGAGAACTGAGCCACCACAATTTGGTGTGAGTGGAGGTTTGTGTGTCCTAGAAGGCAATTAGGGGTGACAAGCAGTTCAGTGAGGGGACAGAGGGGTGGGAGAGAAATCTCCTCCATCTGATAAAGTCCTCTGCATTGATATAAGTCCAAAAAGCACATTCTTAGCTGTATCACTGCGCTTGTTACTAACAGTGTTACAAAAGACACAGATCATATTCCCCACTACTTCTGCTTGTCATGGTGCAGGAGTATTGCTTTCATTGCTAAGAAGGTGGGCTTCTCTTACTGAGAACTGCAATTTTTCTTTGGTTATGCCCTTTATACCCAGAAAATATGGGAGGTGACAAGACTTTCTTTGAAAAAGTGCTAAATTCAGCTGTTGGGCCAAATATTACAGCCAACAGTAACTGAGCCATTGTGTATTCTCTTCAGTCAGGGTGAGGCTTTGTTTTAATTCTTCTGAGATTGAACTGGTTTAGCGGCTTGCCACTGCTGAAAGGGTCAATTCCATTTCCCATTTCTCCTGGCCACACATTCCTGTTGCTTCCCTGATGCTGGCTATTGTGTTTGTCTGATCCTACCATAAACCAGTTCCACTCACCAAACCAGAAAAACTAATCCAGCAAAAAAGTGAATAGTTCTCTGTGATTTGGTGGGAGCTGAAGCACCTCTCACAGGGCTCACACAAGTGCTGGAACTGGTACAAGGAAGAGGTGAATGAAGGAAGCAAGATGGCCAGTTCAAGTAGCAGAATGATGTTACATTGGCTCAGCCATTCTGTGAAAACTCACAGTGTAGGCAATGTTTGAAAAAGAAGAGTCACTAGTAAAGTTTACTTTGCAAAAATAGATAATTAATGGGCAATGAGGTATGGCACCAGTGAAGTAACTGAACTCTGTATGGTCTGAAAATACATGGATGCTAAAGGTGCAGGCTTGTCAGACATTGGTTTTCCCAAGAAAGCCAACTTAAGAAACTCTGTCTCCTTCCCTTGATGGCTTGTTTCCAGTCATGTGTTCAAATTGTCCGCCTCCTCAGTTCTGCCAATATAATATTTTTTAGGAAGCATTGTAAACTGGATCACTGAAATGATCTGTCTTAAAAATCTGCTTTTTGGAGGTTTTTTTTATCCTGGATTATTTCAGTGAAGTCAGCATCTCATGAAAGTACACCTTTGGGGTGAAATTAAATTATATGTCTCAATCCAAATTAGTAATCTAGTAGGACATCATTACTGAAAGACAGAAATTTCTCCCTGCTGACCCGGAAAAAATACAGTCTTCTGTCAGATTCGTGGGTTGAACCAGCTCTTTCTGTTCACGTGTGTGTGTACACACGCGCATGGGGATCTGAAGTGGGCCTCAGTGCAAAGTGTTAGTGGTGAAGGACCTGTGGCTGGGAATGAAAGGGAGGGAAGAAAAACAGGATCTTACCCTTTTGGTGGTATTCAGCTCTCATATTGGCTCAAGCCAAACCAGGTATTTTCACATTCATGTCCACCTCAAAATGTTTTATTGATGAAATAGAACTAGCTACATTAATGGCTGTACTAAATTGGAGGCCTATAATGCTATTTTTCTGTATTTTTTCCCATTTTCTACAGTGTTTCAGTGTTATGATAACTGTATATTGATTTATTTATTTGTAACATCATGAAGTATTCTGAACTCTGTCACTGATGTGCTCAGGCAGCAGCCATGCTCTTTATTTTTAAAGTACCTACTACAGTGTCAGGCTGCAGCCCTGAGGGAGGCTGCTCTGGGTGTGTCTGCAGTGTAAATACAGAGACCCAGCAGTTGTCAGTAGCCATTATTTTTGACCTGACAACATCTCTTTCATTTCTGGCTATCTAATATGGAAAATCCCACAAAATTATAATCTCTAAACCATATTTATCTAGTTTATCAGGTGTCAGGGAAAACCTTTTTATGATCAGCAGCAGACCCAAACTAGTTAATCACCAGACTCTCTGAAGTACATTGAGTTCATGTAAATGAGGCAATTGTTTGCTAATCAACCACAGGTGTTTTCCTCATTCTTGGCTGAGACCAGCTACTTCCTTCTCCTAAGGCTTGAGATAGTTATTCACTCGAAGAGAACTTTCTCCTCCTCCCTTTTGTATAAGGGAACATTTTGATATCTCCCTGTTGTCTTCTGCATGTCCTCTTTTACTTATCCTTATTGCAAGCTTTAGTCCTGTCTACACTCCCTTTCTTTCTTTCATATAGTTACCTTGTTGTTCAAGTGAAAATCTTGAAGGAAGATTCGTCGTTTTATTGTAAAAGGGGATACTGAGGTCCTGCACTGGTACAAACAGGTTTGGGGTTTTTTTTTTTGTGCTGTTACAGCATATGCATGTTCAGATTTTGTGCTTGTGAAGTTACGCAAAGTGACAAACACGCTCAACTGGACAAGAAATATTTTTAGGTTTTATTATGTCATTTAACCATAAAATTCCTTCTTGAATTCCCACTGTGACAATGTGAGATCAGTCACTTACTGTAAGTCCTAAAGAGGCTAAGAGCGTGTATTCTTAAACCTGTTGTTGAACTCTGGTAGGCATGAATCCTTCTGATAATCAAACAAAAAAGTAAACAAATTAAAAATAGGGAGAAATATTGCTTCTACTCAGTTGTCATAACTGTGGATGTTCAATAACAGTATGTTAAAAGATTGTGTGTTTGATGCTAATATACCTTTAAAATTAGTTATTTCTGTAAGGCATTTTGAAATTATTATAACTTAAATAAGATTAGTCTTATTAATGACACTTAAGAACACTTACATTTGAATATATTATTTGTATCTTAATGCACTATTTAGAAGTGTTACAACTATGCCATTTTCTTAAGCCTGCCATTCTCTGACTATCAACAGTGAGCAGTCAGGACTTTATCAAATATTTAACAAAACATGGAGAATAAAAAGTAAAATCTATATGGACAGGAGTGATTAATACTGAAGATGGTCCCAGTTTGATCTTCTTATATATGACAGTGTAGAATTCACTATATTTTTCTGAACAAACAGACAGAAATGCTCATCTGCTTTTCTGAATTAATTTAGGGAAGCATCTCGAAAGGTGTACTGTGATATTAAAGGCCATTTTTTATGCTTGGTAGAGTTTTCCCTTGCGTGTGCTTGGAGGCACATAGATAGTTGGGAAATCACTCTGTGATGATTCTTCTGAATTATGTGTAGCCAAAATCGGACGCAAAGCTGATGAAAGAGTACAGGATATGTTAGCAGTCTTGCTTCAAGCCATGCTTATAAGTAAATAATATTAATCCCTTCAGAGCAATGCACAATCAAATTATTAAAGCTGGTTCCTGAAGAAACTTAGACCATGGTGCTTAATAAAAATGTCATGTTCCTTGAGTTATTAGTTCCTCCCTCACTATTGAGAATAGTTTTGAGCTTTTCCTACTTTATCCAAAAATTTGTATCTTGTGAGGAAAATGCAGCCACAGTACAATCCAGACATTAACTGTTACTTCAGCTGGAGAGGAACGGAAACTAAGCTGTGACAACAAAGGTTGTAGGAAACACTTCAGTATATGAAAGAGATTTCTGAGTGGCTAAGGTGAAAGGGGAATGTATGTTGAAAGGGCTATCTGTTACAATGTCCAAAACTAGTGAGTTAACTCTAAGTCTGAAGTCTAATTATTTTCATGCCTGATTTTACAGTTTAGTTTAAAACCACAAATATGTTATAATGCAACGTTAATAATTTCTCTAAGAAGTCTCATATCTGTATTTTTAAATTGCCTCCATCTGGTTATTGAAACAAAACAAAAAGAACAAGGCTAGTTGCTCAGCTGGCAAAAAAAACCCTTCAGTTGAAATTAGTGGAGCTATACCAATTTGTATCAGAGGAGAAACTAGCCTACAGCAAGTACAATGAAATTAATCTTTCCATATATATTTTCTATGGTGATTTTCCATTTTCCTATGTAGCTAATGTGGGAAGTGCAAAAGTAATTAAATTATATTTGTAGATATACGTATATCGAACTAAACATGTTATTCAAAGATCATCAAGAGACAGTAAATATACAGATACAGTGAAATGCTTCAGACAGACTATTTTTACAGATTTCTGTTTTAATGGTGCTCCCTGCAGTAATTACCAAATTGTTACATCTCAGCAATTTATGCTAGGTAGTTTTGCTTTCATTAATACATACTCTTTGAGTCACTAAATCTTGACATTCTCCTAAAGAGATTAATATTCCATTATTTTTAATTGAAATATGATAATTTCCTGATATTTTCTGTCTAGAATTTTAGCACATGTTTTGCTCTTGAATCGTCTTCTACTTCAATTAATATTTTTATGGTAGTCAGAAGAAATTAATTTAGAATATAGCTTGACAGGACAATATTTCATATATCTGTTACACTTAAGGCAGAGGAAAAAATCGATCTATCTATCTATCTGTCTATCTACCTACCTACCTATCCAAAAGTATCACACATATAGAAAAGTTTAAAGAATCTGTTCAAATAAAGTTCTTATTAGTGATCTGCTGAAATAAAAACCATCTTCAGTAAGCTAAAATATCTAGGCCTATATTCAGCAAAGCCCGAAAGTATACAACCTGAATGTAAGCACGTGTATAAATTCATTCCACTGTGCAAACCTCCTATTCTATTTTGAGCATGTGCTTCAGGACTTTGTGGAATTAGAGCTCTGGCATCATGTATTCCCATGGAAATCTCACCATTAAAGTTCATCCTAACTTTGACAAAAGGTACAGATATACTTTCAGATACAGTCTCAGAATTTGTCTGCTCACCTGTATGTATGACTTGTAAGTCATGAGAATAAACCAGGACTTATTCCAAACATTAAGGCTTTTCACTTTTACAGGTCTGATACGATTTTGCCACTAGTATAAGTAATTGCAAATTTACAGATGACATGTCTTATTTCAATAAAAATACCAGGTATCAATTTCTAAGGGATACAATTTCATATACTTCTTCATTACAGCTTATTTTACCACACAGTGCTTGGTGTTGTCTCTGTTAACAACAAATACTTGACAACTGGGAAAGCTATGTGCTTTCACATTGTGATTTCTGTTTTGTGAAAAATTTTGTGATCTGTCCTGGACATTTCTTCTAATAATATTTCACAGGAAGCAGTGAAGAGCTGCACTCCCTTGAAAAGGAAATCTCTGTACCAAAGGGATTGTGCCTGATACATCTGTAGAAGTGTCTGCACTTCTCTGAGGCGTACTCTATCATATAGTAAGGATGTAGTAGATTTCTCCTCCTTCTCATTCTTCAACCTTGCTTTGAAAGCAGAGACTGACTGAATTATGATCATGCCTTCTGCTTCCTTTTTTTGGTGACTTGCAGTTTATGGCCAAGTCTCTGCACTCACAGGTTGTAGAGATCATGCCTGTCACAAGCCCTTCTACATTGTGAGAAAGTAGATTTCTTGTGCATCCCCCAGTTTATTAGTTATGTGGGATCATCACAATATGGTTCTACAAGTCTGTAATGCTTTTAAAGTCTTATTCCCTTTGTAAAAAACAGCCGTTTTGGCTATTTCAACACTACCATCTCCTGTGTGTGTCCATCAGGAGTTTCTGTGGGTCCAAGGTGCTTTACGTCAATAAACAATGTTTAAACAGCATTTGCATAGTACAGCATGAGTTTCTCAAAGGAGTGGTGGGTATTGGAGGGATAAAGCAGAAAGCCTGAAAGAAGGAAGCTGAGAGTTCTGCAATGGCTGGAAATAGACATGAACAGCAATTTGATAAAACAGCTTAAAACTGAATCAATTTTCCTACCATGCCCACAAAAAACACATCTCAATGACTGGAGGTACAGAGTCCACTACTGAGGGCCCTGATCTCCAGCGGGTCTTCCACGTTCTGCATAAATCTCAGAGCACCCAGGAAAAAGCAATGGATTTACAACTTCTGGTGTGTGGAAAACTTGCTGTCTCTGACAGACAGTTTGTGAGAGAATCATGGATGGGTTTTGTGAACGTTTTCCCCCAGTTTTCCCCCCTCAACCCTGGAGCATTACTGTGTTTGTGGTTAATCGAATCCAATGTCAACATTTTCCGGTCAGATACTTGGAACTCTGCATTGCTGGAGTTACATTTGCTCGTAAAACAGTAGTCTTCCTCTCATATATTTGCACATACTTAAATAGAATTAGCGTGTGTAACATCCTGTTTAGTGTGGGGCATCAAAATTAAAGATCCATCCAGTGGGTGTTTCAGACATCTTACTGTTTGGTAAATTAGATGGGATTTTTTAAAGATTCAGGAGAAGCTTTTTCTATTAAAATGTCTTCAATTTTTCCTTAACAGTCTGAATTCTGGGATGCTTACTTAATTGTAAGTCTGTTATTTTCACTGTCAGATAATAGCTGTCAACATCTTTAATGGACTGCCTGAAACAAGCAGCATTTCAGACATGTCAGTGATTTTCAGCATTACATTAAATTTTGTATGATTCTAGCAGCAGAACCCAAATGTCATGAATTATGCCAAGAAGGTCGAATCTGCTACTTATTTTGTAGCCCATATAAAAGACTTACGATTAAGAAGATAAATTGTGGACAGGTGAGTAGGATCCCCATCTTTTTTGTACACTAAGTAGTCAGGAAAATGCTAACTTCTTAGAATAATGTTGTGCCTTCCAAATGTAGTTTTCATAGTATTCTGCCCCCTTGTCTTGTACAGACTCACGGCTCATATAGTTCTTGCCTATAGACCTTGCTATGTCCTCCATGCATAGAAGTTTCTAATTTATACCAGCACTGGCTGGTGCGCTGGGCACTTCTGCAAGTGGTGAAGCCATAGTCGTCTCCCATTGATTAAAGCAAGACTCTTTTTAACTTTTGTGAGAATTTTGCCTCTCAGGTAGCTACTTAAGATTATAATTAAGTTACCCACAATCTAAGCTAAATATACCGAACTCATGGAATACTCCTCTTCTGTAATTGGTAGACAGGAAATTTTATAATTGAAAAAAAATAGAAGCTGGAGAAAAAACTTTTCTCTGCTTCTGAAAAACCAACAATGAATCCTTGCCAGCAATCTATTCAGTAATATATAAAATTTTAGTAGAAATAGATTTTCTTAAAAGGTGTAGCAGCTAATTTTCTGTTCCTTTGGGATGTGAGAGTCTTTTTGTATCAACCATAACTTTTAGAATTGGATGTTCTACACTGGGATTCTTTTCTTGGTGACTAACCTATTTTCTTGCATTAGCCCAGAATAGTACAACTAACCATGTGGAACCTGGGAGACAGAGTCAAGCATTTGCAGTTATAAAATACAGACAGATTCTGAAATGCACAAATATGCCAAAGGCCATATTTTCTTTTGACTGAAGTGCTTAAGCACAGGATAGGCTTAGATTTATAATTTAGATTTACAGGTAGTATACAACACTATTTTGTTTTGTGAAAGCAATTCACTATAAAATTGTTTTGCAACAAGTGGGTGTTTGCTTGCTTAACAGTGAAAAGATGATGAAGAAACCTTTTTTTTTTTTTCTCTTTCAAAATTAATAAAAATTTTGAAGTATTAGTTGGGGTTATGCTGGTTCATAAAACTGCCTTACTGGACAAGATGTGTGGCTGAGATAATTAGGCATCAAGTTTTGGAACAAAGTGCAATAACCTTACAGCATACCCACTGTAATTGTAAATATAAATGCCAGATGAAAAACAGTTTATCCAAGAACAGTATTTTAATACATTTCATTGGGTTGTCAATCAGTTCTTTGTAACATGTAAGGAAAGGATTTCCTTTGATTTCATTAGAAATCATCCTCTCCCTAGAAATACGGGGCTTGGTAATCTTAATTTCTGCCACCTTCCAGATGATATTCTTAGTCAAATAAATGATTAAAACTCTATAGAAAATAGCTAGTCACTTAACATGGAATAGTGAGAATGTCATTCTTTTGCATGTAAATTAACTGATGATAAGAGTTTACAGATTCTGATTTTCAAAACATGTAAGCAAGCCGAGGTTTAGTTTATTTACATCAGGGGAATCCTGATTCAACAAGACAAGTAGTCTGTGCCTACCTTTTACTGCAAATATAAACTCATTAATTTAAACAGGACTACTCACATGCTTAGTGATAGGTGACTTTAATAGGTATGTTGAATTCCCTTGACTAGACTCCAACGAATATTTTCCTGGGGACTCTAGCAAAACGATGAAAATTTCTGGGGAAAGTAAAAGAAATGCTTTATAATTACTAAGAAGTCATCTGTATAATTATCTCAAAATAAATAGCTACATTAAGAAATATGTAATCTCTTATAAAAAGAAAAACAGTGAATCAGTGCAGAGGACCACCAAGTTCCAGAGAAGTAATATCAGCCAGTTTGTGACCCAGTGACTGACAGCTGCTGCATGTCCTCGTGACTTTATCAGGATATGCAAGAAACTTTTAATGTTTCAAATGTTGAGTACTGTGTCTTTGTAGCATCCGTCTGCTAACCATCTATGTCACTTGTAAATGAATTCATAAATCCAAACTTCTTACAATTTTCTTAGAGACATTATTGGAGCCCTATTTATGTTGACCTCTTGATCATAGTTATGTTGACCTATGTTGATCACTTTCAAACATTAATAAGCATCAGTGAGTGCTGTTAAAGACCATGTGTATCATATTTCTGAAGGTCTCTCACCTTTTATAAGCAAATTACTAATCTACCTTAGTTCAAATTATTCCTTAAAGCACAGTTTCTGCCAAACCTCTCATTGCTAGTATATCCAATTTACCGTGACTGTTGCATACTGAAAAAATCCCCAAACCATCCTGTAATCTAGAACATTCTTTTCTATTCCTTTTGTTTTGTACAGTGCTGAACCACTGACAATCTCCAACAGAAAAACAAAATATTGTTTTCTGTCTCCATCTGAATATCCTTCTATCCATCATCTATGCATCCTGTTGCTGTTGTTTATGTATCAAATTTTTGCTCTAGTTTTCCTTGGATTTGTAGTAAAAATCTAAGCTTTCACAGTTTTTCATTGCAGTTCAACACTTTGGATTTGCATATGAAAACCTGATACTAAATAATACTCAATGTAATACAGAGCAGTATGTGCTCTATATGAGTATACGAATTTCCAATTTAAAGGCTTGAGAAATTTTATTTCTTAATATCCCACATAATGGGAATTAATTTAAAATCACAAATACATCATTATAATTCAAATGTTTAGCAGGTACCAAAACCAGATAAACTTACAGGAGTAAGATTTTGTTTTCTTACAACTATAAAATGTAGTCAAAAGATGAAAGAAGAATGCTTGTTTCCCCAGGAAATAGTTTTCCCTTTATTTTTCCTTGAAACATTAATTTTCCTCTATGCTGAAAAAAGAATGGCCAGAAAATATACTGTTATTTTGCCCTTTGCACTGTGTCATGGATGAAGAAGCTCTGTGATTTTTTCAAGGTCTTAGCTTTAACTACTGGGCCATAGCATCAGAGATTGGTTGTTGCTATTGTGTGCCATATAAGGGATATTGTACGTTCAGAGGTCTGAATCCTTGCTGTTTTTTTTCTCTGTTGTAGTACCCCACGAACTCTTCAGTTTTTTCTTCTCAGCGAAACATGGACAAGCTTTGGTTTTGCTTTTTTCATTGTCATAGGAATCCTGGTATGATTTGTACAGCTTTCCTACGTAGACTAAGAGAATGTAGTTTTAGAATTATCTATTATCCACAGAACCATAATGGGCTACATACCCATGAGATTATGACTTTATGCCAATTTATGATGAATTTAAATCATTGATAGAAACGCTATTTACTGACAATGACAAGTATAATATAAAATAATTCTGCTAACGTCAACTGATATTTGCAGAGTTAAAAAGTTTTCTGATTTTCACCTGATAGGCAAGAACCTTAGCAATGGTCATATATGACCTGATCCATAGAAGTGACATCTTATTTTTGTTTCTTCCAAGATTATAAGAACTTCCATGAAAAAAACGCTTACAGATGACAAATTGACAATCCTGACGATAATCTATTTTTGTTAGTCACAGTGTAGTTACCTCATTATCAGCAGCAACAAGAGTTTTCCCATTGTGTACCAAGGACCTCACTTGGGAGTTAGAATGACCATTGCTAGTTATTTGAGAATGTTCCAGTCTTTAACCCGTTTCTGTCCCTGGTGTATATGATGTACACGATTTGCACTAGCAAATAGGTTTAGTGGTATCTCTTGCAAAGAAATTTTGAAGTGTATAACCAAGCAAATAGTTAACTTTGTCCATAGCAGGTAAACTTTATAGCAATTAACCTTAAAAAATTATGGTCAAACTGGATTGAAATAAATTTAAATATTACTTTTTCTCAGCTACCCTTTGTGTATAGTTTATTCAACAAGTTTTATTAGATTCACTGGGATGAGAAATGAGCTGCAAGCCCTCGCAGAATTAACTAGGCGTATTAGTAAACTCATCTTTTCCTGTTTCAACTTCATGTTGAACTTACTAGCTTTGGTTTCTATTGCTGGTTTGTCTGCACTGCAAAATACTTCTCCAAAATGAAAGCAATAGCAGTGCTACCTTGAGATGTTTTCTAGCAATAGTTTATGAAACAAACATTTTTCATAAATTAAACTACAAACAGCTGCTGATATGCTGGCAATGACAATATTACAGCCATATAGATTTTTTATGGATTTTTACAGAAACAGACATTCAAGTACCCTGTGGTGGTTGAGAGCTCCTTACCTGATGATGGGCAGTTTTATGGTGTTATACTGGAAACAGTAGCTGGAGCAGGGAAGGGAGGGAAAAGGGAGGGGGAAAAAACAGGGTCTTTTCAGCAACTAACTTGAAGTATCTAATTCAGGACCTTGCTTCCCCGTATAGAAGAAAGTAGTCAATGTCACTACGACTGGAGGCTATATTTTTTGTACATGGTTACTAATCGTCAAGAATATTACCAGTTTTCTGTTATCTCGGCAACAGATAATGGAATGGGAGACTCTGATAACAGAAGAGCTTCCATAAAAGGGTAATAGTGCAAGCACAGGTACAGAATCACAGCATCAGGTTGTGTCCACAAACCCCTTATTTCAACTCAGAAAGAGCTTGAGTGTGTCCAGACCATGTTCCCCATGATGAGTGGAACAAAGGTTACAATGGATGTTTTGTTTTGCCTTATGGAATATCTCCCCTGTCACGAGAGCAGGGTCTCACAATCTTACACTCCTAGAGCAAGCTTGTAACCCAGCTCAAACCTTCTGTCAGGAGGCACATCTGCCCGCTGAGGCCCTATCCCGTATTTCAGAGAACTTGTCCCCTTCCAATCTAATTAATCCAAGGACCCTGTTCACTAAACCACAACCTGCTCTCAGCCAAACAGTACAACCTTATTTTATGATACCTTATCTAGAAGCTACTTCTAACCTATCCTAGACTTTTCCCTAAACCTACAGCCTTTCTCAGAGAATGCTCCCAGCTCAACACAGGTGAGAAAGATCTAGACCATAATGGCCTAGCTTGTGTTACTGGCTGGCTTCAGAGGTGACTTGGCTAGTTCTCCTTCCTTTTCTCTCGGCATGATTAGTGTATTGGCTAGCTTTGTTTAATGTTTCCTAGAGGATAGGTTTGGTCTTTGGCTGCTTTTTCAGAATCCCTGATCTTCTTGATGCGATCTCCAAAGGATGGATTACAGAAACAAGGGTCTTCCCTGAACAACTTAAAAATCAATGTAAGTTAGTTCAATACAAAACAGTGCAATGTGAGGTCTAATTTCTTTCATCAGAAGGTGGTAAATTATTTTGTGTGTGAAAATAGAATTGTTCTTGGTCAGAAAGCAATGTTACATGACGGACCTCTTTAAAAAGGAGAACTAAACCAGTATCACCTAGCTGTTACTGTGCTGCTTGTTAGATCTCAGCACTGTTACTCTGGTGGTGATATGTAGGCAAAATGAACAAAATTATTCTCCAAGAGGTTTAGTTTGTAAGTATATTACAAGAAGTTGTTCTCTAATGGCTTGTATCCACAGAAGATAGAAAGTGGATTTTACTATTACTCACGCATGCTTTGTAAACGTACTCAGAAGTCCCTTATTGAAGTGAATTTAAATTTTGCATGTAAATGTTCAACTACTTTAATATTCTTCTTATACATAGAACACATTCTTCCTAAGTTTACAGTACTTCTATTTTACATTTTTACTAATTTGCGACTAAATTTGTAAGTTTTAGTATTAAAAATATTTCCTTTAAGAATGTAGTTCCTTTTACTTTTTTGTTTCAAATGATTCTAATATTGAGGACTCTTCAAAATTCCTTTCTAGTTAAAATTCAAAGTATAAAACTTTACTAGTTGCATTTAAATATTTTTTGAGGTTTGCTGGCTATTTTATCCTACTGTTTTTCATAAGTAAAATTATCTTCTGTGATACTGAGTATTGATCAAGCTGTATCAGCCCTGGGAGAAAACAGGCCTCTCTGGGCATATCTTCTCTGTTCCTCCTCTGTGGCTATGGCTTCCTACAAGTTTTCCTTTAAACTGTAGTGTATATATGACCGTATAGTCTACTCTAAAAGCAGCACAACTGATATTGTAACAGCAAGCTATTTGTCAGGGAGCATGAGCAGAGTCTGAAATCCAAAGCAGGGTTAATGTTATAGAATTTCAAAACATTTTATAAGAATGTATTCATTGGAACTTGGCTTGTATGTTAGCTGTAACAAGAGTATTGTATGCAGTCTGGCAGAGTGTAAATCTTCTGGACTCCAATTTTGGCATGATCTAATTCTAATTGAGTCTTGTTTTGTAACATAACAGCTACTAAAAATGCATGTGCTGTTTAGTTGAGCGACAAGAGATGCAAGGATTGCTACCTACAAATAAATCTTAGGCATGTCTATTATATTCACTGGAGAGAGTTTAAAGTATACACTGACTTTTAAAAAGAATTTGATCGTTTTTTCTGATAATGCAGTAGAAATTCTGGTCTGCTTATGAGATAATTTCAGAATCTTCACCTTTCAACTTCAGTATGTGAATGAATTCTGGAAAATGAAAGTACTTGGAGATGTTAAAGAATGCCAATGTGCTATGCTCGCCTACCTCACACGGTGATGGATGAAGAAAATTGCATTAAACAAACGATGTTATAGGTGGGACAAGTAAAGGGACAGACCATGATGTCCTATAAAAGCTCAGTGACAAAGCCTAATAATTTGTCATGAAATTTCCATTTATCTATTTAGCCATGGAAACCTGCAGTTAGTGCTGTTGAGATGCTAATGAAATTGATGGGAAGGAACCCTTTAAAAGTAGGTTTAGATGGAACAAAAATCCCTTTCATTTGCAACAAGTGAAATGCATAGGACTTGACAATAAAAGAGGTATGTAAATGTATTGCTGTTAATTTAGAATCAGTTTTTCCTTTTCTAAAAACTTCAAGATTTCAGTCTTAACCCTTTGTGACAACTGCCCCTACTGTATAAACAAATATAACCTAGGATTGCATCTGTGCTTGCAGTGTCATTCTCCCTTCTTCAGTTGTAATCTAGAGTATTATTAATCTACTGCTGGCAGTGTGCTTTGGGATGGCTCAAACTCTCCTCAACTTCCAGGGAACATGCAGTCTTGGAGTCAGATGTAGAAGAGCTGTGCATCTGCATAGACAGGGTGGGCCAAAGGGTGTCTTTCAGGCATAGTGTCTCCTGACACGATAAAGTTTATATATTGTCAGAAAAATTCATGTGAAAATCCTTACCAATTTGGCAGCCAAAGCAAAAACCCTAATGTACCCAGGTATGTAGCTATGGAAAATAAGAATCACTGCTTGCAAGGTCATGTCTTCCATGAGAGCATTACAGTGTTTCCAGTGTGTTTCCAGTTTTCCAGACTTTATTTTAAGTCTGACATTTGTGAGGCAATACACATTTGAATGCAGATGCGCCTTCCTTAAGTTCAGTAATGAATAGATCCTTTGTTTCCCATCTTGTATAAAGGTGCAAAGCCCAGATGTGGACCCAACTGCCACTAAAGTTCTGGAGGGATGAGCTTTTGTTTTGTGTGTTTGTTTTTTTTTTTTTTTTTTAATTAAACTTAGAATTGGCAGCGTTGTTAGAAATTATTTGGCAATTCACATGTAGAGTTGTCTAAGTGATGATTGCCTTTTATACTGATGTTCTGTAAGAAAGCTCTCAGGTTTTACGTAAAAGGAGGTTTGGAGGTAAGTAACTGAAAGTTAAAAGACGGTGAAGGATAGCTGAGAATGCTGGATAGCATAATCATAGTGAAGTATAGGACTAGACTAATTTATTTAAAGTGTTTATATTAATGAAACCCTGGTAACATCACCTTAATCTTGTAATCCAGTGTTGCTTTCGCTCTGCCTAGTATTTAGTCCACTTTTAAAAGGCTGTGTATATTTCATATGCTAGTGATAACATAATAAGAGCACATGGAAATCCTATAAAGATTGGAGGAAAAAAAACTCTCATGAGAAGAAAAACAGATGCAAAGCTATAACCTTGCACCTGGAAATCTTTCACACGGCAGTTCTGTGCATTCCCAATCACCCCATAAGGACAGAAACAACACAAGCAGCTGATAATGTGATTGTGAGGAATGTGTTGACCATGGTGATGACAGGGTGATACATTTACCCTAGAGAGCATGAGTGCACCTGTGAAATATTAGACTGTGGTTTTTTTACTAGGAGATCATTTTAGAAATATTTAAGAGTAAGCTACAAGATGGAAGGAGAGGGCAGTTAAAAGAGGCTGGGAAGAGGTAAATGATAGACTTTTGGGGAAAAGCAAAGTGTGCTTTCAGAACAATTTATTAAAGAGCTTTGGAAGCTCATTCCGTTCTCATTAAGAACAGATCCTATGCAGGCAAACCTCTATCAATGCGACTAATTAAATACATTGGAATTAGTAAACAAGGAGAGAAAAATCCTAGTTTATATTAAAAATACATAATTTAAGCATGTAATTAGTGATGTATACTTGAGAAAGTAAAAGGGAGTGTTTCAGGAAGCTGATTTGGTTGCACTGACTGTGTATTTCTAATTTATGTTATATGTTAACACACCAAATTGTACTGAAAACATTACATGCATGAAGAGCATCAAAATTGAAATTACCATAGGTTTGGTATCATTTGGGTTTCCTGAATTCTTGGAATGTTATCTTCAGTATTCACAAATAAAATGTTTGTGATTAGCATGGAGAATTTTCTTTAAATATAGTATTACTGTTTCCAAACGATGCCTTTCCATTTTGGAGTTCCCCTGTGGGATGAAAGAAATAAGATGTGCTTGTGGATTGGTTTGTTTTTTGGGGTTGGTTTTTGTTTGGGGTTTGGTGGTTTGGTTGGGTTGGGTTGTTTGTTTGTTTTTCCTACTGTTTAATATAGCCTTATGGAAAACTGAGCAAACCTTAAGGTGGCTTGTAAGGGACACGTGCGTATCAGGATGTGTTGTAGGGAAGATTCTTCCCAGTTAGCTGCTGTTGTGTCTGGGAGATGCTGAAATACATTGGTTAGTTTACCTACTTCAACATTTTGTTGCAACTTGATGAAAATGTGTAATCTTATACAAAGGCTGATAAAAAGAATATAATACCATCTGTATAAAATAGGGAGTGTGTTTTGTGCAGGCTTGTGAACAGATGCTGGCTGACATGTTTTAGCCAGAAACTATGAAATTAATGATAAGGTTTCCTGGGACAAACACTTCTATAAGTATCTGAGGAAAGCAGTTCTGAGCTTAAAATGTCCTCACAGTCAATTGGATGAGGACTGATTTGGCTTGCCACCAAGGAGGAGTAGATTCTTCACTGGCAACACCTGAAAGGAAAGGCAAATGCTGAATAGAGAGTTTAATGCTGAAGCAAATAGCTGTAAGGAGCTCAGAGCCAGGTTTTATAGTGTGAAGAAAGTGACAGAGCACACCAGGAGGCAGAAACAGTAGAACACCTGGATGTAGATACATTTTTAGAGATGATAGATTAAATTTTCTTAATCTTTCTGTTGGAATCAACCTTAGGAAGAGAAAAATGCCTGGAAAACGAATTAATATTTTGGCGGTCTGTCCAACATTACTTTGCTAGTGAAGTGGAGGAAATCAATATGAAATATATTTAGGAGTACATTATGCTGAGTTATGCTGACCTCATTAAATATATCACTAACAAATGGCTACAGTACAATTGGTAGCAGGACAAAATTTGAATCCTGGTCTGCTGAAGCATCCTTTCATGGCAAAGACATGAAGTAGCTTCTTCAGGACAGGGCTGGGTGAAGTCTACCTGAGATTCCGAAGCTGGTTAGCCAGACAATTAGCTGCTATCAGTTGAAGAAAGGGAAATAAACTAATTGAAATCTTAGTGCACCAGGAGCTTAGTCAATGTCAGATTTCCCAAGCAGCCCTCAGAAATGTGCTAAAATGATCTGGTCTCACACTTCAAAATAGTGGCAGGGAAACTCAGTGAAAAGGCTCTCTGAGACTCATCTGCCTTATGCTTCAGGGTACGGGACGGTCTGGCTCCAGGTAATGCCTGGGGACACTGCACACTGCTGCCAGCAGGCTTTACAGCTTTCTGTGGCACTGAAAGCTGCCTTGCAGCTTGCAGAGAAGGCAGCCTTCTACAGCTCGGAGAAATATCATGAATGTGTTTAAAAGGAGGAAAACAAGAAGAAAGGTGTAAGGGACTAGTACAACTAAGAGTCCTAAATGGAATGAAGAAGGATTGTTTTCAGACTCAGTGCTTGATTCTTATGTTTATTAATTTAAAACTGTGCTAAGTGGATGTGGATGATCTTCAGAAATGGGATAATACTACTGATACAGGAATGTAATGGTTCCAAGTAAAACATGGCAGAGGAATCTGGGTTTAGGGTAGAAAGAAATGCTTACTGATGTGTTCAAATTCTAAAGAGAGGAGTTTGAGACCAGAAACTTCAGAAAGGGATATTTTACTCTCTTTAAGAAGAACTACGTTCAACACCTGAGGGAGACCTGTTAAGTCACGTGTTACCACTGTCTACCTTCTACAATTCTTTCTGCAGCAGCGGCCAGCTATAGTGAGAGTCTGGTTCATTTTACTTTGGTTAATTAGGCATATGCTGCTTTCATACCAGTAACGCTTTCGCACAACTTGTAGTTTTATTATTTAGTGGGGTTTTTTTAAATGGTGTTTGAAGTTGGGCCATCTGAAAAAGCCAGTTTGCCTGCCTGGAATAAGATTTGTCCTGGGATAATAACCGAGTGGTAATCTGTAAGGTTTCTGTCAACTGAGGGGGAAACTGCAAGTATTTGCAGGACAGTCAGTCTGCAGTAATCTTATTGAGGGGAATTAAATCCCTTAGAGTAAGGAATTCAACAGTTGGCTGTTTTTGCTGAATAGGACCCAGTAAGACTTCTTGAGCTACTAGGTCAGATTCATTTGACGAGGTTCTAAGTTTCTCCTAAAGAAAGTACAATTTGAAAAATGTTGCAGTGTGATGTTATAATAATCTGACAGATGAAACCTGCTTGAAAGGTGTCTATGTGATAATAAACTAAACATTGCCAACCTTGTTTCTTTAGGAAATGAGAGTAAGAGTGTAATCTCTTGGTGTTTGTGCCACCCCTAACGACTTTTGAAGCCATTGATTAATTTCAGCCAAAGCTGACAATGGAGATCAATCTTTAAGCTACTCGATTTCTACGAGCTTCATGAAAATACAATCCATCTCTCCGACCCACCTATCTATCAGTGCTCTCATTAGGAAAACGTGGTAGTGTCAGTTCAACCCTCATTAGTTATCAGATAATCTGTAGGTGGCAGCAGTGGTATGAATGCCCCGATTACTTCTGTCAGATTAGTGCTTTTGTAGACATGGGAGAATCCAGTTGTGAGTGCTAAAGTTATAGAAAATCAGTCTTTTCTAATTCTGCTGTCCATATTTCAAATCAGTTTTACCTGAGGCACTGGTATGAAGAAACCATAAAGGTGATTAATATTTTGTAATGAAGCTATTGGCACCTAATAAGCTATTCACTTCTATAGACTCCTTACTAAAAATATTTAAGAACTTGAAGGTAAATGTGATATTCAATTTTAAATACACACATTTGGATACTAGATCCTTTGTCTAAATGAATTCATTAGTATTGATTGATCAATTGCCTTCCAAAGAGATAATCAAGGGGTAATCTTGTTAAAGACAAATGGACTACTTAGCATGACTCAAAATGTCAAAGGGCCAAATCTTGATTTGAGAGTGGAGAATAACCTTGCAGTTAGATTAGGACTGTTAAAATGAGAAAGGCAAGAGGGACTCATTCCAAAAGGAAGTGAGTTTTTGCTAGGTCTCTAAGTCAGAGGAGCCTGCAGCTGGCTGATCCAGCAGCTTTGCTTTAATAGACAGTGCAGAAGGGAGAATGTGCAGATGGGGAGAATCAGGTCCGTTTTAGTATCGTGCAACAATGAAAGATAAGGTCACTTGAGCTAAAGCTTATAATTTATTCCTGATGCTGTTAGCTTTTAAAATAAAAATGTTGTAAAGTTTTTTGGCAAATGTTGGAATGAACTATATGCGTAATTCCTAATAATGACCATTAATCAGCTTTCAAAATAAGATTGCAAACTTTAGTGTGTTTATTTCTTAATGGTCAGCTAAAACATGATGATATTAAGATGTAAACAGCATTTGGAAAATGTGCTGCTTCACATTATACTGGCACTTTTAAAAAAACTAGATCTGAATACTAGTTGTATGTTTACTCCATTTCTCTTCTGGAGTATCTTAATTTCCATTTTAACTACCAGTTATAAAATATGGTAAGCTTGAACACATATCTGTGAGCATTGGACCCCGATCTTCAAAGACTTTTTTTTTTTTTACTTTCACAATTCTTACTTTTATAAATGGTAATAAACATTCTTAATGTCTCATTTGATTAACTTATTTAAACTTCACATGGTAATTATGATATATTTAAGTATCCAGAAAGCAATGGAAAGAATGCTTTGTGAAACATCAGCACTCTTGGTTCTCTCTAAAGTACTTTTCCAGTCTCTGAAGTTACATTGTACCATTTTGTAAAAACAGTATTTTGAACAATGGTCTGAAACTTACTGGACTTAGTATTTGACCAGCTGCTAAGGAGAGTAGGCTCTAGAATGGGAAGCTTCTGGATCCTGGGCACATTTGACTGGCAATGAGTGATGTGGAACCTCTCTGTGAATACAAAGGACTCAAAAATACCTGTTTAGTCCTCCTGATAACAGAGACGGTGTTTGTCTGCATGTGACTTCTGCAGACAGATTACTGTTTGCTTACACACACTTTGCATTTTCTGTTGCTCACTTTATGTCGGGGCTAGAATATAGACAAGGACTCATACATAAAACTTCTACAGCTAAATTGCTGAGTGCCCAGGATTTTATTCTCTACAAACCTTAAAATATTACTTCAGAACTAAAACAATAGAATAAATAGCTTTTCAGTTTGCATACACTGGCAGCTGAAGCTGGCTAAATTTCTCTCTTACTCCTAACATTGTTTGCCTTGAGCTGAGTAAAATCTATTGATGCCAGACTGATCCATTTTATAGGGACAGACTGCAGTTTTGCTAAAAAAAAAAAAAATAAAAAATCTCCCAAATGGAAGAGAAAAAAACCCCAACTTTTAAATTGTCTTTTGAGTTATAAAAACCTAAGGTGCTTTATGGCAATTTTATTTCAAGCTGACTTGCAGGTTTTTTTGGTGTCATTTATGCAAAATTAAAAATTTATTCTAACTTCTGCGTTTATCAAGGTTTCATGTTTGTTGAACTCTTTGGGCTGTGGCTTAATGGTACATAATTTTGTACTTTTGAAGAAATGCCTGTGACAAACCAGCTGGGGCTTACAGATTCATTCTTAGTAAGTCATCCTGATTGGAGAAATTTCTGCATCTGTTCTGATGCTACAGTTAATCTCCTCTTCTCCCCAGTATTTCAAGCTTTGTTTTTTAGCCCAGGCAACTTATTGTACACTGATCTGTGAGGATTTCCAAGCAATAAGGGAGACTAAAACACCTTACATTTCAAATTATTTTTTAATATACCTGCACATGAAAAAAAATATAACGTGACATAAAAGTATTGCAAGACTTTTTAAAAACTGCAAGTGCCTTTTGGAATATGCAGATGAGCTTTTTTTTGGTGAACTGCTATTCATCAAGCTTTCATTTCTGTGGTCCAATTTCTACATTTTAGGCTGTAACCTTTCAGGAAGCTGTATAAAATGTTTACCTAGGAATGTGGAATGAAGCATTCCACCTGCTTCATTTCTGAACCTCTGTTTTACTCAGAGCTCAGGATTGCTTGTCTGTCATATGGTGTCACTTGAAACAACAAAATTTATGTGGCTGAGGAATTGGTCTGAGTAGGCACAATTCATGTAGACAGCAGCTTTGTTTATCCCTGCACAAGGGGCTGGCATAAGATTAAGCTTTCTCCCTTGATGTGATCTGCAGTGGGCACCAAGTCTGTACTGGAGGAAGAGGTTGTGTACAAATACTGTAGAAATTTTGGGCTCTGGCTCAGGCCTGTTTCAAACACAAGTTAAATGCATCTGAAGTGTCTGCTTTCTTGTGGTGTCCGTGCTGAGGGTTCCCTAATGGTGAACCTGCATGCATGCCAACAGCAGCAACAGAAAACCAGGGGCTTGGGGTTCAGGTCTTGGGCAAAGAAAGGTTTTGAGCTTTAATGAATGTCTAAATTACTGAACTATTGAGTAAAAAGCTATTTCTCCTGATACTGGTTTGTAAACTTAATTCCTTCTTGCAAGGAAAGCTTAAGTGCTGTGTTTTGCTCTGTAGTACTCTTTATTTTTCATTCCAAATGTAATTAAAACCAAAAACACTTCTGTCCTGGTCTTGGCTGGGATAGAGTTAATTTTCTTTTTAGTAGCTGGTACAGTGTGTTTTGGATTTAGTGTGAGAATAATGTTGATAACACGCTGATGTTTTAGTTGTTGCTAAGGAGCGCTTATCCTAAGTTAAGGATTTTTCAGTTTCCCATGCTCTGCCAGCAAGCAGGTGTACAAGAAGCTGGGAGGGAGCATAGCCAGGACAGCTGACCCGAACTAGCCAAAGGGATATTCCATACCATAGGACGGCAAGCTCAGTATATAAACTGGGGGTAGCTGGCCGGGAGGGGCTGATCTCTTCTCAGGCATTGGTCAACGGATGGTGAGCAATTGCATTGTGCATCACTTGTCTTTTCTTGGGTTTTATTTCTCTCTGTTTGTTACATTCCTTTTCATAGCAATTATGTTGTTGTTGTTGTTGCTGCTGTTACTACATTTTATTTTTCTTCCGTTATTAAACTGTTCTTATCTCAGCCCATGAGTTTTACTTCTTTTCTTTGATTCTCCTCCCCATCCCACTGGGAGGGAGGAGGAGTGAGTGAGTGGCTGTGTGGTGCTTAGTTGCTGTCTGGGTTTAAACCATGACAGCTTCTCATGGTTGACTTAAACCACACTCTTTTTCTTTTGTTTTCAGAGACTGGTAGGCTGTGCAGTAAATCACTTCTTCCAGTGAATGCCCTGTGATTTAAAGACAGACACCTGGTAACTATTCAGGCTTATTAGTTGGTGATCTGCAGCAGCTACCACTGCATTAAGTGCAAGTGGTTTGCACAAGCACTTCTGATAATTGAAACATGTAAAGTGTCTGCCTGGGGGTGCATGTCAGGAAGTTCCTTGGCCAGCAAAGACTTGTCTCTCTTGTAAACCAAACAATGTATTTAAACATTTATGTCCATATTTTGGCATCTAAGTATAGGCACCACAGGTTGAATTGCCACCTTTACTTCTGAAATCTGAACCATAGTCACTCTTAAAGCTATCTGCAGCGCTGCCAGCATTTTAAGGTAGGGCTTCTGTCAGCAATATATGCAACACTGGCTGGGATATTCTCTACGTTTAAAAAAACCAACCACGCCCCCCCCACGCCCCCCCCCCCAACTCAGTATCTTGTTCATGTGTATAAGTAAGGAAAGGGATTATGGTCTTTTAAAAATAAACAAATTTAAAAAGTAAGTGCTTCTCCACCACAACCCTGTCACAGGTGGAACAATGTCTCGAGAGAATTGATGAAGCAGAGAAAGAACTACAGTGCCTACTACAGTACTAATGTCTCATCCCCTGGTAAGTTGAATGATATCAAGGGCTTACCAAAGAATGGCTTCTCACTACTTCTGCTAGTGTTTTGTTTTGTTCTTGAGGTAAAGGCAGGGCCCCAGCTGTATGTTGATGTAGATTTATGCCCAAGAAGCCCAAGATTTAAGGATAGCTTTGCTGCTCACCGTTAAAAGGTTATTTGCAAAATCTTTGTGTACAGAGTTTTGTTTGTGATGGTGTGTGTATGGGTTTTCTTGTTGGTTTTTGGTTGGGTTTTGTCCCTCTGAATGTCTAGGTGAATGTTGCATTGTTCAGCCTGTGACTCTGTCATGATCTGCTTACCCTTACTTGTTCCAGGTGTTCAGGATTATCTGTATCTGTACAGTTGGTGCTGGCTGTCAGCTGAAGATACAAGGACCAATCCTGAACTGATAAGAATTTGGCTCTAAGTGGTGACTTTGAGGGGAAGGTCTAGGCTATGTTAGCTGTATCCTTCAGGGTAGGATTCCTCTGATATAAAATACAACTTTTGAATCTGTTCTTGTGAGCTGATTGATTGATTTGCACAGAACGAGCAGAGGATGTAGGTTTTGGGTTTCTCACATGGCTAGTTTCTAACTGTGCAGTTTTGTCACTTCTTGCTGCTAAGACAACTTACACTTTCTGGTTTTTAGGCAAGTGGCTATAACACAGGGTGTGTCAAAGCATACTGAAGAATTGTTCAGTGATTCTTGTTGTCGTTTGATTTGGTGGGTACGAACGTGAAAGGTTTGATGTGGCATGGCTTTGTAGGATCCGATAAATGTGCAACTAAATGTTGATAATGTCTGGTGATGGATCTTTGTTGTTCTTTTATTACTGGATGTGAATGATCATACTTGTCACCCATCTTAGTGCTGTGATGGCATGGCATTGAGCACAATAGAATGATTGGCTTTGATTTGTTTCCAGATACATGGCTTGTTTATAGGCATGGTCTAACGAATCAACGAACTGATTGGGATTCAAGGAATGCAAGTTTTATTATTGGCTTTTTCAGCATCAAGTATGGTGGCCTTGGCAGGTGAATTAACCTTCTTTTGTAGGTTAAAAAGTTGAGACCTGGAGAAGCAAGTGACACATATCTGTTGTTCAAGTATATAAAAATAAACATGGTTTATGTAAATATTTATAAAATAAATGAAAGTTACTGTCGATATTATTGTAGCATTTCCATCTGAAATTATTCCAGAGAGTTTGTAATGCAGAGATTTAAAACAGTTCTATTTCAGAGATGCTTCTTGTGCTTTGTGATGGTAGAGGTCCCTTCCTTCTTTTCATCCTTTCTCTCTCTCTTTGCTACTGCCTCCCAGCTCCCCCGCCCCCCAATAATTAGGATTGAGGTGGCTCTTAGTTCTGATTCTTCCAGCTGACAGGAGGTACACCAGGTTCTTTTTTCACCTGTGGCCAGGGGGCTTTTTTTTGTGTATGTGTATGTGCTTTTCTGATCAGCAGTCTTTTTTTTTTTTTCCTGAAGTGACCTCTGCAGTGCATGAGATTTATGGCAACGTGTACTTTCATTATGTATCAGTGTTACTATGCAAGCTCACTGCATCTCTGTCAGAGGAAGAACAGCTTCTCGGAACAAGCCTACAGTATTATCTTTGAACATATGTTCTCTATTAAGTGAGATGAGGAAAGTCACTTAGTTTTCCTTCCATTTGGAGGTTAAAATGGAGGGCTTGCCTAAAAACAGATTGTAGTAAATTGGAGGTTTATTTGAACAGTATGTCAACATTATTAACTTGAAAATATATACTAAATTGATAGGTTTCCTTTAATTACCTCCTCTTGAAAGCTGTTCTCAACAAACAAGCAAACAGTTCAAAAGTGATTTAATCTGCCTGAAAATGAGAAAATCAGAGGAAAGCATACAGCACTACTTTTCTAAATATGACTTTTGTTATAATGAGTGCTAGATAAACTATGTAATGTATTTAGCCCATTCCACTTCTTCTTTTGCAGAAGTAATAACAAATTTAAAAAATTGTTTGTGTCCAGGTTCTAGGGTTATTCTGCAAATGTGCAAATGTTGGCCTACACTTTAGGCATAGACAACATACTGGGTTGCGGAGGGGCTAGCTTTTTGCTATGACCAGTTTGAAACAAGTTATGTGATGGGGATCCTGGAACACACAGTGTCACTTGACTGCACTGACGGATGTTTAAGATGGCTATGTGAATGCTTGGTGTGAAACGCATTATACAAATATCTGTAAGACTTCCTTGCTTTTAGACATTATTCTGAAGATTTTAATGATGTTGTATATGCCAAGAAAGCCAATTTGCTTTAGCATTCCACATAATCATAGAGATTTCAGCAGCATTCACTCAGCACTGCTTATGTATGTGCTACCCTTTCAGGCTGAAGAGCTAAAATTAGGGGCCTTCTAGATTACCCTATTGCAGAGGAGAAACTGGGGATTTCTAGGGAAACTGAACTGCTTTAGTACAGTTAATGAGAAACATGTGCCAAGTCTGACTTTCTTCAACACAGCACATAAACAGAGACAGTTTCACAATTTGGAGCTTTAAAACTCTTTCAATAAATAACCCATTTTAAGAATACACTTGTTCTTGACCAGAATGGCTCAGTAATTCAGGCATGGTTTTCTTCTTACTGTGGCTTCTGAGCTGTTTCCTTCCAGGTGAAACTCTTCGGGTAGAGACTCGTATCCACACCAAAACTCAATAGCAAACCTCATCTGCCTTTGTTGTAGGAAGAAGCACTGCCATAGTAGGAACTGGTGATCTTCCCAACCTAGTGAGGAGTGGTTCTTAAGTCCACCATTTCAGCTCTTGATAGAGTGTGAAAGAAACATGATATTTTTAGATCTTCCGGACTAATCATAGTCATACTCATACCCTTTCCAATGACTATATCCTGAAAGATCAGCCTCCAGAAGTGGTGCGTTCTGACAAAATGAACGGAGGATGTCACAGTTGTTCTAGGCAACCACTAGCTGTCTGGTAAAGGAACCATGCAAAATTACCATTCTTTGGCCTTGTACTTCAAAAAATAAGTAGGAAATAGCAGATCTTGACCTACATGAATATTTTGTTCTGAGTAGCGTTGGCAGTGGTTGATAAATCAGTTTTCTGTTATTTTAAATATTATATTGAGTTTATTCTTGAATCTGCACCCTGTTGTTAAAAAGACAGCTTTATGGTTGTGCAATTTAATTTGTATATGTCAGTGAATCTAGCTGAGATTCCTAAGCATTTATGCAAAGAAATTGAGTGATGGTGCAGCATGTAATCCTGCTTTGTCACATAAGGTACAGACAGACACTTTCTTTAGTAGAAGAGACTGCATAGTGTTTTATTCATAATTTGTGACTGTGCAGAGCACATGGTATGAGTAACCTTCATTACTACAGCTGAAGGTATGGTGGTTCTGAGGTGTAATTTGGCTTCCTATATTGTTCAAATACCAGAAGGTGGTCTGCTCCCTTGTCCTTGTATCTCTGCGCTCTCACACTGAAGTGACTCTAAATCTCTGTGCCTAACTGACTAGTACTCGCTTTCAGCTATCACCCTGAGTCCCTCCTCTCTGGGTTATATTTCTCTTGACCCTACCCCGAGTACTAAAGCAAAGCATAACACCAGACTGTCCCAGTTGCTGCGTGCTTGGTCACTTCCCCATGAAATTTAATTTTCTACTTCCCATCCTTTCTACTGTGTATAGTTATTTTGATATATACATCCTTTATTCATACAAGCATGTCCAAGTTTGTGTTTTGCTATTTTATTATGCATAATTTCCAAAATCATCCTCAGGAACATAACGTTCTTATATACAATGGAAAAAGCTTTTTGCAATTACAAGTTTTGCAGTTTCTTGCTGTCCTTATAAAACTGTGATTGACATTGGGGGATAGTAGTTTGTCAGAGAGGGATTTGGGACACTATTACAAAACATAGCAATCTTTTTTTTTTTTTTTTAATTAAAAAATAGCTTGATCAGTGAAAGGCTTGCCCTGGGCTCATCTAGTAGAATCACTGACTATGTGTATCTGGTCTGATAATGTGCAGAACACATTTAGGGTGCCTAAACTGCTGAATAGGGGCTTGTTTAGAGTTTATGGCTGTGTGAACATTTACAGAAGAAAATTCTTCAAAACACCTCTAGATTTTTGTGGTACTATCTTCAAGAAAAACAGGTATGCTTAGAAATCCTGAGAATCTGTGATCCAAATGTCAGTGGAAAAGAATTTGCAGAAGTTGGGGCATCTTCCTTGCCTTTAAAGGTGATGGCTTAAGACTCTTTTGGGATCTAGAAGGTGCAAAATTTGGACTAGACTTAACATTAAACAACATGTGTCACATCATAGACAATGATACCATACTGCTTATTGGGATGTTGTATTTCCAGTAGGAAGCCATAAACCCAGACAGTTGTACTCACCTCTCTTTCCCATATGCTTACAGTACATGTGAATATCTTTTCATCTTGCCAATTATTTTTCACACTAGTGGGCTGGCTACTCATCTTCGGTACTTCCTTGTTAGTTTATGTGATATTTTAGTTTGTGTTGTCCTATGTTTTATGTGACAGCTTGTCATTAAAGATCCCAGCAATTATCACTGTGTACAAGTCTACCAGTCTCTGCTCTATGGCCAAATTGCAGTTGAGCAGTTACAGTCTCCTTAACTGTGAAGTGTGAAGGAACTGGGTGTCATCAAGCTTTTGCTCTTATTTGTTCTATCATTATTTTGTGGTACTGTTATGTCTCCCTCAAAGGTTGCCACTCTGTATCCAATGATTCCCTCTTCCCCCTTCCATAGAGAGTAAAACTGAGATTGAATCAACTGCTACACTTACTTATTTTCCCCTGTTAAGATTTATTTTTGATAGCTTCATGCTACATATCACATGAAAGTAAAGACAGATTTGTATCTCAAAGAGCTTACTATGCTCCTTTTGTAGAAATGATTCATTGGGAAATCCTTATAATCTTGCTAAAGCTTTGGTGTCTACCTTCCTCTGTGTTCTGAAGGTTGGTAGGTAAATTTACACACACGAATGGGCCAAGTACATTACCAGTACAAGCAGGTCTGAAACTATCAAAGCCTTTGTAACTTTACATGCATATAGCTGTGATGAATGTAAACTTATTTTGTGACATAAAGAGATACAAAAAGGAGGCTTATTTTATGATACAGGCTGTATTATGCCTTTATAAAAAACATTTACACATGTGTTTCCTTCCTAGGCAACAGGACTGTTGCTAGAGACCATCTGACTAAAAGCCTTCATCCTCCAATTCCCAGTATTAGGATAAATCATAAAGCATTGTTTACGTGACTCCTTGTGTTTCATGTCATGTATCCTCATATGCAGATGTTTTTAGTCGTTTATTGCTAGTAGTGAGTATGTGTTAAAGTTTTCTGTGCATTTTTGTGGCATTTTGTATGTCTAAGCTCTACAAATGTAAAATGGGAATGATTATGTATTTTGTCTGAGGGAAATGAAACTCATCCTTGGGATACTTTTTGGTTTGTTTTCTCTGCTTATAGAACAGCCTTTTGCTGTTTCAGAAAAAGGCAGAAACCTTTCACCAGCTAAACTTTTTACCTTGCATTCCTGGATTAATAATGCAAGCAGAAGATATATGTCAAGTGTACTGGGTTTGCATGGCAAGGTTTTGGTAGCAGGGGGCTACAGGGGTGGCTTCTGTGAGAAACTGGTAGGAGCTTCCCCCATGTCCAATAGAGCCAATGCCAGCCGGCTCCAAGACAGACCCACTGCTGGCCAAGGCCGAGCCCATCAGCAATGGTGGTAGTGCCTCTGTGATAATAGATTTAAGAGGGGGAAACCCCCTCCCCTTCGTAACTGCAGCTGGAGAGAGGAGTGCGAATATATGAGAGGAACAGCCCTGCAGACCCCAAGGTCAGTGAAGAAGGAGGGGGAGGAGATGCTCCAGGCGCCGGAGCAGAGATTCCCCTGCAGCCCGTGGGGAAGACCATGGTGAGGCAGGCTGTCCCCCTGCAGCCCAGGGAGGTCCACAGTGGAGCAGATATCCACCTACAACCCGGGGAGGACACCACACCAGAGCAGGTGGATGTCCAAAGGAGGCTGTGACCCCATGGGAAGCCCACGCTGGAGCAGGCTCCTGGCAGGACCTGCAGACCTGTGGAGAGAGGAGCCCAGGCTGGAGCGGGTTTTCTGGCAGGACTTGTGACCCCGTGGGGAACCTACGCTGGAGCAGTCTGTGCCTGAAGGACTGCAGCCCGTGGAAGGGACCCATGCTGGAGCAGTTTGTGAAGAACTGCAGCCCGTGGGAAGGATCCACGTTGGAGAATTTTGTGGAGGACTGTCTCCTGTGGGAGGGACCCCACGCTGGAGCAGGGGAAGAGTGTGAGGAGTCCTGCCCCTGAGGAGGAAGGAGCGGCAGAGACAACGTGTGATGAACTGACTGCAACACCCATTCCCCATCCCCCTGCGCTGCTGGGGTGAGCAGGTAGAGAAATCAGGAGTAATATTAAGCCCAGGAAGAAGGGCGTGGGGGGAAGGCGTTTTAAGATTTGGTTTTTATTTCTCATTATCCTACTCTGATTTGATTGGTTATAAACCGATTTCCCAAAGTTGAGTCTGTTTTGCCCATGACGGTAATTGGCGAGTGATTTCTCCCTGTCCTTATCTTGACCCACAGGCCTTTTGTTATATTTTCTCTCCCCTGCCCAGCCGAGGAGGGGAGTGATAGAGCGGCTTTGGTGGGCACATGGCATCCAGCCAGGGTCAGCCCACCACAGTCAAGTCACATGAAGGATGACAAGACGACAGAAAATACTGACACAGTGCAGGGTAGAGCTGGTTTGCTGAAGTACCAAGACAAAAGGGAAGTGAGTTAGCAGTAATTCCATACCTCAAGTCCTCTGTGTATTAAAAGGATTCCTTTATGAAGAACTTCAAAGGTAAAAGGCATGGGGAGTCAGATTTTTCAGCTGTTTTAAGTGACTGTAGCTCCATTAGTGATTGGATGAATGGATGGATGAATGAATGCATGTGGTTAACTGGTCTGAGTTACTTCAAGATCTGGTTGAGAAGCTCTTTCTAAATGAGTAATAAGGGAAGGATAGGGAAGATGGTTTTGAAAGACTATACAAAATTCTGATTTTTCTTCCTTCTCCCCTTATTTGGGAAAGCACTGTAGGCAACTGGTAAGAAGAAAGCCTAGCTGAAAAGCTTGATTTAAGAGAGGATTTTTAGAGCTGATTCCCTTCAGAATAAGAAGCAAACCAGAAAACTTCTAACTGCTCTTAAAGGAGGGGGAAAGACTAATGGCCGATTGATGTTTTTCTTCAGCCTTCACTTAAATTACTATATTAGTCAAAACAAAAATCACTCTTCAGGGTAACAGAAGGTTGAAATGAATCCTCAACACTTCTGTAAGTGCCCCCTACACCCAATATGCCTTCACTCTTCTTTCCTAAGTAGTCTTCTGGCAAAACTGACTCAATTTTGTGTAATAGTTTTGTCTTTATCTTTTGACTGAAAATGGCTTTGTTGGGGTGTGTGTGTATGTGGGGTGGTGGTGTTCCATTTTTTTTTTTTGCCCTACCACCATCCAAGTCTAGTAGGAACTGTTTCTGATTTTGGCCAAGAATTCACAGCTGCTGCTCTTCTTCCTAGTGTGTTCAAAATAATTTGCGAAGGGTTTTAACTTCATGCAACGAAGGAAGAGTCCCTAAACTCTAAAGAAAGATAAAAGAGAAGGTTCTGATACTGTCAGTCTGAATGAATGAATGAACACATGCTTGTGCTTCTCATTGAAATAAATCTCAAAGCCCTAAAAAAGGGACAATTCAAAATCTATTTGTTTAAATTTCTGACTGCCAAAGAGAACCTTATGTGTTTTATAAATAAAGCTTTGTTACAGAACAGCTGAACTGTCCTTGTGAACTGTTTCTGGCATTCTTTTGAATTTTATTCCAAATTAGAATCATAGAATGGTTTGGGTTGGAAGAGACCTTAAAGTCCTTAACGGGATCATCTAGTTCCAACCGCCCTGCCATGGGCAGGGACGCCTTCCACTGGACAAGGTTGCGGAAAGCCCCATCCAATCTGGCCTTGAACACTTCCAGGGACGGGGCATCCACAACTTCTCTGGGTAACCTTGAATATTTCTCTGCTTATACAAAAAAAATTGTGAGCTTTCTTTTTCTCTAGGGTTTGAAAAAGAAACAAAATGGTATATGAGCAAACCAGCAGCACATCTAGGATGAATCCATAGAGACGAGTAGGCCTAGAGTTAATGGCCTGCAATTCTTCCAAATATATAGTACTCCCAATATGAACTACGTTTTAAAAGCACAATCTGATTTTAGTAAATACTGCAGCACTGTGTGTAGCTGGAAAGGTTTTGTTGTGCTATGGGATTAGAATTTAGGATTCTCTTGGATTTTGATGTTTTCAAAGCTACTCAATTGCCTTCATTAGCTCTTTCCTTCTTCAGTTACTGATTGCTTCCGCAGCAGCAGGAACAATGTGACACAGACTTTATCCTTTTTGCTGGTGCAAGTAGTAACCTGATTCTGTCCTTAATCATTAAGATGCTTTATTGTTGCAGTTCACGTGTTTTAATAAAAATCTCTTATAGTAAGCAACATACTGTCTAAGACTCTGACTTACTTTTCTTGTCGGTCCCTTCCTGGACACAGGGAAGAGGTTGAGAAAGAAGAGTTTAAGTATACTTGCAGTCATGCAGCAGCATATAAAATGCTGCCAGCTGCAACAGATGTGTCTTACACCTGCTAAGTCCTTGTTAGCAAGCTGGTCTGGCACCCTCTGGTTGTAAAGCAGGCAGGAGAACAGTTTGATCGCATTCTAATTTCATTTTTAGACAATCTCAGTTTTTATGGGAGATATTTACTAAGTGAATGTCCTGATCAAACTGAGTGCCCTGTTTTCTTTGCAGAACAAAAGTCTTCTGGTATCCAGACTTGTGACATGAAAAGCAAAAGTCATATCAATGTAAACGCTTCACATACTCTGCCTTTGAAGGCTATGTGGATTCCATATGTATGTCTTCATACATATGTATGTCTGTGCCCACCTCTCTCTTCCCAGAAGAGTAAGGGGAGAAATGTTCTGCTCCATAACATTTTATTTCTTGTTAGGTTTCAAAGTGTTTGTTTGAAAGAGAGTGTTAAAAGTTGAATAGAAAACACCACACTTCTGAATACAACTGTAGAAGGTATCATCACTAGATCACCTACTTGCTGGAAGGAGAGAGGAAAATGGACGAGATTAAATATGGATAGGTCTGAGAGAATAATGTGGAAAGGTGGAGGGACACACTTGCATGTGAAATGATCTGACTGGGTAGCTTTCGATCATCTCATTTTGAAGAAAATATTTTTCATGCAGTTTCACACTTCTGGCAGTTTCCTCTATCTTTCAAACTGTTCTTAATTCCTCACTGCAAAAGTGAAGTTTCTTATTAAATGGAGTGACTTTTAATTAATGCTTGTCTTTTGTGAAAGCAGCCTGAGGTGTACTGCAAAAACATACCAGGCTCATTTGATTCAGCAGACCTACCGTGTGACCAGCTGCCAAAAGTTTGACTATGGAGTCAAAGTGAAAGGCTTATAATCAATTTAGAAAAGTATATAGCTGCGCAGAGAGAAAGGTGTTTCAATTTTGATTTTTAGTTAGTGATTTGAAGGACACACAGAAGATTCACGTGAAAGAAATTGATTTTGTTTCCCTCTTCTAAACCTAAAGGAGCCGAGTTTAACGCTGTTGAAGGATTTTCTGTGAGATGTTCACGCCGCTCTGGTGGTGACAGTATCTTGGCTTCAGTTCTGAATTTTGTTCTAAATTTAGGATTCCTCTTTGCCTCTCTCTTGGAAATGTAGTTGTTCCCTTCCCTGCTTGGTATCAATAACAGTCTGCCTCCCTTTTAGCATTATTTCTGCACTCAATACTTGCACAGTGTGTGAATCTCTTTATATCTTCTGTGACTATCACCATGTTGCGGACATACATTATTTTTGCTTTCACAGAAGCAATTTACAATAGATGAATAGATGTTGACAGTTCTGGGCAGCCAGAGAAAAGTTGTATCACAACAGACTTAGTTCTGAATCAAAGAAATGTTGTCCTTCCTGCTTCCTACCACATTTCCAAAACTGTTTTGTTTGAGTCATCCATGTTTCCTATCTTTTCTTGGCAAAAAGTAAACAAAATCAAACAGAAACCTGTCAAGAGGTCATGCCTGAAGGACAGATTATTATTATTTTTTAATTTCTCTCTTCATCAGGTCTCTTGTTAACATGTTCCTACAGATTTATATATAGCTGCATCAGCACTGCTAGCAATCCTATTGTGTGAAATGGTTCATGTGCCATGCAAAATTATGAAGAGACAACAGGCAGCAAGACAATAGATCAGCCAGAGTGTCAACAGATGTTTTTAATCTGATCCTCAGTTATTTATACAGTGTCATAGGTATGCATGTTGTTTTATAGATATATAAAACACGAGAGTTTCCTGTCCTGAGGGGCTTACAACATGCAAGACTGTAAATTAAATCCTGCAAGATTTCTGGTCATACTATTCAGTGCCCAGTGTGTATAGCTTACAGCAAGTGCAGTATGGAATATACCCACTCCTTGCTAGCTGCGTATGTAAAGGAGAGAAACGTGTTTAAGTGGTGTGCAGTCAATAGTGAGAGAGATATTCAGGCCTTTAACACTGATTTAAGCCTACCTCAGGTCAGCAAGGCCAGTGCTCTTATTTAGGCCCAGACCATATTTTGTTAAACAAGAGGACTTTCAGAGGTGCAAAGCATGTGTAGTCCCCAATGAAGACGGGGTATGTGCGTGTCTGTGTTAGCAAACTGTGTGCTGCAGAGCAGTCTGAAGGCAGCAGTCTCTGCTTATTTCACTCAGCTGTACAAGAAATCATTCTTTATAATCTTGGTCAGTCCAGAGGAACATGGATCTAGGGAACAGGTACTGAGAGGAGTTGGATGCATTTTTGCTACAGCCAAAACATCAATATTTAAGAATAATTAAGGAGTTTTTAAGCTGACTCATTCATATTCATACATTGAATTCATACATTCATATTGTATGGATAACGTCTTCATGAAAGTCCAAAATCAGTATGACATTGTATAGGTCAAATTCCTCCATGTCTGAAAGCACTTGAATGTTTCTGACTTAGCAAGATCCTCTTTAGCTTTGTAAATTGATCACATATTCTCTTCTTTCTGCATATGACCTGAGCATGCATAGTTTATTGCATGTTTTTACGGACTTACAAATTGAATTTAGAGAGTTTTTTCAGAGAATTCCAGTATCTGAACAGAATTGGGTTTTGGTTTTGTAAAGTTAGTTGCTGTATCATTGCTCAGGAACATGCTTAGCTTTTCTGTTTCCACTGTGTATGCATGTGTCTTCACGTTGAGCAGTGCAGGGTGAATTTAAAAACTGGAGGAGAAAAGAGACAGTTAAATAATTTCCTTACTAATGAAATAAGATGACCATTTCAGCAGCCTTCTCATAAGTCTGTTCTAAGGTCACAAAGTTATAAAACAATGACATACTTTTGCTAGCATTTTACAGCTACTGTTCTTGTAGAATCCTTGCCTTCAGAGTATGCCTGATGAAAATTTGTGAACTTTGCACTGTAGTCTTCTGACTTTGTGCCGTTAAATATTGGAAAATTTGACTGTGAAAGTTATTCTTTCTTTAATATAAAGCAAGTTGTATGTTAGGTGTGCGATCTGAGAGGCAATTCTATGGCCTCTAATACTTGGTTAAGAAGTTCTTGACTCCCAACAGATAAGGATAATTTTTCTAGTCCTGAATTCTCAACCTAGGAAGTGATAGTATTGACCTCATTAGCTTACTTCAAGCACAATTCCCATTCCTCTGTACTACTTAGGAGTGATTTATGTTCTTCAGAATCATAGAATCATTTAGGTTGGAAAAGACCTTCAAGATCATCGAGTCCAACCATCAACCATGCCCACTAAACCATCTCCTGAAGTACCCTCTCCACTCGCTTTTTTAATACCTCCAGGGATGGTGACTCAACCACTCCCCTGGGCAGCCTATTCCAATGTTTGACAACCCTCACAGTAAAAAAATTTTTCTTAATATCTAACCTAAATCTCCCTTGCCTCAACTTGAGGCCATTTCCTCTTGTCCTATCTCCAGCCACCTGACAGAAGAGACCAGCACCCACCTCACCACAACCCCCTTTCAGGTAGCTGTAGAGAGCGATAAGGTCTCCCCTCAGCCTTCTCTTCTCTAGACTAAACAGCCCCAGCTCCCTCAGCCGCTCCTCATAAGACTTGTGCTCCAGGCCCCTCACCAACTTGGTTGCCCTTCTCTGGACACGCTCCAGCAACTCAATGTCTTTCTTGTAGTGAGGGGCCCAAAACTGAACACAGTACTCGAGGTGCGGCCTCACCAGTGTCTCCATATGATATAGACCTTGAATTTTTTTCAGTTATTTTTGATTTGTGGGGCCATAAAAATTGTTGCCTGATACTTTTGACTATATAAATACCTTCTCCCTGCTCCTCCCCCCCCTTGAATTTTATTTTCCTTCTCCCATGTTATTCCTCATTTTTGAGAATTGAAAACAACTTTAGGACAAAGGGAGAGGCATTCCAAGAGGAAGAAATCTGGAAGTTGGAGGCTCAGGAAAGAGTTAAGTGGGGGTTTTCCTTCCTATAAAATTATTGGGCAGAAGCCAGGCGCATGAGAGCTAGAGAAGAGGAATTGCAGAAGTTGTTTCTCTGTGTGTTGCAGTCTGGGGGAGGAAAGACGAGTGGAGCTAAAACAGGGCACAACTCCAAGGAGGGAGCCTTTTATGACAGCTTTCTGGGAAAGTGGAAACTAGGAGAAAAGATGGCCAGAAGAATGTGCATGAAACATGTTTGTTTTACTTAGCTCAGACTGCTGCTTAAAAATTCTAAACTAGTTTAATTAGCACTTGCAAAATGCTGTTCTAATACGCTGAATTGCTTCCTGTCTTTGGGCTAGTTCATTTAGAATTAGCCAGTTCTAGGCTGAGATTGCCAAGAAACTGAGTTAATAGGCTCATACCCATTTAAAACACCTCTGTGCCCCCCATCTGAAACTCGGTGCACTTCCAATTTTCACTTCTTCGTTTCACATTACAACGAGTACAGTGAAAAGTGGCAAGGATACTCAGAGATGTGGAATGACTTCTGCACAAAACCCAGATGATTAACCTGGCCTCCTTGAGGCTGGGTAAAACACAATTGTGAAGAGGACGTGACAGAAGACTGTAAAATCCTGGGTGGCATGGAAGATGCGACTAAGGAACAAGTAACCACACTTTCTCATAATGCAAGGGTTGGAGGAGACTCGATACTGATCGGGTGGCAGGCTGGAAACGTACAAGAAAGAAGATAGTTCTGGGGAACTCGTTGCCACGTGGTAATACGAATGCCTTTAGGTATGCTTGGGTTCAGAAATGATGAGATAAATGAAAGCCTATGAGGGCCTTCTGAATGCAAAGACATCCTCTGTGGCTCACAAAGTTCCTGAAAAACAGAGGGATATGCTGGTGTAGTATCAATTCATGCTTGCCCTGCTCTTGTGCTCTTTCTCCACATATCTGCCACTGGCTGTTGTCGCAGAGTCTGGCTCAGTGTGGCCATTCATGTGGAACAGCAGGTCATATGCAGTAAATATAATATGAAATAATCACTTTGGGACAGTATAGATTTACTTTTGCAATCTCTTCAAGTGTGTAAATACCTTGAATACTATTTGAATTCAGTTGAATAACAAAGTGGTTTTGCCTCTTTTTCTCATAGCTTTCCCACTTTTAAGCTCTAAGAGTAATTACTAAAATCTAAGGCTATTCAGACAAAATAGCATTGCCAAAAAGAAGGTTATGCGTGAAAATCTGCATGGTACACGTTTGATGTGATGTCTAAGTAAGTTTCAAATATGAATTCAAATGTTAAGATGCTGGCAGAGATTCAAACAAGCTAATATCAAACTTCAGCTGTTGCTTCCACACACTGGATATGTATTTTGCCTAATTCATGTTTAGTTCTAGCAGTGGCAAGCTGTGTTGCCCTGAAGTCTAACTGTAGAGTAGTTGCAGGAAAAGCTGTAGTCTTTTTGTTCCGGAGCCTCCCTTACAGCCAACGTTTTGTTGTTCAAGAAAACGGCAGACGTAGTTACTGTGAGGGTTCTGGGCTGCTTAGAAAGTTCAACAACTTCTTTTTCTTTTAAAAATCTTGTTCTTTAGCTTTACATCCATAAACTTTGAGCATAAAATAGGGCCACTGAATATGTTTTCACCTCTGGACCTGATTTTTTTGTTGATATAGACAGTTTACTATACACTGAAGTACTTGACCGTGCCCATGTTTATATTCTGAGATTGGACTCGGATAAAAGTTATTTCTGCAAATGTAAATCATGATGGTCACACCATGTAACTTTTAGCCACTTGATTTTAGGGGTTACCTTTCTCTTTAGGCTGGTGGAGAGAGACACTCCTGCAGAACTTTGTGCTGTGAACCATCTTTCATATGAGATTCTTTGGAGTAGGACTGTACTCTAAGAAGCGTCTCACCTACTCTGACTTTCAGCATTTGATTTTAATGGCCTCCCTTCCCTGCTTCCACCTGCTCTTCCTTTCCTTACACTCAGCAGCTAGCTGGGAGTGAATATATAACCAGGAGAAAATCCAAGGGATCTTGAACCTTTGTTTTTCCCTTCTCAGTGCAATGCTGGCACACAGAATTAATTCTGTGAGCAGCAGGAAGACTTACGGCAATAGCATTCACTGGTTAGGTCCTCTGCCATCTGACAAGGTGTGAACTCTGTCTGAAGCTTCCCTTGGGATGGCATTATTCATAATGTGCCTCTCCCCTGTGGCTTCCCTCTGAGAATGGACAAGTTCAGTTTGACTGAAATTGCCCAAATGGCTACAGATGTTATTTGGACTCCTAATATATGTCTGTGTGTGCTTCTACAGAAATATCACAAAATCCTTCTTTCCTTAGAAATTAAAGTTAAAATCCCAACTAGTAGAAAACTATAGTAATTGAGTGTATTAAATGAAAATCTTACCACTGTATTAACTAAAAAATACACTGTTGTAGCAGATTGCAATTCTGCACCATAGTTCAGCTAACATTAGCATATAGTGCACAGAATCAGAAGTGTGTGTAACATAAGTGTTTCTTGTTTTTTCTTAATGGGAGGAGAGGAGGAAAACGTCCTAAACCATTTCTTATTAGGTGCAGTAATCTTAAATTACCTGAATCTAAAATTTGAACCCTACAAGCCAGAGGGAGGGGAGAGAGAATATGAAAGACACAGAACAAAATTTGAAGCACAAGGCACTCAAAATGGTAACACTTGGACACGTCCATGGTGTATAAATATTTGCAGATTTGTTTCCACTTCTGGAACTGCAGAGGATACCTTGACCGAAGGCAATGATAAGGATGAACGTAGCTTCAGAAGGCATGTAGTTCACCACCTATCATGGGCAAGCTTGGTATCAGTAGAGAAAAATAGATATTTCAATTTTATTTTGGAATAGGACATTCTGTTATGTGATGGAGTGCAATTCAGCGCACTGTGAGATCGTGGTATCGTGATAATCCGGGCTGGTGTTTTGGCTCCGCTCTGGTGCAGACTCCTCTCTATGTGAGATAGCTGAAGAATTCAAAACAAGTAGCTTCTGTATTTTTTGTGTGTGTGTTTAAACAAAACAAGCAACACTTGCATTGTGGTTGGTTGCTGTAAAGTAAGGAAAAAGATGCAGGATAAATCCTTGGAAACCCAGGGTTCATGAAATATCTGCAGTGTTAAATATTCAAATCTATTATCTTAATGCCAATGCCATCAGCAGCCATGGGAATTTCAGGTAGATACTGAAGAGGAACATATGTTGTTTATTTGTCTGTCTGCTTTTAAATATCAAAATTAAAGAGGAAGAACATGAAGGATTCCAGGAAACAAAAGCACATAAATCTGTTCCATAGGACAATTTGTGGGTCAGATCCACGCGTGTTCTGAGGGTGACCACTGGTAGATCTGAGGAATGGAGTATAAACCCCACTACACATGTGAGGGTTGGGGTTTTTTTGGGGGCGGGGAGCGGGAGAAGTGGGACAAAAGTGAAGGAGCAATGAGAGAGATCCTCTGTTCAATGCATGTCATTATATATACACCTATCAAGGGAGTAAGGTGTAACTTGCTGTGGGCACGTCTTCATTTTAATAGGATTTGAGGCAGGAATAGAATTGGGGCTTGTGGCAGGTGCACTTACACTTCTTTCTTCCACGTGTTTTCCAAGCACTTTGGAGTCACTTCTAGATAGTAGGTGTTTCCTGCAACTCAATTAATGTTTATTGCATTTTCCTCCTCATTACATAGAGTCAGGTTAATTCTGAGATGATTGCTACCTGCAATTGCTTAGCCTGGCACAATGGAAATGCAATAGTAGTAAGCAGAAAAAGAGAAGAAAAAATTTAATCAATTTACAAGGTAAATGCAGTCTTCCTTTAGTTGAAACTATGAGAGCCCTTCAATGCCCACATGTCCTTAGCCACTGTAGAGTCTTGTCTGTCTTTTCAGCTTTTCCCTTTGGAAATATCAAAATTTATACTGGACTTTGTCAATTAATATCTTTCTAGTGAGCATGACAATTAAAATTGTTATTTCAAGAGAGAATGTCTGGTAGCTATACATTGTTAATTTTCCTGCCCCAAATGGCCTCCCAAAGGGAACTTAAAGTTGCAGGTGCACATCCATGATTAAAGGACAAACACTTTTAAGAATGTTATTTTTAAAAAAGTAAGACATGGGAAATCTGCAAGACATGGCATTCAGGTTGCTTATTGAGGCAACTATGTTTCCCAAAGTCTCCACAAAAACTCTGATATTATTTAGGATGTCTGCTAGCACAGACTGGGTTGCAAAAGTAAGTGCTTGAAAGTTAAAAAGTGACTAGCTGGCCTTAAAACGTAATCAGTGTTTGTGTTCTTTTCACAAATTTTGATAAATTGTACTTCTGAACTTTTGCCTACAGGTATTGTACACTTCAGGTATACAGTAGACGGATGCTTCCTCCTTGTCAAATCTGGTAGGGCAGCTTTAATTCATACTCTAATTTTAAGATAAACTTTCTCAAATATACACATAAATCTAAGGAAAAACCACCAAGAGTGGGCTGCTTCTGCAGCGTAACTGTAGCTGTAATTAAGTAGTAACTCACAGGAAAACCTTTCTAGGTGTTTGATACAAGAGCAGACTGACTATTTTAGCATATTCCTGTTTGCTAATACTATGTTCAATTTTTAGTTCAGCAAAGCTGGATAAGACACTCTGTGATGCTAATTTGAGCTGAATACTACTTGAATTATCAAAGCTGTTCTAAACCCAAACCAAGCTCAACAAATGGCTTACTCTTGCTTGGGGCGGGGGGAAGGCAAGGGGAGAGGTGAGAAAAAAACTATTCACTTAATTATGAATTCATTGTTGTTCTCTTGCACAACTGCACATCAGGGTTGAAAGCTTTAATTCATTTGCTAAACTATACTTTCAGTTATGGGGGGAAATGGGCTGCATGCAATTCCCTTAAAGCAGTATGTAGTATGAATTATTTACCCAAAGAATAACTCTGGTTCTACACTCTGCACACTGACAAAATTCCCAGTGCTGGGTAAGGCATACGGAATCACACTGTCTTTCGTGCAGTAACTTGTGAGGTTTTTTTGCCCAGCTCTACTGTTAAACTTACTTCTCAAACAAGACAATAAATAATTTCTTAGACAACTTCTTCTCTGGCTGCCAAAACTAGAACAGTGTGGTTGACAAGCAGATACTTTGGCTATGGTAAATTTTTCTTTCCATTCTAAAAATGTTTCATGTTTGTTTAGTTCTATCAATGTTAGTAACAAAATAACAGACCAAGGAAAAAATGACTGTGACTACTGAATGTACTTACAAGAGTTTTGCATACCTTTTACCACTCAAATCTGCTATCTGAGACATCTGGCAGAAGATAACCTGAAGGGAGACATCTGTGTCACCTTATACACTCTATCATAATTGTCATGTGCTTAAATGACATGGTAATTTTTTTTTTCCATAAACTTTTATGTTATGTTGCATGGATAGTTTTGAGGAATGTTTCATAAGTTTTCTATAGGAGGAGTTCTGTCCCAGTTGTCTTGCGGATGTGATGAATATTGCCTATGTCTTCAAAGGACAGATAAATGCTGCAGTACGGAAAGGTGAGGAATAAAAGGAATTTGGATTTACTAAATCAGATGATTAGACCAGCTAATCAGGTATGTAAGTTAATTGAACTGCCTTTATAAAAACTGTGAGAGCAGTTCTCAATCCAGTCATTCCACCAGCAGCAGAACAAATAAACCCTGGTTTCTTACAGATTTGCCTGAGTAGCTGGAGTTTTTGGTGTCTAGGAAGATGTGAGATCCAGCTGAAGCTTTTCTGCAGATGGGACGATTTCAGCACCTCTGCTATGCATGCATTTTCTGGTGTCTAGTAAGGCTGGAACACAAGTTACAGCCTTTCTCTCTGTTGAAGTGTTGATACTCTCCCTCCTCAGCTTAACTACCTAATATCATAGTGTCTGATGAAAATCACTATCTTTGAGGAAATTAGCCTATTGATTCAGAAATTACTGGTGTGAGAGAGTGAGCATGTAAGGATTATTTCTTTGGGAAACCTTGACATAAAAAGTTATAAGGCAGTGAAGATCAGTATCAAGATAATTATTTTTAGTGTGGTCTTACATAAGAATTCTGTTTTTCTTCATTTCTTTGTAATGTAAGGAAGTCCAAAATGATTAAGGCTGTTTTGGGCTTGCTTTCTTTGTACTAGGTTTCTGTTCTGGTCTTTTTCTTTGTAAATCGCCTTTAAAATACATTGCTTTGCATACACGGGAAGAAGTAACATACATCAGGATATGGTTATGGTCTGAAAATTGCATGCTTACATTCTTTTCATAAGGCTCAGCTATATAGGTGAGGCTCAGGTCTGTGCAGCCTCTGCTGGATATTTCAACCAGCCCATATTCTTTTGAGAGAAAGAATACAGGATGGAGACATATTTATATTTATAAAGTTAAACAGAAAGTTAAGCACATAGAAGAGGAAGGAAGCAAAACTAGAGGAGAAAATGAGCTCCTAAGGTGAAGGAAAAAAGTTGTAGCCATGGAATACACTTACACACAGCAGTCTCTGAAGGGCGGGGAAAAGAAGGGAGGTACACCAAATAATTGTGGTATTCAGATCACAGAAAAAATTGCATGTTAAGGCATCCATGCTTTCCTATTTATTTATAGTGTAGCATTCCCTCAGTTGTGTTTAAAAAAAAAAAAAAAAAAAAAAAAAAAGTTGCCAAAGGTAAAGCTCCAGAAAGCGCAAGTAAAAGACTGTTCTGCCTCTGTGGGGTGAGGAACTATGTATGAAACCTAAAATGGCTTTTCTTTTTGTAAATGTGATGTATGCATTTCTCCTTGCATGTTGCTTTGGAGAGCTTTTTCCTTACCACTCTTGAGCATTTTCCACATTTTTAGTAAATACTCAAAGAATCATAATTGAACTGTGCTACTGAATCAGTCCCAAATCACAACAAAACAAACAAAGTCTCTACCTCTAAGCAAAATCATACCTTCCCTTCCAAATGTTTCCCAAAGCATGTAACTCTGAATTAAAATCTGTGCAAGGAAACATACAACAAGGAGAGGAAAGGCTGGGGAAATACGATCTACTGCTTTGTTTAAAGTAAATGAATGAGCATTTGTAAGATAAGAAGGAAAGGAAAGTTCTTCCCTTTTACACTGGAAACTCAGAACAGAAACCTCCTAAGGAGTAACTTTATTTCAATTCATGCTGATAATTAACACTTAAATTTTCCTGGTTTTTAGAAACTTATCTCCTCCAGAGTTGCATTAATCTTTCACTGAAATTTTGCTTCAGTGAGTCCTTTAAGAAGAAGAAAGAAAGAATAGAAAACACTTCTTTTTTTTTTTTTTTAGTTATAATGTAACTGGAACAGCAACAATTATGCCACAAAACCCCCTTCAATCTCAATAATATGAATAACTGAATGAAGGCATTCTTAACATTGCTAAAGTTAATTGTAATTTAAGAGCCTAATGTTAGCCAATTCCAATTTCTCCTTCAAGCAAAAAGGAAATGTGCAGCTTTGTGTGGGAAGAGTATATCAAAACAGCCTGATTTATCTTGCAGTAGAAAAACCTGACTAGATGTTGATTATGTCAGTCAATACTAATGTTTCTACTTCTGAAGACTAACTATGAGCAAAAAATGATAGTGCAGAACCTTATTCAAAATCCAGTTTCCCTTTGTTCTCCCTTCGTTTGTAGGAAGGGATGCTGTGCTGCTGATGTATACTAAATTTACTTCAATGGTTGGAAACAGTGATTCATGTTAGATGAATTTGGAACTCTGAGATTTGGACTAATTAAGAATCTGTCTTTTTGGGTCAAAGTTTCAACTTCCTTTCTCTTGCAGTACTGGAGCTGAGAATTGGAACTCAGAATTTATTTAGGTTGGGGGGTTTTTGTTGAGAAAATTCTCCAGCTTTTAAAATTTTGTTCAGGGAATAGAGAAAGAGTGGTGAAGTTACTTTTTTATTTTATTTCCATGAAGATAAGGAATGTATATGACTCTTCAGATATAAAAGTGTTTCTGAACCAATAATCCAAGAAAGGTCTGCTTATTTAAATAATAAAACAACAGAACAGCTTTCTTCTTGGTTTCTTGGCTGATTAATATTAGAAAGGTTTGTAAGCCTTGAGCGGTCAGCATAACTTGGTCCATAATCTCCATTACAGTAAACAGAAACTCCTTGGTCTGACTTGGAGAAGAAGCAGTTTTGGTCCCATGGAATTATGAAGCTGCATAACACTTTCAGTAAACCTTTTCCGAATCTTCTTACCTATTCCCATACATATGTTTTTCCCACTTCAGAGACAGAGCAAACATAGAAGTCTAATCAAGACTGTGGATGAGTTAATTATCTTGCAGATTATGCTGTGTGGGATTCATATATGTATGGTGCACATTGACGTAACGTGTGGTGAAAAAAGAACAGAGCATCCAAAGGATGAATCCAGATGCAGGGATTCTTTCTGTGCTTAAAATAGCCTTACACACATGCACACACAAGTCACGCATATGTATGTTAAATGTGGGTTATGTATCCAGTCAAGAACCCTACTTACCTTTTGAAGTTATCTGATCAGGATTCAGGTGAAGCTCGTGTACCTCAGCATATTTGTTGAGGACTTTTCATTGTAGTACAAACCCCCACTCTGACAGCTTGAACGTCAACTGCAAATGGCCAGAAGAACATCTACAGGTAGGGGTAGATTCACTCTTACAGTGCTGACTTGAGAGCACCTGATTCACAAGCTGTGCTCTTTTTCTTCCTCCTGTTGGCAGTCAGTCCAAGATAGACTGGTCTTCTTCTGAGCCTTCAGACTTTTACTCTTGTGGTTCTAGTGGCTTTGCTCCCTGTGGGCAACAACTGTGGTAGTCAGCATCTTGATGTTGCTCTGCTGTACTGAAAGAATGAATACCTCCCTGAGGGTATGGTAGAGCGTTTCTTCAAAAGCTAACATTATCAGGATTAGATACTATCATAGGCTTCAGTTTTCACCTTTGCCAAGCGTGTCACTTGGTGATGTGGAGCTACAAATGAACAGTTTAATAGGTAGCAGGCTCTAGTATTTTCATCTATATGTGATTCATGGGATTATATCCACTCTGGCTTCTTGATAGCATGTGACATATAGGGAGCATTCCTGGGAAATACTCCTTAAAATTGCTGGAGAGTAGCACGAGCTTCTTTTTCCAGCCAGTCCCACTTCCTGGCTGTCAGCTCTTCGTTCCTTTCATCTCTAAAACCAAATTTTTCCAGTTTCTCTTAAGTGGTGAGTGCTTTCAAGAGGCAATTTCTTTAGGTGAGGATTCTAGTGATAATTTATAGTGACTTGTCTTGATTGGAAGGAGTTGAGAGAAATGATGGTCTTACAGTTTTCTTCACTATTTCAAATCTTAGCAGGGGAATTTTAAAAATGGCATGCACTGGATCAGTATTTTATGTAGACCTAAGCCAAGTTCTTTTGGTGCACATTAATATAGTTATATAAGATGTAACATGCTTCCACAACGTAGAAATAGGTAGGTGGGCAGTCTTCCTCACTTTCCTGACAGGATACAAAATCAATAAAGGTGTATGAGAATCAAAACTTCAGGCCCCAGTGAAGTATGTGAGAGCCTGTACTAATGTTGTTTCTGCTATACACCTATTCTGTGTCTATATCCTGTCTATACCTTGTCCTCCAGATCTATCAGTTTGTTTCTTTTCATAAAATTGACTGTGAATTCCTTGATAGGTGCATTAGCAAATATGCACGTCTGTGGAATTCGACATTACAGATGAGTGCAGATAGATAAAAAGAAACCTAAAAAGCTAAGAATTACATTTTGAAACAAAGTTGATGTCTGTCTTATTGCTTCTTATCATGATCAGTCCACAAATGATATTGTAAAATATTTTTACATTATAAAACCGAATGTGTCAGATTGCATATTTTTTCACTTGGTATCAGAAAGTATTTTTTAGGTTGCCATGTTTTCTACATATTCTCCATGTTGCCATAATCCTATTAATATCATGTTACAGATGTGAACATCTTGGATCAATATAAAGTGTATTTTTTGTACAAATCAAACTATCAATGCGAAATGAAAATCAGGAGACTGAAAATAAAAGCAGTGGGGGGTTGTTGACAGACAAATAAAAGAAAGCATTTATAGTTGATATAAGAGGCCAAAACTTGGCATGCAGTCGGGTACAAGCTATCATCTGAATTTTCTTCCCACTGAAGGAGTCGCCTGCTCTAAAATATTACTGACTCATGTCTCATAATTATAAGAAAATAATCTACTTTCATCCTCAGATAATTTTTGTCTTGGATGCTAGTCATATTTCTAATGTACTTTGGTAGAATCCTCAGTTTTGTCAGCTTTCAAAACTGTTTAATGTAGTATAAAAGCAGCTGTTTCTGGCAGTAGGTAACCGAGTATTCGACCCATAGTATCCTTACTGTACTCTTTGTATTTAAAATGCTGATTTTTTTTTTTATTTAGTTGCTGAGGAACTCCAGATGCAGAGCTTTGACATGGTGAAAGTCTTTAAAGAAAGAATTTCTGTAAGTTCAGGCTTTGGTTCTTACTTCCATCTAACAAAGCAGGCAAGACTTTCTTGCACATCCTCATGTAATTGTTTTTCAGGCATGCATCAACTGCTTTCTACAAATGAGTAGAGCTGAGTGAATTCTTCATTGGAATTACTTTTAACCAAAATACCCTATTTTGGGCCAACAGAACCATTTCATAAAGTTGTGTCTGGCACATTGCAATGTATCAGTGTGCAGAGAGAAACTTGAAAAAATTCTGAAAAAGACTGTTTCATCTAGAAGATCCTCTTTTTAGATTTTTGTTTTCTCTTAAAGGAACTAAATTCTTACAATTGAAAACAATGTGTTAATTTTGACTCTTCCCACCTCCCCTCACTCCAAGTCACCTGGTGGAGGAAAAAAAAGTCAGTTTTCTTATAGCTTTTCTAATGACTCTGGGTGGACTTGGATGGTCCTGTTGAGATGCCTGTTCCTGTCTAATGATGCAGCCAGACAGGGCAGCTTAGTGGATCTTCAATACTGAGCTGCTACAAAAAGGAGTGGCCCCACTTCCACTCCTCTCCATTAATTTCTGCATTCTTTTGCATCTAATTATTCCTGCACTAATCATGTCCCACCTGTTTCCTCATAGAAGGATCTTGGAAATTTTTCTTGAGGGAGGAAAAGTGGAGAATTTCTCCATAGGGGATTCAGAATAGAGATTTTCATTTAAGCAAAACTCATTGTCTCAAGGATAATCATGGGAGGAGGCAAGAAAACTTGGCAAACTCACTTATCTGAAGCTGCCCATTGTGACAACTGTTTGTTCTCAGTCTTGAAATATGTATAAAGCAAACAAATAACATGGTATATTGTTCAGCTTGTATAGTTTGAAGCTGTTACAGCTGTATGCTTGAGTGAGACCTTAAGAATACAAAGGACGGCAGGGGATCTTCTCCCAGACTTTTTATTTTCTCCCACAACACCTGCTGCTAGCACCATCGAGTTCATTCATGAGTAAAATGTTGTATGTTGCAGAAGAGGCAATGTTGTGGCAGGAGGCTTGCTTCCTAGCAAGCATGCTTTTAGCAGGATCCTAGAAGCTCAGGCTGTTTTGGCAGAAAATAACGCAGTTGTAGGTGAGATGGCTCAGAAATAAGGTGGTTAGAGGTCTAAGCACTATGCGGTGTGTTTGGAGGAGTTTTTGATAAAAAATAGGAAGAAAATGATAGTTGAAATCCTTGTTTAAAAATTATGTATAGTTTTTAAACTTTCTTTTAAATGTGTTTTAGTTGAATCTCATACTTGCTGACAGATACGGGGATCTTATGGCATATTTATATATAAACTTGCAGTTCTGGTTTTGTGTTATCACCAGAGAGGAGGTTGCTGCAGTGTTGGGGGAGAACAGGGATGTAAAGGGAAAAGGTTCCTTTTCAGTCATTTAACCAAAATGAAGTAAAGCGGAGCAAATCTAATGAAGAGAACTTCTCAGACTTGTTGAATTTTTGTAGGATTTCTTGGAATGATGTTAGCAGGAAAGCTATCTCAGGTCATTTTAGAGCTTTCTGTGGTTTTCTTTGTCTCCTGTGCAACTCACCACTGCTAAAGCTTTGCTAAAGAAATTATTTAGAAGTAGTTCTAATTTAAGGAACAGGTGAAGCTCAGATTCTTTTAAAAACATTTAATGCTTGACAAACCATATTGAGTATATACCTTATTTGTGGATTATAATTTGTAATTTATTTTTGCATATAGCATATAGATTTTTTTTGAATTTGTCACACTAGTGAAGACGTACATCATTGCACACATAGGTCCAATGTGTGGCTGATAACACTGCTTTTTTGTAAAGGTGATAATGCTTACTCCATAGCCAAAATCTGTGTTTTGTCAGCAGTGGATACGTAAAGGTATCTTCTTTTTGGATTGTGGAAACTCATCTTTTATATAGCTTAGTTTATCTTTGTCTAAATTGCATCTTCTTCAGCTTTGTAAACTGACTCCCATTGTATCAAATTAGTATTTATCTCACAAGACCCTGAACAATTCTATCCTTTTCTGGTCTACTGCTGGTCTCTTTTACTACATAAGCCTCTTCTGCTGAGAGATGTAAAAGAAATCAGCCAGCTACCATGACTGGGCTGACAAAGCCCTTTTAAGTGAATCTACTCACTACAGGGCCTGCGTTAATCACCTGAATATCTTAATATAGTCTGTTAATTTACAGCTATCATCTTCTTTCATTGTCTTTTCCGTAGGCAGGAGTGGAGTGCCTTGCTTGGCATATACTTGCATTTAAACTCTGTCTTAGTTTGCTGCTGTTAGGTCCCTGGACTTCTCATAGGCTTTGGTACCCATGAGAAGCTATTTCCACAGACTTGGCTAGCTCTTGTGTCTGTCTCCTGCACAAATGAGTGGCTTTTGGGAAGGAAGTTCTTTTGCTTCATAATCTCCAGCGCATCACTTATTTGTATGTGCTGGGCTTAGATATTGATTGCTCTTGAGGACTGAGGCTTTGAATTTGGTTTGCTGTTATGGAAAGCCAGCATGCATAGTTGGGGACACACGTACGCCTCTGCTGTTTGGGAGATGAATAGCAGCATTTGTTTGTATCTATTGTTTCTTAAGGGATTTATACTGAGGTACACAGTGCTGTTGTAGTCTCAGTCACTCCTTGGTTCCTCTTGGGTTTACTATGTAAATAATTGTAAGAATGGGGCTTATAGTTGATGAGAAGTCTACTCTTCCAAGTAGTTAATCTTGAAAATGAATTCAAGATGAACAATGTTAAATCCACCATAATTCGAAATGAGAGTACCCACACAAGGATTTAATGGTTTAAGTATTCCATTAGATTAATTTGGATTTCTGATTGTATTTAGGTAATCAAGCCTTCCAACATATGCTCTGAAATAATTTCCTATAGACTTCAGTACTGTGGAGGATTGTAACTTGAAGACTTTTATACTTTTGTTTCTTCTGCCTCTTAACTGCACTACTAAGTATATTCTGATACTGCTGTTACTTCTCTGCTCACTCCCATGTGATATGTCTTAGCAGCTGTATTTTAGGTGGCCAGAGATGTGAATAAGCTCCAGCAAATTTGGTGGCCTCAAAACTCTTGTCTTAATGTTCCAAGTTTCTCTGAATCTTATGTTACTTGATCAGAATGCCATTAGTTTGCCACTGCAACAACTCAGCTGTGGTATAAATGTTTTGACTGTACCAAAAAGTTACTTTTATAAAATTTCTCTCTCTTCAGATGCTGTAATCTAATGGATAGCACCTTGGATTGTTTGTTGAACAGATATACTCCCCTATCTGTGTTAGTTGTTTTCAACTGATGTTGACAGGGGCACAAAGGCTGATGAGACATGAAGAAAGAAATCTTTTTTTTTTTTTGTGGTTCTAGATGCCAGTGCTCAAGGTAATGATCTGTAGGTTTCTAGGGTTTTAGCCAATTGTTTGGCTGTGATTCAAGGACTTCAGTTATGTGTTTTGGAAACACAGTTCTGTAGCAAGCATGTGGTAAAAACAATCTATTTTCCAGTGTTGGTGCAGGGCAAGGAAACGAGTGACAGTGGCTTATTCTCCATGACATATTTACATTTAAGTTCTACCATGCTAGATCATATGTAGGACTATTCACAGAGGCATGTTTTGGCTTCTTTTTAAAAATCAACATGATTTCCCAAAGAATAGGACTGTTTTGTTTATTTGTGGCCTGGAGTGCTTGTATATGCTTATGAAGGACCAATGTACACATTCTATTTCCTGACAGCCAAGAAAAGTTCTCCCCAAAGAGGCAAACAGCTGAGCTAAAGATTGTAGCTGACATGGGAGAGTCACTGATGTGACAGTACTGTGGCTGTTAATGACAGGTTTACTGCTGTTCTTGTTGCCCTGAAGGATTTTTTGCTGAAGGTAGGAATATAGCGCAGGCAGGGAGAACTAGAGGGCTGCTGGTTCAGATTGCTAGCTTTGCTTGTAATGCTGCTTGGCATAGCTTGTAAGGAGATCTTTTGTATAACCTGAAGTTTGTCACTGTCAGCTCAGCTGCAGGCAACTCCCTTGTCTCTGATTGCAGTTCTTTATTTGGTATATGAAGAGCATAGATTTGCATTACAGGGTGTGGGGGGGGGTGCCATGTGGTGGGGCTTGGGGCAGGTGGAGAGAATTTCACTGTGCTGGCAGCAAGGAATTATTATCCAGGCTTAATAATCTGAAACATCAGATAACTGTTCACTGCATCATGTTGTTCCCCAGAAAGAAAAAAGATTTGATTGAGACTTTTTGAGCCACCAGAGGTATATTCAAAGTGCCTTTAAAATATTGGCTCCAATGCTCATCTTCTCCAGAATCTGAAATGTGGCTGCATGTGGGGAGGGGGGGGTGAGTGCACTGGTTTGACTCACAGAAGTAAATGTTTATCTGTTAGCAGTGCTTTTTTTGGGAGCTGTAATTTTTGAAAATTAATCCTTGAGGGACTGCCAATGGCCCATTTGTTCAAAAACCTTGAGCAAGAGCTTTAAATGAATTGCAGAAAGAAGGAAGCCTTTTGATGCTGAAAGAAGTTTGTCAACATACTGTCAGTGTGTCAGGATGTGTGCCTCTCCCCCTCACCCTGCCTTTGTTGGATGTCCTGTTGCTTGATCTTGTGAAATAAAGCTGGGCTGTGCCTAGGACTGGGAATAAACTTGGTCCCTCCTCAATCCTTTCCCTTTACATCTTGGAGGCAAAAAGACATTTATATTTGTAAAAAGGTATGTTCACAGAAAAACAAAATCTAAAAAAACCGCCTACAAACCTTTAAGAGCTGATGCTAAGCTTTGGATAGCAGTTTTTGTCTTAATGCTCCAAGTGGTTAAAGGAATAACCAAGAATAAACTCTTTTTGTTGAGCATGGCGAGAGGTGTCAAGAGGAAGCTGGAGCTGAGAGATGCTTGATGTTGAGCAGGTGAAAGGAGGAATGTGTACAAAACTTATTTGATGTTATATTTCTGTCAGGTTAAAACACCTTCAACACTGAATGCAAATCGTAAATTTAAATGTTGTAACAGACCAAACAGCAAAGCTACACTTGGGAAAAACAGTATACAAAATGACCTTTGCAAGCACAGTCACTTAAGCTCAGAAGTTTTATACTCGTATACACAGTTATCCAAGTGTGTCAGTATGGGCTGTGTGTTCATAAGCAAGCAGTAAGTCCCTTTTCACGCTCTTTTTTCCCTGTTCTGCTGGTGGTGTCACCTGATAAAGCCTCTAGTCCTGCAGCGATCTCTTCTTCTGACAGGCTTTACCCATAGCGTGGTACCAATGCTTCTATTAAAATGGGCCAGACCCTTCGATCTTATAGACTGGAACCAGGTCCTGCTGCTTTTGGTGGAGTCAGTCCCTACTCATGTTAGTCTTTGGGCTTCTCTGAACTGTGGCAACTAAGTTTGTTGCACGCTACTGTTTATTCCATAGTTCTTGTTTTTCCCTGTAAAACTGCAAGTTACTTTGTGTTGAAGGAGACTGAACAGACACACACTTTACTTCTCTACTCACTCCCATGTGATATGTCTTAGCAGCTGTATTTTAGGTGGCCAAAGATATGAATAAGCTCCAGCAAATTTGGTGGCCTCAAAACTCTTGTCTTAATGCTCCAAGTTCTCTGAAGCTTATGTTACTTGATCAGAATGCTTTTTGTTTAACATCTTTGTCAGCAACATGGACGGTGGGATTGAGTGCACCCTCAGCAAGTTTGCTGACAACACCAAGCTGTGCGGTGTGGTCGACACACTGGAGGGAAGGGATGCCATCCAGAGGGACCTTGACAGGGTTGAGAGGTGGGCCCGTGCGAACCTCGTGAAGTTCAACAAGGCCAAGTGCGAGGTTCTGCACATGGGTCGGGGCAACCCCAAGCACAAATACAGGCTGGGTGATAAGTGGATAGAGAGCAGCCCTGCGGAGAAGGACGTGGGAGTGTTGGTTGACGAGAAGCTCAATATGACCTGGCAACGTGCGCTTGCAGCCCAGAAAGCCAACTGTATCCTGGGCTGCATCACAAGAAGCATGGCCAAGCAGGTCAGGGGAGGTGATTCTGCCCCTCTACTCGCCTCTTGATCCCACCTGGAGTACTGTGTTCAGCTCTGGGGCCCCCACCGTAAGAAGGACATGGACCTGTTGGAGCGAGTCCAGAGGAGGGCCGCGAAGATGATCAGAGGGCTGGAGAACCTCTCCTATGAGGAATAGCTGAGAGAGTTGGGGTTGTTCAGCCTGGAGAAGAGAAGGCTCCGGGCAGACCTTATAGCAGCCTTCTAGTACCTAAAGGGGGCCTACAGGAAAGATGGGGAGGGACTTTTTACAAGGGCATGAGTGATAGGACAAGGGGTAATGGCTTTATACTGAAAGAAGGTAGATTTAGATTAGATGTAAGGAAGAAGTTCTTCCCTGTGAGGGTGGTGAGGCACTGGAACAGGTTGCCCAGAGAAGTTGTGGATGCCCCATCCCTGGCAGTGTTCAAGGTCAGGTTGGATGGGGCTTTGAGCAACCTGGTCTAGTGGAAGGGGTCCCTGCTTATTGCAGGGTGGGGGTTGGAACCAGGTGATCTTTAAAGTCCCTTCCAACCCAAACAATTCTATGATTCTATGATTTTCTGCTTTGCACATAAATACTATTTTGTTGGTGTAGATCACTCCCTTAGCCCTATTTCTCATTCCCTGCTGCTTCTCAAAATGGCCATGAGCCACACATTCAGGGGTGTTATGGACTGAAAAACTCTTGTTACCAGAATATGGAAATCTTTTTATAAAAGAATTAAAGGGAGTCGGGTGCCCAAAACATTTGAATTTCAATTGGAAATATCCAGCCCTGTTAACTGAATGTATTATTTTGCCAGCTTTCTTTTAAATGACATCATGATAAAAGAACTCAACCTGTTTTCAAATGACTGCATGTTAATAGCTTCTAGCAGGTGCTCCAGAAATCAAGGGAGTCTATGAAATTTCAGAATGCCCCCTCCCCCTAAAGAAAGCTTATTTCTAAAAAGTGCATGTGTTTTTAGTCTGGTTTATCGAATGTGAGAGACTATGATCTGTTTGTACTTCTGCTGTTTTGAGATTGGTATTTTTGTAAGGATTCAAAGTGCATCTGTCTTAAGTGGAAATTCCACACAAGCTTAGCTATGTTGATGTCAAGGCACCTCTGAAGCATGTCATTTTAGGGTCCCAAAAGTGCAAAAACAGTTGGCATAAAGCTTCAAGGAAAAAAAAAAACCAACCACGACCAAAGAACAAAAAAGCGCCCTACAGTCCCTGAAATGTCTTTTGTCACCTGAACTGCAATTGCTCCAAGAAGCCGGCACAGAAAACTACAAAACTGCATTTCATCTGCAGTTACAGACTGATAGATATTCTTTGTAGCTGACAGTAGGCAGTGAGGCGTAATTCCTTTTGTTCCTTCGGTTGTTTAGCACAGTAAGTAAATTTAGGTCAAACTCTCAATCATTTGATCACATGCCTGGAGATGTAATACATTTTGTCTAATAGCCAGGGGAAACAGTCATTTAACCAAGTAACTGTTTCATTTCTTTAAGTGACTAATTTGATAGACAAGGCACAGTTCATAGGAAAACAATGGATCCTACAATGGGATGTTCTCAGCCTGACCTTTGTGCCCAGCTGGATACCAGTGGGGCCTGTTAACATGGAGATGTTTGCCCTATTGAGATGAGTGTAGCAACATCATACATATAATACAGTTTAAGTTACATCATGCAGCACATTGCATCATGTGTCCACTACAAATAATTTGCCTCTCTTTTTTCCTGCCACAAGGTTTCTGAAGTAGGGTATGAAGTAAGAGCATTTAGTTAAAAGCAAACCGCTTGCTTTACCTTTAATTTCAGAATAGCAGGGGCTTGTGTATTTTTCACCGTTCTTTATCCTGAAGACCCAATTCAGCACTTTATTGCACATTGGCTATTGCACTAGAAGCAACTAAAACAGCAGGTGGATTTAAAATGAAAGGACAGCTGTACGGATGAGCTGCTGTATAAGCAGATTATAAAATATGCAGTTTGGAGAGGTGGAACTTACCTACCCTTAGTAAAGAACTCTTTGCTGGTCGTTACTTGATAAGTTCAGCCATCATCTCTTGAAGATAAATTTTGATATTGCCATTGTAGCTCTGACTAATTGCACATCGGCCTCTTATCATCATGCAGGCATGGTTTTGACTCTTTGGAAAGGTTTAGTTTATAATGGAAATATATTTTGCTGGTCTACTTTAATAATTAAAAAACCCTACACTTGTAGTTTAGTGCTATCAACTGAGCATTTGTAATTATTCAGTATATTGTGTTCCTCTCCAATGATACTGTTGCTTTCTGTTTGGTAATGACCCCGGAGAGAGAATCTGCATTCATATGTAAACAGAAAACCACTAGAGGAACTGTATTGTTAAATGAGATATTTTTATATTCTGATTTAACTGAAAGAGGACTTTCTACTGCAATTTTTAATTTAAATGTGGAAAATAAGTCTGTACAACTAGCTTTGCAAATTGTTCTAGCCATTTTTTCAGGCAGAACAAGTGTCAGTCTTTGCTGTCTTACTACCACACCTTTTATCCTACGCTCTCATTGATGTGCCTCCTTGAGGGAAGGTCTTTATTGTACCTTCATCTGTGATGAAAGTTTGCAGCAATTACCTCTCATTCTCTTCTTTCTCTAGAGCGTAATATGTGCATGATTTTTTTTTCAACTACATACCAGCTAATAAGCATGTTTAAAATAATGAGTCCCAAGGACTGTGGAAAAAAATATTAATGTATACAAATTAGCTTCTGAAAATCTTTTGTTTTCAAAACCAAAATTTATTCCACTGTTCTTTTATTGCACTTTCACTTCCCGCAAGTTCTTTCCTCAATGCTGTTGCTTTTAAAATCTTATTTTATGCTTCTTTTTTTAATTCACAAAGGTGTAGTGATCTTGTGTGTTAATTTGCCTGTGATTCCAAGTTGTGTGTTAGATTGCCTGCCACGATGCCTCTGGTAGCTCCTCCCTTCCAGTGGTAACTGCTGAAGTCCCTCTAGTCTGTCACTAGCTGGTTTTTATGTACTCCTTCAGTAATGGTATGGTTACTAATTCTTTCCATTCCACTTTTGTTTCTCACCAAAATTATTTGGATTCAGCCCACTTACGGCTAAACCATTAGCAAGAGTTTTCACTGATTGGATACAACATTGAAAATTTCTCATGTTCAAGTAGATATATAGAGAAATGCTTTTAAATAGAATGTCTTGCTTCATCTTCCTCCCTCCCCCACTTACAGTTAATTTCATTCATGTTCAGCTCATAGTGGAGAAAAGATATCTAATTTGACTGAAATAATGAAATTAAGTCATGTTGCCACATTTAAAACCTCATGTGGCTGAAGGAGCATACCAGTTGTAAGAGAGACTGGAGCACTGGAAAACTGTGTAGGCAAATGCAGACCTATGGTACTCTTAAATTGAGCACACGTACTAAATTAATTTAATGGTTGGTATCATCTTATCTTCCTGCCTGGTCAAATCCTAAAAGCTAAGCCAAATGTTACGTTCAGTACAAATGATTGCTGGGCTAGTGTGATTCTGTATGTGCTGTGCACCTCTGAAAATAAGAGAACTTTTTTATTTAGGCACCAAAGTGGATTTCTTTTTTTCTAACTAAATGTTTAGAAATTAAGTGTCTGGCTTTGTTTCTGACACACTTTGGGAATAGTTTTACGCACAGACTTCTCTGGAGACTCCTCTTCCTCAGTTTTCCTATTATTAACATACAAATCACTACTTTTGTAAGTGAGAATGGAGCCAATTTTATGATCTCTCACCAGGTTCCTCCCAGTCTTCTCACAGCTAGGGAAAACAAATGGGCCTTTTAGTGTGCCCTGAAAGTCAATAAACTAGAACTAGTTTGTAGGGGATGGGGGTGCAAGTTCCCAAACTGGGGGGCCACAGCAGAGAGAGCACATCTGCCTTCTTTTAGTGGCATTCCTGCCCTAATGCTCAGCTGCTAGCAGTCTGGTACAAAGAAGTTGTTGTTTGTTGGTTTTGTTTTTATAGATGCACGCTTTTCCCAAACACTTTAATAATTTAATCGGCAAAAATAAGCACCTTGAATGCCATGGCCAGAAGAGGTCAAAAAAAGGATCTAACATGTATGTGGTAAGAAATGGGATGCTGATGCTATCTCGCTTTGTAGGTGGCTTTTGAATTAGACACACAGTAGTTCATCTGGAAGGAAGAAGCTGTAGCTGAGAGCTGCAAGTTATAACCTCTGGTAATCAAACGGCAGAGAAAAAAGCTGATTAGGTTGTAGCTGTTAACCTCTTTCTGGTTTGGGGCAGAAATCCATTGGCTGCTTCGTTTCTATCCTGCAGATGCAAGTTTAAAATTCAGTAGAACATCACAGTTTTTTAGATACAGTTATTTATTAAATTTATATGTACAAAGTTGTGAGGATTAAAGAGAAAAGGAAATAAATTTACGAAGATTTACTGTACGGCTGTTACTGGACAGGAGTGAAGGAAAAGGGGAAAAGAAGTTTTTTTTTTTATTTTTGGCTTTGTTTTAGTCTTTTTCTCCCACCTTTCCCAGCAGAGGCTTCCCCACAGTGTGAAAATAAAGCAATATTCTTATATCATCAAAAAAGGAGGGAGGAGAGAGAGAGAGGCACTCAAGTAGCTTAACAATAAAGATCACGTCTAAAGCAAATGTATTTACTCTTAACAGTTGAGATTGATTAGGCAAGAGTAAGTTACTTTATTGCTTTACAAGCAAACAATGATAAGAACATACATCTGCTTTAAAACGGCATGATTTCTTTTCTAGTACTGAGACAGATTTGCTCTGGGCTCTGGTAGTTATCAGGTCTGGCCTTGAGGATGCTGCTAGCCGCAGGTTACACTGCGAGCATGAGAATGTGTTGGGGCAGGACAGGCTTGTCTTAGTCAAACAGATGTCAACTCACTTTGTAAAACAAGGCAGCTCCATATTGTGTCTGGCTAAGGGTACCAAAAAGGTTCTGTCTCAACTGTGTTTTTTTGTTTCTTTGGTGAATAGTTTTGAGGTGTGTGTTTGGGTTTTTTTTTCCTTTTTAAAGAGAATTTTCTTCTATGCTTGCTTTCTAATAATGAAAGAAGCGATAGGTTTACAAGCTGTGGGGGTTTGGGGGCTCTTTCATTTGCTTTAAATTTGAGTAACAAAGGTGTTACACCCATACCACATACACAAGGGTATTTGCATCATGTATTACATTAGCATATAGTTTTAGATGCCTTCTTGAGAGCTAAGACAAAAGGCCTTGGTTGCACCACACATTTTTATGCTGAAGTATGTATGCATTAAGATATTTTTTTCCTTCTATATAGGGTCTATATTTTCTCCAGAAAATTCATTAGAAATCACAAGTTTGCAAGTACTGGGCTTTGCCTTTGCAGAAAAATAAAATAAAGGAAAAACCAACTGCAACACTAGCAATAATGTGATTTCAGGCTTTGCCTACCTGTGGTAGATGAACTACCTACTGTGAAATCCCAAGGGAAGCAGGCTGTTTCTGTGGGGTATTTAAGGACAGGGTGCACTGTACTCATTTGCTCATGGCTGACTATCTGGTTTGTTTTGTGATAAGACTAAAGACTCTCTGTAGACTAGAAACTGTCTCTCCTAGTGAATAAACAAAAGAAACCCATTTCTGGCAGTCAAGACAGAGCCATAATGTTCCAGATGGCTCACAGTATTTGAAGTAACTCTAATATTAAATAGACACAGTGTTTCAAAAGCGAGAAGCGCCTTGTAGGGTTTTTTCTTCTCCTCACTCTTTCTCTCTTTCTTTCCTTTTTTTTTTTTTTTTTTTTTACATTTCAAGAATATTTGACAAAGCCTCTTGTTGAAGAAAAAGAAAGAATTGCAAAAAATGTGGCACTTTTTACACCAAAAGTTTGGGAGGCTGCAAAATAAGCCAGACCTTATCTTTGTAAATGATTTGGGCTTGTCTTAGGGTGTTTGTATGTAGTATCTTTTACAGTATCACACCTTTTCCTACGTGGTGACTTAAACATTTTTACAGAGGGAGCTTAATAGAAGTGCAATATCTTAAGATATAAACTGCATTCTGCCAGATAGAGTCTTCATAAGTATCAATCATGAATCTAAACTTTCCCTTTAAAGGAGTTATTCAAGAAGACAGACAAACAGATTAGGAACATAATGCAAATGAATGGGCAAGTACAATAGTAATGGTAAAGTCCCAAGCAATGTATTTGCGAAGATGTGTATAGATCCTAAGTTAGAAGTAGGAGTGGGTAAGCACATGGAGAGTCCAGGGGAGCCAAGAGGTTAATTTCATCAATTCTTTAATCTTCCTTCAAGATCCCTTGGACTTGCTTAGGTCAATGGAGAAGATGTATTATTTAAAGTGAGCTATTGGAAAAAGGTATTAGAACTATGGTCAATCTCTCCTAGGCTTTCAACAAAACTTTGAAAATACTGGTTTGAATGTAATTGCAGCTAAAGTAGATTCTATCAAAAATGAACTTATCTGATTTGAGTGAACACATGCCTAAATCCTGGACAAAATAATTAGGCAAGACTCACTTAGCATGTTTTGGCCTGTTCTTTGCTGGTTATCTAACTTGTATTAGATCCCAATATGATGATAAGACTGGGCTACCAGGCCACAGATACTTCTGGTTGACCGCATGAATACCATGATTTATTGACATACTGCCTAGTAGTAACAGTAGTTAAAGAAATTCCCTGTCAGACCAACATCAGTTGGAAATGACCTTGGGTGCAGTTACAGTATCTCAAGGACACTGAAATTTATTTGAGCTTTTCAGCTCTATTCAGAGAAAGAATTTTTGTGTGCTCTCATTAGCTGCTGAATTGCAACTGGCTGTTTTCATTTTCCAGGGACTCCTAAATCCACAAGAAGATCAGCAGTGCTTTGCAATTAAAGGCTTTCTCAGCTGAACCATGCACAAGAGCTGTGGCCAATAGTGTGGTTTTGGGAAGATTTGTACTTGGCGGGGAAATTCTTTGGGGATGCCCCCTCTTTGCTCTTTTTTTTTAGAAGCGTGTGCCCTTGGAAAGCTTTGGAGCACTTACGTAAATGCGTATGTGGTGTGACTATGTAGGTCAGACATTGCATGTGATGCTTCCTAGTTTAACACCACAAAGCTGAGGATGTAGGTTAGACTTCACCTTAGGATTTACTGTGATTTGATTATTATGTTTTGTAATGAAACTTGAAGACACTTTTTTGTCCCCCAAAGGTGGAGTAGTCTCAACTTGAGTCTAAAATATGTATAGCACAGGCGATGATTTTACAAGTTTACTTACACTGCCTAATATGTATTCTTTGGCCCTGACTCTAAGAGCAAGGTGAAAAACTAACACGCTCCACCCAACTCTCCCAAACAATTCAAGTGCTGTGATCCAAAAACCTGCAATTTTTACAGGCATTTTTTTATTCTGAATGCATGGGAACTCAATGGAGTGGATACCATATTTATCCAGTGACCAGTACAAAGGGAGTCTAATCCCTAATTTTAGTCTTCAGATGATTTTTACATCAGATCGTGTATCTATTTAATCCTTAGACTATGAGGTTAAACTGGTGTTTGGAGACCTGCGGTCATGGGAGAGGAGGGAAGTTTGTTAGCTAGGCAATGGGTGCAGTTTGTGCAGTGGTGGACAAGAATGTTTGTAAATGTCAAATACTGGGTTCTCCAGTTATAAGTACAAGAAAATAACTACCAGTTTGTAAATAAAAAGAGAAGAGAGACAATACCTGGCCAAGGTTTAGAGCAGTAATGGGAAGACTAAAGCTGTGTCTATATTAGTAGCTGGATTGTAAATAAGAGTATGGTTTTGAAGTGAAGCCCTGATTGTCCCAGTTTACTGCATATTGATTCAGTTCTCAAAGTGGTCTAGGATCAACTAGATCCCTCTGGGAGAAAACAAAACTGGAAGTTCAGGTCCAAATACGCTCCAGTGTTTGTTAGAGTTCATTAGGCTCTATCTCTCAGTTTGGGTTTTGCCACCACGAGGTCATCTGGGAAGACCCAATACACGAGGGTCGAGATAAGGATCTCAAATGCCGACAGCTCTCTCAGCACCCTGAATTAGTTCTGGCGCTCTATAAGGGGCTATATGCCATGAACACTTTCCTATTTGCTGCTGACTGCCAGCCCTCTGCTCTTTCCTGCAGTTCTGGTGCTCCTTATTCATCTGTACCTATTTAGATTTGAAATCCTTTTCCTCCTGCCCATCTTTCTATTGCCATCTTCCCTTGCTGAATTCCTATTTATTTTTGTTTCTGCTTTCTAGAATGCCTTTTCTACTTTGTTCACTACCTTCTGCCAAGTTTATAGTTACCTGGTTTACCTCATAAAATTCAGAGACCTGCAACTTGGGGCCCCAACGAACTGATAGGCTTTGAGTTGTGCAAGGATTGGGATTTTAGTGCCATCAAATAATCCTACTGCCTACCTGGAAGTCGTTAATCTCATGATGGCTGCTGATAGAGGAGACTGGCAAGCAATGAGGAATTCAGCCAGATAAGAAAGTGAAGGTAGAGTCCTTGGCAGTTCAGGAATAATATCCAGGCTTGGGAACACCAGAACAGATGTGCACTCTTTATGCAGACCTTGAAAAGATCCTTGCTTGGGAGCATGCCAGCAAGCTGGTGTCATGTCTGGACTCCAGCACCTCCTAGGACAGAAACACCATGTAGGAGAATCCAGAAGAGAGTGCCCGTTCTGGCGTTTACTCCAGGGTGCCTGTTCCACGTAGAAGGCTCCTGCAGGGACAGACCAAGAAATACTTCCTTCCGTGTTTCCAGCCAGCCCTGGCGTCGTCACCTCCTTGTGCCAATGCTCTGGATTCCAGCCCCACAAAGTGTGCTGCTTTTTCTGTTATGTCGCTCTGGGGCAGGGGGAGTCGGTGCCTGACCTTTCTGGTAGGCTTACAGCATCAGACTCAGAGCCACAGCAAAACTGTGCACAATGCTGGTCTGACTGAGGCCATCATACCTTTACAACACTTCCTCCAGAGCCATCAGCTGCGGAAAAATTCCTCCATGAAACAGCTGTCTCAGAAATTACCTCTCCAGTCCCAAACCTGCATGAGTGCCTAGCCCAGCCCCAGTATTGGGGAGCTGTGTTTAATGCATTGCTGCGAAAGCACAGCTCTCCTAGGCTTCTGTGCTGAGAACCTACAATGCAGCCCCTTTCTCACACTAACTGCCATGGATTAGCCTGCTCGCAGGGCAGTAACTTTGTGGAGCCTGTCCCTGACCCACAAATACAATAGTAAGTACCTTTTGGAGGTTTCTGTTTATCTGAAATACAAAGCAGTTACTGGCTGAGGTGCTGGTTGATTGCAGTAACCCCACTCTCCCCTGCATGTCTCAACAAGCAGAAGTTGCTGTGTCACCCATCCTCAGTCAGCCCCTGAAGGGGAGCCGCAAGGATGCAATCCTGCTGGTGTGACTTTCTGTAGTCGTGCAAGTCCCTCTGAAGAAATGCTGTGCAGCACAGAGTCATCCCTCTCGTTTTAGGAAGCTGGGAGCTGTGTTGGTTCGTAGTTTCAGCAAACAGCTTGCAGACAGGATCAGTTATAAGTCTCTTGGGGTGGGAAAGAGAGAAAGGGCTATTGTCGGCTATTGTGTGCTGTCATGCCATTACTCCAGACAGGATGTTGAGTTCATGTAGCACTATACTGTTACCAGTATGGGATGGAGATGTAGGCAGACTTGTGCATCAGCAGGAACACCGGAGAGGGCAGCCCACAGCGTTCTTCACAGCCCCTAGCATGTGAGTCTGCAGGGAATTGAGGAGATTCCCAGCAAATGCTCATAAGAGGCCCCTGCTGTCCTCAGATCACTTATCCATTACTCTTGGACAACAGGAGATTTTCTACCTCCTTCCTTTATGGCACAGGCTACAAAAAGGAGGGTGCAGGATTGGGCAGAAGTTCATGTCTCAATAAAAGAGGGAAAGAGGTTTTCTTGCTGAGAGGGTGTCATCCCTCCCAGCCAAGCTGGCTCTGCCATCTGATTCCCTAACTTAATTTTTCCTCTGCTGTGCTAAGGCTGCTGCTTTAACAACTCTTATCAAGCTTTCCTTCACCTGTCCTTTCTCTTAGTAACTTAATGGTAGAAGGGGCATGGCTTTATGACTGTTGTGGGTTGACTTCAGCCAGCAGCTAAGCACCCACACAGCAGCTCACTTGGTCCGCCCTTCAGTGGGATGAGGGAGAGAATAGGAGACCAAAAGCAAAACAAATTGCGGGTCAAGATAAAGACAGTCTCATAAGTGACAGAAAGGGGGGGGGGGGAACCCCAAGTGATGCAAGGGCAATCAGTCACCTCTTCCCATCATCACACCAATGCCCAGTTAGCCTCTGAGCAACGGCTACCTTGGAAGACAAAACCTCCCAGTTTTTATTGCTGAGCATGACATTATATGGTATGGGCTATCCCTTTGGATTATTCAGGTCACCTGTCCTGGCTGTGCCCCCTCCCAGTTTCTTGCCTGCACCCAGTCTGCTTTCCAGTGCAGAGTGAGGAAAAAAAGGTGGCCTTGACACTGTGCAAGCACTGTTCAGCCGTAGCCAAAACATTGCTGTGTTATCAACACTGGTTTAGGTGCAAATCTGAAACACAGCACCGTATGTCCTGCTCTGAAGCAAGTTAACTCCATCCCAGACAGACCCAGTACAAGAGTCCGGTGTCACAGCGGGTCTACAGCATGTCCCATGGTGTAAACGGGCACCCAAATGCTGCAAATAATCCTCTCTCTTCTTGGTGTCTTGCTGCATCCATAAGTGATGTTAATGTGGTCCTGAAATATTTGTAAGAAATGAGAAGACAGTGCAGTGCTTCTTGGAGAGACCTGTAGTTTAGGTAGTGAAGCCCTGGAGGATAACTTCCCTTCAGAAAGTTTTGAACAGTTTTGTGAAGATGTTTTGGCCCTAGGCCAAGCTCTGATCCAAAGTGACCCTCCTAAACCAAATATGATGGAGATAGGAGGCGTTTCAGCACCAACCTCATAGATCTGCTGAACAGCTCGCTTTGGGCTAAGGTACTTCCTGATGTGAAATAACCTAAAAGCTAAGGTGCTTGCCTTCAGTTCTTTTAGCCATTTAATCTTTAACTCATTTTGTTTGCAAGGTGCACCACCCTGTTTCTGTAGCTAAATACTCATAAAGGGATCCGTTATAACTCGTGAAAACTATGCCGGTTTTCATTAAAAACCTCTGTCATGCTTCGTGACAGTTTTCTTAATGAAGCAACTGCACAGATGTTGGGATACCATTTATATTGGTATACATTACTTAAGGGTGGAGACCAGTCTTATTTTTCATTCTCAGGTTTGGTGTGGCAGGTGTTGCTATAGTGTATTACATCCACCCTGACTTACCTGATCCAGTACTGGCCATCAGCTGTGCTCCCGAAGGTTGTAATCTTGTTAATGTTTTTAAGGTAACAGGATTTGGGCAGAGTCACTATTTGCATGGGAAATGCCCTTGGAAAAAATGCAAGTGGTGAAGGAAGGTTGTCTGAATTGCTAGATAGTGGTTTTCCTTGCTACTCGGTACTTCATCAGTGGTGTAGCTGGGAGGTGATTTCTAAGTTGGTATCTTTTAAATGTCAGACTTTTTTAAACTAGTTGTGGTAATGCGATACCATGGTGACATTTACCATCAGCAAGAAGCATTAGTCTGGGGATCCTAGCCTTCTCCAGCAGGCAAGAGGTGAACTTTGAAAACTTGCCTCTCCAGGAGGTGCCAGTGACACCACATACGCTGATACTCCGGTTGTGACACTGATCCGTGTTAGGATAACATGAGCAAGCAATATCTACTGTAGCTATCAGTTTTCCTTTAGTCACATAAGCAAATTTAAACCCAAAATCCAGAGTTGACAAAATATTAAAAATGAAAAACAATGCCAGTAATCCAACTGTCTTTCCATGTGGCACTGTAGCTTCTTAGGCAGCTCTGTGGGAGTGTGTCTGTCTCGCCCTGCTGAGTTTGGAGGTGTATGTGTGGGACTGAGAAATGATGTTTGCAGCTGAAAGTAAAAAAGCTGATATGGCTGTCTGTGCTGTCAGCCTTCAGAAATAAAACTGTGGGCGTGTCAGAGGACCCAGTACTGTAGAGAGAAATCTAAATAGAACTAATAACTCTGGAAAACCTGAAAGAAGGAAGTACATCTCTAGCAGCTGAAACGGAGCTGTCTGGAGAGATGCTAAAGGGAAACTTACCTGTTTTAAAGAGAACTGCCTTCCAAGAAAACCAAATGAATTTGAGCAATATGTAAGTAGTCAGAATTCCTGGAAGTAATGAAATAATGAGACTATTATATTTTTGTCCTCTGTCTAAATATCAATGACCAGTTATTAACAAATGACCCCCACATCTGTGCCTGTGATTTTTGCACATGCTCGCTGACCCTTGCAATGCAGGATTTTGCACACCTGATTGGGAATGTAAATATCTTATAGGATAATATGCTTTTTCTTCAATATTTTGCTTCGGGAGGTACAGCAGAAGTGAACAAGCTCCATACCAAATAATAACACCTATAACCTACATACCAAAACTTCATGTGGCTTTTTGGCCAGAATGTAAACATCCATGTGAATTGATGCCTCTTAATATACCCAGGTATGGAAATAGATTGGTATTGATAGGTATAAAAATAAATTAGTATCAAAATTCATAGGTCTTGATGCCTATCAATTGGTATTGGTGTCTACTGATGACTACCATAACAATAAGTATCTATGTCTATCAAAAGATATCGATATTGATAGGTATCAATGCTTATCTAAATCAGTCTATCAATACCCACCTATCAATAGGTATTAAAAATTATAGCTATTAAGGACTATTACTATTGAAAGGTATAAATATCGATAGGTATAGATGCCTATTGATACTGAAATCAGCATCAAAATCAATAGGTATAGATGACTTGAAATCAGTAGCTCTTGAAATCAATAGGTATTGATGCCTATCTATGTCTACTGATGCCTGTTGATTTCAAAATCAGTATGGAAATTGATAGGTATCAATGCCTACCTTTTGCTACCTATTGATATCAGTAAGTATCAATGCCTAATGATATCAAAGTCAATATTGAAATTGATAGCTATCAATGCCTACCCATATCGAGACTGGTATTGACAGACATTGATATTAAAAGGTTTTGATTCCTTTCAATAGGTACCATACCCTGAATGCCTATTGTTATCAAAATTGGTATTGAAATAGGTTTTGATGCATACTAATATTGAAATTTGGTTTCAAAATTAAGACATACCGATAACTATACTTATTGGTAGGTATCAATGCTTTTTGATAGATATTGAAATCACTATTAAAAATTATAGGTATTAATGCCTATCAGTATTGAAAAGTGTTGATATTGATAGGTATTGATGCCTGTTGATGCCTACTGATATCAAAAGGTAATGATGCATATAGGTATCAATGCCTGTCAATATCAAAGTTTTGAAATCTGTAGGTATCAATGCCTGTCAAGATCAAAGTTTTGAAATCGATAGGCATCAATGGGTAGCAATGCCAATGGATATTGAAATCAGTAAGTAGCAATGCCTATTGGTATCAAAATAGGTATCAAAATTGATAGTATTGATATCTTTACTATGCCTAGAGACTTGCAGGTGGGAGTATATACCACCGATGTGTACCCAGTAATTATTTATTGGCTAGCACATTCATAGGAACAACATTCTATTAGGCCAACTAGAAATGTGTGCACCACCCCTAGTGCAAACATCTGATGAGTCTCTGCTGGTCAGTCAGATGGAGAAGCATTGGCCTCCGCTGCTTCTTCGAATAAACTGTTCCTTGATCCTGCTGACTTTTGACTATTACTTCTTTGGCATTTTTATACCTTTTCATGGTAGCGTTTGTCTCTTGAGTCCTTCAGTTACTGCTTCCGACTCAAAAATTTCACTTTATTCTTTGTTTTTACTTCTTACTACTTTTACTTCTTCTTATCTTGCATTGTTTTAGCTTGCATACTCTCTCACAGCTCAACAATAATTTTTCCATTAAGCTGAACCACAGTCATACTTATGTGCTTTGCAGAACTCAGCCTCAGACCACAGAAATCTGAACTCCTGGGCCATGGGTCTGTGTTCAATTTACAGGGAAGAGATGGCAATGGCTCAATATGTCAGAATTCCTGTTTAATTACACTGACTTGTTATATCAAGTTTAGTGGGGATGAATGTTGAATGGTCAGACTTCCCAGGAGATGTCCCACTCTTAGACATAATGATGGATGAATTTACAACTTGAAGAACCCCTTAGTGCTTTAGTGATGGTGCACATATGAAATGAAGAGCAGAATCTGATTCTCATTCTTCTTGAGACAATCTAGACCCATATACAGATATGAAATTCACTAGTCTCCAGCATCTGTATTTTATTTCTGTATCGGAAAACATCTGTGTCCATATTGCTACAGACAATTGCTTCTCTTTCAAAGAAAAAATGTTTGAGAAGTGCAACTTTTTCTTCTAATTTTACTTTTCCTACCACAGTCCCAGTTAAGTTTCCTTAAAGTACCTTAATACTAAACAGACATCTTAATACTAAACAGACAACTTAACCTTTTTGCCCTTCCTAAATGGTTACTCCAAAGTTAGCAGGCTTTGTAACGTACCTGAAAAGCTACTCTGTTATTAGATCAGGGAAAGCTTTTAAGAATAGAACCTTCATGGAAAACATGCTGTTTCTCTATCCTTTTCTTCCATATGAAATAGTTTCTGCCTCAAGTATTTCTGCTGATCATCACAGGGTGCATATATGTTAATGTGTTAGTTCAGAGAGGGGATGTCCTGGTGACATGAACCTTTCCACCCTCCTTCCTTGCCTCACGTTGGTATGTGTTGTCAAATTGTCTTGGAGAACACAAACTGAGTTCCTTTTAGATTAAACTAGAACAAAAGGCAGACTACAGGACCATATTGAAAGTGCTTTAACTGCTGATGGTCATTCAGTGCAGAAGACTGGGGTAGAGCTAGTATAAAGCATTTCCCCTTCCCTCCAGAAACACCTGTAGCATGGGTTTTTGGTTTCCAGCAACACCTATTTTGCTCTTCAGACTTGCTCCAATTGTGCTGCGCAACTTGCTAATTAAAGTGTAGCCACAATTATGCTGTATTCGCATCAACCTCAAAAAAAAAAAATATTTTAAGTGAGGTGCGAGGCCTAAAAATAGGCTTACATATTAGCATTTTGGTGCTGTTTCCAACAGAATAGCATTTTAATAAATGATAGCCTACAAGCTCAGTTTAAACCTTACCATCATTAATAAAGCCTACTGAAAAATACAGGTCATCAGCACAGTAGTTTGGTGTCTTAGTCTTTAAAGCAGATGCTTAATATTTAGCATCTGTTTAATCCTGTTGTTATCAGATATATGTGATGGAAGTTTAGTAGGGAATTCTGTTGATGGATACCAGAGTGAAATAGAATTCGGTTCTTTCATAGACATTCTCTGCTGAGTTAAAAGAGCAGTCGATCTTATTTTCATCACTAAAATAACTGCAAAGGACTCTTACCTGTATTGAGAGAACACATTTCTGAATGCAGGAGAGCTATTTCTTAATGGTGATGACTTTAATGGAACTGTACTTGCAGACCTAAATTTCACTCGTTGGCATCGTAGAACTCCAGACAAAAGCTTTCCTGTTTAAAATCTTGTGCTGTTTGTTTTTACGTGGTGGCTTTCCTTCTAAACTGCAAGAATATAGATAGCATAACTCCTGCCACAGCTCAAACCATGGCATGAATGCTTTTAAAAAAATTGCCACTGTGATTATTCTCTGAATGTTTGTTACTAAAGCCAATCAAACTAAACAAAAGTGATTCCTGCTGCTTTTTGTCTGATTCTGCAGATTGCCTTTACTATGGAGGTAGTCCTAAAGTATAAACCTCAGTATTTACTGATAAATTAGTAAACTCCATTTACTTTCTGAATTCTTTTTAATTCTTACAAAGTGTACAATAATTGAGAAAATGCACTTAAACATCAGCTTTATGATGCAAAGAATAAGGCCACTTCTGCATTATTTGTATGAAGTGTTACACAAGTCTTTTGTGACCATTTTTTTCTGTGTAGCTTTGTTAATTGAGATCAGTGTATGGCCTTCTCTACAGAAATGATTCCTGGGAGTGGAAGAACAAAAGATCCAAGTGTCTCTGCATTGACTACTATGTATTAGGTACCCGGACTATTATTACTCAAAGACATTTGAATTAGGAGTACAATTTAACGAACATGCTAGAAGTAGTGGTCAGAAAAACACCCTAACCATTCTGCCAGTTAAACATGTAACGGATCACCTGGCAGAAGAAGGAACTTTAAAGCTTGTCTGTGTAATATCATGAAAAGAAATCTGGATTTACAGGTCTTTTGCTAGCCACATTTGGAATGGAGAAAACAAGTATGCTAACTTAGAAGTGAGGAAAAGCTGATGTTTGGTGGGCCTTCTGTTTCAGAGAAGCAGCTCTGTGTAGAATAGGGATACTTCTTAGAGGACTTTAATGTTAGTCTTGCACACTTTTTAGACTATTTAGAGAATCAGGTAGGTATGTACATGGGTGTATTTAGTATATAAGACACTTTTAAAAGCTAAATATACAAACTGCTTGTGCTTCCTAAATTGGAGATTTGCGGGTATTATGTTGCACACAGAGTTAAGGATCAGTTTGCTTCACTAGCCATGTGCCCCCTGAAGAAATGAGCTGAAAATTGGAGTGTCCTGAGGCACAGACGTAGAAAAAGGCCTATTTTGAGGAAGGTTAGTATTGGTTGATTCAGAACAGCAGGTGGACTAGGAAGTCTCATGAGTGACTGATAGAGAGCTAGTGAGTGCTCTGGAAATGGATCAAAGATGCCAAAGAGAGAGAGAATACTTAAGCCTCTTCAATCCAAGCAAGCCTAGACACACGAAGACTAAATATGGAGGGCTGAAACCCAACAGCTTGATGCATGCCTAGACAGCAGTTTCAGACTGACGTGTTTATAACACCGAGCTGGCTGGAGAAGTCCAAATCTCATTCAGTCACAGGATACTTGCCCACTGTGAAAACCAGCAAGGCTTCCTGGCACAAAAATTGCTTCAGAAAGAGGGTGCTCTTGCTCAACTAACCATGCTGCATTTAGTAACCGGGGGACCACCAGTGTGATGCTTTTGCCTGGCCAACAGAGTCCAAGGGACTCCCGCCTCTCGCTGCTGTTGCAGCCGCTGGGAGGAAGAGCTGCCAGGAATGGAAACAACATAAAGAATATCCATGAGGAACAGGAGAAGAGGAAATGAGAAGCATTAAAATGAAAGAAGAGACAGAAGACAGGTTCTCCTCAATTAATGGAAGAATTTTGATGAGGAAACTTTCTACTGACTGAAGCAGAGTAACCTTCAAGAGAACATATAATTTGTGTTTTGGCAGCCAGATCTAGCCTGTGATTTCTGGTGAAGAGATACTTTTAAAAGTGCTATTTACTTTGACCATGTAGATTATAAATATATTAGCAAAATACTGTTATGCTTTAGTTACCTACTCATAGGAAGGGATGGCTCATCAGATTTTGGGTTCAAGCTGGTGCATTTTCCAGGAAAATTTGTATAGCCAGCTCCTGCTTTGAAGTAAGAAACCAAATTGCAGACTTTTCTTAGACGGTTGGAGCTTGGTATATCTAACGAGCAGTTTTCTCCTGAAAACATTGCTGTGGTCCGTATCAACGAAATTCTTTAGTTCATCTACTGTTTTTGCTGTTTATCAGAGGACTTTTTGTTCATTCAAGAAAGGTTTATTGTAATCATGGCATAGATTTGGACATGAAAGTAAAACCATTACAAATGTTTTGCTGTTCTGGTCATCAACTTCTGTTTTGTTTTCCTTTTAGTTGTGTAGGATTTGTTTGATTCATTTGACCTTTAATTCAAAGGATGAAGGCTAGTATCATCAAGTATGGAAGAAGTGTTTTGACCTTGTATCGTGGGGCAAATTTAACATTTCACAGAGTATTCCAAGAAGGTTCTAAAAATTATGTCCCCAAATTGGGGTAAAAAAGATGGGGAGAGGCATTAACCCTCAACTTCTTTGTATTTATGTCTTTTTCCTTTCAGAACTGCTACTGTAATACTAGAACAGAAGAATTAGTCATTCCTAAGTCTCTCACCTAAAACAGTGAAGAATAAGGTTGCCTTTCCCTATAAAATGTAGCAGTCAGCAGTTCTTTAGCTAGATGAAAAAAGAGAAAGGTGTCAGGGAATGAGGACATTCCAAACTGCACATCCACTAAGGGACACTTTGTGGTTTATCATTTACCACAAAATAGCTGTGGAATTGCCCTTTATGTATGGTCCCTTCTGGTTTGGGTGTCGTGGTGGTGGTGTTGTCTTTTGGTTTGGGTTTTTGTGGGGTTTTTTTTTGTTTTTGTATGAGAGGAAGACATGACTCTTACAGTACGGGAAAAATGAATGCTAATAATCTTTTTTTCCAAAATCCAAACAGAGCTCCACCAATTGTTTTTGTAAGATGATTTTGGATTATCAGGAAAAAATCTGTGTTTTTTAAATTGACAAAAATGGGTATATATTTTAAATAAACTGACTGTGGTGATATTTCATATATAGGTTCTGTTATCTGTGTGACCAAAAAAATATATGTACACACAATAGGGATAACACGGTACGAGGACTGAACATGTGTTAAGAAATAATATCAAAAGGAGAACTAACTCCTAAACATTTAAATTTAAATCATCAGTATCTTGCTTTCTTTTAAAAAAAAAAAAAAAGTAAATTGTTAATTGCCTGGGGCACATTAGCACCCAGTCTGACAAAAACTTATGAAGTTGTCTAATTTTAGGTAGGTATGATAATAGTCCAGTTGATGCCTCTGGACCTAAATGTGTGTAAAACAGTGTTTGTAGAGTTACTGAGTCTGCCTGGCAGGTAGTTTTCTTTCTTCATAGCAGCCTGTATGGTATTGAAAATACTGGACAAAATTTTTTTTGTTGTTGGTTTTGCGTTGTTTTCAAGCAAAATAACATTCTGTTTTTTTAACCACTTGGGATCTGAGTGTTGATTTTTCTTTTGCATTATTTTATGCAAGAAAAGAGGACAATGAATTAGCAGAACAGCTTTATCCAAAAAGTTATTAACTATGAGCTTACAATTGCCTCTAACAACATTTTCTATAAAGATAGCAAATCAGTAAATATTACAGTCATTAGTATTAATCTGATATGTTAAATCAATTAAACTATTTAAATATTAGTTTTTATCAATCATACTTTTCTAGAAGACTTCACATATGAACTTTAGAATGAATTTGCAAATACCTATGTGTTTTATCGCTATCTGTGGGCTGCTTCTGGTCTCATCATTATGAAAAGCTGCACTGGGATGTTGATTGTGATCTAAAGATTCCCCAAAGTCTGGGTTGCTTGTTCACTCATGCACATGTTTATGAAGTTCTTTTGGAGTTATCTTACTAATCTCAATGCAATAGAAGTCTCTCTTGATTCTCCTGTGCTAGTGAGACCACAGCTTTCATCCTTCCATGATCCTCTTTGCCACTAAAAGAAAAAGAAAATTGGGAGGACTTCTCTGAATGGAAAAGTAGTAAATTGCTGGTGACATAGCCATTGGTTGCTCTGGGAGTACTCGCGGCATCCTTCAGTTTAATTTGCTTAATATATGTAATTAATTAAGCAACTACAAAGTGATAGAAATGTATTTGTGGATTCAGTCTCCGTAAATTAGTGATAAACAATTTGATACTGCAGGATGTTAGTGCTTTCTCTGTGGGACTAATGATCTCTAATGCCTCAGCAGTCGTTTGTGGAGCTCATCATGTTTACCTATTAAAATCAAGTTATTACATTTTGCTGTAGAAATCTCAGAATGCTCTTGCTACTCCCTGTATTAGGCTGTGAATTTCTGATCATGAATAGGACCTGTATGTTTAGCTGAATCCTGGTGGACAGGACCCAGTGTTATGGGTAGATACTCTTTTAGCTTTAGAGGGTGTTTATAGAGACATGGAGGATTCAGCTGAAGTATCAGCAGTTAATTCAGTGGTGCAGGGCATTCTGCAACCTGAAATTTAAGAGAATTACCCTTCCGTTTTTTTTTTTGGGGGGGGGGGGGGGGGGCGGGGGGGGTGGTGTGTGTTTGTTTTTCGTTTGGGTTTGTTTTGTTTGTTTGTTTGTTTGTTTTTAAGCCTCACCTACTTCATCTTTCTCAAGTCTTCTACACATCAACTATATGAGACAATTTTTTAAGTGTGATGTGTTTTATGGGAGTCAAGGGATTAAGGTGTCCTCTTCAGAACTTGACTTATAAACATTTGGGTATGCACTATTCTGTGTAATGTCATTGGAAAACATAATGCTACTCAGGAGGACCAGGGACTTCAGGGTTAAAATAAGTATCTTCAACAAAGGCAGAGTGGTCTCCTAGAGGGTGATCATTTAAAATGTTTGGGCTGAATAACTAGAACCTGCCTAGAGACAGCTTTAGTGTGTGCAGGTACTGTGCCCACATTGTGTGCAGTTGGGGTAGCAACATATGCAGCTACTGAGTCTGCATGCACAAATGATAATTTTTTCTATATGAAAACCTGTAGAACAAAATTTGGAGGCTAAACTGAAATAATTTTCAAAATTTAGGCTCAAGACCAAGACTTCCTACTTCCTATACAGTATTCTTGCTGTTTTTCTTCCCTCAAACTATTTAAAGGAAACTGATAATTTAGCTGGAGTCCAGGCACATGGTTATTAGTGTCATCTGTACCCAAGAGATAAGTGACGTAACCTTAGTGCAAAGAAAAAAAAAATTGCAACTTCACTTGTTTCTTGCAACAGTTGTTTTTTTTTCTTGAGGAAATTCATGTGGTTTGTTGTCACTGTCAAGCAGTGTAACATACTTATGAACTTAATCTCTTAGAAAATATATTATTTGTTTATTTTTGCAAGCTGTGGCCTACATATACAGGAGATTTTCCCGTATGTGGAACAAAATAATTTCTCAATAGGGAAGTGTAAGCTGAAGGTACTGGTATTATTAATAGAGGTTAAAAATACAAAAAAGTTACGATATTCTAGTTGGTGTCCTATGTCTGTAGCATATCTAGCAGAAGTGTTACGCAAGCCTCAGACCTAAAATATTAGTGTTGTTTTAAAAGAATGAGTCAAGCGTTAAGAGTTTTTTTTCCTGTGGCTTTAAAAAAGTGGTATAGTCAGAACAAAATTAGTAAGTACAAAGATATGAGAGAGAATGATTTATCCCAAAACTTGGGCTGAGATGTGTGTTCTCCATCCCTTTTATTAAAGTTGAGGCATTGTGCAACAGAGCACTTACAGGTCATGAAGCGGGATGAGAACAAGCAGACCCTTTGGCTCTGCAGCACTGCGTTGTGAAATCCAGCTTAGACAAAGTAGAAGCATCTAACCAACAGGTAGCCCTAGACCATCGCTTCTGGCTTCACTGGGCTGAGACTGAAGCCACGACCTCGCTATGCAGACTGAAGCAGTTCAGATCATGCCAAAAAAATAAAAGCTGCAGATCTTCAAGGAACGTTGCAATCGTGCAGGGAGGTATTAAGTTAAGACTATTCCAGAGCCAGACAAATGAGCAAGAATTTGCTGAACTACGCTTTTAGCCTTGGACATCAAAGTCCTTTGAACCTAGTCTCAGTAACCTAGCACATTTTTCACTTTACTTGTGCTTAATGCTCTCAAACCTAGCCTAAATTTTCACAGGGTTAAATGTGTCTTTGTGCTATGAAGTGTTAACAGGGTTAGTGTAGCAAACACCTTGCTAAGTATGATTTCATTTGGTGCATGTGCTGGAAATGACATGCAGCTTTTAAATCCTCTGTCAACTAATTCCTTGTTTGATGTTCACATTGAGATGGTGGTCCTCAGAGTACAATGTGTTGTGCTTGATACATCAGTTTGTTAAAAAATATCATACATTTGAATGGGAATGGCTATATAGAATTCTCTGCAATTGTAAAACTCAAGCTCAGGAAAAATCCTAGCTCCATGGAATTTAGTGGCATAACCACTCATTCCTAGTGAAAAGAGAATTTCAACTCATGCTTTTGGTTTCAGTGGTTGTTGACAAACTGTAGGTACGTGGAAGGAATTTTTAAAGAAAGGCAAGCATCAGTGTCTTCCTCCCTCAGCTGGGCTTGGAGATCTCCTGACTTTGAGATAAATGAACGCAAAGCATGTATCTGTGTATGTAGTAGAAAAGGACTTTGTGTGTACGTTGTAGCTTGATTTTCTGGATTGCTATTTTTTCAGGGAAAAATGTAGAATTCAGGGTATTAGTGTATCTTTGGCAACTTTAAAAGGATTTAAAATATTTAACCAGCTGATGTTAACTCTATTCTGAAGGGTAACCAGCTTCCTCGGTTAATGGGGCTCCCTCGTTGGGGACAGTATGTGACGGATGTACACATTTTCAATACCTAATCATTCTGTTCACATGAAACAACAGGGCTTATGCAGTTGGTGATCTTGGTCCCTCATTATGTTGCCCAAGGTTTGGGACCTTTTTGCTGTCACTGATTTCCTTCACTGAAATCGAACTGCGAACAAGCGAACTAGGATGTCCGAGGCGTGTGTCAGGCACTGCTGAGTGCACAATACTTGCAATATTTTATTAAGGCAGTCATGAAAGATGCTTAATTTCCTTAAAAAGAGCAGGACCCCAAAGAACCCACAGGAGCAGCTCTTTGAAAAGCATGACACAAAGATAAACATGTAAAGGTAGAACCAAATCATTGCTCTAGGCTCCAGCGCCGGCATGTTGGGAGAGGAAAAATCCCTTTGCTCCGTCTGTGCATCTGTCCAGCCTATCAGTCAGTATGTGCTTTATTACAGATGTTACTGATCCAAAGCACTACACCAGAGTGCCAGTACAAGATGTACTCTGGCATGGGACTGTGTGCTACGGGGCTGGCGCTCTTTCAAGCTTTCCTGAACTTATCTTCTGTAAACTCTTTTTTTCCCTTTGTGTGCTGTGGCTGAAGACTCTGCCTGGCTCCCTTAAGTAGTTGGGCCCTTTTCCAGAAGAGATCTGAGACACTGTGGGCTCACCTTTAGCTTTGGCCAAGGGCAGATATGCTGCCATGGTTGGCTGAATATTTGAGAAGCCGAGTAGGCTGGAACTGTGGTTTTAGCAGTTATGTAGGGATACCTGTGCTCACTGCAGGATGTGCCCGTTCCTCCTTTAGAGACACCGGATTACAGTCAGTTGGCACTTTTACTTTGTCCCAGTACTCGCACTTATGTGTGAAGAAAGTAACCTGCCTCAGACTGTCAAAGAAACATAAATGTGCGATGGTTTAAAAGCATGTCCTGGAAAAAAGAGAGAGAGATTCTTTTCTGACTTGTGCAATTTGAGGAGCAAACACAGATGTTTACCCTGTGCCAAAATCTGCCCACATAAGCAGATCAGACTTTTTTTTTTTTTTTTTTTTAAATGTTGTTCTGGAAGGTCAGAGACTATTTTGTTTGCTGCAGGTTTTTTTGCTTAGTGAAGCAAAGTTCACAGGAGCCACAGTAATGATTTGATTTCCAAGTTTTCTTCATTCTTCACTGTGCATTTAGTTAAACATATCTGTGGCAGTCTCATCTTTGAGCAGTTGCAAAGAAGCTATAACTTCTAAATAAGCAATAAACTCCTTTGTCCATTTAAAAAAAAAAAAAAGTAACTTCAGAATTACTGTTATAAATTGGTATGAAATTACTGGAGGCCTGTTTACATCCTGAGTGCTTGCATTATGTGCACTGAAAAGTTACTATGCAGCTGTTTGAGGTTTTGCCTCTGAACATCTTCACGTGCAAAGACTCTGATACCTCCTGTAACTCTTATTGCTCTCCTAGACTCTGAAGCAGAAATTTGGGGTTAGACACAAATGCAATGTTTAAGGATAGTTGACCTTTTGTATTGTGTATGTTTCAAACAGCACTGAAGGATTAAGCTATTGTAATATGTTAGGGCTGAATCATGAGATTGAGTCTCTTCGCTTTGCCAGGGGCAGTTTTTATTTGTATCTCTTTACCATTATGTCTCAATGTCTTATTTGCAAAATAGATACTAATTCTCTACCTGATAAGGGTACTGTGGCTTTTCTTATGTTTGTGAATTTTTTACTGGGTGTGTATTTCTGATAAGCTCTTAGCAAAGCGGAAGCATAACAGTGTGGTCTGTGTTGTTTTGGTTATGTATTAATGCCGCCGGCCAGATACTGAGACAGTCAGCTAGGGCTATTTGCTGCAAGGTTATGTGGCTCACTGATATATGGGATAAACTGCCCTGTTTATCCCAATACCACCCCTCCCCCCCCCCCTTTTTTGGGTTGGAGGAAGGGAGGTTAGAGAAAGGCTCGACTTCCCCTGTTGTGTAGAGGTTCTTTTGTGCTAGATATTCTGAGCCTCTTGTTCTGAGTTCTGTTTGATAGTGTTGAACCTCTGAATATATGTAATAGTGAAATGGAAGTACATGAGGCAGCTTTTATTACATTTATGCTGATTAAGACTTTCTAAACTGGTTTTTGTGCTTACTTATGCAGTGAAACTTGCAGAAAAGCTCAGCAATCAATATTGCCACAAGAAAAAGACATTTTGGTTTTCTCAGACATTTTCCCTATGTGTTAAACACTGAATAACTTAATTTCTAAAACATATAATTGGTAAAGTAAAATAGCTGAAGTAAACAAGAGTTGCCTGTTTGTTTGGCTAGCATTTTCTTTATTTAGAAGTGATGGCTTCTTTACACCCTTTTTGCCTTACATCTGTGTACTATCGAGCTGAAGTTACTAATATTTGAAGTAGGTTTCAGGACAACTGCATCTGAAATCAGAGGACCTCTAACTATTTAGGGAGAAAATTTTCCCTTTGTCAAAATGATGACTGACACATCCTCTAAGGGGGATTTCAAGCATGGAAACTGATTTCAAGCTGGTAACCTGAGGAGAGGGAGCTGTACCTATTGAGGATAAACAGAGTATCTCCTCTGCATTGTAACGTATGTCTAATTGTCCTAGGTCTGTTTTCTGCCGTGGAGGGTGTATGATCTCTTGTGGCAGACCTCAGTTTCATGGTCTGGAAACCACTTTAAATTCAATGAACTGTGAGTCATCACATTTGGAAGAGGCTGTCCCGGGAGAGACCGCAAATAGAAGCAACTGTGGGGCAATTCCGTAAAGTACCAAGTGGAACCCAAAAGGGCCACATGGAGAGTTACTTCCAAGATTTCTGCTCTTTCCAGAAATATTACCACAAGCTGCTCAGAGCAGTTCAACAGCTGATCTTCTTTTTTTAAGTTTAATCTTCTTCTGTGTCCTAAGGATCCAGAGTTGAAGTTGCCACTTTTTTTTTTTATTTTTATTTTTTTTAAGTCATTTTGGCACTAGGTTGTTCCTGAAAATAGAAATTGATTTTTGTTGTACTTCCCCAATAAACTGGTACCACTACTCCACTTTTAGCAACCAGTTATCAGGACGCACTCCACAATCAGAAAATCTGTAATCAGATTCTTTTGAAGTCTTCTACGAGTCTTGTCAAAACACCTTTCTTTCACTACATTATTTCTGCCTGCACAAACACAATTTAATACGGAAGTTCATTTAGATTAGCCAGTGTAAAGTTGCTTGATGAGCTGCCAGATAGGCACGTGTATATACTTCAACTGAGATTTGATCTGTTGCTGCTAAACTTTCACTTGCCTGAGGTTTTCACAATCCATTCTTCCTGTACTTAGGGCATTACCCTGGCTGCTAATTACTTCTCTCATCATGTTCAAAATTGTGTTGTTTACCTTAAAGGTGATGCATCAGCTTCATCCCGCTTAACTTGCAGACCTACAAGTTAACTGCCTGCTCCTAGTTGTTCCCTTGAGGTTCTTGTTCTACTGGTTTCCTGTCAGCTTCTGCTTTTCAATTAGAGTAATTTGGAAACACTTGGTTTCATTAGCTGTACTTTTAGATTTTGGAATTTAGTAAATTTTACCTATTGGGCATACTGTTCCCACTTTACTTTCAGATGAATGTACAATGTCAGCAGTTGCATATCTGTGCAATGATTGTGCTTGATTTGCAAAAATACTTTAAGATACCTATGTGCAAAATGTCATGGCGGTATACTTTGTACGGTGTTATGTCCTATAGACCAGGCCAAAGGAGAGGATACAGTTTAATCATTAGAAACCTTGGACTGAGAAGCATGACTTTAGGTTTCTATTCTTGGTTTTAATGCTGACTTAACATGTGACTTGTGCAAGTGGTTTAACCTTTGTATGCCCCTGCCTACCCACACATTGAATTAATATTATAATCTCTACTTCTCAAGTTTTGTCATTAAAAATACTACAGTAGTCCCTCAATTGCAAGCACCCTGTTTGATAGCATCTTAAATATGAAATTCAGCTCTAAAGATTAATTTTCATCCCTCTGCATCCTCATCCCTTAATGGCACAGCTCCTACTTTACTGGGGTACTGGCTCATACACCCAGTTAGTGACCTCTCATAGCAACTACATTTCAATAAAACAAAGGAACTATAAACCAGAAGAATGAGGCTTGTGACCACAGGAGAAAGCGCATCTTTGGAGTATGGCCTGTGAATCTGCAAATCACTCCCACAAGCAGTGCTGGTAGCTGTAAAACTCAGCTTCAGAGTAAAAGGAAATAACACACTACCTGAGTTTAGTCTTTTTGACTTCCCTAATCCAGACACATCAAAATTCAGTGCTTGTAGATAAGGAGAAGGAAGAAAAAGCCAGAGCACTGATTAATTTTTTTTGTGCATATTTTTGTGAAGTGGTCAGGTGACATGTTGCTATAAATGATGTATTTGGATTAGACAAAACTGTGACAACTGTGTTCCTCTATGGTCCATACGTAAACTGTGTGAGCAAGTTTTATTTCTGCAGGAGTTAAATTTGTAAGTGGTATAGATTTACATATGCATGAGTCAAAATCTTTTTTTTCCCTTGCTCATGTGAGTAGACCAACTAGAGACAAAATGGACCTCAACAGGATTTGGCCCAACCGTGCATCTGTCTTATCTCTCTGTAATACATACATCTCTCACAGGAGATGTGAAAAGCTCTCTGGAAGTTCTTACTCTTGAAGATCAAGTACAAGCTAAAGTTTTGACAGTACTGGTTTAGATCCGTACTGTGTTCTTCCCCTCAAGTTTCTAATCTTCAAAATAAAGAAGGAGACAATGGAAGTAGAAGTTCTTAAAAACTGAAGCCAAAAGAGCAAAAGAACAGTTTTGAGTTTTAAGTGATACTCGGGCTAAGTTTAACAGTGGGGAGAAACTCAACTTCATGAGCTCCACCTTCATGTGCAGAGACTCTGCAAGAATTAGTGGAAAAGATTACAAGTATAAAAGGAGTATTATAGAATTAAAAAAAAAAAGGAAGAAAGAAAGAAGTAAATAAAAATATTTTATCAGACACAGCTGCAGCAGCATATTTCCAGGAAAGGCTGCGAAAAAAAGTGCTGAAAAGCCACATATTCTTTCCTTGGCTTTATGCATCTGCTCAGCAATAACAGTCAAGAGGGAGACATTAAGGAACTACATAAACGATCAAAAAATTTAAATAAAATTTAATATATGAATGACTATATGCAATGAAACAACTTGGAGAAGGGACCAGAAGTTCTGTGTATTAGTACAAAGCCTAACTCCAAGCCTGACATGCATTCTCTGACCACTTCTGGAATGAGTGTTAATACTGATATAAAGATGACTGAGGCACAGAGTCTAATGACATTATTTATTATAACAAAATGCCTGCTTTGCTGAGGGGGTAAATATCTATTAGAGATGAAGGCTGAAATTCTGGCCCCACTGACGTCCATGGCAAAATTTCTACCGACTCTATCTCCGGCAGAATTTTACCCATCACCTTGAAATTTAGGCAGTGGAGGTAGTAGAAGACTACTGTGAGGTTGTCTCTCGCTGTTTTGGTTGCTAATCTTTAGACTCAGACTGCGGTCAGATGTTTAATGCAGAATTAAGATAGATTTCTTTGTCCCGTGTGGCTTGCTTTTACCATCCTCCTCTGTTTCGCTGTAGGCAGCCTGCCTGCTCTGGCACGTTGAGCCGGCCACTGAGTTTGTAGAGAAGTAAGTGAGGACCACTCTTAGGGTCCATTCTGGTGTCTGCTGCTGGTATTCTTAGGCAGGAATCATAATGGTGTCTTAAGCTGCTAAAGCTGATTCTGCAGCGAACAACTCATTGCTTTATTTAGATCATATGCAGATCCTTTTTTTTAGCACTGTTTTGTATTAATGATGCCAATGGCTTCCTCTGGTATGCTCTATGATATTATTTCTTGATATTCTTTCTTGGTTGACCATAGCTACATTAGTATACAACTTTATACCTGTAGTGTTGAAGTAGTACAGGATGTAACCTTTTCTTTGTGAAGTGTTTTCCATTAATTTCCAAAATTATTCTTCCAGCTACTAGCCCTTCAGTTTTTCAATATTTCCTTTTAAAACATGTGAGTACATTATTCCAGAACAGTCTCAGAGCTACACTGCACACAGAGACAAAAGAGCATCTTCGTTTCAGTTGCGTTACCTTCCTCATAAAGACTGGACTAGCTGCGTTTACAGCGCAGACGGGTCATGTTTGTTGAGTTTTCTACAGTAATTTAGATAGCATTTTTAGTCGCTACTTTCTGAAACACAGCCCACCATTCCGCAAACATTCATGTTCTGTTCCTACATATATGGCCTTGCATGGCTTCCAGGAGAAATGTTTCCTAAAATATAAGATGTAACTTAAACTTGGCTGTATAGGCAAAGGAAAACTAATTATAGAAAAACAAAAATATTGCCTCAAATCCAAGGAGTTTGAGACAGGAAAGTTTCTATCATTCCTCTTTAGAACTTAGAGCGCATTCACATTTAAGGTTTTCCCAGAAGCCAGTTCTGAACTTTCTCAGAAAGAATTCAGAAAAGTGGGACAAACAGCATTTCCAGTGATTCTTCAATCTTTTACAATGGACAATATTTAAAAAAAAAATAAATTATCATCATCCAGTAGAGGTGCGTATCTCTGTAGAGTAAATGCCAACTGACCATAGCTTTGCTAATCTGGATTACTTTTTATGGATTTATGAGAAAGTAGTCTGTGAGCTCCCAACGGGTCTGCAGACCACCAAGTGAAAAAACCTCTGACCTAATCTATTCCGGCATTTATAGCATAGCACAGCAGTGGGCACACTCTGTTTAGGTAATACAGATCAACAAAGTCTCCGGTCACTGACTCCTTTGGCAGTATTGAAAATTAGTGCTTGGGGTAGGTTCCTGAAAGCTCAGGGGTAAGATGATGGGTGTGTGAATGTAATTCTGGCAAGAAGTGGACTGTTCATCAGATAAAGTGATCTGGTGTGTCGCACAGATGATCACAAGTGCCTGATGGCTGTACCACGAATGGCAAAAAGCTAAGGCCCTGATCCCGAGAATAAGAATGACATCAGTGGTGCTGCTTCTAATTAGACTGCTGATGCGTGCAGAGCTACTCCATCAGGTATCTTTATGGGTCTGGATGCCAAGGAAAGTGTGGGGAAATGTAGAGAATGTGTGTGTTTTCTTATTTTCATGTAGATGAAAACAAGGGGAATCAAAGTCTTAGGCTCTAAAATCTGAAGATGCTTCAGGCTGTTCTATGAATAAAACCACCACTGCCTTATTTTCACAGTGAAAAAACACCTTGGGGGGGAAGGATATTTTTGTAGTAAAGTACAACTTTTTACGATGCGTAGCAGTGTAAGTGCCGTTTCATTATTGGGTAGGTAGGTGGGTGAGATGGCAGGATAAATGACTGGGTTTGCATGGATGAGTAACGACCCAATTCCTCTGTTGAACTTCGGTGTGATTCTTTGGCAGACTAATATTGCTGTGGAGGCTGTATTAATTTGTATTTGCATACTATGGGGATCACTTTCCACAGATCGCCTTAATTCTGTGTCTGAGATTATGCTGAATCTTCCCCGTGGTGTTTATTACCTCCTACTGTATTTGCTCAGGAATTCTGCTCAAAAGGGGGAGTTCTCCTTTGCTCAGGGAGCACAGGTGCATGGTGTGAGGTAAAGCGGTTGATGTGGAAAATGAAGAAATCCGCATTCAAACATACTTTTTTTTTTTTTTTTTTGATAATGGGAAGTTTAGGATGTAATTTGGTGCCCAACGTAAGATAATTTCGTTTCCTGCTAGAAGGACGTGAACTGAACCGCAGTATGTGTTAGCTCTTTCTAGTCTTTGGGAAGTATCAAAGTTAGGGAGCTGGAGGGATAACGCCGGGGGCTGAGACTAGGGAGCCTGCAGTTTTATTCTTGCCCTGGCAATTACGCGCCATGTATGTGGCCAGAGCATTTAACTCTTAACGTGCCTCAGTTTCTCTGCCTGAAAAACAGCGAGTTACGCGTTATGCATAGGGAGCCTGTGCAGCACTGTAATTCCCGGTTGTGAAATCGGCTTAGATTTCTTGGAGAGAAGAGTTAAATCGTCGCAGGGCACCGCCAGCAGTGCCACAGGCGGGATCTGGGCGCAGACACGTCCCATTTCCCAGCTGCCAGCCTTGCAACGCTGCCTCCCATCTTCATTTCCGAGCCCGCCTGAATGCAAGCGAGGACGCGGGCGGGAGCCGGGCGGCCGCGCAGCCCGGGGCTCCGGCCAAGTCGGCGCAGCGGGGAGCGAGGAGCTCCCCGGAAAGCCGCCCGCCTCCGCGGGCGAGGGGGAGACGGCGGCGAGCCCCGACCCGGCAGGCGGGAGCCCCCCGCGCTGGCTGCGGGGCTCCGGCCAGGCCCGCGAAGAGTTAACGACGGCTCCCCCGGGGCCGCCGCCGCCGCCTCCCCACCCCGGCGCTACGTTATTATTATTATTTCCCCCCCTTCCCTCGCCTTCCAGTTTTGGCAGGGGATTAAAGTAGCTCCCCCCTGTGGCAGCAGTGACCCAGAAACGAGTTTGATTCACGGAGTCCTTCCTCCATAACAAGTACAAACGTCAGTCAGAGGGAGTCTGTGTGTGTGTGTGAGAGTGAGCGCGGGTGCGTGCCTCTGTGTGTGTGTGTGTGGCGCAGGGAGCCGCTCTCCGCGCCCGCTCCCCGGCGCCGCGCCGAACTCATGAGGCGGCCCCGAGCCCTCCGCGCAGGGGGAGCCCGGCCGCGCCGCCCGCCCTCGCCGCCGCCGCCGCCTCGCCCTCGCCGCCCCGCCGCCGCCGCCGCCGCCAGCAGGTAACCGTGCCCGCCGCCGCCCCGCCGCCGCAGCGCCAGCCGGGGGAGCCGCCAGCACAGCCATATTTGATGGTTTTTTTTGTCGCTCCGGAGGCGGCGAGAGAGCAGTTTCGTGCCGAAGGTCGCTGCCTAGTGGAAATAAGATAGTACGTCATTAACATGGCGCCAAGAGCCGTGCGGCTCGGTACGGGGCGAGGGGAGGCGGCCGAGTTGCGGCTCCGCTATCCCACAAGCAACTTGTGCCGGGCTGGGGCGGGCGGGAGGGACGGGGCGGTGGGAGGAGGGAGGGGAGGCTGTGCCGCCGCTCGGCGCGGCGGGCCGGTGCCGGCAGCGGCGGGCGGCTTTTTGTTCCGCTGCGGGCTCCGGCGCGGCAACTCAGGACCGCGCGGCTTTCAAGGTGCAGCGGCCAAGTGAGCTCCCGGCTGAGCCGAGCCGCGCTCCCGGCCCCGCGCCTCGGGCGTCGCTGCGGGCTGCGCCGCGGGGGGCGCCCGGGGGGGGGCACCGGCGGGCATCACCCTCCGCGGAAAGTCGGAAGCGTTGGAGCAACTTGGTAGACAGATGGCAACGGCAGAGCGCAGGTCCTGCTCGGATATTGATGTGTAGGAAGGGGGCGGGGGGGAGCCATGGCCAGTGTCTGTCACCGTGTCACCCACATATCCACGGGAGCCGTCGCCTCTCGTCGAGGGCGGGGAGCGTGTGCGTGGGGGAGGAGGTGTTGGTGTGCAGGAGCAGCTTTGTAGTTACACCGATCCCCCCGGTCGCACTTGGCTTTCGCTTGTAGGGGGAAAAAAAAAAAATGCTTGGAAAGCATAAAAACTGCTCATCGGTGAAATTAAGCAGAAGTTGCCTTTCGGAGCGGGAGAGCCGCAGCCGGTTAGTCGTGTGCTCGACGGGCGCAGGAGGGGGTGCTCAGGGGCACCGCTGGCGGGGGACGGCGGCGGGGCGGGCTGTCATAGGTGCTCCGGTGCCGTGTCCCCCCTCTCCCCCGCCCCCCGAGGCGAGCGCACGGTGTCTCCTGCCGGAGAGCAACTTGCGGGAGCCCTGAAGTGCACGTGTTGGAGAGCGTGTGCGCGGGGGGGAGGCGTGCGGAGCTGCCCGGGCCCGCCGGCGAGGGAGGGCGTCCCTGCCGCCGGGCCGGCGGGGCAGCGGCCGGCAGGTGCACGGCGGCCCCGCAGCGCCCTTACCCCCGCCCCGGGTTGGGGAGTTGAAGTGCGAGAGCGGGGCGCCGGCAGGAGCGGAGGACACGGCGGGGCCGGGGGGGGGGAGGCGGTGTAAACTTGGGCAAGGCGCGGCGGGACCCCCTCCCGCGGCTCGGCGGGTGCCTCGGGGCAGGACGTTGCTCTGCCGGCCTCCCGGGGCGGCTGCGGCGCGCCGGGCTGAATCGGCGTGGCCGTGCCGGAGTTTGTTGACGAGGGAACGGAACGTCACCGGCGGTGTCGAAACGCGAACGTAACGTAACAGAACAACAAGCGCGGGGGAGCGGCGGCGAACGCCTGAAGTTGCTCGGGCGGCAGTCAGGGTAGCTCAGCGATTTCGCTCTTCCCTCGGGGCCTGGCAAGCGAGACGGGTCTGGGCTGCGGCGTGCCGGAGAACCGCGTTCTGTGTGTGTAACGGTCCGTCCTCGGCCTCCCGCAGAAGGCGAGTGCGGCTCTAGCGATTATTCCACTTGCTGAAATTAGACAAAGCCGCCCTGATGCTGCTGCTGCTACCCTGCCCGTCACTGGGCTCGGGTAGTCGCCTGCTCGGAGGATGGTTTTTATTATTACTATTTTTTTTTTTTTTTTTTTTTTTTTTTTTGCTTTTCCCTTCCCGTTCGCGCCCGCCAGTTCATTGCTGATAGGCGGTAGGGTGTTCATTATTTTGGGGAGGGTGGAGGCAAAGGGTGTTTGTTTGTTTGCACCGCCTGCTGGTTGGTTTCCTGTGACAAGAGGTGATACACAGTTTCCAGAACTGTCTGGGAGTGGGAGGAGAGACAGACACAGAAAATGAGCTCAAGTCTCCTCCGTGCTGCTGCTGCCGCTCAATCAGCCAAACCGCCGTCCCGTCCCGTGTCGTCCCCCGCCCTTCCCCTCCAACCCCGATCTCAGCGTGGAGCTGGGGGCGGGTGGGGAAGGTGCTCTGGCCGTTTTCGGCAGTGACAGGGGTTCGGGGCTTCGGGAGCGGAGCCGGGGGCACCAAGTTTGATTTGCAGCCGGGTCCGAGCGGATTGGTGCGGCCGGCGGCGGGGAGGAGCGGGAGAGGGAGCCGGGAGGAGGAGGAGGTGGGGGCGAGCCGTGCCGTTTCAAACGGAAAGCGGCGGCCGTGCCGCTGCCCAGGAAGGTGCCACCCCCTCGGGGGAGGTGTAGCCCGGCAGCAGCCGGGCAGGGAGGCGGCTCAGTCTCCTCTCCCCGCCGCTGTCCGGGTCTCGGCGGCGCCAGGAGCCCTCGGCGCGGGCGTTAACGGCCGGCGGGCGCCTGAGGCGCCGCGCGCGTGTGGGCAGCCGCCGCCCGGCCGGGAGCTGAGGCGGGATCGCTGCGGGAGGAGGAGGAGGAGGGAGAGCCGCCCCGGAGCCGGCGAGCGTGAGGCGCCGCTTTTGAATTTACTCTTCAAGCCCCGGCTCCCGCCCTCTGGAAAGGCGGCCCTGAGCTGGCAGCCGTTGGCTCGGCGGGTGGCGACCGCTCGTTAGGATCGGTAGAAGCGCCGCTCACCTGTGAGACGATTTCAGAAAAACCCCGCTTCCCGGGCGGAGTGCGTGTCTCTGACTAACTTCTCCCTCGGTCTCCTTCTTTTCCTTCAGCTGACAGCTTTATTCCAAGAAAGTTTATTAGATTTCACCCGTAGGTGAAGTCCGTGGACTCTTGAGACCTGTCAGTCGGTCCAGTAAGAACTGGCCATGTGTGACATGCAAACGACTGGTTTGTGCGGCTGCACACAAGCATTAAAAATAGATTGCCTCTCCTTGGATAGCTGTTAGGTAGTATTAGAAATTACGGTAGCGTTTAGCGACACATCTTAGTTGACATTTTAATGTTAAAGCGGGAAGATGCTTTTATGCTAGCCCTGTTTTTTCTTTTTAGAGAAAGATTTAGCTGTGATTGGGAATAATTTCTTTTTTGAGCAGGCACTGTCTTTTAAGTAAGTTAGAGGCTGCCCACTCTTACAAACCTAAAACCTTCATAAAAGTTATGCCAAAATATGCTTGTTATGATTCTATTTCTAGAGGTTTCTCACACTCAGTGGGATATTGTTGAAACAGCAAGGGTTGTACGTTTTAGTGGCAGGATTTTCCCTCTGGCTTCAGATACCACTCGCTCCCTGCTTTTGAGCTATGTTTAATACATATGTTTAAAATAAAATAATAATAATAAACTCCCCTTTCTCGTCACAGCTGCAAATTTCCCTTCCAGCTTCTCTGGTTTCATTCCCAATTCACAGAATAGAGTAAAAAAAACTTCCAGTCTTTCCTCAAATGTTTTCTCCATGTGGTTAGTACTACTGCTTCGCGCTCCTGTTTTCAGCTGGAGCTGACCAAGCTAACAGCTTTTTCTAGATGGAAGAGATGAATTACAGTGGGTGCAGGGTGGGTTGAGTTAATTCATGGAGCCCAATTTATCACTGCTCAAGATTTTGGGCAGTCAGTTTCACCAGCACAGTTTGGGAATAATTTGCTGCCACTGCCCAGATTGTAAGGTAACGTTATGAGCTGACTTGCACAGGTGCATAAATGAACATGTGGATTGCTGAGAAGTGTTGGGGCTGATACGTCCAAATTGCGCTTCTGCCTTTCCTTGTGAAGTTTTGAATAGGTGCGCTGAAGGCAGTAGAAATACTCCTTGTGGAGAACAGTCTTGGCCTTGGAACATACTTTTTTGTTTTGTGAGACTTGGAGGATTTTTTTCTGCAAATTTAAGGTTTGTGGCTTTTTTGTAGTGTGGACTGTGCTACATAATACTGTAGTATTTCATTTAAGAACTCTTCTTGTATCTTCATGACTATAAAATGTAGCTGTTGAAGGTTTCATAGGCGATAAAGAAGAATTATAAAGTTTTAGATGGATGGATTTTAATAGTATAACTTCATTCTGATGTAGTTCCTTTTTTTTTTTTTGTTTTTGTTTTTGCTTGGGCATAGAAGGAAGAAACCTTTTTTTTTTTTTTTTTCTTGCTATGTCAGGTGTCAGTTGGTGAAGACCGGGTTGGTGTCATAACAAGCTATTTAAAAGAAGTACAGTAGTAGAAGCCAAATGTCTTCATCTACTATCCATTTCGTTAAGAGTATGTCACACTTTACTTCCATTTGTACAATAAGTGTTTTGAAGCGATTTCTCGTGTACTAGAGATAATTAGGTCCTGGTTTCATTGCAGTTACTGGGCTGCTTTCAGGAGAAGCCAGTTTTTCGGTTTGTCTTCAGGGTGTACATCTGTCATAATTCTGCTTTCTTCCCATTCTGTCTCTGCAGCTGTTCAGTGCAGTTTATTATAGTGACATCCGTTAACACGGTTACAGTTAATTGTCTGTCAGAGTTTGAATTATGCACTCTTTTTACCCAGAGGTTTATACAGCCCTTTAAAGCACTTTAGTAAGAGTTGTGCTATGTAAAACCTTTGACCTGAGGATGTAGATTTTTTCACGTATAATTTTTAAAAATTTGGTTCTGTTTAGCTATTTGCATAACAAAGACTGACACACTTCACATCTTTCTCTTTGATCATCTCTCTACTTGGGGTCAAACTGAGTGAAAAAGTATACCATGTTCTTAACTGTGCAGTAGTAGCGTAAAAAGTTCTGTGGTGTGTCGCACATGGATGTACGTGTGTGCACACTGCCACACCGGGGTAATGTCTGGATTTCTGCTCTGAGGAAGCTAGGAGAAAGGATTTGGATTTTTTTTTTCACTCGTACCTGTGTAACTCATGGGACTTCAGTGTGGGAGGAAAAAAATGAAAGGAAAGATTTTAGCGTTGCTGTCCAGTGTGGTTTTTGGGTCTTGTTGGTTGTTTTGATCTCTTGCAGAACTAAGAATGCAGGAGCACGATAATGCATACTGGTAAAAATAGTGAGTTTGCTGTACTGCGTCATGTTGCTTATTCTAACCTACTGCACTGCATCTGCCAGCGAATACTGGGAAGTAGGCAGAAATGTCTGTATTCCTAACTGTATCTAGCTATTTGCGTAGACTTTGATGTTTGTTGCTCACCTCTACAAGGATATGTAAATCCAAATGTTATTTTGTGGCCTGACATTGATTATATTGGATTATCATCTAGTAATTTCATTTGCATAGCTTTTTACAAGTATTTTGAAAAAGGCTTAGTGCTCTTTTCAAAATACAGTAGCCAGAAGAAGTGTTTCAGGCATTGTAATCTTGCCTTTAAAAACCATCTGAGCAATTGTACAATGTAAGTCCGGAGGTGCGTTTGTACGTTTGAAGTTTGTACCTAATCAACGAGTAAAACCCAGAGCTTAGCTTTCAGAGGTAGCGTGATGAAAAAGGATGGAACAGCCACTGGTGACGTGTCTCTGTAAAGCACAGTGCCTTCAGCCTCTGGAGCAGCACAGCAAAACGCGTTGCAACCTGTGCCAGCCTCACCAGTACTGCCCCGGTATGGGTAGCTCATCTGAGGGTGCTTGGTGGCTAAAAAGTCATGGCCTCTGCCCCATCTTTGCCATTGCGGTGGTGTGATTGCACAAAGTGCTCTTAGATACTTTGTCAACCCTTGGAAATGGGGTGACATTGCCAGCAGAGTTACGGTGGTTTCTATAAAGCTGTGTTTGCTTGAAGGCTGGCATTTGCCTGAGTCCACTTTAACCCCTCCCAATAAATGGGTAAATGTTATAATGGAGTTCTCGGGAGAAATAACTATCAGTGTGCTGTGTGTTGGTCTGTCTGATTTCTGAAAGGGTGATTTTAACATGAAGTAACAATCATCTCTCAAGGAAAGGAAAGTGAAACGATGTACAAAAGTCACTGGGTTATTAGGAATTTACATGTGTCACTGAAAACTCAGGGAATGTTTGGCTTGGTGATGCAGCAGCCTTTGTTACATGAGGGCTGCTGGACTCTGTTGTAGCTTTTCAAGTGTTGGGCTTACTGTGCAGGCGAACGGTGTATGGGCAAATGCCCTTTTGGGGCTTGTGTAAGAATTTGGGAAAAACAGCTGTAGAAATGTTTGTGATAGAAGATACAGGCTTCAAAGGCACTGCTTGGTTGGCTGCTTCCTTGCTTCAGAGAAGCATTCATTTTGCAAAGGGGTTTGGGAAGTTGTTCTGTGGCATGTGTGGGTGCAGTGAATGTTTTGTGGAAACTTCTGGACTAAACAGCAATTATGTGGTTGCGTGCAGTTGTTGGGAATTGAACTCAGTAACCTGGGTGGTCTCTTCCTGTCCTGCAAGTGTTGCAGGCTGAGTGCATAGTTTTTACTTATTATTGGTATGAATCTTAAATCTTAGCTTAAATATTTCACCCTTTTTATGCTTCCATGTGAATTCTCTTTGCTTACAGGCATAGTGATCATAGCCAGTTTGTACTATTAAACTAGCTGTCGCACAATCAGTCTTGAATGAACCTGCCTCCACTTCTGACCCATTGGAATTGACAGACGTACTTCAGTTTCAGAATGTTTTAATAAGATCAGAGTTGGATCAGATGCATTGTATATGCACCTGAGTATATTAAGTGTATGTCAAAATACAGTCAAGTGAAAAATGCCAACATTTTCATGACTGTGAAGAGTGAGAATTTGAAAGAAAAGTAATGTTGCTGGCACTCAAATCTCAGATTAGGAAAGGAAAGAGAATGAAATAAGTAATTTTACTGAAAAGTTTGATAGTTTTTTCCATCCTGCCTTTTTTCAGTATAAAAGTACCTTCTTATTTTTAGTTAAGGATGTCCCATGAAGAATGAGTTACTATAGTTGTTTTGTTGGTTTGGTGTTCTTTTTTTCTTTCCTTGAAGATTAGAAAAGCATTACTTGAATTCACAGTATTCTCTAAACTTGCTGGGAAAATGTGTATGTCTGTGGTTGAACAGGGAAAGCCTGCACCTTCAGTCTGCACCTAAACCATCACTATCCATAATCCGTGTTTATTTTTAATGCAGTTCTTGCATGACTTTGAGGTCACCATCACCTGATAGAAACTGGTAAGTCTTTGAGACAGAGGCACTGTGATGCCCTTAAGAGCAGCAGCATTTCAATCTGTGTGGTTGTAATTCTTATTAGCTGTTCTAGTGTTCTCCCTAGAACGTGTGTTCTGAACTGTGGATATGAACATCTGGTGGGAACAGTTTAAAATAATTTTAGAAGTTGAAAAAAAGCTGTTTTATTACTTCTAATGACAAAAATTCTAGGGAGTTAATCTTACGCGGTTTGAGACTTGCTCTAAGAAGCCAAATGCTGCTTTTCCATCTGTGATTTAGCTCCCCGTAAACTCAGGATAGGTTCAAAGATGGGAAAATGAGATCTCTGGATTTTAACTCTTTTTTTCACATGCACCTATAAAGGAATCTTACAGAAGCATCATCAAATGGGGTATTTTTTTTCATGATACTTTTGAGAACACAGGCTTTTCAATGTGGCCAACTTCAGAAACCTGACTAGAGTGGACAAGGAAATTAGCCGCCTTATCTAATACTCTGTGCTCCCGGACAGTGGCTGCTGTTCTGGCTTCTCTTATCTCCTGAAGAACTGTGGAGAGTGCTTGAATTGGGAGGTGTGAATACCACTCTCTCCTTTAAACAACAACAAAGATGTTTAGTTTGGTTTTTAAAGACATGTGGTAGGAAGGAGAAGCTTCTGGGTCTTTCCTTATTTTGTGAATTTGCAGAAGGTATGGCTAGGAGAAGATGAACTCAAAATACACTTATCCAAAAAGATGTGGAGGAGCAGAATTTCAGATTTTATTGTTCATTGCAGGCTCATGAGTGTGTCTCAGTGCATATACGCTGTGTTATTTTGCTTTACAGCACATAGTACTTTTCAGACTATGTGGGAGCGAATCAAGAAGTTGAGGAGTTTGACCAGGAATATACAAGTTACATCTCTGAGTGTCCTAGTTTCAGCTGGGATAGAGTTAACTGTCTTCCTAGTAGCTGGTACAGTGCTATGTTTTGAGTTCAGTATGTGAAGAATGTTGATAACACTGATGTTTTCAGTTGTTGCTAGTAGTGTTTAGACTAATGTCAAGGATTTTTCAGCTTCTCATGCCCAGCCAGCGAGAAAGCTGGAGGGGCACAAGAAGTTGGCACAGGACACAGCCAGGGCCCCTGACCCAAACTGGCCAACAGGATATTCCGTGTGACGTCCCGTCTAGTATAGGAACTGGGGAGTGGGGACGGGGAATCGCCCCTCAGGGGACTAGCTGGGTGTTGGTCGGCGGGTGGTGAGCAATTGCACTGCGCATCATTTGTACATTCCAATCCTTTCATTATTGCTGTTGTCATTTTATTAGTGTTATCATTATCATTATTCGTTTCTTCTTTTCTGTTCTATTAAACTGTTCTTATCTCAACCTGTGGGTTTTGCTTCTTTTTCCCAATTTTCTCCCCCATCCCACTGGGTGGGGGGGGGGGGAGGAGTGAGTGAGCGGCTGCGTGGTGCTTAGTTGCTGGCTGGGGTTAAACCACGACACTGAGATAATTAATTTTTCTGTATTTTCTTACATATCCTCTTTAACTTTGTTTATGGGAGATATTTCCATTCTAAGTGAGTATGTTGTATATTGCTATTGTTAATATTTCTTTCAGTTACAGGAAAAGTATGCAAACTACTAGAAAAAGTACCTTACAGAATAGGTATTTATCCCCCTAGTCTTGGCCTTGTAGCAGCTGATTGATTTTTCAGTTCTGTCTTATCCTGTTTTGGATCTGAATGTTGGCTTTCTGTCTTTATAAGTGACCGTATCAGAACTTGGCTCTGGATCTACTACATTTATCCCAGATCTGTATTCAGATGATTTTGATGGGCCAGGCTGGTCTGTGTATTGATTCATTGGCAACATTTCCATCTGCCATACACACAAAGTTCTAGTCTGCTTCAAAGCAATTCTTTTGGAGCGAATTCTTCTAGCTCTGTAAGAGGTTGTCATTTATGATTCTTTATTCTCTGGCATGAGACATTACATGTGAACCTTCACTCTGTGAAATGGTGACAAAAGATCTTGAAGCGAACCATTCAGTTTCTCTTTACCTTTAGTGAGCAAAGTTTTCAAAGACAGCCATACTAAGTCCCACTCTGGAAAGTCACTCTGTGGGAAGGAGGCTTCCCCCCACCTCTGTTTGCATGTACAATATGAAAAAGGAGGCAATCTTGCAATGCTTGGCCTATTACAAGTATATTAAGTTCACTGGAAGTGTAAAATACAGTCTCCGGTTCAGTTGCTTGTGATTTGCTAGTGACGGTAAAATTAATTTCCTCAAAAAAAAAAAAAAAAAAAAAGCTTATTTCTTTTATATGAATCACTTTTGGAAGGGAAGATATTTTTGTGCTTTTTTGGAAATAGTGTCAGGCTTTGGTTAGGCTTTTTGGGTTTCCTTATTTTGGGAATTAGTCTTATAAAAGTTGAAAGCATTATTGAGTTTATTACAATGAGATGTGTTCTCAGTGAACAAAGTTGAAGTAGTTAGCTGCATACTGAAGGGTCAGTGAAAAGAGTTTTGTTGAAAGGTTTCTCGGAAATCTCAACTCCCATGAAAATGAGGAGGTTAGATTTTCTGCACCTACCTAGAAGGAAAAAAGTATTTTGGCATCTGTTTTCCAAGTCTGTGCCCCAGGGGTATGTATGAGGGCTTTTCTGCTAGGAGAACACCCAGACCTTGTTGATACCAGGATTGATATGTGGTAAGCAAAGACTCAGGGGATTTGATGTGCATCTAGAGTCCTTGTCAGTTTAACTTACGGTGGATATGCCTTTCTGCACTTGTCATGTTTTTTTCTGCTCTTCAACTTACAGTTTTTAATAGCTTTTTACATGTAAATGCTGACTAGCTATTTACAGCTTCCTTAATTTTTCTGAATTTGGTTTCATTCCACAGAGAATACATGCAAAAATACCAGTGCTCTGTGAATAGCAGTTAAAAAGATACAGAACTTTTTGCCTTTACATCACCAGTTCATGTGCAGTTGAACTCAATATTAGTAGAAGTCTGGCAGTTTGGAGGAGCTTCTGTGTAATCAGTTGGTGGTCTGATTCCTGAAAGACAGTTAGTGTTAGGCATGGTGCTGGAAATGTGCCTGCAGGAGGAAGCAACTCTCTTACCTTAGAGGGTGGTGCCTTCCAGTGCACAGATGATGCATGTTTAATGTTTAGTTAATCTGGGAAAACTTGGCTTGCTACTGCTGATGTTTCTTTTTTTTTGTATGTAAGTGGATGACTTTAGTCTTTGATTTCATAAATCTGGCACTTTAAACAGGAATAAAATGGTGCCAAAACATACTAGCCAAAGTAAATATTTACACAAGCAGTAAAAATGTTATTGTATTGCAAATCTAGTGTCAGAATGGGCAGGGGAAGCTAAGTATGTTGACTGCAGATATTTAGTGATTTTAAGACCTCTCAGAACAAAATACACTTTTGTTTTGGGGTGAAAGTGTTGGTGGGGTTGTCATTGGTGCTCTCCAGTTTTGTTCACCTGCTTGTATGATGACTGTCTAATTAAGCATCCTCCTTGAGATACTCACTGCTCATATTTCAGATGCTGTTTAAAGTTGTTTGTTTTCCTTCGTGTGTTGTAAATCCTCGAATGCCATCAGAAACACAACTTGATGACTGTGTATTATTATCTTGGGTTAAGTGCTGTCTCATTGCTTTGCAGGCTGCCTGCTGTTTCCCGTGGAGATCATGAAACGACGTCGGCTTCCTAGCAGCAGTGAGGATTCTGACGACAATGGCAGTAAGTGCTCCTTTGTTGTAGAGTGCAGTAGGTTATGAGTTTGAAAACACGTTTTAATGCAGTGTTTTATGTGACAGAGGCATTTTGCATATTGGTTGAACTGGTAGAAATGTGTATTAATAAGGATCTAGTTTTGAACTCAAGTCATTCTGAGCACAGGTGGGCAGTAGATTCAGGATCCCTCCACTGTATTGATCATACAGTGTTAGTTAGTAAGATAAAACAAGAGAAAAAGTCGGTCGTCCTCTTGAAAATCTTTGCAAGCAGTATAATTTATCATTACAAGGACAGAACTTGCATGGAGACATCTGCTAACGTTATCCACAGCTTATTATTTAATAGAAGTTTGCATTAGGATTTTAAAATTGCTTCAGTGTTCTCATACTTTCTCATGCAATGGAAAGGTATATTGCTTCAAACTGAAGTAGGAAAGATTGGTGGTGCATAAAAGTTGTTTCTTACTTCATTTGAAGATTATCTTATTTGAGGAATAACTTTCAAGAATTTGAATTCAGTAGATCAGTTATTTGGATACAGAATGTATTTATTTTTTTTAACTGTTTCTATACTGACATAACTAACACTGAGCCCTGTATGGTATATTTATCTCTTGTGTTTGGATTTGAGGGATTGATAATCTTTCATTTAAGCAGGAAAAAAAAAAGAGGGAGGGGGATAAAATGGCAGTTTGGGAAATGTGCCAAGGTGTTTTATTTGCCCAAACAAGCAAGTTGATTGTACTTGACAATAGTACAGCTTAGCCAGTTGTCCGAGAGATTTTCCTGGTTTTAATTTGATCTGTCTGGGTGCACATCTTCAAATCTGAAGTCTTTTGTGAGACTTCAGTCTGAAATGTAACAGAAAATGGTCAGGGAGGTTTTCCAGGTGCTTTTGAAAGCTTTATTCCGAGAACCTTGTGTTGCACTGTGGCCCTGCATAGGTGACTACTTCACCTGCATGCGTTTTTTAGGTGTAGCTGTCCTGCATGGGAGTCTGCTCAGGCATGGCCAAATCTGCACCTTAAAACAACCTTAGGCAAACTATTGCTGAAATGAAGGAGTGATAAAAGGATTGGAGGAGGTGAGAACTAGCAAGCTGATTAGGAGTTAGTCCAAATAAGGTTTGGGTAAAATCTTACTAAAGAGGTGTGGGATTTGGTTTGTTTTTGGAGAGCTACCTGCAGTTGGGGGATTTCGGAAGAAAAAAATCCTGAATCAGACCTGTTTTTTCTTGGTTAGAAGTTTATTTGGGGTTATAAAAATTTAAGTCGGTGTATTTCCTCAAATGTGACATGTACTTCCCCAAAATGAAGATGTGTTTTTACTTGTAAAATAGACAAGTAGCAGCAAATGTGATTTCTTTCGTTAGAATTTTGCTTTACCCTTTTTTCATTCCCTAGCGGCTTTATATAATAGTGTTTCTTTTTGATAATAGTGTTTATTTTCACTCTCTTATCTGTTTTTTTTTTTTTTTTTTTTATACTCTGATCCCTTCATGTGCCTTGTGTTACAGGCTTTACCAAATAAAATATGAAGCAGATAATCTTGGAATTGAAGTTCTGAAATAGATACAATTGACTGATCTATTGCTGATTATAATGCTTGTTTGTAATGTCATTTGATACATAACTATCTGGAATAGAGCTGTTGACTTAACTGAATTATGTTTTCCAAAAAAACTGTATTTTCATCTGTTCCATAGATCAAGATCTAAGAAAATGAGTTAGGAAAAAAACCCCAAACTCTTGTCCTTTTAAGATCTCTCTATTTTAAAGTTTAATTAATATGAATAACTATTTGTTGAATAATTTACATGGCAAAAGGCAGTGAAATTTGTAAAGTATTTTCAAGTATTGTTTGAAATACATACCACTTCCCTTTCATTACACTTTTTTTTTCCTTGACTTGATTATGTTTTTTGCCCCTTGTGAAGTTACTGGGCAAATTCAGATACAGGTTCCTGCATATTCATGCTGTTATTATACACATGTTCAAAAAGATCAAGGGTTAGTAATCAGAAACGGAAATAACATTTAAGGGATGGTCAGCGTCTCCAAGCCTTTTTGTCATTCACTCATCCCTGAGAGCAATGTCTGGCACTCAGGCCCTTTCCCTCCACTTGTCCTGTTACAGGAGATACCAGTACTTCTTTGCAACTGTGTTTGAATGTCAAGGGTCTCCCCCTACAGGTTTCACCTTCATTTAATCTTTTCTTGTCTTTAGTAGAATTGCTGTTTACTCTCACTATTAATTTCTGTATTATCACTTTGTCAGTAGTATCTCCGATTCACGGTACTGATACTAGTGTTAGAAAGGTAAGCAAATTTTGTTGCCTAAAAAAAAAAAAAAAAGATAAAAATTTCTTGGAATTTCTGGGCTTCGTGTTGAAGGCTTTAAGTTTTTCGCTAGCTATTTTTCCTTCTCAGAGTTTCCAGAGGCAGAAAACAATTAAATAGACTATTCTGAGCACTTCAAACAGCTGTCTTCTAATTGAAAAGTTGAAATTTTAATCAACACTTAGTTGGAATCCTATTGCCAAACATCTGCTTCCCTTCAGTCAGTGGCACCTCTTGACCCTCCAGTGTGCTTCATGCATTCCCATCATACTGAACTCGATAGCCCTTCAGCTTAGAGCTCAGCACTGCTCTCCCTCATTTCACAAGGTGAGGATTGGGCCTCCAACTGTTGGGTTTCTTCAGTTCTGAGGTTGTCATACGGTGCCTTAGTAGACTGTGTGATCAGGCATCTCAGATTCATCATGAGTGTTACTGGATCAATGTTGTTGGAGTAACCTGAATGATGAAGCTTGTCTGGGGTAGACTCCAGCGTGTAGACTAGTGCCACCTGGAAAATATTTTGGCGTGAAGAAATCGACATTTTATTTTATTGAACTCAGGAACCTGCATATTGATAAGGTAATTATAATGATGCTACTAATAATGGAATTTATCTAAAAAAATAAATGAACATACAAAGATTGTTTTCCATTAGATCACTGAACTGAATCAGTTTCCTTGGTAGTCACAAGGTGATAGAAAAACAAACCTCATACCCCAAGCACTAAAAATGTATTATACTGAAGATACAAGCATATCTGTAGCTCTCCAGAGGAAGAGAAAGGTGCCTCTTCTTTTGTGAGATGAAAGAAGGGAGAATCGTTTTCATTTAGGGGTGAAATATGGAACAGAATAACGCTTAACAACGTAGCTGCAGTCCTAGAGAACATACGTGTATTTACTGACTTATGTAAGGTATTTAGTGTGGGCGGTTATGTATTATTTGCAGTATTTTAAAGCCTTGCAGCTTGAAGACAGAACCTTTGCTTTTCTCATCACTTCTATTTTGCCCTCTGACTTGATTCTTTCCCAAAAGCTAAGTGCAGACTTCAAGCCCCCAAAAGTGTTTATTTTATGTCCTTCAACTTAACTACTGAAAATTGTTAAGCTGTGTGCCCTTAAAATCAGAATTCTAAATCCTCATTTAGACATGGGGCCAAGACAGCGTATTTGAAGCACTGAGCAAGAGGTGTCAGTGGAAGTTGTGCACAGCAGTTCTGCGGTTAGTCCCTGGATATCTGAGTGTGTTCTCAGAGATTTCATTTTCTGAAATTATAGGTCACTTTTGAACATTCTATCCGTGAAATATAATTGAACGAAAAATGGCTGCAGGCATAGTTCTGGATTTTGAACTTTTGTCTAAATACGGAGGAATGGTACTGGGAGAGGCTTGGGGAAGGGTTTAAGATCATTGGCACCTGAAAGTAATCCTTTTTTTGTCATCTGGCAGCTTGTTAGTTTCTGTCCCTTTCCAGATAATGTATTACAGCAGCTATAATAGATATTAAGTAAATTAGTAATGTTTACCTCAAACTCATCTATGTCCTTCTTATCTGCATGGCTGGCTAGGGCTTTGATAGTTTTTAAGCAATTTTTGTTACATTGTATTTCAGCTTGCTCCTCCATTGCAAAAACTACTTCTCTTTATGATTCCAGGTCTTACTCTAATTAAATGTTAGATACTGAAGCCGTTTTATTTTTCCTGCTCAGTGTTTGACCTTACTTTTTAGCCTCCTTGGTCTGTAAATCTGCAAAGGTGGTTTGTGCTGCATGTTCCACGTGCTTTGTTTCCTGGTGAGATAAAGTTGTGCAGTGGAGTAGTTTCCATTTATAGCTTCAGGGCATTCCTTTTGCACAAATTGCTTGGACATGGGGGCAGATTGTGTTTGAGGCAAGATCTGAAGCTCAGACAGTTGTATTGTAGGGAGCTTGGGTGAAATCCAGGTCCTCCTTGATGTCAAAGAGAGTTTGGTCACTGTTTTCCATGAGCAAGGAATTCAGAGCATGATCTTCTTCACACTTTACTTGCTCCCATGATGCCTCTTCATTTATTCTTGGAGGGATTATCAATTCATCATAATCCTACATGCAGAATGTCTGAGAGAAGAACTGAAGACACTTGCAGATGAAAAACACTTCTAAGATTTACAAGGTTTTGCATCAGTTTCGAGAAATGAAAGATTTAATACTTATGGATAATGGAATATAGTTCTGTAATTTAGATGGACCCTTATTCTATCTTTGCTAAACAAATGTTATTTTAAAGTTAAACATATTTTGCCAATATCCATCGCTCTGACTGAATGATGGGGATCTTAGATTTAGAAAGGGCTTTTCATCCCAGTGGATTCCTGCTGTGTTTGAGATGGATCCCAGAGTGCCTTCACAAAGATTGCCGAGTATATAACCTTAGGTGTGTATGTCATTTACCACAGAATTGCAGCCGCCGCTGGCCTGAAATGTGGCAATTACTTAGCAGCACGCGTAATACTGTGCAGCATTTTATGAAAAGGAAGTGAAGAATATTTTTTGGTTTTCAGTTGAACTGGCTGGTAGGTGAGGGATGGTGATTAAACAACAGAATGTAATGTAGTTACAGTGCTAGAATTTGGGCAAAGCAGCAAGTTTAGTGGTCACTACTATGCTTTTGAAAAAGGTTTTGTGGCATTTGGAGTGATGACAGATGGTCAGAAGTAGCATCTTACCTGAAGGTTAGGCTCACTGGGGCAGGGTGACTTTTGGTCAAGTTGTTACGCTTTTGAGCACTCTTCCAGAGTGATTTGAAAGACTTACCAGGGCTGATAGGATATCACATCTGAGGAGGGGACATCACATAATCATGACTGTTGTTTTTGGAGAGGCACATTTTTCTTTACAAGACTGCTAATACTGAGTACACCTAACTCCACTGGAGCTTTAAGGCCTGACAGCATCATGTTACCAACCTCTGAATGGTAGCTTGGGAGGTGCTTAAATTGACTTTGATAACCTGTATTAAACTTGTGCTAAAGCTTTGTATGCTGTTATGGTAAAACATTGCTACAGTGGGAGGCCTTGGAGCTAGGGAGCTGGAGTGGCTCTTGAGTCTTGTGATTAAAAAATAAGATGGAGTCTAGGAATTCCTCACTGTTAGAAGAGTGACATGTGCCTATGCATGGCTATGTGTGTGTTCTTTGAGATTATAAAACTCAAATGTGTGCTGCTGAGAAAAGGGATGATAGGAGGGAACTTGTATTGAGCTGCTGTGGCAGGGAGCTGCAAAGACTGTTCGTTATATGTGTCAGATACTGAGCAATTGTGCAACGTTGTAAAGCACTGCAGAGATCATATGGATCCATGCATTGTTCAGCAGCTGCAATTGGGTAGTTGTCAAATGACACTAAATTTTTAGTAGGATCGGTGTTGACAAGAGATAAAAGGCTGTTGCTTTTTCTGTTTTGATCTTGAACGAGATTATTGTATAATAATACGCTATTATATAAAGATAAGGAAGATAGATGGGCAAATCCTCCAGCAACAGAAACACAAGAAGGGGAATTTGGCTATGTGAAATGATGTTGTAGGTTGTGTTTGCATACATGCTGCTTTCTCTGTGATAAGGCTTGGAGAGTTCTGCACAGACAGCTCTTTCTGTACCTAACATAATGGAAAACTGCCCTTAGAATAGTCTACTTCTGTTTTCTCTGTGCTGGAATTTGGTTCTAGACATGGAGTTATGTCTAAGTGACACGAAGCCTTACTGTAAAGAGTTGTGGGCCAGGCACTAAATGGGGAGACTGAGCATCTATGTTTTCTCTTCAGGCTGCAGATCTTTCTGACAGTGTGTTGGCAGCAGCACCTAGTTGGTCTCAGAGTGAGTTGAGGAACAGTATAGGCATCTGGAAATGCCAGTGTTAAGCAGAAGTGACAGCTAGACATACATCCACGTCAGGGATGTTTTGCTCTGTTGTGCTGCCTGGTGTAATGGTGTAGTGGGAGTGTGTTTACGGTGGGAGAAATGCTTTCAGACGCCTGGTGATCTGAGGCTTTGAAGTGTTCAGAGGCTGTAGCAGCAGGTAGTTCTCCAGGGACACAGCTGGGTGCCTTGCAGGTGGCTTTACAACAGCCTTGTGCATGATACATAATAGCTGAGCCTTTTCTGCTCATGCTGAGTAGTATATTAGTTGTGGGGTAAAATTTCCTGAGGGCTTGAATTGCTTTTTTGGTCCCGATGAGTTTTCTGTTTTGTTGGGCTTTTTTGGAATCAAAACATATTCTTGACAGATCATTTAATAAATTGATACAGTTAAAATTGATTATGTTTTTCCTTTTGGGAAGTGTGTGTTCTTCACAAATACAGAAAAAGAATTCACACTCCTTGATTGCTTGCTTTTATGATCAGGAGGTGTATGTGTTATATACACCCTGTAGCGGTATTATAAAAACACTATATTTACAGTGTAAGGTGTATATAATAGCCTAGGGGAACAGAAAGTTTTCCTACTCGAGTCTTAGAAGTCACCTTTCCAGCACCAGTAGTGTGCTAGAGCTTTGTCTCTCTTGCTGTGAATTACACCTCGTTTAGTGGTTTGGGATTTCTTCTTGCTTTTTGTCTCTAAGTGGATAAATGCAAAGGGAAAACTGAGACATGTAGTAGGAGTGTGATCCTCCTCCCATAGTTCTCAGTGGTGAAAACCTTTTAAAACACATGAACACATAGGCAACCTGAAAGGATCCTAACTATAAAAGAATCAGAATGGTCTTGGTGTATCTCCTGGACTGATGATGCTAGCTAGGCTACTGTGTTCATCCTTAACTTGCACAATCATGTAGCAGGATAGGCACTTAATAAGACACCTTTTATCTCTGATATCTAATGATGATAGTGATGCATGTTTTGAATGTGTTTGTTTAGCTTCATGCTTTGGAGTTGTGTATTTTTCCTATTCACTGTTATTCACATGGCTTTTGGTAGTGTGGGCTCTCTTAACATCTCATTAATTCTCCATCTGCTGTAGAACTCATTTCTCCCATGAGGTATATAATATTATCTTACAAAAGTTCTACATCTTCCAAATCCCAGTGATTCAGACTTCCCTTGTGTTTTTTTATTTTACCAAAACTGGGTTTAACTTTGTCTTGATCTTTAGTTGTTTTTCTAGTCTTGGTGATCCTAATCCAGTTTGTGACTAAGGCTAGTATTCGGAAAACCGTTGATGAACAACAGTCATTTTGGATACTTAACGCAAGAGCATAATTTTGGTGAAAAGTGTCTGGAATCTTTCTAAAATAACTCAATTAGGTTCACGTGCTTTGATAATACAGAAGAGCTGTTTTGAATCCTGTGTTTGTTTTGACTACAGTAGATTGTTCCTTCTGTATAATCCAGGAATGGTTCTTACTTCGTCTATTTAGATGTAAAAATCAGATCATTAATCACTGAAGTAGCTGTAATTACCTGTGAACTTTTTCTTTCAGTGAGATCCCTCTTCTGGAATAAGTATGAAAATATGGAAAGAATGCTTAAAAGACAAATAACATCCTTCATTTTCCTCTTGCACTTTTATTGGTATACTCAGAGTGGGTGGATTGCTTATTAATGAAAGCAGCTTTGGGTATTTCAGTGACCTGGTCTTGGCACTGTTGAAGGCAGTGATATTTTGCCATTAACTTTAATGGAAGCAGAGTTGAAGCTCTTATTTGAGATTTCAAAAGTCGTTAAATTTAATACTGTTATGGGCTGGATATTTTACTATCATTTGGCTGGCTCCTTCAGTTTCTTGCACTTCTGTGTCTAAGTGGTGGTGGTTGTTTGAATCTGTGAATGCATGCCTTATAGTTGGGTTTCGTTTATTCAGTGAGTAAATGTTTTCCCTATTGAAGTGAAGCCCTTGCCAAAGGTCATCTGTTAGCTACAGTTACAGATCTTAGTGGGTAGTAAAATCTCAGTCCCACGAGAAATTCTTCCGCCTTTTTCTTCTATTATTATGTACAGTCAGTTTACACTGCTCAAAAAAATACAACAGTCTCTTCAGTAACTTACTAATAACATTGTGTGTTTTCACTGTGCATTCACCAATTTTATGTGCAAGGAAACAACTATTACAGAACTATGTAAGAAACTATTTTTTCCCTTATTCATTGTAGGAAGTTAGTTGGCAGGGAAAAAATACTCATTATAATATATCCTGAGGAAGGCTGGCTGCGTTTGAGTTGTCCCTTATGCATGGAAATTTTACCTAGTGTGCTTTCGTATAGCAAACGTAATTTAAATTGAAGATCTGTAGTTTTGACCTTTCATGTTGCATGGAATAGTTAATTAACCCAGTGGCCTAACCCTTGTGTACATGGACTGTGTCTAAAGTAGAAGTACACATTTAAGACTGTTTTGATGTGTAGCATCTGTAGATGATGCAGTAAAGAAATGGTGATGGAAGATATGGTAGGGATTATTGTATTTCTCACCCTTGTAGCTTCTCTGCGGCATGAGAGAGACCTGGAAATCCATCTTTTAACACCTACATTAAAAAAAAAAAAAAGCGGCCATATGCTTGCTTGCTTGTCTTCAGTTTATGATAAGTTGTCATCAGAGCTGAATTAAAAGCACACGGGTAAAGATCCAGAAGTACATCATACTGCTACTGCTCTAATTTTGCCAGATGCATGAACTACTTGGGAAGAACTGCATTAAAGCCTCCAGACTCACCAGCTCTACACCCACAGAATCAAACACCACTTCGCCGATACAGCTTGTTGTTCTTACCTCCTTATCTTGTATTCAGGCGCCCTCCCCCAGGTCCAACAGTGTACAAAACACTCATACCCACAAATGAATTAGAGATTTCAAAGTGTCTGACTAGCTCGTGCAGTGGTCCAACTAGCTGAATACCTCAGTGGCAGATAGTTGGTCAGATATTAATGTCTTGCCGATGGAAAATACCAGAACCCACGAGAAGGGAATGCTAATCTGTGTGGGTATGTGTGTGGTCTATGTATTCTAGTGAGGCTGTTGATTAAAGAAATCACATCTCTCTGAATGTTAAAATGTTAATATTGTTATATTGCAGGAAAAAGCTGTTTTTCTGTTCTGAATTTTAGCTGTGTATCTGACACTTTCTGAGTGATTTCACTTACTCCCCTCTGACTTTTTTAGGTTGAGTTTGGGTATGGGCTGATAGGATCCTCAGAAGGAGTTTATACTGCTCCTTTTGTTTTTTTCTCTAGTCTTCAAGAGAACATTTAAATAGAGTGGTAGTTAAATGATCTTCGAGTCTGGCTTTCCACACAGATTAGTAAATGGCAGTTGGTCACTTTTCCCCCCCTTTTTTTATCGTTCAGAGAAAGAGAAAAATATAATTGTAAAATAGGGTGGCTTAGGAAGAGTGCCCATGACTTTTTAAAAAACTTTCAAATCACCAGCTTTTATACTGAAACACTAACATTTGCTTAAAATAATCTTTTCTGTGTTCTTACCTCAGAATATAAGGTTTTTAGCTGTTTGCTGCGTACCTTGCTTCAATTTTGACAATTAATGCCCAGAGTTGCAAAATCTGTGTTCATCTGTCAGAGTTCAACATGTAGGTCCTAGCTTCCCTATCATGTAGGCCTTACTACAAGTCCTTCATCTCTACAACCCATAAGGACTTACTGGCTTTTTTTTCATTACTGCTGTGTAGTTGGCAGTGGAAAATACCTGCTGTACCTGTAAGTCTTACTGAATTAAAATTAGTTGATTTGCACAGGTATAATATACTGTGGTGTCAAAGCACTACCTTGTCAGTGGAGTGTAGATTCTTTCTCTTTTTCCTTTTCTCCTGTTAAAATATTTCTGAAAGCTGACAGAGACTCTGTCAAAAGGTTTCAAGGCAAAAAGGTGTAATTTGTTTGGAATGTAATGAATAATTATGCAGACAAAAATTGTACAACTACACTGAGAGATTTGCTCAGGAGAAGAGACTACAACTTGTTTTGTGGGCTCTACTGTGTGTGCATGACAGCGTGTGTCATTTTGAAAAGGCTTACTCTGGTAAAAATTGGGTAACTGATACAGTTATTTAGGACATCAATACATTAGCTTCAAAGAGTACATCTCAGGCTATCAGCGGACCTCCTGGTCAGTTACTAATTTGCAGAGAGTGGTTTATTGATGCTCAGGGGGAAGGATGTTAATGAGGTAGCTTTCTTCAGATGCTGGGTGGAAGGCTGTTAAGTGCAGTGCAGCCAATACATGCATGTATCAGTCGAAAATTATAAACAAAACCAGAGTAGCGATCACAGAAGTTTACAACTGAGTAACTTTTATTTTCTGGCTCATTTTGAAAGAGTCTTTTGGAGGTTTGTCATAGAAGCCTGTTTCTGGCTTGACTTACTTATACAGTCCAGCTGAACTCAGTTGGCCGCCTTGGGTGTGCAGAGAGAGTAAAGGCTTTTATTGATAGATGGCAGCGTGTCTGCAAATGATCATTTCTGTATCCTAGGTCTGTCCACCTGGTCCCAGCATTCCAGATCTCGACATCGGAGGACTTCATGTTCCAGACATGAAGATCGAAAACCTTCTGAGGTATTTCCGGAATTTGATTTGCATTTTGTTACATCTGTCAAATACAAAGCTGTATACATGTTCTGGTAATGGATCCATTTCTTCAGATTTACATTTTCTTTTCTTTTTGCTACATTTTAGCTGGCACCTGCCCTCCACCCCCCCTTTTTACCAGGAGATTAGGTAGTTCAGCTGTTGGCACAGCCACTGCCAGCCCCAGTTTCGATCTGTGAATTTTGTTAGTCTGACACCCATTCAACATAGCTGCTGAGTCTTTCTTCTAGTATTTTAGGCATCAGGGTTTATTTGTAGCTTGATTTGTGAACAGTGAAAATTTACATTAGGTGCATTTATTTTGTAGTTTGTATTGGGTCTTGGTATGTGATCTTTGTTAAAGTGCTTGTCAAACTAGAAATCTGCTTCTTGACAGGTCTGTTTTGTGTAGTGCTTTGAGGAAATTTATCAAGGGAGATAGAAATCTTTGAACTTCCCAGGATGGATCAACTGTTAGTAACACATAAATGTGATCCAGTTCTTTGGAAATACTCTTGCTGACTCTCGCCTGTCTTCAGGCAAATACTACACTGCGGACTTTGTAGAGGTTGCAAAGAAAGCATTAGCTTTGGGAGATGGAATTTCTTCATTTAACATATTTGCCCAATACATGTATTTCTGATGCATTAGTGAGTGATGTTGAGAAAAAACTTGCTTTATTAATCTCCCCAATGACAGTATACCCAAGTCCCAGAGAAGAGTTTTCACAAGAAGAATCCCATTCATTGTTCAGTGTGAACTACATCTAGTACTGGTGGTTTCCAGTCTTTTTTGATTGTTGGCTGTTAAAGACCTTATTATTTTTTTTTTTTTTTTTTGGTGAATGTGGAGACCCCTGGTGAATTTATTCTTGCTGGTGGTAGGCTTGATTTCCTTAGTTATCTTTTGTACCTCCTTTGGAAGTAGCCCTTTAGTTTTGAGAACTACCTCATGAAAGGGTATCAAGAAATAGTCCAAGATAATTATGAATCTTGTTGTTGTTTTTTGTGTGCTTCTGTGTTTTCCTCTCACTTTCCTTGCATTTGTTGTCAGAATCTTTGCAATTTTGTGCTGTTCTCTCTTGTTTTCTCAGCCTGGATGGACTCCTCATATACTTCCCTTTAGCTCTGTTCCACAGTCTTTTACCCCTCTCGCTCCCTCTCTCCATTTGCATTGTTTCTGCTCACCACAGCACACTATGCTGATGAGTGTGCTGGCAGAAAAGTGACACTTGCTGAACTCCCCGGGTGAAATTCTGGTCTCACTGAAGTTGGTGGCAAAATTCCCATTGACTTCAGCGTGGCCAGGGTTTCACCCTTTAGCTTTGAAGTGTTCAGTGCTTCTGAGAGCCAGCACTTCTGTAAGCTCTGCTTTGCTCCAGGCAGTCTGATTGAATCAGAAATTAGAGCAGAAAGAATGGTGTCACAGGGCCACTGGCCTGGGAAGGAGTTTCTTGGCTGTCAGGTGCTGCATTAGCTTTGCTTCTGAGGGATTTCTGCGACAAATTTATCTGAGAGCCTGAGTTACTTTGGCTCTCACATTGAGCAAGTTTTGCGTCCCATTTTATATTTTTAGTCTTCTTTTCATTTGATGTTTGATTGCCTTAATTCAAATCACTTAGAAGTGCAGAATCCCCTGGCCAGCTGCACTTGTTTGTTTTGTGAGCCAGTTTACTTTGTGGCTTATTTTTCATTTCTTGATTGGAGCCTCACAGGACTTGTAATTGGATTGTTTAAAACATTCCATTACATTTCATTACCTGCATTCACCCTTTCCTTCATATGGTAATATTATTCATTATTTTTTAATGTTGGCAGTTTTTCTGAACATGTCAAGACAAGTGTTAAGAAAAATGTCATGATTTTATGCTATTTTTGTCACAAAACCAGAGTGGAGACAGAAACAGACAGAAGTGGGGTAGTATGTGTGTGTGTTGGGAAGGAGGAGAGGTTTCAAGACGTGCAGTGTGGTAAGGCAAATCACGCTTTGAAATATTCTCAGAAGTATAATTAACCATCAGGTTCACTGTTTCCCTAAAATACTTCCCCAAAATCGTAGGGAATCTATTGAGATTTCAGGTGTGTGAGTAGTGTATGACAGATATTGCTGTCCTGGGGAGGCCTTCCTAATTAGCGCTCTGTATAGATCTGGTTCTTCCTCAGCCATATGCAACAGTTGGCGGGAGCTCATGTAAAACAGTGTGGTTTGGGACTGGGAGGTTGTGTCACTTTGCCCCCTGCCCCCCCCCCCCCCCCCAGCAGCCCAATAAGAGAATGTAGGAGCACTGCCCTGGTAATCCGTCTTTTCCTTTGTAACTGTGCGATGTGGGGCTGGGTGGATGTCCACCACAAACTGAGAAGTCTGCAGGGAAACTTCTCTTAAGACGTTACCTATCTTCTTCTTGTCCTGGTGGTGCTTATTTTCTGTCACCTGGTTGCTTTTTAACCCTTTCCTTTGAATGTGGCATTGAGTAGTTAAAAATTTGTGGTTGTGGGGGTGAGTGCAGTTGCTGTAGTCTGCAGCAGCCTTGCCTTACAGGGAGAGCAGTGTGGGGAGAGCTGGAAGACACGTAAACAAGTGCAGGCTTGTAGTTCTGATGTCTGATAGCACCCTTTGCTTTCTGCAGTGTTGATAGGCAGTGGCCAACCAGGCTGAAGCTGCCACAACAGTACCACAGCATGCCTGCTACAAGAGTGAATCCCTTTTTATTTCATTCTATGGCTTGTTGAAGACAGCATCGCTGCTTGTTCATGGCTGCTAACCCAAAAGTTGCCAAACATCCTGCTCATTTTAGAGGTGGATGCCTTTGCAAAGGCAAAGTAAAATTACAGCTGTGATGCAGAGGTGTCTGTAGCTGATCAAATAACAAGCACCTGTACTGAACAGGGAGCTGCCACCAGAATTCCAGTTTGGGTCTTATTTTATGTGATTTTTTGGGTTATTATTTTAAATACTTGCACAAAGAATCATCTCCTTAGAATTTCCTCTTGCGGCTGGTCATGGTAAAGTCACGCCTTGATTTCTACCACAGGGAATTTGTAGAATGTCTTTGGATTAGTCAGAGCTCCAATAATTAAAAAAAAAAAAAAAAAAAACCAAAAAAAACCCAACCAAAAAACCTTGGAGCAAAAATGAGTCTTCCTTGTGCTGCTGTTTTAAGACTCAAAGCTCCTGCAGCTTTTACTGCAGCCAAGACAGAGGTAAAAGCGGGTAGCACCTTTTAGCATTATGTCTGTAGTGCAGGGGGGAGTGCCAGGGCTTGTAGTGGAGTTAGCTGGAAGTCATTCTATCAGTGTTTGCACCCTCAGCCACCCCTTTCCCTGCAATGAAGCTAAACATCGGTCCTGCAGTGGGCTGGGTTAGTTCATTGTTGATACAGTGACCTTGTTACACACTGTGCTCCATGGTTACCCTGAAGCTGTGAATCATAGAGTGTAAATATCAAATGTCAGTGTCTCTATTTTTCTCTCTTGGTCACTCTCTTTGCAGGTGTTCAGAACGGACCTGATCACTGCCATGAAGTTACATGACTCCTTCCAGCTGAACCCTGATGAATACTATGTGCTGGCAGACCCCTGGAGGCAGGAGTGGGAAAAGGGAGTTCAGGTGCCAGTTAGCCCAGGGACCATCCCAGAACCAGTAGCCAGGTATAGTTTGGAGGAATGTAAACAAATACACATACGTTTATGCTAGCAGCTTATGTCTACATTGCCTTGGCTTCTTGAGCTTTATTCCGCAGTGTATAGCTAGAAAGCTCTCGGTTCTCAGAGACGAAGAGCAACCTGCCTCAGCTTTTTGAATGGTCGGAGAGGTCAAGAGTCAGGCCTGTTCTGCCTGTGTGTTGAAATACGAATGTCAGAGAATAAGTTTTGGCATTACATTAGGATGGAGTGTGATGACAGAACCTTAAAAATAGCTTCTGTTTTTCAGCCCAGACTTGACCTCATTCAGCATTGCTGGGAGAGCCTTTGTCTGATGCTTCTTGTGCTTAGTTCCAAGCCATAGGTTCCTTTCAAGGAACAGTTAGGCAAGCCAGATTTAAGGGCTAGAGAAAATACAGCATTTATTTTGGTTTCATGTTATTTTTTTGGTTGTTTCATTTACTAACTTAGGAAATGGTTTGTTGTACAACATTTCAGCTGCTTTAAGAACCATCCAGATGTCCATGTAACTAAAATACATTAATGTGAGATTGTCTAGCTTTTATCCAAGAAACCCTTATTTTCCTTACCTTGTTTGTTACACTTAGATATTGTTTTCTGTTTCAAATTAAACAGTACAGTTGTAAGGGCAGGAGTGTGTTGCAGCCCATCTATCTATTTTATGCTTAGTTGGGATTGGAGTTGGAGAAAGTGAGAAGAACAAGGATTACTGCCATTTAATCATACTAGATCTCTTTGAGTAAGTCCAGGCTGGCCCCTGATGACCCACCAGTGCTGGTGCGGTCAGAACAGCCCAAACTGATATACAGCAGAAAATTCTGGGTGACACTACACTGCTTCTGTTAGGTCTGCATGTGCCAGCTTTAACCTTGGAGTAGGCGGACTACAGGAATGTTTATTAGCGCTTTCTGTGTTCTGTGCACCAATCTGCAGGCAGCTGTGCAGCCCTACTAGGTCTGTACAATGAGGAACTTACCCACACATCAGGTAAACCCTTTCCTTCCTTCTCCTTCTGAAGGATTGGACCGGGAGCTCCAAGGAGAACTTGGCATTTTCCTCGCTGCTGTGCAGTTTAGAACATGGGAGCATATAGTTTCCCTGCAGCGCTCGTAGCCTGCTTCACACTGACCTCACCCAGTCCCTGCATAAATGCACACACATTGTATCTGTGTGCTCACATTGTCTTCTCGTCACTGCTTTGTCTTTCAAGCACCTCCCAAGGCTGCAGGAGGGCCAGGAGACCTGTGGACTTTAGCAGAGGGAGACCTTCTGGGGGATCCCCACCCCATATCTTTCAGGGAGGTGGCTTGGTGGCTGCATCAGATCCAGGTACTCACTTAGGAGAGAGCTTTTCTCTGCCAATGGCCAACAGAGATGTTGCTCCATATTTAAGATACTAAAGGAGATGGGGAAAGAAGGCACCCACAGTTGTGGTTATCAGCTCAGGAGGCACCACTCTTTTTTTAGTTGCTGAGCTGACTTGTATAGTCCTACTGGTGAGCTCCTGTTGGTCAGAGAGGCCCTCTGATGCCTGATTATTCTGTTTGCTCCCTCACAAAACACTTGGGGAGCCCTGTGGTGGTGCTGGAGCGCTGGAACTGTTCTGTACTTAACTTTGGGAGGGGAGGGAGATGTTCTGTAAATTGAATCAGCAGCAGTCAAATAGTCGCTGGTGTAGAACAGAAGCAAAATACAGTACAGATAGCTGATGCTGTTGAGGTACATAATAGAGAATAAAATATTTTGGCCTTGTAGTGACTGGTCAGGGCAGCAAGAGTAGGTTCAGAGGGGTGGGGAAAGGAGCAAGTCTGTGTGGTGATTCAGTGTAAGCATGCAGTCAGATGGATAATTCAGTTGAATGTGCTTTTTGGTATGTAGTAAGTGTTGCTTTTTTTACTTCTTTCTATCACAGAAATAAAGAGATGAAGGTGGTTTGTTTTGAAGCCAAACTACCTGTGTTTATTTCTTCTGTGCCACTGCAGTGGTATTTAGACAGCGTGTGCAGGGTGCTGCCCAGAGGTTATGATTTCTGCATGGAGGGCTACTCAGGAAGGAATTTATGGTACAGAAGATTCAGAAAGCAGTGCCCTGTTTCAAGTAAATTCTCTGTGAGATGTAGTGGTCTGTAATATTTTAATACTGTACAGTATGACCAGGAACAGTTTGAGCAGTACAGTTAGGCTGGCAAGGTCATTCAGACTTGTATTCTTCCACAGTCCCCTTCTGCATCTCAGAAGCCCCAAATTCAGCATTTGGCTCTTGCCCACCATTTCTCAGATTGTTGTCTGAAATAAGCTAGATGAGGGGAAGATTTAGGCCTGTGCGGGAGACTGAAATAGGTAGAGGGTTTACTGAGACCTATGTGTGCAGATACAGTAGTGGCAGATCAGGGTCTTCTTATAGGAGGAGGAGTTAACCTGTTGGACCTCAGATGGGGGTAAAATAGGGTGGAGAATCTCCTGCTTGTTGTGGAGCTTAGGCTATTCCTAGCACAAAGTTGTGTCCACATGGAGTGGTGCTATCTCCTCCCTTGTAGCACTAGAGTGCAAAAAAACCTGTCAACACTAGTGCTGCAGGAGGCAGTCATTCGGCAGCATGGCCTGTCATTCCTGGAGGTACCGGCGTTTAGTTGTGAAGTGCATTTCATCCAAACTGAATTTCAGTGTGTGCAGTTAACTTAAGAGAAGGTGCACTGTCCCCTCTGAGAGAACCACACTGCAGGTGGACTGACAGTTACCGTGCTGTTTGCAGGCAAGTCACCAGCTTGCTGGTAGAATGACTGCTGTCCTTTGTGAATTGGGCCGTTTTTGCCCCCAGCTCCTGGCTTTGCAAAGTTGTGGCATTGCAGGAATCTGACCTAGAACAAGTTATGTGCTGTAGGTACTTTACCGTTTCCTGAACCAATGCCTGTGGTTGAACAAAATTTCAGTTGGCTTGCAGCTAAAATATGCTTTCATAGCTGGTTGTTGGCCAACTGGAGCCTTCAAAACCTGAGAGAAGGTAGTTTCAGCAGCAGCTGATTAATATTTGCGCTTGGCCCAGCATGACGTTAGTGATTATGAAAGAGCAAATGCAGACCCAGGATGCCAGAGTTTGGATCCACTTGGGTAAGTGAAGGTAAAGCTAGTTGCAAATTACTGATTCTCTGCGGAAAGGTCTCCTGAATTTCACAAAGATGGCAATTCTGTAGCTACACACACATACACACACACACGAAAAAAAATCAAACATACTGGGAGAAAGAAAACTTCAAATGTAGCAGGAAATACTACTTTTTTTTCCTTGAACTTTCTTGATCTTGGTATTGTAGTTAAACAGATTGATTTAAAAAAAGTCTTAAAACAGAGTTCAACTTCTGTGTATATGGCAGCCATCACTACATAGTGTTCCTACTCTAGCTTTAAACAAGTGTGAATTTCAGGTAAGACTAAGCACAGCTCTATCCTCTAATCTTTTCATTTTATTTAGAATTCTGGTAATAAATTGGGTTTCTAGATAACTCCAATTAATTTCTTACAGTACTGCCAATCCATTATGAAAGTGCACGGTACTGTTTTCCCATCTCGGTGCAAGATGACTGCTTAGATGGTTAGATGATCTCTGATGGTTGTTAGTCACTTAGAATGAGGCATTTTGAATTCTCTAGAAACAAGTCTCCTAGCAGCCCAGCGTATCTGATGTCTGCTTGTCTTGTTTGTTTTAGGATTGTGTCCGAGACAAAAGCTGTCACGTTTACACGTCCCAGGAAGTACATCGTTTCGTCAGGTTTGGAGCCTCCAGAGCTGGGCTATGTTGACATTCGAACCTTAGCAGACAGCGTGTGTCGCTACGATCTCAATGAGGTGGATGTAGCATGGTTGCAGCTTGCCAATGAAGAATTCAAAGAAATGGGTGAGCAATAAGTGCTTGTGGTTTTGTTACTTTTTTTTTTTTTAAAGCTGGCAATCTTAAGAATAATTTTAGGGAGGGCAGCAGTGGAAAGAAATGATAGGTGTATGAAGAGGTAGTAATCATATGAGTTGGGGTAGCCATGGGAAACCAGGCCTGATGTGGTTAAGCCCTAAGATATATGCTTTCATTACTGCTGAGTTGTATCTGCTTAGACCAGGGTCAGAATCTGGCCACATGGCTTTTTTCTATGCTGCTTTCCATTTCAGAAGGGAATTGTCACAAAGTTCCCATTTTGCCGTCAAGGTCCTTGAAGAGAACATCAGGTAGACCATTCAGGTAGTTTTTCCAGTTAGTCCTTTTTTTTTTTTTTTTCATGTATTGATTTCTCTCTGCATCGCACATCCGTATCATCTTTTTAGCTAGTGATGTTCAGTGCGAAGAAGGTAGACGAGGTTTACAGAACCTATGCGAGCTGAATTGCGCAGGGAATGAGACAGTAAGGAATTCCCACAGTCATTTATTGGAGGAACCTCCCAAAACTTACTGTGACCATGTGCTCCTGTTCTGAAGCAGGAAGAGGAGCTGTCACAAGGGGAGCAACTATTCCCTTTTCTACAGAATGGATTGTGTGTGGGAAGGGGCAGGGGAGCAGGGCAAGAACAGGAACATTTCTTTGGTAAGGTGTGTGCTTCAGGAGAGGATTTCACTGGAATCGAAGAGGATGTAAGTCAGCACAAATTTTAACCACATTGTTTAGATAAGGGAAAAGATGCTGTGCCAGATGGAAGAGGTTTGGACATGTTGGTGAACACTGTTGATTTTTGTTTTAGCATTGTGGCTGTTCCCTGCTTTGGGTTACAGTTTAGTCATATGGGTTTTACCTGCTGTAGTCCGTACACGGCATGACTCAAGAGCCGGTAAACCACAAACTGACCATTTGTAACTCTTTAAAAGTTTCTCTGTTTTAAACCCACATATGGAAGAAACAGATGACCCAGCCTTGACCCAGTCTCTTACCCAAGCCTTTTTTCCAGGTCTCAAGTCAGGCCTGCTCAGGTTTAGTGTTGGGCTTAGAGGATTTCGGAACAGTTCATGACTGAAGAGTTTAGGTTACCTGTCCAGTTATCTTCAGGAAAACAGCAGCAGCAAGTCACAGAATCATAGAATGGTTTGGGTTGGAAGGGACCTTAAAGATCATCTGGTTCCAACCCCCCTGCCATGGGCAGGGACACCTTCCACTAGACGAGGTTGCTCAAAGCCCTGGCCTTGAGCCAGGTCCCCTTAGCTTTCTTCAAAGAAAAATTAAAAATACTGTTTATGATTTGTAATTGATACCCATCTATCCAATGTAGATAATTCCCTCTCTTTGTCTTTTGTGAAAACCAGAGGAGGGCTACCACAGTGCTACACTGGGGTGTAAGCAGCATTAGCGATAAAGTGCACAAGAGGGGCTTTTCCTCATGCAGATACGTACCTGTGCATGAAGCCCTGTGGTAGCCATTCTGCTACACCAAAGTAATCTTCAAAGTACACGTTGCACATGAAACACTGAACAGCTAGAATTTCAGAGTTCTGATCTTCCATGTTGTGTTTTGGTGCAGTTTGTTGTAGTTTGTTTGCTCTAATTCTTCATCCACTCAGTTTTGCTGTACGCAGAGGGAAGGAAATGCTCCTGTCGCTACCAGGCAGTGCATTGTGGGTCTTGAAACATGAACCGTGGTGCTCTATCAGACACTGCACTCTGCAGATACTATTAATGGGCATTTGAAAAGTGAAATACTTCCTGATCTGCAGTTGTAGCACTTCCTTTATGGTATCCCTGCAGCTATGAATTCCCTGTGTTTTCTTTGGTATCTGTTGGGAGTGCTTCAGGTACTGAAAATGTATATTCTGTCTTTAAAAGAATGAATGTAAACATTTGAACTGAAGCCGCAGCCCCTTGATTCACTTTTTTTAACCCTTATAAATGCACAGCCAGTGACGTATCTCTAAAGGTTGTTTATAAAGTGATAGCAATCGTGAGGTTAGCATTTAGTTGCAAACTGGTATAAAACTTGGCAGCATCTGCTTTGCCGGTGCAATATTTCTGGGCTGCAGGGCAAAACTCACTGTCGTTCATCACCAGCATTTTGGATGTTCCCTCTTGCTACCTTTCAGCTGCTCAGTTTGGGTAGTATGGGATGCATTGATCTCTGCTGCAAGGATTTACCTGTCAGTAAGGGAAGCTGGAATTACTTTTGTGGAGTATTTGTCTTCTGATCTGGGGGAGGTAGAGAGGTTTCTTCCTTCTTTGTTTTGTGGGATTTGTGGCTCAGTTATTCACAGGGAGAGCCGAAAGGTGGATTTTCTTGTTAAAGCACACATCATGAGGTTGCCATCTTCTGTATGTCACAGTAAACGTTAGGTATTGGGAATTAGACCAAAAGCGGGATATCCTAAGCCTACCCTTCATTGTAGTGATTTAAGTATATGGCAATTCTTGTGCTAAACTGACTTTGCAAAAGGAAAATGATTATTTGCAGTAGCATAGCTTTTTTGGTTTCACTGGTGTTTGCGTGGCATGATTTTGTGGTAAACGTTGGCATAGTACCAACTTGGAAGTATTACAGCCATTGTCAGAGCAAGTGAGAGATGGAAGCCAGAGGGGGAAGCACCATGCTCTTTTTAGATATTTTTCTTGCTTCTTCTGTGATAGATATTTTTTCAGGTCTATAATGGTAATTTAATATAATGAACAAATTTGAATTGATAGAAATATAGAAAACTATAATGTAATCAGCCTGTAGCTGTGGTGTTATGAATAGTTTTCTGATGGATGCTGTTTGAAAAGACCAAATCCCAGATTAGATGTTGTATTTATTTATTGTCCCAGATTTGATGTTGCATTTATTACAACTGTGTTTTTCACTTGTTAAAACTAGTTCATTGGTGTAGCAGGGTCTGATGGAGACCTCAGTTGGGGTTGCACCCACTTGGGTTGGAACTTGTAAAAACCCAACAACTGTTGTTAGAAACTGCAAGTTTGTTGCAAGTATCATTAGCAGGTTTTGTCATTGATTTCTCCCCTCTGCCCCCATCGCTTTTGGTTCAGAACACTCCCAAATCTTTCACCAAAGAGTCAACATCTGGGTTGCAAAATTGAAGCAAAAGCCATAGACAGTGCTGTCCCAGAAGGAAAAATGAGAATATGACCAGGAAGCCAAAATCAGCTTATGAAAGTTTTTCTCAGGATTTTGAAAGATTGGTTTGGATACTGCACTTCTGTTTGTTTAATACAATTATAAGACTTCTCTGACTTTTTTTTTTTTTTTTTTTTTTACAGTTTCCCTAGTTCATGCTGGAATAGGCATGATTGTCTAGGAATGTCATGTGTACGTGTGGGGCTTGGCTGTATCTACTCATCTGTTAAAAAAGAAGCTGGAGTTGGGTGTGGCGGTGGTTATCACTCTTTCCTTTAAATAAGTAACAACTCTTGTTTCCCAGGGATGCCTGAGCTGGACGAGTACACGATGGAAAGGGTCATAGAGGAGTTTGAACAACGATGCTACGATAACATGAGTCATGCTATTGAGACGGAAGAAGGACTTGGGATTGAATATGATGAAGACGTTGTCTGTGATGTCTGTCAGTCTCCAGATGGAGAAGATGGCAATGAAATGGTGTTTTGTGACAAATGCAATATTTGCGTGCACCAGGTACGGCAGCCAGGGCACAGTGTGGAGGGTGGAGGTGTGGTGACAGAAACTTTTCCAAACCATTAAAGATAACAGATGGGATTTTTTCCAGTGACAGACGTTGATCTGTTAAGTTGTTGCGGAGTTCACCATTGAGGGGTGGGATGAATTCAGAAATTACATAATTGAGAAAAAGAATTGTTACACATAATTCTAGAAACATTACGCTAAGAGGGTTAAAAATGGTGTTGTGTATGTGTGGAGGAAGTTACAAGGTGAGGAATTGCCTCTCCAAAACATACATGTGTATTGTTGTACATTCTCACCTGGCCACTACTTCTGCTATATTCTTTTCCCCTCTTTCTGCACGCTGCTGGGGCTAACACACCTCTAGTATCAGCAACTTTGGCTCAGCAGGGAGGGGAAAAAACTTTCAGGCAATCACTAGGGACACTAGTAGGATTTATTATAGTCAATTTAATTTAATGGAGGACCTACTGACCTGAGCTGAGCTAATGAAGCACTATTACGTACCACCTTTTTGTGGCAGGTAAGATGTCAGTCGTCTTGCCATGAAAGAACAGAATTTTAGCGTATCTGTTTCCGTGGATGCTTCTTACTGTAGCAGATGACTTCCTATCAGCTGTCTTTCCCTCCCAGCTTTAAGAAGTTTGCTTTGTCATTCAGTGTTCGGAAAACTGTGGTGTCTGGTGAGCAAGAGTGGCGTTTTCTTGCATGTGTTACTTAAATGCATTTGTACTAATGATAAAGAAATACGCCTATGACAGCTGTAAGGTACAAATGGCTATCTTGCAAGATACTCTGATGTGGCGTTTTTAGATCTGCAGTGGTTCTCTATCCTTAGTCTTGGATCACGTCAAATCTGAAACTTAAGAGGGGTAAAACTGACAGTAATTGGGACAGAGGTCTCCATAAAGACCCAATCTCCCAAAAAAAGTGGTCTTAATTAGTTGCTGTTCTGCACTTTTCCCTCTGAATAAGAAGTAAAACCCAGTGCTTTGGATTAACATTTGAGTATTGCACAGCAGAGCTCTTTAATTTGTGGTTCGTGCCTTTTGAATTAGATACAGTCTAGTTCCTGTTACGTGTAGCCTTTGTGATACTGAACTTCATCCTCGATCACTGCTGGCAGGGTTGTCTGTCAGGAGTCCCCTTGCCCTTTGGGCTGGCAAACATGTTCTTCATTTCCCCAATTGAAGTGGGCAGTGTTTTTTTTGCCTAACAGCTGATCATGACTTCTGCTCCTTTCACTGAAAGATCTTTTTGGGGAATGAATGGGTAAAGTGGTTGGCTAAGTTTATGAAAGCATCCTGAGATCCTCCACAAGCTAATGTTTCTATAGTGTTAGGAATTCCATAAAGAACATTTTGAGAGTTGCAAGAGGCTACGTGTGAACAGCTCATGCATGTTGTTTCCTTTGTTTTCTTTCCCTTTTCTGTAAATGGGAACACAGGCCTGTTACGGGATCCTGAAGGTGCCGGAAGGCAGCTGGCTGTGCAGGACCTGCGCGCTTGGCGTTCAGCCCAAGTGTTTGCTGTGTCCCAAGAAGGGTGGTGCCATGAAGCCGACCCGCAGTGGCACCAAGTGGGTCCACGTTAGTTGTGCTCTGTGGATTCCAGAGGTAGGTGCCGACCCTCTGGGAGTTCAGGGCTGCAGTGATTCTGGGAGAGAAGAAATCTGTCAAAAACGCTGTTCAACCTAGTGTGTGTTGCTACAATGAGTGTAGCATGTACGTGGAACTTCTTAGGAAGACAGTATAAAAGATTTTCAATTGGATGCAAAGTCTGGCAGGATGGAGCCTCTTCTGTAAAGGAAGTAATTACCTTTGTCAACCAAAATTAGGCCTCAAAAAACTAGGCCTTTGCTGCGGGCAAAGCTCATTTAACAAGCACACAAAGTACCGTTATATTTTGTAAACGGAACTTCAAAGGTGAATCAGGAAGGTTTGGATGTGACAGTGAGAATTCATGTGGGTTCTCATAATCAAAATATTAATCCTGTATGATAATTTTAAATTGGTGGGCTTCACCTTGAAACTGCTTTGTTCATTCAGCGAGGAACTGATTTTTTAAAAAAGGAATTTTAATTTTTTTAGTTCCTTATAAACTGAGGAACTTGGAACATGGTAATTTTGCATATGCGCCCAAGGAATTTGATTTCTTTGGTAAAATTGTTTCCCTTTTCAGTTAACAGTGTAATAATCACTCTGCGTTTTTTAACCTTTTTTCTCTTAGGTGAGCATCGGAAGCCCAGAAAAAATGGAGCCCATCACAAAGGTTTCTCACATTCCCAGCAGTAGGTGGGCACTGGTGTGCAGCCTTTGTAATGAAAAAGTTGGAGCTTCTATACAGGTAATTTAATTGCACAAATATCCGTGTATTTTGTTTTGTCAGTTTTTAGTAGATACCCAAAATGTGTATCCACAGTAAACTTCGTTTGGTTTCCTGTTTGTTACTGTGGCCTTAATTGCACACAAAGTGCTTTTGAGTATTGGTGTGCTCTTACCTTCTAGGCAGGTCATCCCATAAGAATTCCTGATTTGTAGATACGCTGATATGTTTATTAATACACTGAAATAAAACTTAAAAGTTGTTGAGTAGAGGAAAAAAACTGTATTTCTGTGATGTACCACATACAAAAAGGAAGCTTGAAAGCTGAAAGCTGCTGTGCTGAAACCTATCTGCTAGTCCCTATTTAGCGAGTTCTAAGACAAGTTGGATACCTCAGTGGGAGCTGAGTATTTCCTGTAACAGCCTGAATTTTGAAGGTGCTGAGCATGCCCAGCTCTCAGGGAAGTCAGTGGAAGTGAACACCTTCACTTTGATGATAAAGCTAGTTGTAGCTTTGAATTTCTAATTTTAGGTACTGCTTAACATTGGACTGTTTTGGCTGTAACTATTTTTTCTGTAACTGTTTTATTGTTGGTCCAGCTTTTAAGTTGCTGAGGAGCATATCTGGTCATTTAATATTGGGCTTTTTGAGCAGTAGGAACGAAAGATTGTTTGACTGGTCTGCCCTGAGATTCAAGCAAGCCACAAGCTGAAGAACTAAGCCCCATTTCCTCCGTTGGTTGTGGGTAGATTCTGGAGCTCTTAGTGTTTCTAAGGAGAAAAAAACTCCTGGGTGTGAGTTGCCCAGTTCACATTGCTGTAGCAGCAGTGCCACGTTACTGTTCTGACTTCTGGTGCTCACTTGAGCTCAGGGATGATGACTGCCCGGAACAGCGAGCCGGGGCAGAATCAAAACGCATGTCTAGTCTTCCTAGTTCCAGAAAGAATGATTTCCGTATGCAGTAAATAATTAAACTATAAAGCCAGCACTATAAAGCCATTTGTTTCATACCAACAACTCACATTCTTGGGCCAGTGCCAGTTTGTCTCATTGCATACTTCAGAAATTCTCTCTGCAGTTTCAGTTGGATTTGGATTCAGCCTTCCTCACCGTAGCCTGTAACTTGTCGCCGTTAAATAACTGAATTGATCTGCACCAGAGCGTTTCAGACTGGGCAGTGTGGTTTCACCTGCATATTTATATTGGGTTGCTAGCTGTAAAGCACTTGCAGATCCTTTACAGTGGAAAATCACTCAGAAATGTTAAATAATAATTTTAGGAACAATTTTAAAATCTAGAGAGATGGAGAAAACCCATTACCAAGCCCCAGATTTTTGAAAGAGGGGATTACTTGGTTTCCTGAGACACGAGACAAGACTTTGATCTAGCTTACTTGAGAAGAAATGATGAGAGTAAGGACAGGTGACCCACTCGGACTAGTGTTGTGATTGTGTAGAAAAAGACAAAGTATAGCTTAGTGTTGTGGTAATGTTCTTCACCTTCAAGGTGCTTCATATACTTCAGCAAAATGATCCTCAGAAAGCTCCCTGAGACAGATAGGGAGATATTGCTGTCTCGTAAGGAGTCTGAAGAAGTAAAGCTCTTTCTATTTGGTGGCTAGGCTAATGTTACAGGACCCATGATGGTAAGACACAGAAATTTCTAAAGTCCTGCACTTTTTTAAAATTAGGTTTTATCCATTTCCTTTTTTCCTCTGCTCTGAGTCATTTGATGAGGTTGCCAGAAAAAGTTGTAAAACAGCAATGCAGCAGTAGTTCCAGAGAAACCTATCAGTCCGTTTCCATTTAAGGCATGTATAAAATAGTCAATGTTAAGTAGAGAAAATAAATCTGTCCACAGCATATAAATTTGCAATCGTAATACCTCCTTGCAGAGCTGTCCCCTTCCTCTTGGCCACTATTACGTAGTTGAAACTGTTTTGTCCATTCTCCAGACCTGTTCTGAGGGGTAACTTACAGTAGTTTAAGTTAAGTTGAACACTTGAGTATTTATGTATGTTGGTGTGCAGGGGAGTGTCCTTCCATATTTCTTCTGATACCACCTCTCCCCTTCCAGTGACGACACAGCATGACATGCAGGCACGATGGCTGCCACTTCAGACGGTTCTACATTCGAAATTATGGGGCAGAGACAAACGAATTAGAGTTTTGCCTGACATGTTACAGGAGTTGTATATATCTTGGTATCATTAAAGCTAGCAGTGAGAAATACATAGATTGGTGTTGTGAAATTTCATACAGCAGAGAAGAACATTACACAAAGCCACTGCAATAGAAAGGAGGTAGCGTTAACTGGATGAACTGGGAGAGATTGATCCTCCAGAGATGTTATAAGATGAGCATAACAATTAGAAAAGCCGGCAGCTGGAAGTACGTGTTAGGCTGGGCAGAGAGCAGCTGCAGTAAGCTGGGAAAAACGAGAGTGCATATTCTCCCAGGTTCAGCAGATTTCCTTCCGATGAGGCAGGCTTTCCCCTCTTCTCCCAATAAAATATTAGCCGTGCTACAAGCTGATTGTTCTAGACAATAGCAGCCTGGAAACCGTGGCTTAAAGTACTCTCCTGTACTGTTTGGTGTTCCAGTTGGGCTGCTTTTGCCGTGTTTGCTAGTAAGAGCGGAAAGGGCAAAAGATGCTTTGGTATTTTTTAATTCCTTTTATATGTTGATTTTACTAAAGAATGTTCATTTGAAACTTCAGCAGTTTAAACTCTGTTGTGCCTTTATGTGCCATCTGGCTCCCGAGTCAACCTGAGCAGGAAAACCCGGAGGAGAAAAGAGATTTGGCTTCTTTACACAGTACTGTACAAACATCCTAGTGCAATGCATTTTTCTCTTTAAGGTTAGATGACTTGTGTCAAGCACAGTTTTGTTTCCTCCTAGTTAATGTTCATTTCCACTTTTAACGCCTTTTCACTGGAGGCAGAGGTGCGAGTTGATACAAAAGCATATATATGCGTGTGCGCCTGTACATACATACATATATGTAAACCTTTCAGTTTGCGGCTGGCAATAGCTATGACAGCATTTTGCAAGAGAAAGTTACATGTAATTGAAATGAAGTGCTAAATCAGCTGAACTAGTGCCTGTCACTCCACGATGGCTGGGTTCACTGGGAGGGAAGAAAGATGACAAAAAATTGAATTTCCTGTTCTCCTCATCCCCCAGGTGAAGGCTGTAGTCAGTGAAGTAGTGACTGACAGTGATTTAGTATTTCACATTATAAAATAGGGGTAACAGGAAAAAAAAAAAAAAAATTCCCCTTGGTGGAGGCCTTTTTGGTAGCACGGGGTCCAGGTGCTGGGAAAGACTTTTAATTAAAAGTACCAGACTGGCCTGGAGCCGCCGAGATGTTTTTCCCTCTCTCTCATGCTGGCACAGTCAAAGGGGGAACGTTTTCCTTTGTGTAACACTGCCTTACGTGAGTGGCTCCGGAGACGGTAAGAACGCTCCTCTTGTGGATTTGCTGGTTATTGAATAGCGTGATTGGGCTAGGGAGGGGTTAACCATTCCTGCCCCACTGGGCCACTTGATCGTTGCCTGGCCTGAAAGCACTAAATCGTAAACCTAATTAAAAGAGAGCAGGAAAGTACATGCAGCTTAGAAGCAGAGCGCCATAACAGGGTTGTTCTTCCAAAGCAGTCCTGGCTGCTTGAACAGTTTTAGGTCCTGTGGTTTCTTAAATTTATATTTGATTAATTTTAATTTAATTTCTGTAGTGTTCAGTGAAGAACTGCAGAACAGCCTTTCACGTCACCTGTGCATTTGACCGCGGCTTGGAGATGAAGACCATACTGGCAGAGAACGATGAGGTGAAATTTAAGTCTTACTGTCCCAAGCACAGCTCCACCAAGAAGACGGATGATGAGACTTTCAGTGAGAGCCCAGGTCAGGAGAACGGGAACGGGATTCAGGACAGCTCTCTTCCTGCCCACATCGATCCTTTCCACAGCATGGATCAAAACCAGGAGGAGGCCCACAGGGTCAGCCTCCGCAAGCAGAAGCTCCAGCAGCTGGAGGATGAGTTCTATACGTTTGTTGAGTCTTTGGAAGTGGCTAAAGCGCTGCGGCTGCCTGAGGAGCCGGTGGGATTCCTTTACCAGTACTGGAAGCTGAAGAGAAAAGCCAACTTCAATAAGCCTTTGATTACCCCAAAGAAGGATGAAGAGGACAATCTGGCTAAACGGGAACAGGATGTTCTGTTCAGAAGACTGCAGCTCTTCACACACCTCCGGCAGGATCTGGAGCGGGTAAGCCACTGCGCTGCCCCGCGCTTGTGCGAGGTGCGCTAGCCTTCGTTAGCCACCTTTCCAAATGACGCTCTCAGTTACTGGCCTTGCGTGCAGGCGCTCCATGCCGCATCTTAGCATTGTTGTTGTCGGAAAAGACTGTTAATGCTAAATTTCTACAGAGCAGCCAATTACCCTCTTCAAGTAGAGGGTTAGTTCACAGGGCCAGCAGGTCTTGGCTTGTAGTATCCACTCTCCTTATAACTGGATTGTCCTATGTCCGCTTATGCTTTTTTCCTGATTAACACTGATGGCTGTGGACTGTACTGCAACCCCCGGCTAAAGCTTTTTTAGCCTTTAAGGGCTTTCTCTGCTCCTTTGCTGGTGCACAAGAAGGAAAAGATTACGGAGCTTACCTTGCTCTGCAGCAGATCTGTTTTTCATTGACACAGCATAGTAGGAGGACATTTCACTGGACTGTCTCTGTAGTAGGTTTAGGAGGCACATGATGTTCCACTCAATTATGTTCTGAATGTTTAAAGAACAGTTCTGTAGGATCAGTTTGGTGTTTTAAGTACATCTGATCCTGCAAGGACCCGAATTCCTTCCTTTCTGTTTTTTTGGGGGTTAACTAGTAGAGTTTAAGATAAGTTAGAGCGAGAAAGAGTACTGAAATTATTCTAGTTTTTTACGTCCATACAGCATATGGCTCTTATAGGCCACGTACGGAACCCGGCTCAAGAGGTCCTACCTCAGCGTCAGTAACCTGTGGGAGAACTAGAGCCTTTCTTCCAGAATGCTATCTAGTCTTCAGATCAGCACAGCAGGTGCTCAGGCATCTACTGCATCCTTTGTAGCTGCTACCTAGTATCTTTCATTTCTGCTCCGTGTGCTCAAAATTTCTTCTAATCTTCTTTTCGATCAGCTAAATAAGTTGAGTTTGTCACTGTGTTCTCTGGATCTTACATTATGCTGTAGGTATCCTTTCCATTTTTAAGGCTGATGTCAAAACAGGATACATCATTCTAGTAATATTTTTAATACTTTACTACTCCATTGTTGCCACTGATTGTACATCCAAGATAACTTGGATGAAAAAAAAAGTAAAAAATGGGGCCTATGTTTTTTTCTCCTTGTCAAGATAAAGTCGGGTAGACTTCTTTATGACTTGACATTAGTGACAGTATCATCCATCTAGACACAGACTTTGAAATCGTGTCATCCAGTTCACCTAATGAAACAGGTACTTCTGTGGACATGACGTATCTGTCGTGTGTGCGTGCAGCTTGGATCAGACAAGGCGAGGAACAAAAGACCGTGGACTGTATCAGGGCGGGTACCGGGCTAGACAGATCCCTTCTCATTCACATCCACAGAGTAACGACAGTTACGTAAAAGTAGTGGCTGTCCTGGGACTAGAAGCCTTCAATAGAGCAGGACCTTAGCAAAACCAGTCATGCTTGTTAAATGTCTCCTCCTTACACTGGTGGTGAGATCAGCTGCCAAGGTTGTAATCCACAGGGCACCAGGCTGTATGCAGCTACACTGAACTGGGAGAAGAGCCTTGGGAAAGAAATAACTGCTGAGCTCTAGTGGAGCAGAGGTTGTGAAACTTACACAGCTGTCTAGATTCGCCAGTCACATTTTAAGGGCAGAAATGTAGTTTTCTTCTAAAAAAACCCGGGAGATAGATAGTCAAAATAAATAATCAGTTCGTTACTGTTTCCGGTCCCTGCTACCTCTGTTGTGCTATGGCATGAAGAGACTGGCCTGCCTTCATTTTGATCAATCATACTGCAATGGCAGGGTCATCAGGAAGACTGGTACCGTTGAATAGTTCTCCACATTTTCATGCTATTAATTAAGTATAATTCTGTGTTGTGTCTCAAACAATAAGAAGCAACTGGTGCTAGGCTATTTAATACTGAGTCAATTTAAGCATTTCCAGCATTTCTTAGAGTTCCTGTCTGTATGTACAGGATTGAGGTGTTCACAGAAGTTACTTCTGTGCTGTGGCCCTCCCAAATCTGAGGGAATAATCCGTCAATTAAATGGTATTTAAGACGCTTTTCTAAGAAGTGTGTTGAAGAAGGTTAAATTTAAATACATTACTAACTTGTTTAAATGGTGTACAGTACTTAAACTGAATTAATTCAAAGCACAGACTGACAACATCATAGAAAAATAATTCCTGTAAAACTCATCAATTTGATGTCTTTTAGGTGCGTAACCTCACTTACATGGTGACCCGAAGGGAAAAAATCAAGAGATCTGTTTGCAAAGTTCAAGAGCAGATATTTAATATCTACGCAAAGCAGCTGGAACAAGAAAGAGTTTCAGGTATGCTTCAGTGTTACCTTTTTCACGTAAGACCACAGGAGGCAGAAGCATTGAAAGGTTTGGTTACAGGCTAATGGCTAATTCTGAAGGACAAACAGGACCTCGTTTATTCTCATTAAAACCTTGTGTAGTCCACCATGCAGCAGCAGATTGGAAGAAAAAATGAGAATCTGTGTAGCTCTAATGGGGGGCACATTGCTATAGAAACTGCGAAGTCTGTGTTCTTATCCGTGGGGCACTGAATGGCTTGCTGCTTCAGAGCCTTTCTGGTGTGATTCTTTAATGACCCCGTATGACAGAGAGACCATGACTTACATTCAAGTGCCATATGGTACCTAGTAAGTCTGCAGTTTATTAGTGCCGCTGCATTAGTGTTTAGTATGTGCTTCTTTGCATCATAGATAGCAGTTTAAAGAAACGACTTTTGAAAAGGTAGCGCTCTGGTTTTACACCACCACTTTTTTTCTGCCTAATCTCATTGACAGTAGTCTTTTCTCAGGAAGATGAATGCCTTCACAGTTACTGCATTAACTAGATTATCCTTAAACTATTCAGTAACTAATAAACCATATTTCAGACAGAATCAATCAATTGGCTCCACTTGCTGATTGCTTTTCCTCCCTCTCTTCTGAGGAGTCTCTCTGTCCTAGGGGATAGAATAGTGCTAGGATTTCTATTTGCTACAAGTGCAATTAGGTCCAGCACAGCTACGGGAAAGTAAACTACACCAGCAGTTAATGTTGTCAAACCACGACATAGCCGCATAATCGTGACGTAAAGGTGCTGGGTCGGCATCCAAATACCCATTTATGCTGAAGAACGTCAGGCGTGAGGAACAGAGTTCAAATAGGTACATGCAAAAGCAGTTATTTACCCAGACACGGAATTGCTTGACTTTGACTTGATTTGTTTCCATTTAGGCGTGCCTTCCTCATTCTCCTCAATGGAAAACACGGTGCTGTTCAATAGTCCATCTTTGGGCCCCAATGCCCCTAAGATAGAGGATTTGAAATGGCATTCGGCGTTCTTCAGGAAACAAATGGGCACATCTCTAAGCCACTCTTTGAAAAAACCACACAAGAGAGACAGAGTAAGAAACAGCTCTGGGAACGACAGCAAATCCATGCTGCGGCAGCCCAGCCAAAGGGAAGGCGGTGCAGCTCCAGGTAGCTTTTTAAATTTTGACAAGACCTTTGCAGAAACACGGCTTGTATCAGCACAGCAGAAAAATGGCATAGTTATACCAGACCACAGAAAAAGAAGAGACAATCGTCCCCAGTGCGAGGTGATCAAGGCAGAGCTAAAGGAAAAGACTTCTAAACACAACCACAAACCACTGAGACCCACAGAACTCTCTCAGAGGCAATCAGAAAATAAAAGGGCTGTGAACCACTCCGGTGGTAGGTCAGCACCTGGCACGCGGAGGGATATAGTGCCTAAATGCAACGGGGGGCTTGTCAAAGTAAACTCTACTCAGACAGTAGTTAAAGTGCCTACGACGCCCACGAGCCCAGTGAAAAACTGGGGCGGATTCCGAATTCCAAAGAAGGGGGAGAGGCAACAGCAGGGCGAGAGCCCGGAGGAGACTTGCCGCCAGAACTCCAGCTACCCCTGCCTGGGTGTGGGCAGAGTTTCACCGAAGGACAGGCCAAAAAGCAAGCTAAAGCCTGACAGTGAGAATGATGGGTACATCCCCGATGTCGAAATGAGCGATTCAGAGACTGAAGTGGCTGAAAAAAAGTGCAGGCAGCAGAGGCTCAGTCCAAACAGCACTATCAGCAGAAGGACGGACATTATTAGGCGAAGCATCCTGGCATCCTGACTGGACACAGGGACACGGTGTCAGCACCGTGGTCAGTAGAGTCACTGCCTATAAGCCAACTCCACATTATTTATTGGTGTGAGAGAGGAGAGTTCTTAGACGTGGCTACAGATTGACAAATCGATAACCCATTATTCCTGAGCTGTATAAACATGTTTACATGCACTTAAAGCTGTTTTTTTTTTGCCCCCCCCCCCCATTCTGTGAGAAGTTTGAATCTCCTTTATTTGCAACTTTCCTGAGTAAGCAGAGAAATGACATCACTACTATAATAGGATTTGTGATGAACACTAAAATAACTCATGAAAACCTTTTAGAAGGGGCTAGGGTGGGTAGGGGGAAGTAGGCTGCATTCATCCCTTGTAGCTAAGAAGCACTGATAAAATTTTACTGCCTTCCCCTTCCTTCTGGAAAAGCACAAGCTCTTAATTTAACTAAACTAGTGTGTATTGAATGGAAGATGGTTGTTTAACCATACTGCACTGCTAAACCCCATTACAAATGGTCACTTTCCTTGGATGGTGGTAGGTCTTTTTCCCCTCTTGGCAGAGTGTTTTCTCTTGCATTTGGTTTGAGCATAGATGGCTGCTCAAAACCCTCCATAAGCTCCAGAGTTTACATGTCAAGACACTTAGTTATGAGATGACCAGATTGAACCGTGACGTTATACTGGAGGAGGAGGAAGGGACGGGTCAGGGCTGCAGCTGCCTTGCAGTGCAACAGCAGCTTGGAAAGACTCAGACTGAGCAAGGTCTGAGAAAGGGAGCAGGCTTGTGGGTTGCGGCAGCCCGTGGAGTAACCCTTCACCGTTGAGTCAGTCACCTGCCTCTGGGAGTCTGATGACAATTCAAGAAAAAAATAATTTCTAAGGCACTAGTCGGTAGGATTTCCCAAAGCCCACCACATATGCACTAATGGTACGTACGGGGAAAGCCAGGCTTATGACACTAAAGGGTTGCTTTAAAGTGGACATGAATATATATTTTTAAACAGAGTAAAATGGAGAGGCAATAAATTGTGATTAGTTCTTTACAGTCAAAAGAAGAAAAAATATTTCATTCTATTCTGGACTAGATTTGATGGAAGAGGGAACTCATATTCTGATAGCGTACTTTTTTTTTTTAATAATTGCAAATGGCAATAACTAGTAAGCTGTGAGCAATAATATTAGCAGATCATTAGGATACTGTTTTGTACCGAGTAGAGTGCACATATATAACACTGGAGCGTTAGGAGCCTGTAAATTTTGGAATTCTGCATAGATATAAGAAGTCAGGTATGTACTGGTGAAAAAGTTTCAGCAGCAATGTGTTACAGAAAGACAGGCATAAAGAACCCCCTTACCCGCAACGCGCTCCCCACCCCCGCCCTCTTCTACTCCTAGCCTGCCGTTATCACATCTGCTCACTTGTTAATGTTAGACCCTTGCCTCTTGAGCAGGGAACATTTAAAACACAGTAGAACTCTGCCATAACTGAGTCTTCCAGAGGATTCAATCACAAAAAAAAAAAAAAGAAAAAAAAAAGCTTATTAACACCCTATCTTGCTATGCAAGTTATCACTTAATTAAATATTTCAACAGAGTGCATCCCTATCCTTTGTTTTAAAACTCAGAAGTCTTAACCTTTTGAGGAAGGGGAATTTTGCGTAAGATAGCATACCTTTAAAAAACCATTGCTGGTCCTAAGAAGTTAGATTAACTTCATGACTTAGAGGTGAAATTCAGTCAAACTGGTGAATCTGAAATTAGGTAGTCGCTCTTGGGACGTGTTAAAAGAATAAGTACTTATTTGATTAAACAACAACAGACAGACAAAAGGTAAATGCAGGTAAGTTCTACTCAACATCCTGATTATTTTCCAGACAGGCACTGTTACTTTCTGTAAGAAACTCATGACCGTATAGGGAATTGTTTGTCAAGCCATAGATGGAGTAATCTAAATTTGGATTCTAAGTAAACATTTAACCTCACACCAGTTTGAAAGAGGTACCTTGTCAATTTGCACTATTATAAATGCTAATGTTGTGCAGAATTAATGCCTTATCTATTTTGCTCCCCGACGTTTAGGTTAATAAGCTTTCTAATGTTTCAAGGTAGGCTGAACCAAAACCAAAAAAGCTGTAAGACGACCGCAGTGTGACCAGCTCTGTAGGTTAGTTTCGTCTCCCGTGCTTAGCGCTCAGCAGAAGAGGTGTTGTAAGTACAGCAGTGACAATACAAACCCAGCCCTGTATTTTATTGGGATAGAACCATTTGCTGAATTTCTGTTTTTAAGCGTTACCTTTCCTTGTGCAGACTGACCAAGAGATCTTTGATTATGATTGGTGTATTCTGTCAAACTGTAGGCTAGTTGAACTTCTGTAAAGTTGCCTGGAATGCCATTTGTTAGGTTATAAACTCACACAAAGCTAAATGAAGGGTTATACGTGTTGTGTATAAATCTTAATTTCAGAAATTTGAGAAAATTGTCATTACATTTGTAAAACCTTGTACAGAAGATTTTTCACTATGTGCCTAGCTTTGGTGTCCATTCAGCTGAAATTAATTAAAAAAGGTGCATGAAGACAAACAGATAGAAATAAAAAGTATATGTAGAGATGACTATTTTATATTACATGGCCCTATCCTGTATTTATTTTCTCCCTTTTCTGAAGTATTTATAAAGACCTAGTTGAAGACAGCTGTATTTTTTGTTAAGATATTCAGTAGAATTGTGCCTTTTTGTCTGTATGTGAATAAATGCTGTACATTTTTGCAGTATCCTTGCCAGCAGTGTTTTAGAATTTGCAGTAGTTACTTTGTTTGGGTTTTTAAACACTTCACTGCAATGATCCTAACAACTTTCATGGTTAAAATAAGCATTTAATTTGGATTATTACAAAATGCACACCGTGGTTGCAAGAGAAAGATGTGGTGTGTTGGTTGGTTTTTTTTTTGGTTAGGAATAGTATAGGGTCTTGTTACTGACAGCTGTGCCTATCCCATCAACAGAAAATTGTATGCTTTTTTCCTTGAGATCCTCAAAGAGATGTTGCTTACCTCAAATGGTTTACATTTGTTGGTATCTGATGTCCTTCCAAAGTCCATAATCTTCATACACGTTCCACTGGAAGAAGAACATGAGGTTCTTACCTTTGGATCTTCAAGACAAGACCACTGAATGTACATTCACACTACGAACCGCCTATAGTCAAGCAATGCTGACAGAGGATGTTTGCTGCTCTAGCACGATCTCTAGGAGACAAGGCGTGAAGGGCAGAGTAGGTCCTTTCCTCTTGCTTCCTCGAAACTCAAGATATAGAAACATGGAACGGACTTGGAGCAGAGCAAGAAAAGGACAAGGTTGTGAAGGCATATGTCTAGCAATACAGCTTGAAAAACAGCTATGGGTAAATAATGTTTCTCAGATCTGTACTTGTATCACATGCATTCCCGTTGTGGGCAGCTGTGAGTGGCACCCCTCAAAAACATATTTCAAAGAATAAAGATTAAAGGACGGCCCTCCTAAGAGATACTAGTACAAGCTCTTCCAGGTGTGAATAAAAGTCCAAAAGAGGTTCTTGCAGCTGCTTTGTAGATCTTGCTGACAGCAGCCTTTCTGACAGGCACTGCAGGGCTGGGGTTACTGAGTAAGAGTGGGTCAGAGCTGAGGACAGCTTGCTAACCACTGCAGTAGACTATGAAAAAGTTTCTCATACGCAGTGATAGATCTTTCAAGATCTGGCCTATGCCAGAAGGTGTGTGGGGCCCTTGGGAAGGCCCAAAATGAAACCACTACCTTCGTAGTCAGTTTATCTATCTATCTATCTCAGCCATTGAATGGAAGTAACTAACTATTCACCTAAAAACTTTACCTAAGTAAACATTGTCAAGAACAAAGTTTTCCTCAATGGGTAGCATCAATTTCACACTAGGGAATCTTTAAAACACTCAAAAACGGGTGTTGGGGTGGGAAAGGAAGGTAGGGGAAACAAACACTTTACAATGGAAGAGCGACAAGAAATAACCTAAGATAGAAACAAACGTAAAACAGCCAAGACCCATCATTGAAAAGCCTGCTGCTCAATTCCATGAAACAATCTAGCATGGTGAGGGAAAGAGCAAAACTTACCTAACCAGCAAGCCTCAAATTTTAATTGCCTCAGCAAGTGCCTTTCCTCTGAAAGTCCAACTTGTGAGCAACATGCCAGCAGCCACCTCTAGACGCCAAACAGAAATGAAAGGAGGTGGTGGTAAGATGACAAGCTTCACTTGACCACGTTCCCTTCTGTGGTTCAGACAGACATGTTTGGTCATTTTTTAGCTGCTCAGAGGATCAGGCAGACAGGAGGGAAGTCTTTTTCTTTCCTGTGTCATCTGCCACAATTGCTCTGCTGCCCCTTAACTTTACTATTAGGTGCTTTGTGTCATCACTGCAGTTCATATTCTGGCAAGTAACCATTACACAGGAGCCACACCACAAGTTGAAATGAATATACCCATAACTAAAAGGGAACCAGGCAGGTGCCCTTCTGTGCCTCAAGGAACAAAAACACAAATACTGTTCCTCAAAAACTTACAGTTACCTGCCGTTTTTCAGCCAGGCTTCACTTCACAGCTAGAGCCTCTCTTTAAGGGGTGAATGGGATTAATAGCTCACAGAAAATCTTCCAGGTGGTCTGTCATCATCTCAGATGTGCATTATGCAAATTAAAATAAGGTGCTTGGTACTTACCTCCCTCTGTATCACATACACAGTTGATTGATGAAAGTCTCACTGCAGCAGACATTTGGAGCTGCTGGACAATGTATCCATGTTACTTTGAAAAAATCTTTGAAGTCTTTTAGCAAAATTAGAGATTGTAATGGATACAGGCATATATCAAACTGAGAAGGCACTATTAAAGAAGCATGTGTGTGTGTGTGTGTCTGTGTGTACGTGTGTACAACTGTAGAAAATAGTAACTTCCTCTGCGGTAAGCAGAAATTTTTCTTGAGGTTGCATCCAGCTTGCAGGCTCTACTTGAACAGCCAGGTTTTCAGGAGGTGGCACAAACTCTTTACTTTCTCCATGTGGTGATCAACCCAGGTCTGTCCTCTAAAATGCAAATGTGGTGAAGATCCACTGAGACAGACGTATGGGCTTCTTATTCCAAAACAACAGTTTTCACCGAGCACCGGGTAAGCATTATCCATCAACTGAGTTAGAAGTTACAAACTAGAACTACACTCTTCACATTTAAGAGGAAGGACAAGAAATTACATCACGTAACTCCAAGATGGGAGCACTTCAAAATCAGTTAACACCTGTCCAATGTTTATGATATATGCTGAAAGAGAAAACAGAGTTCAGCTCTAATTTTAGAATGGTATGTATGAAGTTTCTCAGCTACCAAAAACATGTACGCAAGAGGATTCCCGCATAGTGGCATCTGTAGAATTCAAACACGCTAGTTGAAAATGCATAAAAGCTGGATGACTTTGCTGGCTTTGTGCAAACTGAAGTAATGGAGAACTGAAATTCCCAGACACATGCAAACCAAGAGAGATCAACAGGAAAGCAAGGAGCAATTGTAAAACAGTAATCAGGAAGAAAAAGCACAACCGAAGAAAGATTATGGTCCTTCGACATGAGCTGTATGAGTAGCCACAGCAGCATTTTATTTATTAACTGTTTCCCAGGGGCATCAGAACAAACTGAACCGAATTCTTAAAACTGGAAGGTAGTGGAGGCATTTTGCAGCTGTAATGCCTACTATAAAAACAGCAAGTATTTGGCATTCATGATTTAATTAGTGTCTTACTACAATTCATAAAAGATCTTCAAAATGTTCCCAAGTTACTGCACTACAAAGAAAAATTAAAGGTATCGACTGTATGTGAGCAAAGCTGTTCATGAATTTCAGTATAATGTTATCTGTTCCCTGTACACAATCTTGTCGTAGTTGGAGCTGGTGGTTTTTAGACCAAAAAAGACCAATATGCCACAGCACTGTATCAGATTGTTTCATCTGCTACATTAAAGGACTTTAATTACATCATTTTGCAGTCTTCTTCCAGTCTTTACTATGCATGCAGATACAGTATCTTCGTCCACCCCCTTTCTTACCTGAATAAATCAGAAAATGTTTATCTAAGTTTTACAAGCCTTGCCATGCAGTTGACTTTAATGCTCCAATATGAAGTTTCTCCAGCAATCTTCTTATCGCCAACACAGCGTGAATGAACAATTCATATGTTTAAATATTTTCCAGATCCTTCAGGGAAGCAGCTTTTTTCTTCTGTGTAGTTATCAGGCTGAGCTGTAATTAAAAACAAGCAGATAGCTTCTTATAGAATGTTTTTTAAGCTCCCACGTATCAGCAGAACTTCAATATGGAAGGTGTTGTGAAGGAAAGGGAACAAGCATAGCTAAGTGGGAATTTGGGGTAAACAGTAGAATTCACAACGCACGCTATAGATGACTACTGCTTTTGTCTCATTTCAGATCCCAAAGAATTCGTGATGATGAAAGATTAGGTGGCAGGAGTATACTTTAAAGACATCTACATAGAATACACACATTTTAAGCCTGTGCAAACATTACCCTGTATTTTTTATGTTTCTTCCTGAATTACTATTATTTAATAAATAGCTAAGATTTATAGTCATTGAACTAACCACAAGAAAAATGTAATTGCTAGACTCCCTAATAGTCCAGCTCTAGCCTGTATTGGATTTAATTTTACAAGTAAGCTGGATAATGGAATGAGAATACACAATTAAGTCAAGTCAGAAAGTAGCCCTCAACCTACAGGTTCAGAATACAGAGAAGAGTTACCGTTCTGATTCTGAGGAAGCACGCGCACAAACATTCAGTCTCCCGAGAGCTACAAGAGAATGAACACCTTGTTTCTTCAGATTCAGAAGAGCGGACGCTCTTGCAGCAGTACTCCTGGAGACTGCTTTTTCCAGCCTTTAGTGGGAACAGGGCTGGTACGTCTCTTGTGGGGGGGGGGGGGGGGCAGGGAGATGAAGGGCCTTGGCACGAAGTTCTTAAGTCACTACAAAGAAGCCATGCTCGACAGCTGGCAGCACTACCCTCTGCCAAGCCTGAAGATGGCAAGGCAGTTCTGAAGACTGGCAATAAGGTCTGGACAGCAATTTAGCTGCTGGACATCTTACCAAGTCTCTTTGTTACCTTTCAGAGGGCGACTGGTGAGGAACAGTTAATTATTGAAGTTTTCAGGAACACCAAGACCTCTTCCTATATGGGCACTGAAGCCAGGACTTTAATCCCTTGAAAGGTGCTGTGACCGTGTTTTTTAAGGGAAGATAGCACCTCAGAAGTATTAGAGCTGCTGAACAGATCCATAGAAGAAATGGGAGGTAAAAAAAAAAACCCAAACCACTTTTTCAGAGCAAACCTTCACCAGTTGGGTAGACCTTGTCATGACAGAGAGCATTCACAGCCAGGAAACGGGGCTTATGTTACGACAGCTTGGCAGCTATGCCCCTTATTCACTGCTGTTGGGAAAAAAAATGCCCTTTGTCCTAATTGGACAATTTAGATCAACCAAACATTTCCTCTCTGCAACTCACATGGGATCACCCACGTTAAAAAGCTATTAATTTGCACACGGGTTTCCTAAATCACTGTAAAAAATTAGGAGGCAGAAAGACCACCTTTACTTAATAGGGAGACCGACTTGAGTAACAAATTTGCTTGGCAAAATAAGCGAACCCAGTGTATAAACCCCCCATGGGATTTGCTTCAAGATGTAGAGCTTGAACAGAATGGAAAAAAGAATGCTGGATGGAAGAAAAAACCTACTGTCCAGCAGAGAAAATACAGAATTCTAGGTAGCATGGGGTTTAGACAAAGCCCCAATTTCTCTCTCTGAAGAGAAGAAAACCTTTCCTCCCAATATCCCTAAAGTCTAGAAATATTGAATAGTACTGCTCAAAGCTGGAACTGAGTTGTGAGAGAACTGGAAAAAGAAGGGCAGCAACAGTTCAGCTCATTAAGTGATCACAGCGGTGCACAAGGAGATCTTAGGCATATAAACGGCTCTAATAGACACACCGTTTCTGCAGTTTTCAGAATCACTGAAACATGTACTAGGCGTGTTTACTACGGTAGCGAGATACATACACCATCTCTTCTTTCCCCCCTTCCCAGGGCCTGGAAAAAAGCAAGTATTTCCTATTCTGTCTGCACAGTTTTCAGTATTTTTGATATTACAGGACTTAGTGTGTCCGTTACACGTAACTGATGGTAACTGCCGTGGGCTGTACTTCTACAATCTTTGGGGACACAGCTACCGGAGGCTACTAATGAAAATGCAGGTGGACAGACAAGAAGTTAACAACTGTGGAAGTTCTCAAGACATGGCAGAAGGTACTCAGGGTTGCAGCTGGATGAACACTGAGCAGGTCTGCACTATCAATTCTGTCCTGCAACCACTCCACTGCACGCCATTTCCCCATGCTCTTTGTGCGGCCACAAAATGAATTGGACCAGGGAACTTATTTGGCTGAAAAACCCCACAAACAGAATTCCCACAAACCAGCTACGCTGCCTAGCAGTTTTTGTGAGGCAGTTCTCTAGTCATCAACTCAAGACGTGCTTTGTTTTACATCAAACTCCCCAGGAGACAGGTGTAGGAATCGGCACAAAATTTGCTCTTTATCGTGTGAAGCCACCGTTTGCGACTGCTGCAGGAGGTTACGCCAAGCTAAAAAAAGCCTGCTTTATGTAAATAGGAGCTGCAGTTGTTTAAGGAGTTTTTTTTCTCTTTGTTAACTTCCTGCCATTTCTGCAGATGGAAATGATCATATACCTTCATTCACACATTTTGAACCACACAAGTTTAGTTCGCATCAAACTTGTTTCCATAAACAAATCTATACTGTCACTTAAGCATCCTGTCAGAAGGTGGCACTTAATTGAATATGCATCAGTTTTGTGATGACGCATCCAAAATACAAGCTTGTTGTTTAAAATTATATTAGTGATAATGCACATAAATGATCCCCTCTACCTCAGGAATGATACAAAGTGAGTATTTTTTTTTTATTCAATGGGATTTTTTTTTAATGCACTTGGGTAACATGTTTTTTGTTAGTTTTGTACCTTTTGAGATGCTGTAGAGGCCCTCTGTTCTGCCTGGCTCAGTCGCCTTTGAAGCCTGTTGATGTATTCTCGATATTCCATCATTAATTTTTCATCCTGTGTAAATGAAATACCTCATTACATATGCAAAGTTCTTTTTACTGGATCCATGCATACTGTAGCGAAAAAGCTTAAAACAAGGAATTTAAGAAGCGGAACTGTTTACCACTTACAATAAGACTGAAGACATACTGCTGACACATTACAGAGAATTTCCAGCTCAAATATGACATCATATGACTTTTCCAATCAGAGTAATCTCTGCAGAGGAAGTTTTACTCATTTCACCATCTTGAAGTAAGATGCATAAAACCTGACATTTTAATCCAGGTAATTTAATTTACACAATCTTACAATGTAAATGTCGTAGCTATAGTCAAAGGGGAAAAAGAAAGTACTAGATAACACAAATGAGATGATAATCTTCCTACAGGTTTTTTCTGTTCTCTTCATCAAAGGGTACATATAAAGTCTTACTTAACCATCCTTTACTTACAGAAATCTATTCTTGCACCAGCCCCATTCTTCTCCTCTAAATAATACAGCACTACAAAAACCAACACAGAAGGACTTATCCTAGATAGAATTGGGTATTATCCCAGATTTATGAGGCTGACAGGATAGCTGTTTTCTAAAGTGGCCATTAATTATTGAACAATGCACATTCCAAAACAACCCTGCCCTTAATCTTTAATGGATAATGCTTTTATCTATATGCATATATGCACATACAGTGTAAATTCTACTATACACACAGTATGCTGAGAATTTGGTATCTCTGCATATGCTACATTATCCGTAACACAATACCTACTCCTTTTTAGAGGTATGCATGCATACATAGGCATAAGCGACTTCAGAAACATTTCCTGAATTGTCTAAAATTGCTAGATTAGTAACCCTGAAAGACGATCTCTCCTTTACCTTTTCTTGTAATTTGAGAGTAAAGTTAATTTGTCTTCCTGTCATCTGAACTTGTCAATCAGCAGAAACAGTGGGGCTTTCCAGTTATGACTACTCCTGTCAAAAATCCTTACTTTTTTCTAAACCAGCAACATAAGTCATCTAAATAGGTTTATGTTAAGATCCTAGTGTGCATGCATCAGGTTGTAACTGCAAGTAGTTGTCATATCAGTCGTTATCTTACCTCCGTTACCTTTTCATTTGCCACTTCCAGCTGAGAAATGAGCTCCTGGCTACGAAGTTTTTGTTGACTCAGCTCACTTCTGTTGATCAGAAGAAAAGATGCTGATTAACACATACAGTGCATCAGTTATCAGAATATAATTTCATAGGTACTTTCTTGCATTGTAGGGGCTTATAGTGTATTTTTAATTACAGCGTTGCCCTTAAAACATTCATTTCAAAAGCACTACACAGCTAGCACTTCTTTGTGATGTATATTCAAAACTATAATGGCAGAGGAATGAGATGCATTTGTTTGAATCAAGAGGAGTTTATCTGACATTTTACGGGAGTTTTTTTTCTGTTTATCGAATCTTATTTTGCAGGCACATTATCAAATATGCTATAAATATAAGCTTTATTTTCACAGTGCATTCAATATTTAGATTAACATTCTAATTTGTGTCTCACAACCAAACTTCAATGTGGACATTTTTGAAGGTGCTCTGAAGTACCCAAAACCAAATCATACTATACTTGCAAGACAGACAGCAGTGTAACACTTCATGAGGAAAAAGAAAAAGCCACCTTCTTCAAAATGGTCTTTTTACTTTTATACTGAATGTTTTAGTGATCCTGAATTTGTATAATACTGAAGATAAAAAATATCTGGGTTACGGTAGACATCTTTGAGTTGGTGCTCAAAGGAAACAATCCTTGCCTCCTGTCATCACAAGCCACTGAAAAAGAGGTATGACCAAAGATGGAAATATCTAAACTTTGGTAATTTAGCCAGAGGAATATGCAAAACTAAATGAGCTGCTCTAACCTTTCACCAGTCTCTACTCCAGAAGCAACAGCCATCACAGAAAATGGTGTGATCAAGATTCTTGCCACCAGTTTCACCTTCTACATTGAGGTTCAAACATGTTTGTGAAGAAGAATTTTCAAATCTATTTGCCTTCCTTTGCCAAGTTGAAAGCACGCTGAAATGCAACCACCTTCATGAATATGTAGCACATTGACAATGCTCAGAAAGCTGATACCTAACCTTTAGGTGCTCTGCCTACTACTGAAACTACATGCACTGTAATGGAAGCTAAAGCCTTTATTCCTTCTGGGGAAATGGAAGCAAGGTAGGAGACACTTTAACATCAGATCTTCATCTTAAAAGGCCTCTGCTCTTTTAATGATGGCATTTAGTTCTCAACAATAATTTACCCCTAAAAACTTTTAAACTAAGTATTTTATAAGATTTTGAATGGAAACTGCTATATGGCACTTGAAATATGAGGTTGCACTCTATCTGTTAACCTAAGGTTGATGAGTATACCTGGCTGGTTTTCCACTCCCTTGTTGTCAACCAACCCCGTTAACCAGTCCCAGGTAGATACCATAAAAACAGTTCAACGCTTTTTGACTAGCTGCTATAAAAATGAGAGTACATAGGCAGATACTTAAACCATGTTAGACAGTTAAAATGATATATAGATTACACCTGTGTTACCACATGTAAACATTTTTATATAAAATAAGAATTAAAGATGGATTAAAATTGCAGGATCAAGATAGTACATTAACACTTAACACTACTATTGCAATTTGTCCTCTGTAACCAATATCAAGTATCAAGATGAAGCATTTTCAATATAGGATCCCTAATGAACAGCTGTTTTCCGAAAGCTCAGTTTTTATAAACTGTTTTAGTAGCAGAACAGAAATTTTATACAATTCCTGTCCTATATTTTCATACATACCTTTTTCAAAATAAACTCCCTAGAAAACTATTCAAAGACTACTCCTTACAATGTGTAGACTGCTTATGTTCAACTACACTAGCAAAAAAGGGTTTGAAAATAAATTCTTAAATTCTGACTAACCATCTTTATTGTTACGTCATCTTAGAAGACTATCCACATAGATCAATTTTCTAAATTAAAAATTCTTAGTTACTGAAAACAATCTGTCTCCTATACTTGTACTGAGGTGTGGAATTAGCGTTCTTAGCAGCACAGGCCATAAACAAGAGTTTACAGCTGTATATCAAGCAATTATTTTTATAATTTGATCACACTGAACATGTATTTAAAGAAAACAGTTTAACCTTGTAAGCATAAGGAAACGTGATGGCTGTTGAGCTAGACAGCTGATTCATTCTGATTGTTAACCCTCCCCCGAACACACATGATGAGATTTTAATATTAAAATTGAGCAGTAACCCCAACTGCTGAATAATCAAATCACTCCCCACCCCGTAATGTCTTTGTTAAGTGAGTGGGAAACAAAAGGTGAGCTTTTAGCATTTTGGCAGACGGGTGATAAATCCGCCAGCTGCAGCAAGTACGTTCTGCAAAGCTCTCATATGACAAATATAGCATGTGCCAGCTGTTTTTTCGGTTGAATTATACTATAATATGCTTCAGTTACTCTTAGTAATTATGAATTTTGTATACTGCCAGTACCTGCAGCTGTCTCTCATCCTGTTAATTTTTTTCTTTAATGAACATCTTAAAATAAGCAGCTATGGCTGCCAAACATTGCAGAAGTGCAGCCAAGAATAATGTTTTAGAAATGGAGGAAACTTCTTCATCTCAAGATGCTGTGCAGTTCACTCAATGTACTACTGTACAGGACGGAGAGAGAAGGAGAAGGCAGTCCTGGTCAACGCTTCATACACAGGAACCAAAAAAGGTAATTCTTCAGAGGCAGATTCTTCTCAATTAAAGAAAAGAGAAAACTGAGAGCTCCAGAAACCACACATGGCTACCGATGAGTCAGGGACTCTAACTATGACACAGAAATGTTTCAGAAGCAGAAACTGGAACAAAGACACCCAAAATAGCTGCGATCAGATGACTTAAGCTAAGCAAAGTATTTAAATTTAAAAACAATATGGCAAGGATTCCCTTTTTGTAAGTACTGACAACTACAATTCAAGTGAGTATTAAAAAAATGAAGCCATTCAGTATAGTTGCTCAAATATAACGGGTTTATGTTACAACAAATATTTTTTACTTTTTTTTTTTCCCCCAAAATGTTGTATCTTACTACTAGACAATAGTGGCAGATGGTTAAGAGTACTAATTTACCAATTTGTTCATACTATGTATTAGCATTAAATTTTATTACTTTTTTTATTAGTTAAAGACTTAAGATTTTTAAAGCTCCTCAGATGCATTGTTGCATGGAAGTAACTTCTAAAGTACTCGCCTTCTTTATCATTTAAGCCAACGTTTATAAATTGTCTCATGTACTGTTTTGTAGATTCAGTTTATATTTCTAAAAAGAGAACAGTCTTGTGTATACCTATTACTACCCCTACTCAGGCTCAACAACTGTACCTTAACTGAGCAATCATCCACATGTCTAACAGGCAAAAGGAATATTCATAGCAAAGTTGAGAGGTCAATTTCCTGTAGAGTTTTCAAGCTAAAAGATCCACCTTCTCCCCATCTGCAGTTTTCAAGATTGACTCCACTGAAGGGCATTCTGTGGATAATTCAGTCATTTGGGTGAATATGACACTTCGCTTATCAGTGTGAATCTCGTTCTGATCCCTGGTCCAACCAGAATCATGCTCAACAAAAATGCTCTTGGTGTTGGCCACTGGTGAGGAGTCCGGTAACGGTTTATGTATAACCACTGGTTATCTGCCAAATTCTTTCTCAGTGTACTCCAATTCTTATCTTCATTCTCAGGATTAGAACACAAAAATCTATGAAAAATACTGATATCCCCATTAGAAGGCATTAACCATCTATTACTACTTGTATTACGACCTCTTTTTTATTTTTTTGTTTAACCTAGTTACCGTAAGTACAGACCAGTCAAGGTGGACTTTACAGAATGAATGAATAATCTGCCCTTATTTTTTAAACTTGCATACAGTCTTTCACTTTATTTTCTTTTAGTAAATGCTGGTAGATCCAATTACCCTGGTTTTGCTTAAGTTCTGTTGTCAGAACTTTCTCTCTCACCCCTTCTCGATCTATCCTGTATTCTGTTGTTACTGAAGTTTGTTTCCTTCCAATTTACAAATTTCGTAAATACTCCTTTGGTATTGCTGATTTCACTTTCTACCCCTGCTGTCATTTATTCTTCTCAGCTTAAGTCTGAAGAACTATACAGTTTTATACACAATGCTGTAAGGTAGTAAGAACAGTCCTAGCCAGTCTGTTCCCCCAAACATGGCCATAGGAACTGTTTTTCTAGGTTATAGTACTTCAGTGAAAGCAAGAGCCTTTAGAAAGATGTGTATGTATTCCTCATTTCTTTCAAAAGTAAGGTCTTTCAAATGAAGACAAGAAATGTAAAAGAAGCTGGAAGCACTTGATACCCGTTTTTTTTACTACAGCTGTCAAAGGCAGATCACTCAAGTCCCTTAAAATTTTGGGACGTTCAAACTGACAGTGATCTTAGAGCTTCCAGCTGTAAAGTTGGAATCTACACCCTGTAGATCAGCAGCAACAGCAACAACAACATGGATTGCTTAGATTTGTTATCAAATTCCACACAAATTTGTGGAGAAGTGACACTGAAGATCAAAATAATTTTTTAAACATTAAACCTAATTCCAGTTTGGTTATTTAGGTTACTTACAACAATGTTCCAGATATAGGGGGAGAAAAAAAAAAAAAGTTAAATAGAAACTCAAGTAAGTGTCAGTTACTAAATTAATGAACATATAATGGTTAAATTATTCACCAAGACTTAGAAGCTCTTTTTGGGTTACAAAAAAAATTATCTTTAGAAACAAGTTTGCTAGTTTTAAAGAATTTCTATACTTTTCTTACTATTTTCCATTTAAACCCCTATAAAGAACATGAAAGATGACTTATTGCCTCTCAGAAGTTCACTTCATTCTACTAATTATTCCTGGTCAGAACTGAATTGGTGGTTCAGTCCCAGACCCTAGCAGAGATGCAACCGTCAAAAAATGCAAGCCTGCTGAAACACAGCAAGTAACCAAACCAATTCAACTAAAATGAAGTGTTAATATGCCCTTCGGTCTCAAAAGCCACATCTGTCCTTTGGTCTTGAGGTGGATTGACCCAGCTGGCAGGTAAGCCCCCACCCAATTGCTCGCTTACTCCCTCCCAGAGGAAATGGGGAGAGAATTGGAAGGGTACAGGTGTGAAAAAACCTCATGGGTCAAGACAGACAGTTTAATAAGCGAAGGGGAAAAAAAAAAAATTGATACAAAAACAACTACTCATCACCAGCTGACCAATGCCCAGCCAGTATCCAAACAACAGCTACTTTGGAAGAACTTCCACCCGGTTTTATTGGTGAACATGACATCACATGGTATGGAACATCCCTTTGGTCAGTTGGGGTCAGCTGTCCTGGCTGTGTCCCCTCCCAACTTCTTGTCCACCTCCAGCCAACTTGCTGGGGCGGCAGAGTGAGAAACAGAGAAGGCCTTGACACTCCATTAGCGCTGTTCAGCAACAGCTAAACCATTGCTGTGTTGTCAACACTATTTTGGTCATAAATCTAAAACACAGCACCACACACAGGCTACTATAAAGCAAATTAACTCCATCCCAGCCGTACCCAGTACAGGTCTTTAAGAAGCATTAAATTCACCCTATCTTAAAATATAAAATTCCCCCAAACTTAATCTGAGGGTGATGGTTTCTGTATGTGTTTACAAAGAGATACAGATACGAGATTAATTTTTTACGTATATACACATTCTTAGAGAACCTAAGTTCAACAGAAAAGCCCTGGGACAACTCGTCTTTAAATAAATATGAGCGCTACGCCACTTTTTTACAACCTTTAACAGCCATCATTCATTTGCATAACTATTTCATAATTGTAAGTATTTGCTGCCTAAGTTCACTTCAGTAAATGTCATTAGAACTCAAAGTACATCTAAAATGGATGCAATCAAAAGTCAGAACAGCTTTGTTTCATAGTCTGCCAGTCTAGACATTTTGCAGGTATGAAGAGAATAAACACTAGTCATGAGCTGTTGGTCATGCTGCCAAGAGCAATGTTTTTATTTGGAAGGATGACCTATGTTGCAAGACGCGCTGACCTTCTAAGTTACCTTCAAGATTGACTTTTGGCAGAAGTATATCAAAGCAAAACTGGTTCCTTGCCGTCTTGCAAGGTGAAGGTGAGGTTTATTACCAGTCAATCCTTCTGAAGGCGTACATCATCTTAAGATGCTTAAGAGGTGAGAAAACGCTTCTCATATATGAAGACTGTAATGTATTTTTATGAAGAAAATGGTGGAATTTAGTCTACAAGTATTCAATGCATTACCTACTGTTTCAGCACTGTTTGTTTAATTCCAAGTTCAGTTTTATAGGCAACGATTACATGTTTAACTTGAACTGAGACCCAAATGTCCAAGAAAGCACAGAATAATTTTCAGTGATGCCTGAAAGTATAAATTTATTTATCAACATTTTAATATACAGGTTTTTCACTGACCTACTAGATTCTCATGTTATTTAAAAAATGATCACTCTGCTCTACTGTTACAGGTTGCAAAATTTACTTTTCCTTAATTTTTTTAAAATTAAAAATCACCTAATGTTCACTGATGTTGCTTCATTTTTTAGAAGTATTTATTTAATGCTTCCCTTATGCATATGGATTACACCTCACAAACAAAACACTGCAGACTTAAATGATGACAAATGAGCAGCACAGAATATGGAAAAGTTAGCAGCAGCTGCTGGGAAGTTAGTAAAGAAGCCAAAATGTTTCAGACACCTTCATATGGAAAATGAAAGTAATGAGGATAGAACTGAAAAACAGCAACAGATCATGAATTTAAGGCAAAGGAATGGGAAACACCTACACTAACAAATGCGACACTGACTCAATGCTTACGAGAGCTGCCCTAACAGCAAACTTCTGGTGAAATGCAATATAAAATGCTTTTATGTAAACTACCTCCCCAGTATACATGGATATGACTTTGTTAGGAAGTTTGTAACTTCCTGAAAAACATTCACTTATAAAGCACATTACTATGCTGTAAGAGTAGTAATTCTTATTAAAAACTGAAATTCTGCTACACATCACCAACACAATCTCTGTATTTGCTCATATATTTACATGAATCCGATACATCAAACAGTAACATCACGAAGTGCCAAGGAATGTCTCAGACTGTCCTCAAAATATACTAAATAACTGTAATATGTTGCTGAACTTGGAGAGCTCTCTATTTAAATCCCAAAAGGGTATGTTGATATCTTCATCTAAGTTCATAGCCTTGCTGCCCAGTTGAGACAAGATAAAGTTTCTAAGGAAGATACTAAGTTTTCCTTACAAGCTCACAGCTTAACTAACCCTCTCAAAACTACATAAACTTAAAAATGTATGTATATAGGAAAGCTGGCTGAACATCGGCCTTTCACTTGGACCCTGCTCTAAGGCTTGGTGATAGCATTTCCTGCATTAGCCTCAAGAGGACTTTCAAACAGAGCCTTTAATTCAGTAGATCCTGCTTGCCCGGTATCAGTCTATTATTTAGTAGTCTTGCCGATACTTCTGTGATAAATGCATTTGCTGCAAAATTATTTTGCTTTTTAAATAATCAGAAACTTTATTTTAGTTCACAACAACGTAAGAAGTTATTTACCATTCTGTACTTGCACTCAAAATACTCAAAATGTTATTGTGATAAGATTAAAATAAATATGATAATTATTCATTTACAGTATAAGCAAGGACTTTGCATTGAGTAACTACTACCGTCTAACTCAGGAGCTAATCTTCATACCAACTGCATTCTGCACTACAGAGCTAGGTGTCTGGTAAAGCATATAATGTGAAAAATAAGCTGGTTTTAAATTTTCTAGATAATACTTATAGGTTGTGTTATAGCCACTTGTCACCGTAATATCAGAGCACCACTGCGCAGATTTAATTATGAAATTCCTTATGTCAGTTTAAATTACAACCTTCTAGCAGAGAACAAACTTGTGTCTATTGCCACCTTCCTTGTTAGGTAAAGCAAACGTCTGATAAAAATCTTCTGCTACTAGCTTATACAGTATGTAAAAGCATCACCTATGAAAACATTTTAAAAAGTAACTGACTTTGCTTTTAGACTTGCACCAAAATATCTACTGAAGTCACAGAGAATCACATGGACTTAGTGTAGACTTACAATTTTTAATATAAGATGAACATTTTTTCTATTCTGCTCGTCAGGCAGTATTCTCTGATACAGGATGTTAAATTACTGCAGGAGTTTTCCAGATGATGCCACATAGGCAGTCTCTCACATAAACAGGGACATTTTCAAAATTTACTACCTATTTTTCATGCAGATTCACAAAGCAGACTTCCTCTCATGTCTGTTACATTTTCTATGTCAGCATTTTGCTGCAGATAAATAATATCTAAAGCTTTTGGTCTGCTGTAACAACATTTTAACACTTAACATTAAAGCTTTAAGAAGGAAAGCAGCTGTTTCACAGACAACTTTAATTGTTTTGGAAGTCTGCAATTTTTCCCTTTTAATTGGAAGTTGCTGAACTACATTCAGGATCTGGTTATGAACCTAGATGCTCAACTGTGAGAGTTTTTGTAGTTTCATTTACAGAAAATAAACTACAAGTTTAACAGCTAAAATTTACCTTAGCATGAAACACTACAAAATATTTTTCTTCCCTAGTTACTGCATTTACAAAAGATGTCAAAAAAGTATTAGTAAGACCCAGCTAACTACATACAGTGAAGCTATACCACTGAAACTGTCGGTGAATAAGCACAGCTTCCAGTGTCTCACAGATGTGCTCAACACTGCGATGACTTCTGAAAGAGACTTATTGGCTTTTCAAAGAACTGTTTAGTCATCTCTGCAAAATGCAGTATCTTTTAAGGCAAAACACAGACAGCTTATATCTGGACAGATAAGGTAAAAAACCCAGTACTGCTTACTGAGGAGATGTAAAAATGACCAGAGCGATTATGTAGGACTTGTTTTTCAAGAAGGATCAGCAAAAATGTTATCTCTAATTGAATTTAGAATGATTTTGAACTATCTGAAAAATTTCAACTGAACTAGTTATCATAGGTAACAATCCACTACTACTACAAAGTGTTCTGAACACTCAGAAAAAGAGCACCTGAAACAATGAAAAGCAGATCAGTAAAGCTGATAGTAAAACAGAAAGGTCATCAATAAAATTTTATCAATCATTCTTGTTTTTCAAGCAGGATGGAACTCATAGCATTCCTCTATTTGGACAGACAATAGGTACAACTAGTTATGATAGACACTGCGTCACTTTGAAACTAGTTTCATTCCTCTTTAAAGGGAAGCACTACTACACCCAAGACTACAATTTGCGAAGTTCACAGGAGGTCAAATTCACACACTTCTTTAAAAAAGATGGAAAACCAAGTTGGAGTAGTGGTAGGGAGATTTGTTATAGGCAACATTTTCAGGAAGTTATTTTCCTTGCTCATGTTTAGAAACTTGGATCCTAATTCCACTCACACCATTGGCATTCTGACAACTAAGAAATGTCAAGCTATGCCTAAAAAATTGTGACTCCAAAAATTGCATAGGATACTGGGAATATTACTGTTCGAGCTGAGAATATGTAAACCATTATAATAATAAAACATGAAAAAACCAAAGATTACTCCAAAGGAAGTAAAAGCTAGAATTCACAGGTTTCCAATTTAATAGGGCAAAAGCTTTGCTTCCTTGTTAACATGGTAATAAGCAACTTCTAAAATCAGTCTGAGCAAAGAACTATACATGAGTGTATCCTGCGCTTTAAGTGACTGAAGTTAAAGGGTCATTTCAAGTTTCTCAAATTAACAGAGCTGCATGCCCTCAATTTTTCTTCTAAAAACCACTGAATGCACTTCCTAAAAGATAATGATATATGCGACATTATATTCTTCTCTAACCATTTTAATTTTAAAGAAATGAGACTTACAAAATCAGGCTTCCTAGTTTAGAAGTTACTGTGTACTAGCCCGTCAATCTCCTCCAATTTTCACCCAATTTTGAAGAGGAAGAGATCTTGAGGACATAAAGCACCAGCTAGCTGGCTAACCAGAGTGAGTGAGCGAGCGAGTGTGTCTGTCAGCTTGCAACTAGCCACAGTTTGGCTGTTACTTGCCAACTCAACACAAGACATGCGAGGAAGCTGAGGTGGAGGAAGGCAATACCAGAAAAGGGAAGCCACTACAAATCCACTGTGCACAGATCAATTCATTTACATTTTAACACTGCAATGTGTCCACACAGTGAAAAGGGAAACCAAGATGAATGTAGATGCTCTATCTACTTAATTTCATAAACTGATCGGTGTGGATTCTCAACATTTTTTTAATGGATATTAACATCCAAGTAGAAGCAAACACCATCTACAGCAGTATGCATTTAAAACAAAGATAAGTTTGTACAATTTATTTCAGACATAACTTGCAAACGGCTAATTTCTCATTGGGATAGTTCCTTCTCTACTCACTCATCTCCAGTAACGCCACTGTCTTCTCTAAACCAGTTGATGTCTGTCTGTATATAGGCTCACAGGCACCATAGGTGCTTGTATTCCCCAGCATCTAGAAATGGTATGTAATCTGTGTCTGTTGCGTGAGATGCCCTTGTTATTACGCCCTTTCAAAAATGAAAATATTCTTATAGTCTGTGCTGGGAATACGAGCATCAGCTAGTTACCTGGCAACCTGTATGAATTAAGAGAAAAGTAAAGTTTGTATCATATTTTTGCTTAGGGCAATCACACAACACATTTGTATCCTCATTTATGACAGCAACTGCTCAGAAGAGAACGTAAGATGTCCATCCCAGTAGGTTTTTTCCAGCTTATTTTAGAAGTCTGGAGACTCGCTCTGCAACTGATTTTGTAGTGACTGTTCTGAATAGCTATCAATATAGAGGTTTTCATAATCCAAAGCTAAAATTCTCTAAATTGACCGTGCTATATCTTGAAAGACAAAATTAAAAGTAATATATTCCATTTACTTTTTGTCATTACAAAAGTCACACACATCAACATGATGCAAAATTTTTACTTCAGTACTAACTTCACAAAGAGCATCAAAAGTTCTCTTTAGAACATTCTTCCTTGTTTTGCTGGAAGCACATCATCTAGTCTGGGTGGTTGGCTCTTCACGGTTTTTCACCACAGGTCTACTGCCATACACCAAACAGGAACTAAAACCGTAACAACTTCCAGAAGAGGAACAAAATTGCACTTACTTTAGCTTACTGATCCTGGCTTCTGTAGTTTCAGTAAGATTTTTTGTTTCTTCTTTCCACCGGTTTGTTGCTTTTTGCTGAGCTACTAACAGCCGTCTAAGTTCAGCAGTAGACTTTTGACTGGTGTCTTCCATTTCCTTAAGTCGAGCTTCATATCCATGTTCTTTCACAGCATGCTCATGCTCCATTGTGCTTATCTAGAAAAAATACAAATCAGGTACAGTCAAGTCTCTCACTTTTTACTTTTTTTTTTTTTTAAACAACACTTGAGTTAAATTTATAAACATTTTTTAAAAGCATGTAACATACAATAATTAAACTTGTAATTATATGCTCAAAGAGATACATGTTCCCAAAGCCAATTTAAGAAAATAGTACAACTGACAATAAAGGATAATGAGCTGTGTATGCTTATTTTTGTAAATAATCTTTATCCTTCTCCCTTGTGTTTTCTCCACAAAAACACGTTCTTTCTTTTTCATCTAGCTAAAACGTGCAAGGAGTTTCTTAACTGCATCTAAAATCCTTTGTACATCAGAGGAAAATGAAAGCAAGCAATAAATCTTAACTGTGACTATAATGGAAGCCTGTCTGATTATAAATGAGACAGACAAAGATCTTGTACATGCTTTATAACCGCTACCTATCTGTTACAAGACTCTGATCCTTTGTTTTTAAACTATGTTTGACCAAAGGGTTCTGGAGTTGGAACAAGATTTCCTGTTTCATTTGACTGCTTCCTTTATCTTGTGGTGTAAAGTGGAAACTGGATTTGATATGGTCCCCATTCATAACCTGTAAAACTGCTTACTGAAGTTGTCTTCATTGCTGCAGATTCTTAGATCCCTTTTCAGTATCTTTACACTCCTGGAGTTAAGAGCAGAGGGGAAAGTACCAGCTTTATATGTTTAGAAAGCACATCAAGGATCAAAGCTGTTACTCCCTCCAGAAGCCAAAGGTACCATGAATCTGCTGAGCTTACTATTAATTCATTACCCTACCTGCAGCCTGTTCAGGTGCATTTAATGGAACACATTCAAAAAGAAGAATCAACCTTCGGCTAATTATCTTGTTTGCAGCTATCCACACAGTAAAATGTTCTCAGTCTAGAAAATCCAGAACCAATGTTTGACAGCCACACTATTAAATTAATTAGTTACACACTGCTCTGACAACGTGGTGGACATACAAGTAGAGGAATGCTCTGGACTGAAAGTCATACAGAGATTCCTAACACATTACAGACAGTAGATAAATGAAGACCTGGAAGTGGAATAAGTGAAGTCACTTGAAGGAAAATACGTTATTATTTAATCTATTCATCTTAGAACAAGCAAAGAACATTTGGGATCTTCTTATCAAGCAGAATTTAATACATATTAAAATACAATTTAATTAGCAGACTGAGTTACCCAATAGATTCTGAGGACACACAATGCTACAACAAAATTACTTTTAAGCAGAAACCAGGAAGCATCATTGAAACTTTCATCCTTAATTTAAACTTCCAATGATTTTTCTCTTAGAACTGCTGCCTTATTAAGCAAATATCAGTCTTACGATAAAATAAAAATAACATATAAACCATACCTTTATTTTAGCTTTTTGTTGAGCCTCTATGGCCAGTTTTCTCAAGCCCTCCATTTCTTTTTGCAATTGTTCATTCTCTTGCTGAAGTTTTAGCCTTTGTTCACTGACAAAGGTGCTCTTCTCTCTTTCTGAATCCAGAATGCTTTGCAATTTACAGATAATTTCCTGGCAACGAGATTTCTCTTCCTCAGAGCTGAAAGAGAAGAAAAGTCTTGTAGGAACTCAAGAGTTGAACAACTACCCTACTAAAGAAAAAAAAGATATATTGGGACAGATCTTTGGTGTGACCCAGTACAGCTGTTCCCATGTTTCTTCCTGAAAGTTTGTATCAGCTCAGCGTGTTTAAGAGCTTGACAGCTACAACTATGCACCAGTCAGCAAAGAATTTTATCAAGATGATGGCATTCATAAAACCAATCTAATACTGTAGCAATCTCAGTAAAATGACAATGTGAAATGGAAGATTTTCATTTTTATGTTTCCAGATTCCCAACTGAGGATTGCTCTGGTGAAGTGACAGGATTTACAATCATCAGAGTGCAGAAATGACTGAAGCTTCTAAAGAATTCCACACTTTTCATGCTGAAAACAACCACTTGGTCTAAAAATGTGCACCATATTTACTTTTTACCATTGTATTATTGGAACTGCAATAATGTCTATTAGCTCTGAACACACAGACCTGAAATTCAGTATGCTATGTAAACATGGTGTTCTGCATGTACTAGGAGATACCACCCTGTAGATGAATTTATGAAGTAATAAATTCTGCCTCAATATTTCATAGAGTAACTTTTCCTACAAACAGTATTTAAAAATGCGGCAAGATTCCAAATAATATACTATTTTAATTTTTTTTGTCAAACAACTGCTTGCAGTTCTCATTTTGTAACAAAAATCTTTCATTCTATAGCACGTTATGCCCTCTAATTCTTTTACAGTGATTCATAATTTCCCTTGCTTCAGAATTACAGTATCTTGATACTATTCCTGCTACTGGTTAAAAAGATGTGACAAAAACCTAACACATAATCAACAATTTAAATAGTCAGAAATAATTTCCATTATTTTCTGTTCTAATTTCTGTAACATCCATTACTTACTTCATTTCCAGTTGTTTCAGTTTATTTTGTGTTGTCTGTAGACTTAGCTGAAGGTCACCTTTTGTTGTTTCTGCAAGTAAATATTTCTGATGCAGTTGCTCTAGTTTTCTATTGTCAGATTCATGTCCTCTGTCTTCCCTGTAAATCTGAAGAGTAAACTTAACATGTAAGATCATCTTCACCTTACACTGGTGATTGGCAGTTTAGTACTGACAAGGAGGCTACTTACTCCTCATTGCATCCTATTTTCCAGTGATTTAAAACAAAACTGAATTTCTATCACTGTTGCTGCTACTTGGAAAAAAAGTTTTCAAAGATCTGGCATTCATGTAGTTTTCTGTCTATGGAGCTTAAGTTTAACTGGAATATGTACCAACATTCTTTTGGATTATGTCAATTATCTCTCCTTTTACTTCTACACTTATCAAAGAACCCTCTTTTTCAGTTTAGTATTACAACTTTGAAACACTTTCTGAATTTAAAAAACCCAAACCTTAAAATAATTACACAAAAAATTACAAATAAGAAAATCTACTCAAAAAATAAAGTAAGAAAATTCAGGGAAAAAAAACCCATGAGAAATGGGAAAAGTCAATGTATCTTTTCTTTCTGAAAAGAGATCTTAAACGTGATGCAAAAATGCATGCAGTTGCCTTACCTTTTCAAGTTCTTCTTCCACGGCTCTCTTTTCTCTAATGGCTCGTTCAATTTGACCCTGTTTTTCTCCACATTCCTATTTTAAAAAGTCATTTTTAAATACATCTAATAAAAAATAACTCAAAATAAAAATTCAAGAAGTGCCAAAGCCAAAACCGAGCCATTGTAAATATAATTCGTGCTGCTGTTTGTATGCATTTGATTATCTTTTCATGCTCACTATTTTCCCTATAGGATCAGTCTCATTCACTATACAGACTTCGACATGCAAAACGAAACCTTTTTTTAAACAAATTTAATCCATAAATAGGTGCATATGCACTGAGCGGTTTTGGTCTCCCACATAATTTTTTACAAGTTCCTGGTACATTCAAGAATATGATGATTGTGATGCACAGACTTTCTCTTAGCATACTTTATCAACTTTCATGTACTTCATTCCTACACACCCAACTACAGATATGCAATACTCAGCTTTCCATGCTTTATTTATCCCTGAAAGAAACAGGGATACTTAGGAAATGCCATCACGTGGGAAGTATTTTCTAGAGCACAGAATCTCACTGTCAAGATGCTTCTGAACTATGATAAGAATACACGTAACTCAAGTAATAAACTTACACAAACAAATGGGTGGATTTGCAGGACTCTATTATTTCATGCAGAGCCAGGCAAGTTCTCAGTAAAAGTAAGATATGACTGTACACATGTAAGGCAAATCTGTACATTAAAGATGAATTTTCAAAGCAAGTATCCTTTACACCTACATATGAATCTTTGGACCGACTGCTGGAAGATGCTGCACACAGTAGCTTTTGTCAAGTAGCATGAAAGACACCGTATGTTGCATTAATGTCTGGAAACATGCAGGATGTAAACTACTATACAATAATAAAGCATAGTCCTAGACAATTACCCATTAATCATATTTTAGTTGACTTACTTTTACCTCAGTTTAGTATTTTACTTGATCAACAAAAACTAGAAGTCTCAAATGTTTTGCTATCAAAAATATTTTAATCAGTAAACACCATACCATCTGAAGAGCTGAAAGTTCTTCTGTTAGTCGAGAAATCTGCACATTATATTGCTTCTTTGCAGAGTCTACCTGTGATTGAAACCAAAGTAAAACTAAAAAATTAATCCCTTGAACTATTTTTGCATCCTATTTTTTATTTATATATATATATATATACACACACACACACACATCATCTATATGTGGTGCATGTATATAAATATGGAAATATCTGGGACTGCAGTAACTGAAAACTCTTACTACATAAACGTTAGAAGAATGTTTATTATCAATCCATACTACTTTAACTGCGGGTGTTTCGGAAAAAAAAGCAGAAAGGAAGACATCATAACAAGGCCTTGCAAAAAGAATAACAAGACTATCAGGAAAGCTGTGGTCCATTAGTTGCAAGATATTTGCAATTTGTGTTACAGATACTTTTAGATCACATAACAAAAGAATTATTTGTTAATACCTGGAGAAACATGACAACTCATAGTTTAAAATTTTACTACTTCTGCTTTTTACTACTTCTGCTTTTGATAGATTCACTTCTACTGAGATAATTTAAAAATAAGAAATAGGGCATTTCTGAACTTCTAAATTCTGATTAGTAAATCATTGTCACAACTAGAAGGGTTATCCTAGTTGCTCTTTAGCTCTTGCACCTTCTCCAAACCATGTATGATGTTAAATATCGCAGTTTTAAGTAATCCATACATTTTTTGTGACTCTTTCAGGTAACCACCAAGTACAAGCACAAAAGATCTTTATCCTCATTTTAAAGGCTCTGAAAATTTAGGCGGTATGTTCCTGAAACCTCTTGAAATGAAAGAATTGGAAAGAAAAAGAATCCTTTCATCCCTATATGGTACATGTGCACATTGTGTCATAGTGAAGAAAGTGAAAGGAGGCAAAATCAATTCACTACTGAAAACTTACAAATGAGATAACTGCTTTACACTGTTGTCCACTTGCAACAAAAGACATTGCCAACACATGCCTGTAACAAGCCTTTATTTCCTCTGGAGTTTGCCTCAAAATAAAGCAAGTCTCTTTGACATGATCATAATCACTGAGAACCTCCAGGTAGATTAGTCTGCATTTTAACTGCAGATGGGACACAACATGAAGAAAATTAATTTTGTAACTAGTGTTTTATCAGAAGAGCTTCCATTTTTCAGCTGCTCATAACAACAGTAACAAAAATCATGGAGACTACAACATTCTTTTTAGTCATTTCTCTACCAAATTCTGGTTTCTAAGTGTGCTGTGATATTGAGCCTCTTTGATTGTTAGCTGTACTTGGTAAAAGAGTCTTACTTGCCTACATAGGGGAATATTTTTAAGTATTGAGATGCCAAAAAACCGATAGTGTAATTTTCAACAGGTCCTATCATCTGAATGTACATGATAAGCTTCCATCAGCAACTTCCAAGATGAGGCCATGTATCAAATTAAATACTTTGATACCTGTAGGAACATATTTCGCTAATGGTCACAAGAGCATTCCAGACGCCTTTAGAAGGCCTTGAACAGAATAAACAGGAAGACAAAAATAAGAAAGATATCAATTAGAAGAACACAGGTATGCATTCCACGATAAAGGGAACTTGGCACAAAGAACCTCAGTTCGGCAGTTTATCTTGACCAATTTAGACTGAGACAAGTTTCGCATGTTTTAGTTAGTATAACCAATTATGTGTTATGTTTATGCGCGTGTACAGTGTTGATATAACCAATCATTAAGTGTGACTAGGTGCGTGGACAGTGCGTGAATAATGTGTGTAACCAATAGTAAAATAGCTAAATGCATGTACGGATGTAACAAATGTATAAAATGATGTCTGATGCTCTAGTAAAGGGTCTTCAACTATGATCATATTGATCTGTCGTTGAGTCCATGATTATGCTCCCGCAGATACCAATACAACACTCAGTCTGTTGACGTGCTACTGAACAGAATCTCTGAAATTGAAGTGCCGTTCTTTACATCTTCACAGTGCAGCCTTCTCTATCCTAGTGTCTGCACAGGTGTCAACACTTTTGGTTCTTGAGAGATTTAAGAATACTATTTAGTTCAGAAGAATATATGTCTAGATAACAAAGCTGAACAGTACAGTACCGTCAGCATGCTGCCTTGCTACCAATATTATCAAAACACTTTTAAGAGAACTACTCATGATGACCATGCACCATCAATATCTTTTCACATTGAGGAAAACCAAAAATTCTTCCCATTCTTTCTTCATCATAACTTACTGCCTTTCTAATTCTTGCAGCAGTATCTTCTGCAAGTTGAGACATTTCATCTTTCATTTTTTTTATTTCCTCTTCCTTTTGTTTCTCCCCAAAGAGTGCCTAGAAAAAAACAACAACTTGAAATACTACTGATAATATTTCAGTGGTGACATAGTATCTAGCACTGAGAGAAAAAAACACAGTCACTGTTCAAAAAACCTTTTTTCCTTTTTACTTTGGAGTAGCTGACACCGAGACCCAACAAGAAAACAAGCACAGCGAGAACATTTTGCACTAAATGCACATTCTTGTAAATCAGAACCACACAAAAAATTAGTGTCAGTAGATGCCTTTTTCTATTGGGACTTATTATTGGGGCTTTCAGATTTTGGCCAGGCATGGAATTATACAGAAGAAAGCATAGGAACTCAGACCAAAAGGCAAGGCTACTCTCCAGTGTTCTCATCTGCGGCCAGGATCTGTAATAAAAAATGCCAACAATGACGCATAGAAAGTTCTCTGTTAGGAAACTGAATACCTGTATACGCACACACATGCTCCTACATATAGCTAAGCATTTTTTATGGTTGATATACTAAATTACTCATCTCCAGAAAATTAAAAGTAAAGGAATAAAAATTTATAAGCAACTGAGGAATGTGTATGCAGTCCCTTTCATAGTGGGTAACAATGAACCAAACAGCTCTTTAGCATAAAAGAATGGCGAGAATTACAGAAAAAGGTGTAGCAAGGAACCCTTCCCCTGGAGGATGCAAGAAAGCTACTGATACTAAAGTATAATAGGAGATACTGGTCTGAAAAGATTACGGAATGTAGAATTCTTGATGGGTGAGATGAAAAATCCTAGATGGCACACAGAGAATATATAGATGCATAAAGGGAGAAAGACATAAAAACGTCCCTAAAGAATGATATAAATTCAGCCTATAGAAGGTTACTCACTTCAGGCAGTAACATGCCACTTCATTGGTCATACTCTCTTTTACTGCTCCCATTCAATTCAACTTTGTATTTTACTCAACCCACTCTTTTAAAATTCTTCTGATGTCTTTTTGTAAGCTTAGCTTTGTGTGCTTTATAATGTTAATGTAACAGAAGCAGCATCATGATGACAGCCTGTTACTCCCAGTCCTCAATCTCTTACAGAGCAGGGAGAAGCCTCTCTGGCCGCAGTTTAAGACACAAAGAGTTAACAGATATGTATATTATGCTGCATTTATTTTATCCTGTTCATTAATAAACTTGCCATTTTGAAAAATTCAGGATGTTTTAGCCAGAGCAGTAAATTAACAAGTGTCTGCAAATTCCAGTTTATTCTTACTTACAGCATTAATCTCAACTCTTACTTATAACAAGCTACTTATTTATCTGTAACTGTTCGCTCACTGTCTTAGAGATGCGATTTACATCACAATTTTTACTGGGTCACTTCCTTCTGTCAACTTCATGCGAGTTCATAGCAAGTGGCATCAAATGATCTGCTGAACTACTTTTGGATGAAAAATGGTGTTCCAACACTGCTCTGATGTACTAATACTTAGCAGATTGGAAATGTAATTTATACTCCTTACCAGTAATTTTCAAATGAAAGAGTGTTTTCTGGTTTTTAAACTCTGGAAAAAAAAGATTTTATTTTTACCTTTCATTCTTCATATTCTCCCCACTATCAGGCTGTAGGAAAATGCCGTTAAGGATTGCAATATCTTACTAAGAAAAAGGAATTGACAAGTCCAAAGGTGGCCATCAAGAGCTAGAGGATGTAAAACTTCATTTTTCACCCCTTTCTGAACCAGAGCCTAATAGGTAAAGGGAATTGTGGCAGATCGGTTCATAAAGTAAATGAGATGCGGAAAGTTATGAGGAAATTATGAAAAGGAAAAGATGCCACCAAAGGATTTCCTAAATGACTATAAATATATGGGAAGAAAGACTATTACAAGATGATAATCCTCTTTTGTATACCAAGATGAATCACAGAAGTTTAACTGCAGTAATGACCAGAACCCTAAGCTTTGTCAATATTTTAATCTATTCTGGAAGCAGGCCAGAAGGTAGCAGGTTCTCTTTAAAGAAGTTAATTCCTTTTTCTGTCAGAAAAAAGGAGGCAGGTCTGCCTCTTTTGTCACAGAACTGAAATCAGCAAGAGCAACATTAACTTCACTATTCCAAAAGTTAAAAGTAAAAAGCTAGTTTAGATACTCAGGAGGCTCCTCAAGTTTGAAAAGCAACTTCAGACTAAAAGGGAGCATTTATCTCCTTAACTGCTCAACAGTTCAACATGGTAGCCCAAACAGAATCAGTCCTAAGATGCTCCATTTATTCCCACAGACATTAGCTACACTGGGTTTCACTTACTGATGGTTACAGTCATCAGATGTGCATTAAAGTTCTCTCTTGCCAGCAAACACAATTCATTAAATTTCTAAAAGTCTGACTTGAACTGAAGCTTAGCATTAGAACACAAAGACTCCATGTCAGACAAAAGTTTACCAAGCCCTGTATCCTATCTCCTAAAGGGGCAAACAACAGATACTTTAGGAAAGTTAAGAACTGGGAAAACAGGGTGACTATTTTTTTTGATCGATAGACACGTCAAGACTTGCTGGATTAGACCCTGTTCTTCAGGAAGTTTTGGTGGATTGTCCTGTCATGAATTTGACTGTTTTCATACCTATACTTTTGGCATACACATCATCCTATGACATTTCAATCGCATATTGTATATAAGAATTTGTTTTAAGGCTGCTGCACATGTCTAGTTTTCTTGGTTGACTCCTCCTGCACTTTCCTAATTCTCCTATGTCTTGCCTGCAATGGGCTGATCAAAATTGCACATGAAGATGCACTATGTTTAAAGGTATCTTTATTTTTAACTCCCATTCTGAATATTCTATGCATTGTATCGAGCACCACTGAGGATTGCGTGACTGTATTCTTAAGAGACAACCACACCATCTCCTAAACCATTTTTTGACTGGTAAGACTAAATTCAGAACCCAGTATGGCACATTTGAATTTCTTCTGCCATTTTATAATACACTAATAAACACCTTTGCAATTTTTTCCTGACTGCAGACTTCACCCACTCATTACTCAGTCACTTTTCCAGATTTCTTCTGAATAATTAAGAACTGAACACAGAACTCACTCTCTTGGTGACCTATATCCATCATACAACAAAAGTCCTTTTAGTTTTAGCTCTTCTTTCCTAACCATTAATAAATTATAAATTCATAACAGGACCTTCCTTTTTATTCTGACAGCCCAATTTGTTTATAAGTATTAGATAAGAAACCCTGTCAAAAATTTTTGAAAATTCAAGTTCATGTACAGTATTATCACTTAGATCACCTTTATCCAGGCACCGAACATATTCTTTGAAATTTAAACTGTATGACAAGTCTAAGTAATGTATGGTCACATCACAGTTTGCTATCTTATGTGTTACTAATTTTAGTACAACAGACATAAAAGAAGCTTGGTTGTGTATGCATGTATGCCTGTAAGAATATATAATCAGGCACTTCACAACTGTTAAGTGATGAAAGTATTCTAGTATCTAAGAAATATCTTCATCCATTGCCTTACCTGACTTTTCTGTAGGTTAGCTTCTTCTAAGAGCTGTATGCAATCTTGGATTTTTGCAACAGCTTCATATTTCTCCCTTTCTAGATTAGCATACTTTGTCTGAAGCTCTCCGATTTGTTTTCTCCAGGGCTGTTCTTTCTGTTCTCAGCTGTTCAGCATCTTGGACAGTAACACGTAATCTACAAGATAGTAGTAATTTTACTCATTTAACAGTAAGATGCTTAATTAATACTCTAATTCTTTCAAACTAAACTAATGAAGTATTTATACAGAAGTTGCCAAAACTGCCCTCCTGGTTTTCTGCTTGTTTTTGGACAGAGTCTTTGACTTTAATATTCATCAAGTCCTAGAAAGAAACAGAATTAAAGGAGTTAACTCACATATCTGATCTCACAAGATCCTTAGAAGAATGTTGCTATCCTGGGATACATCACTGAAAATGTTCTATATTAAAACAGAATAGAACAGCCCCAGAAGGAATAGTTTCCCTCTGAGGAGGAAATGGAATAATTGGATGTGGGCAATGAAGTTGCAGCTATACCATTAGAACAAGAAAACCACTGGCAATTTTACAACAGCTCAGAAATTCTTATTGTTTAATTATGATTGTCAGTATTGGTAGGAATGAGAAAGGGCAAGAGAGCCTCAGAGGTATCCTCAAAAAAGCCTCAGAAAGTTCCACAAGTGCTGCTGGTTCAATAAAGTGCACGGTTCCAAATATCCATAGCGAGCACTTTGGCAACACTTGGGCTGCCTTTTCGAGCAGCCATGCTTTTTTATTTTCTAACATGTTTGTAACGAAACATACAAGACAGACAACCACTTTATTTCTGTAGAGCCAAAGCACAATTTTTGTTCTACAAAAAACCTGAAGAAAATAATAAAACTAGCTAATTCCTCAAGACATTCTAAAATAAACTTAAGAGCCTCCACAATGCTTAGGCCAGTGCAAGTCATCAAATAGAGGTAGCCACACAAGTCCGTGCAACTCCTCAAGGCAGTACGTGACCACATGGTCACAAGGTTGGTTCCCTAGTAATTATTTTGTTTCTAGAGTTACTGAAGAGTCTGCTAATCACGCTCAGAAGGCTGTGACCAAGAAGGGAAGATAAACAGTCACACAATTATTTCAATAAGAAATTTACAAATTCTTCTTAGTTATCAGGTCATTTGACCAATGTTAATAATTCAACAACTGTCTGTGATACGTGAATCAAAATCACTGTGCTCAGCTACGTGTCATATCCTTGGAAAGCAAAGGTGAGGCAGAAAAAATCCACACAAAAGAACCTGATTTAGTCTTAGATCTTCCAATAGATAGTGCTGGAATTAAAGTTCTACTCCTTAGCAGGTATTCAAACTACTTTTGTAATTAGCATTTATTCTTAAGAAGTGTGCTTTAACAACTTTATTAAATTATCTTTTTTGTATAAAGAACTGAGCTGAACTAAGACCTGAAACCAAAGGAAAAATCTGTATTCACCTCAAAACCAGCTAGTTTACATAAACATTTTCAAATTTCAGTGTGAATGTTTTTCTTTAGAACTCCACCTAAAGCTAACAAGAGTTGAGTAACTAGAATTTATGCACTAAAATGAAAAATATATGCTTCATTTTTTCTCCATTACAGTCAATAAAATCAGGTGGTCAGTTTTATCATTTTAAATACATTGGAATCAGAAGCTGTTCTGAAAGGTTGCAGAATAGAACAAATAAGATAGAGAGAAGCCAGGTGTAAGATATCTGTATTTTGAAGAAACAGAATTGCTCAGAAACACAAAACCCAGAGGCTGAAAAAAACATAGTATTTCATGTCACTTGCATGTATCCTGCTATTAAAATCAATGATATATCTTTACCTTGTTTCTAATTGTTTTATACTAGACTGCATTTGCTGCAAGCGTTTGTCAGATGCTGTTTCTCTTTGCTGGGCAGATATCACATCTTCTTCCTAGAAAGAATATATGTATTATCCAGACATCATCTGAGCCTCCCTGAACAAAATAAAGACACACTAACATAAAACAAGTTAGAGAACAACTTGTGATTAATTTAACGTCAGCATTCAGATAACTGACTAGCCATTCAATTGTAACAGAAAATTATTCCTTTCTCTAGCATACCTTTCTCTCCAGTTGGCCTTGAAGCTTCTCTGTCAACCTGGTCATTTCATCAACCTTAGCATTTGCTGTCTGCCCATCTATTTTGGCTTGCCTGTATAAAGAAAACAGTCTATGAATTACATTTCAATTATTATAGGGGAAGAAACCAGCTCCATTACAACTTTGTTGAAGTAGCTGTGAAGGGCAGTCAGATTTCATAATACTGTTCCTACAGGGCAGAAAAGGTTTCCCCCTTCTTCTCCTTCTTACTATGTGGCACAGTGAGAGAGGAATACCAAATTCATTAAACAACTGTCCTGTGGAAATGACTTCTTAAGGATAGCTTAACAGGAAGGTGTATGTGTTGATTAAATATTTGCAAGGACTAGGCAATCAAAAAATTAAGTGATTCAATAACTTAAATATAACTGGCCACAGATACTTAATGGAGAAATCTTTTTTAGAATTAGATACCACTTTTTAAAGCAATTTGACTAGGAATGAAAAAAAAAAAATCATTAACCACTTCTGAAGAATTTAACTGATGTGCTTTGTAATCTGGGTAGGTTTTATAAGCTGAAACAGAAAAGGAAAAAAAAATGGACTAGTTAACGAACCAGACTTCCTCCTCAGTAGAAAAGCTTACTGAAATACACAACCCTCCTACTCCTCTGACTTGGGAACAGAAAGACACAGAGAGTCCTTCACCTGGGGTGTAACCCAATTATTCAGGCTGCATATTAGGCTAAATTTAAAGACCAATGATTGAATGTATGATAAAGTTAAGAAAGAGCAAACATATTAGATAACCTAATGCAATCTGGAGCACTAATAGTCATGAAAGAAGCTAGAAAATATTCAATACTTTTAAGAATCAACTTCAAGCAAAAATTCCTTATAAAAATAATAATTTTGATTTAATGGCATAAGAGAGAAAAGCATATTTTACCTATATGAATGTCTTAAGCAAATTATACATAATCCTAACAATTCTATAGCAAATACTTAATTTCAGCTTAATTAATCAGAAAAACTAATTTTGTTATAATTTCTTTAAAAAGCAAAACCAAAGATAAAGACATTATTCTCAGACACATGGTCCTTATTGCAGGTCCAAAATTTTGATCTTACTCCATCTGAATCATGCACCTTTCTCCAACAAAAAGTACTGTTAAATTTATGAGGACATTAAGTTGCTTCCCCAAAAATATTTAAAATGTGCTGTAAAATAGAACAAAAACCGAAAACCCAGCATAAGAAGGGAAAAATAAGAAAAAAATAAGGAGGACATAAAACTCAGAACAGCTTAAGTATTAAAAATGCATTTTAATTACTAGATTCAGATCAAATTCAGAGGTGTGTGTCTACAAATTGATTCTAAAGATACAGATTTTATTCTGCACTGTGCAATATACCCTTAACATAATCTTGGCAAGTTCTCTCTGTTTAAAAGCTTTAAGATTCTGAAATGCAGATACACACCCTAGCAATGCCAAGTTTCTTAGCTAGTATGTTTTATCTACAGATCTTTAAAAATATCTCATTAGCATATAGATTAAAACATTTTTAATACCTGCAGCTAAACTCAACAGTTCACGTCACCAGAGAAGACCATTTGATCACTGACTGTTAAGCAGCCCTTCTCCAGAGACGGCTGCTTGTAGTTAATTCAAGAGAACAATAATACAGTGAACTAAATGATTAACTGTATGCAAGAGAGCTTTGAAACACTAAAGCACTAATAGATGTTTTAATAAAAATTCTAGCATATAAATATGCGATATCTGTTCAGACCTCAATTCTCCACAGAAATACGTTAAATATTACATTGTCTCTATGCATGGCAGCTTATGACCCTTTAAAAGCTAGCGTAATAGTACATAAATAGTACGTAAATAGTACAGTGCAATTGTACATTTTATACTGAGTTTATGTTCACACTGATGAGAAGCAATGACTCAGTTCTCAAACACTTCTTAGGGAGTTTTTGCCCAAATGTCAATTTTTTATTTTGGGTGAGGTCAGCTTCTGATCTAAAGAATAAAAGCTATTATCAACCTGAGAATAATTTCCAGCAGAACTCTTAATTTTGTCTTCATTTTCCCAGATGACTTGCCAAAACTTAATCTAGCAGTCTTCCTTTAGGCATGCATACTGGAAATATAGGATGACAATACATCAGGAGCATGTTTGAAGTGTTTTACGGCTACATGTGTCAGATTGTATACTTTGCTATGTATTAATCTTAAAATACTTAAAATTTATCAACACACATAAGCTTAGCAATATCAAAAGCTCCAAAAGGACACTCAATCTAGGCCATACAAACCTAAATAAAACCTAAGTTCTCTTATACGCAAGTTGTTTTTTTTTTTAAAAAATCTACTTTTCCTCCCCAGACTTGTTACTCTATCACCATAAATCAATGTAAATCTATTAAAAACATCCAAAAGGATTAGAATTGTCTGCAATATATGCTATGAAATCCACACAAACTACATCTCTGTAACTTCATGTAAGAGAAACAACTGGTGAAAACATTCCAGACTCCTTTGAGAATCACTGCAACACTTACTTTAGAGCTACATAGAACTGCTGTCATTAGCTTTCTGAGTAAAACATAGTACTGTTTTTAGGGCTGCAAGAACTTTTAGGTGATCTGAGAGGAACGCGAGTGTCATCAGTGCCTGTAATTAGAGATGCAAAATTCCTCTGAGACCCTCTTTGCCCAAAACTGAGAACACCATGGGGAGAGTAACAATGACAGAGGTTGCTCGAGATCATTGCCAGGCAGATTAAACAGTTACAAAGAGACTTCTGAGAAGATGGCAGCTTGAAAGGAAACATGAAAACTTGTGATTGTGGGTGACAGACCTTAGAGTGACAGCCCAGCAGTGAAGCTGTGTTTGACCCTGCCAGGAGTCAGTTCATGGGCATTGCCACCTTTTCCCAAGTCTGAGAGCAGCCACCCCACCAGACTCCAGGAGTAGCCTGCAACCAGCAGGCAGACTCACAGCCCAGGGTGAAATAAACGGGGACCAACGTTATCAGGTGTGTGCATGGGAACTCATGGGGTGCTGTCTCAGCAGGGCACAATCAGCAGACTTCAGGAAGCAGCACAAGTACACATAAAGCTGGAGCACCCACACCTTCAGCAGGAGGGGTGTGCAGACAGGGGAACATGTATATCCCAAAAAGGGAGTATCTGTGCACACGTGCCCACACTTTGATTCCATGCTTCCTGTGGGAGAGGGTGTGCGCACCTATGTAAAAGCAAGCAAGAAAGTGTGTGAGATCAGTCAGTACTTCATGGGATCAATTACACAAGGCTGTTTATAGATTTGTGTTTGTTTATTCATATATTGCAAATGCCTAGTAGCATGGTTTACCTGTTATTATTAATATTGATCATTAATGTATAGGCCACTGATTGTCCATTTATTGATTAATAGCATGCAGTTAACTGCTTTGATTGACTTAAGCCACATGTGTTGAGCAGTCTTGCCCAGCTAGAACATATTAAATCAGAAATCTAGTGTTCTGAAATGATAAGGAAAATGACTACTCTAGCCCTGTGGATACTTAGATGGAAGTCTAAATTCACTCACAATTTCACTATTTATAAAACAGCAACTAATCAAAAATATGCATATATATTTGGGCAAATGTGAGTAAAATTTCAGAGTAAGATGATCCACTAGCTTTCAGTCCATCCCAGGGACATCTACCTTTTAATATACCTTCTTCCTGAAGCAGTCACTTAAGCAGAAAACATGCACTTCCCTTCTACTATCCATGCTCATTGCCATATAGACAGTTAGACAGATCCTTCTGTGTATGCATGGCTATGAATCAAAGAGTTTGGCCATTTTGGTTGTCATGCCATATTTGAAATTATTTGATCAAAGTGGTATCATTAAAGAATTTCAGATAGCTCCAAGGATCAAGCCTAAAAAGGAGTTTCCTTTAAAAAAAAAATTAAATAAAGGTGAGACCAAAGGAAATCACATAATCTGTAATTTTGACAAAAATACTCAACTGGCTGTTCAACCACAACATAAGTGATTTTAAGGTTGTTGGTTTTTTTTTTTTTTTTTTTTCCTAAATCAAAACCATTGAGTATTAGAAATGCAGTAATAAACTGAATGTTGATAGCTTTTGTTGAATGTCTAAAATAGGTTCAGTTAATGCCAATTGCTTTCATATCCACTTATTACGAGTCAACATTAACATGTCAATGCAAGACTAAAGATTTATAGATGAGATAACAAAATGGTAAAATTCAGTACTAATACCCTCTGCAAGGAAAGAAATCCCAAAAAAGTAGGGATATGAAAATGTTGTTCTTTCCCTTTTAAGAATTAAATAGTAGCATGCACAAGCAAAGTGCAAGTGATGACTGAGTTTGGAAATACTTTATTTCAGCAAATACCCTAAATACCACCTTAATCTTTGATTGCTTATCACAACATTTTCCCTCTCCAAAACACACTCCTATTGAGAACAGTTTTTCCATGGAAAAATCTTGGCTAATAAAAGTGAAGTGCTAACAAGTTCCCCTCAAAAACACATCTTCAGTGATTGAGGTAACTTGGCATTTCTAAGCAGGTTCTGGTCCTGAATTTATTTTACAAAGGAAATGGAAAAATAAACATTGTTTAAAACAAATAAAATTCTTCTAGTAAGTAAACCATAAGGTACCAAACAGGGGGTGAAAGCACAATACTAATTTTTATTGCTCTAACAGAAAGTTTGGATACAACCAATCCTGAAAAAAAAAGACCAATTTTAAAACTGATTAATAAATATTCAACAGTGACCAATATTCAACACTGATGAATCTGTCCATTCACTCTAAACCTGTATCTTTTACTATGAGTATTGTCACACAGTAACTTTAATATCTACAAATAGTACAACTAGACTTATTAAACAGATGCTGAAATTTGTATAACACCTGATGTTTACAGTGATAAGCACTTGGCATTACAACAGATACCAATTGCTCTTCGTGTAATATTTTGTATGGGTTTGGAAGAGAGGAGAGGGAACATGTGATGCAGCTGTTCTTTCTTGGAGGGATAAAACCAGTATCAGCATGCATTCAGCCAACCTAGGTGTCTAAATACCAGCATTACCTGCAAAAGCTGCATACAAAATTGAGTGCATGAACACGTGTGCATGCACAAACACACAGAGCCATCTGTAACTGTTTACATAAAAATGGAAATTATTTTTACCATTTTTGGGGTGACGTTCTTTAAAATCAAACGATGAAACTAACTGAAACATCACAGCAGTCCAACCATATTAAATATTTTAATCACAGTATCAAAGGAAATTACAGTAACTAAAATCAAAGGAAAAATTCATAATTAAACAAAAATTTAAGTACATTATAAATTTTAAGCTTATGAACTTAAAAGTTTATTTTAAAAAGCTTATTTAAAGCTTTATGTAATGCTATACAAAAAATATCACTGGTTGATAATGAATCCTTTTCCTTTTTATTGTCAGCCCACAAATCTACCATTTACTGAAATTAAATTTTACTTTGACCTCAGCCATCACTAATTAAAAGAGTTAACAGTTACAGTCAACTGGCATTGAACAGACTTTGGCTGTAAATACAAATAATCATGAAATTGTGTCACAGATATTCCTCTCATTTTCCGTGATATACTTCAGGAATATAATTAACACTTCTCTTACTTCTAACTTTCAAAGAGCCTATGGTTTAGAGCTCTTTATTGAGACACAGTGAATAGAAATTTTATTAACAACATTAAAACTCGAAGCTACTTTGAACATTCAAATTTCAGAACTGCATTGAGTAATTCTGTAACTGGATTTTGAACAAATGTATTCTAATGAAAACCTATCTTCAGAGTCAAATTTGCTGTGATACTGATACATTGTTCCTTTTAAATCAAAGGTCAAATGTTGAATGTTTCAGGCAACAGCTGAACCAAACAATAATTGGAAATATGCTACCCTAATGCTAATGACGCACACATTTCTAACAAACTTAAGAGGCATTAACTGAAACTGTTTTAAGTATCACTATCAAGTCAGTTTGCAGTACAAACAAGGCCCACGATAGAGCAACAGGTTACAAAAAGCTATAGAAAAGATATTAAATTATTACTTAAATTGCCTGGTTTATACCTCAGTTGTTTTCGTAGCTGCTCTAGTTCCACATTCTGTTCTGCTACAGTTTTCAGAAACTGTTGATTGCTCTGCAAAATAAGGAGGTATTTGTAACATGTTTCTTACTGTATTGACATGTTATACATTCAGATTTGTCAGAGAGCATTTCTACAGAACATAGTAAGCATAAAAATAGCCAATAAAGTCTATTTAACACTGTTGCCGGTCTCCAAGCACCAAGGTTTAGGTAGAGTATTTCAGAAAAGCAAATACAGAGTGATGTTACCTAATCCTACCCTTCTTCCCCCGTATTTTGATAGTGCAAGAACTTCCTGAGATGAGGAATTGTAATAGCTCAGACCGACCATCTGCATTCCCATCTAGTTTAGGCGTCGAGAATACCTTGTCAGAATAAGTACCACAGTAGACCTCATACTGCTGGAAAGAATTCCTTTGTTTTAGAGACAGAGAAAAAATGAGCAAGTGCTCCTCCTTCATTTTTTCTATGCCAGCCATAGTGCTGGACATGTCATTCTCCTTCAGCTGTCTTCTCATTTGAGAATCATTCCATATTTTTGTTACTCTACTAGCCTTTTCTAGATCTTACATATACATTTCATTGAGATATTAGAGATGACCACAGCTGCAGGCAAGCATTCAAGATGCTACTGTACTGTGGACTTAAGCACAGTATACTCCTTTTCCCTGACTCCTAATAATTGCTGACATTCTCCTTGCTTTTTTGACTGTTGCTAAGAATTGTTTTCAGTCACTTCCTACTTCTAAAATACCTATTCAAAGTGGTAACAGTTAATTTCAAGACCATCACAGAGTACCCAAAGTGAAAGCTCCCTCTTGCCTACATGCATTATTTTGCTTTTATTAATAGCAATGAAGTGTCAGACAAAATTCACTCAGATACTCAGCATCATGAGATCTTTCTGCAAATTTCTGCAGTTTACTTCAGTTTTCACTACCCCAAATACTTTAACATCAGTAGTGAACACTGTTGCCTTAATACTGAATCTCATTTCCAGAACATTCATAAATATGCTGAACAACTCTAACCTGAACACATCTAGGAAACACAGCTGTTTTACCACAATAACAAAGCTGACTAATTACTCTGTCTCTTTACTTCCTATTTTTCAGTTTGTTAGTTCAAGAAAGGCCATGCTTCTTTATACCATGACATATTTATGTCTTTGGTAACAGACCTTGCCAAATGTTTTTTGGATAATGCAACCAAATGGATTACCTTTATCTTATCATCTGTTTCATCTCTTTCAAAGAGTTCACATATTTCACTCTCTCCTCTCCACATCATCCCTTTCCAATTTTATGACTTCAAGCATTCAGTGATTCTGTTTTGTGAGGTACCTACTACCAATTTGCTCGTAACAGCAGATCAAACAGTCTGTAACTTCCAAATCCTCAGCAAAACTGCTTTAAAAGCTCATAACTGTATTTGCTTGAGATTGTTTTCAGACAGCAACCCCCCCATTAACTCTAAAGTATCTATCTTTAGAGAGTAGTTAATTTTGAGACCATCACTGACTATGCAAGGCAAAAGTTCCTCTCTGAGAGCATTATTCCGCTTTTCTTAATACTGACAAAACAGCTTGTAAACAGGACAACTGCTCACAAGATACAATTCTGTAGTAATCTGCAATATACTACGCAACATTGGTAAGGACTCGATTGGAGCATTATACTGTTTCCAGCACCACAGTTCAAGAATGATGGCACAATTAGAAAAAATTTAAAGGTGAGCAAGAAGAATGATTAGACATCTTAAAAACATTGTCAAAGGACATTTAAAGACTTGACTTGCTTAGAACAGAATAGAAAAAGCAGGGAAAGGGAAAAGGTGGCAATATAAAAATTTTCAATAACAGAGGCACCACAACAAAGAATGCAGTAAACTTTCCTTCATACCTACAATATTTCACACCAAATAAACAGGCTTATATTTTAACAAGAGGTCAGATGTGAGGAAAAGAGGTTCCAGTGACAAAGACAGAAGAGAGCAGACAGCCTCTAGTAGGTTAGGAGTCTTTTTGCACTACCAGTATCTGAGACAAACATTAATCAAAAAATCACACAGGAATCATGTCTTTCAGAGAAGAAGCTGCTCAGCCAGAAACTTCAAGTTTTTCACCTTGATTTTTCTAAGATATTAAAATTGTTTGTCAATCCTGGAAGTTCTAGGCTAAAGCTTAGAGACTAAGAAGTCTCACAATCTATGGATATGGATGAAGCACTAGGAGATGATTAGAGCTCAGAAAAATCCCTGAAAAGGTCAGTGACAAAGACACTGAAGCCAGCAGAGCCAAACTAGGAATCGATAAACATGTGGCAGAGCTAGCCTATATAAGAGGTCATCATCAAAAGAAGCGTGACCAGCAGTTCAAGGGACATGATTGTCCCCCTCTACTCCACTCTTGCAAGACCCCACCCGGAGTACTGTGTTCAGCTCTGCGGCCCCCAACATAAGGAGGGCATGGACCTGCTCAAGCAGGTCCAGGGGAGGGCCACAAAGATTATCATGGGGCTGGAGCACCTCTCCTATGAGGAGAGGCTGAGAGAGTTGGGGTTGTTTAGCCTGGAGAAGAGAAGGCTCCAGGGAGACCTTACAGCAGCCTTTCAGTACCTAAAGGAGGCCTACAGGAAAGATGGGGAGGGACTCTGTAACAGGGTGTGTAGTGATAGGATGAGGGGTAACAGTTTTGAACTGAAAGAGGGTAGATTTAGATTAGATATTAGGAAGAAATTCTTCACTGTGAGGTGGTGAAGCACTGGAACAGGTTGCCCAGAGGAGCTGTGGATGCCCCATCCCTGGAAGCGTTCAAGGCCGGGTTGGATGGGGCTTTGAGCAACCTGGTCTAGTGGAAGGTGTTCCTGCCCACAGCAGGGGGGTTGGAACTAGATGATCTTTAAGGTCACTTTCAACCCAAACCATTCTATGATTCTATGATTTATTCTATGATTTTCTGCTTTGTGAAGATGGTTTTGAACGTGTGACTTAAGTACACTCACCACATACTAAAATTCTGAGTTTAAGTTTACCACTGAGTTCCTGAAGAAAGAACTTGCATAGTATTAAGAGCTACCATCTCAACCACCCTAACCTGCTGTTTGGAAATCAGGAAAAAAGCCATTACTACTTGATGTTTTACTATCCCTAGAGAAGTCTGCAAATCTGAGTGGCACAATTTCTTTTTCAACCAGGTATATATGAAGGACTTTTTGCTTTTCTTTTACACTTTGAAGCTCTGGTAGTGAAAAAAATAATTTACTAGGTCACTGTTCACAAGGTTTTACTTACCAACTCTATTTTCTCATTGGCTATATGCAGTTGCCGAGTCAACTGTTGAAAGCCAGTCAGTTGATCCTAAAAAGAGAATTCAGAGGTTCTTGTAATCATCATTATCATAAAGAGTATATAATTAGAGAGTTTCATAGTCAACAGAAAACATTTTCAAAGAAATTCATACATGTTGCAGGAAATCCAATATGCCTTTGTAGATTTTATTTAGATTGCTTTTAGCTGCTGACCTAGTAATCTGGAAGATTAGATTTACTACTGAAAAATGTATCTGAATTTCACTCAATTACAAATTGCCTCCTTCCAAAACTCATACACACTTACTATCAAAACATGAAAGCATACACAAGTAGTGCCTTTAAAGAGCCACACAGACTATGATACTACCAGAAGCATTTTTGCTAAGAACAGTAGCAGACATGTACCCCTTAATTAAAAAAGGCCTGTATGGATATATTTAATTTGCTTTTTGCCATAAAGGATGTCTTGTGTCCATACAAAAAACTGTTCAATTAAACTCTAGAGTCCCTGAACATGAACTCTGTCATCCTAGGAAAAATAGCATAACAAAGAAAAAAAAAAAAAAAAAAAAAAATCATCTGCAGCGTGCCAAGTGTCTTCAGAGCATACAGAGGACTCAAGCCCCTGAGCTGGAGTATCTACTAATTGTGCTGCGTTTATTTAACAGTCTCAAGGTCAAGTATATGCTCAAAACATATTCCAACAACTCCCTTATTTACTATGTCCAACCCTTACAATGATATCCTCTCTCATCTTCGCTTTCTGTCAATTCTAATTCTAGTTGATCTTACCTATTTCTATTTACCTCTGACAGCTATTTTCTGCTCCTCCATTAAAAGCAAAACCTAAAATAAAAAAGTTTAACTGAAAAGCCATTTTCTGTGGGAGACCAGTGGCATTTAAGAATAAAAGGCAGCTCAACCTCATTCTTGTTACAACGGCATTAAAATCCACCACGAATTTAGTTACCAATGAAAAGTGGAATCTGACACCCCTAAACCCTCCAACAGCTACCAATAACTCTGTATGTTCTACTATGTGTATGTTACCAATAACTGACAATGCAACACAAGAAATAATCTAATAAAAGGAACAGGAGCAAAAAGATGGAACTACATGTAGATAAGAGTCCTCATAACTATTACTTGAAATAATTATGAAACTTGAAAGAGTACAATAGCTGTACAGATATTTTTTCCTGTTTCTTGGAAAAGAACATATTGGTGAGGTGGACTTAATACCACAAAAGAACAAAAATCAGTAAAAAAAAATTTCTGTTATGTAGGTAAGCTGTAATTGTGCCCACAAGTCTAGGGTACTTGAAAACAGAAAGGAAATGTTAAAAAAAATTTGTAGCATCTCTTTACAGACCTAGAAATGTCTGCAGCGAGGTACATACAGGCATGAAGTTTCTATTAGTTCTTTACACTATCTTTATACAGCACTATTTTCACACTATCTTTATATAGCTTATCAGAGCACAACAGCTTTTCTGAACTAAGCTTTCCTGACAGGTCTTCCCCAGAAACAGACTGCTAAACACAAGCTAGCATTAGAAGAATACTGGTGAACTTGAGTTTTCATTTGTTTCACACACTTCTTTACTGAATGACAACAGGAAATGGAGACTACTTTTCCCACTGATACCACTGTGATCTTACAGACAAAATTCAGGATTCAAACATAGGAGAAAACATGGAAGACTTCCACCTCGCAACTTGGAAATCTTTAGCAGCTTTTTCAGATGTTGAGCTCTACTGAAGATTTCCAACCATGCAATTCAAACACGATTATTTATATGCACATGCATATCTTGGGCACATATACACGCACCAAAACTCAGACTCAGTGCATGCCCCAAGTTCCTGCCCATATATTTGGAATAAAGAACTTTTCCAATTGTAACTGTATTTAGATGATGAATCAGTGACCACATCTGACCACTCAACTTTAGATGACTATTATGGAAAATAATTAACAGTACTGGTAGAACCCCCTCACTTCCGTTTGACTACACACAAACCCAGAATCTCTACAGCATAGAAAGACATTCCAAAATTAACAAAAACGTAAATGAAAATTACTTTCTGCTTTTGCCTTTCAGCCACATGAATCTGTGTTTCAGTCATGCGTTCCTGGTACTGCCGCTGGAGTCGATCATGCTCCTGTAATACAGTCTGCCAGAGCTCTATTGCTTGTTCTTTTTCCTAAGTTAGAGAACAATGGTTTGTATAAAATATTCTATTATAGCACATTCACCTTCATCTATCATTCTCTAAAAAGAGAGATCTTAACTTCTATTTTGAAGAAATGCCAGTTTCTGTACTTTTCTCTGCACACATTACAACTACACAGACAAAATACCAAATTCAGGTGCAGAAAAACAGATGCTTACAAGTTCATCAAATTCCACCTACAAGTGAACTGCAAGTTTTCTAATGTTTTTCTTTATAGCTCAAACTTTTACAGGTATTTACTGTAGGCCTACAGTATATATAATATTCAAATACCAAAATTCAACTGTCAGTTTAACTTCAACTTAATCATATGCAACAAAGGATTGATACATCATTGCAATAAGCTCAAGAAGACTTGCTTACCTTTTCAGATTTAAATATTATTTTCTATATCCCACATATACTTGCCTCCTTGTATCACACGACAATGTTTTTGATTAAAATGACAAGCTACTACAAAAACTTGAATTGAACAAAGTACTTCATTAATTTCCTGGTCAGGAATTCACTATAAAGATCAAGTCAAGTAGCTAAAGTTACAGGCACAAATTAACATAAAAAAAACTTATATGAATCTAGGAAAGAAGTTCCTTCAGGTCTTTAAGTTGAAAGTATAAGTACTTGTTTCTTCAGCTACAGAAAGTCAAGAGGACCCCAAAATAGTCTCAAGGAACTCTGAACAAAGGAATTGTGAACCAAGAAATAAACCAGCTTCCCCTAATCTGCCAAGGCACAACAAGAGGAATAAAACAGTACAAATGTTTCATCTCACACACTTGATTTGTAAGTTGTAGCTGTTCTTGAAGGTTTCTCACTATGCCTTCATCTGCAGGAATATCAGTTCCCAGAGGCATGAAAGGAAAAGCCTCCAGTTGCTTCTCAAGGACCTCTTTCAACTCTGCATGCAACCTGAAATTCAAAGAACCAAGTTCAGCAAAGCATTTCTCCAACAGGGATTTTTTTTAACAACTGAAGTATACCGTACCTTCAATCTGTACGTACTATTTACTTCTAAGTCATATATTAATCTATTAAGTTACATTCTACAAACACAATAGACAATTTGAAATAGTTTAATATCTAGTTCTTCTAGAGATACAGTTATATCTCCTAAACCTGGTGCTGTAATCTATATTAAGCACTTAAAGACTCTCACATTAAGCTCACGAGCATGAAATCTTCAACTATTAAGTAGATTCAAAAGATTTCAAGGTCCTAGAAAAAAGCTTTTTAGGGTTTAGAAATCAAGAAAAACAGCAGTAGTAACAGGGCAGTGCAATTATTTACCTTTCATTTTCCTTGGTGACTTGTTCAAATTTTAGTCTCATCTCACTCATTTGCACCTAACACAAAAATACGCAAGAGTAAGCACTCATTTAAGTGACACAAACTTTGTTGATTCTTTCACCTTTTAATTCTGACTGATGCTGTAACAGATGGACAATTTAATTCAGCATAATACAGTAAATGAAAGTCACTTCCTTTAAGGAAGTCACAGGATGCCACTTAAATTTCACAGCTGCTAAGTCCTGTTATACCTCAGCATTCAGAAGTTATTACAAGCATTAAAGTTACCTTTTGGAACTCTTATAGCTCTTACAGATGGATTCTTAACTAACTCGAGTTCTTTTAGGGATACAGTGGATAACTCGTCTTTTATGCAGTAAGCATTTGAGAAAAGAGTTCAGGAATTAACTGAGGAGAAACTTCAGTTACATGAGTCAAATGAACTGTTCTGTTAACTAGAGAGTCGCAACAAAACCAGTGTTTCTATTGCCTTCTGAAGTCGGCCAAGCTTGAAGACTGCATTTGCAGAATCTTTATGATGGACAGATCAAACAAATTACGCACATTAAACCAAAACCAGAGTATAACTTCTGCATGTAGATCACAAGCAAAAATTGCTGTCTGTATGCCACAGGTTTTAATTACTAAACATATCATTTTGCTTTTCAGTGATCATATGAAGCATTAAAAAGTTTCATTTTTCTGTGGTTGAAATAAGGACAGTCCCCCTCTATCTCAGCCTCCATGATAATAAACATTTAAAGAATTATTTGCATCTGAAGAATTATTAAGAATGAAGAAGGCTGGGTGTATCTACACTTGCAGGACTGCGCTGGACCACATGGCCAAGGTCAGACCTGTAAGGAAAAACAGCTGCCTCATCTGAATGTCACCTAGGAAAATACCTGCAACCATATAAGAACATCTAGAGAAATAAACCATGCATGTTTCATTTCACAACACTACTTCTCCAAACACACAGTAATCTGTGCAATTTGGACAATCTCCCAACCTTTCCATAGAAAGCTCTCTGTTCTTTGATTTGAGGCAGACTGCAGTCCAGCAAGTTTGTGAAGCATGGCGCAGGCATACTTTATTGACAAAAACTAATGGCCTAGATATTAATACTATAAAATACTAAGAATATACAGTCTGAAACATTAGGAACATCCATACCTGATAAAGCTGCAGCTGTTGTCTCATTTCTTCCAAGTGTTTATCATACTCTGTGATTAGAGTTGACAAGCTAAAAAGTTGAAATATATGCTTAGAATAAATTTTGTAAATGCTGAAACACTGTTCTTGTATTTAACTAGTTTTAAAGAACTCTTAATCTAGAGAACAGAACAAAACAGTCACTTTTCTTTATTTCCAAGCTCAACATTCAACAGAATCAAATGAACAAATTTAATTACTGCTTTTAAAGTATGATCATTAATAGCAGATTTCCTGTCTAACAGAACTAGAACATGGGACATTATAAATGAGCATTAATGTAACATTACTATTTCACACATAGAATCCCAAATGACTAAAGACTAGGCTTTGTTACTGCTGCCACATGCAACAGTAAAGTGGCCTATAAGACAATGTAAAATAATGTAGTTCTACTTATATACTTTTTCCCTCCTAGTATTTTTGTGATTGATAGTAATACTCTGAAAATTCTGTATTAGTCCAGAGTGATAATGCCTTAAAATCTAACAAGAAAGGATAGGTTATTTTTGTAACAGGAAATGACAATGATTATTAAACAATTTGCCAACAGGCAACTGTTAGTTGAAGATCGTCAAATAAGCATTTTTAAAAACATCCACCTGACCTCAACAGAGAACAGTTACCTGTGTTACCTAGATCAGCACAATCTTACCTGTACTTTTGTTTATTATCTTAAAATTTAGACTACAGAATTCCTTCATTCATCTCCCCCCTTTTATTTTACAGATTGAGGAAGAAAAGTAACATATTTAATTTACTGAATAAACAGAATAGTGTCTAAAACCAACTGCTACAGGAATACTTTTACAGACTCCATTCACAAGTTCTCAGAGCTGTGAACACACATACATAAGACCAGGTTCACCTGGATATTTACACTTTTAAAAGCACATGTCAATTTCTTTTGAATACTTTGTAGTATTCCCACTTATAATTTGCAATCAGTTACCTTTGGTCCATCATCCTGGATCCTGACATGCCATCACCACCAGGGGCATTTTGCTGTAATGGTATACTTTACATATTAGTACTTGCACACAACTGCATGTAGTTTTAAATTTTTACATGCAACCCAAAGCTGTTCTTCTGCCTGTACTGTAATCATACACAATATCCCACATGACCACTTCCAGGTTTATGTTCAAAAATCCTTGAGTGCTGGCCAAATTTCAAAAAAACTCTAATTTTTTTTTCCCCTGGAGATGCTCTGATATAAAGCATAATTGCATGTGAGGGGGAATCACCTTGCTCTTAAAAGAACAATCATAAGTTTGTGTAAGCGCTTAGCTCATTTCCATGCATCTCGGCATCAGGAAAGTGCTGATGCCCTAGCTCCTGCACAGACTTTTAGACAAGCTTATGGTACCCAGCACAAAAAGTTATCTTCGCAGGAGACAAATGTCTTGGAAAAGACAAGTCTATAAAAGTGAAAAAGTCTACTAAAGTAGAAATCAAGTATTACTTCAGGGGTATGTTCTCCTGCATATGACAAACTTTTGAAAATGCACCAAAAATACCAGAATTCACCATTATGACAGATTTATTCTGCTGCTTGGAAAAACAACAAGCAACTCTAGAGTTGCGTGATGGACCTAAAGCAAGGCCAGGCCACATTAAAGTGGGCTGTGCTCTATGTATGCAAAGATGTTTGTCTCAAAACCTCATCACAAAAATTCTTACTTCCATCCCTGAGTTCACATACTTGCTCAGCAGTAGCTCTCAAAATCTCATCTGTTTCAGACTGTCCAAGTGCCACCTTTAGCCTCTGATCTGAAAAACACAAAGTTTGAGAATCATAGCTACAACACAGGCCATTATCTAGACAAACCAGACTGGCAGTCAGAAATATGTTTAACAGTGTAGTGCTTAGAAGAATTTTATGAAGCAGTTGTGTGCCTTCATTTTAGCACAATTATTTTAATGAAAATAGGACTTGAAAAAGCCTAAAGGCTGTGTAATACTAATGAATTCCATTTCTTCCATATTCCTTCTGTTTTCTTCTAGAAATTTTAAAAAATGAAGTTTCTGCCTAGAAAACCCACAAACACACATCTTAATGATTCACGAGGTCTACATGCAACAAATCACATTGTGTGTCCAATTCATTAAGCTGGATGTTTGACAATTAACCCGTTGTTGGGAACTCAACCCTGCAGTTCTCAATAAACATTCAACAAACTTAGGTCAAGAGCTTTGCTGATAAATGGATCTGAGCATTCAAGTATATCCAGAAGAAACCAAAACAAGAATGAAGAAACGCAGTCTGCCAGTATCTGCTTTTTCTGAAAGAAGCAAAGAATAATGAATAATGAGATTTCACATTGCTAAGTTAGGAACATCAACTAAGGCGTCACTCTCCCCCCTTATTCATCTAACTTTGGCTACTGGGATTTAATTTGTAGTACAAGTAGTCTCTGAAAGAACCAGCAGAAGGTTGGAAAGGAGAAATAATAGCTCTTGCCTCTTGTTCATGGAGTGTTCTTTCATCTAACAAAACCATAAGAATCTGAGTAACACCCTTGTAACTGGAATGGGTAAAAAGGAAGAAAAAGGAAGTCAGGAAGGTAATGCAAACATTTTGATTTAGAACAACTTCTTGCCTATTTTTTTTTTTTTTTTTAATACACATCCCAATGGTTCTTTTTCTGGTTCTCATCCTCTAAAGGAGGATATAGAAAAAAGACAGAGGGTATAGAAAGGAGGTAATAGTAAAAGGATGCCAAGGAACAGTAAAGAGGAAAAGTAGCAGCCCACAACAGCCAAAGCAGTCTGCAAACATGAGAGGCCACAGCTACAAAAGGGGACAAATCTTAAACACCCCTTACAGACATACTCACCTTCAACAGTGAATCATTAAATACATTCTGATAAAAGGTGTATGTCTTCAGTAGTATCACAAAAATATGTATTGAAATGGAGGAATTATTATTTGTAGGGTTGGCTGCTGATACTTCAAAATGCATTCACATAAAACTCAATTTATCACTGATCAGTGCCAGAGACTAGCTTTTCATTTGGAGAACCTTTTTTACAGCTACATATTTAACACAACAAATACTTACAACATTAACAATAATAATGCTTAGAGAATCTCTTCCTGTGTGTATTACACACATTCAGCATTTTAGAACTTCAATTTCACATTCATAAAACAGGAGAAATATCAATACATATATCAGACTTACAGCAGGTCTCAAATAACTTATGTCTCAGTTGGCATACAAGCCAACTTCAAATTTGTCATTTGGCACCTTTCAAAATGTATAAAGTTTTTTAAGAGAGAGAATTAAACTCCTTGATAGAAAAGGCAACTCCTATCACTTCACAGTGAACTTAGTCTGAGCTCTATTTAGAGCCTACAGATTTACAGACTAAAGAAGCTACACTCACACAAATTAGATACATATAAAAAAGCAAAATACCAATATTTGAAAATCCATGATTTGTTCACATCACAGTATAATAAATACTCATGCAAAGCTTGATAAAGATACGGGCTTTTGAGCCAGGATGACTCTTGGCTCAGGCAGAAGCTCTTCTGCTACTACGGTCCTTGGAATCAAGAGCTGTTTTTTCACCTTCGGCCACCCAAAGCTGTCACACAAAGTTTAATACCAATTGAAATTTTGATTTTTTGAGTGATGCACAGCCATAGCACTTTATGCACTGTGATCTCATCCTACTTCCTGCTGTGCTATCAAGTTTTCCCACAACACTAATTAGTGAAAGTAACATTCTTGGGACTACACACTAAACCACTCCTTAGTTATAGTAATATAAACTGTGTAGAAGTAATTTTGCCAGTATTTTGCTGGTAAGGAATTAAAGTGTACTCTGATTCAGTCATATTAAGCTTACATTAAAATAATCAAAATTGTAACAAGTAACACAGAATTAAAAATATTGATTTTAGTCTGTAAAAGAAGTTTTATGAGTACCTGGCAAGACAGCTTTTTTGCCTTTCAGGTGGAAGACAAGCATAGGAAACACAGTGGTCTCTTAACTGGAGAAAAGAGGCATTATCACACAAAATGCACATGTTTTTGGCTATCACCCTCATCAGCAGCTTTTAATTATTAGTCTTCAGCTAACTAAAAAGTAGCTTCGATGCTGTTATTCACTATAGCGAACACTAGAAGAGCTACAGAATATCAATCTTCATCGCTACAACCACAGGCAAAAGGGTTTCTACCCTCTGTAGAAACTGACCCCAGCTCCGGAGAGGCAGGGTCCAGGCTTCGGCTGCTCAGCTCCGTCCTTCAAACAGCCCCGGAGCAGCACCCGAGCCAACCCGCGATGTGTCGGGAGCAGGCAGGCAGCCCACGAAGCCGACCGCTCGCCGAGACCTCACCTGGCTCTCCCCCACTGCCGAGCTCAGTGGCCATATTTCCAGGGGAAAACCTTCACCGCCGCTGAGAGTTCCTCCCCAGCAAAAACCTGCAACAACCCGAGGGAAAGCCGGTTATTGCAGCCGCTCGCCAACCCCCGCTACCCGGCGGGCTTTCGCCTCTACCGGCGGATAAGGAAGGTGAGAGACAATAACTTCCAAACACCGGGGACGCGCTCCCCTCACCTACCGGCTCCCACTTCGTTAAGTAAAGCCTTTGTAAGGCTGCAGCTGGCCGGGACGGAGGCAGTAACCACGGCCTCCCCCTCTACACCTACCCTTTCCCCTCAGCCCGGCGCAGCAATCCCACCACCACCGCCTAGAGAGGAAGAAATTACCCCGGGCGGCGGCCGGCCCTGAGGGCACCCAACCACCCACACCGCCTCAGCGACGGTTAACCCCACTTGGCCCCGCGCCCCCATCACGGCTAACGGCCGAAGACGGGGCCTGCCTCGCGGCGAGGGCCGGCGCGCGCCCACCTACCCGCCCCGCGAGGAGCTGCTGCTGCTGCTGCTGCTGCTGCTGCCGCCGCCGCCGCCGCCGCCTTTTCCCTTAGCGACCAGCTCGGCCCCAAGCAGCGCGCCGGTCACGTGGCAGCGGAGCGACCGAGCCCGCCAACCTCGGAAAAGGGGCGGGCTGGGCGGGGGTGAGGGAGGGAGTCTGCGCATGCGCGTTGGTGAGCGGCTGCCGGTCAGGGCTGGGGGTTGTGGCGGGGGAAGGGGGAAGGCTGAGTTTGTGTGGGGAGCCGAGTTTCTTTTCGGAGTCGCAGCGGCTGCTTGGAGGTGTGAGAAATCTCTTGTTAAACTTGTCTGAGGAGCTTAGGGATTGAATTTCTCTTCAGGAAATGCTGCTGCTGTTAGTGGCTGAGGGGGGGGGGAGCCGAAACCGGGAATTTTCGAGCCCTCTGGGAGCTCGTGCCTCTGTCTAAGAATGAAGTCTTAGCTACATTAAAAGCTGCTGTTTCTTACTCGGTTGCCAACTTTCTCCCTGTCCTCTTGGAGCAATTAAGAAAAACGCTAGCGTAATTACTTCCTCCTTGGTTTTGTCGTTGTTACCGACGTCGGCAGGGTTTGGGATGGAAGACGTCAATCCTCTCGATAAGGAGAGACATGAGGTGATCACAGCGACGAGCAGCAGCAGCTTTCTCCTTGCTGGTGAGGTGTGACGCTCATGTGGCTGAGGTCTGGGTGTATCAGCCAGGTGCTGTCAGCTCGGGGTAGCTTGTGGCCATGCAGTGTGAGTGCTTTTAAATGGCTGAGAAAGTACTTGCTGTAAACCTATTTCATTTAGCGTTTACATCTCTTTACACTGTATTAACAACTGGCTGAGGTCTAGTGTTAAAAGGTAATGAAAGGTCTTCTCTTCCTGTTTTAATTTACTTTTATGCCATTGCTATGTGTTGCTGGTTTTATTATGATTTAAAAGCATGCTAGTAAGCAGCTTATCTAAGCCCATGCAATGTAATAAACTTAAAACTTGCACCAAGGGCCATTAATTTGGAAAATCTTAGGTCTGCTGTCCTGTAAATTGAGCAACCTTAGCACTAGGTAGACCTCTAACAAAAGCTAGTGAATGTTTTGCAATTTTCCTTAAAGCTTTATAGTTCTTTTAAAACTTGCGTGTTCTTCAATTCAAGAGTAATATTGGTTTACAACAATGGGCTAAATCTTCAGTATGTTCGTTTCAGTACACTGTAAGCTGTCCCTGGAGGAGTTAAGGTTTTTACCAAAAAAAGTAATCTGTCTCTCATATAGGTACAAATAGGAATTTGTGATGCATCTTGTCTCATCTTCATTTTAGACACTACAGTTACAGTAGTGTGTCTAAAGTTGTTTAGCAGATTCTATTATTTCACTGCTTTTTTTTAAAACTTGGTATGTTGTGACTCTTTTCCTGAGACAATTTTTTAAATCTTGTGCACAAGAAGAAGCTTCACATTGCTTACTTCAGTCAGGAATTGTAATAGCTAGTCATGTAATTCTCCCTGGATTTTAAGATCTTCCCAGGCTACTTTTATTAGAAGGCTATATTATTTTAAACCACTCCTGAAATCTGGCAGTATTTTCAAATAGGTGTTTGAGATACTTGCCTTGACCAGTGAATGGAAATAGTTAAATATATTAGCACAAACTGAAAATAGAATAACAGAAGGAAACGTTGACTTGTAAGTGCATAACGTTAATTTAATGGTGTAGTAAAAGTGGGTTCATAACACTTTATTAACTTTCTTAGTTGCACCCATCTACTCTTAAACTTCACTCTTTTGAGTAAGTGATCCTGCTTGTGGAATTCTGTCTTGTTTCCTTTCACAGTAAGTGTGTGTAAAGCATGTGCACTGCATTTACAGGAATTCTGTTCTTTTCAAAAAACGCTAGGAATGGTCTTAACCATCTGTGGATACTTCATGCTCCTGCTGCTCAGTGTTTGCAGCTTAGAAAATTAAAAACACAACACTTGTCCACATTTCCTGTGGATGAATTTTTTCTAGATCAGTTTAAGGCTATATAGCCCATTGGATATGTTTCAGCAGCTGTTTGTGTTGTGAATGGGACTTGTTATTTAACATACCGCTTTTTTATTTGGTGGCGTACATTGTAATTCTTGCAGAAGAGTGTCACTGTACTTGCCCAGAATACTTTTTCTTACTAGTTCTCTCTTTTTGTTTTAAACTGTGGGTGATTTAGCTTTGCCTGTTTGAGTTAACTGCTAATACTGGACTATGAGCCAGCTTCTGCTGGCTTAAGAATGCTGTTAGGACACTGTTGGTTGTCTTCTCTCCCATGCTTTGTACACTGTTTTCCTTCAACTTGTGTCATCTTGCTTCCAGAAACTTGCTCCTTGAGTTGGAGTGAACTTTAATGATGGTAGTCTTTCATAGTTTCTAGCGCTATCTCAGGTCTCTTGCATAAAGCACATCTGATGATGCTTGTCTAGCATATCACGCAGTTAAAATGCTGACATAAGAATTTAATTAGTTTTCAGTTTATTTAAATATAACCTTGTCAAAAGTGATAGTCCCATATTTGACTTTCCTTTTTTACTGGACTTCTTAAATTAAGGTGTCTAATTACTAAATCTATTGCTTCAAATTTTCTCTAATCTGTCACACTTCCTTGGTCAGATCATCATCTCCTTCACTGTGAGTATATCTACTTAACCTAATGTCATTCTAGCTATTTTACCAACTTGAACTCAAAGAGAGGAGGTCTGGTGCTTTTCATCATGAACATCAGTGCAGGGAAACTGGCTGGTGTGACTGTTGCAGAGGATTTGAGACACAGTTAATGTGTAGTCGTAAGAGCAAGGCTGTGGCATATAGGGAAGTGTGATGCATGTGGTTACTTTCTGTCTCATGTACTACACCTCTTGATAACACCTGTGGAATGTGGTAAGTTATGCTTACCTTCTGTGAGTCCCAAGAAAATGGGTATCTGGGTAGAGATTGAATAACCTGATTTAGTGTACCCCACTGCAGGAAACGTGGTTACAATTTAGCTACTGAGCTAGAACCTCTCTGGTCACAGGACTTAACGGCATGTGCATAATTCTCAGTCAGGCTGTGTGCTGCCAGTTCCCTTCTTGTACGGCTAGGAGATGTGTAAGGGAACAAATCAAGGATCACTTTTGTGGAGATGGGAAGGAACTCATAATAGTGAGGAGGGGAGGGGTAAGGGGCCATAAACTTGTTGGAAACTGGGCTCCGCTGGTTTTTTTTGCTTATTAAATAGATTAAGGCTATTCCTAAGGTTTGTACAGTTATTTCTAAGTAAAAACAGCTGTTGGAGTGCAGTAGTCTCTGTTCTTGCTGCTCTGCAAACGTTCAATGTGTTTAACAAGGTGTGCTTGCAGTTTTCCTTGAAATCCTTTAGTTTGGCTGGTTTGCAATGACCATGAAGGAAAGCTTTAGCTAATTGTTTCGTTTTCTTGCATCTCAGATTCATGAAAGGTTTTTCTCAATCTGTTTTTCTCATGTTACCAAATCATCTAAGATAATGTAGTGGAGACTTTGTTTTGTTTATCTGTTTTCTTGGTAAATACTTCTGATGGTTTTGGAAGGTGTTTATTTAGGTACATAACTGAAATGCCTTAAGCTTGGTAAGACTTGAGAGTGATTTGTAACCATGCAGGTATAAAAACCTATGAAAAGCATTCATGTAACTCTTTATTTAGTTGCTTTATAAAGCTAAACTATTTCAGTTCTTCTGATGTCTAAAAACATGATTTGATGATTGACTTTGTGCAAAAGTGTGCTTTTTTTCTGGACAAGCAAACAGTGCAGTTCGTGCTGAAATGGAATCTGAGGTCTTCTTTGACAGAACCTTCCTTTCTCATTTATGTAGTATATGAAGATGGAATTTACAATTAAACACACCTGGGATGGTTTACCTGTGAGCCATGAGCCAGTAACAATTGGGCTGAAGTCGAACAATGCAGGACTGCTAATGGAAGTTAATGCTCCCTTCTTTAATGACCCTCCAGCACCGCTTGGAGAGCCAGGGAAACCTTTTAGTAGACTGTGGGACTATGAGGGTAAGTGTAACTGTTCTGCTGCAAATATATACTGTTTGTGTAGACACTGATGTTCCTCTGTAGTTAATATGCCTCGTCTTTATTTAAGAGTCCCTGATGGTTATTTTTTCAAACTGATCTAACAGTTGTGAGTGTATGACATATAATTCAATTCCGTTTCTTTGGTCACAGTACTGCTTTTAAAGATCAGATCTGAAATGCAAAGTAAAAGTTTTCCTTTCTGTTATATCCTGAGCAGTCTGGGAAAGAATACTGGGAAAGAATTTAGTTGTAATCACTGCCTTACCCTTAAACGGCTCCTTGAGTAACTATAAGCCTCATGCTATATTCAGCTGAAAACTACCCCAAACTGTATCAAGAGTGGTGCTCTTTTTCTAGGTGGTGAATTGATTTTCATCACTAGCACTACTGACTGTAAGGTGAGTGGTTGTTTTATAGCAGTGCAACAATACAAATGACTCGGAAACGAAGGAAATATGTTACGTCACTCGGTGGCCATAAAGAAATGGAGTCCAATGAGCTGCGTTGATTTCAAGAATGATGAGGTTGACTCTTCCTGATCCTGTCAATAGTATAGGCACTTAAACTTAGTTTCTGGGTTGCTGATATAATTTGTGGAATAACAGAGGCTTGACATATTTGAATATCAAAATAATTTTGTGGCATATATATAAATGCATTTGCAGTAGGTAAATGGAAGTGAAATCCTAAAGGTAGGTTCTACTTTTGCTTTAAGAAGTAGAGAGCAATAGCTAAAATATATGTCTATTTTAATCAGTTTTCCAGAGCCTATTTGACAAATAGGAAGGTGTGAAACAAAGAAATAGCAGCTGATAAAATGATTCAAAATTGTACCCTAATGGAATGGGGAATATTCTTATAGTAATGCTGTTTTCTTTCTCATTCCTGTCAATACTGTCACTTTTACCTGGTGCTTTGAATAATGCAAGAATTTAATGATTCCAGCAGTTCTCTACTTCCTGATTATTGAACTATTTTGATTAAAGCTCTGCTAAAGCAGTATTAGCACCTCTTTGATATTGCTGTACTAAATAGGCTTATGTAAAAATAAATAACATTATCAATCATATCTAATTGTGATTCTAATTAAAGCTTTCTAATAATGTCATTGCTGTGAAAAACACCTTTATAGTTCTACTTTGTGGTCCCGAAAGGTGATTCAACAGTCACACGTGGCTTTCAGGTACACCTGGAACAGTAATCCCCTGTCCAAAGTATCGGCCATCTACAGGGCAAAACCATTTAAGAGCTGAATGCTTTCTTACTATTTCTGAGATTTAGCACTCTTAGTTATGGGGTGTCAGCTCTTCTGTGAGTGTATGTTCCTCTTTTCATATTTTTTCTTTTTTTTTTTTTTCCTAGTCTTTGGTGCTCTGAATCCTCAGGCTACCAGCACACAAGACTTCTGCACTTAAGTGCTCTACCTGGAGTGCCTGCTGTGAGTGTGATTGACTGAGGTCACTCTTATCTTGGTCAGCTTTGCTCACAGCAAGCATACTAGGTGAAATAGCTGTGTGCTGATGCTTTTCTTACTCCATGGACAGCTAATATTCATTAGCAGACTTGCCGTATTTTTCTGCTGCATCAAGATAAGTGTTTCCAAACTGGAATTGGTAAAGTAAATAAAAGCTTTATAAAGCTCTGTATGATGATAGGCATTAAAAATAAAAGCTCTTGAATTTACAATTATGGCACAGCATTTTGAATAGTTAGGAAGCTGTCAGTAGCATGTACACAGCTAGTCAAGCTCTGGCATGGCACAGGCCAAAAATCATGAAAACAGAATTGTTTTAGTGGGTTATAAAAGTCTCAGGATATTACAAAACAGTTAACATGAAATACTGACAGCCTGTTTTTTTTAGTTGTAGAAGCATTTTTCCTGAGTGACAGAACTGAACAGTATTTTGAAGTTGAACTTTGTCCGTAAGTACAGCACTCTGAACAAGTCACAAATTTAAATTTGCATTTCCAGTTCTAATGCTTTTAAGATAGACGTATGAGGAAGACTGGGTACAGAAATTGTTCCAGTATGGGGAATATACATATTTGTGGCAGAACAGTACACTAATAACTTGGTATCAGTTTAAGAAAATTGTGCTCTGATTTTTTGACAGCCATGGACAACACTTGTTGCTGCTGCTTTCTGGCAAAAGAAGAGTATGGAAAGTAAGTGGTCAAGCACATTCATAATGTACAGAAAAACTAACTGGTTCTAGGTACTTGTTGCCTGATTGGAAGATGACATTGCCTCTTTTTTTTTTTTTTTTTTTTTTTTTCCTCCTTTAACAGGAAGAACTTCCTTTAGAGTTTGAGGTGACCAGAATGAAAACCAAATGGGAGGGTAAAGCTTATCTTCCATGGAATTATTTTCCACCATGCACTAACAAATTCAATGCTTTTGCAATTCATGGCTCAGGAGAAGAGAGAAAATATGAAGCGCTTCATCCTGTGCCTCGACATGAACTACAGGAAGGACAGAAACCAGATTTGTAAGCATAAAACTAGCTTTTTTGTAATATAGTTGCACTATTCTTGGAATACGTAAAGATAATCTGGTTTTCAGATTGAGTGCCACTAGTGTTTTAATTATACTGCTTAGCCCCAGATCCATTGGTACTGTACGTTGTATAAAGCACTGTGGCAGATAGCTGTAATTAGTGCTTGATTTCTATATTATCCCCTAGGTTCATAGAAAATGATGCATTCAACACCATTGGCATCTGTTTTATCACCTTCCTCAGCTAAATCATAGATAGGTTGTTCTACTTTTTCCTTGCCTCCAGCACCTTCTGAAATGCCATTTAGTGTTAATTTCACCAGATACATTTCCAGTAAATCTCTTTTGCTTCTCCCCTACTGTTCTAAGCAACCTCACCTCTACAGATGGTTCCATATTATAGAAAAAATTGAAAATGCAGACTAAACTGAAAAGTATAATAAAAGGATACCCAATATCAACAGAAAAACTAGAATATCTTGATTTTTAAATTGTGCTTTGGGCCTGTTTATTTTCTTTGACTGTGAGGCTGAGATGATTTGATAAAAACTGCTACTTCTGGGCATTTGTATAAATGAACTAGCTCTAGAAGGTACACTATAGTTCCTATGCAAACTTGTTACTCAACATAGGATGACAGCCAGGTAAAGTACATTTTAGTTAAGTTACCTTTTTTGCCTTTATTTAAGAAAAACTTAGCTTCTGCAACTGTTTATTTAAAAAAATTCTAAGCTATTGATAATAAAATACATTCTCTTTATCAGTGTCCGAAAGAAATAGATACTTTTATTTTTCTGTGGTTAACTGGAAAATGGCTGTAGTATTTTTCAGGAAGGGATTCTTTCTATTCTTTCTATAATACCCCTTCCAAAAAACCCCTTGACTTTTTCAGGCATTGGTAGCAGATGCAATTATGTGAAGAGGTTGCTCCTTGCTACTTTCATTGCTCTTAGTTTGTCTTTACTCTTACAAATGATTTCCTAATACGAGAATTCCATTTACCTTTTTAAATGATTAGTGTAGTGTCAGATGTTCTGTCTACTGCTTGGCAGTTGTTTCATGTATTAATTAGCAATTGGCTTCAGTGTCTTCCTTCTATTGTGTCTTTATGGTAGCCTAAAGGAGAAATCCTTAGCAAGAACTGATTCATAATGTTTAAAAGAAAACAAGACTTTTAGTCTTACAGCAAAAATATATTTACTGCCTTCATTATCCTATCCAGTCTTACTCTTTTCTGTAATGAAAGGATATTCCTGTGATACAATTTTTCAATTTTTACTCTGTTGGAGTGTGGATAAGTCACAAAACAGGGTCACTGTGCTTTTGCTGTGACTGCAGTTCCAGGCAACGTAAGTTGAGGGAGTTTAAAAGGTGAGCTTTGTTAACTTCACTTTATGCTGCGTGATACTTGTTCATAGCTGAGGATTTTGCTGCGTGATACTTGTTCATAGCTGAGGATTTTGCCCTATGTTTTCCAGTACAAGGTTTTCAGAAACACAGTAGTGGTTTTTTATTTATAAACTCAAGTTTTGGAAAATGAACACATGGAATGCTGGTTACATTCCTGTCCAAGAAAACCTGAAAATAAAAATTAATTAAACCTATTGAGGTTGCTGCCTTTTATTAAGACACATACTATAAGACTTACAACTTTTTTGTTTATTTCTCCTCTCTTTACAGTCATCGCCTGGAATTTTTCAAAGATTTGAACCTGAAAGGACTAATGGGAGAAGACTGGAAGCAGCCTGAATCAGATATATGGAAGTCTCTCACTAATTAAATGGATTGAGGCATAAATTTTTAAAGCACTAAGGTTGGATGAAGCTGTATGGAAAAAACTTCTTCATTCTGAGCAGAGTTTGTAAATATCAGATTACTAAGGCTTTCCTTGACACCAAAATCATTGATCAATCTTAAAATCAACTGTAAAGTATCTGGGCCAGTTGATTCTGAACCTATGAAGTATGCAACAGCTTGTGTTTCAGTTCATCTGGGTATGGAGTTTTTCATCTGTGCAAGAGATGAACCTGCTCCTACTAATGAAGGGGAGAAAGTGTGCTAAAATTACAGCTGTGTTTTCATGAGAACTCTAAGCGTGACAAGGCCAATATCTGGCTTGGAATCTTTCAGTTTCCTGTACTTGCTGCATTTCTGCTGTATTTTGACTGCTGCTGGTTTGTTTCTTGGCTGTTGAATGAGATTCTTATGTGCCTAAATTTTTTGATTGCTGTCAGGAGAAAGAATGCCTCCTTCAGGAACAGAAAAGAATATAGCTATCATGGCATTTTGTGGCCCAGTACTTGCATTGCAAGATGCTGTGGAGTTATAACACTACCCTTTCCTGTGCCTTCCTATACCTGAAGTTTTCCCTTGCACAGTGGGGGGAACTTAATCTCTATTACTTTATTAGCACACCTCTCCCCTTCAAATTCTCTGTGGAATTTCTAGTGATTTTTAGGTGCAGAGGATAGATTTACAAAAGGTTTTATGTATTCCAGGAAAAGTTTCTGGGACAAATAATGTTTAGTATAACCTTTTGATATAGTTGTGTGCCTACAAAAACTCGTTTGTTCCAAGACCTTATCACATCACCTTAAGGATTCAGCTCAGATGTATGAGAGTTTTGCTTGCATGCCACCTAATATTGGAAGTACTCTAAATGTATGTGCCTACATTTTATACTTATGGGCATGAATGTTTTTAACAGTACTGTTAACATCCAACAGTATACATCTAACCTGTAAACTCTCACAGGATTTACAAATGAGATGCTCCTTTTTTGTCTGGCATAGTAAGTGCTGCTTGATTGTGGCTGCTGACTTGATCCTATATAAATTAACTTAGAAAACGGGAAGCTTACCTGCTAACCAGATCCTACATCTGAAAAATAGGTGACTTTAAAATCAAACTTCTTTGGTTTAGTCCAGAACGAGGTTTCAGACCAAGACACGGTCCTCAGTCCTTTACTAGAAAGAGGACTTCCTGCATCCTGTTGAAATGTCATTATCACAGGGTAAAAGGTGGTTGTGTTCTCTACCTTTGTGAGAAGGATTGTTTTGGGAGTCCGAGAGAATATGGCTCAGTCATAACTGAGGGAGTATCTTTCAAAAGTTATGCCCTGAGGATGTGGTGTTGGGTCTCATCCTTTTGTGTAGCGTTTTCTACTGAACAATTCAGAATCCTACAAGTTCCTGAAAGGGACTGGTGTTCTTGTAGTCTTAACATCCTGCTCAAAGCAGGGCTATTGTTGAAGCTAGATGAGTTTGCTCAGGGCCTTGTCAAGTTTTGAGTAACTCCAAAGATGGAGCTTCAAATGCTCTGGGTAGCCTGTTTCAATACTCAACTAGTTCTGTTATGAAAATTTACCTAATTGCCATTTCCTGTGCTGTAACTTCTGTCCATTGCTTTTTGTCTTTTCTCTGTGCATCTCCAGGAAGAGTGACTTTTTCTCTCTATAACTACCAATTAGGTAACTGAAGATAACTGTTAGCTCCCCATGGATTTCTCTAAATGTTGTCATTCTCAGTTTGCCTTTTCTGACTCTCATTAGTAAGCACATTCCACTCAGATAATACAACAGACAATGTAAAAGTGTAACTTGAGTTGAAACTCGGAGACAACAATGCTCCCAGGACTTTCCTGTTTATTTAGCTCATAAATGGTTCTAAAAATCTTCTGTGTACCTTTAGACATCAAAATGCCTGTAAAGTTTTGCACAAGGCTGCACTCTAAGTCGTATTAGTAAAAGGATTCTCTGTTCTCTTCTGAGCTTGTACGCAATAATAACCATAGTCTGATGGTCATGTTTTCTTTGTTGTCTCTAAATTTAACCCTACCTGTAAACTCTGCCTGAGAAGAAGAGAAGATGGGAATATCCTGCCTTTGTGGAGAACATCTCTGTGTGATTAATATCTGAGATCGAATGTTACTTCAGAGTTTTTGGCTTTAGATTCCCTCTTTTTACTTTCAGTTTTATGGAACTATACTTTCAAATTTAAGGATATTAGGCTTTTTCAGATGCAGACTTTGGCACGTCAATGCACTGAGCCATCCAATTGTTTTTGCTCTCTTTTAATTAGATGCTATACATTCCTTGCTATAAGGTGCCATCTGTTGAAAATTATAAGTATTGTACATTCAATTGTTTGGCTTCTTTTCTACCTTCAATCCATGTACATTTTTCTAAAGGATGACATCAGTCTGAAATACTGAATAATCCAATAAATATTGATTAAAAACATCTTCCAGATAGTGACATCTCAAAGCTGCTTTTGAAATTTCAGTCAAAAGCAAAAACCATTTCATTAAACTTTTAGACTTCGTTTTAAACAGTGTGTCAAAAAAGTGCATGCAAAGGTTCAGAATGAGTTTACTATTTTTCTCACAAAGGTTGTTTTCACGTGATGAATGATGTTTTGTATGTAAAGGACAGTAAATCAAATACTTATTCAGAGGCTTCATCTCATATTCATTCCCACTTCAAACTGACAACTTCAGATTTGACTTTGGATGCAAATTATAAACTTTGAGGGAAATATATTACTTTCCCTGAATAAGTAATTTAAAGTAAAATAATTGTCTCTGCAGTACAAAATATAATGCTAGATGCTTCTGAAGATTGGAGTTATCATACAGGCTTTATTCAAGGCGCATGCTACTCCATGCTACTGTCAGTTGGTTCACTTGTATGTTTCTAAGCTTTAAGAGTCTGTTTGAACTGTAAGTGCTGGCTTTTATCAGAGGTTTCCATATGGGTTCATGGAGTGCAGAGTTGGAACCTCTGTGCTGACATGTTTCTGAAGGTTTAAAGTTAAATTAATCCCTTGGTAGAAACTTAACTGTAGGAGGGAGTCCTATGTAAGGCATATGTTAGATGGAAGCACAGTGTCTCGCCACATACTAGTGAATTCGTGGCTCATCAATGGACAATACAATGCTTGCCAGAATCACTTAAAGCTCCCGCGACTTTGCAGGGACGGGTATCAATGTGCATTGAGATGACTAGCTAGTTTGTAGCTTTCTTGCTCTGATCTGCTTTTAACCAGGCCTTGTTTTACACTGTGGAGGCCAATTGTAGCCTGTATTTCCTGAATTGCCTCTCTTTTTGATGACAGGAGGAGAAGACAAAACAAACTCTGTTCTGCATGAGTTCCATTTAAGTACATGTTCAATAATTATTAATCCTGATATAGAAGGAATGTGATTCAATCCAGTCTAGCTCAGTGTGTGTATGTACATGCATACATATATTGAGGTATTCAGCATTGTGCTGGTTTTGTATGTCAAACTTGTATCAAGAATAATACAGATAAATTTTCTAAATTGTCACACTGGATATGCTTTATGGAGGATATCAATTTGATAAAATGCAGAGCTGCATGATAGAAAGCACAGATCATGGAAGCAGTCTATCCACAAATCCATTTCACTTTGAAATGGATTTAAGCACTTCAACCCTGTGAACACTTCTTATCCATTGCTCTCTTAAAAAAAAAAAATAAAAAAAAAAATCAACCTGTCTCATAAATGTTTCCTTTGGATAATATTTGGCCTTGTGCCAGTTACATCATGTGATGTACTGAGTCTAAGATGCAGGAATTTTATTACTTTGGAAATGGGGGAATACCCACTGGGGAGTGCACAGTTTTTGATTTTTTTTTTTTTTTTTTTTTTTTTTTAGCTCTGCAAAGGCTTTAGGTAACCTTAAGTGTGACATTTTCACTGAAAATGTCAATGTTGTGCCAATTTTCAATTATTTTACCATATTTAGCCAGAATTCCTAAGGAAGTGAGACTTTTGGGGTAGCATTACCTTCTTGTCTTTCTGGCAATGTTGTCATCACCTTTTCCCCCACTACCACAACAGTTTTTAAATCCATTAGCTAATTTCAGCTGAATCAGAGGAGCAGACAGCCTCAAAAGATACTAGATTCTTGCAGAAGTGTGAACGTGAACATCTGGAAACAGTTCCTTGCTGTAGCACCCAAATTGATGAAAACGAGAAATCATCTCTTAGTCCTTATCCTGTAGTTGTAGTGCCCCATACTTGAAGCAGTTGGTGCATGCTTAACTTCAGCAGTGGTACATATAACCTCTTACCTTTAGACTTTGATTAGGAAACTAGGAAATGTGTGGAACTTAAGGAATATGAGGTGCTGGGTGCTGTCACAGAGGTGAGCTTAGATGTCATAGACCTATGCCCTAGTGTTAGTGATCTTGAGGTAAGAAGTTTAGGAGACAGAGTGTATATATAAAACATAAATGTGTGAGGAGCCATGTTTTCAGTAGTGCTGCTTTTTTTGTTTTGGTTTGGTTTTTTTGAAACTTGAGGAAATAATTCCTCTGTTCCTGTCTTTTTTCAGAAGAAGATCCCACACAAAGGATAAGGGATGGAGTTTTCCAAAGTTTAATGCCAGGGTTAGTTGGAAACACAAGGAAGTAGTGTGTAGTATCAACTTGTCATTGCCTCTGAAAATACAATTCTGGTTTAATCCATTTTCTAGTTCAGTAGGTTCTGTTGTGAGAATGTTCATCCTAAAGAGAAGCAGAATGCGAGCTCAAAAACACTGCTCTTGCTTAAAATTCCATTTGACATAATGGATATATTTCTATTGCTTACATAGTGCTCGATGCTACTAGGTGTGTTTTTCCCACTGTGGCCAGGTAATTCAGCAGAAAATTTTAATTAGTTCTTATATTCTGCTACAACCACCCCCCTGTCTATCAGGCAATAGAATTATCTGCCCTAGTCTATACTATTGTGGTATTTGATTTACTAAGTTTAATGAAATGCTGAGCAGCTTTGCTGTAATGTGTTTTTAATTTTTTTTTTTTCAAATCTTCATAGTAAATACTTGAGCAGTTGAGGCAAAATGTGGATTTGGATAGTTGCAACCTCTTACTTACAAGATGATCAGACTGAATAACCTGGAAAACAAAAACACTGACCTTCATGAATGAAAAATATACCTGTAAAGAGAACTTAGGTTTGTTCCAACAATTCTATCTCATAAGTGCGTTTCGAAGCTCCTTGTGATAGTATGTTTATTACTCGTGAACTTAAAAATGAAAACCAGAATTCTACATGACTCAGCCCTACTTATAATGTCAGTGAATCTTTGTAGAGTTGGTGTTTGAAAACATCTTATGACTGCGCTCCCACAGACCTTGTTTTTTATGTGTCTTGCCACTAGGGGGAAGAAGAAGGTTATCAAAACTATGCCTTGGTGCTACCAGCCTAGTTAGCCTTAACTAGATCCATTCCTTCTTATTATATCCTTGATTTTAGAAAAAAGATGTTTCAGTCAAGCTGATGATGGCTTATTTTGATTCTTTTGAGACTTTATCAAAAGAAACAATATGCCACACTGTGTAGTTACAGTTCTAATGTTTCTTTTCCTACAGCAGTGTCTCTATAAATAATTTGCAGACAAAATTAACAGAAGATAAATTTCATGAAGTGTCAGTCAGTAATATAAATGTTAGTGTTGTGATATGCAAATGATTTGGGTTTTTTTTTTTTGTTTTGGTTTTTTTGGGGTTTTTTTTTTGGTCTTGGATAGTCTCTTGCAAACTTTTCTAAAAGGCTATATTTTATTCTGAAGGAATATATTTTTTTTAAATACAGTCTGGTTTGTAAGAGATGGTGCATCCTTTCAAGGGTGAGGCTTGAGTGGTGTGAATGAGCACTCTGGAGTGAAGCTTAGAGAAGAATGTGAAACAACATGAAAACTGTTGCTTAAGAGGGACAGAAAATTGTTCTTCATACAAAAATGCAAAAAGAAAGTTTTCTTTAAAGAAAACTTGAGTGGTAATGTGTCCTACTGGCAGAAGTAATTTGTGTCTTAAATGCAAAGGTGGAGCAACTTAGGTTGTCAGGTAGTGTAGGTGATAAAATCTAACACTGCATATAGTGACACTGCACAGTGGGGTTTTTTTATGCAAATGCTCTGAATGGGAGTAAAATTTTGCTGATGTCTTTGTATACTTTTAAATAATTTAATATGCCAAGTGAGATGTTAGAGCTAGTAAGCTCTAACTTCATGCTGGATTATATGTTTTGTTTGCTATGGTTGGCATAGCTACTTTATTATATGTTCCAGTTAACTCATGAGAAATGTGAGTCAGTTAATGTTCATACTGCCCAGCACTGTGATGATACAATACTGATGAATGTGATGTTAAGTACTATATTGCTTGCTGTTCCTTTTTCCTAGGCTGAGGTGTTTTGTGCCTCTGAAAGGCACAGCACAAAACGTTTGTTGTATTTTGAATTCTGACCATGTAAAATACTTTCAAAATATGAACAGCACAGTGCATAATTTGCTGCACATAAAATTTAAAACTATTCTGCCAGAGCCATCTCTAAAGTTGACTTCATTGCATTTAATTATGGTACATTTATAATAATGCTATTGAAGTTTGATAGTTAACCTGCATTTATTTTATTGATGATTCCTTCCTTTTGCTTTCAGTGCGTGCTTTAGTTTACTACAGTGTCTCTGAACAGTGCTTCAGTAAAAGTACTGGGAAGTGCTTTAAGCCTGATTATAGAACCCTTATTTACACTGGTTGTATAAACAGCTATACACATGCTCATACAAATAGTCCCAGTGAGATCAATGCAACGGTTAACATAAAGTGTATCGCAGTTATGCCTTTTTCCATCTACTTGTCTATCTGTTGAAATTAGTATCAGTATTATTGGGAGAATTCAGTTCTAGAAGCTAGTTCTATCAGAGCGTACTGTTTGGCACTGCTTGTTTTCTTTATTCTGGTTTAAAACAAGCAAAAGCCTTAGCTGCAGGGTCTGTGGGAGGGTTTTAAGTGATGGTTCAGGAGGCACTGTTTGTATCTGCACTAGCTATGACCATACAAAAATATGTTTGATTCATTTTCAGAAATAATACCATAGACTACCACTGACTATGTGTGTAAATACTCTCTGCCAGTGATGTAGTTTATCTGCAAATACAAATGTATTCTTACACGTGTTGTAAATTGTAACTAACTAAATTGTGTTAAAATAGCACTGATATAAAAGCTAAATTATTGTGCCTTCACTGCTGTTTTAAACCTAGCCAGACTAGTTCAATGGCTTTCTTGGACTATGCAACAGATTGTTGAGGGGGAAAAAAAAAGGAATTTTCAGACGTCACCTTTTTAAAATACAGAACTTCCCACTGTAGAACACACTTTTTGCCAGTTTAATCTTGTCTTTCCTTTCATGAGTTTGTTCCCTTGAACTCAGTCACTGCAGGCAATGAAGTTTATAACTTGGTGCCAGTAGTAGCCATCATAAAATTATTGATCTCTTTAATTCTAGGCAATGTAATTGGTTCACTTCCTTCTTACTGCTGAGTTTGCTTCCATCAGCAAATTAAACATTTTGGAAACTGGTACTTTCTCAGTGCTTTATAGCTTATACAAGCCATGGTATTGATATTTAATTGTGTCTGGCACTTTAAATAATTGGTTCTTGTTTTAAAGTTGCATATTACTTTCCTAAATGTTAGCAGGGTGGTCTGTAACCTGTTATGCCAGCTATCTACTTCAAACCTTCTTTAATTTCAGCAAAATACTTAGCTGTTTCAGAAGAAGGTAGTTCATGATGTCAGAAGACAAAAATGTGGTCTTGTACCTCCTTAAATTCTTATGACTTCTAGAATGAAATCTTGAGATTTGGTAATTTTATTGGCAGGAGTTGTCTTTTGTAATCTCTGTGAAACAGCTTTTCGGAAACTTCAAAAGAGCTTTTTTCAGCTTGACAGCTGAATTCTCCGAAGATTCTGCTGGGAGTGGGCATACACCACTGGCAGGTAGAATTGCCAGGCTTTGACTTGTTCAATGTTGAGTGGTCTTTCTGCTTCCCGGTGACAGGTTATGTGATGGGGAATGTGCTTTTTTTATGAATATCTACTGGTTAGGCTAGGGCTGTCTTCAGCCTGGAAGAGTAAGTTTGAGGATGCGGTAGAGGGCTACAAGTTGCTGTATAGAGTTTGGATGGATGAAAATGTAAAGAGAAGCTGGGTGGGGGTTGACTTGGATGGACCATCATATGAAGCTAGTGAGTACCACACTCAGAGCAGAGAAAGGCGGTACTTTTCATAACACTGTATTGCCACTGTGTGTTTGAGAAGTTTCTGTGGACTTAGTGGGAGACTGCGAAAGGTACTTGGAAGAAAGATGAAGTGGAGGTTTTTAAAAATATCAAACCAGGTTAAAGAAATCCCCTCAGCTGAAAATAATTGGAGGGTGGGAGTATAGTAGGATAAGCATATGCTTTCTTTACTTCCTGTTCTTACTCTGCTTTAGACATGTACTTATGGATAAAGGCCACTGTGCTAGTTGATCTGAAACACTGTAGCTATTCTTGTATCTGGAAACTCAACTGAAGGAATTGTTTTCCAATTCCCTGCAGTTGTTTCTGATTACTTGTAAGTTATACTAGCACTGTGTGTTACAACTGAGGGACAAAGCAGCTCTTCTTGCTGATGTTCTCAAAAATCTCATGCTGAACCAAGGTAATGAGAAGTGTAAGAAGAAACCTGCCAGAATTCAGGAAATTGGGAAGCTCAGTCTTAGCTATTGTGGGATGAGTGTGAACCATGAAATGAAGAGGGGATGGGAGACGCAGGGTGGGACGTGGAGCTATGAAGGAAGAGTAATTCTGAGAAAAGGATATAAAATGTAACAGTAGCTGAACAAGAAAACAGAAGGGGATGGCTGGGGATACATCACTGAAGAACTAAGGGAAGGTAGGGGAGAGTAGACTTGGCCTGGCAAAAAGTCCAGGAGAGTCAAGGGAAAGAGCTTTGAGGGAAAAGAGGAAATGGAGATAGGGCCAGGAAAAAAAAAAAAAAAAAAAAAGTTCAGTGACTTCTACAGGCTATTCTCTTTAGATCCAGGAATACTTTCATATTCTATTGCTGTTAGCAGATCACCATGAAAGCCAAGTGCTAAATATGTCTTTTGTAGTCTGGTGGACCATGAAGAACAAGACTAGCCTCTCATTGTTTTTGCTTTTAACCTGTACTGGAGATTTTAACCTGATGAATGAAGTTGTAGAGGTGGAATGTGAGGCAGGATGGGATTACATTTAGTGGTCAGTTGTGAAAAGTTAGGTTTCAATAACTTGGCAAATATCACATAAAAATTCTGTGTCAGAGGAAGAAATACAGTTCCATTTATCACAATATCATTCAAGTTACTGCATTGTAATTCCATCCTTTTGGTTTGGTTTTTTTTTTTTGTTTGTTTGTTCTGGATATTATTCCCAACTTCTGCAATAAATGCAGAAGTCTTGCTGGTAGCAGATTCATTCCATGCATGCTGTCCATCACATGAAATGAGAGTAGAGAATAAATGTGGCAGTTCATGTGGTATATGTAATTCAATGTGGTGTAGGATCATATAGTCATAGGCAAAAAACTAAATATGAAACATATAAGGCTGCAGAGTACTTGGTCACTTCTGAACTCTTGAGTAGTTTATGCCACAGTGGCTTTTTATGCTCCTTGATTATTCTTTGATGGATCCCTTCAATCACTTCTACAGGCTCTTTTGCCTTGAGGACAATAGGTAAAGTGATACTAGTCTGTATATCACAAATCACTGTTCAGACTACTGTTAATCATATTTTCCTTTTATTGTTAAATAGATCTGGCTATCTTATTTGAATTCTTAAATTGTTGATATAATCTGTGTAGAGAGGAAGAGAGTCAAATCTTCCTGTAAGGGACATCATACTTCAAACTCTGTCAGGTCACATGGTAATATTGTTCTTTGGGTAGGAGATGGTGACTGTATTATATCTGTTTGGATACTGTTGATGAGATGGTCATTAGTGAAGTCTTTAGGATAAAATATGGTTTTGAAAGTTGAGTGCAAGCTGCTGCTTAAGAGGGGGCATCTTTATCTTGCCAGTGCATCTGGCTTGATATCCCTTTTGTGCTCACAGTGGAATTTTTCCAGCCACGAGTTGAGTCAGTATAGACAACAACTCCAGCTATAAAGAAGCAACTAAGCCCTTTCCCCACCCACCCCTGACCCCAGGTCCTCTCTCTGAGAGGGGGGAAAAAACCCAGCCCCAAAACACCTGCAAAAACCCTAAACCAAAATAAAGTTCAGTTGAATGAGTGTTGACATAAAGAAAGGAACATAGACATGGACATCGGGTCAGGGAAAAGGGATAACTACTACAGTTTAAGGTATTGGCAAATGTAAGGCACTTGCTTCCTTTGAAGGAAGGGGATTTTTTTATATACTGGAAGTTTCTTCAGACATGAGTCCATTTCCACATGTTACATCTCTGAGGTGTCAAGACTTATTGAGATTTAGCATTCAGGATTGGAAAAGACTATCTGAGCTAATGAGAAGTGGAAATTTATTTTTTTTATTTCTGCACCTGTTTAGTTAGTTCTAATAGAGAATTAAATTGACTGCTTTCCATCTCAGTTAATCTGTGGATTTGATGCTTGGGTGAGGCTCTCCAGATTAATTAGCAGGTTTAGTAAATGATATAGGGAAAAGTAATCACATTCTGCATGTGTTAGTATCACAGTGCCAAGTCTTTATTTTCATCCTCCTGAGTCTACAATGCCTGAAGTGCTTAAAATCATGATAGCATTGCTTATAAGATGTGTAATTTATCTGTTAAAATGGGGGCTGTTGGACAGATTACATTACAAGCATTGACTGTATTCACCCAATTTTGTGTTCACTGTAATGTGAGATGCTGAATTTCCCTCTTTGGTTATTCACACTTTCCCCCTCTGTGATTTTTAAATGTATTCTGAAAACCCTCTGTAGTTTTCAACAATGTCTGTTTTTTTCTGCTGAAATCCACTTTTTTCCTGATTAGCAAGACCAGAATAAGCCCCTTAAAGTAGAACTTTGTCCAAAGATCTGTGCAACTTCTCTCCTTTCTCTGTTTAGCTTGTGTATCAATGTTTATGGCTCAAAACACTGGTTTAGCCATTACAGCCTTTAAAAAATTATTTTAGTCAGAAGAATTGTCTGCTCTGCTTAAACTTCATGAAACATCTCCTCTATTTTTATTTCTCCATTCACGGAGAGATGATTTAATTAAAAAAAGATGGTGCTAATTGACAAACATAATGATTCTTTTAAACTATTAAATATACTGCTCTTAAAATCAGGCATTTATAGGTACAAGTTAATGGCTAGTTTATGAGGACTACTAATTGTCTATTTTTTTCAGCAGCTGTAATGTAACTAATTATGGTCATAAGGACTGGATTGTTTAAAATTAATTCCAGGTATTATACAAGATGAGTATTTTGTTTTTCAGTAGGCCACATAATGGGAGCCACCTAGTATTGCTTTCACATTTTTTGGCATTTGTGGTCTTTTCTATCTCAGTTGTGATGTTCCCTAAGACATATCACGAATAGAATTAATTGTGGATGGCTGGGTGTCTTTCAGGATCTAATTAGAATGCACTAATTGCAAGCTGTTTTGTCAAGCCTAGTTTCCATTGGATTTGTGTTCCATGTTCCCTCAGCCCTTCTATCTGCATCAGAAATCACTTAAGAATCTTAGGTCTTGTTAGAAGAATGACAGTTAAGGAGCTTGTAGTTGCTGTCAGACTCTGATTGAGCTGAGTATCAGTCATCTGTTTCTCACAAATGGAGACAACAGGAATATGCTTGGATTTTTTTGGTGAAAAGGTTAACTGTTGCTTTGCTTGCACACATATCAGCTTTCAGTAAGGTCTACAAGCTTGCATTTGACATCTTAGGATGTTTTTTGAAGCAGAAGATAGTCTGAAGCTTTTCACATTTGTTTAAGCTCTATTAGCACTGGTATTGAAGGTTATTTTTATATCTAATGTTTAAAAGTTGGCAGAATCCGAAGTGATTTGTGAGTCTGAAAGGCTGGGCGTTAGGAGATGTTGCACACTGGAAGAGCTATATTTTTAAGAAAACAACTGATGCCACCTGTTATCCACTCTGGAATATTAATATCTATGATTAGATCTGTCAGGGCATAAATTGCAATGAGTAGTACCATACAGCATGGAATGCCCGTTTGGAATCAAGCAGTCTCGAGTGCAAGTATATTTGAAAACTGAAACCAGAAAACTCATGCCAAAGTTTGCGCAGGGTGTGGGAGGAAATCTGTGGTAGATGATGAGGTTGTAATTTCAAACGTCCATTCCAGCTTTGTTAAATCAGCTGTGTCTTTCCCAGAAAACTGCTGGAATTGCCTTGCTATAATGTTTTGCATATTGATTGGATTTAAAGTATACAAGCATCCGTAATCTGAATCAAATTTGGGCCTGAGATTTGCTGAGCAGCATCTGCAAGTTTGTGATTAGCAAGAAGTCCGATCTAGTATTCTAGGAATTGTGAATGCTTCCTTTCTGACTCTGAAGAGCCCTTGACAGTTACAGAGCCATGTTACTAAAAAACCTCACAAAGATGCAAATTATATACACCAAGCTTTATTATGAACCACGAATCCTTTGTTGCATAATTCGAACATATTGCTTACAGTTTCCCAGAGTGTAGTTTTTTACAGTTTTGTTTTCTGTGCTCCCTGTGCCTTTCTGTCCTCTGATGCCTATCTTAAGCAGAAGATAGTTTATTCCTGGAGCTATGCACACACTATTGGGGCTGATGGGTAATCTGCTTGATATGCTGGGTACATGCATCAGCTGATTGACTAGCAACTGCTTATTAAACAAAATGCAGATGACTGAAAATTGTACCCCTCTTTACTTCATAGGGGCAGTAACTTGAATCTCCATCTGCCTATTCACTGTCTTTTTCACCACAAACATTGTAAAAGCTTGTTTATTGTAAATGCAGGTGTCGTGTGTCGTCCCCCCCCCCCCTTTTAGATGAAGTTGCTCCATGCATTCAAAACTAATTAGAACAGGATAGATACACAAGTAGTGCAAGCACTTTTGGAAAACGAGACAGAAGTTCATATAGCTGCCAAAAGATAGGGCCATTGCAAAATCTCCTGGATTAAAATGCCTTTATTAGTTTTGTTGATAGGAGTTTATATAAACTATCATTCGCTTCAGTTTTGACTAAGTAAAGTTATAGCTTAGTTTCTGAAACAGACATTGCACTGATTGTGAGGTTGTTGATTGCTGAAACTTCACTTGACTTAAAATTTGTATATAGAGTTCTTTACCAGTTATATACAGTATTATGAGCAATTAATAAAATTAATACAAACATCTGGTCCTTAGATTTGTTTCCTTGTTTAGTAATTAACTTCTGATGGAGCAAAAAAGTTAGCTGATGAAGTTTTGATTTATGCTCCGTGTGTCTGTGCATAATTTAAATTCGGATACCATTTTAGTTTGAACTGGTAACTATTGCAATCGTTTGCATGAGGATAGAAGACCACCATCTTTTATGTGACTGCATATGCCTGTGGTTTTTGTTACTGATGGAAAATTAGGATAGATCAGCCAAGTTGCTGACTGAGTAAGAGGTTAGATGTGAAGTTAAATTCAATATTTAGTGAATGGTGACTCTGACCTTGTTTTAACATTATAATTGAAATTGTGTTTTCAGGTGATTTTGATTGACTGAATATGGAGGAACCCTCTCCAGAGGAGACTACTTTGCAGTGAGTAGTATCCTGCAAGGATAATGAAATGCCATCTGAAACTAACTCTTCCTTGTTTTTTCTCTTGGCATTATTATTTTTATTTCATTTTCTTAAGAATTAAAGGGCTTCTTATTTGTGTCCTTATCAATGAGATTAGAGAATTTTCAGGGAAAATAACTTCAGAATGATCAGGTTTTTGGAAGGACACAATTCACATTGTTTTCATGCCTTCATAGCCTCATTAATTAGGAACTGCATTTCCCTTTAATTTACACAATAAATCCAGACTGCATTTTTGAGCTTTTACTGAATTAAAGGCATCCTGATGAAGAAAGTTTTCTGCAGACAATGCTCCCCTCTTCTATAACTTTCCACTACATATGTGGAAAAAAAGGTAGTTATTTACATGGAGAAAACAATGGGTAAGGAAGTCTTAGAGAATTCTGGGTGTGTTCAGTGCTTAGAAACAATTGAGATCCATGTGAAGAGAGTTCTGTTCAGGACAGCAGATGGTAAATTTCCCAAAATACTGACAAAATCCTCCATTAATAGGGGACAATAATTGGATTATAAATAAGTTGGATACAGCTAATGGGTACAATGTCACTGACTTCATAGTTATTTCTATAAATACAGCATTTCTTTGTAAATCTTCCATGAGAATTGGGATTAGATTGTGCCTTGCTGTAAATTCACAGGAGGAAGCAGAGCCCTTGTACTTTCTCCTTGCTAGCCACAGTGATGAAAGTGGTTCCTAGGAATTTGCTGTTCCAGCTTCTTGGCCAGTAAGTAGAAAGTTGATGATTAGAGGTTTTCATCCAGACACTAAAATATCACAATGACGAGTTGTGAATAAACAGGTAAGTATATGGGTTGAAAAGATACTCTGGTATTCTAATGTTAATGGTAGAGAAATAAAAGTACATGATTTCATATTTGTATGTTAAACATTCTGGCCGCACATGTGCTTTTTCACATTAAAAAGAATTTCTAGAGTAAGAAAATTAGGTCTAAAATATTTTGCTTGGTAGGTCACTTTTAAAAGAGGTTTGGTTAGTCAATTGAAGTGTCTAATAAGACTTGAGGATTTTTTTTAAGGCTAGGGTTTAGAAATATTTTTCTCAGTTACTATATATGTAACAGCACTAGACAAAAGAAGACCCTTAAATCAAGAAATGCTTACTTATGCATGGTGCTCTGTTTTAAGTGGAAAAAGAGTTCTTCAAGCTATTTTAAGAGTACCTTTGTTCAAGCACAATACAGCATGAGATCCAGGAATATGTAAAATATTTCTTATTTTTAATAATTCACACCTTGCCAACTATTTCACTTAGTAGGTTTCCATATAAAATATATTGTCTTCAAGGTTAAATGCAAATAATTTTTTAATAATGTAAAAATAGATGAGAACCATCATGGTAAAATCGATTTCTCTACTATCTTTTCTTTTAATGTTTTTCCCAGTTTTTCATTTACAGAAAGGTTTGCAAGTTGACAATTGTTGCTCTTTTTACCATCTTCTCCTTTATGATATTTTTTTTTTTCCTTCTGGTTACTAAAACCTGAAATTAACTTCATTTGTTTTAGTGTCCTAAAATAAATAATTGAAATAATGCACTTGGCATAATGACAGGATACCTCCGAATCCCTTGTAAGTTGGCTCAGGTTATCCAGTTAATCAGAAAACTGTTCTGTGGATATCTCTTTATGTTCAAGTTTATACTTAAGCTTTATGGACACTCTATGAAGACCAAGGCTGTTTTTTCCCTATTAATTATGAAAAAGTCCAGCCCCACTTAAACACATTATTCAGAATACAAATACATTTTTTCAATAGCTCACGCTTTCAGTTAACTGCAAACTTAAATTTTTGTTTTTAGAGTAATAGGATTTTTGTAACGTGTGAAAACTTTGGTAGGTAGCTTTTAGAATGTTTGTGTACTTTAATGAAAAGTATTAATTTAAGAGAGAAGTTGTAAGAGTGTGTCATCAAGACTGCAGAAACTTTAGTTGATTATAGTCTTCCATTATACTTTTACAGTTGTAATCTGGCTCCTGTTGAATTAAATGACAAAACTCATTGGATTTCACCTTGTGTGATCAAAATGTTTCTTGTACTTAAGCAGCAATCGATCCTTTCCTGTTTTTTTTGTGTTTTTTTTGTTTTTTTGGGTTTTTTTTTGTTTGTTTGTTTGTTTGGTTGGGTTTTTTTTTTTGGTTTTGTTTTGTTTTGTTTTAAATACCACTGCTGTTAATACAAATACACTGCTTCTGCTGCTAAGGTAAGGATTTGGCATGGTGGCTATCCCAAGGTGAGTTACTAACTTGATGCTTTCTTTTGCAATATAACAAAAGGTCTTGTCTTCAGTTGGGCAGGTGAATTAGTTACAATTTTGTCACCTCAGGCTCATCTGAGTCTTGCTTAGCCATTCTTCTCTGATTTAGAAGATAAGCAACAGTTCCCTCCATGATGAACTAAATTACCAGTAAGGATTGGAATTTGTGCTGTAGTATATCCAGTCATCCGGTCAGGACCAAACCAGAATTTTTCTGAAAATGCTGACTTGGGTATGTTTTTTTTCTTGCAAATAGAGGGGAGATTTTTACAATATTATTATTATTTGCCACAGCTGAGGAATACAAGATATGCAGCCATAATTGATAAGATTGAATGCAGTATTGTGGTAGAAGAACGGTCTTCAGAAGTAAAATTTCTGGCGATGAACTAGGTAAACTTTTTTTTGTCCGAGAACCTACTCTCTGCAGAATGTATGATGAAGCAAGTGGGGACACAAGATCTGTGAGAGGGGAAAAGCATACTTCTAGACTTCTGCAGGTGGTCTTTGCCTTTTCCAACTCAGTGTTTGATTTAATCTAAAGCTTTTTTCCGTGTCTCTCAACCGTAGAATACCTGGAGATACTCTTATGCATATCTGCAGTATCTTGTGTCTGTGGAAGCACACAATGTAAATAAAGTTGGAGCCTGCTGTTCTTAAATGCACGTAAATATTCGTTGTCATCCATCACTTTCTGTCCTAATGGGTAGCACTTACGTTGTTGCAGATATTGTAACACCTCATCATGCAGTAACCAAGGCTAAAGAAAAGAGTAATTTTTCTGAGTGATCTTCATTTTTTATATTTGTCTGTATTTAGACAACACGGTTGGACAACTTCATGATTGTCCTTTTATTTTTAATGAGTCTTTGAAAAAGCTGTAGAGGAAAAAGGTAGTACCTTTATTAGTACTGTCCACAGTAAGAGTGAATTTAACACTGAAAAGCAGTTATCTTTCACTGTGGTAGTAGTTTAGACATTTCTGTCTTAATCCAAAATGTCCGTACACACTATTTTATAAGATTAATACAGAGAAACTAATTTATACCCTTACATCAATGGTGAATTGAAAAATTGGTGGTTTTCAAATTGAAAATTTCAAATTGAAATTAAAAATGGAAAAACTGATGGTACCACTGAGCACTTCGATAGAAGGCCTGCACTCTTCAGTGTATATATAGACTTTATGAAGTACTTGTTACTGGCATGTACAAGTAATGTAACTGTTTAGAAATTAATTTCACTGTAACTTGTAAGATAATATGTTGCTCCATTTTAATAGCACCTGTAAATTTGTTTTTGTCAAAAGTTGATCCTTATTGTGTTCACAAACTTCTGTCTATAAAACACAACAGTCTATGATGCTTCAGCTAGATGTGTAGTCTCAACTGCTATTTCATTTTCCATTGCCCAGTTGTATTACAACTAAAAATGACTTTAATGATAATTTTCTCTGTTAAGGAATTACTGAAGATACCACAACTATTTTAATAGCAAGCATGAGAAAAGTTCTTGTGTTGTCAGTCCCCATGTGCAATCTCAAATGGGAGAGGAGGAGGTATATAGGAATGGCACTATTTTGGAAGATGTTCTGAACAATCTGTTGTATCTAGCAGGAATTATTACTCAGTTATTTTAGTGAAGTTTGATCTCTTTAACAAAAACATTACATATCTCTAAGTATACTATTGGTATGGCAATTTGAAGAAAGTATATTCTTAAAAATTACAAAGTAATCAAAATCAGTGTCTATATTTCAACATGTGCACTTTAGTGCTTGCAATGGTAACATTCAGTAATTCTTTTCCACAGGTCATCTTCTGTATTTCTTAAACTTACATGTTGAAACTTTTGTCAGGGAATCAGTTGAATAACCCCTAAATAATAAATAATAGCGAAATAGTAGAGAAACTTGGAGATCCTTGTCTGAGTAATGCAGATAATGAAAATATTTTGGAGTATTTGAAAATGTTTTAGTTCAAAGTACTTTGCCAATATCACATTACAAATGAGGTTGAAATTTTAATGACTTTCTTTTAAATGCCCTGCAAAGGGATTGATCTGCTATAAAAAGTGGATATAAGCTGGAGCAGTTGGAATGGTGCATCATTTATTCGTTGAAAGTATTTGCCACCTGAGAATAATTAATTCCATATTATCCATGGATATATGATTGGAAGAATATATGAGCGTTTTATCCAATAGTTAAAGAAGAGATTGAACTGGGTCAGGAGCCTGATTTGTGAGTATGAACAGTTTCTTTTTGCCAATAAAGCAAGATTGGGCTCTGAGGCCACCGAAGTCTGAAAATAAGTTTTTTCCTTTTGACTTTAACGGGTTTTGGATTAAATCCAGACTGGAATGTCATCTGGACTGTCATCTGCAATGAGACTTTTCAGCTACTCAAAATATGGAGTATCCTATGTAAGTTGATCATTTGCATACAATTACAAGGAATGAATTTTCTAGAGGAAGTGTAACAGCTATATGCAAACAAGTTGTAGAGATTATATTCAACTATATTCTTTCTGTGCAGGAACAGATTGATTTCAAAGCTCCAGGGCTGATTTATAGTGCCCATTGGACCTGATTTCAGAACTTAAGCAGGATGTTGTTAGAGAAAAAACTACTGCAGCAGCTTTTCCTTCATTTCAGGCTTGGTGGTTCTGTAGTACCTCAGAATTTTCTGGCTGCCTGAAGGACCCTAGGTGGTCTCTGTTAAACAAACTCTGTTAGAGCATGTTTTCCTATTCACTGTTGCAGCAAAGGAATTGGAAATTGCTCTGTCCCTGCCAAAAAAGCGTGTTTATTTGCTGCTTTAAAAAATCTAGTATTTTGATATCTAACTATTTGATTGGTGGGAATATAATAGCATTCATATTCTTAATATTATACAATATTACTATACAATTGTTATTATACAATACTAGTTCAGTTGATGCCGATAAACTCTTGATAATTACTTTCAAAACCAACTCAAAACCTCATTGCATTTAAAGCAAAATTGAATTTTGCTGCCCTGAAATGTGTGGCCAAGGCACAGTTGTATCTGATGAGATACATATGTGGCCTTGAGTAACATGTTAGACTTGCAAGTGGCTCCATACAAAAGCCAGAAACTATGAATTCTGGTTTCATCACATCTAAGAGAATTTAATTTTTAAGTGTAAATTATTAGTGGAACTCATAACATTTACTTGCACACTGTTTTCCTGTTCCTTATTTTCCCTATTAGTTACCATTTGGTGTATTTCAAAACAAGTCAAAAATGGAATCTGGGAGAGATCTGGGAACCAGCTGCCTTACTATTGTGGATATAGATAAATCGGTTCCTACTGCCAAGTAATGACTCAAACTACTTGAAAACGAACATCTGGTCCGGATTGCTGAAACTGTGTTGTCTTGTGTTGAAAGTCGCATTCAGGCATATGAGCAAATTCTATCAGCTAAGGGGCTACACTTTAAGTACTTCTCAGGTTTTGCATTGGTGGTTATAAATTATGAATGTGGAGGGATAATTGGTGCTTAAAACTTCTCTTCCTGGTCACAACATGCTTTCCTAAAACATCCCCTTAACAGAAAATATTTGAAATTATTTTGACCAATCTTCTAAGTAGTGATGGTATTCATATTATAAAGCTATAGCTTAATCTCTCAGATTCAGAAAGACTTGGTTGTTCGTGTTCTATTACCACCAGCTGTAAACCCATGGGTTTTGTGACTAGTTGGAACATTTATTTATATAAAAATAACTGCTACTGGCTTTTATTTTCTTCAACTGTAGAGTAAAATTGTCTTCCAGAACATCAAAATATTTTGCAAAATATGATTTTTGTTTTTCAGTTAGTCATATGTGGTAGTCACAAAAGCTGTTATAACTAACCCTTTTGTAGGGAAGGAATAAGCCCTTTGTAACATCTACAGTTTAGTTATTGCCACTGTGTACCTGTTCCTTTTGGATCCAAATTCTGACTTTGCAGATTTTCATGTCATGTGTTTCAGAGTGACTCTTGGGAACGATCTTGTGGAGCTGCAAAAACTGGGTTCTTTCCGGTGGCAGAAACAGGATTCTCTCTAATGAGATTTTCAGAATAATAGTGAAACTGTGTGGGTTCCTCATTATTTGTAACATGCATACAGGAATGTAATGGTAAATAAGATGACAGTGCTTATGAACTTTTTATTCTAGACAGTCCATAACTTACGGTTCATGGTAATGAGTTAACTTTTCTTAGATCCATGTGGTTTTTACAGGATTTGTGTGTTCTGGAGTGTTTCACCTTTCTTAGCTCTAAATAGAACCTTTAAGATGAAACTCAGTAAAGAATAAATTGATTCATAGAACATAAAATGTTACCCAAAAAACTAAAAGCATGACTGCTTTATATAGACAATCCTATAATGTTTTTAGTAACTCCTTTTTAGAGCATGGCTGAAAAGAATGGTTAATAATAGGGCTTCTTTAAATTCAAAACAAAATAACTGTTGACTGTTACTGAGCATTGCTGGATGTTACTGTTCTATTAAAAAGTCAGACATTGGTTGTCATTACAAGTAATGAACCAGCTGATGATCATCTGTTTTGCTGTAGTTAGGAGCACCTTTTCACGGTGACCTTTTATCTCTCTCTGCAGTTGAGAACATTCCCCTGGTGATGGAGTTCCTGCAAAGTGGAGGTCAGTTTTCCAAGAGTAACAAAAAATAGAAATGTGTTTAGACATGTTGCTGCATCTTGTGTACTGCGGCTTGGATCAAACCTTGTCTTGGATTCAGTGCACTTATCTTCCAGTCAAGGTCAAACCTTGTCTTGGATTCAGTACAACTATCTTCAAGTCAGCTGTGAGATTGAGTGTGGCTTGAAGTCTAAAAACATCCTCTGAAATTCCTTATAGTGCCACTTTAAATGTAAGTTTAGGAACTTTAAATGAAAGTGTGTAAAGTTTTCTTTGCAGAGTGTTATTAACTAGAGGGATTCTGGATTAATTTAGCAGCCAGGTCTGTTCTTTCAGCCATAAGCCATGCTGTCAGGGAAACTTAATTACACTTTAAGTGGGATGCAAATGAGTTGTGACACTACATCATTTCACATGAAAGGTTCATTACTTACATTAACTGCACAATGCTCTCTCCTAAGCATAGGGCTCATTACAATTTTTCTATTTTTTAACATGGCTACATCTGAGTGTGGCTTTTACTTTTAATATGTCTTTTCTTACTACATGTCCTTTCTTTAATCGTTTAAGCTTTAAGTTGTTGAGTTTATTAAACGAGTTGAACCTGAGTAGCATAGAAGGTAGTAAAATAAAGCCAGACTTCATAGGCTTCCAAAACTCTGACTTTGAATTCATTTGTCCTCTTCTGAGTTTTGATGTGTGCAGAGCTGTTGCCTGTACTTTGATATGAGACATCTCCCTTAGTAGATATGTACATTTCTTGCTTCTTTCCCAGAAAAATTACAAGAAAATAGATGCTGTTATTCTCAGTGATTCACCATGTTCATTGGGTCATGATAAATAATGATGATTCTTTTACAGTGGAATGAAATGTGCTTATAATGACTCAAAATTAAGGAGTTTTGCTTCATTGTTGGTCATTCGCAAGTGAGAAAATAATTTATAATGGTATGTCTTAAACTCCTAGACCAACTCCATAGTTGCTTGGTAGGTTTGTGCCATCAACCAGTTATGCCTATACTGGTGAAATAGGTTAAAAGGATATTTGTTGGAAGCAGTGTTTATTTGTCTTTAAGTCTTAATTCACTAAAAGACTTAATTTTCATCTTAGTGCTCCTCTACATAATGTCCTCTTTCTTGCTTTAAAAAGGGGAGGGAGGTGTGGGAGAGAATCTTGATTTTCTGGCACAACAGTGAGTGGCCATTTAAGTCCATTAATTACTCTTTCTTGCAAGAATATCACATCAGTATCGACAATTATTCCTCAGGTTTTATTTTCAACTTGCATAGTGCAACCAATTGATAGCACTTTGAAATAGGGTTGAAGTTGTCCATTCTTAGGAACTCCTGCAAATATATTTGATATGAAAATAAATCTTTGGGCTTGTTTTATTATCAGTAAACTTAATTTGATTGCAGGTTCACACTAAACTAGATTCTAGTTAAACCCTTTATTGCTGCTTAGGTAGGGTCTGGAAGGCAAGACTCTCAGGTACTATCATCGTTTCACCGCTAATTTAATAATTGCCAATTAATCTAATAAACCCCATTCCATTTCACTGAATTTAGTGCTCATGAAAAATGCCAACATGATATCCTTGAAAATATCTGGCAATCCAAGGTCAGTGTTTTACTGCACCTGTCTTTTGTATAAAGAGCGACTTTATTGCCAATTCCCTTGGGTTCCTGAGGAACACGGCATAACCCTGGCTGCAGAGGGTGAAACAATTATTCTATCTCAGCGCCTACTCAGCCTGTTGTCAAGTGCAGAGTTTGAATTCATGGTTTGGTAGCGTCAGTTGTCCTGCTGAAGTCAGTGGGGTCACTATGGGACGGAGTGGGACTATTCCTTGAAATCTGTGGGCCTTCCCTAGGTCTTAGGTTCATTATGACTTTGGTAAAAATGATACCTGAAGAAGTTCTAATGAAAAGTTTATTAGGTCAGCAGTCTACCTCTGTCCTAATTTTATGCATCTCTGAAGTATGGATATCAATGGCTCATTAACTGCAAAACTGCAGTTTTAAGAAGGGTATCCAAGTTCATAAACACTGCTTGGCATGCTGCTGTGGACCTAAGCTACAAAATAACTTGCTTTTCCTTAGAGGGACCTTGGGTATCATCAAGCTGTCTCTTAATTTCATATCTTTTGGCTTGTATTAGATTAGAACACGGGAAAGTTGAGATCTCATGAGCTTCCTGCTAAGTTTGAAACAATGTATGCGGTAGTTTTGTGAAACTTGTGAGAATGATTACCCCAAATTAATGTGCTGCATTGCTTTTAAGTATGAATGCACCTATAACTATTTTCTGGGCTGAAAGTTGGTTCATACAGAAGTATCACTGTACCATCAACAAATTTTGATGTTGCCCCTTCTTTGAAAATCACTCTATGAATATACCTTTTGTTAAAAAAAAAAAAAAAAAAAAAAAAGAACATGTTAGAACATGAAAACAAAACTTTTTTCAGGTATTTACTCTTTTTGATTAGATTATTCCTTCTCATGTTTTATCTTTTTTTAAAGAAAATTATTTAACTTGTCTTTACACCTTGAATTTTCTGAAGGCTATGTGAACAAGCTGACTGTAATTAGATTCTAGAAACAGTTCACAAACAAAAAAGGCTACATACCTTGTTTAAATACACAAGAACTTAGGTACTTCACTGGTTCATCTCTAAGGCAGAACAGATCCATTATAACAGAAAGGAGAAGCTTGTGCCATGGTGTCTTTCTGTAGGTTATATGTTTGTGGATATACATATTCCCAGACCCAGCAAGAGGGGGACAGACTTGGCAAACTCTTCAGTGAAAGTGAGTGAACGGAGAATATGGTTTAAGAGCTTAGTTATCTGTTCACACAGAACAATCTTCACAAAGGTCACATGTGATGCAGTTATGTGAATTATCTAGGCCAAAGCAAAAGCTGGTTCAGAAACTCTATTGGAATGTTCCACAGGTTTTATTCTGGTTCTATAAGAAGAAATAGAGAAAACTAGGTGCAGTCAGCTAAGGCTCAGGACTTGTAACACTAACTCACTCGTGCAGTGCAGAAAAAAGAGTTCATATGGAATCATTGAGCAAAGCTGAGCAAGAAATGGGATTTTTAGTTGGCTTGTTTCCCACAATTGCATGATGTTTTGGTATTCTTGGTGGACTGGAGATTTGAAAGCTTCACACTTTTTTTTATAGGTTGATGTGTTTTACAGAAATAGCATCCCTTAAGAACTGAAATACTCTAAAATACCAAAATTCGCCTTAAAAACTCTTCAGACATTACCTTTTTTTAGGTGTATAATGCAGCAAAAAGGGAATTGTACTTGATTTTCTTCCTTTAAAAAAAAAAAGCCTTTTTTTTCCCCACTCCCATCTTCAGCTTTTTAATACTTTTTTTGAATGAGATATATGCAAGAGGTAGTGGGCAGATACTCTGCTCTAGAGCTGAAGAGGGAGTTGTGACTCTAAAAGCAGGATATTGTTTACTGTGCATTCCCATTTCTGGAAGCAACCTGACTTTAATGACTAGTGCATAGGAGGCTGGACTGAAAAAGGGTGTGGTCAAAGGTCCTTTACTTTCCCCTGAAGTAAGAGGGAAGGGAATAGAAAAAACTAAGACGGCAGAGACATAAGGAGTAATAATGATGATAATGGGGCTTTCAGGGACATTCTTACTTTTTTCTTTCTTTTTTTTTTTTAGACACTGCACCATTTCTCTACAGTACAATTTTTTTCCAGACTTAGAATAGCTTGAGCTCAGGGTAGACGAAAGAAGAGAGACCATGCTGTGTATTAAGGAAGTTGAATGAATTCCCTACAAATGATCTTGCAGAATGAGAAGTAGTTTTACTGAACAGGTACAGGCAAAGCTGAACATAAACTTGGAGGTATAAATTAAATGTAGTGAAAGAGACACTGCATTAATCTAGCAATTATATTTAGGCACTGAGCAGCATTACTTAAACATGTCTTTTCTGAAGAAGCAATTGTGTTAGTAATCATGAAAGTAGTATTAAAGAAAGAAGGGGGTTCTTAAACACTACAGAAGTGACTTTGGTAACTTTGTACTCCAGTTACTACTGGAAGCTTGAGGATATTGTGTCTAACTACTGTTAGAACAGTCAATTGTGAATTTTAATATTTCCACTTCAACTTAGTAGTAGCTGATTTACTGAGAGGCTGGGGCTCAAGCCACGTATATTCCATTCATGACTACCTAGATATGAATATGAAGGACAAATGCATAGATCTTCTGTATAGATCGTAAATAACTTTTGAGGGAAAACAGCTTGCATTATTTTGCACTTTGGAATTGTTTTTCTCTTGTTAATATTTGAGACTTCCCATGAAAGTAGTTCTGTTCTTGAATTCTGTTTTGTAACAAATGTAGAATTTTTTTTTTTACTATGTAAGTATCAGATTATTATTTAATTGCACTTAGAGTAGAAAAAAGCCTTTGCAATATCTGTGAGAACAGAATGATTCTAGGCAGTGCAGCTTGTCCAGTGCATTAACAATACTTGGATTTAAAACATTTGCCCCTTCACTAATTATTTCTATGCAAAGCATTAGACTTTCTGGAATACAATAGGAGGAGAATTGCTGAGAACTTTTGAAAAACGCAGCGTCATTGGTCCTTTCAAAAATGACTGCGAAATAGGTCGGAATGATCTTGAATCTGTAAAGTTGGTTACTTGTATTCAGCTAGCTAGCAAACTAGAGGCCATCTGAAATGTTTTGGTGTAAAATATGCTAAGCTGCCTGGTAGTGAAACAAAATACTGATAGAGAAGTATTCCTGTCTGATTTGATTGTGTATAATCTTGGAGGGGGGACAACACACAAGTAAAACATCTGGTATGAAAAAAAAAAATTGGGGACTTTGAGATCAGCCTTCAAATATTGCAGTAAAGTAGCTGTAAAAAACATTCCTAAGGAAGCATGTATTGGGGAAAAATGGACTACTGTAATATATCATTAACAATTAAGGATCTCTAGCACTACTGTTCAGACATAGAATTGCACATAGAGTTAGAAATTCAGTACAGTTTTGGAGAAGTGTAATACCTAAAACAGTTTTGAGGAATAAAAAGTATACCAATAAATCACTTGTCAGTGTAGATAATAGAATACTGCATCATTTTCTATCAGCTAAAGTAAAGGTTATACACAATTGTTTACTCAAACAGTATGATCTTACTGGAATATTCAGCATTGACTTCCACGGTTGCTGAGGGCCAGAATGCCTGGGAGTAAGTGGGTAAGTGATCTTCAGTGCAGTCTTCTGCATGATTGTTTTTCTCTGCTGCCCCTTTCCTTCTGTCTGTTCTGTCTATTGCTTTTGCTGAATGAGGTGAGTTGAGAGAAATGGGGAATGGACAGCACTTTATATTTTAGCCTTTGCTGTACTGGCCTTTCTAACTCATGTTTGGGAGGGTGGACATGGGGAGGGGTTGGGAACTGGGAGGAACTAAACTATTACTGATAAAGGTCTTGAGACAAAAGGTAGCAAGGAAATAATTGTAATTATTTCAAAGATCCTGCCTTCAGCTCCTTCTGAGGCACAGCAGTTTTGAACTGCCCCATTTATTATTTACAATGTGCTTTTGAAATATTTTACCTTTTCCTGCAGTTGTTATGATTTCTGAAAAAGATGCCATGGTATTTAATAGCAATGGTGATAGCAACATTTGAAAGACAATGATTATTGAACTAAGGGAAAAAATTACTTTCCTTGAAAATATAAAATGTTGACTGTAAATGTTATTCAAAGTGTTCTGAATAAAAAAATTGTGGTAAATGAATAGCTTGTTTTGCTTTGAATAGTAAGATGTTAAAAATCACAAATATTTACATTTGAATAGAAGCACTGGGGTACTTCAGTGTCTTTACAACTGTATGGTCTGCAACCAGAAACACTATTTTAAAGTAGCCTTTATAAGTATTATTTTTCTGCCATGAAATTGCACAGAAGGTGGGGAATGTTACAGATTAAAAGTAAATTGCAGGAGACAGTTGAGACGAGACATTGCCACCATTATATTGAGTGGTATTTTATGCTAAATTAGTTTAAATGGGACTGTCTTGGGACTCTCATCTCAATAAGATTTAGCCTGAAATAGGAGTTGCACTATGCCCACAGTGGTCACTAATTTAATTTTTTCCTTTGTGGCTTGTCTTGATCAGAATTTTTTCCTGTGTTCTTTGATGTTATGAATTTTCTGCCTATGTTCAGAGAATATAGGGAATCTGACCCCGTTGCTGTTGTGGGGTGAAATTATAAATTACACCACCTTGTTGTTTTGTAGTTGCTGTAATCTCATGAAGACTATTTATAAAGCAAGGCTAAGGGAGCATTAAATCCTTTTAGCACGAAGCAATACTGTTTCCACTCAACCTCATGTGATGAGGAAGAGGCTTAATTCTGTCTGGTTTAAAGGTGTCAAACTGTGATTCATTCTGCACACTGGAGACTTGAACTCTTTCTCCTGTCTATATTAGCTGTCACAATAGCAGTGTAAACTATTAAAAAAAAAAGTTTACATTTTTGTATTTTAAAAAATGAGACAAGGCTTAGCTGGAAAAAAAGACATTGATGATACTACATGGTAAGTGGAATGTATAAACTCTGTGAAGGACATTTATGCCTGAAAGCTTGTTACCCTTTAATCAAGATGGCAAAAGCAGCTTGATATACTTACAGTATTTAATTTTCTCTTGCTCTTCAAGACATGGATACTCATCTCATGGTGTGTTCGCTTTGAGTAGTTCATTGCATCTGTGTTGTGGGGCCTCTGTTAATATCATCCCCCTCCTGGATGTGTAAGTAAAAGCATAAGAAAGCATTTAAATCAATGAAGCTAACAAATAAACAGCATGTGGCTGATGCATGACCTGTCAGTTAGAAAATACAGTGTGTAGGTCATATTGATGGCTTCTGGTGAAGAACCGTACTGAATATTGACAGCAGAAGTCTGTATGTGATAAACATCTAATTGGATTATGTTTACATGGAACTATAACAAGTTAACAATAGCGAGAAAAATGTGATCCAGCTTTCTGCTATGAAAAAACTATAAAGTATTACAACAGTAATGGAGTTAATAATATGTTCTAGAAATATGTTTTAAAACTTAATTTCAGATATACAGGCTATATGAGCCTTTTATTTCTGTTCTATATAAGAAAGAAGTTGGAGTGAATAACAGAAAATTATATCTTCTCAGGAATTCTCAGTGTATTTACTATTTTCATTTTAGTTTCTAGCTTTCCTTGGATTACAGACATTTTTTAATGTAAGTCCTAGGATTTACACAGCATGTAAAAACCAAACAAATAATCCAGAGGAAAACAATCAAAAAAATCCTTATTACTACTTGAGTGATTGAATTTCTTTTAGCAGACACTTACACCCTTGTCCAAATAAAACCCACAAATATGCCCTGTTGATGAGGTGCTGATACACTGTGAATTACAACAGGTTTCCCTTTTGAACAAAATAAACTCATGTTAAATTTTAGTTCTTCAGGATGGCTAATATAAAAAAAAGAGGGTCTGTGTTATGATGTCTTTTTAAAGGGATTTTCAGGAAATGATCATGTTAGTTCAAGGTCCCAGAGTAGCTGACTATTTCAATTCAGGCTACTGTGGATGAATTTTCCAGGCAGCCGACTCCTTACTCTGAGTAAAATGCTTTTATTTTGGTGTAATTTCTTTAGTAGTTCTGAAGTACTCTGAAATATTGACATGTAATGCACTGTTTTCTGGATTGCAGGTCAGATTTTATCAAGCTACATACATTCCACTGAAGTTTTTGTCTTGTCTTCCTCTCAAACTACTCTCTTCAACTATAAAGAAATATTACATATACTGTGTACAAATTAATAGCTACTTCAAATTCTTATCAGATTGGAAAGCAGGTGAATTCTATCTAAAAGAGAGGAAAAGTAATTGAGCCTTTTGAATTCCAAAAAGTAAGTATAGTTCAGTATTTTTGTAAACACAGCGAGCACCTATTCTATGCATTTTTATGGTTCTGATACGTTTATAATGATCTTAGTGCAGGAAATCAATCAAAGTCATATTACTATGCTTTCCACTTTTTCTGGCAAGATCATTGCCAAGTGATTTTAGAAGAACCCAGTGAACACACACCTCACCTTTAGCAACCTAAGTATTTAAGTAACTGCAAGAATAAAAATAAAAATGGAGCCAGATAACTTACCATGTATATGTAATTTTGAATGATATTTGGCAAAGCACTTCAGCTATAACATGGAAGGATGTTTGTATGTGTTTGCCTTGTAGCTTGCCATCTACAAATGCTTCGCCTGGCAAAGCATGATTTGTACAGAAACACTTGCCAGTAGGATAAACTCTGCAAAAGTCTAACAAATTTAAGACCTTGCTTGAATGTCACTAAACTTGTTTTGTGGCTTCTGTGATATATACTGCCTATGCTAATCTTCTCTACAGAAAGAGTGTGGCAATGCCTAATCCAGTGTTACAGACCATTTCTGCCATGGTGTGTGATAAGTTCATTTGCCCATTGTTACAGTTAATCAGGGACTGAAAAATCTGGGGTGTAGATTCTAGACAATGAAACTGAGCTGCATCCTGTACTATTGAGATAGGAAGATTCATAATAAAAAAGAAAGTCCTAGTAAGGTACAGCCTAGTTTTCACCGAATCTTATTTTTTAATAAAAACTAATTCTAGTAGCATCTCTTTGGTGAGCTTTCCTTCACTGTTGTAAATTACGACTTCAAGATCTTGTGTTTTTGGAGATACCATAAAAAAGTATATAGTATGTCTACAACTAGAACATACTGTTAGTCTTAGCAAGTTCTGAATCCCTTTACAAGGATGATAATGAGATAGGTCAGTATTTAATAAGTATTATGTCATAGCCAGTTAGGACACTGGCTTGGCATAGGTCAAATTCATTTAGGTAGTGAAGGCTGCAGGATTGTGTGAACAGCCCAAAAGGTTGTTAGGCAAACAAGGGACCATTGAAAATGCATGTAGAAAAGGCAAGTGATATGTTTTGGAAACGGCTTGATGTTCAGATAGAGAGGTAAAGAACAGTTACCAGTGCATTATCAGCGTGGGTGTAGCTTTGGGATTGTGACCAAGTGAAGATGTATAGTATGCAGTCAAGAGAGTGAAGTACAGTACAGAATTAATACATTGATGTAATGTCAGGAAATATCCAAAGGAAGGTAACAGAAAAGATGAAAGGGATTAAAAGACTTATATATGAGGAAAAAATTTATTGTTGTACATGACTTATATTAAGTAGGTATTACTAATTGTTTAGCATCCTTAAAAATTTTGCTCTAGTCTAATGTTAGTCTTAATTTTTGGACAAATTTTCTATAGTCCATTGTGTACAACTGTGCACTGTGAGACTTAGCACCTCATTACAGTTTTTGGAAAAATGAATTCCTTAATGATATCTGGTATTCCATCCACTTGAACTTGATCCTCTCATTAATAAAGGAGGAAGAAAGATACCACTACTACCTTCTCATTCTAGAGGATTTTGAAACTTTTTTTTTTTTCACTGCAATTATTGCCTACTTCTAAGGGGCTAGCAGTGTGCCTTGAATGACTTAACACGGTTTTTAAAAAAGGAAAATAAAATCCCAACCCTGTGAAATACTTCCATTTAAGAACTGTTTGTTTACTCATTCTTTTCCTGGAATTAGGTGGAATAACAATCACAAAATACTCCTTTGGAATGAACGTGTGCCATAAATATCTTTTTATAGGGTTTCCTCTCTAATTTAGCATTATGCTAAATAGGTTATTATGTTAAAGCACCATTTTACTTTTCTAACAAGCAGCCTGCAGCTTTTGCATCTGTAAGCCATCGTGACACCCATGCTTGTGAATGGTGTCTGCAAACAGATTTTTGGTGATTTTTTTTTTTTTTTTTTTTTTTTTTTTAAAATGAAACTAAAGCCATGCTTACAATTCGAAATACTGCACCTCAGAGCAGAGGTGGACTTTCAGTGGATTACAGGTTTTTTAAACTTTCGGTCTTATAACCACAGCGTCCTGGAGGTGGCAGCAAAGTACACGCAAGGAAGATAAAATGAACACTAACGCATAAACAAGCAAGAGATTAATGATGCTATGCAGTACTGATGATGACTCTGACTAAATGCATCAGCCTCTTCTAGCTTAAAATGACAGTGCAGGTAAATAGAGGCTTGATGTATTTATCTATTGTTTTTCAATTATATTGGGTTTCATCCAAATGCGCTGAATTCCTCCTTTTACATCTCCATTTTTAGCAGAAGGTGGAAGTTTGCATGTTCTTTCCCTTTCTTTTCCAGTATCATTACAAGCAACTAAGGCAAAAAGCCCTTTTGATTAAATTTTTTCAGTTTTGTGCACCAATCCAACACAGTTCAAAACCTATCTTCACTAGCCTGCCTGTATTTTTCAAATAGCTTTTCTTAATCTGGAAATATACGCATTTCAATCCCTCTTGGTTTTCATGTCTTCCGCATTCATAATGGTATGATTAACTGGCAAGGTGATTCATACTCTAATAACAGATTGCAAAGGACATCATATTAGACATCCTAAGAGCCCTCTTTACTCCAAAGTATACATACAATAATGCCCCAGAGACATGAGTTATGGCTGCTGTATCTTGAATAACAAGAACAGTGAGTGCTGGCAGAAACATTATTAAAATGAAAGAGAGGAAACTCCTGGCTGCCAAATTGCAACTGTTGGTTTCAATGTTAAACTTGTTTGTCAAAATACTATTGGGTGGAATCAATAAAAGCTGCAGCCAGAATGTTCTACAGGTTAGCAGTCTAATGCAGGAAAGTTCCTTTTAGATCGATCTAAATGGGAAGTTTTTTGTAAAGAATATAGTGTAACCTTTTGCAAATGCGTAGCTGGCTTTGTTGGTTAAAAGAGAAGGTCTGGAGCATGGAGCTGTTCACTTGCAGACACAATGTAGGCAGTAGTGGAACAATTTCTCTGCTCCTGCTTTACCTGTGTGCCTAAATCCCAGCTTGTATGAAAACTTCAGGGGATCAAAAGATGTCAGGTTCAAGAGAAATTTGATGTTTGGCCTCTGTGAAACAACATGCACGCTAAAGCTTTGTATGAAGTGGTTACTGGGAGAGGGAAAGAGGGATGCATCTGGCTAGCATGAGAAAACAAGCTTTAAGGTCTTGCTTCCCACCTTTGGCTTCAGTGGTGAGAGCAATGGGCAGCTGTAGCTATCAATTGCATGGAAGTAGTGCTAGTGGGGCCAGCACAGGTATAAGTAACAGAGAAGGGGGCTATACCCTACAGCTGTGACATCTTTTGTTGGAGCTTCAGTGAAAACCTGTAAGGAAGCCTGAAAGCAGAGTCCATTCTTGGCTATGTAGGGATACAATGTGCTTTTCCTCAACCCTTTAATATATCCAAAGGGAAGACAGGTATTCCTAGCACCTGTTTGAAGAGGAAGGAAGCAGAAAGCCTGACAGCTTTCTAAGATTCGTAGGAATGTGTAAGGGAAAGGCTGAGCACTTGTAGAAGCTATTGCCAGGCTGTGTTTCTTTTCTACTGAGTTAAAGAACTTGCAGCACGGTTGAATCATCTCTCTATTCTCTTGGCTTCTCTGTGCGGCAGCAAGAGTGATGGTGTATTTCTAGATTGCCCCTTTTGTGGCAGGTATGACTGCAGTAGCATCTGTCTGCTACTCTTCCTTTATCTACGAGTTGCATCTTGTAAGTGGTCCTGTTGGCTATTGTGGGACTACACACAGTACAAAATACTTGATCTGAATACTGATATTACAATCTGCCTCACAGCATGCCAATTCTTTGAAGGGGGAAGGTAATATGTCCACTTCCTGAACTCCCAATGTGTGCCAGTGAAACTGGAATAATCTACTAGGTTTACTAATAGGCCAAATATTTCTAAAAACTGAGTATAATTATTTAATTTGAGCAGGCAAATATAAACCGATATAATGTCTTGCTTTTGTGCATTCCTTTTTCCCTTTGTTAATCAGACAGACCTAGAATTTTTTCCAGCAGTAAGCCATCTCCCTGATCAGTTATCGTCCCCTTAGCCAGGTGTGCCCTGGGTGCATATGGAATATTTGAGAAATCTTTTCACCCTTAAAGAGATCTCTAAGTGACTAGCAATAATGAAAAGATGAAATGGGCATTTTATTAAAAAGGAGTGTTAAAAATTAAATTCAGAATAAGTGAGCAGTTCTTTACTGCTAGTTTTCTGTAAAGAAAAATAGTGTTGAAGATGATTGAATAATTTTAATTTGAAATGCACCCCATAAATGTTGAAAAATTTAATCCTAAAATCAAGAAGGGGATGCCAATATAGAACTTTTAAATGAACAGATTAAGCCAAGTCTTTCATCCATGACTACAAATAACAATGTCTGACTAGGCCGGTAGCTTTTGAAAGGACCACTGGTACAGTCTTTATTTGATGTATTTTATAAACATATTGTGGGACCTGCAAAAAAATACACCACTGCTATCCATGTAAGCTCAGACTTTTTTTTTTTTTTTTTTTTTTTTTTTTTTGTGCTCTTATGCTGTTAAATGCTCTCTCTCCTTTGCGGACTTAGTCTTTATGTCTTCTTCCTTATTAAGAGCTCAGACACTTAACTTGATAACTTCACAAACATCAGCTCAGCTATAGTAACTGGCTCCCTGCACATTTTCAGTATGGTACGAGTGCAAATTTAAATGTCTTTGTTTGAGCTAACAGTTTTCATATGTAGCTGGCCAAAATCATGCAGATACACTGTGACTGCTGCTCAGTTGAATAGTAACTCATTAAGCTATGGGAATATAGCTGTCTGTATGATCTTTGAATTCATGACTGATAGATTTGTATACTTTTTTTTTCTCCATATTGGGCCTCCTTTCTGCATTGAGCTGCTCATACTTCTAATTAGGAGTAGCAAATAATAATTGCATATTTATTTAATTCTTTGGGCTTCCTACTCCATTTCCTCTGTACCTGGTTTCCTCGCTGGGAATGATGAATCAGACACTTTGTAGAAAGAATGATTATTAGAGGCTAGCAAGACTGTTAGAGCTGATACAATGAGCTAAGACAATGTTAAGCTGTATCAGTTTTGGTCTTCCTAACAATCTGTGTTTTGTATGGGTATTTATTTCACTTGTGAATGACAATTTAGTGAAGCTAGAATTTAGCAGAAAGTTGAGAAGCAAATAGAATGGGCTATCAATTACACAGGATGAATGGCAGATTGCTAATAGAGGCTGAAATGAGGATTGCAAATTCTTTGCAATTTATTTGCAGTTTGAAGCATTTATCTTCTGAACTTCAGTCCTTTGACATATGAATCCATTTTAAAAGAAAATAAAAACCATACTGAGAATATTTTTAGTAATAGAGACCAAAATGAGAGTGGACAATCTTTATACCATTTTTACAAGTTGTTCTCATTACAGTCTTAAGGCTATAATGCTGTCATGATATTCCTTGGATAATGACCTCCTATTGGTGTACTCCAGCAGAAGAGACCCATTCGTCTGTTTTTTATAAGACGTGCGTTCAAATTTTCTCCACTTTAATTAAATCTCTACTGATTGTGGCTGTCATCAGTTTCTGTGAGTGGGAAGAATCTGATCAAATCCGTATTGTTGAGAGGTATGTTTTAAGATGACATGTTTATATTAAGGTTGTAATACGTTACCACTCACAAAACTCAGAGTCCACAGCTGGGAAAGGTGGCCTTTACGTGAAGGGTGAAACTGTAGCTTCTGGCAAGAGCAGTGGTTGATGGCAGAGCCCTATTCTGGTCTGATGCTTAGCCCAGGTAATTCCCCTGTCTCATGGCTTTCTAGCCTGTTTCAAGATCTAGGTTGTGACTACTTAGGTAAATTAGTTAAATGTGAAGAACTTACACGCCTTCAATATGCAGATGTTATGCATTTCTAGTTATTCTTTATCTCATGCAAAAATGCTACTGCTACGAAGATTGCCAGGGGTTGGATGAAGCACATTCATGGGTGTAAACCAACTGAAAATGAAACTAAGAATTAAGTAATACTGATGGGCACAGTAAAGTATTTTGAGACATTTGCAGATTTGATGTGACCTTGGTAGAAGGTGATAGCTACGGTTAATAAATCTGGGCTATAGCTTGCTGTCATGTAGCAGGAGCTTTCTACCTTGTCTTGGTGGACCACAGCTTGACTGTACTGCTCAGTTTTCTGTTGCTCCTTACCTGGTCTAGACCAGTGCTGTATGTATACTGGTATATCTTCAGTACTTAGGAGGTTCTACCAGTTAAAAAACGTTGCAACAGACCTCAGCAATAGAAGCAGTGAACTCAGTTCTCTGGTGCCTTCCTGCAGAGTTTTGGAGTTAAGTCTTTTTTCTTATCTTCAGTGGGTTCCATGGCATGAATTCAGGATAACCGGGTGGTTGCTTAAACCTTTGGGATAAAGAACACTGCTGGTATTTATGTAAAGGTAAGGACTGCTTTTAAGGGAGACAATTTCTGCAAGTAGTGGCTGAAGATTGTGGAGCGAATTGAATGTGACTTCTGCCTTCCCCCATGGATAGTCACATTTCTTTGAACTTGCCTTCTTTTTTTCAAAAAAGAGTTCTTGCAGCTCTGTTCCACTGCAAGATCTCTTATGGCAGAAGTTTATAATGTATTTCTTGTCTAGCCTTCAGAAGAGGGAAAGAGAAAATGACCAAATTTGTCTCCAGTGTAGTCATGCTGTGTAATGTGTTAATAAACAGAACTCAGAAATAAGTGTTCAACACACCAGGAGTTTTTGTGCAGCATTTCTTTTTGTTACTAGTGGCCATTCATGCGTCCTCTGCATGAATTCAGTTGTTTTTTTCATTTGTTTAAGGTGGAATTAATGGTAGATTTCAACTTCAAATACTTTTAAATCCACTGAGTTAACTCATGTCTCGTAATATTTGAAGCAGAATTTTTTTGTGTTTTTTCCCTTTTGAAACTTCTTTAAACCTGTGTAAAATCACTTCATTTGCTGGCAACAATAAATCTCAGAATTATCTTAAACATTTCTAGGCTGGAATTTGAGATGCAACCCATGAAGTTACTTTGTTTCACATTCATCTGCATACTGTCAAGACCCTGTGACACTGTTCCCTGCTGATATAAATAGAGAGCTAGGCAAATCAGTGGAATTTCTCTCCTTGATGCTGACACATAATCTAATATTTCTATTCAACTCTAAGTAAGTTTTATCGACATGAAGAAATGTTTGGTGCAATTTAACTTGAGAAAAAACAAAGACGTCCAGTACCAAGTCAAATACTTTTAAAGGTTTTCCTGTCTCTTCACTCTCATATAAATAAACAGTCCATCTATCCTCAAATACCAGTGCCTAGGGTCTTCTATAACATCAGTCTCTAGCCATTACTTTTCCTATTAAATTAGTAGATGTTCCAGACTCTTGTCAAAGACATGCTGGCACTACTTCAAAAATCAGGAATAATGCATCTCCGTTAGCGCAAGAAGCAAAAGTGATATTAACTTGATCCTAAAACCAGTAAGGAGCGCAAAAGGATAAATAATACTATAAAGTGTTTATGTGGGCTTTAATAATATTGAAAATGAAATTAACCTAATCAGTGTGCTGAAATGGGATTTGCAAGATTCTTACAGGCATGCTGTATGGTCACCAGTTGCTTCTCTAGGTAATTTACAAGGCTTCCTGCTGTTTGATGAAGCACAGGTGCTAAGGCTGTCATCCAAGGCAATGACTTATTAGCTTTTGTGGTACTATAGACCTCATGTAACCAGCACTAAATCAAGTGTGTGTATACAGAAATAATGTTTTGCAATGATGACCCATGGAGACCCTTTAGCTTTTCTTGCCCTTTTACCATTGCTGTTGTTTTTTGTCATCTCTCATCATAATTTTGAAATCCATGAGATTCACTTTATGTCTTAATTTCTTAGCAATGAAGGTTGCTTTACTGTAGTTTTATTGCTATTGATTTTCTGTTGGTATGTCACATCACTAAGGAGTCTAAAGTAATATTGAGAAGGTGAGATACCCCAGGGCAAATGAGATCACTGAGAAATTCAGATGGCTGCAGCAAATCTCTTTCATTGTGCCAGTCTCTGGTAGTCTGTACCATCTTTCTGAGCAACGCTGGCATGTAGTGAAAATATGGCTCAGTTGTAGTTTGGAACATATTAGCTACAGAGTTTTTCTTCAAGGAAATTCACTCAAAGGTTTCATCCTCCAGTTTTCATGACAGTGACTATCAATCAAAGTCACTGCCTGTTGATTATCTGCGTACCCTTTCAATAGACTAGAGAAATCCTTAATTACTATTAAATGCTTGCCAAGCATGGACATAAGGGGGAAAAAAAATCAGTCAGTCAAGGTGCAGGTCTAGTGTAGACACTGAATTATAATGAGAGGACACTTGGGAAAAGTAAATGAAATAAAATAAAATGAATTAGTTGGAAAAGCAGGGGTAATACACAGGGGGAAAAGAAGATTTGACAGGAGAGCAGAGACTTTATTTTTATGGCCCTGGGTGCAAGCTCCTTTCCATCTTGTGATCTAATATCCCTGTCTGTAATTATAGTGGTTGAATGTTGGGAAGGGAGCCTACTAGAAGAATGTTTTTTGTATTACTTTATTTTGGGACTTTTTGGTTACAAACAAATGAACACAATTCTCAGTCTTTGCTCTTCATTAGTGTTCTTTCCTCCTTTGTTTTCTCAGGTTGAAGTAGCTTGGGTTGGTTTTTTGATAATAAGCTTGTGTAAGTGGGGCCATACTGTGCCAAAAACTGGATTTAAACCGAAGTCTTCTGTAGCCTAGAAGAGCCCACTAAACTGATGTGCAGTTTTTGTTCATTGAGTTTTTTTTGTTTTGTTTTGTTTTTTAAAGAAACTACGGAGATATTCAGAAATAAAGGAAAACAGGTCAAGTCTAATATTTGAGGTTCTCATTTAGATTGACGTTTCTTCTCCAAGGCATGTACTGAGTCAGTGAGCCACTAGCACAGTTTCAGATAAGGTGTGACCCAAAGATCAAATGAATAGATTCTGCTGATCTGTTCTGGCCCAAGTTGTGGGGTCAGATCAGGTGACTTTGCCCCATCCTCACAGCTGGGATCTCTTGGAGCCATGCTGCAGAGATACACGGAGTTGTTCAAGAGAGGGTCAGGTGAGCTAGTGGCCCCTATTGGGTAAGTGCTGATACCAGGTTATATGTTAATGTCATCTTGCTTTACAACTCAAATAGCTTTGCTACAGCTTTTATTCAATAAATTGTTGCTACAACACATCCCTACTCTGTAACGGAGCTGGGTTTTAGTCTCCTGCTTGAGAGAAGTTGATTTCCATCCTTTACCTCCTTTGCTGCCATGAGGAAAGCATATGGGATAGATAGAGAGGGATTTTGGGCGTGTGCGACATTTCAGTCACAGTTGCATTTCACGTGCAGGTATTAGGATTTTTTACATCTGTTTTCTTTGTATTTTATGTGTCTTTAAATGTGACTTTTAACTCAGACTGGATGGATAGATGCTCAAAAGAAATGGAGAAACAAATACTAAATGAAGTTATAGGAAAAAGGCAAACATGCACAACAAGATGTTTATTGAAAACAAAAATATATCATCTCCCCATTCATAGAGTGCTGCTGAGGTATGAACACTTACGAGTTATAAATAGGAGGTTGCTACGGAGTGCTACAAGGAACTAAGTTATACTCGTTGGTCAGAAAAAGACATCAAATGTAATGAGAGCCAACTGAAAGGTATTTGAGACTTTGCTCTTTTGCTGTTTGGAGTGAAACCAGGTTTTGAGTTGTAAAAGAAGTCCATAAGCATAATTCACTGAAATGAGAGGGTGATAAAAGACCTTTTGCTTTCTTTTTTCTAGGATAAATTACACTCAAATGTACAGGAATGTTCTTTTCTAGTTTGAGAGTAAGTGGGCTTGTATAATAAACATTTCTGTAACATTCAGCTACTTTAGCCCAGACAGCTCAATTAGGGCTGTGCAGTAAAATACAACTTCTGTGCACTTTGTGAGCACTTAATGTGACTGAAAGCCTGTTAGCAAGAAATCTCATAGAAAATAGGTCCTGTCAAGTGTTTAAGGAAATTGAATTGGCATATATTTAACTCATAGATCTGAAAAGCAAGAGATTTCTGGATGCTAAGTAATTTAACTATATTGTCATATTTGACTTCTCCCGTTAGAGTCTCCTTTATTCATTATTTTTAATACATTAAGAGCTGTGAAAAAGGGGATGGAAGTTACTCACACAAGCTGACAAAAGCAGAAAATATAAAATTAAGCTTGACAACGTTTTCCTCATTTCATAGTTATCCATAAAATCCAGTCTCCTCAGTTGAGTGATGGGCTAATGTTTTTCAGCCATGTGTTCTCTGAGAAAGAAAAGAACACATTTTCCTTCCTGAGGCTTTTTGAGTGTTCTGATAACACAGAAAAAAATATTTTGTTACATTTATATAGCATTTTATCTATACCAGAACTTAATTATCTGTAGCATAGTTTTAATTAATCATAACATATTCTTTGTTCTTCTCTGAAACACTGTTGCTGTTGTCCTACAATTAGGCCAGGAATTACTGGTTGGCTGTAGCCACTACTCCATGAATGCTGATTCTGATTTGCTTTTACTAAGTCGTGTGTTACTTTGGACAAAGACAGTCTCCAAGAGGACTTTCTCATCTTTAGCTATCTGAAAAAGCAGGTATCTCATTTATTCAGTGGTGAACAGATAGGTGTCAGCAATTCTGTATCATAACATTTGTTTTGGGATGGGATAAATTGCCCTCTGGAGATGCCTGTTTCTTGCTGTTGACTCTAAGGAGAGCCTAGAGGGCTTGCCTAGCCTATTGGTATAACTTCAGGTAGTCAAAGTAAGAAAAATCAGACTTCTCTGTTTACTTTTCATCATGAAAAACTTGAGGTTTGGTGTGGAAAAATAAGGCTAATGCTGAAGAGCTGCTTTCAGGCATAACTAAGGATTTCGCCCTTTACAGAGTAAGTATTTCAAAATAAGTGTCAGAATCTTTAAAAGAAAATAAATTATATCATACTACCTGTTCTAGGAACAGCACACTACCTAATTCTGTTATTTTGCCTGGTGAAGATGGAGATGAGATTCATAAATTGGTACCAATTGCGTGCCTGCTAGGTGGGAGCTGGCAAATGAGGTGACTTTCTATCTTGTAAATTATACCTAGTTGTGTTAAATACACATTTAATTCTAAAGAAAGGCGTGGGCAGGCAGGCTATTGTTACTACTTTAGACGAGACTTATTCCAAATGTTTTGAATGATCAAAATTGAAGTGACATTTTGGGTCATCCTTATCACCGTGTATAACTGATGATTTACTCTCAAGAGACTACATAGTTAAAGAGATATCTGTTAACTGTCTTCTACTCAGACAGGATGGATTTTACACCAGTGATAATAAACAATAAGAGGACTCATTTTTGTTATGGATCAAATAACCATCTGCAGGCAGCCAATGTTACTTTTATAATTGCCATTGTAGCATAAATGTCTTAGGAACTGTATATAACGTGAGATAGATGCTCAGCAAGTGCTGATGATAGTTCATGCTGATATAGCTTGAGGATGCCAGATCCATCTTGTCATAGTGAGAAATTGCTATTCGCTTTAGGGCAGAGAGCGGATAGGAAAATCAAAGTTTGAGATGCTATTTTAAAACAGTAGCACTTCCAAATGTATTTGCAATTTACATTTTCTAATTCACAAACAATAGGAATACAGAGATATTTTGGCAAATATTATTTTTTAAAAGGAAGATCAAGTGATTATGAAGGCACTTTTAATTTTCCTCTTCTATTGCTCAGCAGGGAAATCATCAACACTTCTGAGTGAAAGTAAATATTGAAATGCTGCAATTTTCTTTTGAAGAACCAGTCAAATATTTACTGTTGTATATAGTGCCCTGTTTTTCATTACTTGCCAGAATACCTTGTTTATTGAATGCTTCAATTATACATTGAGGAAGGTGATTTTGTGTTATGGTAAGCAGTTTAAACATTGTACTGTTGAAAATAGTAGTTGAAGGCTAATAGAAATGGATTTAAAAATGGATCAAATAGGCTAGCCTGCTGTCTGCTGGTGCTGCTCTGACTCACAAATGCTGCTGTTTTGCTAATGAAGCTTGGCTGACTTATAATAATCATTCTGTTTCCTTACAAGGGAGTAGACACACCACCACTTTTTCTTCTTAATGAGTTCACTTTACTATGAACATCAAGTGGCATTATAACCTGTAATGATTTTATTACAATTAACTACATTTGATCTTGTTCAGCATGTTCCTGAAGAAACGCTTGGGCAAGTCATTACTATTTTTACATGCAAGTCCTACATGCAAAGGTTTTAAAGCAAGAATAAAGGGCCATTTTACTGTTGGGCATTTAAATCCAGATGTAGGTGTTGAAATGAAGTTAGGAATGATTGTATAACATGGGCGCTGTTTTGAAGAGCTCTAGAAAGGATATGTGAGCTCTAAATGAGGTTAGAATGGACACTTCTTGGCTGTTGTACAGTTTGTAGTTCTGTTACATGCAAATGATGTTGATCAACTGGGTGAGGTCCTTACATTTGGTCCCTTAATTCTGTTCAGTGTTTGATTCTGAGAAAGAAACGTGTGCACCCATGTTATTTTTATCTAGTGTAACAGTATTTGATAGTCAGAAACATCTTAGATCTTCGAAGCACTTAACTTTTAGCACTACGCTGACGTGCCTAAACTGAGAACTTTGTTGTCTCACGCTCCCTCTGTAGTCACTTAAAGGAGGTAAGCACACTCCAAAAGCCATTCATTCCTTTGAAAATCTGAATTGCTTTCTGAAAGTGTCTGTCTCTAATGGTTATAGACGGAGCTTATGGTTATTGCACACCTACCTTTGGTATCTAGGTTAAGTGTGATGAATCTGAACCTCAGTGCTGTAGGATTCACACTGAATGATAGTCCCTTCTCTAAATGTAATCCAAAAATCAATGGAAGTCCATAGTATTTACCAGAGCTTGATGGAGATGCTAGGAGATTTTTCAGAGTAGCTTTGAGGTGTGGTTTAATTTTGCAGTAAATCTAGTAAAGATTGTATACCAATCCAGTAAAGATTCTATACCCTAAAGGCATTTGTAGGAAGCCTTTATGGATCTTGTAGCTGAAACTGTGTATGTGCCTACCACTGAGAGTAAAATACTGATTTAGATAGGTATGACATTTATTGTGTGCAGAGACAAATAATAGGGTAAGATGGAAGGCTGAATGTCTTGCTTTTGACACTAGCTGAGACCATGGATGTCCTGATGCATCCAAGTTACCACGACATAGCTATAGCCACAATGACCAAAAAGATCTTAAGTGATGCTGAGGAAGATATTAAAGAAATTGGCTTCAAAGATTCTCAGGGCATGATGAAGGCAGTGGCACGATTTTATTTATATAATTGTAAATTTAAATTAATGTACAGTTCACTGAAAGGGGAAGAGTCCTCTAATATGTCTGCTAAGACTCATAGTGAGGGGCCTAAGATACCAGGCTACTAGATGAAAGAAACAATGAAATAAGGTTTCACAAGAATAGAAGCAAATAATAATCTGGAACTAGAAAGATAGGGAATTCTTTGAGAAGAAAAATAAAGCACCAAGACTTGTATAACTGCACCTCTTAGCAAGTGCAAGGACATGCCTCTTAAAGGTAGAGTTGGGTCCATTATTAGTGGGGTGAGAGGAATATTCTGTATGGTGCAGATGCCCCTTATCAGTGCTGACAGTGTTTCTTAAGGTATTCTAAATGTTTAACAAAGCTCAAGCTGCAATAACGCTTAAAACCGAAGCAACAAGAATTGTGACTCCCTAACAACGTTCCCTGTTGATGCTGCAGATTTCTTGGCTGGAAGATGATGGAGAATTAAAGCTACTTTAGAAATAGCACTGACTGCCCTCACTTGCTCTCCTCCACAGGAAAACCATGCCAGTGGTGGCTGAGGGATAAGGGAGAGCAGTAGGAGACTGACGTGCTTCTGTGCCAACTCCTTTGTGCCACTGGGGCAAAGGTTCCTATTCATAATTTAAGCCCCTGCTAAGAGGGCTGGTAGAGTATAAACATTTCTGTGTTTTTTACAAAGCCTAGTTAAAATGAGTTTGCGTGTAACTGATTCCTCTGATGTTTTTCAAAAGGTAGTATTTAAGTAAAGGTACTCATTTTGTGAAAACAAATAGAACAGCCATAGAGACAGGGTTTTCTGTAAATATGTATGAAGATGATGCCACTTTATAAACAGTAATACTAGATAATTGATAATTTTATACATAATCAGCGCTGTCATTGAGCTAAACAAAGCCCTTCAGAAATTAGACATGAGCAACTGCTTCATCATAGCAGGATATCAAATAGGAAGGGTTCAGGTTCAGTCCCTAAAGGGTAACCTAAGAGTTGAGTTGCTGAAGTACGATTGGTAGACCAGGTTGTTATTTTAAAGAGGTCATTCAGTCTATTAGACCACATATGTAGATTCATTCCAAACCCAACCATTCAGGTGGAGCAGTCCCCCTCAGAAGTGAAGGGTGTGAGTGTGCAAAAAACCTTAGTTTTGAAAGCAAACTGCTCTGTTTAAATTAGCATTCTTTCCTTAAACGTAATATACATACTTTACAAACATCTGGAATTCCTAGTATTTTAAAGCTCTTACAAAACCCTTACAAAGTGATATTAATGGCAAATCTTAGTAAGATACAAAAGCATTTTCTAGAATTCAGATGTAAAAATATCTTGCGTGCCAGTCACCTCCAGGATTTGTTGCATTTGTCTTTAGGAAGACTGCTGGCATGTGTAAGCGGATCCATTCCAGGGCTATAGAATCACAGAACCTAGGTTGGAAGGGACCTCAAATGACGTCTGGCTAAAGCAGGTTGTTCCAGTCCAACTTGAATATATATATATTTGAAGCAGATAAAAACATTTAGAAATACTGGGAAAAAACCTCACCATTCCTTAGTGAGACCTGAGTTCAAGGTACTGTTTTTCTAACTGCAGTTGCCATCAGAATCTCTGATCTTTAGAAAACCTGATTCTTTGCCCTTCTTAAAGGATATCATTACAGTGGCAGAGAAAATCAAAACCTGCTGCTCAGCAGGTGAAAAAAAAAAAAATCAGTGTGCTATATTTTGATTCTTTTTCTGGTGGTAGAAAAAAAAATCACTCATTACCAAATTCCTGAGGTAGAAAGTTAAATAATATTAATCTGGATGTGAGTTAACGTCACAGTCTTCAGATAGAATCTACAGATAAAGTATGCTTCCAAGGATATGCTGAGAAATACTTTAATGTGGAATAAAGCTAAAGGTAATCTGGTTAGTCTAATGATTTATGATGCAGATTCTTGCCCAATGCTACTGCTAACTTACCTTCAGCAAATTTTTGAAAACCATGATCAAAATCTGTTGCCAACCTTAAAAACTGAGTTGACCTCTGGGATGCAAATTTATCTTGTGTAAAAGGTAAATATTAGGAAATTATCTTTCTCTCTGTAATTAAGCTAGCTGGAGTTTTTTGGGTGGAAAACACTGGACAACCCTGAGCCAAAGCCTACTAGAGCCAATGGGAAAACTAACCAGATGCAATAGGTTTTGAATTGGTTCCTCTAACTGCAAAATACAGCTATTAGTTGCCAATAAAAGACAACAAAATCTGCAACAGGGAGCTGAAATCATCAGCTCATTCGCAGGTCAGTTTAAGTCCAATTCTAAAAATAAATAGTTTTCATAAGCTCAGAGAAGTCTCCAGAATGGTGAAAAATTTATTCCTAGCCCTGACTTTTAGATCTTTCCTTGGGAGAGAAGGATACAACACACAGGTTATTTATGGCAATATGTAATTTATATTTCATGTGTTATATGAAACATAAACTTCTTTATTTTTTTGAGTTACTGAAGGATACTTAAATTCATATGGAAGCAAAGATTTTTTTTTTTTTCCTGAAGCATTTATTTCTTTTCTGAACTGGCTGAGCCATTTCTCTTGACACCTATTAAGCTGACTTGAAAAGGAATATTGAAAACAAAGCCTCCAAGATGGCATATACCAGGATTAGAGGCAGAACAAATAATGCAGAGTAATGCAATCAGAATTAGAAGGAATTGTTTCACTTGAGACTAGGCCAGCAGATGGCAAATAGAGTTCAATGTAGAGAAATGTAAGATAATTAAAGTTGAAGGAACTAAATAATCTGGGGAATACCTGCTAAGTGGAACAATCATCCAGCACAGTGATCAAGAAAAAGACTTGGGGATTATTGTGGAAAAAATTGTTGAAACCATGGTCCCATCAAACAGTTTCAGTAAAATAGGCAAACTGCATATTAGGTTGTATTAGAAAAGTGAGAAGGCATAAGATCAAGGAAGGGTATAGTGAGCACTTACTAAAAGCTACCAAAGTTGCTGAACACTTCCATTATAAAACCTTCTTTTGACAGTGCAATACATTTACTGAAGTGGCAGAGCAGGCTGTTTGAACCCTTCTTTGGTTATTCTGTTAGTTAAATTTGTTTTGTCATCCAAACTTGGGGTATGTTCCTTCAGTGATTTGTGCTGTAAGAAGGTACATTGGGCTTGCTGCTGTTTTCCACCCATAGCTCTACAAATAAGGATTTCAGTGATATGGCTGGTTTGTTGTTGTTTTTAATTATTCTGGATTTTGGGCTGGATGCAAAGTTAGGTCTTGTCTGAAAGAGTATTTTCATAGGCTTACCTTGAATAGATCCGGTTAATTGGTCCTAGCTGGTCACTTGTGCCGGTTGCAGGGGGGAATTTGTAAGCGAGTGTAAAACTATTCTAGGGCATGTTCTAGGGCATCTCTGAGAGTTTGCTATGAAATCCTATTTGTGATTTCTTTGCATGTAATTTTCAGATTGGTGTAAGGATTGCTGCTCTTAAGTTTTTGTTAAGATAACCAGCTTGCAGGAGATTGCAATGTCTTTATGAAATACCTGTTAAAAAACCCTCTAGAACACTAGGGACAGGATGAATTTACAGTTAGAAAATTTGAGAGCCTCCCAGCAAAAGATTCCATAGTTTCCTGAAAATATTACTTTTTAATTTACCTGATTTCTCAGAGAGGCATGTATATTCCCAAGACATTGCTGTAGATATGTTTATGAAGTCTTTAGAACTTACCAGAAAATAGGGAGGGTTTCTGGCAGGGTTTGTTTGATAACTTGTTCTATCCTTGGTCTGAAATAGCTTTTATGCCTTTAAAAGGTTCTCTTGCAAGTGATGGTTAGGATCAGGTTATTGTGTTGTGCTATATTAAGCAACTCTGACCTGTTAGTCAGGCACTGAAAGGAAGCAGGTCTCTGCCTGATTCTCAATTGGCTCTGATTACAGAACAGCACACTGCATCAGAAGAAAACTGAACTACACAAATACTCTGAGAGCAAGTATAGAGCAGTTAAAAGTTTCTTCCAGAGAGGAAATGTTCCAGAAACTGCAAGGACAATCGGAGAAGTTTTAAATGGCACTTCATTGTTTAATATATGTAAGCAAGAGGAACAAGGAGGAATAAAGATGGTCAGAAAATAGTCTTATTTAAGATAACAGCTAGCTTGACTCTCTTGTGGTGTTTAGCTAGTTTTGAGTTACCTCATGCAGATGAAGCCAAGTATAAAACTGCCCTCCATCTGAAAATGAACACGATTGATAACTCTATTAACAGTGTGTGAAAGAAAGAGGAAAATTCTGCTGAGTTTATCTTGCATAAAGCAACCCCCCATCTTTTTAAATACTGCATTTATGGTGAGGGACAGGTGCATTCTTCAGTGTTTCCTGGGGTCCTGGTCCTGAAATGCCCAGTGAAGGACCTGGAATGCTCTCCTGTGAAGCTCAAGGTACAACTTTCACTGCAGTATGGCAGTGGTTGCAGCCAGGGTATCTCTCTAGACTGGAGAGCTTACTGCTTCTACATCTACCAGTTTAGATAGTGTCACTAGGGGCCTTGCTAAGAGCTGGTATCTTACCTGGGAGTTAAGATGTTACACTAGGAGTGTTTTTACACAATAGGCACATTTATACTGACAGCTAGCTTGGATTCGAGCAGAGATGTTGTGATGTTTATCTAATACTCTGTCCAGACTGATTAGCCCCACAGGGTACCTGTTTTAGCAGAGAAATCAGACCCATAGCTTTAAAGTTTCAGACCAATGATTTGGACGCTGGCAGACAGCCAACCAGGATCATGGCACGCTGGTGTCATGGCTGTCTGTTAAAATACACTGCTTATTGCGGAAAGGGCTTTGCACATTTTACATTAGCCCAGCTTTGCATTTTGACTTGAGCTCTTGCAAGCAGCATTAATTTATTGAGGTGACCGTGATAGCCCTAGGCTTGTGGTTAATAAGTGCAGTTTGCTACAGGTATTGCTAGTGTTAGAAAGAATGTATAATGCCAGCTATAAAAATGTAGGTTTTGGCCATTATACTGTTGGAAATACTTAATAGTTGGGTTATGCTAGGTTTTTTGTTACAAGATTTTTTTTTTTTTTCATTAGTCGTGCACAGCACTCTGAAAAATCTAGAGGCATAGTCAACTCTTTCCAGGTTTAAATTACTCAAATCTGAAATTACCCACTTGATGCAGGTCTGTTGAAGGGCAGTGCAGGGCATATACTTGAATTTGAGACATGCTTATAGATTCAGTTTCATAAATGCTAAGAGAGCTGTGCTTTTTGTGCTGGAAACAAGCGAGTACCATATCTGAGGATTCGGGTTACTGAGTTAGTAATTTGCAGTGGTGAATAAAGTTGTCGTTTTTGAGGTCTTGCAGAGAGTACTCTTATATGTAGGACTTCTCTGGTATCCATTCAGCTGCTTTAAAGAAAGCAAAGCACTAGATCCATGAGCATATCAGTCTCAGAAGTGCTTTACAAGGAAGTCCAGTTTCCCAGGGGTCTTTTGAATCTCATGAGGACTATGTTCCTCCATTCTCAGTTCAATAATTAATGTCTTTTTTTCCCACTGCTCATATGCTTGCATACTTCAGAGATGGCAGAGCACCCAAAGAAAACCTGGTTTTGTTAATTAGACCCTATTTTTTATATATATATAAATATATATATATTTCTATGTGAAACAGACCATGGTATTTTTAATGCTGAAGGTTATTATTGCTATTATTGAATCTTGAGAGCTAACAGAAAAAAGCCAAAGCCTCCCTTCCCTAATGTACAGAGAAGTACAGTACTTCATTCTTGCCTAAAGGTTGTGTTACTATACTTGCCAAACCTTAGAAGGGCTGAATGGCATAGAAATAAAGTACTGTTTCACGGAGAGCTTAAGTAAATTTCTACCTAAACAGGTCTCCACAGTCCCGTTTTCAGGGCTCATGGTATGGCTTTTGAATAGGACAGCACAGTTTTGTTTTTGTCCTGGAGCAATCATGGGATGGAGGAAACTTCAATGCAAAAGAGTACAGATTTCTGTCATGGGCCAGTTCCGATTCGAGAATGGTGACGTGATTTTCTCCAACAGCCTTATTGGCTTTGAAGGCTCACTCACCTAATGGAAAGCTGCCTGCCATCTCGAGAGTTTGCTTGCAGCTCTTTCAGGAGGTCTGTGGAGCTATGCTGTCCTCAGTCCTTTGTCTCCTGAGCATTAAGGAGCCTCTGCACATACAGAAGGCAGTTGTGGATTGCGCCTTTCACAATAAGGAGCTGAAAAGAATATCAGGGTTGGTCACACTTTTTTTTCTTGTCAAAATAATTGTATTCTTTTTGCAGTCATAGAAAATCAGGCATATATTGGGCAGGTGTCAAAAGTGGCTACAGAAAAAGAATGCTGGCTTAGACTGGTTGCTCTTATGCATATTTTGAGATACCCAGTTTGAACTCAGAGTGCCTAACAGTGCCTGCTGGTGTATAAAACAATATGCAAATACAGAAAGAGTAACTGTAGTGAGGCAGGGTTAATATCTAATCATACTGTTTTCTTGACGTCTTGCAGATTTCAGCTGTACCCACTCCGCATAGCTAGTACTGCCTAACCACATAATTTTACAGATGCTTGACTAGAGCTTCTAATCTCCTATAAAGTGGATGGAGAGAGACAAAAAAGAGTCAGAGCTAGAGGATGCCGTAGCTCCTCTGCCTGTATCTGTTAATGTTACATGCAGCTCAGAGTAATAGGCTCGTAGATTAGGTTGCTCAGTAAGTCTTGCTCTCAGTGCCCAAATGGGAAAGCAGAAAATCCCAGGCATCACAAGAATACATATAATGCGTAGGTATATAATAGTGTAAGAAAATTAATATCTACCAGAGGAAATGAAGCTAGTAAAATAAATCCAAGCCCTTCTAAACTTCTTCTTCCACTGGAAACATACATTAAAAAAATTTAAACTGCAATGAACCAAGGATGCATGGGGAAAACAATGTCTGAAAGAAAGAATCCTCTTAGGAAAAAAAATGGTATAGCCCCGTGCTTAATGTCTGGCCAAGTTTCTGGGGAGGACTTTCCGCTTAAGTTCCAGTGAGATTGGCTGGACCTCCCTGAAGTCCCATCAGCTTCAAAGGAAGATGAGACTCAAGACAGAAACTTGCTTTGAAAGTCAAAACCCTTTGAGAGGGTTTTATAGTTTACATTTCTCTTTTGCATACCTGTCTAGTGGGAAAGGCAGTACAGTCACTTGTGTATAGTCATAGTGCTAGAGCTGGGACAATAAAGCATTAACATGACAAAGTAATGCAAGTATTACTAGAAGATAGCTAAAAACAATGTAAGTGAGAAGACATGTCTCTTGCTGCCTGAAACCTTTCCCATTACAGCTTCCTCTATCTCCCCCAAACCCACAACGTTGCTACTGTCTTGTGAGCTTGTGATCTGGTGAACAGAGAAGGATTTTCTCAACAATGTACTTGAGATCTAGGGCTCTGAGGAAATCTGGGTGAACTTGCATTTTAATTCATGTTTTTGTTAGGAGTGACTCACTCCTGTAAGATCATGACTTCCTAGACAGGACAGGCAGGACTGTTCAAGACTGTGCCAGTAATATTTATAAACATTTTCTCTGACCGATACTCATTTAACTGCCAAACTTGAAAGTGTGATATCTTTTCTGTGAGATGTGGAACAGCTTCAGCTGCTATTGAATGCGTGGGAATATTCTGGTATCGAGTCCTAGTTCCACTTCTGATGAGTCTCTGCAGGTTAATAGTTGCAGAGAAGATGGATGTTCCAAACTGCATTCCTCCTTCTCTGTAAATGTATAGTAGATAAGAGATACAGAACAACAGTGAAATCTATTGGCTAGGTTACTTCAAGTTCTCTGCTATGCAGGTGCGTAGAGATTTAATAAAAATATGCATGGTACATGTTGCATGTTCATTTCTTCTCTTATTTCAGGCTGGCAGCTCTAACTAAATTAGATGTCAAGCACCTGCTGTTTTCTCCTCATCTCTATTACAACATTATTTGACATTCTGGGACATCTCTCTAAAAGTATTCAGAAATGAATATATCATAATTAGCTTGTCATAGATAGCGACAGTCTTAAGGAAAGGGGAAGTAAGTCAAACAGAACAAATCACAAATTGGCAAGGAAAACAAGAAAAACCCACAAAAGCTCCCTAAAGTTCCCAAGTACGGTGGCTTGGCTGCTCCCCGGCAGGGGAAGCTCAGCAGGACGTTGCATTCCAGCTTCATTTAATCACTGCTGCTGCTGTCACTCCACAGAGTAAAAACTGCTTTCGAACCAATTGCAAAACATCACAAATAGATTGCTAACACATGGAGGTCTGTACAAATGTCACCAGAGAATATTCTGCAAAGGAAATGAATTACACATGTTTTAATTTGAAGTCATCCCCTCTTGTGGACAACTTTGCATTACTGCCATAGTCATATGGCTAACTCAGTGCTTTCCCATGACTTTACAGCAGCACCTGTTTCTGTATCAGTCATTAGCAAATGTAAAATTCAGCAGACAGAAGCTGTAAGATGTTTTAGCTTTGTAGCATATGTTTTGCATCTGTGATGGAGATGACAATGAGCTGCACACTGGAATCTTTGAATAAGCAATTCTGTGCCTGTCTTTTATTGACATTGCAATGGTGGGCTTACAGTGAAGTGCATATTACAATATGTTACGAAACCTGAGCCCACCAGTCAGTCTGAAAACTGTCACTCTACACCAAACACAATGCCATGTAGTCCAGAGCCTAGTAACTCCCTCACTCTGCTAGTTGTCTGAGTAGAGCATGGAAATTAGAGCTCAATGTCTTTTGCTTCAAAAACTGATATTTGCATTGAAAGAGTTGTTTACTGGGCATTATTGAAGCTACTACTGTTGAACTGAGCGTCATAAGCAAGTTTAATATACTTTACCCAAAAGGTTTATCAGCACAAGTAAACACTGGAGTGACTACCCTCCTCAGTCTTATGGTATTTTTGAATATTATTTTATTTTGGAAGATTTTTTGTCTTGTCTGATGGATATAGTGTAGACTTCCACCTATCTACCTACCCAGGCAAGATGCGGCCTGAGTGAGAAAAGACTTGCTGAGATTTACTTTTGGAAAAAACACTGGAGTTTAAGTAGAGGGCTTTGTTTTGTTTTGTTTTACTGTATTTTAATTTTTCTACAGTCTGTAGAATGATTTCACTGCTGTGGACTTCAGAACTGAAAAGGGACAGAACTGAACCTGCATCTTCTAGCACCTAGTCCTGTGCCCTATTAAGAATTGCTTTATCCCCTAATTATTTCACAAATGGAACTGGACACTTCAGAGGGGAGGGAACAAGAGTGGAAGTGGAAGGAAGCTCCAACCGTGAAAACTTTTAAGATTTCTGCCTGACTGATAACTTTTATATTCCAGTGGTGGAATTCCCTTCATTTCAGCAGAGTTTCATGATTGCACAGCTGGAGTAAACAGATCTATCTATTACAGATAGATGAGCTGTCACTATCCTGTGCACCTCTCTTGTCCGGGGTTCTTTGCTGGAACTCAGGGAAAATGAGCCACCGGTGAATGATCCATGCATTTGAAAAAGCGTTTACTGGAAGCAACAGTGTACAAGGCTGCGTGACTTTCTTCAAAGGAATATTCAAGATAACTTGTAAAAATTAATCTTGCTGAGAGAACTGGTGAATTCCTCTAAAATATTGAAGCAATGCAAAAGAAGACCTTGATATCCTATGTGCAATCAACACGATGTGCAAGCAACAACTTCCGTTTGGAAATTACATAGGATGATTACTATGCTGGAAATATATGCAAAGCTTCTAGGAAACAAGGCTTGTCTTTATCTGTAATAAAATAATGAATTATTATTTTTAATATTTTATACTTTATTATTAAACTGAGTTCTCAGAAATGTGGGTAAAGCATTACAGGACCAGAATTTATTACTCAAATTTATACAATGGAAAACTTACTACTTTCCAAAACTGGAAAACAGTGGTTGGTGTGAAGCATGAAGGTCAACTTGGTTTAAAATAATTGTTGCCTTTCGTAAGGGAAAAGGGAAGAATAGACATTGAGAGAGCAGCGATTGCTGTACCATTTATGTGTGGAAGAAACTTTATATTTGTAAATCTGAAACCCAAGAAAATCCAAGTTGTGAAAGAGAAACTTCAACTGTGGGAGCATAGCCCCAGCCCAAATTGAATCCAGTTTTCTGAAATGATGTTACAGGGCATACAGGCTAATATCAAATATGGTTAAAACTCTATTCCTTCCATCCTCAAAACCCCCATATTTTTCCAAGGGGCTCATTCTATTCTAGGCAAATAGTGGCAAACTAATGTAATCAGGACATTTACTATTGTTTTTGTAATGCCAGGAATTGTATTGTCCTTTATAGACAAGGGAGGAAAAATGGTAATGTCCCTACCTCAAAGGCTTGATTATTGAGAAATGGGAAGCTGTAGAAGAGTAAGTTGCTGAAAGGGGGATAAGATGCTGAGGATTGATCTCTCTGTGTGATATCTATTTTGTTAAAACTGATTGCTAAGATGGGACTCCATTTTTTATATAACTTCCTCCTTGTCAGCATAAAGCTTCTGGATGTAAAGCTCATAGGATCAGGCTGAAGCAGGACATTTAATAGTGTGGATTTATGCTGGAGTACTGGCACCAGCATATGTAGTCAAGTTGTCATTAAAGCAAATAATGATATTAGTTTTGTGTTGTGGAGGACATGCTGTTTCCTTGTTTGAAATAAGGCAGCAGCTGAGCTCAGCGTACTTAGGGTTTTGGTCAGGGAAAGAAATTTTCCTTTAAATCACTTTGATTATTGTGCACTAACAAGCAAATTCTAAATAAGTTTCTTGTTTAAGATGCTGCTGCTTTTGAAAATCCTGAGAAATCTGATGGAAGACATGGAAGATCAGTTGCTTGTCCCTCTCATTTTACAGGGACTATCCCTCAAGGCTAGGTCTCAAAACCAGGCAGAATAAATTAGTTTGGAATAACTGAATTTGGAACATGGAACAGCTATTTTTCCCATGTGCACTTCAGAAATCAGTGTCTAGGTTTTTTTATTTGTATCATAGTAATTCTTGGAGGCAAAGACCACAGTAAAACTTTCTTAAAAAAAACAAAACAAAACAACAAACAAAAAAGGTAGCCTCTCAAAACTTTTGCAAGGTGGGAAGGAATACATGGATATAAGAGACAGAACACAAGGGAAAAAGGCCCAGAGTTACTGGTCAATAGTTGTCTGTCCAGTGGCTCCCTAAACTATAACTAACAGGTTTGGCATTTCTAGGACTGCCTCCTTAACTAATTGTGAACTAGTATCAAATGTCATTTATTTTGCTGGTAATTATTTCACGTATTCCATCCTGTAAATAATTTTCATCAGACGATGTACCACTTCTGGTTTAGGTTCTAAGTGATGCTAACTTGGTTTGGTTTTGCTCCACAGATGATTGCTGAAATCAACAAGAATCATCCTGCTGACTGCTGAAATTCAGATCAGACACTGAATGGATAAAGCTGTGTTTTGGGGAAAAAAAAAAATAAATCAATATGTAAGAACTACTGAAGCATCTGAAAACCCTTCAGTTTCTAATGTAAGAAGCGTGGACTTAATACATTAACAGTAGAGGAATAGAGCTTAGTAGGGAAAAATATGAATTTTTTTGGTACAGTGTTGTCCTGGTTTTGGCTGGGATAGAGTTAATTTTCTTTCTATTAGTTGGTATAGTGTTACGTTTTGGATTTAGTATGAGAAGAATGTTGATAACACACTGATGTTTTCACTTGTTGCTAAGTAGTGTTTATACTAAGTCAAGGATTTTTCAGCTTCTGATGCCCAGCCAGTGAGAAGGCTGGAGGGGCAAAAGAAGTTGGGAGGGGACACAGCCAGGGCAGCTGACCCAAACTGGCCAAAGGGTTATTCCATACTATATGATGTCATGCCCAGTATATGAACTGGGGGGAGCTGGCCTGGGGGGCAGATCGCTGTTGGGAACTAACTGGGCATCGGTTGGCGAGTTGTGAGCAATTGCATTGTGCATCACTTGTTTTGTATATTCCAGTTCTTTTAAAGTTTTTATTATTATTATTATTATTATTTTCCTTCCTGTCCTATTCAACTGTCTTTATCTCAGCCCATGCGTTTTACTTTTTTACGATTCTTTCCCCCCATCCCAGAGGCTGCATTGTGCTTAGTTGCTGGCTGGGGTTAAACCACAAGAAGTGCAAATCAAAACTTGGAGCTATTACAACATCTCTTTCAATTTAAATTGTTATCTGATGTCACATGTAGGATTTTCAGCAGTATGGTTTGAGAACTGTTGAATTATCATTTGCAAATATTTCTGTGGAAAGACTGGTAGGTATAAGGTGTAGGGCAAAATGAACCAGCTGTTACAAGTTGAAATGTGTAAGTAAAGAGACATCTGTGTGGATTTGGGGACATGTGCAGGCAGGAGAAACATTGCTGGAGGAAGATGAGTGCGACCACACAGCTGTTTGTGTGGTACTTTTCCCACTGAAGCCTGGCTGGATGAAGGCGTAGAATTGCAGCTATTGTTGTTGCCAGTAATTGCCAGGTAGACTGTTCAGCTGGAAGTCTTTTTTGCCCTGAGGTGAGCACTCAGAATAACTGTTCCCTGCTTTGAGTTCCCTTTACTACTCCAAACTGTGTGCTAACTACTATATCAGGAGATGGAAGGAGAATGGAAAGGAGTGACTATTTTCCTCCATCCTGTCCATATTTTGCCCTCAAATTGCTGTAATTACCTTTCTCCTAAAACAGATCTTACTGCACACTTGAAGCTTTGGAAAGAGGGGTGGATTTCTTTAGAGGGACTATGTTGGGGAAAACACTCTTTTTAAGCATTGAATTATTATTCAGTGATCTTATATTTGAAATAAAAGATGTCTAGTATACATATAATTCTGCCTTGAAAGGTTGTTTTCTCGGTTTTTATTGCAATCCATTTTAAAGCTGTATATACAAGTTCTTTCTTTGCTAACAGATTTTTCCTCTCTGAATTATGTTTGAATATATTTCTCAAGGAAATAATTGATATCTCAGGACTGAGTGGTAAGGACGTAACAGTGAGTGATCCTGCATATTTAAGACTCCCATTGAAATTGATGGGATATCTGCATATTGAGAACTAAGACTAAACCTTGTATATTTGGAGGAAATGGCAAACATACAGATTTTTGTCACTTTGCAAGCACATGAACAGATAGATAGCAGTTTCATAACAACAGCGTTTCTCATCATAACTTGCTTATTTGAAACCTTCCCCTAGAAATGAAAACATGGATCCACCTTGCATTTTATCCTTTACGCTTGTAGTGTAATGAATGCATAGCACAGCTGCCAAAAAAAAAATAATTAGTATATATGAAATTACTGGGTACTGCATAAATGTCTTAAATGTGCAATTACTGCCTGCTGTATTTAGAACAAAGATGACTGCCTGCCCTTTTTGATGTTGTCTGGAAATATAAACAGTAGGGAAACCTGTTGCTTTGATGTCTTCAAACTGATACAGGCTTCATGATATCCCCAAACATTTGTACATGCTGTACAGGCAGGAAACTACACCTTTGCCATACAGTCCCTACTTCCTTTGTGAAATAATTTATCATTGGTCTAGTAATGAATATTGCAAGATAAAAACTATTTTGTTGCCCTGTCTTTTGCTCAGAAAATGCTGTGATTTTTGCATTCAGCTGTGTGTACTTCCATATTAGAAACCTTATGGTTATTTTATTTCATTACGCCGTGTTAACATGAAGAGGCATTAAAAGAAATCCGTGTGAGCAAGTGATTGCTTCCCATGGAATAACCATTCCTATATGTACGCTCTTTGCCTCCACAGGGGCTTAGTATACAGCTGCCAAGAAACTGTTTTTAAAAAGTCCTACCTTTATGTGATCAAATTTCAGCCTGGCAATCTGTAAAGGGCTTATTATAGCCAGCTGCAATTAGCCAGCCAGCCCCACAAGGGGCTAATTGTAGCCACTAGCAGCCATGGTGCTGACTGCAGAGGCCAGTGGGCAGCCTGGGATGAAGGCAGGGGAAGAAAGATGTTTTTCCTTGGGATTCAGAGGGACGACTGGAAAGCACAGAGTCACCCAGGGAGCTCCTGCCCTTGCCGGCCTGACCGTGGGTCCGAGGGCAGAGCTGGGAATAAGATGGGAAAGAGGTCTGCTCACCAGCCCTGTGTTTGGCTGTCCTAACTGCAGAGGTGGCCTTTTGACATTTGAAAGCTTGCTGTTGTAATTTTTGTTCGAATAAAACGTGTCTTCCACTTTCAGAGCTCTTGGTACTTCTAGTCTCGGGGGAAGGCTGGCCCACACCTGCCCCCGGCTCCCTGACCCTGACCAGAGCTGCCTCCCGCCGCTGCACAGACCTGTCCTCACCATCCTGGCTGGCTCCTTAGAACGGGAAAGTCCTCAGGGTTCCCTTTTGCGCAACCTGGCGGCCTTTAACGGCACAGTGCCACAATAAGCGGCAGGTAAAAGCAGGAACGCTAAGAAATCGTATTTAAATTAAAAACAATGAGGAATTATGACGACAGGGCATGACAGGAGGGAATGCTTGGGGTGGGGAAAGAGTGCTGTTCTGAGTGGTTTTCATTAGCAGCAGAGGTGCTGACACTGCTGCCGGTGGGTGAGCAGCTGGATCTCCACGGCGCCCTGTGTGCTTGTGTCCCTGGTCTTCAGGTCAGGCTTTGGTTAGCTCCTGTTAGGGGTGTAGGGAGTGGGGAATGGAAAAGGGATGGTGCACAGATGGGTTTTGTCCTGGGGTGTGACTGGGACGGAGCTTAAGTATATACTCTTTGTAGACACAGCCTCTGACTGCACCGCTATTTATTTATAATGTTTTTTTTTCAAAGCCATATTTTCAGGACCTGGCCTGTTTAATCTCAGTGACCACACTTGGGCTGAAGAATAATATTCTGTGTGCATTAGGGAAATACTGTCTTTTCAGACACACGCTTATAAGACTTGAAGAACTGCAGAGGCTGGGGAAACACGGAAATAGAGGAGCTGGGGTTTGCCCTTTTAAAGTGTGTACAATGCCAGTCTTTTGTGATATCGAGTGTCATAGGAAAGCTGGGCATCTCGTAGAGATAAATGTAGCTCCCGCTGCTACTAGAATCCATTTATTACTGAGTTACATGAGAATGGGGTCATGCCATACTGAGTTCAACAAACTAGGATGTTATTTTGAGAAAATTCTTCCTGACTCCCTCCTAGGATTTGTTTTACATGGTGATACACGGCATCGATATGTCCCTATAATACTTTGTCTTACTGAGATACAAATCATCTGGTAGTTCTTAAAATTCATTTTCATTTGGCAGAGTTCTACTGATTATTCCTTAAACTTCACAATTTTAGTTCCAATGTTGATTCACTTAAGTTTATATGGACTTTTTTTTTCCCCAGGATGACTTCCATTCATATATCTTAATCATAATTTCTAATGTCTGCTGTGAATGGCAAGTATGTACTTCTTGGAGCAGAATTAGAGGTTATCCTTTAACATAAAATATCTATTAGTCAAAGGCAATTGCGCTTAATGCTTTTTTGGTACTAAGTTACAGCAGGCCCTTGACACTTAGAAGTTGTTAACGTGTTTCAGAAGACTAGTAGCGTACATTTGCAAAATGCTTCCTTATTTTTTATTTTTACTAGGGGTAATTCAGTTTTTGAAAAATCCTTGAGTGTCTGATGGCATGTGTTTTGGGCTCTTTTCTGTAAGTGGAAAGCATTTTGGTTGCTGTAGCAGGAAATGTGAATGAATAAAAGGTCAGTGGCTTCTTATCTGTTATTATATTATATGTAGAAGCTTAGAAACCATCTTCAACATTATTTAAAACCATATAATAATATCAGTGTAATATTTGGTTCTTACAAAATCTCAGTAAGGAAGCAGATTTTCCCTGTCTTTTAGCATTTGTGGGAAGCATGAAGAGAGAGAGAAAGAAGGGGAGAGAGGGACTTTAGTAAACATGAGTCATAGAAACAAGATTTGGGGCTTAAGGTTCTGATTCATCTTCCAGGCCAACCTGAAAACTGTGTGAGGCAGCTAACCTTGCATTTCATTTTATGATATTGTTTGCCGTTGTCATGTTTCCCTGATTTTTTGGTTGAAATAACACAAGAGCTGTTCACAACTTTTTGATAGAAGCCAAGAAATGTGCCCTTTTTTAGTTTGAAAAGAAATTGCAAGTACAGTCTGGGGCTGATTTCAATATAATCTCATTTTTTTCTGCTTCTGATTGGATGTTTACATGCTGGGTTTCCTCTAGCATATATTTTTCCACGACACGTACTCTCAGCTTGTGCTAGAAATGATCTGATCTCCCTTACTGTAGTAGCTGGGCTTGAGGTCTGTTTCTGCAGGCATTCTACAACACACATGTTGTGTCAGTAGTGCAGCCGATCACATGGGAACATGACAAATTATAATTATTACATTTTTGTCCATGAAGTTTCTACTTAGCAGGGAACTGGAGCTGGTGATACTCGTTTGTAATTAGCTTTGTGAACTGCTGTAATTATACATTTGGAAAATGACAGCATTTTACTTTTCCTCATTGTTCAAAAGAACAGATGACTATATACAAGAAGTACCTTGTAATAGCTCTGAATTACATTTAAGTGTTTGCTGTTTAATACTGCTTAATCGGTCTTATTACTTTTATTGTTTTTGAGTGTTTGCTTGGGTTCATTCTGATGGATTTTATAACATCGGAGTGTCTGATTGTTCTGGCTTCAAGTTCTAGTTAATATATAAACTATTAAGTTGTCCGTCAGTGCTATTGTGTACATATACATGCCATATAAGCCCATCTCTGTTTACATACCATGTATGTGAAGCTGAAAGGGATTTGATATCTTTATCTTGTGCCCCTGACTGCTTCACTTGCTCTATGCCTTTTAATCTCTCTCTCCAGGATTTACAGTGGTATTTCAGTTTCATGAGGCGTTGCGAATAACTGCCATTAAAAAAAACCCCAAACCTCAGAGGAAAACACTTTCTCTTATGGTACTCCTCCTCCTCTTTGCCTATGTGGAGCTCCACTCCAGCACTAACAGAGAACTTCATATTTTGCCAGACATACTCTATAACTGGAGAAGTCCATGCTGCTGTAAGCTGAATACATGCGTTTGGTTAGTGTATGTGTAATGGCTGAGTTTCGTTAGTGACCAATGGAGAAGTCTCTCTGTAATTTTCAGTTTGTAAAGTACACAGGCATAGAATACAAATTAATAGACATAATATATGTTATTAAAACATACTTTTCTGAAGTTTTGAAAAGTTATTTGTTCTTTTTCTCAAGATTTCTCCATAAAGCCAGCTTTATAAACCTCTTGTCTCAAAAGAGATGATTTACAGGAAGAGCTGTGAAAATGTAGGTGTTCAGATAATAATGTCCTGTGAAGTCATGTCATTCAGACAACAATTTCAGCCCAGCTCACCGCCCTACTGTGGGGGGCTTTTATTTAGAAAATCCACATTTTTAATGCAATATTTGTAAATAAATTCCTTAGACATCTTTTGTCAAGATGAGATTTGGAAAATAAGTTCACCTGTGTCAGTCTGAATCCCTTTTCCACCATTATTCAAAGTGAAATTTTGCTTACTCATAGACCTAAAGATGCCACCAGTATAACAGTTTTTTGCATATTATAATACTGTACGTCTATGTCTGATAGTCCATAGTCTTTCTGGCATAGGCTGTAATTCCTAGATACCTTTTCTTAGCTGGTTATTCTCACTTTAATTTAATTTGCAGCCCTGTGACTTGTACTGGAACAGCTATATGTGGAACCATGCTGTAAACTGGATCACCATCTGAGTGTCCTCCTCTCACAAAAGGATGATGTTGGCTGCAACTTTGTACATGCTTAGAGAGTGAATGCAGGTAGTGTCCAGAGGATTGGTACAGACCTGTCTTATACTTTCCTCAGAATTATGAGCCTGGAGACATAAATTCCAATGTTTTTAAAGATCTTTGTAGGCTTTTATTACATGTGCATCATGATACCTCAGATATAAATATCCACAAATTAGGGAGTATTTGAAGTCTAGTATGAAGTCTAAATCTGAATTTTTGAGCAAACTGCTCAGATTTTAAAGGTGAAGGTTAAAGTCCAGGATCTGAAGACTACTTCAGTTGCAGAGTAGATGTGACTAAGATGAAAATAATAGCATTTCTGTTTGGGTGCAGCACAAGACATTGACAGTATACTGTTTCCAGTAACATGATTGGTCATGAGGATTTTGGAGGGTGGCAATTCTTATTATAAAATCTAGAATAAATTGATGTATTTAAAATACTAAGAACATTTTCCCCATTGCTTTTCTATAACTTCTATTTATGAACTTCAATTATGGTTCTGGGCTTCATTTTCCTCCATGCACTAGAAGAAATTTGGACTTATTACATCCCAAGTCTTTTCAGCATCTATCACAAATGTAAATGAACAGTCTGTAGTGTTGCATGCTCTCTGGATTGCTCTGATGATCATGTTGCCATGGTGATAACAGAGCATACAGGTTCATGAGACAGTATTAGTAATGCAGCAGTTTGAAACTTAATCAATGTACTGCTACTTCTCTGTATTTCAATATCACTTCAGCAAAATTGAATTCTAGTCAGTTGTCAGTCCAGTTTATTTCCTATGGATTTCTTCTACAAAATTTCCCTCTTTATTCTAGGCACTGATCATGATATAGTAATTGAAATCTGTAGTGGTCTGTCATACTAATTATATGATCGTCTTGTAGCAGGCAATCTTTAGCTGTTGTATTCAGCAGCAAACTGGTGAGCAATATTGCGGGCAGAATACATAGATGATAACTTTTGTGTAGAAAAGATTCTTTTTTCGGAAGATTCATCTTGGATAGTTTTGTTAATTTTGAAAAAGTTTAAGCATAGTGTAGTACTGGAAAATGACTGTGCCTATTAGAAGAAAGTTAAAACTGTCAAACCCAACCAAATGAATGTTGTCTCCTAGATCTTAAAAAATGAGGAAAAGGTATTTTATCCTTATGAAACATTAATCAAAAATACGCTCACAGCAGTACTTCAGATTCTTTTGCTTCTGAGAGAATTTTAACTTTTAAAATAATGCCACCAAATGATTATTGATAATTATTCATCTGTTGATAATGTCATTAAAGGTAAACAGCGAGATAGGAATCTATATATTTTTAGAGATGAATGCTGGTATGTAGTTAAAAAAATGCAAATTCTTCCCATGAGAACAGTTTTGATCATATTTGTTCAAGAGTAGGATAAAACCCTTACGTTTTCTGTACTGCATGTCAGTATTAAAAATTATCATTTGTTTTTTTTTAGAGTGCCACATTAATGACATTTAACATGCAAGGTTGTACAAAACTGAATTTATACCTATGAATCATAAACCACAAGAGCTCTTCTCTGAGAGTTTGTAACAACAGAAAACAGTGCACATGTATAACACAGCTGTGCCTAGACTGAATATAGGCCTGCAATTAATTTCAGGGTCTCTTCTTACACCACAAACATTCAGAAACAGCTTTTATTGGTTTATGAGGAGTAGCAGACTGCAGAGGGTAAATTCAGTTTGATAGGATCTCCAGGGTCACTTCTAGAAATGGCATAGACTCATAGAATCATAGAATGGTTTGGGTTGAAAGGGTCCTTAATGATCATCTAGTTCCAACCCCCCTGCCTTCCCCTAGACCAGGTTGCTCAAAGCCCCATCCAACCTGGCCTTGAACGCTTCCATGGATGGGGCATCCACAACCTCTCTGGGCAACCTGTCCCAGTGCCTCACCACCCTCCCAGTGAAGAACTTCTTCCTTAGAACTAATCTAAATCTACCCTCTCTCAGATTAAAACTGTTATCCCTTTGTCCTATCAGTACACTCCCTGTTGCAGAGTCCCTCCCCATCTTTCCTGTAGGCCCCCTGTAAGTACTGGAAGGCTGCTGTAAGGTCTGCCTGGAGCCTTCTCTTCTCCAGGCTAAACAACCCCAACTCTCTTGGCCTTTCCTCATAGGAGAGGTGCTCCAGCCCCCTGATCATGTTTGTGGCTCTCCTCTGGACCTGCTTGAGCAGGTCCATGTCCTCCTTACGTTGGGGGCCCCAGAGCTGAATGCAGTACTCCAGGTAGGGTCTCACGAGGGCCGAGTAGGGGGGCAGAATTGCCTCCCTCGACGATGTCAGAAGACATTGAAGCTGAAATGAGACTATACCAAAATATGTAAATCCTGAAAGTTTCTACTCTTTTTGTAGTTAAGCAGTACCATCTATATGTGACAGGTTCCAATTTTATGGTAGTGATAATTTAGATGTCTGTAGCTCTTTTCATTTTACTTAAATGGATTTAATTATTGGTTTGTAAAAAAAAAAAAAAAAGAGCTATCTTTCGAATAGACTGAGGGGTAGAAGCTGCTGTTACCAGGTTACAGACGAGAAAGTGGAGTACCAAAAAGGGGTCTCTTTTCTGTTGGGTTATTCAGGGAGTTGTCACCTTAGCCGGAAACAGACCTCTGAAGCCCTTGCTCATGATCTCTTCTAGCATCTGGAACATGTTTGCTCTTCAGGCCTGAACAGCTTGCAGTGCTGTGGCACACAGATTAGAGAAGACAGAACTTTTAGCTTTGCATATACTTGTGTGTGTTGTTTTAAACTACTAAACTAAAACCAGTTTGCATTTATTTAAATTTGGAAAGCACAGGTTATGGAAGAGCAGAGATGGAGACCTTTAAAAATGCATGCGATTGCAAGGTTAACTAGTTTATGAAATTCTGTGGACAAAATCAACCTTATGGACTCAAAACTAGTAGGTTGGAAGCATAGGATCTATTTCTTACCAGGTATTTAGGGTATAAGCTTTCAGAAGTTATGTAGCCTCAGCGTTTTAGTTTCCCCACCCAATAAAATATCTTTCTCAAGTTATATTGTAGGGCTACATTAATTCCTGGATGAAATAATCTGTAGCGTACAGTGGTCTCCAAACTCCTTACACATAGACTAACTGTATCTTACACAATGTACTGAGCAAGTACTTTCCTTTTAACCTCCTGCTGAACAGGTGGGATGCCCGTAAGAAACAGCTATCACAAAAGCAAAGATATAGAGGGCAGAACATGACCTGAGGGGAATACAGGGAGGAAAATCACTCTGAGGCAGACCTGGATGTACAATCACTCCTTAAGTCTCATTTCAGTTCTCCAAAATAGCTCTTATGAAGGTTGCTAGTAACAGACTGGTTTGGGACCCGATCTTAACAGCCAAAAAAGTAAAGGCAAAGAGGTGTTACCTTTTCTTTACTGCCCTGTTTTCATGCATAGCTTTTGCCAAAAATCTGTAGGGCATACTACTCTCAAGAGTATGCGTGCACAAGCAATGTGTACAGTCAGACCCCAGTGGGTTGCAGTAAGTGTTCTCTTTGACTCCTTCAAGGTTCTGAATCCCAAGCAACCACATAGTTTGGCCCCTCGTCCCCTCCCTTCAGATAAGCCTACAGTAGTTTAGAAAGTTTCTCAGGAAAATGCAATTAGTAACAAGATTTAATAAAAGAAAAACAACTAAATACGAGGAGAGGAGTCGCTATTCTTTTGTTCTTCCTATGTAATGTAAGATAATAGTGAGAAAGCGATTACATTACAACTAAATGAATTAAACAAAGCTCCAAAACATAAATTAGAATTTAACTGTGCCATTAAAAACTAATTTAATTTGCAAGCCATCATTACTAGATAATAAAGACTTACTGCAAAATGCACAACAATCTCTTGTGAACACAGGAAAAAAAGCAAGCAATAAATCTCATTGAGCAGATGAGTTTCTGTTACATTAGTAGAGGAAAAAAAATGCTGAATGGATGTTTTAGTACATAATGAGAATGAGGAAGTAATGGAACAATTGGGCAGCTTAATTCTGGCCATAAATGGTTTTATAGTTAAGGGAAGACCCTAGGGAATATTAGAAGAAAATGTATGCAGTATTGATTTTCTTGGTATGAAACTTTTTTGAATCAAAATAGCTTACAAATTTACAGTTACATTAAGTTAACATACACTAGATGTTATCCTTAGTTTCAGAAAAAAGAGTTGAGGGCTCCAGCCAACTTTTTATGTGGAGATGTATGGCGTGAGAATACACAGCATGAGTGCACGTACATCAAAAGATGCTCATTCTCCTCAGACAAAAAGAGCCTTCAGGATGATTAATACTTTTCTATTTTGCTGGAGTTTCATCTACTATTGAATTTGTGTACTAGCTGGCGTAGAACCTGCTTTCGGTTTGCGGATGTGAGCAGACATTTGCTCTGTTTCTGCAGTTTCCCTTTGCTTTTGTTTTTTCTGTGTAAACTTATATTGGTCCCTATTACGTCTTGCAGTACGTGTCGGAAAACGTCATAATCTTTGTATTTCTTGATGCATTTAATATAGTTGCTATAGGCAGCACGTGCCTTGGTGGTGCAACCCAGTGCCCTTATTTTGGCACGGTACCACTGGCAGATAACGCCAAGAGCCAAGTTCTGCAGGAACTGCCATAAATAATTTTGTTGCCATGCTTTCGTTATAGGGTAGTGCCAGCAGATGGCAGTCCGGTACTTTGCTTCTAGTCTACTAGCGGTCAGGTTACAAAACTATAGTTTTAATTTTAATGCAATTAATATTGTTGCTAAAAGAAATGCTTTTCGCTTGATTATTCCAATGGTTTTGTTTCCCTCTCTCCCCTCTTTACCAAGGCTTTGGCAGGAAGTCTGCCCCTCTGCCTTCTCTTCTGTGTGATACCGGGGTTCAAACTTTACCTCCAAACTGTGGTTGTGTGAAACTGAGGGTAGGTGTATGTCCCCATGGCATTGACAGGACTATATAATTTATAAGCTTCATATTTTAGGACTCATTCCGTCTGAGTAATTTTAATCACCCTACCTGCAATTCTCCCTGTAGTATCGTGAGGTCAGCCACTCTCTCGCCTCACTGGCTGTGTCATGTTGGTGTATGAAGCTAAAACAGCTGCCATGCTCGATCACAGAGGCATAAGGAATGTAATTTGTAGTGTAGGCCCAACTCTTGCAAACACTTAAGCATATGCACAACTTCAGGCATGTGAGTTGTTTTTTTAGCAGTTGGAGCTACTCATGGATTTAGTTATCTATAGACTTAAACATCTTTGCAGGATCGGGGCATTGCTTGTAAATCAACATGTAGAACTGGTCAGGGTGCTTTAATCACTTTGGATACAAAGAGCTGTATTAATGACAGTTGACATTATTTTACTGAAAAATATCCTTTCTGACTCATTGTAGCCACCAGGTGAAGAGTCCTCAAAGAGAAAGAGAATTCTTATCTCTAAGCTTGCACTGTTCATTTTATTTTTGCTTTGTTTATTATTTATGTGTTGCCATAAATGCTTCTCATGCTGCTTCTTTTGGTGCATACATAATACTCACCATAAAAACATCTTCCAATACAACAGCATAGACCTTGTCTGTTTAGGGGTGTGACTTTTCCTGACAAGAGAGAGCATTTGGGAACTCAGGGGATTCTGGAAGCTATGGCTGAGCAGAATAATTACCCGTTATCTCCTGGGCTGTCATTTTCACCAACTTTTCCCAGTGCAGACTTGTGCAGAGCAGCGGAAGGGAATGTGCTAGAGCGTTGGCAGAGGTTTCCAGAAGGAGCTTGAAATCTATCAACACACATGATTGCATTTGGGAAAAAAAATTAATAATATCGTAAACCTTTTTCCAATATCACTTCTTCTTCTGTCTAGACATGACTTTACACTGGAGGCAAAGTTGGTGACGTGCATTAATGATATACACTGAGTGTAACTTCATTTAGACAGATGTGCTACTCCTGAAATGAGATGGTCAACACCAGTGACCAGCGAATAGACTTACATGATGAACTAATATAATCTGATCCCAAGGCCAAGGTTTTACTGCTTGTGTTGCTTTCCCTCTCTCCAAGCTGCATTGACATTGAATCCTCAGATAGCATTAAGCTACCACCACTGTGTTTTCTAAAAGTGAAAAAAAGCTAAACATAGGCTAAGAAAAAGAGATTAATAGGTTACAATATCGCCATGGGATGATGTTTAGAGAGTAGGCTTAATAATACTAGTAAAGTACTGTTATAAAAAGTTGGAGTGGGTGAGAATATGTATAAGTGTACTATGCTGTACCGTTCCTTCACTCTTGCTGTGACACCAGTCTTATCTGAAAAAGTACTACGATCAGCTGCCCCTGAATTAAATAATATCTAACCCTATAATTAGTGGTGTGGAAACTAGCTGGACTTCAGAGTGCATAAAATGTTGGCATAATTTGTCTCAGACTTAAGGTATGGTGCAATACATGCTTACTGGTAAATTGCCTTTACAGGTATGATTCCACTGAAGAAAATAGGACTGCTTGTGTGACTGCAAGTACTATTGCAGAATTAGTCATTAGATTGCTCTAGCGTATCAGGACTGGGTAGGTTATATAATGCACAACTATAACACAAAGAGTGATTAAAAAACAGGTAATCACCCATAATGCTAATGAGCTTGTTGCCACAGAAAATAAATGTCAATTAAAATTCTTATGAATTATTTACACAATTGCCCCCCCCCCCCCCCCCCCCCCCCCCATTTGATTCGAAACTGAGTGTTAGCTTTAGGTCAGAGTTTTATGTGGAGATCTGTAACCCTTCTGAGCTGCATATGCACTCATTAGCTACAGGCACATTTGCAAATGTGCTGGAGTTCTCTCTTGTAGCTGCCAGTCTATTAAATAAAGATCAGGTTCACTCCTTGAAGCCCTGCTGCTATGTTGCCTCCTACAGGAATGTGCCTTACACAGTTCTAAAAGCTGTCTCGGCCGAAGGATTCTTTATCAGATTTGAGGAAATGACCAGCTGTCAAATTAACAGATATGAGGGTTGCTTTTTATTTTACTTTGATTTCAGGCAATTAGTATTCAGCCTCTAGCAGTAGTGTAATTATCCACAAAATATTAAAAAATTTGCAATGCTCTGTGTGTGTGTAATGCCTACCTTTACTCCTTGTGGTTGTGTGAAACAAATGAGAGATGCAATCATCTGAATAATTCTTAAGTAGCGATATTTCACAAATGTGTGAAATTTCTACGTGCCTCCTGAAGCGTATGCCTTGAGGTATTTGTCACACTTGGCCTCTTTAACATGGGGGAGTAATACATGTCACCATTTCTGACACTGTCACGATAGATTAAATGAGAGGATTGGGATGTCCTATACATGTTTCAAACATGTAAAAGGAACATAAAGGATGGTAACTTTTTTAACTGTCACAGTGAAAATTGTGGAATTAGATTGGCTGGTGGTTTTTCTTCTGTTCTGTTGGTTGTCTATAGCTGTGATTTGGTTTTGCATTTCAAAACAAAGATCTATAATCTGAAGGTGGCCAAACAACGCTTTTCTTGTTAGCCACTAGTAGACAATTGGGTGGCTTCTGTGAGGACAAGTGGACCACCATTGAAATGGAGCCTGTGTCTTGCCTCCAAGAAAATATAGTCTTTCCTCTCATAGGAACCTTTCTTTCTGTGTTGTCATATCTGTTGATTGTTTTTATTATTATTATTTTTTTTAGGAGCAGCAATTCAGATTTGAAAAATTTCAGTCGCAAGTGTAGTGTTTACTAATGAGCAGGATTTTGTTCTTTCTGTTCTATTAGTGGCATTCCTGGCCAAGTTTCACTGGCTGGATCAGTCAGGTTCATGGCCAGTCAGGTGATACTGAAGACCTTACAAGAGTACGATGGACTGTAGGATCAGTTTGACTGTAATGGCTTGGGAAAAACAACAAACCATTACTGCTAATATTTAGATGTAACGGAAAAGACCTCGTAGAGTCTCTTTGGTCCAGATAAACTTTGCATTGTTGGAAGTTAAAACAGAGCCTGTCTTTGCATGCAAAGTGTGTGTATTTGGCCTAGGAGTCACTGAAGGACAAAATGTTATTCTTTTCCCCAAAATAACTGCAGAGCAGACCTAAGCCTTCATTAGCTTTCTCTTCCCCAAATATTTCCCAGTTTGGAACATTACTGGAGTCTTTTATTTGTTATTAGTAATTTATTATTTGTTAAAAGGCGGTTTCATTGCATTGTTGAGCTTTCAGGATCTGGTCTTGTATACTGCTTCTTCCAGGGACAGGGGCATGTATGAGAGAGGGCTCATGTTCAGGTACTTGTTACACTGTGTGGATACTCTCTGCTGTAGCTGCTTGTGTGAAGTAGAGAACCGGTATATTGACCACAGAAATGTTGGTTCTGTTGCTCTTGGGTAATTCTGGGAGGTTTTTTTGCCTTTTCAACATTTCTGAATTGAATGGAAGAGGGGGAAGATGAGGAGGCAGACTTACATTTTTTTGCTAGTATCTCACTCTTGTGAAGTCCCAGATGCAATATAGCGGGATGGAAGTTACTGTTTTTCTCCTGAGATGTGTTACGGTACAGACAAAATACTTGAGGTCTTGTCTCTGCCCCAACAAATATTCAGGTATTATGGGCAAAGTGGAAATGTTCCCCCAGAAAAGGCCAACAGAAATTCATCAGAGAGTACCAGGCAACAGGGCATTTAGGACAGCCTCCTGCAGAGTGGGAGAAGAGGACTCAAAACTTCCTTCCCTGTCAAGCCTGGAGTGGGATCCAGATTTCAACTGCACAGTGCAGGTAGGTTTCCTGCCTGGGGGGATATGGTGAAAGAAAGGGACATTCCAACTCTCACTACTTTTTCCTTGGCTTTGTGATTTTTTTCCTACCTCCATTTCTTAATCCTCCCTACCATCTCTTCAGAACAGTTTTTAATCCAAAACCACAAAGGAAAGTTAACCAGAAATCAGTCTTATGGCAGCTAAAACTATACTACTGATGAGTAAAATATTCAACGATAATGGCTTCTTACTATTACTGGCATGGCACAGAAGGTTTGGGGTCAAAGTGGTGTTACCAGTGCTTGGGAGCTCTCAATAGTACAAAAGTTACTGGGATAATGCTGACAGCTCTGGGATTTTGTATTTCTTAGTAAATCCTGTCTCAGATGTCAGGATTTGGTTTTTATTTTTCCTTTTTCCTCCTAACAGTATGTTTATGGGTTTCTCAACAATATCCTGGGATTTGTGCTTCTGTAAAGCCAGTAAGAGTGATGCGGTTAATCTTCCTCACTGCTTTCCAAATGTATACCCTGTTTCTCAGAGTTCCTAAATAAGTATTTTGTATTAGCCTATGTATATTTCTGCTTGCCGTCTTCTTCACATCCTACTTTCCCAATTCTGTTTCATTTTATTAATCAGTGAGGTACGTATTATAAATGTCACTTTCATAATACCTAATCTAGCCCAGTATTAGAATAATGTCCTTTAATTTCTATGTGCTTAAACATTGTTTCTTGTCCTTTTTTTTTTTTTATATATATAAAAAGGAGCCAATTGGCCAAAAGTTGAGGAATTTCACATATTCTTTTCAATTCTCTCTTCTGAGTAGTGCCTTTTACCATACAGCAGCAACTACTGAAAAAAAAATATGTGCTGGCAGAAAGGGAGCTTTTTTAAAGAAACCTGAGTTTATAGCATACCATTTTCTGCATTGGAATGTTAAAATGCAAACCTTTTCAGCAGTCGCCTCTCTGTCCATTGAAGATAGAGTTCCCTTTTCTTGTTATTTTGTCTGTAGATTCATTATCTTACCTTTTCCCAAACTGAATTGCATAAGCCACTTATCTGCCCATGATTCTAGTCTAGCCAAGTCCCTGTGAATTTTATTGCTTCCCTATTGTGTATTTGTTGATTCACCCGTTTTATATCATCAGCACATTTCATCACTTTACTGCATTTTCCTCCTTTCAGGTTTATAAAGTAAACAAAATCAATACTAACGTTACGGTATTCCACAAGTCAACTCCTTCTGTTTGGAACTGCTTGTAGTCATAAGTACCTTCTGGCTCTAGTATGCTAGCTAGTTTTTATCCACTCAAGCGGCTCATCTCCTAGATCTCATGTACTGAAGTGAATATGCAACAATTTGCAAAGCATCTTACAGCATTCTTTAGCAGAAGCCGAACACTGCTTCCAGTCAGGACTGAAACAGGCTGACCAAAAAGTTGTGTAAGCTCTTCAAAAAGCAAACAAATTCAGAGAGATTATCCCTAGAGGTTACTTATAAAGAACAGAAGAGCTCTAAAGCACTCATATCTGCTGCCTCTTTGCCCATTCTTGTCTCTGTGTTACGAGGCTTTTCTGTATATCATTACATGACAGGACAGTCAGTTTTTAGCTCATGAAAATTGGTGAAGCTTGACTAGTCTCAATGGTGTTATGGTGACTTATACATCATTAGCACCTGGCTCAGGCTGCTTAAGTGATGAATGACATTAGAGCCCTGCCATGATGATATTTGCTATCCCTGAATATGATTTTGTGACGTTAGTATTAAGTATCATGGTTACACGTACGCATGGTGATCTTCCATAGTGATCAAACTCAACATACTCTATATCAAGAAGGCAAGTCCCTGACATTTGTGCAAGGGCAACTGTTAACTCCAAATGAGTAATAGACTGTTGTAATTTCTTCCACTGGTCACTGAAGAAACTGGACAAACAACATCAAACTGCTGCTTTTGTTTTCTCCAGAGTAGAGCCAGCCAATTCTCCAAAATATTTACAATCAATATAAAAATAAACATGTCTTTACAAAGTCATAAAATATTACGTTGCAGCAATGCCAGCTATGTCATGTTTTACATGGTATTTAATGAGAAGCTTACACGTGAACCTCCATCTGGAATGAGATTCATTAGTCAATGAACCTATGAGGAAAGAGCTTGTGAAAGAAGGAGGGAGATCTACGTGTGCCTTTCTTTTTGCTAAAATGCACAAAACCAGCTGGCATGAATGAATATGTTCTAGGGAATTTAATTTTGAACAAGGACTGGACCCTGACATGACAGTTTCCTTTAGAGTGGGCACTTGGTCTCATTGTACCAGTCATTTCACAAAAAAAATAATAGTGAGGGACAGTCTACCCATAGAAATACAGAGTTTCAATAAACAAGACAAAGTCTGGAAGCGAGGGGAGGGAAGCATCAAGACATGAAGTAAATTGATTACAGTCACACTGTAAGTAAGTGGCTTTAAAGGAGTTTTATTTATATCCTTTGAGAAATAATACATTTTAAGCGAGCCTTCAAAAAAAGCTGAGAGATTCATATCTTCATGAAGTCCATCCTATTATATCCAGTGGCACGTACAAATCAAACAGAATTTCTTCACTGCCCTTTGACTCCACAATAAATTCCAAACACAAGAGAGATGCTATCTTTTCATTTCCACAATATGAATCTTATCTTCCCTTCTATTTCTAGTTCGTGTACTTGTGTCTGACATTAACAGGACTGTCCGTTGGCAATAATGCCTAAAACAACTTCTGGTGTAAAATATAGTGGATGAAGGGCTGGTCTGCATGTTGCAAGCATTGTTGGCTGAATTTATTTGCCTTTAAAAAAAGAAGAAGAAGAAAGTCTATACTTCTGCTTCACCAGAAGCAGTACCGTGTCTACAACTGTCTGGCTTTTGACGTTTACCCAATTCAGTTTTAATGCTTAATTGTTATAAGGTGAGCTCTTCTTCTTTGTCATTATTTCAGGACTGTCTGCAAGGTCTCTGAACAGGGTGAGAAGCAGGATAACAGCAAAGAGCCAAGCTGAGCCATGTTTAAATCTTTGTCCTTTCACAACAACTATTCTTATGCCTACTGTTCTCTCCCTGAATTGCACAGCTTAATTGTGTTTGTCAGCAAAAAGGACAAATTGGGTTTTAAAGGTGCATTGGGGTTTTTCCTCCTGACATGTCTGTTGGCTGTAATGAATGGAAGCAATGCCTCCTGCATTTTGCAACACATTTGGACTGGAAGATCTATCTAGTCACTCATCCACTTCATTCTTCTGTATTCTGTGTTTCCTAATACTCCATCAAAGTGGTGGATTCTCTCTTCTCATAAACCCATCACTCAAAATTACTATGTTCTTCCATCCAGGAACCGTCAGTGTTACCATTAATAGAAATGAGAAGACAGCCAGTCACCTCACTGAGACCACTGCTTGGCTTAGTGAACCTTATGGTTTGCATAATGTGTTCTGTAGGCTTGATTCTCCATTGCTTTCACCTTGAGTAGCCACGCATGCCCATATAAAATGAGTGTTCAGAATGGTCTGATTTAGCATCCAGTCAGGGTAAATGTCAAGGAGTGCAGGGCAGTGTAGAAGCAAATGTTTCTGATTTCAGTGTATTTCAGTGAAAATGAAGAATGTTTTTTCTGGGTATAATTTCCCTGATAATCCTGTTTTGAGGTGCCATTCTTAGTCAGGAATGAAGGGTATAAATAATTCAGATACTGCCCTTCACAATTGTATAATGCAGTATGTTTTACATATTCTTAACTAGAGTATAACCACCGTCATATTTTTCTGTGCAGTGTTAATTCACCGCTGCTACCATAGCAGGCAAATACCTTGTGCTATCACAGAGCACCTCACTGGCTAGCTGAAGGAGAGAGCCACAAACTAATTTACTAATTTTGTTGATCTCAAGATATTTCAGTCCAACAGGATTTCACGAAGGAAGCAAACACAAATACACTGTAATATGAAAAACATCCAGGCAGTATTTGAATGGTTGCAGCTAGATTCGTACTAGCAGTCCTTAGTCCTCAAACATGTTTTGGTTTTGAAAATTTCAGAGTCAGTAGACAGAGGAACCTGTGAGTTCCTATTAGCTGTTACAAGTCCCACATTGGTCTTTAATTAGCAAGTAAATAACAGTGATGGAGACCGAGAGGACCACAATTCACAGTGAGTGTTTTTGTGAGACAGCAGTAATGAACTCTCCCTTTTGAGGTGCATTAGCGACGCAGTTTCATTACTTGCTGACTGTACCCTAAGCTACAAATTAATTTCTTTTGTTCCAGATGCAGTTAGCCATGTACCCATGTGTCAGCTGTCTTGAGAATGTAACCGGATTAGGTGCTGGTGGTGAGGAATGCTCCTCCAGTTTTCATAGCAGCTGACCCATCACGTACACTAAATGGAGTTCAGTTGCTCTGTGGTCAGAGGCAGAGTAAATTAAATTGGTCAGATTAAAGTAGACTGTTGCTAGTAACGCATTTCATGGGTGCCTCCTGCTCTCTGTCTGACTTGGTCTCTGTGAGGCTGCTGCATATAAAACACTCAGAAAAGACAATTTTATATATTTGAAAGAGAAAAAAATCATAGCCTGAAATAGCACATTCTTTCTTTCTAACTGACAAGCAATATCATAAAGGCAGCTGCTAGGAGCATAGCATGTCTGTCAAAATGTAAATTGTTTGTGACTGAAGCACCCTTCTGCAGAGATACAGAACCTGCCTCTTCAAAGGAACTTCTTTGAAACAAAACTGTACAGATATCATACCTCATGGTAGGAGAGCCTACAAGTGAGCCTTTAAAGCTATCTCCCATGATTTCCTTAGAATTTATGGTAGATTATATTCCAGGATATGTTATTTTTAGTGCAAATTTCTACAAAGTTGGTTTAAAAAATGTGTAGATGCAGTGAACCTGAATGGAGTCCCTACCTTCCCCCAAAACAGCATCAGAATGGAAATATTTTGACTAACAAGCTGATCCTCCTCCCTTTCAGAAAATTGGCTAGTGCAGATTCTCTCTAGATGGCAGTGGAGCTCTTTCAATGATAGATCTGCTTCCTTCCCCCACCTTCTTTCCATTTCTTCTGGAGACTCATTTCCAGCTGTACTGCACTGTGATTTAACAGGGCTTTGATGCTGTAAGATGTTGGCGGGCACAAATCAGACTTTTTTTTCCTAAAAGGATAATATACTGCTTTTTCAAAGTCAATTAACACTTAGGGCAAATGAAATGGGGAGAGCTAAAGGTCAATTACTAAAGGATGGCCACGAAAACCTTTCTGGTTTACACAGCATTCATCCAGGGATTGTAGATCACTGGGAAAAGAAAGGAAATAGTAATTAGCTCATTTCATTTCTTGATGGTTACCAATAAGGTGGTTTAATACAGCTTATCTGTTTTATTTTCTATCAAGTATGACTGGTGCTAATAATCATTCTGACCAGCCCAAGACTGTGTTGTTTCAAGGCATTGGACCGTCATCACAGTAGCTGCAAGATTGTTGTGACAATTTATGCACCAGGCAAATGTTAGCATAGAGAATAGCATTAAAACTTCAGGTTTGGGGTGCACTTAATAAGCTTTATGTGTAAAAGAAATATTGTAGCTGGGCAGTACAGCCATTAAAAAAACAAGAGCATGAAAGAGATGAAGAGTGACTGCCGTTTTTACCATCATTCATCCTCCTATTTAAAACAAGCAGGTAAGTTAAAACTGGGCCTTTGGAGGTATGTGGTATTGATTCATTGGCTTACCAGCTGCTGACTTTCCGTGGCATGACCATGATGCTGTTTTACAGGTGAACTGCTATGGATATAAAGATTTAATCAGACAGGGCTCCAGTGCTGCTTGGATTTATTGGCCTTCATGTTACTCATGTGAGTCACTCTGACATCAGTGGGGCAACTCACCAGTGTAAACTATGAGCAATGTCTAAATCCTTTTGAGATGTGTGCCTTGTTTGGAAAAGGGAGGTTCATGTCAAGAGAGCATACAGCTTAAAGGAGCCTTTAATAAAAATAATAGCAACAACCCCAAATTAAAGGACTATTCATAACAAAATGAGGTAGCAGATTACTGTCTTGTCAGCTTAATGGTGACTATATGTGAAAATGGCCAGACTTGACTTGAATCCGTGCTTTCCACTTGCCTTTTGTGTGTTGAACAGCTTTCCAGGCAAGACTCACACTTAAGATTGCAGTCACAGTTCATTTCTATCTATTTTAAAATAACTCTGCTGAGTTTAATAACCTTTTCCTTTTTGAATAAGGAGTTTCTGTTTGCAGTCACATGAAAAGAAAAAAAGGCCAGTGCTACAGGCGGCAGCAGATTATTTCATGCCTACCTACTCAAAGAGGGTTTTACAAGAGCACAGGGGCTAGGCAAAGCACATAATGAGCAAACTCTTGTGAGGTAAATTATTATTTAGGATTCTGAATGGGCCCTTAATGTGTGGGGGAAACTATACTGCCAACTAGTTGTGTGTGGCACTTGACTTGCAGGTAAGTAGCAACTTATCTGATAGCTGTCATCCCTGCCTCATTTCATTGTCTGAGACAGCGGGGAAAGGAAGAAAAAACGTGCTGGACCTAGAAGTCATGCTCCCTTGTTTGCTGCTGTGTCAGAGAGACAGACCTCTTTGTAGCCATGAGTGTCCACGTGTAGTGCACTAATTGTCTGCCCCCACCTACGTGCGGCCAGCTATCTTTGTCCTTTTGGTTTGCAAAGCACAGCAGCCCGGCTCTTGAGCAACAGGCACCGAGACACAGTGCCTAATTTGTTTCCTTGAGTTTACAAAGGGAGCGAGGATCAAACGTGGAGCTCCTGTTCCTCAGCTACACACTATATCCCACTTTAAGGATATATGTAAACTTTTGTTACGGCAGTGACCGTAGTGCGGTGACTCTTGAGCTAACTAGGGAGTACAGAGGCTGCAGGTACATTTGCATTGCACAGTCCAATCCAAAGTGAGACGTTCTGCTTGAAAACATGGCAGCTGCGTGGGTGCAGCGTTTTCCCTGGACTGATTCACGCTGCTGGAAAGCAGAGAGGTAGCTGCTGTACCTTTACCGGGGAACTGTAGCATGTAGGGCTATTTCAGTGGTGTGTCTGCAGTAGCAAAACACTTGACCAACTTTCTGGGCAGGTTTTATAGCACATGCTAAGCTGTGTACTGGTGTGGGGTCATGCCTAGCTTACTTCTTACTCCGATGTTCACGTTTCTCGGGCCATATCTACTTATTTTGCAAAAGATTTTTGTTGAGGCAGAAAACGGGGGTTCAGGATATTTGTTTGGAGTGCTGAATGTCCAAAAAACCAGAACATGTCCACTGAGCACGTTCACATCAGTTGTACTGTGCCTACAACTGATCTGCATATGTATCATAACTCAGTGCAAGGGTCACATGTGGTGAAGAATACACATGTATCTTTTTGTGAAGGAAAAATGCCAGCTCTGCTGAGGTTGTCTCAGGTTTGTTACTGTAATGACCCTAGAGCAATTTTGGGGAACAGTCCTCAGGGTGTGAACCATTTCACCATGGTATCTGTTCTGTTGGCCGCATGTTGGGGAGCAAGAAATTCCAGCAGAGTGTGTGTCTGTAGATACACATGCAGGGAGATATATTTTCCCACAACTAGCAGAATTGTGAGACTGACTCCCCTCGCTCCCTTTTTTGGACTGATTTTGTTCTCCATTGAATGAGATAAGATCTATACTATGCTAGTAAAGAAAAAGGAAATTTGGATGCAACTTTTGTCTTCACAGCTTTGAATTACTAAGCTTGTGAGAACAGCTGTTCTTTATTTCAGCAAAATCAGGAAACGCAGAGATGAGCAACAATAAAAAAACCCCTGGGTGATCAAAACCAGTCCCTAAAGCTTTGTCTGTGTATACTGTCTTTGCATCTGAGCCAGCACCCGTTGAAATCAATGATACCTCCTTTTCTTTGTTGTTGATGGAAACAGCTTCAGGCAAAATTGGCAAGGTATGTTAGACCACAGTTTCCCAGTGTGTTATGTTTTAGAGAACCCGCTCTCCCACCAGCATATATAGTGTGAAATCCATTGTTTTACATGGAGTAAGCAAGTGAGAAATAGATATACTGGAAGATTTTAAATTGTTTGGTTTTAGTGTATGGATTTAGCAAATATTTTTGAAATATATTTGCAATACATTTCCATCTAAACCTTACAAGCTAGAAAAAAAATAAATATATTAGTTATAGTTCTCTGCAATAGTAAGTTTCTTTAAAAAAAATGAAACCTTTCCTCATGAGCTGATGTCAAGGTTCATTTCAGGCAATCTACCTGAGTAGATGCATAAAAACCAGGACAGCATGTGGCCATTGCCTTTTAAGACTCCTCATGGCCCTACTTGTGAGCCACTCAGATCAGTCAGAACCTTTCAGAAAACATGCATTTTATTCTGCAATCCAAATGATCAGGTAGCTAGAGAGAAGTGATTTATGAGAAAAGATTAAAGTCTCCCAAGAGTCAGTCAGTAATGCATTTGCACTCTTCACTGCTTTGATCGCTGTTGATAGTAGGGCCAGAGCTATGAATGTGTGTTTACTGGATCTTTCTAGTATTTCAGTATTGCCAGTGGATTGTAAGGAGTGTAACAAAAGTGAATTTAAAATAACAGAATTAATATTTCGTGGCTCTTAATTTGATAGAGAGGATTTTGTGAGATTGACAAGGCTTACTAATTCATCTGCTTTCCTGGTTGGAAGATGCATCTTTCATTTTCATTCAGGCTATGACAGAAACAACATTTTGGTTTCTTGACTTCCTTGGAATCTGCTCTCTTGTGGCTCTTGCCTATTATGAATAGGGTTTGGATTATTGGAAATGATTTTCTGGGTCTTTTGTTGGACACTGGGCTAATGTGACAAGGTCAATAGAATTAAAAAAAAAAAGCACAAAATTAGTGTCTGTTTTGCTCATCCTTTGTGTAGCTAAGAAGATAATTCAAAAGGTCTGTGAAGGTCTGGAATGGAAAAAAACCATGGCATGAGGATAAGGAAGTCTAATCACCTGTCTCAATGCCATTTCTCTGTCATCTTGGAGCTAGAAGGAAGTCTTAGGGTATCAGAAACCACATGGAAGCATGATATCTTATGGGCTGCACAAGTTTTGTCAGGTCTGGGAATATTCACGTGCATTCCCAGTCTTTACTTTCCTTTTCACGTAGAAAGACCCTGACGGGTGGTTCTTCAGGAAGCTGTAGCTACAGGAGTCTGAGGCAGTACAGCTTTGGGGGAGGAGGTTGAGAACATAATGAACTGAAAGTGGCAGGTGTGTTTGTGGAGGAGGCTCCCTGATGGAAAGCTAATGGTAGTCTCCTTTCCTTGGACAGATCTACAAGAAAGAGAGACTTTTTCTTTTCTTTTTTTTTTTTTTTTTTTTTAATTTTTCTTTTTAAGCTGTTTTGCAGGCCAGCTGGAAAAGGAGAAGGGAAGAGGCTGTGATAGAGAACTTCACCAATGGGGAATTTAACTGAAATAGTGTGTCAGCCTCATCTGATGCAACAGCCAACAGACTGTGGTTATCTGTACAGGATTTGAATGCTAAAGGGGCACTAAAGATCCTTATCCACTATGAAATAGGATTTGAATAAATATATGCTGCTGCTTTGGTTCAGGACAGCACCAGAAATGGTTGCTTACCTGTGTGGAACCACTCTTGATGTGGGTATTTGTTCTTTAACTGAGAGATCCCTAAAATACTCTTGGAATTTGGAGCAATTAATTAATTAATCACAAAATTGAGTTCACTGTGAGCCAACTTTTTAACATATCCCTAGTTTCATGTGCTTCAAAAGTGAAATAAAACCCCACCTCATTCTGTTCCCAGTGTCAGACTCAGAACAGTCATTGCCATTCTTCTTGCTCCTGGAAAGATGCAATTCAAAAAAAGTCTTATTTTGCAGTTCCTGAGGGAAGGAGTAATACTCAGGTTTTACTTTTTTATTTTATTTTCAGCAATGCTTTAATTCAAGTGCCGATTAAGCAGCACATATTGAATGATGCTGAATTTCTCTTATGTAATTCATATGGTATTTATATCACATTTCCTGTGGAATGAGTTTCAAGCAGGGGATTTAACCATATCTTCCTTGTCAAGCAGATACAAGTTGATTTTCTGAGGGTGTAAAATTATGTTCTCACACTGCTGAAGAAGTGATCTATGACCTTCTTTCTTGACACACCTTAGAAAATCTGTGAGATAGTCCATTTGTGTTGCTCTGGGTTGAGTGTTACATGTTTCATCATGTGATTCTAAATCTTTTTTTAAGGGGAGGAGCTCTTTTCTTCTTTTTATTATAATATAAGGAACGATGTGCAAGAGAATATAGAGCGTGTCAGAATCCTTTCAGATTCATCATTTCAATATTTCCTTCTGCTACAATGGTTTAATTAGAGTAGTCTTCTTTTGGTAAGGGCTTTTGTATATCTTTAATGAAACTGAAGAGCATGAAATGTGGTTTCCCTGCTTTTAAATGAAGCCACTTTTAGAGAAATAAAATGAGAAACGAAGAAATTGTTGAAGTCACAGTGCATGAAATTAAGAGAGCCCTGACTATATTGGCAACAAGTTTTTTCTTTAGTATTTTGATGACCATATAGCTGAGTGGTTTTGGGCTAATTGTGAAGAGATTTTCTTGCTTTGGTTCATATGCCTTTGACAGTTATATTCGCTTCAGGTTCATTTGAGCAATTCATAGTCCTGATCCTGCAGTTGTCTTGAGGCAGGTGGAGCTTTGTGCTCTGGTGGAGCCTCGCTGGCTCCAGCTAGGTCTTCTGTGTATAGAAGTTGTACTTGCAGGCAGGTACATTGAAATCAACAGGGCTCTGCACAGACCTGTGTCTTTTCCTGGATACAAAGAGTTGCAGAATCAGAGCCAATGTTAGGATTTTTGAAGTTGTTCGATGTAGTTGCAAATTCCCAATCCTCTGTGAAAAATCTAGTCCAATGCAGTGGGGTGAGTTAACCTTGGCTAAGGGCCAAACACCCACCCAGCCGCTCTCCCACTCCTCCTCCTCAGCAAGACACGGGAGAGAAAACAAAGGGGCTGAGAAAGCTCATGGGTTGAGCTAAAGACAGGGAGACCGCTTCGCAGTTACTGCTGGGGGCAAAACAGACTCAACGTGGCGAAGACTAATTTATTGCCAATTAAAATAGGTAAGAGCAGTGAGAAACAAAGACAAACATTAAAACAATGCCTGTCCTCCCACCCTCTCCCAAGCTCATCTTTACTCTTTTACTTTCTCTAACCCCACTGAGCAGTGCAGGGCGATGAGGGCATATGTCATGCTCTGAAAATTTTCCTTTCAGAAGTATCTCCCATGAAGAAATCTGCTTGTTCGGAAGCAAGTTGACATTTCTGTCTAAAAGAAAGATTATTTTTAAATAATAAAGAATTATTTTTTTTTTTTTTTTTTTTGCTTCAAAGCAGACTTGCCCAAAAGTGCTCACTATGGCAGTTTTGTTCTGCAAATTGCGCTTTCATCTAAATCAAAATGTTTCACAGAAATTTGCCATTTTGAATTAAAAAAAATAATTCTAAAAGTAAACACTCAAATTGAAATTGCATGTTACTTACACATTTTGTATTAGATGTCAACTTAGCGTCTAGGAGCATGTGCTTAATACCCCATAAACAGGGCTACACAGGACTTTGTGGCCACCTGGTGTGCTGAGTACAGTAGTACTGTCGTACAAGATGGTTCTTTATGTGCTTTTTTCGCTGCCCGTCGGTCATGGCACACACCACAAACCACAGAATACCTTCAATATCTTCTAGCAAACTTTAGACTCTTCCAGGGCTTCTGGGGACTCAAAAAATGACAAAATCCTACAGAGAAAAGGAGGAGAGAGAAATTACATAAATTAAAAAAAGCCGAGGCCTTAAAAAAAAAAAGGGAGAGTAAAAAAATCAAAATTCAATAGGGTTAACAGTGAGAAAGGGAAATTAAACATTCTGAGAGTTTAAAACAAAGATACGGTAAATTTCAAAATGCTACCTTTTTGGACTGTTTTGGAAGTATTTTTTTTTTTAAATGGAACAGAAGTTCTGATTTTCCACCACAAAAAAAAGTGCCAAGAGATGTTTTAATGAATAGAGTCCTAATTTTGAATGAGTACTCATCAGAACAGATCAGTATTCTACCATTTTTGCTAAATAGAATATTTCTTTTTAAAAGCATGTTGACAGGTGTCGGCTTCTTTTGAATTGTGACATTTCCCCATTAATTTTCAGTTTTGCATGTGTCTCTGAGCACTGTTTCAGTAACCTAAAAGACAAGTTCATATTCTTGATCACAGTAAAATTGTGATTCAGCAGTCCATTGGTATTAGCAATGTCCTTATACCCCTGTTGAACTTTACATATAGAGTGACTGACTTCAGTGAGACGTCAGTGCTGGGCTGATTTGGGATCTAAATCATCACAGGTTCCCTGAAGTCAAAGGAGCTGTATTGATTTAACCAACTGAAGATCTGGCCTGACAGGAACACAACCTTATATATTTAAATCAAAATTCAGTGCCTCTTCTGGTATTCTAATAGTTTTAAGTATATATCTCCAGTAATTGCTGCTTGGTAACATATTTGATCATCATTCAGCATAAGAAAGCTTGCAAGCTTCAAACGCTCATAAGCCAGTTCCATATTGTTTTAGTGGGGAAAATGAGAGAAGACCAACTTCTCTTGATGAGGGTGAAGTGAGAATCCATGAGGTACATTAAGAATTTAGCAGAGAAGAACATTATTTGGTCACATAGTTTAAACTGCTAGTAGTGTAAGCTTGACTGTGTGCGGTGACTAAATGGCAAATCACTAACCCCTTTCAAAAATGCTCAGTCTTTTTCCCTGTCTTGGACATTAAGGATCGATTCATGTAACAGAAAAATGATGGTAAATCAGGAGTACTGATGCATGAGAATGGAAATAATTGTTTGTGGTTTTCATGAGAAGATTGCCAGTTTGCAGGATTTAAATTGCATGCAAACTGTTTTTTACATCTCTAATTGAAGATGTGTTGTCTTTAGGGAGGGTTGACTTGACATTGACAAACTTCAGCAGAATACAAAGACATGAAAATGGGCTTGTGTTTGCCTTGAAAGTGATTCAGTGGCTCATACCGTGATGTTCCTTTTATTCCTAGGAATGCCGTAGGATGCTAAATTTCCTTCTGCATGAGACTAAAGGTGCTTGTTACACAGCAGTGGTAAGAGGTGTTGAAGCACAAGCAGGCCATGCAGAAAGACTTTGATTTGCAAAAGAAAAATCTTTTATTTTTGATATTAAAACAAGTACAAAGGATCATTTTGAAGTGACGGTGTTCATGAGGTTTTCTTTTTAATGAGTAAAATTCATTCTAGAGCAGACACAAGATGTTCTATAGATTTTATTGTTTAAAACTTGATACTCATTAGACTAGGAGGTCTGTGTGGATTTAGGAGAGCTTCATCCTGTACAGACATAATTTGGGAATCTTATCTCATTTTTTGAGGTGATACAGCAATGTGTATTACTCATATTTATTAGAATACAATATGTATTGCTAAATAATGGACGACTTCTGCAGGTTTTTTTTTTTCAAGGTTCCTGTATCTTTTTCATTCTAAAAATTGTACGTCATGCTGTTTGATTTTTTTTTTTTTTTTTTTTTTAAATATCTAAGGGACAGGATTGGATTTCTTGTATACCTGTTAGGATCACTTGTTTTTTTTAGAGGAGTCATTGCTATAAGATTTGATACAGTGCATTGATATAAGATGGTGTAGTTCCTAGGAGCTGAACATTTTGTCAATAAAAGTCAAGGCATGATATAAGAAGATAAGGAAGATAGTGTGAATTCTAAAAAAAGGGTGCTGTTAGCCCAAGGACATTGTCTTTTGATATGGCTAAGCCAGGACTGAATTGGCTTTCCTGAAGTTGGCTTTGAACAGAGACAAAATTTGTTGCATTTGTCTTTAGCTGCCTGTGAAGATGTACTTATGTTTATTGCAGCTATATGCTTTGGTACATATTATGTTGCTGCTAAATGAATGTTAGCCTAATTTTCTTGCTTTAGATATTTAATAAAAATAATGCATAATTACATATTGATGTTAACTTTATTAAAAATGATGCTAAAAGCACAACTGGAATGTGGTAACTAGTAATGTATAGCACATTTAATTTGTGAGGCTACAGATTTACAGCAGGGCTGCATTTCTGCAGTATGTTGAATGTAGAGTATAGAGCAAATACATTTGCAAGCACTGATACAATTTTCTTAAGAAAACAGAGTAAAGCATATTATTTCATTGCGAAAACTACTTTATACAGATAAGCAAATTATAGAAACTAGTTCAACAAAAGGTTTAGTGAATGTTCATCATAAGAGAAGCATACCATTGATAATCTCTCCTAGCCTGGAGGCTGGAGATGCAAGAATTACTTTCTGTTCTATTTCACCCACTCAGTTCTTTTCTATTTGTATGAGAAAGACAGGAAATCAGCTAGAAATTACAACCTAACCCGTATTTTCAAGTGGCAGTTTTTGAGAAGGGAACATCAATAACATGTTGTTAGAGACCGTGAGACGATACAGGCTTATAGGGGCTTCTAGAGAACTTTTTGTAATGAAGATATGTTTCCTGACTGTAATCTTGAGATTTACATTGCCTGTTTAATCATCTTGTCTGTCTGTCTTCTGAAAAGGGATAGAAGTGAATGTAGATATAGCAGGTCCATAACAAATAATAATGTATGGCTGGTTGCTCAACACATGCGTTTTCATCTGATTGTTCTTGAAGATGAATGAGTGGGTTATTCATGCCTTGTCTAAAATAAATTTGCATTTATGAATTGGCAGAAACAGACATATTCTCTGGACGACTGTTAAAGTGCCTGGTACACCACCAAGGACCTCAATGACTAAGCTGTCAGTGGATATTATTATTAAATCCTAGGGACTGAAAAGCCTCAGAGAACGTTGTTACAGTTTGATGAAGATTAGATTTTTGTCATCTTTACCTGAACTGTGTTTCACCTTACTCTGTGGGTAATCCTCTGATTTCTTAGTTTGCTCACAGAGCGAGAGTCTCTGAAGTATGAGTAGCCCTTAGGTTAAACATACCTTATTACTATAGTCTGAGCTTGGCCCTTGACCCTCACCCCTTGTCCCTGCCCAAGAAACTGCAGATTTTCGTCTAGCTTTAGATCATGAAGAAAAAGGAAGGGCAAATTTCTAGAGAAGAGCACCTTGCTTTGTCAGGGTAGCATGTTGTGAATACATCTGTTGCTGTCATTAAACCAAAGAAAAAAGAGAAGTCGTTGTAATAATACTGTATGTTTCAAAAGATTACTTAAAATGTTCAATATGCATGTAAAGAGTATGTGAGTGTATTATATTATTTCATCTTGTAATACCTTAGTGTAAGTAGAATTGCTCCTCTGAAGGGAAAAATTATTAGAAAAGGCACTTGCTGACTCTGCAGAAAGAATTTTACTTTTAAAAATAAGAATACAGCTGCAAATACTGTCTGCCAGCCTCTCAGGGAGGAACCATACATGTGACAGGGCTCCATACTGTAAAACAAAACAAAACAAGAGCACAATGCATTCCATCATTTGAAAAAATGGGGGATTTTTGCATTTATGTCTGATTTCAAAGTACAGTTAGGGAAAAGGATGTCTTGATTTGGCCACAGGTGCTAACACAAAGATTAACATTTTTCTTCTTTCTTAAAGCTCCTGCACAGCAAGCAAAGGAAAAGAGATTTTCTGTGAATATATAAAATTTCACATCAGGCAAAACTTAAGATTTTAATTATATTTATCTAAATGATCTTTATTCAAATTGGGAATAATTTATACCTAAAATAATAGATAATAAAATCTTTATTGTTTCTTCAGGTAATATCCATCATTTCAGAGAACTGGACTAGTTTCAGGAAAAAGCCAACCAACAACAAACACAAAGAAAGCACTTTTTGGAGCTGTAGTTTTGGTGCACACACAATCTGAACATGTCAGTGCTTGCAAGAGGGAATGACAGATTGGCTCTTAAACAACAAGAACTGTATGTTAACTTTTCATTCTTTCTAGCCACACATGCAACCTTGAATTAAAGCTCCCATATATCTGCATGCAGCCTGGGTAGGATATTTAAAAGCACTTCTTATTGGCGTTCATGTGTTCTGGTGGTTTCAGGCAAATCTTTACAGTGGATTTAGTGGAAGCAGAAGCTTCCCAGAACAGTTAGTAAGTCTGACTACTATTTACACTTGTTGTTTTATTTTACATTTGAACAAAACCCCCTGAAATCTGGCCAAATAATAAAAAAAATCTGCTTATTGGAAGTCAATTTTCATAAAATAATCCCTTTAGTAAAATAGCTACCGGAATACTTTGCACATATCAGAATGGTAAAATAAAAGTGATGCAGCTTTATATCAATATTAACATTTCATTGACACTGTCTCCCTGCACCTGCAGATTTATTATAAAGCATACTTATCCATGTAACAGTTTTAGATAATCTAAATCATATTGTAACAGCTTTCTAGACTCCAAGGTGTTGATTTTGTTGAGGGCCTTACTTCGTGTAAAACTGTTTGGTTTTTTAAAGTATCCTGTTTATGGGACTGTTCCAAAGAAGGGAGAGCTCAAGAAATCTCTGTAACACCTTTGGATGAAATGGATACCGAAAAAAAGTAAAGAGAAAGGATGAAGCCCATCAGTCCCCAGATTGGATTCCCTTCACTTACATCTGAAAGAAAACGTTATCTTTCTGGAGGTAGGAATTAACTGTGTGCTACTTCTTTCCCATTCCATTTGAAATAGTAATACAGCCCTTTGATATTTCACTTTGGCATATCTTCAGTTAGATATACACTTTTTTAGCTTCTTTGAAAAATAACCTGTGTAACTCAGAGGTTTTCCTGGACATTAGTTTTAAAAAATGACACTAGGTCCTTAGAAGGTTTTTGCTCAGAGTTGTTTGGGACTTGTTGAGGTTAACCACACACAAAAAAAAAAAAAAAAAAAAGAGGCTGAAAGTGTCAGGTAGTCACTTGTTTACTCTTAGGCTCTTTGGGAGAAGCATATGACTTTCTGTTGGAGACTATATGTATGCCATGTTATACATTAGCTGACGCCTAATACAGCATGTTAAAAAGCGAGTCTGTATTACTTTACCTCAGCTTCTAGATTCAGCAAATTAATTTTAATGCATGTCACGTAGAGTATGAACCTTTAAGTGAAAGTACATTTCAGATACAGAAGAAAAATCAGGCTAGTAATTAGAACCCAACTTTCCTTGCATTGACAGCAGCCAAGTCATTTATTAAGTCAATGTAGCAGAGTAACATGGCAACATCACACTTGATTGAAATCTTGGCCAAGTCTGACAGATGTTTTCAACTCATTGTCAATCTCAAGTATGTTTTAATGAGTTTCAAGTGGCTGGAGCTCCCCTCTGCAGATGCCACTGTTACTGAAACCGTGAAAAGAATCTTTAGGGCAATGACAGCATGGAAAATTCTTTTGAGTAAGTGGTGTGTCAGAAGAAATCCTAACTAGCGGCACAAGTGCTGTTCCTGAGGATGATCCTCACCTTTTGAATATGTTGAGCTTGTGCAAAATCAGCTGGGTTTATGTGAACACCCCAAATTCTCAAAGCATTTGATTCTTGAAAAGAAAGGTGACATTTTGGAAGAGAGAATTATTCAAGGGTTACTGATAATTCCTGTTTCCACGTTACTCGGGAAAAAAAAAATTTTGGAACAATCAATTTTTCTCCTTATACTTTGGGTCTGGCTAGGAGTCAGAAGAACAAAAGCATATCAGAAACAACAAATATTTTATATCGGGCTGAGTAGAAATGATGGTGGCTCTTCAACTGCAATAGCATGATAGATTCAAACTGGATCAAGTGCAAAGCTGCTGATCGTAGCACTTATCTAGTTGGATAGTAGTTATGCACTGCAGAGCAGATAAGTGGGAAGTCTGAGACAAAGAGACTGAGATACAAGGGATGCCTAAGGTGGCAGTCCATTTAATTCTTCAGTTTGATAAGGTTTATTAAGTTCTTTGCCGGGCAACAGACCAAACTGATGTAAAGCGAATGTTGGGCAAACCAAGTTTTGGTAGGTTGCCATATGAGTAAAGTAGACGTACCTAAAAATTAGTGAAGCATAAAGTGACTGATTGAGCCTTTTCATGATAATGTTATCTTCATTTTCCATCTACCCAAATGAATCTGTTTGCATGTTCTTCCTCGCTCTTTCTTCTAACATTGCAAATGTGCATAAAAAGAAGTCCAGTATGTAGTAGGTTCTATTTTAATATTTAGATGTATTTAGAATTGAATAAAGTTACAAGAGACCAGTTAATATGGAGAATGGATAAGTTATTTTCATCCTACTTAAAAAATTAGACAAGAGCAGGTTTATTCCTGAGTGGATGATAAATTTTGAACACAAGTCATCATCTTCATTGGTCAGTTGGATGTGAGCAGCATTATGTCATTTAATGTATTTGTTAACAGCCAGACTGAAACACCATTAAATTTCACAGTGAAGGGAAGTCTCGACATTTCAAGCTTAATCATAACCATCCTGAACCAAAACCATGTCCTGGAAATTTCTCATTTAGAGGTCTATTAGTTTATCTGTCTATCACAGTAACACTTAAATTCATATACGTAGTTTTGAAACTAAAACTTTGTGGTTCACACACAGCTCTGTGGGCTTTTTGTTTGTTTGTTTGTTTTGGGGTAGTTTTTTGGTTTTCCTTGTTTCTTTATCACCTTAGCAACCCATGTGAAGGGTGAAAAACTTTACCTGATAGACAGAAGAAAATGTTTTGGAAGTATGAAGCTGTAGGCTCTTTGTTAACATATTCTTGTTGACGTATTTGTCAGTGTATTCTTTGTTGAAGCAGCATGTCAAATGGAGTTCAGTATTGCCCGATGTATAGCATTCGATTTTATGTAATGCTTGCGTGGAATTGAGCATGTTCCAAAACATCCTTTTAAAATGTAAATAACCTACTAAGTGTGCTAACTGAAAGCTTTGCCTGCTTTAATGACTGTATAATGTCAGGGCAAGGAAGAGGGAATTAGTTGTGAAGAGAAACTGGCCAAAGTATTTTCTGTTTTTAGGGTATTTTTTGCTTTAACAAATCATGCCATCTTTTATCTCTGGTTTACAATAGTTCCTGAATAAAATATTTTTTCAGAATCTTTTTGCTGATACTAAAACCAGACTAAAGCACTTTTTGAGACCCAATTTGAGTAAATGTCTGAGATGTACATAAAGTGGTAGTATATAGAAATTCAGAAGGAAACAACCCATACAGAAGAGACTTGGAATTGCATTCTAGGTCTCAACATATATCAAGGAGGACTCAAATTTATCAAAAGATTTATTTTAGATCCTTAAATAACTAAACTGTGTAAGTATAGAAGGATATAATTTCTGAAATTATTGTATTTATTATTAGGTGATTTAACATACAGATGCTGTTGGGACATCTATGCAAGTAAGGGCTTCCTTCTAATGAAACGGTTTATTGGGCATATGTAAGAAACAAAAGATTCACACTTTAATTAGGTTTTGCACTGGTATCTGAATTTCATGTCTTGAAGAAATATGTTAGAAGTAGTGTTTCTGAATGATGAATCCAGAATTCCCTCTACAGCAGGGTCTAATGGCCTTACCTGCCCAGAAAAGTATACTTACATTAATCTCTGAAAACTGCATGGAAAACAACAATCAAAACTGATTTTGTGCTAGCAAGTTCTCACCTCTGTTCTTTCAGAAGGTTTGAGTCAGGTGCTCCACTGTTACTGGAACCTGTACTTCTATCTCACCGAGCTATATGTGAAAATATGAGCCTTAAAATAGCTCTTACAAAAATTCTCTGATATGCACATAAAGAAGTGAGATACCATAATTTCATTGAGAAAACTGTTGCTCAAATGAACAACTTCAGGGATTTGGTCATTTGGCTGTTGCTTGTGTCAAGCTTGTGGAAACTACGTAATTCCTTTTTGGGCCTTTCTTCTTCTTCCAGCTTTACTGTTATCATCTGATGCACACCCTGTGCATGGCTGGGGAGCATGAGAATGAGCAGTGTATGACCAGAGGCACTACATAAATCCACGAGACTTCATTGCAGCCAATTACAATGGAGAAAATAAATGAGCACTGAAGTGGTTGCAGCAGGTTTGGAGGTGAGAGGACAAACAGGGAAGAACTGTGTTGTTTGGAGCAATTTGCTGGGTGCAGCTGTGTGTAACATAAAGTATGAAACGAGGCAAGTAAGTATGTGTCTGTTCCACTTCCAAAGCTGTGGCTGTCAGGCTGGACTGTAGAACTGGAGATTTTTCTGGCAGTGTGTCAAACCAAAGCTGTGCTGATATTCTACAGTATAGTAATTAGTATCACCATTCTTAGGTAATCACAACCTGTCACAATCAAGTACACAACTTATTATTTACTTTAACCAGTCCAAAGAAGAAAGGACAAATTTCCAATATTTTAAATCTGTTCCACTGATCTGTTAATCTGTTCAAATACTGTTAAGGTTACTGGAAAGCTTGCATAAAAAAATAAATAAAGTTAGCTTGCATTTTCACCACCTTAATTCAACAACAGTGTATTCTGATTCAGTGATTGTGAAAGTAGATCTCTGAGAAATCCAGCATTAGAAACCTGGGTTCATGTTTTCACTGGAATAAACCATACTTTGGATTTCAACTTGTAAGAAGGAAAACCAGGCATTTGCTTGAGAAGTCTCTGGTGCCTCTGAAACACATGTGCTGATTAGTACTGGTGTGTCACCAGCTGGAACTACTTAAGCTAGAGGGCACTTTGTATTCTCGCCCTCTCCATCAGTAATTGGCAAGTATATTTTCTGCCTACAATCAATTGCTTTTATATTCTGAGTAATATTTCTAAGTAAGAAGAAATATTACAGCAGCTAGAGAAGCTATTGATTTTAGGTAGAAAATGCCCTTTCCAAATGCCACTCCAGATGACTGAAACATAAAGAAAATCTGTGACATCACTAACATGGCCAATAAACCTGTCACTTGGCAAACCAAAGAATGAACACAAATAAATGTGGTTCTTGACTTAGGTTCCGTATGACCCATGGCATACAGACAAGGGAAGGATCAAATGGGGGCATCACATGCAAAGATCAAGCTGTTGAGCTAGTAACTGAAAAAAGCCCAAATGTATATTGTATAAGAGAGCATCAGATGCCCTGTTTTGTTTTAGCAAAGAGATTGGAACAGCAAATATAACTTTCACTATCCTGGAGACCAACAAGAGATTAACAGTGCTCTTGCAGCCCATGGACAAGTACGTGTGTTGTGGTACAGTTCTAGATTCACAGATGATGTGGTTTCAATCTTTGGTGTATTCACTTTGGTCTTTCTGAATACCATAATCTGTATCTCTAGTGATCCTTGTAAAAAAATTGATTTTAGCTGCTATTGGAAATGCAGAATGGAGAATAACGGGAGCAAGTATCTTGGAGGTGACGTATCCAGTTGAGACTTGGCTCAGTTTAGTAGAGGTCAGGAGAAGAGCCAATACAGTCTTCTGGTTACCTTTTTTAGCATAAGTGCTTCAGTCATCTATCTGGTTATAATGTATCTGTGTTATTGTCCTGAAGAACTACATAGAATTTTTTTTGTTTAGAAATTGTGCTCTGTGAAAGTTCTGGGAAAAGAAGAGGAGTAGGAGGAATGATTTGCAGTTTTTTCCTTCTGAACTGTGAAAGGTTTTTGATCATCTTTTTGTGCTTGAGGAAAAAAGTTACTTCCTAAACTGAGGGACCAGCAGTTTCTAGACTAGTGATCTTAACTCATCCAGTGCCAGTCCCATTGTTCTTAGAAATTACAAAAATCTCAGACAAAATTGTTCATGATAGGAAAGAAGGCTTGAAAATAGTCAGCGATATGAGTCCTTGAGAATTATGAAGCTCAACACCTAGATTTTAAATAAAGGCTTTTATTTGTCTGCAAGTCAGTTTACCTACAAGAACACTGAAACGATATTTTAGCATCCCCCCATGTTAACAGTCTGGTTGCTGCATTTTCAAGTACTTGAAGCGCATATGTCTTATTTCCCATTCCACTCCCGAGTGGTGTACACCCCGCAACTGAAGCTAGAAGCTATGAGTGTAGGAACAGCTTAGGAATGGTCTGTGAATGCACAGTCCCTTGGTTCTCTCTAAAAGATGTTTCTGTAGTATTTTAGGATCATCACAAAAGGCTCCCTCTGTATCTCCTCCCCTCTGTTTAAAAATTGCTGCTTCTTGAATTTTATAGTAGGGAGATCCATGAGAACCAGCCTGGTTTCCCACTCTTCAGTGGCACTGTGCTCTTGCTGAATATTTTACAAGTGATAAACAGAAAAAAGAAATACACTAAGGATATTCAGTGAAGGAACTGCTGCATCAACCGCTGTCCATTCAGAGGAGTAAGAGAATAAATTGTGAATTTTGAGTCTCCTCTGTGGTTTTAACAAATCTCCCTGAGGTGACATGCTTGGCAAAGGTATGTTTTATTCATTGTCTCTGTTTTAGTTACTTGTGCATTTTATAAGATGGTCTTCGGTGTCACAAAGAGCATGGTTCTTCATGGTACATTTTCTACACCTCCCTTCCAAGTTAATGTTAAGAAACGTACAAAAAAGAGCCAACGTGTATATGGCATAGTATTATGTGTACAGTTTAACTAGACTGAAGCAAACTCGCATAATTTCATTTTTAAGTGCCTTCTAAGGTCACTGGGGCTTCCAGGTTTCATATGTCGCTGGTATCTGCATTGTTGTTGTCAGAAAGCACTAGTCTTTTTATTGCAACAGTACTATGTCTTAACCAACTGCCTCCAGAAGTCAAGGGGATTTAAGTCAAGTGTTCTGTCCAAAACCACCTTGGAATGATGCCTGTCCAAGGTCTTTTTGGGCAGAACAGTGACTTTTACCCCCTTTACCTCTGGAGGCTGAAGGGGCTGCCTGTCCCTCTCCAGAAAGCATGTATCTAGGGTCACAAAGTTGTGAATTAGTGGCGTAGCCCTGTTGATATGTCCCTTCTAATATGTGTTATTGAGTATCATCGTAGTAACTGTACACTGTGTCACTTCTTTGCACTGAAGTCACGATAATTTTTTTTCCTTTTGACTGTATCTTTGGATAAATTTTCAAATTCTGTTTCTTTGATATCAGCTTCCAGCATTATAAGTGTTCTTGTTCTCAATGTTCTGTTAAATTAAATGTCAACAGGTGATGACTCATGCTTCACTGGTGCAATCTTTCACTTTATAATGCAAGATGTGCATTTTTTGACTCCAAAATTTAGTATTTAGTGACACTATTTAGGGTTGTTATGAATTTATGGCTTCATGCCCAAACCTTCTGTACTTCTCTGAATAAAACATAAATTCTAAACTGCAGCCTATTGCCAGATGTTATTGTAAATTTTTATCCTGTGATGTAACCCCAAATTTCACAAAAAAATCTGTCACTATGTCAGTGCTAATATCTTCTTCATGAACAGTGAAGGTGGAATTTCTAGTTAGCATTGTCTGCACAGGTGGCACTAGATGATTGGCATGGGAAGATGGAGCATCCATGAGCAATGATGTTGTTTTGTGGTCCATAAATGCTAGCAGAACTCTTGTAAGATGGAACAACGGAGTAGTTAACAGAGGTGGGTAACTACTCTGCTTCTGAGCAGCTTCAGTGTGCCTGCTCCTGAGCTAGGCAAAGATCTTGTTCTCTAATCAGATGAGCATTTCAGGTTTTGTTTTATTTTAGTCCTCAGTCTGAGGCTGTTTTTAAGAAGCCATGAGCTGCTGCAGATGAGGATGGCTTTAGGCATCTCATTAGAACCCCTTTTCATTTTCCCACGGGTGGCTCCGTGCTGTACGAAAACAACACAGGCACCACTTACCGTGGGATGTGTTTAACCTTAACTTGAAGGCTTTGCCAGTCTAGAATTTAAATAGAATGTCAACAGAGGAAGCCAGGCCCCCAAATATTAAACAGACTCAAAATACTGAGTGTTAAGGAAGTGAAATATCCTGCCTTTCTTTTTTGGCTCTAAGTAATAGGCTCTTTGGAATGAAGTTAAAGTAAGTAACTCAGTACAGTAGGAACCTGCTCATGACATTTCTTGTGCCACAACCTTTGTTTGAAGCAGGAGGCTGATGAGCATTTGAATATGTGACCATCTTGCATGTGTAGGTTTTAGAGCTGAGAATTAATAACCTCACTGGAGAGAAGCTTCAGTGGGCTGTGCTGAAAAACCCTCTTTTGATATTTGAAAATGGAACAGCCAAAGAAAGATTAAAAAAAAAATTGCTACAGGCTTCATCTTGCAGGCTTTCATAAAAAGGTGAGATGAAAGACAGCAGATGGATTTATCTTTTTACTTAGCAGCAAAACTACGAATCAGCTTTGTATAAACAGATCTCTCAGCCAAATATAGCTTGACAGTAATTCTATAAGATTCATCAAGTCAAGGGAAGTGATTAGGTCTGATGCCATGAAATAATGTGAAAGTAGGATATCTCATATGATTTCAATATTTCAGGCTTGAGTCCATTAAATACAACTTTCCGGTGAAAATGCTACCCTGTGTTGCAACAATTTTCATCTTCTTGTATTCTTTTGAATGCTGCATAATTCTTAGACCTTTCAAATTCTCATTTCCAGTAATCTTGAGCATTACTGAAACAATTTCCAGAGTGCAGATAATACTGTGACTTTCAACTTCCGTAAAATGGTGAAGGTGAGTTTTTAAGCTTTTAAAACAATTTCTTGGATATTAGTTTAACAGGTATGTTTTACACATTCAGGCTGTCAATATAATAGTGTCTTGAGCTGCAAAAGCTCCAGACAAAACACATAGTGTAAGATATTTAATGAGATGCATCACAGTCTTGCTTTCTTCTTTTTGTAACACCCAAAGGTGGGTCTGCACTGCCATGAAACAAACTGAGGCACTTCATGTCTCGTCAAGGCTCTCAGATATAATTTATTCTAATGAACTCTCTCTATGCTACTAAAATGGCAAATTTCTATTTAACAACTTCTGAAAAAGCATGTATTTAAAAAGTGCATTTAGGTTCTCATGCACTAAATCATATAGGCTCCTAACTCAGTAGGAATCAGATGCCAAAAATACCTTTGTAGGTTTGACTTAACTTCTCTTACATGTTTTGCTACATATAGAATCCAGTAATAATGATGTAGTCAAGCCCTGTTTTTATAAATGACTTAAAGCAAATTTGAAGAAAAATATTTAGATGCCTTGTAATAAGTTTGCCTTCTCAAAATCACATATGTACCTAAATCCTGTTGATTTTACTAGAAGTTAGGTAGCTAAATGCCTTCTGGATGTGGTTACTTTTAGATTTTTCACATTAGTTACCAGCATATATTAAATAAGAAATGTGTGGAAGTGTTTTATTGCTTTGCTTACTTGTATCTTTCTCTTGTACTATTTAAAGCACAGTGTATTTTTTTTTTTTTTTTTTAAACCTTTACAAGCTTTGTGTACTGTTTGATTCAGCTGTCATATGTCTTTGAGATGATTAATTGATAACCCAAAGCACAGCACCAGAAGAGGATGTCCTTGTGGATAAGTCTGGAAGATCAGGTCTGAACATGCACTGCTGGGGAGTTGTGCTGCAAAATCTCATTTACACAAACAGATGGCAGGCAGAGATGGCTTGTGCACAGGAAGAGTACTGGGCAAGCTGAGGAAAGAACTGGCACTATAGCCTACAGAAATAAAGCTAGTTGTTGGAGTGCACAAACTCGGCAATCTGATAAGTGCCTGGTTGTAGGAGCTCTACCAGAGTTGTGTAAAGGTGGGTTTTGCCGGTATTACATTGCCAAATCACGATTGTCCAACTTGAGGCCAATGACTGTGATTTAACGGGAAAGAAAAGGATACCAAACCTGCCAGGTTCTCTGTAATTACACTGATCTCAGGCAGAGTAATCTCTTTCCTAGCTGTACTGAAGAATAGAAATCTAAAAAGTTCTATAATGAGTATGAAATTTGTGAGCAAATGAATAGCATTAGTGATGTTGGCAGTGTCTCTTGGAAGGGAATGATTAATAGCAATCCTTCTTAGTGACCTCTTTCCCACTGCAAAAGAGGCTAAGTATGTTTTATATGGACAGATTTAAAACAAATTTTTCTGAGCACATTTCGAAACCAAGCTCTTAGGGAGATGATATTTTTCGAAGCAGATCAGGTTAGATATCTAACTGTGTTGTTAGGCCCTTAATTAGAGTTCTGTTCTATAAGGGCTCTTGGGTGACTGCAGGAGTCACTCTGCAGGGAGCTCTTTATAAAGGTAGGTGTAAGTGCCTCAATTTTCAGGCTTCACCTCTGCAAAAGAAGCCCTGCGCAATATGTAATGGATTAAACCCGTTGAGCTCTGTTTAATAAGGTTCTAGGGACCTTCTTTAAGATCTTATAAAATGCTGGTAAAGAGTGAGAGAAAGCAAAATGCAAGAGAGAATGTAGCTTGCTTTGAACTCTTCCATGTCAATTCACTGTTTTCAGAGTGGACTGTTTTAATAGCTTTATTTGGATATGTTCCTAAGGATAACAGCAAAATGGGTTGCCGAATGTCTGCTTACTGTAGCAGAAGGGTCTATACTGAAGTTTTCACTGTTGGGTGCAATTAAATAATCTGTTCAGAGTCTATCAGTTCTCTGGGCATTATATACTTATAAATCGGATAAGAGCTGCCCTCATGCTTGTGAGATGGTATGTCCTTAGAAGAGTGAGGGCTCAGCCATCTTGGGTTCCCCTATATGTGTTGACTGGGCTGCAGAAACCCTTAAGGAAGTTCTTAAAAATGACAGTCCCTAGATATGTCTATTTGAAAGGTTCATGCAACATACTGTGGGGCTTTTGACTCTAAAATGTGCAGTGTTGCTTGCCTTAAGAAGGGGGAAAAGGCAAAGGCAATTGCCATAAACTTTAATGCAGTATTAGGGTTGCACAGTTAAAATCACAGTAATAGTAATGTTAGCACTTTGATCAAACGTTCACCTATGTATTTTGCTCCGTTGATTGTTGTTAAAAGCACACTTGGTACATTACTACGTAGTCAATGGCCATCATCATAATGAATACTGAAGGTACTGTATAGCTATGCTTCAAGTTTAAATCTTACAAAATTTCCCAGTTAGTTTCTTTCAGATGAAATCATGGCAGTTGTGGGTGAGCTTTTGTTTTTCTGGAGCATATTATTGGATACTGACTCCTGAGGTACACTGGTTAGCAATGCTATAACACTTCATTGATTACATTAAGTCTGCCTAAAGTGAGCGCTGGGCACACTTAGAGCTTTGCTGCATTCAGGGACTAAGATGTAAAGTTTAATGCCAGCAGCAGCAGGAAAAGGGGTACGTGCTTGGGTACTGTAACTCCTGAAAAGAAGGAAAGAACATAACAAATATGAAAAGGGGGAAGATCTTGGAGGCTATCATATGCATTTTTCATTTAAGTGTAATGAATAAGGCTAAAAGGAGGCTGAGGTACTGAGCTTGTGTACTTCACATGGAATAAAAAAGGCTGTTATTGAAAGAAATGCTATTGGCTACAGCAGGCAATATATCCCAGCTCAGCAACTTTACATACTTTCCAGCGGCCATATGCTTGGCTGATACAGAGAGAAATAAGTAGGGGAAAGAGCTTCCTGAGAACTTGCATTACATAGTTAATAATGTTTTTATTTTATTAATCAGAAAACCACCCTTCTTTGAAAATTATCTTATTAGCTAAACTCAGTCTCAAAATTTAAGTGCCTGTCTTTGATGGAACACATTCTATACACTAAACTTAGCAAGAAAGGAATAGACTACATCCTAGTTTAAAGCAAATAACTTGTTTCACCCAGCAATTAATAGCTTAGTGCTCTGGTGGGACAGAAATGGCCTTCAGGTGAAACTAATGAGTGCTCCTCACAAAAGGGAGGCTGCCAGGTGCTGTTAGTGATTGTATATGAGGAAATCAGGCTTAGAGGTTTCTTTCATTTTCTTTTTTTTTCTTTTGTGCCTGAAGGTTTTGCTTTCGTCTCTTGGAGAAGGAGGCATGTTTGTTCTTGTAGAGGTAGAAGGGCATTCTGTGCAATGGAGCCCTTTTAGTAGTTTTCACACTGAAAAATGCTGCAGGACTTGATGAGCCCTAGACCATCTGATTGTGAAGGTGTGTTTCCTCTGGGGGTGGAATTGGGCAACTGCCTATGGTACAACAAATGTTTGTGCTGGTTCCTCTTATTACTGTTGATTTAGAGATATTGATTAAGAAGTGGTGTAGTGAACAACTTGATTTTTCCAGTCTTTGGCAATCTTGTAGTGTCCAAAATAATGCTGTGAAGACCAGCTGAGTATTGCTGGTGGAGACATTCTCGTAGTACTGTAAATATATATGTATATATTTTTCCTTAAAAATGAGCAGTCTTCTAACAAAGCTTGTCACTGGAAAGCATTACCCTTTTCTGGTTGAATTGTTTACTGTGGTGCTTACTTTAAAATAACCAGAGTTTTGGCATTTACTTATGTAAGACTTGATTCAGTAAGAAAAAAATACTAAAACTTTTTTTTTTTATGTTTAGAGCCTTTCAGTCACTGTAATGCAACACACAACTGTCTTAAAATTTGTGAAGTTTGAATACTAATTGTTATTCCAGTAAAACACGACTAGTCAGTGCTGCTTCACAGACCAATTCTGGTCCTTTTTTTCTCCTGCTGCTCCTTTCTCTAAGGAGATTTTAGTGGTGATGGCTACAAGGTTTCCCATAATAGAACAAAATTGGTATTGTAGAAATTGCTTGCTGAATGAGGGTCTAGTGTCTCTTATAGTATATGTAAAGTAGACTTGGATAAAGCTTGCTTAAGAAGTTGGTCTTGGAACTTTCTAGGGCTTCAGCTTTAAAATATTTCTCTCTGTATTCTCTCACAGTTTGTGTGCCATGTTGCTTCTAACGTGGTAAATGTGTGCAGGTGCTTTGACTCTCCTGGGTTCCAGGAAAGACTGGGTTACCTGTGAAGACTTTAAATGAAATCAGGAGCTAGTCATGACTGATTGTGGCTGTTGTATAAAATGAAGAGATGCTTTTGGGCAAGGAATACTATTTTATGACTCGAAATATCTCACAGAAAGACTTAACACTTTCCGTATTTTGTACTGAGGAGTGAGCTGATCCTGTGAACTCAGATATACGTGTGTAACTACTGTTTTTTACTGTTACTGTGTGTAACATCTGTTTTTGTCGGTTTATGATGTTGTTATGGAATACTAGATTCAAACCATGATGTTAATAGTTGATGATGTTGTGAATGAAGATGAGGTCTTTCAGCCAAGACTGGGAAATATTGTTTTGTGGTGTAGATATAAAACAGCTTAAACAACTAATGTTGCTGTATTTTTTTTTTTTTTTAAATATTGTCAATAGTACTTAGAAATGTAGGAAAAAAGATTTGTCACTTTCAGAAGTCTTGAGACCTGAACGAGTGACAAACGAACTTTGTAGAGATTATAAAAGAATAATTCATGGTGCAGTATGCTGAAATGAGTATGTATGGAAGGATGCAAATTATTTATGGAACTTTTATCTTCAGGAAACAGTTTTTCATGCTGTTCTTAATATGGATGATGATTACTCAGATCGATCTATTTTGTTGAAATTTTAACTATGCATTTGTTTTGTTGCTCTTTTAAAAAAAATATGCAGTATAATCACTAAATTTCTCTGCCAAGAGGGTAAGGATTTTTATGAATCTCATTTCTACCCATGCCATAGTGATTTTCTGGAGATCAAAGATGATGATCATTAGTTAAAAGTGTCTTTAAGATTTTGTGAATTCCAGATCATGCAAACAGTAAATGAGGAAGTGTTGGTAGTTGTCAGTGAATTCTTGGCACTACAATCTACTGTCCTGGACTTTTATTGCCATAGTTGTCTACCGAATTGTAAATTGTATATTTGATTCAATAATACCTAACAGTCTGATAGTAAATTGTGCTGTATGTATTGATCTCTTAATAACCCAGAATTCTAAAGCTATGCTAATAACTTATTTTCTTTTTGCAATATAGAAACCAGATCTTGAATATCTCTTTTGCAGCATGGTGACTTTTCAATACCAGGAAGTGGTTTTGTGATGTTTACGGGTTTTTTTATTCTCATGCTTTTCTCTCCAGTTGTCATAGAAGAATGTGCTCCCATTCATACATCCCCTGCAGTAATCTGTTAATAACAAAGCCAAAAAGTATGCTTGCCATTCATTTACTATGTTGTGTGAAAGTAGTTGTTGACAGCATGCACAGCTGTTGCCTAAAATGACATTTTTTTGGCAATCTGACAACTCTTGAATACTTGACTCCTTAAGTAGTATTGAGGCCCTCAGTGCCCTGTTGTATTCCTACAGAAATGTTAGAAATCAGCCAGCTTTTGAATACTGAGAATATGGTTGTTATGTGTGTCTGTGTTGTCTTCAATCAGCTCTTTCTTTTATTTAGGGATGTTTAATACTGCTTAATAGTGTTTTCAAAACTCCTACTAGTGAAATCATAATCCAGAGATGGGTTAACATGTCTTGCTGTGGAAGGTACCGTCAAAAATTAAATACAATCTTTCATGTGTTTCTGATGATAGGGTCAGAAACTAGTTCTCGTGAATGAGAAAATGTGCTGGTCTAGCAATGTGGTGGTCTGTCAAGATTTTTTTTGCTGTCAGATTTTACTCAGAACATATATATATATATATATATATATGTATTTTCAAAAAAGCAATTCACCTTCTATTTATATTTCCTAAACTCAAAGCATTTTTTAACAGACAATGAAAGGAAGCTTAAAACAAAAATGGGTCTTTTTAGCTACTTACTCCCCCTTACAGTTCTGCTTGACTGTTTGTACCTGCTCACGAAACTTCAAAACTTCACAGCATTTGCTTGAGATAGACTAATATGTTGACAAGACTTTATTTTTTCACTTTAAAAGATGTATGTTGAGGTCTTAATTAAATTCTGGGTATGCTAAGAGGACACAAGCTGAGCAGTGTGGAATGAGAAAGATGTCCCTTAATTTCTGAGTGAATGCCATATACTCAAGTTATCGTCTGGATATTGCCTAGCTGGTTGTATGTGTTAAATCAAAAGGGAAGAAGATTTTGAGAAAATATGTGTGAAGAATATTCACAGCCAGTTGTTCACATTAGGAAAAATCAGCTAGTCTACTATAAGTCTGGTTAACAGGTCTGTTTCCATTCTTTGGTTTCCATTGACTTATTATAACACATTCAGAAGAAAGATCTAGTCTAATATGTTAAGACTCTTTTCGAAAAGAGAGACACCTATTTAGTTACCATAAAGGAAACAGAACCATGTAGAGAGATTTACATATGATAGTAGCTTGAAAGTGTCTAGTTTTGCTGCTACTTTAGCATCTCTGTTGAAGTATAAGGTAGCTTAAAAAAAAAAAAAAAAATCAATCGACTTATGTCTCTGGGGAAATCAATGTGTTGAAAGTAGATGACAATGAAATCTGCAGACTGACAGATACTTTTAATCAGCAGAGGGCTTTAGAGCGAGGAGGTGCAAGAACTTAAAAAGAAGCCAGCATGTCTCCCTCCCCGCACGGAGTTATGAAAGACAGTAGGATAATTTTAAAGTGGCCTACAGTGGTAACCGTATGATATATCTCAACAGATTGAGATGTCACACGGTGGCTCTGCTGAATATAAATTGTCAACATTGCATGTAATTCTTTGCCTTTTCTTGGAGCACGTAGTGCGAAAATGAGATGGCTAGGTGTCTAAATCGCATAAATGACTATTTTGTCTGTCACTGTTATAGATAAAAACCAATAACAACAAATAAAATAAATGACCTGAAATAGAATTTTAAATCAAATAACTTACCACTTTTGTATCTCTACTGATGACATTTATTAAGAGAGCTCTCATAACAACACGCAGCAACATATTGAAGCACGCTTTCACAGCAGTACAGTAGGGAATGCTTTGCCTTAGTCCCATTACTGCTACCAGAATTTAAGGCATTATTCTGTACCCATTATTTTTGGCAGTTTTACCCCACAGAGTCTTAAGCATTTGAGGAACAGAAGGATGTCTGGCAACTGTAACTTCAACCTGAGAAGTGAGAGCTGACAAAGTAAAGTATCCAGCTGCAAGACAGAACTTTCTTTAAAAAAAAAAAAAAAAAAAAAAAAATATATATATATAGTGTTGCTGCTCGGTTGGGATTCTCTGTCCCTTGAATAGAACTGCTTTGAGCAGATATTTTTCTTATCAGGTGTGTGATATCCAGAGAAATTAAGTTGTAATTGCACTTCGGAAACCTTGTATCTGCTGGTTAACAGATGAAAGTTAAGTGAAAAGTTTTCACTTACTGTAAATTTTTAAAAAGTTGGAGAAGTGAAAATATTTTGTTTTCTGTGCTTAACATATCCATTCTGACTAGTGTCACTTACATGATAGAAACAGAAATTAAATTTAAAAGACCTTAGGAATGTGCTTACCAACACCTAGAATCGTGAAGCAGCTCAGTAGATGCTTAGCTTTAAGTACTTGTGCAATCCTGTTGATCTCTTCTAAGCTAGTGATATAACTAAGCAAATACTTTCTAGTATCCTTTAGTGATGCAGGCCCAAAGCACCCACTCTTTCATCCCTTTTTAGTATCTAATTTACTTAAAATAATAAAGTTGGATCACTATTTTGATCTCCTTATCCCTGTACTGTTGCTTTTAATAGTGCCTTAAGACTTAACAGCTTGTAAAGAGAATTAGTTTGGATTTTTTGACTGAACGTTCTCCATCGCAATACAAATTTGTGAAACTTAGTTATAAAAATGCATTCTGTTAAATTATTGACATCTATGGTTGGAAGAAAAGACCAATTCTAGAAAAGCTATGTCATTTTGTGTCTTATCTCTGTATATGGCAGCATGCCTCCGCTCAAGGAAAAGGTTCATTATTGGGCCTTTTTTTTTTTAATTGAAATTAGTTTACTTATTTGGCAATAGCTCTGTTTGAGTAGCTGTACCTTGAATTTGTGAGGCTAGTGTCTGTCAGTTTATTGTTTGTTGTGAGCATGTTTTGCTGAAGAATGTAATTTAACTGAAACTGTGATTAAAGACTATTTCAATTTTTGCCAAGTTGGTTGCTTGGCAAGGCGTCAGCATAAAATCAGCAGCTATTGCACATAAAATAGCCAATTTTAAGTCAGTGGTATACAGTGGGTCATATTTAGCATTGGCTTAGCTCTAACTGGTTCCCTGGAAGTGTACCCAGATTTAATTTGACTCATTATTTTAAGGCAAACCTGCATTATTTGCATTGGGGGCATCATTAGGGTTTTGGGGAATGTAACTACTGTAACACAGTTAAAGAATGATATAGCACCAGGTTCAGTTGCCAAGATTTTTTTTTTTTTTTTTTTTTTTTTTTTTGAAATTCCTCCCCCTAGGGAAAACTTGCTAAATGTGTTGAAGGTTTAAACCCAACTGTTTTATTTGAGGAAATCCTGGGCATCTGTCGTGGTTTAACCTCAGCCAGCAGCTAAGCACCACGCAGCTGCTCACTCAGTTCCCCCCCCACCCAGTGGGATGGGGCAGAAAATCGGGAAAAGAAGTAAAACTCGTGGGTTGTGATAAGAACGGTTTAATAGAATAGAAAAGAAGAAACTAATAATGATAATGATAACACTAGTAAAATGGCAGCAGTAATGATAAAAGGATTGGAATGTACAAATGATGCACGGTGCAATTGCTCACCACCTGCTGATCAACGCCCAGTTAGTCCCTGAGTGGTGATCCACCCCCCCACTCTCCTCAGTTCCTATACTAGATGGGACGTCCCATGGTATGGAATACCCCCTTGGCCAGTTTGGGTCAGCTGCCCTGGCTGTGTCCCCTCCCAACTTCTTGTGCCCCTCCAGCTTTCTTGCTGGCTGGGCATGAGAAGCTGAAAAATCCTTGCCTTAGTCTTAACACTACTTAGCAACAACTGAAAACATCAGTGTGTTATCAACATTCTTCTCATACTTAACTTAAAAACATAGCACCGTACCAGCTACTAGGAAGACAATTAACTCTATCCCAACTGAAACCAGGACAGCATCCCAACAGTGTTCAGATTGCATTTTGTCAATATCCCTTTAGTTTCAGGAGGCGTCTCAGCCTTTGATAACATCCTTAAAATTAAACTGTGTTCTTTGTGGGAAAAGATATGGAGGGATATGTTTGGAAAGCAATAGCCCATGGCCTACGTTTTATGGTTCCTTGTCAAGTTGCAAGGTGATTAAAAGCATGGTATTATAAAAGGCTTTGACTACTATGTGACTGTTATCAGTATCAAGTGAATACATTTAAGTTAAAAGTAAGTAGTTTCATTATATAAAATGAGAAGGATTAGGTGTTTATACAGCTCCTGTATTACATCTTTGCTAATTCCCAGTATGATTAAATAATTATCAAATGTTTTATATTAAGTGACAATATAACTGTCTTGGTAGCTTTAAATAACATGTTCCTCGAACAACCATAATTTAAAACATTGCCATTATTTTCATCAGGGCCACAAAACCATGCCACAGACAGACGTGGTTTAAGAGAAATATTTTATTTTTTTGTTTGTTTGGTTTTTTTAACTGTTTTGGAATTGGTTAGAATCTCATTAAGGAATGAGTAATGATAACTTAAAAATTTTAATATACCACCGTGGTGACAGAAAGTAACTGCTTGTCACTCTGCAAGTATTCTGCTGACTTGTGCTGGGACATTTCATGTGTTGCTGCCTCTATTGAAGCAAATTCTGTCCGTGGCTAATGGCCCTTGTCTGATGTGAACAGAACTGAAAAATAAAGAAATAGTAATGATGTAATGCTGTTAAATGACACTGTAATGGTCTGAGAAGCCATTGCAAGTGTGCACCCTAAGTACGCGTTTCCAGGAAGATAGGGTTGTCTACATATAGTGCACTGAAGTCTTGGGAGAAATAAAAGTACATGTTTAATAGACTCCTAATCAGCTTTCCCTTATTTATGGCTATTTGTGACTTCAGTGTTTATGTGACTTGATAATACAAAGCCATATTTTGTAAAAGATGGTAGATTAAAATAGACATTTTTCTGGTAATTGCCCTTAATATATTAATGAAAGGAACTTGCAAGTGGCTAGCTCTGATTATTTCACAGACATCTTCTGAGTTGAGAGAAAAATGACCATATCCGTGTTTACACAATTTATTCTGTAAGGGGAGATGTTTCCATACAGTGTTTTAGATGATAGTGCTAGTTCTAATAACAAATAACACTCTTTCGTAAGTGATATAAGAAGTAAGACTGATGTCAGCCCGCGAATATACTAGCAATAGTTTCAAAAATTACCTAAACTTCCCCCCACCAAAATCCAACAAACTCAAACAACCCACCCAACCCACCAAAAAATCCCCCAAAACTTACCTCCCCTCCTCTCTTAGAGGAATCCTTTGAACGCTCCAGACTCTATTCTACTTGTCAGGCTTTCACCATGACAATAACAAAAAATATAGATATCTTCTAATTTTCAACAGATTTATTCAGGTTAAATTTTGCTAGGTTGCAACCACAGAACAGCGGGCAAATCTGGGTTCAAAACTCTTCCCTTCAAAACCAGAAAGTGCAGGCAGAGGGTTAGCTGCAAACAAAGTTTTACTCTTCTGTGCAGTGCCCCAGAATTTACAAAAATATAGTGTATGTGTAAAAATAAGTCTCTCTGCTAATATGGGGGAGGGAGGAAAAGCTTTATTTCACACTGAAAAGCAATAGTTCTTTCTGTGAAGCGTGTTTTTTTGTGTCACTCCAATGTGTGTGGGTAGAACAATAAAACTTTCACTCATGTATTTTCAGATTTTTTGTAATCCTGCAACTGTGAAATCCTACAGCAGATGATAACAGTGGAGATGTTACAAAAGGATAAGATGTTTGTGTATTTGGGGATACCTGCTTAAAAGTTAAGAGATGGTCTGGAAAGCAAGGATAGTGCGTCTGTATGTGGGCTTACCTATACACGGAATTCTTGTATTAAAATTTGAATCTCGGTAATTTATGTTTCAAAGGAACCTCTGGAGGTTATCTGTTCTAACACACGCAAGCATGCACCCCTCCCACCCCCCCCAAGGTCAACTGAGATGAGATTTCTCAGGGCCTTGTCCTGTTTGGCTTTGAATATCTGAAAGGCTCTCCACAGCCTCTTTGGGCAACCTGCTCCAGTTTTTCATTGCTCTTCTACTAGACATTCTTTTTCTAACATCTTATCAGATTTTTCCTTGCAACTTTTCCCATTGCCTCTTTTCCTTTTGCTTCATACCTCTCAGAAAAGTCTGCCTCCATCATCTTCATACCCTTCCGGTAGATAACTGAAGACAGCAACAAGATTCCCCCTTCAGTAAATTCAGTTTCCTTTTTCCTAAAGTTTTGATCCTTAAAGAAGATATCAATCCGTATCTCTTGTTATGAGATTTTTTTTTCATTCTGAATTTTTATCAGTACTCATACAGAGCTGTCAGAAGTAGCTGAAGACATTAATGGCTACAAATAACACAAATATTTTTAATTGTGTGTGTGTGAAACTCACAAAACAGTGGTCAGTGATTCTGAAAGGTGAAGGAAATATATTTTTATTCTGAAGTACTAGCTATTTGTATTTACTTGCATCTTTAGACATATGCTGATAAGGTACCCTGTGCTTGTTTATTTGCATGTGGCCCTACTGGGCTGTTTCACAGGTGCAAAGGTGAGCACTGTATCTGTTCAGGATTAGTACCTTATGGAGCACTTAGGTTAGCTTGCACAGATACTAAGCATCAAAAAGCTGTACAGGAACACAGATATGAAGTGGCCTGTCTGCCAGATATTTAACCTGTCGTTCCTTTTTTTTTTTTTTTTTTTTTTAAAAGAAACACTGGGAGTACATAACAGTAAGCCTTATCCTCTAGTAAGGAAAACTGGCTGAAAAAAACCTCCTCCATAAAGCAGGATGATAAAGTAATATATTAGAACTAGTAAACCTCTTAAGCAAAGGAAAATACTATTACTTTCATCTGTCTCTGGATACATTAATAAATATTCAGCAGTTGTTGTTCATTAGAGTTTTTGTACTTGTAAAAGGATTTTGGCAATTCATTTCTAAACAGCTGTTGAGATAGCTCATCATACCATGCAAGATGATTTTTTTTTTTTTTTTTTTCCCCCTGTATTGAAAACTAAGAAACGTCATCAGAGGAGGGATGTGTGATACATTTTTCAGTATGAAACACATCAGCAGTAAGCATTTTTCCATGTCAGGGTCTAGGTTGGTGATATTGAAAGTTTACTGCTGGTTTGTGGAGAGGAGAAGGAAAAAAAACATACAAATGAAAAAGCTAAGCAGGACACAAAAGAGGTAGTTGGCACAAAATTCCAGGATATTAAAGTTCTTAAGATAATTTATACTGGAAAGCATATGCTTCTGTATGTCTCTTGTAAATTAACAGTGAAAAATTTAGAAAAATTTCCCTTTTAATGGATTATTTTATAACTAGCCATTATGGAGATTTAACATGGCTATACTATCTCATGCTAGGATTTCACTGACCACAGGATATAGAATAACTTTTGTAGAAGTACAGCAACAGTAATAGCAATGTTTGCTATAACACTGTTTGTTCCTGTTTGAAAAGCACATAAGGTACAAAGCTAGTTCTACAGTGTCTGTAGGCATGCTGAAATGGCTCACTAAATAGGTAATATAGATATTAAAGAAATCTGAAAAGCTTTTGGTTGTTTTATGTGTCTTTGTACAACATTTGGATAAAATACTTGCAATATTTACAAGTGACGAATGCATGTAAAATATGGGCTGTGGAAACATGTAACACTGTTTATCTCCCGCTAGGAAGAATTGTTGGGAGGTCTTGAAAATATGTTTTCGTTCTTCCTGTTGCCAATATGACTGTCAACTGAAAATTCAGATTTGGCAAAATATTCTGTATTTTCATGGGCAATTAGCAGGATGCACGTGTTTTCTGGCAATCTCTGGGCAAGCGATGGGTGGTAACAGCAGAGTTTCCAGATATTTATGCACACACATCTGTTTCGGCTACCTTTCCTTTAATTGCTCTCATATATGTGAAAACAGCCCTGTGCTTGATTTTGCTGATGACGTGCTAGGATCTCATCCTTTTAATGTCAATTCAGAACACCATTCAAGAAATGTGTTTTATAGTGGGGCTGTGCTGTAGGCTTGTCTAATACTGAAGAAAGCAGTGGTAGCACAGAAGTGAAAGTAATGTGTCTTCAGACTTTTGTGTGCTCTCTCTGAGAAGTTACCTGTAGTTGATATCACTGTTATCTTGTTAGCAGTATTTTCTGGTAGTTGCCGTCACTACAGAGACCTTTCTGCCACAGTCTGACAGTAGTGTTTGGTTTGCTGGTTGCTCCTTTTGCAATAGATTGCATGTGCACAAAATCATACCAGCTCAGAATAAAGGCAGTGTCCTACTAGATTACAATTTTTGCTATTGAATGTGTCTAGCCATGTCGGGGTTATGGCCTCTCTAATTTGATGCTGTAGCTCTCAATTATGCTGCTAGGACTCGTGAAGACATTAAAATTATTGCAGAAACTAGTGTTTGGATGTCAGCAATACTAGGTGTGTTTATAAAGTTTTCTTAGTCTAACTTATTAACAAAACAAGCCTTATAAATTTATTTATAAGTAGATATTGTGGAGAATGTCATTACATGCACTGATCTCCTGCTGTAGCATGTTATGCAGCGAACTGAAATTGTCAATAAAGCAAGCTGTTAGAAGCACGGAGGGAAACAAAAAAAAGGGGGGATGACAGACATTAAATGCTATTAAGGCATCCAGTTAGAGAAAATAAGGAAATACCCTTTAGTATGTGGGAGGGTGGGAAGAGGGAAGGTTTTAGAATAGCTAAGCCTATAAATGAGAGACTTACTGAAAAAGGAAAAGAAAAAAGTATTGTTAAAATAATGCTATCATTTTATTAGAATATTTGTTAATATTTATTTCTGAATATTCTTACTTGGAAGAATGTTAATTAGGGAACTATAGCAGTAGGGGGAATTTATGAAACAAAGACGGTAGTTTTGAAAATGCAAGTTTTTCCTTTTAATTTTAGAGGGACATTGGGAGGAACAGAAACGAAGTAGAAATGTGCAAATCTTAAGTTTATGTAGAAGTGAAGACAGTGTGAATGGGAAGAGAGAAGCTGCTAGTCACTTTCTGTACTGATTTTGGTATGTTACTTGAATCTTATGTCATTTATAACAACATCAGTGGAATGCTGGAATGAATTGGATATGCTCAGCAAAAAACTAGCACTTTTTTTTTTCCTAGTCTACCTAGAAATACAGCCCCGTTTGAGTGGTTATCCTAAAAACAAACAAACAAACAACCCCCCCCCCCCCCAAAACCCCCCAAAACACCCACCTAAAAAACCAAAACCAAACTGCTAATAGTTGAAACAGTAGCTCCAGGGATTCATTAAAGCATACTGCTGTTGTACAAACTGGTACTGTTTAGTTCTGATGCTTTGGTCTTTACCTAATATGTAATTACAGAGCTTAATCAAAGCTTGAATTCATGGCCTTACCAGTACAATTTAGTTTTTTTATTATTATTAAACAGTCTTTTATTTCTTTTTTTAATCTTTTATACCTTCATTAAGATTCAAGCAATTTCTGCTTTTACGTGATTGCTAGAAGTGCAATAACTATGTTTTTCTCGAACTAATGAAGTATCTGTGCTAAATCTTCAGACCAGTTAGATTTCATTAGGTACAGTTTAGACCAAAGAAATCGGAATCTGAGTAGGCCAAGTACTTGCCTTAATATTAGTTTCCCTGTCCTCAGTGAGAACTGAAGTATATAATGAAAGAGAAGATTCTATTATTCCTTGGTGCAGTAACTCAAGGTGTACGGTTTTTCAAGCAAGACTGTCATGTTTCAGGGGCTGGAGGAGACTTGCCTGTGCCAGATGAGATGATTGATACTTTCAGCCTATTTTCATTTGGCAGCGATCATTGCGTTTTTAAAGACGGGTAACTCTCGCCCAACATTACCTGACATCAAGCTGCAAAGCTATTCACGGATTGGATCAGGTGGCATACTGAAGAATTATGCGATTACTTTTGTATTATCACTTAAGTGTTGAAATTTCCTATTTGCTCTAACTTATACTTCTACTCTTGCTCTGTTTTTGTAAATCTAAGTTTTGACTTAGTAGCCAGTTATTGTCACTTGACTCCTGATCAAGGGCTAGAAAAATAAGTTAGTTATTTTTCTCTGAAATTCATTCCTGTTTTCTCTGGAATAACTGCTTAAATGCACTGTTAATAATCATTGACAAAAACCTGGATAAAAGAGTGAGAGAAGCCCTGTCCCCTGGGAAATTGATGGCAAAACTCCAGTGGACCGCGTGGGGCAGGATGTTACCTCAGTTGTACAGAATGTCTTTCAAAATTATTTTACAGATCTAGAGGTGCAAAGCTTTAATTTGTGGTATTATTTTCCCTCTTTGTGCAAGCTACAAGTGTCTGTGCTCTGCCATTTGGAGTCTTCAGTGTACGTGGACCAGGGACATGGATGTTTGTGGCTCTCTGTGTAGTCAAATAGGTTTGTGTGCCCTTCTAAAGCTGCTAACTCAGGACCAACCTCTGATCCTGAACTTAAGTGGTGCAGGGTGGACTGGATCCATCCATATTGCATAGCTTTTGCCCAGGTCCATTCTGGGTCATAATATATATATATATTTTTTTTTTTTTTTTTTTTAAGATCAAAGTATATGAAACAATATATTGCACTCCACCAGAGCAGTGTTGTCTGACCTGAATGTTCAGGGGAAAATCTGAGCGCACAGTGCCAGGTGGGATTATGTTGGAGGCCTGGTTGGGTACAGAGAGCCAAACTTAATGGGATTTCACCTGTGTTGACTTACAAGAGCCATTCCTGGAGTGCATGATCTCTAGAACCATGATCAAGTTTTGGTTTTGTTTGTTGTTTTGGAGGAGTGGTTCGCACCAAAACCGAGCCCAAGTCTGAAGTAACATACGTATGACACAGGCGATCAGGGGATCTGAACTTGAGCTTTAACTACGTGGCTAACTTATCTGACCATGTAGATGTATCCAAACTCATCTAAATATGCAGTTAAGTTTCAAAGAAGGTCCATCAACACTGATGACCCGTTTGTGGTAACAGGATAGATCATTAAAGCCCTTTAAGTGCTTTGAGACTTCTGAGATGTTCTCTGCATTGTTTCTGTTTATCTGAATTATATTAAGCTATTCAGTTGAAACTACTGTATGAATGAAGCAGCTAATTACACAAAGGTGAATGTAGGTGAATATCTGTGACAAGTGTAGGTATAGACAATAGACATCTGATCAAGAAGGGTGTGCGGCATACCTCATCCATGTTTGACTCCTCTGTGTCCTGTTAAAACACCAAACAGTCTGAGTAGTTTATGGAAGACTGGATTTAACCTACCTGTAGAACAGTTTTGAATGAGAAGATTCATTTATAACAATCTGAACCATAACAAAATACAGTTTTCTACAGACCCTAGTTTGCTTTGTGCCTTCTAAGCCCTCAAATGCCTGCCTTGGTCTTCCATAATACTCTCTCCCTCTGGTTACCTAAACCACCTCGCTCTTCAGTGTCCCTTACCAACGTGGCTGAGGTGAGGGCTATTGCCTGAGCTTGATGGTTTAAAGCTGCGTACGCGCTAAGTTGACTAGCTGGAAATTTCACTGGCTAGTTGGCTGCTTTCTATGGGAACACACAATACCCTTAGTGGAGGTTATAACTGGAGTATCTATTCTCTGTTTAGCAGCTGATTTTCATGCAGCATGGAGTATTCTGTGTCTGAGACTATTACCCTGTTTTTGTATTTCAGCCAGATTTTACTAATGGGTTCTGAACTTGTTGACAAGTGGGATAGCATGCTACCTTTGCTTCCCTTAAAAGACTAGGCTAAAAATCTGCTTTAATAAAACTATTGGCGAGAGAAAAGGATCTTTCAGCAGATCATTGCCTGCCACTGGTTTTAAATAATTTTTTTTTTTTTTTTTTTTTCAAAAGTCAACTTCCACCTTCCTTTGGGAGTAAAAAAACCCATGATTTACTTTAGCAAGTCTGAACTTGACTATTCACATTTAGAAGAATAAAAATGGAATGTGCGTCCCTGAGAGTTTTATACAGTAACTCATTAGAGAGACTCAGTTACTAGACCTAGAGACTTCCATTCTCCCTGTTTGACTTCATGTTTCATGGCATTTTATGTTTACAATAGCTGAGAATTTAAAACCCTTGAGAGAAAAGTTGAAAACCTATGTTTGTGGGGAAGAATCTTATGTATCTGCAATTGTTTATTGCTTCATTTTCTTAGTTTAAATAGTACCTTGACCAGGCACTACACAGAGACAAGATTCCGGGAATGGGGTGCAACTCAGGTGCAATTTTATTAGCTCATCTACTGTATGTTGTCATTTGTGGTAATCCGTATATGTGAAGACAGGCTCTGGGAAGCGATTTACATCATCCTATGTGTGTTGAGCTGAGATCCCTTTGCTGTTCCCTTCTAAAATAAGGAATTTTACAGAGAAAGGGAAGAGGGTTATTTATTTAACATCTTTCTTAAGATGTCTCCTGTTGAGCCAGGAACCTGACTGTCTGCTGAATGGGCAGTTTGTCTGGGAATCTGCCAGAATACGATTTCTGCAGTCTTGTGTATGGAGATGTCCCTGAACTATTGGAAGATGGTCCTCCCCTGTCCTCTAGCTAAACCTATATCTAATCTGACAGAAAAATTCTTTCTTTGCTCTCTTGTTCTCTTCCAGCCTTCCTCCCCTTCCCTCCCTCCGCAATAACTGATGTGCGTATCAGGATATCCAAATGCTTTCCTACATATGTCAAAGAAAAAGAGAACAGTTGTGCAAAACAGACTGTGGGCCAGTAGATTTCTGCCGCATTTTTTTTTTTTTTTCTTATGATGCAAAAGGGCGAATTTTCTTTAGCATGACTAAATATCTTCTTTGGGAATAATGCTTAAAGGCACCAAGTATCATCTTAGATTAATGGCCTGATAGACCTGATAAAGCCACCTTGCTTTGAGACTAGGTATATTACTAGGTGAAACTAGGAAGTTTGGGGTTTTTTTTTTTTCCCTTTTTCTTTCTCCTGAAACAGTTTCTGGACTTTTAATTCCATTTTTGGGGGGCTGGTTTATACTCTTGTCCTGTTACAGGGTGCAAGGATTTTTCTCGTCTCCAAATTGTGCAGATTATTCTTCATAAGTATTTCTCATGCACAGAAAAGCCTATTTGTGTATTACTCTGGAATTATAATACGTCTCTTGTATTTGCTGTTCTAAGATTTCACTGTCACTGTGCTATTTTTCACATGTATAATTTCTATTACTACTTATAATGTCTGCTAATTTGCCACCATCCTCCCCTTATTCTGTGACCCTTGGGAGTTAATTTACTAACCAAACGCAGATAATGTTACCTATGAGGGCCACTTCAGGGAAAGTGGCTACCTCAAAATCCCTACCCTTATTCTGGTTTTACTCTTCCCTTCTGAAAATAGAGGAGTTCAAGGAGCTTTATATTTCTGCTTTATGCAGAAGATTCTGGTGCATAACACTGTAAACTGCAGAAACTTGCAAATCGCAAACTGTGTTGCATCAGATTCTTACTAGGATGCTTTACATGCTTTTCAGTGCAACTATTTCAGATAAGGTCCTTATAACTAAAAATCATGGCCTTAGGCTTTATTTTTTCTGTTTGAGAGTTATTAGATATAGTGCATTATATTATTTCTTTGCAGTGAGCTTAGAAATAGCAGTGTTGCTAGGATGGTCACAATTTGGAAAGGAAGCCAGTGTATAAGCTGCCAAGTTGTGCAGATCCATTTTTTCCAGTTACATATTTGTTATTTGTCAGTGGTGTTGTGGTAATTGTGTAGTATCCTCCAAAGCAAACAACCATGGAAATAAAATGTTGGCGTCACTAGCGTAATGAACCATGAGACTGGAACTTTGAAAAACTCAGCAAATAACACTCTTCCCGCAAGCAAACAGTTCCAAGACTTTGTGCAAGGCAGTCAAATCATACTGGAGTTCAGAATTGGTGAAGAAAAGAGTGAATTCTGGTGCCATTGCAGTTGACAGTAAAACTTCACTGGACCAGGGCGTTGGCAGACTTCCTGGTGCTCAGCACATACAGATCTATTAAGAATCTTCTATTTCTTGGCATTTCCCTACAGAACAACTGAAAAAATTAATAATGAAACATTTAAAGCTCAGAAACATTAAATTAACTGAAGATCTGAAGCCCAATGCCTGTGGCTAGTTTGTGGTTCTATTAGGTTGATGTAAATAATTCACAATGTTGGCAATGGCAAACAGTGTTGGCTTTTTGAAACTTTTATTGGGAAATATTGATTGAGGGAAGGAAAAGAGAAAAAGTTTATCAGGTGTTCTGTGGATTCTGCTTATCAGGTTCAATGCAATCGTCTATCTCCTTCTTTTCCTATCTCCTGTCATCTGAGTTTTTATTCATCCATTGGCTCTAGACTTAAGCTATGTGCTTTTGAACTATACTATCTCTTTGCTGCAGCTGTACTGTGCGTAGTAGAGAGGGAATTAGGCCTATAGGTGTTACTGGAACAAAACCAGATAACAAGGATATTGAAAGAAAAAAATTCTGATGTTTCATGAAGTAGTGCTCTGCAGTTGATACATGAAAATGAACTGCTCCCATGTGTTCTGATTGAATGATTGGCAAATTACGTTTAAAAGAAAAAAAATAAATTGGAGGACTGGAGGGAACCTACACATCCTTGTAATCAGAAAAGCAATAAAAAACCCCTTGAGTGTCCTGTATGCTGTATAGCTTAGTGCCTAAGCACTGAAAGGTCAGTAAGAGAAGACAAACAATATGAAGTAATGGAATTTGTTTCAATCATGTTTAACCTTCATAGTTCTTTAAGTTCCTTGTCCTACCCAAAATATATAATCTTTTGACTTTTAGCTTGTAAAAAACATGTAAAATTGTGAAAGCTTATTGTAATTTCTAATTTGCAACTCGTTTATCTATAGTATAATTAAAAATGGAGTTTGAACTCTGTTTCTTATGTTCTTGGTAAGGACACGAATTCGGAGCAAAATTTGCATAATAACATTTGCTTTTGTCGATGTTCAGAGCAGGAATATAATTAAAAAGGTGAAAGGCTTAAGAGATGATGGTTCATAATGTACTTATTAAAACTCTGATTAAAATAAAATGTCTAAGGAAAAAGGATTAAGCTGCTTTAGTGTTTCATTTTTGATTTTTCTCATTATATGTGTGGTGAGCAGATGACTTAACAGTGCTGCAAGAGAAAAAGCATCCTAAGCTACTGCTGCTTGGGCGAACCTATTCAACTGGAGTTTCTAACAGCTGTTCCCAAGCTTCATTAAGGCTCATTATGAGTTGTCATGTAGTAGAGAACTTATATTTTCAGATGATCTGTGCACAGCAGTAAAGATAAAAGTCTATCTTAAGGCTGCACTAAAAAGAACAGAAGATGGTACATATTAAAAATAGATTACTGAAATTCCCTAATTAGCTAGCATAGACCTTAAAAGCAAAGCACAATCAGTGGATTTTAAAGAGAGATGGAGGAAAATGACTCATCTATGGCTGGACTCTTTGACTGAAGCCTGACATATTCATTAATAAGGATTATTTACCAATTATCCTTTAATAATATATGCATACTTAAACATATGTTTATGTGTTTTTATTTCCCAAAAATTTAATGCCCAGCTGGTCTGTTAAGAATTGTCTTCAGATCTGATTTATGTGACAACAGAAAGGAAAACGGTAATTCCAGTCTAATTTTTGATTGAAACTGTGTAAAATATTTGATTCTCAATTGATCTATTCCATGAATTCAAGTTTTGAGTCTAAGTAGAGTTTCAAATGTGAATACCTCTGACTTTTGGACAGGGCAGAATGGGGAAGTACAATGGTAATAACTCAGATCTCAGTTTTGCAGCAGTACAAGCTGATTTCTATGTCTAATTTAGCCTCCTATAAACTACTAATATTTGTTCCTCCTCTGTTTTGAACAGCAGGAATTGTAGACATTTTGAAGACAGTGAATATGTCTTCAACAACAAAGTTAGGAGGGGAGATGTGGTAGGATCAACAAAGTTATTCCTCTTAAAGAGAAATGATCAAGGTGAGAGGAGACTTGGCAAGGGATGGTCACTCTAGTATTTTCACCCCACCCCTCTTCCTCGAGGATGTTCATCAATATGGGCATAATGTCACTCATTTTCTTAAAGTGATGATTCAGTGTGAAAACCTGAGCCTTTTCTGAATATGCTGTCAGCAAGGGAAAGGGCAGGGTGCAAATGAGGCAGTCAGTCATGGGCGAGACATCTCATCACCATTGACTCTGGGTGGGTTCCCTTGCTCTGAGAGGATTGAGCAGGGTCAGACACCTGCAACTAGAATTTCTGCAAGTCTTGCTGGTGATCTGATACCTCCTTGTTTTGATATTTATGATGAGGCGCACTAATATTGTCAGACTCTTCTGTTGGTGTTAGAAAATGATCTGGGGAATAAATTGCTTTGTATGAAGAATATCTATAGTTTTTTAATGAACTTGTGATGACAAAAGAAAAATTCCAGTTAAAATTAATCTGCTGCTGCTGGTCTGTGTCACAGGTGCCATTTAGCATCAGACTAAACATAAGCATTTCCAGTCCTGCTGCTGTTATTCTGCCTGTAATGCTTAAATGCACTGATACTTACATTCAGAGTTGGGTTCTGATGGGAATAAAAGTCTGATGTTGTTCATCTTCATAAAACAACTCTTCCTCTTGTTGCAGGTATTTTCTAATCTCAGTACTGACAGTGCCCTTAATTTGTAACAAATATTACGCAATAGGTAATTTCATTGACTCTACTGTATGTTCGTTACATAAAACTGGTACATTATCTGGTATAATAAATAGGTTGTTCTCACTAAGGAGAGACCATCTAATGGGCATAATGATGTCTTTCAGGCCAAGACTGAGATGTGTTGGCAGAACAACATACTGTGCTTGCGTAGTGCCTGCTTACAATAAAGGCTAATAATAATTAGAGCTGTCGGTGTCAGCTTCCTCTGCATAAAAATTCCCCCCAAATTGTAACATTCTGTGAGTCAAGTGGGGGTGGAAAAAACCTGAAGTACTGTTTTCCTTCTGTGCAACTAGAATTGGATAGAAACAGGATCTCTTCTTTTTGGAAATTATGTGTAGTGGAAGGTCTGTAAATGAGAAAAATACCTGAAGCAGGTGGATGTTGTGAAACAGCAACCTCACAGCTGGGGAAAGCTTGTAGATACTCAAAAGTGAAAGCCTCTCAGGACGCAAGGGCAGATGTGAAAGTACTCTGTGTAGAGTGCCTGAAAAGATACCTTTTAACAAAAAGGCCTGGAGGAGAGGAGTAGAAGTGTCCGGCAGGAAGCTACAAAGGGCACAGAAGATAAGAAACCACAAAATCACAGGAAAAGCATGTTATAAATACCATCAAGAAACCTTTTATTGAAGATTAGATGGGATGGAGAAGGCTAGAAGGGAGAGAATATGAGGGAGAAGAGAGAAAGAAAAAAAAACCCAAACCATTTTGTTCTTCTTAAAAATATGTTCAGACAGAAGTTGCTTCATTTATAAAGAATCTTCTCCAGGCAGTTAATTAGCTTTGTCAGTCAGCTGTCGTAAACCAGATTATTGAACTGTTTCATATTTGAAATTCTTTAAACTAACATCTTGACATTGCCAGTAGGTGTGTTAATAATCTGAAGACATGAGAAGAATTTATTAGCTTTGGTGTGCCTGTCTGTGAAATGTAGTAGAGAGTTAACTTCATATTATCCAAACACAGCTTGAGCTTTCTCCTGAAAGGGTCTAATTGCATTTTGAAAATGCTATTAGCTTACTTTGAGGTGGCAAATAGCAATATCGTTGTGTGGGAGGCTCTGTGTACATAATAATGAATCCTAATGGAGCAAATGGCAGCTTCATGAGTGCCACACTGCTAAAGAGAAGAGTGAAAGGGGGAAAGAATTTGTAGTATTATTTTCAGCTAGCAGCTTCCAGCGTTCTCTGCAATGATTTGAGTACAAACTTAAGATGTTTTGATTGCTGTCTAAATGCTGAGTTGGGCTGAAAGTGTGTTGTAAATGGTCGTATGGGTTTATCTGTTTGGTATGTTTTCTTTCTCCTAGTAAAATGAAAGTCTTTATTCACAATAGAGCTATTGATTTCAGCAATACATGTTTCACTGGAATATCTAAGTGTGTGTGTGCAGCATTATTTACTGCTTAAATTTTAAGGGCTTTCTTCTTCCACCAGACTGTCTGGTTGGGTTTTTTTGACCATACTCATCACCATATAAATTTCTAGTAATAAAAAATATTATCGTATGTCTCATACAGAGTATCATGCCCTTCAAGTTGGAGCATGTTAGTTTTTTCATTGTTTAGATGTTAGTGTCCTATCCCATCTCCCTTTTTGACTACTGACTTAGTGTTCTGGACAGGCTGCTCCCTGCTTCCTGTGGCTACTGCCAACTGCTTTGAGCTTCAATCTCTTTGCTAAGTCAGTCTTTGTTTTATTTAATTTATTAACTTCCATTTGCTACTTTTTATTCTCTTATTCTATTCTGTTCGCACCCTCATGTGATTAATGTTTAGGTCTTGTCTCATCTGTCTCTTAAGTCTGACTGATTTCTCTGTTCTGCTGATTTCTTCATGAGAAGAGCCATCTCAAAGAGACCTTGTGGCCCATAGCAGCCCAGAGGATGCAAAATGCAGGTAAATCCTGCTCAGATCCTGCAGCTGCTAGAGCATGCCTAGAATGGCTGTATTCTTCAGGGAATTTAACTCAAGTCGTGAGATGGTACACAGTAGAACACAATCTGAGTTAAAGTAATATTTTTCTGAAGTCTTACAACTTTCCCAAATTCATATCCTTTGGCCTGCTGGCCACACTCCTTTTTATGTAGTCCAGTATACGACTTGCTTTCTGGGCTGCAAGGACACGTTGCTGGGTCATGTCCAATTTTTCATCCAGCAGTATCCCCAAGTTCTTTTTTGCAGGGCTGCTCTCAATCCGTTCAACCCCTAGTCTGTACTGATATAGGGGATTGCTCTGACCCAGGTGCAGGACCTTGCGCTTGGCCCTGTTGAACTTCCTGAGGTTTGCATAGACCCAGTCCTTAAACCTGTCAAGGTCCCCCAGATGGCATCCCTTCCCTCTAGCTATCAACTGCACCGCTCGGCTTGGTGTCATCTGCAAACTTGCCGAGGGTGCACTCGTCATTAATAAAGATATTGAACGGTACCGATCCCAATAAGGACCCCTGAGCGACACCACTTGTTACTGATCTCCATTTGGACGTTTAGCTGTTGCAAACTCTAGAGTTAGAGCTTTCTAAGTAGTGTTTTGTAAAATAAATTTATGGACTGTTTTCGTAAGTGGTTTCACAGTTGACTGGCTCTTGTTTCCTTCATGTGGGATTTGACGATCTGGGATGTTGCCTCCCTGGCACTGCAGCCATGTGAGCCAATGCATGGGTGAATTCAGAATGCTGTCACCCAAATTGATACTCAAGAGATGCCTATTGGAGTTTTTGGGGAAAGATCTGTATTATCAGAGTGTTGGCCAACTACTGTTTTTCATAGTTCAGTAATGAGATCATCATCATGAGATCCTAAAGCATGAGAAAAAAAAAATTAGTATTATGTACATGTTTTTCTATCACCAAGATTTTCTCAATTCCCATCTAACAGAATCCTTTCTTGTATTTCCTGTGAAATATTTTGTCATACTCTAACCAGTTTTATAGTGTATGATTCATGAAGAATAACAAGAGTGTAAAAATATTATGAAATTTTCCTCTTATGTTCTCCAACTTTGTGTGGCAGATGGTAGTACTGCCTGTAGATCATTCTTTACAAAGCAAGCAGTGCACAGCTCTGCCAGCTTTATCATGCTGTACTTCATACTCATCTCTGGCCAGCTTGGTACTTCCTCTTATAACTAATAGTCTCTGAGGCTCAGCTGTGCATCTAACATTCCAGACTTAAATCTTTCTTATCATCCATCTTACCTCTACTTATCTTGCATGAGTAGCCTATTCCTATGAGGCGATAATTAAGCTCTCAGTTTGTCTTTTTAATCCTCTTATGACAAGCCACTTATCTTCTATCTCTTTTTTTGAGAATTTTTGTAAAAATTCATTGTCCTTCTCCCAAGTTGTTCCCTATGCATATCTGTCTTGTGTCTTGCCTGCACTAGGAGTGCACTCCTCATTTGCTTTTGGAATTTGATCGAAGAGCTGCTCAGTTCATCATTTCTCTTGTAGTTTATCATTGCATCTTCTGCTCTTGCCGCTCACCTGCCCTTTTCCTTCATTCTTCTGTTCAGTGTAACACCTGTACTTAGGTAAGCTTGTGTGCCCTTTTACGGTGCTAACTTTCTCCTACTTCTATTCAACTTTATATATAAAGTCTTTTGGATTGTAGTAGAATACTCTATATTTAACAATCAAATTATATTCAATGGGTTCCTCAGGTATGCAGGTAGTCAAGATAGAAGATAAACAGCTAAGTTAGCTCTAATGTCTAACAAGATTCAGATTGTGTCCTGCTCCTTTAAAACTGTAATTTCAATAGCATTTGATATATGCGCAGTAGGTATAAGCAGGTAGGTTGGAGCAAAACATGAGTTAATCACCATTATAATTATTACAGTACTATATACCATTGATTTTATTTTCATCTGATCAAACTTTATAATTACCAAGTATGTCAGTCTTCAATGTTAGAAGATGTGTGTGCACTGAAAAACATAAATCTTGAATATTTCATCTGGAGGGAAAAATAATAATAATAAAAAAGTCTGTGCTCTAGAAAATGAGTCTTAGAAAGGATACATGTAAAAATTAGCTGCAAGAATTACACATCCGTATTTTAGGAGACTTCCTTGCAAACTGAAAGGTTGTAATCATAGTATTTGGAAATGAGGACCGCTGATGCAACTTTGTCCAATGAATGGTCATGCAAATTTTGTTAGAAACTTCAAGGAGTCCAGGATTTTATCCCATATCTTTTATAGAGATTTTCCATATCCTATGTCACTTTGCATATCAGCCTGGATGATAAATGATGCCATTATTCCACAGAAAAGGTACCCTTGAATTTCTTCCTCTGGCCAGAATGTTAAAGAAAGATTAAGATAAAAAGAATTTTTAGGCTTCACTTTGCAAAGCTGCCTGGAGGGTTGATTGCCTAAGTTTAATGTAAATCATTTTGAAAAGCTCAGTCTCTCTCTCTCTTTTCTTTGTCCTTGGGACTATAGAAATACTGGTTACTGTTACTACTGATTTATTTGTAGTAGCACCAGACCTCGCGCTGACTCTGTTTGCAGTGTAAAAGAAAACTTTTGCTCCTTATAGACTGGGTATATTTGAATAATCGGAGAATTACATAGCATTGGAAAGCAAATCAAGAGGTTATGTAATTTGCTCACTTCTTGCAAAGTTTGCTTGCTCCTACAGTTTGAAGAAAACAGACTGTGCTGCCTCTCTCTTGCAGGGTCTCATAACAGAATCTGAAGGAAGAATGGGCACCATTAGTTAAGATTAAATAAATAATAAAAAAAAACCAAACCACAACAAACAAAACAAACCCAAAGCTCCCCCAAACCCCCACTAAACCGAAAAGAACACCAAAAGATGATGGTTACCTTTTTGTGATGTACAAGTGTGTTTTCTTCCTGATTTTTAACTTCATAAGAGAGTGTTAATTACTTTAAAAAGAATAATTCATTATCACCAATAAGCACTAATCCAGCAATGCATTAATTAATTGGACTTTGTTGCCTAAGGTCAGTTCTTCATGTGAATTATTTTGATTTGTATGAATTCTTGGACTTCAATGGATAGCTTGGTTTTCTGCCAGGAAGAAACACGTCAAAATGACTTGGTTTTTATGAACTGCTTTGAGAGTATAATCCCAAGTATAGTATCTATTATGGTAATATTTAGTACATATCAATTTTGTAGTCAAAATTGGTAAGCTTTGCCAATGTATCTCGAAACCCTCTCTTTTTAAGAGGTAAATCCCAATAGTTGATTAATTTAAACGTGAATTTCTCATGTGAGAACTTCATGCTGTGAGTAGGATCCAAAGAACCTTAACTTGAATAGAAGAAAACATAATGATTTGAAAATAAGGGTGAACAAGGATCGTAATAACTTTCAGGACCCACTACGCTTTGATGCTTTGATTTGTCATTAGCAAACTAGTCACACTTTACCGTTATATGCTAAATAGATGTAGGGTTTGATAAAATTGCAGTAATTTAGTTAGAAAATATTTGATCAGGAAATTGCATCTGAATTTATTGAAAATGCTGTTAAGTTTCAAGCCTTCTCTTAAAGCCGTTTCTAAGTTGTCCTCTATTACTTTTTCTGAGAAACTTTATCATTTTGAATAATCTTTATTTAGAAATAGTATTTTTGTTCAGAAACAACACCGAATCTTTCTGAAAGTTCCGCCTCTGTTTATAGAAAAATCTAATATTTTTTTGGTTGCTTTCAGCTCTGAACTTGCACAAGCTTCTCAAAACACTTTGTGACAAGATCTGGGTGCTTCAAACTTCCTTTAACTATTGTAAATCACCCATTTTGCTTTGTAAGCAGTAGACTAATGATCAATTATTTTATACTGGTGAATGTGCAAGAGGTGTTCCTACCTGAGGCTGAGCAGGAAACTAGATGCAGCCCACCAGCCGTCAGCATAATTGAGAGTAGTTGCAAACGATGGTGGGATCCACAAGGTAAAGGTTCCTGGGCTGTGGTGCATTACAGCTGCAGCTGCTGTAAGCCCAGGCTATGCCAGCTGTGTGTTACCAGGGTCCTTCACGGACAAGGGACTTGATTTACCCTATTAGTGTGTTTTTAGTTGGAGAAAAGGATGCTTTGCTTCAGGACAAGTTTCTGTCCGTGTCGTATTTTTTGATAACTGCCTTGATATAATACCTTTGCTACAAAAAAATGCCACTAAAGCATTCTTATTTTGAAATATGGTGACATCTTTCTTATGGATATTCTTGCTAAAGGTTTAAGCATGCAAAATCCTTGAAGGCCTACGGACAGCTCGGAGGTTTGTTCTTTTTCTTATATTGAAGAAGAAGAAAAAAAGGAGAGATTCCTTCTTACTCTAAAGGCTGTTAAATTATGTTTGTGCCGTTTGCTTCAAAATAATCACTTGGGCTTACAAAACTGATTGGTATCTTTAATAAGGAAAGAGCAAATACTGCAGTTAATTAGCTTTTCTGGAAATATTTTTAAATCATCTTCATACCTTGTATTTTTATTCTCATTTAATTAGGTTTTCATGTGATGTGAAATGTTTGTACCTATGCTTCTGTAGGTAGTTCGTGTGTAGTGATTCTTTTTTTTTTTTTTTTCCTTGGTACTCTGGTTGAAGGACCCAATTTTGGTTTTACGCCTTCAGTTTGCGATCAGCTCTCAGACTGCTTGTAAAAGTTAGTTGTCTAAGTCTAATGTATGCTGTAATCAAAGTAATGTACTGTGTCTGTTAAACTTGGTCTTAGGAACAGGTTTTTTTCATGGTTTGTGCGTGGAAGCATGGATGAGGGATGAATTTGAAACCAAATGTTTTTTTCAGCTGTCTTATGTTCTATAACATTAATCAGTCTGAGAAATTGGCGATATTCATGTTTGTTCCAGGTTGTTTCTGTTGGGAGGAGAATTTGGTGACGAAGGCTGGTGCTTTTGCCACTCCTTATCCAAAGAATGTGAACATGTACGATTTAATTGACCTGAAAGCTATCAACTCTTGTTTAAAAACTTGCTAGTCCCCTGGCAGGAGTCTCTCATGGCTTCTTACAGCTTTATGTTTCTAGTGCCCCTCTGGGGGCATTCACATTGTGGAGCTTCTTCAGCTCCTTCCAACCACTTTGGAAGCGCAGGCAAGTGTAACTCTGCTTTGTGCTTGCATTCTGTTTTGGTTTTGGTACTTCCAAATCATTGTTGCATTTTGTAGTGAAAGGTAGCTTCGATGTCCATTGGTGTTCAGTGAGCCTGTGCCTGCGTGTAAATGGAGAACTGGCTTTCTGGGAGCCACTGCTCTCCAGCAGCATATTACACCCCACTTGAGACTATTGAACCATAATGAACTAGGATGTTATTAATCTGCAATTTCCCCTGCGTTTTAAACATAAACATGTGCATGAGAGAGTAATGCTGAAGAAGTTCAGTGTACAAGGACAGAAAAAGAGAATACTGCAGTGGATCAAAATGTGTTCTCTGACTCAGGATGGAATTTGAAGATTGTAATTTATCATTTTGGGGGCAAAACCAGCTGATACAGGCAAATAATTTGTGTGGGTTTGTTGGATTTTTTTTTTTTTTTTTTTTTAAGATGCTTTAATACACGTACTGTTTGATAGCTCAGAAAACCTACATGTTTGAAGTTGCACATATTCCTTAGAGTGAGCTACTGAAGGACACAAATGTTTTAGGGGATGGTGACAGTTACAGAACTGGTGAAACTTCAGAGCACTAAATACTAAACAGCAGTTGTAATGCCTTAAAATTTAAAGTAGGTTCTCAATGTATGGGTGGACTATAATACAGGTATTAAAAATATTTTTATATATGTAATAGTATACATTAATATTAACTATTATATACAATTTCAAACCCATGTTTAAAAGTTCATCTAGATGTTATGTATAAAAATAAAATTTCAGTTTTTTATACAGAGAGAGGGAGCAATTCACATACCGAGGGAGAAAATGGGAGATGGTTCATCTGTACTGTAAAGAAATTATTGACGTTGTTTTTACATGTATGGGGAAGAAAAAGGACTTGAAGGGTCACAAAGAAGGAGAACAGAGAGCCTAGAAAGTTTGGAAAAGTGTTTGAACTAAATCACTACTTGTTTTGACATTTGATGTGAGCAAAAAATGTTGGAACAGCTCAACTGCTTTAAGGATAGAAAGCAAAAGGATAAAAGTTATTGATTCATAGTGGGCATAAATGACAGGTCACTTATGAACCACATAGATCAATATTAGGTGTGGGGTTTTTTTTTATTAATTTTGTGTCTAAATGACTTAGAGTGGCAAATTTCGAAAGTGGCTAATTCTTCAGTAGGACGGAACAGGAGGTATGGCTGATCTCTGCATTTGAATGTTTATTCTAATTTAAATCTTTTTAGAGATCTGAGTTTGAGCAACTCTTTCAAAGCTGAGGATGTTAAATGGAAGGCAAGGCTTTCCAGCAGCATTCATTTGAGGAAAGGCCTGACTTTGGGTTGAGACATTATAGCAAGCGCAGTCTGCAGGGGTGCAAAATATCTGTCAGAGCTGTATCCGAGCCAATCTGTTGGAGTCCTACCAGATTGCTCCTGGAAGTGGTCTATGCTGGGGGCTCTGATCCTTACAAACTTAAATGAAGGAACTGCATGTCTGTCTCGCTTCAGCACTCTCCTTTCAGTAAACGTTTTCCTTCTATGGATTACGTGACTGGCTTTATTGATTAGGTAGAAAAAGCTGGCCTGGCAAGCTGGGCACTGAAGTAGGTCTGGAGAGATCTGGCGCAGTTGCCTGGCTCGGATGGGGATCCTTTTTTCCGTTTGAGACGTTGGCAAATCACTTGGTCTGTGCCGGCTCCCCAGGTGCAATCTGCAGAGAAAAGGCTGCTAACCTTGAAATCAGCCGAATTCTGGAACAGCTTTTCTACGTGGAGTAAAATCAAAAACCTCCCTAACCCAATCTGCTTTGAAGGTGGAGGGAGAAAGTGTACGAAAGTACTGTGATTTCCTTTCTTGGTCTGAGCCCCTATTGTAGGCAATAATGGAAAATTTATCTCCTTGTCGTGTCAGAGACTCAAACAACTGTATCCAATAGAATTTTTTTCCATAAAAATACTTGCAGTTCTTTGAGTTTCAGAAACAGCCAGGAAGTAACTGTTTCAGTGAAAATTCATGCTAGCACCAGTGCACCCTTCTTGCAAGCTGAGGTTTTAAGTGACCCACTATGTATTCCTTGGCCAGATTAAATAGCACATGTCCAAAGCAGTTTCGGTGGAGAACAGTCCTTAGAGAAAGTATATTCCTGCAAATCTTTTGCTGACTGATTCAAAAACCAAAACGTTGAAAATAATGTGTCTATTGACGGCTTTTTTTTAACAGTAAAAACGTACTGCTCTGGGCAGTTTTGTGATTTGCATTTCCCTGGTCCTATTGCTATGGATGTTGACTGAAAACTCTTAATCAACCCACTGTAATCATATGAAAAAGTTTGCGGTACAGGACCTAATGAGCTACATGGGGATTTTCAATGCCAGTTTCATTCTAATTCTGTGTAAGAGAAATCCTTTTTCTTTTGTTTCAAAAAGGGGGAAAAAATGAGAGAGAGAGATAATAGAGAAGGTGGAAAAGATGTACAATTCATGTACTTCATTTCTCCATCCATCCCTCTTCTATTTCTCCTTGCAATTATTTTAGTACCAAGAAAATAATCAGTAAAGGACAATCAACTGTCATCAAAAGTTTGAAACTCAATGTATTATCCTTCTGTGCTGCTAAACTTGACAGTAACTTAGCATGTAATGATCCAGAAGGCTGTCACTTTGCTCTTGCATATACATAGACTGACCATATTTTCTGTATCCTGCAAAAAAACAACTGTTACTGAAATGTGCTACTGAAGCTAACAGTCAAGGCCAATGCTATCCATGTCTTTGTACTCAGATTATTGTTTCATAAGGAACAGTTCTGCAACAAACACTTTAGCTGCTGTAAACTGGACTGTAATCCTTGTGTCATAGCTCTAAACTTAATTCCGCTTCCCTTGGTACTTTTAAAATATTGTTGTGTGTGTATATATAAAAATATATATATTTCACCCAATACGGGTTGAGTTTTCTTTTGCATGATTGTTGTATCTGTGAATTAAACTCCAGACAATTTTTTTTTTTTTTTAACTCATTTCAATTGTGACTTGGCAATTGCAGTGGGCTAGTGGAGTTGGAATAAATTGTCTTAAAATGACATGGGATTGAATGCCTCCAGTTGTCATTACTGCTTACAGAAATAAAGGCTGCAGGTTGCTGTGAACTGGCAAGGAAGACTGCAGATCTGGGACTCGTTCCCCAGCTTTTGTCAACTGGCAGTGCTCTGTTGACTGTTAGAGTCATACAAGTGTATAGAGTTATACAAGTGTAGACTTGTATAAATCAGTGGGGTAACAGGCTTTCAGGGGTAGTCATGCCCTTCATATCTGCATATGCAGATCACTCACCATGCCACTGATCATGTACAGCAGTTTTTAAGTCACTGCTTATCATTGTGCATGTGAGAAAACGCACTGGCTCTAGTTTAAGAGTGTCAAGATGATGTGTGCCTGTGGAAGAATTTTTTTCATAGGTGTGGTGATGGAAGCACTGTCATCCCATCAGGGTGGTCTGATTATCAAATGTTTTATATTGTTTGCACATTGTCCCCATGCTTACTACAAAAATCAAGGCTTTCCACACAACAGCTTTACGTGGGGTTTCAAACTGGGCTCAAGTATTTGTAGCACTTGATTAATAAATGGCTTTATAGCACTGTGATTCTCAGTAAGTTTTTTTTTCAAGTGCATTTTCAATGGATACTTTCCTTTTCTTTGTGCAGACTCATATTTCAGCAAAATATGAGCTACTTTCACCCTAGTGAAAGCTTTAAAATCTATTTCAGAAGGCTTTGTGGCAATCTCACTTAACCTAGAAGCGATATTGGTATCTTTCTCCTTAATTACATGTGTGTGTATATATATATATTTTTATTAATGAGGCTCCCCACCATTATTCAAGCAACAAAATATGTGCTTTTGGTCATGCTGTTTTACTTCTCTCCCTGCATGCTGCTTTTTAAGGTGGAATGCTTGCTGTGCTGAGAGCGAAACCTAAGCTAAGTGGATGATAAGACACTTAACCTTCTTCCTCTTCCTTCAAAATTCTATTTAGGGAAAACTTTTTTTTTTTTTTTTTTTTTTTTTTTTTTTTTTTTTTTTTTTTTTTTTAGCTACAGTTAATTTTTTTTGGAGATGCGTGCTGAGGGACTTGCCTGCATACCTAAACAGGTAATGCAGGGAAATCAAACAAGGGTTTTGTTTTCCTTCATGACTTTACACTCTCCTCTTTTTTTTCCAGTCTCTTAAATATTATGAATATTAGACAAAAAAAAAAAAAAAAAAAAAAAAAGGACATTCTACTTTTATGGCTTTATAATTGCTACTAGACCTAAATGAGGACCAGGAAGAGTTCACCTCATGGAGTGTTCGTGATATGAAGTCCCTGGACTACCCTGGAAAATGTTTTTGACCATTAAGCTCCTGGCAAATCTAGTATTACTGGTACTGAACAAAACCCTTAGGCACTTTGGCATTAATGAAATTGAAGAAGCACCTTGTGACTCCAGCTTTAATCACTGGAATGTGTAACAAAATTAGTTGCAATGAATCTGAGATCAACCACAAGAGAAAAAGCAATTTTTGCATAGGAAGAACACTATAAAATTATACATTTTAAAATGGAGTCATAGTACATACTAATCCAGACTTATAGAATTTGAATACACGTAAGTTGTGGGTTTTTTTTTCCTCACATCTGGTTATTTTATTATAGTGTTATTCCTGAAAGAAGGGAAAATACTTTTGTATTTTCTTTATTCTGAGAAGACTATAAACATCGAGGGGGAATGGTGAAATCCTTTCTAACTTTCACAGTGCAGTGCTGAGAAAGATATCCATGTCAAAGATGTGTAGCTACGTAATATCTTCTGGTCTGCAGTGTGTGTGGTTGGAGAACATCCTGTTTCCAGCATGCAAAACCAAATATTTAAGTTCAGTATTTACAAGGTGCTCAGCTGTCAATTCCTCTTAAACATTGAGTCACTGTATGTGTATCTACTCTCCTTGGCTAGAGGAAATCAAACTTTGGGGCTGGTTGCTGTGCTTAAGGACTTACAGCTAGAGAGACCTCTGTTCTTCTTTCTTTTTAAGGTTCTCCAGTTACGAAATTCACTCTTAACACTTTTTCAGGTGATTGAACAGATCATTTGAAAGGCTGTATGTGTATAGCTGAATGTTTGGGGAACATCTGAATTGAGTTTTGAAATTTTTTCCAGCATTTACAGAACAGTAAATATATTGGGGAAAAAAAGGCAAACAAAAATAAATCGGCTTGAACTTATGTAGTCACGTCAGGTTAGGACCTGAGGATTTGAGAAAAACACAGCAGACTGAGGTGTGGGATAAAAAAATGTATTAATACCACTGCATTTAGGTTTTGTGTTGCAGGGAGTATTTGGAATAGTTACTGTTGTGGGAGCTTCACAGAAATAAGCAAAATACACGCTTAGTTCTTGCCATGCTTGAGAAAAATACTATAGGCGTTTTAATATTGGTTAGTAGAAAACTGACAGAAGTTTTTAATGCAAATCTTAAGTTAAAATCCAGGAAGAAGCGAGTTCAGGATACTGAAGGAAAATATAACAGTTAATATTAGCTTTGCTTCATGTTGCAGAACAAAACCTTTCCATGTTGTCCAGATAAGTTGAGGGTAAAAACACACCCCCCCCGCCCCCAAAACCTGAGGGTAAAAGCTGATCTCATTTCAGTTAAAAGTAGCAGTAAAATAGAAGGTGAATACTTGTTTGTTGTACATCGGTGATGCTAGCTGAACGGCAGTGAAAAACACTTTACAAGGGGAGGAAATCCAGAAACGACTTAACGACAGTAGCACCAAAGAGCTGGTCCTTGACCTGGGTGATGCGAAGTGGTGCTCCTGGTCCTCCAATCCTGATGTGCAAGCGAAATGCGCCAGCCAAAACCTGCACCTGAGTTTGGAGGTCCTGAGGATGCAGTTACCTGTTGATTGCTTGGGTATGTGCACGTGTTTAATCTTCTTGAAAGTATTAGATGATGTGTTGAAATTAAAGCATGTTTTGCTACATGACTGGGCAATGATGTGCGCGTGTGTGGCGGGCAGTGCTGCTTTGAAGTCTGTAGGTGTTACGAAGATGCTGAAATACAACTGTTCAGACACGAGGCTGAACCAAGACATAGAGGCAACTCTAAATTCCAGCTGGTGTGTAATTAGTATTAAAATTTTCCTAGCTGGTTAAAAATTTCGATGTAGTCTCTGACCGATCTATCTTTGTATATGGCAGTGGTTTTGTTCTCTGTGTTCTCTTGTGTGGTCAGGAGGCAAAGGTGTATCACCATTTTTCACGAGACTTGGGTAAAGGTAGGCAAGAAAATGAGAGGAGCTGAAATGTGACCCTCCAATTGGAAATGCCAGATGTGAAAACAAGTTTTTGATGTTTACTCAAAGGATTTTCTCCTTGCCAGAAGACACTTATGCTTACAGGACTAGATGTCCCAGCAGCATATGATTAGAATTTGTGATGGCATTTGGATGTCCCTTCTAGACCTAAAAATTTTAATGCTGCTTCTGGCTTCAGTGTCATAAAATTTAAATGAGAACCTCTAATTCTTTCAGAGTGCCAAAAATATTTCGTAAACAATGTTTTGCAGCGGAGAGCCTGGGCTTCTGGGATATTGAGAAGAGTTATTGTTAGACAATAGTCTGTCTCTAAGTGAACCTATAAAGAGGATGTAGCAAAAATGGAAGAAATGTGAACTGCCTCCGAAATAAGTGAACTTGGTCATATTAAATAGAAAGTAGTGGAAGCGAGACAAAATGCCAGATCTAGGCTTTATGCTGCGATGCGTGGAATTGTCTATACTAGGTAAATGGGAAACTGTGTATTCAAATATACACTAGCCTTTGGTTTCAAGTTCATGAATTTGATGCATTTGACAGTAAAGTTAACTCCTTAATTTGGAAAAATTCCAAAAGTTTTTTGCTGCTTTGTTCCTTTCTCGCAAAGCAAGTTCTCTTTGTTATTTGGAACTTTGATTGCAAAGGCAGAAAGATCTCTTTTAATAAATGCTTGCTGATGTATTTAGGTTACTATCCTGATATGCAGAGTTAGGAATCAGTCTAAATTAAACTAGACCAAATTCACAGTTTATAATTGTAGCTAGTTTGCAAACTGGTAGGATAATGCCTAAGTATTTCTTAATCCTTTTTCTCTTGTTCTGCTTAAGAATGGAATACGATTATTCGTTAACACTTACATTCAAAGTAATTAGGATACGTGTTCACATTTTTATCAAAATTTCAACAGAAATTTAAAACAGTTCTTGATCTAATCTGGCTAATGAAAGACCTTTCTCTCTTGTTGAAAAGGAATGCAAAAAATTTCTGTGACAATATGAAAGGAAATGTTGTCTTTTTTTTTTTTTTTTCTTGTTATAGGTTTGTACAGATGGCAGGGGAAACTTGAGTAACTTAAGGTTGTGACTTCTTGGTATATCAAAGCCCCATTATATGTACTTATTTCAAGGAAGCAAGTTTGTAACTGAAGAACTGATTTTTTTTTTTTTAACCTTTAAATATACTTATAGTTCTTGAAAAGAAAATTAATGACCTTAATTTCTTGCATCATGTGATTGAAACATTGCATAAGCTCAAGTGTTTTGCTAATTTAGGGTAAAAACAGATAAAAACAGTAGCTTGTACTGTTTATTGAAAAGAAGTGACCCAAGACGTTACTTATACATTTATGTGAGAATAATGCAAATAATAAAGAGGAAAATGAAACTAGCAAGTATTAAAAGTGTGTGTGTGTGTGTGGGAGGGTCAGGGGGGTAGTGTCTCACTAAAAGAAATAAATGTGTATGTGTGGTTTTATACATAAGTAGCTATTAAAATAAAGAAAATGACTTACAAGTTGAATTGTGAATACTTACCAGACAATTAAATATAACGTAGGAAGAAATTAATAGAATTTTGATTTTTCAAAAGGTCTCAGAATATTAGGTAGGTTCCAGAGGATTGCAAATAAGATAATGCTGTGCCAAATTTAATATGGGTAAATTCAATGACCAGGATAATTATAGGCTTGTCAGACCAATATTAATCCAGGCAAGATAATGAAGAGCCTGATACAAGACTCAATTAATACAAAATTAAAAGAAGTTATAAGATAATTAATGCCAATTGGCATGTATTATAGACAATAGATATTCTTAACTCACGTTATCTCTTCTGATGAGATAACACATTTGGCTTATAACTGTAGTGTTATTAACGCAATGGAAGTATTTAGAGCATTTGACTTGCTACCATCTGGCGTTTTAGCTAAGAAAATAAGCAAATGTATAGTCAGCTAGTGCATATTAAATGGATGGAAAATAGTAATTGGTAGGGCTCAAAATGTACTTATAAATCAGAAATCATACCAATGAAGTGGAAGAAAAATGAATTAATTATTGGAGAAAGTCTGTAAACACAAATGACTGAGGTAACGGTAAATCTTTGGGAGAGGGAGGGAAAACGGAGAACTGTTTGTTCATGTTGATCATGTGCTAAGTTACATATTTGGAAATAACAAATGCCTGTCATATGTCCTTGGTTGGGCTTGGTAGTAACTTTAAGAAGTTGTGTCTCGATGGTACATGCGAGCTGTCTGTCTACCTATCTGCTGTAATATCATTAGATCATCTTCAAGAAGAAGCCCAAGTCTGTAGCCTAGCAGGTAGGAAAGCTGAGAAGATACGTCTGGGGTTCTAGTTTGTTCTAGGCTGGCTTGTGCGTGTTCTTTGTTGTTTATTCGGTGGTAATCGCTGTAGCCCTTTTGGCACGTGTCCAGCCTTTTCCCATACCTGGCCGTGGCATCCTGTACCGCCCCAGCCAGGCAGGGAGAGATGGTTTCTGCTGCTGTCTGTTGGCTGGGAAGAGTGCGTGGGTGCCTTGATGGGGTGAGGCAGCCCTCAAGGAGGGCTGTGCTGGGTGCAAGTTGGTTCTGGAGAGCAGATGCTGCTGTGGAGAGAGGGAAGTGTAATGCGGGGGGTGGAGGAAGGCCTGGTGCCCGATGTGGGTGTCGGGTCCCTAATGGCTCTGAGAAGCCTCACGTGGGGCCTCCACCCACAGCCCCTGCCCATGGGCCCAGGACAGAGCCGAAAGACATCTCACTGGGCTCCCTGTCCCTTAGGAAGCGGCAGTCCGTCGTCTGCGCCCTGCCGCGGGTCTGGCTCCTGCATTCGCTGAGGACGGGGTGCAGCCTTGCCGCGCTCTGACAGGCACTGGCCTTAGGTATACGTTGTGCATCCAAAGGGCAGGTACCGAACTCCCTCTGCCTTGGCTTTGGGTTTGGATCGGTCTTCCACACGAGCTGGCTAGATCTGGCTGGTTTTGAGTGTGCCCGAAGACATAATGTCAGGTACCTGGGGTATTTCATAGCCAAATGGGGAAACAAGGTGTTCAGGTACCTTCTCGGTTTTATGCAGCCAATGTATGGTATATAATTCAGGCGGTACATGCTTCATCTCCACCAGTTCTAGGAAGGTTACGATTAGGGCCAACTTGTACTTTCTAACGCTTCAAAGTGTGCACGAAAGCACTGCTCTGAGGCTGGCTTTATGGCTTTTTACTTTGTTCTGCTCATTGCTGGGCAGCGGAGTAGCCTTGTGGGAAAACAGGCAGGCAGGAGCACCAGTTAATAGCCCACCCAGCCACCTAACTTCCAGAAGATAGTTCACTGCGATTGCCATAATCGGTGTCTGTGTGCTGTCAGGTTGGCTGTTTTCTTAGCGGAAGTTTATTCAGTTTCATTTCACAGTTGTTAATATTAAAATACCATTGTTACTTTTGACCTCAAATAATGTATATGTTTTAAAGCCTGCTGCTCCGTATTGTATGGTCTTAGTCTATGTAGTTCACATAAAGTTCATTATAAGCTGAGCACTGTCCTCTCTGGGAAGCAGAGATAATTCCTGATTTAAAAGGAAGACTGATTTCATATGCAAACTAGAGGAATAATGAGCCATCCAGAAAAGAAAAGAAAATCAAAATGAAGGGAAATGTAGATAATCTCTTTCAATTGAAAAACAGTTGAACTGAAAAAAGATGGATAATTCGATAATACGTTGTAGTGAGATGTTGAAGTGGAGCATGCTCCTCTGAAGGGAGAGCAAGATGTGTTCAAGATTAAACAGCTGAATAGGTGTAAATGAAATAATTTCTTTAGTAAAAGTTCAATCTGGTTTCCCTTGTTTTAAAAATTCAGCTTCATTGCTCTATTTTCTAGATTCTATTTTGTGGCAGAATGGCTTCTATCCAGGGATGGATCTGTGGTTTAAAGAGATGTTTAAAGAAATTATCATCCCTGGGGGAAAACAGATATGTGCAAAAGAGTGTGTTTATGGTAAGTATGCTTCATCACAAGATAAAATTCTCTCCTTTACATGTAGTGCCCGCTGTAAAATTATAATTGTGTGGTAAATGAAATACTCTCTGTAAGAAGATAATCCTGCCTCCCCCCCTAAATTTAATACTAGTGGAAACTGGTGGTAAGTCTATAATCACTAAATCCAGTGTATGGGTGTATATATAGATGTGTATATGTATATATGTGTTTAAAAAAAAAAAAATATTTGGGAAGGGAGGAAGCTTGAGAACATCCTTTATCATGTTTGGGCTTCTTAACTGAAACGTGAGTGTTTTGAATTTGTCCTGTCCAAATACTGGCTTAAAAAGGAGAGGAGAAAGAAAAACAAAAGTGAAACAGGAAAAGAGGATTCAAAAACATTCCTTGAAAAGGCAGAAGAAACTTTCTTCCCTAAACTCATGAACTGACAAGGCTGACCTAGCTAGGTGCTGGCTGGTTTCTGTTTGTCATTACTCCTGACTGATTACAAAAATTTGCTTTGACCACTTATTTATTCTGCTGTTGTCATTTAGGTCATAACCTTGTAGCAATGAATCTCACAGACTAATTGCCCTATGTAGGGAAAAAGGGATGATAAATAGGAGTTTTGAGTTTTCCTTTTTTCCCTTGTCTGAGTGGTCAACTTTTGCAAGAAAAGATGAATAGAAATTCATAAATTATATTTTCTGTCAGTTTATTATATTTCTTCAAGAATCTTTTCCTTGCCCAATCACTTGGGTATAGAGACTGAGCACTTCTAATCACATCTATCACCTGCCTCTGAATTAATCAGCTATCATCTGTTCCTTTTGAAATGAAGAATCTTCAAGTGAACACAATATACCACTTGAGTATAAATTTGATTTCTATGATGACTTTATACTATCTTTCACCTTATCCCATTCCCGTTCTTATGTAAAATAGCAATGTATTACTTTTTTGACTGTTACGGTACATTGAACAGTATTACAGTAGTTTCAAAAGTGTTTCGTTTGGGATTCAGACATTACCAGAGCTCAATGTGTCTTTAATGTGTTAATGATTCATGTGTAAATGTTAGTTTATAACATCTCCTTCACGACAATTGGTTTTCCTTTATTTCGTTGGCAAAGTTGTTCTCAATACCCTTTTCAGTATCCGGAGGATGCGTGAAGTATCTCATACTAACTTTATTTCATGCAGTAAATAGAATTTTATGGATGGGATTTTCTCCTAGTCTAGTCAAAGTACTCTGAGAAATCCTACCGGGCAAAATTTTTGGACTCATGCTGTTCTATTTGTGTATTACTTTAAAGTTGCCATGATGCAGAAATATAACTCCAGCTAGCTATTTAGGGTGATGACATGCAGGTTCCTTTTTTCATCCGAGCTGACACCAGGGAAGCAATTTCTGGCTTGATTAGGTGCCTACCATGACTTTCAGGCTGGTTGCTTGAGGATGACCTGTACTTAAATTGTGAGGAAACAGAGTTGATTTTCAGCTGGTCCCCACTGCCTTCTGAATGATGCTCTGGGCTCTGTGCTTGCTCACGGATGGCAGCCTGGAGCAGCCCGCTATCACGGTGCAGGGCCTTTTCGTCGTTCGTGGTTCCAATTTGGCTTTTGGTCACCTTCCTCTTTTGGGCAGATGAACCTGGCCCCGTCTTTTGTAAGTCTCTAATGGGGTTAGTAGGAGGGGTGAGCTTGGTCAGTCGTGTCTTGATAAGCCTGTGAGGTGTGTGAGATGCGGAAGGAGGAATTTGAAAAAGGGAAAGCAAAATGCAGTTGGGAGCAGATCCGTAGCTCCTGCTGATTGAAATGTTCTCTAGATCAGCTGGTGCCTTCCTGAAGCAAAGCACTGATACCGAGTCAGCACGTGGAGCCTCTTTCCTTAGAGATTTGTCCGAAGAAGGCGGATTCATTCATGACCTGATGCTTTGATTTCCTATGCCCTACAGATAGTCCCGAATGGGTGGGCTTGCCTGGGTTCAGCAGGAGGGTGAGACTGACAAGCGAATCTGTATGACACCAGAATTTCAATTAATGCTGCACCCTGTTAACTCTGTAGTTGAAGCCTGGGAAGAAAAACCCTTTAATAAACCCACAAATAACTTTGGGAAGGTTGGAAGGTCAGTGGTAGAAGTAATCCAATCAAGATTTTATGCTTTCATCTTGTTCAAAATGTCATTTTGGGAATCTTCTGAAAAATCAGCTACTTGGTTATCTGTACAGTTCAAGTACCAAACATTTTTTCCTTAGTATTGGAATTTTTAACTTTTAAATTGTGCTTGAGGACATTTAGGGATTTTTTTATTTTTAAGAGTTATTAAACAGTTGTTACCATAATGTTACATAAAAATGTGACACGAGATACAGCATGATTTCTTCTGAGGCATATGCAATGTTTATAAAGCCTTTTAAGGAAAGAAGTCTACTGATTGCATTCTATAACTATGAAATGTCTTGCATAAAATACCATAAACATTAAAGCTTCTGCTTCCATTAAAAGATGATAACGTATGCAGTTGCCTCTAGTGAGGGACACAGATATGCCAATGGCACAAATACTATTCTAATAAGTCTTAGAAGCATACTCTGAGAAGTGTAGTAGCTGAGTAGCATTATATTATTTTACCAGTACTTGCTTGGTGTAGGAAAATATTTACAGCAAGTAAGAGTGGAACTTGAGAGGAGATTGAGATGAAATTTCACTGTCTAGTCAGATCTTGGCAGTCAATAAAGAGGCACAATTCTTGCTGCTTTAAGCTGAAATGGGAATTTGATTGGCATGGTTGCATTAGGGGAACCTGCCTTCACCCTTCCTCTTTGTTCATGACCTACAGGGAACTATCTAGAGTGCAGGTGATTAGTACACATTTGCTATTACGTTTTTCTGGGCAGGCGAAAGATTCGTCTTTTGATGCAATTCCCCCTCTTCCCCCCTGCACCACAGGGGAAACTAGCTCAGAAAAGAGAGTTATCTTTAACCAAGGTATATCAGCAGCTACTTCTTAATCCCCTCTCATAAAGGGACTAATCCCTTGAGGATGTTTCTGAGCATGGGACTTCCTACAGTGGTTTGTCTTGTCTAGCTCTTTGTTCAGGGCTGTCTGATATGTTCTCGCCATGTCTCCTTACCCAGAGAATTTAGCTAGATCTGTTAAAGCTATAACTTATAGCAGTTCTCACAACAGAATAACCTAGTGTCTATGAGCTGCTTACTGTTCTCGGGGTTACCACTCTCAGTATAATATTTTTTCTCCAGTCTGTATGTAGGGTGTTACTGTGATATAATATACTATGCACCTGTAACTCACAATTATGAACAAACCTGATTTTTCTATTTTGTGCACAGTCAGTTTAAATGTAATGTCTCAGAATCATTATTAATAGAAAAAAGTAGCAAGTTGGTGTGTTAGACTCTTTTAGTGTAACCTACTATTTTACTGAGTTAAGTAAATGGTGGTAGGGGGGATTATTACTCTCTAGGTTTGCCTTGGTATGTAAGTTAAAACATGTGATGCTTATATGATGTGGATAAGAGTTTTAGCAAGGTAAAGTGTGTTCTCGGAACAGGATTGACTGTTGTAAGTAAAGAATGCCCCAACGTAGGAGGAAACATAGCTAGTTGTGAGGATGCTTATTTGCAGGTGGGAAGACCTGGGCTCCCGTCTCTGCTTACTAGACTTTTCTGAGTTTGAATAATGTGTGTTCACTGCAAAATACATAAGTTGCATTCCAGACCTGCATGTTCGTGTCCTTGTGCAATAGAGGCCTAATGGTAGTTGTCTTTTATTCAGTATATCATGTAGTTTAGATTTTATCTTCTTTTTAAAGAATAAGGCCTGTAATAGTAATTACTGGGCGTGGTTGTGCATCCTATCTTTTAAGAGAATAATATTTTTGTAGCCCTTTATCAATATAAGGTGATTAGGCTAAGAAGAGGGCTGTTCTTGTGTTTTCAGGCTTGGAGGCACACAGTGTCAGCAAATCAGGCTGCTGGCTATAGAAACACCTTTTGTTATTTTCTCATTTAACTACAAGTGAAATTAAATGGCAATAACAAGAGAATTTATTTTTTCTCTCCTGGCATTTGTTCTGCCATATGGACTACCATATTTTTGAAAGGCTGCCTGAAGTTGTCCCAGATGTTTCTTACAGCAAAATGCAGATGCATTAATACGAAGGCAAATTCAAGGTGAAAACACATGTGCTCTTTAGATGTTCTGGATCTGTTGAATTCAAGGAAGGTAAAAGAAAAGTTTGTTCTGTATGAGAAGAATATTAAAAAAAAAAAAGTGGCTGACAACTGCAGTGAAATAATCTGTTAAACATGAGGGACTGAAATTATCATCATACTGATTAAAAAGGGAAAAGAAAAAGAAGTACTGATCTCTTGAGATTTCAACCAGCTTGGGCTAACTTTGAAGTACACCTAGAAAATAGGTCTTATCCTTCTTTGACTTTGAACTGCACCAAAAATGTTACAATAGCAGCTTTGGATCAAAGAGTTCAGGAGCAAACTTTAAATTTTAGGAGATTAATGGCTGGATTTAAGATTCTGACTGTGTTCCGTTTCCGGTAGTGATCAATATCTTGATTATTCTTTTCCTTATGATATGATAGTATAGCTTCACAGATGTGAGTGGTGGTGTGTTAAAAGAGTCAAGTGGGAAATTTTTCTCATCTGAGTTTTTCTGTGTCTTTGGAACAGATCAGTTGTTCATAGAAGCTTGGTGGTGGTGTAATAGACATCTAAAATATTAATAGTTGTGCAAATAAACACCTTCTCATCAGTTCCCTTTTTACAAGCATTTTATTTAGTTTCTACCCTTACACTTTGTGTTCAGTTAACCATTTGATCATTTAATGTTGTAATTATGTTAATCTATGTTAATTAGGTATTAGAAGGCACTGAATATTAAAAAATCATTGGTGAAATTCATAACTTAATGGCATACTCCATTTTATAGTGAGAGTATTTAGACCAAAAATATATATGTTGTCATCTGTAAACAGAGCGCCATATTGTAGACTATAAATTTGGCTTTTCCTCTTTTAGCGTGTATCCCTGTGTCTACCCCTGTTATTCTGATCTCAGTTAGTTTTAAATTAAAGCTTGAATCGGATTGGAAAATCTTTTCGCTGGGGTTCACCAGTATATGCTCTGTCAGCAGTTTACTACTTGGTTTATAATGGAATGTATTTTTTCAGTGGGGGTACCAAGACCTATGCAATTAAGGAATAGCATGCAGGTGAATGACCTCTATATTTCATACTATTCAGCTGGGAATAAGCTTAAATATTTTTTCATGTTTTATTGCATTAGTAAACAGAGGAAATAAGCTTCTATGAGAATCTTTCATCTAAATCAGGCAAGTGGATATATATCAATATTTGCTGGAATTAGATGTAGTGGTTTACACTAGGCATAGTACAATAACAATATTTAGTTTCAAAAATGTCTGTCTTTGCAATGGCAGGATATTTTGTTTTACTACACTGTATGTCTGTCTTCTGAGCTCACTGTATCACATCAGGAACTGGTGGCCTGGAAATACTAAAAGCAGATTGTAAGAAATTACCTGCACCTGGGAATACAATTGTCTTGTCTAATAAGAGCAATAATAAAGTAGATTATAAAGTCATTTTCAAAAATGAAAAGCTAGAATGAAAAAAATGAAGCTGAAAGATAAAGAGAGTCTTATAATGGATTTAGGTAAGTCTGATGGCGTGAGATTTATGTGACTAAATATGTGGGATAAAAAAAAAAAAAAAAAAAAAAAAATCACGATTCAATTTCTTGCTCCCCCTGCCCTGGGATTTCCATGAAGACCTGCAGTGTTTTTCAAACCATGTTTTCAAGTGCAAGGAGTGGCTGTGATTTGTGCTAAAGAAGGGTATCTTTTTTTCACAAGAAAGAACTGTTAAACTTCAGTAGAAAGCCATCTATACCTAGGCTAACTTGGCTTTTAGGATAACTTTGTAATTGCTGAAGTTTATCAGCATGTTTACAATGTTTGTAGTGCATGTGTTAAGAAAACCTGATGTGTTTTATTTGCATGAAGACTGGAAAATCAGTGCGTGGAATCCTGTAATTCACCTGAACAGACTGTATGCAAGTGAATCGGGTCTAGGAAGGTGGACAAATAAGCGTGTGTCAGTGCATTAGATCTCCTTATGGGAAAGCGCATGCTCTCTCTTAGCTATAAAGGGGGCATTAAGTTCCTAAATTAGGCATATGGTAGACTTAATATTGAAAAAGGTGCCAGGTTTGTTTAAAGGAGTTGCTTTCCCTTGTGTGTGTGTGTGTGTGTGTGTGTGTGTGTCGGTTTGGGTTTTTTTTGTTTTGTTGGTTTTGGTTTTTCGCTTTGGAGATGACTCATGCAGCATAGGGACTGAATGCGAAGGTTCCTGTGGTTCAGGTCTCAAATGTGACCCAGAGAAAACAGAGAAGTAGTTTGAGGAATTCACATGGCAACCCGAGGAGGGCCTTTTTTCCAATAAAAGGGCTCATAGATCAGTGTTTATCGATTTGGTGAGATCCCACTTCAGCAACTTGTTGATGGCTTTGTGGGGTGTTGTCGAATTCTGTGACTGAACTTATTTGGATTCTGCAGCTGCTCAGCACCTTGTTAGTTTTTGCTCTTACAGGAAGTAAAGAGAGGAGTTGTCATGGTCATTTACTAACTGTGACACTCTGAAAACAATTCTTGTCACTATTTCCTTAAGCAATTTGATACTTGCTTTGTTCAAGTGTGTATGTTTTCAAGTCAACTGTTCTCCTGGCTGGATCAGAGGTGCAGAGTAACTGCATTAACCTTGGTGTGCTTTGGCAACAGAAGGGAAAATAAAAGTCAATAAATGTCTTCTACAACACTGATAAACTCTGAGGGCACAAAGCAAGGTAGTTATGAGCCGTGGGGGATAATTTGAACAAGTGTATCTTTCTCTTCAAATTACCTATCGCCGCTTTAATATTAGATAAGTGTGTTTTAAATCAGTTCTCTCTGAATGGTTCATACTGTTTGGGTTGGCATGGGGGGCTCTGTTGTTGACAGATTCACCAATGTGTGTTTTCCTCTGTTATCTCCAAATCCTACATAGAGACCTTAAAATCACTCTCCATTTTGCTATATTTGACATAACTATTGACTGTCCAAACACTGTCTGCTTTTAGGAAGCTAGGCTTTGTTTGAGCATCTGGACCATCCAATTTCCTGCAACCCCAGATTACTTTTTACCTTGTTGGTTGACTTAGGTTAAGCCTTTAAGGCTACATAGCGTGGGACTGGTAGAGGTAAGCAGTTAGGTGTGTTAACATTTACTTGAACTATACAATGGTGTGGTGAGACTCTGGGGTGGGGAAACAAAAGTATGTTCCTGTTCTTAGGTGTGGTGTCTAAGTGCCTGGCACTTGGTATCTGCTTCACTTGCACCTGCAAGCTTTTTGTGCTCTTCGGAGAGCGTGGAAGGGACCCTCTCCAGGGTTGGAGAGGCCTGAGCTTGTTCTGTGCTGGCCAGGAGCTGTGTAACCACTCATTCAGCACTAAGCCAAAGCATCAGTCCTCCTGAAAATTGTGGTGTGAAGCTCGAGCTCGGTTACAGCCAAGCCACGTTCAGGTCACTTAGAAGTGACCTGATAACCAGGGTTGCCTCTCGTTTGCAGAATAACTTAGCGTGCATTAAAGTCCCTGGACAGTACAATAGAAGGTTGAAAGTGCAGTTGTACGGGTGCTGAAGTCAGCCTAAACGTTGCTGTGATCTGGTCCCACTGCTTATGGTGTTTTCTGTCCCCTTCCACTTTTACAGCTACGTGTGTAGTGCTTCTTGAAGGGTGGTTAGGAGGTTCATCACATGGTTATGGTTAAACAATGTTAGAATCTCTGCTGAATGAGTTAACTTGATCTTGAAGCTAAATATCTAATTCAGCTGCTTACAGCTGTGTGAATATTTTACTGAATATTCTGAAATACTCTGAGTACTGAAACTAGCCAAAGCTTTCCACAGTATTTTCGAGAATGTAATTTATTTTTCCTGGTTTTGATCAATTGGTAAGGACAAACCCCAAACCTGAAGGCTAAATTTAGCAAAATTCCTTTTGACTTCAGTGGAGCAGAGTTCTTATCCATCCTATGAGCCTTTGATTTGCTAGTCTTTATGGTGGTGGTTTGTTTTTTTTTTTTTTTTTTTTTTTTTAGTTTTTTTTTTTTTTTTTTTTTTTTTTCTGGATATTGGAGCTATTTGAATGGGTCTGTTAAGGGGCTGTGCTTGATTTCCATCTTTGATGTCAGTGGAGATTTTACTTCCCAAAGACTGTATGTAGCATGTGTCTAACAAGAAAGGAGAAAAGAAACTTAATCTATTTGAAGTTCAGTTTATTGGTGTTATTAGCCATCAATCTTAATAATATTTTAACTCCAATTTTTGCACAAATGCAATAATATGAATACTTTCAGTGTCTTGGAAGAGTTGCAAAACCAATTATAGAAATGTCAGAATTTCCATAGGAAGGTAACCTTCCTCTTAGCAGTAGCAGGTGAACAAAACAAACTGATAGTGATTACAGTGTCAGGATATAATTGCATTTTCTTCCAAATAAACCATCAACTCCCAATAAATAATTAAAACAAGCCATGTTCCTCAGGATGCAACAGTTCAGTAGCTGTGATTAAAAAGTGCTAGGAGCCATTATTAGATTTTTTTATGATAAATTTTCTCTTATTGTCAGATTGTCAGATTTTATTACCTTGCTGTTCTTTGGGGTATATTTTCTTTTCCCCAGGTTTACTGGGAAAGCATAACTTGTGTCACAGACTGTAATTAGCTATGTACTCCATGATGATTTCACAAGTGACCTTTGAATGGTCTCCATTCTAGAAAGAAACATGTGAATCTAGACTTATGAATAATATTTAAATACTTCAAAGCAGAGTCCCAAGAGCAATAAAATGTCTACCTAAACCTTTGACATATATATTAAAGAGTCTGTTTCTCCATTTTTCTTCATATTGTCTCTGGCTAATTGCTTACTATTTGGTGGCTTAGTGAGACATTCAGTTTTAATAAACAACATAAAACCCAGAAGGACCTAGGGAGCATAATATAGCCATGAGAGCGGACTGTGTCCTGTCATTGGTGATGATGAAGCACGAACTAGATCGAAGATATTTTCACTTCGAGAATCCAGGGGCATTTAGTGGGACTGTCAGGTTGCGCTGGCCTTAAACTTCAAGCTGCTTTATTAGACACAATAAACAATGTATCTCACGGTGTTGTTCTTTTATTCATTTTCAGGATAGAAGCACAGCTTTTAAAAATGTGATCATATTTTTTCCTAAATCTTTTTTTTTTCACTTAAACTTCCTTTTTTCTGGGATAGCATTTTTTTTTTTTTCTTATCTGGGCTGGTTGCACAGTCTTCTCTCTAAATGATAGAAACTGTTGAAAACATACTTATTTTTTTCCTCTAGAAATTGAAGTTTGAACATGAATCTTAAGTTTTCATTTTGCCTCATAAAATCTCTTAATCTGATTAAATGTCCTGAGCAGGTACAAACTAAATGAAAAGTGAGTAAAACGTTATGTAAAACAAATGGTTAGCAGAAAGTTGTCATTGGTTGGTCTCTATCTATTTTTAATATTGTATATGTTTTGGCCAGTGAATAGGGACTTCTTTTTAAATCTGGTTGTCAGAAACTTGCTGTCTGTGTTCTGTTACAATATAAGGTCTAAATCATTTAAGAGCAACATAAAAATAGATGTTAGGCTGTATAGTAACTGCCCAGTCTTTGACAATTCTGGACATTTGAAAGAATGGAGTTTTAGATACCTGGAGAATTTAAGATACAATTTGAGAAGTGTAGGCACCTTTGCAACTGGGCAGCAGTCGAGGAGGGCTGCTCAGGATCGTAGTGTTGGATATAAGCCACACAATTCAGCTAATTCTCTAAGTACTCCATTGAAACAAAATATGATCTTGCTAGAAGAGAGTGAGTTGCAGGTTCATAGCAACCATTAGAGTTAGAATGACAGTAAGTGTTCGCAATGCATTTTAAGCCTAGGTCAAGTGGGGAACAAAGTTCTTTAAAGGCCAAGTCAAATCTTTTTACCGTTACAATTAATCACATCTGTTTCTTTGGGAAAGATTTTGGTTAGTTTGTTGGATGTAGTTGTCTACATGATACAAATACTAAATGAGAGTTGCTCTGAGAAACTGGTATTTAGATATCCAGATTTATAAAGGTGTGTAAGGAAGGAAGAATGAAAACTTCTTCCAGCCTCTTGCTATCTTTGTGAAGGTGTAAACATGTATTTGATAGATTCTTAAGCCTGGGGTGGAGTGGTCCTCTAAAAATGAACATATTTAAAACTAGCAGATGGGGCCAATGGGTTCAAAAACCTCTCTGTAGGTGAAGACTGTTGCCTTCTATTTCCAAGCCCAAACATTCTCATGTTAGTGCTTTATCATCGAATGCTTACCTGTTCTCATGCTGGTGGGATAAATTGGATGTTCTCCTTGGAAACTCTTCTAGTTTCATTTAGTTTTAGGAAAGTGAAGTGGATGCAAGTGATCAATACACAGCATTTGATACCAATGACTCTTCTACTTTTAAATCGCATTTTGAGTGTAATGGCATAGTAATATCTGCTGTTCTCAGCACCTCAGATCTGTTCCTTTTGAGTGTAAAGTTTTGCTGAAAAAATGATAGTTTACTAAATATAGAAAAATTTTCATGCTAATAGCTGATGAGCAACTATTCAATAGCTAATGTTATCCTGATAGGTCACACTAAAGACTTGTCTTGCTGTCTGGGAGTTGATCTCATTGGTAAAAAAATAAAACAATTTGATAATTTGATGGAGTCTATATATTCATTTTTTCATCTCTCTATAGTTCTATACTTTCATTTAAAACCTGATCCATGGCTTGCACATTTCAGCAATTTCTTGAAGCTTGCACAAAGTATCCTGTTCAGGTCTACAGAGATGTTTCAGCAGGATGAGTGTCTGTGATCCACACAAAACTGTTTTCCAGATCTTCATTACTGCTGAAACAAACTACAGGGACAGACAGAACTCAACCATTCAGCAACATTAACCTGTTTTCCCATATGCTGATCTCACCTTGATCAAATCCTCGCTCTGTGTAGCAGGCTGTAAAAATGGAAGTGCCTTGCAGCATACCCTCCAGGTCTGTTAATGAAGTTTAATTCCCACCGGGGAACAGATGACAGCATGCTTCAGAACTGAAATATGCTTCAGAAGATTTAATTTATCCCGTATTTGGACTTCAGGGAACAAGGCAAGAAAGAGCTGAAAGAAGCTCTTAAATAATACAAGCATGTCGCTGATGTTTTTAATTCACTTTTACTAAAAGCAAACAAACCTGAATATCACTAGTCTGGGATGCCCTTGCAGTTGCCCCATAACAGCATGTATGTTGCAGACCTCTTACCAAATGCGCATCCTTCTCATCTTCCCTCCTCTAATAATGTATCCTGCTGGCAGCTTTTCTTATTTTTTTCTCATTTTTCTTCTGCCTACCCTTTCTTAATTTTTTTTTTTTTCCCCTCCTCCTACTGGATCTCACTTTTTTGTTTGCCTTTTCCCTCTCTCCCTGTCTTCCACAGCCTCTTGTTTTCATTTCTCCAGATCAGCAGTCCTTGTTGCACCTTTTATGACTGTTGTTCTCTAATAATGATTAGGAAATTCATCAGAACTATTATGATCTCTCTTTTTTTTTCTTTCATAAAAAAACAAATTCCTTTCTGGATTTTTAAGGTATATCTACAAATCACGGTATTTGCCTTTAGACTAAATAAAATGTCTTCACCAAGAAATAGGCTATTTCATTTCACTGAGGGGTGGGAGGAGCTAAGTATCTGCATAGTAGCATTGAGTAAAATACATTGCTATACCCCCTTTTCTTTTTCTCCCAGACTGTTTAGAGTCAGCAGGTGGTATTATAGAGGGTCATTTGGCTGATCATGACATACAAGAGCAGCTGTGGATACACAAAATAGCAGTTTGTATTTTGTGTAGTTATGGTTGGAAGGTATAAACTGCAACAAAAATAAGACATTTTAAAGTACTTGAGTTTACTGGGATTTTCTCTTGATTGAACAAGTCCTCTTGATGGCGTGTCTGATAGAAGCTTGTGAATAAAGTGGAAGAGTCGTTTGAACCCTTCTGTCCAGAAGGGGTTAAAACAGTTGCCCACTGGAAGCTTTGTGTTTCAGCTGAGAACAAGAGCAGGAGCGCGCAGGGACCGATGACCTCAGACCGTCGCGAGACATCTGACGGGATAACTGCGGTTCCTTTTCCTTGGGTATGGACAGGCTGCAGCCACCTGCCAGGGCAGAAACTTGAATAAGAGATTCAAGCATAAACAGCAGAAATATTTTTCAACTTTTATCATCTCAACAGGCAAAAAAGATTAGGTATCAAATGTGTGAAGTAAAAGATTGATGCTGTCTCTTTTTTTACTGGCAGGCCTATAGTTTTGTGATATACTAGCACTTACCTGTTAGTAGAAATCTTTGGGGTCTCTCATGTCCTGTTTCATAAAGTAACATGCCAATACTTATGTCACTGGGCTAAATTTCTGGAGACTCTCTTGGTTTTGGTGGTGTTTCCAGGAGCAGAACATGAACGCTTTATTTGGGACAAGTGCGTGGTAATCCAAGATGTCTGTGCTGAATTATGAGCTGCCTAAATGTGAGGTGTAGAGTAGGGTTTTTAACCCTGTGCCCTCTGGGAGCTCGGGGATTTGAATTAAGTTTTCTTCCGGAGTAGGGTTTGAGCCTATTAACTTTTTTTTTTTTTTTTTTTTAAGAATATAACACTACTTATACCTCCAGTGTCCTTTCATAAAGAAGCCAGCAGTTAGACTACTCGGAGAGTTTACGCTTTTGATCATGATGTTTCAACTGTTTCCTGTATCCAGGGTTAACTCAGAGTATCTCCCTATACAGCAACAAATGCAGGAATCGCAGGATCAGTGAGCAAGCAGAATGGAGCAAGATGTTTGCCTCTGCAGTTAGAGGGGAAAAAAAAACTTCGAAACCCCCAACGAAAAAAAAAAACCCACCACCACGGAGTTTAAAAAAAAAAAAAAAGCAAGCTTGGCATCTAATTTGTTCTTGTTTTCACAGGTTAAGTGATATAGGCATGGGACCTAAATTTTCAGTTTGCAGCAACTACATTTGTCCTAGCAGGCCATGTGTGTAAATAGATTAACTGAAGTGATCAACGTAGGAGAAAACAAGAAAGGCAACTCTTGGACTGGGCAATCATACATTTAGTTTTCTGAACTGGCTTGAAATTCATGAATATGACAAACATCAGAAATAAAGTGGATTATCTTGTCATTTGGTATGCCTGCTTTTCACCTTGGCAATCTTCTTCTCTAACTTCTTTTTATCATCTTTATGTAACTTCACACATAAACAAAAGCTTCTCCATATATAGCTTTCTGTTATGCTCCAATGTTTAGAGGTTTGAGACTGTTTCTGAAGATGTGGGTGTATAGGAACTTTGAAGGCTTGCACAGAATAAAAGCAGTTGTAATGCCACTACCAACGCTGATTTTTTTTTTTTTTCCAAGCGATGCATTTTCTGATCCAAACAGGCTATTCTGCAGCCTGTGAATCTGATAACATGGTATTTATACTTTTAAATGTTTATCCCTTTCTAAACCTGTGTGACTGTATAAAAGGTCTTTCAAATAGCTTGCTTTCAAACATTGCAGCCTGTGTGTATGTGTTTTACATTGTGTAATGCCAGCTGAGGGACACTTTCTAAACCAATATGTGCTGTAGCATTCCATGTATGATCTGCACAGGTAACCACGACTTACCTGTTTATCTGAGTATACATATCTATCTAAAGAGTTTTATACTGAAAGTCTGAAGTATAGTACTTGGAGCACTTTCCATGTAAATGTGTAATAATCTTGTGAGTTAATAATCACTGCCACAATATCACTTCTTAATAAGAATTTAAAAAAAAAAATCATTGTTCAAAGACAATTTATCTAATCTTGAAAATTAGCTGCCAAGTCTTCAAGTCATATGGAGTTACATTCTTCATACATTTCTCTTCGCCTAGGTCATCTTTGGAGCTCATTTCTCAGTTCCATCCCACGTATTTTTATCATTCTAGCAGAACGCCCAAGCTGTAATTTTTATCTATGCTCTCTCTTTCCTTCCCCCCCTCTCCATCTGACAATTATCACACCTACTGACATGTAATTTTACTGGCTTAATGGTTGTGATTAAATTCACGAATTCAGTAGACTCCCACTGAAATCACCTTAATCTTGACATCCTAAAGGCAGCTTCTGTGGCCAGGTTCTTGCTGCAAATCAAGCTGTTGCATGACTTTTGGTGGTGGCAAGTGGCTGCAGTTGTCCAGGGACAGAGAATTCACCTGGGAAGTGGGTTTGGGTGCTGGGGATGTGCATGGCTGAGGTCAGACGACTCTTGTGGTCAGCTATAATTTCAGGCAAACCTCACAATTCTGCTTTAGCCTTAAACTGTGTTTGTGCTGCGTTTCCCAGCCCAGCTTGATGTACCTGCAGTAGCTCAGGGCTCCCAGAGAAGCAGTGGCTATGGGGTCCTGCATGGCTGTACAACTCTCTCGTACCCACGCTGGGCTGCACTGAAATCCAAGCTGATGTGAATTCAGAGGTTTTGGTGTCTGAAGTAACTATATTAAATGCAGCATTTCAGCTGTGGCAGTCACAGTCTTGTACCACAGGCATACTCTGTCATATAAAACCAGGCTTCTGGGAGGCAAAGATAGTTTAAAATTATTCATACCTTATATTCTGCCTCAGCAGTTCTGTCTAAGAACCTGTATCTCAAGAAAGCACTTTCTTCCTGATCATATTCTTCTAGTTTTGTAACCATCTGTCACTCTCTCTTTCTCTAAGTTATAGTTACATGAGTAAGTTCATACAGATGTGTATTTCCTCAAAAAACCCAAACCAAAACCAAAAAACCTTTGTTTCAGAAATTAGGCAGCTGTGTTACTGAGGCAGGGTGCCCAAGCTAGCTCTGCTGAGAAGCCCTGGAGTTTGTAGGGATGTGGCTTCGGGACTACGTCTGTCTGGCTCAGGCTGTAGGTGCTACAGCCACCTGCGTAGACGCAGAGGTCTGTGCAGAAGTACAAGTACAGGTTTCCAGTGCACCAGCCAGGCAATGGATCTTTGATCACTGAAAGGCAAAAAAACTTTGCCAAGGCATGTAATAGCTTACCCTTCAGCTTATTATTTGCGGAAAAAGGGTCTGAGTGATGGATTTACACTGGAAGAAATCACAAGAAACTCTGGTAATGCTAAACAAGTTGTGGAAAATTGGCGTGACATCTTTTTCATTGACTATGGAAGTAAAACGTGTGTTCTGAAAAATCCTGAAATGATACTCGTACACATTCCTCTCTAACGTTTCCTGGATGGAAAGCTTAGGAAGTGTTGAAACGAACAGTATTCTTGTTGCCAGTTACTTTGGCTGCCAACTCCAGCTCAGATTCTCTGAATAGACATAGCCAATTAGCAGTATTTCCCATCCTGGTACTGGATGTAAGTGATTTCCAACAGAGAACAACTTAAAGAGGTTCCTGCAGGATCAACCAATTACCAACATCCCAATGGCAAATCTAGTAGCACTACTTCAAGAGCTGTACTAAGCTGGAAGCCATTCTCACCTGCTATCGCATGTCTTTGTTTTACAGGTTTTTACACATTTCAGAGATGCTGGTAACTGCAACTAGGAAAATAATGCTGTGATTGTGATTTAAGATAGGGTTTCAGCAGTGCACTCTCTCTTGTTAGATTGATCATAGCGCACTGGTAGGTCAAGAAAGCAGGGGCTCTATTCAGAGAAAAAGGTGTGTGTATATTCATTAGGTGTACATTATATATATACACACATATGCCTATATGTATTTTTTTCTTTGCATCATGTCTGCCCTGTTAAATTTAGACTGATAATAAATGTGCTTTGTGGATACGATCTTGTAATGCTTACACAAGTAGTGTTTACTCATTCTAATAATTCTACCCAAGTGGCTACAACTTTCTTGTTTGTTGTTTGCTTGGTATTCTGAAATGATGTTTGCTTTCATTGAGAGCGACTTACTATAAATTATTTGTTGTTTACTCTTGCATCTGTTCTTTATTGCAAGTCTTTGTTTTAACAGTGAAAAGGGTCTTAGTGTGAAAAAGGGGTCATGATAATAATGTAATAATGATTTGCTTGTATGAAAACACCATATGTGATCTTGTTAAAAGAGCATTTCAGTTCAAGAGGACTTGGACCCAAAAAGGTAATTAACAGTGTTAAAGGCCACAGCATCTTTAGGTTTAGAAGCAAAGAAAAATAGTCTGAAATGCACAGTGATGAAAAGTAGGTGTTCAGTGGAAACTTACAGCTATTGCTGCTCAAGAGTTGAAAGTTTATTTCATGGTATCGTGATATAACATTTTTTCTATTAATATATGAAATATTTTTTCCAAATTATGCTCAGGCACAAATTCTGGTGTTTTTGTTTTTTTCTTCCATCCTTACAAGGTTGTCCAAATATAGTTTTACTAAATCAGGTAAAAAACTTAAAAATTGGTTCACTGCTTTGGTTTACTCGTTTTGTTTTACCTTGTCAAGCTTGGAGGACTCCTTCAACATGGTAGCTACTGTCCAGCATAATATTTACTTAAAATGCATTGAAGCTAGAGATGCATGTGCTGCCTAATTAAATCACTGTGGTCACTGTTTTACTAGAAAGTAAAAGGAATATTTATGTCTTCAGAGGCTACTGTTGCCTTTAATTGTTCTAGATGATTAAAATATCCAAGTCAATATTGCTCAATTAATTTTAGTAATAAGCTCAGGGGTCTGGAAGCAGTATCTCTTTATTTATTTATTTAGGTCACGCTCATATGTATATAGCATAAGAACCTTACTGAACGTATAGCAGCTTTTGGCAGTTTGAAAGTTATTGTTAATTAACCTCTCTGCTTAAATTCCTGCAAGCTAAACTGTAGTTGATAAGTTATCATGGTAAAAACAATAAATCCTGAAGCTATTTCATACACATAGTCTTTTAACCTAAATTAAATGCTCCATCAATGGAGACAAATCGATTCTTTAATGCAATATTTCTATAGGATTATTTTGCATTTAGAAATACCTCAGTATTTGTATCTGTGCATCTCTGATTCTGGAAAGTAGAGAATCAGAAATGGGATGGGAAGCCCTGATGCACATATGGATCTTTACAGAAATGGAGGTATCCACTGACCTAGCCCTGCAGTTGGGTTAGTTGGAACAGTCTCTGATATAGTGCCAATGTTCGGCACCTTTTAATATTTTGCAAAATAACTGAAGTACTTATTTCATTTTTTCCTCACTTCTTAAATCTATGTGTTATTTATGTTGAACATTTTTCTTGAGCTGAGAAGAGAATTTCTCAGTTTGATGTGACTTCTTGGAGTTATTTGCAGGGGATTGTAATAATAGCAATGAACACATTTCCCCAAAAGGATAAGAACAGTACTTACCTGTTGTAGAGTTTAATTGAATGCTTAATTTATTCTTCAGAAAGCAGTCTGTTCTCTCCAGAGAGCTACCGGTTGAAGTTTAAAAAGTACTTTTTGTTCTCTGATCTCGGAGAACAAATAGCTGCACTGTGGTTGTTCAGATGGGAACAGCTGTTCCCATCCTTTCAAAGTCTGAACCGTGCTCCTTTTTTTTCTGGGGAGGAAGGCTCAAAAAAGGAGATCCTGACCGCTTCGTGGTATTGACCACTTGGGGATATTATTCCGAGTGGAGAAGGTTCTGCGTTTAGGAAATGAGCACTGAAAGACGTACTTAGTAACTTTGACAGCAAAGTCTTTCCACACAGAGATGCAAAGAGAAGAATCTGAAAGCCAGGTCTGAGGAACATGTTTTTGTACAAAGCTGACACTGTATTACCTCCAGAGTGACAGTGATCTCGAAGTATGCCTGTTCAAATTCATTGAGCAGAACGGTGTGGGGGAAGAATTTTGGGTTTTCTCAGAAATGTGTGAATCACTTTCTACTGCATCCTCTGACTTTGGAGTAACTGAGAATTCCGACTTTGTGCTGCCATTTATAATTTTGTTTTGGAGAGGGCATACTAAATTTTAATAGTGAGGGTTTTTTTCATAATTTTAGAAGCGGCATAGAAATAGTTTTTTCCTTCAGCTGTTTTTATTGAGCTAGTATAGAACTGTGCAGCTTAAAAACCAAAAAGGACATGAACCTGAGGTCTGAAACTTTATTTGATGGGATCTAAGGAAAATGGTTCTACTTGCATGGGCAGAACTGATAACAATTTGATATAACTTGGAATATTTGAGTCCCAGGTAAATATACTTCTCTCTCTCTCTCGTTGGTCAGATGAGTGTACTAAAATGTGATTTGAAGATGACTTAGCAGTACACTGCATCTGGAGAAAGTATTGTATGTCTGACAACGTAGTGAATAATGACAAGACTGATTTTAAGAGTTTTCAATAAAATGTAAAACCTGACACACTATTTCTTTCACCGTTCTTCAGCTTCTTTCATTCTTTGCAAACTTGTTTGTGTGAGATGCAAGGGACAAAAAGCTTATCACCGCAATAAATTATTTTTTTTTGCCAATGGACTGTTGGGGAGGTCTTTTCACTTGGGGATACTGTGTCGTTCATCAGTTGGTTAAGTTCCAAAGTTCTGCCTGTTCCATTGGAGCTTGTTTTACTGGAGCTGTTTGCCTGTGCTGTATTATGACATGGTTGCTACAACATTTAGTAATCTGAAAACTAACTAGAGTTTGAAGGGGGGTGATTAGGCTGCAGAAGACTACTTGCGTGTTTCTGATGACGACTTGGTCTCTGTCCCTAGACTGCTAAAAGTGTAAGTGAAAGAGTGAGAGGCAAAGTAGAAGAAAATGGAGCAGCAAAGATGTAAATTAATGTGCCAGATACTGGTGGAAAATGTGTAATAACCCATTAAATAAAGGTATAAGGATCATCCCAACCTTTGTGTACTATTATCAGCTAGGTAGTTACTTCTAGACAACAGGTGTTATTTGATACCATTCCTTAGGTATATTTTACTTAAAAGAAATTCATCCTACCTGAGAGGCTTGCAGTTTTGCTTGCTAATCTATCTCAAAGTGTTGATATAAAAAAATATTGCTTGGTGGTGGTTTTGCTAGAGCAGTATCAGTGGCATTCCTGCTGCTCACGCCATCCAGGCGCTCGTGGACCAACGGGCTGCATTAAACTTTCTGGGGAGCCTCTATGATTGGAAAGCACAGTCTGTTGAGGTTGAGGTCCGATACTCTGCCAGATCTCATGTATCTATAAAGTCAGTTCTAGCTGCTGCTGGCTGATGGCCAGCCCCTGCAGCAGGGAACCTCTGCCTAGAAGTGCATAATGTCAAAACCTTTTCTCAGTACAGGGATATGAGATGGAGGCATGCAAGCAAATAATTGTAAGCCAAAAATGGTGACTGTTGAACCTGCTTAGAAAAAAAGTTTCCCTGTAGCTCTTCTCTTACGTATTTTCAGTGTCATTTTTCAGATGATAACGGATAGAAACTGCTTTTAATTTTGAATAACATGAGAGTTGTTATAGAATAGAATTTTTTTATTAAGACTGCTGTGGAATAATAACTAGAAGTTTTAAATCATTGTTCCACAACTCCTGGCCTTTCTGCTGGGTAGTAGTCACATCTGCATGAAGTAGACTTTTAAATGCCATAGAAATCTATTGATGGTATCTTAGACTTCCCTTACGTAGGTATAATAGTAGATGAGCCGAGAATGGGGTCCCTGCCGTAGTCCAGTAATCCTGCAAAGCTCTGCTTATTCCTTTGCTGCTGTTGCCCCCGTGTCCGTGGCGGGCGTTCCTTCCCCAGTTTCCCTGACGTTCATGTCCGAGTTGCCTGCAGATATGCCTGGAGCGCCTTTGGGATCCAGCTGCAGGAGCAGAGTGTTTCTTTCCACAATTTTGCAGGATAAGTGTGCAGGGGTCTTGCAGGGAAACTTCCTACTATGTTTAGTTTACTAAGCAAAGGACATAACCACCTTTTATCTTTCAAAGCAATACAGAGGAAATTTCTAGCATTATAAATGTTTACTAATATCTTTTTAAGTGACATGTCCCATCATTTTACTTTGTTTTGCATATTGTTGTGTGAAATGATTTCAAAATGAAATCTAGAAAAGCAGTCATATATGCCAGATTATTATTTAAATCAGCTGTTGTTAATGTCTTTAATTTTTATATTTTGATAATAAAATTAAATAGCTTTGCATGAAAAGTGAGTTGAAAGCTCTGCTAAGAATTCTTATTTCTGTGGGGACTGGAAATTACTGTGAAGCGCTCTGAATATTTTAAACAATCTCTCTTCAGAAACAAAGTTCAGGAATTAAAGAACCAAATTTGCTTATCTCCTATAAGTATTGCCTTAATACATTTTTATCATTTGGAAACATAAAATTCAGTTATAGTAATAATAAGTTTTTTCACAGCTATAATGGCTAGGTTAACTTGTATCTTGCTAAATATGTAAATAACGGAAAACTCAGTGACAGAAGTTTCTGTAACCCAGGGGACTACACTGTACAGCAAAGATACAAGGGCTTAGAAGAACTGATCTCTCTTTGATTTGTCATGGAAAGGTATACCATATGTTAAGCCGTTTGAAAAGTCTGATCTTGTCTTTTATTTATAGGGTGTGCAGAGTTGAGTGGAAGTTGTGGAATTATTTGAGATGAACTTGTCAAATAGAATTCCTTTCTGTTTGTAAAATACTTCTGGACAGCTTGATTGTTTTTAAAATAGATTTTCTATTTATTCTTAGCAGTTGTTCAACATGGACTTTTCAAAGCAATCTAGAGGAATTGGGTGCCAAACTCCCATTTAGCTCAGTAAGATTTGAGCATCTTACTACTTTAGAACCTTTAAAATTTCCAACCTTTGTGTATGCTTTTGAGAATCATGGGTTAGCATCAGCTTAGTTTAAGAGCGTTTTCTGTTTGCAGTGGTTATCTTGGTAAGGCATGATACATTTATAATAATAACTAATAAGAAAAGAATGTTTTATTTTAAATTTTGAAAGAAGAGCATGCAAGATCTTGCCTAAGGGGTTGTACAAAGTGTCAGGCCTTTTTTGGAGTTAAATGGGTCAAAGGAAATTCATGTGTTTTAAGAATTTGATAAGTTAATCTGATTTCATTCTTCTGATTTCTCTCCAAGAAAAGTCCTCTCGGGGCTGAGGATTTTGAATGATGCAGAATTTTAAGCTGATCCATTTGGCTGCGTATGGCTTATATCTGCTGATTGTGGTACCAGCAAGTAAAATATGTTCTCTAATTTCTACCTGTTCCCCCTTGAACTTATGACTCTCTTTCTTGAGACTCTGAGGAAGTTGTGTAATTCTACTGGGGTCTAGGGTTTGGAAGTAAAGATTTTTCCACTAAAATTCATCACATTTATAGAGTGTGTGTACATATGTATTTATTCCCCAGTTCTTGCTTTTGTCTTGTGGTGGTGCATATGGATATTTCTAGCCTATAAATAGTAAGGCATTTATAACTGTTTTCTAATCATATTGAGTTTGTTCATCTGCTACTGCTATTACCACCTGCATGACGTAATGTCTCTCAGACTTCATAGCCCTTTGCCACCTGCACCTTAGCCACTGCTCTCCTCTGCTTGTGGCTTGCCAAATGCCTTGTCATGCTGCTGCGTCAGGGTGAAAGAACACGTGGGGCAGCTGCGTCTCACCCAGTAGCTACAAGTGAAGCTAAAGGATCCTTGTATACGGTATTTGATAATAAAAGTTACAACTTCTCTAATCCAAGCAGTAAATGGCTGAGTTTTCAATGTGCGCGTGTTCTGAACTAATTTTTGGCTTGCATGCAGTATATTCCTATATAGAATAGCTTGTGATTCTGGTTCTATATGTAGCATATAGCCATGTAGGAGCTATAGCTGGGCAGAAAACTTGTTACCTATGAATGAAAGATTATGTGATAAATTATTGCAAAAAGAAGTAAAGTGAATTTGTGTTACACTTAATTGGCTTTTTTCTCCAGCACTCTTTTAGTCAAAATTCTAATATTTACAAACCATAAATGCATGCTAACAGCTCCTGCTTAATACTTCAGTTTTGTGTATATGATGGTTTCATTGGGAATAACAAGAAGGACTTTAAAGATTTTTGTATTCTCGTCATCTCTTTTTATTCACTTTCTGGATTTTGTTCTCAAGGAAAGACAGAAGGGAAAGCTTGCTTGAATAAGGCATTTAGAAAACCTCTAGAGCACCATCCAAAAACTTTTGTGCATTCCCCAGGCACTGCTCTCTGCAGTCTGAAGCAGGGCTCTACAGATCAGTACATTCATCCAAAGTGGAAACAATTTCCTAGAAAACCTAGTTTGTTAAGCATCTTCCCTAATTTTTACATGTTGTTATGTATGGCTTTTAAAAGAAACATCAATGATCCAAATATCTTTCTCTCAAATTTACTTGGGATTTCATTTAGTTTTTGAATAACTGAAATTATTTTACTAAGTATATAATTGGTCTGGAAGAGGGATAGGTAAGGCATGCAACAGTGGCTCTGATAATCAATGTAGAGTGAGACAACATCCCTTACTATTTTTGTCACAGACTGCAGTGTTAATTCTTTAATACTTCACAGTTTAAAAAAAACTTTGCTTTTATTATGTCAATACTTTCATGTGGCCTGTCTCAAGGAGGAGAATGAAAAGCAGTTCTACTTTGTCCATGAACCAGCTGCTTAAGCCTACTTGCAGTGTAGGAGGGCTCAAGAAAGGAGATCAAGTTCCTTTTCTCTGATTTGATCAACAATGATTTAAAGCCAAATTTGCACTGTCTGAGATACTTCAACTGATTTTTTCACTTACTGTGGGTCTGAAGGGAATAGTTAGGTTGCTTAACCCATAGATTTCTTTAGGGTTCTCATTTGTTTTTGTCAAAAGAAATGTATGACAGATTTAAAATAGTCATTGGGAAGCTGTTTGGTAACTGAATTGCATTTTCTGCTGGTATTCACTGGGATAACAGAATATAAACAGAAAAATGGCCCTGGGGACCTGAAATGAAGTATATGTGGCTGTAAGCTATAAATACATGCTACAGCTGAATACAGACTAGTTCTTTTAGAAGTCATAAATGTTTCATTATAATCTTTTTGTTGTTGTTGTTACTCTCGGAGTCTGTAAATGATTGTGGCTGGTGACCACAGATGTGTGTTCAGATAGCGAGATACCTGCTGCCTGTCACACAGCTCTGGGTTGAGGCCAGAGTTCTCTGCTGCTGGGTTCCATGGAGTCCAGCTCTCGGCTCTCTCTTCCACCCTTGGCATTTCCCCTTGCTGAATATTGTGAAAAGGGTTCTTGGGGAAAAGCTTTAGGATGACATGAAGTGTTTCTGCTTTCAGGACTTAGGGCATATTAATTTAAGATGTTATTGCAGGAACATCTTCATTAAAGAAGAAACTTTAGTAAAGAAGAAGTTAAAAATGCATGTAAGAATAATAAAATATAAAAAGTTTTTATGGTGGAGCTCAACATTTAGGAGGCAGACCAGAAAGATAAGTCTGGTATCGTACACTGTTAAAGGCAATGTCTTAGACTTACACCTGCAATTTGGGCTAATGAAGATAAATATTGTCAATGAATTAAAGTATTTGATGATTGCTTTTACAGAGAAGTACCAAGTAATTTAAATGTGATCTAAAAATCATATCAAATGGAGGCAAGTGTGCTGAAATAAAAAAATACACCTGAGACAAGAAATCAGTCATGCTCAGCATTTGCAGGCACACACAGTAGAAAAAATTCCCAGAGAATTTATCATCCTACTGTGCAGGAAATATGTGGGAATGAAGGGCACAATTGTTATTCAATTGTATAGCTTTGTTAAAGGTGGATATGTACAATTCCTGTCCTGACCATCACTGTTAATATAAAAGTCTATTCAGATAATTAGCTGCTAATCTGTTTGCTCCTTTGCTGTTGAGGTGGAGGCCACCTCAAAGTCCGATACAAATCCTCAAACTTGCTAATTAGCACAGATGCTAGTGACGTATCTCCTTTTTCTTCACCTGTTGTTAACCTCAGAAACATCTCCCTGTTTCCTTGGGAACTTCCAGCTGCTTTTTTTGCTCATATATTCTCCATTGTGTTATACGTCTGGTTATTTCCAGTTCCTGCATTTATCATCCTAGCTATTTTAGTAATGCCCTTTTGTGTGTGCCATAAAATACCAATTTTTTTTGTCCCAGTATAGCTGTCAATAACACATTGCCCTGTTGAGTCAGCTGCACGTTTTTCTTCCTTTAATGCTCTTTTTATTTTTATCTTATTCTTCGTTTGCTGTTTAATCCCTGCCTGTATCGTTATCCTTTACCACAGAACGGTGGATCTTCTTCCTTTGATTTCATTAACGTGCGTCCTTCTTCAGGCTTCTGCTTTATATGCTTTTTCTTGCCTGAATATCTGTTATCTGTGGCTTCTGTTCCTGGACTTAATACTTAAAGCAGTCAATGGATGGGTTGGTCAACAGTTAGTGTGCGTTGCAAGTAAAGACAAAATATGATCTGCTAACCATATGGCAAATCTCAGCTCAGGTCTGAACACACGCATTCTCCCACTGTGAAGACTATAAGTCAGTTTAATAATGAAGATGTTTACATTAATTCATTCCAAATTACAGGATGAAAAAACTGAAATGACTGAAGAAAGTTGATAGAAAGTAAATTGGCACATGTATCTCTCTAACATCTCCCTATTGCCTTCCTAGGTTTCAATATTTAGTGTCTTGTTTCTTAAGCAGGAAAAAAATTGGAAACAATAGCCCAAGTAAGTTATTTTCCAATAAATAGGAATGTCTTCTCTGATTAAAGAATAGTAATTGGCTGTTGTGTGTTAACAGTGTGGCCCAGAGCAATTTTATAATAACCTTCTAAGTGTTTGCAAAAAAACCCCAAAACTGACCCCCCCCCAAACCCCCCAAAACACTTTATTACTTTCAACAAATGCAGTAACTGCATTTCTTAATTCATTTTAGTGAGCTGTCAATAAATTTAGTCCATTAGATGCAGAATTTAATTAGCTAGGATCATGATTTACGTGATTTCTGACTTGCTTGCTATTTACAATTTCTAGTAAATGTTGCCCTTGGCAAAATAAACATACTTAATTTATAGCCAGTGGTGAGCAATTATTTTTCATTTTGGTGACACTAAATGTCACTAAAATGCTGTCTATTTTAAGGTTACAAATACACTGTTCTATTGCCAGAGCCTGCAAATATGTTACAGTAATATAGACTCTGGGATCCCTAAGCATCAAGGACACACTGTAAAGCCAAAGTGATTTATCGTCTTAAGGAACTGAAGGCGTCATCTTGCCAAGCATAACATCTGTGTTGGGCTTAGAGCTGGGAATGAGGAACCCATTTTCTTTCCCAGGTTCTCCAAGACTGTGGTTCATGACAGGTTTTGAGGTGCCTTGTCTTGATGGATGGTTATCCTGCTCTCGGGTTTAAGGGGCTGTGATCTTTTCTTCGAGACAAAATTGACGGAACTCCTTATATGTGCAAAGACTTTGCTGGAGGAAAATAAGGAACCGAGGGAAAGGGAAAAAGGCAGTTACTGAGTTTTACAAAAGGAGAAGGCAAGGGAGCATATGTTTGCCCTCATTTTTTTCAAGCATTATCGCTTGACCACCCTCCCTACCCAGCTCTTGTTATCCCACAGTATCTCTGATCAGGATTTGTTTCTAGTTCCTTTTTGGTCTGCGTGCTCGATGCAAGATGACTCTGCCTGTGCTTTCCCCACCGTGGGAATGCTGTCCTGGGGGGTGCTGGCAGCACGTGTGTGTGGGGTGCCTCGCCGCTGGCAGCACCGCAGGCTACCGACCGTGCTTCTGGACCCGAGTCAGCAGCCCGAGCCTTGACCTGTCCTCTGTGGAGGTTTCACGGACCACCCAGCCCTGACGGAGGCTTCTGCCAGGTCCAGCGTTTCTGTGCTATTCTCCCTTGCGTGAGACAGGTGTATCTATACTCACTTAGGTACACGCTGATCTTTCAGCGAGATGTGCACAAAGTGGACCAGTGCAAAGCCTGGCGATGTTGAAGGGGAGCTGAGTGTAGCTGCAGAAGTTTGACATTACGTACGTCTTTACAGGTTTGACATCCACCTGTGGTTTGCCAAACTGTCATGTGTACCAGTACAGCGTGCCCTGCAAGAACTGGATGGTTTTGATCCCAGGTGGTGTTCAGGGAAGAACATCTGTCAGTTAAGACAGTAGTGAAAGTATGCTTTTATAGGTCTCTAATTAAAGGTGGATGGTCTGTGGTTTTCTTCTAGCCTTCAGTAAAAAAAAGGTATTATTCTGAGTGGCTTCAGGTTTACTAGCAGTGCAGATAAAATTCTGTGCTAAATTTAATGCAGGGTTAAAACTTACAGCAAATTAAAATTAGAGATTTTAATTTGTTGTTATGAAAAGAGGTTGTTTTGTAAGCTTGGTAAAACTTGCAATGTTTTATTCCTGGGGAGGCCCAATCACTGCATTTTTCCATAGTACCATCTGTGAAGTATGTTGAAGTACTGATAAACTTACGTTCAAAGAGTTCAGTTAGTCAAGTCAAGGCAAGAGTTTGAGAGGCAGTCTTTTACTGAGATGCATGAAGAATCTTCCCCGTTCATGCTCAGCCACTTTGAGTCCAGAGCTCTATATCTTACACATTTGGTACTTTGGATACTCATTAAATTACTACTGCTAGCATGAATATGTCCTTATTAATGTATATAATGCCTAGTGTATCACGCTTATTAATATGGAGGAGGTAGTCTTAATGAAGGTAAGTTTCTGAAAGCATAATACATGCAAAATGACAGATGGAATAAGAAGTCTTCACGCTGACCCTAAGCCCAGTTCTCTCGTCTTATTAATACTATCGTCACTGGGCACCCATTATTCTAAATCCTAGGTCAGTCCTGAACCCGTGCAAATCCAGGCTAGCTGGGGGGATTCTCACGGCATGTGGTGATTTACCCTCAGTGCTCCGAGAGGGATGGAAAAGGGATGGAATGGTGGAAAAAGCAAATGTATTTTTATTTATTTATTTATTTATTTATTTTATTTTATTTTATTTATTTATTTATTATGCTGAAATTCCAAAAAGTCTTTCCCTGTTTATGGAAGCAGTGGGCACTTGTCTCTGGGGATTGTTCTCCAAGAAACTTCCATGGAGCTCAAAAATACCCAGCACAGGAGGGAGCGGTGTGTGCTGAGAGGACAAGACAGAACAGTCCCTATTGCTGGAGAGGATTTTGAGGGGTCTGCTTTTGTCAAATCTTTAAACTTTGTGGCAGGTGAAGCTTGAGAGTAACGAGTAGGAGGTTAAAAATTGGAGGCAAAAGTCAAATATTTATCTGTAAGATAAATATGAATAAAGATCTGTAAATGTAGTAGCTTTACGAAATAAATCCATGTGACTACAAAGAAAGGAAAAGATTTTGAAAAGGCTGTAGAACATTGTGAAAGAAAAAATACAGGTTTGAGGATTTTTTCAGAAGGAGGAGTGTCTGCTAAGTATTAAGGCAAGACTCGTGCCTTTCTACAACAGAAAATAATTGCAGGGCTCATAGGTAGAGGAGGGCATGAAGTTTTTTATCTTTGCCACTCTTATTCTCAGTTCAGGTAAACATGGTAATACGATTTCATGACTGCACCATTTTGAGTGGAAAGAAGAGTCTTTAAAAGAACAACAACAAAAAAGGCAAGCTAGAGAGTTTTCTGATCTTACTCTGGGAGAACATATGGTGCTGGTGTTTCAAGACCTGTCATGAGCTACGCTGAAGAATAAAGACCTGAGGAAGATTACAGTCAGTCTTGAAACAGAAAATATAAAACAGGATATTTTTTTTTTTTTCCTTTTAAACACATCAAGAACAGCAGTACATCATAAAGAATAGAAAATACAGGATTAAGTCCTTAAGAAATTGGATCTAGTGGAAGAGTATGAAAAATTCAGTTTTCTTCAACACAGAAAGTGAGAACATGCCAAAGTACAGATTGCTAAACTGTTATGCTCAAGAGCAAAATGATCCGACAGACAAAGGGGAGGGAAGATAAGAAAAATATCAATACTAAAGTTGTTAAAGATTTGTGCTACTCCGAACAGTAATATGCAAGGAAAAAACTGAAAAAGGGAATGATGAGACGAAGATGATATTTCATTTCCCGTGATGATGATGATGAAGGTGGTGGCAGGAAGGACACATCCTGACGCAAACAGAAAGGGTTAGACAGGAGGCGAGGGAAGGAAGAAAGCGTGTGGGGAGGGGATGGCATAGCAAGCGGTGTGGGGGAGAGGCGTTGAGTGTCGCCCGTGGGGTACTGCAGTGCAGTTGCCTGGCTTTTTAGGGTCAGCCGTTAGGGGTTCATGGGGCAGAGGCGATAGCACTAAGCAGGGCGGGGAGGTGAGCTTGTTCCTTTTGGGGAAAGCAGAAAAGGCTAAGAGGTATAACAAAAGGACATGGTTAGGGTATTGGATTGTAGGATATGGGACTAGGGCTACCCCCAGGGACTGGGCAGAGTTCTGTGACTGTCAATTTAACTGTTGTCATTTTATGTCAGAAAAAGAAATGCGATGGAGTATTGGCAGAGTGTAATTATAGGTAATTTTATTGGCGATGCTTGCCCTTGTAAAAGGATGAAACCAGAACAAATTAAAAAAAACCCTCCTAAAACTGCAGAAGGCTTGTCTCATAGGCCCTTTCATTCCTGGAATTAAAACATAAGCAAATAGTTTCTTTTTTTTTCTTCTTTCTTTTTCTTTTTTTTTTTTTTTTTTCTTTAAAGAAATTAGAGATAAAGTTAGAGATAAAGCTATCACTGCAAAATGATAAAGCAAAAAACCCGATGATGTTTATCTGAGAAGTTATGTGTATGTGTGCAAACAAAAGTGCCTTTCAAGGGGTTATATATGTAACTGAGAACTTCTATGTAAATGAAAAAATGACATAAGCATTTCTGTAAACAGGTAAATATTAAATGTGTATAATAGCATTTATATATTGAATAAAAATATATAAAGTTATAGCAGGGTATTCATACAGACAGACTTCTAGCAAGAAATTTTAAGGAAAAAAGTATTGATATAAAATTTCTGGCAAGACAGCTAATAATTCATAAGAGGTAACAGATAACTTTGCACAAGTTTTATTATGAATTATGTGCTGCAGAGAAATACAACCCCCAAAATGGCAATTAAAATAATTAGAGTGTCTTAAGTATCTGTCCACTCATTGAGAAATATGAGAAAAAAATTCTTAGTTACATCATAAAGTATTATGCGGATGCTTGTGAAAGGATCGTAAGATAAATAAGGTAGCAGACCTAGGTATCCTTGTATCTTCATTTTACAAGACACTCAAAGAAATTTGAACTACTGCATTGATAGATTTATTTGTTATGTTCATTCATGGAGGAGGCTTCCTTCCTTGGAAGGAGGTAAGGATTTTTATAAAAGCCAAAAAGGAGACAGCTTGACTAACTGCCTATAATATAGGTCTATTTCATGAATAAATGCTGATAGAGGGATTTTTGGCAGTGTGCTGGCAGATAAATTAGAAAGTACTTTAGTTAGATATGTGCACCTAGATCAATAGGGAATTCTTGCAGGCAGACTATTTGCAAATACCATTATGAGAGCCCTGGACCTGCTGTATAAAAGGCATAAACCAGTTATTTTACTTGATGCAGAGCAGACCTTTATTTGGATAGAATGACAATATACATACAGTGTATTAGGCAGGCACAAGCTTTAGATATACATTTGACAAGAATTAATAAAAAGTACAAATGTGGAACTTAGGAGAAAAAGGGTTTTTTTTCCTTAAAGTATGTGCAAATTTATTGCTGAAAGGTATGGCTAGGAAAAATGGGTAATGGAAGACTCAAAAAGAAGAGGTGAGAGAGAAGCTGGAACAATGAAGGGAGGGATGGAGATCAATATACCTATTAATACAAAACTTCTTACAAACTGCATTACTCGTGATGACTGTCTCTGGCAAGATGTGGATGCATATTATCAGATATCTTGTTTAGGGATTAAATGTGTTTGAGGACCTATAAGAAGCCTATAAAAAATGAATCATAATAGTGACGTGAGCTGAATGACAGTAACGTGTTGGATTTATGGTTTTGTCTATTGGAACGTTTTAAGAGTGCTCCTCTTGACATTGTGTTGCATTACTCAAATTTTGAAAGTAACATCACTCTTCCATTGAGTAATATGGATTCTCTTTGTGTTTAGTGAAGATGGAAGTTCACCAGTTCCTAGCCATGTTTCTTGTTTATAATTTTGACGGATAACTTTTCTCAGATTCTTTTTCTGTTTTACTACATTTTTAGTAACTGAGGGGTTTTTTTGGTCCTTCATAAGTATTCTTTCACGTTGTTATTACTCATGACTTCCGCCACCTAATTCTAATATGTTCCACATATGTTTGGTTATGTTGAATTTTGGATGGTCAGGTATAGTTTGAAAAGAGGCACAACCCTCACGCCTCCTGTGATTAGAAGTATGCATGGGGTTTTTTGGTAAGGTAATAATTTTAAGACATGCCTTGCTCTAGAATAGCTTTTTTGCCTTGTGGTTGATAAAGGCTGGAGAATGATCTGCATCTTAGATCCTGAATTGTCAAAGTGCTTTTACAGCACTCACCAACTTGTGATGCTTTTGTGAGAAAATCAGGTAAATGTCATCAAAACTTTAAAGGTAGAGATATATAGGTGGACTGATTGTGTGCAGAGGTGGAGTCTCAGATGGGATTAGCTTCTATTTCCTAGTCCAGTAGACCATAACTCATCTAATGAGCTTGCTTTGTAATTTTCTTTTAGGAGAGCAGATGGTTTCTTTAACTGGAGTGTATCATTGCAGTCTAAAAGAGTTGGAATATCTAGCCCTCTTACACCTATAAGGGACACGTGCATGTTTCTGTGTGCTTTTACAGACAGCAGACAGGAGGAAGCAACGTTAATTTGGCGTATCAGGTGCTCCCTGCCTGCCTACTGCACTGTGAGTTTGTACGCAAAAAATATGAACTCTCTTCGAAGTCGGAAGACAATAAACCACAGAAAGTTGGCATCCTTCTAGTGAAGAAGGATCCTATAGAGAAATTAAAATGTAACATATCTCAAGAATATTTTCAGACCTTTTTTAGTGGAGGATGGATGAGCTGAGGCAGATGTCAAGAGAAGTGTATTTTACACCTCAAAAGCTGTCACAGCAGAAGTGCTAGCCTGTGGTTCAATGATGGAATATGAAGATAACAGATGGTGTCAGAACACAGATATCTGTCAGAACAGGGCTGGAGAAGCTGAAAGCTTCAAATAAGTAACAGTTTTGACTGTGTAGGTTTTAGAAGTGAACCAGGGAAAGGCAAAATCAATATGCCACATTGTAGACAGTCAGTGAAAAATGCACAGTGAGTTTAACATCATCCTAACGGATCAGTCAGCAAACACCCAGGTTAGCATACTGCTTGCAAGCCAAAGAAAAGGGCTGGTTGAAAACCCATATAAAAAGGAATTTCAGCAGATTTGTCCCTGTACTTGTGAGTATAGGTGCTACAGCCACAAGGACATTGAAAACGAAATGGGATAGAAATGGAAGGGTTTTTTGTATCATGGCCAGCTCATTCCTTTCTGCATAAAAGCTGCAAAACCAGACCCCTAACCTTGTGATTCTAGTGGGCCTCTGGAATATATAGAGACAAAGCTGAGAGAAATTCCTAAACTGAATGAGAAATAAGACTTATTTTTCTCCCACAAGATGAAGAGTAAACCACTTTTGGTGTTTTATTTCCTCCAATGGCAAATTCATCCTGATAATTTCCATACCTAAGGATGAGTTACCAAGACTGTGGGCTGGACTTGGTGAATCGTTAGTGCTCTCAAACTCAGACTTGCTTTACAAGATATTATAATGACTGTAATTGTTATTTTAACTATAATGTAGTGACTGTAATTGTTATTATAATATTGTTAGCCCCTGAAGTGGTCAGGCAGTTGGACTAGTTGATTGTTGTAGGTCCCTTTCAACTGAACTGTTCTATTCTATTAATATCAGAAGGGGCTAGGCAATAAACCCTGCATTAGAGACCCTAAAACTTTGTGGGTCGCTGTGTTTTACCCGTCTCTTAGATGCCACCCAATGTTGGTAGGCCTTCCAGTTGCCACTTGAAATTTTCTTAAAAGCAGCTGTAAGAAATTTATGTTAATTTTTATGAATGAAACATACAAATGTGTATCCAAAACCCCAAAGAGATGAATTATGACTGTGGTCAGCGCAAGGTAAAGCTTAAAAAAAATAACACTACCCAAGATGCCTTTCTCAGGTGAGTATCCCCAGAAAGGCGAAAGAGTTGATTTCCACTTAGATTTTCTGCTTGTTCCCGTGGGAATATCTAGTCTTCACCTTGTGGAAGACTTGCTGTGTAAGTTATCCCATGATATTAATAATTTATCATCCTCCCCTCCCATTTATATCAATCTTTTATCCTTCAATAGACCTTTCAGAGGAAACTTTGTGTATAAAAAGACAATAAAACCAACAATAATGCATTTTTTTAACCTTTAAGCATAACATAATGTAAAGGTCAATGTATTTGTCAATGTAATACTTAAATGTAAAGGCAGTAATTTAGTTTCCCGACTGCTACAGGTTATAGTTCTTTATTATGCTAATAAGACTTGATAACTAACATCTATTATAAATGCCATAAAATTAAAAATGGATCGTACTAAAAAATACGTCAAGGTTATTTTAAAATTCAGCATTTAACTTCTGTTTCTTTTTTGATGTCTTCTATTTTGATTATGCATAGGCAGGTAAAATTATTGTAAATCTTCCTTAATTGTTGTATATATTTCTTCTAAAACCTCCAAAGTGCTCTTTAACTCATTTATGAAAAAGAATTGGTAATTAAAATATTTCAAAAAAGGTATTTATACTTCCATTGCAGTAGCAGTTTTTTCTAATTATGTGATCTTGAAATATTGGATGGCACTATTAATATTTAAAGTGGATGCAGGGGCAATTTTTATCTTGGAATAGTAAAGAACGCTATGGCAAAGTCTGAGTCTTAATTCCCCCCCGTACTATGGGTGGCCAGCACCCTTACAACCAGCAAGCCTGGCACTGCAGCAGCATCCTGGAGCAGAAGTACGCACTGGAACACAAAGTGATGGGCATGTCCCCCAGCTAAAAAGTGTTAGAGCTGCCACTAAATGGGGACAATTTCAATTAGTTGTTCTGATTTAATAGTAAATCAATAGGTAGGGAACTTCTCATCTCTACAGTGATTTAGAAATATACAAACCCTAAAGTTGGAAATTAATGGCCTTTTAAATATAGAGTAGCTTTATGTCAGCAAACACTTAAATTGCAGTTTGAAAAAAGTATTTCATACCAAGAAAACAACCTTCCTTGCCAGTCAAATCTCCCAGCCAAAGCTCCTGTTAAAATAAAGAAAATAAAGTAATAATATAAAAAGTAGTTCTTATAAGTTGCTTTTCATTAGGAACCACGAATAACTTGGCCAAGGAGGAGGTCAGTGTCCTGCATCATCTGGGTCTCAGGCTGGCGCTCAGACCTCTGGAGGTGCTGTGACTGACGGAAAGCTCTCCCTCGGGACTGCTACCCCTGCTGCCAACTTGTGCATCTAGCCATAAGGTGCACAGCAAATCTGCGTTGGCACAATTCCTGTGAAAATAATATCCCAGACATGAAAGAGAGGCTAGCTGGCAGTTTTGCCAACTCTTCTCTTTTATCTTGGGTTTTTATGAGTTTTCTTACTGCTCTTTGTGAAAGTTTCAGCTAGTTTGTTGTTGTTTTGTTGTTTGTTTGTTTTGTTTTTTTCTGCTTACCTAAGAATCTCTCTTCCTTTAATGAAATGATAGGCTTTCATATTTGTGAAAAAAAGTTTGGTGACATAAACACTTGGAAAATCCACTTTCAGAAGACAAGAATTAATTGCTTTATTAATGTTACGACTTGGGAATCTGACATGGTTTTTAAGCATTTTTGCTGGAAATACTTTGTGTGCCTTAAGGAAAAGGGAACAAGGAAGGCAAAGAAGGTGGCTGAGCAGAGCTGTATTACATCTAGTTCTCCACTGCTGTCTTTCCCAGCAGTCACAGTATCTCTGATTTATACTTAGCAGCTATGAATAATGGAGCTGTGGCCACCCCTCCCTACTACTTTTGAGTGTGGTTGAACATAGTGACAAATCGGAGCTATAAGGTTCAATTTCAAAGAAGTATTAGCTGAGAAATTCACTGGTAGTTTGTTGGAAGGAAAGAGTTGATGCTGAACCCAAGAAGCGTGGAGCCAAGATATAACAGTTTAAGGACAAGACCGGTCGCTTGATCTAACTTAGTGACAGCAAAGGGTCCAGTAGTGACATGAGGTCCACTCAGGAAAGATTCACACACTGGATAGTCTTTCTTATGAAGCTCGTTGGTTTGGTTATGTGTGTATCGTGGAGGGTTTTTTTTAACATTATTGTCATATTTCTATGTGGATTTTATTTACAAATCAGGGTTTTAAAGCTAAAAAGGTGAAGTAGGCAGAGCACTTATAGGGATTGCATGCGTTCTGTTCTAGACTTAGGTCTAGTATCTTAGGATTTTATCAAGACATAAATGCTATGTCTGTGTAAAGCACTCCCGTGCTTATCTGGTGCACTGATAAATATTACAGGAAGCAGAAACTAAGTGACTACTGTGCGTTCTTGTATATACCTTTCTCTTAAATTCCATTTAAACTCACTAAAATAATTTTATCTTGGGGGTAAAAGAAAAATTTCTTGGTTGAAGATGATAACTGCTGATACGTTGTTATTCCTGATCTGCTGTTCTTAAAAGGGTTACATTTTTCCAGTACCTGGGTGTCACTGACACTAGTCTGTCGTCAAACTTAGTGTCAAATGAAACCATCTTTAAACTATGCCATGCTGCCCATGCCTACAGGCTGTGTTGGAGGAAAAACCACTTTTGTGATTTCAGTAAATACAAGCAGAACTTTTCAGTCTGATTTGCATTTTCAAACTTCCTTTCAAAATCATTATTCCTAAGTGATGCTGCTCTTCTACGATTATTCAACAGCTTTAAAATATTTAATCAGTGTCTAAAAATGCAGTGGTTTGTTAGGTATGTACTGCATGTATTGAGATGTATGTCTGTTTTTATTTAACAGGGATTCAATAAGAATACCTGTAAGAATAACTCTCTCTGCAAGGGTGAGAGAAATCAAAAATACTCTATTTGTTTATACCGAAGTTGTTATCCAGGCTGGCGAACTTAACCATCAGGAGACATTGATAAGTGAAAACTTGGAAGATAAACATGGAAAAGATTTCACAGTTCTACAGAAAAATTCCTTGAGAATGAAGATTAGGACGTCCCACTCTATTTGTACAGTTTTGTGGTTTTGTTAAGGATCTTGAAAAGGTGGCAAGCAGTTTGGTGACCTGTAGCTAAGCTGCTGAAAGTTTTCACAGTGCAGAGTGATTTGGGTACTTTAAATAGTAGACAGTAATTCAGTACTGGCAAAACTAACATAAGGAAACCTTCACTGTGTATACCATGTTGCTACCGCTTAATTAAAGTGTTGGTGAAATGACTGGAGGCAATGTGAAGAAGGTCTATCAAAGCATAGATCATGTGGAATTCAATGCAGGGACTTCAGCAGGCTGGAGAAATGGTCTGGCAGAAGCCTTGTGAGGTACAACTAAGGAAAACGCAGAGTCCTGCAGCTCAGAAGGAATAACCTCCTGTACTGGTGGCCAGCTGGAAAGCAGCTTTGCAGAAAAGACCCTGGTGTTCCTGGTGGACACCAAGGTGAACGTAAGCCAGCAATGTGCCTGTGCAACAAAGGAGGTTTAATAGCCTCCTGGGCTGGATTAGGAAGAGTGTTGCCAGCAGGTCAGGGAAGGTGATCCTTCTACAAAGCACTGGGGAGAGACATCTGGAGTGCTGGCACCAGTGCTGGGCGCTACAAAAGAAACCCAGACATAGTGGAGTGACTCCAGTAAAGGGCAGTGAAGATGCTGAAGGGATTGGAGCATCAGGTTTATGAGGAAAGGCTGAGAGCTCAGACTGCTTAGCCTGGGGAAGAGAAGGCTTGGAGGGATCTTATCAATGTGTATAAATACTAGATCGGCAGGAGTAAAGAAGACTGAGCCAAACTTCTTTCAGTGTATCCAGTGACATGGCAAGAGGTAATGGGCACAAACTGAAGAACAGGAAATCCCATTTAAATGCGTCCATGTCCCCCCCCCCCCCCCTTTTTTTTTTTTTTTTTTTTAAACTCTGTGGTCAAGCAGCGCAGAAAGTTGCCCAGAGAGGTTGCGGAGTCTCCACCCCTGGAGATATTCAAAACTCAACTGGATGTGGCCCTGAGCAACCTGGTCTACCTGACTATGAGCTGGCGGGCTAGACTAGGTGATCTCAGGAGGTGCCTGCCAACTTCAGCGAGTCTGTGATTCTTTGAGTTCCAGGTTTTTTTGCTAGCGATTAATTACTGCAAAATTCAACATTAGAAATTTTAGGCACATCAAAGTCTACTTATCTGATGTCTCTGCCCAGTATAATTATGCGTTTTACTAAAAACCCTGAGTTTTCTGTTTCACAAAAAAAAAAAAAGAAGACATTAGGTTTTTTTGCAGATATTGGTAACATCTTTGCTTACTTGCATCTTTCAGTTATATGCTGCAGACACATTACAACAGGGACAAAATACTGACACCCAAGAGACTCTCTACTGAATCTTAAGAATTGAAAACCAAATTTAAAAATAAGTCACATACATACATGCTCACACTCTCTCAAATTCACACAGACCCTAGCCCCTCATAGCTGAAAATACCTTGTCACCTCTACTTTGAACTGCTTTTTTTTTTCTGGGAAAAATAAAATCATTGTTGTGATCTGCACCAGAAACCTGCAAAGCATGCTGAGAAACCCTCACCTAGTATGGATACTGTTTAACTGTTTGGGGACAGTAATTTTATTTCCTCTTCCTTTTAATTAACATTCCAGTAGATAGTGCCATGGGGTTTTTTTGTTTTTTTTTAATGTTAGGCTGAATCTGTTTGCTGCTAGTCCTTCTGGTTTGCCCCATTGTTTTGGTGTCTTGTAGCAAAACATGACTTCCTGAATCACACAGCCATGTTATCTACACATTCTCTAAGTGTTTACTGCATAATGCTATCTTAACCAGATACAGCTGAAACTTAAATATATGTAAATGTTACAACTAAATTAATGACCGGTATTACAATTTAAACACAAGGTTAAGAAAGTTCTGCTCTTGGCTCTGTCACAAGCTTCTAAAGATGAAACTAAGTCAGTGGTCTTCTCTAAGCTTTATTTATCTCCATATATAAATGAGAAAAGTAACTGGCTGTTGTCTTATCATTATGGTAAAGCTTTATTCCCTAATGCTTATTGAGCACCAAGGACCATTATATTTGCCATGGAGAAGAAAAACCATGTAATGGTATTTCTATGATTTGCTGGTGAGGAGAAGTAGGATTTGCTACTGGTAGCATTACCTCTAGAATCATGGAGAATCCTGTGCTGATAATAGTGGTATTAATATTTGGAGGACATAATTTTGTAACATATTGCCCTCATCAACCCTGGGCAATGTATTTATTTGTATTGAGTGAGTGACTTCAGGCATAACTTCGCAGAAGTTTTAAGATATGTTATTCAACCTGTGTTTCTCCTGATAGAGGAAAGCTTGCAGTAGGAAAAAGTAGAAGTTCCTTCTGATAAAAAATTCTTCTGTAGCATTCACTTATTCTGAGTGAGATGGGGAAAAGATGGGACAAGACGCTGTGGCATGTGCTTCTTTATAATCCTTCTATGAATCCCCCTAAATAACATTTATACTCTTAGGAGAGAAAAAGGATCATAAAAGTGTCAGCTTCACCTCTGGGTGCATGGCTTAATTTAGTACCTGCCTAAACTTAATCTAAACGTGGGCAAGGGAGGTCAGGAGAAGATAAAGATATAAAACCAAAACACACTAACTGCCCCCCCCTCCCCAAACCCCAACAAGAAACCCCAAACAAAACAAAAAGCAACAATGAAGGCAGCAGACCATCTTTCTGGGGTGCCTAAAAATAACCTTTCCTGATTATATTTGATAAAATTTTATTTAGTAGCATATGTTAATGTATGGAGTCTGGGGAATTTTGTTTGCAGATTGTTCAGGAATGTTTTAATACTTTGAACATATTTTGGTTCCAAGTACCTTGGCTGAGAACCAGTTGCATGGACTACATTTATTGGATACTTTCTGTCTTTGCGTTTGGCACCAGTCATATATGAAAACACCAAACAGGAGAAAAATGTTCAATGCAGGCCTTTTTGCAATGAAAATACTGAAGAGAATAGTAGAAAAGTTCCCTTCCTTCTTTATGTTTTTTCCTCGTGTATTATCTTGTATTTCCAACAAATGGTTTAAATCAAAGTAATTTAACTAAAACTAGAGGCAAACTACATACTGTTTAAATTAGCATTGCTCTATATTGGACAATAATTTGAGTGTACCTAATAATGGAAACAAACACGAGAGTTCAGAGTGGAGTGTGTACAACGTGGAAGTGTTTCTGTCAAATGCAGTGGACTATGTGAGCAGATTTTCGCATGGGATTGTTTTTCATTTTACTAAGGACGTATTTTATGTTCACATTGCATGTACGTTCAAAAAGCGTATTTTTATCCCTTTGACGTACAGAAAGCTGTTCGCATTTCCTTGTGTGTTTGCATTCTTCTGTGGGAAAGGATAGTAAATGTTCTTTGGTTTAGCAAGCCACATCAGATTGCTGCTGGTGATACAACAGGTTTGTAAAGCTGGACCACTCGAACATCTGGTTAGGGGAATGGAAGAGTTTCTGCTGCTTTTTCAGTCATATTACACTATTGCTTTAATTTCCAAGTTGTTCTTTAGAAAGTTAAAAATGCATGTCTTCCTTCTGTGGTCAGATTGATTGAAATGCAACGTTACTGTTTTTGACTATTGCCACTACTGGCCCGATGAATTTTTAAGATGTTAAACAGAAGGACACGAATAATACCAAGTCAAAACTTGGTTTGTACATTATAGAATATTCACAGATAACATCCTCCCTATTTGCTCAGTCCTCAGCCAGCTTTTCTCCCCATTGCATCGCTATTACCATTTCAAAGCAGAAAAGAACAGACAGAATTTACAATATGCATTTCTTCTTCACTTTCTCTGTAATAAAATGCAAACAACTTTATTTTCCATAAGGCTATCAGTGGCTTGCTTTTATTCAAACAAATATCGTACCCATTAATTATTGTTAAATTTAATTATTAATCGAATTATTGCAAAACAGTTCTCGATGATTCGCAGAGCTGCCTCTTAAGCTGTCCAACACAGTTATAAATAAAGAAGGGTGTGAGAAAGTAGTACTGCAAAAGTTCCTGGCTAACGTTAATGTGAAAGGACTCACCATAGGTTATTTGCATTAGGTAATGATGGCCTGAGATCAAAGTCAGAGCCCACTGGAACTTGAGATTCCAAGGTAGCCTAATTCTGAGATGTCTACTGAAATCTTCCAGAAATGAAATATAAACTACTGTAATGGGCTATCAAAACTGTCAAGCTGGCTCAGCAGAATGAGTGATGAGTTTAAGTCCGATCACTTTCAAAAGCTCCGTGAAACTAGAATAGTTCCATCCAAATGGCCACAAGCGACTTCTGTATCCAATTATCAAAAACAAGCTTAACAAAAGCTGTCAAGTGCTGAATTGTGTTTTGGAATCGTGCTGCAAAGTGATAAAATGATTACCCTTGAAGAGAACTTTGTACATAGATTAATAAACATTTCTCCTACTTAGCAATTCCAAAGCAGTAATTAATTATCAAAAAGAAGTAAATCCATTTTTAGCTCACGCATATACTAAAAGTTTAAATGTTACTTTTGTCGGCAAGTTTTCAACAATGCTGTAAAGTGTGCAAGCACAAAAGGTGAGGATTTAACATTAAGCAAAGCCTGACAGACTCTAAGTGCTCACAAAGCTGCTCTTGTAGAAAATCACTGATTATGTAAAATTAATTAGTATAATTCTGATCGGTGATTCTCTCTCAGTAATAGTTTAACTGGAATTAATAATCAGCTACTCTTTGTATTTTTTTAATGTATGCTTCTGACTTTACTGTGTGCATTAAAAATAGAGCTGAAAGAGTTTTTTAGGGAGCCTTGCTGCAAGCTCTTATCTCTTTAAAAATAAAATAAAGGCAAGACAAGCTTATGAGAAGAAATGTAATTAAAGTCACAGATGAAATTAAAGAGGGTGGGAGAAATGAGGACAGCAAAAATTTCTCTCTTCTCTCCCCTTTAGAATCTAAAGCACTGGGTGTTAGGAAACCAGGGAGTAGAGGGGGAAAAAACCTCAAACTGCTTTCTTTTTAATTCATAGAAAACTACCTTTAAAATGTTCAATTCAACCAAAATTTCCATTTTCCAGGCCTTCTGGAGCTCTGCTGAGACTAGGTCTCTCTCATTCTCCAGTTTTAGCAAAGAATAGCTTAAACATAGAAATATGAAGCTAGGAAAATGTAGTAAACATAAATTTCTGTTACGGGTACTCTGGTCCTGTGTTGCCAGCATTTTGAGTCTATTAATGAGTTTTGTGGTAACTTGCTGTTTTTGTTTTTTTGTTGTTGCAGTCAATAGGGGTAGAAGAAACTGTTTTCATCTTCAGGAAAAAAATTAAGGTTTTTATCTTTTAAGAAGAAGAAAGATATAAGTTGAAAATGTAAATGAGTGTGTCCTGTTAGAAACCAGGGGTTGAATGAAAAAATCTGAAATATAGGGTTTTAAAATATTGTCATGGAGTGTCATAACTTTTAGGGGGAGTTGACTTTTTCTTCTTCTAATGTTTAGATTGTTTCAGGAAAATGATTTTAAAAACCCCAAACAGCTGCTTTTGAGGCACTCTGAAATAGATGGTGCTTGTTACTGAGAACAATTCAACAAAAGCATTTTTTTGTGTTTTGGTGGCACAATAAAAGATGCATTCAAAGAAAGATTTCACAATATGTCTATAGAAGAAGATACTTTGTTGTTTTAATATATAACTTTCAATTGAAACTGGATCTTTTGGAAGACAAAATAAATGATTTCCTATATTTAAAAGCTAACAGCAGCAGTTCAAAATTATTCATAAACTTTTCTTTTACTGTATTGAGTCTTCAGTGTTTACTGGGACTCGCAGGTGAAGGCGAGCGTTATCTTCAAGCTTCTGTATTGTTTTCTCAGATAAAACAGAAAATGGTACAGAGATTAGGAGCAGCTAATACCTTTCTATATTTATTTGCCATTAATTGATTTTTTCATGGTTTAAGTGTTAGGAATCCTTTAACGCTTGGACTTCAGAGAATTACTTCTATACCAAGATCTAAATCTTTCACCCTTCTTCAGGTGCTTCACTTGTATGATTATAATCTGGTCTGCCTGTTAAATTGTGTCCAGGATTATCTGTGCTAAGAAAATTAACAATGTTTTTTAATAAGTACAGTTTATGAAGTAGGAGATGATGTTTGATGTCTTTTGTGAAGGGATGTAGTCAGAATAGAAGGCAAAATTTGTAAGCAGAAACATTTATTTTTTCGTTGATTCCTGGTGTTAAAATAGTTGATAGCGTTGTGTTGTATGGTAAATGGTATGAATTGTTGAGTCTTGTAAATGCTATCAAAACCAGAGTGCAAAGCATTCATAAGTACTTAGAAGTGAATTTTCTCAGTTGCACAGCAGTACCCTCTACGAACATCAGGGGCCCACCTTAGGCTTTATGGGGAACTGTGCCGATACTGGTGAAGTTTGATATGGGCTTTGAGATACACCCACAGTATATGAGGTTAAAAAGTCCTTAATGTCACGGATTAAATTCTGGCCAGTGTGCATTTGGAATATGTCGCTTGATAAATATATGTAGGTGTTCTATGTTGCTGAAGCAGAGATCTGAGCAAGCAGTAAATATTTATTATAAATTCTAACAAGGCATTTGGCTGTGATGTTTGTGAACTACCTAAGGGTCTGGTTGGAATAAAGGCTTTTATTCGTGTTATGCACACACTATTTTATGCTTTTATTAACTGCTTAAGCCCTGCGTGGACTTCTGGAGCAGAACTGGTGTCAGACTGCATTTGCTGAAACTTGTAAATGTCTAAAGAATATATTCAATATTGGTAGTTTAGAACTCGGCTTATCTAATTTTATTTGCCATACTGCATGTCTCATATTTACTACTTGCAATAATTTTGCTTTTAGGAGCTTCACTGTTTCTCCAATGGTTTTCAGTGGATAACAATCCATGTTTTATAGTGCAACCTACATCACATGGATAAATCACACCTTCAGAATTCATTGGTTTTCTAGTCATGGATTAAGCCAGGCTAAAGGATGGTTAAGCTTTTTAAAAATTTCTAGTTTCCCTTTGTCATTGAGATAAATTTTTATTTCATGTATTAGAACAAACAGAACTAGAGTATTTTATGGAAGACGTTTCCTAGGACATATCAGTCTTGTGTTCTCTGTATAAATTCTGAGTTGTATAGCTAAGAATTTTTCCCTTGGAAAACCTGTCATCAGGAGAAGTTATTTCAATTAAATTTTTTTTAGCAGATCATATGAAGAAAATGTGTGGTTTTGTTTTTTTGTTTTTTTTTTTTTAAAGTTTGCTTTGTTGCAGCGAAGAAATGTAACAGCAAATTCTTTGACAAAAAAAGATACTTCCAGCAGTTTTATATGACAACAGCCGTTACTTATTGAAATAGCAGAAATTAAATGGAAGAAATGGAATGTATTAAATAACCATGCTCTACTGAGATGTCATGAAGAAATATACTTGTAGGAAAAACAAAGCAGATAAAACTTGAAATTGAAGCCTAAAATTAGATTTTCATAGGTATCTGTAGTGGAAAACTGTAAGACTTCATATCTATTTTGTTTGCTTTAGCATGAAATCAGATTTTAGAATTAAAAATGTTTCCTGTGACCAATATGTGACAATTTATTTTTCTTCTTCTATGAATCAACTATTTTTTTTTTAAATAGCGCAGCAACTAAGCTGAATCTTAAGTCCTAAGTTGTAGTAATGTTTTGTCTGTAAAGATTCAAAATTACTTTGTTTAAAAAAACCCCAAAACTTATGATAACCATTTTTCCTCTCATTTACATGAATCAGTTCTGTATTTTGACAGGGAAAAACATTTTTCTTGGAGAAGGAAGCTGTATTACAGGACTTCTGTAAAAACTTACAATGTTTCATAACTGGATAACCAATCTGGAACCATTAGTTTGATAGACACCATTCACGTTGCCTGACTTTAAGCCAACAGGCTGAGTGTTCAAAGTTTGGAGGTGGATCTTCACTGGTGAGAAAGGTAGCCTTGGGAGGAAGGCAGAGCGAGGTTCTTGTAGAGCCCGCTAGTCTCGGCAAGAGCCTTGCTGAAGTGTCTATGGGCTGTGAACGGTCTTGCTGTTTCGACAACAAGAGTTTTAGAGTATTGCTTTGGTGCTTCTCCAAGTAAATCTGTCATATTTTTGTGTGTAGATGTTTGAAGAACAAATCTGTTACTTCTGTTGCATATCCAGCGAGACATTTCCTGTTCTCAGTTCTGTGTATGAAATAGCTATGTGTTCTAGGAAATCTTTGAATCTATCCCTTGGGCCAACTGAGTGTAAACATAGCAAAGATCTATATGAAATGTTGCAAAGATGCATATGAAACATTGGATGCTGCATGTAGCCTGTCTCTTAGGACTTTATGCTGTGTCCTATCAGTAGATACATGAGTTGTGGTGCTGAAGAACATGAGAAAGCGGTCAATGATATATTATAGCTGCTTATTTTCAATGCCTTGTTCCTTAATGAGTTCCTTCTAGATATGAGCTTGGCTGGTATGATAGCAACCTGGGAGTGAATTTTTTTTCACCTAATTTGATCTGATCAGTTGCTATATAAAAGCATGTTTTACTATGTTGTGAGTAATTGCCCTTGAACAAACATACATGTCATAAAAAGCTCAAATGTTTTGAACGGTATGTAGAGCATGTCTAAAGAGCAGGTAGATTTTTTTTTAACTGTTCAGCTCTTGCTGGTCTGCCACTTTTTAACCTAAACTCCAAAGCAATGGTGGTTGAGATGGCACTTCTCAATGGATCAGGTTTGCTTATATGATCGTAAATAGCAGGTGTCAGTCAGACATGCAGTAATCATTTCCATCTCTTAAAAAAAAAAAAAAAAAAAAAGAAGAATTAAGAGTGAAAACGCAAGACAGGTACTTTGAAACTAATGCCTTGGGTGATTGTTCTGACTTATTGTACTCCATATGCACGCTGCTTTTAATTAAAATAAAATATTCCCCTGGGCATTTGGATATATCGTGGCAAATAAATTCTTTCCTTTCTTTGTTTTCTTATATTTTGCTATCTGTCTTCATCTTCTTTTCTTACATTTTGAGTGGAAACTCCTTAGAGTAGAGTTTTGGGGATTTTTTTTGTTTGCTTGCTTGTTTTAAATCATAACTGTACAGCATAAAGCTCAGTGGAGGATCCTGTTACTTGATCAGAGCTTCTGTGTGCAACTAAGACAGACAATAGCAATAACAATTATATAGTTCTGGAATGTATTTGACCTGCCATAGGACACGCAGAGCTGCAAACAGAACAAAGATGAAGCATCTCCTTTAAAGGGACCTGCCATGTTGAAGAACTCGGGGAAAAAAAAAAAAAAAAAATCCTTGCCAGCAGCACTGAGGAATACTCATATGAACTTTTGCAAACATTATTCTGCAAATGCCATTCTAAACAGACATACCTCTATGAACAGTAATCTGACATTTATAACTATACTAAATAATGCAACAAAAGAATTTTCAAGGTTCATGTGAACCTTTCCACATGCAGACTTTGCAGTTTCTTAAATTATTTACTGTGTTTAGAAACCATCTCAGTGAATTGGATTTTTGAAACACAAAGCAAATATTAACTGTTGAGTTATATGAGAATTTTGAGTTGGTGTCAGAAGGAAGATGATGTAAATCCTGTGTGACTCATGGTTTTACAAAACAGTGAGGCAAACTACTTTTTAATTTCTACCAGTACAAACCAAAGCACTCGATCTAATTTTTGCAATGTAAGATGCCTCTTTAAATATTTTTACATTTAACTGGAACATTGAGGTAGTATTTCAGTAACAGGAGAGAAAAGAGTGGCTGATTCGCCAGAGTCTTGTACTAGGGGCCACATATTTGATACTATCAGGATAAAATTTTTCTACTTATTGTGGGCAGAGTCTGTAGACTTTAATGAAAGTGGTTATTATTTGCATTTTAATTAATAATTATATTATCAAGAAATTATCATTAATAAGTTAGTTATATTGTCTTACATGGGAGGCCATTACCAACTTGCTTTAGTCTGACCAAAGTTAATGAGATATTTACAATGAACTGTCTCATTGCAGACAATCTCTGCCCAGTTTTACTTTTATAATATCTCTTTTTAATCTCTTTAATTTAATGTAATATCTTTTGAAAAAATGTGTGAGCCTATATATACACACAAGCACATGGATGTAGGTTATAAGGATTTTTGTGATACATAAAACTATTCGGCGATGGTTAATGGGATTGTAAATATTTTAGAAATTGGTAAGACTTATTGGTCATTTTTTTTTTTTAAGAACTGGTAACTAGGAGGAATGCAAAGCTCTTTCACTTAAAAGCGAGAATATGAATATCGTGCCATGAACTATGCATTCAACACTCATTGAAACAAGTCCTTTTCAAAGTAAATTAGTTCATGATAAATTCCACATTGCCATGACGAGAGTGCTGACAGCATCATCAAGTCAACTAATCTAAATGGTGGTGAAAATGTGTAGTTGTGCATACAGTTACGTTGTTCAAAAAAAGCGTTGTTCTTGCTAGAAAACTTGCACCTGAGCAATGTCTAACACAAGGTAATTGTGTAAAGCAAGCAAGTTATGGTATTACACATCCAATTTAAAAGTATTATTTATCATTAATGTAGTAGTATTGCTTCAAAATGAAGTAAATTTTGGCTCTTTCTTTAGTACTTGAGATGATCTCAAGCAGCTTGATACGTGTGCTAGTACTGTGCATCTTTCTGTGAACCTCTGAATAACAAATTCTGGCTTTATTTGGTAATTAAAAATGTGACTTCTGTATAATATAGCAAGTCTGCTAATGTCACATGTAGTTACTAATTTAAGGAACCATTTAGTAGTATAGAAACTATTGATACCTACCGAGACACAACTTAACTTCCAAACTTTTGAATTTCTCTTTAATGGCTCATAAATACTGTTTAATTCGTGATAACTTTTAAAAGAAATTTACTTTCTCTTTGAATTCAACAGGGAGTTGGACTCAATGATATTTATGGGCCCCTTCCAACTTGAGATATTCTATGATTCTATGAACTTTTAACAGTATGAACATCAGGGAAGAATTTTCTGAATGTTCAGGTGTTTTTTTGGTTTGGTTTGTGGTTTTGGGTTTGGTTTTTTTTGTTGTGGTGGTTTTTTTGGTTTTTTTTTTTTTTTTTTTTTTTTTTTCTATGTAGTGGAATACATGAGAGCAAAACCCAGGAAACTGTCCTTTCTAGCACGTACCCCAGTATGACTGCTAATAAGCATGTATCTCAGATACAGGAAAGGTTCTTTATGATTCTTTGGAAGTCTGTCAGTGTCCCTGGGGAAGATATAATTTGTAACGGAAAAAACCAGTAATATTTACCTCAGACCCTTGTTGTCTTGATAGATAGTCTTTATAATGGAAGTATTAATGCATGTATGCTAAGGCTTAGTGTCAAGGATTAAAATTTAGTTGTGCAAACACTTCCTTCCTCATATTTCAGGGATTTGTATGACAAGACTCTTTTGCTTACCCAGATTTGTTCTTGAAATGAACTGTTCTGGAAATTAAACTAACTTAAGTCATAACCAAATTTTCAGCTGTTACAATAGCGTAACCTGAAGTAATTTATTTAAATCTGAAACACAGAGGACAAGACTTCTGGAGCTGACCACTGAATTTGAGTCTCTATGTAAACAAAGCTACTGCACAACAAAACAACAGGCATACAGTATACTTTGGGTGTGAATATTTAAAACACCCCAAATTATCTTGTTGCTGTGTGCTATGCTGGGTCGATAAAAGAAATACTATTCAGTTTGCTACCATTGTATTTGAGAAGAGTGTGAACACCCTGTTCTGCAGTAAGGAACGATTGCAAAATAATTCTGCTGGTAATGGGTGAAAGTTAAGAAAGAAAAAAAACCAACCGCCGCACCAAAAAACAACTCTGCTGCTTTCTCTTAACCAGTCTGCTATTTCAAAACAGGATGCACTTGAAGTTTCTTTAACTCATGAATATGACATTTCTTAAAATAGAAGGTAGGTGGCTGAAATTGTTTATACTGGAATTTCAAGCATTCAGTTCACTATAGAAGATGTAGGACAGCACAATGACCTCCTGAGATTTCCTGGTTTATTTTTTAGGGAATTAATTTTCTTAAGGATTAGTTCAGATACTGCTGAAGGCTGTGTCAGATTCTTGGTGTATTTGCCTGATAGCTGTACTCACTCTAAATAGGCAAACAAGAAAATAAATAAATAGCAACATGACGATCAGTTTGTGAAATGTCAGTTTTAATTTCTTGATTGGCTCACCAAACTCTGCTCTCCCAAGAAAGGATAGGAAGGGAGAAGCAACAGTTATTTTTGACATGCCCCTAGGTAATTATATTCTTCTTCATCAGACAAGAATGTGTATGCTTGACTGCACAATTCGGAAATTAAAAGCTGCTGCACTTATTTGAAAGGCATGTTTTCTTTTGGGGTTTGTGCCACCATTTAGAATAATCTTTGTCTCATTTTAGCTGCGATCCTCTCTTGGGGAATCAAAGGGAGTGTTTTTTTAGCAATATTGATGAAGATATAGCCGATCGAAAATACAGTAGTGCGTTTTTTAATGCAAAACTGAAAGGAACTTTCAGTGGGCTTTCGATTAAAATTTTCTTCTGCCATAATAATATGGAGGATGGGAAGAGCACACATGGCAAAGATCCTACTGGACTAGTTTGCCTGTTGGAGCATACTGGGCCAAAGTGACTCCATGTTTCACCTATGAGCACAGTGTTAGTTGCGAGGTAGTTGTCAGACCTCGTCCCTCCCGTGTGACATCACCTTGCGTGTGCCCTGGGGAGCTGCTTAATGCTAGGCTGAGGCAGGGACACTGGGACCGGTGACCTTGGTCACCATCCCGTAGGAAGGTGGGACAAGAGCCCGTTCTTACAGGAAGAGGAAGAAGGACTCCCAAATTTCCTCCCCCCTTCCTTTCCATCCTCAGGTTTGAGTGCCTTGTCTCTACCTGCAAGTCAGTGGAAGGGTGCGTGGAGAGCAGCTCCCTGCTCCTGAATATTCTTTATGGTGCGTAGTCTCTCCCCTGCGGACGGCAGAGGACATAATTAACTGGCTGTTATGGGATGCAGAGGCGGCCCATTGCTTTTTGCTGCGAGATGAATGAGGACCAAATTTATCAAACACGGATGCTTGACATTGACCCAAATTTAGGAATTTAAATCAAAATGGCTTTGTTTTCTGGGCACTGAACTTGCGCCTTCTGCTGCAGCTGTACATTTTGTGGGTGCTTACCTGACTTTAAAATGAGGCTGCTATAGTTAAAGTGCTAAATATGCATCTCGGCACCTAACCTTAAGCATTAAAATTTGAAAATTCTGGCTGAGGCTGTCTATGCAGTAAATTTTTCCATTCTTCGTTTTGTATTTGCACAGCTCTGTTAATTAGTCAATTAACAAAAGAAACCATGATAATAAACTCCTCCAGCTCAGACATGCGGTACATAATTCCTGCTTCTCAGCTGGCTCATTTATTTCAGCCTCATGATACTGACCAAATTCACATCAGATAATGTTTCCGAATAGTTTTTCCATTCTGAACTTGATAGAGAGGGTTAAGCTTTGTGCTTATTTGTTGAAGGGTTTGTTTTTTTTTTTCTCTTAAGGAAAATTAATTTGATCTTCTTTGTAGCTCACTAGTTTCCTAATCTCCAAAGCCATATTATCACCAGCTTAAAATAAACTATGTGCTGATTGATTGACTGACGGGGAGAAGTTTTTCCCCATTTGGCTGGAAATGCATCCTTTGCCAGAAATGAGCCCTTTTTTTGCCAGCCATTTCTTTTCTGAACATTTTATTCCACTTGAATGTTAAAATATTTGTTTCTGTACCGTTATGCAGAGAAATAGCTTAGTCCTGCTTTCCCCATATTAAAATGCTGCATGTGCAGAACTGCTTGGAGTGAATGTTTATGAGTATATGTTCAAAGCTGCATATTCAATATAAAATTTGAAGTCAGACCCAGATATGTGTAGAATAAAGCTTTCTGCCTTTTACTAGTTCATGGTGTTATCATTTATCTGCCTCACCACATAGTGAGCTTTGCAAATAAGATAATTTTGCAGCAGTCTACAGCCAAATCTTAACAGCTGGCTTTCTGTTGTGCTCAGATTCAGATCTGAGCTTTTAATGCAGCTCTTCTTCTAGAATGCCCTTTATCACCGGGAGAAAGGGAGAGACGACTGCTTTGCATTTTTCAGATGTAATGTGTTTTGGGGTTTTACCAAGACCAAAGTCTCTGATAACAGCTGAGCGTATAAGAGTGAGGAAGAGAAAGCTTAATATTAAACACAGTAGATAAAACTACAGATAACCTTTGGAAAGGCACACCTGAGTAACATGTAAAATAATATATTTAAAGAGTTCACCTTTTAGTTTTGCTCTTGGTGAAATGAACCAGTTTATGATTTTAAGCCTTATGAGATATATGACTGCTCAGCAGGGGTGAGAAATAGTTTCATCACCTACAGGTAGAAAATTGATTTTTACTCAGTGTAAGGTGATGTGTAGTATTTCTTTAAATCTATAGTCGGAAGCAGAACACGTCCCCTCACGCTGTACAAAAATCAATTTACCAGAGCAGAAGGAAACTTAAGTATATTCTAAACTGTGAAACAGAGTGGAAACAAAGCAGTTCTGGAGATAACACTTGGTACTAACTGTAATAAGGGTTACTCTACAATTGTAGAGGAAAGCAGCCTTTTTTGCAGTTCTCTTCATTGTTGATGCATGTCCCTCTCTCTTTGTAATGCAACTGAATTCACAAAGCAAAACAGCCACAGTATGGTTTCCTTTGCTTTTTTCTCTTAAGTCTTTGTCTGATGACTTGACTTTTTGCAAGCAGGACCGCTTCAGTGTCTGGGTAGCACGAGGTCAGGTCAAAACAGTGGGCCAAGGCATCATTTAACATCAAGTGGTCTTTTTACTGAGATTCTGACCTCTGTGATGAGTATTGTACTCAGGCACCTAAGCAGTAAAAAGCACCAGCAGCGTGACCTTTGCTATTTGCTCCCATGTTGAAGCATGTCATGACGGCAGCTGGTGGGAGGTTAGCGCCACGACAGTTAAAGCAGCAAAAGGTATAGTCTGCCTGCAATGCAGAGGTGCAATTGCATTTTTTTGTAGACAAGGTCACCGCTGCCTGGCCAGTGCAACAGGGAGTGCAATTGCGGCAGTGAGACCCTCAGCCATAGATCGTGTAACTCCCAGTTCAAATAGATCACCCTGAAACTTAATTTGGTCCCCAACCCAAATAACTAAACCTTGCTCGGATATAGCAACAAGAGCTGCAGAGCATTAATGCTTTTGGATTGTGGTTTAGACATATTCATGTCACATTGATATTAATGCAAGTGGAGCAAGTCTGCCCTTAACTGATGCTACAGACCTGGCAAACTGGTATCGACCCTTGTGTCGTAGCAACCTCACCACTGTAAAATTGCAATTTCTGGGGATTAAAGCTAGATTTTGTTTTGCCTACTGGACTTTTGTGAAGGTGTGCAGTGTCCCAAAGTCATGTTGTGTTTTTGGGAGCCTGGAGAGGCATTATCCAAGGGAACGATAGCAGGTGGCCCAGGGTTGATTAAAAAGACGGCTCTGCTATAGAATATGTAACTTGGAAGTCTCAGTCTGGTCCTGGTGGACACAAAATTCTTCTAGGATCTTCTAGAACTATCCCTCTACCAAAATAAATAACATAATTAATTTTGTGTGTGCTGGTAATGTGTGCTTAAGAGACTCCATAAATGAATGAGCAGGAAGAAAGACCAGTATAATGCCTGCATCTCAGCCAGTTGTATTTCAGTTGGTTATGCATTTCTGTTTGTTTATTGTCTGAACACTGCTTAATAATATCTGGATTTTAACCTTGTAACAAACCCACATTGCAAGCATTATTCCCACATTAGACAGTGGGACCTGGGGCAAGTTCATGTTAGGTAACTTGTGCGAGAATATACTTGCTTTTCCTTAAATGTGTGGGTTCTTTTCTTTTTAAAGAAACCCATCAGACCAATCCTAATCATTTCATAGGATGTGGTATCACTGCACATCACACAAATTGACTTCATGCAAGCTTTCCTGGAACAATTTGGCTGGTTTTCTGTGCGCGTGTGTGTCTGTACAGACAGCCTTCCAGGTTGTGGTCTGTCCATGTTCAGTGTGAGCTTTTTGACAGCTTGGTCAGGTAGATTGCTACATGTCTGAAATCAAAGAATTATCTTGAGAGAGATTGAAAAATGTTACATTTAATCTTTTCAACAAGAAGTCATTATGCATCGCCTCTGGGGAGACACTCAGAAAACTTCAGAGTAACAGAATGTTATTTACATTTGATAGCCTAAAACAACCAGCAGAGAAAACACGCCATTTTAGTGATGAAACTAACTCTGCAGCTACTTGATCTAGCAAAGAAATACCATTTAAAATGATTGTATGATAAGCAAAAAATCTGTGGCTACACCATTCAGCCACTCCTTGTTGCAAATTAAAACCTATACATAGAATTTAAAACTACCTTTTTACCTTATCCGGACCTAGTGATATACCACTCCTGTATACCATAAAAAACCTAATTCATAGCACCAGGGTTACAGAATGACCTATCTTTGTCAGTGCTGCTTTGTTCACAATTATAAAGTTTTACTGCACTGAAATTTCATATATTAAGCACTTTTTAGATTGGAAAGTAGGTGCGCTTTCTGTGTGTGTAATATCTCTATCCATATAGACAATTTGCTAACCATTTGTAGAGGATGGTCAGCAAGCTGAACAGCTTATTGTGTCACTGGAACATGAAAAGTTTAGAAGACTGATTATGCTAGTAAGATATCTGCTTTGCCTGGATTTCTACCCCTCCGATACTGTATTCAAACTGTCTTTTTGTTGCTAAGTAAGAGAGTTAATTTCATTGACTAGCCTTATTTAAAACCTGTACAAATTCTGAATTTAAATACTGATTTCTGTGTTAAGCTTTCCAGCTGAAAGTGGAATTCAGCCTGTAAACCTATGATGCAGGACTTATATAAAATCAGGATGATTGATTTTAGATAACAGAGCGATAGAAAAACATGACTATCTGATGCCCTGATAGTAATTACTATAAAAATGGTAATAAAATGTAGGTTGCTGAAATGAACAACTTGGTACCCAGCTATTGTTCTTTATGCTTTCTTATGGCAACAGTACTTGTGTGTTGCATGGGCACAAATATTGATAGTTTTTAAATGGTTAACTTTCTATGCAGGCATATAATATTGTGTCTGTAAACTCTCCTTAAACTGTTCTTGCGCTTGTGCTTGTCTACTAGTAGGCCTTACTATAAGTGCCTCTTTATGGTTCATCCCTCTCCTTCTCCGTCTCCCTCCTGGCGATGGGATTCCCTAGTGCATGGTTTCCCAGTGTCATCACCAGACTTGACGGATCTCCTTTCCTGAGAACGCGTCTACCCCGCTGTGTGGGCACTGTCGCTTCTGTCCGTGCCGGCTTTGAAACGGGAAGCGCTGAGGTTTGCACATAGGAAAACTTTGCCTGGGTTAGTTATGGGCCAGCTTGGTTTGGGATTTCTGTGGTTTTTAGCATGGGGCCAGGAGGCAGGGCTTTATAGGCTGATTTTTGGCGCTGTGAGAGCTTGGCAATGGTGCTTCTTGGGCTGCAAAGTGTAGACTGACTTGTTTGGGTCTCAGTTCGGGGATCTCTGTACTGCATGCCTTTGTGCTGTTGTGTAGACATGAGCTAATGAGGCTTTTTGGGGAAGTACACTAGGAATCTTTGCAGGGTCCGGTCCTCCATGACTACCTGCGTTTATAAAAATGGAAGTTCATGTAGGGGTGAGTATTTTTTAATTTCTGTGCTAGGATTTTGCACATGTGATTGTATATATGCAATGTTACATTGGACACCATCGGACAGAGTTGTGAAGGCTCATTTGCTCGTGCTTAACGTCCTTCCTTGTCTTTCAAAATTACTGTTAACATTTAGTTAACGTTGTCTTCTGCATTATATAACACGCTAAATTTGCTGTTTAGATTTGGAAGATACCAACAGGAATGACATCTTTTGACTTGTAAATAACTTGAGTGCATATTAGGAAATGCCTCTAAAAATTTCTCAGCCTGAATTCTAGACTTGACTTCTGTCTTTTCTCTGAAATATTTCTGATTATTCAGTCTCCTGTTTATCCTTATTTGAGTAAAGCTTCTTTTTAATTTTTCTACATTACTCTTCCCTTTGAAACCTAGTCTCCACATAACAAAGAACAAAGTCATATTTTTGATTGACAGCTGTAATTTAAAGAAAATATCCCTTTGAGGGAACCCTTTGTAATGGCTCAGAATATTTGCTTTCTTAAGATTCAGCACCTTTTCTCACAAATGATACAATATTTCTTAAGAGGTTTACCTTGTCAAACATTGTTAAAATGTAAATAAAGTAAATAAAATGGATTTGAAGCCACAGGGTGCTTTTAATAGCTTTTTGTCTCAGATGTGAAATAAATATGAACTTTATCTAAACTGGAGATTTCTTTGAGATTGCAGAAAATGACAGTTATATTCCTATGCTGTTCACTACAGCTTTGTCTGGCTTTAATTTTTGGAGTCAAGGGGCAAAAAGTGATACCTATGGATTTTGTGTTAAGAAGAGGTTCATAAATTATGGATGAAGTGGAACAGTTATTGGTATTTAAAGACATCATTCGTGTAGATGAATATTAATAGGGGTAAAAACCTGAAGGAATTCCAAATAAAAACTTTCTGAAATAGAGGAACTGAACAAAGATTGCAAGATTCAATAACTAACACTATTGATACTGAAATGATGGATTACTGAAGTGTGCACATCTATGCGCCAGATTCTGCTTGCTCTTTATATAGAGGAGTGATTCCTCATAGGACAACTCCTTAACTGGTAGAGTCAGTCTTCAGAGCTAATTTTCAAGGTGGTCATTCCTATTCAAGCAACTTGAACGAAACCTTTGTGTTGTTAAATCGTGCCACTTGCTCTAACCTTTACGTCTGAGGCAGCTTATGAAGTAGTTTGTGATTGCTCTGGGTTGGCCAACAAGCAACCAAAACCAGGCAAACATGGACTGTTTGCAACTGAGTTGTTAGAGCTGTTTTCTCCGGCAGAAGAGATAAGTGTAATATCCACTCCCAAAAGATTGCATAAACTTGTGTACATTTCACAGATGATTAAAAATTGTTAAGACTTTGATATTTTTGTTTTTTAAAAACTTGATTTTCTTATCAAAGAATAGCATAATGAAAATATTCCTAATGAAATAAATATGCAAACTGCTAAGTAAAAGTAGACAGACAAGGAGAGTGGAAAGCAAGTGGAAATGTAGAATGAACATACAAGATGCCACCAAAAGGCAAGAGAAGAAGAAACTAAGTACAGACATATTTTATGGACTTGAGGTATGCAGGTCTAGTCGGACCTGGTATCCATTTCTGTTACTTTTTTTTTTTCTCTCCCCTCCTCCTCCCTGTGAAATAACTAACAGTTCTGCCTCTGTGCCCAGCCCAAATTCAAAGTTTTGGCTAGATCTTCTGATCTTCTCTTGGCTTTAAGTATGTATGTTTGCACAATAAAAAAGTGTAATCATTTTAGATGGAATACTAGAAATAAATTTGTTCTCGTATGTTTCTTTTTTGTAAGTTATTTTGTTGTATTGTCCTAGCTTTCTAGAGGATGTGGTAGGGATCTATGTGCGACTGGATAAGTACTTAATGAATTTTTAAAGAAATTGCTGAGTTTACCCATTATTTCTAAACCTTAGTGAAAGAAGCATAAGTGATCATTTTAGAATAATTCTGTTTTTGTGAGTTCTCAAAGATTATTGGTTTCATATAATTTATTCCTACTTACATCAGCTAATTCTGTTTTTATTTTTGGTGAATCATGCTCAGTATACTAGAGATCTGATATGCAGCGGCTGAAACAGTAATTACAGAGTCACTGTGTGGAGCCTTGTGAGATGATGCCCTTACTGTGAAGCATTCTGTTTTGTCAATAAGCTTACATCAATACTTGGCAGGTCATTTATGCAGCTTTAATGTTTCAGAATATAAACTAGACAAAGTGACTAATATCAAATTGGAGCTGCTTTGCATCTGCAATTGACAAATCCTATTTTGAAAGCATGCATGAACATGAGGATCAAACTTAGCTTTTAACATTTACATTTTTTTTCCAATGGGGAAGTGTCTGATCCACTTCTAATTTACCTGTTGTTGATTTCCTGATTCTTTACTAATCCCTCGCAGCTGAGATGTCCTCACCATTGGAGAAGCAATTAACAAAATCCCTGACTGGAGCGTATGAAGCATCTGTTATGGAAGCATAAAAGGTTAACCTAAATCCCAGCACACAGAGATGTCAGACTAGAACAAATCAGCATGGAGAATTACCTGGAGGTGCCACAAGGTTAAGGTGGAGCATATGTATGGTAAAAAGGTTGTTTATGACTAGCAGAATTAATTTTGGGAGAAGAGAAGGTCAGACATGCAGAAATGAAGACTATCCATGATGAGCAGAGATTGTTTTAGGCTCCAGATTTCACCTGGCAAACATCAAGCTAGATTTTTATTTTTTTTTTTTTTTTGGAATGTCCAAACTGAAAACACTTAAATAAAGGTTTACAGACATGATGCCACTACCTGTCCTCTCTGGATGGAGTTATGCTTATTAGTCAGCTGTATTTTAAGCTATGTTTTCTTCCAAATATATTTTGTACTAGGTTCAGCACATTGGTCAAATTGATTCTTAAGAAGGCTATTCCCTCTTTCCCTACCTGACAGCGTAAGCTGTTTTAACCCTTCAAATTGGAGTCCTTCAGCCTGCTTCAAATCCAATGCGTGTTCATTCAAGAGCATCTTGCAGTGGGCGTATTAATTGTCTAATTTCCAAATCTAAATACTGTGGGTTCTAGGTTTGTTGTATTCGAGACAGTGTCTTAAACTAATGAAGTATATATATGTGTGATAATTGCAAAATTTTGGAAACATTCAGGTTAGATCTTCATATGATATAAACAGGCATTGTTCTTCTATTGTCTCTGTTGATCAAGATAGGTATATATTAGCACATACTCACTTCCAGCTGTTTCCTAGGGTAAAGCTGAATTCCAGGACATTTGGGTGTTCCCCAAAGGATTTGCACTGGCATGTGATTTTGTCTCAAATCTGTTCTAAATTCATTTTGTTTTGTACCCGACATTGGCCTGTACATTTTTCAATATGTAAACACTCATGCATTAGCCTACGTATGCTAGCACTGTTGGAGCTGGCACAACAAAAATGTGAATATGCTGGAAGGAATTCAGGAAAAAAAGCTACCAAAGAGATTGGAGATTGAAGGGACCAATTACTGGGAAAAGATTAAATGGTCTGATTGTGCCCTTTTCATGCAGGCAAAATTCAACGGCATATTATGTATTTGGGTTTGGAGGCAGTGAGGGACAACAGCCAAAAAAGGAGACGTAGTCAGGGAAATAGTAACTGAAGGGATGTGATAACCATCTCAAATGCTTGAATAGAGAAGAAATTTAAAATGTAGTTCAGAGCAACAAAGTGAAAATAAAAAGGTTAAATTAACTATAGAAAATTAACTTACAGAAAGAAGGAAGATGAAGAGCAATAAAAGGAGAAGGAAAAAAATGTCTGTGAAAATGAAATTCTTTAGAATGTGGAATGGCAGCCCCAGAAAAGCTACAGAGAATCCATTGCTGGGATAATTTAAAATGTAACTATTCCTAGCATTAAAAGATGTGAAGGTTAGAAAAGACAGGCATTTTGAAAGAATGGAGTAACGGACCATGGGTGTTCTTATCATCTCTGATCTCTGCGTGTGTATTTCGCAAGTATGAATACAGTAAAATGCTTGAAAAGGATAGGTCTTGCGTGCGGAGTTGTTGCCTGGAAATTTAAATGTTTGACTTAAGAATGCCTGGAAGGTGGAAATGCAAGGTTTTATCGTCATCCTAATTCTGTTGCTCTGTATTTTGTTCATATTGTCAGGCACTTAATGCACTTCAAGTCATATTTTCAGTTGGCTTTTCAGTAAGCACTCATTCCATTTGTGTGTACATCTACAAACACATGGCCCATACAGAGAGCTGTGGTCTTTCACTGCTAAATACTTGGGTATATAGAGGTACTGAGTCCCTGGAAACACTGCTTTTGCTTAGTACTATGCTGTGTGGTCTAGTGGGCTTCTAGATTGAGATTACTTTTATGTCTTCTATACATAGAATTACAACTATTTCAGACTTGAAATACTTAAGAAGTTTGGCTATTATTTTTCCTTTTTTTTTTTTTTTTTTTTTATGTGTGCGTCTGTGTGTTTTCTAGTCATCTGGAAAGAATTTCTTTGTTTTCAATGTGTTATTGAACTGTTTTTTTTAATACTCATCAGAAACCATGGCAAAAAGTGCGTTCTATGACTGTGGTTATATAAGATGAGATGTTTACTTTTCATTACTCTATGCTGTGTTCAGTTCATTATGTAAGTCTTTGACAATTACTAGGACATTTTTAGATGTTTTACTTCATTTTACATACTGCCTGTACATAGTTCTTCTACCACAAAATGCAAATTCCCCTCTTGGAGCAACAAAAGGAATGTCAGCATCAATAATGAAGTAAGTGGTTATTAGATTTGCATACCAACTGATGTGTTTGGGGGGTTTAGATTATTTCATTACTTCTACCTCCTTCCTGAAGGTTAATGCTCTGGTTAGACAACCTTGTTTACCGCTGCTAATGTGTCCCATGATTGATTGAGTCACCTTATCAACATTTCTGATTCGTTTGTTTTTTCCATTTCCTTTAGGGTAAACCTGCCTTTTAGAAATGGGCTATGGGGAAAAATCAGAACTAACACAAAACTCTGAGTACTTCTTTCTCTTCAAGACTGGTAGAAATGGCCTGTGTGCATTTAGTCATGTTGTTTTTATGAGTATTTGTAGTTCAGCTTTTCAGTCCATAACATGCAAATTACTCTTTGAACTCTCACCTTTTCTTTGTCTGTATGTCACAAGTTCCCTGTATACACACAAGTTGTCACGTCCTAGACAAAAAAAAAAAGTATATTTTGGCAATGAGACAGTTTTGATTTTCAAAAAGAGCTTGCTTTAAAATTTGCTTGCCATAGCTCTGCCTATGAAGAGGAAGGATTCAAGTTTCAATGCTCTGTAATTTTATAATGGATTACATTTAACTTTGTTTCTGTTTTAATCTACTACAGATACAATTTTTTCTTTTCTTCATCTGAAACAGCATCTGCAGTGTCCTTTTTTGAGGAAAAGAAAAACAAACCAAAACACTGCCCCACAACAACAAAAAACCCCCAAACCCCTTGCATTATCCAAAGTAAATATGTGAAAATTCCCCAAGTGGGAGAAGGGAGGGAAAAAACCCCCAAACCTCTTGAAAAATAAAGGTTGTCAACTGATTTGAAATATAACTGGACTGTGCCTAAACAATTTAATTGAAAATTCATACTTTGATAGGTTTTTTCAAAAGCTTGCTTAAACCATGTTTATTTTTCTTAGCTTATATTTATATGGATGTTAACTTACTATATACTGCTAAACTTGGTTTTCTGTATCGTGCTTGCTCTTGTTGACTGCTGACTCGTAATATTTAGGTTTTAATGGCTACAGTCTTCTATCTTTATTTTCATATCCATATCAAAAGCACTGAGTGCTAAACACCTATGAGGAACAGATGCACCTACTTTTTATAATCCTGGTCTCATACCTAGTGTTCCAAGTGACGTCAGGACATACAGCTTAGCAGTTGATTATATTTGTGTTTACACTTACTGCCATGCGAAGAACATCTGTTATAAATAGTAGTCTGAGAAAGAAAGTGTCAAGAAGTGAAATACTGGAAGAATTAAAATTGACGCTGTCTTTCATCAATGTTGAGACTGTCAGAACTTGTACGAGCCAGCCCTAACTATCCACAGCAGGCAATCTGGTGCCAGCCTGCTGTTAAATAACCAACATTTAACAAGAAATAGCGTGTAGATGCACTGTGTGGTTTAAAACATTGTGTTAGGCATCATTAAAACTGAGTCTCCTTAGAGCCTTATTAAAAAAGTCCTTTCTCTCTCTGTAATAAAACATTTCTCTCTGACTGTTTCAATTAAGGCTCTAACAATACAAACAAAATGCCTCCTAATTCAGTACCACACTGGAGAACCACTGTTACTGTCAAGTTGCAAAGGCAGGTGGAAAAAAGTAAGTGTCTTTACAAACCCCTGTCTAACCAGCAAATAAGAAGCATCAGATGGCTATATTTGTTTGGTTTTCTCGAGTCCGTCATCCCTGTTAAGTTTTATATTTGCAAATATTTCGGTGCCTGTGGTTCACTATTTGTCAGCTGCCGTACCCTCTATGTAACTTACTGGCACCAAGGTTTAGGATTCACAGAAGCTTACATGCTGAGCATGTCTGCCTAAGCTGGTTGATTGAGTGATGCTCAATTGCAAACTGATGATGTGAAGTATTCTTAATTTGTCTGGAAAAAAAATAATAGTAGTACATATACGTTTGGGCAGTGTAGCAGCAACATCATTGTGTTTGGGATGAATCAAGTTTTTCGTAACACGAATTGGCTCAGTTTTTGAAATACATTCCTACAGCAGAACTTCTGCCCATGTGGAGTCACATGGACTTCCTTTTGGTTGGTGAAGCTTACAGCACTGGAAACTTCATAATTCGATATAGTGGCCAAAATGAACTTGCCCAATTACATTCTCTGGGGTGTCAGGTCTTAATTATAAGACACAAAAGGAAATTGAATCTGTATATTAAAAATTTAGGAGCTTTCAGACAACTCCAACAGATGAGAATCCTAAAGAGCTTCTTAATTCTTTTGGACTCTTGAAGTACTGTAAGAGTCCTAAAAATGGTGATAAAATGTTAGGTACAACAAGTAAAACATCTATAGACTTGATCTGATGTGACTGAAAGGAAGGACCGGATGTAAGCAAAGAGGTGTTTTCTTATGCTGTAAATAAAAAATAAAAGCTGTGAGCAAGATAGAACACTGCTAACGGTGGGTACTAAGTGTTATAACATGGAGAAGGCTGTTATATCATACTTGGTGAAATAATGATTGCTCTTCAAACTATTTAATTTGAATTATACCTATTGCAAATGAATTCTTCAAGCCAGATTAGCCCAATTACTACTGATGTATTTATGAGTTTCAGCTTTTAAACCTGAATACCCCCAAGCCAAAGTTTCGCATATGAACTCCCAAGGATTAACCCATGATGTTTCTTTAAGTTCTAGCCCATCTCTTGTGAGAATAATAATGAATAAGGAGATGTTCAAATCAGATTATATGTAAATTACTTTTCAAAGCTTTTGGCATTGGTGGCCAGGAATGGTGATGTGCACTGACCTTACTTATCCCTGACTTACTTTCTTTAAGGAGTGCTGCCCTCCCTCTTGGAGGTATAATGCTTCTGAAAGGGCTCCTCCTACCGAGTCAGTGGTGCCTCTTTCACTCTGAAGGTCCTTAACAAAGTCTCTTTCCCAAGATAGTACTTCTCGCTGCTTTCGTCAGGGAACTTGAGACTCAATGTCATAACTGAGGTCCTAAGTCCTGCCATTCCCTATTTGCAATATACTTATATCCAGGGAAAAATAACATGTGAAAATGTTAATATGTAACAGTGGATCTTCTCAAAATAGGGTGTCAACAGGTCCAATAAAAATGTATGGCATTTGATTCAGCATGCATTTATGTATACGTGATATTTGGCATTTTTCCAGCCCAAGTGTAGTCAATGACACCCTGTTAGTATGAAGTTTGGTGCTGTTGTGAGTTGGTGATTGTACAACATGTACACTTTGGTGACTCTATTTGTTTTCTTTATTATGAAAACAATAAAGATGTTAAAAGAACTTTTAGGCTTCTTAATGTACATAATTTTCATTTTAGGCAGTGTAGCATAGGTTTAATTATTGCTTCACTGAAGTCTTTGCTTGTGTCTGTTAAAATGCAAGCGATGTTGTGGAGAGAATGAATGGTGTCATATACCCACAAAAGATTTCACTGCAGACTATAGTAACTGGTTTAGATCATGTTATTAAAAGCTGAAAATGTATTGATTTCTCGTGGTCTCAGAAGGGCAATGCATTTTCTCCTGTTCTAAGTAAAAATAAACCAATAAATGGCTGCATTAATGATGCTATTACTGGGTAGCAGCAGTATGTTTCTTAATGTCTCGGGCCTCAATCATGCAATCACTTACTTACTCATATGTTTTACTCTAGGCAGCTTCACAGAGCCATTATACTCAATTGGGTCATTTGTCTCAGAAATGAATTCACTAAAATCAGATTTGGTTCAAGTCACACATTCACTTCTCAGTGAATGTGAATTTGCTGTGCATTATGAAAGCCTAACCTGGAGGAAGATATTTAAAACTATTGCGAGCAGTGCAAATTGCTATACAGTGCCTCACTCCCAGTGAATTTTAGACTGTCTTCATTACTAAGAAGATTTATATTTCATCTTTTAGAGCAAGATAAGTGACATATGCCAACACCACAAAAATTGCAGCGTACGTAAGTCAGTAGTTTGTTCTATTAGTTGCTTAGTCTCTCGTAGCTGTATATTTCACTCCTTCCAGCCCTCATTCCCTCCATAGATGTGACCTTGTCTAGTTTTCCTTGTGAAAAACTAGAGCATCGTGTCTCTCTTGGGATTTTGTAATGGGGCAGATAACGTTTCTTTGGCACTGAAGATAAGTCATGAAATGTCTCTAAGAGAAAGTGGAGTCAATTGTGAAGATTATTTTTATGTATTTATTTAAATTTAATTTAAAGTCACTCAATTTATGTGAAAAGGTCTCAGAATACATACGGAAACAATCTGTTTTCATTTCTAGGATGCTTTAGTGAGCTATAGAGATGTGAAGTGACTTTTTTGTCACTGGCAGGTTTTCCTTGTGTCAGTACATACTGTGGTATAGGTAATAAGAGTTATTGTAGGGAGGCTGTAACTTCATTTATAATTTTGTGTTCGACTTGAATGTATGCTCTGAATTACCTGGCAGTATTGCATCAGAGACGTTCTCATGGTTCCTGATTTATTAGGAAGTTTTGGGTAAGTGTGAAGGCCAGACCCCCATCTACATCTGCAGGTCTACCAAGGGGTCTTGACTAGCAGCCCCAAAATCAGGAGCCAGAGAACAGAGACAGAAAGAATCACTAGCTGCCCTGGATGTATTCCTTCCTACTTCAGGCTCTGACCAGGCAATTTATTGACTTACAAGGATTTCTGTTTGACTCTTTCTAACCTACCAGCATTACTGGAACTCTCCCACTGTGTGAGAATTGGAATCTAAATCCCAGATCAGACCTCTGGATGCCAGATGGCACTTTGCCAATCTTATTACATAAGGAAAAAAAAAACCAAAACCAAACCACCTTTAGATTCCAGAGCTGTCAGAAAGAGCAGTTCCTCCCAGCAAGAGAGTCAGCTGGTGAGACAGATAGTTGTACTCCCTGTTTGGAAGCCTTGAACATAATAAATGTGTGTTGTGTGTGCAGGCAACAGAAAGGAGATGACCTTCTCCCCTCAGGTGCAGAAAGAAAAGGCACGGCGAGGAAAGCAAGCAAAGAGTTTATCATACTGAGTGTTCTCTTAGCTGTTCCTAGCCAAGAGATCTCTGTGGCTCTGCTGCTGACCCTATAGCTCCAAACCCACCAAAGTTGCACCCTGGCTAGTGAAAAGACCACAGAGGAAACAAACATTTTGTTTTAAGTAGACCTGCCTCTGAAATGATAGCTTAAGAATTAATTGTGCTTTAGAGGTAGGAATAGTCTCAGCACAAGTGCACTGGGCATTTGATTGCCTGTATAATCAACAGTTAAGGCACAGTTTAATTTCTGCAGATGGAACAGAGATAAAATAGTATGGTATCAGTCCTGGATATGCACTTGTTCTTAGCAAACTTCTTCGCATCCATAAATGGAGGAATAATAAGAGTAAAAACCACCTGGACTGTTAACATGACACCTTTGGGCTTCTGAATGTCTGTGTTCATTAGTGGACCTAAGCCCTGCTAGGGGTGTCAGTGTCAACAACCAGTTGAAGATCGCACCTGTTATTTTTTTCTAGACCCTGACGGTTGGTGCTAGATGAGTAGGAGTGTGCATATGTCTCACATTTCCTCCAGTTCTCCCTTTCTCCAAGAAGTATAGCCTGAGCTTACAGTTAACAATGCAGAAGTGACATTGCAGACCTCTATTTACTGAATTTTATTTTCAGACGCTTAGTCCTGAAATTACAATGTGTCATGCTGATGATCAGAATGTTCACAATTAAAATGTCTTAAAATAGGACTTACACCATAGTCACGGGGGGGGGGAGAAAAAGGAAGCTCAAGATAGATGTCCTTAATGAAGACTTTCCAGATGAATAGAAGATGTTTTAGATAGACAAAATCTATTTTAAATCTCATGTCTTTAATTCATGTTTAGTCGTATAGGGATGCCTGAGATTATGAAAGCTAAGAAAGATTTTATAGGAAAAATGTGTTTTTAATGGGCTACAGGCACTGATATCAATTAGAAAAATAGCATCTTTCACTTAATCTAAGGCCCTGATTCTTCAAACTGGTCTGTGTATGTGGATTTTATGTCCTGTTACAATTAGTAGTAGCTATGCACAGGTTTAAGGTTCTGCGTATATTCTCAGAAGAAGGTATGTAATTTAGATCAGTTTTATAGAACAGCTAGTATTTTAGCATCAGATCTATTGTAAACAATAAAGATTTCTGAAAGAGTACAGAAAAACGTTATCGTAATCAATATGGAAGCAGTTGCAAAAACCTCAGTGCCTTGAATTTCTGGTAGGTTTTTCCAGCTGCTTTATAAATTGTTATCATAGGCAATGTGTATTATCAATAACAGTAATGTACATGTAGATATTCCCACGGAGGCTTTGGAATATGGAATAATGTTCACAGTGTGTCTCGTGGAAAAATGTGGAACAAAGTAACAATACAATAAAACTAATATAATATATAGGTGCTAGAGTGACAGCACATTAATGGCTGTACAGAAATGAATTAGCAGTTAGTTAATTAACAGATTGATTTCATTACCAGATTTGCAGAAGAGCGGTAGAAAGATCTTAAATATTCTACTTGGGTGGCTTGTATCTTCCATGTGGAGTCTGACAATAGTAATCAAAATGGTTTATGGTGAATGTTAAATGGTGACAGCCCCAGGTCAAAACTTTAAATAGGACGCACAAATCCTCCTTAGATGTTCTCTTTAGGTGTTCGTGTATTGATTGACTGAGGACATTTTCAGAAGTGTCCCTTCTCTGGTGTGTCTGCCAGATGTTCAACAAAAAGCTAAGCTAAAAAAAGTCAGAAGGTGCCTTACTAACTTCTCACTAACGTAGTAATTGATGCTCATATCCAACGCAAAAACTTTCTTGACTTGAATTTTTTTTTTTTTTTTTTTAAGTCATCCTGAGTACATCTATTTAAATGCTTTAGGTTAGATAAGAAACACATTTGTGAAGGGAATCCCTCAGTTGTCTCCACTCGCTCTGCTTTGGTTTGTGTTATGGAGCTGTCTCAGACTGTGAGAACTGGATTCTTTTTGGACGAACCTAAACTGGAGGATGCAGCCCAGGAGTGCACCTAGCATGCCCCATTCAGTCCGTGGGACCAGGTTAGAGCTAGTCTGGAGGGGGGAAAAAAACCCCAGCCCCAAACAAAACCAAAAAACCCAAAGCAGAATAAAACTAGTGTTCCTGAGTACTTATTGATGTTCTCTTCAGATTTGATTTTTCTGGACTGTATTGTTTACTAATGTAGAGAAAGGTATTGATGACTGAAAGGATTTATTGGATGTGTCAGCTCTGTGATCAGAGTTTATTTTCATGCCAAAATGAACCCCAGAATAGAGTTTTAGGCTGAACTGGAGTTTCTGGCTTGAGCTGGCATGGTTGTGGTATTTGGCAGCTGTGGCAAAATGAAGGGTAGCAGAAAGGCACGTGCGTAAAACTAGCATGAAACTTCCCATTTCCTTGCCTTCATGACTATGTTAAACCTAGCATTTCTAAAATCCTTGACGGTTCTACAAGGACTTTTAAAAAAAATTTGTTCGCCTGCCATACTTTGTTCCATTTACATTTCCTTCATTTCAGTAATGTGGCTTCAAGTGCTGTCCTATAGAAGAAAAGTAGCTGTTGGTGGAGGAGGTTGTATCAGTCAACAGCACTTTTCTGGCAGATAATATTTTATGAATCAATCTCACACAAATTTTCTTTCATTGCAGGAAAAAAATCTGATGGAAGAATTATTCTCTGACACAAAATAATTATCCTATGGCAAAATGGTATGTACATGACTTATGCAATGACTACATATTGCGTAATTTTTTTAATTTTAATGAATGAACATGTAAAATGTCGCAATTACGAAGAATGTTTTAAAACACTGTTGGTATCAGCTAAGTATTGTTTTACTTGGTATAAATAGGCCATAGGCCATGTTTTCCTTTAAGCATGTCAGTCACGATCAGAAACAAAACCAGGAAGATAACCATGGACACATTTCAATAACAGATCAGTTAAAACCCAACCAAACAAAAATCAACAACCCCCCCAAATCCAACTTATTTTAAAAACGTCTCTTAAGAAAAATAATTGATAATTTTATAAATGTAACTTTTGAGGAAAAACCAAATTTCTCATGGAGACTATAGGGGAAGATAAAACTGTATCCTGTTTAAACGTGTGGTGGTTTGGTCTTTTAAGAACATGAGCTAAACTGGGAATAGAAATAGTACCTTCATATCTTTGTAGGACTAGGCACGCACGCTCTCACCCACGCTCGTTCCCATGGTAGGAGGACTTGTCACTAAATTTTTCCTTAGGATTATCATCTAGGAATCCATGGGCATGCAGTTTAGGGACTGGAATAACTATGAGTTACCTGATAATACCTTTCTGAGTCTTTTTTTAGAAAGTGATATTTTAGTACAGGTTCGTGGAACATTAAATCTCAGGAAAAATAAAAAAGCTGACCAATAAGGTATTATTTTCTGGAAATAGTGATGGAAACAAAATCTTACCAACTGTGGTGAATACAAGCGAAGCATTGTTGCCTTCCCTGGAGGGAGAAAATTATGGTCTTTTTTGTTTAAAAAAAGAAATGCAGACATTTTCTTTTACAGCAATTAGCGATGATGCATGGAGTGAACTGCTAAGTATTCATGACTAATCTGGATAGACAGGGCTGTCCCTTGCTAATCACAATGAATATTGGCCTGTCCATAAAGAGCAAGGAGTGATGACATCAAAGAGAACAGTCAGCTATTACCAGGGCAAACTCTTGGCCATAAGCTTCTGCAGATGATAATGTGAAAAGACAGAGATGAAATTAAAAGCAGTGTTAACTACCTAGGAGGCAGAAAAACACACAATTGTTTCTTTGCAGTTACTTGTGTATTGTACTGCATTGAGACGTTCTTTTTCAGTTTTGTTTTATGCGTTTTGAATGTACAAAATACTTTGGAATTATTTTTATATGGTGGCAACTGTATAAAGTATCTGGCTCCAGCAACGTAAAGAACAATCACTACATTGAGTATAGGTGGGGTATTTTTTTACACTGTATAGTCATTGCCTTTGGTATGAAAAAATATTTTTTTGCTAAGACGTGACCTGTGGTTGTGTTCTCCAGGGGAAGTGTTTGAACGCATACACTTTTTCTTTCTGGTAGGTCAGTAAAACCTCTCTTGTCCTTTTGCACCTTCCAGCAGAACTTACCAAAAGTCCCCTATGTAAAGGAGGTTGGGTGCCAGCTGGTGAGGTCCAATGCTTCTGTAATCATCTCTAGCCTGTCTCCTTTTGAGAGTATTACTAGTGTGAGTGTCCGCAGCAGGGAAGTGGAACAGTTGGTCTCCGCATCACCCCTTCCCAGTCTGCAGAAATTTTGCTGGGTCGCTAATGAACAAATTTTTAGAATGGTTTTACGAACTCTCTGTTTCTGTGACACGCAAACTCCTCTGAAACTGTGGCAGCTGTTGAGAACTTGCTCCTTATTGATGTTATCGTGCTGCAGACAGCATTAAAGTAGAGAAAACTTCCTGACCTCTGCACAGATCCTTTGGGATCCATTTTGGTTTAGGGAATTAATTGCCTTTTTTCTCTGAGGGGAAATCTTTGCAGGTACGGTTTCTTGGAGTATATCTACATTGCAGTCCCTACTGTGACTGTTGCTCATGCAGAAATGCTTACCTTGCCTTCAAAAAAGTAGCTTGAGGGTTTTTGCCAGTGCAGAAAGCTAACAAGCTGACCCTGTGCAGCTGGGTATTGCATCCTGTGCTGAGTTTTGTACTATCGCAGCCACTCTGCTGGCAGAACTTGAGCTAGCTTGTGAATAACTTGTTTAGGTATGTCTGTCGTACGACTGCAATGTGGATGAATCTCAAGGAGTAGCCTGTCTCCTAGTGGCAAATAGGTGATGATACATTTTGAGGAGGAGCTACCGATGGGTGAAGGTTAGAAGGATGTTGTAGTTTACAAGATGTTGGTCTCCGTTAGCAAGTAAAATCTCCCACAAAACTCAAGAGCAGGGAGAGTACAAGATTTAGTATCAGGCCCTTAGAAACACTTGCCATTTTGGGGTCATGTAGAGAGGTAGCAGAAGTCAGTAGAAGATGGTGGTGTGGGCAGAAAGGAGGACAAAACAAGGACCTGACAGGAGAGAAAGGATTAAAACATCACACTCTATTGCTTGTGATCTCACTTTCTTTCATTTAAATGCCTGTAGTAACTTATCTGTTGTAAAAGCCTTATTGCCATGTTTGTGCCTCTCGTGTATGAGGAAAATGGGATATTTCCCAGTTGTTTTTTGTGTGTTTAACTCCCCCAAAAGCTTAGGAAAGTGGTGATATTTTCAAATTATTTTCTTTCTCCTTGAGTTTTCTCTCTTAAATTGTGATTACTTATGCAGTATGTTAACCAGTGACTGTAAAATCACAGTTGAAAGTTCACCTCTTCCCCACAATTTTCCTGTAAAATAATGACTAACCTTCAGGAACTTCAGTCCTTGGTATATAGTATAATTTTATTTGTTTAAAATGCTCGAGCACTTCCCTGTGTTATAAAAATACAAAGGCCATTATTTTTTAACAATGTAGCATTTCCTTTTGTAAATACTGAATATTGCTGCTGTGAGGAAGTCCCTTAAGTGCCTAAAATAGCTCAGATTTCACTCTGTTATTAGTGTGAATACAAGAAAAAGTTGTGGGCAGAAGATTGGTGGAATTGTCAAGGATTTGTGATGAATGAGTCGAGCCAAACAGTTGAATGCTGTCAGACTGTACATCACTAACACCGCCATCCTTTATACGCCTTTAACAGAAAGATGTTTCTGCTAAGAGATGGTTTACTTGCTACTTGGACAGTTAATGATGGCGTGAACTTACTTCCAAACCTTTTTTTCCTTGCTGTTCTTAAAACTAAACTGAAAGGAGCACTAAATACGAGCTCTTATGTTGATCTGTGACTCATTTGAAAGAGGTATTTAGAAAAGCCTAAAGATTACCTGTTGTGGAAGTGTGGTTACTGTGGTAGGCTGACCTTGGCCAGCTGCCCACCCAGCCACTCTCTCGCTCCCCTTCCTCAACAGGACAGTGAGAGAAGATAAGATGACAAAGCTCATGGGTTGAGGTAGAGATAGGGAGATCACTTGTCCGTCACTGCCACAGGCAAAACAGGCTCCCCTTGGGGAAAATTAATTTATCGCTAATTATAGTAGGTTTGGATGGTGAAAAACAATGATGAAATTAAAACAGCCCCTCTCCTCCCCTTTTTTCCTTAGGCTTAACTTAGCTCCTCTATAGCTGCAGGGTAGATGGCTGCTCTGGTGTGGTCCTCTCCAGGGGCTGCGGGCGAATGTCTGCTTGGGTGCCTGGAGCTCTTCCTCCTCTTTCTGTGGCCTCCGTGTTCGCAGGGCTGTTTCTCTCACGTGTTTTCTCTACTCCTCGCTGCCTGTGTGGTGTTTTCGCCCTTTTTTAAATACAAATTCCCTGAGGCGCCACCAACGTGGCTGAGGGGGCTGAGCCGTGCCCTGTGGCGGGTGTGTCAGAACTGGTCGGAACCAGCTGGAACCGGCCATGTCCGGCACGGGGCAGGCCCGGCCTCTCCTCACAGAGGCCGCCCCGCAGCCCCCCACTACCGGCGCCTGGGCACCTGCCCACCCAGCCACTCTCTCGCTCCCCTTCCTCAACAGGACTGGTGAACTTGAAATAATAGTCTGTAGCTTTTTTAGACAAGGTGTGTGAACTGTATTGGATTTTAACTGTGTGTCCTTTCATCTTTCTTTCGCTGTTGCCAATAAGACACGTAATGGAAGGAACAGGGCTGTTTTTCGGTTCTTCAGTTTTAGCGAAGACTAGCCAATTCATTACCAAATCTGGGAATTTTCTGGTAAAATACATGCTTTCGCTGTTGTAAGGAATGTGTGAAATTCCCTAAAGTCGTCCTTTAACTAGGCCTTGTGTCTGCATTTTTTAAATGTATGCAAAACTGTTAGTGCTTAACTGTGACCTCTTGTGGGACCTTTTACATTAGCTTACCTCCATTAGGGCTGGTTAGCCTTGGGCGAGTCTTAGTTTTTCTATGCTTCAGCTTTTTTTTTTTCTGTGAAAGGCAAAAAATAAATGTCCTTAAATTCCAGGCCTCTATTAGTGCTGAAAATAGTTATGCTAAAGGCGATGATATCATGACAACGAGGGGCAGAAGAGGGGAGAAGGTAAGCATATGGGCTACTGCACTCCAAAACTGCGCTCCTTTTATCCTGAAAATCTTACAGTAAGTAAAGATCAAAATGAAGTCTGTGGGCTGCAGCAGGGTATTTAGATATGCAGGGGCTCAGGGTCTGGTCCACAGATGCAGAGCACCGTCACTATCTTTTCATACTCGAGAAAAAAATCTTTTTGTTCTGAGAAGCAGTAAGTTTATGTGACTTGTGAATGCTAAAATAATAATGTGAGCAGACAACCCATTTTTTGGCCACGTTTTCTGAGAACAGTTGTTTTCTTAAATGAAGTTCATTAGAAGTGAGTGGTTTGCCAGGAGTTGTCTTCCTCTGGCAAACATGAGCCATACGCGTGGAAAGCCAGCAGCGCATCCATAACCCCTTTGACCCTCACCAGTTACTAAACCAGTGTAGCTTCTTTAGGCTATCTTATCCTTTCATTTTGATTTAAGTCTGTAATGTCACTGACATATGTCTACCTATCATGTTATTTGAAAGAAAGCGTTTTTAGAAGAAAAGATGTTTTGCTGTGTTTAAGAGACTATGTCCATGTTTCAGAGGACTGACTGTTTATCTCTAGGCTTGTACCCTTAACTCATGCACTTGACTGGAACCTTAATGATATCCTTGGTTTGGTCCTCAGATGTAAGAAATCTGCTGAAACTGGAAATTCCTACTGTGAACAGTTCCAAAGCTTTTAAAAATTTTTTATTTTAGTTATTCAGGAAGTGATGAAAAGTACCTGCATCACAAACCAAACTTCCACAAGTGTGTACTGGGGACCAGAAAAAAGCCTGAACTAGAGACTGTTGGAGAGACAAACAAGTTTGGTGTGTATTGCTTCTGTTTTTTTGGTCTCCCTCATGAAAATGCAGAAGCTACTGTGTCTCCTGCTAGATGGAGGTATATCTGCATTCGTTCTAGCCTGCTAGATGAGAGGTTGCTGCAGGATGGCTCATCCTTTATCAGACTGCCAACTGCAGGGGCTGAGTAGGGATGGAGCAAACCTGTTATCTCCTTGTGGGAGGAATGGATGAAGAAGCTCCAGAGAGGGAGGAAGCTGTGCACCTACCAGTGTTATGTAGATAACAGAGATAAAAATCTGCATTCAGGTGGAGGTGTGAGGGGAGTCAGTCAAACTTGGCACCTTTTGTTCCCTTCACTTGCCTTTCAAACCTGATAACTCTGCTCAGGCATCTGTGGGGAAGAAGGTGGCCTCTCAGAAAGATGTAGCTGGGGAAGCAATTACAGACTGGGAAATGAAAGTCTGCCAGCATGCAGTCAGCTTGAGCTGCTGGAGAGTGGCAAGGAGTGAGTAAGTGCCCTTTCTGTTCTGCTCCCCTCCCCACCACTTTATCAGGCTGTACGAACATCAAGATGGGAGAGCCTCAGAAAGTGTCCATGTTGCTGTCATTGCAAATCTGGTATAAGCCAATTGAAGTAGAATAGAACAAATGCAAGAGCTGACTGAGTCTTTCTGAAGACTGCCATGTTAAATGGTAGACTGGCATACCTGCTTATTTTGGACTGTAAGTTTTCACTGCCTGAATTAAAACCAAAATTAAAAAACAAAAACAAAAACAAAACCAAAAAACAAACCCCAGTTTATATGATTTGATGGCAGAGATGACTTTACAGCTGTTTTAAGATGGTAGCTATCACTTCATCTCGAATGCAGCACACAGAAGAGCTGCATATAAATAGTGCTGCACCCAGCCAACGTTTTACAAAAGCAAGAGCTCCAAAACATCAATGCATGATTCCAGTTTTTCGCTAGACAGCTGGCTCCAATCAGAGTGGCAATTTGTTACCTATTAGTAAAGTCATCTTGCTGCTGGCTGTTCTATAAACAGAGCTTATTTGACTCTCCTTTAGAAACAGCAGTTATTGCTAGCCTCTTTTATTGATAATGCAATATATGGTGGTAATGGATGTGTAGTGGTTGGAGAACAGCTCTTTGTGACATTTTTGATCCCTTGTCCTAATTGCAGCTATAAGGAAAAAAACTGATGTCAAATGCAAATTGTGGACAGGAAATGAAGTAACACCCATTTTATGCCAGGTCTGAATTTGTGGTGCTAGTGTATGCAAAATGCCATCAAGATGAAAATGATGAAGAAACTTCTGCTTTGATCTTTTCAAAATAGTTAAATATGAAATCTTGACTTGGGAGGAATGACTGATGGGCCACCTGAGAACTGAAAAGTGTCTTATGTGAGAGTGTAATCCCTGCTCAATGCTTAGCATTTTCTGGAGTTGGCTTGCTACTTAAGACTGAATTTTTCTGAGCAAGGCCTGAATAGAAACTGATTGAATTGAGATTCTTCCGTGTTGAGATAATGATTTATTTTTCCCGTGGATGCTGCATCTGGGATTTTTGAAGGAATATCTCAGCTTCCTTTACTCCAGCTCTTAGGAAACACTGAAGTAATTAATATAGGCATGGTGAACGTGAATTTGTGTATGAGCTAATAAGAGTGAGGAAAGAGCTCGACATGGGTAGATTCCTGAAGAATTTCAAAGGGAAAAAGGAGTGACCTAAACGATGGGTAGAGAGTAGGCTTTGCAGTCCTAGATTACTGTGACATTGAAAGCGCAGCAGTATTTTTCCTGAGTGAGCAGAGAAGACAATTGTATACGCAGGCTACTTTCTAAACTACCTAGCTGTTTTGGGGGGGCTAAGCTGTATCCTCTTTTTGATTCTGTGCAAGAAGCAAGACCAGAGACTGATTAAAAATCTGTAGTAAATCTGTAGTAAGGGCTTATTCTTGGGCTTCATTTACAGATTTCCTTCCTCAGACCAGTTTTATGAGCAAGTTCTAGGCAGTGATGGCGTCTTGCTAGAATTGAGATCTTATCTGTGCTGTTACAGTCACGGGGTGCGTGTGACTGTCAGGGCACCTTAATTTCTACCCGAATCCCTTTTTAAGAGCATGCTGCACTTTTGTGTACTGAGTCAAACCCTGCGAGCCTCATCGAGACTTAGAATCTGTATAGACCAACACCAGACAGAAAAAGTCCCTGTTTGTGGTTTTGTGTGGATGATTTTTTTTTTTTTTTTTTTTTTTAAATCAAGTCTTTCATGTATAACCATTTTGACAACTGGTGGATTATTCTCTCTTTCTCGGTGAAGGAATGCCTCCTCACTTTTGGTTTCATGAGGACTGTGCAAGCACTTAGCAGAGGGGTGATGGATCCTGCTAAGGTTGCAACTGCTCATCCCACCATGAAAGTGGGATGTGTCAAAGCCAGCAGAGCCTTATCTGAAACACCCACCACAAAACCCAAACATCAACGAGTCTGGTGTCACAAGTGATTCAGCTATGTTGATGATATCACTAATGCCCAATGTGAAATGAGACTTTGTGTCAGAGTATGTGCTCAAATTCCTTAAATGGATTGCAGAATCTTTTCTCCTTTTCATTAAAATGCAGGGAGAATTTAAGTTAAATTTGTTTAAAAAGTATGCTTCTCTAAACTAGTTTACTGTTAGGGCAGAATTTTTTTTTGCCCATCTGTCTCCAGAAATGACGGAAAGAGATGCTACCTAGGGCAAAGTGTGTGAGCATGCCTATTTTCTGCAGTTTATTCCTCAGCACTTAGCATTATATCAGAGACATCAGAGGCCCTGCTTTTTAGTGTTCATTTATAACCTTTTAGTCCTTTGAGTCTTGATCTATGCACCTGCTGTCTATGAATTTGTCTAATTTCTTTCTGAACTTTCTGATAGTGTCTTCCTTCACAACCTTCTTTAGCAGCAGATCCCAGAAGTTTAATATCCACTGTGTGAAGAAGTGCTTTCTTTTATCTTTTTAAAATTAATCCCCTTTTAGTTTTGCCAAGTACCTCCTAGTTGTGATGTTGCAAGGAGTTGGGGAAATGCAGTTCTGCATATTGCTTGCATGATTTTGTAAATCTTTATCATCTCTCCCTTGGGACTTCTCTCCAGCTTTTTCACTCTCTCCTCTTAAGGCAGTTGCTCCAACCCTTCAAACATTATAGTTGCTTCCTCTGTACTTTTTCCAGCTCTGTTGCATGCTACTGAACTGGCCTTGACCAGCATTGCAATCTGTATTAAAGATGTGGAAAGTCATGGATCCTTTTCTCTTGTTCCTTGCGCCATTTCTAATATTGCCTAATGTGTCTTTGGTTTTTTTGGCTCCTTCTGCGCATTGGGCCAGTTTATCCAGAAAGAATAATTTGGCAAGGGCCACTTTGAGGTCTCCCTCCTGAGTTTGAACTTCCATTTCTGAGGTGAGCATCATGTAAGTATGGCTTAGACCATTTTCCCTGAACACATTCCTCTAATGAACTGATTTCCTACTTTTTTGCCCACTTACTTGTGTTTGCAAAGGTCCTGCTGGCATTCCCTGCTACTGGCAAGACTGACCAGCTGAAAGAGTTTAGTTTTACTGTTTATATCCTTTCACTGATTAATCGAAATGGATGGTTTAAATTAATGTTGAATTTATTAACTGTAGTTGAATAGAAATGGTCCTAGCAATGACCCCTAGGGATGCCACTTCTGACTTTTTTTCAATCCTGAAAAATGACCGGTTAAACCCACCTTTTGCTTCTTGGCCTTGAACTGGATTTCAGTCTGTGAAAGAAACTTGCCTACAATACTATGGCAGTTAAGCTTCTTCAAAAACATTTTGTGTAGAAGCTTATCATGCACTCTTTGAAAATTCAGATATGTTACATTCGCTGGATCATCTTTATCCTCCTACTTGTTGATACCCTTAAAGACATTCAGCACATTAGCGAGCTAAGATTTCCTTTTACAGAAGTCATGCTGACTCTTTCTGGATAGACTATTCTTATTCACATGCTCTTTCTATTTATCATAGACTTCACTGTCTTAACCGGATGGAAGTCAGATTGAGGTGTGTAGGTCTCAGGTTCTTCTCCTGAACCCTTTTTGTAATTGAGAGTTGTGTTTGCTCAGCCACAGTGGCTGTTTGTAATGTGTGGTGATGTTACGCATCTTGGCTAGCAGTAATGCAATTTCAGTGTGTATCTCTACAGTGCTCTTGGGTGAATGCTGTTGGGCCCTCCAGACTTTCTGACATCTGATTTATCTATCTGGTTTAATACTGTTTGTTTATGCCAAGCTCGTATAGCTCCTCTGACCTTTCCTGCCACAAGGAGTAAGCTGAGCGCGAGAATCTCCCCAACATCTTCAGCAAGGATCAGCAACGCAAAGCAGTCACTGAGTCTCTCTGCTATGGCATTAGCCATCTCAAGTATGCCTTTCACACCTTGTTGTCAAACTGTCCCTCTGAATCCCTTGGTTTCTTCCTTTGATGTATTTTCAAACTTTTTACTCTGTTCGAAGACTCTTTACAAGGTACTTCTCAAATCCCTTTTTAGTTCTCTTAATTTCCATTTTAGGTTGGTCCTCCCCTGTTGTATAGGCTTTCATATTCTCCTTAACTGAGCAAACTTTCAATTCCTTAATTGCTGACATTTTCTATAAGATGGCCTCTGTAACGTTTCCTATTGAGGCTTGCTTGGGTTTTATTCCATATGCAAGATTTTTTTTTTTTTCATTTACTCCACTTGCAAGAATCTTTTAAAGTGTGCTCTGCAGTTATGTAATAGAGCTTGATTTCTCATGTAGTTTTGATGTTTTAATTTAATATACATTCTTCTTGATCAGTTTAGTTATTTTTGAAGTCATCTACTGATTAGCTTGTTTTCTGTTGCTCAGTTTGAATTGATGTCATGATCTTTCTGTATTTCAGAGTCCCTTTAGTTACACTAATATCATGTTTTTCTCAAGAGCTATCCTCAAAGACTAGAGTAGAAATCCTGTCGAGTCACTTCCAAGATCTTCCTGTGTTGAATATTTAATTTGTGAGATTAGTACTAGGCTTGCCCCTTTGTGGATCCAAATCAGCACTTACGTTTTTCACTTTTTCACTAGTTTATTAACTAGTAACTTAAAATGTATTTTGTTATTCATGCACATGATGGCTGTAGGTTCATCTAATCACTGCAGAAAAAAAAAATATGTTGGAATAGTTTCTCTTTTGTTCCAATGTCAGATTTTTTTGGTGGGCAAGTGATAAGGTTTATGCTTGTTCTGTCTCTGTGTCACTGAATCCATGTATTTCAATTATTGCAAAAGTTGTCATCTTCCTTGTATAGAATCCTAGACCTGATGAAATTAGTAAGACTTTTGCCACCAGGGGGATGAATTTTAGCCTGTTGCCTTCCTGTAAGTTTAGCATGATGCAGTCACCTTTTTTAGTTCACCTTCATACTGCATATGACAAACGTTCCTCTCTCTCTGTGTGTGCTTATCCCATTTAGGGACTTTGGCCTTGCTCTCTGGTAATAATTTAACGTGTGTGTTCCTCTGTTCATTGTACATATATACTATTATAGTTAAGTGCGTATTTCTAAAACTATGAATTTCTACTATTGAATAAATGCCAGCTTCCATTTTATCTAAACTCTATAATTTTCCCATTTACTTAGTTTCTATTACTTTATGCTTTCTGATCTTTTCCCAAATGCTAACTAAAATACCCATTGTTCCTGAATTGGGATGAGATTGCTTATTGGAAAATGTAGCAGAAAATTGTCATTGCTCTTAGGACATATTCTTTGTTTACAGTAGCTTCTTCTGTCATCACAAAGCTCTCATTTTGCCATGTCCCAGCAACTTATGTTTTTCTACTGAGCCTTCTGAATACACAGGCAGAAAATACAACATTCAAACACCAGTGCATAAAATTACAAGGTTTAGCAAACAATCCACCGGAGAGGCATCAGGTTATATATTTACCTTAGCTCTACCTCCATTATTTCTGCACTTCCCTGCAACAGTAATAAAATGTGTTCACTAGGCTTTTTGTATGCAATAAGAATTTTAATTTACTCTGGAGGAAGAGCTAGTTCATAACTCAATAGAACTGACTGGGCTCATAAGTTATTTAGTTCAGCTCCTTGTGATAAAATCTGGACACGAAGCCATTTATTATGTTTTGTCTGCCCTCTCAGCCCTGTAAGTTGACTCAGAGCTAAACAATTAAAGTGGCAAATTGATTTGTTTACAATGCAAATCTGAGCTAGATTGGAAATAATGCAAAAGGCATAACCAATTACATGTTTCATAGTGTAGGTTAGCCTGAAATGAAATAGATTTAACTGATCTGTGCTCAGGGATGCTGTGCAGTTACTGATTCACAGTCGCCTTGTAGTTCTCAGTGGCTGTAAAGGATCTGACTCTGCTGTCCGCAGAACTGCTCAGGCACATGCTGTGAGCAAACAGGCTTGCTTCACCTTTGCTTTTACTGTGGTGGGTAATATAGAGAAGAATCTTCCACACATAATTTTGGGGAGGGAATAAAAAAGAGCCTGCGTCTGAGATAAACGGTCTACGTGTATATGTATAAATTGGCAATTTTGTTTAGCTGGAGAAAAATGGAAGGGAAATAGGGATGTAAAAATTTAAGACAGAAATATTCCCAAGTAAATATAGTATTATAAAACATTAAATGAAGAATTTAGTTTTTCCTTGCAGAGCCTTTGTGCAAAATATGAAGGAAGTAGTCTTACAAAAGTGAAATTGTCAACAATTCATTAATCAGTGTTGTCCCTCTGCATCTAAGCTTCAGGAACACATAGGAAAGCCTATACCTCAGCACGTGGTGGTGGGGTGTTAGAGTTTCCCTGCAACAAAGTCTTGGAAGCCTTAAGGTAAAAACTCATGTAAACTCTTTTCTCGCTTGTCTTTGCAATTGTCTTCCCACACCCCAACCCTCCAACAGGCCTGTCCTGCAGGAGATTTGCAAGCAATTCTCAGTGGTCTGACTTCAGTTTTGTATTTTCATACAACTAGAAGGTATTTACATCTTTTTTCTTGTTACATACTTATTTCTCATTGTATAAAATAAATGTGTAGACATAAATGACAGTAATTCACCAACTCTTTTTTTATGCAGCAGAATTGCTTTCACAAATACAAGGTCACAATCACTTCATGCTGACCAGATATCAAATCTGGTTTTAGCACTAAACACAGCGCACAGCAGTGGCAAGCAAGGTCCGTTTTATCAGAGGACAGGTATTTAATGTGTGCATCACATTTTTGAAAGCTTATGGCAGTGGTTGGAAGCCAATACTTGCTTGTTGGCTTTTCAGAAACAGCATCTGCAATTCTTAGGGGTGCAGCTTATTGAACACTGTGGCTTTTGAAAAACTGAACACCAGTATGCAAGTAATCTTTCATTTGGAGTCAGGCACTAGAGAAAATCTGAACCGATACATAGATTTTATGTTTGGTACATGAAAATGACTCAATATTAAGTTTAATAGTTGGGAAGACTTAAACTATTTGCTCCTGTATCACCATTGCCACTTGGCTCCCCTCTTAATACAATTTTGGAAAACAATGAATTGTCAGATATAATGGATTCTATAACATGAAAAATTCAATGCAGCCTAAGGGACTCTACAACACTTGATTGCTATCATTTTGTGTGAAAGTGTGAATAAATTTAAAACAATTGTCTCCCTTTGTAGTAGAATGACATATCTTTTGATAGTAGTTCTGGATCTCCTATGCAAATAATGGTACTGGAGCATATGCTAGAAATTTCTTTTTTGAACCATCTTCAAAGTAAAGTGGGACCAAAGTGTCAAGAGCATAAATCAAAACCATCAAATGCTCACATATATATATCTATCTATTTATGTATGTATTTTAATCAAGAGTTCAAAGGAAGATTATAAACACTATCTTCCTGATTTCATTAATGGCAAAGCAAACATTTTAAATCAGTGTTCAAGTGTCATCGTGATGAGGACAGTTGACTGTAAAAACTGAAAAACGCTTCACCTTATGTTAAAATAATACCCACCCCCACCCCCCAAATGCTGAAAATATTAAAATAACTCCCACTGGAAAAGCTCTTACCCTAAATATGGAATCATTACCAAATCTGTTGATTGGAAGAATAGCTATTGCAGATGAAATAAGTTTTCTGTTCTGATATTTTTCTTCTCCTCTGTATAAACCGTAATGTTGAAGATAAAATAGATTGCATAGAAGGGCTTGATTTCTATGGCTACATTAGTTTTCCAGAGTATGCATATTTTGGAGTTTTTTAAAACCAGGACTTTATAGTGTTGTTCTGTTGGGAAGTGAGGATGTGTGAAAAGTTGGAGGTATCAAATTCTACTGGTGGTTTGCTTTGTACCTGATTATGTTCAAGTATTTGGAGACTTCACGTTCTTTTGTGGTGAATGCCTGAATCTGATATGCCAGAAAGCTTTCACTGTTTCAGTATATTAATAGTACATGTCTCTGCTTTGCTTTCTATATTTACAAAGCAATTCATATTTCTGTAGCTGTCTGTATTTCCTTCTAAGTTTATGTACCAAATTAATCACAGACAGCTTTCAGCAAATTTACAAAAATTCTGCTTTGGGTGATAAAAATCACCCATTTTTCTTGGAATTTTTTGTTCTGACTAATAGGATACAATTAAAAATTATGCTTATTCAGATAAACAATCATGAATTAGAAAACTGGCAACCTGATCAATTTTTGCTTTCCAATTTTTATGAAGTGTTATTATTGGAACAAAGTCTCTAAATATTATTGATAATTTCATTATGAAAAGTTGTTAATAATAGCATGCATTTGTATTACTTATTCTTTTACTAACAATTTTCAAGATGTTCATTCTAGCTATTTTTATTGCTGTCCTAACCTGATATTTCTTCATACTTATTTCATTAGTTACGGTGTTTAGTGTACCACCATATGAAATCCAGTCCAAATTTCAACATAATTGCAATGGGGATAGTTTTCATCATGTTCTTCATTTACAATGAAGAAACATTTCCTGTTTATTTTTGTATAAAATGACCAGGGGTTTGGGGAATGTTGACCTGCTAGAAACTCTGATATGATGAAGTTGTTTTGCAGGTTTACAAACTCTGCTGCAATATAAGTGTCTGTCAATGTATATCTGACTGACAACAATCCCCAAAACTTTCTTAGTAAGTAAGGTGATCATTAAATTGGCCATTAAATGTTGATGTGCAGCTGTTGGTATGGAAATAATTTAAAACAGGGGTTAACTAAGGCTTAAGAAAATCAGTTTTGCCAGGTTTGGCTTCACAAACTGGGAACTAGAGCAGTGGAAAAATACCAGTGACGGTCACAGACTGCTGAAGGTTTCCATGCTGAACAGAGGCAGAAAGGGAGAAGAGCATCCATCTTCTCTTCAGCTTGTGCATCCTCACTAGTAAATATGCTGTTATGTTATATGGCTAAGGGTGTGTTGTGGTTTTAGTTAGTAATGATTCAGAAGGCTAAAACTTTCCAGGCAAATAATAGAAAGGGGTGGGACATAGCTCCAAAACCTGTAGGTAGATAATATGAAAGAAAGACAGAAGTGAATTTTAGGCTGCATGATATGATACAGGCAAGTATTTCTCTTGAGGAGATACGTGAACATCTTATATGGCAGAAGAACTTTTAACTCTTCATTTCTACCCTTGCTCACAGTTCACCACTCATGATACAGCTTTTTGCATAGTCATGTCCAAAATCAAGGCACTGACATTCTGTATTTAAGGAAATAATTTTCCCCTTCCAATAAACCCAACCCCTTAAATCAATCTGTTTTACTTCCCCCCCCCCCCCCCTTAATATAGCAAGTATTTATTATTTCTGTTATCCCAGTGTATAGGGTGCATTGTTGCAAAGAGGTGAGTGGGCAAAAAACAAGTGTTGCTTGATCCTCCCTTTTCTCATGTTTCTAGGTACTTGGTCCTGCTTCCTCTCTTGTGCCAGCACTGGTATCAAACTGATCCTTTAGTGAGCTGTATCAGCTTGCAGGTTTTTTTGCTGAGCTAATTTTCAGTTGTACTCATCAGGTGCTTTTGGCTCATGGAGGAATCTAAAGATTGCCAAAGCTATCGCAAATTAGAGTGGAAGCGTGTCATTGGGAAGGAGGGATTGAAGGGAGTAGGAACAGCACCACTTCTCAGTGGTCATTCTGTTGGCTTATGCCACTCTTAAAAACACAGTCTGAAATGTTTGGTCAGGAATTAAGATGATGTTAAATGTCAAACAAAAAAGCAAGACAGCCGGTGCCAAAATATCTAACAGTCTAAGTCAGTGCATGAGGCAGCAGATATGTGTAGACAAGGAGGTGCAAGATGAGTGAGACAATGCTGCCTGCTCTCAGCATGTCAGCAACCTCCCTATTGGCAAAAGTAAGTTTTAAGAACAAGGGTGGGGCAACTTTTCTCATTTTCAGAAAGCAACCTTTCAGATTGGTGGAGTACAAGGAAGAAGTGATAAAAGTAACAGATTAGTTTTAGTTATAAAACTGTTAGAAATTAACCATTTTCTAAGTAATGAGTTTGGAATTTTTTTTTTTTTCTTCCATACTGCAGGGTAGACTGTGCATGCACATGTATTTTGGGGTCACTTTGCAATAGAATTATGCATAGAGGCACTCCAATCTAAATCTTGAAGTCATAAAACAAATGACTAAAAGAATCAAACAACCTCCCACCAAAAATAAACAAAACTAAAATGAACTCATCCCAATATTAATCCTGAACCTATACTTTTCAACTATCTCACTATATTTAACACTAGCTATTCATTCAAATCTATGAAAGTCTCTTGGTCGTTGCATATTCAAAGGGATCTTAAGACATTTCTAGCACTTAGGATCTGATATTCAGCTAGAATAAACAAGTCTATTATCACTGGAGGTCATTGCTCATAATTTAGAGTAGCTGACTTTGGAGGGAGGGTTATGGGTTGTTAGGAAGAAACAGAAGAGCTGTTGCTCTGTGTAGCATTACTGTCTACCTGACATCAGGCCCCAATCTCTCTGAGTTTCCAAACTCTAAAGAAAGATTAAAAGTCTAAACTAGAGATTTATTTACTCTTACAGAACTATTGTTTCATATTTTGTTCTATGGTTTTGATGACTCATTTCTTTTTATCATCATCAGTTTGGTCTTCCTAACACTGCTTTTTCATATAGGTAGTGCCAGTTACTGATTGTTCTTGAGTGACCTAAACAGCAGTCCACGGATGCAATGAGCCGCTTCTTATTATTCATCTCTAAGTCAATAAAAGTAATGCATTCAGGAAGAAATGTTTGTAGAGATGGTGTTGTTACTGGAAGTCTGACAACAGTCTTTGTAAAAACGTGGCTGTTTTCATCTGTTTAGTGTGTGAACAAGTGGCGCTCAACCCAATGTAGTTCAGTATTCAGATCAGTCTCACATTGCCTGTTGATGTCACTGCAAATGGCAGTAAGATGTACTTAGATGACTTTTGCTCTCTGCTGCATAAGTTAAGTGTTCATTAAAGGCAAGTATCATTTGCTGCACCCTTTCAGATCAGGTTGACTGCTCTTCACCTCCTGTCAGAACTGCGTGAAGGAAATATGTCAGTGAAACCGGCAACTTTTTTGAACTTTGGTTTAGTTCTAATGGTTGGAGGCTGTGCTGCATGCATGTCTTGCTCCTTGATAATAGTTCATATTTGTAGAGCAACATCAGTCGGAGTCTCATGGATGCTTCCTTGATGTCTTTCAACTCTGTCTTTAACACGTGATGTTTTTTGACAGAGTCTTACAACAACAAGATTTCTGGGTTCAGAATACATCTCCTTTGTCAGCTGAGAATATCAATAATGTGCCAGTGAGTTGGATTTCTCTTTAAAACACTACTGTGTGGTTTGAAAGAAAACTAATTAAAGGAGAAGTGGTGTCCCTTCACAGCCAGACATACAGGACCAGCAAGATAACTTGAGGTAGGGAAAAAATTCTGAAAAGTCCACCGTCGATGTAATGAACCCTTTTTCCATTCTGTATACTTTGTCTGAGAATTATTACTGCATGCTTCCTTTCTTTACCTGGATGTAAATAGCCAGAAGCTGAGGGCTGGCTCTAAAGCAGATCTTGTCATCTAGTGGCCATTGCTTCTGCATTTTACCATCTGCATGTGGGTTTGGCTATCTAAAATATTTGGTCATATTGTCCTGTGATATGAATTCTTATCTATATTTTAACACCCACTGAGTGTGTATGTCCAGGGATGTTCAGATGTTCCTTTTGTAGCTGTTGTACTATCATTTGCTTAGCCAAGGAGCATGCAGGAATGTGCATGTTTATAATTGCACTAAACCCAGAAAGCTGTCAGACTCTATTTCACGCAGGTTCATTGAAACATTAAGCTCAGCATGGTTTGTGTTTCAATAGGTTCCAAAAGATGGCCTACAAGCTGCTGTTTTTCCCCAACCCATTTTTTTCTTTGCTGGTACAACTTTGGCATCTAAAATTGCCTTGCTGTGACAAGTTTCTTTTTTAGTGTGTCAGTAGCGTCTAGTTGAGTTATTTTTCTCTCTGCTTTCAACTTCCAATAGAAAAGTTCATATGCAATATTTAAAGTGTGAGTACTGAATGCATGTATAAAGGAATTTACTTTTCTAAAATGTTTTTTCCTTTTAGGAAAGGAAGAGTTGGCATGCAGTGCTCTTACCTGTTTATGCTTTTATGTGTAAATAAAAATGTTATAAGAGCAATTTAACTAAATAAGCTTAATGTGTTTCTGACAGGGCCTGTGGCAGCCAGAGCTTTGGGTTGTACCTGTTTATTCCTTTTCTATGTAGTGAGCACCCCAAAGAAGGTAATAAGGCTTTTAAGCTGAAAGCCACGTTTTATTAGAATATAAACTGGAATAACTAACTCTCTAAACAGAGAAATCTTGAAGTGATGTGAAACAGAGACTAGAAGTAAAATGAGTTTACAAACAGCTCTCTCCCTGTCAACTCTTTTCTTGCAGGCAGGTTCTTTGCCTCCAGGCTTGATTTCAGTCTCTGCTGGCTTTCTGGGTCCAGCAGTTTCTCTGGGTGCTGACCCTTGGCAGCCTGGCCCATCTCAGCAGTTTCCCCGGCTCTGCACCCTTCAGGCTCCTGGCTGACTACCTTCCTCTTTCCCACTTTCTGCCTCACCCTGTGCTCTACTCCTCCTCGCTGCCTCAGCTTGCTCCCATACTCCCCAGGAAAGGCTCCCCCTCCCCACCCACAGGGTCTGGCCACTCTCAGTTCTTCTTAGCGCAACATACAAATTAAGAACAACCAAATAGTCTGTCGCGGGCTCGTAACTGGTGAAAGAAGAAACTTAGGTGTAAATGCTCATATAGAAGAATACTAGGCTGTTACCGATATCCTGCAAGTGTAGTGGCAGAGTGGCTAAGCTCTCTAGGGCTTGGCTAGAGGAACGTGTCCCAGCCATTCACTGAGGTGCACCGAAATGGGGTGGCTAAGCTCTGGTAGAGGCTGCCCAGAGCATTGGTACCACGGAGCCCCATTTGTGCTTGCCACAAAGAGTTTTCTTTCTTCTCATCCAAAGTTAGCGGCCTGGGCTCAATGCCACTCACGGTGTAGTTTTTCAGTTGTCCTTGTGGGTGAGTGGAGAAGAACAATGGAGAAGGACTTAAAAGGGAATGCAGATGCCCTGCTTACCATTAGCTTTCATGTGCATCCCTCCTCCCATTGCTGCCACTTTGCAGCTCTAACCTGGCAGTGAAGGTTATTTCTCACTGGGAGCTACTATTAGAAGAGGGAAACTGGAATCTTTGATGTTAGTAATTTGGGTTTATTTTGCATTTCCTTATTTTTATAATGTATGCTTGAACTCAGCCCCTCAGTAAATGCTTGCAGATAACCATCCTTTTTATTCAAAAGAAAGTTCTGAAGCTTCTGTGGGTAGCTGAGGATACACTCAGAAGGGTGGCAGTTTTACAGCACTTAGTAGTAGAAGGCTGTAAATGTTTTACAATGTAACAGCCACAAGAAACTCCTCAAAAGAGGAGCACCCTGAGCTATAGTGTCATGGAGACTGTGGCTGAACTTGAAAGTTGCAGGAATTGCTCTTTCCATTATGCTTTCCAGGACAGTAAAAGCAAATTACTTTAAAGGCAGATTTTGGGAAACAAACACGAGTTGTGAGAAGTTAAAGTATAGAAGGTCAAAATGCCAAACACTTAGTGGAAAGAGAACCCTTTTCTGTAATGTAAGGTTTGTTTCAAAATTGCATACTTTTGTCTCTTATTCGCTCTTTCAAAGATACCATACTTGAACTCTCCTTTGCTCTTTTCTCCCATATTTCTTTTTTTGTGCTGGTTTTTTATGCTTGGAAAACCTTACGTGAACTCTATACAGTAGTACTTTTTTTGCTTCAAGCCCTACCACAGAAGGTATCAGAGTGGTACATGATTTAACTTGATTTAAAATAAATGTGTTTCAAAAAATTAGAAAACCATCAGCCTGTTAAATACTGGTATTCTGTCTGTGTGACTGTATTGTCCTCATACTCAATCTGTTCCATTTTGTCTTTCATATCTGTGTGCTGTATTTTTATTATATGTGCTATATGTGTGTTTTTTGCCATTACTGGTAAGAGGCTATAGACTATGTGCTGACCTGACAAATGTAGCATTTCAGGATTTGCCTGGGCTGTTCTTGGCTGAGACAGTGTCAGTACTTATTTTTCATCTTTCATGGTCTTCTCGTACATGAATTTGGTTATGTTTGGTCCTATTTCCATGAATATTTGGATACCAAATGTTCCAAAACGTTCATAGGATATAAAGACAATATTAATCTTTTTAAAGGAGCATTTTCAAAACTACTCAGAAAGCAGAATAAGACAGAAAGGCAAGTGTCTCAGCATGGTCAAGCTAGGTGTTTTTCCATGATGAGTGCAGGAAGCAGTAAACTCTTTAGTACAAGAAAATCTAGTTCTTAGGCAAAAAATAAAGGCAAGACTCTTGTGTCCTTAGTGGTACAGGACCAGATAATCCAAAATTAATGGCTCAGAGAGAACCGTTAGCTTTCTCTCACCGCTTAGTAACTTGGGGCCTTTGAAGATTTTTCTCAAATGTTTATTTCCTTCTGAATGCCTATTTGAGCATTTTCACTTTCCTAAAAATGTTCAAGCCTTTTTAGAATATTGTTCAACGTGATGTTTTTATGTGTCCACATGGCAGTGGGTTCCACCAGTTTAATTAGTTTAATTCCATTCTTATCACTTGTTTATGAAACACAGTCTCAGCTTTAATATATCCTACTCGCTGGATAGTTTTATGGATTGATGGTTGATTTTCTATTGTAATTGATGGATATGATCCAAATTCTCCTATTAGTACTATGTGGAACCTTGTCATGTAGGTTGTAGAGAGTAGAGCTTGGCAGAAGTTCTGTTTCAAAAGGAGGGAGATGGTGTAAGTGGGGAGGGAAAAAAAATACTGGTAATTAAACAGTGGCTGTAAATATATCTCTAATTGAAGCTGCATGTCTATGTGATACCCTTAAATCTCACATTTGCAATGCAGAGGCTTTAGGAGTGTCATGAGCCCCAGGATTGTTTTGGAACAAGTCCTGTGACAGAAGAATTTGCTCTGGGTAGATGGAAAGGGGACTGAGCCAGCAACAGGAAAATAAAGCAGGAAGTGGAAATAGACCACTTTCCAGTTGTCTAAACTATTTAACCTGTGGTTGTTAAAGACTACTGCAACTCAGTTCTTGCTCCCAAAGTCAGCTATGTGTCAATTAGGCACAATTAAGGTACAAGACCTGAGCCACTATACTGCAGCTTCACTAGCTTGACTTCTTTTGGAGAGAATCAGCTGAGCCCATGGCACTTTGGCATTGCCCATCATGTTCAATTTAAATAACCTTGGGGTCTTTTGCCTCTGTTAGCTGATTATACATTGCTTTTAATATGCCCATAGCCAAGCCATTTCAAGGAATAAACTTTTACATGTGCCTTCATTGCTTAGAAAGCTACGATTTTTTTACTGCAGGAATGGGAATATTTGTCAATTAGACTAATATAAAATGCACTGAAAACAATGAACATTAATTTTACCACTATCCGCAAAGTCCCTCTTTAGTTGAATATAATAGTATAAATTGGGTTAATCTAGTAGAAACTGGTGGAGTTAATTACCATCCTATATTTTATGGTAGCTATGAGACACAGCTAAATGTATTTTCATCCAAAATAAAGGCAGCTAGTTAGAAATCCAGATGTTTTGTGTGAAGAAAGTTTGGCTGATTGTTGATATACGAAGGGGTATGTTTGTGTGGCTGAACCATCTCACGCAGGAAGCGGGGAGAAAATTTGGAAATGGAGAAGGGATATTTTATGCAACCTGAGCAGATGCAAGTTGTGTTCTTCCAATGCAAATTTTTGGACCAGGATGAATGAAGGAGTTCTGATGCTGTGAGAGGTAATTGTCTCAGTTCACTTCGCTTGTCCTGTGTTTAAAGAAGCAGAATTTGATAAGTTCTTGTAAACAAGTATTTTGTACCAGAACTCTGATTCAAACATCAGTCTCTACTTCTGACTAATAAAAACCACAAGACCCTGATTTTTGGATTTGAGTACATAGGAGTTATAACTGTGCATAGGATTGTCTTCGAAGACATTAATTTCTTGCTCTTCTCAGTGTTTTACTCTGATAATTACTATGGGATTTTATAAAGTCCCATCTTGTCATATTGGTACAACTCTACCTCCTCTTCAGTATTCTGAAGCTTTGCCAGTGTGACAGAAGTCACTGACAGTCTAGAAGGATGCTTGGCTGGTTCTATTAAAACACTTCAATTATCTGGATCTGCTAATTTTAAAAATGTCAGACTTCAGAAGCTGTTAACTAACATTTTCCTGAGTTAATACAGGAAAGTGTTTCATCACTTCCTGAGTCACACTACTTTGTCTTCGAAGCATACAGAAGAAATACTTGTTGAATGCTTCCGTCTTTTATGAATTACAATTAATCATAACATTGCTACCATATTTTAACGGGCCATTGTTGTCTTTTGGGTTCTTTTTACTACTAAATGCTTAAAAGCTCTGTTGCTTGTAACAGTATGGTTGAATTTTTAGTTGGAAATAGCCTGTAAGTACTTCTGAAACACGCCTTCCGAAACAGTGTTGTTACTCCACCACAAAACATGATGTAGAAAGGAAAAGGACTTTTCAAAGTTTAGAAGTAGGGTTTTGAAAGAGGAGGAGGTGGTTTGGCACATAACACCGAGACATCTGGAAGCATAAAAGGCAGAGGGTAAACATGTCTGTGGTTCGTATTTGTTGTGCATCATGTTTCTTGGCATGGCTTGGAATGCAGTCCAAGTCAAAGCTGTTTGCCATTTTGTAGAAATAAATAAGGAGCAAACACTTTCTTTTCAGGGTATGTATTTGTGGGCAATCATTTGATATTTTTACACTGAACTTATCCAGACCCCAGCATTTGTAATTCCTCTGGGCAGAAAATTGGTGCTGGTCAACACTCACTCTCACTGGTTCCAGGACGAGACCACAAATAAGCACGTTGTGCTGTCTGCCTTTTATGACTCTCCACCTCCAGTTCTGGGATGCAATATTTTGCAGGATGATTAGATATATGCCAGTCTAATGTATTCTTTTTCTCAGTTCCACTGACAAGCACAGCATTATTTCATTAAAAACTTGTCATAAGGACTATCAGCGCTTCCAAGCACTCAAGCTGTAAGATACATGATTTCTGTGTTGGCAGAAGGGTTACATATTACAGATTGGCACTGGGTGTACTATGCAGCTGAGAAAGTGCAGTAATACAAATAATATTAACAGTAGACCTTGTCTAATAATTAGATTTGTTTAGATATTCAGTGTTCTAAAGTTCGGGCTTAGATTTGTATAGGAGTCATTTACGATCATGATGCTTTCTACACTGTTAAAGGACATATTCATAATGTCATATATTTTCATGATTTTTAATAAATTGTGATTGATACAACTTGGGTACCAGAGTGAACATAGGATGGTGAATTATGTCTGTTTATGACTTTTCCCCCTCCCCGCTTTATGACTAAGGTGCTGTAGCTGATGCAGTAAACCAGTGACTGTGAATTTTGTCCCATTTGTCATTTATAACTCCCTTTCTTTACCCCTTTGTTAACATTATCTTATCTGCTCTGCAGTGTCTTAGAGCAAATAAGAGCAGTAAATTATTTTATAGGATGTCTTTGGTCACGCAATTGCACCTCTTTCTCCAAACTTTGTGTAAAATGTTTATTAAAATATGATAGATCTCATGAGTTGTAGATTCTTTTGGCACTTATACGCACTGAAAAGGTTTTTACCACATTTTCATTCAGCAAGTATACAGCCAGTACAGTGTGGTGACTGCAGAGGGACCTTACTTGCACCTATTGCAGTCACTTTCCTCGGGTCTGGGTCAAACCTGTGATTGCAGAGTTGCAACATTGGGTCACATAACTAACAGTATAAACTGTTGCAGATGGTTGCAGTTTTGAGCAGAATTTATCAGTATGAGTGATGCAGTCTTAAATCAAAAGGCAATATTTTTGTTTTATTTGAGTTTATTTTGTTTTATTTGACTCAATATTTGAGTCTTGAGTGCTCACCGAATAGGGAAATTCATGCCAGTGTGCCAGATGCATAAGAAGGTTGCTAAAAGGTAGTATTGCAAACTTTAGCTATTTAGCCTCACTTCAGGCTTTAGGAATATCTTTGCATACTTAAAATGTTTAAATGTTTAAAATGTTATAGTGAATGCATCTGCAGTAATTTAGTTAAGTACTTCAGCATGGCACTACTTTCTAAGCACTTAAGCACAAGCTTAAAATTAGATACTTGCTGGATCAAGGTCTATAGTGAAAAATCAGGCCAATTTTCCCACTAAATAATTAGTGCTGAAATAATTACAATTATGATATGCAATATATGTTAAAATATAAAATGTCTGAACTTGAAAATTTGTTTAGAAAGTTTTCTAAAACTAGAATTTTGTTTTATTACTTTAGCTACTCAATATGCAGTGTTTCCATTGTAACAAAGATATAAGAGCATAGTTTGTGCTGAGATCTTTTGGCAGTCCAAGATCCTTCTTTTCTACGGAGTTTTATTTTTTCTTAGACCTTCAAAATGAAAAATCAGCCTGTAACACTGTAACAGATAATGCTTGTCTGTGCTAATGAACCCTTAATATAATGCAAGTATCTTGACCTTACAAACAAACAAAGCAAAGTTTGATTTACTCAATGACAATGTATAACCCAGTCAATGTCCTTTGATTTTCCAATCTCTTCTTAAAGTGTCTTGTCACCCTCTGCAGCCTTCAAAGATATTTTGCACTGGCCACTGGTGTTATCAGACATTGAGGGTGACAGTTACACTCTACATTCTGTCACTTGTGCCTTCAGTTCACCGCCAAAGGCATTTCATACTGTAGTATGGATGAGTCTGAAAGCTGAGTTACACTTTTTTTATTTTGTGTGCGTGGGTGAACATCTTAGAAAAAAAAATCATTTGCCTCTCTTAGATTGTTTCTTCTGAATGTGCAGATTCAGGTTAAAGGCACACAATGAAACCTTTGTTTATTTTGAAAATTTTCATGACATCTCTGGAGAAATATTCTTTAAGGCTTAATTTTGCAATGTTTTTTGTATTTTTAATTTTAAGCATGGACGATCATCAAGTGATTTCTTCAAAAGCAGGAACACAAGGCCCTTGGGGCTGTACCATTCCTAAGTTCTCTCAAAACTTCTACTTTCCACTGTTAGTGGCTTTGAAACCTTGAGACTTTCAAATTAGTTTTTAATGAGTTGTACGTACTAAAAGACCAAACTCTTAATTCAGAGACTCTCCCAGGATGCTGTACTGAATGACATGACCTTCTGCACTGCAGAAGTGACACTTCTGACACCATGGAATTTGCTGGTTTTTTAAGTATACGGAGGTTGTTCTAAAATGAAATAGCTGAGAAAGGTTCTCTCATCTCAGTCACAGAAGTTGGAGTCCATGGCCATTAACTGTTTTCTTCCCTCATTCAGCCATGCTTTGTATCTAAGTATATTTTTATATATTTATCTGTGGCAAATAGAAACAGTGGAAAACATAAAATAAATATACCAGCTTGCAAGTTCTTCCTGCGATGGACTTTTTCATACTTATTCTATCTTTTACTTGTTGAAGCAAAACAAAACACCCCTCCCCCCCCCCCCAAAAAAAAAAGTATTGATTCTTTGAGAGTATTTTTTTTATAGCTTCTCTAAAGCTGTGCAAGTGAGAGTCCTACAGGTATCCGGATTACCTTGTTCTTTTCAATGTGAGTGATATAGATCAAAGGCCAGATCTTAGCCCTGCAGGCTGTGTGCAACAGATGCTGTTACAATGTTAAAGCAACAATTTATCACTGCTGTGTGTTCTCTGCATTGCAAACAAAGTAATTTCACTTCTGAACTGCATAAATTGATTGTTTGCATTCTTTGCATACTTCTTGGCCATTTCAGCTCATCATCCTCTCGTATGGAGAGCAGAGCCTGAGCATGATGAGTAGCCAAGTTTCAGGTGATTCTGCTTAGGAAATTCATACAGCCAGCAAGTAGTGTTTGTCTTTGGCTAAGAGCTTTCCACTACTTGAACTGTTTTATTTCTGAGTGTGCTAAACCAATACACTGTTTAAAAAACAAACAAACCCCACCAAAACCCCTTCAATACCTGTTGGGAAATCCATATTTGAGCTCTCTAAGGGAAGAAATATTATGCACGTCCTGTGTTTTCATATTTTATCTTCCTGTGTTTCTCAGTCACAATCCCAGTGAAATAAATGATTCCATTTCTTCCACTAGGATTATAGGGGTTTTGCTCAAATTATGTTTACATTTAAATTTGAAAGTTGGTTTTTTTTGGTTGCCTCAGTAGTGAAAATACATATCCTCATCCCTTAACAAGAAAAGTTGAGAGGATGGTTACATTTAAGAAAAACTTGTGAGATTTGATGCTGACCTTGAGTTTTAGGGTAGCAGGTTTCTTATTCTGGAAACAAATGCCAGCTTCAATTTTGCTTTGTTATTTTGGGAAATTATTTTGTTCCTTAAAGAATCGATTTCCATTCAAGTTTCATTAAAGCTGTCTTTAAATGATTGCAATGGGAAATTTTATGAATTTTGTGCAATATATTTCTATTCATTCTATTTATGTAGTAGTTTGTTAGAAAAACTGCAGTGTTTACAAGGGGAGACAAATGTGACTTTCATAGTTTATTCTGCACTCATTGACTTGCAAGAGCTTCATTTCAGGGTGATTTCAGGGTGATGTTGTTGCCAGCAACCATTGGATGAGAAGACAAAATGGAAAGTTGCAGAGTGGTAAATCTGGCAGTTGGTTTATTTATCTGTAAACAAAATGAATTTCAGCCAAACACAGTATTACCTTGCAGCGGCCTGCCTTCCTCTTCATACTGTGTGCATACCAATCGTTCTATCTTGACATTTAGTTATTCTAGTTATTAGAGATATATCAGTGAGTGATAATTAGATATGGCTCAATAGCTCTAAAAAGATTTAAGCGGTTGTGTAACTCCAGAAAATGAGGCAAAACAAAATGCTTGGATATGCTAGGATATGTGCAATAAACATATACTAGTTTTACAAAAGGAGATCCAGAAAGGATTCCAAGCTACTGTGAGGTCTGAGGATAGCTTACCCACGGTGAAACAAGGCATAAGCATACAACTGAGTTCTTGTTGGATTTTTCTGTGGATGCTCTTAGATTACTTAATTTTCAGAGGCTGAGCACACAAGGAATTTATGGTCAGTGCCTACATTCCTGTAAATTCTCACTCTGGCTTATTGTACACTTTTGTCTGCTTATTGGTCTCCTTATACTTTGAAACTAACTTGAATATACGTGGGGTACTCCTTTGTTTTAGCCGATACTTTAAGTTGCATCTAAAAAATGTTGCTTTTGTTGACTCCTTAGGTAACAGTGCAAGGGCTGCACATGTGGAGCGGTGAATGGCAGTTAGATTAACTCCCTGATCCTGAGCTACTCTGCTACATGGAGGTAGGAGTATCTACTACCTTGGCTTGACCAAGGAGCAAGCCCTTGGAAGGCACTTGAAGATCACTGGTGTAAAGTTTTTCAACAGGGTTTTATAACGCCCTGTGTTCTGCAGGGTTCCACCTTCTCTGGGCTCTTCTGTATGCCAAGATAATTTCTCACAAAAGGTAAACTGCTGGAGTATGTTCAAATGAGTGTAAGAAATGACAGTAACTGAAGTGTTAAAGAGAAGTTAGAGCTTTAGAAACTCTTTTATGAAGGGCAAATTTGGCAGTATGAAAACCAGGGCACAAATACTGTAGGTTATACAGTACCTGGTAGATTACTTTTTTTGTTGTTTTCTTTTCTTCTTTCAAACTGGATATTACAATTAAGAGGAATGGGCGAAGGAAAATCACCTTATGCCATGGACCAGAAAGCATGCAGAAGTTCTTAGCAGGGAATTAAGCAGTGAGAAGCTAAGGATGGCCTGCAGTTTGTGCAGACGATTAATAGTGCTGGTTGGGTAACAACGAGGAAATCCCAGCTTGGGATATTTGCTTCCATGAAAGAACGCTGCATCACTTCACTTACAGGTCATTTTTAGGATCCACTGACCCATGTTGCAGTAAGGTAGAACTGACATGAGGCCTAGATTCCTTTTTAAAGTGCAATTACATGTTGCTGTTGTAATAACTAAGGCATTAAGGCTCAGGCCACAATGTATTTTAGTATAAAGATGAGATAAAAGCTTTTTTTTAATACACAGATGCATCAGTGACACTGCTGTTTTAGTCTATATGATATGTCCTTAACATGAAATCCTATTTTCCACATAATATAATAACAATACTGTCGTTGCCAGTGATTGGTGTTATAAAATGTGCAGAGAGATAAATGCTGTTATTATGGAAATCCTATTAGCAAGTCCCTATGTACTGTGCATGTAGCACAGATTTATTAACATACTCTTCTGTAGTTACTTTCTTGAAAACAGTTTTACCTCCTATGAAATACTGTGCAATAATGCCATTAATAAACGTATCTAATTGCAGTATATAACTGTGAAAGCCTGAATGGATTGTAATGGATTCGAAGTGAAGCAGGATTATTGCAGTGGGATGTATTGAACAACATATATTGTACATCCCTAATTTTTTGTACTTCTGTATGTCAAGAGAGAGAGAGCATTAACTATATAGTCAGGCAGCTAATGAAAAACTCAAGCCTTTTTATAAAGAGCTGTCAGTAGATGGCAATGTGACTATTTTATACAGACTTTTTATTCCATATGAGGCTTAAGACTTGTAATCATCTGCCGTTGCCGCTTAAATTACTATAATTTTTTAAAAGCTCTAAGAACCCTTTAAAACTATTCTTTAAATAATTGATAGTTACAAATGGAAATCTTAGCCCAGAATCTCCAAAAGTGATCAAAGTTGTTTTAATTTTCCAATGGTCAGGGTTGAATAAATATAATGTCGCATAATGTGCCATCAGTAAACAGGAGATTACTGCACTTATGTCTCATGTTGCTGCAGATTCAGTAAACCCATGTTTTATTGATAGCTAGACACTTTGGCCATAACTCATCCAAAAGTGTGGTGCTTATAATGAGCACCAGAAGGAATAGCAAAAATAAACATGTTCTTGTGCTGTCAACAATACATCCAGTGTAAGGCTTAACAGCGTCTCTTCTTTCCTCTCCTCCCTCTTCATAGTGAATCTAACCAGGGAGAAACAAAGTTTTGGAACATCGAGTTCATCATCTGGCATTAGATTAGACATTATGGTCATATCAAGTATGAACAACTACAGCACAAATGTATATGTTTAGTGTTTAGTTATTAGTTGCTACTGTTGTTAATATTTCATGTGACAGCAATACAGAGAAACATAATATGTTAGATGCATGGCAAACAACTTTGAAAAAATGTAGTAGTGTATTCCTATTTAGGACCCATTGGTTTAAAATGATGGCATGGATTTGAAGGGCCTGATTTGCCATGGCTTTTGTTCCAAAGTATTGGGCCCACACTTGCACTTATAAAACTACCTCAGAAGCTTGATGTCCACTTTCTGTTGAAAATTTTCTATAAATCTGTCTGCAAACACCTAAATCATACATGGCAAATTTTAACTTTGGTCACTGCCTTCAGTAGGCCTTGATTTAGAAACAATCCATCTTCATTACAGTGGTCTCATTTATAAATCATATTGTGGTGTGAGGCAACAGCCTGTCTCTGTGCACAGTATCCACATACCTGAGTCAAGAGGCTGTTGAATTTAATCAGTCTGTAATGGGTCCCTACCATTGCGTGTATGCATGTGTTGGAGGCTTGGAAAGATGCAGAACTAACTGTGTACCTACTATACATTTCATGTTCAAGTAGATTGCTATAATATTGACTCTGGTGAATGCCTAGGTCCCTGAGGAAGTTGCAAGTAAACCTGGCTATACAGCTTTCTGTGTTGGTTTTTTTTTTCTTTATTTTTTTTTTTCTATTGGGTTGTTCAAAGCTATACATAAATGAGACCTCTATTTTTACTTGAACTGTCTGTGCTGTCTAAAGACTATTCACGGTGCCTCACACCCAGATTGACCTTCGCTTTCGAAATGCGAAGAGGTGGAACAGTTCACAGTCTGTACATACCTGTGCCTGGTCACCAGCTGCACTGGTGGTGGCAAACACACCACTGAGAGCTGAAAATGGGCTACTTAGTGAGCGGGGTGAGAGAGACACCCCATTGCTTAAGAAAGGTGCATTTTCACGTGATTCATACTATTGACTGCCTATATAGGCTGGTGCAATATACAACCAGTTGCAAAGGGTCCTTAAAAATTTCCTCCAAGTTCCTGGTAACCAGGAATGTGACTAGTGGCAGAGTGGGTGCAGCCACCCATCCTGTGGTGCCTCTGTGGCATAGATGCTTGCCAGGTGAAGTGGACCGATGTGCTTGTCCTGTGGGTGCATGGGAAGCTCATGGGCCTCATCATGGCCCTTGTAGCAATGAAAACAGACAGGCTGCTCCAGACAGAAGCTTGCACTGTGGGAGCAACCATCGAGAACGAAGTGTTTTTGGCTTTTGAAGCAAGCAGTTCTCGCTGGCGTTCGCAATGGGAAATTGAACCATTCTTCGATCTCTTAAAGAAATTAATCCTTTCATTGTGGGCTGAACACTGTAAACTGTTGTTTTCAGCTCCTTGCTACTATTAGCTAGGCTTTAGTGGTTTGTTTCTGGGGGAGGAGTGACCCTAGTCATTTGCAGTGAATGTAACCTCTTTTCCTAAATGCAGCAGAAATGAATCATAATGGACAGTTTTCTTAATTCAAACTTTTAGACCTATTTTTCCATTCAGTCCTGCACCCAAGGAGGTCTGTTTCTGTTCTTAAGGCCAAGCCTACAATTGTTTTTCTGGCTTCCTGGTGGTTTTCTGCCTACATGTACCAACACATCTACCTCCTGTCAATACAGGACCCCACGTTTTCAATCAATCCCCTGGGCCTTCCCACATGGCTTTCTGTTGTTTCAGCTGTTTTACTCTATTAAAGATCTTAATTCCTCTGAACAAAGGGCTGCTAGCATGCACATCAGCTTGCAAAGTCTGTGATTTCCCATGGATCAGAGGCATGCTTGCTGGCAACCATTAACACCTTCCAGCATAACAATGCTCTGCAGCAGCGTGGGGCATGGAAACCCACTGCTCGGATTTAAGAGCCCTTCTGTAGTGAAAGCATCTGCCAGGATCCCTGCCCAACCTTCCTTTTCTGGATGGCTGTGCAAAGAGTAGGTAGCCTTAAGGGACCTTTGATTTGGGAAAGGGTTATTTGTTCAGGACTTTTGTTTCATGCTGTCTCTTAGTTAAATAATGTATCTAAATAAACTTATCAAACCCTCACTTTGCCCAAATACCTATAATGTAGATGGAAAGATTCCCCCCCCCCCCCCCCCCTTCTGGAATTCTGTAAATAGGTTTGAAAGTGTAAAATCTTCTTTCTTATATTTATATATAACTTGCTTATATTTATATATATGGCTGTGTCCTTAAATCTGTGCATACCGAATAGCTGTCTGCCGAAGTCATTTAGAACGAGAAATTCTGTCCTACAAAATGACATACTTCTGATTAGTTTTAAATGTGGAGTATGGAAAGAGTTATAGATTATCAGCCTTTACAAGACAAACATTACTTACTGATTGAATCACAGGAAGTATTCCAATACCCTACCAGTGTTTTTATACATTTGTATATAAAGGAAATACAGTCTGTTTCTTGCTGTGCCTAAAAAATTTGGAACAGGAACATTAAAATATGATACTTCATTAGTCCTTATTATATTTGTTCACATTCAGTCATGCCAGCTATTTAATTTTGCTATGGATGTCCCTACTGTAACATCAAAAAAGGGACCCAATGACCCTGCTTCCTTACCAGTCTCCTGAGAGCAATCCTTGAGAGATTCATGAGAAGGATGAAGTTTAGCAGAATTATATATAATTTGGACTTTCTGAATGGTTGAACAAGAACTCCTCCTAGATTGTTAAGAGCTGAAGGCTGTGTCTTATGTCATTCCACAGCTAATTTTTCCCAGGTATGTAATAGGATTTTCAGTCTAACCTGTGGGCTTAATGTCACGAAGCATTAATTATTATCCATACTTTTGGAAAGGCAGAGTGATAAAAAAATTTATACAGTTTTAAAAGAAAGACTTTTACTTGAACTTTCCCTAATCTGTCATTTAAGTTGGGTAAAACATAGTGTGTTTTGTTCTTATTTGCATAGAAGTTCCATCAATAAATTTAGCCTGAAAAATTTTATTTCTGTTAACAATCAATATAGTCTTAGGCTCAATGCATTGCAGTCATTAATGGCCATGGTATGCTCAACAAAAATTCAAAAGGTAGGAAATGTTGTCTTAATGTAGCCCTTTGCTTCTTAGTTATGAACTGGTAAGTATTGATCCTCAATCTTCCCATAAGACAGTTGCAAATTAACTCCTTACATTAGCTGTGTTCTTTTCTCAGTAAGAAAGATGTGTAATATTACAATAAAAAAGGGAAAGAAGTGGCTGGATTTTCTGTCACGAGAATTTTGCCTTCTGTTTGAGGTGGTTTACCTTTCAGAAGCAGATATGAAATACTATATTGTGGATGATCTTGCTGAGGGTCTTCAGTAAGGAGAAATGGGCATTACTTTCAATAGTATGAATCATCATTCTGACAGGCGGAAAGTAGCTGACAAAGTAAAAAGCTTGACTGTTCTCAGGGAGTTTGATTTAAATCAATAAAGTTTTATTTTAATCCTGCAGCCCACCTTCCAAGGATTTTCAATATTAAACTCAGAAATTAATAATCTGTGTGGACCAAAACTGAATATTTTTGCAGCTCTGCTTCCTTTCAGCAATCACGGTAATTTTCCTGTGCGTGTGACGCTCTGTGTTATCTTTGCAATACTTCTACGTGACTTGAAATGTTGGTCTGATGGTTGTTAGACAGATATACCTTGGGTTTTGCTGAATAGTGCTGTGAGGGTTTTTTTTTTCCTGCATGAAAACCGGCTGGGCAGAGAAGTTGGGTTGCCAACATGTGTTAGTGCAGCCTCACTAAGGACTTGAATGCAACTGAGTTGTACGCTTAGACTGGGGAAGACCTCTTCATTTTTGTAATGTAGAGGTAAGCAACTGCAGTCACATACACAAAGCCACTTGCGTTCATAAGTGGTTGCAGGACACATCCCAAGTTTGGTTCACTCTGTACCAATAGAAAAATGTAAACGTCATCTCAATAAAAGGAGCGAGTTCATTAGGGGGCCAAGATACTATAAAGAGTAACCACACCTCAGGTATTAAAAAGCACTTTATAATGAGACAGCTCTAAGCTTTTGAACATCATTTATGTGGACAAAATAACTTCTGTGCTTTGTGTGTGTTATGTTGAGGTTTTAAAAATTGGATGCATTTGACACATTTAATTCAATACTCTCATTAATTCCTCGCACTGAATGCTTTAATGCCAATCATGCAGAAAATATTTAAATACGACAAGTTCTTTTTAATTATCATAAAATTGTATTACAATAAAAGCAAAATGCTTGGTTAAGAAATTCAAACAACATAAGCCAATTCATACTTATACAAACAAACACTGCAAAAATTGCATGCAGAAAAATGTGAGAATAACAAAAAGGCTTTCATTAGGAAATCACACTTCTCTACTCTCGTGTTTCACCTGGGAGATTAAAGATGCTTCCTTTCCAGAAAATGTCTGATTTTTATTTTGTCACAGGAAGGAATCAAATGATTCCCATTAATTTCAATATGCATTTTAGTTATCTGAAGTGGAGGGTTTTTTGTTTCCTTTAAACTAAAGATTTCAGTATTATCTGGTGTTTGAAGTTAGGGAGTGAGAGAGATGCTAATGGAAGGGGGGAAATATACAGCAAACCATATGCAAATATTAATGCATTTGCTTTGATCTTATATGAAAAATATTGTAGACTTCTGAGGGCTAGAAATGTCACAGATAAAATCAGCACCCTTTCTAATGGTGAATGCTGCTTTCATCACTTTCTTGATTTACCAGTACTCTGACTTAAGGTCTCCCAGTTCTGAGACTTGATTTCATAATTTACGTATTTAGTCCAACAGGCGTTAGATCTCACCACTTCTTCAGTTCCTTTTTAGTCTTTAGATCTATCATTTAATGGGGGGAAAAGAGAGAGGCAACATCTAAAGATGTGCTTAAAAGAGGAGTGGGAAAGCTTCACTTTTTATTATCAACTTGCCTCCTGTCAAGAGCTATTTCTGTAAATCAGACCAAAGAGTAAATAGATCATATAGACCTCTTGTTACTTTTGTAGTCTTGGAGGAGCCTGGAATATTTTTCATAGTGTTATGATTTCAAAGGATGCAGCTTGGATATTCTCTTAAATGGCAATTCTCAAACTGCAATCTGGGGATCACTGTCTCATTCAGCTGGGATCCGCTTGATTTTGTCCTGGCTCCTGTTTTATCCTTTTTATAGCATTGTATGTTGCTGAAAGGTTGTCCCTATACTACTCTCCCAAGAAGTAACATTTGCAGATGCATATTGATATTTTATAGCAAGGAGTAGGAATGGAAGATGAGTCAGTGAATAAAAAGGTTACTTCTCTTAAAGCGTTACTGCTTCTCAAAGGATCTTGTCCACTATTTTTAATGAAAAATGTCTTGACTGGAATTTGCCAAGTTGTCAAAATTGTAACGTATGAAGGAAAAGGGCTCAATTTCAACAAAAATCTGCTTGGATGGCATGACTTCAAGATTATTATTTTTTTTTAAATATGCCTGATTTCCTGCTGATTTTTCCATCAGACTTCTTTTTAGTCCACTGACTAGGCAGGAATGGGTAAATTGGGGTGTTGGGCAGTAGCTTCTCCTTGTGGGATGACTAACCCCTCCAATGTAAGGCCTTTTTCCCAATTTCCTCTTGTGAGAACTTTGAAAAGTTTCCACCATTTTATCAGAATCAGATCCACACACCCCAACCCAAACCGCAAAAAAACCCAACCACCCCATGCCTCAGACCTGCCCCCAAAATACCAAACTTCTCTATGGTATCAAATCAGTTTTTGTTATACATCTTCACAGTTAAATAAACCTGAACAGGAAAGTGTGTGTGTATGTGGGAGCATAGGCATGCATGCACAGATAAAGTGTCAGTGACTTGGCCGCTTGTCAGAGATACAGAAACGTTAGGTTCAAATTCTGCTTGTGCTTAATTCAGGATTATAATAGTGTAGGAACTGCTTTCTCAATTTTGACTGGAAATTTCACCTCGGATCTTTTATCAGTGACACCTTGGTAGCAAAAGCAATACATTTCTGTAAATAGTGGCATTTTTTGCTGTTTTTTTTCCAGGATAAAGTCCCTTATTAAAAAAATTCTCAGTGTTCTCAAATGTTACGGTGGAAAAGCACGTATCAGTGCTGCCCCCAAGAGAAGACAAGAGGGAGCTGAGGGTGACCTCAGCACAAGCAGGACAGTGGCCACAAGTCCCCCAGGGCCCCAGCCTGGCTGGTGATAGACGGGATCCACCGACGGCTCGGGGACCATCCTATAAGGCAAAATGATGGGTCAGGTCCTGCATCAGTGTAGGAAATCCAGCCAGGGATCAGGAGGGGATAGGGCTGGGCGCAGGCACTGTGCTGGGACAAGTGCTGGGGACCTGTGTCCCAGCTGAAATGGGACCCCTGGGAGATGGGCAGAGGGCAGGGCCGTTAGGGCCCGTTAGTGCCCTCTGGACCTGAAAACCTGCGTGAAGGGTACAGTTTTTAAACACATTCCTCATGCCCCCACCCTTTGCCTGGTCTGTCGGAAAGCTCTGCACTGATTTACTTACAGCTTTAAAGCAAGAAAGAGATACTTGAAAAACGTATTACGTAAACCAGTAATGTCAAGCGATGTTATCATCATCTAAGATGTCTCTCCTAAATAAGGCTGACGGGGGCTGGGGGAAGCAGTGAGCAGAGTATGGTGGATGCATGACTGCCTGTACAAGACTATGCATGGTATTCATCACAAATTAATTCAATGTGTGAGCTGGTCGTCTGCTGTGCTACTGATGCATACTTTCCTTTACAGGCTTTTTCTGCCCAAAGACATGCCATTGCTGTTCAAAAAGTCTGTGATTGTCATAGCAGCCTACTTCCAGCTCAGATGATATGTAACCTAATGTAGGAGAGGACATGAATTTTAATGGCAAATAGTTTAGATGATAAGGAGGATAACAAAACCAGTAAAACAAATGCAGTAACAGTGTTGAAAAGTAAACAGTAAGGTGTATCTGTTACAAGATTTGTTATGTTTGTTCTCAGTAACAGGTGTAAAATTTGAAATCTTGCATTTTAAAGAAGCAGAAGTCAATCTCTTGCTGCATTTGGTTTGCAACTAATATAACAGAGCTAGCAGGGAAATATCTGTAACTCTCTTTGTTTGTAATAGACAAAAATTATAGAAGGGAAGCCCGCTCTAAAGTTGACTATATTAGTTTGCCTGTCAAGACACATTATATCAGTTGGGCAGAGCTGAGAAAACAAAACTGGTATGTTTTCATAAAATATATCTGCGGAACCTTCTGCTATGCATATTGTTATATAGATATATGACCTGATGATTTCTCTAGCGCATTGTAAAGGAATATGCGTGTTTTCTCCTTAGAGGAGTTGCGTCGTAGTATCCCTGTAAGAGGGACCCTCATACTGTATGCAGTTGTAAAGAAGCCTTGATGCCTAAACTCAAAGGGTTTAATCTGTGAGTAACATTGATTTAAAGGAGTGATAGAAATGTTTAGTGGCCACAGGTTTGTAGGGATTTTGCTTTATATGAAGGCAGTTTATCTTCCAAAATTACAAGGAAACAGATCTCTTTTCTGATCTTACATTACTTCAGTGAAGATCGCAGGAGAACTTTTTGTGATGACAATGTAGGGCTTCTGTGTATGTGGTATTTTTCAATGTAAAAGTGTGCTTTTGAAATAAAATATTTAAATAAGGCTATAATGCTTAAAAATACAATGGAGGTTATGGATGGTTTTGGTATGAATCACCTAAATAAAATGAGAATATGAAATCCTCTTACCATCCTGTTTCACAATGGAAAATGCAGGTGCAACAGTGATTGGCAAAACATAAAAATTCTTTTGTTATTTTGATTCCTGCAGTCAAATGGCTTCTAAATTATGGTATTCCTCTAAAGGAAGTTACCTCATTTTTTTTGGTCTCTTTTTTTAAGGAAACTAAGGCCTTTTAATGCTCAGAAAATTTAACAAATAACCAATAGTGATCTTCCTTGAAGGCTTTATATATTTTTTTTTAAAACATTTTGTTGGTTAATTTGAATGAATAATTCTTATATTGTTTGACTTTCAAACTTTTCATTTTCATTGGGCTATCTTTTCTTATTTATGTTTTTGTTGTGGTTGGCTGGCTGGATCATATAGCATTGCAATGGCTCCTTAATACAAAAGTTGTGTTGTTTTTGTTGTTTTTTTTTTTTTTTTTTTCTCTTAGATCAGAAAATAATCAACAACGAATAACTGATGGTCATTTTTGGATGATGAAAAAAATAACATTAAAACTGCAGCATTTTTGAAACAGTCTTTAAAAGTTGTGAACATTTTCATAACTAATAGATATTAACATTAAATCCTTCAGAATATCATTGAATCTTTTCACATTCGGTTTATTGCTTTAATTCATGAAAATGCAATTTCTGAACTACCTTGTTAAGGTAGTTGTTGGTGGGTTTTTGTATTTGTTTTGGTTTTTTTTTTCTTATACCGTCCCTCTCAGGAATTTTACAGCTCCTTTATTTGCAATCTGGTTTTGTTTTCTCAAAATGGACCTCACAAACTTCAGGTACACATCTTGTCTTCTAAGTACTAGTTCAACCAAAGCTGACAATTTAGCTGTTGGTTCATCAAAAATTTGGCTTCCCACTTAAAAATAATATGTAAAACTGAAGAAATTACTGCACTGATCTACTAAGGTGCATGTCTGAGACCTGACTTTGTGCATCTTTGCTGGAGAGTGAATTTTTAAGACATCCTACGTAAGCTTGGTATAGAGAGCAATCCTGTTTGTGTTTCTGTGGGAAACGATTGAGATTTGTATGAAAAACAGGTGGAGTTTTAGATTTAATGTAATGACCGAAGCAAGAATAATCTTTCCCAGTGACTAGTGTGTTGTGTTCCCCATCCATTTATGTGTGTGTCCCTCCGCCTCCCCTCAACCTTAGGAACAAGCTAAAACCAAGAGCTAACGATGATGCTGTTATAGCCTGGAGGGAACCCTCTTACATGCTCTGCTGTCTCAGGCTACTTGCACAGTTATGTTGTATGTAAATTTTAACCTGCTGGAATTGCAGTCTGGCTAGTTTTCTTGGACAGAAAAGTAGTGGGTCGTAGGTGAAGAATATTTCTTCAAGTAGAAAAAAACCACAAAAATGTTCTTAATTTAGTTGATTTTTTAAAAATTTTTTTTTTAACTGTTGGTGTGCTAAGAGCTGCTCATCTTGATCACACAGATGCATGAAAATGAAAAATGTTGCGAGCCGTATCCTGTCACTGTACTCATCCTCTGAATTCTGCAACAAATGGTACTGAGTATAGTAAGTAGAATTTGGTCCATTGTTCTTCACTAGTTTTTGGGAGACTCTTGAACTTCCATCAAGCAAAAGCATAACCTGTTCTATTATTTCTATAAACATCTCAGGACAGTGAACTTTCTGTGGCAGATTTGTCTGAGAAAGCCCCAGAGATGTTAATGGCACCAAAAAAACTACCTCCACCCCACCCCCAACATTCCCACCTTAAAGACAGTGGAAAACGTTCTTTAGAAATATGATTTTTTTTTTTTTTTTTTTTTTATGGGAGGGAGTGTGTATTCATCAATTTCAGATGCCTTGTAAAACCTGCACAGAAAAAGACATGTTATGCTGCTCAGTTATTTTAGCTGTGAATTGCCTTGTGTTAAGAGTTTAAATCATACCCTTTTGTCATTTTAATGCAAAGTGGATTTTTTTGTATTAAGAAATGTAGACAAAGATGTGATTTAGGATGAATCCTGTCAAGGTGTGACTCTATGTTAAATTCTTGAAGAATTTGGCTGAAGACCAATATTAATGTGAAAAATACTTATAGTAGGAAGCTGTATGTCAGTAATGCAGACTTTGCAGGTTCTGCCAGCCTCCAGAAGTACACTTTTTTCTCAGTTCTCCCACAGCTAAGGCATTTCTGTCAGGTCGTAACCACTTAAGAAACACCTCTTCACTTAATATTGTGGTATACAGAAATTTAATTTTCTAAGGGAAGTCATGAAAATAGAGATTTTTAGCCTGGAGGGATAAGATAGAAGTTGTCTGACTATCAAAGGAATCCTCTTCGAAGAGGAGAAACCATCAGAAAGTATAGCAGTTTGAATATAAAACTGTACAAACCTTCAAACACTAAGTATAAAGGAGTGTCAAATTGCTGGTAGTTTTTCTTTTTCTTTCTTTCCCCCAGTTTCAATAGAAGGATCCTTCAGCTGATCAAATGTAAAGAGATGACAAGAAGTAATTTATATGGGATCATATTCACTATGTAAATGATTGCAACAAAAAAATGAAAGCTCATTTCTCCTGTGTGCTTGCATATACAGCAGTTATTCATCACATAATACTTATGGATGGATTCTCTGATTCTGACAGCGCATTAGGTACTGAGGTAAAAGCACAAGGGAAATGAATGAAAGAAATAGCATGTGTCTAAGATGTTGGTGCAGCCAAGGTATAACAGATTTGTCAGTGGAGATAAAACAGTGTAATTCAAATGCATCCAAATGTAAGAAGGCTCCACCAAGAGGAAAAAAGCAAGGATTTTCTTTCTTTTTTTTTTTTTGACTGTTGATTTAAATGAATAATGTGAGGTTGGCCATTGTGAGTGTGCTGGGTGCACTCTGTGATTAAAATTCAGTGGGGCTGAGGCTGCTCTGCTGGATTAGCTCTGAACCTTGAGGTTTCATGCTGTTGCTTTGTAAAAGGCAAACCAGCATGAATTCATTGTAGAAGTGGCCCAAAATATTCTGTTGAAACTATTTTCTTTATTAAAATTATTTTCTGTGGGAGAAATGTGTGCTCTTTACAGACAGTTTTGACTTCTTAGCAAAAAAATGAAACACCTGAAAACAGAAACTTTCAGCTTTCAGCGGAAAGCTGGAAACCTTTGATTTGAAAATGCTGCTGTGCTGGTTCACAAGTGTTGTATTCTACTAAAGAACCTGGTTCTCAGAAGCAAATGTAATTGAATTCTAGCTCTCATGAGGCTGAATTTATAACCTGCCTTGGGGATTTTTGTCTGCTATTTCGGTATATTGAAACAGTGAGATTTTTGTGGGGCGGGGGGAGTAAGACTCATTTTTGGACAACTTTTAATTATGGTAGGCCAATTTATGGGCACACATATGCATACACTTTATAATCAGCCCTTATTTTAGAATGTACAGAGACCTGATTCTTTTCACTTAAATCACACTTAACTGTCTTCCTCCTCTCACACTGTTAGAGAAGTGCTTGATGTATAAGGGACAGGTTGTCAGCAGATGAACTCCTTTTCATCATCACAAATAACTGTAGACATGAAATATTACTCAATTTTCTTGAGCCAGGAAAGGAGCTTTATTTTAAGGGAAGGCTTTAAAAAAATTGTTTCAACATTTCAATCTTCCGTCAGAATATACTGTGCTGTTACATATCTTAACTCCAGTGCTTTTGGATAAACTCCTGCTAGGTTGAAATTTAGCATGCACCCTCTTTGCAATAATTTATTTTTGGATGAGATGCACTTGGTACCTCATTATGAGATACCCAGGCATTTATTGGACTTCAAGGCTAGGTCTAAACTGCAAAGTGGGAACACCTGGGACTGTTGTGGGCCACAGGGGTCAGTGAGCCCCTAACAGAGGGGGGATGCACACATCCTGCATATGTAGAGAGGCTCCAGGGTGTTATCGCTGTGGAGCTGTCTGTGCCCAGGACTTCTCTTGGGAGAGCAATAGCTGGTGCAGGGAGAAACCGTGCTGGGATTCTGCTACAGTTCAACCTTACAGGTAACTATATTACGGTACCCGGCATCACTACCAGCGATTCTCAAATTTGCAAGGATAGACATAGGCGGCATTCCTGGCAATGGCATAATGTAAGTAAAAGAAAAGAATTTTAATCCTGGTGTCCCGATCAAATGTCACCTTAGGTAATTGAACTGTATCCTGCAGTCTCTGCTGGATAGGTAGTTTGATTGTCATCTCAACTGAGCTAGTGTAAATCTAGACTAACTATACTGAAATAAAAAGTTACAGCTGTGTGAAGTCAGTGTAAGTGAAGGACAATCAGGACTACTGTGTTTTAGAGCTGGGCAAAAAGTGTGCGCTTTTTTAATTGTTCTTATTGGCACAAAGTAAGATGCTTCAAAACTTTGCAGGAAGTTCACTAAGGTTGGGTCTGAAGCTGAGGATCTGCTGTGATTCCAGTATCTAAGCTTAAAAAGAAAAAGAAGAAAATATTTACCACGTCATGCATTCCTCAACAGGCTTTGCTAAAGCCTGCTACAAAGTGATTCTTTTAGTACCTTTGCAACCTTGCCATAGCAAAATTGTCAAAGGTGCTGTGAGGCTGGGGCAGATTTTGAACAATGAATGGAGAATCTAAGATTAATCATGGAGAATGTGTATTTATTCTTGAGATTTGTATCTTCATGTGAACACAGGGATTTTTTTAATAAAGCTAAGCTAAACAGTGACTCAGTCTCTCAGGCTGTGAAGGAAGAATAAAGGTGGGACATTTATACTCCGTTGACTACTTCAGTATTTCTTTTACTCTCCCCTACTTAAATTATTTGTGTTGTATTCCTCTGTTGCTGAAATTTTGACACTGAAAATCAGACCATTGTACAAATACAGTTCTTGACTTATTAATGTTTCCAATGACTCCTATGACATAAGCTAGCAGAGCAAAGGTTTTTGCTTTCGTAGTGGGTTAGTCACCCAGTTGAACCATCCCAAACTGTCACTTTACTTCAGTGAAATAAGATGGGTGCATTAATGCTTTAATACGTTCAGCTACTTCCTACCTTATGTTTGCTTGTCACATTAGTATTTTGTCCAGATTTTTAAATAAGTACAAGTATGCTAGTCACACAGTGTTCATGCTGGAGGTTTGTTCCTTGTATTTCACTTGAAACAATGCTGGTAGGTTGCAGCAGTATTAATCTATAATAGGGAAAAAGAAATTCAAAACAATGATTTATTGTATGCTTTTTAAAGATGATTTTACTTTTATTTTTCAAGTTACTGGATATGATTACCAGAAGAAAAGAGGTAATCATCTCCATACCAGAGCAGCAGTAACAGCTCTACCAGGATGGTTGCCCACAGGTGCACTCTGAGTGACTGATGGTGGAAAACAACACTCGGAGAGAGCTGTGTGAGCAATTTGAAAGAACAATTAATTTGACTAATGCAGGCCTCTTTCCTATTTGTGAATAATCCATGTGCAAATTCTGTTTGCATTTTTTTATTGCTATTTTAAATTGTCCCTTAAATTTTCATGAAGGAATTTCAGCTGTTCAGGTGATTGTAAACTGCTTGCTATTAGTATTCCCTGAAAGTATCTGGTGTTACTGCGTGTCCCTGTTTAGTTCAGTTGCAGGATTTTGTCTTATACTTTTCCTAGGAGCCTAGAATGGGAATTTCCAACTTTGAGGTGATGGATCTAATTTATGGCAGTGATTTTAATTAGACTTAGTTCTGGAAGTGAGACTTAGAGTGCCTCAATTGAGAATAATGAAAATTGCTTAATCCTATTTTTAGAATTATACCAAGTTTCCTATTTTACATTGCAACCAAGAGAAATTAAGATGTGTTAGAAGCTTTGCCAGAATCTAGAACCGTACTTATTGCTCTGTTTGCAGCTATTGCAGTTGCACAGTGTCTTTATATTACAGTGTGATATCTTGAACCTTCATTTGTAGTGCATGTATGCCATTTACTTATTAAAAAGGCATAAAATACTATTGAGCATTACAATAGGCCTTTAGCTATTCAAGCTTTTTGTATTTATGTTATTAATAACAAAATTGTGGCTATCCTTTTGCTCGATGCTATGCTTCTCCTGTTATGTCAAAAGCAACACTTTAAAAAATGGCTGCTGAATTCCCCTTTCAAAACTGAATATGAACGTTTTTGCATTTGTCCAGATCAAAGAAGTGTGTGTCTGACAGCCTGTGTGCAAGTAAATGCTGTTCCAAATCAAGGTTTCTTCTAGTGGGGACAAGTTCACAGTCTAGTTTATCTGGCTGTCCAAGATTGTTTTCTCTCATCTTATAAATCTGTTTTCAATCGACAAAATCATGCAAGGGAGGAGGTAATAAAAATCTTAATTTGGTAAACTAATTAAATATTCTTTTGCTCTGCATAAGCCTCTTTAAAATGTGGTTGGCTTTTCCCTGTACCTTTTTTGGATGTCTGCAAAGGCCTGTGGCTCTGAAATTCAAACTTTTTGGTCCACACTCTTCAAATGCAAGTTTTCAGCTAGAAGGCCTATTAAAGTCCAGATACAGTGTCCTCTTATGCCTGGGTGGTCTCAGTTCCTTGCCTGGAGAGGTAGAAGAGCTAATCTTTTACACTGACAGCTCTGAGTGGCTCACATGACTGAAACACTTATTTTCTTGCTGGCCTAGATGCCATAACAGCAGAATCCATCACAGTGGATATGTCCATTTTAACTGTGCCTGCAACACATGTAGAGCTTTTTATAAAGAAAAATCTGGATTCTGCTCTACTTGCCATTCTCTCTACATAGACATGAATAAGCACAATTTTGTGAGGCATTTTGTAGGTGGTATCTGGCTATGCCTAATTATAACTGCATGAGTGCTGTTAGGCTTGGAGAGAAGGGAAAGTAATCCTACAGACTGTTTAAAAAAAATAAACCTGTGCGGTTTGGATTTGGAGGGGATGCGGAGATGGTTGGAGTGTTATTGGAAACGCTCCCTGTGTAATGACAGTTTCCTGGTGAGTTACATTTTTGCTGTCTAATGATGACACCAACACAACAACGTGCTTGGCTTCTCTGGCTGTTTGAGTCATGAATTATACTGGTTTTTTTTTTTTCTTTTATTAGAAGAACGTTTGCCCCACTGGTTTGCTACTAAAACTTAGAGGACTGTTTTGAGTATACAAAAGAGAATCTATTTCTTACAGTGTCTTTCAATTGGTATTATTGGAAAGTTTTAATCGAGTGAGAAAATCCTCGTGGACAGGTTAATCGTGTCTCTTAACCTCCCTGAAAGAAACACTTCTGTTTCTACTGAAGTTCAGCTGTAGTTCCCCTTCAGTTGATGTGACAATCATGATACGCAGCATTTCACTGCATATCATATATATGTATTCTTTATTATCCAGGATCAGCAAAGTATGTCAGGTACTGGCTGTAGTCAGTTATCCCAAGCCAAGGACATCTGCTGATGATCCAGCTCCAGATACCACATTCTTAATGAAGTTAAATGACAGGATTTACTCACCAGTGATGTGTTTCTACCACCCAGGATGCTCAGGCTGTACTAGGATGTGTAATGTTTCTGGGAGCAGACTTCTCTTCTTCAGAGGCTGCTTTATGTAACATTAGAAATTCTATATTTGTGGCTGAATAGTCCTGGATTGTGCCCTGTGGCCTATGAATGTGTCTAAAATCCACCCTATTCTGCTTCTCCTCTGTAAACTATGGGGACTAATCACGCTTATGACGCAGCCCAGGAGCGATCCCGTAGTGTGCACGAGCACTGGGGCTGGTGTGCCCAGCCTTGTGTTGCACTGAAGGTAAATGTCAGAAAAGAGAGCAATGTTGACCCAGATGGTTCAGCTGTGCTCCTCTCTGTGTACACCCAAAAGACCCAGGCTGGAGCAATCTCTTGTTCTAGATATAAAAAAAATAATAAATTAAGAACAGTGAAACTTTATAAAACTTTCACTGGCTTCATGATTCATACAGACTAAAACAGCTTAGGGAATCTCAGAAATAGCTCTAAAGCACTCGTGTAGGTGGTTTTAAATCACAGAAGAGATGAGCTCTAATACATGATGGACTCTCAGTCACAGCGCAATAAATTATTACTGTGATCTTCCATAAATTCCAAGGGGGAGAGGGAAGGTTGGCAACTATTGATATACCACTTTTCTGGATAAAACACCTTACTACTGGATTGTTTTGCATGCAGTCACAAAGCTGTAGATATATCAGTTAAGTTCTGTTGTTGACTTGTGCCAGCAAGGTGGCAAGCAGCGTACGAGATTCACTTCTTATGGCTATCCAGATTAACTGAACATAACTGAGAAAGATGTGTTGTGATTTTTTTTTTTTTTCTGTGAGAGTAAATAAATACTGTTAATGCCAGTGCTACTAGTGCTATGTATGTAGCTGAGATGACCTTTTCTTAATGCAACCTAAGAAAAGCATTGGAGTTCATGTGACTGTTATTCCTAAGATGATATTAAACTGAATCGTTATTCCTAAGATGATATTAAACTGAATCTTCACATAAATCTATATGCTTAGAAATAGACTGATTTTCAGAAATAAGAACCCCACACCAAAAAAATAGATACCTCACTTTAAAGTGTTTTCTTTTGAATCTGGAGCTTTAAAATAAACAGAAAACTTTGCCATATTTCCAATGTGATTTATTCAGTGAGATGCAGAAATATGGATTTTAAAACAGTTATGTATTTATAGACAAGCTTTACGTGCCAAGCAGATAACACAGCGTGATTTGTAGGCAATTAGAGCTTGTGCCACAAAAAATGGCTTAAGGGTTTAAGTCCTGCCTAACACTTGCTTTAGTGTTTTACATCTGAAATTATGACCCTCAGAAGGAAATTGAGGCCCTTGCTCAGATGATGCCTCGCTGTGCACAGCAGTTTTTGACTAAAAGTTCTCTAGATGACTGAAGTTTTGCATTGGGGTTTACTGAAGAAACCCTCAATCTTCGCATGTTGAGACGAGACTGTATGCACAAATGAAGTAACCTTCATCCATCTCACTTGACTAAGCTGATCTAGCAACTTGGCTCAGAACGTGCCCAGCAGACCCCTGTTGCTCCCCGAGCTGAGCCATCAAGTGGCTGGCAAAGCAAATGCATTTCACCACCCCTTCCTCCCACCTCATTGAGTCTACTCCTTATGCAGGGAGAAGACAGCTCGCCAGGGCATGGGTTTAACTGCTTTAACTTTCTTGGGTTTGCCTGAAAAACCCCTCAGCTACCCTCTGAATCTGTCTCAGAGAGAGGAGGGAGCTTAGCAGGGGTCTCCTATGCCCTGGGTGAATTTTGTAAGTAAAGATATAACCAAAAGTTGAGCCTTTCCCTTTGTCATTCTTAGAGGAAAGGTATCACCCCTGTTTAGTTTTAAAAGAAAAAATCCAAACCCAACAAAACCCCCATATATGTTTGACAGGAATAAACAAGTCAGGACTGTAGATCGTTAAAAGAGGAAGGCGTTCTAGTTAAAAAAAAAAAAGTCCTTCAGTTGTGTTTCTCTCTGGGACCTTTTTATGAATGGTGCCTCTTGGAAGTCCTATTCTGAGATGACTAAGCTGCACAATGTTGGAAGTCTTCATCCGTAACTCAGATTGATAAAGGATCCACAAGTTTGGGGTTGTAATTTTGAGTACTCTGGGTCTAGTTTGTAAGTCTAGTCTGTAAGCATAAATAAGGTTTTTCTGCTTTAAAGAAAAGCTTTGGAAATTGTTGAGGTTAAAAAAAAATTTCAGTTAATTTTCCTTATTACATTTTATAGTGTGGAAATTTTTTTAATCACTCTAGTAGGCTTTTTTGTGATCATAACAATCTCCTGAGCATGTCATTGTGAATTCATAGACATGATATTACAGTGTCAGTTGATATGCCTCCTTCAAGTCTTTAGAGATCTCAGTGATGCAAATCCATCATGGTTACATCATGTCAAGGCACTGGCAAATCATGTCACTGGAAATCTTTGGAGAGCATTTCACAGTAAAGAACTGAAACAAAAAGATGTCAGAGCAATTCCAAAACCAGAGCCATTTGATTATCAAGGTGATTATGAAGACAAATTGGAAGTACTTGTAACTTTGCCCATGCTCCCAGATGTTCTGTCTTCTGAACAATGGCTTGATCTTCCTCATGTTAGCTTATAAAAAAGTAAAGATGCCCATTTCATTGAAATGTCGTGTCTGGCCTGTCTCTAAGTATGTGGTGGCAAACAGGGAACAAGGTGATATTGTTTAATTAACAAGTATTTTAATTAAAAAAAAAAAATCCTTTTGCTTTAAATTTTGGTAACTTCATTTTGAATAGCTGTTACTCCTGTAGGGAAAAAAAAATGTGGTTTGGCCATTCTCTTCTGCCCAGTCAACTGGCAGAAGAAACCCCCAGGGTTTGAGAGCAAAGTTACCAGGATAACTATACATTTTGTTAAGCAACTTGAACAAGAGAAAGGCAGCAGCCTTGGTAGCTGGAATTTTGAAGGTTTGGAAGGAAGTTTAGACAGTGCAGGCTGGAATTCTAAAAGCTGGTGGTGCCTGAGGTTTCCAGTTAGGGTTGAATTCTTAGTATGCTTACTACAATATACACCAGGGAAGAGACAATCCTTGTCAACGATTCTGTGAAAAGGAGGAAAGGAAGAATATGGAAAGAGAGGCAGGAGAATTAATTCTACCTGGTTATAACTAAATGTACGTTCAACTCTTGGGGAGTTCTGTGCCTGTATGTATCAAAGTACAAATTAACCGAGAGGTTTTTTCTGCAAATTAGGCAGATGAAAGGAAAAAGTTGCTGGTGACACTTCAGATGATGTAGATGTGTGAATCCTTTTGAACCCAGACAAAAGTTTGCAGAATGTGTGGTTTTTTTCTCATTAGTTCCCAATCTCTAATAACTTTCTCCTTGATTTGTGAACAATTCAGTTTTTGCAGGCATGATTTGGTATGACGATTTTTCTGTCCAGATGCTTTACTATTTACAGTATTGCAATTCAAATACAGAAAGATAACAAGAGAATGTTAGTCAGCAAGGGAACAATACGAGGGCTTCAGGGTAAAGTTGCAGGTAGATGGGGAATGAAAAGAATAGTGAAAAGTGGACTCTTGTGAGACATTTGACCCTGAATGTTGGCATCTTATGTATTCTGCACAGGTGCATGATGAAGCCACCCCATCCAGATAGTTACTGAGGAGTTTCCACCACATGGCAGTCTTCCTGTGGGAGATAGGTGCAATTTATAATGCAAGGAATTACTACATTTTTGGGATATTTTGGGGCTGTGGCAGGACAGGACTGTGAAGATTGTGTTACATTTGGTTATGGTATCAAACTTAAATAAAAATGTATTTGAAATAGCAAAGGCAAAACAAACCCATTGAGTAGGGTTATTAGAAGTAAGGTTTGGATTACCAGATGGGAAATACTTACTAATGCATAATAATTTCAATAGTCCCACCAGCCATCAGAATTACTGTACACTCATGTTGTGCAGTAGGTCTGAAACTTTGGTAATACCTTAAAATTGCTGAACACACAGATAAAACTGCATGGTAAGTCTGTTATATGTTGCCTGCAGCAAAGCTGCTGGTTCTTCGTGTAATGACAGGTCTAGTGTTTTTTCTGAATGCTGATTTTCAGTTTCAGAAAAGGGACGTTCCCCTTGTATCCTTGATCTTGGTAGGTTGGAGACAAGGTTTGGAAAATGTGATAGTCAGATGTGCTGTGTTGCTGAGGGACTTCATCCAGAAATATTGGATGTCACTGGATCAAGGTCCTACATTAGACAGCTATTTTATAATGTTGATATTTTATGTTGCCCTGAGCTATCAATAGTTTATAGATAAAAGGAATATGAACAAAATTAAAAATCCTTTCCTCAGCTCTTGGTAGTTCTCCCTTCAAATTTTTTTGTGGGTGGAACTTGTTTTAATGGGGGTTTATCTGCTGTGAATTTTGTCCGACTTAACAATTCTCAGCTGTTGTACTGTATATTGAGATGCACCAAATGGAAAGGGAGGATTTTGTAATATTAATTTCTTACTGAAATTTCATTTGTCCTTACAGATTCCTTTGTCAAAACAAACATTTGTTTGGTTGGATAAAAATATACAGTATCAAATATACTGAATTTTTATGGCTATACTTACTGTATTGTCCTGAAAAAGATTAAATATTGCCACATGTGATGAAAAGGCAGAGAAATGCATCTGTCTGTCTAAAAGAAGTAGAGCAATAGAGACCATTACTGAAGCTTATAATTTTGAATCTGTATTTCCAAACTGCATGTGGTTGTGATTATCTGAATACTCAGGTAGTGAAATTTTTCAAAACCAAGTTTTTCTTATGTAGCAAAGGCAGTTGAAAGAAAACTAAGAGTAAGAAAAATGAAGACATCGGAGTCTAATTTAGCCAGTATATTTTTATACCACTGAGTATTGAAGGTTTGTTTTTCACTTGTGTGATTCTTAAAGAATTATTAAGATACTTTCTTATTTATAATAAAGATCGAAGGAAGAGTTGAGCAAAAAATGCAATCATTCATCCGTGATTATTCATTTGTAAATGAATTAGCTTTGCCCAGGCACAAACTCTTATTTAAGTCTATTCTAGCAAAGATACGAGTCTAAGTTTTTCTGATACAATCTTCTTGGTCAGTAAACACCAAATTGTAATTTGATTTTCAGAGTAGAGTTTCAATGTTCATGAAAATAGAAGGTGAAAGTTATAAAGTTAACAGTGATCTGGAATAAACTGCAGAGAAGCTAAATCTTGACTTCATTAGAAAATATGTTATACAAAATAATCTGTAATAATCTTTGCTCCTTCCTCTAAGAATTAACAATTTATTAGGCTGGGCCCTCAAACACGAATCTATCTTTTTATAAAGATGATTACAATTCCAAATACAAAACAACTTGCATAAAGGAAAGCATCTTCTTGGAAGAAAGATGCATGGGAAAACACTAACATTTTTCATAAAGTGAATTAATTGAGTCTAAAAAAAAAATGAAAAGCTAATTGGGTAAATATAGATCCAGAGACCAATTTTAGTCTGTTAGACACAGAGTTAACAGGCTTTTAAAACTAGAAAAAAGTTTACTAGGGATCAATTTGATACAAGATGATTCAAAATCTGAAAACTGTTTGTCTCTGCAATACCTGGTGTTCATTACAGCATTTGTACTTTAAGACTCCATCCTGCTGCTTTCAACATAATTGCCAAAATTTAACTGATTCCGATGAGAACAGAATTGGGCTTCAAGTGTTTGTGTGGGTTTTGTTGTTGTTTTTTTAGAGCTGCAAGACAGCGCAGAAAAAAATGAAATGTTTGTGATGCATATAGTAATTTTCACATGTGCTGACTAGGTTTTAAAAATATCTTTCTGTGAAGCACAGTGGTCTCAGGTGTTAGTGAATCTTATAAAAATTAAATCATCTCACAATACATGATTGAAAAAAATGTTGAAAATTCTTAAAAGTTAGATAAACTTTCTTACTATGTTCAGAGAGAGAGAGAGATGTCAGAAATCCAAATCTTCTCACTTCCTATTCCTTGCTTTATTTGAAAGACCAAACTCATCCTAATAAATCCTGAATGTTCACTGATGATTTGACAGAGCATTTTTTCTTTTGGAAAATAACTGTTATTGCAATTTGCTCTAGGAAAAGATGACATTTTAAAAATTTTCTGTAGACTCCCCCACTCCTCCAAGATTTATTTTTGTATGTATATGCTTTTAAAAAAAAATTGACGTCCTTCTTAACTGTTGTTATTTCTTATGGAAACTTAGCTCTAGATACCCCAAGAGGTTGCTCTAACTTGTTAAACCTGGCCTATAGCCAGCTTGACTATCATTACAATCTGTAGTCTAGTCTTGAAGCTGACCTGCTTGGTGACTCCTTAAAATCTAGACTTTTTCCTCTTTTTGTGGTATCAGGTGACATGTAGTTAAACAGCAGGATAAACAGGAGGCTTGCAAAGAGTACTGGTGGGAAATGAAATCTGTTGGAGTTACAGATGAGCTGCTTAACTCTGAGCTGCCTTGATTAGGAACCTGGGACTCCCTAACTGGGGTCTGGGTAATGTTACAACGACGTCCCAGGCATGTAATGAAGCCAAACCAGGGGACACTCGCTTCTTTCCATGTAACTGGTTTTCCTTTCTATAGAAACGAGAAATTGTGGGCCAAGCAGGAGCAGTAGTTTCTTCCAGCGTAGGTAAGGCTAGGTGACTTGGGAACCGTGAATGTGGAGTCTACATCGCAGCAAAGCAATCTGCTCGCGTGAGCCTGTGAGGACCTGGTCTGGTTGTTCCCTCTCTTTGCTGCTGGACAGTGCTGAGCGAAGGCTGGTATCTATGTCTCTGAAGCCTGCCATCTCAAGCTTTCACAATTCAGTCACTGCAGCCTCTCACCACACCAAATGCAGAAGAAATAGATTGTAAGAGAAGCTTTTAAAATGCAGAGCGGGAAGGTGAACGGTCTGATTAAGACAGTGTCTGATGTCTTTGTCCTTTCTGGACTGCTCCATGGGGCAGTTAGCTCCGAGGTAATTTGAGAGTATGGCTTACAGGAGTGTTTCCACAGCCAAGAATGGGCTTCTAGTGGAGAGCTCAAAAAGGTGCTAGGTCACTAGAGCTGCTCGTTTCCCCAGCCTTGAAGTTCACGGTTGGCAAACCCCTATACTGGAGATGGCCCAAGGTCACTAATGAGTTCATTTCCAGTTACTTCTCATGGGAAAACTTCCAAATAATTTTTTAAACCCGAATGGAGTTTTTTAAATTGAAGAGGACCTTAAAAAGTCATATTTGGACTTCTTTTAATTTATTCACTGCAAATATATTAACTCAAACACAAGGGTTGTGAGCAAACCTCTTAAGAGATTATTTGCATTTTGCCTGAAAGAAAATAAATCAACAATTGGCTGCTGCAGACATTAAAATACACCACTTGAATTGTGACACTGCTGTGAAATTAAATATAAATGCTTCAGAGATCCAAATAACATTAAAGCTTTGAAGAAGGTGGAATTTTAAATCTTGATTTCTGGCAAGAGAATACATATATAATAAACAATTAGGAAATAATCCAACTCCTTAGGAAAATTATTTCCTTGCATTAGCTTCTGTCTGTCCAGTGTTTGCATTCTGAATAACACAGTTAAAAGGTTGTGTGAAATATTTGTTGTTAAATGTGATGTTATAACAGGTAAATAACAGGGAATAAAGCAATATGAGCCTGATAATAAAATTAGGCTGGTTTTTGAAATATGGTTTAATGGACAATTTGAGTAACCACTTTGAAACGAAGTTAAACTCTGTTGCTTTCAGTGATAGATTTGAGTATTAGCACAAGATTCTATTTAAGAGTTATGCCATTCTTTTTTATGTTTTATATTAAAATACAGGAAATAGCACTGATTTATGGCTGTATTATTAAAGGACAGTCCAACAGAGAAATCAAAGTATGAAGGAACCAGAAAATCGTTTCTGTCCAAAAGCACTGCTGTGCCAGAGTTTATGCTCACTGATAATTTGCCCTAAACATAGGGTTGTCTTTAAAAGCAAGCTAATACAGTAACTTCAGCCATGAATGATGTCTGGCTGTTTATTGTTTCTCTGTCTAGGGCCTTAAGTGGAAAAGTGATTCCTTCTAATACATATATAAAAAAAATTAAAAATGCAATATTTATTTTTTCACTCTGTAATTAGAAAATTAGATTTGCGGTCCCAATGCAACTTCTGCTGCGGAGTGGAAGACAGTTGACCTAAAAGCCTTTGTGGTTTTTGAAATACAGAAGACCCTCAGGACTGCTGGAAAATTCAGACTATCTAAAGGAATTCAAACTTCTTGTTCTACATAATATTTACCAATTAATTTATAAATGTCATAAGGTGTAACTTTTGTTATCATTGTTCAGGATTTAGATTCTGGAATATCCTCAACATCTTTCATAGAAGTGACCTTCCTCAGTTATAACTCTTTTATATAAAACTTCTTATAGTGGAAGAGGCAGCTGCCTTCTGGTGTATTTTCTTGCCAACTTTCTTTTGAAAATTTTAAATGAAGGGTGGTTAGGTATTTATATAGCACTACTGCTATTTCCAATGAAGTAAATTTCACAATCCCTATGGCCACTAATGAGGTTAAGGACACTAAAATAATTAAAGACAAATTGGAGTGGATGAAGAGAGGAAGAGCTAAAGAGACATGAGGCTTACTAGCAAATATCCATCGATATTTGTAATGATTTTTAGGTCCATATGGAATATAATTTCAGATATAACTCATCATATTTTTATACATATTGATTTAGGACCTCATAAGGTAAAAAAAAATAGCATGCAATAAATCTCCATAACAAATTAAAGTAAAAATGTAGCAATGATTTACAAAGTCAGTCAAATATGTTGACTACAACACCAAAGATGGAGCTAAATTACAGGGTCAGCAATTAATTTCTTAATGCTGAGAAGGATTCATAGGGATGGGTAATAACTTGCATGTAAACTACTGTAAAAGTAAGCAGTTTTACTAGCTCAGCTTATGATTCTGCAATAGTTAAACTTTGAATACCAAAGCCAAATTCTCTAGTATGTCCCATACTCTCCCACCCAACAAAGTTTTAAAATTCCCATCTTACACATTGACAAACTCTCCTCTTTACACCACTTGCTGAGCTAATGACTTAGTTAAAAGATGAAAGTGTGCTGTTCTTGTTTGCCAGTAATCACAAATTACAAGTTTCTTGTCTTTGTAGACCTGTAGACCCTTAACTGTAGGACGGGGAATAAACATTGATGATGACTTTGAGACAATTTTTAAGATTTCTAAGCATGGGGTGCTCTTGTCTTTATTGTGGGAATTTTGAGTCTTTGCCTATGCAAACACTTTCACACTCTCACAATAAACAATTTGGAAAATCTTTTTTTTTTTTTTTTTTTTTTTCTAGAGGATGAAGACAAAAAGCAGATAGCTGAAATGAAAAATATTTTGAAACATATCACATCTCAAAGTGGTCTGAACTTCAGCAGTAGAGAAAGTTGGACCTTCACCAGTGATATCAGAATGCTTCTTGTTACTGGATGACTTTTATTGGACAGTGGCTGGTCTCTTCCTCCTTGCACGATAAGACTCAGGTGTTCTGGAGCACAAATCTTCCCCTGATGATTTTTTGACTAAGGAGGCAAAACTATTTGGTGCTGGCTTATGGTATTGCAATTAGAAAGTGATTTTTATCTTGTAGATTTTTCCTGTGTGGTCTTTTGACAAAGTGTGCTGGTGGTCTGCCTTGCAGCATGATTCAAATTGGGTCATCCTTAGCCAGCATAAATTCAGTCTTTTTTTTTCCTCAGTAATCAGGCCTCTACATACAACAGAGAGTGAATGGTATGGCTTGCATATCCTGTGCAATGTAAACACTGTATGTAGGCCCAGGAGTTAGGACTTTAGCTTTGGCAGTGGAAACAGTATGAATCTGTCAGTTTAACTTTAAGCCTGTGCGATTTAGTCTGGATTGGCAGACCTAATTAGCCAGGGGCAGTGTTGTTTTAGTATTGCTGTCCTGAACTAATGCCTTCAAAAAGTGCTATCCTCTGCCACTCAGACACCCAGGTGGTTCAGAGGCATGCTAGCCTTGTTTTAAATGCGTCCTGTTGACATGCCCTTGGTGCCCTACCCCTGCTCACTCCCTGCAGTTTAGAAAGACGATGTGGAAGATTGCATTTGAAGATGATGGTATATTCCTGTTTAGGTGGAAGATCTGGTACATAATACAACCTATTTTCTGGAAATGTTCAAACTTAAAAAGCAAATCCTGTAAAAATGACTCAAAAAACCCCAAGAACACTAAGCGAGAAAATCAGCCACTCAGACTCTCATGTTCCAAGTAACAAAATTAACTATTAAATTCTCTTATTTGGGAGCAATTTTCAGTGATAATGGAAGTGCATATAGGTCAATAGTCTACCTCCTCTAAATTTTCAACTTGATTGAAAAAGTTACTTTTAAGCTTCTTGAGATGAAACTCATTTAAAATACAATTTTATATAGGGTTTGTATTCTTGTGCAGCCTATTTTGCTCACAGTTTTGTGCAACAGCTCCCAGCAATGCAAGACGTTATCTACCGTACTGAATCTTTTTATTATTCTCATCCTGGAGTTAAAATACATCTCAGTGGTAAATTCAGTTCAGTATTCATTTAGGCCACTGTTTTAATGTGGATATACAATGTAGGTGTTTTTACTACCTTCTCTGTAATTGTAAAATTTTGCCCAGGTTGAAAGTAGTTTTGAGAAAAACCTAAACTACCTGAAGACAATGATAGTCAATGTGCCTTCCAAATGATGATGGATATCTTGAGAATAATTACCCTCTATGCAATGGTTTGTCCTTTATGCACGTTTCTTCCCATCTACTTTCTAGAAGGGATGTTAGGGACAAAGGATATAGTTGCTGCTAATGCCAAATTCCAGACTCTAATATCTACTGAGCTATGGCAAAATTTGTAATTGCAATAGACTTGAACAGCAAAGAGAGAAGGGGGGGGAAAAAAAGCCTATTTATCTGAGGCACCAAGCAAAGCTATGAAATGCAAAAGGGTAACGGCAGTTTCACTAAGAATAAAATATTCATGTTGCTAACTTACATAAAACAAAAGATGGAGTGTTTTCTGCAGGGAAATTACTTTCTCTGATGAGCTCCATTTATGCATGATAGAGTTTTAAATTTTTGAAAACCCCCTTGGTTATTTTTTTCTTTTTTCAATTCTAGCAGTTTTAATTTTAGGCTTATAAACAGATAGATGTAAAATTTCTTGCTGAAAGGGCCTTATTCTGTTTAAAGTTATATTTATTACATTCAGCAAAAGCAGAATTGCTTCTGTCAATGACAATGAATACAAAATCAATATTTAAGACTGCAGTCTCATAGACTTCATGTTACAAAGTAGGTACTTCAGTTTTAAACTGCCCTATAATAAAATGTGTCTTCATTTACTTCCAGTACATTTTTAACATTCTTCATGTTATGAAGTATGCTCCAGAGGTTCTAGTTTTGCACCAGGTAACTGGAAAGCAGACAGTTGCAGATGGAGTTGTCCAACAGTAAAGTTCTGTCCTGCAGCAGGGATATGTGTGTGGTCCAAGCCTATGGATTTCTAGAAGTTTGGTTGGATAGCCCAGACAGAAGCATTGCGCTGGCTGTTTGGCAAGACATTCCTCATCTTGGGCTTTTCCGGTCCCCACTGCGAGAGAAGAGTGGTAAGTGGAATAATAAGTTTGATGACCTAGGACTGTATTTTGTGGATTTTGGTTTTTTGGTTTGTGTGGGTTTGGGTTTTTTTGTTTGTTTGGCATTTTTTGTTTGTTTTTTCGTTTGGGTTTTTCTTTGTCATTTGGGCAGCTCGCTCTCTTTGCATATATTTTTGAGAAATTCAACTTTTGGTCAAGATTAAAGTGTATCACCAGAATTATGAGGTCTGATGTGCTTCCTGCCATGCTCGTGATGGAGGAGCAAAACATATGGCTTCCTTGTCTCAAAGGCAAACCCTGAAGATACCAGCGTAGGAAACTTCTTCCACGTTGTACAGGCTTGATATGAAGTGCAAACTGGAGTGAGGAAATCTGGAGATTTGGTCTCAAGCTAGGCCTGAGTTCTCTGAAACATTCATAAACCTACCTTGTTTCTGTACTGTTACAAAAAGGTTTTTGAAGGTCAGGTGATTACCGACCTTACTGGACTTTGGCCAAGATATCAGACTTAAAACCTTCTAAATGATTGCTTTACACAGTACAGCACTTCAGGTAATATTAAATTTCAGCAGTTTAGGGTGAGTTGTTGGCTTTTGTCCAGTGTCCCAGAGGAAAAAAAACCTAGGAGAATATAATTCTATCAAAGTCTATGAAAAATATGTTCTTGGAAGATGTTGGATAGTGCTAGGGCATAATAGCATGTATAAAACAACAGTAAATAAAATCTGTCTTTTTAAAATGAATACCATAACCTGATTTTCTTGTTCTTTTGACTCTAAACAACACAATGGTTTTAGTACATGTATTTATTTAGATACCAAAATACAGCCAAGTTTGATGTCCTATAGAACAAAAATTTTGTAAATAAACAATGAGTATTATGGTTCTAATTTGTTTAAAATGCTAATGTTTTACCTACTAAATAAGTAAATAACAAAATAGATTTAGTTGATTGCACGTAAAAGACCAAGAGTATAGAAAGAATATACATCCTAGAGAACAAGTAGGTGCTTAAACATTTAAAAAAACAACAAAAAAAGCTACTGCAGTTTAGTGTCTCTTGTGTTAAGTGTTTGCTGGATTAGGTCAGCTAACAACAACCTTGCCCTTGACTATTGAAGGTGACAGATGTTGTCAGTTAGGAAGCGAACTGTACCTTCCCTAAAGGAACATTTTATTAAGAGATCATAATGGTGACAGAGGTATAACTCTTGAGAGATTCAAGAAGATGAGCTAAGAAATGGGACAGGTTTGCGCTGTGTGTCAACAAACAACGAGAAACTGGATACTTTTCACTATTAATGCTCTCCTTTATGAACTGAGAATAGAACACGATTTTAATATAGAGCTCTTCTAATGTAGTTATTACCAGTGAAATAGCTACGTGCTAGCATCAGTATTTCTGGGAAGTGGACTGGGATTCCCTGTTTATACTGTGGGTGCAGAGAAGCAGAGTCAGTCCTGTTCAGGCTGCCGGGAGTGCAGCATGGCTCCTGACCTGGTCGGGCTGAAAGGTACCACAGCTGCCAGAGTTAACCAGCTTCAGGACCCTCTTACAGGGCATGTTGTGTGACACAGGCTGCTGCAGTTGAGTGAGCTGAATGAGGTCACGGAGGAAACCGGCAATAGAGTGGGAAGTCTTAATTAAGACTCTCAGCTTATTGGCGAATGACTTAAATCGTTGGATTATCTTTCCCTTTATCTGCTAAAGTTTGGATTATGGTTGCAAAATGTGACGCCATAGCTAAATTCAGTTCTTCCTAGGTATGTGAATGAATTGTGTTCTAAATAGCTAAACTGCCCTTCTTTCTTTTCCTGCAGCCTACAGAGAAAAGGTCAATGGGGTTGAATAACACTAATAGATAGTTCTAATACTGTGCTTTTCATCTGTAACTCTCAAAAGGCCTTTGCAACGCAGGTAAGTGTAATTAGATGTGGTCAGAAACTTCCAGATAGGACAGAGCTCTGTTTGAGAATTCAGCAGGACTGACTGTTTTGGATCTAGCTTTTGTTTGTCTAATGAGTTTTGATAACAGCAGAAGACATGTTTATATTCTGTAATATGCAACACTAGTTTTATGAATGAGTTATTTCTACAGGGAAATATTTTTCTATTGATTTACATGATAGTTGGGAGAAGTCCTTAATGTACTGAGGTTAAGTCTGTGCTTGGGAACTGGCCAACAGCCTTATCAAGAATTAATTTTTAACGTATTTTGTGGAATATCTGATGTAAACCTTGTATGTAACAGTTAACCATATGACTCATTCACTAGCCTGGCAAAAACTGCAAGCAGGTGTGCCGATTCCTTTGGCTCTGCATTGCAGATTTAAGTCCATTCTATTGAGAACTATCATGGTTGCTATCAAGTAGTGGTACAGAAAGTGGCGTTTAATAGGTGATGCTTTCCCCTCTGAGTGGATAGATTATGTGGTGAATTTATTAGAACTTGTTATAAGAACTCTTATTGAAAAAATGAAGTAATATTGACTTTGATACGAGCAAAACAGGCTATTAGATTTGATCTCAGTGTGGTGATGATAATTACATTTTGCTCTTCTGCTGTCAACTGCAGATGAAAAAAACAAGTTGTGATGATAAACGAGAATCTGTACAGTCCTAGGGTGGCATCCATTGCAATATAACAGCAATCCCATACAAACCTAATGAAGGTCTTCGTTAGAAATCTATAAGAGATATTAACCTAAAAATATTAACCTAAAATATGATTCCAAAATAGGAGGTACGTAAGGTCAAAGATACCTGAAAAAAATTCAACGTATCACTTCCTTTCTCTAAAGTTGTTCTTACGAATTTGTGAGGCACTAGCATCTGTAACTCCAATGTGGGGAAACTTCGCTGTTGTGTTGGGTACACAAATTGGAGAGATTACATATGAATTCATGTTACGTTTGGCAAAAGGTCGACTTTCCTGCTATGTCTTGTATCTCTTGAAGGCAACAGTGCAGCTAAGAATGGTTGAAAAACTGTAATTCTTTGGCTCCATACCGGCTTCATGTTCCACACTGCCACCATATAGGACACTTTGACACTTTTTACTTTATATAATGGAATGTTCCATTGACTTCCTAGAAGTTACTCTGCAATGTTACACATTGGTGTCATTAATAGCATACTTGATTCATTACAGGGATCTTCTTTATGAATGAAGAATGACAATATGCAAAGAAAGGAGAGGGGAAAAAATTTTTTTCTTCCAAAAAATACAAGAATAGATCCAGAGAATATTTTTAATCATTAGCATAAAGATGTTGCCACTTTCCAGAGGGGAAGACATTTGGTAGGAGATGTTTAGCCTTGAGGCAGTTCATTCTTTACACAGAGGCATAGGAAATACAGCTCCTGGCAGTTTTTATCATTACTAATAAATGAATAAGCACAGTTTCTGAGAAAACATGTTTTATCAGAAGGACATGTTACACTGTTCTTATCAATAATTCTATGCAAGTAAAATTCAAGCCTGCGGGATTGTATTGTTGTAAGTTTTTTATACAATCACTTTTCATAAAAGAAAAACAGACTGAGATGATGATGAATGATGGATGAAAATTTTAGATGTAATTAAGAGAAAAAAAAAGTTAAATTCCCAAGTTCCTTTAACAAAGGGAATAAAAAAAAAAATTGTACAACTATGGTTTGATAGATAATATTCCATTAAAGTGAACTGCATGCAGGAAAATGAGGCAGGTTTATATGAGAGAGATTGACAAGCTTTAGATAGTCATGAATATGTGAACAGGTGACCTATTTTGCTTCCCATTTTAATTCTGGAGATGAGCAGATTAAGGATTGTGCTGGAGAATACAAGTGGAGCTTTTAAGGGAAGAGAAACTGAGAAATAGAAATCCTGTAGGAATACTGCAAGAACTCAGTGGGGATTGGATAACTATTAACAGATCCGCTGTAGTGAGATGTCATTGTTGCCATCAAGTATATGAGCATTACCAAACTGAGATTTTTGTCAGACAGCTGAGGAGCAGAAGAAAGATGATTCAGTCATTTGAGTTAGTTGAGATTAGCATTAAAGCGTTTCAGAACTAGCAAAAAATAATTCAAAGGCAAGGCCATTCTTTGGTCACAAAATATCCTGACCTTAAGTGATTTTTACACTCTTAGTCACATTTGGTTAATAGTTTTGTAGGGAAGAGTTGTCATTTTTGGTTTCAAAGCTTTATCCTTCAGAAGGAAGACAACAGCTCACTCAAAACTGCTAGGGTGAGTGGCATCTCCTAACTTATTTCCTGTTGATAATATTTTATCTGCACAAAAACAGGAGATTGTTTTTATAGTAAGAGCCCAGTGAAATCCTTCTCAAACCACTTTCAGAGAGGTGTTACTGGACACTCAGTATTTAACAACATATATAAGTTTCAATTTTTTTAAAATAATCTTGGAAAATGTAGTTTTTAATTCTGTGCTTCTGTTCAGTAGTAACAAAACCCCTCAAGCTTGTCTAGCTTCTCTAACTTTCCTACTAAAAAAATGTTAGTATTTTCTGTGCATTTTACCTTTTTCAAAAACCAAACCAACCTAAACTCCTAGCTCTTTATTCAAATATGGGTAATGAAATGTGTAAGATCAAAAGTTGGCCTATAACAAACACAGTGGATTTTTGTTGCTTGTAGATACAAATGCCAGTCCTGAATACTACTGTGCCATAAGCTCCTTTGCCTCTGTTAGTGGTAATTGTCTCTTATTTGTTATATGATTCTGGTAATAGTAGTACTTTCCAGTGGGGATCAAAGAGAACAATCTATGTGAGGAATAGATCACAACATACACTTACATTTTCTTGCCTTTGTAAGGCTGCTTGCATCTGTGCTGCTAATGAAAAGCCCAACATAATGCCTATCATTTTTTAAAATGAATTCTCAGGAAGGTCAGTTAGTATTCACAGATCCTGAAAATAAGAATGATTTAGTTAAGAGCAGTAGTGCCAAGGAGATACATCAATCATGCCATGCCATTCTTGTAATTTCAAAGACACAAAGACAACAGAAAGAATAAGCTGCTAGGCCTGATGTGACTTTGGGAAAAACCACGTGTACCACAGCAAGGATTGCAGGAGCTACTCTTAATGGGAGCTGCTGTAACCTGCTGAACATAGTGCATAGTCTTGGTGTGGTTTGTTTTTATTTTGTTGTTGTTAAATACCCCTGAATGGTGATTTTCTATTGTTTTTCTTGGAATGGTACTATCATTCTGGCACGACAGACGTACCAGAATTATTCTTTCTTATGTATGCAAATAATACAGTAGTATCTGGTAGATGGTGGCTATTTAAGAGGATAGTGGTACCTTCAGAAACAATGTAACCAACATTGATTCAGACTATTTTTGACATAGCGTGATGTTTTCAGGCAATTTTCCTGAAAACCCTCCAAAATCCCTTTAGGTTTCTGTAAGCCTAAAGAAAATAAAGAATTCATTTGGGCAAGGATGAGGAAATGCCATCTGACTAGGCGGAGTACTCACTTTCTTTGATGTTGGTAGTGAGATGTCTTAAGGAGGCTTAGTTGTTAGAGGATGCAGCTTAGGAGAAAGGGAAACTTAGGTGCTTGTTCTTCCCTCTGAAAGAGAAATGCTGCATAAAAATGCTTAAAAAAGATAACTATTGAATAATATTTCATTTTTCCTTGGCTATATAATTTTATTTCCATTCTAAGAGCAAAGTACACCAAGGCCCTGGATCTGTTGATTATAGATTTTGGAGCTTCATTGCACTAAGTGCCTATTAAGGGTATGTAAAAGGTGGGGAAAATAGGGATTAAGTACAAAGCAACTCATGATAAAGCTTTATAGGAGAAGGATTTTTCTGGATGCTAGGAGGTGTTATCCAAAAGCAGCCATTCTTAGAAACAATATGACTTTGTGGAAAGGCATAGAGACAGAGAAGATTTCAAAGAGGACATACGGTCCTTTTGCAAGATGCTTATCACCTCCAGAGAGAGAACATTATAATGGTAGATGAGTCTTGCAAGGAGTGACTTATTATTTTATATAGGTTTGCTCAATGAAGTTAACAATAATTTTAAAATAGCCACATTTGTTATCTGTCCAATGCATGTATGTTATGGATCTGCCTGCCTGTTTATTTTATATTGCTTTTGACTGCTCACTAGGACTAAATTTCAAAGAGCATTTTCAGTGAGAACTCCACACACCGAAAAGTACTACTTAAATTCAGCTGTCATTACCTCATGTTGTAGAACCTTCTTGGCACCAAAGTCAGCATGTCCTGTATACGTCGCCATGTGTACGACCTTTTGTGCAGCTACTCTCTGTGTTCATGTTCAAAAGGATACGGTGTAGGTGGCACAGGTGGATTGCAGGATCTGTTGCCTTGCAAGCACTGTTCTTTTCTACTCGTACGCCTGCAAAAATCTGTCTCTGCCTCTGGGATGCTGCATCCTTCAGTGACCTAGAAAGGAGGAATCTTCTCTACTCCCTTTCCTCCTCCATAATTGTCCTGGCTGCTTTGCAGCACGTTCTGCTATGAAGGCCTAAGACCTATAACCTTCTGTTGAAACTAGTGGGAAATTAGAATTCTCCACACTATGTTTTCTTTTACTCTTTAGAAGATATGTGGCTTATCCAGAGCACAAAGCAGAGTGGAAAATTTGCAATAAGGGCACTTTTTTTTTTTTTTTTTTTTTTCACTCTGGAAAGGCCGTAGAAGAAGGTTGAAAGATGGGTTGGTATTCTTCCCTTTCAGTTATTTCTTCATGTGAGTCTGTGTTCATCCTTTGGTCTGCTCATTAGTTACTTCATTTTTCATATTCTTAACTCTAGACAGTTTTCTCTCTGCTTTTTTTCCCCTCTCTTAGTCCTGCCTCACATATCTTGATCCTACATTATTTGAGGATAGATTCAAAACAACGAACATATGTTTGTTCATACCCTGTCACAGTGAAATTTGAGTCTGATAAACATGAAGACAAAAGAGTGTGCTGTGTAGTGGCTAGAAGAGTAACTACAGAGCAGAGCACAAGGGGAACAGAAGAGATGGTTAGACACCAACAGAGGAAAAACAAATGTACATTTGCAACAACCCTGTAGGCCTTCTCTATTCTTCTCTGTTTATTCTTATATCTGTCATTTGGTAACTGGCTGTCCAGTGAAGCAGTGTAAGAGGAAGAGTATTTCTTTCACTGCAACAGGGCTTTGCATTGGGAGAACAAAAAAAATCTAAGGAACCAAGAAAACTGTCAGAAGTGGATAGGGTGCTGATTGTGAAAGCATGTAATTTTGTTGGGTAAAGAGATCTGTGTTAGGTGATGGCTGAGAATAAGCCATATGGTAAAAGGGTAGCTCTCTATTTCAGTTCAGCTGAGTATAGGAAAATTGCTCATATCTCTCATAAATTACCCTGTTTCTCCAGTTAATGTAGAATCTCATAGCGCTTGCATATTAAGTAACACTTATAAAAAATTCATAAAGAGTCCAAAGCATTCAAAATCCAATACCAGGCAATGTGATGTTAAAGTCTTGCACAAAAATTGAACCCTACTTCCATTCATCCGAGAGCTTGCAGGCACTTAACAAGGCAGTTGTAGAGTTCATGCTTAATAGCCTGCTTCCATGCTCATTGGCTGCGGTATAGATTATATGAGTTCAATGAACAGTTCTTTATGTGGGTTATCTCAGACTCTCTTTTATCTGGATTTATTATGTCTGGCAGTGGTGTGCATAAGCCCAAGCTGTAAAAGATGACTGCTCTACTTCTGAGATATATGTCTCTCTTTTCCTAGTTCCTGGAAGTTCTCCAGCATGGCTCAGGAGACCAGGACAGAGATGCTTAGCTGGGTGTGGTCTGAGATCTGTAGCTCCTGCATCTTTGAAAGCTGAAAAAGGGACACAAAAATGCAAACTCTTGTAGAAAATAATGCATTTACTGAGTTGATACCAGACTTTTATTAAAATGGTGCCTGTTTTGTCTTTCACAGTGATGGGCTTGTCTGTGTTTTCACTGTAGTCCTTGGTTTTGAAGGATTTTCAGTTTTTCAGCAGAACTTGGTTCTGGACTGGAAATGGAAAATGGCAGTGGCCTTCTGGTAGATAAATATATTTAGCTCTCTGTTTTTTAAGAATAAAAATCAGCTTGATTTCTGTTTTATGTTGAATTGAAAACTAAGATTGTAGCTCATGAGTTTATATAAGCAAGCTTTGCAGTATTTTCTTTTGATGCAGCTAATGGATTGGTGATGTTTGGGGTACTTAAGAACTATAGTATTTGAATTTCTTAGTTTCTTGTGATAACATTAGCAAATATTAAGTAGTTTACAAAAATCCAGCTCAGCAGCAGAGGATATTTAAAACAAGTAGGAAGAGCCTGGCTTTGATATTTTCATTTCAGTTGCTATCTTTTTATGTGTATTTTTGTAGTGATATCTACTTAGGTAAAAGCCTTGCTCTGCTAGATGGTATACAAATACACAGTAGATAATAAAGTCTGACTAAAAGAGCTTCAATACAGAGTTAACCCTTACAGGTTCTGAAAACAAAATGAGACTAATTGATTTGACAGGAGTAAAACGTATTTTGTCTGGCAGAGGAAGATGGTCCTAAGGTAATGGAAACAACATTTAAGACATTACCGCAAATAGGCAATCACCCTTCCTTAAGAAATCTCAGAGGTTCCCACAGGTATGTACTAGTTTCATTTGGACAACTACAACATCAATATACAAAGACTGCTGAAAACAGTGCAGTGTAGGTTTCACAACAGATTCCAGTTGTGAGTTCATAAGAAATTGTTGTACTTACTGTATTTATTGTATTTAATAGCACACTAGCTGAATAAGGAATGTTCTGCAGCTTTCTAATTTTGCTATGCAAGTAGACATTACGTTTTTCCAAAACAAAGAATAATGTTTAATACTTACATTTCACAGACAGTACACAGGACCAACTGGTAGATTTAAAAGGAGGAATCCATTATGGCCTTCTACATTATTTGACCTTCTTCATAGTCCAGTCTCTGCATAATTGCATTCTGTTGCAATTTAAACAGTTGTTTCTGTAGCAAATTTATACCCTGTAGCGTGAATCTGCGACATTCAAAATCAATTCAGAGTCTGTAAAGTGCAGAGAATCAGGTACATTCCTGAAAAGTTGTTCTAGTATTTCCTCTCACTATTAAAAGTGTGCACCTCTTTTTCTGGACTTATCTAGCTGTCAGTTTCTAGCCATTGGATTTTGTTATAACTAGCTGTTAGACTGAAGTGCCTTCTGCTCTCAGAAATCTCTTGTTAGATACTCATTGCTTGTGATGATGTTATACTAGAAACCTTTGCTGTAAGAAGTGATTATGGATTGAGATAACGAAGTGCCTCAGTGAAGGCAGATCTTGAGTCATCCTTCTGGTTCTCTTCTGAATCTTTTTCAAGACTAGGTATTCAAACTGGGCCCAATGTGTGGTATTGTCTTGGTATTCCAATGTACACACCACCTACAGAGGCTACACTACCTCTCTTCTGTTCAGGCGGTCCTTTATGCATTCAAAGAATGTCTTGGCTACCATATTGTTCTGGAAGCTCTTATGTGCAATCTCCCTGATTTCCTTTTTGGAGTAACTGCTTTCTAGGCTCAATATGCATAATAATGCCTAATCTTTCCAAGTACTCCACATTGAAATATTTTCTGTATGATACATATTTCTAATCTGTTTGTTATGAAGTGATACAGAACTGTAATTGATATGATGCTTCCTTAATAATTTTTTAGGTTTATTTTTAGAGTGCTACTCCTTGGATAAAATTTGTGTTTTGCTCAATGAGGAAAAGAAGAGAAAACAGTGTTGGGTACGTGGTATACTGTGCTTTCTTTGGTACATCTGGTAAAAAAGAAAGCGTATATTAAGCATGCAACATACCTGTGAAGCTAAGGTAAAGAAAACAACAATGCTTAATTTCCTTGATGAACATTCCATGCATGAATGAAATTATTACCATTATAGCACAGATTCCTGGAAGGTCTCAGGGGATGTCATTCTTCCAGAACGAAATCTGGGCAAGGCTGGGGGGATTGTTAAGGACTCGTCTTTCATAAATTTCCTTTGCTTGTAAAAACATACAAATAACGCAAAAATGTTATTTGCAGGTATTCTCAAACAGGTGGGACAACAGAAACAGTGAAATGCCACACACAACGATCATGTTATCGATGAAAATATACTGCTGAACTGTAGTGTACATATTGATTATGGAATTTAAGGCAATGAACCTGAAAAGAATTGTCCTAAAATTCTTCTTTTCTTTCAGTGTCTGTTCCTTTTTTCTAAAGCTGAAGAAGAATGGGACAATATATAACTCTGTCCAAAAAGTTGTCATGCTTATGGTCTGAGACAAATACAGTCAAAACAATATTATCGCAGTGAAAGCACATTTATTTTTAAGGCAAATCTGTATCAATTAGCCACTATACCCAAACTTCTCAAGGAAGAGTGTTACAATTATTTTTATCTAAGTGCTCTTTAAAGAACAAATAAAAAGAAAATGAGCGTAATTTGCTGCCATTGAAGATAGAGATTGTGGTTGTTAGCATACATTATTAAAGGGTGAGTAAAGCTTGCTGGAGAAATTTCCTCAAATATGGGCATAGAAAAAGTTTTACAACTTTATTTAAATCCAGTTACAATGCTTTAGAACTTTCCTCTTTTCCCCCATCTTCCATTTTTAAAAGTTTTCATTACCTAATTTTAAATTCACTTACTGCACTTGCCACTGCAGCTTGTAGTTTGCTGGCCTCCAACTCTGCTGAATCTGCACCGGCTTCTTGTTAATCACTGCCATGAGTTGCTGCTTCTGGAAGGAACAACTCAGCAGAATGTAGAAAGTGCTCTGCTCCTGCAGCCCAGGGCGTGCTCTCTGGACAGTTTGTCACCATATTCAATAACTCTCTGTATAAGATCGCCGAAGTCTTATGATGAGACAATAACTTTTATTGGTTTAATCTTAGAAGATCCAAGCTGTTTGCAATGGGGAGGAAATTGCATCTCCTGCAGATGGGGTGTCCTTACTAGACTGGCAAATGTTTTCTGACTTGTACATAAACAGGTCCTCCACTGGATGAGATGTTTACTGGAATGTAGTGCTGGAGAAAAAGTAGAGGCAGCCTTGAGAAACTGCTGACACCCTGCAAATGAATTTAAATGTGAGTTCTGGTTCTCAAGAAAAAGATGAGAAAAGTCTAAGAGAAAGGCAGAGTGCAAAACTGTGGGTAATATAGGGTTTATGACAGGTGCTAAGCAGAAGTAGGAAGAAGAGAGAATATACAATGGGTTTAATAAGTGAGAAATGGGGATAAGCTGTGTAAGATGAAAAAGGAAAAGAATTTAAGTACGGGAAAGGGGAAACAATGCAAGATTTGAAAAAGGGTCAGAGAAATCTGCTCATTAGCACCACTTTGAAAATATGTATAGTGAACAATCCATAGGCTGTATGAGCTTCTTCCGTTCTTTATGGTGGATTTAATGACACCCACATGCTAAAAGAAACTCCACTTGCTGATCTTCTTTTTAGTAACTGTTCTCACCCTTCTTTCATGGCAGTAGTACTTAGTGCACCTACAAATTGTTTGCATCAGAAAGGCGCTATTTCAAGGCCACTTATGGGCTGTCTGCCTTTGTGGTTGATTCTACGTACACTGCTTTAAAATTAACTGGGACCATGGTTGTCCAAAAATATCTTCAGTACAAATGTAGAACTCAATCTGCTTATTTTATGGACGAAAATGTGGTTTATTTTTGTAATAAAAAATAGAGTACTTATCACCGTGTTATGCAAGTACCTCTTGATAGATGCCTGTATCATCCTGGAGCTTATTTGTGGGTGGGACATGCTAATATCCTTCTTTATAGTTGGGAACACAAAAGCAAAAGGATTTCAGGCTCAACTTTCAAAACCAAGCCTTTGATCTTTCTGTCACAAAACATACTGTTTCTAATACTCCACAGCAAGTGTTCCGAGACTGACTTAAATGTTAATGTCCTGTTGGCACTAGGACATTCTTAATGTGGGTATAGACTTTGTTTTCCTCCTCTGGCTTTCTAGTTTAAACTCTGGTTTTGCATGGAACTGAAAATACTTATCAAAGGGAGACCTCCTATAAATTGGGAATTTGGTGGAAATCAAGATTTTAGAGAATATCTTATTAGACCAGCTATTAAGCAATTTTTTTTTTTTTTTTTTTTTGAGGACCTTTTCTGGAAATACTGTTTAGGGTAGGCATTTTCTTGGTGAAACGTTACTTTTTTTCCTTGCTCCAGTCATATTTTGTTGTTCAGTATTTGTGTACTGTTTTCTCTGTAAAAGTCAGTTTATGTACCTGCCGTTTCTTTCCAGTCTTTTTGTTTTAAGTAAACTAGAATGTCATCTTTTTAGTATAGTTTCCTGTTTGTCCATAGTCAATTTTATATTTTGATCATTAAGAAAAATTGCATGACTCCTTCCATTATGCATACTCCCAGTCTCTTGTGGGAAGGGAATTGGACAGGTATTTCTTTTCTAGAGATACAACTCACAACTCTCTGTCTTTTCAGAACTACTAAGATACAGGTATTGTCTTTCTCAGCTATGCAAGAAACACAATGTTACAAGTTATCACATAGAACTACACTTAGGAGTAGTCGTTTTTGGCTATTTTTCTAGTAGAGTAAAAAAGATAGTGTTTGTACATTTGTGTTTTGTTTCTAAGAACTGCTTTCAGATTGAAATGGTTTAAAAAAACCCCAAACCCAAAAAATCCTGCCCCTGAACAGTGCCCCCCCCCCAAAGTGGAGCCAGTTTATGAGTTTTCAAAACATATCAGCTTTTACATACAAAGATTAAAATCCACCAGCCTCCCATCACCCTAGCAATCCAGGTTTCCATGTAGTACGTAAGAAGTACCTACGTACATAGGAATTTTCCCACTGTTAGATGGTGTTTCAGAGCACTGGCTTCATACCTTCTTTAACTTCCAGCCTGTTGCCAAAAATGTTATCAAGGCCCCCTAATAATATTATAGTGGCCTGCTTTTATGATGGTTTGCACTCCACGCTAATTTGTAGGTAATTTAAAGAAATCCTTCTGTGCTGTGATTATATGAATTTAATCTTTGTTTCTAGCTTGGCTCTTACCATTTACCTTCAAAATAACAAATTAATTACTGCTGGTGAAATTTGATGCAATTTCACTTCCTGCTTTTGATGGTGTAACCAGAGTTAACTGCTCAGCCAATAAATCTTGCGCAGCACTCTGTTGCAGTTTAAGAAAATTTATGCTGTCGGTTGAGGGAACTGCTGGAACTGTTGTATTCAAGGCTCTCCAAAATGTAATTGAGAATGTCAGGAGAAATCATTACAAAATACGTGATTGCCCAGATTTATCTGTTACACTAGACAGCTTTAAAGCACGCAATATGTACAAAAGGTGGAGTGCTGCAGAGCTATTCAGGTACAGTAGCACAGCTATGGAACGTGGCCAAGTGAGTCATACATTTGTTCTAGCTACATATATTTTAAATATAAAGGAATGATTACCAGTGTCAGGTGCTTTATATGACTCACATTAATTTTGAGAAGAGGAGAGGATAAAACCCAAGAACTCCTCCGTGCGTTGGATTTAAAGACAAGATGCAGAGGACTCAATGAAATAGGCAGGCAAGACACACAGTTCTTTACTGTTAATTTTAAAAGCAGCTGTTTTTTTAGTTATGGATGTAAAACGTAAATTCCCATGACAAATCTTAAAGCAACGTATTTCCGATATTCTGATCAATGGCTTTTAAAAGATGTCATTGATAACTGCATTTATTCTGCCACTGTTATGTGCTGCTGTTGTCAAGCTTTATGGAATAATCTTGTGATCTGAGTGATGATTAAAATTATTCTCTGCAGTTTACTTATTAAGCACAAAGGCATGCATCTTTTACACTTTTCAGAAATAAATCTGCTGCTTTGGAAGTATAGTAAGGAAAAATGGCTGAATAGTGGAGAAAAACTACGGAGAACTAAAATAAGTATTACACAGTGCAGCAGTGCGGACGTTACTAATGGTATGCAGAAACTCATAAACTCAGCTGTATTGAACCTGAAATTGTAAAGTATGCATGTGAGTGTGATAATTTATATATGAAAAGAATATGAAGAGCTTGGAATTCACATGTCCATACTTGATAAAATTTACTTTTGATATACTATCACTCCCATGGTATTAAATGAAAAGCTTTACACATCTCATGGCATTATTTTTAGACTTTTGGCCAGCTTTCTGCTTAAAATCAAATATACATTTGTTGAGAAATTTAGAAAAAGATATAGGAAATGGAAGTAGATGTTTAGCTAGGTAAAAATTAGAGCTTTATGAAGAAAGCAAAAGAAAGTATGGAAAGACTCAAATTCAGATGCAAACAATGCTATAATGGCAAAAGTGTAGAGTGATTAAAATAAAAAGAGAGAACATGAATAAAGAAATTACTTAAATTCAACCTTTTGTTTTCTTTATTCTGTATTTCACCTTTCTTACAAATATTTCCCAATGAAACTGCATTATATTACTGGACGCAATGCAGAGATTGAAGCTAATTTTTAAAAATTAATATACCTCATTTAGTCAGGAGCCACTGCTTATTGCAGTGCTGTACGTTGACATAAGTAGGAATGATGAGAAGTGGGTTTATCATTGTCTTATTCACTTCAGTCTTGCTAATTTGCTAGAGTTCTTTGAGTCCTACAGATAAAAAGAGCACTATGGGTGAAATACTATTACAGTCTGTGTGCAGAGCTTGCTTTGCCATTTTCTCCTGGTGTGAAAACCTAGGTCACAAGGAACAACGTTAAACAGTTGACAGAGGAAAGCTGTATAAAGATTGTAAGTGCAATGTATCTTTATATTTCATGTCTGCATATTGTTCCCTAATCATTAATACCTCTATAAATAGGGATTAATTGAATGGACAGTGATGCAGTTGTGCTGAGGTGACATATAGGCTCAAAACCATGCCCATTTTGGCTTACTGAAGGTCTGCTAATAGGCTTAGCCGCCGATGTTATTGTTGCCTGATTTACTTCTGAGTCTTCATGAGGAAAGAGCTAGGAGTGAAAAATTTACTCTGCTCTCTTAGGTAACAGAGATGGCCCTTCTGTTGGTAGTATTATTTCTCATAAACACTGGAATACGAGAACAGATGCAGGTGAACTCTATCACATATACAATATCAGTTTACGCACACTCATAATTTTCCACTCTTTAGTACTTGTGTTGATGTTAAACATTGGTCCTTCCATTTCATCGCTTGATCCTGGTCATCTTAAGGATAATCATTTCAGTTAGTGTCAGTGCAAAGGGACATTGCAAAGCTATCATTCTGAGGGATGTTCATCGAGGGAGGAATATGACATTTCTGGGAGACTGTCACAGCCCTCGTGAAGTGTTAAGATTATTTAGGTGGCTGTGCTGCAGAGAAATGTACATTAACTTGAAATATGGGAAATATCTATAATAAAGAGTTCCAGTTTATTTGATCAGGGAGAAAACCTAGATAAAGAAAACCCCTGGGTGTTTTTAAAATGTTCCTTAATGCTTTTTATACTCCTCAAGATGCAGTGAAGGTCAATGCAGTAGGAAATGTCTCCATTGATTTAGATAAACGGTACCTCTTTGCAATGCATTCCGTTTTCCCTTTTATCCAGTTGAAGAGCTACCATAAGACTTTACCTTAGGCTGTCAGGCAATGTGCAAATTTTTCATAACCCCTGGTGAGGTTATTAGGTTGGCATATCTCTTGCCCTTTAGGGCAAGAACTTCCACTAAGAGGCTTTTTCATTTCTTGTTGTTATCATGGTGCTTGCATTATAAATATTTATTTCTGCTAGTAATTAATTTTGCTTGTATTTTATTAACCTATAAACTAGAATGATATTCAAGTTAATTTGACTTTAATATAAAAATGAAAATAAAAGTATTTCTTCTTTCATATTTTATTTGTATGTTGCAATGGTTGCTCTGTAACCATTTCTGACTAATACTGCAGGGTTTATAATGCACAGCAGAGTACTGAGACTGAATAATAAGACAATGTACATATGTAGTCAGCAGATTTAATGGTATCTACTAACAGCAAAATGCATTTTAGGAAGTCCCAGTGGTGAGACCATGGCCCTATGAACTCAACAGGAATTTTGACGCTTGCATCGCTTTCTATCCAAATACAGAAATTATTACTATAGAACACATCGTGTTTAATAGCTAGTTAAAATACCTATATATATATATATACACATATAGGTATATATATGTATATTTCTAGATGTATATCTAGATTGTTACAGATCCTCAAGGACAAACACATGCAAACATTGTACTGTGGCTGCCATTATTTTGCAAGAATATTGCAGGACCCTTCTATCCACTTCAGTGGTAAAGCACTAGTTGTAGTACTAGAGATTGCTAGAGCTTTCGCATATACTTGCAAAGATTTTTGTTTGTAATGGACAAACGCAGAAGTGTCAAATCTCATGCTGTCAGTTTAATACTTAGGTGTTTGCGACCTTCTTTCTAGCTGCAGAGTTATCGCACTGATTTGTAGCTGCTCCTGTGCTTTCATTTGTACTTTGTGCAGGCAGACCAGGTACTAGAGGGAAGCGATGGTACTGCACACCATTGAGCACTTGGCCTCCCAGGGGGGTTGTATCCTCTAAGGATAACCAGACAGCAGTTTACTGACACAGTCCCTTCTGTTGCAACTGAATATACTAAGTTTGTATGTCAGTTAGAGGTTAGGGATTGCTGTGACAGGAATTTTGACAGACAGATCAGTGCAGTTTCAAACTTCAGACTTGACTCTTTACTGGATTGACAATACACGTTGCCAATGCTTAGTTCTTAACCCCTGTCAGTAATTATCACTACACATACAAAACTATCAGTTCTTAACAAACTTATCCTAATTTAGCTGCAAGTATGTAATACCGCTGAACTGACGCCATTTTGATTAGCACTGGTGGCTCTGGTCCTTGAAAACTCAAGGTGGCCAGTCCCAAGAACTCGTTGATGAAGGAAGTCCCAGCTTTCTTCATGCATTGTTGGTGTTTTATGCTCCTCTGACCCCTTCTCAACAGGAAAAGGGGTGCTCTCATCTGACTGTGCCATCTTACTTTTATGACCATTACTGCTAGTTTCCTTTATTCTTTTGGTTCCAGTGTGATTAGTTTAGAAAAAAAGTAGGAAAAGTTCATACCTCAGAAGTGCATTGTATAATCAGTGTTTGTATTTAAAGTGCAATACAGATTTTTCGTAGTCAGAAATTAACAGAACTGAGACAATAAAAGCATAGATCGTTTGCTGAAAGAAATATTCAAAATGTATAATCAAATTTTCTTTGCAAAGTTATTCCTAAAAGATTGTAGCATCTCTAAATATAATGAAAGCTAATGCAAGAAATTATCTTTACCTTGTACCAACTCTAATGAAAACCGTGAAATACTCACCTAGAGGGGAAAAAAAACGTTTTTGAATAAGGCAGTGGGACCGTGCTTGCAGGGACAAGACTGAGAGGGGTGTGGAAAAGTGAACTTCATCCAGAAAGAAGTGAGCTGTCAGATGAATTTGGCCATCTTACGGAACTTCCCTCTGAGATGTGTATATATTGCAAAACTGTAGATTTTCACATTTTACGTAACAGTTCACTAATTAGAACAAACTTAGAATCTACCCTGCCCCAAGAGTTAGTCAGGAGCGGATCTAAATAGCTAGAACAGGAACCCAAAGTTGTGTTTCTTCCAACAAAGCTGAATGATGCAACCACTGCATTATTGATGTGGGCTAGATATTGAGGCTTGTTTTGTCTGAAATCTCTTGGTGTCACCTGAGTAGAAAAACTTTTTTTTTTTTTTTTTTTAAGTTGGCATGCTTTCTACAGGGCAGGAAATAACATTTTGTGGGCCCACCTTGAGTAGTAATGTTGAGAGCCCAGAAGAGTTGTTTTTATTGAAAAAGTTAGAGCTCAGAAACAGCTTAAAACCTGCAGTCGGTATTTGCATTCTTTATCTTTGCCTTTGATGGCCACTGAGAGCACCCAAGATAATCTATGGCTTTTTTCGACTCTGGAAGCTGAATTGTCCTTTGCCAGTCCCTGGTGGCTTTTCATAGGCCATGTATACCATAGCCCTTTCTGTAGTTCAGCCAGAGTTTCCCCGGATCACTCCTGACAACGTACACTTAAGTTGTACAGTTCCTTACAGCAAAGGTTTTGTAAATTCAAGCTTATAAATAGAATGTACGGTTAATAAGCATCTTATCTTTAGGTTAATTCTTCAGAGTGCTTTCAATGGTAATAGAGATTTTGGTCTTCTCAAATCACATTGTATTACATTTTAACCTTAGATTAGCCTACAGATCATCCGGAAAGTAAAGCTAGATGAATTTACAACTAGCCTACACTACTAAATTAACCTTTGGGAACATGCTGAACTGCTACTACAATCAGTTTGAAACTGTCAAAAAACAGCTGTAGTGCAGAAAAATTCAGAGACAAATAACTAGTTGAAAGTCAGTGATAAGAGGTAGAAATTCTCAGAGTACTGCCATCATTTCTGAGAACAAGGATGAATCTGGATCTTGTCACCTTTCTGCTTTGATGTGAGCTTTCTTGTGGTTCAAACTGTGGTGGTGTGGAAATATTCCTTGAGATTACATTTCCAAGACAAAATTTAGAGCTCAGTAATACAGGGTTTGCTAAAAACTTAGGGGTTGGTTTTTTTTTTCCTTTCTTCTGAGAGAATAATTATTTCATTTTGAATTTGTGTGGCTGGATGACATTAATAATAATATCTGAAGAGCGGATATCATAACGTTGGTGTTTATAAATAGCAGAATTAATTAGCTGCCTATTAAGAATTCCAGGGCAAGGCAACATTTCCCTTGGTTGCCATTCTTTTTCCTAACAAAATGGCGCTACAGGTGACCTATATAGACTTTTTTTTTTTTTTCTTTGTGTAATTACTTCCGTTCACATAAGTGAGATGGAAATGCTCAAAGTCCACTAATATGATCGACTGCACGTGTATGCGACTGAATTTATATGTGCTGATGGGCGTAGGTTTAGCTGCGTTTGCTAAGGACAATGCAGGATTGGAAAGGAGGATTAGCATATAGTGGGATCATAATTTTATGAGGATGAATGGGGACTTAGAAATAGTAACAACTAGAGTGATGGACAAGTATGACTTCTCATAAAATTTATTTGCAGATACCATGTGGCTCCAGTTCTATTGCCCAAAAGCAGGTTTGATGTTCTGTAAGCTATAGTCTCTAATTTCAGCCACAAATGACATATTGTGGTACTTTTGTATATTGCTGGGTAAAACAGATTTGGATATGTTATTCTGAACCGTTCTGACATTATCTATTATCTAGCCATTATCTATTGCTACAATAGTCATAGATAAAATGAAGTGGAGAAAATGGATATTTTTTGGCAAGAATTAGAGAGGGTTTATGAGGAACTACATTGCATGAAGTATGAAATGGAGGATATATCAAGTTCCCACAGAAATGTTTTCAGTTACGCAGGTGTCTTACCACTGACCTTTCTGCTACTAGATTAGATAAAAGGAAATATTTCTACTGAAGTGTCTAGTGTATTATTTAAAAGACAATAAGACAGTTATGGGTTTTAATATTGCCAGAATGTGAGTCTTAAAACAGTAGAGTTATGGCAAACAAACTTCTATTTAACTGTCGCTGATCAGAACCGTCCTACTGAGATTCTATAAAGAAATTGAAAAATCCAGAATTAAGTAAGCACTCATGTTGAAAATTAAGCAATGAAAAAATCAGAGAAGATGGAAAAAAAAAAGTTACTGTACAGATGTTATTCCCTTGAATAGAAGAACAAGACTTAAAAAGCAGATAGCTAAATAATTTTATGGCCTTTTATTTAAACAGTGTTTGTACATCACATTCAGCGGGGTATATGATAATATGAAATTACATTTGTTTCTGAAGCTTAGTTCCTGCTACTGTCCCTTTTGTATTTCTGCAGAGTGTTTCTTAAACATACTTGCCAGGCTACTGTATACTGCTTATTATTTGCAGCCTTTCAGAGTCTTATGTTTGTTTGACTATTTTCAGGGTGTGCTGAAGGTTTACATTTGCAGTCATTATCTTCACCAAGTATGTTTTCTTCTACCATTTGTGCATATTGGCTTGTTTCAGAGTTACTCTTGAGTTCTGGACCACTGGGTTTTGCTTTCCTGTTGCTTATTTAGCATTTATAAAAGACTGTGTTGATAAATGTGCAAGGTGACCGATATTTTGGCAGCTGAATTTTCAGTATTTTCCCTGCAAAAGATGAAGGGTAAGGATGGATTTGTAACTTGTCACAGATGGGCTTCCTTCTGGTATTATCATATATCAGTGATATTTTTAATTGTTTTCATTGTGAGAGAGAAAAGTGACGAATCATTAAAAGAATCTGAGAAAATGCATGAACTTTTCAAACAGATGAAGTTAAAAAGAGAGGTCAAACTGGGGGGCTGCCAGCCCTGAAAGTGTCCCTTTAAGTAACATAATGAGATTCCAGTCGACGTTTATGCCCTTTGTGTTTCCTCTAAAAACGTAGCAGGTTCCAGCCTATTTGTAAACGCATTAACTACATTTCCTTCTGTCTTCAAAGGTTACAGATTTGGAAGAGAAGATGAAAGCTATTGTAAGAGAGTGTTTGAGACTTTCAGTCCCATCTTTGCCCTTGTTTTTTACACTCCACAGGCAGCGCAGTGGTAGAATGCACAGTGGGATACTTGCTTTAAAGGCCTCATTTTACCTTTAAAAGCTGTGCTGCTGACAGTGCATTTCTAAAAAGGTCTTAAACTTGAACTGGCAAAAAGGTCTATATACTAAATACAAAGACTTTGATGGTTTTTTTGTTTTCTTTGCCTCTGAAATTTTCAATGGGGTTGAAAGGTCCTGTGAATTGAATGACCTATCCAGCAATAGCTTTTGTCAATGTTATGTGGATTCGAATGAGTCTTCCTCCCAGTAGATTATTAGAGCTGATCATTTGGTTTGGCTGTAGTTTTACATATGTGTCTGAAATATGGCTTTAAGAAAACAGAAGTTTTATTAGAAGCACAGTTCTTCCTTCCCTTTCTTTGTCTTCTTCTTCTTCTGAAACAATTATTAAGAGTGCAGCTATATGCATTGGGACATAATTATGTACAGTAAGCAAGGGTAAAGCAAGCTGTACATGGAAAAATCTATGGAGTTTGAATGGTTGATTGTGTTTGCAGTTATTCAACATTAAATTCCTTTTTTGTTTGTTTGTTTTTCTTACTAGATGCCTAGTACCTATATATTTGGACTGAATTTTGGTGGTTCAAATTAGTTTTCTTTATCAAACCTAGCTAGGATCTATAATAATAGTAGTTCTATTTGTTTGCCTTTTCTGTTGAAGTGTTGTCCAATGCACCTCTGACTAATAGTAATCTGATAGGTCTGTACGATTATTAATATCTGTCTATATCAGATACGCGATATACAATGTTAAAGTTTCCATTTTGAATAGTTCTTTTCTGTTGCTACTGCTTTTTCTAACTTGTGATGGTACATTGAATAAAAGATAAAAATAATAAAAACATCCTAATAGAGAGTGTTCTTACTGAATTCAGCTGTTTTATATTCTTCACAACTGATCTCTGTGCTGTTCATATCAAAGCAGTGCAGGCTGTTATCTCTGACAAAAGACTGATATATTATACGTGTTTGTTCCCTGGGTATATTTAGCTTACTAATAGGCTACAGAGTTATTCTAGGTCTTGAGAAGTTTGAGGTCTGAATTGCGAAGGGCAAGTGTTATCAGCCCCTACTAAAGTCTTCATGAATTGAAAGTGCTCTTCTCCTCGCTAATTTCATATCCATAACCATTATTGACACAGTTCTTCACTAAAATTAATTTTGTAAAAGAGTAGAGAGGTTTTTTTTCTTTCTGCCTTTTCTTTTTTTCCTTATGCTTCTGTCCCTCTAGATAGAAGCCAGGTGAGATTGGCAGTGTCTTGAATGCGAGTTCTTGGGAGAAGCAGTTTTTAGAAGGGAACCCAAAGAACAGCCAGGACATTTCTAGTGCATGTGAGAAGCAATGGCAAGGGCTGGTAAATTTTGTTGGAATGTGTAGTTAAGGCTGGATTCATCTCATCTACTTGAGGTGCCTAATCTCGTATAGCTTAGGCTCTCCTTGTAAGTAGTGGAGAGACTGGCTCCTCCAAATCTTCGTACCAAGATTTGAAATGATCTTATATATCTCTGCCCCCCCCCAACTCCCCCGCCTTCCTTTTCCTAATGCTTTCGCTCTCTGTTTATTACTTCGGGAACTCAGTGTGATACATGCCCAGCATAGGTACAGACATTCGATAACCAGATCCAAGCCTTTGTATTGCAATCATAAAGACACTAGGGTTTGTTTTTTGTTTTTTGTTTTTTTTTTTTTTTTTTTTTTTTTTGATAAGAACTCTAAATCTGAAGGTGGCATGCACTTGTTTAAATACAATCCTACTCAGTATTGCCAACAATACATAGTTCCTACAAACCTCTTGGTTTTCATGGCTATGTTTTCATAATGAACAGTGTGACTAGATTTTCTCATGCAAAATGTCCAGCACTTAGAGATACTGGGCAGGTTTTTTTTTTTTTGTGTGTGTAAGACTAGATTTGCATTTCAGGAAAATTCGCATGAGGTTTTAGAACTGTCAGGAAACATGCATTACTATGTGCTTTAGGAGCTAAAGAATAGACAGGTTAAACTAACTGAATATATAAATTATTTTCTTTTTAAGCTTCAGGCAGAACAATGAGATTTGCAAATATTCATTACGGTATCTGATTTTATTGACAGTATTACAAAGATGTTAAGTAAGTATCTGAGTTAGTCATTTTGATATACTCTGGAGGGAAGATGTTCAGACTTACTAAAAATTCCTTGTAACTTCCTTTGCATTTGTTGTGCGTAGTGAAAAAGATGATCTTGAAAGAGCAGCTCCAGATAAAGCCACTGCCACTTAAAAAATATTTGACAAAATCTGCAGAATGATTAAAACCACCATCCTCTCAATTTTTAGTAAACTTAAAATAGAAAATAATTCTTTTTAGAATAGAAAATGTATGATACCTGCATGAAATGGTTTATTTCATTATGGGGAAAAAATAATCATTACAAGTCAATTTTTAATTATTTACTTTTATTTTTAAAAGGTGAGAATGAATATAACAGCAGAAAAAGAAAATATTAAGTGTAGACAGCTGCAGGTGTTTTTAGGTATGCTCTGGAAATGTGACCGAAATGTAAATAGAACCAAACACTTGACCATTTGGCTTCAATAAGTTGTTGGATATAATTATAATTGATTTATCGTGTCTTTATAGCAATGGCTTATTTGCCAGCTGGCCACAGTTTACATGAAATAATTTACTATAGGTTGTCTACTGAACAGTGTACAGGTTCAAGTTTAACTTCTCGATTTCACAGGTTCTCTAGCCATTCACTCTGTGTCATGTAACATGTTCTTGGCCAGGTCTTTCATTTGTGCTTCCTTAAGTGTTTTAAAATAAGCAAGTATATTTTAACAAAATATATTTAACAAATTATTATTTAGCAAATAATAAAGCATGTATTAGTTTGGGACAAGTTTTTATTTACTCAAGTAAATGCATGAAACGATTAACAATGTTATCATAGGTCCTACAGTCACATTTGAAGAGGCATAAATAGGACATGTCTGTACTTAGCTATAAGGCTTCATTACTATACAAATAGTTGCAGATAATTTATGTGCTACTTCACTTGGCCCTTGACCAGCATCATGGTAACAGGTGCTGTGAAAGAGATGTATAAGATAGAGCAAGCGAATCTTGTATTTAGAAAATCCTCTCTCTCTGCTCCATCTTCCGCTTAAGAAATCCTCAGGTTGAACTTCAGATGTTTGGCACAGACTACTAGTAAAATAATGGTCTCCTGCAAGTTTCTTGTCTGGGTCACACTTCAGATTCCAATCCCTGTGTTCAAGACTGTTCAAATCTGGGACAGGCTTAAGGCCATCTTTAATTGGTAGCTTTGTTTTCCACAACTGACATTGCTCCAACATTGCTGACAGCCATGAACATCCAACACAAGGAGGATTAGATGTCAGACGTTCCTGACCACTTGACTTTTCACTTTAAAATTGGATGGAGGGCAGGGGGAACCCAACAAGAAAAAAGTAGTAAAGTCCAGGGAATGTGTGAGCGGCATTAGAGCACACTGGAGACCAAAAATAAGCTACCAGTGTCATTAGCTACCTTCTGAGCTACTGGTTCTTACCTTTGTACCCAGGTCTCCGAGGTGGAAGGCTAATAATTTCTTCAATTCACTGTCTATTCTTTTGAAAGCTCCAGAGGTTAAGGTTATTGAGGAGTGATGATGGCAATCTCTTCTAATGTTTAAACTACTGTTAAATTGGAATTAGATTCTAAAGTTGACAGTTTGAAACTGATGTGGATTTGTACCTTCATCACCTTCTCTTTCGGCTGTCGACCCGAAGCACTGTAAAGCCCTGCTTCGGTAAGCAGCTGTAATCACAGAGGGGTTAAAACCGTAACTTCTGTGCTTTTTGTTCCTACTCTCTGATTCCTCCCCTCCCTTGTGTCTTTTTGCTTTAATATGGGAAGACTTTGGTAATTCTTGATTTACTGGGTGTTGTGTGTTAGGGGGAATTAACCTCTCCCTGTCCAGAAGCCCAGATGCAGAAGCGGGTAGCCTCGGCGCTTGGGGTTTTTGGGCATTCTTTGTTGGGGAAGGGGAGAAGGAAGGCTTAACACAGAAGCGTTGCTGTAGGCACACGTGGATGCTTTGAGTTAACCCATCTCTTCCAGCGGAGTGCGTATTGAACCCACTGACTGCAGCTGACTCCTTCTGATGCCGTATCCTTCTTTTGTATTTTGAGTCTCCAGCAGTCTGCTGGTGCTGGGTGTCAGATGTCTCAAGGGATGTGAACTATTCACGTCCCTTTGCAAGCTCTATTAGGTCCATCCACAGTATTCTCATCTGCTTGAGGTGAGCTTAGGATGTGAATTTAGATTGCGTATATGGCAACATATTGGAGTTAGTATTGACTTCAATTAGACTTGTATTAGCCTGGGGAACTTGGGCAAAGTATTCCTTAATTAAAATGAAGCAACTGTGATCCCCAAGCAGAGAGTCCAACCTTGTTCTGCTCTCGTAAACATGCACTCAGTGTTTGATACTGTCTTGAAATCAGAGGGGGCTGAGGAAGATTAAAGTAGTTTCTCATCTCAGCTTTATGGATGGGAAAAATCATAAACTGATTCTAGTATTAACAAGTTTTGCCTAAAACTTTCAATAAAGAATGATTATTTTTTTCAGGGTGATATTACCTGTTTTCACATATGTTAGTATAAAAGAAAGTAGTGGGTTTTAGCTGTCTCTCTCACCAGGCGGTGCATACTGTTTGCAAATTAGTGCCACACACTTGATACTCCCTATGGATTTTATGGCGTAGAGGTATCATTCATGAAGTGCCAGACATGTCATTTTGTAGGCTCAGGTTTCAGTATCAAGGTGAAGATTTGCTTCAACATGGCATGAATGATGCGCAGAGATAACTATTTTAGTTAAAAAGGTTAAATGAAATGTCAGTTACTGTTACTGTGAGATTTCAGTCACCAGTTAACTTTGACTGTTCTGATACTGTAAATAGTACAGGGACTGAGCTTTCTGAATAGCCATCCTTTCAGTTAATAAATTAGATCATCTCAATGGTCCACAAAGTGCATAGAAAATACTATTTGCAAAGATGTGAGTAACTGTTTCTAAGCAGCTGTGACATTTGTTCACTTGTAAAAATCTAGGTGGTTTGTTGGGGTTTTTTCCCCCTTTTTGGTGTTCAGGTAAAAAAGAAGGCATACATTGAAATAAAACTAATTCAGCATTTATGATTATGTTAGATTGGACTTTTCAACTTTATATTTATTTTTAAAATGAAATTCTTATGCAGTCAAGTAATAAAAAATAACACCAGATAGAGGAATCCCAACAGAAAATAAAATAGATCTGTGTCAGGGAAGAAAAGTTAAGCTCTTGTTTTGCTAAAGGTGTAGTTCACCTGTTTCCTAGGATAGGGAGATTCAGAGACATCTGCAACATTAAAGGGAGTGGGAGGAATTCCTTTCTGTTGCTATTTTTATGAGAAATTAGGTATCTGAAAATATCTATATAGCAAACTGTTTTGGCTTAAGTCTTAATCTTAAGTTACTAAAAAATATTTTTTTAAAAAATTTTGTGAAAATGTGTTGAAATAAGCATTTTGGTAGTATGACTGTTTTAAAAAACGTGAGCAAGCGGAAAACAATACATGGCGGTTAAGTTCAGTGTCAAATCCTGCTTGTTTTAATTTTGCAGAGTTCCCATTGACTGACACTAGGGGATTCTTCTAAGTAGGGTTTTGCATAGAGCTCTGTGAATAATGGAGCTTGCATTTGAGAGAAATAATTCTTCTCACACAAAATTTTAAGGAGGGGCGTTTCCTGTGGGTGGAAAAAAATAGCATACTGGTTTTATTCTTTCAGACACAGGCATATTGAGAAACAGTTCTGTAAGTGAGAAATTTCTAGATCCAGATTCAGGGATCAATTTTAAAGCCTTGCTCTAAAAATAGGAGGTAGAGACCAAATATGATGTCTTACTTGTGATCTCTTCTTCCAATTTTCTTTAACAGCTGATAGTAAAATAACTTTACATCAGGACCACGGGAAACAATGCAATTCATTCTTTCTGATTTGAAGTCAAGTGAAACCTTGTTTTGCTGCTGATTGCACATAATTTAGTGTTCAAGGAAGATAACTTCTGAACTTATTTTGGGCCAGTTGCATTTATTACTAGGCTTTTGGTACTGCAGGAATGGGTGGTGTTTCTCTGGCATTTGCTTACTTACAAAACTTACTAAATTATTAAGACACAGGATTTTTTCTTAATAGGTAAAATTTTGCAGCAGTTAGGTCAGAAATAAAATGGCCAAACTAGAATAATGTACTTTAAATGGCAGAATGTAAGTGAAAGAAAATGGGAAAATGAAAGAATATAGATGTTCTGGTGTGAAAACCCACTATATTTTTATTGACTTTGAATTGCATTTGTTAGTTGTGTCAAATCTAGCATATATGGCAATTTGTTCATCTGACTGATGTGAAACCCATCATTCATTCCTTTTCCCTTTTTTATTGCTTTAGTGTCACATACTTCACTATACAGTAACTAGACTGTGGTCTCTTTTGGATAGCTTCCTCTGAGTTTGTATGTTGCATGTTATTTTGAGGCTTTTGGATGATGTACTGTAAATGTAATAACAGTAAAAGCAAAATATTTTCTGTAGTCTGAACTGGATTCATGGGCTATTGTTATGCATAGTTGAACCTGAGAACCAGCTGATTCACATTCCTTCTGGGCATGGGACCCTTTTTAAGATATTGTAGTGCAACAGTGGATTATCATGGCTGCTATTTAAAAAAAGGAGGAAAAAAAAAAAAAGAAAAAAGGTTTGTTGTGATGTACAAGTTACTATTCCCAGAGTGCATTGCAGCATGATTCTAAAAGATGACTTTTTGGGGAAAGGAAGAGGGATAGCAGGCAGAGTGGGTGTTTGAAAGCTGGAGGGTGTTTTTGTTTGTTTAATGAAAATCTTAAACCTTTTTAAAAAATTGAGTTTTTTAAAAATTGAGTTTTTAAAAAATATTTTGGTCAAAATCCCAGTTTGGATATTTTTTTTTATCCTGTTCTTCAACAATCAAGTGGTTTGTTATATCATGACTTCCATGCTAAATGCAGGAGGCTGATAACTAAACAGACACTATTCTCTGTGCAGGTTTTCTATGGATTACAGATAAGGAAGTTGCCAATTTCTTTGTCATTATAGATAAAGCTTTTGGGGTTTTTTTTTTGGGGGGGGGGGGGGGGGTTTTTTTGGTTTTTTTTTTTTTTTTACTGTAAAGACACTATTTATTTAAGTCCTTGCTGTCGAGAGTATGGATTTACTTGTTCATTCAGTGGAGGTAGGTTGTCTATCAGACATGTTTGCTTCCCCTGGAACATCCTTTTGGTTCACCCTGGTTAAAATGAACAGGAAGAAAACAAGATAACACCAAAGTTATTGGGTATTTATTTTTACGAATTTCCAGTATATAAGATATTTTAAAATGTTTTCTATGGTTATACAAAAAATGGAAATGAATCTGTACTTTTCTCTGTGGTTAAACTGCCAAGCTTGAGATTTGAAGTTTTATGAATCCAGGTTGTGTGTGTGTTTGTTTATTAAATTCTGTGGTTTTCTAGAGATTTATCTTGCTCATATCAAGATGTCTGGCTACGATGATGGTAACTGGTAGAGGTTGGGATTCAAATGGTATTGGTAGCCTCTGTAGTGGCAAAAGTGTATCATGGGGAAAAAGTAAGTCTTGTCTTTTTTTTTGTCTAAGCTACATCTACTCACTATAATTCTGGAAAGGCTCTGAGATTTTGGGGGCGTGAGTTGGATACAAGTCTTGTGTGATTAATCATTGTGACAAAAAAAAATGAAAACAATGGATCCAAATATGATTCTTGCTTTCAGCATCAATAATAAAAATAGAGAGAGCGTTTCCAAAATTGTATTCAATCTGAATTATAACAGGAGTGCCTATAACAAAAGCACGCTCTCTGTAATCTTGCATGACTAAGATTTAAACAAGAACAATTGATGAGGATGGTTTCTTCTCTCCCAATAATCTTGCAAGTACAATAATGCTAAGGAAGTTTCAGATTCAGAAGCATTTCAGCTGACAATATAAACCAGTTTATAAAGCTATTCTTATTCCAAACAACCTTTATGAGTCTTCTAAATATCTTCATATATCACAGTACGTTATCATGGCTCATTACGTGCCATGAATGGCATAGTGTAGTGACTGTATATACTTTCTGAATCATACTAATTTTGAGAGACTAGCACTCTTGTGCTACTTCCCCCCTGGTAAAAGCTATATTTGCATTAGATTTTATTATCTGCTACATCAAGTATTTGCTCTGACATACATTCCACATTCTTTTTACTGTCACATTTTTTGCCTCACTGGACTCCCTTGAAATACTGTGTCAGCAGGATGTTCAGATACATTTGGTAAAATATCGTTACAAAAATATCTGCTTGTATACTACTGAGAATAAACAAAGTTTCATTCAGACATTTGATTTATGAAGCTCTATACATAATCTTAAAAAGATAGCATATGTCCAATCTTTCAGTCAGTGTCATAAAATACAGTTCTGACATGTTAGATGTAGCAAACTTGTCCTGCATAATGCTCTTAAATGTGTATAATCACCTGATCTTGGTGCAAGTTGTAAGGTCTAATGTGTCTATTCCAAAATCTATAGCCATTAAAACATCTGAATGATGTCATCAGTGATTTGGGGTGAAGATATGCAACAGCGGGAGAACAGAGAGAAAATCTTGGCTATCTAATTGCCATTGGCTTGAACAGCATCAGTGATAACTCTTCTCAAGCTCATAGACTGAGATCAGCACATGAACTCAGAAACAGCACTCCCTAAATATCTGTATGGAAATAAACACAAAACTCGAACTCGATGTCATAGCAGGCAGACTCATAACATGCCAGTGGACCTGCAGTAATCTGTGAGTTTTCTGCTGAAGGTGGTACAAATTGTACAACTTTTTTCTTTTGTCAGTTGATGTATGGAGGATATTTTTGGATGCTATTTCTATTGACTTAAACTTTCTGCTGAATGTTAAATATGTCTCTCTCTCTGGTGTGCCTCTGCTGCATCTTTGTACCATTTTCATCTTGGTACCTGTAACCTCCTTTTAAAAAAAAAAAAAGTAAAAAAATTCTCCAGTAACTAATTTGTTTCACACAAAGTACGTTCGCTGATACTGCTTGAAATTCTTTCTTGCCCACCTTCTGTCTTTCTCCATGGATGTTGTCATTATTGCTTTTCCTCTTAAAAGAGAAACTTATGGGAGGTATTCTTAGCGTCCTTCATGGAAGTGGTACAGAAAACATGTCAGCAATTAGATTTTTGATTTTGAAATTTGGGACTATTTTGAGGATGGTAGTGCTGTGAAGAGCTTTGGTTTGGGAAAGAAGTATATGTGCTCTTCTTTCTCTCATGCATGCTAGAGAATGCTTTCTTTGTGTCTGCTTGGGTGATTATTAAATCTGTCTGTGTACAAAATGGAATGATACTTTCTGTGCACTGGTGTCAGTATCTAATTTATAGTTTTTTTCATTCTGAGAGTGCCAAATTAAAAAAAAAAAAGAGAGAGAAACTGAAAATTATTGAGTTCTTAATGTAACAGTGAGAGAAGTTTGGGAGATAGAGGAAACGGCAATTTCCCAATACCACAGAGCATTTGTTTTAATGTTCCCTCTTTTCTCATCTATTTGGAACAGGAACTTTTTATTCTTTCTCCATCTTAAGACAGTTTATAGTTTTTCAGTCAGCGGTGAGCCAGGTCATAAAGTGAATTTACCTGATCAGATGTTGAGGAATCTCTTTCAGTGGTCTTTGGGGGACTTCTGGTTTAGCTCCTCTGGCTTCCAAGCTTTGTCACTGTGGTCACACTTTCAGCTCTGGGGAAAAGTCTTTTGGGAAGAAATAAGCAATCAAAAGGGTTGCTTAAAAAAAGACTTACGAAAAGTTTACAAGCAAACCTGTTCTCTGCCTCTTTTCAAAGTGTTTTGTTAGAAAGTAAAATCTTAGACCAGTTCTACTCTGCTGAATTCTAACCCCTTCATTATGTGTTGTCCGTTGTACAGCTTTCTATTAATTTTGATGAGGTTGGATGTCTCTGAACTGTTTAGTTGTATAACCAAGGTGAAAGTTAAGAATGCTGGTTTGTTCAGTTGTCTTTTTTTTTGTTGTTTGTTTTTTTTTTTGGTCATAGCTGCAACTCTTAAGTAGCAAAGCCTACGGATATGGATACGCTTGCCTATATGAAAACAACCAACAGCTGGTCAAAAGGGAGAGGGTGTAAAGGCCATACTAATCTATCCAGAATCAGTGTGTTGCTGGATTATTTTACAATTACCATCATTACAATAGTCACATGTTTATCATATGTAGATCATAAAGTTTGCTGATATTTAATTATTTCAAGCAGCAGAACATACTGTTTGTTATTTTGTGCATAATTCCAGAGGTTTTGTCATGGATTCTTGAGATTCATAGAAATTGCAGTGGTTTTCCTTGAGTCTTAAAACTGTAGGAACTACTCTGTATATATTTGCACATCTTTCTAAAGGACTTTTTAATGTGTTAATAAAAGAGCTAAAAAACCCCCACCAAAACAGAATTTCATATATGACTTTACAGTATAAATTATGTATGTCAGTCTCAAATATTTCCCAGTAACTAATGCATCATTAGTAGATTATCCTTCAAATTGATGTCCCAGAAGAGGTAAATTTTTCAGGCAAATTTTTGAATATTCAGTATTTTTTCCATGAAATGTCAAAAGAAACTGACATATTATGAGAAATAAAAGTGCCTTCAAGCAAGGTGGTTACCTTATGTTTTTCTCTGAGCAGTCATCAGTTTGATATTTACAGAAAAAAATTGACAGTTTGATTTTTTCTTTTTTTTTCTTTTTTTTTTTTTTTTCCCTCCCAATTCCTTGAACGCTGAAAAAGATTAAAAGCCTTGAAGGCATCTAATACCATGATTTAACCTTTGTTTACAAACAAAAGCATGATATATTATTCTTACAAAGTCAACATTACTATGGTCTTCCTTTCTAAAATTTTTCTTTTCAACTTCTGAAGATATTCACACTTTCTTTTTTTGTTTCAGCCTCACCTTAAAATCTCCATATTTTTACCTTTTCAGTGACAGAACTGACCAACTTTCTCTGTTTTGTTTCTTGTATTATCTATAGGCAGGATAAAATTTTTTTATTCTTGGGAAAAAATACAGTGCTGCTGACAGATTTTTTTTGTCTCTTCATAATTGCAAGAAATTTGCCAGTTCTCACAACTGGGCAAAAGGATAGGCAAATTATTTATAAAAATCTTTCAACTTGATAGTGCTCATATATTCATTACAAAGAATAGAAATTATATAATTTCTTTGTTGAACAAGGGAATTTGAATTTGTACAGGTATTTTATTAATTATTCAGGGTTTTTTTGTCTCAACCTCTCTAGAGTTTGGGCCATCCAGTCAAATGGTGCTTTTCAGAGTAATTATATTACATGAGTAACATCTAGAGGATAGCAAGTACTCAGAGATGGATAAAATGAGCTGCATGACACAAGGCAAAATACAGGTTGATATAAATTTGCATGACATGCTTATACAAAAATTACAAATAAATTAAAAAATAAATTTTAAAATAAGCCTTTGTATAATTTACAAGTTAACTGGAAAAAGGACTATATTTTTCACCTGCAGTTTCCTCCCATTCAGTAATCGCTACGCCACTTTACAAGTAGAGACACTGGAAGAATGTTCTGAATAAAGCTGATATACTTATCACTTTTAAGCTCCGTGTTATTTTACTAAGAATATGTGACAAAGTTCGTCCAGAAATGAATTCTAGCTGCAGCCTAAACATAAAGATTTCACTTGTTCTTAGGTTTGGGTTGGTTTGTTTTGGAGATTAGGAGCTATGTCTTCAGCTTTGCTGAGATCTGTGGAGCTAAGCTGATTTTCACCAGTTGATATGGCACAAGGATGTGGGCTCTATGTGGATCTATTCACGAGGAAAAATAGGCCAGATTGTCAATGAGAAAACAACATCGGCATCTTATTCTTTTGAAATCATCTGGGTACTCCAAAGGGAGTTAGTACACCCATATCCAGATACTTGGAGGTCCAGCTGAAAAGAGGACCAGGCTGTGGGTGGCGTAAATCATATCCTCGGCGAAGTCACGGGAGCTGCGCTGCTTGTATTGACTAGGCATTTGGCACAATGAGGCTGTTAATAAAAGGCATGACTTCCTAGATACGAACTGCAGTGTGGAATAAAATGAACAAAGTAAACAAACAAATATTTGACAATGAACAGTTCAGTGGATAGAAAAATATTGAGAAGGGCTTAAATATCAGACTGAATATTACTGCAGCAGCAGACGTGGTGTGCTCTGGTGTGCAAGACCTTCACATGTGACTTGGAATAAATTTTGAGGCTGTAAACTGACAAGGAAGGAAAAAATGGAAGCAATTCCATAGCATGCAAGTCAAAATATACTCCAGATTAAATAGGCTTGCAACACTAGAATGCACCAAGTGATTAAAATAATTAAAGGAGCGCAATTGAGATATAAAGACGGAGATGAATGTTCTTAGCGAGAGCAGTGTAGCATTCATTCTCCTAGTGAAAGATGCATAGCAGCCTTTGTCCTCAGAGATAAGAACATAGTGCCAAACCTCCAGTGAGAGCTGCCTAGCAACTAACCTGTCTAGTGAGGGCAATGCAGAAGTTAATCTCTTTAGTAAGCAAGTGTAGCTATTAATTTAATTAGTAAAGGCAGTGTACCATGAATCAGTATGGTAAACCAGCAAATTTTTTAATGAAGATTTTCGAAATTCTAACCTTGAGTGGTCACATCGGGGATTGCCTCCCTATTACAGTGGGACAGTCTAAACCTTATTAAAAGTAAGGTTCAGAATACTATGTCCATACTGTCCTATGAGAGTCGCTGCTGAAAGAGAAATTGGCTTTTCGAACACCAACAATAAGCAAGAATTTCTTTTTATTTTAGGCTGGGAGAGAGTCTTAAAAGACTGGAGGTCCCAACAGCCCCTCCATGCATTTCTCACCCCTGTGATCTCTTCTGACTTGTGTTCTAGCTATTAGATGATGATGGCTCCTGAGAATAGTGGTAGATACAACCACTCTGGAATGGGGAGCACCTGTACGAAGTTCTCTGTGGTATTTGGAGAACTCCATGTACTAGTCAGACATACTTCCACTTCAGAGAAAAGTAGAAAATTATTTAAGGAAATCCACTTATTTGAGTTTTTGTGATCAAAATGAAGACTTTCTTCTAAATCCAAGGAGGAATGTAATGATATTTGGCAGATATATGCTAAATATTTAGGCTTCTAGAAATACTATTAAATATTTCTAGTTTCCATCCCTGAAAACTATACTGTTGGAAATTAGGTAATGCAATGGTATCTAATTTACATCATTTGAGCTGTGACTGAGATGTGAAGTTTTTTGCCAAATAGCCTGAAGGTGTCTTTCCCTCAAAAAAAACCCCAAATGAGACACCTGATGTTTGGTGCAAACTTGTGTATGCTAAAAGCAAAAGTATTTGCTATTCATAGTTTTGTAAGGTCCCCTGCCAGTCCTAGAGAAGGCGGCAAAGCGATGTGTCCGATGGTTACTGTGAAATCTCCTGAGCTGTCACTCTGGTTGGGTGACAAAAATTTTAAATCACAACTTACATGTCAAAGAGCTTGGAACATGTGCATGTTGTATTGTATGCGGGTATATAATTTATTTATTCTATGAAAATACCCTTTAATAAAGAGTCATTTCTTCACTTAATTCTGTTTTTAAGACAGAAACAAGTGCATGTTCAATAAAAACTCCAATGTAAGGTGCTTTTCTAATGGATGAATGAAGTAATTTCAGTTTCCTGTATGTAACTAAAATCTGTCTTTTACCTGTCGCTAACCAGAACAGTAAAGATTATTCACTGGAGGATTTCAGAGAGCACTTGAGACTATAAATCAGTCTTGTAAGGTACTTGTGATTTGAATTTGACTAGAAACAGTGATGAATGTTATTAGCACAATGGGATTAAAGGAAAAGAATTAAGCAGTTAGTGTTACTTATGCATAACATACATACATACATATGAACTTATGTGTGGGTAAGTGTGCACACCTATTATTTTTTCTGTAAATAATTTTCTGGCCTTAATAAAGCAGTGCAGTTTGGTTTTTTTTTTTTTTTTTTTTTTAATTAGTTAATGGCATTGTCTGTATCAGCAGATAGTGAAAATTGGTGCAACAACACTAGCTATTTGTGTGCTTGGCTCTATGACAGTAATAGGTAATGGTCATCAAAACAGTACTGGTTTCCTCTGACCAAAATGAAATGTACGTAAAGAGATTTTTATCTTAGATGTCCAGCTGCCTATTAGTGACGTTGTTCTTTTTTCCCCTCTCCCATACACATATACTGAATCAGACAGGAATTAAAGCTTCTAAATACTCAGCAAAAGTTGCTCAAAAATCCTGAAAGATGATGGTTAGAGCAGATCTTTTTAGTTCTCTATCCTTTTTTAATTTCAGCACTTAGTGTGAATTATTACAATGAATGTGCTATGAATTCCTACCAGTGAGTGAGCAGACGTGAGCTCTACAGAACAGGTGAATTTAAATGGCATTTTGAATGAAGAGGATTGTATTTCACCGCTACATCTGTATTTTAGCTGATGAAGTTTCAGTAAAAGTTGGTGGCAAGAAATTTTGTTCTACACTTTAATATTTTATTGCCAACAAATATGTTTTTGAGTTATTCTAATAACTTTATTCATATGTTAAATAAATCATTTAAAGAGGTGCTTTGTGTTGTGGGATAGATTCGACATTTATGAAAGGTAAGAATCCTTTTTAATTACTGAGTGCAAAGCAGACCCCAAAATGCTTTGAGTGCAATTCTGGCTTCAGTGAAGCCTATGATAAAGTGGTCTCATTTAAGGGCCAACATGTAATTCTATGTATTCTTAGCTGCTTAGGAAAAATGTTGGTGTTTGGTTTTGTTTGTTTTTCTCCCCTCACTAAGAATTCACAGCTGCAAGTATTCTGTCATGTAGAATAAACTAGTATGGATCTTGGTGCATCAAAGCAAAGTTTTGACTTCATTATGCACAGCTTAAGCGTGAGAATGATAACTATGTATACGGTCCTTCTACAATGACTTGTAAGTTGAAAAAATCCTTACTATTGGCATAAAGCATAAATTAGTACTTACGTAAGTTTCTCAGCTAACATTGACCATGCTTTAGTATTAAAGGGTGTTAAAATACATATCCCAGTCTTGCAATGGGACGTTAGTCCAGCTTCCTTTTGTTAAAGCTATATGTGTAGTTAATATAAGGATTTGAAAATACTGAAAATTTTGAAGACTTGTGACACCTAAAGGCAAATACAAACCTTCCCCTTTTATCCTTTTTTCCTTCCTTTTATCCTTTTTTATTATCTCATGATGAAATGCTGCTCCATGTTTTTGTACATCTGAGCATGCTGGTGCTAGTAAAGCCGCTTCATTGTAATTATCATTGACTTTTTTTACACCAGGTTTTGGTATGCTGCTTCTGTCGGGCTTTGCTTTAAGAGTACAGCTGTATTGTTGCCTGCTATTTTGCACTGCAGCATGAATTTATCTTTTCACCATCTTTGTAAACATGACACTACCTTAAAAGTTTATAGACTGAAGATGGGAGCTCCCAGTTCAAACCTAAACCAATTGTAATCATGCCTGATAGCACTGCTGCAGTTTAGAGGTTTGTTACTATTTCCATTACAATCCCCTGTTCCTAGCAGTGTAAGTGTTTGCTCTGGGGTGAAACATGTCATAAAAGACACATCAAGGGAGCAGTTTTGATTTTAAGTTTAGAAACACAAACCCCAAACATTTTTCAATCAAAGAAAGGTAAGGAAAGGAAGTTTTCAACTTTCAGCTGCTTTTATACACTTCTGAAACTTGTAACTATCTCTTTTATAGTGGTGAACAGCTCAGGGGGAGGGGGAAATGGAAAAAGAGTGACAGCAAGAGGGTATAGAACAATCATTTCATGATTTTATTTTATTTGTTTTGTAAGACTTCTGGGAAATGGTAAAAATCTGTATTACCAGATAACAAATCTCCACAGGAGACGTCTAAACAGTATCTTCACAATCATATAGGGAGTGAGTATGCAGTTCCCTAGTTACTAAAAGATAGTTACCAGTGCATGTAGAAAAACACAAGTGCATCATTTTATATATTCACATTTTTAGGATGCTTTTACAAATATGCCTCTTGCTGGTGCTTAGCTTGATTAAGAACTGCAGGAAGCCAGAAGAAATGTGTCTGCCGTTAACAGCTGCAAATTCAGGAATCTGTTAATCAATCCAGATTGCCTTTGCTCTGCCTTTGTATCACCAGCTTCCACCATTTTATAAGAGGTCTCAGGCCACTTGGTGCCAACTTCTTCAGTCCCCAGATCTTGAAATCATGTGTTAACAATAACTCACTGCACACCCACATGAACAGCTTTTTCATGTGAGTAGCTCTATTGAAAGAATTACCCAGAGGAGCAAAAGCACGCTCGCTCAGATGTGTTTGCCAAACAGATCTTATCACTGTTCTTGTTTTTATATCCAGTAAAGAAGATTATTTGTCTTTCACTGAAAAAAAGAATAAAATAGGAGGAGGGAAAAAAAAGCAGCGGTGTAAGCACATATTACGTGACATTTAAATATGAAACTCAAATGAATCCTTGTCCGTCGAGGTCTGGAACTGGGAGTCATTATTCTTAACACCATAAAGATATATTTTTACTAAAATAAACCAAAAATTACTGGATACGACCTCAAACTAAGCCTAACCCTTAAATTACTATTGTAAAAATCAATCTGAAGGTTCTTCCTTGGTAACGACTGAAAGCAAAGACAGATGCTACTATCAAATTCTGACCTTGAGATTTACCTCATCATAGTTTCAGACCAACTGGGAGAAGTCAGTGTTACAAAATGATATTAAAGCTGCTGTAGAGCATTTATAAATTGATATAATTTATGCCATCAACTTCACAGTAAAAAGGTTTAACCTCCTGCTTTAAAGAATGATCATCAAATTATCTCTCATATCCTTGAAAGAAGTTATTTTATTATTGCAGAGAATGTCTTCAATTTTTTAGGTATGCCGAGGTGGAAAAGTCAAACTTTATAAGAGTGAGAAATTAAATGTGAAATTGGCCTAACTATATTGTCCGAAGCATAAGATTTAGGAGTTTGAGGATATTTAATGCAGCTGTGATACTCAAGGCCCTATAAAACCTCTGAGGTCATTTCAATATGGAAGACCTTACCTGATGAATTGCAAGATTTTGCTGGCTGGTTCCTTCTGAACTTAATGAGAAACACGTGTGTGTTTATCTGGTTATGTTAATAAAACAAGGCTGACTGTCAGGAGCAAGTTGATTAATGGAAACATAAAATCACAAATTTTTCTCATATTTCTCATTGACATTCAGTTCACAGCTACATGTAACATTTAGCACTTGTCCTGCAGGGCTGCTTGTCTTTGGTGCTCGCAGAATCCCTGAGGACTGTAGAGTCTCGTGTTTTCAGTCTTCACCTTGGATCTTTCACAGTTTGAAATGGAGTATAAAGCTGCAAGAATGCAATGCACTACTACAGTGCTTGGGCTTGCAGAAAGATTGATTTATTTATTTTAAATCACTTATATGAAATTTTCTGTTTTTACCAACCCAACATGTTATTTGATTTCTGGAAAAACACTTTATTTCTGAATCCGAGCAGCCCCGTATGGCACCATTTAGATTTTTCCCATGGAGACGGCTGGGGACTTGCACTTGCCTTTGCCTCTTCCGTCAGCGCACTGGGAGCGCAGAAGTAGGGAAGAGTAAAGAGGCTATGTGAATCTGCGTGGCACTGAGGTCTCGCGCTCGGGAGCATCCAGGGGGGAGCTCCAGATGGGGCGGGCAGTCCCCTGTGCGCACACCCTCCTCGCAAGGGAAGATGGAACCTGACACTGATGCTGAACAAAAAAGACCTTCTTGTCACAGTATTTCCTCTTACTGCAAGCTGATTGTTTATATAAGGTCTCTTGAAACTTTCAGGAAAGTGTTGTCGTTGATCAATGCTTAACTAAATAGGAATTAGGTCTTTTGCTTTCGCTTTTATCTGCACTAAAAATGTCTTTTTACCTTCTGTGAGGGATGTTGCCAGCTCTAAGAGATTGATTTAAGGCTCATATTAAAGAAAGGGATTTGGGACCTGATCAATGAAACACCTGAGCTAAGACTTCAGTGAGGAATGTGAATCATTTTGACAGGTTGTAAATATTAAAATTGATATGAGCTCAGAGACATCATTTTTTTGTTAACTGGAGCAAAAGAGTCAATGTAGAAACAGATTAGAAATTGAGTTGGAAGTAGAAAATGTTGTCAAGTTTACTTTTCTATGACTTATCAGATGCATCTATCACTGTCATGAAAAAAGGAACTGGAATTATCAGGAGGGAAGGGCTACTATGTAACAAAATAGCACAACAGTTATTATAAATGGGGAGAGGGAGGGAAGGGAGTGTCCAAAGGAAGATGAACTTTTTTGGAATAAAATAGCTCAGTAAATTTTCTGATTAAAAAAGCAATATTTGGGATAAAACATTTAAAATAAAGACCGTGCACAGAAGTCCAAGTCAATGGCAATGGTTGCAGTCTTCAAAAGCGACCAGGACTTCCAGTATTACTTTTCTGCAGCATGAAGGATCAAGGAAGAACCGATAACATCTCCTATTTTGATTAATTCCTTAAAAAAAAAAAAAACCCTCTGCTTTCTCTGAGCTAGGGCAGATATTTAAACAGCATTTTTTTCATTAAACAAAATAAAACTTCTAAAGTTAGTTTATGAGTGGTGTGTTGCCAGATTGGACATGTGCATTATGTAGGGCAGGATCTATCCTGCATGCAATTCCCTTCAGTGTTTTATTAATGACTCATGTGTTGGCATTGAAAGCACTTTTCTCCTATTTGTTCATGATGTCAAGCCTGGTAGGGCTGCAGTTATTTCTGAGATTAGAACAAGAAAGTTTGCCTCAGCAGGTGGTTTGGTTCCCCCCCCCCCCCTATTTTTTTCCCCTTTTGAATTGCATCCTGCTGACAAATGCTATGCTTAGATAGGAATAACCAGGCAATAATTTCTCAGAATATAGGGTTTAGAGTGAATTACAAACTGAGCCTACATCACCAGTATTATGTTATTGAAGGAACAGAAAACATCATATTTTCATGTATAAACAAAACCATCTAGATTAAGCTGTTTTCTTCACTCAGCGCTGAGGTCATCCCATTGCTTGTTTTGTCCATTTTGGCCATGCAGGCACGCTTCTAAAAACAAATCTAAACTTTCTGCTGGTAAAGATAGTTATGCACCTGTGTAGATTGTCCAATGAGATGAAGGAATCACTTTTAGTCAAATATCTGTCACGAACATGCAAGGAAAGTAGTGTCTGCTCTCAGGCAAAGTGTGGACTGTGTGACTTTTACAGCTTTTTCCAGAAATGTTCTCTGGGTTTTGCATGAAATTAGGTTGTTCTCCACAAAATCCAAAGGCACTCTGCAGACTTTTTTCCCTGCAGAACTCTCTTTTAAACCTTTTCTGGCTGCCTCTGATAATAAGCCTCTGTTATGCTTTTATCCTAGTGCCACTGGTAATTACTCTTATGGCTCCTGTTATTTTGATGGTATTGATATAAAGACAGTGAGCTATTTGTTATTCTGTTCACAGCTTCTAGACAGAATTTACCACTATGGGACTTGTTTGACTCTTACTGTAGGCCACATGTTGTACTGTAATCAGCTCATTCTATTGCAGGGAAAAAGTAAAAATCCAGATAGCTGTCTATAAGGTGAGATATTTGTACATGTTTGCTGGAGTTTTCATAAGAGAATATTAGCAGTGTTTTGATTGACCTAACTGGAAAGATATATTTCTTGAGGGGAGATGCTCGCTAGTTTCTGTTAGGACAAAGAATCACTGATATTTCTTATTTCTTGTGAAGATGATATTTTCTGCCAGGGGCAGGTAAGTGGGGCAATTAGAGTATCCACCACTTTCTCCTGCTACTCTCTGCGTATGGTGTTCACCTTCCTGAGTATGAAACTAATAAAGAAATTCTCTATTCCATCTACAAGGGAAGGGTGGCAGTTATTAAGTGAGCAAGCCAGCTGATGATGCTTAGCTATTCAGAGGAGGAACAGCTCTTGAAAGGATGGTGAATTAGGCCTGGCTACAGCTCAACAGTTTTGAGAAGAACAGATTTAGCCAAGAGGAAGGAAAGGATGAGTGCTCTTGATGATTTAATGAGGCAGATGGTTTATTGTTTTGAAACTGAGCTACTACAAACTGCCATGTTTTAACTTTATGTTTAAAGCTAATTTATTGTTTTTAAAGACTGGACTGTAGTTCTTGTTAGTCTGTTGCTGTAGCAATATTTATGTTCATGTCAAACAATTGACAGCCCTTTAAAATATACAATATAATTTAATTGAGGTAAGATCAGTACAGTCCATCAAAAATTTAAGTGCTCCATAAAAACTAATCTGCTTTGGCCATCACTTAATTTGGTAGTATTACATTCTATGGTTAGTGCTATGGATGTTGATGGGCTTACACAGAAAGACTAAAATTGCAGAATTTGTGTTCTAGAATTTTATAGATGGTACACTTCACAATGTTTTGAACTTTGCATGGAATTCTTAGCTGAAGGTAAAAATAATTGTGCAGAGTTATGTACCTTTGGTCTTTTAGGTACCTGAAATATTTTTTAGGTGGTTTACTTGTTAAATACTTGGGAAAAAAAGAAACCCTAGTAATCATTATCTGTTTATTCTAGCCTCTGCAATGTTAATATTAAAAGTTTTTAGAGATTTCTAATAATATCCCTTTTAAGATGGGGCAGTATATTAATGGCTGAGAGTTTCCTATGCTGAATAGTGCAGTTTTAGTTCAGATCTCTTAAAGAGGTCTTAAATGAAAACAGTAAAAATAAAAAGGATGGTCAGAATAGATTTTCATATAAGTTAAAAATCAGGTTGGTCAAGAAGGAAGACACACACACTTTATTTATCACAGTTATGGGGAGCTATAATGAGTTTAAGGCTGGTTTGGGGTTTGGATTGCATCAGGGTTTTTCCCATCTCTGTTTGCTGAAGAATTTTTCTTTAGATTCTGTAAACTAGGGGACTAGACTGTGGTTCCATAGACAATAACTCAGTGAAGGAAGCTCAGCAATAGCTTCTTTCATAAAAGCTTAACGACCTGTTTTGCTAATGATCTTGGCTACTTGGATGGACCATGGCAAATTATTCTAAAATCTCATTTTGTAAGCTGCTGGTTTTTGTTTTTCTTCAAATACAAGGAACTGTCTCTGTCGTAACTGGCTTATCCTCAAAAAGAAATCAGTGCCCTGGAAAAGGGCTGTTTCCTTCTCTTCAGCAAATATATCTGTGACTTACAGAGGCTGTGTGTCTATGGCAATAATAAATCTGAAAACCTGATATCATGAGGGACAGAGCATTTTAATTTTCTAGTTGCTTTAAAGAATGTTAGGAATTTCTTGAATTAATGATTTATCTTTGCAATGAGCTTAATAGAATATAGAATCTACTACAGAAAACAATTCTAAATTTTATATACTACTTTGCAAAGAGAAAACAAAATAATTCAAGTGGCTGTCTGGGCTGTTTTCAGGGGATTTGTCATCAGCAATACTTTTAGAATCGACAGGAATATTTTGGTGAAAATCAGGAAAGTAAGTGTTGCTTTTGGGGTATAATTGGCACAAATTGTAAATATGTGTATTATATAAAGCATGTTGCTGTAGCCATAATAGTATCTGATAATCAAAGTGTTCACATTTGGCCCATAATTGCCATCCTGGAGGTGCTCATGACAAAACAATTTTTGTACAAAAAGATGACTCTAGATGCTCCATGTACTAACTGTTTTTACAGCTTTAATTTTGATAATAGGTATGATTCTGTGATTTTCATGGATATTTTTAGTGAGTAATTTAGAGTCTGCATTTGAACATCTGATCATATCTGTTAAATGCAGGAAGGATAAGGCTTGAATTTTCTTGTCTAAGAATGACAGATTTCCTTTTCTTTTGTGATGCTTCTTGAAGGTCAGTTCTATTGTACTGAACAGGGAAAGTTATCACAGCTGAAATTTCAGGTTTGAATTTAAGTAAAATAAAATACCTGGTACAAGGATCAGCAATGCTGAGTGGTTCCATACTTTGGCCTTTTAATGTTATTCTGATACCATTCACAAGGTACAACTTAGTAACCGTTATGTCGCTTGTGAATTACTATACCTCTAACTGTCCAGAGATGCGCAGTAGTAGTCACGATATCTTCCTTAAGCCAGCTTTGATACGCTCATGTACAAAACCCTCTTATTTCAGATCTAAAGCATAAATTCCGCTTAAAAAATAAATAATAATAATAATAAAAACAACTTTGTTCAGTTCAGAAAAATATTTCTTTGCATATTATTTGGATGTAATTGAATCCTAAAACTGACACACACAGACAATTGTGACAAGATAGAGAATTACATTTTAGTAAGTGGCCAGACAAGGTCATATTAAAACCTACACAGCTCAGCAAAGACCATCTATAGCTAATAATACTGTGCACATGGAGTTTTAAATATATCTTGGTTAATCCGTTATTTGATTATGGGGTCCAGCTTTGTTGATATAAAATATTTTACTGTGGCTCACAGAAGATTTACCTGCTGGTAATACAGAACATCATGGCCCTTCAGGATTTTGTTAAATTAACCAAAGTAAATTATACTCTTTATTTATTAAATATGTTTCTTATTTGCTCACGCATCCTGAAGGCAGAATGAAATCTTTACAATTAGAAAGGTAACTCTGTTACAGTGTTTTCTTAGATTAAACTGCAGATTTCTTGACCAAAAAAAAAAAAAAAAAAAAGTCATCAAGCATGTGTGTAAAAAGGAAAAAAAAAAGCATTTCACATTTCAGGGATGTGTGTGAAAACATATGCTAGGGTAATGTGTCTATATTAAGGAAACATATCTGTGATTATAGTCATAGCTTTTGGTCTACTTGTATAGGCCCCATTTGCACATAAATTATTTAATTAAAATGTGCCTATAATATGATATTTCAATCAAGTGTCATTTAAAAATATCTAACTTGATGTGTCGCCCTGACAAATTAGATAACAAAAGAAACTAGATCAGAGATGTCAATTTTTAAAAAGTATAATCTAAACTTTGATTTTAAAAAAGAAGCCTCACATGCTGTAAATAACGCCTAAAAATAATTCCTAATGAAAGTAGAGAAGAAATGAGTTGTGTATGAATGACATGTAAAGACTTTGATTGTTGCTTTCTGCCCACAATATTTTGAAGAAATGAATGTTAGAGAATTACATGTAGTTAGTTTGTGCTGCTCTCTGCCCATAGTTGTCTGTTGTGACTTGCTTTCTTGGATGCCAGAATGATTTAGGTCTTGCTTTTATGCTCTACTGTTCTTGGAATTCTTTATATCACCTTCACATTAGTCATACTTGATCTTATTGCTTTCTTTTTGATCTTGTTTCTTGACACAACCATACTCTTTTCCAATAATGCGTACTAAGTGCAATGGTTCGGTTTTAATTACCAAGATATCCCTTGCAAGAGGAAGAGGACGAAAGAAATAATGAAGTCTGTTCTGGAAGGTAAAGAGGCCAGATGTATACATAATGTATACATCTGTAAGGGCAGAGGAAAGGATTTTGTCAGCTGGAGCTGTAGGCCTGGCACTCACAGTTTTGAGAGAATAATTTTGGACGCGTGCAATGTAGAGACTGGTTTGGACTAATAGTGATGTGGGGATTAGTTCTTTTCCTTTCCCACATAAATGAAACTTTATACTGGATGGAAATTAGAAGAAGTTAGAAACTTTGTCCTCGATTAAGCCTAACTGGGACTGTTGTGCACTAAGGAGGAAGTTCTACCAGCTTCTACTTTCCAATACTTTTGTGATCTTGGTAAGGTCAATAGCAGTGCTCTGTGCATTGTATCAGCTTTGTTTTTCCTTTGCTTTCCTTCTTCATGGTTCAGAGTTCAGTCACAACCTATTATTCAAATATAATACCTTATCAAAATGTTTGGAAAAGTTTACCTTCATTAGGTGAAGATAAGAAAAGACAATAAGCACAGGAAATTATGGGATAAATAAACAGCCTGGGTAGGGGAATATCAGATTCTGGAGAAGGAATTCAAGAAACATGTTATACATGGGTGAAGTCACAAAATCGTTTTGGTCTGGGGTACTGAGAAGGATAGATGAATAATAGATATATAGTAACAACTGATGTTAGACATATGAAAAAGTGATCAGTTGAGGGTGCACATAGTGACACAAAATTACCAAATGGAAAACATGATTGCTTTGGGGAATACAGCGGGCCAATTGATATAGATACTAAGAAAATGTTAGAGGTGAACTGAATTAGAAAAGGAAGGTGTTGGATGTCTTCGCTGAGGTCAGAGCTCAGTGAATTAGAAGAAACAGTAGCCAGAGACAGTGAGGCTTATCAGATGAATTGGTAGGGGTCTGAATGCCAAGCAATGGATTTCTGAGGGGCAGAGGATTGGTTATGGGACTGTGGGAGGTTAAGGGATGATTGTGTAGAGAGAGGTGACAGATTAAAAGGAAATATTTTTCTACCCGATATATAATTAGCTTAGGGAAATTATTGCCATGAGATATCAAGAAGGTAAAGAGCTTAGGGGGATTAGATATCTGTATGGGTACTGAGAACATGTGCAGTTACATTAGATGGCATAAAATTAATTGGGGCTAAAACCCCTCATAGTTCAAGGCATAAACCAAACAGTAATGATGTAGGCTAGGAAGAAACATCTTTAGAGATTATTTTGGTGGACTGAATTCTAAAGTCTAGCCTTAACAGGTCCTTGATTAATGTAAATCCTAAATGCTAGGCAGACCAGATAGATGCCCTAATGATCACATCTAATGTCAGACTTAGTGGGGTCATCAGAAGTGGTAATGATGATGATCTGAAGTTGATAACATTGCATTGTTGATCAATTTTCCACTTTTCTGGTTGATCTAACAACTCTTCAATTCATCTAAAACAAATGTTATTTACGGACTTAATTTCAAGAGAAACAAAACAATACAAGAATAAGAGAGAGACTGCAAAACCAGGTTATTTTGGATTCACATTGCTTTATAGATCTGATTTTTAAGGATGAATACATAAAATAAACATATGCTTTTGATGTATTTAAGCATATCATGGCTATGCTAATAACATTGGAAATACAGCGTCATTTAGTCACTTAAACAGTTCAGACAATTTTAAGAATCCTAGGTGGTCCAGTTTACTCATAATTTATTCTCCATCTATTTATGCTATTAAACTTGAAGCTTTTGCTTCTTTCATCCGACAACACTTCAAAGATTTTTACTAAAATTTTGCTTTGTTCTTTCAGGCTGTGCACATATAACTCATTTACCTCCTGTGAGTAACACTCTTGCTCTTGACTGGTATTTATTGAGGTCCCTAGCATGTCCTTAAAAAGGCAATATACTACTGGCTTGCAGAATAGTGCATTGGATATTGGATTGTGTGGTTGCCAGAAACATTTAGTAATCCATTGGCTGTAATAATATTAATCAAATATTGTAATTTTCCCTTATAAAAAAGTATTTGTTTTTCAAAAGAATAAGCATAAGGGTTTTTTTTCCAATAAACTACATACTATAAAATACTCTAGCCTTAGAGATTAGAAACAGTAACATTTTTTTTCCCCTCTCAATTTGTCCTTTTTCATTCCATAAGAAATGTCATCTTTCATTAGTGAGGGTTCATACCAGAACCACAAGACTAGATTGTTTATTGGAAATTGTTGTCATGAAGCCAATTTCCCCAAAGATTCAAGCCCCCACATAGAATATTTGTGGAATATAACTGATATTTGGCAAAAAAAGGATGGAAACTCCCATAATAGTACTTGGAAAAGCTATTTTTTAGAGGCTGGTTACAGACATTTTCTGTCTTTGTAATCAGCCTCTTACAAATAAGTAACAATACTAACAGCATAAATGATATGTAATACATACAATTTTTAAAATTTTGTCTAAGTGAAATAGGGAAGTCATTGTGACACAATCTGACAAGCTAGGGAAGTAACATCCTACTGATGTAATGGAGACAACAGATATATGTATGCCAGATGTATTTAATGGCGTATATATATGCGTGTGTGTGTGTGTATATTACAGATATGCATGTCCATTGCAGACTATTCTTCTTTGGAGTATGTACAAAAAGCACCTCTTCAAACCTGAAAAAAGAGATTTGTGGTTTGTATCACAATATTTAAGTATGGTAGTTCCCAATGTTTTCCTCTATAAACCTGCCATTCTTGATGTGGTACATAGTAACTAGAGGTACTGCTTTCAGAAAGCACAATTTGTGATGGTCACATATCACTGTCAGGAAATAATAATTTCTGACTGCCACTTTAGGAAGAGGTGGTAAAATTTCTCTTTAGAGAAAAATCTAACCCAGAAATGCATGCCCTGAGCTGTTTGGGATGCAGCACAAACAGCAGTGCTCCTACTGTAGGTTCCTGTGTTTCTGAATTCTTGATCTCAACAAGTTTATTCCAAACCCATTAATATACATGGGTTTTTTGGTAGTTTCCATATTTCCTTTACATTCATTGCTGAGTTTTGTTACAAGTATTGAAGCTGTACCCAGTTGCTACTGAAAGCAACAAGAATATTGCTTTGGGTATATTTGTTTAGTTGAGTTGGAGGGGAAGGAAATTCTGTTTTTGAACCTTTGACTTACTCGAAGGTCTTTTATTCATATGTCCAAATTTCCTATTTTTGCTGCTATAAAGATCACCCCCCTCTTTTATTTATTTACTTTTTTAACATCATTGTAAAAAGCCCTGTGTAGTCTACCAATTTCCTTGAAGTCACTGACATGGATTTTCAACTTGAACATATTGAAGTCTGGTAAAGGATAGATGTTTTACTTGCTATTCCTACTTAGAGTAAAAGTCTTTACAAATTTTAAGCTAAAATTGTTTTGTTCCCACAGAAGAGTTCAGAATCTAGGAGTAAGGGTTCTCCTTGCGCTTAAGAAGACTTCATTGTTTTGTCTCAAGAGCAAAAAGAATCAGTTTCACCAACAGGTTTTCAGAAAAGACTTGCCAATGTGGTAGAGACAAAAGGATGGGGTATTACAAAATATCTTACTGGATTTAGAAGTAGAAATCCTATTAGAACTTGACAGGAATTTTATACCTAAAATTCTTAGCTGCTTTTAAAACCCAAGAGCTTCTTTTGATAAAACTGTTTTCTAAACAGTTCTTGATGTGAGCAGCACATGGTATTTCATGTTCCTATAGGATGAAATTCACATTTCTAAAACCTAAAAGAAATTACATTATAACCATTATGTACACAATTACTGTACCTTTGTAAACACAACAGATTTTGTTTTGTACTTAATTTGGGAAACCCTTTTTTCCTAGAGTTAGATTAACAGGATTCAAACTTTGAGTTTGGAATTCATTTATCACATCAAACTTTGAACAGAAAACTGGCTAAAATTTCAAGACATTCTGAAGTAGGATCTTATGAATTTCAGTGACACTTATAGTAATGAAATGATGACAGGAGATTCAGACGTTGTTTTATTTGATAGTTTAGAGGAGGTGACTGCATCAAACTTATCTTGATTTACAAATACAGATTTGTATAATGTGTATTTCAAAATTAATATAAATACACATTTTAACATTAAAGCACGTGACTAGCTTGATTTTCTGACTTGTTTCATAATTTTGCTTAATACACATATCCTTGTATTTACCTCTAAAATGTCTTATATAAAAAAAGCTTTTATTATTTCTATAGAAAAGGATTCACTGCTAGCTATACACAGAAATATATATTTATAAATAACTGTATATACTCTATACCCTTTTAATTTTTCACTTTAAAATTGTGGTTTTGAAAGAATGTTGACAACTTAGCTGCCTTTTTGAATCATGTTTAAGCATTAATTTAGCCCAAAGATGGCTCCTCTTTCACATTTATTTATTTATTAAGTTTTTTTTTCATAAACATTCTAAAAACTTTCTATGGATTTTCTGTTGGTCTGAGGTTTTTATTGTTTCTAGGATTTTTTCCCCTTTTGGAAACAGAAAAAGATAACTATTGTGGAATATATAAATGAAACTAAAAAAAAATAGATCAGGTCGTCTCTTTCATATCCATCCTCTACAAGTTTGTATGCACAAATAGATCTGTTAAGTGGGTTAGTCACTTCAGTTGTGTACATCCCATGCATGTAATGGATTACATGAAATTACAGAAAACCCAATCTTATCAGAGGATTTTTGTAGGTATCCTGATTTTTGTCACTGAAGTGCTATGTGGGCAGAAACACCAGCCTACTCCCTTCAGGATCTGCTTCTAAGAAGAACTGACTAAACACAGGATGGGGAGTAATGCTTATGAACATGTAAAAATAGCCACGACAGCATGGAGTCTACCAAAGCAGAAGACACCAGAAAGGTGGGTCTGTGTTTCAGTTGATTAGAAATCAGTTTCAGATTTGGGTTTGGGTGGGTGGTTTTTTTTTTTTTTTTTTTTTTTTTTTTTTTTTTTTTTTTTAATTTAAATAACTTGGCTGCATTTCCTGTGTCTCAGAGGAAGTCATTGTGCTGTTAAGATGACTTCCTGTTTGATTACTAACTTCAAAAATTATTTAAGTCTTCCATATAAATGAATTTCTCTTCATAATTATATGAAATTATTGGGATAGGTTTTAGATTACTTTGCAAGATATTTTTCCCGATGCTGAATTCAGTTTGTAGTATTTAGTTTGATTATTCCACTTGAAATTCTTCTTCACTTGACTATACCTTCTGTGTCACTTGAAAGTTTAAATAAACCACAATTTCCATAAGCAAAGAACAGAAATAATCATACTCCTTTAGTAATACTCTTTTAAGTAATAACACCTTACAGAAATTTTCAGTTTATAATACAAATTCACACACACTGCCATGGAGAAAACCATTTACAGGCAACAGCAGCTAGCATAGCTTGATGGAATTCTGGGCCACTTCCTTCTTCTGGGCCACTCACATTAACCAAACCATTAACACCTGCTGAACCTTCTCCCCATCAGTCATCAATCATGAGCAATCAGTCAGGTACTTGATAATTAACGGAGAGGGGGGAAAACACTTCACAAGGCTAAAAATATGTCTTTACAGTGGCTTCATGCATAAACTCAAATAACAACAGGGGAAAGGTTTAATAACAACTTCAGTGCCTGTACACCTGTAAAACAAACCCATCAAAGTGGAACCCAGTAGTATGTTTAACACACAGGCTTTCCACATGATTGTTACGTCCTTTGCTTGAATTGCAGCCCAGGGACTGTGGCATGGAAGAAGAGCTAAGTTTGGTTAAAAGCTTGAAGCGCAGCAAGTGAAAAAGATGCTAGAGGACTTCTTTGAAGCCTGCTGTTGTGATGCACTTCTGTGGTCCTTGTTGGATCAATATCCTTAAATGAAGGATCCATCACTGAGAAGGCCTAGGTTTGTACTGTTCTTTACTATCTGGAGATGTACTTGGTTGGATGCACGTGCTGAAAATGCAACGCATGTGTTTGTAAGGATCGCCATTCTGAAGGGCCTCAGAGATTAATCTGAGGACTGCCAAAAAGATCTCTCCCAGCTTGTTGGTTTACTGAACCCACTTTGATAAAACTAGCATCTGAGTTAAATGAATTGTGGTTTGAGTTGATAGAATATTTTCATGGATAGAATAGTTTTAAGTTTAGCTAGTTTGATAATTTACAAAAATGGAGGAAAGGAAATTAGGATGTACTATAGAGGTGAAAAGCTACTGGAAATCTACTGTAAGGAGACTTCCTTTCTGTGCTCAAAGTACACATCCTGGTTATTTCAACACCAGTTCTGTATTTGATGTTCTGTGGTATTGCTGGGGGTAAATATATGAAAATTTACTCTGTGGGCATCACTGGTATGTTAGGTGTGAAAAGGACTGCAGAATCTTGACGCTTTCCCAAAAGTGTCCCAGTATCCAGGGACATTTTCTTGAATGCTAATATTAGTGCTTCTCACTCTTTCTATTAACTGTGTTGTTTTATCAATTCACACTGTGTCAAGGGCATTGTATTAAATGTAAAATAAGCTTCTTGGATATGAAGAGACCTTATTCCTCATCCTTTCCCATTCAGAAGTTTCTGTGATAACTTTCCTATCATCTTGGCTTGTTAATGGGACTTCAGTTTAGGGCACTCACAATCCTTCTTTTCCAACAAATTTTTAATTTCTTTTCTGCATTTCTTGACAATGCAAAGGAGTTTTAATAAGGAGAATAATACTTAAAAACTTCTCCAGCAGGTTAAAAGTTGGTATTTGGGCATTCGTTTGGCTATTCCTTCACTGAATAGGCCCAGTGAGACTGAATTACATGCTTCTCAGACTCCAGAGTGCCATGAAAAGCAGAGAATAATTCAGAGTAACCAGGAAGGTTACTCTACAGAGTAATAGGGTCCAAGAATGTAGAGGGAGAATGTCTGAAAAAAAATTTTCCCCAGTGCCACGGGCCTCTATTTCATCATTTGAAACACATGCATGGAGTAAATGTGGACAGGTTTGTGGTCAGGTTTCCTAAGTGTATAGAATTCAGTGAATGGGTCGAGTATGACACTGATGTACGACAATTTTAAGTCTCAGTTGTTTTATATCAGAGCTGTGTTGGATCACCTGCACTTTTATAATATACGTAAGTATAAGACTGTTTATAGGCATATCTGAAAAATATTAGTTTTAAATATCAGAAGTATATAATGAAAATATCCCTCATGTGACATTAACCAGTTGAAATGTGCTTTTAAAATCTATTTTAATCTTTTATTTTAAGTTGCAAAGCAGATGCCGCACACAGACCTTCCTGGCTTTTGCTCTCCCACTCTACTTTCTCCTCCCGCCTCTCTCCTCCCCCTTTAGCATGCATATTGCAGATGAAAACAGCAGAGTAGAAGCCTGGAAAATATACTGATCCATTACCCATGCATATTTCATGAATTTGCCTAATTTCCTGCAGTTATGACTTAATTAGGTAATTATTCCACCCTCTGACATTGAATGTGATTTCTTAGTTCTTGTGACCAGTGAATATCCTTTCCATTACTATGTAAATACAAAAAAATCAATGAAGTTTTCCATGAAAATGGGCCACATGAGAGATTTTCGATGCTGGTCATGCTGGAGATGAAAATGAGTTATTGTTCTTTGGATGGTGTAGTATTCTAGGGACACCCACTGACCCCCGCTATTTGGTTTTAGAAGGGAAAGACCTTCCTTTTCACACATTAGCCTTCTGATATTTTTTGTTGCTTCCCAGCCTAAATTATGCCAATCTTCTTTTTGGAAGATATTATCCTTCTTTCATTTTATTAATTTAGTTTTGATTTTCAAATATATTCTGAATTTTGAAGCCTGGTATGCCCAACATCTGTTACTGCTGAGCTTCTCCCTTCCCTGCTGATGCAACTTTTGACAAGATTCAGAGATATTAAATCCATAAGTTTCATGAAAGTCATAACTGGTTGGAAAAGAAAATTCCTGTTGATGGTCCCCATTCTTCAGCCCCCCAACCTCTTACTGAAAGAAAAAGTTTTGTTAAAGAAGTGAAACTCTCTAAGACTTAGAGCTCAGCTCAGCCTTTAGTAAGAAATTGAAGGTCCTGTGATGATGTAGATCATGAAAATGTTGGACGAATGTGCACTTATTATTGTAAGGAGAGCACACAGCAACTTATGCTTGATTTGCTTCCAGAACAACTTACTTTGTAGAAAGACAATATGTGATAACTAAATTAGTGCTACAGATAAGTTGTCATGACACAGCTTATTTTTCAGTTTCTTAGACCATATGTAATAGCTTCTTAGAGATTTGACATCCTATGATGCAACCTTTGACTTCTAATGCAATATTAAATGACAAAATTTCCTAGCAACATCATAATTAATTATTCTCTCAGTTTTAGTATACATAATCATAAAACAAAATGTTGAAACTATTTGCAGAGAACTTGAAAGAAAACTTTCAGTGTTGTGCGCAAATTCTTCTTTATTTAAGAAGAACAGAACTCTAAAGAACATTTAATTGCAGACTGTGTTTTGGTGCTTTTTCAGATAACAGTTAATATCCATGAATGGCCAAAGGTGCCAGAACTACTTGTGTGATTTCAAATGGGTAACTTTAATTAGGAACAAGCTCTTAAGGGTCAACATCTTTTATTCCAGGGTCTAGCTGTGTGGCACGCACACAGTGCAATGATTTCTTTCTAAATATCAAGCGGGAAAAGCAAGGGGACACATCTTGCGTGCCTGATTCACAAAGGTAGTTCTGTTGACTTCTGCAGAAGTGTTTGCAGGAGTCAGGCAGGCAAGATTTGCCTCTTGCTTCTGTGTGTTTTCCCCTCAGACTCTCCTCTGCTTTACCTCACATAGCTGCTCTGTTCACATGTACAAAATAAAAATGGGCACTGTCATGGTTACTTTAGTGTTGAAAATCATCAGCTGAAGTAAACGTCCAGTTTGAATGACCAAACCTTTAGTTTGGTATTATGCACACCAGTGACTCCCTTATTACACATGACTGCAAATTTAACAAGGATTTAGTAAAGAAGGATTTAGTTAGAAGAAAGATGTCTCATGGAGGCTTGGTGATAGCAGATCCAGCTTGTTGCAGTTGGCAGGTGGTTTTGAGAGAGATGTTTCCAATGGTAGCCTAGCTGGGAGATGAAGGGCTTTGTGTTCCTGCTTTTTCTACCAAATCCAGTAATACATCACTTGTGAATGGTACAACTTAAAGGATCTTACCTTATGTTAATGGTTTCAGAAAAAGCAAACAAACCGCAGATCATCATCACTTTACACATAGCACTGCTCAACCAAGGTGGTTGCTTCCTCAAAGAGAAATCTTAACTCTTTTCAAGCCCTCATGAAATTGTACAGCTTCTCCTGCAAAAAGGAAGGTTCAAATGTATGCACTTTCTGCTTGGTACACCATCAGAGCCTGGAAGCTGTTCAAAAAATGGCAAATTCTCAGCTGTTTTCTATCCACCAATGCACAAAGCCTATTACTTCCCCCTCCAGCTTTTCTCCCATTTTCAGTTCCCTCCACAGATCTGAATGCTTCATGTTGGCTTCCATTTTGATCTGATTTTGCTCACCCTTTCACTCAGTGAATCAATCAAGTAATGTTCTCATTTGGGAATGCTAATGTTCAGCTTTCCACGGCAGTGACTTGAGACACTGTGACAATTCTATTTAGCTTATGGTAAATATTTCAGCAAGAAAAAAAAAAAAAAAATCCCTTGCCTTGCAGCTTAATAAACTGTCACAGCAGATGCAGCTGTGAAAAATGGATTTGAAATCCTCTTTACATCTCTTTAAACATTTTCACTTCTGGCTTTACATTGTTCCTTGGTTGTTTAAAGCTTCTTTGGATTTCCAGCATCTACATTAAATATTAGAAAATCTTAGTCACAAAACTAAACAATACAGTGTAAATGGCTTCGGTTTCTTTTTGAAGCTAACATAGAGCTTGAAGTGGCCAGTGGGACCTTTTAAATCCTGCCTAATTGCATGTTCCCTTAAGCGAGGCTATATAAAGCTCTCGGGGAAGTCTGCAGAAGAGAGTCACAGGGCATTTTCAAAAGGGAACTACTAAAATGTTAATTATCTGAACATCAACATTTTTACTTGGGGTAATTTTTCAGTTTTAACTTCCCACTGCAAAGTACAATTTGAGCAATGACTATTATAGTGCTAAATGGCAAGCTGAATCTCATCAGACATTATTAATGAGAGAATACAGTTTTGGATTTAGATATCTCAACTTTGCATAGGACTGGTGGGTTGACCCTGAAGAGATGCCAGGTGCCCACGAAAGCCACTCTATCACTCCCCTCCTCAGCTGGGCAGGGGAGAGAAAATATAACGAAAGGCCCGTGGGTCGAGATAAGGACAGGGAGAGATCACTCACCAGTTGCCATTACAGGCAAAACAGACTTGACTTGGGGAAAAATTAATTTAATTTATTACCAATCAAATCAGGGTACAGTAATGAGAAAATAAACCCAAATCTTAGAAACACCTTCCCCCCACCACTCCCTTCTTCCTGGGCCTAACTTTACCTCCGAATTCTCTACCTCTTCCCCTACAGCGGCTCAGGGGGACGGGGAATGGGGGTTGGGGTCAGTTAATCATATGTTGTCTCTGCCGCTCCTTCCTCCTCAGGGGCAGGACTCCTCACACTCTTCCCCTGCTCCAGCGTGGGGTCCCTCCCACAGGAGACAGTCCTCCATGAACTTCTCCAGCATGTGTCCCTTCCACGGGCTGCAGTTCTTCAGGCACAGACTGCTCCAGCGTGGGTCCCCCGCGGGGTCACAAGTCCTGCCAGAAAACCTGCTCCAGCCTGGGCTCCTCTCTCCACAGGTCCGCAGGTCCTGCCAGGACCCTGCTCCAGCGTGGGCTTCCCACGGGGTCACAGCCTAATTCAGGCATCCCCCTGCTCTGACATGGGGTCCTCCCCAGGCTGCAGGTGGAGATCTGCTCCACTGTGGACCTCCCTGGGCTGCAGGGGGACAGCCTGCCTCACCATGGTCTTCCCCACCACGGGCTGCAGGGGAATCTCTGCTCCGGCACCTGGAGCACCTCCTCCCCCTCCTTCTTCACTGACCTGGGGGTCTGCAGAGGTGTTTCTCTTGCGTATTCCCACTCCTCTCTCCAGCTGCAATTTTGCAGGTTTTCTTTCCCCACTTCTTAAATCTGTTACCCCAGAGGTGCTACCACCGTCACTGATGGGCTCGGCCTTGGCCAGCGGCGGGTCTGTCTTGGAGCCGGCTGGCATTGGCTCTATTGGACATGGGGGAAGCTTCTAGCAGCTTCTCACAGAAGCCACCCCTGTAGCCCCACCCCGCTACCAAAACCTTGCCATGCAAACCCAGTGCAACAACAAAGCAAGTTGCATATTTAAGTAGTTCCAACATACATGAGAAATTGCAATTCTCTGACATTATATGATTTTCTCTGAAACAGTCCATGAGGTGCTGCAGAAGGTAAAGAGTGGTAAATTGGGTGTGGTAAAAACAGTGGTAACATTGAAGTAATAAGGAAAGAGTAAGTAAAAGTAGGATTAAGTAGAAAGAGAGTGTAGGGTTATTGAAAGTAAAAAGATTCTTTAGAGTTGAAAAGTTTTAGTGTTGTAAGAAGTTGTGGTGAGGGGAAAAAAGTGGATTTTGTGTACATTTCCAAATGAGGTGACAATTGTCTGAGGAATTTGTTTAAGACTACCAGTAACTATGAAACCAATTATATAAAAAAAACCAAAACTGGCTTTTAAAGTACAGAATGAAAGTTGTAGAAAGGTTGAGTCTATGACTAATAGAGAAGATAAATACTAACTACTGATGAGGAAAAGCCCAGGGCCCCAGTACATTTGTCATTTAAACATCTTGGGGTATCCTAATCAAAGGTCTCATGAAAATGAACTGGAAATCACTCTGAAAGAAATTTTGATGATAACCGACATAAGTGGTTTACTGAGATTTGTCAGAAATGCTGGTGTCATGTTGCCCTTTTTGAGTCATCTAAGAATTGGAAATTCATACTCATCTCTATATGTCTTCAGTTGAAAATGGCAGGGACTTATTTTTGTTTTAAATGAAAAATATGTGGGAAAAAAAGAGAAGAGTTCAGAGAAATGGGCTGATGTGACAGTAAGATTTTAAAATGACAAACAATTCAAAGTTGAAATTATGGGAATCCACAGTGTGTAATAGACAGTTGAAGCAGAAAGCTCTTTACAGCTTGATGACTTTTGTTCTAGCATATATGTCTTCTGACCATGTGTTCACTGTCTGGAATAAGTTTAAACGTGCAATGAGAAGTCCTTCATGTGGCAAGAAGCAAAAATTTGTGATAGGGTTAATGATACCTACCACAAACAAATAGGGCCATATAATGATGAGAAAGGAGCATTTGGCATGCTAAATGGTATTTGCATCCCATCTGCTCCTTGCCTTGAACAAAAGTTTTATAACCTTCACGGTCTAGCACCGTTCTGGTAGAATTTGGAGAAGGGAAAGAAGATAGTGAGGTGATTCTAGGAAATTTGCAAGTGTTTCCAACTACAAAAGATGGCCTCAAAAGGAGACAATAGTAAGATCTTTGAAAATTCAACAAATGGAGAACTAGTTGGGAAAAGAGGGTGGCACCGTAGTAGCGCGCATGGGAACTGGTGATATAGGAAGACAATTTCGTATTTAAATCAGAGAGAAGAGAGCCACTGAAGGAAAACAGAGTTGACAGCGTACATGCGATTAATAAGGAAAATTGAATTTTTGTGCAGCATTTTGAGTTGATTTCCATGATGTAAAATGGAGGAGGTCAAGGCTGACAAGAGGAGATTGAAATACATTAGATACAAGGCTAAGGTGCTAATTTCATCTGGTTGGACACAAGAAAGCTTTCCCTTTAGAAAATTTGGGTAGGAAGATGGAGTGAGATTAAAATATCTCAGTGATGTGCGGACTAGGGAAAGATCCACGTTAAAGGCAGTACCTCGTTTTGGGGTTTGAATTATAGATGAGATGTTAACGGTCTTTATAAAGACTGAAAAATGAGTTAGGGCAGCAAGGTGGAAATTAAATGCTTTGATTTGTTCATGCTGACTGTAAACTGATACCTGGCAACCCACAAAGAAATATCAGTACAAAGCTCACAGTGGGGAAACTGTTTGGTATTAAGGCAAGGTTTTGTGCAAAGTAGAAGTCAATGAAAATCTTTCTATTTATTTGGGTTTTTTTGTGTTCCCTTAAAGTAGCAAAAATTACTATCAATGCAGTTAATCACACAGGGTGTGCTCTAGGCAGATGCTGGCATACCCACACTTTTTCAGACATTCCAGTTTTGGAGAGGCAATGATCATTCCTTCCAATCAGCATATGTGAATGAGAGTGTTACTCAAACTTCTTCGATACTATGCTTTGATTTTTAGCTTCTGCCAAATACTCAGTTGAGATCAGCAGCTGTCTCAAACATTTTCAAACATAGCGATAGATCGGAAAATACCGTATAATTGTGAAAGCTTTCCATAGAAAATACTGAAGGATAGCTGAGGCTTCCCTGAAACTTATTTTTTTCTGGATACCTACAGATTAATTTGGATATGTCAGTAACATGTTTTCCTTTGTTTTCTGGAAATTTAAGTTCACCAGGAAGGCTGATAGGATGTATTGGAATGTCAGTGTGGGACCAAATTACTTGTGAGCTTGAGGCAAAGATGTATGTTATGTTGATAACTTCATCAGTGGCATTATGTCGGTTTATTGTTTGTAGGAGTCAAGATTATTAAAAGCATAAAAATACAAAAACCCCTCTAGATCTTTTTTCAGATTATAAATACAGTTATTTTGATAAATTCACTTAAGCAGAAATTTTCCCAGTGTAAGAACAGTAACCAGTCTGTCAAACTGTCAAGGATGATGCCCTATGCTGTCACTGTCTTCAGGTATATGTTGTTGCTTACAGTGTTATAGAGATAGTCAGAAAACAAGATACAGCTTTCATCTTGCATTGAATAAGTAAAAAATGAAAATTCTGAACTGACAGTTCTAGGCTTGCAGTGTATCTAACATTTCTGATTTCTCCTATATATATATTAAGGTTCAATTTCAATCTTTTTGGGACAAGTGCTATGACAAAGTCAGATGTGTAAAGCTCTGAAAGAGCCAAGGTTTTTTAACAAGAATATAGAGCAGCAGATGTATAATGGTATCTAACTACTCAATAGGAGCCTCTGTAATGGTGCTGCATTTGTGTGACTGAGCTAATGCCTTAGGTACGAGTGCAAAATCACCCTTTTCAGATTTGCTAAAGACATGATATAGCCTGAAGTTCTTAACCTTAAAGTTGTAATTGGATTTTTGCTTATTTTCAAAGGAGAGCAAGGTGAATTTTTCTTTTTATAAAGTGCCTACATTCAAGAAGCACGAGATGCAAACGAAACAAACTGTAAGGATTCAGACATCCTGAAAAGAAGGAGCAGAGTAAGCTCCTTGTCAGCAGAATGAGGCACATGCTATCACCGGTGGTAGAAAGAAAGAGTACTGCACAAATGCATCCTATCCAGCCAAACAGTTCACATTTACTTCAGATAAATTGTACATGACACCAATCTAAATCCAGAATTCCAGTGATATGAATACGAGTTTACTCAGTGCTTGTAAACATCTTGATACAACATTAGTGCCATGCAACTGCAAAACGCTTTAAAGATATACTTGATGACAGCCTAATGTAAGTTAGACCTGAATATGTTACACCCTAACGCAGAGCTGTAGTAATTGATTTGGCTGTAATTGGACAGCTGTTATTGAATGTAAAACACTGGTGACTTTTGAGTACCAGCTCTGCACCTCTTCTCTTTGTGTTTCCCCAGGAAAAAGAAAGAAAGAATCAATCCTGTATGAATGTTTTAGATTTTCTGAGCCACTGGACCACAAGACCAGTTTGTGTACTATGCAATTAGTGGTGTCCCTTCCCCGCATGTGTTTTAATTAATATTTCTATTATTCTAAATGGCTTTAACTTGCTCCAGCTTGCATCAATGGTACTTATTTTTCAGCCAGCCCAGGAACATTGTGATCCATTTAATACTGAAAATGTATGATCATGATATCACATACCATGAACTGATTTTCACTTTGCATGTGCTACTACCTTAAAATCTGTGATTTAAAAAAAATCAAAACGTATGCTAAAAGCTCCGCATTAAAAACCATGTACATTTTATTATCGTACAGCTTATAGTTAAAGGCTGGAATCTTTTATTGAAGTGTTTTATATTTTATATGACAGCCTAAAGGATATTTTTAGATTAAAAATGGGTCAAATACAAGAGACCTTGCTCAGGATTTGATCAAAACCCTATTCATTGTTTGCTCTATTGGCTTTGTTTGGCCCATCTTTCAGCTAGGGTAAAGGCAGTCATTGTCAATTATGGTAAGCTAATAGTCCATTTCAGTTTTGATTTCTAACGCTCTATGATGTTGCAGTATTTCAGTTGCAAAACTGCAGATGCCCATTCACTTTAAATTAAAAAAAAAAAGTCTATTCATTGATCAAAAATAAATAAATATAATGAAACATATAAAGATAACTAATTAGATGTCCACTTCTACGTTTGACATGAAGATTTTTTTAGTACATATTTTGCAGGATGTAAGTCCAGAGGCACAAGTTGTTCTGGCACTATCCATGTAACTTAACAAATTTCAGTTTTACAGTAGCAAAATATTTGAACATAAAGTTAACAGAACAAGGACATAATTGAGTGGGACTGTTTTCATGCTTTGAATGTGAAATGCCTTGCTGATTTATGTTGCTGTGCTTGATTAAAACCCCTTTGATTCCAGGTAGCTGTCCAAAGTACATTCAAATAAAATAATATGTATAAGACAATGCAAAGTTGTGAAATAATAATAACAATAAGCTGTAAAGTATGTTGCCATAGACAGTTGTGTATAGTAAAACTTCATGCTGGTTCAATAGGGGAGTAGAAAGTTCACAGAAGATAAATTCTTTCAGCATTACTGCATCCATTGAAACAATTGATTTGAGTAGTTTCTCTCTCAAATGTTCAGAAAGGTGTTAGAGTATTCAAGGAAGTAGCCTATGTATTTTTCTCAATTTTTATATTCTTGTGTACTTTTTGACTCTGCCATTGGAGAATATAAGTTCCTGGGTCTGAGGGCCTTTGGGGTGACACTCTATAACCATTTGTATATCTGAAATGCTGGTCATATTTTAAACATTATGTGATTTTAATAATCTGACCTCAGTGAAGTGCACTTATGTAATAATATGGACAGCAGTAACATATGAATAATTTGGAATTACATTTATGTAATTACTTTTGGTGACATTAAAGCTGTAATGCCTTCAGCCTTTAGCTTGGTTCTGCAGTTTGAGGACATGCAATTCAGTACGTGGAGCAAGACAGATGGTATGCCAGTGTGCTGGCAACCAGCTCAATATTAAAATGGAATGGAGAGAGGAGTACATGTTTTTATCAATGCAGGTAGCTGTTTGCACACTTAACATTAAAAAAAATCTGGCTTTTTTCAGTTCCTATTGGAATCTAGGAGATTCTAGACCAAAGTATAATATTTTGGGGTAACTCAAACAATTTTGTCTTCTTGTCCCAGCATAACTGATACCTGTTCCCCATGTCTGAATCGCTGGTAAACTTAGTGTTAAGGTGGGGCAGCAAGAGAATCCAGGTTGTTTTCCTCAAATGTGACTGAAGTTATGCTACTGTGACTGGAGAGTCTTCTCAGTTTCCAAATGCATAGCTGTTTCTCACCTTGTTTCTTTGAAAGTTAGCCTTTACTTTATCACTGGAAGCTCTGTGTGCACTTGTTCAAATTTGCAAAGCTGGAAAATTACAGTCTAATTCTTCTAGGTGGGATCAGGTGGCTGTACTCGCAATGGTAAATGGTGGTGCCTTATGCACTTGGGAGATCTGTAGAATCTATGAGTATTTTACAAGTAAGGTGCCACTCATCACAAGGAATTGCTCAATGCATGCAAAATCAGACTTTTGAGTTGTTTGTTTATTGTTGGATTTTTTTTTAATATATATGGAAAATGAGATTCTGCATTATACTCCTTGTTCTGGTAGACATACCTGCTTTCCATACACTTGCATGCATTGAACCTTACTGGGCTACATGCTGGCTTTGATTGTTTCATGCAATGCAAATTTAATTTAGGAAGGAAAAGCAGTCAGGTAATGCAGCAGGACTTTAATCAATGTGTGGACCATGCCTAGAATTCATGAAAGCACTGGAAAGGTGACCTCTCAGGTGCTGTGCTGTTTCCTATACTCACCCTCAAGGTAGGAGGTGTGAAAAGAGGCATGACAATGTATTTCGTCTGTGCTTATTTGATATATCAGTCTAGGGACTGTAGCCAGCTGATATGTATTAGTGTCCTTCAGTCTCATCTACATAATGTCAGGGTGTAGAATGGTACAGAGAGTTTCCTTTGATAACTTTCCACTTGGCCATTAGTGTGCCAGGAGAAGCTCTGCAGAGCTAAGACCTCAAGTCTTTTTTTTTTTTTTTTTTTTCTTCTGAAAATCAAAGAAGTTTGCTTAACATATTAAAGATGGACAGAAAGGTGACAGATGTCTCTTGCAGAATTTTTGGGTTGCATTGAAAGCAGAACTTAAAGAAACTGTCACAAGAGATTGTGCTTGCAATATTTTCACTCTATTTGGCGTAGCCAGCAGATTCAGGCATGCAGCTGAGACTTTGCGTGCTTTACCAGGATCAGCCTCTGAGCTTTCTCGAGCTCATCTGTTGTTACTTTTTTATAATGATTCATTCCTGTATGTAAAAAGAATCCTTCACTGAATGCATGATTTTAACCTTGCCACTGATTGGAATTTTAATACAAAATAAGTGTGGACAATTACAACAGTTATTACCCATCCTGCCACTTACATAATCTTGTATCTCATAGTGTAGGTCAAAAAAAGAATGCTTTTGGTTTAGATGGATTTCATATCACGCTAATTTATAGCACAAGGAGCATTACTCAGTATGGCCTGACACAGCCTTGCAAATTGTTTCAAACAGCATCACTTTCTTTTGGATCAGATATCTGTTTTCAATTTGCATAGAGGATACCTCATCTAAATTTATTGCACTGAAGACAAGTGACTCAGACGTTATCATGACTATACTGGCTGTATGTCTCTGCCTACCGGTTTAGAGGGACCATAAATTAATTTGCCTTTGTTAATCCTATCTTGAGAGACTAAACATAATTTCATTCTAGTAAAAATATTACAAGCAGTTTGTTGCATCATGTTTACTTACAATTTTGTGGATACATCATACAATATGTTGCATATAGCACACAACAGCCTGCTTTGCTTGTCTTTACTCTGATTTAGATTTCAATGTATCATTGCCATGTTAGAAACAAAAGCTGAAAGAAAAAAAAATAATTATGTGTCCTTAATCATAGTCCCAGACACCTCAGAGCAGAGACTTGTTTTGGCTCCAGTCCTGCTAACACCAAATTCTGCTGAGGTCTCTTCTGCAGCATGTTTTTCTTCTCCTCATCCACTAGCTAAAGTTGTGCTGTATTCCACTTCCAGTCTATCTACTGGGGCTGCCTTCTTGCTAGCCACCTTTTGTACAATTTAGTTTCCCTTTAAACTAAGAACATTTATTTTTCTATCATTTCTCCTGGCATGCCTACACCCTCTTCAAAACTGTCTGATCAGTTCCTCCTCCATTCCTTATCTGTGCAACTGAGGAATGAGCAGTGTTTCTTCTTTTTATGTCTTCACCATTCCTCTTTTAGTGCAACAAATCCAAAACCTAGTGGTAATGGCTGCCTTTTAATATATGTTCCACTAACAAGTGTGTTTGAAATGTCTTTCCTTGTCATGAAAATTCTGTTTTAATAATGCTCTTCCCAGGAGGTCTATTAATCCAACAGTAATCCAATAGACAGAACAGCCAAAATAATACCCTGCTCTTGGAACGTTTTCATTTTTCAGGTAACCTAGAGCTTTATTTGTATAAATTGTATTCTTTAACTTTTAATTAAATGCTGATTATTGTAAGACTATGTCACACAATATAATTTGCTCGATGTCAAGCACTTTCGCAGCATGCAGTGGTTAGATGAGACCAAAGTGCTTCAGAGATGAGAGTCAGCCACTCAAAGCTCACAAACTTAGAAGTGTCTTTTTACGGGGTCAGTGCCTAAACTATTTCTACATAACAACATTTATACAAAATATTTTCTATCTAAATTCACACAGGCAATGGAACTGCTTTATTTGACTTTGAGTTTGCAATGATGTTCTGCTAATAACCTGAAATTTTGTTATCTGGTATTTCATTCCATTTTTCAACTGAGATGATTAAACATCTGCTTAATATTCTAAAAAGCACTTTTACTTAACAAGTATTTAAAATTAGGTTCAGTAAACATTTTAGAATTTCTATTCCTTCTTGTACTGTAGCTTGTATGTTCTCTTATTCTCCTTGCATTTTTATTGGAATTACTTTTCAGTGCTTCTCTTCTGAAATTACCTCAAAGCATTTTGCATGATAAACATGGAATCACTTTTTATATCTCTGGTTTGGAGAGCAACTGCTTTCACCAACATTTAAAATATAATTTTAGTTGTGGACAGATTTGTTAGCTGTTTGAAAGAATCCCCCAAAACTTTATGTATATCCTGACAGACAAAGAGTAAGAGGTGATCTTCAATGGTTTTGAGATACGTTTTAGAAGGTTTTTCGTCTTGAGTTTTGTTAAGAAATTAAGTAATAACTTAAGTGAGTGCATTGTTCAATTAACACACCTTTCATCAAATCCCAATAATTGTATTAAACCAAATAAAAATGGTAGATGTGTCTAGGTAGAGGTAATGATGTTTTGCTATAGCAACAAAGTCCTAAGGACACAAGTAAAACAGGTTTCTAAATAGTATTAATACCTTTTTGTTAGACCAGCTGATATAGTTGCAAATTCATACCATCCCAAAGAAGGATTTCTGTGTATGAATGCTTAATTGTTTTATCAATTATAGCATTTAGCCTAATAAAATATATTTTACTCTACCTATAAAACCTATTTTTGTCTCCATAGATACAGGACATGTATTCTGCTGTAAATATATACCGATGTTTTATCTTTATATGTTAGTGTTTTAGTTGGTTCTTGGTACATATTTCCTTATATGTACATTGACTGATGGATGCATAGATAGGCTCTGGCATATTAAGAGTATTGTACTTGTGGGTTTTTGTTTAGGGGATTTTTGGCTTATTTTTTTTTTCTCCCCTGTAGTATGAAAAGATTATTTTCCCTTACATGCCTTCTTTATCTTTTAGTTGGTAGTCTGACATTAGACAAGTAGATTGTCTGCCAGTGATTTTAGACACTTTGAGCATATTTCATTCTTTTTCACATCTTGGATTTATATATTCAGCTTTGATCCCCATTACATACTTATACATTTGCCTAAGGAATGTTTGAGATTTATTATAGTCTGTCCCTGTTTTAGGATTTTGCAGTTTGCTTTTATAAGATGATAGCGTCAGGAATTTAATTCAGTATTGAAAAGCTCATGTATTGAAATTCTGGCTACTTTAAGGTACAACTTGCATTTATCATAAAAACAGAACATTGGATAGCAAGGTGTGGTGTAAATGTTTTACTGACATCTCTTTTGGATAGATGTATCAAAGATTCATAAGCAGCAAAGCCATGAATGAGTTATGTAGGTCATCCAAGTGAGTGCCTTTTTAACAATATAGTCATGCTTTTAGCATATGCCACAAATATTATGAGAGAAAATAACCTTATTAACAATGGATTTAGGGATTTTTTTTGTTGCTATTTTCTTATCTAGGCACTTGCACAGACAGGTTTCCTTAGTAACATGAATCTATTTGTTCTAGTCTCAGAGGGTGAAAACAATTTTGGTTTACTAAATTCAAGAGACTCTTTGAAATACTCTAACAAAACTTTTCTATGAACAACAATAAAATGATTAATAAGATCTGATATCTTGAGGCCACCTGTGCTTGGACATCAATGTTGTATGGCCCACTGAGAGTCCATGAAATCTGTACTGCTCTCTGGAGCGGACCATCTACTGCCTCACAAGTACAAGGTTGTGAGTGTACCATTTGCCCAGGAACAAACATTATTCCTTCTGACTATTATGCTTTTCATGCTGAGAAGTGAGGATGTTCTGTGGCTTTTGTTTCAGATTTAAGAAAAAACAATGAAGAAAGATAACACGAGTTATAAAGTATGAGCTTCAGCATAGTCTGAACTGTGGGCTGTATAAGCTAGGCTATCACCCTGGGGTTAGCATTTGAGAGAAGCTGGGGTGCCCCAGCTACAATTCCATGATGATCCCTTGGACTGAGCTCAGGGAGGTCCACAGAAGCTGCAGACAGTTTTTAGATAGCGGTCTGGTTTTCCTTAATCTTGAAACCTTTCTCACGCTTGCTCTTTAGTAAAAAGGTGGATTTCTTACATCTCAAGACATAGTGACTAAAACCTAATTGATCATATCCTATACACAAGGAAGAGTAATCCAATATATTTTTCAGACTGGAATTTCAGGTTTGGGAGAACGAAGGTTGTCTTGCCTCTCAGAGACATTTTCAAGTGTTTGCCTTCTGAAGCTGTTCATGTAACAGTCTGAGATTGAGAATGATGCAGTCGTTCCACTGTGCAACGTTTTGCATCTTCCTGTGAAGCACTGACTACCAACTAGTGTTAAATATATGATAATGGCCTACTGAAATCAATGCTTTGCTTCTGTACTCAGCACCAGTGAGTGAATAGTACATGGCAAAGGTTAATTTTCTTATGCGTATCCCAATTGTGTATGTACTCAGGACTGATGTGCTATTGAGGTAGGAAAGTATCGTTACAGGTTTTTGAAGCTGGAAAACTAAGACTATGGAGAAAAACATATGCGAGTCACTGAAGTACGCATGGAAGACCCCATGGGAACTCTTCCTTGATGAACACTGTTATAGAGGTAGATAAATGGAGACAAATAATACCTAAAATGTTGATTGGTTGCCCCATGTAGGAAAACAATAACATTGTTGCTGAGTTATCTGAAAGCAAACTCTTAAATTGTGTCACTGAAATTATTTTGTGATTCAGTTAAAAAGCTATGGACAAAACTGAAGAACCCTATCCTGATTTCCAAAGTGCCAATGCAACAGTTGGTGCTTGATTTCACGCTTGACCCTGTGTTTTCTGTACTTCTTCAATGCGGGAAAGAAAGCAGAAATCTCACTTGAGAATACCTGTTCTGTTACAGAGTTCTCTTGTAAAAGGCTGATCTGCCCATCCCCTTGCCGTCTGCCATGTTAGTGGTTTGCCTGCTGCTTTCCAGTTATTCTTGGCAATAGAGGATAACGCATTATAGCATAAAGCAAAAGCCTGAATTGGCTCAGGACCAGCTTTAAAACTCTGAGAATGTGAAGGTAGGTGAAAGCTGTGAACCTCTCCTTTCCTGCCTTGGCACATAATCCCTCTCCATCTACACAAACTATTAAACTTGTTCACCAGACAGGATTTCCAAGTCTCCAAGCTTTAATTTGTTAGTGCAAAAATTATATGCATTTAAATTATCTAAGGGACATTTTAGGACTGAAAGCTTTTTTGTTACCTACATGTTATAAATATGACAAACCTCTATTATTCTATCAAAAAAGTCACCATTTAAATTACTCTACACGCAGTGTAATGCTTTCTTGAGTTGTTCCTAATGAAGGTTGGGTTTATGAGATAATACGCTATTATTGGATGATTTCTAGCTGCTTTGTATGCTTTATACATTTGACAGCTCAAGAAGCAGCAACTCATTTACACAGAAAATGCTTCTAAGCAAAATGCTTTCATAAGCAAACCAGAGCATGCCCACAGCCATATATAGAAGTGTGTTGGTGGATTGATAATGTTTTTCAGCGGTAATGTTTTTGAAATGTGCGTGTTCTTAAGCACTGATTACTAGGTCAAACAACAAGCATTTTATGGTTAGAAGGGGACTTGCTTTTATTTCTTAATACCCGTCCCGCTTTCTGCATACGGTAGACAGGGTTAGTTTTGACATCAAATAGGGCAAACAATGGAGAGGTGATGTCTTAGTTGAAACACAGTTGTGGCAATAGCTGAACAGAGGGAAAGGCTGTAATGCCCCTTGCACAGTGAACGACATTTTGCTTGACAAGGTGCACTATTTATTTCACTGGGAGTACACTGACTCAGGATAAATTACATTCCATCAGGATAAATACACCTGCGGTAACTTTGTGCTACTGAGACTTGGAAGCCTGGGCTAGCTCATTTAAAGTTGGGTTAGGTATTATCTGTAAATTGCTTTGCATTCTTTGGCATAGACATCTGCTAGGAGTGCATATGTACTTATTTTGTAAGGTCCTTCTTTACAAGCAGCTTACTGCAGAGCTTCTGTTTAATCTTTTAACCTGTGCTCTTCAGGTGAAAGCAAATGAAAAATCTCCTAGGTTTCATTATAGTTAAAGGTTTTGGGTGCATTTATCTTTCTGGTATTGATATTTTGGTACTTTTAAACATATGTACACTGGAAGGTTAAAGCAAGTAGAAGTATGGTGTGACACATGCAGTAGCTTCCTGCATTAGCCATTAGAATATCTGTATTCACAGTAACATGGAAAGGTCAGCTGAATCAATCGCACCTTTAGACACAGCTTTCAAATGTATATCCACAGAAAACAGTGCTTAGTGACATTTTAGTAACAACCTGAGTTTTCACTTGACGATAGCACAGAAGTAAAAGCAAATATTTATGAAGTGTTGGAAGCAGAACCTATATCAGAATGAGAGCCAGACACAGACAGCACTGCTTAGCTTCTTCATGTACTGAAGACTACTTTTCATTTTTCTTTCTGTATTGATGCTGGTTGGGAAGATGCTGCTGCCTTGTATACTTAGATGTTTCTGGCTTATTGCATTCCCTGGGAGTGAAACTTGGACTTTTACAGGAACAAGTCTAGAATCAGAATGCACCCAAAGGCTTCCTAATGATTAGGTTTCTTATAACCCAGACTTTTCTCCCAAACAATCTAAATAATAGTTTTAAAAGTTTGCAATATGCTGTTATGAGCTTTTGTTGTAGCTCCTGAGGGGTGAAGCAAGACCTCAGAGGAGGTAAATTTGTCAAGTAAAACCTGTGAAAAAACTCTGCTGTGATTTAAGAAAGGGGAAGTGTATACATAAGTACGTATCCAAAGATAGAAATTTCAAAAGATCTGTAAATAAAATAAGGATTCAATATCCTTTATATAAAATTGTTTTGAGAGCTATTTTTCTGCTTGTCACTGCTCTCAGCAATGTTTCCTCATGGAGTGAAATTCATCTCAGTAACAAAATCCGGGGTAGGTCTTTCCACATCACTTGGGGCTTGTGCAGATCTTCTGTGGGGATTTGGTGATTTGTATGGCTTGCACTGTTACTTATCTTGGGCTCCAAGGCAACTTCCTATAAACTGATCTTGCACGTAGCAAGTCCCATAGTTGGGACAGGCTAGGTCAAGGCTCCCCAGTGCAGGGTCTGACGTAGCCTTTAAGTAGTCTGGAGGTTTCAGTATCCCTTTGAAATTGTTACTACGGAATTAAGGTATGTGTCAAAATGACCTATAGGAGAAGGGGGAGAATATATTCTTACTAGCCCCCTTTTTGAGGAAGCAGATGCAATCTACTTATTACTCTTACACTTCAGCTTTTCAGAAATAGAGTATCTGAGTTTTCAGGGTGAATGTCATTGTTGTTCTACGGTAGACATGATGCAGAGTTATGCTTATTGATTGTGAATTGTTTCAGAATTAACTATAGGAAGAGGAACGCCTAGTTTTACGTTGTCGTATTATTTAACTGGGTACATTAAAAAGAGTGTTAAAAATCCTTAGTACCTAAATAGAAGATGATAATAAAGTCAACTTAAGTGCACAGAAGAAAAAAACCTTAAAATACTTAAATCAAATTTAATTATTGCATTTATTTCAAATAATGTAACAAAATAGTTCAAGTGCATAGGTATTCCATGTATATCTTTAAAAGCAACATAACCAAAGGGAAAGTATTTCCTCTGTATCAAAGGATGTTGAAAAGTAATTTGGTCAATCAGTAAACTTTGTGTAAATTTAGTTGTGTGTAATTTGCACCCCAGAGAAACACACTAAACAAAATAGAATATCAAGTTTTCAAATGTCAGAATGCAGGAAATCTATGGAAATTTTATTCAGCTCCTCAATGAATGTACAGTTGGAAAGGTTTTAATTACCAGTTCATATAGAGTTTTTTGCCCCCTGCAGGACCCCTGCCTTTTACACTCTGTGTGTATATAAGTAGTTTATATAAGCAGATGTACACTGGTCACCATGGGGTTAATTGTTCAACATTTGCTTGGACTGGTTCATATGGTAGGTGCCCCTAAGCCTTATTTACTTTGCTATCCAAACCCCGCAGAGTATGAAATTGCTAATTTCCTTGTGTGCTCCTTTGTTATACACTGTAGCTGTAGTATTGAACTGCTTCACGAACCCTAAGGAATTTATCTTCACAGCAACCTTAAGGGTTTCCTTGTTTCCCCGTTCTTAAGCATTTTTAGCGCACAACAAAATTTAAAATAGAAAGTTTTCACTACTTTTGAGTGTCAAGCTTCGTCCCATTTTCCATCAGTCTTAGTATTCATATAGTACTCCCTGAATTCAAAGCTCAGTTCCTGTTGATTTGAATGGTAAGTTTTATATCAGTTTTATAAACTCTTGAACTGCAAATCACTGGCCTCTGGGGAATTTTTTCACCATATGCTTGTTTCATTCTTACACTGTATCCGAAACATCAGCTGCTGGTCAGTATTAGGGTCACTGGAGAGAAGGTCCACCTGATTCGATATCACCATTCTTCCTTTCCAAAGACAAAACTGACTCATTCACAGCACTTGGCCTTTTTCTAATGAGAGTGGTCATTTTGGCTGGAAGGCAAAGAGAGGGGAGAAGGAAAGGGAAAGGAGCACAGTGTATGTAGATGTTATGCAGGGCAGCCTTCAAATTGTAGTGTTTGTGTCTAAAGGATCTGAGCTATGTTGCACAGTGCACCTTTATTTTATTTCCTACCTTTGGGAGTACTTTGCTTTTCAGTCTTAACCTTTAACACAATTATTTTGTGTGAAATTTCCTACTTTTTTGAGTAAAGAGTAAAAAAAGAAAAATTCTATCATGTGGAACCACACTGATCTCCACATGGCACTTTGAATTATATAGCACTGCTTGATCTAACTCGGCAAGTTGATAAGCTGTTATTTTTTTCAGGTAGACTAGCTACTACAGATAGAGGCCATAGGATTTCAAACTGTACTACTTGCTGACAGCAGAAAAATATTGAGACTCATATCCATGTGTTGTGTAGACACGGTGGGCTTTTGTCTTGCAACTATGAACAGTGGGCATCTTAACTGAAAAAAACCAGCATTATACAACATCAATGCTGTAATTATTGTTTCTGTCAGAAGGATGAGAATTGGTGCATCTCAATACTTCATTATCAGCTTTAATATTCAGAGGGAAAATTTTATTTGGCTTTGGGAAACAGCCCCACATTATCCAGTTTTTCTGAAAGAAAATTTTAAATAATTCTGATATTATTTACAGGTGAAAATAAGATTGATGGAATAGTAAATAATAAGGTACCTAACTGTCACTGAGCAAATGCAAAACTGTACATTGAGGAAAAAAGAATTCAGGTAATTTGTAAAGAATGTGGCATTGCATTCCAGAAAGCAAAGAATCCAATTTATGCAACTTTAAATAAGGGCAAATTTACATAGCTTGTGTGACTTATGTGATCTGAGCTATATTTAGTGAAAAACGAAGAAACAATGACCGGCCATGGTGGTTGTCCATGAGTGCTCAACACTAAGTCAAGCCTAAGTCACACTGTCACTGTGGGCAGAATGACCCACCTCATTACTACACAATTGCATGCAAAACAACCCCCAAACAAACCAACCAAACAACAACAACAAAAATCTTAAATTAACATTCAAAGTCAAGCAGGTGCTAGCTTGTGGCTGCCGTGTCTTAGGAGTATCTGGACTGTAAACAAGATGGTACTGGTGTAAATAAACGTAGTGCAATATGTGCATTAAATTTGTGCTGGTTTGGGCTTGGAAGTACTGCATTTATAAGGTTCATTGGCATCATATTAACTTCATTTCCTGTTTCTAGGACTATTTTCTGGAAGATTCTGTGAGCTATTCCAAGTCTTTCTGTGCTACCTTAAGAATTTGAGCAGAACCACAAAGAACGAAGCCAAAATCCTTCAGCCCTCAGGGAACACACTTCACTTTTGTGGGAAGCTACACTGAGGCTGTTAGAATTACCACTACTCCCAGTAATTGAATGATTGTCTACCTATTGCTAGTATGGTGTCTGTGACCTACACCGACACTGAATTTTAGTGCTGGACAATGACACACATAGCTGTTGCTCAAAACAAATCTAGCCCAGAAAAGCAGTTAAAATGGCTATTATTCTAAGAAATTTGGGTTGGGTGGATTTATAAAAGTATAGCAATGGTACCACACAAGAATTATAGAAGGAACATGCTTCTATTATAACACGGAAGCTTGAAGATCACCAGAAAATTATGCCTGAAATGTGCATGGTTGCTGAATGTCTAGGATTGTCTAACACACCTCTATAACGTCACCTCCGGCATAGTCACAGAGTCATGTGGGTTGGAAGGGACTTCCAGAAGTCAGCTAGTCTGATTTCCAGCTCAGAGCAGGTCCAGTTAGAGCAGGTTGCTTGTGGCTGTGTGCAGTGGGGTTTTGAATACCCACAAGGATGGAGATTCCACAACTTCTCTGGTCAGCCTGTTCTTGTGTCTCATCCTCACTCAGTTGTTCATTAAGGAAAATAATGATAATTATTTGAACCTTCTGGAAGCTAGTATTTTCTAACTGGCTTTTCTGTGAAAATTATGAATTGATTAAAGAATAACAAAACTTTAAAGCACCTAACCTCCAGAGTCATGAGGGGAATAAAGGAGTGAACTGAAATAAAAGTTTCCAAACAGTACCTACAGTCTGGTTACCAGAGATTGCTTGCCCAAGGACCTTAAAATTGGGACACTGGACTTTTTTTGACCTGTGATCAGTCATTCATGGGGTGAGGATCTATGGATTGTTTCCAAGGAAACTGCAAATTAGGAAAAGCAGAAGGAAAGTTAATGTAGGTTTTACAATGGTCTATGTATGTGAATAATTTTTGAGGGGATCTGCATTTTCACTGGAAAATTAGGTGGACTGCAAATTTTTAACAGTTGAAAACCATTGAACTATGAAGACGTGAACAGGGAAGATTTCTGGTTGATGTTAATTGTTACAGACCCTTTAATGACTTTTGACAATTTGCATTACCTGAAAATCTTCCCTAAAGGTGTATTGTTGATATTAATCTTTTCTTCCTTCCTGAATCACAGAACATTTCTTTAAAAAAAGTAAATATTTCTGATGCTCTTATGTTTCTGTTTCTTATTAGAAGAAATGCTCCATAGAAAATCTTCAAAAAGTGGGAAGAAACGTGCAGACAACAGGAAGGTAAATAAACATTGACTGTAAGAGATATGTGCAATTTATTCATAGGAATTTCCATCCTATTATTAAATTTGTATATATAGGACATCAAGAACATTCTATGATATGCTTCTTGAGATATTAAACATTCCTTGGTTTCATGCAATTAGATTCATGAGTATGTCTTCCTCATAGAAAAGTGAGTCTGTGGAAGATTACATAAAATAGTGTTTATTCTTCCCTGTTTTAAGCCTTATAGCAGTGAAATGCGGTATAGAAGTTACTTTGATTTTTTTTTTTTTTCTGGAGACTGAACTGGCTTTACCTTGCCATAAGGGAATAATTCTTAGGTGGTGCTTGTTACTTCATCAGAGCTACCTCGAATCAAGCACTGCCTCAGCCAGATTTTAGGATTATTCATATGACTACTCAATTCAAATAATGTTTCTATGCTAGGTGAAATGTTATCATCTTTAATAAGAGGCACCTAATCATCCTTGTTTATTGATGGTGACAGCTTATGACCTATTCTTTTTCTTTCAACAAGCAAACAAACAAAACCACAACAAAGCTAAACAAACCCCACACAGAAGATTCAGCCTGAAGTGCTCTAAAATATTGTAGAATTACTAATTATTAGATTCAACCTCTGCATGTAATAATAACACTTTTTCTTTAAACTTAAGCTGGTATATTATTAGATGCTCTAATTAGACATTATGTATGGTCTTCTAGTACAAAATGCATGACTCTTGTTTTGCTTTCATGCATTCATATTATGCTTCCACTTAACAATACTTACCAGCAGGAAACAATAACAAAATACATTCAAGACTACTTTAATCCTTGTCCTCCCTATTCAATAGTTTTGTTTTAGATGTTGTCCTGCTGTGTGTTTGCTTGCTCACATAGCCAAGGAGATAAAAGATAGAATCAATACTTTAGAATCTCCTATCAGCTTTTGCTGAAGCATTTATCAGTGGTTCTTGCTCTTTTCTCAGTTCCCATGTTCTGTTTGGCATCACCAGTCCTCCCTCTCGGTGCTGATTAGTGTATACCTACTTCAGAAATAGCGTGTTCCGTTTATCTTTCTGCAAGGTTCTCACTCCTCGTTGTTTGACGTTAAAACACAAAATTTCTGGATCAAAATGAGAACAACCACTGTTACTGCTACTTCTGTCGTGTTGTTACTGCCTCTGACACACTAGGTTAGAAGTTACTATAAAAAGCAGAGGATACATTTCATCGTGCACCTGTTTAATACTGCTTTCTGTACCTTAATCAAATACAGGAAAACAGTTTTGCTGGTGCTGGTGTTTAACTGTATTTAGAGAGAATTTAAGTGAGCATTATCTTCTCTCTATTTCGTGGTCCAAGCTCAACTCTATGCTTCATGCATTAACCAGATTATTTTTTTAAAAAACAATTTTTTTGGCTATTATTTTAAAGATGCTCAGTGGAGTGTACAAAATGCAAAACAAATTGAGATGTATTGAAACCCATGAAGCTGAATGAGACTCATTTGGCAATATCAAGGTACATTCAAAGTCTCTTGGTCTTCTTTGAATGCATACCTCACATGAGTAATTATCTTAACTCAGCCTTTTCAGTGAGTTGACTGCCAAGGCAAAAATCCAACAAAGAATGTCTTGTGCATTCAAGGTGGAAGTCCGTACGTGTATTTGCCATATTGTTTCTGAAACTGAATTTTCATCCTGGCAGGTGAAACCAACACAGAAGCAAGGAAGCAATAGTGTGTCAGGGACGAGTACGTAGTGCAGCACTACTGGTACATTTCTAATAAGGTGAGGTAATAATTTATTTTTTTTAATGGTTTGAACTTACTACCATTCTGCAACCTATCACTGTTTCGTGTCCTGCCACTTCTAAGAAATAGACCTGAACATCATTCACCACTCTGTCCAAAGAGCCTGAATCCAATTTATTAGAACAGAATGAATATAGCCTTTAACTTCTCTACAGAGATACTATTGTTAATTAAATCAAAGTCCTTTCCATACGCAGTGCTAACAGTTCTAGCCCTGCATCCATTCTCCAAACAGTATACGACATTGATGGATAAACTCAATTAAAGCGTGAGCATTAGAGAAGTAATGTGGAGAGCTGAAGTGATCTTTACCAATCCACCTTTAAAAATTGCAATAAATATTTCAAAATGAAATGTTCATAAATTATGCTGAGAATACCCGTTAGTGAGATTGGATGGAAATTCAATTCAGTTATTCTAAGTAAGTTTGCTTTTGGTTAGGCAATGGCGTTTGTTTTCTCTCCAATTATGTTATAGTATCTTACAGATAGATTAAAACCAGAACAAAACTAGTGCAAAAAACACTTCTGCTCTTTCCATAGCTAACAATGAAGTGGGATCCCTTCTGTGATTGGACATTTTCTTGCAGTTTGTCTTTTTCAAGGGAGCAAATATTTTTATACAACATGGACAGTATCTAAATGTATACAGTAATTGCTGTTAGAGTGCACTATCTCCTGAAGCAAAACACCAGGACTTAAAAAACACACATACGCAACTCTAATAAGCTGAATTACTTCCCCCAAAAGTTAAAATGGTGCTTGGGGATTGACGTATTCATTGACATTTGAAAAATCAGGTGATTTAGAGAAGAAGAAGAAAAAAAAAGAAAACAAACAAAAAAGAACAATTCCTTAGTTAAATCCTCCTGTATTTACTAATAAAGTGAGGTGTCAGTGTCCTTGTCGTGTCTACTGGCACAGGGAGCACTGATTTTCAGTGTATCCTTTTCACTAACTTTCCTTCGCAGAAGAACTTAAAAACTGGTTTAACCACCTAGGCAAGATTTTCCTCTGCACAGAGGAAACTGTTGGGTAAAAGATTCATCATTAAAGACCTTTGCATTCCACCACTCTCCTGAAGCTAGATCTGCTTTTCTGGACTACAGAGATGAAGGTACAACTCAGTGCAGACTTCAGGCTGTTCTAAATTATTATGCTGGGAATTGGATAGTCAAGGAACTACAAAAGAAGCGTCAAGCCCCATTTACGGAGCATCATTTTTTTTCGGATGAAGTATCTTTGACTTTGAGTCCTTATTGTTTGATTTAGAGTTTGTTACTTTATAATCGTTGGGTTTTAATATCTTTTACAAGAAAAATCTGCAGAGTCAAGAATGCAGTTTTAGGAGACAAATTTTCAAAATGTTCTCATCGTTGAACCTTCAAAACAGAACTTTGCTGAAACATCCACCTTTAACACTTTTTAATCAGTGCTGTTCCTAGGCTGAAATATTCGTTTTATGTCAGTGAAATATTTCAATAGACATGATCTGAACTTTTTAGATTTATCTAATTAGGATTTACACAATATTTATTTTGGACTTGTGTGTATTTTAATAATTCAGATGGCTTCAAATTGTTATTCAGATTCAAGAGACAACTTCTGCTTGATTTTGCCAAGGTAGAATTGAACCCAAAATATCCACTTTTTTAAAGAGCTGTATTTAAAGATGATTATTTAACTCACACTAGAAATAATTAAATTACTTCAGACCACATGGGATAACTTTATTGGAATTGAAATGTGCTGATTTATTAACAGCTGAAAGTAACAAAGTAAAAAACAAGGGATGAAAAACATTCTTTAATAGCTCATCAATATTGAATGTATTGAAAACAGATTCTTGGCCAATGTTTTTCTAGACCCTCAGAAAAGCATTTTTAATGCTAACACACACTTTCTCCCATCTATCCTCCATTCGTTAAAGCCCCCTAAAATGATAATGGAAAAGATGTCTGTGGATGTGATGAAGTAATATATTTAAATCACTTTTCTCTGAAGATTAGAGTGACACACAATATTTTAAACCTACTAATCTCAGTGATGGGTGCATAAGGAAGACTTGCACATCTAATAGTTTTTATTTAATTAATATGTAGTTATCTTTGCACTTGGAAGGATGGTCTAGAGGCTAAGGTATTTGACTTGGACATAAAAAACCCAGGGTCAGTTTTCAGTTAAGGCACAGCTATCCTTTGTGGCGTGGGTTTGGTCATCTCCATTTGCCTGTGCCCTTGCTCTCTATCTGTAATGTAAAAATTGTACCTCCCTCCCAGAGCTTTATAAGTCTAAAGAACTGTTTATAGTTGTGACAGATTCAGATACGGTGGTGGAGTGTCTGCCTTCTGCCTCCATAGACAGATACTAAATTCAGGCAATTTGAGAAAGAATCCACCAGATAATGTTAGCCATGTCACTTAAAGGAGGCACTGATGCACCTGATAATTGTGCAATATAATAGTGACCTTTACAAGAATATCCACTTCAAATACAATAGGGGCAAATCAGAACAACCTGTGTGTAACCAAATTATCTTTGTCAGTTGATACAGCTGTGGGTGACCCAATTAAGTGAACACTGGATGGTAATGTCAGTACTAGCTTTAAAGGCACAACTAGCCTTTTTTTGATCTGTCTGTTGAGTAGACAGAATCAGGCCAGATTCAGGTAAGAAATATTTCCTACTGTAGGTGGTTTATTCTGTAATTTTTTGAAATGCTAGGAAGAATGAGAATGATTTTTTTTTTTTAATTATTTTTTTTTCCCCCCTCAGTCGCATAAATACCAACCATAAATGCGCTTAGGAGAAGGAAATAGATACTGCTGACAGCCACTAAGCCCCTGCTCTGCAGCTACTGAACCCTGTAGTTGCTGCCGGTGGGCATGCTCTTAAGTCAGATGTCGTGATAATGTTTCACTGCTAATGACCTGGCTGGAGCCCAACTTTGACCAAAGCTGCAAAGGTGGCATTTTAAGCAATGTGCCGCCTCCTTATTTCAAAGTAGATTTTTGTCATTGGTAACTTGCACAGGAATATTTTGAGATTTGCACTCCATTTATGTATTTCTGCATGCCTTAATGCAGGTGAGGCTAGTGGCTAAACCGCTGACGATATACAAAATGAGACAGTGCAGGGTGTTGAACCTGGGTGTCCACTCTGGAGACTCTTTCTCTGGTTTTGCTTTTCAGATATAGGAAAACCATAATTATGTTACAGAAAAGACATAGCTGATGGTGAATATTTAGCTGTATTTTACTCTTTGCTAATGTAGATGACTTTCTGTGCCGTCTCCTGTTGACTTTTCTTATGTATGTAAGTTTTGTAATGATATATGTGCAGAACTGAGGCTCCCCAACCTCAACATCATTCTTGTAGGTACAAGGGAATTAAAAATAGGACAGCTGGTATAGTATCACCTAAGTTCCTATAAAAGTTTAGATTTTACTCCAGTTTTATAGGAAATTTTAGTATGTAACGGAAGATGCATAATGACCTATTTAAAAACCAGCTTTAAATAACCATATTGGTAATCATTTTAATTTCAGGAGAAGGTGATAAAAAAATTGGGTTTACATGTTTAAAAAAAAAACAACAAACAAACAAAACCAAAACTCAGACACATGTAAACCAATGACTGAACCTTCAGCTAAGGATTCTTATTGTAAACAAACAGCCCTAGATTTCCTTTCAGTCTACTAAGCTGCTTGTAGGCGCTGCGGTTTTTCTCTTCATGTATTGTATTTGAGAAATTGGCTGTGGAGGATGTACTGGACGATCCAAGCTTCAAACGGGTTTTTGACTTCACCCCTTTCAGTCAGCCATCTCTGCAGTGAAGTATGACTTGGCATCAGCTTATCAGACTTATTTTCTTTTGACCTCTGGAAGGTGCTGTTCTGTGAACAAAAGAGCAGCACATTTGGTGGTCATGACTTCTGCGAGTTCCTCGTGCTGGAGTTCTGGCTGTGCAGGCTCTGGAACAAATGAGCTCCACGGTGATTTTCTCAGGAATATGAACAACAAAAAACAAACCCTGAAGTCACAAATCACAACAGTCTCCTTTAGAGGCACAGTTTCCAAGTTGGGTGGTGATTTATCTGACATTTCAGTTCTCGGAGAGTGACCTTATCTTTATGAACTGTTTCTGCCTGAAAATGGAGAGCAAAAACTGTGGTCACTCCATTAGAACTGACTGTCAGACAAATTACCATCCACCCAGCAGGCAGTTAAGAAACCTCTGATGTGTTTGCATGCCCATCTAGCATCTAGAGAACCTACTTCGTACACAGTGCAATTCTGTTCTTTTTGAGTGAAACATTGAAGGACCTTATTTGGAGTCTTTTCTGAAGGAGAACTGGTAATAGACTACTGGATGATGAACCGGATAGGGTTCCAACATTTGGACTAGTGATAATAGTTTGATCATTTTATCTGGACTATAGATTATGCATTTTCCCTCAGCACTAGAGGTTTTGGCACATTCAAGAGCTCTCATAAAGTTTTGGACTAATGGACACCTCCCTAGAAGGGTAACTTTCTGAATTTGCGTCACACACCTCTGTACTCTAGTTGCATTCTTGGGCTCATTTATTTGGATTATTGCTCTTTTATATCTGTTTTTGTGCTTTGTCAATACTTGGCCAAAAGTGTGTGGTGTTTTGTGGTTTGGTTTTGGGTTTTTTTTGGTCTTGTGAATCTCCATTGTTTTTTATATTTAATGCACTAGCTCTTTGAAGACAAGTTAGCTGTTTATTTGCTCTGTTATGTTCCCAAACGCAACCCCCTTTTCAAATTATAAGTTTTCTACCAGAAAATACAGAATTAAGAAAATGTTACAAGGAAGTGGATCTTCTTAAAGGTCACACTCACCTATTTTTCTTCCCTTTTCATTCATAGTACTGTTTTCCTGGTTACCATTCAGATTGTTTTACCTTTTTATATAAGGTGTTCTGTTGTAAGGTCAGTCCAAAGTATGATGCTTTTACCTTTGTGATGGTAGCTTTCTCTATATTTATTTCTGTCTGGTCACACACTGGAGTAAGGTAAGGAGCAACATGTGAAAGCATAGTGGTATCTGTCCTCCACAAACAGCAGGATAGGTAAAATGTTAAAGCTATATCAAATACAACTTTATTTGGTAGTTTATAGTTGATCACCTTCTTTATGGGAAACGTTTCATAAGTGATAATACATTAGGTAACCTTAAAGAAAGAGCAAATACCTAGCAGCTTTTTCTTCTTGAGTTATAGAGATAGTAGATCTTTGGCAACTGTTGAAATTTGACTGTTTTTGATTCCCCAGTTAATTGGCAAATGAACAATTCTCATTATTAGCAGCACCTTACCCTGCTGAGCAGCTGGTGTTGTATCTCAGGATCTTCCCATGGGTCTTGCTGCTCCGAACACTTCTAGTCAGTCTGATCAGTGACCCACCGAGGGGATTCCTTTGTGCAGGCACTTACAGGGCATGCAGTAACCCACCAAAGACTAGTGCATTGCATCTCAGGTAGTGTTGTCTTTTTAGGGCCTAATGCTCACAGAGAAACCACTGCAAATTACCACTTCAGGTGCCACCCGTTTTAACAGTTCCTCACCACCAGAACATCAGTGCTTTGAAGTGATGGAAAATTTTTTAAACATACTTTAAGGAAAAAAATCGAGGGGGTTGAGAGACTCCCAGTAGGGTGGGAGTCATCCTCAGGGTCATGGCCTTAACTAGTGTGGCCATGGAGACTCTTGCTGTGGTCAGTAGAGAGAAGTAGAAGCATGATTTAGGGGATATGTGGTACATATGAGCATTTTGATAATATAAATAATTCTGTAGAAACACCTATTTCTCCAATAACTACAAAGAAGAAATAATTGTCTGGCTTAGCCAATACGTATGTCTACAGTAAGTTGAGTTAAATTCCATCTCTGCTGTCTTTTCTGAGGCTCCACAGAGCCTCACAAATCAATTTGAACTGTTGGAGCATCCCAGAGTTCAGCATATAGCAATTATGGTTATTCTGAATATGTTAAACAGTAACTAGTGATGCTTTTATTTTTACTGTATGAGGGGTTAAAAAAATTCCACAGATTTGATTGTAAATAGCCTGTAGATGATAAATAAAGAGCTGATTCTTCAGTGAACTCTTTTCATATACAGGGAACCTGGTTGATTATTAACATGGTATCATCTCAGACTATAGTCATATGGCTGGCTATAATGGCTTGAATATGAAATCAGGTTTCTTTAAGATGCAGCAAGGCACATAAGCCCTTGCCTTAGATTTAAGCACTCAAGTAGGCACATTTATGCCACAGACAGCCTTAAATACAGGTGCTTTTAAGTACTGAAGTACTTTACTGAATCAGGGCCTGCATGTATTTACATGAGAGTTTCCCAGTTTGGGTGTGAGCAGCAAGTGAACCAAGCAAAATATGGAAAGCCTTGCAGCCAGAAAACATGAAAATCAAATTTTGGTCTGCATAAAATTCTCAAACAATCAAAAGAACGAAACAGATTATTACTGATATTTTGTATAGCCATTGTATGTAAAGAGGATTATGTAATGAATTAAAGATAAATGCTTTCAGTTAAAGAAAAAAAAGAAACAAAGATTTACATGAAATTGGAAACTTATTACCATATGAAAGTTATCAGTTGATGTACTCTGTACCAAATGTGCTTGAAGCGTGATTGTCTAAAAGACTTAAAAATACATGATAGCACTGAAGAAAAAGCATTTATAATTTAAATTAACATAATCAGTGCTTGTACCTGTAAGTAGTCAATTTTGCTTTTAAGTAACTTTAATTATTAAATAGAGTTAAGCTTACATGGCAAGGAGGTTTCTGTAAAAACAATGGATACAAATAAGATTATATGGTATTTTAGAGTTAAGAAAGATTAAGTGTAATTTACTGATTAGGTTTCTTTATACCTAGCAGTCTTCAAAGAAAACAGGTAAGCTTCTCTTTGTGAGTGACCATCTTCATCATTAGTGTTCTGATTTGCAGTCTCTCTCGTTTCATAGATTAACTCTGGATATGTTAGCTCTAATATCACAACGATTTGAACCAATAATAAAATGAAATGAGCAAACACAGCAGTGAGGATTTTAAATGAGAAAGAAATAAGACTTCATAGCAGATAGTGTAATAGAAGTTCCACTGAAATCAATAGGCATTCAGACATGGAGTAACTCCACTGGAACAGGACTCTAAATAATCCTATAATAATTTATTTGGCTAGAGAGTCAAATGAGCACCTGTAAACTGCTATTCTGAAACAGTGAAGGCATTTTTCCAATAAAAACGTAGAACACCATTGGTTTTGTATTCCATGGCTTATTCAAGAAAAGATTTAAAGTAAATTTTAATGGAACCTGTGAAGGATTTTCAGATTTTGGCTTATGAATCATTGTAATGGCTGGATTTTTCAGAAGCAGCTTGTTAACTTAACATCTTTTTCTTACTCTAATCTATGGAGTAGTTGGAATAATATATGCAAAGATCTATGAAGTGTCAGGAAAGAGCCAATATACTTGACTTCTGCAATATGCATGTACTGAATAGAGCAGGTCAAGCCATTCATTGTATATAACTGCTTTGGGATTTAATCAGTTTTTCTATCTGTGAATTATCCATGACCTGCTAATGATTTTTTTTTTGTATGAATGTGTGTGTTTTATGTAGTTCATCAAATGATCTTACAATCACATTAGGCTTGTAGAATTTTGCAAGTGCTCCTCAGAGTATAATTTGCAGAATGAGATATTCATGTTGGTTACCCAAGTCACATGAAAGTGTATCTATCCTGTTATTTGTTGACCTAATGTCTGCAAACAAGACGACTGGAGTAATTGGATTTTTATGAACAGGGTACTAGTTTAGAAGAAAAGCAAGTGCAGTGAATCTTAAAGCCTTTACAGTGTGTTTTCTGTATGCTTTTGTACTGAAAGGGCATCATATGTATCAGAATACTTCCTGCACTAGAAATTTAAGTTCTTTCCTGAGCAAGAAGGCATAAGCTAGATTTCTGAGAAACCTTCTCAATACCTAGCTCCTATAAGCAACAGCTGCTTTAAAATCCTTCTTCTCTGAGCATGGTAAAGCCTCTTGTGAGGCAAAATGGTCAGATTTTATGAAGACGTTGTCCTGGTTTCAGCTGGGATAGAGTTAATTGTCTTCCTAGTAGCTGGTACGGTGCTACGTTTTGAGTTCAGTATGCAAAGAATGTTGATAACACTGATGTTTTCAGTTGTTGCTAAGTAGTGTTTAGTCTAAAGTCAAGGATTTTTCAGCTTCTCATACACAGCCATTGAGAAAGCTGGGGGGGCACAAGAAATTGGCACAGGACAGAGCCAGGGCACCTGACCCAAACTGGTCAACGGGGTATTCCATACCATGGGACATCACATCTAGTGTAGGAACTGGGGGGACTCGGGGCGGGGGATCACCACTCGGGGACTAGCTGGGTGTCAGTTGGCGGGTGGTGAGCAATTGCACTGCACATCATTTGTACATTCCAATCCTTTTATTATTGCTGTTGTCATTTTATTAGCGTTATCGTTATTATTATTAGTTTCTTCTTTTCTGTTCTATTAAACTGTTCTTATCTGAACCAACAAGTTTTACTACTTTTCCCAATTTTCTGCCCCATCCCACTGGGTGGGAGGGGAGTGAGTGAGCGGCTGCGTGGTGCTTAGTTGCTGGCTGGGGTTAAACCATGACAGATGTTCTTGTATTATATTTAGTATTGCCATTTCTAAAATATTTTTAATAAGCTTTCTCCTACCTAAATAAAGAATTCAAATATATAAAAGCCTCAAAAGACTTGAGTTGTTGCTGTCTTTTAAAGGTCTCAGTGTGCATGTAGTCATATTTCAAACTATTTTCTCCATCTATAAAACTTTTTTTACTGAGTTTCTTAAGGAAGTGATGGTTTAAGACCTCTCAGTGTGTGCATCACTCTCCTCAATAACTTTTGAACCTAGCCACCCAATTTCAATCAGATTACAAAGAAGGGTTGAAGTCTCAACATTCTTAACTTTTTTTTTTATCCCCCCCCCCTCCACCCCGAATCAGTAAATGGAATGCAAAGAGAAAAAAAGTTACTATCTCAAGTGAAGGAAAGCCTGGTAGCACTGACGTGTTATACATCCTGTGTGGCAGCAGCCAGCTTGCTGTCTTATGTGTGGTTTTATGTGTGATGATTGTAGGAGTCAGGATTTATTGTGGTGTTCTGAGAAGGCCCTGAGGGCATTGAGCTGGATCAGACCAGGCTTCATTAGTTCCGCAGATGACAGAGGTTTTGTTTGTTTTGTTTTGTTTTGTTTTGTTTTTAAATGAAAGTCGATATTCTCAAGTGTCCATTTGAATACAGGAACAAAGAAAAATCTCATTCTATTGCATGTTGCATCATAAAAACGAATTCCTACTAACATCACCTACAGTAAGGTGGGTGAAGTAAACATGTTGGCTAATGGAATATGACTCTAGAGGCGAAGAGAAACACAGGATACCTGAGAGAGAGTGCTCGGATGTCTGGGTATATCCTCCCTGATGATGCTTATCCTTTACTACTCCACTCCTCACATGATGCTTTAACGTGGGATATTTCCAGGGGGCATCTGTACCTTCTTGTACTACTAGAAGAGTGTTCATGAGGTTAGGAAAATGACTTTTCAGTTCTATTCAAGAAAGGAAAAGAAAGATAGAACCTAACCTGTGTGTGTATTTACATAGAACAAACTGTCACTTTAAGCAGACTTTTTGAAGTAAACCATTTAAGATTGGATAACCATAATTTGAAAAATATGAGCCCTCTGCAAAGAAAGAGAGCAGTGGTGAATGAAGGCCATGGGCTGACATTCAGTTTATGTGCTTGTGAAACACAGTCACTTTTAGCTTCTCTCCCCTTACCTTTCCATTTGAGTTCTGCTGGCTTATATTTGTATGAAAGCGTCAATCCAATCTTCACTTTTTGGAAGGGTGGTTTATTCCCAAAGACAAACACATTTCTGCAGCAGCAGTATCTTACTTATAAGTAGAAGGGCAAGAATAAAGTCCTGTACAATACACTGCACACAGATCCTTCCCAACAACAGCAGCTGGTACATTTGCTGCATAGAAAGACAACATATTACATAAGGAAAAGTTATGAAAAAATGAGACAACTATTTTAAAAACATTTGAAAGTTTATAATGGCTTTTAAAAGTAGGTGATAGATAAGGAACATAGAGAAATGCTAACTACTCAGAAATATCTTAAGGAAAAGAAACAGTGATAGCAGGGTTTTGTAGGAGTTTTATTTCTAAAGGAGTAATTTTCAGGACCAAAGTCTATTTAGAAAAGATATTTAAAATCATTATTGTTGAGTTACATTTAAAGTGATGGCACATCTTCAAATCCTTCTCTGATGCAGGCATTAGGAAAAAGAATATTAGATGATAATATCAGCAACTTCTTTAATGATTTAATAAATAGAAAGAGTAATGGGGAACAGTTGCTTTATTTGTGAGTTTGATTTTTAAAGGAGAGTGAAGTAGTTTTACTAGGGTAAGAGCGTATGACATTTGGTGATATCCTACCTGTGTCATGAAACAAAGCTAAGCAGACCGGGTTTCTTCCATTAAAATAGGAAAGTTAAACAAAATACAAGTGTGAAGGATTCTTTCCTCACTACACTGGAAGATAAGCCATAATTCTGCCGCCTTCTTGAGGTATGTCAAATTGCAAAGCAAGTCTATTTATATGATGCCAGGATAGCTATTCTTGGATCCCAGGATCTAGAGGAGGTCAAAGGTTACATGGAAGATGATCTTTATCTGCATGCTGGGAAGTCACATGCTTTCCCAAGTGTTTATGGAATTTTAAGTTTTCTAGTTTACTTAGACCTCATGCTCCAAGGGAAAGGGTAATAAACATAAACAACCTTCTATGTTTAATCCTTTTGTGTGTCTCTCTCTCAGTGTTTGGTTACTTTATCTCATACTGGCTTAGAGAGTGCATGATATTGCTGCTGTATTAAATGAACAAAAATTATCCTGCTGTTTCTCTTGACCACCTGGGATTAACAAATCCACATCCTCTTCAGATGAAAATACCTGCTTCAAAGCAACACAGCATTCCTTAACAGCCCCCTTTGTCACCTTCATTGTTCTGCCAATCCGGCTTTCTCACGCTTATCCACGTATTAGCTCTCTTACAGTCATCTCTTCTTGACAACATGATTGCTTGCAGTGACTGCTTCCACTGTGGGTAGTTCTGATAAAGAATATAAATATCTGCAAGGTATGTGCTGCAAACAGATCCTTGGGTAATGAATCTATGATCCTGTGCGTTGTGTGTGGTGAGTTAAATTGCTCGAAAGTCATCCAAAATTACACAATAAGAACAGCAAACTGCTTAACTAATAAGTAGGAAATAACAAATAAATGATGTGCCTGAAACCCCGCCCTCTTAATTTTTACTATGCTACTCAGACCAGTAAGCAGCATCTCCATTTGCACCACCTCCACTCTAAAGAAATATTTCCTAATGGTAAGTGCTTCTAACCAGCTTCTCTAAGAAGTGAGCATGTGTCTGTCTATTTCTAAAGCAGAGCTGGGCAGGAGTGATAGTCATAGAGCTGCTGCTTTGCTTCGTACATATTCTCTTTAGCACCAGGAAAGTGATGTGAATCATAAAGTAATCTGAGTGGGGCTGCAATCTCAACAGCCATCTTAACTTTGCCCTTGAAGCTGATCTACTATGTAGAAAAGGATTTAGTAGTCACAAGAAAAGGGATAGCACAAGTGAGACCATGACTCACATAGCTTAAGCATGCCTGCAGAAGGAAGAGTATTAGCATCTACTCTCTGCTTACAGCAGCATTTGTGCAATTTACATTCAGCAGTCAGTGGCTACAAGACCTGAACAGCCCAGAGAAGAGGGCCTGAGCTATTGAATGAAAGGTTACTGAATGCTATTTTCACCATCTCTTGGCGTTTTAGGACAAAGGGGAACTGTTCTTATCACTTGACACTAGTGCTTTACTATAGGCATTTAATTTAGCCAGCAAAATTATCTAGCTAGGCTTCTGCAGTTGTCAGCAGAGAGACAGTCTCTTCCTGAATACAATTCAGAGCCTGTTTGCTTTGAATTGTGTTTTTCATTGACTGCTAGGGGACCTTTGCCACATATTTTGTTTGCCAAAGTAAGTACCTACAGACCCTCTCACCAAGTATCCAAGCTGGTGTGTTTTAACTGTACACTGAAAGACTGTATTGAATTTGGCCCCTCATAGGCACAGATGGGATTGCTTGCGTACTGGTTTGCCTTCAAAATATCAGTTTCTTTTGAATGAGGCAGTTCCAGGCATAGAAAGCATCTGTCAGATTAGGAAACAGTAGTAACTTGTAAAAGAACATAGCTTGGAAATCCAACATGGAACATACCCAGGCATTAGGTACCTCCAAGTTAGGCAGGTGCTGAGTTAGGGATTTCAGGACTGTAGCTTTGGATTTGGTATTTCTACCTTAATTTTGTAGTGGGAGCCCTAGGTTGCTTCAGCTGACTTCATGTGCTCTGATGTTTTAAGTTGGCAATCTAAATTTTAATGCTAGAATGCCTGGACCCAAGCTATCCGAAACCAGTAAATATGCTTTTATTTCCTTACCCATTGTTTCATGTCTGCTGTTACAGTCGTACCTTATTGTGGGATAGATCCTTCAGCTCCTGATCATGCCCTGGGAAGTTGAGACATGAAGTTGCTGAGTTCTTTGTGGTGTGCTGTGCTGTTTGCTTTAAGATATTTTATCTTCTGCATGTGACACAAGTCAGACTTTCAAAACAAGGAAGGGAGAGGGAAAGTAAAAGACGTTAATTTGAGCCTTGCTAAGAAACTCAGATAAATGACTGTGTCAAATAGAAAAGGACAAAATTAATAGGGAAAGACATTGGATTTTCAAGGTTCTCAGAGGGCATTAAAACAGTAGAAGTGAAAAAAAATAAAATTATAAGAAGTGCTCAAGAATGTCTTTAAAATATTAATTGGGTGCTAAAAGTGAATGGCACATGCACAATACTTCATCTCAATAGCAGTAACCTGAAACGACCACCTTCTGTCTCTGCGAGCCTTTAGAGTGCTCTCCCCCTTTGCGCTCCTTCCCTTTGATACTCTTTGACAGAAGAATCAACGCCTGTGGCTGCTCGCAGTGTGGCTTGGTAGCTGTAGACTCCCCATCAGTCTGTGATCTATTTTTTAAGAAATGGCATTTGTTCCTCTGAATGGCATCCTGCTGGTGCTTGCTCAAACCTCTTGGCTGGCTACAGGTTATTCTGTAAGTCTAGAGCTCTCCTGTTGGTTTGGTGGAGACTCAGGTTGGTAACAACTGTGCTTTTACTCCCTTTCCATTCACCTGCAGCTTTTAGGGGTCATACTTGCTCAAACAAAGCAATGGAGTCTGGTTGTAATGTCACTCAGCAGGTTATACCCAGATGGTACTGAATTCGTATTTGAAAAAGGTCAAGAGATGCATCACATGCATCACAGCACTGCATGCTAATGGGACTGATAACTGGCTGCACCTCTTTGCTGGCTCCCTCAAGTTGAATGCTCCATCACACATGTTCTGCTTGGAGGTACAGAGTGGTGACAGGCCCACCTGGGAAAGGAAAATAGCTGCTTCATTCCTAGATTATTTTCTGGGTGTACAAGGCACAGGATAAATCATGTTCAAAATAAAGTTGCAAAACGCAAGGGCAAAGAAAGTAGGCACAGTGAAACATCAATTCTGTCCCTGTACGCCCTGCCCCAATTGTTTGGGATTGCAGGAGGGACCGTTTCAGATCCAGGAGTTAGAAAGCAGGAATTGTATTTGTTGAAGGTACAGTGTAATTGGAGAGGAGATTTTTAAATAATGCTTTGGGTTAAAACTGAAAATTGAGCTTAATACGCTTTGTAGTGTATGTATCAAATCCTTAAATCATGCAAGACTTCAGGTGAAGACTTGTATCCTGTACAGAAAATTTGCATCTCTTGAATTGTGTTTTCAGCTAATTTTTAAAAGTTCACTACAGGAAAAGAATTTGAATGGAATGTAATACATGTACCTCAAAACAAGAAGTTTGCGGGGGTTGGGGGGGAGGGCGTTTACGTATTACTAGGTCTTCAGGAAAGAATAAATTCTTTTAATTTACAAAAGATGCAGAACTCAACAGGCATTAATGGAAAGGTATTTTCTCTAAAATAGTATTTTTCCTATAAAAAAAAAAATTAGATTATGTCTGTGTTGCTCTCATTGAAGGTTGTTTACTTGTGCAGTTAGTCTACTGGAGTTGCTCAAGTTCATGTGGTGGTGTAGCTTCTTTTGTTGGTCAGAGACAGGGCTAATAATGATAATAAATGAAGAACAGTTATGAGAAAATATCAGACACTATTATCAAGTGTGACAACCATGTTTATATTTTTTATTTATGGACTACTTAATTAGAAAAATGTTAGCAAAGTATCATGTTAGTCATTGTGCTGGTTTTGGCTGGGGTAGAGTTAATTTTCTTCACAGTAGCTGGTATGGGGCTGTGTTTTGGATTTGTGCTGGAAACCGTGTTGCTAACCCAGGGATGTTTTGGTTACTGCTGAGCAGTGCTCACACAGAGCCAAGGGCTTTTCTGCTCCTCACCCCACCCCACCAGCCAGTGGCTGGGGGGGCACAAGGACTTGGGAGGGGACACAGCTGGGACAGCTGACCCCAACTGGCCAGAGGGATGTTCCAGACCGTATGACGTCATGCTCATCATGTAAACCTGGGGGGAAGAAGAGGGAAGGGGGGACACCTTTGGAGTGATGGTGTTTGTCTTCCCAAGTAACTGTGATGGAGCCCTGCTTTCCTGGAGATGGCTGAACACCTGCCTGCGGATGGGAAGTGGTGAATGAATTCCTTGTTTTGCTTTGCTTGTGTGTGTGGCTTTTGCTTTACTTATTAAAGTGTCTCTTTTCCGATTCTTTTCCCCATCCCATTGTGGGGGAGTGAGCGAGCAGCTGCGTGGTGTTTAGTTGCTGGCTGGGGTTAAACCGTGACAGTCATAAAGCTACGTTGCTCATCTTTTACTCACATGTGCCTGAGGTTGGGGAACTTAAATGTAGCTGTGGAACGGAAACCTCAGTAAGAGCACTGGTTACTACTGGCAAGGCATGACAGAACAGGAGGAAGAACTTTAAAATTGTCTTGTAAGTATATGGTCCATAGGAGAAAATTAAATGGAAGACCATTAAATGAAATAAAAAAAAAAAATTAAATACTTACAGACTGGATTGCTGCTATTAGATCGGGGTAAAAATAATACCTCTCCATGGAGAAGTGTGACAAGTAACTAAAAAAAACCAAAACCAAAAAAAAACCCAAAAACCAAACCCACCAAAAAAACCCCAAATGACAAACATTAATATAGTTAGTCTTCTCTTTGTCAACTGAGAAACAGTTGAAAATAACGATAGTTCCTTGTGCCGTATGGTGATTTCTAGCATTAGCCCTCTCAAATCGTTGTATGGAAGTAGTACTACTACTGTTGCAGTTTTAAGATGAAATGGAGCTATGAGAGGGCAAGCAGCTATCTAAGTGTAGTCAGCGTACGTGTTGTCTGTACGTGTTGAGCACGCAGCCTGGTGCCGGCTGTCCAGACTGCCTGATTTGGCGGTTTAGGAGGGAGCTTGAGTAGATCCATGGAAGCCTCAGCACAGGGAGGACCGTCATTCGAAGGCGGCATCGGAAAACTTATTCGTAAAACAGGGAAGATGAATTTGAGCTGCTGTTGTAGCCGAGTTTCAGAGCGACTGGGAGCGGGCGGGCGGGCGGACAGAAGGGGTCCTGTGAAAGATTTTCTAAATCTTTCCCTAGAGCTGGGTGATATCAGCTGAAGTGACAGCATTTATGCAGAGAGGTGGTAAATCACTTCCTCTAAAAGGTAACGGCTTTTTCAGTAGAGGCTAAAATAAACCCGCGCTAGGAGTAAGACGTGTTGCGCCGTTATATACATGGTATACTGTTACAGCCAGGGCCCCCCAGCAGCCAGGTGAGCCCTGTGGCGGTGGCCCAGAGGCTGGCTGTGGCCAGGCGGGCCCTGGCTGAGCTGGAGAGGCAGCTACAGCGGGGCTGAAGGCCCCGGGCTGAGGTGAAATGGCGCCCGCGGAGAGCAGGGGTGGAGGGGAGGCCGCAGGAGAGGCTGCTGAGGCCCACTCTGAAGGCCTGTTGGTGCCCTCAGGACCCCGGCAGTAGCGAGAGCCTGCGCAGGGGCACAGGTGCCTCTGATTTCACCCTTATGGGTGGGGAAGGGAGCAGGTAGGAAAGCCCGTGGGTACAGGTGAGGGCTGGAGGCCATTTTGGATGGTGGGGAGGGAAGGGAGGAAACAGCTGAGCGGTTCAAGAGGCGTGGTTGTGGGTTTGGTGGCCCCGTGCGCTGTCGGCCTCGCTTACCTCTGCTCTTTAGCAACGAGGAGCCTCGCTCTCTGTTCGTAAGTTCATAAATATTTCCTGACAGAATATCAGCACTGGTGTGACTACCACCGTGTCTGGGCTTGCTCTGTCCTCTGCCAGCTTGCAGTGCCACAGATTAGCCCAAAATAAACTGCGGCTCCTTTCCTGCCCTTCCTGCAAGAGCATAAAATTAATTCTGTATGTAGACCAATCAAAATGCAATTAGGCTTGGGGCTGCTGTCGAGCACTTACTAAAGCAACTTACAAATACCTCCATTCTCCCCCTCAACTTCTACTGCCCCTACCAAAACTTTCTGATTCTCTTTCCATTTAGCAGGACAAGTAACACATTTTTCACCAATAACGTAGTTAACAAAAAAAGGTGTTTGACACTGGATTTATATTTTCCATAGAGGAGCGTGCCTACAAGTTGAGGATTAGCCATTTAAGCTTTCTGAATGCAATTTAAATTGCAAATGTAAACTATCAGAAGGAAACACCTGTAAGTATTAAATCACGCAACTACTGATTTTCAACCAAATCAATAATTTGTAACAGGACAGTGAATTTGTACCATCCAATCAAAACAAATAAGGACTATCTTCTTCTTATCATAAAAGCAATAAAAATACTTGCACAGCATTCTTTAACTAATTTGTCTTTCATTCTGCACCATAAAGATAACAAAGTGTGGTGTTCTCTTAGAACATATTGTTTTATTCGGTATGTTTTTCATCACTACAGTCTGGAGTATATTGTTTTTTAATTTGCTGATGGAAACCATCAATTAGAATTAGCTTGAGTGCTGTGGGAGGATAATGACAATAGATATGAAGGGAACAGAATAGTATCTAGCATAAATTAATGATGCATTTATTGTGCCTCTCATTAACTTGGTGCAGGGCTTATTCTATGAGTAAATAACTTATAGTTGTATCAAAAGCTGGAAGAGTAGGAGGATTTGGTTAGGGAACCACCTAATTATAGTCACTCATCTTAGAATGAAGGACTTCACTTCTTTGATAAAAATCTGATTAAAAGAAACAATATTTTTCCAAATGTCAACATCTTATGTACAGTTACAACATGCAAAAATATTCTGACACCCATGTCGTTTACCGAGTCTGTCTAAGACTCGCAAAAATTTCTGTAGAAAAAAAATACAAAAAAACTCAGACAAAGAGGAACTGCCTTATATATTCTATAACTTTTAAAAATGCTTTCCATTTTGGAATTCTATAAGCCTATATATCATGCACGTGTAACCGTTTCCTATTGAGGAAACAAAATCTCCCTTGTTATGCATCCCAACCTTCTAATAAAATTTACTACGCTAAGGTTTTGATTATGTCAGTTTTCTACTTCTCAAATCAAGACAATTATCATAAAAACTGTGATACCTTCACTTATAACTAGAAATTATCACCAGGGTAAAGAGGGAGCCAGACTTCAAGCTACTATCATTGGCAGTAGTGAAAACTTGTTGTTTACTAAAGTCTGAATATATCCACATGCCTAAGTAAGTGTCTGTTCAAAGTTTTTTTCTTTGTGGACACATGGACAAATCCTGGACACTTAACTCAGTACGACAGTTAGAAAGGGGATGTGGATCCTCCCACAAGGATAAGTGCAAACCGATAACTTTATTTTCATATACAAATGTGTTTAATGTACATATAAATATATAGATATGTATATTAGTCATTCCATATATTTGTGTTTTAAATGGCCTTAAATATTAAGATTTTTGAAATTTGAATTTTCTTTAAATGCAGAAGTCCAGAAAAGGACAATGAAATTGATTCTGTTTGGGGTTTTTTGTTTGGTGTTTTTGGGGGGAGGGGTTGGGTTTGGGGTTTTTTTACAGAAATGGCCTTATAACCAATTGAAGAGGTATTAACTAACTACAATTACTTTGTTAATCACTAATATTGTGCTGTTCTGAAGTCACTAATGTATGGTGATGTTTCTTAATCTTATGAAACAGGCAGAATTTTTGAAGATTTACCATCCGGTTGCAAAAAAAGAAAACAAAAATTTAAGTTGTGTAATTAAGTCAGCCAGAATGAATTAAAAAAGTCAGATCAACGTAGAGCCCTTCCTGCTATCCACTGTACAGTAGGTATGTAATTTCTAATTAATGTTTAAAATGCAGTTCACTTGTACTTGATATTTAATTTATAGCTATAAGCAAAGTATGTAATCTAATGGTAACATGAATGATTTTTCCATGAAAGAATCTGCCCCTTAAAATTATGAGAAAGAGGAAATACAAACGCAAAGGTTGCTTTGTTCTCTTTTATAATAAAAATAAATATTTCAATATCTTATTTGTTTCACCTTTAACTAAATTAAAATTTTATGTGAGACAAGAGCAGCAGAGTAATTGGGGCAGTAATATTCTTTAAGTCGAAACTCGCAAAACATAAAGCCTGAAATATGTGAGAATTCCATGCAGGCTGACAATTTCTGAGCGTTGCCTTTGAAATCCGAGTGTTATGCCAGAACTCTGACTCAATGATGAAGAAAATGATCTCCTCACGGTTGAGAGTAATTTAATCAGGACTGTAAAATTTGGGTCTGGCTTACCCAAAAATAGTCTGCACTTTGTAAAGCCAGTTAACAAATTCCTTAACTAGAATTAGATTTATTTACTTATTCATTTGAGTGTTGAACTGGAATTAATAATAAAAATTAAAAAAATCCCCTAGTCCTATCTGAATATAAACACAGTGTAATTATTTTAATAAAAGCAACAGAACAGAACCAATTTAGCAATGTATGCTATATTTATCTCTCTTGTGGGGAGGAAAAGAAGAAATACCTCTGAAATATCCCATCTGGTCATTTAGAGGGAACAAAATACAGGTTTGTATCACTTAAATTAAATCTGAGCATGTAGCATTTTCTCCTCTTATCAGGAGACATATTCAGCAACACTGACTCTGTGGTTGGAGTATGAAGGATCTTGAAGCACTCTATGAATTTTTATTATGTCTTGAAGTACTTCTAAGGTTATGGTTTTATCTCTCAAGCTATGTACTATGTATATCTGAATGAAGAGTTTTGTTCTTATTGGATTTCTTGGTGGTGGGAAGGGATATGCTTATTTTGTGCTTTTTGTGCTGAGTATGCCCTGGTACTGGATGAACAATAAGGTTCATACTAAAAATAACAACAACAACAAAAAAGAGCTGTAAGCATTTTTTTTTACTTTATCCCTGTTATGGCTTCTCTGAATGTCTTCTCTGTCTTGCCACTTTAGAGGGTCTGCTTGATCTAGGAATCAGTCGTATGGCTAGCCTTTTATAAAGAGTATTAAGTATGGGCTTTGTTCTTAACGACCCCTATGTAGGGTCCTCTGTAAATCGTGGCCTTGGGAAGGAACTGTAAAAACGTAGGAACTAAAATTTTAGCAATATGATCCAACCTTGCAAACTTTTTTTAGGGCTTTTTTTTCAGGAAGTCTAATTAGGGGAGAAAAACCCCCAACTCGTAAATGTCAAGTTCTAAACTTTTAAAAACTGTGAAATATGAAAGGAGGTCTATTTTGATAACGGGCTGTGTAGAAGAAAGAGAATAAATAATGAGAGCTGTGCTTAAAGTGGCAGACTTGGATTCAGTGTCTTTCAAGGAATGACAGGCAGCACTGACTTCTTGTTATTTATTGACAGAGGAGGCTGTTGACCATTAGTGATGCCTTTTCACAAACTGAAGCAACCTTGGTTTAATCATTAATAAAGCAGTGCTAAATGTCTACCAATGCATGATAATAGCTTGTTTTGAGCTTGGGCACATGCTAATTTGAGCAAATGGCTACACGTTGAAAGAAAGCGGGGGGTGGGTGGGGTGGGGGGAACACAGCGAAACATTAGAAAACTAATCATCATCTTCAGTGAATAGGTACAATTGCCTGCAGATGTTCAGATACTTCACCACTGAACTCTGAAGGCAGTGAAAAAAAGATACCAATCCCATACTAGCAGGTTCCTGTCACAGAAGACTGATACAGTTTGTTCCCTCTTGAGACTTGAGGAGAGTAATCACGCATGGAAATCTCCTTTGCACAGGCAAATCACACTGGTGTAAAGAGAAGAAAATGGAACAGAGAGTACGTGAATTTTCCTGGTCGGGTTGTGTGAATGTGACTTTTGAGATGTCATTGACACAGTATTCCACCTGGGACTAAGAGTTCATAGATGTTTCTCTGATAATTGGTTAAAAATCAGACTGTCTGCTTAACAGCAATTTAATTTTCATGTTTTTTTGTTTCTGTCCGGTCATGTAGACAAGATACTGCTGAGAAAGGACTGCCATGTGTAGTGCACAAGATCCCGCTCTCATCCAGGCACCAGCACGTGTTTTTGAGTGCCACCTGCTGGCTTTTTGCCTCTTAGCCATTCACAGATAACGCAGACTTTTTTCTGAAGGTGTATATACTGTTGTGTTAGGTGCCAGTTCATGAATATAGCCTTAGAGAATACAATTCTCTCATGCCTGTCAGCTGTCTTAGGGAGATGCAGACCAAAAGACAACAACTGTGTATGCATTCCAAGGCTTTCCTGGTATCCTACATTTCACTGAATAAAACTCTATGTATTGCTGCTCACTTCTATTCTCTTGATAGAAAGGTGCAGTAAAAGAAACAAAAACAAAAAAAAACAAAAACAAAAAAAAAAAAGAAGAAAAAGGAAAAAGGATCATGATAAATATACAATGGAGTTCATTATTCTGAATAGGCAGAGTTTATATTGAAAGTATGCTCCCTGCATCGATATGTGAGAGAGCTCTTGGCAAACTATCTATCTGCTCAGTGTCCAGGTGTCACTAAGTAAAATAAGCAGTAGAAGTCATCGTCATGTTATTGCTTCTCTAAAGGACTTTGCTTTCAGGATCCTATCCACCATTTGTGCATGGCATGTGTGCTCTGTTTGAAAGAGGAGGGAATAGGCACATCACAAAAATGCATTTTCTGGAGATCTAGGTCTGTGATAACTATTTGGCCGTAACTGCAGTCGTAACGACACAATTGGGATGTTGATAAAACAAAAGAGAGATTATCCTTTGTAACGATCTGTTCTGAATAGATGCTGTCTTCTACTGTGGATGGGAAGTGCCACAATGAAAAGTACTTGTTTATTCTCCTGATTCTGGTAGAGAGCAGGCAGGAATAAAGTGACTGGTAACTCAAGTCCATGTAACTCCCACTGGATTTCTATTTACAAACTTCCAGAAGACAAGCTGTCTCTCCCAGTGGCATTCTCTGAGGAGGCCTCCGTGTTGTCTGTGACATTCATTACACACGTGCCTGCACAGCACCTGTCAGTCACTCTCAGCTAGAGAGACACCCATCACTTCCCGAGACATTCAATGAGTTAGATGAACAAATCTAAAAATACAAAATGTTGGAATTGAGTGAGCCATGGATAACTAAGCAAGCACTGGTAATGTAGACAAGCGTATTCTAAGACCTAGACAGCTTGTTCTGTGATTTTGTATTTTTGCAGTTCCTGCTCAGATGTCTCCGTTTTGAAAGAGTTTGAGATAAATTCTTTTGTTTTTTAAGCACTGAGAATTTAAAGTGTGGTGTGGTTTGGGTTGGGGTTTTTTGTTGTGGTTTTTTTGGTTTTTTTCTTTTTGTCTTGTTTTTATTTTTCTGTTTTGGTAACTAGAAAGTGGGTTTTTGTCATTGCATTTGGTGGATCTTCCCCAGAGCCAGGAACCCAGAGAGGGTGCGTGGCCCTGTAGCAGTCCCAAGGCATCCTATCTGAGTTCTTTCTGAGTCCTCTGCTGGTTTTTACAAAAGTTTTATCAAACTAGGGATGTCTTGAGTGAAATGTTTCAGGGTCAGTTCACTGGCATTTTTTAATGAAAATTTTCCAACAGTTAAAAACTATCCTGGCTTGCAGGGGAAGAGAAAGCAGCTGTAATATATAATGAAACAAATGGAAAAAAAAGGGAAGTTGATAGCAATGAATAAATGAATATAAATGAGAAGTTAGGAATTGAAGACATTTGTAAAGGAAGCAGAAGGACAGAAGGAGAAACCTACGGTGATTGGAATTAAGGACTTCAGAAAGTTTTTTAAAGAAGAAAAAATCCTAATGATGGTATTAGCTTGTCACTATGTGGAAAAGGCAGAAATGTGGGTAATAATGCAGGAAAACCAGAGGTAGTCAATAAACATTTCTGTTACATATTTAACCAACTACTTTTCTGAATTCTGTGCTAACCTGTCCACCTTTTTTAGCTAAGATAACTAGTTTCCCAGCTAAAGGGTATTCAGTGATCTCATCTGGGTGGATTTAGGAGGCACAGAAGAGAGTGCTACCAGGGAAATTGTTGATTAAGCAGAAGTAGTTAGGGGTTAGCAGCGGCAGAGGAGTTGTAAGGGGGTAAATAATTAGAGATTAGATGAGAAAAAAAAATACTTAGGTGAAGATTTTGGATTTGCAAGGATTCATTTTGAACAGATTTTCATTTGTGCCTACAGACTTTTTTCCTTATGCTGCCAAATAGCTACTGTCCTTTCAAATTCATAGGGTTCCCTAATAGTTCCAACCCTGGGAAGCAAACTCCTTTGCCTTTTCTGGGTTCTTCAAGACTGATATTCTCCTCTTGCAACCCTTTTTATTCCCTGAGCAGGAGTCCCATCTCTTTCTCCCTTATTGTCTCACTTGCTGCCTTTCCCAAGTGGGGCTTGTTACGGGTTGATGTGTAAAATTTGAAGTTAATGGTGATCCAGAATGCTTCTCCTGGTTCTCTGTGGAAAAGAAACAGGGTGGTAGCCATATGATGATGCTGAAGCTGAAGTACCTTGTTTCAACAATTAATAAGGATGAAAACAGGCGCAGGCTGCTAATCTTGGACCTTTTAAAATCAGCATTTCTTTATAGTAGGTGTCCAAATGTTATAGAAAAACTGTCTGAGGAGCTCAGTGGACTATTGCCATTGCTTTTCAACAAAACTGGAGCTGGAAAATTCCAGAAAATGAGAAGAAATCTATAGTTGAGCCAATATTTTGAAAGGGTGAGGGAGGTTACAATGGTAATTACAGGCCTGTCAGACTGACATCCATCTTAGGCAAAATAATGGCATGGCTGATATAGGACTCAATTATAAAGAATGAAATAAGGGTAATAATAATTGTTAGACTTGTGGAGCACAGACATTCTAAAGCTGATATGATACCCTTTTGATGAGATTACAGTTTGGGTTGATAGATATAAGAAAGCTGTTGATGTAGGGAGGGTTTTTTATGGCAAAGGGGGACTTGGGAGGGCAAAGAATTTTGATTAAGCAGCTAGAACAATACAAAGTCATCCCAGTACATGCCGCATGAATGAAGAGTGGCTAAAAAAGTGATGAGTAATCATCAAGCAGACACAGGTCTCGTGGTCTTAATCAGGGATGGCCACACAGTGTTTAAGGGCTTGTCAGTGGCCTGGAATAAACAAGATCATTAGTGATACAATGTGCAGATGATGCAAAGACTGAGAGATCTGAACATAAAGAGCTTAGGTTGCTGATACTTAGAGCAACACAGATTGTTGGTAAACAGCGTGTAAGTGAGAAAACCACATTTGGATAGGGAACAAAGACATGGGAGAATGCTTATAGCATAACAGACTTCACAAAGTATGAAGGTGAAATGGTTGGCTTCTAACATAACGACGGACGATATGACTTGTATAGTCCTTATGGGCTTAAACAGGAGCTCTGAGTGGGAGCATCTACTTTTATCTTGGTAGGTGTTTGTAGGTTCCATTATTTTTGGAATACTAATTCTAGGTGACCACAAAAGTTTCCTTTCATCTTACAGTCTGGTGTTACTATTAGACATGGATATTCTTCTTTCTACTCTCTTATTGCTAAGAATTAAGTCTTGCGTGTTTGATTGTGCTGCTTAGTTGACAGTTGGAACAAGTCTCAAGACTACTGTAAGAGACAATGGATGTCTGTGATGCACTTGCCCTGACTAATTTTACATGAGCAGATGTTGTCACCCTATGCTAGCTTCAGTTTGCACAGAAAATAATTTGGACTTTTTTTGCTTATTCCACCTTCCTTGAATCGCAGATAATTCTGTATTTGTGTGAGGCAAGGTCAGAATGCTCTTTCTTTTCCAGATTCTCAGAAGTACTTTAAGGATATTTTGCAGTCATCTAATAGATGCAGGTAGGTCTACAGCTCCACCAATCTTTGTGGTAATTCTGTCAAGTAGCATCAAGTTCCTGTTCGTAATTTACAAATATTGTATTGTAAAAGTGAATTTTAAAAAATATTTACTACTAGTACCGCTGCAGTATTAACATACTGGATAATTTTAGGCATTCCATTTGATTTTTCTCCCTCGTTTTCTCCATCTAAAACCTTTCCTCCTTTGTAAAATGTGTTGAGGTCTCCTGATGAAAAGACCGTCTCTGTTCAACAATATTGCAAACAGAAATATTTTACCTGAGGCTGTAGTATCAGTCTTTAAAGAATTTGCATTGTAGACAACCTTCAAATACATTTTGCTTTGTAATAATAGTGCTTTTTCTAGATTATGTGGAATTAGGATTCTGGGAGTACAGGGTGTGTAAGTGAGAGCTTCTGGAGGTTAAAAACCCCAATGAGTACATCAAACAACTTTGGAGAAATGTCATTTCTAAATATTTTGTCAGTACAATTGATGATCTTTTTGATCAGTTCAGTGCTTTTGTTGTTGGGTACCACTCCACAGCAAAACTGCATTCCTTCTTGGTGAAGCTGAATTCTGTTCCTTACTTTAATCAGCTAAGATAAGTAGATATAAAATTAATAAAACTAGCAATATCTTACTGGACCTTCATTATTCATCTGTCTTTTCAAATATTTTATGAATATACTGGATGTCTGTATCGTATTTGTTGTGTCAAAGGTTGTAAGAAAAGTAGTCAAACATTGTAAATACCAATTTGTATATAACTGTTTTGGTGTTTTCTCTTTTTATCGGTATTTTTGTTCATTCTGCGCTTACTATCTATGAACTTCTAAAAATGTCTCTGTAAGGAAGAATTGTTTATTTCCTATTGTTGTTTATTGTTTGGCAGCTCAATTTAGAGGTACTACACTGTAGATTGGCACATCTCTTTCTTTTCTCTTCTACTCATTAGCAGGGAGTCTTTAATCTCTTCTTTCTCTGCTTTTCTTAATAATCACAATATCTCACTTTCCCAGTGGGACTCAGCCTAAGATTGAGTAGAAAATTAGACTCACATCAGGCAGGCTGAGCTTATAATAATGCTGAAGAAGTAATATAACATAAAAAATGAGACATTTCTGCTCGACATATGGTTTTAATTATTGTAGCTTTTGGAGTCTAATTCAAAAAAATACACTAATGAATTGAACTGAGGTTGAAAAACCTGCTTTATCTTTTAAAATAGAAGTATTCCAGTCCAAACATGCTTTAAATAATCTATTGTGTTTAAAAGTGTAATAGGAACTGTTTACTGAATAGGAGTCCATGAGACTCCTTATTAATGTGGATTTTAAAATTTCTTATGTATCTTTGTGTTTGTATTTAGACCATATTGGCAAAATAGGAAAAATATTTTGAGTATTGTAGTTATGTGGTCACCAAACTGATCACCAAAGGAATCTTATTGTAGCCATTGAAGATTTTTTTTTTCTTGCTACTTTTATTGTCTTGGATTTATTGGGTTAGTGAATATAAGTAGAAATCTAAAGTCCCATATTAAATATTTTCTCTGAAGTACAATCAAATGTATTGTCTTCATACATCTGTATGACCATTTAGTTTCTAGAATATCATCTGAATTTGCCACCAGATTTAATATAACTTTGGAATTAAAACATATCTTTAACCAAATGTCAGTTTAATTTACTCATGTTGTATGGTTAAAGTATTTGCACAGATTGGTCTTTAATTGAGTACGGTCAGAATATGAAAGAAAATAATATTGAAGTTGATTATGAAGATGTTTAAACAACATTGGGTTATTTTATTTTAAAATTGTTTTATGTATATCTGTAAAATAATATATACTACAGACTCTGTAAGGTTGGGTTTTTTTTCTACAGCGGTCTTTGACAGTAAACTGTCACATGTAAGATGATTAATAATACTTTACAGGCAGTTCAATGAGTACCGGCTAGAGTGAGGAGAGGCTTGCAGAGCATTGGCCCTAAGCCTCCAGTTGGAAAGGCCCTGCAGCTCACACTAAGGAGGGCTGGGGCTCGATGCATTTCAGCAGGTGTGGTCTGCGCATTCAGTACAAAGTTGATCTGTACACCCCTGTTAAAGCAGCAGGACTAGAGACGTACACACAGTTAACCAGCCAACACTGAGGATCGCTCAGGTTCAAATTTACTTAAGGTCAGTTAAAAATGTCCTTTTTCTTCATCAGGATTTGGATCAGGTCCAGTGATGTCAACATGGTTAGAAGATCTTTGTACCCTACAAACAACCTAAAACATGCTCTTGAGGAGTTAATTACTTTTGTTCTTACTGGTTGAGGATTCTGCCAAAATATGATTATGCTTTGCACATGTAGATTTTTTGAGTCTATTTTTCTTCTCAAAACCCCTACATGGCAGGCAAACAGTATTTTCTACATTTCAGGGAGGCAAAAAACGTTTAAAGGCTGGGTCAACAAAGACATTTAGAGTGTACTTCTATTCAGGTACTGTTTGTTTATCTCCCAAGCTTTCTTGGATGAACAGAGTTTACGTGTGTAAATATCTCAGTGGCCCTGTGCCACAGTGATTTAACTTCAGGCCCATGAGAGAAATTTGCGGAAAACCCCCCAGTGAGCTTGGCTATCCCTGCATCTTAGGTCAGCCCCCTTAACCACAGTGTCATTCCCACTGTTGCTCTGGACCTAATCTTTATATCAGATATGTGATTTTTTTCATATGCTGGCTGGCTCAGTTGAATACATAAACAAGACATGTTTAGACTTAAATCCATTTCTGAGATTAGAAATAAAACATAGGACTGTATTTGGATATGCCCTTTCACTTCTTGATTACTCTGTAATCAAGAATAGATGTCCTAACAGACTGAGATCCATATTTAACACAGGCAGATTTAAAACTCACAAGTATAGCTGGTTTGAAAAGATAATAGTTTAACACTGAAGAGTGTGCTGTCCTAGTTCTCTGCTGTTACATATTTGCAATATTAAGTATTGGGAAAATGACAGGGCTAGGTGATCTCTGATCTTTGAAACAGATAATTCTGAGTGTACTCATGTTACTCTGACAAAATTCTGGCCTCCTTAAGAATAACAGTGAAATTCTTCCGGTTTTCTCTGCTAGAAAAGTGCTGCACAATTGTTGCCTTTACTTGCTGGTGAACTTTTGAGCAGTCCTGATTTTTCTTCCTTTTTTGAGGGCAGGGGTGAAAGCTGTCTGATTGCTTGTCTGCTAATCCCTCCCCAGTAGCTTTTGAACCAGCTCTTCAGCTTCATCTAAATTTGAAGGAAGGTAGGAATCTTGAAGGTGCAAGTTTTATGAAAACCCAAAGCTGAGTAGAAGAGAGAAAACTAAATGTTTGTCCTTCCTGTGGTCTGAGGGAAAGGCAGGAACAACTCAGCTGTTATACACTTTGTTTGGTCACAGGCAGCGGGTCAGTCAGCATGAAAATAACTTTCTAGTGACTATACCTATTGACTAGTGGAAAAGTTACAGGGATGCTTAGAAAGAGGGTGTGGAGCACAGTGCGGTAAGGGAAGAGATGAGACAGGTGATGACCTTATGGCAGTATAGATATAAGGGGAGAAGACATCCATAGGAAAATCTGTCTCACCTTTCTGAGCTCTGAAGTTCTCTGCAAATGCTAATCATGATAGTATTGTAACAATAAAACTATTTTGAATGATAATGACACACTTCTTGATAGTACAGATGAAAAGTATAATTCTGTGAACAGGTCTTTGGTGTGTGAAGGAAGAATGCAGTTCAAAACTTTGTCATTTTATACTATAGAAACAATTAGTGTTTCTAAGAAAAATTAGTGAAGTTAGCTTCAAGAGAGATTATTTTGAAATGACTGCTGAGTTTTGGGGATGGGCCTGTGAGAAGGTGTATGCTGGTACAGTGATGCACTCTGAATGTCAGGTTGCTGCATAATTCAGACCACTCTTTTAAAAATTCTTTCTTGTTAATGGAGCTATTCACATCTTTCTGCTGCAAGGTTTGTGATACTTTGCTATAAAGCACTTTTTAATTTTTTTTTTTTTGAAAGTGAAAAAGAAGATCTCTACATAAAAAATTAAGCAGAAATAAATTTTGTATTTACCATTTATTGAAATCTAGGTAGGATAGCTGAGTAGAAGTTTTTTCCTATGTGATAGTATAATGTCTCCCTGGCCTCTGAGTTTGTATAGTCTGTTCTTGGGATTGTGGCTCCTGAGCAAATGCCAGGAGCATACTAATTAAGTAGAAGAAGCCATTGTTTTTGACAACTGATCTGACTTCTGTATCTTTCAAAACTGGATATGCATATCCATGCTTTCCTTGCAGTGTCAAAAAAGTTGTACAGATTTATTCCAAATTTAAGTTACTAGCATCTTTAGTGAAACGCCCTTTATATCATGTCCCCAGTAGAAAAAGCTTTTTGGTGGTGTATCATCATTTTCCTATTAAACCTGATTAAAATATGTATTCTACAGTTGATTGAGATTTGAAATCTCTGGATGGCTATGTCTTGGAAATGAAAGGAGAAGTAAGGGATTGTAATAAAAAAGTACTTGCATGAATAGTCAGTGTAATACAGAAAATAGCACAATATAATGCAGACAGAATTTCTTTGGGTAACTCAGAGATGTTGTTCTGGTGCAACCTTGTGTGGGAGGTGATGTAAATTTTCTCTTCTCTAAAACTGACAATTTTAGTGTAATATTTTAGTATTTCAAATTTTCTGTTTTCCATCCTATTGTAAACTGGAAAGTGGTAAGGATTACTGTGGTAAAGTTAACTGTAACTGTCTATGAGAAATGGCAAACTTTTATTGGTGACTACAGTTGATGTAGCAGGGAGAAAGTTTGCAATTCATACATATGGAGGCGAACAAAGAACTACATTGGATTGGAAGGGAACTGGGGCAGATTAATTAGGTCCCTGAGCAGCCAGTCAGGGACTCCTGAGCTCTCTGGTGTGCTTACGCTTTCACACTGTCTTCAGAGTCTGGAGTTTGCAGATGCGCTGAGCAGTGGCCCAACTCTGCTCCCATTACGCTACGTGATAAAACTTCCAGTTGAAGCAAAGTTAGGCCAATACTGAGCATATCTGAAAATCCATCCAAAGTGTTCATCAGTGGTTACTCTGGAATGTGGATAATGAAAAATATTTGCTGCTGAGGGTATAAAACATATTCCTCAAGACATTTCTAGCTGTTGTTCTCCACCAGTTCAGCATATAAATATACTTATTTTAATACAACAGGCCTGTCTAGTACTTTAAATTCAACACAGTAAAACGTGATATATATTGTTCTGTCTGCATTTGCTACTGAAAGTGCATGCACATCGTAGATAAAAAATAAAATATTAATTATTTTTAAATACATGCAATTTTCCACCCGGGGACAGAAAGACAGAAAAATGCTAGTCATGTAGCTTAATGTACTAATAGAAAGGCACTCCGGTACCACACTGACAGGAGAGGTATAAAAGCCTGATTAGAATATTTATAACTGGTAGCTTGTAAGCAATCCGGACAAAGGAACAAGTCTTTAGATTTTTGTAATGTATTGCATACATTTACAGTACTGTATAAATGGTTATTACTTAGAATATATTCTTTAAAATATGATGATACTTGTTAATTTACAATATACGGCATAGCTATGGATTAATTGTTACCGTCTTTTTTCTTTTCTTTTTTTTTTTCCACTGGCTGCATAACTGGCTCCATGGCTATCTATTATTAAAGATGTAAGAGAGGAACATTTTAGTTTTCTTACAAAACCACGGCTGCCCTAGTAGAAATATATCCTTATATTTATCCTCTGAATTTAACCTAGTGTTAGAAGAATGTTTATTCCTATGCATTATTCTATGCTGTTGCATAGAATAATGTGATGATAATGATGGTATACCTGGAAACATAACAGCAATCTTTCAATAAATCTGCTTGTATGGCAAGACACTGTCATTTAATTTCAAGCAAATGTGCCTGGTAGCGTTCAGTTCATTTTGGCTAAACTTTGTTAGAGACAGTTCCACAGATTTGAGGTCTAGGGGGTTCAAAAGTCACAGTTTCAGGATCAAAAGTAAAACATAGGACTGTTTCCATGTCAGTCTGAGTTTGTATTACTTTTAGTGTAAATCCTAAAACACTCCACATATTCATGAGAACCGAGGGCAGGAAACTTGCCAGAAATGCAGTAGTAGCTAGGCTTTCTTTGCGGAGGTTGTTATTTTGTAAACATTTAGAGTGGTACCTTGCATCTTGTAACATTACCAAAGAGTGATTCCCCTTTGTGTTTGGAAGCAGTCAGCTGGGGAACGATCCAGTAAGGAAAATTAGATATTACTATGTCTGTGGGCCAGAATCCAGAGTCTTTGGCAACAGAAGAACATCATGCTTCTTTTAATTAGTAGGTAGATCTTAACACACTCTTCCCTGGTTTTGGGGGGGCTGAACACTAATAGAAAGTGTAATTAGGTATATTAAGCAGCCTATTACACATTGTTGCATTCTGGGAGAAAGTTGTCTGGACCACCTGACGACCATCACCATTCTGATTATACCACGATATCTTAAAACAGTGTCATTTACATGTTAATTTTCATGCTGTCCCCTGCAGAATCCAACAGGTGTGATTCTCTGTAAGAGACTAGTGGTATTCAAAGCTGTCAGCTGGCCTACTAGTAATAGTCAGGGTGTGTGTTTTCTACTTGTAATCTTGAAGAAATCCATCCTTTGAACAATATGGTACTCATTATCCTAATGGGTATGGTGACTAAGGAGTTTTGTTGCTACCTTAATCAGTAAAGTTTATTTTGGGATTTGTTTGGAGGTATTTAAGAGATTACCAACAGGTAATAGTTTCCTGAGCAAGGGATAGATCACAGTATGTATAAATAAGGTTGGCATTTTGCCCTTTTGGAAGAAGGCCATAACATTAACAAGATTAAAAATCTAATAAACATTAAAAGTAGGTATGGAGTCAGTGCAGACAAGACAATATGTCACACCTTTAGGCCTTGTCCACATACAAAAGCAGTACCAGTTTAATTGAACTCACATTTAAATAAATCAATTTAGTTACAATCCTGAAGCCCTCATATAGCTACTCCTAAATTGTTTCACAAAAGGCTTGTATTGATTTACCTTAAGTAGATTTCTTACTGACTTAAGCTAAATCACAAGAAACCTCTTGCAGACCAGTTTAAAACTGTTCACGTGGGTCTGTACTATTTAATTAAGTGGACCTGCAAAATAATTTTAGTGAGAACAATGCAATTTTTGTGTTTAGACTTGCTGAAAGTAACTGCCAAGTGTCATGTGCGTTTACTTTCTTTTGGCTTTTAACATCAAAGATTTCTTTTTATCATTGCAATTTGAAAACGTTTGTTGTCTTACCCTCTGTACCTGAACAATTTCTAATGTTTAACCCTTTTGCTACTAATCTGTAAGTGTTTCAGTGTGTGCAAGTCATACAATCAATCATTTGCAGTGTCCATTTAAAAAAACCCCTCTAACCACCTAAATGTTTCTTAGTGGTCAGACTAACATATCAGGATCACAAAGCAAGCACAATCTTAAATCTCCGTTACATGATAGTTTGACTCTAAAACACACTAGGTAACCAAGAGAAACACACATGTACAGTAAAAAGAATAGGCTGCATACTTTAAAGCTACAACTTTTCTTCCTTAATCCGCAAGAACAAATTTTCTTCCTTATTCCTTCTTTATTGTTCAAGGTTGTGTCCACTAAACTTGTACTATCTTTCAGGCCATCCACAGGAATTAGTACTTATAAGCACTCCTGGCTTAGTTTTCTACCTTGGTAAATAGTTACTTGGAATCCTTCTTGATGGGTGTAATTTAGTGCAGTGGGTCACTTCATAAAGTAAATGTCAGAGGCTGGCATGCAAGGCAGTGCTGTATGCTGGTTCTCCCCTTGAAACCCATTCTTTGAAGCAGTCTGACCTAGAGTTTACTCCCAGACCTATGGGTAAGTTTTCACTGAAGGGGATGTGCTCACAAATGCAAAGGCGAGGGAATTCTGTATCCTGATTCAGTTTGTGATACCAAATGTCCTGTTGAGTCACGAATTTCAGTTTTGAGGCTTCTCTTTGAATGTGAGTTGTAGGTCTCTTTTGAGAATCAGGTCTGTGAACTGTAAAATTTTCTGGGTAGAAAAATGAGGGGAAAAATATGCAAACTTTGTGAATTATGCAAGTTTTTGTATGTTTTCAGAATGGGTAGGCCGTTCACATTGGATCAACAGCGATTACCTAATTCATTCATGTGAAGTTGTATAGCATGACATTTCAGAGGCTAGTGTTGGAGGCATTGGATGGTATAATCATTATCTCTCAGGTAATTTCTCATTGGTGAAGGAATACGCTGCTCTTAATTGGAAGCAAATAGCCACAGTCTGATGCAGTGTAAATAACAGTACCTGTAGAAATTCCACTTTTGTAATGGACAGCCCTCTAACGAGTGGCTTGCATTTCACTGACTCTTCATAGAATCATGGAAGCATTTAGGTTGGAAAAGACCTTTAAGACCATCGAGTCCAACCATAAACCTAACACTGCCAAGTCCACCACTGAACCATGTTCCTAAGCGCCACATCTACATGTCTTTGAAATACCTCCAGGGATGGTGACTCAACCCCTTCCCCGTGCAGCCTGTTCCACTGCTTGATAACCCTTCTGGTGAAAAAATTTTTCCTAATATCCAATCTAAACCTCCCTTATGCAACTTGAGGCCATTTCCTCTTGTCCTATTCACAGATTTATGGAGTGAATAGAACCAGCTGGTTTTGAACACAAGGGTTTCAAGTGTGTGCATCGGTTTTGTTCTACAAGAAAAGATGCAAGATTACCTGTATTGAAAGTAGACCTTGTTAGCATAGTTAACTATCGATAACTAGAGTGTGGATATAAAATAGTTTACCTATATGACAAAGAATTGTAAAATTCACATCTATTCCATTTCCTGTATGAGTATGTATTGGAAATCTTCCCTCTCCCACGCTTCCTTTCCCCCAGTAAATCATAGCCTTGTTATACCATTGTACTCAGTAGCTCGCTAATTCTCTTAGACAATTGCTCCCCCAGAATTATGGAAGAAAGGTTTCTAAATCATTCCTGCTTGCCCTTTTTTTCTGAAACAGATACTTGAATACAGGTCTTCTAGGTGGATGCCATAGCTACCAGACTGTGTAGCATTTGGGTCTCTCTTGTCCAAATGGCACATTTACTTCTATACAGTGGAACAATATCCAAATGGGAGCTTGTCAAAGGGGTGACAGAGGCTAATATCCAGAAGATATCTTCCATATCCTGCGATATGAAAGACCTGGAGTCGTGTCTCTTCTTCAGACTTGTAAAACTTCAACAGCAGACAGTGAAGAAGAACGATCCCAATTTTCTTCTAAATTGTGCTCTAGACTGCGCACAAATAGGAGCCCAGTTTTCCTGCCAAGCAGTGAACGCTCTTGCTGCAGTACTGTAAAGCCAGTCCTGTTATCTTGTTCTTCCTCCTATTGTTGGAGTTAGTTATTATAAACAGATATTCACTGAACAATGGGCAGACTATTTCTCTAATTTATGGTTAGGATAATCTCCTGGGGATGGGTGGATTTGGACTATACCTGGGCAGAAGTGTTTCTTTCTCCCTGTTCTTTCTGATTGTGCCTTTTGTTTTGAGCACTAATTCCACTATGGACCTGAGGAGTCCTTCTGGAGAAAATATTAGTTGAAGCCAGCATGTTTCTATGAGCAGTTTTGCTTGATTGGGAAAAAAAAAAATTCTCATTTTGCAAGATTAAGTTTATTTGCTTTTGAATTAACTGGGCTACAAAATCATTGGAAGATAATCTGGAAAGTTTTTTAATAGGATTTTGGTGGTACTTGGTGTAAGCTTCTGGTAGATGCTCTGAATTCTGAAATTCAAAGGCAGTGTATCTTGGAGGGTGGTAGAGACTATTATTTGGAGCCATTTCTAACTTCTCAAAGGACAGAACTCAAAACGGTGGGCAAATCTGCAGAAGTTCAGTCATATTTTTAAATCTCCACTTTGTAAAGCATGTTCTTGTAACAAAGAAAAGGACGTTAAAACTGAGTTTATAAAATTCAGGCCCCGGGCAAATGTAATGATGATACGCTTTTTTTTTATTATACATAGATATGAGAAGTTATATTAAAAAAATGCATGAGACATACAGTTCATAGAAAAATTAAAGATGTGAGTACAAATCATTATTCTGGTATGTTAAAGTAGCATATGAAATAGTAGGTGGCAAAAGGAGCAGCAATGATCAATTCATTTTGCTGCCGAAGAGAACAAAATAGCAAAGAGACAGCAGGGCCACTGAAAGGATGAAACTTTGACATAACAGAGGGCCAAAATGAATTCTTCACCCTAATGATTATGAACTGTGGAGGTGGTAATATTCCAGGAACAAAGAGAGATTTTGCTCACGTTTTTTCCCTTTCGTTCCTAGCACATGAAACCTTAAAAGTCTTTATCACTGTATGAGAGCAGATGATAATAAGGCAATTAGAACGATCAAAAGCTGACAAAGAATCAGGCTCAGAAGAATCATATATTAGGATTCAAAAATTATTAGCAATAGAAAAAGGAAGGTCCTCTGCCTAGAGGACTAATAGATGTGATCAGTAGTAGAGGAGAAAAAGATGTTTTTGTAGAGTAGTGGGAACTAAGGGAATGCACTAAATTTTCTTGGGAAGATATAGAAAATACTGGCAAAACTACAGGATATTCAGACAGAAAACATGTCATTCACTGAGAGGTCTGTTGGCATTAATTCATAAAGAGGACACTGAGACTGATAAATGTGTTTCATTTGAACATTACTAAATTAGTAGATAACAGTTAAACAGCTACATGGCAGAATTTATTGAGGTTTTAGGAAAACATTTGATACTTAGATGGATTTACAAAATCATGAAACATTGTATCAGCCAAACCTGTCGAAATAGAATGAAGAGCAGTGTGGCCTGAGCAAGTATCCAGTAATAAAGAACAGCATGACTAGAAAATGGTAACGATTCGCTTATGCTCTTTACAATTACATTGATGGGATTACCGGTAACCATGTTTACTGGTTCGTGAGAGAAATGATAAAGTATCGACGGCAATATCTCAGATTTTGAAAAAGCACCACTGCCTTAATGGAGAATTAAAAATTACACATCATTTGCTGTCTGATTTGTCTATGTGCTAGTGATGCATACACTTGCTGACATTTCCTGCATATCTTGTAGCATCTCATGAACCTCTAAGAAACTATTGGTCGTGGTGAATGGGAGGAGCTGCAAAGGAAGTATCTGCTGGAATCTAGAACAGCTAGGAATAACAATATAAACAAGCACAGCTAAACAGATATAAATTGAATTGCCTCACTTATTCCAGCTCTCTCTTTTTATATACTACTGCCTCAAGATGAATCATATGCTCCTGGTACAGTCTTATTACTTCATTAAAGTATTTCCAGTTTGTCAAAAACTATACAGAATGGCATCACATCCAAAAAGTATTATCTTTTTGTTGGAGAGAAGTGAAGGTAACATTACTGTGATTCATTTTTAGTGCTGGGTAATACTTGGAGATGCATCATGAATACATTTATTATTGTAGTGGAATAAACCATGCTGTGCAAAGACCTTCTTGAAGAATAGTGTTACATGTAGGGTATAGTACAGTACATTACAGCTCTGCTGCTACACTTAGGACTCAGTTGACACTTCCATTATCCTCTCCTGATTTATTGCTAGTGTTCATATTACAGAAGCATCTAGAAGTCCCAGCTGAGCTCATGCCTGCATTGCTCTGCAGATCTTTTACTCTGAGTGGGTAAGGTATGGAAAGTGGGAGGAGAAACAAAAAGATGAAGTGACTTGCCCGAGACTGAGAACCAATTCACTTAGGAGGTGAGAGATGAGAGGGGTCTGGTCTGAAAGCTGAATAACCACATAAGCAGACACCTGAACTTGCAGAAATTTGCTTTAGCTCTCAGCAGGCTTGTTAGCTCAGCTCTCTGGTAATACAATTTCACAGTTTTCAGGTGAGGACGATTCTGTCAGCAAACAGAATGAGTTTGCACCTATCTATTTTATTACTAATGGCCATATTCTCACTGACAGCACCCAGTTTAGAACCTGTATTTCCCAATTCTCCTTCCAGCCAACTCGTCACTATATAGCACACCCCATTTGGATGGATTTTTATGTCAGGTATCGTTGCCAATTAATTCCAAATGGAAATTTGCCTAAAAACCAGGTCTTTTTGTTTTAAAATATTTTATGTAGATCAGGTGGTTATTTCCAAATAAACAAATATTGCTCACCTTGTTTATTTATAGTAATCATTGCTTACAATGGGATGGGATTGCTGTGGGGAAAAGTACTAAACAACACACTGCTCAGTAAAAGAATCTGATTCTGCAAATACAATACTGCAATTTTTATTTGGCTGTTTGCAAAACACGTTAGCGAATGCTCTCTAGTTTAGTTTTTATAGTAATCAAAGGTATACTTATAAGTATCTGTTTTAATCTATATGTCTAGAGAAGGCCTTTATCCTTATATGAATTGTTAATGCATAAAAATGCTCTATAGTCTTTTCAGAGATGCAAGGGATAATCAGTCTTAGAGCTTGCAATGAATGTAAGTATTGATTTGCTAATATGAAGTAATTTGTGTGATCTAAATACGGTGCATACAATGTGTGCAAATTGATTCCAGTTAATCATTTTTGACTGTTCTCCTAAATCTTGGTAGGTGAAAGCCCTGGCTTTCCCTACTTGGATTTCTTGGTGGCTTTCAAAAGATTGATTTTTTTTCTTTAAATCTTTGGGCCCCAATCCGGTCTACCACTCGGTTGCCTGCTTAGATTTAATCATGTGAGCATCCATAGTGACTTTAACAGAAAAAACCTGCATGCTTAAATTCAAATGTATGTTGACATATTTTGCTGCATGAAGGTCTAAGCTTGCATCTTATTTGATTTTTATTTGATATAATTATTGGACAAAATTATTGTCAGCTTTATGTTACATGAACCTGGATTAGTTTAAAAAAAAAAAAAAAGTAAAATGGAATTAAATTAAATGCATCCATTATAAAGAACACATTTACTACACTATTAATGAAAGGTTTAACAGGATTAATTAATCTGAACAACTCATAAAATTGTTGTTAAATAGTTTTGATAGGAAATGCATGTCTTGTTAATTTTAAATTTATCAACCTGAAAATATAAGAGAAGTATAGACATTTTAAAGGAGTGTTAACTGCTAATACCTGTCTGTAATTTCTATGAAATATATTAAATATATTTATTAAGCCATTTTAAATAGAATGGTCATATCTGAAACACATGTGGATAGTATGACATAAGAAGACAAGCTTGTAGGTGAAATAAATTCAGGCATTATTGAAAGAAATGTCAGAAGTCATTATTAGCTGCAGTACCCTAGTATCCTGATCACAATGCAAATTGACTTTGCAAATTATAGTTTGCCTATCTAAAATGTCCACTACAACTGAATTTGAGTAATAGAGTACCTCGCTACTACCACTTTCAGTCTACTTTTTTGTGTTCTATTGGCTTTAAAACAAATCAATTATCTTTGGGCTGTCTGAATTTCAATAATGTATTGAATAGCAAGTTACGTACTGTTTTTTTCCTCTACTGTGATCAGATGAACCATAACCCCACAAAAAAAGCTTTCAAAATACACACAAACACATCTAACATAAGGACTTATGCGGCTGCATGGCCATATCATTACTCACATCACTTTTTGTTTTTTTCAATGCATATTTGTGTGAAGATAAATGTGTTCATTTGAATGTTTATGGAAAGTGACTGAAATAAGTCACAAGTGCATCATGATGCATCTGTAACTGAATGTATATTTGTAAATGCTTTTGCTACTGCTTAGTGGTGTTAGTGTGGTTTAATTTGTGATCCTATATTAAGAAATGTTTTCTATGTACACCTTTAACACTGCCACAAGGAACATGAAAATAATAGAGTGTTTATAAATTTTTTTTTCTCAACTCTATAGAAACCAATAAGACTATGATATTTTAAAGCTTTCTGCAAAGTTAACACAGAAATTGTATAAAAAAGGAAACTAATTAACAGGAGCCTATATTCAGTGGAATTTTAGTCCTTCCTAATTGTAATGCCATTACATGATGATTCAGGACACATAAATGCATGCAATTGAATAAGTTAAGACAAGAGACAACAAAAAAGCACCATGTGTTAGCATCCATAATCTCCTACCTCTCAGGAGATGACCATCTGAAAACCATTGCAGAGGTTAACATGTTCGCAAGAATGGTTCTGATTTTCAAACTGAGAAGCATTAATAGAAACACAAATTCTGAAAGGATGTTATTTAATTAACATGTAGAAAGGGACAGAAATTAATGTGTTTTTTTAATAATTGATTGTCACTACATAATAACTTCCATATTAAATGTGCATTAATTAGGTTCGATGCGGAGCATTATGGTTTTCTTTTCTCGTATTGCTGTGTGCATACAGTATAGCGGGAAAAGATTTTGTCCCTTCCAAAAGCTTAAGACAAGGATATGAAAACAATTTACCCTGTATATAATACAGTGGGACAAAGTATCAAATTCAGTTTGTCAGCTACTTCCTACTAAGAGCTTGTGTGCTCCTACCATATCCTAAACATGGATTGATTCCGGTCTCCTCTAATTCCCTGTGAAGTTCCCCATGTTATGTAGACTCACGTAGGTTAGACCAGCAAAGGCCACTTTGTTGGTGCAGATAAACAGTGCAACTGTCTATGCACTAATGGCTTTTTCTTGCACTCTATTACAAAGAGATCACATTTTACCTTCTGCCACCTGACATAGCTGTGCCCATAAAAATTAGGTACTTTTTTTAAGCTATACCAGCAAAGTAGCTAGTTTGGTAGAAAATGCTGTATCTCTATTAGTAGTGTTTGTTTATATACTGCTGTTGGCAAACCCTGTTGGTGCAAAGGAGGCCTCAGGCAGACTTCAGAGCTATAGTGCCACATTAATAACAAATTCATATATAATAATTAATAAAGACAACACAACACTTATCATAGGATTCAGATGTCCAGATTCTTACTGAGCTTCCTGAACCTGCAGATTTGGGACAGATTGTCTCTTAAGTACTGCTTAGTACTTCTTAAATCTATCTGACTTATCCTAAGATACTTCTGTTTCCGTGATTTTGGAAGGTAAATAAATGTGTGCGTGAGGGAAGGAAGGAGGAAAAAAACCCCAAAATTTATATTGGTAGTTCGGTAAAATGTCACTGAACTTTCTTCCCTGATAGCTATTTCCGGTTTAGGATTGCAGTGAGTTTTGGTTAAAAGTGTGTTGGTAGCAATGGGAATATCTTTAATATATCAATTCGTGCATTTCGACGTCCTTCATTGTATCTCATTTTTGCAAAATGCTGCGTTGTAGAGCTTCATAAAACGAACAAATGGAGCTAATTAATGCCTTTTCACTAACTGTGCTTAATCTAATGTTTTTAAAAATGAGGATCTGATGGGATTAAAACTATATTTGATTATGCTGAACAATTTTTCTATACGATTACTTAGAAACTGTGCTCATATGATAGCGTGATGAACACGTGGATTATTTAGAGCACAGCCTGTCTATTTGTCTTGCTGGAGGACAAACATTCCATTCCTCTTCCAGCACAGAATATGCTTTCTTGCTCGTGACAGCTGCTAACCTGGATGTAGATACACTCACACCTATAAAAATAATTATAACCTGTGAACACCAAGCAGACACTAAAAGAAATTTTGTGTATGGCAAGATTCTGAAAACTGTGGGTTAAATTAAGGAAGTGACGTGCGAGGGCCAGGGTCGGGCGCCTGGCTGAGGTCCTCCATGGGCTGCGGGATGCGGATTCACCCTAGCAGAGGGCTTTGTAGTACCCTGACTACCTGTTCCAGGAGTTCCTGCCAGCAGACCAAGCGTCATTTGTTCCCAGGCTCTCTAGAGGCAGGTCCGTCTGTGTGTTCTCCAACATATATTGTTCCTTTCTGCCCTAGTAGCACTGAATTCCTCTGGCTGCTGCTGTGCCCTCTGGCATAAGAAGCCTTTGGGTTCACTCCACCCACTGCAGCAGCCTCTTGTAAGATTGATGCCATTGAAATAATGTATCGTTTCCTCAATTTTGTTTAGCTTAGTAAAACTTGAAGAGCATTTTAATGCAAAGGCTGAAGGGAATATATATTTGTCAATATGAGGCTTTTCACCTCACCCTGAGCTCTCGGTTTGCCATCGTCAAGTATGAAATGACAGGTGCATGTTTCAAGGTTTTTTGTCTTGTAAGTGCCATTACATTTCTTAACACTGTCTTATTTTTGGTTGGAATTTCTGCTTTAATTTCCTGTTGTGTATTAGAGCCAGAACACAGCACTTGGAACTCTTGCAAAGCATGTACTTTGGGTAATCTGCAAATGTGGCTTGTCCCCTTTAATTTTTATTCATAGATATGGCACAGCAGAAAATCTCTGTGGTCTTTCTGGCCATAAGAATAAAGAAAGTGACTGATCTACCTAGAAGAAATTCCAGCAAGCTTTCTTGACATTCACCTTATTCCTTCAAGAATAATAGAACATTTTTAAGGTGGAGGAATGAGATATAAAGAGCTGAGCCTACAATGTCAGGTACTCTGTCAGTCCTGGCCATGGTTCAACTCCTAGGGTAGAGGGGCTTGCATTAATGCACTTAAGATGAAAGATGGGTCATCCTAGGCTGTTTCATTAAAGAGAAATAACCTTAACATGCATGATTCTCGAGCACGAGGAGGAAGGCTCCCACCTTATTTAACGTCATTGTGTTGTGGGTTCAGAAATATTTAGTTTTGTTTTAGAGGGTGAGAAAGATCTCTTCAGAGCTTATGATTCCCTTCCTTTTCTTGTTTAAACACTGTAGCTTGCTTTTTTTTAGCTCTTTTAGTTTGCATCATTCTTAAAATTCCTCTTCGCTTGACTGAAACATCAGCCAGGAGCTTAATAATTCAGCTGGCAAGTAAACAGAGTGATAGCTTCCCTTCATGGAGAAAATGCTTGGTAAAGCATTCTGCCGTAGCTCTGAGTCCTGTGCCATCAATTGCAAAGACTTAACAGAATGCCAGCCTAATTGTTGCATGCAGCTTTATAGAGCTGTGGGAGAAAGCAACTCAGAAGTGAAGTGGCTTGCTTGATATCAAATCTGAAATTATTTAACTCAGAAACAAATGAGTGTTCTGTGTCTAACCAGCACACCCTTCACCAGTGCTTAACCAAGTAAGAGGCAAATAAACTTTGTTACACATAAATATAGTTGTAAATCTTAAAACAAAGTCTGGCTGTTGACCATGTACAATAGTGAGGATTTATTAAACTCAAATCTAACATGTTATTTCACGTAGTTGATGATTAGATGGATCTCTGAGGGTCGCTTACATTCAGCAGCAGTGCTTCATAGATGACTGTGTAAGAACAACTGTTGAAAACCAGGCACAGGTACTTTGAAGGTGTAATCAGTATATAAAATTGTTGTATGTGGATAAGTAACACCCATTTAACTTTGTCTCACTTCAATGGTATTACTCAGCTCAACAGTATCCCATCTCTCCGAACTGTGGGGTTTCAGTTTGAATTTTTGTTTCTGTGTCTCAACTTCTGTTTTCTTTGTGATTGGAGGAACTCTGGGGCAGAGGCTGCCTTCATTTTAAGTATGCTCAACACTTGTCAAGTACTCACAAAGATAATGTTAATATGTACAGCATATTGCTTTGCACTGTTATTGCTAGCATCTCGAAAACATGAACATTTTACTGATCATCTTCTCTTTAATGTCAAGAACAATCCATTGGTACCTTTGCAACTCCCTGTGCACAGCACAGGGAAAAAAAAAAAAAAAGAAAAAGTGTTTTTCCTTAAACTGTCATGGTTTAAGCTTAACCAACTTCACTTAAAGACATTACTTCAGCAAAAGTATGTCTAGGATTGAGCTGTGTTCTTCCTTTTGAAAATAGATGGTATATCAGGAATATTTTCCAGTTCCTGAGCGTGTTTATTTTTTTTCCTAACCATCACAAAGATCAGAAACCAAAGAAGCCTGTTGCCTGTTCGTAAAGCATTCAGGATACAGAACTGCATTTTTAAACTGATAATTCAAGTTGAAAGCATACTCTTTTTTTCTTTTTTTTTTTTTTTCCTTGAGGACCCTTATCAAGGATATGAAGGAGTGAAATAGAAAGAACATGTGGTAGAAAATGAGGTACAGTATTCTGGACTAAATCTACCACTAGTTTCTAACATACTAGGCTATCTATTTAATTTACTTAATCAGCTGAAGCCTAAATAACCAGGAAACATTAAAATTAAATTCCTCAACAGTTATCAGCCCCTCAGTAAGAAATTCTGCTGCAATCCTTCTTGTATCCACAGGACCAAGCTGGAGATGAGATAGTTGCCTTAGAGGTGGGCAGAACTGGAGGATCTGTAAAAGCCTACCTGCCTTACACCAGCCTGAATCTCCAAGTAAACTGAGAGATGGTGTTTAAGAAGTGAACTGTTTTAATTTCTTTTCATACTTTTGCTGGCTATGCTATTTATTCTAGGAAGATATGGCTTAAAATTACCTGGGCTTGCCACTAGGTATTTATAAAAGAGAACTTTAAATTCTTAGTTAGCAGAGATCTAACTATGTATGTTGATCTTGCAGATATTTCTCGAGGTTTTGTCTTAGAGCACCAGTAATACAGTTTGTGAGCAGAGAAAGACATGAAAGAGCTTTTCTGGTTAGCCAGCATATTCAGTCATAACAGTTGACAATGGTGTTCACCATTGTAGCAGGGATCAGGTTCTTCACAGTGAACCAATATTGGAAAAAATTACAGCTAAAACCTTGTAACATGGCGTTCTCGTTAGCCTGGCTGTTTCTCTGTACGTGGTTAACCATTGTCATTCAGAGGGTTGTGTCTTTATTTTGCTCAGTTAAGTTGCCATGTTGTCATTTGGACAACCTGTCATTCATCAGCAGGAAGCTGGGCAGTAGTTCACTCAGTCTTTGTCAGAAAGTGGCACTGGGGCTCTGAAAGGTTGCATCTCTGCTTGAGAGCCAGGGGTTTATTCTGTTAGCCTGTGTAACAACATATCTGTTGTATGTTATTGAAGCTTGCTCATTAAGTGAATTCTCCAGTTCCCTGCAAACGGTAGAAGTCCTGGTTTTGCATTGCAGTACATCAGGATTTTGCTTATTCTTGCTTGCTATTAGAACAGTGCTATTATGTGCCATCGAGTCGCAACAATTACAGCGTCTGAGATTCTGGCCTTTGTCTTTGCTTTTCCAGTACTAAACTGCAAAACAGAATGCATTGCAGGATAGGTCCTTCACAAACAATAATAACAAGAGGAAATATGTGTTGTTTTTGCTAAAAATTGCTCATTTGTCAAAACAATCTTCATCATTTTCCTATAGATTTTTTTTTCAGCCCACCATTGTTGTATTCACTTTAGTTTCTTTTGAAAATGGACAGCCTATTTTTCCTACCATGGGCGCAGCTGAACATTGTAGGCTTGAAGGTTCCGCTCAAATACTCTTGTATGGTTTTTTGTGTAAAGAGAAAGGATACCAAGACAGTCAGTTAGGGGAAGAGGAAATAGAAAAGAGTAGAGAAAAAGAAACAGTGCTATGAAACTAAATACAGAAAGAAATTCAATATATTTTGTTCACAGGAGCAATCCAAAATGCTTTTGGATTAAGCACGGCTTAAATATGTTGTGTTATAGAACATTAAGCTTTTGCACTTCTGCTTAGGTGTATCTCCTGGACAAAGCTTTTGCTAACATAGGTAAAATTTACAACTGACTTTGGCCAAGTATGGTGATGGTATGGCCAACTGAGGATGAAAGCCAATACAGCAGCTACAGAAAGTGTAGAGGGGCAGATTAGTCTTCCTAAAATTTGCTTCTGGTCTTCTCTTGCTATGTATTTGTCTTGTCAGATGATTTTGTGTAAAGACAAGATGAAAACATATAATTAATTAGACTCAGTCTGTTGCCTGAAGGGCTTTTGTAGAGATGGCTTAAAGATCTACTATTCCTGATGGAAACAGCTCCATTAGATGATTTAAACACAGTGGATATAAGGAATAGGTAAAGTACAACTTTCTCTTGTTAACGCTACATAATATGCCACATAAAACTTATCATGTGGGCTTGTTGCTGGAAGGAAGATGTTTTAAGAATTTCCAGTGGGAAGAAAAGGTAGCATTTGTAGAAAGACAGAACAAAAAAATTGTTTGTTTTTTATTACCTCTGTTGCCACTGTTTTGTAATGGAGACAAAAAATCTGAATTTATTTGCAGTAAAAAGCCCTACAGCATGTAAGACGATGAACAGATAAATACAAGATTTTAATTTTAGGTCAACAGATAGAATAGAATTTCTAACAGAATTAATTCTTCAGAACTATTCTCTTGATAAATGAGAAGTGAAAGGAGACTTTTCATGTGCAAATGTATGGAAATTTATGTTTTCTCAAGGATTATTGTACTGTATTTACGCTTTTAAAAAGAAACAGCTTTCTTCTAGGGTCCAAACACATAAACCCTTTGGTGCCGTGACCATATTATGTATCTAAAAAGACACAGAACGGAGACACACAAATTTAGTAGCTGTCTTGTATTGTACTTGAAATGTGGAGTACTGCTAGGCTCAAAGGCAGAGAAGAGAGATAGTGTCAGGATGTCTCGATTTTTTTTTTTTTTTTTTTTTCCCCCCAGTTATTAAACAAGTGAATCTCACCAATTCTGTAGATGCAGGAGCTCCTGTCTATTACAAACTAAAAAAAAAAAAAAAAAAAAAGTCTAGTCTTTAGGAAATGCAATGCAATTAAGCTATCTTGCTTGTTTTGGACTTATTTTGATGGTAATATGTGAAGGGCATATGTTTCTTTGCGTGTGTGCTCACAACTTCACTCTTTTGAGACACCTTTGACACACAGTGAATTGAAGATATCCCCCCTCCCCAGGGTGCTTGCAGATGATATGTAACTCCATGGTTTTCCTGGCAGCAGCTGGAATTGGTCTGTGCCTTAATGTTACCAAACAACTATAAATGTGAGGATAGGGATCCTCTCACCTATATATCTATAATGCTATTTGCATATACAGCTAAGGCAAAGAACAGCAAAAAAACCCAGTTATTTGCTACTGTATCTTAAATCCTAGGTAAATGGTTGTTCAAGTTGGCTAGAATTTACAGAGAGCACAGCTGACACACATTCATTTATCCTGATGTTCTGTCTTCCCTATTTCACTATTAGGTAAGTTTCTTTCTTTGCATTCTGAAATATTATTTCCCTTTTTTTTCTGCTACTTATGAAAATTTATTTCATGAGCAATTGGTAGTGCGTATATCTGCTATGAAAGGGAGTAGCTGTTCTCGATATGTTAATTGATTTGCAAATTTAGCTGTCAAAAAAGACCCTGAGAGGAAACCACAGTAAAACTTTGTTTTCAATTAAGCTACTATCTCCACAGCGGTGCTGTGGGCTGTTATGCAAGACTCCTTCACATTTAGACTCTTGGAGATCAGGCATATCACAGAGGTGATGCTTTTGGCCCCTAAGGGAAGGGAAGAAGTCAACCTCGACATACCTCTTTTGGATGAGTCAGTTGGCGTATCATTAACTGAGATGACTGCAGGTCAGCCAAGATTCAAAGGTATGACAGTGGAGATCTGGGAATAAGAGAAAGAGAAAAACCAGACTTTGGCATAGGCTCTCCCACATTGTTCAGCACAGCATTCTTTTGCTTTTATTGTATTATGAAGAAAAGACAGAGAAAAAGAAACACTCGGCCTTCCCAGCTACCAGAGTAAAAAAAAAAAAAAAAAAAAAAATCTAAAATTTGTATGCATGAAGAATTAAGTTACACCATTTTCTTTTGAGTGCACTTTGGTCAACGGCGTTCAACATTTTTTTTGCGGGGGCAGGTAGGATTTCTCACTTTTAGTGGCAGCTCCTGATGGGAAAAGACGTCTTGACAGTAGGTGGCAGTGCAGCTCTTTCTTTGCAGAATTTGAGCAGGCAGCATAAATCCAGCGTTTACAAAGTACAGCCTTTTCCAGATGCAGGCCTCAGGGCCATATTCAGTCCTGCAATTCACTTCTCATTGCTGGGGATGTCTCATTAGGAGATTAACTGTTTAAAATGCAGTGCTAATGTGAAAGTTTTAATTGGGAAATCCTGTGCATGTTAAATTAATCTTAAGTACCTTTATCTAGAATGCCTGCTTCCTTTCCACAGCGCTTTGTATTTTTAACCACCTCACATTCTTTTACATCATATTAAAAAACTTGAAATAGACTAACAATGCTTTTTACATTAGAGTTTGCTGAAAATGCTTTAAAAAGCTGGTTTCTGAAGCCTCCTAAATCCTAAAATACAGGGATTCCTAAATGCCATGTGAGCTGAATGGTAGGAGCACTATAGTATATTGACAGACAGTTTGTATCTGTGGAGAGAATGCAGGGCAAAGGTTTCATCCTAACCACAGCTTATGTTTCATGGATAAGCATGTTATGCATTAGGAAATTCTGAGAACAACTGGGATTTGCAGTTTGAAAGAAAAGCAGATAGCAACTTAGCTAAACATTTAGGTTGAGATTTTCAAAGTGGCTCTGGGGATTTTAGAGGCTGGAATCTCAGGCTGCTTATAAAATCCTCAGTCCTTAGGCCTATTTTCTTTTCTTCAAAGGGCTTGTACAGTTTTTAATTTGACCACATCATACACACAAAAGTCTTGATACGTGGTAGAAGGGGGCAGGAAAGGGAGAAACTGAAGTTGCAACTCTGCCAAGATATAAATTGTATTCCAATTCTTACCTTATGTGCGCTGTTCAGATTTTGTCTGCATACTTCTGTGGTTATTGTTGCTTTTAAAGTCTTGATCTTTCTCAGGGGCACTGTGCACACCATTTGGCTGTCTCTTTTTGTCATCTTCCCAGGCGTTTTTTCAGAGAGAGTGCTTCGGGCACAGCATTGTGTGAATACCATTTCCAGATTTACCAGCCTGCTGAACTTAAAACGCAGGAATCCTTGCACTTGTTCTACATTCCCCAGTGTAGACATCGCTGAAAACTTGAGAGTAGTCTGTGAAGTAGATAAAGGTAGACAGCTGGCCATGCCTTTAACACACAGATTTTAGAATTTGTGATTAAATGGGATTATTTGTTAAGGAATAGCCTGTTGGTTTTTTTCTAAATGCCCGGATAAAGATGTGGCCAAAGAAGTTAAATGATAAAGATCAGTCACAGAGCAACAGGCCATTAAAGGATGGAACTAACCCATCATGACGCAGAGTTTGTGTGAGTTTGTACGTAACGTCACTTCTGCAGATGCTGAACTAACATTAATAGGATTCAAAGATATCTGTTTGGAAGAGTGGATATAATTATTTGCATTTTGGGCTACTGAATATTCGCTTTAATTCATATATAAATAATGTAGCATAGAAACGACTGTGTTCTTTATCAGGATTAAATTTAATGATGGTAAGGCTTTTTGGGATATGTGCCTCAGCTATGAAAGCTAAATTTCACATTCATCTCGTGTGGAATGCTTTCAGGGTAAAGAATATGAAGCCCACCCTTTGGCAGAGGAGTCAGAGCAAATCTGCCAGTGCTGAGGCTTTCATGGTGCTTTAGCAGTTAATGCTTAAAATGCAGATGCTCATGTTTGTTGTTTGCATGATTTCAAGGATTCTGATGAAATATTCCATCTGATGTAGTCTCAGAAAACCCAGGGAAATATGTTAAAGGGCATGATTCGTGTCTTGCATTTGTATTTGCAAAGAACATGAAAAACATAAATATTATTCCATAATATAGATATTTTAAAAATTATTGAATTTTAACTTTCTGTGTAACCCATCTTGTTATAGATGTGTGGTGGGTTGACCCTGGCTAGATGCCAGGTACCCACCAAGGCCGCTTTATCACTCCCCTCCTCAGCAGGACAGGAGGAGAGAAAATAAGATGAAAAAAAACCTTGTGGATCAAGATAAAGGCAGTTTAATAAAGCAAAAGCAAAGGAAAACAAAAGATTTTATCCTGTACTTCCCATCAGCAGGCAATGTCTGGCCACTTCCTGGGAAGGAGGTCTTCAGTACGTGTAGCAGTTGCTCTGGAAGAAAAATGTTGTAAATAATGAATGCTGCCCCACCCCCCCCCCCCCCCCCCCCCTTCCTATTCCTTTCTCTTAGCTTTTATTGCTGAGCAGACGTCATACGGTATGGAATATTCCTTTGGTCAGTTGGCGTCGGCTGTCCTGGCTATGTCCCCTCTCAAGATGTTGCCCATCCCCAGCCTACTGGTGAGGCGGAGAATGTTGGAGAGACAGCCTTGATGCTGTGTGAGCACTGCTCAGCAGTAGCCGAAATACTGGTGTGTTATCAACACCTTTCTAGCTACCAATACAAAGCAGATCACTATGATGTCTGCTATGGGGAAGATTACCTCCATCTCAGCCAGACCCAATACAAGATGTTGTATAATGCAAACATAGTGCTTTATTACTGCAGGTGATCTGATTTTCTTTGCCCGGAACACAAGATTAGTATGTGTCCTTAAATAGTAAACTGAAATATTAGTGAGACCGATTTGCCTCCAGTCAGGGAGAAAATGGCTGAAAGCATTACAAGGAAAGCTGCATCAGATAAGGCCCAGTAAACCTATTTATGTATAAATATGCATCTACATACGTAGCGGGGGGGGTGGTGTGTGTGCGGAGGGAGGGGAATAAAAGGCTGCAGTAATTTTAAAAGGAGATTCAGCATGATAAGGTATTTGGAGAGAAAAGGCACGAAAACACTAATCCCTGGTAAAAAGGAAGATTTCTAAAGTTCTGAGAAAATTGTGATACTTTGAGAGCCAAGTCAGCCAGCTTTTTCAAAATTAGGTGGCTTAGGAACATTTGTAGCTGAATGCTGTCTTTTGATAAGGGGAGAGGCTTGGAAGGTTGAAAGGAAGCTGATAAATGACAAATTGCCTTGCATGTAGGAAAGGGAAAACACTGAAAGCCTGGGAAAGGATGGCCTGCTAGCATATTGATGCCCCAAAAGATTGGCAGCAACTTCATGGATAACCTGCAATACTGACAAATGAAGTTTCACTTTAAGCCTCCTGGTTAGTGATGAACAATTTGTGAGCATCCATGGTTTAGGATAAATTAACCAATTAGATATTAGAAACAATACATGTCTAGATGATGTTCAAATGATGACTCTAGAAGAAGCTGCATAGAATAGATATAGAAAATTAGTAAATTAGAATTGATAACATCTGTTAAGGTGCAACTCATATTTTAAGCAGGGAAACTGGATTTTAAATCGTATTCTGGGCCAGGTTTTCTCACTTCTCCAAATTTACGCTGCTGTCAAAGATGTACCAATTTACCTGAACAAATGTACCCTCTTTTTTTGCATGTACTTTAATAATAATGTTCTTGAGAAGTGCCAAAGTTCTGGAAAGAGAGGTCTTCCTTTTTTCTACTTGACAAGTGCAGCATAATCTGCAGCAATGAGTCTATTCATGTTAGTGGGTTACAGTCCTGCAATAGGGTGAACAGTTACAAAGGTCACGGTGCAGATCAGTCCCCAAATTACTTGATACAACGACTCTTTACTGAACCGTCAATGGATATATCCACACCGTATACTGCTGTTGCCCACAATATAGTCCTGCAGAATATGACACAGATTCAACTCAAAAACCACGTGAACATATTTTCATGCTCACAAGCTCCAGCTAACATTTGTGGCCTGTCTGTAAGATGTGTTTGCTTTGGTTTAGCACTGTACTGACACAGCCATGTGGCTTTCAGTCAGTTCCAAAGTTAGGCAGAATTTGCTCACCTCTGCTGAGGATGTGCGCAGAAACAGATGTTGTCTTTAAGCACTGTACTATGTAAGCGTGCTTAGCAAAGGATGCCGCTTAGTGATGGCTTTTGAGGTGTGGATGCCAGAAACTAAACTCTTACCAGTAATCTCATTTCACATAACACATGTGATGTAAGTAAATCAGCGTCCTTAGATTACAATCATTTTAGCCACTGTTAATCTCTGCTGAGCAGTTAATCTAAAAATTAAAGGCTCTGTATTCTGTTATTATTACTAATTCCCTGACCCATACAGTCCCCTTGCTTGTTTCACTGACAGAACATTAATAACTAGTCATGGTAAAGTATTGTTTAGTTTCATCTGCAAGTCAGTTGAACAGCTGCAGTGTATCAACACTTTTAGTCCACTTAATTAAACCCAAAAGTACAAACCAAAAGCAATTAATTGCAGCAATCAATAAATATTAAACGTAAAGTATTGAACGCAAACTCATGATTCCATGGTATGTTGTAATAAAAGATTTTTGAAAAAAGGTAAAAGCTGGGCTATACAATGTTTCTCAGAGGGCATGATTTGCTGAGCATTTAATAGCACAAATGGGATAGAATTTCCTCTTTGGGACTACTGCTAGAACTTCTTCATCTGAAATGGTTCATAAAACATACATGAGGTTTACAGTAATAAGTAGTCATGTAAATAAATACATTATGCAGACAGCAGCCAAGAAATGGTGTGACGTAAAAGTCCGTTGGTAGCTATTGAGCTAAATATGCCATGCAAGCAGCACATTCTAATTGCACAGTACCCTAAAAGAAAACACTCCTTAACCAATAAGAATGGCTACAATTACATGCAATGGAAGATGTCTTTTAATATTCTTTTGTATTTGAATGTTAAATTTATCACTTGCCTCTATGCTGTTTCAGGATATCAGATAATGAAAAGTAGTTTAGCTTTTCAGATTAATGTACTACCCAATTTGTGAATCTCACTCTCCTAAGTCTTACTTCCCCAGACATCAAGCTGGATTTTCAGTTGTCTCTATATCCATTGTTTAACCTTAAATAGTTATTTTAATAATGGATCCCACTGAATATTAAAATAAGGTGGTCCTTCTTTCATCACTAGTTTGTCGTGAGTTGAATTAATCACAGTTGAACAACTTTTTAAAACTATGCCTCAAGAGTTTTCATACTATTAAATATTTTTCTGTTATAAGGACTCAGAATTGTTCACTGCAGAGAATAAAGTACCACTTTTGCATACATTACACAAACATTTTGTGCTTCATGAATCCACAATAAATTTTCTTGCTGATTACTCATGTAATCTAAGGATCTCCTGCTGTTTTATGGAGAGTCTTATTAATTTCATTCAAGTAGTAAAATTAGCACCTGTAGAGAACCCTTTATGATTTTTAAACTTTTATCATATTTATGAGAACCTGCTTCATTTATCATGTAATAGCTGGTTTATTTTATCTCCAAAAGTATTTACTGATTCTCAGGGATTTTTCATGAGGAAAAACCCAATATTTAAATAAAAGAAACTATCATATAAGCAATGCTGCTTATTGGTGATAGATTCAGGTATGATCACCAGATCTGGTAGCTAGATTTTTTGGGTTGAACACTGATAATTTGAATGTTCATTTTGAAGCCAGAGGGAGTGCTGAGACATTAGCGTGGAACCTCCTTGTCTGCTCATGTCAGTAGAAACTGAATGAAGTACTCATTTGCTAGTGTGTATGTAGAGGTTTTGTTCTTGGAGGGTCAGAGATTTAACTGGTGGATTCAGTTATAGAAATAACATACATGGACTGTAGAATACCAAAGACTGATGATGAATCTTAGGGAGGGGAACATCAGGACATTGAGAAAATTGGCCTTCCAGCTGAGGCAGAGGAACAGAAGCCACATCTTGAACTCTTCTTTGATATGCAGGCTTCTGTCATGTACCTGCATGATACTGTTGTCTTCTTCTCTGTATGGCTGATTCCCAGTAATGCAAGTTTTTAGCAAACCTGTACATACATAGTCTTAGACGAAACATGTTGGGCTAAGTACTAATGTTATAATGAGGACAATAAGGTTAGAATATCTAAGTGACTACAGACGAATATTGTGTTACTGTTTACACACAAAAAATGTTTCAGGAAAATAATGCAATCTCTTTTCTGTGAATTAAATTCTGTACCTATGGCTCAGAGGTATTTTTACATTTCTTCTGAAAACCACCTATTTCCAGTTGTAGAGGTGACTTGACAACAGAGTATTGAGTATGCTTTGTAGAGGGAGAGGTGATGTTAGGTCCCAGTATATGGACTTCTGTATGACGGACAGAAGTTCTTCATCAAAAACCTATGCTCATTAGTCATTCACCTTTTCATTAGTGTCTGTTCAAATAGGCTCGGAAAGGTGCTAGTCTTCTCACAAGAATAATTGCTCGCGGCTTCCTTTCAGACAGGAAGCATAAATGAATGAAGTGGTTTCTAACGCAAAGGGTTGAAATATTCCCTGGTTTTGTTCAAGGCAGTCTTGTTATATTTTGAGGCACATGTTTGTTAAAAATGGTATTCTACATGGTTTCACTTGCATGCCTTGAAGTGAAAAAGATGTCTTTGATTATCCCAAATGGGAGGCTAACCAGTGACGTCTGGAGCAGCAGGGTCAGGGTTCAGGTAACTGGGCCTCTCTGAAGTGGGGGAAAGCAAAGATGGGATCTGCATGTTAGCTGCAGGGATACTTGGCTGGATAGTTTGGAGGACTGGAGTGGAAATTCAGTGTTGTGAAACTAACAAGGAACCTTATAGTAAGCATAACAGTGACTGATATAATTTTGACTTTTGTGTAGACTTAATCTAATTTCTTTCAGGGCACATGTCTCCATGATACCACAGTGAGAAGTGTTTTTAAGACTTCCATTGTTTTGAATTTTTATTTTTTTACTTTGTTTACCTATATCTGTTTCATAAAATAGTTTGATATGTTCTTTACCCAACTGAGTGGTGTGCTCATTCTAAAAGCAGATTGCAAAATCCTTGATTATATAAGATTTAAGTAAGCTGCATGTGTTAAATTGTGTGGTAAGTGCTGAAAACTGTTCAAACAGAACAGTTTCTCTCAAGTAAGAGAACAGTTATTGTATTATTATTTTTTCTGAAAGAATTTTTTGAAACATGAAAACTGCTTTCATTTTTCTGTGTCTTCTTGAATACCAAAATTAAATTTAGAATCTGGTCACAGAGTGTTTCAGTTTTAGAGTATGAGCTATCCTGCATTCTCAAATACGAGTTCAAGCTCAGGTATGACACCCTCCTCATCTCTTCACTAACTCTAGTAGGCTTTTGGGTAGGTCACAGCCTTGTAGAAATTACCTGAAAGATTTATCATGATCCCTTGATTCTGTGGTGTCTTGGGATGTTCTTAATTGCTTTTGACAATAATCAGTGGCCTGTATACCCTGATAATTATGGTGGAAATAATAATTTAGCAGAATTTAGACTCTTGCAGGCAATTAATACTCCTTTTTTGTTATTATAGAATTAATTGCTGCTTCAGTTTCAAACCAATCTGTACAGCATAATGAGCCACAGGTTTTCATAACCGTCTGCAAAAAAGTAGTTAGGAAAATATGCAAAGTTGAACTTCTTATCACTTAAAATAATTATGGCCTAAATTAACAATGAAAGGCATTGATTAGTGTAATTGGTTTGTTGTAGAAGGAAACACTGCTCAAAGAAACAGATCTTTGAAACTTATGAAGAAAAATATACTTCACGTAATTCCTATATCTCCATCTCTATTAATAAAACTAACATGACTTTACATGTATGATTTATACATTAAGTATGCTGTTGTCTTCTGAAAAAGTGATTGACTGAAGTTTATAGTACCGTGTCACTACCTTAGTAATGTCAATTTGAGAAACTATTTTATATTGTACTTGTTTGAAATGTTTTTACTATAATGGATTGTACTCACACCTATTTTTTCAAATGTTTTCCCTCCCTTAAGGTGTAGTCACAATCCTGTAATATATGGATATCAAAGGTCCAAAGGACACTAACAATGCTTATTTTTCTTTAGTTATTTGTCCATTTACAGGACAATAATAACAGTGTCTTAACACATGTATATTACAGTCATTTGTTTTAAATCTGAGGAAGTCTGATGTTATTTTTTGTGGCCTTGCCTCCATGTATAAAAATCACAGAGGCATCATTGGACTTGTTTGTAGAGATATTTGCAAGAAAGGGACCTAACAGATTTTGGATGTAAGTTAGGTGAATTTACACTGGTAGTCTAATTTAAAAAACAAACAAACAAACAAACAAAAAAACCCCAAAATGACATATTTTCTTTCATCACCAGAGTACTCTCTTCTAGCTTTAACTCACAAAAAAATTTTAAAATCCTATATTTAGCCAGTGTCTAACTTCAGGGCATACAATGACCATGAATAACTATTATACTTTTTTAGAGGTATATCAGAGAAATTCAGTACAAGATTTGAAACAATTGCCCCATTTTGCTCACTGTCATTGTATCCTACTTAAATTAAATTTTTCTCATCTTTGAGTGAATATTTAAAAAAAAAGACAATAAAATCACAACAAAATTTCCAAATATATCAGAAGTGATAAGCTGTCTTCTCTTTCGACAAAGAATCACAGGTTTTTTTATTTGACAGAGGACATTATTTTTCCCTCTGATTTAATGCATTACATCATAAAATTGACCCTATCAGGTGGGTGCTAAAACATTATGCCTGCTCACGAAAATCCTAAATGTCTCTTGGGTATGTGGCACTGAAGGTAAATATGCATGCCACTGGAAATAGATCTACCAATCCCAAGCCCACATCTCATCAAATCAAATCAAGAGTAATATAACTGAGTAGACAAATTTATGTGAAAAAAATCATTCTTGTTTATTTTATTAAAATATAATGTTAGGCAGGTTACTACAAAATTGGAAGCAGTGTTGCAAAAAGGGAAAAAGAACAGATTATCAACACCTACTCAAAGCTGAGGTCTCTTAGTCTAGATTTCTCTCAGGGTATTTGCTAGCATTTAGAAAGAGTGGGAAAAACCCATCACTGTCCTGCTTGTTGAGGGTTATTTCACACAACTCAAGTGTTTCTTTGGTTGCTGTTTACTAGTTATACCTCTGCCTCATCTGCTATCGGCTGCATTCATGTGAATCTCAAGGGTGCATTCTCATTTCCTACTTTTTTCAGTATATTAGTGCCATCATACACTAGCAGCTCAAGTTTGTCAAGGTTACATGGGCATCCCTTCAAAGGAGGTGATGTTTTGTAAATATTATGTCTTTGGTTGCCCTTGTGTTATCAAGAGAGCTAATAAAAGTGGTTAGCAAGCAGAGCTCAGCCTCTGAGCTATGGGCTGCTACAGGTTTTGTCTCTCTCTTTGGGCCTGACCTGACAACCAGCTCGAAGAGACGCTCCCTGCTGGGAATACTCGGGGAGTATGTCTGGTCCTAAAGCTCCTGTGAGGGGTGCCCGCAGAGGATGCTGTTAAAGTCTTGCAGTGTTGTATGGCAATGTTGATGAAAACACAAATGATAACACCATCTTGCTTGTCAAGAAAAAGATATCAAACTCTTTAAAGTGCATTCTAAGTATTGCCTATCTCTTTACTTTCCTCTGCAAGATGTTTGTGTTCATTTGACACCTGGCTCTGATTTCCCTGCAAAGTAACGCAACAGTCAATAGTCATGTTACTTTTGCCTCTTAGATGCTTAGACTATCATCAAACTAATTGTTATGCCTTATTATATACATTTACTCTAGTACACAGTTACCACACTAGCATCTTACTAGCTTTAAAATTTTCAGCTTGTCCTTAGCATCATGTAGGGAATACGTACAAAATGAATTTGAGAATATGATTTTATTTGGATTGGTCTTTCCTTTACATACGCAGTCAGATTTATACACAAGTAATTATACACAATTGTGCTGGTTTTGGCTGGGATAGAGTTAATTTTCTTCATAGTGACTGGTATGGTGCTATGTGTTGGATTTGTGACCAAACCAGTGTTGACAGCACGCCAATGTTGTAGCTATTGCTGAGCAGTGCTCACACAGAGCCAAGGGCTTTTCTGCTCCTCACCCCACCCCACCAGCCAGTGGCTGGGGGGGCACAAGGACTTGGGAGGGGACACAGCCGGGACAGCTGACCCCAACTGGCCAGAGGGATATTCCAGACCGTATGACGTCATGCTCAGCATATAAACTGGGGGAAGAAGGAGGAAGCGGGGGGGACATTTGGGGCTATGGCATTTGTCTTCCCAAGTAACTGTTATATGTGATGCTTTCCTGGAAATGGCTAAACATCTGCCTGCTAATGGGAAGCAGTGAAAGAATCTTGTGTTTTAAACACTCTTCCTATTCTCTCCCCCATCCCGTGGGGGTGTGAGCGAGCAGCTCTGGGGGGCTTAGCCCCACAGAGGTTAACCCATTAACTGAGGTTAACTCACAGCAATAATTAATTAAAATAAAGCCACCTCCACTTATGTTATGTTTGACTGCAACTTTTATTTCAATTTTCAAAACCATTGCAAGTAGAGATAAGAGAGGTAGTCCCTACTAGCAATTTTTAAGTTCTTAAATGGAACTTAGAGATACAAGTTGTATGCAATTCCAGGTGTGGAATGATTCCTAGATTTATTTCTGTGGAATGATTTCTGATTATTTAATTAGTGCCACATATATTGAAGAAATATTGTATTCTTATAATATTGATTTACTATTGCCAAAGAGTGAAGCTTTTCAAAAAATCATCCATTCAGTTGAAAGTTTACTGCAGAGTATTTGGGAAGAAATATAGTAAGTATTAAAAACACAGTAGAAAATGTACTACTTGTCACATTGCAAAAGTGGGATTCCTCTTTCTGAAGGACTAACAAAGAAGTGTTTCTGTATTCAACTTTTGAGGAAGCCATTTTCAAAGCCAGTGAATCTTCAGAACCTGAAGTATCAGGGATGCCAACAAGCTGAGTGGTTTTTATTTGCAGTAGGTCTTTTATAAATTATGCTGTGACATTGTAAAAACTGTTTGTGTATATCATCTTTGGAAAAATGATGACCTATATGACTTCCTACGTAATAAGAACACCGAGAGCTGTGTTGTGTCACTTAGAAATTATCTAGGACTGTTGGTCATAAAATGGAGGTAGTCTGGGAGTTGGTTTATACTTACAGTACTCTAATGAACAATTTATTAAAAAACATGACTGAAATCACTGACATTTTTTGGCTTTCTGAAGTTCACTCAGAAATAGCAATGTAGGTCATCAGAATAAAATAGATCTTAAGTCAATTAATGAAATTCACTGTTTAAATTATATCAAATTGCAAATTCTGGCACAAATTCTTTAAGGGCAGAATGGAGGATTAACTCTCTCTGTGAAAATTTGTTTTGATCATGCAGTGAAATATAAGAATTAATGTTTGATGGCAAAACATCTTTGATGGTGAAGAAAGAATTTGGAAGATCACCTGCTGGAAAAGGAACAAACTGATGTCACAAAAGCTGTGTGTACAAATATTAACCTCTGCTCTCTTCTCCCTCCCTTCTCCTCATTTGGATTACATATACATATTTTGATATTCAGACAATCCAGTCCAGTGACACAGAAATGAAATGGCCTTCTTCCTGAACTGAATTTGTTCTTTTACCTCACTGAAGTAAAGGTTTAGAAATATTAACAATGCTTGATTTAAATTATATTAAGGTATTGCAGTAAGAATTTAAATGGCAGTAGTTACATAATTCCTATGATATGAATCATTTTTGCTTGAGAATTAACTTATTAATTACAGCAGTTAAGTGTAATTATTCTGCCTCTTAAGTTACCTTATTATTGCTTTTTAACAATAAGACAAATTTTGCTAAAGGTAATTATCATAACAATAATTTAGTGCACACTTTTGATCTTGTTAGGAATATAATATATTCTTCATGAAATGATCTTTTCCATGTTAATCAGTCATTCACAGAGCTGTCTTTCATGTTTCTTACTCCTCTGAGAAGAGGATTGAAGCTTGGTAATTGGAGAGGCAGTGAATGACAGCAGAGAATGTATTGCTCTGTTTCAGGGTGTAGTTTTGGCCAAATACTGAAATGCTTGCAAAAGCCGAATTAAATTTCTTCACAGTAATATAAATGTTGCAAATTTTAATAATTCATTTTAAACTCCCTTGATTTTTCCAATACCAAATATCTCAGATGTATAAATTCCTTACTTAATTGTAAAGTCACCAGATATTACCAGAGAAGCAGAGACTTCAGCTTTTTCCATTGTTTTTTCTATTTTTTGAATCAGGGTGTGTTGGATTTATATACTTTCTTGCATCTGGGCATAATTTCTTAAGATTGGCAAACCCCTATCTATTTCAAAAAAACCCCAAATGTTTGTTAAAGTACTAGATGTACTTCGCAAACCTGGTTTTTATTAGTAGCATAGACTTTGATCTGATTTTAATTTTTTTTTGTAACAAAGATAAGTTTATCAGTGATGTTGGTATTCCCTTCCTCACGAACAATTGCCTTTCTCTTACATCTGTTTTCAGGGGAGATAAAAATGAAGCAAGCCTCTCTGTGAAAGAGACACTCTAAACCAATGGGGATGGATATCACTGAACTCTTAAGAGTAAGTTTATTGAAGTACATTTTTGTTTATTAGTTATGGCCTTGGAGAAATTTCTCTACAAGTGTGACTGATAATGAAGAAAGATGAAAACTTTCTCATCTAATATATGACATTGGTGCAGCAAAACTTTTAATTCTTTTGCAAAGCTCCTGAATTGCATTGTCTAAAAAAAAAAAAAAAAATTATCTATAGTATGACACATGATCCCCTCTGCTAACCCCCCAAATTATTAATCTCTTTTGTTTTGAGATCTTTGTCTGCTGTAAATAGATGATAAGGGTAAGGCAGGTTTTTAATTTATGATCCAAATTTGTATAAAGAGCAGCCCAAGTCTGTTTAGTGCTTTATGAGCTAAATTTGACTGATAGTGTTTGACAGCCATAACAAGCGCTTAAATTTATAAAAAGGATGTTTTTTCTGAAAAGGTCTCATGGGATTTTGAAATAAGGAGTTTGATCTATAGTAATTCCTAGGTGTTAAAAAAATGTGGATGGAAAACCAGTGTGGCACATAAGAGGAAGAAGGTCTCTTCAAGGCTACCTGCTTCCCGTAGCATAGTAAATGCTATCAATGTTTACAGATGCAATGAGTATCTGCTGACCATGTAATACAAAATGTTGACATGCAATGTATTTTTTCTCTATTTTATATTGTAGTCTTTCTATTCATGCTTTAACAAAATTATTTTTAAGGGCCACCTTCTGGGTGCAGTTTAGTTAATTTGGATACTTAACGTACTCACACTGCTTACAAAGTATTACAGAATGCTTATTTTGACTCTGGGAGACTAGCAGCATGTTAGTATTTAAATCAATTCCAATATGTATTGCTCAAAATAGCATTTATATAGGATGACTTTTGGTCATTGCAACAACACAGTTATATTTCTATATTCAAGGTTTGATGTATTTTCCCCAACTTTCCAAGCTGTTTTGTTGATTTTCTTGTGAGATTTTTACTCTAGAGATTTTTACTTGTGCATGACGTGGATGAATACATTATTCAAAATTCATTTTTATTTGGGGATTTATACCCTTCAGCTTTCTTAGATTATTTTACAGTAAGTGTCCAGAGTTTTGTATTTTGTTACTTAGAAAACAAAATTTGAATTTAAAACTGGAGATTGGGTGTTTTTTTTTTTTTTTTTTTTTTTTTTTTTTTATAGTTGCTTCTATAATGTGAAAAATATTCTTCATGGGTTTGGATTTTATTTTTCATAACAGCAACAGTAGGTGACAGCAAGGATGCTGAGTGTTACACCAAAAATAAGGAACAATTATAAAGATTTGACAATATTAAAATTTCACTCCAGCAAGACTTTTACTGCAGTATAGTTTAAGCAGTCAATTTGTTGTTGTCAGGGTTTAACCCCAGCAGGTAACTAAGCACCACGCAGCTGCTCACTCACTCCCCTCCCCACAGTGGGATGGGGGAGAGAATTGGGGAAAAACAAGCAAAACTTGTGAGTTGAGATAAGAACAGCTCAACAGAACAGAAAGGAAAAAACTAATGATGATAATAACAATAATAATAAAATGACAACAACATTAAAAAGGATTGGAATATACAAAACAAGCGATGCACAATGCATTTTGTCACCACTTGGCGACCGATGCCCAGTTAGTTCCGGTGCAGTGATCCCCCCCAGCCCCACTCCCCCCAGTTTATATACTGGGCGTGACGTCACATGGTATGGAATACCCCTTTGGCCAGTTTGGGTCAGCTGTCCTGGCTCTGTCCCCTCCCAGATTCTTGTGCCCCTCCAGCCTTCTTGCTGGCTGGGCGTGAGAAGCTGAAAAATCCTTGCCTTAGTCTAAACACTATTTAGCAACAACTGAAAACATCAGTGTGTTATCAACATTCTTCTCATACTGAACCCAAACCATAACACTCTACCAGCTACTAGAAAGAAAATTAACTCTATCCCAGCCAAAACTAGGACAGTTGTATATACAGAGACAATGGGAAACATTAGTTGTCTTCTTTTTTTTTCAGGCGTCAACCTCTTAGAAGCATCTTTTGTAAGTGAATTTTATATGTTGCCTGTGAGGTTCTGAAAACATTTTATTGTGATAAACATTACAGGAAATTTATAGTTTGGTTTTTATGATATGTGAGAGAGATAATTATCTAGAATCTTTTATTGTTTAAATGACTGGAGTTTTTAAAATGACTGGAAAATTCTCAAAACTTACTTTTCACCCTCAAGGGCAATGCCTTTGAAATATGAGTGTGACTTCAATAGCTTATCTTCTTTCTGATTTATTTCTATTTCACCATGCTACCTGTATTACTATAGCCAGCAATGTAGGTTTGCCTGAATGGACAAAGTTCCATTGAAATAAAAGCCTGAAAAGTCATTTAGACAGTAAATTTTTTGCTGCAGTATTGTGATTTTACAGACAAGTTCTCTTTTCATATATGTCAGTGTAAACTATTATTCAGAGCTCCCAGAATTTAATCTACTTATGTGAGTGACACTCCAAAATTAAACAAATGGCATCAATAGTAAAATGAAACTTGCATGCAGAAAAAGAGAAGCCATAATACAGCATGTAAACAGGATCTTGTCATTCACACATCTTACACTTAGAGCTAAGTTTTCTTTGGCTTTTAATAGATATTGTTCAATTTCAGAGGTAACTAAGATGTCTCTTTCTGACATGTAGTGTATCTTACAGCCCCCATGAACTCAGAAATTGCCCACCCTCTCCTGAAGGATTCTCAGAGTCAAATGACATTCCCTTTTTGGAAATATAAAAGTTTTAGGAAAGCAAATAAGTGTGTTCAAGGTACATGCATGAACACTGCATATTACGTCCCCTTGCACTCCTCTGTTTTTAAATTCTTCACTCAGTCTCTCTCTTTGGTGATTAACTAGATTATGGGGTGTCATTTGGCTCAGGGCTCTGACTGCCCTGGTTAGCAGTCCAGCTCAAGCATGCTAATGCTGTTTTCGGTAAGAGTGGAGAGGATAAGGTGATGCATGCCCTTATCTTATCTCAGCAGATAATCAGGATACTGTAGGATGCATACATTGATTCCTCAGTTCAGACTATGAGATGAAGGATTGTTTTCAATACTGTGTAGCACTGACTGTATTTTGAATGCAGCTGTAATAATAAAAAGTCAAACAAAACGATTTTCATGGTTTTTTAAAAGGAAAAAAAAAAAAATAAAGCTTAACAGCCTATCTGCTTTTGAAGGCAATGTGTATTCTACCAGGGCAGCAAAGTTGTTATTATGTGAAAGTGAAAATCTGAATACCTTCAGTCAAATCATCAGTAGGAATGGGCTGTATTATGCCGGTGATTCTCTCCTGTCTTTCCATTCAAACTGATGGCATGACAAAGCAAAATATCAGAAAACTAATCCAAAATGACAAAAAGAATTTTAAAAATCTTACTGAAACCAACAGAAGGTTTATTTGTAATTTCTTTAAGTAAACCTGGGATTTCATCCCCTTGGCTGAATGGTATTTGATTAGCACATAGCACAGACACCACTGCTTGACTGGGAAGGAAAATCAGAACTGTGATTGGGTTAAAGGCAATGTTAAACTTCTGCATTCTTTCTTGCATTTTTAAGAGAAGATATTAAAATACTAAATAGCTGTCTTGGCTGAGAAAAATGTGACTGGCTGCCAATCAGTTTAAGATATTCCATGTACATATTCATATTATTTAGAGGACTTCCTCGGCAAGATAAAATATATCCTGAACAGTTCTAGGAACTGTAATAATATTCAGTGGCATGGGATTGTCAGCAGGTTTAGGGGGAGGAATGGAGGAAAGTTCAGAAGAGATGGATGAAGAATTAGAACATGATTAGTATGCCACACTTGAAGAGTTTAGTGTCTCCTAATAGTAAAATCTGAGCAAATTCTGCATTGTTACCACAGCAAGCATTAGCATAGCTCTGTTGCTGTACATGGTAAGTAATGTGGCAGGAATTGAGTTGAAACACCATTACATTTTTAAATCAAAAAAGGATCAACATTATTCAGCACAAATATATCGAAAATGACAGAGCTCTGTGGAAGAAGTAAAAGAAGAATCCTTGTTCTAACTTAAGATGGGCAGCCACTTCTAGAAATAATGGGATGTGATAATGCTGCACTGATTGCCTTTTATTTTTGAGACATGTTTCTCAAATGAGCAAAAGTCATTGATGCATTAAAAAAAGAAATTATGAAGAATGTCGGTGTATATGTGCAGGATGATAAACAGAATAGAAAATGTGTTTGTGTCATCTTTACATCTTTTATTCTTAAGAATCAGACTTGCTTTAATACATGCTGATATCTGAGAGTCTGACATCATCTCTGAGATATGTGCAGTCTCTTTACATAGTACACGCTAAGGCTAGATAAAAACCAGAATTTTTACTCTGGCAAGACTTTTACAAAAACTTGAAAGCTCTGTCTCAGTGCAATGTGGAATGTGGAAAGCTGTTTGAAATCTAGAAAGCTAATGGGCCAATAATATTATTTCCTGCCCATCTTTATTTCTGAATATCTAACGTACTACTCTTTTTCATTTACCTGTATGGTTTGTTTACGCCTATAAACAGAATACAGAAGATTCATATTTTAATGATCATAATAATTAAGATACTCAGGATATACTAGTAATTAGAAATGTAAATAATTACAGATGGAAAGAGGTAAGGCTTATGAGAGCCTTCCATGTTTGATTTGGAGGGAAAAACAATTAAAAGGGTTATTAACTGCTTTAAGGACATGTTAATGAAGGAGGAAATATTCCACAAAGTTTTCTTTCTTGGCTACCGGTTGAATATTTCAATTGTACTTTAATTTCAATAATATATTTTGAATAATGTGAAAGAACAGGGTCTTTTTCATAACATTACTCACAGACCTACATAAAAGTCGTGTTCCTCTTGCTCCTGAGGTAGTTTTATTGTCTATGTGTCACCGTAGCTGAGTCGTCATTTTTAAGGGAAATCTCATAACCCTTTTGTAACTCTAGCTTGACACTTAATTAGACTTGGCTGGTCTTATGAGGTTGCAGCAGTAATTATGTCTGCATATCCTTTTTCACATGAAATATTTAGTTATTAGCCATTGTCAGCTACTTTGGCCTTTTAAGAAGAGGAAGCCAGCTAACAATTCTAACAGCTATTTCAAATGTCTAATTACCTAATGCATATCTAATTCAAACCTAAATGTGGACAGTGGTAAACATTCTTAGACATTTTGAGAAAAGTCATCTGAAATAATTGAGAAGTCTAGTCAATTTACAGATAATCTGCCGTTGTGCAAGTGTAAGCTTGACTCATCATTCTAATTACAGTTTGCATTTGTCTGTAACTGGATCTTGCCCAATGCTAAATGACAGAGATGACACAGAATGGTTTTACCATAAATACTGAATACTACACATTACATCAAGTACTGTGCTTTATACAGTATAAAATTATTTCCACAGAGCATAGTATGGAACTATTGACCACAGTGAGTATCTTTAAACTGTATAATGAATATTGATTAAATACATCAAAAGTGATACTAGCTACTCCCTGTCAGTCAGTCAATTTTTTTTACATCATAAACTACCTTTGTATTTCTTGCTTGTTATTTTCACTTGCTTTTTAACGACTTCATATTTTTAGAAATGTTTTTTTCTAGATCGGTGCACTTCTGGTATATTACTGCAACCATTGTTAGTTAAATCTATGAGATGGTACTGCCAGTTTGTTGTGATCAGAAGATGGAAGCTGTACTTTTTAAAATGTTGTATATACCTTGTCCATTCTTCACACATTAAAAAGGCTTATTTAACATAGTATTATCAAGGGTGCAACTGAACTCTTTAAAACGTAAGTTGTTGTGTACTGTATTTTACTATATTTTTATGCATTCTTAGCATACTGTCTCCCCCTGCATGTCTGGGACTCAGATACAAATTATTTAGAAGTGCCAATTTACATGATTGCATCCTTCCTAGTTGGCATTGCCAAATACTCAGAAGTCAGTTTATTACTTTTTTGAAAGTAAACTGCTGTGGAGCTCACGACAGCATTAGCCCTTCCTTGCCTGTTTATAGAGACAGATGACTTGATCGCATGTAGAAATGACTTAAGTAAAACAATAGATGCGAATGACTCAAACTTAAGGAAATTTTAATGAAAGTTTCTGAGATGTATCTAGAATTCTTATTTTGAAAGAACATGACAGCTTTGTCGATATTCCAGTTTGTTTAGTGTTCTTTATGTTATCATGCAAGTAAAAGGAGTAGCAAATAGAGTGTAAAATCTAAAGTGTTTTCCTGTAACTTGTAATTTGTACTGTAACCATATTTCTGGTTGCATTTTTAGCCATGTTTGACAGCAAACAGAAGAGACAGGATGGGCATTTCTAGGTCTTCATTCTACATGTTAGCAATTTTCTGCAGTGAGAGGAAGCAAACCTGTGTTTGGAATGGGATGCATGGTATGTACCGAGTGCAGTGTTTTAAGAGAGTTGGCACCCAGCCATCTTGATTTATGTAGTATCAGCTGTTAGATAAATTTATGTGACACTGAGCCAAACATTAATCATGGTTTAATTGAGTTGATTTACCGATATCAGGCAGAGAAAGAACATCGTCTTCCATGCAACACAGGTATCTTACTATTCCAGATGTGCTGTGAAGAACTGACTTTCTCTTTTTAGGACAATAGCGAAAGATACCTTAAAAGACAAAGGTATCATCTATAGTAGAGATTCAAATCTAAAGCTCCAGTAACTCAGTAGATAAAGGCTTGAAATAAGCACTGTTTGCTAGCAACTTCTGTGCAGCAGTGCTCTGCAAAGGGGAGAGCCAGAACTTAATTTGTCATTAATTTCTTCATGTTAGGAGGCTTATTCATTGAACATGTCTGGCTTACAAGACATGGAATCAGTTGAGATCTTTTTGATATCCAGTGGTTTGAGCAGCTCTCCAACCAAAATAATGAACTAAAAAATGAAATTTCAGAACTAAGAGGGTGATAAAACATTATTATCAAAGTTGTTTAAAGTGCTATACTTTGTTTTTAATTTTCTCTCATTTATCTGTACCTTCTTACAATATTTTTATAAATAGATTCTGATTGACCAGTTTCTGCATAGTTCACATAAATTATAAGATTTTTTTTTTTAAAGCTGATATGTCTTGTTTTGGTTATGAAATTCTTAAATAAAAATTCTAATATAAATAATTTTTTTTTTTTTAATAGTAATGACAAAGTTGAGCAGGCTTAACTGAGCCAGATCCAGATTTTTTGTTAATAGGCATGGAAACAGGATATATAATTAAAACAAAACAAAACAAAAAAAACACCCAAGAAAAAACCAGATGTTTTAAACTTGCAAGGCTGAAACACACTTGGAATCAAACAGGGACTGTAGGTTAATAATTTCAATAGACAAAACTAATTGTTGATTTACAAAGACGAAACAATGTATTAATTTTCTGTTATCCAGGATACCTTCAGAAAACAGAAACATAAACTTGCTCGGGTTGCGCTTTGTTTATTTATTTACCGTATGATAACTCAAAGTCTTCTTTATTTTTAAACTTTCTATTTTCTGGCAAATGTTTTTGTAAAAACCAGAACCAAACTCTTGTTACTGCTTATGTCAATGGAGACACTAATGGTATGCAACGGTTTTTTTGACTAAAAGGTAAACAAATGATCAATTTTTTTTCTCATAATATTCCTCAAATATTTGTGAAACTGGGAAGAACAATTTTGTATGGCTTAACTTTGGAGACAACATTCAATGGAGAGGCTGTGCGTTCTGAGGTCTTTCAAACAATTCTGAAATCCCAGACTGATTCCTAAACACTTTAGAAAATACACAGTATAAATTTAGCAAAAGAGCCAGGGTGGAACCAAGTATGAGCCAAAAGCTGCCTTAAAGCTTATAATCTGGAAATTTGGATGGCACCTAAAGATGTTTAAGAGGACATAATTAAGGCTGTGCAAATAGAGGGCTTAGGGGGCAAGTTATTTCAATCAAACCATACGAACTTACTGAGGCTTCTTTGGTGCAAAACCACCAAGATCCTGGTTTAACTGTACTTCTGTAAGCATGTGCCGGCTTGATACAAAAGTAAGTAGCACATAAATCCAGGTAAATAAGTGCTGTTTAGTTCTTCAGTTTCCAAATCCTCTATTAATATTTGTATCCTGCATCCATGGGACATCTCTGAACAGTACATATTATGTGAGGATTATTTAATGTTTGAAAACTGTAAGAAATTGTCAAGAGACATTTTCCATTGGCAAAAAATGGTCATCAACATGTCAAAACTTGTCAATTAACAAGTCAATAGGAAAAATTATTTTTCTAGAGCAAAAACTTAAAAAGTTCCGCCCCCCCCCGCCTATTTCTTTTCTTGTATTCATCAAAAGAACAGTTGAGTATACAATAATTCACACCAAATCTATTTTTTCTTGGTATTGAAATGTGTTTTAGTGGGCAAGAATTTAAACAATTTGAAGCAGATCTTGGATTTAGAGATGTGTTTTTGAATGATGTTAATATTACCCGATTTAAACATTGTTTACTTGTTGATGTAGAAGCCCTAACTAGGGTTTCAGAGGACTGGCTCTGTATCGAGGTGGTGCAGAAGGCTACTGACACACTGAGCAGCTTTGGGGAGCAAGAAGGAGCTGGAGGAGAGTAGGCTGGCTGCAGCCAGAGCAGCCTTTGTCCTAACATGATGTGTAAAGTAGTTCTGGGTAGGCAGCACTGCCTGGTGCACCACAAGGTTCTGGGGGAGGGAAAGTTGTAGTGCAGGCATTAAAGGTAGTCCTGGCAGCAGGAACGTCATCTAAAACGGTCAGAGTAGATCAAAGGCACCTTGAAAAGTTTGTCTGCGTTCTGTAAAATTTCTCTTATTTCCATGTATCACAGAGTTAGCAGGCTGGTTATGTGCTTTATTTTGTATTTAGGTTTTAGTTGCCTTCCTACATATAATGATGAGAGAAAAAGTACATGTTAACTGAATACATCTGGGAAATGGAGACACAGAGACCTCTCATGTCCTGTTGCCAGTGTGCTTCATCTTCCCTTGTGAAAAAGGACATCCATTAAAAAGGAGAGGTGACAGTTATATTTACCATTACAGCTAGCTAGCTAGATGCTAAGAATGAAGAACAATAAACAGTTGCAGCATTGTGTGAAATTACCTCCTGCTCACCCAGACTGACAGATACTGAAGAGGCATAGATAACATCCTCTTTAGCTGCAGATGTCATACGGGTCCGAGGGATAGAGCTGCAGTAGTTTAAGATAACTGCCCCCAGTGTGCATTATTTCTAGAACCATTTAATTTCTGGCAAGAATAGCACTGACCCAGATTTCTGAATAATGATGTAAGATACTTTAGTTATACTGTTTGCAATTTTAATTAGGAAACCGGTTTTCCTATTTGGATTTTATGTTTTGTTAAAGTAGGAAATGGTCAGTTAACACAACTGTCTCAAAAAGCTAGAACTAGAGCTAGTTCTCAACAAAGTAATACCTTTTAATTATAAAAAGCAAGGGATATGCAGTTTTCCCTGAGATTAACCTAAGCATTAGATTTTAGGGAACTTTTAAAATTCATTTCAATATTTATTTGGACTTACGTGAAGATGCACACACTCATATAAATGTGTCACCTGGCCATATGACTACACTGTGGCAAAGGAAGTTCACTCAAGTAGGCAGAGTAGTTTCCTATTTTGCTTTCAGAGTGGTTTAACTCCACAGGCTAAAATTTAAATAAATGGATGTGAGCCACCTGGGTAGCCAGGTGTAGTATCTACTAAATGGCAATGAAGCTGCTTGATTTGAAGTAAGAGGAGCAAAAGGCAAAAGAAAAATAAAGAACAAAGTTTGAAGGCACAGTAGAACAGTTTCTAGTTACTCCTGTGTTTTCTTGACTCTTGCTCCTTTAGGATAGCTGAAGCAATTCCGTTTCATTGTTCCCTGAGTATCTCATGAATATTTCAGTTCCAAATGGTTGAATGTTGTTTTTATTAGTCCATTTAGATTGCAGCACAAATATATTTTCCTGCATGTGGCTGAGATTTGGAATTAGGGAATATTTGTGGCATGAGGCAATAAACAAAAAGAAATGCATAGTGTACAGTTCAATACAGTTGTAACAATTGAATGCTTTTTACAGTTCACACTCACAGTGCTTCACAGACCTGGGACTTGACCTAGCATACCTTTTATTTTATATTTTAATATTCATTTCTTGCCAATAGCACTGTCTACTTCCCTCACCCTGAAAAGTCATCAGACTGTGAGAAAAAGACAATCCTTATACTCCATTTCTTTTTATCTTTCCAGCACAGTTTTCTTCTTTCCTTTTTCAGCTGTCCTCAATGTACCGGTGGACCTCCTTGAAAAGAGCAGTTCTGCTGAGCCACCACCAAGAAACATTTGTAAGGCATGTTCCTCGTGCATGAGTTTGATTACTTTTTTGCAATTGATAGTGTACACAAAAGTGGGGTAGTTCCCTGTGGACAAATTGGCACACAGGTCAGGTCCCTGTCCCAAAGAGAAAATAACCTGAATTGTTAACATACCAGTTAAAAAAAGAAAAGAGGGAGGTCTATTATTTGTCTGATATAGACTGGTCAATTTGCCTATGCATAGTTTTCTTTTTCCCTTTTATTTTTTTCTTTATTATCCTTTCTTATTTGTTAAGTTAGTGAGGTTTGGTTCTTTCATAACTAAGGCAGACAACAGTCCTCAGACTTTCCCTCTGGCCAGGTTCCCTGAAATGCATGACAATGTGTAGGCAAATATCAGAGTGTGATTTCCAAAGAAGCCTATTTTAAAATATTTTACATTGTTAATGAGAGGCAGGATATTACATGGAACAAAATCCCTTATATGATGCAGCCTGCTAGAATTTAGCCTGGAGCAGTTTGTTAGGTACTGGCATCCAGTCTAAATAATCAGGTTACAGAAATGAGACGAAGATTCCTAAGGAGTGGTTTTAGCAGTGGAGATGTCAGGTAATGACAAGACCCAGAGGCCAGAAATTTATAGACACTGTTCCAGCATCCAGAGGTATCTGTGTTGCTTCTGGAATTCCTTCTGGGTCAATAGAATGTAATTAGGTTGTTGATGGATCGCCTAGTTTACTGTGTTGACCTTGATCCCCTTTGGGGTTTGTATCTGATTCCAAGAAATTAGAACACCTTTGTCTGGGACTAGGATAAGATGTTTTGTGATTCTCCCGTGAGATTTACGCACGGCATTCTTCTGCGGTAAACAATCTTCACCCATCCTCCTAATCTTTTTTTTCAGCACAATATAGTGGCCCTAGGGACACATCATACTTATCCACCAAGCAGCATCTGTTGGAAAATCAGAACTAAAATTCGCAGCATCTCTGTCACCAAGAAAAAAAATCATGCAGGTTTTAATATGTGCATGCATAAGCTAATTCTTTAGGAAAACGGCCTTAAGCCATAGATATAAAAAAGAACATCAATGGAATATTGTTACTGGCAATCAAATCAGATGTCTCTGAAGGGTGTCCAGCCATGTGCATTGGAAAGAACACTATTCTTTCCTCATTTCCTTTGCTGGCACAAGCAGCAGTCTGCTGATTTTCAGATAATTAAGGATTGCATGATGAAGGCAACAGGCATATTATTTGATAGAAAGGCTGAGATGAAGGTGCCAGCTAAGTCTGGAAGATTCTGTAATTTGATGTGACTGCTGTCAGGAACACAAACTTGCTGAAATTAGATCTACTGGCTACCACCAGAGTAGTTGGTGAAGTGAAAAATGTACATGCAGGGCTTAGATGGGTTTCCTGAAGTCACTGATTGTATATTTTCATACATCACTCCAGGGCTAAGAAGTACAGTATTAACCTTCTGTGTACCAAAGCTGACAACCTATATTTGATGAAATTCTGAAGCTTCAATAGCTTTAGCTGTTTTGGATCCCGACTGCCAAAACAAAAGCAAAACCTTACACCTTTCAAAAAGCTTGGCTCTTTGCATCCTTTATTGATCTGTCAGCACTGTAAGCAGAGCATACCTAACTGATAGCTAACCAGAGATCAAAAGAATATGATTCTGCAGGATATTTGCAATCACTTAGAATGTTTTATGCATCTAATCATTCTCAGAGGAGATGTAGAGAGAAAATACCTGATGAGGTGGGATATCTAAAATCACTTGTGAGCAAAAAGACCTGCCCTGTTCCCATCCCGTTCTCCACCCTTTCTCTTGTGTACACACACCTGGAAGTAGTGGAATGAGGCTGGAGGCCTGTCTGACCCAGTCCCCTACTCTTCTTGGCTGTACAAATCCAACACACAAACAATGAGGACACTTCTCGCATTGTTTCCTGTCCTTTGTTTTCAAGCTAGTAGGATAAACTATAGGACTGACACAGTCAGTCAATGTGGAGCTTACTTGCTGAAGATGCAACTGAAGACAGGAATATGTCTGTTTTATTGGTGCTGGCTTTGTTCTGTAGGTATCTTTGTTCTGACGGCTGGGCAGGACGTGTCGGAGGGACCGAGACCACGCTGGAACAGTTGTCGTGTTCTGGTGGCCATTGATTGCTTCAGCTCCAGCCTGGGTTCAGCTCAATGCTTCAAAGCCTAATGCTTTTAAGAAGTAAAAGGCCTCTTCTAACTTCATCAGTATTCAGTTCTGTAGCAGCTAGCTTCTTGGTTCATGAGTTCATTGGCATTGTATTTAAGGAGCAGACCCTCAGAATGGCTGAAAAAGCAACAAACTGAAGCTCACTCTGAGAAGAGCAAATGTTTCAGCATTTTAACAGGTCATCTGTTATAAATGACTTCCATGTTCCACATACACTGGATTACCCACACCTACAAACAATTTAATCTGATATATCTAATGGACTTTTTACAGCCACATACAATGACTTTGACATATGGATTTTTACAGACTTGTGTATAAGATATTTCATTTAAATTTAAGCAGAGACTTTAAAAAGTCCAAGCTCTGTTTTGCTTTCTGGATTAGTGTACAATAGACAGACTATTTTTACTCTGTTCTGACATGTTTGGGTTTTTTTATTTTATCCTGACATGCTTGCTTGTTTGTTTGTTGGGCCACAAAACACATAAAAGTTGCTGGATGTATGGGTAGATTTCCCATAACTAAACCAGTATTTGTCTTATGTCTTACTATGCTTTGGCGAGATTTTTACTTTCTGTGTGCTTTTCAATAAATTCCAGTTTTAATTGTCTTCAAAAGAAGCTTTGAACTGAGTAGGAAAAATCTGTATTTGGTCATCAGAGTGTGAAGTAGAAACCTGCCATCTACCTGAATCTCATCATGTCATATTATATTCTGGAGTAATATGCAATTTTAGTATTTTCCCTGCTAAAAGACTTGAATGGTATATAGGCAAATTTGAAACAGGATTGAGTTATAGTTTTTGGAGTTGTGTTTCAAAGAAATGCAAAGTGGGTTTCTCCTGGTTAGGACAGTAAAAGTTTAAAATATCCCTTATTACTAGCTCTGTAGGTGATGCTGCAGACCACAGCAAGAGAGATGGTGCTGTTAAGTAACAACAAAAAGCCTCCATGGAACTGCTGTCACTTCTGAGGCAATAGAAGCAGGGACATTGCTGCCATGTTTGTAGCATTGGCTGTCCAGCATAACTAGCATACGCACAGCACTGAGCAATGAAAACTGAAAGCTCAGGCAGATATGGCTCCCTGGTTTGAGGGAAGAGCACAAGTGGAATTTATAATTTGCTTTCTTGCCTGCTTCTGGCTTCCTACAAGTATGTGACATCCTTTTCTCAAAACTGCTGGTAAACTCAAGAGCTTGTGGGCTATCTGCTAGGAGTCTAGACTGAATATTTCCTTAATCCACATGCCCTTTTATGTTAATACTGTAGGGAATAAAAGTGTTCTTGTACTTCATTAATTGTTAATAGCCACATTATGATTTACAGGGTCACGGTTTTCGTTGCTCCATGGAGCAACATTTAATTAGAAAGGAAGCTTTTAAACAAAGTAAACTAATTTCTGTGCAATTCAGTGGTGATTTATAAGATTGTGGGTTTTCTGAAACTCCACGCAGGTGATTCCGTCAGCCAGAGAAGAAGGGATATGTCAGCGTGCAAAGGCTACAACTACTTTAAGAAGCTATGAGGGAATGGCAAAACATTTGGAAGGCAGACTGGAAAAGTACAGTAAACTACCCATTAACTGCCTAATTACTAATCCTCTGAGCCACATATGGCTACAGGCTTAATGAATGCAATGAAATGTGTGCAATTTTTATCTAAGGTAATTACAGGGATCCTGCAATTTTCAAAAAAATATTAATTTTATTAATCTTAGGTATGCTAATGCACAGAGAAAATTTGTTAAAAAAAAAAAGCAATGGCAAATGGGATCAATAAAAATACAATGATATGTCATTTCAATTAGTGCAAATGTTTGTTTTATGAAGCTCCATTTTCACCCTAAAATTCATTTGCAAATGATTTACTGAAGCTAGAATTGGTATGTAGGCATGTATATGTGTAAAACAGAAATATGAGACTTCAATGTTTGTAAGATATCTGATTTACTTGTATCTGGAAACTGGGATGTGATTCAAGAATGCAGTCTTATTCACAGTTGCATAGATCAGCAACCTACCATTGAGGCGTAGATATTATAAAAATAATTACTGTTCAGTATCACTTTTCTTGCAAATGGCATGCTCTATGAAAATAGGTCATTACAACAGTATCTTTTACTTTCTTTTTTTTTGGTCTTTTTTTCTGTTCTTTGCTTTTATTTTCTTCTTTCTTTTTAAAACACTGTTTTCTGTCCTTTAAATCAGTGTATATTTAGGCTAGGCTTTTCTGCATGCTCTTCTCATGATCTATGAATCACCCAAAATTATTAGGCATGCACTTGTATGAAGTATGCGTAATTTACTAGACTGTACATGGATAACACAACTTTATTGGAACAAGTGCCAGACTTCTTGTTTGGGGTGGTAAAAATATTTTAATCACAAATCCCCCTCCCCTTGGGCTTCTAAATCTAGAAAAACATAAAGCCAAATGGATATGTCTTGATTTCTGTTGTATTTTTGACCAAGTTCTGAAAGATGATGCAGTTTCCCAAAAGGGAGGGCGGTACCACTGAGCTCATGGGGTGTACCTTTGCTGTAACTCTACATGAGAGATCCCCGTGCTAGGGCTACACCCATTTTATATGTCTTGAGAGGATTTGCTCCTGTCATTATTGTAAAAGAAGAATCATTCTTGATGATAGAAAAATAACTAATGGAGGGGAAAAAAAAAAAAAAAAAACAAAAAACAAAGCAAAAAGCTAATAAGCATAGAAAACCTGAAAAAAAAGTTTTCTAAGCATTTTAATTAGGTAAATAGCTATTAACCCTGAAGACCAAGCTTGATAGTTCATTAAACTATGAATTTTTAAAATTGCTCTTGTTAGGTATTCCACTGAGGCAGATGAATTCAAACATGGCCACAGGCATAAGAAGACTTGGAATGCATGTCCATTAAACTGACAAACAGCTTGCCAGATGGAGCCAATGGAAGCAACCCTTTTCCTGACAACTGTAAATGCTGCACAGTGATTAAAATAATGAGACTGAACTGCTTCAGTGGCTGTAGCAGAGTCCTGTGATTCCATTTGAAGAAGGTTCCTATGTTTGTTGCAACACATGCCTCTATCACTGTCTGAAGATCTTTATGTTGGGGAAAAAAAAAAAAAATCAAAACTGGATAACCTGGGTTATGAAGTTAAAATAGTCAGGTCAGTAGTAAATATCACAAATTAAGATATTTTAGTTGATACCCATATGTTTGCTTCTGCAGTTGTGGAGTTTTATTACATGAAAACTTTGTGACAATGAAAAGTGGATCTTGGTACAGTATTATTTTATGAAGTATCCAGGCAGAACTAATGAAATGATAAGCCTAAAATTTCATTTAATTTTTTTCATTCATTCTTTAGAAGTAGGCTACTCTTTTTCATGGGGGATCTCTTCATCTTTTCTGTTTCATTATTAGCAGTGGCCTCAGAGTAGAGGTAGCTGAAATTTTACATGGGGAAGTTTTCCTCTTGGATATCTATTTTCAGTGAATTTAGCCAAGAAGTGTAAATTCTGTCTAAAAAGTGGACTTTTCAGGGGGAAACGTAAGTATCTTCAAGGGAAGTGTCATAATGTAACGTTGATATGAGGAATATGAAATCAAGCCAGCGTCTTTTAATAGAAGAACAATATTTTTTATGTTGCGAATATATTTGTTCATGTTTTTTTCTCTAAAACTGTTGTGTTTTAATTGTTTTTACTGGAAGCATAGCCATAAAGTTCTTTTTTGCCTGATTTTATTTTTAAAATTTACGCTTGATTTTTTTCTCCTCTTTACATATAACAGGTAAATTAACATGCTAGCAAAGAAAGTTATAATCCTAACTGTTCTGTTTTATAGACAGGTTCCATAATACTGAGCAGCAGGATAACATATTTTTCTTTATAGGTCCAGATAACCTATATTTTATATTACTTTTTTTTTTATATGTATATATGTGTGTGTGTGTATATATATATATATATATATATACACACTTCTAAAAAAAAAAAATAATATGACTTTCATTGTTGCCCTGAGAGACTAGGTAGCACTGAAGTATGGAATTATGATCTGTTTGAAATATAGGCCAGTGACAGTGGTGTAAATCATAATACCTCTATTAAGTCTGTGTAGTTAAATTAGTATACAGTCAATGAAATTGAAATCAGAATTAGGTTCAGCCTACACATTACTTATTTAAATCCTTTCATCATTATTTTTAATTTTTGCTCTAGATCCATCTAAAGTCAGTTATGTGACTGATTATTGAAAGTAATGACTGGGGTTTTCTGGGCACCGATATAATAAAATTGGTGATTGAGTACACAACAAATATGAACAGCTACAAATGTTGCGCATTAGGGCCTAAAGTGAAGAGCTGAATGAAGCCTTCCACTATTAGAAGTTTTATAATGTAATACTCTAACAAATGGGCTTAAATTTTCCCTGCAGAGGCCTGGCATAGTGTATGGGTATTGCAAAAGTCATAATAAAAAAGTAATTTAACTGTATGTGGTTTAGTGGAGCTTCAGTATAGGTGAAGCATTTTGTGTCACAGCGCCAGACACTAGGTACAGCATACACTATCCTGAGTGCTCTTATGCAGACAAAAATGTAGTGCTTCTAGATCCCTGAATTCAGATTTAAAATGAGCAGTTTAACAAAGGTATTTCTGAGTGCATGTATTGGGTTTGCATGGCAAGGTTTTGGTAGTGGGGGGCTACAGGGGTGGCTTCTGTGAGAAGCTGCTAGAAGCTTCCCCCATGTCCGATGGAGCCAACGCCAGCCAGCTCCAAGATGGACCACCCCTGGCCAAGGCCGAGCCCATCAGTGACAGTGGTACTGCCTCCGGGATAACAGATTTAAGAAGGGGGAAAAAACTGCACAAGAAAACTGCAGCTGGGAGAGAGGAGTGAGATTATGCGAGAGAAACAACCCTGCAGACCCCCAGGTCAGTGAAGAAGGAGGGGGAGGAGATGCTCCAGGCGCCGGAGCAGAGATTCCCCTGCAGCCCGTGGGGAAGACCACGGTGAGGCAGGCTGTCCCCCTGCAGCCCAGGGAGCTCCTCGGTGGAGCAGATATCCACCTGCAGCCTGGAGAGGACCCCACACCGGAGCAGGGGGATGCCCGAAGGAGGTTGTGACCCCATGGGAAGCCCACGCTGGAGCAGGCTCCTGGCAGGACCCGTGGCCGCATGGAGAGAGGAGCCCAGGCTGGAGCAGGTTTTCTGGCAGGACTTGTGACCCCACAGGGGACCCACGCTGGAGCAGTCCGTGCCTGAAGGACTGCAGCCCGTGGAAGGGACCCACATTGGAGAAGTTCATGGAGGACTGTGTCCTGTGGGAGGGACCCCACGCTGGAGCAGGGGAAGAGTGTGAGAAGTCCTGCCCCTGAGGAGGAAGGAGTGGCAGAGACAACATGCGATGAACTGACCCCAACCCCCATTCCCCATCCCCCTGTGCTGCTGTGGGGGGAGGAGGTAGAGAATTCGGGGGTAAAGTTAGGCCCAGGAAGAAGGGAGTGGTGGGGGGGAAGGTGTTTTAAGATTTGTTTTTATTTTCTCATTACCCTACTCTGATTGGATTGGTAATAAATTAAACTAATTTCCCCAAGTCAAGTCTGTTTTGCCCATGATGATAATTGGTGAGTGATCTCTCCCTGTCCTTATCTCAACCCATGAGCCTTTCGTTTTATTTTCTCTCCTGTGTCCAGCGGAGGAGGGGAGTGATAGAATGGCTTTGGTGGGCACCTGGCATCCAGCCAGGGTCAACCCACCACAGTGTAAAAATCCATTTTTTTAATCTGGTTTGGTGATTCTGGAGGAGACTTCCTATTACACTTCCTTTAAAAATAAAGACTGGAACTAGTAGCTATTACACTTTTTGCAATGATAACTCCTCACTTATTTATGCAGGCTCCATCTGCTGTCACTCAGGTAATGTACTTGACTCCAAATTCAGAGGCTCAGATAACTGAGCCAGAACTCTAATAGCTGAACCTTTAACAGTGAGGCTCAGAAAGCAGTAATTTTGAAATGATATATACATTTAAATACAGTGGGCCAATTTACTTGCTATGCCCTGTTTCTTTACATAAAAGAATGAGTGTGAAGTCTAACAAAAATATTTTTTTTATTTATAGGCCTTCAAGCCTGCAACCTACCTACACCCTCAGCACTCTTTTGCATTAGACTTGCTCCCTGGAAGAAGGTTTCATCAGCTTCCAAAGTCCTGTGATGATATACAGAGTCCTTGAAGATACTTCTAATGGTAATTAGGATTTCTTACAACTAGCAGTTTTGAGAGAAAAATACGTTTGTTACTGGTTGTCCTGGACATTTTCTAATTCTGCATGGTTTTTATTAGTTTATAAATTATTTATAATCTTGTTACTCTTTAAAAAGAAAGAGAGGTTTCTGATCATCCTAACCAGGTGGACTAGATGATTGTTTTAAGTCCCTTCCAACTGATCTATTCTATTTCTCTTCTGTAACCATGTCTTTATTGCATACTAAAGACCTTTACTCAAGTCACAAGTGAAATTTTCATCCTTCACAGGGAAAACAGTGAAAGTTTTCCTGCTTGGGATTCCTGTAACTGGTGACCCCCATAATATGTCCAGGACTCCTTTCTCAATTAAAAGAATAAGAAAAAAGGATTCAGTTTCACATCTGTTGCTTTTTACATCGTATCATATTTGAACATTCCCAGACAGAATGCCATGAATAATAGGCGGAATTTTTGCTATATCTGCAGTGGAGCTTTTTTGATGGTCTGCATAGTATCTGTAACAAACAAACTATTGAAATGAAGAATAGGATCAGTTATACTTTTGGCAGTACTTCTAGATTTCAAAACTGTGGGAGTCAGCATCCATAAATCATTTAAGAACTGCCCAGCAAGCAAAAGTGAAATTAGCTAAACTACGTTTTAAACACATTAAAGAGAAGAGATAGAAATACCATTTCAAGCATAGCAATCTAATGCATTCAAAATTTTCTTGGTATGAATGACTCCTTTGGTGAAAGTGGTGGCTTACCAAGGATCTTTGGTCTTTTCTCCCCAAATGTAAGTTGCTCAGTATTTCCGTTAAAGTCTTTGCTGTATAAACAGGAGTTTTCTTTTCTATGGGTATTCACAATATTTCTAATTATATTTGTGAGTATTTGTAACTGTTTGACACTCTTGTTTGGATAATGATGTTTTGGGCTTTTTTATTAATGTTGATAGAATAATTTGAGCAAGTAGTTTTCATATACATTTGTGAGACTTATGTGTACCGGAGAGATCCTTACAAATAGCACTGACTCACCTGAGTGAGCAAAGGAAGGAGTCCTTAATGAAGGGAAAGAAATGAACAACTTTTGTTTTCAGTGATATTTGTGACCTCCCTTTGGCCTAAAATCTACCTGGATCCAAAATGCTACTGTATCCTGTATAGCCTACACATTCTGCTTCCCAGTATTTTGCTCAATAGTTAGTGTGAATTATCTGTTTGATCAAGGCGGGGGGGGGGGGGGGGGGAATTACAATATTTGGTGATGACAAACTATTAAATTATGTAAATGAAACAAGTGTTGTCTAGTTGGGATGCCTATTTTTAAGCTTCCTTTTGAGACACAGACCTCTAAATAAAAATAGGCTGCATTTTTACAAGTGCTGAGGTCAATCTGAGCTGCAATTAAACAGCAGAACAAAAAATCAACATAGAAATTGATAATTTATGAATGTAGCTTTAGGCACTCAAGTATTGGGCTTGAGATACATGAAAATGCTGGAAAATACTGCATTAATACTGGTTATAAAAGTGATAACTTAGTGACTTAATTTTCCAAAAAGCCCATTGAAAGTTAATGAGATATATGTGGCAAAGTACCCAGTTTTCTTTTGGAAGAAGCTTTCTTTTAGTCAAGAAGCTCTTAAATGTCACTGAAAAGCAGTATGTCACATTTTGGGTTTAATCCAACTTCAGTGGTATATGTTGGCTTTACTAAGACAAAAAACCAAATTTTTTTTTTTTTCAAATTTACAGGATAAGAACATTATATTTATTTATATTTTCCAACCGATAAATTGAATAAATACCTACTTTTCAAGAAGTTTTTAATAGCATGATAAAATTAAATGCTGCCACACATATTCTATGTGTCACTCTCCAATCCAGTGAAACTATAATGTGTTGAGGCAAGACTGTTTCATTAGAATTACATGGCATCCTTGGAAGCTTTTCACTCAGTATGATTTCATTAGAACTGATAAATCAATGAAAATGAAACAGCTGAAACAATGAAACAGCTTCTGCTGATCTTATTTTGACCTGTTCAACTCTGAAATGTAAACTGTATGGATCACAAATCCCATATTCACTACATAGTGAAAAATCAGTAAAAAAAAAGAAAACTAATGAACGACATCAAAAACTGAAAAATGTGTAGATAACCTCCTAAACTCAGATGATAAATATTCCTGACAAGTTCAGTATGACTTGTGAAGGTTAGCATAAAGCATTATGCTGTACTTGAACAGACAAGCAAGAAACCTTGCACGCTGTCTTGTAAAATGAATAACATAATAAATTACAGAATAGCAAATGAATGGTTAATGACTGAGAAAATTTGACTGACAAATACATGGAGCATGAGTAAAGAGAGAAATGAATCTTAAAAGCTTTATATTAAGCTAGGTAAAAGAATAAGGAAAGAATCACTGTTACACTTCTCTGCAACCTACTTGGTCTCAAGAACCTCCTTTGAAATGCAGAAGTTTCTGTTACTGTTCTGTTTTCAGTTTAGCTCCCAAGGGAGGTGTTGATCAGTCTTTCCCAATGCATCCTCGACGTTCATGGATACACCTGTTAGAATAGCGAAAAAGTGAGGATGAAATCCCAGCTCCACTAAACAAAACTCCCTCTATTTTCAGTAGTATCCAGAACTTCTCTCTGTGATGTGCAGCTGTGCAAGTAAATTAGCATTTTGATTTCAGAACTGTAAGCGTAAAAGTCCAAAGATATGAATGCAAGAGGGGTCTCCTATGTGCTGATCTGTGGATTCAGGCAGATGGAGCTCTATTTAAGAAAAAAGTTCTTTAAGAGGCCACTTGAGAACTCAGCATATCCAATACAGCATTTAATTGTATTTCCCTTAAGTATGAAGAACACTTTCAGCATTTTATCCTTTTAAGTGTTATTCATAGATGTGTACACAGGATGCCATTCACAGAAGAAATGAGGCAACCTGTATTCAGCTTGTTAGGTCTGTGGTTGGTAGAAAAAGTAAGGAAAAAAGAAACTAAATAAGAGAATTAAAAGCAAGCAGCTCTTGTGGGGCCTGACTGCACCAACAAGCCTTAATGGGCTTGTTGATCAGCCTCACCTGGGACCACCCCCCCAAGCCCAGCTCAGTCCCTCCATGAGCCACTGTGCTGGTTTTGGCTGGGGTAGAGTTAATTTTCTTCACAGTAGCTAGTATGGGGCTCTGTTTTGGATTTGTGCTGGAAACAGTGTTGCTAACCCAGGGATGTTTTGGTTAATGCTGAGCAGTGCTCACACAGAGCCAAGGGCTTTTCTGCTCCTCACCCCAACCCACCAGCCAGTGGGCTGGGGGGGTGTCCCGATCCAATATCGGGGAGGGTTCTTAAACGATCCCAAGAGCGAGCTTAAGACACAAGCGAGGTCAGATGCTGTACAACCTTGCAAGTTTTATTTCCTATAACAACTGATTGTAGCGATAGGACAGAGGGAAGGAGAAAGGAAAAAGAGGCAGACCTAAGCAAGAAAACGGAAGACAGATAGCAAGACTAGTTACCACCACCACGAAGCCAGCAGCGTCCCGTTGACTCGGTCTTGATGCGGGTGATGGAGGGTTCAAGTCCGAGTTCCAGCCTAAGTCCCAGTCCCAAGTGCTGCAGGTGCTCTTCAGTTGCCTTTTCAGTCTTTCAGTTCTTTCCAGTGTTTTCCCAGTTTTGAGAGGGGAGTATGCAGTTCTTTTATTGTCCCGGTCCCCGCGATTTCCCCAAAAAGTCCGCCCCACGTTCCTCCATGGTTGCATGCCCAGGTGTTCCCGGTGTTTCCCAGCTTGGTAGGCACTGCTAGCTTCGGGCGGATATGGTGGTTTCCTCAGGGACATTTTGTGCGTACTTCCCCACAGCAACAGAATGTTGAGGCTCTCTGCAGCAGCAATGTCGAGACAAACATTTCCAGCCAACACAGTCTCTTACAGGGGGCACAAGGAGTGGGGAGGGGACACAGCTGGGACAGCTGACCCCAACTGGCCAAAGGGATGTTCAGACCGTATGATGTCATGCTCAGCATATAAAGCTGAAGGAAGAAAAAAGAAGTGGGGGATGTTTGGAGTGATGGCATTTGTCTTCCCAAGTAAGCGTTAGGCATGATGAAGCCCTGCTTTCCTGGAGATGGCTGAACACCTGCCTGCCGACGGGAAGTGGTGAATGAATTCCTTGTTTTGCTTTGCCTGCGTGCGTGGCTTTTGCTTTAGCTATTAAACTGTCACTCTTCTGATTCTCTTCCCCATCCCACTGTGGGGGAATGAGCGAGCAGCTGTGTGGTGTTTAGCTGTCACCTGAGGTTAAACCATGACAGCCACATTGCAAGAGTGCCTGTCTCCAGCCCTGTCTACTGGGTGGACCCTGAATTCTGCCGTGTGGGCAGCCTGCCTTCAGGTCAGGCCTCTTATGCAAACATTGTAGCCTGTTTCTGGCACCGTCTCCCACATGGACTTTGGACCCAAGGTGTAGCCCTGTCTCCAGCCCTGTCTTCTGGCCTGACTGCCAGCTGCTCCTGACAGGGACTCTCTCTGGACCCTGGGCTTGGTTCACTCCTGTGTCTGGGGCTGTTAGGGGGCCCTCTTACCAGCCCTGTGCTCTGCCTGCCATGTTCAGACCCTGTGGGATGGTGCCCCATTGGTGAGGGCAGGGCTGGCGCAGGGGTTCCCCTTGGCTCCTGGCTCCCCATCCCTAGGGGAGCAGCTAGCTCTTGCTGTGCCCCAGCAGCAACGCTTGTCAGGACAGTCCTCTGTGATGAGTTCACCCAGGCACAGCCAAAACTTTAAGGCCCACCAGCTTTCCCTTTGATCACCCCCTTGAACTGAACACATCTGTCAAGTTTACAAAATTGACACACAGCTATCAGATTCATAAGCTTGAAAGAAAAAGAAATAGCTCTTTTATGAAACCAAGGATAAAAACTAGAACATTCCGTCATACTGGGCTTACTGTAAATACAATAATAGACCCATTGCAGATCAGAGGAAAACAAAAATAAATGCCATTTTCTAAAGTTAATTTTATACACAGATATTCTTTAAGTTACAATATTACCAAAATAAGATAGTCATAAAAAGCATGGACTTCAGTGGAACCATAATTTCACTCCATATTAATTACATTTCAGATGTCTGTATTAAAGGGAACAAGCACTGGTCTGACATCAGTAGGGAAGTTTCTACATGACCTGTTATTGTGCTCCCAGGTAGGTCTCATTTCTTCTACATTTATTAGTTACATTGGTGAGACACCTGGAGATCGTCAAGCTAATCAAGAGTCTATGCTATATAGTTATAGTAAATGATAGTTTCCACTCCAGTGAGTTCATAAACAAAATGTTGAGACAAAGCAGCTGAGGAGGCAGAAGATTAAGGTATCTGTAATAATGGAGTGATTCAGTTTTGATAAGCTAGCTTTTCTAGATGAATTATTTTGTTTTTTTATCAGCTGGGAGGATTTTCAAGATGCTGCAGCAGATGAAGAATTTAAAGTTAATTTGGAGGGGCATAATGATGTGGTTCTGAGGACTTTATAATAAAGGTCCTCCCATATAGAAGGACTGGACTAGGAGTAAACATAAGAGTGCTAAAAAGAAAAGCCTTCCTGAGGCTGGTAAGATTTATAGAAAATATTGAAAAGTAAAAAGAAAACTGCTAATTAATTTATGTGAGGGCTGTATTAGTAAAGAAGAATGTGAAAGGTGTTGGATGTAGTGAGACAAAGCTGGCGTTCCTTTGGTGGTAGAATGAAAATCCACAAAAAAAAAAAAAAAGAATCATTAAATTATCCAAATAGCAGCATATAAAATGATTTGGAAAGACCCTGAAAGCAGCAGTGAAGATTGCATTTGTACAAAGCAAAAACGGTGGCTGGAAGAATACTGTGTGATGGCAATATTAAGTTGAGAGAAGTGACAAGTTATTGATAGGTAAGCTATTTGGATGAAAACAGAGGGGTAAGTCAAAGATGAAGCTCAGACTCTGGCTCTGAAAGATGGGAGACATGACACTGTGTCTGTACAGAAAACAAAGGAAAGGGAGGGTTTGGGAGGAGGAAAAAATGACGTTGTTTTTGGCTGTGTTGCATTTCAATTAATGAATGTCCAAAGGAGGTATAAGAAAGACTGGTATTTGAAAGGTAAGAGGAGTGTTTGTGAGGGGACAGGCCAGAAAGATCTGATTTTAGAAGGCTTGGGCCTGAGGATGATAGAGAATTTAAAGAAATTACCTGAACAAAATAGCTCTCCTTTGGTTCATAATACCCAGGCAGCCACAGAGCTAGTCTTTTTTTTGCTTCAAGAGAAAAGCAGGTAGCATCTAACACCTCTGCCATCATTGATAAGTAGACCATACTTTTTCAAAGACAATGGCTTACAGTTTATGGTTAGTAGAAATTTTGTGTGGGTTGCTCAAAATTTGTGTATGATTTTGCTGTCTCTCGATACCCATTTCCTCCACCACGCTGAACACCTCTATTTTACAAGAAGTTTATTTTTTATCTGTGGTTCTGCCAAGTTTGACCATTCTGGTATGCAGAGTTGTATCGTGCCAGCACATCAGTTTAATACATACACACAAACATTTAGAAAGAGAGAGTGTCATATATATTTAAAAAATCCAAACAACAGAACCAACGCCCAAACTAGTTGCCAAAATGTAAAAATCCAGAATATGTCACTTCATTATGGTGCTTACTTCCCAGTATTTCTGAAGTTGTTAAATAGTCACAGGTTACAAAAATGAAGAATGTTATGGTTCTGTTATAAAACCAGTGGTAGCCCATTCATGTTAATTGCTGTGAATCCATTAAACCCAGTATAATTATCCTCACTGATTTATGTTCAGCCAAATCATTTTAAGCAGGTGTCTCACAGAACTGTAGACAACAATATAGACAACATTTGGTCGGTTCAGTTCATTACTTTTGTAAGACTATTCAGGCATGCATAGGTGTATTTTGAATTGCTTTTTGCCCAAGAACACCATTTTGTAGGACACAAGGAGAAATATGAGATCCTAACAGATCCAGGGTCATTACTCAGGAAAGAGTGCTCAAAAGCTCTCAATTTTATCACTGATATTTTCTGGATTACTGCATTCAACTTTACTCTGATTTGGTTCTGCACTATCAGTTGTCTTGGCATGTGGGAAGGGAGCAGAACCCACACAGGCTGCTCTTTAGAATTCTAAGTTTCTTTACAAGGATGTATTAAATATAATAATTTAACTAAGACTGCTGAGTCTGCAATAGCAACATGTGGTGAATGGCAAATCAAAAAGCAGTGTTACTTCTCTCTGAAAGGGACGGAAGATCTGCTTTAGACAGGCAGTTGTATTGATTAGGTGCAGGAATCTTAACTGGGGATGACAATGCTAGAGCAATTCACTCTGTGTTCCTTCTTTGTAGGGGTTGTGACTGTCTTTTATCCCTTCTTGTTACGTCCTTGCATCTTTAGAATATATGGGTTGTTTTGCATACGTTGGCTATGTGTTCTTTTTATTATGCCCCCAAAACATTTTTGTCCAGCTCTCAAGGATGTGTTCCCTTATTAATCCATAATTGGCAACTTCTGATTTACATTTACACCCTTGGGACCTCTGCTGTCGTCCCATGCTTGCGCTCTTAAGGGCCCCTACTGGAGGAGTGATTCTCGGTGGTGATTTTCTGAGGGAATTTACTGCCCTTGCCCTAATGGAAAGTTCTCAACACATTACCACAGGAAATAATGCACAGGGTCAACTCATGTGTAGGTACCCCAGATTTTTGTAGTATGTCTTTGAGTTCATAAGTGTGAAAGGTTTACTACCTGTTAATTTAGTACTGCTGTAACATTAAGGCGATACCTCCAAATATTACTTTCCTGGAAAGTCTTATAAAGATTTTGTGGTGGTGTTGAAAATGGATCAGGCTGATACTATGTCAGCCCTTGAAAGGTTGCTAGCTAAGATGGTTCCTTGTTCTCTAAGTGTTGATTGGTATACTTACCCAATCTTTATTTAGTAGTGGTTGATCAATGAAGAGGCAATGTTATTCTATGTGAACATACTCAAGCCAGTGTATCCCAGTACCAAATAATCAGGTTAAAATCCACAGTTGACTTTTGAGCAGCTGTAAGCTGTTGTTCCACTCGTGGTTTGTTGACAGTCATCAAATCTTTGACTGACCCTTAATACTCTTGGTGCTTTTTTGCTTGCTTTTTTACTCATTTGCTTTGGCATAAGGGTATAACTTTAAGGCAGAAATATTCTCAAGGTAAATTTCTCTTAGTTCAGAGGAAGAAAACGGGTATTAATACCAAAATAAGAATGAAATTGTGTATTTGGGATACTTCACTTTGATGTGTAACTAGGTGTTTAAAAAATATTAAATATAATAATCCAGATATCACACAAATGCATACTTGCCTCTGTCACTGGCAGGAGTTTTATTACATGTGCTTTCCATTGAAGAAAAGTTTAGAGAGTTCTATTAATTATTGATAAATATTTAATAATACTTAGTTATGAGTATAAGATGATTACAAAAGCAGAATAATGAATCCAAAGATGAAGCCAATAACTGTTTAATAACTAGGCATATCCAGCAGAAAAAGAAACAAAACAACTCAAAGTCCAGACCTGAGAACAGACAGTTCTATTACCATGACTCAATATTGCCAAAATTTAAAGAGGCATATGCTGTAAATACAAGGCTCACGAGACAGGAAGTGCTGACTAAAAATTACTTTGGTGTATCATTAAAACAAACAAAATGCACACTATTAAAAACAATGATGATTTCAAAAGACACAAGGAAAGTAATTGATGTTGAATATTTACTGTCTAACCAGTAAATAGTAGCAGTATCTAATCAGAGTATATGTCTAGATATACATTTCAGAAGTGGCTGATCTGGGTTTATGGAAAATGTGATCTTCAGTTAATCAATTTTGTATTAAACTTTGATTCAGTCCTTCCCTAACTGTGAGATCTAGACTTTGCAATGTAAATGAAGACTTTCAATGTAGTTTTTAATCTGCAGATTCACAGATCAATTATTATAGTTGTTTGATATCTTGAGAAATGCTCTATGCTTTATAAGCTACAGATATATTTCCTCCAGCCCTAGAGCGTGCAGTACTTACTTCAGAGAGATCCCTTCGTTGACTTAGCAAGCATTAGCACATCTGTGTTTCATAATAGATATAGTGATACAATGGTAAGGATAGGAAAGGGAGAGAGATTTTTCTGAGTAATATAAAATTTCTGTACAATGTAGAAGGCTTCTGTTTGTATTGTGGTATGTGGAACAAATGATGCAGTGATATTACACTCATCTATAGCAGAGGAAAGAGGGAAGGTCCAATAAATGTTTTCTTTATATATTTCTTTACAACTTTATATATATTATCTATTAAAAATACATTATTATCTGTATAAAATATATATCATAACTGTATTGATGTAATTAAAATATACTAGTATGGTATTAATTATGCTATAATACTATAAATAAACTATTCTTATATAATTTATATATATATCACATATAATAAATATATGATATATAGGTATATATCTATATAGATACATATCAATCATGTCTGTCTATGCAACAGAGTGCATTACAGGACATGATAATGCTATTTTCCCCCATGGAATACACAAAGGAGTTGTCTATTACTATAACTGCCTATACAATAATTGCATTTTTACTTTAGATCCCTATGGCTCTTATTTGGCTGATGACTGGGTGATCAAGATTCCTACTAGAAATTGTCTGGCACTGTTTTAGCAATTCAGCATAGAAACCAGATAGCCCTGTACCTGTGTAGATAGTTTCAGTCTTTCTTTCCAGATAAAGCAACATTTACCTAAAATGCCAGAAATGCATGATGTTTAAGCCACAGCTGTTCATGTTCCATCTTGTTCTTGTGGCTAATTGACTAGAGAATTGTTGCTAATTCTTTACACATAGATAACTATATTTTACTTCTAGATCTATATCTTTAATTGATGACAAACTAGGGTATGATTTCGAGTTTTCAGAATTGTCTTGGGAATGACCGAAGTCATGTCATTTTCAGCGAAATGGAAATAATGAAATAAAGCATCTATAAACATAAATTATCCATGTATACTTTAAAAGATCCATTAGTTATATGCTCTATATTCTATACACATCAGGTAGGAAATTCTGGACCAATAAATACATTTTCCTTTGTTTTGGACAGCATATGGGCAGTGGTTGACATTGTAGCAGTACTGCTGGAGTACAGGATAATCAACACAGGAAAAACTGAAAGATATGGTAAAGAATTTTTCAAGGACTTTGGCTAATGTATGGGGCATTAATTTTAAGAAAATTTCCTGTGTATCCCAATGTGAAAATGAATAATCTATACGTATGCTTTATTTCTCTTCCTTACTTTGGAACCAACAAATTAGAAGTGTATTTCTGGGGGTGGTACAGAAAGAGAAAGTAGTTTAACAAGACCACAGGGAAAGTAAGTCTATGAATTATTGCCAACTTCTTATTGAGCTTCTACGCTTTTCATCTATGAATTATGTTGGCTATCCAATTTAATGTGAAATTTAGACTTTTTGGGAAACAACAGTTTCTGTTTGATTTTACCTCTGTAAAAGTACTTTATGCTCTTAGTTTGTTCATTTTTAACCCCTGACCTCATATATAATTGAAAAGTGTCTTCCTCTGGTACATAGTCAGAATAAGAAAGAAAAGGGAAAAAAACCCAAAACATGCTGTAAAAATGATTTACTTTTTCTGCCCTTAAACTTTGCAATAATCTCTCTCAATTAATAAGGAAGAACCTTACTGCTCTTTCTGTATTGTATACATTCCAACTGAAATCTAAATCAGTCATTGACTGAATTATACGACATGTAATCCTTTTATATTTCATATTTATAATATTCTCGTATTTTCTCTTTTCCCATGCTGCAGTCTATGACAACTCCATAAACCTGTGATTAATCCTCTACATATGGTTTACACAGAGTTTTTGTTTTAGTCTTTATTAGAATTGATATATAGCCTACAGTATAATAAAACAATATGGAGATTTATTTTAAATCAATGGTGCCTTAGGCCAATTTAATCGACCCAATAATAACATTTAAATTGACCCAGATAATCTGATCTACATGCAGCAATTCTGTGCTCTGCAATGGAATTATCATTACATTTTACACCGTAGCAGCAAAGATGATGACATTAGGAAACTGACCATTAAATAGAGCCCATCTGCAACGGACTGGAAATAGGTTTTATTGGTCATAATAAAAATTACATGTATAATGTTTGATAGCTGCATAAGGTGAAATGGCCATTAAAATTTTCCAATGCTGTATACTGGGTTCATCAGTACAAAGAGCTTCCTTTCATCAATGTCATGGTCATGCATGGCATGGTCTATAAAATTCCTAATTTCTGGAGAGAAACTGTTTCTGTCAGACACATTTTGTGTCATTCTCCATGTCTCCTATCACTGAAGTAAAAAGAATTAGCCACTGAGCTGCTTAGTTAGTAACGTTTTTAAAATCTAGAGTCTCAGAGTCCTGAGAATCATTTTGCTGTTGGCAGATGTCCTTTACGGGTCATAAACCAAATTCTTAATGATTATTTGGGGAAAAAACAAAATATAAATATGTATACATATACTCAATATAAAATGTAAATTACATTAATATAACTATGTCATGCATATGTTATATAAAATATGTAAATGTAAAGAGTTGTGATTACAAAATATTCCAACATTTCTCCTCTTTTCGCTATTCTGAAAAATCCACTAATCATGGGGAAAAAAAAAAAAGCAGTCCTTTTCTTCCTCTCCCTCCTGTTCCTCCCTGTGCCATCACAATGTTTCAAGGAAATGATCTTTTCTGAAGTGAAAGAATAGGATGGCTTTGTTGGTTTTAGACATAGTAGATTCACAAGAGCTGAAAATCATTATTTTTATTATACACTTAAATTTAAATACCTTTGCCTATGATATTTAATTGCTTAGATTTATGAATGAAAGAATTCATAAGGCAGATAATTCAGAAGAAATAACGGGAACCCTTTTATTGAAAAATAGTGACTTATTCTATATTAATTGATAGTAACGCTTTTATTATTTATCTGTTTTTATTTAGTATGACCGTAATGGTGGCTGAGGCAATTATTCTGGAGACTAATCTTATTCCAAAAACCATGTGGTGACAAGTTCTTATACGTACAAGATGTTGCAAAAGTGTGACTGATTGGTGGTAAGAATGCTAATGGGCAACGCAGTTCTGAGATGAGAAGCATGATCAGGATTGATGTAGTGACCAACACTGTAGGTTAAAAGACATTAGTGACATTGTTGCAGACTGAGCCACATTTTCTACTCAAGGGATAATAAACTACTGTATACTGTACACCAAAGTATCCACTTTGCTGCTTGGGATGCGTAGATGAATCAGTGTGCCTATGAGGACCAGCCTGAATTCAATAGGGCTCTATCTGTGTATAGAAAGTTAAGGCAGAAGAAAAGCACTCTCCTGAAAAGATAAGAGAATAAGTCTGCTCAAGTGCGGCTCAGTTAATATATTACAGGAAAAAATTATTTGACCTCATACATTTTGTTGTGTTTTCCACCTCTTTACATGCTTGGAACATTAATTTCAATATTTTCATTATTCTACTGTAGCTGGTGTGCATGTTATAGCTTATCCAAATCTATTTTGCCAGGAAAGAATAACAATGGTAATTTTTCCTTTTTACCCCACTGCTATCATTTCTTCGATGTACAGTCCTTCTTGAAACTGCCCCCCCCAATCCCAGTTCAGACAAATGAAGACAATATGTTGCTCAGTTCCTTGTTGACATAGTGTACTCAAAATCTTAACTGTTTTTGAGTTCTTATTTGTGCAGAGGCCTTTACAGCATTTCATTGTTTCGGGGCTGTTTTAATACTCGCAGGACCTTCTCTAGTTCCTTTTTATCTATCATCAAACTCTTTGTAGCTATGAAATTGCTTATTTCGATGCTTGTCTGTGAGAAGCAGCACAGAAATCCTGTCTGCCAACACTGAAAAAAGTAAAGCCAAATAAAGCATTGAAGCCCATGTTTCTATGTGGGTAACCAGTAGTTCTTTTCCATGGCTTTTTGAAGCTATAGTCACAATGTCAGGCCAATGCCAGTCACAATGTTGCTTCTACTCATCTCTAGAAGTATACTATTAATCTAGATTTTTGTGAATCAGTAATGTGTGAGTACTGGTAGCCCAGAACAGTGTGTGAAGCTGCATCTGAAAGTTGCAGAGTTTAGTTAAGACACAGTCACCCTTCAGCTGGACAAGGAATGAAAGATGACAATAACTTCTGTACCATGCTCTTGGGCAGATCTAGGGTACCACAGCGTGTACTTTAAAGGCTGTTTTAAATGCACATCCCTTCTGCCCAAGGAGTGGTACTGATGAAGCTTTCTCCAGGTTTAGCTTCCCTAGAATCCCCACACAGCCATACAGCTCTATGCTGCCTTTTATTGAATAATTTGTGTTCATGTGCTATACTCCATGCCCTATTAGTGGAAACTGCAGTAGCTGGAGGATAAGATGTGGCTTTATGATGTGTGGGTCTGGGAAGGCCAAGAATGCCAGTGGTCTGTGCACAAGTTCAAATCTGTCTCTATACATAGAAAAAAATGTTTTATTTGTATCATTATTCTTCAGATGATGATTGCTACAAGCAACTCCCTTTTGTTGAGGATTGCTCTTTGTATGAATATTGAATTTCATACTTGCAGATATCTTTAAGATGCATTTTCTTCATATGATCTAAAGTGTCTATTCTCCTTTGAAAGTTTTGGATGTGCACTTATTAATTGCTATCTCACAACAGTTCCTGTATTATGACCCAAAGTAAGGCAGTTTTGCTTCATTGACTAGTAGTTACCCAGTGTGCGAGAATGAGCAGGCCTTAGCTCTGAGAGCAGGACACTCTTTCTAAACCTCTCTGCCAATCTTCATCCACGATTTGAAGCAAGTTCTGCAACTCCTCAATAGCACAATTTCTCCATCTGTAAAATCGGGGAAATTGGATAGCTGATGACCTGATAAGAGTGTTCTGAGAATTTGATAATGTTTTTATAGTGCTCTGAAATTGGCTCACTTCAGATTATATTTCCAGATAAGACTGTAAATTTTTCCCACAAGAAAAAAATTGAATGACTCAAAAATAATTTTCATCAGCAATGTTATTTGTATATTGGGAACCTCAGAGTGCTTGGGAGTAAAAGAGCAATAATATCCCTTAAAAAATACTTCATGGTTTATCTGGACCTCATTCCACTTGATTTAAAGCAAGTATATTAATTCTAAAAACACTGAACCCATATTTGAATTGCTGAAAATTCACAATGAACTTCTAACAGTGAGTGCAGCTGGGGAGCTGTGACCAGAATTAGAGCAGACTCAAGATTTTGGCTTTCCAGAGGACTTCAACCCAAAAAACCCCTTGTATTTTTGATAGCAATGTTCATCTCGCCCAACTTCTGATAAAGCTGTTGGCAAAGGTAACTTTGGTTCTTCCTGCCTTTACAGTATAATTCAAGAGAAGTCAATACATCTTCATTGTGTTGATTTTGCATTGCAGATTTCAAGTCTTTAGCTGCAGGGATTGTAGGTAGTTCAGAAAGTTATATTTAAATTGTTCCCCCCAAAATTCTTTCAGCTTCCAGCTCCTGCTGAATTCCACACTCCCTGGGATTCCCTATCATAAAGGAGGACTTTCCCACTGTAGGACATAAGTCCTTCTACCTACACCTTCTGCTGATTTCAAGGACAGTCTTCTTCCTGAATAATTTGAACTCAGAATTTGCCCAGCAGGATGACTTTGAAACTAAATCTGAATGATCAGCATAACGCTTAGTGGAGTTTTTGCTTCCTTTGTCATTACAAATGTTGAACAAGTTGCAGATCTTTTGGCAGAATACACGGTTCCCACTTTCTCCTCTTCTTCTGTAACTGGAAATTTCCTTATAAAATTAGAATGCTAACTTTTCTAAGTGCTGGCCAGTTCTTATGAGGCAATATGTCACCATTAGCTTTAAGTGTTTATGTTTTTCATTATGGCAACTCAAATGCATGTTTTGTAATACAAGTCTGCTTCTATTAGAGGCTTTTTACTAAAGACAGATGGGTCACTTAGAAGCAACAGACATACTGTCTCCATTGCTTGGTGTCCTCAGATGCTCAGGTTATTCACTCCAGGTTTTCTAAAGAATGCTTTCAAATCACTTCCAAAGGCTTAATGTACTCACATTCAGAATCTTTGAGCGTTTGTTTTTGGTTTTTCTCTTCCTTTTTTTCCCCATACTGAAAAAAAGTCCCAGCAGTTGCTAAAAGATCCAGAGACTGCAGCAAATCTGTCATTTTTTTCACAGATATTCTTCGTTTAGATTAGATATAATCTCAAATTAGTTTTAATGAGCTCATCTGATAAAACCATGCATTTTTCATTAAAGTTATGCCATGGTTATATATAGAAGGTGGAACTAAAGGAAAGGCAGAACATGACTGATACCATTTAAGTGATTTCTGCTTTCAGTGTTTTTATCCATTAGATTTTTAAGTCATTGGAATTTCAGTCAACTTAAGGATTTTAATTAGTAGAGCATATTAATATTTCAAAGATATTTTATAATTAGAAAATAGACTTGTGTAAAGTACTCATAAGAAACACCTATGTGGTAGGTTTATCCTTTAAGGGTGCTCCCATACTCTGCAAATATGTGTACTTTAGATCAGTCTTTCCTGTTCCTCAGTTTTCTTAGGACTAGCTGCGGTCTGCTAGCTAATTAGAAGCTTCCCTGCAGTTCTTTTACTGCTCCTCGAGAAGTTACTCATCTCCTCACTTCTCATGTTTTTTGTTCTGATCTGTAGTTCCTGTTTGCTTATTATCATTGATTAGCTTGTTGCCTGACTAACAGATAAGTGCAGTTGCAAATCACATCTCTTCTGTAGTTTATTCTTTTGGAATACCAGCCTCTTACCATGGAAGGGAATTAGAGAGGGTTTCCTAATTGAAACAAATAATTCCAGCAACATCATTCATTTGCACAAGATCTTGTAGAGAAAGCACCAGAGACTCCAAAGCCCAGGACATGTATATAATACTCATCTTAGTCACAGCTAGGGTTTGGGGAACTTCATGGATCTAAAACTCAAGTTTACTTGGATTGTGTGTTTTTGTGTTGAGCTTATTTAGAGCCTTGACTGATTTGGGACACAGATTAACTTTATCACTACCAGTGGGACCTACAAATCATTTCTTTAGCCAAGCCAAATAATCAGTGAGACAGGTACCCTTCTCTTAAACATGGGAAACTCAGGTCAATGCAATCCTATTCTCTGCTCTGTCTTCAACATCCAAACCCTGCTTTGGAGAAACCTGGCTGTCCTATATTGCATTTTAAACTTTTAACAGTAGCATTGTAGCTGTGCTGGTTTAAGCACAGATAAGGTAGAGCTTGTACGGAGAACTGATGTCTTTCATTGTGCCAAGTGATATAGCTGAGAAAAAAAGGAGTGCTACAGGGATTTTTAATCCCTTGCAGTAACAGCAGAACAGAGAATGCTAAAGAATGACAAAAGTGAGCTGAGCTTTTCTTTTTCGGGGGTGTGTGTGTGAAGTCTTTTATCCCCTATTGTGGAATGGGATTGTACAGAGGCTAAACAGTTGGGTTTCCTGCCCACTGATAATTTTGAATGGATGATTGTGATCAACATGCCTATCAGCTATTCCCAGAGAATCCACCTGAAAAGAACTACTTTGTAGAAAATCTGGAGAGAAGCGTATCCTCACCCAGACAGGTAAAACTCCCCAGCGCATAGGACAGTTGCATATATCCTTTTGGAGGTGGGGGAGGGAGAAGGCAGGAAGAGTGAGAAAGGGGAGGTAAAGAGTCCTAGGTCTTTTTGGAAGAGGAGAAATTTCAACTCAAGTTCGGGATACCCAGCAAGTTAAATCAACTAGTCTGTTTTATTAATATTCTATAGCGTATAGCAGGAGATTTGCAGAACTTTACATCAGTCTCCTCTTAACTAACCAAATATGCTTTTGGTGGTCAGTAATTACTTTCCCTTTGACCTTTGTTTAAAGTCCTCCCCCTGGTATGTTTCTTTTTTTTTTTTTTTTTTTTTTTCCTCTCCCTCCAAAAGAGTTTCTGGAGCTACATTCAAGATTTTGCTCTAAAAATACACCTAAAGAAATTGGTGAATCACCTGCTTTAAAATAGCACCTGAAATAGAGTAGCAATCCTTCCCATTCTCTCACTGGCCTGAATATGTTACAGAGACAGTAACATGCTTAAGAAATGTAGAGTTGCACTGAATCTGTTTGACTTTCCAAATCTTTTAGCTGCATTTCTCTGCAATATATAACTATAGTTCTTAGATTCTGGATACTGCATAGGTTTGTATTACAGTATCAAAAACTTTTGAAATGCAAAGGGTTACTTGTAAAGCCTCAGTGATGAAGCACTTTATCAAAGCATATGGAGTGACAAAACTAAGAGAAATTTAAATTTTACTTTTCCTATAGAAAGAAAGCAAACTGCCAAGAGGAATAGAAAACAAACATGACTACCTGCAGTATATTCTGTACAAGAATAATATAAAAGGTCTGATATTTTGATATGCCTTTCTTGTGATCTGTGCCTTGATCTCAAATAATAGATCAATCTACTAAAAGTAACAGATACCCTAAATTTACATATCTGACTGAATATTCATGTGACATGCATTTAAAAGGCTTTCAGCTCCAAAGGCTTCACTGTATGTCTCTGTAAATGCTACCTAATACTTTGCATTTCTGTGAATGTTTCTGAATTAAGCAGATAACACCTACTTCCAGCTTTCTAGTTTGTCATAGTAGGAGCTGTAAGAAAAGCTAAAAAAAAAAAAAAAAAAAAAAAATCCCCAGCTACCCACATGGCCTGAAGCTATTATATAAAGCTTCCAAATCTAAACACTCTGCTAAGATCAATCCTCTAAAGGAATATAGAATTAGGTAATTCTTTTTTTTAATTATTTTATTGAATCTGAACTGTTTCGGTGTCAATCCAGCTACAGTCTTTTACAAATTTTCTCTGAAGCTATTTAAAACAAGGCCAGAGTATCAAAGGCAAGTTGCCACAGTTCAAACTCAGTAAAGCTGACATTGCAGAACTAAGATGAAATCAGGGAGCCATGTCTCAGAACACAGGGTATTGATATATACCACTGTTAACTGGAGTTTGTAAAACTTTTATTATTTCATAGAGTTTAAGGTCAGAAGGGATTATTTCATCTAATCCAACCTCTTTTATATCATAGGCCTTTATGGTTCACACTACATGAAGCCCAGAGATCTTAATTAGACTAAAGCACTTTGTTCCTTAGGACACTAAGCTGAGACAGCAGAGACCGCAGAGGTTTTGGTGTCATCAAGACATCTGTCTTGGCAGGAAATTGGTTAAGTGAGATATACATAGGTGATTTCAGCAGGCAAGTAAAGCCTGCAGAGGAAATGCTAAACTTCCAAGTTATGTTTTACTTTGAACACGCTTTTTTAGAGAAATTTCTTCCTGACACCAAATCTGGTAGTTGGCAGTTATATATGGATTAAGAAAAATTCTCTGATTGTCCAAATAATGGGATCTGTCAGTGATCTGCCAGGTTCACAAGTCCATGTTTTCTTTCTGTGGAAATCAAGGGTACAGGGTTCCCAGACCACTACCCTCCATGTGTTTGGCATATGGATAAGGACTATTCCCTCAGTTTAGGAGACTGGAATTTCTTTTCGCAGAATTAAGTATAGCCAAAGAGCCTGTAAACATGTGAGAAGGCCAGATCAGATACAATAATTGAAAAAACCTCACTGCAGTAGTTCATCCCTTTCAATAACCTGCTTCCAGCTTTGGCCAATTTATTGTTCTTCAGGCAGAACAAGTCATTCCACCCAGGTAAGATCTGGCATCCATATATAAAAGCTTCACCCAAGAAGACAACAGTTTTAAATTGTGATGCAGAAAACTGACAATAATTGTTGTCTTCAATATGAAGTCACAAGTGTCATAGGCATATGAGAGACAGTTTTGCAACCTTCATCTTGTTAAAGTCCAGGGCTGGAAAGGATGAACAGTAGGACTCATCAGTTCACAAATTCCAAGGCCATAGCTAGCCCACCCTTTGGGGTAGATATAAAGATTTTTTTTTTTTTTTTTTTTTTTTTTTAACAACTCCAAATGATAGCCAGTGCTCAAAAACCTCCTAGCCAGGCTGGCTGTGAAAAGTGCAAGCTAAAAAAGTCACCAACTGAAGCAAATACAATTCAGTCCCAGCAGCTGGGGTTTGCAGGTCCATAGTGGTGCAGGGAGCAGGAGGCATCAAGGACTGGAAGGAGAATGATGGGGGTGCTCGGGCTGACTGCTAGGTCCCAAAAATATATGAGGAGGTTGTGAATTTCCTTGTAGGCTTAATCTCTGCTGCTTTCCCTCTTAGCTGAGAAATTGTCTCTTATTCCTTGTCTAATTTCAAATGTTTGGTTTGTCTTCATAAACATCTTCATAACCAGATGTCTTTATCTGTGTACGTGTGTGTCCTCTGTCCTCTACTAGCTTTGTTTTCAGTACATTGAATAATTTGAGGTTCTGAAAGTGTTGTATCATAAACACTGTTTCCCAGCTCTGGGAGTAGCTAGGTGATCTTCCTTCAAAACTTTTCTAGTATTTTTGCAGCCTCATGAAAGTGTGGAGGAGAAAAATGTACTCTTTAACACTTTAACATAGTGATCTTTCTAAAACTGTGTATGAAAGTACCCTGCCTCAGTTTCTTTTTTTTTTATTATTTATACACATGAACAGAGGCATTTTCCTTTTTCGACCTGTGCTAAACATTCATTTATGAATACTTCTGAATACTCTGTAAGTTTTGAATCACTAGGTGTCACTGTATTTTTCTGGCTTTTCTTAGATTAAAGTCATTTCACTAGGTGATTCTGATTGCTAGAGATTGATGAGAAAGACCATATCAAAGATCTTTCTAGCTCATTAACGTGTCTGGGCCAAAATCAAATACCTTATGCTTAGCAATGAGTATAAGACAGCAAATAGCAATATTTTTCTGGAATATTCTGCACACTTTCAGCAATTTGGAGCTTAGAGAGCTAAAGATATCATTTCTATATCTGAGTTTCCTGGCTGTTTCTTCCCTGAATTTTCCTAGTGCTTTTTTGGACCTATATAAACTTACCACCCACAAAAATCCTGTGTTAAGAAGTTATCTTGCTTAACTACAAGTGTTGTTAAGAAGCACTTCATTTTTCTTGGTGAATTTTCTTCATGCTAGTTTCATTTGAAGCCTCTAGTTCTTAACTTGAAAGACATAGTCAGTAGTTGATCTCTCTTCACCTTCTTTATTCCTCTCTGTTTCATACACCTCAGCTACCTTCCATCCAGGCACCTGGTTAAGTAACTCAAAATGAGTTCTACTATTTTATTATATACTAGTAGTTCCACTAACTTATAGGGCATAGTCATCAGTCTGATCTGTCTGTAATTCGCTAGGGTGATCTCTTTTGTAAGTTGAATACATTAGGATGGTGTTGGCAGGACAAGGCTGTCTTCAGAATGTTTTTATTTTTCCAAGATTTGTTAAAAAGTATCATTAGTGGTTTATCAGTCTCATAAGCTACTTCATTCAAAACTCTTGGCTAAAGTTTTTCGAGCTGTTGGTTTGAAAATACTTTCTTTTAGCAGCAAGTAGATCCTCCTTTCCTTTTCCTCAGCATCACCATGATGGATATTTGCTCTTTTGCTGTTCCAGCTGTAGAACAGAAGTATCTGCCGAACATATTCCTCTTTCAGAGATTCTGCCAACTGATTCAAATAGTCGATCTATATAAGCCTGAGAATTTTCTTTGTTTCTGTTGCTACAAAACTGCTTTTCAGTGAAAAGATTCAGAGCAGTGTCTGAAAATCAGTCCCTCTCAGTTCAAAGATCTAAAATTCAGGCATCTGAATTCCCAAGTCACCTTTACAAATGTGGGTTAGGAAACAGACTGACTAAAATTTTGTATCTCAGGGGCAGGAGGCACATGATTTTAATTAGAACTGAAAATGACATGTTCTTTTATTCTTACATAAAATCAGAAACTTTTTTTTCTTATATTCTGTGAAACTTTTCTGTAGCATAGGTGACCTGCTGTTAGGGAGCTATTAGCTGAAAATTTGTTCTCAAGTACAGATTAAATTACAGCTAAAGAGACACAGAAAAACAAGTATTTTGTGCTGAAGAAGTGCCATAGAAATATACTACTTCTTTTTAGTCTCCTAAAGCATACACATACACAAGTTTTTGAACACCTGATATAATTGCAGTACATTCTACTGTAAGAAAAAAAGAAAAACCCTTCATCCATCCACAAGATTCCTTAATTGGCCTAGGAGTCCTGGATGAAGTGATTGATCTTGCACAGCTGTTTGTAGCAATGCATGGCAAATATGTTTACAATTGACAGAGATAGATGACACTATAATTGACAGTTTACTTTTCTTCTATGTATTTTTTTTAAGCTAGAAGATCAATTGGACATCTCCAAAGTTTGGAAGGGAAAAATAGATCTGTTTCTACTTCCAATTATTTTTATTCTGCATGGCATGCTGAAACCTGTCACAGCTAAGACCAGATTGTCCAGTTTTAATATGGTTCACTCTCTTTCATCAAAATAACTTCTGTTATACTTTGTCAAAATAAATGACACTGCTAAGGTGATTGGAGGCACGTATCTCAGCTTATTGCAAGCCTGGAAAACTGAACGTAGAGAAATACCCAAGTAACTTATTTACCTCAAATTAATCACACAAAGAAAAGAGAGGACACTTTTGTGGGCAAACAAGTGTTGCCTTTTCATGGAAGTCTTTCTAAAATGGTAGCAGTACTGGGAATTCCAGAAGAAAACCAGGCAGTCATCTGCAGCGTTGCAATTACTGGTCTTCTAGGCAACAGTCTCAAATCACTGGATGGCAGTCTGTCTATGCTGCGTACAGAAGTGCTGAACTTAATTGCGTGCGGGGCATGCGATGGTAGGATAGTGGAGTGCAAACGGGCACGAACTCAGGAAGTAAGATATAAAACCTTTTCCTGAAGTAGCAGCTGCTTCTGTTTCCTTCATGTTATTCTAGTGTTCTCTAAAATGTCTTCACTTTACTCATTCCCCATAAGCAGGCAATTATACATAGTCTGACACTATACCTCTTCTCCCTAATTATCTAATTGTAACTAACATGTATGCTCCTGGTCCAACACTGACCAGCAAATGAAGCTGAAAAGCAGAGTTAATGATTTTGCCTTTCCAGAAAAAGGATGAAGAATCTCTCATTTTCCTCTCTACATGCCATTTTCATACTTTTGAGGAGAATAGATACACGTTATGGAGAGTCTATGTGGGGAAGGTAAATTGTTTTGTAGGAATAAACAGGGATTGTGTCTCTGCTTCCAAGGAAACCCTGTGTTTGTATGTGCGTGTGTGGATGTGCACATGGGTGTGCACGTGTGGGGAAGAGATGTGAGCTTGAGAGGTTAATGGTAGGTGGAGGATGTGTTGAGGGTTGTGTATTTAAGTCTGCAGGGTCCTGACAGGAATTGACAAAAGTATAGAAGGGAGAGGATGATTGATGTGGAAAGCTAACAGAAGCAGAGAAGACTCTGAAAGCAAGCTGTAAAGGAAAAGAGAGAAGTGAATTAGATGGAAAAAGATGGCCAGATAAATACCAGAGTAATATAAATTTGAAGAGGAAACAGAAAGATTTAAAGGTACAGTGAAACAAAATGTAACAAAGCAAAAAATCAAGAAAAAGAGGAAAAAAACCAACACATGCAAACAGACCTGAGAGTTGAAAAGATGGCTACTTAATGAAAGCTTGAGGCAAATATGTTTTCTCTATTTTAAAATGTTAACTGGGAACAAATTAGTAAAATGGAGATAAGAAGTCTCATTTCATAGCTTGCCTGAGGCAGCAAAGAGCCCGGAGGCTTACATTATGAAGGAACATTATTTAGCAGAAATTGGTGTTCAGAAAGGACTATGATTTGTTGTATTGTGAATGAATGCAATTGTCAGGAAAGAAAGAAATATTTTTTCTGAGCTGGAAGATTGCACATCAGTAGGCACTTTCGGTACTGCTGCTCTTTGATTTCATCTGCAGGATCTCATGTTATATCAAGACATGCTTTTCTGGGATGTGTTGCTGTAAAGCAGAAAGCTGAGAGAAGCAGCAGTGGTTATGAATGACTGATGAAGGCCAGAGCAGAAAGATGATTATTTTCTTTTTAATGCTTCTGATATAATTCGTTATTCTTCACCAAGCCTGTCCTGGCAGCTTTCCAGCTTTACATTATAAAGATAAAGACACCCTTGCATACATGAGACTAAGGGTCGTAAGGTCTTAACACTTCTGAGCTAGTCATGGAGGCCCACTATCTTGTGAATTTGGAGTCCTTCACAGCTATGAATCATTGCATGAATAAGGTGGAACAACATTTCATATTGCTATGGAATGCAACTTTCTTTCAAATCAGTACTTTTCTGAGGGGCAGGTGGGAGTTACAAATATGCATCCGTACAAATGTGGAAAACCATAAGGTCTATAAGGTATCTTTAAAAAAACTTAAGCAACAGAGAAAGCTAAAGAACAAGTATAGGGTCACTATTCCTTGAACTTTGGGGAGGGCAACACAACCTTACTTTGATAAACACTATTCTAGGATGCAGCCTTCTGCATATTCAATACCAGCAGAAATCAGATTCAAATCTCATGTCGTCCAATGCAATTTTACTCTTACTTTCAGAGTTACTCCTTTCAACAGCTGTGCTTTTGATCTAATAGGAAAGAATGCATCAATTAACTGGAACAGTTAGTGTCCTTTGCTTTAGCCTCACTAGTTTTTTTATGCTCAGTTATTTACTTAGACTTTTTAACAAGGCAAGTGTACATTCCTTTTCTGTGCCCATTCCCTATTTGTTTATTTTAAATGGAAGCAGATGCACATTAGCACCACAGTTTTGGGTAATATGCTAGCATGTGCCAAATTACAGTGATATCTCCAATGCTTTGTACAACACTCCATAAATGCAAAAATGGTTGATTGCTACCTGTTGTCTTACCAACCACCACAGTAATTATTACAGTAATGCATATTGCTACCTTGACGTTGCTTGGAACAGATTTTATATCCAAGTATTTTTTCACCCAATAGCAAAGTAAGCTAGATAGCTGTAAACCGCAGCCCTGAATCAATGCTGTATCTAGCAAAACAGTGCAAAAAAATAGAAGAAAATGCAGGCCATACACTGACAAATGGTAATGAATATGTTGAACATAAAGAAAAAGAATAAATTAGCACTTCTCTCTTTCTCTGCCTCAGTGTCCCAGAAAACTGTATATAGATGATAGCATTACATACTACTGATTTGTTGCAGCTGCTTCTCTATGTTTTCTGTCAGTAGAGCTAGTCCAATTTTGTGCTCTATTTTCATTTCTCTTTTGTACAGCTCCAAAACCCAACATTACACTCTTTATTAAAATTTCCGTTAAATGTCTACACTTTTCAAAAAAATTATAGTAATTCCAAATTTATAATTCATCTTTAAAAAAAGAAAAGCAGTGTACTATGGCAATATAAAATTGCCTTTTCTTGTTAAGCTATTCAGGTGTCAGTGCAATTGTTATCACTAGGACTGCAATCATTACAGATCATGGTTGATATGTAAAAGGATGTTATAAATGTGAATATAGTTAGAGGATTTTCTTCATTTTCAGAGTAAAGACACATTAAAATATGCATTAAAATAGTTCCTCAGTTCCAGCTTGCTTTTTAAAGCAACAGTCTTTAGCAGAAATTCTTTGGAGACTTGGCGATTTAGGTTTGGCTGGGTCAGTGGACACTCATATGTTCTGAGGCTTACCTCTGTGTTTAAAAATCTTCTGGGTTTAAAATCTCTGGTTTTGAAAAACTTAGCTGAGAGCTTTGACAAAATCTGGGACGTTTTCACCTTTCCTCTCTTAGGCTCATAAGCAAAATCAGAAAGAGATGAATTTTCATGCTGAAAAGCTAAATTTCAGATACGTGGAAATAATGTTAAATCACAGTCTAACTGCTTGCTTTAGCTTTTGTTTGGTATAAGACTGAGACTGGTTTTTGCTGGATGTCACTAGAGTATTTAATTACTGTATTTTTAGGGATCATGACATTTGTATGCTTTGATATTTGCTAGCCAAACTAAAATGGTCATCAACAAAAGGCCAAGTTAATGAAAGCACATCGAAATGTTTGCTTATAACACATGAAAATAGGTAACTCGGTTACTAAGATTTATCCACGCTTACATGCAAGCTGTATGAGCAGATCTTATTTAATCCCTATATTTAAGACTAAAAATAATACGGCATAGATTATTCTATTTCCTACCAGTGGTCACAGGTGGCACTCACAGAAGAGAACCTTAGGAATGTACTGGTTTTTGCACAGTACCATATTTCAAGGGTTATCTGCAAGATTTCATTTGGATTTAAATTTTGTTCATCTGTTTTCCATTTCTCTTTCCCCCACTACTGGTGTGTCTGAACTATGTAGGAAAGAAGCTTGAAATCTACAAGTAAAAGACCAGGAAAATAAAAGTCAAAGATAAAGGAATGATAGGATTTTTGGCATCCCTTGCTATAGAAGGGAAAGAGAGAACAGAGGAAAAAAAAAAAGGGTTTTTTGAAGCTATGTTTTTATTTACATTTTGGTGAGGCAGTAGCAGAAATATGATTTTTTTTGTCATTAACCTTAGTTACTATAAATTCTAATCCTTGAAGGCTGTCCTTGTTAGAGTGGGGAGTTAATTCAATGGCTTGAGGATATATAATGCTGATTGGACTCAGTATTGACATGTGATTTTTAAGGATTAACACCAATGGTAGAAAATCAGGCAACATTTAGAACTTAAACTTTAAATCTTGGTTTGATTGCACCTCAGCTTATTAGGTGGTCAGATAATAATGATAGTCTAGGACTGCCACCACCAAATCTGCGGTCAGCAGCAGTGTCTTTATGCTGGAGCTTGTTCCTGTGATATGGATATAAACCCTCCTTTCCCAAAATATATGTAAGCACATAATTAATCCTTACCAATCTTCCTTTTTTTTTGGGGGGGGGGGGTTGAGTATATTATCTGGCTTGTCCTGTATTTATTCCTTTTCTTTCTGTATTTGGTTTCTTGCTTATACCGATGCCTCTGTTTTTATTTCTTGAGCGTTCAGATCATTGAGCTTTATTCTTACTGTTTCTATATTTGCATTTATAATCAGGCTCAGCTGACCAAACTTTTCTAAAACTCGTGAGAACTTGTGAAAAATCACTTATCAACTTTACACGGCAGAAAGTTTTATACCAGAGTAGACTTTGATACATGTTAGTACGTTTTAAATATATAATGCAAGCCATCTATTAGGAAGCCAGTAGTAATATACATCTTCTGCATCTTAGTGCTATGTTTTTTTCCAAACCCACTAAAAATATGACAACACAAAAAAATCATAGTCATTCCATTCCAATAAATGTGCTTCCTAAAATGCAAAACAATGCTATTAAACTTCACAATCTCCTTCCAAGGCTGACCTCCACGAACTTATGTGCATTATGTGGTAGGACTATTCAGCTTTCTCTCTTCCTGACGCCAAAATACAGAGCAAATTAATAATTAAAAACTCATTAGTACATTTAATTTCATTGTTGGAAGTGGAAACTAACACATGGACAGGAAAATGTTAGTCTTGCTCTGCAACGGATGTGCTAGCTTATCTTTTTAGTTCCTTCAGATGTAAAGAATGCAGACTTAGACAATTAGATACCACTCCTTTCTTGGGTGTTGTTGAAGCCTGAAGAAAAAAATACTTCTCAATGTGGAATTTTGGCTTATGTTTATTTTAAATGCCTTTTTTTTTTTTTTTCTCTTCATATGGGTAGTTATCATTTGAGTGGAATAAACACACTCATTTTCTAAGATAGTCATCTACATATTACTCTATGAAAATGTATTTAAAACAATTGCTCAATAGCCAAGAAAAATGATCAAATGTGTCCATGCTTCTCTCTGCATTTAAGAAAATAACTTTTTTGTGTAAGTCAAAATGTCATGACAAAGTATCAAATACTACAATGTGGCAGGAGAAAGCAGCAATTAAAATTCTGGACATTTTAAAGCATTGGCAATGAATTTCAGTAACTGTACAGCTAGAATTGCACTGTGTACTTCGAACAGGGATATAATGTAATTGCATAATTGTCTTTGATCTGTCTTCTTTACTCAAAACCAGAAGCAGCTTATCAAAGCTTAAAGTTATGTATTTAACCAACCAAGGAGTTGTGTGTGATATCCTCATTTACTGTTGTTGTTGGTTTTTCAGTATAAATTAATATAAACACAGGAAATTCAGGAAACTAGAATGTGGAGAACATCAAGGAGGAGCTGGGCTCGTTTCAGAACATGCTGTTTGTAATTTAGGCACCCCACGCTGGGAAGAGTAAAAAAGCTTACATATGCGTTTTAGATGGTTACGAAAGAGTCATTTTCCACAGTTTTATCCCTATTAGAGCCCTGATGTTAGATGATTTGCATAAATGCTAGCCAGTCCCTTTACAGTGTTGAGGAGGACCCTGATTCCCTAAAGTGTTTGGGGAACAATCTGACAGATTCCACCAAAACATGAGAAACCTTAAAATAATTCCACACGTAAACAACAATGATGGAGTGCCCAAATAGTGCAGAATAGCGGCAATCCTGCTTTATCTCTATACTTAAAACATTGAGTCAGCTTTTAAACGGTTCCTCAAGTACTTGGTCTTCAGCAGATTGGTTACATATGTATTAGATCAATCTTTTTATTGTGTTCCGAATGCTGGGGTCAGGTTTCTGGGAACATATATGAGTAGAGATTAGAGTAGCAATGATGAAACAGATATTTACAGTTGCTGCTGTTAGAACCTCCATGGTTTCCCAGCAAGGGACTGCAATTCTGTACAGGATTGCTTCTTCATATGCAATACACAGCAGGATCATAATTCTGGTTATAGCAATGGGAAATGGGACAGAAAGAGACTGCCAAAGAGGAAGTCCCCTTCTGCACTGAAACAGCCTGGTGTGTAATATTTTGTCTATTTAGAGTCGTCCCTGTGGTCTGTACTAATGACATTATCTCCCAGGAGATCATTATCTGATGATTGCATCCCATCATGGATTGTTCTCGGTGACCTGAGCGCTGTTGGAAAATATTATTTTTGTAACACCTGCTACATCCCCGTCTCCTGTTGGAAATTTAGTTCCTCTTTTGGCCTGATGCCTTACTACACTTTCCACGGTCTGTTCTCCTCTGTTACAAAGCCAGTTTGGTTTCCTGTGTTATAGCTGTACAGGGCTACTGCTCCTATCAATGTTGTCTTTCTCATCTTTTCTGTATCAGTGTTATCTGATGTGGTGTCTTCTTTGCTGCTAGCATATAAATTACATTGTTGATTCTTTATGGTTTCTTGCACTCTGAATTGAGTTGTAGCTTTTACAAGCATGTGATCTGGCTCTAAGAGAAGACTCTGACAACTTGTCATTCCTGGAATCTGTGACTGTCTTGTCTTGTATTAATTCATCTTATAAGACTTGCTATTTCAGTCTTCAGCAAGAGTATGAGCTACTGTATTAACATCCTCTACTGGTAGTTCTTCATTACATCTGTCAGTATTTTGCCAAAGGGACTTGCTCTTAGGTACTTCCCCTTCCCACCCAATTTTTTTGCATTTCTGCTTTCTCCTCTATGTTTCTCTGTCATTGCTATGGGAACTGCCTATTTACATTTTATTCTGTTGGGCAAGTTGTTATATTCGTTTCAAAATATAGCTGAGATGAAAATTGCCATTTTCAAAAAAGAATTTTAAAACCAGTATATTTATACGTTTTTACATATGCCATATACTTATAACAAAGTCACAGAGCTGTATTTGCATATGGCTTGTATTAAGCTTCCTGTGCCTCCTGGAGGCTTTCCCAGTACTTTATTAAAATCATACTCTTTATTTTTTCATAATTGGAAAGATATTTGAAATGTATTAAAATATTAAAATTGTGTTAAGATAGGATATGCTTTATTTTACAGCCTCATTCTAGCTATTCTCAATTTTCTTTATCCATATTTTTGAAGGATTAGTCATTCTTATCCACTGAGGTGAGTTACTTTTCTAACATTTCATATTAAAATTGTGGAAAATGATACAGTTAGATGCTATTCTTTTTGTCCAAAAAGCTGCGTAAAGAAGGCCCCATTTTAAAGACTTTCAGGCTTCTGAAATGTAAGAAGAAACAGAATTTTAAAAAGAGAAAACATCTGAAGGCTAATTTTTGTCTGTCTGAATCTTAAAGCAAAAAGCAGTCTTAAGAAAAGCATCTTAGATGAACAGTGCACCTTAAATTGCAAATTGAGAACTCATGTTACAAAGCCCTTTCCTTTTCAGAACTGTATGCAGAAATTACTGTGAACTTTTACGCAGGTTTCCCTTTTTCAGGGCTTTTTGAAGTTCCCCTTTAACTGGCTGCTCTGCATCCTGATTGAGGTTCAGCACATTTATATCCAAAGGAAATCACATCATGGCTAAAAGTAAATGACATTGCTTCAGAAGACTACTTCTTCTTACAGAAGTCATTTTTCCAATCTCCTTTTGATCTTCAGAAAAAAAATTAATATTATTCTTTAAACTAGAAAAACCTTTAAGCTTTCAGCCATTACTATAACCTATAAAAATAGCCCTTTGTAATAAATTAATTACCTTTTCAGTTCATGTATTCATTTAAAACTGTATATGCAGAATCACAGTGTTACCTGTAAGTGGTAGCTTGAACAAGGATAGGTTAATTTTTGCTTCTGAACATTTTAAACCAAATTACTGTTTTTCAGTGACCCTGGAGTGGAGAGGTATGAACTACTTGACCCAGCTATCGAGAGCAATGATGTATAACTCTATTCTGAATCTGCCTGAGAAACCAGAGATTTGGTTCTCACAAAAATTAATTTGCTGGCAAGCTGCAGTTAATGGTTGGGAAGGAGGGATTTGGGTGGGATCATTTCTCTTGTTTTGTCTTTTTTCTTTTTTTCTACAGAAAATACCAGGCTGATTTTCATGGCAAATTGGAAGTTCTGGCCTGTGAAGAGGGGTCAGGCAGTATATGCAGTGGAGGTCATGTGTTGTTTTTTTTTTTTCCTTGATGATCTAATTGGCAGAATCTATCACACAGTAATCCTCAAAAGGGTCCCATTTTTGTCTATAAAATTTTCACAACAGCTATTTACTACTGTGAATTGAATTTAAGGGCCAGTGGCTGGAAACTTTATTGTGTCCATAGAATTTTCACCAAGGCAATTCAATACAAGATGACTTTTGCTTTCTCATTTCTAAGAAAATGCAAAATCTATCTTTGAGCCCAAGCTTTCCCACAAATGCTTTTAAACAGTAACCTCACCGGACTTTTAAATAAAATGACACTACCTATGAAACCTTCTTCTTGCCAGCCAGCAAAAAAAGAAGAGAAATATCTTTCTTATATTACTCCTTGGAGAAGGCAGTTAGATTCTTTGGTGATGAGTATCCATCTCAACACAAAGATAAATTATTAGGGTCAGCTGAGGTTGGCAGAAGTTATTTTAAGCTGGTTTCTCATTTGAGAAGCTGCATTTCAGTTGAGTGGTCTGATTCAGTTGAACTGGAGGGGAAATAAACCAAAACAAACATTTTCTTTAAAGAATAGGCCCCCGTGTCCATGTAGCTCTAGCAGGCAGTGCCCCAAGTTCATTTGTTACCTTCGGCAGTTATCTTTGAAAACTGTCTTTTGCACAGAGATACAGGTATTTGTCCTGAGACAAGTATCTCCCACTTGTATAGTGGGAAGTTTTGATTTCATCAAAATCAGTTATCTTTTGTGGGCAGAAGTCTGTCTGCCCTTTACTAAATGCTATACCTTCCATGAATAGGAAATGTCTCAATTTTTAAAGGAACTTTTAAAGACTTTTCTTCTGATGCAGTTGTTTTCTTTCTTTTTTTTTTTTTTTTTTCAGTGCAGAAATTTTTTAGCCACAGGCTTTACAGGGGTTTTGGTGAATACATTTTTTTTTGCCAACAACAATCCTAGTTATTATAATGCATCAGATCTCTTTGAGTCAGTCTTTCACATTTTTAGTGAATGAAATAAAAGCATAAAAACAAAGTTGCATTTTCTTACTTGAGACTTAGCTTTGAAAGCCAGTAGCATGTTGCTTCTCCTGGTATTCCCCAAGTGAAATTCCTTCTGATTTGACACAAATAGCAAAATTCTTTGCCACTAAATCCCAAACTATTCATTGCCTCCTTATTTGAATAGTTTCTGTGGTCCTTCTTGAGCATTTAGTGTGTACAGTGGATACTGCATTGGTTAAAAAAAAAAAAAAAAAGTACTGCAATATTTTATATGTCCTGTAAAATGTTATTTGAAATGGTTGGACAAAAAAAAGACATTTTCCTTGTCATTTTACCAGCAGCCTCATCATTGCTAGCAGTCTTAGAATGTGTATATTAGATAGAAGTCATAATGACATAAATTATCCTATTTATGAATGCCATTGTGGCTCTTCACGCTTATTGATCATTGACAGTTTCCTAGCTCTTTATGTTGTTGCAGTTTTGTTGTGCTTTCTGAGAAACAGTAAGTTTGGAAAAACAGTGGTATATTTAAAAATAATATTAAAAGTAATAATAAACCATTAATAATGCGCAAAAGAACCATACATGAGAACATAATTAAATACACTGTAGGCTGGAACATCAGGCTGGCATTGCACTATAAAAGAGAATTCCCTGTAACGCCTAATGAAGTAGAGCAGATAACCTTCCACCGTCACCTTTGCTCAGTGCTATTAACATTGAAGGAGGCTGCAAAACAGCTCATTAGCTACAGCCACACGATTTCTGCTCCAGACCACTGCTGTTAAGTGGCAGGTATTGCCTGGCACAAGGTTTATATACACAGATCTGTGACCTGCAAAATGTATATATTTAGAATACCATATTCTATACAATGCTCCTCTCCCTGATAGTATTTTCTGCTCATCCCTTCATGGGATGATGGAATATTGGGGGGGTAGAGGGGATTTATTTTCTTTTCAGATTGCTATTAATTAAAGCTTTTTAACCATGCCTATATATTATATGGGAAAAGAATAGAATATCTAATAGGCTAAGACAGCACTTTAATACCAGTTTCTTTACAACTACCAATACTACTTTACTGGAGTTAAATGCTTGATCTGAAACATTAACATAGGTAAAATTTGAGTGAGTTTAGTTCTGAAATTTGGCTTTCCCTTGCTATTGTCTAAATCTTACTTCTCAGAGTCCAGATCTTTAGAAGAATTTGATTTTGAATCTGTTATACAGCACTGATTCCCTTGGATTTCTAGAAGGATATTTCTACACAGATCTGTCCTTGAAAAGGAAAAATAAATTATTTTCCTATTAAAAAATCATCAGATATTTATTAAAAGAGTGTTTGTTTTATATAATTCAGAGAAAATACTGCTGTTCAGAGCAGCCGGTTGGAATGAAAGATATGCTATATGTATCTTCTTCTCTGCATTCTTCAATACCTTTTACATATCGGTGTTTGCCCAAAGTCAGGTTTTCTTTGGCTGTCTTGAAAACATTGAAGGACAGAGATTTAGCAGCATGAGTTTAGCCCCATCATCTTTGTAACTACTCTTCCAGTAATTGTAGATTGCTATTAGATTGCCCCTTAGCCACCCCTTGACCTGACTAAACAAGCCCAGCTGCCTCAACGTTTATTATTTTGGTAGCCATGTACTGGACCCTCTCAGGCTTCTCCACATACCCAAAGGTGGACACAAAGGGAAGCCCAGTGTTCCAGACGTGGCTCCACCAGCACTGAGTAGAGGGAATAACAGCTCCTCTTGATCTGTTTTCCACACTCCTCCAAATGTAGCCCAGCCTGTGGTCTGTCTTGCAGTGAGAGTTGGCCCATATTCATTCCTGCATCCCCTGTAACTGCCGGGTCCTTTTTGGAAAGGTCAGTATTCATTTTCCCAGCCTGTACCAATGTGTCAGGTGACTCTGCCCCACAGCAGACCCTTCTGCTGCTGCTTACTGAACCTTATGAGATTTTTGTTGGCCCAACCCTCAAATTTTTCAAGGTCTCTGTATCAAGACCCTCCCATCTGTCATGTCAGCTAATTCCCTACTATATTGTCACCTTCAAAGTAGCTGAGGATGCAGTCTGTGTCATCATCCAGGTTGGTGATGAAGATGTTGACGAACGTGGATCCCATGTTCAAGCATTGGCTTATTAGCAGCTGCCAGCACGTGCTGGGCCATTGATCCAGTTGTCCAGCTGGTTCACATTCCACTAAAAGTCTGCTTGGCCAGCCCAGACACCCACTCTTTGCAAATGAGAGTGCTGTGGGAGGTGGGTTGAATTACCTTCACAGTACAGAGTACATAATTTACTATTTTAAAGCAGTATGATTAGGACAACAAAATGCAACTAAGTAAACAAAAATAAAATGCTGTAGAAGGAGGAGGAGGCTAGAGAAGGCTGCAGGGAGAGCTGAGACATCGCTTGATAACTGCTACCACTGAGAATGAACTAGGTGTTTTTTATGTGTGTCTTGCCCGAGGTAGGAAGGGAATGAGTGTTTTCTTGCTCTGGTATGATATTTCAGTGGGATTTGCCAATATTTTCTGACTGAGTTGGATGGAGAGTTTGCAGAGCAGAACTGAGGCTATGTGAAACATTGAATTGCTTGTTGTTTCCCATGTGTCTTATCTTAGCCCCCTTTCTATGTCATCAAGATATTTAGTTGTTTTAGTGGTCTATATAGCCTATAGGGCACTACTGTAAGAAACTTGCCAGCGAAGCTGTTATAGAACATATATTAAGTACTGAAAAGGCCATACGAAAATTCCTTTAGGCCCCTCAAAGGTATGAATAGCTGATGCAACTGTGTCTGTGTAGTAATAAAGAGTTTTATGCAATCTAGCTAAATGGGTTTAGTGTATTAACCTCACTCCAATAGGTCCACCTGACGCAATTTAGCATGTGAAAGAATGCTTCTGCAGCAGAGAACAGTAACAAACTTTTCCAGTTGATAATGCAGTAGAGAAAAGGTACTATCTTTCTGGTCAGCTGCCAAGAGCTCACCATCTGATTCATAAGCAAAGGAAGATGTGGAAATTCCCTATGGATTAACATGCATCACCCAGTCTGATTTACAAAGGCTGTCAACATAAGACAGAAGAGACCCTGACATTTGGCAAGCTATAGGAGGAAGATTATGCTAGTTAATTCTGAATTCTCTTTCAAATCAGTCCTGTTTTTCCAAAATGTAGACTGAAACAAAAAGTGCCCCAGTCATGGACCCCGCGATCATGTGCTCCTCGATCTTTTTGTAGGCTCCTTGCTTGAGATGTGAATGCTGTTTTTTACTGTGACTCTGTCACAGTTTCTTCTGCCAGACTCTGGAAGCTGGGCGAGAACTCAGGAGGGAGGGATAACATCCCCCTTCTGCCAGAGGGTTCCTCATCACCCCTCCTAGAGGAATATGGTATAAATCTGAAAGCAAACATACCATCTCTCACACAGCAACCTTTTGTTTTCACCAGTGATGTTGCGAGTGTTATCTATATCACTGGGTAGAAAGCATGGTCTTTGCCTGTTTTATGATAAGAAAAATGGATGTGGAGGTATATATATATGATTTCAATTGATGACGGTACAAAGAATGGATAGGATGTGAAGAAGAATGTAGATTCCTGCTTTTTTGGGCAATTGAATATTTCATTTCTCCTATTTTGTAGAAAAACATATTTCTGAGACTTCTTCCAATTCAGCAACTTTCTTCGGAATATTGCCACAATCTTAAAAAATTAATATTGAGACTATATTATCTGATACTTTGATTTGCCACAAAAGATAAGAAATATCAACCAAGAAATGTTTAACTGTATTTTTCTTGAATGATTTGAAATGGAAAAGAAAATAGCCTCTAAACCAAAGGCATATATTTTAAACAAGGCATAGCGTTTAAAATAATAAATACCCATTTAATTATTTAAGATTTCATTTGTCCATCTTGTCCAAATTAGTTTTAGAATCACTTCTATTCTAGATGTGCATTTATTAATGGAAATGTTAGGGCAACTGTGATTTCATGAAGCATATTTATTTTTTAATAAATTATTAGTCCATTGGAATTTAAAAACTTAATCTTTTACAGAGAATTGCAGATAGAATCAGTGCCTGTATTTATATGCTAATGACTCTAAGGGAAGAAAGCAGAATTAACATATAATGCTTAATTAAGAGAAAAAAATTGCAATAATCCTATAACTTGGAAGTAAAGCACAAACCATTTCTGGTGCATAATAGAGGTTTTAATTATGTACTTTCAATGTAGCAATTCTTAAATAATTGTTCTGGCACTGGCAATAACAGAAGAAAAAAGTCCCAGTGAAAACTATTGAAATAAAGTAATCCTGTTCAGTTATAATTTTTGAAAGCTCATTCCTTATGGTCTGTTTTGTGCGTTTATATCATTGAGTAGTTTTTATCATTAAGTATTTCATGTGAGAGCATTTAATTCTGCAAGGTGCTTGCCATTCCATTGTCTTTAAAAAAGGTAGTATCGATCCTCTGGAATCAACAAGGTTTTGATACTGGGTTCTAGGGAGGCAGGATTAGATTTAAGGTGTTTTCCTATATGCTTGTATACATCAGTGTTCCCATTTGCACTATTTTAGTGGTCCAGAACAACGCTGGTGGTTCAAGCTGTTACTGTGGTTTCTCTGCAGGCAAATGGTCTTTGTAGAGCATTTACCAAGCAACTGTACTTTGAGATTAAAACCCAAGTCACTTCAGTCCTACACTCACCAGTTATTAACTGTGGTCTGTGTGGCTGATCCAAAATAGAATTACGTCTATTCCAATTCAGATGGAAATTAATCTCAGAAAAACTAAAGAAGTCTACTATGTCTTTGCAGAAATTTTAAGTATGTGATTGCTCTGCTTCTTACTTTCAGGTTTCAAAGTTCTAATTAGAACAAGCTTGATCTTCTGAAGTAACAAATATTCTTTGTGGGTTTGTTTTTTTTGTCACCTGCTGATTTTTTTTTCTTTTGACAGAGAAACTCCAGAGCCTCACCTGAGGTTTTTTTCAATAAGTTTATTTCACAAAAGAGTGTTTTCCCACCTCTGTAGCAAAAATCAATATATGCTATAAAGAAACAAAGAAATGCCAAATGGTCTGTGCACATCTGTCTCTTTCACTCTTTGAACTATGCTATTCATAAAAAAGCCTGACTACTGAGTTTTCCTGAGGAGCACTCTAAATATTGCACAAACACATTGATGTCAGGATTAAATAAGAAAAACTTTAAAAAATTAAACTGCCAGGCTCTGCAGATTCAGGACTGATATCTGATACTAGAAAAAAATTCAAAGGAAATAAAAGCAATAGTTGACTCAGTGTGTGTGTCCAACTTTTGCTCCATAAATTGTATAATTGAGCTTGAAGATAATTTAAATGTAAAGATATGTTTTGCTGAATTCTGGCTTTAGGCTGGCTCTCAGCACTCAGTGCTGTGAAGTATTTTTTCCTGTTTTTCTGTATCCAGTCCACTGCTATGGTGTTTGTATCCAGGTGTTAGAATGCTCTTCAGTATGCCTTTTCATAGCAGCTAACAATCTTAATCACTGCTTTTACTAGAAGCTGTGCATAAATTTTCTGTACTTGCTGAGAGTAAAATCTACCCTCAAAGGATACCACCTTCTATACCCCATTTTGAAAATGCAAGTGGGATGCAAACTGAGGGATATGAAACATACTACTCATATGTCCTATCCGAAAGTAAAAAGTTAAAGCTACATCTTGCCTGTAAAGTGTCCAATAACATAACAGGAGAACCCAACTTTGTGAAATTCATGAATGGTGGGGTTTTTTGCACAACAAAAAATGTCATTAGTAGTAGAGCAGCTACAATACGCAGTGCTTGCTTTGTTTGGAAAATACTGCTTTCTCCAGACTGTCCTCCCATTCTTCCCTTGCCCCACAGTTGCTTCCCACCCACTGTGCTGGTGAAAGATTTTCCTCTGAGGTTACCTACCCCATGGGCTCCTGATTTTCTGCCTATGTTAACTTGTTCCCCCTATTTGTCTTCCACACTAATGTGAACTGCAACTTTGGTGTCAGGCGGCCTTCAACTATGTAAGACTTTAATGTAAGCATTAGAAATAATTTCAATGTTTCTTGTATTCATGTTAATGTTTCACAATGCTTCTTTTTTTATTGATTCTTTTACAGGGTCGAATTCAAAGAGCTTCTGAAGGCCTTCAGTTGCCATCTGGTCAAATTAAGTATCTAAATATTGCCTGAACTGCCTAAAGATTATGAGGTGCGTTTGAAAATTAGTCCACAATTTCTTTCAATATAACAAGCATTGTCGAGAAAACCCTTTCCTACACTTTACTATTTTAGTAAATGTACTTTAAAGAAACATAAGATTAAATGTATGGTTAAATACAGGGTTTATAAGAAGTAGCTGATCAAAGAGATTAAAGTTGCATCATTTGAACAGGAAGGTGGGCTGTGAAAACAACTACTGAAGGATTCTGATAGTTACTTGCATAGAGAGAAAACTTAAAAAATAACCAAAGGATGGAGAGAACTTTCTTAGTCTCTTGGTTCATACGTGGGATGTACTAGAACTGAGTAATTACTCTAGGAAATGTTTGAAGTAATCGGTATTTGGACATAAATGTAAATTAACGTTTGCTTTTGGTAGAAGTCCCATGCAGCTACCTTCCATTCAGATTCCCCATACAGATAGGAAGTTCCCTGCCATTCAGAGCAGTAATACCAGCTTTGCAGTGAAGTGCTGATTAAACTTCAAAAAGTAATAATACAGCTGTGACCCTTTAAAGGCTGATTTTTCTGTATGAATAATAGCATTTACAGTTATACCAACTGTGATGAAAATTATGAAGCTAATGAATCCTGGGGGTTCAGGACACATACTGAGTACTAATTGGGATCAAGAATAAATTTCACCAAAAGCTGTAACATTGAGAAGTGAGCAACTTTCTGGATAAGGGGTTTATGCCTTTTACTCTAGGAACCAAAAGTAGCTATTAGTGGAGATTAGATGGAAGATTATGTGATTGCTTGCTTAGATGGTATGTTTGCCTTAAAAAAACACACAGAGAAGATATTTCTGTATTAAACTAAACAACCAAGACCTTTAAGAAGGTTACGCAAGAGAAACTAACAACTTTCTTGTGTCTTTATCACATAATTAAAAACTAGAACTAATGGCGTGAGTCCTAAAAGCACCTAAAGGTTCAACTCTTTAAGATCTCGGTTGCTTCTATACAGTGCTTGATGTCCTCTGCTCCTGACCTTATTAAAAGTTGCTGACGTTAAGTGATTTGAATGGATGATGCAGTCTGAAGAAATGTTGGTATCTGCAGCTAAAGTAGTCACTCTGTAATCTCTTCAAATGTAGTCCAATAAAATCAATTTTTGCCATTTACTAGTAGGTAGCCAGAGGCTTTCAACTGACCTAACAGCTCCAGCTCTCAGGGCTGTTTGGCCTCCCATGGCCCCATCTGGGCTTAGCTGGGATAACAGCTACCAAGGAGGCAAGTGACTGTTCATTGCCTCCCCTGCTATCACTGGCTCTGGGGATGGCCTGGCACTCCTTGGTGGTCCCTTCATAATAAGCAACAGTCCTTTGCGTTCGCTGGGCTGGGGGAAGATCTCTTGCAACTTTCAGGCTTTAACTGGGCACTGCTAAGAAGGAAGAAGACTGTGATAAGGAAAACATACAAATAACCCTAAGTGACACTAACACTTAGAAGGAAGAACCCCCCTCCCAGGGACATGAGAATCCTTCCAACAAAGATCTCAGGATGCTTTGTCACCTTCCCCCCACTCTTCTTGAGGAAGTCTGAAACTATGAACATTAGGACCTAGAAGAGCACTGGAAAGGGGATACGCTGGGAATCATAGAATCATGGAGTGGTTTGGGTTGGAAAGGACTTTAAAGATCATCTAGTTCCAACCCCCGTGCCATGGGCAGGGACACCTTCTGCTAGATCAGGTGGCTCAAAGCCCCATCCAACCTGGCCTTGAACACTGCCAGGGATGGGGCATCTACAGCCTCTCTGCGCAACCTGATCCAGTGCCTCACCACCCTCACAGTGAAGACCTTCTTCCTTACATCTAATCTAAATCTACCCTCTTTCAAGTTAAGGCATTACCCCTTGTCCTGTCGCTACATGCCCTTGTAAAAGTCCCTCTCTCGCTTTCCTGTAGGCCCCCTTTAGGTACTGGAAGGCTGCTATAAGGTCTCCCTGGAGCCTTCTTTTCTCCAGGCTGAACAACCCCAACCTTCTCAGCCTCTCCTCATAGGAGAGGTGCTCCAGCCCTCTGATCATCTTTGTGGCCCTCCTCTGGACTCACTCCAGCAGGTTCATGTCCTGTACTCCAGGTGGGTTCTCACGAGAGCAGAGGGGCAGAATCACCAACCTCGACCTGCTGGTCATGCTTCTTGTGATGCAGCCCAGGATACGGTTGGCTTTCTGGGCTGCAAACGCACGTTGCTGGGTCATGTTGAGCTTCTCGTCAACCAACACCCCCAAGTCCTTCTCCACAGGGCTGCTCTCAATCCACTCATTGCCCAGCCTGTATTTGTGCTTGGGATTGCTCCAAGCAATGACAATTTTTGTTCTGAATGACAATTTAAACTATATTATCAATAAGACTCTCTTAAATTAATTAGATAATTTGAAATTTTAGCCTGTTAAAGCATTAACTGGGCTAATATATTCTTCAGTCCACATGCACACTGTTTTCCCTTTTTCTCATAACAAGATTATGAGTGTAGCAATAATTGACAGTGAGACAGAGAACTTTTCTGGAGGCTTATTCTGGAGATTCATCTCATCCAGTAGATCAGATAAATTCACCATGAAAGTGCCTTTTTAATTGTTATTATTGACCAGAATGGTTGACCCCAGAGGGACATTTAATGGATAAGACTATAGTGGGATTTTGCAGATGGACCAGAGCTTTCTCTGCCTGTTCTGAACAGACTAGACATGAGCTTTTTCACTGGCTGTTCCAGAGAGGGAACAACACAAACTTGGAGCTTTCTTCAGGACGCTACAAGGATAGGCTCATAATCTTCTGGCTCAACACCAAGCCTTGCCATATCACGTCTTTTAAGAAACAAAAGGGAAAATCTAGGTTTGTTTTAAATATTGCAAATATGAGAGAATCCAGAACATCCCTTATTAAGTTTCATGACTGGTTAATAATTCTTCCTGTTTAAAACACACCTTATTTCTAATTTGCATTTCTTGAGCTTTAACTTCCAGTCAAGGCATATAGTTGTATCTTAGCCTGCTACGTAGAAAAGCCCTCGGGTGTAAGATATCCTCTTTCCATGTCTGTACTTACAGATCCCTTAAGCTTGACTTTGATGAGCTAAATAGATTGAACCTCTTAAATCTCTTTCTGTAAGGCAGATTTTCTAGTCTTTAAATCATTCTTGCAGTTTGTTACTCTACTGTCTCAAATTTTGCAACATCCTTTTAAGTGTGTGGAGAATAGATTTGGATATATTATTCCAGTAAACATCTCAAATAATACCATCACTTTCCAGATATCCACCTGTTAAACACTGCTAAAGATCATATTAACTCTTCCAGCTAGACAGCCTTCTAAGAAGTCAGTCTGAAATGGATATTTAGAAAGACTTCTATTCTTTTTTCCAGAATCACTACTAGAATAGTAATGTAAGCATGACCTATAATCTTTGGTTTAGAAGTATGACATTAAGGTCAGATAAATTTTAAACATATGGTGCTTAATGAGTTCTGCAATATAATGGCAGTTCACTTGCCTTACTGAAGCAATAATATAAATAACTTCTAAACATGTTTTGTTTTGTTTTTTAAAATATTTACCATAGTGCCTTTAATTGGAAAACCTTAGCAATACTTCACATTTTCCAAAAATGGGTGGCACAGATACTGAATGTGACTGGCAGAAGAAAGGTTGCTGCTCAGGCTGTTGTTTGGATGGGACCATTATGTAGTGCATGATTATTGTCTGCTGTTTGAATCCGCACAGCCTCTTTCAAGCATAATCAGGACATCTTATAGACAGAATGAAAATCCCACTCTTCTCTATACCCTTTACAGAATTTTTAAATGAGCCTTTCAGCACAGTTTTCTTTTTGGTATAAAATTTTGAGTATTCAAGCTCATTTGGGAGAGTTGCAAATTCAACCTATATAAACTACTGCAGTGGCACAAGACTTAGTGGTTTACTTTATACGAGCTAGTTCTAATATGGGTGGAGAAGAAAATATCCTTGATCCCCTAGCAAATCACTCCCAGTCTCTCCTTACGTGGAACTGAAGCAGATGTTTGTGAGTTCTATGAACATGACAGAGTACATCTTCTCATATGCATTATGTTCAGAGTTTTGCCATGAAATAACTCGGAAATAACTACTTGTATTGAGCCTATAACAGTGAAGCCAAGTAGGAAAAAAAATGCCTCATTGTTTTTAAAATGCATGTATAAATTCATCTTACAACACAAGGATTTTAATGTGTTTGATGTATTCTTGTATTTATTAAGAATAGCTTGTTGAAAGATTTCTTATTAAAAGGATGCCTCAATTAGACTGAGTAGATTCCAGCAAACTAGCTTAGGTAAAGGATGATTTAACTTTAACTTCAGTCAAACTACTGCTAAAGTTGACAGCTGAATTAAGGATGTCTGAGTCAACAGCAATTCTTTTAAGGTCAGGTGGGTCCAGAGGGACTTGGTCCGGGAGGCACAAAACCAAATAGCTCCAGATCAAACAAGTTATAAGCTCCACTGGGTAAGACCCAGACATTATAGCTCAGGTTCAAGGAACGTATGTATTGATAGAGATTAGGAAGGAACAGCTCAAATATTTTCTTTGAACTTTTTTTTTTTTATAGAAGAGAAATGGAAAGTGAGCATTTAAAAGTACAAAATATTTTCTGTCCAAAGTATGATCAAATGCTCAGAAGTCTGGCTCTCTGAAAATTAACATTGTTTCTCTAATACTAAAAGGTCTTAATCAATTTAAAAATCACAATATTGACTTCAATATGCCATACCTACTGTTCTCAGTAATTACACCTACAAGTATTCTCAAAGTAAGCAAAACCAAAATTGAAGTAGCCTGTTCAACCCCAGCTTTTTCATATGCCTTATGAAATATGCACATGTTTTTACAAAGCATGCTTACACTGTATCTGTTTCACAGAATCCCTGAGTTGTGCGGTGTGAAGAAGGGAACTGAGCAGCTCAGTACCTTGGTACTACTGACACATCAACAGGAAGAACAGACAGCATTCCTTCTGTTTGGAAAGTCCTGATATTGTCCATGTAAGTTAAAATGATGGGCTATGGCCCTAATATAGAATTTGCAATCTGGGAGAGGTCCAGTAGTGCCCTGATGGGTGTGTGGGAAATTCTATGAAGTCTTGCAGAGCGTGTGCAAGGTGTGGATATCCCACTGGCTTACAAAATGCATGAGTTTGCATAGATTCCATAGATTTCCATGGGTGTAGGAAAAGAGGTACTTGGCTGTTTCTGTGAAGGCTAATTTATTTCTTAATTTCAAATTGCTGCTGCATAGCAATGGAGTGCTAATAAAAAGAAAAAATGGGAGCTGAATCCTTTGAGTTATATAGTAAACAATAGGCTCCTTGTATTTTAATATTAGTGAATATAGTTTGCAGTAGGAGCTCTGCCTGGAGTTATACAATGGATACAGCAGAGCAGCATGGTGTGCAGCCTGCCTTGGTTGTCTGGAAATCCTCTCCCAGGGCCTGTTCATGTAGAAGGAGCCTTATCAACAGCAAGGCTGTCTGCAAATAGGTAAGAGTTCTTACTAAAATTTATTAAACATCCCTTAGACTTTCTAAAACCATTTGAAAGCCCAGCATTTTTTGCAAGGAATACTTCCTTCCTAGATATGCAACATAAACCAGGAATATTTTGCTGAAAGGATGACAGTATTGACTTCAAAAAATATAACAACCTATATCAATCTTTGAGAGAGATTTTGACTCATTTTCCCTGCTGTTTAGAGTAAAAATCCAGGCAAGTCTCTTTTTCACAGCTAACTTTTCTCTTTCAGTTTCTTCCAACAAAACATCTCTTCAGGGTTACTTGTCTGTGTGACAGATGTCCTAGTTTTTCATTCAAATTTGATTTTTGGGCACCTTTTCTAATGAGCTCTATGAATATTCATGAAGAGGTTGTGATGTACCTACAGTTGACTTAACTGGGCAATGAATCAGTTGATGCTAAAGCGTACATAGAAAGGGAACTGAAAGAGGAGGATAAAGGAAAAAAAAAACCCCACAACCGTCTTTTTACAAATAATATATTGATGGGGAATAATTTTTGGCTGAAAGAATCTCTCATGGGAATGAGAATGTAACAATTATAAGATGTTATTACTTATGTAGAAGGCAGTATATTTAAAAATCAGTCATATTTTTGAGTGCCTGAAGATAACTATGCTTTCAGCCTGAAAACTGTCTCTAACATGAGGTCCTTTACGAAGTTCTTCCCTCAGTATGTTTCCATCTTGTATATTCTTAGTATTGTTAGATGTCTTTATTGTCTGATCCTGAAATTACGAATAGGGCCCAGGACAAAGAGGCAACAACGTCTTAAAGCCATTAAGGAAAGCTAATGTGAAGTACATCTATCGTATTCCCTTGTGTTTCTGTGTTCAGAAAGATATCCCTATTGTCTGTTTTAGTTACCTTTTTTCCTTTTTTATTTTATTTTGCCACACTTTCCCCCCCCCCACCCCTTTTCCTTTACCCATCTGAATAAGAGCTGTGCTTATAGCCAAAGATTCCATTTTCATTAAGGATATTAAGGAGTCTCCTAATCACTGAGCTTTTTGTTGTTGTGGTGGTAAAGTAAGACACAATGATGGGGTTAGTTTTTTGGGTTTTCAAACTTTGAACAAATGCAAACCAAAGTCAGCTCAAATAACCTTAAACAAGATGTCTTGTGAAGTTCTGATGAAGTGGCCGGGAAAGAAGAAGAGTCAATTTCATTTCTTCTGTTTGTGCTAATTGCTAAAATTTAGAGGGTTTCAACTTTATCATGTCTTTCAGTTTGTTCAAGGTATGATTTTAAGACTGAAGCGCTAGAACCATGAGATACATAAAAGCTATAGTTTCATCTCCTATTTAAATTCCTTTATTTTCTGTATATCCCCAGTCCTTCTCCCCTAAAACCATTTATGTTTTTGAGCTTGCTAACAACATTTAAAATTATTGTTTTCCAACTACATGGTTGAATCTAGCAGGATCTGAATGAGAACCAGAATTCTGATTATTATTTTTTTTAATGCAAATGGTTTTGCTGTTAAACATAGCTTATTATCTGCTACGTCATTCTCCCCAGTTAGTGCTCTGCCCCTGTGGATTTGCTAGTCATTGCCAAGCTAAATCTATGCCACGGTTAGTGGTCATACACCACCTTAATTTAGCAATTGCATTAAGAACTCCAGGCATTTTTTAAAAAGAGTTGCAGTTCTTTTCTCTTTCCTAGATAAAAAACTTTGTCACAGCTCAGCAATCACAGAGACACTGCTCTGCCTCCCTGCTTGATTTGTTTTCTATTTATAAATAGATTTATCCCTCCAAAGACGTTCATTTAGGAGGGAGAGCAACTCTAACCAATAGCAGGAACTGAACAGATTGGAGAAACAAAGCTTTGGAGGGAGGCTGAAATAAATCAAATTAACTATGTAGGTTTCATTTGTCTTCCATTATTCCAAAGTAAGATAGCATTCTGGATATTTTTGAAACAGAAAAGACAGTGGAATCCTAATTATCCAAGCATCCACAGTCAGAGCCACTCTTTCTGATGAACTTTCAGCATCTTTACTCCCTGACTATTGACTTGCTATTACTCATACTTCCATTATTTATGTTATCCCAAAATATTCATGTGAGCCTAACAGTTCACATAATTAGTACTGTAAGAATAAAATGATGCTCAGCAAGAATAGTCATGCTTTGGGGCTTATTTTGAGTATTCTCCTTCGATCTGCAGGTCTTTTAGAACTTGAGTTTGGAAGGATATATCATCCTGTGGGTGAGATTTCACCTGCTGCTGTTTCTAGCAGAAGTGCCTGCATCTAATTTCTGATTCTCATCTACCATCTCTCTCTCTAATAATTCTTTTCCTTCAGAGAAGGAGATAACATATCTATGTGTCTAGAGATACTGGTACATATCTGACCTTTATGTCTTCTGGTAAACATTTAGAATTTAAATTGCTTGGCTGGTGGAATGTTTCAACCTTTCCTCATGAGGGCTGGTCTTCTATGTTTGCAAGGCCCATTAAAAGTAATACGTGGTCATATCCTAGCAGAAGAGCTAATTTCTTTTTTATTTGAACCATCACTTAAACCATCACACCCAGTGCCAACTAATTTCTGAAGTTCTGCTCGTTACATAACAGTAATAAATAGCATCCTGCTCAATGTAATATAGGATAAATCTACCCAAACAAAATATAACTCTTTTTTTTGTGGTGCTTTCTAGAAAAAAGCAATTTAACCTCCTTTATTGAAATTTTATGGCTACATTTATGGGAGAACCACAAGAGGTAAGTATATATCAGGTAGAGCTTAGAAGACAAATTCAATTTCTTTATGGTAAGGTGCTCATAATCTCTACTAAAACAATGTTCTTATATTTTTGACATTTGTGACACTTTACCCCACTCAGTTTCATCTTAGCCTCATGTCTTTCACTCCCATAATGCCCCCAGAGTAGTATACAACAAATATTTAAATAAAATTTGCTTCATATTCTTAGTTCCATCTGTGTGTATCTGATATGTGTGTGTATCTATATGTATGTTTATATAGATGGAAAAAAAAAAATCAGAACTTTTCTGGAGTTTTAATAGTTTTCTGTGTTGTTACACTGAGAAACTCCCCAGATGAGGATTATGTCTCCTTTTATGTATTGTATCAGTCTGAGTAAAGTGTCAGCTTTCGATAAAAGAAAGAACTATGTAAGTGAAGAAACAGGTGTGTATAGTAATTTTTCTGAAGAGAATGAGAAAATGGAATTTGCTGCACTGGATTATATCATTCATTATTGAAGTCTTGTGGCTTGTTCTGACGGAGCCAATAGTTGATGACTGACAAGATGTGAAAATCCTAGCAACATGTACCCATGTATGAAAATATGGCCATACACGTATAAATCCAAGCAAAGGAAGACACTTTTTCCTTGATAACTGCAGTGATGTGTGAAATGCCATAGCATAATTACCCTTTTTTAGTAGGCCAGAGAAAGGTATCAATCATAATGTTTTGTTGGGTTTTTTTAAATTGGAAGTTTAGATGCTATGGACTTGTTCAAGCTATCACTGTAACCAGTATTGTCATGACGCTTAGATCTACCCATGATATTAATTTAAAAAGAAAATTTTAAATTAAATTGTCCTCACTAGACAGCACCAAGCCTGTTATTTCTCTCCTCCAGGCAAAAGCTTAGTGAGAAATTTCTTCTCAGTTATATCCTGTAATCAGTTAAATGATTTGCCAGAAAGATATGCTTTAGCTGTTTGTCTGAACCTGGTCATTTGAACTGTGATGAATCATCAACAAACTTGACTTTTGGAGTTACTTAATACATACACCATACATTCAAATATAGATTTAGAGTCCTCTGATGGGATCCTGAAATGTTTGAGGAAGGTGATGGAGTGTAGATTTCTTAAATTATTTAAAATAAGGTTAATATAGGTTAAGATTGCATATAAAGAATTATCCTGGAAGGTAAATGGGAAGTCATTGCCAGTAATACCTTTGCAATTTTCTGAATTCATAGCCACTTTAGTAATCAGACATAGGGCTTCCCCAGATATTGCAAACTAAAGCAGAAACAGTTAAGGAAACGTAAATAGCAGTCTAAGAAAAAATTCCTGTGGAATGAAATACTTAAATATGTTGAGTTTGTTCCAGTCTATCTGTCTTTCCCTGTGGCAGGTCTTCCTCGTGAGTAAAACAACAGATATTTAAACATTGGCAAATTTCATTTTTAATTTTTATCTTTTGCCTATAGAGAAAACCTGGGAATCACTTCCTTTCCTGAGAAGCCTAGAAGGACTAGTTAGTTAGAGAATGAAGCTATGATGAACAGTTTTTCTTTAAGGACATCATAAGATATTAACATGAATCAGCAGAGCATTGCAAATATTCTTGTAGAAAATAACAGCTTGTCTCATAATTTCAGTATGTTTGTCCATTCATCTAACAAGTCTACAGTCTGAAATTTTGGCAGACTTCAGCTGGATATCTCCTCCCTGCCCCCCCTCTAATTGGGTTTCTGGAAATCTTTCAGGATTAATTACTGGTGAATCTCTACAACAAAATAAAAATGAAATAATTTGGTAGCATACTTGAAGGAAAACAATTCCAATATTGTTTGCAAATTAAAGGTCTCAGTCCAGAAACACTTACTCAATTCAATTGCTTTAATTCCAGGGGATTACTTGGGTTTTTTAGCTCTAAGGGTTTCTGGATCTTCTTTGACCCAAGCTAGAAGAGCATACAAACATATATCTGTCGGTAATGTAATTTAAATCACTGATACTAGCTGTATGCTGAAAAATAAGCATGTAACTTATGTCTAGCCTCAAGTCCTTAGTAATTTGTAAAATCAAGCCTTATATGAATAAAAGTTACAAGGCCAGTCTCTGAAACCAAGGACGTTCTTTTTGGACAACATCAGTTACAGAGGAATAACTTAAAAGCACCCCACCTTTGTGTCTAATAGACATGTGAAATGTTAAAATGACCAACCTCATTCATGGGTCACATGTGGGATTATTAAGTAGTTGTCACTCTCTTCCAAACATCCTGGAAGCTCCAAGTTTGGCTTGAGGAGGGTGAACTTGGATGCAGAATAGATTTAATATTTTCCCCCTAGAAAGTAAGGAGGGGAAAAAGGTTTATAGAACCTGAAAGATCTATTGCATTTCTATTGCAGCCGTTTTTAGCTAAGCAGAGGAAATTTGGAAATCTTGGGCTTGCCTAAAGGAGGTCTTGAGGCAGAGGTGCTGACATCGGTCATCATGTGGTTCAGGGGCACGGTGCTTGCTCAGGGTGGAACATTGAGTCCTAGCCTTTCCTGGCCTCACTCAGAGTAAGAAAGGTAACTTTGGTCTCCCAACTCACAAGAGTGACTATACCCAACTTCTAATGGTGTGTGTAGATAAATAAATATATATGTTTTTATATATTTAGATATATTAAATTCCTTTGTAAAAAGAAGTGTATCAGAAACACCAAAATAAGTATTTTTCTTTTTTTCCTTCTTTTTGTTTCTTGGCAAAAATAATTTGATTGTAATTTTGCAGTAAGCTTGGCCCCTAAACCCAATAAATTTCAGTGAATCATCCTTGACTCTTTCCTTTCTCTGGAAACATGCCTGGTTATATGCAAAATACTTTAAAATTATGGCAGCTTTTTGAACTCCAGATTTGGATACCCCCAAATCACCAGTGACTTATGAAAAATTTTAACTTTAGAGGCATATATAGAAAGCAAGAGGACATGTAATTGAATGAGCATGCTTGTTGTACAGCAAGCTTTTTATTCAGGCTCCTTGTAAGAGAGGCCTTAACTAGTACTTCAAAACTTAGAAGAGAGGAGGAGAGTGGATTGGTAATACAGGAACTACCACGCACAACATAATGTTATTGAAAAATTAACCTTCTTTAGGAATTTTTAGCTTCTAATGAGAAAATAACAAGAATAATCTGTTTTAGTTTTCTGAACAGCAAGCTTTCCTGGTGTTGCACATGCACTGGACTTATGAAAACTGCTTTTACAATTTTACTTTTGTACTTAGTAATTAAAATGATACTATATAATGATGGATTAAGTACTACTCTTTGCTACTTTCTTAATCTCTTTCTAAACAGATAGATAGGTGAATATAGGACTCTCATAGTTTTTAGCAAAGTGAGAATTAATGCCTGTTGAGTTTAGGTGGCTAGTTTGCCCTCATAAATGAGTGCCCTTTCTTTGAAAGGGTTAACAGCAGATGGCTACTTAAGACACTGAGCTGTTTAGCAGTGCTGGCACTGAAGTCGGATAATGCAGGATTAGGCAATACTGTCACCATGCAACTATAAAATACTGGCTTTGTAGATAGTGGTAGAATGAGAAGGAATAGATACACGCTCGGGTTTTTTTCACAGATGAAACTGTGTTCATTTACCGTACCTGGGATTGCGGCTAGTGCATTTCATTAATGAAAACTAGTGCAAAGCTGCAGTGCCACATTTGTCCTGATACACACAAATATAACAACAATTTTACTTTACTTGATGAATTTGAGAGGACAAGGACTATCTGATCCTGTCCTGAGATATAAGGTGTACTGTTTCATAGAAATTAAATTGATTTTAAAAGTAAGGAAGACCTTCATTGTAATGTTTAGTCTTTAAGTTACTATTCCAGCAGAATTTATGTGATTTAAACACTAGATTCCACCCGGGAACTGAAATCTCTAAAGTCAATAAAACTTGGAGTTACAGCTAATCTGGCAGCCCCATGGTGGGTTACCCAACGCACTTCTGGCATTGGAACCATACTTAGTCTTTTTGCTAGCCCCATAGAGCATGAAAGACATAGAAGCTATCTAACCTCCCTCTTTCTCCTGATATATGAGTTTTCTTGTGCATTTTGGTAGGGTGTGTATGATCAGGCAGTCTGAAAACCAGGATGTCAGACAAGATGGACCACACATCTGATTTAGTATAGTAATTCCTATGTTCCTACAGTTAGTTGCTATGGGAAATAATAGTTATAATGTAATCCAATACAATTACTGGCAGGAGACAGTCCAAGAATTGGAATTTTAGAGTTTTGTTTAAAATGAAAAGCATGTGTTAAAAGCCATATTGATTATTTTAATCCAGTCTCCCATAGCAATATTGTTAAGCAGTATGACTCCTCTTTGTCTATAGTTTGCCTGGCAGGAGAGGAACAAAGACATTGATCTGTTATTAACTAAGTATACTGGAGAATACTTTGTACTAACCATTTGAATAGGAAATGGAAGAATGCTTTAAAATAACATTTGCTACCATGCTTCATGGTATCACCATAGTAACTAAGAGTTCAGTCTGAATGCTGTGCTTTTGTGCTTGTATTTTCACACAGAAAAGAGACATTAGCTACTGGTCTTTAAATAAGAAAACTGATCATTAATTTTGCACTTTGTAAAGTCCCATTAACCAGAGCATATTTGCAAAATGATATGCATCGAACAAAGAACATAGCAATTTTAAATTAAAGAAAATTATGACTCAATACACCATAAAAATGGTTTATTTAAATCAATGTTTTCAAAAGTAATAATATTACACAGCCTTTAAAAGCCTAACTAAAAAAAGTGGCTAGATAGCTCAGAAGCTTTGACTCGAATGTTGAAGCACACGCCTGTTATGTCCTTTCAAATACAGCTCAGGTTGATGGTAAAAGGAAGCTGTTTCAAGATCATGATTTGGTTGCACTAGTAAAATGCACTTGTGATCTTCAGGAAGCTGTAGATGTTTAGGTATTATGAAATTTATTTCTAACGGCAATGAATTGGCTGCTTTAGTCATGGTGATGGGAAGTTGCCATGAAGACAATAAAATATGCAACTAAGAGACCTTGAACAAGTCTCTCTTTGATAGACCAATCTGAAGATATATGTCTGCTATGGTTTCTATGTTATATCTCTGGCATCACAATAAAGCCTCCTGTTAACTAATCTCAATACGTTTCATATTCTAAACCCTATTAAACATGTAAAATGCAACCTGCTTACAATTATGATTCACACAGTCACACTGGCTTAAGTAATTAATATTGATAGTGAAACTGACAGCAAACTTAAATGGTAACAATTCCTGTAAATTCAATTAGGATAGTATTTTTCCCCTTCCTCTGCAGGTCCAGAGAACTACACTGTGAGAGAACTAAGGCCTTTAGTCACATTTCACTCCTTGTGAAAACAATAGAATACAAAAAGCTCACGCAGGCTTGCTTGTGCCTTAGATGTGGAACTCAACTCCACTAGACGTGTGACACAGCAGTGGGTTTTTTAGGAACAAAGGAAGGGTGAACTCAACGTATCCATAGGTTGCTCCTCAGTGGAGAAGTTAGTAAACAATATGGAGTGACTGTTGTGACTGAGTCTTAAGTAAAAAGTAAATAACTGTCCCTACTTCAGAGAGAATTCTGTCTTGCCCAAGCAAAGAGGAATTCCATCACAACAATCCAGCTTCTTGATGCATAAAGTTAAAGAGATTAGATACACTATACCAATCATGAAACTCTAATGCTCTCTGTGATGATCACTGAGCTACTAGAGCCGATATAGAGCAGCAGCAACTTAAATATTGACAGAGAAAGGGTCAGCCTGTCACAGCTAAAGTACTGAAGTTCTTGACTTGTGCATATGAAAGTAATTTAAAAAGTTCATTCCACGTTCCTGTGTGTTTCTTTTTTTAGTATATGTTTCATTCAATCCGTGAGGGATGATTACCACTCAGTCAAAATGAAGCTTTTCATAATGAAATGCATGAAATTGTATTCTTAACACCCATATTGCTTGATTTGATATCTGACATGAAGCACATTTAAAAATACTTACGTAGCGTGCAGCTAGTATATATAGCGCAAATGTTGCCGTTAGTGTAACAGACTGTAGTAAGTCTAATAGATAGCAGAAAAAAATATAATAGCAAGTGGGTAATAACAGTTAACAACTTTGAACAACTAACTGCTTTAGGTTAAAATCTCTGGAAATATTACCATTTGTAGTACTGTTGAGTCTTAAGTGCAGCCACATACACATCCCTTTAGGACTCTTTAATAGTACAACAATGCACCATGGAATAGTAATGAAAAATTTATGTCATTTCAAAAAAAAGATATGGATAATATTCATTCATTATTGGTCAAACTTTTCTGGATATTAGAGAAGTGAGTTAACTGTAAGTGCTTGTTCCAAACCAGATTTCACACTGGAAATAAGAAAAGACATTTGCCTTCCAGGTACTTACCGATTCCATTAGACATGATGGATTTTTTGTATTATAGAGATTCTTAGAAGATGAAAAATACTGATTGCTTCCCTTCTCTAATATAGCAATAGTTCATGTCTTGGAACTAGTTTTATTGTCAAAGTGAATAATATTTTAATATGTTTAGAGATGGCCTCATTCTTCTTGATGGAAAAATGAAATGACTTTTGACATTAGGGTGTTTTGTTATCTGTTCCTTGAGTAGCATCAATATCACATAATTTTGATGGTGTGCTTCAGGTGTGATTTCTGGAAACAAAATGTAAGAGGAAAAATGTCCTTAATGCATTACAGTTTGGGGTCCTTCTCTGTAAATAGTGATTGTGTGTTAGAGCAAAAGCATTTGGGTTTCCTATAGAGCAAATACTAAACTAAATCAAAGGTCTATATCAGAATGCTCTTTAGAATAGTTTTTAATTTCTTATTTAGCACTGAAATGTTCACTACCTTATCATACAATAATATCTTTGATTTCTAAGCCTGAGCCCGTGGGACAATGGTAGTCTCTAAGGGAAGTTCCTGAATGGGAGTAAGTCTCTGCCCACTTTAAAGGTAAGTCACTTATAGTTTGATTTATCTTCCCAGTAAGTGGTTGGTAAATTTGTTGAATATTGTAATTAATCAGCTCAATGTTTAATGATTTATTTAATCCATATACATAAATGCAACATTTTTCCAGCAATTTTTCCTCTTCTTTTCTTAATATTAATTATCACCAGTGCTAACAAGTCTAAGCACTCTAAGTAAAACTGGTATAGTTTCTGCATTCCCTGGTTTTTTTGTCATGACATTTAAGATTAACAAAATGTTTAGAAGACATTCTCAGTCTGGGAGCACTTCATTGATTACAGGATTAAATGCCAATGAATACCTTACATATCCTGTGCTCTCACACACCACTGTATAACTGTTCACAACGCTTTCATTTTCTGTTTTGTCTCTATTTGATGTGCTGTGTAGATTTTTCATTGTTTTATTGTTATTAATCATACCTATATCCAGGGTGTAACTCCTTTCACTGTAAAATATGAAATAAGAGTACAAATAACTTTATTGTTGGTCCAGTTTTACAGATTGGCACTCTAGGCCCAAAGGGAAAATTACCTTGGACACCATCTGCTTCTGTTCTTTTTGAACTAAGTAGGAAAAATGAATCTGAGTTCTGTAAAAGTAAAAACACTTGGGGGCAAATCTCTACCTTTTACTTGCAAAGGAAAATTATCAGGTGGAATTTAAAAGGGGATAATTAAGAAGCTCAATTTCATGAACATAGAGATTTTAGGAAAGATACTGTGGTGTTACTAGTCAAGGGAGGCTTGTTTTTGAGAAAGTGTCTATTTCCAGGCTTTCAGGCTGAATACTGCTGTTAATGTAAAAGAGTGACTACTTGAACAAAGAAAAAATATACGCTGTAAAAAAATATGGTTGATTATCTACTATAAAGACCTAGATAGCATTACTTCTGCCCAATAATTTAGCTGTTCAGCTCTCTGGGTTTGCTGGCTGAGTAAGCAATGGATTGTGAGTGGCAGACTTAGCTCCTGTCTAGGACTTTACATTTCAATTCTCCCTCATAAGTGCAAAAAGATTACCAGAAGCCTGAAGAATCTGTTGTCTTTCTGGGTTTCCTTTACTGTAGCAGTTCATGTTAATATTTACATCACTTAAAGTGCTGGCAGCTGAAATGATACAAAAGCAGAGCACTGACTTCAAAGCCAGAGAGACAGTGCTGTCAAAAAAATAAACCCAGAACTTGGTTGCATAGAATAATACTGAATGAGTACTGAATACCTAGAACCCCAAAGGGTCTTTAGTGCAAAAGTATGCAATGTCATCATGTCCCTTGTTTCGGCATTTGCTCTGTAAGCAGACTCTGTCACGCTGAGTCTTTGTGCAGTGTGAGGAAGATCACTGTCTAATACATCCAGGTAAGACACAAAACCAGCTGAAAAGCAGTGTAACCAGCCAGTAGGAAATGGTGAGGACAGGGATGTGTCTGCCCCTCTCTGGGATTTAGGCATTTTACACAATGCTTCCTGGAGATTCCTTCCTTTAATTGGGATTTTTCAGTACTGACCCTACTATTAACTTTAAAAAGTGAGCATGTACCTTTTGAAGTACGTCAAGAAGAGAAGGCAGGCAGGCAGTGTTCTCTCCTCCTTCTCTCTTTCTTTTTCCCTTTATAAAGATTTGGTATCGTGTTATATGAAATTATTGTACCAGCTGATCAATGTTTAGATAGCTCTTTGAAAACTTTGGTTGAAAGACACTTTGTATGCATGATTTTCAATAGCATATTGTAACTCGGGGTCTTGTCCAGTTCAGTGCAGGAAGGCAGCAAATAACCTGAGTTTGTGTAAGCAGCAGATCCAGCAGACACATCAATGAAACCCATTTTGAAACATATTCAGTGCTATAGCAAAGACAAACAGTTGAGCTGGCTGAAAAGAGAAAGAAGAAAAAAATTCCAAGGTAATCCGTATTTTTATAAAAACAAGGAATAAGTGGTAGAGAAGAGGGATTGCGCAAGAAAATCAGTATGGAGAAGCTGCTTGTCTACAGCGTTGTATTCAGTTACCCTGATGTGAATCTGAGTTTATCATATTGAATTAGTGTTTTAAAGGAAAAACTAATCTGGAAAGAAAGCACCCGAGAAGGAATTCCTACAAAGCATTTTTCTGTGAATGTGCTTTATCCATATAACTAGGAAATGATGCAGTCGGACTAAGAACACAGAAAATGTAAAACTAGATAAGACAAAAAAGAAGCTAAGCAATCATGCTAAAAAAGGCTGAATGCTTGAAACTGCTTGACGTAATACTGTGCCATATCCCTGCACCTTTAATTAGTTGGGATAACACAGTGGCCTCACTGAAATGGTGGTGGGGAATGGCACTAAGAAAGATTCGTGTTTATTTCTATGTGGCCAGATGGGATTATACATTAATTTCCCATCATTTCTGATGATAATACAAGATTGTTCAAGACATTGCAGCTTCTAGTGTTTTGCCCATTGCAATAGGTGGGGCTGCTGTCATTTTGTGAGGCATTTGCAATGCTTACAATAATTCCTTTCCCTCCATTTTCAGCAAAAAGGTAATTACATTCCCATAGACCAAACTGAATAATTTATGTGCACAATTGTTGTTTATACCTTCAGATACTTATAGATAATTGACATTATATTCTGTGACATTACAGCTTTTCTTACTTATCTACATATTTATTTTACTTACCTAGCAGAGAAACAAAATCACTTACACAGTAGTTTCGTAGGTTTTGATTTTGAAACCTTTCAACCCACAGAAATACTGTAATTAATTGTTTAATATACTAAATTTTTCATATTAAATTTCACTCAGTTCTTGTTCACATTCCTGCTATGTACATTTCCTTTCTGAGCTGGAGTTGCAGTACACGTTGATTTGGTATTGCCTGCATATTCAAGTAACCTTTATTTATTTAACTAGAAGGCTTGGTAATGAAATTTACAGTCATCTTTGGAGTGCTGAATTATCTTGAAAATAAGCCTAAATATTTGATTTTTTTTTTTTTTTCTGGTTTAAATATTTCTTTCACGATGGGAATAGACACAGTGAATGACAATTAAAAAGATGACCCTCTTCTTTTTTTTTTTAAAGTATCGCTGTTACCAACTGGTATTATTTTTCTCCAATCACTTATTACCTCTTCTCATTTCCACGACTTTTCAGAAATTGTGAGTAGTACAGTGAGCTCATTAACTTATTGCCTTCATGCATTAGAATACATAGCTGGGATAGATAATTTGTATAGATTCATAAGGTATTATCTACTATTCTCCAGTGATACTTTTCATATGTTAAAAGTATATTTAAAAAGACTAAATTATCTTATAGTCCTCAAGTTTTCAGTGTTACTTCACCACAGCCAGACACATTCTGAAGCAAGGAACAAAAGAACAACTAAAACATGCATTAAGAAATCTGTTCTGTAGAGTTTAGAATATTTATCCCAGTCTGAGTGCTTTCTCTCACCATATTCCATGTTATGTTGAGGACACATCTCCTTTCAGAGTCTGTAGCCAATAGTACAGTTGTCACCATTACAGGCAGCAAGCAGAGAAAATGAGAAATCATTAAGTTAGTCTAAAAAAAAAGTTGAAAAAAATCACTGAATGCTCCAAAAAAAGGTAACATGGATGTTTAAAAATCATTTTAAATCTGACAAAAAGGCAATCAAGTCTGGTAGGATGCTGATACAGTTCAATTCCACTGAGAATCCGAGTTGTTATAATCTGTGCATGTTGAAGCTTGCGAATGGCAAACCACTGTATCAAAGCAGCCTACAAACAGGGTATTACAATAATCCAGACTTGATGTTATAAAAAATGTGAATCAAGAGCTCAGCACCCTGTGGAGACAGTAAGCTTTAATCTTTACCCACTACTAAATTCCTGAGATGGTATTAGGTGCTTATGACTCTCAAAGTCTTATCATGTGTACTGAGCTGAAAACAGTAACTTTTCTGTTGACATTATTTAAACCATGTAAGATTCTACTTACTCTACTTCAATTAAATGATCTTTAAAGCTCTCTTTTTATATTGATTAGGATTTCTCAGGCTGTCATTCACAAGTCACTCATATTTCCAGCACCAAGATCAATGCAATTACTTTTTTTCTTTACCTTTCCAGCAATAAGATATTTTAAAATAGAATTGGTGATAGTGCTCCAAGAAAGACTTTGTCAAAACAGGGTAAAAGGCCTTTAAAGGAATATTAATGCTCCTTTTTGTATTAAGATTATAGCAGAAGAAAAGGTCTAACATCTTTTTAACTCCTTCCACGATGCCACCTCAAGATCACAGACTCCAAGTGGTAAGTGGAACTTAACATAGTTAGGTCAATAAGTAAGGAGGAAATAGCTACAGAACCTTAAAAGTATCTGTATTCTTCCCTGAAATTAAATCATCTGTTGCTCTGGAAATCTAAAACGGCATGATTTTTCATGTTGGATTACCAATATTGTTCAACAGAAAGAAAAAAAAAATACTAGAACATCTTTTCTTCCTTTAGACATGCTATATTTATGAGAGAGATGCACAGATTTGTATTGCCTAGTTCCAGACATGAAAAGTTAAGATTCCCTGAGCTGGAGCTAAAACTTAATTCCTAATTTACTTAAGGGAGAATTTAACACAAAATACAGCAGAGACAAGATGGAAGAAAACCTGAAAAAATTAAGTTAATAAAGGACAGAGGAAAACGATCACAGACACAGATGAAAAATGAAAAAAAAGGTGGAAATAACAAGGAAGAGCTAACGAAAATTCTAATGTTCCTAACATTTGGGCAAGAATATCATCCACAGGTTCTGGCCTAGAATTAAGGACTTCCCTATCTTTCTGAATATTGATAGTGTAGATTTAGCTTCAGCTAGGTTAAAATTAAAATAAATTTCCCATGATAAACAATTGGCTTATAAAAGTGACAAAAAAGTGAACATATATTCTTTTTATGCAGTCTTATTACGTAAACACTTTTCAAGTTGGCAAAGAGTGCAGGATTTTGTTTGTTTCATTGATTTTATTAATCTTAGGAGCAGGAGGCCATTTTCACAACAGTTCAGGATCTTTTTTTAGTTTTAGTTTTGTTTTAAATACTAAAATAAATTAGGGGATCTCCACATTGTTTATTTTGCAATTATTTTGAAACTGGAATGCTCTGATCAGCATGACAAGTTGTAATTTTGTCACTGAAATCATATTTTACTTTCTTCCAAAAAATATTGAAAACTCTATCATCAGCTCTGAAGTTAACTGTAAGGAATACACTTATTAACCTTTTGGTATGCACCCCACACTGTATATGCTATATAACTTTGGAAACTTATTTTAGATGCTGACCAGACAATGGGATGATACAAGGCAATCAGATCACTCAGAAGCTGAGCTGAATGATATTTTTCTTTTACATTATTTGTTCCTCAAAAATGCACTTTCAGAATAGCTGAAACGAGAATGTAATGTTGAAACAGTATTTTGAAATACTGAGAAATGTTTCAACAGTTGCAATAAAAGCCAGGGAAATGAAGGACTACATTCACAAAACTGCCATAGAATGAAAATGGTAATTTATCCTCATTTCCCTCAATATCTCATAGGTTAGGGTATTCTCCTATGAAATAGAGGACTGCGTTTCAGATCTCTTTTCGGCAGCTTTTACCCACCGTATTCCACCTACCAGGCAAATGTCCTAGGCTCCAGACTGTAGTTATTTTTATTTTGGGTATCCAATACAATTACTATTTAAGTAGTTCATACAAAGTTCCATCTATCACTGCATTTGTGAATGATTCAGTCTAGCGTAAAGCACTATGGTGAGTCATCTCACACAGAGGAAGGATATGAATCTAAGTGTTTTGTATTTTTAAAGTTTACGTTAAAAAGAGAGAGAGAAAACAAAGGTCCTTTTTTCTCTTCCTTCTGGAATCTTCATTTATGAGATTTCTTTTTTCTTATTTTTCTGTGCTGCTTCGTTTTTAACATGCTCAAAGATTAGGTATTCCATTTTGGGACACATGCAATTAGACCCACAAATATTCATGGTAGCCTTAATTAACAAATTGCATAAGCTACTGGTAGAGGGAAGGACTTTCAGTATTCTTAGTAGCTATTCTGGCATTTCACAATGACCTGAAACTCAAGCTTACTGCTTTCTAAAGCACATAAAGGTGTTACCACATGTAAAAGTGTGATGAGCAAAGGAACACTGAAAATGTTCCCATGTCATGTAGAGAGAAATATCAGCTATGATTTTCCTTTACATGGTGAAGGAAGGTATAGATTCCAATCAGTGGTACCTAAGGAACTTGTTACTGTCCTCTATTCGGTGCATATTACAGTTGAAAATTCAGCTTGTTTAAGTTCTGGAAGCGAAAAGAAGCCTCTGTGCAGTTGCAGCTGTTACTTTGTTCAAGGGGAAAATAAATTCAGCTAAACTAAAACAAATGACTAGTGTTGGCGACAATGGCAAACACTGTTTTGTGACTTCTCCAACTCCAGGGATGTGGGAGCAGTTTTCTGACACTGGTCCCTGTTTACCAAGCTGTAAATTTTATTCTATGCAGTGTCTGAACCACTAATCCACTGCCCGACCCCCCCCCCCCCCCCAAACCAACAGAAACCACAACTTTGAAAATATCTTGTACTTTGTTTTTCTACTTAACATAGCATTATGCATAACAGATGCGTTTCATAACAATAATGGAAATAACAATGGAAACTAAACAGAACACATCTTTCAAGAGTACTTTTGTGCACAAGTAAAGATCATGCTGGCTTATGGTATTTGATGTTAAGCCAAGTACGAACTGCAAGAACAACCTTCTTAGATTTAAAAAGATAGCACACATCTGTTTTCTAAACCCTGGTATTTGCAGGCATAAGGAAATGCTTGCAAAACCCTGACATTCTTAGAGTATCCAGGTAGAAAGCACCATAATATATACAAAAAATAATAATAATAAAAAATTTAACCAGGTTTATTATATTTCTCTGCTAATTTTCAGAGAGTTTATTTAAATTAAAACAATTTTTTACTGTACTTGTCTCTTAAAAGCAGAGTCTACAGGAATCCCTAGTTTTAATACTAGTAGGTGAGAATGTTTTTCATCCCTTATTTTCAATATCGCTGTACATAATGGGAGCCCTGAGTAGCAGGATAATCAGCAAGGGTCTTGCCGTTGACAGTACTGGAAGGATGCTAGGCCCTGTGAGTGGTGATACAGTCTCACAGTTCTGGTGGTCCGTGAAAATCTGCGTGTCTTTCATTCACTCCAGTAAAAGCTGTGGGACTAGAAGACTGTATCTTGCTTTGAAAACGTCTGCATGCACTTCCCATGTTATACACTAGCAGAATTCATTTTCAACTAAATATATAGCTCTGCTACATTAAATATTGTGTTCCCCTGGTTTAATTGTGTTGTAGGAATTCAGCTGTACAAAGATGGTTTCTAAGTTTGTAGCAGAGATGAAGGGCATTATTATCCATTGTCAGTCTGTGCTGAAAAAAGAGAATCAGTAATATCTGTTTACAGGAAAAAATGATTAGATTAATGCTGTAACAGCTTCTATTTGTTTTCCTTTGTTTCACATGTATGCTGAATAGGAGATCATAAAAGCCCCTTGAATGTTAAATGCTGGATATTTAAAATGACTGCCGCTACGCTGAAGCAATCAATGAGATTGCTGCCGCCACTCCCAAATTCTCTTTGCGCAGGGGCTGCCCCAGTGCCTTCCCTCCGGAGCGCGCGGGTCCTCTGAAACCCACGTCCAGGCATTCGCACTGCCTGCTGCAGACTGGAGGCTAGCTGCATTAGAAACCCTAGAGCATATAGAGACATATTAGTGGAGCTGATGCCTCGGGACCCACTGGAAGGTTTACTGAATGCTAAGCACACCTGAGGATATATATGCAAATTTTCCTTTTGGAGAGAGAAAGAATTTAGGTTCATTTCCTCTCCTGGAGTCAGATTTTGGAAGAGAAATTAATTTCTGATGGAGAGCAATTTCCACATCCTCTCTATAATGAACATCCATTCTTTTTTGTGTCCAGAGTATATCCAAACAATAGATTTAATATTCAGCAATTATGTACTTTTATTTTTTGTCATCTTCCTATTGGGAGCACTGAGGTCAGAATTCAAACAGTATATATTTAAATACTGTTCAACCCTGTGAGAGCTACTGTTGCTGTAATACTTGAATTGCATGGATTTAATTATTCTCCTGGAGAATTTGTCTTTAAAATTAAATACTGCCGTGCCTTGCAAAAAAAATGCTAAATATGTACACATTTATTCTGCGTGGTTACTGCCTTTGCTGCCTATCTGTCAAATAAATAAATACATAAACAGTTCACCGAGTTAAGAAGGGCTATCCTTAAATAAGGAAAATGATTGTTAGATTGTTACTTCCAACCAGATTATTATTGTGCATTTATTCTTAACTGCCCTCTGTTATAGGTTTCATTATGCTGCCTGTTAGAAATGACAGCCTGACAGCTCTGTTGTTTCTCTGGGTCAGTTTTATCTCAGTTATTGAATACTCAAACCTCATTAACTTGCTGCCAGGCCTCCAGAACTGCATGGATTGCTGTCTGCAAATATAAGCATTTAGTAACAAGTAGTTTTGCATTAATTTTAGCATTCTGATGGGGTTTCGGGTTGGGGGGGGCAAGTGGCTGGACATGGGAAAAAAGGGGCTGTTAGCCTGGGTACTTCAGTGCATACTTAACATACGTGTAATATTTGTGAGTGGTTTTTTCATATATAACACAGATTTTTGTTCCGCTAAAGGAACTGAATACATTTTCAATCTCCTCAAATTTTGGCCTGTATCTAGTCTACTCCATTTATTTTGTTGTTTTACTTTAGGGCAGCTGGATTATTTGAGCACTAATCAACTCTTCTGTTACTAAACAGTACGTCACATATCTATCAGTAAAAATGATCTAACCTGGCAACAAGTGCTCTGCGGTGGAGTACGCCTTGTTCCCGAGTGCACCATGTGCCCAACTCGGTCTGTGTTTATGCTCAAGGGGATCCTGATTACTATTCTATACTCTTTTTCAATTGCTCCTCAAAGTCAATTCAGAGTTAACTTTTTATATAGCAATCAAAAAACTCTAGCCCAAAAGCAGCTTGCTTACTAATACACGCTAATTTCAGGTAAAGAAGAGATAGGTATGTACACAAAGGCTACTAGCAGTTCACAGGATCTTCAATATATATTCCTGGTTTTCTTACAACTAGAAATGCTCCTGATGGCACTATTTAAACACCGAAGACTTCACATCTTCCTTCTGCTGGCTTAAATATTTATAATGGCATGATCTGTTACTTAAATGACAACTCGGTGATCTACATGCAAAAGATTGATCTTTGTGCTTCTTTTGTCCTCTTGCTATTTCTATGGAGGCTGACCTAGCACTCCATTTCAGACCTTAAGGCTGTTTTAAGTTTCACTGTTAGCTGTAAGTGACTGAAAATGTATCCATGACTGGCAAAGGAGGAACCTGGCTGTGCCTTGTTTTCTTTGCTACAGCAACAGAAGGAAGAAGTGCATAATTTCCAGTAAAAGCTCTAAGGTGAGGCTTCCCAGGAGATTTAGCAGGCCTTTGGTCCAGACTGTCCAGATCATGCAGCACAAAATAATCATGTGGGATGACTCCTACCCTTTCTCCATGCATGTATTTATCTCTCCAGGTGTCTATTGTACAGGATATGAAGCAGCAAAACTTGCAGATGTCTCCCTGCTGAATATTATTTGTGATTAAAGGGATTTCAAAACAAAGTAAGTTTCAGTTTGGGGGACTGAGTATAGGCTAAGTATTTCTTCAATTATAGTTGTCAGTTTGAATATAATATAATGTGATGATGTGCAAAATTACCAGGTGTTTTTTCCATTAGCATCGTATTTGACGATGAAAGCAGAGCCGTATATGACATTATAATATGCCAGCATTAGAAGATTTATTTTGGCTCACTTAATATATAGCAAATAAAAAAGAGAGTCTTTATACTGAAACTCTTAAACTTGCATTTCAACCACTTTAATAAGTATGAAATAGGAGGTCTTACCTCTATCTCACAAAAACTATAAGAAGATCACAGATAGTACTACTCTACTTAGGAAAAAATCGTGGGGGGGGTTGGGGGGAAGAAGGAGAGAGGTGGAAGGAAGTGCATGCCCTCATCTGCAATTTCTTTCCAGGTCAGGACTGAGGCATCTTGGCAGGACGGTAAAAGAAAGCCCCAACATTTTACTGCTGAACTGTACGTATCAATGACTATGAGCAGTGCGTCAGCCATCAAGGCTCTAAATCCAGCACTTCTCATGATTTAAAGGGAACAACCACCTATTCACATTTTGTTTCCAAGGTGATGGATATAAAAAGTATCAAAGCTTTCAACTAAACAAATCAAGGTGTCGTTGTGCAATGCTATGTAAGTGGCTCAGGTAAGTAACACTAAATCTTTTAGTGACATTCAAAGATTTCTATCAGAGGCAAGCCTGTAATCTCAAGAGTTCAAGTTCTGCTTTGCTTGAGCTCTACAGATTAAAATCTTTCAATGCATTGCTGAAGGTAGCCTAGATGCTGCACCGAAGCACAAGTTACAACGCTTAACAATGCTGACCGCCCCGGGTGCTTGCCGCATGGACGGCAGCACGGACTTGATTTCTGGTTTCCATTATCTTTTGACCTTCCAAATGAAATGGAATTTTTGTAGTAAAAAATCTTTACCTTTGACTTAATCTTGCTTCATGCCATTAGGGTAATTCCATACCATGTGACATTATGCCTAGTATATAAACTGGAGTGAGTTGGCCGGGGGGGGGATTGCTGTTGGGAACTAACTGGTGAGCAACTGCATTGTGCATCACTTGTTTTGTATATTCCAATCCTTTCGTTATTATTATTATTGCTATTATTATTAGTTTCTTCCTTTCTGTTCTATTAAACTGTCTTTATTTCAACCCACGAGTTTTACCTTTTTCCTTCTGATTCTCTCCCCCATCCCACTGGGTGGGGGGGAAGTAAGTGAGCAGCTGCGTGGTGCTTAGTTGCTGCCTGGGCTTAAACCATAACAATTAGTCATTGGCTCAAGAAATAGTACTGCTATCATGTAGAAAATATCTTCAATGTTCTATAACAATTATAAACTTACCTTTACAGGTGATGTAGAAAAGCGTTCTTAATCCCATCATGCACACAAAGAAACTGTAGCACACACTTGTTGAAATGATGATTTTCAGATATGACTGTCTAATATTAAGCAATTTAGGGTCGGATTTTTCAGATGAGGTGAGTACCTACAGCTTTTACCGAATAACAAAGTGCCTCCATTTGACTGAGACTATCCAGCAAAACCACACTTATTGAAATACCTCATTTCTTCAGGAATACATACATTGTCAGAGTGCTTTTTATGACCTGTAGGCAGAGCTGCCAGCTTTCTTATAAAAGCAGATCTCTATAAGTAGGACGTTAATTAGGTATACAAATATGTCTTGTTCCTAATACACATTTTGTAAATATCTCCCAAGAAACAGTATAAAGGTTGAAGCGCCTTGATAAATATATATAGTAAAAGGCATAGACACAGCAGGGACAGAAAGACATATGGCAATATGTATGAAGAATCTTACTTGACAAAAGAAATAAATGGCATATGTAGTTTAGACACCTGAGTAGGGACAGTTTGGATGAAGATGAAAGATAGGCAAATTAAAACCTAAAAATCACTGAAAATTGGTATAGACCTCCTAGGCAAGATTTAGAAAGAAAAGGAAGATAAGGAAAGCCTATAAAAAGGATAGATCATTAATCATTGGAAATTCAATTAGTTAATATTGACTGGGCTGGCAATTATGGAATTGATAAGAAAGGGTACCTCTTCCTGGAGGTAATACAGGAGTCTTTTCCGATACATTTTGCGGACTATCCAGTAGAAGTACAGGCTATTTTGTACTTACTCCTAATATTGCTGGGAAATAAGACAAGGATGATAAATAAGATAAAAGTTGAGAGTCATCTAAAGTCTAGTGATCACAATGTCATCAGAACTTCAAATGCCCTTGAGGTTATGAATGTGAAAGGCAATATCTCAAAATCACTGGACTTTAAAATATAAATAAATAAAAATAGAGAGTGAGTGAATGTGGAATGAGTTGAAAAAAAAGTTGATTAAAATCAATTTCAGTTTGGGGAATTTAGTATGAAAAACTAGCTAGATAGCACAGAAGCAGCCCTGAGAGCTGGCCCTCAAGAGACCTTGTTTCATGAGAAACTGCTGGATTTTTATTCTCCTGGATGGTGGATACCGGGTGTATTTTAGAAATAATTTGTGTGGTCTCTCGGGAAATATGCCAGCCATACAATTCTTTCTCATGAAAACCTTGTCTGTTGCTTCAGAAGACCCTGTTTACTTACACTGATGCTTGAAAATGAGATGTTTTAGTTCGAAGGGTACAGATTACAATAAAGAATTATACTTCTAGAAAAACAGGAGCAAAAAGATGCATTCGCTGAAAACACTAATGACTTTGCAGACATTCCTGTTAGAATAGGATTAATTTTATGGTTCCAGAAAGAACACTGCAACCATCTTGAATTACATGAAGTGAACAGGTTGAGAAGAGTAAAGCAGTAAGCTAAGCATATCACTGAAGTCAAGAAGGAGTTCTCTTAAAAAAAAGGTATCATCTCCTAAGTTCATAGGACAGGGAAGGCTGATGTTTGTCAGGGCCTGGCTAAATTAAAAACAGTGTTTGCTGCAATTTTTTTCTCTAGCTTGGTGGCTTTGGTCTTCACTGGTCTTAGTAATAGCTACTCCTGAGGAATGCGCAATCTGCTAGACTGCAGGTAGTAGAGTCAAAATTTTCTTTTTTCTTTCTGTAGTACAAAACAACTGTAATATGTAAAGGCATTCTGCCTGCCCACCTTTTAAGACAATACTTCCCAGTGTTACGATCTGCATATAACCAATAGCTCAGTGGTTAAAGTACTTTCACGAAGCACTGGAAAATTGGGCTCTATTTCACTAATGTGGATGAAGGAATTGAACTCTAAGGCCTCATGTTCTGATTGAATGGGTACTTGGATCACTGGGCTATTGAATACAAATACCAAGGATTCATTTTCAGGGATTTAAGAAATTCTATGAAAGCAGCTTTTTCCCCTCTTACAAAGTGTTTGAAATGAAAATTAAGTTTAAAGCAATATGAATATTTTATATAACACGGATTTTTCCTGTTTATGGCTTATGTTTAGGAAACAATAAATACATAGAATTTTATTAAAATCAGTTGTCCTGACTTCCCTGCCCCTGCCCCCCCTTTTTGCGGGGTGGGGTAGTTTGGTTTGGGTTTTTGACTCAACTGTTGAAGGGAAGAATCAATTAATCCTCTAAATTTAATGATAAAAAGTGGGATGCCAAGCCACTGATCTGGAAAAAATGGAACCGAATAAGGGTATGCTGCTGTTTTTAGCTGTGGCTTTATATTCTAAATATTTAAAACATGTTCTTTACCTTTAAGACAGCTATAAGTTTTAGTTAGCTAGATGGTTTCCCAGGCTCAAGATGGTAACAGAGAGTGTGATTAGTTCTTTCAGAGACCAAAAGCTTCCTGCTGTGAGCCCTTTTCTTATTTCATAATGGCTGAACCTGGAACTTTGGCCTCTTAACCTACAGTGACAGCTGAGGTGTTTCTTTGCAAATTACATCAACTTCAGATCCTGTGTTTGACAGGGCAGTAATGTACACATATCTCAAGAAGTTTGCTTTTGCAACGTACTGTAGTTTGACAAGGCAATTCGAAATAAAAAGTTATTGAGGAGGAGCAGTTCAGGTACCAGGCTCGGAACAAACAGCTAATCATATTTCTTTACGTTAGACTGAAGTTTAAAGAGATATCAATTACAATTAAACTCTGTCAAAACAGCTGAGATATTCTTAATAGCATTAGGAACATTTTAGATTTCATGTCTGGTGAACGATACCCTTAAAATCTTTGTCTGGAGCTTGTAACATAAAATCTGAAAAGCATCTTGCGTTTCTTGAGAGGTTTGGGTAGTAAATCACCCAGGATTATTTATTATAAAACTCAGTGTTGGTTTTTTTTTCTTCCAGAAAGATTACTTTCTTTTTACTTAAAATGTGATTCTACAGTTTTCAGTTGAATTGCAAAATACTGCATGATCCATGAAGTAGGCAGTACCACCCAGCAAATACCAACTTTTATCAACAGCTATTATAACAGTAGCATATATAATACCTCAGTGGTGTTATATGCAAATACTGTATATTAAATACTGCATAATAACAAAAAGATGAGTAAAGGAGCGAGTGGAATTGTTACAGCAAGAAAAGACAAGCAGCTAGAAAGTATTCAAGTAAAAGTAGGACCACAGACTGAAGCCTTAAAGAGACTGCTGTAAGCAAAGTTAGGAAAGGATTCCTATAAGAATATAAACATGAGCACAAGGGGAGTTATTCCTGGAAAAGTCACTGCTTTAAAAACATTGGCTGTGCTGTTGCAATTATACTTGAGGGGCTTTTTGTAAGAAAGAATTTGCAGTCATTGCTGACATTGTTCCTCTGGGTTGAAGGAGTTAGACTTGCTCTCTACAAATGAATTTATGAAAATAAGATAAATACACTGAGCCTGTTGTTTGAGGGGACCACATGCACGGTAGTAGCTAGAGGTATACACAGTTAGTGATGTCTTGGCTAGAGACATACATCTCCAGCCTTTCTCTTCATTGATCTGTGGTGAGACCGCAGATATGGGAGGAGTAGCCATGGCATTAAGTTAGTGAACCTATTGCTCACAGTTAGAGGCATAGTTTTGAGTCAGCTTCAACTGTCTTAGAAACAGAAAGAGTTGGTTAAAACTCCTGTGTATGTGCTTTGATGTGTCACTATCATATTCGTGTTTTACTGTTTTACTAAATTAAGTTAAAAAAGAGATGTAAGCATATGTTTTTATAATACTGTTAGGGAACTGTGATACTGTTTCTACTAAGGTTTGCAGGTTTTGCTGAATACTGCAAATTTCTGATGCATTTCACCACTGCTGTTTGGGTTTGGCTTGATTCTGAGACTCTCTTTTTCTAGAGGTGGTCTAGAGGTAACTCTCTGTTTTGGTGGGGAATATGGTCATTCCCAGGCTTGATTTTTTTGCCAGGACATGCAAAGGTACACGGAAATACGACTGGAAGAGGGGAAAAACTAACTAAAACTGAACTCTCAGATTTGGCATAAGACTTTCACAGGCAATACCGTCCGTGCTTAGGCTATTGAACCTTGAACTGATTCTGGAGTCAGGGTTCATGAGCCCAGGTTCTTGGGAAAGACGGTGTGCTCAACACAATACAAGCAGCCATGCTGGAAGTAGTATAGCCACATCAGCTTTGTAGCCAGGATAATGTCTTTTTTTCCAATCTTACTGCTGAAGAATTTGGTAGAAAATTTTGTATAGTTTTCAGTCTCCAAGCCTGCAAAAAAGGATGGACAGAAAGAAGAAAGAAAAATAATAAATTGCATGGTTATAGCAGAGAAACTTTTCAGTGATTTTGGCTTTGGTTAGTCACATGACGACTTTATAACCATTTATCACATCAAATTAATTTTGCAAATTAACCTGTGGTACTACAGAATATGGATTATCTCAATTATGGAAATGTGGTTTCCATTACTATTCCATTATTATACCATCCCACTTACGACTTTATGGTCATAAGTGCAGGGCATAACTTTCACTGATATTATCACACCCAAAATTGCTCATTCTGCTGCACATTATTTTATAGAAGCTGTTAGGTGCACCTGCTTAGAACTTATACTGCAAAGTTAAATAATATTTCAAAGAGAGAGATACTTAATGTCTGGAAAAATTATGAATGTCTAGAAATGATTAATTGATAGTGTCTAGATGCTATGGTGAAAGGCTTCTCAAAAAAGCTTATATAATTATAATGGTGAACTTGGGTGTAAGATATGATAGTACTATTATTTCCCACTATATGTCATGGAAAATTAACTATTTACTTTGGATAAACTGACTTCGTTCGTTTTCAAGTATTAACTCCTCAGTAGGACGTTCCTCAATGCCTTCAGTTTTCTCTTCCATAGCTTAATCACAAGTCTATGCTATTTTCTCTAGTCAGGGCATGCCGACGCAGGTGAATGCAATACTATGCAGCTATACTGGAGAGTGATTATTGGAAACAGTAAAAAATAACAAGGCATATAGCCTTGCTAAGCGAGATAGGATGAGACAACTATTGTACTTCCAGTCCCTGAGCTAGCAAGCATTGTGCTAGTACAGCATTGTGCTAAGTACACAAATTATGGTTTCTGGGAGGGGAAGAAAGAGTTGGAGTTAATATCTTTTGTTTTAGACCAAGTGACTGTGATCAGGAAATAAAGAGTCATAGAGCTTTAGCTGCTGCAGTATCAGCCAATGCGGTGCAGATTTATCAGAGGTCTGTGTTTTCTAGCAGCTGATTCTAGCAGATTCCGTTTCTTACCCAATTTGCCTCCATACTGCCTGTTCTTTCACACTCTTTAGTAGTCACTGAGGCTTCCTGACCCTGATTGTTTTTTCTGTGGATTTGTATGTCCCAGGTTCACAAAATGTTGACTGTAACAGCTTAAAAACAGATTACGGTCACATAAACACCCATTATGAGTGCTTATTGTAAAGAGATCGTATGGCTTCTCAAAAAAACGTGCATAGAGGCAGTAAGGACTACATTTTTAACCGTGGACAAGGCATGATAGTCATTTTAAGAACCTAAATTTGAGAAAGTAGTCCCTGGCACCAGAGAAATGCCAGTCATCTTTACAGCAGGCAATTAACATGCATGACTCTGGAATCCTCTCTGGGTTTATGTGATAAAACACCATGAGGTTGATTGGACTGCTTTTCCTCTGCAAAATGTAGCTTCCCTTTGATTCTGAGGAAAGTCCTAACTCTGTTTGATTATAAGGTCCTGTACAAATCCTCAAGAGAGGTAAGCAGAGGTCCCTGTACGTTGGGTCTGTCATAATTTTTTTATAACAGCTCTATTATGGATAATTCCATGGAATTCAGCTGTAAAGCTCAGCAGGTCCCCTCCTGATATCCTTCACATTTGGATAATTAACTGAGCTGTTTGAACAACAGAAACTTTATAATGTTCAGCAGTGGGAGTCTTGCAGCTGATCAGCTTTACCTTCATCAGCACTTGTCATTTTAACACTTGAAGGGTAATGTTTCGGGATGAATATAATCTTCAGCAGGAAAAGAAAAGATTTTAAATGTACAGAAAAATAAAGGCTTCAATAAATTTATTATGCAGACTGTAATACTCCTTATGCTGCGTTGCTCATGTACTCTGTGCTGCTGTCTAAGAAGGATTTAGTCAACCTTGCATCTGTACAAAATAGGCTTTGCTTCATTGCAAGGGAAAAACAAGTAACGAATCCTCACGGAAACCCATCCTCGACATCCTGAGAAATAGCACGCATGAAACCTTCCTGCTGATCACAGCAGTCTTTTCCAGACAAAACTTAATTTGTTTAGAAACAGTAAAACGAAATAGCTTCTTATTTTTTGTTCAATTCATCTGATAGTTAAAAATGATCCTAGTTCCTGGATGCATGGAGGCCTAAAGAACATAAATATAACCTGACAGAACACTGTAAGTAAAAAAAAAAAGAAAAAAAAAATTCTCTATACCAAGATCTCTTATTATATACTGGTTATGAACATTTCCATGGATGAATTTGTAAGAATAGGCATTGATTCCCACGAGATTCATGCTGATGAGGTTAAGATGCACTACGCTCAGGTCAGGTTAATGTTTGCCTTCTGAGGAGAATCGTTCAGCATTTGTTTCTCCCCCGCCCCCCCCCCCCCCCCCCCCAGCTTGGATAAGAGCAAGCACAATAAATATTGTGTTATATGAGAATGACTGATAGCAGAGAGGCTGTTTGTTGTTATAAGCCATTCTTCTTAGCACAAAATAGACTGCATTCTATAAGATAAGTAGAATGCCTTTTCAGTTAAAGAGGTGCCAGTTTCTCTAGGTCGTTACACTCCTCTGAGATGTGAACCTGTTTTTTAACAATACAAGCAATGTCTAGGCTTGTTAGCATAGCCTCCCATGATAATATTTCTTTATCCTAATAAAGTGAAAGAATAAGTAGTATAATAAGTCACTCTGCAACCAGGTTAACTTAAATATTTTATTAAGACAGAGGCCATTAAACTGTAGCTGCAGTTAGATAAAACAAAATTCAGTGTTAACCATATCAGGATTTTCTCTGACACCTTTCTCATATTGCTTTACATATTTTTTCATAATACTTAAGAAATATTTCTCTCAAGTGTCACCGATCTCTTTCTTATAAATGCCTTGTGCTAGAATTGTCCCTGCAATGTACAACTCTACAGACGAAAAATTAATATACTGAAAGGCTTTAATCACCTACTAGAGCTCAGATAAGCCAATATTAAAACACATTTATGCATGAACAACTAATAACTAATAATTGAAAGAAATTACATGCAACTCTAGAAACCATTTCTTAATTGTTACTCATTAAAATAAATTATGGTATATTATCCCAATTACAATGCTGAAAATAGAATTTAGCAGCAGTTGTTCTGTCACTTTACCTTTCATTTTAGCTTTTTATGGCAGTTATGTTTTGAAAATAATTTGTCCTAATCAGATGGTGTTATATTTTACCAGCTAGTAGCTACACCTCCTTGCAAGCATATCCTTAGAGAGGCATTGGGTTAAGCATTAACACTTACACTCATTAGAGCTAATTGAATGTTATTGGAGTGATCATGAAGAGTTGTTGCTGTGGTTCAAACAACATACAAATCTATAGATTCTTATAATTGCATAGCTGTCTACTGCCTTATTTATTGTAGGCCATACAGTATTATTCTAGAGCTGATGTTGAAAAATTGATTGAATCTAGATGTAAGCTAAATAGCAAATACTTTGTTATTATTACAGTGCAGGTTCCTCTCGTTCAGTGAACGTGGGTTTTGCAGTAACACCTAAAGCGCTGGGCATAAAACCACATGGAACTTTTAAAATGCTATGTAGTCACACATATGCTCTGTGTAAATGTTGCCTTTACTATAAGATCAGCTATTGGAGACCTCAGTACTACTCCTGAGCATCAGCAGCTGCTTGCCTCACCTAGAATTAGGGACACCCAGCACTAAACAGTATAGGACTCAAGGGAGGAGAGCAAGCCAAATCAGGAGCAGTTTGAGTATCTGCAGTTCCCCAAAGTTATGGGTCCTCGACACTTTCAGGATTTGGCCTGTTTAATGGGAAGGGGTTAGTCGTTTGCTTCAATTCACTAATCCACAACGACTCCAATATAAAACAAGTTCTGGGTCTCTTGCAATTCAGTTACAACTTAACATCTACCTCCTCTTTGTTGTTAAAACCAACGTCTTTGGTGCCCACACCATAACCACACAGGAAAAATCCTATTTCGTTTTAGTCTGAAATGAATTTAATCATTGCGATTATGTTATCTATATTTCAAGAATATGATTCTAGTATTATTTTCTCTTTCTTACGGTTTCATTCTTGCCTTATATTAGTTAATTCTACGGTCTCAAGCTGGCTCTGTAAAGGAGAAATATAACTTAAGGTATGGAGACATCTACAGTATGCAGTGGAATTAGTGAATTTTCTGAAGTGACATCAAACTGAGCTGACAGAAAAAATGACTGAAAATCTTCCAAAGTTTATGGGTAAGCTTCTCCTTTAATAAGCTTATTTATGTTTCTGAAGTAGCATTTGGCACCCACAGGAATGGCTATACAATTGTTATAAGGGGTTTCCGAAACAGCTGCTGGGTGGGTGGAGTTGGGGATGTTGGAAGACTGCTGTCCTCTGTTCCCTTTTGCCATGATCTCTGCTTATTATCAGCATGATTGCATTACTAACTCTGGCCTGCAAAGTGTGAACTTTTGGGGCTAATAACAAATGTTTTCCTCTTTTCACCCCAGCTTGAAATGTTTGTCTCCCTTCACCGGTTAAAAGAACATGTGTCCTTCAGGAATGTGTGGCATACAAATAATTAATGCTTGTCAAGGGAGGGAAAAGGAGAAAGGGGACTAATCCAGTGCACATTTAAAATGAAAATGGGAGTCAGAGACATTTGGATTAGGCCCAGGAAACATAAAAGTTACAAAATAATTTCTGTTTTCAGTGGCATTGTAAACGAGGATGTGTCTCTTGCCTTGTTTCTGCTTTCTCTGGAGGAGGCTGTACTACATAACGGAACAAGTATTTTTTGTAAGTTGAAGTTTAGAGACTTTATAGGACAGAATATCTATCTTTTTGCTTCACTTATTGTTTCTCTGAGGGATTGCTACAAAAGGAAGAAAAAACCTTTCTACCAGACACTCTCTGTCATTTAAGTTATCTCCTTCCACCCATAGTACTATTTTACAGACTGAAATAAAAAGTATAGAAAAAAGCTGGTACCATTAGATGAACTCTCTCAATCCCTGTTTTACTTCTGGTTCGTTTTGTTGGGTTTTGGTTGGGTTTTGCGGGGGGGTGGGGGTGGGGACGACGACAACACCTGGGAAGGTCATTGTTGTTTATTTGAAGTTACTAAATTTTTGTTTTACTTGTGTTCAATATAGATTACTGAGACTGAAAAGTGAGGAAGCCTGGAAAGAAAAGGAGGAGCCTGGAAAAATACAGGCAAGAAAAAGATAGAAGAAATGAGGAAAAATGGAGAGGGATACACTAAGAAGCTGAGGTAAACAAAAGTGTCATGAATGCATCTATGTGGGTGTGAATTATTAAAACACTTACATTCCCTCTCTTCTCAAAAATATCCCCAAACTTTCTGTTAATTGAATACATTTCAACCACTGAAATTTAGGAATTATCATAATGAAGAGTTAAGGTTGATCTCCAGCTGCACCATCCCTGGTGTCTAAGCTGTGTGGTATGCTCTTTAATTACACTGTATCTTTGTAATTTTTTCTACAAGTTTGTTATGTTGTCTAATGCATTGAATGGGATAAAGATCACAGGATGGTCACTGTTCAGCATCCTGAATGATGAAGATACTAAATTATATTCAGCTGTGAGTTTTCCTCACTTCCATTACTATACACAATTCATATCTATTCATTATTACATTGCTACTCCTTCTCTTAAAGGAGGCTCTGGGAGTCAGGGTGATTGGGGCTTGAACTATGAGGTTTCCACTGATTTTAAATATCTGATCTGAGACACACAGGATCTAAATTTTCAGGCGTGTCAGGTCCTGCTAATGACCTTTCAGCCACATCTGGTTTTCTGGACAGTTTGGTCTCTTGTCTTTTCTGTTGGAGAGACAGACAACCATTGTTTGAGTACAAAATACAATACAAACAGCCAATATATCCTTCTACATCTGGTCATAGTCCAGCTGTTGAGCACATAAACCTTTCCCAATTATAAGTGCTGCCTTCCACTTCACCCTGTGGTACATGCAAAAGGATGACTTTGGTTCCATATTGCCACAGTGGCTGGTTTTGTCGCTTGTCCAAGCAGTCAGACACAAGTTACTGTAAATAAGGCTTTTGCTGTGCAGGAGTCTTCTCTCTTTTTACTCACTTTTGCTGAGAAGTTCCCCGCTTCTCCAAGAGGGGAAGTGGTTGATGTTAGGTCCTCAGATCTGAAATAACTGGCTACTGAGCTTGGCTCATGCTGTTTTAGCAAAGTCAGTATTTTAAGTTGTCTTTCATGTATTCAGGATATATATGCTTTTGACTTAGTTCTGTCTATTGGTCTTCAGACCTTTAGAAAACCAGACCTCAAATCTCTGAAGTGGAGTACCGTAAAAGGAGGAATATGAAGTAGCCACTAGCGGAAAAGCGTGATTTAAATTAATTCCCTGAACCACAGAATAACTATATGACACAGAGAAGGCATTTTATACACACATGCACACACATAAATTTTTCAGTATGCTGCTTAGTTGCTATTTAACCAGAAGTTAATCCTTTCCTTTTCTTGATAACTAAGCCCAATGTACTAGTCCAATACTGAATTCCTCTAGCTCATCACACTCACATGTGCTGTTTCTATATGTGTTCCACTCAGGTCAGAGATGGAATAAAAAGAACTGGTTTTCATTACATTTACAAATTGTCATTCAGTTCCCGGGGAGAATGGAAGCGTGATGGCAGTTTAATGGGTAAGGAATTGTTCACGTTTCTGGTACTGCTAATAGAATGTGTTATATTAATGGACACATTCCAGTACAAATAAAAACAGGATTCCAGTGCAGGAGTTTTAGAATAAAATGTGTTTCAAAATTACTTGATACTCATCCCCAGATTGAATTGCTGCTGAAATGAGATTGAACAGATATCTGCAACCTTATCTTCAACCCTGTGTGTGTATAACCTGTACGGCACTAAACCAAGCATTCGAAATATCAGTTTAATGCTAGAATTTGCTTTGTTAGACCACATTAGGTTGCAAGCAGCATGTTCTAGAGTAGCTAAATGCTAACTTCAGCATGCAGTGGTCCTTGTGTTTGCAGCCCTTGGATTTAAAGAGAAGAAAATGTTGGATCTCTTCCTTGTAATTTTAACTGCTGCTAGAGGAACATCCCATTTCGGTTAGACAATTGACATTGGTTTAGACAGAAAACCAGACTGGAGAATGTAAAATGCTGGTTTTTCCTTCCTTTTTAACATATCCTGCTGGCATAGTTACTTTATAACCAGTAGATACTTGGTCAAGTTAGGATTAGGATGGAGAAAAGAAGATTCTGTGAGACCAAAGACCAAGAGCTTATTAAAGTAAGAACTTGGTCAGTACCCGTCAAGGGAACTGCACAGCATTACTAATCCATAGATACTGCAGAAAGGTACAAGAATCCTTACAGAAAACATCTACCTACTTAAATAAAAAGGACAGTTGGTTGGGGCAGTAGAAACGTTGGAAGCATGGTACAGTATAACTCAAATTGTACTGTGGCTTTAAATTAGTATTAAAGCAAATCAAAATTGCATTTGCTCTGAACTCACCTGCTGTCTGTCCAAAGAAACCCACAACATGGCTTTGATATTACACTGGTGCCACTTTTCCATATCCTCTTTGCCATTGGAGCTGGCAGAGATTGTAATTTCGCACTACTGCCATCAACAGACTTTTCCCCTTTAATAATGGCAAAATTCTGGTTGTTACAATACACTAAGTTTACATTATCAGCCCTTCTGTAGGTAGGTTCTGCAATCTCCCACAGAACAGGACTGTAGCTTTCTTCCCCTTCTACTGCACGTTCTTTTTCTACAGGTGCTTTGCCACACACAAATCTTCCTGCTGCTTTTTAGCAGAGACTGTTTCCAAAAGAATCCCCTTTTTTCTTTAAATTATGTGTTAGGGGAAAGGTAAGCATACAAAAAAGAAAGTCAAACTCCTTTCTAATCTTACTGCAATAGACCTTTAATGGCTTTTATCATTTCAATACTGGAAAACAAATGTTAAAATTAGAGTAACCGGAATTTAACCTCACAACACTGCTGTAAGGGGCGTATATATTATTATCTCCATTTACCAGTGGTAGCCTGAAGCATAGATAGATTTTTTTTGTGTCTGGCCCAAGGTCATGTAGAAATGCTGGAGCAGAAGTATAATTAGATGCAAGATCTTCTGAGTTCTAGTCTAATACTTACTAGCTATCCTTTCTATGCCATTAATGGTAATGGGAGGCATTTATACTTACCTAGGAGAACACTAGCCTGAAGAAATGTTTTTTTTCCAGGCATGGCAGGCTAGAATCTTGTACTTTCTGTGATGGCTCCTCTTGGCCTTAGCACACAGTTAGCTAAACTTGTCTGGGTTTAACCTCAGTAATAAAAACGTCAAAGAGGTTGCAAAGTGAAATTCCGCTCTCGGCAGTGCCGGCACAGTTAGCATTGTGAGGTTCCAGCTTGCTATTGCCTCAGTGTTCTGGATCACATATGTTCTGTTTAAAAGTAGGGTGGAATTTTCTTCCTACTGGTTTCAACTGCTGGCCTTCCAAGTCCGTTTCAGAAAGAAAAAGTTAAGTCACTTACCAGTGGTCTATGCATCAACAATAACAGAGGTTATGTACGTGATATTTACTGTAGTCAGCTAATCTTCTGGGCCATGAAAACTAAAATGACTTCTTGCTCTTCTGAAGGCTAAGAAAGAGAAGGAACAAGAAAACCCTGATTAGTCAGAGTGTCATAAAGATATGGCAATAGATGAAGTCAAAGGAGATTTGTCATTCTTTTGTCATTGTTTTCTGTTGCCATTGTTATTTGTTTGTCTGTTTTCTGTAGCGGAGCAATGCTTTCCAGGCCTCTGCACTGCCAGAACTGACAGAACACAGGGGGACACTTCTCTAACTTCCTTCATTTGTTTTACAGTATGCAGTTACTGCCGTGAGGTCCGACTAAGTAAAGGACTGAACTACAGCTATCAAAGCTCATATATAAGTTTTCCGTGCTTATACTTTTGACACCTGTATTCTTCATAAAAATGCACAGTTTGTGTGCCTAAGATATAGATAGCTGCTGCAGGGATGTCACAAAAGAAATCAGAACTTCAATTAAAATTTTATAAGAAAATAAAATCAATCTTAGATGGGCAAAATATTTCTTTGAAGCTTCACTAGGTTACTTAAAAAAAACCCTGTGAAGTCTCTGTATATCACAGGAATCTCTTTGTATTGCAAAAGATTGCCACTTACATGGAAATGAGATCTTTTATTCCAGCACAGCAAGTGATGCAGTTCCACTCACTGATACTGTGCCTGAAAACATCTCTATAAGATCTTTCTGAGATGTGAGGTAGTATTAAGGGGTGGGTTTTGGTGGGTTTTTTGTTGGTTTGTTATTTTGCTGTTGTTCCAGTGACATGACACATCATTAAATTTATCACTATGCTAAAATATCTCTCTCCACGTAATTGGTAATGGTAGCAAAGAGGGGACCAAGCTCTTTGTATAAGACATACATTATACACTAAATAAAGGTTGTTATAATCTAGTTGCTAATAAAACTCCACAGGAAATCAGGTGAATCACATAATTTATTTGTCCTTGCTGAATCCAGAGAGAAAGGACATAATAGTTTTGTATAGTAATGTCATCCAATAGATGGCAGTATCATCTTTATAATAAAATACTTTTTTTAGCCAGTACAGAGACATTTGGGATGAATTTCAGCTTCTGGCTGCCAATTGACAAAAGAAATATGGGACTTTTTGTTTTAAAAAGTGGCATTATAGGAAAACATAGCAGAGAGCATCGTTTTCTAATGGGACTTTTGTCAGTTCTACTTAATACAATCACAATTTTGTTCATTGGGAGTATTGCTCTTCTCACTAATCAGGATTAAAAAGTACAGCTTGAATGGTTCCAAATGATCATTGATTCCTGACTATAAAAGACTTTGTTTCTGTTTATTGAACAAAAGCTTAGAAAGAGGAAAGCTCAACTCTACTATTAGAGTTAGAAATATGTATGGAGATAGCGTACATGCATGTGAACAAACATGCCCGTGCACACACACACACGCACACACACAAGTGTGCAGTCTTCAAGCTGTCAATTGAGAAGAAACATCCTTTTCTATAGGAAAAAGTGTTTCTAAATATACTGTTGTTGCATAGCTATTATTTTGGAAAGAAAGATGAACAGATCTGCATATGAATGCAAGTTCTCATGCTAGGAAAGATGAATCTATCTAGGTCTGAATTCTTGCATTAGGCAAAGATGAACACTAGAAACATGAACACTTCAAGATCAGAGATAACTCCAATTATGAATAATTTATAACTTTGACAACAACAATTATTTCCTAATTTAGAGGAAAATTGAACGTTAGGTGACTGATCTTCAAATTTTATTTGAGGAAAATACTTTCCTTCAAACTCATTGACCATTCTGATTGCCAGTTCTGCTATATTTAGAGCAAGAAAGATATCTTCTTTGGAAATATAAACAAAGGCAATTTTGTGATCACTTTCAGAATAATCTCCTTTTTCTCAGATTGAAAAAGTCATTAGTTCACTAGGTGCTTTGTCTTATCTTATGTAACTATTATGGATGCTTCTAATTTATGATTCAGAAAATAACAGAAAGTGATTACCAGAACCACCCCACCACAGACACAGATGAGAGTGTTGTTATTTTCTCAGTAATAACCAGACTACATAACACAGACTATCAGTCCATTCTACTGAGTATAATTATTACACTTCAAATAAATACAGCTATATATGTAGATCTATATATGTTTCTTTATGGTTCCTAAAATAGATCAGCAGTATTTAAAGGCAGTTAAAAAAATTAAACTTTAATTTGAAAATTATATTACTCTCTATCAGAAGAGCAAAGCTTTCTGTTCAGCATATCCCGTGACATTTTATGTCCTTCCTCCACCGAAATACCTTGACTTTCAACAGGGCACTTTGCATTAAGCAGAGAAACCCCTATGCACCCATAATTACAGACAGTTGTTAATTATTGTAAGTAGTGCATGATTTTGGAATAATTAAAACCATGAAATCCATTCTGCAATATGATTCTGATTTGAAAAAGGAATTTTTAAATTATGATAACTCAGATGAAAATATAACCTCTCTTATTGACAAGTTAAATCACATAAAGCAAGGAACAGTTGGCTGAAGTCTGTTTCCTTTTTAAATGTTCTCTAAAGAATTGATGAGCTACAGTTCAAATTGATGCTTGATGCTTAATTAGTCATGTATGGAATTACTATGCAATGATTGTAGCAACATGTAAACTATTAGCTAGTACATGGTATGTTCTTTAAGTTTATAGTGTAAGCATAGGAAATAAAAAAGGCAGTCAGAAGCAAAATGAAACTCAGATTTGTGAAATTCTACAAATATGTGGTAGAGAACCTAATGACTGTTCAGTTCCTACCCCCATCTTCCAGGAAAGCTATGGTAAAAATACTAATGAGCAATTGTAATTATAGAGCAACAGAAAGACTAATGTGGGAGGAGACTACAGTTCTTTTACTGAAGGTGAGGGGAGGACATGAGCAGATGCATTGGGGACTATTTTCAAATGTGCTTGCCTTGTTGTATTAATTTCGGTATTGAGGGGTGTGTCTGTCTTCTTGCACTCTGTATCACTGTGGTTTTATACAGGAGCAGTTGAAGACACAGAATGGGGGTAAATCCTTCAGCGAAAGGGAAGGGAAAAAAGAATAGTCTTGCAGAGACCATTTTAGCTCCCCAAAAGGTCCCTGAATCAGGACAACACAGAAAGTGGTAAAAAACCCATTTGTTTTCAGTTCAAGAACTGTACCTTCAGTGATGAGTCTCCCAGGAAATAAAAGACGTGATGTAGGACTCTATTTGTACAAAAAAGTGAGGGTAATTGCTTTGGTTGGCATTGATCCCACCAAATTTTAAGTACTTAATTGAGGATCCTAATTAAGAGTGTAGTTGTCCTAGGTTCTTGTATAATCAATAGAGAGAAGCTTCTAGAGGGCAATTCAAGTCTTGCATTAACTCAATCACTGCAGGAGTAGCAGTCTTTCTCCGCTGAGTCTTAATCAGCTTTTTACTAACAAATGTTAGTTAGGTTGCTTCACATTAGAGAGGATGAGGGTAGACCTTTAGTTTTGAAAACCAGACTCTTGAAGTGGTTCATTTTTTCTTTTCATGCCATACAGGAAATTGTTCTTTCCTCCGTCTGCCTTTTCTGCTACTCTTTAAATTGAGCTGCTCTTCATGTTTGGGTGAATATACAGAAATCAAAACATTTGACTCAGAACAGGATTTCCAAGGAGGAAAAAAAAAAAAGGAAACAAAATTGCAACATCAGTCCCTTAATGCAGCCGAAGAAGTCCATTCTTTTCTTGAAGACCTTTAGACAGAGGCATGAAAGGTAATGGACCACCTACTCTCTGTCTTGAACTGAGCGCTCTCAGGGTATTTCATCCTTAAAGCAATTTGTGGTGGTTGTTGTTTTCTAGGAATGTTGTCATTCTGAGTTATATATGCGCACTGAACTCTCTCTCGCATTCGCAAACATAACCTCACTGCAGATAATAACCTGTGATGGAGTTATTTGCTATTTTTGAGCAATTACTTTAATAATTTCTTGTGTTCCCTGCTCCAAATTCCTTGCTGTTATCAAAGCACAGAGAGTCTCAGACCTCAAGACAGGAACTGCAGACAGACTTGATGAGATACTGACATCCATCTCAGCTCGATGTTCAGCTGATGAGATCAAGAATTTTCTGTTCCCTGCCTTTAGCACCTAAAAAGAACTTCAGGTTTGATGTGAGGTTTTTGAATTGCTTGGACCAGGCTGGGCTTTCACTCTAAGGTCTGGCTTAGGTTGCTTAAAGAGGTACAGGCATTTTTTTTTTCTTCCCCCCTTAACAAAAGAAACAGAACATTATTTTTAGATGCCTGAAGGGTTGGCTGTCTGACTCACAAACCAACCCATGTAATCAGCTTCAGAACTTAATAACATTGTTCAAGTGAACAGGGATACAGGCTGCAAGATTAAAGAGAGTCAAATGCACATAACAGCTCACTTCAACTCTGCAATCAGACAGGTAATTATTATTTCTCAGGATGCCATAGTCCAGCAATTATAAAATTTAAATATTAATTTTAGAAGTCTTAATTATAGCAACCAGAATAGTTCTGTTCAAAATAGTCCCAAAAATAACCTAGCAAGAAGTTAATAGCAATTTACCTGATTGAGGAACAGGTAGAGATTTAATTAGAAATGGAAAATGCAGTTTGCTTCTATTTGCATAGTAAATAGAAAAAGAACTTGCTCTTTTGGGGGAAGTTTTTACTTGTTTTTCATTATGGAAATAATAGGTTATCAACAAATTCACAAAAAATACGGTTCAATTGATGAACATAAACATATGATTTGCATTGATTTATGCCTGATCTGTGTCTATTTTATTTATCTGTAAATATCAGGTAAATAGATTACAGTATGTAAACAAAGATTTTTTACAGTCATCCATTTTCTGATGTATGGGAATAACATAGTGTGCTAATTTACTTCTCAATGTAAATCTCGTTTTAATCACGCCCTTCACTGGGAATTAGATACTACGTAGTTTTCTCTTTTTGTCTCCAACAGTGGTTGTGCAGCGAAAGGTCACATGCTGGTTCTATGGCTAGCACATCCAGCGTGGTTTCATGTCTTCACACTGCTGCTAAGGAGCTGTCTATGCTGACTCTCAACAGCAACCCGATTGAAATGCATTACTAGTAAATTCAATGGTATTACCAACAGCACTAATCCGGAAGACCACGCCATCATAAACACGTAACAAATAAGGTTCATTGATTAAAACTGTAGAATTTAAAGACTGCAGCTGTGATCTGGTCCGACTGTGCCAGGTTCCATAGACCCTGCTGTGGAGACTTCACATTATAAATAGACAAAACAAAACAAGAGCATATACTCCCCATTTTACAAAATGGGAAAACCAAGTCATATAAAATTTAAATAATTTGTTTTACATCCCGCAGAAGAACATTTCTTGATCCTTTTCTGAACTACACTGTTTCACTTAATTCAGATCTTTTGCCCCTTTCATGTGCTATATTGAACTGTCAGTCATTTTCCTTCCCTTCTTTACTGAGCACAGAACATGAGCGCTTCCTTTTTTTCTCTCTCCCCCCCCCCCTTTTTTCTTTTTTTTTTTTTTTTTTTTTTTCCCCCCAGTTGTCAGGATTTACCTTTCAGGATGTCATTCACAACCCAATGACCCCTTCTCTGAGTTACCAAAGCTATTATATGTCTGAGCTGGTGTGAGAATTGTTGCAATACTTCACATTAGTCTTAATTTACCTCTTTGATGGATACAGGGAAACTGTTTTATGATAAATGGCTTGTATCCATTAATCCAGTGTAGATGTTTGCTGTACAGCAGAGAGGATACTGAGAATCTTATACTGTTAGAGTTGGTGTTAGGTGCTCACTCAACAGTTTAAGTAGATGCATATTTATTTGCCTGTGTTACCCAAAGAGAAACTTGAAGGAAAATGATTTTATTGTTCTTAGAGAATTTTCTGAGCTTAAAAATTCAATACTGTGGGCTTGGAGGTAGAAAAAAGAAGACCAAGCAGATTAAATACTTTCTAGCTTGGCAATTTTTTTATTTTACTGAGACTGGGATTGAAGTATTTGCTCCAGGAGGTAATTACTAAATGCAAGGTAGAATAAGACTTGAAGAGCGTGAGAGAGAACAGCAAGTGGGGGACACTGGAAAAATGAGGTTCAGTCCTCAAAACTAAATCACCTTCTTTGTGCACTAACAATAGACAGCTGGGCCTTCTGCATTGCTTTTGTTCATCATGACCATAAATTTTATTCTGGGCATGAGGTATTTGGCAGATTTTAGTGATTGAATTTCTTCGTGAATGAACAATTTCTGATGAAAACGTTGAACTGGAGAATTTCTGACTGGCTGTAGGCACTAGAGGGAGTTACCTCAGATCTATATGGTATCAGTATACTACCCAGCAACCATGCTCCACCCTTAAAAAAACAATGGTTACTTTTTTTGCTGCAGCTGAATTAATCAGCAAAGATTCAGTGGAAATGGTGGCAGTAAATTGCATAAGCTGTGTGTTGCCCCAAGCCTTATCTGAATTAATCTTCTCTGAGATATGTGTCCTGAATTTAGATCACCATACTGGCCTTTTTTTGTAAATACTGTAGAAAATGTAGAATACAAATACTGTGTGGAATAGAATTTCAAAATAAATGGTCTGTTGACTCCTCTTTAACGCTAAACATGCCTCCTAAAAATAGAAGGAACCTTTCATGGTTTTGGAAATGGCTTTTCATGATCCCTGATAAATTATTCCCTCTTTCTGGAAGAAGAAACCAAGAGAATGTTGTTGATTGCCATCAAAAAGTGGTATGCTTTAAAATTTACACCATTGGTCAGAAAATCACTTCGGGACTGAGAAAGCTGCATATGTTACCAAGATTAGTTTACATAGCTCTCACTTACAGTGGTATCTTATTTTATACAGGTGTTGAAACAACTCAGCAATGGAAATAGACAGAATAAATATACCATCAAAAATAAAAAAGGAATAGTCACCAAAACCCAAACGGCTTTCTCTGACAGTGCCTGAATGTACCATCTGTTTGCATTGCATTATAAATTGATGTAGAAAATTGATATGCAGTGCTATTTCTGGGTAGCTTCTCATTTGCATTTGCTTTTGTTAAAAATGGGCCGAACTGAAAACCATCACACTGAAACCCGCCAGACTTTGGAAGGAAGCGTTCAAACCAGCCTGGGGTGTTCCAGCCCAAGCCTGGATCCACAGCTAAATGGTGCAGCTGCCCACATATGTATAGTGTGCTAAACCACAACTTTGGATCTAGACACCACACAGCTTGTCAGATGTTCAGGCTCCTGATCCAAATTGTCCACTTTTATTTAGGACTGTAACAATTGAATCATTATAATGACATAAGGCTTACCACCTAGCTACATTAAATAACCATATAATCAGTTAACTCAGGCAGCCAATGTGTAATAGCAGTAGTATGGTTACTTTCAAGCAATACCAAGAATACGGACTCAGTCATCTTTGACTTAATATGTGCAGTACAATGAAATCTCTAAAACAGAACAGGGTAACAATTTGCCATGGCCATGGTTGTGATTAATCTCAATGTAAATCACTATCCCAAAGTAACATTTCATCCTACGGCTGGAGGAAACTGAGTTACAGCTTCCTAACCCTGTATTATAGTCCAAATCACTCGCAGGCAGAAATGGAATAGCCAAAGAGCTCCTCAAACCTAAGCCGGTGACATATTGTCTCTGTTGGACTCTATGCTGGGCAAGAACAGATCTAAATGAAACTCCTCCCTGACATCCACTTCTTTCCCTGCATGACCTGTATTGGAGAGGCTTAAGAGACAAGAGGTGCGGGAACCAGCTCCAAAAATGACGTGTCTATGGTGGATATGTCTATCCCCATGATCAGATGTATTTGTGAAGCAAGCATTTACATGATTTTGCTTCACAGCACAAGGAGCTTTGAATGTCTACTTTATTCCAAAAAGCTACATGCCATCTTTCCTGCTCCCTAATGATTCTGAAATAAGATTCTTCTTTGGTTTAGCCCTCTCCATTCATTATTGCATTTATTTTATGAGCTTCTGGAAGGAAGAGAAAGGAGAATTCAGCAAAGATTGAAATTTGCTCAAAGAAACTTCTTGTTTTACTGTTTGAACATACTGTTGAGTAGGGATGCTAGAACCAGTGTGAACGCAAACCTTGCTGTGCTGTGTATTTGTATTTCTGGAATTTAGAAAATTTTCATTCAAAATTACAAACACAGACAAGGCTGAGCTTTTCTCAGAACTGTGGGATACAAAGTGAAGGATTGTCTGCACAATTACCGAGAGCCATGGCAATAATATCCACACCTCTGCAGACCAGTAGGAAAGGTAATTTTGACGGCAGGCCAGCAATGTAGAAGGGATGTGGGTTCATGCTGACTTACCACAGGAAAATTTGGATCCATCATTCCACATTCTGGGCTTGAGCAGCAGCCTGGGAGGCACTGGGTATTAAAGCCAGCATGTGGCCCCAGACTAGCAGGAGGAGCAAGGAAAAGGAAAGGTTAATTTGTCTTCCCTATGTTCTCCACCCTCTGTCTGTGTAGAGCTTAAATACTTGGGTTCTAGGTTGTTATGTTATAATATTTGCATTATATGTGATAATGTGAAAATCCAGATAAATGCATAAATAATAGATATTTGAAACTCACTGCTTTCCATTTAGTAAAAGATGCTCGTTAGTTCTTTATATTACTTGTTAATGAACTGGAACTTTTTCCTTGTAAAAATCTCAACTGGTATTGCTTGTCGATCAAGCCACTGCTTTTTAAAATGTTGAGGTCAGAGCCATCAAAAAGTTCTGTATTAATTACATTATATTTTTTTCGTTATGTTGCGTTATGCCTTGCTGACAGAATGCCAGAGAAGGAAGAGGTCAAAATTAATATATTTACTGAGAAACTGCAGAATTAAGCCTGCTATGCATTTACTCTAAAGAACCTGTAAGTATAGAAGACATAGTGAATCTGGAAGCGGAGATACAGTGAATGCAAGGTAAATTTAGCATTTGTTGTAAATATCTAATGTTACTCTACCTTTTTGACAAATGAAGTCTAAAGGGTATATCTTGCAAAAAAAGAAAGTATAGTCTCTTTGTTCTGATTGTATATAAGGTATTGGATAACAGCATGAATATTGCCATTAGGAAAAAGCAAAAATACCATGGTATAATGAACACAAATTATTGTAGATAAATTGGTAGTATAATTTAGCCGCAGGTTTGTGACAATACGAGGGACCTCAGCTGTTTGTCTTAAGGCTGTAATTCCAAATGGTGTTGAAACTCCCGTTGATTTTAATGTTGCTTATGTGTAGCTGAGTCACTATCAGCTTTTACACCACATTGAACTTGCTGCAGGTGTTCTTTCTAAAACTTGTGCTTTATAATCTACTTTCTGGACAGCATAGTGTATGACAGCATCAGTGTCAGTCTGTTTGCAGTCTATGAGATATATTCCTTTTGGGGAATTGTACAGTCCTATTTCAGTCATATCTATAGGGACACAGACGCTGTCTGCTGCAGAAAAGAACTTGGTGATATTTCTGCCTGCTTGTAAAACTGTGTTTGTAATCACAGGTTGGGGCCTGCCTTGTGTCTTTACCGTGGCTTGCTCTTGCTTGGTTGTATCCCCTGAAGCGTTTGCACTGGCATATCTGAAAGATGTGAATATCAGAGAAAGAACTTGGTTTTGCAATGACTCTTCTCCCTGCACTTAATAGTGCTTTCTTTTGTAGGTACACTGGGCAGAGGAAGTATAAACCAACCTTAACAGACCTTTTCCTCTTTAGATTGTGCACTTTTCCCTTGTTTGAATATTCTGCTTCAGTGCTACCACCTAGGTTAGCTACCACCTGAAAATGAATGGATTGCTCGTGATTTCCAGGGATTTAACTCAAACTGCTAGTAACCCTTTGGGGGGACAATGGCACACAGATCTTGTGAACATTTAATTAAATCACATTTATTACATTAGTAAGTTTTCAAATGCTGTTGGATCAGAGAGCAGGAAAATTATAAACTGTGAAACTAAATAGTTCTATTTACCATTGCACATACCTGGCTGTGAGCTTTGCAGACTACCTAGACATAGGCTCAGGTCAGTATAAGCAAAGGTAGCAGGTTACAAGTTTTCTGAAAAGAAATGCTCTTTCATTTCCCTCTCTTCCTTTTTTTCAAAATGTTAGTTAGCAGGGCCTGTGAAATTTTGCTTTGTAGACCATAAAATTGAAAGGAACAAACCTGGTACCTCATCACAGCTTGTATGGTCAACTGAAAAGTTATTGAGGCTGAAGATATAAAGGACTGGATAAACAGGATTTTTTGTTATAGAGGAGTGAATGAATTCAGAAATCTACCTGAAAAATGGCAAAACACCCAATGAAAAATTCGTACTGGATGTATGCGCTTTTTATAAATATTCCTGATTAGGGATTTATTCAATTAAATACAGTATGGACACTGCTGAATATACTTTTGAAAGGACTGAACATCAGAAGATCTTTTTTCCCCTTGGTTCTTTGTAAAGAGCACAGGGAACTGTTAGGCGTTTAAATGTATAAAAATGCAAGCCTATCTAGTTTATTCGATAAACACGAACCAGTTTCCACCCCCCTTTTCACAAAGTCCTACAATAATCAATAACTGAATGTTGTTAAGAACTCATTTCTCAATAGAGAAACAAAGTACAACAGAGAATAAATTAATTGTCCAAGGTCACAAAAAGAATCAGTGACAGAGATGTCAATGAAATCAATGCGTTGCAGCTTCTTTTTATAGGCTTAACCTGATACTATCCTGAGATCATGCAATATTTGGTCAAGAAAAAACTTAGCCACATTTCCTGCTCCAGATTTTCTGTTATAAAAATGGTAGCCATATTATGTTAAGGACTCAGAATCTGTAGCTTGTTAGAGATTTTCCTCCTCAGCTCTAAAAATAAAACAACTTTAAATCAGTGCTAAAGTAACATTAAAGTGGTATTGATCCTATTGAACAATGAAAGTGTATATGTTTGTGGTTATCTTATCCATCAATAAAATGTATAGACAAAAGAAGCTTGCAATCCTCGTAGCTGTTGACAGAAGCAGGAAGAAAGCATTGCCAAAACAGAGACTTTTTTTTGATCATTTATAAGCTAATATCTTTCAGGGGACTGTCAGTCACTGTTTCACCTCGAAGATATAGATGTGGAAGGTTTGCTGCCAACTGATGAGGAACTGCCAATGTATTCCTCCCTCTTGCATGCGAGCTTCATCAACTTCTGGAGTGCCCAGCAGCTGGGAATAGCTACTCAATGCTGAAAATTCAAAATAATCCATTTTCCTCTTCAGCAGGTGTTTTTTTCCATTGAGCCTGCAAAGGAGTTGGAGAAATAAGATCTAAAGTAGATATATGTCAGGCTGAAATAATCTCTACAATGTCTTTAACCATTTTTCCAGCTCCTGAAGATCTCGAGACACACACGCTATCTCTCAAGACCAATATGATGACTCTCCAGCTAGCTGAGAGTATGCCTCTTAGCACTGCAGCTGGCAGTGGCACCCTAGGAAATGATGCCACAAGAATTTACTGCTGTTTCACTCCTGGAGAAGTGATCCTTTGAAAAAGAGGAAGGTGTTTGGGTGTAAAGTTAGAAAATCTTGTACTATAGCCACACTTGTTCTACAGAAGAAGTAATGAAAAAAGATTTCAGTTTTGCAGGCTGTCAGAGTCATAGCTTTTACAAGCACTAAGAGAACACCATGAACTTGAAATCTAGTCATTCTTGGAAACGTTAGAAGCATCTTACCTACTAGAGGGTCTTGTCAGCCAATTTTTGTAGAGTTACAGTTACACTTTCCTATTTTTTTTCTTTCTAACATTGTAGGGAAGGACACACAAAACTACAAAACTAACCTGTTGCATGTGGAGAGAGCAAGTAAAATAACTACACGTAGTCTGTCAACAGGAAAAAATAAATAGAAATAAATAGCCTTTTTAACAAACAAAAAATGGAGAAATTATTTCCTTGCTAATCTCCAAAGTCTATAACAATGTTAAAGGTTGCATCTAATAACATGGGGAAACTAATAGGTTGGCTGTATCTCTTTAAATTTTTCTAGCATCATCTACTGAAAAAAAGTATTTCTGTCTTCCAAAAAAACCTATGTAGATGATAGTAGATTTTGAAATTATGTAGACAAATATGAATATGTCAATGGCCATAGAAGTGAAAGTATTACCAGTCACTGCTTTTGTGATGTCTTTTCTAATGTTTAACCTTTGGGGAATAACTGATTAAATACTAAACTATATCACCTTGTAAGGACACTTTAACAAATCTGTTTATCTTCCAAGGACGTTAATGTGTATAATGCAAGGAAAGAATTCCTAATCTGAACTGTGGGAAGTGCAGGCAGGCAGACATCCGTACCTTCACTCTTTCATTAAAAATTATAACTGGAGACATTATTGGAAAGAAAAAAGCCTCAATAAAGTCTTTCTGTGTGCTGAATGGTAGACACAGCATTTATTGGGAAAATGCTAGACACCTTGAACAGTGCAAATACCAATACAACCTCTATCAGAATAATGTCCATTGCTTTTAATTTAAATTCTTTTGGTTTTGAATCCTGAGTGACTGCCTCGATCGTTATTTTTATACTCAGTCACTTGTACCATGCTGAATGGCTCAAGTTAATATTTTATTTTTATATATCAGATATAATTTATCTTGAATAGTATCATCTAGTCCTGCTTTACTTTGAATGATTTATTACAATATTTTTTCAGTGTTTGATTAGGTGACATTTAACACTGAATTCCAAACCTGTCATATTGCCTCTTTTAGGGATGATCCCAGAAATACTTACAACCAGGCATCATTTACTCTGTGTAGCCCAATTAACTGTGCTGGGAAGATACCTGGTTACAAGCTCTGTGAAATGTTTGTCAGACTAGGACTTTAAATTTTAAGCATTTCAGACCAAAACAGTTGCATAGTGCCATGTAAATGCATAATTCTACTATTTGCACATTATTTAACATTACATAAGTACGCTTTCCACTATATAATACATTACAGATTTCTGAGAGAGAAGACACAGTTGAAAAGTGACATTTCTAGAATCTAGGAAGGGACTCAATCATTTAGCTTCATAGTTTTTGCACAGCTTGTATTTTCATAATCTCTGCAGTCTTTAGAGATGAAGATTTGCTGATATTTTAACTCTTAAATCTCTTCTATTCTTATTGATTGCATTAATGCATTCTTCTATTAGTAAATAATTTCATTTGTATGCTTCATTCACAAAGTATTCATGTGCACTGAACTCTGACCCACTCATCAAATCAAGTGAGCCTGTGTATTAACTCCTTCTATGTCTATTCATAGGTATCATTCTGCCCTTGTACTGCTTAGTGATAATTTGAAAAAGTTGGAACATCGCTTTTATATGCCTTTATGTCATTAATATCAAAAGTAAAGAGGTGGAGACCTTGCCTAATTAACTTCTTAATACCTTCAAAAAGATCTATTAACTGTCTGTTCAATATCTTTGGCCAAATCTCTGCAGTTGTCAAAGGGAGTACGGCTTTGTATAAAATCTGTTGATTTATCCTAGCCAAACATCATGCCCACAGCATCTGCACTGTCTATTTTTTGTACTTCGATGTAGTAGTAAAAATAATTTCCAAGCTAGTGTCCACAGCTGGTTCAGAAATGAATGAAGGTTTTAAATCAGATTCATAAAGACAAGTACGTTTCTGAGGACAGGTGTCAAATTTTGACTAGTTATGCTCCATAGTGGGCTACTAATCATTCGTCACGAGCCTTCTAGCATCTTCTGGTTAATTGTACAAATGTTCATAAGTCTCAGATGTTTTAATTATTTGAGATGGATCAATTACACATCTAAGAATTCCTCCTGGACATGTTGGGGGGGGGGGGGGGGATTTGTTATTATTTGCAAGAAGATTGTCAGCCAATACTGAAATTGAAACAGTGCAGCAACCACCCACTATCCAAATCTGAGAACACATAAACCAAACCATAAGTAGCCTGAAAATTAGTTTTCTAAACTGTTCCAGGAGAGCTTACATGTAGCAAATGTATTAAAGACAATGAGACTTTGCTCATGAACAATTCATAAATCTAATAGAACTAAGTTGGTAACAAATATTATTCATGCAAAAGAGAGTGATAGCTCTATTAACTTCCAGTCATCAAAGTACATGGAAAGTTCTGCATACAGCCGTGCTCTTCAAGTCTGTCCTTATTTGGCTTCTGCATAGTTAAATTGTGACTGAAATTAAATAACCTTGTTTACAGTTTTTCTGGGTAGCCCTAGGCTTTTCTTCATGTAATGAGTATTTCTTGGCTTCTTGAAGTATAGGACTACACATAGAATCATAGAATCTTTTGGGTTGGAAGGGACCTTTAAAGGTCACCTAGTCCAACCCCCCTGCAATAAGCAGGGACATCTTCAACTAAACCAGGTTGCTCAGAGCCCCATCCAACCTGACCTTGAATGTTTGCAGGGATGGGACATCTACCACCTCTCTAGGCAACCTGTTCTGGTGTTTCACCACCCTCATCATAAAAAATTTCTTCCTTTTATCAAGTCTAATTCTACCGTCTTTTCGTTTAAAACCATTACCCCTTGTCCAATCACAACAGGCCCTGCTAAAAAGTTTGTCTCCATCTTTCTTACAAGCCCTATTTAAGTATTGAAAGGCGGCAATAAGGTCTCCCTGGAGCCTTCTCTTCTCTAGGCTGAACAACCCCAACTCTCTCAGCACATAGAGCAGTTCCACAGACCTCCACCATGTAAAACACAGGAGGTCTGTTCTTCTCTCGTGTATTTCTATGGACAGCTTCTGTGGTTTTGCATGTGAGAGTATAAAACCACACTGAAGATGGCTCCATTAGCATGTAGGGAAAATTTAACACTGGGAATTGTTTATGTATTAGCTGCCTTGTCAATTAAGTGCTCCTGATCTTTAAAAGTAGATCAGAACTTTTCCTTTTTCCTATGTTTTTGATACTGCCAACTCTGATTCTTTTCTTCCGCTGTGATTTTGACTGTAAATTTGCTTACCGGTTTTTCTTCCTGTAATGGTTTCCATACAGGTTCTTCTTCAGTAAAGGGAAAATGATCCTCAGTTATTCAAATGTTGTGAACATTCACTGAGCACCATTTTACTCTGTTGAAATGTTCTGTGCTATTTGATGCTCATTTTTAGTTTCATCCATTATTTTTCACTTGTTTTAGCAATCACAGTGATTTATGTTTTCCTTCTGCTTTCCAAATGCTTATTTTAGAGACAGATTTTATTTTTAATATGGTTAAATGCTTAAACTTATGGGAACATATCATGTCAGGGCTATTTTGTATACCCCATTTTTCTGGGGAAATGCGGAATATTTAATCTATCCCTACTCTTCAGCTACTACAGAGTTAATGCAGTTCCTGCATTTTGGTGGTATCTAGAGACCCTACCATGGGTCAGAGCCCAAGCTGTTTTAACTTTCATTTTTATGAAGCGAGGTTTCTGGGCATCCAATCTTGTAAGTCAATTCTTTTACCTTTTGTGGGTTACCTTGGAAATTGCACAGCTTCTAAAATCAGGCCCAGTGCAGAGCCGAGCAGCTCCAGAGGGAACACAAGGAGGGGTTATTCTGTAAGAGAGCACTGCAGGAATGCTCAGAGGGATTGAGAGCACATCTAGGAGAAAAGAACCCCAGAACTAGGGTTGGTTTTTCTAAAGGAGAGTAAAAAAGAGACACACTAACAGTTTTCAAATATGTAGAAGATTGTTTCAAGATCTAAAGGAATGACCTATTTTTCACGTCCACTGGCATACAAAGAAATAATGGCCTGAAATTGCACCAAGGGAGATCAGTTTAGATAGTCAGAAAGCCTTTCTAGTGCCAGGAGAGTTAAGCATTGGAATGGGTTACGTGTGGATGTTGTGGGACTTTCCTCACTGGAGGCTTTTTAGCACAGGTTATGTTAAATATTGTCAGACATGGTTTTCATATAGTTGCTAATGCCATAGGGTTGTGAGGGGGTCATATACAAGCAAGAGGCTGAAGCAGATCAATTGATCAGGCGTAAATACTGCTCAGATATTGAAGCCAGCAGCGCGTATGCCAGTCTAAGCATGTGGAGTGAGTGAGCGTATGGCCTTTGTACTGGCCTTTTACAACTGCTTGCTGCAGATTTCAATTTCAGTTACATCTGGCTGGTAAAGACTATCAAACACGTATATAAATACAAAGCTGAGGGAGGCAAATATTTTTTTAATACCCTTTTTGTTTCTGCAGTTCCTGTAATTATAATTTGATAAGTACATAAATGTGTGTACAAAGTGTTCATTTAGCTGTAGCCTCAATTTGTATAATCTGGATATAGACTGCAGGTCAGCACAGTTTATGTTCTGTCATGATCTGAGTAGATGAAGGAAAAGCTAATAAAGCAAAGATGATGAGGTGAGATATATATATATGTGTGTGTGTATGTATATATTAGCCAATATGACAGTTGCTTGTAGTGGTCAGAAAGTGTATACTTTGGTGTTTTCACATTTTGAGAGACTTGTTGAAATGCATGGCTTAACAGGGCTCTCTTCTCAAATTAGTTGTTACACAGTGAAAATCAAATTTAAAATTCACAAAATTATTAATGGCTAATTGAGGGCTACTGAGAGACGAAAGTGTCCTAGATGGTTGCAAATTGTTGCAGTGTCACTGTCTACCCCTCTGCTCCGATGCTTTGAAATGAGTCAGTAGTCAGCTTTAATTTGTTCAGTTTAATTAAATTCCACCTGAATAAATATGTGTTGCACAAAGCTGAAGGAGATGCTGAAATTTCCTGGATGATGTATGCAGCTGAGATCCAATTTGATAGTATGCAGCATTAGATTGTAAGCTACTCTCTTCCACAAAGGTGAGCACCATATAAGCACTTAAATAATAATTTAGATGAACCTGTAAGGAAAATAATATAAAGAAGGCAAAGCAAAATTGCATGCAGAAGAATATTTTTGAATATGCCGTCATTATTCTTAGAATAACGAAAGTCATCAGTAGACCAGAAGTACATTTCACTTGCAAAACACAGTCCCATTAAGATTAGCAGCTTGTTTACTTAGCCTGATACTGTCCTGTCTACCCATTACATTAATTAAACAACTAGTACTGTAATCAGATAGCACAGTAGTTTCTGCTAAGATGTCTTGCCTTTGGTAGAATGAAATTTATGAATTATATTTGTGTATGTGATCTGTGATGTAAGGAATTCAAATAAAAGCTGGGTCATTGTCCTTCTTTTTCTCACTCAGTGCCAAATGGACCAAAAATACTCGCCCTCTCCCAAGCCTCCTGGCCCACAGCTAACTCATCAGCTGTGAGATTAAGGACAAAAAAAAAAAAACCAAACCCCCCCCCCCCCCCCCAAAAAAAAAAAAAAAAACCAACCACAAGTAAATTAGAGGATTTGTCTAGTTTGCCCAAGGATTGAGTCAGTACATCCTCACATCATGTATAACGCTAGTGGCCCAAAACTCTTACTGGGTTCACTCTCTTAACTGTGTTCTGGCCGGTAACACCCTTCTCAGAAGGCAACAATCAAAATGGGAATTAATTCCTTATAAAATCTTTTCTGAGAGCATTTGATTTACTTACCTGAGATCATGCTGACTGACTAGAGTAAGAGAATGGCATGCCAGTATTTTGGATCACAAACAGTGCAATAATTGTATACAGTTCATAAGGAATAAGCAGATTAACATTACTGAATCTGCCCAACAGTCCATCCAAAGTAGGAGTGCATAGTAAGATTCTGCAAAACTCAGCCTAACTGACTGATGGAAGCATGTTGCCCAACATATCGTACCTGTTTAAGCAATGAAGAAGCATGGATCCACATCGTTCAGGTAACCAGTGCTTACAGAGGCCAGGAGCAAAACTTGTCCTTTCACAAAATGAAATAGATCGTTCAGAAATTCCTCTTCTCTTGTACTTTATTTAACAATAGTAACTCTCCTTCAGGAGCTGCATAAAGTTCATTCTCTTGTATGAATTTACAATACATTACTGTAACTTCTAAATCAGTGTAATTATCTGAGCCCTTCCTTGCAGGGAAATTCACATGGACTCCATTTCCTCTCTACATGCTCCTAAGGTAATATTCCTTGTTACTTTATTTAATTTCACTGATTCATATGTTCAGCTCTATACCTTTCTTTTTCCTGAATCCTTGCTTTGCAAGATCTGTTTGGCCTAGGACAGTCTTCCAAAGGATATACATTATTGCCTGAAAGATTCAAAGCATGGCTGATAAAAAGTAGTGGCAGAAAAAGTAGTGGCAGATAACTGACTAATGATTTCAGAGATTACTCCCACTATATACGTTTTTCTAAATTCCTGTAGGCAAGAAATTTCTGTAGTGATTGAGACATAAATAATTAAGTGTTTATTATATTTTCTCATTGTGGTGATACTTTCATTATAATGTTAAGTTAAAACTTGCCTATAGTTTTACTGAAATTTAGAGGTAATCACAACTGTTTTCATATTTATAAAATTCAGAAAATTTAACACCTGTTGCTTTTGTTCTTGAAAGAGGTGTCCCAGATAATGAAAGTTTTTTCACTTTCTGACATAAGACGGAGCCTAAGATATGAAAAATGATTGTGTTGCTATAAAATCACTTATGTATTTACATAAAGATACCAATTGTGGATTTAATTTTCCTCTGATTTTCTAGTTTATCTTCATATGTGAGAGGCTTTCGAAATCATGATTGGTATAATCACATAAAATTTCATAGAAGTCTTTATTTGCATGTGGAAAATAAAGGCCAAATTTAAGATTTGGACAAGTTTGGCCCAAAGACAAGCAACAGACGAGTGTCTCAAAATGGACAGCACTTGTGATAAGCAGAGAGCCAGGCTGAAGAAGGACCTAGGCTACTCACAGATAAGCACTGCAATATCTTATAGATCCTGCTCTGGGATCCAGTGCCTTTAATGTGATATCAAGACATGTTAGAGAGAGAATGCTCAGAATATCAGTTCAGAATCAGCTGAGCAGACACACACCTACAGCCAGCCAATAGCAGCAGTAAGTGCTCCGATACAGCTCAAAACCCACCCTTCTTCCGTCTACCCTTTGCACTGCTGGAAGGTGACTCCATCCAGCTGGGATCCAAAGCCTGGATCTCATAGACCCAGAAACTCTCATCCATTTTTTGAAAGAATTTAATGTGCATTCACTTTTCATTTCAGCAGAGACCAAAAGAAGGATTAGCTTTGATAATGTGCCCAGAGATTAGCAATCACTCTTGGGAATCCACAGACTTATGTTTGAAGGCTCTAATCCACAGATCAAGTCTCCCAGGAAATTTTCCAAACTGCAGGTTTAGACAGTGAGTTCCCCCTTGAGGTCTCTTTAGCTTTCTGAACCTTGGCATTGCCTTCCACATAAATGCCATTCTGCATACGGTGGCACTCCTAGGTGCAATAGGACGCTGAAAAGGAAGAAGTGGCTCCTCCCTGAGTGCTCTGGACTGACAGCAGCTCAGAGGGGAGGAGTATACTGTATAAAAAGGGCCAGTGGGCAAACCCAAAAGGTGTTCAGTTTTCATTTTAAGTTTGATCATATTTGGGGCATTTCTGTAACAAACAAATCAACAATGGTATTATAAAACAGAGGGTGTCATATTATTAATAAGGCATACTTATTTTACCTAAGCTTCATGCCTGGGGCTAAGTAATGACCCCTCTTCTCCTCCAGTGCAAGGTTTTGCAGCCTTTGGGTGTCAAAATCCTAGATTTGAAAAGTTTAAGAAATTTCCTCAGGCGATATGGACTCTGTCTTTAGCCCTGCTACAGATAGGAAAGATTGGAATGACTAATGGAGTAGCTAATGAAGCAAGAAGTGGCTCACTGAAGCACGTGATGGGCCTGATACTGGATAGCCTTGCTATCTAGTTGGATAGGCAATAGAGCCCTATGATTTGATAACCACAATTTGCGGGTTGCTATTACGAGAGGAGGTTGGAAGGCAGCAAGTGCTCTTAATGGTTGCTTCACCAAGAAAACAGCAGAAAGACTTTAAAATATTATTATAGTTTGTGTAGAGAATAATGGGTTGATTTGATTGCTAGTAACAGAGATCAAATTCAATTCCTAGAGTAAAGTAATAAATATTAGGTTTAGACACCATTCAGAGATCAGTGAAAATCAAATTGTATGGGTGCTCAGAGAGCTCCATTTTTCAGTATTTCCTCCCCAAAGGGCTGCAAGCTTTTGCATTGGATTAGGGTAGCCACTCAATCTGAGGCAGATTTAGTTGTTTTGCTCAGGTGGCTGTATTTCTTCTCACTGAGCTACATACTGTTCCCCATTTTGCGACATGACTGTTAGTTTTGTTCTTTATGGAACTATTATTAACAAAAATGAGAAAGAATATATTACTCTGTTTATCTTCCTATTTCTACTTTATTCTCCCCCTTCAATACAGTTTTGTCAAGTCATTTCATTCATTCCTTGAGGAGTAGGGAGAAGGGGAGTTCACTCAGTGTGTCTACTTTACTAACTGGTGTGGGGTTAGATTTGATTTCGTCAGTGATGTCCCTAAACCTGTGTCCACACTGTGTTTTATCAGCTTGAGTTTCACACTAGTTTCCTTTCTGAGATTCACTGGGCATGCTTAGAGAGCTGGCTGCTCTACATGTCTTGTTTGCACCAGGAGGGAAAGGGCTTGGAGTGAGCAGTGTTGTGCTTGAGAGAGTATCATGGGACACCAAGTATGGAGGCAAGACAACCTCTCACTTGAAAGAACCCCTTCATCAAACTAAATTAGTGATGTAGCTGCACCCACTGAGCTCACAAGCAGTTTAATTTTATTTTCCTGGATTTTTGGTTGGTGGCTCATTGCAGTCTTTATCAGTGGCGCCTGGAAACTGAAGATTACCCTTGTTAGTGCCAGTCAAAGCCTGACAAAAAAGAGTTACACTTGTTTGTAATTAGGTGGTCAAGCTCAGCTGGATATATCTGGCACTAATAAAGCCAGAGATGGTAACCAGCTCAGGACAGAATATGTGGAAAGGATAAGGACATGCATTGAGGCACCTGTAGAAACCATAGGGGTGTCAGAACAAAAGAGAAGACAGAGGCTTTATCAGAGGCCAGAAGGATGTCTTGAAGTTAACAGCAGTTAAGGTCTGGCACAAGGATTAGATAAGGACAATGCATGGAAGTAAGTGGCTATCGCTGATCAGTCTGTATTTTCTCTCAGCTGTGTACACTTTTTTGTCCTCTAATACTTGATATAGCAGACTTCACTTGCAGCACGCAGTAGTTAGTATAATACCATACACCTCCACCATTCTGGTGTTCTGACACTTGGTATGTTGTGGAAGCGTTTGAGAGGCATTTTCTCAGTATGGTACTGTCGGGGTTTTTTTCTCCCTCCTCACAGTATCATTCAAGGACTGTTGAAAAAAATGTAGAACATAAGGATCTAATGGTGTTGTCTAGGAATGTGTGGTTCTCTGCAATCTGTGCCCTGCTACTGCAGCTCTGCACTGTCCCGGCAGGCGAAAGGCCAAAGAGCCGTTCTCACGGTAAAAGACGTTGAGGGTTGCACAGCTGGACATCCTGGCTGTTGGGACAGGAGAGATTTAAGACTTGAGTTTCCTTTTCCTAATTTTTTTTCTCAGTCATTGCATAAGGCCCCAACTGAGCTGAAAACACACAGAAAGAGTTTGGGGTTTGTGGCCCGTATCTTTTAACTCCCCAATTGAACCCACCTGGAGACCTCCCAGCATGTACATTTAGTACAGCTGTGTATTGTCCTGCCTGCCTGCCTTCATCCGACACCCCCCCCCGAGTGCAGAGCAGCTCAGTCCTCTGCCAGTGCGTTGCTGGATGTCACTGGATAGGGGCGCGCATAGCTTAAGGAAGGGATCTGAGATGTGGCCCCCCACGTGTCGTAGGTGTGATGTGGGACAGGGTGGGGGAAGCGGACAGAGGGGACACGCGGTGGGGCCAGCCTCGCTGGACAGCACAAACGAGTCTTGGGAGTTCAGGGATGTTGCAAGAGAATCGTTACCAGCTAATTTTAGTAAAGGTCAATGTCTTGTATGTTTACCCCAGTATAAATATATACATCATTACCACTCGCTACTGAAGAGAGAAGTATAGCAATGTTCTAATGCTCTAATTAAGAGAGTAATTTTCTAGCAATGCTTAAACAACTTCCTTACTTTTCTTTCTTTGTAGTCAGTTAATAATTGTGACATTTTTCTTGGCTTTAACTGTGTGTCCCTGAAGGCATGTTAAAGACCCCCTGTGATTAAAATAGTGGGAATCATGTTGCTGAAGTGACATTAACAGAGATACTTATTAAAATTTGGCCCCTGCTGTTTATGGTTTCTCAAGACTATACTTCTTTAGCAAATTTTAAAATAGAATTACATGATGCCTGACAACTAGAATCTATGCTATAGCCCAAATGTTAAGTGAGAATTAGAGGAGTAATTATGGACTGTCATAACACCTGGAAACAGAAGTGATAGTAGATTGTTTAATGTTGCATTTAACAGATCATTGGTTTTGTTGCTGATGTAAAGCAGATCTCTTGGCATACTGTGGTTGTACACAAAATGATTGCATGGCATACTATGCTATTTTAATGTTTGTAAGGCATTTGCAGCGTTTATCTGCTGTACCCACGACTCTGGTGGAAATGTGATGCAACTTCCTCCGAGCCTGTCCACCTGAACAGCATTTTAAATAAATACTCAATGTGACATGTATCAGAAGAAAACAAAATTGCTACTTGACCGCAACCAGTTTACACTTTCTCCTGAATCAGCAGCTCGTGTTTCTCTTGTAACTTATACAACAATTCTGTTTTCACCTCTACTGTTTATCTCCCTTTCCCTTTCAGACAACTGCAAAAGCCAGAAAATGGCCTTTGTGATAATGCCACTGAGATTTAGAGCATTAAAGCAATCTCATTATCAGTTTACATCCCCAGTTGGAAATCGGAGATTGTTCAGCACATCAAACAGTAGAGCGGGGGCATGTAATGTGCAGCCCAAGGGCCAGATGAGACCTGCTGAGTCATATAATGTGGGCTCCAGCTGCCATCTTCCTGTAAGTGAAGGATGGGGACAAAACAGCAGAACTGCTGGCTGGTGTTGCTAATGAACTTGAACCGCTATACGTTATGTTCCATCTGCATACCAAATATGGTTATATGCACTTATAATAAATGTCTATAGTTTATATGCAAATTGGATGTGGCCCTTGGGCTCCTGATAAGTAACCTGCATAACCTTCAGGTCTGTAGATGGTAAGCCTCTTGCTAATGCTGAAATTATTGCATGGGGCTAGGGGCTGCCTTGCAGCGTGAGCCTGGGTTGCTCTTTGCTTAAGAGCAATGGAGGACGACTAATAGAAACCCCTTTAGTTCATCTTCCACGCTAAACTCTTGGGTACATGAGCAAGAAGGGAGGGAAAGAATATTCTGTGGTTCAGACACTCGCTGTATAAATTCTTGCTCCCTCAAACCTTGGATCTTAGCAGCCGTGTACATGTAAAACCCCCACCCCATCAGTGAGGTCCTCCTGATGGGTCTGCAAATGACATTGCATTGTCAAATCTTTATGCTGTGGAAAGAATTTTAATTATTTTAATTACTGTTCCTGAGTTACTGGGAAATAGACTCAGAATCTATCATTATTTCATCCAACTGTGCAAATGAAATATATAATTGATATAAAATGTTTTTGTCATACACAGTTTGAACAAAGATCTATGATAGTTTAAAATTCAGAGGGTTCTTCTGTGGTAAAGTTCTATTAATGCATTCATTAACAAGAAATTACATTACAATGTCTGTGGGGCTTACTTCAGTGAAAGAACGATTTCTTTGTTGGTAATTTCATCTTGATGTTACTCCCCTCTATTCAGCTTCCCCAAAACGACGTTTTTCTAAAAATCAGCACTAATATGGTAGTTAACCTTTCTCAATATTACTTAAGAAGATAATGCTGAGATACAGTCATACAAAGAATTAAACCTTGAAACCTTCTCTTTTACCTACTGTTGTGAAAGTTTGGCTCAACTTCAACCATATTCTTTATTTCACAGATCTTACCTTTAAAATGGCAATAAAGACCTTGAAATTATAAATGAGGGTTGGCTGGCTGACATATATAATGTGAAGATTCTTTTTATATGGAAAGAAGGCACGTACAGGTATTGTTGAAGCATTTGTACCAACTTCACTTACTTTTAGCAAGGTACAGAGTTCTAATGTCATTTTTATTATTTCCTTTGTGATAAAACTAATATTCACCAAGATATGGGGGAGGGGTTATGTGAATCTGCCATCCTGAAAGGTACACAAATAGTTTACTCAAAATACGACTCAATTTTTATTTATTTATTTTTAATTTATTCATTCTTACAAAAAACACCACAAAAGAAATGTCTTTTCTCTTTCTTGGGGATAAAATCTGAGTGTGACCACCCTTCTGCAAATTCTGGCTTTGCTTCGGGAAAGAAATGTGTCTGTGTTATGTCATGGACCATTGGGGAATTATGGATGACAGGTACTAGAAGGTGAACTTCTGCAGTGTAAAACATGGGGAATATGCATTGACCTTGCAGGACCACTTCAGAAGTTGAGGTTAAAGTCCTTTTTTTTTTTTTTTTTTTTTTTTGTATTTGCATCCTGGCAGATTTTATTGCCATAAATAATTTCTTCAGTGACACCTAAAAGTGCAATTGTCTTGAAAATGTACACATTTAAAATTATTAATTCATGTTAGGTCTTATTTTACCTTCCGTTTATGAGCTTAGGGTGGTTTATTTTCTAGCTGTTGTTGACAATCATGAGGGATAAAAACCTACAATTTCCTTACCGTGAAACCTGAAATTCTCATCCAGCCACTTGATTCCAGGAGCTCAGACCAACTATAGAGAGATGCTTAATAATCAAGTCCTAAGAATTGATGTGGTTGCCTCTGTTAGAGGACTTTCAGTGAGAATGAAAATGGTTCTGGTGTATTATGAACTGTGAATGAGTATAGATCCTGTGTTGTCCTAAATCTCTTTTGAGCTGCTCATAAGAACAGACCTTAATGCTATATGAATAAATCAGCTGGGGATTCCTTTCTTCTAGATAAATCCCAGTGTCATAGGGGAATGTCACCTATATATCTAATAAGAGTAATGATACTATATACCACTACATTAGAGTGAGGCCTGCATTTAAATGACCACAGACTGCTCTGCAATGAACTTTAAGGTATAGACAACTTCTGGGCTCTCTGTTGGAACTATCCACGTTATCTGGTTTTAGACTGGATGACACTTCTGATGTACTATGAAAATGGCAACCACCCAACCCCCCCCAATCAACAAACCAAACAAAAAAAAACCAAATAAAAAACCACCCTTTACTTCAGTTCCTAGAGACAGTCTCTGGCAACTGTCAGAAATGTTATAAGCTACAGAAGACTAGGTGAATCGGGGAATCACACTGTTCCTGAAAGGTTATGTACCACCATCTGTAATTAATTCTGATAGAAAAGTACCATGCCACTGAATTTGTGGTCTGAGTATGCAGTCTGCAGTATGCAGACAAGTTGGATAGCCAACTTGCTGCCATCAGTACTCTGCACTGTATTTTCGCTCAGATTCTTAAAACTGAAGCACACTGCATAGTTCTGAGTTAGCTTTTAAGAGGCAGCAAAAATTGGCAAAACATAAAAGACTTCAACTAGCTATATATCAACCAGTCAATAGCATGGTACAAAAAAGCAGAGAGGCATTTTATTAACATTTCAAGCAGTTCTTGCTCTACTATTCTAAGAAGAGGCTAGTTTTTATTTAACCTGTATTAACGTAGGAGTGATCTTGAGAAGCAGCAGTAGTACAGCCACCAAATACAAGAGGCCACATTTTCAGTATGTTTAGCAGTCATGGATGTCACAGAATGAAGTATTGAATGAATATGCCAGTATTAAGAACTGGCATAGTCTACAAGCCCCTCAAATTAAAAGTAAAGGATGCAAATTTCTTATAGATGAACATGCCAGGAAAATAACATTGGGAAAGTCATGTCTGTCTCTGAACAAAGAGGGCTCTTTGAAAGTAAAAATAAAGAGATATAAAAAGCAATAAATACAATGGAGACATCAAAAGAACCCACCAAAAATGATTACATCAAATCAAAAAAGATTAAATATTTTTAAGGTGCAAGACAGATCAAAGGCTTCTTAAAGATATCAAACACGTGAAGCCTATGAGGAAATTACGATGCTAAGAAGCAAAGACAGAAATTAATGAAAATGTACATACCGCCATTTAAAGTGGAAAATGAAATACAGTATTCTAGGGTCAGCCAAAATATTTGGTACTAATAATCCTTTCATCTTTTATTAGCTGAAATTAAAATATAGAATACATAACACCTGAAAATTCATGATATGATTGAATTTGCCATCACAGTTATGTAGAAGAAAAAGCCCAACCTACTAATTACTTAAACTTCTTTGAATGTGAAAATAAAAGTAATGGAGAAAAAGAAATCGATGACAGGATATTTAAACATCGAGAAAGTCTCTGACTTGGATTCAGCAGAGTTGAACTAAGTATTTTACTGGAATAGTTATACTAATGCCAGTGCTGGAGCTTGCCCAAACAGAACTAGCTCAAATATCTGTGCTGTGTGAGGAATATTTTATGATGTAATCATATTGGTGAAAAAACTACATTATGAACCATCTGTTCTGTGAAAATACATTGGTTCACTGAGGTGATTTTACAAAGTTTTATTTTGTAAAATTGTTATTTTCTCTTGCTGCTTCTTACCTAGAATAGGCCTAAATACTGTTCATCCAGGAAAAAAAGATATACAAATACTTACCTGAGAAGGTGTTTTTAAACACAATTTGTCATTCTAATTTTGTGTCCACAGCTTCAAAACCAGGAATTGGAAAGCAAAGGGATAGGCTTTTGAGCTTATAAATTAAGGTTAATGTGACCTTTTTTCCATTAGGTTGTCTAGACTAGGCTTCCAAATCTTTCTCTTTTCCAAGCCCCCAGAATACATCATCTGAGGGTCTTGAAGACACCAGCTAGTTCCTTTGAACTTGCATCATGACAGGGTCCTACTTCATGTTTCTCACTGGGACAATACATGTGGATTCCAGGTTTCTCCTTCCTTCATGGCGTTCTGTCTCTTTTGCTTCACTGGGTATGTGGTTGCTCAGCATGTGATGAAACTGAGTCTTCTGCAAGAACAACTAAAGAACCAGTGTTACTCATCAAACCAATGGTATCGGGGGGGGCAAGGGAGGAGGGGCGTTCAGTTTTTGCTGATTTGGTGGTACTAAGAGTATGCATGTGTTTTATAGACCAAGGAATGGCTGGAGAGGGACCTGAGAGCCAGTCGTGGAGGCTAACGCAGTCTATAATCCTCTGTCTGATAACAACCAGATTATAGCTCCACAATTCCAATAAAGAAACACAAGCGGTATGAAAGTATAGTGAGTATCAATTTGCCCATTATCTCTAATGAAATTAAATAATGCATATGGGACCACATGTTTGAAGAATAAATACATATTAAAATTCTTAACAGTCTGAAGATTAAGCCAATATGATTTTTTTAAAGCTTTCATCCAGGGAAAAATAGCTTACTGCTTGCTTTAAGTAAGATTAGCTAGAAAAATCCTATAGTACACCTAGAACAAAGTCTGAGTGGCAACAGGCAAATATTTTAATGTGGAAAGATTTTTATTGGTTTTAATTAAGCAATGACATTTTTGTTGAATGCCTTAAATCTTTAATTACCGCCCAAAAGCACTGAGCGTGACATGAGTTATTTACTGAGTCACTGTGAAATACAGTTCAATATTTTCTTATAAATACTTCATATAGAAACAACAGAAGGTCCTCACTGGCAACAGCAGTGATTTTTAGTAATATAGGTGTTTCAGGGCCTGATTTGAACCCCAAGGAAGTCATTTGAAAGAATCCCAATGGCTTCCATGGGAGTTGGCTCAGGTCTTTAATGAGCATTAGTGCTTGTAGTAGCTAGAGAAATGTTTTCTTGTGACTGACAACGGCCCAAAACCCAGAATCTGTCACCAAAGGGAAGGTGTGAATATGTGTTGTGGGTTTGGGGGGTTTTTTTTTTGGTGTTTGGTTGTTTGGTGTTTTTTTTTTTTTTAATGGGGTGGGAAAGGTAACACCTAATATAAACCTTGGGAAAAGTTTCAGATGACAACTGTAGCAGCTGCCTGCATGGATGTAATGTAGAACATAACATGGATGAGATTTTCACAGGAATTCGGCACTCTTATATTTCACAGCACTGTTGATTTACAGCCCAGGTCAATTTTGTCATGGGCATGAGACAGACAGTACTGTAGCACTAGTAACGAGTATATATTTACGAATAGCTACAGCTAAGCCGAGGCAGGCAAGAAAACAGACATTTATGCTAGAGGTTTGCCCTTAATCTTTCATAAAAAATAGAAGTAAGGCCTACAACTGAAGCGTATGAGTCAACTCTCCCTAAATTTTAAAGTCTATGGCCTATGTAGCGAGGCACACAGAAGAGGAAAAGAAGCAGCAGTAATCTCACTGCTTGCATAAAAGTACCTAATCAGTGTAAGGTGGTGCATCTTTCCAAGCTTCCTATGTACTTAGGGGAAAGAAATCACTGTTTTCCAGGCTCTCTAACAGCCTGCACCTGGTTCCTGATCTCGATCATTTTCTGGAGAAGTAGATTTCTCTCCTCTGAATGTATCTTGCATCCCTGAAACAAGGCAATTTGTGAGTACAGTAACCAAAGGAAACAAATGAGATCGGAACAAACCTACAGACAATACAGATCCCAATCAGATATGCACAGTGAACATTTGAAATAGCTAGGTGATCGTAACATGCGGCCATTTCCTCCCCTTCTTTCAAAGAGAAATGAGATGTTGCCTGCAGAGAATGGACTCTGTCCAGGAACTCTAATGGACACTTGCTCTCGTCCTTCAGATGAAGTGGAAGCATCCAGGCAATCCTCATCATGAACCAAATCAGTGAAAACTACCTAAGTGTACTCGTGTTTTCTGATTTTTGCAACTATGGTTTTATTTTGTGCAGGAAAGAAATGGTTGCTGAATATGAGTAGTGATCACCAGAACAGCAAAGTCTGTTACAGCAAAAGGCTGGTTGTGATTTACCCTAAGAAGCGTAAGACATGATGTTTTTTTTTACGGACAACGCAATGCTATTGTCATACAGAACATACATCCGAAGTTTTTCTGAGGAACGTACTGCAGATGCATCTCAACAAGAGTGAAGGAAACATCTAGGTCAGTTTAGTTTTTAGAGACTACACTTATGGGCATGAGAGCCCAGAGCAGCAGGAATTGGGGAAGGAGCCTGGAGCTGAGGAGAGTTACTGCTCGGGCAGCTGAGAGCAGCCCTGGGGAATACTGGTGCTGAGGGCTCTGCACACCATCTGCAGTCAGCAGGGTGGACTCCTCCTCCGAAAGAGTCACCTCCTTAGCGCACCCATGTGCGAGAACCTGGCTTTGCCATCACTTTCCTGTGACATATCTCTTCTGATAAAATCTAGATTTTTTATCTGTAGGAAGGGGAATTTATTCTGTTAATCACAGACTAAATCCAACTGTTCCTACTTCTGTTGGCATAAGCCCAGGTGGTAGGCCCTCTGAGCAGAAAATCTGCCAACTGGGAAGTCATTATAGGAAAAAACAGCTGCTGTTTTTCATGTTAAAATCCTGGGCGTAATGTGGAGCCCAAACCGTAGTCTTAAGTTTTCCTTTCCCAGCAGAAAGCTTAACAGTGTGTGAAAGTATCAATACTGCCTGATCACCACACAGAACATATCTCCAAAAACACCCTGGGCTTATTTAGGACTCAAAGATATATCTCATAGGTGGTCCAGGCATGCAATTTTATCCTCTAGATAGTGTTTACCAACACTTGCATGAGAGCAATCAGCAGTCAAAAAGGAGGAATGTTATCCTACACTTCAACACCTACACTGGAAGTGTAGTTTTCTTTATTTAGATGTTGCTTATTGATTTTTCATGAAAGAATGAAAAAACACACAAGACGATGAATACAGGATATGCAACATCACAGAGGTAAGAAACTTGCCTCTCTATCTATAGGGCTTGTTCATAAGGGTTCCCGTCTGACCCTCCCCGCTGGAGTCAGTACCACATCTCATAAACCTAACATACTTGGCTGAATTCAAGCCAATAATTTCTGTAAAGAAAACCACCTTATCAAAAGTCTTGAAAAAAATTTGCATAATTCTGTTTAACATCCTTCATAATTTTAAAACATTGACTCTTGCAGAACAATGACAAGAAAGACATTTATTTGAGATATTAGAAGTCTGCTATGTAAAAGTTTTCAACAAGAATGCATTCTGAACTCTTTGGCTCTACTTTCATTCAGGACTTTCAGCTTTTTACAAGATCAAGTCCCAAGTATAAGACTTTATGCTGCATCTTGTACCTACTTCATTTAAAGATAAAGAAAAAAGAACCATCTAGAAATCCTGATAACACTAGCACAGAGGAGACCAAGATGGAAGAGTTACCCTGGATTGCTTGTGCCTTATGCTGCTGGAGATATCAAGTTCGTAATTTAAGTGATAATATGGGTTTTTTCCTTCCATGGGGAAAATGTTACCACATTGCTGTGTGAGTAACTTGTCCCCAACCAATTTTCAGAACAATATCTAACATCGGCCTGTGAAAGTTTCCTCCATTGAAATTCGGTATGAAGTTCACTACAGCAACAGTATCTAGGGTCTGATCGCTTGTCCACTGAAATGAAATGATAGCCTTCTATTCATCTCATTATGCATGAAATTAAGATAGAATCCAGGAAAGATATCAGAGTTTCAAATGTATTCTTGTACTGAAAAAGTGCTTCTCCCCCACCACTCACCCCTGCAACTTCTTTGTACTTAAAATGGTAGTATGGAACATCCTCCAATATCCAAATTTTCAGTGAGAGCCAACAGAAGCTACCTTTCGTGTTATAGGGATGGACGATGAAGAAAATCATCTTAACATTTTAAGAGCAAAGCTTTAATTATTTGCATTTCTTGAATATGTCCATCAGTCTTAAGTGATTATTTTCTACTGATAAATGTTATTTGCTTTTAATGTGACCTATTCAACACTTTCATAAAAAGTGAGAGAGAGAGACCAAAAAGTTTAGTAGGTAGGATGGAAGGAAACAACCTATGTAGGTAGTTGCTAGTGTCTGTAGCAGTTAATTCCTCGATCTTATACCAAGTCTAAGTAAATTTTCTTCCTGTAAAATTGAACTTTACTATTAGTACATAAATGCATTGTGACAGAGGTGCAAAAGCTGTTGATACATTTACCTCTGAACTTTGAGGCATTTATAAAATTTTCAGGCCCTTCAAGTACTATAAAGACAATTGCTGAGAAATTGAATTGAAGCACTTGAAGTCACTCTCATTTCTGTTTACATTGCTATTTCATGAAAAAACATTTGAGAATTCAATTTTGCATTCTTTTACAGGACAAGGAAATAAAAGTTTGGAGAAGTTTTAGGACATGAAGACAAAGCTATTCCTAGTTTTACTCTTAGGTTCTTACATGCTTTTAAAAAACCCAAACAAACAAAAACCCCATTTGTTCCCAGGATCAAATTTTACTGTTTTCAAATGAGGATGTATCTTTGGTAACTTTTGATTCACTTTCCTAGCAGCAAGTGGTTTTGGCGGGGGGGAGGGAGAAGACTGGGGAGGTTATCTGTATCCGAACTTTAAGAGTTTGACAGCTTTCAAGATGGCATTTCTCTTCTGTAGAAACTTTCTCTAATGTCTGTAAAAATGACAGAAACCTTCAGAAAATTGTTTGGTTTTGCTCCCTGCATTAACATCTCTGAGCATGTTGGTGTGAGTCACAGGTTGATGACCTACGTCCATCTCCTAGTGAAACAGCTTCCCTATTACAAAATCTATCATCACAACTGGCACTGACACTATTTCTTGAAGTGTTATCTCTGACATGAAGGACCAGACAAGAAACTGGTGTCCTCTTTTTGTCCCTGTAAAATAATAGATAATGCCTGAAATACAGGCGCTGAGCAGTATTTGAACACTTGCTTTATTGCTCCCTGTGTGACCTTGCTTTGAGACCTCTTCTATAAAGTCCACCTGCCTGAGTACATGAGGATGAAATAAAAATAAACTATAGTTCTCTGAAATTTTCAGTAATGTTGCTGCTCTTCCATTGAGAGAGTTGCAACAACCATTTGATGCCTTTTTTTCTCTTTGGGGCAAGTGTTTAATGTCTTCATGAAATAGCACTGTGCAGAAATCTACACAGCATGCCCAACCCCAGCACATCTGCCCTTGGTATTGGACAATGATTGTTCACTTCATATAAAAATTAAAAGGTGCAGAATGTAAAAAGAACGTGCTTGATTTACTTTTGCCTGTGTAAGAAAGTTTTCAAGGTCAACTTTTTTGGAGATGGGATAAGGAGAAGTACCTATTTGTTCCCTGACACTTATTTTCAGATGCTTCAAATTTTGCCCAGATGTAACTACTTGAGCTGAAAATTCTGAAAGTATTTATGCATTAGTGTAGAAAAATATTTGCTAGTCTGAATTTAAAATAATTATGAATTATGACTGTCAGGTAAGCTTGGCAGAAAGGGCCTGCTGTGTCAGGGTTGTGCCCTTTGCCATCTACCAAAAATTTGTCCCAATTTGCCCAGATAAATACAGACTTTTTATTTTTCAACATTGCTGTTCCCTGAAGACTTTTTCTAGCCTTCACATGCTTCAGGTTTTGCAGTGGAGATGTTGGCTGTTCCTGCCTGAAAGGGGAAAGGAGAAGAAAGCTGCCTGACATAGATGGAAAGGGAAAAAGAAGATCTGCTTAGAAAAGAGAAGTCTGGGAGAGCTGGGGAGCAGGGAACCCAAGGTAGAGTATATTGTGGCAAGAATTTTAAAAATGAAGCTTGTGTCCATACAACTTTTTGGAGTGAGACACAAGTTTTTGTGCCTGATTTCCAAGTTGGCCAGGCGTTGCATTCACTGTGTCATTATGCTTCAGCTAATAAAACCTGCTGCAAAATAAATGAGAATTAATTGGGCAGGGCATCTTAGATCAGATAGACCAGGTCTGGGACCTAGGGAACTTAGTTTATCAGGACAATGAGCTAAGATAACAGGGAGTCGGGTTTTAAGAGGTTCTAGAAAATAAAGTAAGTGAAAATGGAATTAAACACTGCTACGTAGTCAGGAATTCTAAATGGAAATATTTCTGATATTTATCAATGTCTCAGTGTTTGTTTGCAATATAATCTTTTTCTTTTAGCACTGGATGTATGAGTACATATGCATATGTCCCCTTCAAATTCAAATCTGCAGTAGCATAGGCTCTTTCTGTAACTTTTAAAGTGAAAAGCGGATTTATAGGGTATCATATAATTCAGGATGGCAAGTATATGACAATGGACATATGACAAGTATGTGACAGATGGAAGCACTGTAAAATCTGGCTTTATCTTCATTTCACTATGTCGTGCTATGGAACTGCTTGGTTTTATTTCCTCTGCATGGCACAATTTATTTAATTTCCAGGAGTCTTCTGCCTACACATAGTGGTTGCTGTTTGATGAGGCAGAGAGATATAGAATTTCACTGGAAAGAGACATACATGGCTCCTTATTAAGCAATTTATTTTGGCCTTTGCGTTATAGGACTATTCTGATTAAAAGAATACACTTGTCCTTTATGTATGAAAACTACCACCTTTATAGAAGGATGCACATATATGCATTTGTGTGAGGTAATCAAAAAGTATTGTACAAGTTAATTCCCCAAAATATTCTAATTTGCTATCCCAAGAAAGATGGTAAATCATTGATTAAAATTTCCACTAATAATTTAGAAAAGGGACTACAAGTTTCATGATATATAGGATAAATCCATATTTAGGATTGCAAATAGTAGCTCTATTTCTGAAATTTTAAAAGTGTTCCTATACACTTTGAGAGGGAGTTTAATATAGATATCCTCCTCGCATGTCTTTCAAATCTAAATATTGATGAGTAGTGTTCTCATTCTTTTCAACGTGAATATTCCTAAGCTGCAAAAGGTAACGATAGAAATATCATTCTATATCTAAAGGGAGATAGTAGCTTTGCCAAAGAAAAGTCCATAAGGACCTTTAAAAACAATATGTTTTATTGCTATTTTTTCAAAATATCAGTACTATATACGTCTACTTTTCTACTGTATACTTGAATCTTAACACCCATGCAGTATTACGTATTATTTTATTATGGTCACAGGCTCCCACTGTAACTAAGTTATGAATGAATTCTAGGATTTCAGTCTGTAATATAAGTTATGCGGTGCAACACACTCATGAAAAGTATTCACATTAAATACTGATAATCTAATATTCACCAATCAAATATTAATAGAATGATGTCTCTATCTGTACAGCAGGTAGCTTGCTTATGGCATGAAAAGTAGTGGTCAGTGCTAAGTTAAAGGTAATGTTGGTTTTTATTTTTCAACCCTTGTCAGTTTAGGACCCAGCTACTTGGGAGCTGGATCTTTGCCACAATCTCTTATGTTCTCATCAGAAGGATGACTTGGGGCTGATATGGTCCAAAATTAGGTCTAAAAAGAAGATTTTTATGTAATTTACATCTGTTAGAAACGTACCTATTTCTCAATTTTTCTCCCTTCTCGAGGGCCTGTTTGCCATGAGCTCTGAATTCTGTGTTTTCCACTTCAACTTACTCATTGTGTGTTCTTGTTTGGATTATAGCTGGCAGCTTTGCCTCCTGTGCTACGTCTGGGAGCATGACTGCTTCGGAGACTTATATATCCTAGATTCTCTATTCAGCTACCATCATGTTGCCGTACGTGGCTACAAGAAAAACCCTGCTGGACTGCTGGGTGTGTTGACATTATCAGTTCTCTGACAATAGTCACTGCATGCTGTTTCTTACTCAGGAACTGCAAAAGCCTAATAAATATGAAGGGTGCTGTTATAGTCATGCCATCCCAGAAAGAAGCCTGGGGGTTTTGCCCCAAATTCTTTTTTGTTCTGTGGATCTATACCCAAAGTAGGACCTTTGGGTCCAAGTTCAGAGGCTGTGTTTGAGGATGAACCCTGTCAAGGAAAGTGCTGTCCAGTGATTGTAGTAACACTTGCAGAAAAGACTTTATAATTTCTACAATAGTGTTATCACTGCCTCCCTGACTTAGCACTGTGGTACCTCTGTGAGACAAAGAAATTGTATACAAAATACCAGTTTTCTTTCCCAGGGTCGTTCAGGGAGTCGGTGCTAAAAAATTGAACATAACTTTTCTGAGGCTAGAATCAATACAATAACTACTGCTCAAGTGGTGCTGGGGAGGATATTACCTAGTCCTGGGGCACCCAGTAGTAGTCAGAGACAAAAAGCTTAGGCTCTTATTTTCGCAATAGGGATAAAATGGCCTCCAAGGTGTTGTTAAAAAGGTCCTCTTGAAAAGTTCAGATTTCGTAAGATTTATATGAGCTGTATTGGCTTATTCAGAACTTTAATTAAAAATCCTAGAAGGTCCTTTAGTTCATTAATTGAAGATGGTTGCCTGTAAATGAGAGATTAATTTATGCTTGTTTTTAATTGTTGGATGCTACCACAATTGGTGCTGCATAAAAATACATGCAGTACATAAAATATGAATTAAAACAAGTGAATAATTATAACCACATCAGCCTAAAGGCAGGAGGCATTTTAATATCAGAGTCTAGTAATGGTGCATGAATTAAGAAGGATTAATTTTTCTGAGACAGTTCAGAAGTATTTAGCCTTTATTCTGCCCTTATTTAAAATGCCTCGTATAATACATCTCAGTATTTTACATAATTTAAGGTTTCATAAGGCATTTTGTTCTCTCTCTATGAGGTTCTTCAACATACTGAAACACTCCGAAGATCTTAGATCTACAAATCATAATCTTTCCAAACAGATCGTTTGTTCTTCGGCTTTGCATTTCGTAGTCTGTAGTATCAGTGCCTGCTACAGATCACCTTCCTCGGTTAGGGAGGTGCTTTGCTTACGGAAATAGAAATATACTTAGATACATAAGTAGGTGTATATATAGGTAAAGACATTCCACAATGGTCAGAACATTACAGTTATCAGACAGTTTAGCATTAAGGTGTCATGGAAAAATGCTTATATTCTCTCCCGTGGAGTATTCTTTCATTTATTTGGGTAGCAAATGTGCAGCAGAAAGCAGAGTCTGCTTCACTGTCAGACAAATCAGAAAGACAAGATTCTACGGTTCTGTGTTCTTAGGAAACAGAAAACACATATGAACTATAGGCACGTTTTAGGACACACACTACAGAGAGACTGGTTCAGTGGCGAGGCTGCTGACCATCAGCAAAGTATTTCACAATATGTGTAATTTTGAATCTTTTTCCAGTGACTGTTCAACTGGAGTTAGTTAACTACATAGCTAAAAATAAGAGTATCTAAGGACTTTTCTAGATTTGGCTCAGATTTTTGCAGGAAGCTCATGTTACCAAAAAGTGGGGTCCTTACTGGCCTGAGCGTATCGCAGCAGATAGCATAACTGGTACGATAATGTGCCTGAGTGGGTATCAGGCATTTTTGATTTAAGAAACTGAGCAATAGATGGAGAGGTAGTGAAAATGAAGAAGATTCCTAAGGGGAAAAACAAATCAGAAGTCTTACTAATTGTAAAAGTTTCACAAGAGGGCAGAAGTTGTATTACCATATTAATGCCATTATTAAGTTTTTGATAAATGCTTTACACATGAATATTAACACAAGATAGCCTGGATTCAATCTATTCACAGAGCATAGAAACATCATCTCAGCCTCCTGAATGCATCTGTCAGCGTATCCTTTGATCCTGCTTTGTAACATGTCTTCTATTTCTGTTCTGGGTTTCTGGGCCTTTCCTCTGCAGAGTCTTCCAACTCTAACAGATTATTTCAAAATATGTGGTAGCTTTGTGATGTGAACAAACATCTACTGGGATCAGATTCTTTAAAGTATATATGAATAGTAAATTAGTTAGATAGAGCTCTTGTATGCCTGAAAAGTGTTTCAGTTCCCTCAGCATGTGAGCTTTCTCTACATTAGAAAGCAAATCACAATCAAAGAGCCTTACGTGGGTTTTATATTTTGACCTTGGGCAAGTCACTGAGGCCCTCTGTGGCTTGGTTTGAAGCTCAGATTCCTGCATGTGCAAAATGCTAACGTTCCATGCATCAAGGTGTACATTCATCCTTTTTTTTTCTCCTGTGTAGAAACATGTGAATCCTAGCGCTGCCTATTTTTTTTTTTTTAAGTTTGTAAAACTTTTTTCTTTTTTTATTACTTCTGGCCAGCACGATATGCATGTTTTGCATGTGTGTTTCTGATCCCTATCTAGACATTTTAACCCTATCTGCTACTTCAGTAGCAGAAGTTCTTCTTCAGTTTACAGCACAGAGGTCCTGAGTTTTGCCTCTCTACTTAAGGAGAACTCTTATTGGGTTTTAATCTTGGCTATAACAGCTTCTATGACCCCAGAGTTCACAGTCTGCCTCTGTTCCTTGGCTATGAATGTTTCTCTTTCTCCTATGGGAAGAACAGTACACTTTTTTTTTTTTTTCCTGGAAAAGAGTGGTATGACCTGAGAGTCTCTGTGTTATAGCAACTTTCTCACTCTTAAAACTATAGCTGAGGATTTTGTGAACAGTTTTGCAACCCTTGGGGTATTATGAGGTCAACTACTGAACTACTGCCCATTTGATGGTCCCCCAGGGTCTTCCACTCCAGGGCACTGTAGGATTTCTTGACTTTAGGAAGTGCTTATGCTGCTCTTATCTATCTTTCTTTCTGCCTTCCCTTCCCCTGCTCCCCCCCCACAAGTGTTTCTAATAGCAATTATTCTTTTTCAAAATGTGACTTTAGGAATAGGAAAATTCTTTCTCTGCTGAAGGGAGAAAGGCACAGTTATCTGCAGGCTTTGCTTAGCTGGCATCACCAGTCCCAGAGCCAAGCCAGCCTTCTGTCAGATGGCAACTCAAAGATTTTGAAGGAGCCAAACTCAAAGACAAGTACCCAAAAGGAAAATAGGAATCCACTTTTCCTGACATCTCTGTCAGCAAGCAGCAGAAGCGCACAGTTCCCTATCTTCACAGGACATGGAGGACAAGCAAAGTAGATTGGGCATGACAAAAGCATGAGACCAACAAAGCTGCTAAGTAGCTCCTGAGGACAGCAATGTGGGTGATGCAAGACCTTGTCCCTTTCAGATTTTGCTGCAGAGCATTTGCAGGAATAAGCACGTTTCATCCCTTCTCAGAGAAATGATGCTGGTTGCTTAAAGAGCCTACTGGCTATGAACAAAAAGCCTTGCAGAGGTGAGTAGTTGTCTCTGAAGAACGTTTCCTACATTTAAATAGGAAAGGTAACTGCTGTTTATGTCAGGTTTCTTTTGGCTGAAGTTCTGATCTTTTCCTAAAAATTAAAGCAAACAAGGAAGAGGGGGTTATTGAAATTTATAAAGTTATGTATAGGGTTAATCAAGAACCTTTGTTGAAAATAATGCATCCTTTTCCTTCTTTGCCTGGACAGGCTTCCTGGAATTCCTGGTTTAGCATCTTGGCCTTTTCCCCTGTCTTTTAAGCTTTTCAAATATTCTTCTTCAGTTTGAGTACAGTTTTTAAAATTTCTGATATGCTTGTCTCCCCTGTGTCAATGCACAAAGGAAATAATCCTCGATCTTTCTGGAGAGTCTATCCCAGCTAAGAAGATAAGTTGTGTCTGGGATCAAGTGTTCAGACTACAACTGTCCAGACGAGCTGATTGGTGACATCACGCCTTCTCTCAGAGGCTTGTTTTATATAGTTATTGCTTTCCTTATTAGCTTCTTATAATTCCTCTGCCTCTCAGCACTGCTTAACTTTATGTTGACTTTTCAGTTAGTTCTTTTAGCTTTTTTCTGACTCCAGGGACATCGTCTAATTTGAGCAAAAGTACTTTTTTGTATTTGCTCAATGCCTTTGGAACACAATTTTTATTGATGGAAAAAAGTAATGGACAGAGAATAAATTAGAAGTCATTGTGCTGTCGTTCATTGGTGCCCTAAAACACTGGATGATGAACGGATGTATTTATTTGCTTGTATTCAGAGATTAGTTTTATTTCTTTTTATTCTTTCAGTAGGCAATGCATATTGATATGTTTTAAAAAGCAGAAAAATACATATAATCCCATGAAATAATACTGTTGTACATCTAGGAAAAGTTTGCTTAGTTGTATGTGTTTTGCTGAGGTAAACATAGGACGTTCTTATGCTTTTTGCACCGAATGGAAAATTTATTTTAATTATTCTACCTTAACTTGGATTGTCAGTTTAAATTCACCTGCTGAGTGCTATCAACTGGTGTTGGCATCTGTATTCGTGCTTGAAGATGTCCATATTCATTACTGGATTTCTTTAGCTTAACAAAGCTTGGAATTAAATGCAACCCACAAAGCAAGCATTTATCATTCTGCAATGCGTGGAGAGCTAGTGCTGCTAAAGGAAAGTATTATTTCAGGCATTAACAGTCCAGTCTGATTATGGAACTCTGTCCGTTTCTGGTGGAAACCGCTGCAAGAACAACAACATCATTACCATCTGTGTCCTCAGCAGAGGCTTCATATCTGAACGTTTAGCATTTCAAAAATCCTACAGATGTTGATATTGCATTATTCATTTAGTTAGAGACTGCCACAGCTGTGTACTTTCCTGTATATTCTTTCAAACAATCTGGCAGCAGACTCTAATTTGAGCAGTGCAGAGTACAGACTTCAATTTTGATGGGTATGACTCTGGTATACATGATTTGTGCCTATTTGGCAAACTTGCAATCTCTGAAGAAGCAAAATGGAGTATTGTCACTGCACTCCAGCAATTTCAGTATTCCAATGACAATTTAATGGATTGAAAATGAACATGCCTTGTGTACATCTGAATGTTCTTGTGGTACTGAAATTATTGTAGAGAACCCTTTCAAAGCAATACATCAACTTGTCAATCAATAGATTGATGGAGTGAAAGAAGTGGAGTATCAACGAAAGCAAGAGAAATAGTGAGGGAAAAGAAAGGAGTAAAATAATAGGAAAAAAAAGGAGGGAAAGAGATGGAAGAGAGAGAATGTGAAATGCACTGTATATTAAAAAACAGAAGAACAAGCAAAATGGAACAGAAAAACGGGTTGAAAAATTAAATTATAAGGAGGAAAGGAAAAACTCAGACGAGTTCGTGAGAAAAGTTTTGGTGAGGTATGGAAAGATTTTAAATACCATCTGTGCTAGCTACTTGAAAATGTATCGCATTCAAAAACACAGTTTCTAAAATATTTCTAGTGAGTAACTGGTTAAAAATACTCTGCTTTTGCTATGACTGCACACCAGGAGGAAAAGGGGATTGGAATCCAAATTGCCAAATGTCCATTGAATAAGATTCTTTCCCAGGAATCAGCACAAATGGGTACAAAGCTCTGTTTGTTTATTTCTACTCATAGAATCTGATATTGGAAGTTATTCAATTGCTTGAAAGCAATTTGTTTTCATAGCTTGTGACTGGGCAGCCAAATCCCAAGAAGCCCTGCAAACTTTACTGAAAATACTTTAAATCTACAACAGTGATACCGAAAGTGAAAGGTGACCCCATCTCAGTGATGTCTCCCAAAAAGAGGGTTGGTGCTTTTTTGAATTTTTAGGGAGTGGGCTCAACTTTTTTTTTTTTTTCCACTAGTTAAATGTTAATCATAAAAAATAACAAATTCACACAGGAATACTGGATGATTCCTTTGCATAATCTGTTCGAAGAAAGATCAAAGTAAGAACACCCTCATCCTATCGTTCTGAGTTTCATTGAATGATAGCAATTGAAATCAGTGTTCAAAATGCAACGAAAGAATAAGAATAGTCATCTCTGCTGCTGCCATCTAAACTAACTGTCTCAATTTGGGAAACATTTACCCCTTTGAACGTGGCAAAGCCACAGCTTTTGTTTGACTAATGCAGGATGGACAGACTGTAGGAATATGAATTCTGTGGGCAAGGGGTTTGCAAGGAAATGCCCACAGCTTTTTATCTCTGTGTGTCTGCCACAAGTTTTCCTTCATTTTATATTCTCTGCGACGAATAGTCAATGTGGGAGAGGAGAGCCATCCTCACAGTTCAAAGCAGTAACTGGTTGGTCTTCAAAAGATGTAGACAACTGGCTCCTCCATAGCTCCCCAGAAGAAGAATGGGAGGCCAGTTTTTTCTCCACCTAGTGACATTACCTTATTCCTCCTTTGTTCTTATAGTTCTTTTTTTCTTACGGAAAAAACTGGTTTTGTGGCATGTTCTAGACTCTGAAAGGTTGTTTTTTCCAGGGTCAGAAAAAATGAATTTCTCACTGGACAAGACTTTTTTTTTTTTTTTTTCAGTTCCCACACAGCACTGGGGTGCATAGGCAGTTTGAGAGGCAAGGTTAGGACTGTGCATGGCTTTAAATTTCAGTCACTCTAAGTGAATGCCACGGGCTTTCTCAATCCTCATCTGAAGAGATGAGGACCCCTGGGCTCTTAATGCCACTGAATCCTTGCTCAGGGACTCTGCAGAGAAAGCTCAGTGTCATCATCTTACACTTGTGTGCAAATTCTGTAGCCTCACTGGACTGGACTCCTTAAATAGCACTTTGTGATCATTGCAGAGGAGGACTGCACTATTTGACATCTTTCTACTTTTCCTTCGGGATTAGTTTAATAAAGTTCCCACCTGTCGGATGTAATCTATTCCACTTGTCAGTGTCTTGCTTATCTAGCGAAAAAATTAACATCTTTTGGGACAAGTGTAATGAAACACCTGTTCAGTGCCCAGTAACAGCCAAGCCAGTAGAGTTCAGTTCGCATGAAGAACTGGAAGAAGCACAGTCGATCAATAGTGGGATAGAACAATTTTATAAAATCAGCAGTGTTTTCACCTTGAACTCCCTGTCCTGTTTGGATTACCCAGATGAAATATAAAAGGGTGACAAAAGTTATTTGTAGCATTCCGTATTACTGCAGAGAGACAGACCAAAATATTTAGTTATGTTTAGAGGACTGGATTTGTTGGAGTAAAGAAAAGCATGGGAAGAGTAACCCAAGTACTCATTCATTTTTGATGCAAGAACACATTCAAACCAAAAGTGGCATTTTAAAAATGTAAGAGGAACCACACCTTACACAACATAGTTAATGTGTGAAACTCATTGCCAGAAAATATTAACAGTATTCTTGGGAAAGATTGGTCATTTATAGCAATGATAAGGTAACTGACAGTAACTTAGACTATTATGATTTCAAATTGATCATATAGGGCGTACGGTCTTAGCTGTGAGGGTTAGACACATGATTTTCCTATGGAATGAGTTATTTCTTCATAAGTTATTCTCAAATTTTCAATAATATCTCTGTTACAGGAATGCTTGCTGCTTGAAACAAATGGCATGGACAGTGCTAGAGAGGAGATTAAAAGTAGCAGTAATGTAATATGGAACATAGAGTGGCTTTCTTATACATAACCTGTCTAATGAACTCCTTACAAAGGAAAAAATGGGCTACTTTAAAGTAGTTCCTTCTCTTTTTTTAAATAAAAAATAAATAAGACATTTAAAATAAGACCTTTATACCTAAAGGTTGTCTTTTTTAAAGCCCTTGTTGCTAATGTTCTTGAAAACAAGACTCATTTTTCCGATATTTTATAATCTAATCTAACTATGAAGTATTTATGATATCAAATGTAAATATTGTGTCCTCATTCAGAAGATATGCTTATAGAACACTACCAATATTATTAAGTGATGGACTTTCTAATCTGCCTTCCAGCACTTTATCTGTAAACCAGTGTGAAAATGAAAATATGAAATTAGATAATGATGTGTAACATCTTTCCCTGCTGCCCTTCTAAAACCAAATTTTTCTTCCTCCTTCTGCTTTTTAAAAAATATTTCTGCCCTGATTTTTAATGTTTCCCCTTGATCCTTAGCCATCCATGATTCTTTGATGAAGTCTAATTTTACCAGCATTTTGTGCAGTAACTTTTGCTGAGTTTTATTAACCAGGAGTGTACTTTGATCTTTTCTTTACATGTCCATACTTCTCAACATCAAACAGCAAAAATCCTGGAAACCCTAGCAGTAAAAGAAAAAAAGAAAAAAACGTTTTAAGCGACCATTGAAATTCGTGGGGAAGTTCAGTTTTTACTTGTGACATTATGAGAAATCAAAAGTTTCAGAGCCTAAAGACAGCTGAGGTAGGGGCTAGGATGTAATATCAGTGATACCCATTGTGGTTATTAGGAGACGGGGAAAAGGATCGGATGCTACATAAACAAGTAGCCCCCAAACAACAGCGAAACAAAACTGCCAGAGAGGGGGCTGTGGGAAATCAGTGAGTATATCCACCCATTTTATGATCCAAAACCTACAAATGCTTATTTTTCAATAAGTGTATTAAAAAGGACAAAGCCCTATAAAAGGATCTGTGTAGGGATCTAGCCATGTCAGTATGATCTCAGATTTTGTGTTCAAGTTGTCCCCTTTCAGTCTGTTTTATCTATTTTCAAACCATTAATTTTTCAAAACCCCTGTTGCTTCTGTATGAATTATACTAATATATATATTATACAACTGTGAGAAAAACATATTTTTAACTTTCTGGGAGCATTATTAATTTAATATATAATGTGAGAAAATGGTCATTTTCTAGTTTTTCTTTAAAACTGAAGTCCTTTTTACTTGTTTTTGAAACATTATGTTAAAAACTAATATACTTTCAGACCATCAAATTTGCTGATGCTATAATTTTTAGAAGTTATTTTACTCACACAACAGAAGGACTCAGGACGCTGTGTCAGATTCTCAGCTGGTTTAAATTGCCATAGCTTCACTAAAAGTAGCAAAACTACGCCCATTAAAAAGAACGTCTGGATGTGGTTAGGGTTCTTACAGTTTACAATAAAGCACGTGCTCTTGTTGTTATTTATGTTGCAGTTGCTCCTAGGAGCCGTGCTTATTACCAGGTACCACTGTGCTGGAGTGACACGTACAAAGAACAGAAAACTCTTCCAATGTAACGAGAAGTGGAACTGTCTTTTGTACGTTGGTGACTAGATAACATGACCACTGTGCTCGATATTCTGCAAATGGCTGTTTCCTTTTCTAAAATAATCTCAGTCATGTTTCTGCCTTACTTTGGCATGCTCTGTGCAGAAGTTCTCACATTCTGCGTAAGTTCAGTAGGAAAACACTTCACAAGTGGTTTAGAGGGAAGAGAAAGAGCTCTTCATTTCCACTGCTTGTTTAGAAAGACCTGTTTTACATTTAATAAATTCTCTCTTGCTTTGAAATTGTATACATAGAAATGGGCTGATTCCTTTAGTAAGGCCATGCATTATCTGGCTGTATACAATATTCTTCAGAATAGCTGTGGACTACAAATTCTTCAGCTAACTTATGCAAGTTTGTCCCTTCTTTCTGTAGAGTTACCCAAGCCTATGGAGAAATCTCCATGCATTAAGAAAAGTGAGGAGATCATAGAATCATAGAATGATTTGGGTTGGAAGGGACTTTTAAAGGTCATCTAGTCCAACCCCCCTGCAATAAGCAGGGACATCTTCAACTAGATTAGAGCCCCGTCCAACCTGACCTTGAATGTTTCCAGGGATGGGGCATCTACCATCTCTCTGGGCAACCTGTTCCAGTGTTTCACCACCCTCCTCGTAAAAGAATTTCTTCCTTATATCTAGTCTCAGATGATGTTTTTGGTTTTGTGTATAGCTTTTGGGGGTTGTACCTGCCCTGATACCTTTCTTCATTCTCTTCATTTCTGAAAGTGGAGGGATATTCCCTTTCAGTTTTCATTTGCCAGAAAATATATGCTCTTCTGCTTTACAAATGACCAAAACATTCCAGACCTTGTTTTTTTTTCCAGTATATTAAACAGTAAGTCTACAAGTACTAAGTGAAATTTCCTGAGCTCTGGATTGTTTCATTTATAAAAACCACAGTTCCCTGCAGGATGGTCAGATTATATATCTGATCTGTTTTTCAGAATTATAAAGTAAGGAAAATTGCCAAGAGGCAAGAAAAACTGCGTGGCTGATAGCACTGGTCTTTGTCTCAGACAACACTTGGTTGTTCCTACAGTCTGTAGCAATGCTTCAAAATCTTTCAGGCACTACATCCACAGCATCCCTTCAGTTTTCTGCATGCATTATGGATTCTTGTCTTGTGGAAAACATTTCTGCTTTGAAGTGTCAGAGATTTTATTTTTTCACAACAATTGTTTTTAACAATGTCATCTCTTGTTAGCTGCTGTATTAACATTAAACCTTTTTTTCTTAACTATATGCAAATTGTAGCAGAGAGAAGAACCTTGTGCTAATGGACCAGACCTATCACCTCCTAAGACATGAGAAGTAAATGAAAACATAGCTAATCACATTGTTATCCCTTGTGTGAGCAGGTCAATGCAAAAAATAGCACGGATGCTAGAATATGCTACAGTGGAATATATGACAAGGTACGTAGAGGAATATTTATACAGCATTTTCTCAAACTATGAAAGATGTCTTTCTTAAGTTTAGGTTCTGATAAGGAACCTGTGTGGAAGTTTACCTCAGACTACGTTCATTGTCTCACTGAAGTCATCATTTTCTATTTGTAGTATTTGGATACTTTCTTGAAGCAGGGCATAAAGACCTTGCCTTTACTAAATTTCCCCAAGATTTTTCTTTTAAAATAAAAAAGAAAAATTACATTAATGAAATATTCAACCCAGAATCTCCTTACTGCAGTTTCAGATTGTAATAAATGTACTTGGTTTTAAAAAAGATAGTAAAGCTTTTGTAGTTCCATAAGATTTCAATTATAAATTAACATTAAATGGAATGTTAAAGTTTGAGTAGGTTATATCCTTTGAACTTAATGGCCCAGATCTTTGGCTGCCGGTAAGAAACACACAAGGCAGCTCAGGTGAAGGGTATTCAAGGATGACTTGCAGCATTTCTTACCAAGCTGCTTCTCCAAACAGGACAGGGAACCTAGAAGACTACTCTAAAATATGGCCACTACTAATTGCAGTTACAGTCATTGCAGCTGAAAAATGGGTGGTGGACTGCATGACTTTTTGCTGCCTCTATTTTAGGATGATCCGATTCTCTCTCAGTTTATGTTGTGGGAGTAACTTCACAAATTACTGCTAGGAGATACCCATGATCTCAAGAAATCGTGATATCAAGTGAAATTAATCAACACTCATGCTGTTCTGGCTACTTCATGCTATTGAATGATTTCATTATTTTAATGCTGCCTCTGAAATTTCCTTGCACGAATTTTCAGAGGTAGTCAGCTTCAGATCATCTTTATGGCAGCATAGGGCTGTGAATGGCTGGGTCACGCATCTTTTTAGAGGCAAAACACATAATGAAATAATGCTCATCACCAGAATTACATAAAAGGAAATCAATGTTTAGCTTCTCCACTTATTTTTGTTTATTTCCTCACATGTCTTGTGCTTAATATGCCTTTGTTGAGCTTTGGTATTAGCTTTTAAAAAAGTTTATTAGAACACTAATGCTGTTTTATGCACATCACAAAATATATCCTCTAACTCCTCTTTTTTCCCTGCTGCTTTTCCTCCTCCTGAGTAATTGTGTGGTTGATTTGTTCAAAAGGAAGCTGACGGGAACCAGCAAAATGTGTACACATGGTATTTCACAGGTGAACGTAGTAGAGTGAGAACTATTTCCATTCCTCACGTGTTGTAATCTTAGTGGAATGTGCTATCAGCTTGAAGTGGTTAGCGTTTTTAAAATACAAAAAAAAAAAATCCAGACAAAAAAAATCCCATCTACCAATGTTGGTCACTGTATTTAGTTGCTAACGACAACTTATTTCTCACCTTTTTATTTCAAAATCCAGGGTAGTGAATGGCTCTGTTAAACCTTCAAGCTGGACTATTTCTTTTAAGATTTTGCTCATGTAGCTTTGGCGGGGGCGGGGGGGGGGGGGGGGAGGGAGGTGTCAGAGGGCTGGAAATCTGCATAGTTTTTATTTTTGCATTTTCTCCAGTGAAGTAGGAGATTTTTGATCCTAATTCTTGCATGAACCAAGCATTTGACATTAAGGTGTTGAAACCTGTTTGGGTTTGGTAAATCTATCATGGAAACAGTGTCCCCTAACTTGTCCCCCCACAGTTTTTGGTGATGCTTTTTACAACCACCACCAAGTATGATTTAGGTGGACTGAAGCTCAGGTTTTTGACTGGGAACAACACGAGTGTGTGCCCCTGCAAAGGAAGCTCTAGCACTAAGTAACTCTAATCAGAAGTCAGGATAGCAACAGAGATTATTGAAGCCTCAGACTATGTTCACTTCTGGGGAAATTTTGAATAGTGCTGGTAAGGTAATGGCACATTCCTCTCACCTCTGCTTAACCCAGTCCTCTCACCCTTTCCCACCCCACAGAAGATGCCCCCATAGATCCACATTTGGAGAAGATGCATCAGAAGCAGCTGCACCGTGCTCCCATATTAGGCAGGGTCTTTGTGTAAGAAGTTTCTCTGTTCAACAGGGGTGCGCTGTCCATAGTTTACTTCAGCATGACATTGAAATGAGGGAATTTACCTTCCCAAAGTTGCTTAACCCTGGCATGCCAGCGTGAATCTATTCATCAGGTATTTTCTGGTTTTACTCATTTTGTTCCTCTATCACAAGGAACACTGTGATAAAGGTTTTGTCAAAAGTCTAACATTCTCTGTTATCAATATCTGTTATTGAAAATATCTGAAAATACATACTGTTTCCTGTAGTTCATATGACAGGAAAGTCTTCCATTGACACTGTACAGTTGACTAGAAGGGAAAATGGGTTGCAGAATTTATTCTGAGGACAACCAGAAAAATGGGGCTTTCTGCTGCATTTAGAAATGGAGGGTTCTCTGAGGAAGTAATTCTGTAGAGCAGGTACAATGTTGATTTGTTTTGTCTTGTGAAAAAAACATGTTTTATGAAGAGATTTTTCCATTCAGAAATATCCATGTGCCTTTGTCTTCCACCTGAAGCACAGGTTCACTGCAGTGTAGTAGGCTGTATCTCCAAATACTCGGTGCTTACAATGCTGAGAATAGGTACCTTCACTGGAAATTTTACCAATGATTCATTGAGGGTTTGCTCCTCTTGTTCTGCATAAGCCATTTGACTTTTCTAGTCTTGATGCCGTATCAATCTGCACAAGAAGTCCAGCACTTGGGAGAGTCCAGTAAGGCTTCCATTGAAGCTGAAACTGTTTTTCTTATCAATATTACAGAGTCAAATCCTAAACACCGAAGCAGTATTGCGAAACAATGAACTATCCATTGCTATTTTGTTTCAGAAAATGACTTAAATTATTTTATACTTCAGTCTATTATGTTCAGAATGGGAATTTTTACAGTTTATTGCTAGCGCATTTTAGTCACACATTTTTTTCAGTGACAGGTGAAGCTCTACCATTTCAGAGATCTGCTGTGCGTGTAGTATGAGGTGCATACACTTCGACCCATCGTCATGGCCGTTTCCAACCTGTAGGAAGTCTTTAACCTTCTCACACAGGTACACTTTATGTAAGGTGTAGATTCTCCAACACGAAGCCTGTGTGTGCAAGCACCTCTACACACGCTTTCTAGCCTTTCTAAAAGGCTCTCTGGGAACTAATACTGGGTGCTTGCTCGGTTCGCTTCAAAGCCTGTGCTTAGGCCCTTTCTAGCCCCTGTTTCTGTGTGTAACCGCTGCCTGGGTCAGGAAAAGAGAGCAGCAACTGCTTTTCAGGTTTTTAGTACATAAGTCTTTATGTGAGGTCCACGCTTCAGCACATAAATCTTTGTGCAGTGAAGTCTTAATGTCCTGAATTAGGCGTAAAGACTTCAGGAAGTAACTCCGTATGCACTTAGGCAGCGAAGCCTGACCAGTGCCTGAAGACTTATGGGCTGAAGTGAAACCTCTGGGGAGATGTTAGACCTCTGAACAACCAAGTGTTTCCATTAATCAGACCATGGCTAATCAAGGTATGATTACCTTGAAACATGCAAATTGTGCAGCAGTAGATGAAGATTTGATACAGAGTTCCCAAAAGAGGAATATCGTCATGTACGTAGGTTCAAACTCCTAGTTGAATCCCAAACTCAGTAGCAAATTTTAAGGAGGCAGATTTCACACTCTCTCAGTCACAATCAAACATCACACTCAGCATCGTATCTGCTGACTATTGATTTTCTTTTTTCATCTGCTTAGCTGATAAGATTAGGGCTGTGTCACGTAAATAGGACAAATGACAAAGTGTAGCCTGCTGGAACCTGGCTGTACCTTTTCCATGGATAAATGAAGAGAAAGGTTTTGATAAGGCTGGAATGACACTGAAATAAAAGCAGTGTTTTATTTACTAACAGAGTAAGTAGTGCTACAGGCATCATTGAATGTTTTATAAGGAAAGTCAATCTGGAGGTTATGTGAATTTTAATGTCCTGCATAGACTGAAGGTCATAAACTGCTAAATGTTTTCTAAGCTGGTTTTCTAGTTGTTTTATGCAGATTATAACAAACATTTGAATATCCTTACAGGCAAAGGTTATATGTACTGTCAGCTCCCAAATATTTTCTTCTTAATTTTTGTTTGATTTTGATTGGTGGAAGGGTGGGGGGTTTGGAGAATTGTCTCTGTTCAGTAACATTGTGTTCCAAAGCTAATATCTGGATATTAAATGGCTTTTCACTCATTCTAATATTCTTGGTATGCTAAAGAGTTACTGAAGCTTTCTAGGACCACTGCATGCATTGTAGAGATATTTAGTATCATAAAGTAAATGGCTCTGAAAACAAATGGTGATATAATTTGCAACTTTCCCAGTTCAGTTTTAAAGTAGTTCCAGAATTTCTTTAAAGGCTTGTTCACCCAGCTCAGTAAAAACTTTCCCACTGAGACCAGTGGATGTAACATCCAATCATTAAATGTATATCTACTATAGTGAATTCAAATACATATAGTATCCCATTCTTCTTATTATTATTTGTTGATGAGCCTCAAATATATTTTTCTCTAGCTTTCTCTCCCACCCCTCTCAATCTGCATGTGTTTTTAAACCAAAGAATCTCAGGTACAGGGAAGAGCAAATATATATATATTTCTATTATTACATTGTATATCCTGCCTTCTGACTTAAAAAATAGGAATTTTGCTCTTGCCCTACTTCGAATTTTCTATTGCTAATGAAAATAGACGGTTATAAATATTGTGTCCTTTGAATCATCAGTAAGTTTGGGTTTAGTGCTCGTCAGACAATCTTGTTAAAAGACTAAAGTCAAATTGTCCTTTTTGAGCTAGGCTTGTTTTCCATAAATTGCCAGAAAACAATTTATTCAGTCTGTCTTTCTTCCAGTAATTGATTATGCGGATATTATTTATCGTACTGCTGCAAGCACATCTTTGCATAAATTGGATGTGCTTTATCATTCCGTGTTACATTGTATTTACAAATGCTCTATTTTCTGCTCATCATTGACGACTTTATTCCATGGCAAACTCGTCTTCATTAGAAGGGCTTAAGCATTAGTGTTCATTTATCAGCAAGGGAATTTGGAGAAAAGCCCCACCATGTTTTCTATCTTGAGCAAATTCTTTTCCCCAACAAATACGCTTTCAAATCCTATAGTTGTTTTTCTCCATATGAAAATCCAATAAATAGGAAGAATGATTTTCTTCTTAGCACCCCTGCCCTGTAGGTATTTCTTTTAGCTGCTATTAAAGTTTGCAAGTGATTTCAGTTTTACTGTTTAAATAAAAGAGCCAATACAGTAAGGAGGTGCAGCATGCCTGGCATTTTCTCGAGTCTTAATGACTGTGTTCATGAGGTCAACCCTGTTAAGAGAAATAAGTTCCCAGACTAGCAATTTACTTGGTTAAAGGAAGAGTTGACTGGCTATCTACACTGTTTATTGTCTTTTTCCTAGTCATGAACGCTGCCCACGCATGATGTTTCAGCATTTGACCGAGTCCGGGGAATGCATTCACAGGTATGACTCACTTTCAGGTATGGAAAAACCTTTTCTCTTTATAGCTTTTTTCTTCATAGCTAAGAAAGTATTTTGTCATTGCTTTAGTGAAGTGTAATTACAGTAATTCATCTGCAGTCAAAAAATTTCAGGTTTGAAAATCTCATCTGTGGTTGCACAGGCATAAATGTTATGTTAAAACATAAAAGCTGATATTAGTGTAAATAAGGGCTCAACTTCCTGTGGAGTGCGAGGCATTGCCTACTTCCACTGCAATTAGCAGGCTGTGAAAGTGCTCATAAATTCACAGACTCAAGCCCCAGAATGCGTATGTCAAATCATAGCCCTCTCCTGCTCCTTTCTGCATGATAATGGAGGACCCAGCTGCAATTCTTTTTGCTTGAGAAAGAGTTTACAATGCCAGCACAATCCTCGTTCTTTACCCAGTACCACAAAGTCTGAGGAAAAGTAACAGGAGAATCAATGTGTCATCCGTTATGGTGAAGCATTGCTACTGTTTTCAGCTGTGTGACACCTCCTGCATGGAAGCAGCGAGAAGGAAATGGATCTCCCTCGCCTGATCATTCAAGCTTGATGTGCACACATGCATGTATGAGGTAAGGAGGTCTTGGTTTTAGACGTATATCATCAGAAGATAATAGAGTGCCCATCCAGCACACTATCCCTGAGCTTCTTCAGCAGAGATATCTTGTGACAAAATGGTAGAAAGCACGAGACTATTCCTTATGCTGTTGTTGCTGAGCACAAGCTCATCATTGCTGGCGCCCTCAGAGATGCCTGTATTACTAGACAGGGGGAAAAGAGAGTGAGGCACTGCACAGTCCAGAGGGTAAGTATTCACACAGTGTATAGGACACCTGGATTGCATACTCCGCATCACCTTAGGAAGAAGAGGAATCAAAGAAAGGTGTGCTGCTGTATGATTATATTCCACTTTTTTTTGTTATTTTTGGAGTAGAGCTCTCAGGGTCTTTTTGCCTTTTTGTTTATTATTTTCGCTTGAGTTCTTTGAGAATAAGAACCAGTGTCTGATGAATGCCTGCAGGACGCAGGCATCAGTCTGTAGCAAGGAGTTACGTGACATATCTACCTTTGAATAACGAGGCTTGAGCCGTAGTGTCTCCTCTGATATTTTCTACGTGCAAATGAGTCACCACTTGGTTTGCTGGTTTGTGAAGTTGCCTTTGGGGGTGCTAATTCAACATGTGCATTGCATATGGAACTATTTTAAAATTCTTCTTTACAGGCCTCTATAATCACCTTGACAGTCTTGCTCATGTATGTGTACAATTGGTTGTTAATATTGGCTTTTATTTGCAGCAGGTTTTTGGGTATCCACAAACATTTTGAAATCCTCTTTTTAAGGAGGACAAAACTCCAGAAACTAAACAAGCAAACATTTATAGGTCACCTCTAAAATAACAAGCCGAGTTGCAGAATGTGTATGTCATTTATACAGATTTATATATAGGTATAGACATTTATAATATATAGGACATATTTGCATATATAAAGCATATATATGTGTTTTGGTTTCCTCGATGTCACATAGGATGTCTACACATATGCTTCTTTTTATACGAAAGACATTTCTATTGGTGGGTGCTCAGTTGCTCCTGTTGCAGGGCTCTGATAAGGTTTTTCTGGAACATTTCCCCTTCTACCCCTTGCCGTTTCAATTAGTTTCCCATTCCATAGAAAAATATACCTTATCTGATATGAATATAGAACCTGTGTAGTTAAATTTTGGTTTCTACAAGCAATGATTGCTTGCTTGAATGTTCACAGAAAGAGAATCTAAAAGAGGCCCAAGCATAGCTGGAATGAATTAAGATTTAAATTTCAGCAGGCATTCATTGAAAGCTTTTTTTTTTTTTTAAAGGCATTCAGTTCTTCTAATGGTAAAGGATTCACCTAGCTCATGATTTGTAAAGGACTGTCTGGACTTTATTGCTAATTGTAAGTCACTGTGCAGGCTCACCAGCCGTACAAGGAAAAATAAAGTCCCTAACCATACATCTTCTCTTTGCATCCCCTTCCTCAGGGCTTGCTTTATTTCCAGAACCACAAACTCTAAACCAGAACAAATCAACTCAAACTGCTCAGTAATAATCACCCGAGGCCCTTCCAGCCTCAGCCAGCTGGGGGAAGACAGCACGCAACCTCATCTTATGAGATTTTCTTTTGTACCAACCTTCTCATTCCTTTCACATCACCATCAAAACCACCATTACCAGTCCAATAACCTTTTACGTGCCAAATTGGCTTTAGCCCACCACACACTGTTCTTTTGCAACAGCTGCGTATGCCAATTTACCACATTTTCACGCACGTAACTCACATTCCAGAAAAAAATGAGATCACTTTAAAAAGAATCAATACTTCAAAATAGGGCCTTTCATAACCTGAAACCTGAAACTGCAAGGGCTACTGTTGAAGGGAATGCAGGGAATTGCTGGGAAATAGCAAGACCTGGAGTAACTTGGAGTAATTTTTGCCTTGGTTAATCGACACATTACAACTTGTAGTGACTTTGAATTGCAGGAGTGTTTGGTTTTGTTTTTAAAGATAACTAGTATATCGTTACAATACCATCTGTGTTCATCTTGCCACACTAGAGGATGAAAATGAACTTAAGACTGCATGTTCTCTGGATACTATCAAAGAGGAGAAACTAATGGCAATAAATATACGTGTATATATATGTACTTATAGATGTGAAACTTTTGGAATATGCAGAATATTGAATGTGAAGTATAAGCCCTTATATTTGTGTGGACATGTGAGCCATTGATGTGCCTTTTGCAAACGGACGGGGAAACCTTTTTTTTCCTGAAGCTTTGCTTTCTTCCTGGGAAGGGGTAACCTGCTGCAGTATTTTGCAAACACTTGATGGATCATGTGAGTTGTTCTAGACAAGAGCTACGCTGTCCGTCAGTTAGATGGCAATATACAGCCCGCACAAATCAAATTCACTTGGAGTTTTATTTGCCTCTGTAGCAGCTGAACAAATATCACAGAGATTGAACTTGTGCTACCATAACTGGTAGTCTAATTTCTTCCAACAAACCAGTTTCATTGAGCCAGAAGGTCAGCGCGGAACAAGTTTATGACAGTGTGCTATGAGTATGTTGTAAATAAAAGCCAATGGCTTTCAAGATAGGTAGACTGCAGTGGAGGATTTTGTGATGCTCTATTGCCAGTACAGCATGTAAAACCTGACACCATTCTACTTAGCAGCAGCAGTTTAATTGTTACTATAAGAGGTAAAAAACTACAGACTAAAAAACTCCTCTTAAAAAAACCCTCTGAAAATGAAAATCTAAGGAAAGATTAATGTTAGATAGAAAATTTAAACCTGAAAAAAAAAAAAGATTAAGACAATGAATAAAGTTAAGCTGTACTTGAAAAATTATTAAGTCTTGCTAACTAGCCCAAAAGGGAACTACCATATGGCCCTTATTGCCATAAACCATCAACTTGTAAATTCAGGGCCCAGCTCTTTTGAAAACTCTCACTAACTAAATCAGGTCTTTCATCTCAGTCTGAAACCTAGAAGGTGGTTAGTCACCTTGCCTTCTCCCTCACCATCTTTGTCTTCATCTATGTGGCTGATTTTTAAGTCCTGTTGAGAAATGCTTTCTGCAGTGTTTAACAGCAGAGGAAATGGAGACAATGCAGCTCACCTGTGCCTCCCAAAATGAAGATGGAAGGAGAGAGCTCTGCAGCTGACACCACTTAATGCAGCCTTTGAGCTTCTCGATTGCTCTGCGCTGTCAGTAAGATGGGACCTGAGGACTGAGAAAAGAATAATAGTCTTCTGGCCCTGCCCCTTGCTCCACCTCTCCGTTCAGGGGAAGGAAAAGGACTGTATGCCATGGGATGTGTTTGGAGGAGGAGCAAGAAGATCAATTGGTATGTAACTACATTACGGTGCTAATCCTATTTGCAACATTTTCTATAACCGGGTCTCCTAGGCAGCGGGCTAGTTTTATAGGCATAATATCTTTTCATGGTATTACATATAATATAGTATATGAAATACAGCATATGCCTGGGATGGTGGCTTAGCAGGATCTGAGTCGCCAGTATGTTCGCTGTCACTAAATTTAACCTCTGTTGGAAATCTTGTCAAAGCAAAGCAATTGGAATTAAGTGTTTTGAAAATGAGAGTGTGATCACTTAAGAGTAGGTGGCCTATTGATTTAAACGGGAGCACAGTTAGGTACTGATGGCAGATAAAGGACATATTTTGACAAAGCAAGAAGAAAAGTAGATAAGGAAAATAAGAAAATGTAGTAAAATGAGCTGTAAAACAGACTTTCTCCTACTGTACTATTTTACTAATAGCATTGGCTCCACCAGCAAATTTCTACACGCTCCTCTTGGCAAATTTGTTGCATGTTGTGGATTCACGCTCAAAGCCATATAGGTTTCGAAACCGAGCAGGAGGTGAGTATGTGGTATATGCGAGCGTGGCCCTGCATTGTCCCTTTGCAGGGTCTCTGGCAGGTTTTGGAAGTCAACAGAGTCAGATACTGGACAAAGGGCTAGAAGTTTTTGCAAACTTCTGAACAAGGAGTGCTCGCATGTGTTTGTGTGTCAGAGACTGAATCTCTGGTGAACAGCTTGCTGCAGTTACAATTTTAATGAAAATTGAAAGCTTAAGTGCCACCATTTTCCATATCACTTTTCCCCTAAAATGATTTATTGACCACTTATACATGATACATTCTTCTGTCATGAATAACAGACTATATATTTATTTTCATGAATAATGGCTCCCATTTTAATTGATAGTTTCAGACAGAGGAGTAGATTTATTTCTACAATGAATAAAACTGCTCTCAATATACAGCCTGTATAAATTATTTTAGTATGTATTCCAGTTTTCCTTTTGTAACCCAGTATGCTCCTAATCTTAACAGAAATCAATCAAATAAGATCTAATACATCACTAACCAGCAGCTTCTATAAAGTATAGTACGACATTTTTCTATAATGTTTTTAAAATTTGTGTTAAATGGTGTTGCCAGAAGCTTTCACTGAACCAAGGAGCTTTTGACTTGGCTGATATATCTGTCTGTAAGATGTCTGTTTCATTCCCCGTTATCTTATTTGTCTTTTACTGACACCCTACCTGCATACATATGACATCTCAATTACTTTACTCAAACGCAACATCTCAATTACGCTACCCTTTTTTTTGGTAAAAATTTAAAACTCAACTATGTTAATAATCAAACATTGATTCCTGCAAAGCATGAGATTGTGTGGGCAGATGATGTATTTTGCATTCTTTCCTGAGTGTGACACCAAACACAGAGAGTCAAGCCTATGAAGGATTCTCTTAGCGAAGAAGGTGATCACAGTTCAGAACTGAAATCCCCATTACTTGCAAATGATCTCATTCTGATATTAATGTTCAAGTCAATACGTGCTGTGTGCTCACAAATATGTCTCAATTGTATGCTGCAGAACTACAGATCTGTTAAGGGAATAAACCTGCATACAGTCCTGTGTCTAGTATAAAAACCCAAAGCTTGCTGTGAATCATTTCAAAATAGAATTAAAATGGTACAGAGCATGCACTAGCTGGCTTCATTAAAAACAAGCAAACAAAACCCCAAACAAACAGAAATTCCTGAACAAATTGCATTGCAAAGCACTGACCCAAATATCTTCACAATGTATTCGCCTACCAGTAATTTTAGAGCGCTATTATTTATTCTTCAAAGTCAGGAATGATACAGTTCTCCCTTCCTCTTTAATAAGGATTTCCTTATTGTAGCCTGACTAGAGTTTTCTAAGGCATTACTTCAATCCCTATGTAAACATTTACATAAGGGATTTTACATCCATTCAGAAATCCCAGAATGATGCACCAGTATTGGAAAGTTTTGACTGTGGCATTTTAATGTTTTTCAGTATGCAAAGAGACTGGTGATGGGAACACTGTCAGATATAATGGCTAAAGGACAGACGAAAGAGTTTGTGAATGCACTGTAAATGAAATGATCCAAATGTGAGTTCCCAAGAATGAATTTCAAAATGTGACTACATTTTGGCAAGGACAGAGAGGTAGAATCCACATAAGAGAAAAATATATTTGGGTCATTGCCTGCTCTTGAGTAAGACACTTCACCGTCTACTACATCAGGTAATTAAATTCTAAATGGCAATAATATTTGGAGCCAGGTTATACTTTATATTTCTGTTCATAAAGCACTCTGAGGGTTTTTTATTTGAAAGACAGTGTTGTGGGGTAGAATATTAGTAATGTAATGTAACACAATGTTTTAATCACAAGAGGTATTGCTTACAGATCTGGCATTCATGCCAGATGTGCTGTATAATGCATGTACAGCAATTTAGCATTTACTGTACCTTATTTATGATGTTGTCTTTGCTTTTATATATATTTCCTTAGCTAAAGCTATGGTATTTGAAAGAAAATGGAAATACAAGACTGTGTAAGAATTTGAATAGCTTTTATCTATGTCTGCATTAACATGCAATTCCTTTCCTTACTCTAAAATAAATAAGCCATTTTCTTGAGAAAACAGAGACATGATTACTAGAAACTGTAGTTTTCTATTTTGTTATTTGAGCTATGAAATCAAGATATGTTTTAATAAAATACTGCAGTCAATTAAATTCAGCTGTTAAGCTAAAGCAGAGACTGATGAAAGTCGATCAAAACACACCACTCACTGCAGGGAGGCAAGTAAAGCAATAAAGAACTAGACCTAAAGGTACATAGTTCTTTTTGTTAGGTAGCAGCAAAGTAATTTGCATTATTCATTTCACCCTGGGGAAAAAAAAAAAAAAAAAAAAAAAAAAAAAACCACCAAACCCCCCAAAACCAACACATGAATAGATTGAAAGGACTAGATGGAATCTAGCTGGCAAACAAAGCAGAGGTAAAGTAAGGGAAGCAAAGAAAGCAAAATCAAATGTAACAATGCTACCTAGGTGAGTAAAAGAAATAAAAAGGGTTCTAGAAATATCTAGAGAGAATAGGAAGAGACCACTGAAAAGTAACAAAGGGACTGTATAAGTGAAGACTCCAAGATGGATGAAAAATGTTCAAAACTACTTTTTCTTCATTTTCAATATAAAGGAAAATGATGAAAGTGGAGAATATTATGTAGGAAGACAGAGAACTATTACAAGCAATGGGCCAGAATTGTGCTTAACTTGCACACAAGGGCCCTATTTTCTGCCTTCTTTCTCATGTTGAATAATGCTTATATTGCAAGTAGCCCCCTGGCTACTCATCAAAATGGAAAAAAAGGAAGTGCCAGATAGTATAAGGATGACACATGGAGTTACAAAGTGTAATGCAAGCACCCTGCTCTGACAGCATCCTACAGAATCTCTCACTAAAACATTCTTCTATGGCGGTATGAAAAACGTTACCTGAAATAAGTATCCATGCAAATTAAATTATGTTTTTCCTTAGTTCGTGTCCATTGTGTTTGAAATAGAAGACGGCTATTGCAGTGCATGATGTCTTTCACAGTGCATGCTAACACCCTAGCACCATGAAAAAACTTGGAGGGGATGCTTTAGGACATTAATAAGAGCCAAATGAGGTACAGTCCATGCATTCATTTAGATCCTACTCAGAATATATTTAAAATATATTTTTATTGAAGAGAGTAAATATATTGCAAAAGAGTATTTTATAACAATGCTGTGGATGCATACATTTTTCACTCCCATACTTTTGGTTCTGTACAATTGCCCCCCCATTTTCTTTTTCTAAATACTTGGTGAGGCCTCGTGTATTAATCGGAGATTATCTTGTTGGAACAAAAGTGATGTTGTAGAGGGAAAGCATAAGTGTATTACTTGGAGTTGAATGATGTACCTGGGGGAGATCCAGTTAGAATCTTTTACTAAAAAACTTCAATGGGAAATGCCATTACTGTCTGAATGACACACATAGTGGAGAATATACAATCTGCCTAAAATATAAACTGTTTTGACAGCATGGCAATACTCCGTTTTGGCATTTTTGGATCAATGAGATTTTTCATTTTAAAATGACTACTGAAAATGAAAATAATTCAAGTACGGGCAAAACGTGTACAAAACTTAAATTCCAAACAAAATGTTTCAGTTTTTTCTAAAGAGAACGTTTGATTGACCTGAAACGTTCTTTTTCTAATATAATTTCATGGAAGATTTGTACATTTTGGCTTTTCAATTAAGTTTGTAGTGGGAAAAGAAAATCCATGTACTCTCTCATGAAATAAAAAATTGAGTTAGTATAAAACTCTGCTGTTGCATTATTATGTGTCTAGGACCACTGAGCGGAGAAATTAATAAAAAGGACAATGAAGCTGACACTACTCAGCATTAACAAAAATGACACTGCTCAGTTAAAGAAAACAATACAAAAATCTGTACAATAAAAATTCCTTTGCCTTTATTTTTGTAGTCTCCTTGCTTCTTCGGTCAGTTGAGGAACTTTAGAACATTATGAGAAGAGATTTCTTTTTGCACAAGAAGGTTAGGAAAAAAACCCTACTACTACTCCTACAAGCGCGTGTGTGCACACAGATGGTTAGACAGATGTAGGTATAAAGTTCCTGTAAGTCTGCCAGAGTCCAATACTCTCTGAACGGGTTCATTTAGATATTCCACATGTGGAGTGTAATGTTTAATATCAGATTTATTTGTTTGAAGAGGTTTGACATCACATGGGATTTTTGATTTACCAGAATGATACAAAACATACTGAAATCACAATACAAATGTAAGTTACACTTGGCAAAATACGGCAACTGCAATGCACAGTTCAATCGCAATACCAAAGTGATCCCCATTACCGGTCTCTATAATATGCTCACTGTCACGATGCTGGGCATCCCCAGTCACCAGGAAGGAAGACGTGGTTTAAAGCAGCTCAAGCCCATTGCTCTCTTTGAAATTCTTAAGTTGTTCAGTTTTATACTCTGCGTGGGACTGAGCCACATACACACTGCCCCCATGCTGGTCTGGCTAACTTGGGGACACATTCACAATCTTGATGAACTCAGGGAGAAACATTTACACCACCAGTTGATCCGCTCAACCGCTGATAGCTGTTTACCTAAAACGAAGGCCACCCTCTGGTCCCCTTTGTGTTGAGATAAAGTCAGTTTTCTTTGCAACAGCTGTGGTCACTCACACCCTACATTATTCCTTCATCTTCAGGGGCACAATGCCCTTGTCCATCTCCTTGAGCCTTCTTCTATTTTACGGGTTTATTGGTCAGCCACAAAGTAAAAAATGCTTGGTCAAGATCTTTTGACCATATCTTGGACTCCAAGTCCAGATCTACAGTGACTTCCAAAGGTGAAGATAAAAGATAGTATCGAGTAGGATTTGCTTAGTCTTTGCTTTCTTTTGATTGTAGGAGCAGCTGTTTGTTTTGCCTTGATGATTTTCATCCTAAGAGGCCTATGGGCTAAAGATCTTTAATTCATGCTACACTAAGTCACCTACACTCTGCATGGAAGATGCGGGAGAAGGGTGGAGTAGTCAAAGAGTTTTAGCTATAGTCTTGCTTTTACTTTTTATTTATACTGATTTGCATGTATCCTTAAACTATTCAACTATTTAAAGCAAAATTTGTTTATAGTCTGCCATTTTATGCTGTAGGCTGAATGTAACCTTAGCTGAGAGTAAGAGGCATGCAAATGTATCTGCCACAGCTGAACAGATTCATGCACATATGAAGCATGGCAATTCGGCACAGTTATTCAATATTACATATGAGGAGGATCCTAGAGCAAGTAAGCATTTGGGAAGAAATTAATATCAAGCTGGAATAAATGGAATAAATCATTAATAGTGGTCTCTATAACCCATTTGTTTAAAAAGGGATGTTTAACAAATGGTTTCCTCCATAATATGTTTCAAAAAAGAGGTAGCATTGTGAATAACACTAACTGTTATTGACAGGTCATAAAACTGACTCAATTTCTGTGTTTCAAATAAGAGGATGCACTTTCTGCCCAAGGTTTGGGACTGATCCTGACCTGATTTCCTGAACAGATAAAGACTTCACGTACAGAGGCTATTATTAAAATGTGAAATTGATAAAAGTGAAACCTAAATAAAGCGTTTACTGATTTTGACATGTTTATGCATAAAAATTGTAAGAAAAGGTGCAAGTAGGTTAAATGGTTTGACATGCTTAAAAAAAAAAAAAAAAAAAAAAAGGCAAGAAAACCTAGTTGTATATCCTGCATATACAGGTCATAGAATTTCATCAAATGAGTCCTATAAGAGGACAACAGCTCTGCACAGGCTATGGGCTATCTATTGATTTAAGCTTTTATAAATTAAGAACGTGCATGCTCTTAAGAAAATAATTCCAAAGGTTTCTTGCCTCCTCTGGTAAAAACACCCAAGCTTTTTAATTTTAAACTTCCAGTCGTTAAATTTTGTTATACTATGGAGCCTGCTACTATTAAAAATTTTATCCCCATTTAGGTCCCTGCAGATCAGGAGCAATTCATCTGGTATCCTTCTCTGTGTTAACCAAAATAATCACTCAGTCTAAAATGGATGTTCCAGATCTTAGATAATACTCGTGACTTTTTTCTGAACTCTTTCCAGTATGTCAACACTCTTTCTAAGTGGAGGATAAAGACTTCAAATTTGAGCAATGTAATTGGTCTCCAAAGGTAACAGACTGAGGAATTAGTACTAGTCAATAAATGAGGAAATGTTTATTTTAGGAATGTCAGGCATGTGGCTTTCAGAGAGGAGGTTACAATTAGATACTGTCAGAGAAAAAAAAAAAAAGAAATCCAGTATAATCTGCATTCTGATGTCTCCACAGAGAGTTTGATACATAACCCATGGTACCAAATGGGACTCTTCCAACTGACTTGAACAGCTTTGGATCAGGCCTTAAGTGGATCAGGAGGTTTTATGTAAAGCTAGGGAAACAACCAAGGACTTTGCCAATCTCTGGCGAAACCAGAATTTTGCATGCTGTTTTTCACTGCTCGTGAAAGCTCTGAAGACAGGCAACAAGAATGATGAAAGGATTAAAAGATAAAAGATATGCAGGGAACCTGAAAGAGCTAGATGCATGCAGTTTAAAAAGAAGGGGGCTTAAGAGATGCACAACTACTCTGTAAATTCCTTCCAGGAACTAATATATCATCATACAGTTTCTCTGGGAATAACATCTCCTCAACTTATTAAAATACAAGATATACAGAAAGGAAATAATGTGATGTGTGCTCTAATGCACAACTACTGTCCTTTTTATGAGAAAATTCCTCCTCTTCCTTCTTGTAATCTATTTCTTAGTTGAGTCACTTTCCTGGTTTTTTTTCAACTCAGCTCAGAGCTTTGCAATCAAGTTTGGTAGGAGAGAAGCATTTGCAAGTTATAAGGATTAGTTTCTTTAAACTCTGGGTACCAGTATTCCTACAGTGTAGAAGGAAAAGAAGAATTAGTGTGAATTAGAGAATAGCAAAGCATCTTTACTTTTCCTTGTCTCTGGCCATGATAAAGAGTAGAGCTGAAATCTTGGTCCCAATGAAGAGTATGACAGAATTCCCATTGAATTCAGTAGTGTCTATTATTGAATTTTTCATTAACATTTATCATTTTCCCCCCTTAGCAGTTCAACAATGGCAAAATAGTCTGTGTAATTCATTGCACATACAAAATATGCATATAGAGCTCTTGGCAGAACAAGCTCTTGCATAACATAAAAGCCACATAATTCATTTATATAATGCAGTAAGGAATGGGCAGCATATGTGCATATATACATACTCACATATGCCCCTTGTGGGTATCCAAAGCTACAGGATGTTCTGGGGAGGAAAGAGCCTAAAGCCAGAAATTTAACATCTCATGTGTTGATGTGTTATTACTTATTTCCATGACATATGTATATATGCTCAAAAGTTCAGTATTTCTATTCATCATAAAATATGCCTTCTTATTTCCTCTATTTATTTTTCTTGATCTTCGCATTAAGAGAGTAGGTTGTGTAAATAACTAAGTTACATCAATCCCTTATAAAAATTATCCTCAGCTATTCATCTCAGGTACTAGGCCTATGTATGTCTACCTGTGCATACCTAAATATATAGAGATATAAAATATATATCCATCTTGAAGACTTACAAATATTTGACAATTGAGATGTTCTCTGACTTTTTTTTAATCCTCTGTGTGAAGTCACAAGGAAAGAGCCTCTGGATTACAGCTTTGCTAAGTTTTAGAGCCAATACCTGGGGCTTCGATCTATTTGCAAAAATATTGTACATGCCCATTTTAGGGGGGGAGGATAATTAGCGGTAGCTCCTTGGGAACCCAGTGGATACCACTTTCAAAACAATATTCTGCTGTGTTTTTCCCTACTTTATTTTCTCTCAGGTGGATATGCAATGGTGTATACACTCAAATATCCTGCTAACCTTCCCTAGCCTTTTGTCTGTTACATCTCCATAAGTATAAAAATATCCACCTAATTGCAAAGTCTAATATATTTATTTTGGCTTTACTTCTCATGACAGCAGTCATTGAATTCTTGATGATGACAGCCAAATCTCCATTGATAATATAGTTATGCTTCATAACAAAAATAAAAATGATAGCAACTCTACGTACAATAAAAAAAATAAGTTCCTTCTTTATATTTTACTACATTCATGATTTCTAGCCAAACTGGTGTTTTAACATTCATTAATTAAAAGTCAGTCATCTGTAGGAAAGACGTTTTACATACTTTAGAACAATACCTGAAAATAGGCAAGTCAGATATTTGTTACTAAACTTAACCTTGACGTGAGTTCCTAAGCAGTCATTAGTGCCTTTTATAAGTATTGTGAGTCATTCTGAGTATTCCTTAAACTTTCCAAGGTGCAATTTTTTAGTTAGTTTCTGTTTGCAAAAATTTTCCTTAGGAGAAGTGACATTGGTCCAGTAGGAGCAGCTATAGCTTTTGTGCTCGCCCAAATTGTTCGATGACTTTGGAACAAGATGCTGGATTCATCATAAATTTTCTCTCTTGCAAAGAAACAGCAGCCCACACGTGTTTTTCTTAGAAATAAGCAGTGGCACGTACCCTTAATATCTGACTGTGGGAGTGTTTCAGAGCTTCCACTATTCAGGAAAGCCAGACTTCATCAAGGAGAGCACCACTGAGCAGTGCATCAGAGTCAGCAGAGGTAGGCTGTAAGAACGATGAGGCTTTGATGGTAGGTGGAGAAGGGGACTGCTTCTGATACCCCCATTAACTCTTTTAGCATTGACTTGGAGATCTTTACATCATGGTGTGCAAGGAAAAGTAGCTACTGTTGTCTCCCTTGATCTTGCCTACTGTGCCTGAGGTATGTGGTTTTTAGAAGGTGTCCCCAGCGTCATGGCATGATTGCACTTGGGCGTGGTTTGGGCAAGGTTTGGAGGTTTTGCCTTTTTCCATGTTTTCTCAACATCTCTCAGTTGAGCATATGCATCTCAGGCCTACTCACAGTCTGTACAGTAATACCCAGTACTGCAGAGAAAGATGAAACCACCTGTACTTGGCAGAGGGTTATGGAAGATAACTGAGTGAAAGGAAGGATGGTCGTATTCATTATGCGTACAAGCATTCAACCTTGAATGAAACTGCCTACAGCATGAGCTGATTCACATTTTAGGCTGTGTTTCTTAGCACTGCTTTAATTCTTCCTCCCAATGAACATCTCCCAGCAGCCCTAAACAAAGCAAAAGATATTGCTGCAAGATCAGCTGACGTGGAGAAACGCATCTTTATTTTATGTTATTATCAGGAGCAAAAGTTATTTCTGGCCCCTTGCTGTTCTCCTTTTTCATCATCTTCACATCTCTCCTGCAAGAAATCAAAGCCCGTTGTCTTAATGCTCCGTGGTGCTGAGCAGAGTTACATTAGAAGCATTTTACAGATGAGAACAAGGTAGCTATTTTTAAGGTAAAGTGCTTCTGCCTCCACAGAAGTAGCATCAGATTTATATAATTATAAGTACTCCCAGCAGTAATTCACTCAGCAAATATTTAGTTCAGTTTTCATTGAATATCCTCTCATTCATCGATCTTAACTTTTCAACTGTTCTTGACAGTAATTTCCTGTTCTGGCATCAAGTCTTCCTCCTTTCATTTTAACATGGTTTGAGTACAGTATTGTTTTGCTGGTTTTGAACAGGTGAGCTGGAAAATCGGTGAAGATGTCTTCAGCTTCTATAGGGGTTTCTACTATTTTTGTGGAATGGAGGAAAGCTGAGGAGGAGACTGACTGAGTGGCTTTACATCAAGGTAAAATAAAATTCACCACAAATATTTTAGAACTGTATCTGGCAGAAGTGTTTTGTATACATTTTTAAAGGATGTAAACATCAACTGAATTTCTGTGTCCAAAACAGAATGCAGCTAAATATATAGATTTTTGTTGGTACATGCTATTTCTTTGGCTTAAGAGCCTGAAGGTGAGATACAATCCCTCTAAATAAGATATATTTTGCAGGATTGTCCATAGTAAACATCTCAAATTGTACTTGAAGAAGGCTGCTATCTTGTAACTAATGATTTTGCTTAGTCTGAAAATAGGTAAGTGATATCATTGATGAAGCTTTAAAATAAGCTGGATACTTTAAACACATCCATATAATTCCTTTTTAAACAGATATAGGACTTTATTTAAGTCATGTATGCTGTAGAGGATCTTTTGTGACCTCCCTTTCCTGGGTTAAACTTCACTAAAGGAGCACCTTTTTTGCATAACAGTGGCTTGAGTGAAATAGCTTGAGTGTGTTGTAAGGAGCTTATAGCAAAAACCCAAGCCCTGGGGACTGAGGAATGGAAATCAAGGAAGCAATAGAGATAAAGGTCAAATAGCACTATCTCAGAGTTAATTTGCCAGTGCCTTGCACAAGAAGTGACCATGTACAATGGCCTGCTAAACTTCTGCGTTGCTTTCACTTCAGAAGCATAAATGGTTGTGTAAGTACAAGGCAGTCATGCTGTTTTTTCCGGTATCCACCACTTTCCTCTAGTAACTCCTTGCTACCTCTCAGCCCACATATGACCTGGAGAAGGAGCTGGACCTTCCTCTCAAGCTTGCCTGGTGCAAGTCTGCAGTAAACCCTGTGATTATTCCCCATCTGGCCCCTTGCAGGCATACCTCAGGGTATTCACCTGGGCCTGTGCTACAAATTTTTTGCACTCAAGAATATATAACAATAAGCATTACATCACACAAGAATATAAACCACTAAGCATTACATCAAGCAGTTGTACAAAGCGAAGCAAAAGCTAAAACAATTCAGATAGCAGACACCCGATCATTAGATAATTTCCACAACAGAGAAATGAAATAAAACAAAGCTGTAGGCAGTCAAAGAGAAGTCCAGGCAAAGCCTGACAAATCCTGAGGCTGGTGCTGTTAGCTTCACACAGAGCTGGTGGCCACACCATATTAACTGGCTGCAGGCTGTGCCGACACTGGCTTGGCGTGGCAGCTCTTCACAACCCAACTCACCTAAGTGCCCAGTTGACAGCGCCTCACAGCCTTTAAGCAGGGTACCAGTGTTGGAGAAGACCTCGCACTGACCTTTAATTTAATCTTAAAATAAAGTTGCTGATAGATTGCTGGTCTTTGCCACGTATTCGTACACTTCTGTTTAGAATGTGTTTAAGGCTGTATTTCACGGGCACTGATCTTCAAGCATGAAGTACACTGTATAAAAATCTGAGCTGATATCCATGTAGAAAATTTATACACAGTGAGTATTAGTCAGCCGCTTTCCATCTACCTAAAGGCATGAATGCCAAGAATGCTTCAGACTACAGGATTTATTGATCCTAATGTAGCTGCCATATTCAATCAAGAAAGTCTGAAAGGAGTAAATAGGCATCTGCAGATTGATTCCCCTTTAAGGTTTTCCCAGTAGCATACACTGGTAAACATTACATAATAATTACTTCCCAAATAAACAGCTGATTAAGACTGACATTATTCACTCATGATGAATATTAGTGAACTCTTCAAGTAACATCACTGAAGCTAATGCAGACACTATGCAATATGATAAAATTGTGAAGAATAGAGCTGTATGTGTATTTGCTTAAGTAACTCATCTATTGAAAGATAAACACTTATTTTGGAAAATAAAATGCCTAGATAAGCATTAGACTCTTGAAATGCACTAACCAAAGTGAAACACACCAGACTGCTGTTTAAGATCTCCTCCTTCTAACAGGAAATTTAGTAGCAACAGGTGACGGTGGCATTTGAAGTTCTTGCTAATAATCATTATATCCTGCCCTGAAACATATCTTTATAGCTACTTAGAACTGTAAGTCTCTGTTAAAAGTACTTCTAAAGTGAGCTCCAGTATGATACTGTCTTAAATCTAACAAAGTTTTCTGTGACGTCTCCACCCCCCAAAAAACAAGAAGCGCACAAAGGCTAATTTGTATTACAGTGCCTGATACGTAACTTATAAGCTTGCCAACAGCCATCAGTAGAATTCACTTATGATAACCAGGAAATTATTTGAGAAGGTATATACTATACCACATTTTATTATTTATTGATTGCTAGCAGCACTTTTAAACAAATAAGACAGCTTACATTGTAATTGTTTACATTTCTCTTCACAGAAAAAGTCTGCAGATGTTGTAACTTTTCAGCTTGCCAGAGGATGAACCAAATCTGGCAGTCGAGGCAATGCAATGACCGTGTCTCTACAAATTCCTTCTATCAACAGCATCTTGTGGGTTACCATCCTTACTCCCTGTCTTTCCAATCTTACTGCTTCACAGTTCGAGCAGCAGTGGCTGTTAACAGCTTGACCCGTCTGAAGGTATGTGTGTGCTTCAGCAGAAAATGATATGCCAGAGAATATATCACTTGTTGCACTTCTTTCATAGTTTAATGAACAGGTCTCACACAGTAAATGACAATGCCATTTTTGCATAGATTCTGCAAGGGAGTTTGCATAGATCTGTTCTGGATAAATGGAAAACTCTCTCTCTGGACTAATTAAAAGCAGGGCTGAATATTTTTCTCTCCGGTGAAAAAGAAAAAAAAAGGTGGCATTGTGAAAAAGAAGGGAGATATCACAAAGAAAAAGATATACAGGATATTTTACTGAACATGTTAAATTAAATATTGATTACCCATAATGTGCCACGGTAGCTTCACAAGAAAGGAAATTCAGTTGTATGTATGAAACTCCATGTCAGCACAAAAATTCCTCTAATATGATAGTGATCTTCAACTGATTGTAGTGCTCTGCTGAAGTGATAGTGTTACTTAAAACCTGAACAGACAAAACTCTTGAGATAACTTCAGAAGGAATTTCATTGTCTCTTTTTATGATTCTCTGGTACCTCTGAAATGTTATTATTACATTTTACTGGAAAGCAAAATTCACGTCAAAATGTTAATTTTATTGTAAATTCAAGACAGTTAGAATTGGGAATTGCTGTCTGCATAATCTTATGATCACACCATCACATGTCTTTGCTTTGCGGGGAATACCTGCTTGATTCAACTAGTCATATCAGTCCAAGGCTCAGAAGCTGTGTTAGTCCAAGTGAGTCAAGTTTCAAATGGAGGGACAGTGGAACTGGTTACTTGGAAGGAGGAATATGCACATCGACGGAGTGCACTGGAGAGGTACAGAAGAGGCCGTCACAGTTCAGACTACAGGACAGTTTCCCAGCAGGGAGCCCCACGTCTGGGCCATGCTCCATACTAAGGAGATGACATTGAGATGTGAAATTGCAGGATTTGGCTTTATGAAAGCAGAGACAGATACCCAAAACTGCAGTACTGCGGTGCATTCAGAAGATCCAGCTGTAGTTTCCGTTGCCTTAACGCTGATGACATAAGAGGTAGATGGTGGAAGATGCTGTTGCTTCACCTCTGATGCTAGTATGAAACTACCACTGAAGTGAATTGTAGTTATATGCCTATGGACAGCACAAATTAGAGGAGAGAAAGAGATTTTAAACAGATTATATTTCCTTAAAAGCTGAGTGTAACTCTGTGTGCTGAAGTTAAGTTGGTTCTGCAGCCAAAGTGTACTCCTTGAGCTAACAGCCCAGTGAGGACTCCTTGAAGAAAAAGCCGTGGAAGGTTTCTTAACTGCAGAATCCTAATCATTGTCCTAGTAGTTAATGGTATTCCCGGTCACTGCAAATCCCACCGAGCTCTCCCTGACCTTACCAAGGGCTTTATTTACATAAAGCCAACATGCAGGACTGAACGCGCGTTCCACTGGAAGCTGCCTGCTGGCAAGGTCCCTGCGGTCCTGTCGCAGGTGTCGAGGAAGACACAGGCATTCAACAGCATAATTCAACAACAGGGGTCTGTTGACTCAATGTTACGTCTACTTGCCTGAATTAAGAGATCCTACGAAGGGCCCTGCGCTAGAAAACACTCCCAGTCCCAGCAGCTCCTAAGTGAAACAGCTGCCCCCGTGCCTTGCCTGCGCTGGTGTAACCCAGCGGGGTGGCCCATTTTGCCTGCCCACCAGCAACACCACCTTGGGCAAGAAATAATTAAATAGGTGACGTTCCTGGATCAAATGAACATTAAAGCCCTTTCACAGAATACTCAGTAATGAGACCTAAACCGCACCACGTGGCCCCTGCCAAGCCCCTGCCCCAGCTGCAAGCTCATGCTGCCAGGCGAATAGTTTAGGTGAACAACACACGTGGTTTCGAATGAGCTCCGTTGCAGAAAGAGCCAAGCAAGGAGATGGCTCCTTGGGCAGTGCTGCTCTGCAAAAACTCAGCTGCATCATCATAGGTGCTGGTGACAGCTGGAGCAAAATCTGCTCCGTGCAAAGGCAGTAGTTAACATTTTCAGCATATTCCAGCCTCTGCAGCTCTTGTTCGCAAACGTAGCAAGGCGCAAGTTCTGTGCAAGGTTGAGAATGCTTCCTAGCAAGTGCACGCATAGCCTAGGGCCTCTCAGCTTGCGTGTATTACACTGGGTACCCGTTTTATTCTGTTAAAAATTAATGCTCAGGTGAAACTAATAATTTTACAGCTGGTAATAGAAATATGGACAGAAATACTATAAATATTATTTTCACATGGCATGTAATTTTTGCTTTGCTTACGATTTCTTTCCCTTCAGTACTTTTCCATAAAACTATCATAATAATAGTAATAATAAATAAAATAAAGAAGAAATAGTAAAATAAAATAATTTAAAAACAAATAAACCAAACCAACCCAAAACCTTTCTAGTGACAGAAATACTCTCAGACGTGTCAAAATATGCAAAATTTATTTGCTTCATAGAATGGGATGTTACTAGATGAGTGCTTCAATAGCTGACCTACAGTGCATCTTGACTAAATAGCTGTTTGAAGATATGAGAGCTAGATGGAAGCAGTTGTCCTCAAGATGGTCTAAATGCCTCATACTGTGTTCATTAAGGACATCACTCAGAGTACTGTGTTAGGATTCATGGGGTCCTCTGCTCAATTTGATCATCTTTAGAAGCTCACAAGATCACAGGCCAGATTCATCAAAGCAAGGGATAAAAGAGATTTTCCTTTGTACATCTCGGATGTGGAGCTATTTTAAATTAAACAATATTTTAATAAATTTAGTTTTCATTTCATTAATAGTTTTGCATTTTATAGTGGCTGGGTTGGATGATTGCTGAAGCAAGTATGATATGAAAAGCTATGTACTTGTTTATATATAATTTTCAATTTTATACTGAAAGTTTTGTGCAGTTATCTGGTAGAAAATGCTGTTAATTTGTGACTGTCTTAAAATAATAATAATAGGGTGCCCTGGTTTAACCCCAGCTGGCAACTAAGCACCACGCAGCCGCTTGCTCCCTCCCCCCTCGTCGGGGTGGGGGAGAGAATCAGAAGAGTAAAAGTGAGAAAACTCGTGGGTTAAGATAAAGACAGCTTAATAAGTAAAGCAAAAGCTGCGCACACAAGCAAAGCAAAACAAGGAATTATTCACTGCTTCCCATCGGCAGGCAGGTGTTCAGCCGTCTCCAGGAAAGCAGGGCTCCATCATGTGTAACCGTTACTTGGGAAGACAAACGCCATCACTCCGAAGGTGTCCCCCCTTCCTTCTTCTTCCATAGCATTTACATCATGTTTGGGTCCCACACTATCCAAGTGGAGCCTTGTCTATGCGCCACAGTCTCTCCAGGGGTATAACTGCTGCAGCATAGACTTACCCATAGCCACGGTCACTTTGAGGTGCATCTGTTCCAGCGTGGCCTTATCCATGGGCCACAATGCCTTCAGAGACATGCCTGCTCCAGCGTGGCCCTACCCACAGCCATAGTCCCTTCAGAAGTAAAGCTGCTCCAACATGGCGTTACCCATGGCTGCAGTCCCTTAGGGGTGTACCTGCTCTGTCGTGGGCTTCTCCACAGCCACACGCTTTGAGGTGCTCCAGCATGACCTCATGAACAGCCGCTGATGCCTCGAGGTGTACCTGCTGCAGCGTGGACTGACCCACAGCCACGGATGCTTCAAGGTGTACCTTCTCCAGCGTGGACTTCTCCTTGGGCCACAATCCCTTCAGAGGTATACCTGCTGCGCCACAGACATAACCACGGCCGCAGACGCTTCGAGATGTACCTGCTCTGGCAAGGACTCATCCACGGCCACAGACGCTTCGGGGTGTCCCGCTCCCACGTGGACTCATCCGCAGGTCACGGTCCCTTTGACTTGAGTTCACACCAGGGTTCCAGCCTGTCCAGTACAGCAGCACAGAAACAGCAGCGATGCCCTGGCCGTCTGCCAGCCCATGCACACGGCCGTTGCTGTTAGCAAAATGTTCCTGGGCACAGCAGGGTAAGATGATAAGCAGGACAGCAGGACAGCAAGCAGCGAAAGCAAAAAGCAGCCACTAACGAGCACTGGACTCCAACATACGGTGAGGCAAGCAAGTCCCATGGCAAGCACAGGAGCCTGCCGATTAATAGCTAAACAGCAATAACAGCAATAAATTCCATCTAGCACATTCCAATCAAATCTGTCGTTATCTCAAACCCTTCGAGCCCGACGTTGGGCGCCAAACCAGCACATAGAGCCTTTTAATACCAAGGTTTTTTCCATACATGATGTAATTTGAATAAGATAATAGACTGCTGTTTGGACTTTTAAATTAGTAAAAAGACAAGATTACTCTAATTAGAGCTGGGTTTAGGATCCCGTCATCTCAGTTTATGAGGGCCTAGGATTGCTTAGACCGAGGGAACTAAAAATGTGAAGGAAAATCATGACTGTCAAAGTTTTAATGGGGATACAGTACAAATAATGAGATTTGGAGTTAGAGCATACTTGAAAATGTCAGGACCCAATAAAACCTGGGAGTGTCTGCACTGAAGAACAATCACTTCTTTTTTGGAACACATTATCTGGATGACATCTAGAGTTTATTATAAAAGATGATTTACTCGCACGAGGGACAGCTTTTCTGTGAAAGTAAATTATAGCAGTTGAAATTTTTTTATTTAGCATTGATAGGCTGTTTTTATATATTGCTACAACAGTTTCCTTTGGGATTTGTTCAGGTGTGTCCTTCTGCCATTTTCTCCAGAGACTGATTTGCCAGCTAAGCTATTTTTCACTGTACGTATTCTTCCTTGGACTACAGCAGGTTTTGGGATCCCCTAACAACAGTACATTATTAGAAATATTGCCTTGGAGAAGACAGTTTGTGAAGGAGATTGGGGGCATAACTACTGATATATGCTTCATATTTAGGCAACATGCTCATTTTTCCCAATATGAATAGAAATTCCAAACAGTGAAAATTCTACACAGAAAGATGTCTTATCCTCCCCCTCCAAAAATAATGTTTCATTGAAAACTTACGAGAAAAAAGATAATTTTATGAAAATTTTTTTGGCAACCCTACAAGTAACATCTGGACTGATTCTTCTAAACTTGAGATGGAGGATCAAGTTAGAGCATTCCTGTTACAGGCACAGAATATTAAAAAAATAAAGAATAATAAGGAAGTAATTTAAAATTTCCTTCAAACTGCTTCATACCACTGTATAATTAGACATATATTTACTAATCACTGACTATTGCCAAGTTTACTGGTGTTTAAATTACTGTCCGATATGTCAGTAATGTTGATGCCACATTAAAATCCCCTCTGAATGCTCAATTAACAGACATCTAATCTGGAAACTTTTCAAGAAAGTGCAATAAGTATCGAGAAGCAGCAATTAATTGTAAATGCTTTCAGACAAATTGTTACCATTGAAGATATTTGTTTATCAGTTGACATGACCTTTGAGACGAATGCTCACCCATGGCCATCGCTACTTCTGAACACATGTAAATTATTCTATTACAACTACCAGTTAAGTACATTTGTGCACAGGGATGTCTCTAAGAATAAATGTCTTTTAGCATTTTAAAGAGAAAATGGCAGGTTTCCTGTCTATCAGAGGAAAACATTCCTGATTGTTTATCTAATTCAGATAGAGCATTATTGTGGAAGAAAGACGAGAGAGCAAGATACAACTTTGCTTAAGATATCTCAGTACTATCTCTGTCCACTTCTTTCCAGAAGCAAGGCTTAATCCACAGTGAGAGCCTGGCGTGTAAATGGTGTTAGCACCTTCATTCAGTGTTTACATGCTCATAAGAATATACGAAAGGCCAAACTGGGATAATCCAAAGAGCCATCTACTCTGGTAGCCTTTCTGACAGAGATCACAGGTGGGTGCCTATGGAAGAGTATGTGAAACAATATATTTAAGTATCCAGGAACAAGCCATGAGGGGAAAAAAAAAGAAAAAAAAAGACAAGAAAGAAAACACACAATAAATGTCATCATCTCCTTTGTCTTTTGATAAACTAAAAGCAAGTGGAGGTTTTTATTCTCTGGCAAACACGATGGATATGGTAAAGATGCTTTTTTCAACCTGCTCAGACAACTGATGGTCTGAAGTCAAAACTTTGTGGGGATGCTACTTTAAAACTTAGAAAGAGTGAAGTCATTACAAATACCAAATTTATAATAGAAGTCTTTATAATATTATGTCTTTAATAGAAGGCCTCTTTCACCAGTCAAGCTATTTTCCTCAGAGTCTTTAGCTGACAGTATTGGTACCAAGTCTAGAAACAATACATAATATCATAAAACCTGGGTTTTAGTACCCCCAAATCATTGATTCTGGCATATCCTGGGCATTTTCTTGCTTTTGTGTCTCTGGATTGTACCTTGAACATTAGTATAACCAAAAGGTTTTTTGCTTAATATGTCTATACAAGGCACACAGTTCACTACACTCTTAAAGTTCATCAGTTTACTGCCAAATAAACTTTATTTTAATATTCAGCTTACCACACTTAGTGTCTTGCTTTGGAATTAAGCACTGTTTTTATGGCTGCAACCTTTTAAAGGGGTAAATGTGCACTCCTATTCCCTTCCTCACAATTTCTGTCATTTTTTTTTTCTTGCATTAAGCAGAATTGCCTTCTATAAAGAGTTTTGCTAGCATAACTTCCTTAGTGTCTGCAGTACTGCATAGCATGATAAGGCCTCATTTACATAGATGAAGTAAATTTCCCTTCTTTATTTGCTTTTGAAGCCAGTGGGAGCTATGTCCATATACCTGATGACTTTAGTTATTAGACATTAAAGCAAAGAGTTGTGGGAAAAGCAACAAACACACTATGAAATTATGATGCTTCTCAGAGAATTCACAGCAGCCATTTTCAGCAATTGAGAGATATTGGAGGGATTATTCTTCAGGGATCAGGGACAATTTACAGCTGGAGAATAAGGGGAATAGGTGAAAACTATTCTGTTCATCTCAGCCTCTGCGTAGCCAGGAATTCCCATGTTTTCTTTGAACACTTATGTAGTTCATCCATACTCTTTTGCTGTTCACTCCATGCCAAAGCTCAGCAGAAGGAGGCAGTTTAATGGCAGTACTAACCAGCAAGACCTCGGAGAAAATATTTGCTGCCTATGAGCTGATGACAATGCTGCGCACAAAGGTATCAGGGAGTTTTGGTAAATTTTTTTACCAAATATGTTTTGTGTTTACCAAATACCTTTTACAACTTCCTGAGATCCATGGAGGTATCACAGTGAGGGTAGAGGACAAAAGAATAGGGATCCTTTATCTGGAAAGCTTAATTAAAAGCCCTATTGTGTTACTCCTAGAACGAAAGCTTGGAGCTAACACAGGGACCACAAATACTAGACAAGAGTCACAGCAACTAAGTCACCTACGGTGTCAAATGAATCTCAGTCTGTTTTTCTGTCAAGTCTGGAGGAAACACCAAGAGATGAAAAGGAGTAGAGGAAGCGCATCCTCGGCTTTCGGATTCAGAAAAGGATATGCAGGGCTGAATTTAAAAGGAGTGCAGTGGTGTTACACCCGTGTGGTGGGGTCTGGGCGGGCTGTGTCTCAGTCACTATCAGCCTGCTGGCTGCAGCACTGGTTTCTCTAGAACCCATTAGGTCTTCACATCTTCTTCCTCTTCAGCTTAAACTGAATTTTAAGTCATAGGGGATGTGAATTTGTGCTCTAATTGTGCATGAATTGTCTCTTTCTTAGATGTGGAATACAGTAGCTGTCTTCTCCATGTGCTGCACTAAGCTTGATCAATGGTCAAAGCATTGGGTCAAAGCAAAACAAAATGCGATATTCTTCTGAGAAAAGCAGTGTGTGAGTTCCAGTTTCTCACTACAGCTGAAGTGTAATTCGGTTTTCTGTTACACTCATACAGCACCATCAATTTAGATAGGGCATCACGGACACCATCTAATGTTTCAACCAAGTTTTGAGTAAGTTCCTCCATTTCCAACTCGCTCTGAGCTATGCTGCATCTCTAGTCTCTCTCATAAAGATTTTAATACAAAATGCTGATACAAGGAACGTCTTTGGAAGAGACTAATCAGGCATGAAAAGGTGTACAGCAACAGTTATAGATGCATCCTTCTGTAGCTACTGCTATTACACTAATTTTAAGAGATGTTGAGTGTCTTCGAAGATCCCATCATTAGAAAGGCTAGATCTTAATTTGTGTTTTGCTGTTTTCCCAGTAAACTATGAAGGAAGCCTGCAAGTCGTTAGTATAAGAGAGACTGCTAGCTGTTCCTCCAGGAAAGAAAGATCTTGTACCTTGAATGAAAGGCAGAAAAGAATAAAAGGTAAAAGACGGGTCAAAACATTTGAAGACAGGACAGAAGGGGAACCACCCCCAGCACAGCACCTCAGAACTACAAGTAGAGACCATCTGGGATACAGGGAACTCTACAAAGAGAGACAACAGAGAGGCAAATGGCAAGGAGTATTTTCTGCATGTTGCTACTTACAGAAAATGGTGCTTCAGAAATACAACTTCTACCATTATCTATGGTTCGTCTTTCTCAGATGCTGAAAGTTGTGTTTTTAAGACTAGATTACAAAGGCAAAGGCCACGGGGGAAGTAGATTAAACATGTAGTTCTGTGAGGAAGGACTATGGGTTTGTGCCTTTTTCTTGACTGGCTTAGGTGTCTCAAGCCTGGTGATTTCCAATTGAAAATTTTCTGTATTTGAGCCACTTAGATGTGCTCTGCCCTGCATGGATTTTGTGTGTTCAGTAAGGTGTAAGTGAAAGTTGTAACCTGAGTTGGGGATCTTATGAAACTTTTCTTTGGCAGGCCGGCTATTTTCCCCGAGTTTTGTAGAAGCTTAATTATCTTTAGGACTTTAACCTTTATATCAAATTCTGAGACAACAAACAGACTGATGTGCATGTGAACAAAATTATATTGACAGCATGATAGAATATAAACTTTGTTTCTGGAGGAAACAAAGAATCAGTCTCATATGCTAGAAATCCACTGACCTGCCCCAAAACCCTTTTAATGGTAAGTTAATTAGCATGTTTAATACCTATTCGTATTCTTATTATAGAAACTTCTTAATTAATTTGTAATGGTCTGTAATTAATATGAATTCTATTCATTCCTTCTCACATAGTTTGAATTGTTCTGTGCTTTCTTTTGTGCTGCTCTCTTACTTAAATTATTGACAGATGCTTTCTGACCTACCTTCTGGTCCTCCTCCACAGCCTGAAGGCTTTAGGTTATTGAGCTATACATGGTAGCTCTGGAAACTGCAATTGCTTTTGCTTATGTCATGATGCTGCTTTAACAGTCCTGTCACTGCAAGAGACTGCTTTTATTGCCTGATGGGTCAAGTATTTAGATCATCGTGGTTATGAAACCACATTGTATAAGGACTCAACAAGTAGCTTATATTCGGTCTGACGGGACTGTAATATGTGGAATGCCAAAGTACATTGTCCTTCTCATGAGCCTGTTTATCTTCCTTCATAAAATATTGGAGAGCACAAAGGATTCTGCCAAAAGCAACACTTCTCTTCTCCTAAGGGTTCCTCCTTGGATTTCTTATAAAGACTGTGGACAGACTTTGATTGAACTCAGTGGGTCAGGCTTCAATAAATAGCAATGCAGCAGAGGAATGAACACTTATTTTTCCTCAAGGCATCTTGAAAGAGGTATTTTTCAAGAAAAAAAGACACAAGTTAAACACATAGTACTTAGTGCCTTGATTATCAAAGGCCTGCGATCAGAGGAAATATGATTAGGTAAGCATGAATTGAGGAAACCACCTGAGAAAAAGCCCACAGTAAAAAAGATCTATTGAAACAACACTTTATGGACATTTGCTGCGTGCACTTATGGCACTATATCAATAAAATAATAACCTAGAAGGAGCTGTCTCCCATTTGCAAGAAATATAGAAACAGTGTTCTAAAGAGACTTGTGTGTATAATAAAAGATAATGTGTGATGGCACACAATATATTGAACAGAAAGGCTGAAAATAAATCCTGATACCCTTACTTTACTTTTCAGCGTTCGTCTGCACATTTCTGAATATTATTAAAATGGGGTATCAAATTGTATTTATTTCTCTACAAGCCAGCTGGACTAGTAATGAAATTCACGTTCGCTTCTTTTCCCAACTCTTCCTACAAACGGCGTGAGAAGGAGATGTGGGTATGTCTGGTGTACTTTGCGTTGAAGTACACTTGGGCTTCAGCGCTCTGACTGGGCCTCCTGGGTCTCGGGAAGGAATAACAATAGAAAAGCCCAGCAGGTGCCAGAAGTAGAGTTTCTTTTCTTCTGCCTGATGATGTGGCCTACTGGTCAAGGTGCTGCTGATAGGGCTGGGACTCTTCTTTACATCTCTGTTTTCAGGGCAGGATTTGCGAATGAGGTTCTGCATGCAACTACGTTTCTCTCTTGGTTTTTATGATCTCGAGGTTAAAACTTACATCTGTCATTTCTGTGTTGAGTAGGCACTACTGAAAGCTCCTAGTCTGTGTCATACATCAAGAAGGACAGGCTTCCACCCTGGGGAAAACTGGAAGGCAGAATCATCTACCACATCCTGGGAGCCCTTCTAAGTTCTCAGTGAAATTGGTGTTTTTACATTACATGCACTGTCAGGATCTCCAAGAGACTGATTATTTTCTAAAGTGTGAGGTCTTTTTATCATCTAAATATTTGTTTGGACATAGCCGTTGTGTGATATAGAATAACATTGGCTTTACTGAAGTGAATATAGACTTATAAAAGCATTAATGAGCCTGGACTCTATCCTTCCCATGTTAAAAAGCTTTCAGGCATCTACCTGGTACTTTTCAAGGGACATTTTTCTGACTCCCCCCCGCCCCCGCCATGTGGCAGGTGACCTAAAAAACTAAAACCAAGTAGAACCCAGGTTATGAAGAGGTACTGTGATTTCAAAAAAATGCGTCCTGCAGATCAGGGACAGCCAGTACCCACAAGCCATCTGTCCTATCCAGTGAGCAATTCTGCCTTTCTTTGACTTGAGTTTGCACAGTTTACTGCTTCTGACATTGGGAATTCACTGCCTCACCTGCAAAAATCATCTTCTGGTGTGGATTTCTCCCATGCTAGACATAGGAGGCCAAGTTGCATACCAAATTCAGAAGGAAAAAAAAAAAAAAAAAAAAAGGAAAGCATCCTGCTGTATATTGGATTAATGTGCTGTCAAGAACTGTATGTGTCATTGCATCAGAAACAGAGAAAATAGAAACACAGTTTTAAAAACTCAGCCTGTGGTATTTTCCTTTTTCTGACTGTACTGCAAGCTTTTCAGTCATAGAGAGCTGATCAGTCTGTTTTTCATATTTCCATTTTTGCTGGAAGATCAGTATGTGTGAACCTTCTTCCAGTGCAGGAAACCTAAAATGGGCTTCCAGCAGAGCACGATATTGCTCTTGCTTGACCGTGCAGGGAGTCACTGATGGAAAGAAGAAAGCTGCCCAGTCCTCTGAAGTGTCACCACCATTTGTTACAACAGATTGGTCTGTCAACAAACTAAAAGTCATGATACAGCTACAGGAAAACTCTACCAGTTTCTGGAGGCACAAATCAAGTGCCCGGATATGTAGATACCATGATAGCTCTAATTTTGAAGTCTGGGCTATTCTGCCTCCATCCCCTTGAATTTAAGGGGAATGGCACAAGAAAGAGAAGTAAATTCCTCACGTGAGGCATCCAGCTGTCTATACGAAGGATTCAAGAGCTCCTTCTCAAGAGATGACCAGGGGTGGAAGAATCCCATAGTGTTGGGATGATGGCTGGTTGAATACTGCTTTGTCAGTCTCCAAAAACCTAAAAATGTGCTAGCCCAACTTATATGTGCTTCTGGAATCACTATGCTGATCTGGTTGACCTGCTATTTCCCATCCCTAACTTCTACAAATAAGATTACGTTCATCCCAGTTATAAAGTCTCAAATTTCAGCCATGTTTTGAAACCTGATTTGAAAATGGGATTAATGTTTTCTTTTAAAGGATGGAGGCTATGTTTTTTCACACTTAACCTCACAGAAGACCTTTGTTGGTTTTTTTTCAAGTAAATGGTAATAATAATTAATAACACACCTCTTCAGGCAGAAAACATGCATGGAAAATCTTTATGATAAACATTTAGAAGGTTATTAGCACGGTAAAACAGGGGAATATGAAATATTTTCAGCCCTTACATAATTAGTGCTATTGAATACATCCTCCTATTGCATCTGTCTTTGTTGTTCTTCATATCTACAGTCTTATAACAATTCTTTAGTCATATAAATATGTCTATAGATTATATATACATTTTGTGCATTCTACATTTTAAATATTACAAGCTCTTCCATGAGTTAATGTACCTCACAGCATACCAAAATAACTCTCTTTTTATCATACTTTTTCACAAGTGCACAATTTTAAAGGTGAAGTAGGTGGAAACATTAATGTTAAACAACCTCTCAAGAAATCTCTATCTGTTTTTATCACTGACAAAGCAGAGGATTTAAGCTTCACCCTAAACTGACATATACACACCATTATTTACAACAACATTAAAGAGAAGTAGCAGAGAAACCTCTGTAATGCCTTTCAATGATATGGTGTATAGTTTAACAACAAAATAATAATCTGGAACTGGGAAGTTTATTAGTAGACATAAAACTGTTGATTCCCTACTAAGGCTGCTGTTAATGTATGTAAAGCATAACAAAAAGAGCCCTCCTGAAAAAATAAAAACAGATTCTTCAGCAAGCACCGAGAAATTACTTATAGTTACCTATATCAGCAAATGTTGCCATTTCAAAATGAATGCATTGTTCTTCTACCTCTAGTAAATAATTATTGAATTTTGCAGTCACAAAATTTGTTTTGTTTTTCAGTCTCTGCCTGGAAAGGGTTTTTTCCTCTATCTTAATGATGAAACTTTAGATATTTTTAAATAACAAAAGTGAGAAGGAATCAAGCCTATGCTTATCTTTTCTAGTGCAGAGCTGGAGTGCTACACTTACCAGCGGTACTGGTGCAATCAAGAGAAAATCTGTGGAATGAGGAGATCAAGATCATTCCCTACCAGAGAAGGTAACAAAACTAGACTTAGCAAAGAAATTTTGGGCGGAGCAGGAGTACTGATTTGACTGCATGTTTTTCAGTTGTCTTTATTTTTTCCTAATATTTTTCTTTATCATCATGCACTTAACCTCCAGAGTGTTGTCTGCTGATTCTGCTGTCACTTTTGACCTCATTTTACCCAGTTCAAGTTTGGTTTTTTTTTTTTTTACTTTCCATTACTAGAGATGTTGCTTCAGGATATTCATCATATCCTCAAACCCCACCGAAATCCCCCCAATAAAAGATGTGGATGTACTTAACTACCACCTTCATCAGGAGTCAGAAATTAATCAGAGCCAGTCGTAGGGGCTAAACAGCCAGGTTTCAGTCTTTCCAATGTGCAAAGCAGATATTCCTATATAAAATTCAGACCACAATACACCTTGCTGCTTAGTGAGAGGTGCAACTCTTCAGTCATTACTGAGATTTGTACATGCAATATCTTGATTGCAAGTTTAGAAATTACTTTACTTTTGAAAGTCAATCTTATATGGCATGAAGAAATGCTATGTTTTAGCACAGACATTGCAGTGAGACAAACAGCTGATTTTCCAGGCACCAGTTTGAAAGTACAGTATTGGCAGTTACCAAAATCTTGTTTTGACTTGTAAAGTGAGAAACTTGCTATGGGCGTCATTGAGAGAGAATAAATATAGTAAACCAAGATGTCATTTATATACTGTCACTTCTCTGACCACAGCCACACATTAAAAATGAGACTTCAGGATAAAGAACATCCAAAATATTACATGAAGTGAAACATCTACAAAAGATTATGAGGAAAAATTGACTTTATTAGAAAGACACGTGCTTTGATCAGTGTTAATGAACTGTACATGAAAGGTATGGATTTCAAAGAAATGATGGAAACCACAATGCTGGAGGAATGTAATAACGTGTCAGGCTTTTTGCCACACATTCTCCTCACTTAGTAGAAAATTAATGACTTCTATGGCTGGAAACTGTTATTTTAAGATTATTATTTTTGAAGTCCTATTAATTATTCTTAATAAAGTTATTTTGCTGTGGACACAAGTGAGCAAACTGCTTCATTCTCTTCTTTGGTGGGTATATTGCTCCCTGAGCTCTGAAACATGCAACAGAGCTACAGTACAGCATCCCCAGAGTGCCAAGTTAAATGAGTCTTCCCGTAAACTTGTGCCAATTGATTAATCAGTTTTCTTAATAATCACTTGCATTCACTATAAACACAATGTCAGAAAACAAGCAGTCTCAGAACACTGGATTAAATTTGCCTCTCTGAGGGCATGAAAGTGATGGTTCATACTGCTGAGAAAGCATTTGCTCTGGAAAAAAAACGTGGATGCTGATATTGCTCTGTCCTTCCTTATGTGTTTTCCAGTAAATGGCAAAATTTAAATATATCTGCAGCTCCTCATCAAGAAATACTGCACACAAAAAATATTACTGCACCTCAAAAAACCTACCTTCCTTTTCAGTTCACGTCATACACACCAACTAATATTTACCCCAATTTTATTCAAAACCCTTGACCCATTTCCTTTGAATTTCATGACCTCTTCTCCACCACTTACATGATCTTCCTCCAATACACCTCTCCTTATACTGTAAGGCTATCCGCGGTGTTTGTACCATCACTGACACAGTTCTGAAGAGTTCATGCGAGTCTCGTGTCTTCTCGTCATTGCCCTGATGGCAACCAAGGAATTTATGCGTGTGCTAACTCTGACTCTGGTTTTAGTCAGTACCTCGTGTTACCGACCTCCAGACGTGCCTGTGCAGCTTCGCAGAGCAGAAGCAGGAACGTTCCCAGGGACCAATGCCCTTATTCCAGGGTTCAGCACCACCGGTGTGAACAAAATAAAAGCCTTCAGTGAATTTACTGCTAAGATGTTTCTCAACTCCTGGCAAACCTTGTGGCAAAAGCAAAAAAGGGTTTTTAACACTGACGTGCAAAGCTTAAGAAAAGAGCTATTGTCTCAGAAGGCAGAGGCTGACAACTGAATCAGTGAAACACATAGTTATCTTCCATTTGGCTTTAAGGTGAGTTCTTCGCACCTTTCAGGTAACACGTTTTCTTAATTTTAGTCTGACAGGAAAGCTGATCTGCTCCAACAGCACTTCTGGTAAAAGGGAAAAATCCTATTGTCCCACTTCCTTTACTCCCCGTTTTTTTTCTGTTCCTGCTTTCAGCTCTACCCTGAGCTGTCTTCTTCCCTCAAACTAGCTGGACTACACAGCTGAGCCTCTGAGTCAGCCCACCAAACTATCAGAAAACTAACCCAGCAGAAGTCAATCACTTCCACGTGAAGCTGGTAAGGAAAGTAAAAGACTTGGCTATATCAGCGCGAGAGGTTTACTTTCATTCTTCACACTTTTATTTATTTTCATATCTATATATGTAAATATAATGTTAAAGCAGTTCCTCTATCGTATTTACTTGTCATCGATCAGCCATCTCATACTATGTTTTCTCCATTTCTTCCAGGAATTAGAGCATGACTGCTTCACACATAACCAACCTTCAGCCCCCCCCGGAAAGCTAAGAGCTCCAGGATTGAGTTGAAACAAGAAACCAGAGGCCCAGGCTTTGTGAGACAGCTTGAAGGTGGGTAGCTTAACCATCACGGAAAAGCCTATTGCAACAAAAAAGTTCTCTTCACGTTGTTCTTGTCTTTTGACTTATGGAGATTTCCATAGCTATCAGATAATCGAGCTGAATTTCAGTGTCCCTGCTATCAAGCGTGTAATATGAAAGCCCTTTAATTCATCCCGTCATTTTCTGTGAAACAGTAACTGGTAGAATGCTGTTTAGCTGCCCCACTAGCCTGGTTTTGCAGGAAACGGGTACTTTATCACATAATTTTTGAACAGTGGATGGTGATAACAAAAACAAATACCGACAGACAACTGAAATAGAGGAACAGTCTTTTATATGAATAAAAGCAGAAAGATGAGTTCCTGCTGATCATGTTTACTGCTTGTGTGCTACTTATTTGCATAAATTATTTTCATGGCAGGCGTCAAAGAGCACTGGAAATCCAGGCTCAGATTGCCAACCTTTTTTGCTGTAACATGCAGTATGTAGTTCATACGGCTATCTCTTTTAATTGCTTGGTGCTGGCCACTCAGACACATGGTGAGCAATAAGAAAAAAACCCTATCGACACAATTCATCAGGAATGTTACTTTGGTAGAAGAGTGTGTGTGTTTGTTGGTTTAATTATTGCTGTTGTCAGTTAATTACGATGAGAAATCTTTATAGACATAAAGGAGAAGGAAAACGTATGGTCTCATATAATGGCTGATTACTGTTACTGTACAGAAAACTCTTAAAAGAACTACTCTTTTCTCTCTATTTTTTCTCATAAACCCTTGTGTATCAGAGAGGGGAGAAAAATGAACCAAAACACTTCATAGGGCCCAGCTAACAGGAAGGAATTTAAAATGCTGTAGACCATTTTTGAAAGAGCATGCCAAAATGTAGCCACAGATATTCAAGGCTACTTCAAGAAAACCTGTTGTTTATCGTTCCGTGGGCATCGAGTCCACATCAGGTTGTTTCTTCCTTTTTTCGGGGCTTTGAGTGGGAGAAACGTAACTATTTACTGTCTATTCCCCATACAGAAAAGGAGTACCAGAAGTGCTCAGGGCAGAGAACTAGAACTTGTGGGACAACAGGACGTGAATTGGACTGTGGATGTTGCTTCCAGGCAAAAAGCACCTACAGCTACTGGGTAAACTGTAGAGCTGCAAAAGAAGAAAAAAAAAAAAAAGAAAAAAAAAAATCGTATCTTATCCACAAAGATTTTACTACTTTGTTGCTGAAAAAAAGAGGTGTACTAAGGTCTCAAAGTAATCGACAACAGGTAAGAACAAAGTTAGAAAGCGATCATTCTATTAATGACCTTTTTTTTTTTTTGCCTTTTAATCTTGGCTGACAAGATTGTTGAAAAATGGTACTTTCAGGTAGGAAGTGAGTAGGCTGTAAGTCACTGTTTCAGCTCACTTCAGTGTTGAAGGAGCAAACCTGCACAGCAAAATAGTTGGAAACACTGGTTAAAAGTCCTGTAATTTAGTAAAGATGATCAGATTGTTATTATTTTTTAAAGGGACAGGTTACAGAGAGAGAGATACTCCTCTTCCCTCATCTCTGTTAAATCATGTGAGCAGGCATCAGTAACATGGCCTCTATCTCCACCTCTCTCATTGCAATATAACAAGTGGGTAAACTACTAGGGCTGTAGGAGAACAGGAAAAATGGGGAAAATCCCAAATCCTGGGGAAAATCAGAGACAAAAGAACACTCTGGAGATTTGCACTGCGATAAAATGCCGGAATGCCCTAAAAGTACTATTCACAGGAAGAAATGCAAATTGATTGTTGAATAATTTCAACAATTTCCTATGCCAAAATGATACAGGAAATCACATGTTACTCATTCTGTGTAGGAAGAAATTCCTTCTTTATCCCTCCACTCCTAGACAGATGCTAACGCGAGCTTGCTGATGTTCACATCATGTTATTTTGGTGTTCACAGGTTAGGCAACTAATCTAAACTAGTCATCTAGATTTCCTCTGCAGGCAGTGAAGGGGGAGCAGAACCCTCACTGCACAATTTATCCCACCTTAAAATGTATATCTAGAATGGGTTAGAGGAATAAGCGAGGCAAACAATAATCACTTCCAGCTCAGAAAGAGGTGCCCCTATGTGGTTCTCTTACCTAGATGACTAAATACAGGTTTCAAGCTTAAACTTAGCAGTATCTTACCCACTTTTTCAGCTTTGGTGTTTTCACATCCCTCAGAATTATTAAGTATTTACTTAATCCTGGAGGCAGGAAGTGCAACAGGAGGATACTAGTTTGATCTGGTATTTTTACTTTTGATACGGGATGTGACTGGTATTGGATGGACTGTCACAGCAGAAAAGACAAGCTTAGTACATAAAATGGGTGGAAAGTTCTGAACACTATCATATGCACTCCCTAAACCTCAGGCAAATCACCGGAGACTGATTTTCCTCCTAGGAATTAGCCATAAACCATTCAGACATGAACAGTAATTTGAACGTAATTGTCCCTTGATTGCTGGCATTCCAACTGTTTTTTGATGTTGTTTTCCAACGGTTCAAAATGAGGACATTTGCATTTTATATTTTATTTGTTTTTAAATAAAACCGATTTGTTAAGTATAACTGCATTTAGAAAACTCAGACTTTAGAAAAAGCCAGATTTAAGATTGCCTTTGCCCAATTTGAATTATCTACATACATATTTTCATAGGCTATTGCTTTATTTTTTTCACAGCCCAACTTCTATTAGTCTCAGTTGAAGCTGTGACTATGCTGCATTTTTGCAAATGAAAACTTTGCTGTGACAAGATAAGCACTCAGAAAATGAGGAACATCTTTCCTCTCAAAAGTCTGGTTTAAATGACTTGCTTTGAATCATAAGGTAATCTTGTGACAGATGATGATATAAAATACATTTTCTAAGTTGGCGTTACATTGCCTTAACTGTAGGAATAAAGCCCATTGAAAAACAGATTGCTGTTTCAGTCTTGGTATAAAACTGGAATTATAAAGTTGCATGATGTATTGCTGAGCAGCTCAGAACAAAAGATTTCAACTACATCAGAACGAAGAAGTACTCTCTGAATTTACTATCCAAGTCTTCCATAAAGTTAATGACCTTAAAAGAAACATTTTTTGTCAAATAAACAATTTTCGTGCAAGCAATTCTACCCAATAATTTTAACTAGTTCGGCCTTTTAGGTCTCTTGAGTCCCACATTTATTAATTTTATAGCTTCCAATATCTGAAAAAGGAAGATGAAGGTCTTCAAGATAATATGACTAAGCGGACATCCACAACTAATTTCTAGGCATTGGCCATCTTGTTCACTGTCTGAACATAAAAATGCAGGTTAGGTTCATATAATTAAAGACTTTATTATAATGCCTATAGAAAAGAACCCTGAGTTAAGATTAGACAGCTTTATTTATGGTATTTCCCAATATTGAGTTATGCTTTTTCAACATTAATATCTTAATGTAGTTTTTCTTTCCTGTGAAAAAGTAAAATAAATAACCATGTGTTTAAAGCTTCCTTTTCTACTTAAATGTAGTCATTAACACCTTGAAAATAAGGGCCTGCTTGCTCCCTTATCTCTGAAAATAAAGAATTGATGCATTAGCAAGCAATTATTATTAATATGGTAACATGTATAATTCTGTAATACAAAGAAATTATAGGCTTTTATAATGACACTTTTAATTTTGTACCAACGATCACAGTTAATAATCAACATTAGTTGAACAAGATGAACTTGATAAGCTCACTGACATACGGTAACGGCTTAAAGATATGTTAGAAGTAATGTATGGCAATTGCATTGTTTGTTATTGATATATTAATTTTAAAATATCACAAATGTTCCCACCAGTTCTCATTTGGATTAGATAATGAGCAATGTGTTAGTAAGAAATTTTAATTAGCTAGACTGTGTTGAGAACAATTGACTGACTGAGTGGCTAACACATTCAGCCACTGCTATACTACTACAAACTAGAAAGCGAGGATTACATGGAACACTGAAAATACCTATGGTGCCAGCAGTATATATAAGAGCAGCTCAAGGGAGAATTTAAGTTTAAATTTGAAATAAAAGTCATTACTTGGGCAATACTCCTACTGCTTTAAATAGGAGATTTTCCTGAGTAGTTTGTTTCTTGTTAATGTAAACAGCTCAACTCCAGTTTTATCTCCAGAACACCATGGATCATATATAGTAAAGGACAATGTACATAATTTGGACCACTCATATCATCAGTGTTGTTTATGGTAGCTACATACTCTCTTAAAAAATACAGATACGGAAATAGGATAATTAATCGGGCTACAAGGAGATGTGGCTAAAGCTAAATTATTGCACAAATTAATTATTAGTAATGAAGGAATAATTAATAGGAAAGTACAGAAATGTGAGTTGTTGCTGCTCTGGCTTGTTTCTCAAGACTTTGAGTTGGATAACCCTAAAAAGTTCAATAGTTTTAGCTATGTGCAAAGACCAGCATGCATATTTCTACTTGTAACTTCTGTCAAATTAAGTTTTAAAAAAAAAAAGTGCTAAAAGGAAATGTCTTACAGAGCTTCTTTGGCCTCCTGAACTACAGGAATCCTTTTAAAAGTCTGGTTACCTGCACTTCTGTAATTTCCCAACGTATCTTACCAATTTCAGGGAAAGACATACACAGGACAAAACTATTTCTTTGCTGCTTTAGATACGGGGCTGCTTCAGCTGTGTCTTTGCTACTCATATGGCTCCTAAATCTTACAGTTAAGATTTTGGTTTAAACTTCAAAACGTTACAGCTTCCGAAAGAAAGGGACTACGGCTAGCAACTGAGTTTAATGGGGCTTAAGCATGTTCGAAAGGCTTTCTTGAGTAAGCTCAGGGACTTAGACTTCTTGCTACTTGAAAGCTCAGCAGGGCTTAATTCTCCTAGCCTTTCATTGTCACCTTATTTCTGTTAGAAATCCCAGCACTTCAGTGTAATTAATTGTGCAAATGAATACTATCAATGTAAAGATAGCGGTATTGGGCCAAAAGCAATGACTGTATTTCATGCGCTCCCCAGAAGTGACTATCCACCACCACAAGAACAAAGAGAATGAGGTCAGAGAAAATCCCTCATTTCCACTTCAAATGAGAGCTAGCTATAAAGAACGACTTCAGCCTGCAGTTTCATTCCTACTTTTAAAATTGATCAAGGAGAGTTCTGTTAAAATGCTGTACAATGTTATTAGCAATATTAATAGGAAATAATTACGAAGAGAAATAATGCCTTTTCTTAAACAGGTCCTGATATAAAGTACCAATACTGCTAATGTAAAAGCTTAGCCCTCTTGGTATTCAGTGCCACATTAAAAGAATTTTTATTAACTAATTCAAGAAAGAAATATGATGAATGTCTCCTTCCAAATTCTATCCCTATCTTTCGTTACAGTAGTATCTGGTAATAGAAAGTGCTTCTGGCAATACTTATCTGCATATAATGCATAAAATTTTTAAGATATAAAAAGGTCTGTATGGAGGACAGCTACTTGATCCATACCAAGAATATCATAACATTGGCTGCTTCAATTTAAAACTAAACCTAATAGTTCTTCTACTTCTTTTCATCTTATAATCAGGAACTTATAATATATGGGACAAATTCTCAGCAGAGGAAATTGTCATAGCTCCATTGACTTCAACAACAATTTATATCATCTGCCAGTCTGACCCTGTATCTTTAATCCATCATTACAGTCTCAGAAATTTGCCCCTCAGAATTCTTTTCATCACCTTTGATGTCTTTTTATAATTAAATTAAAATAAACAGTTTCATTTAGTTGACATTATTTATGTAACTGAGACCCCCAGACTTGTCGAGTTCCCAAGTGTTCTTAGGATTTCTTGATGAATAGGTTGTCAACACACATACCATAATAGCATACTAGTAGCACAAATGTCTTTTTTCCTATTACTATTTACTTTTCAGTCTATAGGAGTTTTCTCCAGCCCCAATCAGGATCAAAGCTCTCTTGGCCTAAGTAACAATCATATATTCCTGATCTAAAGAGCATACAGTTTAAGAAACACAATGGCTGGAATGTTGCTCGTATGAATTACGAATTGCAGCATTAGCCATCTGCAGCCTGGTAACAAATAACTCCAGAAAACAAGTCTTGGCATACACTTAAATTTCCTATGTTAAACAGAAAATTTGGGAGCTAGACAGGGTTGAGGCAGCATCAAAGAACAGATGCTTTCTGATAGTTGGCTGTGGCTCTGATTCAGGAACATATTTAAACACAGAGATATGCTTAAAGGCTTTGCTGCCTTTAGGGAAGGATGTAAAGCTGTGCTTAGAGCTAAACATTGGCTGAAGTGTCCTGCTAAATTGTGTATCTAAGAGCAGGATCTCTTCCACGGTCATGTTCTTTAGGACTGCTCTAGTGACTGGTGCTGGGATATCTTCTGTTTTGGTTATCTGTCCGTTATCCATCAGGATGGGAAGCTCCATCAGAAAGGAAATCAAAATCTTTTGATTTTGCGATACTGTGACTGCGTTGTTATGTTTAAGGTAGACCACCTGATTCTGTCAGTAAACTAAGATAGAAATCACCCTAGACATAAGACTAGCAAGGTGATTTGTTTCTCCTTTCAATCTACCCTTTAGCTGAGAAACAATAGTGCCAACTGTACCAGCCTCAGCAAATTCAAAATTGAGCTGCACATCAGCACGTCTGAAAACAGCACGTTATTATAGTATTTTATGTTCTTTATTGTGTGCCAAGAGCAATGAGGTTGGAATTACAATTATTGGTCAATATTAACACAAATTTTAAATGGCTTAGTGTGTAATCATTCTCAGTAACACAGCCTGCAGCTATCTCACATACCTTTGCCAACCCTTTCAGACCTCTGGTCTGAGGGTATGTGAGGCCTCTGGTCTGAGGCTATTGCAGTAGTTTTCGCTGAAACTCGTCCAAGTTTCATGAATTTGAACTGCAGATATAAGTCAGTCTTTTCTGGTTTTCTCATCAGTTCTTCTTACTGACATGCAGAAGAATCATATTTTAGAAGATTCAATTACCAGGTTGCCATGATATATTTCAGTAAAATTATATTTCATTGTCAACTACAAATTATTTGAGGTGCTTTTCTCATATATTTTTGGAGTAATAATCTAATATCATCCAGAGACAGCAAAATAGTAGAATACATACAAAACCATGGGAACGTTAAAACCCAGAAATCTTCTTTTGAGAAATTTTTTGGTATCTGCTTAAGTGATGTTCTTATGAATCCCCTGTCATTCAAAGTGTATTTTTATATGAACGAGAGAAAAGTTCTTAGAAACGCATTTGAGAGCATATATTTGAAGAGACAGCAATTTTATGTATGCCTGAAAATCCTAGGAATCTACATTTCAGCCTCCCCCCCAATCATGACTTGGCTGATAAACATAATTTCATGTAACCTCTGTAAACAGCTCACCCCCATGCTTGAGTATTTCTGTTATCGTCAGCTCTAGCAACTGATCAAAAAGTCGAAATTCTCCTTTGTGATGGGAAGCAAAACTTTTGTTTCCAAACTTAGAACCTTTGAACATTGGGCTGGGGCAGCCTAAAGACATTAAATTTAAAATCCCGTCCCCTTCTAGGGGTCTTGGCAAATTTAAGATGCCTGGTAGAGAAGAGTTAATTGTTAGAGCCAGAAAGATAACTGAAGCTTATCAAGCAGTCAGATCCAGATGCTTCCTATAGAAGGAAGGCAAAGGGGCTAGTGAGTAGCGAAGGGAAGAAGCTGCTTTTATCTCAGGAGATGCAGCTGTCATGTAAACACTGGGTGTGTAGTGCCATCTGCTTAATGCCTGAAGTTGCATTTGCATCACAGAATGGAAGAACCTTAATTTGAGGACTGTGTTTGCTCTCTAAAGAAAAAGTAAAGAAGGGGGAGCAGCCCTCATTCTTGTAATTGGCGCTGTATGTTGCACCATTTAATTTTTAAGCTCCAAAGGAAGGGGGAAAAAGGAAAAAATAAAGGAAAGATATATAGATTCTGTATAAAATATGGAGACTCAGAAGAACAGCATAGTAAAGATGAAAAATGACCCAGGGGGAAAAGCAGTACTGGCAATTCCCTGTACTCAGCACTCGTTTCCAAAGCTGCAGAGAAAACCTCCAGAAAGAATCAGGCTGCCCAAGAAGCCTGGCTGTCTGAGATGAGCAGAGGTTAAAGTCTGAAAGTGAAAGGCAGTGTTGTGGGCTCTTCTTAAGGCAAGAGCTGGATTTGAATATAGACTACCTTTGCCCTATTGCCAAAAGTTAGTTCCAGCCAGGTTCCAACCCCCATACTGGAATATTGTTAGCTACAAGCCTTATTCTGCATGCTACGAAAGTGTTTTCCCTTTGTGGGAAGAACTAATGCGTCATTTCTTGGGTAAGTTAGTGCAGTCAGCTGTGGTGCGAATTTAAAATTCACCAGCTATTTGAAACTAGCTCTGTGTGTTTTTACTTTGTCTTAAAAATGTCCACGCAGACAGTTAGGAAGAGCAGTCAGTGCTCTGTAAAGCCCTACTCTAGCTGACTGTGTGCCAACTTTCCAGAGTAGAAAAGCCTGGAGAAGCGATTGTTCCTGTCAAATGCTGGAGAATTCAATATCTTTTAGGGCCACACTAGAGAGAATGATAAATCATCTCTGAAAAAAAGATTAGAAGCACAGATGTTTACTGCTGTGTATTAAAGCATAGTAACATTTTAATGTTGTGTTGGAACCCAATTTAGAAAAATGCAGCCTCCTCATTTTGCCTCTGATATGTGAGAAAACCCCAGTATATTTACTACCTTTATTTGAAAGCAAGTTTAAGAAAGATTCCAAATGCTGTATTAAATCTTTATTGATAAAAATTGTATGGTATTGTCTCTGAAACTCACTTGGAACCATTACTAATCCCTGCATTCAAGATATTGCATATGACAGCCCTGAAATTTAAAGCTGGGCAGTAATTTTTGGAAGGATAATATTCTATCTTGTGCCCTAGAAAAGAATTGAGCTGAGGTGGAGGGGATGGTTATAATAGAGTTATATGGATATAGCATCCAGAAGCTGGAATAGGAACTGCCAGTAGCTAAAACGTGACATTAACATGTTTCTTTATTGGAACAGGTAGTTTAGGGAGCCTTCCTAGAGAGCCATTAGGCACCCCTGCAGTATTGTCCCGGTTTCGGCTGGGATAGAGTTAATTTTCTTTCTAGTAGCTGGTATAGTGTTATGTCTTGGATTTAGTATGAGAAGAATGTTGATAACACACTGATGTTTTCAGTTGTTGCTAAGTAGTGTTTAGACTAAGGCAAGGATTTTTCAGCTTCTTGTGCCCAGCCAGTGAGAAGGCTGGAGGGGCACAAGAAGTCAGGAGGGGACACAGCCAGGGCAGCTGACCCAAAGCGGCCAACGAGGTATTCCATACTATATGATCTCATGCCCAGTATATAAACTGGGGGTAGTTGGCTGGGAGGGATCACTGCTCGGGAACTAACTGGGCATCAGTCGGCGAGTGGTGAGCAATTGCATTGTGCATCACTCGTTTTGTATATTCCAATTATGTTATTATTATTATTATCATCATTATCATTATCATTATTATTTTCTTCCTTTCTGTCCTACTAAACTGTCTTTATCTCAACCCACGAGTTTTACTTTTCTTCCCGATTCTCTCCGCCATCCCACTGGGTGTGGGGGAGTGAGCGAGCAGCTGCGTGGTGCCTAGTTGCTGGCTGGGGTTAAACCACGACAGTCCTTTTGGGAGGGGCATACCTGCTGCGGCATAGACTTATCCACAGCCACAGTCGCTTTGAGGTGCACCCGTTCCAACATGGCCTTACCCATGGCTGCAGTCCCTCGGGGTGTACCTGCTCTGTCGTGGGTTTATCCATGGCCACACAGAGGTATCATTCCCTTACTCTATGGGCCGTCCCTGTAAAATGTCCGTTGAGTTCATTTATTCCATGACTTTGGGCTCCATCTCTCATACCAGTTTTTCTGGGTAGGAAAAATGGTGTGAAGCCCAGCTGGTAAAGCGTGGGACTCTTAATCCCAGGGTTGTGGGTTCAAGTCCCACGCTTGGTGCCAAACATGACTGTCACGGTTTAACCTCAGCCAGCAACTAAGCACCACACAGCCACGACTGATGCCCAGTTAGTTCCCAAGCAGCAATGCTCTCCCCCCCCATTTATATACTAGGCATGATGTCACATGGTATGGAATACCAGTTTGGTTCAGCTGCACTGGCTGTGTCCCCTCCCGACTTCTTGTGCCCTCCAGCCTTCTTGCTGGCTGGGCATGAGAAGCTGAAAAACCCTTGCCTTAGTCGAAACACTACTTAGCAACAACCGAAAACTTCAGTGTGTTATCAACATTCTTCTCATAACTGAACCCACAACATAACACTATACCAGCTACTAGAAAGAAAAGTAACTCTGTCCCAGCTGAAACCAGGACAAGTATGAAAGTGCTTTTTTTCTAGAAGAATAAATGGCAGGATAGAAGTAGGTATGTACTGAAAATGCATGTTTACTATCAACAAGTTGTAAACATGCATAACAAAAGTAAAAGCTATTCAAAGACCATTTTGCTATTTAAGGCCAGTTCTTCAAAACTGATAGCATTTTAGCAAACTGGTGCTAAATGGTGGATGTGGTTTGAGCTAAAACTAAATGCGGTGGCACAGCTCTAGACTATGTTCTATTATGTTCTCACACTCACTTTATTGAAGGTCTTTTTAATGCCCTCTTTCTCTAATATGTACTTATTTATAATTTTCTCAAGATTTTAAGGATTAGCTCTAGCTCGCTTACCTTGGTTAAGACGGAAGTGTGAAGACTCCTGTTAACTGTGTGTACTCTAGCCTGTGACTAGTGACTTATCTGGAAAGTTACTCTAATTTGCCTTGGTGTCCTGTAGTCCCAAGCTTCCCCCTCAGAATGAGGATTAAAAAGGAGAATGGCAACACCTCATCCTCTCCCCTTCCCTTCTCTCTCCTTCCCAAGATATACGCAAGTACTGTGGTGAAAGATCTTTACGCTCACACCTCAATGCAACACACCTCAGGATTTCTGAGTTTGGGAATGTTTACGACAGTCCCTGGCATCAGTGTGATTAGACTAACCATATTCTTTACCCTCATGTGGTAAACCTTACTCAAAGTTAGCAATTATATGTTTCTTTCAGCACACATACACACCCCCACACCCTTGAATTAGCTGGCGTAGATGCTCATTGAATTTTATTGTCACAGTTGAAAAGTCCCTTATATTCATCTGAAAGAGAACAAATATTTCATGCAGAATGTTATAAAATTAGGGTTATGGGTCTCTATGTTAGTCGTCTTCTGTTGTAGGCAGTGACACTATATCCCTCCACAAAGCAAATGAACAAGCTCCAGCTTAAAGCCAGCCATGTTTTCAGCTCCTACTATTCATAATAGAAAGGGTAGCACAGAAACTCAATGCTCTGATATTTGGAAAGTATCTAATTTTCAGCCTAAATGTACTCACAGCTAGTATATAACTGTTCATTCATCTGCTAATGTTCTTTCATGCAGTTTGATTCCCATTGTGACAGCTTTGCTCTTGAGGTACATATAGAAAGCAACAATATTCTTTCAACTTTCAGACTATGAGGCTAAGTAAGCGAAGCTTTCTCAGTCTTTTCTTGTAACTTAGGACACCTATTCTTATTGTCTCAGTACTCCTTCCGCACTGCACTTTGTACCTTTAAAACTGATCCAGCACTTCTCAAGCAATGTCCTCGTCTTTTTCTGGGAGTGATATTCAGCCTCCCTGTGTATTGACAGTTTTGAATCATCAAGTCACTTCATTGCCATTCTCCTGCTTTTCATGCTTGAGTTACCAATGAAAATTTTACATCGGATTGGTTCACAGGACGGAGCCTTGAGAAATTCCACTATTAATCTCCTTTCTCCCCAATGCTTTGCATTTCAGTACAACCCACCGTCATCTCTCTTTCTTGTGGAACCTTACTTGGTTAACAGTTCTTTCACTTCTTCCATCTCTCTAGTTAGACTAAGACTTACAAATAGTTAATCACCTCCCACATGTCACATCACAAGATTTAGTGAAGCACAGATATATTTAATGCACTGGCATAATTCTTAAGCCTAATGAAGTTTGTGTTTGAGTATAAAAATCTCTCTGTTGGCAGAGAATTGAGACTAGCCAGATAAATAGGTCTACACTTACAGGATACATGTGAAGGTGACTTTAATAATCAGAGTGAGAGAAGAATTTGGTGCTTTTTCAGTTCTGGGTTTTTTTTTGTGTTGTTTTTTTGTTTTTTTTTTTCCTCCTCCCCCTAATCTATTAAAACTATTGACTTTCACAGCTGGAGGCACCTGGCTAGAAACTTTACTCTGCCCTACACTTTAATTAATGCAGTTGGTTTTCCTGGGTGGGGCCTAGTTAATAAGTTCGCTGGTCTGCCAGTTTGTATCTAGCCTCCTAGCAAACCCAGCTGCCTCTTCAGAAAGCTGCCAAATTCAGGTAAGTTTAAAGAACAAAACGAAAGATGGTTGTTTAAGAGAGAAGAAAGTGTGAGAATGAGTAACATACAGATTGCTGTGTCATATCTGTTTTGTGGTTTCTTATTTCTTGTCTGCCACACATGCATGTAAATCTACTTTCAGAACACTTAGCTTTTTAAAGACACTGTCGCTTCAGAGCCATTTGCATTTTTGTTGTAGCTTATACTCCCATTGTAACTGTGTTAATCCATAAGTTATGTTTGAAAGTAACTGTTGTTGTAAGGAAACTCGTGATTTTTCTCAGTTATGGTTGGAATTTTGGTATCGCTAACCTTAAGTGTTTGATTTTTTTATAAGGCAGTCTAATGATTTTCCTTTGAAGGCTTGTGATCCCTTATTTTAAAGTAACTAGATTTATATTTTATTACAGAACTTGGTTTGTTGGCAGATTTAGTCAAATGTTCTGAGCGTACCTTTGATGGGTTGAACAGGATAAAAGAGTTTCATAGCTGTCTTTGTAGAGGATAAAGGGCAGAGGCTCAGCTTCATTTTTATTCATAAGGTTTCAGTGATGAGAAATGAGGTTCTAATCCTGCAACTGGAGTGAGCAGAGGGAACCACTTTGCTTGTGGAGTTTCTCACTGAAATCTGTGACCAGCTCAGAGCACTGACAAAAAATGAGGCGTTTTTTTTTTTTTCTTCCCTCACTTTCCAACTTTCATTTTTTTGATGTTATAGGCAAAACCCTAATGCTTCCCATAATATAGTAGTCTCTGAGTTTGAGGTATGAACAGAGCATTATTAAAATACAGAATAAATATTGTTGAATAGTAAAACCTGAAAAATCTGGAGAAGGTACAGAGATGTGAATGAAAGATTTGTCTGACTTAGGCCTGCGCAGTTATAATCTGTATCTCGAATTTTTTCCTTAATGAAGGTTACGCAATTGCACATGGTTCACGTACTGCGTGGCTGAATTACCTCTGGAGTAAGAATGACTCTGTACTTCAGGTCTGAAAAATGGCAACATTTGGTAGAAAGAGCTTTCACTTTGTATCAGGATTTTCAACCAGAAATGGGAAAGTGGGATGATTACCTGTGGGTTTCACAGGCAGAGTAAGAATGTTGTGCATTGGTTCTGAGCTGAAAAAAAATCTCAGGTAGATGTTATCATTTAGGAATTAGTCACTGCATTATTTTACACTCTAACTGTGACCCAGGGAAAATATTCTCACAGCTGGTGAGTATTTTTCAAGCTTTTTGAGTCTAAAGCCCTATGGATTTCCTTGTTCCTTATTTGCTAAACTTATCCTAGTCTGCACCATTTGCATCAAACTTGCATTTTTCTAGAAAAATCCTGCTAAAAATGCAGTTTTAGTAGTGAAAATTGGTATCTGAATTGGGTTTAAGTGGCAAAGGTTTGGCCTCTGAGAGGTCAGGGCTGCTTAGTGCTGAACACAGCTGGTTCCAGCCAACTCTGAAGTGGATCCACCTGAGGCTGCAGCTGAGCTCATTAATGAAGGTGGTGGTGCTTTTGTGAAAATGCATTTAAGAAAGGGCAGAAAACACCAGACAGAGAGAGGAGAAGGGAACACCAAGGTTGGAGGAGGTGCTCCATGGTGGACAAGGCAACCCCACCTACCTGGAGGGACTGCAGGCAGTGGATAAGCTCACCCCTGAGCAGGTATTTCCCCGAAGGGACTGCAGCCTGTGGATGAGCCCACCCTGGAACAGGTACACCCTGGGTTGAAGGTAAGCCTGGGAAAGGGGGTAGAAATGTGTTTTTCTGAAGTGTATAAATGTTTGTTTCTTTTCTTGGTTTTGCTTACCACTACCCCTATCACTAACTAAATTTTTTTTGTAATTTGCAATAAATTCATTTCCCCAAGTTGAGTCCTTTTAGCCCACGACAGCAACTGGTAAGTGATTTCCCTGTCTTTGTCAACCCATGAGCTTTCTTGCTCCTGTTTTTCCTAATTTCTACCCCCGTCCCACTGAAGAAAGAAACTGAGTGACCAAATATAGCTTTGAGCTTTGCTATAGTTGTGATTGAGGCCAGTTCAATTGTAGGTCCTGCTGGGCAAAAGTGGAGGCATGCTTTTCATCATCCATGTCTGCTAGAGTAATAACTGAGCAGCAGTCTCTTAATAGCACAGTATGTTTCCTCTAACTTAGTTTAGAACAATATTTTGAGTTTCCCTGAAGTCACACAAAAAATACATCCTAGAAATGAAAAGCTATTTCCCATCAGTGAGAGAATCAATATACATAAGGGAAAACATCAAAAAGACTGTAAGTTTTCAGTAGCTGTGAATAATTACTCACTTTCAGTTATCTTGGAAATTATTTCAAAATGAAGCCACAAACCATGACTTCTGTGATAACCAATAAAGCTGCTGTTGTGAGTAGGTGACATGTAACCTAAATGATATTAACTTCTTAATCCAGGTTTGCCTTTACAACAGAGGTAATGATTTACTTTGTAGCATTCAACTTTTTCTTTGACTCCTGATGTAGTCCCTCCACCAGTTGTTTTGTTGTACTTCATTTCACTAAGGCGACTTTGTGGTCTGTATTTTATTACTTGATAGAACATTAATTAGAAAAGGTTAATAAACTGCAGATTAATTCAGTAATCATTTCATTGAATAGCTTGAACACTTCTACTTGCTGGGGACTTCAATGTTGCTAGAGATGTTCATGCACCATTTGTACAATGACTGTTTCTCTGAACTTGAATAAACTTCTATCAAAAGCAACCCAGAGCAAGAAAAATGTCAGTGCTCTGCTATTAATTTGGGACAGGCTTAGTATGTTGTCTCTCCACGCAGTCATGAAATATGAATGTAAGATAGAGAGGTGAGTCCCAGAATAGAAGGAAGCATGGGGCCATCCTGATGCTTCCTCACCCTATGAAAACTTAGGGTCAAAAATGTGCTATTTTTGCTGTGCTTTTAAGAAATGGAAGTTGCTTAGATGCTGGATGTTTGTGGTTTTCTATCTGTAATTTTTTTCTTTCTCTAATTTCTCTGATGATCAGAGAATTTTATTTTACCATCCAGAACTTTCAGGACAAGCTAAAGAAACTCTAGTTGCTTAGCAATTTCAACTGCTTTGTCAGTGTAAACTGTCTTACTATGACAGATTTTGTCTGAGATGCCAAATTCAGTCTGATCTTATCTGAAAACTTATCCTTTTCTTCTTCCTCCCCAAATCCCCCCAAACACAACTGGCTCAGCCTTGGTTTATCCATTTCTATGCTCTTTTTTAATGTTCGGGATTTGTGAATATATTAATATGTTTCATTTTTGCACGGAGTGTTGTATTCTAATTTCTGTAGTAATTTCATAATTAGTTTCCTCTGCCTGAATCAACTGAAAGCTATTAAGCATATCAAGCACTGCAGAACTAGAAACTGTCCAGGCTAATGCTGCTGGCTGGCTGTATTCCCTCTTGCTGGTAACTCTTTTTTTTCATGAAAAAAGAACTGAGGAAAGCCTTTCTCTCTTTCTGTTTTCCAAAGAGTTTATAATGAGGGGGCTTTTAATATTGGAATGTGTTTTCTACTTAAGGCTTTTTTGTTTACTATATTCATGTCATCATATGCTGTTCAGAAAATCACTCAGAGGCAAGTGTCTAATAGAGAATGTTTCATTTATTGTCTGGTCTTGATAGATAAGTGTGGTGTTACCTGATCCCTTTGTGGAGACAACCACTTCCAACCTGGTTTGGATTTTGCAGGGATGCAGGGCAAACTTATTTACTGCCTCATTAAGATAAAATACTTTAACGCTCCAAAGTGTAAGGACTCTCCTCCAAAGGTGAACACCTTTGCTGTTTGACTGAATTTCCTCAAAGTGGCTGTAGCTGGATGGGCAAGGTATTCTTCTAGACAGGGAAAGATTTAGATCTGGCTCCCCTTAGCTTGAGGGGGAAATTGCTTAATGCATTAATCCAGTGTTTGGGAGGCCTAGGTTCAAAGAGCCTACTTCTGTCTCCCTATCTTTAGAGAATCTGGAGGACTGATTTAAGTGTTTTGGTTTTGACATGGAGAGAGAAAGTCAGTGTGCAGTACAAGTAAATTAGTTTTCAGAACAGCATTGAAACAGCGTTCTTTTTTTCTTCCCCCCTCCCCCCTTTTTTTTTTTTTTTTTTAGCTAGCATCATTCCCTAATTGACCATTTGCCCTTACTGCTTGTATGGGACCAGTTGAGAGAATGATGTGAATACAATTATAAGCTCTGCCCACAGAAGAAATGTTTGTGGAATGACAATATCAGCAGTATGACATATGAAAAAATTGGGAATCTGACACTTGTGCCATAGAGAAGCCAAGCATTTGATACAGGGTTGGTGAGTCTAAAAGTCAGGGATAGTAATGTATCTGCTGTTCCTAAAAGCTTAAAGTTCCTACAGAAGTATTTAGGACAGCAAGGAATTGGTTTTTTTCCCCATGGTGGTTAATCCCTTAGGATACTAGATTTGATTTTTTTTTTTGTTATGTTTTGTTGTCTTTTTTTTTTTCCCCAAGTGATCATTTGTACTCAATTTCTTCTCATCCCAAAAGCTAAAATTTCACTTTTGTCCTGTAAGGCACTAACTGCTGCTTGAAGAATGTGGTAAGTACTTCGCACAGTAAAGGGTGATGACAGCATGATGATGTTGTTAAACATTTATTTGGGCACATAGTTATTAAGAATTTCACAGGAGAAGGTTAATCTGACTCTAAGACAATCCTGTAAATTGGGATTAGCATCTCGTAAATTCTTACTGCTATGGTCATAATGGCAGTCGCATCCGAACTCGGCACCCAAGGGAAAAAGTTTAGTCTTGTGATACCTGAAAGACCCTCAAATTAAGTTCACTTTCTGAAAAATTCTGAAATTCTTCTGAAGTATTGTTCTCCAGGTGGGGCATACTGCCATGAGTCTCCTGTTGGATAAATAAAACTAAGGCTTCTCCAACCACAGAATGTAGTACGGTGTCACTATTTGGGCCAAAAGCAGAGGATTCCTCCAAAATGCTTATTTTAAAACATAAAACAAAAAGTTAAATACTCTGAGTTGGAGAAAAAATAGTTGCCTATGCAAAATTACATTTGGGAATCACATTTGTTGGGAACTTGTTAGTTATTAAGAAGGATGTGCCAATTAATTTTCTTTTAAGAAGAAACTTGCCCTTTCTTGGAATTAAGCAAATCCTTCCTGCAGCTTTTCTTCATCAACTAAAACCTCTCTGATTTGACCTCCTATCTCACCATAAATAACAGAGAAGAGGGTTCAGTGAGTCAGAGAATGACTTTATGAATGTGCATTTCTGTTTGATCATCCTATTTTATCAGACTACCATTAAAAACAAAACAATAAAAAAGCCTGTCAGCCTGGCTGTCTCCACAGCTGTCTATATGCCTTTCCCAGCAGTGCTGGCTGTCAAGCTCATTATTCTTCCGCCGAGTTGGTTTGACCCATTCTCATGCACTTTTGCTAGGCTGATGAAGTTTGTGGGATCTTGTCCCTTGGGAAATACATTTAGAAGGATAAGTTAATTCTGCTTCTCTCCAGTAAGCAGTTCTGCCTGACTTCTCCAGGGCCAGTATGTCTGCATAGTTTAAATTGCTTATCCCGTAAGCAATAAGACTTGCAAGACCACAGCTGAAACCCTCCCCTTTCCCTACTTACTCTACGTTGTACCACTGTGTTTTGTTGTGAGCGGTGAGTACTTAAAAGCCTAGGAACCACTGAGAACAGCTAAATCAAGAAAAGAAGGCTAGAAGACCTACTATTGTCCTTGGTTAAAAAAAAACCCAAAAAACCAATCTCCATAGCTTTTCATAAAATATGTAGGTTTGAGGAGAGGGATTTACAGTCTCAGCTTGCTAACACAAGTCAGTGTGAAAGTCAGATTTTAATATGTATATAATTATTACACATGACTATAGCAATTGGAGAAGGTTAGCGCTACCTCACATGCTGTGTGATTAGGGATCAGTGCTAAACACCTACAATGAAGGACTGAAGGTCAGATTTCTGGAGCTGCTCACAGTCAAATGCTGTTCATTGTGGCCAAACCTCCATGAATTACTGGGTTTGATTTGTTGGCTGAATTAAACTGAGAAAAGAAATCCTTTCTTCTAGTCACTGACAGAGGAATGCGCTTAGAGTGTGGGTAAGAAGAAAGTAAAGAGTGTACTTCTATGTATTTAAGAAAAGGCATGGAATAAAGACCGATATGCTGGAAGCTCTCTTCTGGAAGTATGTGCCCAGGAAAAATGTCAGTAAGCATGCTTTTTTTTTTTTTTTTTAATGATTTAGGCTTGTAGCTGCAAAGTACACTCCTTGCTCAATCATTCTGGCTCTTATTAGTAGAATACATGGTACCACCATGTAGTAAATTTTGAAAGGTAAAATAATTTGTAACGTAGAAGTTAAAAATACTCAACTTTGGGTGAAGGGAAGTCTTTACTCATTATCTATGAAGTTATTACTGATTAGAGCAGATCTTTTTTTCCCTGTATTAGAATATGAAGTGTCCACTAACTTCAACTGTCTGATAAATTCTGTTTTAAAAAACAGAAGCTATAGCAATTACTAACTATTCCTAGGGGTTTATCACTGCTTAGGGATATGGTTTAGCTTTTTGAGATAATGTCTTTATTACAAAAACTGAATGCCTTGATTTGTGATCTACTCTTAAAGTGTGTATGGTCTGTGTTTGACTAGGTAAAGTAAATCCCTGTCTGGCAAGAAGAACAGAAAACTAAATGGTGTATCAATAAATGGCTCTTACTAATTGTATATTTTTAAAAAATTACAAACGTTCAGCCCCCTAAATAAACAAAAATAAATGGCCAATTCATGGAGCTTCAATATTTAATTAGTTTTTCCATAAACTTTTTAAAAAATCTCAGTAGTATAAATCTTAAAGACATCCCTCTGGAAAAAATATATGTTCTGTTTTCATGAGGAGTGACATGTTAATTGCCTGCAGACATCTTGTTGGACTAATGAGTAAAATAACCTAATAACTAATTGAAACTCCATTGAAATAAAGTCATTAGGAAAGTAGTATCATATCTAAGTAAATTAACTCCATTTTCTATCCTGAATTATCTAGCTGTTGTGCTTTGATCACAGCTGAATTGGATCATTAACTAATTAAAAGTGAAGCCAATTAATAATTGCAAACTCTTGTATAAAGATACTTTTTTCCTCTTTCACAAGACTTTTCAATAAGGAGTCTTGGCTCTGAAAATTTACTTCTGCAAATTTTTAAGAACATGGGAATGACATAACTGATGAAACTTTGGTAAGGAACAGATCCCTTAGACTACAACTAGTTAGGGAGTTGTCCAGCAAAATAAGATTTTTGTTGTAAAATACCTTTTTTATTTCTTTTAGTTCAAATGTCTTGCAAAACCGTAACTCTTTCTTTAAAAAAAAAAAAAAAAAAAAAAAATCCCCACCTAATGTCTTCCTAACCATTCTCATGTTTGTTCGGCTGGAAAATCTAGGCTTTTAAAGATTTAGGCACTCTTTGAAGAAGGAAGTTGAGGTCATTCAGCTCTGTTGTGCCCTCTGTGACTCGAGTTCCTTACCATGGTAATGCTGTTGAGTTGAGCCAAGAGCTGGGGCTCGGTGAACTTCCCAGGTCCCTGTCACAGGACTGATGATCTTGGGTAGCTAATAATGGGTCAGGTTTCCAGATATCCTGCAGGGATCTTGAAGTCTCTGTATTTCCAGATCCCCTGGTGTGGAACTGGGAGCTCTTATCTTGAAGCTCTATTTTCTGCCTTTTAAGCCTTAGGGACTGAGAAGTTGCTGAGGACCCATGAATCTTGTGAGGGAAAAGGAAAGACTTATAGATGAGTGAGAGAAGCTGTGAATTTCAAATCTATTATGCTGAAAATTACTTCTCTCTACTCCTCCCCTCCAAGAATTCATGTGAAAGGGACGTTTTATTTTTCTGTCCCACAAAGGGAAGGGGGGCATTAGAATATCAGAGTTTTCTGCAGGAAAACTCCCTCCTAATCAGTTTTCATGCATGTCAGTGTCACTGTCCTGTAGCTGGAGCTTGTTCTGATGCTGTGTGTGGTTAAAGGACAGCAGAAGGTTGTCTTGTTGTGACAGTGGAAGCACCAGTTCCCTTCCTGAGCTCCCTTAGGAGAAATCTTTAGTTTCACATTCCTGTGCCAAGTACTCACATTCATGAGAAAAAGAATCAGCATATTTGGTTGTTAAATGCAAAAGTTAAACAGAAGAACTGGGCATTTGTACATTTCCTGGCATAGAAGATCACCTTTGTGTAAACTTTAGCGACAGATCTGCCAACTCAGTATGTCAAACTGGATTACGTTCTTTATTGTTCCATTACCTTTTTCTTTTTCAGATTTTCAGGGGAAAGGTAGACATTAACGGATCCACTATCTATTTTTTCTTTTATTTAATACTTTCAGACTGGTAAAGGTTTTTAGATATCTAAGTAATCTTTAAGTCAGTAAATCCAAAGTTTCAAAAATCAGTCTGGCTTCTAAACACTTTGGCTCTTCATGGAATACACTGGTTTTCAGGGAGTTTCGGGTGGTGATATTGTGTTTGGAGTTAGCTGCTGAAGACCGAAATGCCTGGAAGTCTGCATGCTCAGGTGGGACCCACCTAGGCTCTACAAAAGAAAATTCTGCGAGAAAAGATATGTCACACCCTGTATTTCTAGGTTATAGGGAGGTATGTCCTTCTACTGAAGATTCACAGGTCAGATTCCTACCTGAAAACTGTGTGCCTAAACCAGCTGTTCTCATGAGACAGAATCCTCTCAGTGCTCTTAGGATGTAGGGCATTAAGAACTTCACTGGTATCTAACTCAACTTTGTCATTTTCCACAGTAAGAAGCTAATTATCAGGTTTAGAGTACTGGAGTCTTTCTGTTGCATGTTAAAGCAGCTGCATTTTGCATGGGCTAAATAGTATTTGGTCAGAGAACATGATTTTGTATTCGAGGTTACAAATATTTCCATTTCAATAAATACTTCGGTGAAAACCTTACATAAATACTTAACTGAAAGGCCGGTTCAAGATACAAGACTACTAGCTGTGTCTCCTTTGTCAAATGATAAACTAGAAAGTTCAAACCTTACCAGTATTTTATCTAAACTAAAATGAAATAAAAGAACATAGATGTATAGTTAGAATATGGGCCGTGGAGGGTGTGGAATCCTTGCCTTGTGGCTTTCTTCTTTTCTTTTAGCTTTTCTAAGACCAAAAAAAAAAAAGGGGGGGGGGGCAAGGATTAAACCCCCCTATGTTTATCTTCCTTGGGTTGATCAAGGCTCTGTTCTGTTAGAACCAAAGCCCCATATTTTTAATCAACTGGTCTGTTCATACCCTCCTAAGATGCAGGAAAGGAAACACTTAATGAAATGAGGGAAATGAAGCCCAAATGGGAGCCTTCTGACAGCACTGTGTCTCAGTCTTTCTCTTCATGAAATAAATATCTTCAGGGTGCCTAAACTTGAAGCTACCCTTGCAAAGATACAAGCATATCTTAGATGATCTGCAAGGTTGCGGAAGCTTTAATTAAAAGCTTCTTTTGCTCAAAAGCTTCACAAATTTCCAACACTTCACATTCTCCTCCCTGATAGCATAACTTCTGTGGTAAACCAGAGAGTAATTAATCTTCTGGCTTTGTCTCTGTAAAATTTGCTCACTATCTGCTCTTCCTCCAGCTCTGAAGGAAGCACCTTTCCTATTTACAGTGAGTTGATATAGTATACAGTGGTAGATCTTTTTCCATGTTTAGTGATGGAGATTGGCCAGATTTGGAAAAACGTGTTCTGACCCTGTAGCACTAAAACTAGTGCCAAAATAGTGAACTATGTGAAACAAGATATTGTTAAATGTATGTTGCTGAAGGATAAAACATGAATCTTCATGTAAAATTAAAACATCCATTAAGGGTTAATTTTTGTGGTGCAAGATGTACATATCACTTAGCTACTATCTAGTCTCAAAATGAGTCATAAACAGCACTTAAGTGATTTGTAAGATCTGTGCTGGCCCTCTGCCCAGAGGTAGATTTTCATTTAATTGTCAACATTGCTTAATTGGTAGGTCAACAAATGTGAGTCTGGTTCCATTATATGTGCTATCAAAATGCCAGAAACAGATGACTTAACAATGAGGTATGGGGAAAATTAAAGAAATCTCTCAAAACAAACACTTGTCCTGTGGAATTCCTTCCTCGTGAAAAATTCTCTCTGCATGCTTTTTTTCTCTTCTTCCGAATTCGTTTGAAGTGTTCCTTTTAAATAAATAAATAAATCTGACAGTATCACCTCTGTGAAAAATGCTGGTTTTAAATAGAGCTGTTATGAAGTAGGTAGGCAGTTAGGATTTAACATATGTGAGAAGCAACCCACACTTAGCAGAAAAAAACATGTAATTTAATGAGAAAACACTCTTGTATGCCCAGTAAAACTTCTTTAGTATAAAATGCTTTACAAGAACAAACTAAAACTTAAGCTGGCACATATTTCTTCCATAACTCCAAAATAATTTCCCAAGGCAGCAATTTATGTTGCTTGTTTAAAATGCAGCATGAATGATTATGAGGTGACAAAGACTAACGAGACTTCATTGTTACTCAATTGGGACTTATAAGATTGTGCATTATGTGAAAGACTATTTAAAGGAAATACTATTCAAGAAAATTGGAAAAAAATCAATGCCGTAAAGCTCATTAATTTTAAATCTGAATTAGCTATTAATTCACATGGTTCTGCTTTCAAAGTTGAGAGAACAAAATACTGTTATCTTGTTAATAAAACTGTTGGAATGATAAAACGTGAAGTTGAATTTATTTTGGCAAGAAATAATTATTTTTACTTCCATTTACTGCTGAGTAGCATTGTTTCCATAGCAGAGAAACTTATTACAATTGTATACACTTATTTTGTGCCTGTCACTGATTTCTTAAAAATATTCCATGATTCTGAAAGCCCAGGAAGTATTTTTCCATCCACAAATACTCTATATGGTTATATTTCTGTGGGGTTTTGTCTCAATTTATGAATTATATTTTTACTAATGCTATGTAACAACTCAAATTGTTAGCATTTTAACAGGCTTTTTGGGATGTTTCCCATGGATTTATTTATTTTTTTAAGCTTCATTCTTTCTAACAACTTTCTTGGCAATCTGACACTGCAACCTTTTTTTTTTCCTAACAGATTTATTTCCTCTTAACCATAAAATTTTGATATATTAATGTTGGGCTCCTCCTAAGTATAAGGATGTTGATACAAATTTAAAAAAATGAACTGAATGCATCTCCAGATAATTGTTGCCAATTTTTGCTTTGTCTAATATTCTGAAGTATAGAAACTTTTGTCTTACTCTGTCATCCAATTCTAGGAAATCATTTTAATTTACAATTGGAACCAGATTTAAGTTGGAATTCTTCTGCTACATGATGTTTCATCACAAAAACTCAATTAAAATAGATTTTTTTTTTTTTTTTCTCTCCTAATAAGTCTATTGGTGATTTTGGTAGAGAATGTTACTTCTGATCAAAACTAGAGGATGCAAAGGAATATTACTCCTTAATAGCTAATAACCTGGTAGTTTGAAAGATAAACCTCACTTGAAGTACAAATAAACATTGGTCAAGAGAAAACAGGGGGGAAAGGAACTGTTGCACTGAAAATATTACTTGCAAAAGGGAACACACCTTGTTTCTCTGCTGTTTGGTCTGGCTCACCCTTGTGATGCCCTCTCCTAAGGGTGATACTGCTAATCTTTCAAGGAACAGCATCAGGATGGTGGGGTTGGGGGTGCTGGGGATCCCCTCCTCCTCAGGCTCAGCTTGCTTGGGCTTATTGGGGTGTACCCTCCTCCCAGCTCACATCCTTCTCCCTGGTGCCCAGGGGAGGTCTGTGAGTTGCCCCGGCTCCTCCCTGGGCACCCACGGAGCTGCCAGTGGTTCCTTAGCAATGGCCTGGAGAGGATCAGGCCTTTTCCATCCCCAGCTCTGCTAGAGCCGGCGCCTGCAGAGGCAGCAATGATCGCTTGCCCACTTAACAGCTATTATCACAGCTAAAACCAGCTGGGGCCATGGAAGGACCATCCCAGCCCTGAGATCTGGTACTGTTGGTTCTGTACAATGTCTATGGTCTTTTACTAGTAATGCCAAAAACTATCTACTGGGCTACAGCCGATTCTGAAGTCCAGCTTGCATGGTGGTTCCGTGAGATGCGAGAGACCTTTGTTTGGACTCCAGCTTTGAATCTAATTCTCCAAGTTATAGGTGTTTTGCATTCTGTTTTCTCTCTTTGGGTCTGTGTGTGCTATTGGTTCTATTCCATTATGGGATGAGGGGTGGTTTTAGGGTTTTTGTTTTAAATGTCAATGGTATTTTAAGACGGCGAGAGTATATTCTGGTGTTAGTGGCCTTTCATGTGAATTATTTCAGTAAGAGGGTTGTGATTAAAACCTCATCAAAATCACAGCTCCAAAAATGTTGGTGTTGACTGTGCGACTACTGGGATTGGAAAAAAAATGTTGCATTTAATGAAACATTTTCTCCAAATACAATTTTGAATGAAAAAAAAACTAAAAAGGAGAGAGGAAAAGGGGAAATTCAACCCTACAGAATGTTCCATTTTTTACCTTAAGTTTTCAGAACAAGACATTCTGCCTTTATTCTAACTGCTATTCATTTTAAATAATTCCATTTTTCCTGTTTGTGTTACAAAATGACTACACTGAAAAGACGGGTTTCAGTTGTCTCCAATGGACTCTTTTTAGAGGATATTTTGAATCATGATAATCCTTTTCAATTTGGAAAAGCCACTTTTCTGTATCCCAGCCCTTTGCAAAACAATTTTTATCCTTACACAGTGCTAATTATGTCTTTAACTGGAAAATACATAGTGTAAATTTCACAGAGAAGAAATAATCCTAGAATATAATTTGAAAAAATTGTGTACAAATACAGATGTAAGAAAAACAGTTTTCAAAGCTGTTGGTATGTCTGAACAGCTCTTGAAGTGTACTTGGAATCTTCTCCTCTGGCAATTTGCAATCACTTTCAGTATACTACACTTGTCGCATAAGGCAATTTTAAACTTGAAGGGCACTGAGTGAGGAAAAAAATGTTATGTGTGTTCTGCATTTAGAAATAGCTTGTATTGGTCAGATCTTTATGCTGTTTGGAAACAGAATTATTTAGCTCCAACATAGGTTGGTGTTGCTCATAGTGCTCAGACGCACTGTGTTCTGGTTAGCTCAATTTTAGAATTCTTCTGTATTCTGTCACTACAAAAAGTAGCACATAAAACCTAACAAAAGGACACAAAATCCAAGGCTGTAGACAAACATATTGGTAAACGATCTCCTATGCTTTCTTAGTCATATTGGTTGGAGGATTTTTCACTGGTTTCTTCAATTAAGATAAAAAAAGCTATAGGCAGCATCAGCTGCCGTAGCCAATTAAGTGCACTAATAATTACTTATAAGAAGATACCTTCCACTCTACAGGAATCAACCTTTCTTTAAGAGCTTGCTATACTTCACTATGGATCTCTCTTTTTTTTTTTTCTGTTCTTTTAGTCCTTTAATAAAAATAACTGTTTGAAATATCACTCTTGGAAGTTAGCTCGTTGCCATTTTATGTCTGAACTTTTTTGTAAGTCCATAGTACTTACAATTATCTTCTTGGTTATTCTCATGACCTGTCTCTGACATCCTGAATGAATCATGACCTCAGGCAGGGAAACCTTCTTGTTTGACAGAGATGTTCTCCTAGGGCTCCGCCCCTGCGGGGTAGGTCTGAAGCAGGGTAACGCAGTGCCTGGCCCCCTTTCCTTGGGATAATAAAGCTTGGTAAGGAAAAGCCCCAGTTTCCTGACTTGACTTGGAGTTTGCGATCTATCATTTAATTTCACCCTCTTCCTGTCTTGGAAGTTCAATCATAGCAGCTTTTCAAAGTGGAGGCGAAAGGAGTGGTGAGATAACTGGATTTTGTAGGGTTTATTTTCCCCTTCTTAAATCTGTTATCCCAGAGGCACTACCACTGTTGCTGATGGGCTTGGCCTTGGCCTTGGCCAGCGGCGGGTCCATCTTAGAGCCGGCTGGCATCGGCTCTGTTGGACATGGGGGAAGCTTCTAGCAGCTTCTCACAGAAGCCACCCCTGTAGCCCCCCTTGCTACCAAAACCTTGCCATGCAAACTCAATATGATGCCAGAGGAGGTAGAAAGTAGTGATTTAATTAACTTCTCAGTCTGATGAAGCAGACACTTATGTGTCTTGTTTTTCAGTAGAGTATATTAGCTGGCAACTATAGATGGGTTTCAGCTGGAGAAGTATGTCTTTTCTGGTCAATCTGCCCATATACAGCAAATAATTCATTTACGATACAAAAATGAGCAGATGAGATGGTATGACTTGTTAGAGTAGCAATTACCTGTGAGCAGGGAGTCCTGAGTTTCAGATGCTGTTTCAAGAAGCTTGTATTTTATTCAGATATTGCTTAATGTAAAATACATGACTTGACTAAAAGCCCTTAAAAACATAAATCTTAATGACTTGTGTTCAGTTTCCCTCAAAAAGGTTTGTTTTTTAACTTGACTATAAACCTGTCAGGAATGTGCTTTGGCTTTAAAAATAAATCATAGGACATGGAACTAAGTGGTGTTTCTTTATCACTCACCTAGACAAACTATTTAATAATCTGCAGAGAATGGAAAATCTACAGATGTAATTTATGCTGTACAAAGTAGGTGAGATAAGTATGTAAATGAGAGAAGGGAAGGTAATAGATATGGAATCCACCTTGCACAGTTGGTGCCAATGCCAGCAGAAAGCAGAAGCCCCATTATCTCTGTTCCATTGACACACTGGAATAGTGGAAAGTCACTGAGTTGCCATTCGGTATTGTGGCCACTGAGGTCCCGGTTATGCACCCGTAACAACTTCTCTTGTCTCATCCCTCAGTCATTTCTAGTCTCTCTTAAGTGACTTTCTGTGTTTGACTGTGGAATGAAATCAGACATGACTTTCCTGGCATGCAAGGATTGTGGGAACTTTCTGATGCATTCATCCATCTGCCATCCCCATCTAATTCTTATGTGGGATGCTCATCATATTTTAAGTGAACACTTGATCTCTTTATGGAGTGGGAAGTGAATTTTGCTGTAAGAAGAGTATTTGTCTAATGTCACTTTTGTTTTTATGACTTTAGCAGACTCATATAAGACATCTGTCCTTTCAGAGAACTTGTCTAAAAATGGTATGGTTTTGTTGTTAGTCACTTGTTCATCTGAGTTTCAGAGACTTCAGATCTGCCTTCCATTCAGCAAAGGGGAAGAGGGTCCATGCTTGCTTATGTGGTATTTTTTTAAAGACTGTTTTTAAAGAAACCATGGCAGAATAAACCAGTCTTTAGGTCAAGAAGAAAAAATGTTACTGTACTTGTTAAAATAATTGTGGAAGTAAAAACTGCAAGAAAGTAATCTTGTAAACAACAGTTCAAATATCAGAGCATAGAACTAGAAAACTTTGCTCCACAAGAGATTGCTGGATCAGATGGCTGGTGAAGAGTGGAAATACATATATTATATATATTTCTTTGTCAGAGAGCTTAGAGTATTTACACTGAGTAAAGCTGAAACCACAAACCAAAAAAGACCCTAAATTAAGTACTTAGTTACTATTCTTTCTCAAGATGTCCACACAGAGATTTAACTCTGACCGGTGTACAGATATAGATATATATGTCCACTTAAACAGCAAGAATGGTATTTAAATTTACACAGTTCCAATTAGATAGGAAACCAAATGTTTAATATTGTCGGGTTTCCTGAGAAACACAACTTAGAAAATACAGTATGAGTTGCACCATCTTCTGTGTAGATACCCTTCCTATTCTGCTTCAGCTGTTAACTCCATGGATGTGAGACGTTTAAAATCTGTTGCTAAGTTGTGTGTGTGTGTTTTAAGTAAAACCTTTTTCATTAGGAAAATTACAGCACTGACTGTGGTGCCTGTACAACTGCTTTGTAAATATATTTCCTAATAAAATTGCACATTATGCTCTAACCAAAATGTGTTATTCTCCATTTGAAAAGGCTTTTTGAAATATTCAGACTGAACAGATTCACATAACTTCATGTTTTTCTGCCCTAAGATGAACTGTTACTTATTAATAGTGTATATTTGTCTAAGTACTGAATTTTTTAAGTTGTCATTTAGGGATTTGAAAATGGTGATTGAATTCAATGTTTTGAGTACCATAATAACGAATAATTTCTAAGCAAAAAATAATATGTTCATAAACACTTTGGATTTTGGAAAAAAAAAAAAAACAACCCCAAGCAAATGATTGTATGATATAATGATTTCTATTTTCCTGTTCTGCTGATACAAAATGGGTACTAAGAGTAGTTTCGTGTTACTTAAGTATCCTTTAGGTATTCTAATGTATTTTACACATTGCACTACGTTAATTCCTTTTAAAAGGCTAATTAACATTATCATCAATGTCATAATTTCAAATGATTTAGACACATCATTATGTTTAGTTATTACAGAAAAAATCTTTCATCTCTGATGGATATTAAACACTAGTTTTATGAAACTGCAATCACAGTTGTTTGGCATATTAGTAACACTTTATTTTAATCATTTTAATAGCACTGATTGTAATAAACTCATTTGGGATTCATGTAGAACTAACATTTATTTCCATAAAGTGTTTTACAGTAATTGAACATTAGTTCAGTTATGAATGCTGGATTGCTGCCAGAATATTTCTTTCTTTCTTTTTTCTTCTGTTTCCTCACTGTTGATTTCGTAAACCCATCTTTCTGCTTCATTACCAATGAGGTCATTAAATCTAAGGCTGGATTCTTAGCTAGCATAAATTGGACCTCAATGGAACTACTCTGATGATACTGACTGAAGATCTGGATGTTAGTTTTTGCTGTATTTTAGTAAATCATGGACTTTTTAATCCTGGAGTCTTTTGTGACTAAGTCAACTTTTTTAAAATTGTTGTATTTTTGTAGACATGCAGATGGAGCATCTTTCCACACATGAATCAGAAAAAGAAAATAAAAATGTGTTTATGTACTGTCAAGGGGATCTGTTTCAGGTTACATTTGATTTTACAGAAAATATCCCAAGTCAGAGGATCTGAAGCCATTCATAAGACTCCTTTCACACTCAAATCACCTTTCATGATGGGAATTATTTCAGTAATAGCATTACTGTTCTACAGTAATTTATTAAACAGTTGTTGAGACCTCCTTTGGCCTTTTGCGTAGAAGAAAAATGGGTTATTCACAAGACAAGTACCAGTACATTCTATCTTTGATTCAACAGTAATATGGAAATTTAAATAGTCAAAGTTTGAAGTGTAGGGAAGAACTGCTTATATGTTGTCTGATAGACAAATTATTCACATTCTGCACAAGATGTTTATGACACTGGATAATATCTCTTGCAAATAGCTTTCGGGGGACCTCAAACGTTTTCAAGAATGTCTTATGCAATTGTGATATACGGAGACTTGGAAGAGCACACGGTTTGAAAAATGGGTGCTATTTTAACAATGCTAATTATTTCACATGTAAATAATCTACTTGCATCTATCACAGTGAGTGGATAGGTGATTGTTACATAGAGGTCATTAAAAGGGATGTTTTTGTTCTATCAAAGCAGTTATTCACAGGTATGGTTTGTTGGTTTTTTTTCCCAAAGAGACTCCTCTTATGCCTCGGGTATAAAATGAAACAGCTTTTGTGAATAGATTTGAGAGTAACAATTTCTATAACAATTAAGTTTCTATTCCACATTTCTAAAAAAGAAAAAAAAAAAAGGGGGAGGAGGAAATGAAAGCATTGGTTATCTGTATAAACCAAGTGATAAACTATGAAAATACCCCAGCAGTGAAATTAAAAGATAGGAAAACAGTGCAACAGTCTCTGACATCAGCAGAGACTTGGAATTTACTACATGTTGTAGGAAACTCCAAAGCTTTTCATTTTTTCAGAGGTGTGTTATTTAGCAAACATTAAGTCATTAGAACTAATAATACTTGTTGAATTGCAGGTTTGCACTAGCTGTCTGGACATAACCCAACCCACTTCCATGGTTCATCTGCCACTAAATACAAAAATATTAGACACTTTTAAATAGTCTTTAAATTCATCTTGAATATTTCACAACATCCTTGAACTAACCAGTTGTAATAGACTTTCCAGATGAACCAGAGGCAGCCTTGGTTTATAACTGGAAGTTCTGGAGTTTCCCAATTAACAAAGAGTAGGAAGCTTGGCTTGGTCTTGGGTATCAGTTAAATACCTCTTACAAAAATAAGTTTCATCTCGTATAACATTTACTTACAAAATAGCAATATTAAACAATTTATATTGTTGTTGAACTTCTTTCTTCTCTTAAACTAGAAATTAGAGATTTGAACAGTTGGATGAATCAAATCTTGGATTAAAAAAAGATGCAATCCTGTTACACTGTAGCTCCATAAAAATCTGTTTTTTCATTAGGTCACTTTACCCTGTGTTTCAGTAAATGGAGCAAGAGAAAATAATAATTTCGTATTAAAAAGTAAAAAATATACTTTCTTCTCAAAACGTTTGCAACTGTGTTTTTAGTCCTGAGGAGGTCTGGTGCCCCCCCCCCCCCCCCAAAAAAAAAAATAACTGACCTAGTCAAACAAGACGTACACTAATGGAAGTAAAAGTTTGGACAGGTCAAGAAACTTGAATGACTACTATGTAATGACTACATGTAATACAGCTATTACCAAAATCATAAAATGGCCAGCAACAAAGGGCATTTACTAGTTCTGAAGACATTTTTGACTGAACTAAAAGGAAATCATACATGGAGATCAGAAAATAAGGGTTCATTGCATCAAGTTAAACTTTCAAAACAGAACTCTATGTCAAAACCCAAATTTGTTAGTAGTAGTTAGTAGTGCATCTATCTCTTTGCTATGGTTGTGGTGTTTATCATCTGGGAGGTTTTTTTTCTTTCCTTTTATTGCTGTTATGTGAGTGTTTGCCTGCACAATTTTTAGTATTCAGTTTTGACAAACAGTATGTTTTGAAGCATTATCCCCTGGCAGGTTTTGATTTATACAGAGCATATGAACCAGATCTCTCTTAGAGAATGTCAGACCGGTAGCTCACCTAATGCTCTCTGATCCGTAATGGAAATGTGAGGGTCCAAACCTATTGCTCCTTCAGACAGCCTTGAACCAAGTGTGTGTTTGGGATGCTTGGTCCAGAAGACACGTAGTCTAAAGTGAAACTCTGAAACTTTCAAAATGGGGATGATGATGGAGTGCACTCAGCACCATCTGCCTTGATCTACTTTGATCAACTTTGATGTCCTGATCTCCCGTTCTGCTGAATTGCTAATGTCAGCCCAGCCTTTGTTAATAAAAAGGTAGAAAGTAGAATGGCAAAAGTGATTAGTGCTACTGGAGCAAAAGGCTTGTGGAGCCTTTTATTAAGACTGAATAATATGACCCCACTGAGTACTAATGGAGGAGAGAGCCCACAAATAACTGAGGCAAATGCTGCAAAGGGAAGAAAAAATCTTGTCAGGTATACGCACAGGCAACTGATGAAAGAAAAGGTCATTTAATATGGATACAAAGAAAACACTCTCCTTGACAATGAATTTTGCTAGTATGTGTAATAAATTTCCTGGAGCGATCCCAGCTGATTATCGTAACAGCTAGTCTGGTCTAGATAGTAATAAAAATGAAGCAAATCCTTACTGTCAAAGGGCAAGATGTGGGTTGTCACGTTTCTGTGTAGTCTGATGGTTAGAGAAAGGGTTAAAAATGTCTGACTGACTGAACTGATGCATTGGGAAGACCTCATGTGTCTTCATATTAGACAGACTTGTTTAATCTGACCACAGTTCTTAGCCCTTTAATATCAAGTTCTAGGAAAAATTAAAATGTTTTAGAGGTTTAAGATCATAAAGCTCCTTTGCCATAAAGATGACAACATAAAAAGCAATTAGAAAACTGTCAAATGAATATATGTCTTCTAAAGCTCTGATGCACTTAAAAGAACTAATTACAAAGAAAACTCCGCTGCTGAATATAATGATTAGCAATATGCAAATCACACAGAAATTCAGGCAAAGGTCTACAGAGACCAGAAGTTTGCCAAATGACTTGTAAATGTAGACCATGATGGTTTAATACCGTATGTGACTATGTTTTCCTGGAGCTAATCTAGATTGTGGTCGTTATGAAAAGGGCAATGGGAAACACTAATGTTCACTGCATCAGGATGAAGGCTACCCTCTTGTTTCAGCCATTCCATACTCAGCAGTGTATAAGAGCCTCTTACTGCTAAGATGCCATTTCCACCAACAGGCAAGTAACGGGGGTTTACAAAAATATTATAATTTTTTTTTTAATTTCTTATCTGCCTATGCCTTCAATAAATAAAAGCTGCAAAGAAATTCTCTACCTCAAAAAATGTGGCAGAAGTTTTGAATCTTTCTGCTGCAACTGGGCACCATTAAATGTACCTTTGGACAGCGTTATACTATATTCAAACACTTTAGAGCTAAGGCGGAACTCAAATGTTGTTCCATTTCTTTTAGTGAAAAGGTAAATGCAGAATAGGACGTATTTTGGGGATAAAGGTTAGTCAGATCTTGCTTAAAACAGTGAATTTTGATGTGAAGAGCTCTGCTGAGAAGCAGTAGCTTGAGTTATCTAGATGGGAGCCAGTGATGATTCTCAGTAAACTGATGTGTATGGAACTATTTTTATACAGGGAAACAGAGGCTTATTTTTGAGTAAGTTTATGCTGGTCTGCTCCCAAAATGGCCTGCCTGTCTTCCTTCAAGCTGAGCAAGCTCTACAACCATGGAGCTCTAATAAATTCAAGAAACTTTAGTATTCAGAAATACAGCTGAGACCACAATTCAAACACTGCAAAAATACTTGGTGTTTTCATTCAGTGAGTAAAGTGTATCTGATGTGGTGTTGTTTTGAAGTACACTTTTTGTAAAAATAAGAATACCTGTTACCAATTTCAGTCTCTCTTTTGATTCTTTAAGGAAAGTGCAAAGCTAAATTGCTACGATTGCAAAAGGGATAATTTATTTCCCTTTCTTGTTCCTTGACATAAATAAGCTCATGTCAATGGCAAGGGAATAAAATTCATGTGCAGAAATACCTGGCATGTCCTTTTTAGGTGATAAGTAAGAGTTCATTTTTCTGTTTTTAATATTCGGGTTAGAAGAGAGGTAGGACTCTGGTTTCTAATGGAAACTTTAACCAGATAAATGTAGACACTCCATTTTAGTACAGATGTTCTTAGGCATACTAGTTCCTACATGCAGTGCAGAGCATTCCTGCCTTTGGTAAGAACAGTCTTCCAATAACCTGTAATGAGCTGACTGATTTTTCTGAAAAATTGATATATTGTCATCTGCTTACCAGCATGTGGAAGTAGACTTGATTTTTGCCTATGTTTCTGAGGCATATGTTGAAATCAAAAGTGAGACTTAATTTTTTACTATTTAAATTAGGTGTGTGTTTTTCTGTAATATTTAACTCTGCATCAGTGAAGAAGTGGTATTAAAGTTCATAAATTCTCATCAGTCATTAAAGCAAAAGATGAAAAGTATGGGTCACTTGTTATCTTAATTAACACCTACCTGGTGTTTTCCAAATGAAGTGTCAAGAAGTAAAGGGCAAATTTGTGTTCAATTAATGCATTCGCAATATTTCTCCCATAACGCCTCCTAATCCCCTTTAGAAATTCTGTGTTCATCTGGGGAAGAAATAGTTTTCCCTGATAAATATGCAATGTGATTTTTTTTGCATCTTGTACTGATTTAGGGTCCTATTCTGTCTCCTTTGTGAAGTCTAAACATTCTCAATTTAATATAAAATAGGTCACAATACACATGAGAAAGGGAAGCACGTTTTACTTTCTGAATAATATTTAACCTGGTCAAATATATTCTGCAAGATGAATTGTATTATTTTCTGAATCAAAATCATCACTGTTAACAAAACTGTATAACATACCTTTCTAGAGAATGTTTTACGTAATTAATAGAACAAGATCCATAATTTAACGAACAAACCATAGTTCAGCATTAGTACTGCTCAGTGCTATTCTTTGCAAAATAGAAGCACATTACTGACATGATTATTTTTTAATATGTTTTAGTGATTCAATGGTGTCTTAGCCATTGGGTTGCTTTTCTTTGTAATGAGGGTAAAAATTACATGCTTTGCTAGCTGTGTACCCATGATACAAATCTAACGTATTGAGCTTCTCTGCTTAGATTCTTTGGCGGACTATGATCAGCAACAAGATAAAGCAGAAATACTTTTGAGGGGTAATCTGAAGGATTTTTATAACTATGTTGGATATAAACAAAAATTAGCAGATGGTCTCTGCTTTTGCATCTCTCATAAGAACTGTAGTGGCCTGCAACTGACTGCTTGGACAGTAAATCACCATGGGGAAATCTTCACTGAAAATGGTGATCTTATCTATGGATACCTGAGATGCCTGCATGGAAATTGTGATGTCTTTCATCTCTTTTGCCTTCATTGGATCAAGAATTCTCATTCCTGTATTTGCAACACCACTGTATTTTTGCACCTCTTTCTTCCTCCTGTTTCCTATCCTGACTGTTTTTTTTCAGGCCTGTAATGATGTTCTTGGTATCAGCTGTTAGACACTTGGACTTCAGATCTGATGTATGGGCCTAAAGTATACTTTATTTTAAACTCTCCTATGCCCTTCTCCTCTCCCCTGCCCCGTGCCCTGTTGTTGCATTTACTAATAAGTTGAATAATTGTACCTAAGTCAAACTCATCAATTTGCATTTGACAAGAGTGGAAAGACAGATAATCATGCTCCCAAAGAATGTCCCTATACTTAATTGTTTTAAGAGACACTTTCCTTTTACTCTCCCAAAAAGGTGCAAAAACTTTTTTGCCTTTGAGAAAAAGTTACCAGGGACAGCAGTGGAAATCTGGAAGTAGAGATGGGCGGACCGAGCAGCTTAATGATACAGATAAGCAAGTTGCCAACTCTGGTGCAATTGAAGCAAAGCTCGATGATCTTATTGGTCTTTATCAACCTAAATGATTCTATGATTCTTAAACAGTTATCTCTACAATATTGTTCAAGTTTACATTCAAATGCCATATAAATCAATAGAAAGATTTTCAGGGAGACTTTTGCAACCTCTGGTTAAGGACACAGGTAATATGTATAGACTTTCCATTCTTTTCAGTGGTGAAATTCTCTTTATGTGCCACTTTCAATCTGCATTTAAAATCATAGAAATCAGACTACTTTTTTTTTTTTTTTTTTTGTAGTAAATGATGCTAGGATCATGAAAGTTTGTATTGTGTGTTGTTATGGATGTATTCTTGCAGATGTGAGCAGTGTAAAGTGTGCAAAGAGGGGAGATCTGAATGGTTGTGCAGGGTGAGATTAAGCGTCCAGCTGAAACTACACGGTATGTTGTAATGTCTTCAGGAGAAGAAACAGATTGAGTAACAGGTAGTCTCCAAGTTCAGCAAAATCTTGTACTTGTTGTACTTGAACGAAAGTAGCGGATTGTTCTGTGAGACAAACAGTATTGTAGTGTAGAGATGATGACTAACTGCATTGGCTAGTGCTATTTTGTGAATAGTCACAGTTTAACTGATGAAATAGTAAAATTCTAATTGTTAACCTAGCTAAAGTATTTGCCTGTGTGGTGTGAAAGGACTTCATAAAGTTAAGCTATTTTAACAGCAAGTGCTTTGTTGGACTCTTCATGTTTAACTAATCAGCAGCAGGTAAAAATATAGGAGGAGTTGCAGTTTGGGTTAAAGTTAGCTGTATATACAGAGTGAGTTGGAGGGAGTGTCTTTCAATTCTCAGACAGAATGAGAAAGCAGCTGGAGCAAGCACTGGCGGAAACATGGGTATTAAACAGTCACAGGAGGTATTACCCCATATTACTTTTAAACTGCCTATACTTCTAAACACTCACGTGAGAACAACTGACTAACTTGATATGGGAAATACTAGATGTTTCACAATAGATTCAGCAAGATACAAATAGTATGTTTTATTACTAATACAAGATTATTGTTCTAACCAAATAAAACAGTTGTATTGACAACCTCTCTAGCTTGGCAAGATTAAGACAGTGTAAAGATCCTATTGTGTGAAAGCAGTTTTAGAAACAGCTTGTGAAAATCTTTTCGTAGCTTTGATAAAAACAACAGATACCTGGGTTTTGTATGGATTTGTAAACTATACCCATCGGTTACCAGGCACAGCACAGAATGAGATATTGAACTGTACTATTTGTTAATGTGGCACTTGCGTTCTTTTTTCTACTATCACGTCAGCCAAGGTTGTAGCATTGTCAGACACTAATTTTCCAAGTATCTTAAAACTATACGGTATCAATACAGCCCGACTTCTCTCATGTCTTAGTTCATGCTAGAACAACCTTTCAAACTAAGAAACTAATTTACTACAAATTTGATCACTTTTTTCAGCTAGCAAACACTACGCATTATCTCGTAGATGAAAGATAAACCATTACGATTATCTGCCCAAAGTTCAGCAGTTATTCGTATTGCAACAAATGCTCCTACAAACTAACATAACTTTCAGTTAGGTCTTCCACAGACTGTATTTGTATCTATAGTCACTGTTAAAAGGCATTAAACAACATACTTGAACGGAGAAGGAAAAAAAAAAGGCTATATATGATTTTATGATTTTTCTAAAGCCTAGAGGAAGCCTATATTTCCTTCTGGGAAATACACTTCCAATTAAAAAAGTTTACTTGAGGTAGTAACAAACCACAAAATATACACTATTTTCAGATTTAAGACCCCAGCCTAATTGTTGTGGAGCGGTCCATTGACATGACTGCTACTTTGTTTATTGGACAACATATTGCACCTGTGACTATTTGGCTTGTAGTTAAATCATGTACAAAAATCCCTGGCACTCGGGAGCTACTGCCTGCGAGCTGACAAAGCCACAGGAAGGGAAGGGATCCTGGGCAGTCCGGTTGCACCAAGAGGCTGAAGGAAATTGCTGGCAGGTTCCTCTTAAGCCGCTTTGTGCCTTTCCGTCGTTTCAGAGCTGTGCAGGAGCTGAGAAAGGCGTGCAAAGAAAAGGTGTTTACAGGCACGGTGCTATGAGGAACTGAAGGGGAGAAAGAAGGGGGATGGCGGCCGGGGCTGACCCTTAGCTCTGGTACGGGGCCTAAGGAAGATGGCGTACAAAACCTTTGACGGAGAGCTTGGGGGGTGAAGGGGGTGTCTCTCAGGCGTGGAGCTGCTGGCAGCGGGTGGCGGTGTCCCCTGCGACGGCCAGCGAAGCACAGCCGAGGGGGAGGTGAGGCGCGGTGGGACCCCGAGCTGGGGTGCGCCGCCATGGCCGTAAGCACCCGAGGGAGCGCAGGCCCCCTGAATCCCGCAAGATGGGTCGGAATCCACCGCGAATTAAAACTGCCCAGCTCTGAAAGCAAAGAAATCCGGCGGTGCAGCCAGGGTAGCAAGAGATCAGGGCCGCAACAACAGTCCGTGTCCCCCCGCCCCGTCCCCGTACTGCGGCTCCTGTCAGGGCTGGCGGGGGAGCGGGCGGCTTCCCGCCCAACGGCCGCCCGGCCCGGCGCTGCCGCCCGCTGGCGTTCCGGGAGAGATCCCGCTCCCGTTCCGGGAAAGATCCCGCTCCCCGCGGCTGTGTGACCCCCTCCCCGGGGGTGGTGGTGTGTGTGGGGGGAGATGACCGGACAAAGGCACCCCTCGCCCTTTCTGGCAGCGACACGTAGTGAGTCACAGGCAGGGGAGACCCATCGTGTCGCCTGTGAAGCTAGGGGGTTAAAGGCTTAGCAGGTAAACCCGGACGATTTAAAGTCATCAAAAGGGCTACCGAGTCGGAAAAATGCAACGGTAGGTGGATTAGAATAACCCGCCAAGGGGAGAGGGAGGGGTCTCACAGTACCGTAGGGTGGTATTTTTACCTGACAAGTTCTGGCAAAAAGGGAGCCCTTCAGCACTCCCATCTCCTTCCTGACAGAAAAAGGGGAGTCCTGTGATTGCAAGCCCACACCGTCAGCTGTTCGTGTGTTTTCCAAATGACACCAGTATTGTGGAGCGACAGCAAAAGGGGTGCTGTAATACCTGGTCTGAAGTGGTACAAAAATACTCTCCCAAAAACAGACTGCCGAGTTGACAGCGAGAGGCATTTGAAGGGGAGAAGAGTTGTACATTTGGAGTGAGGTGGATAAAATTCCCAGGGATTTGTTACAAGGGCTTTGTTACTGAGCTTCAAATCAAGACCTGGAAATGAATATTCAATGTTGGTAGAGAATAAAATACTATCCTGTATGTAGTAAATAAAACAGAATGGACTCGGGCGCTCCATAAAGCATTCAAAGCTTTTGGGAGCAATGTTTTTGTTACTTGGAGGCATTACTGTTTGGAAGAGGTAAAAAAGGTTCGTTCTCATGTTTTCAAACTGCAGTGAGAAGCTAATCCCACCTAGTAAGAAGTGGGGAATGCGTTTGTGTAGTATGAATTTTGTGTCCCTAATTAATGTTGTAAAAAGCATCCTTTTTGTAATCCTTATGCATTTAAATTTCATTACATGTAAACAAATGAGACTCAGAGGATGTTCTGATCATTCTCGTTAGTTTACACATCGTGAAAATAATTTATCTTTTATAGTAATTAGCTAAAAAAGAAATTAGATTTTTTTATTTAAATTTGCCTGGAATAAATGATTAAACAGTGATTGAGCAGACTTGAAGCTTTTTAGTGATACAGTTGTTCTTGGAAGATGGTAGCAAAATCAAGCCACTTTGGCTTTTGTGAAGTTTCACCAGAGATAAGCATTTCAAGTTGTTCATAAATTGCTGCCTATTAAAATTGACCTGAGTGTCAACTGTTTTACAGGAGACTACTTTTGTTAGGAGTACTATATATGGCCCTTGAATGCTAAATGTCTGGACTGTGGCAGATTAAGGAACTGATTGCTCTTGTTTTAAATTGTTTATTGATCTTTGACATGCTGAAATATGACATCCACCACAATATGACAGCTGGAAAACTTCTGCTGTGAGAACATGAGTAATACTTTTGCTTTTGCTATACTTTTAATGCAGTAATATAGTTTCCACTCGGAGCAATATGTGCTTAAACATTCATTTTTATTAAGTGCTTACTTAACGTAGGCAAATTAAGTAGCTTAGTCTCAGCTTTTCTTGGGACCTGTAAGAACCAGCTGCAGTCTTACTGTGCTCTTGGTAAATGAGAGTCATGCCTAGATCAGAGGAAAAAAGTGTAGAAAGGAAGAATGTGGTTACACCTAGCTGTGTGCATTCATAACAGTCACCTAAGAAAAGTGACGTGACTCCCCCCCCTTTTTTTTGTAGATTCCAGTCTGTTCATTCATGGTCAAAGGCTGTACGTATCTGACTTGGTATCAGTAAGGTTGAAAACATAGAGCACTGCTATACTTCTGGTTCAAACTGATCCGTTTGCTCTGTGCAATCTGAATGGGAGTGAGACAAGCTAAAGACTGAGTTTACAGGTGTAGCCTATACTTAAGTTACTTCTAATATCCACGTGCAGGGCTGTGGTGCTGTTGCCACAGAAATTGTGGTGTTGAAGGTGGGAGGTATTGGATGCTGAATGCTGACCTGTGTTATGGTAAAAATAGCTGGTGTGGTATAGGTAGCAAGAGTTTATACTTGACCTGGTTATGTTGCAGTGTTAGAAATGGTTTTGGTAAATCTGACTGTCATTATCCATCGTGAAAGTTGATGTGTGGATTCAGGAAGAGGATGTTGTGCAGTACTAGTTGTTACATTGTTGTATTTCAGAATAATTGCTTTTGTTTTGCTTAAGGAAAGGTATTCTCCCCCATTCCGTGTCCCTGACTATATGACCTGTTGAGAGGCTTTCTTGCATAGAGCAGGGGACCTATTATCTGAACTAGCAGTACAATGGAACTGATCAGCTTCAGCATCTCTCTTTTCTTAGGCTTGAATTTGACTGCATCTAAGTAATGCATCACTGTCACTCCTGTGATTTGTTTTGATTTGCATTTGATATATTTTGGAATATATAAAAGGAGAATGAGCTCCTTCATTGTTTCATAGCAGTTAGACACTCATATTCAATCCCCTGTCTAATTAAACTGACCCTTTAATTAGAATTTAACTGTTGCGTCTGCTCGTAACAAGCAAGTTAGGAAACTCACTTTCCTTTCCATTCATCCTTTGCCTGCATAGCTGTGTATTGGAATTTGTAACTAAAATTAAGCAGACTGTGTGCAAATCTGTACGTAGGAAATATTTTTCTATTATCACTTGTCCAAGTAGGGTACTGAAAAGCATGGAATAGCTTTGGGAGAAAAAAGTGAAATGTAAACGCAAGGCAAAGTGCCAAAATACTCTTTTAAAGCTTTAAGTCAAAATAGGCAAATGATTATAAGCAATCAGTACTGATTTTTAGATTTTGTAATAGCTAGTAATGCCAATAACTTGCAAGGTAGGCTTAAAGCGTAAGGGCTTGAGATAAGGAGTTTCCTGCACTGCATGGTGGTTTTCACATGGGACTTACTTCTGTTTTATATAGTAAGCATCACGTCAGTGCTGCGCCTAACGCATGCATGCTGTTTGCTGACTTGGAAGATGCCGGTGTAAAGTTAGCTAGATTAACTTTACAGTGACTTTGGAAATATGTTAGAGGGAGTTGAAAATCTCAGTATTAATAGACTACTTTTTATTGGAATCAGCTGCTTGCTTGGAATTTAGCTAAGGTATATGGAAGATAGATGCTGAGAAAAGACTCCATTGTAAATTTAAAGTTTCTGTCCTTGAATCAAGGAGCTCGGAAAGATTAATGAAGGCACAGCTGCTTTTTAGCACTGCATGAATGGGACCTAGAATATTAATCTTTATTCTTTTTCCATTTATATTTCAAAACAGGACCAGTAAATGAAACAGTCAAAGAGGGATAAAGAAATGGGGAAGGTACTTGAAACTATGTAAAGGCATGTCTACTTTTATGTATGGGAACTGTGAGAGAGAGTTTAGTCCGGTACAAAAAGAATACGGAGAAGATCAGGAAAGCAACAAATGAAGCGATGACAGGTCTAACTTGGTTCATTTGATTTTAAATGAAACAGTTTTTAAAAAGTTCCGTTGCTGTTTATTTCACCTTTTTCTTTCTTACCAAGGTATGTATCTTTTTAGGCCAAGTGTCAGTGGGGTTTCTTTAGTAATTGCTTCTTTTTTTCTTTTTGTCATTGAATAATAGCTTAATTACCATAGTAAATCTCCATCCTAACTGCTCTGTAAACAAATTAGACCTCTCCTTAAGCAGTTTTTTTTCTCTTCTAGTTTCATTCCTTTTGTCCAGATTCCTTAATTTTTGAATAATATAATTTTGTGCTATGAACAGGTCAGTCCCTTTTTAATTTGACATTACCCCTTTGTGTTCTGCCTCATTTCTCTAGTGCATAATGGAGTGTTTGTCACTTCTGCACAGGGGAGAGGGCTTTAATGAATTGCACAGGGTGTGCTCTAATTGACAGTAATGCATTCTGTACATTTTTTAATTAAGTCTGTAGAACTCCCTCATCTAAGGTGGATAATTGTTTCCTGAATTATGCCCTTCTATTTTTATCAGTTTGCCTAATCTTAAAATTTAAAGTCATTGTCACACAATGTGACAATGTGTATTCTTTAATCAGCATATAATACTCAATATCATCTACTGCTTCAGAAATAACTGACTGAAGGAAAAAAAAAAAAATGTAGAGCATAATATAGGCCCAGAAAAGATTTCAGAAATATGTCCAAATGATTGATCAAAACACAGATGCCATTTTTCATTGTATTTTCAAATTGAAAAAGCCATTAAAAATATATCCTTGGCCTATTTAATTCGTAATTTCAAGATAGGTTAAATTCATCACTGTGCAGAGGGTCAGTAAAAGTCCAGGAATAAATTAAATCCAATTTAAGCCCTTTGGGCCTGATTCAAAGCTCTTTGAAGTCACTGGGATATTTTTCTTTGAGTTCAGCACAAATAATAGTAATTACTAATCTCACTCTAAGTAGTTCCTGAGTGAAACAAATAATGAAATATGATTTTAAAACTTTAACTTGGCTTGAATGTTTGATGATAGAACAGTACTGGCAAAAAGCTGGGGTCAGTCATTTTTATTCTGTTGTGGGACAGACCAAAACAGGAGGTTTTTGGAAGAGTGGGGGTCTGTAGTGCACACAGAAATGACATCAAAGGCTCGTTAGCATGGTTCTTGGTAGAAGGTGAGCTGTCAGCTCTGATTTTGGCTGTTTGAAAGGCTTCTGTCACCTGTAAAAACCCTCATGGGTATTGAAGGCTGGAGCAAGCTTCTACAAGCCTTTTTTTCAGTGTACGTTTCTAATTGTTGTAGTAATTACTTGTTAAAAAAGAACTAGCTAAGATGCTACTGAGTGCAATTCCTATTTGAACCAGCTACAGCATCTTATGAAAGCCAATTAATTGTGAATTTTTATAGCCCTGAAAGACAAGGGATAATTTACAAACAGATGAAAATTCTTTTGTATGTATGTGTATACATTACATTTGCTTGTATCTACACATATCTGTAAAAAATTAAAAAAGCAAATCTAATCTATTAACCTGTGAAGGAATTGGTGAAAAATCAATTATAAAATCTCAGCCTGGTCTTGCTTTAATTTATATAAAGCACTAAAAGAAAATTTATACATTCTAATGTTGATAACTTAGACCCAATGCATTTCTTTTGATCAACAGAAGACAATTTATTGTAGTAAATTCATCCAGTCATTTTAAATTAATACAAATTACTGGAATGATGAATCACCCAGAGTTTTGCAGTGAAATGAATCTTTACATTTAAATCCTCTCACTGGAAGAGCAATTTGATCAAATACACAATTTGGTGGTAATATTAGATGGAATTAAGCATGTTTAAAACATTGATATTTGTTTCTTTAGTACCATCCTTTAACATTTCGCTATCTGCACCTCATATTGATTCTAGCCAAAGCATGAATTTTAGCCAACATGTGAATTCTTACATTTCAGTATTCTACCAATTCTGCATTTCAAGCTATTCAATCAATGATAATTTTTTATTTTATGCGAGTGGATTCAACTCAGGTTTGCATATACAACTGTTTCTATAGTAACTGATGCACTTCAGAGGAGGAAATAGCAGTTTAATTTAAAAAAAAAAAAGAACAAAATAGGTGGCATAATATGGGGTAGTGTGAGAATGTTATAAAATTTTATTGATAATAACTTCAGAAAACAGGGCATTTGTAAAGAATGCATGGATGACATGCATGACTCCAGAAAATATTTGTATTATGTGGAACAGTGATCAGTTTAGAGAGAAAATAGAAACAAAGTGAACCATATGTAAATATGGTAGTTAGAATAGAGCTTCTCAACTTTCTCTTTTTCCTTGATGAAGAATAACAATTCCATTGAAATCCTATGTTTGATAGAAACTTACTAGTTTTGTTGATTTTCATGGGGATTATTTATCAGATGAGGGAGATGTTGATGAGAGAATAGACAGTTACATGTATGTACCAGATTGGCTTAGCCACCTTCCTCAGAACAGATGATGCCTGAAAGCTAAATTACCAAGGAAACCTAAGTCTAAAGGATTGATTTTTTTGGTTGGTTGGTTTTTGGGGTTTTTTTTGTTGGTTTTTTTTTCTTTTTTTTTTTTTGAGGCATCCATTCTAATTTTCTATTCCCATGTTCTAACCACTGACTCATTGGATTTCTAGGGGTGGGTCTTGTACTTTGTGTTTTTTTAATGTAAGAATTTGAAAGCTCTAATTTTCATTCCAGTATAGAACAAAAAATTGTATAAACCCAGGGTGATTTGGTGAAGCAAGATAGTTGTTTCTTGCTGGTGAGGAGACATTGAAAAATTAAAAAAAGATTGAATTTATGCTTATAAATGAAATCCAAAAGTGAACAACAGATTTTATTTTTGTTTGTTTGTGCTTTATTGAAGCTATCACAGTTTTTTAGTCAAGGGTGCTCACATTCCTTAGTGGGGATGCTTCTTGTGTGTGATGATGTTTTTGTAGACAGGTGGCATTTATAATTTTCTTCCATTAAATTACTGGGGAAAGTTATCATTGAATTTAGTTACAGATTTTATAGACTGCTTTAGGGCAGCTTCCCCAGTATATCCGAGTGCTAAGCACTTCCTCTCTGAGGAATTTTCAGGAAATTGGTTTCAATGTCTTCAAACAGCTTTCAGAGAAATCTACTATATAGAGAGTATTGTCCACTAATGGTGGAAGTGATGAAGACTGGCCTTTGGCAGCAAAGTTACTGTTTGTTACATCAGATAAAAAAAATATACTGTAATAGGTTAAAAAATAATTAAGGGTTCTAGATTGAAGTTTGGTTTTGATAACCTTAATTTTATATATGCATCATGCTGACAGTACTGAAGAAATGCTATTTATACTACACGTTAATAGCATAATACTCTGCCTTCCACATACCTTTATGGAAAACATTACTGTGATCTGAACAGAATTTAATGAATATAGCCTATGAGAAGCAGAAAAAAGGTAAGATAAATAATACTATTGATGTAAATAATATTTGCTACTGAAAACAGAAAGTAGTTCAAATGTGTTACAGATTGTATCTCTAATTGTGCAAATTTCTGTTTAACTTTGTCAATGTTTAAAGTGTTAATTGATGTGTCCACATCAGGAAAAGACATTTTATTTATCTAACAGAACAGGTAGGTATTCCACTGGTGTACCTATTAAAAGTGCTGAAAAGATACAGCATAAGATCTTGTAAGATAACTTTAGTCATAAATATTAGAAAAGCCAAATGCATGAATGAGTGAGCCATGTATAACGATTCAGGTATCTTTTTAGATTGAAACATGCATATAAGCCAGCAGTCTGTTTTTTGGTGGTTTGGGTTTTTTTTAGTTTTTTGTTTTGTTTTGTTTTCTATCAGTGTTTGCATCTCTAGGAAAAAGGCACAAAGCACATACTGATTTTGAAAAATGTTGGGTTATGTGGTGTTTTGTTGTTGTGGTGTTTGTTGGGGTTTTTTTTAAGTAAACCTAGGCAATTTGAACAGTATATTTAAATTTTCTACTTGCATTTAGTTCTAACTTGATAGACTGTATTCCTCCATAAAGCCTCCAATTGCCTTCGTCTGTTTTAGGCCAGTCTTTTTGGTTTTTTTCCCCAAGATGTAGCCCTTCATAAAGCCCTTTCTCCTAGAGGAAGTAAAGAAAACTTGGAATGTTACTTTCCCACAGTAATTACATGTTTATTTTTCAAACAGTAACATATTTGGAGATATTTAAAATTACTTAACTTCTGGAAACTCTCACTTTTCCTGGCACTTGTTAAAAATTTGTATCGGATGTTTAGTTAGAACAGCTATTGAAATGTATGGTTTTCAAAATACGGCCTCATTCAAAAGTTTGAATTTAGTGTTCTTCCACTGGAAAATTGTTCTGTGTAAATTGGGATTTTCTGCACTAGCAGTTGTGAGACTCTTCTGTGATTATATAGCAACCTGATTACCAGCCAGATTCTTCATACTGGAATAGGTTCTGTCAGTTTATGCTAAATAATTGAGTGAAGAGTTAATATTCAAGTAATACTTTAGTTAGGGAGGAAGATCTAATTGTTGAGCCAACTCAGATCCTGTAAAATGGCTTAATGGAAAATAGGTGCAATTGTAGAGACATTAGTTGTAATATCAGCCCTACGTTTGTGATCTGGCGCTGTTGGACAAGCAATTGAATTTTAGGAACTTCATTCTTTGACTTTGTCCCAAGAGCATTTGGCACTTAGTCAACCAAATGAGATTACTATAAACTTTGTAATTTATCTGTTATGCTTTACTATTCAGGAAGAATAGTGTTGGCATGAAAGTCTCATGAAATTCTGTGTTCTTCACAAGGACTGAACTGTGCTGTGGTTTCCCATGTTGAAGCTGCCCTGCGCTTCAGAGGACATGTGGTCAGTATATCCAGATTCCTTGTTACTGTTGGATAGTCTACCAAATTAAGAGGTTGATCTTCCCTATTGCAACCCTGCAGGAAAACCTTACAAAGAATTTTACGACTATGGAATTTTCTAAACTGACAAAAGTTGAAGTGCCCCACGGGGAAGATTTGGGAGGTTCAGCTGTATCCAAAAAACCACACATTTACACATTCAAGTGTATTTCTGTGCAAAACCTGTTCAAATCCCAGTTGCTTTTCTAAGGATACAGTGTTCAACTGTATCCATAAAGAATAGTTCTACTTTGACATATGTCAACATTAAAAAAAAAAAAAAAGAAATTGGATTTCTTTTCTGACCTTTTTCCAGGGACATTCTTGCACTCTTATACTTTGAAGTAACCTTGGCTATAATTGCTGGAAGGGTTGAGTGACGCTTTAGGAGTGGGATTCTTCTTTCTGCTCATAAGGTCTAGTCAAGATAGATGAAAAGTTACATTTAGCTTTTTTTTTTTAGTTATAATCTTTCTATTATGCTCTCGAAGCAGAACACTTATCTGATACTCTGTAAGACACTGATGTACGTTTATCAGAAAATAGAAGGGAATGGAAAAAGACAATGAATACCACCTCTTAAGAATGTCACCTGTCCTGTTTACCTCATAAACACATTGTCCAAAATCCATAAGATGCAACTTGTCTGTCTCTTATGAAACCTCAAGAAGCTTTCATTTCTTTGGATACTCTGTCAAATGGTCATAGACCCTTTTGTATTCACAGGGCAATCTGCTCATATTGAACAGGTCCTATGGAGAAAAAGAAAGTTTGCCAGTAGTGTTGACATCATTTCTCATACTCATCTTTGTAAGACGTTGTTATTTTCTGAGGATGAGTAAATTTTATGTCATGAAGCTGATGGAAGTTCAGTCTTTAAAATGCTGTGTCAAAATTACCTTTTTCTGATTGAACTACTAGTAGCTCAGGTAAATGAAATGCACTGGTGATGAAACTAAAGGAGGTACAATTTTTTAGAGTGAGCGTGCCTGCTTTTTTTCAGAGTATCCTTCTGAGAATGTTAAATTAAAATATACAACTCTCTGACAGTGTTCTTGTTAGGCCTTTTTAATTGCAGTGATTATACATTTCCTCAGTCATTTTTGAACCAAGTTTATCACAACTGTATTGTTACCTCAGTGTTTATTTTCTTGACTTTTTATTTCAGCAAACTACAAAAATAATTTATAATAAATATCTTTCACTTTAAGCTATTTCAAACTTTACCCAATCTGTTTCCATTTCTGCCTCATTAATTTTTGGCATATGTTTTAAAACCCATTGTCAAAAATATATTGGACCCTAGGGGGCTATTACCCATTTTCTTCTATATTTCCATAATGGTGGCGGGCTCTCATAAAAATTTCAGTATGAGTATCTGACTGAACTATGATATTTAGAACCAATAGATAAATAATAGACAAATTGTCCATTAATAGCACACAACTTCCAATATTCCTTTCCTATTTTTTTTTATGTTGAATGCAGAGCTTGCCATTTTAAATTGAGTATTCATAACTTGGATCATTTGGGTGTCTTGGTTATTTCATGGTAATTGACTAAGTTTGTCTTTAGGGAAGGCATGTTTTTATAAATATTAGTAACTGTTTTTATGCTTTCTGCTCGGGCCTCACTGGAATTATATAGGGTTTTTATTTGAACCAATGAAAAAGTGTGATGATAAAGAGCTAATTCTGACTTAAACAGTGATGACTTCTGCATACATATGCAGATTTACAGCTTCTTTTTAATGCTGCTTATGATTTTTCCACATTTGAAAAACACAATTTAACTTTGTCATGCTTTAAAATGCTTTAAAATCATTTAACATTAGCTCAAGTATGGTTAAAAATACCTTGAGAACAGCACTTCCTCTGTTTGTACACACTCTCAGTTAAGTTAGGTCTTTCTATTTTGCTTTTAATATTGGAAGAAAAATCATAGGCCGCATATCCTTGAATAGTAGAAAGAAGAAAGATGGTGTTCTGCTACTTAAGTGTCTAGAACTGCAGGGAGGCAATTTGGGAGGCTCATACAACCTAGAGTAGCTTGCCATAATGATGCAAAGGCTATTACAACACTGATTCCTGTTGGGTAGCGTGCACCTACCATTTCTGCTTCTTTTCCTACTGCAGCCTACTTTCTTCTTCTGTATCCAAGAAATTAAAGATATTGTAGAGCACATTGACTGCAGCTGGCTATGGTGTGCCACAGGAGGAATTCTAGGATGCTCATTCAAAACGGTTTTATGTTTTTACTAGTGCACATTTACTAGTGCTAGTGCACATTCACAATGTAGAGAGAGAAGCTCTATTTACACTGTAGTCTTCTAAGGTGATTGTCTAGTAGGACTGATGTTTGCATTGTGCTGAAATCCTGTGGGTTCCGACTGATGATCAAGATGCTGGATTTCTGCTGGACTTTACTGACACATTAAAACCTTTTGTTGTTTAATTCATTTTGAACAAGTATTAGTTCAGCCATATAATTGCATGTTTGGGGTTTTTTTTCCCCCTTTAATTCTACAACAGTCCAGCATTCTGTGCTCAAAACAGTTCTGAAAGTCTCTGCCCAGTGTTTTTTTGAGAGGAAAAGAATATAGACTAGATGAATTCAGAAAAATAAATTTGTTGAAAGGAGATATGCTTTGCTCTGGGAATAGCTGAGGAGGGGAACACTTAAAGGAGTTGCTTCTCACAAGTAGAAGAACTTTGTGTAAGGGATTTTAGAGAGTTTTACTGAAAAGTTTTTGTTGTGTGGGGAAGAAATTATCTCAGAATGAACCATCATCTGTGTATAGGTGCATGCATGTCTACACATAGCTTTTACAGTGAACTGTTAACTGGTTCCAATGCATTCCAGTGTGAGGGGCCTGCTTTTGCCTCTTTCAGGTGAAGGGTGTGTACTTAGTTGTTTCAAAGCCCCGATGGACTGCAGTAACCACCAGTGTTGGGAGGTCTCTTTCTCCATATCTCTTGCTAGAGATTGATCCCATCCATACAGGTTCTAGCCTTACAGCAAACCTTATGTCCCTCAGATGCAACAGAGTTGATAAAGCAGGGATTTTGGTGGTATGTGTAGTAACCTGGTATATAATGGTAGTTTGTTGTTGCTACATTATATTCATTATCCCTTTTAGTCAGAAGTTTGGGAAAGCCTTCCATCAAGCTCAGATTTTAGAATCTTGGAGTGTTATTTCTTGCCTATATGTAGCTCAAAATATAGTAACCTTTTCTTTAAAACAAATGACTATGTCACTTCTGGTAAATAAGGAAGACTAATTGTTACGTTCTATTTGCAGCTATTTGTGGGTTTAGTCGTGGTTTGCTAGAGTTTCAAGAACTTTTTCTAATGTGATATGAAACAAGGGCATTACCTCTGTTTTTTTCAGCATACAAGAGTGCTCTGATCTTCTGAAAGAAACAGATCGCTCCGGACCTCGTCTTGCACTCATTGGAATAGTGCTTCTGCTATCTTTAAATGGTGTGACCCATGACCCTAGTTATAAAGTCTCACTCTTTCTTTTAAGAACTTCTTTTTATTTCAGCACTTACAGCTCTTCATTTCTTGTATTTCCGTGGAGGGGCACAGCTGATTGATTTGGTGTAATACATGACCTCCTGCCCTCTGGGAAGTCAGTGAATTCTTCGTTGTTGAAGCTTTTCTAAGAGATATTTCCAAGGCTCATTTTAAATCTAAATTTGATTCTGTTAGCAGTCGTCTCTGTGTGACAGTTTCATTTACTTCACATGCTAATCTGTCAGATAACATGGCATCTCTTGCTGCCCCCAAATTCACAGCATTCATTTATTAGCTTTACATTGCAACAAATGCAAAAATAGATTCACCTTAATGCTGAACCTTGCCATTACATTTCAGCCTCTGTACAACTACTGATGGTTTGGGGTGATAGTGCTCTTTTAGGAGGTCTATAATCTCTGAAAGTAATTATCATTTAGTGATTCAGGGACAATTTCATTAAATGTTCTCAAACATTTAAAACAATCTTCTGGTTTTGTGCCATGCATAATGTGATTTGCATGAAAACAACACCTGCATGTCTTTGTGAGCAGTTTTTCAGAGTTTACACATCATTCTTCCTATGCTGCATTGAAAACAACTTTCAGTGATGCAGTCATGAGAATAGCAGGTTTGATGCCTGCTATTCTTCAAGCACTTTATTAAAGCACTAATTATGATTCTCATCAATAGATATGAATGTATTTTATAAAGGAATCAAATACCAAAATTGATCAGACATTTCTTATTGACCTATTTTCTATTGACGGTTGGGGGGCTGCTGATGTGTGTGGGGTTTTTTTGTTCTTTTTTTGTGGGAATGAACAATATACTTTTTTTTTTTTAGGCTGATGTAACCTTTTTTCTTTTTCCTTCTTTTTTTCTCCTAAGTCATACAAAGAGGTACTGTTTATACAACACAGAACTGCTTTAAGTGAGCTGGGTGGATTGGTTCCCTGGTTGTTGCATATCACTGATGTTTTGCAAGTTGAAATAGGTGGTATTTTGTGGAAGGTGTGCTACATCTCAGGAGATCAGCCCCTCTATTAGGTTGGATGGGAATGTGAGGTCTTTAAACTCTGCTTCAAAGAGCAGTTCAATGGATCATGTAAATATTTTCCCTTTTCAAAGACAGGAGACGAAATCACAGGAGAGGCAAATTACCTGCTGTTATGCATTAAGCCATTAGTTGACCGAGGACAAAAGTCAAACCTCTTAAATCCCAGCTGAGTGTCCTACTGACTATTCCACTGTCTCATTTTGTAGCATCAGGCAGAAGAATCAAACTGTAGACTTCCATTTGGAAAACAAGCTGGCTAAATAAACAATCATAAACTTTAGAAAAACATGTCCTTCATTTCTCTCAGAAATTGATTAGTGGGATGTACAAGTCATTGGAAAACAGTGATAAAGAAGTGATTAATATTGATAACTATTTGGCTGCTGATACCCGAGATGTTCACATGCCTCTTAGCGGTGCAGATGCTGGAAACTATTTTGAAATTAATATTGCTGTAATTAAATTACTTTAAATTTATTGTTTATTCCTTGCCAACATCATGCATAGTTCCAAAGAAAACATAATTTAATGATGCATCTGTAGAATTTTTGCTTTTACAAACTAGTAAAATAACATAGTTGCACACAGTGATGAAATGCAGCTGCTTCTGTCATTATTTTGATTCTGCCAGACCTACTGAATATTTGGCACTGTTGTTGCCTTGTAGCTGTTTGTTTAGGATTGGGAAGAGTTTTGGAATTCCTCATGGCATGTGAGAGGTCGATAAAAGTAATTTGGAGAAAGATACAGTTGTGTCTTTACCAGTGGCATGCCGTCTTCTGTTTTCACTGAGATGGTAGTATTTTAGATTTTTGGCTTATTTTGTGTGTGTATGTGTGTGTGTGTGTGGCTTAATGCTGGTAGCTGGTTCAGAGGTTATTTGTCTGCAAACTGTGTGCACGCTGTGTGAAAGCATTTCTGGTACCCATTTTAGGTGCACGTATGTTGATGATAAACATGTTATGTGTGAGACCATACAGAGCCAGGCCCCTGTCATGATCTCTAATATCTCAATTTAGTACTAGTTCTTAATTCACAGACCTAAAGAGTAAAGGTGTAGGGGAGAATGCAAACACTTAGCTAATATAGCATATAGCTGACTGCCAGTACATACATTCTCCTTGTTACGTACTCTTCTCTTTTTCTCACCTACTATGTTAGCACTGTATGAAGGGTAAGACATCAGCTAATGCTATAACTGTAACGCTGTGCAGTAAGAGGTACTTGCTGAATATTGTACTTTTGCATGGACTGTGTTCCTCTTGAAATGTATAAATTGTAAAACAACAAAGGAAAGAACTAAGGCAGGGAGCGGGATGTTAGTCCTTGACATCGGTAGAGCAGAATCTGATAGCAGGAGGCTTTATGAAAAACAAAGTCACATGGTAGCTTTCAAAATGTGAGAAAACACTTTGTGACCTGTGATACTGGACAGATACGACTTAATAGACAGCACAGACCTGAAGCTTTTGTGTACTGGCAATCATCAAGATTTCTCACAGAAATGAAAATTTCCTCGGATCTGGCAGCTACAAAATACTATATAATAGTGATGTGCAAGACCTTGTGACCCAATGAAAATTATGACCCTCTTAACAAATAGTAGCTCTCAGCAGTAGGTGGACAAGGAGTACTGCTAGAATCTGTCCAAAAATATTTCTAAGAGCTAGCTTACAGAATATAAAGGCAATGTGTTTTAAAAAGTTTTTTGAGCAAATGTTTGGCTAGTCTACATGAGAAGACTACATCTGAGACTTGATCTATCTTGCATATTGCATATATTTTTCATGCAAAGTAAAATTAGACCCCATTGGATAGTCTGATACCAACTAATCTCATTTTAAGAATAGAATAATGTTTTAAAAAATGCAGAGTAGTATGCTAAAAGTATGGAATTTTAAAGTAATATAACACTTTCACATACGCTGTATTTTATATAGGCATATTACTTTCTTCTTTATATGGAGGCTACTTTCTTATGAGTTGCCAGTAGGAGTTTTGATTTAGAACTTAGACCTGAGAACATGACCCACTCGATGCTATTTACATTTTTAATTTCAGAATAAATTTTACTTCTGTAATAGCAATATCTGTCTCTTTTATATGAAAAGCAGTGTCAATAGTGGAGGCTCAAATATTTGGATCATCTCATATAGGCTGATTTGGAGAGATGATTTACTTGAAAATTACCTTTTTTTTTTTTTTTTTTTTTTTTTTTTTTTTTTTTTTTTTGGTCTGGTCTGTTTTTCAGCTGGATCTCGATCTCTCTCAACGGATACTTACACTGGCATGATAGAAGGGCTTGTATGGAGTATGAGAGGATAGAAAGACAAGAATTGTGTTGCTTTGGCTGCCAGTGCCTAACCATGCTTATAGAGGAGATAATGTGAAATCAGTTGTCTGCAGTGCTTTTAAGACACAACTGAGTGCTGGAAGCTGTATTTTCCTACAGTGACAAACTGTTGAGAGGTTTTTACTTTCCATGGAGCTTTGCTTCTCCACCTCTTTATTTTTACTAGATCTAAAATCTAAATTCTACTATTACTAGCATGATTATTATGGCATTTAAGAGCTTAGAAATGTGAACATTCCCCTTGTGCTTACAGCCGTTATTGGAAAATGGAAATACTAAATGCTAATATAATCTGAAAATTTTGCTCTGTTGGCAAAAAGTCTCATGCTATACCATTTTCATACATTATACATTTAACATGATAAAAACCTAATTTAATGTCATAAAAATGCTGTTATTTAAAGTTATTATTCTTGTATTGCTTTAGGCTATGTGCATGGATATAGTGGTGTAAGTGGAGAATGTATGATCTGTTGTGCTGTGTATGAGGAAGTCATTAAAGCCATGGATAGGAAAAACGGATAATTCTAGTTTCCCACTGTTTTTACATTTGTGTGACTGAGGTGCCTTATTTCCCCATCTACATTAGGAATACATGTGAATAATAGGTAAATTAAGCCTGCTTTGTTATGTTAGCTGCATCTGGAGCACTTGTGACATGTTACTGATGCTAGTTGTGGCACGCAACTACTGGCTGATCCTGATAATGTGCCTGTAAGAGTTCTGTGATGCCTGTAAGTATTCTGTTAGAAAGGAGAGTTTAGAAGATGTCCAGAGTTACCAAGTGCCTCACCCACTGAAGTGGAAGTACAGTTCAGCTTGCCAGCTGTCTCCTCTAGACCATGCCTCTAACGAGAACAATAGACTTGTACTCGTTGTTGAACTATAGTAGAACAGGGAAGTGATGAAAGAAATGAAGCATGGCACAGTGTCTCTCTTGCAACATACATTAAATATGAAATGGAAATATAGATGGAGATATGATGGGTTTCATACTGTTTACCTTAGAGAAAGCCAAGTTGTGTCTCTATGGAAATCAGTTTGAGTATTAAAAGCATATATAAACATTGACCTTACTCTTAGCACCTAGTCCAAGCCCAGCTGCTCTGTCCCAGGCCTCCTAGCACTTCGGGTTACATACATTCTCCTATCTGGCTAGGTTTCCATGAGTGTCTTTGAAGCCTTCAATAGCAGGGATTTTTTAGTATCTTTCCAAATGTCCACTAGCCAGTGCACAATATTCTTGTCTGACAAAAGCCTGTTTATTTTCCTGCTATTCCAGTGGATTCCAGTGTTGTTTCCTATGAAGGCTATGGAGTACCATTATTTTGCTAGCCACTTGTTTTACTTTGCTTTATAATTCTACTGAGCGATGAAGGAAAGTGAAGGAAGTCCCAAGTACTTTTATTTTTCCTTTTTAAGTAACAAAAAAGCTTGTATTCGTTTACATGGATTTCACATGACAGTAGTAGTACTTACATTTGACTGGTTTATATTCTTATGGGAGGATTGATAATGCTAGTGAAAACTGATTTTCTAATTCACAAATCAAGTGACAGGAGGGTGGTGCTAATTGAACGTAAAGAATACTGATGTGTTCAAACTCAAAACTCGTTTGAACATGGTATAAAAATTGGCATACGCCCATCTCGAGAAGTGAGATAGGCCTGTCGTAAGTAGCTGAGCGTTGTTTAACAGAATCTGTTTGTAGTTTTGTAAGTAAGTAAGTGTCAGATCTGGTAACCTTTCTACTGATAGTTTTTCCTCACTATCACTACAGGGGGAGATAATTAAGTCTTACTGTTTAGGAAACACCTACTACTTTTTCAGCTTCTGTTTGTTTTTACAGCATCATACGTTACTTTTACACCACAGATTCCAGTGGTTCTGTTTTTTTGTAATAATAATCACTTCTAAAATCATGCCCTATGGTGTGAAAGCACACTCTGTTTGAAGGAAGAAAAGCAGTTTACATAGGGCATGATTCTCTGTATATAGCAGAAGATAAAGCTCTTAAACTGCACTGTCAAAACCTCCTTCCCCTGCCACTCCCCTTTTTTTCAAACAGACAAGCAATAGAATAAATGGCCAATGAAGTTTCTGCAATTTTTGGCATTAGTGCTAGGTTGGTACCTGCTGCTGCCAGGTAAGCACAAGGGGAGCCACAGGGGTATCCTGAGGAAGCTCTAGGAGCTTCTAACAAGCTCAGTGAGCTGCCCTTGACCCAAGAGTGCCAGCAGCCTTTGTTGCAGCTGCCCCCTGATTACGGAGGGTCAAGCAGCCTTTCAGCCTAGTGCTAGGAGAGGACTATATAAAAGTCAGGTGTAGAGCACAGCTCCCAGAGTGCAGCCAACGGATACGGCAGTTTGTGCAGCAGTTCACGTAGAAGGGTGCGGAGGAGGGACCCTCATCTGGGGTCAGATCAGCTTAAACTTTCTCGACTGTGGTGGTAGTGCACCACAGGGCATGTTGCCCAGCCGGTGTTGGACCAGCTATCGCTGTCAGGGCAGGGGCTTTGACCCAGACACAGCTTCAGATGATTGATGCAGCCCCCCATGTCCCAGGCTGCAGGGACTGCCTGGGGCCTCTCCCTGAGGCCAGGAAAGATGGTCCTCTGTCCTGCAGGTGGTGTGCTGGTTTTGGAGAGCTGTCTTGCAGGTCGAGGAGTTAAAGGAGGAAGTTGGCAGGCTGTGTAGCATCAGAGAGGATGAGAGAGAGAGAGAGAGAGACAGGATCTTTCTCGGAGATGGAACAACTTCAGGAGCCCCAGAGCCCAACTGCAGTGAAGTCTGCAGAGTCTGTCCTTAGAACAGTAAGTGCAAATTCTGGGAAGGGTGAAGGGTGGAAGCTGGTGACTCCAGCTCCACATGAAGGTTTGCAACTACGGGACAGATTTGTTACTCTCCAAGCTGAGGAGGAGTTGGGTATGCTTTCAAGCAAAGTGTCTAGACCAACTAACCCTGAGCCAGGCAAGACCATCAGGAGGAAGCAGTGAGTGATAGTAATGGGCGACGCTGCTGTGGGGACCGGCCACCCCCATCTGCCTATGTGACTGCAAATCTAGAGAGGGGGTCCTGGTGGACAGCAAACTGAACATAAGCCAGCAGTGTTCTCTTGCAGCAAAGAAGGCTAACAGGATTCTGGGCTGCCTCAGGAGAAGTGTTTCCAGCAGGTTGAAGGTGGTGATCCTTCTGCTCTATTCAGCAGTGATAAGGCCACACCTAGAGTCCTGTACCCAGTTTTGGAATTCGCAGTATGAGACAGATACAGTTACTGGAGAGAGAGTAGCCATGGTGAGAGAGAAAGGGCCATGATGATGATTAAGGGACTGGAGCATCTCTCCTATGAGGAGAGGCTGAGAGTGCTGGGATTCTTTAGCCTGGAGAAGAGGAGGCTCAGGGGTGGGTGTGGGATCTCATTAATGTATACAGATATATGAAGGGGGAGCATAAAAAAGACGGGTGTAAAGAATTTGCCTTCATGCACATGTGAAGATGGATGAAGCATAATAAGATTGGACAAACTTGTTTATAAGGATACATAGACATATGGAACTTGAATCTTAATTATATGTTGTTATTTACCTGCCTCAACCGCAATAAGCAGGGGAGATAAAAAGCCAGCTTCAGCTTTAGACCTCTTCCATATTTCTTTATACCTGGTGATCCTGCACTGGTAAAATAAAATATTGTCCCTTGCAAGCCTTCCCTTAAAACTTATTCCTCAAACACAAAACAGTGTTTTGCAGTTATTTATATGCAGTCTCCTGCCTCAAGGTGTGCAGAATTTCTATGGACATTTTTAGCTGGGTATCTGTTCATGTAATCTTTAGCAATCAAGTTTTAAAGTGTAGGAGAAAAACATACCAGATCATTTATGGGCAGATGTTGTAAAGTATTCATCAGAGTTTTGCAACCTGAAAATTAGTTCTCAGGACAAATATAGATGGTGACTAACTTCTAGTTAATACACAGTTCTTTAGTAACGGTATTTTTTCTCTCCCAGTAATCTGTTCTGGTAAAATAATAGAATCCCTCAGGCATGGTATTGTCTTACTGCTTTATACTGAATGTATGCAGGTATGTCTTACTCAAACACTACTATGGGAGGGTATGTGTGTGTGTGTGTTGTGGGGTTTTTTGGTTTTGTGTGTGGTTTGTTGGTTGATTGTTGTTGTTGAGACTTTGTAATTCAGTGGAGATGTATATATGATAGGACTGAAAAGAGTTATTGACTACTGCTGACTGAATTAAGAGAAATATAGCAACAGAATAATGACTGGAAATGTTGAGAAAAGAACTCTCTTATTTGTTGATGCAACTTGGAGTAGGCCACCTGTACAACCTGCAGCTGGCCTGTTATCTGTGCTTTTTGAGAACCTCTAAATTCTTTAAATTAGTCAAATTGCATTAATGTTACTAATAAAGACAGCATGTTGGAATGCTGTAAGTTCTCAATTATGGATTCAAAATATACCATGTTTTGACAGCTTTAACTCTATTCCTTTTTTTTTTTTTTTTTTTTTTTAAGTTGACTGCATTTCTTCGGAGTACCACCATGGATCATAAAAGATAACTGGTTTAGCAAAAGCAGCATAGGGTTTTGAAAATTTCAAAGGTGTGACAATGCTGTAGCATTCCGAGTTGCAAAAATGCATCTTGGAATTTCTTCTTTGACATCAGGGTGAGAGAATGGCTCTAGTGAATGTCTGGCTCCTTTTATTTCTTCCATCTGCTACTAATAAAAGAAGACTTCCTTTGAAGTTTTGGGTATATGATATTATTGGTAATTACATATTAGCTCATCCCAATCTTATGAGGATGCCAAACTCTCTTAAAACATTGCCTTGCCTGTTGTCATTCAGGCACCAGAATTACTTGATGATTATTCACAAGTATGAGGAAGAGCACTTAAAGGGAATTTTTAATGTTTTTTCTATTAAAAATTGAACCAAAGCCCTGATGCTCTGAATTGTATGAAGGGCAAACAGCCTGAAGAATGAGTGTCAGACAGTTTGGCAAAGAAATACTTTATTTATCTTTTCAATTTTCAGTTGCAAACTTTGCACATGGGAATTAGAGATGGATGAGCAACTGGGAGCAGATGTGTTGGGTAATGGCTGCCAGAGATTTTGGCAAACCTTTTTTAAATTTTTCTAATCTGTTCCATAGATACCGTGAATGTTGATAATAGGAACTGAGGTGAAAATCCTATACACCAATGTAAAGAGCAGCATATGAAAAGCATGTTTCAGGATTTTACATCTCATTTAAAGTTGTCAGTGCAGTGTAACAATTTTACCCTTTCCTAAAATAATTGTTTAATCCTGAGAAGTGTTGGGCTGATGGCAAAAGAATTTCAAAAAGAAGTCTTTGCTTAAGTAAAAAGCAGCCTGGCATATAAATAGACTTCTCGTCTGCTGTGTGGTTTTAGTCACAGGGTTGTGTTCTCGTTCTTCTGGAAGCTACAAAAATCGCTGCATGGGTGCGCGCCACTAGCTTTTGAAAAGTGATAGCAAATTAGTAGAAGTCTAGAGAAATCTTCACAAATGCAACATTAGTATATTTAATTTTTTTCCTCAGCAGGCTGCTGAACAAGCTACTTGTTGGTCACAGAAGGCATCTAGAAATACCTGCTGGTGCTTCCAAACATTTGATACTCAACCAGAAGTATCAGGATGGGAACTGCTGTCTTAAGTGAAAGCTTCTGAGACTGGGGAGGGAAAAAAAAAAGTGGTGGTGGTGAATGCACGTCATATGTGGTAGTATCATAACTCTGCTTTGCCCAGAGTAAAAAAAGGCAGTGATATTAAAGTTTATTTTTTGTCTCCTAAGGCACTCAAAGTAGAACTCCCAGAGATTCCTATAGTTTGCTGTATTCACTGACTTGATGCCATGTGATAGTGTTGCCAGAAGGTCAAGAAAGGCTATGCCAACATTACCCAGCTCTCAGAATATGGCTCACTTGGTGTGTCTAAACTTTGGAAGCAAAATTGATTTTCCTCTGGGATTTCTCTTTTTGGAAATTAATTTTTAAAAACTTAATTTTGATTCCTATATAACCTCTTAAGCTTCTGGTTTTCTGAAAAACTGTGCGTCTCCCATATCTGTGTGAGTGAAGGCTTTGAATTGATGGTATGTTCTATCATTGTGTATACAGGTATCTTTTATATTTTCTTCATGTCTAATTGTTTTTTTTGAAAAAAAAGTCAACTGCAACAACATCTTGTTTTTCATCTCGGCAGTTGTCACAGGTGTGGGATAACAATAAAAATATTGCATCTTACATCACTGTGCACTCTGCTAGGGCTCTACTGAGACTTAATCTACATGCAACATCTCTGCAGCATGTAGAGGCTTTAATAAGAGGAAGTCAATGAGCCTCATGTACCTTTTATAAAACATGACATAAGGCAATATAATTAAAACTAAACTTATTTCCTGTGGTGAAATTAACTTACAGAAATGAAGGTGTTTATTTATTAAATAGGATCTCTGGAGTTCTCGCCTTATTCTTACGCCTCCTGGGAAGGTTTTGATTGTTTGCTTCCTTTCTCTTGCCTGCTTGCTGTGTAATTTAAAACTGATATCTTCCTTTGGGAAACAAAATTTGATCGGAGAACAGCCTGCATCACTAGCTAAACAAATTACCAATGTTTTACTCACTTTTCTTTCCCTATTCTTTCCCCCCACCCCTAACTGTGAGGGGAAGGAAAAAAGTGTACAGAGGTTTTAGAAACATAGTAGTAGTGCAGACCAAATTGCTTTTTCCATAACAAGGAGGGCCTTTTCTTTCAGGGTAGGTAAACACTTTTTTTTTTTTTTTTTTGAGTAGCAGAAGATAGCAGGTGGTTGCTTTTTTGTTTGTTTGTTTCCTGTGACCAAGCCTTTCGGTGTTCATTGTTGGTCTCCTAGCATGCAAACTGACTAGGTGCAGCTGCTTTATGTTATATAACATGTAATTTATGGAAGGATTAGAGAGAGAATGTTAAATCAGTGTTGGTAGCTACTTAACTTAAAATGGCTAGCAGTGTCTTTACAATGATGTATTAAAATACAAGGCAATGCAGCCGAGTTTTGTTTGCTTTGTTAAGAAAAACAAGCATCAGTGAGTGGATACAAGAATGATTATGGCCAAAATCAAGAAAGGACAGTTGTTTCTTTGTGTGCCGTGGCTTCTACTAGTAAGACTGTTGCAAAAATAAGTTTTCTTTTAATGTGAAAGTATGTTAAGATACGGGCAAAATCAAATCTTCATGCTCATAAGCCTCAGTTGAATGAGTTTGAACCTGGACATGTATCTGACCTGCATGGTTTGGATTTCTGCAGTAATACAGACAGAAGAAGAGTTATTCTTATCATAATGCTTTAGTAAATAAGTTTCTGTAATCCTTTCTGTAGGCAAAAAGTTGAATGATTTAGGTCTTTTATTTGTTACAAAGTAGTAGTAACTTGTAACTGACTTGGAAGATTTCTTTTAATATTTTGCACACCTATACACTGTCTATCTGAAATTATTAATTAATATATTATTTCTTTGCGAAATTATCATGGTTTTCCTGTATGTTGTAGAACTGAGAAGGGTTTAGAATATTCATTGGAAACTGTGAGCCACTGAAGTTTCATGTTCTAACAGAAAAAAGAATTTCTTTTTTTTGTTTTCTTAGCAATGATTATTGAAATTGTGCTAGAAAATTCACAAAATAAAAATCGGCAACCAGCACTTCATCATGCAGTGAGTGGAGGTTTTAAAAACTCTAATACAGATTGATACTGCACTGTATCTTTTGGTTTGAGTGAAGAAGTCCTTTATCATAGTGATATACAACAGCATTTTGACTGTGTCGGTGATTTTCTGGAAGCAATATCATCACATTTGTTACCTGCTTATCTGCATCAGGGATAGCTGTGATTTAGGTTCAGTTCTAGTGTTGCGTGAGACACTTGCTAGTATATGCTTTTTCATGAGATATGAAAATCAAAAAACAATCCAAGTTTTGATTTTATTTTTTTTTTAGACTTCTAGATTGCTAACTCTGATTTTTCAGACTTGCCAAATTTTTGTATACTATTAGTATAGTCTGAATAACTCTTTGAAGAACTGTAGTTAGAGAAATATGAAAACACTGACTTGCTCTAAAGATTTCGGTGAGTTAGAAAGGTGGTCTGGAAGACTTCTTTAATGCACAATCTCAGATTTACTGAAGGAGCTCACACTTCAGATGCAGGAGGGAGGTCCTGGTTTAATTCACTAAACAGGAAGAAAGTTTAGGAGAAAGCTGATTTTTCAGCTTACAGAAATGGTAGGGCAACTTCTTGGTTGTCCATTGCTCTGTGTACTCCTCATACGCGAGGGGTAGGTAACTCTCTTGGTGTGAGTGTAGTGAAGTGGAACTCTTTGGCTTTTCTCTGTAATTCATCTGCCTAATGTCTCGAGTTAGTAATATTTTCTGCCTCTTAACAAGTATAAATTGATGGCTTCCAATTAATAGTAGGTATTTATTTCTTCAGATTATTACTAAGAAAATTGTGTTTGAATTTACATTACTCCTATTCTTGCACTGCATATTGTGGGAACAGAATGGAAACTAAGAATACAAAAAAATTGCTTTGTATTTTTATATTAACTAAGCTAAAACAATATATGACAAATTATCTGAAAGGTTTGGCTTTACTAACATAAAATTTCCTGAAAATAAACAGTGTGTGATTGTGAAATACTGACATGAATACTTGTTTCCTTCCATAAGGTAGCACATATGATGAATCACTAAACAAGAGTCTAACTGCTACCCAAAATAAATAGTTCTTGTCTAAAAAGAGGGTTTGGTTTTGCCATGGTTGTGAGTTGATCAAGAAGTACTTTGGCTTGACCTTTATAGGAACTATCAGGAGGAACCAAAGTGACACTAAAAGTTGTACCAGTGGAACTTAAAAAGCCTCGTTAAGCTTTACAAAAAGCATACAAAATACTGCACTTTTCCATGCCCCCCGAGTATTTTATTTTAGTGCTTTCTAAGTTTTGTTGTGTTTTGTTTTTTGTTTTTTTTTTTTTTCCCTAATTTTGCAGAGTGGCAAGGGAAATCAGCATTAAAAGGATTTTTAAACTGAGTGAAGGTCCTTCTGCATGAACGCTGAAGAATAAACATTTTTTTTTCCATAAGAATTCTTCTTCATTCCAGTATGCTTCTAAAGCTTCTCATCTTCCAGCCTTTTAATATCTTCATTTTGGAATCGTTTCTCCCTTACATCCTAGAGCAATACATGTTTTCCGTGGGCTTATAACTGCCTTACTGTGCACTTTTCAACTTTTGTGGGTATTTAATTGCTAGAGAAGTTAATATTTCTCCTTATGGAATGTGCCATTGATGGTTTTATAAAGTGTGTCCTCTCATTTTAAAACAATTAGTCCTAAGAAATGTAATTGAATGAAGTTAAATTCATGAGGGAGGTAAACACCAGGGATGGAGAAGAGCTATTTAAACTAAAGGACAATATTGGCACAAGAACTAATGGGTGTAAGCTGGCTATGAATAAATTCAAGCTGAGAATTAAAAGAAGGTTCCTAATTGTTAGAGCAGTGAGGTTCTGCAATGGTTTTTCAATCAAAGCAAAATCATAAGCGCTCTTAGGAAGGAGTTTGCCTTATGAAAAGCATTAAATTATACAGTACTTGTCACGGCTGGGGACTGGACTGAAATTTGGTGGTCCTTTCCTGTCCTGTAATCCTAAGAAGCATATACTTTATGAGATACTTGTTTACGAGTCAGAAATTTATCTTTATATGTTCTGATGGATGCATAAATTTTGTTCACATTTATTTTAATCACAAGATCAGCCCTCCGCACATTCGGTTTGATGTGTTAATTCTCCGGGGTCAAGCTGGAGTCTCGGTTCAAATTGCGGAGTCTCTCAGTTCCCTGTATGTGATAATGGGAAGTTAGATATTGAGAGAGAGAGAAGCTGGGGGTTTCTTGCATTTCAGTTCTCCGAATTTACATGAAGAAAGGTTTGTAATCTTTTTACTTGACAGTGTATGTGGGATTAAAAGAACTGCTTTTTTCTCATTATCACTACTCATTTTTAATACAAACCAAAATAGCCCTCTAAAAAGTGCACTAGAGCAGTCTACTTGGGTAGCTTAAATGTTGCTTACTGTAATCTAAAGTAAAATTGAATGTGTTTTACTTCAGTATTTAGCCTGTTTTTTTTCCCCGGAATCTACCTGAAGTGTTTAAATAAAGGGAAATACACTAGCAAGGCAATGGAGAGTTTTTCTCATTGAAAATGTGTGTAGCCTTACTTGTACAGTTACCCATTCCAATGACTCGTACTGCCTCTAGTGCTGACTGTGGTAAACATGATTTACTATTGATTCAGCTACATGATGCCCACAGACCATATTTCTGAATTATTATGCACTAGAACTTAATTTCTGTTCCTGCTTTAATTTTTTTTATGCTGAAAACTAACCAGCTTCTGAGTTGCTGTCAAGCAGTAGACTTCAAGGAGTCTGAGCCGACTTGCAGGTGCTTGAGCACTGGCAATCTTTTTACAGTCTTTTCTGCCTCCTCATGCAATCATGCCCATCTTATTTTGTGTGTTGGGTTTTGGTTTTGTTTTTTTTTTTTGACCTTTCATATTAGCACCAAAATGTCAGTTATTTCATGAATTAGCCAGAAAGACATTACTAGTAGGTTTTTGTTAAGTTCTTATTCTTGTATTCTGTATTGTCCTTGTATTTGCTTCATTTGACACTTAGTGCTGCACAGATTGATCCAATCATTTCAGAAAGTCATACTGTGGAAACTGAATTGGTATCTATTTAAATAAATAAAAAGTTTAATCTCACCATCAATAACTGTAAAAAATAATCCATCTGACCTCTTAGAAATGGAGCTCAGAAGTTTAGTTGTACATGTTCATGGTGAATATGTTTACTAACCTGTGGCAGCTGAGCATTTGATGTAATGAGTTTTATCAGGAAGGTTTTCCTGAGGCTTATTTGTAACGTTGAGCAGCTGCTTGCATGTACTGCTGTCGGAGAATGGCAGAAGGCCTGTTATTCCTTTAATATGTTAAAAAGAAGCACCCAGCTTAATGAAAACTTATTTTTATTTTGTTAGTATATGTTAAGATGTGCCTGTATATTAAGGGTGCACTCCATTAACCTTTCACTTGCAGAGTTGGATTAGAATCTGAAATGGAGCATCAGAGGGCCTTTCAAGACAAAGTTGAAAGAATCCCTTGTGCAGTATATGAAAGGCTGGCCTTATGCCATCTGACAATTGCTTTGATCATATTTCTCTTCTGGGAAGGTGGTTTTTATAATACTAGACTCTTACAGGTATTTTCAATAAGCTATTATGAGTGAAGCAGATAAGCACAGTAACAGTCTTTGATGTCCATTTGATTTGTCAATGGTTATTGTGGGGGTTTCATTCTGAAGTAATTTTGTTTACCAAAACCAGTGTCTAATTAAATCAACTAACTAAATAACATAGTCTTAAAAAAAAAAAAAAAAAAACCCACCTTATTTCCTTTCTGGAAAAATTGAGTTTAGAAATAGGTTCCATATTCATGTTTTATTTACAATTGTAAATGCACATTTTTCATCAATATTTTCTGACAGGTTTGTATTGGATTTAGGCCCAGAAGGTTTTCTGCAGATGCAAGGTTTCCAAAAGCTATTGTTTTAGTGATTTTTCACAGTATATTATAAATGGCTTGTTTTCTTTACTGATTTCTCTTCATTTTATTCTATCTGAAGACATGCTCTGCAGATTAATGTATTCCTACTGGGTCCAGCCCCAGTTAGTTTAGCCCTTTGTGAACTGTTCTTGTTTTTGATGTGCTTGGGGACTATGGCTTTGAGTACTTCATGTTTGGAACTAAAGATTTATAATCTGTGCAGCCGTCATTCGCCAGTCTGGCATAAACACACAGCATGCTTTCTCCTCTCCTGGCGATAAATAACCTTTAGGATATAGCATTCACTTTCAAGCATGTCTTAGTAGTTTCTAGTCTTTAATAGATACACTTGAAGATGGGGTTTTGTAACTTTTGAGGGATACTTGATTTCATTTGTGAACTGAGTGATAATGATTTACATCATTACACAGTAAAATTATTTTTTTAAAAAAATAATTTCTCAAGTAAAAGAAGAATGGGTGAAACCTTTGTTTCTGTGGTATAACTTTTTAGGTTTTTGTTTGTTTTTTTTTTACTGGAGCAAAATTTATTAATGCAACAGACATAACATAAATTTTATAAACCAAAATTGAAATTAAAGAAACGAAATTAGGACAAAGGTGTGGAAGGAAAGAAAAAAAGGGCTTTCGGAAATGTGCATGACCGAACTTCGTGGTTGCTGCTACTGGTGATTAAATTCTTTATGGGAATAATAGGAACGTTGCTGTGAGTGAGTGAAAGGGACAGTTAACTTAAACTTTTAGCTCAGCCTAAATCCTTTCACAAGTCCCATCTTTTATGAATATCAGTCCGCTTTGGAGTATCTTAACCTTGGGAGAGGTTAGCTTCAGGAAGATAGAACATACAGTCTTCATCAGTGTCTAGCCTTCTGAGATACAGTAGATAAAAGTTTCACTATCTGTGCTTCTTCTACAGATACGTTTTTTTTTTCATCAGGGATACACAATATTTTAATAGGCATCTTAAAATGCACATAATTTTCTATTCTACCATTTGTCTACACTGTAAGCTCCTTGAAGTTCTCTTATTTACATCTTCTAATGGGATCTTAATCTCATTTGAGAATTAAGTGGCTGTAACGTCAGGTAAATGCGAGTTAGTGGGAAGTGACTTCAGCCAGGTACAGATGCCCTTCCATTATAAATCCTGTGTGTAGTTTCTGTGCTGCTGTTTACTGGAGTGCATTATTTCTCATGCAAATTTATTTTCAACTATTAAATGGAGGGCCAGGCGTTGTTGATATAGAAAGTTTATGCCAGAACCTTTGTGAGGACTGTTTGCACTGTCTTTTGTCTCCCCAGAGACTGTACATTGCAGGGTAAGCGTTACATCCATTGCAGGCACCAGGAGGGCAGGGGGAGGGAGGACCTGGTAGAGTAGTTTACAAGGTATTCAGAAACAATAGGAGAATAAATCCTGAGAACAGGAAGACGTTCTTAACTGATATTGGAGGAAACCATTTGTTCGTTAAATGCTACGTAGAGATTTCTTCGTACCTGTTTTCTTCTGAAATGCTTCCAGTGCCAGTGGTAGCTTTGGTTACTGGTAATGTAACAGGTTGGCAGGCATGTTAGGGCTGTCTGAGGTACTGTTTAAGATTAAAATTTTGTAGGAAACCTTTTTCCACAAAAAAGAATCCCAAACCCCGAGGAACCCTCTTGCTCCTTTTAATAGTTTGTAATCAAACCTCTATGTGTTGGCATGTTAACTTCGTCAGTAGTTAAGGTTTCTGTTTTCCTACAAAAGTTATTTTGTGACTAGGGTTGATTTGCTGTTGGACTGTTTTTCAATGGCTCTAAAGATGATTTGATAATGAACATTAAAAACATTGACAGTGGTAAAGAAGAGGGTATGGATAGTAGTTACAATAGAATAGATAGTTGTGCACAATGTTTTAGTATTTGATATTCAGTATGCACATTAATTTCCTTTTCAAAAGTTTTGCTAGAAAAATGTTCAGAGAATTATAATTGTAGTCTAAGTGATTCTGGCCCTGGTTTTCTTAAATTAGGTATTTTAAATATGTATGTCTGGTAATATATCATTATGGAATATGAGAGCAAATTGGATGTGGAGGGCTGGATGCAGTGCTTCTGAGTGCTGCTTTTTCTCTCTGGGAATAAAACCATAAGTTTAGTAGACTCTTAGTCTGAATCAAAAGGTAGAGTTGAATTGTTTGTTGAACAGAGAGAAATGAAATAATATTGAATTGACGTTGGTTTTATTTAAAAGAACCTGTTTTTGTTTTAACATAAACTGTCAAGGTGACCTGTTTAGACTTAATTCCTATCGTGAAGAATTTCAAGTTGCTGTAAGCTTTTGTCATTAACAAAACAGTCTCTTATAACAAAGTAGAAGAGACAAGGCTGATAGTCAAAGTTTACTGTTTTCACTGTAAGTAATGTTTGTTACATATTACTGATTTTAAATACATGAATTGAAGGTATTTGCATGTGTTTTACTCTCCAAATGTCTGAATAGGTCAAATGCTAGGAATAAAATGCATCCATACAACAGACTGTTTTGCATGGATAATGCTTGCTCCAAGCAAAAAGGGAGTGGCATAGATCTTCTGGGTCATTGAATGCAGTCCCATTCTATCACAAGCAACAACATTTATATAATGCTTTTGCGCCTTGATCAAGCTTCAAATTGTGTTTTCAGTTTTGTACATGAGTCTCAGAGCCTGCCTTACTGAGAACCTGTACTGTGTAGTCCAATCATGTGTAATGTCATATGGGAGTGCTCTGAAAACAAGTGGAAAACATGAGCATTGACAATATATTCCAAAACCAAGTGATCTCTTTTGCATTTTTTTCTTTTGGCTGTATCCTTAATATCATTCTTCTCCCTAAGCAAAGCTCTTTCTGTCAAAATACGTTTGTTCAACAATAAAGATCCTATGTAAACTCAAGACTTTTTTTTTTTTTTTTTTTTTTTTTTTTTAAGAACTCAGAGGTCAAAGGCCTGCTTACTTCTCCACAGACTCCTTCAAATAATGTCACGTGCTTCTGTCTTTGGAAGAAAACCTGTTTTGTAGTTATGCTGATATTTACTGTGTTCCATTTTGCTCAGGAATTGTTAGATGCTTTGTCCGTGACAAATGTTTCCATTTACCTAGTTCTGAGTGATAGGAAGGTTTTCTCTAGGCAAGAAAAGTTCACGTAAATAATAAAATAAATTTTGATGTTGTAACGAAACAGTGTATTAATACAAAATCACTTCTCTGATACTGTTAAGAGTAGCTTTGTTTTAATGTCTAATAAGAAATGTGGCACTGAAATAAACTTCGACCATTTCAGCAAACCCTTGAAACAACTGCATTCATCCTGATGGTAATGTGGCATGATTTGTGTTGTGAAGTAGTGGTTAGCTAGTTGTTGTTAAAATTTAATCTTCCCAAATTAGTCCCCTAAATTTCTGCTGTTAAGTAAGTGGAAATGTATGCCTTCTTCAGTACCAAGCATTTTAACTGTCTCTTGGATACATGAAACCACAACCAGCACCAATGTCTCTCCTAGGTGCTAAAAGCCTCAGCTGTCCCTTTCTCAGCTGTCAACTTCCAGCTTTCTTTAGACAACTTATGTAATGATGTCTCATATTCAGTGTGAAAAAATAGGTCTGAAAACTGGTCTTTAGCATGGAATAAATGCCATCAAGAGTACTGGTAAGAGAAGAGGCATTGGAGGATGGTGGTGCTGCTGCCTAATTTTGTCTCTGCCAAAAGAGGGTGAAGTTGCAGGACAGAGGGTAGCATTTTTACTGTCATTATTTATTTTAGTTTTGCTGTTGGCCATTTAAGAAGACAGTATGAGTATTGCTTTGTGCAAAATGAAATTAGCAGTTCTGATAGTGGCTAGTTTCGGTGAAAATATCCTTGCTGGTTCTCCTGTGGAGTAGCTTCAGTAGCCTGCCTTCCTAACTGTTCTTAACAGCGTGAAACCTGATTTTACCATGTGGAAGCAGACTTTGTCACAGCGGGGATGAGGCAATGTGCATGTGTAGCTGCAAAAAAGCTGAAGGAGTCCCAAATCACTGCAGTCTCTGCAGGGTCCACCTTTATGCTTCAGTAATTTTTCTATCAGTTAAGATAACTGCATGGACATAATGGAGTTCTTACATACTGATTCAGAAAGGGAAGTCTAAGATTAGGGGAGAAAAATGAACAGTGTGGTGAAGAAGTGAAAAGCAAGGAAATGCATAAAACTGAGATCTTATCTATGTGAACTGCATGACGTATATCTTGTAATTACACACTGTTACACAAAGAAAGATATACAGATTGTGTTATTACAGGGAACTGCAGAAAAGCAAGGCTCCACAAATTTTGCTCAAATGTGTTTTGGGTTTAGGTTAATTTAGGTCAATACCAGATAATCAAAAACTGTGAGTTAAGTCTAGAAATGTTGTGAGGATTTTATTCACCCATAGTACTAATTAGGATTTTTCTGAAAGCATTAGGTGAGAGCAACATGATGATATTTTTATTCTAAAATATGTAACCAGGTTTTATTAACAGCTCATACTTGCTTCCAGAGAGACTATTAATACAGCTGCTCAATAGACAAATACTTGCATTTAATTAAATATGAAACCAAAAAGGAAAAAGCACATGCTATTGTACTTTGTCATTACCATAAAAAAATACTTTATTGGAAGTATTAGGAGGCAGTAGCGAGTAGGAGTGTGGTGTTTGTTTTTCTTCCTCTGTTTCCTACTTTATTAAATAGTCTCCATGAATAGAACAGGAGATCTGGCAGAAGAAAGGGAGTTGTAGAGGTGAATGTTTTCTGTAGTAGTAGAGAAATCCATGTATTGAAATATTGTAAAATATTATCTCCAAGAATGAGTCTGAACTCTATTTTTATGGGCTATTTTGATGCATGAATGTGTGTCCACCGTCCCCTTCCCTCCTTCTCCCACCCTGGTTAAATGTATTTGTTCCCAAGGCAAAACCTTTCATTAGTTTTTGACTGGTCAGTCTGTTGAGAAGATACTTTTCAGGTTTTGGTTAATATCCAGACATATGGTGTTCATCTGTAGTGCAAAGGAAACTTTTTCAAGTAGCTAAGTAAATTCAATTAATCTATTTTCTTCTATACAGCTACACTAAATTTACAAAATATTGGCACAATGTTATAGTTATGAATGCAGTTGTCTTGAGTGCTTTAAGTTGAACAAAGCATCAGGCAGTTGTTTTTGTGTTTTCAAAGTGTAACAGCATCCAAAAATGGTGATATAAGGCTTTCTACTTGGTTCTGTGCTGCAAGGGGCAATACAGTCAAACACTGAAAGTGTCACTATATACGATACTCTAGTGGCATTACAGCAAATTTCATATCCTTACAGTTTCTTTAAAAGAAATTCACAATGCAGCAAGCAAATTTGAATACATTTGAAAATACAATATTGTGAATGGAAATAAAACAAATTGAAATAAACCCCCGACTTGAAATGGGAAATGTTACTTAAGAGTAGTAGTATGTGTTGACAAAAGGCTGCTGCTATAAAGGGAGGAGAATGTTTTTCAAGGTCAATATTTTTGTAAGCTGGGGGGAAGCTCTTAGAGTAGACAGTCTTAGACATCAGTATTTACTCTTGTTCATTCTGAAACATTACAGCAGTTCTTTATCCTGAAACAGAAACTAAGAATTTCTTACCTAGTACTGTGTGGCAACTGTGGATTTTTGAATGCTTGACTTGAAGTTCTAGAGCTGTGCTGTGCCATGAACTTGGTAGGAGTTTTAATAGTATGGACTGTAGGAGTGATGAGCAATAGGCAATAAGACTAGGACTAAGTAGAGTACAGTAGGGAAAAGTTATGTTCTAAACGGTTGTATTATAATATTTCAGGGAACTTAGTTTAAGTATGTGAATTTGTTAGAGTTATGTTAGAGGCTGGTTGTAGCTATTAACCATTGTATGGAGTAGAAGTTTTTAGGGATGTTCTGTGTTGTATGAGAATAGATTATGTTGGTATTATTTAACACCTCTGTAAGGGGCATATCCTTTCTGTATTTGGAATTGGTATCGCTTTGTTGTTGCACTAGCAGGGCTGGATCTTAGTATTCCTCTTGTGTTTCTGCTTTCTTCCCTTCTTACCTCAGGGGAGTGCAGGATCTCAAGATCTGCCTCCTTACTTCCCTATCAGAAACAAAGCTCGCATTTAAGGAGAAGTAAATAGTCCTAGAAGAGGGAAAAATAAGTTGGGAAAGGTGTTGATTAAAAAACCAAAACCTCGGACCTTAAAACCCCCAGAGCTCAGACCAATGTGGGAATATTAGACTGTAGTCTTTATATACTATCACATTAGTATCAGTATTAGAACATATTGCTGTTATTAACAACAATTAGATGGACATAGGAGAGAAACTAGTAAATCTTAGTGTTAGTGAGTACCTGTAACTGAAGTAAAATATGGGGATTGTTTTTTTGTTTTGTTTTGATTTTTAAATTAAAACTGGAGCCTCAAAATCAATGCTCAGCTGAAAAGAAACATAGTATTTGTCAACTGATCAAATCCACTGTTTTAAAACAGTACGTACAATTTAATATTCCACTGTAAGTCTGGGTAATTTCTTAACTGCAGGTCTTGCTCATTTCAAGTTCTTTAGTGAAACATTGTCCTGAATAGGCTCTGCAGAATGGTACCTTCTGTACATGTGATAGAAATGTTAAGGAAGTGAGTCTGATTAATAAAAAGTATAGTTTGTGCATGCATTGGTTGTTGAAAACAGAATGCATAGTGAATTATTTCCTCAACACAAAAGCCTGGAATGCATATCTCCTATTTCTATTAGTGGAGAAACACTTCAATGGGAAGTTCTGATCTCCTTATTTCATCAGCTAGCCCCTTTATTGACCTCATTTACTCACCTTTTTTTTAAGAAAAAACCCCAAAACTTTATTTCTCATCACATGCCAGGGAAGATGAGGACAGTAGTGTAGAACATGTGTTATACCACTGCACCAGAAAATATTGTCCAAAAGAGGCAGCAGCTTGGTATTACTCATTCGCTTAATGAAGGCAATGGACATTAAGAAAAACAAAACACACCAGGGAGAAGCAAATAGCATTTTGTAATGAAGTATAAAACACTCGATAAAATAATTCTAAATTGAATCTGAACTCATCACATCTTGAAGTCTTAAAAGAAGAAATACAGTCAGTTGTGATTCCTGCTAAAGCAAATGCTCTACTAAAGTGTTAATCACTTTAACTGGTCTGATTAATAATGAGTTACCTTAGGATTCTTACTAATTTTTCATAGATAGACAAGTAGTAATGACCAAGATGGCCTTAACAAGTGTTCTGCTTTAATAGGTCATGTAGAGGCTTGATCCTACACTCAGTGCCCATTTCGAACTCCTGTATAGTCTGCAATCACCCGTGCTCTGTGGCTTCACTTCAGTAAGTTACTGTTTCTGGCTTTAAAATAGAAGTACTGAAGCTCTGCAAGGGTAACTGCAACACCAGAATGTCTGGAATATTCTCATGTTTTGTGGGTGATTGGTTTCTGAATATTATATTATGTGTATATTCTACGTTTACTTAATTTATATACACTGAGCACACATTATCTTAAAACACTGGTTTTGATGCCATCTATCTAGATAAATATTATCATGCTTTAAAAGGCCCCTGAAAAAATGCAAGCCTTTCTTATCTGTCCTTTCTCATATTCCCAGCGAAGAACCTTCTATCTCTTACCACGAGTAAAGCTGAAACCGGTATTTTATTCTGCCTTCTATTTCGTTGTCTGATAACTCATGACTGTTGCTGCAGAGTATTTGACAAGATTAATGATACAACTAACCTCTTTGTGCTACTCTCATTACCAGTATTTATCTTAAAATCCACTTCCAAGAAGGTAGTATGGGTGCTTGAATATGAAAGCTACTGAGTATCTTTTTAACCACTAAGCTGAAAGCTGAACTCAAGTAAGGGAAGGATGCAGCCTTCATTAAGTACACAGCTCTGGGTAAATCTAGTAAATATTGCATATTGTGATATTCAAGAAGGCTGGAAAAAATGCTACATAATGTCTGAGTAATCTTTCTCTGTATACTTAAGCTAATAATTCATTGATTTACGGCTTTTTATAAATGCTTTATTCTCAGTAAGGAGAATGTTCTTCACTGAGATAACACTATTTGTGTGTTATAGAAAAATGTAGTCAACATAATTACTATTTATACTGTTGGTTATTTAATAGTTTGTGGTTTTGCATTTGTTTTCTATGCTTTACTCCATTTTTCCTCAGAAGTATGATGTTATAGTAAGTATGGATGAATGCAGATGGGAGAGAGCTTTTACTGTCAAAATTGAATTTTGATAAGTGACAAAGTAAATCTAATGCTGCTTGCTGTCAAGGCTTATGGATATCGCGTGTAAAGCTAAAACAGTTAGATGTGATTTTACTGTGTTTTGTGGTGAAGCCAAAACTTCTGGGTACTTGCCCTGTTCTTGGAGTTGAAAAGTCGGTTAATCACAATGATGGGCTACAAACGCTCTACATAACTACTTACCCATAGAAATACAGAAAAAGGAGCGCAAGTCGAAGAGAAAAGAGCAGTAAGTGCTCTTTCTTAGCTTGTTCCTTTCCTTTTTGGGAGCATTACTCTCTACCAGTGTTCAATAGCCTGCTATTTTCCATTCCATATCAGCAAATTGTTGCATTTCTGTAGTTTAGGGCATGTTTTTCTAAGTCAGGGTTGGGTTTTTTTGTGGTGGTGGTTTTGTTTTTTTTTTTTTTCCTTTCCCTCTCCTGGGAGGTGGTGTTAGCTAAGGTTCTCTTATAACCTTATACAGTATTTTGAATTGAGTGGAAAATGGTATCAAAATTGCTAAGAGCCAAGAAATCTTGGTTCTAGTGCTGGCCCTGATAGGAAAAAGTTCTGTTTTATAGACGATAGATCTTTGATGTTTGATCCTTTGCAAGTCATGGCAATTGTGCAGCTTGGGTAACTTCTGAAGAATTATTTCCCTCGCTTATGTGGAAACATCAGTTGCACAGACTCAGGGAAATGAGGGAGACTTATTAATCCTTTTACTTCGATATGTAATCCAACAGCATCTAAAAGTCTTTATTGAAGTTGACATCCTCTGTGCTGGGCAATGGACATAAACAGTGGATAGAACAGTTTGTCTTGAAAATTTGAGATTCAAGATTAACTCTGCCTGATGTGAGTTACAAGTGGTCTTAGTCCCTGCTGAGCTCAGGATTTAGCAGGAGCAGAGCATCGAGGCACTCTGTTTGCCTGCTGTTCAGTGTCATCTTCTTGCTTCAGAGGTGGTGGCTTCCTCGCAGGGAGTTCTGCCAGGGTCTCTGAATGTGACTATTTCTAACACACGTGTGTGTACACAAATACAAAGGTTTTGATATGTTACTAAGTGAAATAGAAAGTGGTGATACTTATCTGTCTGAGTGCTGCATGCCTGACCACGATACTCTGAGGAGAGGAAAATGTGTCTTTAGCTATGAATAAGGCATTCCACAGCAGAAACTAAGGAAGTTGGAGGCATCTGTTTTCCCAAGGTGCTATTTTTATCTAAGGAGTTTAGCTCTTGCCATGTAATGAGCAGAGCATCCAGATGCGACTATAGTGATACTCAATGTTGTGACTTTGTTTCCTATCCCTTTATTCCTTAAACTCAGGGGTTAAGATAGCATGAGAATGCTGTAGGAGAGCATCAGCCCTTAGGCAATGCGAGAGTAGTTTTTCCATAATGAAGCTACAGCATTTAGCAGTGAAGGACAATTAAATTAAACTATTGAAAGATTTTTGAGTTAGGTGACTGCCAGCCTTCATTTTAAGAGAGGTCCAAATTTCATGCTTTTTGAGCTGATCTTATAGTTTGTGAGTTAACTGATGTATGTATTGTGTTAGCTATTATCTCTAATAAAAACATTTTGTCTAATATTTGATCAGCTGTAGATGAATTTGATCTGATGCTTTTATAAAAGATTTACCACATATGCATGATATAACCTGAAGATAGCATGTTGATTCAAGTCTTGTGGCACATACCAAAGTATTTAGTTTTTTAAATAATCTGGAAATCTGGAAATACAAGTGCAAATTATGAGAAGCAGATGATTTTGTTTCCTGTTGGAGAATATCAGGCATGGACATTGTCCCCTGGAATAAGGAAAACTACTGCATATGATAAGAAATGCGTTTGTGCAGATGTGAATAAAAATCAATCAACAATCTACTGGTATCTTTTTTTTCCCCAGTAGAGACATGAAAGACTAGAAATGTACTAAAGTGTGACAATGAAGTATTTTGAGCTATAATAAATAAAACCCATTAATCTTGAAAATTTAATTTTTTTTTAGAGCCAGTAGCCAAGGAGCAGCCTAATGTAATTACTTGGTGAAATGCTTTGTGCAAAACGGATGTTTGGAAAATTGAAATTGCAAGAAAATGTAAAAATATGCTTTAGTAAAAAGTAGGATATTAAAGCACAGGGGAAAGTGTATTGAGTGAACAAAGTATATTTCTGTCACAGTCAGTAAACACCATTAAAATTAAACTGCAGGGGAAAGCAAATGGACTATTTTTATCAAATATGAAATTAAACAATATGCTTAATATATAAAATATATATACACAAATAAAATTATGTTAAAAGTAGGAAATGCAAAAAAGTTAAATTACCACAAATACTTCTCTGCACTCACCTATGTTTCTCCATGTCATTCATGTAGATGCTATTTAGTGAACAAGGAAAAGGAAAAAGAATTGTGATTTGGCAGATACGAAAAGCTAAAATACAACTTCCAACCTCAATTTCAGTCGACTTGACACTGATCTCCTTTCACCTAAACCAAGTAAATTTAAGTCCTTGCATGAGTTAAACAGTGCCAGACTAAGAGAAATTATTTGGTTTGTAAGTATTTGTTATTGCAAGTATCTCAAGCAGATTTACTTCACCTGATTGTGATCCATTCGTGGAACGACAACTAGAGGAAATGCAATAGCTGACTGACTTGAAGGTTGAAAATATTTTCCTTCAAAAGTTACCTCACCAACAGGACAGAATCACGAGTTTTACAATATTCAGTTTTTTACAGTCTCTTTAGTATGACTGATGCTTGCTGGACAGGTCCAACATTGCTTGACGTTTGAAGAGACTGTTCTTACTTGGCTTGAATAAGAATGATCAGATATTGAAAGAAACAAGGGGATGACAAATTTACTTGGAACAAACCTATTAGTGTTTCTTATTCAAAGCTGTGATTTGAAATAGCTTTTGAAGCAAGAGCTAAGAACCTTACGTGCAAGCCTGGCATTGGTATGGCTTAAAATGGCTGCTCTGTAGGGAATTTAATTTGCAACCAGAGTCGTTATTTCTCTGATAGATTAGGATGAGCCCACATACCTGTATATGCATACCTCAGTCAGAATCTCTTTCTTTGTGCCTTCCATTCTTTCTGGCTTAGTTACTATTTTTCCTAACAGTTCCGTATGTTTTATATCTGAATCATATTTGCTTGCTTTGAGGGCTGATCCACTGAAATGAGTGGAACTCAGTGTAACACATTGAAATATTGGTCTGTAATAGTTTGACTGACATGGTATGTGTTTAAAATTATTATTGTTTAAAAAATTTAAAAATTATTGTTTAAAATTCCCTTCCAATCTCCTAAAAAAAAAAAAAAAAAAAGTCCCCCAAAACCCCACAACCAGTTATTTTTTAATTAAAATAAACACATTCCTTAACATGGATTTCTTTTGCTGATACCACATTGAGTCTCTGATATGTTAACCTGGGTTCACAGCTTGTTGGCTGGTGACATGGTGCAAAACAAGTTTATGCACAAAGCATAAGAGAATCCAGGGTATCACAACTGAACTTAAGTGTCCCAACAGATACCTGTTTATAAAGCTGCATTATTCAGTCAAAAGATGCAAATGAAATTAACAAAAGTTTTGACAAATCATTCTGTGCAATTTTTAGGTTTTAAAATAGGAGTTAAGTAGTTTATCTTTTATTTTTCAGTCTCTGAATTTGATATTAGGGAGCTGGAAATCCGTATTTTTCTGTACTGATCAAAAAATGATGTATTAGAGCATTATCGCTGAAACAATTTATCACGTTCTGTATGACACTTAAAAAAAGAGCTTTTTACTTACATTGTATTAAGCTCCTGTACTGTGTTAAGGTGGTCAAATAATCTTTAAATTCTTTAAAATATCTCTTCAGAATAATCACTTATTGTTCCAGTTACGGAGCTAGTGAGGAAGTTGAGAGGTTTACAGATGTCTATATGTATATGCTGTTAATATACTGTTAACCAAGACTCGTGGCACACTAATGAGCTGCACTTACTCTTGATACTTTTGGAGAATTCACCTCTGTTGTCGATAATAGTTATAACTATTCTTTGCTTATAAGAAATATCCTTCTTCGTTGAAAATTATTTTGCTGTTTCAGTAGCTAATAAATGTCACTGGGTACTGCTGCAATCAGTGACAGCACCTCCTAAAAGATAATGAATTGTATTAGAGTGAATTACTGTTCTTATGCTAGCAGTCATTTGTATAGGAGCTAGGGCTTGCGGATGATGTGACTTTTGGAATGTGTTTTGCTTAGCATTCTTGTTAAAGATAGAAAAAAATAGGGAGGATGTCTGTTATACCTTTTGTAGAGATGCTTTTATTGAGTAATCTCTCCATTCACTCTATTTTTAGGAATAAATTTTAGGCTTTGATGTATTCCCCCTGGTCTGTGCTCTATACAGCCACCCTCTCCTATGTCATTCATACTGTGGTGGAAACTCGAATAATCTCCTTTGCACAAGTGAAATTATACAGTTAGTGTGGAAGCTCAGTGCCCAGTTTTTCAACTTTGATTTCCATACTAGCTGCTAATAAATTTTAACCTCAATACCCTGCCTTCTACGTAGTAGCAAAAGGGGGCAACATACAGTTTCAGTCATAAATTACCATGGCCATAGAGATATTTTTTGGTTTTGAGGTAACTTCTGTTCAAAAATTTGATTTAGGGGAAGAAAGTAAAGCTTTTTCTGTAGTTTGTCCTCTCTCTGTTTCTTTAAACAGTGATTATAGTGAACATTATTAGTGGTTTAATTGGTGCAAGAGCCAAAACTTAACCTGAATTAATTGCAGTCGTATGTGGCAAATTCTTACCTTTGGATGACTTAGTGTAGTGTCTGCTGCTTGTTATATTTTTTGAAATTTACCTATGTTTGACTCGTTTTGGTGCCCAAATGTGAAAGAAATACATTGTGGGGTTTTTTTTTACTATAATGATACATTTTTTTTCCAGAAAGATAGGTAGAAAAGTGTTGAAATTTGCATAAAATTAATCTTCAGTGTAATATAAATTTACTAGTTATTGAATCTGTATCTTTAAGTGTTTTGGGTGTTTGGTGTTGTGGTTTTATTGGTTTTGGTTTTTTTTTTTTTGTGGGGGTTTTTTGTTTGTTTGTTTAGTAGTGCAAATGTGATACTCGGCATGTTTGATTTTGCTGCCAGGGAGAGGGGGATCAGAATTCTATGATTGCCACCAACTATTAGAACTAAACCCCATAACTTCCTTTTAGAAGAAAGTTATCTTTAATCACAAGCACGTTACAAAGATCAACTTACAGTGAGCACCAAAATACTACATAGGACTGTAGGTATTTAGAAAGTGTAAAAGGCTACCACCGTAGGAGTTTTGGATAGCTTTCACTAACATTCAGAAAATCTTCCAAGACATATGCATGCAAATATGGAATAAATATTTAAAAAAAAAACCCCAGCATTTGACTGTGCTGCGTCATAATTTCTGAAGGTAAGCTAGCCCATTTTTACTAGGAAAAAACTCTAGATCTTTTGTTTATGAATGCTAACAAGTTGTGAATGCATTAAGATGCAATTTACAAGTGAGTGAATAAATCAGTTTTTGGACTATATTAATCTAATGCAGTATGGACAAATACCCAGAAATAATTAAAATGATCAACATGTTGGTATTGCATGCAACCCCCTACAACGTTATTTTGCATAAAAAGGGCAAGTAAGGGGAAAAAGTCCATACATTATGGATTTAATTGGCAGTTTCTGGTTATTAGAATAGAGGGTTGTTTTCATTGCTAATGTACTTAATGTGAATTTAGTATTTGAGAAAGGTTGATAGGTGAAAGATTAGGTTAAGGGTTGACTTGTGAAAGGTTTAGTACTTCTGGATTGACAGCTCCAGGAATCTTGACAATAGCTGTACTAAGAACCAAAACAGCACAGACAGGGCTGCTACCATCTTCTTGCTGCTCCATACCTTACCAATGATGCACCTACTTTTATCCCGAGTTCATCTGTAGCTCTGAGATGTATTCTTTAAAATCCTGGCTTTTTTGCTAACTTTACTTGCAAGAGGACTAAACACAAGAATACAATGATAGCAATGGCTCTTTTCAAGATCCCAACCTACTAAAAATGGGCTTATGAGGCCACGTGTGCTGTTATGTTGTAGCTAGCTGATCATTACTTCTTCTTACACACTTTCTGGGAGAGAGCTGAAAGCACTAAACCTTCAGCAAACTGATCGTTTTTCTCCGAAGCGGTAAAAACTTGTTACAGATGTCAGGGTGAACATTCAAATTCAGACTCCAGTGATGTTCCTTCCTCAAAAGTGGTAAGGAACAACAGGCTGCTCTTGGAACTGTTTTGATGTCCAATATGTGATCTATTTCCCCGTGTCTCATTCTGTGAAGTATGGGTTGCTTGAAAATGTCTGAGGAAGCTAACAAACATGAGTTAGAAGCTAATTGTCCAAGGCTGTAACTCTTATTCATACGTATGTTTCCTTTCCAGTGATACTTTTTAGAAAGAAAAAATAATCTTTGAACCTATTTATGATAATTTTGCTCTTAATAACATGACCTTTAAATAGTATTTCCTGCGGCTTATGTTCATGCTATGTGCACATATAATATAGTAGCTGAAGCCCGTGGTATTTATTTCTCAGGAGAGTTAGATCTCCAGAAATAAGATGTTTCTCTGTGGACTTAAATGAACAGAAAAAAATTTTAATTATAGCTTTTCCCAACTTGGAATGGAATACTCCAAAATTATAAGCAATTATGGAGTTACGTAATTTTATAATTAAATTATTTTTCACTCTTCATTTTAAGATCCCACTTTGTCACTAGCAGATGATCATGTTGCATATGAAGTTGTGAGTACACTTTAAAAAAGTGATAGAGTGAGCTTTGTAAGACTTCTGGAGATATTCAGGCTTTTCATTACAAGCGGTAATTACTAACTTGATGTGACATGATAATACTAGATTATTCTCTCTACTGAGTTCATAATCCACCATGCAACTGTGGCTAGTGTCCTCAAGCAAGAAGAAAGAGGATATAGATAATGGAAAGTAAAGTCTCTCAAGTTTTGTCACATCTTGCTATATAGGCTTGTTATAGGCTAATAGTGCCCATCACTTCCTTTGTGACAGGTTGCTAAGGTTTATCGTTACAGTTGGCCTTTTTAATATGATAAGAAAATTTCATATATTCAACTATTTGTATAATTTCGCTCATTAAAGGACAGCTTTGCCAAGGTCTGAGGGAAGTTGCAAATATTTTCACTGTTCGAAGTGATTTTCCTCCTAAAATTTTATGATTCTTTTTGCCTTACTACCTCATGTGAGTAGCAAAGTGTGGTAAACTTTAATGGTGTTAAAGTATTGTGGTCATATGGAAAGGGAACCCAATCTAGAAAGTCCTGTAGCATGAATTTCCAGTAAAAATTCTGAGTATTGTGAACAGAATTCCTTTAGGAACTTTTGAAGATACCAATATAGGACATGGATGACAAGCTGGGAAAACCAGGTTAAATGAGGAAAACATAAGAATATGTGGTTACAATCTACATGATCTTTGCAGCAAAGCATGTTTCAAGGGGATGCTAGCTTTGGAAGCATTGAAGAAGGGCCTAGGATAAAGTCCATGCACATAAACATTTGGAAAGTGGGCTGTACCAAAGAGGGGGTTGGCCGCAGTACCAGCACGCTGAAGATTAAAGGAGGGATTGTACATAAGGCTGTTCCACGTCATGTTCTGGTAGTTCTGCTAAAACTGCAAGTTTAAACAAATGACCTGTAAGGTCTTTCTTGGTCCCGCTATCTTTGATCCACTGAATTTGACTCATTTGTTTAGTAATTCCCAAATGTTATTCAAGTAATGTACATTAACAGGATATTGACTTCTCTTGAGGCAAACATCAATGGTTATTGAAAGGAGAAATAAATATTGACTGAAGTAAAGCCAAAGTCAATTTTTTTCCTCAGAACTATAAACCTTAGTGTTCACTGAAATGCCAAGTAAATATACAATGTTCGCCATTTAAATCTTGATAATTCTGTGGAGATGTATATAACACTACCATTGCTGTTTACATGTAAAATATGACTGTTGTAATAAATATGTAAAAAGAATCTGCAAAGATTTAGGTTGCTCACTAATGGAAGCACAGCTATGAAAATGTGATTTGATAATTTTGTCAATTATTGTCAATTATTTAATAGTGGCCTTTGGCAGCAAATGTTTTATTTGCATTGTAAATTAGTGGTTTTTTTTCTGTGATGGATTTTTTTTTTTAATTCCTGAGAGAGTAACATCTGTAATGTACTTGCTGCAAATATGAACTTATACTAATTAAAAGAACTGTCATTGATTTGTAAGCCAGCTAAACATGTGTGCATGATAAACATGATTTGTCTGAAAGAATATATTTATTAGAAGTTATGTATTTACAAAAGTATGATCCGTAAGTAATCTAAGTAGTTATTTGTTAGAGAAAAAGTGTTGCAGGCAAGTTTGTTGCTGTATTATAGTTACTCAAGAAAGTGGTTCTAATGGTGCACTCACATCCAGGTTAAGTACTCGACTAGACAGAGATACCTGTCTAGCAGTAAAAATAGCAAATGATGTAAATGGAGATGCAGTTCTTCCAGCTAGCTTTGTGAAGACACTAATAAGTCTGACTTACTAACGAAGGCTGGTTTCAACCTTCTGGAAGTTTACATATTGATGTAAGATTCTGTTTTGTTGAGTGATTCAGTCATGAATGAGTCTTGTCATGAATGAGCAATGGCCAGTGAGAGTCAAGGGACAAATAGCCTGTGAGGAAGCCAGGTGATGACATAAGTTCCATCAAACTCTTGTGAGTATATTAATTGATTTTATGAACCACTGCATCTGGGTAAAACTATTACTACTCTCAGTACCATTTGCAAAAAAACTTCATTAGATTGATAAAGTCCAAGTAAATATTGCACATCTGAGCTGCACTGTTAGTTTTAACACTAAAAGGTTTTTATTATATGTCTGCTTTCCAAGCCAAGTGGAATAAGGTTTCCATGGTCTTCATCCTTGCAGTGGTGGATCTAAAGGGCTGTTTTTCACAGTCTCTTTTATTTTACTAGTTTTCTTTATCCTTTTTTCACACAATACCTCCCATGTAGAGGAAGCATAATTTTAGCTGTGGTTAAGGGTTTTCATGCTCACTAAGGTGAATCGTGCACAGAAAGGTCACTCTAACATCTTCAACTTTAAAGTGGCAGTGACTGTCTTTATGACATTTTCCATGATGTCCAGAAAGGGGATACTTTCGGTATTGTTTGTGCTCTCTTTCCTCTGGTGTGATCTTTGCTTCTGACTGGCTGTCCACAGTGCTGAGTGCAACGTACACAGTCTATATGCAGAATTTTTAACTGTCTTCTAGCACCACAAAGCATAATCAGACATCAGACTTTGGTCCGATCTGTAAACTGAGAAGACGTGTTCCGATGCAGTAGGTGAACTTCACATTTTGAAATACTAGTGTGTGCTATTTTCATGTATGTAACCCTCAGGTAGCACTACCGTTTTCAGAAAACCAGTACTTGGGAATGAAGTAGTGAGGCAAAATTAGACACAGGAGGAGACAAAGTCAATGGGACTTCCAAAGTAAAGGAGACACAGGAATGAACTCACGGAACTATCTGAATAACCAACACTTCTGCTGAATGATAAGGTTCTTTTCAAGTAAGGTGCAGGTTGTATATGTGAAAGTAATGTAATTGTTTAGTTTTCAGTTCTAGTTTAAAAACTGATGGAACAGAAAATACAATGCCCTCCCCTTTTATAAAGCTCAAATCAGTAACGTTACTTCTTCATAGAGAATGCTGTCATTGAATAATGGTCTGCTGCCAGGAAAATGCTGAAGCAAGCTGTCTTATATTTTCAAAGCAGGCACTGCTGCCTTTGAAATAATCTTGTAGATGTTATATGATGGAATACTAAATAGAAGACCAATTCCAGATCTTTTGACAACGTTCTGTTATAATGACTTTACTCCTATTATATCAAATGATTGATGTAGATGTAATCATTGTGGTTGATGGATGTTAGTGTGGCAGGGTGACATTTGATTTCTGTTCTGTTTGAATTCTGATTAGCTTAAAGAATAAATCTGTGCAGTGTGGTTAGAAAAAAGTTTACTGTACCTGTGTGACTAAACTGGTGTCTGACTGACATTTATTTATTTTTATCAGTGTGGAAGGGTCAGCACTCCTTATTATTCAGACTTTAAAGTGAATTTTAATGCTTGTGAAAGCAACCAGATTGACAGCCAGAGGAGGTGAAGTCCTTTCTCCATCTGCAAAAGAGACACAGCATAGACAAGAAGGATGTTCCTGTCCTGCCTAGGGAGCCTTTATTCTTATTTATGGGAGAATAATGTTAATAGTCCCAGATCTGATGAACAGCGGAACCTTGTATTTTGGCCGCGTAGGTTTGTATCATAACCTGCCATATGTGGCCAGGCAGGAGTTTGAGGGAAAGTAAAATTTCACGGTCTGTTTCATGTGGGAGAAAACCAGGGGTTGCTGATAGAGTGGCTGTGTGTAAAGATGACAGAGATGAAAAAAGTGTGGAGTTTCAGTTACTTTCATCTTCCCTTCTGTACCTTCTTTCATCTCAAAGCTGTTGCAGAGCAAGAGTAGTGACTGATTTGTTACTGGGAAGGTAAAGAAAAATATTTTCTTCTGGATATATAACTAATTCCTGTTATTATTTTATTTTGTAACTTTTATTACTGTTCTGGCCTATTTCTTGTTTTCAGTTGAGTTCAGCTGAGTCTCATGGTGAGCCCTTAAGAGCTGGAGTGGTGATTTCCAGCCCTTGTCTGCTGAAGACTAAATGCGCCTGTGTACTGGGTCTGTTTGAGATGGAGTTCATTTTTTTCATAGCAGCCCATATGGTGCTGTGTTTCAGATTTGTGACTAAACCAGTGTTTTGGCTGTTGCAGTACTTGCACAGCATCAAGGCTTTCTCTTTTTCTTGCTCTGCCCACCCCCCTCAGCAAGTTGGCTGGGATGGTCAATAAGTTGGGTGAGGACACCACCTGGCAGCTGACCCAGACTGACCAAAGGGATATTGCATGCCATATAATGTCATGCTCAGCAATAACACCTAAGGGGAGTTTTTTTGGGGGTGACCACACAGCCATGTGCATACCCACATGTGACTCTCTCAGCTGCTACTGTGATGGTTTGACAGGCCTTGTGGAATGGAAAGAGGTTAAGTAATCGTGTGAATCTGCTTTGTTCACATCAGTTCACTTTAATGTTATAAAAAAGACTGACGGTAGTAAAAGTATCTCTTGTGATTCATGCTCTGGTTCTTGGTGTCATTGACATCCATTTGAAAACATGTTTTAGAACAGTGGTGTTAATTACAAAATGTGGAAATGCTGAGGGGGCAAATTCTGCTTGCTCTTAATTTTCATTTTCCCCCCCTCCCTTTGTTGCCTAACCCCGTGTGATTTCAACTGAATTTCGTAAAGGTGAGCTGACCCTTGTGCTGGCATAAACTGTTGGGCTGGCTTGTTGTATAAGTAATGTCTATTCTATGTTTTGTTTGAACGAATGTGGTTAGGTTTTAGAGAAAGCAGCTGCCCGTATATGCTGTTCTGGCTAGCACATAAAGGGTTTCATAGAGTCCTCCAGCAGAAGTAGGAAATTAAACTGTTTTTGTCGAGAGAAATGAACATATTCCACTAGAAGCTGTTGAGAAAGCTATACTAACACCTGTAGGGAGGTCTTAGGATGAGCACCAGTATGTTTTATAGATCTTAAGGCAAACAGGTTCAGTTTGTCCTCTCTTATTTCATAGCCTGCAAAATTTCACCCAGATAGCCTCATTTGGAGAATAGTGACTTGTCTGATTGTCGTGGTTTAACCCCAGCCAGCAGCTAAGCACCACGCAGCCGCTCACTCACTCCCCCCCACCCAGTGGGGTGGGGGAGAAAATCGGGAAAAAGAAGCAAAACCCACGGGTTGAGATAAGAACAGTTTAATAGAACAGAAAAGAAGAAACGAATAATGATAATGATGACACTAATAAAATGACAACAGCAATAATGAAAGGATTGGAATGTACAAATGGTGCGCAGTGCAATTGCTCACCACCCGCCGACCGGCACCCAGCTAGTCCCCGAGCGGCGATTCCCCGCCCCCACTTCCCAGTTCCTATACTAGATGGGACGTCCCATGGTATGGAATACCCTGTTGGCCAGTTTGGGTCAGGTGCCCTGGCTGTGTCCTGTGCCAACTTCTTGTGCCCCTCCAGCTTTCTCGCTGGCTGGGCATGAGAAGCTGAAAAATCCTTGACATTAGTCTAAACACTACTAGCAGCAACTGAAAACATCGGTGTTATCAACATTCTTCTCATACTGAACTCAAAACATAGCACCGTACCAGCTACTAGGAAGACAGTTAACTCTATTCCAGCTGAAACTAGGACACTGATGAAAGTATATTTTCAAAACGGCACCCAGGTTTAATTTGAAACTACTGAGAGAAGGGCAATGGCTTCAGTAGTACCAGTGGTTAATCACCATCACTGTTAAATATTTATGACTTATTCTTAATTTGAATTTGTCTGGATTTAATGTCAAGCCCTTTCTTAATGCTGGGTCTTTCTCTGCTACATCTGAAGAGCACTTTAGTACCCGGTGCTTTCTCCCTGTGAATGTTCTTACACATTCTAATCAAGTTACTGCTCCGTCTTTCTTTTTGATAAACTAAACAGATTGAGCTATTTCACTCTCTCACTTTAAGATGTTTTGTCCAATCCTTGAATAATTTTTTCGGGCTCCTTTTTTTAACACCTCCTTCAATTTTTCAGTATTCTTTTCAAAGTATCAGAAGGGAGAGATACTGTATTTCAGCATTGATCCCAGTGATACTGTATTTAGAGATAAAATGACCTTTTTGCCCCTTTGTACATGAGCCTCTTTGCTACAGCACAGCCTACATTTTTTTCTCCCTAGATGTATGACTTTGACTATATTAAAATGTGTTTGATTTAGAAGGCCTACTTTACTATGTGTACTATAAAATACAATATTTAAAGCTAAATACAAGTTACTTATGGTTTATTATTATATACCTCATGGTAAGAGGATTCTGCAAGTTAATTTTGGAAAATATTCACATGAATGAAATGAGCTTCAGAACTGATTTATAAATATTGCTATTATAGTTAACATATTTTGGATGCAGCTATGTAAATAGATGATAGTGGTTTGGATGTTAGACAAATATTGTTTGTTATTTGCGGAGATGTATTGAATGAACTCTTGATATTTAATTCACAGTCAAGTATTTGTCTATAATCTCCCTCAATTATTAATATGAATTAAATTTAAAAAAATGCTTGAAATACATAACTGATGTTATAGAAATAGCTCCTGATCTCATGCAGTAGTTTGTTTTTTTTAATTCTTCATATCCCATGGCTCCTCAGCTCTCAAGTTCTAGTCTATGTATTTGTGAAGTTTCCCAGTTGGAACTAAGTAATATGTTTTTTTAGTGAATAATTCACGAAAATAAAAATTTTGAGTTAAACAAGTATTTTCTTTTCAGGTTCATATGCAAAATAATTCTTTGTTCCTCTCTCCTGAAAGTTTAAAAATTCTGAGGTATTTGAGATGATACATGACATTATTTTTCCTCTGAAGTTTTCTTTGAAAAGACTACGACTTCAGAAGTATTTAAGTCAACTTAATGTTGAAATTAATTTTCTCTTGTTCAGTTCCCTGGGAAGATCAAATGAAGCTTTTGAGTTGATCAAGCAGCAATTTTAAGAATGAATTATTTATACAACTTTAATCTAGATGTCACCTAACCTGTTTGCTTGTCTCTCTGTCTGATGCATGATGACTGGAAAAATAAACATTGTTCTAAATATGTAGAAATTTTTAAGTACGTAAAAGTTAAAATGTGATTTGCAGATTGAAATCATCCTGTAATAACACTTGAAGTTGGTATTTTATGCAACCTGATTCCTTACCAGCCTGGTTTTAAAGCAGTTTAAATTACCAGAGGTTCTCAGCTACAGTGAGCATTATTACATGTCATCACTCTGGTGATACAACATAGCACCATCTTAAGGTAAAAGAGTGCAAGAAAGCAAGAACTAAGTAAAAAAAAAAAAAAAAAAACAAAACCAAAATCAATTGTTCTAAAAACCCAGAAGGCCTAGAGTCAGCTAAACAAATGGATTTCTGTTGTGTTTGTGCTGTCTACAGATGGATAAAACCGATGGATAAAACCCATGAGTCTGGGTCTTTGACATTATTCCAAAAGGAATTGTTACTGAATCTTAATTGGAAGAGATTGGCTGTTTTCAGTCCAGTGCCATACCAATTGTAGGGCATTTCAAAAGTGTTTCTGTGTCAAACTACCATATAAAACTTTGCCTGTTCCTAGTGCATTGAGATGAATAGTGGAGAGGAAAAGGAAGGTCCAGTGGGATCTAGTTCCTTAGCCCTTGCAGATCTGGCGGAGGTTCCACCTTTTCTGTGGAAGGTAAATAGGGAATAGCAGGTCCAGCTATTAACAGAGAAGGTGGAAGAATCTGCAGCTGTCAGTGGACGTGCTCAGACTAAGAAAAAAGTTGTACCTTGTTTAGTCGTAGCTTCTCAGAAGAAAGGTAAAGGACTGAGCAGCCTAGAGATTGTTCTTGCCAATTAAAATATGGTCCTGTTGGCTGAGATGCTGGCAAAGCAGTGCTGTGACGTGTGGTCCAGAGTTTAAAACAGAAAGCATGGGTATGTTAAATTAAAAAAAACCATGGATGAAGCACGAGCACTTAATTACAGCATGGTAGGTTACAGCAGGCAATCCCCCTCTCCCTCCCACCAGCCCTTGAAAAAGCCCCCAGTGGTAAGTGGCCAGTATGTTAGGGCTTAGTGAAGGGAAATAGTCCAGCCACTCTCTTGAGTGCAAAATAAATTGAACCGCATTAAGACTCTGCTTTTGAGGTAAAATGTGATTACGATAATAAATTAATTTCATAGTTTAACCATAATATACTTTGCCTGTTGGAGGAAGTGGGAGAAAAATGCATTGAGTAACCTTGCTGGCTAGCCTAGCCTAAGTAGAAAGTGTGGTATGAAACATTTGAATTAAAACTCCCATGAAAGCTCCAGTTTACCCACTTATTTATGGATAGCCAAAATACTGCAATATTTGGATGGGATGTTCACCAAAGGTTTATGTAAAGCCCCCATTTTCCACTGAAACTAGTTTGATTAAAAAGCCTTTTGAAATATAGATGGGTGCTTGATTTAAATTCTCCCTCCCCCTGCTTGCTCATCCTTTCACCTTGGCTTCTGCTGGGAGGAAATGTCATTTTTTGAAATGCAGAGGGAGTTATCATCTCTCCCAAAGTATTCAGGAAGAGAAGCAACTTCCTGAACTGAGGGACCATGGTCTAGGACAGTGGATGCCTTGCCATCCTGTCATGTAGTTTAGATGCAACCTTCAAGCCTAGTATATGTATCCATACAAAGTTTTATTGAGCTTCTAATTCTGAAGCTTTCGTCATGTTTGGCCACTAAGAATGATAATTAACTTTAGACAAAAACTTTAAAAAAACTTTTAAAAGTAGCTTGAATTGACATTCCATGTGAGATGTATGGATAAAAAGGGAAACTTAAATGAAAAGCCTAGTCCTAATGAGACAGCCAACTAAGCTGAAAGATTACGCGTAGTGGGAACTTATGCCGCTTGCTTTATGGAGTTGCCAAAATATCATTGAGATATATTCTTTTTACCGCAGTGGGAAATAATGCTCTGTTGCATTCCATTGTTGTAATGGTGTTCAGAACCTACACTAGTAACTTGCACTGTGACAGCCAGCTGAAGCCACCATGCAGAGTATATGGAAGTCACTAGAGATAAACTAGTTTTGAAATATTTGACCTTCTCAGGGGGATTTCCTTTTGGCTCCAGCTGCTGGACCTTCCTGGTTGAAACATTAATCTGGAAGTGCTTTTAAATGCTGAACAACACAGACAATTTGGGAAGTACAGCATGGCTGCCAATAGGTAGGTTAAACAGAGAGAAAAGAGGCAACAGGGAGATGAGTAACTCCAAATCGGTAGAAGGGAGGAAATGTAAAGGAAGAGAATCCAAATAAAGAAGGGGTTGGGATGACAGGGAGAAGAAAGACTCAGACATGGGAAAGAAGAAAATAAAATATAGTGTATCAGAAATAGAATCTGTGAGTTAGGAACATTTTCAAAGCTCCATGGCCTCCCTTAATCCTCCACATATATTGCTTTGAAAATATGCCCATTTGATCTGTTCTCTTAAAAGTTTTTTTGGAAATAAAATACCACCTGACCTCCCTAAAAAAGAAGCATGCTGACATCAGTAACAGTGACCAGCATTTCATCTTCCATGGGTTGGAACCTCTGTCTTGGCCTTCTAATCTCTTCTTATTTTGGTGATTTTTTGTGTGTTACAGGTCTCTTTCTTGTTTCTGTTGCCAGCATTTGCCTTCATTTCTTAGTTGCAGGCAAATCTTTCTCTTAAAGAAGTTAAATAGTATCAATGATGGAGGATTAATACCGCTTTCTAGAACGAGACACAATCTAGAAAGTCATTATTTATATTTCTCAGGTGCTACTGTACTGATATCCTTCAGTTCCAATCTGCAGTAACTTACACTAGTTCTTTTTCTCTTTCAAGATGAGCTTTCTTGGAGAAATGATGCTATGCTGTGCCAAGTACTGTTATGGTATCAATTAGTGTCTCGTAAAAGAAACGACTAAGAATAGAAAGCTCATTGAAGAAAGCACTTAAATGGGATTAGAAAGTCAGTATGAAAACAGAGACCAATTTGATTCAAGCAAAGATCCCCTTAATGTTGATAACAAAGGATTTAATATCTTAAATGTGTTTAAAAACAGTGAGATTGTTACCACGTATATTAAAAAAGAAAAAGTAAGTATGCTTCTTGGGCTTAATTTTGGCAAAGGTCTTAGATCATTGTGTAGTTTTGCATCTTACATGTGCGGTAATTTCTAGATATTGGAGTCAATGGTAGTTTTGCATGAGTAGGAACTGCTGGTTTGGTCCCCCATGATTCATTGATAAGGGTATTGCTTCTGACATTAGATTCAGCTAAGGGTAACAGACAATAACATGGCTGATTACTACAGTAGAAGATGTAAATTCTTTCACATTTCTATGCATTAAAAAGGCTTAGAATTCCTGAATTTTAATATAAAATACAATGAAGTGTATCAAATAAGATTCCCCTATCTTGCTTTGTAATAATAAATTGCAGTGTGCACATTCAAAGGGTGAAAAATGGCTTTAAAGAACCTTTGCCTCCTAAGGTTGAGAAAATACGTTACAAAAATCTCATTAAACACTCTTACATTTTGTGTGTGTGATTGCATGTTCCTTTTTCTTCAAGTGATTATATCCAGACTTGCATGATCTTATTAAAACCAGTTGGGCACACAGAAGTTGACTGGGTCTCCATCAGTGAAATAACTGGTATGTTTATATATGACGTTGGTTACTAGCTATAAAGAGAGCAGAAACAAATAAATGTTATCTTCTTATCTGGGGATTCTGGAAAGCTTTTTCTACTGTGTTTCTTATTTTGGTGTAGGCTTCACCACCTTCTCTCCTTCCAGGCTTCCCCAGCATCCCTTGTTGAGCTGCGCTGATCGTTCAGCCTTTCAGAGCTTGGAATGCACTCTGTTCTGGGATTTGAGTTCAAGGAATTTAGCCTTTAATACACAGGCTTGAAATAAGTAGCAAACAACACCTGTGTGAGAAAGATGGGGTGGGGTTTTTTTTTTTGTTCCCCCCCCCCCCCCCCCCCCCCCCCCAAATCTCACTAATCCTTTTAGAATCTGTGTGTGGAGGGGAGAAGAGAGTAGATACTGGCCAAAGCTAAGAGGAGAGGAGCAGATGCAGCCAGGGTTGGGTCTCATCGGGCAGGGGTGTGGTAGTGGAGTCCATCCCCACCAGAACTTCATAACCCCAAGTAAAATCTTCAGAGTTACTATTTTTCCTCTTAGGCTAACCATGGCAGTGATGGACATACTAGCACCAGAACACACTGCAACATAAAGTACAGTGTGCTTGGGCAGTGGTGAGTCTTAGTAGAGGAGCATCACTGCCAACTAAAAAGCATTAGAGCCTCTGCTGTATCCAGTGTTAACTTCTTATAGTGTATGTCACAAAGGGGAAAAGAAAATAAAGACTCAATTTTTGTTCCTATTGGAAATGTAACTCAAATAGAGTAACACAGCTTTTTAAAGTTGAGTTTGGAATTCAAAGTCTAATTATCCTGAATGATGCATAGTGTTTTTGGTCACATCCCAACAAATGATATTACTAAACACAAAACGAAACCTTTTAAGTTGAAAATATTTTCCAAGTGTCTTCTTTAGCAAAGGTGACTGCAAGTAATCAGGCTTTTTAGTTTCTCAGAAATAATGCATGATGTTTATTGTGTCTCCTAAAATAAGATTTTAAGAATCTATTGGTGCTAGGAAAGAAAAGAATTGGTACTTTGAGCATGTAGCTTCCATAATTTGTAAGTGTTCTGGGATCTCTGCTGCCAGCTGCTGTTCTTGTTCCCTGAAAGTGCATGTGGTCTGATTTTTAAACAAAACAAAAAAAAAGACGTGACAAATAGGGGTTGCTATACAAATAATAAAAGAAATAACACTGCTTATTTCCCTTTTTTTGGAAGCAGTTATTAATTTAAAATAACTTACTGCATTTTTACCCATCAGATAATCTTTTACTGTGAAGAATATGGCAGCCAGTATCAGGAATTCACTGAAATTCACAGAATTTGTAGGTGGTGATGGATGCTGAAACACTGTAGGGTTATTGTGGAAGGGTGAGTTAGGAGCTCCCTAGCTACATAATTTTTTTGGTGAGCACTTAACCCATTGAAATAACTTATGTTGATGCCTCCTTTTTATTAAATGTTTACTCTTATGTGCATATATTTGTTTGGCTGATTGCTGTGATTATTCACTTGTTCCACAATGACCTTTTTGTTGTGCCTTAGTGCTGAATGGTTTTGGACATGATCACATCCATAAGGAAAAAAATGTGTCTTGACTGTATGTACATAAATGTACACAGGTTGAGTGATCTTCATTCAAGTGTTAAATGCTGCAAAACTTTCACTTTTGATATATTGTACAAATGAGTCTGTCTAAATTACTTAGTCCATTATGTACTTAGCAGCAAAGGGAAAGGAGAGGGGAGTTATTGTCTTGAGTGATCTATAAATGCAGGGAAGTTGTTTTTAATAGAACATTGGCTTTCCTAAGCTCTCAAGTAACATCTGAAGTATATTTTCTTTACCAATAGATGGCAGCATAGCTCTTCAAGAGACTCCCGTAAGGCACTTAACGACTCGGTGTTAATGTAAATTACTTTAGCAGAAAGTTACTATCTGAGTAAATGTTGTTCTGCTTTTTTCGAAGTTCTCTACCTATTTTTGCTTCAAAATAGAAAGGAAGTAGCTATGGGTGGGATGGAAGTTAAGACTATATATTATGACTAAATATATACTTGAAAAAAAAGATGTTAAAAGAAAAATGCATTTTGTATACACAGGCATATTTCTCAATCCTGATGTATTAGTTTCAGCTAGAAATCTTAAATATGTCTTTTTTTATTTGACAAAACTGTCATTCTGTTCATAGAACATCAAGACTAACGCTTTGCTTGTGTAACGGGTAACAGAACCTGGGCCAAGCAAATCTGAAAATAAAGCTGAATGAGTATTCTGTGTTGTAAATCCTAAAGGTTATTGTGGGAATGGTACAGTATTGAAAAGGGCAGATTTTTCTATAGCCTACTCTAAGCAAACTGCATTCTTACTGTATTGTTTGCCTCTTAATTTTAGTCTGAGAAGAAAGGATCTGATAGCATATGATCCTCTGTGGTCTTGTTGAAGGATAATTTTCTTTGAAATTCCAATATTCAGGCACCCACCAATAAACTATTAAATGTATGCTTGCTCAACACTGTGATTAACTTTGGCAAACGGGGTGGGGAGGAGCAGGGTGATGGGGGACAGGAACAAAAAAAAAAAAAGGTTTTTATAGTGCTGTTCCTGGGCTTATGCTTCTCAGAGTCACCTCTCAAAGTGAGGAAGCACATGTGAAAGAGAAATCTTGGAGGGAAAAGAAAGTGGGATTCATGAAGGGCACTTGAGCTTGGCCGTAGCTGGAAGCTCTCTGCTGAGATGCAGCCTGTGTTAGGCAAGAAGGCAATCAGATCAGCTCATAGCGAGCGAGCAAGTTCTTCCAGTCTCAATTTTCAATGCTTTGGGGTGTAGAGTAGCACATTCTTAGTTGGAAAAGAATTTCCACCATACATACAATCCTCGTTTTCTGTCTGAGGCTGATTTTGGTTTTATTAATGTTTTTTAGTTTGAGAAGGGACAAGTTGTCAAACTCCTATTATTTGAATTATCTTGATAGGCAGAGTAGAGCAAATCTCTTTACTCCAGATCTCGCCACTCCTCTGCCCTCCTTTTTAAATTTGCCATACAAGGAATCTGCTTACTCTGCAACACCAATGCATTTTCTTTATTACTCTTAATTGAGATACTTGAATATTGTTGCATGACTGGCTATTTCAAGTGAAAAAAATATTGCCAAGCTGTTAACTCACTGCAAAGCCTGATACATAGACTAGTAAATTGGACAGAAAATGTTCTCTTCCAGCCTTACAGCATCTGGATTTGTCAGTCCATTCTGGAAGGAGGCATGCATGCTCTGCTTCTTTCCTGTGGCCTTTGACCAGAAATTCATCTTGACTGCAAAGTAAACTTTTTTGGTGAAAGTATTGTTGAGGTCAATGTACTTGTGAGAGGCCTGCCTTGACTGACCAATATTTTTCAGTGGGATTTTTTTTCTATATCAGTAAATGATCAGACTCAGAATGCATAATCCTTGAATTTTTTTGAAAGGAAGACTTTGATTCCCTTTTTCCTTTCTTGTAGTTTACCAGATTACATGGCTATTTCTCTATATTAAAGTTATTTATTTAAAAAATTATTTTTTTAAATATTAACATGTGTTCTGTAACTGTGTTACTGTAACAGTAACTGTGGGAGGCTCTAGAGCCGGTGCCATGTTTTGTACTTTTACTGTAGCAGTGTGTATTGGGTTTGTGGGGCAAGGTTTTGGTAGCAGGGGGGTTACAGGGGTGGCTTCTGTGAGAAGCTGCTAGAAGCTTCTCCTATGTCCAATAGAGCCAATACCAGCTGGCTCTAAGATGGACCCACCGCTGGCCAAGGCCGAGCACATCAGCGACAGTGGGTAGCGCTTCTGGGATAACAGATTTAAGAAGGGAAAAAGTTAAAAAGTTGTGGTGGGCACAGAAACAGCAGCCAGAGAGAGGAGGGAGAACATGTAAAAGGAACAGCCCTGCAGACCCCCAGGTCAGTGAAGAAGGAGGGGGAGGAGATGCTCCAGGCGCCGGAGCAGAGATTCCCCTGCAGCCCGTGGTGGGGAAGACCATGGTGAGGCAGGCTGTCCCCCTGCAGCCCAGGGAGCTCCTCGGTGGAGCAGATCTCCACCTGCAGCCCGTGGAGGACCCCATGCCGGAGCAGGTGGGTGCCCGAAGGAGGCTGTGACCCCATGGGAAGCCCACGCTGGAGCAGGCTCCTGGCAGGACCTGTGGCCCCGTGGAGAGAGGAGCCCAGGCTGGAGCAGGTTTTCTGGCAGGACTTGTGACCCCGTGGGGGACCCACGCTGGAGCAGTCTGTGCCTGAAGAACTGCAGCCCGTGGAAGGGACCCACGTTGGAGCAGTTCATGGAGGACTGTCTCCTGTGGGAGGGACCCCACGCTGGAGCAGGGGAAGAGTGTGAGGAGTCCTGCCCCTGAGGAGGAAGGAGCGGCAGAGACAACATGCGATGAACTGACCCCAACCCCCATTCCCCATCCCCCTGTGCTGCTGTTGGGGGGAGGAGGTAGAGAATTTGGGGGTAAAATTAAGCCCAGGAAGAAGGGAGGGGTGAGGGGAAGGTGTTTTTATCCTACTCCTATTTGATTGGTAATAGACTAATTTCCCCAAGTCGAGTCTGTTTTGCCCATGATGATAATTGGTGAGTGATGTCTCCCTGTCCTTATCTTGACCCATGAGCCTTTCATTATTTTTTTTCTCTCCTGTCCAGCTGAGGGGGGGAGTGAAAGAGTGGCTTTGGTGGGCATCTGGCGTCTAGCCAGCGTCAACCCCCCCCCCCCCCCCAGTGCCATAAAAGATGGTGCATCCATTAATACAATTGATTTTTCTGAGGGGGAAGCTTGGTATTTCTGAGAGATACTGGAAGAAAGGGATTAAAATAGTAGGAAAATGAAATTTTTGTATTTCACTTATCCCGATATTATCAGGGTATCTCTCATTTGTGCATCAATTTATGTGTTAATCTGTTGTTTCTTTTGTTCTTTTGTTATGTATCATGTTCTTACACAGGCAGTAGACACTCATTAAAAAATAGTTTCTGATTTCCATTGCTTGAGGTTGAAAAACATGATCCAATGGAAGCCAAACTTGCACTTAGTCACTTAATTTTTGCAATGTTACAGTTGCTTTTGTTTTCTGCCGCCTGCATCTGAATGTTTGTTCCTCTCCAAGTCATGCAGGGTCTTAGAGATTTGGCCCAATGAGGGCAGCTAGAACATCCCACTGTTGCTCTAATATAGAGCATCATATTTTGATCATTCAGTAGAACTTTATTTTTGGTTTGCTGTAATGCTGTTCTTCTGTAGGCATGGGATTCTCTTGGTTTTGAATCTATAAATCTTAAAGAATCATTGTTCTGAAAATCGTAGGGAAACAAATTCAAAAATGAATTATAAGACTGGGTTATTTCACCCTTCTCCTCAGTGAGGTATCAGTGAAGCCCTTCTGTTTGTGGTGATCTATAAATTAATATTGAACTGGCGAAGAAGCCTGAAAGCATTTTCTTTCATTCTGGTATCTGTTGGTTTTTTTTTTTTTTTTTTTTTCATGGCGAGCTGAAAACACCATTGTACACTTCCTTTCTCTATGTCTGGGATGTACTCAGTATCCTGAAAAGTAACACAGGGCTGGGTCTTGGTGATGAGAGCAAGTGGTTCATTGCTAAGGAGGCTGTATCCTGTTTGGCAGAAAAATCCTGAACTGATCAGCATTGGCTGTAGTTCATGCTGCTTTCTGACATTTTCTGTAACTTTTATTTGGTTGAGACCTCTGTGCTGTGTTTGTGGGTTGAATTGATTTAAGCTTTTAATAGTAGTTAACTGTGTTGCATGGGTAGTGACGGATGAATGGTTGGTTTATGTTACCATACATCCTGGGAAACATCCTTTTTAGAATATAACCCTATGTTTCTTTGTGAAACCTATTTAGAGGATGAGATATTTTTTTGAAAAAAAACCCATATAGACAATTTTTTTAGTATTTTGCATTTAATGAGTGTCTTCCTGGAACTGCTAGTAAAGACTGTTGTTCCAAACAACAACAAAAAAATTTACAAGGAAACCTCTCATGTCAGTTTAAATTGAGTTTATGGCAGGAATTCAAAATGTCTCTATATTTATCCCAAATATCTAGCTATCATTATATGTTTTCGGATCTGGAAGCCCCTGAAGAGTCATAGTCATATCCATGGAACACAATAGATGGCCTTCTAGGCTAATTTATCTGAATTTTCCACCTTCTAAACATAAGTTTAAATGTAGATTTAAGAATGTGAAAAATTCTCAGACTGTTGCCCCCTGCCCATAGCTTTGTAAAGTGATTTCTGATGGATAATAATCACGGGGAGTAAGGAGGGTCATGGAACTGAAAGAATATAATCAGAATATGTAGAGAACATATACTTTGATAACTTTGAACTCTCTTATAATGGGATGAAGAAAACCTTTGTAATGGTGTCATATGTTAGTCTGAAAGATCCCTATAGGGGAAGTTCTTGGAAACTGAACAGTTGATATACCTACGATAAAGGCTAGACAACATGCTAATAAATAATACATTGTGGGGAACTTGTCTTTAATGGATGCTGGATTAATTAATAGGTGCTTTATGTAAGCCTTTTTCTTCTCCAATGTATTTCCATTCTGAATGTAGCCAGTTAGACAAACAGAGATCATAAGTTATGTTATTTTAGTTTGCTGTTTAACTGTTTTTATTAGGGCCTGCAAGAACTGTATGCACTTAAAACTAAATTTACGTACTGTTTAATGTCTTATTAATCTCAGCTATCTTAAACTGTGTTCTTCACAATACTTCGAGTAAACTAAAAGCAGAATTAAACTTCAAACTAAAAAAGGAATACTCTGAAACTATGTGTTCCAAGGCATGTTCTTCCCCCCCTCCCCTTCCCAAAAACAGCTTCAGCACACCCCAAGCCTTAACCTATAGTGGATCTTAGATGGATTTTGACTTCACAAGTAAATAGCTTGAACAAAACTCATCATAGATGGTACAGTCCTGTGCTCTGTGATAATTTTCATAGTGTGTTTTGTTTTCCTTTGCACTGGCATGCATTTTCTAGAGAGTAATGATCTACTTTTTCTTTTTTAGTATAAAACCTGAATTATTTTATTTAGGTGCTTAAAAATAGACTTTTGCTTTGAAGCCACTTAAGTGCTTTTAAAAATCTTGACCTTCAGAGCCTAGTATTACATATCCAATTTGGAAACTGTTGACTCTATAACAATCAGTAAAAAATATAATACATTTTGACAGCAGATCATTAACTGATATTGAAGTCATTTTCTTCTATCATTTATATCCAAATCAAACCTAGACTGCTAGCTGCAACTATTACAAGTCAGCAGAACTTAAAGCCTGCTAGAGGGGAACAAGCTTCATGATTCTTGGGTGAGTATGAATAGGCAATTCTGTCATAGGCTTGGGGTTCCTGGGATGATGGTAATACTGCCTAGATCATTTTATCATTCTCATCCTGAAAAATGCCTTGGCTAGACCAGGACAGAACCATATGCAAAGCTAAGTAAAGGTGACAAAGTCCTGAACAGCAGTTGAGTGCAAGAGTTATGTTTTTGTTACTGCTCTTCTCATGTGCTCTGGCAAGCTGATGCCCTCTGATGGGAGAATATTTAGTTCTAGGAACTGAAACCAAATCCAAACACAAAATGCAGTCTGGTTCTAGACTGGTAATCCAGATGCTGTAGTAATGTTAAATAGGTGTCAGGAAATAAAATTTTTACAGATAGCTTTGTAAGTCTGCAGAGTATGAATCCTAGGGGTTCTTCAATATTTACGTAACCAATGGATCATCCTCTTTTGTTTTCAGTTTTTGGAAGTGTGATTAAGTTTACTTCAGCTGTTCTTAGATGGTACAAGTACACTAGTCAGAAGCTGCAGAAGTCTTGACGTTGGTATTAAGTGCTTCTGTCTTGGTTGCCTAAACTAACTGAAGTTTAAAAAAAAAGGAAAGAAAAGGTTGTCAGCTTGCCAAATACATGACTTGTGGATAGCAGGGTGCTACGGAACTTCAACAAGAAATCAAGGTCCAGATTTGGTCATTTCTGAGACTATTGGCTCTCATTGGCTTTCATACTATTTAAGACTTTTCTTCTCAGGTATTTATAGAGCAGAGATGCTTTCTAAATAAGCTTATTAAATGTGTTTTCGCATGCTGTGCTACTTGCAGGTATCTTTCAAGCATTTCATAGTAACTACTTATCAAAAGTAATGAATAACTTTCTCCTACTTTTACTTCCTCATGCGCATGCATACAATCACAGATGAGTGTAGGGAGAAAACTGGTTGTTAGTTCCCTGTCACGTGTCTGTCATGTTGCTGGAGTAGGGAGGGCAAAATCCTTGCTATCGTCCTCCCATATGTATCTATGAAGCTGTAGCGGACCATTAAATTCATGATATTGATAGGTTTTAAAGATAGATAGGGATCCTATCCTAGAAAGGGATCCTTTGGTTAATTTCATCTGATCTCATGCATAACAGAGGTCAGGGATTTTGTCCCGGAATCTCTGCATCCAAATTTATTGGGAAATCATGTTCTTGTCTTCATTGGCATTTGACATTTTTCTTTTACTCCGTGTTCAGTTCATGTCTTGTTCCTCTTACTGCAAAGTGTGCACTCAGCAGTAAAATTCTTTTTATATTTTATTTTTAATTTTTTTTTTTAAATGGTGCATTCACCATTGCTTCAACACAGGAAAAAAATGTTTTTCCTGTTCATATGGAAATAATACTATTGTGCCTAAAAAAAGTGGCCAACACCACATGCTTTTGGAAGATGAAAGATTCCTTGCACTTACAAAATAAACACTTATGAATTAAGTGGCTGTTGTAATTTTGAATTCCTTCATTATCTATATGCATTTGCATTAGTATTTTTAATCCTAGGCTCTTGGCCTCATTTATACCTTGTGAAAAAGATTTCCAAAAGCTAATTGCATTCATGTTGATAAGCACTTTCTTTTAATATTATTCTTTCAGTTGCACTAGATGTACCCTTCTGGTGTTCTGAGGTTTTGAATCGGTTTATTTAGAGCAGTTTGCTAATTTGTTGTCTTTTGTGTGTCTTCTCCTGTATATGAACAGCCACATAAATCCTATCTCTTACAGTGTGGTTATTTTCCTGCCTGGTTAATTCTAATGGTTCTCAGCATTCATTAGGAATCCTTTTTACTTTTCCTATGTCCAGATCTGGTTAGTTTATCCATCCTAAATGTTCCCAGGCGGTCATACCCATGACATTTCTTTAAACAGTGTTTTTTCAAAATTGTGCTCTGCTCCATTCTTTTTTCTGAAATACAGTTTTCTGAGTACTATAGGGCATTGCAGAAAAGTCATCATCCATTCCTCTGTAGCGATGAGCAGATACCAGGGTTATTTAAATGGAGTAAAATAACAAAATGCTTAAAATCGGTCTTTTCAGTGCATATGTTTTTCTTTAATAACATATTTCAAATACATCATTCTCATTCTTTGTAGCATTTCCAAATACCGTTCTATAAGAATTAAAATACTTTCCCTCTCTGGCAACTTGTCACAGCAGAAACAAAGATAGTGAATTTTGCAGTATGCTCTTAAATCATGTATGTATCTCATGATGAAGACAACACTACATTTGCAAGTAACCCCAATCAAATTCAAGGAAAGGTATATACGTGATATAATTTTTACAGTACTGGATGTTACATGTTACATGTATATATTAAAATTTACTTTTTTTTCCAAATTGATACTATTTCTCATTATTCAATTTCATAAGCATGTGTGCTGCTCTTCTTTTTTTACAGGTGAAATTCTAGCACGTGAGATACCAACTCTTTAAAAACAATTTTTATTTTTTTTTAAACCTGCAGTCAGGTTTGAACCACAGATGATTAGTTATATAAACAGTAAAGCTCTGTGTTTGCTAGGCTGCTTCTGTCATCTGTGTTTTGTGTATGCATGTCTTTAAGCTAGTATAGTTCTTAGATGATTTTTATTGCCTATCAAACTTGTGTTCGTTTTTTAGTATTATTCAGAAATGCGTGGTATATTGAAGTGCACAATTAACTAACCAGTCTAATTTGGAAAATTAGCCTGCCATTCTAGGCTCTGAGAACTACCATTATATTTTAGAATGTAAAGTCTACTAATTTTCATTCCTTTACAATTTTCTTTCCTCGATAATTTTCTACTTCTAGCAGGGTATTATTTTTCTGAAGACATTTACAATGAATGTTATTCACTGGTCATGGCTAACCTTCAATTAACAGACTTTGATGCAGCACGTATCATTATCCCATTATCAAGTCATCCTTTTCTTCATTGGTTTTTCAAGTTATTTATTTATTGTTGAGAAATGTTCTATTCTCAATTAGTATTCTTTAAGGTGTCTCTTCAGTGTCTCCAGTTACACAATACCATCCTGCACAGTGACTGTCATATTTCAGAAGTATACAAGGTTCTGTTAAATAAAACCCAAACCATATTTAAACCAAGAAAACAACCCATGCCAACACAAAAGAACCTCTCTAAAAACCTGTCTCCCTTTTATTCTCTTTAGAAAATTTTCATACAAAGTGATCACTTTAAGACACAAAATCAACTGTGACAACACAATTAGGTGCTGACAGTGTTGTATAGATGTTATAAAAAAGGATACCTGTTCTTATTTTAAAACGTTAAGTGCTTGTGTTTAATAGTAAAATACTTCTATTTTAAAAAACATAGCATTTTGTAGTCTGCCTTGCCATCTCTTCCAAGTAGGTAGCCCATCTTTCTTTGTAGACAAACTTCACCTTTAAAAATAATGCCCTTTTCCTTATAAAAACTATCCCAGAGAACTTGCAGTCATCTTTGAAGGTGAATTACGGTGAACATATTAAAGGCTGTTGGATCCAGGGAAGAGCAACAGGCAGATTTTATGAGTGGATATTTGCCCATACCGTGAAGTGAGGATTATGAAGTTAGCCTGTCACAGCTTAATCCACCTGTTTTCAGCATTGCTAATTAGCAAGTCATGACATTTATCAGTTGTCAGAAATTAGCTTAGTACAATTGCGGTTTTGACTCTCAAATGTCTTCCTCGAGATTTTCTTTTCTGCTCACATATCTTTGTGATGCAACTGTTCACTGAAATGGCTCTTAAGCATATTTACCCTGGGTTTTTTGTTGGTTTTTTTCCTCCTCCCATGTAAAAATTGTGGCATCACTCAGAAAGTCCAAATAATCCATGATAGAAAAACATTTTGAAGGAGGAAGATGCTGGCAAAGATTACAGTAGTAATAATTCTTGTGCCCTAGGGATTTAGCAGTGTGTTAATAAGTTAATAAACTTATGGGGTGGATAATTCTTCTTTTCTCAAAATGATGTTACGCTTTTCCTCTCTATATTTCCTGTAGGATGGATTCTTTTCCACTTGAGTCGTTGCTGGCAGTGGAAACATCATTAGAGTTAAAAGGGGAGGAAGCGTGTGGGATGAGTCCATAAACACATTGAGAGTAACCCTTCATTACAATACTTTCTGTTTGCTAAGAATAGAATTTTAGCTGTTAAAACTGAGTGCCAGTTTTCAGGTAAAGTTTTGCTGTTGTTCCTTTTTTTCCTCCCAAGAAAAGCTAAGTGGGAAACCAAAATACTTGACAAGATTTTTAAGTGCTTGTTCACATAATAGTGCCTCCTCTCTCACTCTAATAGTTTGCTGTTTCTTAATAGCCTGCTCTGTAAGTTACCAGAGGTTAAATGAAATAGCAGTGAAGAACCTAGCAGAATGTCACGTATGCTTAAAAATACCAACAATAGTTTCTTTTGAATTTTGCATCTACTTACGAAGACATAACTTGATTTAAATTGCAGAATCCTGAAAGTTCCTCAAGTTTTATGGTATAATTGATGAAAACTTCAGTTTTAAAAAAGCAGGTTAAAAACAACAGCAATCTCCCTAAGTGGAAATTTCAATAAAAACCAGCAGAGACATCTTTACAAAATGAAGTACTTATATGTATTATTTTTATTGTGGGCTAATAGGCACTTTCTTCCTCGCTAATTGGTCTCTCTCAATTAAAACAATTACAGAATCAAATATATGAATATTTATACAGCATTTAAATTGATATTTTATTATACACAAGTCAAGAAATTCACAGTTAATTTTTCCCACTACAGCCTTATCTTCATCCCCCCGAGTGTATGCACTACAGTGAAGGACTTTATTTTACAATTACACCACATGAATACATAAATATTTAAAAAAAAAAAAGAAAATGAAAAAAGTTATATTAAAAAGATTAATTACAGAGCAACTCTCCTGGTTGCCTTAACTTAAAAACAGGAATCACAGTGTTACAATTAAGCCAAAAATTTAACTATTAAACATCTAATAGAGTATGAACATTTCTGTGTCAATAGGATGCTGAGTTTCCTTTGCCTATTGTAGTCACTATCATATTGGAGAGAATAGCCTGTCTTTGCTTGTGCTGAAAAGTATGCACGGTCACAGATATTCCTCTTCAGGAGTCCATGAACCAGTCCATGCAAAGTATGGAGACGTTGCATTGTGATGATGTTTAGAAATCATGGGTATTATCATATATGTATAATTAGAAGCTATTACTACTATCCTTGTAGGGCAAGTAAGTAGGATACATTGCCATTTTAACTTATCAGTAGGTTAAGTGGGTTGGCTGAAGTCGTGAAGTAAAGCAACATAAAATTCTTGTGATTGGAAGCTGAGAATTCAATACTTCTAGTGATTCATTTGCACTGATGTATAATTTCTAAAATGACATTGAAAATAAAAATTGTGATGATAAATTGTGATAAACTTTAGTAGCTAGTATGATGCTTGCTGAAGTTGGGGAGAAATTCCCAGATGGTCTTCACTTTTCATTGTTATGTTGTCAAGTTTATCAGTTGTGCAATGTTACGGTGATGGGGATGTGCTGCAACTATTTTCCTTTTTATCTGCTTAACTGCTTAATATTGAGTGTAGGTTACTACAGGATTGGTAGTGTTCATACAGAATTCAGTGGCAGAGCTGCCATAGATTTCACTAGTATATAACTCTCACAGGAGAGGAATCGGTACTTGTGTGCTGCATCAGACAAATCTGAGCCAAGACCGACAGTATCTAAACACTCAGGATCAGGCCAGCTGAGAATCCTTAGATGAGAAAAATGATGTGTTTGTATTCTCAATATTCAGTAGTGCAGATCACTCTCCAAAATACTCCAACTCTGTTCATCTGCTTGCTCTGGACAGGTCTATACTGAACGTGGATTTAGGACTTGGGAAAGCTTCACTAGGCTAATGAGCCAGACGAGCAGAGTAAGGAAAAAGCACAATGTCACATTATATTCCATTTAAAAGCAGAAGGCGCTTTCCAGTTTTGAAATTAGAAGTCTAAATTCTGCTCAGTGAAGCACAGTAGGATTAACAGTGAGGGCAGAATGTGGCCCGCAATGAATTTTACATTATCTGGGCTTAAAAAAATCTGGGAATATTAGTCTGAAGAATAAAAGCTGTATATGCAACCTACTGTTTTCTTTTTCCTTTTTACCCTTCTGCCCCTCCAAATACTCCCTTTTACTTCAAACAAGCAAACAGAAATCTATAAATGCAAACATCTGCGGTGAGATCAAGCATAAGAAGTTTCAGCCCAAAATGTTTTTTTCTGACAATGTCACAACAAGAATGGAAGCACCATTTCAGCCCTAACTTGAATGTTGCCACGGCTGTGACACTGTAATTACCAGTTTTTAAGCTTACTTTTGGTTGGGGAAACAGTTTCAAAACTACAACATGGTAGGCTTAAAACTTTTCCAAATGTGGCAGAGGGTTTCTTTGTGTCTGACTTGCCAAGGACCACTTGCAGTTCTGGTAACTCGGTGGCTACAGAAGTCCAGAGGAAAAAATGAGCTTTGCGTCAAAAAGTGTGTGTGTACTTTATATGTGTGTGTACTAATTATGTGTGTATGTATGTTAGATACATATATGTATATTTGACCATTTGAAATCACTAGCTTCTCTTATTTGGTGGAGTGCTATTGAAACTTTCCATGCCTTGCAACTTACACTTCACTGTGACTGAAGTATAACCCTGACTTTAAAAAGATTATTAAGAAGTTTTTGTCTGTCAAATGCCTTGATAGGTGTTCAATTACGTAATAACACCTATCTCAGGATAGGCCCATTTAATGCACTTTTAAAAAAAAAAAATATTCTATTCTTCTGAGTCCTACTTTAAATATTTTCCTTTAATTATAAGTGTATGATATCAGGTTAGAGCTAAGCTAAATTACTGCCTTTCCATTTGGAGATGTACTACAGTGAAAATAGAACATTGTGGCAGTATAAAATGTTGCCCCTGAGACCAAGTCTTATATAGTTTGGTGTGTCCATGCATCTCTAAATTTGAAATGAGTTAATTTAATGCATGCTTAGGGCTTTAGTCCTTGCCCTCTGGTCCCTACTGTAATGTGTGTCTGTGTGCAAAGGGGAATGAGGTTAGAAAGGGTAGAAAAAGAGCCTGCAAGAAGGCTTTTCTGAATGCGAGAGCTGAGGGCTGAAGGATGCCAGCTGATGTAACTTTAGTTAGTCAAACTGCTGGGATATAAAGCGGGAAGCATTGACGTGCTCCATTCCTGCAAAAATAGTATCGCATGCATACTTTCAGGAATGTACGGTACTGTCTTTACGAGCGGCAGAGAGGGAGGCGTAATTTATGTAAACTAAATAGGTATTTGACAATCTCGTGTTGTTTCACTTCATTGACATAATTTATTTTTGAAACATGGGATAGTAAACTCTGTCCACTGTATTGAATGAGTCAAGAAGTGCTGTGTTTTTGGAGGGAAAGTCTACAAATGTTGGTGATTGGTAGTGCTCCTCACTAATTTTTAGGACAATGGAACTGCTTAGTTTCTTTTTATGATTTTGTATTTTCTTTCTATAAAGAGAAGTGTCAAAATAGAGCATATGTCTTTATGTAATTGTCCCCCTGGACTACTTTATGCAGAAAGGCTGCTGAATTATAAGGAGGTTTTTGTTTTAAATGCAAATGATTTGTCAACATTAAGGATTCAGTGCTTTCTGCAAGGCTGCTGTATGAAGGCCTCCGAGAGAGGGAATGCCACCAACCCAGTCTTTTGGGTTTTGTCACTTAAGACTTGAGCTCCTCACTCTTTTGGTTGTTTTTTGGGGGTTTGTTTGTTTTTCTGGTTTTTGATCCCTGTGCTCCTGGTGGCTGCAGGCTTGAAAGCTGATGTTATTGGAGCAGCCCTATAAAAAACAATAAAGCATGTTATGTGTTATGTTAGTAAATTTCTATCTATCTGCAATGGATGTTTTTAGAGTTCTGCATTTAAAAAAATTGCATGGCTTTAAACATAAAATTTTGTGATTAAAGAAAGATTTTTTTTTTTTTTTTTTTAAGGAGGCAAGAAATGAAATGTGCTGTGGCATGCAGACCCCAGTCCCTTTATGCAACTTTGACAGCACAGAGGTGTTCTGTGCTAGCAGCTGAGGATTCCCTGCATAGATTTTTGTTCCTTTTTTTTTTTTTTTTTTTTTTTTTTTTTTTTTCCCAGATGATGTGGCCATGCCTGGAAAGATGAAACCCAGGCACTGTGGTTAGTAATCTCTCAAAAAATTTAAGACTCACCTGCTCCCTAGTGTTGTTAATGGCTGGGGAGTAGGAAGTAGAAAATTTCCCCCCAGGCTGTCAAAATGGCCTGGTTAAGAGGCAAACATGAAGCAGACAGTGGGCTCACCTTCTTTCCGTCAAGGAATCTAATGTGGAGCACAGTTCAAAATATGATACGGTTTCATATATGTGAATACAGAGGCGAAGAGTGCTCAAAATATACTGAGCCTTGTCACAGGTACATACTGTAAGTAAACTAGTATGTTATTTAAGAAATGTTTTTCTCTTTCATATTAATGGCAATAGCACGATATCAGATACCAGCTGCTGTGTAGTTGTATCCAGCCCTTGTTTTACTAGCTTGTTGTCAGGATGTTTCCATGAAAGAGTTTTAATTGCTTTTATTCCTGTTACTAAAGTGCCTTTTTTTTTTTTTTTTAAACTATTCAAGCTGTTGGTGCAGCTAAGTGGTGCTTGCATTCTCTTGTATTTAGGTAGTAGTAGTAGGCAGTTTAAAAGGATCCCTTTTAGCTTCTGACTGTGCTAAATTCACCTTTGCTTTTTTCTTTTGTGTTGACTCAAGAAAAGAGAATTTCATCTTCCTTACTTTTTTTCCCAATTCCACTGCTCCCCCCCCCCCCCCCCCCCAAGGGGTTGTGTGAGATATTAAGTTGTCTGTAGGTGATCTCCGTCAGCGATACGGACATCAGCACTAGATGGATTAGATGACTGCAAATTAGATTCCACTGACTGCATATGCACTATGCTATTACATTTATATAGCTAAAGCCCCCATTTCAAAGACAGCAGACCTGAATCAATTAATGTCGTCTGAGTTTGTCATTTAACATCTAAGCCTGCTTTTTTTTTTAACTTGAAGCAATGCTATGTATCTTTCCTTCTCCTCCCCTTCTCAAAGCTGAGTTCTGCTTTTGCCTTACAAGCTGTAAAACCTGCTGTTCTTCATTACTCTGTACTTGTGTCTTATGACTGTAAATAGCGATTACATTCTTGAAGAACGAAGTGATACTCCACCCTGCCCCGTTGGTTAGTCTCTTCTGAGATCTGCATGTACTAATGGAATGATATACTGGGTTGTTTGGGGCAACGTAAAAACTGATAGTAAATTATTAAGCTTTGTATGTGCCATTAATAATGCATTTTTGTTTTAAATGCAATATTTTCATAGTCTCAGAAATTTAAATTGGAAAAATACGTATTATGCCATTCAGTTCAATTTCATCCCCTGCAAGCTGCTTTGGTATATTTAGAATGTATATTTCCCAGTGCTTTGTTTTAACTAATCAAGTGATGAGGCTTTCAGCATTTATCTTGGGAAACTAATTGGTGGGTCCCACTATTAAGACATTGTTATTTTGTGCCAAAATTTCTTTCCTTCTCTCTCTCTCTCAATGTTTTTCTTTAAAGTTTCCTTTAAGCAGTATTTCCAGCATGCTCTCAAAATCCATAAACTGTATAGTTACACCTTTTTTTTTTTTTTTTTTTTTAATTGGGTTTTGGATTTGTTAGTAATAAGATAGTGGAAATACCGCCACACTTGGGGGATGAATGGATAAAGGTTGCTCAGGAGTTTGCAATGCAGCCTACTCATTTAATATGTAACTTAGATTTACATGCCTTGCTAGCTTGACCTGAAGTTCAACGTGGGCTTACGTTTTTTCTGTTTGTATTTTGTGGTGGTTTTTTTTTTTTAAGACAGTCTTTCTAAAATGGCTTTATTTTTACATTTTCTGTAGAAATAAGCCCTTAATGAAGATTATTGCTAGGTTTCTGATTCTTAGATTGCAATAATTTTTATCCCTTAAGTAAATGTTTGACATTTTTTCACACCTATAGTATTAAATACATGTGTGACTAGACTATTGCTACTTTTATATATTACCTAAATACTCAGTTCTGCATTCAGATATAATTATTTCTACCTGTCCTAAAAAAGGCTGTGTGATGTAGTAGAAATTCTTCACATATTTTGGAGGTGCTATCAGGAATGTGGGGAAAAAGAAGTAATTTAATTGTGCCCCACAAATAGCACTTACTGGTGATGTGTTGTTCATAGGCATAAAATGTAAATATGAGATACTCATTCAATAAACGACTGATTTTTGTGAAAACACTTTGGGTGATCATAGGGAAGTCTCTGCAATAAGTATTTCCAAATGCTCTTCTGACTATTTTACAATACGTTCAGTAGCAACAGTCGGTGTGCTCCTTCTGCAGCAGGACTCTTCCTAGGAGCAAATGCACCTGGTTTTGTTCATTCCATTTTGTTTAATTCCTGCTCATGGGATTCAGTAAAGATAACACCTCTAAAAGCATTTTGCTGCCAGGAAACCAAAGGTGGCAGCTGTTCTGGATTAATGTAACTTAATATGTTTTCCATTCCTCAGAATATTCAGGGTGTGAATTTACTGAAAGATGTCCAAAGTAGGCTGCATTTTCTTCTGTAAGTTGGTCCTAGATTTCCTGTGTGATCCTCTTTTCTGAATGTTGCAAAGCAGGCATGTAAAATTAAAATGGTGACATTATTACTCTGTTGTTGAAAAGTCATTTGTCGAAGTCCACTACCAGTTAAGTTGTTACGTGGCAGGAAAGGGGGTCAGGTAATAGATGAAGAAGAATACATGAGGAACTGCTCCAGGCATCTTTGATAGGCAGCTCTTTACCTAGGCTAAGGTTTGGCACTGGGCTTGCCCTTGTTTGAAGGGATTCTGAACTGTGTAAAGCTGTTCCCATAGTGCTGGCAATAGGCAGTGACTGTATGCTTTGCAGGCACTAGTTAGTCTCAAAAATGTACGCTGAAATCTCAGACCCACTTTGAAACTCCTGAAAGAAGTTTTGATTTAAAATATGAGGATGAAAGACTAACTTGTTAGTGCTAGATTTGTACTTATGAGATGAAAGAAACTATCTAATAATAAATTATCATATATAACTATTTTATTGAAAAAATTATTAAAACGGAGTGATCATGAAGAAACATTCAAGTTTCTTTTGTTCCTCTCTTTTTTTTTTTTGTCCTATCTATTGCTCTTCTGCTTAAAATTCTTTATGCAACAATATAGACTTGATTACAGCAGAGTAGATTATGATTTTCTGTTTGAAAGGATATTTATGTTCATTATGCAGAGATCTTTGTGTGCTTCTGATTGTCTCCAGGGGTTAGGCATTTGAACCTCCTGGATAGCTGCTAGTATAATCCAGCTCTAATAAAAATGTAGTTTATGCATATCTCAGGAAGGTTTAAGGCAGCTGTGAGCTATTCATACTCTCTCCTCAATAGAGGTCTAAAATGTTCTGTTTTAAATAAAGTGCATTCTTCCAGTTAACTTTAACTCAGGGGGGTTGGGGGGAAATCCCAGCATCTGTACACCCTGTCCCCCCAGCCCCCCCCCCCCCCCGGTGTTTAATTGACTCTGGACCAGTGACGGGACCATCCCTTCTTTAGGTACAGTAATCCAGTTCCCCTTTTGTTGGGCAGATACTCAGAATGGGAGGGGGGTTGATGGGAAGAGCCAGTGGGATGTAGCCAGTCTCTTGACTTGGTTCTCTTCCAAAGTTAGGGACCTACGCTGAATGGATTTTTTGTTTGCTTCCTGGTTACTGTTCTTTGTATACATTTTAATACACATACATGCATCTACTGACATAGCCATTTGTGCCTTTTTATGTAATTAAATTTAAAAAAGAGGGCTGTCACAGATATACGTAGGTAGAGTTCATGCATGGGTGGCTGTTAAGTCCGGTGTTCAAATGCAGCCTTTGGTTGTAGAAGTTCAGGAATGACAGACTGTTGGAACCTGGGAGCATTTAGCAATGCAAGTATCACTCTCTATTTGTGTGGCTTACGCTTTTTCCTAACACCTGATGCTGCTCACTGTTGGAGCTGTGATAGCGAAGTTGGTGGACCCTTGTTTTGATCCAGTACATTCTTACACAAGCAAACAGACATCTGAGCATCACTGTTGTGGGTAATGGTTAAGAGAAAATATTTTTATCCTTTCATGTGTCTCAAGGATTAGAATATACGTTTTAGTTATTCGAGGAAAGGTGATACTACTTTTATGTTGGGTGAATTAAGTCCTGATGATGACAGCATCAGAGCTCCAGGCTGCTGTCTGGGGTTAGTGAAGCATATCCAAAAGCAGCTCTGCTCCCAGCACTCTCCCCCCAAATAAAGACAGCCCTCCCTGCAGTGGCTCGCACCTGCAAGTGTGCGTGCACTTTCTAGAGAAACACACAAGCTTAGGGTTCAGATTAGGTCTTGAAGAAGCACACCTTTCTTAGGGAGATGTTATGCCTGAGTTGTTAAATCCAGCTTGATGTTTTTATAGGTGTGTACCGCTTCTAGGACCAAGCTGGCAACTTTGCACAGCACTGGACTGTACTGCATCGTGTAGGCCTAGTAACTTAACTGTTTACTGCTTCAGGGATCTCTGCACCTGTAAAGCAATCGCTTACTTTCCATTTCTGCATTCAGACTCCCCCCCCCCCCCCCCGCCCCAAGACTGACAACAGAAGTGCTAGCTGTGATCATCTGTTGTTAAAACTGATATTGAGCTCAGCAACTTCTATTATGTATCCTCATGAAACAGGTATCAGATAAAACTGACTCAAGGCCATCGTGGGCATGATTTGCTATTGAAACCACAGCTTGTAAACAAAAGGCTTTCTACCCATTAGCAATCCCTTGAGCTATTCAGTGTCTCATAAGCTAAGCAAGGTAATCTGACACGTTCAAGGATTTGTCTCGCTTAGATGGCAGACTACTTGAAAATTCAAACTAGAGACCTGTGAGGGAGGAAAATAAACTGGGGACTGAAGTGGGTTATGCATCTAGTTGTGTAAATTGCAGGGCGGGGAGAGGGGAGGAAGGGGGATGAGAAAGGAGAGGAGACCAGAGAACTGTCAGCTCTTCAAGGAAATACTGCTGCTGTCTCTGGCAGAGAGAGTGGGGGAAGAAGGGCATTGAAACAGTGATCACAGCAAATGGGGAAACAAGAAAGATACGAGTCACAGTAAAGAGAGTAGCAAAAGGTGTGATATTTTTGATAAGCAGCTTAATGTTGAGATTATCATCTGAAGTTAAGTTCTGAAGGTTCTCTGATCACTGTTATAAATCCACCGAGACATAAAAGGGTGCAAGTGCACTGTGGAGAAGCTTCAGTAATGCTTCTGTAGCTATGCACAAAAGGATACGTATCATTTTGCCAATCTATATTTTTCCAACCAAGAATCTGCAGCTTTCCACCTCATATGTGCATCAGTTAGTACCTTGTGCAGACATCTGTCTGGCACCCCTTTGCTTTTTTAGTCCACCTTTTCAAAGAGAATTGTGAGATCTTTCAGAGCTTGTTACATAATTTTGTTTCAGGTAGAAAGAAACAGAAAGCCACTCTTGCCTGCAGGTACACAGAGCATGCTGGAAAGATCTGCTTTGTAGTCTTTCTGCATAATCTAGAATCTAAGTAGAACAAGGGTCAAAATTTTGAATATGAACTACAAAATGAGGACTTGTACGCTGTTTATCTCAGGCTTTTTGTTTCTACAGTCTTAGTCTTTGACTCTTTGATAAACTAACCGGCTTATTTTGATGGCTTTTATTTTTGTCGACAAATGTGTTCATAAGCTATATGTCTTGAAAAGTAGGAAATAAACCCACAGATATCTGAATCTATATTTTTCTTTTAGATAGAAATTCTGTATGTGTATGTGAGATGTGTCTGTGCATCCTGCATACACCCCGGATAATTACTTAGTGGCTGCGTGACACTGCTACATCAGAAACCAACTTGTAAGGGGAACACCGCCATATTAAGAACCACGCATGATACACGCTTTTCCTAAATATTTGCAAAATAGTGGTTTAATGCCTTTTGGAAGTCAAGGAATAGAAAGGCAGATTAAGTGATCTGCTTAGTATAAAGCTTTGTATCAAAAACGGAAATTGCATACGACCATTTTTTGCAGTCTTTACCTGGAAATCAGTGAAAACAGGCTGTGTTAAGAAAGTGTGTTTGGATCAACTCAAGCAGATCCCAAGATTGAGCAGGAGGTCCTTGTCCACCATTGCCCACTGAAAACAAACTGATGTTTCTGTGACGCCCCCGTCTCCTCCTGCGGAAGATTGACAGCATCAGCCTTAGGACTGGGGAGAACATCATGGGGCGAGCCAGAGAAAACCCTACAGAAAACTAGGTAGGTACCAGTAAGTGTTTCTCTACAAAGCTGTTGACTGATTCACTCTTGAAGCTTTTCTGTGTTTAGCAGTTAAGGTGGGTTCTGAGTGTACGTATTATGGTAACAGAACTAATAATAGCTATTTGTTGTTGTATTTTGATTAGATTATTAAGACTTTATTTAGAGCAACAAATTATTTGCTCCATATATATGGTATGTTCCCTTTTGATGTTAATGAGTTTTTCAGTGTAAAAAAAAAAAAAAAAATAAATGCTCCATTACTAGAAAGTGTAAGAAACATAAAATTTAAACCACAGCTAAACTGTAAGTGATTTTCTTTGGATATAGAGTGCCCAGTATTTTGCCTTGTGTTAAAGGTGAATATAACACAGAAGGAGGAAAAAGCCAAGCCAAAGCTGCTGATACTTTCATACCAGTAATTAACATTAGTTTAATCTGAGGTCTGCATGCACCCAGAAGGAACGCGGTTACTGAATTCATGGTTTGGAACTTGAGAACGGTCAGAAGAGAAGTAGTGTCCTGCTTGTTAAGTCATATGGCAAGTAAAGGTGTATGTGCTTTGCTGGAAAGAATGATCATGCTGGCTGAGATACAAGGTCTCCGTAACTCAATGTGGTGTTTCTAGCAGTGGTCAGAAGGGATGATTGGGAAAATAATAGAGAAAGAAGGCACGTAAGGAATGATTTTTCCTCTAAAATAGTCTCAGCTTTCTATAATCAGCAGTGTGGAGATTTGAGTTAGCTCTTTTATGCAAAACATTGTATTTAATAAAAGTTTTTCATAGATCTTTATTCCATTAATTTATGTAATTACTTTTTGAACTGCTAAAAGATTTTCCAGTAAAACTACTGTGCTTCAGCAAACAATTGTGGAGTATGGGGAAAAAATACTGTTTCCTAACTTAGGCCTGTTTCATCAAGGGCCAGCTAATTCTTGTGTTATGAGAAGAGATTTGCTATACCCTTTGTAAATCTTTTAAACATTTTCAAACATTTTCTGCAGTTATTCTTTTGTTGGATCTGAAGCCTTCTTGGCTGTACATTGTTCGCAGTTCACAAGCCATTTCTCATACCTCACTCTGAATTGTGTGTACGCAGAGAGAAGGCTCCCTGCGATAATGGAGATAGCAATGGCAAGAAGTTCACTGAACAGCTACTCTAATTAGGGTGTGACATTAATTAGGCTACAAAGATATTTCTGTGTAGGTCAGAGAAAGAACAGCAACAAAGTGAAGTAAAATATTTCCAAGGGGGAGATTCAGGTGACAGCAAGAAAAAAGGTCTTCATTTTTTTTTTCTGATTTTGAGTGCTTTGAAGCTGAACTTTGCAATGAGTTATAAGTTTTTAGGTTTTGTTAATGTTGTTACACTTTATAATTGTATGCTTTGCAGTGAAACTTTACAGTAACGGAGTTTTGCTTCGAAAATAACTGAAAAAGGGCATTCATGTTTACTGTTACTTTTTGTATTAAATTTGCTTAAATTATGGGTCAATCCTGATTTTTCTGATTGACATCAGTCCAGGAAAGCCAAGGAATTCTTCATCTTTGAGTTTTGATAGCAGTAGGGATTCCTAAATTAAAATTTACATGACATCCAAATGACACAGGATTGAAAACCCAACTATGCATTCCTGCTGCATTTGTATTGGATTTTAAGTGTGTTAAGTTGATAGAATTTACAAGATTTGCAGACACTGCTTCAACTTATGCTGAAATAAATGAGGATTTTTCCTTCGTGTTTCTGTGGCTTCTATGGTCTATGGAGAACATAGAATTCTAGCACAAAAGAAGCATTTTTACAGTGAAATGTCTGCTTATAACCATGTTTTAAGTTGTGGTTCTTGAGTGGAAACCAAAATCCTCACATAGTGTATTCATTCTTTTGACTAAAACTCCTCAGGCAGAGAGTGTAAATGGTGTAGCAGCAGCTTTTAGAAGTGTGAAAAAATATTCCATACTGTTGATGGGAATTTCCTCAGCAGTATGTCTAGTAGCACTATTAGATTTTTGGGTCTAGTGACACTGCTTGAATAATGTTCTTTTGCTATCATTACTGCTTTGATTGTATAACATTTTAGTGGTATAGAGTTTATCTGACTTTCCCTTTAGCTTTTTAGACATGTATGTGTGGGAATCCAGTCTGTGATTTATTTGTAACTGTTGCGGAGAGGCTAGGGGAGAAGAATTTGCTAACAAAGGCTGGTCTAGAGTGTCGGAGAGGTCAAGAGCTTTGTCATTCAGTTCCTTCAGTCGCAGTCAGGTGAATGCTCTCACAATACGATTTGCTGTAAGGTTGGGGAATTAATTGCATACAGGGTTACAGTTTTGTTGTTTAACTTAAAATTCAGAATATGGATGATTCCTAGAAGCCTACTCATTGAATCATTATATGAACTGTAATTCTAGCTATTTTTTTTTTCTTCCTCTTTAATCAGGAAATTATTTTGATGTGTAAACCATCTCACATAAAAATGTGCAGCTAAAGTATCAAAACAGCAAGGGTGGTAAATGACAAAATATGACACACACACCATCCCCTTTGTGTGTGCTGTATAATTATCTTTTATTGTCCTAAATAGCTTCTAGTTTTCTTCACCATCTTTTCTTTAGACAATTTCCTTCTGGAAAATTTTAGAATTACTCATATCATGGTAAACAGGCTTCAGCTTTGTGTATGGATGGAAACAATATTTTACCTGAAGAAGTTTTTTAAGGTTTGAATGTGATTCTTAGCTAGGGAGGAAGTTTGTTGCTGGTTTCAGTTAGAGCATGTATGGAGAGGTATGGACAGCACTGTGAAGCTTTTTGCACCTATTCTCTAAGAATTCAAATTCTGGTTCACATAGGAAAGAATGATGGAAAAGACCATGGTCTCTTACTACTCTGATGGTCAAAAATGATGACAAAATTCACACCCATCCTTTCTGTATTAATATTGTACGAAACGTTAATTTCAAAAAATCATAAAATCTTCCGTTGGGATTTTGCTTGGGTGAGTGTGTTTTGTGCTTTTTTATGTCTAGTATAAGCATATATTTAATCTTTTAGTAGAGCAGTATTTTAGCATTTATAGCAATAACAATCCATTGAAATTATGAAGCTGAGATAAAATTCAAATCTTCTGGAAGTGTTCTACCCTGAATAAAATTTTAGGCAGAAGCCCTGGAAGCAGAGCAAATATTTTTAGACTGTAAATTGACCATGAGGAGAGCATACTGTCTGTATGTTGGGAGGCTGTAAACTCTGTTTAGTAGCGAGGATCCCTCACTGGCAAAAGTATTTATATGTAACTAACCTTTATGTTCCATGGTGTTAGAAAACCAAGGGTCTTTTTTTTTGGGGGGGGGGGGGGGGGGGGGGGGGGGGGGGGGGGGGGTGTGTTTTTTTTTTGGTACATTGGTTTCTTACTCTCAAACATGTGTGCGTTTTGCAGCTCTGGGTATTAGCAGAAGCAAAATTTGGCTCCATATTTGTATTTTTGGTGACACGCTGATATAATAAATCTGTTTTAAATCCCACATTCTTTGAGGACACTATTCTTTCTTAGCAGCCCTTGCTCTGGAACACCACTGAATTTGGTGGCAGCTCTGCATACACAGCAGCTACAGAATTGTACCCTCAGTAAAAGTGACAAGGTAGTATTAGCTGCTAACCAAGGGCTCCCTAGAAAGCTTCAGGAAAGCAGATATACGAGGGCTGTTTTTGCTAGGAAGAGCAAAATGACAAAAGAGGAGATGGATGCCTCTTAAGAAGCCAGTTTTCAACTTATTTTAAAGGAGCATAAGGAAATAAAACAAGCTAATAGACTTTGTAGTCAAATGGAAATGAGAGCAGGTTTATTGTTGTTAAAAAAAAAAAAAAATCAATCTGTCGCAAAGCTTTCTACTTATATATGAGACAGAGGATGGAACTGAACACACAGAAGTTGACACACTTGTTTCTTTTATGCATATTTTCAACAGAAAATCTCCTATCTGTAGATAACATTGGTGATACAAACAGTTTTGCAAGAATGTGGGCACAACAGACAGTTAAAAACAGGGAAAAATGAAACTCCTAGGGGAGATTAAAATGTCACTGAAATCGAAGGTCCAGCTTTCCCGCAAGTGCTTGCAATGAAGCCTTGTCTGTGTGTACATGTTTGTTTAAAAAAAAAAAAAAAAAAATCTGATTGAATGACATTTTATTAAAGATTTTTTCACTGATAAAAAACCATAAAATTCAATTGGACTGTAGAGTTTCCCTTCTAATTTAGGGGTTTGGCTGCTGAACCAACAAGCAGACCCTCAATCTTGCCTGTGCCTTCCTAAGTGATAACATGTTTCTCAGAACACTTCATATTGCTGTTAAACTCTTTTGACCACTCATGGTTTTTGAAGCACTCAAAATGCCTTTTTGAGACAGAAGCTCAAAAATGCACAAATCTCCATTTAGATGTCTAAAAGTGGATATCAATATTTCAAAGTATATAGCATCAGGAACTCTTAATGAAAGTGATGGGATAACTGGGAGAATCATTGCAATCTTTGAACATGCAAAAAGAATAATTGAAAAACGTACTACTGGTGTATATATATGCAAGGTATTTTTTAATAATGGTGATATGTATTCTTAACCACATTTGATACCTAGAAATCAAAATACACCTATCCTTTACTGATGCACGATCAACTATATTCAGGTGAAACTCAATTTCACTCTGTTCTGCAAACAACATTTAGCCTTGAGTGAGTATTCACACTTCTGCCAAATGTAATGTAATTCTTCTAGAGGTAACCTACAAACAAATTAGTTTTCTTTTGCTAGGTGTACTTGAAAAGGTTGCAGGAGAGAGTGGGAGATCAGAGAGCATATGTTATTGTTCGGTAAGCCATGCAGCAGATATCAGAAATTAATGAGGCAAAGAAAGCAAAGGCGGCAAGCAATGCAATCAGCGGCAACTAGATTTGGGAAAAGCTCGAGTGTTCTGGGAGACAGGAACATTAAGTGTTCTCTCCCTTTTGTATATCACAAACCTGAAAATGTGGAGACTTGAATAAAAGTGTTGACGTAATTATGCATGGAGGTAGCCATCAAACTTCAAAACAAAGTTGTATGTAAGTTGCTAGTGCTGTATACCAAGATTAAAGAGCAAATGAAGAAATAGAAGACCAAGGCATCTGTAAATAGTATAGTGTCATAAAACAAATTTTCTGCATGGGATAAATAACCTAATGTTTCCCAGAGAAGCATCAGAATGCCCATCGCAGATGGGATGCTGTCTTCATTCTGAAATTGTAAGCAGTTTTAAACAGCTGTCTTCTCTGCCTTGCTACAGAAATGTTTGTATCTTCCACCAAATGGAAGCACATCTTAATTATTTTTATGGGGCCATGTGATAGAATGAATTTATTGATACTTCTTTATAGGGAATAAAAAAAGATACCTTCAGGCCTGTTTCATGAGAGGAGGAAGAGGCAACCTTTCTGTTCGTTGAGTGGCACACTGGGTGTCAATACTGAAAAGTCCAACAGTAATGAATGTTAAAGTTCTAAGGTGCACAAAGTACATGGGTGAAGTCATTCAAAGTAAATAGGTGTAGGCATTTTGATTTTTTTTGTTCTCTGAATTCTGAGGAAAAAGAAACCCTTTAACAGGCAGTGTTACACAAAAAGCTGCACTATTTTTGTAAAAATAACGATAGATTTTCTGAAGCAGAGTGTTGTCTCTATAAATACAGGGTAAAATAAATGAGGTTTATGGCTTATTCATATTTAAGTGAGCTTTATCGCACAGGAATAATGTGAAGTTCCTCAATTGAGGTAGTGAAGCCATTCTACCACTTTGTACTTTTTATATTTATAGTTTCCAAGTGAGCCAATTTCAGGTACAGCTCTACATAGTTTGAAAAATTTTTCACTTACATATAATAATTTTGGACATCTGTATATCTTTGCAGAATCATTTGATTAATTTAAGAAAATGTCTACCAAATTCTCCTTGCCTTTAACTGCTTGGTAGATCCCAGTGCTACGTGGTGGTTGACAAAATTCTAAGCTTCATTACTGTGTAATAAAACAGCTCAGCTTCAAAATTGGTCAGTTTATTGATTTTTAGTGGCAAGGGATTTGAATGCATTCACTTTGTAATGCATTCACTTTGTGGGCTGTTACTTTCTCACTTTCAGAAACCAATCTGCTGTTGTGAGTAGTGAATTAAGCATGCAGATATTATGATAATCAGAGAAAATGAAATGTGCACGCTAGGGGTGTATCTCTGAAAAATTATATGGAATATCTTTTCTGAAACCTTTGTCACTGAAAAAAATGTTGGCCTGGATTATACTGCAGCTTTGCTTTTCTTTTCTATGTTCAACTTTTGGAAAAATTATGAGGAAAATGTAAATGCTTTAATTCATGTTTTGTTTATTTTTCATATGTGGCATTTATAAAGAGCCAACTTACTTATGCGGTCATCCCATTGCTGTTCCACCCTCTTCTCTATTTTTTCCTAGTTAAAAATCTTTGACTATGTTCTCTTTATAATAAACACAAAGAGAAGGAAACAATCAATTTCCCACAAGAAATACGTTAATTTTGTGCTGTCGCTAGGTCAGGCTGTGGTGCTGGCTATGTCTTGCCTGAGAGGTAAAAGAGATAGGAAAGATGATGCATGCCCACATCATCCGAGTCATACATAATATTCCAATCAGGGCCATGAGGCAGCATGAAAGAAGTGGATTGGTGAGTTTGTTCATAGGCAGTTGACTGTTGCCTTCCTCATGGAGGAGTTTTGTTTTAATTTGTTGAAGATAAGGGACTAGGGAAACAAGGACCAAACTTACTGTGAGTCACAGCACAGCCCCTGCTGTGCTTTGGCCCCCATGCCGCTCTGTGCTACCCAGGAAATACACAAACAGAAAAAAAAACCACTGAGTCCTGTACACAGTGAAATTGAACTATTTAGATAATTGCTTTTCTCAGAACAGCTTTATTCTGATTACCTAGAACTTTTGTATGTTTAATTTTGTTGTGGGTGCTGGCTTTGGAGATAATTTTCCATAAAATTAAATTATAGCAGTTGAAGAAATAAAATCTTATTAGACTATCTAGCCTAAACAAACACTACTTTGAAATTATTGTGCAACATTAAGGGATGCATTCATTAAAGGCTGCATCTGATTTTTTGCATTTAGATATCCTTTATATTTGCATACTGTTTCAAGACTTCAGAATTGTGCAGTAAATGTGACTAAATAGTTTTCATTGATACTATCTACTTAGAATCCGTAACGCAGTGCTATGAATATTGATTTTTAAGGATACAAGTTTTGAAGTAAGGTGTTGATAATTTGAATTGGCATGGGTCCAGCAGGATGCAGTCTTGAGGTTTGATGTCTACCTGTGCTCTAAAAGGTAAGTGTAAAGGAATAGCATAAGCGTATAGGGTAAAATCCAGACCTCTCAATCAAAATGCGTAATAAATCAGTTTCTTAAATTTGTCTTAAAAGAGGAAGGTCAACGAAGGTACAGGCAAGCTGCAAAATGGGAAAGGAAACCAAATATTTGATGGCAAAAATCTTTTTTTCATTGGTCACAATAAAAAGTGGACTACAGATATGTAATTGATATGAGTGCTTTCACAAAAGTTTAATAATTTGTTCTGGTATCCATTTATCTGCTACCCATTGTGGGGATTAATAAGGATTTAAGAAACAGCCAACATAGGTCTTGAAGAACAGACCACATCAAATTGATATAATTTTTTCATGGACTGTTAGGTAGGTGGGAAGCAGCAGCTGTGATACATTTTGACTTGAGAGAGGTTTCTTACACTGATCTCTATACTTTTCAGAAGCAAATCACCAAAAGGTAAATGCACAAGATGCTGAGATGAAAATGTCTTTGGTTTTGATTGTGAAGTTGCAAGGACTTTTGTTATGCGTTGAGTCTTAGTTTGGTTTTTATTAGCACCCTTTGAATAGTGCAAAGGGTGGCAAGCACTCGGAATCCAAGTTGGAAATTCAAAATGATCTTGGTAAAAAAAATTTTGTGATGAATAAGATCATTGAAGACAAGTGCAAGTGAGAAGATGGGGAATAATTAGCTCTGCAGTAGTGCTGCTGAAAAGGATGACAGCGTACCACAGTCCAAATCAGCAATATGTTGCTGTTCCAGAGAAGCCAGAAGTCATTCTGGAATGTATTAACGGAATTACTGTATAGGTGTTATGGTTATTATTTCTCTCTATTTGATGCTGGTCAGGCCTCAGCTATAGAAGCTGAAGAGCTCAGAGATACCTGAAATAATGATGATTTTGAAAAGAGAAAATAACAAAAAATATTGGAAGAATTTTTCACTAAATAAAAAATCTGAGGGGAGGAGGTATTGAGATATCAGCCTTGCAATAACAATTGTTAGAAAGAAGTGATAATCAGCTCTTTTGGTGTTTTGTTTGTTTGTTTGTTTATTTTTGTTTGTTTTTATGGTTGGGGTTGTTTTTTTTGCTAATGGAAACAGAAGGGAATTTTTTTTTTTTTTTTTTTTTTTTTTTTAAATCCAAGCTGTTTTAGAAAAAGCTTTCCACCTGGAAAGTTAAACCCTGGAGCAGCTCCTACAGGAGACTCCATTGGAGGTTTAAAAAAACCCCCAAAACCAAACAAAACGCAAAAAACTAATACCATAGAGTTGGGGATCTCACCTGGAACATGGGACACCCAAATGAAGTTACTATATCATATCATAGAGATTCCATATATCGTAATTAGATTACTAATTATTTTGTAATGGAATTTAGGTTTTCTGCATTTAATCAAAAAGCTTTTCTTTCTATTACTACAAAAGTAATTGGAGTGGATTTTTTTTAATAAATTTTAAGTTTCAGCAAATCTGTATTTTCCATTAGAAAAAATATTTGGCCCCAAATTCCTGACTAAAACAAGAAATCCAGCATTTGCATACACAAAATGGTATCTAACGGATTAAATTCCTGTTTGACAATGAACTCTGTATACGTCTTTAAATAAATGGTAATTCCAGCTATGCAGCCCTAACTCATACAAATGACCCTGAAGATTTGGGTCTTTTAATCAGTGAACTTAATTTATGCAGCCTTGTGGTTTTTATGCCAAAAGTAGCTTTGCCAGCCCTGTTATGAGTTCAGAGTACTTCTGGTACTGAATAGCTGAGGATAAACAGGGAGAATTTCTGTTGTTTAATGTACCAGTACATTATTGTTTATATATATTTATAAAATGTATAGATATCAATTTTATATGAAAATATAATTTATAATTTTTATAATATTTTATAACTTTATATGTAGTTTATAATTTCATCTTTTTATTTCTATAAATACATATGGTTATTTCACAAAAATACTCTGTCTGCCAAAGGGCTGAATAATTCTGTACTCTCTCAGCTATTAAATAAATGGGAGGATGACAGTCAGGTCTTATAAATTGATTACTTGATCTTAGCATAAGCTGCCTGTCCTGCTTCAGTGTGGCTTAACTCCTCTATCAGCAGGGCAGCACAAAAAAAATTACTTTAGTATATCAAAACATAACATTTAGAAATAATATTTATACAGTTTAAGACTTAAAATCAAGTTGACTTTATCTAAAGAGATATCTATTGTATCTAGAGCATAGACTGTTACATGTGGATGTAGACACACATTTGCTTGGGTATATAATAGTATGTATAGTATATACTTGCAACATGAGTGTTTTAAAGTATGCTGTCTGATGATCAAATGGCATTAATCACAGTTGAAGAAAAGACTTATTGTCTTTTATGTGCAGTGGCTGACCTTGAAAGGACTTGTGAAATTGCCTCAAGAGAATAGGAAAAAATAATCTATTTCTTTGGCTTCTTATCTATATTCACCCTGAATAATACTTAAAATAAAATTTGGGAGAGTGTGTTTGAAATCTAAAGAAAACAGTAGCTATTATGATGAAAATGGCTGTGGCCTTTTATATCTCTTTTTTTTTTTTTTTTTTTTTTAAAAATCTTTTATGAGTGCTCTGTTCCCTGCAGTGTATCTGTGAAGTGCAGCAAAAGTTCACAGCAGATGATTATACTAAGGTACCAAAGCTAGTGAAGTGTGAGATAATCTTTTGAGCTGAGAATTAGCGTCTCAGGCAACCAAGTGAGAAACCAAAGTGGAGTTGTTTCTTCAGTAAAGTTTAACATCTAAGATACACCTGAAGCTGTAGCTCTTTATTACTTTTCAAATCAGTATCTTTGACCGTCTCTTACATATTAATAAAGTTTTTTTTGTGGGTAGGAGATTGTTTTGACAGGAGAGAGTGGCTTTGCTCCAAAATCCTATATTGGTTTTGATATCCAAATTTCTAAATTTCAAATAGAATAGAATTTGCTCATACAGGTAATATAACCTTTACAGATTTGTTTTATACACTATCCAAATGTGTGTACGCAGTGTGGGGATTTCAGTGGGTTCTGGTTTTTGTTCCTAGATTACATTCATACTTTCACCACCCCCAGCCCCTACCCCCCCCCCCGCGCCCCCCCCCCTTCTGAATCCTAGAAGAGTTAAAAGAACAAATTTTGGGAAGAGCTGTTTGACTTCTTATCAAAGTCTGTGTGTCATCAAGACTGGACATGGCACCTTTAGTACTGTCTAGTAGAACTACCTGAAATCGTAGGTTAGAGAGTAGCTATTGACAGTTTCTAAGTTATACAGCACCCTTCATTTATTATTGTAAGGCTGCGATGATATAAACAAACCTTGGTTTAGTGGGAACTCTGAAAACCTGTTATGAAGTACTTAAAGTAGTATTGGTATCTAGATTATTCTCATTTACTGGTTTTATGAACTAGGAAGCAGTCTATTCCAGGATAAGTTTCATGTTTCTTGATGCAGTGATATGCAACTAAAGAGTTGGGAGTAGGGCAGTCTAGGGGATATACTGCCACATGTAGCAAGGGCTTGAAAACTGTGTAAAAAGCAGGGGGGAAAAAAGAGTTTCTAACACCAAGGTTGTTTCAGAATTTTACTGCTTTCGCTCATGATGTTCCTGTCACCTCTATTTGCCAAAACATAAAAATCAGTAATAAAAGTTTCTCTACCTACTTTTTAAGTTTCTCTTAAAATATCTGGAAATTATTTTGTGTATTTTTTTTTATCCTCTTTCAACCTGTCTCCTTGGTATTTTCACAGCAGAATTGACATTATATATTCTCTCAAACTTCAACGCGTCAGGCCAAGGATGGTTAGAGTTGTTAGGTGCTAATAAAACATCTGGCATTGCAAATGGTCTTTAAATAAAACACATAAGCCTACTTTGTAGGTGTAACTGACCCACTAATTTTGCATTGGTGTGTCTGTGTATGATGCTACTGTGTGAATTAAGTACTCGCCACTCATTGACTTTTGAAGGACTATAATCAGGGTAATAAGCAATGATTTAAGAAACCTATTGAAAATTAAGAGCCAGCTGTATGTAGTGTTTGATTAACTATTTAAAAATGTTTGATTGATGCATGCTGTCAGCAAATGCTCTACCTAATCTTCCAAGTCAGATGAAGTAGCTGGATTTTATTAGTGATTAAAAATATGTATGTTTGTGCATTGTCAGTGCTATTTGAGAGACAAGTCTTTCTTTAATGTTGCCCTACTTTCATACACTTTCACCCATAAGCCCGTTCCTCTAATATTATGAAATGCATGTGTGAATGGTTGTGTGATTGATACAGAATCACAGAATGGCTGATGCTGGAAGGGACCTCTGGAAGTCATCTGGTCCAACCCCCCTGCTCAAGCAGTGTCACCCAGAGCAAGTTGCCCAGGACCATTTCCAGATGGCTTTTGAGTATCTCCAGGGATGGAGACTCTATAGCCTCTCTGGGCAGCCCATGCCAGTGCTCATTTACCCTCACAGTAAAAAAAAAACAAAACCTGTTTCCTGATGTTCAGAAGGAACCTCCTGTGAATCAGTTTGTGCCCGTTGCCTCATCCTGTCACAGGGCACCACTCAAAAGCATCTGGCTCTGGCTTCTTGGCACCCTCCCTTCAGGTATTTGTACACATTGATGAGATCCCTCCATATGTGACGTACCATATGTGCTATCCGTGTTGCAAATTTTTTACTTGCATGACTGGTGAGAAAGACTTGTTTATGGGAATGTCCACTCCTGCCCTTGCTTTGGTTTTTTTGGGGCTGGACTGATTCTAAAGAAAATTTTAGTATCAGACTAGTGCACTGTCTACTTCTGTTTCTTCTTCCAGAGGATTTAAAACATTTTTCAATTTATAGCTAATGGAGAAATACGCAGAATGTATTTTGGGAGGAAGGACCACAACTTTGACTCTCCTGAATCACAAGGAAGCTTTTCTGGTCATAAGGCCTATTCATGAGAACCTGTTCCCATGATTTCTGCATTCATGGCTGATGTGTGAGTACTAAAACCTTCAGTAGGATAAAATGTGAAAATACATGCCTCAATGTTGAAAGAACTTGACAGAAAGGAAAATTTGCATTCACTGTGAAACCATCTTTTATGTAAGGAGACTTCTCCATAGTAGTTTACAGTGGCTGGAAACTCTTTCTGTGAAAGAAACCTTCTTCAGGTCTACCTCTGAAAAATGTGTATATACAGAGTGAGTGAGAGAGAAGGAAATAAAACCATGTGTATGTATCTATATGAATATATCTAAAATCTACATAGACTGAGGGAGGATCTTGCATATCTTGGTAATAAATACTGTAATTCAGTCACCTTTACTGTGTTGACAGAATGGAAACTAGTATCTGTCATTGCTTCCTGCAGTTCACTGCTTTTTCCATTCCTTTTGTGCAGTTAAATCAATCTTTGTTAAGGCATTATTAAGTTTTCCTTTGGGCATGCCAGTTTTCTGAAATCTGAAGATTTCTTCCTTATGGCTTCATGTGAAAATTTTTGTTTGACTACTGAATATAGGTAGTAGGCCCTTTTGCCAGCCATTCTTCTGCGTGACCATTCACCCTTGCGGAGCACTGACAGTGTTGGCTGAGGAAGGGTGGGCATCCCATGTCATACATCCACAGAGGACTTGTGAAAGTCATGAATGAAGGAGCTGGAAAATGCATCGTGACCTTGGTTTGATTGCAACAGGCTCTCTTTGTTCTGACTTGGTCTTCTAAGTCTTAGTTTCGCTGCCTCTTTTACAGTGTCCAGTTCCCCATTTGCAGACCATTGCTTGTAATGGTCTTACCACTTCCTGTAGTGGGGAGAGGTATAACATTTTGCCAGATGTTACAGCCAGGCAGATGTGTTCTGACAATTCCACTTTTTCACTGCTCAGAAGAGTTCATGTTGTCTTATACTTCATTAAAGAGCTGCATGCGTTCTTTAGATTAGTGATGTTGAGTGCTTTTAATGCTTCTGCTGTGAGTTCTGTTAAGATTAGTTAGAGAAAATTATTTCTTTGTAGTAAAAGCATGTTTTCTGAAAGCAGAAGGATTCTTAGTCTGAGGCTTGAGCTCATGGCTAAGTGACGGTGGCAATGGTGTTGCCAGTCTTTACCCGAACTTCAGACGTATTTAAGTGAAAGAACAAGGACTTGCATCAGAAAGAACAAAGGAAGGATTATGCTGTTGATGCAAAGGCACGCTCTCTTCAGGAGGGCAGAAGGGAAAGCGTCAGATAGATGGGGAAATAGGCTTATACAATAGGAATATGTTTCCTTAGTTAGTATGTAAAATGTTTGGGTACTCTCCAATGTGACTTAAAGTTCAGGTACTCTTACAATGTGACTGTTAGAAGTGTGAATGAAGTGTAAATATCCATGGAAATTTTCGTTGTTAAATTCCTTTTTCCCCTCCTGTTTTTGCTCCAACAGCTTAATAAAACATTTTAAGGTTATCAGGTGCATGATAAGGAGGATAAATCAGGTGTCCGAACTGATGTAGCCTCACTGTGACATGCCAGTAGTGATAATGTCTAGTGTCGATACGACTGCCTACCATCACATCTTGTAAAATGATAAGTGACAAATGAATTCAGAAACAAAGTTGCACTCTCCCGATTCTGATTTTAGGGACAAAATCTTGCTGTGTTCAGTGTTTTAAACATTTTGTTTTGGTTTTTTTGCTCATGATTCTTAAGAAAATATATTTAATATTCAGCTTTTGTGGTGTTTGTTTTTGTGTATGTGCCTTTCCTCCTCCCCCATCCCCAGTTCTTAAGAAAACGTATTTTAGAAGGTGGTTGTTTCCCAGGCAATGAGTATTTGCTATCCAGCCAACTTGGCTGCTGTGTTTATTTGCCTGCCCTTTGGATCGACAGCTGCTTAGCAGCTCTTAGTGTGCCTGCTTGCCACGTGGTGGAGAATGAGAAGTTCTCCTTCCTCTAAAACGTCTCTTGAAGTTGTATTTGGTTACCTCACTGGAGGAAAATCCCAAGGAGAAGAGGCAGGAGCGTGAGTCGTCCTCCTCAAGGCTTTTTTTAAAGGGGAGCTTTGCGAAGGTTGTTATGTTGTTGCCTGCTCTCCCAACACAGGGAAGCGGCAGCAGCCGTGTGTGGTCTCTGCTCCCGTGGCCGCGGCGGGGGACACGGACAGCTTCGGTGACTGCGGCCCGGTGGTGCCCCCGCGCACCCTTGCGGGGCCTGCTCCCGCCTCCCCCCGGAGCGCCCGGTGCCAGGGCTCAGCCTGCAGGGGCCTGAGACTTGATACCTTTGCATTTGACGGCAGAAGAGATGCGTTTCAGATTTACGGAGTCCTAGAGGTCAGAGTTGTGTAGTATTTTGCAGTGGATTTTTCTCACTCGCTACCTTTTTGGCACAGGGGCTCTATTTCAGCCTGTGAACAACTTGCTCTTCTGTTTCTTGGATATACTGTTGACTGGCAGGCAAAGAAAAATTTGTTTTCCTGTACCGTAGTAAATACGGTGTATTTATTTTCAGTGTAGGGCTGATCCGATACTTCCACGGGACAAGTTTTCCAGCAGTCTGGGTGGATTAAAGAAGTTAGAAACAGTAGCAAAAATGGTTTAGCAGAACTGTTCTTTTACCATTCTTTGAGGCTAGTGCCTGAGGGCGCTGGGTGTTTTCAGCAAATATTTCAAGGGGTTCTGAAGGGACTCGTGAAGATTGATCTGTTGTCGAGTGCCCCAGAAAACTGATACGCATTTCTCCTGTGTTTGAATTTATAAAAAAATGTATATATGCTTTTGTTGATTTGCTTAAATGCTGTAAATTTAAAGAAGAGACAAGGAACTTTTTACAGTTAATAGATTTTTGAATCAAGCTTATTAAGAACAACTGACTCCACAGTGTTTTACCCAAATTACAGATAGGGTAATATCACAGGGCTCAGCTGCCTCATCTGAAATACTTGTCATCGTAAAAAGCTTTCATGAGCTTATTTTTCCTCAAAGATGTTTTTCCTTTAGGATCTCAAGTTTATTATATAAACAACATTAGCTTCTGAAAATAAATCTACTAAACTGTTCCTGCTCATCACCCAGGCCTCTATATGCAGGTCATTCTTTGGTGCATTGCTTTTCTGTTTATGTTTAATTTCTGTATGCATTAATGTAAAGAGCTTAAAACAAAGCTACTGTAATATAATCTAATTGTTATTTCCTGAGGTCAGCTCCATAGAAAAAAGGTGTGTCTCTTGTCCTTTAAGCCTATAGCAGCTACAAAAGAAGATGAAACTTTTAAAATTAAACTAAAGTTTTTCTTGTTTAAATTAATATTTGTTTTATTATACAGTGTTAGTTCGCTCAGCTTGAAGTTTTAAATTATATTCAAGATCACTGCTGCAAAATAAAACCAAACAAATACAAATAGTGAAACGTCGAAAACTTAAACTTGCGGAATACACGAAACACTCATGGCCTCTATTGGGTATTTCGTTACTCAGATTATGAAAGGGACAGGTTTTTTTATTTTAAGTGCGTTAGCTTTTGACTTCTGCTTTACCTCAGGTTAGTTACTGGACACATCACTGGGCTCGTTGACTGCAGAATGGCTCAACGAAGGCATCTGAAATCCGGAGATGTAGGCTTTCCCACCTCTACTATAGCTTATTTATGACAGCAAGAAAACAGCTTTGCTAAAGAAAAGCCTCGTAGCTGTGACTTATTTATGTAACACTCAGTGTTTTCTGTGACGACAGAACAAACTTTGCCATTGACCGAGGCCCAGCATGGATGTAAAAGTTACCTCCGTACGCCTTCCTTGCTTGTATTTTCAGTCTGGTTCTAAACCAGAATAAACTAAGTTGCCTGCTGGACATGTCTAGTAAACACTTGACAACATTTATTATTAATTTATTTCCTTGGAATAACTGAGCTGCTAGTAATAAACAAATATTACTTTAAATCACTCAAGAATTCTTTTCTTTGTTCTAATTAAATTAGTTTTATGACTGTTAATTTTCTTAATTAAACATTTCTTTTAGCCATTTGTTTTTACTCATTCAAAGCCATCATTACCTTTTATTATCCCATTGGAAATTACAGCCACAATTTGAGACAGACTGGACTAGTGACTGCAATAGTGCTTTTAGATCTTTGATATGTGCATTAATAAAACTCCAGCTTACTCATACTGGCAAAGATACATCTTTTTAAGCCTTCATAAATTTGATTAAAGTACTAGTAAATTTTGATATAGCGGAAATTATTTCTTTTGGGGAAATAAAGGTAATTAAACTGAAAGGTTAATACAGGAAACTGAGATTCACATAGGTGGGACGTATTAAGGTGAGCTTCCTGTGCAGTCAGAAAATTTCAAGTAGAGGTGGTGAAGCAAGCTGGGGGTTTGCCTGGCTTTTAGTCCTGGATCTTGTGTGGAGAACTGCTCGTTGGGTTAACTATATGTTGAAGCTGTGTTGGCAAATATGAGACTAAGTTAAATGCTTACGAGGGAAATGGACACTGATGAGTGTCTAAAGGTGTGTTGGGGAAAAGTAATGTGTTATGTTGCAGCCAAAACAACATGTTTAATGAGGCTTCGTATATTGCTGTTGAGTGTATGTTCTTTCGTATACAGTAAGTAGAACTCTTATGGATATGGTTCATCTGCTGTGTGATAAGTGTAAGAACTGTAGAAATCAGACATGTTATGTTTGTTCTATGTAGTTTTAATTGATGTTTTGGTGATATAACCACAGCATCATAGGCACACCATACAGATAATAACATCATGTGTCTCTAGATAGGGACAAGCCCATTTATACTCTCTATCTACTTCTGCAGACGTTTGGCTGCCCATTAAGCTCTGCTAATTACTTATAAGACCAGAAGATAGGCAAATGGACTAAGTTTGTTATTTTGATCTGAAATTTCTTGGTTGATTATGAATTTGCTGAGGTAAGATCAGAACCCTGTCTCACTGTGTAGAATTAAGATCAGCAGAAAGCAGATAATCTGCTCAGGATCCCATATGTGGTCCTGTAAAGCTGTGTTGTGGCCTCTTTAACCACACCAGGAAATACTGCTATAAAAGGTTATAAAATGTGTCTGGACAAGAGTATCAAGTCCAGAAAATGGAGCTTGTAGATGCTATGTGGACTGTGTCTGGGAGTCTAAAAGCACTACTGCTTTCTTATTGTAGCTCATGTCAACAAATTGATTGGTATGCTTCTCTAAAGCTCTCTCTTTCAGTGTTTCTAAATGACTTCTTGTTCATTTTCCCTAAGAGTTGATTTGTTTTCAACAGAAAAGTTTATGAAAAAATTAGGTTATGCAGAAAATGAGTTTTGAGGAAGGCTGTCCTGATTTTACTGTAGTTCTCATTTTCAGAAATATTTGAAATAATTTTTTGAGAAAATAGACTTGTATCTCATAATGGTTTGGTTTTTGGTGGTGGGTAATGCCTGAAAGAACATAGTACTTTCATGATGGATAAGCGTTAAATTTTATCTTTTAAATATTGTGTGTGAGAAAGCGTAGCATAAAATAATGTTTTGGTAGTTAACAGAAGTTAACTAATGAGACTCTAATAAAGACAAGTGGAGTTGTTCAAATCAGGCTTTGAATGTTCCTCTAAATTTGGGTATTTCAATTTTTATTAATATCATGGGCTGATTACATTAGAGCATGTTTTCTAACATATTCAGATATTTTTCCTTGGGAGTTGCATATGAATGTTTTAATATTATCTGCTAAAACTACAAAGCACTGTTTAGACAAAAAAACAGGAAGAAAAAAAAATATCCAACTATAATACCAGTAACCTGGGAGTTGGGAAATAGTGATGCTGGGAAATACATTAGTTTTTTAACCTGTATTTGGGGGATTCAATATTGTCAATCTCAATAAGGAAGACAAGGGTAATGTCTTCAGAGTAGCTAGTGCTTTTTAGTACACCTTATTGGATCGTTACTTGGTTAGCTGATGTAGGAGGAAATGTTTTTCTCAATAAAACTTGAGTAGTAAGAAGTTCATATATATAAAGAGAAAACAATGCAAATTATTTTTTTAAACCTTTTAAAGTGAAGTTTGTGATGTTCCAGGCTTCACCTGGAAATCTTGCTGTGCATTGGCCTTTAGGATATTCAGCTCTAATTCAAATACAGCTGTAAGGAATGTGCCATTGCTTTTGGAAGGAGAAATTTTAAAGTATAGTATGTATAGCACATTAGTGTACTATATGCAAAATTCAAAATGTTTTGATAAGACATCTACTCTTTTTGTATCCTACCATTTATTTATTTTATCTGTAACTGTGATAACACTGTTTTAATAATTTCTCATTTGTCATCAATTAGCATACATATTTTAATAACACATTTGTGCTCTCTTGTTTCTCCTTTGCCCTCTGCAGCTGAAGAGGGGGAAAAAAGGCATTCTTTGTTGCCTTAAACACATTAGAGCAAAAGAGCAAAATTTAAAAGCTGTTTCACTGCAGATAAAATAAAGAAATCTTGGAAACAGGCTGTGCACAACTAGCAACAAGAAAATTGTTTAAAAAGTATAAAGGGAGAAAACCCTGGATATTTGGTATAAATAAAAGGTCAGACTATGAAATGTGTTTGTGTTTTTTTTTCTCACTTTGAAACAAAGGGGAATTAGATAACTAAATGCCTTTTGAAGTCTGACCTAAACATCCTAGGTGAAAATTTGTCAAAATCTCAAGAGATGCTACTTGTTTTCCCCCTTTTTACCCCTGTGACTTGAAAGTAGCTTCACAGAAGTCAAGAGTTAAAGTGCTTTAAGCTGGATGTGGAGAGGTGTGTTTGTCTTGGAAGAATCACAACATTTGGATTGTAAAGGTAAATTTTGCTCTCTCTCTATTTTCATCGTTCTCATCATCAAAGAATCTTGATGACTCACAGACCATAAGGAACTTATTGCTCAGACTTGTCTCTGTTGTGGACAGAAATACTTGGATTTAAATATCTAAGCAGAGGGTGTGTTTGTTTACAGGTATGCACCTGTTCAGTCCTTAAGGTTGTGGCAAAGTTCGTGATACTGGTTTCTGCAGGAAAAGTTATTCTAAACTGCTGTGGAACACAGCAATGCACAAGAGGAGGAAACATCTGCAAAATGAATTCCACAGTTTCTTATGGGAAAATATTCCAAAGTAGTATATTACACTTGAAATAAATGATTTTTTTCTCCTCTGATTATATGGGATAAAACTACTTGAAGGTGGCATTTTTGTCTAAGGATATCCTTTCTTTGGTGTACCTGTAATGATTTTTGCCCATGCTTGAAGAACCTAAATAAGATTGTCAAAACCCTTCGTAGAATAGACTTATTCAGTATTTCAAAATATATTTCTCAGCCAATAAAAACCAATACCCTACCACTTTTTTAATATATATCCTTTATAATTTGTCCCTCATTATGTATATATATATGACAGGAATTCTTTGGACCTCAGAGAGAAACTGATTTTCAGTACTCAATAAAGAAGTAATTCTATAAAGTAGTGAACAAGTAATTCAGCTGGGTACTGTGTCTAAAAATCACATCCCCTATATTTGCTTGTATTGCCTGCACGGAGAATTGGTATTTTTTGTTATTGTTGTGGTCACTCCACAATTTTACTCTCTTTGTTAGTTTCTTCATCTGTTAGGTGTGCGCTGAAGCACATAGCTGATCTGAACTTTATGTCAGTGTACTCTGCCTTCAAAATATTCATTTGTTCCTTGTGCTAGACACAGTTAAAAACACACTGAGCTGTTATACAGCAAGGTTGAGTGAGTGGGCTATTCTGTCATTTGGATGGCCTTCTTATTTTTATAAAGTCTTTATTCTTCCCTTTCCATGTTCTGAATTGTCTTGTCCAGATGACCGCTTATTGCCATTATTTCTGGTAAGATACCATGTGAATTGGATGGAGTGACTTACTGTATCATTTTCTGTCTTCTAAATATGAATTTCTGAGACTCTTGTCTCGTCGCTTGTTTAACACACCATAATCACCTGATCTGTTTAAACAAAATTTCCTCTAAAATTACTTCTCCACATTTGACACACTGTCAGTGGAGATTGTCAGATTCCGTGTTACGTCCAAGAGAACCTGAGATGTCAAGTGACTCTTCTAGAAGCAGCGCATGTCTGTTTTATGTTGCCTTTTCTTGTGTGCATTAGCAGTTCAAATACATTTCTCAAATGGCCTTCATCCATATGAACAGCTAGTTGGCTGTATTCAACTCCCATTGAGTGAGGAGAATTGTTGGCTTAGCACAAAAGAAAATAAGGACCACAAGGAAACTGACTAAGCTGATGAGGTAAGACAGTTAAGAAACTTGCAATATTTATCAAAAAAATTCCCCAGCCCACCCTTACCTCTGGTGTTATTGATGCTGTGTAGTAAAATCGTAGATTCTTGTCTTTAGTTGCTTATAAGAACTAGTGCATCTATAGAATAGAATAGAGTGTTTCAGCTGGCAGGGACCTACAATGATCATCCAGTCCAACTGCTCGAGCAATTCAGGGCTGACCAAAAGTTACAGCGTGTTATTAAGGGCATCGTCCAAATGCCTCTCAAACACTGACAGGCTTGGGGCATCGACCACCTCTCTAGGGAGGCTGTTCCAGTGTTTGACCACCCTCTCGGTAAAGAAATGCTTCCTCATGTCCAGTCTGAACCTCCCCTGGTGCAGCTTTGAACCATTCCCATGCGTCTTATCACTGGATGCCAGGGAGAAGAGATCAGTGCCTCCTTCTCCGCTTCCCCTCCTCAGGAAGCTGTAGAGAGCAAGGACGTCACCCCTCAGCCTCCTTCTCTCCAAACTAGACAAGCCCAAAGTCCTTAGCCGCTCCTCATAGGACATTCCTTCCAGCCCTTTCACCAGCTTTTTTGCCCTCCTCTGGACGCAATAGACTATAGGCTTGATTTTTTTGGAGATTACAAACTTAGTTTGCTTTTGAGGGATGACAGAAGCAAAATAGGAAGTTTTACCATCACTGGTAAATCAGTAAATTTTCCCTCAAGTTCTTTCTCATACCTATCGTTTGCATCTTCTTCCTGTGCCGTTGGTGGTGTTACTGATGTGGTCAACCATTTATTTCCTTGCCTCAGTTGTTCAACTGTCTGCCTCAAATGCCTCTGTGAAGAAGAGGCCAATGACTCAAATAGCAGACTTGTTTGTGGTTGGTAGTATTGGAGGGTTTAAAAAGTGTTTGTCCAAGTTTTGGTTGACTATGGTTGCCTCAGAGTTTGATATTACATATTTTTATATATATATATATATATATATAAAAAAATATGAGATATATGTATATGGGCTCTTCAACATCCACAAGTGTCTCAATTCTATTTTATCTGAAAGCCCAACATGCGCAAGCTATGTCAAAACATGCCACACACATTTTACCATTAATTGGTTGAAATGATCTAGTCTAATTAAATCACCTGTAAGCTGAAGAACGGGTGTGTTTATATATTAAAAAAAAAGTGGATTTAGAGAGGGAGGAAAACATTTCATGTAGTGCTAAAGCACAAGACATATTCAAAAGCATAAGCTTTCACAATCTTCTACATGACTGTTAGGAGCTAGGAGTGAGTAGTGAAGCATAATGTAGTCACATTAAAAAAAAAAAAAAAACAAAAAACAAAAAACCAAAACAAAAAAACGGTCCCCTAAACCCTAAAAGCCAACACCCCTCATCCCCAAATCCCCACTAAAATAGCCAACCTTCTATAATTTGTTCATAGTTAATGTCGCTGTTGAATTTCTCTGGTAGACTTTTTCTCATATCTTGAGATAAGTTTCATTGCAGAAGTGAGCGAGCTGACGTACTTAAGCCTGTTAAAATATGGATGTGAGCAATTTCACTCCATTAACATTTAAGTAGTGCATTGGAAGTACAGTTGTACCTTACAGGATAGTGTAACTCCAGTATCAGAGAATAGATGAATTATAAAATAAGTTTGGTGGCAAATGGTCCCTGAAAGGTATTCATTTGATCACATCTTCTTTTACATGATTCCTACACTGCTTAGGAAAGCCAGTGAAGTTATTTTTTTAGCCATCTGAGAACAGGAAGGACAGGAGTCTGCTAACCAACCTCTGTTATGCAACATGCCAGATTACAAACCAGCTGTTTAGTAGGTAAGCAGGTCTTTCCCACTTTATTATAAGACAGATAAGTGTGTGGAGATGATGGAGGTGGGAAAAGCTGATGAGATTCTTTAAAGTTTGGGAAGAGAGGAGAGGAAACAAGGAACTCCGCTGTATCTGAGTTGTACCTCAGCATCTATTACTAAAAACATTTGTTTCAAGTGAGCAGTAAGGTTTTTGGTTGGGAAGCTAGGTACTGTGTTGCAGATGCTTTGGAAAAAAAAAAAAAAAAAAAGTGTTTCTGTAGAAAGAGGGTTGTCTTTGGGAAGGATGGCCAGAGCTACGACTCATTTAACTTAGCTTTTATGATCAAGGAAAGGAAGGGAGGACCAGAGACTATGTAAGAATCCATGAAAGTCTTATCTGAGAGGAGCTTAAGGTATTATACTGATGAGTACTCTGGAAAATTCTTGAGTTTAAATTTGCATATTTTTTTTCCAGTCATTGCATGCCTGTCTTCATAAGGCAGAATGAAATAAGAACTACATACCATGCATCAGGAATTCCTTTCCCTTTTCTAGTGTAAGTCAGCATTGAAAGAGGCAACATCAAACTGAAAACATCACCTTTCTTTTCTCTGTGTAGGTCAACTTGCTCATTATGTGCAAAAACTGTGATCAGTATGTATTCCTGACAAAATGCTGTTTACATCTAAACATTAGTAAGAGAATAGGAAAGCAAATATCAAGAGCACATGAGCCAGAAGGGCGTGAAGTAATGAATAACTTAGATTTTATTTTTCCTCTAGTAACGAATTGAGATTACTTTCTCTCAGTAGGAAATGTAGAATGTGCAGGATCTGGCCCTTGTTCAGGAAGGCAACTTATTAAATGTTAATGTATCAAAGTATTTCCTCACCTACTTCATGTAATGCTTCTAAAGTGTTTGAATGGCATATTTTTCTATCTGTGAAATTATGAACTGGATGGTAAAGCAATCAAAGGTTGAAGTGTACTCTTGAGTATGCACATATCGGCCCTGCAGGGGTAGGTAGAAGTTTCATATACAAATACAGTGACTGAATTTAGTTCACAGTGTGTAAATGGACTGTTCAGAAGATTTTTGTGTTGCACCCTGATGCCCTGAAATGTATGCATGCTGTGATGCTCATTTGTTGTGCCATAGTCCTGTTGTATCCCTGAGGATTTTTCAGTGGCCTTCATCTTCAGATGAAGAAAAGCAGGATATACAAAATAAACATAGTGGGAGGTTTTCAAAATGACTAAGAAATAAATAAAGTAATCAGCATTTCACCTGCTGTACTAAATGGATGCTATTAGTAAACACTAGAGGGTAGGTTTTCAGTATATAAAGACTCCGAGTAGCAGCAATCTTTGATAATGATGGGAATTGCATGTTTAATTCCCTGCATGCCTTACTGAGAGTTAGCTAGTAGCTGTATGGGACTTAAGATCAGCTAAAGCTGTCTGCAGCTCCAAGTTTTCATTTCCCAAAGTTGTGAATACTTTTTCTTTTGGCTTATAAATCTGTAGATGCTCTGCTCTGATATTATACATGCAAATTGACTCTAACTGGATCATTTTGCGTCAGTCTGAGCTGATGAGAAAAGCCCCACGCTAACCATATGTTGTACTATCTCTGTAAAGGGAGCAATGGGATATTCTGTACTTTTCGTAGCTGTCACTGGATCTGTAGCTTTTTTCCTAAACTGTATATTTAGGCACCCAAGGAGAACTGGATTTACAGTCCTGTGTTTCCTAAGATACAGTGATTGTGATCTGAAAACAAAAGAAAAGGTTTTAGAAAGGAAAAAAAAAATCCATACAACTGTGAAGGGACAAAAAAGCCTCAATAGCTGGAAATGCATCATAAAATTAGTTTTTCCAGCTTTCATGAAAACTAAACATTTGAATTTGTTTCCTTTATCATTTTCCTTGCTCTGCTTAAATGAAGGATAAGATTATCTATGGGGATTTTTTTTCTTTTTCAACATTTATGCTAAAGATCAGTGTAGGTAGCTTCAAATAGCTTCAATAGTCTTTACTTGCTACTCCTGTTTACTTGAGAAAGCATTCCCTATAGTTTTCTCATGAAACCATGACAAGTTTTCCCCATTCCCTTGCAGTTTTGCTGTGTACAATTTTCTACCACACGTCGTTTTCTTGGCTTTCTGGTAGTTAATTTGAAATGTACTATGACTATTATCAGGCAAATAGAGATTTGCTCATTTTTCATTTAAAAATCTTGCTATGTGGTTTACATTTTATTTTATTTTATTTCATTTTTTAAGCAACTGTTGGGGTTTTGTGAAAATGAGGAAAAAAGTTGCCAGTCAGGCTTTATCAAGCTGGGTGTAAGATTATGCAGACTGTACATGAAGGTAGTAGCTATTTGTCTTCTATTTCTTGCTTTGCAGATCATGCTCAACGTTGTTGTAGCTGATCTAAGACTTCTTAAAGATTTTAAATACCTTTATTTCTGAAAAACTTGAATATACTGCCTAAGGTTTTCACAGAGGTTTAAAAAACTGTTTAAGAACAAAAAGGAATTATATGTCTCTTTTTTTCACTATGGACTTTAATATCGTAGCTAAAAAGATCATAAATTGAAATGAAATGTTAGGAAATATTTCCATAACTCATAAAAACGTTAAGAACTGTAGAGATTGAGCAAGAATTGGCATCTTTTGCTTAAATTTAAACTAGGGTTTATGGTGTAGTTAAAGCTTAAAAAAGGTGGGGGCGGATCAAGTTGAAGAGCTAGATTATATGAATTTTGGAGTGTTAATAGGATGTGAAATATTTATTGGAGTAAATATGTAGAAAAGTTGTGAGAATCAGAAAGAACCTAAGATGACCTTACTGCTGAAGATACACTTAATCCATTTTATGTGTAGAAACAATGTTTGTTTGCTAGTTCTAGCCTGTTTTCCCAGAGAAACAAGATTTTTGTAGTCACATGGTATTTCTGTCACTAGCAATTTTTAGATGTAATTTGGTCATAAGAATCTATTTGCCCATGTTTGACAGTGTCATAAAGGTCTCAAAGACAAAACCACATTAAAATAAGCATATGGATAACATGCCCAAATGAGAGAGTTGCTGTATTACTTGATTATCCAGTAAAAGTGAGATAAACATCCTAGGCTTGGAAAGAGGTTCAGTTGGAGCTTACATCTTCAGTACGCATCGAGGTCAATCAACTGCAGGGCACAAATCTATAAGATACCAGACTTCATTACAGTTCATTGGATTGCTTTGTTTGTTTGTTTGTAGGTAGGGCTTAGTAAGACTTTCCTATAAAGATGTTTACTGGTTCACAGACAGATGATGTTTCTGTCAATTGAATATCAGTTTTGTTGCCTGGCTTAGCTTTTCTTCTTAAATTAAACTATTATCTTGAAATATCAGCAGCCTTGGATTTTGGAGAGTGTAAGGGCAGGTATCCCAAGGGGAGGTGGGAGGTGGGGGGGAAAACTGGAGTAGGGCAGGGAGGAGGAGGACTTGAGGAGGAGAAGAGAGCAGTGGAAGCATACTTAATGAGACCTTTTTCTACTTTAAACACAGGTGTATAATTGCATATCTCCTATATTAGATTGTTTACAAGTGTTTAGTTTGTTACTGTATATTATCTGTTCTTTCAGTTACGTGCTGTTTCTCAGTTGGTTTGTGTTTAAGAGACATTGCGTTTACTACTTTGTGTAAAACAGAGATTTGTTCTCCTAAAATATGGCCTACTTCCCTGTTTTGGGGCCGGGGGGGGCGTGATGAGAGGCTGGGTGTTGGGGTTGGTTTTTTTGGGATGTGGTTTTGTGTGTGTGTGCATTCTCATTTGCATCTCCAGGAACAAATAATTGGTTTGTAACCATCAGAAAAAGCCAATCTCTTGGGAACAGGTTTGGGGCCAGGGTGGGAGGAGGCGAGAGGAGGGAGTTCAGTCTCCAGAATTTCAGTGCTGGCGCTCTTGGGGATGGTGATCCCTAAGCTGCTTAAATGTTAATGCAAGGAGTTCAGTAAAATGCACTTGAGGAATAACTGGGTCCAGCGTTAATGACAATAATTTGGCCTCCGGATGCTAACAAATGAAGTGTATGCTGATCAATACTGGAAGGGAAAGAATACTAATTTGTTCAAGAAATGTGAATCAGACTGCATTTTTAAGAGGATGCCTGTCAGCTGGCCACCCTTGGTTGAAAAGCCAAATTTTGCCCAAGTGGTGCTATTTTGTAAAATCTGTCAATAAAAGAACAGAAGTGGTTGATGATAGGAAGAGTAATATGGTTATAATTTATGTATGGGATCAGGAGTTTACTTGATGGGGAATCTCAGTCAAATCATCACGTAAACTAGATCATTATCAGAACTTGAAGATTTGAGTATTTTGACATCAGACATCTGTTGAATAAATAAATGTTTGCAGAAAGTTTCTTACGCAAACATCCTCCCTTCCCCCCCCCCCCCTCCAAGGAATGAGCCTGGCCTGGTTGCAACAGCCTATGCATATTACAGATAAATTTGCTAACCACCAAGACAGTCTTCTTGCTCATGATTAAGGTTGTTAAAGCTGTTTTTCTTTATGTAAATTAATATTCACTAGTTTATTAATATTTCTGCCCTGGGTGAATATTAGGTACAAGGGACTGGTTCATCTGATATAAAATGAAAATCATCATTTTGTATATATACTGGTCAAAACTTTTATGTACATTTATGTATAATAATAATAATAATAATAATACTCTCCAGACTCCCAGAACACCACCAAACAAAGGCTTTAATGAATTTGATATTTTTCTGATTAAATAATTTTACTAGAAATTTCCTTACTGGCTATAACGATGACTAGTACACTTCTTCATTGTTCTTTTGACTTCTTATTTTCCAATAACAAAAGTAGAGGAAAAAATACGAAGGCAATTTCAAATATTGAAAAGTATATTTGCATAAAGTGTTGGGTTTTTTTTTCCATCTACAGTGATGTGGCTACCTGTATTAAAATCCAAGAGGGATGAAACTGAATGAAAAAAGAAAATGTCATTTGGGAAGCACCATTTGCATTTTCAAGATTGCTTAATAAGCATTTTGCTTTAATGAGCATACTTTAGTCGTTCCATAGGAGTTTGAGAATTATTAATAGCGGTGTCATTCCCAGAGCAGTCATAAGTATTTAGATCCCTGTACTGAGTTTAATCAGTTAAAATATATATTCTCCCTAGTTTGCTGCCCCCAAAACATATTTTTCAGCTGTCAGACGAACTCTTTCTTTTTCAGTGCTGTTAATCAGCTCAGAAGAGTTAACTCTTAATTATTTAATTAAGCCTTTTTATTATAGAATATGGCATTAATTTAATTCCTAATTTAAGCTAGTTAAATAACCTTATAGACCCGATTAGGTGGATTACATTGAATAGCTGCTGTTCAAATAAATAACACAAGCCTCTGCATAAATGGCATCTAATCCCTGTAATTATGTTTTGTTAGGATTGCCTCTTAAATATTAAATATTGCCTTTTTTTTTTATGTTCACGTGACATTTACTTAAATATTCTCTAGTGGAACGCCTTCTAGAAAAAAATGCTGATAAACATTGACTGTTAAGTGTGAGTGTTCTTAGTGCATTGAGTCTGATACTCGTCCATGAATAATTTGAGATTAGCACTGTGCTCCAGAAGACACTGGATTAATGTTTAAGGAACTGATTTAGAAAAATATTTGAACATGTTCATGATTTTGAACACATATGTATACATACAGACTTCAGTTACTTATGCACGTAAATTTACACATGTGATAGTACCTTTTTGAGTGTAAGGCATATATGACCAATTTTTTAATGATAAAAAGTAAAAATATTTAGGATAAAGTCAGACCTTTCATTGCCTAGGTTTCTTTTTGCTAAATTTCCAAATTCATTCAGAGAAAAAGCCCTAAGGATTAAATCAGAACTCTTCGTTCCCGGTGATGGCAATATGTGGTACTGGTGAGTCACAGTGCATTGGATACTTCTCATTTCCACTCAGTTTAGTTTTGCCATTTTAAATAATGCTATCCAAGTATGAAAAGCCACCCTCTTTAATATCTGTTTCCTTCCCACTGTTTGTAAATAGAAATCATAGCTGTTCTTTTTTTCAAGCCTCATATGTCACTTTTGTAAACAAAAAGAGGATGGACTTACTGGGATGATAGAACACCCGTTCCCATAGTTGCTGTCTTTTAACCTACCGAACACCATGTCTAGTCTTTTCGCTTTCTGTAATGCCAATGATTTTTTTCAGCTGGTTTGCTTGCAGGGGTTTATGTTACAGAAAGAAAAAGGGAGCTTAGAAGTTGTCTGTGGAGTGCTGGTAGTTGGAGCTGTGTGAGCAGGTGGGGTCACTTAACGTGAGAGAATGTAAAAAGCAACAGGAGGAATGGTAGGCATGGCATTAGGCAGTTTGCGTCATCACAGACATGTCAACGCCTTGGTCCCTTCTTAGTCTTTTAAACTCTTCAGCTGTATGAACTTCTTTTCTGAGATAAACTTCATAGGCTGGTGCAGTAGCTGTTTGCTATTCCAGATTACCTTTGAAGCAAGCACGTCTTGACCTTGAACTGACAAAGATATTCTTATTAGTAAGAAGAGCATGTTCCTTGCTCTGTTTCTGCATAGTGATTGTGTGAAGTGTGAAAACCCTTGGGATGTTGAGTGGACAAGGCTGTGTTCTTCTGCAGTTTACCTTTCTCATCATGAAGTTGATCAGTGAGCTGTAACAGAGAGAGAGAAAAAGGATAGGAGCATAAGAGAGAGAAAATCCACTTACACAGATTAGCCTCGATACGCATTGATTTAACACAACAATAAGAGCTTTTAAGAGAGGCTATACAGCAAAACAATAGATTTTCCATTTTATTACAACCTGAAGAGAAAAAGAACTTATAAAAATAGTTATATAAATTAAATTAGATAGCCAAGAGAGAAAATTATATATAACAAGAAGAAAAAATATTGCTTTGTTTGTTTTTGAAAGAAGCAGAAGTAAATTTATGGAAATTGCTTCTATTTTCCAGCTCCACTAGCTTTCACAGAAAATTCCATTAAAGAAAGATGAAAACTAAATATATGTTTTGTATAAATGTGTGACTTTTCCAAAGATGAAGAAATTATTGGAAGAACCTGAAGTTAGATATTGCTTTTTTTCTTTTTCTTTTTCTTTTCTTTTCCTTGAGGGAGCTGGGAATTATTCAATTTGAATGTCTGCAACTTTGGTGGGTGAAATATTAGTTTCACCTACCTATTCTTATTTAGAAAAGTCTCTTGAGAAGTGCACGCTGTAGTGCCTTTTTGTGGTTACAGTATTTTGGGAAGTATCTTTTTCATTCCTTTGTTGAGCCTTGTTTTTCACAGCACCTTGGGCAAAGGCCTTGTTCCACCTTTAGTTTCCACTTTTGGTTTCTCTTAATCAGGTGTTTATTTAAGGCTCCTAAAGATGGGTTTGCATGAATACACACAGAATAGAGGAACAAAGCAAGCTGCACAATTAATCTACCTGGATTCCTATGCTGACTCGTTGGCCCCTGGCCCATACATGGCATAGCTGCCTATTAGCCAGATCTTACTTCATGGCTGGAAAGTACTGATGGTCTAAAGACTGGTAGATGGGTGAAGAAGCAGGACCGTGGCCGCTGTGCACTCCAGGGGGTTGCACAGAATGCAGTCTGCAAACCCTTCCTGCAGTGCAAGGCTTGCAAGATTTGTTGTGCTGCAACACTGCCCTGTAAAATGCTTATGCAGTAGTTGCAGCTGGGTCGGAAACACAAACAGTGAGGTGTTGATATTGTAAGACACGATATAATAAGGTTATGGTAACTCCTGCAGGTCTGCAGAATTAATCCAACCCTTGGCTGCATTATATTCATAATGGCCAGTCCAAAGGTCTGCTGGGGTAATGCAAGGGCTGTCTTCAGTCACAGGATGCTTTGGATTGGAGTCTTAATGTGTAAGGCACATTGATGTGAAAGGTTTCAGGTTTAAAAATAATAAGATTAGAGTTCTATGAAAGTACATGCCTGCCAAAGATCTAGACAGCATTTAATAGCGTGTCAACCAACTTCCCAGATTTTATCAGAAATACATTTGTTCCCTATGTAGATTTGTGTTTATCTTGTTTATGCATGATGTACATACGCAGGAGCTGAAAATGTGTATTAGAGCTTGACTCCGTCCACACTTCCACATTATTAATGCTGTTTCTGGAAGTCACAAACTAACACGTTAGTGCACCGGTAGTGTAATAGGTGGATTAACTTACTGTAGAGAACGTTGTCTGGTACTTTTAGAAATGTGTTAAATTATTTAGTTTGGAATACTCTAACTCCTAAAGAACCTTTACAATGTTCAAAGTTTCTTGACGTACTAGCTGGAAAGCATGACTTTACTTGTATTAAGCAAGTGATATATCCTAGATTTTAATATCAGTAAAATCTGATGAACATGGGAACAGACCTAATTACATGACCTTACATTTAGTAATTATGTTCTTAATACAAGAGAAAAGGCAAAGTTGGCATCACCTTTGTGTCAACTGCTTTGCCATTCTGGAACGATGTACATTTAATTAATGGGTCAGTATCACTTAGCCCCTTAAAAGAATCTCCATGTCTTCACTTTAGTTAATGACCGTCAAAAAGGTAATTGAAATGGACTCAATTTCTTTATATCAGTGTGCTTTGTTATACTTCAATTATTTTATTTCTCCTTTCCCTGAGATTACTTGTATATGCTTAAGCAATTTGAGTATAAAAGAAACAACAGAAATAGACCAATACATATTTAATTTTGACCTATAGCCTTCTTCATGGAATTCAAGTCTCTTATGCTTTCAAATTAATGGTAATTTATCTGAATGAAGAATCGTGTTAAATATGCCAGGAATGCAGTTATGACTAATCAAAGGAAAATAGTACTTTTGCAAAACTGAGGTTCCTGATTGTGCACCTTTATTTTTATGAGGGTGAAGATGTTTGTGCTCAGATACTTACATAGGCTTCTGCTTACATAATGTATATCTAATTGGATGTCCATTGAAAGGAGTAGGGTGACCAGTGCCTATCCATCCCCCTTTTAACTCATCTTTTCTTTTTTTTCTTTTAAACAAGCTAGACTCCACAAATAATTTGTACTGAAACAGATCCAAGGATAAGTTTGACGGATGTGAAGCTTTGATGATAAATCAAGCTTTAGAGACACATTCATTAAAACAGAATGGCAGGTCTACAATAATAAAAATCAAGTGTCTCAAGTGTCTCGAATGGAAACATCTACAGATGTCCTTTCCTAGAATATCTATTCACCTTTAGAGTACCCTAGATAGTTTCGCCAATCCTTTTTCCTGAGGTTGCCACACAGGTTGAACTATAAGGGCCGCAATATTTCCTTTCATTATAGTCTCTTAGTTTACAGTGCCTTGGCCTGAACTGAGGTTTGAAGTCTCTGAGGCAAGGGCTATCTTTTTGTTCTAGCGATGTCCATGAATAAAGCTCCTGATAATGGTTAAATATTACCAACAAAGCATTGAAATGCAGTCCTGCTGGAATTTAAAGTAGTTTTGTGATTGAACTCATTTATTTTAAGATTTCTGTTACAGGCTAATAGCATATTCCTCTCACCCAATCAGCCAGTCAAGAATAACTGCTCAAAGGTAATTTATACTTTAATATAGAAAACTCTGCTTGGAAGTAACGGTTTTCTTCAGCAGATGGGCAGTCTACTGATGGCTGCAAAATTCAGTCTGAAACTTGACATGTGTAAGTTTTGCTAAAGTGGAGAGGTACATGCTATGATGGCTTCACATCAGTTGAGAATTTTATCTCAATCTGAAACTCTAACAGTACTCTAACTAGAAAACATAGCACTGTCACTACAAGACTGTAAAAGCAAAATAATAATAATATTTTGTTCCTCTATACCGTGTTAAGCAGACTTTTCACTTGGTATTTGATTCATTTTCTAGTGCAACATAATTGATCAGTATGATTTCTTGTTTTATGCATATGTTTCTTGTAAACTCTATGGTATAAAACCATTATTTCATTTGGTAAAAGTACTATGGAGTTCAGTGTCTAGCAACAATACAAATGATTTAATTTGATCTGGAATGCTATTCTGCTCTGATTAAAATACTGCAACTTTCTTAACGATCTAAATTTAGAATAAGGAGTTGGAATTTGCTTATTCTATGAAGCAGACAAAGTGCTTGCAATGGGCAAGATGCTCGTACTTCTTACTTAACATTATGGTAGCTTTTGAGGGTATTATTATCAGATGAATTTGGCCATGTCAATCTTCCTTGAGATATCACTTGGTTGAAAATACTGTCTTGAGACATGTTATTCCAAAAAAAAAAAAAAAAAAAAAAAAAAAAAAAAAAAAAAAAAAAAAAAATCTGTATTGATTCTTCCCTCCAGATGATGATGATTGAATTTTCTGTATATCATTGATCAACAACAGTAAAGTTGATGTTATTATTTACGTAAATGAGAAATACAAAACATACTTCATTTTGGTTTACTTGCAGGTATATGATCATGTGATTTTGAGCTTTAAAAATCATATTTTCTGAAAAAAAACAACAGGTAAAAGACACGTCTTTTTAGTAACATTAAGCAATAAAGATGAATCCAAGTGCTTCAATGCGTTTCTTATCAGTCCTGCATAAATTCCTTCCATAGAAACAAATGGAGGTCCAGAGAGGCTAGGTCACCCGTATAATTGTGTGTTGGGTGGAATGGTGGGAGGTGGAATGGAAAAGAATTTACGCAAAGGAAAAATTAATTATTAGGAGGAAAGAAAAGGAACTTGGGTGACAGCTTTAGGGTGGTACATGTTTGCTGGGAGAGTAATCCAGTGTATTCTTTAGTTCTGGCATGTACAGTCCTAGTTAGTAAGTACATATTGATATGAAATTGGTTTGGGTTTGGGTTTTGTTTTTAAAAAAAAAAAAAAAAATTATCTCTCTTTAATTTTTTTTCCCGTTTTTCTCCTACTTTGACCTTTACAGCATGTCATATAGGTCATCTGATGATTTGAACTAATGAGTATACCAGGCAATATGTTTGTGTAAACATATGAAACCTCTTTATATTTCCTTGCTGTTTATCAATGAAATATTGTATATTTATTTTCAAGAAATTATGCATTGTTGTTGCCCAGAGTTAGAAAATTGATTCATATGGAAATTGCTCATAGAAATTTGAAAAATAAATGCTCTGACAGCATCCATATTCTTCCCAGCATTGTCAAGAATTTGGCTGGCATTTTGGTGCCAGAGAAGTACAACGTTTGTTATTGATGTGATGTTTTCAGTTCAGTGTTGAAATACGAGATTCCTTTCTGCAAGTGACAAAATTTCACTTTGTGCTCTATAGAAATAGCCGTCTTAATCCTTCTTAAAACTAATTCAATCCTTGTGGAAGATTGGTGCTTCTTTACAGCCTATTAATTGTTGCAAAAACTTTCCTGTAACTAGTTCTTTAATTCTAGTTCACTAATTTATTTTGACTGTTGTGGAACCTCTTGCACTATTTCTGTTTATTTTCCAGTGACTGAGCATTACTGAAAGTGTTGGGTAGCATAAAGTGAACTTTTGGGGTAAATAATCAAATTCTGAATTAACTGCAAATTACCTAAAAATTTAGTATTGGTGATTACATTTAAGCAGTATTAACTCACACATCAAGTAGATTAAGGCCAAATACTGGAGCAAGGGGGGCTCAGCTCTGGTGACTAATGACAGTTTAGCTTTACAATTGACTTGTCACTTATTATCCTGATGTTCGCTGGAAGAGAGGAGATAAGTTTGCGTCATATTAATTACCTCAGTTTCCCTTTTCTTTCAACATGGATGGTGGAAGTAGAAGGGAAATACACAGTCCTTCAATACTTTATTGGTTAGAGTAATAGAATGTTTATGGTAGAAATGTTAGAAAATCCCTGGATTTGAGGAGAATCCCTTGAAAAAATGAAAGTTGGGAAATTGATGAGGCAAAGTAGCTGAAAAGTCCTGAAAGAAAAGTTTTTTCTCTTTCTCTGGTGAAAGAAAAGGTGTTTGGTTTCTCTTAACCTTTTGACATCATGAAGACAGGGAATGAAGTTCGTCTCTCCTTCAAGTCTGATTGAATTGAATTGATTTATGCTAGTGGTTATTGAAGAAAACTTCTAACTGGGCCTGGCAGTATCTTAACTCTTTCTTATCAGTATGCAGATGATGATCACAAACTGTGCTTGTGCTTTCCAAAACTGCCTTTTCACTAGGGCTTGCCAGAAATTGTAAGCGAGTCAGCGCTCAAGTTGGACAGAATCAAGGCAGCCCCCAGACTAGCAGTCCAGAAGCAGCAGAAAGTAATGACCAGTATTGGGCATGTTCAGTAGTTGGGAGTGTTTGTCTTTTTTGTTGTTTGTTTTTTTTTTTTTTAAATCTAGATTGATATTATTAAAAAAAAAAAAAGCGCCAGAAATGATGACTCCGTATCCCTATTAAGCAAATCTGTATCATATCCTAAAACAAGGACAGCCTGATTCTCAGAGGAACTAAGAACGTGCAGATCCTTTCTAAGGACATTTGATTTCTGTGGTCAATTTTCATGCAGCACATGGAGTCAGGACTTAACAGATCTATGGCTTCAAAACATTAATACTTTGTATCTTAAAAACTCGAGACTGTTTGTGAATCTGATTTTGCATCAGCTCCATAAGGTAATGCTTCCATTTCCCAGGAAGATAAATTCCAGCAAACAGAAGTGACTTGTCCATAGCTTAAAAAAAAATATTGTTGGAAGGGCCAGTGATAAATTCTGGATCTCCCGATTCTCAGCACTAATACCTCATTTGAGTGCGTGCACATAAAAACAAGAAAAAAATCTTGCAAATGCATAAATGTATTTAATCATAGCTTTTATGCCTATGCAGAATGATCCTTTACATACACCCTTTTGTGAAAGCAAAAAGTTGCGAATAGTGTCATAAGAGCTTTGTGTTTTATGTTACCTTGCATATGGATATCTGAAAGCGTTTTACAAATATTAGCGAATTACTTCTCTTCTGCGTACTGTGGACACCTGCCTTATGCAGATGGACAATAAAGGTGCACACAGTGTTGATGAAATGTTAAAATTCTCAGAGCAGGAGTAGAGGAAAACCAAGGAAGGAAGAGACATCTGATGCTGTGCTGAGCTATAATCAGAGAACTTTTCTTCTTTTCTGCAGAAGATGAGAAGCTAAAAAAAGTCTGCAGTGTTTTGAGACTTGGTAGAGACGTTGAAAGTAATGAATGAGGAAATCCCTAGCTGGCAACCTAAGCCCAATCATTAGTCTGAAGATATTACACAGACACAGTTGATTAGTCTGTTGTGCTGCACTGTCTGGAAGAAGTTAAAGTATAAAATGGCAGTCATTTCTATCCCCTGTGAGAATGCAGCCCCTTCTGCAGCTTTCAGATGTTAGACCATTTTTTAATTAATTTTTCTTACTGCTCTATTTTTTTCTTTTTGCTTTAAAATTTTCTATTAACTTTAATTAACTTTACCAGCCTTGCAAACTTGTTTGTAAATCAGCTGAAGGCATGCTGGTTCAGAGAGCAGGCTTCCTCCAACTTGGATATGTACAGATCAGTAGTTCTGACACAGATTATTGCTAAGGGCTCTCTCTATAAGATGTGAATATCCTAGGCCTGCACCAGGAAAAAAACAAACCAAAACAAAACCAAAAAAAGCCCTAAAACCAGTGGTTTTCCCGCCAGCACAAGGAGAAAGTCTGTGGATATCTACATAGCTCCCTGGGTAGCGTTAGTGGTGGTCCTGCTTTAGCGCTTGTTGAGATCAAAGTATTGAACTTTGGGGAATGGAGGAAGGACATGGAGACGTGAGGAGATCAGAGCCTAAAGAAGTCAGTCTGCCTATTTATTTTGGCACGAGAGGAGGAGGAGGGTTTGTTGTTGGTTTGGGGTTTTGGGGTTTTTTTGTTTGTTTGGATTTTTTCCCAGTGGTAAAAAATCCATGGACATCTCAAGTACATTATGTTTGTGAATAAGAATAGGAGCTCAGTATCACTGAGGTCCTCCTTCAGGGAACAGCTTTCACTCACTAGCAGCTGCAGTGAGAGTTGGGACCGGCTACGTATAGGAGCATCGTCACCATTCTGGGAGCCGTGGGTACGGTACTGCACAAATGCCAAGCCATTCCACATCCTATTTACTGAGACTGGATTCACAGTGTGTGCAACGCAGAGCTGCCCTGCGAGGTTCAGATCAGTTGCCTGCGAGAGATCCTTCTGTCCTGGAGGCTGCGGCCCGGAGTCCTGCCCCAGTCATTACTGCAGCAACAGGATCTTCTGGCTGTTGTCCAGGTGCCATGTAGCACACCTTTTGTACTTCTACCAGTTGAAGCAGCTTGGGACGGAGGGGGCATTCATTTTTTGCAGACCCAGCAGTACCCCAGGCTTCCTCCTGGCATAAACAGAAGTGTAAATTGGGCAAAGGTGACTTAACTCTCAGGCTGTGAGCTCTTTGGAGCGAGACTGGGATGTGCAGACTCTGACACAAGGGCACTTTGGCCTGGTTGGAGCCCAGGCACGGTCACAAATACAAATGTGTGTTAAAACCTGTGTGAAGTTTTCAAAAGTTCATCACTGCCGCTGGAGCTTCATGTTGATGAGGCAGACCTGGGTACACGCTGATTTCCAGTAGGAAAAGTGAAGCGCTTTACTGTAACTTTTGCTAGTCTCTTATGTTTTCCCAAGACAAATTGCCAAGAACTGTTCAAATTATCACTTTGTTACATGCGTGGTGAATACTTCTCCAGCAAACCAAGCAGCATGACACAGCATTCCCTTGACAAACTTACAAGTTTGGCTGAGCTATGTTGATATGAATCTAATTTTCAATTTGCAACAGTTTACTGTCCTTGGGCTGATGGTTTCAGGGCAGATCACACTCCAGAAAAAATCCTAAGTGAGGGCAATTTAAGCAGCCATTTAAAAAATCTAAGCAGCAGTCAATAAAACAGAAACTACACTGACTTTTCAGGAACTTTTTCTTTTTTTCTTTTTTTTTTTCTTGAGCGCTTTGCCTGTTTTGAGATAAAAGTTGACTCTTACAGACAAATAGCAAAATGTCAATATGGGTTTCTAGGATAAAACTTTGAATAATTGGTACAGCGTTACAACGGCTTTTTTATTAACCACCACTCATATGACTTGCAATATTATTTACTTCATAGGTTGTGTGTTTCATAAAAAGCTGTGCAGCTGTGTATGGCACACGAAAGGATGATGATATGCATACAATACTTAGTGGCAGAAAAGAAAAACAAAATACATATTTCCTTTGTAATCCTAGTGGAGCACTTTTTTTTACAAAGCATCAGGGAGCATATATTCACAATGTGTATTACAGAAGCTACATTTCCCATTAATTATTTTGTAACTGAGTTTCTTTCAACATCAGACATAAAAGTGAAGGGCTTTTTGTTTTTGCATTAATTGGTGTCTTTGTGATAAAGCACTTTTTGCTCCTGTGGCTGATAAAATAATCAGCATTAGTGTATGTATGCGAATATTCCCTTAGGGTTCACTTCAAAGACTATAAATGAGGCAGATTTTCATACGCATGAAGAATTGGTTTAGAACTGTGTGACATGTTGTTTGATAAACACTTCTGAGGCATACCTTATAGTATGCAATGTACAAACAAAGTAGTATGTCCTTTTAAATTAGAATTATTTTTTTAATCAGAAAAGCATTTTATCATCAGTACATCACAGTGGAAGATTATTACAGCCTAGGCATTTCAGAGCTTCTGCAGGTTGGTATATTCTGTTTATTTTCAGAATGCAAAGATGTGATTTTAATTTTTTTCTAAACTCAGAGGTATGGATTGTAGATCACATATGTATACTCCTCCTTATACCCAGGGGAGCTTCATTGTGGATTGAGATGAGAATGGAGCTAAACCTGGCATCCTGTGCCAACGCCCCCTGTGACGTATAATCTCAGAAATATCTGTCTGGCATCATTGTTTTGAAAATGAGTATTTATGCTTTTAAAATGTGCCTTTGTATTTATGATTTTGGTAATCAGCCTGAACTTTGCATACAGAAGACCATTAATAAAAAATATTTGGGCCTTCAATACATGGACAAATGTGACTTGGGTTGTTTGGAGATAGATGAAAACTTTCACTGATGCTCTTAATCACCTAGTACAAAGTTAAGTGTTGATAGATGTTGCTAGTGCAGTAACATGTAGCAATTGTAGTTACACTGAAACAAAAATCACATGGGATTATGTTAATCAGAAAAAGGATTAACTATCAGCAATCCTTTGCCCTTACAGCATTTGCAGAACTTTTGGTAAGATCGTTAGGGAATTTGTAGAAAAAACCCAACTGAGATTATCTGCTGCATCTAAAGCCTTACACTTTGCTCCTTAAAAGCCCATTTTATTATGGAACTAATGCAGAGCTCGAGGTGCAAAGGAGTGCAAAAGGACACTAAGAAAAGCTACCTGCTTGCAGCATGGACTTTTTTATCTGCAAAATAGTGACAAGAATTAGGCCTTTTTTTAATTTTTTTTTTTTTTTTTTTTTAAGGATATAATTTTTTTAAGGAGAGGAGACACGACCAAATCATGAGGCTCTTCCTGAGCACACCAGTGGAACATACAACTACTTCTAGGTTAGGACTTTTATTTGTGTACCTACAACTTTGCATGTACAAGTTCCTCCTTGTTCATTACAGCAAAGGGATTTTTGATGGTAGGATTACTACCTGCTGACCATTTGTGTAATTTAATCTTGTTGAATTCCTGTATATGCTATGTGTTGATTGCTTTTCTCAATTTGAGCATGGCAGGAAGAAGGAAACCAAATTCTGAGTATCTGGCCAAGACTTGGATTCACATTTGTGCTCTTCCACATTATTCTTTTACAATCTTGATCAAATCATTTATTTACTTTGTATCTCACTCTAAATTTATAGTGCTCGTTGGAATGAAAATCCAGCAGGGGATTTTTGTTTCTGTACTACCTGGAGAGATGGTACATCAGTTAAAGTGTACTTTATTATAGTGTCTGTAGTATCAGTTATCACGTGTCTCTCTTTCTCATGAGAGTGCTTTGATTTCTGCAGATCTTGGTATAGTGTTTGTAACTGATAGGTTTTTTTCAATCAATCTTGATGTCTCCTCTTTTGAAGACATGACCAAAGTAACTTGTTTGGTATATACTGATTGACATTTTGCATGAAAATTCATAGATTGTGTTCTTGTTTCATTAGGCCTTTGTCATTTTCTTCTCTGCTCCTGCCGTGTAATGTAATGTCACTGAGGATGAGTTTGATTCCTGTCACTTCTGTTAGCAGTACATGTACCGATTTCTGAAACAGTTTTGGTTCCAAAGGGTATCTAAACTTGAAGGGATGTTTTTTCAAATAATGCTAAAATAGTTAGTTTGGTGTTTTGCTGTTATTTATAATCAATTGCAAGTATGTGATGTGCACTGGTGACAGAAAGCCTATACGTGACAGAATTTGAGGCTGATAGGTTTTCATGTTCCGTTACTGCTTCTTTGTTTGAACCTGGGGTTCTGCGAATATGTGAAGTGCCTGGCTGTTTTCTTTTACAGTCTAATTGCTGAGCTAATCCATCCTGATAATCCTTCCATCTTTTTAACGCTGCTGAACTGTGCCATACTGTGGAATTCTTTATCTGCCTTAGACCTTCTTGTTAATCTTGAGAGCATGATCCCCAGTACATCTCAATCATACGGTATTTACACTCTATATAATATCCCAGAAGACATGCTATGCATTCAAACATGTCAAAGCAGCCTATTCTAGTCTCTCCCTCCTTAATTTTCTGTGCTGTGACATACCCTGTGATAAACTCCAGTGATATTAGGACTTTTTATCAATTTAGCAAGCTTTTAATTCCTGTTTGGGTTTTTTTTGTTGTTGTTGTTGCAGTATTTTACTATTTAGAAAAAGATGAATATATTTCAACATTTTGAGCTTTGTGCCAGAATTTTACATTTAATTTCTCTCTTTTTGTAAAGAGTGTAGGGGGAAGATACCCAGTGAGGCTTCTCATGGCTCTCTTTCTCACAGCTCTTTCTGTAAGGTTAAGTAGCTGCACCTTATCAGTGCTGGGCTTGAGCATAGGCAGCGAAACTCTTAATAAGGGGCTTGACAGTGAGGGTGCAGTTTGCCTCATCTCCAGGTCATTGATAAAGCTATTACACAGGATAGGTCCCAAGATGGACCCCTGAGGAACCCAACTTCTAGGTACAGCATGACCCATTAATCACTACTCTTTGTTGATTTCAGTGGGAATCCTTTGTGAATGATTTCACATTTAGCAGGGAGAAGACTTCAAAGTCTGGACAAAAGAAATTTCCCTTACATTTGAAGAGATTTTTGTGGCAAAATGGAGTCTATAAAAAGGAAGGGCTTTTCATCATCTTTTCACCTGGAATTACTTTTACTCTACTTCTTACAATATATTGCAATCCTTTCAATAAATGCTCAGCAATTAGACTCTTAACATTGCTGCCCGGTGTTCTGCGTGCACCTTATAAAAAAGGGGTTCATCTAAATGAAAAGGCAGTTTAAGGCAGAATTAGGGTACTCTTAAGTGTTTTGGGCTCAGTTGAAATTACTTAAGCTACTTTGGGCAGCCTCCAGCCATTGCAGTACATGTAAGAAAAAAAAATATGCTCTCTTAGTACTACATGATGAACAATTAAGCCTAAGAGACTATGATTGTCCACCTATGAAAGTGGTTTTTTCAGTTTCAAAGGATTGACGTGATGATTTACACAAATTTGTATTTCTGCTTATTGGTGTATTCAGAATTTCATTCTCAAATGCTGTGTTTATTATCTCTTCTTTACTACGTTCAGCTCAGGAGTCCTTTGCTAGTGATGGAGTAGAGTTGGTCTGGAGGAACAGTAATATACAGCACGAGTGGCTGGTCATCTTTGTTTGCCAGAATGGGGACTGGTGAACACAGCTACAAACGATGCTTTACTGGCATTACTGAATGGAACAGGGCCAGTGCACCTGGGACTTGCTGTAATTCATTGGTGAATTACTTTGGTTCCCCTGGCCGGAGTACGTTGTCTTGAAGCCTCTAAGTTCCTTTACGCAATAGGGCTGATTACATTAGGGCATTAGAGGGACAGAAATTGGTTCTGTTTTTATAAAGTACTCTCTGTTCTGAGATGTGAATTTATGACAGAATATAAGTGTACGAATTCGATTGCAAGTTCAACACAAAATTTCTTGATGTCTCTAGTTCTCAGTCTCAAATGTAGATGGAAATGGACACTCATAATTGCTGATGCAATTTAAGCAACTCGAACAGGATTGGAGTCAGTGAGAGGGTAATGTGAGTTGTGCTGATGCCCTTGGACTTTGACCACTACACTGTGGTCTGTCTGCAAGGTCTAACCCAAACATTACTCCTGCAGTACTGCCTGATAGCCCTAGACTTTGTGCAGTTCATCTAGCCAAAGCATTGCATCCCTTCTGTTTGGAGTGTCCTGGAACTCTGCCGCTGGGTGGGAGGGAACTGGAACAAGCACACAGATCATCTCAGCACCTGTCCCCTTCTGTTCACCACTGAGAGGGCCATCTTCTGTCTTTTCTTGACCTGGCACTTTTATTTGTTTCTCTGGTATTGCCTTTTGTATAGGAGAGAGCTCCATGGAAAAATGTGGAGTCACGAGGAAACCATCTTACCTTCCTTCAGCTGCTACCTCGAGACTATCGTTTCCCAGGATCTGCCTAGTAAATTGAAACCTGATAATGGGTAGGCAAATGGAAGAGAGTAGTCTCTGCTTTTGGTACTTGAGGATTCTGCACACCCTATGCTTTGTTTTGCCATACTTATCTCATTTGCTTTTCTTCTTTGCCTCTCATTTCATGTTTTCTATTCAATATCATCAGTACAAAGTCTTTGGGAGAGGGATGTTGCATTCAGTCTGTTCCAGTGAGAAGGAACTCAACCTGGTTAAGGTCGCTGGATGCTTAAAAAAAAGACGTGTAAACAATAGGAATGTTAACAATAATAAAACTTATGGTGTAGAAGAATAGCAGAGCATCTGCTTGGGAGCACTGGTAGAGAAATTATGCCAGTTTTCTCTGTAAGGACTATGTAATACTGCTTTCCCCAGGGAAAGGTTCTGCCTAAAAAAAAATCTCAAACACTTCAATATATAATTTATTCCGCAGTTCAGGTGCCACTGTTAATTTTACTTGCTGGCAGTCCTTTTTGTAGCAATTACTATTGCTATAGCAGATTTCTCTATATCGCTTTTATCTGTTCTTGATACTGAAGCTTTGAAAGTGAGTGCCAATAATGTTACATATGAAGTCTGATATGAGCTTCCTCCCTCTTGGAGCTCTGTTCTCATTCTTGGTAAGTGCAGATACTGAAGTTTCTTGTATGTTCTCCTTAATTCCATCACTTTCCTTCACTAATCTAAATTTCTCTCACGTTCCTTGTACTCGCTTCTCCCTTTAATTTTGCTCTTTTTGGCTCTCCTCTTTTACTGTAAAGGTCTACTTTGTTGCTCATTTCATGCACAAAGAAGCAAACACCAGCCTTTAAAAACAACAGCACTTTCCTCTATCCCAGTTAACTCTCTAGCTATATCCCCAGCATCCCACATTTCTCCCTTTTGTAGTTAAGCTGAATTGACGTATGTGCTCTGAAGCACCTTTCCTCAGATTTTATCCTTGGCCCTCTCTATTCAGTGGTTTCATTTCCTGAGATGAAGTTTTGCTAAAGTAATCTTTAACTCCTTCCAAACCAAGTGTGGTCCTCCATGACCTGTCAGTCACTTTGAGCACAACTGACTGTTCTTTCTTTGTTTCCAAATCTTTTTTCTTCTGGTTCTCTGCTACACCTACAGCCAGTCTTGATAGATCCTTTGGAGGACAAGGAAATTCCCTTTAATGTCCCTTCCAGCTTTCTGTGGCACTCTCATTGGTGCATCTATGTTTTCTGTCTTCGTTTCTCCACTCTTTTTTCCTCTTGGGGTAATTTTATTTACAAACACAAATTAGAGGAAGATCTGTTTTTCTCCTGTCCAAATGGTATTAGTCTGTCCCTGACATCTCCAGCTGGAGATCTCTTATCCTTGAACTTACTATGTTTCAGGGAGGGATTGTACTTCTGTTTGCCTCATGAGCCTTTTTTACTGTTTCTGATCTTAGTCATGTGAACTTCGGCAATGCTTCTGTGAATCTGATTTCCTTGTTGACTCAGACATGTCTCGGAAGCCTTGGGTTTCCCAGACTATGGCTAAATTTTGCAGGCAGTTTCCACATAGTGTGTGCGAAGTAGTGTAATGCTTACTCCTTGATACTAAACTCCAGTCTGGGCTCTTACCTAACAACTTGATTATTATCACGGTCACTTCCCTGAATTTGACTGTTTGACTTACTTCACTGTGATCGCTCTAGGATGTTGCTGCAGAGAACATTGATTGTTTTGATTATCTACTTTTTCTGTATATCTCTCCACTGATTATCTTCTTCCATCTTTGATTAGCAGTTTGATACTTTCAGTGCCCTTCAGGGACCATCCCCAGTCTGTCATGTATCAATGATCTCTTAATCTCTCTCTCTCTCAATCTCTTCCCTGCCCCCCCCCCCCATAAAACCACCTTTCATAACTCTTACTATTTTCAGTTGTGAATATTCATGTTTCTCCTTTGCTTTAGAAAGACCTCTTTATGGATTTTCAGAACAAACTCCTTCAAATCCTACCACAAAATTCCTATTTTTGTCAGCAAAACAGGTTGCTGATCCTGTATGAATGTGGATGAATGTTTTTTCGTAGTTTGCTCATAGCTCCCTAAATGTTATCTTCATTTGAACTGTCAGAATTTTTGTGTGTAGAGGGTGGCTTTTTTTTTTTTTAGGTAACACCACCGTTTTTTGACATGATTTTGAAATGCTTTATAGAATGGTTGCTATTAAAACTTGTACAACCCACTTACAAATGTAATAACAGTTAATGTACAATTGTTTTTTCACAACATATCAAATGCATCACATAATCATTGATTTATAAAGGCAATTGCTGTTAACCATTTATTATTATTAATAATAAGCTATTTAGAATTGCTGCTTTATTTTAAAGTATTCTTCGCTCCTCTCTGCCACTCTAGTCTGCTGTACTATTTCAGATAAGAAAAGCCATTACAAAAAATACAGCAGCTTTTCTTAGTAAAGGCACATATTTCACCTGCAGTTTTCAACAAAGACATCATTTTTAAATGTCCTACATAATTTTAACACCTGCACACTTTTATATAAGTGTTGTAACACAACATATGGAATTAAGTAAAAGATGCTCAAACATCCTTAGTTTCTTTGTTTTTGTTTATAGCTTTGCATGTACTTCCTCAACATTGCATTATTAAATATATTTGTAAAATTAATGTTACAAAATTCATCTCTTCAGCAGAAGGACCACTTGGTGTGACTAGATAACGCATACCCTTTGGCGAAGGGGGGAGGGTTATTTTGCTTTGCTTAGCTTTGATAATATGCACATATTCACCAACAGTAAGGACTTGTTGGTACAAGATTTGCGAATATACCTGCAATACGGTGTGGTTCTAAAGTTTTACATGTTCTTCCTTTTTATTGCAGTTAATCCTCCTTGTTCTCTTGCTCATCAACTTGTCTGTTGGCTACTGCTGATGTTTGCATAGTACTTAATAAAAAGGGGACAGGAGAGGAAAAAGGCATTGTTTCTCACTTTTTCAGTTGGTTTATTTGGTACTTTTGAATCTTTATTTTCCAGCCACTGACAAGTAGAATTTTTTGTTACCTTTGAGAGAGACAAGTGTCTGTTGCTTATAGTTTGATGCTTAGTCAGAACCTTCCCAAACCCCAGCACATTTATTCTGAACCTATACATGCAAAAAAAGTGCCTTAAGATACTTGTATCAGCTGATCTGTTTGAATGCTTGTCGTGGTTTAACCCCAGCCGGCAATGAAGCCCCACACAGCCGCTTCCTCCCTCCCCCTGGTGGGATGGGGGAGAGAATCGGAAGGGTAAGAGTGAGAAAACTCGTGTGTTGAGGTAAAGACAGTTTAATAGCTAAAGCAAAAGCCACGCACGCAGGCAAAGCAAAACAAGGAATTCATTCTCCACTTCCCATGGGCAGGCAGGTGTTCAACCATCTCCAGGAAAGCAGGGCTCCATCGCGCATAGCAGGTTTTTGGGAAGACAAACGCCATCACTCCGAATGTCTCCCTCCCTCTTCTTTCTTCTTCCCTCCAGCTATATATGCTGAGCATGACGTCATACGGTCTGGAACATCCCTCTGGCCAGTTGGGGTCAGCTGTCCCCGCTGTGTCCCCTCCCAACTCCTTGTGCCCCCCCAGCCACTGGCTGGTGGGGTGGGGTGAGGAGCAGAAAAGCCCTTGGCTCTGTGTGAGCACTGCTCAGCAGTAACCAAAACATCCCTGGGTTATCAACACCGTTTCCGGCACAAATCCAAAACACAGCCCCATACCAGCTACTGTGAAGAAGATTAACACTATCCCAGCCAAAACCAGCACAGTACTGCAAGTATAATGCCAGAAATCTGCTTTCGGATATCAAGCCTTTTATCGTAGTAGTTGAAAATAAGGTTCACAGAGTAACTTGGTTGTTTTTGGGGGGCAATGGTGTTCAGCTTGGAAAGGTATTTGGATGATAGAAGTTAATCATTTGGGGCATAAAGGGCTAAAAGCATCCGAGAATGACACATTGTATTAACCTCTGAATAGTTCCACTTTTTGTTTAACAGTGTTGTATCTAGTTAATATGTCAGTCTTCTAGTTTTGGTTTGGGAAAGAATATTACTGACGGTCAGAGGGTATTCTCCAATCTTATTTAGACCCTAGCATCGTCTGTGGAAGCTGTTGTTTTCTGGTAGATGCACTCACATATACCTGCCTGCATGGGAAGGATTGATGATTCAGTCTTGCTTCATATGTCATAGATCATCAGCATCCACTAAACGTTGGTTGCAGAAGGAGCAGGATTAAACTGTTTGAATGTTGAATGTTCACAGACACTTGGTTCTCAAGGTCATTGTTGCATACGGTTGCCTTCAAATAATTCATAGTAGTTACTTGCTCATTTGCTGTATGTGGATTTTTTTTTTTTTTCCACCAAAGAAAGCTCTTTTGAGAGAACTTTTATCAGCAAAGTAGGAAATTATCTGGTGAATATTAATAAGCATGTCTAGTGCCTGATGCTTGAAAGTAAAGCTTTAAGTGTTTGATCCTTAGCTGCACTGCAGTCAGCTTGAGCCACTCAAGTAGATATCATGAGTGAAACAGAGAAGGAGAAGGAGAAGCAAGAAAGGGGTTATTTGGGATCATTACTTGAAACAAGTGGCTTCTCATGCTGGAAATGAAATGTTTAGTTCTCTGTTTGTGAATGATTGAAGATCCAACCTCTTTATTCCTTAGAGCACAATGTGTCTGCCACAAGGTAAGATGCAACCCTGGTATGAGGGCCTTGACTCCTGACTTTTCATGCCACATAACTCTCAGTCATATAGCCAGTTTGGCTATCCTGACAGGAGGAGGGAGAGGCCTCCATTTCCATGATTATGAAGATCCTGTGTTTCTGACCACATAGGGGGAAGGAAAAAAAATGCAGCTTTTCTACCGGCTTATGAATAGAATGGGAATGAGACGGGCTTTGCAGCAACTCTTTATCCTGTGCACAGCTGGGGCGGCTGGCTCCCATTCCCACAATGCCTATTCAGGGCACTGCGCTCGATCCTCAGCATGGTGCAGGGATGGGTGAATTTCACCTTGAAAGCTTTAAGGTTAGTATCTGGCATCTGTGATTACATTTGCAATTCAAGTTAGTCTATTTTCTGCTTTTTAGCTTTTATTCAACTGAATTTAGTGCTTGTGAAAGATGTTGGATTGTTATTTCTGGAGACTGAAATCTTTCATTTATCCATGTAACAGATACACCTTAAGCAGTGGTAATGTAATCCTCCCCCTGTCCAACACTACCCCTTCCCGTGTTCCTGATGCTGAAGAACTATTTCTTAGGAGTGAGAATAATGGTCAGTTTTCACGTAGCTGTAGCAGTATTAATGACTAGCTTTGTATGGATGAATTTAAGACAAATCTGGACCTATCCATATTATGGACTGCTAGCAAATAAACGATGGTCACCATCACCTGGTAGAATCAATAGTGATTTAAAATGTTCGGCATTATATCTGGGATAATACAAATTGGTGGGGTACAGAATATCTGTGTCTAAACTTGACTTTGTGAATATCTCAGAAGCTAAGTAGTGTATCTCAAGGTATTGAAAAAAATAGCACATCAGCACGGGTGTTTCTTTGGGTTTTCACAGACACATACTCCTAGCATATAATGCAGTGCCATCCAGATTAAAAAAAAAATTAGTGGAACAGTAAATCTATTATCAGAATCATTTAAAGATCATTCCTATAGTAAAGTCAAATTCATATGTTGAGAAACAGAAAGTCTGTTTGTAATATGGGAATAACAGAATATGATGATGTTGTCTGAGAAAGGGGATTTACTCACAGGGCTGAAGTATGGAGGTGGTCAGTGATGTGATACCTCAGCTAAGCATCTGCCAACTTGAAGCTGAAATTCCTGGTTCCTGTTAGGAGTTGTGTTAAAATAAGGACAGACAGTTGAATGCTAACTGCACAATTCTTGTGCAAAAAGTTTCCTAAGACCCCCATCTGAAGTACAAAGTGCTGTGTACATTTTAAGTCATTCCAGCTACTTGAGATTTCGATGAATTGTTCGGTGATATCAGGAGAATATTCTCTGTTCTCAGGTTTCTAGGATGGAGCATGGTATAATGACAGATTCATTGGGCTAGAGAGACAGTGAACATAACCATGCATCTCTAAATTAGGAAACGCAGCTGAAAGCTGAGTCTTGGGTATCTCTTCCTAATTCAAGAAATTATGAACAAGGTAGTCTATAAAGTATCTCAGAGTCCTTGGAGTAGGAATAAGTTAAGAATCATGTTCACTCGCTGATCCTTAAGAAATAAAAACATCAGGTACCAAATGGAACATTTCCTAGAGGTGTTTCTAGAGCACTGCTTCATCTCCCTCTATAATTCATATACATATCTATTTATACTAGTATATATACACACTGAAGGTTAACCCATACACTAAAAGTAAGTACAGTTTTCTGAGTGTTTCTACAGGTGTATTTGAATCCTTTCTTCAGAGAGAGGGGATTAAATCTAAGTGTCTCACATCTTTGGTGGGTTAACTGGTCTATAAATAAAAAGGGGATACTGTATCCTTCAGCCATATTTGTAAGGAATCAGAATTCCACTGCATTTCGGCTGTATTTGTTGTACAGGATGCATAGAAGGCTGTTTTTTGACCTTGCTGGGAGGTAAGCATGAAATAAATGTCAAGTTCCTCAGCTGTGTCAAGTCCTGAGGCACTATTAGTCTTCTCCACCAGAATTTTGGGAATCATAAAGAACCTGAGTTTTGAAAGCTGATAGGCCTATGAAGTTTAGATCTTTCTAGGTTAATGTAAGTGTATGGAGATCACAATTTTAAATTTGTGAGCCATCTGTAAATCTCACTTTCAGACTTAATGTATGGATTTGGATTTTAAACTGCCTATCTTAGTCAAATGAATGTGAACTTCACTAAAACCTGGAAGCTAAAAGTGTGAAATATGATATAAGCTCAGAATAGGAAGGCTGAGTTACTTTGCTGTTCAATATTACTGAGCGTAGTGCTAGACTACTGTTTTCAGATTCTCTTTTCAGCCCAGAATTTTGAAAGACTTGTGGAAAAGTTGAGAAAGATTTCAGAAAAAAAGCTACAAGAATGAATCTTTCTAGAAAGAAAAAGTTTCGTGCAGAAAGAAAACTTTGAAGCTAAGTTACTGAAATTAAGGTATAGGGATGACTTGAGTACTGTTTACAAGTATGTTTATGGGGATGAGATATCCAGCAGCAAGTAATTCTTCACGGCACAGGAAAAATAATGGAAGATCCAGCTTGAAGTTGAAGCAAGGTAAATTAAAATTAGAATTAAATGCATGTTTTTAACTTAAAGTACTTCAGCTATTGAAAGCTTTTTTGAGGATGTGGTGAGGTCTCTAGATTTAATTTATTATTTGAAGTCTGTAAATTTAAGACTGCATGTCTTTCCAGAGGTGAGTTCTAGATCAAACAGAATTTTACAGGCTGGATATAAAGGTTACCATAGGCTCTTTGGTTTGTCATGCAGTAAATAGTTCTAAATTCAGCTAACAGCAAGCTATTGCAGGCAAAACTATTGGTAAACTACTACTTGACACTTTACATTTAGTGAGCTATTAAAGATGATGCTGGAAAATGCTAATTCCCTTTCTCCCAACATCAGCATGCTAGGTGTGTGTGTAAGCAGCTCTGCTGTGGTGCGTGTGAGATGCTAATTGTTCTCTCATGGGAACCCAATTCCCCCTTATTTTTAACTCCCTAGTGTGGCGTTTTACTCATAGAAGAGATAAGCCCTCAAACTCTAGTGAGATGAGTAGGGAGCCCTTACTAACTTGATTATACACAGCAGGAAAAAAAAATCGCCACTTAGTGATCCCTGGCTTTTGCATTGTCTATAGTACCAAGCCAGAGAGAAGAAAAGCTGCTTTTCCCCAACTGTCTCTGAACACTGAAATTATTTCAGCTAAGCTATCCAGGCAGCTGTAAGAGTTGAGACAGTCTTTTCCAGGTTCAACTAATCTATGGCATATAGACTTCCACTTAAAAGCTGTTGATTGGTATTGTTTTGGTAGAACTGTAGTTTATTAGTTATGTATTTAATTTTACATAAATATTTTCTCCTCTATCTATTCATACCATATGCCCCGTTTAATGTTTTAAAATGTTTTTTGTTTTGTAGCAGAACAAAGCAATTCCATGAGATTTAAGCAATCCAGAAATACTCATGAACAGTAACTGCTCATTTCAACCCACAGACAGAAAATTGCTGAGTTGTGTTATGAGAGTAATAGATACTTTCCACTGAAATCAGGATCGCTCTGTGAACAAATACCAGAAAGAATAAATTTGCATTGATTACAATTAGTGTCAAACTGATATCCTAGAAAACGTAATCTTAATTACAGTGCCAATTTAGGATATGCTTAAGCACATGCTTAAGTATAATTAAGCATATGCTTAGTCCTTCATTGATTTGGGGCCTCTTCGCTGAAATATATGCACAGGGTTGGCAGCCTCACTGGTAAATACTGCAAAGTACATGACTGCTGGGCTCAGATTCTGATTTGTTTTAGTTTTAGAAGAGAAACTGTAATTCATTATGCATTTACTTAGTCAAAGGTTGCAGTTCCTGCTGGCAGTGAGTGTGTCTAAAACACGAACATAAGCACATTAGGCATTACCTTAAGTTTAAAATAAATAAATAAATAAATAAATTCTCTGGATATTTAAATAGGTCGACACTAATTTTCTTCTGTAGAGGGCAAGGTCCTAATTCAAGTCAGGGAAAAGTATCCAGGAGGCCTTCCCTTTGCAATTGTCACAATTTATGTAGTGCTGTGATACAATACTATTTTAGTGTTTTATTAATCTTGTACATTTCTCTGTTTTATATCCTTATTTCGTATTTCTAATGTGCATGATAAGAATCCTGAATTAATGTATATTTATTTTTAAATCATTGTTCATAAAATCTGGGATAGTATGGATACATGTGTCACAAGGAAGCAAATAACCATCCTCTGTTTAAAAGAAGAAAAAAGTATCAAGCACTGGGATCTTATTCCTAATGGTCACTTTATATTACAACTTTACTGAGTGCCTTCACTTGACTTCTTAAAGCAAAATGTTAATTTAGATATACACTTTCATTTATTTACATCTTTGAGATTGGATTTTCAAGGCAATTTCTTGTTATTTTCAGCATATAACTGAAAAGTCTCTGAATGAAGTTAAGATTAGAGGCCATCTCAATGTATTTAGTTTTCTACTGATGCCCTGTAGTTTTTGTTATTGTATGTCTTGGGGTTTCTTTAACATTCTCTGGCGTGATACCTTTCCTGATAACAATTTTTCATCCTCAACAAATGACGTCTGTTGATGACCCTGGCCTCTTGTGAATATGGAATTAATGAGTGCATTTACTTTCATTCATACCTCTGCTGTCAGCACATTATTTTTGCCATCTCTCTGAATCTGATCTGTCTTCTTCACAAGGTTTTTAATGTACATGGGGAAAAATCCTATCTCAGCTTCTTGTACAGTTTATGTCCATTTTCCATATTTGACTTCTCTTTCCTTTCCTCATTTCAACTTCTATCTGTTTTATATTATATCTGATATATAATACCTTCTTATTCTTGATTGCATTATGCAGGTCTGATTTCATCCAGGCTGGGATTCTGTTTCCTTTCCCACATATTCAGCCAAATGAAATGCAGGAAGACTGAGCATATTATGCAGAAATACCCTATGAACAAACATTTCTTCTTTGCTTTCACAAACGCTTCACCTTCTTTAAACTTGTTATTTCAAACTTTTTTCCTTGGGTTCGTTTGTTTGGTGGTGGGGTTTTTTTGTTTTGGTTTTTTTCATTTTCTGTTTTAAAAGTTCAAGTTTTACAAAACTCAGCTGCTTTTGATGCTTTATGTCTTTTGGGTGCATATTGTTATTTGTGTCTCCTACGTTGCTTATTCTGTAGAATAAGCCAATAATTTGATTTCCACCCCACTTTCTTAATTGGGAAACTGCTTTCTATCTTCTCTTAAAACTAGGAACAGTGTGATTTCTAATACCCCTTCATTGTGCATTGATTTATATTGCGGTAACTGAAAAGTAGCGAATGATACGAAGGAAACTTTTCCTTTCATAAAGCTCTCTTACTGATAGAGCAGGCTGTATGTGGCATGCAAATGATCAGCTTGCTTGTTTTGTTATTTAATGTATAACAGGCGTTAATCAGCGTTTGAGGAAGGTTGCTTTAATTGATATGATCAATGAGATGACTTTTATCTGTTTTTCTTTTGTGCCACTGTAACACCACTGATTTCTAAAGTACAGTTGTATGCATACATTGATCTAAGTCTGATGGAAATGTCCAGGCGAGACACAGAATTTTACAGGTAACTTGAAAAATACATTTGGGAGTCAGATGACATTGAGAAGTAGGTTTTTGGCTGGATGAAGGGTGTGAAAGAATCTCACTATTACTTAGCTCATCTATGAATATCCCTTTGTATCCTCAATGATTTGATTATGCCTCAGATGAGCAATGTGACATTCTATTGCTGATCAGAACCCAAGTGGGGTTGGTTCAGTGTAGCTACACATGTAATCAGTACTGTTTTGTCTGCAACTAGATCTTTGACTCTAAAAATAGCAATATATGGCGCTCAGTGGAATACATGCAGATTTTGCTTTTGCTTAGTGTCTGCATTTCGGGTACATCTCTGATGGTGCCTGGATTTCTCTGGGAATCTGAAAGGACGTGCTTTTATCTATAGAGAATAGACTGATGCTGCTTTGTACATCAGTAACGTGTTCAGACTGCACAGGAGAAAAAGAACAAAAAACCCACCCCCAAAACAGGACTCTGTATCTAGACAGTAGTTTTCTGGTGATGCTAACAGGCCTTAACATTGCAATCTAATCAAGTAAGTCCAAGTTTTAAAATCTCATCAGCATCAGCTGAGTCAGCATCATTAAAGATCAACCTCATGAGTAAACCATACTTAATTATAATAGTTGATATTTATAAGCCTGGAGTGGAGGAAAAAACAGAACAGTGAAACTTGTTAATCTGCTAATTCTGAACCATAAATCATTCATTTTTCCTCTTGAGTACACTGCATTTTATCATTTACAAGTTAGCATCTTTCTAGCTCTCTTTCAAAATCTCAGTGCAAGCAAATTAGGTCTCAAATATAACTCTGTAGGACTGTAAAACTGAGAAAAGTATTGCTGATACAAATGTGCGGAAACATTTCCAGAGATGTTGGGATTGGGGCAAGACAAAACATTTTTTTTGCTTCTTCCAAACCCATAATTCTGTTTTATTTAGCATTTAACTTGAAATGACTGAGAAGTTTTTAAAGTATTTCTATTCAGTTGTGTCTAGTGAGTGTATATTTGAAGTTGTGGGTCCCCTGTGATGCCGTGTTTCCTCAGTTGTATTGTAGCATGAGAGAAAAATTACAAAATTACATTTGGCTGATAACCTGAAAGCTCTTGAAGAGAGTGGAAAATTGGCTTTGAGGTACAGTTATTGGTTATGCTATTTTCAGGAGAATATTAATTTGATAAATTTCACTTCCAAGATTAGTGAATAAATCCCATCTTCTGCTCATTGTAATATACCTTGAAAATGACTTTTCTTTGTAATTGGAATGATGGGTGACAGTTTTCTCCTTGTGTGTTTGTATGTCTGTCTGGCTAAATGGGTGGCTTTTACTTTTGTGAAGACTACTAATAAATATATGATAATTTAAGATGTAGCACTTAGGTTTTGGGTTGAAAGAGTTTAAAAAAAAAAAGCTGACAAAGGCTAGACAAAAATAATACTGTATAAAGTATCATTTTGCTCTCAGAGACTACTCTGAATATGAGTATAATATTTACTGTTAACCTTTTGATCGGTCTTTGGTCTTATTTTAAGCATTTGAGAAGAACTGGTAACTGTTATCTGTCTTAACCTATCTATGTTTCTTATCTCTGCTAGTGAAAAAAGTGCTTCCCAGTCTAGTAATACATATTTTCTGACACATCATAATTACCGTGATACATGTTGCAAATACAGGCACTGACTAAAAATACCATCCTTTAGCGTGTGTGTAAAGGGACTTCTCAAAAGTGGGTGTTACTTTAAGCTTTTTTAAATCTTTGAAAATGCCCGTTCAGCTGTAAGACTTCCTTCCAAGGGCACACTTGAGGAAGGATCTTCACTTAAGGAAGAGGATATTTAGGAATATTCTTGTAATTATGTTATCCCTGATGCCATAGTCTTGCCCACAGATGATAATAAACCAACTGTGTTAGATTCTGCTGAATGATGTGGTTGCTGTGGGTTGTTGCAAACCCTTACAAAATTCTTCAGGCAAGTGTCAAAAATATAACAAAGTGGAATCTGTACTGTAAAATTCTGGCTGAAAACTTTAAAGTAACCAAGAAGAATATGAATATTTGAAGGAAGTTTTGCTGGCTGAGATTGAAAAGTGAGCATTTTCCTCTATAAATTACTATTTGGTGCAAGTGGATTTTTGCGTAAGATTGTCTGCTATGATCAAGACATATCTCTAAAATTAAATGTTAAAAACTGAAACAGAATAGCAGGTAAAGAAAAAATATGCTTTGACACACAAAACTAAAATGTAAATGATTATACTTCTGATGAAACACCCTACAATGTAAAATGCGTGTTTGCTTCAGTTTCATTTCACATCAGTTAAATAAAGCTGCAAGGTTCACACTTTCTTTAGATCATTTTGTGCTGATGTATCAGTTTTGTAAAGAGCTGTACTCCAGTGGGTAAAGGAAATGTTGCACTCAGTCAAAGCTAATAATTGTTCATCCTGACATGGCATTAATGAAACAGATTCTATTCCAATTAAAAATATATTTGAAAAATAGTGTGGCACTGAAGCTCTCAAAACAAAAAAGGTGGGGTGAATTTTGGATAGCAGTTGAAGTTTTACATCACAGGTTTATTTTGCTTATTGCATTGGCCAATTTAATTGTTTGTAAAGTAAATATACTTCAGTTAATTCATTACTGGAGTGATAGCTGTTAAATGGGTTAGAAGGTCTTTGAGTAATGCTTTTAAGTGATAGCAATATGTGCTAGCTTTGATCAGGTTTTCTTCTGACCAATTAGTTATTGAGGAAAATAGGAAAAGAGCAAAACTTAAGAGCAGTTTCACACAATTTGATTGAAAAGTTAGTTTTCCTTTTCTTTGTTGCTCTTGCTGTTTCTTAAGAACTTCCCGTGGGTTTTGCTGCACGTGAAGTTGATTCTTAGGAACAGAGTATGAGCTTGCTTGGGAGCAAGAAATCCTTGAAGACAGTAAAAGATCACCGAAAGGGATGGGAATCTTTCTAATCAAGGTCAGAGTGCAGAATGGCTGGTGGAGCCGTGTGCTGCAGATTTGACAGCTGTAGTTTGAGTTGAAAGAGATTGCCAAAGCATATACCAGGTAGTAGCAGCAGAGGAGAACGGGGGGGTGTAACTACTGCAGATTACAGACTGCCACAATGCCTGATGTAAACAAAACCGAACCAGTCTTCTCAGTGGGTCTGGAAAAAAAAAAAGCCAGTGCAGACCACATGTCAAAAATCAAAGCAGTCACACGGAGGCACAAATTGTCAGATGCTGTATACATTAAAACAGAACGGAACAGACTGATGTAAGAAGCACGTTGCACTGTTGGGTGAAACAGAAAGATACTTGACCTTACAGGATTATAAAGGGATGTGGTTAATGACAGTTTATACTTCTTAGTGATTAGTTTATCACCATGAGAAGTACATTTTTCAAGTAATGAAATGTCAATTTTATGATGAATTTAATTTCAACAATTTTCAGGGCTCTGATCGCATGATAATGACTTATAAAAGCTTAAGAGTGCAATTTCAGTAAAAGATGTGCAGGTGGTAAGAAATCTGCATATTAAAATAACAAAAGATTCTTAAAAAATATGTTATTTTGAACTTCTTCAGACAGTATTTTTGGTTTTCTCATTGTCATGAGGTGTTTGTCCTTTATCCATCTTTCCTATGTGGTTTTGTAGCTTCATATGAAAGTGTTCTATTGTACATTATATAAGGGAAATTGATGGTGTAGAACCTGTTTCTAAACAGGTGAAAAAAAAAAACCTGCAGAAAGCCTTATTTATAGTGAATAAGCATGCTTGGGTTAAATTCATCTGACTTGTTTTCCATTCTACTTGCTAATAGCCTCTGTGGTATTGCAGAGATAAAACAGCGTAAGTGCTTTGTTTTGAAGGAATACAATAGCTGGCTAGCAAATTATATTAAAAAAAAAAGTCAAGAAAATTTTCTAGTGGTGAAAAAAAAAAATAAATCTCAAAATTCCTTTAGACATCAACCTGTCCTTCCCTGGGAGGAATGGTATTATCAAAGAGTTTGTCATAGCTGAAGGGAACCTGCTCCTTAGAAACACACAGCAGGATGGGGCTCACTAAAATATTTGCATTTGTTGAGCAGAAAGCTGATTTTCCACAAGTAAAAGAGATTGCACGATACGGAAATCGGATTTTTCCAAAAAGAAGAGATGCAGACAGAACTGGTAACCTACCTCTCTAGTGACTGGAAATTTTCTCACAGTGCAGGAGCCACTGGAGCAGTGTAATTAAATATTGAGGTCCCAGTTGTGAAGTCTAGATCAAAAATAACATGTAGGTACAGACTTTTCTTTCTCTATGTGACTGAAATCCTAAAAGTGAATGGGATTCAGACAGACGCCTGCAAAGAGGCTGGCTGCAGTCAGTTCCAAACATGGGCACTGGGACTTTTGCTTTCCAGAGGCTATAGAAGGAGCCAAGTCTGGCAGCCATGGATTGTAGGAAGTCTTAACTACCTTCTCAGCAGTCTTGAGGCTGGATGCCGTAGTACGTACCCAGGCTATTGTCAGGGCATAGGAGGAGTGCCAAGTATTATAATGGGCAGCGCTTTTACATCGATAATGTAGCAAGAATAAGGTAAAGGTGCCAAAAAAGAGTTAAGTAGAACAATAAATTGGTATAATGAACAATAAAAAAAATGGAGTCGTATAATGGAACATTAAAGAAAAAGTGATTAAAACAATGGAACATTTCCCACATTTAACCAGCATGACTGTTGCCAAACAGAAATGTTGAAATCTGAACCCAGAGCAGGAAACACAATCTTAAAAGTGATTTTATTATCTCTCTTCTGGTGTTTTAGAAGGGTTCCTAAGTGTCTATCCAAATCTCCCTATGGGAGAAGTGCTTGTGAACGCAGCATCAAAATAGAAAAAAGTGTACCATTATACCTAAATTATAACTAACAAATTACGTAGACCTAATTCTTGACTGACTTGTTTGAAGTCAGATGGTGCCTAACAACTGGTTGGTGCTGGCACTGGTAGTCTGCTTGTCTCAAAGGTTCTCTGGAGTTTTGCAACTTTAACAGTAATTACGGGGTGGTTTAGGCTTAAGTTACTTCTCTATTCTTATAACTAGGTTATAAGAGTTAACCCTTATCCTGCAGGGTTAATTCAAGTTTTTTGACATGTGTTAACGCTAATTGTCAGCTAGGCTAACATAAGTTAAATTCTGCAGTTGGTAATATATATGCTACCTAAGGTGCAAACACAGTTGAGGTTGGAAGGGACCTCTGGAGGTCGTCTTGTCCAGCCCCCCTACTCAAGCATTGTAGAACTCACCTGTTGATGGACTGAGCAGGACTGGAGTGGGAGTCCAGTTCTTATTTCTAGTTCAGTCATGTTTACAGAATTGTAAGTGTTTCCCCCTGGATAGTGTGTGCTTTTCATTTTTTGTTGGGTTTCATATTTTGGTTGGATTTTTTTAAGCTTTGTTTTTAAAATAGGAAAAAAACATTTTCTTTAGAGAAAATCATCACAGCCCTGAAGGTAAGTCCTGTTTAAGTAGATCTTTAGCTTTTCCTCTGGACTTAACTTTTACACAACTTAGGTGATATAAGAGGACAGTGTTTATCTATATTTGGAAACTAATGTGGTTTTTATTCCAATTTATGAACTAATTTTAAGTTCGTTTGTTCTACACATTACTCATTTTCACATATTTCTTTATGCAAATTGTAGACCCACTGTGCAGTGCTTGCCACACAGTAGAACTCCACAAATTATATTCTCTCGGCTCGAAAAGGAGAAGAAAAGACTGACCTCATCTGCTTTAGCTCACTGAGTCCAAACTTCACATGAAAGAGATGAATAAAATGCTTTAGAGTGAATTAGCTGTGTTAATGCTGTATTAGAAGAAACTACGAAAAGTCAAGGTGAAGGACAGAAAGAAAACTTCTCAAGCTTAACAAAAGAATACAAGTATTCAGCAGGCAAGCAGAGCAAAGACCAGCAGTACTCAATCCTGGAGAAGTGTCATGATAACTAGAAGGGGGAGTACAGGCAGAGATTTTAAAATATCCGTTTCCAGATCCTGCATGGTCTGGAATAGGTTCAGGATCAAAAGATAAGCTGAGCAATATGTAGATGCAGTGGGCAATTCTGTAACGTTGTGATGCAGTCCGTGCTAGGCTTAGTCTGAAGTGACACAGACATCTCTTAAACAAACAGCCATTCTGGCTTTGCTGAGGAATTCCTCTTTTTTTTTCCAGGGATCAGAACTCTACTAAATTTTAAACTCCCCTTCTGTATCCTGTGCCTTTTCCCTACTTTCAAGCAGTAAGAATTTAGAGTGGTCTCTTAAAAAGACACTAATATACATGAAAGGTTGCAAATGAATAAGAGTAATTGTCCTTTTGTCTTTCGCACACTGTCATGCTAACACAAATCCATTGGAATTTTAGCAACTCTTGTTTTGAGAAGATATTGTCAGGCTCTTAGAGAAAATCAGAATCTTAAAATTGCTAGATTGCGCATCTAATCACAGCTGCCTTTCTTTTCCTAAAAATTTTAACATAGCGATTTCAAAATATTACAGATAGCTCTGTATATTTTCTATATAAAATAAAGTTTAACATAGTTAAACTAGAAATGTAGTGTGGACATTAATTCAAATTGCATCATTAACCTCACTCAAATTGCATCATTAACCTCACCCACATTATCCAGTATACTTTGGTTGTCATGGATATGTCACCAAAACCTGAAGTGTATAGGGAACAAATTTAGTGGTGAAGTTTACATAGCATGTAGTGGTGTTCGTGTAGACTGTAGGTGGCATGGAGGGAAAAAACAACCAAAAAACAAGTCAAAACCAAATCACAACTTTCAACCAAGTCAAAGTAGTTAGATAGTAGTGCAAGGAATTTATACACAAATGCAAAGGAAACAATAGCTTAAGCATGTGGAAAATATTTCAAGAGCTAGTAAGAAAGACTTTTCATTACATTTTTAGATCAGACTTGTTTCAGATAACTAGGACGTAGAGTGCAAAAAGCTGAATGCTACCACTTATGTTCTATGAGTTTTATAATGCTCATGGTAGAATGAGGATAAGAAGTGTTAAACACCTTTCGAGGTTGATTAAACACAGAAGCAAAGCTGAGGAGTTGATGACTGCAAAACCCATTTATTGCAAGTATATACTATTGCAACCATTAGGTTACTAGATAAACAAAAAAATAAATTCTGATCTGTATCTGGGCTGCTAAAGCATTTGTTTTTCTTTGCTACTTATTTTCCATTTGTAATACTATGGATTAAGGAGTTAAAGATAAATGTTTTAAGAAGAGTAAGTGAACATGCTGGGTACAACTTAAACTTTTCAAATGGAACTCAAGGATTAGATAGTCCATATGCCATATTTTTAAAAGAGGAATGAAGCAGTGATTCCTTGCTTCAAAACTGTAAGTCCCCAAAAATCAAGATATTTCTCCTGGATAGATCTGAAGCAATGTGTTTAGACTTGTTTGGCCCAGTACCTTCTCTCTCACATATGCTGAAGAGGAAGAGAACACAGGGAAATACATCACTTTTTACTTTCAGTATCACATATATATTTCTAGTATATATACTTGATTGCTAGCTAGATAAATGGAGATTAACATTTAGACCCAGAGTTCCAGTTCACACTGTCCCTATCAAAGAAAAATAGTCAGGCAGCAAGCAACTAGAGGTGTCTAAAGGAATTTCTATAAAAAATGCTAAGGGCAGAGATAAAGATACTCTGAAGGACAGTGGTACAATTGGTTTTATACTGAAAATCTGATGGGTAGGATGGGTAGGAAAAAAAATAGCCTTTAGTTATAGAAATACTTCTGCAAAATATTCAGTAAGGAATAATCTGCCTTCTCTCTCTTAGCGCTGTGTGAACAACAAAAACTTCCTACACTACTATGTAGTACTCACCAAATTATGTTATGTTCTGCTGACGTTTCCTTTAGGTTATGTAAGCTTTTGATAAATACAGAACACGGTAGGATTTAAATGAAAATTCCTGCTTACAACGGGTTTTTTTTGTACCCTGCTGAAAACTTTTCTGAAAAGTGTTTTTTTAGCAAACCAAATCTGAACAGTAAATGCTGCCATTCTTAACTGGTGGCAAACTAGATATTTGCAAGGAGTGGATAATTTACACCAGTGCATATGTACAGCAAGAAAACTAGTTCCTTGTGACATTTTGTACCTAATTTTTCTTTGAAGTGCACGTTATATGCTGGTCATGCCCTGATACCTAGGATGCCTTCATTTGGCCATTGTGCACTTGAATTCTTGCCTTGAACTTAAACTATTGTGGCATTAGGATATTTTGATTGAAATAAAGCTGACAAGGTTGTCACCTAGGTATAAAATGTTATCATATGATATATTGCTAATATTCTTTCAGCCTGCTGTGTATGAGCACTTATTTCAACCACCATCTCTAAAATACAGCCTGTTAGAAAAAGAAAGTGAGATTTGAAACTGCATTTTGTCTTAAATCTGTTCATAGTGGTCATAGAGTATTGCCCTGAGGGTTGAGCTCCATGAAGGATGTTGGAGGTGGTACCTTGTTGGATAGCCATGTCCCTTTTCTGGTTCCCCTAATGTGACAGACTATACGTACTCCATTTGTAGGTTTTTGGTTTGTTTTTAGGCAGCAGAAACATAATTCACAAAACTATGGTGTAAACATACTGTTTAGTTAGTATGGAAATCATAGGTTTTAGCTGAGTGCAGTCTGAATATAAAATGTGACCCATGCGTCATTGCAATTTACAGTCCAATTTCTTCAGATTACTATGGCAAAGATAATATACATAGCGTTTAAATGGACAGGTAGATATTCCTGCTGGGGCAGATTAAGGTGGTGAAGTGAAATCTGCAGAAGGGGTTTCTGCTGAAATTGATAAACAGGTTATATTTTCCAAATCTCTGTTATTCCAGTATTTACTTACTAAACAAAATATTTATGTTCCTGATTGTCTTAATCTTACTCCTTAAGGGAATAGTAACTCTACTAGGATGAAAGTGTGCTGCAAGGCCATTGCAACACAGCTCTTCTCTGGTGAGGGCAATATGATCTGTTGACAAGAGAAGTCTGCTCGTGAGTTTGCACCTACCTTCCTTGTCAAAAGTGAGGTATTTGGAACTTTGGTTCCCTCTTCTCTGTTTTGTCTTAACTCCAATATTTTAGCATGATGAAACTGCAGGTGCATTGCTCCTGTTCCACCATAACCTGGGAATGGGAATGTTAATGGTGTTCAGGGCATTCCTTTCCTGAATGCACATTCACACGACACGCCTCCACACACAGTCGGGCCGCTGCCTTTAGACTGCCTCACGTTAATAACTTCCACGGTATTGCAAATGATCATTTTTCTAGCTCAGTCTTAAGTGCTCCATGCTTCATCGCTGTAATATCGTTCTGGACAAGCTGTTGCAAGATTTCCTGTATTTGGCTTTGTTGTGAAGGCCTACAGTATCCACAAGAGGTAATACTGTTTTGATTGAAAACAACTGCACGCACCAGGAGAGTTATAACTAAACACGAAGGAAACTGTAAACATTTTACAGTGTAATCTCATGACACTTAGAAAGACGGTGTCCTTAGGCGCAACTGCTGTTGATATCATGAAAGTGGAGCAGCTACTGACTACCAAGCTAAGCAAGGAGCTCAGAGTTAACCTGAATAAGAGTAGTGCAAATGACTTGCTGTCTTGAGAATAGTTTGTATCTGTAATTGTTCAAACATGCACATGAATGCTTGGACACATTAACAAGTTCAGGTTTCTACGCATTTTTTTTAAAAAACTAATTTTGGTTCCAGTAGAGGGTAATACAGTTCTTTATGGCATATGTATTCTGACCTGGCTTCAGCAAAGAATATGCATATTATTAAGATCATATTTAGTTTTATTTCAATCAATTTGTGTTAAAGTTTCTGTCAAAATTAAGCACGTGCTTATAGATTGTCGGTTGGGCTCATTATATGTTGAAGAGGGATGGAATGCCTTTCTCCTTCCTCTTACGTGGAATTTCTCTATATTTGGGGCGGGGCAGGGGGAAGTTCCTGGGCTATTGACTTGTTGCCCAGGAATTTGTGATAAAAGTATGTTCTGTAGTTTTAGAACTTTCCTGAGATTATTTTTGTACTGCTCATTTTTGAATTTGGAAGCAGGGCGAGTTTGGTGGTAATTGCCCCCAGTGCTGGCTTGGGAACTGAATCCACACTTCAGCGATCTTCTCCCTTCCATTGTAAAAACAAGAACATTAGCTGCCCTAGGGTTATAGAATCGTTTAGGTTGGAAAAGACCTTTAAGATCATTGAGTCCAACCGTCAACCCAACACTACCACGCCCACTAAACCATGTCCTGAAGTGCCACGTCTATGCGTTTTTTGAACACCTCCAGGGATGGTGACTCCACCACTTCCCTGGGCAGCCTGTTCCGATGCCTGACAACCCTTTCAGTAAAGAAATTTTTCCTAATATCTGATCTAAACGTCCCCTGGCACAACTTGAGGCCATTTCCCTTTATCCTATCACTAGTTACGTGATAGAAGAGACCAGCACCCACCTCGCTACAACCTCTTTTCAGGTAGTTGTAGAGAGTGATAAGGTCTCCCCTCAGCCTCCTTTTCTCCAGTCTAAACAACCCCAGTTCCCTCAGCCGCTCCTCATAAGACCTGTGCTCCAGGCCCCTCACCGACTTTGTTACCCTTCTCCGGACACGCTCCAGCACCTCAATGTCCTTTCTGTAGCGAGGGGCCCAAAACTGAACACAGCACTCGAGGTGGGGCCTCACCAGTGCTGAGTACAGGGGGGACGATCACTTCCCTGCTCCTGCTGGCCACGCTATTTCTGATGCAGGCCAGGATGCCGTTGGCCTTTTTGGCCACCTGGGCACACTGCTGGCTCATACTCAGCCGGCTGTAAGACCAGCACCCCCAGGTCTTTCTCTGCCGGGCAGCTTTCCAGCCGCTCTTCCCCAAGCCTGTAGCGCTGCATGGGGTGGTTGTGACTCAAGTGCAGGACCCGGCACTCGGCCTTGTTGAACCTCACACACTTGGCCTCGGCCCATCGATCCAGCCTGCCCAGATCCCTCTGCAGAGCCTTCCTACCCTTGAGCAGATCAACCCTCCCTCCCAACTTGGTGTCGTCTGCTGTAACACTGTTCTTTAAAACATACGTAAACAAGAATTAAGATATGAAGCAATGAGTTGTTTGCACAGTGGAACAGCACTGAGTGTGAGAGAACGTACATTGTAATTTGTTTTTTCACGATGGTTAAAGGATATGGTTTTTTAAATGTTTTTGTCAGCACAGTCTGATTAGTATATTGGGTTTTTTAGTCTTCTGGAAATGGACTTTGCAGGGCCCAACTTAATCCCTAATTGGATATTTGTTAACATAAAAAGGATACAATCTGGCACCATTCAATATGATGATTATTCATACATAAATTTATAAGATGTTATCATTGTAATATTTAAGTGCTGCATAGATAATTAAAATGTTTATTCTGGAGTAGGAAAGTGGTTTCTATTTCAGAGCACATCGTTACATTAAGACACTAGGAGAAAAATAATGCTAGTGCTCATGGAATATTAGGACTATAAGCAATGTTTTGCAATAATGTATCTACACAAAGTGTACTGTTAAGTCAGTGTGCTGTCTTCTGCCCAGAGACTGCTAAATTTGTGCAGCAAACAGCTTCAGCTCTTCCAAGTTTTTAAAAGGTGGAGAAAATGATCACATGATGATAGAAAAACAGAGCTGGAGAGGACCTAACAAAGGCATCTGGTCCATACTTTCTCCCAGGGTAGATTCAACTGTATGTAAATTTCTGTTAAGAATTTTTATTCTTGGAGACCTCTACAGATAGCATTCTGTTTCAGTTTTAACTAATTGCCTAAGTTCTAATGACCAAATTAAGTTTTCCTCCTTTGAATTTTTTTCCTCCTTTCCTCCCCATTAGATGGGTTAGATGGAGATATCTATTGGGTGAGTATTAATTCGTATTCCTGCAGTCTACTTGTTTGAACACTGTTATTGTATCATCCTACAGGATTTTTTTAGATGCCTGATATACATACTTTCTAGAAATGTGTCTGGAAGTTTTTATAATGATTTTTTAGAAAGTTGATACTGTGAATATATACAACCTTTATGGATACCCTAAATGTATTATTTCATATGAATTTTTAACATACATAATACTTTATTCCCGCTTTATTCCATTTCTTTTCTGTGAAGTCAATAAAGATGTAATTATAAACAGATTTAATGAAAGAGATCCAAATATAAAATGACTATTAAAATGTTTCTAGTATGCATGCTGTGCTTTCTTTTTGACTGTAGCCAGCTATGCTGGCTGTGACAGAGTCATGGTCCTGTGTCATCCTCCCCTCAATACCTTCTTCTTTTTATGCATGTTTGTGGTGCTCCCTTTGTGTTTACCTGCCACACCTGTTGAGATATTGCTTTGATAATGAGTGACAGTCTAGGTGGCAAGTTGAGGATCTTAATCCTTCTTGGAATGATCTTTTAGATAAGATGACTCGCTTTCTTGGAGAATAATGCATAAAATGGCTCAATGTTTCAAGTAATTGTTTTCAACTGGAAGAGGGGGGGAAATGGGGATACTTTGCAGGAGCTTTGAGTTTAGTTAGGGGAGAGAAAGAGGAAAGGGAGATTTTCCCCTTCAAACTTCATAGTGTTGGAGGGTCAGAAGGTAAACTTCTCCTGCTCTATGAGGCTCGGCTCTGTACTGCAGTTGGAGATGTGTTATAGTCATGTGGCAAGACTTCTCCAGCCCAGCTTTAATTTAGCTTTTTGAGAATTTTACAGGCCTGTAAGGACTCTGGTAGCTGGTTATGTGGCACTTTAAGTTAACTTTGAAGTTTATACTGCTTTCCCAATTACAAGTCTCAAGGTCTACATGCCTTGTAAGGTTTTCTAGTCCTCCCTCACTTTTGTCATGTTTCTTGATATTTGGGGGGAGGGAGGTGTGTGTGTCAGTTCACCATTGTTCCAGATAATCCCTGTTTCCCTTTCCTGCAGAATGCAGTTGTCAAAAATGTTAATTTTCTTAAATACCTGATATTAGTCCTATTAGATATAGATATTCTAAGCAGAACAGAATCATTTTCCATTTTGCTTAGAGTCCCATATGGCCCCATTTGTCTTAAGAAGAGTGAAAAGAAATCTAGAATATAGCTTTTTTTCTTCCCAAGATTGTTTGTCCACATTAAACTTTACAATTTTTCATGGAATGGGTTTTGCAGAAGAGTGTACACTAAAAAAATGCATTGAGCCTTTGGGGAAAAAAAATGAAGTATAAAATCACCTCTGGAATTCCCCCCCCCCCCCCCCGAAAAAAAAAAAAAATCATTTACGTGCTTTATTTGTTTTCATTCATAATTATCTTCTTAACTAAATTGCCACTGTAATTATTAGCTTTGCTGACTTCAAATTTTAGCCATTCGATTGATATATGCAATCATGTCCTGGATTAAGGAAGTGTTTCTATTTTATATAAAGATTGGGGAGAGTGGGGACCTATTTACAGAAAAATCTCTATTGTATTTGGTGAGGAGGATTCCTTTGACGGGTGGGGAGCATTGGTTTGTAACTGAGCTACTGCCCTAGGGAAAAGTGGACGTAAACAGAAGACCTTTATGCACTTTCGTGTGTGTGTATCAGCCTTGTTCTGGAATGAAGTTCTCGACTCTGGAATGAAGTTCTCGACTCTGGAGAGAAGAGCATAAAGAGGTGCATCTTGAGCGTAGCTGGGGGCTGTCATGATTTGTATCCTCTGTAAATTGACTGAGGGAGATCCTGTGACATGCATTCATCAGTGAGTTGTATATTACAGTAGAGATTTGTAATGTTTGGTAACATTAGAGGGAAAGAGTTCCAGATTTTTGTATAAGGATTATGTAAGTAATAGCTCAAAAAGGAGGAGAAGTGGATAGGGCTTATGGTGAGGGGAGAGAGAGAAAGCCTAGGATGTGAGTTTTGTCCTGCTGTTCAAAAAAAAACCCAACACACTCATGTAATTGTTCTTGTTTTGTTCATCTTCTAATTTAAGAGCAGAGATCAGGGTCTTGATCTGTAAAGATCTGTTTCTTTTGTACTGAATGTAATGCATCATCACAGCACAATATGTTTACCCATTCTCAGGATGATTGCTGTATTCAATACTTTTAACCCTATCACACAGCAAATCTCAAATTGTGACTGTGGCTTCCCTGGGGGGCCTCTCATCTCTACCAGGTGACACCCAAGTACGCTCAAAATGTGAACAGTAGGTCTCCTTTGTTGATTTTCTTGAGCCTTAGTGCAAGCATAACCTTGTAATGAGGATTCAGTCATGAATAGAAAATGGCAATCCTAGAAAGTTCAAACTTTTATAACTTTATGTATCTGAAAAACTTGGTCGTGAGCTGTACTTCAGTTTTTATGTCCCTAAGGATCTGCCTGAGTCCCTACCTAAGGTCTCTGTTCTTTCCATGTTTCTTCTCAATGTTTACTGTGCTTCAAGTCTTTTGTAGTGTTCTGATTAATGGTTCCATGTCCTCACTGCCTTCCTCAGCTCTTATTTTACAGTAGAAACTTTCTCATGTAACTGGGCAAGGAATTTGATAGAACTTGAAAAAATTTTAAGGAGCAGATTCATCAAGTCCCTGGTTTCTGGCTTATCTGGAGAGCCTGGAAATCATATAATCATAGAATAGTTTGGGTTGGAAGGGACCTTTAAAGGTCACCTAGTCCAACCCCCCCTGCAATGAGCAGGGACATCTTCAAACTAGATCAGGTTGCTCAAAGCCCCGTCCAACCTGACCTTGAACATTTGCAGGGATCGGGCATCTACCACCTCTCTGGGCAACCTGTTTTGGTGTTTCACCACCCTCATCATAAAAAATTTTCTTCCTTATATCCAATCTAAATCTCATCTCCTTCAGTTTAAAACCATTACTCCCTGTCCTATTGCTACAGGCCCTGCTAAAAAGTTTGGCCCCATCTTTCTTACAAGCCCCCTTTAAGTACTGAAAGGCTGCACTAAGGTCTCCCCGCAGCCTCCTCTTCTCGAGGCTGAACAACCCCAACTCGTCTCAGCGTTTCTTTACAGGAGAGGTGTTCCGTCCCTCTGACGGTTTTTGTGGCCTTCCTCTGGACCTGCTCCAACAGGTCCATGTCTCTCCTGTGCTGAGGGCTCCAGAGCTGAACCCAGTACTCCAGGTGGGGTCTCACCAGAGCAGAGTAGCGGGGGAGAATCACCTCCCTCAACCTGCCGGCCACGCTTCTTGTGATGCAGCCCAGTGTACAGTTGGCTTTCGGGGCTGTGAGCGCACATTGCCGGCTCATGTCCAGCTTTTCATCCACCAGGACCCCCAAGTCCTCCACAAGGATGCTCTCAAACCCATCAACCCCTAGCCTGTAGTGATACCGGCGGTTGCCCTGACCCATGTGCAGGACCTTGCACTTGGCCTTGTGCTTGGCCTTGTTGAACCTCAGGAGGTTCATGTGCGCCCACTTCTTGAGCTTGTCCAGGTCCCTCTGGATGGCATCCCATGCCTCAAGCATGTCAATGGCACCACTCAGCTTGGTGTCATTTGCAGACTTGCTGAGGGTGCGCTCAATCCCACTGTCTGTGTCATTGATGAAGATATTAAACAGTACTGGTCCCAGTACAGACCCCTGAGGGGACACCACTTGTCACCAGTCTCTGGATATTGAGCTGTTGACTGCTACCCTCGGGATGTGGCCATCCAACCAATTCCTCATCCACTGAACAGTCCACCCATCAAATCCATATCTCTCCAATTTAGAGAGAAGGATGTTGTGGGGGGCTGTGTCAAAGGCCTTACAGAAGTCCAGATAGACGACATCCATAGCACTCCCTTGTCCACTGACGTAGTCACTTCATCATAGATGCATTACCTTAGACTTTTTACCATGCAACAATGGCGTATAGGAGATGGGTGTAAAATGCACTGATATGCTCATGGAAAGGTTCTTGCCGAAGTGTCAGTAAGGGTTAAGTGACAGTCTGGTTTTGGTACCAAGATTGTGCTATTGTCTCTTTAAGTGCTCAGGTAATTCATGGGAATGGATGCAGGTAGGCAGACATGCAACATGCATAATACACAGGATATGAAGAAACATTTTAATGAAGAAGCCATTTAATGCTATTAAATTACATTTACCAAAAGTAATACAGGGTCCTCTTTTTTTTCTACCCAGATATCTAGGGATGTGCACGTCATTACATATTTAAGTCTGGCAAAGTGACTATGCTCCCTGAACTATACTGTGTTCAGTAGGTTTGGCTAGGTTAGAGCATTTCCACTTTTTTTGTTTCTTGTTGTTGTTGTGTTGCTTTTTTCCACGGCATAATTAAGCATAAGTGTACTTTTGTGTTTGTATCTCTTCTCTTACAGAACTTAATAAAGCGCTCAGACTATGAAGGAGTTTTTAGCGTTAGTGCGATGTAGTGCTAATTGGTATATTGTCATATTTGAATAGAGAAGTGCTTTCAGTTTTGGTTCTTGATAATAGTCAAATGATATGCAGGTATGGCCTCTGATGAATGCCACTCAGTCTTTCAAATATATCACTAAAAGCCAGGGTGAAGTTATATTTACATGTGAATTATTACCACTCTTTCAAGCATGTATAAGATATATTTCAAGTACTCAAAAGGATATTGATACTTTCTTTTGATTTAGTCAGTAGGTAACATTGCAGGTAAATTCCATCACTGGGAGAAATTGATGATTGATGTTTCTTTGAAAAAAATCTTACTTGCATATAAGGAATAAAAAGGCTTGTTTTCCTCAACACCGGGACTTGTATATCTTGACTTCTAGCCAAGGTTTAAATGAAAGCTCCTTTCCCAGTTTTCTGAATGCCATGCTTCCAGGTCTTGACTCCTCTATTTGTCTCAAACACAGAGGGCTGCGCCAACTGTAGTTCTAGCTTAGGTATTTGTTATGCCAGTACCTGGAAAACTCTGTGGTTCTCGTGTGTCTGCTGCTGAGGCTTGTCGGGCTAGTCCCTCTGTTTGTAGGGGCCTTCAACTGCTTTCCCACTTAACTTGAATGGGAGGATTGCTTGCTGAAGTGGTACTCGGTTTCTGTGATCTAACCCAGACCATAAAAAGAAAAGTTTGGGTTTTTTTAATATTATTTTCCACCTATAAATAGAATTAAATATTCAATAACAGGATTGAAGTATTACCAAATCCTGTTTTATTTCTGGACTGGCTTGTATTTCATGTCAGCTGTCAAGGCAAACCTTTCCTACTGCTCTACTCTGTGCAGTGTTTTGTCTTGAGAATTGGAATGTATAACAAAAAGATATTCCATAAATCTGTCACCAACGTATGTAAAGTACCCATGGTTTGTACTGGTTCTGTTTGTATTGTTTCCTATAGATTTCTGCTAAAGTACCTCTTGTGGCCTGAAAAATGCAATCTGTCCTCTGTATACTATCTTACAGAAAAGTTCAAACTGTTTATGTAAAGCATTTCAACATAGTTTACAAGCAACCTTCCAGAGGTCTTCTGTTTCATCTTCCAGTCAAGCTGTTCATACTTCTTCTGCAAAATGGTACAAAAAAATTTCTGGGTTTTTTCCCCACTGAAAAAGTAAAAAAAAGAGATTATTTTAATTATTCAAGCTGTAGTTTATGTTACCTGTTTCTTTTCTTCCCTGTAATGGAGCTGCAGAAGTAGTCAAAAATGTTAGCCTGTCTTTGAGACAAACCCTCTTAATAAACAAAAGACATTCTAGGAATGATTGCAGGTAATCAGAGGAATAGGCTTATGAATAGTTTTTGTAAGTAAACACATATACACACACGTAGGTACACATTCACATATACTAAGTATATGGTGCTCCAATTAAAAGTGGACTAGGCATGAAAGAAGGCAGTACCAATGACAGAATGTAGTGTTGCTGTATGTAGAAGAGGATTGTGAAAATGAAAATCTGAACAAAATAAGGAACGTCTTCCATAATTTAGCAACTCTACCATTAACCAAGGTAGTCAGTTATTAAATCTCCCAATAATCTAAAAAATGAGAGCAGCTTAATGTTTCTTTTATTCATTCTTGTCAAAGAAACATTTATCTTCTATACCTCTTTGGAAAGGTAATTAGACGTAATAATCTGTCATTCAAGTGCGTATTTATTGTCTTCTCTCAAGCAACATGGTGTTCTGTCCATGCCTCCTACGAATCTAAGAGTAGTACTGGACTTTTAACAATCTTAATATCTATTGCGTGAGGTATAGTTCATGTTCTTCCCTAAATTTGGGGGTATGAAGAAGATTCTTGTTTACAATAATCAGGTGTTACAATAATCAGGTTCACCTTGTTTACAAAACAGGTGAACTGTTTTTTAACACATAGATTGCCTTGCGATTTGAAGTGACTTTGGTTGACAGTGGTGAAGAGATCTGCAGATAGTTTTCCACTGGCTCAACTGATGCATCATGTTTATTGACCACCTGCGTATGCTGTCTGTAAGCTGGAAATTATGACTTCAGCTTCTGAAAGAATCCTGGATCCCTTATTGCTTGAGTTAAAAGACTTTATTTTGTAGGCTCAATTTATAATTTTATGTTTTGCAGGCAGTAAAAGACTCATAAAAGCCTTTTGTGGTCTAGCCACAAGAGGACAAAAAGCCACAATGGTATCAATGTGGGTTACAGAGGAATTGAGGTTTAGTTCGAGGACTTGTGATTATGGTTTTTGAAGAGTAATTACTTGAGCTAGCCTATTTGATTATGCTGATGAATTTGTGCTTTGATATTACGGATGTTAATATCCTTTAGCTCTCTATGGAAGTGACCTAAAATAATTCTGGTCCCTTTTAATGACTATGACTTCATCAAGCTATTGTGTTCCCTAGAAATTACAACTATCAACCTCAAAGGGACAACTCTGAAAAGAGTGCTTTTTCCTGCAACCAGTCATGGGTTTCAGTGCCGAGAACATGAGAGTAGGCATAGCTATCACTGTTTTTAGACTGAAGTGCAATATACCTGATATGATTCATCTTTCCTGCAGTTAACAAAGGATAGGAGAGAAAAGGGAAAAGAAAATAGAGAAACAAAAACATAAATTATAATCTGTGCATGGAGGAAGTGATTTGCTTTCTTTTTATTTTCAAAGCATTATCACAGTCATAGTCTCTACTATTTGAACTGAGATAAAATAACAAAATGCAGAACCTATTTAATTAATTTAAATGGATTTTAATTTTCATATCCAATCTCAGTAGTAGAGATGAAAATTTTATCAAAATGCCTTTTATAAGGAGATTAATCCTACACTTTAATTCCAGTAGGCCTAACCTATGTACTGAGATTTTAAAATCTCATCTTTCTTTACTCTGGGCAAAACAATGTCCACTACCTACCATTTAAATGCCTGCTTATTCCGTAAAAAAGTTCTTTATCTTAGTTGACTCAGTGCTGAACTTATGTCCTCACTATAAAAGTGGATGTACTGTTAGCATGTAAATATTCTTTCAAGGTATCAACGGAGATAATGCAAGTGCACTCCAGCAGGTCATGCAGATTTTCCTCTCTGGGTTATGAAAGCCTGATGCAGAGCAGCTTGCACAAACTATACAGAGCGTGTCAGAACTGCAGGAGGGTATTAATAAAAGGCTGCAAAAATTCTAAGGTGCCACTGTACCAAAACTTAGCGCTGACTTCTGAAGCCACTTAGCAGATGATGAATTGGAAGAAAAACCCAGCAGCTCTGCACTGTGGCTGGCAACTTACCCCCTCATTTTGTTGGGCTATCTGGTTTCTCCTAAAGCTTCTTTTATAAGCAAAGTATACAGATCTTGCTCTGAAAATCTGAACTGGCTTGCTCAATGTATATTTTTCCCAGCTTTGGTTGTCGTCAAAGTTGTACATAAAATGAGTATGGGGGGGAGAGTTTGCTCTGCATGTGAGGGTGGGGTGTTTGCTCTTGTTCCTTTGTCAGGTTGGTAGGGCTCACTCAGCTGTGGTACAGACAAGGGGAGGAGAACAGGTACGTGTTTTGTAGCCAATGTCCATGCTCAGCTGAATTTGCTGTTCCCTCTAGTCACGTCTCTTTTTTCAATGTTCTAATGACATCAGTATATTTGTATTCACTTATTGCATTTTAAATTACCATGAACACAAACTTGATGGCTTTTATGTTGTACTGTGGGGTTGACTGAGGTTTACCCCAAGATTTCTATTATCCTGCTAATATAATTGTCCATTTGTGTCTTTTGCATTCTTCATTCATTGTAAAGACAAGCTAGGAGAGGGTATTAAGCAAGCTAGGCTTGCAGAGGGTACAGTGGCAGTGATAGAATGGTTCTAAACTTCCAGTACGAAAGGCAAAAAGTAAGAAATTTTTAGAAGGTTGGATGTCAACAAGGGCAAATCCAGTGACAAAAGGAATGCAATCTGAAGATAAATAAGGTAAATACGGATTTTAGTTTTATTATTATGCTATATAATCTTCTATCATACCTCTTGGTGGTTGCTTGATTAATGAATGCGAGAGAGGCAGTTTTCATACTAAGATATCAGTTATGCACAAATATTTTTCAGTACTTTTTTTTTGTTCTCAGGGGGCAGAGGTGGCCCATCTCAGGATATGTTTACTAGATAAACGTTCCCTTCAAGGTATTTAAAACAATGAAAAAAAAAAATCCTTTGAAACATTTGCCAATGTGGAACTATCTGAGATTGCTAATTTGCATGTAAGATGTATGCATAACATTTTTGCAAGGCATTTAATTTAATTTTTTGAGAACTATTATTTGTGATGTTACTCTGGATTGCTAAGGATGTACGTTTAATTTAAAAAAAAAAGTCAAGCTTCTCAATATGAAGGTCAAATTCTGAAACATTTTCCTGATGAAAAATGTTTTAATTCCAATCTACTCGCTTTCAAGTTAATAGGTTTACTCACACAGTGAAATGCAGTTGAAGGTGAGTAAGGGTATGAAAATCTACTCCTCCTTTCTGCGAGGTGTAGATCTATTCAACATGAAGTCTTCCTGGGCCCCGTCGGCCTTCCTAAAATAAAAAATTTTGTGTGATATTTTGCATTATTTTTAAATGTAGTCTCTTTAAAAACAAAACACCCCCCCCCCAAAAAAAAAAAAACGAAACCGAAAACATAACACAAAAAATCTCCAGGAGATCAGCATTTAACTTTAGAGAAGGTACATTTGAGATCCAAACGTGCCATCTGCCAGTGTAAATGAATGTGTATAACACTTGGGAAATGCTGCGAGACAGCCTTTCTTTCAGCAGCACCCACTTAAAGATGGTGCCTTAAGGCTATCATTGCTTATTTAATACTACTCTGACTTCTGTGGTCTGGAAATTAAGCTAGGATTCTTGTTAAGGACAGATTTCATTGTGAAGTCTCTTCTGGTTTTGCTTTGCTAGAATAACAACACCTCTTGTAGGATTTTTATAGTGCTTTCCCGTGCTTCCTTCATAATAGCGTGGCGAAGCAGTAAGCGATGTTTGCTTTGTTTTGTTACAGACATTAAAATAGGTCAAATAGCCTTTTAAAGTCATAGTTTTTAAAGTCATGTTTAATCTTTATGTAATGGAATCGGTGACAAATTCTAAATGAAATGTTAGGAATCCTAAACTGAAGGACTTAAAGTTTCATTGAAACTCCTCCACGCTGTCCAGGCCCAAAATATATACTGCTTGCTTGCATCGAGAGGTCAGATACTAAACAAAGAGAGTAGACATTAGAAGAGATTGGTAATAATCACAGCTTCTTACTCATGTAGCTGAGAACTATTAATCAAACTAACAAAGTAATTTGTAAAAATCATTAACAGAAAAAGCTAAATTCATCAACTGACTCATTCTTGCACACTATTGACAATGACCTCTTGTCATCATATTTTAGTTTTCACATCAGCTCTATTGAAATATAGACATATACATGTATTAAAAAAAAAAAAAACACAAAACATACGTGTATGTAAAACTGTACGTTAGTCTTGCCAGTCTGCCTGTGTTGAGGAAATGAATCTGAAGCACCAACAGAAATTTTCACAAGCTCATGTGAATGGTTGTACCTTCTGGCTTCCAGGAAGGTTTCCTGCTCATTTCAGCTGAAAGATGTGTCATGTTTGTATGTAGCGTGAGGACAGCAGGATTTGCGCATCAGTGCCTGCACGGGAGACAATGGAATATTGCTTTGTATTCCCTACATGGCTAAATTGCAAAGTGTTAGCATTTTCTTAAGTTAGTAAAGGCTTGCTTGCTGTAATAGACAGCAAAACAACTGCTTTGTTCTTAATTCAGTTCCAAACACTTGTGTATGAAAGTAAGAGCTTGAAAGTGTCTTAACCAGGTTTTGAGTAGCTTGGTGTTCATTGTGCCATTTGGAAGAACCCTCTTCAAAAAAACAGCCAAAGACAAAAAGAATGGTCAGAGCTGTGATAAAGCTGATATACAAGGAAAGACTGAACAGTTTAGGAATTCTGAGTTTGGAAAGGATGTGGTTAAGAAGCAATGTGATAGAGGTATGTTAGACTACAAATGCCATGGAGATGATGACTAGGAAGACATAGATTGCTAATTTTTAGCATTTTAGAAAATAACTGTTTTACCCAGTGAAAATGTGCGCAATGTTTGTTTGTTTGGTCACTCAATATTTAAGCAATATCTCTGTTGTATTCTCTAATTCAGAACTGGTGCTGCGGGCAACAAACATTTAGACTCTCTCTCTCTGGGAAATTAAAAAAAGTAGAGGCACAATACTTAGTACCACCCTTACTGTGTTTGTATGTATATGTAGTTGTGTTAAGGAATATTTATCAAAATTCTAGCTGATGGAGTCACAAAACAAAGTCACAGGAAAGGCATTCTGAATCCAAATCACTGCTTGTTCTGGGGACTTCTTCCTATTTTTCTGTCTCTTTAATCCTGCAATAAAAATCTGCTCATCCCTTCATGCCCCCCACCAATTCCTGATTTACAGAGATTTATTATTTTTCCATTCATAATTTGACCTGTAGCATAGGATAAGTTTCAAAATGGAAAGAACTCAATTAGGAAGAATATCTTTATTCATGATTTACCAAATAATGAATGTTCATTTTTGCCTTAAGTTTCCACTGCAAGATCTCACTGGCCTTGTATGGTTTACATGGGTGAGACTTGAAGGCATCATTTGACACTTAATTGGACTGTGTGTTTGGGAACACATTTTCTGTAATGCACTTAACATGCTTTAAATCTCGTTTCACTGAGACACCTTTGGGACTTTTTGAAGAATAACAGGTTTGTCTGAAAACAGATTTGTTAATTTCTGTGTGCAACTGAGGTGGAATTAAACAGCAAAGCAATTTAAAAGTGCTTGCTATTGTAAAGAGTAAAGTTTTTCTTTTCAGTTTTAAGTATTTTGATATGCACACATTTGTTCTCAGCAGTGCAGTAGAGCTTTAATTACTTTGAATAAAAATACCTGCAATCAAAGTTTGGTTTCAGTGCAGCTGAGTTTGAACACAGTGGAAAGATCATGTTTATAAATCTCTACCTGATTCCATATAAGCTTTATTCATTCTTAATGCCAGGTTTTCCTGATGCTTTCATGCATGAAAATCTCAGGTATTTTTTATTGGTGGTGTGTTGTGTAACAGAGATGTACCCTTCTATTGCAACAGGGTTTCTCAGTGAACTGAACTGTGTGGTATGACATACAACAGTCCTATGATAATTATTTAACATCTCTATTGCGCTATTGATTAGGAATTAACTAGGTCAGGCCCTATTGTACTAGGCACAGTAGAAGCATATAAAACATGACAGCTCTTGCTTCAAAGAGCTTATAGTCTAAAAGGCAGCACATACCAAGTGGATGATTGAGATAAGGAGTGAGGAGATGGAGAAAACACAAAATAAATGACTGTGTGAAATTCTTTGCTCTTTAAAGATCTTTTTTATCAAAAAATGAAAAGTGTTTCACCCACATGTTCTAAGGGTAGAGAGGACCATTTTATTGTCTGGTCTGACCTCATATTTAAAACACGTCATAGAATTTTCCTTCATAATTCCTGCATCAAGCCCGTGATATCTGGCCCTGCAAGAATATTTCTTTATTTAAAAAAACCCCTCAAACTATTAAAAAAAAAGTATAACTTTAAATCTCTCTCAGGGGCAGGACTGTTTCTTACAGCTGCCTCTCTGGCTAGGCTTTTCAGTCTTGAATGTTCGTTCTTGTTGTAACAGTGAGTCAGGCAGAGATGCGATGTACACAAGGGTACTAATGAATGCTGTGATAACACACAATGCTGGTATACAATGAGTTACGAATGTTGATACATGTGTTTTCCATATAGGACTTTCCATTAAAGAAATTTCTTGACTGAAAGATCAATTATAGAAGAAATCAAATATTATAGAAGTTTTCTTTTTATTTAGTTATGAAAGAGTTTGTGAAATTGTTTTGGATTTGAGATCTCGGTTCAGCTTAAGTAACTTCCTTTCTCTTGAGTTTTTGTGTGTTTGCTATGGAAAATAGACGCTAGGCAGATCTAAATAAACCAAGAATGATGTGCTGGCCGGGGGGTGGTGGGGGAAGTAAATGTGTCATAATGGTGTAGTTAGTCCTGATTTAGTCCCAACGATATAAGAAAGGGAAATATGTATTCTGTAGTGGTCATTACAGAAGCAATAATCTCGTAGCAGTGGAATTTGGGGTAGGCTATTTGATCATTTTCTGTTTCCTCTGAAACCAAAACAGTAGCACCCTGATGAATGTTGTAGTCTGCAGTCCATATGTGATTATGCTCCTTTGCCGACTTGTTTTTGGGTTTTACTGCCTGTTTTTCCCTCTTGACAGCGTTTTTGAATGCCTGCAAAAGATTAAGGAAAATTGTAGATTTAGGCAAAAAAATTTCAACGTTTACTATCAGAAAACATGTCACAGAAAATTGACAGAAAACTTTTGGAATGTTTTGTCTCAAGAAGGAGATTTTGTTAGATAAGGTTGGAGGATTTTATTTTGACTTTCATTTGTATTCTTGCTCTTTTATTCAGGTCTAGGGGAAATTTCCAAGCCATATGAATTCCTCAGCTGCAAGAAATGTTGAGGTTTGGTCAGCTCTAGGAACATTAAAAAATTTGAAGTGACAGCCAGGGTGCAAATGGACAACAGCAAAACTTCTCTTGATTTTTTTTTTTTCTTGGCTTTTATTTATTTCCCTCTATGATATTCTGTGCAGAACATGTAATATATGGACTCTCTTTTGAAAATGCTTTAGGAAGAAATACTCCTGCACATATAGAAACGTTGATACAATACAGCTGTGAATATATTTTATATTTTATCTTCACAGATGAGAAGAGAATATGGGAGATGGGAGGAAATGCAAAGAGAATAAAACTGTAGGGAGAATATCGGAGTCAAGTAGAGATTTTAGTATTTTATAGAAGCCAACAAATTGTTGTTCTCCCTCCTCCCCCCTAAAAAAAAGCAGCTACTTCTATGAAGGACCCAATCTTTCTTTCTTAGTTATTTAAAATATTATGCTTTTTTTTTTCAGTTGATTCTTCTGAATTTTAATTTTTTGGGTTGATAAAACATGCTATTTTTGAATCCTTTTGTATAGCTTCTCATGAAAAAAGTTTTTCTTTTATCAATATTTACAAGTCTCTTTTATTGTGAAAACATATATTCCTGATAAATGGGTTTATATAACCATCTTAGAATCTTTCTACTGCCTTTGGCAGCCCATGCTTCTGTGTGCTTTCTTGAAAGCAGGATTATTTCTTGAATCAATTTTAAATCAGCTGATTGTTCCCTTCACTTAGTTCTGGTTTTCCTTTTAGGTTAATATGATCACACAGGGTTTAGCCTAAGATAATCAATTAAAGAATAATAGTAAAATTGCTTGAAACTCCAGCAACTTCAACCAAGTCTGCCTCAGGTGGCCCGGAGATGCTGATAGGAGGAGGCTACATTCTCCAGCCCACCTCTCTTGTTTCACCTCCAACGAGTCCTCCCCTGAATTAAGTAAATGTAAGTTAGAGTGACGCTTTTTAACTGTCTCAGGAATTAAGTCCTGAAACAGTCAAAGACAAAGAAGTAGTACCTGGGCACAGCTACATAAGAGGTTACAAAATGAAAGTCCGTAAATTTATGATGTGATTGCTTATAACATTGGCAATTAAGTGCGACTCCTTCTTCATGCCTCTATAAAGGAAAAGCTTAAGGCAACCTCAAGCATTTGCTTGCCTTCAACTATGTGAAACAGTTTCATTACATTCAGCTGTGAGTGTGGGCCTATGTAATCAAGAGAGATGAAGACGAAGGGGCTGGGTTGCGAAATAATGGCACAATGAGAGTTTGCAGAAGTCATGTCAATCCTGTTATTACTCATAATTTTTACACCTTTCAAGAGAAAACCCTATGAATGAAGGAAGGATAAAGGAAAGGAAGAAAAACCTGAGGGAGAAAAATGATAAAAGGAAATTTGAATGTTTTGGCAGAATGACCCTGGGAATAAGAGACCTCTGAGAAAGGCTCGAGATAGTGAGAGTAAATAGACAACCACTAACTAGAAAATATGACTGAGAAATGAATTTTGTCCAGCTGTTCTCTTTATTGTTGGCTGATTTAAGGCAGGTCCACTCTGTTAACCCACACTGTATGCAAAGTCATGTAGGACGTGGTTGGTTACCATTTCTTTTTATAGAATGTAAATTGATTTTTGTTATTTGTGGTGTTGCAGCCTAACACTAATGAAAAAAACCTAATGTTAGTAACCGTAGACACTTTTACTACTTAACATTTTAATGAACCTTTATTCCCTGTTCTGTAATTCCTTTCATAAGTTCTCCAGCGAAGAAATTTAGATACTTTATACCTGCTTTCCCTATTGCTATTTTTTGGTAATTAGTCACCTGAAAAGTCTGTCCTGATTGAATTTATTCATGTTTCAACAGTTTTCTTCATTAGAACCATGCTTGTTAATGAATTCTTTCTTTTCTTTTTTTTTTTTTTTTTTTTTTTTATGGTATGTATTCTCACCTTAATATACAGTTCAGGAATTTGGCTCTATGAAGTTTCATATTTTTTTTTCGATATAATCATAAACCAGTTTGCACCTTTTTAGTTCATAAAGTGTACATCTTCACCCAGACAACAGAATATTTCTTATGAATGTCTAATGGCTTTATATCCCAGGCATGTCACTCACATTAACTTTTGATTCAGGTAGTTTGCAGTGGTTGAATATGAAAATTAAGGTTTCTGAAGGGGCGTTGGTGGTAAAGTTTTGCATTATCAACATTATTACTGTGCTAGTTTAGAAACTAAACAGATAAATGCAGTGTCTGATGCTGGCAGCACAGTACAGAAGCAGATTCCCTACCGAGTATTTAAATCCCATATGAAGTTCTGGTAGAACCTTGCCCTAGTTAATTTAAAAAATAAAATAAAAAGATTTGAGACGAAACCCACATTCTTAATTCCCTTTTAATCTCCTCTAATTTAACTCTGTGTTTTCTTTGAGTTAATATTTTCCATCAGTTTCTTTAACTCTCTTCCATTTTATTATGAAATTTGTGAAATAAGTTTCCAAAATGTCAAGTTCTAGATTATGCCTTACAATGAATAAAGTTTCTTCTTGGAATGTAGAATCCTGTGCGTTCAACTGCTTTGGTCTGACTCCATGGTTTGCAGAGATCTAGGTTTTTAGGAGAAAAAATGTTTTCTTAGAAAAAAAATCGTGGAAATACATAAATATCAAAATGATGGATAATGTTCTAGAAAAAAGTTATTATTAGAAAAGGATCTTCACATTTCAAAGACTGATTTTTTTGTTTTGTTTTGTTTGGGTTGGTACATTTTTCCCTCAGAGTGTAAAAGAAGACAAAGTTCATGAGTCATATGCTCTTAATTATGTTGTTTTGTAAAATGTGCTATCAAAAGGAAAGGAAGAATTCCATGAACTCTAATATCCTTAATTAGAAAACTAGATTTTCATTGTGATTAACAAAGGATCACGTTTTGTCTAACTGAATGTATATATTTTTTCCAGAAACCAGTAAGTAAATGAGAAACTTCTTTAGGCAGAGACATTTCTGAATACCGTGCAGAACATAAGAGAAGTTTTATACATTTACCTCTGACTTTCTACTGTATAAAAAGTGAAAGCAAAGGTCAAATATTTTCAAAATGACTCACACTGCATCTGTTTATCTGCCCCTCTCATTCATGTGTGTTATGAGTGTAAGAGTCATACAACGTATGTCTTAGGAATGAGGTGGACCACTGGTATGTCTTGATTTGCTTATGAATTTACAATTGAAGGGGTAGATAGATTTCTAGAAATATGAGAGATCTCAATTAGTTGTTGAGGGGGTTGCTGAGGGCAGATGTCTCTCAAATAATATTAAAGTAGGGGCAGCACGGTGTTGAAATAAAGACAAATGTTGAGGTGTAGTTCTTCTTTTTAAATACTTGGTGCAATATTAGAATTTAGGGAAATATTTCCTGGCTGTATTAGAAGAACTGACCTATATATTTTTTATCTAAAAGTACCAACAAAAATCAAATAAAGAAATTTCATGTATTTGGGGGGGGGGGGGAGATGAGAACAATTTTTTTTCTCATGTTTCAATATCATTTGCTTTATGAAGACTGAAACTTTTATTTTGGATCTTAACTCATGGCGTTTTGAGCATTGTTAAAATATTAGCTATGTTGTGATATTCCTAATGTATTATTTCATTGTGCACGATGTGTAACATATCCTATGTATATACATGCATCTGTATGTTATGTCTTTCTAAAGAACTATCTTGAGTCAGGTTAACCAGAAGTTTGAATCGTGGTGTCTAACATGCTGAATATGAGCATTTACATTTTATTTCATGTCCTTAACAATGTTCGAAGTAGCTCAGGTGCTCTGCTTGTGGTCAAAAAATAGCCTCTAAAGATAGATAGCATTATTTAGCTGCCTCTGCCAGACCAAAGCTCTTCTACATATACTAGCGAAAAGATGTGCGCTACTTTGAATGGAGAAGTAACATTTATTTAAGGGTCACTTCGCCGACAGTGCAGATGAAGCCTAAATTTGAATATCTGCACTGGAAGCAAGTTATGGTATTGTAATCTTTGAATGAAAACATACCCTTTACATGTCCAGGCTGAACAGATGTTTCAGATATGCTTAATGACTATCTCACAGACTTTAAATATTTGCCAATTTTGCTTGGAAGCCATTTCATTCAACATGAGTGTAAACAAAAGCAAGCTTTCAGAGACTCATCTGTAGGTGCAAATATCTGTTAAGATGTTTTGGAGAAACAGATCCCTTATGGGTTTTATTTTAATTAAGTAGAGACAATAATAACTAGTTCATGGACATTTCATTAACTGAAATGGGATGAAATTGGTCACGTTATTTACTGTGAATGATTTACCGAGCTTTAAATACAGGCTGAATTTAAGAGTTGTTATGATAATACCAATCATAACAATGTATTCTAGTTGCAAAGAATAACTGAAATGGTTTCTTCATGAAAATTTACCAATTTAGATCTAAGTTAGTCAGTTTAGATGTATATGAATCCAAACACTGGTAATACTGATCTATCCATATGTATCCTACTTACAACAGCATGAATTCAGATCTAATATGCAGTGTGTAAAATTTATTTTTGTTATTTGACCAGGTGAATGCAATTCAATCATTTTTGGCTTTTTACAGCACTAAGAGCAGGAAAGAGCCTGGTGGTTTCCTTACAAAAAGATCTTGTTGCTTAAGTTTCATTACAATATTAAAAAGTTTCAACACTTCATTTAGCTGAAAACTTCCTTACCACTGTGCGAAGAAAATGAGAATACAGAATTATAATTCAGGAAATTCATTTCCTTGTCAGATAGCATTTGGCTTTCTGTGTGTTCTTGTAAAACTTTCATACCAGCTTGGGTAAACTTTTTATATCCCTGATCCATGCTTACACTGAGACTACTTTACTTCACAGTGCCAATATAAAGAGGTCTGAAAGCGGGCATAAATTATTTTAGCATTAGAGAATGATGCAAAGTGCCTTTATTTTTTAAATGAGAATTAGATTCTTCTCTCCCCCTGCCAATACATTGATGTTTTGTTATTACCAGACAGTAAAAACAACAAAACCCATGCTCATTCCTAGTATATTTTTCAGGTCTAAAAATATTTCTAAAAGGTTTTATAGAACCTTTCTACATGGTTGATATTTTATCTTTGTTGCTTCTTCAGTCAAAATGTGAAAACAATGGTTTTGTATCTTTCTTTAAATATTACGCCTTTTCATCTCCAAAACACTATCATGTTCATAGTTTGCAGTCTTTTCCGTGCATCTGCTGAATTTTCCGAGTTCTCTTTTCCCCCCCGAACTTGTATTTCTTTTGTAGTAGTATCTTAAATTATGGTGTTTCTCATTTATTGAGAGTGGAATTATTCTCAGTTTCTCTTGTTCCTTTTTTTCTTCTGTTACTGAATGATCACTTAGTATTCTCTTAAAGCAGTGAGGCACAATTCTCAGAAGGAAAAGCATATGCAAGGGAATGTTTTATCTTCTGTTAACTTAGTCTGAACTGCTTTGAGTAACTTAGGAATAGCTATGTACTAAGGCGTTTAAGGAAAAAACAAGGTTTGAGCCATTTGCAGTCCAGTCTGATTGGAGGGCTGATCTATTTCCAGTGACAACGGCTGCAGGGATGACAATAATAACATCTGCAGCATCACCAAAGACTTTAAATCTTCACATTCAGAGTTCTGAAATAATCTTACAGATGTCTTTACCTCATTACGTGGCTACTGGGGGATTGTCTCATCTGGTGTACTTTGCAGCCGGGTGTACCTTTAACAAGCAATCTGGCATTAGCCTTCTGTTTCTGCCACTGGAAAGCACAGAATTGTTATATATCACTGGTACTGTTAATTACACTGCTGTGCTAGGCATCATTAAAGCTCAGAATGCTGAAAGGCATATCAGGAGGATTCATTTTTACTTAAGTGAATCCGCATTAAGCAACTCAAGAAAACTGTTGCGAGTAATAACCAGTTTTCTTTTTTCCCCGCAACCCATGCTTCAAGATGAAAGGTGATTACTTCAAATCTCCTGGTCTAAGTAAACTTAATTTGGGAAAAGCTTTCTTAATTTTTTTTAAACGTGTTGTTGCTTTGTTATGCTAAGAAGCTTCTAGAGTTAATAACATGTTACATAGCTCAAAAACTTAGGAATTTCCTTTTGTTTCAACCCTGGAAGACCAAGATCATTAAAAGGAAGGAGACATATGCAAGAGTGATTTGATGTCTGTGATGCATGTTTGAGTGAAAGATTTGTCAATTACAGTGCACTTTCTCATGTTCTACTTTGTACCTTCGTTGTTCTGAGTACTACTGAAAGTAAGTAGGCAGGAAATGGTTTTCATGCCCGCTGAAACTTTAGTGGGGCAGATGTATGTGCATATATATACACACACATATGTACATATATATGTGTAGCCAGCATAAATGAAGTCTGTATATGTGTGTGTGTATATACGTATACATATACATACACATATATGTGTGTATATATTTCTAAAGCCTTCCTTCATGCTGGCATAAAGTCAAGGAGTTACATGTTCAGAAGCAACATAAACAGAGTATGATGAGTGTGTTTTCTCACATTCTCTCTCCCACAGGTGGCTGCTCTGGCTGCCAGGAAGTTAATTTTGTGGACACCGATGAGCTCCAGTTTCTTTACAACCATGAAATCATGTATTTTAAAGAAAGCAAAAGGTAGCCCTAATTCTTCACCAAAAAGTATGAGAATTCCTAAGTTTTCTTCCACTCCTTCCAGGTACTTGTTCTGACCACAGTCTCACTCTGTTTTACTTTCCTGTCATACTCCTTCTGGGGTAATTCTACATAGCTTTGCTTTTATACTGAAACCTGAGTAAGAAACCAGGTTTTCGGGTATCCTTCACCTTGTGGTACCTCTTCTTGGAAGAGGTTAAGGGGCTTTGCTGTGTTTTATTGAGTAGTGATGCGAGTCTTCTCTTTTATAAACAGATTTATACTCTAGGAAGCGTCACTCTTATCATAGACTTGTGACCAGACAGATTGCAAGATGCCCTAATGTCTTCTTCCCCTCCGCTTCTCCATCATACATTATCATGGGCTTGTGCTGAATGAGCATTCATTATATGCTTTTGGACATGCTTTTATCCCACCTTCCTTTTGTTTTTCCTTCTTTGCCCCTTCCCTTACCTTCTCCAGTCAGAAATGACTTTGAAGAAGGGACTGGGGCTTCCCTGTCTTTAGGATATTTTAAAACTCTAACTTTGGTGCAATTCAGAGATTAAATTTTCTATATAAATCTCATACATAGTCTGAGGTGCCCATAATAGATCTCATGCACTTCATAGGTAGAGATGGTTTTACAGCTTTTCTAGGCCTCAGCAACCTTCTGGACTAGAAAATGTGAAATTCCCTGTATTGTTAATAGAAGGAGGTAGGAGACTTGAGGGAGAACAATTTGGAAAACCTAAACAAAGATGTATAAAGACATCTAAGAGTTAACCTGAGCATTTCATTTTTTGTATCTGACAGTGTACATATCATACAGTGCACTTTTTTCTGATACGTGGATTTGAAAAAATGTACAGATTTTATTTTATTTAAGTCTCTGCTAGAAAATGTAGTAAGAAAAATAAACTTTTTGTAGCACAGGCTTTTTTATTTTCTCTGGGATATTCAGTGCTTGATATAATTTATATGCCAGGCTATTCCCAACCACAGTGAAAGCATTTTATTATGTTGCAGTGAACAAGGCAAAATTCTCTGCTTTAACGGAGTCTGTGCTTTGGGAGGGAGAATTTTGCCCCCAATGCATATTAATTACATTAAATAGAATATTGTCAGAAAAAAAGAACAGCATGAATCCAATTAAAAGGCAAAGAAAGAGCTTTGGGGTGAAAATCTACCAGAATTTCTTTACTTCATGAGAATAAAAACAGGCTGTAAATACAGTGGACAAAAGGAACTACAGAGTTCTGTTTTAAAATCCAGAGTTTACATTAACAACCTGCAACAGATACTGTTTTGTAACAAAAGTACCTTTAGACCTAATAGTAATGTGTTCACGTGCAGTTTGTAAATTGAGATAGTAGCATAGGGGTCTGCTGTTTCTTCTTGCTGCTCTGACCAGCGTCCTTGACCAGCAAACATGACCAAAATAAGTGTTTTATGTGAGAATTATGTTATCAAGAAGTTCCTTCAGTCTAAAGGAATATTCTACAAGAGAAATGAGACTCATTAAAAAAGACATTTTAACACCTGATTGTGGATTTAGGGTATTCCTCTAAATTATGTGAAGAGGCATACATATTCTCGGTCATTACCAGCCAAATGGGTATTATTTACCAAACTAGAAGTGTGATTTCAAAATACATCCATCCCGATGGCCCCCTCTCTTTAAAAGCAAATTTGCCTCACTTTCCATTTTTTTTCTTTATTTTTCATAATGAAATTAAAAAATCTTTTAAGGTTACATAAAATGTTGACAGAACAATAAAATGTGATAGAAACAAAATATTATTTCATTATAGAATTTCTATTCTTTTAAAATGAAATATTTTAAAAATGGACTAAAGAACCAGAACGTATTCACAGAGTTTCAACTGTTAAAACTTTTATTTTTACATTCTTTTTAAAGCAAAAAGTAGTAGCTGAGTTTTACTTAAAATTATTGGCCAATGGTGGAGCCCTATTATTTTAGTGAATAAAGTAGACAATGCTGTGTAAAACACCTCATATACTATTCACGCATGTATCTCACATTCATATGAAGAAAGAGGGCTTGTTGCATGTATTTTTGCATCAAATTTCAGGAGGGGAGGAAAAGAAAAAGCAAAAAACCCAGAGGCAGTAATTTCAAATTGACTATCCCTGTAATTTTAACTGCAGCAAGGATCTCAGAAACAAGCATTTGTCGTTGCCTGAACGTGCACTAGAGTATCCTGGGACTGCATTTATTATAGCATCTGGTACCTCTAGAATGCATAACAGAATTACACGAGAATTGGATAACTAGTTCTCATGTGCGTAGGCCTGCAGATTTTTGTTACACATTTTCTATTTCTAATCGGAATTTTGTATGTATAAGAAATGAAAGCTTGTCCCAAAAGTGCATTGTCTATTGAGTTTTTTTTATGAAATCACCATAAATTATATTGATATGGTTGGAAATTTTGTTGAAGTGCAGATCTTTCATTATTAAATCATTAAGGTTAAATGGATGTTATCTGGTGGTTCTGTAGCATCCATCCTTCAAGGCTAGCTATGATTAATGCTTAATTTCACATATTATAGATTTGCCTGACCAGAATTTTCTTATGCTTTTCTTTTGGTTAGGAAGGGTTATATATCGAGATGTGTGTGGGCAAGTTGTACATACGTTCTGTTAATAAGCAGCATTTGTGTGCAAACCTCTTCTACATTTTCTTTTGAGAAAATTGCCCTAAGAAAGCAAACATTTGAAATCTGAAAAAAGGTATGTTTTATATATATATGAGAGAACTCTACAGAGCAACTTACAGAAACTGCTGTACTCTCCCTTTGCTTTATAACAAACTAGACATGGTTCTGATGATCCATAAGCCTATGTACTAGTTTATAGCATAAGGTCCTTATTAATCCATATCGATCTTGATCTGAAGAGTACTATTTTGTTATCATAGGAAGGAAGTGTGGAGTGGCAATATGAAAACTAAGTCAGAAGTTATGTGTGTCTTTAAGAAGCTGTAATTCTCGTAATACCTTGTAATGAAATATTATACATAGAAAATACTTGAGAATGAAAGCCAAGGTCAATAATTCCTGATATTTACATGACATTTGCAGTTATTGCATAGTTCGCTTGCCTTGTGTATTAAGTTGTTCCCTCAGCCTAAATCTGACTTTTAATTTAGATTATGTGCCCTTAGATTATACACTTGAAGAGCATGACTTTTACAAATGCCTTATGACTAAACAGCTAGAAAAACTGAGCTGCTTATACTCTAAATACTGTCACGGTAAACTAATTCTTAGAGTAATAGTGCATAAGACCTGGTCCAGTCATGAATTCTGTGGACTTTCCTAAATATTAATTAAAGTCCTAGTTAATTGAAATCACTACTCTGTAATGGATTATTACTTGCTTAAATTACTCAAAATTTCTTATAATGAAGCTTTTAAAGTTTCTGAATGTTAGAAGAGACCAATGTATGTGAAGAATTGCATCCTGTTCTCTCCAATGGAGAAATACCTGAGTTTATCAATCACCTTATTATCTTCAAATTTTTGTACTCTTATTTTTTCAAAAGGTTATATGTCAAAGGGGGTGGAATGTGTTCTGGAATATTGAATTGTACGTTTTTAAAGAGGATGGAGTTGAAGGAGCTGAGATAGTAAAGTCTAGTGTGATGAGTAGCCGTTTTTCAAGTCTGAGTAGTTAGAAAATAAACAGAGATAATGTATGCATTGCTTTTGCAGTTTCTTGTGATTACAACTCTAAATCTGAGAGGTCAACATTATCAGAAATCAGTGAGTTATTTTTTTGCCCTGCCTTAGTTACACAAGGTGAAATCCTAGCATTGTTGGAATCTGGCAAAACTACTGTTGCCTTCTGTTTCGACAGCATTTTCATGTACCCATATAGCGTTAATTTTAACTTCAGGTTAGTCTATTGGGGAGGATGCTCAGAACACAGAGGTAAAGATTTGGACTTCTTAGTTTTATTCCTGTATCTGGTAAAATATCAGAAGGATTTTCACTGCAGTAAGATTTTATTTGTTCTTTAAAAGGTTTTCAGAGTCTATGGTGAAAACCATGGTGTAATGAAAACCTGCTACAATTGTACGTTTATGACGAGTTATGCAGAAGAGGGTAATTTATACCAAAATCTTGTTCACACTAATTGCAAACTGGAATGAAAGTTTCTTCTTTGCTAACCATTGAAAATAATAGGACCCTCATTATAGCAGTACTCCAGCCTGTATTACTAAGTCTTTTCCATTAGATTGGACTGGGGGAGGAAAAAAAACCCTGTCATTGAATTGAATCTGCTGCCATCACAGGCAACCATGTAGCATGTATTTAGACAAGAAGCTCCACTAATTGCAAGTCAGAGAACACTTCTAGCATTATATAAAATAGTTCAGACCAAAGAAGAGATTGGAAGCCATAGGAAGAGATCAGAAGTTATCAAGGATACGTTCAGCAGTCTGGATCATTGCAGCAGCTTGGGAATTGTTCGGTAAAGCTCTGATACGTCTTAGGAGATTGACCAAACCCAGAGTTTATAGAGAAAACCAAAAAGCCTCAACTATTTCTGTCTGTCTTCCTGACCTTGGTTAAACTCAAATCAAATAGTCTAGTTACTGATTCAACCTTAGTGTGGAGGGACGATAAACCAGTGAGACACTTCAATGTCTTTACACATTAAAGATTTTTCATGTCTCTAGAAATGCCTGTCTGCACATGCCATGTCCCAACACTGGTCAGGGCTGTTTTTCAGTAACTAGAAGAAAGTGAATTAAAAAAATATATAACAAATCCAGCAACCATATTATGCGTCAAGAGGAAGAAGAAACTCTTCCTGAATCCTGCTCTTGCCAGCAGTCAACAAAAGCCTTGAAGCATGTAAAGTCATGCAAGCATTTAATATTTTGAAGAAAATCTTTTGTTCTTAATTAACAATATGACATTACTTGCAAGTTTTTATTTCCTTTAACATCTGTTCTGTTTTGAAACCTGTAATGTAAGCTACTCAGCCTTGTTTGCAAAAATCTTGACAAATACTTTGTGCATATTTGTCAGTTACTTCTATTGCCACATATATCTGTACATTATCACTAAGTGTGGAATGTATTGCTTCATTATCATAACCTGTTGGATTTGAATGAGAGAAAAAATGAGTGAGTCTGAAATTTCTTCCTTTTCCTGTCAATTCTCTGGCAATAATTTCACTAGTAAGCAAATAATATCTTGTTAATACCAAAGTAGCCACTGTGGTAATTCATAAAAGCAGAAAGGTGACCATATGACAATGTAACTTCAAAAAAATCTTAATCTCTTCAATGCCATCTTAGCTATATTTTAGTGAGAAGAGCTAATGTACAGGGCTAACCTATTATGGATATATTTTGTATGTGTGGCTTAAAAGCTTTACTGGCATACTGTTCTCAGCTCCAAACATAAGCACCATTAACAAATCATGAATCAAATCTTTCTAATGATCTCCACTGCCAAAAATAAAAATGTGCAAGTAGCTTTAAAAAACTCTCTGCTTTTCAAAATAATATCTTCATATTTATTTTTCTCATTTCTGAATTGGATAGATGGACTCAATCTTTTCAAGCCTGTCTCTGAAATCATGCAGCGATGGAATATCTATCGTAAGAAATTTTCACTTCAAAAATTATTCTCTGGTTCAAATTCGAATAAATTTAGGGAAATCCTACAGTGATATGCAGGAGTTATAAATGATCACACCAGTTTCTTCTGGTTTTATAGTCTATGAATCTTGAGATCTGAAAACTTAGCTTAAAAATGAAAGCCGAGAGCCTCACAAATCACTTAACTCCTAGAGTTGATGTTTTAGTAAAGCCCCCAAATATAACAACACTGATATAAAATTGTCAGAGTGATCGTATTACTGGCAGATTGCTGATGAGAGTTGTAGGTGAGTGTTAGTTATGGAGGCTTTTTCTAGCTGAGTGCTCTGATGTGAGGTTGTCACTAAGACAGAATCTGTGTAACTAGTTCCAGTTGAATTAGGTTATGATTTTTCAAGATAAAAGATCTTCCATATTCCATGGTATAATATTTTGGGTGTTTTCCCAGGTTATGGGAGAATATGCTGGTAAAAGACTCAGCGGTGGCCGTTCTTGTCATGGTTATATAGAATGGTGTTTCTATGTTTGAAGAGGGGAAAAAAGTTTCCCTTTGTCTAATAGATTTTTTTGTTTCCTTCTTTTCACTGTTACTTGGAATGATAGTTAAAACTGCCCAGAGGTTGGATTTATCAGAAGAATCTTGGTTATAGGCAGAAGACACATGAAGTAGAGATCAGTATGAATATGCCGCGTTCCACACAGATAAAATGACAGATGATGTTGTGTGATACAACAGAAGATACTTTATATTCCCGAACACTGAGGACATGGGAGAAGTGGGCCAGTCTGAAGATATACTTGTTGAAATATTGGCACAATTATTTCCGGTAGAATTGAGCTGATCAAAGAAACTGAGCCCATAATGTAGATCCTCTGTTTTACAGAGTTCACAGAACTCTCTCTCTTACTTTCAGGATGCTACTCTTATCGTAACCGCATGCCAAATAGGAAGACAGAAACAATCTTAGTAAGAAAGATAACTTTAAGTCTTGTTCATCGCGCTGTGAGGCGAGTTTTGCAGTGGTGCTTTAAGAACTGCTATTTATCTTCTATAGTTTGTTTATTTGACTGTAGGGTTTAGGTTATCCATCTGTACTACTGATATTTCTTTAAGTTGAAGTGCCTTTTTTTTTTTTTTTAAATAGTATTCAGAGTACTGTGTTGCCTTTCATTGTGCTGCATTTTTGTTGTGTTTTCTGGCCAGTGTATTCTTGGCTTCAACAGCATGCCATTATAGATCTTTCATTCCACTCATACTCAAAAATATTACAGGGGAAAAAAAGAAGGGGAAAAATTCTTAAGCAGTGTTTATATCTAAGACCAAGGGCAAGCTCTTTTAATGAAAGACAGATGAAAGACACAATCAATATAAAATTCTGTTACCGTCTTTGACTTGGACATCCAGTTGGGGACAAAATCTTTGCAAGGGATTAGACACACCCTTCTGGAGGATTGCAGTTAAACTGCTTCACCCCACAGTGATCAGGTGATTGCTGATGGAGACTTATTAAGAGGATTATTGCCAAAGATTCATTTCAGTTAACCTTCAGTTTGAAGATACAAAAGGGAAAACCCTTTGCCATAAGGATAGTCACAGGCTGATGGTTCTTTTTAAAAGCAGGTTAATCATATTGCCGCATCTTAAAAAGAGTGCTCATGGGGAAAATATTTCTGCTTTGAGGAAATAACATCTATTCTGTCAGCCAAGCTTCTATAGGGGAAAAATGGGATGAGTAATAAAATCTGGGTGTTTTATTGGGTGATCGTTAAAATTCAACTGCTATTTCAGTAAATGGTTTGCAACCAGTAGAAATTTATGTAAAAAGGTAATTATATGCTAATTATAAAAATATAACTTGATTATGCATATGATTTATATAGTCATTATAAAAATATGTTAACCTTACTTTGTGTTCATAATGTGATCTATATTTTAATTGTAGAATTAAAAGCTACTTTAAAAAAACTAAAATCTTCAAGCTACAAAAATACAGTCCAGTTGATATATGTTAGTAACCTTTTTACGTCTGTGAAAGAGGCAATGTGATTTGAGTAACTGCATGCCTGTTAGTCTGATCTTGGTATTGTGCAAGCCTAAAAAGTGAATTTTAATGGAAAGAATAATTAGTAACATGAAGGAACATCAGATAACATTCTGTGGGCTTGACTGAATGCAGCCAGTATCTTAGGGAGAAAAATAAAGGGCTGGATCAAGATGACCGAGTTACCAATGTGACTTGACTGCAAAAAAGTCAAATGCAAACTTAGGAAATTGTATTTCTCGTAGTTGTAATTTGGCCTCTGTTAAAATGTTAACATAATCAGAAAATTTCCATTTGTAATTTTGGAGTGCTTATTATAGGTCCATCTGTGCCTAAATAGTAAAAGGCACAAACAAAAAAAATCTACGTGCGTAATTATTTATTATTTCATCCAGTAAGAGGGTAGGATGTAAACTATTTGCTTTGAGGTAAATGCCAGTCATAAAGCAGGATCTAAAGATTATAGAAGATCTGAGGACATGTGAAAAATAAGATTAAATAGAGCAAAGGAAAATTTAGATGGAATATAAGGACACAACTCTTAATAAAGTCTCAGTAGAAGTTTTTTTCTTTCGTAGTAGATCAGTAGCATCTCTTCCCTTCGGTCATTCAGAACAAAGCACTGAGATATTTGCTGTAGAGAGCAATTTTATATTGCCAAGGAGATGTACAATATGATCTAATAAGCTTTTTCTCATCGCTAATTTCTTTTTGTGGTACTTTAATCTGGTGATTTGGAAAATTGAAAACAGAATTGCAAACAAGATTAATACTCGGTTTGAATTTGATTCATATTTTTGCTGTTACTGCTCATGGCACATCTATAATTATGTTCTTATGCATTTGCTGAGATTGTACCGCTCTTTGTCAAGTATATTATTAAGGCATTGACCTGTATCACTCACAAAATGTTCAGTCAGTTGTTTAAAGTAGAAGCTGAAGTACCTTAAAGGAAGAAGTCTCTCACCACTGTCAAGGAATTCTGCAGTCAGGTGGCAAAATGCTTTCTAAGGTAAAGAGTATTTGTCAATACATCTTTTCAAGGAGTACAGCTTATCTGTCCTTGTATGCCTGGGTATGTCCAAGACAGAAGGAAAAGACATTTACTTTACTGTACTTAACACTACTGTTTTTCTTTCATCACAGTAACTTCTGTTGCATGTGGAAAAGGCTCCTTGTGCCATGTTTCATTTACCTTTATACCTGTCTTGCATACCTAGAGTGATTCAGCTGCAGTGGTAAAGAATCTCCTGTCTTCTGGGTTGATTCAGCGTACTGCTGGTCTTAGGAAAGTAAAGCCTCAGCACTTCTTTCCTGGTCCATGTCTATCGCTGATCTTTGCCAGGATACCAAGCTTTAATGGAAGACTGCCCAAATAAAAACGGCTTGAAGGACCTCTAATGCCTTTGTAAGAAAGGAGTTTAACTGCTTCTCCAGTCTTGGGTGTTTCATAGATTCAAGTATATTTCTTCTGAAATCACATGTAGGAGTGTGGTCTCCAGGCCTGTTTTCTTCTTGTGAGCACAGGGCTGGGTTTTGGGGGCCTCAGTGCTGTTTCAGCTCCAGCAGCTTGCCCTGATTTGCAAAACTTCTTTTTTCCAGTGAAACTTGAACCCAGAGGGTAGTACCTATTGTCAGCTTCAAAAGGAGACAGGTTCTTCCATATGTTCTTTTCCTGTTCAAATTCCTGGAGCAAGGTTGACCTTCACAACTCTTTTCTTATTGGGTACAGAATGGGGGATTAGGCTCTACAGAGCCTACTTTGAATCTCCAAATAGTTCCTATATTTTTTAATGGCTAGGAGTTACAGAGTTTACACAAAGAAAACACACAGCTATTGGTTAAAAATGTAAAATGTTTTAGTTTGTGTCTGTCCTGAAGCATCTTAAAAAGACTTCATTTCAAGAAGGAGGTTGCTTAATGCTTTTTGACACTCAAGACTATTGAAGGATTCTCAAATTAGCATCCCATAAAGCAAAACAGTCCTAATCAGTTGTCACTTTAGAAAATCCTTGTGTTTGTGTTATTTTAGGATCTGGGTAATAAAGAATGCATTTAAATGTGCTGAGCTTTTAGGACAGGCAAAGTAATTGTTTTCATGCAGAGACTGTGAAAACATCCTGAGAATATAGATGGCACTATATGATCAGAAACAGAAGGCTGCAAATAGATTTTCTTTTTTTTTTTTTTCTTTTTTTTTTTTTTTTTTTTGATCTGGGATGAGAGCAGAAAACAACTTTAGGCTGTTTTTTCTCTGCAGAGCTGAAAAAAACGAGGTTCAGGGATGAATGCAGTAGCAACATCAAGAGCAACGGTTAGAGAAATAAGCACCTCAATCAGTTTGTGTTTGTGAGAGTTATAAAAATGCATTATTCTTCAGAAGTGAGAAAAACTTCTGTGCTTTTTGTCATGGGCAGACTTCTTGTTTTTGTTCACAAGGTCTTACATTTCATGTATTCACTTGTATATATGACTCAATCCAATTCTGTGCTCATCTTTCTGTCTTTTATAATCCATAAATCAAAATACTTTGTCACTGTTTCTGAGAAATACACTTTTAGCTTCTTTTATGGTGACCATTGTTCCTCGAGCATCTTTGTGAACTGTCTTGCTTGTTCAGCCTTCACATGGCTTCCGTCAGAACTTAAAAAAACAGAAATGCTTATTACTGAGGATGTTATCCTTAGTCAAAGCATTCCATACAAACCATCTGTCGCTTCTGATTACTTCTTTGAAGAGGTGATGTTTCACAGATATAACATCTGAGGACCACCGGGCTTTGGGAGGAACTCCCTTTCCTCCTCCTAGTATAAAGCAGTATAAATCATCCAGTGGCTTGGAACAGGGCATGTGCCTTACTCATATTCAGAACTGTCATGGTTCTTAATGGTATTTCTTCCTTTTGGTCCTCTTGTCCCTTTTGAAGGTGGAGTATTTTTTTCACAAGTTCTCCTGGGGGGGAAAAAAAAAGATACCTTCAACTGTGGGTATTTGTCAGCATTCTGATTCATGTCTCATCTTACAGGCCCACTTTCGTAAAGTTATCTGCCTCATTTTTCTAAATGCTCAGCTATATTCTTTGTAAGAGTATTTCATATATATATATATGCAGGAGGGGCTGGGATAGGTAGAGACAATGTGAATGGGTTCTGAATAAAACTGAGCAATTTCCTAATACTATCCATATTTTTTTGTTTGTTTTTTAAAAGTACTAGCTTTTTCATTTTAAGCTACAGAAAGTTATTCTAGTTCCAGAAATAATTAGGATCCAACTATCCTGTCAATAGCTTCAGTGATTGAAGTATCCGCAGGTTGCTAATGGTTCTTGATTGTCCCAGTTGGCATCTGGAGGCAGCTCTTTTTGTCTCTCTGGTCAAAGTCCATGCTTAGAATACAAATGGCATTTTAACATGTGTTAGCCAAATACAGATCTTGAAGTTCTTTCATCAAGGCAGGTTGATAGTTTTGAAACGTTTGTGAAGTAATATAAAACCTGGTATTGTGATATGGATTTACTTCAGCTACCTACTGAGTTAAAATTGTAACTGCAGTGTATTTTTGCCCATGTTTGTATATCTCAGAAAAATGATTGAAGCTCAGTAGATGTGACTGCTTTGAGCTTAATTATGGTAATATGAACTAGCAAGCAAAATCTGTGGAGAGTCGAGAGAAATTCTCTGGTTGCTTACGGTTGAAGTACATGCCATTAATTTCTCAAGATCTTACTACTACGCTGCACAAGCATGCACAATGTTGTAGCCCCACATCTTGGTATGCTGTAAAATGATTTTAACATATTTTTTAACATATGTTAAGCTAATCCTTGTTTTTAAAAAACCGCCATTACTGATGGTGAAAATAAGCCATTCACCCCTCTTGGAACTGTGAAATACATGAAACAAAAAACCTACAGACTGCATTCCTGTTTAACTTCCAAACAATGATTAATACAGGCTCTCAGAATATTATATATTGCAGTTACACCTGCTGATTCATCATACTAAACTTTCATTAATGTGTGTGTTACTAGCTGTCATGGATGTGAAGAGAGCCATGAAAAAGAGATCCAGTTGTAAATGAACAGTGGTATCTTCCTACATTTACAAACAGAAGAAAATAAGCTGCTAGAATTCTCTTGCATTTGGATATTTTTTGTGTTGGCTTCCCAAAGTTAGATTTTATGAATACCACAGTTTCTGTGCATGGAGGTCACTGCTGTATTCTAACAATGCTGAAGGAAATATTTTGTCTACATTTTGAAACAAGCAAACAAACCACGTAAGTATTAAAATTGCATTGTTATGTACGATGACAAACTAAAATGAGTAGAGTAAACAGCATGCTATGTCATTTAATTTCAATAGGAGGACTAGCTTTTTCTTGTGCAATTTCCCATATTTTCAAATGTCAGTAAAACATGAAAGTTCCCTGCAAAATTTGTCAGGTGGGTTACACAATGGATGATAGATAATTGGCAAGTGGGAAGGCAAGGGAGGCATTTTGGTATTCTACGGTGCATATTTTCACCTTGATGAGGTCGGTAGTGGAGGAATTGATATTTGATGTTTTTCTTTAACTTTCACAGTAAACAATTTGTTGTCAAACTCAGAGATTTGGTGTAATGGTGAAGTTATAGTTCATGTCGGCAAAACTGTCAAGGATGAGTAGAATAAATTAAGTAGCTCGTACATTTGGGCAGACAGATTTCAAGGACTACGCCGCTTTATGGATGCGTGCAGGGAAACATAAGGTTTGGTTCTATTACGCTAGTTGACACAGGTTCTACAATTACATTTAGGATGGTCTTCAGTAAAGCTACTGGATAGAAAATATGTTTAAGGACAACACTTGACTGTGGTTTATTGCCGCTCTGCTAAGCAGGTGATGCATTAACTGAATAGGTCATTTAATTGACTTGTGTGTCCATTGTAAATGGGAATAATCATACTGTTTGCTTGCCACAGCCTATCAGTGTTCGTTCTCTATGTATATCTTGTGAGTTTTTTGATGCAGATGTATGAATATGTTGAAGATCAGTTCCTAGGTTAATATACCCAACTCTTTCTTTCTGTGTAAATGATTGTGCATGTAAAATCATGTCTCCTTAATTATCCTGACAAATGCTAAGAGGATGGAGTCAGACTCTTCTCAGTGGTATCCAGTGAAAGGACGAGGGGCAAAGGGCACAAACTGAAATATAAGAATCATTTAAACGTAAGAAAAAACTTTTTCCTCTGAGGGTGGTCAGACACTGGAGCAATTTTCCCAGAGAGGTTGTGGAGTCTTCATCCTTGAAGATTCGAAACTCAACTGGACATGGTCCTGAGCAACCTGCTCTAGTTGGCCCTGGTTTGAGCAGTGGGGGGTTGACTAGGTCCCTTCCAACCTCAGCCCCTCTGAGATTCTGTGTCATCCTTTCTTAGTACTGTTTCATTTTATTGCAGCTGATATTTCAATGGTATAACAGAAAATCTTAGCAAAAACACTTGTGTTTTATTTCACAGATACATGTTTCTTTGCATGCCCGGTTTACTGTATAGGAGTCAATGCCATTGTGTATTTGGATTGTTGTGCCAGTAATCTTTAATAAAGCTGACAGCTGATTTTATTTTCAGGCGATTTCCTTTAAATTACATGTGATCCTTTCTCTGAATGTTACGTCTGAACGTTCAGAATCTGAACGTTTATATGGCTTTTCAGTCTGAAATAGTCTTGTACTGAACATTTACAGTGTATCACCCAGTGGTCTTGAAAAACTTAAGAGAAAACTTTTTAAAGGTTCCTATTAGTATTAATGGGAGTTTAATACTTTTGTCAAGGGGAAGAAAGATATTTTCTCAATGTGTGCAGATAGGTTGCAAAAATACTTATTAAAGAAATTCTTAACTGCTGTGTTAAAAGAAATACAGACAAGACTTGCACTGGTCACATTTCAGAGGCATCGTTAAGGTGCTAATAAATATAGATAAGCATAAGAAGAAATAAAATTTTTAAAAAATGTGAATAATGGTTACTATAGCAAACTATACTCTGTCCCTGATAGCCACTCTCTGTGCTGTAACAACATATATGATTTGATGACATGGAAAAACAGAAGCCCATTTCAAAAGAATTTTGTCATCTTGTACAGACTTCAGAGAAATTTTATACTACTGTTTTTCCTTCTCTAGCAGTTGGAAAATGCAGCATATGTTTTATGGTCTGTGTGTTACTTCAAAAATGAAAAGAAAATCCAGGATTGTGGTAATCTTTTGCTCAATTTTTTTATTTTTTTTTTAGTTTTGTCATGGGATAACAATATGTGACAGAAAGAGATGTCCATCCCACTCTGCAGAAGTATTAAGCATAATCTAATTTCTAACTATAACCCTACCAAATGTGTGCCCAGTCTGTTCTTCACACCTTCAAATACAGTCAGAGTGTGTTCCTAATGTCATACTAAGGGGTTTTTTAATTGTACATAGATTGCATTTTTTCTTTTCTCCCAGGTGCCACGGAGAACAATTAAGCTGCGATTTTTATAACAGGCTTTTAATGGTGGAAAATTGTTGGACGTCCTCCTTTGATGGTGTGTTTCTCTAGACCAGACAAAAAAAAAAAAAAAAAAATCTTCCAGTGTTTCTTCATACCTGATTAAAAAACATACAGCTTTTATCAGTTTTGTTGTATTCCTGAAGACACTTATTTGTGCCTTGTTTTTTAATTTTTTTCTTCTGAAATGCAGTACCCAACTTAAGCTCAGTCATCTAGGTAGGATTAAAAGTCCTGAGTTGCAGAAATACATTACCTGTGATATTCCTACTAATACATACTATTATGACACCTCATTTCCTGCGGGAGCAGTTTATTGCTCACTCATAATCCATTTATTTTCCATCTGTAAAATGCAGACTATTCTGTTATTTCTAATTTTATATTTGTGCATTTGATTTTTTTTTTTTCTCAGCTCACTAGCTTTTCTTTTGGGCTACGATCAAGCGAAATGGAAAGCTTGAGGAGAAAGATCAACGAAGTGTAGATAAAAGCAGCATTTGAGTATATTAAAATACTTTAATGCATCCAGAGGAGGGCAAAAAAGCTGGTGAAAGGGCTGGAAGGAATGTCCTATGAGGAGCGGCTAAGGACTTTGGGCTTGTCTAGTTTGGAGAGAAGGAGGCTGAGGGGTGACGTCCTTGCTCTCTACAGCTTCCTGAGGAGGGGGAGCGGAGAGGGAGGCACTGATCTCTTCTCCCTGGCATCCAATGATAAGATGCATGGGAATGGTTCAAAGCTGCACCAGGGGAGGTTCAGACTGGACATGAGGAAGCATTTCTTTACCGAGAGGGTGGTCAAACACTGGAACAGGCTTCCTAGAGAGGTGGTCGATGCCCCAAGCCTGTCAGTGTTTGAGAGGCATTTGGACGATGCCCTTAATAACACGCTTTAACTTTTGGTCAGCCCTGAATTGCTCGAGCAGTTGGACTGGATGATCATTGTAGGTCCCTGCCAGCTGGAGCTATTCTATTCTATGTAATGAATGTTCTTTAAAAATATCAAAGCAAATTAAAACATGGAATAACTTTTTGTATGTAAAATTAAGATAAGCTCATGTAAACGTAGTGAATGTTTTTCTTCTTTTTTCCTAAAAATCACTTTTCACAATGGCAAGAACAACAACAGTTTTTAAGCCTGACAGTGATTCTGAATGTTTGGCATAACGGTTGCAACCATACACAAGTAATATTTTAAGCTGAACAGTGAGGCAAACAATGATTAATGTCATGACTGAATTTGAGTTTATTCTAAAATTATTTTAAGATAGATTAAATAGTTAAAAGAAATAATTAATATACATTAGAACCTGGGAGTTTATCACTGATGACTAAATTATGTTAATGGCGCTCCTCAGGCTTATTAAGAGTTCCTAGGTTTTGAGGAGCAAATGTCAGCTGGGGAATTACCACTGATAGAAGACCTTTGTGCTACTTTCGGCAAATGACTAAAAGAAGTCACGTCAGTCAAGCAGGACTGGAGGATTTAGTATAGATATTAATAAATGATAAAATCTTAACTGTAGATTTTTTTATACAGGTTTAAATTCATTGGACAGGTTTAACTTCTCAGTGAGGGTTTACTCCCCCTATTGCTTTGCTTTCAGTAAAGTATGTACAGTTAACAGAGGCAGATACCTTATTTTGGAAAGATTATTTTCACTGATTCAGGCAGGGACCAAGTGTTTTACAAACTGTTTCTTTTACGCAGTCTTAAGGTTTGATGTGGTCTTTTGTTCACCCTGCTAGTTTCTGTCCTCCTTTCCTATTTTTTTTTTTCCCTGTGAGGTTCTCTGACTGTCCACGCTGCAAGTGCAAGGGGGCTGTTTTGTTTTCTTAGATCTGTGCATGAGTTCAGGAGTAGGGAATGAGGAGTGTTGTATTGTAAGGGCTTTTTTAGCTGCTCAGTTCTTTTTACGTGTAGCGTAAGATGAGTTAAATTCAAACAGGAATATGAATATGTGTGCCTAGGTTACCTGTGAAACACAGTACCAGCTTGGTAACAGCTACTGCAACATTTTACTAATGTATTTTAGATTGTTTTAACTAAAAATATTTAAAATATGAAATGTTATTATAATAAGCTCATCAAGAAATCTCAGCAGTAAGCTGGATAGACTATATTTAAACACTGATGGGGAATGTTATCTAATTTGGTCCATCAGGAATAGGTAGAGCTTTTATTGCATTCATAATCACATCAACAACAGAAATTCATTCTTTAGTGTTGCTTTCACATTATATACTCGTTATCAAATGTCAGTATGTTTCATTTTGTATTATAATTACATCTGAATAGAGAGTCTGACCATGGTCAGAACTCACCCTCTGGTGCCTTCAGTGGACTCGTTCATAATCTGTGTTTCTCGATTAAAGAGCATTCAGGCTACCACCCGATGGGATCAGTGGGGAGAAGTCGTCACAGTACCAAAGTAGGATGCATATATTAGACAGTCGTGATTGCCTATTCTGTCCTCTCTAAAGTACAATTCAAAGATAAGCATTTTATTCCCTGTAGTGTTAATGTTATGTCCAGTGAATAATGTCATTGCTGAAAGTTTTGAGATATTTCTTACAGAAAGTTTCCAGCTCTATAAATACCCAAAGCAGGAGAAGGCAAGACACAGATGCTTATGAACAGAGTTGATAACAGGCATTTGCATGTCGAACTCGGGTACCTCTTTGCTAGACTGTTGACTGCATATGAACATACAGAAAACAAAAAGGGTCTTCTGGAAACAATTTCCTGGTTAAACATAGACATGAATCTGACCCTGACCACATATAAACTTTACACCAACTTCCAAAGTATATTAACTTTAGAACCCTCAGGTTTTGAACTAAGTCATGCAAATTCTGTAGCTGGAGCTACACCTGTTTCTGGAAGTTGAAAAGGCTTCCACCTATCTGTGTAATTGCATCCCTGTTACACATGATCAAATATAATTAATCTAAATGACTCTCTAAAATGCCATAAGATACAAAAGGGGGATCTCGGACGACCTGGAAGGCCATATGTAAATAGTGTTTATTCCTTTGTTGTGCAGTTCTTAATCATCTGCAGAAGTTCCAAAGACAGGGAAGAGAAATTAAGAAGTGAGTTTTTTAAAATCTTTGCAGAGAAATTCAGACCTGGAGGAGATCTGCCCTTCTCAAATTTCCATGTTGCCAAAACTGAGTGACGGACAACTTCTTTCTACATTTTTCACCTTCTTGAAAACATTACCTGAAGAAAGTTTATTGGCATTGTTTCAATTTATCTGTAGGGATAGTTGCTGGCATGGATGGTTTCTCAGCAGAATTCTTTATTAGCTTTCAGAGCTAAGCTTTCTTTTTCACTCAGTTGGGTATTTAGAGATCACAGTCAACCACAGGAAGAAGGAAGGTTCTGTTAAACACCTTACTGGATTCCTTGGCTTGGAAGAAAGCCAGTAGATAAATTGGGGAAAGAGCAATATCAATTTGCAGAGAGCAGAGGATGAAGCAGCGTGGTACTGCAGGGCAAAACATATTATCAATTGTTTGGAGCTCAGAAGCAGCAAGAGATCAATTGATCAAGAGAAGCTGGATGGATGCCAGATGATCAATAGAAGTGGGGATGATCATTTAGTAGTTGTTTTTGGCTAGGAAAATGTCAAACAGTCTGGTTGGCAAGAGGCAGAGGCTGACTTGTACAGAAACATGAGAGAAATGAGAACTGCAGTGAGGAGCATAGAGGGGGGGAAAAAGGCTTTAAAGGCATTGGGAAGATATGATGGTAATTTTTGCATCTAGACAAAAATATTGTACGTGCATGTAACATTAAGAATCAATGAAAGACATATGTGAAAAATACCTTCTTTCTTGTTTTTTTTTATATCAGCAAATGACCATACTAGAAGAACACTGTAAGATATGTAAAGTTACCTAACAAGATCATGGAGCCTTTAATCAACGGCATCTACAAAGTAAAGAACCATGCTGTTGGATTTGAAGATTGCAGCAACAAGAAAGATAGGCTGACATCACAGAAAACCTACAGAATTTGATACTTGTCTCAGGCAAAAAAAGGTACATGTTTTTTATTGTCTGGATAAAAATCAGTAAAACTTACTGAGATGGTGATAATGCATTGGAAAGTTTGATATTAGATGAATGGGAAATTTTGGTAAGATGTTTATAAGTTTGGACTATTTTGACATGCATAATTTAGTGAAGATACTTGTAAAATCACCGTTTTACTGATGATGCTGTGAAAGTGCAAGTGATGTAAGTGAATCATTATTTCATCATTGGAATAAGACATCTCAAATGATTTGTAGACTGTCAGTAGGAGGCTATGTAACTTGTTTCTGAGGTTTTCAAGGAGGCCGTTTTGAGAAAGGCTTTTCAGAGGTGATACTTTTAACATCTGTTGGTCACCTTGTTCTGCCAAGCTAGGAGTGTTTTGACCATGAAATGGATGATAAATTGCTAAGAATATTTTACTCAGTAAAAATGGTTCTTTGTTTTAGAAATAATTATTCCTCAATTTTTCTGATGCTGCTTAAATGAGCCTAGAAGTTTCTATCCTTAACTTTTTTGAAAATGTTGGTGCAATTGGTCAATCAAAAGTGACTGTTGTCAAATGAACCATTTCTGATAAGTAGCTAACCTGATGTTGAAAGACTGCAATCACATAAATATACAAATATGTATAAAAGATAGGTACCAGTACTGACAAAAATGTATTATAGGTAACCAGATATCAGCTCTCAACAAAACACAAATACCACACCCAGTAGAATGAACAAATTTAATGCTGAGCCTGAGTAATCTGAAATATGCGTGTATCTCCTGATTAGGGACTTGTGTACACTTGAATTGATGATGATTAGCCTCCATTTTTCTTTGTGGTCTTTGTGTGTCTTTTCTGAGATATTGATTCCCTATTTAATTTTAAAATGTCTATTATATTTACTAGGAAACTAATCAGATTTTCACTTCGGACATTATAAGAAAAGAATCATGAGTTGCAGAAGATGGAAAAATAATTAGTGAAGAAGCTACTAGGCTGTGACAGAAAATAAATAATACATAAGCACAATATATAATCAGCTGCATATATATATGAAATTATATATTGGCATCTGATCAACTTTCTAAATTCAGCTAAACTTGTCATGCTATGCAATCTAATGTCAACATAATATAAAAACAAACTTGAGCATCCTTGGTCCAAAGATCAGAAATGAGACAAAAGAGATAGTATGTCCTTCAGCTCTGGGAAGTGATAATTGGATAAATAGAAGAAAAACATAGGTGGCTCTTTTGTGACTTCTTGCTCTAATGCGGTATCATGAAGTTTTGAGACCACTACTTTAAAGCAGCTGTGATGATACTTGATTGATGCTCTTTTTAAAGCACTAGTTGAAGAAGAAATATTTCAAATGCTCGTAACTTTATATAAGTGGAGACTCTTGCGTATTATGAGAGCTGCTGACATTGTGTGCCGTGTTGCAGAAGACCTCGTGCTGGTGTGGTTTGTGTACATTCTCCTTTGTACCCAGAGGATGGTGTTGGGCGCAGTACATGTGAACCCATCTCCTGGTTTGGGTGGCTTAAGAATTGCTCTTACTATTGTGGCATTAGTTCTGTACCTGGTGGCCACCAAACAGAATCACATAAAGGTGGGTGCTTGGCATAAGGGGACAATTACTGCAGTAGTACGTACATAAACGTGTATGAATAGTTCTGTTGATCTTAAACTGGAGGGAGATGGACTGAGGCAAGTCACAATTCATGCTGTTGCGTTGCGATGGGATTACGCTAAAGTAATACTACTAATGGATGGCAGCGCACTCTCTGTGAAGCCTGAGGAAGTACCTGATCCAGGAAATTTGTTTTGAAATTTGTACAGCTTCAGCGATCCACTTAATGATCTCTATGGGAGATCCTCCTCCTCTGCATAGCCTTTTTTATTAAACTTCTCTTCACTTAAAAACTGAGAATACTATTAACAAAATGCAAACACAGGTTATGCATATCCAATATAGCATTTCCTATCAGCTGCTTCACAGAGGTGTTCAGAAGCTGATAGTACAAAATTTATGGCAAAAGCCAGCTTTTTGCTTCCTCCCACTTTGCCTCCAGCTGTGTCAGAGCTAATTTGAGTGAAACACCTAATTATCTATTAGCCAAGGTTATAAAATAAAATTAGTCACAGCCCTCTATGAAAAATGGCTAACAACTTTCTGCTCATTAAAAATCAAAGCATATACTTACCCGTTTTTGATACAAAATGACCGGAGTAAAATCTGTTTGAATGAATGTATTAAAATTATTCTGGGGGGGGGGGGGGGGGGGGGGGGGGGAATCACAATTAAAACAGAAACACCTGGAATGAAACGGCCATTTACATTTTAAACTGTATTTCCTAAAATATTACAAGCCTATGAATGCTTAAGAAAGACCTTACACTTCATTTCTAGCTTTGAATTTCTGAATACGTGGGTGGAGCAATACTTCATTTCTCACTAGCCATCAAGGAGTTCATTAAAACACATCTTGATCTTCAATTGTAGAATAAAATACCATTTTGAAAAGCAGTATGGTTCAGATTATTATGAAATACATATTTAGCTTTAATGTCAGTAAACTTTAAAGCAGAAGAGGTATCACCAGGTTCAATAAGGGATTTTAGAAATTCATGGGCAGCAGATACTAAGGAGAATAGGTGTATACAAACTCTCTAACATCCCAAATCCAACAGCTGTAGACACCGGGGAAATACAAGGGAACTGTCCCACAGAAAGTGGCTGAGATTGTGTGAAATTCCTAAACAGACTCTTCTGTTGCTTCTGTCAGAACTGTGGTCTTGATGGACCACTGATCTTAGTGGAACATTTCTTATGTCATTGTTTTGTTTGTTTGTTAAAAAATTCTTTGCTCTTCAGCTACTCTAAAATACAGAGATTTTAATGTGCATCTGTTTTATGCAGTTATTCTTCGGTTAGTGTAATTAATCCTTCAGAACTAACAGGTCACAGTAAGGGGGGGGGGCAGAAATAAAGACACATAAAGGCATAATGGCTATGCATATATATTCTTCATATATACCAGCATTTGTGTGTTTCTTGTGTTGTGAAATCTCTACTATTCTATAAGATACAGAGCATCATAACAAAAGCAAGTCTTGAAATCCCAAATACGTTGCTTAATTCAGCACCCCAGGATTTCTTGAAATGCCTTAGCTGCAGTTGATACATGGTAGCATCATTTAGTGAGAGCTTTTTTCAGGGTCACTTACCACTGTGGGTCTAGGAGACAGTTCCAGTCGAGCAGAGAAGGAACCCACTGAGTGAATGACAGGAGCATTACCTTGCAAACCAAGAAGGATTTGTTTGGTATAACTTGACTGTCTGACCAACAGCTGACAAACTGATGCGTACAACCTGTTCAATGAACCCAAATTATGTATGTTTTGTTTAACATACTTCCACTTTCTGCTTTCAAGTAACAATAACCTGTTTTGTAGTATAGTCCAAAATGCAGTAATGTGCTTAACCAAAAAGCCATAGTTGTAATGCTCATGTTTCTTTCTCCAAATTATGTTTTTGGTTTCTAATTATTCTGAAAATCTGCCAAGATTCCCATACCTGCAGGACAACACAGATGTCTGCATGCCATTTAACAGCTTTTGGGTGAGATAATGTAGTGGGTAAATACTGGAATTGACATCCAGTGCATGAGTGAAAAAGCTTGGCCCTCATCATTGGATAAATAAAATAAAAGATTACTGCGTGATTTAAAGAAGCTGATCTTGTGCACTGTTGAGTCAGGAAATCTTTCTTTTCTTCTTTTATGCTGCTAGTTCACATCCTTTTTCTTTTTTTTTTTCTTTTCTTTTTTCCTTTTCTGATAGAAAATCTCTGCTTTATTGGCATTAATTTAATTTATTACATTGACTTTCTTAAGGATTTTTTCTCTCTTATGTGAGCAATATTAGTTTTCTTCTTCTCTCAAAAAATCTTGCTTTTGCCAATGTATTAATACAACCCAGCAGCAAGTAAAATCACGTTATTGCTGATTGCATTCAAAAAGACAGCACATTCGTTTCACCTCTCTTAGCACATGTGCGAAGTTCCCATGTACCAGGTGGTTGTAATTAGTCTGGAATGCAGTTTGGCTGGCAAATTCCTTCCTGTTCATTGGATAATTTCACTGCTCCAGTCCCAAAACAGAGGTGGGTAATGGTGAGAGAAGTCTTATAACTGTAGGTGCTCTGGTATAAATCTTAGAGAATTTCCTGTAAGTACTGCTAAGGCAAGCTGATACTCTGAAAATTAAAATCATCCAGTCTTTGGGATCCCTCTCACTCAGTTCACGTGGCTTAACTTAATGTTAAACAGGAAGATTTCGGTAAACACAACGCACAAAATGCAAACTACCTCGTTGGTTTTTAGCTGACCTGTATGATGAAAAGGAACGTGTAAAGAAGTCGGACGTCTCGAGCGTTTAAGTGGGTAGTACATAAGCCAAACTTCTGTTGTCCTTATTTTTGAGGTATGTTCCATGATGGTCCACATAGATGGATGACATAAAAACCACATATACTTAGCGTTAGCTGAAATAGTAACAGAAGTAATTTTGAAAACCCTTGTGGAGGCAGCTGCCCATGCACTACAATGTAGAAAAGATGTGTTACACATATGCACAGAGAGGTGTATGTGCTTATGTTGCATTGATGCTTAAGTCTTGCAAAATGATTAAAGGTGGACTTTCCTCAAGTTTGGAGGCTTTCCCAGGTTAGTTGACCTTGCCGAAGAAATGGTCATAAAATCACAGAAGTGCTAATGCGTTGAAATAGAAGATAGCATTTCTGAAAACTGAAATATTGGGAGTGACACAGAATCGGTGTTCTACTTAATCAGCTTGCTTTATTATTCAAATAGATAAATGTTGATAAACTATACAATTATAGTGTGCATTCAAAGCCTGTATTTTTCAAGTGAAAATTAAATGGTTTTTTAAGCCATTCAGTGACATGACTGAGAAGTTCAGGCTAGTTATGCATTCGTTAGGTGGTTACATATCTGCTATGAAAAACATATCAAAATGCAACATTAATTGAATCGGTGAACCACAGAAATGTAGTACTTTTTATTCCCCACCCCCCAACTGTTCTGTGGATTTTTTTTATTTCTTCATTCCTAACGTATGTATTTAGAACAAGGAAATTTAGACACATCAGCAGAACAATCATTCTAAAAAGTTTTCTACCAGGTGTGAGTAGAGCTGAGTAAAAATCCTCAAATTTCCCATTAGAAAATGCTGCTCTGTCACAACTTTGAAACTTCTCATAGGGAATGCCCTGTTTTTGCTAACGCTGGCCTTGCAACTCCCTCAAAACCTGGTGTTTTGCTTGTGCACCAAGTTTAAGTCATGTTGTTTATTGTGACAGTTGTATAAATGACTACTTAAGTGCAGGGGGAGGGAAAACTGAGTCTAGGGTCTACATACTTCATGTTGACCTTGCAGTGCAGACAAATCTCAGTGGCTGTAAATGATTGAATAACTTGAATGACTGATTCAAATACCATGACTATCAAGTAAAACCCACATCTAAAACTGTAGCTTTATTCACACGCACACAAAAATTCTCCTGTAGCTCCGACTGTGTACGTGGATTGAAATTCATCTGTGCTGTGCAATGTGAAGTATTTTGTTCTTCCTTCTTCTTAAGCTTTGTGTAGTCACGCATGTAAGTTATTTTTGTTGTGGTGCTATCCAATAATTTCTCCTTATTGGTAGAAAAAATGGAAAATCTTAGGAAAAAAAATATTTAGCAATCCTGAAACCTTGTTTTGTAAGCTGAAATGTGCTTTCAAAAATGAGATAATGCATTACCTCAGTAATAATTGCCAATGATACTCGTATTGGTGATATTTAACTGGAGAAAAAACTTAACCAAAAACCTTAGGGAAAATTATTCTTTTCCTTACTTTCCTCCTAATTGGACAATTTTATGTGAACTAATATTTGTCATCTGATAAGGCTTTCAAGGGAGCCAATTACATATTTCCCCCCATCAATATTGCAGCAGTATAGGCTTTTTCTGCGACCTTTTGTAGCTTACTTCTAAATATTGATTTAGGGGTTGCTCTCTGGGAGACAGCATTTATAGTTTAGCTATAGTTATGGCAGTTACTTCTGCTGATAGAGCCTGTCAGAAGAAACACTTTAAATAAAGCTTCAAGTAAATGTACTCAGTACATAAGATTAGTGTCTGAGAAATTCATCTGGCAGAGTAACCATGATGTAAGACACATCTCTGTAATTATTATCCCTCTTTGACAAATGAACTGTAGGACACTTTCTGTAAGAGATCAAATATGTTAAATATGAAATTTACTAAATCTGTCTGTTGGTGACTTAGAGCACTCAAAAGGTCAAGGTGTATGCAAGTCTGGTGACATCGATGGGTAGGTATGTTTACATGTGTGTCTTAGGGGTTACTAAAAGATCTGCTGGTTTGTGTGGGGTTTTTATTCTGCACCCTTCATCTTGATATCTGAGCAACTTTCCTCAGCACAGTGAATCACAACATGAGAAACGTGTTTTGTATGCAGGTTTCTGTCCATCCAGCCTGTCTTCCTTTTTTACCCCCGCTCCCTCCTGGGAATAGAATTGCATGCTGGTTTGGTTCTGTGTTTCAGTTGTGTACGATGTGCTGTGTAGCTCTGAGAAAGAAAAGTCGAAAAGTATTTCTTGATCTTGGAACAGAAAGTGGTGAAGCTCGTGGTAGTTCTTAGGTGTTTTATGAGTTTTTAGACCAGCCCCAGGGTCACTTTGCCTCTTGCCCACTGAGCATTACTGCTGTGATGGACAGTTGCATTTTTCTGATATGTAGAATTCTTGATACTAATCCTCAGCTTAGTGCTTCACCATTTAAATTATTCTCAGTCTAAATCCTGAAGTCCTTTGAAGATAGAGGCAGAAATGATACTAAAGAATGTGTGGTTCTTTTTTCTGTCTCCATCACAAATGGAAAATAGGACTTTTCTCTACTCCTTCTGAACAGAGGATAAAAAGGTATGTGAATAAATAATGTTAGTTTCACGAAAACACTTATTCCTAAGCTAGTAAAATATTCTAGGACAGCTTCTCTTTTTTCTTCTCTTTCTTTCGTTCTTTTCTTTTTTCTTTTCTTTTAAGAGATTGCACAAATTCAAGTTGCAGAAAGAATATCTGTAACCTTTCCGAGATGCAAAAAAGATAATTGGTATCTTAAGCTTTTAAAAAATTAATTAAAATAGAGACAAAGAAGGATGATATTTATTTCTATTTCTATAAAACAACTTCACTCATAAGCATGTGGATTATTTCCGTTGGTTAACTTCAAATGTAGCTGTCAATAGAAAGAAACAAAAAAGCTCAATAACTAATATTCTTTTTTTCCATCAGCTCTTTCCCAGCTAATTTTGCTAATGAGATCTGAGGTCATTACTTTCTTCATCTATTTTAAACTTTAAGCTCTTTTTCAGTATTTTTCTATTTATTCGGTGCATTATTTTTCAATACCTTTTGGTTTTCTTAAGTTCCGGATCATATAGAAATTCAGCTAAAGATGGAACTCTCTAGAGCATGGATCTAGGGTAGCAGAGAACTTTGTTGGTCCCCTTTGAATTGCACGTGAAATTTATCAGAAGTACAGTGAATAACTGAAAGAATAAAAGAATGTGCTACTACTTTCATACTTTCATTTAAGATTATTTATTAACTGGTTTTTTTCTAAAAAAACCCAAAACAAAACACAAAAAAAACCCCAAACCACAAACATTTCCACCCTTCCCCTATATAGTATTATGCTGGCAAAGAGTAAATGATAGGATAACTTTTTTTTGAAATCTTATATGGTGAAAGACACATGCTTTAGTCTGAGAATAAGAAAGGTAAATTAGCAACAAGAAGAAAACAAAAAAATCCCCTGAAATTCCTTCCTATCACTGACAAGAGCAAATACTGTATTTTCAGAGGGAGGTCAGCCTTGTAGGTAGGAAGCCAGTGCAACCTGTGAACTGTTGCCTTTTATGCCAGTTTTGCATCTGCCCAGCACAGGTAAAATACAAAATGAGCAGGCAATAACTAGATATTACAGTATGTAATAACATACTCTAGCTATGTTTTGTCAGATGCAGACAGCACTATAAAAAAGTTTATGGTTTTGTTTTAAATTGTATTTCACTAGAACATATTTGCCATGAAGAACCCGACATCCTTTGACTAGGTGAGGCTTTGCCAGCATAACCTATTCTAATGACCCAGTCCAAATGCACTGAGAACAGCCAGAGAAAATATGAGAGGGTGAGAGGGGAAAAAATCAGAGCGCTTTGAAGAATGACTTATGAACTCAAATCAAGCAGACAACTCTTTCTTTGCTGATACCATTCAAACATGAAGGAAGGCAGAGTATATTTGCTATTCGAGTGGAAGAGCTCCTGCAGCACAAGGTATGACTGATAAAGTTTAGCACATTCATCATGGAGTTAAGGTCAGTGAATTAGTTATCTCATGCTTTATGAATCAGTTTGAGAGAATATTCAAAGCATATGAATTTAGTGAACTGGTTATAAGTTCATTTTTAAATATTAAAGAATGCACATTTAACTAAAACTTGGGAAGGGGAAAAGACTGGCTTTTTTTTTTTTTTTTTTTTTCCTTTTTTTCCTTTTTTTTTTTTTTTTTTTTGTGAGAGAGATTCTGTAAAGTATAATTTCCAGAAAGTCAGTGTCACATAGCATTCACAGAACAGGACAGAAAGGAAAATTGGTACTTACCTAGCTTTGCTGATAACTTGCCCTGTTAGCCAGGCTTTACACTTCATATTTCTGTACTAAAATGTACCCATCTGTAAAACTGTCATAATCTCCTTTTCACAGGAAAGTTGTGAAAAGCAGATTCATAAAAGTGCTTTTACACCTTCTGATGAACTCTATATTCGAGCAAATAATCCTGCTTCTTGCCCATTTGTGAAAAATTTACCACTTAGTTGCAATTCTTTGATAAAACATGTAAGTAAACGAGTATTTCATGTGCAGGTCATGGCAGAAAGGTCACTATCCATAGTTTCTTCTTTGGGGGATGTATAGGAATACTTTGTAGTTTCTCTGTTCAGATAATGCGGTCATGCTGTGATGATTCTTTCTTACTGTTTACAAATGATCTACAAACAGCTGGTAAATCCTTGAGAAATGTTAGCCTTTCTGGGTAAGAATTGGGTTTAGTGAATATAGATGTGAGTATAGACACCTATGTCTGGGATGATGCCATGTTTTCCTTCCAGTGAATGAAGAGATACAGGCACTTTTAGGGCATAGCTTATCTGAGACATCTTCTAGAAAGAGATGAATTATTCCCTGGAAGTGTCTATCTGTTTCTATTGACTACCAAAGAAGGTGGGGTTCAGATGTAGGCATCTGCACCGCACACGCCTAAGGTTAAGTGAGACTAATCCTATCCTGAGCATGCGGTAAGCCAACATAACAACAGTCATGAGAACTTTTAATGCGATTTTTATCATTTATTTGCAAACATTTATTTGCTCCAATGTTCTTTGAAACCTGTGAGACGCCTGGAAATACACGTCCTTCTTGTAGGCTTATAAGAAGCAGTACAGTGGATATTAGAGAACAAGCATATTTTAATGGCAAAGATATTCATACTTTCACATATACTTTTAAAAAATGTCCCGTTTGGGGTTTGCTCTACTTCTTTTATTTCTTACTCCCTGGAACGTTAGTATACTTATTGCAATGGTCAGGAATTGGGAGCCTGCTGTGCCAGTAACTTTGGAAGTGATAAAATACGAAGAATCCCTGTCCCAGCAATCATTGTCTCTTATTGTCGTGGTTTAACCCCAGCCAGCAACTAAGCACCACGCAGCTGCTCGCTCACTTTCCCCTCCCAGTGGAATGGGGGAGAGAATTGGGGGAAAAAAAAAAAACCAAACTTGTGGATTGAGATAAGAACAGTTTAATAGGACAGAAAGGAAGAATCTAATAATGATAATAATAACAATAATAAAATGACCAAAAAAAAAAAGGGTTGGAATATACAAAAAAAGTGATGCACAATGCAATTGCTTACCACTCACTGACCAATGCCCTGTTAGTTCCCAAGCCGCGATCCTCCTCCCCCGGCCAATTCCCTCCAGTTTATATACTGGGCAAGATGTCATATGGTATGGAAATGTTATGGAGAAAAAGTTTCAATAAGTGAAAGCAGTCAAGGGAAGAAGTGATTTGAGAGACAAATGACAGTGAGCAAGCAGATACTTGGAATAATGTTCTTGACTTCTGTGCAGTTTATTTATAATCTATGTGCTTGGACTTCAGGGTTGTTTGTGGGGAGGGCTGTCTCTTGTATTTAAGCGAACGATTCCACTTCTTATTTCCAATCTTTTCTTTCTCTTTCTGGGAAATGAGATGCTTTTCTTCCTCCTTTTTAAAATTCATTTAAGTATAATAAAGTTTGCTGTTCTTATTAAGTCCTTCGGGGGGCGTTGGTGCCTTGAAGATATAACCGTAATAGTAAAAGCAGCAATTTTGCACCCCACCTCTCTTTTGAGAGTATTGGTAATTCGTGGCACAGCAGATTGCACAGTTGTGTTATGTTTTTAGCTTTGTTTTCTAATTTATTTGAAATATAGCAAGGAGATGGACAGACACACAAATGAAGTAATTGCCAAATAAAATGATATCATGTCTATTATAAAGCTAAAGATTTTGAGAAGTGCTTGAAATAATTTTTTTTGGCAGAATAGTGGGAAGATCAGATTGAACAGCAAATGAACGTTGGATATTGTAGTATTCAAAACGTTTTATATGCCTTTTAGTGGCACTTTTGTAGCAATACAAGAAGAAAGAAGTCTTTATTTGGGGAAAAAAAAAAAGTCTGTATGAAATGTGTTATATAAGTAGGGCAGGATTAATGGGGGAAGGTTACCAAGACTTTTCCCATAACACTGCTCTGTAATATAGACAGATACCATTTTTGTCTCCAATTTCCCTTACATATGCGTGATGCCAACATGCGTTATTTTGCTTGCATGAATTACAATCAATCACCTATATTAAAAATTCTAATTGTGCACGTAGAATTTGAGTATGCATTTATGCCATGAAAGATACAAATTTGGGATCTACTGATTGCTGTATTCCTTCCTTTTCTTCAGGGACAAGGCAAAACCACAGTTGTTTTATTTAGCTACTGGAAATAGAAATAATGTGTGATTGTTATATGTATGCTTTTGATACTTAGTATCAGTCTCTAGTCTTCGTTATTTAGGGAATGTAATGTAAAGAGAAATAACAAGCAACATGCAAAAAGGCATTAGATAGGAAAATAAACAGCGAGTATGGCTTAAACCCATTCAGAACCATTAGTGCATTTCATTTCTATAGTTGTAGAAGTGGGTGGGAAAAATAAGAATGAGTAGAAAGATGAAATACAAGAACTATTATGTTTTGGTGTCTTTTCCTGCACCCCCCCCCCCCCCCAAAAAAAAAAAAAAAGGACAGCAAAGATATGGAGAAAAGCAATATCATTTCTAAAGAAATGTAGACCATTTTTAAGAAGAGGAAATGCCTTATAATATGTTTCTAGACCTTAAGAACTGTGGTGATCAGATGTCTTTTGTTTAGAAAACAAATCACAAATAAACATCTTTCTGAGGTGGTTTCTATTAAAAATAAAGAAGTAAATCCCGAACACCAAAAGTTAAATATAGACAGGTAAAATGCTAGGATTGGGTTTTGTTTTCATGATCTTATATAAGAAACCATTTTTAATGAATGAAGCAATTGTCTTACTGTCACTGCTGAAAACATCATTAGTTTTCTTTTTAATTAACAACTCTGCGTTAGCAAATCAAAAGTATTCTGCAGCATAGCCATCAAACCTCCTTTCCAATAACTCCTAGACACATGTAGTTAAAAGTAAATTTGAAACCTGTCCTTCAATAAAGTATGTGATTTATCCCTCTAAAACAGATGTGGAATAATTTAAAAGATAAGCTAAGGATTTTTCATTTTGTAAATTATATGTGTAGACCTCTTTTGACTTTGTAATTTTTCTGCATAAACTGTGATGAGATTAAAAGGCCACAAACATGTTCCTGGTCATCTACTTCTGATTCCAAAATCCTGTAAAAGTGTATCTTGCCAAGCAGGCAAAGTCAGTTGTACAGCATTCTTCTGGAAAATGACCAAAAGCAGCCATGCTAGCAATGGAGGAATGTTTACTGCCATGGCCATCTGCCTCAGCAGCCTAAGAAACTCAGTGGAAAAAACAGGTAGGTAGTACAGATTTCAACCAGGACCGTAGGATGTCGCTCCTCAGATATTCCAAATACATTAAAAGCAGAAGGTGGCTAACTTTTTTCTTTAATTGCGTGCCTGAAATTCCAGTGTTTTGATGGACTGTTGAGGAGCAAGCCCATCTCTCAACTGTATCACGACTCACTTGTCTCTCTCTGATCTGGGTGATGCATCATTGATTGTAGTTTCCCTCTGACATCGCCTTCCCCAAACATCCATTTGGTGTTGTTAAGGCTAATGCCTTCCCCTCCCAGCCTTTACCAGTGAGCGACCTTTCAACCCTGCATCAGTAGATGGTCATCTGCTTCCAAAGCTGCGTCCACACACTTCTGTGCCTTGTGTATAAGACTCTGGAAGCAGATGGCCTTATTTCTGATGTCTCCTTTTATCTCTTCTTAATAATATGCTCTGTGCCTTCAGGATGGAGAATGGGTAAAATATCTCTTTCCCCTGTCAAGAAACTGAAAGGAAAGAGATGCTCTGGTTAGTGATCAGGGAACTGATGCTAAAAAGGAAATTTGGTTATTGTTTCTGCTGCTGAAATACTTGTTTTCGTAGAGATTAATTTTTGGTTCATTCTTCGAGTGGCTGATGAAATTGTCTTCACAGGACAGTAAGTGGTGGGAGCTTGCTGTGAATGAGCACGTCCCCATCATAGTGCTTTATTGCCCTTACCCATGTGCTGAACAGTGGATGGGATGCTTTGAAAACACCGATTGTGGACTTCGGTGGTCTGAATGTCTGAATTTTCATTGTCAACTGACTGAAAGGAGACCCTCTTCACACTGATATTAATTGTTCATTAAGGTTCCATTCGCTCTTCTAATTACTTCATATTGTCTCAGTCAGTAAACGATCCCTCCTTATAGTAACGCTTCTTTACAAACTGTTGAGATCTTTCGAATTCGTATTACGCAATAGACTGTAAACAATAGCTTATACTGAAGCAGAAAACTGATCAGTTGATACAGGTTTATAAAGAGCTCTGTATCATTTTTTTCTTCCACAAAAAGAGCTTGCCCACTGTCACTCGATAAATAGTCTTTAACAAAAACGTAACCACAGGGTATCTCCAGTATGTGTTCTTTAGATAAAGTCCTCATTAGGTTAATGTAAGATCACTGGCTTTAGCCTGCATTTTATTTTATATAATGAGTTCCTTTTTATATAATAAAGCTTATGAAAGAAGAAATTGTTGGCTCATAGGGAAGAGATGGATGAATATAATAAGGCTTCTGTTGGAGGGATTTATGATGTATATTTAGCACTGCAGACAACATAGTAAATCACTGCCACAGCCAACGTGAAAGATACATTAGTTGCCATTTGTTTTTTACCAGCCTATCTAAGTCCTTTTCAGATGTCATTCTAGAGATTTATAAATCAGTCTCATTTCATGTTATTAAAAAGTCTATTACACATTATAATGCAGCTCTAAAACATGGCAAACTATTTCACTTTCATTGTTGTTGGTACCATTAATATCTCCTCCCTATTCTCTGATATTTAACCTAGATAGAAGAAGCATTGGTGCCAGTGTCATGAAAACAACACTGTAATTGGAAAGGCAGATAAAATGTTTGTGGGAAATGTAATAGTCATAAGTTTTCCCCAGTTTCCTGGGATGTCCGTTGAAGGTGATGTTATGTTCTTTGGTCAGATGCTGCTGTTGATCTTAAAACACTGAAAAGAAATTATTCATTTGGAAATAGCTTAGAAGAGCAGGTTCAGTGTTGTGTTACATGAACTATGGCCATCATGTTAACTATGGCAATATCCATACCAGAGGAACGCATGCAATTGGATTTTTCTGTTGAAACTTCATAGGAGCATCTGTGGGCTCACTAGTTGAAACCAGTGTTTGCTCACAGGTGGACATGTCACAGAACACTTAATACTATTTTTACACTGCTCACCATGATCAGGTCCAAAGAATTGATTGAAGCTTTTAAACAATGGAAAGGGTCGGAAGAGAGTTAAAAACGCAAAAGATGGAAATTATTATATTTGAGTGAATATTCCTAACTCACATTTTTCAGTTTCCATGGCCTCTAGTAACTAAACATAGTACTTCAAAATGTTCTTTGATCAAGAGTAAATGTACCCATCAAAGGCAATTTTTGTATCTTGGAAAAAAAAGATTTGAAAATTAATTAGGAGTGTTTTGTTTTGTTGGAATGCATGGCAACATCTTCCAGATATACTCAGAGGGCTGTAATATCAGCAATGGGTCCAGTCAAGAGGAAAGAAAGGTTGTATGGGAAGAGGATGTGTACTGAACTGACATGACTGAAAACCAATAAATGAAAGTTTCTTTTGTAGCTCTCGGAGGAAAAAGTGGAGAGCACCGTCACTACCAGGTTTGGTTTTCGTCAGTAATAATTTGCTTGATCTCTTCCAGTTCACATGGGATCTATTTTACTCAGGTGCATGGATATAGATGGCTGGTTAATAATAGACAGTTTCTATTATTTGTGTGTACTGTCTCCAGTCCTTTTCCAGCCCGTTTGAACATGTTATGCCTTATGTTCTTTAAAATATTACTCCTTGGAATGACTTTTTTCCTACATTTTTTCTTTTTTTCCACCTGTCAGCACGTTCAACTTGATTGTTTTACCCCCTGACTACTTTACTATCCATTTTTCAAGATTCTTCTTTTGGATCGTTTTAATCCCACCTTGTCTAATTGTCTTGTGTGATGGCTGTATGTATTAAACTACCAGAAATTTTACCTGAATAATGACAACAAAATTGGTTTGTTAATAAACTTTTTAGCAGTGTGAGGACTGTTTTTGTAGCCCTGAAATATTTTGAAGTATTGCAGTTTGAGGGGAGAAAGTGTTTTGTTTACTTGCTGTTTATTTTACACAGTATCTTGGTGTTTAACCTAAGGGTGTTTAAAAAATGAAAATACATGACTGTATTTTTCTGTAGATAAGCCCAGTGAGCCTGAATGGTGAGCCAATTTGTATATTTTGTTTCATTATGTACAGGAATATAATAGTTATAAATAATTAACTAAATATGAGGTCTTTATTCTTTTAACTTCGTTTTGAAAATCTGTTTTATAAAACTGGAGGAACTAAAGTGTAGACTGTATTTATAGTTTTAGTCTATATGAGCTATACATACGCATAGACATATATGTATCTGTGTGTGTGTATGTATATTTACCAAACCGTGGCTTCCTTATGCAGCTCTGAGTCCTGCTGGGCAACTGTCAGTACAAAGCATGCTCAAACATTCCTTGATCTGCTTTTTAATACCACTCTTTTTTCCTTAGTCTACCTTCGTAGGAAAAAAAAAAAAACCTTTATGAAATTTCAGTAGCTGCTATTTTAAACACAGCAGCATCCCATCTTCAGTTTCACAGGCTACAAATTTCATAGATTTCAGATGTGGAAAAAAAGCATATACTTATAATTGAGATCAGGCAACCTGGGTTTAAAAGGTCTTTCTACCTGTGATCAGAAGACACTGTGACAGAAGCCACAGGAACCCTGATAAGATAATTCTGCTTATTCCTTTGGGAAAGATCACAAGGGGTAGAAGAGCTGTCTAGGGTGAAACATGGAAAGTTGGTTCTTCTTGTCCCTCCTATTCAAAGCTCACTCAAACCTTCTATGAAACTACTGAAAGAGTTCAAGGAATAATACATTTTTGTTCATGTTATGAGTAGTTGCCTCCGGTGCTTCCTTCACATCTATTACTTACATGATTCAGTTTCAGTGCACCTAAATGCAAGTATTAATTTAGATTTTCTAAGTGAGGAGTGTATTGTCCTGGGTCTTTGTATACGTAGACAGGCTTCTTTAGGAGTTATTCAGTACCTGCAAAGATATAATTGATTGGTCGGATTTATCTATGCCCAAGTGGCTTCCAGATATTTGTTATTCATGGTATTTCTCGTGTTTTAAATTAACCTTAGATAAAATAGAAGCTGTGTTAATTGCCGAAGAGAAATGTTTGAAATGGCTGGCCAAGTTTTATACTGCATAAGAAACTTGTCACTGGGGTAAAGCAATTTCAGGGCAACAGCTATTGTAAGAACAGATTTATTTGTCTGTTTTGCTGTCACCTAGTCAAAAAACCTGCACTTCTGAAACGTGGATTGTTCCATAGTTGCTGATGCTTTTCTCTGGCAGTAGCAATCTGTACAACACTATCTCTGTGGGCTTAAACATGTAGATTAGTCTGAAGCTTGTGTAAATGCATAACAGAGTTACTAGTCTTCTGACTGCTAGCAGGAGAAAACGGCAAGCATCTTTTTTATCTGAGCTCTTTCTATACTGGCTGCTGTTCAGCACTCAGAATACAACAGGTCCGTTTGCCATGTATCGTGACAGGCGCCCCGGGAAAGGCTCGAGAAGTGTGTCTCCGTTTGTAGTCCGTTGGACTGTTTGCACTCATGTGCAATACTGATGATAATTATCCAAGTGTAATGACAAAAGTGAAGGAAGAAAACTAGTAGTTAGTCTTCAAATCTGAAAACATGTTTTTTGCGTTTACTTTTAAGTTTCGAAAAATAGGCACAGACATTATGGTGATAGGTGCTTTGTGCATGTTTGCAATATCGCCATCATTGATAGCTTCCTTTTTACAGGAACAATGCCCTCTGAGGACCAAAATACCTCTTTATCTTGATTGCCGGAGGACAGAAACCTCCAGGATAAGCAAGATAATAGGAACTAAAATAGCTCCAAGTCCCATTAACTCTAGCCATCATAAAGCACGAGTAATGCACACTCGAACCAATCATTATTTATAATGAATTCTGAAAATATGATACAAAGCCCGAAGCCAAACTCAGATTAAAATCAATATGATGTCACATCAGTACTGATGTGTCTTTTGGAGTCGGCATGTGAAACAGAAAATGAGTATAAAAGAGTATATTCATTATAATCTCTGAATTTGTATTTTAAAGGAAATGCTTATTTGCAATTGTGTTATGCAAAGAACATCTATGTTTATGGTCTGGTGATAAACCCTTTGAGCTCTTCCATGATGTGCAGTGTAACCAGGACCCATTGAAAAAGAAAAAATCCTTGCATCTCATTACTTCTTTTAAATCTGTATTAGTATTTTTTTTTATAACTTTCAGACTATAGTAACACTGCAAATAAGTTAATTGTTTGTAAAATTGAGGTAAATATTTATTTCACAAAATAAGAGAAGTACTGCTATTTATTTCACATAGGGAGATGATGATATTGCCAAGTCATCGTTGAGGGATGAAACAATGGTGCTGATACCGTGTTCACGTTAGTCAAGATCAAAAGACTGAAAGAAGAATCATCTTCTCTGCAGCCCCTCTTCATTGTGAGTGTCATGAGCCTTTCTTCCTATGAGTGTACTCATGCTGTTATTGACCTCCGTTTGAATGAAAAATAGTCAGATGCAACAAATCCTGGTCACCAGCATGCTGTATGTCAAAATATGGTCTAAATATCAGCATCCAGATCAATATCTCCAGTTTTTCTTCATATCTACTTCTCTGTCTATGGCTGTTACTTCAATCAATTTGTTTATTCCTATTAAACACCACTTATTTTTAGTCCCTGTAGCAACTTGAAGGACTACTTACCTACATTTTTCATTTATGTTTATTGGAGTGTGTCCAGAGGAGGGCAAACAAGATGGTGAAAGGTCTTGAGGGCAAGACATACGAGGAGCAGCTGAGGTCGCTTGGTTTGTTCAGCTTGAGGCAGAGAAGGTGAGGGGTGACCTCCTCGCAGCCTACAACTTCCTCATGGGGGGCAGCAGAGGGGGAGATGCTGATCTCCTCTCTTTGGTGACCAGCAACAGGACACAAGCAAATGGAATGAAGCTGCATCAGGGGAAGTTCAGGTTGGACATTAGGGAAAGGTTCTTCGCTGAGAGGGTGGTCGGTCACTGGAGCAGAAGCCCCAGGGAAGTGGTCATGGCACCAACCCTGTCAGAGTTCAGGGAGCAGCTGGACAACGCTCTCAGTCATATGGTTTAATTTTAGGTAGTCCTGCGAGGAGCGGGGAGTTACACTCGATGATCCTTATGGGTCCCTTCTGACTTGAGATATTCTATGATTCTGTGTTGATAACTCATATTGTTAGGTTTCTTGCCTTCCACCCAAATAAGAAATCTTGACCATCCATGGGCTCCTGGAACACACAAAAGAAAAACAAAAGAAAATTTGTGTCTTACAGTAGTAGTGTTCAGAAAGTCCAGAGAAGTGACAGTTTTCTATCCAAGACCTAGTAATTATCTAATCTTCCCCACTTACTGTATACATGGTCTTCAAGATGCTAACGTAAGACTCAGATGAAATGCAACTGTTTAGATTGGGATGTTGCTACTAGAATAACACTGTGCATATAAGATTTTTTTTCTTTATTAGCTCTTGCACGTATGCATGAAAATTAAAATATAGTCATTACTTATGAATGGCATTGTTAAATACACATAAAAAGTATTATCTCATTGGAAAACTATTTGTCTGTATAGCTTTTGATTAAAATACCGTGAAGTTGTGAGTTTAAAACACTATTCATTTTACGGTTTTATATGTGGATATACAGAATACTTGTGGCACTGTAACCTTCTGTATGAACAAGACAGATCTAGAGAAAGAAATATTTATAAGCAGACAGATAAAAAAGTGTACAAACCAGAGAGATCATCAGCGATATGCTGACTCTGAAAGTTTTCTAGATGACTTTTCAGGTCACTCTATAAGTTTATCGTGTGCATATATAATGGAAAAATGGACTAGATGCATTAATGTGACACATGTGTATCCATGCAATATTCTGTTTGATCTGACATAAAAATAGCAGAGAAAAAAATAATGCAGAAAAAAAATCCATTGTGGGTAGAGGAAAGCTTGTTACTGACCTCAACAGGGCTATAAATGCACAGTTTTTTCCTGTTCTACGCTAGCTGCATCCTTTGAAAACTCAGTCTATTAGAGTTGCTTATTGCCATCCAGTGTTAATACTTCAGGTACCTTAAATCATGCATTACACTGCCTCAGTCATTCCCTTTCTTGGCTAACCTATATTTGGTGTACAACCATTTTTCTGGCCTACAGCCCTTCAGACATACATAAATAACACAGTAAACCAACACTAACCGTGATAAGTATTCTACTGGTAGTAAAAATGTGGATTTTTCTCGTGAGGGGCTGAAAAAATGATTTGGCTTCTTTGTAGTCAGCTTCTGCTTGGAATAAATAAGGGTTATTTACAATGAAACATAACTCTATTTATCAATTCTCAACAAATAATCATTCTGAAACAAATTAAATGTAGGCTATTTGGTTTATAAATCTAGTATAGACGATGAAAATACAGTTTGAGTATTTTAGTATATGTTCAGGATGTACAGTTCAAGAGTATAGGGTCGTTACTTGTGATTTGTTTCCCTTTGAGTGGCAGCTGCTGGTTCTATCAGGTAATCAGTAATATTTTATATTCCAGCTATTAAGATTCCACTAAGCCATATTTGGGCATTTTCTTTGCAAGATGGCTCCTGTAGTAGCCAGTTTTCATAGTACGGTATCAATGAAATAATCATGTCTCTCTGAGAAATAATACTGCATATACTCAGGGCTGAAGCATAATGCATAGCAGTAACCTATCTGTTACTTAGAAAAACAGAGGAGGAACGTAGCAGTATTTAATTTGTTCCATTTATTTGTCATATTTGTTACATTTTTCTTGTTTGGTATGCATACAGAAATCTTGATTTTTTTACCAGTCATTGTAGAAAAACAGTTAGTGTTAATTTCATATCAAATATGCTGTCTTGATGTTTCAGAAACATGAAAAAAAAGGAGGAGGAGAAAAAAGAGTCATGCTTTATGCCTAAAGACCAGTAATGAGTTTATAGGAGCAGCAGGATTGTTTATTTCAGGGCCAGGGATCTTCTGAATTGCAATTTAATTTCAGCTACAGTATTTTAATGACCATAGCAAAAGTTGCATTGGTAGTAAAGTTCATATACAGACCAAACAAAGCTCTTATGCTGATACCTAATATGAATCTCCGATCAGATTGTCAAAATGCAAAAAAACTGTTTCCATCTCAATATCTGAATTTTGCATGTATCTTTTGTATGTGACTGAAGTCTTTCCTACACAGTGTTTTGTGAAGGCACACAGTGCAGTTTGCTGCACATAAACACAGAAGAAAGTTGCCCAAAACACGGAACAATATACAAGGTAGTTTTTTCTAAGTAGAGTGTTTGTAATTATTGTGATTATTATTACTCTGAAATATTTATATCTTCAATTTTAGACTTCTAAGTGTGTGTGAGTAGAGTTGTACAGTAATGAAAATTACAGCATGCATGTGATATGCTGGTTTTCTACACCATTTTTTAGGAAAATAATAATTATTCTTGTCTTAAGCATTATTAGAAGCGTAGGACTGCATATCCACGACAATGGGCGAGGAGTGTGCAGTCTGCTTAAAACTTTTTGTGGGTGAACGTGCATATGTATATACGTGCAAGCGTATCTCTGACTTCGTGGAAATGTGTTGCTTCATTAGTCACCAGCGTCTTCAGACAAGCGAGTGGGTCTTAGTGAAGGTGTGCCTGTGCAGCTGGGGCAGCTGGACAGCCCCAGGCGCCGAGAGCCATTTCTAGCCATGCCAGGGGCACCACAGAGGAGCTACTCTGTGGCTCTGAGTAGAGAGTAGGAGAGCCGGGATTTAAGATGTGTTCAGAATACCAAGCCCCAGCCACCTCTGATGTCCATTTCTGGGGTCTGTTTCCTCAATGGAGAAAATTGAGAGTATCAGTTGGGTTATCTAAAAGGATCTTAAATTAGGAATAAGAGAAAAACAAAAAAAGCCTAAATTAGGTCATAATCAGAATCTGTGATGGTTATTCAGCCTCAAAGGATGCTCTCCTGCTGCAGAATGAAATGCATGGGCCTTGCTAATGCTGTGGTGTGTCTTTTCCCAGCCTTCTTAATAACTATGGACACATGGTTTTGTAGTGTCTTGTTATTGATCAAAATTTCACTGTTCACAAATGTGGGTATTTATTCCTGTATAGCAGCTTATTTTCAAAAAAGTATTGGCTTATTTGTCTCACTTTATTTGCAAAATGTTATTGCAGCTGTTTGCGTATATATATGCATCAGTATACGTACAAAGAGCATGTGTCTGATCAAGACTACAGTTTTAGCATTTGTATATATATATACAAAATTAACAGATTTTACAAATGAATGGCCATTTCTCAAGTCCCCATCGGTGAAGGATCCTGTTTGCTTTTACTTCTGAAAAGAGAATGCATTTTTTTTTTTCTGCTCTGTATGTATATGCAAGTGGGGCAAAAAAACACGTTTATGGGCCTGTGCGTGTGGAAAGTTAAGCACTGAATTTAGCACTTAAGCTTAATATCCCTTAGCTGTTACCCCCAGAAGTTTTATTTTTTCTATTATACTGGTACTTGCTCCTCTTTCTGCCTTAACTCAGGATTCAAAAGTTTGCATGTATCTTCTTTTGTCCTGTATCTTTTGAGATACTCCCCGCCCCCCCCCCAATTTTGTTTTTTTCCTGTGCACAAAGGGTTGAGATTAAAAGACTAGTGTCTATGTTCCCTTTGGGATTTAAGAATTCTGGTCACTCACTTCTTAGTGGTTGATCAGAAAGCTGTAGTTGAAGAGAGGATTAATTGCTTCTCTCCAGATTTCACTGGACCTGGAAGGCTATCTCCTCCTGCTATTTAGAAACAGAGAAAGCTGATTTTCTGTTCTTAAATAATAAAAGTCCATTGTAGGCACTTGAGGGATTTTCTAGTTTGTGAAAATCTGAACATTATTTTTCTTTCTGTTGTCATTTCTGATGCATCCCATGCTAGGAACAGCCTAGTCAAAGAGAAAGAAAACAAGTGCTGGGAGTGTAGCTCTTTCTCCTGCTTCACTGTGTACGAACATTTTGTGTCTTCCTCTGATCCTCTCTGCATTCATAAGCACAGGTCTTCAGGCTGTTGGTACAGAGCTCCAGCCACTTGCTCAACACTCCGCTAAATCATGCACTAGAGCAATTTCTGGCAGGGCTGAGATTCTTTTCTAAAAGTACACACATCAGACAAAATATTACTGCTGTGGTTTAGCCAGCTTGCTCCTCTCGGGTCTCCTTGCCCTGTGTCAGTGGTGAACTTTGTCCCTTCTATGCACGGGTAAATTTTAATGGCATAATTGCCTTTTTTAATTGTAATTAAAAAGAATTGTGTTTAATACACCAAGGTGTGCGTGAGTTGTAATGAAAAAATTGTCTCATTCCCTTTCCTGTGAACTGGTTTGTTTTACAAAAGTGAAAACTTGAAAAAATGATTTTGCATTCCCTCTTTCTTTTTTTGCTAGTTGTGCTGGTTTTGGCTGGTATAGAGTTATTTTTCTTCTATATTAGCTAGTATGGGGCTGTGTTTTGGATTTGTGCTGGAAACGGTGTTGATAACCCAGGGATGTTTTGGTTACTGCTGAGCAGTGCTCACACAGAGCCAAGGGCTTTTCTGCTCCTCACCCCACCCCACCAGCCAGTGGCTGGGGGGGCACAAGGAGTTGGGAGGGGACACAGCCGGGACAGCTGACCCCAACTGGCCAGAGGGATATTCCAGACCGTATGATGTCATGCTCAGCAAGTAAACCTGGGGGGAAGAAGAAGGAAGGGGGGACATGTTTGGAGTGATGGCGTTTGTCTTCCCAAGTAACTGTGATGGAGCCCTGCTTTCCTGGAGATGGCTGAACACCTGCCTGCCCATGGGAAGTGGCGAATGAATTCCTTGTTTTGCTTTGCCTGTGTGCGCGGCTTTTGCTTATCCCATTAAACTGTCTTTATCTCAGCCCCCGAGTTTTCTCACTCTTACCCTTCTGATTCTCTCCCCCATCCCACCAGGGGGGAGTAAGTGAGCGGCTGTGTGGGGCTTCATTGCCGGCTGGGGTTAAACTGCAACAGTAGTGTTTTATCATCTGCTTTTTATTTCTTTTTGATTTTCAGTTCTTTACAAATATTATCTCCTGATAAGGAGTCCATTCTTCAATTTTTAGTTGAGGAAGGTAGCCTAGTATTGTAGAAATTTGAACCAAAAAAAAAATTGACTAAGATGAAGAAAAGTGTTTGGGTTTTCCACATGCATTAGATAGAGTCTGAGAAAATATAAATGTTTAAAATGCATACTACTATTGTTGCTTTGATAAAGAGTGTTCGTGATCTGTTAGCTGTGACAGACAGTGACTATATACAGTTGGACTAGATGATTGTTGTAGGTCGCTTCCAACTGAACTATTCCATTCAGTTCTACACCCTAGACTGGTACTTGTGTGCTGACCTTTGGCAAACTGGCTACGTAAAATATTTTATTCATGCAAATGCCCTTAGCCAAGAGGTTGAGGAGAAAGGTGGTCTTGTGGTTAATGCAGTAGACTTGAGTTTAGGACTGCTGGATTCTAGTTGAATGCAGGAGTTAGTTGTTGATTACCTGCTATCACACCTGCGGGTGTATTAGGGAATGGGTATAGGAACATGGGATTTACGTGTATTCATATATACTCATCTTTTTAATGAGGTCACAAATCTCAACAAGCCAATGAAGCTGCAAAACTTTTAAGGATATACTAGCTCATTAGTTTTTAAAACCACAATAGTGGTATTTTCAGAGAAAATAAAAATGAAATGTATTATAAGGATTTAGGATATTTTAAAGAGTTTGGAAGCAGCAGGTGGTTGCTTGGCCCATTGTCAGGGGAATCGCAGGTAAGTAATGATGGTAAATAATATTTATGTTCATCTGCTGTATGTGTGTAATGGTCAATAGGTCTGAAGATTTTTTTTTTTTTCATTGCTTCTCGGAGGTGGGGTAACCTAGCAGATGCACGAAAAGTCTGCAGGGTAAACCATGCAGGGACACAAGTTCAAATAACATTAAAAAGTTGCCTTTTCCAATGGGAGTATCTGTGCTTCCTTCACAGGAGAGAGGAGGCAACTTTACATCTGTGTAGAAAATACTAATAATTTAAGTGTTCTCAAAATGTCTATTTCTAAAATGTGAATGCACTCAGAAAATTTCGTATGAGATTGCAAATTTTAGTGCTCAATATCTTTCACATACACATGGCTTACACGATAGAAACATACTTTGAAACACGGTGTGCTAATCTTGAGTGCATGATACTTAGATGACAGGGTTCTATTTTGTAAGTTTAGAATATCCTTTTTATTGAGTATGAGTACATGCTCTTTTTTGCCTTTTTTTTTTTTTCACTGAAAAGATTATAAAAGGCTGCGTGGGTGTGAAATGACTTGATTGAAGAACTGAAGCTTGCTTGATATTGTCCAAATGAAGACCAATATTTTTTCTCTAATTTAAACTTCTGTCCTCATCGTCACTGCAAACTATTTTTCTGCAAATGTTCCTGTTTTAATTTTGGATAATTTCTAGTTCACCATTCAGTCAGGCAGCCCAGCTTTAGAAATAATGGCAGTTATGATGTCACCCGGCTCCTCCGTTTGTTAGTTACATTATGTACAATCTGTACTCTGTATAAGGCTATCACGCTTTATCTTGTCTGCAGCTGTTTTTCATCACGGATTAAATCATAAGTTTTATTTCAAATATAAATCCCCACAATTAGAAGGGGAAAAAATACCAAACTTGTCCTATAAAGAATTACAAATAAATACTAAGATGAATGGGTTAGCAACTGAAAAGTTCCATTTAAACTTCACACTTAAAAGCAGTAAAAACAGGAGGATATTATTTCCACCCTCCTCTGTAAGCATTTACAAATCTATATGTCCGAAACCATAAGGACTTCGTGATCCACCTTTGGAAATACACCAAGATGTAAGTCAGTGCCACCTACTATAGATGATGTTTGAGAATGATGATAAGATGGAAATATGCATCTACTTCTTGGTGGTTTAGCTTTGTGTAGTTCCCCCCCAACATGTTCTGGCATGGTAATTTCCGTTATTGTGTCATTTACAATTCCCGCTACCGAATGCCCCCAGTCTTAGAAGACATTTCTGAGGACCTCATTATTTGGGGGAATATCCATTTTACCCTTCTTTAGATCTATGACTAAGGCCTAAGTCTACTATCTGTAGTTGTCTAACATAGATAAGCTTCTCCTGAGGAAAATGCAGAGCACTTAAGTTAGGCTTATGCTCCAAATTGCTTCTTGGAGGAGTCTGTTTCCATATTCTTAGTCAGATATGCACAAGGATGTAATATAAATAATGCATAAGAATAGTGTGTGCTGAGGCTTTGCAATATGTTGCATTTGCTATAAAAAAAAAAAACCTGTTGCACGTGACCACTTCATTTGTAGCTTACTGTTATGTATAACTTTAGACAATGAAAGTTCTATGAAAGTTGTTGCATGTAACTTGGCACCCTAAAATATTGTTATAAGAAATATCATGCAATATTGAAACTACAGTCTATGATGCAGAATTGTGCAAACTGTATCTTTCTAGTAATATTTTCCTTAAAAAAAATCTAGTCTGAGTCTGGCAGAAGTGCAGGGAATGGATTTAAAAAAAAAAAAAAAAAAAAAAAAAAAGAGGGGAGAAAAAAAGAATAGGAAAAAAGAAGAGAGTCGCACAGTAGTCAGATACGATTTTTCATCTATGCACTTGCACTACACTTTGCTTCAACACAATTGAAAATGATTCAGTGAGTGAAGCTGCTAAGGACGAAGTGGGTGTTTCCAAGTGCCAGTCAACAGAAAAATGATAAAAATGTTGCAGAACTGAATGCTAGTGTGCAGAACGAGAAGGCGAAGTGAAATGGCAGTGTACTTTGTATCCGCCTCAGCTAAGTCTCCTGACTTAGACTTAAATACTTAAATACTTACATATTTTTAAGTTAAATGAGAACAAAATTTTTAAGTCCAGAATAGACGTATTCTATTCTATCAAACCACATAACTCCAAAAAAATAGGGAAATATCTTTTATACAGATGTCACTGCAAGCATCTTACTGTGTATCTGATATCATAACAGTATCATCTGCTCCTCTGTCAAAGGAATTTTTATGAACTTACATAATTCTAAAGTCTCAGTTCTTATTTGAACTAATAAGCCTAAATGTCATGTAAAAAACTTAAGTATAAGGCATATTGTTATTATTGGGGGAAATAATTTGGAGATCATTACACAAGTGAACATTATGGCACCTACTTTATTAAGGTATGTTAAGTGGTCACAATAAATTAATCTCTCTTAAATTGGAAAAGAGAAGGGATGGTTTCTGACTTTCAGCAGTATTAGTGAGTAGTAGTTTCATGTCTTAGGATGGGTTTTTTTGCCCACTCTGCTCAAGCTGTCTTCTGAAGGACTGCTTCTGCACTGGTACGTATCAGAAATGGCCAAGACAAACTGGTTATCATCTTCTTGAGCCATTAAAAAGGTCTAGCATTGGGCAAGAAGAATGTAATTTCATATGATAACCTCAGTTAGTTTTGTTTACTCTTTGTGTTTTTTCTCTTCCTTCAGGGTTAGCCATGGTAGCACTGCTAAACCTTCTATTAGCAGCAATATTTGGAAATGAGTAAAAATTCCTCAGTTGGCACCAGTTTCTGTTGTTACGTAGATTTCAGATTCCTTACGCCTTAAAAGGCTCTTACAGCTTCCACCTGGAAGACGTGAGAGATGAGAAGTCAAAGGGTAGCAACTTCTCCCAAGCTAGACCTCTCGAGACTGGTGATTAGTTCCCATCTTTGCAGCTCCAGAGTACAATTACACAGCTAAAAAGTGGAGGTGAAGAGAGGGTTATCTGGATAAAATGTTAAAGACTTTTAAAATCTCACTTCAAATAATTAAGTTGCGATTAGGCTGACTGAGATACGCACTTCTATTTGGGATGCTCCACATGTTTAAGTACATGCATAAACATGAATAAAATCATGTGAAAGAACACAGAGGATTCTGATGCTAAAATAGTGAGACAAAACTAAAAAACTAAGAAAGTAATTTTAACCTGGTTGACTAAAATGAATTGTAAGCTTGTAGCATCCTGTTAAGGATATCCTGCTATCTTAAGAGTGACTTCAAAGGCAAAGTTTCTTTATAGGTTTCCCAGAAAATCTTGATCCAGGTAGGGCTACTTGATATCAAACAGTGGTATATTAATTAAGGAAAATTTCCAGCTGACCTAGACAAACCAGACAGTCTTGAATAATAGAAGATACTAGTTTTAGTGTCTTTTTGCCTATTGGTAGCAACCCCTTATATGTCAGCGTTATTGTCAGCATTATTGACACCAGACGAAATCCAGTTTTGTTTTACAGGAGGGGAAAAATTATGCTTTCTTACTCTAAAAACACTTTCTGTCTTCTTTGTTAATTTTGAACAAGTGAGAAAGTATTTCAATAACATGTGGATGAACAGGTAGTTAAAACTATATTTAGGAATGTAGGCATGAAATTTTAATAAATTTGAGTCCCCATCATATTTAAAACAGTTGTATTAAGTGGTTTAACAGTGGGAAATTTTGTTCAATAGAGAGCAGGAATGTGAATTTTAAAAAATTTAAAGTTTTTAACTACTGACTGTATTGGAGAGTTTTTGAACTCGCATTTCTTGATTTTTCATTCTGCTTTGCATGGCTTTTGTGATTTTGAAATTGGAAAATGCTGAAATTGGAGCATTATTTCTGAAAATAAGCAGGACAAAAATCTTTTTGTTGTATGTGTGGTTTTGATGTGGAAGCTCTCCAGAGCGCCAGTGGTTTTCTTGTACAGCATTATTCTTTGTGTGTTTTTACAGAAAGCAAGCTAATGCTTTCTCCTTTGGGGCTTTATACTGTTTTCCCTGTGTTTCCCTGTATGTCTTTAATGCATACTTGCAACACAGACGGGTAACGCCTCTTTTCATCCTTTCCAGATCTCTAAGCTTGAGTTCCCGTGTTGTTCCATTCCCATGTTGCTCTTATTAGCTTTTCCTCTTACCACCTTCGTTTGCCATCCAGATAACTACATACCCTACACCTCTGTCTTCTGAACTGGATTTCCTTCTTCTAAGTCAAACACAGCCACACAAAAGTGTGTATTTTAACTTCTGCTCAGCAGTGTGCTCAGACCGTATTCACAGTCTGTACTCCACACTGTGCACTCATGAGCTACAGTTGGCTTTATGCTATTAAGGAAGGGATATTCACAGATGTAGGGTTTGTTAAGATGTACGGGGAAAGAGAGAGAGGGGCTGGAAAATTGACTTGTATATGAAAGAATGCTGCAGGAAGCACTCAGACATAAAGAGAAAGGAAAACTCCATGCGATTCTGAGGGGATGGTAAAAATTGTGATGCTGTGGAGGTGTGCTTTTGGGCATTACTCGTTTTTTAGTGAGAACTGTTCATGTGAACAGTTGTCAGTTATGGTAATTGTACATGAACAGGTACTCCCAAAGAGTCAATGTTGTGACACTATGCAGCATTCAACAGATAAAAGTGAGTGAGTTTCAAGTAAAGATGTCTCAGCCACCTTAATTGCATGGCCACAGCCACTTCTGACTGCCTTTTGTACAGGAAAAAAAAAAAGATAATTAAGGCATGTGAAAGGCAAAATACTAAAATTTTTGCATGTACTGTATTTCTATTTCCTTTCTCTGTAGAGAAACTAGAAGAACCTCTTTTTTCCTTTTTTTCTTTCTTTCTTTTTTCCTTTTTTTCTTTCTTTCTTTTTTTTTTTTTTTTTTTTTTTTTTTTTTTGTAATAAGGAGGATAAACCTGCTTGGCAGTTTTTAAAGAGAGATTTGAGGATAAAAAACAAATATTTGGGGAAAGATGACATTTTAATAGAGGTAAATCTAGAGTTGTTCCTGGTGTTGGAATCTGATCCTCTTTCCTTAGATGCAAGCACTTGTAAAAGCAGCTCTGCTGGTAGCTTTGAGTGAGGAACCTCGCTATCTTTAAAAACATGGCTGTTGCACACAATCTTATTCTCCCTTCTAGGATATGGAGTGGTATGCCAACGTATAGCTGTTGAGAGCATTCAGTTTATCAATTCAGAGAGAGTTCGGGGATGTGGAGCCAGCTTTTTCTTACATTAAGATTAAAAAAGAAGAGAAGGAAAACGCAGGGAATAAAGTAAAAAGAAAAAAAGAATGTGCAAAAGAGGGAGAAGACAGCAGAAACCCATGGTTCATAGATGTTGTTCAAGAATTAGCTCAAGTCAGCAGGTAGACCCTCTGTACAGTTCAGACTTGTCAGGACATAATTTAAGTTTACAGAAATGAATGGTCAAAAATTATCCCTGTGGGCATCAGGCCCAGAGATGAGATGGTGAGGCGGGCAGTCATGATGCTACAATTTTGCCCTCGTGGTATAGCTTTCAGATTGTGTGATCTTCTGTGTGGATAGATTATATAGGAAGAGGCAATGGCTGGAACAGCTCAAGATTCTTGCTACCTTCTATGTTAAATTACCACAACTTCATATATATGACGCTTTGCTTTTGGGCATTAATTTCAAGTCCCATATGCTTTTCACTGTCATTCTCGATTTTTGGTCTTAATGTAATCTTTCTGTTGTTAACTGTTGTAGACCTTTAAAAAGAAACAACTCAAGTATAGTGTGTCCTAGAATAGGTGTCTTAGATTGTGTTTGGTGTCCTGGAATAGCTTAAAATGTAGGCCACTGTGTAACAATACTTCAAAACATGAAGTATAGCTTCCTAATAGCTATAGTTTTAATACTACACTAAAATTGTTTTAACCACCAACCAAAAATACACCCGACAGGTGTAAATCAGGAGGTAAGCAATATTTTGTTAATACTTTAGTTCTTCGTCTCAATACGACATCATAGTTTGCAGGGTATTCCGTGCGTTCAGTTTAAGAACATATTTCTTTAGAATTACATTACAAAAGGTTTGGTCATTTTCGTCTTGATTAGTTAATTCAGTTTAATGAAAATACAATATTTAAAGTGTACAAAGAAATGTGTAGGCATTAAATATTCATCAAGACATGTCTGTGACTGACAGCATTTATGGTATTTGTGTTGTATATATGGACACCCAATTAGAAAAAAAGGAGTGAATGTCCACAGTCACCCAGAAATCGTGCCACATAACATTAGCATTAGAATTTAGGACCTCTTTCTCTGTCTATCTGCACAGTGCAGTCTGTTTTATTTTGAGAAATATAATTGTTAGGCAAATAGTCCTTTCCACCTCCAACTACCTTGAGAACATCATAATCCACGTATACGTTCAGGATGTTTACTGGCAGAGTGCTGATTTCTGCAGATTTTTCGTTCCTTTTCACATTCTGTATGTCTTTTACTGTTATCTGTTTCTCTCTCTGTCTCTTTTTCTTTTTTTTTTTTTTTTAGGTTTTCCACTCTTTAATCACCTAGGAAACCAAACATTGATATCTTCCCTCCATTACAACATATTCCTCTCCTATCTTTGTTCAAGAGGTAAAAAGGGGTTGCATAGCTTGCTTTTTCTCATAGTTCCCTCCAAGCAAGGCATGTCACTTCTGATATGCAGGTTTCCAGGTCCCCTTCTAAATCTAAACACAAACTGAAAACAGAATTGCAACTTTTTCTCCTTCCTTCCTTCCTTCCCCCTCAGTACCCAGAATGATTTCATAACCGATAGTCTCGCGGAATTAAAACCTTCATTAGAAGTAGTAAAGGGAGTGACAGAACACTAGTATCTGTTGTGTTTTATAAACTATCCTTTAGGGTTTTTCTGAACTCTCATTGTATGCAGAGTTCAGCTATCATTTTGTTATCAGAGATGCAGCTCTTGGCAACAGACAAGAGACACCACTACACACACTGAACTCTTTCGTTCTGCCTATTTATGCTGAAAGTGTATGGTTCCTCTCCTTACGTGAAGAGATCTAAGCTATTGTGTGAATGCTCATCAATCAAACTAGACTTGCTACTGCGTAGACTGTTCTATTTTACCTTAGAGACAAGTTTATCTTAGTACACAAACGTAGTCCCATGAAAGCCCTCTTAGCACCTCGCTATTGAGTTCACGTTTCCACAGCAATGCGAACATTTTTTTGCCTTTTTTCATCATTTTGAAATTCCTTCTACTTCGTCTTCCTTATGCTGCCTGGACATACTGCAGCTGATAAGATGCAACGTTTTCTTAGCAGTTGCAGGAAGTCTTCAGGAGAAACTGGCTAGAGAGATATTGCTTTCATTTAACATCATCACTTTTGCAAAACTGTATGAAAATTTTAGCCATGTAAAGACAAGGATAACAGGCAAAGAACAGATTATTTGTACCTTGCCCTGTAAAAATGGGGAGAAGCTCCTATAATGAGTGCAAATTGTGTCTGCTTTGAAAAAACAAGACCAAAAAAAACCCCAAAAACCCCACACCATTTTTGCTAGAATAGAGGAGTCTAAAATAACTTCAAATTTTATTTCTACCATAGAATTTTCCTATAAATATTATTCTTTCAAGCATTGGAACAATAAAAATGGGGAAAATAATAGTCAAATACAAGCCACCTGAAACAATGAGATATGTTTCATCTTGTGCTTTCCAGGCTTGGTCAATCCTAGTGATAGGTAAACAATATAGATACTAAAATGAAGTGTCAGACTATGACTGATACTCAGTCCTGCTATGGAGCCTCTTCGCAATAATAGTTTTGAGTCAAGATTCTGGGCATGGTGTGAAATACCTCTCCATCAAAAATTTGTAAGAATTTCAGTGGGAAAGGCTTGGAGCTACATTCAGTTACGAACTCTCCAAGAGCCCATCTAAACATTACTTTCAGATCTTTGTTATATATGTTATTGTCACGTTGCGGAATCTGTTTAATTTTTGTGTCTGGTGGCTCATGGTGGCTTTTTTTTTTGCAAATAAGCACTGCATAGTTCAGAGCCCTTCAGAATTTTTTGCCATTGATCCAGCCTACAAGAACTAAAAGTATGAAAATGCTGGGTAAACAGATGAGAGCAGCGTGTGGAACGGGGAGGGGTGATTATCCTGTCTTAGACACCCCTCCCACCCCAAATGAGAACACGCCCTCGGTGCTCCACAAGCAGAGCTACTACTGTTTCTTAGCTGCACTTACACATGCAGCTGCCATAGAAAGAATTGTTATCGCCAGGAGGGTTATCAGGTGCCGTGCACTGTGTGACTGTCACTGAGAAGGTTCCTTCAGCCCCCGCCCCGGGCTGCTGGGAGGCAGGGAGGGTGTCCCAGAGGTCAAAGATTTGCCCAGGACTGCAATGCCAATCTGTAGGAAAAAATGAAGGTTTCACTCACAGGATAGCTGCTGTGTACCCGTGTATACAAAAGACCTAGCCTGCAGCACATATTGCCAGTGGGGAAAAATAACTGGCCTTCTGAAAGAGACCATCTCTTTGACGTTCTATTTTGGATCAAATTCCATATGGATTTGAAATCCTAAATATGATTTTTGCTAATTTAGGGAGGCACACTGAACAAACTCCTGTCTCCAGCTCATTTAACCTTCTACAGGCTTTTGTAAATGAATTTATCAAAGATGACATGGTGTCTAAATGCTTTTTAAACATTTTTAAAAGTTATGGCAGTAGCAAGTATGTTTAAAAAAGTGAGACTGGGAAGTCAAGTTCTCCGAAGTTAGGAAATGACAGAATTTAAATTCAGCGCAACCAGAATTTTAACACTTTAAACTGCATGCAGAAACTGTTTAATGTCTGAGACTTTCAGATTCAGTCCTGCAGTCCTGGTAGCACCGATTCCTAGCAGCCTACGTTCTTCTCTGTGAGTGTCTGAGGGTGGTGATGGAGGCTTTCAAGTGACCTCCAGCAATAATTTTACATGTACTTTATGTATATTTTCTTTCATGATGTTATCGGAGACATTTTTTAAAAAGAACACCTGCTCCATCTTGTGAGTAAGTATCTATTAAATTCTTTTTGTCTTATACAGTCATGCTGGGGGCCAAAAATAGCAGGCCGTTGTTTATTCAAAATTATAAAATACAGCATAAAACATACACAGAAGAGGATCAAGCACTGGCAACATCAGTTCTCCTGTTTCCTGAATTTTCAATGTTTGCTTTCCAAACTTAATGGTCTTTTAATATAGATACTTTTTTAGAAATCTAATATCCTGGTGGAGATGTTAGATGAAGAATGTCACTAGTGCATGTGTATTACCTCATATTGTGAAATAAGACATGGATTCTACTTCTAGCCTTGACATGATGTCTGTGTAAACACTTGGTCAGATCAATAAGGCTGTCTGATTTTTGATCTAAAAAAGGAGTATTGCTATCTGGTCATCCTTTTTAAATACTCTAGATTTTTAAAAATATCTCTAGATGAAAATATAAGCTTTTAATATTTGAATTAAGGTATGATCTGCTTAATGGGAAGGAATTGAGGAATCTAAGAGGATAACATTATCTTTTTCACAGATTCCTTGGGAGGCTTATTTTGGTTAATTCCCTCTTTCTCTTCCAGCTGTTGTGTTCTGTGAGGGCATCATGTAGATGTATAGTTTCCTTTCAGAGAGGAGAAAAATGGCCAAATGAGATTAAATTAATGACTTTCCTTCATCCAGTTGCAGTCTTTGCATGAGAGTTGATTGATGTTTTGCCATTTTCACATCTTGTTACAATCCTTGTCATTTGAATGAATTGTCAGCATTTTAATGTCTTGAATGCTCTGTAAATTATAGCATAGGTACTCCCACCTTGTTTATATACTGAATTTTGATGGACCTATCCATTTTATCTTTCTTTAGTTTGTAACTTTACTAACTACTAAAGAAGTGAAATGTATGACCAATCAAACTTCAAAATGTTTAAAACAAAGCAATGACTTAATCTGTTGTGTTTCATAGATGGCATAAGGTACTATGCCCCAGCCCTGCTTTAAGTGACACTGGGAAGATTTATATGAACCCATTTATCTGCTAGTTTTGTTTTGGTTTTTGCTAGCCCAGTTTAAATGAGTGCCTTCTCACTGAGATGAGACTGTCCTCCAACTGTGTACTATTCTGCTTCTCTGTCCCTGGGATAAAGGAGATCAAAATGAGAAGTGAGAGTATGGAAGAAGAGCCATCATGCCCACTAACTGGTGGAAGAAGGGTTACCGGGGCAAAAGGGGAGGCAATGTCAGTGATGTATACTGGAGCTGGATTGTGTGGGCTGTGTGTAGGAGAGGGAGGAGGAACAGAGGAAAAAGAAGGGAGAGAATGTGAGTGGAAGAAAGAGAAAATTTTCCCTTCCTTTCAACCTTGAGACTAATCCTGCTTAAATGCTTTTCTCTTCTTACCAGCCAATTTTACTCCTCTGCTTCCCTTCCTTTTCCCCCTCCCCTTCCCTTCCCCTTTCGCCTCTGTAGGGGGCATAAAAAAGAAAAGAAAAGCAAAAAAAAAAGCAGAGGGGAAAAAGCAATAGAGTGTAATTTTCTTCATTGGCTCCAGGACTGTGTAGATTGCTTCCCCTTTCACGTGTTGTGGAGTGCTTAGTAATGTTCTGGAATTGCCCACCTGTCTGCATTTTTGATCTTGTCAGTAGCTGTGATGAGCTAAAACTGGGAAGGGGGGTGACATATATAACTGGTTTGAATTCTGTCTGTAACTCATCTTGTTTCTTGTATGTGCAAATATATTTTGTGTAAATCAGAATATATTGTGGGAAGAAGCTGGCAGACAGAACTCAACATGCACAGAAACTGGTTTGATCATTAAAGCAGTTCAGTGTTAGAAATTGCTCATGTATGCCAAGAATGAAACATTTCTGAATGTGTGGCCTGGCTTTTTTTATCAGAACATTAATTTTTTTTACACATAAGCATTCTCGTTCTCTGTACATCTTGTGCAGGTTTTTGGGTGGGCTTTTTATCAGTGCACAGAGAGCTGAAAATGCTGTTGAATCTGAATAGTAGCGTATTAGGCTTAGCTGAAGCAGACGGCTACAAAAGACATTAGGCAATAGAGACTCAAGCCTGAAATATTAAAAGAAGTGTGCCTCTCTAATCTTGAAAAAAAGGTATGTTTTTAAGGTGAAGATAAACTTTGAGACATAGGACAGTAGAAAATACACCATTTAGTTTAATAATCTATAATTGCTAAGAAAATTATGTTCCCCTAACACTTTCAGCTTTTAGAAAATGAATCAACAAAGTGAACAAGTCAGAGGTAATTATTTTTCATTATGTCCCTATTTCTATTGTTTTCACTCTGTGGATCTGTGTAGGCTCGCAGTGTGGCTCTGCCCTATTTTAGCAGTCAGGTGGTTGATTTTTTTCTTCCACATCTTTGATTACACCACCATAAAAATGAAAGGAGCTTCATCAGATTTTAGTTTTGGTCTGGGGACTTTTCCTAGCTCTCGAGCCTGAATGAATATTTAAGCAACTCATAATGCAACAATTGTTATTCTGAGGGAAAAATAAAAAGCAATACTCTACTGAACATCACAGTAGCCTGATGAAAAGGTAATGGCACCTCTGCAGAATAGAATAAAATCAAATCCTAATTGTTTTGGTCAATTTGACTTGCCAGCAAGTCATGCTTTAATTTCTGCATAAATTAGAAACCTTTTCTCTGTTCAAATTCCTGTGGGGTTGCTGTCTTTGGCTTCTGTCTACTTAATTCAGCTCAGCTAGTAAATGCTTTTGGATAATGTCATGATATTTCCATTAAAGAATTCAAAGTTGGTGAGAAGAAAGGTGTCAAACTGCTATTATTCAATCGAGATGAGTTTCAGCGATAAGCCTTTGGTTTGGCAGATTCCTCAAGCACTGTAAAGGATGTTAGCGAATAAACTGAGGTGCAGGATCCAAGGGCAAAGCTGTTTGCCCAGTGTACCTGCGGTCAGGGTAAACTGTAATTCAGATTACAGCAAATGAAGCTTCCGGTGCTGGTGGCTGATGAAGAAGAAGGGTATGCCAGCGATTGCACTGGCTTTTGGGAAGGAGTTGGGCACAGAAGGGAAAGAAGGAGGATTATCATTGATTATTTCTTTCTGAAAGTAAGTTAGGTCATGGGATAAGTACCGATTCATGGAGTTATGGTGTCTTAGTCTGCTCTTGGTTAAGCATGTCCTGCTTTTCTCTTGTTTCTACTCCTAAATATAGTGTATAAAACCATTCTCTACAGTAAGGCTGCTAAATATCGAGTCTAGCCCCCGCTTTACTGAGAGTCTAATTCTCTCAGTTGAGCACTGCTGTTTTGTTTTTCTCTTTATGGAATGAAAGATACGTTAGCATGAGGAAGGTCACTATATTGCCAATACAGAGTTGATAATTGCCATCATTTCTGAACAGTGGAATGTTATTAAAATAAAAAAGATTAAATCCCTCAAATACTGATAGAGTTGTGTAGTTGAAACACGTAGTTTCAAGTACAGACCAGAGGAAATAATGTTCAACAACCTGAGGTGCAGATTGTTAATTCATTTGTTCAGTCTAAAGGGTGCAAAGACTTTAGTATGTTAATAAAAAAAAATTTAAAAGAGCTTTATAAAAAGTATTTCTAACCACCTTTTACAAAAGCCCTACTGCATACATGTGTAAGCACCCTAGAGTTCACACAAATCCTGCTATTTATCAATCCGTTTGGATGACCTTGAGATGCTATCATCTTGACTCCAATCAGCTATATTCTTGGGAGAGTGGGGGGGAAGAGCTGGAGGGGACGCAGTGGAAAATGCATAAGTAAGAAGAAAAAAAAAAATAAGAAAAATGTTCTTTTCTGGAGAGCTTGAGTTATAAGATTAGATTATAGCTAGCAGAATCAAGGGCACATAGGCATGGCACATGATGATTATGATTTATGGGAGCATTAAAAAGGAAGAAAATCAATATATATTCTAAAAGTTCTGTTTTGCTCAGATTAATCTAAACCCCCTCCTTGGGTTCGTGATGACAGAGGAAGGCTGTGTTGATAAGAACTTTTCCTTTTTTCCTCGACAGTAGTTTCAATAACTGTTAATGTACAAATCCAACTTTAAAATGAAAGGCTACAAAAGGTTCATTTTCTAAAAAATAAAAGCCAATAGGTACAATTTGCAATAAATTTAAGGTCAAATGTGACATTAGATAGGCATCTGCTACTAATAAACAAAGTGATAATGCAGTACATGAAGATTCTATTACCAGGATACAAAACCAAAAGATTAATCTCTCCATAAAAAATAGTCTCCCCTTCAGCTCTTTCTGCCAGTTATTTTCTTTGTTCTGATGCCTATAGCAAAGTGGTATCTTCAGCTGAAGATCTATGCTGGGTTTACTTTTATAATTTAGTGCATCATAGATCTAATCAGATGTTTGTAGCCAGTTAAAAAGTGTATCATACTTTTTTGTCTATGCTATATGTTGATTTGATACAGTTTTCTTATGTGGTTGTCTGAAAATATTTCTTATGAAAGTTTGCTATTTTTTAATATATATACGCAAATATTTTTTCAAATAATATTAAATCTAATATTTCTAGGTATTATAGAAAAGAAAAAAATGCAGTAATAAGATAAATGCAGCCACATAGCCAAATGCCTGCCTCCATCTCTTCAGTCCTGTAAACGTCATACAAAGCAACAGTCAATATTCAGGACTAGGACAGGTAAAGACACAATTAAGACTCTTCTGTTACATAAAGACTGTAATGCTTTTTGACTAAAAATGGTAAATGCATTGTATAATTTTTCTTAAGTGTCCATGTAGTCCTTGCTGGTATTTTATATTTTAAAATACTGCCTTTGAGGTGTTTTTTTAAAAACAGCCCCCATTAAAACCAAACCAACCAAACAAAAAAACCTCTTAAGCAGCAGTATCTTAAAAATAGACAGATAAAAGGCTATTTCACTGAAATAGTTTTGTTCCTGGAGGACTAATTTCTAGATAATTGGAGTTTACAAAGGACACCTGTCTGAGTATCTACTGTAAAGCAGACACCAATTAATGGGAACATCTGAAGGAGAAACAAATGGTGGGAAAAGTTAGACACCCTGCACCCCCATCCCCTCCAAAAAAAACCCTTACATTATACGATGTTCTACCCATATGGAAAAACCTTCTTTTCCGTACTTTGATATTTAGTTACGAGGCTTAACATTTGTACATTATCTCTTAAATGTCTCCAAAATTAAGTCCGATTCCTCAGAATGGCTGTAGGTATAATTACATACCACAGAACTGTAATTACTGCACTGCAGAATATTAACAAAAATATGAACTACAACATATCCTTCCTAACTTTGCCACTGAAAAAACCAGTTCTGTATGTTTTTATTTATCAATGGTATTTAAAATGCAAACATTTAAAGATTTCCATTTAAAGATACCTACTAGTGGCACTAAAACTTATCTTAGAAGAATAGTAATGAAGGTAAATAATGAAGAAAGTTCTATGAGCTAAAATACTGGCAAAATGTCATTGGAAATAAATGCCTTGTAACTACCAATCAGTGAAGCTTCACAATACCTCTGTAGAATAGGGAAACGATAACATATTTCTTCATTTCAGCTACTTTGTTAGTATAAGGTATGTCTGACGGAGCCAATGTCAACACATGGAACAGAAATAAGAGGTCTGTGTTGCTAGTCTCATCTTAGAACAATACAATGTTTACATAGCGAGAGTTTGATTTTGTTCATAAAAATTATTTAGATCCTAACTCTTAAAATTAAATCATCTCACTTCTCTTTAATACAATTATCTCTTAAGAGCTCATGTATATCTTTACAGTGAAACTAAACTTCACAGGTAGGGTAGGTTAAGGTTGAAAAGTGTATGTTAAACAATAATATGGTTAAGGTAAGAAGAAAGAACAGTTTATGGCATAATGCCTCTCCAGACGAACACTGTAGTTATTAAAAGATGCCTGGAAGCAGAAGAGTAGAAGACTCTCATATTTCACAATAAACATGTAGCAGAATTCACGGCGTGCTAGAAGCCATGAAAAACAGGCAAAGGGTAGGGGCTGAACACAAAGTGTGTACCTTTCTTTAAGTTCCTTCACAATAGAAATAATGTAGCTACTCTGTAAGTGAGCATGGAAGAGAAGTCGCGACCCTAGTGAATAACCAATATTTGGAGTCTTGTACTATTCACGAACAGCTGGATGAGTGCTTTCTTGTTTTGATCACTGAATGGCAGGCAATTCAAATAAATTGTGTTATTACAATTTTCTACTAGATATGTTCCTGCTCCAAAAATGTTAGTGTATTTATCCTCAAGACACAGAGACATATCGTTCCTATAATAAGTAGTAAACTGTGAAAAGAGGTAAATATTTTGAACATTAAGCAAGCAGGCTCTTTTCCAAAGTCTCCTTTCAATGTTCAGTCCTGATGATGGCAGTACTGCTGTCATGCACAGAAGCAGAGTCCTAAAAACGGATAAGGTGTAAGTAATGGACAGTGCTTTATTCTAAGGGATGCTTCAGAAAGTCCTTGTTTCCCACATTAAATAATTGCATTTTTGTCTTAAGTATAATTTCCTGTTCTAAAACGCAGTTTATTTGTTGTATATGTTTATTTTCAAATCATACTTAAAAATTTTAATACGCTTCCATATCGTTTCAGTTTTTTGAAGTCAACAAAAGTAATTCTTTTAAATGAACAACAGAGGATAATTTTGGGTCAAAGCTCAGTCTTGATAAATGTAATAGCAAAGTCTTGTAAATTGTCCAAGAATGATTATTCAACAACTGTGTGGGGATATCTGGGGCAGACTGGTTGTAATTAATGCACAAACTTTGAGAAACTGAGAGACTAGGATTAGAAGGAAGAATGTTAAATTGTTTTGTAATCTGAAGCACGGATACTGATCAACTTTCCTGGTATTCATATTTCTTTTACAGTAATTCTCATTCTGTTTAGCTTTTTGTCAAGTTTAAAATCTTCATTGAAGATTACAGTTTCCTGAGCAATGACCCTTTTTATTTAAGAGTGACAGAATCAAGACAGTTTTGTTTGCTGAAATTAATAACTGATTTCAGGTATTTGAAAGCTAATGTATAACAATGAATAATAACTTCTTCCATATGATCTGCCTATTGGTTCTTCTTTTTGGTAGAAGTTACATATCTGACCAACTGATTCATCATTAATTCTTTCACATAAGTTATTGTTTAATGTTTATTATGTTTACAAGTTTTGATACATATAAGGTTTAATTTTAAGACTAGGTATAAATGATACTCTTATACTGTGGAAGAAATATAAGTTATTTTCAGTCACTGTGAGTGTATTTGCTTCTCCTCAAATTTATCATTCTTAAAGGACATAATTGCTGTGAAAGAGGAAAGCAGCTATTTTCAACTGCAGCATAGAGAAAAACCCATCCTGTAGGGACATGCTTCAACATTTCTATGTATTTGAGACTGACAAATTGAAAAATCTCTTGCACTTTTGAATACTTTTGTCAGATAAGGGAGAATTGAAATTGTCTGTTACGCAACCTTCGAGATCAAATAGTGACATATTCAGAGTGTATTCTGTTATCTCACGCTATAGGATGAGCTCAGTGATAATATTAAAGGAAACATCCATTCTGATTTTCTCTTAATTTATTGGCAGAGTAGTTTCTCCATTTCTCTGAATTTTACCATCATCAGCTGGAAATAACCAGATATTTTCAAGTTGTATGTAATTCAATTCACATTTTACATAATTCAGATCACTTGCTACACATTTAGTAATGCAAATTTTATATTTTCAATACTCCTAAATCAGTTTAATGGATAAATTGAAAATAATCCATTAAACAGTTAATTATTCCATTTTGAACTCTGAAATAACAAGAAACTATTCCAAATACTTGCATGTTTCTACTTGTTAAGGAATATGTGACTAGATAAAATCATGACCAATACTAGTCCTGCTGTAATACTGCTAAACAGTAATTTCCCGAAAATACAGCAGTGTCAAGTATGACTATAGGTATTCCTTTCCTGCTGTTCTCCAAGCACAGTTGAAGACACAGAGGAAGGAATTGAGAACTTAACACAAAGAACGTGCTACTGGAATACTGCTTATTGGGTGAAAAAACTTTGGAACCAGAGCGCCAAGCAGACAAGATTTGCATTTCTAGGTCTTCCAGGCTTCTCATTTCTAAGAGTTTACTTGGGATATGAGTAAAAGTAGATAAATTTACTACAAAGTGTAATGCTGTTGAGCTTGATCTGTTTTGTTTTGTTTTTTCACCTTCTTGAAACTAGTATTGCTAAAGACAGCAAATAATAGAATGCAGAATTCAGAACTTATTCAATGCCCTTGTCACAGTTATCACTGTACATTGATAGCCACCTTTCAAGATAAACAATGGAAAATGTGAATAAAAATTTGCTTTAGAAACTAACTACCAACTCTGGTGAGATGAAGAGTTTAGTAAACCTATAGCTTTGTAGACTAATGAAAAGTCATGACTCTTCTAATGTTTATATTAGTCCTGTGTTTTGTTTGCACTTTGTGGATGATACTGTGTTTTATTTGTTCTCTCTTTTCAGTTGTCTTTACTGTACATTGAGATAGCCTGAAAGAAAACACTTTAGTCTTGTGTAATTAATTTTTCAGTACCAGTTTGCATAAATTGTGTGCTAAATATTTCATTTGCTGCAATAATAAGAGCAGACAATGACATAATAAATAACCTATTGCATAAGTTATGTTTTGTGAATATCAGAGAAGTTGACCTACATTTTGAATGCCTGGAATGCTTGTGAGAGCTGCTGGATTAATATGCTTGGGTACTACTACAGCTTTTTGCTAAAGAATGACAGTATCTGGAGAAGCAGAGGGGGCCTTCCAGTTTCACTGCAAGCTTCCTTAATTATGTTTCAGGGTAAGAGAGTCTATGTGCAAGATCAATCTCTTGTGTGATTTGTTTATATCAGTTAGGAGAATGCTTTTGATTATCAAGGCATCAGCTTAATTCAAATAGGATAGATACTACATACTCATTTCAAAGGCATTTGGGGTAGAGGAAGAAAGAAACATTGGCTCATTCTGCCCTTTCACTGAACACAGACTCTCCTGTGATGAGTTTTGGCCCCCACCAAGTTGGACCAAAACCTGAAGTACTGACAGAAATTCCTTCATTCTCCGTTTTGTTAGCAATCTCTTCTTTGATTTATGTATTTGTAAGTGCTGAGCTTTTTGATTTAAATATTACAGGGAAGGAATGAAGATTCATGCTTGATTTAGGAAAAAAAAAAAGTTTCTCAATACTTAAAACTAATATATTAGTTCTAGCCAAAGCTGTTGTCCTCCTCTCACATATAAAAAAAAAAAAAAACAAACCCAAACCAAAAACCCGAACAAACAAAAAACCCAGAATCTGTGAAAAGTGGCAAGAATGTTGACAGTATTTTTATGAAAAGAGTTGTTATTTTCCTACCACTTCAATATACATTGCTATGTCAGCTTCTGGATTGCAGGTAAGTGCAGAACAAAGGAGATAAAGAATGGAACAAAACACAGAGAAAATGAATTGTTGCCTGTTTCTCCACTGAAGCTAAGGTAGGATGCCAACAATGAGGACTTCATTTGCTGTACTTCATGGAAGACATATCAGGATTGCTGATGTGGCAGGGATCTAGATGTAATGACCACGCTGAAGTTGGCTCTGATTTTTTGTTCCTGTTTTGTATTTACATAAAGGCAGCATAAACATTCAAGGTCAGGTTGGACGAGGCTCTGAGCAACCTGATCCAGTTGAAGATGTTGCTGCTGGTTGCAGGGGGGTTGGAGTAGATGACCTTTAAAGGTCCCTTCCAACGCAAACCATTCTATGATTCCGTGTTAACTTTCCAGATGCAAAAGGAGCAAAGCAGAAGTGGAGGCCTGAGTCACTGACGTGCTCCCACCTTGCACTGTTTTATAGAAAAGCGTTACATTATTTGGGAAGATGTCCTTGAGGAGAAAAGTTGCATTGTTCCTGGTGAGTTAGCACATAAGTTAAAAATCATATTACACTTTCCAAATAAGCAAATGATATTGCTAGGGTTCTGGCCAACATTAACTTTACAAATAAAGCAGGTAGTGACAGATTGTGTATGAGCCATTGCAGAGTATGCTGTATTACAACAGTTGCTTTTATGACCCGAATCATTATACTGCCAGGTACAAAACGTATAATATATACATATGCACAGAACAATGTTTTATGCTGTAAGCACACACTTCTGATAATGGTAAAGTCGATAAAACTGGTATTTTCTTATTCATTTTCATGATGTGTATGGAGCTAAGGAGGGTTCTGTGTTTTGCTGTTCTTCTGATTATCTTACCTTAAAAAGGCTGTGGACCATGAAGAGAAAATGCTAACTCATGCAAAATCTAGTGTGAGCTTTGAAAGCCGTAACTGTGGTTCGTCAGGCCAGACGCAGACATTATATCGTGCTGCGATTTGACACCTATATAATGGGTAATTCCTGCATAGAGCTTAACCCAGAAAAACACCAACTTGTGAAAGATATTAAATGTCTCCTATGCTTAGTAGCTCAGTAAAAGTTTAAGATAATCCTCAATTTCAGTGTTAGCCTCTTAATGCATTGAGAAGAAAGTCATGCTACTGTTAGTAAAAATAACTATACAGAAAGCTCATTAGAATTCAAATAGCTCCCCGATAAAAAAGTATAAGCATATTTCTCATAGGCTGTAATTGTTTCAATATGTATTTTGCTTTCTTACTCCCAGTCCCTTTTGTTGTCTCCTTCAGAGCCTTCCTAATGGCAAGATACATAGTGGCAGGTGGATCTGGGCAAAAAATTATTCTAGTTTTTCTTTGCCAATATCTATGAAACTTCCTATTTTTTTCCAAGAGAATTTTGCAGAACTGGTATTCATTTACAAAGAAAAAATAATTAGGCTGTATAGCTAAGGGGATTACGTAACTTAGCAATGAATCCCTGAAAAGATTTTTATGGACAGAGCACAATGTGATGTAATTTAATAATGTTATGTAGTGCTCTGAGAAGCCTTCCAGGTTTGTTTTGATGGGTGTACAGGACCTGCAATTTTAAAATATGCTCAGATGAATCTCATTTTATCATGATCAATATATCTGAAAACAGGTCAAGCTTCAGGTCCTCTGTCATCTTGTGTGCTCACTGCATGACATGTACAGTGGAACTGAAAGTAGGGCTAAGCTGTATCTCTGTAGTAATGCCACTCTGCTTTTACACATACAAGTTCCTTCTTTTAAAGCTGTTACACTTGTATAAGCAAAAGACAATGCACAACAGCAACAGTTTTAAATAATGGAGGAAGTAGAATATACTGTGCTATGTACTATTAGAAGGGAATTGGATGAGATAGCTTATTCATACTGCATTGAGAAACAAAGTGAAAAATACAGTCTTTCCTAGAGTTAGACCTCAATCACATAGGAAAGTCTCAGCCAGTCCAGGCAATACATGGTAATATATAGTCTCAAATCCAGTGTAGGCTGTAATTTGATGCTAGAAGTCAAGAACCTCTGTGGTCATTTTGTGGATAGAAACAGAACTCAAGCAATTTGTAGCTGGCAGACAAAATGGTATGTAAAGCAAAGTTAGTTAATTTGACTTTCATAGTTAAATTCAGCAATCTACTCAGCACTAGGTGTAAAGTTGTGTTATGTCTATGAATTAACTCCAGAGCCTGAATTTTTCAGTTTCAAATGTTGTATTGACCATAAATTGTATTCCACTGGTCACGAAAGCACTCAAAAATATCTCAAAAGTAATGCAGGTATTAAATACAACTATATAAAAGGCTTCTTGGTCTGCTGTTACAAAATGCCTGAGAGAAATATGACCTAGTAGATATCTCGAATTAACAAACTATGAGTTAAAATAAGGGTAGAACTGTGATGCTCCATCTGCATTGGATTCGCAGCGGAAGAGTTCTTCTCTTGGTGTGAGGCACCCGTAACCTTGTCCAGGGCAAGGACTTTGTCTGCATTTGAGGTGGAAGCCATTTTGAGGCGTTACTAGTTCTCTTTGTGGATACATTGGGGTCAGAGAGGTGCAAAGAGATAAAATGATCATATCCTAGAGCTGGTGACTGAGGTATGTTAAGTTTAGTCAAGACCTTATGGATAGGTAGGAAAAGAAGCAAAAGCAAAGTGGGGCCCCTGTTGGAAGAAACAAGGAAATTACTGTACTCTTTCTTTATCAGAAGTTGAAAGGGTCAGAAAAGGACAAAATAAGACAGATACATGCGCTGCAAGGGGGTGAAAAGAAGTAGTTGCTGATGTCAAAAAACATATAGATAGGTCACTAAAAGAATTGTTTGATGCACCTTACTAAGCCAACCCAGGGATCCGAAGAAGCAAAGGCATGTGTTAGGTTACTAGCCTGAGTTAAGAAGCATCATCTGTTCTTGGCTCCATCAGCATGAATAAGCATTGCAAGGGTGAAATTCTAAGTAACACTGTTATCATCAGATTTGGACCAGGAAGGCAGGTACGGGTGACCAGCACTCAGTTCTAGCTGGGAAGGCTAAGGTACTTCAGGATTTAATTGAAACTGGAGTATTGATTGATCCCAGGTAGCTGGAGCTGCGGGTTGATAACCATTAAGATGAAAATAGTGTAATAGTGCCCAATAATTTTTAATGACATGGAACAAAGTCCCTGAAGCAAGCCTTATTTGAAGATGAGAAAAAATCGATAGAGTAGCTTGATGAGATTTGTTTGGGGTACTTGAGTGCACAGTCAGTCGTGTTTTAAATGCCAGAAATATGTTAGCATCTCTCCAGAGATGAAATTGATATATTTATTACTAATTTGTAGGGATTTAATTGAATTTATTATTTTATTTAGTTTAAGAAAAGTATTATTTTGTGTAAGTAAATATATCTGGATTATGTGTATGTATTAATTTTTTCAAGATTAGGTCTGGTGGTCTAAATATCAAATGTCAGCTTCTGGGCAGACTGCAAAAGTTATATTTGGATGCTCATGTTAACGTGTAGGCACAGAGGTAGAGCTTTTACATGTCTGCAAACCCCTTACCGATCAGGTGTTGTTGACGGACAGCTTGAAATTGGCTTTTTTTCAGTGGCATTTAATGCAGATCTTTTATAATCACATTAAAACCTTTTGGAGTCTTTGATCCTCTGACATTCATTATCTAATATCAAACAAATGGTCAAATATGCTTTCTTGTGCACACTAATCTTTTTCTATCTGTACATCTTTTTTCGAAGTGTTTCATTACAGATCTCCTTTTCAGGGGTATTTTTATCACATAATTGGAGTATTTCAACGATCAGCACTAGGTTAACGTAATTTCATTCCTCATGATAATCAGCTGCTTGGCAAATGAGCAATTTCTAACATGTCTATATATGCAAATGTTGCTAGTTCTCTATTTACCTCGGATGATATTCTCATACTCCCTAGTACTCTTTTCTCTAGAATACACGATCTGCTTGCATGTAATCACCTTTTTTGCAGTTTTATGAAATTTCAAATATTTTGCCCAATATCAAATGCACTGTAGTAGTAGTCACTGTTTTTAACAACAAGGCATGTGTTGGACTGTAGAATGTCTTAGCAGTATTTTCAGCTGCATGCTACTCAGATGAAACACTGAGGACTTCATAAGACCAAAAATACAGGATTAGATGGCCCCTTTCTGATTGTTTCTATTTACTAAAAGAATCCAGTATATAAAGATGAATTTTATTTCTACTTTTTATGACATCCAAATTTTCTAAATTTGAAAAACTCCGGAGGATAAATTCTTAAAACAATGTACTTTGTTAAGAAATCAAACAAAACTACACTTACTGTTGGCTTTTTATTAAACCATGTATCTTGATTATACCTCAGTAACGTTACCATTTCTATCTGGAACAGTTTAAGAATGTTAATTGAACTTTATTACTTTCCTAAGATAATATTGAATGTAAAACTAATCCTGCTGATTGACTATTATTGCAAGTTTTATTGAAAACTGAACTGGAGACTTTTTTCCACTTAACGTGACAAACATTAGGCCACTCTGGTTTATGGATTGCTGAATTTTAAAGACAAATTACTTTTTTTGTCTTTTAAATTCCAAAACACAAAGTAAAGCTTAAAGCAAAACCAACACCTTATCTTTGAAGATTTCACAGTGCGCATGCATGGAAAATTGTTATCTTCTCTTCAAGCTGCAAAATTTCAGCATTTTCCCTTGGGCAAACGTGAAGCTGAATGGGACTACATCATAAATTCTAAATGTGTTTATACATGTTAACCTGCTAGCAAATTATCTGTGTGACTTTTGTTTTATTTTAGTCTGAGGAACTCCTTCAATCTGTCATAATTAAATTACCATGCGTATACACAAGGCTTAATGAATCATCATATTTTGGTTTTTTCCTTGATTTTTAGAGCTTGGTAAAGCTCTTGGTAAATTTTGCTTAAAATTTATTTTATGGTTTAATAAATAATGGTTCCAAAAATATTCTTCTACTACTATAAGCTTGATACCTCTTTTTAGTATGTGCAGAAGATCCCTTCCTAACCTGAAGGAGCCTCTCTTCAAACAACACTTAGGCAAAGTTTCTCTGTTTATATTGGTCGGACTCCTATGAATTGTTCTTAGCTTAAAGCAGAAACAAGTTTAGCTGTCTCCTGTGTTCTTCTGAACTGCTGTGTGGTATTTTGGCCAATTGATCTTGGTAAGACTCAGTCCATCCAGAGCAATACCAAGATGTTGAATTGTCTCGGTAGTATATGGCTGTCTTTTTCTCAAATTTCTTGGCAAAAGAACAGGATAAAGTAGAAAGCTTCTGCGTTGGTCGATATGTTTATTTTTACTTTTTGTTTGTTACAACGTATATACTGGAAAAAATTGAAGATCGCATCTTTTTAGTGTTCTTTGTACTCTGGTAGTGATTAAAATGTGATTAACCTACTTTTAGATGCAAATTTTATGGACTTGTGTTTTTGTTACATCATGGTCTTACAACAAACGATTTCATTTAGGGCCAATGCAAGAGGAAGGCTCAACACAGAATCATGGTGACAGCTGTAGTATCTTTTTGCCAGTGTGAGGTATGACTCGAGAAGCTTTTTTAATATAAGTAATGAATAATAGTAGTTGAATTTTCTCTACATTCCGTTACTTTTTTCTATAAATACTGCTGTGTGTTAATGAAATGCAGCTTTTTTTAATTGAAGTACGTCAAGTAATTGCAGTATGTTTACGTTTCATAGTCGTGTCCTTACAGTGATAGCTCAGAACAAATACAAACTCTTCTGTTTCTTATCAAAAGCTTATGCCATTTGTATAAAGAAAAAAAAATAGAATGTTTACAAGAGCATGCTACATAGTTTTTTTGAATGCTTTGGATTTCAGCTGCTTCTTTATGTGTTACATAGACCACATTCCCATTTGACCTCTCCCTGAAGTGTGAATATACATGTGCATTACTGGACATACAGTATATTCCAAATGTTAAAACAGCTGTATTTTATAGAATGCAAAATGACTGAAGTATCAGATGCTTCATGGTGTGAGGTTTGAATAATTGTTTCCATATGGTGCATGATAAAAAGCTGTTGCAACCAAGGGCTGATAAACTTACTGCTTTTATTCCAGATGGCCCAATTTGTGCATCTGCATTAATATTAAAAATTTAAGTGTTTTCTTTGAGAATCAGTTGAACAGTGTCCTGGGAGCCAGGAATATCTCTTCTGGGCTGATTTTCCTACTGCAGTTCTTCTCCTTCTGTCTCAATTCCATAACTTATTTATTTATTTATTATGTGCTCCCTCACAGTGTTTAACTCTAAGTTGGGAAACTGTTTGTGAACAGATATTGGAACAAGAAATTTACATACAATTTTCATACAGATTTTGAGTCAAGTAGCATTTTAGAGAAGTTTGACCCACTTTATTTCTAGCCAAAAGGAAACATAAAGGCTGAATAAATATTTAAGTGAATTCAGCCTGAGTATATAGAAAACAGATGTAAATTACTAAGACAAATTGCCTTTGTATTAAACTTTTCTTTCACAAAAATCTTTTGAGTAGCTCATTAAAAATACCTTGTGGGTAAATTCTCTGTTAAACCAATATCCTTTAGAGAGGAGCTAAAGTAGTAAGTACTTGAAAAGTTTCTTGTTTCCTTGTCAAGCAAAAGCTTCATTCGCAGAAGAGTTTGTATCTCTCTGTCTGTTTGGATAAATTTTTATATTTACTTAGTATGCTAGGAGAAAAATACTGTTGATTGAACTGCTCTGTATTCTTTAGAACCACCTGAGGATATTGTCTGGCTCTTTCTAAAGCCTATAAACTCACAGGATGTTTATTGCTTGCCACCCAAAATCAGAGTGCAAAACAGATAATTGAAATAATACCCATAGTGAGGGGACAATACCAGATTTTTTTTTTTTTTTTTTTTTTAAGTAAGAGTTGGTGTCAGCAGGCTGTTCTTACGACCATCCTGATTCATCTCTTCTACAGAAGAAATATATTAATGTCATTGTTACTCAGGACTTAAATCAGCAAACATATAAAGTCTTGTTCCCCTACATGTTTTTCTGAATACCCCACTGTTTTGCCCTGCAGCCTTTTCTGAAATAAGACTTGTCCCACTTGTGCTCCCAACTGCACTTAATATTAGACACAATTTGAATAACTATATATAATTGTTCTTCTTCATGCCTTGCCTTGAAAAAAATTCTTAAATCTTACCATACTATTTGCAAAGAGGCCATGCTACTCATTTTCAGAAGTTAAGCTCATTAGCTAACAAGCTTTTGTTCCACTGTCTACTAATTTTCCCTGAACTCTTCTTCACACAGATGAGTGGAGGCTAGAAGAGATTATGATCAACTGGGAATCTTCTGACAAAATGTCTGTGCATCAGAAAAGGTATATTTGTCGATGTAAAGCGTTTTTGCAGTAATAAACACCCACAAATAAATTTGCAAGGGGAGGTTCTTACATTTAGGATGTATTTGTAGATAAGGAGCTTTAACCAACAGAGCAAAGTCTGTAAAATTTTCTCCTTTCTCTGTATCTCAACACTTGTGTGCAAAGTCTTGTTCAAGTCTTAACTTATGTGAAATGTGTCTGGAGAAGCTTGCCACTTTTTTGAGAAAAGCAGCTCTAGTTCATGACTCCTGCAAGTTCCCCTTGCACAACTAGCAGTCTGTGTGTGCTGAGAAGGACAGAACTGTGTTCTGCTCTGAACTTTGGGGTTTTTCCCCCAAAAAAACAAAAAAACCTTCCAGCACAGCCAGTGCAGCCCATGTAACCTTTACAAGAAAGAGTACAGTGTCCTATGCTTGCAGTTTGACACTGTTGTTTGCATGAGATGACTTGAGAACAGCGTTTCTGGATGTGTGAAGAAAATTATAACCTTTATTGGATGGTTCATGTAAGTTATAACTGAGAACAGAAGATCCTACAGGTGTAAAGGACTTTCTCCTTACCATTGGTCCCACACAGAAATCATCTGTCAAAGATGATGAAAAGGCTAAAATCCTGTTCACTGTGAGCTAACTCAGTGTGGCTTCTTACAGGAAAGAAGCTGGCCTAATCTACACCACAGTTAACTGTACCCAGCAAAAATAAAAAACCAGTTTCTAGAAAAGCAATGTTGGGAAAAAGTGACATCATATTTCTAATAGCTCTATACTACAAGAAGCTTAGAGAGAAAGAGTTACGTCTTCCCATTTCAATGGAAAAGTAAATTCCACACGCACATCCCACTGAAGAAAGCTAAGAAAAAGAGTTTCCTAGTATTTTGAATGCAATTAATTATTATGTTCTGTTTTTCATTGGAAATTTAGAACTTGAGGGTTGTTCCCTATTTAATACAAAATGAGAATTTATGTCTAGGTAAACAAGGACATTCTACTTGCATTATTACTCCTACCTAACAGTAGATTTGCATAATTCACTGAGAACCAATGACATTCCCCAAAGCTGTCAACATTAACCCCTGCATATGTGTCAGAAGAGATACGGATAAAGTGCAGGCAAATAAGGAGAGCAACTCTCTAATAATCTTGCAGAGTGGAACAGTAGGCTGGATAATGTGTTGAATGCATTAGCATACACTTGTGAATGTACAAAGCTGAGGAGCATAAAGCATGTGAAAGGGAGACTTACGTTAAAATAGTGTAGGTGGTCTAGTAGGTGAAAAATTGCCCCTTGTGGCAACATACTAAGATACAGTGATGTGATTATTAAGATGCCAATGTAAACCTAAAAGACTTCTGATTTAAATTTCTGATGTTTCAATTTTCTAACTCTCTTGAGAAGCAGCAAAGCCTGTGTTTATGTGATTGCACAGCATAATAAAAAAGAAATTCTATTTAGAGGAGCAGTATTGCAATCTTGATGTCTGATATTGGTCAAAAAGCCTTAGAAGCAACTGGTTTGACAGTTTTATTTCTTTTCAGAGTGTATCATGTGTCTCTCTAAACTGCTTGTAATATAATTGGAAAGCACTGACCCATAATCTACAAAAATAGCATAAATAATACATTCCAGCTTAGTGAATCTTGTAGAGACAAGCTCTAGTGATAATATATGAATTATCTTATTCTGTCCTCTCCATTACCCTGTCAGTAGATGTGGCAAGATGCTACAGTTCTTCACAGCTCCAAAGCACTACCTACAGTATTATGGATATAGATGTCCAGCTTCTTAGTGTTTCAACTTTTTAGCTCATTCACCAAACCCGTAAGTGTTCATCACATATTTTTTTTTTCTATTTAAATAATCACAGAGCACAAAATTGACAGACTACTGTGAAACAGCCTTTGTGAAGATACAGAAGTTTTCTGATGATCTATCTTCATCACTCTGTTACTTGTTCCATTCAATGAAAAGTTGTCTTGTTAATGAAAGCCATTAGAATAGAATAACTCCATATAGAGAAGGGTAAGAAGCATACTTTCTGACATTCATTTAGTTTTCTCCTTGCTTCTCGTTTTAGTACAGTTCAGATTTCAGGATGACTTCTACAAGGCTAATGTTTTCCAGTAAACGTGTGAAAGTGACAGTATAATGAAAAATGTAGCAAAAATCAAACAAAATCCAGATATAGTAAGCCAGTTATTAACTTAGCTAGCATTGTATCATGAAAATATTATTTCAGAATAAGAAAGCACTGCCAAGCATTACTGATCTTCCATGCAAAACCCACTTTATTTCAAAAGTCTTCCCCCCACCCCCGCGTGCACTGAAATGTGCAAGGTACAACATTACTTTTACCATACTTCTGCACAAAGTATGTGTGCCCTAGAAAAATTTGTCATTCCTGGGTGAGATAACTAATTATTTAAAAAGTTAAGATACTCTCACAAAGCTTTGAAGTGGTAAAAAAACATGACTTTTTTCACTTTTAACCAAAAAATTAATAAAACTTTCAAAGATATACAGAACAGTAATTAATTATGGTGCCTCTGGGTTTTAAAAATACTGTAATTTTCTAATTACAGAGCTTCTAAAGTCATATATTCTGATTTGCTCTCAGATACATGCATATAACTTTACTAAGGTTAAGAGAGGTAATATGTAACTTCAGGAGAGGGAAAATATATCCTAAAAGACTTTCATGTCGTACACATAACAGATCATAATGTTTAATAGAATCAAAAATATATTCATTTTTATGATATATATTGGAATGAAATATTACATACTCTCTGTCTAGACTTTGGACAAATATATCTGAGGAAGGAAAAAGGAAGAGACAAGGAGGTTTAAAATGTGATCATCCATCTTAAATATAATTTAGAACAGTTTCAGAGTTTCCCTGGTGCTGTATTGTTGTAAATGCCAAAATAAGGCCATCTTGTTGGTCAAGTCCATTCTATTTTCTCTTACACTTGTTACAGGTGCCACGTTCATGATTAATTGGTCTGGGCAATTGTGGGGAGGTGACAGAAGGCCAAAAAAAATCTGAGGATTATTCAGAACTTATGTTTTGAAAGTCAGCATTTTTTTTTTTTTCTTCTGTTGTGGCAAGAAGGATTATGCAGTGTGACTGAAAAAAGCAAAGGTGCAAGTAGATCCTGTAACATGTTTTGTAGCTTTAAGTGATATCTGATTGACTTATTCCAATTTTAATCAAAAAAAAAAGTATATTTAATCTCCTTCCAATTTGTGATACTGCAGAGTCAAATTATTTAATTTGGTAAGATGGCATTAATGCAAAAAACAGATTTTTTTTTTTTTTTTATAACTACATATCCTAATCTTTTTTAGGTATTTTGTCCACAGTGTTGTTAACTAATCCTATGTCATCACCTGAAAACTATCCAAAATTATTCCCAGATTTCAATTTATTTTAGTAACTACATATAGGATCTACTTACAGACTCACTCATACAGTATTTTGTTTGTGTCCTGACCTTGACAATATGTATGTGAGTTACTGAAATACAAAGTAAAAATGATTAAAAACGGTTCTACTCTTAAAGGTTAAGATTACTATTAAAAAGGATATGCTGAGTTTTAGCTGATAGTATCAAAATACATTCATTGCAGTAATTCATAAACTTTAAGACAATTGATCAAACATATTAGTCCGTAGCAGTACTGGGTACAGAGTTATGTAGTTATGTAACGTACAATGGTTCTGTTGTTAGAAAAGAGGATTTGGAACAAAGAACTGTTTATTGGAAGTAACCAAGATTTTTTTTTTTTTCATCCTCTTTCTCAGTCTCCAAATGATATTTCGAACCAATTGACATGATCCAAGAGTGTAGTTAGAGCATTTCAAGGTTTTGCATTAGAACATGTACCTTCTCAGCATCTGCCCATCAATAAGAAATACTAAAGCACATGTCAGAGGTTGCTTTCACAAGGCATGATTTTTCTTCCATGCAAGTTCCATAAACATCATGGAATGGGAGCCAAAAGCAGCCACTAGGAATGCTAGGAACTGTAGAAAACCTCAGATTCTTCTAGAAGACTTTAAAACTGGCAGGAAATACAATGCCACCTGCAAAAGTGGAGGAGACCCTTGTAAGTATGGGATCTTGGTGTATCTAGACCTCAGACTATACCAATATCCATCGTCTGAGTAGTTGTGAGCAAGGCTATATGCACGCAGGTAGGGAGACAATAGGTCAAACCCCTTTTTAGATGATACGCTTACTGCTTCTGCAGAGTCATGGAGGTGTGTTACGAAAGTACGTATTTGATCAAGCTACTTCGATTTACAGGGAGAACAGCTTTTAACTCAGGAATCCCAGCTAAATTCAGGCATATTAGTTACATGCACAAAAACAGTGCTATAGGCATCCTGCTTCAGAATGTAGGGTTTAAAAACGTGAGTGATGCATCATGATTGTCTACATATGATAGAGTTTGGTTCTCTGATCACTCCTGCTGTTCTGAAGCTTTTTAAGGGGTCCATCAAGAGAAGTCTAAAAAACCTGACTACAGTACTTAATTAAAAGATGTTCACTGAATTTGGTGTTTTGTTAAATGTTTGTGCATCTCACATTTCATAAAGATCACAGCCTATGGTAGATACTTGCAGAAGTAGTTGCATTTTTAAAGTTTATGAACAGCTGACACCTCTGTGATACTCATAACCGCTAATTACCCAATGGAGAATGGATGTTTCTAACTTCACTATAAATGAATGAAACTGCTTTGCTGGTAATTCAAATGTTCATGATCTGTTACTTAAGTTTAGAAGACACTTATCCAGTCATGCTTGATTTGATTCGCTGCTGTGTTTCAGGTGAGGAACTGTAGTGTATGAAGTTCTACAAACTGAAAAAGCAAGCAAGAGCCACTAAGGAAATCAGATGTGCTCAATGAAAAATTTTCATTTATTGTTCATTAATAGAGGTAAAACTCATTGCTACATGAGCTGGTCCAACTTGTAACAAAGCTGTCTATCACATACTCTTCTTCAATTCTCTTAGAAGTTGATTTTTGTTAATGTGTTGTCTCAGTACATTAGTCCAAGTGAAATGCCACAGGATAGAGATAATATCCAATTACTTGTTTGGCTGAAAATAATTTCTGTTAAAGTTGGAACAAAAGGCATAAGAAATACCATATCATCTTTAATAAATCTTACAATATTACAAGGAATCTTGGAATGCTATGAACGAGCTTTTAATGTGTGCTTCTCTATTAAGGCAGAAAATTGCACTGGGGAAAAAAATACCCAACCTGTTTCTGCTCCATTGCAACAGTTTCACAGATGATGCTTTACTTTGAATTTGCATTGGAAAAAATTTAACATTACTAACACTTTGACTGTATATGAATTCTGATATAGTATGCTAATTAAAAGTCAGTTTGGTTACGTATGTATATATGTTCAAGAAGAGTCTGATGTCTTTATAAATTACTATTCTCAGACATTTCTGCTTCTTACCAACATCACTGATTTCTTTGCATATCATTCAAGAGGCACAAATGTAATCTTTAGAGTATAAGAATAGGGGAAAATTACTTCCCTCCCCTTCCCTATTACAATCACCGTCATAACAGTCTCCTGGTTTACCAATCCTATTCTTGTTACAGTCTCTGCCACAGAAATAAGAATGGAATTTCAGTGGCAATGCAGGCTGTGAAATGGTAAATGGCTGTATGACTGAGTTACTGGAATGTGATGTATTACATCCGAAACGCACTTATGGGTTATCCAACCTATAACAGAAAAGAAGAACGGCAGTCAAGCGAGCAACGCTGAATAGGGTGGAACGATAGATTTGATTATTGGTAGTGGGGAGCTAAGAAATTCATTTTGGGGGCGGGAAGATTTCCTTGAACTCTTCCTCTTCTGTCTTCCCCCTGTCGATTACATTGTGCAAGCTAATGTATTTACCAATGGGCCTCCTTAAGAATGGTAGCAATAACCATGCTATTGGAATTCAAGAAACAGCAGCTAAAACCAAAAATAAATTCATACCTTATGTAATTCTCTTTCCAGTTATAGTAATGAATGGATTTGGCCCATGAAATGAATTAAACTAGTGCATTCATATCATTCCCTAATCTCTTCTCAGTAACATCCGAAACATTTTATTTTGTATTTTAACTCTTGCTGTATGTTGGGAGGTATCTTCAATTAGCTATCATTGGTAATTGAATACTTACAGGCAGTTACTACTCAATTATATATATGTAATCACAATAATTCGGGTTATTTGGGTTATTAGGGTTACTTCAGTTTTACAGAATTATTATTGAGATATGAATTTGACCATTTAGTGGAATCCTGTTCTTACTCAGTGGGTAACACTCATTGATTTTTATGAAAGTATTATTTTGTTCTAGGTGCCATAGGCAATTGCTTCATCTAATTTAATGTTTTTAAATGGTTGAAATAGTTCTGCAAGTGTTCCTTGCCATGTACTTGTCTGTTCTACATTTTATTTAATAGCATTCCTCCACTTTACACCATGACATCGTCTCAGAGTGTTTCATATAGTATTGCTTTGTCTTAGACATTTTGAATGGGTTTATACTGTCAGCAGTTGTTCTTCCTCAGATTTTCTGTCTTCCCAATCTTTTTCCTGCCTTTGTGAGGCATACTTTATTAACTGTCCATTTTGAAACACGTCAAAAGAACAACATACTATAATCTTAATCTTTAAGAACAAATTTCACTTTGCCTGCCCTGGCCCAGTTCTCCACATTTTGGACGTCTGAAAGAATTACTGCCAAAGCACTATTGATATTATTTATACGGTATTATCGGCTTCAGTCATGTAACTGTTACAAGGACAATGATCGCAGCAAATGTGCTATTCTTCAGCACTGGTAAAGGAAAGGAAAAAGCGTGCACTTAGAGGAGTCCCGTGAGATGAGTTATCTATGGATGAACCCTCTGTGATTTCCCCATTCTAATCTCAGGTGAAGATTAAAAAAAATGAATGACACTTTTGCTGTGCAATTCAGTACTTTGGTGAAGGTGATTTGACAGCCATCTCTATGAAAGAGCAGATGGTGGAAGAATACTCTGAGGTGGATTCTTTTCTTTCCCTCCAGTAGATTGTTTCATTCCAGTGAATAATTGATGCAGAAGGGAAATTCATAGCATAAACTGCTTACTAGAAACATCAAAATTGTTTGAGAGGAAAGCAAAGCGTTATTATTTTCGGAGGGGTTGAATACTATTTAAAAGGTGTCTGTTAACAGCCATTTTAAAGAACATTTGGGCAAAAGAATAAAAGCTACTGATGTTTATGATTGTGTGCTCTGTTACGTTCAAACTCTTGCTGTCAGCAAAAGGTGACATCCCATATATATGCATGTATATATATATGGAACTCAGAGTTTACTGTCTGTCCAGATAATGGTTTAACAATTATTAACATTGCAGGGAAGGCAATGGTCAATTGCCCATTATCGCAGCTAAATCTGGCTGGGGCCACGACAAGTCCAGCCCAGCCCTGGGACCTGGCACTGTTGGGTCAGGTCATCACAAAGCCTGTGGCCATCTGCTAGGAATGGCAAAAATTGTATTTACAGGGCTACGCCTCACATGAGACTGTGCCTGACTGACGAGGTCTGTGATTTGGAGCAGCTGTGACCACACGGCTAAGGGAATTAGACTCCAGCATTGGGGAAACTAATTGGGTAACTGTGTTTAGAGCTTCTTTTTATTTTTTCCTTAACCGTTTGGTTTTGTACGATCTAAAAAGAGAAGATGTACTCAAACATGGGGAAAGTTAGGCTTCTGTTTAGTTTCTCTTTTATGTCTCCTTCTCCTACCTCATCCTCATGTGATGCTTTAAAATAGAAAATTGAGACCTGAGAAAGGGTTTGTTTAAATCTCTGAGGAGTCAGCAGTAGTGTCAGGAAAGCAGTAGGCAAGGGGGTGAGCCAGGGCTACCCCTCTAATGAATCGGCGTCAGGATGGAGGCCAAGGGAAATGCTCCAGCATGGCCAAGAGAAGATACAGTTCTAGACTCCACACCGGTCAAGAGACACCTAGTTTGTGAGACCCAGCCACAGCAGCTGGGGATCTATCAAAACAAGGATCGCTCTATCCGGACACTCGAATAGCCTGCTTTTAGACAGCTGGGGTTACATCGTTTACGCTCTAAATTCATATAATGTTCCTGACAGAGTATGTTAATGCTACCACATACCTCTGTAATTACTCAGCCAAATTTGGCAACTGTAATATTTAAAATACAATGCAAGTTTTTGTTTGAAACTTTAGTGGTATTCTTTTTTCTAACTGTGTATCTTTGTAATGCTAAGGGTCGACCTTTTTTCAAAAGAAACAAACAGTTTTATGCAAAAAGCCACAAACCATAAAACTTTAGCAAGTTATTATAATTATTTAGAACATGAAAGAATGATCAAATTATTCTTCTCTAAAATGAAAATATATGGAAATTATATGCAATGATGAGTTAAAACAGAAACTATACAAAATCTACTGCTCTAAATTAAATGGGTTTGATGAAACAGAATCACTAGATGCCTAGGCCATTTTGAAACTGGAAAAAAGAAAGATATTTTCTGGATCACTTAAATGAACATGAGTGAAAAACATTCCCTGTCTGAACAAGGGAAAAAAAATTTCTTTTGCAGTGAAGCAGCAAATCAGATAAACATTCGATTGTCTTGAATGTTGATGTATGGTTTCCCATGGTACCAAAAGGGTATATTTGGTTGTATGTTTAGTTCTTACTATTATTGTTGATGATTATTGTCAGATGTAAGATATGATTTTTTGTTCAGTGTACAATTATATGACATTTTTAAGGCTAATAAAAAGAAGTAAACTGTAGCATGAATATCTGAAACTTTATTTCAGAAAAAAAGCAAATCTAATAGCAAATATAATAGCAAAGGTGTTCTTACCATCTTTCGTGTGTCTGAGTCTGGAGCAGTGTTTTATGGCTGGAGAAAAGAAAGTCTTTCAACTTTTAACTAGCTCTTTAAGGTTTGGGGCTTTTGGCGTTTTTTTGGCATCCAGCTTGAAAGACTTTTTAGTTTTGCCCTTGTCCACATTGAATTGCCAGTGAATTTTCTGCCTTCTTATACAAAGTGTTTTTTAAAATGCTCAAAATGGGATGGCCTTTTAAAGTGTACACCCTGCTGCTTTCTGAGGAGGAGGGTAAAGTTTCATTCTTAATACCTCTGAAATTCAGTTGGAGCCGCTGCTTTTTGCAATGTTCCTGCAAGCATGGGGTACTGCTGCGTAACCATTAATTCTGAACAAGTTTCTGCAAGTTGCTACCAATCAGAACTATACTACCATTTTGTTAATGCTAAACTGATGTTTTTTCAGTCCATTTCTGTATAGTTCTACCCTTTAGGCTGCAGTTAGATCTCATTTTAAGCAAATGTCGTGACCTGTGATGCCACACTGTGGTTAAGATAGGCAAATATTGACTTTTTAATTGAGATCACTTTATCGACGTTAAAATATTTATATGTGTTTGATTATTCGTTTATCCTCCTGTAGTAGATCTTGTTTAGGGAAAGCTGTACGTATTTAATTATTTCAAGTTTGCTTGATGAATCAGTCCCTCCAAACTGGTAATTAATTTAGATGGCATTCTCTGAACTCTGAACTCCTTGCAATATATCATCTTTTTTGCTGCTGCACTGCACAGGCAAGTGGAGTTTTGGCAATGCCACATGAGCAGAAACCATTAATCATCCCTGTGTGATGCCTGTGTATGTGCAACCAAATCTAACAGTAGCTTTACTGCATCCAATAGCGTAGAGTAAATGTTAGAAACAAAAGGGTCAAACTCAACTGAAATCTAAAGTATTTTGTCTAAAAATAATTAGTCATGTTTCCTAAAGGAATGACCCTTAAAAATGTGAGGGTCTGCTGACTGATGGCAATCTTATCTAAAAAGGGTAGTGGTCTGAAGGATACTGAGTTTCCAAAAAGCTCATTAAAAACGTGCCCTGATTCGGGCTAAGCTGCGATCTCAGTTCCCGCACATACTAGAATATCTCTCGGTATGAAAGAAAGAGACTGTAAGAATCCCAGCAATGGGGAGCGGGAATCTTTCATTCAATTAGCCTCTTACCGAAGACGAATCCAGCTGGAAGACACAGATCTATGGGAATTACGGGAAATGTAGCTGGATCTTTACAGATCAGGTCCATCTTCCTGTCCCAAAGCAGGATGATTTAAATCAATGGGTTGGGTTTTTTTTTCTGTTGGATATTTCTTTAACTTGCCACACCTTTAAAAGACCTGCAAGAACAGAAGCTTCACCATTCTCTCAGTGCTTCACTATTTCTCAAGTGTCAAAAACTTTTTAACTCTCAGGCACCATTAGTTCTGTTGCTTATAGAGGTACTCTGATAAGCATTTTGGTAATTTTGTCTTCCTGTCAGTCACTCTCCAGTACAAGGAAGACAACATTTTTTTTTTCCCCACTGTGAACCTCTAATGGACCGAGTCATCTAATCCTTTCTGGCTTCTTTGTGTGAACAAAAGCTAGCAGAACACTAGAGATAAAAGGGGTACAGAAGAAACTTTTGCTTCTATAATAGCTATCTCCATGAAAATAGGGAAGCCATTTTACAGTTGCAAGTGGATGCTAGATTCTATGACCTGCAAAGGGGTGAAATAGAAGCAGGGCTTATCAGTTCTCTCTTCACAAGCCTTTCTTCTCAGTCTGATGAGGAAATGAATTGGAAATGCAAGGAGACAGAGCACGCAGTTTCCTGTATGGTATCGTGTATCCTGTGACGTACCAGTAAAGACGCTTGCCTTCAGATTATTTGGTCTACTAGAAAATTAGAACCTTCTGTGCAAAGGATTTTTTTGTGTTCTAAAAACATTGGTTTCTTGATGTATTTTACTGTTTACTGGTTGTATTACAATACCACTGAAAACTCTCAGCTGAGCTTTGAATTGCATTGGGTACAGTATATATGTGTATGTATATATAATTGTATATTTATTTATGTATATATTAATAAAGCGTAAGTTACTTCTTTCTCTGCAGAATGTGCAGCCAAGGAGTGCCTTTTTATTCTGAACATTTGACTCACGGCAGAACTCGCAATCTCCTCTTGCTGCGCAAACCATCAACAGACATGCAGGCATACAGGAAATACTGTTGCCATTTTATACACAGTGAACCAAAGATGCCAAATGCTTTGCATTGCATAAAAGCAACGATGAGAAGACTCAAATGTTTAATTTTTATTTTTTTTAAAGCTGCAATTAAGTACTTTTAGCACAAGACTACTCTTGCATTTATGGAATCTACGTAAAGATACACAGAAATGCATTATCACTTTATTTTTACCATTTCCATCCACATATGAGTCTTGTTACAAGTTAGATGAGAAATAAATAAAGCTACTGTTTTGCAACTAGCTTACCTGGCACTTTTATTGTGACACTGTGCTAATCATACTTTGAATATATTTTCCAGCTGTTTCATACTTTTGTCTCTTTGCACTCAAGGAGAGGGAAATCACGCTCACAGACTTAGCAGCTGTTCTTGGTGTTATCTTGACTGGTTATAATGCTCAGTAGGGGATATTGCTCCTTCATGAATTATGAAACTCTAATACAGTTCGTTGTATTGTGAGATTTTATAAAATCTGCCAGGTGGCTGCTCTGTTCTTGTCTTAGAGCTTTGGTTATCTTTCTAAGAACTCATAAGTGTCTAAATGTGTCTAGACTTCAGTAAATAAAACCACAGAGCCTTATCATTGGGATAATCTTTACAAACGTTGCGTGATCTCTCGTGACCCATAAACTTGCGTACTGTAAAATAATGCTTTACTGTTCGTTCTCATGCAGGTTTCCCTGCAGTTATACTTTGAAAGTGAGGTTTCATTTCATATGTATGTGAGTGTCTGCCTGCACAGATGAATGTGTGTGAATAGCAAAGCCATAGAATGAATTAAATAACATTTATCATGTACTTTCAATTGATTGGCTTCCAGTTTGCCCATTAATCCATTTCGAGAGGTATCTCTGAGACTCTTTTTAAAACTGCATATTATTGTGCCGATTTCTTATGGGTTTGAGGCATACTGCAACTGCATTTACATTCAGATGGGTGACTGAGGACAAGAAAAAATGGTAGCAAAAAGGCTGTGTCTTGATTTTCCGGAGAGATGTTTTCAGGCGTTGAGAATGTACCTTTGCATTTTGGGCAGTAAAAGAGAAATAAACAGTGTGAACCTTTCTGGGATCAATAGCAGTTTCAATATTAAAACATTTGGCATGAGGACCCAAGCCCACAGCAACAACAAAACCTGAGGCATGCCGGAGGAGCTTTGTACAGCAATTGCCTTGAAAAGCCTTTTATAAATGGCTTAATTATATTGCCCTCTGCTGGGATTACTAAAGATTGCAGCCTGATGCTTAAAATGTGGAGAAAAACTCTCTGAAAGAAGACCCATGGCCTAGAATTAAGTTGTTGTACACTGCTCAGCAGAATGTTTCTGGGTTTGGAATCCAAAGAGGGGATTGGGGTTTCTTCTGCCCTGCAAAGGGGTTATTCATTTCCTCAGAGAAAAATCTGTATAGACAGGAGAGAGATCCAGAGTTAAACTTGCCACGAATGTGGACTTTACAGTGTATTCTTGAACTTTCAGGAAGAGAAAAAAGAATGATCCCTGAGTTACGTAGGGAGATGAGTTTATGGCTGATGAGAGAACTGTTGTGTGAAATTGAGGAAGAGATCTGTTGGGGTCCTGTGTCATAAGATATTTTTTTGGTTTGCATTCAAAATGAATGCACACTTTTTTAAAAAAAAAAAAAAAAAAAGCTTTGTCCCTGCTGAAATGCATTGGGATTTTTTTCACTACTGTCCAGGATTTCACTCAGATCATTTTTCCCATTAAAGTTTCAGGTCGTTATTCAATGTGTACTTCATGCTACTGAAGTCAATGGAAGAAATGAATCCTGCTTATACGTATTCATATCTTAAAATGAGGCAGGAATTTAAATGTTTGGCTGATCTTGTATCCACAGTAAAAATCTTCAAAATTCCCCGTCATATTTAGGTGCCTAAATTCTGCTGCCATCACGTTGGCTAGATGATTCTGAAGGCAGAGACATCAACTGATAGGGAACCCAAGGCCCAAGAAAATGATGTGGAAGGAGGGTTGTCTGAATCTGAATGGGACACTGTATACCAATGGCACTTCCTTTATCTTTCCACCGTCATCTATTTTACATTCCTAGAAAGTACTCAGGCTCAGAGCAAGGCCAAATAAACTCTATCAGCTCTTTGACAGCATAATTGCCTACCTACTGTCTTCTGTCTGTTTCTCAATTCACTGGCTTCAAAGGAAGAATCACAGGCAGCGTAATAAAATGAGTCTGAGTAGTGAATGGGGCCATCGTGTATCATAATACTGACAGCCAGCTTCTCGCAGTAATTCTATATGCGATCCATACGCTATGAATTAAATTGTGATCCTACAGGTACTTATGGGAGTTTACTTATGGGAGTCTTCCGTAGTTTCCCTCCGAGCTGGAGCGAACAGCAGAAAAAGTGAGCTGAAAGGTACTTTCTCAGTAGCCAGTGACCAAAGAGATCATACATTAAAAAAAACCCAAACAACTTACTGGGTATTTATTTGTCTTTCTAGAACCTTGTTGTTCAGTCCAACAACTGATGTTGCAGCCAAGCTAAAGCTTTTACAGTTTTCTTGTGTGTCAGTCTTAGAGGAAAAAACAGTTCAATGAGCTTAGCACGAGCAATGTTAAGGTAACCGGCTGTATGTGGGCATGGGCAATTTGATGGCAGCAAGTAACCGAGAAAAATGGCAGAGACTTGAGAAAAGACGGACAGGAAGAGAGCACTCGGAGCACAACCAATGGACCTTGTCATATGTTCAGTACCGAGCAAGACTCAGTGATACAGTGCAGCGAAAATGCATAGTGAAAGCAGTCAGCAAACTAACAGATAGTTTCCGTGACCCTGAGGCTGGTTACTCCTGTTGTCACAGCTGTGGTTGAATGAGTTTTATTTTTAACGAAAAACATCAGTCAGGAAATAACAGTCAGAAACGTACCAAGACGCTAACTTTATTGATGTAGTTCTGACAGGGACAGATTGACCTAATGTGTTGGTTAAAGAAAGTTCTGCGTGCAGTTTTGAAAGGACTTGATTACTGTATAGTTGAGTTCACCTATTTTACACGCTGGAATAATTCCTAAAAGAAAACTTTCTTTCCATATAAAGAATTGGAGAATGTGTGAATTATTCATGGCAGCAAGTTGAAGATCAGGTTCATTTTGTGTAAAAGATTAAAGATGAGGTCAGGACTCCTTGGTCCTGTAAGATGTAGTTTCATCCCAGCCACTTCATTCACGTTTTTCATGTTCTCCTTTAACAAGGTCATTCACACTTTGAAAAACTTAAGGAAAAAAACTGAAGTGCTGGTTCTTAAGAACTAAGGTGATAACCCAAGTTAGTTCTTTTATTTACTGTATTTTCCAGTCACCTGAAACATTTTGAAGTCAACAAATATTTTTAACTTTTCTTCCTTTCTAAGAATATTTAGCTGTCCTGTATTTCCATTCAAGCTTGCTTTGTTTTCTAAACTCCATATAAGTATTGAAAGTCAAAAAGTTTTCGACTAAATCTGCTTGGTTATTATTCAGTAGCTTTCAATTCCAGGATCATTCCTGAGGAGCAAGGGAAAGATAGCTAGAAAAGCCCAAGGGTTTCCATGTGCTTGAATTTGTCATAGAGGGAGCCGTGCTTCTGGAAAACGTGCAGGGAGTTTGCAAATTGAGAAGCTGAAACCCCCTGTTTTTATTTTACCTATTTTCCTCCCATCTAACTGCGGACCGTTCTTGCTTCGGTTCACTTTCTGGATTATGAGGGCATCTCTTCGGTAGCCGCTATCCCATTTCTCACCAGTAAGGGTAAGCTGCTGCCCTACGTCTTTCCCTTCCTGGAGGAAATAATTTACACGCTTGATTCTGCTCGTCTTGGCTGAAGCACAGAACTCTGCTTTTTACGACTTTGACTGAATGAGGTAGGAGGTTAGGAGGACTCACCTCTATTTTTAAGGAAACTTTACTGATACTGTTTTTATCTTAGCATTTCATAAAGCATATTTTGATTGCTGTGATATCACTGTCAATAAAAGTGTGTTAATATGCAATACCTATTTATGTAACGTGTCAAAACTGGGAACGTATTTTGAAAGTTCTTCAAATACCTCTGCCATTAGAACAATGTAAAAAGACACGTTACAAAATTTACTATAGTGAGCTGTTCATAGAAACATAAAGGATTTCTGCAAAAAAAATGTGATTTGAGACAAAACCACAGAACTATTTAGATATCCCTAGCTATACAGTTGGAGGTTTTCATAGGCATCTTGTCTTCTAAAATGGGGGCAGTGGAGAAACAAAAGGATGTATTCTTTCTCGGCTGCTTGAGTAAGCAATGAGAAGCTACTGGAAATAAACTGGCGTGTAAAAGAACACTGACCTCAACTGACTAACAGATGTTGTTACTTCAATTTTCGGTTCTTTCTTTAAAAAAAAGAAAAAAAGGGGGGGGGGGGGGCAAGAAAGAAGAGGTTTTTGTTTTACACTAAATGTTTCTTTTTACTTTGACTGAGAATGAGGAAGATAAAGTATTTAGCCAGTGAACAAAGTGTATATTTTATGTGATATTTAATAAAATCCTCTTCTTCCTTCCTTTGATTCTTGAAGATGATGTGGTTGGGGCAAAATCCTGAAAATCCTGTTTTCACTTTTGAAGTAAGCTTTCTGCTGGAGGCTGATAAAATGATAGAAGAGTATTCAGTATGTTTAATAAAATACTGAACTTCACTTTTGTAATTCATTTTTGTTTTGGAAAATGATATGTAGCCCTGCTCATCAGTGTCTTTCACTTCAGTAGTCTTAAAATGATATAAAGGAATTATATAGATAAGTACATTCATATGTGCCTTTTATTTTAAAAAAAACAAACCCACACTTAGTATTAAAATATCTTGAGTAAAGCACTGCATAATACATCTATGCAGAGCTGGAGAAATCTCCAATGATTTCCAGCATCAAAGGTCATTTTTTCTTCTGATAGCCTAGTGACCTTTACATTAATTTCCTATTTTATGGATTTTCATAAATTATTTAGTTGTATGGTTAAATACTGAGAGCAAAGTTAATATAAAATACTAGATTTTGTAAAATAGGACTTTGTGGGAATTAACAAAGCTGGTTTTGGAAACGTCTGCTACTTGTGTTCCCAGAAAATAAAAATGGCACTTTTTTATTTGTCGCATATCGATACAGAGCATACATCTAATGGTATTTTTAAACAGTGTATAATAATGAATAAACAGTAAAATACATGATTATAAACAAGAATAAAAACAAGGTAGTTGATCTTCACTGTGCTGCTTAGGACACTGAGCTTGGCTAAGAGAAGAAAAAATGCCAAATTCAATAATTATTTAAGGTGCTGAAGGGAATAAACTACATGAATGCTAATTAGTGTATGTTTTAGATATGCTACTAGGTGGATGAGATGAAGGTGTGCGTTTGTCAGCATTGTTATTCTTGGGATCTGAATTTTTTTCAGCAATTGTAAGTAGCTGTTTTAGAAGCGATGCACAAATTTTGCAATAGTTTGAACAGTCTAATAGAGGTTACGTAGGCACAGCTGATGGGAAAACTTGGTGGTTTTTCATATCCTTGAGAATAATCTTTTCTTCATCTGATGCCTGTGTACTCTGGTCCTCGCAATACCAGGAATGTTCTTGTTGTATCCGAACTTGATTCCAAATTCATTGAAGTAAGTAATAAACTTTCCATACAGTTGGAAGACATTTGGCTTATAATCTCTTTCCAGAATATAATTCTTATTCCTTTAGTGTGGGAGGGGGGTGTTATATTGTTATTGTTTATAATAAATATGAAAGGAATGTGATTATTTTATGAAAAACTGTAATTTAATTAGAGATATTTCTATCACAGGGTTTTTTTTGCCACAAGTGAGGTGATTCTTGGTTTTCGTCAATGTAAATAAGTGGGAAATGAGATTCAACACTTTGTCGTAAAAATGTTATGACTGTAGATTATGCGTGTGTTCAGAGATACACTGAAAGATAGCTGAATGTTCTTCAGTGCAAGGTTTAGGCAGCAAACTTCAGACTACAGTTGGTTGGACATATTTCACCATGAGGGAACTGTGGCTGAAAAATGCTTCACTGAAACCATTTGCTTCCTTTTTCTTCTTCTTTATTGTCAATTTGTAACAACGGATGTCGTGAAACAGCTTTCACTGGAAAGCTTTCTTAATCCAAGATATAATTTCTCATCTAAATGAAAAAAAAAGGAGCCACCCCAAATCAATGTACTTCAGACAGGCACTTGAGACTCTCGCACTTGCATCCGAGATAAGGAACCTAGCTACTAGACACATGGCTAATCTGAAGTAACACACTAATGAAATTTTTGAGAGATCATGACTTTTCCAGATGCAGAATAGAAACATTAGCCTCATCTCTTTCCCCTGCCCCGCTCCCCTGGGTGGTGATGAAACCACTTACCACACCAGTCTTCTAAGGAGATTCTGAAAACAGGATAGAAAAAAGAGAACTGAAAACACTGTAGAGCTGTTTCCCCTAATTCACCTCTAAATTGGGTGATAAAATGATCTTTCATTAAAAGAAATACTTATTAAAGGCTCTTCCTCCTCCCCCCTCCACTCTATCAACAGGACATTTCCTGAAGGCAACAGAAGGAACTGCACCCAGGATCATTTTTTTCGACAGAAATCAAAAGCACCCCATGCTAATGAGTTCTTTTCTCTGAAAATGAGCTCATTACTGTTCATTTTCCTCTGCTTTTAATCTGTTTTTCAAGTATGTGTCTTTAAAAATTTCAAAAGGCATTTCATGGATCTGTAACAAAAGCAAAGTTAAAAAATAGACTTGCTGTAATGAAAAGCATAGTCGTGCCTCAGTCACAAAGGCGGAAATTTAATTATTGAAGAGAGGAAAGCAGGGATGGGCCATGGATCAGAGAAGTGAACTGGGAAAACAAATATGAAATTTTATAAAGGGAGAGAAAAAGGAAAACTGAGAAGCCACAGATATTAAATCTGTCAAATGAAATGCACAACAAACTACAATTTGGTATAAATTACAAATATGTATAATTTCCTGATATAGTGTATTCTGGTTGGGGTGAGATTATTTCTAATGTTAGAATTTATGGATAAAGAATTTAATTCAGGATAATTGAAGAATAATTTCTAAATAAAACTGAACTTCAACTATTTCAGATTTTTCTTGGTCTGACTGCATGTCTGCTGTTCACCAGGTTGCTTACTGACAGTAATACTTTGGTTTAGAATGCTTACTTACATTTAAACCTTTTTATTTACCTGTGTACGTCAACAGGATTTGATGGAATGACCTGACCTGTGATTCAAGTTGCTCATCAAATAACTTAGTAAATTCTTTGCAGAATCAAACATTAAATTGTAAATGATTCTATATGTAACAGAATACATCCCTTAGTGTCTTTTTTGTTCTCCTGAATATTCCTTAAGTTTTTACATGCTTTCATCACATTCGGTCTCTACTTTCTCTCCATCAAGCAATGCGTGCTAAACAATTTGAAGATGTTGTAAATACTGAACTTTCTGCTTTTTAACATGAATTATGATTTTTCTTTTACTAGGCAGTGTAAGAATTCAGAAATAAACGTTTCTTCTAGTATTCACTTTTTTGTTGTGCAACGTTCCTTTGTATTATTTCAGGTGACTCAGCATGAGTCATTTTTATGACACTGAAAGCACCATTTGTAACTGAAAAATGGGCTCTGAATCTGTTCAGTTAGCAAAAATGATGGCCTAAAAAGGTATGAAAGCCCTTTAAAAATGTTAAAATAGATGCCCTCCAATAAGGCTTTTTGTTTGCACTGTACCTTAGCATATAAAATTAGTATAATGGAAACAGACTTAAGTAGGTATTCAGAGAAGTATAGTCATCTGTAATAACAGCTTCGCAAGGCTCAGCTAGAAGCACATTTTTCCCATTGTTTTATTATATTTACGTAGCATGTTTTGTGTATTGTCTTCAGTACACTTTAAAGTGAATTTCCTGTATCAGATGGGCCCAAATAGTGACAGGCGTGCTTTTGGTATTCATGGAAACAGATTAATGCTAACCCAAGTATTAAGAAGTGCAGAACGTCCTATAGTTACTGTGTGTGCTATACCTTATACGGTAAGTATCCTTACAATAAAAGGTAAGGGCCATACTACCTGGAGGTCAGAAATTTCATGCACAAAAAGTGTGAATTAATTTTGTTTCTGTGATGTCTGCCAGAAATCTGAGCTCATTGGTGATTCTGAAGGGTCTCCTCTATGCAGTTTTGAGCAAAAACGTATGATAAGTTGCTAGGCTTCACTTGCATACCAGATAATTTATATGTTTGAAAGCTCATTTCCATATGTATTACAATATAATTGTACAAAGTGATGTAAGTACACTCAGAAATTGGGTTCTGATTTCTCAATTATTTTTACTTCTAAAATTTTGAAATGCGGGTACCTTATTTCTTCCCCATTTAAAAATAATTTTTAAGTATTGCCTACTTTCTCAGAGGTATTTTCAACAGAGAAACTGATCTCTTAATTTGAAAATCATGTCAGATGACAACTAGCCCTGTAAAGGCCTAGAAAATACAAAAAATTTTCATCTCACTTGCACTTTCATGTGCAGATTAGCTGTCATTGCTGCCTTTTAGCTCATCTTAATATTAGGGCTTCTGCATACTAAGCATCCACTTAGTTACTGATTACTGCAAGAGCCTGGAAGTGATGATCATCTTCCTGTTGGAGAACTGCATAGGGACGTATATTCTACATCATCTAAGTATTTTGATAGCTTCTGTGTTTCCAAGGTGCTAAAATAAACTCTTAACTCATACTTATTCAAGGGCAATGTAACTTCTCAACACTGTCTATTAGAAGTCATGATGTAAGTGAACATTTTGGTGATAAAATAGGACATTATGGCCTATGACAGGGCAATACAAAGGGCATAAAGCTTCATTTAGAGGCTGGATTCTTGTAGAATCTTGGGGACATAATGATTCATGTGATTTATGGGATTAAATGTAAATGCATTTTACAGTCTTTTGCTTCCAATGGAAAAGCATGTTTTGCATCCACTCTGCTACACGTGGGTATGCAGGATGTTGCAGACAAACTTCCCATGGTCTGGAATACTCAGTCTTGTTTGAGACCTCTGTCTTCAAGGAGAAAAATAAATGTTACTGAAATAATGAATTTTTCTAAAAAGGATAAAGTAAATTCTCAACTTTGGCTTCTGAAGAGAAGTGAAGTTGTAAGTTTTACACTGGGTCGAAAAACCAAGACAGCAATTCAGTTTAAAATTGCCTTTTGAGAGACATTCCTGTTTTGAACCTTTCAGGCTTAGTATTGAAAGGGGGATAAATGTAGATATAGTCGAATATGAAACAGCTGGGAAGATTTATTAGACATTGTGTTTCATAACCTTTAAAGAAACGAGAAAAACCTGGTATTATCATTAGCTTTCATAAGGTAAAATGAGAAATTGTAATAAGGAACACTTAATACTGTGTATTTTTATAAAGAATTAGACATATCCTTTTAAATAAATGTTTAAAATAATCTTAATTTGTGACAAAAAAAAAGGTGATGAGCTGATTCCAACCCATTTAAAACAAAGATTACAATAAACATGCACACATGAGGTTTCAGGCTGGGTAGTTAAAGGTCAGTGTCTAGGTTATATTTTTCCAACTGAGATATGTTATCCTTGCTGCTTTTTTGAAATCAAGCCTATTTTATTTGAGATACTAAAATATACATTTAACCTCTAAGCATGCTCTTATTTCTGGATGGTGGTTTGATTTATTTAAATGTGTTAGGCACCTAGTTTGACCTTAGTCTTCCCATTTCCTCTTGTTGTTTTAGGATCCACATTTTCTATTTCAAGTAATTTTGGCACCCAGGTTGAAATACTTTGATGCATACTCCTAGGCTAAGCAAAATAGATGCAAGTTGCTAAAAGAAGAGATGTTTTCTTCCTTATGTAAATCTGCTGAGCTGAGCAATAGTGGTGCTTTCTTCCGAGATTTTCCATTTGGTAGCGCAGCTGATTTCCAGCCATTCCTATTTTTCACGCAGTATGAGTTCAGTTCTGAGCTCATACATCACTGACCACATGCTAAAAATGGAATTCCATTTACATATAATATATCTTCATCCCATTTCTTCTTTCTGGAAGGCTTGTTAGGCTCACATCCTCCTCTTCTAGCACTCCTCCTCCTCCTTTATTGGCTTGGGGTGCGTTTTAAGAGCGTGGACATAATTCTTGATGGAACACTTTCTCTCTCCCCTGAACATATAATTATGTGGTGGGCTGCTGAAGAGACTTAATAGCCCTTTCAATGTGAAGACAAATACTTTAGAGAAAGATATATATGTCTAATTAATAAAAGGCTGGCACTTCAGCATCATGTATCATCTGAGCATCACCCAATTAAAAATAACACAAAAAAGACATGAATTGTGATGTCATCTACCCAATCTTCGTCTGAGTGATTTTGACATTGGCACAAGGAGTTGTCTTTCTTTACTTGAAGCTTGTGTTAAAAGCATAAAAGAAATAGGGAAAAAAAATCTGACACTTCAAAGTTTGCATAGATTTTGAAGACATAATCATGAGAATATTGACAACCTTTAAACAGGTTCACTTTTTAGTTTTTCTTTTCAAATTTCTATGATGCGTGTCAATGTGGGTTATTGGAGTTTCGTCTTCTGGACCCTTACTGGGCCATGGCTGTTTGGTAGGCTAATAATGGATAACACATGGTAATCAAAGGTAAGAGCACAATCCCCCGCATTCCGTCAAAAGCTGTCTCTCAAAGTTCATTTTACCTATAAACTTGTATGTGTTTACTGTAGTGAGTAATGAGTATTTACACTTAAAGCAGTTAAGATTTAGACGAATAGTGGATATCGTTGGTAGATGATGTGTGGCATGTTCAGTTTTGCGTGGACCGTATGCTCTGACCCAGAGGTGATTTACACTGCAAGAAGCTTTTCAGACCTGCTTATGCTTAATCATGAAGATGAACACCACTGTGCCTTACTACCCCTATCTGTTTAACAATTTTGGAAATACAGACAGTTAAAGAACCAGCAGCGTAGGCTGAAGTGGGGCTAGATGCTGGCTCCTGTTCACTTGTCCCAGGCTGGGCACCTTTTGGACTACTGCAGCTATAATACCTGACTGAATCTTAGATGCTCTGAATTTGGAAAGAATTGCTGGTTGTTCTCTGTTCATTGATACATATTTTTGAGCTCCTGTTTTCCTTGCATTGTAATATGTAGTTTTAGTTAAAAAAAAAAAAAAAAAAAAAAAAAAAATCCCTTTGGGTAATCATGTGCTGTGATTTTGCTCCTATCACAGCAGTTGTTTTCTTTTATTTCACAATTTGGGGGATTTGAGGGGGAACAACTTCCTAAAAGTTCAACAGTTTTGAAAATACTGATGCTCCCAAGGTTTATTGCACAGAAGTAAAAGATAGTAATGAATTTTGTCTAAAGGATAACAGGGTGAATTTAGTAAACTAGAACTGTGTTGTGAAGATATGTATGCAATTTATATCAGTGTAGTCCTTTTTTTTTTTTTTTTTTTTTTTTTAAGATGGATTTTGGCCTGACAAATTTACCAAAGCCCAGTTCAAATCTTGTGAACAATTACGAAGTGTGAATGAGCCTGTATGACCATCACAGCCAAGTTCAGTTCAGACTGAAAATACACTGAATGGGTTGTGCCGAGAGTTCTGAAACTGCATTGTCTGCCAAATACACAAACCAGCTGCAGCCACTTGCAGGGGTTTTGAGCAAAGGAAGGATTTGGCTGGAGCAAGGACGATTTGGAGCATGAGTTCATGCAATAGTGAGGAATGTGGAAGAATAGCCAAGGAGTTATTTTTCAATTTGCCTTCTTTTTAAATTATGCTATTGTATAAGGCGCTGTACTTGTACAAGAAGAAAAGAGGTGCTGTCCTCATTAGATGTTGTCTGGTCCCAACGTTAGGTTAAGCACAGAGAGGCTTCCGGGCTCTCCGTTCAGAACAGGAAAAGAAAAACAGAGACTCTTCAAGATGTGTTACAGAAGTCAATGAGAGCCTTTTCTCTGATCTCAAGAAGTAACCCAGGCCTTGCAGACATCTTTTGAGAGATGGAACCTATGGCTTACTCTCAAATTGTTTATTAGATCAAGGTGTACTAAGGAGGCTTGTCAGACAGTGAAGAGTTGCTTTCCCGGCTGCCTTGCCTAGTGGTGAACTTTTCTTTTCCGAGTGGCCATTTGAGGGGGCCATGGAAAAATACTATTAACTAGCTGTTGATATTACTCTGTGTGCGCACTCACGCTTGTTCCTATTAGGCTATTTCTATTTGTGCTAAGAAATACCATTTTCCACCATGTATATTAAACAGTTTAGGAAGTATCCCTTAGCCACTGTGTGTAATAAGGATCAGGATTTTAGCCAAATGAATAAACTATTCAGAAATTTGTAAGCGCCACTGCTGTGGCTGCAACCTGTTGATTGGGGCATTTGAAATCTCCTTTAAAGAAGTCATACTGAAAAAATATTTTTGGACCCAGGGTTTGTCTCTCAATTACACTTGATTTTGAATTTGAAACAAATGGGACAGTTTTTCAAAAATAGTAGCTTTAAATATTTGCTTGTCATGAAGTTCAGCATATTTTGTCTTGGCTATCAAGGCATAATAACTTGTTAGGGAGGAAGGTGTGCTTTATAAGTTTTGAAAACACACAGAAATTTACTGATCTAAACATTAGTAACTAAAATGAATACTGTTATTTGAAGTTCTATGTGAAATTAGTTTACTTAAGCCATGTATTTTTCAAGTCTGTTTTCTATTGCAGTGACTCTTCATACTTGATTTAAAGATTAGAAGATATAAGTTGTCCTGGGAAGAGGCTGGATAGCAACCAGAAGCATCAGTCTTTCTGATGAGTATTGGGCGTTAAGACGTTGGTATTTTAGATTTTTTGTTTTTCACGTTCTGGGAAAAGGTTTGTTACATAAAAGTGAAAGGTGTCTGTGAGACAGAGCAGATTTCCAGATGTATGCCACAAGAAAATGAAGTTTTGCTAGCTGTTCTTACTGTGTTAATGTGCATCGTGGTCTCTGAGAGAAAAGTATATTTACCACTGGAACTTAAAAGACAAATGCGCATCCATATATTAAAAAAGAAAAAAACACCTAGAAGTAAAATGTATATTGATTTTTATAGGTTTATGGATGGCAGAATCCATTTCTAATAAGCAAAATGAAACTGCACTAATGAGAACTATTTTGTGATCCTATGAATTCATGAGATAGGATTTAAATTTTCAGCTCAGTCTTGTTTTACAAAATATGTGTCTCTACCAGAACCACATATAATTTAATCTGGAGTAGGCATTTGTACAGTAAAGAATGGGCAACTTCGTGATGACTGGAAATCTCCGCTGGTGAAGCATGTTCAGCTGGTGAGGTATGCAGCTCAGCAAACACGTAAGAGACAGCCAGCTCCTGAAATATGCATTCTGTTAAATAAAGCTTTGTAAAATGTTAACAGTTAATGTGTATACAGTAACTCATCCTGGAAGGTGCAGTCAGTTGAAACTCTAAAAGAAGAAATGGATCAACAAAACACAGATCTTTGCTCCTAAAATATGCAAAATAAAGTAGTGAATTATGCATCCTGATTATTAAAATATGCAAATTGATCTATCATATGCATAACAATTTGACTAGAAAAATATGTACATAAGTCAATGAAGAATCAGCAGGCTGTGCAATTTGATGTATGCATTATGTAACTTGATCACAAAAGTAAATGAAATATTAAATGACAAAATACATTATTTAGCTGAATCATTAAAGAACGCTAAAAAGATTGAAGATGTGATCCTTTAGAGGCACTGATATTCTCGGTGTCACAGTAATTGTTGTGGGGACCCAAAACCTCGCACCTGGTCACATTTACTTCCATTGCCATTACTAGGAGCACTGTTTCATTCTGTACCTGAGTAGGAGCTCCAGAACCTGGATTTGACAAACTTGATGAAGATAAATAGCATGTGTCTGAGATTTAGTACTGGAGCTTTTGTTCGCTTTGCTTTCCTGTTCATTTTTGTTCTTTTGTCTGCTTTTGTGATGTGGCACATGAGTCTGTGAGGACTGTATGTACGCTCACCCAACCAGCTGCGTGACTCGGGAAACTTCTGGAAAAACTCAACACTCGATCACAAAAGCAAGATTCCTGTGCCCGTGCTTTGAGGAGGCAAAACACTGTGTCTTTTGTTTTCCATTTAGCTGGGGTCGCTCTGGGTGGTTTTCAGTGCCCTTTTGATTTCTACGCAGTCTGCAGGCTGGATTTTTCTCCCTTAGAAGTGAAGAAAGCCAGTACAATAGTAGTAAGCCTACTTTGGGGAGATTGCCAATCCCTCCCATTTGAGAGGAAGGCCTTTGAAGTCCTTCAGAAGGGGTGTTTGCTATTTACCAACCTGTTTGAAGAATTTTCTAGGGGAAAAGACAACTTTAGCAAGATTTGCAAACCTCAGATTTCCTTGCTGCTCTTTGGTTTGGTGTTTTTTCTGTGATTGATACAGAAATCATGGATTGTATTAGACTTATTTCCTAGTGATAGGAGATTATATCCTTTTCCTAGTGATAGAAGGTTATATCCATGCCTCCTCTGAGCTTCTTTGATACCATTGCCCTCTTCTGGATGGTAGGATTATTACTTTTTTGTCTTTGCAGATCATTCTTCTGTTGGGAGTACGCACAAGGAGTCTCAAATATAACTTCTTTGCAAAATGTGCACCATCATAGCTCTGAAGTGAAAAGTAAATCAGCAGTCTCATAAAGACGCCAAGCCAATCCTGATTTTATATTATACACTTGATTTTCTCAGATGCTAGGCTGGGTGATTTGCGCATAGGATATCTTTGTGCTCCAAAATGTCCATTCAGAAAATGTGATGCAGGGAGGCAAGAAAGAGCTATTAACCACTCAGGGCACTTCTTTTGCTATATAAGAACATAATGAGTTAATTTCATTGAATTTCAAAGCATGAGAACAGCACATGGGATCAATGGCCTTCTAGGCCATTCTGTTTCTTACAGTGACTGCTAGCTGTTCGGGAAGCTTAGGGAGGACTGTAAGGACAAGGCAAGCACGTAGTGATGCTCATAGAATATTCTCTCATCTTCCAAGCTTCTGGAGTCAGAGGGGAAACCGTTGTGTTAAACACCCTTTCCTAGATAACTATTCCGCCAGTTTGTCTAATTGCTTTTTGAATCTCTGCCGACTTCTGAAACTAAATTGAGTTCCGCAGTGTAATGCATACTGCCTGATGAAATAGCTCATTTTGTTTGTTTTGAACCTACCCCGTGTTAATTTGTTTCATGCCTCCCATTTTTTCTAGTAGAAAAGATAGCGAGCAGTCCTTATTTTATATTTCTTTTCTGTTGTCTCCTCTCTGAGTTATAGTTATTTCTTGTGTGGCAGACATTCAAAATTCATTATTGTAATTTCTTGCATCTACATCTAATTCTAATCTATCCTTTTCTGGATGTTGGGAGTGAAAGTGAGTCACTTAAGTGAGCTCCTGGCAGTAGGGATCACTTCAAAGGCTTTTATTGATAATCACTCCCAGAACTGCCTGATAATGCTGCTCTCAGAAGGGAGTTGATGAGTGCATCATACTTTGTACCCTCTGCTCCTGCTCAGAGCTGCACAGACCTGTATGTAGGAACTGGCTTAGAAATATTTTACCAAATTCAAACCTTTTGAGCTTTTTCCCTGTCTGAATGAGTTCTCAATTCTTCTCTTCAGCTTTCCTCCCCATCTTCCCTGCAACGGTTAGGAAACCCTTCTGGGGATGGGAGATGCTGTTCCTGACGTCTCTGTGCAGCACAAACTCTGTCTAGCTGCTGTTGTGGTATTTGTCAAAAGTAAGATGAGACTACCTCAGAGGTGACTGGTAGTCTGTGGGATGCTTTTGTCCCGTGACACAGCTTCATTTGCTTCCAGGAGTGCCTAGGACAGATCCTGAGCATCCAACGGGGATGGATACATGGATCGGTCTGGGTGGGATGGCCATTTAGCACAAGTGGTCAGTCAGATAATCAGCACCATCTGACATCTGGACGGACGCATCAGAAGTACTGACGGAGGATATGGAGGAAGATACTGGACAAGGGAATGAGGGAAAGTGAAGGCTGGAGAGTGAAACACTAGAGAAGCAGAGTACTGAGGATAATGAGATACAGGTACACTAAGAGGGTGAGGACAGACGGGCAGAACAGGAGAGAGGGGAAGGACAAAATACCAGGTAGCAGTGCTTCATAGGAAGCTGCGAATGGTAGTGAGGCTGTCATGTAATTTTCTGTACTAACTGTGTAGTCATTCTAGGGCCAAATATCTAGCTGTGAGGAAAAATACCTCCCGAACATGCAGAAGAGGGTTGGCTCTGGACTAGATGATATATGAACTGGCCACTAACTTCAGACAGTTGCAGATAGGGTGAATATATACCTCTTTCCTTCTGGAGAATGAGACAGGACTCTGCCAGCCCGGAGTCCACCTTTGGCTGTAATAAAGACTCTATACCTCTGTATTAGGAACTTGCAGAAAATGGTTTTCATGCGTGGGCTTTTTTCAGGCTGCCTTCTTGGGTTGCTGATCTTGCAGCTGCTTCCACACAGAGCTATACTTAAAATACAGGACTAAATCTATTCTATGTCTTTACACAGAATAGCATTTTCTGGCCCTAAATGATTAGTGTGGTATGTTTAAGAATATAAAACCCATTTTCTATATTTGGAATTAGACCAGAATAAATATAAAACAGAATATCCCTTGTGCTGCATAGTTTATAATTGAGTTTGCTTCTTTTTTCAATCTTGAACATATAGCTTATAAATTAGTGGAGCAGCAGAGTGAAACAGAGTGTAAAATATTGCAATAAAACTGAACACTTTGTATCTTCCTCTCTCACAGTTATGATCATTACAGAAAATAGTTATTAAATCTCAAAAGATTACTTTAATTGAATTGCTTGTGTAATGATAACTTACTGTTTCTAGAGTCCCACAGATTTAAAAAAAAAACCTGTAATACTGCTGCTTTTCATTCAGAAGGAAGCTGCAATGTTGAATTTTCACATGAACAAACCTTTTATCTCTTAGGTACAGAATAGAAATACTATCATTCAACATCTTATATGGAATTCCTTTAAAATTTTTTACATACTAATTACATATCTATAAGCTTAATGCTATTTTACTTCTGTTAATGAAGTTGCCATTTCCTTGGTGATAGTTCTGTGTTTTGCCAAATTGTTTAAAAAGCAGCAAAACCCGCCAGAAAAAGTCAGCGTGCTTGACATTTGAAAGGTAACTGGAAAAACAGACAGTATTGCAATCTTGATCTTTTCTCCCTTATTTATTAATGTGTCATAACTCTTTTGTCAACCACGGGTGGGTCTTGGCCTCCTGGTTTGTCAGACATGCTCACGGGTAAAGATATTTTTCTCTTCTTTGGGGTCAGAGATTGACCAGACAGGTATCCTAGTGCTTACAACTATTACTTTGGTTATCTTTACTCCTAGTTGCTTATACATATTTTCTTGAAGTATCACGTATATATAGGTCTAACCGTCACTGCTGCTGCGACCTTTTTGCAGTTGCCATGAAGTCTTAACTACCTTCCTCAGGCAGCATGTCTTTGGCAAGCCAGTGGAAAGGCATCCTGGCACGAAGCTATGCTCTAGCGTCGGTGCTAGACCTGTGTTTTATACTTGGAGTATTCCAGTCTTTAGCAGAATCCGCTTACAACCCAGTGGTGACAGTCAGGACTCTGGCACTTAGTTTAGTGCTTATTTCCCATCATCAACCACAGTACCCCAGCGTTATGCGGAGCCCTATTACTTCCAGTTCCCCTTAAATACCTGTCACTTTATCTGGTCTTTCTGTGGTGAGTTCATGAAAACCTGGATATCATTTGGAATGTGTTTTGTGTACAAATTGGCATGTTTTAGAATTTGTCTTCTATCCGCTAATTAAAACAGCAGTAGATGAAAAGAAAGAGAAGTAGATTAACAGCAGCACATATGACATAAGTAATCGGACGCTTACTTAATGAACCATTGCAAATATGATCCATAGACACATTATTGGCATATAAACTGGGCACAACAAGGATTTTAATGAGATTTGATAGGCTACTTAAATCAGATTCTTGACAGGATTATCCAAATGTGTTCAAGCTGCAAAAAATCAGAAAAAAACCTAATTGCAACATTTGTGCTAGCAAATACTTAGAATTTGTAAAACAAAAATATTAAACCACGTGGCTACCAGTTTTCTGTAATGAGGATAACAACCTCAGTAGGGAAGGTTTCTACAAAAATTACATCTCCCGTAATGAATATGAGGTCCGCAATGAACAATTTAGTAGCAAAAGAGAGGAACTAACATGGTTATGGATCAGTCAGTCCTTAGTAAGAAGACATTTTAGGCAAAGCTACTATAACAAATATCTCTAACAAGAGCAATCATTGTGGTAAGTGACAGTGCCTTCCTTTCCTTTCCTTAAAGGGGGAATTGCTATTATGTCTCTTTTTGAAAGACAAAAATCTCAACATTCAAGTCAATAAATTATCATTGGTTTAGTATTCAAATCTAATGCATTTCTTCATTTATGGTGTCCTTTATTTTCATCTCTCAACTGAAACCAGTAGTTGCTTTCACCATCACAACTAGCACGGGGTTCTTTAAGTGTTAGTTCTGATTTTCTGTACCTGTCCAACATCAAAATAAGTTGTTAATCATCCACCTTTCCTCGTTTCTGTAAGTCATACTCACAACTTGTTTCACTCTGTAAGTCTGCTAACAGCTGTCTCTGCTCTATATTTTCTAATGTAAGAAGTCCCAGATATTGAGCATTTAAAGGCAAGTGTTGCTAAATCATAGTCCAGGAGTTTTTCAAGTTAAGCTGGAATAAAATGTCAAACAGTAGCTCCTTGCTTTTGCGAGCAACAAAACTTTCCACTATTTACATTTTTGTGGATAGTGTAAATTGTGTATGATTACCAGGGGAGAAAGATAAAATTGATATGCATCTCTCAGAGAAATATATGCCATTTTCATCTAATAAGGACAGAGACAGAATCATCAAAGTCATTCTGGTTTGGAAGTCTTTCTCAAAAAATATTAGTATTTCTGACAAGTTAATAGATTGCCTGAATATGATTTGTTCATGGTCAGCATAGTCACTCAGTGAAAAGGAAGTTACATGTCTTTGATCTGTCCAATTTGGATCATCATGAGATTCCTGTCAGGATTATTCAAATGTGTTCAAGCTGAAAAAAAAAAAATCTCACATAAAAAAAGTTCCTGTAACATTTATGGCAGCAAACAACTGGAACTGGTAATACATAAAAATACCAAAGTGGTGGCTTATCAGAACAGTTTACTGAGCAAAATATTCCCAGTAGAGAAGAGTTGTTTAATTTGAAAGAGGTCATCTGATTGCGGTCTTCACAGAAATTGGCAGTCGAAATAAAGGTACAGGCTACGCAGCGCTCTCCTGTCTTTTTGGTTTTGCATTGGTTGCACTGCATTATTATGATTAAAGGGTGCAGACTGTTTCCTGTACCTAGTATGGGGACTAAGCCCTTCATTTCTCCCTGATTTTAAGCAGCTAGAATTTGCATTGTACTAGTAAGACTAGTGTTTCTTACTTTCCAACAGTTTTTTTGAGGCATAAGAAGGTATCGAGTACCTACTTGCTTTCTCCTGCCTTTCTGCAAGTTAGTTTCTCATCCTATTTTACTCACAAACTAACTTTTTGTAGAGCCTAATGCTGTCTCCATGTATTTAAGAGAGGAAGGTGATGCCTGTGTGCCTTTTTCATACTCAAGTGTTTGAGTTATAAACTTATTCATGCCCATAATTCAAGAGAAGTCTAGAAGGCAAAAAATAATCATGATTTAATGTACAGCTTATCCTAAAATGGACATCGCTCCTGCCAGTGTCATGCATTGATTGATACTAACATAGAATTTGGGAATCCATTTGGTGAAAATCTGTTCAAAGTATGAACTCCTTTTTCATGAGTGCACTCTTGCTTCTACAAGATAGAATTCACCTCTTTGACATTTTATCTAACAAAATGAATTTGTACTCGTTTGGTTTTCAGTTGTAAAAGCTTTCCACTCCTACTTCAGGCAAGGTACATACCTGTAGTGTTTGTTTTTTCATCTACCATTTAAGATGTGAAAAAGAAAGTCACTCCAAAGCAGATGAAACTTTCATCCTTAACCTCTCCTAACATTCACAATAGAATAATTTAAGGTCTTCAATTTGAAATGAGTATTTAAAATGAAAAATATTTTTCTGAAATTTGCACATAATTTTAATGATAGATAAATTTCAAGACTCCATAAATATTCTTTTATACTTAAAGATATATTGCCTGCTCTTGCTTTTATTCAGTTACTCACTTTCAGAAGGTCATAATACTTGATTTCATGCAGCATAGTTAAACAAAATGTTAGAAAATTGGGATATCTGGAGCCCCCTATAGTGCTATGTACTAGACATATTTTTAAGTGTTTGTGCAGTGGCCAAATGTAAAGAGGCATTGTATTTCTAGTATCTGTTTAATACCGTCAGAGTAAAATACAGTATAGAGATTGTATATAAATACAAACAATTAAAAAAAAAAGAGAGTTTAAGATTAAACAAAGCAACATGATGTCTCTCAGCATGTGTAGAAGAGTTTGATGTCATAGTTTGTAACAGAAAAGGGCTTTTGGTATTATTTTTTTTTATATATGTAGTAAAGAGATATGCAAGGCTGAAATAAATGATATTCCAGTTTGAAGTTTTAACAGGGTGAATACTTTTGCTCTAATCTATTGAAGCTTTTGTGGAGTCCAGCTGAATAAAACAGAGTCACTCTTTTTCCTGAAAATTAAATACTTCACCTGCACTGGGGATGGAGATCTTAGGATTTTGGCTTAATCAATGTCCCATTGAGCTCACTAAGAAATTTCCTCCTTTGCCTGCTTCTTATAATTAGCCAAGAAGTTTAATGTCTCTTAATGGAACATCGAGCATGGCCTCCTGCTGCAGGTAAATTGACCATTCATCTTTTGCTTTTGTGGTAATTCCTGTTTTACTCGTACCTATTTCCAACTCCTTCCCTCAAAATATATTACTTAATTAGTATTTATAACAATGGCTTATTTTAAGATGGGGTTCAAAGGTTTGAGAGTAGTTTAGTGAAATATTTCAGCTGCTGACTGGTAAAGCCATTATCACTCTCCAGAGGGGAGCTGTAGACTTTATATGATTCACTTAACAAAATGGACCAAAGGTGAGCGTGAGGTGATCCTTAACAGGGTTATTGGTAAGATTGTACTGAAGAGAGCGTATCCAGGAAATAGGATTGTCTACAGGATAACAAGATTATCCCCTGCCAAATTCACCCTGTAAAGAAACAGGCGTAATAGGCAATAGAGGAAACGAATGGGACCGCTAGAGATCTGAAGCACATCTTTGGTTGCAGTGGTGCTGCCTTTTGAGAAAGGGGGAATTTGGAAAAGTTAGGGAGTGAGATGTTGGAAACATTGTAAAGTGTCAAATAAGATTAACAGTAAAAAAGGGTTTACTCTATGTCAGGTAAGATGCAGTTTAACATTAACCCTTATCCAGCAATATTTCTTTTGAATGCTTTCAGCAATCTGAGACGAGGTTTTTACACAGTCATTTGATCAAGCATATTTGTCAGACATAGCATTTTAAATATAACGCTTTTTGTAATCGACTACCTCCATCAGATAGACTAATGTCTTTCTGGCTCCAGTTGTCTTTGGTTCTATAAGACCATCTCAGGGTCATTTATACCGCTGGGTATAAATTCCTGTAAATCTTTCTTCTGCCATTTATCTCAATACACAAATGCAACTAAATTTGTTAATGCATGCCAGCAAGCATAGGCATTCCTCACTTCTTCCAAAACAGTCACTAAACCTCTTACTCAAATAGATAATGTACTGTATAATAGGCTCCATGCTTTCGAGGAGTCTTTTTTTACAGTGGTTTCTGCTTTGGGCTTGTCATTGCCAAACAAAAGCTTTTGTGATGCCGTCTTGATACATTACGGGGTGGGGACACATTCATCGGGATTTCTGGTCTTACGTGTGCTAATCCTGGCGAACTGCCGTTGCCAGGAATCAAGGACAAGATCTTAATGGCTTTGGGTACGTGAGGCACGTGCCTGCGTTTTGTTCAGCATGTGCGCTGTCCCAGAAGAAGCTCTGGGCGTCTCCTCCCGGGTTTGTGCTCGGGAGGTGCACAGAGGGACAGGTTTGATTCACGGAGAGCATGGAGTGCAAATATGGCTTTATGCACTTTGTGCAAGTTTAGAAATGAGATGAAATTTGCCCGTGCATCTCCCTGAACACATCAGTATAAGCTCCAGCTACTGTCTAGCACTCCTTCCAGAAAGTATTTATCTTTCTGAATACTGTCATCCTCAGCAGTACGATTTCCTCTTGAGCTGTAATGTTATCGACAGTGGCGAGCCAGTCGAGTACACTTTTTCTTGGCTGATTTGTCCCACTTCAGCACTGAACAGTTTAGTCTAATGAAAGAAACCAAGGCACCTGCAGCCACTGTCTAGAGAATCCAAATAATACTGTCCCCTTTTTAATTGCGTATAATGTCTTAACAGAGGACTGCAAAGGGATTCAGCCATCAGCACAAGAGAAGTACAGATCTGAAGGCAAGATTAAAGAAATGACTCATACCCGACAGACAATACGTGCCATCGTTCCTCCATGGGCCAAACATGAGGATTAGGGTCAGAGGGTTAATCTGCGTATCGGGGCGAGTGGGTGGTGAGGGAAGAAGAATAACACAGGGAGTTGGTCAAGGCTACAGCAAGAAAGAGCTGAAGATATTGACAGGTAAATCAGGGAAGGAAAGTAGAGATTGTGTGAAATGAGCCACTAGGATGGAGCTGAAGGGGTCATTTAAATGAACGAGGAGAGAACCAGAAACAGAAGAACAGTGATTATGTTAGGTAGGTATACACAGGCACACCTAGCTGTGTCCTCGTCCTCCCCACATCTCCTACTTTAAAAAAAAAAAAAGGGGGGGAGCTAAACCAGTTTTGAAACTAACAGGAATTATAGCCTGGAGGCTTTGGCAGCCCTTATATTTTATATTGAATCATTTACAAAAGGAAAAAGCATTTCAGCTGATCCAGATCTAAAAGCATTTAGAAATGGGGGGGAAAGAAATCCGCCTCGCTCTGACCACTGGCCAGAGATATTGTCAAATAACAGCCTGTAAGGCAGAATATTGAGAACTGGAGCTATTGCCGGGGAGGCAATGTTAGCTCAGAAACGCGCAGCTTCCTCTTTGGAGTGACCGTGATTTGTGTTGCCACAGGAGTGGAAGCAGCCTGCGCGGAGAGCGCACCTTGCCCCCCGGGTGCCTCCTGCTCCTCGCCATCCACGTCACGGTACGACAAAAGCGTTTGGCATTTCTGTCGCCTTTTCTTTTCTCTGCGTGGGGTTCATCCTTACGGTACCCAGACGTGGAAGAAGACAGGACGCTTGTCTATATGTAGAAATAGCCCCTGACTCTTCACTTTGGACATAATCCATGTGGGTAGGGAGCTGGCAGGGCACGAGCTGCCACGATCTTTACGCTTCCAGATTGTGCCAAGCTCCTGCTGCCTGTACTTTAAGCAGTTGGTCCTCTTCGTTTCTGGTGACAGACATACCTTTTGTGTACCCCAGGAGCGTCTTTCACTTGTTCGGCTGCGGTCGTCTTCCTATAATTATGTCTCAACTAGTAAGACATCTGCCTGGGAATTAATCCTGTGGTTTTGATTAAGCATCACTTTTTTTTTATCCTTATTCTCCTTCAGTCCTGTTTTTAGAAGGAGAAGAAAACTCATGGCAGAACCCGCCCAAACCTTCTAAAACCTCAGTGAACCCTAAACAGAGAATCTTTCGTGTCACTTAGCAATATAAATGAGCATTAGATGCAACAGAAGTTATATTTAACTATATTATTAAGCTCTTCACATGTGAAAGAACATTGAAAAGGGCAGAAGATAAGACTGTTGTCTTACAACTCTTCTATAATTAATTACCTGAGTGAAACAAACAGAAGGCCTGTCAATTCCTAATTATGATATTGCCCCCATTTGGATTATAAACATTCTTCAGGATTAACAAATTTATGGGCCATATCATCTGCAGTAGTTGCAAATTGTCCATACCTTCATTATGGCCAGTGCAACTAGGACAATTTACAAAGGTGGAAGATCTGACCTGATGTCAATACGATAGAAAAAAATGATATTTTGTTCTCATTATCCTCCCTGTCAGCACATACGGCGCTTCTATGTGATACAATTCCCTTAATACGCAGCAAATATTTACCAAGCTCCTCTGTTTGCTTCAGCTGGACTACGGATGACCAATTGTCATCATCAATCAATTCATCAACTGAGATGATTTGATCCTCACTTTATAAGAGCCTCTGATCAAATAGGTTTCTTCCTGAGACAGTATCCAAATTCAACAAACTGATTCTTATGTCACTTGAGTACTTGGCAGTAATCTTTTACAGTGTCTTGGAAAACCACTGTTGTCTTATTTCTTGCTGCTACTAACCCTGTTAAGAATTTCAGTTTATTCTGGGAGGAGAAACAGTGCTGAAGGATACTTTACTGTAAGCAGGGTCTGTATACTTTTGAATGCTGATGTAAGAAGCATTGTTGCTTTCATTTCTATTTGAAATAAGTACTGAATGCCAAGTATACCAAGGTGCTATCACCGAGATAGGAGACCCTCCATTTTGACGATAGTAATAAAGGCTATTCTTAAATCTGAAAGACTTAATGCCTTGAAATATTAATTTTTCCAGAGTTTTGTTTTATAAAACATATATAATTCAAAGGCACTGGATGGTGAAACTACAGTGGCAAATTACAAGAGTTATTAAAAATTCTCTTTCAAGCTAATATCAAGTCATCAAAAAATTGAATACTCCTGACCCTTTTACCGAAGTGTAAATTAGCAGCCTAATGGTAATATTCAGATGGGCAAAAGAAATATAAGCTCCTTTTGATGAAAATAATATAAGAAAGTGCTTCCCTACTGTGAATCATCTTAACATGTGAAATAGCATTTTGGTACAATGATCTCTGCAAAGGGCACAGCAAGCCGGAAAATGTGGAAACAAAAGATGAAAGCAATTTTGTGCATCTCTTGCCAATGTTTTATTCCCTTTTTAGTTATTATATAAAATCTGAACATCTCAAAGCACCTTTGTATGTTACTTTAAAAACAAATGACTAGCCCAACCAATAAACTATTTTCCTTACAAAAACACTAGTTAGGGATGTAAATTAAAGCTAAAGCATATAATATACTGACCACGTTTAAGAATGTTTCTTGTAAATATTTTCATCTACCGATAATAGCTGCTTTTACGGCAGCATTAATATCTACATGTCTAAAAAAACCCAGAGCTGTACATTTGAAACAGGATTGTTACAAAATTGTAGGGATGTTATATTTTTCTTCTGTAATTGTATACTGTAGGAAAAGAAATTCTTAAGAAATTGAAGCATACGTTAACATAGAGAAAGCAGAATTTTTATTTCTGCACACCCACCCATGCTATTTGCTAAGACCACCCATGGCAAAGGTTGTATAGCCTAAAATTCCTCAGTGGTGGAAAATCCCTTCTTCTGTGGTAAAAGCTGTATTGTATTATGCTAGTCACTTTTGCTCTGTGATGCAAATTGGCCTACTCTTTGCCATACGTGTTAATATTTTTCATGGGCACGCAGATAGTTTCCATGTATAAAGCAGACAGCTGTGCCCTTCCCACTGTTAATTTTACTTGCTTGCTTTCATTCTCTTTTGGTGGATACAGCTCATGTAGAGCCACTCTGCCCACAGGCATTAATCCAACAAAACACTTGAGTGTGTGCTTAACGTTAAGCAAATGACTAGAGTCATTGAACTGTGCTGTCCTACTTATGAGCTAAGGTGCTGTAATGAATTCGAGCTATAGACTCTGGTCCAGCTCTCATGGAAATCAGTGACGTGGGCAGCGTTCACGTCACCGAGAGCCTTGAACTAACCCCAAAGATCCAAGCTGTGTGCTGAAGATAGCTCGGCTGTCACATTCAGTGCTTTTTTTAACTATACGCTTCATACTGTAGAATACTGGAACATATTATAACTTAATAAAAAAGTCAATAATTGCAGTGTCTTCTGCTTTTTTAACAATTGAAGTCATTACTAAAATGTATAGTTTTCATCATATGTTGTCCCAGGTTGCCTTCCAAGATTGCTGATGATATTGAAAAGAATTAGGATAAACAAAAAATGGATATTCATTTTACATCTTTATCTTGGCAATTCCGAGTGAGAGGTGAGCGTATTGTTCATGATGATTCATTTAATTACCTCTGCAGAATCTTTAACTTAAAAGCTTGTTCTCCTGAGGACAGATCTTTCCACCCACAGATCTCCACTCATACTCAGCAGCGCTCCTGAAGTCAAGGAGGTCCTGCTTCTGACTGAAACTCTCTTTGTTTATTACTGCTAAGGTGGGTACCTGATATAGTTTTTAGGGTAATATGGACTGTCAAAAATGAAAGTTTACAGTGAGTAAGAGAATATGTGTTGGTTGTTATTGAAACCTACTTTAAAGCTCTTAAATTAAATCTTGCACATTTTTTAGTCTGATATATTCTGTACAACAGCATATTTGGGGGCAGGGCTGTAATTAGCTAAAGGTTGCGATCCACAATAAAAGCAAAGAATTTGGAGCCAAAAGACAAGAACCAGGTTAGCTGAGAACTTGAAGTTGGAATCAGCCACAGACTTGGTCATTGGGAAATGGAAGTAACTTAAGATAGATGCTGAATTGAACTGATACTTCTCCTCTTCACCTAATGTTATTGCACTCATGGTTCATATATTCCAGCTGAAGTGCTTTGGTAGTCCAGCAATCACTAAGAGACATTAGATGATAGAAACTCAACTCCAAGCTCAGTAAGTTTGGCAGGATCTCTAAAGGCTTAACCCCTCATTACTGTTGAGAACAACCCTCCAGAAAGCTCTAGGTTGTATCTATGCTGATGATCTGTATACATACATGGTTGATTAAGTAGTCTCTGTGTCCTTCATAATGGGGAGTAAACACCTTATTATTATTCAAATTGAATCTTAGATCTCTCTTAGCCATGATACGTCACTACTACACTTTAATGACAGTTAAGCTGCTTGGGCACAGGTGTTGTGGGGCATAGCGAACCCGTATTGTAAAGATAAGGGCACTGTGGTTGTTTGCATATTAATTTTCTGTGCATTAAGGTTATGTGTTGGCTGCACTAGGAGGTTTTCTTATGATTTAGTATATTGTGGTGATAAACCCAGCTTTTGAATTGTAAAGATTGCGAACAATCATGTTTCCCAGAGATCTGTATAATTTAGCCTCATGCTAAAAATAACTGGCTACCTACCGTGTATTTTGTGTTGTCTATGTAAGAAGGCTAAACCATAAGTAAATTCTATGAGAATACAAAGAGGGGCGAGAAAGCCTGAAAAGAAGTGCAAACACAATTTAGGCCCAGATTTTAAAGTGACTAGTTCAAAACCAGGCATATTGACATACATTTGCCTGTCACTTGTAATATTATAATCATTCTCCTTCCTTCTCTCTTAAAACAGCTTCTTTCACAGAGTTACCTCTTCAGTCTTCATTAGCAATCTTATTTTTCTCGTTATTTAATGCAACTTTCCTTGGGACATAAAGCTCATTTGTAGCTAATGGACACCTCTTACGTATTACAAATGACAGATTTTGTCATGTACAGCGAGAACATATCGGTCACAGGGTTTCAGAGAACAACTTCACCTCTAATGTAGTACAAGATGGGAGGGCAAAGTCCAGAAAGAAGCATCCTGCTCTAAAACCCTTCCTGCATCAGTTCATTGGGCATTATGATAATTAGATCATCTGTCTAAATAGGGTCCATATGGTGATTTTTCTGTAAATGTTTTCTTTATTTGAACACAGTGTATTAATCTATTTACAGCTCCACATTGAAATTAACCTTGGAGACTGGATAATTAGAATCTGAGCTGAGTAGCAGAACAGTTTTTTATTACTCAGGGCAGGGGTGATGGAAATATTAGACATATTATCTCTGATTCTAAAGTCTTGGAAACAAGTTAGAGATAAATGACGTGAACCTGGCAAAGGAGTCATATTCTTGCATTTGTTCTATTTTAGTTTCTCTGAGTACAGCAAAGGAAAATGTAAGTTAATTTGGGTTATCATCCTTTATTAAACCTACAAACTTTTCTTTCTGAAAAAGACAGTTGTGTTTGACTGAGCAGCAATTCAGGGTGTGAAGCTAAGAAAAAAAAGTTATAATATCAGCTTGAAAGGATACCAGAATTGCTTCATTTTTTCAATGCTTTTTGTAAGTTTTTTCCTAATGACAGATTTTTATGGCTTTGAGACCGAACAAAATATTTTGAACATAGAAATAGTTAGAAATAAGTTAAAAGAGTATTCTGATTTTTCTCATTTATTTGATTCTTTGCCACATACTTTTTGCTTTTTCTGTGGCATGCATAGCACATATATCGATGAGGTTGCACTGAACTGTTTGAACAGACACAAACAAATTGTAAGCTTCCCATTTCGTATAATGTACCAGATTTTCAGAATATCGCCTGCAAAAACGTGCCAGAATTTTCTGCACCGATGTCTGTACTTAAGTGCTCTGCTGAATTACAGCCTTCATTTGCATAATGACTGATTGTGTTTGCAGTGTTGGACTTGCACAAATAATTGTGCAGTTAATACTCCAGCTGGTTCCCGCAGCCCCAGATACTATGGTAATGGGTGTAACGTAACAGCCTCAGTAGAGGAGGATGGTTTCTGAAGACAGAGTCCCTGGTGATAGCCAGCACCAGTCCTACCTCAAAGCAAAGACACGGGACAGCAGAGAAACATATGTTTTGTGAAACTAAAATGGAAATTTTTAGAAGTGCTTCTCCTTCTGGTAGCTAGCTTCTCCTGCTGGCATGGAAAATCAGGTAGCTTGACGCTTTCCTGCCAGGACAGTCCCTGCAGTACGGTCATACCCCGATCAGCTTGGAGAGACCAGCATCGGAAAATCCCCGAGAGGTTTGCCGAGAGCAATACCATGTTTTGTTTCAAACCACAGCAAATCAACAAAACACCCTGCTCCCTTAGTCCGGGTGCCATAAAGTGTGCAAATTTTAGTTATGGCTCCATACGAGCAGCCGGCTGGAGCGCAGGAGCAGGGTGTTTAAACAAACTTGAATCCCACAAAACAACAACATCTCGCCACAATTTCAGCGGAGAGCGGTTTAATGAAATTGTTATTAATAGTCATCACCTTATAAATAAGCAGAACATAAAACTGAGAGAGGAATCTCCTTCATTTGCCCTCAAGATGGTCACAGCGTAGGTAGTGGAAGTGTTCCGAGATCATTCGGGAACTAAGCAGCCTGGCACTGGGGCTGTTGCATCTATTCTCCATGGCCACGGTGGTGGCCGTGGTGGTGGCCCCATCAGGTGTGACAAGCCACCGGCCCCGGGAGCTTCCCGGCAGGGCCTCTCGAGGGCGGTTTGCGCTGCTTCTCTGGGGCAATGTTACAGTGCCAATTAACGACCAGGAATTCCCTCTTTGTGATCAGCAGGTTAATGAAGATAATAGCCTTTTATTTGCTTGCGAGAAGGCTGAGACTTTTGGGGACATCTGCCCCACTACTGCAGGGGCGAATCGAGTAAATGAGGGTGCAGGGCCTCCATGGGCAATAAGGTATGATTTCATGGATAATGAATAGTGAGAACCTTTAATTACTGGGTTATCTCAGCACAAGACCTCTTTAAGATTTTGGGGCAGAGTTGCTGGATTAGATTCTTATTTCTTTATATATTTCATCGTTTGAAAGATTTTTACATGCTTTCCTTGTCCAAAGTAGCTATATTTATGATGATTTCTGATCACTACTGTACTTGACTATATTAACTTCTTCTCTGCATGGTTTTGCTTTTTAAGAAAATGAAAATTTAAGATAATTTCCTTTTTAAAAAGAGGTTTAGACCTTCAGTCTGGCTCTTTCCTGGACTTGTTAAAACTTCCATTCAAGCTTTTCTATTGTTTCTCAAAATACCTTATATGTAGATCTTACATTCTTTTCTCTTTTTTTTACCAAAGTCTGCTGAGTAATTGTACTGTCTGCTCAATAGAGAACTGATTACATCTCCTTCACCTCTTGCTTATGATAATGATTTCTTCAAGAGAATCGAAAAACTGTATGATATAAATTTTTCCATAGGAAAGGTCAAAGTAAAATTCACTCACAAGCACAGTTTATATCTGAGTCTAAATCCAGTACTTGAACAGCTCTGTGATATGCTGCTAAAATGTCTGTAGCAGAAAAACACGGATATTGGGAATAACCCAAGTTGTAGTGTGAGGAAAAATTACTTACTTACAGTGTTTTTGAATGTATGGTAATGTAATTAGGGCCCCTCTGGTACAAAAGAAGCATTAAACAAAAATATCTGTTATCTTCTGTCTCTCCCGGATGCCTGAGATCGCCACATAAGTGAGAAGATACAATTTTTTCTTTTTCCCGCTTTCTGAAAAGATCAGTGCTGGTTGTTCCTCTCTCTTTTGAATTCCAGAGGTGGGAGCTTCTCCAGCTTCTGCGTTAGCATCTAGGCCATTCTCCAGGAGGTACGAACAGCAGGATAGTTGAGAAATTCTATTAAGAAATTTCTTATGCATGAAAAGATGTTCTCCAATGTTCCCATCTCTCTTCTGACCCTCTGCGTGATCGTTAAGGGTAGAATTATGAAACCAAGCATATGGGCTATATTTTCCACCCAAGAGTACTTTTCTCCTCAGTATCTTGTGTTATTTGTTTAGCTGACATTTTATTTTCATCTTCCCTTAAAAAGAATTAGCACTTTTGGTTCACCTAAATAGTGCTGTAGTTTTCTTGGTTTTGTATTCTCGGGTGCTGGTTTCCTGAGCTTTCCTTCCTATGGAAGGAGAAGAGAGGAAATTCTTCTGTAGCTAAGGAATCAACATAGTTGCTATATATACATATGAAGTCCTGAATTTCACCATTTACTGTCTACTTTTGTGGCTTTCCATTGTTTCTGCCACTACTTTGGCAACTAACTTAAAGATTTAAACCTACATTTGCTTCCAGACCAATAGCTAAATCATCTTCTGTTACAGCTGCATCCCTTGCTTCTATGAAAAAAATCCTCTGCAAAGATGATCACCCTTTTTGTCCATGTTGTATTATGCTGGCCTTTGCAAACTCTTGCAAAAAAATAGTTCAATTAAGCTCCTGGGTTTTGTTTTTCTTTCTTTTTTTACTCTCTTTTTTATTTTTTTTTTATTACTATTATTTTCTCCTTACGTACCAGAAGTTGTCTGCATTTCTTAATGACTCAGGCCTCTTTTCATGTCATATTAAGATTCTCTGTAAGATTAGGAGTATGAAAGCACTGTCAGTTTGGATTGGGTGATACTATGGTAAAGTCAGTTTTCACTCAGATATTAGTAGTGAATCTTTCAGTAGCCTAGATATTTTGTGCTAGATGCCAGTGAGTCTTTGGTGTCTTACTAGGAACTAATTCTCCCCAGATTTAAAGACTTGTTCTTAAATCTGCAAAATTCAGCTATTTCACATTTCTGCATGTTTTCCATTTTAAGGGCATATTTTCATACGTGCTATTTTAATGTACATTATTGTCTCTCTTAGTTTGAGTGAGAAGTTTCAAAGTTTACCTCCTCTGCGTGAATCAACTCAAAAAAATAAGAGGAAATTAAGAGCTTCAGAAGCATCTAGTGCCAGAAAAATGTCAGCGTAAATGGTTAGCAAAACACTGCCTCTTTGTGATGAGAGCTTGGTTCCAGCTTGAGTCCCCTTCACTCTTTGCTCTTCCAGTCAACGGTGATTTTAGTCCTCACCCGTTTGTTGGTGTGCAGTCCTCACCCATTTGTTGGTTTTGTTTGTCTTGTTTGTTAAGGACATTTTGAAATTTATTAGATCTGTTCTTTCTAAATGACATTCCCTTTCCACACACTATTCTTTTCTTTTAAAAACTTTCATATTCAGATCCAGTTTCTCTGTAATTTTCCTTTCTTTAATAATACTTAGTAAAACGTTACTGATGTACAAGAGGTCAGAAGCCCCTTCTGTGCGACTGTGGTGGACCTTAAACTCCCTAAGGATATTAAATAGAGTCAGGAGTACATGGAGAAAAAGAACTGTGAAGATTTCGAGTAAAGGTAACTCCTACTTTTGCGGCTAAGACTGAATGGAAGAGTGGCGGAGATATTCCAGATGGACCAAAATAAAATTAAATAGCTCAACTCTGAAGAGTGGAGATACGGGGGAATAAATGGAAAGAAGAGAATGGTGAAGAGCAGGGAGAAAATTACCCATTTTGCATATAAATGATGTAATTACCCCCTCAGCTTCTCAGGCAGAAGTTGACATCCCTAATTAAAATAATTTTATGATCTTCTGGGGACAGATATACAAAAGCATAAAGAGAAGGAAAAAATAACAAATACAAAACTAACTAACATCAGCAGCCATTTTTACAAAATAATTTTGCAACAGGACTGATGATGTACATGCAGTCTCAGCTTTATAACAAATTATCAGGCTTGTATTTTATTTCAGATGATTCACGGGGCTTGATATAAAAGGCAGAGGCTGAATAAAACCTTTTCAGCAAAGAGAATGATGAAACCACAATACGAGGACAGGGAATTGAAAGCCTACTGGACTGAATTTCATTGTTTTCTTCTGATTAATACTGGAAATTGAAAGCCACTGTGTTTAACCTGTGCTGATGCTACAGTTGCTGTAATTAAGCATGAGAATATGGTCTTACAACTTGTGCATGCTGATTGTTTTATACAAAGCACCTGGCAGATTTGCCAGTACATACACTATTAAACTTACAACGGAGGCGTCCAGCCACCAAAGGCTGCCATTGTCATTTGTTTAATTGATCTACAGTATTCCACCACATCTTGACTTCCCACTTGCCGGGCAGGAAAGCAGCTATGGAGCCTCTTCCAGACTGCGAGGTAGCAAGGGGACGTGTTGTTTTAACCATGCGGGAAGGAAGGGGTTGTGCTACAAAGCGAGATAAAACCCAGGAAGTGTAACAAATCTGGAAAATTCCATTATCATATGCCTCGTCTTATCACTCGTACCATCTGACTGACTGATTTAATGTTGCTAAGAGACTTGACAGACCAACTTGTTAGCATTACGTACTGCACAGTAGTGATTGATAAATCAATTGTTACCACTAATTTTACTCCAACAGGGTGATATTTCAGTAGTCAGAAGTTGGCCGAAGGATATGTTTGTGTATGCGCAATTTTTTTAGGGTTGGTTTGGGGTTTTTTTTCCCATATAGCTGGTTCTCTTTTGCATTTCCTAAGTATTTTTGGTGATTTCACGGTAAGGTGACAAGCTAGAAGCCAAGAGAATAACATTATCCTCAGGCACAAATGCAGAAAATCAGGCTAGAAATCTCACAAGAACTGATGTTCTTGTCCTATAACTGCTACTTACAGTAGTGAATAAGTTTTGAATAATTTAGAGAAATTTAAATCTTTCTTGAGGTATTTTCATGTCTAGTCCTAATTGATTAATTAATAAAAGCAAACAAAGCATTTTAAGCCTCAAAAAGCTTTGGGTTTGGTTCTGCTCAGAGGATGGGCACGGTGTCAAGTCCATTAGTTCTGAGCGGATTCATCCTGCCCTAATTAATACGATTCACTCATAGACCACAGAATCTGGAATAACCATTGTGGTTTATGAGCTAATTAAATATTATCTAGTGCACCACGTGCTTAGTTCTTCAACTCTATTTACGCAGGTGGGAAGGGGAAACATATTGCAGTTATTTTATCTGACAAAAAAGTCTCAAATGTCATAAAGATGAATCTTTCCCTTCCCAGAGCCTGTTCTTTCGTTCGTCTTTGTTTTGCAATGCAAAGAAGGACCAGATAAAATGACAGGACTAGTTTGAAGCATCTGTTGGGGGGTGGTTTTGCATTGGGGGCTCCACAGCAGGCACTGGTGGGGTGGGCAGTAGGGCGTAGGGGTCTTCTGCATTATCCCAGCGTGAGTTGTGGCTGTTCTGCGTAGCGGCACCTCCCGAATTCATGGCTATCGAGGCTGGGAACACAAATTATTTCCCAGACGAGCAAAATGGTCTGTAAATGTTCCCGAGTGAGAAACCCTTTTGCAAAACACCCTTCTGCGCAGGACTGTCCAGGAGCTCAGCAAAGGCGGCAGGCAGCTGAAACGAAATAGGATGTTTACAGGGAAATAACGGCCTTTGGTTTTTGTGATGTGGATGAGAGAATGACGCAGCTCTACTCTTCCTGTGAGAGAAACAGAAAATCAAAGGCAGAACAGTGTAACATATTGTACAGAAATTATCTATAGCACCAGTACAACGTGTAAGAAAGCTTGGCAGAAAGGGGCTTCTGTGGATACCGTGGATATCATGATCCTGAAAACATTTAAGGATAAGGGATCGATTCTTGACAAAAGGCTGTGGCACTGAAAAACGCATGGAACGATCCATCCTTGATTCAGCTTGTGTCAGCGAGGGAAGGGTGCTCAATGTTGCACCCTCCTGCCAGAGCTCCTTTCACTCAGAGAATCAAGATTTATTTGCAGAATATTTGACTCGAAAACAAATATATGGCTTTCTAGCTGCTTCTTTTGTGAAGATGTATATACATCCTGCCAAAAGTACTATGCAATCTGTACCAGATAGACATTTTGTTTATTTCTGGATTTTAGCGTGTGTATAAATTAATCTGTCTTTATCCCTATTTCTCAAGAGACGTACGTAGCTGTCCATATACCAGCATTTATCTTTCTGGTTAGTGCCACTGTGTGGATAATACATCACTAAAGCAGTGGTGCTAGTTATGATGTATGACACCAACATATCATAAAAGCATTGCCACTTCTGTGATGTATTATTCAAAACATGGAATTAAACAGAAAGATCAATATAATACAGGCCCTTAATTTTTTAAGGTGGGTTAGAAGGTTTTAGATTAAAGAATGTAGGCTCCAGAGGGTTTACATAAAGGCTCAGTACATAACAGAAACAAATGACAATAACTGTTATTTCACATATGACCCAGTCTGTACCAAAAAAGATTCATTCTGTGGCCAGCAAAACTTCCCAAGTCTTGTTCCCTACACGTTTCAAGTCCTCTCTGTCCTCAGCTGCAATGCATCCAGCTTCCTAACACATTCCTCCAGAATATCTTCCACAAAATACCGTCTTCGCCGTCTCCACGTTAGCCAGTTCCCTCAGCTGCCTCTCGCATCCCTGGACCACCACCTGGCAGCTCCTCCTGCGCCCAGCTCCGAGCTGCCTGAGGATAACCAGCCGCCGCATCCCTGTCGATCGGCTACCTGGTGTGCTGAGCAGAGCAGATAATGGTACACTTATTTTCCTGCTTTTTGCACAGTGAGGGCACTTGTTTGAGTCTTTCTTCTCTACTTGGCTGCCGATTACCACTAAACTTACTGAAATTTAGTTCCTGTTGAAGAACTGCCTCTTTGTGAAATGTAGGTGGAATTATCACATATTTTCGAAAGTTAATAGGGAGATGATGGGGTAGGGGATAAAAAAAAAGCCTAGACAGCCATCTTATTTCCTTTGTGGCTGACTTAAGTCCTTTTGTTTGTTAAGAACACTATTATTTTCATTAACGCTTACCATTTTCACGGATTTACACAGATAAGAATTGTATTTAGGATCATTCATTTGCTTTTCCAGTGCTGCTAATCTAACGTGTTCAAGAATCATAGCATAGGCAGAATTTGAATAAGAAATGTTTTTGCTTTTGTGTTTCTAGTTTTATTTCATTTCTGCAAGTCCTCCCAAAATGTTTAGACAGTATTTTCCTACTTTTGCTCAGAAAGGTGAAATGGCAAAAGAGGCTGCCAGGTCTTCACGTACATAAACTTTAAAAAGAAACTCTAGATATTGCAAAACATGATTAAAACTGTAACAGCTGACACTTCTAGGCTTCTCCATATCTCACGTAAAGAAAAACAATCCCACAGCGAGCCAGAAAAACTTTCTTAGGTTTGGAAGACCCTGCCCCTAAACATCTGAACAGAATAAAATTGAGCATTAGTATCAATTCCCTGCTCTGTGCAGGCTCTTTTTATTGCACAGTTTCAAGCAGTCTTTACATTGTTCTATTTTCTTATGGTTGTGGTGCAGCTACCTCACTTGTTTTCTCTGCTTGAATATTCCATTTGTTAATCTCTTTAGCCATTTTTTCCTGCTCTCTAACCAAAACTTTCTATTTATAGTTTTAGGAGAGTAAATTTATTAACCTTTCTTAGGTAACATATAAAATCCTTTTCCTGCCTCGATATTATTTCCTTGAATCCTTGAAGATATTTATACAGGTTTATATCCCCTTAATCTCTTTTTCTCTAAGCTGTGTAAATTAAGTTCCCTTGCTTGCTCTTCCTCTGTCATATCCTCTAATCCTTGAATCATTTCAGTTGTCCAAACTACCACAAAACCAGCATATATGTTTCCTGCGGCTCAGAGCATAAAAAGAAATTAAGAGGCCCCGGTCTGCCACGACATGCCTCTGTGAGCATACCTCTTGTGGACAGCCTTAGCCAAAGAGAACTGCAATTCTTCTTGCACAGTGTGGGCAGTTCTATTTATTATATATTTTTATCAGGTTTTGGTACTATTCACAGAGTGCCAGACACTGTTTATGCATTAGATGCTGTATTTCCCAGCCCAAACAGCTTAAAATTGAAGATTTCACTGTGTGCAAGAACCTCCTAGCAGAGACCCCTACAAAGAGAGCTACACGTTAAAACCTCTGTGCTATTTCAGTTCCTTTAGAATCAGTATATATGACATACAAAGTTATGTGATAAATGCGGTTTAGATTTTTAATGTATTTTGTCCTAAGAATAATGTTTCAATAAGAGCATTTCTGAGACGGTGAGAGAGGAGGGAAATAGTTCAGATTCTGCAACATCCAAAACCGCTGCAGTTTATGGAGTTCATGGCAATTTACATCTCTTATCCCCAGATAATGCACTGACAAGTTCGTTCAGATCGTTCAGATATAGATATAGACGATTTTATCTAAGTCAGAGCAAGATTATAACATCGGTCCCCTAGCCAGTGATTTACAGTAACTGTCTTCTCTCTGAGGCAAGATACTAAATCTGCCAAAAATGTTTTTGTCTGTCTTCAGGTTTGAGTCTAAACAAATCCGTACAAGTGGTCAAAGTACTAGTGATGCCAAAGAGAAATATGTTTACGTAGATGGGCAGCTGAAGATGCACATCTGTCTTCCAGCTCTCTTCTGTCTCGGTGTTGTCATTGTAAGCAAATTAGCGCGATGGGCTGAATGACATCTTTGGTTACACTCATTATCTGTGATGTCACAGGAATTCAGTGTATATAGATGTAGAATTTCTCAAAAAAAACGCCTGTAAAAACCATACTAGTTTGGACAGAGAACAGAATCCTATATTGCTGTAGTGTAATAGAGAGTGACTTAATATAGTGAAAAGTAATCTGTTAGGGCTGATTATGCTATTGAATATGTATAAATGTGAACACAAATATAAATGATCAGTGTGATTGATTGACACTTTCATTTCTAGGTGTCCTGTGTATTTACAGAAGTGCATACACTCTAGTAATTTATATGCTTGTGTACTCAACAGTGCCACCAGCTCTAGAACAAGCTAGTTATTGGAAGCCTTTTGAAAAAGGTCTTGTGCAGACATACAACAGAATGTGGTCTCTTCTTAAAAAACATGTCATTTATCTCAACATTAATCTGTGGCTTTATTTAGTGTATTAGCAAGAAGAACGGTGGGAGAGTCTGCTATGATAGTAAAGCAGCAACTTTTTGGTGGCGTTTAATGCAAAGTTGCTCTGTAACATCGTGTATTTGTCCCTCTACCTTACGTTATTCCTCACTATTCCCTTTTTCTACAGTTATAAAGAGCCTATCTCTTACTCAGCTGTAATGCAATGACCAACAGTTGCTTCAAATATAACTTTCCTTTTGAGGATCTGTGTAGGTTTTAGTTTGATATATACTAGGTACTAGTATGATATTTTACAGTGAAGAAATTACTTATGGTAATGTCAGAAGCATTCCAAATCATAGCCTTTTAAGATAAATATAAATATGTATGTATTATGTCTAGAAATATTGAATGTAGTGAAAACTGGATGTTGCAATTATTGGAAGAAGTACATAAGAAGATACAAAGAGAGATGAATGCAGTTCAACTGACAATCGTAAGTACAAAATATAATTTAACTTCCTTTTTTAGAGCTGTGTTGAAAGTAAAAAGCTAGATGGGAGCCATTAGCTTTTAACGATTTATAATGCTTTTAAGAGCTTCCATACAATGAGCAAAGAAAAAAGGAAAGGTATTGGTCTGTAATTCAGAGAAGGTCATTTCCATTTAGGCATAGAAAAAGTATCTTCCGAGGTGTTTATCTGTAAAACTATTCACAACACAAATAGAGGTTTGATCAAAGAAGCAGAATCATGCAGAAATTATGGAAGGTACACAGTTAAATCCTGTGCTTTTCTTTCAGAAAATATATCAGTAAATATCAGTATGTTGATGTGCAGAAACTCATTTTTAGAAAGACTCGTGGGCTTCTTTTGAGAATTTTTTCATTAGCACCTAGTGCTATCAAATTAAGCCTAACATAAAGTAAATTAACATAGTACATACACTGTTAAATTTCAAAAGAACAACAATGTCCATGAATATGTAAAGAGAAGTCTAAAACTGAAATCAATATATCTCATTTCAGCCTAACTCAGAGCAAAACTTAATACGTAATATTCTTTGATAAAGGGAGCATGAGTGCTAGGGATTGACGCTAGACTTTTTAAATACTATTATTTTCTTTAAACTGTATCCTTGCATCCAAATAACGTTGTTATCTAAGGTAACGAGACAAAAGGATGATGAGTGCGCATTTGGTTGCAGGTATTAGTGGTTATACATCCGTATTATCCAGAGAATCCCTAAAGGAATTGCAGAAACCAGGCCAGCTCCAGTCAGGTTTTCTTATTTGCAATTAAAGAGAGAGCTAGAATCATCTATGCCTACGGCGCGCAGCCGTCAGCACCGCGGTCGACCATTGCAGCCTGTGGTTTGACTGGCACGGGGTGCTTCCCAAGGAGCAGCAGCCTGGCCCTCCCCTGCCCGAGGGGACTCGACCGCAGCTGGGAGTGACCCGCTGCACCCGATGGCTATTTTGTACCTTTCCTGTTGAATTGGGGTCGTTGGGTACCTGGGAAAGGCAGCGTCAAATGTTGGTCAGGTAAGGAAGGGCTTAGGAGCTGGGGCACTCGAGCATCCCCAAGGGGAAGAACAGGCTAGAAGCGGGCTTCAAGTGGGTTTAAGCAGAGGAGAGCTTGAACACATTTTTATTCCGCTTTCTGTAAAAATAATTGCTGCTTAATAAGAACAGTTTTTATTTGTGTTGTAAATTATAATTATTTCTACTTTATTTTGGAAAGTGAAAAAAATGGTGGTCAGCCCTTGAAAGAGGCTGAGAAGGTTCTTGTTTCGGCCAGATGCTGTTCATTATTCAGCAAGCAGCCTGGCCAAAATAAACACAGCTCTTCTTCCGTCCCTCACAAATATTTTCTGCTAACATTGTGTGAAAGACATTATTATGGTAAGTGTTACTTTTCTGCTAGGTCTCAATGGGTGGCAAGAACAATGGTTTCAAATTTAAAAGGCATGCTAGTAAAACTCTGGTGGGACCTCCTCACCCAGAAACACTGGAAAGAATAACATTTATAAACTTTGTAGTGCTCAGGGTGAGCCAGCATTAGCATTTTACCTCAAAACAGGCATGAAGTTTGGAAGTGAATCTCCCTTCCACTTACTGCATTGTGGTTTGCTTTGAAGAACGACCTCGGAGCATTCGAGTTGGTTTCTTTTTGAGTGGAAGTAAACTCAAAGCTGTGCTCCCGGCATCCACCTGCGTGCCCCAATGCTTAATGAATGCCGACCCCACAGAACACGGCTATAGGTTGTCCAAAGTAAAATCCCTGAAGCGGATGGATATCGCGTGGATGTGGGGTCCTTGGCATCAACTACTCCACCCTCCGGTTCTGCCATGCTACTTACTACTGTAGGTGCAGCAAGCAAACATGCATTTGGTTAGTAACATTTTATTACAGGGGAAAGAAAACCATGGTAAACGATGTGCAAAAGGGTGACTTAAATACTTAATTCCTGAAGTATAACTACTGACAGTCTTTGTCTTCACTGAGGCAAATGCTAGGACAGCTGGTGCTTTTCCTCTTGCACAGTAAGGCTCAGTCGTAGCGAGACTCGAGGGTTTTGTAACCTATCCTGACGGGTAACAGAGCCCAGCTTAAGGTGGCTTTGATTTTGTGACCTGAGGTGCTTTTTCTCTTGTTCTCTTGCTGCCTCTGTTTCTCAGTCTGCTACCACCTCTAGCTAAATATTTGCTGGTTGTTTCTGTTATTTCAGCTATTGCATACAGTAATGGTTGACTCTTCTTTTATAGGATGGATTCTGCACTTCTTCTCATACTTGAAAGGTAATTCTGAAACGGGTTTTCCACTTCACAGTGTACAGTAGACTCATGAACAATGAATTGTATTCCTAAAAAAAATAACTCTTCTATGTCAGGACTGGAAGCAGGCTCTAAAGTGTAGTTGGCCCAGACACACAATACACTGCTGTAACCAAGATTCTTCTCCACTTTCCCTCCTTTTCAGTGGAAATGGCTTGTAAACCTCATGAAAAAACACACACAAGTAAACATTTCAGGTGCTCCTATCAGTTCTGTTCAGTTTGCTTTCTCCCTGCTAGTTCTCTCCTTGTCTCACAGCCCCTTTCCCTCCGTAAGTAGCACCCAGGAACATGACAGTAAGCCCTAGTTTGCCCTGTAGAAGGTGAATCGCATTTCCACGGGTGCCATCATCTTATATTTTGTCCTGTTAACTAGGCTTGCTCTGTCCATATTTAAAAGCTCAAGCCCCGTCAGGCTTCTTTGGCCAGTGTTTAGGTGCGTGCTGGTCAGTCCCAAACATGCGTGATTTTGGGAGCAAGTAGATCAGGCTAGGATGCTTCTAAGAGCATGAAGAAATTTTTGCTACATTTGGCTGGTGCTTCGCTCAGACTTTGGTCGTCCAGCTTTGGATACCAGGCAGCCTGCTTGGATGTGGATAACTGCTTCCCAAGGGGATGATTTGGGTTCTGTAACATGCAATTTAGTTATTGCCTTTTGAATCACAATTTCCCTTAGTCTGGCTGGTTTTGGTGTCCCAGCAGGCTGGCTATTGTGAACATCTCTCTTAGGTATCTAATTCTCTATATTTAATACGGATGATTTAAGGACCTTATTCTGTGTTGTCATTTTAGCACTGAAGCACTGATCTGGCTCTCATTGCCTTCTGAGGTTAGATATTTATTATCAGACTGAGATGCTGTCAATGACTTTTATGTTGAGGAATGTAATTCAAATCTGGAAAACAGCATAATGTGATGCCATGCACCTTGAAGAAACCTACTACATGACTTTGGGTGGAGTCCTGGAATTTGACAACTATGTGGACTTGTTCCAAACAATTAAATGAATCTCTCTTCAGAGCATATGGTGTAGAGAACATGTCATGTTTGAGAAATATGGTTGGCTTCTAATCTTGATTTTTAATTTTGCGACAGAACAATAATTTGGCACAGCACATAAACCCTTTTTTTTCCCCCCTGTTAAGTACGACGTGTTTTCTTCAAAGACAGAAAAAAAAAATCTTTTCAGGAAAATCCAGTTTTCCCTTGCATATGTCATAGATACTACTTTTTGTCTCAGTTCTTTTGAACTACGGTTTGCAGTTAATGTGGCTGTTTTTATTTCCTATTGATACTAAAAGTTTGTGATGGAAATTAAAAATCCAAAGACTCAGCTATTGAAGATTTATCTGTTGGTCTGTGTGAAGGATCTGGCTGGTATAATTGTTACTAAAAAGATGACGCCGGAGAGAAAGGTTTCATTGTTTGATACACCAGAAATCTCGCAACCTTTTCTATTCCCCTGCCTGAGTTGCATACCGATGTTTAATCATCACACCAGGGTCCAGGCTGAGTGGCGGAGAGGTTTGAGCTGCACAAAAAGCAGCAGTCTCGCTCCGTTCAGGCTTCTGGAAACATCTCCGGTGCGAACCCGGATCCCACTACACCGGGAGGGATCCGCCATCGCTTTTGGTGGGGCTCCGCTCCGTGTGCCGAGCGGAGAGCAGTGCCGACGACTGGTCAGCCAGGGCAGGACCTCTCCCTACCCCTTTACGCGGTTCCTGACTCACGGACCCGTTTCAGGCAAGTCGTCCCCCATTCCACGGCAGTCGGGGTGAGGTGAGGAGCAGAAGGGCTCCTGCCCACCCGGCGCAGGGTCCGGCCAGGCTGCTCAGCTCCGCTGGGCACTGCGCCACGGCCTCGCCGAGCCAGGGTTTTTTTTCTCTGAGGAACTAAGGGGATTAGGCTTTTAAGGGGAAATCTAAGAGGATTGCAGATTTAAGAGATGGCCAGAGGGGCACGTTTATAGCTTTTTAATTAAAAGATATTTTGGCTCGAAGGCCAGAAGGATTAAGGAATCGGTAAAACCGAGTTAAATGTCAAACGCAGGGTTAAACCACAAATTAGGCATATTTCTAATGGATCTTTAGCTTCTAACTTTTTTTTTTTCTGAGATTAAACAATCTGTAAAGCTTATTAAGGTCATTTCCTATCAATCTTCCTCTTTCACCACTCCTCCCCTCCTGCCCATATTTATGGCATTACGAATACATTTAAATCCCACACAAGAATTTGGATGGCTTTTTTTTAAGAAAAAGCTTATATTTTATGAGACTAATAACTGAATCTACATTTTCTAAGCATAGCTGTGTTTGAATATTTAAATGGACCGGTCTTTTCTTTATTCCTTTTATGTCTACTTATTTTAAATGATCCGCAGTATATGAAAGTCAAAGGGAGAAGCAAAAGTATCGATCAGATTATACAAGAGAAATTCTCACAGGCATAATGCAAAAAAACTGTTCCTAATTTTCTCCATAAACCTCTTGTCATTATACTGTTGAGTCATGTAACATTATTTTGAAGTGAAAGTGAAGGTGTTAAGTCAAAAGAAGTAATTTGAAGTTTTTAATTATTCTACAAGTTATGCCCTACAGCACATTTTCTTAAAATTGTACCTTTTGTTCAGCACTAAAGTGCATGAATTACTTATAAGTCAGGCAGATCAATATCTCAGAATGTCTTACAAATAATAATTTAATTCAGCTGGGATTTTTCTGTTGTTGCTGGTCATTCACCAGCATTGTATTCTCACAGTGTTAATAGCAAAAATCAGCTGGTGAAAGGAAAGGTCTCTTATCGAATGAATCTGTGAGTTCAAGGACACAGCTAATAGTGGTGTGCTGATATTACCACGCAGCTGTTTCCTAGCACAGCAACCAGGACTGCCTTGAGTTGTGTTGTGGTGTCTGATGCCTAGAGTCGCTGGAGATGACACGTTATTTCTTACCAGTTGCATTAGTCGTCAACTGCACGACCATCACATCTGTAGCGTATTAACCATTCCACTCCAGGGCCACACACCCTAGACCTGCTCTAGAGCTCAGTGGGGATAAAACCAGTAACAGGACAGTTCCCACTAGAGTTGTGCTTAACACGTTAAGGGAATTTGGACCGTTGCAAACAGCTTTGTCCTTGGACGCTTTCATTATTACAGAATGGTGGAGAGACTTCTGGTCAATATGCTGACCATATTGACAGGCATGTCAGGTACTCACCCATACATGCACATATGCACTGTTTCGAATGCAGAGTTGCTACCTGTATGACCTGACTGAAAAAGAAAAACTATTTTCAGTACCAAATACCTCTTCATTTGCCGTCTTATTCACTACAATCTAATTTTCTCTTTGGAATGAAGGCCGCCGAAAACCTAATGAAAAATCATTTTAAATCATATTTAACAGCTGCTAGCATTTTGACACTTTAAAAACATGAAGGGGGATAGGTGAATATTACTGAAAATGAGTATTTCAGGTATAGCATTGGCAAAATTTTACAGGAAAAGCGTCCTCTGTATGGCAGATGTCTGTATCTGCTTGTGGTTTCAGTAAACTATATTATATTGTGTTAAGGTAAATTTGTTAGGCTATGCTCAGTCAGGAGCATATGTCAAATCATCTGCTTTGAATATCTTTTGAAAGTATCAGCACAAGGTTAAAAGGAAAAAACAAGCAGGAGCAGAAGAGGTAAAACACTGGTTTGGCAGTCCCAAAATCCTGTTTTTCTGAGGTCCAAGCAGAAGATAAAATATAGTGTTGCATGCTTCCTTAAATTTCCACCAAGGGATTTCTGTCAGGACACGCTGCCATACCTTTAGTGCTCTACTATCTGCTTGCATATCATTTGATCCAGCGCTTACATCAACTCCCTGGAACCGACTCTAATCCATAGAGCCCCACTGCTTGCTGCGTGGTAGAGGGTAAGTCACTCAGAGCTGGGCAGGGCTCTGCTCTCTCTTTTATGACATTGTCCATATATCCAGTGCAACGCTAGGATTTACCCTGCTGTAAAAGACAGTAGCTTTTGACCCTATCTCTCCACACGCCTCCATTTGTAAAATTCTCTTATCAATCCCAAAGCAAAAATATAGTCGGACCCCTTTATTTGTGAAGTTCTTTGACCTTATGGAATGAAAAACATCTAAAAATATGTTCATCCACTATTTGCTGTCTCTGATGTTTTGAATAGATGGTGCAGTCAGGCTCGTTATGTTTTGCTTTCCGTTTTAACGCAGAGTTAGTTCAGATTTCTGTTTACTGCTAGCAGTCAAAGGTTGTGGCATTTCAAACGCAAGTGTTCCTACTGTTTTCGTAGCAGCGCTTCTGTGTGTAGTCTACGGATAAAGGACTGAAATGGCGTTGAAGTGTTGAAAAGCTTATGCTATTAATCACAGCATCGCTGCCCTAGAGGAGGGGACCCCCGGGGGTTGCCTGCCCGGGCTCCGTGACTTTAGAAACGCGGTGTCCCAGCAGGACAGGCTGCCTGGGCTGGAGCGCTCCATCCCCTCCGACGTCTGGAGCAAAGGCTGCCAGCCCCACCTTTTCCGAACACGGACCTTGTGTACTTACAGTCTCTCGCCCGGGTTGTGATTTGGCACTTCCTAGTTTTCCAAAAGAATCCCATTACCCGCCGCCAGCCCAGTCGGTTGTGTCCCAAAGCATTTTTCTTCGGAAGAGAAATTATAACAGAAGAGCCTTCCCTGGGTGCCAAGTGGCTCATCTTGCTCTCCAGTCCAGCAGGGACTTGGGAGGCCTGAATCTTGCCCTGAGTTGTGTTTGCAGTTACGCACGTTTAAGTCACTATTTAATTGGGATTACTTTAGATTTATGTTGGTACAGCTGTGCGGTACAAAATTGAACTTTGCATATTTTCCCTTGATCAAAGTGTTACGTGTGCAGGTTAGGGTGCTGCTTGGTTCTTCCAGGATGTTTTTCTCCGTTAGCTCCTGCTACACTTTTCTTAAGAGACATTCCTGCCAATATGTGGGAGGATAATTTCATATTGATTCCTGATTACAATTTTTCTCTTTATTTTCTTCTGTGTTACATCTATATTTACGACCTGCTATATATAAGTGAAAGTCACAGTACCCTCCTACTTTCTTTAATAGTTTCACCCGGTATTGATAGCTATTACTTTTGTATTGATCTGTAACAGGCTGACTCTAGTTACAGTGTTAACGATTTAATGCCAATAACATCAGTCTGTAAAACAGTCAAGTAGAACAACCTAAACCACATAAAACCACCTGATTAACATTTTTTACAACACTCTCTTCTGAAATAAACAGACCGTACTGGATTTTAACATCTGGTCCCCAACAATTCTTGCAGGGGTGATAACTTTTTTTTCTTCTCTTTGCAAATGCTGCCCATTTTTTCATCAACTTTTTCATCAGGGCACAGCTGTTGCTGCAGAGCACCACGTATTCACCTTTGACAAGCGGCTGATGCTCACTTCTGCTTACTTCTACCTGACATCATTTTGCATTGGGTACAATTCAAAAAGACAAACGTCTTCACGTGCTTTAAAAAGGCATCTCATCACCATTTAGTAAACAGCCTTTTATTCCGGTTTATATAATAGCTACAAAAATATGCTACAGCGCTATGTCTCCTGAACAGAAGTCTGGAGCAATTTCTCTTCTTAAAGGGACGGACAATGGAACAGACTCCCTTTGTACGAACTTGTACTTTCAGGCATTATGTTAATTTTTTTTTTTTAAACCAAGCCTTCAACTTCCCAGGGTAGCTGCATTCACTTAAGTTGGTCAAAAGAGCGCAGTCCGCAACCTTTCATAAAACGTTGGGGTTTTTTTTAAAAGTACCCCAAGTACCTTGTATTTTGAGAGTACCAACTATGCTTACTTTCAGCTAGCGATGAGAATTCTTGTGTATCAAAAAATATACTACAAAGCCTTGATGTAAACAACAACTTTATTTTTGGTCCAAAACAATAGCTGTCACCATTTAACGTTGCCTTTTGAACAAGGTTCCAGTAACTGTTTGAAAGATAATTATAGTTTTCAAAGGGTGAGCGGTTTTTATGTTTTGAGAGTATTTTTTGTTAAAACTGGCACAGTGGAGAATTCTATATACAGATCAAGTTTCCCAGCCCTGCATACCTGCAGCCTGCTAGTTTTTGCGTATTTCGAAATTATTATGAAACGTTGAGCCTTAGTACGCTGTGGCTCTGTGCTGTAGACAAGTAAGAGCTATATGTTTTTGATAATTCTGATTTGGCCTCGTGCAAACACATCAAAATCCTGAACTGTGCAGTGATTAGCATTAGGTTAGCAATTCAATTAATTTTTCTCATATGCATAAGATTGCAGTTTAGGTGGCAAATTCTGTTATACCGGTTTCTTCTCAGTGTACGGCAACATGTTTCCCCGGCCCTTCTCTCTTCCCTGTTTTCCTCAGGCTATTTTTAAGAAAAAAACAAATAGGATTTTGTTCAGTGTGAGACTAAGTTACATGAATATGGAGGGGAAAATTGTAAGAAGGGCCCATCCCTTCAGTAACCATTTCTACTCAGATTTTTTCAGGTGACCCGAGGATTTAATTTTATAAATATTGTAATTTAATGGTAAAAATCATCTAAGAATGGGCTCTCCCTGTGAAAATATGGGTAAAAGGCAGCAGTGATTAATATAAAGTTTAAAACTGGAGTAGCATAGTTTTCTGTAAATGGGACAATAATTAGCTAAATTTGAGAAGGAAGACCTGAACTTTAGAACCTTTACTACTTTTCTCATTTTCAATGTGAAATGAGAACCCTCTTGTATCAGCCTCCACTTCCCAATATAGTGAGCTTTAAAACAAACAAACAAACAATCAAGTAAGACTTTTAAACCAAATTCTGCATTCTGGAAGTTTCTTCCTGTGATAGTCAGCCCACTGCAATAATCGATAGGTTGTCAGTCAGACCTTGGATGCCCTCCAGGCTTCGGTGCAATAACGTCAGTTTAACGGACACGGAAAATGTGGGGATCCTTGGGATTTTTGCTTCAGACCATGGACTGACTGGTTTAGCCATCGACTGCGGTGGATTCTCTTTTTATTGCAGACACAGCCTGGATGCCTTGGAAGATGTAAAGGTATTTTTACTGGGTTTTGGTCTCATTTGTAAGGCGAGGCTTTTTAGCCAAAATGGACTAAATCCTGTTTCCATTACCACTTTCCCCAGGTAAGTCTTTGGATATCTAAATTCTCTCCTCAACTCAGCGGAGGAGGAGGAGGTTGGGAATTTTTCAAGGAAACCTTCCAAATATTCTCAACCCAGTGAGTTTCCGCTGTGTTATGGGAACTTTTTTCACTCATTTTATAATGTAGCTAAATGTTAAGGAAGTTGTAACATCCACATTTAGCTATTCTGCCAGCCTAGAAGCTCAGTGTCTTCATGCCCAAGCTATTGCAGTCTTTCAACAGAAGATCTTAAAGTACTTTGATAAGTATTAATTAAACTGCAGAACACGCCACATACTTTTATTCCAATTTTACAGAAGAGAAAATGAGCTATCAGTAAAATTTGCACAATGAATTCAAGTTAAAATGCCTACATGCAAAATGGTAGCTACCTTAGTTAGTATTCTTCTGTTGGGAGAGTTTTTAATAATGTATCTAAATGTTCTGGGTAGAGGCAAGGGAACACTGACAGGAAGGAAAATACTTCAAAATTATATTTGATAGGGTTTATGGTGTTTATCTGTTTATGTTTTGCTTTTGTATATAAGTATTCATCTGTTCTATTCTTTGGGCAATTGAAATTAATTATTTTTCATAGATTCCCAAGATGCACTACAGTCCATTTATTTGTTATACTACTGACCATGATTAATGACCAACCACAGTTTCAATATCTCATTTTTAATGATCATGATAAATTGTAGCCCATCATGGCAATTTAATATGCTTATCATGCAAGATCTAAGTCAAAAAACTTAAATTATATCATAATTAGGAAGCACATCTTAGCTGGGAAGCACAAGAATAGTTAGTTTGCCATTATAAAACTTGCAGTTCCATGCTTTCGCTGAAAGGGTTTTGTAGCACATCAACCTAGCTGTTCTGTTCTGTTCTTATGGGAATATAGGTCGTGAACTTTTCCATATTGTATCTCATACTGCAGGAGGGTCTGTTATCAAACTCTTTGATTGCAGTTTTCTCCTGAACCTAATTTATGATTGATGGGGATAAGGAGAGCTCATGAAACAGGTCAGATAAAAGAGCCCATCAGGTAGCAAGATGAAACTTAAAAGATTCCTCGTATGGTCTCTAGATTATATGAGACGCATCACAGTCAGACTACTGTTTGGCTATAGCTATATACAATATGGTGGTACATTCCCCAGCGCCCAGCATGTCCCAACACCATCTCATACTGAGAGCTGGTGACAAGCATCACTCCCTTTTTTCCTCCTTTGTTTTTACACACAGGAAAGCTGTGGGCATGTGGGCTAGAGAGCTGCTGCAGCGCTTCCTAACACAGGCTGTGATATGGGTAACTGAGATATCAAGCATCACCCCATCAAGTAGTCTAAACTTAGCCTCTCTGAATGGCACATTCAGTATGACACTTTTTCATGCATAGTTTCTTCCTACTGTGATGCCTTCCCTCGTCCTGCTGTCTTTCGTCCTCCTTTGGGTGACAGTGGAAGCTGAGAGCACAGAACCATCAATCCCAGTCCAGTATCACCTGCGGCTACACTTGTGGCAGAGTGAATGTTGAGCAGATCCTTTGAGTTTACCACTTGATTTTAGTTTTTAAGACAACACCAAACAAACACAGTAATGAAGATGGTACTTCATCTTTTTAATGATTTTTTTTTAATTACTGCTATAACATTTATAGTTTCTCTAAATGTGTTGTCAAATCATCTCTGAGTTAGCATCTTGCACTTGGCAAAATGTTATTTTGGAATGGCCAGTGTGTTTGTACTTCACATCAAATAACATGCGCTGTAATGACTCAAGAGAAGCATGATCAGCAATCAGTAAAATTGAAATTAAGTCGTTCCTTGGTTATAAGCAAAACCAATCAATTAACGGGAGTTTTAAAATCCAGTATTAATTTTGTCAGTAGAAGTCATTGGACGGTAGTTCTTTAAGACTGGTCTCTTGCTGTCTCTGCTCTTGATGGGGCTAAGAGAAGAAAAATTGTAATACTCCTTCATCACAGAAAAGGTGGATTCTGTGAAGTGTTGGTGGGAAGAAGCTGGAGAGGGAGAAGAGTTGGACCTCTCTGCTGCCACTGCCAAAACAGAGCTCTATCAGGGTAAGCTTTTCTTGATTTAGTAGAGTCAGTACGCTTGATTCCTAAGAAGGAGGTGACAGAAATTGGAAATGTCCTCTAAAAAGCCTCTTAATAGAAGTGGGACTTGACAGAATATCTTACAATGGACATGATTGAATCACAAAAAAACATGATTTAACAAAGAATTATTTTAAATGTTAAAAATGGCTTTGCCAATGAGAGATAGCAATATCATCTTATGCACTGAGATGCAGAGAGCTCAAAACTCATTTCAGATATATATTTTTTTTTAAGACTAATTTATGGGGTCATTTTTAAAATATTCAATTTCAATGCCATCAATGTTGTCTTAATGTTTTGTAATCATAATGTTGAATTTGCACTGCTCTTAGAACTTTAATTACAAAGCTAAATTGTACTAATATCCATTAGGTACCTCCTAATTGAAGCTACATCATATGTCTGATGTGGCAGTACTAATTGGTATAATTAAATTCTAATATGCATCAGTAGACTATTAAAAAGAGAGTTAAGAACAGAGGAAGGAATAAGCAAGTTTGTGAAACTTCTCATATCTAAAGTATTCCTATAATGAGAAAGAGTGCTGACTGTACTTCTTGCCCATTTTATTTTAATTACTATATGCAAAATGTACAAATGTTTCACTGACCGAAATTCACTTTTTCTGAAGCCTTATATCAGCATATTTACTAATAATGTATTTAAAGCTCTTGTTATTTATTGTATTTTCCTTATGCTTTACGTGTGCCTAAAATGTTTGGGATGAATCTTAAACTGTGATTTTTCCACCTAGCTTTTGCTTTAGACTAACTGACAATTTGCTGTACTGGAGTATCTGCCTCTTCTTTTTCTGGGATGATTGAAATGGATCTTTTCATAGCAATTTGCCACACTTCTGAAGTATGTCACCTTAAATCACTACAGTTTAGAAATCAGAATGGCCAGCACTCAGCACCACATATGAAAATCTTCAAAAGCCTGAAATTTACAGATTTTGCATGTGTCTCAAAAGGTGGAGGATCAGGCTTCAGTTTCATGAGTTTGCAGGCAGGAAATATCACCACTTAGGGAAACCGCTCTGCTTCCTTCTGAGGTAAAGCTGGGAGTTCAGCTGGGTGCCAGGGCACCAATACCAGTGGCACCAGTGGAGAATTCAGATTTTTCTAGCAGCCTCTATCCATTGGCGTTCCTACAATCTAGCTCCAGAACGGCAGCTCCACTTGAATTCCTCAAGAGCTGCGTATAATTAAAGGGCTACTCCCTGGCATATAGTTTTTATAAGCAAAAATACCATATCAACTCACATACCAGAAATTTATGTACTAAGCACTGACTTTATGAAAAGTGAATTATTTCTACTACTTAGCCTGATCCTTCAGATAGTAAATACTGTCGTAATCAAGGTATATAACCTGCAATTTGCTTGCTGGCTAAACTTGCTGTCAGAAGGAAATTCTTCAGTCTTACAGATGGGCTAGGTTCCTTAGCCAGATACAGCAGACATTTATTGTATCCTCCTTAAGGTAAACCACGTAAGGATGTGGTTTATCGTCTCTTAATATGGTAATCAGATGTTCGGTGTCAATTAGGCATTTCTTTTCTTTTTTGAGGCTGTTCCACTTTTTTGTTTTATAAATGAGACAGGATACTAGTACATCTTTGTCACTTAGCAACCGTTTTTGGAAGTGAAGATTTTATTTTTTTTTAAATACCCATCTTTGGTACGACCTGTAACAAGGGTAGGTCAGTGTTTTGGGCCATTGTTGTGGCTTAACCCCAGCCAGCAACTAAGCACTACGCAGCTGCTTGCTCACTTCCCCCCACCCCAGTGGGACTGGGGAGACAATCAGAATGAAAAAGGTAAAACTCATGGGTTGAGTTAAGAACAGTTTAATAGAACAGAAAAGAAGAAACTAATAATGATAATAATAACAATAATAAAATGACAATAATAATAAAAGAATTGGAATATACAAAACAAGCGATGCACAATGCAGTTGCTCACCACTCGCCAACCGATGCCCAGTTAGTTCCCGAGCAGGGATCCCTCCCTGCCCCACTCCCCCCAGTTTATTTACTGGGCATGGCGTCACACGGTATGGAATACGCCGTTGGCCGCTTTGGGTCAGCTGCCCTGGCTGTGTCCCCTCCCAACTTCTTGTGCCCCTCCAGCCTTCTTGCTGGCTGGGCATGAGAAGCTGAAAAATCCTTGTCTTTAATTTCATAGTTCTAGCTATAATTTTACAGACTGAATTTTATTTTGTGAATTAGTCTTTTAGAGACTGTCTTGTAGATCTAGAAACCTTTACTGATTTTTTTATCTTTAGATACAGTATGATTTCCCACAAAATTTAATATCTAGTTGACAACTTGAAAATTGTTCAGGAGGGCCTTAAAATATCCAAGCAGAACTTCTATACACAGTATCTGGAGGGAGAAGAGATTTCAGCTTTGAACTAGACACAAGAATGGATTAGCTTTCAGGATTTTAAATGAAGCAACATGCAGCAGGAAGGCCCAATCAATGCGTTGTTTAATCAGCTGGAGAAGTAGTGATGAATACCAGGGATTCTGTCACTAACTTACATCATTATTAGTACTTTTTTTTTTTTTTTTTACTTTTTACTAAGTATGGATGATTTTGTGATATTTTCCTCGAAAATTACTGCTTTCCAGACCACAGAGCTCCTATTTTGTTGGGTAGTGAAATCAGGAGGAATAGTGTATTAATGATAAGTAATGGAAGGAGAAGAACTTGGGATGTTAACTTCTGAAAATTTTCCTCTCCTACTGTTTATAATGCTGTTTCCATTTCTCTCTTTAACACTGCCTATCATTTGAAAATGTTATTTTGTTCTTTTATTTTCACTTCCCTTTCACTTTTATTAATTTTCTCCTTTTTATTTTCTATTTTTAAAAATTTTACAGTTCTTCCTTTTCAGTCAAGATGAACTGGGAAAACCCATGTTTTTTCTAGCATATGAAATCAAAATCAACAGCCGCAAAGATGGCAACGGCGTCTTGTTCAGCGATGTGGAAGATAATACAAAGGCAAAATTATAATAACGGCAGATTTAATAATTGAAATGCCAGAAACAGGAAAATCATAGGCCTATTGAAAATTAGAGAATCTAAAATATTATTTTGCTGTTAATTTTTCCACAGTCTATAAAATCTGTCATGCATCCAGAAACCACACTTGACACACGTAGTTTTTTGCTTCTATCTGCATCAGGATTGCTTTGCAGAATTGTTACTGATACTTTAATGAAAATGCAGATTGAAAATCCCAGTCGAGATTCCAGGTCCATATTAAATACAAATGGGAAAATAATAAAAGTAAATTTGATTTGATTAATGAACAAAAGACTCTAACCCATTTTCCACTTTCACTTGGTGGGTACTAATAGCTAATAGCATAAGACGATTAAATTGAGACTTTACGGTTTCTGACATTTTTTCAGAAGTACTCTATACTCTAAATATTATGAACATATTAATGTAAATGAAAATTGTGTCTCTTTAATAGAAATACAACGCTATAACCCGATGTATTTAACCCTAGCCTCGGTCACTGTTATAACAGAAGAATTTCTTGTTCAGCTCTATAGCTGTCTCCTGATCTTCACTGGCCTTTTCTCCTCTTGATGTAAGTTGACCCTGAGAAACAAGGCTGTTCAGGAAAGTCTATGTTGAGGGCATTCTGATGTATCGCGTGTGACTTTGGTAAATAACACCAGAAATGCTATAAACCTGTTGACTCCAACAGGAAGTAAACAGTGGAAAATGAAATAAACTGTTCACCCACAGTCTCTCTGCATGCCTGGTCAGAATTTAGTTTCTTCAGCAATATCTTCATAATGTATGATGTATTCTGCAGAATGACTGTGCGTTATGATTCAGTTGCATTTTCATATTTTCAAAATTGCAACCATCCTCCTTTAAACGTTCATTGATGTTCAAAGAGCTGGACCAGCTGTTTCAAACCTTCTCAAGTTTGCACCTCCCTAACACTGATCACTTGCTAGATGCCTATGGCCAGCACACAGGGAAAGAGAAAAGCAACTGTGTGGGATGAACAACAGAACTGTTGGATTTGTCTTTCACAACTTACTGTGCAGGTGTTGCATGTTGCACGGTTCTGTGATTGGGTATATGGGGAATGACTGCAAGAGAGTCAGGCTGATGCTTTCCTCAGAGCAGCTGAAGATGTTCTGGCTGGAAAATACTGTAGAGTTCACTGGAGTCAGTGAGAAAAACTGGGAGAGAGAGATGGCAAGTAGTGATCCTGCAGCATGATTGCATGCTGGTGAATGACCAAGTCGAGGAGTCCCAGTGCCAAACCTGACAAAAGGTGGGTAGAAGGGATGAGACTTCTGGAGACGTAGAGAAAGTTGTGTAGAGTTTGCTCCATTCAGAATGCCTCTGAAAAGTATTTAGTAAAGCAGAAAACAAGGCCTACTTTACAAGGAAATGAATGGTAGGGGAGAGATTTGGTTTCAGTTCTCTTTAGTAGTCTCCTGTCTATCAAATTTTGAGTTTTCTGTTTTTTTTTAAAGAGCCCGTTTGATCTGTTTTCTTATTTCTTTCTGTGATTTGAAAAAACAACAACAACCAGTTTCAGAATTTTGAAGCCTTTTGGCATGTCTCCTTCCAAAAGGTGTTCTACCTCAAAGCTTCTGCCAACTCAGGATCCCACCAGAGTAAACTTTGAAGAATTTACAAACTAATAGTAGCTCCCCAGAAGATGCATTGTTTATCAAACTTTCCTTGCCCAAGGTCTTCCTTATGAAAAGAAATTTAAAAAGTGCTCATTTTTCTGTAATCCTACTATTAGCAGATTACTGAAAACACATTTTAAAAGTTATTAGGTAGAGTAACTAATAGATTATTTGAACATCAGGTAAAACAACCTCTCGCTTCTCTTGGGACTCCTTATTCAGTCCTAAACGGTGAATGCTGAATTTGGGTGTATGACAACCCAATACATTTAACATTTAGTTAGTCCTGCTAGGTGCTAAAAAGCTGCCCACCCCATTTTAATTCAAATTAATGGAACAAAAGCATTCATAGGATGCCTTGGAACTGTCAAACATTAGTTGCTAGAGGGAAGTGAAAGGAAGCTTTTTATGTACAAAGGAGTGAATGGATCACACCACTTTCAAATATTCATGAATGAACTATGTTTGGCTAGTTCCAGAGGAGTAAAAATAAGTGGTTTTATTTGTCTTTTCATCATTTTGCATTATAATCTCATTATGTGGAAGCCAATTGCTTTTATGTCTTTTTAATTTTATTTTTTTTTAAAAAGTTATTTTATTGCAGGAGGAGTTCTAGGGCCTTTGCAAGCGGCTGTGCTGCTGTTAAATTTAATGGGCTCCAGCTGTGCAAGGGCATTGTCAGGAAGAAAGAACAAAACCCCTGGAAGAATAAACAGGAAAACAGGATACTTTTTATGTGTTATTTGTTTATTGAGAGGATGTATCATTGAAGTGATACTTATGTGTGGGGTTTTTTAAGAAGCACTGAGAGCACACTTAGTTACATATGCATGCAGTATAATTTTGTTAAACTGAGACACTATAGTGATGCGATTAAAGATCTATGGTGGAGTGACTGTTAAGGGTTGAATATCCTTTCACACATTCTTTGTCTGAAAGGGAATTCAGAATCATGTTTCCCAACACATTAGCCGACTTACTTTAAGAAGTTGGCTCCAAACAGAAAGCCCTTCAGCCCCTATCCATGGAGCTACAATCTCCTCTGCCACCCTTGCCACGACCACCTCTTACTTGCTTGACTGTACGCACAGAGCTGCATTGCTGGCTGCGCCGCATCGGCACTGCTGGCCACCTAAAGGCAAATACCAGCTTCTGTCTCCTATTGCTCCCTGTGCTGCCCTACGCCTCCATTTCTGAGATATTTTAGGAATGGTGAAAAATGATTCGGTTACTGTTGTTACTACGTCCCCCTTTCCTGCTCCCTTCCCTGTGACCTGCTTTGCGTCACATTCTCCCGCAGTGTTTTGGTGAGGAAGCTGTTTGAGGTGACTGTGCCAACAACTGTTCCAGCAGCAGGTGATCACCATGACCCACTCTGGGCACCGTTTTCTTGCTGAGGGGCTGCTGTTGTCTGCTGATGACATCTGACATGGACAAGATATTCGTGACATTCAAGTGTGGCCGTCATGCTCAAGCCCCAGACAGCGTCTTACCTGCCTCCTCATCCTTGCTTGCATTACAAGGAATAGTTGGTTCAACCCAGTAGAGCATGAAAAGTGCAGTTAAAATAGAGCGTGTATAGAAGGGAGCAAGTGAGATTTGAAATTTGTGTTACATACAGATGGGCCTAACTCCAGGTACTGAAAATCTGATGCTTTTAAGGAAGGTACTGATTGCCAATCTTCTGAAAAATCAGACCCTTCGTAGCCTTTTAGAAAAGACCCAAAATGTAAGCTACTTTCCTACTGCCTTCTCTCTAAACATGATGTGTTTCTTCTACCCTACCGATTGAATAAGCTGAACTTGCACAAGTTGAATATGATTGAGAGAATAAGGCCTAACTGAGTGTTCCTTGTTTACAAGTTAACTTGGAAATACCATAAAATATATATCTTTGATTATTTTTTTTCTTTTTTTTTTTTCAGATAACCACTATTACATTCAAAGGGAGAGGTATAAATGGAAAGCAAAGCTCCCATGGAGCATTCTGCCTCCAGAAGCAGTTCCAACACTGGACGGAAAGTGGCATTGCAAGACAGAATTGGGCCATTTGGTAGACCAGTAGAGTTTCTCCTGTAGCTGGGCAAGGCCAAATATATACTTCTGCACCTCTGCTTGACCACGTACTTCAGGTCATGAGTTACAACCATTACACCTACGCACCCACACGTGACATTCCCAGAGTGGTACCTGCTGTTTTCCACTGACCCACATCTTTGTATCCAGTGTCTTTTTTTTTTAACCCCGTTGTTCATAGTCTAAGTCTGTTCCAGTTTAAAAACACTGCATTAATGAGATATGAGACTAAGACTAGCGAGAACATTAAACTTATATTTAAAAATTGATTTTGCCTGGAATTATAAATATCTAGTGCATTAACCAAAGTACCACAAATTTAACTGTTATCTTTTGTGTGTAATGATATGACTTTGAATTTGCTTTTTAAGAAATACTCATCATGAATACAAAATGTTCATCTTCAAACATAATCACAAAAAGATCCATTATTTCAGTATGTTTTCTGTCTTTCAGCTATGCTTTCTGATTATTTTTAATGCTTAATCCATCATTTTGTGACCTTCACCATGGGAAAGGTAAATGTAAATCTTTCCAATAGCAAAGAAACAAATGGAATGAAAAAGAAAACTGTTTTGTTTCGACAGAAATGCTAAAAATTAAAACATAAAATGCAAGGGTAAAGCTCTGCTCTTCAGAGGACTGTCTGCAGACTTCATAGTAATTATTCATTTTATATGCTTATATTTGAGGATAGGTAAACAAGATCACCTTCAGATTTTTAAACTGTGTCAAGGGAAAGGTTGCAAACCTACATGAAACTTGTGATTTATTGTTTTTTCTACATCCTTAACCTAATGTTTATCTTTTTGTAATGCAAGCAGAAGCAGTTCATTGCCAGGGTGGGAGGAGGGAGCAGCAAAGACCCTTGATCATTTCAACAATCCACCTCAACAGTCTCAACAAGATGAGGCACTACTCCATTTTGCTATGTTCTTTTGCCTTCATACTGCCTTCAGTAATTGTGTTTCTTGCTGCTTTTTCTCCCTCCTCCCCACTTTGCAAGGTGAGAAATGGCATCCAGGAAATGCGACATAGTGTTTTTAGTTATGAATATATTGTTAGCAGAGTTCATCTGGTTGCGGGACTTCTAAATCACTGAGTGGCTTGGCCACTGCACGGTCAAGAGGCACGCCTCTACCATTTGCACAGCTTTGTTGCAACAGAAGCGGTAAAACATGCACATGGTTTTCAGACTAAAGCTCCTGTCGTCTTTGGTGTGAGCTGGATACTGGTTTTTCAGCACTAACCTTGGCCGATCGGCGTTAGAAAGGATACGGTCCCCACACTCATACTCGAGTCATTAGTGATGGTGAGTGCCACTTGAAAGCGATGCTGCGTCAACATTGCTGTGTTAGTAATAGTTGTTGCCTCAGTTAGATGATACTTTCTAAATTGTTTCTAATTGGATATTATTTGTTTTCTGTACATGTGAAAAAGGAGAAATGATATGATTTTTCAGATAAAATCTAAGATGGCACAACTTTTTTGGTTTTGGACCTGTCAGAAATGTTTCCTTCTGGCTTTGATTTAATGTTTATAAGTGTGGTTCCTTTGCCAGTCAGTACCTGTGTTGGTCTCTGACAGGGATGCGGAAGGAGTGTGACCATTGTCCCGTTTACTCACAGCGGACTTATTTCACTGAAACAGCCTCAATTACAGAGGAGATCGTTCTAACTTTGTGCTTAGCTTTGTAGAGCACTCAGGGAATCATACCAGACCTTAAAAGTAAATAAGGAATTAGTCATTATTCCTGTTATGCTTGATTTTGTTCTTATCTTCAATTTATTGAATTAATAGCAGTTATTCCAAATAAGGAAACTGATAGAAAACCAGTAAAAGTGAGAAGCCTGTTTTTGTGTGTGTGTGTGTTTGAGTGGCATTAATATATAACAAGGGACAAGTTTCTCAGCAAGCTTGCTCTATAAAAGGAATTCTCTTTGACTAACAGGAATAACTTCATTTAGTTTTAGATGTGTGAAGATGCTAATGTCTCAGATGAAATTCCCTCAGACTAGTGTACTCGGCTAACACTGAATTCAAGCTGAGAGTACGTAATATAAATATTAGTGTCTAACATGAGACTAAAGAAATTGCATCACGAAAGTCAACAGAGTGTTGTCACTGAAGTTTAAATGGTGTGCATTTCTTTTGAAGCTAGGGAAAACAAGAAAAAAGTTGCAGCAGTAGTTGGATAGTGTCCATCGTTTCTAACGTCCTTACAGAAATGTTCGTTCTGATATTCCCAGACGACAGAACACGGCCTCTGTGGAAGCTCATGTCATGAGTAATGTTACAGAATGCTTTCTAGTACCTGTTCCCCGATTCTTACACTTTCTCATTTTAGCATGTTAATGTGATTGGATGGAGAAAATTCAATATCTATATATTTTCAAAAGTCTCTGCTTAATGTAATAAGTGGGCTTTGTTTTATGTAATTTATTTTTTACATCACCCTAAAATGTCAGTTGCCATAACAGCAAATGCCACTTTAAGTATCTATTTCTTTAATTAATTTGCTTTTCATTCTCTGGATATACACCACCTCTCTTTTTCCTCTGAAGACTGTCACAGGTGGAAATGAGATGACATTGTGGTTTGTCTCAGGTGGAAATTAGATGATATCATGGTTTTTACCACTCATATGGATTCAGAGTAGGAGTTAATCACTCTCATATCATCTCTGAAATAACAGTAGGAAATTTGAAAGTCAAAATTAGTTATGTATTAATAAAATTAAAAGAGAGAAGGCGGGGGGAGGAGAGCTAGGTTGAAACAAGTATTTTATGACACTTCGCTGAGTAGCTAGTAATCTGAAAGAGGAGGAAAACAAGAAATCGGGAAAGTGTCAAATAGAGACTTCAGATAGAAAATTAGAATAGCCACAACTGTTGTAGCCTGGTGGGAAAAAAAAAAAAAAAAACAAAACATTTAAGCACTTAGACTACAAATCAATTTTCCACCTACACAGTTAGTTAGGTATGTAGAGTTCTGCTACTTCCTATACTCAGTATTTTCCCCATTTGTTGAAGCTAAATATCTTGTAATGTAGGAAGGTCTAGCTGAAAATTATTTGAATTAATCTGGTTTAGCTCACATGGAATTATATTAGGTGTGCTTACAGAGGCATTAATAGTATCTCAGCTGTTAGAGAAATAACTTTTCAAATTTTACATGTTTCATCTTCATTTGCCATGCTACTGTCTCCAGTATCAGTCTCCTATATTCAACAATTTTCAAATGATAAATAGAATTGGGATACCTTAATTAGACTTTTCTATAACTGAGATTTTTAAGAGGATGATCCAGTCGGTGGTTTTGAACTACCTAGTATACCAAGAGCGCTGTGTCTGGCACAAGAGTTTTTGTACAGAACTGTGGTCTGTGATGGTCTACATTTTAGATAACAATCTAGTGATATTAAGCACTCTCTGGGCAGTAGGACTCTTCAGCTGCAAGTGGCTGAATAAGGCACCAAATTTTGATAGATGCTTTCCATGTTTAGCCAGATGCTTACAAATTAGGGCAGGTGATGCTCAGTGTTATCTCTGTAAGCTTGTTTTGGATCAGGGCCTTTAGTCTACATATCCCGTGTTTGTGAATATGTAAGCTTCATGGGAAACATGGGTTCTTGCACGTCATCTCACAAATAGGCTCTTCCTGAAATACATTTAATGGCTCATATTTCTTGTGTCTGAAATAGCAGATGGTCAGTTTAATCTTAGCCATATGATGGGTCTTTCTGGTTGTACCCGCAAAAGCAGCAACCTCTTTTTTTGTTTCCAGAGATGTAAGCAGGATAGAACAACTCACACTTCCAGTAACTGTGACAATTCAATAACATTTGCGTGGAAAGAAGTTGTGTATTATGAAAAGTACATTAAATGCAAAAACCTCTTAGAGCTACTGAGGGCTTGTTTTCACAGGAGAGTAAATACCGGGCCATATTCACCTCTTCCTATCATTTGTGATTTTACATACCCGCCGTGTATCATGCCTCAGTCGTCTCCTTTCCAGGATGATGATTCTTCGCTTACTTAGTTTAACTTAATATGAAGTCATATATCACTCTTCTCACAATCTGTATCACTAGACTCCATGCTGTAGGGAGTCTTCTTCACGTGGACCGAGCTGATGCAGAACAGAAGCTCAAATTCATTAGCGTTACAGGGGCTAAAAGAAGAATCACGTCATTTTGAGGCACTTAATAAAAATACCTAGCTCTTGTCCCTCTCCTGTGTTCTACCAAGAGCTCCGGGTTATGAACCCACACTTGCAGAATATCAAGTAGTGTACCTTCAGCTGTTTTTAAAAAAAAATGCTGGCAGGGACTCAAGTCAAAAGTACATTTATTTAATCTTGTCAGCATTCATTTACAATCCAGCATTTAAAGAAGACAAGATTAAAATCATTTTCCCCCACTGCACAAAGCACCAGATAAAAGAATCTTTTCAGTAATAGTATTTCATTTTGAGTTTCACCAGTCCATTTAGTTTTGATATTACAAGAAGCCTATTAGCTTTATATCCTTGTGCTGAATGTTGATGGATTCTGACAGCTGTCACTGAGAAACTGAAAGAGACGAGATTTTCAAGTTGAATACAGATTTTATTGAATAAAGGTGAAATTTACTTCACCCATATAAATCATAAGAATCAAGCTATGGATGGATGAAGTGTGGATGGCATGAAGTACATGCCCTTGTCTCTACATCTGGTCTACCCCATATTATGTCACAGTCACTCCACGTTGCCGGAGAGATAAGCCCAAAGCAGGTACTTGCATGTTCAGGTGGGGGCCGTATGAGGCTTCAGTAACCCTCAGCAGGTCTGGTCTCCTCTTCTCATACTAGACAAGTCATCTGGAAAATGTAATGATTTTGTAATGATCAAGGGATGCGACAGTAACAGAACCTAATTCCCAACAACTTATTGAAGTATTTTATGTAGTGTGAAGGGCTCCTCTGGACTTTCTGTTATCCTTGTAATCACCCTCATGGACTACAGAAATAACAAAAAGAAACCTATTTGTTATCTCTCATGTATGTTCTGGAGATGGCATGCTTCCATTATTGACCAGTAATTCATTCACCTGAATTCACTGTTGTCTAAAGAACTGCCTTTTTTTTATTTTTTTAATTACATTTATTTGGCACTAAAGAAGAATTTACAAAACCTGATCCTTCTATTGATTTTTTTTTTTTTTTTTTTTTTTTTTTTACGATGATGATCTCAGATGAGATATCAGAATTCTTGGCTTTATTCTGTTTCCCATTACCTTAACACCCTATGAGAACATGTTTTGTCTCTAGCAGCGGAATGTTTGGCATTATTGATTAATCTATTGTATATTATTCTAATTCATTTTTTAGCTGAGTTAGCATGGTATTTGTGTGTGATTTTGATGAATTAAAGTAGTTTTCAAATATTACTTGCAAACCAAGCATCCCTGAGTTCTGGAGGGCCAGATGTTGGAAAAAGAAGCTGTAGTGCAGTTCATAGGCATGAGTGTTCACATTTTTATAGGCCGATAGGAATGAATAATTTTCAGTGACCTTGCAAAGGAGGTACATAGGCTGGTGGAGAGATGGGTCTGGGTAACTTGTTTGAAGCTAGTTCATTTATGAATTCAGCAGTTGCAGACTGAGTTATTTAGTAGGATATTGCAATGCTACATCTTTTTGGTGCTTTACCATGGAATCCCAAGCATATTTTATTTGAATTTTATGTTTCAGTAGTTGTTTTACTGCAAAGGACAGTATATCAGTAAACAATACAGTCAAATACTTAATAGCATGGCATTTTAAAAAGTAAAACGAGTTTCTTTGTATTCTCTGTATAAATATGTTTTCAAAAGGATTTTCTATGGTTCACCTTCATTACATTCTGTTTGGCTCATGCCTTTCAAGGCAACAGTTCAGTTCCTGCAGGGCTACTTTTAAAAGGCTGTCATTATTTAGAATGGATCATTTAATTAAGCTACCACAGGGTCTGTAAGTAAAATTAATCAGTGTAGGGTATATTGCTTGTATGAGTCACAATTACTAGGCAAATAGGTTACTGCCCAATAGAGTTGCTGTAATCCAACTGTACATAGCCTCGTAGAATTTAGGGACAAGCTTTGTTTACTCTTAATTATACCTAATGCCATTTACTTCAGCTAGGCTGTAGCCTTTGTTGCTACTAATTAATTTATGTAGTTGGTAAAATACTTTATTTTAATACCAGTGTGTGACACTATCTGAGATGAAACTGCCTGTCCTACGACTGGAGGGAATAATTACAGAGAAAATATATCAATTAAAATGAGCTTTATTAAACTATATTTGTATCATGAACACGGTTACCAAAACCTCCAAAGATCTGATCTGTATTCTTTGCCTTGGGGCACTTACTTAATAAAAACTTAATAGAACATCTTCAGCGACTCATACATTATGTAGCAATTGAATCATCAGGAAAACAAAGGATATTGATCCTTCATGTCATGTTCTAAAACCAGATATTTGGAGGACAGATTCTAAAAAAATATTATGCCTCATTTGATATGGTAAAATCAGATTTGTTATCCTGACATAAAGAAAAACTGATATATAGTCAGACAAATAGAAAGGATGTTCCAGCAGTTAATGTGCTAACCTGAGCTGTAGTAGACCAGAACTCAGTTTAGCTGCAGTTTCAAGAGTAGCTAGAGAGGTTCTCTAAGGTAATTCAATATTATAGTGCTAATTTTAATATAGCAAATAATACAACCTCAAGATGCAAAGTACTGGCAGAGTATAAATTCATGCTACCAATGCAACTTTTTTCCAAAATATGTGAAATATGACTTTGAGCTGTCAGAAAACTTGCTGCTTCTGTTCTTTAACTGGATTTCCTACAGCAGCCCACAGGACTTTTCTCCTGTCTCACCTTATGCCCTATGCGCAGAGGTTTTGATTTCTGGATGTCTTCTTTATAAATCCATACTCTTCCAGTTGGATACTTGAATTGGACCTCTGTGGAGAAGTCTGCACAGCCTCCTCTCAGTAACATGGCCTGGATGACAGCAACTGATCTGAGAGGAACGTAAGTGTAACCACTGCAAGTGAGTAGAAGACCCAAAATTGCTCTGTGAGTGTGTTTACCCCCAAACTGATAATGCTATGGGGAGAATAACAATGACAAAGTTTGCTCATGATGACAACCAACCAGATTAATCAGTAACCAGGGGGGTTACCAAGAGGCTCTTGAAAACAGGTGACAGCTTGAAAAGAAGCATGAAAAGTTGGGATTGAAGGCGAGAGATCTTAGAGTGACAAGAGAATGACAGATTAGCAGTCAAGCCATGTTTGACCCTACCAAGAGTCACTTCATGGGCATTGCCACCTCTGCCTAGGCATGAGAGCTGTTGCCCCACGAGATGCCAGAAGTAGCCTACAGACTGACAGCCCAGGATGAAATAAACGGGGACCAACGTTATCAGGTGTGTGCATGGGAACTCATGGGGTGCTGTCTCAGCAGGGCACAATCAGCAGACTTCAGGAAGAAGCGCAAGTACACATAAAGCCGGAGCACCCACACCTTCAGCAGGATAGGCGTGCAGACGGGGGGGAATGAGCGCTCCCAGAAAAGTTGGTAGCTGTGCTTGTAACCCACATGGCTTGCAAGAGAGGGGGTTGTGCACATTGCTGTGTGAATGTGTGCGTGTGTGTAACTACAACGTTTTGGGATTACAGAAGTGGGTTTAGATGTTTTTAGGTGTTTATTGATTTTTTTTTTTTTTTTTTTTTACACATTTACTGTGGTTTATCTGTTGTATTCCTGATACTGATCCTGGGTGTGTAGTTCAGTGGTTGCCAGTTAGTCACCCGTCCTTACAAAATGGATAAATGACTTCAATCCTGATTTGATCCAAGCCCCTTGAGTTGAGTAGTTTTCCCCCTCAGCAGACCTCTGCACTAGATTTGCCCTCCACCAGCACGTTGCTCCCATCGCTGCCCCAACATTGTGCACAGGAATGGCAGCGCAGCATCACCGCTTAGCCTGTTCCAGGGCTGGAGACATGGTCAGCTTGTGAGCCAAAGGGAGCTGAGAACACACGGCCAGTGCTGAAGATGAAGATGGTGCTGACGTCTTTGGGGAAGTTCATACGAACAACCAGGCCACCCAGGCTGTCACCTCTTGAGTGAGTTTAAGACCAAAGTTTCCTGAAAGGTATAGTAACATCCTGAATAGCCATGACTCTCAAATCCCGGGCAGACTGGCAACCGAGTGGTAAGTGTTAAGACTGTCAATATCAAATGAACGTATCAGTGTTCTCAACAGTCTCATATTGGTTGTCTTCTGCATTAGGAAAGGATTGAGCTCAGCTCTGTGAGTGTCACCTGCTCTACCCAAAAATTATCCTATCATTGGCAATCTATGCATGCTTGCTGCAGAAACCAGCAAGCTTATCCAGCAAACCCAGCTGCTGAACAGAATGGTCAGATAGTTTATTTTAGTAGATTTAAGAATTTCAGCAATGTAGTGATTGACTGAAAATCACACCTAGAACACATGCACTCAAATCAGGTCTCAAAATCAGGTCTCTTGAGGCTTGAACTACTGTCCTAACTGCTGAATGATGTTTTTCTTCCATTTCTCTTATATCAGTATAGGAGAGTAGCAACATAGAGGGACGCTGTACTACTTGGAATAGGAGCAATATGTACAGGCTAGTGAGGGATGCTACACATCAGGGCAGCAGACCCAAACTGGCCAAAGGGGTATTCCATACCATGTGACATCATGTCCAGTATATAAACTGGGGGGAGCTGGCTGGACAGGAGCGGATTGCTGCTTAGGGACTGGATCGCTGCTCAGGGACTGGCTGCGCATCGGTTGGTGAGTGGTGAGCAACTGCACTGTGCATCACTTGTCTTTCTTGGATTATATTTCACTCTCTTTTTGTTATCTTCCTTATTATTATTATTATTGTTGTTATTATTATTAATCTATTTTCTTTCAATTATTAAACTGTTCTTATCTCAGCCCAAGAGTTTTGTTTTTGATTCTCCTCCCCATCCCACCGGGACGGGGAGGAGTGAGCTAGAGGCTGCGTGGTGCTTAGTTACTGCCTGGGGTTAAACCATGACAGCAGGTAATTAGGGAATTAAGATTACAAACCTGAAGAGCTTAATGTGCTGGGTTTATGCAGCTATATTTGAGAACCGCTTTGTGTATTTGAATACTATGGGACAAAAGCATAAATTAACAAGGTACCATTCAAACTTCACTACGAATTTCTTTGAGTTTGAAAGTTAGCATCAGCCTCTGGATATTGTGCATGCGTTTATCCTATAACTGATAATGTTTAGTTCTGTGTGTCACATCTTTTCTTGTGAGAGTGTGAAGCCCCTAGGCTTTTGGTTAATAAAGGCTTGTATGCTGGAGTGAAAAATGATAACATGGTAAGAATCCTTCAGACTCAATCATCTAAAATTTGCAAGCTCAGCAAAGAAAATCTGTTCAGATGTCTGGGATTCACATAACTGTGTGAACCATGGTGAAAACAAATACGTGTTTTGACAGTTCAAAATAGATACTAGATTTTACACAATTTATGGCTACGAAGCAGCTTCAGAATGTTTCAGCAATGTCTGGTAAGTGCTTGCTTTTGCTTTCCAGTTTTAATGATTTATCATTTGCCATGCTTTTCTGAATTCTGAATCGTGCCAAAGAAAAACCTTCATGGTTTAGATCTTATTGGCGTTGGGACTAGCCAAATGTCAGTAATTACAGCTAGAGGTTAAAAATTAAAACAGCTGATTTGTCAATGAAGGTTTCTGATAAATCAAATGGGCTCATCCTGATGTATGAAATTCCAAGTGGCTTTTCTGACAGGCCTGCATAAACTTTAACTGATACCTTAGAAACATACACTAAATTTTTTCTCCTTTTTATTGCAACTGGTATGTCATACAAATTGATAAAATTCAAAATGGATATCTACAATACAGAGTATTTTCAGGAAATAATTCATTTTTATGCGTAGAGTAAAAGTCAAGAAATTTTGTGGTGATGTTTTCTAAAACTACATTTTTGTTAGCATTATGTGAGGTGCTTCAATCTTCTGACTAGGGATTTATCACAAAATAACAGTATACTTAGGGGAAAAGTGACATATTACATAGGAAGCAAAAGCTTGTACTTACAACAAGTAAACAAATCGTTCATTTGTTAGAATTTCATTGATTTTTAGTTGTAATTGACTGAAAATGCTGTATATGACTAAGAGAAAATATCCATTTTATTTGACAACTTACATTTTTAGCCCCTACACTATTTACGGAGAAAGCATCTGTTGTTTTTACAGTATTACTATATTTGGGGACGTTACACCATTCACATCAATAGTATTTTTGGTTTCCTATAGTGCTTTACATCTCAGGGAATCCAGAAGTCCTTTACAATTATTTATAATATTTACTTAATCAAACAAATAGTTTACAGTGGATTTTAAGAAGATGTATTTCAAAAAGATTAGCAGCTAATTCTACCTAAAAACAGTTGGCTACCTAAAGCCACTACTGAATTTAAAAAATCATTTTAAAGAGTACATAAAATACCATTTATTTTCTCTTACTCTGCTCAAGTATTTTGCTGGAATTACAACAGTTTTTAAATCTAGTTTTTAACAGTTTCCATAAAATGTTTTTGTGTCTTTAGAAGTTTGTATGTACACCTGTGGTGGATGTAGAAGGCATCCATGCTTCACTGGCGACAACACTCATCTGGAAGTATTGGACAGCTTGCTTGGCAGTGCTGGAAGGCATGGCTGGGTACTCCACCCTGCAGCCACAACCCGGTCATGGTGCTCTGTGCACGCTCCTACGCTTTATTTTGACTCAGCTCCTGAGGCCTCGTGGCACAATGCCATGTTTTGTGGCCTTAATCGAGTCTCAGCACAGGGTAATCAGGTATACACTATCCATGGGCTAATATCAATTCAGGAAGCCAAACCTTAATATGTGTCCTTTTTTTACCATGGAAGTAGTATCCTGTTGGTGAAAACCCCAACGAGCAATGTGGTAGTGTAGATCACTGAACCAAAACAAGCCTTAAAACCCCATGGGTAAAGTATTCTTTAAGAGATTCAGTTATGAAATAGGTTTAAAAAGAATAATATAAATTCAGATTTCTGCTAGAAAAAGACGAAAAGTGTAAGTAGCACTCATATTTAGAGGATACTTTTAATATATTGATCATATGTATTCCTGCTCCTCATGTGTCTGGGTTTTAACAAATTCCTCATGCCAAGCAAAGTTTTGAACCTGGAAAAGAAGAAAGTCCTAGAAATGCCTTAAAATTAAGGACTGAGGATTTCACAACAAAAGACACTTTCAAATCTAGCCCTTTTTGTCCTGTTTTATTAGCAGGCTTGAGCTTTTCCTGGCTCAGTTAGAAAACTTGTGAATCCCAATTCTGTGCTTATAAATATGTACTTATCTGAATGGGGAATTTTGTGTTCAACATACTGTTAGATTCCCATATCAGAACTGGATATTGAGTGAGAACACCCCAAGCTATTTTTTGATCTGACCTTACGATTTTTCTATATGGTGCACTGCTCGATGCCTAAAAGTAATTTTGCTATGTGTTTCAATAGCTTTATTTTTTAAAACCAAAAAACTAATGAACAGACAAACCAAACCAAAAAAACCAACTGTTAAACTTTAAGTTTTCAGATAAATGATTCCATGCAATGATCTGTTATATCGTTTAGTGGATTTTTTCCTTCAGTGTTGAAATTCTTATCCCAGAATTTATTGAATTTAAATCAGAATTATCTAAAACTAGAACTCCAGTTATAGTGTTATATTGCATTTTCTTAGCTTCCGTATCTTATTGTTAGCTCATGTTCTACTTTGCTAGATTGAAAGATCTTCCTAAGTAGGGATTTATAGAACAGGTATCCTCTTTAACTTGAAGACTAACATGATTTCCAGAGTTCAGCCCATTCTTGAAACATGTTTCTGAAACCTCTTCAGTTTTCTTTTGCTCTTTCTGAAGTGCAGACAGCGGAAATGTACACAGCAGTTTTCTCATCAGTGCTGTACAGAGATGTCTTCTTACAGAACAATGTTTTGCTTGTATACCTGGAAAATATTAGGGTCACGGGGTCAGATTGGAAATTCACAGCAATTCTTTACAAAGGTATTCTTTTCTAAAATACCCTCTTTTAACTTGACAAGACTTACATGAATTTCCTGTCTTGCTTAAAATTAAATGTGCACTCATGCATTTCCCTAAAATGTGGAATAGATTTAGCAGCACAATAAAAAGCCCCCTGTTATCCCACCTTACCATCTTAGGCAGGGTTTTACACAGTGAGTGAAAGAACTGCGCTTTCAGGGCCATCAAAGAGAAATAGACTAGGAAAAGGTTGTGGAAGGAAAAAATGTTAAGTTAGGACCTCAAAGATGTGTTTTCTTGTTGTTTTCCTTTTCTGTCTCTATCGCTGTTCTTTTTCTTAGATCCAATTAGATCCAATAGCTGATTTCCAATAGCTTGAATGGCATTGTGTGCTCAACATCACTATGGAAATAAAATGAATCAAGAAAGTATTTTCTTCAGGCCAAAAAAAAATGGTCAGTATATTAGTTTTCCACTTAAATCACAAACCCAAATCAATTAGCTTCAACCAATTGCTGCAGGAGTCAAGACAGTTTTTCAGGCACAATCCACTTAATGTTATAGTAGCAGGTGTCACAACCTACAGCGAGAACTTAAACAGCTTTTAGTATATAAAAGCATACATAGTTTGACATTGGAAAATAATGTGTATTCCTGAGTCAACTCTCAGGTAGAACTAGAAGTGGTTGCAAGAAGGATAGGATTCATAGAAAGAAATGTATATACTTTAGACTATAGCGTAGGCTTTTGGTGTTCTAGAAAGACCGTTGAGATGATGTCCATGCTGAAATCAACTCTTGTGGGAGCAGAAAACCTAAAATTCCTCATGTAAGATTGAACTGCATACAGTTCTCAAGCAGTTCAAATGCAGTTGCTAAGTTAGGATTGTATTACATGACCAGCTCTGGGCATGTGCTTCCTGGAAGACACTGATCTGTATCCAGGCTGTGGGAAGAGCTAGAGACCACGTGCTGCTGCCCTCAGTGCTGTGGCTCACGCCATCAGACCCGTGATGCAGTGCAGTAGCAGAAAGGCTTGGGAGCTAGGCTGGAGTTTAGCCATTAACTGCTTTCAAAGTTTCCTCTTCGCTCCCTCTTGTATGTGTTCTGTGGCTCTTGATTATATGAAGGTCCTGATAGAATAAAGGAAGGTTGACCACCCTGTAATGGTCAGAACAAAGAAAGGGCTCCCCTTGTGTTCTCTGGTTTTGTTTTTTTATAAATTTCTTGATTGTTCATTAAAGCGTTTTTTCCAGTCATTTTCCATGACAGTACAATAAAGCATTTGTACAAATGTGCAGCATTCTGGCATTTAATAGATTGTATTGTATTACAATAAGGACGTTTAAAATTAAAAAGTGTATTTCAAATGATATCTAGTGCAACCTAGTGACATAGAAAATTTGTTTATATAGACTAAAAGGAAAATACAAATGTAGAAGGAACATTTAATTATACCATTCCAAAATTTAAAAAACCACAAATTCAGTGATCCTTCTGTAAGGTAATGTTACTCCTAAACTAATCATGGTTTACAACGTTAGAAGGTTCATATATTGTCAAAGAGTATGAACAGAATAGCTGGATGTTAAAAATCCTTATCATTTTGACATTTTTCAGCCAAGTTAGAATCTGAGAAATTCACAGAGTAACTGATTCTACTGTTATTTCACTTAAATGTGCATAGACAGATAGCTAGCTACATTATTCTTCCAAAAAGCTTGTCTGGCAAAAATTTGCTCTTGGTCTTCCTTCTTTTCCTTGGTACTGTTCCTTTTTCTTGCAATCTGTAATTCTGCAACCTAAAATACACACGTTTTAAGATGCATAAACTGCAGCGTAGAAGTATTTACGTGGTCAAATTGTATTTTTTCCTGTTTAAAGAATTAAGTATCTGATCAGTGTGGTTATCATCTTCTAGTTTCTCTGCTTAGTAATTGAAATTACAGGGTCACAGAATCCCTATAATAAAGAATACAATAAAAAAGCAAATCTGTTATAAGATTTAAGATGCTTTATTTACTTGGGGGAAAACTGACTAGCATTTTCCACTTAAGTATGAAATATCCATCAATGGTGCTATTTGCTTTTGTTAATTTGCTTATAGATTATGTTCTACTGCCGCGGAATTCAGAAGAAAATTGACACAGAATTCTTTGGGCATCAGTCTCCAAATGATCTTTCACCTTTAACGGTAAGGTAGCTGGAAGAGGATTATCTTCACTAACATTTTCTCACACTCAGGAATTAGTTCAGGTTGAAGAAGCCTGTATATTCGCAGTTATGAAAGGACCATTCTGATAATCTAATGGGACTCCTTAGCATAGTCCAACAATTTCTTCATCATATCAGTAGCAGGTGGCTGAGCTATGACATTATTTCAAGTACTTATCTAATGTGTGTGATGAAAAAGAGAGAATCTATTGAAATCTTCTGAATAAACCAAAATATACAGTAGTAAATCCTGTCTTTTTCATGAATACTTTAGTCCCATGTCCAAATTGTTTGGAGCATCCCACAGACACTCAAAAGTCCTGTAGCATCAAGGTAGTTTAACATCGCAGGACTTTGCCCTGAAAGATTTGTTGATGTATATAATTTCTAGGTCCAGTAGTTTGTACCCTGGAAATAAAAATGTCCATAAGATACTGCTTGGGCTTTTGGTAGGGTGTTTTGTCAATTTGGTGAGAAACGGCTAATTTCTGATGGCCTGCCAGAAGGCTATCCAAGATTGCACAAAGTGACTGTAAGGTCAAATACGGAGGTAGAGTAAACAAAGAAGAAAAAAAAAATCCCTCAACAATGAGAAGTGTCCAAATAAAAGAAGATGATTAAGGTCATAAATCAGACATCACCATTGCCCTTAAGTCAGCAACTGTCAAAAAGATTTTCCTATGCCAGAAACATGCTCTGCATTTGTCAGTGCCCTCCACGTGTGAGCCAAATACATCTCAGGGAAAGGAGCAACCAGAAGCCTGAGAGACTCCAAGAGGAAGCCATGAGAAACAAGGTACAATTTTCCTCGTGGAACTTCCCGAGAATAGTTATCTTAAAGCTATCCACTTAGGACTGGCTGCAACTTCCCTAATAAAAATTGTTTTCTTATTTTAAATAATAATTTGATGCACTGATTTGTTATGTATGTCCGGAATCACCCCATTAAATGGAATTTTCTGTCAATTTAGGAGCAGTAGAGCATTGTCAAAGAGTTACCCTTCCTGTCACTGATAAAAAGAACAGGGAAAGGTAAGTATAGGTGGGGTGCACCATATTTCTGTCTTCTAGAAAATGGAAATCCTTAGCATAATTTGTCCCAAGGGAACACAGAACAACATTTGTGGCTCTTTAGGTCTGTGTTGGGATATAGAGTGATGGACAGCCATAGCTATCTTTATTTTAATTTGCCTTTCCTGTGTAGGGGTGCACCTTTCCTGCTGCTTACAGCTACAAATTAGCTGAAAAAATGCCATTGAGAAGAATGAATCATTGGATCAGAAATATAGTACAAGTCATTTAGCAAAATCATGGTGATTTTTTTTGGCCAACCGGGAATCATAAAGTGGGTTATAGGAACAGCAACTTTCCTGTGAAAAGCTTGGAGGCATTATGTTACCGCTGCAAGCCTCATCTCGCTTCTTTAAGTAGCTCTCTTGCAATATACTGCCCATTACTGCTTTTGCAACGTGCTGCTTCCAGTCCCATTCTCCCGTTAATCTTTTCCTTCAGAGTTTTTAATGCATGTATGAGGGTGTCAAGTTAGAGGCTGCTGCTTGCTGGCTGTCATCTGAATGAGCTTCACAGATCATTCCTTTTCTTCGCAGCCGAAGATCTGTGAGAAGATTCAAGCGACTACTGACATCCTTTCAATTTGCCTTAGTCTCAACAGGGTTTTCTCTTGTTGCTTCTTAAGTTCAGCAGAGCAAGGAAAGAATGGGAAGCACACTGTGCACTTGAAGTCACAAGACATGTGGAAGGGAGGAGAGGAAAATTGTAGGAAGCACACTTCAGAGACATTGGTACAACACAAGAGAGAGACATCCAAATGTTTAAAACGTATGTAACTGGTGAGATACTGCTGCCCTGTTGTGTCTTTCTCCTCATAGCAGTTATGTTCTTTTTATCCACAATGCCTTTGAAGCACTGACTGTCCTCCAGCTGACCAGTCTACTATGCTATCTTCATTGAAGTCTTGACTATAACTACAACTCAAGTTTTGCTAGAGTACTGTGGAACTGGAAGCAAGCGTCTAGCCTTTATTTTTAGATACTAGGAGCAGGGCAGCTTGTAAGCTGATGAGTAGAATCAAATCTTCTGCAAGAATACATTACAGGAGAAGCCTGCATTTTTTTCCCCCTAGTTACTTACGTTCTTTTTCTTATAATCTTGCTTCTTTCCAGATAGAAATTTCACTACTGGAAGTCAAAGATAATATCCAGAATGCATAATTTTGCCATTTAAAGAAGATTCCTAAAATAACCTTTCTAACATTATTGAAAGACAAGGACTTATTTTATATCTGCTGTAATCCTATTGACTTCTTTTTATTCACATACATTTTCCTCATAATGTTGAATTCACTTTGGAAACATATTTTTCCCAAATGTAAGTGAAGGCAACTTCACCAAAATTGGCCATCAAGAAGTTATGAGTAATTTGCACTAAAATATAATGTATCTCTGAATCAATGCCCTTGAGATATTTGGAAAGATTATTATCACCTTCAGTGTGTTTGGGCCAGGCCCTTTCTCGGTAACTGAAGGTAAATCTCTGAGTTTTCATGTCACTTCACTGCAGTAACGAACAAAATCCTCTCCCTTACTGCGTAGGAGCCTCCCATTATAACAGTATGGAGCAGTCAGGCAGGATATGGTAACGTAACTTACTAGCCTTTGAGTTCAGCAATCATTTATTTATTAAGCTGTGAGTATTTACAGAAGCTGTATCTGATTTATATAAATCTCCAAATGTACACTCCTTTATGAGATTTTTCTGGTTGTAAATTCCATATTCCTCTCATTGTGTTTTCATTTTTAATTTACTACATTCCCCCAAAGGCTTTCGTTTAACTAGTTTGCTTGTTGTAAATTCAGCAGTGATATTCTTTAAATAAACAGAAGCACAGAACATAATTTCCTGGTAACACTGTTTAGAAAATGGATCAGAATAAGGCCCCAAAGCTATTCTGATGATGAATTAATTATAAGATTCCAGGAAAAAACACAACATTGACATTTTACAAGTTTTGGCATGCAGCCTTGTATAATGGTGCACACTTAATAAAGTTGTTTTGATGCTTATAGTATGAATAAAGACTTAACTCTCTAAGAATCAAAAAGTATTTTGGCATAATGTAAACTTAAATGGTAACCTCCTATACTTATTTCTCCATTTAAGTTATGGAAATCTATCTTTATTATGCAAACAGAACAAAAGAGCGGATCTGAAAATGCTGAGCCCATGTTAAAATATCTTGACTGGCCGTTTTTCTTGTGTATCAACTTTCAGCAGCTTTTGCTTTAACGGTAAAAGTTTTCTGGTCTTTTATCATTAGAATGATCAAGGAAAAAATCATATAGTAGTACATGGTTTTCCTCATGCTATTCAGTAACAGTTCCTTTTCTGCTTTACATTTATGCATTTTCAAGTAGTCTATCTGTCGTACTCGTACACTTCTGTGTCTTCAGCTGAGCAACTCTCCAGTATTTAAAACTCTCAAAATTCCTGTAAAACCAAGGTACGGTATCCCTGTTTTGCAGTTTGGGAACCGAGACAAATATACCCAAACCTGAAATACACGTAGGAATGCAATTCTCATTGCAATTAATAGAAATCACATCTCTAATACACCTTTCGGTATTTCATCTGAAGAAATCGAGGTGCTGTGACAGCTCTTGGCAGGAAGGACAACAAAAAATGCAGATGAGAACTGCGTGTAATGAAAGCAAAGCCCTTTAGCACTTCTAAAATTTTTACTAGCTGCTTAAGTTCTTTTGAGAAATTTTCAACGCTAAAGATGCAGATCCTCAAACACGTTTCTTAAACGTCTGCCTTCATGCTCTTCACTGTAGGAAAATTACTTGAACATAATACTGAAAAAGTTAAGTTCCTAGTCCTATTTTCAGAATGCTTGTACTGGGAACTCGTGCGTTCTGTGCAGGCACACGCAGGCACCTCACTCCTTCCGTGCGCCCTTCCCTCCCTGACTGGGGAGCTCTGACCGCTGCCCCCCCCGGCGGCGCCATCTTGTGGAGCCATTGCCCGCGGACGTGCTGGTCACGTACCCGCTTCTCCCCTCGAGGGGCGCCGGGGCCAATCAGAATGTCCCACGTCGCGGAGCCGGGACGGGGCAGGGGCGGCAGGTGGGGCCGGCAGGGCGGGACGGCGCCTCCCTCAGCCGCCCGTTGCCGCCGCCGCCGCCTTCGCCTTGGCGGGCCGAGTGCGCTTTGTCTGTGGGCTTTGAGCTCGGGGGATGGGTAACGTGTTGAAACGACCCGTCTGCAGAGGGCCCGGGTGAATAGAAAGGTTGGGTTCTGTCAGCAGCTTTCTTGTGTCATTCTCCTCCCCAGGGTCCCCAAATAACCTGCCCTTCCCCACAGTGCTGGGTGACAGGATCTTCGGAGGCTCTCGACAGTTTGAGGAACTCTGTAATGATGCCCGTTAGGAAAATTTGAGCATGAGGTTGTGACCGAAGATAAACCTGACCTGCGGTTGCTGAGGAAGCAAGCTGAAATTTAGGATGCAGTTGCTGTGATCTTCTGTTTGCTTTCTTTCTCCTTTGTCTGAAGAGAGCGAGATGGAGCAGTCGCAGCTATTTTTGCCACCTTTGTTAGTGCAGGAAACATTTCCCAAGCTTCCTCAAGTTGTAGGAGCTATACAGGTTCATTAATGTTACACTTTGTGTAACTTAATTAGCTCTTTTGAGAGCGGGAACGTAGTACACCAGGAAGATTGCTGCGATACGCTGCAGTCAGTTATCGTGTTAATTTGTTTAATCCTAGCTTGGTTGTCTGTGTGTGATTTGTGTGGTCTGTAGCCTAAAAATCTTGACCGTACGTGGATTGTCAGAGAAATCCCGGCCTCATTAAAGTCTTTGTGAGATAAGGGAGCTGAGTCATTTGAGTGTGACTGCGTAACACCTGTATGATCCTTACTCACATTCAGCACCATAGGAAAGGGGGCTTTATAGCAGCTCAATATTCTGGTGTTTCTGCATCTAGCCCTCACAAAGGAAGCACCATAGACTGTGAGTAATAAAAATGAATTTTCTAAATTGTTTAATAATCTCATAAGATCCAAATGATGTTGCGACAAGGGTTTTAATTAGTTCTTGTTCTAATTTGTCTGCTTTTCCTGACTCCGATGTTACTTAGCCTTGGAAATGACCTTCGTTCTGATGATACTGATTTTCAGTCCCAATGCTTCCTGTACAAAGCCAAAATATTACATTATATATTGAGTTATTACACAAATTATCTGGTCAAAGCGCCTCCTTCCCGAGAAGGACATAGATTATGGTAGCCTGTGCGGGAATTAATGATTGCATTTTCATATTCTTCTTGGACGCTGGATAACTTGGACTGTTACTTAAGTTAGATTAGTAGAAACTCACATAGGCCAAGGATGCAGATGTCTGCCTTCTTGGCAATGGGCTGTTTATAATTGTCTCAGAGTTCACTGTGAGTCTCTGAAGTTCTTTTTACCCACGTTATCTGCAGGACAGCTTGGCAGGAACTGAGTATTTGGCTTCAAAATCTGAGTCAGTAATACTATGTTAATTGCAGGTTTTTCTGATGAATGTGTTAGATACAATGTTTCACAGCCATGCTATTGTGGTTTTGATGATGCTGTAAATAAGAACTAAATAGCACATTCACACAGCAAAAATTCTCTGAGCCACAGTCAATCCTCCAAGAAGCAAATATAAGAAATTGAGATTGAATTAGTATGAAACATCATACAAACAATCCCTTATTACAATTGTACTCCTGTTAAATTCTCATTCAGTTTGTAATATTTTTCTGTCCAAAGGGGGTTGAATCCAACTGTTCTATCACCATTTCAAGCATTTATTCCAGTGGGGGTTGCATAAACTGACTGCCACATCTTCTTGCTTACTCACCTTCTTCTGACTCCTTCCTGTTTTTTTCAAAATCTTCTTACACATTTCCATATTTTTCAATCTGTCTAATGTTTCTCACTACTCTTTATCAATAAGAATCTCAGAGAGAATACTGTTTTTTAATGAGCTCAAGGAGCAGACATGTTTTGATCTCCTATTCATTTTAACAGTCTCAATATTTACGTTTTTTTAGCATGCTTAAGCACACATATACATGCACACGTACATTGTCTCTTTAATGTTTTAGGGTTTTCTGATGGTCTTCCATTTTCCTTCCACATGGTTATCTGATACCACACAATATTGGCTTTGATCTAGGAGAAAATGGCGAGTCTTTTGGTTAAATGACTACCTGTAATCTGGAGTTTTGGATGTGGTTCAGGCCTGTGTTATACAGATTGGTGTAACTCTGAGAAAGCCAATGCAATTGCAGCTTAGGTTTGCTGAGGGACCTGTAAGCAAACATCACTTTATCCTCAATCATGTTTATGATTGGCCTGCATGCTGAATATAAACTCTGAGTGCAAGAGTAATGTTGTTATTAGATTACTATTTAAAAAAAAATTGGCTAAACATTTTCTCTTTTAGAAAATTATTATTATTAAGGCGATATCAATATATTTCTATTAATTAAAAACAATACTTTATTGCACTACTGTCAGACAGCGATTAGTTCTAGTAAAAGAATATAAAAGAAACAGCTCTAGGGGTCTGGGCAGTACATTTATTTCTCAGTCTAGGCTCTCAGCATGTTCCATTTACACAAGAGAAAACCCTTCAATTATAAGATCCTTAATTTACCCAGGAAATTTCATAAGGAAAATGATTAATTACTTTAAGCAATCAGTTTTACAGATAATCACAGTTCTTTATTTAAACTGAAAAAAGCAAAAGGGGATCTTATGAATAAAACATAAAGGAAAAAAGAAAAAAGCTTTTAGTTTAATAAATATGAAGTCAGCATTGAAATATTTCTTCAAATAGACAAATCTTGTTAAAATTGTACCTCTGTTCATATTAACTATTAATTGTGGAATTACTTTGTGCTAATACAGTTGGAACATGGGCTTTAGCACACAGTGTAAGCAAAGTTTCTGTTAGAATGGTCCATTGCTACACATTCTTGAAAATTTTTATTCAGTTCAGTTGACTCGAGCAACTAGAAACACGTTGCACATGGAAGTAGAAAACCAGTAGTGAAAAGCTGAAAAGGGTTCTTGTGGTTATGCATACTTGACATGCATTCAGTGACCTGTTGTTTTTTATACTGTCCAAAACAGCAGTTGGAGAGACTTAATCTTTCTGGGAGAACCGCAACCTTAAAGTGAGAGGTGTAGGTTGCATCCACTGAAGCACGTAGCATTTTCTGTAGCTCTCAAACCAGTGCCTTTTTCAGAGTTTGCATGCTAGAGGAGGCTTGCACAAGCAGGCAGAGGAATTCCTGCATTGGTTTTTGTCAGCTGGCTACTGATCAGGTCACTCAAGAACTTTGTGTTATGAACACAACCATGGATATCCAAGTAATTTTACTGTGAAAAGCCAAGGCACTTATGGCATTGGATGGCAAATAGGCATCTTGCTTCAGAAATGCTATTCAGTACTTTAGTGCCTAAATTCTTCTGCAGGCCTTTAGCACGGGTAGCCTGAATAACATTTGAGTGAAGTATTCTAGACACTGGAAGAAAATAGAGAAACAAAACTTTCCCACATTCTGACCATCAAATTCTCATGCCATCCACCATTTCAGGTGATGTAGCTGAGTAATTCATCCAGTACAGGGTGTATTTGGTATTGTTATTACTAGTGGACCAGGAATCTGTGTGGCCAGAGACAGAACAAAACAATGTGCTCCTCAGCACTGAAATTTACACTGCTGTTGCTGGAACAGAGGTATAAGAAACACGAGCTCCTGTCTGAGAGGTTGATACCTGTTTACATTGAGTGATATGCAGAAAAAACATAGTATCAACTGTATGTAAAGGTGCTGCACAGGGGGAAATTTGAAGAAATGTGCTAGGTTAGGGAAAATAGCATTCATAACTACCCAGATCCTGTTTATGTGTCTTGGATTGAACACATAGGGCTCTTGTTTTGGTAGATAACAGAAAGAAAAGTGGCTGTTTGCAGTGGTAGATAGCTTTGCCATTCTGCTGCAGTGGTGTCCTGTTTGTAAAGCATTCTGAATGTCTTGTTAAAGCAGTTAGGTTTCAGCTGAGAGGCATCTCACTTGTGGCACGGGCATTTGTCATCCTGTAGCTCTGATGGACAGATAATGTTTTGCTGTTATTTAAAATTTTCATCTACAGTGCAATTGTGTCAATTGATAGGATTTCTTTCTGGAACTGTGGACTCTTAGGATTTTTTCTTTTAGTAAGAATTGATTACTCTTCTAGCTTTTCCTAGAAGGAAATACTCATATTTAAAACATTTCTTACCAGAATGGATATCTCCTCTAAGGAATACTTTGGTACTTCGGTTTTCTGGTTTTGTATTGACTCAGCCCCTGAGGATAACACATGTATTTGGAACTACGGCTTGAGTGGGTTTGTAGGCTCAATTTAAACGTCAAATTTGACTGATGGGGTATGACAATGAAGAGGCTGGCAAAAAAAAAAAATTGTCGGAAAACTACTAAACTTTTTGTAATGATGATTGCCTCAGTCCCTAAAAGAAAAAGAAAACTACCTGCATTACCTAAAAAAAAAAAAAAAAAAAAAAAAAAAAAAAAAAAAAAAGAAAGAAAGAAAAAAACCCCCACACCTGTATTCCATGAATTATGCACAATTTTGCATCTACCCATTACTCTTTCCATTCTGGAAACACATGTTAACAGAGAGCATGGTATTGATTTCTTAACTGTTTGTATAGTCACTGTGCCTAACCGTCCTCTTCCCCCTCCCCACCCCCCAGTCCCTAGCTCACAGAATACATTTGGTCATTCGGTACTCCCTCTTCCTTCTATCCTAGTTCGAGAAATCCTTTATGCATACTAGGGAAGAAAGAAGTGCTTGGTGAGTTAATATCCCTGTTGCTCCTAAGGGAAAGAAGAGTATCACTTTGCAAGGAAGTGGTCTGCAAACACATTTTTAATGGGAGCTCTTTTAGTCCTTGCCTTGCTTGTCCCTCAGTTTGCCTGTGACCTTGAATCAAATCATCTTTTCATTTTCTTGCCAGCCCAAGTCCCCATCTGTCACAGAGCTGCAGAAGAGCTGACATTGGAAGCATGCAAGGCTCCTCCAGATGTCTGAAGAAGGCCTCATCTGCATCTTCTTCCTGATGAAGCAATCCGTACCAGACATGCACAGCAGTAGCTCCCATGTATCCTGTTCTCCCATGTTCTCCAAGGATGTGGTGTGGTAACCTGAGTCTTGGCTCACCAAAGCCGGGTTCGTGTTAGCTTCAGCCAGCTGAGCTCTGCTGATACTCCTGTGCTCCATCTAGGATACATGCCATGTGCCCGTACTCTTGCAGTGCTGCCTTAAGCATTGCCTCATCTAGACCAAGGTTTTTGCAATTACCGGTTCTACCGAGAGATGCTTGCAAAGCAATGGGTATACATATTACAACATGCATATTTAATTCACAGCGAAAGCTGATGAATGTGATGTTTTTGAAACTGAAAGTATGAAGCTTAATGCTTTTGTGTCATCTCTCTTTGCTGAGTTCTTGTTTTAATTTTTGTTACTGGTGCTCTAAACCTTTGCTTTATATTTAATTAAAAAAAACACAGGAGTGACTCCTAATGATTTGATCTAGATTTTTGTCACTCGGGTCTGGGTGATGCTGCTAAAAACAAAATGAGATGCTAGACAGCATAGATTTTAAATTTCTGTTTTGTCTCCTACTACCGTGTACTTTTTGTTGATGGAGGAAAGATAAGAGATGAAAGATCTAAAGGCTTGTATACTAACATTTTAATTTAAAGAGCCTACATACTGAGGATAGTCTGAAACTACACTCTGAGACACAGTTTTGTATGTTTTATGCATTAACACACCATCTGCTTTTCATGGAAGAAAAGGGTACGGGAGGCTTTTCTGTAGCAATCCATCTTTTTAAACAAAACACAACATGCTTTATATTGGCATAGTCCTTTGAGGAAAGACGCAGCATTAATTGCATAAAGCATCTTAGACAATTATTGCTTCAGAATTTTTAGAAGCCTTGGAACCTTATTTGGTGCAAGCTATGAAAAGAATTACTGGAATAAGTGGAACTGCAGAGAGACCCATTCTTAAGTTCAACCAATTTTTTCCTTTGTACCCGTTCCACAGAATATGGAAGAGTGGGGGTTTTTACTGCTGAAAAAAAAACCGTTCTAGAAAGTTTTGGGGAGAAAATTAAAGTAAGGTAAATGTGCCAGGGGCTCTTGAAATGACCATAAATAAAGTAACCCTATTCAGTGTACAGATCTGGTTCCTTGAAAGTATTCTACCTGTAAGCTTTGCGATGCTGAACTCCCAAAAGATTTTCTAAAAAGCCACGCCCAAGTGAGGAGGTTGTAGGAATATGTATGACCCCACGTGCCAGGTTGGAGGAGCAGAGGAAGTGTAACATCATTATTTTTGCATACCGGAATTGGGAACTTCCCAATTCCCATGTCCCTATATGTGAATAATACTGTATACACAACATTAAGTATTTTATTAGCAGCAAAATCTCAGTTGTAGCTTACGTATAATAGTTTCCTGAAAGTTTTGATTTTGGTTTACAGTTTGTTGTAGCTTGCATGAAGCGATCATTGTTCTGGCTTCCAAAGGTAACAGGGACAGTAACAGACTATCATAGTAGGGGAACCACAGGTGACCACATTTATCATGTTCTCATGTATGGAGATGAGAAAAAATGTAGAAATAAACTGTTGTGAAAAGGAGACATGAGGAGATTATGTATCAAAAAAGGGAATGATCAATAAAGGCTTTTGCTAGGATGTTGTGACAACTGGCTAAATGTTGTGAAATGTGGGCAGACAAAGAAGAACGCATTAGGGATTCATTGGTAATTGGAACTGTTGATAAGGAACTGTCATTAAGGTCCAGAGTACAATCTGATAGCAGAGGAAGCTATTCATATAGCTCATCACACTAAGTTCATTAGCAAACAAAATACTGATCCAGGGAACTGCTAAGAGTGTGGATGTGTTTGCTCACAGTCAAAAAAAAAAAAAAAAAAAAAAAAAAAGCGTTGCATGAAGATAGTGGAGGTCACAGCGCAGTGTGTGTAGCATAAAAACCAAATGTGCTTTTATTCACGCAGCAGAAGGGGGAAAAAGTCCAGCATTACAACAGGACATGCAGCAATCAGGTTGTTTGTCAGTCAAAATACAGGGAAAAAAGAGCACTTTAAAATGTTAAATTATATATGAAGATTTGTATGAGACTACAGCAGCATGCCAGGCTACAAAATGCCAAGATTAAAATCATGATGCTGTAACCTCAATTTGAGTCCAGTGGAGCTATGATAGTTTACACAGTCTGTAGTCTGACATTTTACATGGTGGTCTGAAACCTACCCCAGAATTTCAAAACACCTTTATAGGAACACACATTTACCACTTATTCTCATGTCCCATATAAAAGCATACCTTTCATAGAGCTGTAAAACTCAATGTTAACTGAAGATTTGCCACTTCCCCAGCCCCGCCCCGCCCCCCCCCCCCCCCCCCCCCCCCCGCCTCTTCTGCATCACCTCTGCACTATAAATATTTCAGAGGGTAGTGACCGGGAGAATGCAAGAATAGGAATAATTAACAGTGTTCTTATAGGAGAAGACAAAAGAGAAGCACAGAACGTATTCTAAAAGATCAATTTCTGTTAAAAATCAAGGAAATAATATAGTACATTGTTAGGTAAACAAAAATAAAATGAAATAGTCATGATTCTTTGCTAGCAAGAAGTTTATCCACAAATTTCGGGATTACAGTCATCAAAGCATATAGCCCGCAGTTTCATCAAATCTTTGTGCAGTTATTTCAGATCATGAGAATGGTGACTGTGTCCACATAGATTTCTACCAAAATAAGTAACTGTGATCGAGCTAATAAAAAATCTCCTCTTATTTAATGTTTGTTGGCAATTAAGTCCATAAGTTCCAGAAAGATTCTGAAGCTTTATGCTACCAAATACAGGATTTCAGGTTTTAGTTTGCATTCTCATGAACAGATTTTTTTAACCTAATCATTACTGGGTTAAAACATTATTTATACCAGCATGTGCAATCTAAATACCAAACACACAAATGCGTTTGTATATATTGAATGTATAGCATGAAACTGTGCATTTAATTACTTTGTTTTGCTTCCAAGCAATGAGTCAAGAAAGAAGCATGGTGTTGAAAATGAACTTTGCACAAAGATGTGATTTTTTGAAGAACATCATCCTAATCTGAGGTACTTAAATCCTTTGATCTGGTAAAATGCCTGTAAGCAGTAAGTCACGTGATCAAAACGTAAAGTTCAGTTAAGCACCTCTTTCACATCAGTACCTTTGATGAGACTTGAGATTCCCCTGGTAATGTGAACTATCATGTCCACACTATGCCTTCCAAGCATACTTGCAGAAAAGAGCTGGATTAGGCTGTGAAGCCCTGCTTCTCCACCCCCTTGCATGCCCGTCAGTAGTCGGCCTGCAGTGAAGAGCCTGGAAGCCTTCCTGGCTCATGGATCTCTGCCCTTGCACTGTTTGTGTCCTGGCCTCACGTTGGCTGACCACCTGTTCTCCCACTCCCATAGACAGTAATTCATTGAAAAGGAAAGAGGTCCTGGTGTGAATGACTGGGAGGTTGGCTTCAGGGTGGGCCATGGCACGCAGCTGCCTTGCTATCTAGATGGAGGTGGTGGGCATGCAGAGAGACAACCACAGGAGGGGGTGTACCAGAGCTCTGTTGTTCTCATCCAAACCTGCGCATCTGATACCAAAGACCCTATGATGTGATGGAAGCACATTTGGGTTCCTAACAGGTCCCCAATTGCAATGAGGTACAGAAACCCAAAATTCATAATGGTTTTCTTCTTGGCTTTGGCTGAACAGGAGTGAAGGCTACCTTACTATTTGTTTACATAGATATTTCTGAATCATGTAATATTTGTGTGTGTTAACTCTGGGAGGGCAGAGTTTAGTCATTGTTAATTCTGTTTAGTTTCTCTAAGTTACCTATAGTCATGTCTTAGGTCAGACGGCTGCATATTAGATGGCTGGTCCAATCAGCGGCGGTGGGATTCTTATTATTAAACATTAAATTGTCAGAATAAGCTACATAGGCGTTCAGACTACACAGGTACAAAGAATAAGATGTAATCCAATTTCTTGTGTTTAAGTACTAACCTTATTTGTGTGACATGGTTGAAATCACATGCAATACTATATTGATGACAATCTCTTAAATGATATTTTGTATAGGGTTTTGTGCCTTTAAGTGGATGGTAAGGGATTTAGTAACTACAGCTTTCTTAGAGGCCAGGTTGCTATTTTTTATTTATTTATTCAGTTATTTAGGTTTAAGAACTCGACACCAAAAAGTACCCTTCTAGTGCTCTGAGGCCCCGTGACAGATACTTGAAACAGAATAAAGGTGAGTTACACAATTAATCACTGTTACATCAGGAGCACCAGATATTTAGGAGTTTCATTGTTTGACTTTGAAAGTTTCTTAATAAAAAGATATCTGTTTGGACAAAATTTTTTGTTACTGGTCATTGGCCTTATTCACCTTCTTACTGTTTACACTTAAATTGCTATTTTGAAGTGAAGAAAACAACATTTAAAGCATGGAAACTACTGCCATTGTTCTCCATTATGCTGTGGATGGTACCCAGCGTGTAAAAGTTATAAAGGGAATAATTATACAATTTGTATTCTTTCTGGGTCCAAATTAGCAGGTGCTTTGAGGTAAAACATGGATGAATTTCCCATAACCAGACTGATGTCGCAAACAAGATAGCTAAAAAGTGCCTGCGGTTATCTTCAAATGAAGTTATATTAGAATTGTGTCCAATATTGTTTATTACAAGGTGAAGACACTCAGAGCAAATAGAAAGCAATGGGTTTTTTCATTCTCCATAGCCTTTGTTCAAGCTTTGCTTTGTAATGGTATTTATACTTATGTTTTGTTTTATAAAAATTAACTTTTGAGAGTGATATTTTAAACTGCTTATAGCCTTTTATTTCCTAACAGACTTAGTCCACATATTAAAAATGCAGGGACTATGCGTGGTTTTCGCTCTGAGTACATGGCAGCAGCCAGGTGCATCAAGACTACTGCAATGTTTGTTGCTACCAGCAAACGACCTTGTGACCAGAGCCAGCATGCCCTCACACCGCCTCCCCTTATACATAGTCCACTCTGTTTTCCCCTGCGTTTTTCCCTTGGATGATGCTATGGCTATTCTCACTTCCCAGTGCAGCAATTTGAGAAGGCCAGGTCTGATTTACATTTTCATCCTAACAGTTGTCTACAAGGAAGAATAATATCCCACAGGTCCCTACTTTCTTTTCATGGTCCCTATGGTCAAACTGTATTGCACATCATTCGTGTCATATAGGCTGTATCTTTAATTACCTGCTTGACTGTACTTTACAAGTTCCCAAGATCCAGGTCAACCACTCATACTGTGCGCTCAGTTTCCTTTCGATAATGGGAATGAGGCTGTCTGTTCTGTTAGGGTCTTTTTTTCCTAGTTCTATGTAGGTACAGATTTTAGAGCGCGGCTTATACGCCCACCCTTAGTTTGGATATGTAATTGTTCGTGTATATAACAATAGGGACATTCCTGTAATAATGTAGGTATGGGAGTAAAGCTTATGTCTGAGTTCTTCCATATTACTTTGCTACTTGGGCATAGACTACTGTTTATGTGCAAACAGAATCAATCATGTTGTTATGAGTGTATCATTATCCAGCCAAATAGTTGGTTTACAAAACACAGAGATTAGTGAATTACTTTGACCACTGTTTATCTATAACTATTTGTAATTTTAAAATTTTAGAAATTTAATGCTTTTAGAAACTTTACTGTACAAACTATGTTTTTTACATGGTGAAATGACATGGATGATTTTTCCATGTGGGTGTATTATTTTCCATAACAGATTTATTGGTTGTTTCAAAATACTTTACATTATCTCTTTCATTTTACTTAGTTACAGAAGTTCAAAACACACTTGGGACAAAGTCTGATGGTTTAGTTTCACACAGCTGCTCCAAATGAGTGAATTAGATGCTCACTAAGGACAATATTAAAGTAAACTGAACATGAAATATATTGAGAAAGTCAACATTTTTCTACTGGAAATTAACAGACACATTAATTAAAATCAGGTTAGATATGAGTGTGTTATACATACTGTGGTCTCTATGCAAAATTATTTTTAAAAAGTACTTGGAGGTATTTAGTATGTCTACATTATTCTAGTCAAAGGCAAAATAATTTAGATAGCTCTTCCTCAACAATTTCAAGAACATGAGAGCATAGGAGCTTCTCTCTGAAAGTGATAATACCTGTTTGCAAATAGAGTAACACTGACATGCCACATGATGTGAAATAGTGAGCGACTCTCCCCATTTGGGTGCTTATATGAGAAATGCTAACCATCTTCAAGCTGGCCACACTATTCGATCTTACTGGTAAAAGTGGCTTAGCATCATAAAGGATGGGGGAATAGAGTAAAAACTATTTTAGTAGCTCCTGAACTATTTCTGTGTGAGTTAACCTGGGACCAGAGGCAGTTCTTCACAGTTTCTGATAGCATCTGCTGCTTTTCTTCATTTTGCTACTGACAGTGCAGCACAGTACTTTGGTTTACTGAATTTTTTTTTTTCTTTGGCTTTCTAAATTTTTCTGTCTTTGAATAAAAATATAGCCATTTTTTAAATATATCTGATTAGGCAGTATTTGTCATACAGCATTTACCAAAACACCATCAACTCTTCTTTGTACAGCTGTCCGCCTCATTCATTCAAATTTGCATTTGTCTAGTAGCAATGGGAGATAGTCTGTGCTCCTTCTGCAAACTTTTGATAAATCTTTTTAACAATCTAGAAAACTCAACATCAATGTTTTCTCCAGTTTTTATAGAGCCTTTTTCTTCTTATAAAATGATAAAAAAGAAATTTAACTTGTCTTAAGTCATATGCAGTCCCATGACCAATCTGCAATCTCAGTACTGCCTAGCATTCTTGCTTTCTGTGTATCTTGACTGTTCGTTTCATGGCTTAATGTAAGTTTGAGGAGGGTGAGGAAAAGAGGGAGAATGAGGAGGAAAATAATTGCTTGTATAAAGAAGCCTTGGTATATTGAAAAGAAAAATGTCATCTTGTTTTGTGGAATTCTATATGATTCTTGTGTTGAGTTATACAGCACTTAAATGGGTATTAGGTAAAAGCATAACCCAAATAAAAAAATAGAAACATATCATTTCATTGTTTGATTCACTGATTTCCACATTTTTCAGAAATAACAATGGTATCAGTAAAATCACGTCATAAATATGCTAAAAACATTAAACATCTTTAAGTACCAATGGACAAAGGAAGACAGAGAGGAAAACTCATGAAGGTGGAAAATATAAAAGAATAAATCTCATGCTTCAAGGGAAGAAAATGAAGCCCAAAATTAGAACGATTTTTTTGTAATGACGTCTGTTCTTTTCCCTTGCTGCTGCTTAGCCACAAAGTAAGTGTGCTGACAATGAAATTAACTCTGACATACCCACCTCGTATCATCTAAATACAGGTTGACATGAAATAGCCAATGGAATCAATTGAATCAATAGTCTGTGCATTTAAAATTCATTTAGAAAAGCACTGAAGAAAACTGAGAAACTGAATTATGAAAAGGAGTAGCAGCATTGAAGAGTAAGGCCTATTTCTGACTGAAGTCCGAAAAGTCTTCATTATGTGTTTCATGTGCTTGTTTTGCAGATGTTTGTTTATATTTACGTTCACTATGAAGAAAAACTCCCTTTTAATTCCGACTTATATAGCACTTTCAAGGCAGAGAATTTGTATTAAAAGAAGTTGGAGGTCATGATGAGATGCTGCAGTGTTTGGCAGCAGCATAAATCACAAATAGATGTAAGATACCCATTCCTTCTCCTCTCCTAGCCTGTGATAGTCTTGTAAGCTATTTTGTCATCTCATCTCATTCTGCTGTTCACAAGCATGTTGTGTGAAGCAGCCATGCCAAAATGAAAGGAGAAATGCAGGTTGTAAAATGTGTACATAACATTATGGTATTTTTCCTAGCTAGTTCATCTAGCAGCAGAAAAACACCCTTCAACTGTCTAGTCAAAAAGGAACAGGTATAAAGAAACATTGGGTCAGAATTCAGTGTCACATAATAGCCAAAGTTACATTTCACTACTTAAAAATAATTTTTCTTTTTTTTTTTTTTCTAGTCAAAGATTCGAGAATGTCTTCACACTTTCATGTATTGTGGTGAATACATGCTTTCTAAATTTTCATTACTTCAACTGTTCACACATTCTGTAAAGTTTCTGTTTAATCTTACTCTTTTCCTCACCTCATTTGATCCATTTTTGTAAAGTTACTTTCTTTTAGATAAGATCTGTTTCAATGCAGAGGAAAACTACTGCTAAAGATTGACTAAAAATCATAATTCTTACTACGCTTACTATGTTTTCCTGTATTTCAGCAGTAAGTCTGTTCATAGCCTTTCAAAAAAACTGATGTCTTTTGAAAAACTATACATATTTTAGGAAAGTGGAAATGAACAGAAGTCCTTCTCATTAATTCCTTTTTAAAGTCTGATCTCCTTGTTAATTTTTGTGTACAGTCTAGCTGAAAATATCCTTCCTTTTTGACTGTAAAACAAAGGACATTTGCATAGTTGTCTACAGTGTTTAATAATTCTTGCCTTCCCTGTGAAATTAAGCTGATCTGATTTCAGTTGAAGAAGAGATTGAGTGTTTTGTTATTCTGAGTGACGGGACTCTTGTTCCTTGCAGAGGGCCAGGCAGAGTGGTCAAAGAAGGAAGCAAGCTCAAACCTGCACTCCTCACCACTGTTAATGTCACTGCTCTGAGTGGATAGTTTTTTTTCTCTTTTATTCAGTTCACCTTGTTTCCTTTTAGAGTTTTTGTGTGTGTATTGTCCAAAACAAAACAAGATCTACATTAAGGTTGAGTTAAATGAATAGGAAGCCTTACCATTTTATTTTCTGGTGAAAAACAAGCTAAACACCCCAAACATCAAGTAATACTCATGGTTTGTTTTTTCACATATGCTAAAGAAACATTTAATAGTAACAGAAGATCCAAAGACAATGGCAACAAGCACTTTTTTTCCTGAAGGCTGTGACACAGATGATGTCTGTTACTATTAAGATCTAGCTGTAACCCATCCATCTGTTAATCTTCTTGTGTGTGCCATAGCAGGTTATTTGTAACTGAAGGCTGAGTCAAAAAAAAGACTTTACTTCTTTATAATAACCTTCCATGAACACAGGATAGTCTATTTATTATTATCTTTGATTTTTGAAAATGAGAGGTGTTGTGCATTTATGTGACCTTTCATTCAGAGAAACAGTCTTGTACTTTCAGTGGCTTTTTGCACTTACTGGGTCCTAAGAGAATTTAGTCAAAATGAAGCAGTGTGCTTAATGTCTGTAAGATGCATCCTTTAAAATTCATTTTAGTAACTTTAAATTAAATGCATCGCAGGCATCTGAAAAAAACAAGTCATGAGAAACAAGCCACAATCTTTCAACATATTTTGCATCCCATTCAGGCAGATGTTTGGCCTCAAGACATGTAAAGTGGATGGATTTGATTCTCTCTTGATCTCCTTGCAACTTGAACTGGGGAGATGAGAGAAGCTCAGCAGGAAGTTAGCTAAATAAAGGAACTAGATAAGCAGAAGCGAAATGCTGGAGAATATTGTAATAAGTAAATCTAAGACTAAATGTATATTTTCGCCAATAGTATAAATTCTACTAAAACATGGACATTGTAATAGCTTGTCTCTAAAAGGATGTGATAACCCTATCAGGATATAATAAGAATACTTCTAATGATGGATGTGATTTTCTTTCATTTGTTTACAAAGCTAAAACTAGAGTCTAGTCTTAGACTAGTCTGAAGAAGACCAAAAGTCATTTCTTCCATGTTGTAGTGTACTGGGTATGTTATTTGATTGCAATATATATTTTATTATCTTAACGAAGAGCAACTGTATTAAATGGTCAGTTGAACCTGACAGCCGGTTTGCAGACCCAGGGCAAAATCTGAAGCATCTTGATTCCCCCAACTCGATTGTTGCAATGCCTTAAAGTTGCACTGTCTACATTAGGCACCCACTGTGCCAGTAAAGATAGTGAAGATGGTTAAGTACCTCAGAAAAATAATCCAAAAATCCTGCAAGAGATGTGGAGCAAATCAGTTAGGAAAAGCAGGTGCAAGCACATGCCTGATTTCTGGCCTCTATGTAAACCTGAGACATGTGCCCCACAGCCAGTCGTTAACTATCTCCACTGGTCTGAAAGCAGAAAACAAGGGCTGTGCACACACTGCACACTGTAGCAGTGGCTAACTAAGCTTGGCTCATCCTTACTAAAATATAAAATACAGCCACAGGAAAAAAAGACCTGTTCATTTTAAGTATAATCACAAAATGTTTCAATCATCAACTCAAAACACAGGAGAGTTGAATTAGTTTCTCTCTGTTGGGGGTAAGGACCAAGATTTTTTCCTCCTTCTTCCAACTTTCAAATTATCAAATAGAAAGGATCAAAATAACAGTCTTTTTTTTCCTCATATATTTATGTTTAACAACTATTTGTCATTTTAAATTATCAAAATATTTTTAATACCACTTTTTGGGTAAATGTTATTTACATAATAGCAGCAACAGAGAAACCTGGAAGACAAATTAAAAGCACTATACAAGGTGAGAAGAGAATTGCATTTTTTTGGTGCAACAGCCAAGAATGGCACTCAGACCATGAAAGTTGCCAGCAGAGCCCATCTGTTAAGCAACAGAGTAAATCAGATGCTGCAAGTTTCCAGTGATCTCAGGAATGGAAAACACCAAGAAGAGACGAATAAAGGCAGGAAGGTCATTTTCACCTCAAAGGTCTAACAGAGCTGTTTCTCTCTATAACCTGCTCTTAAGTTGGTCCTTTCCCGCACAGCACTGCGATTGATCAGTCCACTTAAAATGGACCCAGCCTTTGTGTCCCTGGCTGTGTCTGGTCAGATTTCTGAAACTCCAAGGGCAATATACTCTAGGGTGCATACATGCTACTCTTCGTTGGAGCATTGTTCTTGAAAGATTTCAGTGTCTGGGGTTTTCTGAATGCTTCTTGTTCATACACACAGACGCTACCTTGGGATCCTGAGGAGCTAGATACTTCAGGTCTTTAGTTCGCTTATTTGGACAGAAATTTAATAAAGAGTAGAAATTCTGTCTTGAGCACAGATACATTACTTCACACGCGTGTGAGAGATCTCTGAAGGCGCAAGTCCTGAGGAAACATTTTTTCCAATGATCCCATTTCTCTTATTAATCCAGGCTCTATCACTTTCAGATCCTGCGTATACAATGGGCGTTTATGTGAGTGATGATTGAAGATTCAAGCTCTTGTCTGGCTTTTCTGTCTCTGTCAGGTATGTGGTCTGTATTATTCAGTTGCTTTAACAGGGTGAGACCTCTGTAAAATACTCATGTTCCATGGAACTAGGTCATTAGTTGAGGGATAATTAAAACCAGTGATTTAAACTGGTCTCAATAGCTTCTCAGTGGCAGGCATTCAGCAAGGAATCTTGCACATTCCCCAGATTTGACCATTGCCAGTCCTGGAAAATCTGACTGCAGCTTGGCCTGCAGGACAGTTTTCTACTCACAGGGAAGAAAGATTGATGTCATACACAGGTATATCTTATTCTGTCACACCGGTTTTTTTCTACAAATGTAGAAATGCAGCAGCTGATGTGCATAGGACTTTATTTTAGGATAGGGCATATGTAGAAAGTGTTGTGCAAGAGATACCCTACTGTATCCTACAGGGCTGCATTTCTTCTAGTACTTCTTTTTAACTTTGATGTGACTCAAACCATTTTGGTACATTTTGAGACAATATCCCATGTTCTTTCTAATGTAAAACTACACACTGGAGTCTGTAATCAGGCCCATGATGGCAGGCTTTTGAGGAGTTCTACAGAGCTTCACTTGTAAGACTGCTGATTGCTATCTAGTTGTTTTATTCTGACACCACTTATCCACAACACACACATCCAGTGTCAAAAGCATACAAGATTTTGCATTGTCAAGACTTTACTGTTGGACTTTGTAAGCTTTTCCTGGCATGCACTTTAGGCTGTTAATTGTCATGAACAGTTGTAGTCCAAAATAGCCTTTTTACTAACATAAAAAAAATAGAAAAATCAGCCCTGCTTGATCTAGTCACAGAAAAGAACCAAGCAGAAGATTTCAGTGCAGAAAAGAGAGTGAACTGAAACTAATAAATGTATAATTCCCCCAATGCAGTGCATATCTGAGCTTCAAGAAATCTTGGAGTTACATTTAGAATTAGATTCCTTATCTTAATACCTACCAAATTTCAAAAGCTATATTACTGCCTTTTGTATGAAAAATACTAGCAAGGAAAAAATATGATGCATATGTAGTCTCCCCAATGGAGAAAAAAGTAATAATACAGTAGAGCCCTTTTCTATTGAATTGTCTGACACAGTAAATGTTTCTAAGCCCCTGGATACCTTTATTTAACTTTTTTCTGTCTTTCAACAGAAAAAAAGAAATTCCTATTGCATATTGTGAACAATAATTTTACAAATCCTATTCTAAAGGACATATCATTCTATGCATTCATAACCTTCTAATTCTCTTTGCAAAAGACCGTAATTCACAACTGCATCAAGCAAAACATAAGTAAAAATGTGTGTGTGTGTTTATATATGTTATCTGTACAATGAAGCATGCATCTTTCTTTAGTTTTCACTGCAAATGTATAGAAATTTTTTCTTCTATTGCATGCCTTTCTCTCTCTATCATAAGCTATGCTGACATGTAGTTGTCCTGGACCAGACTCTCAGAAAATGGTGACCAGAAAAAAGTGGTGCAGCTGGAATGTGGAAATATCTGTAAATTACTCCAGTTTTACTAATCCATAGTTGAGGAAAGCTATTCTGCAGAGAAATTTAGAATGAAACTGATTTGACTAACTGTCATTTTATTCAGATCTTGAAAATATGACCAGCTTTTTACAGAAATAACAAAACTGTTGATTCATTCAGTCGATTAAATTGAATTATTAGAATGAGTTATTTTCTGCGAATACTTTGTGAAACCCAACTGTCTAATTTCAGCCTAGCTGAGGGGACCACAGCCGTCAAAGCTCAGTTCTGCATCTCTCTGGCACATTTATTTTTATCTATGTTGAGAGCCCACAGCACAGAGTAGAGTGTGGTTATCGAATGTCTGGCAGAATACTGACTGTCTTTACCTTTCTTTTGCTTTTTGTATAAAAAGTGGAAGCCTTATTTAGCTCACAAAATGTGTATTGGTCCCACAATGCTTGTGTATCTTGAGCATACTGGCATCAAATACTGAAGTAATATTGAGGGACTGTCATGATGCCACACTGCCAGTTTCTGCCTTAAGGGCAGCTTGTTTTGTGAGGCTTTTATAATTCAGTAAATGCACAAGATAAACATACAGTATCAAGTATAATTTGAAATCAGATTTTGCAGAGAGAGTAGAAATTCAGTTACTAGCCACACTCGTCATAGTTAACCACTCTGGAAGTTTACAGTTCAGTGCACCTACCGTTTACCTCTCTGCCTGTGAAGTGTAATTTTCAGCTGTTTTTTAGGAGTGTGTACACAGTATGCATTTAGAAAATTGCTAATGGAATGAGGTTCAAGCTTATACAGTTTAACATTAAGCTTATTATTAAGATGTTTGTAAGAAATTTAGAAATTGACTCAACCTAGATGATCTGGAGCAAATGATCTGCTTGTATGTGTGTGGCAGTAATAAAAGTTAGAAATTGTATAAGTTTATGCAAAAAAAGGCTTGAGTAAATGAAAGGTGAAATTAAAAGAGAACTGTTCAGACTGTATCCACTGTATTGAAGTGTATAAGGCTGGATTAGCAGTGTTCGTTACCAGTCTCTGGTCATATTATTTGACATTTTTCTAGAAAATGCTTTTTAAGAGTCTTAAATCATTTAAGTAATCATTTAATGATGAGATACTGAAGGATATTGTAGAAAAAAGATAAATATTTAAAATCTTTTCAGTAAGCAAATGTATTTCTAAATTATTCATAGAGCTGAAAAAGTTTCTGTTAAACAATAAACTAATTTTAATTAAAATATACTACAGTAAAATGGGAAAGGCCATATGCATATAGCTGCATTTAAAATATGAATAAAAATGTATATACTTTAAAATGAACCTAGAAAAGGCAAATATTCACTCAAATAATATATTTAGATGAATAAAAATGAACATCTGTGGAGATTTTTTAAGCAGTCTTCCTTTCATAGATAATTGTTGGGCATTAGCTGAACAATCAGTAGAAACAGGAGAAAAAAGTGAACAGTGTGGCTCCATTGAAAGTGCAACTTTCCTATCTCTTTTCTAGGTACATGCATTTTGTTCCTCTATTCCAATTTCCAGCTCAAGGAGACACCGATGGCTTCTGCAGCAGAAACTTCTCCTGGAGTGAAAGGTATAGCTCTCATATCTATCTATCTGGAAAATTCAAATAAAATTTCCTGATCAGCTGTCACTCTGCATCTCTCATTCCTAAAAGTCAAGAATTCTTTGAGAAGACAGAGCACAGTGTGTATGGTTTTGGGGGGAAATACTTTGTGAACACTGTGGTACCAAAATGAGGTGGTTAAGTACAGCTGTGTGTAATGCTGTATTGTAAATAAACTTAGAATTGTCTGAAGTATCTAAGGCATGCATGTAGCTGCGTTTACAAGTTCTACCTCTTGCTAAGGAATCTCCAAAGAGAATCCGTTTGAATGCTGCTAGTTCTATGCCACTGTTTTTTTATTAGAAGTGGTTGCAAACAGGATCTGTGTGCATTCTCAGCCTTACCCCTCTGAACAGCACCCGTGTCAGTACCGCTCTGTCTCACGAGTTTAGACTGAACCGCAGAACTGGAGTGACCAGCATGATGTGCTGCCTGCCTTGGCTTGGGTTCATGCTTGTGAACATGACACCAATAACAGCAGTCCCGTCAATGTGTCTGCCCTTAGTGGCTTCTGAGAAACCTTCAAGATCTTAGGGATTTGCTTATTTTCACAGCTGATTTCCACATCTTGTTGGGCTGCAAAAAATTCCTTTCCCTTGAGCAAGACTTATGTAGAGTGATGGCTTCACCACCTAATAATTTTTGCATGCATAAGAATGAATCTTGAAGAAAAGACTGCAAGGCAATGCATATGACTCATAACCATCACACCTTTAAACATAAATATCCATGGAAAAAAAGCTAATCATTAAATCCCCAAAATACTTTCTTACTTGGCAATACACCTAGCAAATATATGTGCCTATAGTTGATTATCTGTCTGTGGCTTTTATTTCACTATTAAAATTAAAAGCAGGATAGCTTTCGGTAGTAGTGAAGATTTTATAATACACTTAACTTTACATCAGCACACTTATATATTCTGAATCACATCATCATGCTCCCTCAGTCCAAGCAGTTCTACTTAAGGGCATAAAGATGATCAGCTTGTGTCTTCCTAGTGCATAAGATTGATCAAAGTAAACCGTTAATCAAATAGATATGAAAATTAGAAATAATAATATGAGGTGTTAGATAACACAATCTGCATGCAAGAGCAGCTTGATCTCTCAGGAAATTAAAATAATTTAACAAAAAGGCCATATTTAACAGACTGCATGATGGAATTAAGAATGAAAATCTAGCCTATTAATCATGCAAGAAATTGCAATTAAATTATATTTGTTAATTTCATAGTGAAAAGTTTTTAAATTAAATCATTAACCATTTGCTTGAATCTTTACTTCTATGCAATTATAATTCAGATGTGAGTTAAATGCAGTTTTTAGGGGTTAAAAAACATTTTCTATACAATTTATTTCATTTCCTATAAAATACCTGCTTTGGAAAAAAAAAAAGAGGCACAGTTCTCAAATTATGTCTCTCAAATTTGTCTCTTCCAATATTTTTCTCTTCGTTCTTTTAGTTCTTTGTATCTCATCTACCCCAAGCAGCATGGTAGTTTTGTCTTATTCAATATGTTTTTGTTTCAAATACAGAGAAACTAAACTTTGTCCAGACTTTGATTCTTTTGTGATGAAAGTATTTGAATTGTCTATGTGTATTTGGAAACAGGATTTTTAACATAAAAATGGAAGACAATGAAGGGTATTGTATTTGTAAAGGCAAGTGGTTCTCTGGAACTAGTCGCTAGCTCCTCTGCGTTTTTTAAGACATCAACGTTACTTTTAAACTTTACACTACAACCTGAATATTGCAAATGTAAACTGGAAACTACCCTAATTTACATTTTAGCTTTGAATGTGAAGTGAAAGAAAAATTGGAGAATAAGCAACTGATCTCAGTATTTCTGTTGAAACGTTCAGTGTTAATCATCATTGCTAACAAGTAAGTCGTCTTCAGTCTTTAGGGAGAGCTGTGAAAGCCCATCCCTACTAACTGGAGATAAAATTAAGCAGATGAGACCAGAGAGATGTAAATTTCTGATGAGGGATTAAGTTAGTTTATGATCTCCAAAGAACTTTAAGATTAGCTCAGATTTTCTGACATCCACAGAAAGCTGAATTTATGCTACAGCCTTTGGAAGCAATTCATGTAGAACCTCTATTTGTCCCCGAGTTTTCACAAAATGTGTAGGAACTGATTATCTCTGAAACCTTAGTCTCACTGATGTTTTGTTTAATTGAGCTTGGACACTACTTTTAAAAGTTTTTTTTTGAGAGAAGGATGAAGAGACAGATAGACACATGCACAAAAAACCCTCAGATGTGATAATATGTTTCTCATTTACTTAGGAAACAAAGCTTAAAATCCATAATTGCATGCACCAGCAGTCCACATAAGTTTTACTGAATGTTCAGATCTTTTGGTTGGTAGTAACTAAGGAGAAAGATCTTGATATTCACAAAAGAAGTAGAAGAATCTAATGTCCTGCTGTAAAAATAAATCACATGCCGCTCTTGCTTGTGTGAGGAGAAGGGTTTTTCCAGTAAAGATGTGCAAATAGTCACATCAGAGGCCCAGGATACAACTGACAATTCTTGTCATCAGTACGTAATTCACGCCAGAACAAACCCCTGAGATGAGACGGTAGATTGACTAATAAAAGCTTGACTTACTTAGCAAAACAAAGGCTGATGGGGGATGCATTTGTTTCATAAGTACAGCCTTGGGATAAATGTTTTCCCTCTCTGTCTGATCTCTTCCCATTCAGAATAAAAGGAGTAACATAACTAAAACAGAAGAGATTTTTATATTTTAAACTTACTGATTAGATAATGTACTCATTATGAGTCGGTGTGAATTTAAACTTTACTAACTTTAGCTGCCCTGAAATTATGAATCTAGTTTAAGTAATTGATGATGTACTTTATCTAGATAATACCTCAAGAGACAGATTCTTCCCTAGACAGTGCTCTAACTTCTTACATATTTATTTTAGGGTGAGAGAAATTGTTTCTGTGAGGTGCTCATGTCTCTCTTCTCTAAGAAGAGAGCCTAGTAATGAAAAGAAGGTGCTTAAGTTTTTAGTTAGCAGAACTTAGATGAGCTGATTGCTTCCCTTAAGAAGCCTTTGAAAATTCAAAAAAATATTTTCAAGACCAGAATCTGACCCAACTTCCATATTAATTTCAGGTTTACCTTGGATTGTCTCCAGTTTTATCTGGATTAACTTCAGTTGTACCTTGGAAACACATGCATCTTCCACATACTAATGGAATCTGATGGAAAAAAAAAATCTCATCAAATTGCAATAGTAAGATGATACTTCACTAGGAAATTGAATTTTAATATAGTGTATGAAGTTGTAGTCTTACATAAATGTAGTGAGCGTAACTTTGTGGCTATGTTATGAAGGTTTGCTATATTTGCCTTCCAGAATAGTTGTCAAACCTTTACAATTTTCATCAGTTATAGTATTAGGAAGTCCAATATTATTTGTGTAATAAAATGTATTTGTTCCATCCTATCCATCATGTTATTTTAAAACATGGTAATTTTTCTCATTTGCTTGTTTCTAATGGCAAATGGTACTATTGAAGGAATCTCAAAGCTCCGGTTGCATACTTAAAAAATAGAACTAAGTTACAACATGTATTTTTAAGGTAGACAATTTCTAAAGATACACCTTACTTTCCTTCTTACAATATTCTCCAATGAGTTTTGATTCAGAGCAACTGTTTACTACTAAGTGATTCCTTGTTTTAGTAACGGAATGTGAAGATTAGGTTTCATAACATTCTCAAATATCTTCCGTCTGGATTCTGTTTAAGGAGTATTCCCAATTTTCTCAGCACCAACATAATTTACACATTTTTGTTATGCTAATAGGAGTGGAGCATTACGCATTGTGTCCTTTATCCCAGTGGATTTTGTTCCATCCATTTTTCTTGTGTTTCTAATCTGATAACAGAATATATTAAAAACATCTGTCCTTGTGTTACAAGTATTTGTTATTTGTAGGAGATAGGAAACAGAAATATGAAATTAATTTTCATTATGAATTGTACTTGCCCTCAGAAGAAGTTGCTAGAGATTGCATATTTTTCTGCTTCAGAGTAAGAAATGAGATTATATCATATTACGTTGATTAGAAATTCACTGCTAATATGAAACCTGTACTTACTAGGAAAAAAACACCCAACGTTTGTTTTTCTACATTGAAAGAGTTAGGATTTTTCTGTCTCTCTGAAGGCAAGTACAGTCAGGATTTCAATCAATTTTAGCATATATGACAATTGAAGTGTGTCACGCGTTATATGAAACAACTCAGACAATAGTTTGCTTTATTGGATTAAATTTATGCATCGGTTATATTTGTATGTGAAATCATTTAGCATCACAGAAGTTCAAACAAGTTTAGGTAACCCACTATCAAGAGACGTTTTGGTCAAAATGAAGTGTGCCTTCTTATTTGTAGTGTTTGTTTGGAAAGATTAATATCAAATGAGTTTCTGTTGTTACAAAATTTGGGAAACTTATTCAAGGCACAGTCAAGCCTAATAATACCAATGCTAAAAGTTTTTATACTAGTCAAACTTTGCAGTCCTCCTCAATAAGCTGGTTGAGAACATTTCTGAGTTGTGGGGGATTTTTAACTGTGAAAAAGTAATTGAAGATGCAAGAGGACTAATGATGAGATTTAGAAGATTGTTTCATTTTTCAAGTTTTCCTTAATTTAGGGTTTGGTTTTGGTTTGTTTTGTGGTTTGTTTGGGGTTTTTTTTAGTTCTTGAATTCTGTGGCAGCTTTTCTTGATGAAAGAAACATTGCCAGTATCCTGGAAAAGTCTGAGAAACCATCAGATCCTAATGGTAAACTGGCTATACTTATCCTATGGGCTTTTTACTGTTTTGGTGTTTTTTCCCCCTGCAGAAGGAAATACGTAAGATTGATTAGGTCCAACCTGAGAGCCTTTAAATCATTACAGGCTTCCTGAAATGAAGTTGTGGACAGTGGGAAGAAAATGAACTCTAACTCTTCTGCAGCAGAACGTAAGACTTTTTTTCTAGCAAAAAGAATTCATTATCCCTCTCCCTCTTAAGACTTTTAATTTCCGTATTGAATTCATATGTGGCAACATAGCCACATGAATACTTTTCTAACTCAAGAAGTCATGAAAATCAAGCAGGTTTTTTTTTCCCAAGGAAGTTTGTTGTGCTCAAATGAATGGATATCCAAGTCATTTTCCAGTAAAGCCTTTTTGTCTAAGCGTTAAATTTTGTCACTGTTAATCTGACTTCAAGAGATAATTCAGAGTATATCAAACCCGAAAATATTGAAGTAGTAAAAATGACAGCTATGCTGCCTGATCAACAGTGCAAATTCTAGCACTAAAAATGCTAAGTTTTAAAAATCTCTAAAATTCCAAATTAACTAGACCTCCATATTATGTGATTTAATAGAGTTTATTGTTTGGAATTTTGCAATAAGTCTTAATCCTTTCATGCATACCATCATACAATAGGAATAATATCTTAGAAATCCTGTAATACAAATCTTTAATCCATATAAGTGACGCTGTGCTGTCCTGATAAATGGCTTTGATTAGTTATAGCTAAAGTTTTCCCAAGTTTCTATAATAACCACCATCACTAAAAATTCTTTGCCCATTAGTACGGAAATACTCATATTGTGTTTAATATTAGTCTAAAATGTAATCTTTCTGTGAAATCTAAGGCAAGAAGTTGCAAGAGGAGAGTAGAGAAATAACATAGATTCTTGATTATAATAAGTAAATCTTTTTGTTCTATTTGAGCAGCTTTTACACCCAAAGCTTCTCATTGTACAGGCTGGAAAACTTAGAGTATTTGCTTCCTATTATTCAGTTGCAAGCCAGACTCTAAACTTAAAGCAATGCCCAATCTACCTAAATGTGGCCAGAGAACTTCAGTGTCCATTGTATTCTGCATGTCAGTATACTGCTATGGGAGAATAAAAGATAATAGTCAATCTAATTTCCATTTGAAGTCGATGATTTGCTAAGTCAAACTGCAAATTTGAAGTCAGTTTGCAAAGAACTTCCTCGTGGGTACTGCTTAGATCAGAAGCTGTGCTCTGCAGTGTGCTGCTCTCCTGGGAGCTCCTGAATTCAGCCTGAAAGGAACAAATTAGGAAAGGTGCTAGCGAAAGTTGCCTACAATTAATCCCCTTTGATTTGCAGTGCCACTGACCAGTGTTCGTGTATGTGTGTTAATGTGAGCAGAGACAAAGGAGGAGGAAACACTTCCCAGCTCTACAGAGGTACCTACCTTGGTGTGTCCTGCTCCCCAGATAATACTAAAAAGTTAAGAGTATTTGTACTCTGCTGTCATGTGGAGATAGGAATGAGGAGAAAAAATCCTGTAGTTCCAGCTCCCTCTTTATACAGCTGTGAGGCACTTTGGCATAAAGTGTCCCTGTGATGAGTTAGCGGGCGAATGGATGGGTAGGAGCAGAGCTGAAATGGAGATGATTTCTAAAGAGGAAGAGAATTTCATACAGAGTGAAATACGGATGTACAGGCACATTTACTAAAACTATATTAGGTGGTGTTCTGAATGAAACTGCTGTAACTAAAAGTATTTATGGCTAAAAACATATAGGTGCACAATTAATTGGAAAAGAATATGATTTAAAGTAAGAGAAACTACATAAATAAATCTAAATCACATTTCAAATAAAAGAAATTGCTTCCTTACTCTGGCATTTCCAGCTTACTGAATACTTTGTAACAACAATATTTTCATAATATACTGTAGCACGTTCTTATTGTCTCAGCTCTAAAGGTCAGATGTTTTACATGACTTGCGTAGTTTCGTAGTGTTGAAAGCATAAGAAAACATTTAATATATAAATAACAAAAGTATCTTCATGTAAGCACAAGTGAGTGCAGGAGGAAAGGAAGATAAAGATACTGACAAGACTACAAATGATGAATCTTCACTCAGCAAATGGTAAGGAGATACATGGCTCAGTCCTGCAGTTTTAAGGTAATAACAATCTAGTACTTTTAGAGATTGAAATATCAGAGAAAAATATTCCAGTAGTTGATCATTTATTAGCAGTTAACTGATGCAAATGGAAAATGTCTAAGGGTTATTTTATTCTTCAAATATAAAGTGAACTGATAATAAAAATATGCAACTTTCATTAAGAATTGTAACAATATATCAGCTTTTAGTTAAGACTACAGAAGTTTTCTGGGGAATTACAGATTTGTATGCTTATAATGGAGTTAATTTCAGTCCAACGTGTACATTGTGAAGTGTGCTTCAATCCATGACAGCAAGTGAGGGACTGACGAGCCAGCTCCCAGCTGCAGCTAATTGATTGACCATTAATATTTGGATATGAAGTTTCACTCATGGCAGAAAAACGCAGCTGCCAGGGAGACTGAGAACTGCCCTGAAGGTGAGCATAAGCAGGAGACTGGCAGAAAGATGACTGAGGACCAAGTCTGCCAGAAACAGAAGGATGGAAGAAAAACTGTTTTCCTCAGCTTTGCATGTCTCTCCAAAATGCATCTCATTTTAGATGCAACATGGTCTTGGTAGCCCTACTGAGGCTCTTCCCATTAGGATTTTTTTTGTTCCAAAGGCAATTGGCTATGGGATACAGCCAAAACATGCTACCAAAGAACAACAGCAGGAAAAACAGATGCAACCACTGATGCCGGATACCAAGTCAACCAACTCAGACAGACACAAAACAATGCAATGTGGAGCTTCTGTCACATTACGAGAACAGTGCTACAGAAGGTGACGTGATGACAGTGTAACACTGAGCAATCAAATAACGAACAATCTTGAACTTGACGGCAGAGTGTGACCTGTGCTTAGAATAGCTAAGGAGAGGCTTGGAAGCTATGTTTTAAGGGATCTGTATTAGCCCAACTGTAGTCCTATGCTTTTCTTGGAGGTTTTCCTGGAAGCTTTCTTCATCACCAGTTCTATCCTGAATTATGGACTATTCATTTGATTGCAGGAATAGAGACAAAGGTGTGAAAAAACAGGCAGATGTTGTTGTTTAGCAAAAAAAAGTGTACGCTGGCAGATAAGCTCAGGATAAATAGAGAAATGTACAAATCCTGTACATTCAAACTAAGAAAATAGAAAACCTATAATGGGTTCATTACTTTGCTGTTTCAAAGATTTTTAGACCTCACTTAATGCAGGTGAAATTAAATGTGATCCTGTTTAAGAATAGAAGTGATTCCTATTCTCTTAGCAAAGTCTGAGGATACATATGAAAATTTCATCATAAATCAGTGGAGTTGGATTATGTAAAAGTGAGGTTAGCTATGTAGTTGTTTTGCTTTTTTTTTTCTAATCAGCCCTATTTCTAACTCTTAAAAGTATTGTTAAAAGCTACAAAAGCTCTTTTTGAAGGAACTTTTGCTCCTCTTGATAGAGATCCATCCCTTTGCTTAGCTGAATCCCAGGAGAAAAAGAAAGGGAAAAAAAGAATAGAGAAGAGCTAATGAATATCAAGATTATGATGGGTGACAGACACTTACAAAGCTGCTATAGAATTCAGACTGCAAAATGATTTTCCAGCATCTTGATTCTTCATCGTATGTCAGCTCTTCAAGTTAGAAGCAGAATACAGTAGAAGAGCACAGCAGCAGAATAAAAGAATTGTGCCAATGAATATAACAGGATGGTAAGCATCTTTTATGACTGGAGAGGTGGTCTTCCTCACTTCATCCTGGAAATTTCCCTACTTAAATTTAAGATCGAACTTCTTGTTAAATAGCTAAACCAATCTACTTCCCAAAACTTGAAGTTTTCTTGGAAGGAATTATTGGCATTAGTTTACCAAACATCTATAGCAGGACATTTAAGGTAAGAAAACATGCTGCCACGCTTGCTCTCCTGTTTACTTTTTTCAAGCGGTTGGGAAGGTGGTTAGTTTTTCTGCTGTCTTGGGAATTTGCGGGGGAAGCTGTTACTGGTATCTGCAAGGATGCCCCTGACTTCTTTATAAACAGGTGATAGACTTAAAAGTCCCACTGGCTGCTTTCTTGCTGCTTGCTGTAATAGAGAAAGCCCTATGCTCAAGAGGTCTGAAGTGTGAAAGTACTGGGGTTTATTTTGAAAGAATAAGGAGGATCAGAGAATCAAAGATGTTTGCATTATTCTGTCACTGGAGAACATAAAGGTTTTATGGAAGACTCAGAGTTTTTAGTATCTACCTTCTAATTCCCATAGCAAGCTAACAGACTTAAATAAATCATTAACCTTTCCTACTAGGTCTGACTGAGGTGGAGTTAACTTTTTTCATAGCAACCCATATGGAGCTGTGCTTTGTATTTGTGGCTAAAATAGCGTGGTAACACACCAATGCTTTGGCTATTGAGCAGTGCTTGCAGTGTCAAGGTGTTCTCTCTCCCCTCCCCACCCCCAAAGAGAAGGCTGGGGGTGATCCAAAGGTTTGAGGGGACATAGCTGGGGCAGCTGGTCCAAATTGACCAAAGGGATATTCCATACCATATGATAGTGTGCTCAGCAATAAAATATCAAGGAAAGGAGGAGGAAGAGGGGATATTTGCGGTTATGGTGTTAATCTTCCCAGGCAACCGTTACCTTTGCTGAGGCTGTGCTTTCCTGGAAGTGGCTAAACATCTGCCTGCCAGTGGGAAGCAGCGAATGAATTTCTCTGCTTTGCTTTGCTTATGTACACAGCTTTTGCTTCTTCCATGAATCTTTTCACCTGCCTTCTGTTTTCTCTCCCTCCCGCAGGAGGTGCGAGTGAGAGGTTGGATGGGTGTTGGGTGTTGGCTGTTGGCTGGGGTCACCCCCCCATGCCTTTTATTAGCATTACAGAAGGAGGACAGGGAAACAAAAACAAAGTCTCTAAAATGTAAAGCTTTAAGTGATATTTCCATTGTAATAGCCGTAGAGTACTTTAATAAAGTCCTGATTGCAGATGCTGTTCACTGTCACGCTGCGGGGGGGGAAGAGTGGTGGAGCTAAGACAGTTGGTGTGCTAGAGCTGATGTGGCTGCTGTTGTTGTCCGAGCCCAGTCTTGCTTTCTCAAAAATGGGCAAATCAAAAAGAGTTTGCACATGAGTAGGAAGACTAAGGAGTAAAATGGAGGATACACAGCTGCTATTTGTGGACTCGTGCCTGATACTGAAACAGAGGCAGAGGAAGTAGTTACAAGACTGCCAAAGATCTGGCAAATTCACAGGAGCATCAAGGTGCTTCAGGCGTTGATTTTTAGCTTGCTTTAGTGACAGATTCACAGCAGCAATGCAAGGAATCAGTCTTTGCTGGCTAAACCTGATTGTCTTTAAAGAGAAGGCAAAGGAGGAGGAAGAAACGATATAAAAAAGAGTGAGTTTGGGTAATAGAAAAGAACAGAAATCCAATTCTGTCAATATAGGCCCACAAACCTTGTGGAAGTGTGGTAATCTTTCTCTCTGGGCCAGTAAGATGAGGTTGGCCCTGAAGAATAGGATGGCAGAGGTTCAATCACAGTGTATTAAAGGAAAATTAGTAAAGCTTGCTTTTTCTTACTGGTTTCCTAGGATTGTCTTGAAATTAAGAATGAAAAATTATATACCATTTTGTCACCAAATAATCCTAGTTTCAGCTTCACTGTTTCATTTAATTTCTGTATTGTTTTTTTTTTTACAGTAGTCTTGCACTATCATCGAATGCTTCAGTAAGTCCTGGCCTCAGTTTCAGTGTTTGGTCTGTTTCAGTGCTCTCTCCTTCTGAATTTTACAGACAATTAAAGGTAGTTGAGTGAATTTGTAATTGCTCTGTTTTGAGCAAGTTAAAGTATAGATCCACTAAGGGAAAGCTACACTGACAACTAATATGCCCTTGTTACAATCTCTTTCTTGTCACCTTTGGCTACATCACAGGAATTAAATTGGTAATGATCTTTCTGAGGCATAAGAGAGAAGAGCGGACTCTAAGCCTGTCGTTCAATACATTATTTGGATTTCATGTAAAACTGGGAGAACTGAGGAATTCATTGTTTCTTAGTCTGGAGAAAGCATAACAAGGTAAAGGCAGCCAATGAATGGAAAGTACCTCTTATTTAGGGGTTTTAAATGAAAAATACTTAATGTGGATAAAGTATTAATGGTGTCAGATGATCTGGGGAGATGAGCTGAAATTGCCTGGAAACACAGTCAGGCCAACAAGAAGAGTACAGCTCTCAGTCTGGACTGCCCTGTGTCTGGACACCTTGATCCACAAGCCAGAAGAATTTGCAGTTGTTGTCACCTATATATATATCTTAAAGCATAATCTCAAACAGTTTGGATGAGACAGGAAGAAGGGCAAGTTATTTACTATTTCTTTACTGAGAAGTTTGATGTGTCTTTTCTGAAGCATCGTGGGTTGGTAACTCTCAAAAACATGGTCCTCAATTAGATGAATGAGGATGGCAAATCCATTAATGTGTAATATATTATTGCATAAGTGGTATTCATCTCATGTTATCACTAACTTTAATATATTAATCATTATTAAAGACCTGAAATTAATTATTTTCAACCTTTAAGCAAAGGGGATGGCTTGTGAAAGTACAAAAAGCAAGGAGAAAAAATAAGTCTTTCCTTCAGCTATACTTTCATTTCACAGAATGCCAATTACTGCAAAGTAGTTCTTATTTTAATCAGCAGTGAAGCATAGTTACTAAGCTTAAGCTTAGAGTGCCGAAGAAACAAGATTGTTTTTTTCTAGAATGAATGACTGATCATTATTTAGATTTCCATATAATCTTTAATCACTATGGAAAGAATTGTGAATGATAAAAGAGCTAAAATAGAATAATTTATATCAGTGTTCCTTAATAGAATGAATCAAGTATTATACAGTACAGAAGCTGGTTTCAGAATTATTGTGAGAACACAATAAGCACAACACCATATTTATAAGACATAAATCGTTATGTCAAAGTAGTGACATTATCAGGTTAATTTAGTCTCGTGTGTAAATGACCAAAAATGTCAGTATTTAGCAATGGCTGCACATGACCTTCTTAGATGGAAATTGGGTTCCTCTAATATTGTTTATTTATGTAGCTCCAGCGAGTGCACAAATCTGAAGCCATAGGCTACAATCTTACTAGATCTCCTAAACCAGAATAAGTTTAGAAGGTACCTCATGTGGAAAACTCAACATTAAAGAGATTATGTGCTGTTGGTACAGCCTTTTTAATGGGTATAAACAGTCAGTAAAAGTAATGTTTTCAATGTTACTTCATATATATTGATATTCTTTAATGGAAGAACTTAATCAGTTCAGTTCTGTCGTGCAGTTTTTCTTCTCAGAAAATGTATTGTTTCATCAGGTTGAGAGGAGATTGTTAGCTCGTAATATCCAGACAAAGTAGTATGGGAACGCACAATGTAGAAGCAGCTGGTTAAGAAAGACGAATAGGTTCAGCTCTTCCTCGTTCATTCATCAGGAAAAGCCCTCACTGGAAGCCCTCATACTTTTTCACCTTCCTTTCTGCCATGCAGTTTGGAGAATGTTTGAAGTCTGGGGGTCCGAATCTATCACGTGTTTTTGAAACCAGAAAATCTTCTCTTTGAGACAAATTTATCAGGGGCTGCCTTTTGGCATCGGAGAGATGGGATGTATGATAGGTAAAGTGTAAGGAGGCAACTTAACAAGATTTTAACTTAGCAAGTGGAGTCTGCAATACTGGTGTAACTCACAAGCGATATCCAGTGCAGATCAATGCTGAAAAAAATGGCTCACAGCATAAATGTAAATGGTAATGCTAAGAGAGGACTAGTAGATCATGTATGTCTTCAGTACCAAAAAAAATCTGTTTACTGTCTTTTTCTTCCATGTGATTGGAGAATGAAGTAATCCAGATGTAGAATAACTCCTAGATGTTTGTCTGAAGGGAACCCAAAATCACTGTCATTAGTACAACATCATACACTGGAATATTCTACTAAACCCAAGAAATACCGAGGCCAGGGAAAGGATTTTGAGGTTGAGTGTAATAATTTCTATCCCACATTGATGGATTGCTATATGACATTTTATTTTAGCCTAAAAACCTCTGGTATTAAGGGCAAGACACATTGTCTATGGCTCAGTGTGAGAGACTGCAAGAGTTAATGTCTCAAACATTGTAGTGGGGCAAGTTCTGCTTAACGACCAACTCTGCATAACAAGGAACTCTGCCTAGCAAGGAACCCCAGGTGAAAAGAAGCCCATCAGCACCCATCAGCAACAGGAGGGGGAGGGTGTGCTGGAGGGTGCACAGCTCCCAGTTCTGATGCGCTGTTCCCATGTGCTGAACTGGGCAACTCACCGTGTGTTCTGCTGTCCTGAGCAGGACAGCTCACCATGCAGGGAAGGGGAAGTTATTCCCCAAACGACCCTCGAGCCCAAAAGCTCACAAACCGCTCATGACACCTAATTAGCCTAGTGCCCGCCCGAAGGAGGGGCAAGGATGATAAAAGGACACAAACCTAAGCCCACCGGAACGGGACCCCTCGGCTGACTGGACCAACGCTGGACCCAGGACCGGTGAAATCTTTCTCTTCTCTCTCTCTCTTTTTCCCTTTTCCTTTTCCATAATCCCTACACCTCATCCCTTTAGCCGTAAACCGTTGACCAAGTCTGGGACTAGGAGTGGATCCAGCCGCCCCTGGGCTCCTCTCTGAGAAGGAGTCTAGAAAGCGAGGGGGTCTGCTCTGAACCTCTCGAACAACGGGAGGGATCGCCTTATTGTCTGCCCTGAACTGATTCCCAGATAAGCAAGGCCTGTAGTGTATGTTTGGTGATGTATGGTTAGCACATGTTACACAGTTTACTGACATAGTTTCATGCCAATTTTTGTTGTGAGCATGCCAATTCTTGTTGTGAGCAAATACAAGTTGAGTTTTGTGAATTAAAGGATCCCTGGTGTCATTTCACCTTAATCCTCACTTGGGAATCAGCAAACCTGAGTCATTGTCCTGAGAAATTGGGACGTGACGCTCAGACAAGGCGAGACTTAGTCTGATCTCAAGCAAGGATCTGAGAAGACTGGAAGAGAGTCTTTTAATTGACTTAAAATAATTTTGAATAAATGAGAACATGACATGAGTCGATATGAGAAGTTTAGAGGTGAATGAGCACAGACTTGGAAATAACCTGAAAAACAATTAGGTTTCTCAGTATGGTGAACTGGAAAAAGAAAGTCCACCTTACTGTCTTTGACAGCTGAAGAGAGCTACTCATGTAATAGCAATGTAATATCACTGCACAAAGCCTAAATGGAGTAACAGCAGTCTTAATGAGAAGATACAAGAAGGGATGATCTCAAGGCAATTTTGGATCCCTTGCATTTCTAAATTCTGCTATTGCAGAATTAATTTTGAAAGTGGAACTTTTGGTTGTGACCATTTTTTCTGTGGGGAGTAGGATTTTTACAGTTCAATGTACTCTTAAGAAAATCAAAGAGACAGCAGTGCATTATGGCTTTCCTCCACAAGGAGGAAGCTGTGGAAAGTGATCAGTTGTAGTTCTTTGGATGTGTTTAATGTATTCATTACTGAAAAGAGAAATTGTATTATTTGCCTTTCCTTGGATATAAGCATGTTGGTATTTTGCACAGGCTGTTTTGGTTTTTAAGTTCAGAGAAGTAATGTGATTTTAGATGTACTGTTGTAAATGTGGACCTAAAAATTTTGATCACTAAATGCTGTCAGTTGTTTAGTCTTTTAGGTTGAATATGTTTTCTTTTTGTAATTTTTTTGGTATTCTGCCATATTATGTGAGTTTTTTATTATTTTTGTGATCCATTGGCTACATCATTTTGACTGTTTAAGTGGAAGTTCAGAGTAACAAGATCATTTCTCTGTGTTGGGTTTGATTTCCTTACAGTCAGCTCTTTGCTGTGATTTTCGTTTTTGTAGCAGTTTTTAGAACAGTTTGGTTTTTTTAAAGTGAGAGAGTGTTCATACTGGAAGATCAGTAATCTGGACCTGAGAAAGTTCTTGTTCCTTTTGATAACTAATTACTTGTTATTCTGTTCTTGATAAATAGTCTTACAATAATTATTGAAAGATGAGCTATGGATTTTTATCCCTGTACTTGTGCACTGACTAGCTTGTTACAGGTGGAATGCTGTTGAGTAAACTGAAGTTAAAAATTACAGTTCGGGAGTCTATGGAAAGATTTTCCATCTGAATCCTCTCTTTTCTTAGGTTTCACTATGTGAAGTGGCATACAGATTTTTAAGCATACATTACAAACATGGGTGTAGACAAAAGCCTTAGTTTTTGTTATGGATTTTATTATGAATTTTTTTTTATTTTTCTGAAACCTCATTTTAACATAGTGATATAACAGTGATTCCAATTAAAGAAGAATTGCTTTGTAATGAGATATAACAAAAACATCCTAAACTACTCATCATCTTGATGCAGTCATTGGGAAGAAAATGATACCAGGTGAAAAGGTGTTAATTGGAATTTTTGTGCTTTGCTTGATGCCACTGTAGTCCATCCATATCTTTGAGGAGAAAGAAGGGCTCAGTTGCCTGCTACAGCTGGAGAAAAACCATGCTTTTCTGTCTGTATTTATTTCCCCAAAGTCATAGGGTGCATAACATACCTCTGCACTAATTCATTACATGGGAAGTAAGGGTTGTAACCTTGACTTGCTCCCAGTGAAACTGTCTTTAAGAACATAGGAATAAGATGGCTGTGGAGTCCTCATCAAATGTGAATTTTCCCATTCTTATTTCAGTAGCTAACATTTCACTGTCAACTTCTAACATGTTAAGTGTGATAGGAAAGTTGTATTCTTCCATTTTGTTAAAAAAACAAAGCTCTTCTTGCTTCAGAAAAATACGTAACATAGAGAGGGAGACAAGAACAATACTGTGTTTATGAAGACATCAAGCTCGCTGAAATGTGTTTCTGTGTGCTCGAGAATGAAGAAACCTGGTTTTTTTTTCACGTGAAAACTGAGAAGGAGCAAAACAGTGAATCTGAATTCTCTTATAACCAAATACATAAATAAATAAAATCCCTCTCAGTTAAAGGACGCTAGGTAACTCTATACCATTTTCATTTCAAACACAAAGGAAACAAAAGCATTTGTCACAAGTGCATTTTGATAAGAAAACCAGCTGGGCCCTGGTTTCTCTCTTGATAACTAAAATCCTAAAAATCTTTAAGTATATCTAAACTATTAAGACCTGATCCATGGTCAGTAGAAATAGCTTCATAAGTCAGAAAGATTTGTTTCAGATTCTAATTCCATATCTGAGTTTTTAAGATTGGTTTTATCACAGCCTTGTACTATTGAACCACTTGCCTATTTTTATTTTCTAATGCTGAGGATAGGTAGGATCACAATTAATTTGGGGTTTTTTTTGTGTGTGTGGCTAACCAGTAAGGCTAAGCTTTTCTCGGTTTCTCAAGAAAGAGCAGAGTTAAAAAGTCCGAGTGCAGACTTTCATTAATCTCTGACTAGGAAAAGCACCAGCCACTGCTTCCCTATTATTTTTCTAGGTTAAGATTTTTAAGCCTTCGATAAATCCCCAAGATTAATAAGTGGAAGAATGAATATAAAATGTTTCATTGCACTCTCTGCAGCTAGCCTTCCACACTTTTATCAATGTTTTAAGTCATACTGCTACTGCTAAACATGCACTATTTTGTCACTGTTCTACCTACAAATCTGACGAGGGGTTATTCAATAAAAATCTGTAACGTATATTATTTGGAAATGTGATTTTGTCACTGTGGTCAATTGCATCATCTGAAAAGGAATGACATACTAAAAAGTGCTTTGGAGAACAGCTTCATAATTTCCTTTTCATTTCCTTGATTTGACACTTTTATAAACAGCCTAAGTGTCAGAACTAGCTAGATACTTGTAGGAGTTAAGCAAATATATTAGGGTTTTTTTTCCCTTTTTTTTTTTTTTTTTTTTTTAAACTATAAGAACATGGTGCAGGAGAAGACATGACACTTCCCACTTGTTTTAGAAATGGAGAAATGCTCTGTGGTAACTCAGCAGTGTGGTACAGTGGTGCACAGTCACAGGCAGCCCACCTTGACCTGATGTTGCATGAGCACATCCCCTCCTGATTGGGGTAAGGTTTTATGTTCTATCTGTAGCAGACCATATACAGCAGAAAAACTGGGAAACTGTGGCAATGGGAACAGTCACTCTGCTGTGTTCTATTTCTATACACTTCTATTAGCATAGGATAGACAGTTATGGCAAAGCAAACTGAAGATGATAAACCTTAACTTGCTCACTGTTCTTTAGGGCACGTTGATGTAGGTATTGCTAACTTGAATCAGTCCGCTTGAAGTTGTGGTTTCTTGTTTCTTTCTTCCGTTGTACTTCAAGCATTTTCCTAATTAATTACTAGACAGATTCCTACCTGCAACATCTTATCGAGAGCAAATAGCTCTGCATTGTGTTGTTTATATTTTGTGTTAATTAGTTAAAGATGTTATAACCTTCACTATTGGATTATAGGGCAATCTGTGACAGAGTGGCTGTACTAAAATTGAAGAGCTTTTTCTATTTTTATCTTACCTCATTTACCTGCTGTCTGCTGTTAAATCAAGTAAGTGAAACTGGTAATGCCCTTGTGATAAGAAGGCATGGGTAGCATGCTTAAACACCTTGTTTTCTGAAGAGTTATATGGTATGTTATGGAGAGCAGCTTGTTCTCCAGCTGCACAGAAAATAGATGAAATGTTGGAGGGGTACTGTTTCCACCATTGTTTCTTCCTTCCTACACCAGTTTACTTTCTACCTCGTTAAAAAGGGTCATACTCCATGTGAATAAGTATAGCTTATGCATTATGCTTTCTGAGTATGCTAAAATGAACATGGATTATTGATCTTTGCAGTGCTCCACAACTGAGCTCTAAGTGGAGTCAAAAAGAATCATTTTGACCCAATTGCAAAATAATATAATGATTGCTATAGAAAACCTTTACCTGCTACCCTGTGTCTGACAATAAAATGTTTTTTAACCATCTAGTAGTCCACCCATCTAGACTATAGTGTCCCTGCAAAGATGCTTTGGGATGTTTTCTTGAAATCTTTGCTGAAATGAAGGTAGATGACTTCTACTGCTGTCCCCTCAGCCACAGACCTAGTCATTTTATTAGAGAAGGCAGGCTGGTCAAGGATGATTGATTTTCTCCAAAGGATTAATGATGGTACCAAAGTTCAAGAACAGAATTGTGGTGAAGCACTTAAGTTCTCAGTATTAAAATCTCCCAGCCAAATAAAATTATGAATTATTAAGTAATTTCTAGAAAATTGGAAAAGCTTCAACTCTTCCCCTTCTCTGCGTAGTATAGACTGTTAGTAGGACATTCCTACGGAAGATGAAAAATGACACTTTGAAAAAATAACCAGCGTTGTCTTTATTCTGATGAGTGCTGTGTGTAGTGACCAGTAATATTTAGGCGGCCTTCTTCTGTTAAGTGTATAACCTTGTGAAGAGCAAAAGCAGATATTTCCAGTAGCTTTTTAAGTCTAAAAAAAGATGGAATTTAAGTTTTCAAAGTTCCCCTACTGATTGCCTTTCAAGTTTTCCTTGCAGAGTATTCTCACTTTATGCAGGTGCCGGTCTGTTTGCTTGACAGGTCGTCATCCAGGTATGACCCATTCTCCAGTGGCTGGGATTCTGATTTCCACTCTGGGTGCTGGATGCTTGAAATATATATGTTGCAATAGCCAGTGGTTTATGTCTAAGTCATATTTTGGAAATAGGCCTATATTCCTAATGTCTGTAATAGCTGAAATGATTTTTTTAACATTCCTAACAGCCTTTCTGTATAGCTCAGATAAAAACCTGAAGGCATTTAAAAAAGAATAATCAGTTCTAAGTTTCTCATGACAACCCTGTGAAACTATTAGTGCAATGATTTGTTGAACTTTGAGCTTAAAAACATATATAACTGGGAAAATGCAATCCAAGAATAGAGTTAGATAAATGATGTTTTATAGTGAATACAAAAACTGTATAAATCTTCAGTGAATTTGCTTGTATAGGCTTAAAAATTGCTAAGATACTCATTCAGACCTTCAGACTTGTGAGGCTTATGGTAGCATAAAAGATCAGAACCTGATGATGCAAAAGAGAATCTGCGTGTGTGACAACAACCCCACAAATGGAGTAGAGGGGTGAAATGTGGTGGCATTTATTAAACATTAGATATAATGCTCAATATATTTATATATTAAACATAGATTTTCAGTTAGTGCTTTGAAAATCACTGGCAAAATTGTAGTAGGTGCCTGTTTCATTCTTAAAGATTTTTTACAGTTTTTCCCAAGTAGGGTCTCAACTGTCTGGTTAAAACACACAGAAAAAAAATATAATAAGAATGTGATATATGTGGAAGCAAGGACATTTTAACTTAAATTTCTTAATTGCTTTTATAATCTTAAAGAAGGACACAAATACTTGGTAATGTTAAAAAATGAAATAGCATGAAGAAAACAATTCATTTGAGCTCTTGGGATTTAAAATGTGCAGAAAATGTGCAGATAACCAATACTGACCAATTTTTTAGGGGAGGAATTATAAGTAGACTGAGGTCTGTATGGTAAATCTCTTCCTGAAAAAACTTAGATGGATGAGTCATAAGCCTCTGAAAATGAGATTTCTAATGGAAACACCAAATCAACTTTTACTGTAGTGTCAGGAATATGACATTATAATAAAGTACACTGATGTATCTGTATTTGCCTTTTGCAAACATAATGAAACTGACTTCAGCATAGAAGGTGCCAGGGTGTTCCATCCACATCTGCTGTTTTACAGTATAACACAACAATATTCAGACATATAATGCTAGGTGTTATGTATTTGCGCTAGGATGGAAGGCGACCAACAGAATTTTTTACATCATGACTAGAATAACAACTCTGCAAGTTGCTGTATGGAATACGGCATCTACCCTTGTCCGCATGGGGACAAGTTGGAAGTCATCAGTGCTTTTTATAGCAAATATTAATGACAACACGAGTAGTGCATACTGAGGCGGTGTTTGGCTCATCTCCTGTCTGACCTAGCACAGGCTCAGTGTGAACCCATCCATCCTGTGCTACTTTATTGCTGGCATTTATTTTGAACGTCTGCCACTGCTCTTGGCAGGACTTGGGCTTTTTGTTGTCCCATGCTCCCAGCTAGGGAGTGCAGTTCAGGAACCTGAGTCCAGGACTTGGGTGAACACACCCAAACAGTCGTGTTGGGTCCCACTAATCCAGAACAGGGACAGAGGACAGGAACTGAAGACATAGTTGCCCAGTGCACTCTTCTCATCCTCCACTGACTGGTGCCTCAGGAATTTCCAGTGGCATCCTTCTGTTTGATACCTTTTGATAATTTTTTTTCTTCCATCTAATCATATTTTATTTGCTGATGGGAGGACTTGGAGCTGTGCCCAGAAGGTACAGTGAGGACAAGTGACCTGGGGGGGACGGGGGGGGCACTGGAGAGGGTGAGTGGCTCCAGATTGGCTGCTTGGAGAACTCGGAGCCCTTCGCCACCGTCTGCAGAAAGAGGAGCCACCCTCCCACTGCCCCACAGTGGAAGTCCCCACTGTAGGCACAGCCAACGATGCTCGTGCAAGAGAGGAGGCACCACACACAAAGCAGGTCTCTTGGTGAGAAGTGCAGGAGTTGCTCTGCAGATGCCTTTTGCAGGCACAGTAGTGAGTTAGTCAGGAGGGGTCTTCACTGTCTGCTGCACGTTCGTCTCCTCGGGGCCAACCCGCTGCTGCGCCTGCAGGAGATCGCTGAGTCTGTCCATGCTGCTGCTGCAGGATTTAAGTTTTCCACTTTCAGGGTTGGGGAACGTAATGCTATTGTGTATTTTGTGGCAGAAAAAAAGTCATTTCTGCTTGCATGGAAGAAAGACTTGAGCCAGCTGTCCGGTGAAACAGGTTAAACGAGCTGAAAAAGTAGGGAGGCTTAACGGAGGGAACAATTTTTATCTAGAGTACTAAATATAGTACAAACCAAATTTGTTAGCAAAAGATGTTGGGATATTGGTCACATTTGTTTTATTTATGAGTCATTTCCGTTAACAGAATTCAATTACTGATTATTAGACTCAGTAATTTTTTCCTGCTGCCATCTCCATACTTACTCTGGCTGTTCTTTCTTTTGAAACTTAACAAAATATCAATTAATTTTCATTCTGTATTTTCATTTTCTGTAACATATGTTGGGTTTGCTTTACAGAGAAATGGAGGTTTTCTGTTACATCTCTGAAATGGTAGTTTGGTACATAAAATCGATAAAAAAATGGGGTAAATAGCTAAGAACATCTGCAGTTATGCATATCTGAGAAATTTAGAAATTACTATTCTAATTAATCTTGTAAAATGAAAAATAAGTAAAAACTGCATTGTAATTGTTTAGCAAGGAGAAGAATCTGCTTCAATTAATACACTGAAAATAAGGTTAGGCCAGATGATGTTTTGCACCAGCAGGTGCTGGTCCATTACAATCCCAGTGAGAAAGACACTCAGGCTCTGTAAAGTATCATTTAAAATGCTATTTATTAGAGCTAGTGCTATAAAGAAAGGGAGACTAGTTTAGATAATCCCATGTCCTTTTAGATACTGGGAACCCCGAGGCGTGCAGCACCAAACATAGGTCTGATGAGAGTGCAGCGTGCCATGCGGATCCCATCCCTGAAGAGAACTGTCCCATTTTGGTCATTAAGGCTCTTACAGGATTTTCTTACAAGAAAGCAACCCATGGTCATTTCCACTGTCAGATAAGAAAAATGCTCCCATGGGAACCTGTGCCAACTTTGCACTTGGATAATTTTAAACAGTTTCCTTGAAATGCCTTGTTTAGTGTATACTAAACTGAGATTCAAAATCTGATAGAGTAATTGCACTCATTATAGTTTTTTATTCCTGGAGAAGACAAAATAGCACATTCTGTAGACTTCTGTTTTCCAAAATTAATCCTGTCCATGAAGGGGACATAGACCATGTCGACATCTATGGAACTACTGCAAATACCTGTTATGTGAGAGGAGAATCAGCCAGTCCTTCTTTATTTCGATCTAGGCAATTTAGTTTTCCCTCTTAGCTAATAGATCATCATAAACAACTATAAAAATAGCTTTAAAGGTATGTTAGATTGGAAACCAAAATGTATAGACTTTCTCTTAATGGAATCTCAATCTTCAGAATGTTGTTCCTTCTTTTTGTAAAATTTCAGGAACCCTCGGAGTGATTTAGGTACCTAAATATTTTAAGCTTTTTCAAATGCCCTGGGGCATCCCAGACATCTGCTGGGGGCTGGCAGATAAAACACAGACTTGACAGAACATGCTCACCCTCCTGGGGCAGCAGCTATGTGAAATGCCACCAGACACCTATATTCAAGCACCCGAACTGCCCCCCACGCAGTGTGCACGTTAGCATTTCTGTTGTAACTGAGTAGAACATTTTGACTAATGTACACAATTGAGTTTTTAAAATCAGACAACTAAAGCTATATGATACACTGCACCTTTGAAAATTGTAGTAAGGGGTCCAAGTTTGGAAAAAGTCTGGTTTCCATTCATAACTTTATCTCTGTAATGGTTTTAAGGGACTTAATCCATTGCCTATTGATTGTAATGCTTGTTGGACTGCGTCTCAAAGTGCTTGTGCTTTTTTTAGTGATTTTTGCGATTAGCTTAATCTTTGTACAGCAATGATCCAGCTACAAAATTCCCATTGGTTAAAATAAAGGCATCTTTTAATAAAAGCTCAAATATGTCAAAGATCCTTAGCTGGCATGTTTGCTCTTATAAACAGAAAATTAGAAGAGCTGCCTTGTCGTCCCCTTTTCATTAATATGTGTACTGAAAGAGTTTGCTTTTCAAACAGTTTATTTATACATGCATAAGCATAAAAATGCTACCAGAGAACAAAATGTCAAAAGAAATATTTTCCCCATGCACACAAACATCCAGAGCCATTTCTTGAATTCAGATCCATTTGAGAACCAATAAAAGATATCTGGAAGGCAGTGAATGCAATTACTTCTTAACACCCCTTCCTCTGGCTCCAAATGTCAAAGATACATAGAGACAAATGTTTAAATTAACTGAGAAATATTTTCACTCGTTCTGAAATATTAACTTTTAGACCTTTACTTATTCTCTTATTATATTATTATTATTTGTTTGGAAGCTCTGGAAAAGATGTTTTTATGATCAAAACTTTCAGATCTTAAGTAATATATTCTAGACAGGAGCTGTCACAATGTATTAGCCTGAGTATGACAATGTTATTCAACTAGTGATCTGAAGCATGATGTTATTTAACTGCTTTCCTATTAGTGAATTTAATTGTGCCCAAAATCATGAGGCAGTTGGGTAATTCAGACACTTTGATAATGCTGTAGAATAATTTATATTTTATTCTATTTTTATGGCTTCACGTTGGCCATACTTGCCCTTTATCGGTGATCAAAGCATGGGATCTCTGTTTTGCAGGATTTTTTTAATATTAAAACCAGAACAAATATATCCCTTTTTCAAAATAGAAAAGTAACTTTTTTTTTAAATTTCTCGAAGAAGCAAAGATTAGGAATTATGTATAATTTAATAAAACTGTACATGTTCTGTTCTTCCGTACTAAGGTAGACATCCTGGGATTACCACCCAGTACAATTACTGTAGTCCTGGAAAATGCTGTGTCAGACCTCGCCAAGAAGTTTTTTCTGCTTGGTCACGGTTTTATGCTTATCTTTGCCTGTCTCATCCCTCTACTTCTATGAGTCTGTCCAGAAGCTTGAGTAGATCATGATGAGAAGATCCTACCAAAAGCTCCACTTTCATTTCCCATGTGCAGCACACATGCATCAATTATGTTTCTCTGCAGTAACTAGCACCATTAGTTACTAGCACTAGTCTCAGTAGCAGGTTATCTATTTCCAGCACACTGGGGGTAATTTTCCACAAATCTGCCACACCTGTGGGGAGCAAGAATGCTCAGATGCAGAGGCATCCTGCTAACTTACTTTTACAATCCTCAGCTGTACATCAGTACAGCTGGAAAAGTGCTGGTGGTGAAAGTGCATTAATTAGCAACAAATTAGTCACTTAGCTATTTGAAGAGCCAGGCATTAAGCTTTTGGTCCACCTTCTGGATGTGGTTTGGCACTGTAAAAGAACTGTAAAAAATCCGTAATCCTCTCTGTGGCATTAACCCCTGGCTTAAGGAATCACACTAGGGTTCTCTGTGGTGCTCTTGCATGTGCTTCTTCCCAGGTTAGGCTGGAGTCTGCATTCAGGTGGAGGAGCTCCAGAGGCTGCCATCCCTTTTGCTGCAACCTGGATGGAGAGGCTGTAATGCTGCATGTGGCTTTTATTCCCACAACCCCTGGAGCTCCTGAGGAGGGTAAGTCGTAAATAGGGGCTTTTCTCATGAGTAAACCAAGCCAAAGGAATCATGCTTCTATGATTCTGCTCCCTCTAGATTGCTATCTTTTAAAAGTTTTGAAGGTAATTCTTCACAATTTAGGCTTAACAAGAGTCACAGTAACTGTACTTTTCATTTGATTACTGTACCACATAATAATGAGGTTTATAATAACTTCTGTGCCCTGTGAATATAACTTACAAACATAGCTTCCTTACCTCTATTCCATCCTCAGTCCTATCATGCCTTGATAAATTTGACATGCCTGCTCTTGCTAAAATAATGGAATTTCCACTTTTACTAGTAGAATGAACTTTAGAAAGTGTTTAATCATAGATGTTGTGCTCTGGAGGACCTTCAGAACTCAACTAATTTGGAAAGTTGATATTCTGAAGACAAAATAGCGTCTTAGTTATTAAAGGAAATTATCTGTATGGGAGGAAAAAAAGCTTTAAGTCTTTTCCTTCCAAATCTCAAGTGGTTAATGCATGACTCTGCATGAATCAGAAGGATTCATTTGATTCCCATGCTGACCGCTTCCAGAAAATTTAATTTCTCCATCTCAAACATATTATTTTTCTCTAATACAAAAGAGCACTAACCTGAACCTTATTGTGCCCTTTTACAATTAGTCACCCTTTTGTTGCATTAATCTTTTAAAGTAAATGGAAGGATTAGTGTTTGAACACAATACAAAGCGAAGTCTGAATACAAAATAATTGTGGACGCTCTCTGTATTTTAGTTTGTATTGTAGTGGGCTACTGATAAGTTTTTGACTTCATTTAATCTCTGATTTTGGTTTTGATCCCAAGGGTCAAGAATTAAAACAAGTATTCTGTTTATAGACTTAGTAGAGATCAGGGGTATGTTGTAATTACATCTGAGAATAGGAGATAAGCTTTTATCCTTAATAAGGCTGATTATTAAAAGGATGCGTATGGCTAATTCATTAATGATAATTCTAAAATACAAGTGTCTACTTAAGTGAAGATTGGGATACCTTCGGCTCCACTTCCTTCCAGAAAGGTCCGGAGTAACAGTTCACTTACATAAATCATTCCAGAGGCAAGCTGGTATAGCTGACATCAGAATCTTCTTCATTCTGCTTTTAAAAAAAGCTTTTTTTTAAAAATGGATCTAAAGTGTATGACTAGAAATTAAGATAGAAATATTTTAAAAACTGTAAATGGTGGGTCATGTCTCAGTACACCTTTGTGAAACTGATTCCAAATGATAACCTTTGTTTGTTAGTGCTGAGAAAGAAGGCGTTTTAAAACATGGGTGATGGGACTAGATTTTTGGTTTTTATCTGCTTTTTTTGCAGTTGTGATACTGTTTGATAGGAAACTATAGTTTCTAAGAACTTGTATATGTGCCTATTTTGGCTTTACTGTAAATGATTTTCTATTTTTGGTATAACAAAGCCTTTGAAAATAATCTCTGATTTCAAAGTGTTTTCCTGTTTCACACATTGGGAAAGTGAGCTCTTATTGGGAAAGTGAGTTCTTATTTCACCAATTCCATTTCCATGATGATTTTAATATATGTTAGCTGATGACACCTTAGCGGAAGTATAGTGACTTTATTAGAATTTTGGAAATCTGCTATTTGTACATGACAAGTTATTTACAAGCTTGCAGTTTTCTGTATATAGTACAATGTAGTAGCTGCAAGAATATAAATTTAAATCAGAAACTGAGTGAAATTCAGTTGAACTTCCCATCAATATGGTGGGCAGATCTTTTAAGAATTGTAGCAGATCTTCAATGTGATGAAGAGATATCGCAAAAATTACTTTGGGTTTGTTTGAATTCAGCCTCAGCCCTTCCTGTATTGCTTATCGATTTTAATATTTGAGGGTAAATTCACTTCGTAAGGTTAATTACGGTTGTATTTTGTCTGTTAAAGAGGTACCTTTCTGTTCCCTGGAGTGCTGGAAAGAACTTCTGCATTCAAACTAGTATCAGTAACACAGTTCACATTAGAATATGCATTTATATTGAAAGCTATAGATGTTAACTTATCAGGAGACACAATGCGCTGCTGCTTTAGTGATCAAATGAAGAATTAGGATTGTGGAAAAATAACCGAAAAGATCAGGAGAAATTGATAGGATGGAATTTCTGTATTCAGAGTAGCGTAATGATTGAGAATTGTGAGCTAATTCATAAAAGCTGTGTACCATTTGTAGAAAATTAGAAGAAACAAGAAGATTGCATTCATCAAATAAATAATTTGGCAAATCTGTTCCCAAAGAACGGGTATCGTTACAAGAAATGAACGAATCCATGAATACAATACAGATATACAGACATTATAAATAGTGATGAGTTCATAGTTTTAATGAACCGCATTGAATGTGTTTCTACAAATTACGTTGTTTGACTTAACAACCATATTGTGCTGTATTATTATAGCTATTGATATGTGCAACTGAAAGACAGGGAAAAGATATCAAAGAATAGTAATCTTCACTGAAATGTAAAAAGTACAGTTCCTGCCAGTCCAATCAGTGATAATGCCTGCCTGTTGAAAAAAATCTTTCTTTTAATGAATTAGAGAACAACTTAATAGATGAAAGTGAGAGGCAAATTGTAAGAACAATTTGGAGGCAATAAGGGGCATTGAGTGTGGCAGTCAGTTGTGAACCTAGTAAAGCAAAGTTTAAACACTAAAAATACTGTAATTTCAAATTAGAATTAGCAAAGACGACCTTTCTCATTTGTTTGGTCAACTGAATTCTGGAACAAATATTAATAATGTTAATATCTCTTTTATCTAATGAGCTTCAATTTGTGAAGTTGCCTGCCTGTTCTCTCAAACCTCTTAAAAGGATTATGTAAATTGAGAAGAAATCTATGTACATTTGTGTTGGACAGATATGCTTGAATTCATACCTGATTCTCTATGCAATATTATTACCAGAAAGGCTACTAGTACTCAGATAAATGATGCCATTTTTTGTAATAATGTATACTAAACTCTTTACAAGGTAGATGGCGTATGAAGTGTTCACTTCTGTGTATTGTTCTAAACCCAGCACAATTTGTAATAGTTTATTATTTCTAAAAGGCTGTCCCCAGGTTCAGCCTTGGAGGAATAACCAATCCAAAGAAACGCTAACTTGTTTCCAGGAAAAGAGGGAACTGCTCTATTACATCTAACTTGTTTAAATAAACAAATAACCATTGCAAGCATGTTCAAAGCAATCAGTTATCATGACTATAACCTCCCAGGGATGAGGGTCAGATCTGTGATCACTGAACTCTCTCATTTAATCACCTAGGCTGCTCTGTGTCCTTTGGCTAATCATATTATACGAGTTTCATCTCAGCTGGCTAGATTATTGCAAAACTCCAGAAGGCAGCGTTGGGATAACTATTCTGTTGCCTTCCAAACTCGAGGGAAGTTAAAAAAAAAAAAAAAAAAAAAAAAAAAAAAAAGTGTAGTCAAATTCTTTCAAGAGAATTAGTGTATTTTTGATCCCGAAGAGAATATTTAGGGTGGATTCCAGCTATTCGGTGTAATAATCCTTAACACCGGAGGGCTGCAAGGAGAGTTGAGATGGTGGCATTTGTTTCTGGAGGTGAGGAGTTTCGTCTTTGGAAGTGTTAATATCAACGTGAATGGCTGTACTCTGTGCTGGTGCTCAAAGTCTCCCAGTAAAACTCTCAAAGAGGCACCGCAAATATATATTTAGTTTTGCCAAGGCATTTTGCAGTGCATGAATGAAAGGCAGGCCAGAAGCGCTGACCTTCCTGATGAGATTGCTTCTTCCTCCAGCAAAGGAGTTCCCCCTCTACGCCCCACCCAACCCCTGTTAGTGTTGCACAATACATAGAATTAGCAAGGCACACCTACCCTCTGCTCCAAGTTACACACTTGCATATAAACTACTATCAAAAGGAATACCTTGCAATAGCGAATGTTCCCCTACTACGGCCAGATGTGCTCTGATAATGATGCATTTTCTTCTACAGATGTCTAAAGGATATTGTGTAACAAAAGCTGGACAAACTAAAATTTGGACATTAGGGATTTGGCCTGGGTTTTCTCAAAAAAAAAAAAAAAAAAAAAAAAAAAGAATGAAGGATTTGATTCTGTAACAAAAGCGCACTCTCATTTGCTTTGACTTATGAGTAACATATTCTGAACTCTCCCCAGTATTAGTTATCTCTCCAGTTAGGGTGAAAGTGATCAAAAGATCCTTTTCTGAGGACTTCTATTCCTGGGTCCTTCCGTGAAAGGCAATTTGTTAACTTCATAGCTCTGCATTTCAAGAACTCACAGGTATGCCCCAAGAAAGTCTAGGATCTACCTAAACAAGCTGCGCTGATTATATTTGTTCCTTCATTTTACCATTACTAAAGATGTTTTATCAACATGATAACTTACAGAATAGAATGGTCAATTGATAAAAATCCACTTTACATGAAATACTAAAGAATTTGCATATAAATAGGTTTTTATATTTAAATGCCCTGTGGGTGAATGTGATCCAATATCCCTCAGAAATCAAAATCCTGAACTGTCTCATTTAAAGTTTGCCTGCTAAAAATAAGGTGAAGTTGGACAGCTTTTGATTAGCATGACATTCCTTTCTGGAGAGTGCTTACAAGACCAACAAATCACAATTCAATTAAACTGTGCCCCGTATAGTACTTTCAATGTATTCTTTGCGGTTTCTTTTTCCGGCATTCACACTTACTCTATTTTTTTCTTGATTCATTTGGCAAGACTTTGCATGTAAAGTCCCATGAGAGAGACAAATGAGGAACATTTCAAAAACTTGATTGCAGATCTTGCTGCTTAAGACACAGGCGTTACCCGTGTCTGCCATTATGTCAGCTGGCTCTTTAACAATGAAATAAAGAAGTAACAATTAGGCTGTATTTACATTTCTCTAGTGGCGTTGTTTGCTCCCCTATAATTAAAGGATCTGCCAGCTTTTCAATTATGAACTCCTATTTTTAGGGCAGTAAAAACTTAACACACAAATCCGTGCCAGGGCTTTTCAAGCAGTGAAACCCAGCCCACGTCGTGCAGATAGTAAACTGATTAAAGCCGGGGCTCCGCTGCCCGACGGGGCCGAGTGCCCGGGAAGCCGTGGTAGCTCCGGACCCTGCTCTGGCCGCGGCAGGGAAGCACTCGGGGCACCGTTGCCCTCTTCTTGCTGCAGCTCCGGCCCGTTCGTGGCTCAGAGCCGCGCTACGGCGCGGGACGTAGGGCAGTATCACCCTCGCTGTCCCAGGACCTTAAGCCTTCTTAACGTCGACCATCTCTCCTGTAGCTTGAACCTTTCCCTGTTAAACTGCAAGTTCTTCAGTATATTTTTGCAAGGCACGTACGTGCGCTCGCACGCACACCTTGAATTATATATGCTCTAGTGTAGTCTCCCTTAAAGAGTGATCTTTGCAGCAGCTGCCCGTTCCCCAGCCAGAAGCAGTCTGCAGATGTGGCCCCAGGAAGCCCCCGCACGCTGAGCTGCTGCGTGTTCTGTGGGATCTTCTCTGGCTGTGCCTGGCTGCTTTTTTTTTTTTTTTTTTTTTTTTAAAAAAACATCTGAAGGTAATCCGAGAAAAATAACTGTGAGAAAACTAACTTCTCTAGAGCAAGTAGTTTAATGTGGCATGACAATTGCATTTAAATTTTAACACTAAACAAAGTCGTATCAGTTGGATTAATGCTCTGAACGTTTTTAGGTATCGCAAAGTAAATCTGAATGGAAAACCAGCAGCCAAGGAGAGATCCTAGGAAATTTCTACAGAGGTGTTTTCTAAGAGGAATTACACGCAGTATTTTGGTTGGGTATCTTGAGGATATATGCTTTTCCAGTGAGCAGGTGAGAAATGTTTTTCCTATATACTGTCAACACATGGGGACGCAGGGAGCTGGGTCTGGTTCCGAGAGCTGCTCTCACTAGCTCCGGGGCACATTGAAGCCCAGAAACAGTGCCAGCACTCTCGCCACGGGGAAAGAAACCGGGAGAGAATCAGCAGTGGGAAGCACCCTTTCTTGCCGCCTAAACTGCCAAATGCATTTGAAATTACCTTAGGTGAGATAAAGTGGAAAATACTGCAGGAGCAGGTACGGAGGGCTTGCCACCGTCTGTGGCGGGAGTCTGGCAGAAGCCAGCAGGACCGGGGACAGGCATCTCCCCCAATATGTGTTTGTCTATGGGAGGAATGCTTGCAGAAAGAAGGCAGAAAAGTGGAGTAATGTATATTCATTTGCAAATTAATGAATTACATACAATTATTTTTCGTTCAACTCCATTAGGTCGTTAGGTACTAGGGTCTGTGATGCACCCTGTATGGACTCCTTTAAATGGATGCAAAGCATGACATACATCTTTAATCTCTGAGTCTATATTAATGCTTTTTTTTACTAGGTATGTGCTGTGTATACTGGGAGCACTCAAGCTTTGATTAAACTAAATTCAATCCCCGAGTCTTTCTAATGAACTGTAAAAACTCGCTCTAATTTACATTCAAACATCACTATGCTCTCCATACTGTAATTATATTAGTAATGATCTATCTGAAGGCTTCTTAAGTTTTATAGGACTTTTACTTGTAATTATAAAAATATGGAAAAGAGATAAGGGAGAGAAAATAAGGGAATAAAAAAGGATGGAAAGAAAAAGAAGAAAACTAGGAGAGGAGAACAGAAAAGAATCTGGAAGGACAGCAAGAGCAGAAGAAACTGTAGTAGCATGGCGATGTAACTGTAAAGCCTTGTCAGAATCACTTTCTTGCATAAATAAATTAAAACATCAGAAGAAAAAAATCTCATTGTTTTATGAAAGTAGCAGCCTTTCCATTTAAAGTTCAGGTCACTAGAGAATAAATATATTTAACGTTTTTTCTTCCTCTTGTGTGAGCAGTATGAGAGCTGCCATTTAGAATCTACAAGGAGTTAAATTCTAGCTGGCTATGAAATTACCTCAATTTTAAGTCAAGCTCCTGGGATAGGTTTAAAATGCTAATCTTTTTTTTTTTTTTTTTTCCTCTCTGCTTTTGATGAACAATTTCTCATGCTCATTTCAATGAGAAATAATGTCAAAGTGTTCTAAAAACAAGCGTTTCAATTATAAGCGTATCCCCGGAGATAACACTGATATAAAAGTAATTTTTTATCCAGTTAGGATTTGAATTGTAACTCTTTGTGGTTTCTAAATCAAAAGTTGAAAACACGTAGTAATAGTTATTATGGTATCTTGGCAGGTTAATGTAGTATGTCATATCATATTTGTGTCCTGTGGTACAACATACATACAATACACACTGAATTTCATTGTTATTTAAAAATGTTCTGGTGCTTTATGATGTGCATTACATTGCAGAAATGGGAGTTCAACATTAACAAAACTGCAAGAATATGAGTCTTTTCTGGCTCAATGTAAAGTAATATGATAAATTCAAACCTAGTATTATTTTCTTTTTGTTTTCTCCTCTATAGAATGTTCGCTCCCTTTCTTTTCTTAATGTTTATTTAAACACACACAAAGATAGATTAGCCTTTTTTTTGAAATGGATTTCCTTCTTCTGCAGCTCCCTCCTTCTCTTTCTTGAGTAGGTGTTTGAAAATTCTGTTTCTGAATTAAAATTTGGGGTTTGTTTCCCTGCAAGCATGACATGAATAATGCCATTGGAAAAAAAAAAAAAAAAAAAAAAAAAAAAAAGAATTGTTGAAAGAGAAGAGATTATCTTGTTTTGATAACGTTTTTTTTCTGAGGGATTATACAAACCTTTCATTATCATTGATATTATTATGCTTCCAATGATTTGCCCTGTCGTCCTAATTCCTGTTACCAGTTACTAAGAGACAAAGCAGCTCTTGAGGATCAACATAGCGTACTTTCTCAAATTATTAGTCTTATTTTCTTCTTTATTGCTTTTTCATTCTCCTAAACCTTGCAGTGAAAAGGGTTATTATTGTTGTGACAATAAGATGGGGTAAGGAAAAATATTTAAAGTCACAGCAAGGGTTTAAGGAGAGGTTGTCACAGTCAAAGGGACTGACAAGGGAAATGAACATAGTTATAGAGGGTTGGATGGACGGGAAGATGAACATAAGAAATGGGAAGACTACAGAAGTAATTAACAGTAATAACTTGTGTAAATAATGTGTGACTGAAATATAAGACAGGTTTCTACCCTCAGGCACTTACAAGCTTTTAGACATAGGACAGCAAATAATGGTAAAGAACTTGCTGTTCAGGGAGAATGATTATCACCATGTGAAGTCTAATGAGAGGCTGACATGTTGAAAATACCCTGTTATGTTTTTAGCTGTATTTAAAAAATAAGAATGGAATAAAATGTGAATACATGCACAGGAAAAGACATGAGGCAGATGACAATGTTAAAAGGCCAGCCATAAGCATTTGCAGGAAAGAGGGATTCAGTGCTGGTCAACGAAGGTAGTTCCAGCATACAGGGGTGATATTAGCTAATGTTGCTCGAGTAATTTGTTCAATTTAGGAATTTTTTTGGATTGTGGGAAAAAGAAATGAGATGTAACAAAACTGCATGCAAAACATATGAGAAAATTACTTACTTGGTGTTGTGGATAGAAAAGAGAAAATAAAGCAAGAGCTCACTGAAGTGTTGATATAGCAAAAGGACTGGAAGAGTGTGCTTTGCAGCAAAGAAATGGATGAACTTCAGTTGAAGAAGAACAGTTATGTGAAGTGAGAGATGGGCAAGAGTGGACAAGAGCAGCGTTAGTAATTAGAAAGGGGTGATCTGGAAAGCAGTGGCCCTTATTCAGGTCTCTGTCACCTGTGCAAGTCCAGGGTATCTTCACTGATATAGGGGAGGAAACAGTGAGATTAAATAAACGTTGCACAGAGATAAAGAAATCTGATTCAAAATATTTGGACTATGCTACTTCTATGAATAATGAAGTGAAAAAAAAGGGAAAGAATGATCATTCTCTTATGCTCTGAGTATACATTTCTGTTTCATGGATAGTTAAAAAAGATATTGAAGTTATATTTAAATATAAAATATTATGAATAAAAAATTCTAATATGTTTTTCAATGTTACTTTAACTTAGCGTTGGGAATTTACCTGTTAAATTGAGGTATATAAAAGACTAAAGCAGTAAAGCCTGTCTTCAGCTCTGCTGAAGTCATTTACAGCCGTCTCCGCAATTGGCTTCATTTCTTTAAGATGACATAGTGTCCTTTTTATAACTGTTACCATACATCATTATGTAAATTCACAATGCCATATAGAAGGATAAATGACAATGTGCACTTTCATTTAGGCCAAAATAAATGCTAGTTATTGGCAAATGCGTTTTGTTCATCACTCATCTCACCTCTCTGGGAATAAAGAAAAGGTGGGACTACTTGTCTAAACAGTTAATAAATAATTTAAAAACAGAGTAGCAAGAACATTATCCTAAAATCCACATACAAATAGAAATCAAATTTGTGTACAAACACAGATTAACTTTTGAGGCACCCGTATTTCATGAACAAATACCAGTATTTGTTTATGTTGACATGTAACGATTTGTAGTTTGAATTATAGGAGCAGAAAAATAATTTGAATTGGCAGCAACACATTCTGCCTTTAACTTGGGTGGATTTGGTAAAGCCTCAAAGTTGAGTTAAGATTGTCTTGAGATCTTAGAGGCATGCTTAAGAGCCCAAGAACAGATATCAAGACTTAACACACTACTTGGACGGCCCAGAATACCTCAATGGAAAATAAGTCAATGCCTTAAGTAAAGGGTTTTTTAATCAAATACTTAGTAGATGGAGGAAGGGAAAGTTTAGATGTCTTATTGAAGTAAGCACAGGTCAACGGCAGGTTGAGAAAGAATAACCAAGTCTTCTGGATCCTTATACATCAAGGGACAATGTATTAACTTGGGGTCAATTTTGAGGTTAGTTACTGTAAAAAAGCAGTAAGAGAATGTTGTTACTATTTCAGTATCAGGTTTCATATTCCTTATTGCATAGAATTTGGTACCAGAGCCGTATTTCCAAAATAATAAGATTAAAGCAACTTCTCTGTCAGCTAGTCTGTCAACCAATGAGATCCTCTTTTAGATTTTTTTAATTGCTCTGTCATCTTCAGCCAAATTCAACAGAGTTAGAGATCTCAAAGATGTGCAATTCCTTCAGTTTCCATGAGAAATAATAGGTAGATAGAAGTGAGGGCCCGCAGTCTGGAAAAGCCTGCAAAATAAGTTTGTTTCTTCCATGTGATGCACTGGTTCTCCAGTCAGCAAGTGCACAGCAATATATTTTGGAATGCTGCACTTCACATAAGAAAGGGACATGTATGAGAATTCAGTGCTTGAATTCAATCATTCAGGGCTGGAGGTAATGACGTTTTCTGGTGCTGTGGTCCAAAGTGCACGATTGAGATATGGGAACAAACAGCTGAGGGAGAAAGACTACTGCAAAAATCAGGATTAACGTCCAAGAAAAGCAGTTTGAGTTTGCCAAACAACCGCCCCGAAATCACCGAGGTCACAGAGGTTGATGTGTAGGAGACTTTATGAAGGGTAGATCTAGATCTATGTAGGGTGCCTCTAGCGTGGTAGGCATGACTGAAGATCCAAAGTGCTCTCTGTCCTTAAGATGTTGCACAACAGTATCTGGAACTTTAAACTGGAGTTCTTAAAAATGAGCTTATAGGTGCTCAAACACTTTAGCAAAAGCAAGACTTGTATTTGCAAGGAAGAAATAAGAACTGTGGTGGATTGCATATTATACAAATGTTTGCAAGTGTTCTGAAATAACTATTTCCATAATTCTTCCAAATAACAGCCCAGAGAGGTTCAACTCCATTTGCTGCCTGAAAGCTGCAGCGCTCATGTCCTCCAGACTGCCCATGGACAAGCTGTGACCATGAGGCTGCTTTGTGGGGAACAAAGCCCACGTGTGGCTCTGGAAGGCATGGTCCAGCCCAGCCTGGATAACTACAAATTTGGTCTTGACAGCAGCTTCCAGGATGCTTGCTGTAGTCAGTGTGGGCCCATGCACATACAGCGATGCCAGCTCAAGCGGTTCTTGGGTTAAGTACTTATGTGATAGTTACTGTTTTCAAAATTTGTAATTTTTGGTAGTGCTGCGTATTCAGAGCAGTGCTCCAAGCATGACTGGTATGACTGTGAGTTAATTAAAGATACTGAAGTCACTGTTGAGATTGTAACAATCACAATAAACAGTAATCTGATTTTGCATTTTCGATTTGAAGCATTTTCTGCCATTTCCTTCTGTTTAATGGTGGCTGCCTGTGTATTTAAAGCTGGGGTTTTTCGTGTTCGGTGGTGGGAGACCTCAGGCAGACTCCTTCCCTTTACTCTGAAACGGAGCTAACAAAAATCTTCTTTTCTTTGCAGTCCTTAGGTGGGTATCTTTATGTCAAAATCTCAGCCTGGCCACGCAGTGGAGCCAGAAAGACTTATTCCCCAGCAAGCTACAATGCCATTGAGACTGATGCTGTGTTTTAACTGCATATCTCAGAACTGCTGGTGGGGCAAATGGATCATAGTGTGGGGTTTATGCTTTCTTTTGTTGGTTTATGGATTTGTTCTGGAGTAAAGCCAGCCGTACTGTAAGTCAAATTATCAGTCCAACAGAGAGCACCAAATAGCTCTGAGAGACCAGGTTTGAATAAGATTCTCATATAATCTAGATATAATAGTCCAACTGGAACATATATTGCAAGGATCCTGCCTTTGAGGTTTGGGTTTGTAGATCGAAGCTAAAGAAAAGTCTGTGTATAATAAAGTTGGTGTATAATAAATAATGTCATATTTGTGTAAATTAGGTTTTGCCAGATACATTTTCCCAACTTCAACTTCAGATATTATGTGAATTCTTTGCCCTATCTTAAAACTAATTATAAAACCCTGCACAAATGGTAGCAGGAGTAGTTTAAAATCAAAAAGACATTCTATCTATATCTGTGCAGCAGTGACTGAATAACAACACGGAAAGTATAAAATCAGAAAGACATTACATCTTTGCAGGTTATATGTTACTAACATCTCTGTGTGACTAATTTGATGTGACTCAGACTCCTCATAAAAAGATTTGTCATTCTGTCAATTGCATTTCAGCTGCATTAAGTGACAAAGCTAGTAAGCTGTCTGTTAATGGTTGGAAAGAACATGTTGTGATTGTGTGATTGAATTCTGGAAATACTGACTAAACATTTTTTCATATCTTCATAGCTGGTTAAATGGAGTGATAAATGTCTCTAATTTCAAAACTGCAGTTTCAGGAAGATTAAAAACATAGCAATACTCCATCAGTTATCAATTACAACATAAACTGTGTGCAGGATGACTTTGTGACCTGAAGCCTGCAAAACTGAAATGCAGAATAATTTTAGATACTACCTTCTTTAAATAAGAAGGCATGCAAAAGACAAGCAATTAGATGACAGCTACTTTAGTTGAGGCTAATTTCAGATAATTTTTTTTAAAACCAATTTTCCACTGAGATAGTTCAAGGTAGAAATGATCTTTAAAGTCAAAGCCTTGTTGCTTTTATGCATCTCTTTCAATTAAAAAAAAAATAATGAAACTACTGTTTTCTACAATGATTGCTAATTCCAAGTTATTTCCATAATGTTTAGGTGGAATAACTGAATAACTGAATTTTAACTTCTGTGGCTGTATGAAAAAACAATTTTGCAGTATGGAGAGGGATAGACTGGAAAGATCTAACCCAAGATGCAGAAGGATACTGTGGCTTCATAATGCATGTGTTAAGTACTTCTCTAGAACTATAATTGTACAGTACCAATAAAAATTATTCAAGTGAAAAATCCCATAATACTGAAAATAAGGGTATGATCAGGCAAAATGAGGAAATGACTGAGCTCTCACAACTGACATAACTGGTGTCTAAAGAAAAAAAAAAATCCCAGAGGAATTAGTTCTATAATTTCCTTGCATATTGTGAGTTAGATACTGCTTTGGTCAGGTGGCCTAATCAAGGCCAGTCCAGTGATTAAAATAGGGCTTACGCATGAAGGTTGCATGATGACTTGTTGTTCAGGAGGTAAATCACTGTCTTTAGGAACCAGGGTAGAAGCCAATGTAAGTTGAATTACAGCATAGCAAATTAATGCCCCCATGTAAGCAGAAGGGAAATTCAGGAAGGAAAAAGAAAATGATACACACCCAAGGCTTGGCTGGGAAGGGAAGCAAAGTGCCCCTGTGCCTGAGATCTGTGGGGGCTACTTAGAGGATTAAAGAATGATTTAAATCTCTGTGTTTGAGAAAAATGAAGGCTGGCAAGGAAGAGTCTCCCCCTTCGTATCCATGAATATCAGGAAGACGTATTTTGGATATCATTCTGAGTTTGATCAGGAGCCTGGTTTTTAAAGATTCATTGGTATATACCTGGCAATGATTTTTGTCTGAGCTGCAGTTTGCAAAATTCTGGTGCCTTGGAATAGACGGAAGAGAAAAATAGACAAAGACCTTATTGGTAAAGGCAACTTACTACCAATGTAGCCTTACTTTCTTTAAAAGTAACTGAGAAGCTTATTAACTTGTCAAGCCTGTGCATTATTTTATGATATGTAATATGTTCATGTGCAAAATTGCTTATTAACAGTGAAAACAGCTGAATTATTTAGAAAAAAAAATGGAGATCTTTTGTGTGATAAAGGAGAGGAGCATTTCTCGTCTTACTCAACTTCCATACATCTGTAGGGCTTTTACCATGGATGGCCATGGTCATGGTAGGATGGGGCCTTGAGTGTAATACTATACTGCTTTGCTGTAATATAAGAGCTGGGAAAGTGTCTGTATTGTTAAATGGAAGATTTTTGTGGCTTTTGACAGTTAAACTGGCTTTTTTGCCATCATTTCTTTCTCTAGCAATGTTAAATATATTCCCTAATTTTACAGTTTTTTTCTATCTATGAGTTGAGCTATTATTCAAGACTTCTGCTTGCGCTCTACTTACTAATTGCAGTAGCCATAAAAAGCTCTTACTAACTGCAAATTACCTATCATTGTACTCAGTTGTTTGAAATCACTGAAGCATTTCTCAATTTATGAGTTCTGCAAGGATATAAACTCAAATACTTTAAAGAAGTTATAACCAGTCCAATAGCATTCATCATAACTTGCTCATCAGGTGGCTTATTGCACCACCTGTTACATTTATTCTACTTTTATAAATCTACATAAATAATTATCGTGTCTTTATACCATGGCATGTACCATTTCATAGCAGCTCATTTCTCTTGGAAAACCTAATAGCATCCAGGGTCCTTTAACATTCACACACTTCCAAGAGCGTAAGTGCTATAGATCTGTATTTATGATTTATAACTTCAGTCCTCTCACACTCTGGCAGCAATGGCATTATGGTTCAATTAAAAGTCACCTATCAAAACAAAAACTGGCATGTTACATATGACAAAAGCTTGTCCTGACAACACGAGCTGCATGGCAAAATGATGAATTGCTGCTCTGCGAGGAGCTGAGTTATAGCCTAGAGTTCACTGTCCGCAGTTTAATTAGGCAGGCAGAGATCCATCAGTGAACCGGGATTTGGATTCTGCTGAAGGCAACTTATCTCAGGTCACTGGTAGGTGTTAGCGTTTGGGTTTTTTTTTTTTGTTTGCTCCCCCTTCCCCAGGCAGAGGATTAATTCAGAAAATTTGGAAGGGTTTATTACAATGCACAGGAGAGAAATAGATAAAAAGAATTGGGAGAAATTTTCCTTTACTGCCTTAATGACTACAGAAGAAAGATGAAAGCTTCCCTGCTGTAAGACTTTGCATTAGGGGGACTAAAGTGCTTGAATTTCTAAGAAACATGAAAACCAATAAGTCAACAAATACATCATACAGAGACATGGAGACTGGACCGCTGAATTGTTACATGATTACTTTTAATAACAAGGGGATGATAGGTCATAAGGTGGGGTTAGCACAGGCTTGAAACTTCTGCTAATGAGTGTTTTAAGTGATTTCTAGTTTAAACGTACTTGGATATAAAACAGAATTTGGGCTTCTAGCTTTAAGATATTTCAAAGTTCTTTCCAGAGCAATGGCTGAAGGAGACAACAGTCTAGATCTGTGTTTCATTTAAAGGCCCTTTGCTTTTAATGCCGCTGTAAAGCGTAGTGTGGGCAGAGAAAGAAAAAATACCACTGAAAGTAGTGAAACCTGAATGAAGATGCTCTTTGCAGGGTGTATTTTAAAGTAAGAATTGTAAAGGAGTGCATTGCTGCATGTTTGCTGGGATCTGACAGCATTCTGACGCGGTAATGGTGCAATTCTTGCACTTGGTACGAGTGTGCAAATTCTCAGCTCCTTTTAGTGGGAACTGTGCGGCTAACGCCTTCTTTGAATAATACAGCTTAAAAGTTGACATCAGACCAAATCAATGCATTTATATTCTTTTACAACAGATTTAAATGTAGTCCTAAGACTTCATGAGTTTGAAGTTGAATAGACCTCTTTCTTCTACTTACCTCTACTGAGAAGCTGCAGGATTATGTTCTCTTCCAGGACATCAGAGCCTGCCATTTGGTATCTGTTCTAGGTGTTTCTGTAGTGTTTCTCAGCTATTTTTCTCAGATATTGCCAGTTTACAGTTGTTTCTGATTTATATTTGCTTTTCGATAGTGGTCCACGTGGAAAGTTCCTCCAAGCTTGACAGCCCAGTTGTTAGGACCCCCAACACCTCAGCAGGACAAGTCCCGTTCTGGGGAAGGCTTTTCAGTGCTGTTGAATCTTTGCAAATAGAGATGCTTCTCCCTGCCAACCCCTCTCCGACTGCCTCGGTTTGGTGCTTGAGACTCTTCCCGTGCCTTTTTTTTTTTTTTTGGTGAGAAAGGGGATTGGGGGGAGGGCACTGAAATGACAGATGATGAGTGGAAGACAGACAGTGGATGGGAAGCCCGGCTCGGCTGCAGTACTGCTGGCTGCTTGATGTAGCACACTACAGTGATTTGATTTGATGGCAATCCCCGTTAAATAGTTAGAAGATTTTCTCGCTTGTCGTTTTGAGTAGAGCTGGCCAGAATTTTTCTGATGGAGTAGTTCTCGGTTAGAAAATGCTGATTCATTTAAAGTGAAATCTTTTGTGGGAACGTGACAATCTGAAGAGAATTTCATTAAAAAATGAGAATGCTCCATTTTCACTTTTCAGAAAGGAGTGGTAGACTTTTCCATTTGAAAAACACCCCACCCTTTTGCAATTTTTTAAACTTTAGATGGTATGTATACAATTCTATTGTTTGCAAATATAAAAACTGAAGCTGGTATGAAATGATTTGTTTACCAAAATGAGATATTTTGAATAATCAAAATATTTTGAGCATTTTAGTTCATCAAAAAATTCTGCTTTTTGGCATTTTTCCGTTTAAAAATGTTTTTGGTAGAATTGTATTAAAATTTAAGTCTCACAATTACTCTTAGAACAGAAAATAAATTCACCTTCTTTTACTGAGCCTTGTAATTGATCCTTGAAAATACTATTCCCTTTTGTTATTTATTACATTTCATGTTTCTTGGTGTGTCCAACAAAATAGTTTAGTTCAAGGGATGCTTTCGTGATTCATTTTGTGTTTTTCCCCTTTGATGGTGATATGCAAAATGGTTTGTGGTTATTTTTATAATATCCAGTGGTCAGCCTCTTAAATGAAATGAGTTCATAGTAGTTTCACGCCAGTAGTTACTATAAGGCTTATTTTCATTTTCATGAGGTAGGGACTCTCCTCGCGGGGGTTCTCCTGTTGAAGCTGTAGCGTGTCTCACTCTGGGTCCCGTTGTTCTCAGCGAGATGCTTTTAGAGGTGAGAATCTCTATTAGACTTAGTGTGGCTGCATGTTGAATGTATTTTCTCCACAAATAGTAAAATTAGGAGCATATCTAGTGAAAACAGAAGGGAATGTTCAGCTTATTGAGCACACACTATGGGCTCAACTACAAAGCTATAGCAGAAGTCATTGCAAAGTCAACATTTGCTGGTTATTACTGCGCACCAGACAGCAGCAGTAGCTGACCTTAAGGTGAGCAATGAATATAAACTGAAGCATGGTCGTTCCATGGTATAAAGATCTGGAAGAACAACATGAGTTATTCTTTCTTTCTTGCATGAGGAAAAAAAAGTTACAATCTAAGGTACAGATACCTCTCACTTCCCTCCCTTACACTAGCATATTGCTCCAAGGACATTAGAGATGGGCTCCATGAGCCATGATATCAAATGCCAGGCATGCTGTGGAGGAATTGGATGCATCATTTGCTTACTTCTGGCACCTATTTGGATGCCTGGAGAGGAGCTGTGCCGTTCCTAGTTTTCTCAGGGGAACTGTAGATCTGTTACTCTTTGAGTAGTACTATGTAGCCCTGACTTTAACTTTATGAAAACTCTTTCTGAAAAATTATAAATAATTAAGAGACTCTCATAATTAGAGATTATGCTAATCTCAAATACAGACATTTCTCTTAACCTAAGAATTTTTAAAGGGAATTCTGGTTTTGGCTATACATGTCATCTCTTTTAACTTTGAGCGAAGTATAGCTGAAAACAGGAAACATCCTTATTAAACACCATTGTTCAAAAAGGATTGGTGGACTTTCAACATTTTCATTCAGCCGTGAGGTAAAATTTTTTTTCACTGACAGTATTTCAAGAGAATGGCATATTGAGCCTTTTCCCCGACAATGTCTCTGCATACTCTGTATTATCTACTGTCCTGCTTCCCGGGGTATTCTTTTATTGAATACATTAATAACAAGAATAGAACAGACACATTTAGCTTAAGTTTTGTTTTCAAATATGATAGTTCTTAGTTTATTTTCTTTCCCCTCTCCTTAGAGTCTCCTTCCTTCTCCCCATTTTTTTGAGCAACAGCACTATATTGTGCCATTGCTGTTTGTTCATCTCAAAAATAATGGCTTGACGGACTTTCCATTGGCCAGGCACTAAAAGAAAATACTGTAAATCTATCTTTAAAATTAGGGAGATACTTAAAATACCATTATTATTTCCTCTTACATCTAAGTAAGGGAGGCAAATGAGTTAGTTGAAAGCATCACTAGGCTAATGTAGCCATATTGAAATAATGCTAAAGACTGGAAATGTTCAATGAGAATGTACAAAATACTTTTTGCAAGTTTAGACTATGATAATATGGTCTATGGTTGTGTTTGTAAGCGTTTGGAAGAGCTGGTTCTAATTCTGAGCTTCTAGGTTCTTGGTGGCATTTTAGTTTCTATTAAGAATTATGTGAATGTCTCATTTGTTGTATATCTCTTAATATATTTCTGAACTATTTATAAAATGTGATTTTGTGTTTGCGCTTCTTTAAGACGGCTTGGATGCATGAGGCTGGATCATGCAACCTGTTCATATAAGATACAGCATTTGCTTTGAATTTGAATATCATACACGAGAGCGCAATTTTTCTGTGCGAGTTTGAACCAAAGAAAGTATATTTCCCTATATCAAAGGATTAAATTGATTGCAAAGTTAGTATCTTCTAAAGTGGCATTTATGATCTTATTCTTTTATCACTTTCAAACATATTTGTGCCACTATCTTTTGTTGTATGGTTATAATCCATCAATGAAACCAAATTAGGAAATTACTAAGGCCATTCCCCTTCAATTTGATCTGCAGTGGGTCAAATTTATAACGAATAGTGTTTTGCAAGGAAGTGGTGGTTTAAAGTCCATAGAAAAGCAATTTAGCTAATGCTGCTCAATTCAAGATGTGGGAGTTATATGGTACAATTTTTAATTGCTTTATTTAATGAACTAATACAAAGAGACCCTGGAAGCTAATAAATGAAATACGTTTATTTAAATATGTTTATTTATATGTATTCTGCTTTGCTTAAATATGAATTAACAACCTTCCTTGTCGTATTATGGGTTTTGTTCTTTTAGATGAAGTAAAAGAAATTAATTCTTTGAAGTAGATGCAGAGTTTAAGTACAAGTCAAATACTTATGGATAAAGGTAAATCCCTTATAATAAGAAATACTTAGAAATGCTTACTTCAAAATAACTTTTATAGTGATATTATGAAGGAATAATAAAGTATATGAAATAAAATTGATTAACAGTAAAAATACACAAATTTATTTTAAATATCAGGAAATATTTTTTAAGACAACTAACAAAGCATATAAATTGCTATGTCAAGAAAAAAAGTGTTTTCTTTGCATCAACATGTTTCTCATTTATTGGGTAGCCAGTTTCATATCATGTCACCTGCTAATGTCAAATACATGCAGTATTAAGACTTAAGGTCTTCAGCATGGCTATGCGATCCTTTCTTTAATGGGAACTTACCGAGTAAACTTAATATTCCCCTTGGGATAAATGAGTGTAAATCTGAGCAGCCCTGCCTGGTTGGGCAGGTCATCTGTATTGTTGTCTTCTTGTGCTGGAGATACTCCTGAAAAGTATTCAAACGTGATCAGTCACTGGGAAGTGGAAGATACCAACGTATCTGGAATACAGGCAGGTCTGGGTAAGATTTGCTTGTTAGCCCTGCTCTGGACATCTTTCTACCACTAGAAAAAATGTCTTTAGGTAGTTTGTGCTGTGTTTGTACCTGTTTTTCGATCGCATATGGGTGAGGGAAGAACCTTTGCAACTGATACAGAAAGGCTAGAAATGGCATTACCTACATAGCCTTACCGAATTCTGCAAGCGCTTATGCATATGAAGAGCTATTGATAGTCTTCAGTTCAATGGAACAATACAATTATGCGCTTAACTTGTGTGTGTTAACTTAGCGGGCCCAGGTCCACAAACGTCAGGAAAATGATCAATTTCCTTGTTTGTATTTTATATATCTTTATTGTAAAGCACAAAGAAAATACTTTGGTTACACTGGAAGTAGGGACTGAGTGGGGGGAGAAGTTAAGTGTGGGGTACCTTCCCCACAATTTGCATACAGCACTCCTCAAGCTAGGCTCTGGACAAAACACATGCAAGGAAAACCCTTTTCTTGGTTAAAAAAAACAAACAAACAAAAAATTAAAAACTGTGCAAATCTCCCTTTCTTAAGACTTTAATTGAGGAGCTATTAAAGTTTTAATACTGTTAAAATTTTAGTAGCCCTGGTATACATGATATGGTGTAAACAATATGCTGTAGTCATTATTACAGTGGTTTGATAGGCATTATTTTATCATTTATTAGTGGCATTTTTTCAGTTTTTTTTGCTTAATTCTCTATGATGCTTTTGATACTTCTTCTACATAGAATTTCCGTTGGAGAACAAAATTTTCAGAGTCTATGCAGCCTAATTTGCGAAGGCCAAAATCTTACTGCCATAGCACATCTGGGTGATTGGAGTTGGGTATGTATTTTAGTACCTTGTGCATCAGGATCTGTGTAGATAGAATTTGCCATAGAGCTTGGCAGAAAGAATTGGACAGTTGAATTATATGAACCTGGTGTGATTTAATCACTGTTCAGTTGCCAGAAAACCATTGTTCTTAGCAGATGACTATGCTCACCAATAGATCTGAATTTGTCTGTAAGCTGGTATGGATGGTCTTGTTTTGGAAATCCAGCTAACAGTAAACAGCTGTTCAGGCCCCACTGCAATTTCCCAACAAAACACACAGAACTTTATTGTTCCTTCAAGACTTCTCAGCTGGATGAATTTATGCCATAAATTAATAACTGCAGGCATCCATGCTTGTACCACAGTCACTGTGAATAATTGATAGTGCTTACAAGTTTTGATGATTTAGTATCTGGGCAGGCAAATACGCAGAATGTCATATGTTTTTTAGGCAAAGATTTATTTAAAGACTGAAATTTATCTGGCTCTTCGAAATGATAAATTCGCTACAAAAATATTTTAACAAAGCATTGTTTGTCTTTCTCTGTATTGAGTGTACTAGCATATTCTAAAAGCACAGTCATTCCAGTAGCAGAAAGCACTTTAAGTAAACACTATGAAATTAATATAATCTTGTAACAGGATCCCTTGTACGCCAGCTCCAGTGTTCAATCAGGTATGTGGGGGTTTAAGATCCAAGTAGTTCGTGTTGCTCTCTGGTTGACTTTCCACAAACTATATGCCATTTGTTGTGCATTACTTCTACTTACTGGTTCTCTTATCTGCAAAAATACATATTCAGGTACAAGTGCCCTGCAGTTATTCTCCTAGGAAGAAGGATTGCTTCCACTCAATAATGCAATAGTCACCAACTCTTTGGAGCCCACCAAAACTGCTGTTATTAACCTTAGGGTTTTTTACTTGTAGTTTAAACATAAACTTGACCTATTGAGCAGAGATGACTGTTCAATATTACCCAATAACAGTGAGGTTAGTTTGGGGAACTAAAGTATTGCTTAACAGTGTTGGGATTCACCTAAGCTGCATCTCCCACAATTTCCTTATGCATACTCTGCACCAGGCTCCAGTGCAGTGCCTAGTTTTATCTATAGGAATGGTCTCCCTTTCTTTCTCTTTTGGTTTTGTTTGTTTGTTTGTTTGTTTTTAAGTGTATTTATGTGCCTTGCACATAAATGTCTCTGAAGATGAATGGGAGTGGTTTTCTGATGGTATGCAGAAAATATTAGGCAAGGTTACTTAGTCTGCTTCCTCCTAGCTGAGCTAAATCCCATTTGTCCCATAGGTTTCCTGAGATGGAGTGAATTTTCATTTTCCACTTTCAGCTTTTTATTCCCAGTCTTGGCCATGATTCTACTAGCAGTAGTCTAAGACATTATTGAAAGCACCACATCACAAAAAATGTGCTGGTTAAAGCCCAAAGGTTACTTGTACACTTATGCTTCAGTACTTTTTCTGATGAAAAAAGCTAATGAAACATTAACTTTAAAATAGAAAGTCTCCTGGTTAGACAAATTATAATATAGTTTTGGAGGGAAGAAATTACTGTTCTCTGTCAGCATTTCTACTTGAAAGGCATTATGGCAATCAGTGTTTCCCATATCTGCCAGCCATCATGGTTCTGAGAGTCTGAATATTCTGCAGATAAGATGTTTCTGTATAATGTTTACTTTGTTTTGCAGCTGTGGTACAAAAGGAAGCTTGAAAAATGTCTTCCTTTTGCAATTTGCTTTCATTTATTTTGTTTACATTTGTTAAATAATGCTAAATTTACAGTTCATTTTTTTTAAATGCTACTACTTTCCAAAGGGAAAAAACTAATGGTGGGAATGTGTTTTCAGCTCTGATTTCTCAGAGAGCCAGAAAAAGAAAATGGCCTGTTTCGGTAATCAAAATAGTGCTTGCTTTGATGAAGCAACAGGGACTACGTATGAAAAATGATTAAAACAGATTTTGAAAGCAAACAAACAAAAAGAAGGCTGAAAAAAAATGTGTTCTTGTCACTAGGTAGCTTGAGTTCAATTTGTTAAAATACTTTCTAGCATAAGGAAAGTGCAGGAAAACTGAGTTAATGTTCTAATTAGAAGCCTTGTCACTTATCTGGGAAAAATCATCTTTTACTTGAAAGATGATTTCATGACCAGAAGCTACATCCAGGTTAAAAGCCATCTGGATTAACAGAACAAAGACTTTGCTTCTGTTTACAGGCTTGGTGCTCGGCTCGAGCAATTGATGAAAGATCAACGTTAATAAGCAATCTTCTGACAGGAAACTGTACAGCAAGGTATTGAGTGCCAGTCAAGATCTGGTTTATACAAAAACACTGAGGCATAAGAATTATTTTAAAATGGTAGCAAAAAAAAGAAAAAAACCCAACTGAATGATATGAGTGTCCTCCCGTGTCCCAGTTCTCATGAATTGTTCTAATAATGTTTTTAGGAATTGGTAGGTATGTCTAAAATAAATGAACAGAGCACACAGCCGACAGCTAAGAGGGAAAGAAGTATTTGCTTTTACTGCCTGTTGCCAAAGACTTCACCGTGGCACTTTAAGGTTGAATGTGCTCCTGTAACAGCCATCATTAGAGTGTGGATGTATCATAGAATCACAGAGTGGTTTGGGTGGGAAAGAACCTTTAAAGATCATCTAGTCCAACGCCCTGCCACGGGCAGGGACACCTTCCACTAGACCAGGTTGCTCAAAGCCCCATCCAACCTGGCCTTGAACACTGCCAGGGATGGGGCATCCACAGCTTCTCTGGGTAACCTGTTCCATCTGTATCTCACCATACTTGTCATAAAAAATGTCTTCCTTACAGCCAATCTAAATCTACCTTCTTTCAGTTTAAAACAGTTGCTCCTTGTCCTGTTACTACAAACCTCGGTAAAAAGCATCTGTCTGTCTTATAAGCCCCCTTTAAGTACTGAAAGGCAGCAATAAGGTCTCCCCGGAGCCTTCTCTTCTCCAGGCTGAACAACCCCAACTCTCTCAGCCTGTCTTCACAAGAGAGGTGCTCCAGCCCTCTGACCATTTTCGTGGCCCTCCTCTGGACCTGCTCCAACAAATCCATTTCTGTCTTGTGCTGGAGGACCCAGAGCTGGATGCAGTACTCCAGGTGGGGTCTCACCAGAGTGGAGTAGAGGGGGAGAATCACATATTTAGAGAAGACGTGCTAAGACTAGGACTGAGATCTGATGTTGATTGGAGCTTTATATATGTCACAGGTGAATAGACAGAGAGATTAGGTAGGGTTGGGGATTATCTGCAATAATGAAGAACTCTGGCCATCTTGTCACACAGCTGTTCCTCTCAAATATTCCTCAGAAACTTCAGGGAGACAATATGTTTAAAAAGTGATGGTACCAGATAACTCAGTTTCCTAATCACCCACTTTTCCTCATCCCTTCAATGGTAATATTTGAGACTTGATTAAAAAAAAAAAAAATTAAAGAACTTTATAATGAATATAAAGTATATATGCTAATGCAGAGCTGTAATAGTGCAAGACTCAAAATGGCAATAAAGGGGCTGGAGAAATTGTTTAAAAGAGCAATTTAGACTGAGGCTACGTGGACTGTGCCTCCACAGTTGAAGAGAGCAGAGAAGTCAGCAAAAGCAGTAGAACAGACTGTCTGGAGAAGGATGTACATTTTTTGAAATAAATTTACTTTGTGGATATCACAAAGTAAAGACCTCGCTTATGTTTATAGACTGAAGAAAGGATCTCAATTTGAGCTGATCAAGAGCTAATCAGATCAATGAGCCAGTCCAAGAATTGCATACTGAATTGAACTGGCTGCTCAAGCAAGCAGCTGTGTACTTGTGGTACAAGAGCTACATGCTTCAGTAAAAGCCTTCCTAACATCATATAAAGTTAGCCAAGTACCTTATTTCAAGAGAAGAGTCTGTATCTGCAATCCAGAGAGAGAGTTAGCTCTGTTGCTTGCAATTAATAGACTGCATCACTTGCATGGGCACCTGGAACAGACAGTAGATCATATTTTCATATCAAGAGCAGAAAATAACCTTTATCTGGTCATAAATTGATATCCCAGTGCTCAGATACTTGTGTTTCAGTGTTTGTCAAAGTACATAAAGGTCCTATATTTGACTCAGTCAAACTAAAAGCCTTTATTAGAAAATCATCTGATCTACTATCTTTTATTAACTTAAGGAAACTCTTATAATAAGTCACTGACAGTTATTCTTTTGTACAGATGACTGCTTTAAGTAAGTATGTGTCATATGTAATAAAGTGTTGCCGAAGGTTGTCTCATGAGGTAATTTTTGCTATCTTTATTTCACTGGTTACCGAAAAGATTGTATGATATGTTCTTTGGGTCAAGGTATGCAGACTGCAAGATTTCTGGATACATGGGGCAACTATCCAAAGCTTGTGAACTTCAAGGGGAAAAAAAACCTCCTTCTGGTGTTAACCTACTTCTTAACCTCTCAGATGAATCTGAAGGGCTATAGATGATAATTCTTGTTACATAAAGATGTCATGTGGGTGTTACTGGGGAAGAAGAAAAGCGTGTGGTTTGTGTGTACCTATGTGTGTAAAGTTACACATGCATGTTGATGTGGGGATGTTTTGAAGGAAGAATGGTTGCTGAAACTAGAAGCCTGGTATGTGTCTAGTATGTATTCCTAGAGAAAAGCAGACAGAAGCCAGATACCTTCATTGCATATACGCTAATATGATTTAGTTTGCAATGACCCTCTGAAATTAACCTAGCCTTCTTCTTTAATAGGGATATGATTAATATTGTGTTACCTGCATCTGTCATTGTTTTGCAGCAGGTGCAGCAGATAGTGGTTTAGTCAGTGGGAATCCTAAGAAGGTGTTTGTAAGGCAAACACTATAGTGACAAGCTCCCTGCATTCCTCCCCAGTTAAGATATGATGCTCAGAGAGGTCTGGTATCCCAGTACCTATCCCACTTTGGAAATAATCCACCAGGCAGATGAGGGAACTGAGCTTTTTATTATCCTGTTGGAATATATGCAGTGAGATGTAAAGCAGTGGATACTGAAGCTGTGTAGATAACTGCTGCTGTCACCTGAATTACCAGTTACAATCAAAGCTTTTGAGATATTCATCCCAGTACCCTGAAAAGGCCTTCCCCGCAAATGGGCGTCTGTGTCAAAAGACACTGGGGCACCTTTAGATTATCCCACAGGGTTTTTTTTCCCCTCAATCAGTATGAATTTACCCCTAGAAGCTAGATAAAGACTTAAGATAGTGACTGACATCACTACTCATAGTAATAATTTTCACAAACAACCCTTCCCTGTTAATCTCATGTTTTGGGTTTGTGTGGCGGGGTTTTGGTGGCGGGGTAGGGGCTGCAGGGGTGGTTCCTGGGAGAAGCTGCCAGAAGCTTCCCCGGCTCCGAGTCGGACCCGCCGCTGGCCCAGGCCGGGCCCATCAGCAATGGTGGCAGCGCCTCTGGGAGAACAGAGTTAAGAAGGGGAACCTGCAGTGGGTGGTGGGATTGGAATGTGAGAGGAACAGCTCTGCAGACACCGAGGTCAGAGAAGGAGGGGAGGAGGAGCGGGGGAGGAGGGGATGCCCCCGCAGCCCGCGGTGAGACGGCAGGCTGGTCCCCCCCAGCCCATGGAGGGGAGCGGGGGAGCAGATGCCCACCTGCAGCCAGGGGAGAGAGGAGCCCATGCCGGAGCAGGTGGGTGCCCTCCAAGATGGCCATGACTTCGTGGGAAAGCCCGCACTGGAGCAGGCCGTGCCTGAAGGACTGCAGTCCATGGAAGGGACCCACGCTGGAGCAGTTTGTGAAGAACTGCAGCCCGTGGGAAGGACCCATGCTGGAGCAGTTCATGGAGGACTGTCTCCTGTGGGACCCACGCTGGAGCAGGGGAAGAGTGTGAGCAGTTCTGCCCCTGAGGAGGAAGGAGCGGCAGAGACAACGTGTGATGAACTGACCCCAACCCCCATTCCCCATCCCCCTGCGCTGCTGAGCGGGGAGGAGGTAGAGAACTTGGGAGTAAAGTTAAGCCCAGGAAGAAGGGAGGGGTGGGGGGAAGGTGGTTTAAGATTTGGTTTTACTTCTCATGATCCTGTTTTGATTTGATTGGTAGTAAATTAAACTGATTTTGTTTTTTTTTTTTTCCCAAATTGAGTCTAGGTTTTGCCCGTGACTGTAACTGGTGAGTGATCCCTCTCCTTCCTTGTCTCGACGCACGAGCTTTTCTTCGTATTTTCTTCTCCCTGTCCCACCAGGGGGGAGGACTGAGCGAGCGGCCAAGTGGTGCTCTGTTGCCAGCTGGGCTTAACCCTGACACCACATTTGGTAGCTGTAGCTAGGTAATCTCTGCAACATGCATCTCTCAGGCTGTTCAAATTGTTTGTATGCCATTTTAAGACATCATCCATGCACAAGATTCATTCTAGTATTCTTCACCACCTCATTCTCTGCTCCTCACTGGACCTCTCCGTGGCTGATTTCCCTGTGCTCTCTGTATTTTCTGTGCCAGTATCCAGCAGAGGTGTGTCCATAATCATCTCTAAGGTGAGATAGATGAGTATCAGCTTTTTCCCATCTGAATTATCCATATTATGTGCAGATCATTGTATTTAAAATAAATTAATGTTCTATTGAATACATTTTTATTCAATGGTTCTTTTCTTAATTGCTGTCTGAAAAAGGAAGAAAAAGAGTATGAAATGAAATATGGCTAGAGATGCATGTGTATGTTCCAATTAAGATCTGTTAGGATCTGTTAAGATACTGCTTATTATTAGCCAATGTGTGGATAATGAACATGTATTTGCTCCAATGAAATAGTGCTGAAAGATTTAATCTTCTATTTAATATTTATTTCAAGATCTTTGCACATAGTCACATCCTACAGAATAGAAGGGAAGAGTTTGATCTCTCTAACTCTGGATTGCAATGTGGCAGTGAGGAAATCTGGGTGGGGAACAGAAATTGAATGTCATGGAGGATTTCAGGACAGATCTTTAACAAATCCTGAAATTCTATGCAAAAACTACCTTGGAAGGGGGGTAGTCCATGCAGTTCTCCATATAGTCTGCCAGAGAGCAAGGTAGGCTGATAAACAGAAAGTCAAGATGCATTTGGATCGGAGATACACCTGCTTTCCAAAAAATTTGCTGAGTCCAAGTTGATTTTAACACCTGGCAGTGGTATCAGTTTAGGATGTGCCTCTACCAATGCTCTAGTTCACTTTAGCGATGCACTCTTACAGTGTATCTATCTCGGTCACATCCACTTAAGCGTGCTTTGGTAAATATCTAGGAGTGGCCTTGGAGAGCACAGCCTGTATTCTTGGCATATGGAAGTAAAATAAAAGATGTGCTCCCCAAGTGCGCTTTATAACTGTCAGCCCCTACTAGGCAACCATTCTAACATAACTAGGCTGCCCAGAAGTAAAATCTGCCAAAAAGCTTGAAGTGAGGCCATCAGCTCCTTGCACAGTGACTTTTTTTTGCTCTAGAGATCCGCTTCTGTATGCGGACTTAGCCTTAATACAGCGCAAGCAGCCTTCCTTCACTGGACGCTGCTACAAGCCCATTCCAGAGCAGACAGCAGCCTACTAGTTATGCTGCGTGATGGTGTATGGCTGGAATATTTGTCACTGCTTGTATTTACTCTGCTGTGGATGGAGCTACTAAACAGAGCAGTCGGGGGACACATTTGGATCCATATAAAATTTTTAAAAGGCAAAGCCCAACACAATACTGAATTAAGTTTAAATAGATTTCTATTCAGATTCCACTAATCAGACTGAGAAGAACTTACCTATAACAAAATAGCATATCAGAACAATATAGCGTATCAGGAGGATAGATATTATTATTTATGTTTCATCTTCTTTAATGCCAAGATAGTGGAAAAAATATCTAGTATTTAGTTTACTGAGAATGTTCCAAAAATGCATATCAAGAGGAAATTAGTTTTTAAATGTTTTAATTTTTTAATTAATTTTATAATGTTGGTTAAAGGTTACTTCTTTTCCAGTTACCTTCTCATAACCCTTACCAAGCTTGATCAAGTGCACACATACAAATCTGTAGTTAGCTTTGTTTGAAATTTTCCCATGCAAGTAAACATTCTAAAAACATTTGAAGTAATAAAAAGTAATTATAAAACTGCTGCGGCATACAATGTGAAACTCTGTTTCATTCTTAGCTAATGTATTGTAGTATGAATGAATAGATCACTTCAGTTTTTAGAAATAGGTGGATTAAAGACTCTGTAGAGCTTCTGTTCCTGAGTATAGTTTGCAAGTCTACATTTATAAAATTTTCTAATGAATTATCAGACTATAATTGTTTGGGGGAATACAGTTTTTCAAATGTTAAAACCCATCAGAAGACATTTTTGACTAAGGCAATCCAAGTTGCAGCTCAAAAAGAATAGGGGAAGCTAATATATTTCTACAAAGTTCTAGCACTTGGAAAGAATAATTACCTGTGAGAGAGATTTCTAGGAGTGTGTGCATGAACCCTTCAAGATAAGCACTTCCTCCTTCAGGAGCTTCAAATAAAATAAAATAAAAAAAAAAAAAGAAAAAGAAAAAAGAAAAAATCCAGTTACAGAGGCAAACTCTCTTCCTCTCAGAAAGCTCTTTACAAAACCTACTAACTTTTCTCTCCTATCTGGATAGCTTTAAATCTATTCCTTTGACTGAACAAAATCCTACAAAAAACTCCAGCCTGTTCACGGGTGTTCAAAAGAGCCTTTGCTAAGCCAGAATGTCATAAATGAGTCTTGTCTTAGAGGCTCTGAATATGATTTAGGTGTCCTCTCTTTAGGCTGCAGTTTTCTCTAATGGAATTTCATATTATGTTGGGTTAACTGGGATGGATCACACTTGACAATACTCACCCTGCCAATTCTGCTAAGCTATGAAATTTAGATTGCTATGTGAAAGCAGCATTCTATCATGAAATTATTATACTATTATGTCTTTTTTTGTAAAATACTAACAAAAATATCAGGGGCTTTGCAGAAGAAAGTAATACTTGCAGAAGTGTTAAAGGAGACAATACTTTTAATATTTAATGAACAATAAAAAAAAATTTAAACAAGAAAGCAATATAGCTGTGCTGTTTGGGAAATATACTTGCATTTAGTTAACAAAGACTCTATCGTAAGGAAGAAAGAAATCATTCTATTTGGGAGAAAAAAAATCTAGTAGTTTTTGCACGCTTGGTTCAACTCAGGTTAATCTTTTTAGTGAGATGTGTTATTTTTCAGACACTGAGAGTATTGTAGCTATGTCATAAGCCATGTTACCTTAGCAATTACATTATAGAATGGTAGGATGTACTTCCCTAAGGTTTTGAAGAAAAGCTTCTCAGCAAGGCATCCACAATGGAAAAAAATACTCAATACTGCAATCACAATGGAGTCACAGGTAGCGACACTCCAGTGTGAACCGTGGCTCGTCTGCTTGCCTCAGCCTTTAAAATACACGAACGCCTGCTTCTGAAGTCCTAAATGCAAAGGCACAATATTTATGGCTCTGGTTTCGGGATCTCAAGCCTACCGCGGAGGCTGCGAGCGGCAGCGCGGCGGTTCCCCGAGGCATGTTTTCAGTGACAAAACGCTGCTTTGTGGCTCTGGTTCCCACTGGGTTTGTGAAAGGGGAAGGAAAAGGCACTTGCTGCAGTTACACCAACTTATATCAATACAAAGATGCCTTTTTAAGTGATCTCAGATACTGTATTGTGTCCCCTGAGATACTGAAAACACAGCAGTAGCTCTGTATGAAAGTATGGACTTCTGAAGAAAACTGTAGAGAAAGGAAGTGAAGTGACTTCAAAACCAGCTTGATGTTTGGGGTTTTGCATCTTCATTTGCTCTGCTTTTGCATGTATTGTAACCCGTAGTGGAAGTTAGTGGCCATGTTAACAGTTTGAATCCCTTTGCAGAAAAACAGAGTTTCCATCGATGTTCACTTCCCTTTCTCAGTTACAGAAGCAAGGTCAGCCCTTGCCCTTGTCCTCATCCCAGTTTAGGTTGCTATTATCCAGTGAATGGCATTTCATATTTTCACTGTGTAATGTAGTATCACGTCTTTATCATCGGCTTTTCTCTTCTCTCCGTCATCGTCGGGCTCAGTGCACGCACGTTATGTTTCTGAAATGAAGCCTTCAGCCTTTCCCTAACTATAAGCTGGGACTACTCAGATGAGCTTTCTAAGGAGCCTTAAACCTAATACTCCGCCTGGGTAACTGTATGCTTTCTGATCTGAATTTCATCCAAATTTGGCTTTCCATTGCTTGACTCTGTCCCACTGTGAATTCTAGTTCAGTGATTTTTAGTCCTAATGCATGCACCAACCGTGATGGGGACAAGGTTCAGTGGGACCCAGAGGAGGGATGCTGGCTCTTGTGGCTTACAGGGGCTCTGATCCGGAATTTTCCCGTTTGGCTTTACAGAAACTGTCGTGGAAAAGTCCATGATAGGAAACCAGGTCTGAATTACAGACATACACTCGTATAGCCTGAATCACTTTATCTTCACTGTTTTGGGGTTCCCTCACCCCCCACGCCCGTCTGCAGCTTATGTTGAGGATTAACAGTCTTCACTTTGAAGGGATAAAATAATGCTTACTGAGCTGTGCAATAGGGGATGCCTTTTAGTACTGTTTTTTAAATCAGGTATGGAACAATCATCAAAATCACGCAGCATTTCTAGTAAAAGATTTTGACCCAGGAATTTTAGTTCCACGTACTAACTGTGGCTAATATTTTTGTTTAATAGTGGACTAAATATTGCATTAAATGTTCTAATCTGTTAGCAAATAAACCACAGATACTCTAGAGTTCCTCTTTCACTTACTCATTTTAATTGCAGGTTGCAGACATGTGAAAATAATTGGGTGTAAATGACAGGTAAAAGATGAGTCAAAACCAATTTACGGGAGCAAGGTAAAGTCAATCTCAGATTTTGTGTCAGAATGTGGTAGATGTTACCGTAAGAAATCCTTCACTGATCGCCATATACTTAGTATGCATAGATATACTCACAAGTCTATACTTACGTACTCATAATGTAAATATACAGACCTATATAGATGACATACATGTAGCTTGCACACAGGTAACAGAAATAGGCTCATGCCCGGTTCCTAACTTGTATTGGTGAGCTGGCAGCACAGCGTTCCCCATGAAAATGTTGGCTCATGTGAAAGCACCACTCAGCACCTGGCATTCAGCGGCTGGCGCACTCAGGAGGTACCTTCTCAGACTATGGGTTTTTTGTTTACCTAAACACATATTCATGTCCAGGTGAATGATTTTTTTCCTCTCGTATCCTAGTATTGATGACAGGAGGCTTGCTTGCCCGTCTTTTGTATATTGGTATTCTTGGCAATCAATGAGCATTTTAAGAGGCAAGGAGAGACAATGTTTTTTCAAAGCACAGTGTTTCCTAAACAAAATAAACAAATGCAGGATCACTGCAGCATATTGACATGCAGTTGTACCACGCGTTGCACAGATGTGCAGATACTCTCCAAGCCAGCTGTGAACCAGCACCACTCCAGACGCCGTGCAACTCTGGCAGCATATACTCGATTCAAAGTAAATGTACTCTGTGTTTACTGTCCAGAGGAAGGGAAACCTACGGATCTTTTTTAAAGTGAATAAACCCTGATTTTTCTTTTCAAGGAAAGCATTGTTATACGAGAGAAAAGCCACTGATTATTTTTTGTTAGGCGCATTATAAAAGCAGCTCCTAACAGTGAATCTCTTGCTGCTGTCATTAAGGGAAGACAAATAGAAGTATGAACACTGCCATGCTGGGACTCAGCAGCACAATTCTGGAAAAACACACAAGACCTATTTTAATCTCCGCTGTTCTAGTGTCATTTAGTTCATTTAATCAAATAGTGGAAGTCCAGATACATAACACTACTTGCAGCTAATATATTTGGCAAAATGCTGCTACAGCCGGTTCAAAATGTTTCAAGCAGTTAAGCACACAAAGGGTATATAAAAGGGCATATATTTAAGTGGGTACATACATTAGATTTAAGAACATGTAGCTCTACAGATTTTGGAATGATTGTTAAACTGCTTCTTTCTCTGTTAATTAAAAGCTTCCATTGCCAGTTTGGTCCCCATTTTATTAAAGTGCTCCAGTGATTGGAACCTCTCCATGAACAAATAAATATAAGCAATGTTCACATATAAAAATATGTGTAAGTATATATATATTGCATATATATATATTAAAAAATATGTTTTGGTAAGAAAATTCTTTGCTTAGTAATCTGCCACCAAATACTAATCTACTGGAAGGTAGCTGTTTCTGAAATGTTTCTGCTCATAAATTGCTTTCTTATACAACCTCCACAGCATAGTCTGATGCATGATTCTCTATACAGGTATAAAGCTTGCTAAGAGTTTTGTTTCAGGTATTTTAGAACTGCAGTGGTATTTTAGAATGTGTTTTAAACATTTTTGAAGTGTACATGATTTGTATATCACAATTATAAGTAATTTTCTTTTTCTTGTTTTCCTCCAGAATATAGAAGAACAAAGGTAGGATATTACTCACAATAACAAGCTACTGTGTTATGCATAAACACTGTAGGCTCCAGCACTCATCTTTCCAGGTACATTCATAAAAGTGTGATAGCCGTGGGTCTTGGTTTATGTTTAGCAAAACACACTAACGCATCTAGCCTTTTCTGCAATATGGGATTTGTGTTTCATATTCAAAAGAACAGGAAAACATTCAGTTGCTGAGCAAAGGCTTATGGTGCATTGTGCTTCATACGTGATGAAAAAGGGTGATCAAAAGATGGTATTTATTGTAATATAGTGGTGTTATTTATGAATACTAGACCTCTTGTCTCTTTTTTTGTGTCTTTGTTTTGGGTTTTTCCCCAGGTGTCTCAGCTGGAAAATAAAGAGATGGGCTCGCGCTGAGAAGTCAGTGGAGATAACTACAACACTAATACCATGGATATATACTGAAGTATTAGATATAAACATGCTGTACGCTTAGGTCTGTCCTTGTCGTTAAGTTTCTGTAGCTGGTGCTACAGACCAGCTTATGTAAACAGAGTGATCCTGATGCCATGTTATCTGCCTTACAATTAGTATTTTTTGAATGCTTTTAGAATTGATTGAAAAAAGGGGGGATAATAACATCTTCCCGCACTCACAGGATGCCTTGCTTATGCCACTGTGGGGAACTGTAGTTTCAGTGGTTACAACATTGTTTGCAATTCAAAAACTCAGTTAAGGACATCTCTGCCAAAATATGTGGAATATGATTGGAACAGCACAGTGGCACCTCCTTAGACTTAACAGAAGACACTTTACATGGTTGCCTTAAATACAATGACATAGAGATTAGCTGGGTATTTTTTGTTTTCCTGGTGAAATTCACCTTCCACATATAACATTTTAAAACTGAGGATTTTGCCATTTCCAGAGTAGTTCTTTGACCAAGTAAGTAATTTGTTGCCTGGCTCTTCAAAAAGCTGAAATCACCAGGATTTTTCATTAGTGGAATTACCATCTGATTTTCTTTCTCTCAAGATTTCTTCATAAAACCAACAGACAAATTCATTTAAGGCAACAGATCCGTCTCAGTTTCACTGCAAGAAAAATGTTGTCATTTTTGTAGCTGAGAATATAAAGTCCGGTTCTGCCCTAATATATTCAGACATGCAAATAGAAGTGAAGTTTCTGGGAGTTAGTTAGACAGACATAACCAAGGGCAGAGCTTGGTTCCATATATTTCAAGATAGAGTTTACAAAAATAACTCCGGGATTTTCCATCTGCTTGCTATTACTGAGCACAGAACGCTCTGTCCCTCTAAGCTTAGGTCTGTCAGCTATGTTTGCTTATTATTTAATGGTATCCTGAAAGGCTCAGTTACCTTAATACTGACTGAAGTATAAATGTCTGTATAGGTAAGTGGGAGATAAAAAACAGTCTTTTTTTTGCCGGTTTAGTCCTGATATACTCAGAACATTGTCACATATTCTAAGTCAAATGTTATAGCACGGAGAAAAGTAAATAAAATTGCCTTAAAAATCCTGAAATTTTATAACAGTGAAACACATACTTCCAGATAAGTGCATCTGAGAAAATATCTCAAAATTGACAAAAACCATACCCATTGGGTGTAAAAGTTACAACCTGCTCCTTTTAATTTCAAATTATATTAATAACAATTTTCCTTCATTTTTCAGTGTCCATCAACAGTCTCCTCTTGCATCCCAAGCCCCATTCCCATACTTTAAGCAGAGTCTCGCCTTATTCCCAGCCATTGAGGTGACACCTGGACTGCAGGTATGTGGTCATAAAAGTGGCAGAAGACTGAAATAAAGGGCCTCTTGGAGGAAGAGAAAGAAAGGTTTTGAAGTGGCAGCAGGAGTAATTTTAATGGGACAAGGAAATCAGTAGGAGAAAACCAAGAAATCTTCTTATATGGAGGCATTTTGCTCTCAAAATGCTTTCTCAAATTTTCTAAGTTGTATCTTTCATAAGAAGGAGTGGGGAGATGTATTTTTGTGAGAATTAGTTGTTTAGAAGACTGTTGGAATCCACTTAATGAAAATGTGATAGGCAGTCCTTGTGGCATAGTTGTTTCAAATGACTCTGAGGGTGCAAATCACTTCTTTTTTTTTAATAGATTCCCCATGTTCTGTTTTCCTTTTTCAATGACTTTGATGAAAGAAGTTTTGATCAGCTCCACAGTTCTTGTTACAGTTAAACTCCCCATGATAGTTTGTACAAAAAACCCAGATAACATCGCAAATCCAACATGGGAATCCTAAAAAAAAACCCCTCCACAACTCAAGTCCAGATTTCCACAGGGGCTTTGGCTGAACAAAGCACAGAAAAAAGAGCTTTATTTATGAGAAATTCGTAATCTTCTGGGACCTGAGATTCCTTTTACATGTACTTTACTCTGGTTTACGCATTTCCTGACAATTAATGTTGAGAAGTTTCTATGTAAAGTATTAGCATAATTACTGTCTCTCTTATTCTTGTTAAAATGGCACTTTTAAATAATGTAGTATGTGAAACAGGCTTTTAATAATAACTGGAAAGGCCTTGGAAAAGAATTTCATGAAAATTTGGGCTGTCAAGAAGTATTGTCAATCTCTGATTGACTTGTGTCACTTCTCTTTAGTTACGCGCTCTTTGAAGGGTTCCTTAGGGGTGTCTGTGTCATGTTAGATTTTGGGTTTAGTTTATCCTCACAGAAAATCACATACACTAAATATTTTTAGTATTAAAATCCATTCTAAAAATGTAATTCACATAAAACCAGCTTCACTATCTTGTATTGTAAACTTCAGAGAGAAAATACTAGCTTTAGTGTGATATATGTTAGTCTATCATAAATAATGGTCTTCATCTGCCAATAGAAGAAATTTTAGTTTCCAGGTAAACCAGCTCACGTGAAATATTTATTTGCCAGTACATGTGCTGGAAGAATGTTGGGGAAAATCAAACTCATTCAGACAATTCGAAGGAAAAAACCCCAACATTTAGCACTCAAAGAAACAAGCCCACAAAAATGACTTAGAAGTTTATTGCCAAGATCTCTCTGAACTTGCACTCCAGAGATTTGGTTTTCTTTGAAATTATACATCACTGTCCAGGACCTTAATTACGCTGTTTCATAATCTTGTGTGACTCCTGTCATCTTCACCATAGGGTGTGCCCATGAAGACAATGGTGTAATTTCATTTTGGAAACGTGGATTGAAATTGGTGATGCACTGAGTAGGGAGTGACAGGAGAGAGTTTCCTGTACTAACCACCACACCAATCAGTGCAATTCACTCTGCCCCAACAGGGATGCTCTATTTGGTCAAAGCTGTTCCTGCTGAGATCCACTTCCACATAAATTCCCTATAATTTCTCTGAGAGTACCTAACACTTCTCCTCTGGAGGTTACAGTATCTTACATCCCTTGTAAACCCTGTGTGCTTTAATATGTAAATAGTTGGTTATTTTAACAAAGCTGGGAGGCAGGATTATTTGGAAAACAGATTTTAATTCACGTTTTTGGAATATTTTGATCTTTTTTTCTGTAAATATGCCAGTGAAAACCTCCTAGTAGAGGGGAGCTTTAAATTGATTACTGTTTGTCTCAGATTCATCCCTTGAATTCAATGGTGCAGTAAGACATGTCTTAACATTGGTGAAGTATTAGTATACAAACCTGCACCGACTGTAGGGTATACTTTAGGAGCTGTGTATATATATTTAGTAGCAGAAAGATGGGCAATTTAACCAGTTCTGAGACACAAAATAGAATATTCTTAGAACAGAGGAAAACTGAACAGGAGTAGTATCCACTATAATTTTAATGACAGACTAACATGAAGTAACTTCAGTAGATTATGGTGTCTCCTTCCAAATACTCTGGTCCCATTTATTTATTTTCAAAAATTCCCGGATCCACAGCAAACTAATTCCTGAGTTGAAGATAACTGGCTGTGTTCCCCACCTGCCTTCTCTGTGTTCACATCTGCTGTTCACTGCATGGTTTCATGGTTTTAGTTTCTTTGGGGTTCTAACTCAGGAAAATACAACTGGGTCACGAGCCATTGCTGCAGTCCTCAAGCTCAGAGGAAAATAAACTTTTTTTTTTTTTTTTTCCCCCCTTCAAAAAAGTATATGCAGTAGGTTTGTAGCAAACTCCCAGACGTATACATTTATTTTTGAAGTCTAACAGCTATAAATATGTACCCACAGGACTCGGGGACTAAACTGGATAAACACCTGAGTCTTTCTCATGCTTTGTAAGTGTCAAAAATCCCTTTAATGTGCTTCTCCCTTCATTTAACTCCTGATTTGTTTCTGCCTTGGACCACTTTTACATCTGTTTCTCCATCTGCCAGTGCTCTTACAACACCAAAAGCCTGGTTGCCTAACTTTAAATGCTGTAGAGAGATCTGACAAAATGGAAGTGGATCAAAACTTGGGTGCTAGCCGCTGTTGCAGCTTAGCAAATACGATTGTTTCTGATTTTACTAAATGCCACATGCTGTGTATTAACTCACGAGCGCTGGCCTCGGGACTTGCCTGGACTCGCCTTGGCCAGAGTTCATTTTAGCTTGTTTCCAGCTGCGATAGCAATTGTCTGTCTGTCAGAAGACTATTACCTACCTTGTTTAAGCTTATCTCTGTGCATACCAAATGTGGTAAAGGTCTAGCAAAGCTGCGCAGTCCCTGCATAACAAGCAAAAGACCTTTTCTGATAACCGGGGCTGCGGGAGGCTGTTGTGTGTCTTTAACAGCGAAGGGGTGAGGATTGTCAAGCTGTAGCTGGGATCCAGTGGGGAAAAAAGTACAAGTGAGCAGACTGCCTTAAGAAAACATGAAATAATAGCCCTGGGCAGGTCCAAGACTGAAGAGAAATAAAACCCCACCGTGAATGCCATGCTCCTCCCAGCAAAGCCCTCAGGATGCTAACAGGTTGATGTAACACCTTCCTATCCAAATTTCTTGGGCACTGTGGACCTTGGGACTCAGAGGGACACCCCCAAGGTGAGCATAATGCTGGGGAAAAGGAGTAGACACTAGAAAGTGGCTATATTACTAAATAATTGTAAATATAATGGGATTTTTTTTCTATATTAATTTGGACTTCCCATAGTCCTTGATACAGTGCACATTTTGCTGGGGAGGATCACAAAGTACGGGACCAGCCACCAGCTTTCTGGATCCAGCTCCATGGAGGTGGCCAAAGATCAAGGGGGTGTAGAGAGGAAAGTGTGGACCAGAGGAAGAAAATCACTGTGGAAGTGAACAGCCCTGAGGTTTTATGAGATCACTGAAATAGTTCCAGGGAACTATAAAATCCCTGAAATCCAGGGGAAAAAAAAAACAAAAAATAAAAAAAATCTTTTTTTTCTTTCTTTTGTTCAAAACTTTGAAACAACTAGCTTTACTAAAACTGTTGTGAGAAATGATGGAATTTTATCAGCTCTGCAGTGCTTTCTAACAAAGTTGGTTTGCAGCAAGGCTGCTTTCCCTGTGAAGAGCAGAAGGTAGGCATGTCAGTCTCAGGAGCATCTTGGTAGGAGCTAAGTCAGGAAGAGCTTGCAGTCTTCGAAGTGGATAACCAAACTGTAGGGTGATTCCAGTCCCAAAGAGAGGGCACATAAAACAATTACGGTATCACGACAGTAAGAATGTTACCAACGGCTGATGAAGGATATATGTTTTTAAAATAACAAAGGGAATTGCTTAAAACTCAGGGTCTGGGTAAAATAGACTTTGAATTTACCTAAGTTTTTAACTTTTTAACTTTTCACTTATTTCAGGTTTACTTATTCAGTTTAAATCTAGATTTAACTCCCTAAGGTAGGTGTTTATTTTGGGGAAAGCTGAGTTGTCTGAGCACCTGTGTTTATGTGGGGCGTTGGGAAGAGGACTGGTGCATTTGGATTATTTTCCTGAGGCCAGTACAAATACCGATAGTTGTAAATTTTAGAAAATTCATATTGTCTGTTCTGCGGTTGCAGCGGGATGGCAGGGAAATCATTAACAATAGTATTTCAGCTTTAACGTGAATTATGCATCTCTGTAATGTTTCTGCTAGTTCTTACCGTTATGGCTATCAAAGCACTATGGAACTATTTTATTCCGAAGTAGCTACGCATAACTCTGTTTTAATATGAAGCAATATCTACGCTTTAGCTGGGGGAATGTAATCCTAGCTCATGCACAATCCCAGGGTCCGCACGGCTGGAGTACGTCTGTTTCAATACGTGCTCCTCCGGCAGATGTTTTCTTTCCTTGCCGAGGATCCAGCCTGCGCGGATTTCATGCGGCGCGCTCAGGCTGCTCAGCCGGCAGAGCGACGTAGGGGCACAGGGGAGATGTCCTTCCCCAGCTCCAGCTCCTGCCAGCTTCCCTGCAGCCGATCAGCCTAAAGGCATAACCGCCTCTCCCTGCTTTATTCCTGTCTGCACACAGATAACAGGCTCTGGATCACAGGGCTTTTAACAACTAAGGGTCAATAAATTTTATACAGTACACGCCATGACAGTAACAGGGATACTGCGTGTGTATATCTTTTCTAAGGGCTGCCTATAAAAAGCCCTTTGGCGATTAACAACTACTGTAATGTCCCCTGTCAGGAATTTTACCGCTTTGACATCAAGCACTTTGGCCTTCAAACAATTGTGCACAAAAGGTTCAAAACAGAGTTAGCTCTTTCAAAGAGTGAATCATTTTCTGTTTTGTTTTGTTCTGGAGAAGAATTAGGTAGAGTGTCTCTTTTCTTCCCTTCTTAATGCCTTCCATTCCCTAAAGAAGATTGTGCAGCCATTTAAGCTCTAGTTTATCAGTGCAGAGATGAAAAGAGGAGCGGTATGTTCTGGGGAGAGCATCAGTGTCACTCTGCATGGCTTCCTCAGAGGAAGATCCAACATAAGGAAAGCAACAACATCAGTTGCTGGAGACTTTTTTTCCCCCCCCCATAGCTGCTCTATTTCTGTTTCTCTTCATATACCCGTAATTTTTTTTTTATAAACTGGGCTAATTCAAGGAGCCCTGGTGAAACTTTTAAGTGGCTCAGAAATGAAAAACAATTCAAGGTTAAGAGAAAGATGAAAAATTTTCTGTATTTTCCTACAGCCAGAATAAAATAACCAGAAAACCCTGTGGGCAATTTATCCTCAAGAGAGGAAGGACAAAAAGCTTTGTCCTTTGAGAAGTATATTCATGACTCAACAATAAAAGTCATGCTGGGCTTCAATATAGTATGAAGACACCAGGAAATCTCATCTTGGTCTTCTGCTACTCTAGTCAGTCACATTATACTGCTGAGTGAAGGATATTCGTGATTTGCACCTTCAGGTTATATTTTCTTGCAACATAAACATTGTTTTCCCTGAGAACTTTAAAATGCCTGTTTAAAACACTATATTCAGTTTAATCTCTCCCAGCAATATAGCTGGAGAGATATATATCCCTGGAAATATATATCCCTGAAATTTATACTCAAGCATTCTGTGAATTTTGATGTAGTATTTTAGAAAGTAGATTTCTGTAACTGAAAAAAAAATCAAATTCTTTCTAAAATGGTTGAACAGTCCATGCATAAAAACGCTTCTGTGGACAACTTGATGCAGTTTGCAATCTACAGTTCAAAGACTTAGTTACTCTCTTCCAGTATTTTATTCAAAAAGCAATTGTAACTTATGTAGATTGGAATATGCAGGATAGTTCACGTGCTTGCAGAAATAAAAATGCAGGTCAATAATTTTCTAATTTCAAATTGGGAATGGTGGACCAGTAATGGACAGATGTCAGAAGAGATGAGATGAGCAATATTTTGTTGTTTAAAGCAAATAAAATCTAGTTCAAAATGAGAGCTAGGAAGCTAACACAAGGCAGTTATTTGCCCAGAAATGGAGCCTGAAGGCAGAGATTGGTATATACCATGAATTTCAGAATTCTCTGCTATCAAATAGGCATGCCGCTTTGTGCAATCCAAGATATTGTTTTTCATTTACACATCCTGAACTATTAGTTCCTAGGATGTGAAAAGTCTCTCTTAAGAACTTATGATAAATTCCCGTGGTTTACTATTAATTTTAATCATAATTTATCATATATTAAATACAAAATTAGATTTATTTATATGCATTATATATTAAATTTAATTTAAATTCTCTATTTGAATAAAAACCAAGAATAAAATTGCTTGGACTCATCTTAATGATCGAAACTTGTGTACTACCTGACAAAAAAAGGAACAGTTCCTCTAGATTCCCTTTGTTGAACTGGTTTCTCTCTAGAATGAAGACCAAACATAAACACCTCATTTCATAAACTTGGAAAATGCAAATGCATCAGTGGTTTTGCAACAGTTTTGCAATTATGGCTTTTATGTGTTGCTAATGATTTTTAATGATACGAGAAAAAGAAAAAGATCACACAGTCATCATCTTTGATGATGTCAGGAGATGTTGGGAAACTGGTATCCATAGCATGTCTGGAATTTACAGGTGCTTGTCACAGGAATACTGGTAAATCAATATAATGCTGCTATACAACCATCTTTTTGCTATGCTGCTGTAGCAAAATAACAGCAGGATTTGTTTAAGGTTCTTGAAGAACTTTTTTAAGTGTAGGTGAGTGCGAGGTGTCGCTAGTAAAGAATTTATGGTATTTCAGCTGCCCCTCAGCCAGTCTGCTAACTTAAGATTTTTCTGTTTCCTCCAAGCTGAAACGCTAGTTCCCCAAATCCCTGTTTCTTCCAGATGCGTTGCCAATATCTGTAAATAATGCAAAAGGCACTTGCAAAATTCAATTCCATCACATCACCATTTTGCTTGTGGAATTACTTTATCTGAAATACATTTTCCTTTACAACTGGAATTGGAAATGGCCTTCAGATTTATGAGGCAACAGGTGATGAGGCAACAGGCTTTTATTCATTCTTTCCCAATTTCGTAGTTGGTACCAGACACTCGTCTTCAAAAATAAAATTAAGAAATTAGAGTATTTCACGCTGATCATTTGCTTTTAACAAAACAAGGCTGACATGCGTTGGCTGTTGTTAGCATCACATTATGCCCGTGACAGGGGAAGGGAATGACTTTGCATGTCAGAGTTAGCGATGCATTCAACTTACATATACGCTGTAGGTTGTCAGAGCGCTAGTAGAACAGTAATGGCAATTTTCCAGTATGAAATGCGGTTGTTTTCAAGCATTTAATCTGCTCAATCAGTTTTGCATAAATTCACAGAGAAAACTCTGCTTTTGTTTTTTTAATCTACCTGGAGTGTTTTACCAAAAATGGATGTCTATATGTCGTCCTGTAAACAGCTCATACTGCGGGTGAGGGTTTTGTGGCATACACAAAGTTGCTGGGTTTTGAACATCTATGTACGATAAATAATGAATGAAACATCCTACGCTAAAATGTAATGCAGATAAGTCATTTGAGTACAAAAATTAAATGTGAACCAGATGCTTTTGGGTTTTAAAGAGCTGCCAGGATGACACCGCTATAGTACAAGGACACTGTCGGGACAGCTGTTCTACATGCTGGGTCCCAGCTGCAAATGTGATGTACCTTTCTGAAAGCAATTCAGAATTGCCATAAATCCTTTGCTAATAAGTTGCTCTCAGGCTTTAAAAGGACTCTGGCAATGATTAGATTTCTGATATAACAAGATTTACTTACTGACAAGGTGTAATATACAACATATACGAGAAGTGAAATTTACAGTGAATGGTCACTCTTAAAAACATTTCATTTGTCATTGCCTTGGTCACCAGGCTATCACATTACTTCTGTATCATTTATTTTTAGTAGAAGGAGTACTGTAATAATTGTGTCTGGTGATGGAAAACGAGGCTAGACAGTAACTCCTTTGGAACAGAACATGGAGCAGGGAAGAAAAAAAAGGCCAAAAATTGCTTACCTTTTGAGACAAGATTTTTATAACACTGAGCAAGTCGTGTGTGTGTGTCTTGCTTTAAGCACTTCTGGTACTGCTTAAATATCTTACTGAATAGGACCCACGTCAGATTTAAAGTCTTAGAGTTGATTAAAGGTAATAGTGAAGAACACGAAGCCTCCCATATTCCTACTCCTTTTTTGACTTTTTTTTTTTTTTTTTGTACAAACTGTACTCCTTCTGTTTGTCATTTTAGCTTAAATATTTGTCTGTGGAATCTTTTCTTTTTTCTTCTAAATTATTCTGTTTGGGGAGCTTTTGGGTGTCAATCATTGCAAAAAGAACGAGCAGCAGATAACAAACAGCAGTCCTTCATCATCTGAAACAAAAGAACCTGAGTCTCTCAAAGGACAAACTTTAAACTTATATTCTTTCATCAGGAAAATCATAACCAAAATAGATTAGTTTTAAAAGTGTACCGAAGAGAATTTGCCAAGTAGACAGACCAATAGAAAATAAGGTTCGTTTATTCCCCAAGGGGTGCTGCTTCATTTGCTGCATTGTTACCCTAGATGGTTTCTTATTGCTCATGTGGATGAAAAAGGAAAAGAGCAGAAGTAGTGCGACAGGGGATGATATGAATTAAGGATGAACAACCAGATGGATCACTGTTGAAGCATGCTGGTCGTTATGAGTGGTACCCTGGCTTAGGGCATTTCCAGAGCACGTAGCTCAGGGTTTGTATGAGCTATCGACCTTGTAACAAGCTGCTGAAGCAATTTGTTATTCAGGGGCCAATATTTGCTCTCTATACTTCCTTTGGATTATGTAGATTTTCTCTCTTCCATTTTTCTAAATCCTACCAGCCACTCAGCAGCAGCATTTAACTCATGGCAAAGAAAATAAGGTCCTGTTCCTGACTTTGGCAATTGCTAAGTGTCTCTTTGGTCTACAATTTTGCACGTAGATCTAGTTCCCTAAATTCCACCCAAATGTCACAGTTACTAAACTCTCTGCAGGAGTTGTCCTTAATGTTTAAGTTGCATAGCACATCTTTCAGGAAAGAGGTTTTATTTAATTTTACTGAGAAGTAGAACATAGTGTCCATTCATGTAATGCTATAAAGTATATTAAGAACCCTATGTTTCTAACCAAACAAGAAAACCAGCTATGTTTAATAGTAAACTTTATTACTATTTGTATAAAAAGACAAAATAAATCTGATACCTTTACAGGGAAGGGGAATTTATGAGAGCTAAAGAAAAGGGATTTGGTAACATGACCTTTTAATAAGCTGCAGCCAGTGTCCTCAAATTGAAAAGAAAACAGAAAAATGGAAAGGAAAAGGAAAAGATGGTGCAGCCTAGTCACAGCCTACTGCTAGAATGACAATATCACTCTGTGAAGTACTGTTAAAGGCAGAAAGACAGACAACAAAGAGGAGTAGTTAAATATTTACCATCTGAACCTTGTAAAGGACTCAGCCATACAACAGCTATGACTGCCCTCGATGTCTTGTTTCAGGAAGAGCCAGGTTCCTTGGAACCAGGCCGTAATTCTGCTTTGTGAGGCTGCAGTGTTTAAGGGTCAAGAGACTAGGAGAGGCACAGAACTGCTTTTGTCTGGATTGTTGAAAGATCAATGGGAAAAAAAAAGCAGTCAAATATAGCATATGGCCAAAAAAAGCATAGACTGAAAAAAACCCTCAGCCATACATGACACAGAGACAGACCAAAACACTTAGCAGAAGTCTTAACCGTTCAATTTGTCATGGCTGAGCCTGATTACAGAGACACTTGTCCGAGAGTAACATGGAGGATGCAAGATTCAACAGCCATAACAATTCAGTAACTACCATCTTGTTGCAAACATTATTTCAATTAGGATTGTCAAATGCTGGAAGAAATCACCTATGTAACAACCCTCTGTGGCTTTTTTACACTTGCAAATTCTGCATACGTGTGGAGCTCCATTCCACAAGATGCTAAGCATCTTTTATTTGTATGATGCCCAAAAGACTCGAAATAATCAGCATTCGCAATTCCATGCTTAGTTCTACAAAAAAGCTAGATAGGTAGACAGACAGATGATGCAGGTGAAGTATATAAGATGGGCACCCATAGCCACCTTGGTACAAAATTAATAACTGGAATTCCCATGCCTTTCTTGCCAGATCCATCAAGGCATCCAATATTTGTGGACACCCAGATATTCAAAAATAATATGTCATAAGCATCTCAAGGTCTGTTTGCAAACGTGCCAGGAATGCAAAAGCTTTTTAAAACATTTACCAGTTACGTGTCCATATTTAACCCAGGGAGAAGTTCTCTGAGCATATCTGCCGAACTCGTATATCAGTCATGAGAGCTGTTACAGTTAATGTAGATTTCCACTCAACCTAGATTTCCACTTACCTTGCCTTCTGGGAAGAACTGGAAACTGGTTTTGGTTTTTTTTAGGCTCTAACAACAAAGTGATGAGGCCTGGACTAAGGAAGAGAATGTTCCCAGTCCCTCTGGCTGTAGCTATTCTCCTTTGTATGGAGCAGGGACATACTCTTTGGATACAAGCATCTCCGAGGCCAAGCAAGAGTAAGGGAGTCAGGTTGTTCAGGTGAATGTTCTGTAAAGAACAAAGTTATGGCTTTCAAGTCTTCAGAGAATCATTAATACAAACTACCAACAGATACTAACATGTCCTTTGCCATAATATCTGTGCAAAGTGACAGACTAAAGCACACAAATCTAGGAAGAGGTTTGGAGCTTAAAATTCTGGCTGGAGGGACACCACTCTTACACTACATAATTCAAAGCAGTAATGTTCATGCCAGCTTTCCGATATATTTCCTGCAAATAAAATCCAAAAATGATTACAATATATTATGTTGATGGTAAAAATATACATGCCATTTCAGGAACTGGCTGTAAAGTTGATGATACTTAAAGAAAAAAGATCTTGAAAGAATGGTTCCAACATCCCTTCATAGTGACATTAAGAAAAACGGAGGGGCCAATTGTTATTAATTCATAACGCTATGAACATATGAAATTAAATACAAAAGTAACTTTGTCTCAGTTTTCATGCAATCACGCAAACTTATTATTTAAAACTAGGTAATCAAGCTGGGGCTAAGTGCAAGCTGGTATGCAACCGATCTGACTTCTCAGACCCGTTAAGGAGTTTACTTTCACAAGACAAAGCTGATTATTATTTGAAACTGTGCATCATTTTGTGTGCATGTATGAGGCCCAAATGTTGTTGCAATGTTGTACTGAGAAGTTTTATTACACACTGATTCAATAAGCTTTTGTGTTATTTCAAAGGCCGATGGAATATTATAGTAAACACAAAAGTATCAAGTGTAAGACTATACATTATGGTTATATTACTACTGTTATCATTTATGTAGTGAAAAAGCAATTCCAGAACTTCTCAAAGCAGTTTTTACTGCTGTCATATTGCATTGCCTGTTTGGAGGAAAAACAGACAAATGCAGAGCTCTGATTTTCCTTTCCCAGGTTCTGTCAGAAGCTTGGGGAATTTCTGGTGGTGACATTTTTTTTGTGTGCCCCTCTGCAGTGTCTCATGTTTTCCACTCACAACTAGGGAGTAACAGAAGAAAAACTATGGTTTTCTATGGATATCTCTTTTTTCAGAATTCTAGATTAACATTGCTTAGCATGCTATTTAGCCAAATAAAACTGTTTTTTCTTATCTTTTTACATTGCTGCATTACATGATGCTGCAACGTTAGATTTAAAAAAACGGAGGTGATACGTAAACATAGCATAAATAAGACCTTGTTTAATATGAACTGTACTCTGCACTTAGAGTTTTTTAGTTTTACCAACAATATTTCATCCTTATGAAATCAAAAGTGTATCTGGAAGGTGTGTTTTTATGTTCAGAAAGCAGAAAAGTAGGTAAGAAAGTTTAAATGAAAAAAAAAGAAAGAAATGTGTTGATTTTATATTTTTGCCAGCCACATCTGTATTCTACTCATTAGGCAATCTCCCAAAGATTTTTTTTTTTTTAAGTGAAGCATTTCATTACCTTCAAGTAAATAGTTTCATATTACTTTATAATCTATATTTAGTATTTCAGATAGAAATATTATTCCATATATACTGAAATTATGAGAGTAAGAGCTGTGAAATAAGGGGGAGGGAAGTAGATATTTTCTGTGTCATAGACTGATTTTTCAAATATGCCAAAACCTACCCCTTAAGCATGTACCTTTAATTTAATGTTTCATAAGCATATATAAAGCCATGGGTTGTGGCACTTTAAATACAGGTGTAACATTTTTCAGATGTTTTCTGCCTGTCATCTTATTGTGCTGGCAATCTGCATTAATGGTGTTACACTGTACCTTGCAATACTGTATTTGGATTAGAGATGTACCAATACTGAAATATTCAGGGGTCTAACAAGGTCATATTGAAGAAGAATATGCAGTGCTCTTCTAAAGCAATTGCTTTTTTTGAAGTACTTCATTGACAGGGCTTTTTTACACAAATAATTGTATTTATATGAGCTTTCTTCAGTCATAATGCCCTTTAAGCACCATATGTTGTCCTCAGAGAAAGTTTACAGATTTTCAAAGGTTAGACCTTTATTTTGGGGTTCTTGGTTCTTACACTCAATTGTTCAAACTGAATGGTAATTTTACTTTTAGATCTTATTCTTGCTTTTAAAAGAGGCAAGTCTTTTGGTGCTTTTCTCCCCGCGTGCCTTCCCCCGCCCCCCCTTCACCTCAAATCAAGGACAAAATGGCTTAGCTTCTGTTATGATGACAGCATCTGTGCTAAATGTGTTTGACTCCCACTCTGCTTTCTTTTTCCCGAAGGAAGTGAGAAATGGGGGTAAGCAGAATTTTAAAATTATTCTTTGAGCAGATTTGTGTGTGAGGTAGAGAAGCGATGAACAGAAAGGGTCTGAGGAATGATAACCGCTAAACAGTGAGACTGAAACAGAACATGAGAACGTAAGAATAGCTGCTTTAGGTCAGACACAACCATTGTTCCCGTATCATGTCTCAAAATACAGCTAACAGGGGAAGACTCACAAAGGGTAGAATAACAAGTAAAATTTATATGAAACTCTCCCTCAAATACTCCCAGAGTCCTATCATTTGTTGCCCAGGACTTTCAGGATCACATTTCTATTTGAACTTGTCCAAGTCCCCCTTGGATCCCTGTAACCTCTCAGCATCCACCTCATCTTGTCATAAACGTCATAACAACACGTTATTTATGTTTTTATGTCTATTATCGAGGAAAACACTTTCAGAATTCAATTCCCTGCAAAAAAGGAATTAGCCATATTGTTGGAAAAAACCACGCAGTAAGGAAATGGAACCCACGTGGGTCCCTTGTGCAGTGGTAGCAGTTCTGTGGAGGAGTAGCTGGTCTGTAGCTGTGTCTACACATTACCTACCCCATTTCAGCATGCTCGCTGTGAATGTCCCAGCTCGGTTTGATGTGTCTCGGGTCCCCCAGGAACTCACATGTACAAAGAGAAAGGGGACCATGATGTTTTTTAGCTGTGTGGACGTACAGTCTGGGCATAGCTAATGTGAGTTTGCAGCATGGATGGGCATCCTTTTCTGTTTACAGCTTTTGGTGGACTAAAACGTTACCGCCTGCAGGGCCCGGTGGTGCTAGAAGTTACTGAAATTTGCCAGAAATATGTCTTATACCCACATACAAAGGATACAAACCCAGGAAAAACAAATAGGCAATTGACCCTGAAATACTTATCCGTTATCATATTGTTTGTTGCTGAAGCACTTTCAGATTCAGGTCGTTGTACCTAAATTGAACCAAATTCACATAGCGGCGGAGGGAGCTCTTTCCTAACCTGGTCCGCTCTGACTTACGGGCTAATTGGTAGGAGCGCTCCTGTGGCCAGTTCAGCTCAGCGGGTCTGAAGCAGCAGGGACTGCTGGTAAGGGGAATGGGGGAATTACAGTTTTGTCAAAAAACAGCTGTGTTCCCAGTCACTCCAACCATCTTTGGCCAAATTTCTATCTGCAAAATTAGGGTAATAATTTCTTATTATGTGTTATGAGGCTTCTAATCGCTACATAGCTCAGTATTGCAAAAGGACATAAATTATGCTTTTCTGCATTGTTGCAATTTTTTTTTATATTTGCACTCTGTTTAAATGGAAGCCATCTCGGGAATTTAAAGCATCAGTAAATGTGGTCTCATTCAAGTTAAATAACAAAAAACGGTTTTTTTTCCAAGTTGCCTATAAATTACCATGAGAAGCAAGTAATACTTATACCACCTCCCGTGATATTTATGAGTAGGAGTCAACTGATTTTGCGGAATTGGCAGTTCTAATCAGTGCTGTCCTGCTGTAAGAGTGAATTATCACAAGGCTCAATACTTGATGTAAATTTATCTTTACAAATCATTATCAGTGACAAAATTGTAAAAAGAACAGAAAATGACACAAAACCATTTTACTTTGTGCCAAAAATATAATTAGATCTGAAAATGGCAGCAAAAATTAATCCATTTTCTGACAAATCTAAGATTTTAATCTTACGAAAGGACCTCCTTAGAGCCATATATAAATACTATTAAAATACTTTTGAAAGGAACAGATGGCATTTTTTTTCCAGAGGGTGATCTGCATGTGGATGAAGTGCAGTGTTATTAATGGTCATAAAATCATTTGCAAATATTTTAAACACAAGTATTAGCATATCTCAAACTTGGCAAATGTCCTCCTTTGCAGGAAATTGAATTCTGGAAATATGTTTTCCTTGATACTAGATGTAATAATGTAATTAATGAATTGCATGCTTGCTCAGTTCAACTGAATGTTCAGGTAACGTTGTTAAATTGATGAAAAGTCAGGAAATGTAGAAAATTAATGATAAGATTTTAAGGGCATTGTGTATTTCTACATTGTCCTCTAACATGCCACATGGTCTGTGATGGACATCCTGCATTGACACATTTAGAGTTTCATTTATTGTGTAAATAATGGATACTAAATTACAAAGCTGAGAATGAAAAAGGCATAGAAAATACAGCACTATGACCCTAACTTTGATATTTTTCATCACTTTTTTTGTCACTGTTCCTTTTATAGGAATTGGATATTGATTGTACTGACACTAAGGTTTCAGGCATTGCTCAGCAACTACTGTTAAATATAATTGGCATTAATAAATTAGAAATACATACAGCATGTGTCTGTTTTCCTTGTATTGAGAGTAGCTGTATACTATTATTGTTCCACTCCTGATGTTCCAGAGGAGCAGAAAAGGAGCAGAGTCAGTCCCTGCGATGTCATTCACGGAGCTGTTAGAGGAGAAATATACACATAAATCAAGCTTGCCATTTTTAAAAGCTATCCAAATCTAATTTTTAAATTGATTTTCTCATAAGAATGAATCTACCTTGCTGTGAATTTTTTTTGTCTGTGTCCTGGTCAAAACTGTCTAGATGAAGTTGCTGATAGGTATCTTTTTTCTGCTTTCCCTTGCTTTAATACTAAATCTCTAAACCTCCTGGAGGACCAGTGGAAATTAATTAATAAAACTGGAATGTTACTCCTCCTTTTCCACCTAATTAACTGGTTTTTTTCCTAACTCTTAGCAACTTTAACTAGCACAGTTTGTCATTTACAGCTCTTCCTCTCTGGTAACTTTTGCCTCTCCCCGCTTTACTTTTAAACTATAACTTATTTCTAGCAAAAATCTCCTGGTTTTATATTCCTGTTGCCTCTCTATCACAGGAAATCCATCAATGAGAACTCTGACTGATGACAACAGGAACAGCAAAATCCCTGTAATTGCCTTGTGGCACAGTTTAGCAATTTAGTGGGCTAGAAGCTTTTTGTCCTTTGGCTGACCAGGTTGTTAGGGTCCCAAGGCTGACAATGGGCACCTCCAAAGCCTTCTGCATGAAGAGAGGACTGTAGGTCTGAAGAGGTGGCCAAAACCAGTATTGGGATACTGGGACTTCTGGTTTTGGTTTTGTTTTTATTCCTAAGCACTTTAACCATGATCTGCTTGGTAACACAGTGACCTTTTGCCAGCAACATAGAAAAACTGCTAAATAAACATGTACTGTAGAATATTTGAGAAGCTGTATTAACTTTGACAGGACTAGCACTGCTAAATGTTAAATACTTGCTCTGGGGCGTTGGGTGAGGATTTCACTATGCCTGGTTCCTGAAAGGCAAAATATATACATACATACATATAGATAGGTAGAAAGAGATATGCACTAATGAAGATATGGTGTAGTCCACTCATCTTTTGTTCAGCTCTGAAGAGAACAAACACAGCGTCACGAGACTGCCTGCAAAAGTCAGCAGTGATTTCAAACCGGCTCCATGTTATTCATCATCAAACTTATGGGCATTTTTGTATCTTTCACAGGGGCAGTTGGTACTAAAACTTCAGAACTGAGATCGCCCTGGTCATGGTTACGATGCTGGAGGGACATCAGTAAGCCTTTGTACGTACCGGGTCCTCTGGTTTGGTAAACATACAAAAAACCAAGCTTAACCATTCTGTCAAAAGACTAATTTACACTGAAATAGCATCAGTTACAATAACGCAATGGGCTCACCCAGGAATGTATTTGTACCCATGATCCTTTCTCTTTCTATGTGTAACTGCAATCAAGTGGCACAGCACTTCTCTTTTCTGACCTGTCTTGTCCTTTGCTTCCCACTCGAAAGTCATTGAAGTCTCCAACACTACTGTCCTGAGGCTCTTGCACCCTGGTATCTACTTTTAGCACTTTGCCTTCTGTGTTAATGATGAGTTTTACATCACTGAAGTGATACTTATCCACTGTACTTCAGAAATCCACAATTTTGTGGAAAAAAAAATCTGAAAAATAAACTCCGCTTTTGCTTTTGTGTACTTCTTGTTCAAATACGTTATAAGCTAGACTTTTGTCCTTAACCTGAATCAGGAAAACTCCTCTGATATTTAGCAAAAGTGTTCCTACCCATTCATGTGACATTTCTCAGAAAAAAAAGGACTACTACTAAAAGAATTTTTCTGACTTCAAATCATTCAGCACTTGAAATCTAATTCAAAAGTATTCAGCAAATGCCCCAGTTTATAATACTTGAGGAGATGAAGGAGCACAGAGGAAATAAAAATTAATGAAATAAATAAAGCAGCAAGAAGCAAGGTTGAGGTCAGAGTCTCAATGCTAAAGGTGGAAGCTTGCATTTAAAATACAAGAAAATGTCAGGAGGCTTGACCAAGTACAAGTTTGAACAGTCACAGAAACCTCCAAGTCTGAAGGTTCATATGCCCTTGTTTGCAATGTGGCTAGTACTGTTGCAGATGTTTGCATAGAATCACAGCTGAATAATTCTCCCTCCCTTTTAGTGCCCATGAGCTTCGTAGGCTGGCTTAACAGTGTTGGTGCAGAAGTCTGAGAAATGGGCAAATACAGGATAGGAACCTTTGCAAACTTGCCTGACGAAAGGTAGCAAATGAAGCTTTTCCTGAAGAGGCAGGTGTTAGCGTTCTTTTATTAGCATTATTTAACCCTGATGATTCTTGCTGGCTCCAGTTGCTTCATACGGCTTATTAACAAGTTCGTATATCCTGCCCTTATACAAAATAGTGATGCCATGGGATTAATTCATTGACTTCTACCTTTCTAAGTGAGCTGGCCATGATGCCACCATATGAGATTGCTGTCTAGACAGCCAAAGGCAGCCCGAGATGATCAGCATGCCAGCAAATCCCTTCTGTGGTATTTGGGCCCCCCTAGCAAGGTCTTTTGACTGATTTCTCTGTCTGTCACCATCAAGGACAGATATTGCTGCGAGAACAGATTGATTAAGTGATGGAAAATTTCTGGAAGCTGCTCGTTTGACTCTATACCAAAGATTAGCAAGGACGCATGTTTGTTTCTCAGTCCTACTGCCTGTATCTGAACTTGGACTTGCTCCCATACTGTGTTAATGTGAAGCAAATTTGGATTAAACTATAGGCTTGGGCCTATGCTCAAAATGCAATTCATAGGTACTGCTGTGAATAACTCATTTAACATATTGACAAGGATATTGTGGAGCATCCTTACATACATTAATGCTCTGTACTAATTAAACTTACTCTCTTCATGTTGCATGATATACTTTAAATTTTATTCTGTAATGTGAATTTAATGTAATTTTATAATTTTTAGACCATATTACATATCTCATATTGGATGCACTAGTTATTTGTGGATTGTTTTTATTTTTTTCGTAGATGACTTTTCAAGCCCTTTTAGCACCACTCCTTGGCTTGTAGGAATTTAGAAGCTGGTTTCCATGGATTTTTTTATGTTGGGATTTTAAATTAATTTTCCACAAACGCTAATGTCATTAAAATTAGATAAATAAAATTTGTGAAAAGAAAAAAACCCAGTGGTCAGTCATTATTATTTTATGCAATTTTCATTTTCTGTGAACTGGCCTCCATGAGACTAAAGAAGTTAATCATCACCTATGTATGTGGGATAAAAATCTGTGACCTTTCAGTGGATTCTGCATGAAGGCACCTGAAAATTCCAGGTAGCTTTATTTAAACAGTGCACACTGTAGAAATGTGTTGAGTTAATTATAACCTTGAATGAGGGCCAGTTCTAAATAGATCTGAGCAAAGTCCGTAGCTTAGGGTAGCAGGCTGGAAGGGCAATGGCTAGATCTCTGCTGAGCTCTGGACAGGCAGGTTTGCTGCTGCTGAAAGAAGCAGCAGTGTATTAACTCCCTCGGAGGGCAGGTACAGAGGTTGAAAGTGTCTTCCTCAGAAGCACTTTTTGCTACTCCCAGCTTCCCATGTCCTACCAGTACCAGGCCATAATTCAATAAATTCTCTAAAGACAGGTTTCCATTGCAGCTCTGCTTCCTTACCTCTCTATCCCCATCCATAGTTGGAATACACTGATCATGGGTCCTTATTCTGAAGACAACAAAAACTAATTTAGCTGATGCTTCAGAAAAGCCTTTAATTAGATGATGCTGAATAACACAAACAGTTAAGAAAGCTCAGTGTTATTTGTGTTAGCACAAAAATGTGAAGGCTGTTTACTGGCTGGTGAGATGTTACTGACACAGCTACTTCTGTCATACTCAAAGACTCCCTGACATCAAAGAAATTTCAATTTCTTCTGCCTTGTCTCTGTACTTGTAGAGACATTGTCTCCATGCTACGCTCATTTGTACCAGCTATACTCACAGCTTATGTTCTCAGGAGAAGATTGGATGGCTGGTATGTCAGGAAGAAGGGCAGGGGACAAAAACTGTGAGATTAGCACATTAGCTAAATGTTTCTGCTAAAGTGATTTGCAGTGAGATAGTTTACACCCTTGGCAGTCAGGTTTTTATCCATGTTTCTGTTGCCACTGCTGTAGGATGCATGTATCAGCTGAGGAACCTCAGCCCTGGATGAGACAGTTCTGCTTTAGGTGATATGCAGAAGAGGAATTTGCGTTTGATCAGAGCATGTGATGTGTAATTTAATGCTGAAAGCACTCAGTCAACATCTATCATTGGAGGGATGAGAAAAGAAAAAGAAAGAATTAAATGTGTTATTTGTTTTCTTCCTGATTTTGAGGTACTACTCCTGCTCTCCTTTTATTTGTCAACAGTTTTCTGCCAATACAAATTTGTTTATAGTGTCTCAGGATCTAAGGCAATTTTGGGCTAATTGGCATGAGGAAGAGATTGCATGGGTATAGATGATCACATAGTTGCTTTTGCTTTCTCATGCTTCTTTCTGAACCATCCAATCTGGACACTTACAGAAACAGGAGATCTGGATTTGATTTACCATGGCAATACTTCCAAATAAGCTATATTTTTAGGTATGCTTGTACATGAGTAGCTCAGTAGTGATCATGAGAAGAGAATAAAGACGCACTGTTCTATTCTAATTATTTCAACGATTCCATCCACAATTCATTCAATTCTACTAATCTTTTTATGCTGTGCATGTAAGTCTTGCTTCCCAGACAATATGTAGGCTGTCTCGACTCCAAACCCAAGTGCCTGCTGTACTTATAAAATAATCAGTATTTTTCCTTTTCAAAGACACAAGTTTCAACAGCAGATTAATGTACAGTAAGGGAAATAGCTGCACATTTTTCCTCTTCTCTTTCTGAGGAAATAGCTACATTGTTTCACCACTGTTTCACCTAGCTTTCAATTTTCACTCATATCCCATAACTTAGTAAGAACTGTTTCACCAAAGAAATAAAAGGAAAATAAAAAACAAATGAAAAATAAAATTCCCCCAGTGCCAACTTCATTGCTGATCCTTTATATGAGTTTGATCTAACTGCTTTCTACTGAGAATAAAACAAAACTCCAAGTGATGAGGTCAGTAATCTAATTTTGTCTGAAGCAATCAGATAAACACAATGCCAAAAGCAAGGTGAATATTCTGCAAAGATAATAGGTAGAAGATAGAAGTCAGTCATTCAAGGCTGGAACCAGCTCAACCAGGGACTTATTCAACCAGCTTTCAAATCCTTTGCGGGCTCTCTCCAGCTCTTGAAATATCAAAGATTATACTAAACACCAATACGTAATTTTTTCCTGTCATTAGTTTTTCAATCCAGTCTGGAATAGTCATTGTAATTGAATTTTCTGTGAAAAATCACAACTATATCTCCAAAGACAATGTGGGTTGATTAAACATCAGGAATCAGAATGAAACATCTGCATGTAACAAATTCTCTTTTGGCGATAAACTTCAAAGGACTATGAATGAAAGATGTACCTATTTATATGTCTGTGAATGTGTAAAATATGTCTGCATTTAAATCTATGACAGGAGTTAACAGAAAGTAAGTTGTTTGCTATTTTTAGCAACACTCTTCATGTATTTCTTTTTCCTGTAACTTTATCCAAATTAAGTAGACCCAAAGAGGGGATAGTGAGCATATCTCATTTGCTTAAGAGAATGTTAGATAAAGAAAATAACAAAAGAATATTCATAATGCCTTATTGTCCAGTAACAAGTAGCTGGTATTTCAAGCAAAGAATATGCATTCCGAACTGCAATAAGTAGAAGCCTAGATCCCTTTTTTTTTAAATTAAAAACACATCACGGTCTGATGCCAGGAACGACAGACCTGCATCAGTCTCACCTACCTGACCTGTCTCAGGATCCAGGGCCAGACTTAGCCGTTCAGCTAATTTTTCTTTAGAGTCAATGAGGATGGAAACCTCCAACAGCTGATACACCTCATTCATTGCCTCATTGTGAATTTTGAGATTCCTTTGCATATGAAGCATGCCAGATAACCATCTAACATCAAACACACAATTTTAACAGGAGTCCTGAGCTTGTCAGGTTTGGTTTGATACCACTGGGTAGCTACAGACCTATAAAAACACTTTCATAGACACATAAATACTCTGCAAAAGTAGAACCGGGCTTCTCAGTCATTTGGCTCATAATTAATCCTGGTTTTAGTGCACCAGTCAGGACTTTGTATTCCCTTGTTACCAAAACCTTGTTACTACTCCAAAAGTTGATCTCTTTCCCATAGTCTATAATGACTAGTAGGATTTCTTCGCTTATGCTAGAGTTCCTAATAGCTTTTGGAATACATATCTCCAGTAACTGAAGATCCTACTGGTGTGCTATGAATGCCTGTGGTAAATGGCCTTGGAAAGATGATGCTCAGACAGCCAGTTATCAAGGTCATACCATTATTTGTCACTTGATGGTTTGTTGATTCATTCTGTGATGGGAATGTGGAATTCACCCCTTCAGATAATTCCCACTGTGCAATTCTAAAAAACAAAATAAAGCTAGAGGTACTTTGAAATTACCACAGTGGTTTTCATATTGTTTCAGCATATCATTTCTTCACAATTTTGGTAATAACCAACATTGTTATTCAATGAGGACGGCTTTGTAATGATCTAATGCTACATGCTTATGTGCAGTGTTCTTTATAATTAATATCATTATTGTTTTAGGCTATGATACAATTCACTAATTAGACTCTGTCTCCTCCTACTTGTTGGAAGGCACCAATGAAACACAATTTACCACCTGTAAATACCCATTTTTAATTTGCTTTAGAAGGTACCTGAAGCAAATCTAAATATTTAAGAGGAAATTAAGTCTGAATAAGTTCAGCTCAGATTGCTGGATTTATCAGACTGGATTTGATAATGTCTGTGTCCTTCCCACTCCACCCCCCCCCCCCCCAAAAAAAAAAAAAAAAAAAAAAAAAGGCAGCATTACAACCAGCAGTTTGTCCTCTGAAAGAAGGATCACTAACAGGAGCCCATTAGGTCATCGCCAATCTGTTCGCAGTGAGGTTCAGTGCTGGGAACTAACCTGAGCTGACACGAGAACAGCTGTGGGTCCTAACAAGTGGATGGCATGCACAGACTGTCTCGAGCACGGACAAAACCACAGGCTTTACGTATTTCTAATCAGATAGTATGTGGTCTGTTCTATAGTTCTGGTCTATATACTTGTAAGATTAAAGAAAACAGTAACAGTGCAGGTGTGCAGGTGCTTGGCCTAGGTACAGAATGAAAGCTTTATTAAAAGAGGGTAAAGCAGAAAATGGAATCTGTCCATCATTATTTTTAATTTAAGAAAAATCTAAACATAATGCTTCAAACCAGCAAAACAATTATTTGAGCAGCATCTGTTCACCGATTTACCAGTCCTTTATGGAATGACGCAATAATATTATCAGCTGAATGTTATTTTAATCTGGTTTTTTTCCCCTTTTTTTTGCATAAATAAACTTTTCTGATGGCACTTGTATTTCTGCACTTTATATCATGAGTGATCATTGTGCAACTTGCTGAGCTCACCTCTGCTACCTGCACTGCTGAAATAGTAAATAAGTCACAGGAGGCAAAGACAAGTCCTGAGAGCTGTCAAATGGAGATCGTTGCCACAGAAACTACGCCTTGCACTCTGCAGGTTCAGTGAGTTTCATTTGATTTCTTATGTTCTGAAAAAGGTGGAATTCCTCTCCTAAAAAATGAAAAACCCCTAAGCAATTGGAAAGTAACAAAGAAGGAAACAACCTAGACGCCTGCCCCACCTTTTCATTAGACACAGGACTCTCTGATCCCATGGAGCACCGAGACTGATGGTGTGGGATGTTTCCATTTTCGTGCATGAGGGAAACTATATTTTTTCCCATCCATTGCCCCTATTTGGTGTGCGTTAGGTAGCCTTTTTCACAAGTTTAATTTGAAAGCTGAACTCTTTTTCTAGTCCCAGTGATGTAGGAAAACAATCCTGCTACCAAATCATTGCATCCACAGTCTCTCTAGAACCCACCACACAGCTATTGCACCATGCATGAATTTTGGAAACCTCATTGTTTTGTAATAATTCATTTAGTAAAACCTTAAAATCATAGAATCGTAGAATGGTTTCGGTTGGAAGGGACCTTAAAGATCATCTAGTTCCAACCCCCATCCTGCAATGAGCAGGGACGCCTTCCACTAGACCAGGTTGCTCGAAGCCCCATCCAACCTGACCTTGAACACTGCCAGGGATGGGGCATCCACAACCTCTCTGGGCAGCCTGTGCCAGTGCCTCACCACCCTCACAGGGAAGAACTTCTTCCTTACATCTAATCTAAATCTACCCTCTCTCAGATTAAAACTGTTACCCCTTGGTCCTATCACTACACTTCTTGTTAAAGAGTCCCTCCCCATCTTTCTTGTAGGCCCCCTTTAGGTACTGGAAGGCTGCTCTAAGGTCTGCCTGGAGCCTTCTCTTCTCCACGCTGAACACCCCCAACTCTCTCAGCCTGTCTTCACAGGAGAGGTGCTCCAGCCCTCTGATCATCTTCGTGGCCCTCCTCTGGACTTGCTCCAACAGGTCCACGCCCTTCTTATGTTGGGGGCCCCAGACGTGAACGCAGTACTCCAGGTGGGGTCTCACAAGAGCAGAGCAGAGGGAGAGAATCACCTCCCTCAACCTGCTGGCCACGCTTCTTTTGATGCAGCCCAGGATACGGTTGGCTTTCTGGGCTGTGAGAGCACATTGCCAGGTCATGTCCAGGTTTTCATCAACCAACACCCCCAAGTCCTTCTCCGCAGGGCTGCTCTCAATCCACTCATCACCCAGCCTGTATTTGTGCTTGGGGTTGCCCCGACCCATGTGCAGGACCTTGCACTTGGTGTTGTTGAACTTCACGAGGTTCGCACGGGCCCACCTCTCAAGCCTGTCAAGGTCCCTCTGGATGGCATCCCTTCCCTCCAGCGTGTCGACCGCACCGCACAGCTTAGTGTTGTCAGCAAACTTGCTGAGGGTGCGCTCAATCCCACCGTCCATGTCGCCAACAATGATGTTAAGCAGCACCAGCAAAAGAGTACTCACTGCATCGTAGGAAGACAGATGACAAACCAAAGCCATGCTTAAAGTACAATGGAGGTTAGGAGGGCACTTGATTCTAGTGGCATGAGCAAGAAGCAGAATCTGAAGATTATGGCATGCTTTCTTTCACAAAAATGAGACTATGCAACTTCATACAGACTTACATTGCTACTTAGAGAAACAGACTTGTGATACAGAAGAGAAAAAACTGAAGTGAATAGGGTAGGTGCAGAAGAAGAAGATTAAATAAGGAGAGAATGATTTATTTTTCACTGTCTCATATTCAATATTCTTAAATGAAACTCATTTCATCTTAGTACTCTGCAAGGCTTTGCAGAAGTTCTGTGCTGTAAAATCTCCTGTGCAATCAGAAAACATTCAAGTTAAACGTATACTAGAGAAAATAACAAACAAAGATATTAAATGGTGCAAAGGCCTAAACCCATTTTTCTTCTTACAGCACAACTGTGCTTTCCACCTGTTGTTTCTTATCATGATGAATTTTACTGCAATCATTATGGACATCCTTTCAAGGCAGATGATTATTTTTAATGAAGAGGAAAAAAATCTTTGATATTTACAATGCTAAAAAAAGTCAGGTAGTTTTAATAAATGCCAGGTAACTTTATAAAAAATTATGTCTTCTGTTATTACACAAATTGTTGAGGTTTGCAATTCTTTCATTACAGTACACTTATTTTAATCTTCCTGCAATAACTAATGTTCGTGGGACACACACAACCCTCATATTCATCTGAGTTGAAGTTTTGGTTCTTAAAGCACGTTTTTAAGCAAAGATGACATTGTTCTATGTTTTGTGATTTATTATTTTGCCAATAAAAATGCTAGGGAAGAGTAGTAAAGCAAGACCACGTAATAATGGAGTGGCTTGTTTAGTCTTCTCGCTGGCAAAAACATAGATTAAAAAATTTACATTTTGTGCGTGTGTGAGAAAAACCCAAACAAAACCATGAGTAGTCTTCACTGAGCTCCTGAAATGACAGCCTATGATTAGAATTAATACCAGGCAAGAAGTACTGATGATTTTTGGCATTCCCATTTTTTTGAACTGCCCCTGAGTGACTGTGAAGGTTAGACTCTAAATTGGAGGACCGAAACACTCTCCTTGGCCTACAGCTCCAAGGGTGCTTCACTGTTGCATCTTAACTCCAACCTGGGGCAAGATCTGTGCTTAAACACGCTCTTTGTTATGCCTGGCATGGAAGGAACTGTGATGCCTGGGCCTGTCTGGACGGGTCCTCAGTCTGGATGACTGGGAGATGAGGGACAGCGGGGTGCATGACCGAGTACGTTTCCTTCCCAGTTTAGTCAACTGGCTACACGAGCCAAGAAAAGAATCAGTTTGAGTGTTCTTATGTCTAATAACTACAAGCATCTTTTCATCTCCCTTAGTCCCTACTGTGGGCTCTAAAAAGGAAGAAGGATTTGATCTTCATCACTTGGGCAAAATAACAATGATGTATTATATTCTTTGTACATTTTTCAAAACAGGATTTTGATTAATTTTACATTTCTCTCAGTCTACACAACTTTTACGCAGCCAATTAGATGACATTTTGCACAACTCGAAAAATAATTGGCTCCTTTTGATTAGAGACAGTGTGTAAGAAACCCAGGGCTCCTATTGTAGTTAGCCTGCTGTTCATTGCTGTTGACATTACCGGTTTATTAACTTTTAAGTAAGGCTTCCCCAAAGTAGTAAGTTGAGAATTGGATTTGTTAGACCTCCATCCACTGCAGGATTCAGTGTGCTTTCTAATGGATTTATACTAATTTCCCATGAAATACCAAAACCAGTAGTGGGAATAATTGTTACAAAGCATAAAACAGTATAAATACCTGTTTTAGATGTTCCCCACTTTTCCTGGAATGTCGAACATACATACATTATAGAAGGATATATGAGGAAACAATAAATAAAAAGCATAAACAAATTACAAGAACATTATTAATCTCTTTTACTCCATCAATCTTTATACTAATATATGCAATCGGTATCTATTATACTATATAGATTTGATTGAAAGCTGCCTGGATAGATTCATTTTTCATTTGTTATGAAGTGATAGTATGTTCCAAATAAGGACCTATTTTTGCAGTAAAAGTGAACAATTCTTCTTTCTACCTCCTTTCTTTGAGTTGTTCCACATGGACAGAAAAAAACCTCTGTGTGCCCTAGGATGATCAAAGAGAGGCAGAAGTTTGCCCTTCGTAGCCCCTCTGCCCTCTTGTCGCCTTCAAAAGAGTGAAGAAATGAAAAATGGGACACTTGACCTTTTTGATTTCTTACTCCTGCAGAACCAAAACTTACTAGTAAAGAGGTTATTTACACTGACAGCCAGGGAATCCTCTTCAATAAGGTGTCACGTTTCTGAGGGAGAGGAGGCGACCATCCTGGCAGAAAGACTAGTCAGTCCAAGAGTTTCATGCTCATTCATTGCTTAAACTGGTCTTGCCAGAAGACCAGTCCTTCATCTTTGCAAAGGAAATGAGATGTGATTCATCTGATCTCAAACGTCTGAAAGTTAGATATGGTTCTCTGAGCCATTTGTCTAGGCTGGGCCAATTTGTATACATAACAAAGAAAAGTAGACATGATCAAGGGATGAAGGGTTAAGTCTCACTTAAAGATACCTGTTAAAGGTGGATGGGATGAATTTTCTTCTGCAGGTTCCTATGTCTTTTCACTGACAATACAGGGTCCTAACTTAGGACAAACTTTGGCATCTGCAGTATCCGAAAATGCCTGGAGATAGCGCATTAACTTAATTATTCTTTCTGCATCATTACATAGTTCACCTAGGGAAAAAAGAAGAAAAATAATGATAACTTGAATTATTTTTTTAGCTTTAGCTTCTGTCAGTCATCCCTTCCTTCTGCATCTCAGCAAGCGCTTTCAAGTGTGTGTTGCTATTTGTTATCTTGCATGTCTATACACGAGGATTAATACACCATCCGATTAGAAATACGTAAAGCCTGTGTTTTTGTCCGTGCTCGAGACAGTCTGTGCATGCCATCCACTTGTTAGGACCCACAGCTGTTCTCGTGTCAGCTCAGGTTAGTTCCCAGCACTGAACCTCTCTGCGAACAGATTGGCGATGACCTAATGGGCTCCTGTTAGTGATCCTTCTTTCAGAGGACGAATCACAGACTGCACAGCACTGATCGTCTAGCAAGGAGAAAAACACATTATCCAAATTCATTTGATTTTAATAAGATAGGAACCTGAGCTGACCTGTTTCTGACTTACTTAATTTCCTCTTATTTATTTATTTTTTTAGAGTCCTCCTCACTGTATCCACAGAGAACTCTCTTTTACCAGCAGGAAGTACAAAAAGTAGAACATTTTATACATTCATTTTTGGTTCTAGCAAATCTAGAGGTTTTTATTCTGAAAAGAGTAAACGTGCATTCTCTAGTGCTTGATGTTACGATCCTGTATCTGCCCTAATCCATATCAATAATTTGTATGCATTTTCTTTCTTTGCACACCAGTTTATTTGCCAAACTAACTTTTTAAAAAATTAGTTCTAAGACAAATAGAACATTTACCCTACTATATGAATCTGCATTAATTTTTTTTTCTTATTACCATACTAATCAAATGATCCAACGAAGTGGAAATAAATTAAGCCTCATTGTTTTCATTTTAGCATTAATAATAATAATTTTGCATTTGAAAGTGTATATAGATCAGATTAGTATGGTTTCATACATATCAAAGTGATTGGAATAGGTGGGGAAGTAAAATTGTTCTCCCTTCACAAACAAGGAAACTGAGGTATACACGGGGCATGGGCATTGCTGTGCATTTTAGGGGGATGACATGCACACTTCAACGTGCGACTTCTTTGAACAGCTTAGCATGTTCAGCCTGAAAGGGCAAAGGCTGGAGGAGGAAAGGGCAGAGATCTGCTGAATCAGGTGTGGCAAGAAGAAAGCGGATCGAGATCAACGGTACACTGTCCCTTCCAAAGCAAGAACCAAGACCCATAAGACAGAGCTGTGGCAGAGCCGAGTCCCAAAGAAGGGTTGGTACGGATGGATATCTTGCACGGACTTTTGTGGATATTGGATATGCACCTGGAACATAGTTTTCTCTCTAGGTGTCTGCTCATGACCACTGTTGGAAAATAATACTAGGCTGGATGAACCCTTGTGCAGAATCAACATAGTTTTTGTGGGGTTTGTGGCTGATACTTAACCAAATGGTAATATTTTACGATAAGAAAATAATTACATTGCAGGACAATGGAATTTCAAGTCCTAACTTATTACCAGCAACTATAATTAAATTCTATATGTGTTGACAAATCACAAACTGTGTGTACAGAAATAAAATTATTCAAAAGAAGCAACACAAATTAATATAACCAAGTTTTCAAGATCATGCATTTTAAATACTGAATTATTGTTAAAACTGATTGCTGAGGTTTAATAAAAATACTGGAGATAGATAAGAACAGCTGCTTGGTAATTATTCAAAAATGCATACGCTATAAATGAATCATTCTTATTAGTTTATTAAACATGGAAGGTCTGTTCAAGCATTTAATTGGCTTTAAAGGAAACAGCTATGAGGAAATTCATTAGGTATTAGTTAATTACCAAACAAAGTAATTGGCACTTAATAACTATTTTGATTGATATCTTTGTTGGCCTAGTTTTAGAACTATTTCATCCGTGTGTTTTATATACAGGAGTACATCTAGATTTTAGAATACAGCTGTTTCCCTAAGAAAGTGCAGTGATCCGTCATCTGTGAACAGGAACGACCGGGGCATGAAGAGGTTTAACATACGTAGAGAAATGACGTCATGAGAGAGGAAACGCGTACGTCTCCAAACGGGAATATGACCGCCGCCACTGATCCAGCCCAGCAATTGGGGCAGTCAGCCAAAGGGCAGCAGAGCTGGTTGATTACAAACCTAACATGGCACAACCTTTGGCAATCAGTCTGTAGCACGGGTATTACCTGCTAGGGAGTGCCCCTGCTCTGTGAAATAAAGAAATTCACCCCTCTTTAAAAACTGACACAGCTTCCAGCTTAGGGGTTGAATGTGACACCTGAACCTACTGCTCAGAGGAGAGGAGGTCAGCATCAGGAGGGATGGCAGATATCCCTGGATTTCCTCAGCCTGAAGGAAAGGTTGATCCTTCCTTACACGGCCTTGCCATACTGGTACATTTCTGGGCACGCACGGGACCATTAAGTATCTGGGAAAGTGAGGACTAACACACTTTATGAGGGATTTTGAGGCTTAAGCTTGAGGTCAGATTGCAGCCATCCCCATTCTGCTGAGATTCTGCTTTATGTTTCCTTTTGTGGAACTGAGTCTGTACAACACATGAACTTTTTCTTTTTCCCAGGATGATTACAAAAATTACAAAAAATGTAACTCCTTATCAAAATTGTTTTGGACAGTCATATATTTTGCAAAGTCACTTTAAAGTTCTCTTTAAAAGCAGTGGCCTTCCAAAGTAGTGTGCAAACACTTGGTCCAGAAGCATCATATTCAAAACCAGAAATAGAATTGTATTGAAATTGTACCTGATTGGTGCTAACTTTACAGATGTTTTAATCTGATAAAAGAGCTCTTCCAAATCTTGCCTGAATTTCGGTTTGCCTGTAAAGGAACAAAATCATCTGCTTTTTAGACAATCTATTCTGTTGCATAGCTCATGCTGAAAAAGATATAAAAACTACAGCGTCATCTATTAATACTGCTATAATTAAACGAAAAACTTACAGTTCAGAACATATTTGAACCTTTTTGACTGTTTGACATTGATGTTATTTCCATGACAACATCCCCAATAAGTTCAGACAGAACCATTCCTCTTCCTTACTTTTATGTATCATACAGCATTTCAAAATAGCAACAAGCCACTCAAACTAAAGCATTGCAGAGAGATTATTGGAGTTCTTGTGTGATTATAGTCATTTGGCTTAGTGCCAGCTAACACCACCTGAGGTGTAGTATAATTGTCCAAAACTGCAATGCCTGTCATGTTTTATTTGTTAAGGGTCTATCAACATTATCACTATAAATCCTAATTAACAATGATAGCAAAGTGATACTCATGTTAATATGTATGAATACATGTAGGTATGTACATTTGCATGAGGTGTGTGGTGTATATGATATGTATGTGTAAATATATAGAGTTTATTTCTGTATATATAGTGTATTTATTGTTGTATAGTACTCATAATATATACCATACATAAAACTATGTATAAAATATATTGTAAAATATGTATAGGTACAAAGAGATTTTTTCATATAAATACATATATACACATCTTTTTTTAATATCATAAATACGTGCATGTATATTTATGTATGTGTATAAATCGCAGCCTCTTCGTACCTGTGTAGAAATAGGAACTTATTAATGCCACGTCAGGATTCCATAGTGAGGTATCCTGTGAAATAACGTGTTGAATGCTCATGAAACATAATCTTCAGCAGTCAAATTTTTTTTTACTAAAATGCACACAGTGGATTTTATTTTGAATGACCTGCTAGTGTAATGCCTAATTAATTTAGAAATAGAATCTGAAGTACTACAAATTTAACATCAATATAGTATTTAACATCTGATAAATGAAGAAATAAAACATGTATTTATATATATTCATTCCTTTTCAGTAGCATACTGTATTCCCAAGTATCAGATTAACAAGAGAGGAATAATAGATAAACTGCAGACAAAATAAAGATGGAAGGTAGAATAATAGTGGAACCTGGAGCAGGAGAAAGAAGGGCTGGTTTGGAGTTAGTTAAGAGAGACAGCAACTCTGAGGCTTGAAAAATATTTAGAGCGACTTGTGTGAGGTAGGGATGAAACTTTCCTCCTTCGTAGGAATTGAGATGAGGATACATTAATTAATATTAATGAATATTTGCTTGAAAACTATGCTGAGCATACTTAGAGAATAATCCTATTAACCAGATCATCTACACTATTGCAGTCATTTTTCTATCACACAAAACTCAACACCTCCTCCCCTCTGTGTCAGTTGAGAACTGAAAAATATCCACTTCGATAGAAAAGCCAGTTGATCCTAAGTGCCGGAGTAAGTTGTATCGGAATAGAGGTATCTAAAGACTTACCAGAAAGTCCCACATGTTCACAAATAGCCCTTGCGTTCAGCGGGGAGCTCTTTGTATGCATGTATCCTACTCGCCATCCCGTTTGGACCTCTCTACGCCATTTCAGCAAGAAAAACAGTTTGTCCAGACAGGCTACCTACAATATTAAATCACTGACATTCTTGTAGATAACAAACAAAACAAAACAGCTCCCTACAATTCCTTCTGTGCAACTGTGATGGCATTTATCAAAGCCTGTGCTACAGGGCTGTGATTGTAGGTACCGATTTTTTCACCTGGGATCCAGAACCTGGCAGTGCTGCGTCCTCTGCTCCACAGCAACTGTATTATCGTCACCCATCAGGACAATGCAATGCGAAACAGAGATAGCAATGGCTTTCCACCTATCAATTAAAGGTATAGGTCTTGCAATTTTCAGCTCGGTGTGTTCTAATCTAAGATCTATACTAATAGGCCATTCCTAGCAAACAGACTTTCTTCATGTTGCGCTTTAAAGACTATAATTACTGAATGATGAATGAATGAATGGATCTAAGTCTAGTCTATTAAATAAACCTCTATAGGTGATGATAAACATTCATACGTTGCTGAATTTGTTCACAGGATTTATCCAAGGTGAGCCTCTAATTCAAATTAATGAAGTTACTATGGTTTAGACATAATTCAGATTTACAGACTCAACGATACCGAGAAGTCCTCACGTTCCACAGGCAGTCGGATATCCAGAATGCCTCATTTAGAGCTGGCTGATTTAATTTTTAGTACCTCTGATCTCTGACATAACATGCACGTGGCAGTCAAACTTGAGCAATAAGAATAGTGCCGTCTTACGACTACATCGGGAGCTTGCCCTGATCACGTATCACTTCAGAAACATCTCTCTCAACGCCATACCTGCCCCACAGGTGTCACACTTGATATCCAGATGCTGGATAGTCCAGATGACAGTGAATAACCTTGATTACTGTAAATAATCTGGCCCGGTTGGATGGGTACAGCACTAAGCTTTGCAAAACAGAAGGTGGTGTGGAACGTGCAATGGGGAGGGGTGGTTAAAAAAAAGCGTGTACAACTGCTGGAGCAGCAGCCTGCAAAGTACCACCGGCACATTTGGATTAGTGATACATCTTCAGGGGATTCTTCTTTTTCCCCGTCTTCCTTTCAGAAAGAAGACTATTTGAGCAATGATTTGAATAGGAAGCCGAGCCTTAATGATTGAAGAGAAATATACCTATATGAAGGTGTGTTGCTATTTATCATGAAAATATATTTTATTTTTGCTAAGCAGAACTACAGAAAACAAACTTTTCATCTGTTGCTTCAATGCTTTTTACACTTTACTGAGCAGGTTATTTGTGCTGCCTCAGGAATGCCAAGCTGAAACATGACAGAAGGTTGATCTATTTATTTGAACGTACCCTTTAAAGTCTGGGGCCACATTAAAGATTCTTGACACCAGCAATGCTGAATATTTCCATGCTGTTTACAGCCTGAACTGTAACAGGCAGGTTCAGTGTTAACAGCTATTAGCATGGGAAAAAGGAAAGAGCTTGAATCAAAGAGCAGATGTTGGCTGATGAAAGAGCTGCAGGTAATAAAAAGACATATACAGAAAAAGACATTGTTTCTCAGGGAGTACCATTACTCAAATTTACAAACATTATTCATACCGGCTAGTTATATTGTTCTCTTCTGGGAGCCGCTGAAATTGTTTGACAGTACACACTTGGTTAAAAAATCTTGAACCACACAGGCTATGAAGCGTGTAATAGACAGTTTCATGTTTGCACCCTTTACTTTGGGGGAAGAAAAACTCCCAAACAATCAAAGAACACCCCCTCCCCTTCTTCCCCAGCTAAACCAAACCCCAAACCCTTTTCATCTTCTAAGCAAGCAATTAGCAAAGGACTTTGTGGGACTGTGAAAATGCTGTTCCTCCAAGTCCATGAAGAATGGGGGTGTGATACAGTAGCAGACGAGATCCTCAGATTTTTTTTTACATTGTCAGGGCACAGATCAAGCCATCCTGATTTACACTAGCTAGGGATCTGGCAACATATACGTATATCTATTTATATATATACTTATTCCCCCCTCTGCCCCATGGAGTTTTCTGTGCCTCTGTAAGAGGCGAGGGGCCACCCCAGGAGCGTACACCGCTTTTCCCCTGGAACACCTGCTGAGTCTCCGCTCCCTAACTATGACTCTTGACAGCTGGTGTTTTATTTTCAAGAGGCTTTAAAAGGCGTTTAAAATTATCATGCGCAAAATGATGCTTTATTTCACTACTAACCTCCTTCTAACGGTGGCTATTGAATATGGTACAATACGGGGTTATTTTGGTCTTCTTAGGTAATAGCAAAAAGTATGTGACCAACAAGGGACCACATGCTGTGTGGTGGCTTCAGCGTAGCTTAAGTAGCAATGGCCCCTAATTTACTGTGATTTATGGGAGCAGTATTAGCCTGTCTGGTTTAGAAAGTCCACATGGCAGCTGCCTCCTCCAGTAGATGATAAAGTTGCTCTAGCTCCTAATTCACGTTGACCACAGGTGGTCACTGGGAGCCACTGGAGCAGATGCTGCGACATCACTCAGATACTCCTTTCCTGGCAGAGATTTCCTTCTGCGAGGACATGTCTTGGTGCCCCGTGAAAGGAAGACATTTCAGACATGGTGAGTATGTCCTTTACGTGGATGAAAAAACAAAGCAGGGCTATGTTTTGTTTTGTTTTGCATTGCTTTGCTTTGTTTTGTTTTGTTTTTGCAACGTGACTAAAAGAACACCTTGCTTCTACCCCAGAAGAGTCATAAAATTCCTACCCTGTAAACCTGAGCAAATTCCTGCTGTGCTTGCAAATTACCTCCATTAATAAGACTACCCCCCCTTTTTCAGTCTGTTGTGGTGTGTTTTAGATTCATCTGGATGCAAAAGACAAGAAATATCTACTGGGACATGTGCTGTAAGGAAACAAAAAGAATAAAATGACAGAGGAAGACCAGAGCATCAAATCTGAGGTTGAAGAGTATTTTTGTGTCATTTCCACAAAAAGGATAATTTTGTGGCCATTTGAGGAACTATATCAGATTTTTGCATATCAATCCTGATAATGGAAAGCTGATCATTTGAGATAAATCCCACCTACATAATAGAAGATCAACTGCATGAAGTAGTCTCTGTTACATCTTACAGATAAATGGATGATTGTAATACAGCCAAGATAGATAAATAAATAAACTGTAGCATGCTTTTACTGAAAATGCAAAGTTGCAAAACATATAAACCTTTTCTGAAATACTTTGAAGTTTATAAATTAATAGTATAGCCCATGTGTTCAGTATATTCTTTTTGCATCGTAACTGAAGTATACATCTGGCAAATAGCAAACCAAAAAATTAATAAAAAGGTAATATGGTATCATGTTTGGAAGCCTTTTGTCATGCATGGTACCACTCAACTCCCTCTGAGTATATCACAAATACCAGAGAGTGCCAGGAAAGTGCTATCAAGACAGGAAGGGAGAGGGAATCTGTCTTTGCATTTTTATATCAACTCCATACTGCCAAAAATATCAGCTCCTCTGTATTACAGTGCATCTTACGCATGGCCCATAGGTGTCAAAACACTCCTTCAAGCAGAAGTGATCTCTCTATTTAAAACAAGTGCCCCCTCACTCCCTAATTTAGGCCTAGCAATCAGACTACGTAATCTTAGCATACTTACTTAAACTAATTTTTCAATTACAAATCTGCAAAGGCTTGGGTGGCAGTCTTTGCCATCCTTAACCACGCTGAATAATGCAGTATGCTTTGAGTGGACCAACTCAGTCAATACATACTCAGCGGGTGAACTATTCATTATAAAGGGTATCAGCAACTGGCCCTAGGTGAGCAGCATAACAAATATCCCACTGTAGTATTTTTCCACACTTTCTCTAGTTCACTAAAACTTCCCATTTTTCTTTTCAAGAAAGAAGAAAATCCAGAAAGTGGATTTTTTTCCTAAGTATATTGGTTTCATAGATGCTTTTTTTCCTAAATCAGGTCTTAAATTTTTAAGGCTACACAGGCTGGTAATATCTTGAGGTAATACACAATGGATATGTGAAGCAGAGAATATGAATAAAGAAATACGAACAGTTATGAATATAAAAGTCTGAGAGGCAAAGAATGGTTTTCATTCAGTGTGATCAACCAAGCACAAAGCCTGATTCAGTATGAATGGGCATGAGTGAAGCAGTGTAAATGGAAGTCAATATGACTATCAACAGAAGATTAGGAATGTGCAAGGCAGAGTGTGACAGGGTATTTATAAGCATGTCAGATTACAGATTACGATGAGAAAGGAATTTTAACTTTTGTAATACAAAAAGCAAACACATTTCGCTTCCTCAGAATATAAAACTCCATTTTCTGAACAAGCCCTTTATCTCAAGTCAGAAGTGTGCAGGGAAAATGAAGAATATTTGTAGGTATGTGTCACTGTGCAACACACACTTATTTCAAACACAACATATGAATGTTAGGTAGATTTTTGTAAAACATATTTTAATGTGAACAATGATTGTATGTGAGCAAGTAAATTACGTGGATATAATTTTAATCTTTTTTTTTAACAATGGTAAAAGGAGAAGGGTGAACAGGCACATTAGGAAAAAATGTAATTGCATCTTGATTTTTACTCTGCTGAAGAGTTTAATACCAGTTTCCAACACTCATTGCAAATTTCATGAATCTTGGTCTTACCTGGACAGAATGAGACATCCTAAGTGTCCAGGCCCCTAGGAAAGTGCTCCTATATTAAATTGGTAGTGTTCGGAGATGTGTTTGACAAAGAAGTCTGAAACTGTGAAGTTTGCTTACCCCAGAGGACTAAAAGGGGCTCCTCACTTGTAAGCAACATGCCTATCTTGACATTTTGGGTCGGGTGTGTATCAAACATAGGAGTGGTCTTCCAGCCTTTAAGGAGGAAAGGCTATTTTTAAGTGTTTGAGAAGATGCTTCTGATATTACACATACATTCTTATTCATATAAATGGAGTTCTCTGTACTTAGAGAGATTAATTAAACAGGTTGTTTTTTTCACTCCTGGGCTTTTGCAAATAACCAGTAGGTAAGGCTACACAGACTTAGGACCAGAAAAGGTATTATATGATACCTTTCGCAAAAGTATTGTTATTACTTTATTACCAGTGACACCAGGGGATCAAATTTCTTCAGTACGAGTAATACTTCAAGCAAATTTAGGGTCTTACAATATGTCAGACATACATTAAGGCACCTTATTTTATTTTATTGTTATCCAACTATACTACAGGGAGTATACCTAAAAAGGGAAAACCTGTACTGAAGTTCACATAGTTACATGTCTAATTTTATACATGCATGCAGATATATATATATATATGGGCATAGTTGCCCTATGATAACTTATTTTAGCAGTTAACAATTAGAGGATACAATTGATATCCTGTACTTTTGTTTGTTTGGCTGCGGTAGGGTTTTTGTTTCCATCCATATGCACCATACAATAACACTGAATTTCTCCTCCTATCTTCTCTAAGTACACAGAACTTTGGACAGAAGTTTGTTTTAACTCTATTACGCCCTCTGTTTGAAGTAGAAATAGAATTTAAGGGAAACATGATGTATTTTAATCACCTTTTGATTATTATGGATTACAAGAGCTTCCACACATGTTTGGGAAGCATGAGTAAAATAAGGTTGCTTTTCTTCCCTCCAAAAGGATTGTTAGTACCTCCACCTTCCTATGTAATGTCTTTCTGAAGAACAGCCTATCTTATTCACAAAGACAGAAAACCTAGAAAAATAAATTAAGATTTAGATTTTCAACTTGTGATCAATTTGGGAAACTTGATGCCAGCTGAATTTCTATTTGATATTCACATTACATTCAAGGTGCAAAGAAATAGAAGCCACAACATCAATAACACAAAGCTAATGTATATGTCAACTTCAATATTATACCTGTACTACTAGAATTCTTGGTTCAATAAAATCTCTATGTTTAACTGTGATATAAGCCTTAATATGAGAGCTAACATTTCACAGAATATCTGAAGACTGGTGCATCATTTATCTAAATCACCTAGATGGGCTCTGTGCTATAGATTGAGATTAAGTCTTCCAAGGCAAGAAGGGGTTGCTCTAGAGCCGTCATTCTTTGCTATAAGTAATCCTCACTGTTTGTGTCCCAGATCCTTGAACTGACATAAAGACCTACTGGACATGGAAGATGAGTTTCCCCTGTGACTGTGGCCTATATTCCTCCTTTGTGACCTTTAAAACTTACAGATGGCTATGCTTCTAATACCGAAGAGCATAGGTGCTCCAGAAGAAAAAAAAAGCTAGTAGCATAGTATCTATCTACCCTACCCATAGTAACCTGTGAAAATGCACAGCTACAGGTATTTAAAATTTTATTGTTATTCATTTCTACAAATGGAGAAATGCTCTTTTCTCGGGTATTTCTTTTGCAAAATGTGTATCCTTACGCAAAGAGCAGAGAGATCAGTGTGAATTTTTCACGGTGTGTACTTTAGCTATTTGGGATGGAAATAGATGGGCATGGATTAGGAATTTGTTAGTTTGTTCATTCATTCATTCATTCTTTCTTTCATCCAGAGATAGATTCTGAGGCAGATTTTTCCATTTGCTCTTGCATGTTAAGTTTGCAAGTGAGCTCAGTGTTAGGAGTGTTGAAAATGGATGGACTGTTGAAAATAATTGTTCTGTTTCCCAGTTCTGTGATTGTCAATGGTTATTCCCTCTTCCCACTAAGGCCAACAGAGGCCACTGTGATTTTTTTCCCCTCTTCTAAAGTGTACCCTCTGATGTACTGAAAAGAAAACAGTGTTCTCAATAATTTTCTGCAGGTTTTTGCTGCTCAGATTTTCCTCCATTACTCGCTGGAGAAGGTGGGGCTCTTTGTCAGAGCGGCTCCTTCCTGTCCTGTTTCGTCTGTCCCATTCCAGGGGTAAGTGATTGTCTGAAGCAGTCATTGCTGATGTGTTTTGCTGATTCCCTTGCAAAAGAAATTTGATGATTTTTAAAAATAGACTTTCTTATTATACAGTCATCACACCAGAACTGATGTGAATTCCATTCTTTTCAGAATTATGGGGAAATGCTCAGTATACTTTGCTCTTACAGTTATTTGACAGTCCATTTTATCAGTCTCTATGGGTGTACAGAGGTTTCCGACACAATACTAGGCATGAGAAATAAATTCTTTAACAAAGTAAATAAGTTAAATAGTGGGTGTCAACCACAATGGCATTATTTACTTTCGATAAATTATTTTCTTGAAAAAGTATTTGTCTTGCTGAGGTTCATTTAGAAAATTTAAGGAAGACCTTCAAATGAACATACAAGATGTATTCTTTTACACTCCAAATAGTCCCCTATTTGTTCAGACATGATATTCTTATTGCTCAGATGATAATTGTAATTAATCACGGCAAAAAGTTAAACTCAGGTAGGTACTACGACTTTAACAGCAATAGACCCCCCAACCTGGACACATACGTTGGCTCAGAGATTTAGCTTTTACTGTCGAGGTTAAAAAGGTGAACCAAGAATATCCTCCAGATTAGTGTCAGATAGACTGAGGATATTTGCAGTGGATAGTTACAGGAGATGCAGGAATTAAGTAATTTGAACTGGATGCCTCCTTCTGTCAAACACTAAGATTTTCCTGGTTTCCAGAGCATAAATATTTATTGTTGAACTGCCTGGTAACAACTTTGATACAATTAAGAGGTCCTCAAAGTAAAATAACTTGGGGAGGTGGGGGTGGGGGGTTGGGAAATCAAGTATAAAGTGCCAAAAGTACAATCTCACAAGTGGCTTATTTGCTTTCTGGACTCATTTTTGCAGTCAAATTTACACAGTGTATTTTTGGATTTTATTTGCTGGCTTCAAGCTGTAAAATAAGTTACAATATGTGTGTGCATGTGCATGTGCCTGTGCATCTGTGTGTAAACCAGAAACTATCAATAATAATGTGCTTGCTTTTTCTTTTCTTAAGTTATGTGGGCATACTGTAATTTATGTCCTTCCCTTTTGACACCGTAATCCTTTCATAGCAATGTCACATGCAGTTTAATTCTTCTTCTCCTCTGTATTTTTGATTTAATTGCTATAATCAGTGCAAATACTTCCTCATTTACATGCATTTCCCTCTGTGCAAGCATATGCATACAGATCTACAGAAAATAGTTTCTCCAAATGCATTTCAAATCACCAGAGTGAAATATCTAATAGCAAGTGACACAACTGAAGTAAAAAAAAAAAAAAGCCAGAGTCTTACCTTGTCAAGACAGACATAAAGCAGGATGGAAAGCACTGCACAGTAGCATTTTGCATTTTCCGGAACAAAGTAAGTGAGGGACTTCCGGATGCATGAATGGGTTTTCAGGTTTATTTTATTATTGTTGGTTTCCTGATAGTGTTCAGCAAGGAAATAGCTGAGCACATTAGCAGCTTTAATGTTCCTTCCCTTTTCAGTTCACCTCTGAGGTAAAAATTTATGTTAATTCTGTGGGTGGTGAATTGCCTCAATTTAGAAAGCATCTATCGTATGTGAACTTAATTAGGTTGCATAATAGTATAAAAATATCCCATGTTAAAATGGGCATGTTTTCATCAATATTTCCATTACAATGCCTGGTTTCTCAGTGATGATTTCAGTACAATGTCTACTTTTACAAAGATTTAATAACAAACACTTTATCTTTGAAATATGAAGATGCAATTGCTACTGACGTGATGGCTCAGTTTGGCCCCAGAGTTCAGTTACATCAGAAAAAGGCTTTGCTCTGGTATTTCCTAACACTGGACAAATCCTTTTATTTTTGGATTCAAAAACTGTTGCTTAGCTTAAGTAACTCTTCCAGAGGTTGGCTCACATACTGTTACCTTGCACTGTGTTACCCTACCTTTTACCTACATAAAAAGTACCTGAAGTAGTCTTTGTGTAAACAAATCCATGCATTAATTAAGTGGTTACTTTCCTAATCCATGGATTCTCCAGCTCGCCAAGTCCTGATGTGAGCTACTATACACACAGGAAAATTCTGTCCAAAAGGGGAGCTGAAAATCTGTCCTGATAACCATCACGGAGCTCTTTTAGCACCGACTGACATTTCTACATACCTATTTACAATAAACTGGCACTATTGCTGACTTGTTTCATGTCCCAGCACTACAAAAATTCTCTTCTGTTTTTTTCCAAATTGGTAATTAGGAATGCCAGGAATAGAACTGAGACAACTCCCTGTCCAAATGTGACATTAAAAGTCTTAAGCTATTGCTACTGGATGTCTGCATTCAACACGGTGACTTTATTAATTTTTGTTACACTTATCTGTCTTTTTGCAGGTACCAGACTGTCTGTGAATTGCCTGTATATGCTTTATAAATGTTTTAATTTTCCTAATTATTCAAGTAGCAACTGTGCTCATGACTCCACCATTCAGAAATGCCCCTCTATTATTTGAGAACTGTGCTGCAGTTTGTATTTTTTGTCACATTGAGACATAAAATACATTTCAGCCAGTAAATTATTCAAATCCCATGGAAAGTAGTGAGTCTTTCAAATTCTGGACTTTGGATCACATTTAAATATGTATATTAGCCCTAGATTTTAGACTAGCAAATATAAAAAGAACAATCATCAGATTTATTGCTGCCTTGCAGACTTAACTTTCATTTCATTCTTCTAAATGAAAAAAAAAAGTAGGAAAAGAGTAAAAAGAGAAGGAAAGTGCTTCTTATATACATACTTGTTTGTATATACTTGTGTGCATATAAACACTTCTGTTGGTATGCTAATACATTCATACTTACGTAAATAGTTCTTACCTAAACATTTATCGTAACAAAAGGCAGCTTCTCCAAAGTACATGGAAAAGCAAAGGAAGTCTGGTACAAACATGGCTGAATCAATTTGCTGGATTTAGCAATCATGTTTGTGAATACATTATTCTACTTATTGCCCAGTAGTAACCAAAAGTAAGATAAACCTTTTCTAAGTATACCTGCCTTACAATATAGCTGTAGAGAAATCTTCTTCCAGATTGCCATGTAACATTGAAATAGAAATGAGAAAAAATAAATCAGAACTCTTTAAAAAAAAGAACAAAACTATTTTGGCAGGCTTCTTTTATATTTATTTTGAATAAAAGGTCAAATATCAGCTACTGAATTACTCACAGAAATCTTATCCCTTAATTTGTCTGGAGATTACAGTTGTGGTTTTCAGAGCCATACAATTCCACATTATGTCTCAAACTATTATTATTGTGACTAAGGAAAATTGCACTATTTTCCTGGAAAGACATTACTGACTTGGACCTGGCTTTTAACTGTGGAACTTAGCCCTGCTTTGAAGACTTGAAGAAACTGGATCATTTAGAAGGACCCATTCACACAGTTGGGATAAGAGCTGTTGGGATAAATTCAGAGGCTTCAGCTGTGTTTGCTTTTATTTGGGGCTACACAGGGTAGGAGAAAACTCTTTGTGTACTTTTTTTTAATGTGTATACAGTCCCTAACGCATTATTACAAATACCTGGCACTCTTAGAAAAAATTGCTATAATCACTTCAATATGAACTATAGTCAAATAATTAGTCTCAAGTCAAAATTTAATTGCAAAAGCTGGCAAAAAATCACCTAATTCAAACTGAACACTTTAAAGGGTTTCCTGAAAACAAACGATAAGCAAGAACCAGAAAAAGTAATACATTTATTTTAGAAGTGTAGCAAATACATACGATAACATTACAGTAAGTATCACCAGGTGGCACTGTTACAAATATTTGTTTTATCTTAGCAACTGATAACAACTGGGTGACAGGAGTTGTGCAGAAGAAAGAAGAAACTTATGGGGTTGCTTATTAGCGTTACCCCTTCTTCTGGCATCCTGTTCTGATAGTGAACATAGGCGTAGGGTGTTTTGGGGTCAGGGTGACAGCAGAGCAGAAATCAGTGACACTTCTGTGTCTAGAGACGTGCAAATATCCATATGTGCAATTTAAATCTATAGTCTAATGGTACCGCTAGAGAAGATAAGACTGACTGTGACTGGCACTTTGTTGCCGTGCAACATCTATAGACAACCCAGTTCTTGGCAGATATCACCATTGCAGTATTATGTCAATACTATTATGGCAATGGCTTCACCATAGGATGAATTACAGACAGTGGGTGCAATTCAACAAGCCCCAGGGTGCTGTATCTCGGGCTGATAGGAAGAAATGATGAATTCACTGTCTTACCTCTGAGGCAACCCTTTGAACCAGGCTTCCTACACCCTTGTAACAACTGCCTCTTAATATGGGCTACAACCACTTTAACTCTAGTCTGTGAAGACTGTGTTTCTTTAACGCTCTTATAATGATGGCATCTGTGGCACTTACATCCGTTACAGTTGGGGAAGAAGATAATGGGTCTTAGTTACGCTTAGGCAAATCTACAACTGAGTAAGTAGGGGCAGAGTGAGTAAACAGTCCTGGGACCACCAGCAGATGTGTCATAGACCAGGCTCTGGGAAATGCTCTCATAAATACTTCAAAATTGAAAAGAAATTTGAAATTAATTAATCACACTGTCATACAAAACCCAGCCTGACATTTTAGTGGTGATGAGCACCCTAACTATACCTAAAAAAAACCCCTAGATGCATGGGTAAAGTACTAATTCTGGTGTTTGGGGATTTTTTCTTCCCCACTTTATTATTTGCTGAGTGTTTTTCTTTACTTTGTTTGGTTTATGCTTTTGAAGTGATGCTATCAGAGAAGGGAAGTGTGTGTTTCTATGTGTACCTGTGTTGTCCTTCCAGCCTCAACTGTTATATGTCAATTTTTCCTTTAAATACATGTTGCAGTACCAGCATACTGGGAGAAAACCAACAGCAAGAAATCCAACGCAATTTTACAGGGCTATTTCACAGAAACACGCTTACATTTATTTATGGATTTTTCCTGTTTATGACAATCCTGTTAATAGCAGACCAAGGAAACTTCAGCTCTGTGTAACATCACTAGATGTAGATTTGCTCTACCAAATCATTCCTAATCTAAAGCAGGTTAATTTCCAGGAGGTGCTTATGTCTGCTTTAAGCATTAGAGACATGGTTATCCTTTGAGATGTAGCCTGTAGGTCAAGGAGGATTAGCTTTTTACGCTGATACGGTCTTTCTAGATGTACTTAGGTATAATCCCCAGCGAGCATACTGTGTGTCTCCTGAGTCTGATAGCTAAAAGGCTGCCTAGCTGGGTCCTCTGTAGGAGCCATTCTTATTACCCTAAAATAGAGTTTTAGTTCAGACTTCATATTAATGATACTGATGTCCATGTTCCAGAGAAACGGAAGGTAACAGAGTCACCACAGGCAAGTCAGAGAGCAGCTCTGTTTTGTTTTTTTCTAGGACAATAAACACATGAATGCAAGCAAAAAAACATAGCAGATGATAACCTAGAAAGCAGGGCAGGGAAAAAGTACAGAGGGGCAGGAGTGGTAAGTCACCTCCCCTTCCACACACCCTCATTGAACGGGTTGGCAAAGAACTGAAAGGAGAAGCACAAAATCCCAAGGAGCGTATAAACAGGATAGGACTTGAAAACAGCCATTTTTGCTGAACTCACTAGCTTAGGAGATTCCAGGACTTAGATCACATTATGAAAGCAACAAACTGAAAATACACCCAGTCCAGAGGGGGCCTTAACAATGCTTTAGAAATACCATCATCCATGAGAAAGAAAAACACAAACAAACAAAAACCCCCGAAAAGCTGAATGGTATCAGTTCTGGTCTCAGCAGTACCAAGAGGAACAGCAGACGGAAAAGCATGTAGCAGAGCTGAGGCAAAAAGCATGAAATTGGGAGTCAGAAAATACTGAGAGTGACATGCTTAGAGATAAAACTGTGCTCAGTGTCACTGATAAATCACTTAGGTAAAGGTGTCTGAGGAAGGCCGATTTGGGAGTGCAGAAGGAGATAATCTGCAGAGCTGCAGTGCCACCCAAGCAGAGATCAGGGCTGCACTGCATTTTGAAATCAGCACCGGCTCCTGCGCTAACCCCCCTGCAGAGCCATGCCAGAGCAGAAAACCCTCCACACCTCACACCTGGGTAGAGACACAACCCCCAGCCCGTGCAAATTTTCTGTCACAAATGCACTGTGTTTAACCACTATTCTTGCTTTTCAAAACAACAAACTTACCCCAGGCAAAAATCCACAAATCCCCGGCTGAACTCGGATGTGACTAATCTCTTCTTGTGGGTGTAATATCGGAAAATAGGACAACCCCTACAGCACATGCAGATTGTACTTCAAGAAATGTACTCAGAGGGTTCGAGTTAAGCGCAGGAGCTGAGGTTCACCTTTTATAAAATAGACACCGTATCCCACTCCAGATAAAGAAATTGAATGAACTACCTGTGCTGTAACGCCGTCAGGGGAGACACTCTGAAGTCACCTTAACAGGGTAACGGCTGAAGAAAGGCTGGTCTTTGACCCTTTGCCATGGAAGTACCACGAAGGCCAGTGTAACTCAAACACAATTAAAGATTTAATGCAAAGCAGACATCCCAATGCATCAAGCGTCACTGGATACCGATCACAAACACCCAGAAGTCTTCAAGGAGTTAGTAGAATCCCTTAAGAAGTACACATATATATCTGTATTCATCGATCATCCCTGTCATGCACAGCTGTAAAATTTACGGTCGCAGTGACAGAAAGCGGCAAAGGAAACAAGCAGCAGCTAAGGAAACAAGGGAATATAGGCAAAACAAATATATTCAGTCTGTGGGCTAACAGCATGACATCAGTCAAAAAGAGAAATGGTGGAATTTGGAGACATCCAAATTAACCTCAGAAAGGCTAAGCTGTGATAGCAAACGGTCAAAGCCAACTGGTCTGCTAAAAGTAGTCCTAGTGGGAAGGATGGATACTGACAAGTCAGATTAGATGAAGAATGATATTAACTGTGCACTTTCGGTTCACCCTGGGGCAGGAACAAGTTTCATTGCCTACCTTTTGGAATAAGGTCAGCTAGTGAAGTGTTGCAACAAAAGAACAAAGACTGCTTGGAAACCTTACAGGCATCCAGAAAATAACTGATGACATAGTAATAATGGCATCAATTCCGGTGAAACACTTATCAGTGCTGAAGAAAGCGATGACAAGGGCTCATGCAGAAAATACTGAGTTCGGGGCAGATAAGAGCCAGCTCATGGTAAACCAAACAATTACATTGCAGAAAAAATTTCTTTAGGAAAACAAACAAGAAGACAGCAAAGCTTTAACCATATCATACATGAAATCTTCACAGGACAAAAGACAAAACAGAACATTGCGTAAGGTCCTTCCTTTCATACATACGCTGTAGAAGTATTTCTGAATGATTTCTCCTTGCAGATGATAGACCTCTGATTGCTCCCTTGCAGTATGAGACAGCAGGTGGTCATAGGCATGGGGAACGATGACATGCTACAATAAATAATGTCAACTCTCTCTACTATCCTGCATCAAATTCCGACACCCCAGCAAGTAAGACATAACTCACACAGGTGCATAGAAAGATAGTCAAAGGATTTCTCCGCTAAAAAAATTCATATGTCGCATTGAGAAAGCTAACCTGCAGTGTAACACAGAAGCAGATGATCAGCACAAAGCCCAACTTTAAGTGGCAATTTGCTAAACACCCTGACAGAAAAATATCTGCTAATATAGGCATTACACAAGCTGTCAGTAGGAGCTGATGGAAAGAAGACAAGAAATGGATTTCAGACCGAAAGATCACAATTTAACCAAATTGTTTCTGTGATGCTTTCGATCCTTCCTCTGCAGTGGGTGGGTTGCATTTAGCCATGCAGTTTTCAGGAAGGGCCAGGTCTCTCCGGCTCTTCCTCCTCTTACGACTCCTCCGTGAGGTTTTTCACATGGAAATGTGCCTTCTTGAGACGTATTCGAGAATTTAGTACAGAAACAGATGAGCCCAACATTAAGGATTAATCAGCAAGCTGCCAGAGTTGCTGCGGTAGTCTGCTCATGCTGCAGGCCTCGGGGGGAGATGTTGTTTGAGAGGTTGTTTAGGTGCAGGCTTTGGAGTGAAGAAAGGACAATGCCATATTGTGATGGACTCCTCTGCAAAATTAGCCACATATTGTGACCAATGCGGTGATGGCAACAAAATGGGCCTCAGCCGTTGTAAGGGATACCTTCAAAAGCTTTACCTTTTCTTCCCCGTTTCTAACATGGTTGAAACTTTCTATTCTCACCTCTTCCAGGTTCCTGATGAAAAGTCTACGAAGCAGTTGAGGAAGCGGAACAGAAATAGCAGAAAGTTTTAGCCACCCCCTCTGCCTGAAGCTGTTGGCCAAGGGAAGTTGCCTGGAGAAATGAGAGGGACGCTGTGCTGCGGCAGCGCCGGCACAAGCGAGGCACGAGGCCTGGCTTCTGAGGCAGATGTCACAAACATTTAAACAGCTGTCAGAACCCGCTCAGGCTGTCGTCGGGCCTGACCTTCAACCCAGTTTAGTTTTGAAATGTTAGGGGGGGGGAGGAAGCGGGAAAAAAAAAAAAAAAAAAAAAAAAAAAAAGCCCCAACACAGTAAAGTTACACAGCTGCCTGAAATATTAAATGAAAGGACTGAACATCTGTTCGCTTGCTTTTCAAACTTTAATGGTTTGGAGAGATATTCTGTTGTCTTAGATCTTTAAGAACATCTGAGACCCATGCAGCTTTAGCACCTGTGAAAAATCCTCTCTCAAAACATGCATACACTTCAAAGCTTATTACTCCTGTTCTTTGCCAAACATATGTTGCCAAACACCACAACAAATTATTAATAATATTTAGGTCGTACTTGACTTCTGTGTAGTGAATTTCCTGAGCGAGCACCAAAACACTACTTAAGCATCAACAAGCCCATAATGCACCAAGTCAGAAAGGACCATGCACAAAGAAATCGCTGGAGAATTGTTTACTAGGAAATAAGCGAAGTATTAGATTGATCCATTTTTGGTTTGCATTAGCTGGGGTTTTTTTTTTTAGGTACTCCTTCCTTTTAATTTCAAAATTTAAACCAATTATTGTTTGCCAGGATCGGGCATAGTGTATAATGAACTTGTAAGCTTCCTGCCACAGGATGCTATTGACAGAGTTAAGGGAATTATAAGTGGGAACAGGAGGGAAGTATTAGGCATTTAGATGTATAAGAATACCTTCTGCAGTTAAACTATGCGGTTTATATTTATATTGGCCGTCAAGCCCTCTGTTCCGGGACATAGGATGTAAAATAGAGAGTAGACAAATCTGTAGTATAAACATCATTGTAATTTTAGAACTAGATGTTTGCAGTGTGCTTCTGGGACCAAATATACAGCATAAAGTTATACTTTGCATATATTTGCAATACCAGACTTCAAGAGGAGGCAGAAATTGAAAAGAAAAAAACTGGTCAGCAAGATTTCTGTTTATATTTCTGCTTTCATTTCTAATGGGTTTCCACTGGAGGTATTTATTATCACTCCACAGGGCTTCTTTTGGTACCACAACTTACAGCCTCAACTGTCTGAAATTTTAGCAGGCAATGTAAGATTACAAACTTTAATTCCACATCTGGAATATTAGCTTTCATTTAAAGAAGATCTAAATGTAGGTGATATTTCTTTCCATATGTAACTTTAAAAAGAGAAAGCCTAAGGCCCTAAAGATACGTTGGTTATAAGTGAAGGTAGGCTAACTTTCTTGCCATTCATGCATTGCAATGTGTTTTTAATGTTTTATAAGTTGATGATTCAAATGAAAAAATGTATACCAGTAAAAGTAAACAGGTAGTATTAATAATAATGATAATGATAATAACAGCATTAATAATGCAAATCCCATATAAGTCTCTTCAAATTCTGTGAAAGATAAAATGCAATTTCTAAAACCCCCTAAAACTATTAATAAATCTTCATTAAAAATTAAAACAATAGAATCAAAGCAAAAGAATGGAGGAATAAAAAGCTATGGCACTTATAAAAATTAATTCATCAGACCAAAGGGGACATATTTTCAAAACAAACACAAACTGTGAAGAAAGTTCAGGATTTGGGGGCAGGGAGCTGTTAAAGATGATATGGACAAAAAGCAGAGTAGAAAATGTTATACGTTACTAGGAATTCATTGTTTTCCACTGAAGGAAAGAAATTAATTCTTGGCTATTTATACAAAGGGAGTATCATCATTAGGTACTGTTTCATAAAATGAAAACTAAACAGTGAATAGAAAGCAAATTCCGTCACCTCACACTATTTTGGAACCGTGGTGCCACGCATGCTCTCTTACTGTCATACACACACTTACCATTTACAGAATACTCATACAGAATGAAAATTCTTTACAAACTCTCATTTCCTACATGAAACTAATTCAAAACCAAAAATCGGAAAGTATGGCTTAATAATAGAGAGCTAGATACACAGTGTGAAAATAATCCAACAAAGATAAGAAGAAAATTGATTTAGGAAGACATCCTGTTTGAAAGTAATCCATTGTTGTCTGAAAGCCGAGGCTTAGGTGCAGTAAATTTCAGATATTAGAAATATTTTGCCCTCATACATGTCCACAGCTATAAGACTACAGATAGGGTACCCTGATTACAGATATAGGCTGTATAATGGCCATTTATTGAGCTGTGCAGTTTTAGATGCCATTCCACATTTAACAGCTGTGATGGAAGACCTCTGTGATATTCATTCCAACACTGACACCCTCAAGTCATATTTCTTCCCTTGTCACAAAGTATTTATTTTTATCAGCAGCTTGTCATTCAAGTGTATTAAAAAAAAAATGGAGAAACGGGCAGTTGTGGAGCCTCTATGTCAACCGTGAAGATAATGTCTCTCAATTTAGTGCCACTATTTGGTTATTATACATTCATAAATAACCAAATATCAGTTCAAAGACTCCAGGCATCAGAACTGAGAGAGGGGACGGAAAGCATAGATGGTATTGAATTTTTCACTTTACTCTCACAAAACAAGTCATCCTGTTAATAATCTGGCTCTCATCCCAGCCAGACATAACACATTTTGAAGTTGTCTTTCTCCCTGGCTGTGTCAGAATTGGCAGCTATATTCACAACTAGAAAGTTTCCGAATGGTCAGACAGGTTTGTTTTGTTTTCTTGCCCTCTCGCTAAAGACTTTTGCAGTGCCGGTGAATAGAAGAGAACAAAAGCAGCTGGCATATCTGCAGTTGCACATTAGCTTGGCATCACATGGGTATGGACTCAGAAAGGAATCCATTGAAACAAGTGGACAGTCTTAATGACAGAGGAGATCTCGAAGTCTGAAGCCTAAAATAATAAAGCTAAAGCCATGTTAAATTTGTTCCTCCTCTGATTTGTATAAACACTGAGGCAGGAAACAGAAGCTGCTAGCTGTTCTTAAGACAGGAAAAAGAACATTTTTCATTCCATGTTACATTAAGAAAAAAAAAAAAAAAATATATGAAGGGCAGTTAAGGTCTGTCTCTTCTCCAGGAATAAAGCCATAATGATTCTCAGCAGTGACTCAGCATCACAGCACCTACATAATAAGTTATTTACAGATTCTTATGTCATGCAACTAATACTTTACCATGTTTGTCAAATAAAATTTTTTAACTTTAAGATAACAATTTAGTTTCTAATGGGAACTGGGGCAGGTGGGAATTCAGGACAGAACAGCCCTGGGATGATGATGAAGCCAAAGTTATTTCTGATTCGCTGCTAATCATTCTGTAATGTAGCCTACATTTCTACATTTCCTACACACAGAAACTCAAATCCATCATACAGCTAATGTAACCATTAGATTCAGCTCACTCCTGTGATTAGGCAGCAGTGGGGCATAATGCAGGCAGCAGTGGTGGGCACTGTAGCTACATGACGTCTTTAGCAAAGCGAACGCACTGGAGCTCCTTCTGTCTACATCTATATTTACTTGTGTTCTTGTGCTGCAGCAATTAGGGGATATGGCTTGGGATTTTCCATATCTATACCTATGGTCAGGTATCCCCACGGTTCACTTCCATTTGCATATATGTTTATATACCAACCTCTGTCAGTTGTTCAGGCATGTCTAAAAGGGAAGTTACCAATGTAAGTCAGAACTCCGCCTTCAGTACTGCTGAGAACTGGAACGTAAAACCCAGGCATTTCATTATGCTTTATACAGTTTCTTCATATTCTTTAGCCGAAGTCAAAATTTTGTATTAACAGCATCACATGTTTCCTTAGGAGGCTGACGCTAAAGCCTCATCTGGAAAGGAATACATCCTTGTCGCGAATCCTGATTTAGGATCCTGCTGACTACTCCGATTTGTCGTGAATGAGTGGAATGCACCTCACTCAAAAGAGAGAAGCAGCAATATGTTTTATTGAGGTAAAGTAGTAATTTGACAGAGTTCAGTGAATTCGATGGAATTTAACAAAGTTTAACAGTGGTTTACCAAGGTTCAATAAGTTCAATGGCAAGGTTCACCTTATTAATTTCTGCATGGAAGAAACATACAAAGGAAAATTGAGTTAAGAGTCGAGTTAGAATGATTCACACAGAGACCAGAGACGCAAAGGGTAAGGAAGATCCTCCCGCTTAGTCACGAGGTTCAGAGTGGACAACCTTGCTTTCTAAACTCCTTATGAAGCCTAGGTGCAGCTAGGTCCAAGTTCAGACTTGAACAACGGTTTATGTTTAATGGAATTACCTATACAAAGTTTATAATCATTAATATTGAGTAGCTATATGGATTAGTAATGTCTCATTAGTATGAATTCAGCATGCTATCAGTCGCTTACCAAAGATGTGCTGTTGGTAAAAGGTCTCTCTGCCTTGAGGAGCAACCTTGAGAGGCGTCCCAGCTCAAGGGGAGTTCACCGCCGTGCAGCCACAGGGACAGCTCACAGAAGGCTCACTTAGGCTGTCATATTTATGGAATAAAGTGGTTGGCTCGTAGTCAAATTACATGCGATGGGAAAGGTATGCATGAGACTTCTTGTACCCGCAGCTTGCTTTGTTCCTTGATAAACAAGTCTTGGAAAAGCCACCCGCTATTCATGTGTTAATCGCATGATTTGTGTTCCAAGCTCATATGCATGGATGCTCACTGAGTCACTCTGCTCCTTTGTGAGTTTCCAGAGAACAGATTGAAACTAGAGGAGCTCTTGGCCAGGCTACAGCTCAGGCTTTACCTCCTTTGTAGCCTGTACCAAACTAGTGCTACTTTGGTTAAGGGGTCGAGTGCATCCATCACAACCCTCTACAAGTAATACAAGTACCATAAATATGTAAGATCAGCAAGTACATCCCAAAATGTGGTATACTGATTTATTATGCACTGTAAGTCCTGTTCCATCCTATGAAAAAAACCCAAAAACACCAACTGATTTTATCTGTTTAAGTATACTCTCTACATAACATGACTTTGTTGGGCACATTGAGTGTATGAACCCTTTTTGTATCTTGGAAGTGAGAATCTGTTTTTTCTAAAGCTTTAATCTTTCTTCATAAAATGTATGACACTATATTCTGGATAGTTAGAGTGTGCTTGACTTGATAGATCATGTAGTGATCTAAGCCAAAACCTGCTGGTTTTAAGCCTTCTAATGAACTGCTGCCCATTTCTGCCAGCCAAAGTTGGAAAATGTTGGATCACTAAATTGAGAGACATTGTCTGACAAGAACGTTGTGCAGGAGCTTGTGAGTTTCTGCTTCTGCTGTGTCTGAGCCATGCCCAGCGGCTTGCCTGGGAGCCTGCAAACCAGACATCGCTCTGCCTTTTTTCACCTGAAAGCCCCAAATCTAGGGCTGAGAAAGCAAACCCATGGAGAAGCCCATGGTGGTAACTGGTGGTCTTCAAAGCAGAGACTGGGATGGGCCCCTTCCACTGCCAGGGGAGATCAAAACATGCAGAGTTCTCCTACCCCCAGAGCAGGGGCTTTTTGGATAGAAGCACTTGCATACTTCCCCCCCCTCAATTGTCCCACTCTGTAAAAAAGAGTTACAGAGGAGGGAATGGAATGTGGTAAAAAAAAAAAAATCACTCCTCTTTTGCAGTTCCAAATTTGACATGCTAAATTCTGGTAATACTATCCTAAGATGCCTAGCTACTTCAAGGCATTGTATAGGAGCTGTAGGTATCTAATTCAGAGGCAGCTGATGCTATCATGATGAAAGCCACAATGTGCCACTGGGTTTTTTTTGGGGGGGTGGGTTGGTAGGCTACCTGTTTTTAAAGTAGCAAGTCGCAAGAACCCCCTAGTTAAGAAATTCTGGTCAGCCTCCCTTTATAATTCCCCTGACTTGGCTCTCTCCTCTGGCATCCTCCAGATATGCCCTGCCTACCATTTTCTTTCTATAGAAAATCCTGAAGCATCCCACAACATTCTGACGTATAACAGGACATCAGTATTTGTTAAGCACAGCTCCCTAACAGTACAGTACAATAGACATTCACACTGCTGTAAAATTAAGCTAATGTGTTTAGTAAATCTGTTTCTAGAAAGGTTACAGAATGTGCTGCTTCTATCATTACAGGTGAAGCATGGCTTCTATGCATTTGACATTTTGCAGTGTGTTTTCATAGATCCTAAAAGGTCTTTTTGTCATATAATTATCTAAAACTGATTCCCTTAGGAGACCTGAACATGAGCAGCTTCTCTGTTCATATGCATCAATTTCCTCACTTAGAACATTGATCCTCATGAGGCTTTTCTTGCTCTACATCCCACTAGAAGGGCTCATATATATTTTGTAATTTTTATCCATATATGTGTGTGTGAGTGTGATCTTTTCCCACCTTGCAAAGGTGACGAGGAGGATTGTAAATTACTTTATTTCAATTTACTCTGAAATGTAAACTTTTGTGAATGCATTTGTATTTCTGCTCTTTCCCAATGCACCATAAAGTTGTAAGGGTTTCACAGCTACCATTCATATTTTACTTGTGTCTTTCTGGAAATGTCAGGGGCAAGTAATATCATGCACTGCAGCCTGAGCATGTATCTACACGTGCAATTTTATATTCGTGTTTGAATAACGTAGTATGCATCACTATTTTGAGAAACAAGCTTTGATCATTATTGTTGCTAACAACAATATTAATACTAATGTGCAGTATTCTTAACAAAGCGTATCATGAGGCATTTTGCAATTCAAATACAATTTAAAAGCAACATCAAATAAATGTTTGATTTTGATTTAAAATATGAGTGATTCAGCTCTCTAAATATGCACAAAATTAAGAATATTAGAAAACAAATTCCTAGGGCTGCCTTCGTTGTCGTCTCAGAGAGCAGGGCTTTCTGAAGCCTACAGATGACTGAGGTCCCTCCTGGTCCGTGAAATTAGGATGGAGTTCAGCTCACGAACCCCGAGGCTGCCGAAACACCTCGGCACTATCATCAGGGCCACCCCATTACCTTCACAGCACCCAGCAGCTTCATTCCGTGGCTTCTTCTCAATCAAGATATAGTTTTCCAGGTGCATCAGCTCCACCTTGAAGAAGACAGCTGTTGGCAGTGTGGTTGCCCTAGCAGTAAGGGCTTTATCTGATGGTAGAGGATGTCCAGGTGTGAATGAAGATCACTGAATATCCTCTTCAAAAATCTTAGTGCTGCCGCTGGAAAAAGGATGACCCTAGCCTGAATGAAAAGCTGTTAGAGAGGACAAAAAAGCTAACATTTATTTACAAACTGAGCAAATTTATGCAGAAACTCACTGCGAGGCAATCACTGAAACACATAACAACATCGTTTGCTGAGAGTCACTATAATTTGAAATCTCATATTGGTTTGCCAGTGTTGCAAATATTTTTCTTCCTTCCTTAATTCACACATACATGCAGAAATCCACTTGCCTTAAGCTTATTATTTGACCCTGCTTTAACAGAGGGTCTGTCTGAAGTCTCTGCACTTTGGACATCTATTTTATTTCTTAAAATGAACTCTGTTCTTTAAAAGTGAAATGAAGGCTTCTGAGTATAATATACATCAGATGAAAAATTTAGAGCAGACTGTACTGATTCATCCTAGTTGATAAATTAGACATTATGATATGCTGTAACCCCTCCCAGTAGTACTCCAAATATTATATATTGGTTTTGCATATCATCTTCTCTTGGGAAGTATGCTTTTTCACTTGTGAGTTTAGCCACTGCCTCCAGCAGAAGTTATACAACATCAGAAGAATACCAGAAAAGGAGAAAAAAAAAAAAAATAATGTGAAGAAATGGTGGCATGCCAGAAGAAATGAATATAATAAACTTACCCACGAACATGAATTTGCCCGGCAGACTCATACAAAGCTTTTCACTGATTCTGCTCCAGGTGTTGGCGTTGCACCGGCACGTGCGGTCGGTCGGTGGGCAGGAGGGGGTCACGCTCAGAGCAGCATCACTTCTCTGGAGGGGAGAAGGTGTTTTGCAAACCGTCGTGGGCACCTTCGTGGCGTGGGTCCTGCCTGAACATGGGCTTGCAGCGGGGAAGCTGCCCAGCTCCACCACTCCGAGGAAACCCCACTCACAGCTTCATGTGCAGAGGCAGTGCAAGGATTAAGGTTATTAATACAGAGCACTTTAGGGACGAGGAAGTCGTTTTGGCTAAACAAAAAGACATTAAATGCCTTTGAACGTATACCATGCATCAAAGGCTACCTGTTCCTGGGATCTCCATGTTAAAATACTGGCAACGCTTTGCTAGTTTTTTTTTCTGAGCTGCTGTTTTTAAATTCAGTTTTCACTTTGGATTGGTACAGTCCAAATTTTATAATAATCCATAATCCAAATGGATTATGTTTAGCTTATGCAAACTACGTGCTTGTTCAGAAACAGAGTGAAACTCCCTCAGTGATGGCTAACATGGTCAAGGAAGCCATACGTGCTTCTCTGGTCACGGTGCATAAAAATAGGTAATAATGTAGTAACGGCAAGGAAGGCTGGGCACTCTTTAATTCGATTATCCCACATTCTTTCTGAAGCAGGACTTACGCTTCCACATGCAGAGAGAAGTAAGCCTGATGGAAGGGAAAGGGGCTTCGTTAGCTTGTCAGGGCTAAAAGGGTTATGTTCTTCTCCAACACATGAAGACCATTCTTGGAGATTTGTTGCTCTGCCCTAATTTACCCACAATTAAATTTATTCATGTTTCCAGAATGATGTGGTTCCTAGCTGCTGCTGTAGGAAAGACTATTATTTGGTAAACTATCAGGCCTTATGATGGGAGTGAAGGGGTCCCACACTGTTTATGTTTAAAACAGGAAATCTAATGTGTGGTGATTATATAGAAGGGTTAAATTTGCTGCAATCCCAGCCATGCCCATCCATGTTACAGCAACTACTCCAAATTTTTTCTGCACAGTCTACCTGATTTTTCAACCAGGTTCAATGCTTAATGAGTTAATGAATTTTCAGGATGGTATGGAGCACTTAAGATGACCTGTGCGTAAGGAATTTTGAGACCTATCAATGTGGTCCTGCTATTATGCATTATTCGCTGAAGGAAATTATGCCTCTTTTAGAAGAATGTTAAAAATAGTTTCTACCTAAGTCATATCAAAAAATTTCTTGTAGAATAATATGGATGATTTTCTTTCTTTTGTGTGTTCTGTGTGGGCAGTAGGCAAACTGTTAGCTGAAGTAAGTGAAAACCCAAATTTCAACCTCTCAAGAGCTGGCAGCCGCTTAGAGAAGTCTTAATAGGTTTGGCAGGAGATTCAATAATATTTTATCTGGACTGTCTTAGTGGTATAAAGCTGCTACGTTTAGTGAGAATAGTAACTAAAAAACTACAAGTAAAGGGAGAAAAAGTAATTCTAAAGACACATAAAACGTAGCTGCCATGATTTATGCTTTTACAGACTTGCTCAGAAACAAAAATAACTGCAAGTAGCTATGCTTACTGACACTCTTCCTACCCATGTCTAACTAGTCTAAGCAGGGAAAATGGTAGGTTAATCCTATCCCTTGTCTAACACTGCAACAACACTAAAATACAGTAGCAGCTTAGTAAATTGGTTTTGGGCGCATACTTCTAGTTGCTCCTCTTAGTTACTATGGTGGTCACAGGACTGACAGAAAAGTTACAGTAACTGCAAAAGTGGAATCTGCAGAACCATATTTCTGGCAGACTGTTCACCAAGAACCCAACATGATTGCTAGGAGTATCACACATTTTGTCCTGCTTCTCCTTAGCGCTCCAATCCCATGGCTCAAATTTGGCCTCCACTTCCATTGCACCTCCCTCATTGAACTTCCAGATCAGGTAAAATTGTCATTAGGCAAAAATGAATTTATGCTAGATAAGATAGTAGACCGACCGATCTTTCTTGTTTCCTTCCTTCCTCTGTACCCAGGACCACCGCAACCAACCACCATTTGAATGTGCAAAGATGATCTTTCTTCTCTACCACTGCTTTTGTGAACTAAGAATTGCTGTTTGTCTCTGCTAGAAGTATTCCTACAGATCAAACACCTGTAGTTATATGGAACCTACTACAGATAAATCACGTTTCTGTGATAATTTTAATAAATTGTGATCTGTGTAGATTGTATTTGATGCTACTATACCACGCAGTATGTATGCGAATACCAGAACATTCTCCACTCTATTTGAATAATTTTAGGAAACTTGCTATATCTGACCCCTTTGGAACAACTCGGACTGAATTATTGACCTTCAAGATTAGATTATTTTATAAATCATAAGCAATAGAAAGTGTAACTTTCTATTTCTTTTGACAATAAATATTGAAAAACCGTTTTCCAATTTTGATGATGTGTTCCCAAAAGACACATTTTTTTTATGGCTTTAAATGTTAAGGAACTGCTTTCTTGCTTGTTTATATTTTCTGTATAATATTCCAAATATTCTACTCAGTCATCTCCTAGATTATTTATTTTCTGAAATTGTGGTTGATTTTCACTAACTCTTCTTTTAATTCACAAAAAAAAAAATAGCTAAAAGGGTGTCCTGGTTTTGGCTGGGATAGAGTTAATTTTCTTTCTAGTAGCTGTTATAGTGTTATGTTTTGGATTTAGTATGAGAAGAATGTTGATAGCACACTGATGTTTTCAGTTGTTGTTAAGTAGTGTTTCGACTAAGTCAAGGATTTTTCAGCTTCTGATGCCCAGCCAGCAAGAAGGCTGGAGGGGCACAAGAAGTTGGGAGGGGACACAGCCAGGACAGCTGACCCAAACTGGCCAAAGGGATATTCCATACTGTATGATGTCATGCCCTGTATATAAACTGGGGAGAGTTGGCCAGGGGAAGAGGATCGCTGCTCGGGAACTAACTGGGCATCAGTCTGCGAGTGGTGAGGAATTGCATTGTGCATTGCTTGCTTTGTATATTCCAATTCTTCTATTATTTTTATTATTGTTATTATTATCATTATTAGCTTCTTCCTTTCCATTCTATTAAACTGTTCTTATCTCAACCCATGAGTTTTACCTTTGTTCTTTTCCTGATTCTCTCCCCCATCCCTCTGGGGGGGGGCCTGGAATTGGGCGAGCGGCTGCGTGGTGCTTAGTTGCTGGCTTGGGTTAAACCATGACAAAGGGCCAATGGTGTAATGATTACTGTAAAGCCACTCCTCCATTAATAAAACAAAACAGAGTTCTGCAGCTTTTTCTGAAGACCATGTTAACAACCTAATAGAGCACTTTCTTCCCACTCTCCCTATTACTTCAGACAGCTGAACGGTAGAAGAACACCTGTGTTTGTAAGTAAGGCCTTAACCCTCTCAGAGTGTTTCCTTCTTTTTTACTGGTACATTTTTTCCCATTATCACAAATATGGGCTGATACTTGCCAATGGTCAATAAGATTTTTTTTTTTTCCAGAATCCTTTTTGTTTGTGTCTTTAACACACTGCATGCCTGGGCAAGGTAGCAAAAAAACAGAGAAAAGAATTTAGTATTACATGTCCTTGGGGTTAACACATTTTGAGCCTTACAGATGCAAATAATACCAATTGCTGGTTGAGGCAGTATTAAACCATATTCTGCCTAAATTGATTCTAGCAACAGTGAAATTAGTATGTTGAAAAGAAATGGGGGAGGGGAGAAGCAAATCTGGCATAATTTGGGCCATCAATTGGACAAAAGCTGATGTAGTGATGTTAACTTCAAAAAATGTCTCTGGAGAGCCACAAAAGGCACATAGATAACTTGATTAAGATCAAAACAGATAGGAAATGCTGCCTGTCAGTGCTATGGGCTTCAGCACTACTACCAATATATAACTTGAACCGTTATTTACTGGCTTGGTCTTGTTGTACAGTCCCAAAGGTCTTTAGAAGATACATTTATACAGTACAATCACCACATCCGTATTAAATCATGGGTGAGAATCTATTTCAATTTCTTTTTCACCTTCAGCTGTTTGACCACAGACCATACAGACATGATTTAGAAATCTATCGGCTACTCCTTATATCACAAGGGTCAGACTAGTCCCTAGCTGGCATAAATAATGGAGACTTCAAAACCACTCTAATTTTGCTCATTAACACATTAGGCTATCCCTGCTGCATTTCCTCTTCCATTTTACATATATAAAACCATCACAAATACAACATACAAATAGATTTTCTTTGCATGATAAAGGGATTTTTCTCCTCTTCCAAATTCAGTTTATTCATTGAAAGAGCTGAAAAACTGTATTAAAAAATGCCCCCACCCCCTGCCACCAAACAAAAATAAAGCATTCGCTTCTAGCAGTGTTAAATGATGTTTGATGCTCCAGAGAGCCTTCAACATTCATTATAGAGTCAACCAGAGCTTCATTAAATATCAGTCTAGCATGTGTATATGTGGTACTGAGCGCTGGCCTCAGGAGTTCCCTTAGGCAATGTTCTATAGGTTTCTTTCATCTGTCATTTTGCTTTGACTTGGGGCGATTATCACTTTTATCATTGACAATAGAAAACTCATTCCTGTGTGCATTTCGTTTTCATTATTCCTTGCCCCGTGAGGATGACTGACACACACAGATTCTTTTTCATCTTTTAAAGTATTGTAATTAATCATTTTAAATTCTCGCCTTGGAGTGTTCTTTTATTAGCATTGGTGGATGAAATCAAATTAAAACTGTGTATTGGTACTGAGAAAATTTGCTGGGCTATCCTGGCCTAGTAGCAAAAGACTAACTTTCATACATTTTACACTGGTTTAGCTTAGCTGCCCTGCATATAGTCTATCCTGATATTCATCAGCATGAACAGGGTCTGAATATGGGCTAGGGAGTGCCTAATGTTTTGAAACAGCAAACACAAAAAGCTGAAAAAACCATCCTTTTTTCTCCATGGGAACATCACGGCAGGTTTTTGAATCTGAAAGTTAGTGCGGACAGCTATGAAACTACTTTGAAAATGAGGAAGAAAGATCTTAAATGTACAGCGCTGGTCAGAGACTGAGGAGACCTGGGTTATAGCCACTGCCGTGGGCTTCACAGGTTACCTTGAGCAAATGAGAAATTCTGTTCTTGTTTTCCACCTGCAAAATTAAGATATGAGTGGTCCTTCTTCCCTCTTTGCTTCATTTGTTTAGGTTGCAGGCTCTTCTGTACAGAAACAGCCTCTTATAATTGCCAAGGACTGTGTCTACCACAACCTCACTTAAGCACTAATGTCAAACACATAATAATTGTGTGCCATTGCTGTAATAGTTGCTGCTTGTACGTTAAATTATCTGAGAGAGACAGCACTGACAGAAGCAGAGAGAAGCCTTACTCCTGCAGGAGCCGTGCCGTTCCCCTCCTCTCCGTGCATCAGGACAAATTACCATAGAAACAACCGTCAGCACCGAACAAGTGACAGACCCTCGCTGGAATTGGGGGGCAGAAGCAACGCGAACATAACGGCAACACTGTTGTCTTTCTCTTTCTGCAATTTGTGTTTGTCTCAGAAGTTTAAAGCCTAATTGGGAAAAAAAACAGAATACAGAAAAACACCACCAGACCTGGGTTTCAGTTGTAATATTTGGCATTCTTTTAAAATGTATTGAAAATGCAGAAGGTACTGCATTTTACTGTATCTCTCTTAAACAGTGCCTGTTCCAGATCATATTGGTTTATTTTCATGTCTAGTTTTTAAGAAAATGTATAAAACATAAATCATGGACCTTTTCCTGCAAGAACCTGCAACACAATCCTGTCCTCGGATTACGCCAATTTTCTTTTCTTCTCTTTGTAATTCCTGAGGTGATGCAGAGATGCTAACCTTATTAGTACACGGCAGCTTATCTTGCATTTTTTGGAATCCTCATATTTCACGTCTTTCCTAGATAATATTTATCTTGGCTGTCTCCTCTGTATGAAGACTTGCAAAGAAGTCCTGAGAACACAAACGACTGCTCTTTGTCAGCTGCCAGTCTGGGGAAGCCTCCCTTGAGGGGGCTTTCTGGCTTCTCTTACGTGGGCAACAGGGATGGCCAGACGATCCGGAGGCTTCGTTTCTGTATCATTTCAGTGCTATTTCAGTGTAATGGTTTCAATCAGAAGTGAACGCTTTGCTGTGGATAAAATAATAAATGAATGTCACCAAGTTTTCCTTCACATTCTATACAAGATTAAAATACATTTTCATTGTTGGTAGTGGTGATGTATCAGAATGAACAAGGTATTATGTGTAAAGGCAAGATATCACCTTGACCTCTATTCCTCTTACCTGAAAAAGCAAAACCTTCACCCTTAAGAAGATCTAGTGACAAGCCATCCTGCCATTACTCACGCTTTAAATAGCAAACTGCTTTAATGTGTGCAACCAGATGTCTGAGGGTAAACTTGCACCTATGCGAAGAAAAATTTGGAACCTTTATTCCAATATATTCTTGACTATACTTAGAATAAAATTGCTCTGAAATATTATGTGACCCATTTTCCAGTATCTCATGCTACATCTCCAGAGTCTTTATTATAAATTAATAGGAAAAACTCTGGGCTGTGGCTTAAAATACAAAGATCACCATTTAAGGCATACTTCATATCAGTTATCCATCTTAAATAGGGATGCATTACATCCTAGAGTGCCTGAAAAAGAATATTTAAAATACTTTCAGTTGGGTTTCAAAAATTTGACTTCCTAAACTTACATTCTAGCCAAAAGGACAGTGGAAGTTGAAAGGAATCCTTCAATAAAAGTAAAACATTAAAAAAGTTGTTTGCCATTTGGAATTATTTCCTTGAAAAAAAATGGAGACTGAAGTTGTAAAACATTGTGCTTAAACAAGCACTGAAATCAAGAACGATACCTTTCTAGTATGAATAGAATCTGGGGTTTGCACCCAGGCTCACCTAGACTACCAAGGAACACTGAATGAATGAGATAAGGAAAGATTTTTTATATTACACAGTTTCACAGAGGTTGATAGGATAAATTTTTTTCAAGGAAAATCTCACTTCTGAAGATTTGTGAAGCCAGATGGTGCCCCATGAAGCTGCCTTGGAGCAAAGTATTTCTCTTATAATTTGAGAAATGCCCAATTTTTGTAGTTACATATGGAATTCTTTTTGCTTTAAGGATACCATTTGGCAAACACTGTGCTCCGTGTCTATTTGGTGATTCCCACTGCCACGATTATTTCTATGAGTCATCAGAAGAACTAGAATCCAGTAAGGAAAGTGCCAAAGGAAAAGCATCTCTTAGTTAAGAAAAGAGCCTGTTAATTAAATTAGCCACAGAAATCAGATTTCATTTTAAATTCTAGAAAATGTAACCCATACAGTGAGTGGCCCATGTCACATTTCAGTGGCCATATGCCATGCTTTTGAATAAACTGAAGAAATTTAAATATTTAATGTTGTTTAACAACAAAATGTGTGATATCTACTAGCTACATGAACTGACACTCAATGCGTCATTGGTTTATTTATGGTACATGCAGGCTAGTTGAGGTGCGTATAATGGAGAGATACCAATTCACTGGAGACCTTGTGTCAGTGGCACTTCTGTGGAAATACATACATCTTAGAGAAGAGTCAAGGGGAACTTGTGATGGCTTGTAATTTTGGCCTGGTGCCTTGAAAACATATCCTGTTGTATTTAAATAGGTCAGCACTGACAGACTTATAGTGTAATTAATGTTGATTAAATCCATGTAGGACCAAGAAAATATGAAGTAACAACTGGTTTGGAACTATTTTGTATATGACATAAGTAATCAAGAGACACAGAAATCTAAATGTCTTATGGATGGCCAGGTTATGATTCAACCCTGACTGAATTTTACTGAATCGTTTGAATACTGAATATTTAAACATTTTCATTACAGGTATTTTTTGTTGGTTGTTTTGTTGGTTTTTTTTAATTAAGCATGACTGATAGTGGTAACTGTCATTAACTGAGAATTACTCTTCTACAAATAAAATATGTTAAATGAATGTGAGAAGAGATAGTGGTAACTGTCATTAACTGAGAATTACTCTTCTACAAATAAAATATGTTAAATGAATGTGAGAAGAGATTCCTAATATGAAGAACTATGTACAATCAACTTAGTATGAAGCAAGAAAAATAACCCCAAATTTCGGCTCAAGCATCAAACTAAATACAAACTGATAAATATGATAAATAATTGGAACATATTCTAGAAGAAAATCTAATCAAACAGAAGATTAATGCAGCTGGAACTATTTCATGTAGACAGACCTACACAGCAAACACTCATGCAGTACCTAATTTTCAACTCTGCTGGGGTTGGTGCAATACAGGAATTTTCAGCACAGGAAGCACTTATCTTCCAGAAGGAGAGCTAATAAATCAAAATTATTTTGTTCCCTTGTACATTCCATTGTCTCTTGTTACACCAACACTCAAAATACGTAATGCTGTGAGTCTGCATCTCAAAATTTTCAATAATTAGGAATTAATTTCTTGTTAACTGTCTTCCAGGACTTTTTAGCTCTGCCTACATATATCTGTTCTGCCCTTAATTTTCTCTGTTGTCACTAAACAGAGATAGGACCTATTAATCTTCCTATTTTGTCTTGTCTGCATTATTATGATACAGAAAAGATGCATAAAATTGCATGCTTTCCCACTGAAGAGACTATCAGCAAAGGTCGGCAGGAAGTCCTGGCCAGCTGTGTCGTTATGAGGGGAAAAAAGGACCTTCTGCTACAACAACTTGCTTTTCCTGAGGTCTGCCATAAAGTGGAATTAAGATGTACAAAAATGTGGAGAAAATTACGAGTTAAGATGATGCAGGTAGAGTAATACACACTGAAAGCAGAATCATGATTAAACATACCCACTTCAAATCTGTGAGAGGTGGTTGGCTGGCGCAAAAGGCACCACAAGTTATATCCAATACATGACTTCTTTGTTAGCTTTGGCTTAAAAAAACCTCTATGAGTCAGATATGGCTAACTATCATGGACTGATTTGGAGGTGAGGTCATTTCATTTGCAGTCCAAAGAGCAGACACTTATTGGATTTATTTTCCATTATTTACAATGGAAATGAGCTCATCACTATTCCATTTTACATTTCATATTAATCAATTCATTTTTCTAGCTTGCAATCAGTTTATTAGTTTCAATAAGTGCTTCATGAATTGTTAATGATAACATAAAACAACAAAATCCAGAATCTGGTTAAAAATAACACCCTTTCAACATTTTGGCCTGCTGCCACTATTATATGTGGCTGGTGTGAGATGGAACACACATCAATTTGAGCACAATTATTTGTGAGGGTCAACTTGGCACCATGGATTGCAGCTTCAGGATATCACTATAATAAATATCATATGAGAAAATATCCATAACCTTTTGAAGAGTACCAATGCTATAATTTTCTAGATGTGTGTGGCAAAGCCTATATTTTCTTAGATCCATCTACTAGAGGTGCTAAGGGGACCTGTCAGTTGTTCTTACGATCTTAATCAAGACCTTAAACCGAAACGAATAATATCTCAACTGTACACAGACACAAAGTGTCATGAAAATATATTTAAAACAGTGTCAGAATAGAAAAACAGTTATATGGATTCTCATGTAATCTATAATGTATTTCAATAATTAAAAAATTAAATTAAATTTTCCAAAAGTATTAAATATTTGTATATAATGAGGAGATATTAATCTCTTTCAAGGTGCCATTTGCATGCAAACGTAAATATTGTTTGGCAATCAAAACACCTATTTCAGAATGAGTTCTGGAGTTGTCCTCTATAGAGCTGACCAAAAGATAGTATCATTGTATTTCTGTTGAATTTATTCCAAAATCTGAACACTCCTGAGGATTTTAATGTCGACTTAGACAAAAAAAAGTACATCTTAAAGAAAATGCTCTCTACACTGAGAACCATTGCTAGTATAGGTATGCAAATAGTTTGTGATACTGGCTGAGATAAAAAAGCTTGAAAGTATATCTCAAAACCTCTCTTCCAACCTCTGCTTCTCTGTATAAAAGATGATGTTTCCTAGCCATCGCATTGGCAACAGGTTCCAAAACCAAATACTTGAACACCATGACTTTAAGAGAAATTGATAAGAAAATTAGAAATTATTCAAATTATATTTTTATCTTTCTTTTGTTGTTAAACAAAAGCAAAAAGCATGCTACTTTAACAAAGTCCTCTGGGGTCATCCAGATGTTTTCCTCATAGTTAATAAATCATTGACAAAAGGATGAACTCAATGAACATATTAGTTATACTGACTAACATTCAGGCAAACAACATGCAGAAACATAATTAATATGAACATAGGAAGACAAAATGACCATAAATTCGGCTTGGCAACCAATAAACCTCACCTACTACCTCTCTCTCAATCAGGGAGTTTGTTTTGTTTTGGTTTGGTTTTAAAAAAAACCACCCACAACTTTTTAATACTTTAATTTATAAACAAGCTATAAAGCTATTTGTTGTGTGTTCCTTCATAAAGATCTTCTTCCACCCTTTTTCATAGTTTTCTCCAGCCTCTGCCATTTTTTTTAATATTTCTTTCGGTAGTTAAAACAGCTAGGAAAACCATAAATAATATGTGACTGAACTGACCAGACATGAAAAATACATGGCATTTACTCAAAGGAAAAATGCATATATACATTCATCACCAATAGTATGTTCATGAAAACTCTTTGCCAGACAATGCTTAGCATCTAATAATGCTTATAGTTTACAACGAAACAAAGTCAGATCTGTAGGGATGACAGCAGGGTAAGTTAGTCCTTCTTTGTTGGTGACAACTACTGCATGTCTATAACCTGTTTTTGTTTCCAATTACAAAAGCAGAGTGAAACCTGAGTTTTAGAATTGACTGTACTGGGGGAGAGTTTCATTCAAACTCAGCAGACCTTGTAGTTATCATGAAAGCAATCAATTTATAAGGCCCAAACCATCCTTATTTTGAAGACAAACAGAACCAATGAGCTGTAAAGTGCACTTTTTCCCAGGGAGAGCACTGTATTGTGAATTACCGTAAGATGCCATCCACCGTCCTTCACAACTGAAACACATGGCATAAACGCCAGCTGACTGCAAAGGTGTAAGGTTAGACCTCCAGTTTTTGGGTGAGCTCTCATCACCGCGCGCACCTTGCAGTCATTCCTTCCACTGCTTCAGGCTAACCGCGGTAGCGCCCTGAGACGATGGAAGTAACAGAAACAGCTGAGGAAGAAATGATTTTTAGGCTCCTGAATTTAGATTACATTTTAGAGCTGACAGGTGGAAATTGGAAACAGTAATTATAAAGGGCATAAGCAAATAATCTGTATTAGCAAGAAAGAGGAAGGGCCCAGGTTCTTCTCTCTGTCACTTGAAAAGAAGGGGATAACACACTGTTGTACAGTAGCCAAAATAACCTCTACTTTTCCAATTAACAGGATTGCATTAAAGGTTCAGATTCTCTTCATGAAAAATACTGAATTTAGTTTTACAGATGCAAATCATATTCACTCTTCATCTGAATGAATTTAAGATTTGCAACAGTATAATTACAGAAATTGCATCTACTTTTATTATACTAATTTACCTTACACACTGCCAGTTATAAAGAATACTTCACGCAATGAGTTCATTTCAGCGTGTGCAGGTACCACGCTTCTAGCATGTAAAATGCTGCAAGAACGGTCCTTCACATAAAAAGAATATTTTAGTAACTTTAAAATACCCCTTTGTCCAGAGTCTCTATACCATAGTGCTTTTTCCCCCCCTTTTTTTCCCTGGAAGCTTTAGCTGCCTAATCTTGATAGCAAAAAGTTTTGTAGCTAAACCCCATTTTTTTTCAGAACCATCTTGGTAAATTTTCTGGTCTTCGTTCTTGATTGGTTATGATGATGCTCAGACTATGTAGCAGAGCAGGCTCGATTGGGTGACATCAGGGTAGTATATCCTGCTTGAAGAGCCTTAAGAACATGTTTTACTAATTTTGTATTTAGTCAGATAGGGTTTTAAAGTACAAAATCAGTTTTAAAAAAGTAATTGACCTTTCAAATAAAATGAAGTGACGTAATTGCTTTGTGCAGTTAAGCACTGATGTTACTCTGAAAACTATGTGTTTAATGTTAAAAAAAAGTGTTACCTCTCTTTTTTGATCTGAAATTAATACAAACTCAATAGTTAACTGGCAGTATACACATAAAGAGATAGTAACAACCAGGTCTAACTAAAGGCATAAGAAAAGTTGGTCCTAATTTTAGGTAGATCCTTATTTTGGGAAAGAGAATGGAAAAAGTGGCAGGCTTTCTACATGGGCTGTACAAAAGGAGATGGCAACTGCATGGAGGAACAGTATATTTTCCAAGGGATCCCTTTTTCCTCATTGTAGGGTCTTTAGCATTTGCTGCTGCCATTGGGAGGATGCTCATGCCTGGAGGGAGGGCTGGGACATCCTCCCCAAGTTGGCAGCATCAGTCCAAGCCCCCAGCCTTTGTCATTCTCCCTTCCCTGGCAACAGTCAGAGCAATAAACCCAAATTTCATACTTCCCCTGCCTTTCCAGGAAGGTGCTGTCTCCAGAATAACCCTAGCTGCTAGACATAGGGCTTGAAGGTGTTGGCTCACCACTGCACCGCTCTCTTCCTTTATTGCAAATTGGCCTCAGAGAAGCAATTCTTGTCCTTCATTTCTGTAAGAATTTAACAAGGAATGAAATTATTAAAGAGGCCGCAAGTATTCAGTTTTTCTCAAGGTAGCTCTTCTCTGTTGAGATGCCACCATGACTATTTTACGTCAAAGTGCAAATTATTAAGCTTCATTTGATAAATACTGGATAGTCATTTGATAAAGACTGGATAGTCAAACAATATTTCTAGAATATTAATAAAGAATCTTTAAAAAGATGGAGAGAGCGCATTAAGACTTGATATCAGATATTAATAGTGCTTACTTTTGTATTAGTCTGGAAAGTAATAGTAACGTGAACATCTACACTAAAAGTGCATCCTCTCAAACATAAAATATTTCTTTTCTGAACAGTCTCAGTCTGTAACACAAATGAACGTTGCATGCATAAATTCTAGCCATTAAGCACAAAAACGATATGGCACAAAAACTGTGTTTACAATGATTGTCAGACATATAGCTGAGGCCAAATGAAAGCCAGTTGGAAGCTGCTCATAAAATTTGGCAGTTAAAATACATACTTTAGGCCTTATGGCTGCATTCATTGCCATATGTTAAGAGCTGTCCCTCTCTATTTATCTGCAGCTATTGTATGTTTGGAACTGTCCACCCCTATTTATTTGCAATCCCTTAATTAGGCATAATGGCTCAGCTACTAAAAGATATTAACATATTGCTGCAGATTGAAGGGAGAACAACAGATATAATTAGAGGTTGAGAGGAGACTGAACCATGTCAAAAGATCAAGTTTGATTTAGTCACACAATGACAAAGAGGGTGATAACCACCCTACAGCCCTTGTTCTGGAAAGATGCATATTCTGTGCCAAGGTCCATTTCAGGCTATATTCTAAATTTTCTCTCAAAAGTAACCATACACTGAAAAACAGTTAGAAAAGACTTACTGATTCAAACTTCTAAACTTGCCCCGGTGTTCCTGACTGGGCTGTCGATCAGCAAGACTACATCCAGCTCTGTAAAAAGGGGGACGGTAGGTTGGATACTGAAATTGCCGAGAATCACTCTTGAGAGGCTAATGTTTTGGAAAGGGCCTGTCGCTGCCTTTTGGAGATGGCTTATCGAAGACTGTGTGGTAAATGGGAGAAATTAATTTCACCGTGATGACTGAACCTGCTGCACACAAAACCCCACCACGGTATCTTTGTTAGTCTGATGGAGAAATGCATCCCAGCAGACCGAACGCAGAGGCAGAAATTAAGCGGCATCTCCCCCTCCACCAGCTCTGACTAGTTCTGACAATACTTGGCATGACCCTTTAATTCTAACTATTATTGCTTCCCTAGCATGTTATTTTTCTCCTGATTCTTCCTCTTTCCTGTGCTTCTTTTTCTGACTTCTGTCTAATACACATTGGGGATAGCCAGCAAAGATAAATCCACCTTTTTGCAGCACTGCCATGAGACTGCAGCCCGAAAGCAATGCTTGAAACAACATAAGGCTGCTAAAAGTTTGCTGAGTTTCAGAGTGGCTGATAAGACATCGCGCTATGCCTGTAGCTTCCCAGCAGCAAGGCTGCAGGGGAAGGAAATTCAACAGACACGAACTGACAGACAGAAGCAGCATTTTCGTTTCTTTTTTTCATTTGTTCTCCTACTGTGTGAGTTTGTTTTGTTTTAAAACAAATAGAATTGAACATCAGCAGCAAAAAGCAACACTTCAAAACAACCTAAATTGACTCCATCTTTTCTTTTCTTGAAATAAGTGTTAATACATACTATAAAGTTACATGGTTTCACCTTGTAAAATACTTCAAAGCTTAAGGAAAAGGGATGATGGAAAGTCTCCAAATTAAAAATCTTATTTAATTATGTGCCAGTTATACTATTGTTTTCTGAGTCGTTTTAAAGTTGTTTATTAATAGGTCAGAATGCTTCTCGTGCTGGCTGTTACCAGGAGAGGAAGCTGGAAATGGCCAGATACAAAGTTCTTTTGAACTAAACCATTGATGTAGCAGCCAAGACATCTCTCTACAGACAGCTAACTGGCCCCTTGTATCATAGGTCCATGACAGTTTGTGCTCTTTCTAAAGGTATTCATCTCCATGAAGCTCCCACAAGCAAGGGAAGAGCTCTTATCACCATTTAGCTGAAGGATTTAGGCACCCTAAGGGCAAAGACAAAGAAGGATTTAGGTGCTGAAGTCCAGACGCTCGGTTCCCAAATATTCCCCTGCTTATTTAAGTACATGGGCACTTAGCAACTGGTAGGCTCCCCCATCTTTCAGCTTCCATATAAGCCTTCCTTTTCAACCAGTACTGAAAAATTTAGCATTTCAAATTTTTAATTGGGATCTTCAAAGCAAGTCCCTAATAGGTGCCGCAGGAAAGATGGGAGCATGTCTAACGAAAGTCAAGAAGTGCCACATATGCTGAAAGGACGAGCTATTCCCCTGTAGTGATAGGGCAAAGAGCAAGTCAGGTTCGGCTTTGTAACACTTTCATATTCACAAAACAGCCATCGGTCAAGACTTTTTTTGACTGGATGCATGCTCCAGCTAGAAACGTATACCTGACTCTTGAAACCAGTCTGATCTTTTTTGGTGGGTTTGATCTACACTCCACCTACTCTTCTCTGCCTGTGAGGAAAGCGGCAAGCTTTCCCCACAAAATTTATATTATACAGTTATCTTCTTTTTCCCCCTTCCATCATGCTTGCCCTATGGCATAACAGGTTATTTCACGTAATGCCCTGTAAATACTAACTCTGCTGGGTAAGGCTTAAGGGAAAACATTTCAACATTTGCAGCATAATGAATTAGAGATTGACAGGTAGGCTTGTCTTTTTTGAAGTTTCCAGACTAACGTCTATCTGTCTGTCCTTTATTCTCAAATAAAAGCCTTTTATAAACCTTTTCAAAGATGTATCATCACAAGTCCTCCTGCTAGAAGTACTCATTTACCCAGCTCTGATCAGCAGGATTGTGAAGTGAGTGTCTCCCATACAGCTTCTGGCGAGGATTAGGAAGAAATCAAATCAAATCTGAGATTTGCTGTTAATTATGAATGTCTAAAAGGAAGTGTGGAAATTGAAGAAAAGGCAAGAGATAGTTCTACAGCTTTTAAATAGGACTGTTATGACCGTGAGACTAGAGGCTCAGAGTCAGGCATACTGTAAAGAAATTCACTGAAAATTTTCCTATGAGGTAATACATTTTATATCTTACATTTTCAGTTTCTTGAAGAGATGAGCAGACGAAAAAGCACATTGATGCATCTCAGGAGAAAACCTTTAAAAGGAATGTTAAAATTCAGCACCAAAGAGGAGTAGGGCTGTATAACCTAAAATATTCCACTTGGGTAGGTTATTTTATTGTCCTGTTAGAAAAATAAAGTTTCTTCTCCCTGCACAGAAGGAATTTAAAGATTCCAAAGGCAACTGTATGAACAATGTTAACTGTGAAATACACTCTTCTTCTATAGTGTTGAAATATAAATCACTAAAGAACTCCATAAAGTTTGCACGGGATTGCTCATTTGGCTATTGCATTGGGAACATGTGAATATGTATACTAAATATATACAACAATGCAGAAAACAGCAAGGCTAAACCGTGTCAGCTGATATGTTTAGCACGTTTTCATTGGCACAGGTAGCAAAGGAAAATTTTGGCTACTAGCAAGGGCTGGACTAATTTCCTTAGTCTGTGAATACCCAAAAGTTTTCTCGGTGTAAGGTCCTGTTGCAGGTAGTAGTTTTGCTGGGTCCGTGACCTGAGCTTTCAGGGTAGGTGATGTGTCAGGGGTGGGTAGTAAATGGAGACTGGTGCAAAGCAATGTTAATCATCTGCCACCAGGATGTCTGTAAACACCCTGCGCCAATGACACAACTGAAAGCAATGCTGAAAAGTGCTATTCGGAATGAGGACTGAGGTTGGCTCCTTGATATCTATTAATAGGAGATGTAGGACAGAGGGAATCCAGAAATATACATCAATTTCTAAACTGGCATTTTAAACAGCCTGGTGCTTTCTTTCAGTGAAAGTAATAGTTTATTTTTCAAAACCTAGAAAAGCACACACGATGGATCACAACTCTGGACTTATTTTTTCCGATTCCTTCCAGAAAAGCATGTATCATAATTAAGTTTTCATATGCAGATACCCTGCAGGACATTTATTATTAAAGCAATTATGCAATTACACATTTGTTCATTTACAAAATAAGCATATCAATCCCTTACTCTAGATGCATATGATCATGATAATTGTTCTGCCCTGAGCTCTTGATACTTTGCAAAGCAGGTTCTCAGAGCCTAATTTAAATATAACAAGTGTGTCACCTCCTGTATATTAAATTTACACTTGATGCTGACTTTTAAGTCAGCCTACTTGGCAGCTTTTTTCTAATATAGTTGTATGTTTCTCACCTACGGAGACATCTTTTCTTTCCAGAGTAGATCTAATGCAAAGGTCTGCAAGAAAACCTGGAGCTTCTGTCAAAATGGAAGCCAGGGAATTATTTGATTCTTGATTCCATCTGACATTGCAGGCCTCAATTTGAGGCTTGAAATATATTGATTTACAAATAAACAGATAGAGTTATAGAACTGAAACAATGAATATACGCTATGCTGCATCTTTTCTTGGAATACTAAAGATAGCCCAGGGTAATGAATGCATCCAGGATGAATATATTCAGATTAGCAATGCAATAAAATTGGCATGCAGATACCTCTTAAGTATAAGAATCAAAGCTAGGATAACAGACAGTATTGGTGAAAGCAACTGTTTTATGAATTGTGTACGGAGCTTGGAAATATAGCATATTCTTACAGAAAATGTAAGAAATACATGTGTTGTTGTGACAGATTAACATTAAAGTAAATGTATAGTAATTATATAAATTAAACCATGTTTTCACAGTGACTGCAATTTGTAAAATGTGTGTCAGACTTGAATGTTTTTTTAGTACAGTTTGTTAGTAGCATGCTGGAAATGTTTTAAATTGAATTAAAATAAAATAAAGGTTTTTTAGTTAACTATCATCTAGCTGAAGGGGCTAGCAAACATGATCAATTTTCAATATGCCACAAATAAAGAGAGATTTCTCTGCAGTGCGTATTGGAAGAATTACTTCTATTATGAATATTCAGGAAACTTAAGGCATTAATGATTGAAAAAAATTTTAAATACATTAGGCTTAGATACTACACCATTCCACGTCCCTCTTTTTCCTATTCAGGAGAAAAAAAAAAAAAAAAAGTAGAGTTTAATTTTCTGACCTTTAGATTTACAACTTACTCTCCCAGTTTGTTTAACATGTTTTCTAACTATTGCATATAGAAGATACAACAGCTGGAATAAAGAAACATTCTGACTGTTGTTACATCTACTAACGTTCACCCTTGTCATATTTTGCACAGTACATTAAGCAAAAACATAGCAGGCAGTTATTACCGAGCCTGCTTTCTATTACAGTGAATCTTTGTTAGGCAGGGGCAGAAGAGCAGGAAAAACGAGCAGAAGTGGAAAAAAAACAACCAAAGAAACAAAACCCCCAAAACAAAACAGAGTAATTACATTGTACCATGTTAGGAGTGGTGATGAGGTTTTCTGAACCACGATGTACTTGTTATGAAAGACACATTAGATGCAACATTAAAGCAAAACAAAAGAGAAATACTATAAGAAACCAAATACAAAATGTTGCTATCAAACCAGCAATCTAATCATAGGAATAGAACAACAGAGGGTAGAGATTTCATATGCCAAGATGCACGGTAACTTTATATTACTGCAGTGGGGGCACAATGGAGTGTAATAAGGCATAAGGTGATGTACTTACATCTCCCAAGTGCATTTTATACACATTCTTGCAGTCATCTGTAATATGTTCACTTCCTTTTTTTTTTTTTTTCCTCTTACTACGTAGTAAGCAACTGTGCCTGACTGGCAGCAGAGGTGGTAAAGGCTCTGCTGAAGCACCCACCAGGTCCTCCCTGGGGCATCCCGGGGGATGTGCCGGTTGGATGGGAAGTCCTCTGTGCCTGGCCAGAGGTACCGGCACGGCCAGGCGTGGGCCGTGCAACTTCTGTCTCACAAAGCACACTCTGGAAGGGGAAGATAACTGCCAGTTCTGCAAAGCATTTCTTTCCCTGCTCGTTCTCCTTTCTTGTCCCCCTTCTTCTTTCCCCTCTAGTCCCCCCCTCCAGTCTGTGAATAATATTTGGCAAATTCTGGCTGTATTTGCAAACGGTTTGGGGATGATGGAACTTGCATTTTTGCAAATGTGTTGGCTGAAAAACTAAAATTCACTCAGCCTCATGTTACCTACAGTTATCCAATTGGCTCTCGTGATATTTAGCAGTTTACTCTTTTTAAGTTGGTGCCAGTCTGGAAAGTTAAGACACGGACTATTATTGAGAGCCATTATAGCAATGCGAGTTAGCAAAGAGATTTAAAATCCAGTGAAATGGATTTGAAAAGACAGGAGTAAACAAACATATCCTTTCATACAAGAGATATATGTGATGTTGTTAAAGGGCTATTCCCTTGTAAGCAGATGACTGAGAAGTACTATCTCACTGCTCAACAGGCCATATAAATATTTTCTTCCTTCTTAACGAAGTAATGTAAGTCTTAGTCACATTTTCCAAATTAAGGTTATTATTCATTTCCAGCAATTAAATGTTATTGCAGAACTTTTGAAAGCTATACCTTCACTGAAAAAAACGCACGCTTAGTTGACATACAGAAGTAGAAAAGGCAGTCTGAAGCCCACTGAAAACACCAGGAATACATGACTTCTTTTGGTTTTCGATCAAGCCTTTGAAATACTAATAGTTTAAGAAAAACTACTGAAAGTTTTAAAATACACACACACACATATATCTGTATATGGTTTTTATATTTGTTAACATACCCTATCCATATTCCATGGGAAAAAAAAGAATATTAAAAACTGGGAATCACGATTGCTTTCAAAGTACACAAGAGATAACAAATCAAATCAACGGCCCTTATCTCGGCAGACTATTGAAATCTCCAGAAACACAAAGAATTTCTTGGCACCTCTTTGCATAAGAAATCTAATATGACTGTTATTCATACTCCCACAAAGGTGAACAATTATAACACATTCTTTAGCCATATCTTTCTTTCTGATAAGACTGTGGCTGGGGAGCCAGAGAAACCTGTTTCTCTCTAGGTATAAAACAAAATGTCCAGAAAAGACTGTCCTCCTTCATTACAGAAAATGCTAGCAAGTATCAGCAACATCATACTATAAGTCTATTGTTATTCCAGTTAGCAAAACTATATAGGTAGTTATACAGGTAAATGCATAAGCAAAGTTAGTTTCTGATCTCTTCCGTTATAAATAGTGTTTACTGCTAGGAAAAATATAGGCTTAATATTTAATCTGGGGAGAGCAAGATACCGAAGTTATACGCATGGCTGAAAACATTGGACCATATACACCTTAATCAACTTCACTGGAGAGATCTCTGAGCAAGAGAACAGAGCACACCTATTCTTTGCAATTGTTTTGCTCTTGTCTGGCACTGAAACTTACGTAGGAATTTCTTCTGTGATGGGGATTTTAAAAAATATTTATTTAGCTTTCTAGTGCCATTCCTATTAATTTCATGGAGATTAAGTGCTCCTTGGCTAAGCTTATGTTATTTATTTTTTCTCTTAAAAGAAAGTTTGTCTTTAGCTAAAACCCAACCAAAATTATACTGTTACAATACTAGAACTAGATTTTTGTCTTAAATCATTATTTTTCCCAAATTACAGCAACAAATTAAAAATGTGTCCCAATTATAGCATACTTAAAACATATTTTAGTAACCAGCTCATCAAAGCTCTGAATCCACATATTGTATAGTTCCATAAGTAAAGAAAAGAAAGCACTTTTAGGGTTCCTTGAATTCAACGCAGAGATAATAATATCATGCAGACCTGATGTTGATCATTGCAATGACATGATGGAGTCCAAAGAACAACTTCTGTAACTAACACCAAAACCACTTAGGGCTTCAGATACAGGTACCTGAAGTTCTGCTCTCCCATTAGATGACATCCAGAGTCAAATTTACAGTCTTAGCAGAGTATTATTTCCCCGTTATTACCTGACTGTTTTAATAGTCACACTTCAGAATTTTCTTCAAATGGAGTCTAAAAGCAGTCACAAAAAATGGATAGCAATGGGAAGATTTAAACAACAAGGTCTAAATGACAAAGACATGCATGGGTTTTTCTTTTCGCTAAACATGACTTTGCCAGTGTAGCAAGATCTGTTGTCTAATGCTAAAGAACACGTGAAGATCCCCCAGATTTCTGAGGAAAAAATGGTAATTAATAATGGGACAGGGCATTAGTTGTTCCTATCAGTTTTTCAGTTGTTTCCATTCTTTTTCTGTTCCACAACCTTTGCCTCTGTTGACTACTGAATGAGGCTTATCAAAGGGACAATCTGATTACAATTGTATCAGAGGAAATCGATAAATAATGTTGAGAAGTGTCACTTTCTGGAAACAAATAATAATATTTCTTTGGGATCTGTTACATAATAGTCTTTGGTACTATAAATTCATTACTTAAAAGTCAATGTAGTTTTTGTTCCCAAGGATAAGCTTTCAAATTTGCTTTAACTATTATTATCAAGGGAAGCTTGAATTACAAACATCAAGAAGTATGGTTTCAATATTTAAAAGATTAGAAAATTCAATTAGACTGGAAACACAAAGTGAATTTCTTATATATGTTTTCCTTCTGCTTGGAAAAGCATTCTGAATTAAAAATCTCCCTTTGCTGTCAATCCCCACAAGTGAATAAATTTACACGTTTAAGTAAGCGTACTATACAGGATTTTACTAAAGAGGGGAAAATTGCAAGAGGAGATAAATTGTGGAATTGTGGATGGATGAAAAGAGAAACAGTGTTATCCCTTCTGCCATCTTAGACTTCCCCTCAAAAAGATTTTTAAAATATACAGTTGTCTTTCTGTGAGGATACTCAACCCTTAAGCAAAGAGTGGGTGATTATGTATGGGAGAGGCATACAGAGGGAAGAGCACTGAGGAGAAGACGAGCAATGTGGGAAGAGGGAGCAGATAAGGAAGGGAAGCATGCAGAAAATTAAGCTAAAGAACGCAGAGTGAAATATGAGTCATAGGCTTAAAAAAGACACCGAAAACTAAAAGATGGGAAATTCTTCTACTACTATTCGTACATACCACATAGGGGTAGTTCTCCAGCATTTGTACAAAGTTAAGGACAGAGCTTCTCCTCTCCAAGTTGTTGAAAGAATAAGCATTTTCATTTCATTTTTTAATACTAACGAAAGAAAGGAATAGAATGGAAAGAGAATTCTGTAAACTTAAACTGCTATCATGAGAAACTTGCGGATCCTAAGTCTCTATTTGGTACAGCCATATGATTGAGATAACCTTTACAAAGGCAATTAAGAGACTTAAGTAAGACAATAGTTGAAGAAAATAATCATGGAGGAAATTCTAGATTCTTCAGTAAAATTTTACCAAATCTTTGTACTCTGCTCCAGGTACTCAATCTGTGCAGCCCCTTTCTGAATTCTGGACTGGATCTCACACATCAGGCTAATTTCACGTGATGACAGCAAGCAGTCCCACACTGGCAAAGGTTGACATACAGTACGGCTAACACAGAAACAACGTGGAGTTTCTTGTCAGTACCAAAGTACATGTTTTTATTTGAAGTCAGTACCTGCTGCTGTGCCAGAGAGCCAGCAGCCAGCTCTGAGCACACTTACTGCAGATTCTTTTTAAGAGTGTCACATCATTAAATCAAAGTTGCTTAGTGGTTGCCAAATTGTACCTCATTAAGCTGAAGGAATTACTAAGTAGCCTCAGAAAAGAAAATAAGCTCAGAGAGAAGTATATGAATAGACAGTATCTGCTGTCTTACTTAAATGGAGTGTGGTACTTCTGCAGTTGTTCCATTTGCTTTGTCTTGGACAACGTTTTCAGGTTTAGAGTATTCAAGAAAGCCTGGGATGCTGTTTTCTTACCTACTGCTGATCCTTCAACAAGCAAGGGCTTGCAACACTGACAACAAGGTAAGATTTTTTCCTAAAACCAAAAAGTGAAGACTGGCTAACTAAACGTGCTACAGGAAACATGTATCCACATGCGAATTGAGTTTTCAATAATCAGTGTGCCTAGGGTAGCCTTTTAATGTACTGTGACCAAAAGATAAGCAATTTCAGGTGCACTATCTAAACCAGCCATATTAATATATTCCCTTAGGGATGTCTGATTAACTTCACTTCCTGATTTATCATTCAGTAAGAATGATACAATTTATTTTTGAAAACCACAAAAAAAGTGGTCCTAATACTGACCCAGATTAGGAACCCCAGGAAGGCAGAGGACACAGACAGCGAGAGGGAGTGAGGAATAAATGAGTCAGTGAAAGTGCACAACATACATCTGCTCTGTGCTGTTCTCTCCTTTTCTTAAACAACCTTCTGGAAAAAAAAGCTGTTTATCTGCTAACACTATACCAAAAAGTATACTATAACATCAATTTATTTTATTGAGTGAACAAGTAGTCACCATTAAGCAGATTTATGGTTTTGAAAATCTTTTTATTGTGTGTCTCTGTGGAATTCTCTCCTCCAGATAAAGCTGCACTTCACCTACGCAAAGAGTATATAAGGGAACTGCTATATAGGAACCATTTGGCACATGCTCTGCTTTTAGATTTGCACAAGTGAAATCACATGAGATGGCACTACAGCTATAATTTAAATCAGCTCTTGGCCTAACTCTGTGTTCTGAAAACAGCCGCAATATACTATAGCGATGGGGAAACGCCACCTGACATTTCAAATGTTAGGATATAAATCTGGGGTATCAGTTTAGTGGGAATCAGTTTCTCTGGACTGTGCCAAAGAGAGTAGAGTGCAATCGCTGGGCTGGTACAACTTTGGGAAAGCCTGGGGTAGAGGCTGCAGTGGAGAGTGCTAGAAAAGAAGGGAGCATAGGAATTCATTTTTGAGAGCCTGTTTACAGATCATGAGAGCAGTTAAGAAGTTAATTTGGCTTCAGTGTGACTTACTTCCAGTGCAGCCAGAAGGAACTGCGTGTTCTTGGCTCTCATATAATTGGCTTTATAATCAGTGGGTTTGGAATAAGATGGTAATTGACCAGATTTAATCACAACACTTTTAAAAGAAAGCACTCTTATTAGACAGGGTCTTGTCTTTAAAGAAGTTTGTCTACAGAAGTGTCTTAATGAAGATCAGATATAATTTTTCCAGTTAGACCAATGTCGGTCTAAATAAACCTGCAAAGAAGATGACCCAAGGAGCAGGCTCTTTGCAACTTTACATAATGAAACTAGGATTTGCAGGAATATTACAGGTCGGTTTGCAGGAAGATGGCTCCATCTACAGACAGAGGCAAATGTAATTATAGCTGCACTGTAGCTCAGGGTGTAGGTTGCAAAGCCAGGTGGCTTCAGCCAGGCGGCTTCAGCCAGGCTCCCTAATCCGCATGAGCTGGTGTCCTACCAGGGATCGGCCACGGCAGGCTTCCCTTGTGCATGTCTAGGGATTTTGGGCTTAAGCATGTGTCCTGATATAGTGTGTCGGCCTGTTTTTACATATCAGATCTGTGCATATCTGTAGCCTCAGAAACAGAACAAGGCAAAGGTGGTCCCGGCTTTATCCAGAACTGAACTATAACCCAAACCTTACAAAAAATGTTTCTCCAGTCCAGTTATGGAATGAATCAAAGGTTTTAAACATACCCATGAACGGACTTTTCATTTCCCTCGTTTCATACCTGAACGTATTTCCTTAACATCTGGGATATTTCAGAAACAGCCAGTCACACTGGATTTATGAACAGTCCGACCAGCCAAACTGTCATAGGAGCAGACAACAGGTGTAATAACTAATTGGGGGAAAATGAAATAATTTAAGACCCTGACACTTGCTAGCCCAGAAATGCAGCAAGCCATCATCTCAGCAAGTAATCTACCGCATGTCAATCTGTGGAGCTCAATTCCTATTTAAGCACGTGAAAAGTCCTTTCTAAATGTATTGGTCATCTGCAGAACCTCTTTATGTCTGATTTCCCAGATGTCTAAATCTTTGTCTGTGCTTGTAGATTGCTGTCTGTCCAAATAAGCCCTGATAACTAACCCTGCTGAGCACCTCCTTTCTGAGAGCTTAGATACCCTTAGCCAAAAGTGAAATGTACATTTCTCACAGGATGCATCTGTTACCTGAGCTTCTCTCCAATACAGCAGATTCTCCAAATATTTCTGCCATGGAAGGTGACATATCACTGTGTTGTCTGAAGCTGTGTGGAGTAGACTTGGCTGAAGTTAAACTGGAAGATTTTGGGGTGTGATGTTTAGTTCTCGTGCTGACAAATTTGTCTTGGACTCAGTGGAAAAGAACTCTACCTGAGACAACACTTCAAACACATCTTAATTGTTTGTCGTTAAGTTCTGACAGAAGCGTCTTCACCAAAGAAAAGATTTCAAAAGCGTTTTACAATCAATTTTGAAATGTTCTTCAATTGCAGTTTTTAAGGGTGAAAAAATAAAAAAAGGCCTTGATAATATTTCTGATCATGAAGTCCTTCTGCAGAGTAACAATCAGTTCCGCCCTCCTGACAGCAAGTGCTCTGTGCCAGGGCTGTTACATATGCTAAATTACTGTTCACTTCTGATTCATTTAGAGTAGTGATCGAGTCAATCATTATAGTGTATCCAAACACATGTCAATGGCAACTGTTGAATCAATGACTCAGCAGAGTCATTATTTCCAGATCTACTGTGAGGTGAACCTGGAAATAATATACTTCTAGTAGTGATGTTATATTTTATATAATGCTTCTACACAAGAGGGTAGACATACTTTCCCAAGGCAGTCAAAACCTGATTATATTTACTTTGAAAATGTCTATACCACCTATATATTTGCATTCAAGCAAATTACTTCAGTAGTAGAAATATTTGCTGAAAGAAATTAATTTAATATGGAAAGTTACTTACAGAGTCATCATTTAAAATAGATAGTTATGAATGTCTACACCGGGAAACTGATTCCAACAGCAATGCTCATACATTTATGGACAGAATACTTGTACATGCGGTCAAAAACCTAGAACATAAACATTCTCAGTAAATGCCTTGCAAGTTTGCTACTAATCAATAAATTTCTGCAATACTTGAATTTTAAACTGAGAAAATCACAAACAGAGCACGAGCAGCTTTGAACACAAAAAAGACAATGCACACAGAATACTGAAGCACTCACCCATTTTCTCAGAAATAATGGTTTTCTGGTCTTCCCATCCATCAATTTTTAGACAATCTATTCTGGATACACAAATTAACACTGTTTTCATTATGCTCTAATGAATTCCACAGTATTAATATCATATTCTAGATTGCCTGGGTAGCACACAGTGATTTTGTACTTACCGGAAAGAGCAGCTGGGAGACTGTCTTCAGTTTATAATGGTAAAGCATTTTGGCAATTGGATGAAACACTGCAGGACCCATGAAAGTGGCCCAACGTTATTGGCTGGTGATAACTTTCTTTTCAGAGATTGATTCTTTTTCATTATATTTCTGGCTGAGTGCAGGTGTACAGAATAATAGCCCATGGCGGTGAACAGGAAGATGAAACTCAATAAAAACTGGGATGAGAAAGAAAATTCATTTTTAGTTTGTGTTAGCCATTGCTACTGTGAGCACAACGACATGCTTTTATAACATAAGAGCAAAGAAAGTCAACGTGTAGTGTTTGTTCGTTAACCCTCTCTCTACTTTATGCAATATGGGAAGTACAATGTTTTCTAATATCTCTATATGTCTTTGTGTGTGTATGAAGTTGTCTGTCTGAAAAGCAACCCAAGAACATTATTTTGCACCACAGAGTACAGATAATTTTGGCAGAGCAGATTTTCTGTAGGCCTGGATATGGATTTGAATTATATTTAAACATGTTGACCTTCCTGGTCACAGATTTTATGATCTGTATCCATGTGGGAGGCAAGAAAAAAAAAAAGATACCGTAAATTTAAAGGCTTCCTAGAATCTCCCCTTTCTTTCTCCCAGTTTTTATAATCAAAGGAAAAAAAAAGAAGAAAAATCTCCCTACCCCCAATATACTGATAGTATACCTGAAAATCCCCCCTTTTATTATCATGTCAATAGACAATAAATGTAATCTTTTAAAAAGCTGAAATAACGTTTGATTTCCTCTCCTGAATGGAATTACGGGATAACCATTTCCATATGGAAGTTATAACAACGAGATTTTTTAAATTCCCTCTTATAATAGTGTATTCATGTAGCTATAGCACACCAATATCATATATTGTGCATGTTAGCTTATTAGTAGAATAAATCACATTTTTTGTATTGCAAACTGAATTATTATACTTCTACCAGCATGCTTTCTTATTCTGCCAAGCAGTTCAATAAGCAAATGTAGCAAAGGTTCATGATTTTTCCACAAGACAAAAAAATTTGCTTTAGTTACTAGTTTTATTATTTCTTTTTGCACATTCCTTTTCCACATATTTAAGTAGTAAGCGGTCTTGTTCAAACTTTATTATTTCTTACAGAATGGAATAATGCTGTATCTAAATTTGGAATAAAACATATGTAACATTGCCAGAGATGCTCTTTTGAGTAAGGACTTCTTTTCCTGTATTTTAGTAAGAATTTCAGCAGAAGAAATTAGTGAGCACAAAAGTTAAGTTTTTAATTACAAATAGCGATGCAAAATCATGAGAATTAGTAGAAATGGCAACATCTCTGTGATTTTACTTTTAACCTCAGTAACCATACTTTCTTTCTGAGGATATATGTAATGATCCAAACTATACTTAGCAATGCAAGAAATCAGCTATATAATACCACTACAGGAGGGTGCAAAACCCAGCAAGCCACTGAAACCAGCTACAGCATACAAATAACACAGAGAGGGTAAATAGGCAACGTGTATTGTGAAAAATACATTTTCATTTGGCTTTAGTTTCATAAGCAAAAAACTGTGATAATAATATACAACTGTTGTGTGCATGTATGCATATACAGACACAGAGATGCACACATGAACGCACTGTTGGTTGTACACTGTTGTCTTTTTTTTTTTTTTTTTTTTGAGAATCCTTCAAATGTATTTTCTTTTTTCTACCTATAGTCACATTTAGATACTTTTGACTGTGCAACCAGGCTGAATAATGACATAGAACTACCTAAACATGCTGGGAGCACTATGCTTCATTTTGAGCCTCAATTTGCACCTGAATCATATCATTATATTCAGCAGTTTCACACAGTGTACAAAAGTTTCCATGTTTAATATTGTGAATGTCATTTAGAAATAAGAAGTAAGCAAGGAGAGTTCAGTAAAAGATAAGGAATTGAAAAAAACAACAACGAAACTCACTTTAAAAAAACCCCTAACTACCTTCATACATTAAATGGGTAACATACTATTACATTTAAAGTTGATGCAAGGGTATACAAAAAGGACAAAAAAATATTCCCATGGCATCTAGTGACAATGGAAGATGAACTCCTGCCTGCGAAAACTCGCTATCGCAGATCTGGATCACTTGGCCTCTTCAAAGTCACAGGGGAGTTGAGTCCATTGATGTGAAATGCAGAATTAGGTAGTGGAGGAACTGCAGGAGAACAAATAGGTCTCACGATGCACCCGCAGGATTTCTGTCCTGTAGTGGATCTCCTCTCAAGTTGCTTTGGGAGGGATTCAAACACCTGGCTCTAGCTACTATCCTACAAGGGAGCAGATCTCCACCAGGTCCTGTGTTGAAGCTGCCAGTAACCATGCAGGCATCTCAGATACCCTACAGCATCTGCGGTGGTGCCAGACACCTATATACAGGCAGCCAAACCCCTGTGATACCAGTAGTGTCCTCCACAGAGCAATTCACGCACCGAGATTATCCTAAATATTTATTGATCACTTGGAAGACAACATTATAACGTTACTGAAGAAGATCTGCAGATGACATAAGGCTTGGCAGACTTACTATGGAGATTGGTAAGCATGGAAATTGTAGGCAAAGACACAGATCAAACAGTCTTTGGGGACAATCATTTAGTTTAACTAAACCAAAAAATGTCAGCAATACATACCTACTGGATGGGTGACTATTTTGGAAAGTAGCGATAAAGAATTTGGGAGTCATAGGAAATAATAAGCAGAAGGTGCTGATTTTGCAGCCAACAATCTCATACTTGGCTCATAAACTTATGTATCTTTTACATACAGAAAAGTCATGTTACTCCTTTAGATACCACTCATGAGTGCTTCTGTTCTCCCATGTTTTCCACACCTCCTTTCCAGGTGAGTCTGAAACACGACCCCCCTCGGGGATGTTACTTCTCACTAGTTACATCCTCCACAGCTACCTGTATCATGACAAATTTCAGCTGTAAGTAACAAAAAGTGCCAGGTACTTTGAGCTGTCACAAATATTTTCATAATGATAAGACTGCTTCTCATTTGCCAAGAAAAACCTGCTCTGCCCTCAGAATATTTAGTAGAAATGGCACTGAAATAAGGTCAACCTAGGCTTGGGGCCAATAGTGGGGGAAAAACCCTCGGACTAGATTAACTTTTAATGCCTCGCGCCCTTCTCTGGAATAGCCCAGGATCCAAACACATCAGCATTTGTAGGTTTCAACATCAATGGCAAGATATCACAAATGTTTCTTACTACACAGAAACTTCAGTTTGCATCTGAGCTGTTCCTAAAGCTCTATGCAGATTTTCCCCTCATTTCTTGTAAATCACCTCCATGAATATGAAATAGGTGGTAGGATTAGAAAGTCATTTCATCAAACTCCTCAGGCTGGAACAGAAGCTCCACTTGTCTGTAAGGTGTAAGGAATAAGCACGCTAATGAACTGGATTTTGCCAATATTTTGTTTGTTAATAGAACCAAACACTGTTCATCTGTATTTCTATTGAAATACTTAACAAAATAATATTGAATGTAAAATTTTGATGGCTAACAAATTTGCTCAATATCATTATCCACCTCCAGAATTTAAGGAATGCACAAAACCTATGTAGAGGAATCTCTGAGAAATTTTATGACTTACCATTATTATTAATATTAATAATCCAAGATTCTTCTCCAGACCTCACCGAGTGAGGTCCATGCCCAGCCACATCCTGAGACTACATACAGGAATTATTTCCTTTCCTGCAACAGGAATGGTCAGCTGAATACTGCTCAAATGCCCGCACTATTTTGTAAGCATGATCTGAATGAGTTTCTCATTGACAATTAAGCAACACAACCATTCTCATTCTGAAACAAGCCCAGAGAAACACATCTAAGCTGCTTTCTTTCATTGATGACTGTATTTTTGGTGGCACGCAGACACAGGTGACAGCACTGTTGTGACCCAGAAGTCTGCTCTGCCTGACAGCACAAAAAGCATTCTCCCGTCTTAACACTGGTACTGTATCTTGCCGTAGTGAGCTGCTATTGACAGGGTTTGAGAATACAAAAGTGCTGATACTGGCAGACAGTCACTGAACAACTATTGAGTGCTCCTTCTGGTGCATGGTTTGGGCAGCAGGGCTGGTGTCGTGGTTTAACCTCAACGGGCAACTAAGCACCACGCAGCCGCTCGCTCACTTACCCCCCGCACGGTGGGATGGGGAGGAGAATCGGGAAAAATAAAAAAAAGTAGAACTCGTGGGTTGAGATAAGAACAGTGTAAAAATTGGAATAAAATAAAATAAAATCAAATAATAGTAATGAAAAGGATGATAACAAAAAAAGAGAGGTAAAACCCAAGAAAGACAAGTGATGCACAATGCAATTGCTCACCACCCGCTGACAGATGCCTGAGCAGCGATTGCCCCCCCGCCCCCATCCAGCTCACCCCAGTTTATATACTGAACATGACATCCTATGGTATGGAATATCCCTTTAGCTAGTTCGGGTCAGCTGTCCTGGCCATGTTCCTGGCCTCCCAGCTTCTTGTGCCCCTCCTTGCTGGCAGAGCATGGGAAACTGAAAAATCCTTGACTTAGGATAAGCACTGCTTAGCAACAACTAAAACATCAGAGTGTTATCAACATTATTCTCACACTAAATCCAAAATACAGCACTATACCAGCTACTAGGAGGAAAATTAACTCTGTCCCAGCCGAAACCAGGACAGCTGGGAAGACCAGAAGGCAGCTGGTGTAGGGACAGCGACAGCCCTTGTGGAGGGGACACAGAGTGGCTCTGGATCCATGAAACCAACAGGCTGACAAAATCACTATTGCGTTGCTATACATTTACGCAAAGAGTTTGTGAGAATCCTTATACTACCGGAGCTACTGGCCACTCTCCTGTCTGGCTCCCCAGCTCTGCTGCACCAGGGGCTGCCAGAACAGCAAATTTCTAAGTTGTACAGGGCATGTGTGATGCTGAATGGCTTTCTATGGCCCATCGTTTCCTTGCTCCTGATGCCAAGAGGATGTGCGATACCTATAGAGGACAGGTCTCTAGAGCAGCTCATAGCCTTGGTCTCTTCCAGGGAACTCATCAACAGGGAATAAAATGGAAGTGAAATTGAACAATTCATTACCTAGTGAGATAATAATATAAATATAGAAGGTAAAAAGTGAGAGATGAAAGACAATTAAGACACCCTGTATAAGGTCTCCACGCACATGCCTTGTGTGTGTACCTATATGTGTGTGCATGGATCTACCCCTATACTGATCCAGAGGATTTGTGGGACATAATCCAAATGAAACAAAGAATTAATGATATAGAAGCAGAGATTAAAATGAAAAAAAAAATTAAAGGAAATTTAGTAAGGGTAACCTACTTTGCTGGGGTAAGACTTGACAATCTCAAGAACAGATCACACTACAGTAAAATCTGACTACAAGAAATATTCTGCAGACCGGATGGGCACTTACACTGAGAAGCTCTTAAAATGAAGAAGTTCTCTGTAGAGTAGGTGTGCTCCCACATTGAGTAATTCTAGGGAAAAAATGATAATAACAGTATCAGAAGGTGAAATTCAAAAATATACACATATCACAGAAAGAGAACAACATATGTCTCTGCAGAGCCATCCCCTTAGGAATATTTCTCATGAGATTGTTTTCCATGTCCTGAGCTTTAAAGAACACTGTGAAAATCTACCCTTTCCCTGAGAAACGGAAAGTCTATGTTACAATACATAGATGATATTTTCTTCGCTACATCCCCACACCCGGCAGGCACGTCCCCCAGGGAGGTGCCAGGATGGGCAGGAGGCTGTTTGCTCCTGCAGACTCCCAATAACGACCACATCCCCTTGACTTCAGAAAACCACTCCTATGCGGGATGTTTCTGAAAGGCATTCCTTCATGGAAGGCGATACAGCCACGCTGACACCCTCCCTTCACTGCTGTCGAGGGGAACGCGGTGCCTCTGCAGGGGTCGGCTTGCTCGTCCCTCCCCTGTGTCAGGTCCCTTCTTCTAGCAAGTTGCAGTATCAGCTCACAGCAATGATACCAAAGGGTTGCTAAAGGAAATCCCTGAATTGCAAAGTCAATTGTTGATATAAATTCATTGCCTAGACAGAGATGATACTTTGGTCTCTTATGTATGGTATTTGCCATGGTATATTTTCAACTGATGCGCTCAACTGGAATTTTGCCCTGAAAGCTATCTCAGCCATCTCTTGTTCACATCTGACAACTCTTATGAGAACAGGTTAATAATTCACAGGAAAAGTTAGGTCAGCCTTTCCTTTGAATGAGTACAAGTAATGTTTAACAAGTCTTGGACAGCTGTGGGAAACACTTAGCTTTCCTAATAATTTTTAAAGACTGAATATTATTTTTTAAAATATTCCTTTAAAGGAAGTCAATCCAAGACTGTTTCCCTTGGTTTTTTCTCCTATAAGTGGGGTGGTCTTTTCAAAGCCATCAAATGGAGTTTCAAGGGAAAGGCTTTTTATGACTCCTTTGATAATAAGGATGCAGTGTTTCATTATAAGAATACAGTGTTTTATTCAAGGACAGGAGGAGTAAAAGCTCTCAAGAGGCTACAGAAAACATGCAATACCTTACCTTCCTCCAACATGTTTGGCAAGTTGGATGCTACAGTCACTGTCATGATTTCCACGTGTATAAACGTGTAGGTTTATAGGGAAATCAGGGAAGAGATACATATCCCTTCTCTCTACTCTCCTTAGCTCTGCAACATAAGGTAACCAACACTGTGGCTCATTATGTACAATATTTTTTAACTGTATTTTTACCACAGTAGTGGTATGTGTATAACATGAGCACAATTACTACATGGAAATGTATCTTTTTACAAGAGAGTACCATATATGCTTTTGTAAAAATATTTTTTGAAATGTTTTTCTACAGTCTTAATACCAGTAGGGCTATATTAGTTCTCTCTCTTGTAATTTCATACTAAATTCATATGTTAGCTACACAGGTAAGTGAGAAAAGTTTGCATTCCTTTTTAAACAAGAGGAAGATGAGCAAATCTCATTAAAAAAAGAACTTTGTAGCAATACACAGTATGTATCCTAGAAAGCCTGGGAATAATATGAAAAACCTCTTGAGACTTGTTACACTTTGGCATCGTGCAACAGACACTAAGGCCCTACTCTACACACTTTTGCTATTGGGCATAGTAGGAATAATGCTACAGGACTGACGGATCTAGATGGAACAAGGTCTTTGGTAAGCGCATTACCTTTTTACAGGTCGGTTTTTTGTTCATTTAATACAGCAGTTACTCAAAGCTTTGTTCATAATATAAAGTGAATTTGCTCCAATTAACAGAATAGGTAAAATGTACCATGATGTACATTCATGAAGTACTTTCATGACGTATGTGTGACCTTCGTGGGAAGTAGCTCTAGCTAAAGGTAGAAGCTATAAATACAGAGAAGGACATTAATTTTTTAAAAAACATTTGAAAGATGTTTGTTTTCTTCTACATGCGATTTAAAAAATTTGCTATTGTCAAACTGCAGTCTGAAAGGATTCCTTGCCTTTTAGGCAGCTCTCAAATCATGTCAGTGGTTAGCATTACAACCTGTTGGAAACATACAGTTGTAGTGTCTGGGTTTTCCTTTTACTAACCTCCTCCAAAAAAGAGTTACTCTTCTAGTGAATAATTAGACACTTATATTTTGAAGCTTTGAGGAGCTCTGCATGCTATTTTCCTACTTCTTGAAAATGAAAGCTACAATCAGAGCACTTAAGCAACTTGAGTGCCAGAGTCTTCCTTGGACATAAAGTCTAAAACATACTGCAGCAAGAGCCTGCTAATCTGCTTGCAAGTTCAGATTAGCTTCTTACTGTTACTTTCAATAAGTGAAAGTCACGGCGCAGGCTCCATAACAATCAGATTTATGCAAGTTTAATAAGCCACATTGCAAGTTATTTCTCAGATTTTTCATGGTCTGGTTATCTTGGAAAGCATGTAGGAAAGAAAACAAAACCTCTCTCAAACCCTGCATTCTTGCAGCAGCACAGAAAACAAAGGCAAAACAGTAATTTCCTCTACTGTGCTGTAGAGAGAAGTCAACGTTTTGCTCAGTGCGATGCTGTGAAAGCTTACATGGTGGAAAACACTTCTTTGTCATATAGAAGCTTGGCATTGTATTAAGAGATAAGCTTTTAATTAAATTGGACTTCCTGAGAAGCTGCTAAAGACTATCTCACTGCTATCCTGCTGATGGGGCCATCAATTGTGGCACTGACAGCAAGTGAGCCTGTAGCTCAGAGCCATGAAGTATTTTGCATTTCCCCAGTATTCATTTCACAATCAAAACATGAATTCACTTATGTTATACTGAAACCTATCGCACCATTCCTGAATGAGACCATACAACTCATGTCAAAAATCAGTAAAGCCATACAGGCACAGTCAGCCCTAGGAGAGCATTCAAGTCAGAAGGGCAGAATTAGACAATGAGCTTGTTTCCTATCATCAGCTTTTTACCTCGTTCATCGTTTAGTGAGTGAATGGAAAATGGGAATGTGCAAGGTATGACCAAGTGTCAAGGAGTTACAGCAGCCCTGGCTAATGACTGTTATTAAAAAAGGACTGTAAAGATCATGGTTAGACAGTAGAAAAGCTTGACGTTGCTTGGGAAGCTGCACTACTGTAAATACTGAGAAGCCTTGAGATTGGAAATCAATGACTAGTGTGCTACAGATCTAAACCTGTGAGAAAACAGATACCAGATACCCAAACAGAAAACAGCTCCGCTGAACCGTTCAGACTGGAGTTTGCAGTTCTCTGCGTTTCTGGTTGTTCTTTTGTTCTTTTTGAGTACTTATTAATTATCCTGCAGCAGCTGAGCATCTCAAGTTTATAAGTATTACTTAAAATATTTTGTCAATGTGCCTTCTTTATTGATATAAAACTATGGGAAATTACATTAAGTGTAGTTAGGAACCATAATAATGCTCATCTAATGTGCAGTATAAGCTGTTTTTCTTCTTAAAGCCTACACACTTCCTTTGTTTCCCTTTGTTTACTGGTTACTGCTATTTGCTGCTTCTGGTTTTATTTTGGATTAAAATTTCTTTAGAGAACAGACATCACTGTCTATATTTGTTTTTACTCTAAGAAAATCAGCAGAACAAAATAAAAAGTTATGTAAATGTGAAAAGTGAAAGGCTTTTTGTGCTTATTTTTTCTTTCTTCTAAAAGAAATTCTTAGCTTTTTAAATACCCAACTCTGGTACTGGCAGATTCAGAAACACATTACTTCCAAGGTGCAAACAGCCCCTACTCCACAATGGAGCCTATAGCTCCCCACTGTGCCATATGAAAGTGGCTGCTTCCAACACAGATTCATAATTACTGCCCTCATGGAAGCTACACAGAGAGACATGGGCCTTATTCCCAGTAAGCTTTTCTAGTGGAAAAAGCCTCAGGAGATGATGATGTAAATATTTTAGTTTTCTTTGCTGCATAGAAACCTTTGATGGTTAAATGCCCCAGTAGGATCAAAGAATGCACAACCCATTATTTTATATTTCTGTATTAATTTCATATTGTTTGCTCCATCTATACTACCTCTTTCCGTGATTGGTGCACAGAAAATGTATTGCCTCTGGTTTTACTCATAATGTTCTAACGCCACTATGGCCTTACTCAATTTGCTCCTTAAATAATCTTTGTAAGACCTGACTGTTGCTCCCCCTGTTACAAAAATTGATATTGTCATACAAATTAGTGTATGACTCACCGTGAACAACGACAGTCTATTGACCGCATAGGTTGCCAGGCGTTCTTAGATAATAGATGGTTTAGATCTCTTCTCACTCCTTTGACTTTAGAGAACCTGGTTGTCATGACACAGGCTGACTTCATAGCAAATGATCTGAAAAAAAGCCAGAAAAAAGAAGTAATATTTCCACTGTTATACAGGAAGCATTCATAGTGCTGAGGTATCCCAAGTCCAGGCCAGTGACTTAATCTCTCATTCGTTCCTTGGCACTAGAAGGTGGCTTAGAAAAGATATAAGGTGAACAAAACACTAAAGTCTTTTGAAAATGGAAATAATTGGACTCAGAGCTAACAAATACAACTTTACCTTCAACCTTTTGCAAAGATCCATGCCAAAAACATATTCTTCTTTTTGAAGATAGTGTGATCACTGAATACACAGCCTTCGGTGTTTTTCTCACCTGAAATATTTACAAGTTGTAAGTGCTGCATACATGAAGACTGCAAATGATGCTTATGCACACTGCATCTTTGTTAGGATTTTTTGTACAAATCAGATGCCATTTTCCTCACTTATAAACTCTCCTGAATTCAAAACTGAGCAGTCATTTTGGAGAAGAACAATACAAGAACAATATAAGCTATGGAAAATACAACGGTGATGTCACCGCACAGTCTCCAGGCAACTGCCATACATGATATGTTTGTAGCTGTTCTAACAGCTTTGTCATATTCCAATGAGTGTATGATAATTACTGCCATCAGTACCACAACTGCACTGAAAATAGAGCAAATGCAATTTTTGTGTGAGTTATTTCTCTGAAGGTGGGAAGAGTTTCATGGATTTAGTCTTTTATTCCTTAAGAACATATTCTATCACTGGGATGAAGGTGAGAAAACTATTTTGAAAAATGAAGTTTAAAATAGTCTGAAGTGCTTGGATTTGGACATGAAATCAAGAGATTGATACTTGTCCTGGTTTCAGCTGGGATAGAGTTAATTTTCTTTCTAGCAGCTGGTATAGTGTTATGGTTTGGGTTCAGTATGAGAAGAATGTTGATAACACACTGATGGTTTCGGTTGTTGCTAAGTAGTGTTTAGACTAAGTCAAGGATTTTTCAGCTTCTCATGCCCAGCCAGCAAGAAGGCTGGAGGGGCACAAGAAGTTGGGAGGGGACACAGCCAGGGCAGCTGACCCAAACTGGCCAAAGGGGTATTCCATACCATGTGACATCATGCCCAGTGTATAAACTGGGGGGAGTTGGCCTAGGGAGAGGGGGGGGGGGGGCAGATCGCTGCTCGGGAACTAACTGGGCATCGGTCAGTGAGCAAATGTGTTGTGCATCACTTGTTTTGTATATTCCAATTCTTTTATTATTACTATTGTCATATTATTATTTTCTTCCTTTCTGTCCAATTAAACAGTCTTTATCTCAACCCATGAGTTTTACTGGTTTTTTTCCCCAATTGTCTCCCCCATCCCACTGGGTGCGAGAGAGTGAGCGAGCAGCTGCGTGGTGCTTAGTTGCTGGCTGGGGTTAAACCACAACAATACTAGAGAAGTATGCCTTTTAAAATAGAGACCTGTATTTAAAGTTCCATATATCTTTAAAAGCAAATAATATTACTGCGAATTTCTGAAAAGTCACAAACAGTACTTCAGGCTTACTAGCAGGTGTTTATTTGATTTTCAAGAGAGATAAATATTCAGGTTTTAGCAACACACAAGTGCTCAAGTGCTCAGTATTTTGAGATTCAGAAAGAGGCAGTGGTTTTAAGCACCTGCTTTAGGATCTCGCTAGCCCAGGTAGGCAATCTCTGTACTACAAAAAGGAACATAAATAGGCTCTGCTAATAATTACAAACTTGACAATAGTTTATTAGAACACATGGCATATTCAATAGTGTAGTTTTACTTTATCATTTTGCTGAAACATGAAATGGTAAAAAGAAAGCATCTTTTTATTGTACTGTCATTAAACAAACACTAGTTGTCTGATCAGCCAATAATTTAGTATTGTGACATTTCTATTAGTTTTAAGCAAGTAAGATTTAAGAAACACCTTATTTCTTTTGTTTGAAAGAGAAATGGTTTGTTCACTTGTGATAAGTGTTCGTGAATAATTTAGAAGCACATGATATGTGCATTCATTTCAGGACTTTTTTTAAAATAGTAGTCCGTGAATATTCTCATACTGGAATCATATCCATTACAGATATTTCTATGTGTCCCCTAACTAGAGTTTAACAAACAATCACTGTCATAGGCTTCCTAAAATATAGAACAGAGAAACTGATTAAATTAAAATGCAAACCTGAATCAGTAAGTATATAGCATGTGGTCATTTCCATCCCTTTTTTCCAGTTCTAGGACTGCAAGAAAAACCTAAGGACAGTATTTGCTTTTTCATAAAGTAATTTGAATTTATCTTCCTCATATGTCTATAACACATTCATATAATTTTTCATAGCCTGTATATCACAGTCATTCTTCTATTAAAACAATACAAAGTTGTTTCCAAATATATTTAAGGCTTTAACTTTTATTGTATTCTTCCTGATTTCCAAACATAATTTTATTTCACAGTACATTACTTTCTATTACACACTTTTGTACTTTATCATTAATACCCTTTCATTATTTCAATAAATGAAACTAAATGTAGAGTTGGCTGTTTGGCTGCATGCTTCAGTAATCCCACCATGCGTCAGACAGCTGTAGGACAATCAAATAAATGACTGCAACACACCATTGTTTTAATTGTATTTATTGATTCAAGGGTGTTTAAATCCTTGGGTTTTTTCTTGAACAATAATATATTTATGTCTATAAATTGATTAATGGATTGCCATCTTTATCATGCAATAACCAAATCTACAGCTGATTAAGTAATGTGTTTCTTGTACAAATTAGCTAAATTATACATGCCAAACACATCACATTCCCCATTTAACAGAAGAAGCTGCTTGCCAGGAAATCTTTTTATCATTAGCTCTTCTCAAGTGTGATACAGCTGTTAATGAAAGAGCAGGACACTTCAAAGAGGCAACACTGCAAACTGCAGCTGAGCATCCTACATGGGCATTGTGTTGTGATATATGTGGTGGCGTTCAGATGCTGTGCAGCGTACATTACATTACACCACACCGGTTAGTGGAGAAGTTTATATTTCCTTTATGTTTACTGAATACATCATCTCTCAACACAATTTGAAATAATGAAAATTTGATTTACAGTGTATTAAAAATATATGCATGCTCAGAGCCAGCTTGTAATGAATTCTTTCACCTGGTCTGACTAATTTCGGCTCCTAAAAGTAGCTTCTCATGGACATGAGCAGAAGATGTGAGAAAAATGATCTCACCACTAGGGCAGTTCATTTTAAGAGCTCAAGAATACTTGCTCTGCCCTCAAGAAGGCAGAGCATGCCATGCTGCTGAGCACATACAGCATCGCTTTCTGCTTTGCAAGTGATTTCTGCTCTTCGGTGATCTCAGCTCCAAGTCAGTGACCTCTATAGACGGTAACCTGTCTGCCGTTACCATGTCTCACCTACCTTTTGGAGAAGCAGAGGCAAACAATTGTTTTCTTCTTGATCATGAGGAAATCAACAAAGTCATTAAAGAGGCCACCCAAGGACAGAGAGTGGGCGATGAGGTTCCTGGATTAATCATCTTATTCAAGGCAGCACTTTAAAATCCAAATTTCCAGGCTGTTGATGACACTTTGTAGTTTTTAAAGCAACCTTTTGGCAGTCTTGAGTAAGCTCTGGTGGGACACCGATTGAAACTTTAAGATTTATGCCTCCAAACCAATGTACTTCTGTCTATAAATCAGTGGATTCCCAGTTTTGTCATGCAATGATTGCATGCATAACCGGTTACTGAACATGTTTCTTGTGCCAAATTGCCCATCCCTCAGAAATGTTTGCTCACCAACACTACAAAGCATGGCATACACCAAAATGTCTAATATATATCCCATAAGGGATATATATATAAAAACATGCCTCTGAAGTTGACTCAAGATTGGTATGCTATACATATATTACTATATACATTTTGGAGAAATGAACACATACACACATATATCTATGGGTTGTTTATATTTAGCTACAAAGCTGCAAGAATAGCGGTGTGGATCTGCATTGTTCCAGAGGGAATACTTTGAAACATTTTCTCTCAAGATGATGTAAGAATATTTAATTCTTATTTAGAAGATCCTCCACATGTTTCTTAGCTGGTGTCATTGTGCATAATAGAAGTGGTTGTGGCTGGAGGGCACTTGGCCAATTCCACTGGTATTACCTGAAGGAGCTCAAAGAGCATGCTAAATCTCATAAAGGGATTTTGCATTAGGCATTGCTCAGAGACAGAGAAATATCTGAAGGGGTTTTTTTAATTATAAAATATTCCTAATAGTTCCACTAGAAATCTGGCCAGGATACAGTAAAAATCTTTACATCTACTGTTCACAAAATAAAGAGGACACCAGATATTTTAGGAAACAAACATGAAAAAATGTTGTTACTGACTGACAAAGTGGTGCAGAAGGAACAAACAGAAAAGGACAGTAGGGTTGAAGAAGAGAGGAGACTGCTCACATCCTAGCAAAAAAGCACCCATTATTTGATGCATTTAAAGGAACAGCTCAAAGGTGGCTTTGAAAGTGTAGCTCAATCTAAAAATAGGGCTACATATTGTACGTTAATCAGCAAAAACATAAGTTGTTCCAGCTTGGCAGCTCATAAGGTATTAATTTGTTACCTATGAGAGACCTGTAGCAGGTAAGTATTTCTGCATAATGTAAAAAGTGAAACACTGGTATCCTAAATTTGCCAAACAGCATACAGTAACTCTTTTTAGCCAGTTTTCATTGTGTATGTCATGCTGTCATATCTCATACACCTCATACTTATTGACATAGAAAGACAGATTTTGGGGAACCTATCTTAAAGTTTTTAGAATTGTGTCATCATGAGTTAGCAGCTACACTGCACATTCCTATTATTTCACCTATATTATTAAGCAGCTCTAGCGCTAATATGCCAGTAACACTGGAAGTGGAAGTATTCAGTAAATTATAGGTTGTTTCGGTTGTACTGAAATTACTTTCGACACAGTAAACAAACCAAACATCAAAAGAATTTTCATAAGGATGTTCATTTAGAAAATGTGAATGAAAAGGGGAATTAAGACTAGATACTATGGCTATAAAAAGCATAGTAGAGTCCCATCCCTGAAAATAAAGACAAGTGCACAAGCAGGATACTCTTTCAGATAGCAGTCATACTACTGAGGGAGAAAGTGTTATCTGAGGAAAGCCTGGGAGAACAGCATTTTTTATAAGGCTGTTAGTGAGGCTGCATCTCAGTCATATGTGAGCGGTGATATATGAGGAACTCTGCTGAGCAAGGCAGTAGGTTAAAATAAACTATGCATTCAGGAAACACTTCTGCCTTAGCCTTCACTGTCGTTCACGTCAGTATTACAGCAGGTTAGAATTTGCAGTTGTTGCGAGTTGTTGTGTTTGTGTAAGAGGGCCTCCCAAATAACACCCTTCATTGGCATATGGAAAGAAAATATGATGCAATTCTTAGCCACAGTGTGTAGTTCTGACTATGCCACTAAGGGGGAACTCGGAGCTTACTCTTGCAGCTGTACAGTTTGCCAAATGCACTACAGTACATTCTTACAGGCTGTAAGGTTTTATCAGTTTAGAAAGTTAAAGGGAATTTGAACTTGAATAACTGTAAACTTATTTTAGGCACTGAACAGACTTGGCTAGTCAAGTCAAACAAAATCACAGGACGTTAACTTGAGCATTTCCTTCATTCACAAAATGTAATTCTTTGAGCAGCTCCCTCTTGCAACAACAAAAAAGCCAGGGATGGGATGATTACCAATACTTAAAGCCTAGGGAGAGCTTTTAGGAGAATATAGATGTTTCTTTGAAAAATAATTGTTTCAAAATCTAGATTTTGTAACACTTGAAAGATGAGTCTTTATCTGAGACATCATTGCTTCCATAAGTCCTGCCTATCACTGAAGCAATAATTGCTGAATTTCAGGGAAAGGGGCAACTCTGTTTTCCAAAGTCAATTCAAGACAGTTTAATATATACGATTTCCAGGTTTGATTCTCAGAAGATCTCTTTGAAATCTTTCCCTATCTGTTCTTTGAGCCAAATGACGCTGATCTGGGTGCACAAAGCAATAGTTAAGCAATTAGTGAATGCGGTTACTCCAGCGATGGGCAATACTCAGTGACTGATAGGAGAAGAGATAAAGCACAAAATCAGTCTCTGTGTGTCTAAGGTCATTGCATTCCCACTATCCCTTAGATGTTTTATAACACAACATAAAAAGGAAAGAATACCCACTAATGATACTTAATTGGCTGTTCAGTACATACATCAAGTGCCTTTTCTCATTTTCTAGCTAAATTTTCACTGGCTTTTTTGAATGGTTGAATCACATAGAAACTGCTTCTTTTTCATTTCTTCCTATTAAACTTCTAGACTTTGATGTATTTTGTCTTTGAAACTGCTTTATTGGGGTTTTTTTTTTGGGGTGGGGGGTTGGTTTGGGTTGGGTTTTTTGAAGTCCAAACGCCTAATAACCAAATCAATATTTTTCAGTGAAACTACATGAAAAGAGCAAGTATAATTGCAGTGCAATTTTATGCAAACAGCAAATTAAATAAACTTACTAGTGATTCCAGCTGTTGATCTTAAGACATATATATTTAAAATTTGATTGTGGGTAACAAGATCCTGGAAGGTTCCAATTAGTTTCTTCCATCGTAATTCTTCTTAAGGGACTATGCATCATTATTATGTCTGTGAAAGGAAGAATATAATAGTAATCCTATAGAAAATCATCTTTCTTTCACTATCAAAAAGCAAGAATTAGTAAAATACACAGCTGATGTATTTTTACCTATATTCAGCACAGAGGCACGTAGTTGCACCAGCAGTAAGTTTGTCTCAGTGACTTGTAAACTTTTAAAATTCTTCTGTCTCCATGCACCATTCATATACAACTAATTCTTCATGGACAAACAGCTAGGTCTTGCAGCAGTGTTCCTTCCCATTTGTTTTAAAAGGTGGTAATTTGCATTTATTCAAATATTTCCTGACTTTCTCTCTAAAAATATTCCAGGTAAGTGTCACGTACATCCCCCACAACCATGTTTCTACCTGCCTCTGTAGAGCACACTACAGAGTTTTGGCAGTCGTGGTGGGTTGATGCTGGCCAGCAGCTAAGCACCCATACCACTGCTGACTTCTCCCCAGGCCACCACCCCGGTGGGGCAGGGAAGAGAATAGGAAGAGCAAAAACCCAAGAAAACTCATAGGTCAAGATAAAAGACAGTTTAGTAAGTGAAAGAAATGGAAAAAAGTGATGTGAAGGCCAGCAGTTACCACCTCACACAAGCAGACTGATGCCCAGCCAGTTCCTGAGCACCAGCAACACCTCCCAGTTGTACTGCTGAGCGTGGTGTGATCCGGTATGGAATATCCCTTGGGTCAGTTCAGGATAGCTGTCCCGGCAGCGTCCCATCCCAATTTCTTGCCCAACCCAGCCTCCACGCTGGAGGGGACAGAGTGAGACAAAAAGAAATCCTCGATGCTGTGCAAACACTATTCAGCAGTAGCCAAAACATTGGCATGTTACCAGCACTGTTTTACACAAATCTGAAACACGGGCTGCTATGAAGAAAGTTAACTTCATCCCAGTCAGACCCAGCACAGCAATGCATCTGAAGAACATGGCCTATTGTATTTGTTTTTCCTGAAACTATTACACCTACTTTATGTCCTATTTTAAATACCACAATGTATTCTGAAAGGATTTTTTTTTTCTCCCTACAGGCTCACTCTAAACTCGAAAATACGAATTGTATTTATACATCAACACAGCATGAAAAAGGCTCTTAAAAAGTTATGAGCCAATGCTCAATTGCTGACTATAGGTTTTACGCTGCACTCCAAAGAACAATTACTAGATATCTCCTATCCAGTCCAGAGAAAAAAAAAAAAACATACCAAACTTCAAACTTTCCAGAGCTCCTGAATATTTGTTTCCAATAGGAAGAACGTTAGATCAAAACAAAGTTAACAGCAACAGTGTATTTTTGCATTACACAGTGTGACATACAGAATATTAAAATACTTTCTGCCTTTGAATCAGCTGAAGCTGGTACACTTTGTTTTTAATTAAACATACTATAGCATTCTGCTCCTGGTAGCGTTAAATAATCTTTACCATAACCTACTCCTGACTGTAAACTGAATACAAATATGTTCCCTGCTAGGCACTAAAACAGCATGGATTTTTCATAATACTTTTCCAAGGAGATACACAAGGTCCTTTATGCAAGGATAGACAAGAGAAAAGCAGATAGCGTTGAACTTTGAATTCCCAAAGCAGCAATATGCACCCTGAGAGGGCGGTGGCTGCCTGAAGGGCCCCTCCACGCCTGCCCCATGGGACGTGAGCTCTTGGGGTACGGGTCCTAGACCAGCATGAGGGAGTGAATGTGCCAGACATTTCTGACTTGCGTGTGATGGGAACGGTCTGACTGCTCTGCAGCCCGAGTCAGAGTCCAGTCAATACTCACAGCATCTTTACTTTTGATACAAGAAATACTACCAATATTTTGCTTCTACATTTCATTTGTTAGATTAAGTCTATAGTTTGGAAGACAGATGGTGTTTACCACCGTTTGGGGGTTTTTGGGGTTGGTTTGTTTTTTGTGTTTTTTTTTTTTTTTTTTCAAGAAATACTTTATGTTCAGACTGTGCTTTACTTATCTATTTTGAATGGCAGATGCCAGATAAAGAGGAATGTCATGTTTAGTTTCCCAAGTGATCACTACAATTATATAGAAACATTTAAATTAAATAGCTTGGCAAACACAGGCAGCATCTACCTATTTCACTTAGCCAGTTTAAAACCTACAGCAGGAGTAGCATCCAGCATTATCATCAGGTCAGGTCTCTAGTAAAAAGGAAGGAAAATGACGAGAGTAGGCTAATGTGATACCCCAGCCTGCTCTTCCTATTTCTTCTCATTCTTCCTTTGAATGGGATAGCTTTGTTCTGACTGATTCTTTTGGAGATTTTAGCGTTTCTGCACCTTCTTTGAAACAAGAGTGAATTCAGCCCAACAATAAAATAGACACAGAAAAGAAAAGGTCGAATTGCAAGGCACATAGATTTAATTTAGATTTTAATTTAGATAAAATACTGATTATTTTCTCAGACATGGGGCTTCATGATCCTCAATCTGGAGCAAAATGCAAGAACAATTATGGAGGTCCTAAACAAACAAATTCCACAGATTTCCAGAGAGGTCTTACAAACTTCTCGGTGGTGTTATTCTCTCTTTCATGTCAATGTTGTTAAAAACAACCCTGCTGACAAGGAAATGTGCTATGAATGAACAGAAGGATCTCTGCTTTGTCACACATAAGAGGTGCCCTCCAGGCACTCCTGATTATAGAGGGGTATAGTGCAGGGATCACAGAGTTTCTCAGTAATAATCACAACAAAAATATAAAATACTCATCATAACAAAAATATGAAATACTAATCATACAAAAATATGAAATACTCATCACATCTTTCACTTCCTCAATAGTTCACAAGAATTTTGTTTGGAGCTTGCTGCCACTTAGTTAAACGCTCGGGACAGTTCACAGATTCTAATCATTAATTCTCACGGTAACCAAAATCCCAATTTATCTGTCTCATGAGAGAGAAAACGGCTCTACTTTTGCACCACAAAGGGACGTGGACAGTAAAGTTTCTCAAGCTCCTGGAGCCTCTAGAAGAGCTAGTCCCCAATACATAGCTAGAGGAAAAGGTGAATAGATAAAGTTTCCTCCTCCCCAGTGGCCTTAGAGCACCTTTGCACAGAGCTATTCATCTGAGGGGGTCACAGAAACAGCGTAAAGTGAATACTGCAATACAGATACAGGTGTGCCACATCCTTTCCCTCAGTAAGATAAGAAACATAAGGAGCCACATTAATGCATAAAAAGCTCAAGCACTGTACCACTAACTTTGGCATCCTTTCCTAATCCCAGCTGCCCCAAACCATGCAAAAGTCCTTTATACTCCCAGAAGGCTGGTTAGAATTTCAGTAACCTCCAGCAGCTGTGCATTGGTTACCCAATATCTTAACAGCACCTCGTTATTCCCTCCTGTACCCTCCATGCCCTGAATAACATCCTCCACCTGCCCTGAAGCCTAGCAGTCCTTTTAAACCGCTCCACCCCCTGAAAAGGTTTAAAGAAATCACAACAGGGATAACTGGAAACAAGTACATGCTACTCTTAAGAACAACGCAAAGAAACATCCCTGAAAAACACAGATTACAGAAACAATGAGAACAGAAATCACCATGACCTCTTGGAGTCCACTGCAAACAATGTACCAAAGAGGGAAGAAGACAGGCAACAACACAGTCCTCACCCATAGCTCTTGCTACCCAAGGAATCCATAACATTGTTTTACATTGCATCAAGGCTGAACGTGTCCTTTATACTTCCAGAGAGGCTTTGCTGCCTTTAAAGCTATTGCCTCAGATGAGACAATGAACAAAACTCCACTTCCAACAGCTAAGCAAGTTAAATATTTTTATAAATTGTTTACAGAGATTTCAAGAACATTTACTGTTTGTCTGGGAATGTTTCTTTTTTTTCCAGATTGACTCGCCACATACAGGATTTTTTTGTGTTTGTATATATGACTGCAGACAAATATTTCAGAGTCAACAGCATTGTACCAATAGTAGGTGAATAAATATTGTCACCGAATGACTGATACATAATATATTTTTTAAGGTTTGGTTTCTTCATTAATCGATTACAGTATCATAACTGAAAAAGCTAAACCACACCGTGAGAAATTAACAGTATTTTTAAATGGATTCTAATAATCTCAGCCTCATGTAGCACCCTGCTTCTAAGCTATTCCATGAAGCCACCTGGAAAACAGGAGATGGCAAAAACCAGAGCGTGCTGAAACCTGCTTTTGAGTTCAGTATAGACACAAATATTGGTGACAAAATACAAAATTGAGTGAAAGGAATTTGAATCTATGAGTTGGAATAACTTAACTGAATATGTTGCTGTACTGATACTGCTGGTGCAATCACAAGAGCTGGACGGCTTTATCATGGTTGTAAGAAGAGGTAAAATCTTTTACTGAAGCGATTGGTCAAGGTGAAAAAGACGGAACTTTAGCACAAAAAAATTTTAATCTGAAGTAGAAGCCATAAAACAAATACAAGGTTGAGAACAAAACTAAGTTAACTACGTGAAACAATTAAGTAAATCAAAGTGTGCTGCTGCATCTTGACATCTCATACACTTAGTTGTTATTTTTGGCAAGCATGATACAAATGTTGTAGCTTAGACCTTTTAAATTAACATCTGAACCCATTTATATTCATTAATCAGCTGCTTCTACTTTTAATTGTTTTTTGAATAAGATATCATTTTAAAATTTGTTTTATGACATTCACTGTAGAAAATTAACAAAACTGCCATTTATGAGTGACAATAACTACTAAACTTATGTAAGATTATAAAGGTACAAGCACACAGCCATTTAGCTGCATGATAGTACCCATATAATCTTTTGAAAGCCAGCATTGGAATATGCAGAATAGACTTATGGTTTTTTTTCCAAACATGAAAAAGAAAGACATTGGGGGAAAAAAAAAATATTTTGATGATTGAACTCTGTAAAATGCAAACAGATAGAGGGAGTCACCTGAAATGACAGCTGTTTATGCAGCATCTGAGGCACTTTCTGTTTAGCTACTGATAGCTGACATTTCAAGTTAAGCAGTCAGTAGCTAGGATTTCCCTCTATTCTTTGGGGAAATACCCTAACTTTCACATTTACACAAATGTGAAGCCTTCTGTACATTAATCAAAGTGTGTGGTTTCAGTGGGGTGAGCAGTGGCTTGTATGTGAATGGGGTCGGTCTCTGGCTCTTCTGTATCCTTTCCCAAATACATGGAAAGTACCATAAACAATGCCAAAAATTGAGTGGTTTTAAACTTAAGCCTTGGCAAATGTTCTGAACCATTGTATTTAAGATAGATGAATAAAGAACTGATCAAGACTATGATTTATTTTCCTAGAAATAGGCATAGAAATAGTCATACATTAAAATAAAGAATAAGTAAATATCTAACAGCCTTGCCACCGCCTACTTGAATTTGGGCTTCATTTAATAGCTTATGCTATTTGCAAAACACAAATGTACACAGAAGAATGTATAGCATTTATAGTGAAGTTAAAATGAGTGCTTCATATTAGGACTTGAAGAGGGAGAAGAAAATATTTTTATATCTTGAAATATAAGTATATGTATTGAAATACTACATGCATATATTGAAATACTACTGTAGCAGACAAGGTAGATAACAGTATGAGAAGGAAGCTTCTGGTCTCTTATATTTGTCTTTTATGGTACTGTATATCTCACTGTTGGCTTATTTCTGGATTGACAGCTACAGACAAAGAATTGTAAATATACTTGGCATGAGTTCTTAAGAAAGTCTTATCCTGAAAATATGAACCTAAATCTAAAATAGTAGGTAGATCACAATGTAATTCTTTCCAATTAAAAGCGCTAAATCTCACTTAGACATTTAATCTTCTGGAATAATCAAGTCTCTTCATAAATGATTGAAGCCATGTGAAGGAAATACTGATGTAAACACTTACTGCAGTGTTGGAGGCACATTGTTCATTGCAAGGTCGATGTTGTGTTGTTCTGAGCTCTTACAGTTCCTACTGAGGTCAGAGGGAATTGAGGTACCTCAGGGGATTAAGGATCCAGTACCGTGGTCCAGTTCTCAGCAGACCTGAAATGCAAAGTCGAGATCCTGCCTGTTTCTGCCTGGATCTGAACTTTCTTCAGGTTACAGTGTCTGACTTTCGTGCTTCACACAGTGGCTACCACAGAGAAAGGCTGAACCATGACGTTTGGATCAGATCAGAAACTGCCCCAAAGGTGAGCAGCGGTGCAGAAGTGGTATGTCCGTCTGAGACCATCTCCTGTTTCAGGGCATTCAGGACTGTAAAAACAGTTCCTGCTGAGCAGAGTAAAAAAGGGCGAGATAAAGATGTACGAAACAGCTGACGCAAAAATCGTACTCGAGTAGTACAAAAATGAGTCAGTGGTGGGGCTTGCAGCGCCAAACTGAAAATGTGGTTTCACCTGTACGTACAGCACCCTGTGCATGGCTTCCAGAAGTGGCATCTAAACCAGACCAACACCAGAGAAACTGCAGCCATCTAAACAGAGAGTAGGGAATGAGTAGTGCCACAAGTCTGAGCCCCAGCTACAGCTGCTGTTACAACACAGCAATAAGTTTTCCCCATGAGCCAGGCTTGGAGGCCCCTTTGCAGAGAGGCCTTGGATCTCCATCATGCCATAGTAACAATGCTGCAGAAATGGGATTTTAAAATAACAACAATGAAAAAAAAGGCAGATTACATTCCTGACTCTCAGAGGATTCTTGCTGGGAATTATCCAAACTGCCTATACCATATTAAAAGGAAAGGAGCACCGAGATTGTCCCGCTCAGCCAACAGAGCAATTCAGTGAATTGGCATGCACAGAAGAACTTCATCATGAAAATCTAACTCTTCCGGTGATGACTGTTTCAGACCCAGAGCGTAACTCAGAGAAACAAATTCAAGCAAATACCACTTCTGGAAATACGGCTTAGGCGTCCTCCAGTCAATGTGCTGGAGTTACACAGCTCATTCACAGGCTCTGCAGATTCCCACTCATCCCCAGAAAGCGTGGGCACGCAGACAAGGTTGTGAATCACTTATGATGAGTGCCCTTCTCTGAGGCACTCCTTAGTCTTGAGTTTTCCCCCTTTTTGATAAAATAATTTAATATTAGCATATGCAAGGGGGGGGGGGGGGGACACACGACACCACCCAAAACAAAAAAACAAAACCACAAACCAACAACCTCTTTCTTTTTGCCAGTTTTTGTCTTTGAGAAATACCGCTTTGAGTTAAAAAAATCTTTGTTCTTCTTCTTAAGCTGAAGATTTGGCATATATGTTCAAGAAAGGTGACTGAAAGAACAAAAATGAAAGATCAGCAATCCTATTCACTGTTCACTTTACACCACTCTCAGCTGAAGAAAGTTATTATCACCCTGGTAATACGCGAGATTAGTGTTAGGAAACATTTTAGGGTTGTAACCTCAATTCAGCTAGACCAAAGTTTTTTAAAGCAAAGAGTGTATTTTCAAAGAATTTGTGGGAAGCAAGTTCATTCTATAAAATGAAAATGAATCCTCACATTTCCATTAAGTTAGAGGTAATATACATCACATTTCTATCAGGTTTTAGCATTCTTTTGTAAGTAAGTAAATATCTTCTGCCTATGGGTTTATATAAAACAATGTTTGCTCATAAAGGGTAGGTGTTTACCTTATCCTACTTATGAAGCGAAGTAGAAAAAAATTGCCCTGAAGATGTCTCTGAAGCTCCTCATGATGTCTAGCCTGGGGTTTTGCAATCTGTTCTCCTGTTTAATATTTCAGTAAATATCACTTTGTTTCACCTAAAGCAAGACAAATTCCAGTCTCCACTGCAATTGATGGTTGCCAGGGGGTGCGTACAAAACATCAGGTGTGAGAGAGTGCTAAATCATGAGCCTATGGAATTAATGTCAACATCTAACTTCTTAGCAGATGGAAAATGCTGCAATAAGGCTCCATACACTGCCTCCTCTCTTCAAGGTTCAGTCTGTTAATGGGACAATATGCTACTGAAGTACTTCCAGATCAAGTAGGTACAGCTATAACTGTGTCATCTTCACCGTTAGTCTCCCCCATTTCATGCCCAATGTTTCGTGTTGGATTTCTACAGCACACAAACCCTTTCTGACCATCTACATGCTTCTGAGAGACAGAACACTAGAAAGTACTGTCATAAATATTACCCTAATTTAACACCACCAAAAGCTGTGACAAACTGCAAGAACTTTATTGATTTCAATGCTAACCTGCACAAGCACAGGGTCTAGCATATTGACTTCTGTGATGACCAAGTATTTCTAATTTCTCCCAGGAGCACTCTAATTTCTAGGACCTGCTCTGTTGGAACTGATCTTCTTAATTCTGATCAATGCCCTGTGATATTTTTAGTTCCCAACTCACTTCTTCAATAACTCCTAAAATATGCGTGTGAATGATAACCTAAGACTGATTTCTAGGAATAGTTGTTGTCCTGGTTTCAGCTGGGCTAGAGTTAATTGTCTTCCTAGTAGCTGGTACGGTGCTATGTTTTGAGTTCAGTATGTGAAGAATGTTGATAACACCGATGTTTTCAGTTGTTGCTAAGTAGTGTTTAGTCTAAAGTCAAGGATTTTTCAGCTTCTCGTGCCCAGCCAGCAAGAAAGGTGGAGGGGTGCAAGAAGTTGGCACAGGACAGAGCCAGGGCACCTGACCCAAACTGGCCAATGGGGTATTCCATACCATGTGACGTCACATCTAGTGTATAAACTGGGGGGACTGGGGGCGGGGGATCGCCGCTCGGGGACTAGCTGGGTGTCAGTCGGCAGGTGGTGAGCAGTTGCACTGCGCATCATTTGTACATTCCAATCCTTTTATTATTACTGTTGTCATTTTATTAGTGTTATCATTATAATTATTAGTTTCTTCTGTTCTGTTCTATTAAACCATTCTTATCTCAACCCATGAGTTTTACTTCTTTTCCCGATTTTCTCCCCCATCCCACTGGGTGGGGGGAGGGAGTGAGCGAGTGGCTGCGTGGTGCTTAGCTGCTGGCTGGGGTTAAACCACGACAGTTGTGTATGTATGTCAGATACATATATTCTAAAACCAGTTCCAATAAGTCAAATTTGATCAATGTGTGCTCATGAAAGCTACACACTATAATTGGGACAAACTCTCAAATACAAGACAAAATTCTCACATTTTTACTTTAAGTGGGATAAACTTTTCTGAGTCTCTCCAACATTCAAAGCAGATCGGGTATGACAATTTCTTTTATTTTACTATTACAAAGTATATTGTCAACCAGAGATTTCTGATCAGATTTGTATCAGACTTTGTCCAAATCTTGAAGAAAGAGCTTGGAACCAGAGTTTTTCTCCAGAGATATTTTTAATTGACCTCTCACTTTTTAACAATTTTATAATTACCATTTATATAGAAATACAGGTAAAAGGACAGACAGCTTATTTCTGGAGGCTTCTTAATATTCACAAGCCTCTTCCTTAGTCTGTTGATAGCCTGGGATCTGTAAATCTGGCTCTTTCTACACTAAATTGTTCAAAGTCAGTTAAAGCTTTCATTCTCATATAGAATTAACTCCCTGCAAAGGAGGAAGTTCTTCCACTGGTTGCACTCCAAACCTCATTACGGGAAAAAGGGAACATACCATAAACACGGAGCCAAGAACTTGCTGTTTGCCCGATTCATTGGCCAAAGCAAAAATACAACAAAGCAAATACAACAAGCAGTAATTATCAGTCCAGTTACAATACCATCAACACCTCACACCCTAATTGGTAAAGAAAAACCTCATTAATGACAACGTAAATCATTAAACGAGAAAACCTACTAATAGCCACCACTTTTGCCTGGTGTCCCGCTCACCCTCCAGGTGCCCTCCTGGCCCCAAGGTTGACACCATGAGCCTTCCTCCAGGAGGATGTGTGTGGGAGGGTTGCAGCAAACTACCACCTCCCTGAGGGCATCTCCAGATGGACGCAGCGTTGTGGTCGGTCCCTGCCTCCTCACTCGCACGTTTCTGTGTATGTTTCCTCCTCCCAGTGCCTGGGGGAAGTCTGCGACCCATACCAGCAACCTTCCAGCCCCTGGGCACCCACCAGGCTGCTGCTGCTGCCTGAGGGGCAGCCCGCGGGGATCAGGGTCCCCCCCCATACACAGCACTGGTGGAGCCAGTGCCTGCAGGAGAGGACACGGTCACGTACCATGTCAAGACCCTGCCATTGTTTTAGGCAAAGCCTGTGGCTTTTTGCTAGCAACGGCAACAAATCTTATTTGCTGGGCAACACTGTTCACTATGAAAGTCTCCTTTATTCCCTTTATTGGTCCACTTTTCTGTTCGTTTAATTTGGTTTCCTTGATACTCTACTTTCTTGCAAACCGGTTGTGCTGTATCTGCTTTGCATTCCTTTCACTGTTACCAGTCACATTACCACCCTGAATTCCACCAACTACCTAGGTCTTCATGGACTACTGAAAACATTTAAACCAAATAACCATGACCTTCAGAGATCCTCCAGTAACTGGGCAATGATAGCTTTCTTTTATGTGCCAAAGCAGGAGAAGGGAGGTGGGAAGGCGTGCTTTGTTCAGAGGGACAGCATGGGTGAGCTGCTGGGGACCTGCATGGACTGGACAAGGGACAGTGGAGCTATTTATTCCTCTGCCAGGCTTAGTTCTCTTCATTTCCACCATACTGCAAGTGTATACGTTTACCCTGGGATGAATAAATTATCTGACTCACAGTATATTACAATTGAAAGGGGAGTATCTAATTGCTGGAAAGCAGATGGCCTTACCCTTTTGAGTATGCCTGACAAGAACAAAAAAAAGTTACTGGCCTGCAGCCATATTCCCATAGGCTGCGATCTTGTCAGATTCCATCAGCCAGGGAAATTTGGATATGATGACTGGTCAGTAACGGAATTTTTCAAGGCCAAAAAAAAACCCAAGAAACCCAACACCCACTTTTTATTTTTTGTACCAGTTTAGCCACATCTGCATACCATGAAAAGAAAGAAAAATTCTCACCCTGCCAGTCTTTCTTGCTCATGATACCAGTTTATCCACAACTGTGTCACTTAGCTCTATTACTTCAACCTTCCTTCTTTCCTCTTATTAGAATTAAAATATTTGCAATAATTTTTATTGATAAGTAATTCATTGGAAACATAAGAAACCAGCAGAGCCTGTTAATGAGAAACTGGGCTAAAGATAAAGTGTCAAAATACGCAAAGTGTTCTAGTAGGTTTCTCAGGGTTATATTGATATATTAACTTCTTTGAAAACCAACATCTCCAAACAAATAGCTTTAGAATATGCTAGTCTTTTTATAGTTATGTTAAATCTTGGCAATGACATTGTATAGTATATCAAATGGTCAAATATTACAGAGGTGAATGATGGCAAATCAAATAATTGAATTTGTAATGGGGAACATAAATGGCTTAAAGTTATAACCACAAAAAACTGTTGAAACAGAAAAAGCTGACATAATCTTTTTACAAGAAATTCACTTAAGAGAACAAGATGCTATCAGCATAGGAACACCTTGGATAGGAGGGAGTCAGCAAAATAGCTTTGCACAAAACAAGAAAGTTCTTTCAAAATACTCGGTAATTTATATAACATCTGACAGAAAGTAGATTTTCTGACTGTTAAATATATTCAGAAAGAACAGTCTGGTTTTAGTTAACATATATGGACCTAATTCAAATAAAGCCTCATTCACAGTACAGGTTACTATTTAACAGCATGACAAATGTTCCCATGGAATACACAGCTTATGACCGACCTTCCTGGTCAGTCTACATACAAGTCTGCACATAATGTGAGAGTCCAAAATAATGGGAAAAAACTAAATATTCTTTGGATGAGTTTCTGGCAGAGTTCTGATCTCCAGAAGAGGCAAGCACACTGATACACAGTCAACGTTTTTTTTTTGTTGGCATTAAGTCTTAGAAACTGATTAATTCCTACGTTTAAGAGCTTCATGCCCCACTCAGCGAGCTCTTGCAATCTGTGACTGGGAGCTTTGCTTCCTCCTTTCTTTGCCCTCCCCTGCATACCTCTGTGAAGTCCCTACCTTTGGTGAAAATGTCCCTTTCCTCCACATAGTACAGGAGATGTCAGCACAGCTAGAGGCTCCATTATCCCGTACGCCTCGTCCCCTCCTCTCTGTTGCACAGGTAATTCAGGGATACTATCGGTTTGGTATATTAGCACAGCATTAGTGGTCTACAGGCTTCTCCCAGGGCCTAGGGTATGATTAAAGGCATGGAAGAGGGGGAGAGACAGAAATCCTTGCCAGTGCTCTTCAAGCGAAGGAGTTGTTAATGCTCCTGACTCCTTGAAATTAATCTGACAGGAAGAACTGGAAATAGCCGAGACAGATCTATCCTTGTGCAGTCTCAGGAAACACAGGAGCACACCGTAGCCTTCGCTGTCAAGCACGGTTTATTTAAACAGGACCACTTGTGTGAAGCAACACTCCTTCAAACTAATAATACTGCTGAAGTGAAATATTCCCCTCCTGGGAAAAAATATTCTACATTAATAGCGGCAGCAAAATGAAGCCCCAAAATCATTCCAGGAGGTACATTATCTCCAGCATAATCTCTGTGACATTTCAGCCCTGATTAAGAAGTCTCCGGAGAGGTGTTCAGAGATTCCCCCAGGTCACGGACCGAGGGCGCAGCTCTGCCGGAGCCAACCCAGCCGCGGCACCAAAACCTCCTCCTGGCTGCTGTGAGCTGCTGCCCCTGCACCCGGCACGTCCCCTGCCCTGCGTCAGGTTGTTCTGGTGCCCGTGCTTGGCAGAAAGCTGCCCCAGCACAGTAATAACGAGAAGTGACTCATTTTGTGCTGGTTTAGTATTCTGAAACGGGACATGCCTGTGCAGCCAGAGGTGCAGATTCTGAGGATGGGCCAGAAAACTGCAAGACAAGGAGGGAAAACCAAACCAAAACAAAAAAAAAAACACAAACAAAAGAGAGAAAAAAAGTTTTCTTGTCCAGCATCTGCTTTCCCATACAACACTGTATTTTTCCCTCTGTATTATTTTCCTGAAGTATAATCACATACTACACAAGGAAATTATGTAGAAAATCTGCAAGGTGAATAATATGTTATACTATGGTGTGCATAATACCGTGAAATTTTGGGGAAGTAAAGCTCAATATATATGCATAAATTTCCATTTAACACTTAAAATGTCCTTGGTCATCCGACCAATAGAATTAATGTTTTTGTATGCTCCTCCTTGTCACATTAAAGAGATTTTTTTTTGTCTCTTCCTATTTAAACCACATTAGTTCATACAGAGAATAAAAAGAATTAGACATCCCTAGAGTAAACTGTCCTTTTCTTATTTTCTGAAGTCAACTCACCTAAATAACTTTGCACAAAGCCTGGTAAGTAGAAGTTTTCTGGTCCTGGCATTCGCTGATAGTTTTTGCTAAGTAACATTAGATTCTAGTATGGTGTCCTGATAATATGTCAGGAGCGATGACATTAATGGGCTACAATGCCCTTCAAATTCATTTTATAAATATTTTTAATAGCACTGAGGCAATTCTGCTGAGCCTTGGCTAATAAAATATTTCATTATTTCAGGATGTTACTGGTATTTTATTAGCTGGCCGAGTAAGCAACTTCAGGTTTAAAAAATGTTGATCAGGAGCACTTTCAGCTAGTATTATCTTTTTCATGTCCATCCAACATAGTGACTGCTCTTTAAAGGGTAGAGGCCCTGCCAGAGCCTTTTAAGCACTGTATCTTGAATTCCAGCAAGTGCTACACCCACATTTTAAGCATCCTTAGGGGGCTGAGTCAGCAGCTCAGGCAGTACAAAATCCATCTTCCTTGCTTTCATGAATGTATTTTCTTGGGCCTCTTTCCTCACCTTGCACATCGGGAGTGGTGCCAGATGCCCCTCTGAACAGTCAAATTAGGTGATCTATGCTCCTCTACAAGAGGTGAACCCTTGCCAGACAAAAATACCGACACCAAGACAGTAGTCGTGTCTTTGAGGAAAATACAATAAAATTCAGAGGAAGAATCAAGCTTTAAGAGCTGTTTTTTCTTAGTTTTCAACAAGATGCATGTCATAGGGTTTAGCTTAATTAAAAAGACTCCAGATACTCAAAATTAAGATGGCAATTTGATGTGGACGCACAGTGTTATTTCTACCCCTTTGAGTCAAGTATTTGACATCCACCCAAGATCACACCGAACAACCACTTACACCATTTACATACAAGCATGCAATCAGTGCAAACTCTACAGAAGAGAGCTCAAGGCATAGATTTATCTCCTCTGTAAATTCTGTGCAGGGAAGATCTATCACAGCCTTGCCCACAAGGAGATAACCACTGTATTTGAACACATCTAGCAATGTGAATACAAACATGCAGGTTATCAGTCTAGCACACCATTGCCTGATTTCAGGTTTTAAGTCACCATGGATGCTGACAGAGGCTCCTAATAAGCTGTTTATACTAAGCATAAACAAATTATTTGGGAAGAAAATTATAGTCTGTAAATTCCAGCTAGGGTTCAGACAAATAACTAACATTCCCGAAAATCAAATTTTACTTTGAGGAATGATTAGTTATGTTTGCTAATATTGTGGTTGTAAAAATCATCACAGCATTCCAATCATTCACACCCATATAATAGCTACTGCAGATTTAAAAGTTCATTTTTGAGTTCTAAGAATTGCAAGATGGTAAATATTATAAAAATGTATTTATAAATACTCACTTAAATAAAAGCAATGCATCCACTTCAGTGGAATTTCTAAACTGTTTTATTCATTTCCTATGAGTAATCAGGTTAGCAAAATTTGTTTTGTGATGAACTTGACAGAAAGAAATCACGTCACGTGAATACCCATATAAAAAAAATACTAGCTATAAAAGTAATCAATCTTTAAAGTCCTTTGTGGATTTAAGAGTCATCCTACTTGGGAAAGCTAATAGTACAACATTTTTGCAGGGTGAAAATGTAACAAATGGTTCCTGAAAAGCTAAAAAGTGAAACATGTTCTTAAGCTTTAATTGAAGGGATTTTTTAATTACAAAGTGGTTTGGTTTTTGTTTTGGTTTGTTTTTTTTTTAATTCTTCTTGTGCAGGAATGATTATCTGAACACTATCACACCTTTACCTAAAGCTTCTTTAAATTTACTGCTTATTCAGGGATGGATCTCATCAATGTGTACCTATACCTGAAGGGAGGGTGTACCAAAGACAGAGCCAGGTTCTTTTCAGTGGTGCCCAGTGACAGAACCAGAGGCAATGGGCACAAACTGAAACACAGGAGGCTCCCTCAGAAGGTAAGGAAACATTTTTTTTGCTGTGAGGGCAACTGAGCACTAGGAGAGGTTACCCAGGGAGGTTGTAGAGTCTGCACCTTTGGAGATATTCAGGGCCTTGGGAAACCTGCTCTGGGTGGCCCTACTTGAGCAGGGGGGACCAAATAACCTCCAGACGTCCTTTCCAACCTCAACCATTCTGTCATTCATTGTTAATTATTTTAAAGCAACTGTGTTGCTTAAGAACACACAGAGAGTAAGAGAAAAAGTGATTTACTTCTGCTCTGGGTCTAAAGGTGCACTATGAGGTCAACTTCCAAAGGGCTACTCTCTTCATCTGGGAGTTAGCATCACTACACCTACCCATATGTCAACTCATGCTAACATACTGGCCTTTGCTTAGCACATATGGAGCGGGGAGTTAAGTCTGTGCCAGGTGAGCAGTTGGCACAGATTTGCTTTTGGTTAGGTCCTTTCTGAATTAAGGACTGAAAGGGTCATTTTGCTGGTGTGAATCACAATTGTGCTCTAGTATGCTCCTGAATCGACATAACTTTCCACATTTCTGTATCACTTTGCCAATATGAGATTCATACTTAAATGGTATAATAAATCTACACCTAATAGCCTTGCAATTACAGAAGGGAGAAATGTTCTTCTAACACTGAAATATTATTATTATTATCTTCATAGCTTTCTAGGCATATGTATACTCTATTCACTAGTAAAATTCTGTACCTTCTAGCAGGAGATGAACAGCTGCTCCACACATACAATTCTTTTAGAAAAAGGAACTAAAGAATAACATATGCAGTCATGACTACTAAGGTAAGTCCAAACATAAGACTGTAAGCCTCTACAGTTAACTAGACTTGTCCAGGATGCAGAAAGATATACTTCAAAGGCTTCAATCCAGCAAATTGAGTCAATCAACAGATTCTTGCAGTAGTCCATTGTAATAATGGATGCTCAGTAGAAGAGATTTCAGCATCAGAGTTTCAAGCAGCAGAACATGAACACATTGTTGCCCCAAAGGTTTTAAGGAACAACATCTATGGAACAAAGTGGTAATTTAAATTTGAATTTAGAAGCATATTAGAAAGGCTGATTTCTTAGTCGTTAAAAATGGAAGCATAATAAGATGTGTTTCTGCCAGCAAAACCTTAGTAACAAAGAAGAAAGATATCTCCATTATAAGTTTCAGTAGTGAGCCATGAAAATGAAAGGTTCAGTGAAATATTCCTAGGTCAAGGCTGTACATTACTTTCTGAGGACAAAGCATGATGCTGAAATCCTGCGCGTCAGTTGATCATTCAGAGTAAAGGATTTAATAGATGAACTCTGATCCAGTGCCACACCTTTCAGAAGACGACGACTGACCTTGTTGCACTGCAATTTCATTTCATCATCAATGCTAGCCATGCCATTTAGTAAGCCCGATAACAACATAAGGACTTACAATGATACAGCATTTTTAAGCATACACTAATACCAGAGACCCAACACATTCATTTTAATAAATGAATTAAAGCATATGAAGAAAATTATTTTAACTCATTTGTTGAAATGTAACTTTCGGCCAAGATGCTGACAGTTCTCTAAAATGGGAAATGAGTTACCTAAATCCATATGTGGAGTATCCTAAACTAGCAACCTTTCGTTTTACCTATGTTTAAGCTCATCGAGGACTTAGGGTACCCATCACCTCAGAAAATCTTGTCACATTTTTGTGCTTGATTTCCATGACTATCTTTGGAAAAATGAGACTGAAAACCAGCTTTGAATATTATAAAATATGGGACAAATAAACAAGAAATATTACATTGCTACACACATAATTCACTGATTATTTTAATTGTTTTATATTCCTAGTCTCTGCATAAAATAAACAAAGAGGCCAAAATCCCTAAAACAAGTTTATTAACTTAAAATATAAAGAATAAAACAGGGTGGTTTTACAGATAAAATGATTAAAAAATGGAAAAGCAGTAAAGTCCTTGTAAATCTGTTACACTGATTTAATAGAAAAGAATTTGAATCAAGGAATAAGGTGCAGAAGGAAATTCTTTACAATAATTTAGAGTATCAAATTAGAATAAAATATTAGCTTTATAAAAAAAACTTCTTAGATATTAAATAAGAAAACACCATATCCACTCACTTACACGTACCTTGCAATTGTGATGAAGGGCAGCTTACCTTGATGGATTGAAGTAACCTCCTTCCTCTCCCAAAAGCCTCAGTAACAAGGATTACCTCTACCTTCATAAGGAACAAGCCCCACGCATGTCAATAAACCCTTGCTACGCAGAGTTTTCAAGTCACGGAGGGGGACTGGGGCTCAGCAGACATCGTGGCAGTGCAAAGACAGGGAGAGGGAGAGTCACCAGGGCCACTGGCAAGGTAGTACGTGGGCCCCTGGGGCAGCTGAAGGGACAATCCCCAGGGTCCAAACCAGACAGAGCAAGGGGAGCCCAGCCACAAGTGAGGAGGCATTAAAAGAGTGGAGACAGCTGGTGCTTATTCTTGGTAATCAGCTCCAGCAAGTTGGACTGAATCACTTCCAGCCCAGCTTTGTTAAGAGGATGTCAACAGGAACGACTGCAAGGAGACAACTTTCTGAATTTAACATGAAGTCTTATTCTGGTTTTCCTTTTTTTTTCTTTTTATTTTAAAGTGATGCAAACAAGCACTTAATGAAATTTAGTTTCAAAAAGGACTTAACCCCCATTGAAACGAGTGGTAATCAGCACCTGACTCTTACTCTGCCTTGGCATTTTGTTTGCAATCCATGTGCAAAAATGCCTTCAAAAATCTGGTCCTAAATGAATAAACATAACGTTCTGTTGTTTTAACTATATGCCATTCTGCTTCCCTTAAAGCTACTCTGGAGCAAACTTTCTCTGTTTTCCTTGAGGAGCTCAAACCTTCTGGATTCCCCAAACACAGAGAACACAAAAGTCCTCCTGAGCCCCGCGCAGCCTAAATCCACACTGAAACTCTCCGTACAACCCTAGCCTGTGAACAATAAAAATCAAGCAAGAAGAAGGAAGAATGGTTCTGTGGTTGAGGTGTTTGGGAAGAAAAATAAACAAAAGGAACTCTCAAGGTATACATTTGTGTCCTTACAGAGGAATACCTCGCCTCAGGAGAAGACAGTTATTCTGGAGACAGAAACAACCCATTTTCATCTTATCCTTGAGCAAGTTACTTTATGCTCTGTCAGAACAGGCACATTGTGCAGATGGGACCAAGACTGGTCACAGAGCTATCTGCTGCCTCTCTCTCCTACTTCATGTGGTAGACTCACAGGAGTCTGCCATCTCTAGATATCTCTATCAGATTGCTCTGCATATTATATCTCTTTGCTTTCCTTGTCCCTAAACTAGTTATACTCTTTTATATTTGAGTATAATTTCTTTTGTAAGCTTACTAGTTTTACCAAACCAGCTGTAACATTTCATATCATCTAGGAAAGCTGCTTGATTCAGACTCTCTTACCACATCGTGCTTAAGATTATTTGGAATAAAGGTCTTGTTTCATATTCACTTTATTTTCAATTAAGCAAAACTATAGGTAGAGAGTTAGAAGTGAACTACCTTCCAACTCAGTCCACAATAAATTGAAAAAAAAAATATTTCCCAAACTTCTTAACAAAATTATGTCACTCCTTGTTACGGATGTACTAGGATAACGGATGTTACTAAGTACTAGGATATGGCCTTAGATACAAGAATATGGCTTGGGTTGTCATTTGATATGCACTAAAACAGAATATACCTAAATATGTGTTCTGGAGTCTTGGGTATTTGTTCTTAGATTACTTTGCGATCAGCTCGGTGTTTTTGATGCAAATGAGTTTGCACCAACATTTACCCTTTCCAGCCTTAAAAAAACCAGCAGGACTCATGAGAACAGAAACAAAAACTTTGCAAATGTTAAAGGAATAAAGCATCTGTCAGAGACTTTTAACATGCTTGAGAAGAACGTATCCCACTGGACATCACCATTTTGTTGTTGGAAAAGAATAATTATTATTAATTCTTCTTCTAAGACATTTCATAGATTGTAGACACACTTATTCTTTTAGTAGAGAAGAACTAAGACCTGTTCCAATATACAGTTAAATATCATATAATTTAACAAGAGGTGAAGCCATGTCAACCCAGATTATATTGTCTTTATCCATTTACAGACAACTTCCTCTAAGTAGACATTTCTCTCCTTCGCATGAGAGCAGAAATCAAATTCCTTTCATCCGCTACTTCCTATTATTCTCCTCAACACCCTGACTTGTGATCTCTGTGATCCACACCAGTGGGCGGTACAGAGCTAGAGAAGGTGGGAGGGATTCAATAGTGCACCCATTTCAGACTCCACAGAACATTCCTTGAAAAGACAACATTGCATAGATTTACCTGTTGGTGCAATAGGCCCTTCTCCTCTTGGACCAGATTTCTGGATAAGAGTATTTTCAGCTCAAAAGAATATTTGTGGGGGAAAAAAAAAAAAAATCTTGAAATATTTTAAACCTGTTATTTAGAGGCAGATAAAAGATTTAAAAGATGTGAAATTGTATGCAAAATGAATTTTTAATTAAGTCACAGACAGAAGAACTGCAGATGCTAAAAGATGAATTTTAACTGCTAGAATAGCCAGGGTAAAATCCAGATATTCAGCTCTAGACTCTTGAAGCTACCATACACTATAACTCCAGCCCTGACAAAGTCCTGGCAAGCTACCACCTAGAATGAGGAATGACCGAGGAAACTGGGGCTGTGTATTAGTGCAGAAGGAAAAAGAAAGAGTGGGGACATGTGACAGGAATGAAGGCAAGAATCGAGTATCTACTTATGATGGAGAGAGTCAACATAGTGACCACAAGAGCACAGCAAACTATAAAAATGAATTATGCTGACATCTGCAAGAATTCTCCAGTCCTTTATAGACATAAATTGAAGTTTCCTGAAATACTAATGGGAAAGTACTAGAAGTGAAAGGAGAGGCAAGCTGGATTTTTTTTTTTAATCTTTTTTTTTTTTTAGACTATCACTATTAATCATCTGTGGAGCGGTTGATTATTTTCTATTTCATAAATACTATAAACATCACTGGCAGACCAAAAAAAGTTTAGCCAAAACCAAGGGAGAAGAAAACTCTGGCTTACCTCTGTCAAGGGAGCACATTATAATACAGTAGGTTTGCTTTTGCACAGGTTTCGCAAATTGTGAAGTCTGACAGCAAGTTTCCTTAGACTGTGATGGCCAAGAGACTTTTGAATGCATTGGCCAGCAACCCAAAGTGACCCTTGTTTTTAGTATGAGTGAAAAAGAAAATGAATTATAAATACCTTAGTTCTTGTTAACCCATCCACAAAATTAGCTGAAGTTTTTCGTTCCTTTCCTGTCTGTCAGGAGGCTGGAACCTGAAATGTTTTGTCCTTTTGGGCCAGACAGGAATATTGCATAAGATATGACATCTCTGACTGTTTTATGGAAGAGGCCAGCTCTATGCCCATCAACTTACTCACCAGAAACCAGCTGGACTGGAGAGGAAACAGGACAGTTAAGGCTTTGCCTGGAGCATGTACCCAAGGTGACAGTGACGTGTGGAGCATCCCCCAGTGGTGGCCAGGTTTGGGTCCGCTTGCAGCACTGCATCCCTGACACCCATCCACAGGACACAGCTGTGCAATACTGAATCCAATTGACACCTCGGTACTCCCTGGTTGAGAGATTTATTTGAGAATTATACATCTGAAGCGAGCAGCACTATACTTTCATTAGCAGGTGAGCTTCTGACATTTCCTGAAATGCAAAGGACAAAATACAGGGTAAATGTACTGGGGTTTAGAGAAAATCCAGTGTGAGATACAGCTGAATTGTTAGTCAGCTACATCTCCTTTGCATTCTACTTTTCCAAGATAAACAAATACTGTTAATGTAGCCACCACAAAAACTTGAAATTTGGTTTTCATTCTCAGATCTTGGAGAACTACCATTATTATTATTACCATGATAACAACACTGGTCAAAGACTTTAGTAACTGTGGCCTGATTTTGCCCACAGTGTTACAGACCATAAAAGAAAGGGCCAGAATCATGAAAATTACTTCATGCACATCAGTAGACCTGTAAATACCGCTCCTAATGGCACATGTACAGGAAGGTTGTAAGAGGCAAGATTAAGTGACAGTACAGCAAGCATAGTGGAGAAAAAGGAGACAGTTACAAGAAGGGCAGGACACACTTTTTCTTGGTAAGCTCTGATTTTAATTAATTCACATGAACAAGAAATATTAATTATTAACAGGTCAGTTGCCATATCATAGTCTTTTTATATCTTCCATGGAAGTTGTGTCCCAAATGATACTTTAAACATGATTTAAAGACTAAGTAACACTTTTGGAAATCTAGTTGGAGAAATTTTCTTTTAAGTTGCTTTAGAATTGCTAAATCTGTCCATTTGCGTATGCCAAAAGTCACCAAAGCTTCACTTCATAACACTGGGTGGAACAGGTATTTGAAGGCCATCCAGGAACTAGAGCCATGGAGTAAGGGCTCAGTAATCAGCACACAATCAGGGGGTTCAGACTTCATTGCCTTTTAATTAGTGAGAGAACAGGTTTGTGAATAGATGTTCCTGGGAAGCAGGAGAAATGGCAGGAACCCATGGAATGAATCTGTTCATCTATAGTTTAAAAAGTGTGAACAACTCATTTATTTCAGGGGCTGTGTCAAACTGTTACTATTCCTTTTCTTTATACATTCAAACTATACATACATATATTTTGCGGGGGGTGGGGGGAATGGAAAGCAAATATATTTTACATGCATAATTCATAATAAAGTCCTAATTCTGCAAACATTTATGCATGTAAGTAGTGCACACTGTTGGACTGGGACTAGAGTTGGCTAAAATATTTGAATGTATTTTAAATACAATTTGGGATGAAGAGAGTACTGGGAAACATAAAGGTCTGAAAGCTTCTATTTCAAAGAGAAGAACAGGATTTTTCATAATATTTTAACCAAAATTGTTATCAAGACATCTATCAAAGTAGTTACTGACTTTTACTTTTCCTGATAGTAATTACATGTGTGATTAAGCTTACTGAAATTACAGTTAATTTTGGATCTTACCATATTTCAAAAGGGATTCAGAACTATCACTAAGTTTTTGTGCTTCAGAAGTTCTAGAGGGAGTAATTCATGTAACCAAAATGCATGTAATTTACAAGTTTTCAAGATAAGAATCAAAAATTGAAATCAGTGGGAAAAAAGACCACTGTGATACAAAGGTACAAAACTGAAAACCTGTATTTCCTTCTTGCAGAGGAAACCCCTTTTTATAGTGTTGAGAGTATCACTGATGAAAATGTCACTCTTAATTCTGACATGATTATCTTGCACATTGTGAAAAAGTTGGTCAACGTGGGTTGAAGCAGCAGCTTGTGATCATACTAAAAGTACTGCAAAGTTAAAATATTGCATTAATCCATCAAATTATCACCAGTGCTGCTAGAACATTTGTGGAAAATAGTAATATCTGATTTCAGGTAAAATGCAACTAAACATTTTTGACAATTGTGTTTAGGAGCTCTGAAGTTGCAAAGAGCTCAGTTCACTTTTTGAGAATGATGACATTTTAATGCTCATCTGAAATTCCCCTAATGAACAAAGAAGAAGGTTGGTTTCACACCAAGTCTCTGGTGATAACTCAGCTGAAACTACTGGTGCTGACTCTTCTGACTGGAGAAAATCAGGATCACTCCCAGAGGCCAAATCTGCCTAGAACTAGCACAGAGGGTTGGCATTTGGCACCTGCGCTTATTGTGAAGTGTCAGAACTGTACGGCACATGCTGATAGTGGCCATCTGCTACGTACATCGATATCCCAGTGAAGGTCGGTGTGGGGGACAGCCCTGGTTTTCAGCCCTGTGATTTGAGTGACAGAACTAGATTCATCTTCCGTGCCTCTCCAGAGCGTGAGAAGTTTTTATGCTGTGAAATTGGATGTAATTTCTGTTCACTTCCTCTTCTGCTCTGTGTGTGGAGACATCTTGGTATGTGCTGGTCTGTTTGCATTAAACAAGAAAAACAGTATTTTGAGTATGCATTGAGAATAAAAATTCTCTATACTGTTAAACTCATATTTAGTGCTTTGCTTGGTATCGGTCACATCAGTGTGGAATGAAAAGTTCCTAATATAAGCAGCCTATCATATGTTTTTTTCCAATCATGCAGGGGTATTTTGAACCTTTGTAATTATTAGTCTTGTTTTCCCATTCAGGCCCCTCACATATCTTTATGCTTAACAGCATTGAACGCTATGATGAAGAAGAACCACTTTTAAATTTGTTTTCTGCTTTATAATTTCTATCATTCTACCCTTCCAGTAAAAATATTGATTCTTTCAATCTTTTTCTTAAGAAAATGAAAGGATCAAGGAAAATACGTTTCCTTTTATTATTTAAAAGTACTATTTTTGCTTCATCCTACATTTTAGGACTTTAAATACAACCTATAAAGAAATGAGGTAGAGTGAAGTAACAAGTAGCAATCTCTAATTCTAGATATCGTACAAACTCTCAGTATGACTTTATAATTTTACTGTTTTCCCATCTGTGATAGAGGATCAATATTGGGTTCCTAGTGTTGGACTTCTAACGTTCGATATCCTGTCATGTGCAAAAGGGGGCACACCAAATGTATGAAGCCAAGAATTCATTGCTTGTACAATTTGTGTTTAAAGCAGCTAATAGTCCTAACTGGAAAGAAAAGCCTCATTAATAATCTAACTGAAATCATTATATGAGAAAATCTGCTCATAGCATACCACTTTTGCCTGGTGTCACACTCACCCCCAGGTGCCCTCCTGGCCCCAAGGTTGACAGCATCAGCCTTCCTCCAGGGTGGGTGGCAGGGCTTTGCAGCAAACTGCCACTGTCCCAAGGGCATCTCCAGATGGGTGCGTCTGTTGTGGCGGGTCCCTGCCTCGTCATTCTTGGGCTTTCTTGGGTTTATCTGCCCAGAAATACTGCCAGGCATGTGTGGATTACGTATTTAAAATAAAAATAAAAATTGCCCATGTGAAACGGAAGACAAGCTGAGCACTGGAGCAGAGAAAATTAAAGATATTTCTCTCAAATGAAATAAATAAATAAACCATACTTTGCCAAGAAACCTAGAGGTCTTTGGGACGCTGTGATAGAGCTACCCCAAGGAGTCATGGGTTTGTCCTCATCTCTATATTAAAGTTAAAAGCAAGCTTTCAGACTCTGACTTTGTATTTACCCTTCCAGCTATTTCATTCTCCTGATTCTCTTAATAACATTGAACAGCTATGGCTGGATTCAAATTTAGGAATAACCACCTATAGACTTCATATTCACAGGAGCAGAAAAAGATTTCAGTATTTTTGTGGGGCTCATAAGTCACATCCTCTCCAGAACAGAGGATCAAAGCATGCCTTTACCTTGAATAACAAAAATCATGTCACCTGTAATAAAGGACTTTTCCTGTGAGTTTTCTCCTTACAAAAATGAAAGAAAAAGTATCTTACACTTTGCAAGACTTACAAAGTAATGATAACCCCATGGCATATTATCAGATAGTCATCAGAAGTGTTCCCACAGTGTTAGCACTGGATTAAAATGGATTTCTAACAGATTCTTCAATTTAACAGGTCAGCTTAATTTAGTAGAATAAGTGTTTCATGGCTTCCAGTATCCTTGTAGGAACTTTCTACTTTCGTTAATTGCTGCATTAATTGCTGAATGGAAAAGACTCATTCTTAAATAGGCTCTTTTGCATTATCAAAAATATTCATTAACATTAATTTTCATAGCAAGTGAATTTCAAAAGTTCCATTTCTGAGAAATGAAATTTTAAATTCCCATGTCTATTTGCTACTGGTGTTCCTGGGGGCATCGATCCAGGAGGGAAATTGAAAAAAGAGATACCATTGACTTACATTATCAATCTAACTGAGCAGCATAGAATGCATACTGAATTTCAAGTGCTACGTGTTTTTTTAATCTGGAAAATGAAATAACCTAGTAGGCTAAAGGTATTCTAGAAGTGATTCTAGAGAAAACTGTTCAACTTTTGGATGTTTCCTTGTTCATTAACAAATGATTGCTTTCCCCTAAAGCATGAATGCAACTTTCAGCTTATCTACAACCACAAACCATTCTTTTTTGTTAATTTTAGCAGAGATACTATTTTAATTCTATTTTGAGCTAAGAATTTACTATTCCTAAGAAAGTAAGAGGAACAGCACTTCGTGTGATCAAAAGTTAATCTAGTTGGTGTCTTGTCATTGACAGTTGTTACTGGTGGCTACCTAGGGAAGAATATGAGGACAAGACAAGGGCAATACAGCCACCAAATATTCTCCTATCCCCTGAAAAGCTACAGTCCACGGGACTTCCCTGAGACACTTGAAAGTACTTCGATTGTTTTTAATGACCCTCAACTGGGTTTTTCCCTTCATGAAATTGTCAGGTTGGTTTCAAACCTATGTTGGCTCTTAATGTTCACAGCATTCTGAGCAAAAACTTCTACAGCTTAATTGCTCATTATGTGAAGAATCAGGTCCTTGTATTGAACATGTTCTCTGCTAGTTTCTTTTGATGAATTCTAGTCGTATCTCCTAAAGCTATGCAAAATATTCACATAAATTAAGACTTAACGAGCCATATTTCTCTCTAATATTTTAGTGAAGGTGGATGACTGCTGCTTTCTCAACTAGGAAAAAAAAAGAAAAGTGTTTGCCTTATCTACCAGAGGAATAACTTGTAAATATTAAACAAAAGGAAAACTGGCATGTCTCTAGATTTTCAAGTTCTCAAACACTTTTACCAGAAGTACTAAATATTATGTGTATACACATAGAATATATATAAAAGTCATCATCGTTCATGTATAACTATGACAACAACTTTACACAAATTTCATTTCATAACATTACACAGGGCTCTGCTATTTTGTCCTCTGTGCCTCTGAGTCTACAGGGAGATTCACGAACGTTTGGCTTCATAAAAGCTACATGCTAAATCATGCCTTTAAAAATAATCTTATATTGGAAAGAAAACATGTCACAAAAATTAGGAGGAAAATGGTGACAAAATCCCCACAGGAACTTGTGATACATTTTTATTTTGCTGTAAAAAAGATAAACGTTTTTTAATGAAATATTCAGGATAAAACGTCAAAATAAATGCCAGTGAAAAGCAGACTACTATGGGTAGTTATAGAAAGGCACATTTAAGATGTCCTAATGCTTTATTCTCCAAATATGATCATGGCTTTCATAGCAATCGCTGTTTGAATAGTGATTTTTATATTCATTGGCTAAGCATATGTAATTTCCATCTTGTTTTGAACGTATTCCTCACCCACCACACCGTATAAATTTGCTCAGTGCTTCTGCTGGAAATCGTCTTTAGTCATTTCTGTATCTAGAACAACCAGATGTAAGTCTTCAGATTCCAAGATTTCTCTCGTGCATTGGCTCTGAGCACTTTTTTTTACAGTAACTCTCTGTCCTAAATACCAGCTGCATCTGTCTAACTCAGTTCCTTCTGTAAAAGGCAGCAATCAAAATCAGACACATCACAAAGGTAATTGCAGGACTTTGGCCAAAATTTTGTCTGGTGAGTGAGGAAGAGGTTTTAATTTTTTTTCTCCAAAAGTATCCAATCATGTATGTCCTCCCACCCCCGCTTTTCCCCCCTTCTAATTCTACTGTAACTATTTAGAAGTACATTCAGTACAATTTTGACCTAAATGTAAATGTTTCAGATTTGGGGGACAATGTTCAAATTTGTCCTGCTTAAATTTAGTCTCATCTGTATGGTCTCCTATTAAACACCACATGCCTGAATTAATTTTCCTTCATTTAATCTTTATCTCAATAATTTCCTTCTCTCTTAAACAAAAGTTTTCTTTTTAATTTCTATGTTGAAAATATGTTTTGCAAAAGCTCTAAGGGACTGTAAAGAAACAATAAATAATGGAGTTGAAAGTTCAAACCTAACTGAAAATGGGAATCTTGATGTTGAGAGAGGGACATTAGACCAGACAGAGAAGAGCTCAAGGAAACAATTCTTGGGAAGGCCTTCCTGGTGCATTAGAAGAAGCTGTGCTCGAGAATAGGCTTTGTGTAAAAATGCTAGATTTTGATAGCTAATACATCCCTGATTCACTATAAAAAATGGAGAAAGGAATCTGAAATACTTTACTTCTTCACCAAACAAAACTAACCACTCCCCCCACCCAAATACTCAGATAAACTAAAAACTTTCCCCAGTCCAGTTGGTTTAAAAAAAAACAACACAAAAACTTATGGCTGTAATTTGGTTGATGCAGCCATTTTTTGATTTTCTCTCAAAACCACTACTGGCCAGTTTCTCATTCCAGACCCATTTTTGTGGTGCTGCTTCTCTATGTCATTGTCATGACACAGCACTGGCCATCATCTTGTAGCAATGGATGCAAGGAATCTGACAGCTTCAGTCAGATTCATATCAAAATCAGACAAATACAGAATTACCAGCAATACATTCACTACTTCTAGTGCCATCAGCTTGACTATTTTCCAGTTTTGTTTGTATAGTTTCTATTAAAAGTTGGTGTTAGAGAAAAAAAAAGCTTGAAACCAATCACAAAATAGTTAAAAACAGAATATTTGAAAGTAAAGTTTTCCTATACAATAATGCATAGATGGATGTAGTTGGAAAATTGCTTTCTCTTCCTCTTTTTCTTCTTTCTATATTTTCTAATCTATTTCAAGCAACATTTTAATAAAGTTCCCCTCTCATTTTTTTCCTCCATTTTTAATTTTCACTTTTAGCAACTTGAAAATAATTTAACACTGATAAACAATTAACTTTCAGTTTTCTTTTAATCTCATCAAACACAATTCTTTCAAACATATACATTGTCTTGATCCTTTACTTAATTTAAAAAAAAAAGCATGTTTTGTTGTATTTTACTTTTTTTCACTACAATTTCAAATCTTGGTGAAACAGATTGCAGACAATTGGATTAAGCTAAACAGATGTTTAAATTGGACACATATGCCTAAAGTGTTTAAGGTATCTCTCGTTGAAGTTATACAGATGCCTAAGAGATTTCATGGATCATGGTTTAATGATAGTTTCTCTCACTCTCAGTGAAGTCAGTAATAACGCTAAATGACAAGGTCAACAGGCACTGTTAATATCCACTGCCCCACTTTCTTTTTTCATCTTTTCCCCTTTTTTGGAATGACCTGCTGTACAACGTCTCCTGCTCATTCTCTCCAAGAGTGCAGATATAATTACTTATGCATACAAACAATTAGAAACCCATGCTACCCTTCTGCCTCATTAGCCAGAAATCTGAGGGGGAAATGCCACCACTAATATGGCTTTAAAACTCACTTGGTCTGATTTTTGTCAAGTTTTAATCCTATTACTTCAAGTGATTATTAATTAGCATTGTATGTAGCAATAAGTCTAGCATTAATAAATAAAATGCAGCTGTGTGTGACCCTCTGAAACACATCAACTCTCCTAAATTATGTTCTCTGTTATTATGTATGTTATTAACTTTGATTTTTCTTGTTAAACCATTCATCATAATTTATTTTATACTACCACCATGCTGCCAATCATCAGGAAATGAGTGCTTTCCATATAAAGCAGCTGTGGCAATGTTTCCTTTGAATATTGTTTATTATTTACATAATAATTGTCCCTCCAGGCTGTTACTCTAATCAATATCCGAGACTGTACATAAACATATGAAGAAAGGTTTGTCCCAAACAGCCTACATTATGAACAGTTAAATGTAGGGAAAATTTATCAGTAGTCTTCTTTAGCAGATTAGGCTGTAGTTGCAAAAGAGTGTAAAGTGAATTATCCAAGGACTAAGATTTCGGTCTTGCTCAGGACTTCAACATCATTCAAACCTTTAAGAATAAACTTTTTTTTTTTTCCCCCCCAGTGGCATCCTAAGAAATTGTTCACCCACTTCAGACTTACTGTCATTTCAAACCAATGTTGGTCTCTGGGGTGACTTATGGCCCAGATGGAGCAGTTAACAGAAGAAAGACATTATCTCCTTGGGAATTGGAAGGAGAGAAGTGCACAGTACTTATCATATTTTTCTTTGTACACTGTTTTCTCATGCAAATTCAACAGGATTTTACAAATGCTAACATGTTAACATAGCCAGTCTTGACTTTTCAAGCATTGCATTCACCTTCCCTTTCACTCTACCACCATTTATATTGTTGCATGCTCTCCCCATTTGCAAAATCCCATACAAGTGCCATCAAGTTTCTTTATGAATGCAAGCTGGCCTCCCTTCTCAAAACTGGTAGTGAAGACCTATGTTTTGTGTCATCAGGTCACACAAAAATTAATGGTAAAAATGCTGAAGAAATTACGAAAAAAACACTTTCTCATATGCATAGACACTCACATATATGGACACATACATATTATTATACCATTTTTCTTACTATGTTTTTGTCATACTGATTCTGTGCCAGGAACAAGAAAATGCAGTTGTAAGCCTATGATGCAAAACTTTCATATTTTGATTAGAGACCGTGATTAATATATTCAGCTTCAGCTTTCCTGAAGCCTAATATACATTAACCACATTGTTCTCCGCATTTCATTGTCCTGGCTGTGACTTGAATATAGAGGGTGACTACCAAGTAGTTCTGGGTGTGCGTATGGGAATCAGATGGAAATCCATATGTTCTAGTGATTGTAAAATATATTTATATTAACAATTACTGTATTAACTATCAACATGTAGGGTGACTCAGATTAGGAGCTAAAGAATTAGAAGAACATTGTTTGAAAATATGATGTAAATGACTACACAGAATAAATAACTGGAATTTTTTTAAAAGTCATCCAAATCACTTGAAATTTACATTTCAAATGCTGGCTCTAGTGTATAGTACCTGAAAGTTGGTACGAATTCATAGGGCAAATGTAAAATGGGGTTTTTTTGAGTTTTAACTACATTTTTATGCTACGTGTGACAGAGTGGGAGAAGACAGGCTCATGAACAGGCTGAAAAAGGCAAACCCTTTACAGCGTAACACTGCCCAAAAATGTCACCGCCATTTTGTTTGCTAAGTGGAAGATGACTACGTAAAGAAAAACTCAGATGAGAGCCGTATGGTTTTGTTTCCTTGGTGGCATAGGAGAAACAAATAAACAGCCAACCCCCCCCTCCTTGTGCTTCCTATGGGAGGGACGTGGCGTAGGAGGACAGCCGCACGCGTCTGCTTTTCCATGGGTCGCTGCTGCAGAGCCCGCCACCGGGAGAGATGCCCGCAGGCCAGCGGCACGCCCGTCCAATGTCATGTCTGACAGCCCACATCCAACCAGCAAATTCTCCGTGTGTAGGGTTAGCTCTGCCCGCCGGTAGAAAGCGAAACTGCTCGTAAGCCCTCCCTTCACAGAGCGGAAGATGTAGGCATCACCACGTCCTAAAATTGATGATCTTCTAAACTTTCTCACTGAGCTAATTTATTTCAGTAAAACGAGGATGTCGTCAGGGAAAATGACTACCTGTTATTTGTTCTCGTTCTGCTTAAATAAAGGCTTCAGAGTTAAAGCATTACTAAATTGTGTTATTACTATGGATTTTTAATGTGAATTGGATAATAGCATAGATTTAAATTTATATAATCCACTGTCTTTACATGCAAGTCATTAGAAGGGACTTTAAGTGTACCACATTTTCATTTAGGGCCAAAATTTATTATGCTTATGTGACCTGTTCCACAAATGTCTCTATGGGTTTAGGCTGGAAAAAGGAATAGTTGGACGCTTTACTTCAATCTCAGAATCTGACTCTCAGCATTCATACAAGACAGCTATTGCTGACTGTTATTAATTAGGTATCCTGGGTTTTGGAGTGGTTCCAGGTTGGAAGTCATTTTCCTAAGGAGCATTAATGAGGTCCCAATTATCCTGTTGTGGGGCAAGTGTGAGTAATGGAGTCACACACAGGCTCCAGCTTCAAGAGGTCTGCAGAATTTAACGGACTGTTTGACCCCAACAAAATCTTCTTTTCACCCTGTGAGGGGCAGACAGGAAGGTTTGGGTGGTTCAGGTAAAAGTTTCCATCCTGCCAGCTGTAAAAACAATTCAAAGGATAATAAAACCTAAAAATAAAAGACAGAGTTGAATACCTATGTAAATGAGTAGGTACCATATACGTTTTGAGATTTGTTTTCTTGTAGATAATCCTCCAAACTTACCTAAATCATAGCCAATTTAATGACAGCCACATTCTCACTGTGTTCTCTTTCTTGAATGGGTCAATCCTCTCTTCATTTTTATCTTAAACTAGCTACAAAAACCTTTATCTTCCCCAAATCTATTATTTAATGCACTTAGCTGTGAAACAAGTGATAATTAGTAATGATCCACGGAGCCAGTTCATTATTCTGAATCTGTCTCTTTACAGTTTTGCATGGTTGTTCAAGCGTTGAACCTTCTCACATTTACAGTACCCCTTTTCTAGCGGACCCTGCAATGTTAGATTCGGTTAGAGAAGATTACTTCCAATAAACAATCACATTTTCAGGACTTCGAGATGGAAGTCTGAAAAGACAGAAGGCCAAACAGAAACTGTATTTACCTGCTTTACTACAAAATCAGACCAGTATTTTTACTAACATTTTTTCCTCATTTTTACCAAAACTAAAGATGCTCAGAACTTCAGAACTTACATAGTTCACTCTGTGGGCTTCCCCCACCCCCCCCCAATCTTACTTTACTCTTGTAAACCTAAGCAGCTCTCAGGCTGGGATAACTTTGAATAAGATCATGGTCAAACTGAGAAATGCTAATTTATCCTGTTGAAAATTACTTTGGTAAAAGCACAATAAAGACTCTTAGGATAAAATAAAAAAAAAAAAAAAAGGAAAAATTAATAAATTACTTGGATTTTGTTCCGAAGCTGTACTTCTGCAACTCCAAAACGCAGTCATTGAAATGTTTTCTGCTGCACATTTCCCACTATTATTCCAATGCTAATAGTGAATGTAACAACCTGTTTCTTGTAAGTCATTCTGCTCCAAAAGCATCTCACGTGATACAGGAATGCTCAAAATACCAGATATTGGTGCGCAAAGTCTTGTTAAACACCTACCTTGAGATTTTAAGTAGCCTGGTACAAAAGCCAATATCCACAGTAACATTTTTTATTCTCTTAGATCTTTTATGAGGAAAAATGAAATCACTGTAAAAGAGTTAATAAGGTAAATTTAACATATTAGTCAGAAGTTAGTAATTGCAAAATTAATAACATTACAAACAATGTAAGATAATAATCTATTTTATTAGTCTTATGCACCGGGTGGGTAATGGCACTGGGGACAACAGAGATCTCGAAATCCCAGGGCCAATTTATCTGAGCTCCTAATCTTTCCTTATCTGCTGCGCAGCCTTACAGTGCTGTCTCTCCAGCTGCCATAACCAATGTTTAGAAAGGCGTCAGAGGGATTCTCGGGCAAACTGGCCTGGGCAGATAATCTGTTCATAGGTTCCAGACTCAGATATGGATTTTTTTGTATCATTGGCAAGTCAAGTGAGAAAACACTTCTTAGTGGTACGTGTAAGTACATGGAGCTTTAAAAAAAAAAAAGAAAACACTGTTCACTGAGGCAGTGAGTTTATTTCATATGGCATATTTTAATTTCACCCACAACTTTTCTGAAATATGTGAGAGCCTGATTCATTAAAAAATGAATTATTTAAATTTGTCTGATATCAAAGTAATATGCTATTATTACAAAAAAAGGCTAATGAACCAAGAAATCATTGTATGGTATTTAAATACGGCATGTAGATATTTAAATACCAGCTAAGCAACAAAAAGCTGACTGTTGAGGGAATGAACCTGGGCTTGTCCAACAGCTCTGACATATGCTGGAGCATCCAGAGAAAATGCTGGCAATACTGATCCTAATGTACTGGTACTTTCTACTGGTATATTGTGTTAAGTCTAGAACATGGCAAGAGGTTTCATTAATCAGAGAGGAGGAAGATGTGTCTACAGAGTGGTCAATTTTGGCTAATGCTTCAATTATCATCATTTTGATAGAAAGCTATAGAGGTGATGCCTTTAAGAAAGGCATCCAATACTCAAAGCACTTTTATACCTCTTAAAATCCACATCTCGCTGTACTCTGATGAGGAGGATAATGAATAGTTACAAACCATGTCAAAACAACTGCACTTTTAGTCTTCACATAGAGAGAGCAGGGCGGGGGGGGGGGGGTGGGAAATCAATTTTAATTTTCTAAATGATGGAATCAAACTTGTAAAAGAATGTTAAGCAAGAGTAATTTCTTTATATCTGTGCAGTCTTCAGGAGAGTGCTCTTACAAAAAAAATGGAACGTTAAGGAAGTTTTCCTTATGTATTCATTATAAACCACAAAATTTTTGTCATAAACGTGCACGATTCTAGCACCGGGTACCTTCTTTTCACCTTTCCTACCTGGGAGGCTGTATCTAAAACACCTTAAAGCTTCTGTCAGCAAAAGCAGGAGAGGTCAAAGGAAACTGTTAGGTGGTAGAAAAGGCATTCTTGGCAGCAGGGCTCAGCAGTACTAGGCAAAAGAGTGACAAGCTATAGGAAAAGGAGGAGAGCGGGAGAAGATGCTGGATGCAGAATTTCGTGACATTTTAAGTTCTATATAGTTGAGTCTTTGGCTAGTTACATTTCTGTTTTTTTTTTCTTCAAGTACCACAGAGATATATGAGATTTCTAAAAAATTCTTTACTATCAAACCAGCTGAAATATTTTTGTTTACTAACAAAACCATCACAACATTTTATTGCATTTGTTTAGACTTAGACTTAGACATACCCAAGCCATTCTTATACCTATCCACATGTAGAGACCTTTTACATCACTCAGGTGAGAATTTCAAAATGGGGGTGGCAGAGTGATTCTTCTCCTGTGAACCAAAAGAAAGATTGTCCAATTTCTTGAACGGAAATGTCCAACACAAGAAGGCATATGCCCATAGAGTCCTAATAGATAAGAAGCTGACCTACAAGGAGAGAGTTCAAAAGAATCATTTATTTATTAAAATACTGACTCATTTTAAAATGTAAATTTGGTTTTACAATTTAATTGGTTAATTCTTAGTAGATTAGTATAATTTATGGCCATTCAGCCTTACCAATACCGTTGTTTCTTTGTTACTAACAGTAATAAAACTCATAAAAGTAGTAGGGCTCCACCGTATTTTGAAGGTAACAATGTAAGAATGACCTTGAGAAGGTAGATAAGTGAGATGATTTACTTGAGACCCCACTTAGTTCCTCTAAAATTAAGTCTTTGATACTCAACCAAGAAACTTTCTGGCCTGATGACAGTACCTCACAGAGGTACAGGACTGAAGCCTTAAACTCTCTTTCTCATTCCCTCGTCAGTACAACAGGGATGCTAATTCTCTCAGGCTCTGCAATATTCTCAGAATGAAAATGTCTCAGGACCAGTGAGTGTCCTGAATTTAGTTTTTACATTAGCAAATAGCAGTTTGCCTTTTGTGTTAAGCAATGATAAAGACATTTGCAAACAGTCCAGTACTCATGCAGTGTACATCCATTATTTAAAACAACATGTGAAGGTGAGGGCTAGTTTTTTATATCTGTTTAGAAAAATTTTACAATACCATCTATGTGTTACTAGAAGTTTAATGATTGCTTTAAGTATTTGTATACTTTTCACTCACTTGATAACAAAACCAATTGCATCTATGGGATTTTCTTCTGAATACTTACAGGAATGTCTAGCAAAATTGTGAATTAGTGAACCAGAATTTATTTAGGTTTTGATTGGACACAACATTTGCTTATGCATCTGTATACATCTTGCTCTGTTTATACTACTATACTTAAAAGGTCTAAGACTCTGTAGATTCATCCCTTGGTATTCATATGGCAAAGTGCAGCTTCTATTTGCACCTGAATAAATGTGAGACAGTGAGCTGATTATTTCTGACAGTCGGTAAAGTGAGAAGCAAACATACTGACAGAAATCCATGTGCAGCACTAAGAAATGAAGGGGACCAAAAGGTAACCTGCCTGACTCAGTTATGAAAAGATAGCCAGTCAAGGTACTTTTACCAAATGATAAGCAAAGGATACTAAATTAAAATGTTACTATCAAATAACCACATGATCAAATATGTCAAATAAATCAAACGCTAGTAGCAAATGAAAATTACCTTAGGAGCCAGGACTTTTAAAGTATGCGTGCAACTGCTTCATGAAGTGACAGTGAAAGATAACCCTTATTTAATACAGGGTATCTGTTAGTACAAGAAGAATGGCATTTTATTCTAATTATGCTTTTATAAAGTGATAAAAATAAAGTATCCTTCTGCTTCTTTATGCATATTCCTCTGTTTACAGTAGCTTGTTTAGAAGATCTCTGACTCTATAAATGCAAAGTTTACTCTCATCAAAGTTGTATGCTTTGTGTTTATGAAAAATGCTTTTTCTCACTGCAGTATTACCAGCTATGGTAATTTTGAAACACTGAGAAAATGTAGCTAAAAAGCAGAATGTCTGCTTGGACTTAGAAAAAACAATGAAAAAAATACCCCAAAAGTGAAACTCATGCTGTGTTTGTTTCCATCTCTGATAACTTATAATGCATTTTAACCACAGGAATCTTCCCATCATGTATTAATTATGGTCTACAGATAAAATCATTATCATTATGTAATGAAAAATGTGAGTAAATTACTTTTAATATCATGTGCAGTAGAAATTCAACAAAAGCCATGCAATTTTTATATCGGCATTTCTTGTTATCAGATTTGCTCCTACCTGCTGTGGACATTATTTGGCATTTCTTTTTCCTTCATGACAAACAAACAGAGATTTACAGAAAGGTCTCTCAAAATACTCATGCATCGCTCTTGTGTATATTAAAGAATACCATGTCAGCTCTCCACATATGATCTCTTACTGCCTCCGCTGTCCTTTCTCTTGTAAGAGCCTTGGAATTTCTGTTTGTGCTCAATTGCTCTACTTGAGTGGATAAAACGGCTTGGCAAGCAGGGCTCAGTTAAGCATTTTGAGAGCTTTTGCTAAATTAAACTCCCTTTCTTCAGGGAATCTGCAAAAAGACCATTGAGTGCAATTCTTCCGACCAATATATTCTAAGTGCATATTGATACACCTATGTATGATTTTTTTAAAAACCCTTGCTCAGAAATTTGCCTTGATTTTACAGCTTTAAGAATCACTGGAGATTCCCTGATCGGAAAGGGCTCAATACATCTAACACAAGACTGAAAACTCAACTTTGATGTTACTGAACACCTCCCAGCAGATGCAGGAATAAAGTGGATTCCAGAACAAATATTGATCAAATATCACGATTAAGTGACATCTTCGTGAAATATACTGTGACTGATTAACACCACAAAAGAGACTATGTGGAGCTGGCAGCACAAAAGCGGTATGGAGGGAGGCCGTCTCTAACGGTAAGGACACATTCAGAGGGGAGGCAAAGAGGCACTTCTGTTGGTCTGTACGTGCCAGGAGCGTAGAGTGGTCCATAATCAATTTTAAAAATTGGCCCATAAGCAAAATACGACTTTTTACAAAGTATGTGGTGACACACGAGATAAGAAGGAAAGAATATGGGAAGGACTTGCAGCAGATGGGACTAGATGACTCAGAGCATCCTGCATTCCTGTGCTTCTCTAAACTAGAAAAAAGGAGGTATTTACTGCAGCAAATGATCAGTATGCAATGCTTTAAATGATGCAGCGTGTACTGCCTTGCATATTGCCTGAGGATGTAAGCTGATCATGAAACATTAGGCTAGGTTATATGCTGCTATAAGAAGTCGATCTACTGAATTACATACTTTGCTTTCTTGAACCTGGCTAAAAGAAGATCCTTTTATTCCATACCCTGACATATCCATTTATGCATGTAAATGGGTACACTATACAATGTAAATAGGCATGTATTCATGACAGAAACAAACATTCCTCAACAATCGCAAGAGCAAAATCAAGGCTCTTCATGACCCAAAAAAAGCGAAATTTCAAATAAACAGTATTGAACCAAAAAATCCCGGATAAAGACTGCTTACCAATATTATACTTGTAAAGAATTCCTCTCCTGTATACCTGTCTAGTCACCTCTCCTACAATCGCTTCATTGCAAAAGGTAAAAGAAGATATTAACCAATAAAACAATTCATTTCCTAAAAATAGATTAAAGTGTTACTGCATTAATACAAACGTGGGGCCAGACTCTCAGCCAAAGCTGAGCTCCTTTGCCATCAGTCATGGGTGATGTGAAAGACTCCTACCTGGCAGAAAAAATTGCTAAGTTGTTTTTTGGCCCTGTTGGAATCCAGGGGGGATTTGCCATTAACTTCTTTTGGGCCAGCATGCCCTTTAAAAGATTTTAAAGATCTTCTGTCACGCAGAAAGCCCACAGTGACATGACACAGCATTATCCAGTATATCTCACATCTCCACTGCCTCCGTATTCAGGCACGCCAGGACAGAAGGTACTTGGGAAAGTGTGATGGTAAAAAATGTACGGAAGAAGATCTGACTCAAAGCACAGAAAACAAACCAACCGAGGAAGAATTCCTCTTTGTCATAACTTTTCAGAATAAAATTAAAGATGAAACACTTGCCTGGCTCTACTGCAGATAGTTTGATAAAATATTGTTCTAAGAGACCCTAATCACATGACTACAGTCATTATAACATAAATTGATTCAGAAGAGATTTAATTAATTTAATGCATCTGGTTGTAATTATTATTCTGCATTTATTATGTAGGATTTTTATTAGCTTAATGGGTTTATACATTTATCAGATAGTCACTGAAGAAAATTTCAGTTACTCATAAAGAATCTGAATAAATCAGCAATCACTTTTTTTTTTCTTTTAAACAGTTTTATTATAATGATTTGCTATTTTGGCTCTTACCAGTCATGACAAATTTCTGCTGCTTCATTCAGAAAAAGCTCCATCCAATACCCAGTAAAGTCAATAAACAGATTCAATTGATTGCATTGCATTGTAAATTGTGTTTAGAATATCTTTATAATGCAACGATTCCTCCAGCGTTCCAATGTAATTCACAAGGATTGCTTCCATTTTATTTGTTTTTTAAATAAACAAGTCATTTTAACACTTAGTTTTAGAGTAACCGCTCATGCCTTTGACAAACCTTTTTATTTTGATTTTCTCAGTACTCTAAAGCATGCCTACCTCTCTCTTCTAGTCCTGTGTACATATGGTGAAACCCTGCAAACTCCATCATTGACAGCCTTTGACATTTTAAAATTTGCTTTTGCTTCCAATCAAAATAAAAATACATAAACTTATTCTGTAAAGGGAATTTATGCATTTTAAAACTTTGAAAAAAATATTCAGAAATTTATAGCAATCGTTAATTTAAAATTGATGTTGCTTATTGCCATAGTAGCATTCACACTATAAAAAGTTGAAATATATTTTGATCTGTTCAATTGAACTTAGGTGAGCTTAGTCAAGCTGCATTGCATGGGGAGAGTCACTCAGTAAAATACTTTTCCTTCTATCCATCAAACTTACTGCTGTACCCCAGACTCTACATGTTCAAAGACTACAGCTTGCATAAGGTTGGGAAAAAGTCTTTTCCACTCTCTGCAGGACTGTCTGACATTCTCCTGGGTGTCCTTGCGACGTGCCTACGGAAACCAAATAAAAGTTAAGGAGTATGCAAGCTTCTGAAGCTATGAGAGGAGGCACCGAGGAGTGCTCTCTGTCTGTTTGGTTGTTTTGCATTCACTGCCTATGGAAAAGCAACCTGTCTTTCTGTGGATTAACCTTGTCAGTTCATCACCAGCTTGGCTTTACTGCTGTAGCACAGAAAGGTAAACAGAAGTTTTCAGAGTTAGTAGAGCTCCCTCGAATTTTGTATCCAGAACACACTCAGTTTTGACTCAATGTTCTCTGAAGCTTACTGTCCAAAAATGGCTTAAAATTGGTTTTTGTAAAAATGGTTAATTTTCTGCAGTACTTCTCCCTCTTAAGCATAGTTTGGGGTTTAAGTCTACTTAGAGAATTAAATGGTTCTTTTAGAACAATTTCTATTTAAACACAATTTAAAGCATTAGTAACTTTTAGACACCAGTTTTAAGATACTTCTGATGTAAAAATGGATTTATTTACATGCAGATGAACTCCACAGCAATCTCATCCTTTGCCGGTTACAATTGTTATAGCCAAGATTAATTAATTAGAAATATTAAAGTTAGGATTAACTCTTGGACTTGGTTCAGAAATCATTGGCAAGCTTGTGGCTCTGGCACACAAATAATTTTGATTTTTAAAAGTTAGCATTATACCAACAATAAGTACTTTCAAAAATCCTAATGGCTTGGAAGGTGAAAGGAATAATATTACAAAACTTATACTAAAGTAAGTTCTTCTAGATCGTTCCAGTTGGGAGTTTAATTTTTGTTCATCTATTTACATTTTCTTTATGTAAGGGTAAATTGTTTTCATAGAGCCATTATTTTCATTGTGTAACCCTCCATCCTACTAACAAGAGTCTTTTTAAACTCTTAGTTTCATGGTTAAATGTTGAGGGGGAAAAATAACTCCACTCTAATGTAAACAAGGCATAGAACTACTAGAGATTGCTTCTAAAATGCTGTCATGTAGGAAATCAGCTAGAAACGATTAAATCTGGACCAAGATTTCATTTAGATAGGTTTTCCAAAAAAAACTGTTTCAGGGACATTTTCGGTAAACAAGACAACAGTCACTGTGCATATCCTTGTATCTCCAGCATTAACTTTCTCAAGCATGCAACGTGAGACACATCAAAAGACACTTTTTCCAGAAGAATGCAAACCCTGATGGGAACAAGTTCCATCTTGGAATGAAACTGCCTGATAAAAGTCATAACATTGTAATTATGACCAAGGAAGAGAAAGAAAATAGGAATTTTCAGAAAGAAACAAGGAAAAGGGGAAAAATTTGCTCATTGCAATGATAAACTGACTGGCTGGCAAGTTTACTAAGAGAAATAAATGTAAGAATGAGTAAAGCAATCTAGTCTAGTTGCTATGAATGTGTAATATAAAACACCACAATAAAAATTAAAGATATGCATTTGATCTCTAAGATATAGTTTAGGATTCAATGTATCCAGGCAAACTGTGAAACGTATTGGAGCAAGAAATTGATGGAGTAATTAAAGTACTTTTATTATTAAATGGACGAAAACTGGAACAGAACAGAAATGACTGAGTATCCCTAAACGAAAAAGGAGGAAAGAAAAAAAAAAGAAAAAAAAAAAAAGATGAGGTGATTTTATTTTTCAATTTCATTCTCAGGAAACCTTACAGACAAAGAAGAAATACTTTAAAGAAAATTCTGAATTCTAAAAAGACTTGTGACAGATGGTGAATTTTGGTAGGTGAGTAGTGTTATTTTAAACCCTTGCCTTTTGTATTAGATTGAAATTAGATAAGTCTTAATTAAGACTTCTCACTTTTGCCTTGGCCAATCACATAACAGTTTTTATGAAAAGTCAAAGCTTTCACCCAGAAGGAAAGTCAATATTCTTTATCATTCTAATCAATGTAATTTTAGAAAATAGAAACTCGTTAAGGATTTGCTATCTCTTTCATTCTTAGTTTCTTCAGAGTAAGACAGCCAACAGATGGAAAGTACCAAAGGATGAGTCATAAAACATACAATTCATAAATGAAATTATCTGATTTATGTTTTCGTGGACATATACAAGGTGAAACTTAAGATACATTATTATGTACCAATACCAATTATTTCACATTTCTTTTCTCATTTCCAAAACAAGGAGCGAGTGGACAGGGTACTTCAGGATATAGTTTAGTGGGCATGGTTAATGGTTGGACTTGATGACCTTGAAGGTCTTTTCCAACCTAAATGATTCTATGATTCTATGCCTGCCAAAAATTTTGTTGAAGTCCTGTAGGGTCACAATGACTATATAAATGTCCTATTACAACCCTTCTATCAAAACAGCCAACCTCACAGATGCCTCAGTAGATTATCCTCCTCCTTGGGTCTGAACAAGTTTCAGTTCTACAACTTAACACATCATGGCAACATTTGCCTTTTACGTGTCAGCAAAACCCCCAAAATATTAAAAGGAAATGATTCATACCTTTGTAACACTGACCAGTTATCTCTTAGAATGAAACACCTTGTTACATAGAATATAATACACCTTAAAAATTCCAGAATGTCAACAAAAGGAAAGAAAACCCTAAATTAAGGCCAAAATATGACTTTATACCAAACCTGAGCTACCTAAAATACCAACAAAACTGCAGAACAGTTTGGCTAGTGGCAGGAGTAGAAGGAGCCAGATTCTGCCCCTATATCCTCCTTACATGAGTTAACTTGAGTTGGACTACATTTTTAAATAGGTTAATATTATGAAATAAGAATCTGATCATGGTAGTTACTACAATTTGAATGTGCAGTATGTAGTTCAGCTGAGTTACCCATTTCAGCTGTGACTTAGAGTTGAAAAATATTTTTTAAATCACATAAAATTAATTCTACATATATTAAAATATCTGAAAATCTGGCCTTCTGTGACAGCAAAACAAAATGTTAACCGTTCTACAAGCCGTCAAAAAAAAATTGCAACTTCATTTGTTTTAAGCTGAAAAACACTGACCTCTTTGCTCATAATAACTAAGCAGTTATTCACCCCTTGACCAAACACTGACGGTCTGGATTGTTAATGCGGTATTTTTTTCCACCAAGGCTCTTGCATCTCCCTTTCTAGTAGGAGTGACTTCAAAAGCTGGGTTGTGCCTCCCCTTGCACGTTGCCCTCCCTGTGTGTCTTTTCCGCTCTCCTTCGCCAGTGCGCCCAGGTAGGGCCAGACATAGCCCAACGTAAACAGGGTTACCTTACCTGGAGTCAGAAAAAGTGTTGTTATTGACTCCAGAAGGATTAGGGTCCTTAATCCTTAGAACGTTTCAGTTTGTCTGGTGTTGCTGTAGCTACATCATGCAAAAAAGTCTCTGGCTGTTTCTTCCTTCTGGATTTTTATTCCTAGCACGCCCCTAAACATTTCCTCTATTTTAACTTTAGCCCACGTGCACTAACATAGCACTAATTTCTTTCTACAGTTTTATTATTGCACAATATTTCAGTTAAAAAGATTTGGCTTGTATCCTCTGGCAAGGAGAATTGCTGATTTTATGAAATATTATCCATCAACTTAGATAAATTTGTTCATTTTGCAAAGTTCTTTTTGCAAAAGAGTTAAAATAGAGGCGTTTATGGTCTGTCCTAAATCATTTTTCAGCACGTTAATATATACATGGCTTACTATTTTTGAGCAGTCTTATGGAAATTATTATTAACTGTGTTTTTGTTTGCTTTTTATATTCATTGATGCTCAGACCCCAAAGTTGGTAAAAATCCCAGGAAACCAGTCAGCCATTCATTTTTGTAAATACATATGCATGAATTATAATTGTACACTAACTCATAAAGCCAGGAATTGCCAACAATAAAAAATTATATTCACTGTCAAAGAAAAGGAAGAGTTCAATTACGCTAGAGAGAAAGAGGCCTCGTTTGCACACCCCTCCACTCTGGGGACTTGTAGGCATGGCATTTAAACGTGACTGTGTCTACCAGCATTTGTGTCTCAACACACAGACTTTTTTAAGATGCTGGACTGGAACGGTACTTAAAACTGCCTGAACTATTCAGTTCAGTTATGGTATTTCCTAGCAAAAAAAAAGACAAGACTCTGCTGGCTACCCATTGCTGCTTTTTCCCTAAGGGGCAGGGGGCAGAAATTGAGACGACAGCGAGCAGGAGCCCCTTTGCCAGTGCCCATGAAAGAACAAGAGCAAGTCTGAATTCTCTTTGGTTTGGTCTGCTCTAGCTAATATGAAATATAATTTACTGCCAACTTTAACAAAAACATGAGTAGACCTTGTATTTCTACACATAATAAAACACGACTAGACCTCATATTTCTACACATAATTAATGCACCTTATTTCTGGACCTTATTTTTACATGTAATCAATTAACATAGTCAATGACACCCAAAAATATTTGGAATTTCTTGAACCTAGAAATATTACAGAAGCAGCATCTCATGTAAAATGATCACAAGCTCTCCATCCTCAGGAGGAATCCTTGAGAGCAGCATGTTAGTCCTGCATACATCCAGATTTAGGATTAAGCACTTAAAACTATAGCGGAATGAAAAAATCGGTATAATGTCTTTACACAAATACGATATGAACTTCCATGTATAATAATGACCAAAGACTGCTTTTTCATGAGCAGCCCACGTTATATCTAGACTTGTACTGACTAATCAATTTTGGTCTGATAAGCACTTACTGTTATCCTTCAAATTCAGCAATAAGGTTAAGAAGGCTGGTAGGATTGAGAAATGACTGCTGTCATCTGTCTTAGGTGCAGAATCAATTTTTAAATGAAAAAGAATTAGCATGCGAATCACCACTTTAAAGGAAGCACTTTACTCTCAGGTTTTCTTACACTAATCTTCTAGTCACCAGCCGTCCTATAAACGGTATGTTTTGCACTCACAAATGTAACATCTGACAGATCTCAACATATCTTGCCAACATGCATCCTTAGGAAAATTTCAAATTTTGAACAAATCATCACATATCAGTTATCTCCAGGGAGGCAGCAGGAAAAAAGCTAAATAGAGGTTTGTCTGTTTATTTCCTGCTAATATTTCCAAGCTCTTGATGACTTCTGGATAATTATTCGAGGTGCTCTTAAGTACATTAGCTTTTGAGTTGATCTAAAGTGTTCCGTTATAACAATAGCCTGAAACTACAACAGATTGTTCCTTTGTAAACTGAATCACAAAACTTATCTTGCTGAATTTTTTGTGGGCTTCTTAAGAAAATCCAAAGTGCTACATGAAAAAAAAAGGGGAAAAAAATGTTTTTGTGATACAGATTTGAAAGCAGAAAATACCATAAAAAATGAGCACATTTGAAACATGATTAATACATCCCCTACGAGGCCACAAAACCAAAGTACAAACAACTATGTGGAAGTAACTACTATACACTACCTCTTAAGGAACTCAACTCCAGATTTTCAAACACACCGTTAAAACTCATGGATATCAGCTTCTCAGCATTGTTTTTACCAATGTGTCCTCCATCAGTGTTTCATGGTGTCCTACAACCTTATTAAACTACTAGACCTTTGTATGACTTGTTGTGGATGTTTGGTGCACAAATATAAATAAATTATAACAGATATGTGGGCAGAATTGTTCTGCTGCATCCAGACAAGAGGCTTAAGTATGAGGTAGCTTATCTATAATTTCATAACCTACAGATAAATAAGACCAGCATGTAATATAGCTATATTCAGTCTCACATGGGTAAATGTGGCACAAAAATAAAATGAAAAGTAAACGTATTTACTTTTTCTGATGTCTTACTACATAATTTATTAGGCTGATGCTGCTCATTATGTTTCATACTCCATCATTTTTCTCTGTGAAGTCTCTTACAATATCAAATGAAGAAAATTTATATTTAAATTCATAATTTCAGAGTTAAACATTAGTATTCAAATCAAATATTGTGCTATTGTGGGGCTTCAGGGGGGAAAAAAAGCCTTTTATGCTGAGCACAATGAAGGAGTGATAGGCATTTCTGTTATCTCATTCATTAGTCATTCTGGACAGTTCAGACAAGCTGTTACCTACAATAATAGAGAGCATTTTACTTTTTAAAGATTAATTTAAACTATACTTTATACTGAACTGCAGCAAACTATTTATTTTTATATTTATTGATTCTGACAAAATAGATACCTGCATTTTTTCTAAAGGAATAAGTAATATTCATACAGCTGTAGCCAGGAGTCTGACATAAGGCGTGATAAGCAACATATTCTGGCTCCGTGGGAGGATGACCAACTAGGTCAAAATGTGCACTTGTCTAATCAATTTGTAATACATTTCAGAAATTTATAAAGCAGACAGGAAAGAGGAGAAGTCTTATGACTGGCTTTGCAAATCTTACTTCCTTTTTCATTTTCAGCTCCTATCTCCATCTCTTCTCTGCATAACTCCCCTTCTGAATTTAAACCCACCGCTGTTTGTACATTCAGAGACGTCTTTCAATTTCCTTCATTGATAGTATCAGTGTATAGAGTCAAGCACAGGTACTATATCAATCTTACGCATCATTTTGCAAGCTCTGAACAGCCACTTCCAAACTTCCATGCTTGCACAGTGCAGAGTAACATCAAAAAAAAAAAAAAAAGGTTTAACAATTACCAACTTGCTTACCCCCTTTGATTTTTCAATGAAGTCTATCTTCTCCTTCACAAAATAACAATAAAATCCAAACTGTCAGCAAATATTTATCCATTATGGTTTTTCTATCTTCAGAATTTTTCTATGCTGCCCTGTTTAAAACAGATATAAAATATTTATTCAATGAATGTATGTGTTAATCCAAATCACTCATTTACAGAGAAAAAAACCCTCATGACTGGCAAAGGTTAAGTATGAAAACCATATTTGTTTCAGATATGCATAAACAGTAGTTTTATAGAAAAAAAAAGGCAAAACTGTGAAGATTCTAAATATTTGTGTTCATCTCAATTATTCTAGCGTCATTAAAGTCTTAGCACTATTAATAACTTCCTATTTGTAAGCCAGCACCCAATTCAGTTGGTTAGAAGCAAGTGAAACATCAGATGTAGATGGGTGGCAACATAAACATCGGAAGGGAATGAACTGGCTTGTAAAACACTGGCTCTGTATCTGACTCCTTCCCTCCCATGTCTCTTCTACCTGAGCATCCACCCTTTCCTGCTAGATCCCGTCCAAGCTGGACCTGATGCCAGAGCTGTCTATGTCATCTCCCAAATCTCACGCTGCCTCCTGACTTGCTTCCTTGGAGAATTCACAGGAGCTTTGTTTCAAGACTCGGGTTTTGAAGAAACAAACAGATGTGTGGAAACCGTTCCCCTCGCCACTGTGCGTTAACCAGCAATCTGAGCCATCAGATATTCTGTTTGTGAGAAGGCGGCAGTATGAATGTTTAATAATTAGCTCCTTTGGCTCAGAGTAGAGTCATTCCCTTGTGACTTTAAAAGCTTGAGCTGTGAACTCTGTTCTTTAAGATGAAGTCCCTTTTTATCACTGTTACAAACGCACTTGGTATTATAATTAAAACGTCGGAGAAAATGTTCCTACAACTTTTGAGCATGCACTGCTTTCCTTTAGCACTAGTGTCCCTTTACCCTGGCTTGCCTCCGCGGATGCAGGTGTGTGCGTGCATGTACACACAAATGTACGCGCTACTGAGAAGTAAAAGGGGATGGCACTGAAAATCAAAGCCTTCGTACGTGTTTGGATTCATGATCAGAAAAACAGGAAGATGAGAAGCCTCACCCCTCTGCTGGGTATGGTCATTGCAAGACTGCACACTTTTCTTGGTGCCAGCTTGGATGGCTCAGCAGCATCGGAGGACCTCCATAAGTAACAGGGGTTGTGGGGAAGGGACGGACACCTGTTCTCCAGGCAAGAGTGCCTTGGGCAATGCCCCCCTGCTTCTTGGGAGGACACTTTTCTACACAGATGACCATTTCTTAAGGGTAAGAATTCACATATGTTATCTGTTAGTACTGTCTCTGATTATTAGTGCAGAACTGAACCAGGCAATGGAGTCCTATTTGTGGTACTAGACCGCAAATTTGCCACAGGGAGCTCATGTGGGTCCCTGTTTCGGTTCAGTCATTCCTGGCCTCCAGTACTTTCTTCTGATGCTGCTAAGATTTAACCGGATCCAAGCATTGGAGGCATGTGATTTTTCTTAGAATAAAAATTGCATAACTGCTTGAGTATTAAATCACAACTGTTGTATATCGAAGGACGCTGGTGTAATTTGTTGGACAGAAAGACCTTTTTAAGGTTCTCAAGCAGCCTTGGGTAGTTTGTTAAATTGGTAGGAAATATCTAGTATATCTATGACGCACTTGATCTTTCTTCTAAAATGAAAGAGGAGAGGTTAGATTCTGCTGAGAGGCCCTTGAGGCAGATTTTAGTATGTAGAGTGTGTACGACTTTTACAATCATCTTCGGATCATGAGGCCACAGTTTGTCAGATGAAATCCTCAAAGGGATGGTATTTCTAGAGATTTAGGATGTTTTACTGAATTTGTGTATACTTCTAGTGGAACCCAAAGTCTACTATTTTAACCTTCTCCATTTTCTGCATTTCTTTTTTTTTTTTTTTTTTTAGTTCGCAGCTTTCCCATATTCAGTGTTTCTACCCAGATCCAAAGTTTGACTATGAAGGCATAAGCACACTGCTAATAATAAATATTTCTGGCATTTATGTTTTATGAGTAGCATCTGTAATTATATTACTCTTACTGTAAATAACTTAAGCACTGATGCTTTTATGATGGAAATGAATTCAGAAGACTGAATATTTATGAATTAGTATCTTTCCTCTAAGAGAATATGACAGCATTGAAAACATGCAATTACCAGAAATACCTATAGTGATTAAAATGGTAATTAATGACAGCCACTCTTATTAGCATAAAATAAAGCAAATTACAGGTAAACCTATATTTTTAAAAAAGTTTTAGGCAGCATCTCTTGCCTTCTACAGTTTGAAGGCAGAAAGTGCTTACAGACTGCTAGTCCATTCGTTAACGACAGGTGGTGCAAAATACCTATACAGCAGCAAATGTTCCCTTACGTTTCACATAGGGGGATATAGCTATTTCCAGAGGAGAAAGAGAAAAACGTTAAAACAGTATTGAAGTTTAAAATCTAAATTAATTTCAAGTAGAAAGCAAGTCGTTTTGCCTTCTTCACAGACACATTTGTGAGGTTTATGTCCTAATTCTGCTGACACCGGCATCTGGAGGCAGAATCAATGCCTTATTGCGCACTGAATCAGGAATTTAATTTATAATAAAAATTACATGTTTTCATTTTAACTCAGAGTTTTGAGTTGCTTTACAGCTCCCTGAAAACAGAGGTGCATAAATCACACATCTAGACATCTATGGCAGGTGTCCTGTCTTTGCTCAAAACATTCAGTAATGTGACCAACAAAGCCATCCTAAAAGGATGGAGACTTACGCAAGAACTCAGTAAGCCAAAGTAGCTGTTATTAAACACTCCTGAAGAAACCATGAGAAAACTCTCATGCTTTTTAATTTAGATGTTCAAAAAATGTATTTGTCAGTGTACTTTCAAAAAATTGTCTGAGGCAATTTTCCTAAAGTTTTAAATGTAATGGCTTCCAGGATGGCAATAAAAGTTTCAGAAAGCTGTGAGACTCAAGAAAGATAGTTGCAATCAAAATATCCATTCAAACTTCATCACAGATTTTCTTACAATAAAGGAAGTTTCATTTTTACTGTGAAGTAAACACGGCTGCCTTGTTCAATTACTGCAGTTTCTCCACAGCTGTCAGGTGAATGAAAGCTGCTGAATTGTGGATCATTTTGGTATGCAATTCTTAAAGCTAGAAAATATTAAATATCTTGTGTGTAACCTGAAATTCTTTCCCAGTCTCTTCCAGCAGAAGGGTTGGTGAGCAGTCCTACGCATGACTTTTAGAAAGCCACAGAAAATTATTGACAAAGAAGCCAGCACAAGTCAGACTGGCTGGCAACTGTTTGCTGTTGCAGAATTTTCTTTGGAGAAATCAAAGCCCAACTGTGTGATTCGCATCCTTCAGAAGAATTTTTCTGCAAAGCATAGCATTTACATTCAGTCCAAAACATGGAGTTTCTCTTGACACTCTGAAGTAACACATGGATATTGATGTTCATGAGCACACTTCCCACAAAAGACCACTACATACTAAACCCGTTTGCTACTGTCCATCTTCCATCACAGCTAGAGATAATTGAATGGCATGGAAAATTTCGGAGTTAAATATTTGAGCTTTGCAATGCATTTATCTCTTTAATTTCCTGAAAAAATAAAGGGGTTCAGTGCCTGTTAAGTTGTGCAAGTTTTTGTGTCACAACTCAAACCAGTAAATAAATACCCTCTGAACACCATCTTACTTTTGGCATAAGTAACCAAAGAGTTAGTTTGACAAAGATTCTTGGACAATGTGAGGCTGAGTTTTGTGAAACCAATAAAAGAGGAGTCTGTCCTCCCAAAGCAGAATCCAGAGTCTTGAATGAAATACTTGGTCTCTCTCCACAGCCCTGGGCAAGATTTAGAAACCTCAGATTAGTGTTCAGAAAAAGCAACATGCTGAGTGGAGTAATCACTAGAAAGTAAAAATTATGTCAAAGGTGAGTCTTACAACACTATATTACCTTCAAACGAGCCCTGGATTCAAGAGGGAAACTCTGGATTTTAATTTGCTGCCCTTTTCTGCTGAAGCAAGCACCCAAACCAGCGGGTGCCTGGTTCAGAGGCTGAAAGGAACTGGCAACACCATCCTCTGGAGCTCCAGGTTTGTACCTGTGGGGCATACCGAGGATGCAACTAACCTGGAAAAAAGCAACATTCTTCTTTATACAAGGCTTTATAACCAGTAAATCTAAAACACTAGTCTTTCTAATTCCATTCCGGCTTTAGGTAAACTTCAGATAATCACACTATCCTTAAGACACGCTGCGTAATAGAGTCAAGCGCATCTATGTGACTCCCAGGAACTCCAAGCACCTGCATAACTCCCAATTGCTATCAGCCTGTCGGGTATGTCAGGTGCCAGCAGATGCACTAAGTGCATGGGCAAAAATAAACTCAAAGGTCTATTCAAAACACACAACCAAAAAATCCACAACTTCGCATGTTCTATGACCATATGCAAACATTACATACTGCTATAATGATTCAAAATCCTCATTCTACACAGCTTTGCAATCTTCATCCAGTAACTTATTCTCTGCCCAGAAAATACAAAATTAAATAGGCTGGTTGACAAAATGATAGGAATGCCATTTAATAAACCAAATCAGGGAACTGACCTAAATTACATTTTATAGCAGGTTCAAAAAGCTTGGCTTAAGATTTCACTTTGGATAAAAATACTTAAAATAATTTTCAGAGAAAATTAATTTTGATAAGGGAAATTACTGTCTAAAAAATTTTTCTTGCTGCATTGCTTCCTTTTCAAACTAGTACTAAATCACAGGTGGATAATAAATTTCCTACAAGTAAGTTGAAAAGTTATGAAATATTTTCAGATAACTGTAACGGAAGGCATTTGGGGGATTATGCTACAAGGGATTCATTAAGTATCTGAAATTTTCTGATAGTCAGTCTCTCAAATACCTTGGTAATTCACTTAAGTCTGGACTTTTGTTTATATAAAAATGTAATCTGCTGCTTCTTGGAAGACATTTTTCTTTATAAACTGGGATAAAATGAATGTTATATTTCATTTTTGCTAGCTTTTCAATATGATTGATGCAGACCTTTAATGCGTTAATTTTACAACATGAATTCATATTCAAATAGATAGTCTTGTTAAGAAAGATGAACAGCACCAAATATGCAGCAGTGAAGATCTGAACTACCCCTTTTTTTGCCCCCTCTCATCAAGAAAGAGTCCATGGAAATTATTAGTACTTTTGGTTTCTGAATATCTTGTCTAAGGAAGTAGTTACAAGGTAACTGGAACCAGAACTAGAACCAGATCTGGAAAAAGCAGTCCGAGAAAAATTCAATAACTAGTTTAAAAATTGTGAAGCATCTATGACAAGTTTCCCTTCCCTTTAAAGAAATTACTATTAACTTACCCTATGTATTCATAATACTGTAAAACCCAGTAAACACGCTTTACCTACTCTGTTGAACAGGTTGTACTGTACTATACAGGTCTCGGTCTAATATTGGGATTTCCAGTTTATAGGCATGAGGCACACGCACAGCGATGCAAGCTCTAACTAAACAGCAGTTAGGCAAAGACAGCTTATATCAGAGACAAGGGCACTTAAACAGGTACTTAAACATTCATAAGTATAACATGGATTAAAATTGTGCTGACCCAGTCCCCCCCGTCACTCCCAACCCCCGTCTCTGTCCTTTCAACAGCTCCTGCAACCCACCAGACCAGCATGGACCATATCTGATTTAGGTGTAGGAAAATGCTGTTGCAGGGAGGCACAGAGCTACAGCGCGTTGAAACAGCAGTTTGGAGGAGCTTGCCAACATTTGCCAACTAATAACTGTGGTACAATTAGTACGTGTGCACTATTATCCACATCCTGCCTTTTTGTCTTATCAGCAGATACGAGAGCTACGCGGCATGCCTCCAGACAGCCGCTGCAAAGTGTCCCAGCACTGCAAAACGCCGTTTCTGCGGAGCCCTGTAGACATCCACGCAGCAAGATGTGTATTTGCAACACTTGAGCTGGATTCCTGGTGGGCCTGTGATACGCAATTGAAGAACCATATTCTCAGTGGGCACGTGTCCAGCTAAAGTCACTTGAGCTGGGCTTTAATGCATCAGCTGAGGATCTGAACCGACGTGCTTGATAGGCAGCGAAAAACTGGTGAGTAGGATGAAATGCATTTGTCCCTAACGAGTACTGTCTTGAAACATCCTACTTTTGGAGCTATTGCTACCCTTCTTATGCATCTGGTAGAATATCACAGTGTTTCTGTATCTAGCCTCAGCTAAAGTTAGGCTGCAGGCTTGATGGCTATTGAACACAGACAAAGGTAGCTGCCACAGTTTTGTGTAAACAGTATGCAAAGAAACACTTTTTTTCCAGGAATCCCAAAGAAATGTTCTGCCAGAGTCATTAGAGAACAGGCCTGTGCCAAGAACTGGCTCTATTCAGAGTCCAAGATAGATAAATCAAGAGTTTTATCATGCTCCCTTCCTTGCCTGCACCACTTTTGTGCCAAACATTGCATTATCCGACCCAGGAGCTCCACAGGGCATCTTGCCAAGAGCAGAAAACAGTTCCCATGCAAGGATACAGCAGCAGGACCTCAGAAGTCTGTAGCTAAGCATATCACATAACAAAACTTAAGAGTGTGATGGGACCGATATAACTGAACCAAGTATAGTAGGACTAATAGGGTGATTACAAATCAGGTCTTAATATGACATAACCGAAAATCCACTTCCAAATTTTTTTCAGCTTGAGCCTACTGCTCAAGTTATTTAAAGTTGAAAAGTAATGTCCAATAGGAAAAATGAACCTGAATTTCCCTTTCAGCTGAAACCTTCGGCTTTAAAGCAACTGCTTTTTTTTCAACTTTCATTCCTGTTCTGCTGAATCTTCGGCTCCCTCCTCCTCCCCTTGCCCCCCCCCCATATTCCCACATAAAGTTACCCATTTGGAAACATTTCAGTGCAACTTCTTCCTTGCCACTTGCATTCTTGAAAATTTGCTCTTAGCAAGAAGGGTGGAATGACCATCCAACCGAAATACAGCATATTAAAAAGGTCAAAGTACTATAGCAAAATAGCATAAATCACAAAATATAATGGGCATTAAAATTCTGACACCTCTTTGTCATGACCAAAATTGTAACTAGAGTGAGAAATTATATGGAATTAGCTTCTTACTGATACGCTCTGAAGACTGTAATTTCATGGTGCCTGGATGTCATTTTCAGAACCTCTTGCCTCTTTGCAGTCTTGTAGGCACGCATTCAGCTATCATCTAGGGCACTTGAAATAAAAGTAAGAGAAAAGGAGAGATACATAAATGTTTTACTTGGAGCAAGAAGTCATGCCAGTTTTCAAAATTACAGTAATCTTTTAGTATTGTTTCTGCTGAAGTCAGAAATCTTCAGGAGATGCCTGATCTCTTCCTGTGGGATGTGCAATATTGAGTCTCATTTGAGAATCAAAAATGAGAGAACATTATGCTCTAGGAAAAAAGTAGATCTCCGTGTTATAAGATGATTTGCCTCACGTTGCTTCCTTTCTGTTTAGCCCAACAGAGTCAATCCAACTCATCAAATCCAAAAGCATGATATGAAGGACTCCTAAATCCTTTAACTGACAATATGAGAGCTGAAGTATTAAATGACCAGCAGTATGTCTCATTTTTTTTAAGGTGATGTCACTTTTGAGGATCATTCAATTTAATTAAAGCGCACAAGGAGGCTGACACCTTGTTGACTTGGGTGATCTCTGTTTATACAGTTTATGAGTTCCAGTTTGCTTTGTCTTTTTTTCCCTATACTCTGGTTTACGACTGTCTCTCTCTTCGTTTGCCTCATACTCCTTGTGCTAAAGAGGCAAGGGACTGACATCAACATGACTATCCCTGAATAAATGGATCGTTAAAGGCTCTCAGCACTTCTCCACACCTTCACTTGGCGAGAACAAAAGGATGGAGGCGAGTCTGAGATGAAATCCATTTTCTCTAACCTCTCAGAAAGCAGCTGGGGCTTGAAGAAGTTGAATTTCTCCAGAAACATAACAAAGAGATCAGGTGTTAGCATTGGGTCTTAAAAATCAGAGAGCCTGAAAGACTTAAAAACACAAAGAAAGCTGGAGTAGGAGAAAGGAACAGAAAGGATAAGAGGCAGAATATATTAGTTTAGCCATACCACCCTGCTTGCACAACGGTGCTGCTGCCGCATGGGAGCTGGCTCACATACAAATCGCCAGGAGCATAGGTGGAGGATGTCATGTACCTCTTCACTAGTAGACATAATCTCCGTTATTGTTACAACAATAAGGCTACTGTAATGGAAGAGAGAAGGCACTTTCCCAGTGCAAAAAGCAGAGGGAGAGGAAAGTGAGCAAACGAGGCAAGGAGGAAGCAAATAACATTATAGGTGTTTGGTTGTAGCGGTAGTGAGAGGAGAGTTTTGTTATCTGCACTGCAGTGGATGTGAGATACAGCGCTATCACCGTAGGGCAAAAACTTTGGATATTCAGTTACATTAGGAAGTATAGAAAGAGAGTATAGAAACAATTTCAGTTTAGGGTGAGTGCTGGATGAGATGGGCAAGAAAACTCCTGCATTGTGTAATACTCTTTGTTGTGAAATTGGACTCAATTTCAGTGAATATAAAATATTTAAATGCTGAATGGAAGACTTTAGCTTATACAGATTATTCAACCTATAAAAGAAATAACTTTTCAGTTAAGCAAAAAAAACCAGAGTAAGTCAAACTGATTTTGAGCACAGCTAGATATATTACTTCATTTGTGCATGTTAAATGCTCAGTTACCTCAAGGTTTTCTTAAGACATGCTTTTCTACATCAAGATTTCCTTAGCGTTGGTAACTCTTAAGCACCTAATCTAAAAGATTGACCCTCCTCTGGGGAAAATATACGAGGCAGTTTTAAAGGGACTGTATGGCTGCGTCTAGTTCAGCAGATGGATGTACGACGCTGCAAAGTAAACTGCTGCAGGCCTGGGATTTGTGCAGGTAATGCAGAGGTGCATCGCCATCCTGGCTTTGCCTCAGCCCACTCAGATTCTGGAAAAGTTACAGCCTACTGAGGTGTGAGAATCTGGTTACAGCCTGTACCTAGCCAAAAAAAACCAAATACCACATGAGCCCAGCATTAATGAGCAAAGATTTCCTTTGTTTTTCAAACTCAGAAGAAATGTGGTCACCTAATTGAATAGTTGTTGAAAACTATTTACTTAAATAATTAATTTGAAGTCATTTGCTTCACACATTGCCAGTAAAAGTAATGCGTTGCAGGAAAAATGCCAAAACAGAGGGGTATTTTCTCAATAGTTTTTTTTTTTTTTTTCTGGTATCCATCTGGGACTGTTCTCCAACAGCACAGCTTATAGGAGGTCATGTTATACTACATGATTTCCCCCAATTATTATGCTCAAACAACTACAAGTCACTCATTTCATTTCTAATTGCTTTGTTCTAAAGGAGATTTTAGGAGTAAGCCCACTACCGAATGTAATACTGTTCAATAGAATCTATAGGTTATTTATTAAAACCACATAAAAGGGGTAAACCACAATCATAAAAAAGATGAAGCAAAGCTTGTCTTTGCAATCCGGTGTCCCAAAGGTATGATTATCTCCTGATAACCATATCTCCCTCTTCTGCCTTATTGCTAATTAAATTAATTAATTAAGGAAGTCTTTCCCCAAGTGGACTTGATTTAATATGCTGTATGTAATTAGCAGCTCTTGGAAATGGAGATGAGATGATTTCTCCCTTTTTTTTTTGTGGCACAGAGAGCGCTCACAAACTTTGCGGAGGCTGCGAGTGCTGCGGCTTCTCTGCCTGCGGTTACGCAGGTGGGGCAGGGCATCTGCCGCCACGAAATACACCTTTATGCATTTGTCTACAGGGATGCCTGCTCATCGGTAATAGAAAGTGGGTATATAGTTTTTTGAAAAAGGCAGAACTTGATTTTAAAAAAGAAATAAATGCCATGACAGGAAAGAGCTAAATCTTTTTTGCTTGAAAACTGGTAGTGTTTATGGTAAAAGGTACCTTCCCCCCCCCGCCCTTTGCCAAACATGTTGGATACAGACCTGTTTAAAAATGCTCAAACTTACTATTTTTATGTGATTAATTGAGATTATCTATTTCAAAATGAAAAAAAAAATTGACTCCATTGAGTAAAGAAATTAGGTATTCACAATTATAAAATAAAAAAGCCTTGTTGATCAAACACTTCACTTATTACAAGCACTGACGAGCACATTTTATTAGCAAAAGTATCCACTGCTTATTATTCACAAATAAGTTCTCTGAACTGATTTTTATCATTAAACCTGCAGTTCATATTGCATTATTTATGTAGGTCATGCTATATTGCTTCTGTTCTTTGATTGGATGACTTACGTATTTCAAAAACACAAATTAAAGGTGGGCTAACTCTTTGTGTGAGTCACATGAAAATAATATTTGTTTAAGTCTGCGGCTTGCTCATGGGATATTTAATTTTAATACAATGAGATCAAGACTCCTTGGAAAAATAATGATTTCCAAACAGAGAAAAATTTAAATCTGTTTATAAAATGAAATGTTATGAATTATTAACCATCCGTATTGTATCTACTAAAAATGTTACAGGTAGATATCAAACAGACAGGAAAACCAGAGATTACATTAAAAGTTCTTAACTACTTTAAAAATCCATACAAAGGCCTTGTATTAGAAGTTATTCCACAGGGATGCCTTTTTTTTTTTTTTCCCCAACCACATGGGTTAACAAGTCAAATGCTGAAATGTGATATAATGAAAAGACAGCTGCTAGAACTATGGGAAGAAAAGTGGAAGCATGGTACATACACTAAATCATTAGTGTCTAATAGTATTTCTTCACAGAAGGAAGAAAAAAGGGAAAAAAAAAAAAAGAGAGTCAATATGATTAAGGACAATGAGATTTTTAGTGATCCAGGCACATTTGTGTCAGCTGACCTGAACAGTCTTCTGAATTTAAATGAATAACAAAGAAATTCCTATTAAGAGTAAATTCAATTGCTATAGGGATGATACCGCAGAAATGGAGATCTGTACAGGGATTAAACACAGCAGAATTGCTCACAGAGTTATGTGACCTGACAAATTTTGTGAAAATAACCTTTAGTATAAATGACAAGGAAGGAATCTGAAGAAACATGTTTCATTATTTCTAAAGATATACTAGATGATGGATTCATCTGCTAATATCACAGAAAAATACAAATGTTATCCAACAATAATTAGAATAGCTTTGAATTTGTTACTGTATCATTAGATCAATCATTCTTTTCATAAAGTAGTTTATTTTCTAGACACATACACACATCCACGCGTACTTGGATATGGTACGTAGGAGGAGGCAATGCCTCAGCAGCTGGTGAGGCATGTTTCCAATTGCTCAGTGTGCCACCACTGCTTTATCATCTACCTGTGACCTCTTCCTCTGCCTGCTAACATCTTCTTCAGATTTATTCTAGGACACCTAACACCCTAATATCTGCCAGCAGCTGCCAGTGTTAAAACTTCAAGTGCCAGAGGACTGCTTCTTCTTTTATTCAAACATGTTTCATTTTGCCTCCAAAAGACCAGGATGGGGAAGTCTTGGTGCTAAAATGCAGACAGATTATCCATGCCTAAAACCCGAACTTTAAAAGCCTAACATTTTAAAGGAACTATCAAGATGAAAAGGGGTTCTTTAATGCCATTTTAAAACAGCAATTTCATGCTTTTGATAGGCTACTGACTGCCCAAAGATATAAAATCCTCCACTCCACAGCATAAACGTAGTGCCAATTATAGCTGGAAAAAAGACACTGAGGTTGCCAAACAATATAACAATAAAAGAAGAAAAAATCCTTTCCTGTGTGTGAACGAAGATTTTCCCTTTGAATTTCTTCATGGTGTTCTGGTTTTAGCTGGGATAGAGTTAATTTTCTTTCTAGTAGCTGGTATAATGTTATGGTTTGGATTCAGTATGAGAAGAATGTTGATAACACACTGACGTTTTCAGTTGTTGCTAAGTAGTGTTTAGACTAAGGCAAGGATTTTTCAGCTGCTCATGCCCAGCCAGCAAGAAGGCTGGAGGGGCACAAGAAGTTGGGAGGGAACACAGCCAGGGCAGCTGACCCAAACTGGCCAAAGGGGTATTCCATACCGTGTGACATTATGCCCAGTATATGAACTGGAGTGAGTTGGCCTGGGGGGATCACTGCTCGGGAACTAACTGGGCATGGGTCAGAGAGTGGTGAGCAACTGCATTGTGCATCACTTGTTTTGTATATTCTAATCCTATTATTATTATTGTAATTTTATTATTGTTATTATTATCATTATTAGTTTCTTCTTTTCTGTTCTATTAAACTGTTCTTATCTCAACCCACGAGTTTTTTTTACCCTGATTCTCTCCCCCATCCCACTGGGTGGGGGGGGAATTGAGCGAGCGGCTGCGTGGTGCTTAGTTGCTGGCTGGCGTTAAACCACGACACATGGGAAAAAAGCTCAGGGGAAGACGTACCTTTCTCCCTCCAAAGCCATTGGTGATGGGCTGACAACTCCGGCTTCAGCGCCTGCTCCCTTTCATTCAGCCTGCACACCCGAAGCAGGGTCTCTAAAGCACAGAGCCTCCAAACAGGCTGTATAAAACCATCCAGAGGCCTTTCTCAACATCCTATTCGGCAGCAAAGAAGTCTTTCCCAGTGAAACCCTTATTGATATACCGTTATTATAAAACATTTAGTATTGTCACATCAGTTTTTCCACCTATGGAAATAAAAATTAGAAAAATAAAATAAAAAAATACTATAAATTAGAAAGATTCTGAACTGTTCTGAAGCTATGCTGTAGCTGAAAAGAAATGAGGAAAACAATCAGTATTTATTGTTGTAGTATTTGTGTTTCTCTATAAAAATTCAACTTTTTGATTAAATATTTGGGGGAGGGAAATGCTTACTATTTCAAGCAACAATAAATATTCCTGCACAAGAACGCTGGAAAAAAAAAAAATAGAGACACATATACATTAGAGTATTTGAAATATCATTGTGCTGTGCATTAGAGAACTTCCTGAAAAAAATGTCCTTGAGGGATTTTCCTCCTACAGTACAGATTAATGTGATACAGATACAGGAAAATAAAAACAATTCCTAAACTTTAAAAATACAAACCAGAGTAGAAACAAGAAGTCAGGCAGAGTTGAGAGTGGGAGGGTGGGATGACTGACAAGCAGTTGCAGCTTACAGACACTATTACCTAATTACTGAGAACAGAGAGTTCCTCTTTAAGAGGAATAATCTCTAAGACTGTTCTTAGCAACTTAGTACTTGTATACCATACATTGCAGAATATAATGCTTTACTTTTTTTCCTGAAAAGGTCCAGAGGCCTGGTAACTAAGATGCACTGCTATGCATCTGCTGTGACTGAAAAGTTGTCACTTATGGAGGCCATTAAATAATCACATCAATAATTAAAGTATCCTGCGATAGAATGAAAAGACTATCCCAACAAAAAAATTCCTAATGTGTCTTCTAAGGATTTTTGGTACAGAAGCCATCACGTTAATCACCCTTTATTCGTACTTGGGACTCAGAAATCCCATTCTGTTTCCAGGTGGTTTTATTTAACCTCTCTTTGGCTGGAGGGAGCTGAGCGGGTCCTCGCTGCCCAGCCTGCCCAAGCATCACCCCCCAGACCCCAGACCCTCCCCTCTTGCCCACAGCAGGCGCAGGGGGCTCTGGCCGCAGCCCCCGGGGATGCACTACACCCCTTGGCTACAACACCCACTGCATCTGCCAGGAGGGGGTACTGCAGATTGAAACAACAGTCCCTAAGTGGAATTTAAAAAAAAAACAAACCCAAACCAAACAAACCAAACCAAAAAAACCCCCCACCAGCACACACAAAGCTAATCTCTGTCCAGACTGAAGATCAGGATTTCAAAGCCAGTCAAGAAAGGCAGTTGGTAAATAGCTCAGACATTTCCCAAGCTTGAAAACACTTACCAGGGATTGTATTTATTTACTTTTAAATGCGTTAAATACAAGAGAGAGGAGCTGGAGGATTCAGCGTTTCAGCAACAGGATTCAGATAATCTCACTTTGGAATCAGCAGTTTGGGTCTGACCAGGGTCAATCCGATCACACGTTATCAGTCTTTGCTGACTGACCAGAAATCCCCCCAAGAAGTTTGTGGTCTCACTGCAGTAATTTGACAGATGTTAGCAACACTGGAATAATTTGGCAATATCAACGAAGACAGCAAGAACTAGATCGGTAAGGATCAAAAATCAAAACATTGTCAATCAAGCCTCAAAAATTCCCCTGGGGGCTACTGAAATCTTCCTGCAGTACCTAGAGAAAAGGGAGAGCTGATATTTTCTCACGCTTTCAGTGCCTGCCTTCAACTCCTTGCGTGAAGACTCCCATCAACCATTCCAATTTCAGCATCTCCTATAGACGTGAAATTCAGAAGAAACATCTGAAACATCAGCACACCGAGGATCAAAAGAATGTCTCGAATAATTAAAATATCAGGCTTTTCTTCTATAAGAAGTAGCCTCAGGGATCTCTAACAGTCGGCAGCAGTGAGACCAAGCACATCTGCCCTGAGCTTTCTTAGAACCAATCAATAACATTATTTATAAATTATATATGTATACATATATGTGTGTGTGTATGCATATGCACGTGCACTTAGGAAAAAAACCTGTTCTTCAATTTACATAAAGTTCAATGGTCAGCCACTACCAGTAGTAATTCTGCATGTCATATCCCATGCCCTGAGTAGAACAGGGTCCTATGAAAACCCAGTACATTGACATGTAATTAGCATTGGTGAGTTGACATATATTTAAGGGGAGTCAGAAGCAGTGAATTAACATGACAACAAGTAATACGATATGTACTTTCCTACAGCCCTGTATTTTCCCTCCAATTCCCAATTTCTAACAACAGGGAGCTGTTGATCCTGCGCCAGGCTCTGTGAAGGCAAATCACCCAAGTGGAACCGTGCTGAAATCCCAGAAACCGCCTTTTGGCAATGTGTGTGACTGGGTCTCCACTGAGCTGAGGCCACAGGGAGATCCAGACTAGATCCATTATAGAATCATTAATTAATTAATTAGGTGGGTTTAAAGTTAGTTAAATCAGCATTTTTTCCCCCTGGTATGGCACTTTGTCGATGGTATCTGTATATCTAAGAATAAGGGTGCTTGCATGAGTACTGTAAGTAATAAAAAGAAAATTACTAGATAAATGATATGTTTTTCTCTCTCTCTAGCTTTACCAAAGAAAGAATAAAGAAATAAATGGTGTCATTCTCTATTGTCTTTTCCCTATGGCTACATTTTTAAGCTAAACTGGTAAAAATGAACTAGTTAATTAGTATTCCTGTTTGCGTACAGAGTTTCCTCTCCAGAAGTATTTTGCCTATAGTTCAGCTGCAAAAAAGTTATCCTTTTCGAGGGGACAAGTGCTACACTGCTAAAGGAAACTAAACGACATTTGAAGAAACTCTTTGGGGGGGGGGGTGGGAGGGAAGCATCTTTTTTGCGGGTACCAGGCATAAAGGGTATCCAAATGTTGAGTCTGTAGTGAAGTGTATCACCAAGGCAGGTGAGAGAAAAGGAAGACTTGCAGAGAGCAGAAAGGCGAGTTGAAGGGAGGAACCAAGAAGAAAACCGAATGCTGTAGAGTCTTTGGAAATTGCTTATGCATAGCTCTATGCATATATTGTACTTTCCTTCATAACTATTTCTTTGAGTTACGAAGCATGTGAACTGCAAACACAGCTGAAGAAACTACTAGAATTATACTTTTTTTTCCTCTGCAGTTTAAGAAGTTTCATTATGGTCACGGAGATTTTTATAAAAATCCAACTTATCTCTATGACACATTGATTATTCCTCATGAATAAAATAATGATTCTGGCTCTCCAGCTTTTTCAGAACAGTAGTCTTTAGAGGAACTAATAACTTCACTACAGTCGATGTCTTTTGTGTTCTCTCAAAAAAATCAGAAACAACACAAACCAAAAGACTATCTTACCTATCAGATATTTCTAAGGAATCTCTCCCAGCATTATCCTTGCATGCCTAGAGATCAGGAATTCATGGCTCCAAACTTATAATGAACAGAATAATAAAACCATGAAATAAAAGATAAATAAAAAAAACAAAACAAAATAAAACATGAGCTTTATCTTATTCATATTTTACTACACAACTTCCTGGTTTTTAAGTCACAAGCCAAAGCTAAGTATCTCTGGGTAAAGCTGTAGCAAGGGTCTATCTTCTGTTTTAAAGAGTCAACAACCCCTCTGTAAACTGAAATCCCCGTTCCCTCTCAGAACTATAGAAGACAGCTAAAGTTAAGATTTAGAAGGCTCTAAGATTTTAAGAAGTGATTTTACTTTATATTGTCAGCCTAGTAAAATGTAAAGAACAAAACCAAAGACATCTTAGGACGTTAAGGCAGTGCTATATATACTATTTGAATTATAATCATGAAAAAACATACAGTATCATTCTCATCTGGTAATTACAAAATTCTCTCAAATAGATAAAAGGAATGTTTACTTAGCATATATGTATTTATGCAAATATAATAGTATCCTTTACATTCGAATAAATTTTATATTTGAAGTGTGGGACTACAGCATTTCTGAAGCGATCACCAACATAAAGATGAGTGAACTTGTCTTGCTTTCAAGTGGTCAGGTGATTTAAAAGATGTAAAAAGTCACCACACAGCTGGAAATTTGCAAGTTTTGTAAGATGGTAGAAAATAGTAAATCTTTCTCGTAACAGCAAGCTTTCTGTCTATGTCATGGAGCATTATTGATTGCTGTCCGGTACATTGCAAGACAAAACACTCGGTAATAACTCACCAGGGCCATTGCCCAATAAAGTCAATGGCAAGAGTCGTGCTGATTTCCGATAGTGCTGGGCTGAGTCCACCAAGCATTAGATTTCACAACTCCTGCTTTTAAGAAACAGCCAAATTATCAGCCGGTGTAAATCAACTTGACTTCACTGAAGTCAAGAAGCTGTGTTGATTTAAAAGGAGTCAGTGACATTTACATTATGTCCTTCAAGGGGTGCTGTGGGGAATGACAGTTAGTAATAACTTTCAGCCTTTTGCTCAGTGCTCCGGATGACAGGAGAGACACCACAAATTCTTCTTTTCGTCCAGCCATCATCATAGATGTAAGCAAAATTACAACAAGCCTGCTCTCTGAACTTCCCCCTCTTCAGCACAGTTACGTTCCCTGCGTTTCATAATGTCGAATATTGGAGCCGTGTTACTACAGGAGCCCAAGGAAGAGAAAGCAGGAGCCTCTCCTTCTATTTTGGAGCACTGCCTGGGCTGGGGAACAAGGTCCCTTCGTCCCACTCACACTTTCTGTAGGAGGACACGCCAGCAAACACACAGTTCCAGGCTCGTTCCCCACCAGTGTGTTAGATGGGAAATGTTTTTCCAGGAGGAAATGACGTTTATTTACTGGTTCTGTGCACTCAGGAATCAACTGGACTCCAAGCTTTGTGAGCAGATGTCTGATCCAAGTGTTTACTGAAGGCAAGAATATATCTGTTCAAGCCGGATCATGTCAAATGGATTAACAAAACATTACCTCCACATTGCTGTGATGTTATTCAGACCAGTTTCACCTGTAACTAACTGGCACATTAAATTACCAGTTATATCCAGCAAAACCAATGTCATTTCTGCACTCAGCTTCTTGTACCATGGAAAATAAAATATTGCAACCCACAGCAAGCAGCAAGTCATACCATTATGTTCCAAATTAAGAGTATTTTCTAAAAGCATATACCATAATAAAATCCCTATGTAAAAGTAGCACATGAAATAATAAGAAGAATTGTTTAATTCTAGCTGGAAACTCTGCCCTCTGTTTTCCGTGTATAACTTTTACAAGACTTTGCATCCAGCACCCCATGACTCATGTACTTCCATGAACTTTATTTGACCAGCTATAGACACAAAGAGTTTGTAAGACTACTGGTTTTGTCTTTCCTGAAATAATATTTACAAATTGATTCTTTCTTGGAAGCCTATATTCCCTGCATTCTTTAATTAATCAGTTGGATGGAAAATTTTGCATAATTTTTGAACAGTGTTCAAGTTTTTGTAGTAAATATGTTCAAGCCTCATGCTTACAGCATTTGAAATCAGCTCAGTGCATGCTATTTAGTCTTCAGGAAATATCATTTGGACTTAGAGAAATATTTTCTCATTGATCCACTTCTCATTCAAGAATGATAATGACACAGACATAAAATTTCAAATTAATTTGTTTAATAGTGCTTATATCATGAGTATCAGTGTGTAGGACAAGGCTTTTGCAATTCTGCATGGAGCTATTATTTAAAGATAAAAGCCATTTAAAATAATTTAAATGTAGTGCCAGAGACGAAAAATAGGCTGACTGAATATTAATTTTACATTCCTGGCTTCCTATTGTCAGCTGGACACACTTTGCTATCACTTCTTTACCTCACCAAATACCTGCCTTTATTAAATCTCATTCATATCCTGTTCTAAGAAAGAGGGAATGGAAGCAGTCCTCCTTTCCCTTTCTGCCTCTCCTCCTCACTGGCTGGATACAATCATCATCCTAAATTCAGATGAGCATAAGAAGTCTCTTTATTAGTTACATGACTTGATCTACTGCATACTTTTCTCTTAAATCAATATGATAATGAAACACTTGTAAGGGACTACTTATATAAAAAAAAAAAATCCATTACCTCTTGTGGAGACAATTCTGAGTAGTATTTGCTAGAACTGTTCATTTGACATTGTTTATTTTTACTCTGTGTATTTACATACACACATGTACGTACATACAGAGAGAGAAAGCATGCATTGGCCCATTGGTACCAACTTTACCCTCTGTTTGCTTTCTTTTTGGTGTTTCTGCATTTTCCCTCAGTCTAATACACGTCTGATACCTCTGACATGTTAGACATTAAACAGATAAGCTATTGATTTAATAGCTTTTCTATCATAAACAAAACACGCAAGAGAAAGAATATGCTAACAACCAAGTAATGTTTCTTTTTCTTTTTTTTTTCTGTTCTTTTTTTTTTTTAGTCTCAGAATTAATAGGGCACCTTCACTGGCATGTGACTGTTTAAATGTAGTCTGGGTAGACAACTGTTATCATTTGAGAGCTGTTTGATTCCCCTCACAGTAACAGTAAATGAGTTGGAGATCTCAGTCCAAAAGCACAGTTCAGACCAAGAGGCGTCTGCACCACAGCTAAAGTTTTCCTGATGGCTTCATTGAAAAGCCAAAATAAAATCCCTTCCTACCCCAGCAGCAGTCCTCCAGACAACTGTTGAAGTACGGTTTGTGAATGGGTAGTAATTAAATCCACAATAGATTTCTGAAAAGTGATAATAAATAATACTGCCTGTTCCTTGCACTGTACCTATTTGGAAGATAAATAAAGGTCTTTGGTGTCAAGAGCTGTCAATCCATCTCCCGTAACGTTACGACTGCAATCTCAGAGCCACGCTACGCTGAGCCAGATGCTTGAAAAGCAGACTTCACAGAATACATGTGTATGTCTGACACATCTGTTTTCACCAAACTTCATTAGAGGCCACGTTTCATCAGACATGAATCGCACTCTGTCTACTCAATGGTATGGTTTTGCTGCAGATGATAGTGTCTATCCACACAGAGCACAGCTGAGTTTGCTGAAGATATTTAATACACGATTACAGAGCCCAGACCCACAGAGCAGCCCTCACCAGGAGAGGTGCTCAGCTCTTGCAAGGCTTCTCCAAAAGTTAGGGGGAACGTGTGATAGAAAACCACCAGAGAGGAGCAACGTGTTCAAGTGTAAAGACTGCAATCTGAAACCTCATTTTGACCTGAAGCGGCCTTCCAATCTGGTAGGTACATTGCAATACAGCCCCAAATCACATGTGCCCCCTCTGATACATGTTATATTTTGCATAATGCAGAAATACCCTGTGAATCTGCTGAGTAATAGGAGGCTCAGTAGGAAAACTGTATTTATGAAACCACTGAAATGAACGTCTGTTTGTTCTTGTGTTACAAAGGGCTCATCTCCTTTTCAAATATTGCAGAGAGAAACGTCAAATTCCACAATGTAAAATCAGCAGTTTTGTATCACACGCAGCTGGATAACAAAGTTAAAATGAAACGAGTGGATTCTCACTTTGGATGCATATTTATTTTACTGTCTTTTCTCTCATTGTCTTTTACCTGTGTTCCATCAGGTCTTTTATACGACTCTGAAAAATCATCATCAAAAACACAGGTGGATATATACAAACAAAATTATGCTCAGGTATATTTTTCCTTTTTTATCTTTCTGCATAACTACTTCTTGAAACTTTCTATCTAACTATGAAAAAGATCATTTTTTCTCAATCTGTTGTATCTGCTTTTATTTGCTACCATTAAAGTTATTACATATCCATGTGTCATTTTACTCTGGGAAACACTATTGAAAAAAGCAAACTGTTCCATGTTCATGATTATCGGAGCAGACGGTATGTGTTGCAGTAGGTTAGTATTGAATGTAAAAATAGTAGCACCACCTATTGGCAAAATGCATAAACTGATCCATCAAATTTCATAGTAGCATTCCTGCTGCTACTAGATGTTAAGGTTGCAAGTTATTATTTGCAGTTTGATTTAGTTATTCAAAATGAACATGTTTGTTAATATGGCCTTTGTTATTTCTTTTAGAGTACATTTAAAACAGAATGGAAAGGGACCTGGTTTTAAACTGGGAAAGCAACCCAAACGTAATCCAGAAATTCTTAATGCCAGGATCAAATTTGTTTTGAATATATCTAAAAGGTCTGAAACCTTTCTAACATTGTGGATTTTGTATATTGACTAATGCCCTGATCCAGGAATTTTAAGGTCTCAAATTCCCCTGACAGAATCTTGACAAGTCCCTTTGATTTAAGTGGACTATAAATGGGAGCAAAAATTAGTGTGGAGGGGAAGTATTCTAGCATTGGGGTGAAAAGACAAGATTTTCAAATATTTGTCCATATCAACAGCTATATATATATATATAATGTGACCTATGAACTGCCCTTGGCTTAGTTACCAAGACGCTGCTTAATAGAAACAAAGACAAATTGCTGCAGGCAAGAGATATAAATAAAAAAAATCTTTAGTTTATCTGAACATGAGATGCTAGAAGTTGGGTGTGCAACTTCCATTTTTATCCAGATGGCATTTAAACAAACTGTTAAAGTTAATCCATAAATTCTTTCATCGTGCCTCTTTTTTGTTTTGGTTACTCAGGTTGGGTTGCTCAGAACAGTCCTAACTTAATTTAAACTTTTTAAGACAACTTATTTCTGAATATTTATTTTTTTATTTCTTCTGTAGGATTGATTCTTATGGAATCTCTATTATATTTCTTTTTGCAAAGTGATATTATTTTGCTTTTTAAACATCAATAATATTTATCAAGAAAATTGGTTTCATCCATGCATTGCCATTGACACTGCTATTTTCTTCAGCTTTCTCTTTCTCTGCTGCTCCTGTTCATTGCTCCATCACTTCTTCTGAGAAAGAAAATGATGCTAATCATGGCAGGTCAGATTCCCACAGGAAAAAAACTCTCTCTGCATGCTGAGTCTGACTATTCACCTTCAGTTCTGCATTCCTGGTGGTTTCACTGTTTTCTCCTACAGTGCTCAAAATTTTTTAAAAACTGCTGTTTTTTCCCTAAGAGAAAAGCTTCCATGTGCTCAGGAGTATATTAATTTTCATTTTGTTTCAAAGGAACCTGGTGATTTTGAAGTGTGCTAACCGTCGTTGTATCTGCATTCCATCACCAACAGGATGTGTTTTGTACAAAAAATCATGCCAAACCCTGTACCACCCATCAGAGCTCTGGGGTGATGGCCTCTGGCTGGAAAGGGGATACTTATTCTCCATGTTTGCAAGCTCCTGCATCCCAGGATTCATGCTTTCATGGTGTCCTGGTTTCAGCTGGGACAGTTAATTTTCTTCCTAGTAGCAGGTACAGTGCAGTGTTTTGGATTTAGTATGAGAACAATGTTGATAACACACTGATGGTTTAGTTGTTCCTAAGGAGTGCTTATCCTAAGCCAAGGATTTTTCAGTTTCCCATGGTCTACCAGTGAGGAGGTACACAAGAAGCTGGGAGGGAGAATGGCCAGGACAGCCGACCCGAACTAGCCAAAGGGATATTCCATACCATAGGATGGTGTGCTCAGGATATAAACTGGGGAGAGTTGGCCGGGGGGGGGCAATCACTGATCGGGGGCTGGCTGGGCATCAGTCAGCGGGTGAGGAGCAATTGCATTGTGCATCACTTGTCTTTTCTTGGGTTTTAATTCTCTCTCTTTTAGTTATTTTCCTTTTCGTTACAATAATTTTGTTTTGTTGTTTTTGGTTTTTTTTTTTTTTTTTTTATTTCAACTAAACTCTTCTTATCTCAATCTACAAGTTCTACTTTTTTTTCCCACTTCTCCCCATCCCACCAGGGAGGAGTGAGCGAGTGGCTGTGTGTTTAATTGCTGGCTGGGGTTAAACCATGACACAAGGCCTCATTTTGATGCAAAGTGGTTGCGTCTGCCACCAACACAAGCACCTCCAGTCTTTGCCTGTGATGATTTTACTAGAAACAATGCCAGCAAGAGCAATACCTTGTTGGTCTCCTCTGTGAAGTCTCTTGTCTAATCTGGACCGGACTTAGCACAGTGATTAAGGTTGCATTTACCACCTACTTATGTCTAAGGTTTAATTTTTTTTAGCAGCCCACATTTCTTCATAGTATTTTCTATATGAAAGACTGTTTTTATTCAGTGGAAGGAACAATCCAATTTATTTTTTAATCTACAAGAATGCGTTGGCCAAAGTAATTTACGTAAACTTCCTTGGCTTCATTACACTCTTTCAGTAATGCAAACAGAGTCAGCCACAACTGCAGCTGCAGGCTTGTAAATACTTGCCTAGCAAAACAGTCCTACTACAGCTAATGAATCTTGGTGAGGCTGACACCTCTTTCCTAGCCAGAGCTACAACTGTGCTACTTTCCTTAGATAAAATGAAAACCAGCCAAACAGACTGACAACGCTGCATCATTTTCTAGGGGCCCCTGAAGACATGTCACATGCTATATATCATCCTGGATCGAGTCAAAGTATTGTGTTGTTCTGTCATGTTATATATGTGTTTGATGGTATTTCACCACAGATAGCTCCATGCAACATGAAAACAGTATGTTGGAAATCTGTTAAGGATTTAGAGATTTCTGAGGGGCAGACATAACCCCGACGTCCTGTGGCACAGGGCTGCAGTTAGGTGGCTGCCACCACGTCGTGGGACAGAGGAGGATGGCCTCACCTGCAGGACTCCTCTCACCAGCACATCCAAACCTCCCAGCAGCTACCCTGCCGTGGGTGGAAGATATTGTGGCTGGATAAACAGAATAGAAAAAGAAAAGCGTCTTGCTCGAGTTCACAGAAATGACTTGGTGCTAGAGCCAAGAACAGAGTCAAGCAGTCTTGACTCCTCATCATTTGTTGTAATCACTAACCACAATATTTCATGTATGTGTGATTATTATGCCTGTATCCATAGCTCCTGAGCACTTGGTGTCTCTAAAATACATCACAGGCTTAATTCCTCCCACAATTACGTCAGTTTTAAATGTGTCACAACTGTCATCACTGGAATTACTCTTAACTTGCCCCTTTGTAACTAAGAAGAAAAACTAAGATTTATATCACTTCTAGGGAGCTATATATTTTTGGTACTACAAGTTTATTTAACTTCTGACTAATAAGCAAAAGCAGGTTGTGGATCCAAAAGAATTATAGCAGGAGACAAATGATTTATCAGTAGAGAGAAAATTTATCATGACATGGTGTCTCATATAGATTATTCCTGTGTGAGTTTCAGGTAGCCACACGTTTTTTAAATCATTACCAAGTCATTCAAAATAACTAAACCTAACATAAAAGTCATCACACTGCATTTCTATGGGGAACGGGGAAACTATTTGTAGGGTATGCCCTTGGTGTGCACTTCAAACCATGCACTGATATAGTAGATTATGTACATTTCTGGAACTCAAGTAGCGTATGACTTATTAGAATACATATTGTAGTGGATGAAATACTCCAAAATGTGAAAGCATCTGGGTACCAATAGATTACATCCTCTACGCTCACATTATTGAGTAATTATTGATTATTGAAAGCAATGGAAATCTTTCACTAAAAAAATTTGAAGCAGCCCTTCCTGAAATATGAAGGAGGAAGCCCTTGACCTGTGAATCTTAGGAGCCATACAGGTTTCATATTTAAATGATAGCTAGAGAGATAAATTACCATAATCATCCTACCTTTATCATTTCATTGTTTCACTTGGCAGCTTAAAGAACTGGCTGGATAATTTTTTTCCAATAATGGTTGCAGTGACTTTTACTCACATTTTTTCATTATTTTATCAGCGTTAAGGCTATGTAATTCTCTTCATTCTGCATAGTATTATTATTCACATACCTGTTTTCCCATTAAACAGTAGTAGTACCTACTTCAAAAACTCTTTCCAAGTAAACATAAACTACCCTTAACAAAGCATTTAGTGTGCACACAAAGAACAAAACGATGACTAATATATATAATATATATATAATTTTTTTTTTCCATGTGTAAACCATCACTGTGATTGAGAAAGAAATAAACCAGAAGATAACTTGCAACACATAAATCTAGCACATCTCTCCTTAGGACAAATAACGTTTGGAGCAAAGACAGCATTTTAAAACACTAGGAAGCTTGCTCTGTCTGAGGAAGACACTGATAACCTTGATAGCCACTTTTTACTCATTTGCATTCTTCAAGCCAAGCAGGGCATGGAACCAGAGCACAGAAATGGGCAAAAAGTGTAACTTAAGCAATTAAATAATAAGAATTTTTTAAACCACATTAAACTAAAGACCGCACCACTGCTCCTCTGCGCCCTGGTCCTGCCTCAGCTGCTAGCCTAAGGCACGGTCAGCTTGTGTGGCCTTTCTACCTCCAGGTCCCTCTCTAGGAGCTACTGAGGTGATGATTACGTCCAAGCTACCGTTTCCCACAGCCATTCGTGGGCTTCTCCTCCATAAACTTATCTCAAGGAAACCTTTCTGGCCTCCACGGCACCCAGAAGCAAGGGATCCCGCAATTTAAGCCCTGTGTTCTCTAAAGATCTCTAATTCCCCAATCAACGTCAACAGTTGAACGTCTAAGAGAGACAGGCCATCGGCTTTGTTCTGCCATCACGAATGCTGACAGCTCTCCCTGATGGTCACACCAGCCTTTTTCACAAATGACAAACAATCTTCACAGAATTGCAGGGACCCGGGTTAACTCTAAAATGAGACAGCCGGAGATCCAGACCTCCTACGGAGATGAATCTGCTGCCCAATGTGTCATGGATGCTTTGGAAAGTGCTTACGAATTGCAAACACTTACTTATTATAAATGCTGTGCCAGTTTCCTCTGCATCGTATTGATGCGTGCGATGAAGAAAATGAATATCATCCCAACGTTTTAATAGAAGACTGCTAAATTCCCTCTGATCGGCTGTAATGATTCTGCTCACTAGGCCATGGAATATCAAGTTAGATTTTTCTTCGTTTCAGATTATTAAACATGAAAAATAAAGATTTTAGAAATAAATTCCTGTAAGAAAATAGATTGGATGGCTGAGAGACCAGGATGCAGAGGTGAAAGATGATGTAAAATACAGGTTAGGAAGGGTTCTTTTTCTTCCTTGGAGCAAACTGTATTCAATTAAAATTAAAATAATCAAAGCCTTGTATCAAAATAACTTGACTTTTAGTCAAAGGAAGATTTTAGGAATGCCATTGTTTCTAATACAATTCTGTCCCAGTGCCTGTGCTCTCTGCTGAAAGCGGTTTGGATTTTTGAGCTCTGTTCCTTTGTGGCCAGAGTGGTGCTTTAGGTTTTTTCCGGACTTTCTCTCTCCCTTCATTTTCATCTCCCCCGTTCTGTCTCTTACATTTCATTGTAGGGGATGCCCTGTGTTCTACTCTCATTTCTCAGGAATTCTGCACAAATTGATACAACTGGCAGCCATTACACTTATATTCCCCTTAATTGACAATCATACAGAGCTCACAGGAAAGTAATAATATCCAGTTTTCTCTTGTCTAGTTAAGGTCTTTGCTTCCGAACTTGAAAAGCAGCTCCACAAGGCAGGTAAGGTCAAGAAGAAAACTGATATAATTGTCCCATAATTCTTCAAATACCAAGTACTATCAGGCTCTGTATATATAATATAGAACTGACCAAAAGACTTTAACAGTATGGGATCTTGTATGGTATATGACTTCAAGAGACTATGGTTGGCATTAATTTATTTAGGGCAAGGGAAAGAATCACAAAATATATCCAATGCTTTCTTATATAAGCTTCCATACTGTGAAAAATCTAGCACATAGGCCCTACTTCTCTTAGCTGTCTTTTAGCTCCCATTGCATTTATTTTAACTAGTCGGACAAACTTTCAGGCTGAAACTTTCTAGTAATTGAGGGTTTTTCGAGGTGAGGGTGGGGAGAAACAAGTTAAATTAAAGCAATGCAGGAAGCTCATTCTGAAAATGAGACTGGGGTGATCATACTGAAATCAGCACAGTATGGATAATACTAAGCAGGTTGATTTCATTTAGATATGTCACAAATTTAAGGTTTTAAAGAAAATTTGGATGATACATTCAGAGTGAGGGGATTTCACAGCGAGGAATGCCTTCTGCTGTTTCAAATATGGGCAAATCGTAAAATTTGCTTCTTAAAATCTCTGTTCAGCTACAACAAGCTGAAGTACAACAGCTAAATTCTCTGAAGTATCTGTCTACAAGGAACACGTACACAAGCTCCTCCACACAAACAGAGAAGGACTTCTACCACCACTGGGACACCACACACCGCTGTCCACTGGCAAAGAAACTTCCAGTTCTCTGAATTCGCCCCAAGTCTGAGGAGGGGAAGGAAAAGGGCTCCAGGAAAAAGGGCTATGAACAAGTAGGGAGAAGAGATGTGGGGTGGTAGATTAGGGCAGAGAGAAGAAAGGAAATCTATTCAAGATGGTAGAGAAGGGCAGGAGGTGCATGCTCCCTTGCAGGGCTCAGGCACTCACACAAGCCTCATGGATACCAGGATTGTTCATTACAGCCCTGAAATTAGTGACCCAAACTTTCCAAGCAAAGAGTCATTAACCCAGAAAAACTTTCCCAGTTAAAATGCACTACAGGCTACAGATCTTCAGGAGAGAAACCAGGGAAGGTTTTGAATAAGACAATTTTTTCTCAAGACACTTTTCTTTCCCTGGCTCTAAGGCTTATGGTGATCAGGGTCCACAGTTACTGCCTTTGGAAAAAAAAAATAAAATCTGACGCACTCCCTTCTTTAAAAATTGTTTCCGTTAAGTTGCTAGTTGCTCTCATGTTTCAGCTGAAGTGCACATTTAGGGAATTTTTTTCTAGCTGTGTTCCTTCAGCACCAACCCAAGAAACCATTCACATCAATGAACCTGCTAATACAAAAGAAGTAGCCCCGCAGGGGAGAGTGCCTTAACATTTATGGCTCTTCAGTACTTTATCTTGCATTCTCAGACATGTTTTTCACTAAGCATCAAGTCCCTGTTACTAAATAGAATATAATTTAATCTACAAAAGATATTATAATATGATATCAAGGCAACACTTAAACTCGAGGTGGGGATACAGAATAGACAACCCGAAACAAAACAGGATTCACCAGGCAGCATGGAGTTCACAATTTGTTCACAGCCATATCTTCAATCTGCCACTTCATGTATCACAACTCCCACCACGCTCTATTTTGAGAACTGAGGTGGGATTAAATGAACACACAGATCATGAATCAGTTCTTTGCATATGGGTGGATTTCACCTGCAGTGCCTCATATTTTGTTGTATATTTTCACATAAATAGACAGTGACCATGCTTCTTAATTCTTTTGCCTCCTTTCTCTATGTTGAAAGTTTAACGTAAATCTTAACATAAAAGAAATACAAATAACACAGCTACTTTAGAGAAAATGAAGATCAACTAGAAATAAAATATGTTGCCTGTATTGGAAGTTAGCAAGAATGTGTCAAAATTAAGTTTGACTGCAAAGATCCTGCATGTTTTAAACGATAATCTCTCTTTTCTATGGCTTAGACAATAGTAATGATAGCAATTTGTGTGAACGATATTTGTTTAGCTATGTAAAATGAAACCACGCTAATTAGGTATATTTGAAAGCATAGGACTGCACTATGAGAAAATTATCCATTGCTCTCCATTGCTTCAACTGCACATGAAACCAGTTCGGAGACTTAAAATGTATGAGAATAAAAAACCCCAAACACTTGCAGTGTGCTACATATCACACACTGTGACAGTGATAAATTCCCTCAGTGATTCTCAGGTGCCCTGTTGTTATCTTTAACTGCTTTCTACCTTGTCAATCTTCTGCTTCCAGATGGTATCGGTCATTCACACAGGCAAAACCTTGCTTAGAGGGACTTACACTTTGTGCTAGTAATAGGTGTTTTATCTTCCAGTGGATTATTTGCCCACTGTTCTCGTGGAATTTCACAAAAGAAGCATCTCTGATTATCTGACAATTTATCTTTTGTACGGATCTTGTTGGAGATTGAGTTACTAGAAGGAGGTGGTTCTTTCAAAATGGAATCTCTCCCTGAGGCTTTTAGTGCAGGATAATAAGACTTCAGCTTCTGCATCGCAGAAAGTAGGGGACAGAAAAATACCTACACCTCCAAAGCGTTTGATGAGGAACACCAATAATTCTGTGCACTGCACACCCTTTTGAGGTATCTAATACTGCAGGTGGCCCATACAGAAAAGACAAGCATATACTCAAAAATCTCTACTGAAGCTCAACTATATTATATATTACTATACAGTTATCATTTATTGTGTAGAACACTTGAGGTAGAATTTTTTTCTCTTTTACTGAAAATTAAAACCATACTAATTTATCCTTGACTAGCTGCTGCATTGTGCACCCGTTATTGAGAACCCATTACCATGCATAGAGGCACCACTAATTCCTCTTTATGCTGCTGACATGTGATTATCTCCCCGACTTGAAGCTATATCAGAGCTATGTATAGGTAGGAGCGTATTAATACATCAAAAACGGTAAGCATTCCATCACCTTCATTTTATTTGAGGGATTTCACAATATCCTGATGTTTTATCTGAAAATACTTTTGAAAACAATATATTAGAAAGGAAATGGACTTTTTTTTATCTAGAACATCAGATGTCAGATAAATTTTGCATAAATACTGTGCTGCATCATAACGTAACATACGGTCTTCCTTAATAAAGTTCAGTTTTCTGTAGAGAGGTTAAAGTATTTAATCAGTAGGAGACCTAATAGCTGACTCATTGAAAAGCAAATTACACATGCTTCACAGGCCATCGTGAGCCATGGAGAAGCACTAGCCATAGTCACTCTATAGTGAACGAAGAGACTTTTTTTTATTTTTAATAGTAGCTAAATAAAACATTTGCCAGAATTCCTAGACAAAAGTATGAAAGATGTGGTGGGTTGACCCTGGCTGGATGCCAGGTGCCCACCAAAGCTGCTCTGTCACTCCCCTCTTCAGCTAGACAGGGGAGAGAAAATATAATGAAGGCTCATGGGTCAAGATGAGGACAGGGAGGGATCACTTGCCAATTACCATCACAGGCAAAACAGATTCAACTTGGTGAAAATTAACTTAATTTATTGCCAATCAAACCAGACTAGGGTAATGAGAAATAAAACCAAATCTTAAAACATCTTCCCCCCACCCCTCCCTTTTTCCCGGGCACAGCTTCACTCCTGAATTCTCTACCTAACCCCCCTCGAGTGGCACGGGGGGATGGGGAATGGGGGTTGGGGTCAGTTCATCACACGCTGTCTCTGCCACTCCTTCCTCCTCAGGGGCAGGACTCCTCACTCGTCCCCTGCTCCAGCGTGGGGTCTCTCCCACAGGAGACAGTCCTCCACGAACTTCTCCAGTATGGGTCCTTCCCGCGGGCTGCAGTCCTTCAGGCACAGACTGCTCCAGCGTGGGTTCCCCGCAGGGTCACAAGACCTGCCAGAAAACCTGCTCCAGTGTGGGCTCCTCTCTCCATAGATCCGCAGGTCCTGCCAGGAGCCTGCTCCAGAGTGGGCTTCCCATGGGATCACAGCTTCCTTCAAGGGCATCCACCTGCTCCGGCGTGGGGTCCTCCCCAGGCTGCAGGTGGAGATCTGCTCCACTGAGGACCTCCATGGGCTGCAGGGGGACAGCCTGCCTCACCGTGGTCTTCATCAGGGGCTGCAGGGAAGTCTCTGATCTCGTGCCTGGAGCACCTCCTCCCCCTCCTTCTCCACTGACCTGGGGGTCTGCAGAGCTGTTGCTTTCATATATCCTCACTCCTCTCTCCAGCTGCAGTTTCTGTGCTCCAGCAACTTTTTTCCCCCCTTCTTAAATCTGTTATCCCAGAGGCACTACCACCATTGCTGAAGGGCTCAGCCTTGGCCAGCGGCGGGTCCGTCTTGGAGCTGGTGGCACTGGCTCCATCGGACATGGGGGAAGCTTCTCGCAGCTTCTCACAGAAGCCACCCCTGTAACCTCCCTGCTACCAAAACCTTGCTACGCAAACCCAATAAAAAGGAAAAAAAAAAATTTTCCTTGAGAAGGTTAGAACTGTAGTATTCTTTAATTCCTACAATGCATCCTATGACCTTTGGTTTCTTTGGATTGATTTGTTAATTTTTTTAGCGGCTTAAATCATCTAAAGCAGGGACAAATAGATCAATGGCATAAAAATGGAACAGGTTTGCAGCTGCTCATCTGAAGCCAGAGGGAGAAGAAGAGAAAGCTTTGTTTTAAGAAAAAAGAACAAAGGACAAAAACATTGATGCTGCTGAGGGTACAGTGCCAAAGAACTCTGAAATCCAGGTGACATATTTAAACTCAACCCATTTACAAGTCCTCTTTCTATAAGTGACTGATTTTTTTTTTTTTTTTTTGTGTAATGTGTGTTGCATAAGAGCTGTATCCCAAGGCCCTAATAAGATACTTTTCAATAAAGGTAGTAGTCAGCACCTGGACAACTCTTCTGAGAAATTATGTAGGATTTCAGAGCTTGGTAGAGTGAAAGAACAAACAGCATTTCCAGAAAAAAGCCACCACATTTCTTTTTTCTGCTGGCCAGAATCCGTTCTTTTACTAGAACTAAATGAATTGCAGGAATGTGATAGCTCTCACTAAACCAAGTATAATGCACGTCTCCTCTACTCAGCACTTTTCAGTATAGAATTAAAAGAAAAAAAAGAATTAAAAATGGGGATACAGTAAGTTCTAACTACAATAACTTCTAGAGGAGGCAAAACAAGTTGTCTAACATACATATGATTTAAGGTGGTCTTCTCAGGTCAAATCAGTAAAAAAGTCACAGTTGCTCTAGATCTCTGTCAACCCAAGGCTGACCTGAAGTGCTCACTGAGGGATATGGGGCAGTAGCCTAGCCACGATGTCTTTGAAACTTTCTAATTTTCAGTCTCATACATAACAAGAAAATCTATTTTCATTTTTCTCCTTTGTCTGAAGAAGTACACCTATCCCCCCAAATAGATATGTTCTCAGTAATAAGGTCCTGTTATCAGAATACTCATTTTTCTCTTTCTGCAAGGGGAAAACACGTATATACTGTTTTTGTAAGAAAAAAATATATAAAACCAGAAAGAAACAAGGAAGATATTGCTAAAAGTAATCAGTTACACTGGCAGCAATATTGGAAATTAGTACTAGAAGGTTACTTTCACTTCCCATCTTTTTTGTTTTATTCCAATAAAAACCGTATTATAAAAATTAGTTCTGAAGATAAGGTTGTACCCTTCCAACAGGGGGAATACATTATATTCACAATAAATAATGATATTACTTATGATCACTCAATCTGAAGATGTCAAAACATCTTGGAGATATTAATGAGTTTGTTAATTGAAACTCACAACTTCCTATGAGGTATACTAATATATTTGTTAAAAAAAAAATGAGACATTTGAGGTACACATAGTAGTGTACTTCAGCGGTCTCAGTGTCATCATTGCTCAAGATTAAAAAATAATAATTCAGATCAAGTTTTACGTGCCTGTAAACCCAGTGGTCACCTGGCCAAAACCCAACCAAAAACTAACATTCATCATCTGTAGTGTGACTACAAGGCTTTCAATTCAAAGAAAGAAGCTAAACTATCTGTTAGCTTGTTTTTCTTTCCTTTCTTGTTAGTAGAAATGTGAGTGTATGCTTTTACCTTATAGGATGTTTAATTTTAAGTTTTTTAAATTTTAAGCCTGATGTCTTACATGGGCTGAGAAATGGTGACCCTGGTGATCCAGCTTCCTGACTCCTCTTTGCTGATAACAATTTCATTATGCATATTGAACCCAATAGCTTGATGTTCAAAAGTGTAAATCTTTTTACCTAGACAGAGTTATTTTAAGTTTATTAAAACACTGCCAAGTGTAGAACACAACCTTTCCTGTTCCTACCCTTCTTGGCTGAGGAACCGGTCACTAAAGATTTTTTATTGAACAACCCTCCCACAGATCATCACTTAGAGACGTTTTTTCACTAGTTGATACCATCAGATATATAGCAGAAACAAGAAGAAAAGGAAAAAGAAACAAAAAAGGAAAAAACTGCAAAAAGTGTAAACAAAAACTACTAGAAAACCTGAACATACAGTCTAGAAAAAAAAAAATCCTCAGATGTCACACAAGATCCCTCTAACTTGCACAGTGAACAGAGATTGCTAGCTACTACTCTAAGAGGTTTGAATGACTCGAGATATATCTAAATAGTGGGTGAAAAAAAGCAATAATAAAGAACTGTAAGGCAGGATTCAGATTAACTTTTGAGTTACTTCTGTAAATACAACAAAAATACCATGTTTTATGAAAATAAAATGAACCTTTCTTCCATTAGCAAGGTTTCAACTAGAATAAGACTAAAATCAGATCATAAATATTGATCATTTCGAGCACAGCTATTGCACCATCTTTTGTAAACTTTTTTCTTTTTAAAATTTTCAATACTTTTTAAATCCCCAAACTCTCCAGTATAAGATGCCTGCCATTTTTTTCAGAATATGAATAAAGCCCAAGCAGAAACATGCTATAATTGATGCCAGCTTTCCTGAATGCTAAAATGCCTTTACCTGGCAGTCTTAAATTTGGCTAACCATTGATGTCAGGTTTTCTTACAAGCAGCAGCTGAAATGGAAAATCAGAACGGGTATGAGTGATTACAGGAATACTCATCAGTGTTGCAAAGGCGATAGAGAAAATGAAGAAAAAAAAAAAATTCTCTTTGAATGTCAGCACTTGCACCCTGTATATGTATTTGCATGATTTGGCTTCATCAGAGACACTTCTGGAGCCAAGCAGACAAAACTTTTCAGGTTTTGGGTTACGGCAAACCATGTGTGCATTTACACTAACATTAGGCTTTTTAAACTATTTTTTTTAGCAAGAAATACTCATACAGAAATACCTCTCTGTCATAGCTTAAAATATGATAATTTGTCACTCATTCTGTCATTATTCTAAAGTTTTGTGGTTGGGGTTTTTTCGCCTTGCTCTTTATCATTCCATGTATTTTACTAAAACTCTTAGGAGAGGTTGCAGAAGTAATTTGTAGCTGCATAACAGCTGGTTTAGATTTTGTCAGGATTTCTGTTGCATTTTAGTGTGCTTTTGGATTATGTTGTCTTGTGCTTAGCGTGTGTAATCCATGTCTGTATTAAAAGGATACTTGACCGCATTTGGTGTAAATAGTGGTGCCATCTAGTTGCATGAAGACAACCAGTAAATCAGCTTACAATTACTGTGCTTCATTTTATCCGAGAGACTAGTACTAATCCATAGTGCTAAGGATCATGATAGCAATGCCTTTAATTAAATATAACATCATGGTTATGCCAAATGTAGTCCTTGAATTCTGACACAGTTATTTAAATTGAAAAATGCATAATCCCAGCATTCTTTCAATTGGTATTGTTGTAACCAGTAATAGATTGGAAAAGCTTTTTTTTTTTTTTTTTTTTTTTTTTTTAAATATCTGAAGTGGTACATTTTAGGGGTTGGTACCTACAATGCAGCTTCCTTAATCCCTTCCAGATGGTTACCAATACATTAGCAGCTACTATGAGAAAAAAAATAAAAATAGAAATTCTTACAATTTTTGTCACTAGCAGGGCTTTCGTCAGAAAAGCAGCTACGAAACGATGCGTACTACACAGTCCCGTTTCTAAGTGTCTCCTGCCTCTTCCTGGCACAAAGAATAGGAAGGAGGGGGTGGACAAAGGTGACGTTAGTTACCTTGGCGTTTCCAGTACTCCCCAGAAATTTAGTCATCCACAGATTGGCCCTGATGCTGTTCTAAGCGCTGAAGGCACACAGCACACAACAGCTGAGATGAAATGCACTCAGCCAAACCGCCTCCCTCCCTCCCTGATGCGCTCTCCCCCCAGCTGTGATACGACTGCGTACTGGCGGATGCAAAAAGGCCGACACGCTACAGCCCTTCACCTCTTATGGGTATATATCGGGAATTTAAGACAAGACCCATGTACAAATACTCCTACCTTCTCTTCCCTATTGCTGGTTTACTAACGCTGTTTATTGACCATAGCCATTCAACAGCAATGTGAACCAAATGGTCGCTTTTCTATCTCACAGAGAATTTATTCTTTTAGTTTTCTTCAGAGAGCCTCTGTAAATCGTGGGCGCAGCAGTTCTCAGAGCACTCCTTCAGGAGCTCTGGGAATGCTCCACAGGAACGGTGCCATGGCTGAAGGGAAGTACATCGAGGTGTTTTGAATGAAATACGTCAAGCACGGTGACGTGGTATCTTCACACTAAATGCATTTTAGATAGCTTCTAACCATCTCTGCTCTGGGAAGCTGCCTTGCGCCATCATGTCAAATTATTTTGGCTATTCCTTCAAATTATTATCAAGTGAAGGATCATGAAGGAACTGCACAGACGTTGCTGTCACCAGCATTACACGGAAGGCGTGAGTTACCTCCAGCGAAAAATCAAGAGTTTTGCAAATGCGGTCAAGTTCTTAATTTTGATTTCCATTTTCCACAGCATGGAAGAGAGCGCTCTGTTTTCTCGGGTACTTGTGAGAAAGCACCAAGCGGAGAGGCCGGAGGACGCCCACCGCCTGGCCCTGGGCGTTCAGAGGAGCGCTCGGTGCTCGCCCACCCCTTCTGCCCGGAGCCGCGGAGCGCACAGGCACGTGCGCGCGTGGCTGCTCACGGCTCCCTCGGCCGCTGTAACCGCCCCAGACACCCGCTGACGTCACCCGCCGACGTCACCCGCCAGCACCGCACGCGTCAGAAGCGGCACTGAGAAACTCTGAGGTGAGCAGTTTTGGAGTGACCCGAGACAAGGGAAGTTCGGCGGCCCTGTTTGTGCCTGACGTGTGAGACTACCCCTAGGCTCTATATTGTGAAGTTGTAAAACCCGGAGTAATCGTATTACAAATCTGGAAACCTCATTTATCAAGAAAAGGTGATTATTACTGTTTTTATTATACTCTTCCAGTCCATAATATAAAATAATTTTCTTCTCGCTTTTTTCCTAGATAGGACTCATTATATTTAAATGACTACCCTCTAACTTGCCAAACTTTAACGACTGTGAAGATGAATACTATATTTTAGCTCGTGGTGAATAAGCTCCTTGTGTCATTTGCTACCAGTTATTAAAAGTTTAGCTTCTTTCCTAAAGTTTATTGTGATGATTGTAAAATTGGTTTTTCACCTAATAGTAAAATCACAGAGCAGTAAACAACTCTCGACTGTTACTTTACATAATGTCAAAAAAGCTACCATTAGGTGTCATTTATTTGTGCTTTGTTTCAGATGCTTGTGTTTGTAAATATGTTATTTACTACTTTTAATATGAATCCCTGACATTTCAGTAGAACATGCTGACAGACTAGTCATGTCTCTGGAAAATTAAACACTACACAAATCAAGTAAGTTTTACAGGAATATCATTTTATAAGTGTAAGCAATTTCTATAAATGTCAAAATAACTCATTTCATCATTCTGGGAACCAAATGTTTTCCATTTTAATTTTCTTTTTAAATTTATATTTTCAAGTTTTAAAGTATTATGTATGTTTTCCAGTAAAAGATGTTAAACTTTAAGAATTAAGATGTTTCAGTCAATAATAATCTATTATTTTGTCTTAGGTAGACTATATACTGTTAGTTTTTTGCTTCCTTTCAGAAAGAAACCAAACTCCCAGAGTTTGTCATGCTTTCACAGTCGCAATTATTGTATTTGCTTTAAAATTAGCCACAGTAATATGGGAGATATCTGAGGGGAAACAGGCTAGGAAGGAGTGGTTGAATGTTACAAACAGTCGGATAATCTTTAACACATGGCAGATTCTCATGCTGGCTTTACGCCTAATACTCCTGAGCATCTTACAGCTAAAATACAAAGTAGTCTGTGGTGTTGTTAGGCCTTAATACTTTTAAAGACACATTGAGTGTTAATGGGGTCCTCTGGATTTAAGGCTTTGTTGTTTATTATACCCAGACTGCCTGGGTTTTCTCTAATGACATTCTCCAGCAAGTCACCTAATTCCTGACCTGATGTTAAAGTCAGAAACCCCTGGATTATCTCCGTCCACCTCGCTGCCTGGAGCAGCCTCAGTTCAGCAGCGCAGCCTGATTCATTTCACCCCCAGACTAGTTCTCACCCTGTGCTTTTTCAATTTGCGGAACAACGTTTGGCATCCAAAAGTGCCATGTTTTGTTGGGTTTGGCTTTTTTTTTTTTTTTTGTAATACAAACAGTAATAACTTCTTACATATCTAGAGCTGACTAATCTCACAGGTATCAAAGGGAGTTCATCTCAGAGCTGCACAGGGACAACGAGAGGGAAGATCCTGGGGTTACAGCAGCAGCCCCAAGAGAAGTCAGTTTAATTTCCTGCTGTACAGATGACTTTCTGTATCGTGTTGATGGGAGTCATTTAGGCTCAGATCTTCAAAGGTACTTCAGTACCTAACTCTTATTGAAACAGTAGGATTCAGATGCCTAAATACCTTTGAGAAATTGGACTATACTCTCTCAGATTCCCATACGAATTAAGGTCTCTAACAAGGAGTTTGGGTAGAATTGGGGAAACTAACTGCAGGAGCCCAGTTCTCAAAACCTGCAAAAACTGTTTAAGTTGGTATCTATGGATGCCTATACTCTTTCACTTAAGAATTTTTTCTTGAGCAGCAAATGTTTGTTTCCATCTGTGTTGAGAATTGTCTCCCTGTATTTAACGAAGGAAAACACTTGTGCTTATTTTCCAAAATGAGAAACATTTCTGCCATCTCAAAGTTCCTTAACAGACAGGAGTGAATTACATCAGAAACAGCAGTCATGGGCTACTTACATTTAATAATATATGTGAAGGAGGAAGCTGTAGAAATGCCTTAGTTTTTAAATGGTAACTCAGGTGCCAAATCCCTATGCCAGCATGTTGAAGATATATTCAATGGCTTCTTCAGCCTGAAAGAGTTCAAATCTACATCTCAGGAGAATACTACAGCTCCCCTGCAGTATGTGAAAGACAGGGTGAAGGGTATTTCTTTAGTTTCTAAATTTTAATTAAAAAAAAAAAAATCACATATTTTGCCACAGAGACAGAGCAAGATTCTGTATTGCATTGACTAGGGCATGTGGCATAAGAGACCCTTTTGCATCTAATCTTGGCTGCAAAGACAACTTATATATTTTACATCCAATATTTATTTAATAAAATGTTTAAGTAGTCCTTCAAGGGTTTGTTTCTTGCAAAGGAGCAACTCCCAGCTTTTTTTTCCCACAAACAAATTTCTGAACTAATCATAGATGCTGATTAATGGAGCTTCCTCTCCCAGACACCTGCCATTCTTCTCCCTACTGGGGGTACGGCTTCTAATGAGTCAGGTTTATTTGTCCAGAAGATTAATATGCAGCTCTCTCTGATTAACACTCTTATAAAATTCTCCAGATATTCTTTCTGGAACCTAACTCCTGATATGCTAACAAGACATGACATATGCCCACACGTTACATGTGACACAGTGTATAGTGATATGTTTCTATCAGGTTCTTATTGTACTGATACTCCTAAAATCCTGCCCAGGTTAAAAGTAACTAGCACCTCAAGCAAACTGAAGAGCATTTTTTTGTTTGATTTGAACTTCTGATTTTTTTTTTTTAACCTATACCAAACATCTGTGGTATCAAAAGTTATTCTTATTTAGAACATTTCCTTTAAGTACAAAAAATGGGTATGTGATTCACTTAAATCCTTCAGCCAACTAAGAATTTCTCTCAAGAATTAATTACAACCAATAGAGATGGAAGATGTTCTTTACTCATTACTTATTTAATTTATTCAAGAATTTATATTGCAGTAGTTCCCATTTCCCTCTTTAGCCTGAATCATTTCACATTTTTCCTTAGTATTTCTATTTTAAGTACAGAAATGTCCCATTTCAAGTGAACGAACCTCGTTGGTCTGTAAGCTTTGATAAATGAGAACATTAGATACACCCAACAGCCTAATGAAATTCCACACCTTGGTTTGGATGCTATCAAATGTGCTGCAGATTGTTTATTTCCCAGAGTGTGATTACTTGGAGAAAAATCTCATCTTTGATAATGGTGCTAAACAATGTGTGGCTTCATTGATATTTAATAGATAACATACTTAAAACAACACTGTTGGAGTATATCTTTTGTACCCAACAGCTGTTCAGTTTAAAAAGACAGAAGTACAATACTGTATTGTATACTTGAATTACACATTTAGTTTAAGGGATAAGAATCCCAGTAGCAGATGGCATTCCAGGCTGTCTAACATAGCAGGGGAAAGAAAAAAAAAAAAACCACAGGCCAATAGTCTGCCTTGATATTATAAATCAACAGACTGGTTACTGCCGAACACATGAAGATTAATACATCAAAATCTGTGGGTTATTTCTGACAAATGAAAGTAGAAAACAATCTCACCGTGTGGACAATGTCATGACAAAACTGTGCTTGAGACTCTGAAATAAGTAAACAGAGAAGCCCTTGCTAATTGAAGATTCTCTAGTACTTCTTATTAAGTGCAATTAGTGATCTTGAACTGAATTCTGGGGGGAGAAACCGGGGGACAGATTCTCCGCTCCCAGGAAAGTCCAGGTGTTACAGTATGACAAGGTATGGGAATGATGATTCCCAGGCACATCATCCCACAGCTGAACTGAACTTCACAGCTCGACACGACACAGCTACAAAGGGGATCAGGGAACCATGAAAGTTGATATATCTAGTGTAATCGTATTTTATTCCAGAAGAGAGCCCCTCCCAGCCTGTGTTCAACCATACGACAGCCTCAGATTAGCTGAGGGATTTAAATCCCTAGTGGACAAATAAAGGCATATGGTATGAGAAATCTTCCTCAGAGCTGGAGGGATTAAACCAGTTTCCTCAGCTGAAACAAGTATACTCAAGAATTCAGGACTGGCAGTTACGCCTTTGTTTACTGTGAAAGAATTACTGTACTGCAAACTAGGACAGTGACTTCTAAACTGCTATACATAAGCCACTTGAAAAGCAAAGGTATCTCCAGCATACTAACCACCAATGTGACCGATAGTTTGCACACACAAAATAAGAATTCACGCAAGAAGGGTACAAATGCACAATGCACAAATTAAACAAATTATTTAGTGGAAAAGTCTGTCCAAAAGCTGAGCAAGTTACTCCATCCACAGCACTCCCTCAGTCCTCCCTAAGGAGGAAGTTCACGGGTAAGCTTTGCGGTTCCCTGTACATTATTTTTTCCCTATGCATGACTCTGCAGCCTTCATGCATGGGATTTTGATAAATAGGTCTCGATAAACCCTGCCTTAGCAACCAGGACATAGCTGTCAAGAATACAGCTCTCCAAGATTAAGAATTAGCCTTTCGTCATCAATTGTATAATAAGGCTGAAGAGTTCACAGTTAATTTGGACACGGCAACAGCAAACATTGCTATCAACATATCAGAATGTGTAATAATCTCTTAGAGAGAATAGGTGACCAAAAAAAGATAGTAGAAACCCACATAAGAATAGGCGGAAGAAACAAACATTCATAGATTGCCAGAATCCCAGCCTCGCGCCTCACACAGCAGTCTGTTATTTTAAAGAGCATCTGTTTAAGTATCTATTAGCTTTCAGGACCATCCCCAGTCACTTTTTTGGAGATTTTGTTTATTTCTATAGGCTGTTCAACACTGAAAAATTCCTTTGTTAGCTTGAAAATGCAGTGTATTACTACAGTTTCACTAGTGGCATAAAATTATCCTCTTTTCCTGTTTTGTTTGTTTTCAGTTGCATTTACTGAGTTGTCCTAAACCAATTCTTCACTGCCATTGCTGATTTCATTACAGTAATTGCAACATAATTACATCTATAATTCACAAGTTGTAATTACAATATCATGGTATAAAATGACTATAAAATATAAAGGAATTTATACACTTTTCAAATAAATAATAATAAAAAAAGTTTACCTACTGGTATAAAGAGATGTGAAAGCCTAACTCTTCTTATTGAAAGCCAATGTGATCAGTGGATGATTTTTAAGTACTCAGTATTTAGATTTCATACCATTTCTATCTGCCCTATGAAATATTTCTTGTCCTGGGTTTCTTTTTCCCTTTAAATAACCTTTTTTTTGAGGGGAAAAAAGTGAGAAAGTAAAGTGAAACAAAGGGTTTGTTTGATTTAACTATCAAGATGGGTTTTTCTTCTCGGTTTAAAAAAAAAAAAAAAAAAAAAAATCAGACGAATAGGGAACAGAAGGTAGAGTGTACTGTATAACACCCCTACTATATAACACACCTCTATCTCTTGGGCTGCCCTCCGGAAAACATCTGCTTTGAATTAATTTGTCAAGGGAATAATGATCCAGTGAGGATTTTCTTTTGGTTTCCAAACTACAGATCACCTACAATCAAAAGTTAAATGATATTTTAACATTTTCAGTTGTTTCATCATTGTGTCTTTGTTTAAGGAAAGCAAATTTATCCTACTTTCATCTTTTCCAGAATTTGGGGTCTGCGACTAGAAAATCTGTGGTGAGGAAAATAATTTTGACATTGAAAAGCGGGAAGTTTTCACAGATCATGAAAATTATGAGTTCATATAGCTATTAGGTCTCACCCAGCAAAACACTTGTGTGTGATTTTTGAGTGTGTGACCAAGCTCCCCCACCTTAGCAATGGGACAGTTTATGTAGTGCTATGCTGTTATTTCAGGAGGCTATTTCAGCTAATGCCTAACCTAAAATCAAAGCTTTGTTACTAAAGACTGCCAAAATATATGACATACAGTTACATTTGGTAGACACATGTTACATGCCAGTCAGGGTGACGCTGGAGCTGAGTGTCACGTGCTGACCAAACCCACCACACCGCGTAGGACATGGCAGTGCAGAGGGGTCCAGGGCAGAGACCACGTCCATTTAGATAGCAAGTGTAATCTCTTCCAAGCTGCAGGTGGGCCAAGAGTTTACCAGTTCCCTGCCCTGCAATGCACAGTATAGGACATCCAGCGTCCACTTTGCAAGACAAGGTGGAACTCGTACTACCAGAAGTGGTCCACACCATTTATCATAGCTATCAATATCATATCTATCAATATTTCTGCATAGATTTTTCAAGAAAATAATAAAAACAATATACAAAAGTGGCCTGGAAGAATTAAATAGACAGGATTTTCTTTTTGATTATATATATATATATGTATATGTTCGCCTGATTCAACTTTAAGCATACTGGGTTTTTATAATTTGATTTAGAAGCACTCCCATAGTGTTAAAGGCTCAAATAATTCACACAAGTGAAAATATATTTTTCATGAGTCTGTAGTGTATTTGCTGCCTAGGAAAACAGTTGTCCTTTTGTTTGGAGAAAGGCAGTTTTGATCAAGGAAATGATAGATAAATAACCTTCATGAATGTAGTAGAAGGGTGTGTTTTTAAAAGAGTAATTAATTTATTTAGAACCCTGGAGACTTTTGCATCATATGTAGGTCTTCCTACACATTTCTGAAATAATTTTAGTCAATTTGCTGTTCAAGGTTAAGCCGTGCAATGCTCACTTACAAAATTATTTACACAGTAAACTGCAGCCCTGACAGCATCTGTGATAACTCAGTGACATGTAAAAAACCTATTTCCCAGGGGAGAGTTAGACATACATTTATCCTCACTATTATTAATGTATATTATTTGTACCATTCACAGGTATTCAGCAGAGATCTGTTAACTACCTACGTTAATTTTCAATATTCTTAAACTGTACTGTTCAGTCCAGTATTATCGATGTCAGCATAACTTTCCATAATTTTTCAAGAGGATATCTCCTGTGAAATGTAGATTTAAACCTTTTTCGTTATCTTTATTATGATCTATCTAGCTGAATGGCTACCTATCCATTCTGTCATTCAGAAAAGAACAAAACCAGAATCAAATAAGATGGGAAGGTACAATAGGTTCTTAATTGGAAAAAAGAAAAACATATATGCTGTTCTCCAGTTTGTAATATCATAATTTTTAAAGGCCAGCTAAGCACTGGTCTGCTGCAGCTTTGGAACCTCACAGAATTTGATATTTTTCAATACCTTTTTCAGGTTTTTACGATAGCTGAAAGATTAACAGAAAAGGCTATCTCCACGCCTACTGATATATTGTATATATGCAATTTGTAGTGAAATACAGTTCAGAGCATCTAATATTTTTGTTTCTTCATTTCATAAGCACAAGCCAGAATATGTAAGAATTCCTTGCAACTACTGCATTCCTGTGACCATTATAACAACATGTGTGGTGCACAGATGTGGCTGATTCCTCAAATGCGTGTGAGCCGGGGCAGGTCCTTTGGGGAGATCACGTCTCACTCCACAATGGGGGTGAAATAAAAACTCTGCAGTTCGAGGAGTTGGTTGAACGAGGGATCCTCTGCTTTAACAGAGAAACAACTGCTGGAAAAGTAGGTAAGACTGTTCTTCATGGAGATAGAGAAATTACTCTGTCATTAGACATGAGCACACACAGAAGCTATTTTAAGAGGAATCAAGGTTGAAAGCTTCCATCTGGAGTTTAATGGTGTACACATATTAGTGTACAGGAACCTTGTGAACATCCACAATTCAAGTGTCCCCAAGCCCACAAAATTCAGAGATAGTGGTACATAAAAAATTAGAGTAAGAAGTACACAACTAAGACTTCTGAACTTCAGCTTTTGATAAATAATATCAAAAAGCATCGGAGTAAATACGTAACTGAAATTTATTGTACTGGGCTATGTAAATTTCCTTCTCTGTTTTTCTATATTATTTATAAGACATCATATTAAAGATAAGTCATATGAAGTAATCTTTTATCTTAAATAATTGCTCTAGACTATCAAAATATATTAACTATACACCTTAAAACCCCAATGCTTTGATTAACAGTTGGAGAATATTGGATAAGAGCATACATTGACAAAGCTCTTTTTTATCTTAATGATGTCATCATTATAATATCCAGTATTCATGTTTCAAAGTAATGTATACATTTTAAAGGACTGAAAAACTAACAGTTATGGTTTGTCTAGGAAATTTGTTTTACAGTGAGAAACTCAAGAAAAACTAATCTACTTCATTTATTAAAAAAGTGATTCTAAATATATATGAGAAAATATGTTTTTAATAAAGGAACTTCGATGCAGACACTGGTGCAATGTGACACTGCAGTGTCTAGCTACTGACAGTAGATATATTCAGACAAGAAATCAGGTGCAAATATTTAATAATAATGACACTGGAGCAACTTATCTATTGAAGCAGTCAATTCTCTGTTACATGAAGTCTTTAAAAAAAGATTAGATATCTTATTAAACAATATCCTCTAGCTCAACCAGAAGTTGTGGACTTAATTTGAAATCAGCTAATAAAGTTATATGTTTATCAGTTGTGCCGTGAGCCATGAAAATTATTGTATTGGTTTCTTTTGGTCTTAAAAGTTTAAGGAAAAAATCATGGATATGATACTGCTGAAACTTTTACAAAAAATAGGGAATTCATTTCCACTAGTCCCTGGCCACTTCTATTATGGCAGCTTTCAGTGTAAAAGTTTTACCTTTCCTCATGTTTGCTTTAGGAGGAGTCATCCTTTACAATAGTCATTGAGTGCACATACAGATTTCTGTTGATTTCAGGGAATTACGGGCTGAAATCTGCTACATTGTTCATCCTGAGTGCTGTCTAACTATGTAAATCATTACAGCTGATCAATGGGATGAATTTCAAGGTAAGATACCAATCAACAGGAGCTGGAGTGGAAGAATAAAACCCCCTATGATAGCTTTTCTCAGCTTTCCCTTCAATGACTTTATTCCTCCTAAATATGCAGGCATTTACTAAAAGTGAAAAAGAACATGCTTTGAAATTTAAATTTTTCTACCAGTATCAAAATGCCTACATCCTGAAGTTTGAGAGGCACATTAAAGTTTATATTTGCAATGTTGTTTGTAACCACTTTGTTACTAAAGAGACAATTTATTTGTATAATTAATCAGTTGAAATATCCCCAAGGATTTTTTTTTTTTTTTCCCCAGAAAGACACCTTTTGTTGTTTAGAAGTAATGAAAACATTTCATCAAGGCTTTCTGGTGTGATTGATAGTCTTTGCTGAATTTTGTTGAAGGCTTTTTGTCTGAGTGGTGCCTTGAGCTCTTTATTCACTTTCATGGGATCTGGAACATTGCTTTAATTCTCTACTAGTAACAGGTGTTTCCTCTATAGGAAACCATTAGCTCCACATTTTTAAACAATGCAAATCTGATTTTGATTTCAGGCTTGAAAGTTTTTGGTTTTCTTTTTTAAGATAGATCAAACCTTTAATAATTCACAAATAAACTTCATATCCTCAGACAGATGACTAATGGAACAGTGAAGGCTTCATTCACTAAACAGGCATCTAAGGATATTCCTAAACCAATGAGCTTTCTCAGAGTAATCTGCATATTTTTGATGGTTTAGCTGTTCTCTGAAAGTGCAGGTGGAAAGAGGTAATTTTTTTTCTTTTGTGCATTCATTCCAAAAGCAGCGCTAGAACTGAAGGGGAACACAGACGAGCAGCTACTCTGGTTTCAGTAATCAATCTGAAAACATGGGAAGGAACTGAATAAAATAAGTTGTTTTTTTTTTTTTTTACTACCTGGCTACCCTTTGAAGGTACTCACTTACAGGCTAATCTTAACCTAGAGGATACAGAACAAAAAAAAAAAAAAAAAAAAAAAAAAGAAGGAATTGCTATGACTATGTGATGTTAAATCCAGCGCTGACTAGTTAGCAGTGATTCTAATACCCCTCTGAAGGGGTAGCTTTACCCTTTTGATAACTCGAAGAACATGTGGCTAGCAATCAAATCTATGGAGAGGAGGATTTAGCAAAAAAGCCACTTTTTGAAGGCAAAAAACCACATTGAATAGGCATTAGCAAAACTCAGTAAGGAAAGACTAACTGAAACACATATGGGAGCAAGAAATTTATAATAGGCATATATTATATGTATGTATGTAAATACATGTGTGTATACACACATATATGTATAGGTTACTGAAAACTAACAGAAAAAAGACTAGGATTAGTTATGTGAAAGTATGATTATTGTCATAACTATTGCACATGCTACTATTGATTGCATTATGCAGAACACAGTTAATAAAGAAATTTGTTAGCTGTTGGTATTGCTAAGCATTTTGGATTAGCTTTGATTTTTTACAACATGCCGTCAAAGTACATCAAAGACTGATTTGGCCAGTGTAGCTTCCTCATTGACTCTGTGCTGGTGATGAGTATGCACTACCCAAATGCAGCTATTTAACTAATAGAGGAATTGAAATTCCCCATGGTAGTCATGGAGTCACGTGCAGATATTGCCATCAATTAGGACCAAAAGCTGGTTAAAAGGGACAAATACCATTTTAGATTGAAAATGCTTGCTGGATGAAGCACAAATAGCCATTTGAGCTGAGTATGTACAAATATATTTATTATAGAACTGACTGACTTGATTTCTTGAGACAAATGCTTTCTTTACTACATCAGAAGTAAGAAAATTTTGTAAAAAAATAAATAAATAGAGAGGAACAGGTCTTTAATCAATCTTTAATATCTATTGCTTTGTAAAGCAATGAAAAGAAGGACCAAAAAGGTAAGAACAGAATTCTGAACACTCAATTAATACAAATGACACTTTTAAATCTAAACAGGTTTAAACAAACTAATTATTCCCAGAAGAGTGGATACTCTCTCATGCAATGTTGATGTTAGATAAAAGCCTAATACCTTTCTTTCTACTTGTTAATTTGCCCATTTAAGACTGCTTGTTAAAATCATGTACTGTTTTCTGTATGATCTATGAACTTAATTATCAATTGTAACAGTAAGAATAGGTACCTACATGGAAAAGGATAGTTCTTATAGGCAAAGCTTCAGAGCATTGAAGTTTGGGTTTTGTAGAGTGATAATTGGTTCTGGCAGCAGTGGCATCATTAGCTGATTTTTTTCTTCAGGTTTCATCAAAGATGCAAAATATGGTCAAATAATTATTCAGTTGCTATATAAGTGATGTTTATCTGAGATCTTACTCATACAATTAGAAAGAATGTAAACAGGTTGTCACTAAAACTGCACTAGCAGGCAGCTGTGGGGAAAACAAATTATACCCATAACCAATTTACCAAGACTTTGTATACAAACAAGTGTTATCTAAGCCCTTTATTGATTACATTCTTTAACTAGAAATCATTTTATTTAGCTTTATACAAACTACTAATCTACTTTCTTGGTTAAAAAAAATTTTGTAAAAATGTGAATCATCTTGAAAATTCCAATCAACTTTGTTCCAGCTATTTTGGCAAATTTGGCAAAGACATTATATTGTGTATGTTTTTCTATGTAAGTAACTGCTTATCAAAACTTTTGCTCTGAAATTTGTTTTCACTTTCACCTCTCTTTCTGAAAAATTCTCTATCCCTTCTTGTTAAAAGGAACAGACATAGGGACAAGGAGAAGAGGGTTTGCTGAAGTAGGGAAAATGTCAATGATATCAAAGCAGGCATTTAAATCTACTTTCCCCTATTTTCTGTTTTTAGAGAGACTCATTCCTATCACTTTTAATAATGCATTTTTCTGTCAGATCTAAGAGTACAGCAGCTTTTAGAGTGACCCTTGGACCTGAAACAGAACATGGTATTTTGCTGAAACTTCTCCCTAAAATCAGGCATATTGGAAAAAGAACCAGGACTAGCTCCAGAGGTGGGTGTCTAAGTTCTCCAAGTTGCAGGCAGAAACCCTCTGCTGACACCTTCTTCACCTCGTAGCCATGGCTGGGGTCTCCTGGACCCCTGACTGACTCCTGCCATTGGACATAAGCAGAGACACATCATCCTTAGCAGGTCTAAGCCCAGCAGCTCAGTGCTTCTCCTATCGCGGCTGCAACACGCTTCCTGTCCTTCCCAAAAACATGCCACCCCAGGGGCAACCCCAGGACATACCTGGGCAGGGATGGCTTCTGCAGCCTTCCAAAACAGGAGGAAGCTCTCACGCCAGAACAAGGCCCACCTCCCTGCATGGCCCAGTGGGCTCCAGCCTGTGTCCCATTTTCCAGGAGGGTATCTTGCACACCACACTGGGTGTTAGGCACCTTCACGAAAAATAATTCATGTCTGAGCATGAGTAATGAAGTGCAAGCCTTGTGCCCACAGTTCTAAAATTTTTCCTTCGTCATTCTTCACCGGAAGCAGTCTAGAATCTAGGTGGCCCTTTCATAAGTGAGCATCATGACTGTATAATACAGAGATTTTATCTTTCTGTGAGCCAGATAATCCTGAGGCTGTATTTTAACCACTGAACAACTAGAGAAGAGGGGATCTTCTCCTCCCTTTCCCAGTACAGAAGCTGTATTTAGTTTCTTTTCAAATTTTGTGTGATAACCAACTCTGAAAACGGCTAATGACTGAATCAAGCCTTTTGGCAAGGCTGGTTTACTTTAACAAATCTTATCAGGCTTAACCATGAGCTGAGTGCCAAGATACTTATCCGTGTTAAGAAGGAGGCACTTTGTCATATATATCAACAGAAATGAAGAGAACTTGGGGGGAATCCCTTAAGATGTTTACAGGGTTATGACACCTACAAAGTCGCTAGGGGCTGAATCAAGATTTTCATGGTCACTGTTTTGGACACAAGTATTTACATTCTGACCTTTGCTTTCCACTAAGTCTCATCATTGTTGCAAATGAGGCTATGAAGCTCTTTGGATGACATGTTACCTGTGTGGACTTTCAGCAGTTGAAGGGTAGCTGTATCCAACCAACCCAACATCAGCTGGTTTTAATCTTCCTGTTTGCAGGGGGTTTAAGGATTTATTTTCTAAAGAACAAACACAGCAGGACTTCACTGATGAAAGGGGAGCTTAAGGGCGGTTAGGTATCACCAAGAACATTTGATACTATTATTGGAACTATTCCAAAATCCATGGGACCTTCATCTTTGAACGAAGATTGAGGAGACTTTCAGGCCACAGGAAGTGGCCACATGAAAGATCAACTCTTCAGTCAAACAAAGAAAACTTTATATAAAGAACTTTGTGGAAGACAAATTTAAACACACCTTTTAAATTATTTTCTCCATTATTTGAATTGTTTTTTCTCTATTTGCCTCTGCAATAGAAGATGCAAAGAAAATCTTACTTAAATTATTCTTGTTGTCAAGGAATAAAAATAACTGGGTAGCTTAAGAATGATTACCTACATGCCTGACCAAGCTATTCAGACTCTATTAATGTCTATGTTGCAAAGTAATGTAATTACCTCCTTTACCCTTGTTCTGCAACCCGTTATTTCAGCCAAGTCTATTTGATTGGTTCTTGTTGCTGTTAAGATGGATAGGTTTAAGGTAAGCCTACACTGGAAGCCAGAGCACACTTGTGGCGGCGTAGGTAGAGTTAAGTCTTGCTTTAACATAGATACCAATACCAGGAAAGTCAGGGTGTTGCAGTCTATCCCAATATTTAGATACCAGGAGATAAGACAGGTTTGTTTGTGATGCATGGCACAGTTCAGCGCCTTAACTGGCTGGTTTAAAAGCCAGGTGGTGGACAGACAGTCCTCTGTCCACATGAATTCCACATGAAAATCCACTAGCTTGCATTTTGTAAAATAAATCTCATTAACTATTTAAACTGTTTACACTATCAATTATTTTGGCTTGATTAGATTAAGGAGTGCTCTTCCATTGGCAGGGCTGTTTACAGAGTCTGTTCAAGGCTAACGGCTTCTGTTTGCAGTACAAACCCACCCTGCTAAAAAAAGCTTCTGGTCTCAACAAAACTTAAACCTTGAGTAAAAAAAAATTCATTTCCATGAGGGAATAATCTCAAAATACATCCTCATTTTCTATATATAAAACCGATCTTCTTAAACTTTAATGCTATGTCAACACACATACATCCCTCAGTATGCGGCACTAATATAATTTTAATAAAAGTAATTGTTCCCCACTGCAATCTCATGGAAGTCAATGGAGCTACATAAGGGACAGAATTGGCTTCTTACGTCTTATCAAGCCAATGAGCTAGGCAAATTCTGATATGGCTAAAGGAACTTAATGCCCAATTAAGGGCTCAGAAAAAATTAGAAGAGTGAGTCATAATATAGCAGGTCTCTTCTGGCTGGTAACGTCATCAGCCCTTTCACATCAGAGCTACCTGTGGGCAAATCTCATAAAGACATATGGTTGCATCGTATTCTCATTTTTCCATTCATATTATAGCCACTGCAAAACATGACCTTTGGACAATATTTAAATAGAGTTTCCTTCTGTCTCTCTCTTTCACCTATTTCCTCTCCCTTCCGAACCCAACGCATTTGAGGGTAGTTACATACACCAGCAGAAAAGTTAAATCTTATTACTCTTTCTGTGCATTTTATTTCTTTATAATAGTGGAAAGGTGACAACAACCTAAAATATTTCTCAGACTACTTTAAAGAGAGTGAAGACTTCCTGAAGAACATCTAGCAGCAATTATGCAAATTTGTGCATATTTTTATAGCATTCATTCAATACAGAGTCACAGGATACTCCTTTTAAAGAGAAACCATAACAAGCAAAAGAAGGAAAAATATTTAGAAGATGCATGATCATGAAAGTGAGAATGCTTCCGGGTGAAGGTTTCTACAGATGTACAAAAACTCCAATGGGAAAGGATTCATAAAAAGTCAAGGAGAAAGAAGCACAAGATCAAACTTTCATCAGAAACATAGTTATGAAGTAATGCCACAGACATCTTTGAAAACAAAGAGGGCAGCATTAAATTGGATTAAAAAAATGAGTAACAAGTTTTGGATTATTAAGATGACCAGACATGAGGTAGGTGACTGGCTAGCTGATATGTCTGGTGGAAGCACTGCAAACCACCAAAGCTCAGAGAGAAAACATTTGGTTAGATCATGAAAATGGGAATTATGTTAGTCAAGATGAAAAATTATTAATTCTTTAATAGATATTTTTAAAATAATCAGACTCTGGCAATGATAAGTGGCTGGCACATGATGACTATACCATGATTCATACCTCAAAATCTTAGTGAACTCTCAGGTAGACATTAAGTCTTTATAGTTCCAGCAGATTTAGCAAATTCCTAATCTATTAACACTGTATGTAGACCGCTGTCAGAATCGTTAGAAGTCATTTTATTTTTAAAAATAATTAAGCCTAATAACCATACTTCTGCTATAACGTACTTCTTCCATGCTTTCTAATACACATTTGCTAAAACTGACTGCTATATTTCATTCATAATGTTATATTTCAGATATTTTATCCAAGAATGCTATGCAATATAAAACATACATAATTTTAATACACCCTTTAAGTCACCATCATTTTAATTTACATTTTCTACATTTCAAAAGCTAAAGTTCTATTGCACTGCAAGTAGCTACCTGCTACTGAGTTGAATAATGTGAACAAGTGCTATTTCACCTTTGTTTCCATTTGCACTCTAAACAAGACTTTCATCTTCTAGGTGAGTTTAAAAATGATGACTAGTACTTACTAGGAAACAGGATTTCTTCAAAGTTTCAGTGCTGCTGAGCATTTCTTTTTGGTTTGACATGCTGCACTTCAAGTGATGCTCAATACAAAGTTCTGAATTAGTCCTTGATAAATCATATAAATCCGAAAGTAAACCAACAACTCATCCTAGGAAAACAACCCTACAGAATGTCAATTTGAAAAAAACAAAAGGTGGGGGGAAACACACTCACAGACTACCACACACACACACACACGCTTTTCTTCAATGTAGTAAAATGACCAAAAATGACCATGAACTGGGATCCACGTCTTTGCTTGAAGGCACCTAAGAATTAGTTAGTACTGCTAGTCATCTTCTATCTGTACCACCACAGGACAATCCATCTTACCAAAGACAGTTTCCTATCATTTAAGACAAGTGAAACAAAACACTCACTGAAAATATCAAAGGTACCTGTCTTTGTGAAGTTCAGCTTTCCACATAACGACCAAGGAAAAAAAAGAGAAAATGCTAATCAGCTAGCAAAGAAGAGTAAATACTCTTGAAATGAGACACACCCACCCCAAAAGACAGACCCCTGTTGGATTTTTATGTGTCTGTTGGAGGAGATTGTACCAGCAAATGCAGGTACTCTACTCCAGGAGCCAATTGCTAGGCATGGCATGCTGCAGTTTCTCCACCACAGCTTGGCAAAGGTAGGATTCATAACAACACCCCAAAATGAGTAGTCTTACATGGAATGATAAGTTCCCATGGAAAAAAATAATAAATAAAACAAGAAACAGATAATAATCACAAAGTAATGTTAAAGCTCAAGCTTTGAAAATCAGAGCTACCTGTCATCTTTGGAAAAATGTGGGTAATTAATTAGATAATATAACTTTTGGTCAATAATTTGGGGCCGCTACCTTGGCCATCTAACAGAGCTCAAAACACTTAAGCATGCTAGCACCGTCATTAACCAGCGATGTTAGATGGCTAAGCAGAACATGAGAGCACTCGCTACTACCATTATAAACAGCAATGTATAGTTAGGCTCTATTGGTTCTAACAACCTTGCTATATGTGGGGTTTGGGGGGCGGTGGTGATTGTTTGGGTGGTGGTTTTGTTTTAATTTTTTTCGAGAAAGCAAGCAGCAATGTAACAGTTGTTATTACTATGTAAGCCATTCTCCCAAATTGATTATAGCATTCCTGGGCAATGCTTTTAGTCCATCTGCTCACTTAAATACCATAGGCTACATTTTTAGAAAGTGTAAAAAAAAAAAAACCGTTTCAGAAAAGAAAATGCCCGCTTTTGTAATGCAGCCCTATCAACACATCATATGATTTACTCTGTTGTTGTTGGAGGGAGAGAGGAGACTATTCACTGTAAAATGTTTAAAAACAGTAGCTTGAAGAATTCAAGTGGTCTAAAGACACTTACTTGGGTACAGGGAGCCAAATTAAAACAGCATTGCAGATATTTGTCAAGATGCTTACTGAGGAGTTTAAAATACAATAGAGAAGAAAAGGAGGAGTAACATTTCAGTTTAGAGAATGAAACAACTACTCAAGACTGCTGCATGTGGAAATGGGAAATCAGAACAGTGACTCGGAAGATCTGTCTCCTTCAGCTTTTGATTTTCTTGTGCTAACTTCTTCTGACAGTGTTTTTAAATGGTTTTAAGTCTTTAATTTCCACAGACTTAGGAAGGATTGCTAAAGCAGCGACAATCTGAAGAAATTTAGAAGATGGAACAAAGTGAACTACTGTCTATGACATGGAACTACTATTATAATAAGAAAAACATATAGTATCAGTTTTAAGAATATCAGATCTTTACAATTGCTCACATATGCAAACTCTCAAATGAAAGTGAAAATGTATCCTCACAAAAACTTATGCCCACATGTATTGGGGAATTTTTTATAATAGTAAAAATAATTTTAAAATTAATAAATTGAAAATTACTAGAATTAGCACAAGTTGGAAGAGTGACGGTGATATTTTACACAAGCATAACTGTCTGACAAATAATTTTGTTACTATACGAGCACTTTGTTTACTCCCAGTTTTGCAGACATGCAAACAATAACAAGGTGAAAGGCAACATCAGAGAGAATTTCTGGACATTCTGGATATTAACAGAAGTATTCTAAATATTTTGACCACAGATCCTGTATTACATCTGTGTCACTACATTATTTAAAAGTCCTGCCTACACACACATACATACTTACATAAAAACATACACACACACACAAAGCTATGAATCAGAGGGACACCGACGTAACTGTAAACTGAAGTACTGAAGACTGGTTTTGGACCTAGTTTATTTGCAGGTCTGTCTCTGCTAGCTGTTTGAAAGTGTTTTTCTCGTATTTGTTTTGCTTTTATAAGTGCCTCAGTAAGAACAGCTTTAAAAAGTGCTTTTAAAGTATCAGAAAGTAAAATGACTCTCTTGACAGTATTGCCTCCCAGAACAGCATGATTTGTTGTTATATTTCACCATCAGTTTGGTAGGGAATAAGATTACTGTCTCTCCTCCCTTCAGAAATATGTTTCATATGAATTAGGGTTCCCCTTCACTTTTTAAAGGCAGAAAAATAATAATAATAAAGTAACAAAAACATAAAGGAAAATGTAGCTGTTGGTACTCTTAACAGCAACCAAAAAAAAAAAAAAAAAGAAAAAGGCTGTCAGTATTTCTTGATGTCATATATATTGTAAGAGCCCACTGGGCTAGAGCAAAAGCCTAATGCCATATCCACCGAGCACCACTCAGCTGCTCCTTTACGCCTTTGCCAAATAACCCTTCTCTGACCACCGAGGACATTCCGGGGCTTGGGCCCAGATGAATCAGCATTATTTATGTTAGCTGCAAATTTTCACATGTGCTCGGGTTTTTTCCTATAGTATGCAGCAGTCCTCAGAGATACTAATTTTCAAGTACAGAAGCATGCTGGACTTCAACCTAAGACAGCTCTGAACCTGCGTTTGGCGCGCCAGCCAAAGAGAATAGAGGTGTTTTGTTTACGCCTTTTGCACTGAGCAGGTAACTCAAACAGCACCCCAACGTTACTTGCCATGGAGCATGACTTGAAGCATTACTTGCTCACAATGTTCTCTGCTGTGGCAGAAAAGCTACTTTTTCATGACTCCTTGAGTTACTAAATACTGGAAATGCCAGGAAAACTAATTAATACGTTCTTACTGGAAACAAAAGAAAACATAAAATGTTTCTCAAAAAAGCAGAGCTTCTGTTTCATGAAACATGGTACAAACCTTGTTAACAAGTAAAACCAAGGAAAGTAAGATTTCTCAGTCTCAGTTCCTCTCTCTCCCTTTCTCTCTCTCTCTCTCACACATACTTTCTTTTATCATCACATCCACACATGCCCAAGTCTGATTTTAAGAAAATTCATTTTAGTGATAATATAAGCAACATCACTCATCCAACCCAAGACGACTGTGTTCCCCTCTAAAGTTCAACTTCAGCTGCAGTATTTGCACCTGCTGATTCACAAGAAATTATTCTGAGTTCCTTTTGTATGCAAAACTAATTAGCTCAATGTATTATTTTTGTAACAAGAAAGATATTTTGAGTGTTTACTAAATCTTCACACCAAATTCACTGTAAACATGCACCTATGTATGAGTTCACAAACTATATTTATTTCTAGAAGCAACCAAAGACCTACTGGAACTGTTTCACTGTGTGTTTCACTTCAGGTCTGTATATTAAAAAAAAACAAAAACAAAAACAACAAAAAAAACCCCTCACAAAACAAAAACAAACCACCAAAAAAAATCTATGATCATTATTTCATTAAAAATACTCACACAAAAAAAACCCAAACCACCAAAAACTTGCTGTGCATCTTATTGTAAACTTGACAACCAAACTAATCTATTCAGAATCCACGTTAGAAAGGAGGATTCTTCCATGATTTCCATAAGCCATACAAGCAGCATTTCCAGAGTAGTGTTTTACACTGCTCTATCATCTTACTTCCTGTACTATAATTCATAAAACAAAAGATGAAGCCTTTGAGTTGCAGAGAATATTAATGGCTTTTTTTCTTTGCATTATTGCTGACATCAAGCATATTAGTAGCAAGCAAATTGCAAAGAAAGAAAAAAAATCATTTTTTGAATGGAAACGACGAGAAGTACAGCTTCTTTTCCTGTTTGGAGCTCTAAAAATAACTTACAGTGGAGCAACAGGTCTTTGCATGTCAACAGTTCAGTTGACTGATAAACAATTTGGGGCAAAACCTATTTTTCAAAGCAGATTACAGATATGAGGAATAACTAGCCAGTAGAGATCCTGCGGCTGAGTGAGGAAATCATAAGTCTAGAAAGCTGCAAAAAACACTATTTCATTTTTCCTTACAATAGGACCGTATGATTTATAAGTTTCCACAAGTAAGATTTATAATGTCTTGGAAGTCAGGCCATAAATAACAAGAACGAACGGAGCTCGGCCAGGAGTAGCAGGCGTGAAGGAGAGCACAGAGGTGGGCCTGGCCACAGGGACTCTGCATGGATGGCTAACGGCGGCTTTATCGGAAGGGTTCAAGGGAACATGAAGGCTAGAAGAGGAAGGCAGATTGAAGTTGTGAAGAGCCTGGCAAAGGAACCGAATGAAAGGCTCAGAACAGATGGGGGACACCGTTACAACAAGGTAACTGAGGCATTTCAGTGGCACAGCAGCCCTCCATGCAGACAGACCTCCGCGGGGAACGTCCCATCTCCCCTCTCCTTGGAGGGCGAGGTTTCTGAGGGAAATAGGGACCCTTCTCGCAGGAGGGAAGGCATACTGGGTTCAGTTCTCCATGACAGAAACTAAGGAGTGGTGGGCGACGGCAACCCATGGTGCAAGTGATGGCTTTCAAGCAAGACAAACTTGCCCTGAGGAAGCAGTGGTCCCGACACCTATTCTGCCTAAGTCCTCTCCTTCAGTCAAAACCAGGCTCCCTTCTAGTACCCTCCGCTTCTGAGGAAATCTTCTAGTGCTCATCTACCCTACCACGAAGAAGATCTCCCATCTAGGAAATCTTAGCTCCTTCCATACAAAGTAAAGCAAAAAACCCAACCCCCCCCCAGACATCTGTTTCTTACAGAGGACACCTAATCGGAGAACAGAGCAATGCCCAGGGATGGGCACTCACCTGTGCCCTCACAGGAGAACCCAGCCCTTGCTGCTTTGCAATTATTTTGGTAGGAGAACACAATGCAACTACATTTTAAAGTGCAAGAAGTTGTTCCAGACTGCTTGAAAATGGGGCTTGCAGCATAAGTAGTGTATGTTTTAAATATAAGATCTCAGGACAAATTGCATAACCTGAAACTTACTGCTAATTAAATGAGCTGGGTTCTGCTGTAATTGCTGTAACTACTTTTGTCATAACAAATGGCTTATGTAGCTTCCAATACATATCTGTTTACTGAGTTAACAACTTAATATAGTTTTATAACAGGTTTTATCTTCCACTGATTCTGTACAAAAGCCTTGCTATACAGCAATAGTGACATGAAGTAAGAGTTATAATCCTCTCTACAATATGGTGACTTACATAGGCAAAAGAAGCCTTAAGCTGCTTACACAATACCAGTTATAAAGATCACAACAAAAGACTTGATCTCTAAGACTATCTGTGTCATTCAAACAAATGACGCAACTGCGTATTTTGCACACTAGCTTATCTTAAGGGCAGAGTTTAAGGGCAAGGAAATCTTTAGATAGGATGCCCATCTTTAAATATCAGTGTTTCATTGGCTCCCCCAAAGTGTCAACTACTCATGTCTGGGAAACTACCTATTACTCCTCAGCAAACAGACTGCTCACTCGAAAATATGGTATTCACCAATGGGACATAAACTGACAGCATTTTTTGTTAAGCTAAGAAGCTTGATTGTTCTAGTTCTCCTTACTCAATTCACCTAGTTCGATTCCATTTACTACTTCAGGAAATTAAAATATCCTCTAACACCAGTCTCTGAAGCTAGTGTTTCTTAATGGTCAGTTATCTGAATGCTTAAAATCAATAAGAAATACTTAGAGGAAGGATTTAGCTGGAATTAGCTCAGTGCAATTGAAGTTTGATTCATTTCTTCTGAATATCTTAAAATCATCCCAGATGTGAATCATCACTGCAGATTGAAATGACATCATTTAAGCATTATATAAATGTATATATTCAAGCTGGAATGAAAAGCTCATAAAATAAAACTGGAGCGGTCAACTTTTATTTCCTGATAGATAGTGAATATTACAGTGTTTTCCTTTGTCCTTAATGGATACTTCTGTCTATATGGTTACTAAGCTTGTCACTTCAGGTGTTTATACCCACAAGATGATCTGTAGGGCTTAAAGTATCTTTCTTTGAGTGGATGTTCACTGCACAGGGTGATGTTGTGTCACAACACAGAGAAGTGCTACTTCTCTTTCAACATTTTTGCCATGGAAACCCTTCCTACAAATACCTGCCCTTCCTCCATACCTATATCTGAACATTGATATTACAGATCTCTTCCACAATTTTCAGGATTTTGTCTTTGAATTTCAAGGCTCGGACATTTCACTTACTAACACATCACAGCAGTAAGTACAATAGTGTTTCCACAAATTACGTTCACAAGATGCTGCCGGTCTGCCGTGTAACCTGCGCTTAGCTGACTATTCAGTCCTCCCATCGGGTGCCTGTTTTCCAGCTACAGCAGCAAACGGTATTTGTGAACAGAGCTCCCTTCCATGTGCTGCGTGGACCGTGCTTACTGCTGCTAGGTATTTCACAGCGAAATCACAGATGAGATTATTCAGCTTTCTGTGCTCTCCCGGTCGGCACAGCTGATGTGTCACGTTAAGCCAGTTCTAACCTTTACAGCACCAGGTGACCTCCGTTTTCAGTTTCGCATGGCAGAGAAATGCTGAGGGAAAGTATAAGAAACTAGGAATTTATTCCATAAAAATGTGAGGTCTTAACTAAGTATTTTTAGGTCTCTGCTGCAGCAGCAAAGGAAACCAGCATTGCATAGGAGAAATGAAATCTTTCTTCTCTCCTACTTCAGCAGCTCTCCACTGACATATAGGATTTCATTTTCTGCCCTGTTTACCCAAAACGTTTAGTGGTTTTGGAGATGATATACAAATTAAATGTATCCCACTGCTAGGCCAAAAGAGAGAAACATAATATCATATGCAAATGAGAAACTGGACTCGCATCTGAAGCCTCAGTCCACAAGAGACAGGAAAATTATGAGCCCCTTATTTAACGCAACAAAAGCCTATCTCAACTTGCAATTATTCTTGATCCAGAATTATTCCTAGCTTGCCTATTCATACAATGCCTGTTCACAACATAGGATTGCACAGACAAAACAGTGACATATTTCCTGCACTGTTTTCTTCTCCTATGGCAAATAACTAATTCTCAGTGTTCAGGCTTGACATGTTTCAGACCAGTTACTCTAGAAAAAAATCATTTTAGGCCTGGATATACATGAAATATACTTAAACAATAAACTGAACTTAAACAACCACCTGAACTTAAATGTAAAAGGTGTATCTACCTCCTGTAGGAGCCATGAGGCTTAAACTATGCGCTATATTTGTGTTAAGGAAAAATCATTGTCAGATATAATAAAAATAAGCTGGACTACCAGGTCCCTTACAAATATATAATTAATTGGAGTCTTAAAAGGGACGAGGAGACCTGTTTAGTGAAATGAAGAGGTTATAAATTATTTGAAAGTTGGGAGGCAAAAGCAGGATGAGCCAACAGAGATTTGTAAAGAACAAACCATGTTAAAATTGGTTCATTTCCTTCAGCAACAGGGTAGCCAGCTATGCGGTTAGGGAGAAGCAGTAGGCATCATGTATCTTGTCTTTAAAACATGACATTATTTCACATTACAATCTTCTAAGCTAGGGAAACATGGTCTAGATTAAATTGCTATAAACTGGGTGCAATAGTGGTTGGATAGTACCTCCCAGAAGACTTGCCAACTGTTCTCTGTCAAAATGGAAGCAAATATCAAATGACTCCCCACAGGGCCTTGTCTTTCATACAGCTCCGTTCAATGTTTAATTAATGAAAGAAGAGAGAGTAGGCTTCTGTGTAAAATTAGGGAAAACACGAAGACAGGAAGGACTACGCTGGAAGTTGGAACTAGCAATCAAACGAAGTAGAGAAACGGTCCGGGAGCGATTCAGGCGGGAGAGGTACAAGTTGCTATACTTAGGAACAATCAGCTGCAGATGTACCGAGCAGGGAACAACCGAGCAGACAGCATTCCTTCAGGAAAGGGCCTGGAGGAGACGAGGTATTACATGCTCAAGCGGAATCGGCAATGTCATGCTTTTGCGAGACAGGCAGACGTCACCGTGGGATGTATAAATAGAAGTCCGTCCTGAAAAATAGATGAAGCAATCCTCCTGCTCCGCTAAGTGCTGGTGAGACCTCGGCAGGATGCTGTGCCTGGCCTCCCGCGCTTCGCTTCGGTAACGGGACGAGGCGCCGGAGCAAACGCCGAAGGAGAGCGCACGGGAGCATCAGGGGTGTCAAGAGGGAGACCTGCAAGGCACTTCTGAAACAACCAGGGTTTCTTCCTCTAGAGAAAGGTGGGAAGAAAGGAGTACCAGGGGAAACGATGCAATCTTCCACGGCAGGTGTGTGAGGTGCTCTACTGAAAGGCAAGGGAATAATCTGTGCCAGATATGGGAAAAATTAACAGGTCACCTCATTTGCTTATCTGCAGTCACTTTTTAAATGGTTAGGATAATAAGCAATCAGATTGGTCAAACTTCTGTTAAAAAATATAGCACTAATATAGTTGATCCCACTTTGAGGAAGAAAGACGGATTGACTTCTGGAGGTCCCTCTCAGCTAGATGTTTTTGTAACGATATATAGGCACGTACTGACTAAGGTTTGTCTGTATCAACATATATAATTCATTATTGAAGAATTCCTTTTCAAAGGATTGGAGGACACCAGCCAACACCTGCAGTCAGACAGAACTGATTCTTATATAAACATTCCTTATAACACAGATACTAAAGGATATGAAAAATCTCTATATTATGAGTAGGTATTTATGCAAAATTACATTCATTAGTCTTTTCATTTATTTGCTAATTGTTAAAATAGTCTAGTAAAAAGACACTAAGAGTAGGCATAAGTATTTAGCTGGGTATTTAACCTCAAAGTGATACTGTGTAAATAGGTGTATTGTAAATATTTAAAACTCTATGACTAAGCCTCACATTAATCCTTATTAACAGACTTTGAGTGTGCAGACAAGAATATTACCCATGCTCTTTCCCTAAGCAATGTCCTGTGAGAAATTATGTTGATAAGCCCAACCTCTCAAAAAACAAGTGTGTTATCTTTTTCTGTTTGCTTCCATGGTGTGGGTCACTGGGTTACATGCTTGAAGCTGAAGTGGAATTAGTTATTTTATTTATAAATACTATTTACATATAATTTCATAGCTATGGTAAAGTGAAATGTGCAAGGTATTAAAGAATATTGTGTGTTCCAGATTTACAGTAAGTATCTGAGGTGGCTGAGGGGGACATCCCATAGCAATCACCATAGAGGTGTACAGATCCAGTTTTCGCATGCTTTTTTTTTTTAAACAATATGCAAATGGCAACACTAATATTTTAAGTTTGTTCAACTTTCTTCTGCCTCAGCATGAGAGATTTAGCTGTTTGTAAAATTCTTACATTTTACAGGATTCACTTTCCTGAAGGAATTCTGAATTTTATAGCTTAATGCATGGATTTAGAGCTGCATTCTTTTATTTTGTCTCTAAATAAAGTGTCTACATTTAGTTTTCTGTGTAAACCTTTTTTTTTTGACAAAGACAAATGCGGTGGTTAGCTGAGGTTCTCTTAAGTAAATATGCCTCTAACATTCATATGAGCTTTTTCCAGATATTGAAAAACAGTGTAATGCTTCATGCTTATATTACTGTTGAGACATCAAAGTAGCTTTTCATCTTTTTTTCCCCCCTCTCCTAGTAAGTGCTAAAGGAAAACCCCATATAAAAACAGGCAAATAGATTAGCTTAAGGAATAACTCCTACAAAGGTGAGTCACAGCAACGGCACAGCATGAGCTGATAATGCACAATTCCCGTTTATAATGCATATAAACTCTATTTAGTCAGTTGACTTTTATTTAACATAATAGATACGCCATTAGTGAAAATTTTTAAAAGGTAGCTTTAAGAAACCAGAATACGGACAGGTAAATTATTTTTCAATACAATCTAACAGCTTGCAAGTGAGCAGGTGATCACGAACCCTCTGTTGTGATCTGCTTCTGATCTTGGATTAACAAAAGCACAGGTTATTTAGCAGGCTCAACTTCCCTGCCTCCTCCCGCGTAGCATTCAAACTCGTAATAAAGGCATCTGACAAGCACATGCCCTTTGTGCATCATGCATTATGCACAGTCCTCTTAAGTCTCCTTTACTGCATGGTTTTCTCTGAATTGCCTTTTGTCTCTCAAGTGCCTGCAGGACGGCCCCTCTTCTTTCCTGCTCATCGCTCCCAGTGACTGATGCCTCTGCCTGGGCAAACCCAAGAGTCATCCACTGAATAACACGCTAAGGGGGTCTCAACTACTGAAAGAAGGGAAAGTTGAGAGGTCTCTGCCAAAGAGGAAAGAATATATTTTACGGAGCAGCATTTCAATGCTGTAAAACTATTACCGTGCTTCTATTAGCAATATTTGCCACTGGATAACTATCTGATCCACACTGACAAAAAATGTGCCAAGGCCAGCAAGTAAAAAACTGTGAAGGTCAGTCATGTTAACTGTTCGACCCATTAGGTCAATCCATTACCATGCACAAGAGAAAGGTGATAGTATTTGTGGATAAAGTGAAAAATCCAGACAGTTTGCTGGGATATATGACAACAGAGATGCTCTGTTGTCATTTCACGGGCAAAATGACTGCTCAATATTTGCTCAAAAATATTTAATCAAAACAATCTGATGTATGAATCATGAGGGTTTCCAATAGGAAAAGGCCTGTAATACACTTAAAATCAGCATATTTAAAAACCAGCCTTTTCTGGAGTTTTAAAAAAATGGTATGCCTACAAATACATATTTTTTTGAGAGTTCAGTGCTTTCTAATTATAAAAGTGGGTTTTTTTCCAAAATTTATTAAGGCGTTTTTGCTGTATGAGTCCCAGTGTATGCCTGCCAAAAAAGACAGGTTGTCAATTATTTTTTTCATTTTCACGTTAGCATCTAAAATATGTTTTCATGAACTCTGTATGAAAGACAAGGCACTTTGTGCTCTCAGTCATGCTATGTATTTCCACCATTTCTTCGTGCAGCTTGGTTGACATCACATAAAATTCCTGATACCAAAATAACTCTTTCATTCAAATCACAGTGAAGGCATCAGGAGTCTTTCTGTTATCTTCAATGAACCTTGGATCTGGCAGGGTTGAGTCAACTGAGTGATATTAATTGATGCAAACAGGAAGAATGAAGGGAAGAACAAGTGCTGACTTGTGTACTATACATCATTTATGCTGAGAATAAGATTACTGAGGCAACAAGGGAAACAGAGAGAGGAAAAAAATATTAGAAATCTGGATATTAAAGTAAGTAGAATATACTCTGTACCAAGCCACAGTCCATATGAAAGAATGTCATAGCAAGTTATTTGTTACATTTTATGTCTCACAGAAAAGGAAAGCTTTATTATCAGGAGTGATTTCAGTATGACCTACTCATGACAGAGGCATCATTCTTCCAATAATAAAAAATAATCTGAGAGTTTCTAAAACAATTGTTAACTGTAGGTGACAACTTCCTAAAGTGAGTGATCCGGCGTGCTGGACTCTATGTCAGATCTCATCCTGGCAACAGAGAGAAATTGATATCACAACCTTAAAGCCTGCTTGCTCAAATCCCATCAGTGTAGCTCAAATGCATTTATATGCAAAAACTATAGGTTTAAGCTGTTAAATTAAAAATCTCATGGCTGAAGCCATTCTCACAAGGAGGTAATCATGATTGGATAAATCATGAGAGAAATAAGGCAAGTAGGAAAACATAGCCATGATATTCATGTGAACTTTTGGTCCCTGTCTTAAAATTCTGCTGAACAAAAGAGACCAGGCTAATACAAGTAAAATGAAATCCCGGCATTCTTAAATGAAAACAGGCATTAAAAAGGAAAGGGGAAAGCGGACAACAACAAAAATATATTAGAAACAAGGAATTTAGAAAAATACTAAGGGAAACAAAAAGAAGGAGAGATCTTATTGTCAGCAGAGCAAAAGACAATTCAAAACAGATTTTATAGTGTATGTTATGGTTAGAAAAGATTTTCATGTTTTACTCAATCCCTGGTACGTAGGGTTGCCTTTAGGACAGCTAATGAAATCATCAGCCAGACATGAATTTCTAGTGTCAGATTGTGGCACAAAGAGCAAATAAAGCGCTGCATATACAGGGGACACCAGGTAGGAATAACAAAAATGTTTTGCTTGCCATTGGAATAACAAATACTGACATAATCTGTCTAGGTCTGCTATATTTGATTTCAAAAGATTCTGTAAAATTGAAAAAGTAAAGAAACATGAGGATAAGATTAGAAGTCACATTTTGTTGTCAAAAACCTCTGGCAAATCAGAGTCTATTTATTCCATCTGTTCAAAGAGGAAGCTAAAAACTGACTTGATCTCTAAATAACTTGCCTGTGGAATATTAATTTGATAACAGAGGGTTGTACAGTCTCAGACAAAGATTCACATGCCGGAAATCAGTCATGACAAATTCAGAGGTGGTGGCAATTTGTTAGGCAAAATTTAATCTAGACAAATATAGTCAGTTCATAAAATGCAAATTTCTAAGTGAGGCTAATTAACAATAGAATCTGCACCTTGTGCAGTTTACGTGGGCTAGAAAAAAACTTCTTATATTTGCAGCCAAGAATTCATTGCTAGTTTGAACTCTTACATGTCTATTCAAAGACTTACTATCCCAGTTACAATACTAATGCTTATTGTCCAAATTATATTATTACAGAAAAAGCCTCATTAATAGCACATTTAAACTGTTATCCACACACCCTGAGTATCTACCCTGTTTCACTGGTGTTGTGCTCCCCCTTCCCCAGCTCCTCCAGATCCTAAAGTCAGCAGAGACAACTGCTCACAAGAGGAAAAGGTGGGGGAGCTGGGACAGAGGTCAGCGTCCTGCCTTCTTCACCACGAGTAGTATGATGCTGGTGGTGGGTTCCTTCTCTTCCCTGTTCTAAGGTCTGCATGAAATTGGTTCTGATCATTTTTAACACATGCTATACCTTAATCTTCATTAGTCTACAACTCCACGTTATATCCTCATATACTATGGTATACACAGTATGTATTCCATATTCTAGATATTTGCTGTTCCATTTGTTTTGCCCTGAAACTGGTTTTATCTGATTTCCAAGGCTACGTTCCTTGGCAACATTGGCAATTTGTTTATAGGACTGTTTATAGCCTCTGTTGTCATCCCCAGGCTGTGCGTTCAAGGCCTTTGCTACCATCCTTTGCCTGTTCTCCTCCACTCCATATTATTATTTTGGGGTCAGAGATAGTTCTCTCTACACAGAATAACAGATTATTATTACTATCTATTACTTACAGAGATGCAACAAAACTATTATAACACTGCACCACACGATTGCACAGAGCTAAGCTAAAACTAAACAAGTTCAGTAACATTCAACTGCTTGTTAGACAAACAAACAAGCTAAAACACATCTCCAGGCAAGCTCAAAGAAAGGCAGCCAAAGCCAGCCTGGCAGGGCTCAGCTCTGGGGCTTTGCAGGGCTAATATAATGTCCGTAGCTTCTTGCTAGCAATGGCAATACCGAATTTACTGCACCACAGACCTACAAATCAACTGACCGACAATAAAGTAATCCTTCAAAACTTAATTTTAGAGATCAAATTATATATAAACTTGTTTAAATGAGAATTAATTCAGGAAGATAAAAGCCATTGCTATATAGGTAGTAAGTGCAGATGACTGTTATGGTCCCTTTCTGGATTTACAATCTCCAGCTGAAAGATTAGAATGTTCTGTGTCTTGAAGGACTGACTAATTCCTCCTCAAGATTCATGTTTGCATGTAAAACACAGAGCTGGTAGAACAAAATAGACTTAATTGTTTCTTTTTCAATGTTTTGCCTTTGGATTGTAGGCACTGCTTGAGACACCCCAAGTTGGCAGCAGTATAATTCTCTCTCAGATGAACTTTGCATGCAAAGTTCTAGCTTTGTACAGGAAAAAAGAACAAAGGTTTTAAACATCATAACATAGCTGTCTTTGTAAGCAGAAAAGTAACTTTTTGTGTTTTCCTGTGGTCAGTGATCTTTAAAGACCTGGAACAAAAGATGATGGGATATTCAGATCATCTGATCACACCTGAAGTTCAAACTAAGACCAGCCAGATGGCAAAAGCAGGTTTTGGGTCACTAACTTTCAGCAGAAGGACAACTGTTCTTGCATGTATGGGTTCTTTTTACTACATTTTATTTCTCTACTTATTCTACACCTGTTCCCCTACATATAGGCTACTACTTTGCAGCCTGCCCTTTTAGCTGATAGGTGATATCTTCTGGGGTTTTATAAAGTAGTTCTGGACCAGGTGGCCTTGCAGAAGTAATTCCACACCAGGGACAGAGTCCCCTTCCTGGTGTGTTCATCTCGTATTTGCTGCTGGATGACCTGCCAACCTCTTCTAAACATAGGCATGCTATGCGCTACACTCGGCCTTTTCACCAGCCAGAAAAGTTTGGTTTTCCTTACTAACAGGAGAGTCAAGGCTGTGTTTAAAGTTAGCTTTATGCATTAGGTAAGCAAAGGTGTTCCCTTTTGGCACTGAACTTCAGGGAGGAGGCAGTGCAATATTTGGTTGGTTTGGAACATTAGGTCTATGCAAATAAGCGCGTTACAATGCTATTATATTTACAAGAGCTGAATTAATGTGTAATCATCTGGGTTTGTGTTTGAGCTTCTTAAAAGGGTGTATTCTTCTGATAAATATATCACTTCTTCACGATTGTCAAAAGGTAAGTAGCAAACACCTTAAGAACCAACTACGGAAATGGCTACTACAAAGTAGCTAGAGTTTTCAGTTAATGTGGACAACATTCTGCTTTCCTAGGCTCCGAGTCTCACCAGTTCACTGCTGAAGCAAAAATCCAGTGAAAGAAATTTATTCTAACACTGTTAAAGAGGGCTAGAACTTCAGTAGTGTGACCCTGTCCTGATGTACGCTAATTACCAGTACACCAGTGACTACTTATAGACCACGAAAGGCTTGAGACTTATTTCTTAAGAAACAACAAAGGTAAACTAATGAAATATTACTTTGTTAATGAACACTTTGTGCTATTCACACTGCTCCAAAAGCATCTTTAGCAACATTCCTTAATAATATTCCATCAATTATTAGAGCTACTGCTGCATCCCACGGGGGGACGAGTTTCCCCGATATCTTTATCTAATACAGTTTTCTGCATGGCAGCAGCTTTCCCACCAGGAGTCCTCTTTAGTATTTCTCTTGTCAGGGTTCTTTCTTTCCCTTTGATGAGATGTCCCAGCCATGTCACATACTGTTACTTCAGGGCCCTCCTAGCTCCAGAGTTACCAAGCACGGTGTCTTCACCCTATGACTACCAAAGTTACGCCAGCTCCTCAGTGTGTCAAACAAGTTTATTATTTTACCTATCAGTGACTTTTAGTTCCAGCGGAGTGCTTTCCTTGGTCTACCAACTGCTCCTGCTGTTATATATATTAGCCTTAATAAAATCCATTAGTTATGCACAGTGCTTTCTTCATTAATGAAATATAATAGTGTTGATGTTTCTGTTCTAATGTGTGGTTAAGCAATTGTCAGGATTCTATTCAGTTTGCTATAAAATTGAATGTACATAAAAGGAGTTAATTATTACTATCTAGAAATTGTGAAATTAAATTCAAAAAAGAATTGCATTCACAATCATTTTTAGCAGATTTAACCATTGATGTGATATGCCCTTCATGTTATTGCTCCTTAAAATACTGTGGAAAAAAATGTATTATAAGTTTTTGGCTTCTGTTATGTCAATGATTTAAGGTGAAATCTTTCTTAGCTTTGCTTGAACCAGATGCATTGAATACTGTAAACAAAAAAGTAAATATTGTGGCAGGTTGAAAAATAAACAAGTCTTAACTCTTCCTGTGCTTTGCCCTGGGGAAGCAATTTACACCAGAGCACAAAAGATTCAAAACATTGTTGCTAGAGTAACTGAGTGAAGAATTCTTATTCACTGGTGTTTTATTCCTGTGCACAGATATATATACACACACACACACATGCACAAAATTCTGGACACTAAAAAAGCAAACCAACAATGCTGTGAAGACAACATGCATTGCTGATGTGCTGGAATCCGGTAATCTCTCTTCTTCAAACCCCACCTAGCCATGAGCTCACACACACATTTAAAAGATTTCCCATGTCCAGAGTGGTTTATTCTAAGAAATCATAGAGGCAGAGGCTCGAAATCTTCAGTTACTCTCAGTAATTCCTCAGTAATCTCTCTTCCCTCCTCCAAGAGTCCTGACTTTTTCAAAAAGGCAGAGTACTGGAGTTTCATAGGAGAAATGGGCAACAGTTAGGAGCCAATTGCAAGAAGTTATGGTCATTGGTGAGGTGAAGGTGACCTTACCTTCCAAAGGACAGCGGATTACAAGAAGGAAAGAATAGATTTTATGTGGAAGGTTTACTGAATGCTTTGTAATAAGTATGATGCTATTTAAGACAAATTACTGAGAATGTACCTTTATGTTCTGCTAAAAGGATTGTTGGGGTCATCTCATTCACCCTCCATTTCACGGTAAAGAAAACTGTGGGGTCAAAGACTCAGCTGCATAAATTCATGAAGATATGTATCCTTTGGAGGCCATGTGGTCCATTTTCACATTTTGAAGACCCTTACTAAATAGCAGAGACAATACTGCTCAAAATCAGTCGCAGTGTGCTCAGCAATCATGTGAATATCCATTTACCCAACTTGCCTTCAATTTTTAGTTTTCACTATAAATTACTACATCAGCAATTATTGGTAGCATTCATGATTCCTTCCTTGTACCTCACATGGCATCCAAGTGTATACTTTCAAATACTGTTTTTCTTTGCAACATCCTCTGAAATCTATGTAAATGCTACCTAAAACCATTGCACAATATGAGCAGAAGTAGATAATGTGCTATTCTAAGTACATTTCTTTAACTGCCTTTGCAGCCTGTAGATGAAAGCTACTTTTCCCTTATCCACTTTAAAATATTTTGTGCTTTACCTTTCACCTCTCAGAATGATTCAATTTTTCCATTTAGTCTCATTTACAATACCAAACTCCAATCAAATATTAAGCTAAACATTGCCAGTGCTTTAGTTGGTGGGGACAGTCCTAACTCTGGTCTGCATAAAGTACTCCTGCATGTACCCTGACAGTATAAATCATGCAAATAAATACTAAGTTTGGAACTTCTGAGGGACAGAGCTTGTTGCCAAAGCTTTCATACCGATGTTACGAACTTCTTACTTCTAGCTGGTGCCAAAGATGAGACCAGACTTCCCTTTTCATACAAGATACCCTCACAGAAATGCCACACTCCTTATCAAAGTGACTCTTTAGTGCCACAGAACACTAACAATTCTACAGAAGTGATTACGGTTTTGGCTTAGTGGAAGCCTAGGTGCAATGCTGATTCCAGTTCCATTTAACAGTGTTTGACAGCAACTGAGCCCAAGGATGAATCAAAGTTGACATATTTAGAACAAAGTAGTGGAGCACTTGACTAAGCCAATAAATGGTTCCAGCTGGGACTTGTCCTGTGGTTGGTGATGAGGACATTGGGGGCAGTTTCTGTGGCAGATAACTCTAGCTAAGGATATTTGGCATTTACAAGAAAGAGAAAATACTTTTTATCAAATATTTTTTTAAATCCAGATTTTTTTCTTTTTTGCATCATTTTTATTTTATCTCATCCCTAACCCCCAACTGTGCATTAAGTAGGACCAGCTTGTATTTATTACTATGCTCAGCCCCAGCATGGATCTGATTGAGAGTTTCAATCATTAAATGCAAAATAAACTATGATACAAGGTTCAACTGAAAGAATTTGTATAATGTATTTGGGAGAGATGGATGGAGAAGACAGAACGTATTCGTCACTCTTTCAGTCTACACACAACATTGAGAGTAGTTCCCTAGACACTAGGAAAAAAATAACCAAGCATCCTACTGGAATTTTAAATAGTCTTTTAACACTTAACCACCTGCAGAATGGTAACTGACTTTTTGATATTAATATGAAAATTCTATGATAAGTATAACCTGTAAATATTTAATCAGAGTTCTAGCATATCCAGTTCTGCTTGTACTCTGTCTCCTCACCAGAACCTGACCACCTTTAATCACTAGCAGAGTATGACAGAATTAATATTTAGAACCCACATTCTGTTTTGAAAATTGGACATTAGCCCCTCTCCTGTATTATACACACAGAAGTATAATTTAAGGCCTTCTAATAATTTTTTTTTTTTTTTTTTACATATATGGTATAGAACAGACAGAATAGGAACACGTAGTTTCAACCAGTAGCCCAGACAGACTAGGGGGGTGGGGAAGTTAATCAAAATTTTCGACATGCCACAGTTATAACCATGGGCATCTCATCACTACCAAATGCCGATAAAATATCACTCCTCTGCCTTTGTTCTCTTTCTAGGTTTAGCAGTGTACCAGCTTTTGAAAAGCAGACATTTTAGGTGTTTTGGGCTTATTGGCTTGATTTTCTCATCTAGATCCTGTGCTGCATAATATGATGCATAAAATACAGTATAACTTTTGAAAACAATAACATTTTGTAAAACATAAAAATATCATTCTCCATTTTCAACGTCTTCTTGTGTTGATTATGAAATCTGTATTCAGACAGGCAGTGTTTTGCACAAACATTTTCTTTCACCTAATTCATACTAATCTGCATTCCACATGCAGTCTCACTACATATATCACCTAAATTCCCTATTTTTTCTCTGGCCCCACAAGAGATTATTATTACTTTTATTATTATTGCCATTGTTTTGTCCCTTCTCCCCAGGTTCCAAATGAAATATAGAGAGCAGAAAAATCATATTTTCTAGATTTTGGTCTGCAGTAAGGAATAATGCAGCTTATCAAACATCACGTAGTGCATATACCAACCAGTTTTCAGCCAGATTCTCCTCACTATTGTTTTGTCTTCCTCCACCTTCATACTTCCCTGTGTGTATCCCACCCTAAATTTATCAGCTTTCCAGCTTTGACTTAAACAATAGCACTAAACCAAGTATAACAGTCAAACAAGAAGTGCCTTTATTCCCCTTGAAATACCTATTAAGCTTTATCTCTTACATTTATAAAATTTGGTTACTTATATAGAAAGCCTTGTGTTCTTCAGATGTGGACCAAGAACAAACTGGTTTTCAATTTGCAGTTAGGTGGTAGGATTTCAGATGACAATATCGATGCGGTTACTAGCAGTGGGAAAAGAGAGGAGCTCACTGTCACACCAAAGTACTAATTGCTCAGCGAGGTGGAGGAGGATGAAGGCACCTGTTGATAGGCTCTGCCTCCCAGCCATCCTCAGTCTGAATCGTGGGATTTCGGAAGCGCTCCCTGCTGCCATAAAGCACAGCAGGGAGAAGAGGTACAAACCTACACCCGGAGAGGTACAAACCTATGTGGTACGTGCCCCATGCTGCTGCCGGTGCAACAGCAAGTGTTGAAGGCCACTGTCCTGCAGTTGTAGCTCTCCAAAAAATCTGCATAAGTGGCATTACAACACTGCATCACCCACTACAGGAGGACTGACTTGGTCCTATGTCTTCACTGCTCAGACTTTTCCAACAGTAAAATTGCAGAGCTGCTAGATGAAATATAACTGCAGACACCTCTCCACCCATTAGACTCCAGTCTAGCCAGGCCATTTAAGCTAGTACTGGGTCTTAGCAGTGAGACAATAAGCTCTGTTACTAACCATGCTTATGTGCCAGCCGTTGCAGAATGCAGACTGACCAAAAACACAGTTTACAGGAGCACTATATAAAGACATCTTGCTCTAAGCCTCTGTGCTCCATGAATTTATGACTATACGGACACCGAGAGAAAAGAGACTTAAGAGATCCTTCTACTACGTCACCAAAAGAGCCTTGAAAACTACTGAATTGGATCTCTCTAAAATACTAATTGCTATTGATTCAAATGAAAGGACTGAGTAGAAAGTACACATTAGGAAGGGCTCCTTCCTAACCCTATTTCTTGTTTCTTCTCTACTACTACATCTATAGTTACAACAGAGGCAGTATCTTGGTCACACTGTAACTACAAAATTTTCCAATTTGTGAACACCAGGAAGGATAACAGCAGAAATATCATATCATTTTCTACCAACAGGTGATTACTCCTGAGAGCATAGTCTTTGTTCAATCTAGCTGAATCTGTTACTACTTCAGGGAAGGAATGATAAAGCAAGGCTGCTGAAGGAAAAATAATTAGCCATCGTGTTTTACAGTTTTATGTTAAAAACTCTCTTTCAATTTGACAGGCTTCACGTAGGTTTATTCTTTAACCAGCCATTTCCTTACACTTGCTAAGCACACGCAATATGGCGCAGATCCCGAGGTTCCCACAGCTGTGGGGATTTCAGGCAGTAGAGAAGTCTGAAGAAAGTTGTCTTTCCAAGACCAGAGCCAAATAAACTTTGATGGTAATAGCTTTAGTAAGATTTTGTTTGGGCTTGACCTGTTAAGGACTTGATGGATTTTCTATAAGGCCCCATCTGACATATTTTCAATATACTTTTACCTACTCAGAAGCATGCATTGGTAATTATAAATCTGAAGACGTCTCAGATTCAAATGAATCCAACTTTCCCTACCAAGCTGAAATATTATCTCCATTAAACAAGTGTTCAGCATCACAATACAACGTTTCTCCAATTAAATTGAAATGTGTTATATAGTGCATAATAATTTGGGGGCTAAAAGTGTGAATACTTTTAAATGTGGCACATAATTTTCTAATGCAGGATACTTTTCAAATACGATCTCCTGCTGAAAGAGTTCATTGTATCTAAAAAGTAGAAATCTGTCAATAATACCCATGTGTCCTATAAAATGTTTTCATTTCTTTCATGGTATGTTATGCTTCATCAGTTTCCTTAATCCTAGCTGCAGTTCACGTTGCCATGCTGAAACAGCTCACTGAGCAGTAATTTATCTCTTGACTGTGGCATAACAACCACAAATACAGGTTATTCTGGGAGAGAGGATTTGCATTGCATAAACTGTATTTTTAAAATCATTTTCAAATGAGATTAATTCATGATAGGGAAATTATTCCTCTATTTTTGGATCTGGTTTCCAAGACACTTGAGGCTGAGTCTTGAGTGTTTTGTTGGGTATCGGGCAGAATCTTCATTTGAGGATTCGGGATTTCTGGAAAAACGAAATGATACCGCAAGAGAAATGAGAAGATGTTTCCCCCATTTACTTTAATACCTATTTAAAATTGGCATTGGAAAGATAATGACAGATTGCATTTTAGCTGAATTTTTCAGCTGTGCACTAGATGACTTGTATTTCTTTTCAATTAGGCTGACTGCTTTAGCGTGGTAGGAGATTACCTCTCCCGCATGCTGAAAAGATATTAACAATTAAAATGGAGGGGGGAGCAAGTAGCAGAGGATTATTGCAGTTTTCTTTGCCAAATGACAAGAGTTTCTCTTTGTAAGTATCTTGTTTTAATGTCTGCTATTAAGCGAGGATGGTATGCATTGAACAGATATAATTATTACGAGAAAGTATTTTTTTTTACAAATGTAAATATTTACATAACAGTGGTACTTAAATAGCTTGGCCTCATGCATCAGAAGGGAGTGAAGTTTTCTTCAGGCATAACACTGTGTGAAACGCGTTTCTCAAGCTTTCAAGGGCCAGATATAGTAAACAACACTTTTCCTCCTGCTTCTTTCCCCAAAGAAGGGAAGAAAACCGAGGGATGCGCGAGTGCCTCCCCTCCAGCGTGGGAGAGGCTGGGGGGTGCAGGTGCCCCTACAGCCTCGGCCGCCAGCCGGCAGCACCTTCCTCCTCCTCTCCTTGGGGCAAACCTCACCCAAGTTCCCTTTACCATGTTACCTCTCCGCTTTACTGAGGTACTCCTGATGGCTTTCTTACAAATTGTTATTGATTTTGTCAATGGGAATAAAACTCAGTAATAATAATAGCAAAACCCCACTTTAGGTACTATGCAATTAACAAAACTCTCTTCTCTACACTGCCCTCCTGAGAGAGAAGGCAGAGCTATTGCAGAGATCAGTGGGATCCTGTAACTTTTATATTCTCCCAAAACAACTCCCTGCTTTTTTTTTTTTTTTCTTTTGATAACTAAAGTGGTTTTGAATGTAGATTGCAGAGGTATTCTACATTGCCAATGCCTTTTAAGAATCTCTGTATATCTGTGAAACACTGGCTTACCTTGATCTACTCTGTTTCCATCCTGCTGATTTTTTCCATACAGGCTTATATTAATCCAAACCAACATTCATTTACCAAACATCTCAGCAACCAAATGAACATGTAGCAATCATAATTCCATTTCCATCACAACAGGTAGTGGCGCAGTTGGCTCCAAATGATGTCCCCTTTTATCCCAACTCCACACACCCAAATCCCATTGTTATGATTTATATCGATTCATGTCTAGATTATGTCTATATGAGTTTTTGTGGGTTAAAAAAAAAAAAAAAACCCAGAAAGAAAGAAAAAGGAAGAAATAGGAGTGTGTGGAGAGATGCCTACACACAGCATATAACTGTGTTAAGCCCATAAAATTCACTTTGGTTTTGTGTAAAATTACCAAGTCCCACATAAAACTATTTTTTTTTCAGCCTTATCAGAACCACTCAAAATCTTGGTGAAGTAAATCGACATGGTGGCATTTTCTTCCAGAGTTAGTCCAAGCCAGCACTATTAACTTGCTACGGCACAGTTATTTCCAGAGAATCTTCTGAAGTATTATCTAGTAACAACAGTCACAGCTTTTTTGATTAATGCATATTTGAAAACAATCTCTAGGATCCATTGCATAGTGCACAGTTGGTCTTAGATATACACCAATTAACGCTATTTGAAAATGTGATTCTAGACTGAATTAACTCTGGTAATAGCTCTGGCAAATTTTTCATTCGTGTGGTCTCAGGATAGGCAAGTATAACTAGATTCAAAGTCTAAGTGCTGAAGTCCAAATGACAGTGGAAGCAAAAAAGACGACTTGTGGCATTTCACCTTGTACACCTTCAAAAAATTCAGGAACGAACATTTTATGTTCTACACCTACTTTCTTTTTTGAGCAAGAAAGTCTACTAGTAGCAAAAAGAATTCTGAAATTAAAGATGTCTTGATATCTATGCATACACACGCACACACATATACACACATATAATTTCATATTTATATTAGTCATGTATCTGTAGCCTGATCTTCCCATATCCTTTTTAGACTAGTACAACTCTGCTAACTTCAGAGCAGCTATTCCTGATTTATATCAGAGCTAACATTAATCAGAATTATGCCTGTCCTCATCTTTCACATGGAAAGGTTCTGGATCAAAATCCTTATGCCAGGGAAAGATCTCAATCTTCTTTTACACTTGTCTTGGTCAATTTGAGGAGTCCCTATGTTATGTGGGCTTTTATTTCACAAAACACAACTGAATTTTTGGAAGTCAAAGAGAAGGGATACACAAAGTGCATAGGCAGAATGGATTTGAGACAAAACTACTCAATTCTCATTTGAAGCCAAAATGGACCAAATAAAATGTTCTCTGAAAGTACCTGGGAACAGTATTTATGAAATAGGCTTAGAAACAAACTGCCCTGGGTGGTGGTTATGACAGCAATTACTATTAACCATCTGAACAGACACATGTTGTGATAAAAGCTGCAGTTCAAAAAGCAAGGTGAGGGTCAGGACATGCGAATCACGTTTCTGTGTTAGGTTTGTCACTGAATTAGATGTTTTGAACCTGCTAATGGCAATTAATAGCTATTAATTATTGTCCATAACAGTCATGTGTCTATACACAGATACAACACGTGCTTTAACAATAATTCTCTTGGCCATGGAAAGAGTTTTGTCCTTCTCCCAGCTCTTCCTCAATGTGCGTGAATCCAGGACCTAAGGGATCAGCATCTTGGAGGAGTCCATTATTGACTTCTCTGCTGAGATGACCAGAGTTGCAAAGAAACATTGAACTAGGAGTGCCAGCTGCACTTATTTTTTTACATACCGCAACCGTGCAGAGATCTCTATGGATTTCTGCAAGAAGATTCCTGTGTATCCTTCTTGGACAAACTGTTTAATTCATTTTCTGATTCTTTTTAGTATCTTTTTAACAGGTAGGATTGCTTCTGTAATAATAAAGAATTCTGCATTTATGCCAATTAAATTGATTGAATATTATTTTTCTTTAAGACCTAGAAAAAAGAATAATCAGTTATTCATAATAAAGGTTATTCATAATAATGTGACCTTGCACTCAATTCTATTTAAAGAATAAAAGTTATAATGGTGTGAATTCAGGAACTATATTAGGATCTGAGACACTAACAAATAGACCATTGCTGTGCAGAAAGTCAGTAATCATCCACAGTAATCATCCTATTATCCAGTAATCGTAAGTAAATTACCAAGGACAGAAATTAATGGTGGACACATCTAAAGTGTGTTCGGGTTTAGTTACATTTAGTTACTCATTAACAGCTCTTTACCAGTCCTTAGTCCATCTTTCTTAGAAGTTTTTAATAAAAAGATTATTGTAAAGATATTTACAGTAAGGATCGATGCAGAAGGATTTTAAATGTCAAGTTCCCACTGACAGTCAATATTTTTGCTGTGTTATGGCACTGGGCTGTAACAACAGACACCTAGAAAAATGCAAGCCACTAACTTGGATGCTAAACTTGGAACCAATCTTAGGTCAGCCTTACAAATAATTCAATGTCTGCAATAAGGAAGAAAAGAAAAGGGGGGGGGGTTATATATATGTATATTTACTTATGTATATACGTGTGCATGCATTTTTTTCTTCAGATGAGAACAGATTTGAGATTGTTCTGGTCCTGGATGGGTTTTTATTTTCTAGGAAAAATAAAAATACATTTGGACCATAATTACAAGCAACATCTATGTGCAACCCTTCCATTTATACACAGGACCTCATGGAGAGAATGTGTTTGTCCCCTTGCTCTACTGCTAGAAAGAGGACATTTTATTCAGGTCACCCCTTAGTTTGCATTTACATTGCTTGCTATATGGTCATGACAAAATATTTTCCAGTTTACTCTTGAATGAGAGTTGAGAAAGAATAAGTATACTTTGTTAGAGAAGAAAATCACATGCAGGCTTATTTTAGTTAATGTAGAGTGAATGTACATTTTTACATTTTCAGTAAACTGGCAGAGTCACTATCAGATAAGTATAGGAGGTATCCACAGAACTACCAGAGATGTAAGACACTACAAAAATATCTGGACTAAATAGTTGTCTGTGCACCTAAACAAGTTGAATGTATGTACACACACACACACACAGAGATAATAACTGAGGTTGGGAGGAACCCCTGGAGGTCACCTGGCCCAATGCACTGCTCAGATCTCCCAACTGACCAGCACCTGAACTGACTGTGAAACAAAGCAAGAGGAACGACAGAAGGATCTTCTGTGTGGAAAGTCTCTAGGATTGTATGAAAGAAAAAAGAAAAAATTCTCCCAGATGGGGATAGCAGCACTGCTGCTCTCCATTTGTTGGCGTGGCCTTTCAAAATCATTCAGGGAAAGCACATGGTAGAAGTTCGTTCTTGGAGAGTTTCCAGGAGAGGCCTCTCAGTATTACAGTGACATACCCTCTTTCTTTCTTCGGAAGTTCCACTATTGAGTTCTTGCAGAGTTATACATCTGCAGTGGTCACTGAAAATTCTAAATAAGCATTTCTGCAGACAAAATAACTTTATAGATATTGCCTAAAAGCTGGGAGGAAAGAATCATTTAGCTCCATGACCAAGCAATTTATTTATTGAATACTGAGAAATTATGTAAATTACAAGACATCAGAGGAAAAGAGAAGCATTACTCACCCACTTTTAGGACATGGAAATAAATTTAAAAACAAAAAAACCCAACACTTTTTTTGCCTTTATAGGATTTCTTTGGTTTTGGATTGATCTTACTTTGGGCATCAGCTATTCAGTGGTGAAAAATGTCCAACTGTTATCACCTACTTATCATCCAGCAACAGTAAGCGGTAGGATTCTGGTAACAACCTATGTATGCAGTTTACGTTACACAGCTCTCTAACTGGGAACCTGATGCACCATAAATGCACATTTATGCTTAAATAGACAAATACAGAAATAAAAGGAAGAGAGGTAACATTATATTGAGGAAAATGTGAATTAACGAACCACCAAGCAATACTCCCTCCAACAGTACTTTCTAGACCTCATAAATGTCTTTTTAATTCCTTATATTTCCAACCTTTAAGGCTTTACAAAATGGCTTAACATTTTAAATAGTATATATTACAGCTCGTACTGCTTCACTTTTCCATGCTTAATGTTTGTAATGACACTCACTTTCAGTGAAAAAGTAATACTCAAAAGTAGAAAATCACAAGAAAAGGACAAGAACGTCTTCTAAAAAAAAGAGTTCCGGTAATAAGAAATTCCAGATGTAGTTTTAAGTTCTTCACCTACAGATCTAATAGCACCATCTTGGCCAGTACTAAATGCTGTTTGTTCCAAACTAAAAATACTGCTGCAGGTGACAAACACCTGGTCTCCTCTCCTCTGCCAAAGTCAACACTGCTGTGGCTCTGAAAATAAAGCTCTGTATATTACTTTACAGGTAGACCAAAATGTTCTGATATCTTATTGGGGAAAAAAAAAACAAACACACAGAGGCATTTGATAAACCTTTGCATATCATCACTCTACACTATCCTGAGCACTTCAGAATTAGAATATATGCATATCTATATGATTTTTATATAGGTATACACACACTCACACACATATATATATACACACACGCAAACAGGCACACACACACTTTTCAAAAAAGTGAGACAAAATAAATTCCAAAGCATAATAGTCACCCCTAAAGATGGGTCTATTGCAACACCCAAGAAAAAGAAATTACAAGACCATTGCAAACCTGCTCAAGATATTCGGTTTTACTCTGCAAGAAATTTCAACAGAATATGCATTTTACAAAACATGCTCTCTAAGCTGCCCCCAAAAACTAGTGTTGCAGTTTTCCTGAGTACAGCTAAATTGAAAAGCACATTATGTAATTTTTACTGCAGAAACCCAGTGATACCGTTTGATCACTCAGTTTCTGTAGACCACACAGTTTCTACTACATACAGATCAGAGAAGAAGCAATGGGGGATCCTGTCAGCTGCTTCTGAAGTGCTGCGGGCTCATGCTGAAGTCCTTGCAACTTCATTTTATTGAGGTGCCTTAATTGCACCGAGTCCTACCAGTGACAAACATGTAGGCCTGAGGCCACGCGCAGCTCATGCATTCATTTTCTGGGTGAAGCCTTCAAGATTAGGCCCTTATTCAGAATAAGCTGCATGTCAAATCAGATAGGAGCAAAATTTTGTTGAGAATAAAACCAAGGCAGTCTTGCAAAACTCTTATCTTGATCCAATCTTATTTTCCATTTATGCTAACAATATAGAACAGGTAGCTTGGAGCTCTTTATCTTTTCAGTGATTATACCATTCTGTATTCTGTAAGTACGTACTTCATTGTCCTCGGTTATAAATGAGCTATAACAGAATTTTAATAAAATTCAGGAAACATTTTCTGATTCATGTTTGCTATTAAACACAAGTAAAATGAAATTTATTATTTCAGTTGGGATAATACATTTAATGCTGATAATGATAGATTGCCTAAGATATTAACTTCTAATCAGATGTTACTGAAATATGTTTCAGCTTATAAACACTTAAGTATTTTGTTAGGCTGTGCTCTGTTTCTTTACTGTTCAACAGAAAACATAATTGAATAACTAAATTTTCTGTACTGTAACATGTTTTGTTAAATTCATTCAACCAAGCAGTTGCAAGTTCAAAAAATTAGTTATTTCCTATCAGAGAGTACATCAGTGTACTACGTTGAGTAGCTTCTGCATGACACTGAAGAAAACAGAGATTTCACTTTTGCAAGCTGTATTTGTTGCAAGAACTTCCTTCTGTTTTCTTTGTATCTTACACAGGCTACTGAATCAGACTGCCTTGGACAGAAGATACCTGGAAATATTGGGCACATGCTCATTTACAGAGCATTACTTGTATGAAATATATAGACATATTACATGCATATATAACTTGTTCTGGTTTGATAATTACATAATACAGACTGCATTTAATTAATCCTGATCTGGTAGTCCAGGTAGATAATTAATAAAATCATTAATTAAATTTTTATTAGTCAAGTTTCAATCCCATAAACCTTTATTTTAATCCTTTTCTCTGAATTTTGGCCACAGTGCTGCAACTTTACTCTTGATTTATGAACATACTGTCATTGTCTACCTTGTCCCTTGGGGGGATAATGTGCAGATCAGTTATTTGACAAGTACTGGGAGAAAGCCACTTACTCTCTCTTCGCCCAGCTGTTCCTGGCAGTGAGAATAGAGGGACACTATAAACCATTTTACCTTCCTTAAAATCCACAGAGAACAATAGATACTGCTCCTTTGTGCAAACCTCAATTCCTCAGTCCCATATCTAGGTGGTAGTTTTACACTAAAGTTCAAAGGTTTCAAACAGAACTTAAAAATATCATGGCTTTTTCAGCACCAAAACTTAGCCACCTTCTTGTTTCCCTAAGACTATATGTAAAAAGAGAAGACCAATATCCAGAGCTTGAACCAAATTCAGTGTGGGTAAAGTTGCCAGGGAAAATGGACACATTCAGAAATCTGCTTTACAGCAAACAGAAAGAAGTTTTTCTTAGTGACTATCCATAAAGCTCAGCTGGGGACAATAAGATGCAATATTTTAGATTTGCTCTTGAGAATCCTGAGAATTTGCTAAGTCTCTGTGTTCAAATGTTTTCCTCTTTGTAAATGTCATAGCTGACTTATTAAATGTTTATCTATTGTAAAGTTACACTGAAACAAAAACCATATTTAAAAATTTGTCCTTTTATTTGTGGAGGAGAATCTGGCGCAACCACCCAGCACAGAAGCTGGAGCCTTTTCTCAACACTTGTCCTTGCTAAATACTGACTTTATGCTACTATTATTGCTAAGGGTGAAAGATGCATGCTAGCAACATCATGCAAGCTATTCAAGCGTTGAGGTGGTTTTCTTTTTTTGCCAGAGTTTTAAGATAAAGAAAAAAGAAAGTTAACATTGATCAGAATGAGATGGACAGCCTATCATGTAAAGCCTGAACCAGGACAATGGGTAATTTGCTTCAAGCCAGTTATAACCCTTGAAACAAGCTAGCTGGAAGAAAATGCTAGCATTTTAAACATAACTGTCTCTCTAAGCACTTCAGTTTCACACTGTTCTACAATAGGAAGTGATCCCTTCACATATGGTCAGAGTCCATTTAAAGTCACTTAAAGAATTTTAAAATATATCTCTATCTGATGTGATGAAAAGCCTGGAAACTTCTGCAATAGGCTTAGATAGAATGCAATGCTTCCAATACTATCTCCTCTGTAAGGTAGCGGGAACTCTGGGCACTGAAAATCAAAGAGCAAGTCACAACATCAGTTCTTTGGCCCACATTATCCCTGTGTGTTTCCAGTGCACCGCTTTACTGATCCAATGCTTTCATCACCAATGAGTATTACCAAAGTATTTGCTGGGCTGGAACTATAAAAACCCAAATGTGTTAAAGAACAGTGATTCTTAAATTAGGTCAATGGTAATATTTAATCTTTAAGAGGAGAACTGATCCTTCCCAGACTGTAACCAGTCCATTCCCAAGTTAACAAGCAGAGAATATAGGACGTGTCTTTTCCCATTTAAACTGCATGGTGACTATCACCGTACCATCTCATGGAACTCAAAGGTAAATAAGTATTTCAAGCTGTCACCTTGTACAGCCCTAGGAGAGACTCACAGGTTTATTTGGTTGCACGGGGAATACTGGAGAAATAAAGCATCCACTTAGTTTCATTTAGATTTAAATCCTGGGCAACTGAGTTTTAAGGGAAAAAAAACCAGACAACTTGCTTTTACAGGCCACTACCTCTTGCAAAAACAGTGGGGATGGCAGGACTGGGCAACTGCATTGTTAGCAGTTCCCAGTCCTGTGACAGGACAAGGCTTGACCACGAAAATAAAGGTTCTTTGTCTCGGTGACCGAAGTCCTTTCTTTGCAGAGGCAGCGTCTAAGGACCCAAAAATCTCAAACCTCTGACCTTCCAGGACTCATTACGATATGCTCCTTTTTATATTTCCCCCTCCTCAGTACCAAACCCCCTACTCAACTAACAGACAGCCCCTCTGCCAGCAAGGGATCGGTGAGGAAGACCCAGGCGTGACCACCGGGCAGCAAACTCGGGCGCTACGATGAAGAGGAGGATGGGAACATCCTTACGGAGCAGGGATTACGGGGAAGCAGCGTGGGGCCATGCCTACAGGGTTCCCCTTGTCCACGGTGGAGCAGCTGGGGGTGTAAGCCACAAAACTGCTTTGGGGAGGGTTTCTCTGAGAAAGCAATGCTGTGGATTAACCCACCTTCTCCCAAGAGAACGCACCTTTTTCCAGCCAAAATCTTTCTTGAGGGGTCACTGAAGAACTGGGGATATTACCTAATGGAGTTATTTTCACTGTTGTTGACCTTTAGTATGTGAATTTGTATAAATATAAGCCCTGTCTGGCTGAAAGGGCAATAGTAATGAAGTCTCCTAACCCAAGAGTAGAGAAGGAAGATTGCAGCAGAAAGGTTCAATATACCTTAGTTCGAGAATGCTTTTATCTACCTGAAAGTGAGCATGTTTTAACATGACCGCCTTCAAAACTAACTGGTATTACACTTATCTCCCCACCTTTTCTGTTGAAAATGAGAAATCGCTATACAGTTAGTCAACAAGAAGTACCTTAAAAGGGTTTTCTGTATGAAGTTGATTGTGTCTAGAATGCTTAGCTAAAATTGTTCATGTAAATTATGAACTAGTCGTTTCAAACAGGCTTTGTTTAATGTGTTTTAATAGAAAATAATCAGTGCAGTATATACAGTACTTTTCCATTAAAGAGTGCTGCAGCATAAAAATATTTTATAGTACATCGTAAACAGTTTGTGTTTACAATACATTTCCATTAAAGAGATCTGTGTTATAGAAGCTGTTTTTAAAATCAAACAGTAAACAGTTTTCAGTATAGAATGTGTTTCCATTAACAGTCTCTGCATAAAGAAAGCATACTTAGGAAAAAAAATAATCTAGTGATGGTGGGTTTTCGGAGGCGATATGCTTTATTTAAGATCATATCCACATCCTTACCACAACAGGGAAGAGAAACCAGATCTCCACAGTTCCAATGAAGGTCCAGTAGAGCCCCACAGGATATTTGGCATATAAGGTTTTGACTGAGGGACTAATTTCTTTTTTCTGCATGAGATGACAACTGCCTTATTCTCTGCTTGGTTTGTTTTTCGCCATTACTGGCAATAGCCATATCATACTCTTCTGCCCTTCTAGGGATCTGAGCACAAAGATTATAGAGTCACACCCAGCCAACAGGGAATGCCTTCAAATGGACTTTAAGTTCGTTTATGCTTATACAGATCACTCAAATGCAATAATTTTTGTAAATATCTAATTGTGTTAGAACTGCACTTATTTTTCCACCATATAAACAAAGGTTAGGGTTTGCGGCTTTTTTATTCTAGCTCACAAGACCACAACAATCTTTTCTGAAATATTCATGATTTCAAATCAAATACATTGCCAGAGGTAGCTATTTTGTGGGTGGCTTTATAAGGGTTCCCTCACCCCACTTGAAAAAGGCATAGGACAGAGACGTACTGTAACACTACAAGATCCAGGAATTGATTCAGAGCTCATTTAGACTTTTATAAATCAAAGAATTTCTTTCAAGTCATCTTGCTATAATGATTATAAGCCATCAGGAATTAATGCAAAAAGCTAATACTTGTACCAAGAATGTGAAAAATATTTTCCAATTTCCATTTTGTTACTGCATTATGATATTTACGTGCTAAGGAGTGTATATTGTATATAGTATTAATACCTTTAAATCAATTTAATATTCAGTGTAACTACATTAATGTAATATTATGGTTAAGAATTTAAATACATAGATGCCAAAAAATTCTAAAGCTGTTTCCCATAGCAGACATAACTCAGTCACATATAAATCTTAATGTAACTGGAGTATTAAAAATATGAAAATTAATTCATTAAAATAGGCTTTTTGGAAGATACAGCATCTCTTCACTGATTGTTCCAATGACTTATAAGCATTTTGCTGTTCAGTAGCCACTCAGAGCCAAGCAATCTCAAACGAGTCCTCCTTCATCCAGGACTTCTACAACTCCTACAGCAGCACAACTTCACCTGCTCAGAATGCCTTCTGACTGTTCATTTGTGAGCAAAAGCAAAGTTATTCTGGGTAATGCAAAGGAGGAGTATACAAGTGGTTTCAATTAATACGTAATCCTCACAAAAGGCCAGGCTGGATGAGGCTTTGAGCAACCTGGTCTAGTGGAAGGTGTCCCTGCCCATGGCAGGGGAGGTTGGAACTAGATGATCCTTAAGGTTCCTTCCAACCCAAACCATCCTATGATTCCTTTTGTTTAATTTTCTTGTTCTCCTCCTCAATCATTCCCTACCCCTGCCCAGAGGAATAAATTTCTGCAATCAAGGGAATTGTTGAGCTATTTCAGCAGCCGGCGACTGGATGGTATCAGCAGTTCTGCTGCTCCCACCACCACTGTTAGAGCTGATCAGTTTGGGGTGACAAAGTCATAACTGCTCTCAGAAGCAGACATGGGACAAATAGTAATGCTGAAGACTACAGATTATTCAACCACTTCCTTTGGCTGTCACTACTTTTCATTAAGATTTGCCTGCCGATTACTTTTGCCCAGTATTTGTTTTAGCTAGGGCAGGCATAAATTATTCTGTGGTGTCCTTTATTTCTATTCAGCTTGCAGGATGAAAGAGCTTCTTCCCGCCAAGCAAAACAAGCCATGATTAGTAATGTGAAAGTGAAACCTGCCAACCCTAAAGGTCCATTCATACTCCAAAATGTTTTATCCTCCTTCAGTTCTTCATTTATAGATGATGCTGAAAGTCAGACCAAAGAGAATGTCACACAGAGAAAGATAATTTTACTAAGGGGTCATGGATGCCTGTCGATGTTCATATATACGTGTATATATTCACATATCAAAAATATGTATTCATTCTGTAAGCTTTAACATTCACACTTGTCAGATCAAAATGTGGTCACTATCCCAAATAATTAATAAGGTAATAAATAATAATGAAGCACATGCTCCATGTTTTGTCCTTATTTCTGGGTAAGTACATGATCTAAAAAATGATCAGTGGCCACCCCTCATCCTTTGCAGTGAAGTAGCATGTAGTAGCTTTTTATTGATCAATTGCCCTCCCAGGAATAATGATATCAAAAGAGTTGTGAGAAAAAGAGGACTTTACAAGACCTATAAATATAACATATGTGGAAGTACACACTACACCTATTAAATTCTGTTTTGCTGTTGCTCTTGAGCGCTCATGGGAAACATTTAGAGTAGGTTACGAGGGCATTCGTACTTCTGCACTGGTAAGGAAAACGATCTCCAGTTATTAAAGACTCCTTCCAGCTTTAACTATGAATCTGACAGCTGTGTCAAGAGGAAGCAGAACAGTAAGAACCTGTTATAATGAAATATTTGATGGATTCACTGGAGCTATGCAAGAGAAGATAAGTTTAAAAACAAGTGGAGGTTCTTATTAATATCTAACTAAAATATAAGCCAGAAGACACAGTAACACATACCAGACTTTCATGGTGATAAAAAAACCTAACTGTTTGGAAGCAAGCTGTAGACTGTGAAGTAAAGATAAAGAAGGACCAGTTAAATACCTATTATTTAATTAGGTTTATCTTCATAAGCAGTTATGCATAAACTGTTATAGGAAATACTGTATGCTTGCAAAACAGGAAAACAACCTACACGTATAAAATTCTATGACACATAATACAGCTTGTCGCCATACTCACAATCCTGTAGAGTTAGTACCAGTAAGACAACTAAGAGTAAGATAGGAGACATTTCTTCCATAGGGAATGATCACCTCTAACTGAAACCTCAGACATATTGCTAATGGCTCTATATTATCTAATTAGCATGTGCATTTGCAAATAGCATGATTTTTTGCATAACCTGTATCATTGGTAGCATGCCTCTTTCTACTTAAGTAATCCTTAAAAGTATAATAAACACCCAACATACAGTTTTAAACCAGCTTCATGGGCCAGTTTGAAATAACTCGGAAGCACATTTAACACACCCAAAACCTAAAGTTCATTACTCATCCTATTAGCAGCAAATGTTGCCTTGAATTAAAAATAAGCCATTTATATATACTTATTCACTATGCAGCTAAGGCCAAATTATTTGTGTCTGCACAGGAACTCACCAAAAGACCTTCCCTCCCTCCCATTTGCTAAAAACTCTAGCTCAAGGAACAAATATTTTGCAGTCATAAGCAAGGTCAGCTGTGCGAAACAGGCATCAGCTCATACATGAAAGCACGTGATGTGGCAAGTGAGGGACATAACAGGAAATCTTGACTTTCAAGCTGATGGGGTCAACCCATCACATCGTGTGCACCTTTTCGGATCGCAGCACACTCACCCAGCATCTTCCACATTCAGGGGAAGTCAGAAACCCTCTGTATCCTAATTCTAGACTAGTGCCCATGACTAGCCTAAAAACCCCTAGGAATTAGCCACATACTGCTTGGATGTACTCTGAAAGAGCAAATCCTGACTGTAGCTGAGGAGTCTGTGTGTCCAAACCAACAAGGTGAAAAAAAAAAAATCAACGTTTCAAACCCAGAAGCATTGCTCAGAGGTAAAGAGCTCTGTCATGCATTTTAATAGTAGGATTTCTACAAGCGTTATTTATGTACGCTCTCACACCCCACAGAGCCCTTCTCTACTCGGATCGGAATGGTTTATCGCACTTGTCACAGACATAAGGGTGTATATATATTGAAGCAAACCTCTTAAAGATTAAAGGACAGAGCAAAATTGAGGCAATAGCTACTAATTAAAAGGAATAAGTAGTATAAGTGGTTATTGCAGTTCTTCCTAGGCACATCGCATGGAGAGCACCTCTTCCTCAAACGGCTTCTGTTTCCCCTTGCATAAGTTGACCATTGATGCAAGAAAACTGCGCTGCTAAAAGAACGCTTAATTGTTTCTTTATAGGTGTGATCCAGACCCCAGGGAAGACTGTACCCATGCTTATCCTACTCAAGGGAAGACACAGGTTGACTCAGAGAATGTAAAATTTGTAGCATAAGCATTTCCAATATTTTATGTTGATTCTAAATTTTATGAGTAATATCCCTTGAGTGGGATAAGTGAACACACAACCAGCTTTAATGTTCATACAAGCACTTAGCTTGTGGGATCGTTCTCCAGGTCAGCCACACTCTGAAAGCCAATTGATTGTATATATTTTAGTGCGCACCTGAAAATATCTTTAGAGCTACTGCAGCTTCAGAGGGTTATTAGTATACTTTTAAAAGACACTTCCTTTACCTTGGAAAGGTTTTGGGCAAGGGGGATTTCCTTTTGGGTGGGTCAGGAATTAATTAGAATTACTCTATGAATAGGAATTTTATACAACAAAACCCAGCAGGATTGAAACTTAATGCCCCAGAAGCAGAAGGCACATGCTTGAACTATTATAGGAGTCTTTGTTGGCATAATTTCTAGGCAAAATCTCAGCCACTAAAAGGGCCCTTTTTATAATAATCATTTTAGAAACATATGGCAAGTGCTTATATTAATGTTTGAATATACATACTTAAAATTATGCTTTTTTTAGACAAGGTAGTTATAAATCAATTAGTAAAACCTTTGGATAAAACTAAAAAATAAAATGTTGATTTGCTATTTCTTCATCTTATGAATGTATGCAAATAAGCTTTTTAATCTTGTCTTTTCATACTATTTTATGCATTGTTATCATATTTCTTTTCATTTTTAGGGATCTATCTTGTTCTGTGTGCAGATTCAGTGGTCTGTTGCAATTCTTTCTCTTTTTAAGGAGTCATAGGCATATGACAGTTGTTTTTCTTTTGCTACATATGTTTGTGTCTGCTGAGGATATGTGCGATGAAAGGCAAAAGTCATCATGAATGTTATAATATGGCCTTCAGCCATCGTCAGAGTTGAGAAGGTCTATTTTCTTCACTTCCATTGGCATAAACAAACATCCAGAGGTGTTTATTCTCCACCATGTAGGAACCAGTTAAGGCACACTAATCATTATTACTTCTTTAAAGTGTCTTAACATACCAGTGGTCTTGTAAGGAGAAGTCAACAGGACCAAAAATGGCCAGGGCTGGGAATCACAGACACCAAAGAGCCTTGGCAGCAGGCACCTATTGAGGATCCACATCCTACCAAAACACTCCAACCAGGACCCTGGCTGGCCAATTTTTGTTTGTTTGTTTTTTAAAAAAAACAATCAGTGGCTGTCCAGCACTTTATTACCTTGCAATACTCGCCCCACATGCACACCTAAGGACTCCTGCTCATCCAGACTGCAGCTGTAAGAATAACTTTACACCAAAAAAAATACCCAGTTTTCCTAGGAAAAAGATTGAAAATTCAAGCTGCTTGCTTGACAAAACCTCTTATTTCTACGTTCAGACCCAGCCATGTGCAGAGTCATTTGCTGCTGCAGAAAGCAGGAAAAAACAGAGCTGGTACAGAAGCGGGGGGCTTACAATCAACCTAAACCAACACACTACCCCAAGCGTGAATATTTTCTGGAGGCTCCATTCTGCACTGCACTGCAGGAGGGACAGACAGCGTCTCCTACATGGCCCAGTGTCCCTTGCCTAATCACTAGACCATTTGCTTTCTCATGTATGTAAATTAGTGAATTAATATGATTAAACTGGCTTTGTAGAAACTGGGTATTTGTGTGACTAATGAACACTTCCGTGGCTTTTTTTGTCCAAAAGAGGGACCACAGACAGTAAATTGTTTTGCTCAGGTTATGGTGCAGGTAGACAAGCACGGTAGCACTTTTGACCATAGAGAAGATTACAGGCTAATGTATCATTTACCACAAAGTGCTGAAAAGAAAAGGCACTATAAAACAAAAGGGACTATCAAATTTTTCATTTTTTCCTGAAAGAGCCAGATTAGTTGTCAAAGGCCATCTTATCATTTGTACCCCACAAAACCTTGTTACGTTTATGTACTTGGGATGTAATTCCACACCACATTGATGAGGGCTGGCCATTGAGATACCTGCATGAACAGTCAGATACACATGTACAACTCTATCATTACTGCTTACCCTGTTTTCAGCTCACACAGACTTCTGCCAGTGATTCCTGCACATGAAGAAACTTTTATTATAAATAATGCTTTTGTTCCATGATAGAGATGGATATTCTGAGTAGACAAAGACGCCCATAAAATCAGCTACCAGAGGATAAGCCCCCCATCTCACAGGCTGTATTTCATGCTGCTTATCAAAATACTTGTATTATCTGGTGTCTCTGGTTTTGACACATTTAGTGCATAGATATTACAGAAAAAATGAACCTCTTAAGGCTTACAGTAGTGCAGTTCTAGCAATTGAACCACAAACCCACTTCTGAAAATGGAAGGAAGAAGAAAGCCTACTCCCCCTCCCCAGCACTCACGCAAGTGCCAATACTAAAATGATGCTACAGCTACTGGGCTGAAATAAATTTTCTTTCTTCTTTGTATGGTCTTATTAACAGTAATGTGGTTTCTAGCAGATGATCTTACTGTCACTCCAGAGAATATGTGTTTTATTGATGAAAAGAAGAGAAAGTCATTAGCAGTAATGTTGGTGAAGGTGCATATATTGGTAACAGCGGAATGAAAAACACAAATAGAATATTAAATGCAACAACTAGCAGGAATGCAAAATTAGTCAAGTACAAAGATGCAAGAAAAATCACTCAAAAAAAAAAAAAAAAAAAAAAGAGTCAGACAGTTCAAGTATTTACAAGTTGCCCGGCCCTGTTAGCTACAGTCAAGTCCCTGTTACCCGACACAACAGGGGACTGGAATACACTGGTTAAGGAAAAATCCAAGATTATAGACATATTGTGGGGATCTAAATGGCTCTGTAGACTCAGCTGGAATCAAGCAGGGCTTGTAAACCACGGTTCAGATCTGTCCCCGACTGACCCCGGCCGGTTCCTCCTCTCTGCTCCGTGCTCCTCGGCACTTTGCTCCGGTAGGATCTTATTAGCCCAAGTGCAGCCACGGTCCCAAGCCGATGGCTCTGAACTCCCGTGGTACGGTGCGGGAGCTAATAAGCCTTCCCAGGAACCGAGCGTTGAGCTGCGTAGAGTGGAAACCGCGGGACGAAACCAGCTCTGGCTCGCGGAGGCTGTCGCCGAGCTTCTGCTGGCTGGATGCCGACTGTCTGCGAAGCCATCTGGTGCCGCCGCGCCTGGCTCCCCGGCCCCGGCGAGGGGCTCCCCAGCTGCGGCATAGGCCTGCCACCGTCCAGAAAGCACCCGTAGCTAACTGGGGATTAACCGTTCGCTGTGCTTTCTTTATATTGCCATGCATTTGTTATGTAGCAGACGTTAATAACAAAGGAGAGGCGAGTAAGGGACTAGTTCTGAAATTACGCATTTTAGTATAGGTAGAGCACCAGCACTTGATTCCTGGAATTTCTCACACGTGTCCGACAAGCATGGTATTTAAGGGCAGGTGTAATTTTAGGCATGTAAGTAATCTCCTGATGTTTTGCGTGTTTAAATAAATATTTGTCGGCATACACAACAACCTACAGGACTCAGAAGTCATTTTGCTAAAAAAAAATACGTTTTCCATTGTTTAAAAAAAAAAAAAAAGCCACTTGACAAATAAGCTAATAAAGAGACATATGAATACTTTTCTATTGAAATCTTATACAGTCTTCAGAAAAAACCAAAACTTCTGAATACCCCTTTTGCCCACAGAGTATAGCTTAAAGGACACATTTTCCTTAGATACTTAATACCATCTTCCAAATTAAAGTGAAACCTGAATGGAGACCCGAGATCTCAGTGGACTGCCTTGCTGGTAAGCACTGGCTGGAGCTAATTAGTGTGTCCTGAAGCCACTGCGGCTGCCTCCCAGCCAGGAAAAGCTGAGGGCACTGGAAGCTGCCTGCCTCTGCGCCCGGGCTCAGCCGAGACTTCACACCTGATGGCTGTGCCTACCAGGAAACTCCTGTGCGTAGCGTTCAATGACAGCTAGAGCTGGACAGAAATTTTCCACTGAAATCTATTCTTCAGCGAAAAAAAAAAACCCGAAACCCACAGCTGCTGTAAGAGCTACTGCCTCTCTTCCCGACCCAAAGCAAAAGCCAGACTTTTCATCTTCGCAATCTCTTTGGCCTGGCAGGACGTGGTATTAACTGATGTTGAAACCAGTGTATCAGGGAAAGAACTGAAGAACACATTTTAAAGCCTGCCATTTCATAACCAAATCCATGTATTTCATATATTCATTTAAAGCTATAAAGCCTTTGTTTTACAGTGCATTTTATTCTATTTATTAGACTATAATTCACTTCTGTGTACATCATACCTACAATAATAACATCATTAGGGTTGCAGTGATCTTATAAATATCTTATTAAACTTGCTGAGGTCAGAAAAATCCAACCTCATAGCTGCTCAGTCAAAACACCCATATCATCTAGTATAAGCATATTCCAAACTGATACGTCAACATATCATAGCGACCAGAAGAATTACAAATAGGAGCCAAAGACAAACCACTGCAATGCCATCATTCTGCTCTACTCTGCTGTCACACCTGCTCCTAATCTGGATGCTGTGGCCACCCCACATTCCTGTGTCAGGGCACACAGTCTCCACTGCCATCTCTCTTGATGGTGGGAGGGAAGCCCACGTGCAAACCAGAAGTCCTAGGTGCAATGCAGGCATAGCCTCTGGGATTCGATTCCTTTCTGCATGCACAGCTAAAAATCTTAATATAGTCAGCACAGTTTCCACTAGCCAATTGATCTATTGCCTTCCAATACTCTGCCTTTATTTTTAAGTTGTATCACTTGCAGAAATGAGTTGGTTTTTTTTTTTTTTTTCCCAGCAAAATCTGCTGCTTGATATTGGAATGATGTTTACTTCCTTCACTGTTATTTCATTAAACGGCAAATCACTCCAAGTTGTTCTCCCACCCATGTCCTGAAGAAAACTCCTTTCCTCTCTTATTGCATTCTGTCCCCCATGACCTTGTCGATCAAAGTTTCCCTTTAAAGAATTCTCTACACTAGTCCACACAGGTTGCACCTAGGGAGATGCAGTCCCTTCAGGAAACCAAGGAAGGAGAATGAGTCCATGAGATTTTTTTAAGTACAACTCAGTGGAGCAAATCAGTACTACAGAAAGTGCAATTTAGTATTGAAATCACTCAGAAAATACATTTCATTGATTATTTTTTCCTGAGCTCTTGTTAACAAAATTGTGTAAAATTTCAGTATTTCAAGTTCGACTAGATTTCAGAAAAAAAACAAATATTGGAATACTGGAGTTTCCCAATAGATGGAAATTGTGATTTTTAATCTCAGCTCTAATCAAGATCATTTTGTTTAAACAAACAAACAAAAAAACCCAAATCCCTTATCAATCTCAGGTTTTTCAAAACAACTAATTCTTGCTTAAGGAAAACATTTGGGAATCATTAATCAATACAACACAGACATTCAACCATATTGAATAAAGTTGCTATGTTTTCATATTTATCCTTGGGTTTTTTTTTAAATAAGTGAATTTTAGGACTTCATTTGGTCCTAATTTGAATATGTATAAGTTCCATTGGCTAAACATATTTTTGCTGTGATAACTCAAGATTTTCAGAAACAGAATGCATTACTTTTTAGTTACTATGCAAAATCACTGAAAACAGAAACCAGTAACCAGATAAATGGTGAAGTACTAATTTAATCAGAAGTTACCTGTAGTTAGGCATAAACTAACAACTACAATTATTTTTTAATTACAACCTGTGTCTAGCACTGTAGATGTAAAGATCTTTGAATGCTGTTAATTCCCCTGGAGTATTACAGACACAGGAAAACTTTTGCTAAATAACTCTGAGATTCAAAAAAACCCAACAAACCAGCAGTTTTCAGTCCCACCTCAGAAAATATTTTCAGGAGCCTAAGATTCCGGAAATTATTTTGGTTTCTTGCCACATAGTTTGTGGCTTTTTTCTTCCAAATTAAAAGTCTCAAGCTTGTTATAGTATCCTGGTCAGTGTTTTGGAGTAGATGTGCACAGTGAATTATAGTGAATTTATGGTCAGATTTACCATTCTAACATTGGTAGAGAGCTGACTTTAGGTGTTTTTGAAAGAGAGAGACACCCTACTTTCACCCAAATTTAGGCACCTGTAGGCACCTATGCTTAGGCAACTTAAGTGTCCTCCTACCTGCTCATGGGTAACCAAGTTTGTTATTAAGAGACAACTCACACGGGTTTCTGTTTAGATTTAAAAAAAAAAAAAAACCCAAAAAAAAACCAACACCCAAACCAAAAAAAACCCCAACAAACCAGAAAAAGATATTTCAGTGCTGCGGGGTCTGGGTGCAGGGGTGGTTGTTATATTTTCTGGCACTTTCTGAGGGAGAGACAGATCTGAAGCAGGAAAACAGGGGAAATTTAAATCCTTTACTGGGAAACTTTGAGAGGCTCTTTTGGTCTGGTACCAACTTCAGGGTGACAGCAGATACCTATATTGGATCAAGCCCTGCCGCGGTGCCTGCGACCACAGCGCCCACCAGGATCACATCCCATATTGTAGTGGCTGCGGGGGGGGGCAGGTAGCGTGGCCAACGTCTACCAAAAAAGGTGCCCAACGATGTCAGAATACATGCTGGCCTTTAAAAAGTACTGAAATATAAACTCACTGTTTATATTCATTGTTCATAAGACACGCAGTTACTGGTGTTGCTTTCTAACTGCTGGCAGAAAGGGTTATGTATGTATTTGGGACTGCTCTGGCTGAGGGTGATGGGGCTGGTGAGATAACAGCATCACTAAGCCCTTTCCCTGATTTTAGGGATATCTAGGATGTCCATGGTTATAGCTGAGGGCATGAGGGTTGCTCAAGAGAGATTGTAGTATAAAGGGGAGGGAGGCAGGATCGGGGACGAGGAAATGGAGAAAAGAAATTCGTTTCTTGAAAAACAGGACTGCAGCTGGACACAACAGATGTAAAACGAGAAGCTCGTTAAAGATGGGACAACTGCTGCCAGCTTTACCCATTTGCTAGCAGAAGATATTGGTACATTGCCTGGGCATGCGGAATTGCTCATAAGAGGCATACATGTAAATCTGAAGGTGCTTAATTCCTTCAGGATGAATTTAGGCCTTAAATATTCATTGTATAGGTGTACCTGAGGACTGCATTTTATGACTCAAATTGTTCTGTCCTGTTCTTAACACATGATGATATACTTTTCTCCCTAAGATGGAATTTGTTATGAAAATTAGTATTCTCTAATAATTCGTCATTGTACACTTAAAAGTTTTTTCACGTGAGTTATATATTAAATGAACGGGTACTAAATATCTACAGTACAAAAATAGTAACAGATAATGTGAGATACTATGTGATTAAGAGAGACCCAGACAATGCTTGTTAAGATTACATTCTGCAGAGAGCCCACTCGTCCTCTGACAGCGCATTACTGCCCGTCTTCTTCCCCACACTGCCCAAAGAGCTATTAAGAACAAATACCTGGAAATCAGCACTTTAATTTGCTATGCAGGGTAAGACCATGAGTATTTTGTTTTGTAGTTGTCGGTATATATGGAATACAGCTATATGTTTTACAGGTCTGACTGTCTCCACAGGATTCATTACAGCCATTGCACACCTCTCTACACAAACAGTAATGAGAGGGGGTTTTTGTTGTTTTTTTTCAACTTACTTTTAAAATTTTGCTTTGTTTCTTTTCTATTTTGGGGGCATAGGGGTGCACAGTATATGCTACTTCATACCTAATATTAGCTCTGGTAGTTTTCCTAATTAAAAAAAAAAAAGTCCATAACCCTTTGGTGACCATATGGCATTACATATGTTTAGTACGAACTGCAGATGTAACACTCAGAAAATGTCGTCCTTTAGCTGATCTAGATGTTAATCCACAAATTGAACAAGTGGAGAACCTCTCAACCCGTTATGCCTGTGAGCTACAGAACAAATGCTCTGTCATGTACATCCTTATTAGCACTTGCCAGGATCCCAAAACCAGTATCTCAGGCAGATTCTTCTTTTTAAATCCAGATATTTTGACATTAAAAAAACCTGTAAATTTCAGACATGCATTAGAAATATTCTGCCATAACCTATAATTTCAATGAAATGAGCAGAACTACCTCTCAAAGACTGCTTTGAAAACCCTGGTATGAAAAATATAATTGAACACAAAGCAGTCCTCCAACACTTTCGATGCACAACTCTTCTCAGGTGCAGGAGAACACTTCTGGTCAGTGACTATGAGAACCAACCCAGCCTGGGCAACAGCCTTCCCAGCAAGGCATTTATTAAGAATCAAGAGATCCCAGTTCATACCCTTATGCTCAACTAGCCTACAGCAAATACCCTTAGTTTTGCTAGTAAAATGTTATTTGCATCGCTTTTACTTTTCAAATAATTTTTTAAATTATTTTGAAATGTCTGATGAGAAACAAGAACATACCAAAAACTTAAGAAGAAGAGAGAAGGTCTGGTCTTTAACAGAGCCCTTGTCAGAAGACAGCCCTTCCTTCTCTGGAAGGCTTACTGACAATCGAGGAAAAAGAACTAATAATTCAAGTAACAAATATAGATGGGAAGAACCCACAAAAGTTATAAAGATAGCGTTTTACACTAGGCATATTTGTCCTTTTCCTTTGCCATCATCAGGGTTTTCCCCCCCTAAGTCTGAAAGATAGGAATGGGGTTTTAGGTAATACTGTAAAGGTAATAACTCAGAGTCGTACAAAACAGAGGAGTCTGAAATGATGTGAAGGCCACAAACAGGAGATCAACATGCGGCAAGCGATGAAACGGTGCCTAAGTTTCACTCCCCACCATGCTACCACTGGCCACAAGGCAATCTCTTTGCTAGAGATAGATAAAGAAAGGGGAAAAGAAGAAGCAAGACCCACATCCCTGCCTACCAATTGATAGTTCAGCTGTTCAAGCAGATTGACGCACAAGAATAGCCTCACTACTACTATGGAGAATGAGAAATGAGATGAACATTTTATTTTGATTCATGTCATAATATTGTAGATTGTCAGCATTTTTCATTATGTTCTAGTGTACAAAGACACCTCCTCCTCCCACTTAGTTCCTAAACAGCTGTTTAACTCCTCCTTTCTCTTTCCATCATATTGGCTTTGACTTTAATACCGTCCTGGGCAAATGGAAGCTATTAGGTACTACGTAATGTGGATTACAGAAAAAAAAATAAATACAAAATTAGATGAGAGACTGTCATGTGGGAAACAAAAATATTAAAAAACCCACAAAACCCCAAAGAAACCCACAGCCCACACTCATTGAAATGTGAGACAAGCTATAAGGAGGTATCTCAGCAACAGGGAGTTTTATAATCTGTGAAACTTATTTTATCTTGGTCATAAATGGGAGTCTCACAGCAGAATTTGAATGCTTCAAAGCATTTACCAGTCTTAGATAACTGGTGTGCTACTTTACAGTTAAAAAGTTAAAAAATGCTGATGGGAAAATGCTGGTTTTGTTTAAATTACAGATATTATTAGATGCCAATTACAAAACTATTGCCTTTGCAAAGATTAGGATCAGTAACATTTTTTTGCACATAGTCATTCTGCAGCTCTTCTTACTTACAGTAAGTTATGACTAGTTTTGTCTTTTCTACATGATGTAACAGTACGTTAAAGTGGGAAGAGGTTGAGAAAGTTTTATTTGAATTTTAAGCATTTTAAGCATTCCCCCCCCCCCAAATTAGTTTTCCACTAGAGCTCAGATTATTTCTTCCTCATTGAATCAAGGCGGTGGGGGCAAGGAGGGAACAAAGATACACTTCTTTCCAATGGGCTTTATATTGCATGAAGTTTGACGTATTGTTAATCTTTAGGGGTTTTAAACTCTAATAATGAAAAGACCACTGCAGCATTTAGACTTCTTTTGGAATACTCTTTGTATTGTGTAATTAAAGTTATTTTACAGTTAGTTAACATTTTCATTCTAAATGTATTATTTATTTTGTCAGATCAAAATGATGCTCATTTTTACTATTTAAAATTCTCTATTTCTTACATTTTGCTGTAAATACGAGTTAATTACCCACAATTTGTTTCCTTTCCTTTACTTATATGAAGAAATGAGTGATAAATTTACAAAATACAGAAAACTAATAAACTCCATGTTAATGGAGGGAGGGGGAGGAATTAAGATGCATTTTTTTCATTACTACAAATTAGATGATTTTTATTTCAGCCATTACTCTACTTGTAAGCATTCAGTGTGGGTCAGTTGCTTACCTAGTACAAATAATTATTCTAGAGAAATCAGTAATTACTATACTAGTTTATACTAGTTGATGAAATGGCTTTGTGGATAAAGGTGTTTTACCTTGATAAAGGTGCTATCATAACTTGCTTTTATTAAATCGCTTGACTGGTCATCTAAACTTCAGAATTTTGTCTTTTTTTCCCCCGAGCTGGTGACTTCAATTCAAAGCAGTATTGAAACAGCAGAATAAGCATTTTAAATTAAACTATTTTTCCTTACAGTAACACTCAGAACACTGATCCCCTGGAGACATTTTTTGAGAATAAGAAGTTCTTAATCATGCATAAAAGGTAAATTTAAAAAGACTGTAAGTGCTAAAAATACACTGACTACTTGGTTAGTGGGTTTTTTTAATTATTCATAAAACTCCATGGTATTTCCTATTTACACATATGTTCATATAAATGTAAAAATTAAGGGAGATGGTGCAAGCATATTACATTGTACATCACTCAGAAAAACCCACTGTCTCAAGATTAAACAAATTCTGATCAGTGTGTCTGAAGGAGCAGACTGAAGCTTAAGCAACCACAGACAAATACGGCCAGTCCAGCAAAGGGAGCACAACTGTAGTTCAGGCACCATAAAAGTGCTGTGCTATGCTCCTGCACCCAGCTTCTTAGATCACAGTACCCTGTAGTATCTTCTACAATGGTACAGTTTGCCACTGCATCCTTTCTTGTCACAAAATTCATACTAGAGTCTCCTTTTATTTTAAATCATTGTTGGAATATTTGGTCCAATTATACGTTTGAATTACAGAGGCAAAGAAAAGCAAGAAAATTCAAATTATTTGAAGTACAACCACATGTCTAGTTTTAAGACAGATTCACATAACATACAGTGTACTAAGTTTGAAACCCAACCAGGGATGGTTCAAGTGTCTACACTGATAACTATTTCATTTTAGCAGAGACGTAGCTCAAATGCATTAATACCACAGCTGTATCACCACTCCATGTCCAGTGCATCCCTAGAAGCATCAATTCCTCTCCAGCTACATTCCTAGATGTTTATCTTTTTTTCCGAGAGGCCAGAACAATAGAACAGAAACCTTTACAAAGGCTGTCCCCTGCTGTAGTCAAGGACTGACGTTAAATCACTTGATGGAGGAATACCCACCTTCCAAGCAACCCTCCTGTGGTTATCAGATGGATATGAATAGACAATGTCTCCCAGGTATGGCTGTAGCTATGGCTCTTACACAATAATTTTAGCAGGAATTCAGTAACAGAACGCATTTATTAAATTAAGAGTTTAAAGAAAGTATAAGTCAAACTGTAGGAACTAATTCCCCACAATCACATCATTATCTTCCTTTCCTCTGAAAACTGCATCTTGGCAATGTTAGAAAAACCTTTATTCTTCACCAGAAATATCTTCCATTATTGTTTCTTTACCCATTTTTCACAGGTTTTTTCTGTATACCTTTAAAGTAGATCTTTGAGAATTCATATTGTGGTTTTGATATATTTGGCTTAGCGTTCTAAGTTATATTGACTTTAATCATGGGGTCACTTGAACCAGGTAGCTCTGCTGTTTCTAATCTACCAACTGCACATTTTTGCTGAGATTGGAGAGGACAAGTCCTATTAGGATTCTGACACCGCAGGTCAATAACTCTTTATTTCTTCTATAATTTTATTTTTCATTGTGCCATGCTTTTCAGTTTCCCCAGTTCATACTGGGAAATTGAAATCACCCATCACTACAGCCTGATTGTTTTCCTATTTTCCTCATGTTGTGCTGAGGGCTGTTACTCTCTTCCCTCTACTGTCTCTGCTTGTTCCAGGAGCAACCAGTGTCCTTTTACTTTACCGAGTCTACTGCTAGGATGTGTGTGTGCCTAACACAAAGAGCTGCTTTAGACGAAAATATAGCTTTGCAGGTACAAAAGTAATTCAGCAGATTCCTCACATATTTCTCATCTAATTCTTTACATTTAATTGAGTTTAAGCTCCTCTACAAACTCTTCAAGGACATAAACCAGGAACAGTTGTAAGGACAGCATCTGCACACTGTGACTGAATTTTCTCCATCAGAAACAACATCTAATTAAACGGTAGAAATGAAATTCTTTAGTACTGTCACTCACTATTATAAAAAGCCATCATGGCTGGGTTTATGCTATCCAAACCTCTCACCAAAGAATGAAAAGCCTCTCTTATGGTTTTAAAGTTGCAGTCCCAAGATGATTTTAAGTAAACGCATTGCACCACCACTAGAAGAGCAAGTCTTGTCCCTCCTACCCCAAGGTCACCCCGTCACCACTCATGCAGCCCCACAGGGACCCAGACCATGAAACACAGCAGGTGGAAAACAGGAGAAGCGATCCCAAACCGCAGGGAGAGCCTTGCAGACTGTACCCTGCTTATGCACTGTATCGCAGGGAGTTGATGGCCATGGGCTCAGTCCTTGTTTTATGTGGTCATACAGGCTTGTGAGCCCACACTCACCTGTTTATATGCACATGCACTTACTGCAGGTATATATAAACAGCAAAGCTCTTGATTGTGCAAAGATATGATTATGTTAACTGTTACACCTTAACTGTACACAACATAAGCAAAACATTCCAAAAAAACTCTGCATTTGACTTCATTCAACAATAGAAAGAGAAATCAAGAGCAGAGGGTGAAGTTGTACTTGATCAGACCTTGTTTTGTCCTTAACTTGTTTTGCTGTGTCTGTAGATATTGCAAGTTCATGTACAGCCTCACATACAATTTTGCTGGTACTCTGATTAAACGCTATACAGCAACCAGTCTTTGTGGCTAAATGTCCATAAGGCTCTATACTCACTTTGAGAACTACAACTCTTGATAACACACAGAGAAAGAAAAAGCTTTTTTCTATATAAACCAGTATTAAGTAAATAACAGGATATCACTATTAGAAGTAAAGCTGCAATACCATCTTTTTCTTACAAATGCATCCATCAGCCTAATGAAACATTTGCCCTCTTACAGTAACAATGGTTTCTGACAGAGATGACCAAATAATAAAACCTTTGTCTATAAGTTCATTGGAAAAAACATCAAAATGCACAATCTATACCGGGCAATGAAGTTTTCTGTTTCTTCCTTTGTATAGCCTGTTTTGGTATGGCATACTCATACCCTGCAGCTTACGTTCAAAGTCACTATCCCCCTATTTAGCAAGAAAGTAATGATCATTTAATGACTACCTCTTTAGACAGATTTTTGTCTTTATGGTTCCTGTACTATTATGTTCTAACAATGATACCAGAAGTGATGATTCTTATTCTGGAGGGGTGGGAGAACACTAAAAATGACAAAAACTCAGATAAGTCTTCCAGAGAAAAAAGCAAATAAAAAGTTGGTCACTGTAAGCTGAAAAAATTATAAGAAAAATAATTTTTAAGAAATCCTATCCTTTATATCTTCTTCTCCTTTTCAGACCACACTTCTGATAATGGCCAGGGTCTGAAAATTTAGAATGTCCATTAAAATCATTACAATTCCTTTCTTTCCTAATCACAGGGAATAGATTATCCTCACTCCTCCCATATCACATCCAGACAATGTTCACCATAACAGGGCTTTGAAATTTAAGACAAAACAAAACACGCTTTAGCTTCTGTCATAACACAAGTAATAATACATAAGTTACTCAAATGGAGAGCATATCAATGCATATCGTATGACTATCCGAGTCAGAATGCATAACTGTTTTGGTTTACTCCTTAAGTATGCTAAAACAGTTTGGTAGAAAGTTAGAGGTGTTACCAAACACACAACATCCAAAAGAAAGAAATCCACAAGTCTAATTGACATTTATTTTTGTTCCCTCCTCCCAATCAATATGTATATTTAAATATTTTACTGTATTTTAGTATTACAGCTGATGGTTTAATCTATATAAATATTTCTGTATACATAAATGTACAATATATATGCACTGCTCTCCCTATATATATATTTATAAAGAGGGAAAGTAAGTTATCTTGGTTTTATATAAATGCATTGAGTTAAAAAGGGAAAAGGGAGAATAAAATTAGCTTGGCATGACTGTGTGAGATTAGACACTAAAATTATCCTCCCGCAGTCATATTTAGTTCTCTAAACAGCTTTAACTAATTTGCTTAGACACAGTACTTTCTAGTGAAACTAATGAAAAAAAAATGCAACCCCTGTGTTCATTTTTGGTTAATATTCAAACTTCTAAATGTAATAACACTTTTTTTTTTTTTCTTTTTTAATCAGTTCATCTCTATAACACTCTCTTTGCTTGCTCAAGCTGCCATTTTGGGCAACAGCTTGAGGTAGAGGTGCTCATATTCCCTAAATTTATTCATTTAAGGAACTTAAGTGATATTACATGACTAGTATTGTCACAAAAAAAAAAAAAAACAACCCAAAAGCCCAGAAGTTTCAAAACTGAACATGACTATTTATAGCCACCCATAGAATTAACCAAAAATTCCCAATATCAGTGAATATTCCGCTCCCCCCGCCAAAAAAAAACCAAAACAAAACAAACAAAAAACCCCTAGGTAGCATTTCTTCACATGAATTTGACCACAGAAAGAAAGAACAATAGCCAGGTACATCATTTATCACAGGGGGTGGGATGTTCCAGCTTTGTTTTCACTCTGTTCCAGGCATTAAACAAGTTCAAAAGACTATTAGTATTGATGTGAATGTGTACCTTACCTCATGTTACATGTTTCTGAAAATTCAGTGAGGGACTAGCTCCGGGCAAACTGAAAACATCCTATCTCACATTGTGACTAACAAAAAGAGTGCCTTTTTTTGTTTGTTTTTTGTTTCCTCTATCAATGTATTTTACCACATGCAAATCAGCAGAAATCAGCTATTATTCAGTCAGTCAAAGAAGAACTTACAATTTCTGATGGCCTTTACTTGTACATCTTTTTTTTTTTTTCCTGTCTCTTCCCATCAGCTTCTATGTCTCGTGCAAATCAAACAGTACTCAGCAAAAAGGGCTAATAACAATTAGGTGGGCTTGGCTTTCAGGCAGCCCAGGTGTTTTAAATCATCATCTATTTCCTAAAGAGTCATCTACAATGTTTGAAACTAATGACTTTCCTCTCTGGTTATTGCTTGGTAGGAATCCAACCCAATCCCACCCTGAACAATTGAAGACGTTCTGGCTAAGCAAAAGACTGCTAAATGTCTTAGCTTTTAGGTTTGAATGGACGGGCAAGTACAGCAATCAACTCCCCAAAACAGTTAGTGTGTTGGATCTTTGTGTGTAACACTTTCACTTAGCAAGAGTATAATTTTCTGGTTTGTGGTGGAATTCGTCTTCCAACGTGGTTACTACATAGTAAATCTTAGGCACTTGTTATTTGCCCCTGAACAGACTGATCTCCTGCTGCTTTTGTTCACAACAACTTGGTCAACAGTGGTTTATTTTTATTTTTTTAATGTCAAATGAAAAGCTAGAGCGTGCCTCAAGAAATGGTTTAGATGAGCAGTCTAGAGATGCCTAGCAGGTAAACCTTTCAGGCAAATCAAGGCTTTTTTGTCATTAACAATACTACCTTTCTGGTGTTTCAGGGCCTCTTTTGTAAGGTAATAGCTTTTCCTCCATCCCTACTCATCCTATAATTCTTAATCTGTGATGTACGTATGACAGGCATAAATCATAAGTAACATAATCTTTGTTTTGATAAAATCAATGTTAGAAAAGAATTATTTCCCGCATCCAACTAGAAGAAGTCATTTTCCCGTTTTACTCTCTAATTGTAACTGTGTGTAAACTGAATACAGATTGCTTACAGAGGATGCTTAGCAACAGTGCTGCAATTATCTTTGTCAAAATTCTGGCAAGTTTAGATATTTTATCTAAAAATTATGTGTGCAAAAAGCAAGTGCAGCCTGAGGAACATTTGTAGTACATTGACATAGATTTTTGGTTTAGTTTCCAGTAGCCCAGTAGTTCAAGGATTTCAAAAGTATAGCGTAATTTAGCATTGTAAAAGCTCTATGTTATCCTCTGCTGTCATTAGTAAAATCAATCCCAATTTAGGTAGCAAAATATGTTTAAACAGGTTTAATTCCATCCTGATTGCAAAAATCTAGGCCATATATTTCATGCTGTTGCTAAACATGGCTGGCACCTGAACACTAATAAGGTGCTAATTAAGAACTGCCATTTTAAGTCTATCATGCTTTTGCACGTGAACTCACCATATGCTCTAGATCAGATTTCCTACTGTGGAGAAATTGAGATGGCTCAAGCTGATGATGTGCTATAAACCATTGCCTCTCAGTATCTTTTCCTCTAAAAATGCCTTTCCTCCTGTAACCGTAAGCGTAGGCATTTGATAAGATTACCATATGTTTCTGCATCTTTTTTCGGTGTAACTGCTCAAGAAACCTGCTTTGGAAAATTATGGTACGGTGCTAGAGGACCGTCCAGGATTAATACCATGAGCTGGGGACCTGTCAGCTTGCTGGAGCACAAGTATTTATGTTCTTCCTAGTAATCCCTAGTAATGACACAGATCAGACCAGACAGTGTTGTAGAAGAAAAAATATGTTTGGTCCCAGGCTAAACCTGAAGTAAATAACAGAAGTCAGCCTCCTCCATTGGCACTGCCCCCATCTAGTTGCTGTTGTTTGATAACACCAGTGCAGTCAGTGACTGTGAAAAAGATACGTTAATTTCTAATGCTATAGAGGAGAGATGCACAAGGGTGTAAAATATTCAGTTAAAACACCAGTCAAAAATCACGTCTGTTTCTGATGTCTGTTTTTTAAATATCCTCCTGAAGCAATGGACATAAAAGTCATACCTTATTTGATACACTGCTGTCGACTAAAATTTTAAAGAGTGTTCTTATAGCCCTTATTGATAAGGGGCTATCGATCAAGCTATATTTGAATGAAACATAATTATATATAAATGATATGTAATGCAAACCAAATTAAGTCTCATGTCAGGCAGGAAGAATGACATTTTATTCGGTGATTGCTCCTCAAAACAAGTGAAACTTCCATTTCTGTCAGTGACCTTTCATATACGTATGAGTATTTTTATCATTAGCTTTCTAATTATTTCTATAAATAAAAGCTCAACTACATGATGCAATATCAGCTTTGTATTTACTTTTTGAGACTCATGTATTATATCACAACTGATGTTCCAGGAGTTGCAATGGAAGAATAGCACTTGTACCTTGTTTCCAAGAGCTGCTCATGCGACTGCATTCCTGAGACATTTAAAGGGGTCTATTTGTTAATATTAGAGTTTTGCAGCAAAATTAATTACATATTCAAACAATGCTGTTGTCTGTGGTAACACATTTAGATTGTTTTAAAATTATACTTCAGTGCCACTTTCTTTTCATGTCCAGACATCAAAGGTAGAAGAAATGCCTTATATTGCAGATAAGCCACGCTGTCCCACGTGGCTTGCACCTGTGGCTTTGTAGTCCTACATTTAATCACAGTATCTAGGAGCAGTCTTTTTCATGTTGCAGTACACAGACAGTTTTCACACTGTGTTTCTCAGTGCGCAGGTATTGTATGCAGAGCTGAAAATGAGAAGACAGTTTTAATCTGTAAACAAAACAAAACCCACAAAGTTCAGTTTGACAGTCAATTCCGTGACAGTCAATATTTCAGCCTGTTGTTACAAAACTAAGCCATTATGCTATACCGAAGCCTAAAGTTGTTGAAAACTGAATTCCTTTCAGATGTTTGCAAGGCAATAAAATGCATGTTCTGAATAACATCAACAAGACTGCATCTTGTGCGGGTAATTGAGATCTGACTTTACTTAGATTTGTTGATTTACTGTGAAAATTCAATGCTCAATATACATCAGGATTTTCCATTTCTTATATGTGTTGATGTGGCCTACTGGCAACATTACATTGTGTCACAAAAAATATAGTCTTGGTCCTGCAACTCTTAGCCATGTGCATTTTCCCTAGGCATAGTTCCACATGGGTCCATTAGGAGAAAAAAAAAAATAAAAATTTACAGGGGTAAGGAACGTAAGGTCAGACCCCTAGGGAACATTTAAGATCTTCTAAGAGTATCTGAAATTCAGCCTGCCCTTCTTACTTGTCAACAGCTTGATGTTCAGTATCTAGACAAGTTTTTCGTCTGCCGCGTTTGGAAAGTGCAGACTAGATCTGCATATTTGTGATACCGAGGGAAAATCTAGATTTACGCCTTGTAGGAGGTACTAGGTATTTGATGCCTGCATCCCAGCAATTTGAGAAAGGTAGCATTAGCCACAGGGGCTCACAGGCTGCACTCCAGCAGAGGTGAAGCTGATACAGCACCGCGGGACAGACAAGACACAGGACTAACTTAACTGTTTATGCAACACTGTCATCCTCAACCGATCGCTCCTCTAGCTGAGGGCGGGAGTGTCAGTTTGCTATCAAGCCCACAGGCGGAAGAGCATGTAATTGCATTGGCCCCAAAGCAACCTGGCTGAGAGACAGTGACTTAAAAAGTCATAATATCCCTCACGGACTCTCCATTGTGCTGGACAGGAATGAGATGACATATATCTGCACCTGGGGTGATATATGAGCCAAGAAACATCAATGTCATTATGCCATCAGGTATGCTGGTGAATTATGCTTCTGCTCATTCTTCATCTTCATCCATCTCTTACCACTTGTCTGCACAAAATGGGTTCTTATTCGTTCCCCGGAGCTCACTCATCCCTGTGTACAGAAAGCTATAATAACTCCTGAGCTTGAAAGAAGAACAGAGTGACCTAATCCTCCCCACACTTTTAACCTGAAATGCAGAAAAGGTCTTTATTTTGCACATAGCAAGGCACAGCCATTTGTTAATGAAGAGCAATGCACATTTCTCTCCTATCCCTTCCTCAAAAGCAGCTTATGTGTTTTTCCACGTTCTTAACTAAGAAATAATTGCCACACAAGAGAAAATGTTGAAAAATACAGTCTCAGAAGAGCTTTCAGAAATGCTGATCTACAAGAGGTAGTAAGTTTAACTTTCACTATGTTGTACAGAAATGATGAGAAAGATTTTAACTTAGAGTTGTGAAAATTAATATTAAGTTCCTTCAATATAAACTAACAGGAAAAATGGTAGTATGGAACTTAAAGATTAATAGGGGTCTAATTTCTGAATCAATATTGCAAATTCTGATAGCAGAGCTAGCTCCTTCTTTCTCCAAAAAAACCAATAATCAGCAAACCAATAGCACCATTAGATGCAACAAAGCATACCCAAGATTTGTCTGGCTGGTTTACTTAGATCTCTTCTTGTTTGCCAGGAGACACACAACTTCACCACAGCATGAAACACCATCACCTTTTAAGAGAAAAACCTGAAATACGAAACAGATATTACTAATGGAGACCTAACAAGATGTCCAAGCCAATAGTATTTTAAACGATGTTTGAAAGTTAAAGAGCACAATAAGAGCACATGGCATAGAAGAAAAGTGGAAGACAATCCTAAGAGCATTCGTTAAGTGTTTATAGGTCCCTGAAAAGGCATAGGCACTCTGTCTGGGGAAGCGAGCGTAGTATAAAAACTCAAAAATTCAGGGTAGCTCCACTGATCTTTTAATCTCTTCATCCCTCTGTGAAAACAAAACTAAACCAGAAAATAAAATACCGATCTTTGGCCTGCTGTGCTTCTCTCGGGGCCGCACTGCTGGTGTTTGCTGATCAGCAGCCCAAAATGCAGACCTGAGAGAGCAGCCCTGATGATGCTGGGAGGTCGCCTGTCCCTAAAAGCCCCCAAAGTGGGAAGCCCACTGGTCTGCGCTTGTGTCGCTCCGGCCCAGAAAAGCATCCTCCTCTCAGCTCACAGAAATATCTCTCAGCAGCTGACAAATTTGTGCTAGCAGACCAAAATAACTCTGCAGGGGAAGTTTACAAGCACTTGCTGGTATGTATAAATAAAAGTTGCTCTTTCCAAATTTACCCAGGGTATGCACCTTTCACATATCCTTGGGCCCACCCGTAACTGCAGTTTTCCAAAACACTGCAGTGTAGAGCAGAGATTAAATTTAACTGTGTTAGAAAAACGCCCGGAGTTGGCATAAGAAAAGAGTGGTGATTTTATGCATAAGACACGGGACAAGGTCTGGGAAGGGCAAGGGCTGGCTCAGCAGCAGACAGTTTGCAACCTCGTGCAAAGTGTTTGCACCTCAAGTCCTCACCTTTGTAAAGCAGTTCTGTCAGGTCTGTCTGCCTGTCTGTCTCTCCCTCTTGCTGTTCAGATTGCAGCTTCCTCAGACCAATTTCTCGCATGCTATATGTAAAAAGACGCAATCTGCAGTTAATATGCATTATCTGATGGAACTAGATATTTATTGTAGAGATTTAAAATGAGACTATGATTTTCTTCTATGTAAACAGGATCACAAGAGTACCTCCTGATTTGGGTCTACTCATTTAATTCCTGTGAACCAGACTCACTTTGACCCATCTGTGTCATGAACATTCCTGTCTGGATGAACTTAAACTTTATTTGGAGAAACCTAAATCTGTATTTTACTTTTTCAAGACAATAACCTAATTGGAGGTCTTACGTAGCTTGCATTGGCCATGGAAACAAAACATCAGGAAATTAGTATTTTGGATGATGGAAAAACTCTCAGAGAGAATTTAATGTGATAGGGGAATGAGAAAAGCAGAAAAACTATCAAAGTTCTATTATGCTGGAGATGCAATTCAGGTAGCATATTGAGGGAAGTGAGGGCAAAAAGGTAGTAGAAACATTACACTTTGAAAACCTCATAGCCTGAAACGCAAAGCGCTTGCTTTCATTTGGGGTTAAAATTCACCCAAGTGTCTAAAGCAAACATGGGCAAAAATTGCCTTCATCCCCACCCACCAAAGTATTTTGTATTGCAGAACAATCCCTGAGCAGGTCTGCAGGGGGGGAAAGGGGAAGACGTAGGAGCGGCCAGGTCTGACCTTTCATTCCTTTTGCCCAAGAACCCCGTGGCTCTTTCCTCTCTTGTTACCGCTATGCATTTCTGCTGCTGCCAGGAGGAGCGGCATTGTTGTTCTCCGCAGTTAGTCAGTTATTTATGGAACACGACTTTCTTCCTAATTTATAGCAGTTTCTCACAGAATACCTGGCTAGCAACCTGCTTATTCTTGCTCATAGCCTTTTTTTTTATATAGTCTCTTGCAATAAACGTAAACAGACAAACACTATAATTTTTAATATCAATTTAGAGATTTAATTCCAAGAAAAGTAAAAGATAAGGAGTGACAGCTTGGTGTTACTGAACTCAGGAGAAAACCTGCTTTCTTTTTCTTGAAGTTCACACAACCCAGGTCAGAAGAGATCAACTAGTCCGCAGGCATGTGGCTCATGGGACATTTAGTGTAGCTCATGAAAGCACAGTAAAAATGACCTTACCTAAGTATCTCCAAGTGTTAACACAGTCCCCCCTTGTGTCCTCCAGGCCCTTTCTGTCCTCCAGAAGCACAGTAGATGTGGTTTTAGTTTTAGTTGCATCTCTGTGAAATATAAAAATGTCTGAAGTTTGAGAAGAGGCTTTACCCTTTGCACCAAGGGGTTTTTGTTAGATGGGGTGGTGTTTCAGCACGGACTTGGCCTTAGAACTCTTGCAGTCATCGGTAAAATCTTCCCTGAGTAGGTCCATTCATTTCTGTAGGGCCATTTATAAAACAAATTACTATGCATGCAACATAATAAGGTAGCGTTAATGACAACTGCTCCCTGCAGATAAATAGTGCCTGAAGGCTAAGAAACCTGGTGGAAGCATTGCTCACTTGAATAAAGAACAAAGTTTGTATTTAAAGTGTGAACATTTTGGTTGTTTATTCAAGTAGTATTTGATCTAACCATGACAACAATAAAACATTTTAATTCTATTTTTCCAGCACTCCAGAGCCACGGTTTGCAAAAAGAAAAATGACTTACTGTTTTAGCAGTCATCCCTATTTCCCTTTTCTTGTGATGTCTGGTTAGTACCCATGGATCACTGCTGAGTGAATCTTACAAGAGGTGCAAGTGAATAATCCTTCATTCATTATCAGTTTCTAGGAAAATAGTTTCTTTACCTGTTGCTTTTTTTAAACAGTCAACAAAATTGTCATGGAGTCTTGGAGAATAATGACTTAGCACCAGCAAAGCATGTTCTGTGTTACAATACAATAAGCCGTTCATATTACTGCTTCAAATCCAATTTTTAAAAAGAAACAAAACTTTGCATGCCACAGAATCAACGGGAAAATGGTAAGTGTTCAGTCATTAAAACTTCATTTGGTATTCATTGTAACAGCGTTAATCATAATATATTCATTTGGCATTCATGTGGCTGTCACATGTAAGAGTTCAATTATAATGTACACTAGCTAATGAGCATATAAAGTGTTACTGAATCAACATTACTGTGCAACGTTTTTTTATTTGCATTATTCATATGCTTCAGGTTTGAAAATCTACCACCAGCAAGCTGTTAAAAAGCAGCAATGTATTATAAAAGACACATTTTGGAGGCCTTGCTTTTGAAATCTGTTCAACTGTCTGTCTAAGCAAGGGCTTATGTAGCCTCTGTCACTGTAGTATCCAAGTACCTGGAGAGTTGCCCGTGGTGTTCACACATGCCTAAAACCATACTGTTAAAATGCGGTCCTATTATTTTCAACATGGGCAGTACTGCACAACATATGAGTCCAGATGGATTAAGGCAATTAACTTCCCATCATTTCAGTGGGAACATCTAAACGCTTTTGAGGAGCTGAGCGCTGGTCTTCAGAGGAGGGAGTGCCTCCTTGTGATCAACACACCGAGTATCACAGAGGCTTAATGAGACTGTTGCAAAGGTAAAGCATCCACAACGGGTAAGGGCTCTGTCAAGTTGTGAAGCATACTGGCAACTTCCACTTTTAGGAAAAAGTTTAGCAGGGTCTTGGACCCTGAGGGATAAAGGAGAGGAAAAGGCTGAGAAAGAGATAAGAAATCCCTTTGCAAAACTGTTGTCTTTGGGAACTCCTGTCTTCCTACCCAGCCCAAGCTGGAGTTGTACTGCACCACCTCCCATCACCACAGGCAAGCAACAGACCCCCCAGAAATAAAAAATTAATTGTTCTCAGGAAACCACAGAGTAAGCAGGCAATCAAGATCATTTAAAAAGATTGAACAAACGTGGCAGGGAAAGTTTGCTTGTTTACCCAAGACTGATTTTCACGTCAAGGGCCCCTGACCTGCAAATGCTCGTGCTCAGGAGCAGCGTTTGTGTCCGCGCGGTGCCAGGAGCTCAAGTACCTGACTCGAACTTTAAGTGAGGCAGAGACTTTAATTTATGAATGCAAATTGTTTCAAGATACCTTTCTAGTTTCGAAGAAGCCCAGGCTGCGCAGAAATCACTGTAATTTTGGAGATCTGCAAATACAAACCAGAGAATGGATGGAACAGCACCTTTGAAAGGAAAAAAGAATGAAGTGCACATGTGCTTTTCCACTATCCTTCAAAATATCACTGCTTTCTGGGCACCTGCCGCTTTCCACCCACTTTGTGTGCATTGCTTTATACAAGAACTCCAACTCATAATTTTTTACTTTGTTTGCTTTTTTCAAGGTACATTCAGTTACCCTCATTCTTTTTACCTGCATCCTACATACCTTCTTCCTACAGTGTTCCTGTGTCACTTTTAATTCCTACATTTTGAAAAGAAGAAAACTGGATTCACACTCATCTTTGCTTGGTGAGACGAGAAGGGGAGTAGCCTTAGTTTACAGAATAATTCCTTTTTCAGGTAACTTTCCAACTCTGTTGTTCACAGTGAGCTTTTAATGTGGATCCACTGAAAGTCCCCGTTTCAGAATTTGTGCAGAAATTCTGAAAAGTCAGCAAATTCTCAGCAACGATATCAAGTATTTCAAAGCATATTGTGCATTTCCTTAAATCCTTTTAATACATCCACCCTTTCCACTAAACTCTGCAGCACTAAATTGTTTGAAGTTAGCAGAACAAGATTTTGCTCCAGGTATTTAAACAGCCTAAATAGTCTAGAATTAAGTCTACATAAGCAACTACTCTATGTAATTAGATCATTTTCTTGTTGTCTGAGCTGAAAACTGTTAAAACAATGTAAAATTAATAAAAGCTTGTAATTGACTACAAGTGTGATTTTGTAACTGGCTCAAATGTAGTAACTTAAAATGGATGCAAGAAACATTACTTCATTTATATCTGACGGGGTTTTTTTCTCCATCACAGTTACCATGCTCCCAGCTGTGTTTGCTTAAGCATTGAAACTTATTTGGGCCTAGTAACTAGCTAAATGACAGTATTTCTTGTTTGTTAGACCTTAGAAGAAGCATAATGAGAAGAGGAAATCTTTATCAGGCAGAATTATCGAAGCCTTGCCTTCTTCAAGGTAATACAAATATTTGCATGCAATTGAAGAGAATGAAAACAAAGAAAAGCATGCAAACATAGATTAAAAAATGAGACTATAAATACAATACAGTAGTAAGAGAGAGAGATACAGAAAGTTAGAGGGCTAAGATATCTTGTTTTCAAAATGAGAGTCCCACATCAAGGGAGAGTCAAAACTACATCTACGATATCTCTTTTCAATCTCCAGTATATACAGCACATCTATTGCAATTTTTAAATAAGGATCAGATATAAAAATTGCCAATATAAGAGGCTGCTTTGGGTGTATTTTAAAGTAATTTGAGGCTAGTTTTTTTATCACTTAACCTCCCCTGCAAAATTATCAGCATACAAAACCTGAGATCTCTCTGAATTCCTGCTGTCTGGCGAGGTGATGAGACTAGAGAGAGCTCAAACTGCCAAAGCAGAAGTACTGCTGCTTTTTCTTGAGGACCCCAAAGCTGTTTCCATACGGCAGCTGAAATATTGATCACAAATTAGATATACCAGGTGAATATCACCCATACTGTGCAAATGTAGGTGGTGGGCTTTAAATGAAAGAATCCTTACTGCGTCTACTAAATTTCTTGCTTTTTTCTAAATATACTGCTTTCTTGAAAAACATTTCCCTTTTCACATCAGTGATTCTACTGCCAGGTTCTATCTGCTAATCAGCTGTAATTCAATTTTTGGGAAAATACTCAGCTTCTTAAATTCTCTGCTCAGCAGACATGCATTTGTTTCTGGGTTTTTCTAAAAATTAGAAAAGTGTTTTAAGGTACTGAACAAGAATGTAAATATAGCTGTTAGCATTTTTAAATGTTTTCTTCTCATCACATAACTGCAAGTCTGTCCATATAACCAAATGCTACTCCCAAGTCAGCAGTCACACCTGTGATCTGCGTGACTAGTCTATCACTTACAGATTGTTATTTATTTGCTCTAAATGCAACTCTTTTCTTATGATGTTATCAATTACTGCTTTTTGTACCTTCAGTGCTTTTAGTACCTTCAGTGCTTCTAGTATAGGATAAATGACTCATTTGGTAAGCGTTAAATACAGGAAAGTAAAGCTGGGTCATAATATCCTGTGCTGATGGTTCATGCTAGAAAAGCGTATGCAGCATGTGATATAAGCTTCAGCGCAGCAGGGCTTTAGGCTTTATCGACAAGCCTGAAAACATTATCTCATAAATTCTTTGCACAGAATTCCCTAGTAATCAAGGAGTTTGAGCATCCTATGTATTTTTTTAAATGAAATATGCATATTGCCAATTGAAAATAATGAATGTTATGATTGGGAGAAATGTATCACTTGTATGTACTTCAAGCCTCTAGCCAAACCCTTTCATTAAAGAAGATTCATTTCAGGCTAAATATAAAAGAAGTTGGAGTCTCTTTTAGGTAGAATTCTCCATTTTGTGCTTTCTGATAGCAATAAAAACTACATTGCCATTTGCTTGAATATAAAATATGTTTAAACAGAACATAAATGCACAGTGAAGTCCACCTCAGATCACAGCAACTCTGTTTAAGGATGTAGAACGATAGAAGCAGGGCTTTAAAGTATTATGTCCATGCTGACCGTTTGATTATATGATTTTACAGAGTCCAAGTTTGCAAAGAGTCAGAGGCCTAGCACCTGGCCCAGCTCTCATCTGACTCCCCAGTGGATCCAAGGCAAGGTGACACACCAATGCTCCTAGAACAGCCCTGGCTAACCCACCCTGAGTCCCCTGAAACCCCATAGCTCGTGCAACACCAAACCTCTTTAAGAACAAATGCCTTTTCCGTGTCTGCCCATCGCTGACATCACTACAAGATCTGCCAGCATAAGGACAGTCGGATGCTGAGCATTCACAGCTACACCCAGGACCTGTCCGTCCACCCTGCAGATAAGAGTAGCCTGAGTCCTTTGCTAAGCAGCAGCAGAAGCTCACCTTTTGTTCTTTTCTGTATTTCTGAGCTCTCCCAAAACTGATGATTGATCTTGGGTCTGTGTTCTATTAGTTTGGATTATAAGAGATAATTTCATCTGCCAAGTATTGACCTGTGCAATATAGGCATGTACATTCAAACTAGTTGGCCGGATGCCCTTTACAGTCAATGGAAATAAGTAAGCTTAATTCATCTTACACTAAATTAGGACATCTAAATCACTGCCGCCAAATCACCAAACAGCTCAGAGGATAGTGATGCAAACACGTTTCATTTTCTAATAAGCTTTGCTATTTACCTGTTCTCTACATAAATTGCTATGTCTTTTTCCTTGTAACATTATTCTTCATTCACTAATACATTATCCCCTTATGTCTTTATTCTCTGTCCATTATAGGAGTCTTTCAATAACAATAAGATTCTTCGGATGATATAGTAAAAAATGAACACTGCCAATGTCCACTCTCATTTTCATTAAATGATCTATGTCTTTTTATAGATCTTATTCTTCATATGTCCTTTGTGTAATGGTGAGCAACAGCTTTCTTAACTTCTCATGCAATACAGCTTTCATTTATATTGTATTCATTCAAATTTTCCTTGTCTATAGGGAACACGCTACATCCATATAATACATTTCAGGGGTCTATTGCTTCTGCATAGAGAATCAGGATAAAGGACTGGAAAAGATAGTTATAATCAGGATAAAGGACTAGAAAAGAAGAACTTACTGTACACACTTAGACAGTTCTTTGAGAGTCTGTTTGCCTCCATAGACTGGAATCACTCTTGGAGAGACCTGGGTTTATCTGACAGCTAAGTACATTTAATTTCCTATAAAATTGGGATAATTGTACTACCTTCCTTCTTTAGGTGAGGATAATAATGTTTTACTTAATATTAAATAATTTCAAATGTGCTCTACCAGCTGAAAAACATAAGCTTAAAACTCCAACTGTCTGGTTCCAAGGAGAGGGCGAAATTGTATTTCAAAAGGCAATAATATTGCAAATCTCAAAACATTTGAAAGGTGTGTGAAGAAGGTACAAATGCAAGTCAAATTCTGCCGTGTTGTCTTTGTCCCAAGGAAAACAGATCTAAATTGCCGAGATTAACTGATGTAGAATAATTCTCTAATGATAAAAGTGTCCAAGACTGTCAGGAAGAACCTCCAAACAGGTGCTGCTGAGCGTGAATTCACTACAAAAACAAGTGAACATACAGCACAACTCTGTCAGACTGCAACTCTAAGGGACGTAATGCCTGAAGCCAGTGTATTCAACCCATTTATTCACTGCTCTCTACTACGAAATGAACTAATCAAGACTGGATGCGGTCAGTACCACGCAGTGGCAGAACCGTTGCATTCAACTAAAACAGTCTTTTGGACCTTTTCTGCATTCATATGTTATGTGGCACAGTCTTCATATTCTTCCGTACTGAAAGCAGCTACTTCTGCTTGCTTTCTTTGTCTACTGGAGTAACATGTAATGACCCACACAATTCTGGAAAATATCATAGATGTCAGTGGTTAAAATTTGAGCAAATATTAATATTTAAAATGCAATCTACAAAATATCAATTTTAATTAGTACATTTGACATATTAAAAATCAATACTTAAGTAGTGAAAGATTCTGCTGTTTAGGCTGCACTCCACATGGATGATCATTTCTAAATTAAGAGATGCAAATTTAATCAATAGATTTAAAACTTTACATCACTTGAGGCACTTGAATTGCTTCTAATCAGCCTAGTAAAGTGAAAGCATCATTTAATTGTTGTTTTTTCCCCCCTCTTTGAAAGACAAACCTACCTTCAGGCTGGATTTTGCTCAGAATAAGCTATATTAACTACAAATTTTGCTCTTCTTTGTTATTCTTAGCAATTAAAAGTGTATTTAAAATGTCGAGAAAACAAACAGTTTAAAATCCCAGATGTCATTTCATCATTTAAGAAACTTTAGCAGAATCAAATTCTAAACTTGGATTTTAAAAAATAAAATTGGTAGAAGGTAATTTTCACATTGTAATTCTTTTAACAAAACAGAAGTATTTTGTTGCTGATGTGAAATCAGCCCTTATGTTGTTTACCGTGCTTACTTTCCAGAATTATTAAAAAAATTGCTCATTTTGTGAAATGGGTTGTATATAATTCTCATGCTTTGGTAACTGATACTATGAACCGCAAATTATTGAAAGTTACGATTCCTTCTTTTTTTTCCCCATTTTTAATTTTATAGTCTACATGTTAACAAAGTTGTCGTGGCCATCTGTCAAAATATCTGCAAGATACCTTGACATACAGTTCATGCTAAATTTTAGCCTTGAAATAAATTTTATTTTTTCAGAATGTTCATCAACAACTTGCTGAATTTACTTCTGCGAAAAGGGCAAGAAAGGCTGAAGACCTAGTTTTACATTTTTACATGAAAAGCCACAGTGACATTGATGGAACTACTCACGTACTTGATGATTCTTTACATCTGGAATCAGTATGAATTTTTCCATTGTATTTTCTAGGACTATATCTGCACAGTAATTATTACATATGCAGTTGAAAATATCAAAAGCATTTCAGATAGATATATCCTGAAGATTTTCAGGCTAAATCTTTTGATAGCATGCATGAAGCCTGTATTTCCTTTAAAATGGACAGGTGCCAGTTATAATGGAGAGGAATATGGCCATTTTATCCTTTTTTCTTAAAGCTATCTGTTGATAGTGCTGCATGGAAAACACCATACTTACAAATGGAGCAGAGTAACTTCTTCATAAAATTTGGTATGCCAGTACCTGGTTATTTGGCATGGAAAAGTATTGCAATTACATAAAGAAATTGGTTGACAACGTGCTTAGTTATTCATCCAGTTTTCCTGTAAGCCACCAGAACTACATAAATAATTATAACCTGAAGTTACTAGTAGCGTGACTTCAGTAAAAAGTGTGCTTCTGAATCATAGGCAACACAATATTTAGACATTTGCATTATCTGAACTGGGCCAGCAATCTTTTCTTTCCACAAATTTCAAGGAGAAAAATCCTATGACACACACTTAAAAAAAACCCCTGGGCATCACAACCGAATCACTCTTGCATTCTATGATACAGATGAGTCACTCCAGCAGGAGTTTCCAGGGCAAAATATTTTTGGACACAGGAGGGAAGCAGAGGTAATATTTCATCTCTGAATTGTGCACAGACTGTGCACTGCAGTTGCATGGTTTCAGCATTGCAAGCACTGTGGTTTCCTAGAAGATCTGAGATAAAAACAGCCACAGATTTCCGACACTGAAGTCTTCACGAAGCAAACAGCATTAGTTACTTTGTGGTGTTGTGGGGACATTCAGTAACATATTCAGTATTACCAATGTCTCAGTGTAAGGTAAACTGTGAGTATAAACTCACAGGTTGGTGTGAAGATAATGTCCTTTCTGTACATGCAAACCCAGTTTGGATTCTGACTGAAAAATTGAGTTCTGTCCTATTTTCCTATTCAATACAGCATGCCAAGGACAGTTAGGCTTTAGGGAGTCCAACGCTGTACTTTTAATGAAATGTTCTACCAAGCTGAGTACCTACAAGTCCCACTAGACTATGGAAATTTTGGCTGAACAACTCATAGGTGTACTGGAATCTGGCAAATTTATTCCCTCAAACCCAGATCTCTTGGCTGTCAGAAGTTAGGTGGGAAAAAAAAAAAATCCATACCAACATATTTCTGCTTTCCCGTGCAAGAAACTGTATCAACCAACCCTCATTTAACGAAAGTTGCTAGCATTACTAGAGATCTAGCAGGCAGCTTTGGAAGGAAAGGCTAGGGCTGCAACTAAAAAGTGTGCAGCAGCTATTTTTATATGCAGCAAACTCTCAGACCTTTTCTTCTTATGCTACCAAATGGCATCTTCTTCCTGTACCATCTTCCAACATCCTTTGACGAGGGTGACAAAACACTGCCCAAGTGCTGGTGTGAAACCCACCCCCTTCCCTTCTCCTCTACTTACAGACATTATGTAGAGTGCTTGCACATACAGGTCTTGTCACCCACGTTCAGAGAGCGACACAGGAGGAGAAAATCCAAACAAAACTGAAAAGGAAAGCACAGAAAGATCTGAACTTTCAATTTGATTCAATTATTTTCTGTCAAGATATTATTCTTCACCTATGACCGTCAACTGTTCTTGGAAACCCTAAGTCACAGCCCAGCTCTTGCAATGTGGAGTATGACTTGCAGCGTGTTTAGGTTTTTCCGTAGTGTCCATAATGCTGCAGAGATTACTTTTAATGTAATGGCTTTTAATAGTTTTTAAGGTCTGAAACGGTCATCTGGCTTGCAAATGTCTTCTTTCATTATCCATTTGACTAAAGTGCTTCCCCGTGAAACATTCATTGTTCTCTTTTTTTGCCTAGGTTTCATAGGCATTCTGTAAGAACTAGGAAATTTCCAAATTGTCATGTAATTCAAAAGGATCATCATTCTTTCCAGAAAGGTGATGTATTACGGTGTAAAAATCCATACTGCTTTTATTTTCTTATAATTTGCAACTTGTATGCAATAGTTAAAATTAGGCAGCATCCGATATCGTATTTGTTAATAGAAGGATCATTCAATACTATCTCTAAAATCTTAACAGCTGTGTTCAGGAATCTATATATTGTCCAAAACTGGCAACCTATGTGCTTTTCACTGATTTTGTGGAGACTAAAATGTCAATTATTTATTTATTTTACTAGATAATGTATGAGCAATCAGTTATCCTTTGACCTCAGATCCCCCGGGCACTTCCCATCTGTCAGACATTTCTGTAACTACACATGTTCTTTCCCTACATCGGTCTAATGCACTAGGCTTGTACACATCCCTTACAACCAAAAAGCTGAAATAAAAACAGAAAAGTGCCACATCCAAAAAACTCACCTCTGTTTTCCCTGTTTCTCTCTAAACTCCAGGGAGTCATTGCTTTGACTCTCCATTTGAGCTTCATAATATTATATATATTTGAGACCATCATTCGTTCTTTCTTCAGTGTGAGTGAAAGCTTGAACTCTGTTCACTAAGGCAAAAACATCTTTATGTTGAGGCAGGACCTCAGAGTATCTCCTGTGACTCTCTGTGGCAGACCCATCACAAACATGAGCCCAAAGGGTTGTTTATTTTCCTCTCCTTAATTCTTTGAGTAGGTAATTTTAATGAAATACAGAGTAACTGGACCTCGTTAAAAGGCTAAATGGGGAGCTTCCTGGAAATGTTTTCCTTGTGTATTTACACAGGATTGTCTAAAGTATAAATATAGTTCCTGGATAGTTAGCTCACATTGTAATGAATTTAATACAGTGGTTCAGATTCACAGTTGACATAAATGTTTTGCAAATATAGGGCCATTAAAGTCAATGACGCTAAGTCAATTTACACCAGTTAAGGGTATGACGGTGTGTACAGAAGATTTTGTTCGCTGGCATAATCATCCTGGCTTTTACAGCTTCATGGGGTGAAGGAGCTTTTAATACGATAGTGGGCCTTCCCATGAGAAGGATGTCTTCTCAGATACAGAGGAAACGTATGGGAGAAAGGAGAGGAACTCATTAGAAAGTCTGATTATAATAACAGTAGTGTTGAAAACATCCGTGTTATAATAACTTATTGGTGGATGCCTCCATTTTCTAGGTATGTGGGTGGCTGACTTGGACTGCATCACCTATTAGAGATGCACAGTGGTAGCCTTGATTTGTTTCATATTTCTATTTTGCCACAACTCATAGCCATTAAAATAATTGTGCATCTCGTTCAAGCGCACACACTTTTTAAAAAGTTCTCTGCCACCTGTTTCAAAGCAATAGCACACCACCCTGGGAAGAAATCACAATCATAGCTACCTGAGGGCAGGCTATGAAAAGAGAGGAAATTTGGGTCTCATGTACAAGTGTGGCTTTGACTGAGTCAAACCAAGAAAAACCTCTAGGAATTATGTCTTTATTTGTATTTGGGGGGGGGGGGGGGGGGGTGTTGTTTTCCCCCAGATCACTTGCCTTTCATTTTTGTGATTCCTTGGTGAGGAGCTAACAGTGTCCGAGGCATGGGCCTGAAAGGAGACGTGACATTCTTCCTTTGCTGGGCAGTTGAGATCACTTGTAAGTTTGCTGCTCATTTGTGCAATAAATCCTTTCAGTTTGGAAAGTAGTTCTCTGTAAGCAGAGAGCATTAACAGGCAAGTAAAATTGCCCTTTTCCTGTTATTCTAAACAGTTTAAACTATTCATTATTATTATTATTTGGTTTTTGCTACTGAACTCCTTCCTCTAATCCCCATCTATGCAGAACACATGCCTTAATAGCAAGGGTCTGACACCTGACAGACACTTCTTAAATATATAAAGTTTAGATATACAGCCTCTTTTTCTGATTTATTTCCTCATGATGCTCACTTCACCTAGTCTGGTTGTAGTGGCCTCTACTTATTTCACAGATTCCAGGTGAGTTTTCAGACTACAAAATAACAAAAGTTACCTGACAGACTTCCCCCCTTATTTTTAATATAAAAATATTGAAATAATACAACAACTGAAAAATAAAAGTTGACTGCTTATTAAGAACTTTTATCCCATTACCAAAACAAACACTTATTTTATTCATTAAAGGCTTTCCTGATACTTTAAAAATTAGAAAAGAATGTTTTAGGAAGCTAAGGTTACTTTGTTTTGTTATTTATTATAAAAGAAAAAGGTCTAGAAACTATTTCTATATGGTTTTAAACCTATTTGCTCAATCTGTGCTGGGAAAGGTGGTGGCACAGTTTTGGTATAAATGATAGCAGTAAGTACTCGTTCCTTCAGAATCACTGTCATACCTTTTCTGAATTTTATGGGAGCCTAATAAGACTTCATAGGTGCATTTACATTTTCCTGTTGGGAGAACACGAAATATTTTTAGTGTTGAACATGAAGGGAAGGAAAGCAAAAACCTACTCACAACACTGATTAAAAAAGAGAATCCTCTAAGATTTGTTCATTTTCCTTAGAAGACTCAAATTAAAAGTAATTTTTTTAAAATGTGTTACAAATAGATTTTGAAAGTGTTAGGGGTTTGACTTAAAAAAAATAATCACACATAATAGCCTTATCTGACACGAGGAAGAGTGGTAAACCAAATCAGAGGGAGTACTGTAACGAGTCTAAAATACCAGAAAAGGAGTTCTGATGTAGTTATTTTGTGAGAAATAATGGTCCTTCTTGCAGAGAGAATATTCCACTTAATATACAGACTTTTTAAGTTTATCAGTGAGAAAGTTATGTAATGCTACAAGGCACATGCACCAGTTTCAGTATGCATTTTTCAACCTGCCATTTAAAGCACAGATTTGTACATAGCTACTCAGTTTTTACTCATTGCTCCAGGATGCAACTACATTTCCCTTGATATACTTGGATAATAAAACAGTTGGTGGTAATTATCTTAATGATTTCAGTATGAAGATTAGTAACCCTTGTAATTTTTATCCTTGCTAGTATAAATCAGTTTACAAGGGCTCAAAGTACCTGTTAAGCTGCCAAAGCAGTGTACACATTTTCAGTACTCAAATTAACCTCTGACTTTAGAACAGGAATACTTTTGTATAAAAAGTGAAGCCTCTCTACTTTTTGAATAGGAGGCATTAGTAATTGAAGTACTAGTTGGGAACAGACTCTGGATTTAATGCCCGTGTTCCAGAAGGGCAGAAAGAACGAGGAAAAAAAAATTCTACCTTTCAAAAGGAAATTCAGATACAAATGATCTGGAAAAAAAATCATTTTCCTTTGTTTTAAAGAATATTCATACTTTGGAATTATCATAATTATTGTAGGATTACATCATGTATATTTTATATATGCTATATATAACACAGTAATACTATGTATATAATATGTAATGATTTATTAATCTGAGTCAATGAAGACCCTCAATTTAAAACAGTTCAAAGGCACTTACTTAACCTGAAATGCATGTTGCAGCCCATCTTTATTCTGTAAATCGGTAAAATACATTCTGCTGCAGTGCGAGGTTAAGTAACCCTGTAACCTGAACACACAAACACATTCTGCAGTGACACTAAGAGTCACTCGTGTAGTCCTAATCTGTTTATAAAAAATTCCATTAAGGAATTACTCTCTCATGTATGAGCATTGAAATACAATATATACACATTTGCACAGATGAAGATTGCAAAGCAGTCAAACGCTACTTTAAAAAGACTGGTAGATACATATTTTCCATTAGCTCAATTTTCTATTTAACTTGTATACTTTCCACTTACATAGCAAATAATTAGTCCGGGTCTCTTATCTAGAAACTCCTTTAAATACGAAAAGACAGTTCCAATCTATGATTTTCCAGCACAAATCAAGAATCAGGGTGTAGACTGTCTAACAAGAAGTCTCCAATTGGAAAGAAAAGTTTGAGTTAACATTTAGATTTTCATCCACTACTAGATGTAAAACTGGTAACAGCTTATGTCTCACAAGTTTCCTTAGCTTGTCCTTGCATCCAAGTGACACACTTGATTTGTTGGTAACCAAGGAACAGCCTGAAAGACATTATTTTATTCTTGTCAAAATTAATTTTCCTTGTAATATCTCAAAGATGAGATTACCAATGCATAAATATAATTTTTATTGTTTTCATTGTTTTTATTGGTTTTCGTCCTGTCAACATTCATTGGCTATTAAAGGTCTAAGAGTAACCACACAAATTTGTCTACAAAATAATTTTCAGCAACGTTGCCTTTGTTCTTTTTCATTTTCTGCTTTACTTAGTTTTTACTATTTTTCATTTGTCTGTAATGTATCTTTTATTCACTATTCATGACATAAAAACAAAATGGGGGAAACTCTCTTCTTATTTCTTGCTATATTCACAGTTTCTGTGTGCAGTTTTTGAGAACCATCTGCTTAGATAAGACTTCACCACCTTCTCCCATCCATCCCTGTCATAATAAAATATTGACAGAAACAATTTCTTCTGGGAAAATAGAAAGTTAATAGATAAGTGAAAGCTCTGCTTGGTTTTTCATTAAAGTCCTGATGTACTCTCACAACCTGGGTTGTATTTATTTATATGATCATCTGAAGTTGTAAAAAATTAAAAGGTAAAGCTCCAACCCTAACACTGGATTTCGCAATGGGATTCAGACTATATCTAATATTCACAAATTACTGTGGAGCTTTTGCAAATAGCAAGTAGCATGTCAGATGAAAATCTCTACATGCAATAAATGTAGTGTAAGAGGAGGCTCTTTAGTGGCAATTAAAGGGGACAAATAACAGCGTTGCCCACACCCAGGTTTACGTAAATGAGAAAAAATTCATAAGGCAGCCAGGTCTTACATAACCTCAGTATTTCTAAAATAGTGTCATTTTTGACCTGTTAGGGCTGCAGGCAGAGGAGCAGGCCAGTGACTCTCCCTGGCCTGAAGTTTAACGAACAGGGCGGACACGGAAAATTGCGGGACGTGACGTGAGAAATGGCTGCACAGGAGAAAGACAGAGCGAGAAGCAAAACACCTATGGGGACGGCACCGTGAGGGGTGAGGGATTTTGCAGGTGATTAAGGGCAAAGTAGGGCAGAAACACCCAAACATCACAGGCACTCAGAGGGGAGCACTGGGGTTTTCTGGGGAGTCGAGCTTTGCAAAGCCAATACCACTGAGGTACCTGGGTCAGCAATACCAAATATTGCCAAGATTACCTAGTTAACTATCAGAAACACCAAATTTGGGTATGGGTGTAGCAAGCTAGGACCAGCGGGGAAAAGAGCATGGTATGTAAACCCCATAGCAGGGATGACCGGGGGGGTGCACCTTCCCTGGCCCTGGGGTCCCCTGGCAGCGCTTGTCCTGGGCCAGACAACATCAGCAGCTACTCACCGCCGATAACCTTCTCCCTTCTTCCTCAGCGTTCAAGGAAGAATACCCACAAGAGGAAACAAGTAGCTGGAGAGACCTTGTTTTGTAAAAGTCTTCCTTTGCGCGACCAATTAGAAATTCTCGGGGATCTGATTTGTCTCTGTTTTGCTGGGTGGCTTTGACATCTGCATGCCATGATCCAACTTTTGATGTTCCAATGACTTTGGCTGGAATGATCCTCAACAGTTTTGTAGTAGCTATACCAACCCTTAGTTGATATTCTCTACTCAAGGATCATATATCTTCCCATAGCTATAAGACGATTCTGGCAACTCACACACCATTGACTATTATCTTGGCCATGACCCCAGGTCCTTCTCCGAGTGGTGTGGTTCCAGGATATCATCTCACACCTTGCAAGCGTACCTTACTTTCTTTGCCCTCAACCTTGCAATCTTGCATTTGGCCATTTTAAAAAATGAACATTTTTTCCAAAAGAAACACCTTAGAAAGCAAATTAGACCAGTCTATATATATATAAGCTATCTTCATAATTACTTACTGTTCAATCAGCTCTAGTGTCATTTGTACATTTTCTCAGTAATAAGTCCATATATTTTCTTCCAGATTTTTTGCTGATGTATCTAATAGCACTGGAACAAGTTGGTAAGGATTCTCATTAGAAACATCCCCAGCGGATGATGATATAATATTAGATAAAGTACATTTTGCCACCTACTACTTTAGCGGTGTCACTGAGCACCTTAGTCTTTTAAGGTTGTTTCTATTAACCCTGTCTCCAACTTCTAAGAGGTGTTGAATTTAAGAGAAAAAACTCAGGTATAAGAATCTACCTAATAATTAGGATACTTAAATGGCTAATAGAAAACCTAAGAGACTTTACAAATTATTTTTAAACTTGGAAGCTGATGTTAATCAGAGGAACTTAGTGAAAAAAAATTGATGAAATTGATTAGCAAGAATCAGATGGGGATGATGCTAACAGACTTAACTTGTAAGGCACATAGCTGCATACCAGTTTCATAAAATCAGAGATAGAATTAAATTGGCTTCTCTTGTAGCCCTTGTTCCCGAGAAAGAGGAGAAGAGGCGGCAGAGAAATAAAGGAAGTATCAAGAAAGACAGACAAATTGACTGTAGCTGTTTTACAAGATTTGATAAGAAAGCTGGATCAACTCTCAATTTCCCCTGTGTCCTTTGTCCTTCTCGTTTAAGAAGGTACCACTAAAGCACTGAGATGGCCTAATTTGTAATTAATGGCTATTGGTGGCATAAACTAAATAGATATTTCCATTTTACTGGACATTCCAGGGTAGAAATGTAACCAAATATGGGTGCTACTAATTGACTAATTAAGATCTTAATTCCTATGTGGTGCTATTGAATATGATTTTTAATTGGATGCTAGTTACTTTAAAAACCTTTCAGTTATGCTCCACCAATAAGTTCACAATACAAATAGATGTTAAGGTCAAAATTATTATTTGATCACATCCTCAAATATTAATATGCAAAAAAACCTGTTCTGCTATTATTCTAGGAAAATAAAACGTTGGTATAGTGTTTATAGAAATGACAAAGTTTTAAAATTTTCCCATGCAACATAAGTAATGCATCTTCAGGGAAGTGTTTAACAATTCTTGAGGTCTATTCCAAAGATTAACTCACAAGCTCTGAAACAGTAGTGTTCAAGAGCATAGATAAAAGTATATAATAAAATGCTTAATCACTGTTTTGAGTGCAAACCTGAAGGCAGCTTTTATTGTGGATATCCTCGTGCCTTTCCATTAAATTTTCCGTCTTCTGAGCGGGTGGGGGAAGGGAGGAGGAATGATTATTACTGATTTAATTAAGCTACTAAGATTACTGGTCCAGTCCATCGGGAAATGACAACTTTGAGATTGCGAATTGGATGTAATCATCTCACCTCATTACTATTTTTGTCATGAAAATAAATTAATTTTGTATATTTTCTGTTCTCATTACTCTACTTGCCATAAGAGGGAACTATCAAAATTCTAATAATACCTGATGTACTTTGGTAATTATGGTACTATGCTGCACAAGTTTGACATTTTCAACCCTGCGCTTGATTTGCTGGCTATTCCACTCCTCCCTGTCAGGTTAATAAAGGCTGTAAATATGGAATCAGCTAGGTAATTTTCTACAAAATGCAATTGCCCCACTTTATCCCTTTCCAGTTTTCAACTATAGTTGGGGGGAGGGAGCGACCAGAAAATTAAGCTGAACTGCACTTTAAGGTATCAGAATTTTTTCTGTGCACTGAAGTAAATTATATAATAAATGTGAAATAATATTGCTGGATATCAAGTTTACATTCAAATCCAAAGATTAAGCTCTTTTTCTGGAAGTAAGCAGGTTCTGCTAATGAAATCTAACCACAATTGCATGGGTTACAATCAAACAAATGTTTTTGTGTGTTTCCATATAGAAACATCATTTCGGTTGATTAGAGACAACATCTTGGATAGCAAAATTTCGATCAAAAGCAAAAAAGAAAATCGGAAGCTTCAAAATAGAAAGTTCTATACTGCTCTGACATTATGCTCCAGTCTCCTGTTCCTGGGCAAAATAACTAAAAAGTGGGAATATCAATTTTTAAAAAAGCTCCCTGAGTGTCTTGGAGTACAGCCCAAACCAGAGAACGGCAGCAACTTAGGCACACTTAGAAGAAAAACCTTGTGTCCATGGACAAGGGAAACCCACCTTCCTTACTCCTAGCCCGACACGTCTGCGGTACCGCTGTTTCGCTGCTGCGGTGTGGCTGGTATGGCTGCTCTCTGGCCAGCTGCCTGTACGCTTCCTCTTCTTGCCCATCCTCGTAGGTGGAAGCCAGTTGCTGCCAGTATGAGGGTGACAACGGGACTGGTCGTGCCTGTGCGTCCCGCAGAGTAATCTCTAGCAAACCACTAATGCTCACAGTTGTGTGGCGGGAGCACTGGAACCGGTCATATGCACTTTGCATCACTTTCTCCAAAACCCACAGGAGACCCATGGTATGTATCTCTTTGTCTTTTCTAAAGGCTTTTGTTCCATGGGCCACATTATTCACCCTCTTCTTTGTGGACCTGTGGCAGAGAAAAGGACACAAGACAGACTGGTTTAGCTGTCAGCAGTGTTCCAGTAACACACTGCTGTATACTACTCATTTTCAGATGAGGCAATCATTAAACCTTCTTGAAATCAGGAGACCTCTTAGCTTGTGTTTGAAGGAAAGAACAACTAACACAGAACTGAGAAAGGACCAAAATTATTCTAGATAGAAGAAATTCTTCAAAAAGATAGCCACCTTTTACTCCAACAATGGCAAAATCTGTCACTTCAGTAAGTGATGCAAAGTTATACTTGAATGGTAAACTTTTCCAAAAATATCCTTCATCATCCGTACCTTTTTAGAAATGTGTTTCTCCTGGATGAAGGCATAGCTACACTGATTCATGCATTTGTACTTCTATGCTCTATTTTTGTAATTCATAGGTAAATCTGAAAGTCAAAATTACAGCCCCTGATGGTGCCTATGTGACTGCCCTCCTTCCAGGGCTCTGTTTTTAGTAGGAACATGAAGCTTATACTGAAAACCTTCCACTGGCATCCATTCACGTTCTTGTATCAGCTGAAAGCCTTGGTTCAAGTTTTCAAAGCAGTTAAGGGATCAAGCTCCAGCTACATCAGAGAATGCATTTTGATCTATAAATCACAGAAACAGTGATATTTTTCAGGGAACACAGAGAGTGAAGATCACAAAAGCCAGAACAAAGCATGCAAGAGCCAGGGAGAATGCATTTTCTCTCTAAAGAGATGCAGCTCTGAAGGGATCCTCTGTCTTTCAGAGGACACCAGATAGAGCAGGTCTGATTGCCTTTCAGAAGCATCATATGGCCCCATTTTAAGTGACAGGATACATTTTTGATCTCTAGCTCAATAATCCTCCCAGAAGACCTCACCAACTGCACTCATAAACTAAAAATTAAGATCCGTAGTCCTCATAAAGTTTTGGAATCAAAAAGCATCAAAGCCTTCAAAAATTCTATGATTTGTTATTATAATGTTATGAGGGTATATGAAGCCGGGTGCTACTTCTCTACCACCATCCTCTTGATCAACACCAATGAGAAGAAGTTTCTTCCTAGACCCTCATAACAAAATGGGTAGTCTTGGAGATCAAAAATCTGAAGTTATTTGGTAAAAATAACACTAGTGAGCAGAAGAATTGGACAATACCCATTAACTGTAGAAAGACCAGATGCCGAGATGCTATTTCTAAAATCTACTTGGCACTTAAACAAAAGTATTATTACAGAATTTGACATTACGCTGCAAGCAACTTTTATAAGTGGCCCGTATGAAGTTGCCTAAGCATTAGTGCACATCTTGCCATAGCACTGGGATTTCAAATTATGTGACAGTTTGACGCTCATATATTCTTTCTTCTTTAAGGATTAAATCTATCCCATATCCCAAAATTAACAGAGGTGTCCCATCAGTCTAGAGCTTTCTAGCACATATTGTCTAATTATAAAATTTACACCTTTGAGCAAATGCCTGTAATGAAAGAGCAAATTCTTGTGGAGAAGGGTTATAGAAACAGCATCAGATAAAAATGATGAACATGATTACTTGCAACCACTGAAACAACTTCTATGGAAAGGACTCCAAGTGGCTAGAAAATCTGATAGTAGAAAGAAAAAATATGGCAAATTATTTTTAGTAGATATATTAATCATTTAGAGCTTTTAAATCAAATGCAACAAGTCCGTAGAGAAAAGACCTAGTTCCACTGAAATTTAAAGCAATATTGCCACTGACCTTAATAAAGTCAGTGGGTGTCTAACATGATTCTGCTGTGTTGGGCTTATTATTTTGTCTAGACAAAAGGCAAGATCATATCTGTAAGTCACATCACAGTTTTGTATCTGTTAGGGAACAATGGTACTAAGCAAAAAGATTAGAGATAGATTGCAGCAAAGATTTGGTTTCTTCTGAGGGCATGTGAAGTATGCAAGAAAGATACTCATCTATCACCTTGTAGAAGAGTTTTCCTGTGACTCCATTACCAGAAATAATTCTTGTGAGTTATACTTTAGCTTGCTTTAATGAACAACAAAGTTTCATTTTAAGCAGCTGGGAATTCAGAATTTGCAGGCTGGATTGTACTGCTTTTTTAAACATTCTAAACAATCAGAAATTCTTTAGCAACTTCCATTTTCTCTGGGACCCAAAAGCTCTGAGGCAGGTATTAAATACTCCCATTTTCAAGTATTCAAAACAAATTCACAATGTGTTCCATATTTACTAATTCACTAAAGTTTGATGGTCACTGGAAAGCAGATGTTAGGGCTTTCCTGGTAATGTAAACGTCTGTGTTAGCTATGAATAAGTAGAGGTTTTCTAATACAAAAATCATTATGAAGGAACAAATAAAAAAAACCTTCAAAGAACTTAATAAAAATTAACCTGTTCTAAGTAATGTATTTTTACAGAGGTGATCTGAATGCTAATTCTTTCCAGGAGATCTAAGGAAGCCTCAGGCTATATTTCCAGACAGTATATGCCAGAAGAAAAATAACAGTTACATAAATATGTGTAGATTATTAGTGGTTGCCAAATCGATTCATTTGATATTTTCATGATCCAACTGTTTTCCATTTAGCCAGCAGACACTGATATTTTTGTTCTGCAGAGAAAACCATAACAGACCAAATAAAATATTTTATATAGTAAAGCTGTTCTGCCCTTAAGGTACAGAGTTTTTCCATATTGTTTCCATTTGAAAGTTTATTCGGATTATGAACCTCCTGCTGACACTGATACCTCTACTCTCTCTCTCCCTTCCCAACTCTTAAGTCAAATAGTTGGGTCAACACTTGTACTTTTACTTTGATTATGCGAAGTCCCTGTGGAAAGATACAGCACATTCTAAAAAATCTTTATTTTATGGTCTGCTGTGAGCTTACATATTTGAATGCTTAATTTACAGACATGCTCAGGGAAGTGTTGATGCAAAGAAACCAGCTATTCATACATAACCCAGATCAAAGCAGTACTTCTCAGTAACATGTGCTCTATAGCATCAGTTAAATAATTGAGAAAAAATCTTCCCCACAACATCTGTAAGTAATTTAAATGAAATTTTAAAAGTCATGGCTGACTCTTGCATTACTTTGCCTTTCTGCCTCTTCTGTAGTCTGACTGTTGTTACCCAATGACCCCATGCCCTACCCACCGTGCTGATGACCTGAATGACAGTGTTGATGCACTCAGAGCATGGCAAGTCCTAGACAAACTTTCAACTGACCAGAAGCTACATACGGCACCAAATTAAGGCCTCTGTGCCCTGCCTCTCAGCTGTGCTCATTAGCATGGGCTTGCCAAGCCGTTGGCTGCGCTCACACGACGTCAGTCAGCTTTTAGCAAAGGCAAGTCAGCTTGCACCTGCCTGCGATATACTGCCTGAAGTCTAACCCATTACTGACACGTCCATAACAGAAAATAAATGTGGAGACTCGAGTTAGGTCCCTTTATGCAGACGCGACTCACCAGCTGAAACACCCTTTTGGACTTGGAGATCAACACTGTCGCAAAGAGGCTTCAGCCTCCTCTTTGCAGGAGGAAGAACAAGGGTGATGGAGCTCAGCGTGAGCAGCCTCGCTGCAGACAGAGCCACAGGGTTGCAGAAACAGAAGATGTCGTTTCTACTTACATTACCTGGGCATTCAAATGTTATGCTGTACAGTTCTTGCTCCAGCATGTGAGAAACGACCACCTCTGTGGGCAGCCCTGAACCAGAGCAGAGAACAGATCCAGCTATCAAATAACACACTCGCCATTTTTTTCTTACAGAGGGCAATATTTTAGCTTGATCCCAGTTCAGTTCACTTCATAGTATTGCTTTGGGCAAGAAGAAACCATGGGGATGAAATATTTTAACCTAATATTGCTACCAAACACTTCTTAATGTTGAAAGACACCTTGAGTTATGGTCCTGATTAAGTTAATGTTCATATATTGTTAAAAGATGTGCTCAGCACTTTAGGATTGCTCAGCATGCCAGATTAAGAAATTACCAAAAAACCCAAAGATTTTAGTGAGGCCATTGTTTAGCAAGCCAACAGTAATCCCAGTAATGATACCTTAGGGGAGTGAAGGACCTACTCTCTGTGAATCAGGACTCTAAGTCATTACAGGACATGATACAGTCTGCTAAGCACAAGCAAGGGCTAGGTAGGAAATCACAGCAAATGCAGTAGAATTTATGAACAAATTTTGAAATGTCAAGACATTCTTTCACAGGCTCTTTGATGGACTGATAAAATGGTTGAAATTTGCTGTGGTTTTAAATGTTCTAATAACTGCAGTATGTCAGGTGGATTTTCACATTTGCCTTGAAGTAGACATTGGTTATATGACTTTCCTCAAAATAAGGAAGAGTAAAATAAAAGCAAAGAGATACGGTTGACATATTACTGATGGAAGCAGAGTATACCTGAAGCTAATATTGATTTAAGTAGTTCAGTTTCCAGATACTCTATTTCACTGTACTTTTAAAAACAGAATAAATCCAAATTATCTTAAATACATATATTTAACCCATACTTTTAATTCTATATATCTCAAATTTTGATTGAAGCTGAAAAGTAGAAATGCAAGATACCATAAAAAGTATGAAACCATCTTGCAAGCTCCCTTCCTAATGAACTCCCACTGACTTCAGTGAAATTATTATTGCTATTGATTACTAGAAATTACTATTGCCATCTTCTGGTGCAATTGAAAATTGGAAGTTGTTCTCATTAAAACATGTGTTGAGACTGCTGATGCTATCTAATGCTGGGAATGGTACTGTTCCTTTTGGAATTGAATATGAGGGGTGTATAATAGGTGTGTTTCTCCCCAAAGCTTTTTTGTAAAGTTGGTATGTATAGAAATCAAGATGGGTCTTGGAAAGCAGAAAGAGGGAAACAGTGATGACAGATCAAGCTGGCTAAACTTCTGCACTTTTAATAAAATTCTTTTGGGATAATTTAATGGTTTGGTGTACTGTGTTTGGCTAAATTTCTAAGAACAATAAAACTTTCTGTATACTATTATTGAGAAAAATTACTATCAACCTTGTCTAGGCTTTCAAGGATCTGAACTCCGTAACAAAACAAACATAAACTAGCTTGCACCTTAGATGGGTAACAGTCAATTGTCTGATGCCGAGAGCAAATATTCATGGTTCTAGATTGAAAAGTAGAGAAAAGGGAAATCTTCAGGCACATTCAAAATACCCTTGCATAATTTTTACCCTCAGTGTGAAAAAAAAATAGGCCACCCCACTTAAGAACAATCCACTTGTCAAAATGACTCATAATAAAAACCACCAATTCAGGAGTTAAATCTTTTCATATAAAAGGCTGCTAGAAGTGTCATACATATTCCAGGGTAAAGGATATTGACACATTTTTAAGTATTTTATAAATATTGCAACACTTCCTGGCTGCAAAGTAAAATGAACAAGTTTCAGCCTTGAAATAGGTCAATGAATATCTAGTCAGTAAGGATCAAGTCATCAGGGAATTTTACATTATTTGGTGGCTTTATATCACTATGTATATGCTTCCACGTAAGTACAACTTTCATGCACCAATAACTTCGTGAAATTTTATGGCCTGCGTTATATACCCAAGGTGTTTTCAGGTTTTCAAATCTGCACATCTGTAAACTAATTATACAGAAGGGAATGAAATGCACTTGCTTACCTGCTTAGGTTCAGTAGACTGATTTCAGAGTTTTCAGAGACTTAATTTCATGACAAAAAATAAACACAGAACTTGTTCAAGAACCCACTGGGAGCTTTTCCACTGACTGCAGTGGCACTAAGTGCATTATATATGCTCCTTTGTTAATAGGCGGTGCTACTTAAAGTCAATTCTTAAATTACTGGAAATGATTCAGCAATAAAAGAGGTTTCTGTTGGCTCTAAGATTAAATACATAATACCCTCAAAGAAGTGGTGGGGGAATAAAAGGGGAAATGAAGAGAAAAATCACATAGGATGATAAACGGGTCCTTTTTTTTTTCTTTCCAGACCTAATACCAGACCAGAAGATAATACAAAAACCAGATTCATTATTATGCTTACCTAACTACAGTACATAATACCTTAATGTTGCAGGTGCTCTATTGACCCAGAACAAAGATGCAATCTTTCTGAATTATAGGCAGGGACTGATCCAAAACAGTTTCTCAGTAGGAGGAAATCATGAGATATGCAAGGAGTCATCCAACTCCAGCTCGTTCGAGTGAGACCTGCTCAGCCCAGGTCCTTCAGTTCTCCTCGGGACATGACCATGAGCTTTGAATGGGAACTGACTTCCCTTTGTCCCACTGGCAAACCTAAAGAAGGGGTTGGCTGAGCCAGTCTAAAAGCCTTCCAGGTCCCCAAAGCGTGGCCTTTAACATGTCTTTCTTTTTTCTTCAGCTGAGAATATTGTATTACCAAAAGACAGTGGGCCAAGCTAGCACATTAGGTTGTGTTCCAAAAAAACAGTCTTAGGTGGTCCTGATCCTATCATTCTCCTTCCCTTCTTTTTCTCCTTCCTTGGTGTACCCTTGAGAAGTGCCTCCTTCCCTTACCCCCTCGGCTTGTGCACCCTGAAATGCGGAGGGGCCAACCCGTACGGCTGAAACACGTGCCTTGGGGAACTCCAGCCTTTCTCTGAGCCAGAGAGGAAGCAGTAAATTTCTAGAGAAGAAAGCTGAAGTGGCTTTATGCAGAATTAGTGGTTGTATGGCAAGAGCCTTGCACCTGAGTTCGATTAACTACGAGAGAGAGAGATCTTTTACCCTCCATAAATTATGCATTATCAGGCAGCCACTTAACTGATACTCTTGAGTTTTAACCAAACCCCATTAGAACTGAAAAACAGAGCAAATTTTTTCCGGCCTTCCTTTCTTGAACACTTTTGCTCTAAGGTTGCTTCCAAATTTGATCTGCTAACTGGCTGCATACACTGTGCACTTGCTATTAGGTCTAGTCAAACTAACGGTTAACTCTGATTCTGTTTTGCTTATAATTTATAATTGTAATTTAAAGACAATATAGACGAGTTATATTTTTATAAGGCCATTTTAACCTATTCTTCATTTATTTTCCATTTCAGAAATCAATTTCATTGCCTGAAGTGACAAAAAAAGTGCAATTTTTATGTTGCTGATGTATTAATATTTATCTTTTCTTTCTTAATTCATGTACCTTTGTCATGGCAGATGCTGTACTGGTCCTCTATACCATAGATAGAGGAGTTCTTAAATGTCATCCCCCAATTCTCTGACATCTTTCCTTTCCTAGTTTAAACCTCTAATCAGCCTATCTGCCTTCTGCATTGACAGCCCCGGTCACACAATACTTTGGGGAGCATTCATCCACCAGGAAACAGGGGACATCCTGAGTACTTAAGACTTTTTTAAAAAGGCATTCATTTTTTATTATTATTGAAGCAAATCAATTACTTTAATTTTAAAGTTTTGCTGGATCTGAGTCAACCATTACTATTGCCTATCATCTGCCAAAGAGACATCAAACAAAAATTTAAAACTCTCATGGATGCCAAATATTTTGGCAGCCATCCACCAGTCTCTAAAAAACCTACTTAATTTTTCATAGCAGTCAGGGTTTTCTGAAGTTAATCTATTAAATACACAATTACTTTCAAATAACAGTAAGCCAATGACTTGAACCCTTCAAAGCAGCACAACTGAAGTTGAAGACAGCGTTGCTGGAAGGGGTCTCCGAATGTCCCCACTGCAGCAAGGGCTCCTGGGGGTGGAGCAAGACTTCATTGAGCTGGAGGCTTTACAAATTCAGAATGAAAAGATGGTTCCTGTCCAGACCTTAAAAAAGTATTTGATTTTCTGTGTTGTGGCCACTTCATTTTCTATGAAAGACTGATAAAAACTGGCTACCTTCCAATACCATTTCCCCATGGTTTTTCAACAGAAGTATGTTTCCCAGATGACGTGGATTGATTGTCTTCTTGATTCCAGCACTGACACTGCAGGTCATTTTAGGAGAGTATTGTTACTTCCCTGCTTTGCAGGTTGCCCATATGTAGAAAGGAAAAAATAATGCCTATTTTAAGTACCTTGAGTTCTATGGCTGGAAGGTGTTCCTTGTAAGCAGCTATTATTTAGAAACAACAATGGAAAATGTTTAAAAATAATAAAACAAAATTTGAGCACTTCTGAGGAGGATTTTTTGTTACTCTTCACTCCCATGCACAACAAGGTATGACAGCAGCAATGGGGAGGGTTGCCCGGGGTTTTTTTGCCCACACATGGTACACTTACCACGTCTTTCTCTCTCCTCACTTTCCACTACATTTTCTACTTAATTTTTAAGAGATTTGCTCTTCTTATATTTTATTTATCATTTTTATTTCTTCCATTTAAATTACTTTTCCTTTGCCATTAACCTTTTCATTGATGTAAAAGAGCACAGACTAAAGTTCTGCATAAAATAAGATTAAAGAAAAGCTGTAAGTACAGTAGAGAAAATTGTCTTTGTTACTAACATACAGCATTCTCAAACCAAATTTGCCAGAATCCCACTCCTTTGTCAAGGTCTGGTCTAAACATCATTTTCCTCTGCCCCTCACCAGCACCATCCTTTACTAGAAAGCATGGGCAGAAACACAGGTTTCATAGATATGCCCCTAAGGTCTGTGAAGAGGATGCACATTTTCCTCACACATCTTAGAAACCTCAGGTCTCGCATCCATTCATAAAAACAGCGATTAAAAGGAAGGAGAGGAACTTACCAAGGCTTTAGTCATTTGGAGAGTCCAGGTAGGACCTACCTTTTCATTTTACTTCACTGATTCCTTGCATTAAGCAGGCAAAGACAACTAAGGTGAGCAGAGGAAGAAGAGCAAAAGAGTTAACTTTGTGCTGTTTTCCTGTTAAGAAAGGCTCTATCTAGCATTTCGATAGCCTTATGAAGAAAGGTCTTTAGGATGCTTAGGGCATAAGACTGAAAAGAGAGAGCAGACTGATGGGGATTTAGTCGAAATTTGCTAGCACACGTACACTGCCCCCTCAACGTCTTCCCCAGTCTCCTCTGGTGGCCACATGTGGTTGTCTCCTGGCTTTTCTTTTCACTTACTTGAGGAGACAACAACTGGAGGACAAAAAAACCCATAGTGCCATCGGTACTCAAACAAAGGCAGATTTCCATGTGGAAAATGAGGGAAAAATGGAGGCGTTTGGGACCTGAAAGACAAGAAATAATTTACATACATGCTGCTGCATGTTTCTGCATGTTCCTCCTTTCTGTGAATGTGTTGTAGTGGTTTCTCACACTACTGAGTATTTTTAGATAGCAGCTACCTCTTAAACTGCCCATTTAAAGGCTTTGCTTATTAGTGAAAAATAATTTTTGTGAAGGCATGAAAACATTTTGCTAAATAGGCTGGCTCTAGAGTTTGCAAATTGATTGGAGAATATTTCATCATTCTTGCCAATGCAAGTACTATTTTGTACATGACAATAATAAATGAAAACAAATCCTCTGAAGTAGCTTACATTACAAAATAAATAATAGCCAAGTATTACATAAATATAGCCTGGTGGTCTTTACTTTATAAAGAAGATTCACCCCAGTAAATTTAAATGAAGATTTGTTTGTAAAACATCTGGAGGAATGTGGATTTTTGCTGTGCATTCAACAGCTGTTTCTATCACTTTAAAAATAACTTTTTTTCACAAGCTTTTCTGGATTTGTTTTCCTGAAAATCCTATATTCTTTATCAAAAGTAATGTTGCATTCAAACAAACCGTTAGCAAGAGAACGATAAATACTTTCTGTATTATTATATTGCTAAAAAGAAGATACAATGTTTATCAAAGAAACATTTTCAATAATTGCAGTTGCTGTTTTGCACATAGAAGCCTTGTGAGTTTCGTCAGTTGGTGGGGCGGTGTGTGTGTGCAGGGGTTTTTTCTGTGAACAAATGTAATATGGATTCATGAGAAGTCTCATACTAAATTTTGTGAAAGGAGGGATGCTTTCCTTTGAGTTTTGGTGGTACAGTTATACTTGTATTTGGAATGTGTCGTGGTTTAACCCCAGCCAGCAACTAAGCACCACGCAGCCGCTCACTCACTCCCCCCCAAACCAGCGGGATGGGGGAGAAAATCAGGAAAAAAGAAGCAAAACCCACGGGTTGAGATAAGAACAGTTTAATAGAAACAGAAAAGAAGAAACGAATAATGATAATGATAACACTAATAAAATGACAACAGTAATAATGAAAGGATTGGAATGTACAAATGATGCGCAGTGCAATTGCTCACCACCCGCCGACCGGCACCCAGCTAGTCCCCGAGCGGCGATTCCCCGCCCCCACTTCCCAGTTCCTATACTAGATGGGACGTCCATGGTATGGAATACCCCCTTGGCCAGTTTGGGTCAGCTGCCCTGGCTGTGTCCTGTGCCAACTTCTTGTGCCCCCCCCAGCTCTCTCGCTGGTTGGGCATGAGAAGCTGAAAAATCCTTGACTTTAGTCTAAACACTACGAGCAACAACTGAAAACATCAGTGTGTTATCAACATTCTTCTCATACTGAACTCAAAACATAGCACCGTACCAGCTACTAGGAAGACAGTTAACTCTATCCCAGCTGAAACTAGGACAGAATGTTACGCAGCTTGTGGTACTGGAAGATGATATTATTATGTAGAGTAGGCTTATCAACAGACATGAATCCTTTCTATAAGTAGGCTTTGCACAACAGAAAAAAATATGGGGTTTAGTGCAGGAAAAAAAAAAAAGAACATTTCCTAGCCATGTTGTCACTGTTGATGTTATCTCCCATAAAGAAACATATTTTTATTAAGCACTATTTATTCAGTAAGGTAAAACTTGTAAATAAAATACACTGACAGTTTCACTTTAGAAATAAATATTGACAGCTAATAAGTACCTGGCATCATGGGAAGCAGAACTGAAGCAGCAATAATCAGATTAAATTGCAGTAAGGAAAAATAAACCACAAGAGAGGACAATGTACACATAAAGTTAATATTCACTATAATAATTAACAAACACATTGCAAAAATGAGAGAGGAAAAGAGCTTGTTTCAATATAAAACAAGCACAGATGTTTCAAGACTGACAATATCAAGAGCATCTTCAATGGCAATAAGATTTATGTGTGCTTCCTGGCAAATTTCTTATCCCTTTGGGTCCAAATTATTCTCTTGTGGGCCTATTTCCACAATCATAAGCCTAAGAGTTTTAGGTATTTTTCATTGAAAAAAATTATTTCTTATGATATAATTCCCCAATCAAAGAAATTCTGTGTTTACAGTTGCGCTGCTATGCCTTTCCACCACAGCTTCAGAAATAGGGACAATCTGTTTGCTGGCTGGGGAGGAAAAGAAAAAAAACAGACTAAAAATCAAGAAAAAAGTCCAAACTTTTTGTTCCTGTCACAGTTTCCTCATCCTCTGTTTTTTATTGTTTTTTCTATACTCACTGAACCTTCACAGATTTGGATTCTCCTTGGCTGGTTGCCCAAACAGCCAGTGATGCTACAAGCTCATTGATGTTCTCTGCAGAAAGTTTTTTGCATCTTCTGCAAATAACGCAAGCACTGATTCACCCTTCCCTCCCTTTTTCTATCTGAATTCCCCCTTACTCGCTCTGACAGTTTTCATTTTGGAAGTACAGTGGGTGTGCATTTGGGATGCTATCATGTGCCTTGCATTGATCAAACTTGGGGGTGGGGATGGAATTTTTGGCTGAGGCTTATTTTTTCTTATTGACTGTTCAGAAAAGGTGGCTGGTTTGGGAGTGGTTTTTTGCCTTCCCCTCACAAGGAATCCAAAAGATCAGCTTGGACAAAAATTTTCTGCTGCAATGTGGGAGCACTGCAGACACCAATTCTATGGCAAGCCCAGTTTCTTGATATTCTGAAACTGGGAGTCAGAAAGAGAAGTCTTTCACTTTCCAGTTTTACATGCAAAGGAAGCAGAGTAATAGGAACAACATAAGTGAAATATAAAAGTAGGAGAGCAGGAGTTGCCCTCTGTCAAGGGATTAATACTGTACAAGTTATCTGCTTGTTGCTAGATGTGGCATTAGATAAAGCGCTGGGGTTTTCGGTTTGGGGTTTTGTTTTGGGGGGCTTTTTGTCCTCATCTGCCCAAAATGACAGCATATTGCAGGTAAAACCACACATACACCTTTTTTTTACACAAACCAGTATTTTTTTCCCCCACATTGCTCCTGTAGAACAAACCCTGCTGCATTGAGTGAACTAGTTGCTTTCCCTTCTTATGCATAATATTCTCTGAGCTGCATGCAAATCTCCATTACCTATGATTACTATCAGCAAAGGATAAACACACAGCCATCAGATCCCAGGCTTTGTAGCCTACCATCACCACCTACTTCTATGGTATTTAAAACCTACCACCCCTAAAGCACAATTGGAAGTCAGGTTTAATTAATCCTTTTCAAAAAGAAGCCATTGTTTTGCTCCAACTTGTTTCATACACTACAAAGAATAAAGCTGAGGCCATACTCTCCTGGTTACCACAACATGATAGCATGCACTTACACCAGGCCATCTGGCTATCTAATTGTATCTTGTAAGCATGAATCTAAATGAAATGTTTCTGTTTGTGGATAGCACACTTTGAACAATGAAAGTACCAGATGATCATTCACCAAACTGATATTACATTAAAACTTTATAATAACAAGCAAACTCATGCTGACAAGCGCAGTCTAATAACATTCTGTCATTTATCATAATTAGGAGCTTGTGATAAATTTTATGTTCTTCTCCTTGTATATATATATCCCTTTTAAATGCACTTGCTTTCCTTTTAAGATTTAGTTTTATTTAGAGATCATTAGTCATTGTGTTCAGACAAGGAAAACAGGGAACATAAACAGCAAAACACGTTAACTCTTCCACACAGTTTGCAAATGCAGTGGATCACACTAACAGAACACATTGAAGAAAACATGTAACCATTGAAGGTACGCATTTCCTTAATGTTATAAAGGGTTGATGTCCTCTTCTAGCTATAGAACCTGAATAATTTGTAGAAATATTTGTAGACTATAAGAGAGATTCCAGCCCACCAGGAGGCATGAGACATTTTGATCGACATACTCTCATACCGACCCACCTAGGACATATTCCTTGGAACCACCAGTATTAGTTATCTACGAATTATCTATGAGTTTAGGGGTTGCATAATGCAGAAACTGTATCACCAGCAGGTCTTAGGATGGCTTTTAGGAAGTACTGTTAGTCACACGTTTGGGGTAAGAATAAAGTTGTTGAAAATATTTTGAAGAGATATTCTTAAGCTATCAAATAGAAAGAAAGAAAGAAAGAGGGAAAGAAAGAGAGAGAGAGAAAGAGAGAAAGAAAGAGGGAAGGAAAGAGGGAAGGAAAGAGGGAAGGAAAGAGGGAAGGAAAGAGGGAAGGAAAGAGGGAAGGAAAGAGGGAAGGAAAGACGGAAGGAAAGACAGAAGGAAGGAAACAGAGAGAAAGAAAGAGAAAGAAAGCCTTCTCTCCCTCCCTCGCTGCCCTCCCTCTCCCCTTCCCTCTCCCCTCCCCGATCGCCCTACCTCTCTCCCGGCTCTCGCTCTCTCTCTCTCCCTCCTCACTCTCCCGCTCTTCCTCTCTCTGCCTCCCTCTGCTCCCTCCTCCCTCTCTCTCTCTCCTCCCCTCTTCTCCCTCTCTCTCCCTCCCTCTCTCCCTCCCGCTCTCCTCCCTCTCCCGCCTCCCACCGCGCCGCCCTCCCTCCTCCCTCCCTCTTTCTTCCCTCTTCCTCCTTTTCCTTCCCTTTTTCCTTCCCTTTTTCCCCTTCCCTTTTCCCCCTCTTCCTGCCCTCTGTCCTCTGCTTTCCTCCTCGGCCCTCCCGCCTTCTTCGGCCTCCCTCCTGTCCCTGCCACAAACTCCCGCCCTCGGAAAGAAAAAAGAACAGTACACAGAAAATTTAATATATACCCAATCTACAAAAGCTGAAGAATCTGGCTTGTGAGGGAGACACAAATCCCTAGTCTGCTGGGATCCAATCTTTGTAGACTCAATTTTCATGCTGGATTAACTCCTGATGATGACTTCAAAAGGACCAGGTTTTCACCTCAAGTGTTCAAAGTGAAACTGAAAAGAAAAAAGCCCACACAAGACTCCCCAACCTGTTTTTGATGTGGAATGTGCTGCACAGGATGACTGGGACTCACTGAGCAGCCCTGATCCTCTAATCTACATTGTTCAAGAAAAGGACTTTGAAATGCATTTTGTGGTGTAGAATTATTTGTTGGTGCAGATGATTATGTAACCTGATATAACCTTTTATATAATTTAGCATGTAAACATCAGATACTGTAGAAGGGAAATATAGCCAAGATGTGTGGGATAATGTCTTATTTACAGCATCATAGAGATTTGCAAAGATATGCCTGATGTGTACTCTATGTATTATTCAAGTGTACACAGTTTTAGGGATAACTTAGCTACATATGTTATACTGAAATATTATATTTTTATTCTTAAATATCTCATTCTACAGCTTTTCTGTACTTCAAGCTTTCTGTGTTTTAATTTTCTTGTCATGTTTAAAGCAATATATCAAGCTGAGCTTCATATTTAAGTCCCAACATGGAACAGGTGCATCTTTATGTTTTGACTAGGAAACATTAGGCTCTGTATCAAAAGCTGACTAAAATCTCTTCAAAACAGAGTGCTTGTTACGGGGTAGCAAATTACAACAACAACAAAGAATCACATTTCCTACCTTTCAGCAAAGCAGAGGCGGTAATGATTCTTCTAATGGTAAGATGATAATTGTCATGTAATGTTATAATATCTTTGTTGGAGGTGCTTTTTATTTTCATTTTTTATCACCTTTTCTGAAAGGCTACACAACCTATAAATTAGGTATTACACAAAGTTCGGGTGAGCAGAGTGTGAATGCTGCCCGAAACTCAGCACTGAGCCAGGCAATAGAAAGTTCATTTCATGTCAGGAGAATATCGTTGAAGATTCCAGCCAGAAATCAAATGGATACCTAAGGATGAAAGGTGATTATAACCTTGAAGATTAAATGAAGAAGTGTTTCAGAACACAATTCCACATTTTCTAATGAAATGACAAAGTTGTTTCCACTTTGGAAAGTGTTTTTGACAAGGCTTCACATTTGAGGTTAATGTCTGTGTCTAAAGGGCAAGCATTATGGAATAAGAGAAAAGTTGGTTCAGAAAATTACAGACTAAATGAGGAAAAACAAATGAGTAGTTTTAAATGGGTCCATAGAACAGTAAATAATAATGAATCATAAAAACAAATATTTTTTTCATTTAAATGCTAATATCACCTTTGTCTTCTAGAAATAAAGAAAATTAATAGGAGCAATATTAATGTACTTAGATCAAGCTCAACAACCAGAAGCTACCAGCAGGATATTTACCACTTTGTAACCAAATGGGTTATTCATAGCTATGTAATTTTGCAGCTCTTTGTGCTGAATGAAACTACATCCCGCAGTTGTTCCTGTTACTGGTTTACTCTGTTCCATTACCCTAGGGTGAAGCTGAAACACCCAGGAATATAATCAGGGAAAGAACAGTGTTCTTCCATATGGGGGTACTTCAGCTCAAACTTCAGCGTGTGATTTGGTACTGTCCTAGTTTCAGCTGGGCTAGAGTTAACTGTCTTCCTAGTAGCTGGTACGGTGCTATGTTTTGAGTTCAGTATGAGAAGAATGTTGATAACACCGATGTTTTCAGTTGTTGCTCGTAGTGTTTAGACTAATGTCAAGGATTTTTCAGCTTCTCGTGCCCACCCAGTGAGAAAGCTGGGGGGGCACAAGAAGTTGGCACAGGACACAGCCAGGGCAGCTGACCCAAACTGGCCAACGGGGTATTCCATACCATGGGACGTCCCATCTAGTATATGAACTGGGAAGTGGGGGCGGGGAATCGCCGCTCGGGGACTAGCTGGGTGCCGGTCGGCGGGTGGTGAGCAATTGCACTGCGCATCATTTGTACATTCCAATCCTTTCATTATTGCTGTTGTCATTTTTATTAGTGTTATCATTATCATTATTAGTTTCTTCTTTTCTGTTCTATTAAACCGTTCTTATCTCAACCCATGGGTTTTGCTTCTTTTTTCCTGATTTTCTCCCCCATCCTGCTGGGTGGGGGGGAGAGTGAGTGAGCAGCTGCGTGGTGCTTAGTTGCTGGCTGGGGTTAAACCACAACATGTATGGAGTCGAACAAGCAGAGCTCCAAGCCCAGCTGTGTGTCCTCTCTCACCCAACAGCCTCTGCTGTGGATATTCAGGTGCATCTTCACCAAAATGATGGCGTGGATGGAAAACACATCCTTGTTCAGAACAGATGCGATAAAATAAGTTGTTCTGAGCTGACATTCATCTTGACGTTTCTGAAATCTCTCCCAGACTTTTGCACCCAAGTTGTTTGGCATCTGCATTCAGCTTAAATGCTGGTGGCTACAGGTAGAGCAATAAGCCTCCCAACCTCCATGACTCTGGTCGACAGCATGCAGATATGCCTCTAAAAGCTGCCTTTTAAATGGTTTCTGTTCAGGTGTGAGAGAGGGGAAGAGTTTTGGAGCTGGGGGGTAGCTGTAGGAAAGGGAAAAGCAGAACACGAGAAATGGGGTTTGGGGTATCACCGTATTGCTGAAGAACTGAACTAAAATATTTGTAAAATTATTGCTATGATAAATCAGTTTTCACATATTTATCACTAACTCTCTTTTCAAGCCAGTATGAAGTTTACCAGGCATATGCCCTACAAACAAAGCAATTTCCCTCTCTTAGGCTTTACAGGAACATACTCTTTATCCGTAGGCCCTGACAGAACTAAGTAACCAGAGTCATTGCTCCCTTGTGAGGCAGGTTATCCCTCAGTAAATTAACCGCAGCAACACTCGCTTTCTCACTTACCAGGTCTGAGCCCACCACAGATACACAGAAGCAAACGCAGGGACCCCTGGCACAACCCAGCTCTCCCATGTTTGCGCGGGTGCCTGGGGCACCGGTAGGTGCTGGGGGCCATCCCCAGGCTCTTCTCAGGCACAGTGAGGAGGTGGCACCAAGAAAGAGGTGACCGTCCTCATCTGGAAGGTGCTTAGGATGGGCACAGTCATGCCACGCTGCTTGGCATGAGAGGCTGCCCGACAGGTGAAGGTAGGGAACAATAACAGAGATAAACAGCGTCCTCCACCTGAAAGCAAAACCCAACGCTACCCTGCCTCTCTCAACGCGGGACTAAGAAGGCAAAAGGCAATGTGTTTTCAACCAACGCATGCCTGCAAGAGCCCATTGCTACAAGGGTTGGCAGGGATTTAGATGACCAAGGGATATAGGAGAGGAAGAGATACGTCCATGCGGACAGGCTCACCCGTTGCTGTTGGAGGGGTTAGCTCAGGCGTAACTTCTGTCCAGGGACATCCCTGAACTGTTCTTTGCCAGCACATGGCAAGCGAGAGGGAAGAAACTAGAAAGAAACAGAAAAGGACCGCACAAGGGAAAAAGATCACTTTTTACATGGCCTCTTTTTTATTTTTACTTAATTGTTTGAGTCTATCCACTGGTAAACATGAAAATTAGGCTACGTAGGTCTTTCTTCCAACCTGGTGTGGGAGATCTTTATGTATTTCATTACAAAACACTCTCTCTGTTGTCAGTGAGAGATTAAACTGCAACCTAGAAGTACGCACACACTAAAATTTGAATGTTCTCATACAGTGTGTTTGATTAGAATAATTTTAAGTAACCATTTATCCAAGAAAACCTATCTATCAACTCAACTAGCATTCAAAGCTTGTTGGTAAAAATGTACTAATAGGAAATTAAAGCTATGGCCTAAAAAAATTTTTAAGGGTGGTCCCAAATTCATTCTAACTCTGTTTAGTGAATCTTACAGGTGGATATAGGAGCACTCAGAGTAACAGCATCACATTTCCAGCACATAAGAAATTGAGTCCCAAATTCTTGCTGTGTCTTCTCACTGCGATGCCTTGGTGTACACTTTGCATGAGAAAGAGCTCATTATGGCCCACATGATCCCAAATGCCCAGCAGAGATAACAGTCTAAATCATTTGTTCTCTTTAAAATAATTTATTCATAGGAAGGAATATGAAAATGTGCCCTTTATGAAGTTTATCTGTATCTATAGCAAACACAACTTAAATTAATTCTTCATCTTCAGGACTGGGAAAGTTTGACTAAGGCATTAGGGATTTTTTATTAACCTCCATTAATTCAGTAGTCCTAACACTTTGATAACAAATAAAAACGGATGGCTAAGAAGTTTCTTCTTATTAAAAGGTGTGAGTGAGTGCAATTAAACATGCCCTACATATCTCAAGATATATTACATATTCTAATATAACTCCAGGGTTAATAAGGATGTGAAGTTTATTAGTCTGTTGACTAGTGATCACATATAGTACATCGTTTCTGTGGTAGGAGGAACACACAATGACTGTTCTTAATTTCACTCGCAGTTTTGATTTTATTTTTTGGCATTTCTACAGAATCCTGAGATTTCCCACTGCAATTTAATTTTAATTACATCAGTAAATAGGATGATGAAAGTCTTTCTTTTTTTTCATAGTATTCAATGAATTGCCTAAAGATCTACAAATATTACATACTATTATATGAAAAAAATATTGAAATCTGTATGTTTTACAAACCTCTGCAAAACCCTTGTACTTGTGCTCATTTTCAATTCAGACAAATCTAATTTTCCTTTAATCTAACTATTTTTTGAGTGACTCAACTGATTAGAATCAGTCCTTACGTACTTTGATTTAAAACAAAAATTCTAGTCCAAACTTTTAGCAGTTTTAAGTTCAACATGTTTTCAGGACCAATCCATATGCAGCACACAAGAAATAAAATAGTCTAGCATCTGACCATATAAACTTTTAAAACTGAGAAATGATCCATAAAAGAACTGGGGAGAAAATGCCAGCCCACACTATTTAACATAACACAATGAATTAGGGACAGGGAAAAAAAACAAACATGAAAATACATCAGATGATGTAAAGAAAATGGATACAGTATGCTGCTAATATTATGACGTTGAAGAAAGCATGCACACAATGTTATACCATTTAAAAGCTAAGTCAAGATAAGTCTGCTTTATGTGTCATTTAGAATGAATAGACTATATTAATATACAGTCCATATTTTAAAATTACCTCTAAAATAAAATGAATAATGCTTTTGCTCCCTGCACAAACCAAACTCCTTTATCTGCAGAGTAAAACCAGAGTACTGAGTCAGTTAAAAAATAAAGCTCCTTAGCTTAGATAAAAATTCAATGAAGAAAAATCATCTCTCATGATGAAATACTGAAAATGAATTATTTTAGTTGCTTTTGCTTCTTGCTAGAATGCTAATTATAAAAGCATAATTTAATTTTGGGAAGAGATTTGTTAAATTTCAAAACCTAATGTGAGTTCATCAAACATGAAGACTCCCAAATGTGAGATACTAAATCTAAAGCTCAACCCCTTCTTCTGAACCAGTTTTCTGCAGACGTCCAATTTATCATAGCTTCTTACCTCACGCATATATGTGTTTGTGCATAAGTTTTAATAGGCCGTTGAGGGGAGGCTATTCCTATGATGAAACATGCAACATTATAACAATCGTTAAAGAGGAGCTAGCTGAATCTGAATGCAATAATCAGGTAATTTGCATTTTCTGACAACCTGCTGTCATTCTCTGTGTGAGCTACCCTAGGTTCACTGGTCCCACTACCTATTCAAAGGAGACAGATGGACCAGGGACCCTGGTGTTTGGTGGTGGGCAATGCCTTCCTGGTTGTGGACATTTGCTTTTGTCTGCAAGTCCAAAGTTCTTGGCCAAAGCTAGCAAGGACTTGAAGAGCTATGACAGACGTAAATAACCCCATTACTTTGTAACAAGCAAAAAGACTGGGTTATAAATTGCTGCAGTGACGCACTCATTCAAATTATCCATGTTTATATTGCAGCTTGGACTGGTCAAAAAGGTCTACTAATGTACTCATCCCCTCCAAGGCAGAAGCAACCAAGGAACTCCGTTGCTTTTACAATAACATCCAACTTACTCTGTTTTTTATAGAGAATCTAAGCTTATTACCCCATATTTTCCAAATTGAATAAACAAACAGTTCTCAAAAGAAAAATTCCACATTTTAAGGTAATTGAGGTTTTTTTCCTCTAGGGTTTGTTTGTTGGTTTTTTGTTTTTTTTTTTTCCCTTGGCAGCCTTTTTCTGCCCTTTTCTTTTTGACATTGGAAAAAGGAATGAAAAGAAAATACCTCAAACCAAAATAAGTTAAGACTGCATTTTCTTTTAAAAATATATATTTTCCCTCCAAATCTCTCTCTCAAAAAAGAATAAGAAAAGTCTCTCATTTTAGAAACTGTAATCAAAACTAGTAATAAAAAACATACATTGTTTAAATATTATTTCCATAAACAAGTTTTTTCCCTAAACATGTAAAATAAAAGGCAATCTATGAAATAATATAGTAATTTCTTCTATTGACAAGAATATAGAACTAGTTGTATGAGATTATTTCTGATTTACTGAGAGGCATTAAGGTACTACAGTGATCAGAGAACTGAGACTAATGGGCCAGCAGAAAATACTGCAACTAATGGTAGGTATGGCACCTATCACAGCTGGTATTCATGTCCCACTGGAAAGGTGAAAACAGCCTAATTATATATTTATATTCACACCTAAACATTATTCCACCACGAAGGCTTCATAGGAAGTGCTGGCCTTTGATTGCAAGTAACTCGTTAGACCCTACATGTTTTCATTAACTCCCAGCCATCAAAGGACTGCTGTTGTAAACTGAGACAGCGTTTATATTTTCCTCTTATTTTGTGATGACTGGACTGTCTAAAAACTTATTTGAAACCATCACATTTTGGACCTTCTATTTAGTCTCATTACTACACCAGTAAATTTTTAATTACATACTTTTATCCTTTCAAGAAATACAATTTTTAAGAAGCTCATTAGACCCTTTTTTTTGTTATGTGGCAAAGAACTCAAATATGTTGACTATTGAATCAGTTACACCCCAAATGTATTATAATAAAACCTTTGCTTTCTGATTTTTCTTGACACTATGAGGAACAGCTTGAAACTAAAGATTGTGAAAAAAAATTGTGTTTTATTTCTGGTTTTGATGGAACAAGTGACAGCCCTGATCCATTGCATTTGACAGTTTATATCCCCATAGCCCGAGCTGAAAATCTGGTTAGGATTGAACAGATTTATCTGGATTCCCCAGACTCGTCTTTACCTTGGTGATATCAGTCTGTGACAGTAAGTTGAGTTTCTCTTTCGAAACAGAGAGCGACCCTGGCTGACGCCTTTCCCTTCACCGCTGCTGGGAGAAAAGCTCTCGATTTTATAGCATAAAGCTATCTCCACCGGTGGATGGGGCGAAAACATGCCAAGAAGGAAAAGGGTGTCTCTCCTCGTGGCAGTTGTCGCCCACCCAAGGCACCAGCGGTCCCGGGCAGCAGAGGGGCAGCCCAAAGGGGTCTGTCTGAGTTCGCAGAGCCAGCCCAAATAGAACGACAATAGTTCTGCACCAAGCCCCTACACCCTTGTAGCACCACAGACCATCGTTTTGGACCTCTGCTCCGCTGCTCTTACAATCAAAGGACAGTGCTGTATGTCACTATGGCATCGCTATAGGTATTACTAAATCTTCCCAGTTAGGCTCTTCCAGGAAGGAGGGAGTCAGCGGTGGGCAGAAGGCAACACCGTGTCCCAAGAGCTTTGCCAGCTACGGAAATTCTCAACCCCTCCTCTGAAACCTTGCCATCAAGCATGCGTGTAGGTGTACTTACACACACATTTAATTTCCAGTTTAAGAAGCATCTGGGTAATAGTATTTTATATTTTGAATTTTGGTCCCTGAAGATGAAATAGCAAGGTGCAATGCTGGCATATAAATAAATAAATAATGAAAGAGACAGTCACGGGGTCACTAAAATGGCTGCCATCTGACCTAAGGGAATATGAAAAGGTTTGTGCACTCAAAGTATTAGGAGTCTACTTAGTCACCAAATTCAGAAGAAACAGAGTATATATAGAATCAAGTGATCAGCGGTCCCTAGAGAAGAGCAAGTATAGCTAGATATCCAAATTCAGATGTAACAAACAGGTAAATCAAGTCCCAGAATTATGTTTTGGATTGTTTCAGAAAACATGGGCAGTGGCATTTACTAATTTTTCCCCTTAATTTTTGTCACAGAATTTGTGGATAAATGTGCCTGCCTGAGTATGGCATTGCTTATAATAAATATTAAAAATTACATATCACTAATGTGTGATATTTTACGTTGAACTTCCATAGTAGTGTGCAGTCAACTATTGCATATTTCTAGATTAGTAAAACTAACACATTTTTTAAGGCCACCTTAAAGACCTCTGAAAATAAAACTGAAGATAGCTAAGCACTCAAACTTCTTGGGCAACTTTGAAAATTGCACCTGACCACTTCTCATCCCCCACTCTTCCTTATTGTCAGTGCAAGGATAGAGCTGTTGGGGAAAAAAAGAGGAAAACAAAAAAGCAGCATACTGTTGTAATAAACACCACAGCACATTATTTTGAGAGAACAGCGAAATGCAAAGTAGCAAAATGTTATTACTCAGTTTAGGACTTTATTTTGTCATTTTAATGACTGCTATTCTTGTTTAAAGATGCATAGAATCTTAAATAACACTGAACTGCCAGAACCTCAACTTTAAGTCCCATTTTAGGAGATTTCCAGCACTGCAGTGCTCCCTAGAGTTACACTGATGAAGTAGTTCAGTTCTGGCCTGAAGCTTGACCATGGCCCAAGGAAGTCCCAGGGCAAACCTCAAACCAGTTAGCCTTGCTGGATACTCAGACATCCAACGTAAAGAGAAGTATCCAAGGAAGGGTTGTCCATAGCTCAGATGTGGTGTGGGTAGCTCACTTGTTTGTTTAATATTTGCATGTTTCTAGTATTCTGCCTCCTGTGAAAACACTGATAAACTTCCTACACAGCCTATTCTCTATTTACATCTTGCTGGCTCTTTGATGTCTATCACCTTCTGTTTAGAAACAGAGATATTGACGTTTTCCTGCCTTTTCTGAAGTTATTTCAGTTTCCAGCCTATTTGCGGAGATAAACTTTATCAAGGGATTTTTTTTTCCTATGCACATGGAATATTCATGACTGATGATAGAAGTTACTATTAAACTTCCTGAATTTCAGTAGCAGACCTTTCTTTTTACATCTTTTTACCAATTTTGTATATGTTAATACAAAACAGTGAAACTTTAGTTTTGGCAGAAAAAAACCACAATTTTTGCTTTATTTTAGTATTTACATTATTTTTATGTAAAATAATGGGAGAAATACACTCTTTAAGTATAAATTATTTGTTAGATCTATACCTAATATCTCAAATAATCTTTTATGCCAATTATTTAAACTATTAGAAAATGCATCTATCTTTCCTTTCCATTCACACTGCTATAAAATTAAAGAACAAATACAGTCATTAAAATTAATATTAACAAATTGATGAAGTGCATAACAACTATAGGGCAGCACTGCTAGAGCACAATTTTAGGAAGACAATTATGAAACTTCATAGATAATAGGGATCTTGTTTAACAGCAATTATTTTCTTCAAGTCTCAGCATAGCCTTTTTTGCACATCAACGTAATGCAAGAGGAAGGAAAGTTTCATGGTTTTCAAAGAGGCCTAAGGATATTCCACTTGGAAAGATAATCCAAATTGGGCCTAAACCTCTTAATTATCTTTCAAAGTCTCACCTTTAACGTGGAATATTTCTGGAGACTTTGCATTTTCAATTTCTAAACCCAGTTTAGGATCTTTTTCCATTACAAAATGTTACTTTTTCCTTTAAAAGAAAAAAAAAAAAAGTTGTTCTAACAGCTATGTAAAACAACAACAACAAAAACTTATGAGTAATTTTCTGTTGAATCAGTTCTTGTCCCAGGTAAACTTTACTGGAAGAAGCAGCCCTGTCTAAACAATCCATAGGGAAATTCACATTTTCCTTTAGACAGTAGCTATTTATTCTGACGTTCCAGTCCTGAGGATTTTCTACCCTTTTCTCTACACCAGCCCTCCTAAAACGATTACTTCAAATGCCTTCAGCGTCTCTACCTTCCCAAGTAAAACTGAGCTCCCTTGATAATGGACTCTGATAAGACATTTGAGATATCAGATCCTGAGTGTACACCGCAAAACTCTTCAAATCTGTTCTCAGCCCTCTTTGTTCATCTTATTTGTTAGACTTTCCCCTTCTGCCCTTTCGATGTTCTAGGCAAAGACCAAAAGTGTCACATTCATTCTTTAAAGTGTTGATTTTTGACTCCAAAGCTTTTTTTTAATAACATTCATTATCTCTCACAGCAGACGCTGAGGGCGAGCAGGCAGCAGACTGACTAGAAGTATCTTAGATCAGGTACAGCACCTGTTTTTTAAGACTCAATTCAAAGTGCGTAATCACGTGTTTAAATCCTATTAAAGTCAAGTGTTTACTTCGGTTTAAGCAGGACCTGAGCAAAGCGGTTTGTTCTGAGGAAAAATAAGGGTATGTTTTGTGTGAGCAGGACACACTGTGATGGGCATCTCCTCCCCACTGTTTGCGCCAGACCCAAGCCATGAGACTCGTATTCAAACCCAAAGGAAAAGAGATTCATGGTGTTCTTTCTTCCAGCTTAACATCAATAATTGCATCCGTGGAAATACTTTGGGCTACTAAAGCTGATATTTGAAAAGCACAACAGGATTCATTAGGCAAGTCAACAACTAGAGGATCATAGAAATATCAACAAGCACCAGGACTTTGTTACTGAAGCAGAAGCTTTCTTTTAGAATGTTGAACGCTGCAGTCAAATTAAGAAAAATACTACAACTTGTTTATCATACACCTTGCATTTGAGGTATAAATTTCAGAGATACAGAAAGGGCACCGGACCGACCACAGAGGATTGTTGGTAAATTATAATAGTAAATGCCACATGCACTTAAGTTGTATTATTATCTCAATTATACTATGTACACATAAAAACTGCCATTGTCAAATACTCCTTGACTCACTTTGTAACTAACTTTGAAAGACTTCAGTGAACTCTGCCTTGTTGAATCCTTGCTTTTTATTCACTTGGTGGATAGCTGTTCAAATGCTCCAGCGAGTGGAATGCAAGTAGGCCAAATGTTGCTTAATTTGGTTGGCTATGTATATCACAGGGTGTTTTTTGCCCTCAGTGCCATCAACCATAGAGACATTTCAAGCATGCATAATTAATTAGTGGTTTACAAAAGACAATTAAATATAACAAAACACCTCACTTGCTCCAAGATTTAAACAAATTGAACTTGAAAAGGGCACAAGAACAGTAAGAACAAACTCAAGCAAAAAATAAAAATAAATAATTGCAGATAGTTTTTTAATGGTTGTTGAGGTCTTGGCGTTTGGGTTTGGTTTTTTTCCTGAATGCATATTCTGTTAATATATATTTTCTCTTCACTTATACAACATGTATTGTCCGTTTGAATGACAATTACAATTATTTATTAATTTCTCTCAAGGGTTCAAGGCACATTACAGTGCTCAAATAAAACAAAATACAGGTTTGCATGCTATGGAAGACATAAGTAGATACACTGTCACAGAGAACAAATTATGTTTTCCTTAACTCTGACATTTATTAAACCTCCCGCCCTTCCTTTTCTGTATTCTGAAGAGCCATCTTTACACTATCTTATTTTGGTAAATAACTGTTCAGAATTGTGCAATCTTAGTCAAAATGTTCTAATCAAATTATATCCATGGACAGGGCCTTCATGTATGGGTCTTCATGACAGATCAGTTTCTCCTACTCTTCCCTTTTACTTTTTTTTTTTTTTTAATCCCCTATCTGTGCTTTACATCCTCTCTTTAGTAAAAATTATGCTGTTGCCATCCGTTGGGAGTTTGCTCAATTTTTACACTTCCCTACAACACTAAATGTTTCATAATAGTTAAGTTTTCCCTATCATGCATTGATCGGTTATTCTCACTAGTCCCCTGTATAAAACCAGAATCAATATCCCTTTCTGACTGTTCTTTAACACATTCATAAATAAAGGGTTATGCCTTCCTCTGACATGCATGTACTTACTTGATTTATAGCAGCTTAAGTGTCTGGGAAAAATCATATACCATTACCTAGGCAAGTACAGGATTTTTGTGCAGAGTTTCTACAGGAGAAGATGGGGGGGAAAATCCTATTTGTCAGTTCTCCCTGTAGTAGAAGAGTTGCATGGTGAATGCAGTGCAGAGATTTGGTAGCCTCCATAAGGCCTTCAGGCTAATGCATGGGATTAAAAGAAAAAAAAAACCCAGCCTTTTGATCCAAATAACTAGTGATGCACACCCAGGCCTCTTCTGCATTACTGTCAAAAGCATCTGAGATTAACACAGGGCAAAGGAGGATAGGCCTGAGTGGATTCTTCAAATTCTGCTCTGTTACCTAAAAAGTCTGTCTCACTCACTCTTGTCTCCAGCCCACGAAGCCACACATACTGCTTGTGAACACCCTGTGCCAAGTGCAGTAATAGACCAAAAGCATCTCCAAACGACAAAATCACCCAACTTTCCAGTTCAGTGAACTATGGCGTGCAATAAGCACAATAATTTGCATGATGACTCTAACAAAAATTTGAAAATAAATATTTCATACATATAAACGGTCACCCTTTCCATCCACAGTGTGTTTTTGTTTCTCTGTAGAGTTGGAAGAAACGGCACAAAAAAAACCAAACCAAAAAACCAGGACCATGCCTCAACATAATAATGACCAACTGCTTTTCAAGAAGCAGTTGTAAGAGAAGCAGCAATGTAGAAGAATATGAAAGCTGAGAAGTATTTACTCCAGAATATAAATCTTCCTTAAGAACCTGCATTGACAGATTCCCTTTGCCATTAGGTTTTTGAGTTAAACTGTTTCTGTGTAGCGCTGGAGAATAAGCATTAAGCAAATGCCATCCACGAACAGGACTTAAAACTCACTTCCACAGAAGAGCTGAAGTAGAAAAATTACTGTGTAAGCGTTCAATTTTTCCTGATTCTGGATTGCAGGCAGTATCTTGAAACTTTTTTTAAAAAAATATTTAGAAGTTCCATGGATTTTTTTGAACACATCTGTCCCTCCCTTTTCCCTGCTCATTCACCAAACCAATGGCCTTACACACGCTCATTTCTGAAGTTGAGACTTCTTCAAAAAACAGCAATGAGTCATACAGAGTACACTTTGTTGGTGATATGATGGCATCATTACTACTGTCTCAGTGTCACTCCTGCAAGGCCATTGCTATTGAATGTCTAGGGATGATCTCACCGGTCATCAATTTATTTAAAGTTGGAGCATTTTAAAACACATAAAACATTGCTGTTCACAGTAAAAGATTTTATTCAAGTGTAGTTAACTGTAAAATCACAATATAACTTCCTCGAGAAGTCATTTTAGCAACATTTTAAATTTTAATTAAGAACTTTACCTCTAATACTGGCACAGGATTTTACAGTTTCAAAACCTTGGGTTTATGTGTATGCATCAGGTTTTTATTTTCATATATCTGTGGGTCTGAGAACACCAGAAAGCATTTTATTATCAATATTAATGTAGGTAATTAATATAATAATATTTAAAGAAAATTACCCTGACAACTAAAGCAAAATGATCTATAGGTGGTCAAGAATATATATTTTTTATTATATTTTTGCACTGGACGATGTTAAGCCCTCCCTAGTTTAAGTAAATATAAATGTCATTTGTATAAATAAGTGGATTGTTTTTCAAACATTAATAAATATTAGGAAAGGAGGAGCAGAGCAAGAAGCTTCAGCTTAATTTATAGTGGAATATTACACAATAGGAATAAAATGCAGCTCTTTTACGAAGACTAGCTGAATTTAGTTGACTAGACTATCTGAAGAACACTTTTTAAAAAGTTCTCAGCCAATTGTTCCATATTAACAAAACGCAACAGACCCCATTATTCCAGTCAAGAATGAACTGAAGCACAGCTGGGTATTAAAAAAAAGACTCTGTATATTTGACATAATAAATAAGGTCACAGTAGAAATAAAAAGTGTTTGACTACTAATAAAACAATCTAAACCTCAAATATTGTTGTTTAAAATAACTGTAAGTCCTGGTAAGAACCACTGTCTTCCAGAGGCTGGTCATAGACCAAAATTGAAAAGGCTCTGTACTTCATGGGAACTTTGATGATGTCTGCTGATAAAAGATATTACTTAAAAGTATTCTAAATCTCTATTAAATTAATAAAAGTTGCGGGGGTGGGGACACTTTCATTCATTTTATACCACATTAATCATGGGCTTGGCGCTGTACAAGACACAAAGGAATAGTTCTGACACATCCAGCAACGGAATAGATTTTGGGCACAAAACCAGGTCTCCAACTTTGGAAATGCACCTCAACCAGCAGGTTTGCTTAAAAATAACTCCCTATTGTATCCATCAACTCCCCCTTATGTAACTTGCACATGAGTACAGGTAATTTACAAAATATAAAGTGCCTTTTTTTTTTTCTCCTTTTCTTTTTCCTAAATCTTGTCGAAGCTGGTGAACGCAAATGCTGATGCTGAAACTTTGGCAATCTCCTGACATTAAGTAAAACCGTAAATAAGAACAAAGAAATGTAAATGGGTATCTTATTTTCACTTCATTTATTATAACATTTTAGAAGTGTTACAGAGGGGTTTTTTTTCCACCTGCTTTGAAGTTTCAGCTTTTGTTCTGAAGGTGGTTCCCACCCAGGGATTGTCCTCCCCTCTCCACTTCCCTTCAGACCGATCCACCCCTGCTGTGTCAGCAGCACATGAGCAGTACACTTCTGAAGCCTCCTGTAATTAAGTTCACCTTGTTGTATTATAGGTAAACATGTTCAGACTTATTTTGTATACATTTGGGAAATAATAGCTTTTTAGAGTCAACGGTGAGAAGCAACTTGTGCTACTAAAATAAACTGTGGTGAGGACGGTGTCTTGTAGCATTTTTAGAAGCAGCAAATTCCCTCGGTGTTCTGGTATTTTCATCAGAAAATAATGAACATTAATTTCTGTTGTTTTGCCTCAGAACTAACATAAGTTTACAATAATGTTTGCATTTATACTGTATTGCTTGTGCGTGCACGTAAGATGGGATTCAGTTGACAAAAGCCAAGTACATCGTTTCATTTCAGACATCCTTGGGCACCCTGCCTGGACTCCACTGCCTTTCCACGCGGTTTCTGGTCCCTCCTCAGGTCCTCTGTCATATTTCCCATCCCCATGAAAACATTTCCGACATCCTAGGGCAACTTAAAGTTGCACCAGGCACATATGTTTTGACAAGTGGTTCCTACTCGCTCGGAATTACATAAACTATTACAAAGTAATTTTCTGGCACTGTTTTATATGTGGAAAGAAATACTAGCCCAAGATCCTTCCAGGGACAGAAACCCTGATGTTTCACACCATAACAGAATAACTAATTGACCAAGGAAAAACTATGCATGTGTTTCAGTCGCTGGGGTTTTTTTCACCGCTAGTGAGACGCTAATACATAATTCCTTGCCAGGTAATAACAGGCTGACTTTGCCTCTTGCCAGCCGGGGGACAGAGCTCAGCAGCCAGACATTTCGGTGTAAGAATTTCATCCTCAACAAAGAAACAGCGAAATACCCGTAACAAAACACGGAGCCACCCAGCCCGACCGTCCGGTTATCCCACGGCTGGCGCCAGGCCGGCGCGCTCAGGGAGCCGGCGCTGGGGTCCGGCGAGAAGGCCGCGGCAGCGGCCCTGTCCCCCGCGAGGCCGACACCATCGCCACTGTGGGAAACACCGATTTTTCAGAGAGCAGGAGGGACTCTGCGGCTCAGCACCACGCGGCACAAGCACGTACGTCAGATTGCTTCCACCGATGTCTTCACCCCGTGCTGGTCGGAGCTCCGGGCTGCGCCCCTGGCCAGCAACAGGGAGCTGCTGGCCGCCTTCTGGCACCAAAACCAGGACTGAAATCTGCTTTTGGCCCCTCTGCAGGGGTTTGGAAGGCATGTTCTTTCTCTGTCTCAGGAAGGGGAAAAGAAATTAGCCACAACTGAAATGAACCCTTTGTAGCCATCTCCCCTTTCCATGACGGTACGATTACGTTTGCCTGATTTAGCAAAACCTTTCTCAAAATACTGCTATTTCACCTCCATCACCCTGACTTCTTGTTTTGGCAATGTAAATCAGAACTAACATGGTTTGCCACATCCTCAGACACCACGTTAAGAGATGGTATTTCTGCTTTGTTAAAAGGACTATCCCACTTCAGGCTGAAAAGAGCCCAAACACATCTCTTTCTGGAAAACATTATTACCTCGGCTGTTTCGACTGATCATTAGGACTAGCTGAAACTATTACTGTAAATGGGCTTACAACTACAAAGTTTCACAGGGAATGACTGCATTTCTTGGAGGGGGAAAAAAGAAAAATGCAGTTGAAGTCTTTCAGTTCATGGCTACTTTCTTGATTTTTTGAAATATTAGAAGAAAGCTTTCATATTTCTGTGGAACTTTCTTTTAAAACCGCCGTGAAAGGAACATCTTCATCTTCATTAAAGCTGGCCTTGAAACAGCAACTAATGGGAATGCTCAATATTAAGATACTCCTTTGAGGGACAGATTTACACTCCAAGGCAAACCACATAGGCATTTAAAAGATTTTCAAAACCAGGGCACGGAAAGCTGAGGAATCTCGGCATCTGTGAAAATCTGACTCCAATTTGTAATGCAGAGATCACTTAAAACCGTGGTCTTTATTAAGGAAATAAAAATGGATTCTGACTCTTTGATGTTAAACTGGCATTAAAGGAATCTGGAAATCACACAACAGCACTGAAGAGGAAGGAGAGAGATACAAAGAAAATATGTAAGAAGAGAGAAGGGTAATAGGTTTAAAGGAAAGAAAACTGACAGGTTTAAATATAAATGTACTATGCAATGTTATTCCTGCTTGTTCTGTTACTTTGTTGGTCTTATTCTGATACATGTTTTTGTAGAAAAGGAATGCGTTGAACCTTGTCGATCCATTCAGTTTTAATAGTAAAAGTAATTTTCTCAGGTGGGCACTGAACAGTTGCAATTACAGTTTATTGTGCCGGAGAAATTCTTTTAAGACACTAATGGTGAGAGGCATAGGGTAAGGAATAACAGCACAGCATGTCTCCTAAGCTTGATACCAGCAGCTTTGTGGAAGACCCAGAGACACCAAACGGTATTTGTCTGTTGAAATCTCAGGGTGTTTTATTTCAAATGCGCTTTAGCAGAGGGTGATGAAAAATAATGAAAATATTCTAACTGTAGTCATGCAGCTACCGCTATTCTCGTTCACAAGATCCAGTTAAGCTCTAGCACATTTGTCGTCTGGGCTAGTGTATTGGGTTTGCGTGGCAAGGTTTTGGCAGTGGGAGAGCTATAGGGGTGGCTTCTGAGAGAAGCTGCTAGAAGCTTCCCCCATGTCCGACAGAGCCAATGCCATCTGGCTCCAAGACGGACAGACCCGCCGCTGGCCAAGGCCGAGCCCATCAGTGATGGTGGTAGTGCCTCTGGGGTAACAGATTTAAGAAGGGAAAAAACCCGTGCACAACTGCAGCCAGAGAGAGGAGTGAGAACATGTGAGAGAAACCCCTCCGCAGACAGAAAGGTCAGTGCAGAAGGAGGGGAGGAGGAGCGGGGGAGGAGGGGATGTCCCCGCAGCCCGCGGTGAGACGGCAGGCTGTCCCCCCCCAGCCCACAGAGGGGAGCGGGGGAGCAGATGCCCACCTGCAGCCCGGGGAGAGAGGAGCCCACGCCGGAGCAGGGGGATGTCCCCCCAGGATGGCCGTGACTCCATGGGAAAACCTGCGCTGGAGCAGTCTGTTCCTGAAGGACTGCAGCCCATGGGAAGGACCCACGCTGGAGCAGTTCGTGAAGGACTGTCTCCCGTGGGAAGGACCCCACGCTGGAGCATGGGACAAGTGAGCAGTTCTGCCCCTGAGGAGGAAGGAGCAGCAGAGACAACGTGTGATGAACTGACCCCAACCCCCATTCCCTGTCCCTCTGTGCCGCTCAAGGGGGGAGTAGGTAGAGAATCCGGGAGTAAAGCTGTGCCCAGGAAGAAGGGAGGGGTGGGGGGGAAGGTGTTTTAAGATTTGGTTTTATTTCTCATTACCCTAGTCTGGTTTGATTGGCAATAAATTAAGTAAATTTTCCCCAAGTTGAGTCTGTTTTGCCCGTGACAGTAATTGATGAGTGATCCCTCCCTGTCCTTGTCTCGACCCACAAGCGTTTCACTATATTTTCTCTCCCCTGTCCAGTGGAGGAGGGGAGTGATAGAACGGCTTTGGTGGGCACCTGGTGTCCAGCCAGGGTCAACCCACCACAGCTAGCAAAAAATATAAGAATTACCTTCTGTGAAAGACTAAAGCTTTCATAATCTAGTTTTCATTCCCATTCACTCCATGGCTGCTTTAAAAAAACCAACAATAATAAAAACAAATCAAAACACGTCATACCTAGTCATTCGGCTATTACTTGTAAAAGACCACTCTAGAAGTCCCTCTCTCTTGTTTGACAGAAAGACTGCTTAAACATCATATCATACATGACAGGTGAGTGCTACAGACAGGAAGCAGTAGCAAAAAATGAACTTTTTTTTTTTTTTTAAAAACAGTTTTGTTTTTTTTTTTTTTAGCCCACTGATGGCAATACATCTCTTCAGAAAGTTCTGGTGGGGTTTGGGTTTTTTTTTTTTTGTTTGTTTGGTTTTTTTGTGTGTGTGGGGGGGGTGTTTATTTATCAACTTATTTCAACAAGCAAAATAAACATTTGAAACTCCTGGCAGATGTTGAAGCAGCTCTTCATAAATTTCTGTGCATATTTAGAAGTGGACTTGTATTTTTTTAAACAATTTCTTTCCACACATCTGCTAAAAGGATACTAGAAACTAGCATCACAATATAAGTGAACAACATGGAAGACAGGATAATGTTTTGGTTTGGTTTGTTTTTTTGTTTTTGTTTTTGTTTTTTTTAAGTGAGGAGACCTGAACAAAGGGAGAGTTTAATACCTGCTATATAGGCAGTTCATAGGAGGTCACCTTATCTCTGCAATATTATTTGGCTTTGGTTTGGTTGAACTTTCCAAGCATCTTTATGATAAAGAAAATAATTTTGCCACAACTAAAAGCCACTGACCTGACAGCTCAGGGTCTCAGGACTTTTCTGGGTTGACTTAGCTTGAGCTGATTTTAGCCTTTAAAAAAATTAAAAAATAAAAAACCATTGTCTAAATTTGTTTCAGATTTCCTTTGGTTTATAGTGATAACGAGGAGTTATTCAGGGTGTACTGAGTTGTCTACATTTCTAGAATAAAATGAGGTATGGAAGAGAGCATGTGCACAGGACAGTACCAGAGGCGCAGGGGTTCTGACAGAAAGCACAGCTGTAATTCACAGGTCACTACAGGAGTGCAGCCTGTCGTTGTTCAGGTAAAACCAGTTTTAGAACAAAAAGTGAATGGTTGGGAACCAATGACAAAGGCGAGCATGTAAGCTGTGTTAAGAAAAATTAAAAAATAAACCCCAAAAGCCCATGGAGGAAAGAACCATCAGCATCTTTCTTCTCCCAGCAAAAAGAAGGAAAAATTCCCTGCGAGAGGACCACACGCCTCCCAGTGACAACCTCAGGATGCTGATGGCCCATCCTGAGCCCCTCTCCCTTTCTCTTTCAGGAAGGCTGAAGCTTCCAGTCTTTGGACCCAGGGGGGCTGAACACACCACCAGAGCAAAAGGGGATTCTAGGAAGGGTTTTATTTCCCCTGAAAAGCAATTTGACTGTACAAGTTAAAGCTGTACAAGTTAAAGCTTTTCTATGTTAATTTGAATTATGAATGTATACTATCATAACTAATAAATCAGACAATTATATTGTTAAACCATGAACTGGAGTAACAATGATTTCCTAGTTCCACTTACGACTGTGCTCCTCTTTTGCCCATATAAGATTTTGAGTATAACAAGCATGATGACTATATACATAAAAACAACAAACACCAGAATAAATAGAGCTCAGAACCATCTATTTAAAAGATGTGCATCATCCTAATTGACAGGAAATATTAGAAAATTAAAAGAAATGTGTGATCACCTACAGTTCTTAAATCACAAGTGTATTTACCCTGCCAAAACTTTGCAGAAATATTTTTGCTTGTTTCAGTTGCAACATGGAGCAGTTTTTATCTGTAAACAAAAAAAATGACATAAAACACTAGCAATATCATAAAGTCACTGCAGTATGTCCTAGAAGCATTGAATGTGTTTTCATCATCAAACCTTTTAAACCAGAAAGTGATTTGGGTTTTGTACAAATTATTTAACCAAATACAGTAAAACTGTGATGAATTTTCAAAGATATGAAATACTAATTTATAAAAGTGTACTTTAACAGCTAATTTTGTTTGAACACATATATTCCATCTATGCTTCAGAGAAAGAGAATCTTTGTCAGGACTTTTTCTTTCCTTTTTTTGTTAGACTTACTGAGTGATAGTTATGCAAAGAGACTACAGAGACAAGCTTTTGGGGCATACAAGTCCTTCTTTAGATCTAAAATAAAAGCAGTAAACTCAAGGTTGAGAATAATTATGTTAATTATTGAGCCAATTTGAAAGAAAATGATGGTTGTTACCAGCAGAGCAGAGGGTAATGTCAGTAAGCGAAGCAGTAATAAGTTCAGTAGGTCTGGTGGGACAGAGAGGTCAGGCAGAGGTGCCACCTGGAGAAAAAGACTAGATACCAGGAGGCCAGTATCTCAATGATTTTTAATGTCAAGTACAGCTGTGAATGTTAGTTATGAATATACTTATTTTTTGTAGTTATTCCTTAAGGATCAGGGCTGAAAGATCAGAAATGCAGTCTTCCTTTCTGACATACTGTTCTTCTGCTGGTAAGTGGACACATTTTACCTTCATAAATTATTTATAGAAGCTCACGCTAGTGGCTATCTGATTTTGTCCACACAGTCTCCATAGGGGCTTTTGGTGCGGTATAGGAAACTGCATTTCTGATAGCTTTGTTGTGAGAGACATCTAATGCTTGGAAATGTATGCTAGAAGTTTTGCATATTTTCAGCTGGCTCAGGCTGGTATCACTTGGTGTGCATTCACCTCTGAAGGTGAGCTTAAACAAGGTTAGTAAGTCACTTCAAGGCCAGGAGAAGGGCTCCCAGGAATAACTGAGATGCAACCTGTCACAAAACTTGCAATAGTTTCACGGTTTTCTGTAAAGGTTCCAGCACAGAGAGATGTATGGAGTTTTCTTGGTGTACAGCTACCTTGTCAAATCAAGCGATCTATTTGCCAATAGGAGGATCCTTGTTGCAGAGGGTAAGGTGGATGTCACAAGTACTTTCGGGGGGGGGTGTTAGAAAAAGAAAAAAAAAAGCACCTTTTAATAAACATTTGTCCCCACACCAAGGATTCTTGGTGCACTTCAAATAATTGCCAGTTTTGTTATGGTAAATATATCGGTCTTACATAAAGTAGGTGGTGTTCTTTCTGTTTTATGAGACACACAGATACCAGTTTAGAAACTTTCCAGAGACAGTTGAAGGTGGTACAGTTACTGAATTGATGTGCTTAAGATAATTGTTCTAAAATTATAATCACAAATCTATTTCAGAATCTGACGACTTGGTAAATGATTTTTAAAATAAAATAGATCAAAAAAACCCCCACACCCCACCCTGCCTTACGCTGTTTTAAAGATAGACAAAATGAAAAACATTTTGAACAGAGGAGACTTTCTCCTTGAAAAGTGCTAAAAAAAATCCTATGTTGACAGAGGTTTTCTTTTTTAAATCAGAAGATTGAAAGCTTACACTTTTTCATTAGCATCTCCAGCAAAAGCTTTGCCAGAAATTCTCCTAACAACCTTATCAGTAACATATATGCAATCATCATCACACTACACTTAATTGGGACAGATACAAGCATCATAGCTGTTTCCATGAGAGTTTCAAGCTAAATTACATTTTTGATTGAGTTACTTCAGTGGCAAATCTCCATTAGTCAGTTATATGTTACATGCTGTGTTATCACTTTCAGAAAAGCAAAAACTGCATTCAGTATTATTATAGCTCTCTATCAAACAGGTTTTTGTATGAATTCACTACATAGTTTCTATTTGAATCTTCCCCCACCACAAAAAAAAAAAACAACAACACAACCATCACACTATAACTCAGTAGTATCCACTATTTCAAGTATTACGGTAACTGTGACTCTTTTTAATAAATAGTTTGCTCAAGTATACTTCTCTAAATACTGCACAAATAAATACATATATATATTTTTAATCCTTACAACAGGGCTATCTATCTATGTTAGTTTAGAAGTAAGAATTCTGCTGAAATGGGAAGAAAGAAGATTGGATGACAAGTCCCCTTCCAAAAGAGCCAAATGTGTATATATGGAAAAAGTGTTAAAAAGCTGAACTTTATATTAAAGTAAGCAGTATCAGTACATTTACCATATAAATATACTCCTAAACCCATTCTTTGGTGAATGGTTACAGACTGAAAAAGATCCATATCAAGTTAATGAACTCTACTCTGCTGACTTACAGAAAAGAATATAAAATAGAAGAATCTACATATATTATTTCAAACTGCTTATTAGATAGACTTATCTATAATATATATATATTAGGCACAAATTACATTAAAATAACATTTACAGAATTGCAAAGAAAAAGTTTCACAAGTTAGAAAATGGAGGTGGGGGGGGGCTGGGGGAATCAAGGTTGCCTGCATAACCTCAGCTCACCCCTTCTGCTTAGACAGTATTTTATGATCTTTAGTTAAATCATCTTATGACACAGCAGATGTGGGAAGTCAATGCAGAAAACAACGCTAAGAAGCTAGGAGAAATGAAGCAAGGATAGACTGCTGACACTCACCCGTAAGCTGGCACAAGCATGATGCCATAGTACAGTCCTGAAGCAAGCAGAAAATACTGCTGCTTCATTAAATCCCAGACCTAGAAATCTGCAAGAGGAATTTGTGGCTTGTAATTCCTAAAGTACAATGTAATTAGGTTCAATCTAACCTGCTTAATGTCATATATGATTCATTGCCACAGCCTAGGTTGAATAAAAACCAAAACGCCCAGAATTGTGGTGATAGATCAGTGCCTAAAAGGTAGAGGGCTTAGAAACACAAAGCAGAGGCTTCAAAGAGTTGATAAATTATTTTTGAGGAGCATGGCCACCAATTTGCTGAGAGGGAAAGCTAATGGGACTGGGCAAAGGGGCTTTAAATTAGCAAGAAAGAATAAGGTGTTCAGCAAGGAGACAGGAAGAAACAGAAAGAAAAGCAGCTAGTACATAGGAAAATCAGCAAGAAAGATGTATCAATAGAAAGGAGAATAGAGGGCACCAAACTGGGATTTAGCAGGCAGGTAATTTAGGGTGTTACTAGAGAATGGCAAGGGAGATAAAAGCAAAACTGAGCGAAATGAAATAAAAAGAAGTACACACGAGGCCATACAATATCTCTGTTCCAGTGAATTGAGATGTTCAGTTTGGGAAAGTAACAAAAAAAACCCAGAAAATCTTACTGTGGGATAAAAATAAGTAATTGAAATGTCAGTGAAGGAAAGCATGGCCCATGAGACAGACAAAGAGGAGCGACTGCTACATGTGTACACTCTGGAAACATCCCCTACTCCAAGGTAGCCACGGAAGTAGGAAGGGAAATGATTTTTTAAAATCTCTGGGTGAAAATAAAAGTAGACAGAGAAAGAAAGGCAGTTTTCTATGAAGTTTACGAGCAAAACTTATATGAGATGAAGTCCTTTAGTAGACAACACATACTGAAATTAGTTGAAGAATCATTAAAAGCCATACTAATCTTAATAGAGAAATTATCTTAGAAATACACTGAGTAGAACCAATTATTCTCACATTCATTCACATGGTACAGGGAAAGTCAGGATCCTAGAAAGGAGATTCATAAAGCAAACTGTACTAAAGAAGGATCTAGTCAGAAGATGCAATAGGAAAACTCCAAGAAAAACACTTTTAGATGGTCTCTCCCTCCATTTACAGATAGCTCTCACCAGCAACCAGGACAATGTCAGCCTAGTCATGCTTTACAGCTAGAACTAAAAACTAAGATGCTTCTTTTTTTCTTTTTATTTTTAAATTATTTTTAAGCACCAGATTTACAAGAAAAAAGGAGGAAGTCTCCTTTCACTGGTATCATTCTTACCTCATGTTTGCTGAGGAGGTAGCTAGTGCCCGTCTTCCATGAGTGCCCTGTACTGAGGGTGAAGTTCATCAGAGAACCAACAGGAATCCTAAATCACCTTCTTCTGGGGGAGTTTCCCCTCTGTGAGACAGGTGAAACAGTGTTTCTGACTAAGTTAATAATGAATTTTAATCTGTAGAAGATAAAACTGCTTTAAAAAAAAAAAAGCTTTCCGAGGATCCAATATAGTGATTAAAAACCAAAAGTAAGAACAAAAGCCCTGAGCTGAGGGAATCTTTAGCTTTTTCTTGACTTGGAGGTGTAAGGAATTCAAACAAGGCAGTATCTCCAATTAACTCAATCACATCCCTTCCTGGGATTTGAATTTCCACTCTGATTCCCTACATAGGAAGTGTAGACACATAGCTCAGGTTTGGATTCCTTTCTGGAGACTAGATACCTGAAAATCATCCATTCTGCTGCTTACTTCTTAAATACCAAAATTCTGCAGTTTGCTAAGTCTATCCCAGCTGTGTCTTCAGCTGCAGGTGATTTCAATGGGACAGGCATGCATTCACTGAAAGTCTCAAGGTATTGCAGAAGCTTCAGAGGACAAGAACCAAAACCTAAAAATCTTTCTTAAAAGACATAGAATATGTAAATCCACCAAACTTCCCACTAAAGTTACTAGAATTAAGGGAGGCAGCATCTACATGAAATGTAACAAATAGAGTAGAATAGAATAGAATAGAACAGAACAGAATATTTCAGTTGGAAGGGACCTACAATGATCATCCAGTCCAACTGCTCGAGCAATTCAGGGCTGACCAAAAGTTAAAGCGTGTTATTAAGGGCATCGTCCAAATGCCTCTCAAACACTGACAGGCTTGGGGCATCGACCACCTCTCTAGGAAGCCTGTTCCAGTGTTTGACCACCCTCTCGGTAAAGAAATGCTTCCTCATGTCCAGTCTGAACCTCCCCTGGTGCAGCTTTGAACCATTCCCATGCGTCTTATCACTGGATGCCAGGGAGAAGAGATCAGTGCCTCCCTCTCCGCTTCCCCTCCTCAGGAAGCTGTAGAGAGCAAGGAGGTTGCCCCCCAGCCTCTTTCTCTCCAAACTAGATAAGCCCAATTGGGGCTGGGATGGATCTGATCCTCTGGATGCATTCAAGGACCTTCACATCCTTCTTATATTGTGGGGGCCAGAACTGCACACAGTATTCAAGATGAGGCTGCACCAATGCTGAATACAGCGGGATAATCCCTTCTTTTGACCGGCTGGTTATGCTGCGTTTGATGTCCCCCAGGATGGGGTTTGCCCTCTTGGCTGCCAGGGCACACACCGCTGACTCGTATTGAGCCTGCTGTCAGCCAGCACCCCCAGATCCCTTTCTGCAGGGCTGCTCGCCAGCCACTCCTGTCCTAATTTATACTGGTGCCCAGCGTTACTCCGTCCTAGGTGCGGAATCCAGCATTTCGACTTGTTAAATTTCATCCTATTTTTGATAGCCCAATGCTCCAATCTATCTAGATGCCTCTGCAAAACCTCCAGTCCTTCAAGAGAGTTAACAGCACCTCCCAGAGTGGTATCTTCAGCAAACTTGCTAATGGTGTACTCAACTCCTGCATTCCAATCACTGATAAATACATTGAACAAAACTGGCCCTAGAATTGCACCCTGAGGAACACTGCTGGAAACCAGTTGCCAGCCAGATGTAGCCCCATTCACTACAACCCTCTGAGCTCTGCCCTTCAGCCAGTTCTTCACCCAGTGCACCGTAAACCTGCTCATCCCATAGTTGGACAACTTGTCCAGAAGGATGCTGTGAGGGACAGTATCAAAAGCCTTAGTAAAATTCAGAAAAACTACATCCACTGCCTTCCCTTCAGCCACTAGGCAGGAACTGTTGCACAGCACCATCAGTAAGGAGCTGTTGGGGTGATCAGGATGGAAGCACAACTACAACACACATTGCTGAGAAACGGCAAGTGATTTGATGACATTTTTTGATGTCTTTTAATGTGTTCCTCAGCCAACAAATTCTTTATCTTATATATAACTACAGAGATTTCATGAAGACCATCTTATGAAAAACACATTCTAAGAAAAAGAAGAATCTTTAAATAGAGAGCGGTTGTATCAAAAATACCCCCAATATCACATCAAAACACTGCTGACATAGATCAGCAGATCAAATAACATCTACTGGCACAGCAAACTGAACGCCTGCTTCCAAACCAGAAAGGCGCTTTGACCAATGCAATACAGTGATTGTAAGTTTACCATACGTTTCCAGGAAGATTTTTATTTCAAGAGAAAGCATTGCAAAAAAAGAGGGGGATAAGCATATCGGAGACTATTTTTGGAAGCACATGTTGTCTTAAAGGCTAAATTTTTACATTGCCTCTATAAGATATCAGTGTTAATCAGCTTAAAAAAACAAGTGTTTGATATTTCCAAGTTCTAACAAGTATGTGTCATTGCAACATTTTCATGTTTGAATAAAGAGATATCCAGAAAGAAGGGTCTTTTCATGGAAATAAGAAGGGAATTTTGGTTTTCTTTCCCTCTCACTGGCTAAATTTTTGAAGATTTACTTAGTTTAGAAGCCAAGGGTCACATATACTGAATCCACAACATATTTTTAATGATGCTTTAACATAGAGGTAGGCAATTGCTTTTTCATATCCTTAAATGGTATAAGCAGATCCATTTCACAGAATTTATGGTTCAAATATGTTCTGGAGTAGAAAGAAATTCTTCAGATTGCTTTATACCATACTGCCACCTGCAAGATCTGTAAGTGAAATTCTAGTTACATAGGCCCACAAATACCTCCTGATCTCATAAAATCTGCCCTTCTTCTGCCCTTCTTGCCCAAGGCAAGATTCTCTTGAAGGATCAAATTTTTATTTTGTTTTGTTCTCAAATCTACACAACTTCTTCATATAGCTAGAATACTTTCCATCTACAAGCATTTCCCAACAGAAATTCTTCTTTCTTCCTCGGAAAATACATATTTATTGCAGGCTATGAAGCCTTTCTAAAAACATCTTGCAGTCTGAGGTTTCCTTGGCCCTGTTTGCATTGTGCTCACTTTTCTCTTCTCTGCAATCAGACACAATCTTCATTTTCAAGTTAATACAGCATCAATTAATAGTTTTGAATTGTATCTCATTTTTGTGACAGAATTCCCCTTTAAAATGCCCCTGCACAGTGACCTGGTCATAGCAGTATGTGAACTCAGGAAAGGCTATGCCCTCTTGCAGTTCTCCCTTATCGTGACCTCCTTAATTGCATGTATTAGGAGACACCAGTGAGTCAACAGCCATCAATCTCTTTATTCCGTTCAACTTTCAAGGCCTTATTTCAGAGTGGGCAAGACACCAGTTCAGAGTTCATTTTTACTCCCAGATCAATGACACTTAAACATATTAAATATTTTCAAAAACACACAGCAGTCTGACATCCCATCAAACTGACCATGAAAAATATTATTGTGTGTTACCTCTTGTATGTAATGTCTGTGTAGAACAACTGACAGACTATAGATATTTTTGATATATGAACCTCAGCAAACTGAGCCCATTAATAAAAGAAGATCAATAAAGTTCTCACTGTTTGGGGGTGACACTCTGATAATGTTTCTGATAAAATAAGAAAAAGAAAAATAGATGAGCTGCAGGTTCTTCCACTGGATACATGGCTCTATCTCAACTAGCATTTTGACCAAAATCCAAGCACTGGCAGACTGCATTTCATCTGTTCCTGCTCTCCTATCAGTTCTCCTTATTGCTGTCTATTTCCTTGCATATTTATTAGGCTGAGTTTTCTCAAGAACAGACTGTAGTAGAGCAGAATATTTACCAAGCGTACTGTTTTTAAAATCCCTCCTACGTGGAGAACCACACACCAGAAGACTAAAAACTGGTGAAAATTACCTTACACAAATCAGTCTAAGGTTTAGCTAACTGTTCTGGAGCAGCAATGCTGCCAGAAGTTCAGCAACTTACCTGGCTATCTCTTTTTTTTTTTTTTTAGGGAAGGGAGGTGCTGCATCTATAGAGAGATTCACTAATTATTTCTTCTTATCAGGCCTGAAGTTCTGTTACTTAGTACATCATGTCTTCCTGAAATTTTTTATGTAACTGCTGAATTCATACTGTTCCTTGAGTTGCAAAATCGAGAAGAAAAAAAAAAAGAAAAACTCATAGGAATTTCTGTTTTGTTTTGGTGGATTTTTTTTGCACAGGGCTTGCCTGTTTAAATTGGGATGTATTTCCTGGCTTGTGGAGCTCCAGTATTGACGTGTGCCTTTATAAAAATGGTAGTGTCTCAGTTTCCAGATCCCCACACTGTGAGTATTATGTCATATATGTTTTCTTAAGCTACTAATAACCTATCACCATTTCTTATATACAAAAATATACTGAAAGCATGTGTAAACATTGAACTCAATGAGACTTTCTTGCTATGTATTGTTTCAGCAAGATCTCTTATCTAATCTGTTGCACTTCCTTGATCTGGACTGAGGACATGACTAGTTACAGCGAAGAATATTTTGGTTTACACTGCCTTTTTTTATTAGGAAAATGTACAAGAAACAAGTATTCTAACCTTTTCAGTAACTTTTATTTCATTTTTTTGAGTCTTTCTACTCCTTTTTGACCATGGCACTATTAATCTAAAGGCTAAGTATACTTGTTAGCATTAATCAAAGTCCAAAGTCCAAATTTATGCTTGATAAATGGATAGTAATAAGAATTATTTGGTGCCTACCACAGACTCTAACAGAAGCTGTCAACTATAAAAACACGTGTTACCATAAAGAGCCCAACCCTTATTCTGTAGCTTCTATAAACTCCAGCTGCAGCACAGACTCAAGGAACGCAATGAAATCCTAAAAACACCGAAAACCTTATGGAAGCTCCCCTTACAAGTTATGCTCAGAGTCACAGTAAGGACACGATTATTTCAGTGTCCCTTTTGAAGAAAAATTCTCATTAATTTTGCCAGGACTTCAGTCCTGGTATCCCATTTGTTACTAGTGAAGGGGAGCATAATTGTTTCAAAAAAAGACATGTACCATAAGACACCATGTCCGATTCTAATGATTTCACTGCAGCTTGCCAGCAAAATAATCTCAGATTCAATGGTAAAGAAATAATTGCTAGAAAAGCCAAATTCATGACCAAGATGAAGGTGAGCTTACTGGTGACTCTAGCCCTCCAAAATACTGTGCTTATCTTCTGGAGTAAAGGCATTTAGTTTGCAAGTAAAAGAAGAGGAGACCTTGGCTGTTTTGATAAATTTCATTCATGGATACTTGAACTCTTTAGTAACATTTATGTTTTTAAAGAGCATCATTTCAAGGATGTCAACAATAAAAGCTTTAAAAATTAGGAAAAAATCTTAGAATCCTGGAATGCTGCAGATCCTGAAATACTAGTTTTTAAATAACATCCCTTTGCAGCAAAACCTTGGAGTCTAAAGCAGTCCTACTAGGCTTTTTGTGGTTTTGATGGTGCCCAGGCTGCAAAGAGAAATTTTAAAGCCAAGCAGTAGAAAACAAAGATATAAGCTTTTTCTACTCACATACTTCACATGTTGGCCTTTATTTTCAAGCCTAGAGCTTTTATTTAACCCTAAATCTTATAGTAGATTTTTAACATATCTGGCTGTGTGCCTTAAGAAATTCCTTTGGATGAACAATGTAAGTTACAGCTTAGCAATATTGGAGTAAAAGTCATAGACGATGTATTATAGTAACACCGAGTCGACATAAGAAGAGCAAAAAATACCAGCTCTTACAAGATTCAAAGCAAAGAGATGAGCCATGAGCTTTCCATAAGCAAAACTCAAAACCCAATTTTAATCTTGCAGAGCCAAGATTAATTTCTCTAATACAGAGTTGAATAACTTCATATTAATAATAGCCACAATTCTTTGCCTTACAGAGCTTAATATGTAACTATAAATAATATGCAGTTGGTTGATGCTTGTTAAGAAAAAGTTATATTAGTAGTAGTAAGAAAATTACTTTCTTCTGGGACATAACCTTTGTTCCTCCTGCTATTTCTACCTGCAGATTTAGTTTCAATCTCTTCTTCTAGGAAACCAGAAAAATTTGGATTTTTGATCTCAGATTAGCAGAATTTAGCTCAATATATATGGGGTTTTGCATATATTTTCAATCTTTCAAGGAAAGCCATGAAACCAACTCTTTAGAAGGGTTGGTCTTAGAGACAACTGTAAAGAAAAACTGTCCTGCACTTCACATTGCTTGGATACCATCAGCTTTCACCTCTCTTCTCTCTTCCAAGTATGTGTTGGGAGTAGCATGGTATATTACTCACTAAATTATTTCATGACATAATAATAGTAATTTAATTATTTTTTTTAATCTAGTGATAAAAATGCTCCTTTTAAATTCTTACTTTTCCCCAAAATATTTCAAAAACTAAATATTTTATTTCAATTTCCTCTGCAGGAAAATTTCATAAGCAGCTGTTGGGTGAGCTTTTTGGCACAAAACAATTATTATAGTCTTTTTTAAGATATAGTTCACTCGTGTATTGAGTCCACCGCAAATTAATTTATCCTTAGAGACTTTGAGTCTCTATGTTTTATAAATAGGAAATGGGCAGTAAAGTGCCTCGATGCAACAATTTAGAACAAGTGCAGACTGAGTCAAATCCTTCTCTATCCCAGAGTGGAGAGCTAGCAACTCTTCCTCCTTATATTTTCCTATGTGCACTCTCTGTGAAGATAGCAGAGGAGCACGGAGATCTTATCTCACCCGGTAAAACCACAGTATTTTTGCCCAAAGGCAGATTTCAGACATGCTTTCTATCTATCTACCTGTAAAACTACTTCACAGGCTCAAATTCCATTTTCAGGTGGGCCAAGGGACCTGTGACCCTAAAAATATTAACATAGGTTGAAAAGCATTTCGGTGCTAATGAGCAAGTCACACACAAACTCAATTCATGGTGAATATAGATGTTTGCAAAAGTGATAACAAAGGGGCTGTTGTAATTCAGCTGTTCATCCCTGCCCCACGGTTCTGCTATTGACCTCTGAGATGAAACTCAGTGACTGACCATGGTCCTATTAAGATTTCATACAAAACAAACAGGCTCAGACAAGTGATTTTTTTGCATCACCTGACTACTATCGCATCGCTCTGGACATGGCTTGGCTATACTGCAGTAACTGAAGTAGAAGAACTGTGGATCTCTAGCGGAGAAAGTTTTATTATAATTGTGTAATAGGTGGCAACGTGGACCACGGGATAGATGACTCTCTTATCTCTTAACAAAAGATTTGCGTCTCAACCACAACCATGAGCAATGTATTTCGAGTTATTTGTTAGAAGTGTGAAAAATGACAGTAACTGACTAATTAAAATAAGAAGTACAACCCTGAAAGTGCTCCAATAGTTGCCATTAACATATATCCAGCATACAATTGCAGGTAGCCACAGCGGACATGTGTGGCCAGTAGAGTGAGCATATAAAGACGTAGCCATGTGTAGAAAAATGAAAACATTTCTCACCTCTGCACAGGCATTGGAGTGGAAGCACCTTTGTGAGTCAAGCGTAAACTATGCCTCTGGTCAAGGGGTACAGTACAGAAAACCTCCCCAAATAGGACTATTAGTGTCGTGTTGCTCAGTTCTTCTCCCGACAGAGGACAAAGTAACATGAGGTGATAACAGCTTGTATTGTTTATCTACCTGTTGTCAAGTTTGGTTTCATTTCATAACAAACGTGTTCATAAATCACATTATCACAATGTACCAATACAATGTATTACTACAAAGGTATTATCTCAGTGATATGACTTAAAGTGCTTAAGTAGATAATAGTTTCTTCATGACAGAGCCTGACCTACACTAATGTGGAGGTTATCTCCATGAACTATAGCATACCAAATCCTGTCGTTAACTGCAATAATTACAAGCCACAGATCAAGCCACACTCTGAAAGGAACTGCAAACACCTTTACAGTCACTTACGGTTCAGTCAAAGGATGGAGAAACAGTAACTACCAGATGAAAACATGTGGAACAGCTATGTCAGTCTCTATGTCGCAAAGTTCAAATCACACAGAACGATTAATGTTTTACCAAAAATTGCTTTAAATTCTGTCACTAAAGATTTGTTTTTTCGCAGGCTTAGCTGCATAAGAAATGACTGGTTTCAGGATGTTCCTTGAGTTGCATGGACCTGCAACCCACCTTTAAATATTCAGCATAGGTGTATCAATAGAGGTTCATAAAACTCAGGCCTAAAATAGCAATGCTGATAAAACTTAAAAAATATAATAATTTTTTTAAATCATGTTTACCATTTCAAACAAAGTCTGTGAAGGCATATATTTGTTCTTTATACATAATTTAGGAGGCTGAAGCACCAGGAGAAAGAAATACTTTTGAAATCAGAAAAATCACCTTGGGGGAAAAAAAAAAAAAAAAAAAAGATGGGGACAATTGACCGTAAGAGGAATGTCTCTAACTTCTGCAGCAGTGAAGTTTCTAGACAGGACTGAATAATATTCAGAGGATCTTTGATCTATTTATGAAAAGGTCGGGGTGATATTGCTGTCTGAACAGAATAGAGAGCTTGATGACCCCTTGCAGTTCTGTGCAGCTGGTGTTAAAATAAACCAACATAAAAAACGTTATAGAGATTACTCTTTTAAAAGTACCACAAGCAAAATATCACGTAAAGCAAATTGTTAATGAGTTTACACAATAAAATATCGTGCAGAGATGTAGTTTAAGTACTGTATAATTCACGATGAGCTGGCACTTTCATTATGAAATCTCTGTGCTCAGCTTTAGAACAAAAACCTTCAGCACATTTTGTGTCAGACATGCAAAACTTTTCTTTTTTTCCCCTCCACTGCTTGAAACAGTGGCCTTCACTCTTTTGGGGATATACAGGTACCGTATTTTCCACAGTTTGGTTTACTTTATGTTCACATCATCAAACAACTGTCCTTCAGATAAAATTTTGTCACTGGTTATGTAGTTCATGAAGAAGTATCTTCATCTGCTAGGAAACACCAAATTCATGCACCTGATAATCCAGTAAGGATGCTTGATGAGGCTGCCATGTTGATACCTCTCTTTACACTGACTAAATTATTTCAGTGTTCTACGTAATAGTTGCAAGCAGCAGGTTCCTTCAAAACTAGTTGAAAGAAATGTTAATTTATTTAGTTGGGTCTTTTCACAGTGCATTACTCACGGGTGTTTTAGAGGGTGTGATGCTTAAAAGTATAAGTATCTGTATGTATGTATCAAGTGCTGACTAATCTTTAACACATTTTCAGCCCAAAGTTTATGCCAACAGTTAACTGGGATCATAATCATGTGCTCAAACACATCTTCATAAATATATTACATTTGTCAGCAGAACCTAAGGAAGTAATAAAGTACCTAAAAGTGGTCATGTTCCCTTTCATTTGCTCCTACATACTATCTACTATTGAATTTTCTGCTATGTGTTTCCTTCTCTCCTGCTTCTCAGTCTCCAGAAAAAAAATAAGGAAAACCTAGTTTCTGGACTGCAAATTCCTTTCTTTTTTGAACTTCTCCAATTTGTCCGTGAGCCACATGAGTTCTCAATTGGATGCTAAATATCAGCCTACATACAGAGAACTCTTCACATTGAATAAAAGGTTGCTTAAAGCCAGCAAGGCTTGGTTCAGATACATTCGCATACCTTTCAGTATAACAAAGGTTCAGCCTATTTAAGCGAAAAGTGGACTTTTTTGGATGGCTAAAAATGGTGATCAGCATCGCAGCATTAGTCACCGACGCCTAGCCTGAAAAGTGCAATTCTTGTTCCTTCAGAGAATTCGCAGCTTGTTGTGAATGAAAGTCTAAGTCTCGTTGAAGAGTGGTCTTGGTTTTTAGGTATTTTTGAAAATAGTGCTCACAATAGTCACATTATTCTTCAGAAAAGTTCCTACTTGAGTTGTCTCATATTTGGGTCCTCCAGCCTCCATTCGGTAATATTTTAAAGCAAATATGTATTGAAGAAAAGGTTCACTACATCATTTCCTTGGAAACATAATTCCTAATGAATCCTTTCATATAATCATGCATATCTTTATAAATATATTCTGAGCAATAAACCATGATTGAAATTAAGTAAAATACACTCTTAAGGTTGATTTAATCTCTTTTACCAAATAACCATTAAAATAAAAATTCTCTCACAGGATGCTCAAGTCAAAATGAGGAACATGATAATAAACATTGGGTAATAAAAATAAATTAAAAATCAAAGCTTTAATGATATATTTTCCTATCAAAATGAAAGTGGCAAATTGAAAACAATGATGATGCTCATCCACAGTCACAGTTCCAACAGAACATCTCAGAATTTGATTTACAATTAGTGGCATCTCGAAAGTGAGCCATCATTTTACATGTAAAACCACTACGACTCAATCCATCAAGCATTAAAATCTTGATGTTGATTAATGGCATTCTCTCACACTGTTCCTTTCAATGAGGTTTCACAGAAACCAAAGCAATATTATTCAGTATAAAACTAGCATGTTATAGGGTAACACACCTCCTCCATAGCCAGTTCAGTCGCTACCACTGTGTTCATAAGCAGCAGGGTTTTGGTGGTTTGAGAAATTTTAGTATCTTCACCAAGATATGAGTATAGGACATACACTTCAGTGGCTTTCAATGTTATATTGGCACAGGCTTCAAGCACCTGGAGCAAGTGGGCTGAATGCAAACACTGACTGCAGAAGCAGATTTCCCTCCGCGATGCTCTTGCCTAACAAGCTGCAGCAACCAAGCGGTACTACTCAGTTTTCCTATGGAAGCATCGTTAGCCAAAAAAGGTTCAGGGACTACTAAGATCCATTGGAGTTTGTATCCCTTGTGCAAGATGAAGGTGTAAGGCCTGGCTAGTCTAAGCAATTTCCCTCGAAGCATTTCAGCTTTATTCCTACTGCTCAGTTTGTCTTAGGTTCTAGAGCTATGAGGTTTCGTATCCCCTCCAGACTGCTATTACAATGGCTGATACTAATCCTGCAATATTTTTTATTCACACTGGTGTTCGGTCCCACTTGCTGTAAGTATCATCCCCTTTTTATGGACAGACTAAAAGGAATGGAAGAGCCCAATTTACTTTTCCTTCCTCTTTCACTTAATCTATAGCAGAGCCTTCATCTGGATTTGGAGAACAGCAAGGAGAAACTAGAAAGTAGAGAGAACAGAATATGGATATCCTGAAAATTGTACTTGTTACATCAGTTCAGACTAATTAATGGAGTTTCCTTTAATTTGCAGAAAGATAGTTAACACTAAACACCGTTTTTGACTGCTGTTTCTTTTTAAAGTGGATATGACTGAGAAAATTTGCAGGTTGTCCATTTCAAAGAAAATCCAGTGTAGTTAATAAACTTCTGACTTGTGTGGTGACTGAGACTGAAAACTTTCTTCTGTTAATATCTTCGGGAACCTTCAGTGCGTAAGGGCAGCTAGGCACAGACACTCCCATTTAAATAGTAAAGATTAGAAAAAAAAAAAGAGAGAGAAAAAGGCATTTAGAAACACCACCATAGTTGCAGGCTATTTCATATCTTTATTCTTTAACGCTTAACAACATCTAGGTGCAAGTCTCTCCTTAGAAATACAGTTATTTATATTGGACAAAATGCATTATTTTTGCCATATGCAATATTATGTAAAAATAAGCTTGAAATGGAAAATTTAGATGCAAGACTTTTTTTTAATAAAATTTTTTAAATGCATTTAATGATAGGTAAAAATGCCATTCCATCCTAAGTATTATTTACTCATTTGAAGTAGCCTTCCCAGACTATAAAAAATAATTAAAGTATAAAACCAAATTAGTAAATATTAGCCAAGCTCTTACACGGTCTGACAAATTGATTTTGTGCATTATATTGTGACTGGATCGATTAGTATAAAATAAACAATGAAACAGTCTATTAATGGCTCTGTAAAGAAGCTCTGATTTTTTTGTTGGGTTTTGGGGGTTTTTTTGAGCCTGTTCCTATTCCTCAAGGAGTTTGGACATTGACTTCAGTGGACAGATGATGAGATCTTTAGTGCTTTGAAAATGGCTCTTGTAAAAATTTTTTCAAAAGAATGATCCAGTTTTTAAAATGGTAATATGGAATAGCTGTGACTAAACAAGCAAGAAAACATCTTCAGAGTTTAAATCAGCTACACCCTTTTGTTTGAAGTGACAAGGCCTATCATTAAACAGAAAAATTTTGCTTCTCCAGCACAATAGACACACCAGCAATATGTTCTTACATTTTCTTTCTTGCTGTTATTACCTTTTCACATATAATTGGTTTCACACATTTTTGAGGAGTCTAAGCTGAAAGCCATTTGTTTTCTCCATACCACGCCCAACCCTGCACCATCACAAAAACTTTTAGAGAAATTCCAATACTTTAAGCATCCATCTTATGAATATATTCCACATCCCCAACTACTACCACGCTGCCTTACCTCTGTAGCAATTTTTCCTTTCAATATCACGCTTCCTAACATAAACCTTCCTTTACGCTGTTTCAGAACACAAGACCAGCCTCCAGCATTGTCATATATTGTTTCCCTCCTTTAATTTAACCACTATTTCTTAATCTTTTTAAAAGAAACAAAACCAAAACCAACCATTAATTGTTGAAAGAAAATATTTGCAATATGCACACATAAATTACACAGAGAGCACATTAGTCTTTGGCCTAATTCCTTTCAGAAAACAAGAAACTTCACAGTAAGAGTGGTGGAGAGAGAGAAGGGATAAGAGGAAAAGCAGAGGAGGAATCAAAGAGAAAAAGAGTCTTTATTTTTTATTTCTACTAATCCATAAAGTGTAGTACAATAATTCAATAAGGGGGAGGGGATATTGGAAAGTAGTTTCAGAAATTAGATAAAAATGGAAATAAAACATAGGAAACTAAAAATCCTCCAAACAGAACAAATATGCAATCAGAGCTGCACGTGAGGAGAGATGATCCCCTGGAAGACCATGGCAGTAGTAGGGGGGATGGTACAACACAAGGCAGCGTGTTCACCTGAGTAAGGAACCAAAACGCTCTGAGGAGGTGTTGGTCATGGCCTCAAACCCAAGTGGGAATGCTCCAACAGTATCTAATACTAAACTTTCCCTTTATTCGTAGCATGTATGGATGTATGATTAGGGTTAAAGCCATAAATAGAATAATATCTAATATAGGCAGTAACAACTACATGCAGTATCAGGTATCGCGCATATTTAGACTATACATAATGTATGTGGTCAAAAATTTCTAATGTTCATAATATAGCATATACTCATTACTTACATATATTATTAATGTATATACAGTCCTCAGGTGATCAGTTGACATCAGATTTTTAATGCTTGCCTGGTGCCTTATTTGGAGTCTAATTAAACAGAAAAAATCTTCAGTGTAATTTAGTAAACTTCAGATGGGGATAGTACTACTATTTGGTATTTAATAATAGATGGACATGCCAAGTGCTCCACCTGAAGGGGGAGGACACAAACACTACTAAAGACTCTGGCCAATATAGCTGGGAGAGACACGGAGCAGGTAAGCAAGTCTGGGACCAGAGACAGCTACGTTCCTGCAATTCCTCATCCCTGCAACCAACATGACTCTCCTCCACTCAAAATACAATAACCGAATGAATTTTGGTACCCCCTAAATGCCTAAATATATGTCTCCACATGCGTATAGAAACTCATTACTCCGGGCTGTGGATGGAGGATGATGCTGTTGCACTGTGAGTCCCAGACTAAGCCAGATACCTGCCAGTCACCAAACAAGGGAGAAATGAGACTCTGTCATCAAGAAAGAAGGACCCCCGTTCATTCTCACTCACTATCGATAGAAACAAGAGTGAGACAGCTGGATAGCCCCCAGCAGAGCAGAAAGAAGAAAGAGATGTGGCAAAACCACATGAGATAAGAAAGAAAAGCCAAGGCTCTCAAGGATATGACAGAGCCTGCAATTGGACAGCAATTACGAGCCTTAAAAGAAAAATAATCTGAATTATAGCAATAGGAGGGCACAGAAGAAATCAGAGGGAAGGTCCTGGCCAAAGAACATCAAGACAAGACACAAGTATCCAGATCCCACTGCAGAAATGCATACAATTTAGTCAGTCTTGCTTAACTGTATTTTATTTATTGACTTGCTTATTCAATAAGTTATCTGTCAGTGTTTAAGAGGAATTTGGACAATGCCCTTAATAACATGCTTTAACTTTTGGTCAGCCCTGAATTGCTCAAGCAGTGGGAGTCAATGATCATTGTAGGTTCCTTCCAACTGAAATAGTCTAGTCCATCTTAAAATCTTAAACTTTGATAAGAAAGTCACACTACCAGTGACTAACTACACTGTGTATCTCTTCATTTCCATTTTAGTGTCTGATGATATGCTAAAATAGTTTTTTTGCCTTTGTGAGGATGATTCCCCTAACATCTTCCTTTATAGAAAAGGGTAAATGAACCTAAAGTTAGCTGTAGTGGGGGGCAAACAGTGGTGGTGCTCCCCTGGTGTGCAGCTCCCCCAGCCACCACTCTTACGTAACGTTGGTTAGAAAATTCTCCTGCAGGAGCAAGTGGAAAATCACCTCTGTCATGTCCTCTAGCTGCCATATGGAACACCAGCTTGAAGAGATAAGGGTTGCTATTGGAATAGCCTCACTAGAGGACAAAATCAGGATACGAGCAACGGAGAAGACATAGAATTGAATTCCCTGCCTGCAAAAGGTGTAAATCTCAGGATTTTCACTTGCAGGTCGATATCCCAACATATGCAAGTGCTTAGTGAATGATTATCCCAGAAGTCCAAATTCATAGCAGGGGTTATTATCTCAGCAACAGCATCCTATTCATGTGGTAACATGGTTTCTGAGAACCTCAGAGAAGCCTTATGGTTTCTAAGAGCACTCATTTGTATAGAGATACTCTAAAATTACATGGAAAACAGAGCAAAGAAAGGGTTGTCAAATGCCTCCAAAATGCAGATGAGACCAAAAAATCCCCAAGCAGCAGCAGGTGCTTTTACATATAAGCATTACAAAAAAAAAAAAAAAAAAAAAATCTGAATTACTACAGTCAGTATAGCTGATGAGAGAAAAATATGGCATTGATGTGAAGCATTATGACTTTAAATTTGTGAAACTAGCACTCCTTCCCCACCCACACATCCCTCTAAGTCAAAAAAATATTCTCTAAATTGTATACTGATGACATCGGGAACCAAAGCCACCTAATCATCCTTATGTTTCCCTGTCATGAGATGAAAAAGTTCCTACATGAGGAACCTATATACAGCCATATACACAGGATATCGATCAAAAACTTCAATAAAGTAGAAAATTAAAAATAAATTAAATCCCATTTTTAAATCACAAAATTAGTGTTTCTGCTTTTCTACCCATTTCTCAATGTGCAGTTCCATTTAATCTCTTTTCCTCTCTAGCATCTCTTTTGTTTCATTCCCCTTGATAGCTGCTTAATTTCACTGAAAATAAACATTTTTCCCTTCTTAAAAAAAAAAGGCAAGCAACCATTAAACCTCATCATTCTTTTCCCTGTATCAACTGTTGTGCCACCACAATTACTTCCTCTTATACTTTTCCTTTACAAGTAATAGTCCAAATTTGATGAGCTTGTGGAAAACATTACCTCTCATAACAGCATGTATGAGTTCATTACTTATCTTTCCCAGTTATATTATCCCATCACAAGAAACACAGTGACTTTTGAACTTCAAAACTTTTTCAGCCCTACAGGAGCTGATGAGCAGGGGATTTTTGCTTTGTCTTTCTTTGCACTGAATCAGAATGGATTTAGCATCAGCTTGACCTGGAGATTGAACTGAACCATTAGGTAAAATTGAATATTTTTAAAAAATATGTAAAGGTGATATATAATGTAATGGACTCCCTCAAACACTCTTCCACACAACTCTGCAGATGTTAAGGAGGTTATTTTGCCTCAGACTTATGTTCTGTTTGTTCTTTATGAAAGCTTGCAGATAAATTCATACAAATTCTAGGGACATTTTTTTTTTTTAAAACAAAACTGTTTGTAGCATTGCCAATGATAGCTCAGCATACTTAAGAAAAAAAGGCTCATTTTCTTTCTTTGTGAAATCTATTGATTTCCAAGAATTATTCTTTACCTCAATTAATATCTATAAAAGTATACCTTCACCATAAATATGTATGTACTTTTATAGATTTCTGAAATAGAGCTTTAAAATATTACTAAGAAAAAGCAAAAAGTATGTTGTATTCTGTATAAGATACCAATTTACCTGTCTGACCTTTGATTAAGTATTTCATTAGTCTCTCACACCTAGCAGGAAGCGTTCTTTGGATATAACATGTATGATTTATTTCAGGACAAGAAATCCAAGTTAAAACAATTTTCACATCTCCTAATGACTTGGCATAGTGGAGAATCTTCCATGGATCACCTGATGGTAGACACAGTTCTCTGATTATTCAGTGGTGGGATTTTAGTTGTTATTCACTGGAGGTTTTTTATTGATTTATTTATTTTTAAATTGTGCTGCTAGCTGTGATAGGGTGATGTACTTTTCCAAGTTCTTAATCAATATGTGTTTTGGAAAAGGTGGGGAGGGGTGGCTTATGCAACTTCTTTTCCCACCTAAGTCACTAACTCCAATTTTGGATGTCTTCAATGACTTCTTGGAGTTGAGTGAGAGGAAACCACAACACATTTGCTGCTGTGTTCAGTCCTTCCTCAGTTTTGTTTTCAGGGAACATGTGGGATTCTTCAAGCAGTATTTCTTCTGTCTATACTCAGAACAGCAGCCTTGCAAAATATCTCTGCATATTTTAGAATAAGGGTAAGACTACATTAATTCTATTAAACACTATTGCCATAATTCTGGGTTTAAATTTTTAAGTTTCCTTTCTACCCAGCTTCTTTATTACACTTCATTACAACACCTTCTGTCTTGTTTACTTTGGTTTCTGATGTCTTCTTCATAAAGTCTTTACAACACATCCTTCGACAGAAGTCTTTTGAAAGCTTTCCTGCCTGAGAAATTGCTTTTTCTTTCCCAGATTTCTTTTCTGGGTGCTGCTTTGATGAACAGTCAGCCTACCTTCAAGCAAACAAATTATGTTCAGGTTCTTCCAAGCAAGTACCATCTTACCTGTTGCGGTACGTGTCACATACTGTGGGAAGGCTAACTTTCTCCAGATTTAGGCTGAGCATTGTAGTCTGAAATAAGTAATGCAGCATGAAGAAAGACTATAATTTCCACGCTCTAAAGAATAACATACTGCTTTTTAGAAGACTATTAATTTATCCAGCCATCAGCAGTTGTCCTAAACATATAGGAAGATAGACAAGGAAGATTGTTTACTTAGTTTCATTATATTAGTCTACTTAAAGTTATTAATCCTTCCCTAAAGAAGGGCTTCTGTCAGGGTCTGCTCCTTGGTAACAGTTCACACAGTCTTCTTAAACAAAGAGGGCTAGAAAACGCTTCTTGTGTGAATCAAACATCACCAACCTAAACTGCCAGTTCTTCAGAAAATCTGTACAAAGTTTGTTTCTGTTCAAATTTTATCAATGAAACTGAAACATAAGGGACTAGACTACCTGTTTCTGGTTATGAGGACACATCATTTTAACTAAAGTCTCTTGCTTTTAGTTAAATTATTTTCACCTGTGATTGTCTTCTTCAAAGCCAATTGGGTTTTCTGGGAGGCATGAAGAGTTTTTTCCCTCTGAAGTAGCTTATAGGTAACTAAAATAAGGGACAGTTCCTTTGGCTTGAAAAAGAGATCATTAGCTCCCCATGTCCTGATATGTCAGAATAAACTGTGCAATTAATGCATTTTTTGAGCTAGAGAAGCTACCCAGATAGAGTATTAAAGTCCTTCTACTGGAGTTTGAGACTTGCATCCCATTTCCCATCTCCTCCTCTCAGTGAAGAACAACTTGGCTCTACGCCTTAGTGTATCTGAGATTCCCCCTTCCACCGGGATCTCTTTTTTTCCCCACGTCTCCTCACATGAAAAGTTAGGCAAATACACCAATACAAGCAAAAATATCTGGAAAAAACAATCCTAAAATAATGTTTGCAAAAAAGACAAGTAAATTCTGTATAACAAAGCAAGTCTATTGTACTTACCAGATGCTAAATAACTGGAGATACCTACAAAATAGCCACCTTCCAGGTTACATTTTTCTGTACCCTATAGGAAATTGCTTAACTGAGGGTGGTATTTTTTACAAAGCTTACTGCCATTTTTAATGGCAGCCACTTTTTCACATCTATTTGCATGTTCTAAATCAAACCAAGAGCTGAAGGTGTATGCAAGAGATCTTTCTCCAGCTGTTTGAAATTACTACTCTGAGCTAAAAATCAATGTTCTATCAACAACCTGGCTTTTTAAAAGTAATTTTAAAATATAATTTCAGCTGTTAATTTCAGGCTGCCCTAATATTATTTCTCTGTGCCCTCTTCTTTCCTTAAATCTGCCACCCTATATATACTATCTCAAAAACTGAAAATCAACTGAGACATTATTGCTTAAATGCACTGATAATTGTATTGTTTAGGTTTAGCAGTGATTACACTTATTGCCTTCTCACAGTCAAATAGGACTGGAGTTTGTTTCTTGTCAATGCTTGCTGTCTCTCTGAAAACCTGTATTTCCAGCTGTGAAATAACAAATAACCAGTCTTCACCCCTTCTCTACCTCCTGAATTTCCCGGAACCTTCAGATGTGAAAATTAAATATCTAAAGTGTGTCTGCAGGCTCTCATCTTATTAAGACTTTTTTTTTTTTTTTGGTATATAATTGTGGAGAGCTGTAATGTCAAATATAAATATGGAGGGGAAAGGAAGGGAGTAAAAGCGTGGAAAGAGATAAGTTGAGAAAGACTCTAATACTCAATAATCTTCTACCTTTGCAGGTAAAATTCAAATCTTCAATACCTACATTAACACAGAACACCTCTGCCTAGCTTGGAAAAATATATTGATCTCTTTTTTTCCACATCCTTACCCTGTTTCTCATATTGGTTCAGAGTTGGTGGTCAAAGATGTCTGCTACGACTGCTGGAGGAATTTCATTGCATCACCTGTAAGGACTCCAGCTACTCCATATTCTCCCATGTACTGTCCTCACACCCATCTCTTCCAACAAACACAGGTTCTCCTACATCCACGAGTGGAAAAATCAACTGCTTTTTCTGTATGTGCTGCATAAGCAGACCTCCGGTAAGTTGAAGCAGCTGCATATGTGCTGTCTACCCCTACAGAGCTAGTTGCAGAACTGAAATGTGTATCAGTTGAGTATAAAGACACTTTTCATGCCCTTTAAGATTGCAGTTTATAAACACTTTTTTTAAAAAAGTCCATGTGAAAGTATTTAGCTGTGAAAGTCACTTCATTTTAACATGTGAAAATCAGAGTGAGATACCGTGTCTAAAGCCAGAAAATGATGTATCTATACCTATCTTTATAAAAACAAGTCTTCTAGCACACAGCTTGGAAATGTAACAAGATTTGTGATACTTCAGCTTTAAAACTGCCCAATGCTTTTTTGCTGCATTTCCAAAGTGTACAACAGCTAACTGGCAAACTACTTGATTGAGAAAAGTGCGTTCATGAGAAGATCCTCAAATAATTAAAATCCTTAGCCAAGGGCCTTGTCCTGTCCCTGCATTTATAAAAGAAAGATGCCCACATATTTTTTAGTTGCATTTTAGGTACTATTTTTAGCAAGTAAAACTGCCTACAAAGTAAGCAAGCTCCCTGTAAATTTTCATCATCCCTCATTTTAGCTGTTGCTTGAAGTGTCTTTGAAGAATTAACAGCAACTGCTGTCAGTTGGAGAAACCAGTGGATTGCATAAATAAACTTCAATTTTACTTCCAGGGGTTGAAAATGAGAATAAAACCTGTTTCTTTCTAACAAATGATTTTTTTTACTCTGCTAAGATGCGACCTCTGGCTGAGTCACCACTGTGAGTCCTGTGATATCCAAAAAGGAATTAATCAGCTTTCAGTAGTGCTAGAAGCATCATGTTGCAGCCCTGACACTATCAGCAAGTGACAGTATAGTCTGATGATGTAATCCTTCTAACTTTGTCATACATTATTACATCAGAGCACCCTGCCTACACAGGTACAGGGGTAGGCCAACTGCATTTCCAACTCTGTCATCAGTTGTTGGTACATAAACATCCTCCAAACCCCGTAGCTCCAATGCAACATTAATTTTGCAACATTAATTACAGCTGATAAATACACTGGGATAAAAATATTTGAATGAAATAGTTATTAGCACATGTTAACTTTTATCTGAAATCAGTACATATTTTCGTATTTATAGAGATCAAGATACAATATTTGATCATATTTTTAATGGTGTTTTGGAGAAAAATGTGTCAATTTTCTTTACCATTTTACTTATTTTGCATCTTATTTCACACATAAAATTAAATTTAAAATGAAGTCTCAAGAAACACCAACTTAAAAATACCAAGCATGCAAAAAAATCTTTTATGGAGAAGAAGAAATTCGGAATTGTGACTTGAGTGGGAAGGGCCTGTTATTTTGATAACTACAGAACATCCATAAGGCTCTAAAGAAGATAATAAGGATTACAACAATTCTCACTTTTTCTTCACACCACTTCAAAAACCTGCAAATAAAAATGAAGATAAGATATTTGCTGTTAGGAACCTGGAATTCAAATAAAGCAGAAAAAGCAATGGTACTATGTCATTTACATTATTACTTGCACAGGAGCTACAATCTTGTTTTTTAAATGGGAGAAGCCTCCAGGCAGATATTACAAAGAATTCTGAAACCAGAAGTACAATTAGGCCCAGGGCCAACAGCCTGAAGCATGACTCAGTCAAGGGACATCAGATCATAGATCAATATCTCTGATAAAAAGAACAAAAGCAGAATTAAGCAGGCTGCGTACAGGCAAAGTAGTAATGAGTAACAATATTTTCCTAGCCTGAGTTTGAAGAGGAAAATAAATTGAGAAGTATGATACAACAGTCACATGTTGATATTATTGCTATATTCTTCTGGGGAAAAAAAAACTTTGAAAATCAAGCTAGGACTGTGCCGTTTAATGCCTCTCTGTTAACCATGAACCTTAGTGATGAAATGTCGTCTTCAGACCCTATAACTACAGACCCATGTACATAACTTTACCCACGTGAATAGTCTCAAAGATTTCATCAGGATAATACATATACCGAATGCACAGCCAATATTTATCTGAAAGGAATAAGTACACTGTAACATGAATAAATAATGCTTAATGAAAGGTTGGTTTTGAAGCAACCTCATTTTAAAAAGAGTTATTGGGTCATTTGTAAGACAAGCATGTTCAAATGCGAACAGGCGCAATCTGCTGGGGTAATTTCTTTTTGCCTTCGCCGCCACCTCTGAGGGAAGGGAACCTGCTGAACCTCCCCTCCCCAGGACTCAGTTATTGAGTATGAAGGACCACCTGTCGTGCAGACAGCGTGCTTCACCCACTGCAAGTCCTCTGCTAGGCTAAGAGACCATGGGAGCAGTAGGCATTGCGAAGCCAAGAGAATTTTTGAAGGAGGCAAGTTTCTTTTTTACTCTATAGAAACATGACAGTATTCCACATTAAATAAGTGTTGTGGTTACAAATCTCCTTTGTTTTTGAACTTGCCTTAAGCTGCTATTAGAGTATTATTTCCTTTTTTGACCATTTGCTGGCATCCTGCTAGCATGGGTGAAGTCATAACTAAATTCCCTTCTCAGGACTCACTCTAAACCCGATGGGAAAGTAAACACCTTTGCACAATATTTTTTTGCTTGTGTGTTCCTCTAGTTGCTTTTGCAACACAAGCAGCTTTGCTCAGCAGCAAATCCTATTCAAGCAGTTATTGTGATTGCCTGCACTAACATGAGACACTCATTTAAGAAGATTACAAAATAATGATGAAATTGCAGCATTACAGCATTGTAAATCTCATTGGTGAGGACAGAGAGGAGCTCTCAGAAAGTAACAGATTGCTATTTCAAGTTTCTCTGTTTCCATTATCTGACTTCTCTGAACATAAGGAAACCAAAAAATTTGATATTTTCAACTTAATTAAATACTTTAGATGTAGCTGCGTATAATGCCTATATTGTAGAAGTTCAGTTTCACCCCAGAGTTAACAAATGAATAGCAGGTGATTAAAATGCTATTTATTGTACCGGTAACTTGTTTCATAAACCTGTACGTTGACACTTTAAATTACCTTGCGAAAGCTAGGCCACATCAGCCTGTGCATTAGGCATTTTTGTACTATATCAAGTATTTGGATTGGAAGTGCTTAAAACTATGAAGTGTCAATCTGTTGAAAGACCCAGTAACATAGCCAGTACTTTAAAATTATATATTGTTAGCAAGTATTCAGCAAAACAAAGTCATGAACTTGGATTAATGACTATAACCGGATTGAGAAGGCACCAAAACCATGGGATTTAAATGTTGGATTGCTCTTACTGCTCAGCTGGGAGGCTCAGGTTCAGGCAAAACTGAAGACTGCTGAAATTATCTAAAACTTCAACCCCATCGTGAAAGCAAACCTGCTGATCTTGCTGCAGGACACCTCACTCACTGCAGATACTCTCAGCAAAATATCTCCTTTTTTTCCCCCCCTAACTCCACACCCTTGAGGGGTTTGTGCCTTTCTGTGCTGTACTGCGGTCTCATGCTCTGCAATGAAAATGGGTAAGCTGGCTTCCTGCAATACAGCGAAGTGAACAATTAAAAAAAATACGAGTAGCTGTTCTCAGCTTGTATATACTGGCACTATTTACATTTCTATCATCCTAACAGTGCTGTGAGCTACTCAGAGTATTCAGTGCTCTCACTTGCCCCGGACACCTTTTCTGAAGCAGTTTATATAATCAACTGAGCAATTTATGCCCATATTCACAAGTGGTTCATCCAGCCAGGCTCTCACTCAAAGTATTATAAAACACATTATCATATGCATAAGGCTTTATGTACTGATATTATACATTCATTCATACATAGATACGTTTTAATTTAACATACTTTCTGAAAAGGACAAATCTGAGCAAGTTAAATCCTCCTCCTATTGAAGTTAATAGTAAATAACCTCAAAAGTAAGCCAAGATTGGGCCATAATGAGAAAGATTTCTGGACTTTTTTCACAATTAAACCTAGGTGAGGTGCTTTTGGGGATGACATTTCTGCTGAAGCTAGTGGAAATAAAATGGTAGTCGATGACAGAAAGCTATAATCCGCTACCTTTGCCTCTGCATTGGCCCTCGGAGCAAGGCAGGTACTCCAAGGACAGGAGTCTGCTAGAAAAAGTGCATATTTTACATGCAGACAGAAAAAAAAAAAAAAAAAAAAAAAAAAATCTAGTGGTCCTTTCTCATTTATCAGGAATACTCTAGCACCATGAATAGAGTTCCATCTGAGTTATCCATTTACGTAAATTATCTTGAAAGGATTTTTATATTATACAATTAGTTGAGAGCTGGGTTGTCTCTCTCTTGTGGGTAAGGCAGCCAGCAGGAGCACGTCGTCTCTGCGCTCCCAGTAGGTTGCAGGTCTCTGCTGCCCGAAGACCCTCCACTCTGGGCCTGCAAAATATGCAGCTATTATTAACAAACTATTGACTCAATTTGTTAAGTATTTCAGGAAGGTGGTGGCAGAGTGTGAATTTCCATAGCCCTCACAGCAGCTCTCGTGGACAGTGCTTGCCCATTTAGAATTCTATCTTATTTCCATCCAGAAAGGCAAGAATGTTTTTTTGATATAATGAGATATTTGCAGGGCTTAGGTGGTACGGAAACCTCCCTAAGCACTTATTTTTATTGTAAGGCACAAACACTTCTAAAATTCTTGGTCTAGTGTTCCTATTCTTGTCAGTTTAGTTTTCAAGTAATTTGAGAAAACACATCTTTATAGCTTAAAAATATGCCTTTAAAAATAGCCTCTATAGCCAAATTTTAAAACACCTGAACTTATTTGGAAAACACTTAGTGATGTACAGTTACAGTATTGTGTAGTTACAAGGAGCATTTCACCCTAAATGTAAATGTTTTACATTTGAAAAACAAAGTTAAGCAAAACATTATTCTGCTTTCAGATTTCAGATGAGTTTTGGCAGACAACATATGTTCCGCAAAAGTGTACTGTAGGGACTTGGGCCTTGACAGAATGGAAGCACTAAAAGGATGAGCAACCAAGTGATATATTCCATCTTTGTTTTCAGTAATGCTATTGTTTGTAGCATTTACAACAACAACAAAAAATGATTATTCACAAAGCAACAGCTGTCCTTCTCTTCAAACTACTCTTAAAACCCATCTCTGTCATGATGTTTACAAAAATTTGACAATGGCTAGGCAGATGATATTCTGCAATTGCCATTTATTCCAAAGATGAGAATCATTTCATCCCTAACTAGTTTCTTCTACCTCCTTTTTATGTGCCTTTGTGAATAGGGGCTATATTTTGCTTTATGTTCCAAACATGTAGGTAATAATGATAGATACTCTAGATATTAGAAATATTAAAGAAACAAGGAATAAAATCATGTTTATTTTTACACTAAAGTGCAAGTTCTCAGTTAGAGAACTGAGCAAGTGACAGCAAATGGCTCCTGTACTTATGCTAGGTATTAATTTATTCCAATAAATTAGGAAATTACATCTAATTGTTTCTCTTAGGTAACTATATCATATTAAATAATCTGATGCGTGAAATCAGATTTAAGTGTCAAGTTGAAAGAAATCCACTGACCAGGTCTCTCCAGGTATCATAGGAATGCTAACATTAAACTGCAGATAGGAACATAATTAACAAAAAAAAAAAAAAGAGAGGAAAAAAAAAAAAAAAAGAAAGAAGCATTTCCAGCATAACCCCAGCAATCATTTTGGGGATAGATCACAAGAGAATTTCAAGCAAATAAAGAACTCTTTAGGTGTATCACTGAGATTCAACAATATCAAAGCAGCTAGTTTTCATCAGCTGCCTTAAAACCCCTTAGCTATCACTGTTTCCACCACAAGTCATATAAAAACACACTTGATTTCAAGACTAGTATGTTTACAGCTCCAGGGGTAGAGGCAGCAAGACTCATCTGTCACCTTGTCTCCACCTAGTACAGATCTATCTGATAGGTGCTCTCAGAATATCTTATCATGCTGGATTTCTTAACACACAAACAGTGAGGAAATGTGGAGGTGAAAAAAGCTGTCCTAAAATGCCAGTGCTTCAATAACCCCTTTGAATACCAGTGAATCAGCTTCTAAATTTCGCTGAAGTTTGAAATACCTCTCTCTGGGACAGGGATTTCTAACTCCCAAGACCACAGCCCAGTCATCAGGCCATGGGCATGCTCTGACAAAACTGGATTTCTCCAATTCTTAAAGTTTGGGGACAGGGAAGGAGGGAAATGAAATGGAAATGGAAATACGTTCTCCATCCATCTAAAAAACAACCCAATGATCAGATTTTTTTTTTATTCATATCAGTGAAGTGTTAGAGAGCTATATAGAATATTCTAAAGATAAAAATCTCCGCTGAATATGTATATAAAAGCTTGAATGATTTTTTTGAGTACTTCAACAACTTCAGTAGTAACCCATGAAGCACTGGGCTGAAATTGTTCAGATGGTAGCTAATATTCAAATAACCCCTCAAAACTGTATTTGCAACAGACTGGCATCATGAAAAGAATTTTGGATAAAGGGGAACAGATGAAGAGAAATAGCAAAGAGAACTCAGAGGAGCTGTCAAAGTCCCCCAGGACAGTTTTAGACAGAATTAGGACACCATTTGCAGGGAAAGTTGTTGTTATGGACACTGAAGGCTCAGCCCCAGCTCCACATGAAGGAAGCAGTCAGCGAGGAACCCGGCTGTTCAGCTCCAACAGGCATTAAATTTACATTTAATTTTCCCATAATCTGTTGGTTCCAAATTTTAAATTAGAGGTTCAGTCTCAGACTGGACTTTAATCTTGGATACATGTCCAGGTGAACGAGAAAAACCTTGGGGTCTCCCTAGCAAATCTGGACAAAATTGGGATATGGAGGCACATACCGGACACAGATCTATGCTTCAGAGACACGAGAGTTAAAAAAACAACACTTTAAGTTAAATAGTGACAAATAGCATTGGGTAGGTGCCAGGGCAGGTAGAAAGACATCATCTAGGAGGCATAAGCGATACTTTGGCAAAGTACCTCCCCTCTACAAAGAGATGATGGCACACGGCAGGTTCACAAACTTAGCATGGTGTTTCAGAGCTTATGTGCTGCTGAATCCCAACTATAAATCGCAACACTGACTTGTACCTGATTTTCCTTTGTCTTTGGTGAGTGCTGTAGGCACTTTCTCTTCCTTTTCTGTCCTCCACAGTCTTCGTGGCCCAAAGCTTGGCATAATTCATCTTTGATTAGAGATTAAAAATAGCTTTAGAAGAAGTAATTGAGGCAAGTGGTTCCCAGAATACCACAGACTGCAGTGTTGGGATAGTCTTAGTGAAAGCAAAAAAACTTTTAAATTCTGCACCAAACAAGACTGAAACTTTCATAGATTCCAGTGGGACATTAGACCACAGATGCAGATGATTTTTTTTTGCAATGAAAAGGGGGCTAATCTGGCACGAAGTCCAAGGGGCACCTTCTTGTGAGGAACCTCCAGCAAGGCTGGACACAGTATGCTAAGAAGTTGGACCCAGCATTTCCTAACGGTTAGCTTCAGACATTTTCCCACCCAGCCTGCTATTGCCTCTGTATCACACTTATGCACCTTCCAGCGCACAGTGTGAGGTTACTCAGCAACCTGAGTATCCAAATTTCAATAGACGATGCAGTGTCCAAGAGTTGGGGGACAGAGTGACTTTTGTAGCTTGAGCTCTTTGCCAGTACTCAGTCACCAGTTCATTCTGTAGTGATACAACAAATATTTTGGACCATCTGCAGAGTAGGTATTATTGGCTAAACAGTCAATTTATCAAATCACTATATGTCAAGATTGTGGAGTCAATATACCCTGGCTTTCTGACAGAGAGTGGGAGTAGGAGGAGGGGAGTAAATATTCCCCTTAGTAAGTACTAAGAGACCAAAGAGACATCATTATAAATACGGAAATACAGAACACTAGAAACTAGCAACCAATTAAAGCCCTTATATCTCTCTGCTTCTTATCTCAGTCTCAATTCTTATCTTATAAAACCTTTGAATAGGAAAGGAAAGACCATTCTAAAGGCAGTAAGTGGAGTTCAAGGTAGATAACTGATTATAAAATCTCCAAAGGCACCCAGGGCTCTCAGAAGTAAGGATATAATTTAGAAGTTGATAATCTACCTCTGAGTGCTTCAGTCACAAAACTCCCCACATTGCTCTAGGTGATCTAGAGATACTGGCAGCAAGATAGTCACCTCAGTTCAGACCTCCACAAAATTGCCTTCTTCCTTCCAGAGAAGGGATTCTTGCAACAGCAACATATTGCGCAGTATGGAGCTGTACAGAGGCACTTGGCCTTTCAGGAGTAGCCAACATGTTAGGGCGGTCAGCCTAGAGTACTCAAGTGAATTTGATAAAATGAAATCATAGTGCAAATCCTACTTTCATCAAAAGAACGAACTTCAGTGGTTTAGGCCTGTGCTTACTATGTTAATTTTCAACAGAGGCTTGCTGGCTAAAGGCCAGGTAGAACCTATAGCAACCACAGGCACAAAACTTATTGGTACCAAAATGCCTCACTTCTTTAAATCGGCTCTAAAATTACAGTACAATAAAACAAGGCACAGTGATGTGTCAAACTGCAACAATAATTTCCCTAGAACCAGAGCTGGCAACACACTCTACATTACTGGCTTGCATAAACACCTCTTCTTCAGATGGTTTAATGCACCATTCAACAAGTCATTGCAGGCCGCTATGAATTTGTGTGTATTTCAGGCAGCGGCTGTTAGGAAGCCACACAAGGTCTACATGTAAATCACACAGCTGCAGACTTCCTGGGAGAGAATAACACAGGTCAGACCAAGATAAGCCTTGTATTAAAGGAAGGAAAGGAAATGTAAAGCTAGGAACTACACTTTGTTAAAGTAGTGCTCTAGACTTGGTACATTTTCTTTAACTGAGTAGTTAAAGTTCACAGACCAGCTTCAGTTAAAGAGAGTGAGTGGAAATAGTGGTGCCTCAGTTTATTTTTTTTTTAACATGCAGCCTCAGGATGGGGCAAAAATGTTTTATTCAAGACTACATTTTAATAAAAACAAGACAAAAGGGAAGAGAGTTTTATGTATAAATAAAAATGTTAAAGACAGCAACACACCTGTCTGATCCAATTTCCAATTAGATTGGGCTAAGTTTGAATTTGAGAGCTGGATTTAGGTTAAAGGGCGAAGGTTTAAAAAACTCTTTCAAACTCATGCACATTTAGTCACCACAAAGAACAAGTTTTACCTGTTCTCCAAAGCCTTCTGGCTTTCTGGATGAAAATCTGAACCTGGCCACTCTGGAAAAAAAAGTGTGTTATAGAATTGAGACAAAAATCTTAATTCTAAGTTCAAGCATTTAAAAGCTGAAATGCTATTCAAAGCTTGTCATGAAATTCCAGCAACCTTAGACTATCTGCTAGTTCACAGCAATAAAAAAAATTACAGATATGAGTATTCCAAAATAAACAGTTTAAGTATTAAGAAAACTAATGAGCCAGAATGCTCTTGAAAAAGAAGGATGTGTATTTCAGAGAATTTGTGTATGCAAAAACTTCTAAACTGGCATCTACAAACTTCAAATGCATTTTTATGAAACTAAAATTTTTATGGAGAGATCTCTACTGTCCTGTTGCCTCTCTCCCTGTAATATTGCCTGTATCTTCTTAGCACACCTAGACCTTGTCTTAGTTTAGCTTTAATGAGCATTAAAATAAACCAATTCTTCTGTGTAGAGCCAAAATACAGCATGTCAGATTGAAACTGGAACTCGCTGAAACTGCTGAATTCAGCTGTTTAATTAAGATTGCTGCAAGTGTAGGTATTCCCAAACCGTCCAAAACATGACCTGCTGAGGAAATCGAGTAACCAGGGTCAGAGACTCTAATTGGAAATTATTTTGTTCATTAGGAAGATAGGAGAGAAGATAAATGTGTCAGAGAGATGGCTCAGAGAGAGAAAAGCAGTACCCAGGCATACTCCGGTGGGACGGTGTACAGGGCATCCCCCCTTGGGAGAGGTGGGGCAGCGAGAGCCAGAGCTGTGACCAAGCACCTCCTTTCCTCCTGTGTTCGGGGAGACACCATTTTGTACATTTCTGAGAACGAACGGGAGAGCACCCAAGGTTAACCCGGTGTCACAACACAATATACAGTGCCTTGACTGCTGTCCACCTCTGCAGGCCAGGGGACTAATGAGGAAGAGGCTGTCAAAAGCCTGGGCACTTTCAGTTATTCATATCCCCTTCTCTGAAGTATGTAAGTGTACTGAAAAAAATTCAAATACACTTTTAGTCATCTTCACACTGCATGCACGTACATATATAAAAATACACACACAGACACAGACACGATGTCTCTTTGGAAGCCATAAAAACAGATAAGCCATTCTTAGCACCGCTCCAGAGCCTTCTGGAATTATATTGATCCTACACACGTGCACTCGGAGAGGATGCTGTCGCGGCAGAGAGCAGTCTACTTGCAGCACGCCACCAGCCAAGCAGGGGGCAAGCAGGAAACAGAACTGGGTCCTCGCTCCAGAGTGCCTGTAACTAAAATACAGGACACAAAGAGCTAAAGGAAAATTAAAGCCTCACAGATACTGAAAAAAAAATAAACAGGTGTCCTGTTCCAAAGCTTCTACTTTTAATCTATAAAATGGAAACTTTTGATGGACACCAGGTTGTGTGTCCCTGGAATGAAATATGGATCTATAGCTTTTATGAAAGTAAAGTATTTCAAAGAGGGCATGAAGGAGAAAAGACATTTTAAATATAATACCTCTCTAAGGAGGAATCTCTCAGTGTCAGTTCATGACACTGCAGACTTTGATGCTGCTTTGACAAATATTTTCTCTAAGGTGAACTATAAGTTGCTTTAGTTCTACTTTTTTTTTCCCCCCACTTCTAGTTTATGTAGGAATTACACTGAAATGACAACCTCTACTCCCTCCAATCATTCAGAGATTGGAGAATAGAGACCATTTATTTTTATTAAACTGCTACCACTTCTTAAGTTTATCCAGGCCATTAGCTCATGACAAAATATCTTGTTCAATGTAATTTTAATTTTGACCTGCAAGAAAGAACGGAAGTAAATAAGATACACTTGAAAGAGCAGTGTAAGTTGTATTTCTTAATTTCCTTTAAAAAAAAAAAAGAAAAGAAAAGAAAAGAAAAGAAAAAAACCAGTTATTTGTCATTCTGACAAACTAATGAAAGATGTCCTGATATTTTCTCTTTATTCTTCCAATTTTGGTGTGGCCTGCAATTTTCAAGATGTTGTTTTAAATTTTGTCTCAAGTTCTTGGCTTAAATTTTTTTGTGAAAGGCAAGCTATCTCTTCATTCCACATTGCTTTGCAGTCTCAAAATAGTCATCTAACATGAAAACAGTCAGAGCTGTAACAAGCAGAGCTGCCAAGATAACAGCAAGAAAATCCATCCTCTACTTTTACCTTGGTACTAAGATATATAGCCCACCATTTCAAAATGTTTTGTTTTAAACTGGATATTTAACATCTAGATTGATAAAAGGATAAACCAGGTGATAGTAGCTGTGTCACCTGAAAGGCCTTATGGCCCACAGCCACAGTTCAGATTTTTCTTCTCCTTTAATGCATTAGGTTAGGAGGAGAAATTATTTCCCTGTTCAGCCAACTCAATCACTCAATTTTCACTTCATGCACAATTCTTAAGGTCTGCCATCTCTACCTCCTCCAATTTTCTCCTTCCATTCAACTGCTGTCATTCCTTGGAGCATAATGTAATGGCAACTTACACAGTGGTATCAGAGCGCGCTTTATTTCTTTGCTCTTGCCCTGCTTTACAAGGAATACTTCTTGTCTTTTTCTATGCATATGTTGGGCGTTTTCTGTAAAAGGATTGCAACTCTTCGAGTCTCCATCTGAGCTGTGACATTTTCTCCAAAAGTCCCCTAAAAACCTGTATGTGTAGTTGTACCTTCCACTATTTTAATATTTTCCAAGACCTGAAAGCACATGCTTTCAGTTTTAATGGAAAACTTTAATGGAAAACTTTTTTTCCTAATTATGCAAGACTATGGTTTCTGGTCACTTTATTTCAGGAATTTATAGTCATGAAGTTTTACCTACAGGAAAAGTTGTCAGTGGTCAAGGCTGAAATTTACTAATTTACTCATTTACACCTCAAACAGCAGCTGATACATAAAAAGGAAAAATCCCCCAGTTCTGAACTCAAAATGCTTTTAGCATTCCTAGAGAACTGGTGTAGAGCAGAAACAAGATTAAATAGTTCCAGTAAAACAAATAAAAAAAAGCCTTTGAGACATTTTTCCAAACTAGTCTATTAGATATGTTCTGATTTATCATAACCTGGTATAAGTGAAGATTAGTATCTTTTCCTTTAAGTTCACAAAGAAAGGTAAAAGAATGCAAGCACATCTAAGAGGGTCAAAAAGTAAAAGCAAACTACACTGTTTCCAGCACCATAAAATAAAGTATTTCATTCAGAACAGCAGTATTTCACAAAAAGGCTTTTGTAGATTAATTTCTTTGCCAAACCTCTGTTTGGCACAAGACTGCAGGGAAGCATTTTCAGCTCCAACCTCGTTTTCTCAGACTTGCAATTTGTGTAGTCAATTTGAGGGCCAAGAATTTGGTATCCACAAATTCTCCAATACTGTAAAGAAACTATGAATACAACAATACTAACAAAAATTTCTAAAGCAAACCCTACCTCTGTTCTCCCCAACACAGCATCAGTCTTTACAGAAGGAAGTCAAAAAGCTGTTGAAATAAAGGCCACCAAACCAGTGACAGTTTCTCCAAGTGTTATTCATTCTGTAGTGTTTGTCAAAGACCATTACGCAGCTTTGCATTCCACACGTAGACAGAAAACTTGACTGCGTAGGTATCACTGTGCATCAAACCAGGTGGTATTAATGAGACAGTAACTGATGATAATCTGTGTTGTGATGTTTAAATAATAAGAACCAATTAGACAGCCATATAATTAAGGATGCTGAGGACAAAATTGATATCCAGACCACTTGCAGAGCCCGTTATCACAGTAATATGGCTTAAAATAAATGATCAAATTTTAGTTTTAGACTTTTTTCTGTTATAGAAGATGGATGAAGCTTGACAGTCACAAATAATAGATCTTCTTAAACATGATTAAATGCTTAAGAGCAAACAAGTAAAACTAGCTCGTTTCACGAAATGGCACATTTTGATGCAATTATGATCAAATTGTCTTCGTATGTAAAGCTTATCAGTTGCTTCATCTGAGGAAAAAAATAGAGAGATATAGGGATCCAACAGTGGAGCTGGTTTGCAAGTCTTAGATGGCTTCTTCAGGAAAATATCTATTCATCAAAAAACTCCTAAAATGAGAGAATAATAAACTGGTTTCAATGCTATTGTCAGTGTAACTGGGGCAGGGAGGAGAAAGGAAGCTTAAAAGTCAACGAGAACATTTGAACATTTTCAAAATAAAACTGCAAATCCTGTATTTCATACAAGAAAGGACTTCTTAGCTAGTATTAAGACAGTCAAAATTAAAGACTGTGAAGAAGAAAAACATTTTTGTTTCCTACACAGGAGTATGTTTGACTGCAGGTCTCAGATCAGAGTGGATTTTTTTCTTACTCCTCCTTCCCTAAATCAGGAAAAATACTGTGCTGGGAAAGTAACGATTATCCTTCATGGGTCCATTGAAGCGAACAGTATTGTATTCATATAATAAACAGTGTTGACAAAATGAAAGCCAAGTCTTTTATTCGCTCAACAGTTCAGCTGGGAGATGGATTTCCTAGTAGAACTTGTTTAGACTGCCTATCTCCACACAATTAAACAGGAGGCTGCAGGTGGTAAATTTAAATATTCAAGTATATTTAAAGGAAGGGGAGACTAGAAGGAGAGAGGCAGCATCCACTAGAAGATGGTGGTTCACAGTATTAAATGATGCTGTAATTCTAATACCTGGACATCACCAGGGATCCCGATTAGTTGCCATACATGCTGTTAAGCGTAGACCATAACTCAAATCTTCTCCCTTGGTTGTGAGCTCTTCTTAGCCAGTTCCCTGCCCTCCTCACGCACCCCAGTTCAGTAAATAGCATTGTATGACATGCTATAGGTTTCCCTTCCTATTGCCTTAGTAAAAGCAAGGAACAAGGGATCAGTGATTCACATTTTAGGAGGAGATATCAAGAAGTGTGGCAAGAATTGATCTTTCAATCAGTACTGTAAAGGACTGATTTTTTAATGAGCATATAAATGGCCATGTTTATTTACTGTGATGTTTATGACATTATCCCAAGTATTTCTGATACCTTTCTTATACTCTGTTCCCATTCTGCCCCAAAGAGTTGGTTTCAAATGGGAAAACATGGAGAGTAAACTTTAGACTTTACTCTTGTCAGTGCTTTTGGGCTCTGCTCAGTTTGAGGCACCAAGAAACTTCCACACACGTTACTCCTGTGTGCTATACACCATACTTCAATACAGAAGTAAAAGTTAAGTTTTAACCCTACTATGTTTAGGCTTTTCCATGAGCCACGTTAAAACATAAAAATCTTTTTTAGATATATTACTGAAGTGAATAACGTTCTCATTTTCAAATCTAACTCTTATCCCTTCTTGAATTTTGAATGCCTTTTGAATGACTCCTGGCCTCAAGTTACTGTCTGTGTTCCTCTTGAATCACAAGTTTTAAGTATTGTATTCCCCAAAACTTGCCCTTTCTGTTCTGAGCAATATTTTATCATTGGGTTGCTTTAAAGTCAAATTCATAACATCTATGAAACAGGAAAGACATTGAAAATATATTGAAACAGAAGAATATTTTTGAACTAAATACAACTATTTTTAAAATTTCAAATAATGGTAGCATGTTTTCTTTATATGTTGCTTAAAAGTAATTTTATTTGGGACAGATAAGCATTCAGATCATCAAAACCTAGAATGAATTATTTACCCACAGTCCTAAAGTAGTCTATCACAGGTAGTTATGAACTTTTATGCACATCTTATATCTGTGGTGAAACTAGGTCCAAATCACCATCCTAAGCCAATACCCCACCCAGCAAGAATGGGTGATAGGCTTAGTTACATCAAAAACATGCCAGACCTTCCTTACATTGGTACAATTTTTTATGAGCGGGATTCAAAAGGCAGGACCCTAAATCTGCTTTAAAATAATTGTAACAATATTAATGCAATCATAAGGTAACTAGTAATCAAAACATATCCCAGAATGCTGACAAAGCATTTTTTCATTCTAATGGACAGCTAGAGGATTTTTCTTTAAAATACTCAGAACTTTAGACAAAAGCAAAAGAAGTTTTCACCTCAGGAAGATTAGTTAAGGGCACATCAAGCCTTTATATGCTGTGAAAGATAAAAATAATTGCTACCAGAGAACAACTGCTGTTAGTCATTGGTATGAAAAATGCTGGCCTGACATCTTTGAAAACTGAAACTATCAGCTTATCCATAAGAAACTCACAACAGGGGCAGGAGCAATATAAAAATTCAGATCTCTTCACAATCATTATGACTAATTCTGATGAAGAAGGATTATCTTATGCTTACATTTGTAGAAGTCTGTGATGTGCAGATTTTCACCAAAAAAACTAAAATATAAATATTGCACTTACAGCTGTTCCTGTTAAATATGTCTAACTATCAATTTATTTAGGATTGGGAACATGATATAAATACACCCACTTCCGTGCATATAAGCAATGATACATAATGACTAACACCAGCTCCATTTGTTCTTTGAAGAACTCATTGAACCTTTACATACCAGTTTCTTCATTTGCAATTGCATGTTTTCGCAGTTATTGGCATAGAGAAAAGTCTATTACTCTTCAAGTGCATGAGCTTTTAAAGAATTTGAGTGCACACGATATAGCCATTTGGGAAAGGAGGGGTAAAAGAGAAGGAAAAAGAGGGTTACGATGGTGCTTCTCCCTAAGGACTTCCACAGTTTAAATTTTTTATTATGCATTTTTTCTATGTAAATTTAAGTTTTTACTAATTTTATTTTAATTTAAATCAAATTAAATTTAATAAGATTTCACTAATGTTATCATTTAAATTTTAAATTACATTTATTTTTTATAGGGAGGGCAAGATGGTAAAGAGGGGCACTTAGAAGCATCAATATGCAGCTTCCTCTTTCTCCCTAGACTCAAGATCATAACCAGCTACATTTTCATGAAAGGAGGGATATGTTCGGAGTTACCCAGGAAGACTCCGGAAATAAACAGTTGTTCATGTGCCTTCTGTCAACGTACAAGTCAAATCACTGCCAAGTCCTCCTCTTTCCCGTCATGGATTAATGGCCTCTGGGCAGCTGCCTGGGGAAGAACAAAGGAGATGTCCATGTCACTGTTTGAAGCATTTGGTAGTAATTCCACATCACTGCACTGGTATCTACTGGTGACAACAGAGGAAACCAATAGCTGCTGGCTCTGTTGCTGAAGCAGACCCAGCGTTGCAGCCAAAAAACCAATATTGTCAAGATCCAAGATGAGTATATTAAGTAGATGCATTAGCTTAGCCTCTGGAGTTGCTTTTGCTCAGTCTGCATAAAAACTGGCCTGAGAACAGTAGACCACCTCTGAAAAGTCTCTTGTCATATGAACTGTAAGTACACTGAGCTATTAAAAATCCCCTTTTAAAGGTTGCAGTGACCCTTTGATACTAAAATTTCCCTGCATACAAATGGAAACTTTAACTGCCTTCCCCCACCAGCCGTATTACCCCATCCCTTTCTCTAATGAAACTTCCTCTATTTCATCTCTTCTCAGTTCAGTGGCAGTTGACATCATAAAAGATAGATGTAGAAACCTGCAGAAGAACACACTAACCTTTCATGCTGATAGAGGAGACCTTTTAAAGGTTTGGCTGCAGCCTGTAGACTCTACCGATAGAGACTTGTGCCATCATCTTTACAGATGGATAATGAATTTCAAGTATCCAAACATCTGCACTGAACAAATCTTGTTTTGTTGTTGAAAGGGACACCAGGGGACCTCCTTTAACTCCCATTATACAGATCCTCCATCTGAAGAATTTACAAGGTTCTCAGAAACCATATTCAATTACAGGGACCGAAACTTTTTTTAAATTATTGCAGCAGTGTCAAAGGCAAACTGGAAGTTCTTTAAAACACAAAACTCCCCTTCTGACACACCAAGTAGCTTCAAGAAAATCATGTCTCAGACCTCATTTAATGCATTTTACATTACTTTCACCACCTTAGTGTCATGCACTCAGGTCATTGAAGTACTTCTGATTTCTTTCCTGTTCTACTTCATTTTGTAGCATCTCCTCAGCTGTACGGGCTTTTGTGGCACGTAACTCAAACACATCTTTTAAGTTGGTCAGTAGGCCTTTGTGTTGAAATGGGCAAGGAAGCGGCAGGGTTTATTATTTTTATGTTACTGCTATACAAACACGTTTCTGCATCATGGGCTATCGAATTGAATTTCAATGTTGATCCAAGCAGCATCACTCCATCAAAGTTAATATGATTGCTTATGAAAGTAGAAAATTATTCAGAGTTTGATAGGTCACAGAACGAAACTGGTGAGAAAATCATGGGGCATCACAACTTGCAAGGCAGCCAATGTGTTTAAGTTTCACTTTTGCATAGAAAAAGGAGCAAATGCCAGTTGTGAAGTTCAAAGGATTGGCACTTTAGACAGGAACAGTTGAAGAGTTCATCATCATTGCTTTTCAAATATTACGTATGCACAGGAGGAGAGAGATGATTTCTCTATTAAAAAAATGGGATAGTGTAACACACATGCAATTGGAGAAGGGAATTTTTAGAGATTAGATCAAAGACACTGATCTACATCTTGTTTATGACAGCACAAAAAAAAAAATCCATTCATGCTCCCATCAGTTACATACTACCAGTTTAAGTTTCTTACAAAAATAAGGTCTATATTCATCTGATGTTGAGCATTTCAGTATCAATACTAGAATTCTACATTTCTAGTGTTTTATATAACTGAAAGATACAACCATCTCCTATCAAGTATCTTTCAAGGGGGAAAAAAAACATCTATAACATAACAGCCTGAATAGGTTTTACAGTAACATCTTTTCTTGTTGTCTCTTAATTTTGTGCAAGAATTTAATAATTTCTCACCATCCCTCCCCAATAACAAAAAAAATTCTCTTTGCTATAATTACAGGTTTATCATGTCCTTAAACAGTGAAACAACCTAGGCAGAATTTGACATTGCATAATGATTTTCAGCCTTATTTCAAACAAAACCCAAGTAGGCAATAAATCCTATGTTTATGAAATGTAGGATGTGTCAGAGAAATATGTGCCATTAAATGAGACTGTTCGGTATCACTTTATCTTGGTATTGCTTAGGAATATCCCATGTGAAGCATAAAGTTGAGCTCCATCCCTGATTGGGGTGGGAAAGAAATGGAAGTAGCAGCATCTACAAGAAATGTGCCTCTGCCACTTATCTCTGAATCACTGCTTCCTTCTTTTCAGTTCAACTACCCAAGTTATAGCAGAATAATTTTGTACAGTTTGTGCAATACTGAAAAGCTTTTCTCTCATTTGCATCTCTCTTGGCCACTTTTTTCAGCTCCTAAGTCAGAACATTATCATAGTTTTGAGCTTCTCAGCAGTAAGGGGGAAAAAAAACCATGATATGATCTTCTCTGTTGGGAGAGCAAGGATGTAGAGGGAACAGATGCAGCAGCAAAATGTAAAATAGTTGCTTTAGGGCTATATCTTTCTGGCTTTGCTACGAAAAGACCTCATACAAATAAAGTGATTAGCTCATGCTATAGATCATTCATAAAAAACAGAACTTCTTTAGCAACAGCTGACTTGAGGAAGGGCTGCTTTTGGAGACGCTCACTGTTCATACATCAGAGTTCTCCGTAAGTAGGAAAAGCAAAAACAAAGTACACGCAACTGCTGCTTGGCCTTTCTCAGATGCACACGAAAAGCTGAACCGAGTTGCACTGAGGCCTAAGTAAGCCAGCTAGAGGACACCCACAGCTGCAGCAACACCACAGAGACATGCTGCAAGTCGGTAACCACTGTGGGAAAATCCATCTAGGAGAGGCTGAAATTTCATTCTTGCACAGCAAAGGAAGGAGAAGAAAAACCCCAATCAATTGTCACTAAGGAAATATAGAAGGCACCATATTTCCTTACAAGATGTGTATTTAGAACAGATGTTGTTCAATCCAAAGCTCATATATCAGCATGGGTAACAGGTCAATTTTACCTTCAATTTTAAAACATCTAGAGTTTGCTTTAATGTAATAGTGATGAGTGATGCAGTACCACCAGCTGTAGAGCAGAAAAGGCTGAAATATTTCTCTTAAAAACATCAAACAAATAGGAATTGTTCAAATCACATTTGAACTGCGTTTTATTAGCACAATGAAACTACAGGTTACTTGCAGCACTAATTGCCATGTAAAAACAAATGCTCTTTTATGGCTAGCTGGTATGTTCCTTTATCCCATTTCTACATGGCTATGTAGTTACCTCCCGAGGTTCAAATTTATATGTTCCTTAAATCAAGTTTTTGCAGCTCAGATTTTTTCAAAGTAGGAATATATTGCTTTTTAATATAAGAAGGGCTAGTGTGTTCTGCCAAGTCTTTCTAAGATTATCATCAGTGCATTTTCTGGAGAGACTGATCTGTTAAGAGTGTTCTCTGCTATTGGATCAGCATAGTCTTCTGACCCTTAAGACTATGACTTGCATCCAAGGGCAGTGATCACATTGCCTCCAAAACTCCTATATTCCATTGTGCATGAAGTAAACAAACCCTGAAGAAATAGTTATGTTAACACTTGGTTACAATGCAAAATTTAATTTCGTCTCATTTAAATATGACTAAAGAAATGAAATACCTTCCAGAGCTGGTTCATCACAAGTTTCTTCTTTATTTGGTGGCTTAGAAACTCTGAGGCATAAAAGTGCCCTCTGTGAATCCGTGAGAAACATCTTTCCACCACCACCTCCTCACAACAAAACAGCAGAAACCAAAAAGACACAAAACCAGCCAGATGAAATCCTTACTTGGAACCACTTCCTTTTCAAATAGTTTTTGTTGTGGGTTATTGGTAATTTTCTAGACCTATGTAACAGAACACGATGTGTTTAGTAAATAAATCCTGCATACTTTGAAGCAAGTACACTCCCCTTATTGTGAATAGTATTTTGTAACCACATGGTAATGAAATATTTTAAAAGGATACATTGCAAAGTTTTAGAACACATTTTAATATAGACTATTTATAAGCTTTAGCAATTACAAAAGAAATGTAAACTATTCTGCATATGTTACAACCAGGGAGAAGTTATTTTGCTCACAGAGAGGAATGAAGAAGAAATACTCATGCCTCTTTCATTTTAAACTTTGTTTCCCTGATACAACAAATAGTACCATAATAAAATCATTTAATGGCACTATTAACTTAACCACCTAAAACCAGAATCTATATTAATTACATTCATTATACTTAATTGAACATAATCATCTAACCTAACAATTCCTTGTACGCTAATTAATAAAACAGCATGTCTTCTGGATCAGAAACGTATTAATTAATTTATTTTGAAAGTAAGGTATTTAGGGGACAGATAAAATTCATAACTTCCGTCATTACTATATTTGGACAGACTGTTAACTTTTCTAATCATAGTGACTGTTCAGGGCAATGGATCTCAAGTGAAATTGAAATTTCATGCAAATTTTGCATATCTAATGTGTTGGGAGGGGGTGTCTCCTTGGTGACATTAGAAGAGAAAGACACGAATCAGCAAGGTCATTTCCATAAAAACACTGCAAGTAGTCACAAAAAAAGTCTAAAAAGAGTCACCTATATTATGAGCAATCTTCAGTAACTCTATATTTTTATACAGTGGTGTTCAAGTATACTCTTTACCTGCTTAAGGAGATGACATTGTAACGCATTTATTTAATAGGTCAGAAGCCTGGACGGATCAGAGGCACCATCCCCAAAAATGCGTAAACTACTTTCTCTTCCAGCAGCGAGCTCATGGTATCTCATGAATTGATTGCTTGGGCTGGATCACTTGAATAGTCACCAATTTGCCTTTGTTTCAGGGTGCAAAATGGCCAGAGGAAAAAAAAAAAAAAGCTTCAGGCTTAAATTAATATCCACACTGAATAAAGCAGTCTACAGCTCTGCACCTAAAAATCACAACTTGATTATTGCTTACTTTGAAAAAAACTGTAACTGTGTCTTAGCCTTTGATAGCTAGAAGTCTTAGGCAGCTGCAGGTTTTTTTCCATACAGCCTGAAGTGTCTCCATCTTTCCAGATCTGAGCTGCCTCTCATCTGTTGCTCTGTTAGGCATGAGCCAGGCCTAATTTCTCCACCCTGCTCTTGAGAAACCTGATTTGATAGATATTTAGTCCCACGATTTCCTTTAAGGAAGGACACGGCTGAACAAAAGCAAGGAACGCTTTCATCCTGATATTGTAGAGTCACAATTATCCTCTGCTAGAGGAGACTAAAATAAAGATGACCCTCAGCCTGGGAAGCCATCCTAAAAACTGAACAATGGACGTCTGAGATAGAATTATTCTCTAACCCTCTTATTAAAGCTATTAAAATGTCTAATAATAATTAAAGAAGCAATAGGCTAGAGGGAGAAAGCTCTAACCACTTTGTCATTTGGTAGCTATGTAGGTCTGCATCCCAAAACATGCTTTTCATTTCATATTGAATAAATAATTTCAATAATATTAATAAGTAATCTTTGAAGAAGGAAATGGAGGAACCAGGCCTATACTTAATAATCAGGTCACTTCCCTGGGAAGGTAGAGTAATGTGCATTTGGCCCAATTAATCTTTGATGTTGCTCCACTGTTCATAACAAAACTAAATTCAAAAGCTAGAAAATACCACAGACTAGCTCAGCAAAATAGTTTAGAAGGCAAAACCAAAAAATAGCAAACTCCCATCTTGAAGAAATTTGCACCTTGATTTCACATCCTACATAAGTGTACTAACAAGTGAGCTATGTTTGGTGAACAAAGCAGGGGAAAGGGTGGAAAAGTGTGGAAGGTGTCCCTGCCCATGGCAGGGGGGTTGCAACTAGATGATCTTTAAGGTCCCTTCCAACCCAAACCATTCTATGAAAAGAAGAAGGGGAGCACATGCTTGCATTCCTAAATCTCTCGATCCATTAAAGAAACAAAACACCATGAGAAAAAAACGACTAGTCATCAATATTCAGAAAATAACTCTGTTTTGTCAACCACAAAGTGAAAGTGCATCCCCCAGAAGAACCAAGAAAGGGGTCTAAATTTTAGCCTTACAGGAGTTAAAAGACCCATTCCTACTCTCAGCATTTCCCTCAGGGAAGTTCAGCAATACATTGTCTATACAACACGTACTGATCCAGTATTGCAACCAGAGATGTCCGACTCTCCACATACACCATATAAGAAGTTTAGATGCTTAACACAGTTCCAGATCTCACATTGGAAATGGACTGCCTAAACTGGTAGCATTTCAGAAGTCTATCAGAATATAACCTTTCCACAACTCCTACCATCCCTTGAAATTATTCAGCACACTTTCTGAACTTGATTTGGCATAAGCGGCTTGTTTGAGGGATACTATTTCTGCACATAATGATCAAATGCACTTTTCTTTGTTTCAGTATATTCACTACGTGACTCAAGTTCTCTCACTGGAAGGTTAGACAAGCTACACATTTGAAAGAATAAATAAGTCCACATGGTTTCATAAAAACATATTAGTACAAAACAGTAGGGTCAGCCATGGCAGGAACAAAGTTCAGTCGGTGTGTTTCCCCAGCTCTGAATTAATTTAGCCAAATTACACATCCTTTGAAGAATTATTTTTTTTTTAAAGCTCTCTTCCTTAATGAGAATGACTGAGCAAAAGTTGTATTTTATTCACATCCAGATAATGAAAAGATTTGGTATTAGCATCATTTCAAAAAAAAAAACTCATCTGTTCCAACTTGCTTTTAAGTTCCAACAATACATTTTAACTGAACAAACTTCTGTATTGTGCAAGTCATCCAATACACTACAGTATACTATGTCCTACTTAAAGTTGTTCTTATGAATCTCCCTCCATCCTTCTCCTCCTTTTCTCCCTCAAGTCTTTTCATTAGCAGATCTTTTCAGGCCTCTCTTCACAGCCTTTGCCTCTTTGAACAAGTAAATGGTGGGAATCATCTTACCAAACTTCACCTAGGCTGTCCACGAGAATCTTTGAACTATGTACTCAATACCTGCTATTACATACAGTAGAAATGGATAAAACATTAAGCAACTTTGATTCCCTCACCTAAATTTACAGAGAGTATACACACGTGTATGTGTAAACAGCTATATTCACCTCTTGTGACTATCTACATAAATTTGATTTCAGACCAGCCACATATGAGCCTCCTTCTTTCCCCTCCTGCTCCTTCTCAATACACAGAGTTTGCGAGTTTCTGACTAAGATAAAATTTGAATCTCCTACTGTTTGAGCTAAAAATCTTGCAGAGACAGCATATCAATTTTCAGGATATACCAGATCCAAGTTATAGCCTATTCTGAACTGTGATCCCTGTTTTGGATCCTAATGTCATTTTCTTAGTCTGTAATTAGTAATATTATTTTAGTGCCTTATTAATAACTAGTGCCACAAAATAAATTACCATAGTTTCAATCAAATCATCTTTCAGATCCAGTAAAACAAACAGCGTAGAACACATGCATTTCCTAGCTACAGACAGGTATGTCATAGCATGCAATTTTTAATTTCATAGGCGTAAACACATCAAGTTTGACTACCCAGTTATTAAGTGATTATACTTATTAATGAATTAAGCAACTTTAAAAAAAAAATCATTTAGAAGTAGTATACATGAATCACTGGTTCAGGAGCTCCTACCCTTTCCCAGGAAGCATGCTGCAAGTCACACCCGGCCCCGTGTCTGTTCTGTCTTGCCTCTGCAGCACAAGCCTTTGGGGGAAGACTCCTGTTATCTTTTGACACTCGTAACTGCACAACATTGCACGATCTGTAGCCTTACACAGTATGACTATTACAAATCTTTTTCTGCAAGTGATTTCAATGTAATTTTGGTTTTATTAAAAACATTGTCCTGTTAACAAACCTCACTTGATGCGCTGGGTCTCAGTAGTGCAACAGGATTTCTTTATAAGGACTTTTAACAGGAATCCAAGGCTGGAGATCTATTCCTGTCCCAAAAAATTTTAATATCTCTGTGATTCCAACAGTTCCATGTCAACAGGAATTATTACTACCCAGTCTTGATTCTGTCATTTGCTTATTTTCAAGCAAAGCACTGTCTTCCTTCAAAAGCAGTTAGAGTGGAGAAAAAAAAAAATGCATCTAAGTTCTAATTTCTTTAGAAATGTTTGTGGAAATCAAAGTTACCAGGTAGATTTGAGGATGGCGTGGGCTGGTTTTGCTGTGAAGAACAGAACTGGGATATGTTGAAACTAGCTTAGCTGGTTACAAATGTAAATACAAGACATGGTTATTGTATGCACTCTGAAACCAAAGAAAAAGTTTAATTTAGTGCTGAGGAGCCGAGAGTGGAAAAACTAGTTTCCCAGCATTGCTCCTCAGAAGCCCAGAGGAAAATTTTAAGATGTAACCCAAATCAGTTTTGCTTCCTGCCCCCCGCCCTTAAACAAACAAAATGCTCTCAAGGCTGACTTGTCTTATTTAATAGCACTCTTTAAAAGACATTCGCCATTAGAGTTTGGCATCATTAATTTTTCTGGAGCGCACTGTCAGCATGTGAGCAAGCACAAATGCAGAACTCATGCATGTGTGTTACATGGTACAGAGCTTGCCTTTAGCATTTCTCCATTTCTGACAAGCAGGAAAGTAATTATCAAACTAGTTGATGCAGAAGCCTCAGGCTATAGTAACTAGTTAACCCAATTTAAATTTTGCTGGTTTTGCCAATATGTAGTTGGTTTATTTTTTAATCATTAAACTGCCTGGTTTTTTTAAACTGACTGTCAGCCTGCAAGTGTTACATCAGAATTCTCTTTATGTACCAAAATGCCACCAAAAAAGAAAAAAAAAAACCCCGAGAGTTCCAGTTTTCCTTTGCTCTGAAAAAAAAGTAATTACATGTGAAAAAAGTATTCTTAAATGGAGCTCAATTAAAGGAAAAATTGATTGTGGATTCAAAAACATGCTCTGAACCCATAACGAATTTTTGTATGCCCTCCTTTTCCTCTTCCTGTTTTTTTCACGTAGCCAGAAGGGAAGAGCCAGGGCCCGCTAAGATCTGCGGTCAGGCTGCAGCACTACCAGGAGTTTCTGCCCCGGGACAGCATCCCAACCAGCCCCGGTTTCCCTGCAGGAGGAGAAGGCATGGACAACCCCCAGGGCCAGGCACTGGAGCCGCAGCTCTGCCCCAGCACAGGAGGCTGCTGCTTTCATGCCGGACTCTGCAGTCCGATACCCGCCCCAAAAGGCATAGGCAGGGAAGGACATCATGGGGGTCCTCTCCCGGTGCTTGGCATTTCCCCACTTGAGGCTTCTCCTTCCCTCCCTCCCCTCAGGGCAGTAGGTTAAGCAGGTGCTTTTTTTTTCCTCTAATTCAACTCCTTTCATTTCTCTTTTCCCTTTTGAAATATCTTTATTTTGCAGGCTTGTATCACATTACCCCCATCTATCATCTCCTTCCAGCTGAGAAACTCTGCTTTTCCATATTTGGTTTTTCCTTAAACAGAAACTAGCCCATAGCTTTACAGTTTATTGCTGTCCTTCTCTGAACCTATTCCAGATGTACTATATCCTCAAAATGACAGGAACCAGCACTACATACAGTATTCAATGAGATGCAGGCAAAACAGGGATTAATACATGATGTTCTGTTTTGTTCTCTATTCCTTTCCCAACAACCCCTAACACTCTGCTTTCTTTTTTGATTATTACTGAGCTGAGGTTTTCACAGGACTATTTATCATAAACTCTGAAATTCACTCCTTAGTGATAATGAGGCTTCAACCTCAGCAACAGAATGAGCATGCAGAGGAAGGACAGCAGCAGGGCAGTGGAAGAGAAATCTTTAAAGACATACTTTGAGAGCTATATCCCAGGGCTGGCTTCTCAGTTTACAAAGGTTTACATTAAGAATTCATAATTTGTTTTCATTCTCCATAAGCACAAAAGCAGGACTTAAGTAACTGTTAGGAGGGGAAAAAAAAAAAAAAAAAAAAAAAAAAAAAGGAAGAGTAATGAAGCAAGTCAACAAAGAAAAATAAGAATACAACATCAGGAATGACTAGCGCAGTGCAGAATGGTTCAGAAATCACCAAAACCTAAAGGCTCCTGTCTCCCACATCCCAGGTGAGCACCGCTCCTCATCCCCACAAATGGCATCTGATACTGAGGAGCTACTGCTGATCCAGAGCTGCTGCCAAACAATCCCTGCAACAGCTCTCTTAGGCAAACAAAGCCAACACCACGCCTCTATAGTGCTTTGTGGGCTAATCCACTCGCTCTGTCCATACGCTGGGCTTGGATGCAAACCAGCAGGACTCCCAAAATCTGGATAGCTATAGCTAGTGAATTGCTTCGCTTGAGCTTTAAAGGCTTCCTCTCACTAGGATTTATGATCTCAGCTCACCAACAAGCTAACTGCAGTGACATAGCTGCCTATTCATAGTTCCCCAGAGGGCAAGAAATGTGCTGAAGTCTGCTAGCAGAAGACCATAAAGCAGACCATGAGGACATGTACATCTTTTTTAAATGAGGACCGCTTGTTAGTGGACTGAGCAACTCTGGATGCTAGCCCCTACTTGCTCTTTGCCTTTGGGCAAATCAGCTAGCATCTTTCCTGGATTAAATTAACTATAAGCACAGGGATGAGATAAAGAGAAAGAGTGACTCATCTATTCTCCTTCAGTGGTGGGTTAGCTACCAAAAAACTGCCATAAGTCCCTTGAGGTACATAAGCATAGCAGTGCACAGACCAGACCAAGCTACTTGTTATGAGATGCTGTTAACACTCCAGAAAATCTTATGCAAGAATAAAGCACTTTGAGAAAGATTATTACATTCACAGGAGCAGGCATCTTGCAGTCTGTGTTGACTAGCCAAATAACATCACCGAGAGACGACCACAGATTTGACGCTTCTGATGCTTTCTGCTGTGAAAGGCAGATAATCTTCCTCCAATCCTTTCCAGGGGCACCGAGTGAATAACAAGAGTACTTTTGAAGAAGTTATGTAGCTAAAAGCGTAAGAGATTACACTTCTTGCTCTTTTGGTCACCAAGAAAGTTGTCGCATAATGCAAGACTGTTCGGATCGAAGTGGAAGAGGCGTCCATTCTGGTGTGACAACATTTGTTGTTACGGCAGATACTGCTGAGTCAGGAGAATGATGTAGGAAGAGAGACTTCATAAATTCACTGAGCAACAAAGAAAACTGATAAAGCTTTTGGTAGAATGCTGCACTAGAAGATTATTAGATTTTTTCCTATAAACAAAGACATGCTGTGTTTACCATCAGATCAACTACTTGAATCTAAATCTGATGGATCCCAGTTGACAACAGTGAATAAATACCCTGTTCAAGTGTTATCTGTGTTATCACTAGCTTGCTTTGTCACTTTCTAAAGTTTTGTAGCCATTGAAGCTGGTTGATAAACGACAGCCCATCAATAAAGATCATCCCTTAACTTCTAGGTTTGTCTCAGCAAATGCCAACTTTTTCTAAATCACTGAAACACTTGATCAAAATTTAAAGCATGCTCATTAATTCAGGACTTCCCAAATTACCAGCTTATCTTAATTCACTACGTAAGATACTTGTCAGGTGTTTAGAAGAAAAATTGCCACCAACAAATCCTGAGGCAGGTAGAGGGGTGGGCAGCATGGGCAGGGGGAGAGTTCAAGATGACTTGAAGACTGTCTTACCAATGAATCCTCAGCTGAATATCCACCCACCCACCCTGTGCCAGAAAATAGCATAGGTGTGTCCAGAATCTGACACAAAAACAAACATGTAAGACATAAGCATTATCTGATGCATTCATTTTTCTTGGATTTTCAAGAGAAGATGACAGACAAGATTATCTTCCTTTCAGGTCATTGACAGACTTTAGGATGAACAATACAGGAAGCTAGAAACCATTATTTGAAAAGAAACCAGTATTATTAAACAGAAGAATCTAAAGCAACGTGAAGGTCTTGATACTGTACTTCATGACCATTTAGCCAGGAGGAAATCTATACCCAATTAATGGAACTACAAAGATTTTCTACTTGTTAGGGAAGCACAAAACATGAGGCAGTTTCATGTTTTCTAGCACATGGGGTGATTTATCTCACATACTTTGCTATTGCTTTGTCACCAAACCAGCACCAAAACTTGTTATTTCCACTGTGACAAACGATCAAGCATAGATACTAATTCAGTTCCACATCACATTTGATAAGGTTGACAGCTTCAGAAGGGGGGAAAAAATCTGTAACTGCTTATTTGGCCAGATTGTTACAAAATGATGTGGGCATTTGCTGCACAGCGGGGGATGGCTTTTATTGGACAGGAGCTCAGCGGACAGGAAAGCTGTGTTTTGAAACTGCAGATCTTGAGTTTCAATCCTGTTTTCTAGCACAGGTCATATTGAGACAGACCTCTCTTTGTAACTTGTTCCACACTGTTGGAACTGCTACTGCAAGTCTATTTGCTCACATACATTATTAATATCAGCCTCATGTGTCATCCCCCTTCTAACCTTCAGTCCGGCTATTTGAATTTCATTAGGCTAGAACTAGAGTCAGTTGAAACTCGGCAAGACAGACAAATTGCAACAATTCTCTTACCTCATTACTGAAGATTTATATTACAGCATAAGATATAAAGTTTACAAACTTAGTGTTTTTAAATGGGGAAAAAACCAAAATGTTCTTCCCTGGTGAGGACAAAGTGTAGCACTCCTCAAATACTATTTTCTTCTTATACTATTTTAGAATACCTTGCAAAAATCGGTCTACTCCTTCAGAAGGTTGCAGCTGCAAAGAAACATAGTTTTCCCAATACAAAAAGCATTCTTTTGGGACACATTCCAACAGCAAGAATCCACAGTAACATAAGGGGTTTTGAGAAACACAGGGAATGAAGGCATTCCTCAGGGGTCGGTATTGGGACTTGTGCTGTTTAACATCTTTGTCGGCGACATGGACCGTGGGATTGAGTGCACCCTCAGCAACTTTGCCGACAACACCAAGCCGTGCGGTGCGGTCGACACGCTGGAGGGAAGGGATGCCATCCAGAGGGACCTTGACAGGCTTGAGAGGTGGGCCCATGCGAACCTCATGAAGTTCAACAAGGCCAAGTGCAAGGTCCTGCACATGGGTCAGGGAAATCCCAAGCACAAATACAGGCTGGGTGGAGAATGGATTGAGAGCAGCCCTGCAGAGAAGGACTTGGGGGTGTTGGTTGACAAGAATCTCAACATGACCCGGCAATGTGCACTCGCAGCCTGGAAAGCCAACTGTATCCTGGGCTGCATCAAGAGAAGTGTTACCAGCAGGTCAAGGTGATTCTCCCCCTCTACTCCACTCTGGTGAGACCCCACCTGGAATACTGTGTTCAGGTCTGGGGCCCCCAACATAAGAAGGACATGGACCTGTTGGAGCAAGACCAGAGGAGGGCCACAAAGATGATCAGGGGGCTGGAGCACCTCTCCTGTGAAGACAGGCTGAGAGAGTTGGGGGTGTTCAGCCTGGAGCAGAGAAGGCTCCAGGGAGACCTTAGAGCAGCCTTCCAGTACCTAAAGGGGGCCTACAAGCAGGAGAAGGACTTTTACAAGGGCACGTAGTGATAGGACCAAGGGGTAATGACTTTAAACTGAAAGAGGGTAGATTTAGATTAGATGTAAGGAAGAAGTTCTTCACTGTGAGGGTGGTGAGGCACTGGCACAGGTTGCCCAGAGAGGTTGTGGATGCTCCATCCCTGGAAGTGTTCAAAGCCAGGTTGGATGGGGCTTTGAACAACCTGGTCTAGTGGAAGGTATCCATGCCCATGGCAGGGGGGTTGGAACCAGATGATCTTTGGTCCCTTCCAACCCAAACTATTCTATGATTCTACATAGGATGTCCAGCCTAGGTGAACACTTCTTATTCTTTTCTTCTTCCAAAAAGCTTGAGATGCTAGATCAGAAACACTCTACAATGTGCAGTAGCAGAATGTACAGCATTTCCTCCAAAGGAAAAAAGCCATGCCAATTTTTTTAAATTTTTTTTTTTTTTTTTTTTTTTAAGTTTCAAAACAATGTCTCAGCCATTACTCAAAAGTCTTCAAAAACTAGGCTCAGCTTAAGGTTAGCATTTTGTAAATGTTTTTTCATGTTAAAAAAAACCCCCTTTGTGCACAGGTAGGGTGGTTCCATACTCATAGCCACACAAGCAACCAAGCTTCACAAAAGATTTTTGTTGTTGTTGTTCAGAACCTGCTTTTCTCTTTCCATACTTTCACCCTCTAAAAGGTCCTTATTTGACAGTAGAGAATTACATCATTAAAGTTTTTGACAAACATCCCTGGATATTAGGAAAAACAGAGTGGTTAGTCTTTCTGTTAATCATAAGCCCTCTTTATATTTGGTTTTAATAACACAGTACTTCTCCTGTAGTTTTCTCAGTGGCTGTTTGCTTTCCCTTTTAACATTCACATTCATGTACTGTCTGGTGCACTAGCTGTCCTTGACATTCCCTTATTAGGTTTACAAATAATCATTAATTTGTTTTGTGTTCTGCCTCCTGTTTCAGTGATGTATAGGCATGTCATTACCTTTCTAAAGTGTATTCATTATTTTTCTTCTTCAAAAAAAGCCCACTACTTTTCACACAGGGTTCAAGGCAATTTGCATGGTACACATGTAATAGTGTATACCATTCAGTGCATCTTCAAAGTTTATGCTATCTATTCTTTAGATTTCATAATTAATGGACTTGTGATCTGAAGTCTCTTTCACCACTTGATTGCTCTTTCTCTTGATCCATTTGAAAGGCATTGCACTACAGTGAATAGAATACTAAACTCAGACTCAGGCTTGATTGTTATTCCTCATTTTGTCCCAGGCCTTTGTATTGCACCATCTCCATTTTTCTCCCACCACAGAGGAAGCAAGGCATTTATAAAATATGGGTTTGTGTGAGGCTTTTTTTGTTGGGATGGGGGTGGTGGTTGTTTGGGGATTTTTTTTTTTTTTTTTTTAGGAGGCACAATCTCTTATTCTGGTTTTGTAGAGTACCTGACAGAGCTAGGGAATTAGTTGAGACCTATAGGCACAAAAGCCTTCTTTTTTCTGTTTCCACTTTCTTCCATAGGCTATTTCTGTTACATTAGCTCAAGTTTTGAGGAAAAGTTCTTTGATATAAAAAGATTACACTGCTTCATGGTTTGAGCTCAGCGTTTATACCAGTGAGTGCAGTATTAGCAACAACAGTAATTTTATCGAAGCTTTGCAACATACTCGGAAATGCTAATACAAATTCAATATATCAGATGTCCTTAAAATTATCAGTTAAGTTTAAAGTCATCCTCAGACTTGTGTCTCTTCTATCCTGGGAAGCTAGCTCAGGATGGCTTGCTTAGAATCTCAGCACTCTGCTGTCTCCACTGTGGCTGCCTTTATCGAGGGAGCATTTACTGGCAAGTCATCTGAATTTTAAAGCCTTAAAAGACAAAACGTGAATCTTTTTATGATACTTCCCTCCCCCCCCCCCCCCCCCCCCCCCCCCAAACAGCAGTTTTGGTAACCTAGTTTGTTAGTACTGTTGTTCTTACTGCTTAAAAAAAAAATAAAAAAAAAAATGTACAGACATTCTAGATAATAAATTTATTCAAAAGATACTCTTAATTAAAAGTTAAAACCCCACCAAACCAGTTCAAAATTTCACACATTTCTGATATTTAGGTGCTATGTCTCCAAAATTAAACAAAAGTTTAATAGCCAAATAAAGAGATAGCTATGACATGATTGTCATCTTAAATTGCCAAGCAGGTCTTTAAGTAGTGTGGGAAGAAGAACAAAGTAATGAGCCTGTAGCCATTCTCAGCAGAGTTTGAATATTTAAGAAAATCTCAAATCAAAGACCCATTTGTTCATAGTATCACTTGGATTTGTAATTATAAGAGAACTGAAAAGGCACAAATGTGATTTGTGGGACTGGTGGAGCCCATCCCCTTCTGAAAGAAGAATACCACCATATGTTTTCTGTGGCTGACAAAATTGAAATGTTATGGAATTACTCAGTAGTTTAAAAGGACCCATGGAAAAAAACATGAGAATTTTTAATAGAAAGTTCTCTAGGGGACAGCTTGTCCAAAGTTGGGTCCCACAAAAGCCTGCAAATATCAGCCTCATGAAATAATCCCATTGAAGTTTGTACAAGATTAGAGGCCACGTCACAGACAGTTATCCACAGATATTAGAAAAGCCATCCTGAAGAACAAAGGACACCAACCAGAACTAAATAATTTTGGCTGCACTCTCAGACACAGTCAGGCATATTATTTACACATGGTACAGCCCAGGTGATGCTGGTTTATCAGCTTGATGCTGGAATTGAACATGTAATTATCCAGTTCACCTTTTATGATAGGTATGTTCACAATAGATACTGTCGCTACCCTGGAAGTAAGAGCAGCACTAAGACTTTTTTTTTTTTTTTTTTTTTTTTTTTTTTGAGTTTCTATCATGAAGAGAAACTGGGAAACCAAGTTACAAGACAGATCACCCTCTCAGTGACTTTAAAACAGCAGAAGTCAGACGACTTCAAGAAAGGCATGTTAAAGAGAAAACAATTAGAGCAAGATTAATCTGATTTATACTGAAGAACCAGTATGAATCCAGATTTCTTTTCTGCCTTAAAGAAAACAGTAACAAAAATCAGCTGTGTCATGAGTGTTGCATTCTCTCATGCACACTAAGCTAGTAATAAAAAAAGTGCATTGTTAGTAGAACCCCATCATCAGTGATTTATTCAAAGAAATCATTAGACTTTATATTCAACAAAAAGAATTATCTGTTCTATACTCATAGCACTGTGCATTTACCTGATCTGTGCTGAATACCTTATTTCTCTTTATATTACTTTGTAAGGAGACACCCTTTATTTTGCTGTGAACCTTGCGTCAACATCTGCACATGTGTAAACCAAGTGTAAAATGCAATCATGTCAAAAGTCATAGTGTTTCCCACCCACTCTGTGAGAAGGATTATGGCATGTTTAAGGCTGTTAGGGAATCTGGTCCTGAGTGTCTTGTGGTAGCCTTTTCCAACACAATCCAATTAAATGAGTCCTGTGCTGTACTCCATGTGATGTTCTAAGACTGTAATGTGAAAATTAGGGACCTCAGAGTTGAATGGGATTTATTTTTAATGTGTGTTCCAATCACTAACACAGTAGAGCTGAATAAACTGCAACTTTCATTTCTTCCCAGAAATAAATTGTTGAAAAGTGTTAGTTATTGCAGTTTCTTGGAAGTAATGTCTTACAGCGACAGATTTCTTTTCCCCCTTGCATACTGCTTTTGTACAAATGACAACAAGAACATGCAGCAGCATGTGGGATATTCACAACATTTTACTAGGGAATTATATTTGCAATATGTTTTTCAGCATTTTCCTAATAGGTCTCTGTATTTAGGGGTTCATAACTCCAGTGAAATTTCAATCTCAACTGGAAGAGATCTCACTAGAGATCTTTTTCATGTGAGCCTTGAAAAAAAAAGCCATTAAAAACAGCAAGGCATATGCATAGCTTATTGCAGAAATTACATGAAAACTGTAAAGAAACTACAGTCATTGTACCAGTTTATATACTAATGGGGATTCTATAAGCTTTAGAACTGGAAAGCTTTTCTTAAGAAGAAATAAAAGCTATACGAAAGAATACTTCATCCTTCCTGAAAAAGGAAATTATTAGTGTAAACTTTAAGAGAAGAATGGAAGACACTTTTGAAAGGTGAATTATCACATATCCATTCCTTTCCTTCAGTTAGCGAGGTCATAACTATCTGTACCTATGTTAATATTGGGAATGTCTGAAATAAGTTGCATGCAAGTAAGATAAAATCAAGAATTATATAGGTATATTCGATGAAAATTTGAAGTGAGGTCTAAAAGGTAGAATCAATCCACAAAAGGTTCATGAGCAGAAAAAAAATTCTCACTCATTAAATAGGTTTTTCCTATAGATTCCAAGAAATTGATTTACAAAACAAAATACAGTAGCACTGTGCATTAGCAGAATTAAAACCTGTTGTTCAGTAGGACTAACACAAAAAAAAGAAAATAGAAGTCAACACAAAACACATTTCAGCTGCTTTAAAAAAATTATTTTTGTTTATCCAGTAAAACTTGACTGTCTCAATGCAGTCAGTGTCAAAAAGCAAATGACTGAGCTTCCCCACAGCGTTTCAATGGAATCAAAATCTATTAACTGCCTGCACATCAATATTCTTTTGCAACAACCACTTTAAATCTCAAGGCTAAAGACACACTCTCAAATGAAGTACATCATCAAGTACCAAATAATTTAAAAGGTCATGAAGGAAGTTATGCTTGAGTAGTGTTGTAACAAATAAGCAAACCAAACAAGCAATAGCTCACCCACTTCCCCTTTCTGCCTCACTTAGCACCATCCCTCCTTCCACACACTAGGTTTGAAACCTCAGATAATAAAAGCTGTCATGTGTTTATTAAGGTCATGAACATACAACACTTGAATGATCTTAATATCCTTGCTACAACTCCTGAAGTATATAAACCGGCCACACTTGTCTCTTTAAGAGCATCAATGGTACAGATTTTATAACACACATATAACTTTGACAGTGGCAATATTTGCACCCTTCCTAAACATTTTAGAGGGGAAAAAAGTGGAATTTAAACTTCTTCCATATTCATGTACTTGCATCACATCTTACTGAAGACGACCTCAAACATCATACATAAGTAATCTAGGGCATCAGAATTCTCTGAGTATAACCTATAGCAGCTTTGAGAATCTAATTCGGACAGGCTTTCATGCATGACTAACATTAATCAACTTCTAAATCTTGATGTAGAAGTTTAGCTTAAGAAAAACACAGTAATTTAATCAGTGTCGTACACTGCAGTTATATTTTGTTCATCACTACCCATAATACTGTATCATTAAGCATGTTTAATTCCGCATAAAGCAGTCAAGCAGTGAACGCTAAAGCCTTCCTCAGACATCATTTAACCCAGCAAGCCTCCGGCACCACTGGAAAAAAAACATGCAATTTGAGAACACGGATAAATCCAAAGATAGCATGAGTTTGGAAATATTTCATGTCTCAATGACCAAACGCAACAAGCTTGTATTAATAACAAAATTCTGTTATTGATAATACTAATTACTCATAGCAAGACATGCTCCATAAAGGGACAGTGATCTCTGGAGGTATATATTACTGTGTTAAGTACCTAAATCCAGTATAAATACAGGCTAATTTACTCCTCCATTACCACCCTTTAAGTTCCAGTGGAATTGCTATAGAGAATGTGGATCCAAGACAGTGAATGACTTCACCCCAAGATAGGAAAGTCTCTCTCCTCCATTCTTTTCTTCCAAAGGGGTCACACAGGCATCCTTCAACCTCAGCAGAAGGTGTGAACAATGTTTACTGCTCTGTCCCTCACAGGTCACTTAATCTTATCTGTTCTCAATCAAAAAGAGTGCAATGGGGAGGTCAAAAAATGATACATCCCACACATGCTCTTAATCTGCAGCTTGTTGTTATTTTAGATTTCCATGAACCCTGAGGGTTCATCTTTCAAAATGTGAAATGAGAACAATGCAGCGTCTATCCTATGTAGTAAGAGAATTACCAAGGAAATCCTTATTTTCTTATTACGCTAAGTTACAGACCATCATTCTCACATAGCAACAGAAACCCATTGAAACAGAACCCTCCATCGTCCAGCAATGATACAGGAAAGCGCAATTCATCTCTGAAGCAGCCTATCAATTGTCACTGAGCAGTGACAGCAGAGAAAATGCTTTCCTGTGGAGTCCTGAGTCATTGGCCTGAACTTCTGCCACGTTCTTGCATTAGGCATTTGCCTGCTGAGCAGTTATTTGCCAACGCGGCGAGAGATAAACATATTAGCCATGGGGAGAACAGAAGGGGGGAAAAAAACCCCAATAAAACAAACACAAAAACATGGGGAAATAGCATAAAATCTTGTAAATATCAGAGACGAGAAGCGGAAATAATCCTTGCCCCAGCACGTATAAAACACACAAGAGGTTCTGTAACATGCTCATTCTAGGGACTCCTCTGAGGATTCAGAAGTACTTGCTTACATCTGGTACTTCAGTGTTTACACCTCTATAGTCACATTCTTTTTGACCAGGCAATTTTTGTTTGTTTGCTGTTTTCTTACAACTTCAAGTATCAGGTGATAAAACCTTGAATTAGCTGTTCAGATCACCAACTAAACTGAACCATTTCATGTCAACTGAACTCAAGTATTCTGTTTTAATTAACCACAAAAAGATCTAACCCATTAGAAATAAAGATTTCTCTTTCATCTCCCAACCATGTAACAGAGTATAAACATCAATCAATTCTGAAATGCTAGTTAAAAATGAAACTTCCCAGATGTTCTATCATTTCAATATGTGTAGATACCTATTGGAATAACCAGCATTCCTGCAATAATTCCTCCCCCGCCACTTCATTAATAGTGAAGTCATTAATGCAGTAGACAAAATGGACCACAATGACAAAACAAACACTTCTAAAAGTCTGTTAAGTGATATCAAAGCAGCAGTGTTGTCAGGGGGAAAGGTAAAAGATCACATGGGACGAAGAGATTGGGGGTAAAATAAGTGGATAATTTCTAACTTAGGAAAAGTTTAACAAGGAAGATACCGCAAAAGCCCAAGCATTGGTTTGTCAAACCCTTTTTTCCCTTTTTTTTTTTTTTTTTTCATTGTCTCTACCCCTTCAGTGCTATCTCAGGTGTGACTACATGGTCTATGCAGTCATCCCAGAGCTCAGCTTGATCTAGCTAGCAGAGGCTGTGGGCATGTTGGCATTACCTGACAGCCTACAGGTTTTAGACTAAATTATATGTACAATTATGTAATGGTCTGATTTATAGTCCATTATGGAATTTACAACACAGTCCCACAGAGAACCTACAGACAGGAAGAACAATGGACTTTTTCTTTTGTGAGCAAAATCTAATTATATGTTCAAATCTCCAAACATTTGAACTGCAATTTAAAAGAGAAGAAGGTGAATTAGAAAGCAAAGATAATAAGAATTAAACAGTTGCGAATGTCTGTAGTATGGCTTGGCAATGACTCTTACTTGTACATATTCAAAACAACTCTCTTCACATGTTAACATTTTCCTTGCTCACCAACAAGTAATAGCCCAGTTCACTATGGCAATATCTACTGTTCCTTAAATGGAAGCTTTCAAAATATTCCAACAGCCTCCAACTTAATTGAAACTTGCACAGTCTGTCAAAGGTAGAGGGAGGAGATAGACACAATACTGAAGATGTAATTTTATTCAGTTTAATGCAATCAATGTGAGCCATCATTCAAACTCAGAAAGAGTCTTCATGGATTCAAAAGACAAATATTGAACAGTTCCCTCCCTTTGGGGAGATTAATACCATTCACAAAACTATATTCTTATCAGATACTAAAAGTGTCATCAAATTCATTCTCCTCTGGAAAAAAAAAAAAAAAAAAGGATATTGCTATCTGCCATTGATAGAAAAAGAACAGAATTTCAGTTTTACTCCTAGGAGAAGTTAATCTCTATTTCATGACTATATTTATTTGAAATAGAGATGAACAAACACACCCATGGCAAACCACTGGAAAATGTAGATTCAAACTCTAAATCCACTGTCAAAACTAGAAGCCTTCCAAATGAACATGCCCTATATTGTGGTATTTGCAGATATCTGCACTCTGTCATCATGGCCTCTGTGTCAACTTTAGCTTTCATAAGCTCTGTAAATTAATTCTGAATTATTATTGAAACAACTCCACCACAATTTAGAGCTTAGCAAGTCTTTTAAACACTTTTCAAACATGCATAACTAATCTATAATTTTATATTCTGGATCTGTGATCTTGTCATGAGGATATGCAACTGCACTGCACAGAAATCACGATTCAGATGATCACAACTCCTCCCACGTTTCTCCCATTATGTGAAGGATAGAAAATTATTTCACCTGCAAACCTTTCTTAAGCTGGTTTTGTAAAATCTGTTATTTTTAAAAACTCAGCCTTTCAAGGCATGTTATCTGAAAAAAATGTTCTTTTTAAATTTCAAGTGAGTTTCCAGTCTTCTTTGTATGGAAGTATACTTGATGATATCAGCTGTGGATTAAAAATAATCCAGAAATTATGAAAACTTAAAAATCTTGAACTTCCAAGCCTCTTCCCCCTTTACGACTTTTCATAGAGCAGTTTCATCTCATTACATGCCTAATAAGGAAGGACTAGTATCACATCTTTAACCAATTCCTGCTCTTTTTTTTTTTTTTTTTTTTTAAGATATTTTCAGAGTACAAGTTCCTTTCTTCTGTGACTTAATGACAGACTAGTTTTATGAAGAGGGAATGAAAGTCCTGTCCTTTTTGCCGAGACCAAACTCAAAGCCTTGTGTGAAAAGAACTGTTCATGCGATGCTTCCTTGGTGAGCAAGTAGGGACAGAAAGATTTTAGGCCCAAAGAGCCATCCATGGAACATGCTTATTGCTAATTAATTCTGATTACTTTATAGCTCTGAAGGACTGAAATACAGGGAAAGTAATTTGAATTTTACTCCTGAAAAAAATACGGCTTCTAAAGAAGACAACACATTACACATCTAATTTGGGGTCATAACTGGTCATCACCCAGCCATGAAATCAGTTCTGAGCATTAAGATCTGTTTCAAAGGACAACTTTTTTTGTTGGAAGATACTAACAAATTGCTTGCACCAAAGGCATTACTGGGCATGCCACTGACCTTGAGAGAATGTATACAGAAGTGCAGGTATCTCTAGAAGAAAAAAATCTTAAACGGTTAAAGATTTCAGTAGTATGAAGGGTTTTGTCAATGTTTGTGTCATCTTGCACATATTACTGGAAATAGTCATGCCATTTGGAGAAGCATCAATTTAGGATTTCCTTATGATATATTTGCAAGATTTATTTTGGCATATGGGACCTGGTCGATCTTTCCACCAGGGAATTAGTTCAGATTAGCATTTGTAGTGCTCTAGATATCTTTAAGTGACATACCATCCCCTCTTGACACAAGCAAAAAAGGAGCATGCTAGGCCTTGCTATCTTATCCTTTTCTTCTCTCCCAGGCATGTTGGGAGATGCAATGCTTATCCTGTAGATATCACATACAGAGTATGGGGAGCTGCTTAGAGACACATGTGCAATCTGCTGTAGGGCAGTCTAAGTTTTATACAGAAAGTCCAGATAATGTTTTTGTTAAATCTGCCTCCACAACCTCCAAGGTAAGCAGTATTCAGCCTTCCTATCCATCGTACCTCCAGTGACTCCCTAGCCTATACCCTCACAGCTATTTCTCTAGAAAGCTGTACCTCCAAATTAGGCTTTGCCTGAATTAAAGCAGTAGCTATAATGAATATTCATGGTAAAATGTGTATCTATCTGAACAAGTTTGGGCATGCTTTCCAGCTAATAATGCTTATGCATCAAGGGCAGAGTCCATTATCACATTACTCTGTTTTTAGGTTTCCTTTCTTTTAGGCTTCCACTATAACATGTTGATGAATCACATACACAGTACCTACATCTTAGTCAGTGTCATTCTAGGTTAGTCTTCCCAATTAGAAACTGCATCTCTCTTCTTTCTAAACTTAGTACAAAAACCAGACAATATAACCTTCTAAAGACTTGATTAATAACTTGCTAATCTTTCAAGTGCAAAGAATTTTAGTTATAGACAGTGGCAAAAAGCAGAACACTATTAGTAAAAAAAATTTTTTTTTTAAGCAAATCTGCTGACAACTATGGTACTTCTATTTGACTTGTATTGTTATCCTAGAGACAAAAAGCATAGATGTTTTTGTCTTGTTATAAACCTAGACTCTGTATATAGATATTATATATTTATTAGATATATAATAGAATAGGTACTTAAAGAGTAACAATGAAAGAATAAATTTAACAAGCCCCACCAATTAGGTACCCACCCAGAGATAACCCTCTTGCATTTCCAGTTGGGTATGTCCAAAATTTTGCCTCTCCCACAAAGGAGACTTAGACACTTGACCGGGGGTGAAGAAAAGCCTCCATCCTCTCAAGATCCAGACTACAGAATTATACCTTGAGGGCAGATGGTTGGAAATATACTTTTTCCTATTTCAAAAGCAATCAGAAGTTTTATTCTAAGTGTCACACGTAATGCTCTTTGACCAAGGGACTCAAACCCTCAGTTTAAAGGTATGCACTGGAAAGCTATGACAGGACTCAAAAAAAACCTGAAAAAAAAAAATACTTCTGTTAACATTAAGGCATTAATTAGTGAAAGACACAAGCAAAATACAGTACAAATATACCCAGCAAGGTTATCTGGACCAGAAAGATAAAAGGTAATGGGTATAGCGGTAGCTCAGCAATAGAAATTACTCAGCGTGAAGTGTTGATACTGAGTGTCTTCACCACATTAAACTGAGCACATCAGACAGGTCACATATTTGGATAATAGAAAAAAAAAAACACACAGCTGTGAAACTCCTTAAGCTAAAATCCACATTTTCTACTTCTTGGATATCTTACATAGAATGTAACATAGTAAGTATCCTCCTCCTTCAGTGAGGTTTCACAGAACGTTTTCTGTATCTAGTTCATGAATAGTAACTACATCAGTGCATGCAAAGAACATGAACTGCTTACTGCATCATTCAAACCATTTTCATATCACAGTAAAATGTGTGAGGGAGCTAGACGCTCAAATAGTTAGGCCAAACAAGTTTAAGATGTAGAAGTTGAGCTTCAAAGCACTCAAGTTGGCGGGGGGACGGGGGGGGGGGGAGGATGAAGTGCTCAACAAAGGTTAACATATCAGGTTTAGGGACTGCAGTAGAGTGTTTTAAAATTGCAATTATTTCCAAGTCAAAATCACCTTCATCTGCATCTATTTTAGAAAAAGGGAAGTGTGTTTTGATTAGTTGTTTTAACTCCAGCTGTAATCCTAAGCAGTACATTTTCTTAGCTCTTGAGAGGGCAGCTATTTACAGGATAGCAGGGGATTTTGTTTCTGTAATACATGTTTTCAGTTTGTTTAGATTCATGAGCTGCTTTTTATGCCTATTTGAAATAGTATTAAGTGCTTCAAAAATATTACACATTTATGTACAAAACCAAGCCTTGATCCAAGCTGATTTCTCCAAAGAAAACTCTGTAAAAGAAGGCCATTCACTTAAAAACAAAAATGGTAAATTGTATATCTGTTTACACCTTTCTGATGACATTAATATAGTATGGATAGAGAGAAAGCAAAGCACACGTACAGTTTAACATAAAAAGAAATACATTTTTTTAAATGAAAATTTTTAGTAGCTCCTCATTTCAGGTACATGCACATTCCACTTACTCATCTAATCCTGCAGTGATTATTTTCTAGGATACATTTTACAGTCTTTGAAGAAGCTGAATAATTTCAAAAACTGGGAAGCGACTATTATAGCATAACTTGCCATGAAGTTTGAAGTTTGTCAACAAATCAGTTCTACATCTACAGTAATATTGTATCACGGATTATAGAGGGTAGGTTCATTAGATTTTTATCATTTGAAGACCTAATATGGAACCAGTAAGTACCTAGTTGGGAAATAAAAACATACAGTAATTAATGTACTATAGTATGCATGTATTGATTTTTACATGGACTATATTTTAGCAGTAATAATATCTGGCACCAGACTACAAATCAATAGGAGACACTATTGTGCTGTTGGTTTAAAAAAAAAATTAAGGAAAACCATCTTTTGTTTAACTGGCACCAGAGTTCCACATCCCAATTTTGCTATTGTAATGCTTGCTGTTATTTTAAATAAGATTCTCATGCCATACTTATTTAGCCAAATAAACACCCAGTCTTGGTACTAGTTCTGTTGTACTCAGAAGAAACACACTGTCAAATTTAGAAGAAAGAAAAACACTAACATCAGATGGCAATGGGACTAAGTCTTCTGCAAGTAAATATTCTTGAGGATTTGCATTTGCCATCACAGTTCAAACACTATAATATTATGCTTTACTTTCCTTCGTTATTTTCTCTTAGAATCGTTAAGCAAGTTTCAGTCTAATATGTGAACAGAACATGAGCAACAGGCACTGGATGAGTTTCCTGAAAAGGTGTTACTGAATATGAAGAACAGAAAAGGGAGGAGTGAGCATGTCTGTACTCCACCAAAATCACTAGAAGAGTAAGCAACACTTCCATTAGATCCAAAAGTGTTTCTTTTCATTATGGCTGGGAAAATTCAGAGTTTCAAGCCCCATTGTAATCTAAAAGTTATTAATCTTCAACAAAAAAGTTAATTCTGAAGGTTCAAGATCTTGTTTAACTGTTGGAAGGCCCCCAGGCTGAAGGCAACATGGTGGGTAGCATCAGGGAACAACTTCTGTCTTCACTAGCTGCGCAGGTGTAGACCCATAACCTTGCACAAGCGAGTTTCCAATCGCCCCATAATATGAGAGGATAAGTTAAGGGCCAACTCCAAAAAAGCTGTACTGGAGCAAGTGGCAGGCAAGTGACCAGCATGGAGGTTATGGGGGCCAAACAAGAAAGGCCTGTGTGTCCAGACCTGTGCAGTCATTCCATGAGCTTGCTTTCATAGACTTAAAATTAAAAAAAAATAGAATAAAAACCCCACAGTTTGTAGGCTGTAACTTCACAGCATCCATGAAAATGGCAGAAGGAAAGAAAATACTATACTAGCAAGAGCTGTAAGGTATATAGAAATCCAAGGACAACTAAGGTACATATGAAGGATATTTTGCCTTATATAAGAAATTTTACTTAACACTTCAGGTCAGAGCAGCCTCCAGAACAGTATAGCCAATATTATAGCATGCTAAAAATTATCCAGGCAGAAAAAAGAATACTCAATTAAGATTTCCTTTACTGATAACACAGCCCATTTTAAAAAGGAAGGCCTGAAAAAAAAAAAGGAAAATAGCCTCAATTTAAGGAAGAAAGATCAGTCTAAGCAATCTCTCTTTCTCCCAAGCACCTACAGTTCTTTTACTTCCAAGGCAATACCACGCCTGCTTCCACTGTCTTTTCCTATTAGTAGTACACAGCCAAGAAAAGCTGGCACAGGGAACTTAAAATCCATTATTATTACCATTTGACTTAGCACAAAGGATGAAGCCGATTGAAGTAATATATTTTCCACTTTTTATACTGTGGTTAGTATTTCAGTATTTTTAGAATAAACAAATGGGATTATGTATGTTTATAGTACGAGGAAAATAATCTAAAAATTAAATTAGCACAATAACCTTTAAGTAAAAGTACGCATGCAAACTCTATAAAGGTTGCTGCTAATACACAGGGAAAAATCATTATTTGTTCTAGAATGTCTTTAGATTAGCCAGCTGGTTCTCTTACATACCAAAAGATTAGAGTTTAAAGACTATTAGGGACCTACAGATCCCATTTCTCTCAGCAGGTGTTACAAACACACAGCTGGGGGCAGGGGAAGGAAAAGAGCTCCTGTGATCTTACAATTCGTTTCTAAAATACATTGCCTATTTCAGAAATATTAAGCCAATATTTCCACAGAGGGCTACGATTTAACTGTTGTACCATATAACAATAGACTTAAGCCCAGAAAGATACACTTAAGAAGTTTGTTAAATCAGGGACCTAGTGTTAGGAAATACTCCTAATTTGAAATTCTACCTTAGAGTGAGGATTGAAAGCATGCAGCAACTCCCAGCATTTAACTTGCTATTTTTAGCCATGAAACTGTGTGATCTAGTGCAGCACCATTTGCTTTTTTAAATTGATTGCACTGTCTTTTCACTGGTAGTAAATATACTATCCTAACACCATTTACATAAAAATCTGGAACCAACACAGCATCAAGCTCAAATGCAAACCAGCAAATCTGCATTTGAGTGACCTTTATGTATAATGTGCCCACAAAATCCTACTAACAAATAAAAGCTTTTTCAGCTGACAAGTTTAGAAAGGATAAATCAAGATACAGCAGAAAAAGGAGTAGTATATGGTGGAGAAAGAAAACAGAACAGCACTCTTCAGAAGACAAGTTAAAGAGAATCCAGCATTACACTTGCTCTGATCTGCTGGGTTTAGTATTCAAGTGGTTGAGACACTGATCATTTGCATTTCAAAGAAAAAAACTGAAGCTAGCTGATGATCTTCCACAGAGTGTGGGTGAGACTGTCTAATTCTGCATGACCCGTATCCATGGAAGCAGAGGAAGCACCTCCAGAGCCCACCCTTCCCAGCATCGTTCATGCAACTCGAGCCTCGTCTCTCTCACCCGAAGCAATCACATTTCACAATACAAAATCTGACTCTAGCATAAAGGTAAACTGTTTCAAGATGACACGGTCCTCGGTATACCAATTCCTAAAATATCAATAGATCTAGTGGAACTAAGTCTAGGAAATACGTATAAACAGTGGCAGGTTGTCCACCTGCAGATGAAGTGATTCAGCCAGCATGGGTCTTGACTTCACAGATTTATTTTTTTTCCTGCAGGTGCTATTAATGCAATGAAACCAACCATCTAACTGTTGATGTTTGTCCATGTTCTTTTGAATTTAACTATATCTACAGCAGATGTCAACATACCCCCTAACACTGCGTAGCACTAAATTTCTCAGAGGAAGATCTGAGTGCCTAACTGCCAAATTTCACTATCTTAACACCTATGGCGGGGGTGGGGGGGGAAACATGCTTAAGTACAGAAAACTTGTTTAATGTGCCTAAATTGTTGTTGCCAGAAGAAAAAGGAGTGATATATACAAGAACAGGATTTGGTAATTCTCTTCTTCCTGAACTTTAAATTGGGATGCAGTTTAGTGCACATTTGAGGAAAAAAAATTGCTTTGGTTTAGTTTCCTGGCAGGTTTCTCCCTTGCTCACTGCTTAAAAACAGATCATATGAAACTAGGTCTCAAAGGTTTTCTAGGAGAATAAACATGTGTGAGATGTTCTCTTTAGAACCATGGTTCCTTCTGACAGATAATACACCATCACACCTCTGTATCAGGATAAAGGAGGGCACTCATTTGTTTTCCCTCCTTTTACTCCAAAGGTACCAATTCATAATCTACAATTCTTAGCTGGAGAACTTCTTGTCCTGCACCCTTAGAAATAATGTATAAATAGATATGAACAGAAAAGTAAATAAAAAGGAGAACACAACCTTTACTTCCTCCTTGGCAACTTAATATTTTCAAAAGAATGTCTTTGAGACTTTTCCTGCCACTGACAGCATAAGACCGGACTTTTGCAACTTCAGAGTCCTATTAAAGTAAATTGGGCACAACAGTTATACCTGTTTTCTCCACTGCAATTTTAAGTTCCAGTCCTAAAACAGAGTGCAAGTGGGGTGTCTTATCATCCCCAATTCAAAAAGTCCCTCACAGTCAAAAATAGCCTTAGTGAACTCCGTTATCAACTTGATAGATAAAACAAGAGTATTTACATTTATCCCGCCTCTTTCTCCAACATCATTGCATCTAAAAAAACCAACTTATGTCTGTCTGAAGGATCATTTGAACATAGTATTTAGTCATTATAGGTTTAAAAAAAATAAAATAAACGATTTAAAAAGTGAACATCTAAACATTTTGATCCTTTGTGGGAGTAACAGAAACAATGTTCATTTCTCCCCCGTTAGCATCTCCCCTCTTTCACGAGAATATCCTATTTAGTTCTACAGTCTGAAAATGACCTTTTATTTCAACAGCTCTGTGGGCTCCACTACTTGCAGAAACAAACATTTTCTTCCAGGCACTATAGTGACTATTTTAATATTCTCTTCAGACTCTCTTCATTGCAATCCTAATAAACACATTCAGGTTTACGATGAAGAGAGATCCTACCAGACAAATGGCAGCAAGGTTACAAGCTCGAGCTGGTGACCTTCTGAAAGCTTGTTTTCCAGAGCTGCCTGATGGGGTGAACATTCCAGTGATGTTATTCATTGAAACGGGAACTCCAAATATTCCCCTTTTCTAAACAATGTCATTTTACCTTGACAACATATCATCACTGGCTTTCTTCTGTTCATCTCCTAGGTCAGGAAAGAAAGGTGAACAATTTATCACTCATGAATCCCTGATTTTAATGCAGATATTAACTGAAATTCAATTTCCATTGAATACATATTTTGAATATTATATACACATACATATGCAGTAGCATTAAGGCACAAAGGCTAAACACATCTGTCAGATCTGATCCGAACTGGGATGGAGATACAGCACTTTTCAACTACAGTATAAAACACTAGTGACTTACACTTTGCAAATTCCTGATTTTTCTAAAGCCTTTAAGCCATTTAACCATTAGAAAGCAAACAGCTTAACAGGATTTCCAGTTTTAGAATTCATTTGACTTCAGCTTGCAAGAGTTAAAAAAGGGTTAGGTCATACAGGTTCATTTATTCTGAATACCAAACCTGTAATGATTTGTCTGCTTTCTTTTCAGAAGGATTTACAGTTTGGATTATACCCCACAGAGCTATACACAAAGGTGTCCTTCCATGTGCTAATCTCCCTCTTTTGGCACAGAGGTTTGACCTCTAAGACACTCCCTGGATGACAGAGAGGGGCAACTGTTGTTTTGTCCCACACCGAGAAAGCTGATGCCATCACTTCAGATGTCTATGGGTTTCTTATGTGGGTACTACTGCAATCCAAGCTTAAAAGCTTCAAGTATTTCTCTTTTCTGCCTGAAAAGCAGACAGATTTAGTCCTTACCTTACATCCTGAAAGGGCACCTTCGATTTGCCAGGAAAGATTCAGAAATTCAGCTTGCTTCAGCAGAGAGAATTACAGGGTACAACCCCAAGCAAATTAATAACACACCAAGACTAGGAAAATAAGGTCACAGTGTCTTTGGCATGGTTTTGAATAGGACGTTCACAGTTGGTCTAGATTCTTGTGTTAATACCTTCTTTGAAGGCATACTTTTAATTAACTGTAGTAGAAAAAGTGGATATGCCAGGTATGGAGAGCAAGCCTCATGTTCCTCTACCCACTGCAAGTTAGAAAAGTGAAAAGAGTTCAGTTTTACAGCGTCATTTCCATATAGTTCCTTCCAGACCACTGAAAGAAGCTGAACCTGGGATGCAGACTTGATTATAGAAGCAGTATCTCCATCTATGTAGATGTCCATGGTTTTCTATAGCTCTCCACTAAGCCCACCAGCTATCACCAAGGAGCGTTGCCAACCTTACCCTGCAACACAGGGGACTATAAAAGTAACAGAAGAACAAAGGAACACTTATCTACCTTGTCTTTCTCCAGATTATCCCAGAGATTTTACAATACAACTCCATGTAATTTAGGCCTGTATTTGTATATCTCCTAGTAGGCAGGCATGTATTTTCTGTTATGTTAAGTAACTGTAAGTATTCTAAATGGTGCTCTACAATACCATGTATTCGTGTTAGTATATTTCTCAAAAAAAGGATTTTTTTTTCCCCTTTCAATGTTAAAATAATCTTTTTTGTCATCTTCTAAAGTAACCAGCTGCTTCCTGACAGGATCTACACCTCAGCTGGTACCACTATAAAGGTATTTCTTCAAAATATTAAAATTCAGTGCAGCTTTATTTGTTGACACTGCTGTAATCTTAGAACTACTTTTGTCAGTCTACACAGACCCTACACACATGTTGTCTTGAACTGATGCGGTGAGGACAACACGGTACCTTTGCTTGCAGTTACATTTTGTATAAAGGAGTCTGTAACTGGGAAATGGGAATAAATTATATCCAGGACATTCCAACAACAGAGAGACTCTACAGATGAAGAGGTAATAGATATCAGAAAGTTCAGCGTCAGTGTCTCAGAGGGTGAAACAGAACAGAAAGTAAAAAAAATCCTACAGAGTAAGCAACAGGGCATACATGCAGAGATGTTCCTCAACCAAACAGGGTTAGGCGAGCTGCCTTAAGATCCAAGTTCTTCCATTCCAGATACTGTGTTCTCCAAATCAAAGTCACTTAAAGACAACTGGAATTATAAATCCACTAATATCTTTAAAAGTTAGTTTTCTTCTTCTGTCAAAGAGAAGAGGATTCAGTTGTCCAAAACTACAGTTTAGAGCCTGATCTGCATATGGCAAACAACCCTTCATAAAACAATCCTTTAACTTCAAAATGAAACTAGAAGTATTTAGTATAGTTCCAAGCAAGCAACTCTTGCCAAGTGGCTGTCAGATCAGAATGGCGTGCGGTATACTTGACAGAAAAGCTACTGTAGTAACAAGAAACCAACCCGAGATTCAATACTGGAATTACTCAAACCCTGCCAAAAGAATCACTCAATAACTGCACCCTGTAACAGAGCTTTGGGGATTCTTATTCATGCATACCTAGATTCTCACAGTTATGATCAGGCACCCTATCATTTCAAGTGCTCCTCAAATTTAGCTTTAAGAATTATACTCAGGCTACCCTTAATAAAAAGCAAATACGTATTTTAAGAGTGGGAAAATAACAAAAATATGGAAGGAAAAAATCCATTACCCCCAAATACTTGGAACAATAGGACGGTAGAAGTATGATAGTCATACACAACTACTCTAATCTGCAGAGTTAGGACATTTTTACAGATCCAAGTAGTTTTTCCATCTATAGTTCAAGGGCTATCTACACTAAATGCACTTCCCTTTCCAGCTTGGCTCTCTCCCCCCCACCCCGGCCGAAGTTGGGAACTAAAATACAGGCATACCATATTGGTGTGAAACCAGTTGATTTACCAGGATTAGTCATTCTGATGCATATTCTGTTTTGCAGTGCATCTGTATTAGGCAAATGCATTTATATTAATGCAAATTCTTAGTTGAGACATACTATAAACTGAAAGGAAAATATAAACATTTCAGTGATTAGAACAACAAAACATCTAAAGGTGAGGCATTAAATATAAGAGGACCAGAGCCGGAAGTCAAATTAGCTTAAGGGCTTAACTACACCCCTGGAATGAAGTGTATTCACTGTTGAAAATACAAAGCAGACTCCGACAAGTCTAATTAATGAATAGAATTCTTGTGTCTTTTACAATAGACCTTTAAACCGTTCCTACTCAGCAGGCTCAAAATGATTTCACTGGGGGGTACAGGGGCTATTGAGCTGAAATAGCAGCTGTTTTGCTCAGCTCGCCTCACGTCATACCAGAATCCCAGGGAGTTTTGTACTGCGTGCTAGCATCCCCCTCACCCCTCCCCACCAAAAAGTAAACTTAATCATAACATCAAAGTGGAAAAACTCAGGAAACAGCTCACATCTCTATGTGCAAACTTTCAAAGGTACTAAAACAGGTTTCAGGGTCTACTTTCCCCTCCCTAATCTTGCCCAGGTACGCATCAGCAAAGTACAACCTTCACACATTCACAAATTCCCATATTCATAACTACCAAAATGGAGGTCTATGAGGAAGTCTGTTTCATGTTATGTTTCCATACGCCTATCAAACATTTTCTGAACCCTGTAAAAAGCACTAAACCAAGACAGGTCATCTAAAGTTTATTAAAGCATCTGTGCGTTCCAGCATGGAGTTCACGAATCCTGAATGCAACATTATTCAGCCAATTTAACAAGATTAGCCAGCCCGCTTTTTTCCACTTTCTGTCATTTCTTCTTCCATAACAAGCTAGCTTGTAGCTAAGGGAAGCCAAGCTCTTTTAAAGCTTTATTCTTTCACAGCTAGTAAAGTACAGCATTTACAATTGGGAGCTATCATGTCAGAAGCACAGTAGTTTCTCACGGGTCATTCAAAGTGCGCTACACAAACCAAAAACAAGAAAATAGAAAGGAGACCAGGAAGAAAGGAGACTAATTAACAGTTCTAAATTTTAGTTAAACTCTGTTCAACCTTCTGCTTCTCAGATCCAGCTAGACAGCTAATAAGCCTCATGGAATTCTGGCTCTTAATTAACACACAATTATTCCTCCAGAAGGATTAGAAGTTTCACCAAATGCTCAAGAAGTCAGTTTCCACAGCTCAAATTAGATTACTGCCTACATTTAGGAGCAAGGGTTACTGCTCCGTATTCTATTTGTAACACTTTTTTTTTTTTTTTTTTAAATGCAATCACATCTTTAAAGCAGATAAAGGACGGCTGCATTTTCATTGCACAAAGCTTCCCTCTATGTGAGCATGTAACATTCCCTGCCAATAATTCAGTCACTTGACATGAAAAGATAACAGCCATTAATGTAAGCATCTCAGTTATACATTAACTGTTTGAAGGCAGAACAATCTGTGAGCAACCACCTTTCTGAAGTCTAATCCAACATTTTACAGGTCAAGGCCTGAGACTCTCTAGCTCCCTAGCAAGGAGCTGATCATCACAAGCAAAATGCTAAGCAAAGCAAAACCAGTTGCACCAGCAGCTCACACCACTAACTTCCACTGACATGAACGATTCACTGTAAATGGAAGTGAATGTAGTCCACCCTCTTTGTTGGCAATTAGTCCTTCCTTGACTTCTGGCTAAACACATACAGTCTGTCTTAAAGCCCTACCTCTTAAAAGCTCTTAAAGCCCCTGAAGTTTTGCAAAGGCAGCAGCAGGTGTAAGTTTTAAATCATAATACTGAAGCACTTGCCCTTAATGGGACAGTCAATCCTCAGACCTTTATCTTACTTTTAGCCATCTACAGCTGTCTTCAAGCCAAAGTCAACTATCATAGTCTTATGGTCATACGGATTTCTTCCTCAGAATAAAAGAGCTCAACCATCTCCTCTCCTCTAAACACACTAGCTTTCTTCTGCTCCTTCTGGCTGCAACTTCGCTTTGTCAAGAAAAGCAGCTCTATGCTGCAAATTAATACATATTATCTCAATATAGCGCTTAGGGAATTAAAGTGCACTATGCTGGAAAGGCTTGGAAGACTGACAAATCAGGACAGCTTTAAACTTTAAATCACAACTGTACTAAGCTCACTCATTGGCAGCAACATGCTAATAGTTAGCCCTTACACCTTGTTAATCATTTTCACTGCATGCAGAACTGTCAGCCTTTCACACCTCTATCCTAAACCAGCTGCGAGTAGCACACAGCACCACAGAGCTGATGGCAGTTCTTCATTGCAGAGGTGAATGTGATCAGGCTTGACTGACAGCTCCTCAGCTAGGAAAGCTGGGGCTGAGGAAGACTTGCCTTCTCCTCTCTGCCTTTCTTCCTCCTTGAGGTTTCTGTGCAACTTGCTCCTCTCCACCCCTCCAGAGGGGGGCTCACCTGCTACCAACAATGCTTATCTTGGTTTTGCCGCTCACCCCTGAGCATTTGGTAGGACACTCTGCACATTTATCTTGCAACTTTTTGTTATGGGTGTTTCCGATGTGCGAATACACTCATCTTATCCCTTTGGTGGTCACATTGGTTATATGTTATATCTAGTTACACCATCAGTGCTACAAAATACTCACATACAGGTTTTTGTTAACCATCTTAGCAAGTTCTTATTTGGGTTCAAGGCAAACTAACATTAATTACATACCAATTAACGCACTTACAATTTGTAGGTGTCATAAGACTTTGCTTTAGCTACTCTTAGATACACAACTGCCAGGCTAAACAGTTGGTCTTCTACCTGTGGTAGTGAAGAATTTCTTCTACAACCTGTGCTATACATAGCTTACCTTCATACTGGCAGAGAAAGTTTAATGCAATATGGGTAAAAGCGATAATAGGACCAGAGTACAAAGTGGGGGGGGGAAAGCTGGCTATAGACCAGCTGCTGTGGGTATACTTCCAGCCAGCTGAAGAGTCATGAAATTACAGTTTGGGAGTGCTGGGCACCTGGAGAGGCAGCTAAAAAGGTTTTCTGGCTGGTCAGTGCCTGGAGAAGTCCTGTAACAAAGTCCATAGACTGAAGATCTACCTCCAAAACTGTCAGCCTGGTTCCTGATCCCGAGACTGACCTCTCCAGGCAGCACACTCACCCTCAGCCTCCTGGTGGTTGAGCCCCAAATCCTCATCACCCACCACAAGTAACTGTACGCCAATTCTGCCGCCGTTTCTGATGCTCGATCATCCACCAACACCAAAGAACACATGGATCAAGCCAAACCATCAACTAGAAGAAATATATAGATCCAGTCGCTCATTTCCGAGCTCTCTGAACCCTGTTGAATACAAGACCTCCCCAAAGCACCGCGGTGGAGACGGGGCCTGCCGTCCCGCACCCCACGGCCTCCTGCTCGCAGGGAGCCGGGCCTGCTGCAGCGGCTGCGCACCCACGGAGCTCCTGCCCGCGGCCCCGCTGGAGCAGGGCCACGAGGGACCCGCGCCAAGAAGGGACCTCACCTCACCCCAGCCTGCACGAGACGTTGCCAGGGCAGGGGAAAAGAAAGAGTCGGCGTCACAAAATTCGCTTTTTTTTACGTGACGGCTCTGTAGGTTTAGCGAGTACCCGAAGCCAGCCCTGGGGCTCATGCTGGGAAAGGGCCCGTTTTCCTCCTCAACTCACGTGGCCGGCGGCAAGGACCATTTTGGCCGAGAGCAAGCAACCTCTGAGCCAGCTGGTAGGCCTGGGCTCAAAGAGCCCGTGCATCTAACAGGGGCTGGTCATCCTCCAGCTGAGAGAGGGCCCAGGACACCCCCAGGCAGGGCAGGACACCCCCAGGCGACGGGCACTGCCACAGCACCGGGTCTCACTACAGCTCTGTCCGGGACGCCATTAACCCCTATCACCCCAGGGCGCCCTTGCCTCCCAACCAGACAGCCAGAAACAAAAACGCCAACAGAGAGAGATATACAATCCCCCCAAAAAATACAAAACAACAACAACAACAACAAAATCACACACAAATCAAACGTACCAGGAAATCCAGCCAGGCCAACAAGATTCACCAGATGAATGACTGCAACGTTACTGATGAAAGACAGCGACATCAAGGACCTGCTTCAGAGAGCCACAGAGACAAAACCCTCCCCTCCCAGCTGATGCCTACATGGACAACAAAACCTCCCCAGCTGCCTTATCAGGGCTGGCCCCTAGAAGCTCGTTAAATCCTAGCTATGTTTCATGTGCGTTGATCAATAAATAATTGCTTTATACTTTCAAGCTGTGTATGTCCCACCTGGAGAACGTCGTGGCACCTGGCACCCAAATAAACTAGCCCAGAAGGGGAGTGATAATCACTTACCTGCAGTCAGGTGGTTAAATTGTGTTTGACCACGAGCTTGTCATCGTCTCCATTAGGTATCGCTACACCGTTCATGTACGCAAGGCATAGCTGAGACCTTGGTGGGCCACGACAGCATTTTCACTTAGTTGTAAGACAGGCCCCATCAGTGTTTGTCCTAACATCGCTTCCCACGTGAAAGCAGGGTGCCAGGCTCCTCTGCGGCTCAGGTGCCTGCCCAACCACTGATGCTACTGCAATGCTGGCCAGCCACAAAAATCAAGGAAAAACCTATGCGGAGGCATGTGTAACTCAGCCACTGATTTTGATGTGTCAGGTGTGAAGGAACACGGACATAGCAGCTGTGGTTGTCATGTAGAATAGAAATAACTACTGTGAGCTGACAGCTGCTCCAGATTTTATTTTTTTTTTAAATATATATAGGCAAACTGAGCTCAACTTCTGGTTCTTCTTTATTTTTAAACATTGACCAGTACCTTTATTTAATTAGATATGCCTTTAAAATACCGTTCATGAAAACCTAGTAAGTTTCCATAGTACCTTGTGGGTGCCTTCCCATTAACATTTCTTAGACTTTCCATAAAGGTGTGATTTATGGCCTTATTCTACAACCACCCATCGGAGGGATTTTGAATTCACCGAGACAATCTGCGTGAGTAAATGTTACTCATGTACATTAGTGGTTTCCAAGTCAGGCAATTAACTTAGAAATGTTTGCAGGCTCTTTCTTCATTTTTTTCATACCATAGTCAGGCACAGTATTAATATCCAGTACTGAGTCTAATAAAATTTCCATTACCTTCTGGGGTTAATAATGAAGACAGCAGGGACAAAATCAGTATCACTGTATTAACTATCATTAAATAGGGTATCTAAGCATCAGCAACATAGCGAGTGAAAAACTTAGTGTATATAAAAAATTTGTATTTGTCTACTTATCTCATTCAAATTCTAACTTTAACAATAAGCCTTGGATTTTAAAATTAGTAACGTGCAAACACATTGTGCATGGTCAATTAAACTGAACTCTACTATTTCATGTAATTGCAGAAACTGTGAACACCAGAAGTAAACTTCATTTCAGCCAATTGCAAACAAGTATTTTAGATTTTTTTTAATTAATGAAAAAAATTGTCTGAATCAACTTTAAATATGGAATTCGCTGAAGAATTTGACCCTATGTATGACCATTTCAACTTAAAAACTGAATCCATACTAAATACTGTAATAGTAAAATTAAATTTTACTACATTCCTTCATTAGCAACACGCATCTGTGTAATTAAAATACTTACGGTTATCAAATCTGAGGCACGTATTATGTCTGGTCTAGCACGTGGAAGTCTGTGGTAGAGGGTTCAAGGCACATTCCCCACTGGCTAACCTCAGGCACTTAATTTAGGTGTTTGTGTGGACAAGTAGGCTCCATACAACCTGTCAAGCCAGCAAAGAGAGACAAACCCAAACCATGTAAGTCTGAAGTCACCTCCACACATGATAAAATGATGGCAGAATCACATTTGGGGGGAAGGAAGGAAAAAGAGAGAATGCCTCTTTGTTTAGGAGGAATTCAATAAAACAGAAGGGGGAGAGGACACACAAGCTCCCCACGTGCTCAGGGCAATGAACTCACCCGAGCACTCCGATAATCTCATCCAAATTACACTGTGTGAAAGGGAGAAGGGCAGAGCTAACGTCTCCTGCAGTCTTCTCCCGCTACGGATTCAGGATACAGATAAAAGCATGAGCCCGCAGGTTGCACAGGGTAGACACAACCCAAACTTAGATGATGGCTATGCATGGCTCTTCCCTGCACTCTTCTCTGTTAAAAGCTTGATGATGGCAGGAGAGGCACCATGACGTGAGCACTGATTAACCTCAAAATGCACAAGTCTGCACAGTTCTGGTCTGAGAAAGTTTATTTATGGCTGACCCCTACTTGGGAAGGTCCGCTACCTGCTCACACTGTTGCAACACACTGCAGCCACTTCAGTTTTAAAAGTAATCCTGCTGTTCTTAATGTGAACCACACACCAACACCGTAATTAATACTAGTTGGCATTTATTAGCAGTCTGAGATACAAAACAGTCTACGGGCTTAGAAAGTGTGGCCTCTTAAGGCAGGCCTCTTCAGAAAAAAACAGAGGTAACACAGCAGAGAAATACAATGAGACTTCGCTTGCAGCTTTGTAATCTGCCTTTTTTGAGATTGGATCCACAGGTGAAATACACAGAGCAATAAGATACACTTTCTAGGACTAAATCTAAACCATCCTTGAATACTAAGCATCTTTTAAAATACACAATTAAAATGAAATAGTTTCATAAGTATCACAATTTATCGTCCCACATAAATGAGAACAGAATTAGTTTTAAATATCTCAGAAGCAAATTTTTTCCTCCTTTGGAATCAAATGGGGCTGAGGACTTTCTGAACAAACAAAGGGATTGATAGTGAACACCTGCAAGCATCTGCAGCCACATGCATTTCTCATTTACATCTTTATTTTTCTCCTGCTTCCTCAAAGTAATTAAAATCTTCCTTTTGCTGGAAGGCCTGTGGGGAGTCATTGCAGGGGAGTTGTTCTGAGAGACGATGAGGTCCTGAGGTGAACCAGCTTCCTCCGGGTCCTCGGTCAGCATCATCTCCACTGTATTACTGACAATGCAGCACTCCCCATAAACCTTTTTTGGTGCGCCCCAGCAGGCACTGGTGGCACATGGAAATGCCGTTTCCGTTGCTCAATGGACTGAATCTAGGTTTGTGCCTCTGCCCAAGGCCTGACTCACACAACTGACTTCCACCCTGACCGACCTAGCCCCATTTCGTCTGTAAGAGTCAAGCTGTACTTTAGGTAAGTGCAGCTAAATCTGGGAGATGATAACTTTATTTCTGCACATCCACTCAATTAATCTGTTCCTGGACTGTCAGTGATAATAATTCTCCAAGAATTACTGATTAAGTCGTACACTTTAAATTGTTTTCTAAAACCTCTTATTGTCATCCGAGAACTTTGACAGTGATTCTTGTCATTACAGCTCGTTACCCTTCAGCATCATCACATCAGAAATAAGGATTATGGTTTTGCTTGTTCATTCACAGGACTATAAATGTAGTGGAGGGATTACCACTTCATATTCTACTTATTTGCTAGAACTTTCCTTACCTAGTTTTCCCTCTGGGACCTTTGCAAACATATATTTCCTTATTCTCTTATGGTATTTTCTGCAATTCTTCCTCGTCTCCATTATTACTACTGAAACTATTCACTGTCTTTCCCTTTCCATTTTGTAAAAACCTTAAATTCCCTCCCCGCCCCAAATTGTTTGAGGGCTTTCACTTCTGGCTTATATCAGATAGGCTAAAGCCCTAGTTTGCTGTTTTGCTTAATCCTAATTAAACTTCTGGCCCACGTACAAATGATGTCTATTACTTCTGTGGCAGCTTTTCCTTTTGACTAATCTAGAAATACTCGTTTTCCTATGTATTTTGTACTGAAGGAAGTTGTCTTTAAAGATGTGCAACTTTGCTCTTCAAACACTTAATCAGTGAATACCATGCAGAGATGTAATCTGCTTTCATACAGCCCTTCCTGCATCAATCCAGGATGAGGCGTTTTGTACTACCTATGAACCAGAAGACTATTTAAGACTGTTTAACCATGATAGGACATAAATATTCAGATTACAAAATAAATAAGTGAATTGAGAAGATTAAAAAAAAAAAAAAAACCAAAGGGGAAAATTAATCCTGATGTAAAGCCAGCTAGTTAAACCCTATTCTTGCTATATAGCCACCATTAGCCAACCCCTGCAGTTTCCAGATGTTTATTATAGGATATGCCTGGACAAATCTTCTTTCATAAAAGCTCTTTGACACAAAGACATTAAACTTTAAGTACCTTAACACAAAAGCAGACCTTTTAAAGGGGATTTACTTGAACTTTTTATATACAAAAACAGCTGGAAAGGGAATAGAATGACAATGAAGTAAAACAATACTTACAGACAACCAGTTAGTAAATCTCCATCTTCTCCTTTAGGCACAAAAGCGAACTCCATACACCTTCAGCACCGTGTACACAATAGTCCTATTAAGCTCACCATTTTCTAGAAAATTAGGGGCCTGATCAAAAGAACACTGAAATCATTGGAAATCTCGCTATTTGCTTGAACATCTTTGGATCTGGTCCACACTGACTCCATAAGAATAACTGCTCATACCAACTCAGCTTAAAGCTGTAAGAAAACAACTCTGGTTATAACCTCCATAAAAATACAATAAAAAGGAACACATGCTTTCTTTCTATTTACTTTACTTTCCATAATTTTTAAAATGGAAACTTCCAGCATTTTGCTCCACAATATAACCCAATTCATTGGGTCTGAGGAAGCAAAAGGAAAATGCAAGGCATAGAAGTTTGGTTCCCTGTTCTAAGATGTATCGTTATTCACAGTGAAAACAGCTACTATTTCATCCCTCAGTTTGATGCTGAATTATTTGTCAAAAATCTGTATTGCTGGTTCCAGGGTCCTGGTTCTGCGTTTCTTCCATGTCTCAACTACCTACGGGCTTTTCACCAGAATTTCACATGTTCATTAAATGCAAGGTCAGACTTCTGTAACCAAGAGTTTTACTTCCACTTGTATGTATGTGTGTGTGTGCGCATATATATATTGTAAAGCAAGGCCAAAAAATGAATATAGCTTCGAATGATAAAAACAAGGAACATGATTCCAAAACATTTTAACTAAAACGTATGCTGGTTGGATACCGACCATTCCTCATTTCAGGCAAGGCTTCTACTGTTTGCAGTGAGTGCCAGAGAAAATACATTTCTATTGTTAAAAACCAAACCAAAAACATGATCAAAGAATGGTTGTCCACTGGCTGACAAACACACACAGATTTGTAGGACAAGTGAAGCTGTGTCTACAAGCAGGATCTCATCTCACTCCAAGTAAAAAAATCAGTGTCAAAAACTCCAGTGATTTAAGTGGGACTAGAACAGATGCCAAAGTTACAATGCTCTTATAGCCAGAAAGGTTAAACCGTTCTGTAAATTTTTTTCTACCACTCTCAAAGACTGAAAGCTATTACTGCCTAATGCCACATTTGGCAACCAGATGGTACTGAGGAAACCTCTATTCTGATTTTACAGGTATTTTAATAAATTTATGCTAGGCTTTTTAGATCACTAATATATGATTAGCATCTTCTATACGTGAGTAGATGGATCATATATATGCTATCTGATCACCCAGCAATAACAAGCTCGATCAGGTTCAAGTTAATCATACCATCGCAATCCTAGTAAATTAGACAAACCAAGCAATATGGAACATCTACTGACTTCTTCCAAGTCAAGACAGATGTCACCTATGATCCAGCATACAGGGGAAAAGCAGCAGACCTTGCCACTACAAAATTAACTTATCTATATATTCTGAAGACATTTGAATAAGCCAAACCTGTTTATATCAGGCTGTATTTTGGCGATGGCCACAGCATTTTTGATGCAGCACTGGAAGCTCTAACACTGCATTTTTCATGCTGCCAAACCACACCAAGTTCCTACAAAAAGTTCCCAAACTTCTGCTGTTAGGTTGCCCAAAGCAGACATTTCTACTTCTGTCTCATTTCAGTAGAGAGGCTTACAGAAAACCCTTCTCGGATTAGACTCATACAGGGTACTGAAATCCAATTCCTGTATAGGACCTTCTTACTGATGGACCAAATTCAGTTTTTTCATAGGGGAGAAACAATATTATGCCCATTATACATATATAAAGACTGAGGCATGGAAAACTAAAGCAGTTCTTCCAAATCACCACCGCTAGCAAAGCAAGAGCACAATCCGGTCTTCTAACTTTGGTACTACATCAAATGGCAATTTTTGCCATTCCCTAAAAGCACATAAGCTCTGGAAACTGTTTTATTACAGCAATCGCCTCTAGAAATTTTCAGAACCAAATTATCACCCAGAAAGCTCATTTTGGCAGGAAAAAAATACGGTTAGATACATATATTTTTTCTAGCCCCATTTTTTGTGATTTCTCAGATTAGAATACCAATCAGGTATTATCCTCCCTCTTCCCACAGAGACCACAACACAAGGTGGTTATTTATTACCTACTGAAAATTCTAAAAAGGGGCAATAAAATTTACAGTTTTATATATACAGTTCTGTAGGTAAAGGACTTCTGATGATGCTATAATTTTCTGAATTCTGGTCAAGGATTTTCAGTTAATATTCTTCAATACTGCCCTGTAAGCCTATAGGTACATTGCAAAATCAATGTATACAACTATTATTTGGTTTTTCTATCTTTGCTTGCAATAAGAACCGCATTTCTGAAGCTATTTATTGGCACTTTGGTAATGCCGTAAAGGCTATTTCTTCCTTCCTAACTGTGCTTTTGTTCCTTTCTGTGCTGAGCAAAATATGGTAAAAGGTCAAAAGCATATATCCTTTCTTTCCAGCAAATTGAATGTTATAAACTAGTTTCCTGGTCCCCTCCAGATTCTTAGAAACTAGAGAATGGTGGAAACTGGGGTACACAGGTGCACCCCAGATCCCTATTGCCCAACATTACAGCAGCATGGGAGAGCGGCAGACAACTTTCTAACACATTCTTCCCGAAGAGGCTTTCCTAATTAAAGCCAATAGTAGGCCACAACCAGTAATAGCGATAAGTTGTTCCAAAATATTCCCACTCTGCTCTTGACGCTGCCTTTTACAGGAAGCAACAACCCCCTTTCACCAAGTTTCCCCGAATTACCGGGCAATCTATGAGAATCACTGAAAGCCAGCAAACTCTCGAATGCTTTTCAAAGCTAAGAAAATCCAAGCCTTCCTACAAGATTTCTATCATCTTCCCACTCTACCCTAAATCACATTTATGTGACTCATTCTGCCATTTTACACTTCCCACAACTTGAGTCCTTCCTGTCTTGTCTTCCTTTTCCCTCCTTCTCCTGCAAATCTCTTTACTTTCATGCTTTGCTCACGCAGAGTTTTATCACAGCACCTGTGTTATATTTTTCCCCACTAAAGTGATTACTTCTTCAAGTCAGCTCCCTGCCTTCTGGAGACAGACACTCCTCTTGTGACCGCGCAGCAGTGCAGATTACGACGCAACGGTACACTGCATCCCTACTTTTATTTCTAATCAGCATAGCTCCTCTTTTTGCACGGGCATTACGCTGCTTTTTTTGCAATCCAGCTGCTGCCTCCCACAGCTGCAGGATTTGCCGGACCAGCCTTCTGAAGCAGCAGCTGCTGCAGCTCGCAGCTCTCTGGGAGCGCCGAGCGCAGCAGGGGTGCAGGAAGGCTGCTGCTGGGGAAAGGATGCTCTCCCTCCCCGCGGCAGCCGTGCCCTGCACTGGTACTTGGCAGCCTGGAAGAGCAGCCACCGAGGCCAGCCGGCTGCTGCGCTGAGCTCCGCCACGGCGGGGTGACCCTGCCAGTCATGGGGGTAACGTTTTGCTGTCTTGAGTGGCGGAGTTGATCAGCCTCTCCCGGGAGCTTGGAAGTGCGTTGAATTGAAAGACGTTGCCTCTCGCTAGAGGCAGGATCGGTTTTGTATCGGCCGTTGCTCCTGCCGGACTCGATCGCAGCTGCATTCCCCTCTCCCCCCACACACACTTCGTGCCGTACTGTCATTTCTTTCCAAGCTCAACATCAAGGTTCATGTAATTGCATATAAGCATATGTATGTGATTGTATATGCATGCGTTACTTCAAAAAGATTTGCATAGTAAAGCCTGCAAAATGAGAAAACACCAGTATTAAAGGAAGCAGGTGTGATTCAGCAGCTTGTTGTGGGCATTTTAGGAGACAGTCACATGTGGCTGCAGACTTCTTTAGTACATACTGCGCCAACCCTCCACTTCCTATAAAATTGTAATCACCTCCGGAGCTCTTCTCCTGATACCCAAGTGCTTCCATTCATGTCAAAATACATTCAGCAGTACTGGTACAGCTCTTGTTAAAACCAAGGAACGGGGGCATATGTTACATATGTTAACACACAATAGCATATGGTATTCAACATATTTGACTACAAGATCTTTCTTTTCCTTCCTTATGCATTGTATACTATAATAGAAGCTGAAGTCCAGCTCTGATTCAATATCAGCAGCACTGCTCATTGTGCACGCTGATCAGACAACAAAAGCTTGCTTGGAAAAGATCTTGTCCCGGAATAAAAATCTGGTACTGTTTGAGTCCCTCGTTCCAACGAACAAACTGCAGGACTGCTGGGCTGCCGAGAAGGATCTTTTAGTAACAGATCACCACAACGTACAGGCTCAGTAGAAGCACCATCATTAAGTAACTTTGAAATCAAACATTTCTTAAGTCTGATTATGCAACTTGTATACTTTGTTAATAATTTTTCCAAAGTTTTGCTGGGCGAGGCCTATCATCGCTGTCCCCCATAGCTGCAAGATCCTGCTGATCAGAGCAACCTTGCAGCTGCGTGAGGCAGGGGCTGCCAGGCCGGCACAGCCCCCAGGGATCCCGAGTTTAGCACAGACTTCTGTTGAGAGAGACAATCTTTCGGTTTGATTTCTTAATTGAAAAACTGTAATTGTAGCAACACCAGGCCCCAACTTGCATAATGAATAGAGTGGGGACCACTGAGATCTATAGCACAGACTACTCCTACTCCACCTAATTAAGTAACAGCTAGCAGTTGTGAGCTTTTCCACATGCATATGTAAAGCCTGCTGACAAAAGGGGAGAGGGAACTCTAACAGCCTTTTTATTGTTGTTAGGCTGCAGGAACTTAGGAAGCTGCTGAAAAGTTTGGTAGGATATTTAGCTTTGTGGTTACGGTCTGGTTGCTTTTAAGTCTAAATGCTTTTTTAATTTTTCTCCCTTACCATTTGTTTTGCTGCACTCACACTTTTATAGTAACTTCAGTACTTGTGACCTCCTTTTTCTGCTATTCTATGTGTTGTTCTACATGTATGCTTTTCTTCTACTTTCTCCTGCTTCCCCACCACCAGTGGGAGTAGTAAGTGTATGGATGGTAAGTGTACGCATGCTTCAAATCTATATCTAGCTCTACAGAGGAGCCTGCAGAACCATGGAAATAATTATTCTAAGAAAAATGGTGTTCATCCTCCACAGCAATTGTGTGGAACATATGAACTTGCACAGTTTCTGTCATGCAGTCCAGCCACTAAGCAGGAGTTGTGAGAGGAGATGTCTAGTACAGATTTTTCAAGCACCAGTTTATAAATTTCTAACAGTGTGTAAGCTGAGGCTTTTCAAGGACTTATCACTTTGGTGTGTCTTCCTGAGAATGGCAAAAAGCACTCTTGAGACCTCCATCTGCTAAAGTCAGTCTTCCAAAATGTGGAGGTGGTAAAATTTCTGAATTGAATGTTGCAAATTTTTTAGCATGGACAAAATAATGTGTTTTCCTTGATTACTGCCTCATAAATGACTAAACTGCTTTCCAACTGGAACTTCCTCAATACTCAGATTGAAGTGGGTAACACTATGGAAAAGCTGACACTGGCCAGATGCAATCTGAGGAGAAAAAGCAAGCACCCGAGTACGGGGTCTTATAATGTGAAGACTCAAATAGAAAATTGCAGTCTTAACTATCGGTAGTGGAAGTAGCTCTGCCTAGAATAGGTATAAAAATACAGATGTGTGCTCTCTTCCTAAGTGACTACATAATTATAACATTGTTTTTCCCATCTTTCTCCTTTCCCTTCCTAGTCGGTGCTATTGTTATCTGCTGTGTAGTTGGTGTGATGACTCAGATGATAGAATTATGACGGAGATTACATATACATGGAACACTGAGGCCCAAGAATGCAAATTCTTCTAGGCAAACAATCTAGGGTTTTTGTATTTATTCTGCCGAGCACTACACATACAGTATTATAAGGCTAAGAATAAAAGTTTTATATTTTTAACTACTGCTTTCAAGCTGAACCTCAAAATAAGCTATGCTTTAGTTCAAGGCTTGAACTTGCTGTTGAAAAGAAAATCAACAGAGCAATTTTCTTTATCATGAGTAACTACATCTACCTATGGCTTTGAGTGTATAATAAGAAGCTTAACAGAGTCTCAAGCAACTGGAGTCTTCCACTGCAGTTTTGTCCTCATTTGCTCTAGTAATCATTCAAGCTTAGCAGCGTTTGTTAAATTCGGATACAGGTCAACTGTATTTCGATGAAGTTCAAAGAAATGGGTGCAGCTGATTGAGCCATATCATAAAAAAAAGAAATTTATACAGAAAATAGTGGCTTGATGATGCCTGCCTTGATAAATATGGTGTTTTGCTTCCCAGCTGATGGAATACCAGGTTTCTATCTATGGAGTAAACTATCTTTCTGAAAATTCTAGTCGGATGATAAGTAATTTGCCTTATTGAAAAGTATTTTGTCAGGAAATACCTTCTGTGAGGTAAGTTAGATACAGATGTCCTCTCTCGTCTGCAAGTAAAGAGATCAATTAAAAGGAATATGTATTTTTGACAGATCACCTTGTGCAAAGTCATTTTTATTGGTTTATAATGTATCTGCAGCACTACAATGAGCATTGAGTTCAAGATTATCAGATTTGCATCTAACTAATAGATTAAAAATAATGGGACATGAGGCAAGCCTACAGGAATCAGGCCCAACGTATGTTGGCTAGCGTAAAGCCATGCATGCAGAAATGACTGTTTTGAAGTGACCGAGACCTTGGCTGGTCTGATCTGGACGTTTTAAAAAGGCCTGGTTGCTAGAAAATGTTGAGAGCTTAACTGTGAAAAAATAGAATTTTCTTATATTTATTTCAATGCAGACTTGGATCAACTAAAAACACAAGGAATTAAAACAGGCTGGGATTTTTTTTTTTTTTTAATAAACATTTTGATAGATTTGGAAAGCTGAAGAAGGTGGGATAATAGCAATGGACTGCATCAATCTACTGTTTCACACTGAACAGCCTCTTGCAGCTTGAGTGGTCTCCCTGGAATCTGTATGAATGTTTGGGGGTAAGGAAAAGGAGGCAGAAGCTGGCCGTCAGAAACTCCTATAGGATGCGTACACTGTAATTCTGTTCTGGACTGTGGTGCAGCCACTGCAATTCTTACTCAGACTCACAGCACCTTCTGAAGGGCTCCATCATATCTGATCACTAGTGCAGTACAGAGCACGTAATGAAGTAATACTTTATCTTCATTTATTAAAACAGCTGTCTAAGGTCATAAATACGATGAGTTGTTTTTATCACCAGGAGTCCTCCCATAAGCATGAGAATGATGATTAACATCGTATCTCCAGTTCTGCTTACATTTGCAACCTCGCGGCAGATGCTTGGCTCCAGTGTTGTTTAAAAGCCATCAGAAATTGTCTTGATCACTGGTGACCTCTGCAAGAACTTTGGTGGCTGCTACATCGATCTGACCCAAGGAGCGCTCCTCAGGCAAACATGAAGGCAGGCTTTTTTTATTGATTAGCCAAATGGTCTAGCCTTCCTGTTTTGTCTCCTCATTGGCAATTAAGAGAGAAATCCATTGAGGGAGTGGTGGCAGTGAACCTTTCCCTCTGACACAAATAACCTTAATCAGGCCTCTTAGTTAATTTCTGAAATTGTTCTGTATCGACCTCTGTTTGAAGCAGGATTTTCATCCTACGGCCCTATCAGTAAAACATACACATCTTCCTGTTAGCAAAGCAGGCTTTTTCTAATGGTGACATCTTTTACTTCTTATTTACAATCCTAATCACATCATTGATTCCAGTAATCTTTCCTGCACTAAGCGCTGTTATTAATTGTCTCGAAGGAGAACCTGGGTGGGTTTTGTTGGGGTTTTTTTTAAACCTAGATAATTAAAATTAAACCAAGTAATGACAATCTAGGAGACTGGGGGGTGGGGAGGGGGAAGTCCAATTCTCAATGTGTTTTTAACATCTAGACAGTAAAGAGGCCACAATGTTCCTCAGCCTAAAACTAAGGCTGAAACCTAAAATAGAACCAGAAGATCATTTTGGTGACTCAACTAAACAATGGGGATTAGCTTTCTACACCCAAAGCTGTGATCGTCCAGGTTAGGAAGGTGATAGTTCGATCCAAAACACAGCATTTGGGCATTTCCTTACTTGTGTGACTCCTTTTGTGTCTGAACAATGGAAATACTACACTTGGGTAATGAGAAATGAAACATTTCCTCACCTCTTCCCTGATAATCACTGACTTAACCCCCCTAAATGAATGCATTAATGCTTTACCTCCATCTTCCCCATCTCTGTTTTACACTGTTTCATGAAAGGCCGGGACTTGTTTGTCCTCCGTAATGTCGAGTGGTATTTTAGACCAGGAACCTTTGAAATAATTGGGAATGTTCATAGCTTATGTCACTATGACTTCATTGCTACTCTGTGATGAAGGGCAAAAGAACTTGCGGGAGAGGGGAAGCCCTGGCCTCGGGGCACTCACGCAGGCTGAATCTGGGGCTAAGCCCCCTCCCTGTCTGACAGCTCTTAGGCACACGCACTCCATTTTTCATGTTGATTCACTCTCCCGGCATGTGTGAGTTAAATGCAAAGGGTTTTTACCTTTAAAATAATCTGTGAGATTTGCTAAGTGGAGATGCTAGGGAAGTTCTGGCTGAGCAGAAGGAGTATTTATCGTATGTTCCCCTTGCTAGAAAATGCCCCTTTGTACTTGGGGTGCCGAAGAGGCACGGGACGATTTTGGCAGGGAGGAAAGGTTTGACTTACCCAGGTGCTATCCCTGTCAGCGTGGTAGATTTACAAACCTGATGTCATCTATTTACATTTCTAAATTGCAGCATGGAGCGAAATGCAGCGATACGAAAGATTAGTCTTCATTTGGCGAAGTAACTGCCAAATTAAATGATGACAGATGGAAAAACTAAACGCCACGGTGTCAGGGATCCGGTGATAGCCCTCTGCTTTAGCAAGAGGTAAATATGTAAACCTCAGCTGGTGCCTGCAGAAGGTATGCGTCCAGTTTAAAGACCGTCCTCGGACTTTTTATTTAATCAATACCCCCTATCGAAGAGAGCAGCGTACAGCATTAGAACTAAAACAGCGTTATTAGAAAATGATATACTGCACATTAGGGTGTATAATTCATGTCGCCTTCATTTGCTCAGACCGTCGCGAAAATCCATAAATCATTTTCTCGTTCGTGTATTGCCTAAGTGCAATTTGTCATTTCGCATTAGAGGGCTGCCTCAGATCATCGGCGCTTTTAATTCACTGCTCGGGCTTTAACACAACGCGGAGCCTGCGGAGGAGCCCACCGCTGCCTCCGGCCGAAATCTCACAAAATGGAGACCCGGGGGCGCTTGGAAACGCGGGGGCGGGAGGGGGGGGGGAAGGATCGCACCGCTGAGCTGCGGCCCCCGCCGGGCCGCCCCCCCCCCCCCCCCCCCGCGCCGGTACACGTATATAAATATAGAGATAGATAGAGATGTATGTATATTCCCGCGTGGTTATTGCCCCCCCCGCCCCCGCATCAGGCCGCCTATACTAAAGGGCTGCGTGGGTGGGTGGGTGTCGCGCCTCCAGCGCGCGTGGGGCGCGCCCCGACGCCGCCTTCGTGGACCCCCGCCTCCCCCCCTTACCTCCGGCCCCCGGGGGCGAGTTCGGTCACGGTCACGGTCACGGTCACGGTCACGGCCCCGGGAGGGCGGGCGGGCGGCGGCCCCTCCGCCTCCGAGGTCCCCCCCCCCCCGCCGGGTTTCGCCTGTCGCGCCCCCGGGCTGCCCGCTTCCCTCAAAGGTGTCGCCGTTCCCGGGGCTCCGGCGGCGGGGAGGGTTTAGAGACGGGCCGCTTCGGGTCACGTTAAATCGCGGGGAGCGGCCGTTTCCCTAACGGCGGGTGAACGCACCGGCCCCTTGCGGGCACAAACTCTAGCGTTTGAAGTTGGTGGCGGCGCACGGCAAGAGTGAACGGCCGCCCTCCCGCATGCGAGGGAAAGGCAGCGAGCTCCCCAGTCCCCATCCGCAGCCGGCGGCAGCCAGGGATTTTCTGACGAAATCCGTTTTATTGGAAAACACCCGCCGAAATCGACCCGCCGGCTCTACTTAGAGCTGCTCGGAGCGCGGAGAGGCGGGCGGGGAGGACAAGACGCTGTTTGGGTGGGGGGCATTTCCCTGCCCGCCGGCTCCCCCCCACACACACACGGTAGCTGCTTTCCCGCCTCTCCCCCCTCCCGCGGCGAGCGCTGCTCGACCGGACTTCATAGCCGCCACAGCCGCTTGCGGAGGCGAGCGCGGTAACGGGAGAGCCGCGGCCGGCGCACTGGACCCGCCGGCGGGGCGGCGAAAGGGGTGTATGTGTGTGTGTGGGGGGGTGTGCGTGTGTGTGTGAGGGGAGGCGGGCGAAGGGGGCTCGGGGCGGGGAGCCCGGGGGTGCCACCGCGGGGCCGACAGCCCCGCTCTCCCCCGCCGAGCGGAGGCGGGGCCGCCGCCGGGGCGCGGTGCGCCGCTGCCGCCGCTGGGGGGCGCCCGCCGCCCGCGATTGCGGCCGCTGCCGAGGGGGCGGGGAGCGGCGGGGCGGGGCGGGGGCCGCCGCGGGCTCCCGGGGGGCTCCGCCGCCTGCGCGGAATCGGGGCGGCGGGGAGGGGGCGGCGGACCGGCAGCCCCGGGCGCGGAGCGGCCGCCGCCACGCCGGACGCCGAGTCCGCCGCCCGGAGGCGTCACCGCCGGCGGCGCGGGGCAGCGCGGTTGTGCCCCGCGGGAGCCCGGGGCCGGGAGCGGGGGGGGAGGCGGCGCGCATCGACCCGCCGGCGGCGGCCGCGGCCGGGTGCGCCGTCACCCGCTTCGCGCGGGCCGGAGCGGGGGCTCTTTGAGGAAGTGCGGCCCCCGGCGTGACGCCGAGATCGGCTTGGCCGCGGCGGCGTGAGCTCGGCTGTGACCCCCCCCCCGCCTCGGCTCACCGCGGCCGGTGCCTCCGGGACCCGCGTCCGTCCCCGGGGAGGGGGGGAGGGCAGGGGCGAAGGTGGTTTTGGTACAGGCGCAAGTTTGGAAATGTGAAGTCCTGCGTTTCCGCAGGGCGAGACGCATCTGGGCATACGGCGGACTGAAATGTACGGAAGGGAGCCGCTGCTTCACTGACGGATTACGGACGGGGTCAGAGCAGAAGCTGCTCGTTCCTGCTTTGTGTTGCTCTTTAGAAACAATAAAATAACATTTTGGGGAAAAAAAGCAAGAACTGCAAATACTTCATCCTCTTTACTCTTACTTTCTTCGTTTTGTAAAGTTACGGACGTGGGTCTTCAGCTGTAGAAAGCCCCCGGGTAGCCCGGGACGCTCAGGCAGCCGGGGCTTAGCCCTGCGAACCCCCGACTCGAAATTCACCCCTGGGTGCCCAAGCCCCCTCCTCAAGTGCCGGCGTAGCCTCACAGCCAAAGGCATCGATCAAACCCGTGTTAATCGAGCACTTGACGTGCTATAGACACTATTGGTAGAATCGACTTGCTGTAGCACGGAGCTGCCGTCTCACTGTCTGAGGGAAAAGGGGAAGGAAAATGCCCCGTTGCTGCGGGAGGCAGAAGGATCCCCGGCGCGGGTTCCTCCAGCCTGCGAGGAGTCGCAAGCCCCGAGTCCCGGCGGCGGCTGCGAGCCCTCGGTGCAGCCTCTGAGCCTCCCCCGCCGTTATCCGGCGACGGCAGGGTGGGAAGCGCGGGTACGGCGAGCACCGACGCCCGGTACCGGAGCGTTTCGCTTGAAAATAAACAAATGGGTGGCTGTGAGCCTCTGCCGACTCCTCTGCCTGTCCCCCACCCCAGCGATGCCCCTCCGCCACCCCCGGTAGCCGGTGACAGAAAACGTGGGCCCCCCCCCCCGCCTCGTACCCGACGGTCCCCTGTTCCGTTAGTGGAAATTCCGAAGTGTAAACGGGGAAAACTGGCCCAGGCTCGTGATACTTTGAATTGGCTGGAGCTGGAAACACTGTATCTGCGTACGATGGAAAGTTGCGCTTTCTCCACCGTCAAACAAACTAATTAGCTAAGGCAGCCCATGGGGGGGGGGGGGGGAATACTAATGTCAAGTTTCCCCTTGTTTATGCTTTTTCTAAAAACGTTCCTGCGCCCGGCCTAGGGTAGGAAAGTCAGTAGCTGGTGGAAACTCCCTCTCCAAGGAGAGGGTTGTTTACGATTACCCGTGTGTGCGCGGCTGATGACGAGCGGTGATCTCCCTACACAGCGACGGCGGAACAGCCGCTCGCGGAGTTAGGCAGGCAGGGAGTTAGGCAGGCAGGGAGTTAGGCAGGCAGGGAGTTAGGCAGCGCCTCGGGAGCTGCAGGGTTAGCCTCGCTCTGCCTGCCTGCCTGCCTGCCTGCCTGCCTGCCTGCCTGCCTGCCTGCCTGCCTGCCTGCCTGCCTGCCTGCCTGCCTGCCTGCCTGCCCGCTCGCCCGCTCCCCCATCTCTGACGCAGAATACTTGACGTGCGCCGCGGCCAATGGGGTGCCGCCCCCGGGGGCGTTGCTGCCGGCTGATTGGTTGGCAGGAGCCGAGCGCTGCGCAAAAACAGAAAAGCCGAGCGCTGCCGGCTCAGAAACTGCCGGCAGAGATCTGAGGAGCCGGGGCCGGGGCCGGGACCGGAGCCGGAGCCGGGACGGGAGGCGAGCGGCGGCGGCGGCGGCGGCGGCGGCAGCAGCAGCAGCAAGCAGAGACAGAGAGAAAGAAAGAGAGAGAGAGAGGCAGGGACTAGACGCGAAAGCAGCAAGAGAGGAAAAAAAACTGATCAGCACATCCATAAAAAGCAGAGTGATGATGATGAACATAATAATAGCAATAAAAGAAGAAAATGAAAGACTATTAATAGAAGAGAGAAAAATCTAAAACCTTTAAATAAAAAAGAGGAAATCCCAGAGAAATCAGGGAATGAAAGTTTTGGGTAGCAAAGCTGTTCTCTGCCTTTTTTGAGATGAAATCTTTTTGAGGGTTATAATTTTTTTTTTTTTTTTTTTTTAATTTCGCGGTTTTCTGCCTTTTTTCTTGCATCTAAAGAGGGCATGTCCACCGGCTTTTCCAGCAGCATCTACCCCTCCAGCTCCCACCAGGAAGACAAACCGAGGACAATCTTGAAATATAAAAATTTCCTCCTTGGGATTTGCTGCTGCTGCTGCTGCTGCCTCCGCCGCCACTGCTGCTGCCGCGGTGCAGTGCCAAGACTCTCGGAATAAATAAAAGCGGGCTACTGTGTATCTCTAGCTACATCCAGCTAATAGCTATTATTAGTTGGCCATTTATTTCGAAGATCACAGATGAAGTGGGGACGCCTGTCTTCTTCATTTGGGCAGCGTGTGAAACAATAATACTCGTAACAAAAAGGAGGGAGATGGGGGAGAAAAGAATCCTAACATGAATCAGAAGAAATAATATCTAGCACCCCCCCCCTAAATCAACCTCCCCCCCCCTTTCCTTCCTCCTCCTCCTCCTCCCCCGATCCCTCTCTCTCCACACGCTCGCAGGCGCGGACACACACAGGCGCGCGCACACACACACACACACACACACACACACAGAGATAGACACGCACAGGCACACACACACACTGTACTGTGTATTTTCGGAGGAGGAGGAGGTGGTGGTGGTGGTGGTGGTGGTGGCTTTTGGAAGAGGAGGAAGAGGTGGTGGTGGTGGGGAGGGGGGGATCTCTTTCCCCATTTGGAGATGATTGTGCTCTTCCTCTTTGCCTTGCTCTGGATGGTGGAGGGGGCCCTTTGCCAGCTCCATTACACGGTGCAGGAAGAGCAGGAGCATGGCACGTTCGTGGGGAATATCGCCGAGGACCTGGGCTTGGACATTACAAAACTTTCGGCTCGCCGCTTCCAGACGGCGCCCAACTCCCGCAGCCCTTACCTGGAGCTCAACCTGGAAACCGGGGTGCTCTACGTGAACGAGAAGATCGACCGGGAGCAGATCTGCAAGCAGAGCCCCTCCTGCCTGCTGCACCTGGAGGTCTTCCTGGAGAACCCCCTGGAGCTGTTCCGGGTGGAGATCGAGGTGCTGGACATCAACGACAACCCGCCCTCCTTCCCGGAGCCCGACCTCACCGTGTAGATCTCGGAGAGCGCCACGCCGGGCACCCGCTTCCCCCTGGAGAGCGCCTTCGACCCCGACGTGGGCACCAACTCGCTGCGCACCTACGAGATCACCCCCAACAGCTACTTCTCCCTCGACGTGCAGACGCAGGGGGACGGCAACCGCTTCGCCGAGCTGGTGCTGGACAAGCCCCTGGACCGGGAGCAGCAAGCGGTGCACCGCTACGTGCTGACCGCGGTGGACGGCGGGCAGCCCCAGCAGCGCACCGGCACCGCCCTGCTCACCATCAGGGTGCTGGACTCCAACGACAACGTGCCCGCCTTCGAGCAGCCCGTCTACACCGTGTCGCTGCCGGAGAACTCGCCGCCGGGCACCCTGGTGCTGCAGCTCAACGCCACCGACCCCGACGAGGGCCAGAACGGCGAGGTGATCTACTCCTTCAGCAGCCACATCTCGGCCCGCGCCCGGGAGCTCTTCGGCATCGCGCCGCGCACCGGGCGGCTGGAGGTGAGCGGCGAGCTCGACTACGAGGAGAGCAGCGTGTACCAGGTGTACGTGCAAGCCAAGGACCTGGGGCCCAACGCCGTGCCGGCGCACTGCAAGGTGCTGGTGCGGGTGCTGGACGCCAACGACAACGCGCCCGAGATCAGCTTCTCCACCGTCAAGGAGGCGGTGAGCGAGGCGGCGGCGCCGGGCACCGTGGTGGCCCTCTTCAGCGTCTCGGACCGCGACTCGGAGGAGAACGGGCAGGTGCAGTGCGAGCTGCTGCAGGGCGACGCGCCCTTCCGCCTCAAGAGCTCCTTCAAGAACTACTACACCATCGTCACCGAGGGGCCGCTGGACCGCGAGCAGCCGGGCGGCGACGCCTACACCCTCACCGTGGTGGCCCGGGACCGCGGCGAGCCGCCGCTCAGCACCAGCAAGTCCATCCAGGTGCGGGTGAGCGACGTGAACGACAACGCGCCGCGCTTCAGCCAGCCCGTCTACCAGGTCTACGTGAGCGAGAACAACGTGCCCGGCGCCTACATCTACGCCGTCAGCGCCACCGACCGGGACCAGGGCGCCAACGCCCAGCTCGCCTACTCCATCCTGGAGAGCCAGATCCAGGGCATGTCCGTCTTCACCTACGTCTCCATCAACTCCGAGAACGGCTTCCTCTACGCCCTCCGCTCCTTCGACTACGAGCAGCTCAAGGAGTTCAGCTTCCAGGTGGAGGCCCGCGACGCCGGCGAGGAGCCGCAGCCGCTGGCCGGCAACGCCACCGTCAACATCGTCGTGGTGGACCAGAACGACAACGCCCCCGCCATCGTCAGCCCCCTGCCCGGCCGCAACGGCACCCCGGCGCGGGAGGCGCTGCCCCGCGGCGCCGAGCCGGGCTACCTGGTGAGCCGGGTGGCGGCGGTGGACGCCGACGACGGGGAGAACGCCCGCCTCACCTACAGCATCGTGCGGGGCAACGAGGCCAGCCTCTTCCGCATGGACTGGCGCACCGGGGAGCTGCGGACGGCGCGCCGGGTGCCGGCCAAGCGCGACCCCCAGCGCCCCTACGAGCTGGTCATCGAGGTGCGCGACCACGGGCAGCCGCCGCTCTCCTCCACCGCCGCCATCCAGGTGGTGCTGGTGGACGGCGCGGCCGAGCGTCCCGGCGGCGGCGGCGGCGGCCTGGGCGCGGGGGCGGGCGCGGGGGGCGGCGGCGGCGGCGGCGCCGGCGGCTCCGGCGGCTCCGGCGAGCATCGCCCCAGCCGCTCCGGGGGGGACACCTCGCTCGACCTCACCCTCATCCTCATCATCGCCCTGGGCTCCGTCTCCTTCATCTTCCTGCTGGCCATGATCGTCCTGGCCGTGCGCTGCCAGAAGGAGAAGAAGCTCAACATCTACACCTGCCTGGCCAGCGACTGCTGCCTGGGCTGCTGCTGCTGCTGCCCCTGCTGCAGCCGCCAGGCGCGGGCCCGCAAGAAGAAGCTCAGCAAGTCGGACATCATGCTGGTGCAGAGCTCCAACGTGCCCAGCAACCCGGCGCAGGTGCCGGTGGAGGAGTCGGGCACCTTCGGCTCCCACCACCACAACCAGAACTACTGCTACCAGGTCTGCCTCACCCCGGAGTCCGCCAAGACCGACCTGATGTTCCTCAAGCCCTGCAGCCCCTCCCGCAGCACCGACGCCGAGCACAACCCCTGCGGGGCCATCGTCACCGGCTACGCCGACCAGCAGCCCGACATCATCTCCAACGGCAGCATTTTGTCCAGCGAGGTAAGGCCGGCCCGCCCGCCCGCGGCACCCACACACCCCCCCACACACCCCCACACACACACCGGCCGCCCCAGCTCCGCGCGCCCGGCCGTTGGGCGGCCGCGTCCCGCCGCTGCCCCGCTTTGGCTTATCCCGTCGTGTCCCGGAGCTCCCCCGCCCCTCCTCTCCCGGCGGGGAAGGTACTTTGCTTTCCCCATCGCCCCTCATTTTCCCCTTTAATTCATCCGTCCGCCGCCTCTCCCCCACTCCTCGCCCTCTAACGCCTGGGGGAGGCTTCAGCGGCAGGCGAGGGAGAGGTGAGCGCGGGGCGGCCCGCCCTCCCGCCTCGGCCCAGCCGCTGGCTCCCTCTCACCCACCCGGGCTCGGAAACTTGCAGCCAAGCGTGGGACGTGTGTGTGTGTGTGTGTGTGTCCCCTCGCTTCCCCCCCCTCCCGGTGCCTGCGAACCAAGCTGGCCCCGGCCGGGCAGCATCGGGGCGCAGAGATCCTCCTCAGCCGCCGGCCCATCGCCTGGGGAGGTTTGGGGCTGGGGGGGGGGGGGGGGGGGGGCTGAGGGAACGGCCTGTGGGGGTGAGGGGAGGGGGGTGCTGCTTTTCGCAGAGTCGCTGCAGCTGACAGGAATGAAATGACGTGAGGCGTCATCACAGGGTTTTCTGAAGAAACGTTTGAAAACGGGGCCTTTTTTTTGTCTTCCCGAAACATTTGCATGTGCAAGTAAGGCTTTGGGGGACACCTCCCCCCCCCCCTCCCCGGGAGGGTGACGATCTCTACAGTTAGCAGGAACTTTAATTAATTGGCGAATTAGGGTTTATTAATTGACTTCTCTTTATTCTGTCTGAACAGCTCTTTATAACCCAAAGCTGAGTTCGCAAAGGAAAGCACCGAGAAGGAGTTTCCATGAAATTATATGCAGACACTTAACGTCCCCTCCTGTTAAACATGTCGCCTATATTGTGTTATCTAGTGTGTAGAGAATTTCTCTCAAAGCGTATGCCATGCTCTAATACTCCCCTGTTAATCATTTCCTACTGGGTTAGCTCATACATGCTCTCAGCACCTCACTGCCTGTGCACTAATGAAAACAACACGTTCTCTCTTAACTTCAATACTGAAACCTGAATACTGTCCAGTCTGGCAAAAGTGGTTTGAATGATATTTTCTAAAGCGTTAAGTTTTGCAGTAGAATTTCTGATACTGGCTTGTGAGATCGACCTTTCCTCAAAATATCTATAGAACTCTGTCTTCTGTTGCCTCTTTAAGGACTCGAGGCTATCTCCAAGTATTTGCTTCCTTAGGGTGCAGTAACTGTACTGTTTCCCCCTATTTTTATACACTGGAATTAAAAACGGGCTGAAAACTAAATTACAATAAGTTTTTTCTCAGACTAAGTAGTACACAACTCTAAAAATAGTTCTGTTGGTTTTTGTGGGAGTCCTTGTGATGCTTGACAGTGTGCACTGTGAGAAAACGTGTCAGAATCTCATCCCAAAAAACTCAGGAAAAAATCCCTCATGCCTTCCCATCTGTGCGAATAAGAGCTGTGGGTTTTTTTCCCTTACATCCTAGAAACAGATTGTGTAGGCCTGCTTGCAGCTAAACATTACCATTTATAGTGAATATGGTGAGCTGCTCTGGTATGTTTTCTGATGCTGGTTACAAAAATACCAAGAGTTAAAATATTTCCCAATATTTTCTTTTTCCTAGACAAAACATCAGCGTGCTGAGCTCAGTTATCTAGTTGACAGACCCCGACGAGTAAACAGGTATGAGCTCCTTAGCCTTGTTTTTCCTAATGAATGCTTTAGCAAGTCTGAATGGGGTACAGAAATGGGTTTACTGCAGATGTAAAACAGTAGTAAAGCAATGGAAAATTGAATGTATATAGGTGTATTAAATAAAACACTGTCGACTAATGGAGTTTGAATCACGGCTTTTCTGAACTGGTTTCAAAACCAACTGAAAAGAGAACAAAATCTCGTTTTGTATTAGTCTAAAACGTGCTTTCAATACTTATGAATGCTTCTGTAGGGTCTTCCAGAAAACGTTGGTCTCTCTGAGTCAAAATTTAGCTATCCAGCTTAAGTAAATGCTACCAAATTATTTATACCAATTACATGAAAACCAGGTGGAGTAATAATGCTTACTGTCCATTTCAGCTAGACTGCCAAGGTCTGAAAATGCCAGTTTTGTTTATGGGGGACAGAGCACCTCTGCAGAAGCAGTGCAGCAGGCAGGAGTGGGTGAATGCAGCACCGCGTTTGGCCATGTGATGGCAGAAGAATGTTTTATGAGTTCCTCTTTCATGTTTATTCTAATGTAAAGATGTTTCTGTGTCTAGTTCTGCATTCCAGGAAGCAGACATAGTAAGCTCTAAGGACAGTGGTCATGGAGACAGTGAGCAAGGAGACAGTGATCATGATGCCACTAATCGAGGTCAATCCTCTGGTAAGTCTGATAAGAGAATGGAAATAGTAGATCTTTAAGTAGGGAGACTAGAAATAACAGTTACTTATAGGAATATAATACAAGAGTGGCATAAATAATGTGAGCATGTTGCATGGGAGGCTGGGTTTAAGTCAGTTTGCTACCACAGTTACCTGGGCAAGGAGACAATTTTGAACCCCTTCCAGTCACGAGGCAGAGTTTGTTTTATTCATTTGGTTGAGGGGGGTTGGTATGTTATTCTGCATCGTTTGCTGTAGCAAACTTCCTGCACATTAGCACAAAGTTGTTGGTACATTTTATAGTGCATTTTTTTCAATGGCAGATTTGCAGAATTTCAAAGCATTAGGCAATTTTGTTTAGTAGGCACTTCAGCTGGCATGGCAGTGTGAAGTGCAGGGGGAGTTCCCAAGGGAAAGAATGAACCCAGTGATTGAATGACAGCCAGACTGTGAGGATTTTTGCTGGGGATCAGTGGAGACACATTGGGTGCTCTGAATGTGTAATACCTTTGCATTTTTTGAGGATTGTTCTTTAATTCAAATTGAGGCACCATATAGTATAAGTGATCTCCATGTTAATAAGGCTAAGGTATTCTTAAGTACATTTCTTTCAGTCCCGACAAAGGAAAGAAATGCTTTAAAAGGCTATGATTTGAATCACCTAGAAAATACATACATTGCAGTGTTATTCGCATGCGTATGGCTTGCTGTCTTTGCTCTCATACTGTCAGTTTTCTTCTGAAAGGGACATTTGTTTAGAGCCTGTGCATTAGAATTCATTCTCACCCTCGCACTGCATTTTAGCCACAAATGCTCGTGCTTTCTTCCCTACCACAGTCTCCAAAGGTCTGGTATGTCTTGATTCAATACAGTGATTTCTTTCCCCTTGTTTCCTCTGCGCTCTATCATGTATAAGGATTTGCTACAAGTGTGTCACACAAAATACTGCCAGAGTCTCTCCAGTCGACCATTTTTTTCCCCCCTGACCCCCGTCTTAGAAGATACCAGGGCAAGGGACTCAGTACTGTCATAGCACTGCTGCCTCACCCGCGTGCTCTGTTAACATCCTCTATTTTCTTGCTGCTATAGTCACTGTGCCCTTAACGATGGGAAACCCAGGCACCAGGGGAAGAGGAGGCTGCTACAGGGCCCCTTTATATTGCTGCAAGTCATTAATATGCAGACCTAATGAGATTCGAGAAGAGCCAAGAGTCTCCGGAGCTCCCTGCTTCTTGCAGGGCTTCATGCTAAGTGAACAGAGTGTCTATTTTGTGTCTGGGAACCTGACAACAAACCAGGTCTTGCCAGAAGTTTACATCTGAACACAGAGCCTCTTTCATTTTTGGCCTATATATGGCGTATGATTTATTGTTGTTTTAAAAAGCCATGTATTTAGCCTCCCCCCACCCTTTCTTTCGCACTGTTTCTGATGCAGCGATCAGTGCTCCAGAGTTATAAAAAGCTCCATCTCCTCCTGCCCTCCCTGCATTCCATTTTTTTTTCTTTTACGCATTTTACTGCAGCAGTCATCTCAATGAACATTTCAATCAGCTTAGTCCCTCAACATAATGAACCATAATAACCAAACAGGAGAGAAAAGAATAAACATCTGCAGAAGGGGCTGGATTTGACTGATGGTGGGAATATAATCATATAGTTGCACATCAACTGAAAGCTATTTTCTTTTAGATGCATTCAGCGCTGTTATTGTTGTGCCTCTGCTCTTTATTCTTTCTCTCCATTTTAAAAGTAGTCTATCTCAGATACGAACACTGGAACTACTGTCAAACTTGGCATTAGTCCTTAGCTGGGTAAATTCTTCATTTTCAACATTTCTATTTTATCAAACTAGGGGGAAAAAATCTATTCTATACTTTCAAAATAATTTCAAATCGTCTAAGAATCTGATGTGGTTTATGAACTTCTGTATCTTCAATGGTGATTACATATGAAGTAATGAAAGCTGACAGTTAGGTTTGGTCTACTCACAATTAACAGTTTGAACTGAAACCTCAAATACACACAGCTTCCAATTTAATATATTGGTGCTGTGATTGGAGAACAATCTGCATGCACAATTTTTTAAATGCTAGTTCCAAATAGATATTTCAATACAAGTCTCTGTAGGAACTGCTTTAATCTTCTACATATGGATAATATAGTTTTCCTGTAAGTTTTGGGCTGAATCCTGCTGTCGTGATGCAAAGAACGTGCCCCTTGACCTCAGCGATGACAAGATATTTTGATATAAAAACTTCACTCTTGCTATTAGCTTTTGGTGATGAATTTTATGGGAACAACAAATAAAGGAGCATAAATCTTGTTTGCTCTTGAATGGCTAGAGGAAATACCTGAGGGAATGCCTTCTCAGTTTTTCAGTCGTTCTGGTGCTCTATAATCAATTCTTTCTAAATTATTGAAGGAGAACACACCGGTTGATAACATGGCAGAAAGTTTGGGGTGGTTTATTTTCAAGATGTTACCTGATACTATGCAGCATCATATTTGTTTTCAAAAGCATTTTATTTGCATCCAAAAATATTTAGGAGATAATTCACATTGTCAACTAAAACTCGCTCCCTAACAGTTTTAGTCAGCAGCATGTTGTGCTCGCAAAACATCTTTTTACTGTTCTGTACATGACTTCCATTACTGTCACCAGTGCGCAGTCCTGTGGCACACAAGTAGCTATGCTGTAGTAGTCCATTGCTAGCCAAGCTGACTGTCAAAAGTCACGGTCAATTATTAACTGGGAAGGAAAACATGCAGGATGAAAATCTGTCACTGTGTCATAGATTTATCCTGCACAATTATTTGGTGAAAATTCTGAACTAAGCTGTTCTATATATCATAAAATGTTTTATTATGTTTTGAAATAAGGTTCTAGTTCACCTCACAAAATGTATTTTCTTAATAGTGATTTAATCATGGTTTCAAATGTGCCAGAATATATGTAAGGGATTCATACTGTTCCCGTTAAAATACCACCTGAATGCCTCGTAATTATCCACATTCTTACCTACCTTAACATCCATGAAGTACAGAAGTACTGTCACCTGCATTTAGCAGGGAATGGCAAGTAGTGGGATACTCAAGAGCCTAATTTTCACGGACTGAGTAGTCATTTCATTGACTGGGATAGGAATCTGGGCTTTTTGGAAAATGACTTTCCAATGGTGAAGAAGCGCGAGCAGTTTTTGGCAAACAGGGGAGGGGTTTCTCAAACCCCAATGCGTGTTCTAATTACTTGTGCTCTTCTTTGTCTGAAAATTGTTGAGACAAAAGCTACTATTTGTTGTAGAACAAACGCAACTAATGCAACACTACTACCTATTATTAACACACTGTATTTCAATCATGTTCTGTAGGAGTAATTTCTAAGCATGAGGTTAGTTTATTTCCCATGGTTGATTAAATTCTTGGCCTCCCTTGTGAAATTGCCGACTTGGGTGCCAATTAATACTCTGCGTGTGTGTATGTTTAAATTGTATGATTAGACACCTGTCCTGTAAGATTTGGACTCATGCCATCAACTTACTTGATATGGTTGCTCACTAGCTACTCAGCTTTCTCAAGCTGAACACGCAGAGTTCTTCACAATATTACCTTTGTTACACCTTTTTCACTGAATTGGCATGATCTCTCAGATGCACTTCAGGAAGGAATATCCAAGATGTGAAGCTAAGTAAATGTACTGTCATGTATATACTATAAAATGCATCAGCTTTTTTGATAATCTCCTCTGTGCAGTGCTGGACAGTATGCATTGGTGACCGGCTGAGATCTAAAATTAGGCTTCCACTACTGGACTTTATGAAAGGAATTGATAGGGGTCTAATACAAAGGCACAGGGTGAACCATTGCCTCACACCTTTTCAGTACAGATTAGGTAAACCCTGAGAGGGTTAGTATGCATTATTGCAGAAGAGCTATGATATTTCAGTGTTCATAAGGAGAAAAAATTGAGAAGTCAGAAGAAGAATTTTAGTGATAAAGGGACAGAGAAAACCAGTATTCCTTCTGAGCCTATGCAGAGTGACAGCTAAATCCTGTTTTGAAGATCACTTGGGCTAAGAGTCTATCTCGGATAAAGTGAGAGTGAACATGAAAATGGCTTAGAAAAGTGCTTTGACTCAAGCTGAGGGCAGTTTCTTTTTCTTTTTTGCTCTTCTTTCCTTGGGCTGCATGCTTAATAATGTTCACATCTCAGTGGTCCAGATAGGGCTTTGAAGTTGAGATTTGGAAGAGCTGAATATTGAAGATGTTTGAGTCTTTATTCATGTTCTCATGCAGATGAAGTCGGTTTTATCCAAGGCAGCACACCAATTACTTAGCAAGAAAGAATGATAGTAACTCTGTTTCATAAAGGCCAATTCTTCAGTAGATAAAGTCTTCTACAAAAGAGGTTAACATCATTATTCTTATTTACCGACACAAAACATGAATCATAGGGAAATGAGTAACTTGCTCAAGGATAATCTAACCAGAAGGATAGTTGTTCTGGTAACGGAGCTCTGAAAAGGAGGCCTGGTTCCCTACGTCACGCCTATCTCGTATCTAACTGGCTTTTTTTAAGAAAAACTACCACTAAAAAAATGGAAAATGCCATTTAATTCCAAGTAAAAGCTAAAGTTATGAAAAAATTACACGTGTTGGTGAAAAAAACCCTCTCAGTAGCAATATTACAAAAATACTTTGTCAACATTTAATTTGTATTTTTGCTTTTTATTACATCATTTAGTCAGTAATACATATGAATGTGTTCACTCATTGCTCTAAAGGCTTGGTGTATGGCTCTTCTCCCTTAATTAAATTAAGAAAGAATACATTCTTTAAAAATGGTTTTAGGCCTAATTTTTGCTTTGATCTAAACTGTCTTTCAAACCAATTAGAATTCATGCACATAGAAATTTTGGTTTTCTCCTTTTGAAATATGAAAAGGAAGCAAATTGGGAATATGCTTCAGAAATGTAACACTACCAAGTATCTGATTCAAAGCACCAGAGTTCAGAAAATGCAGATGCAGATACCAAACTTGATATTTATCTCCTTTCCTAGTTTTTGGTTTCCTTTGAGGGAGGGCACAGGCTTGTTTTCCTTCAAAATCTGCAAAGTTAAGGTTGTGTGAGAGCTCATGTTGCCCACTAGCCTATCTAGTAATATGACTTGAACAAATAGGAATGAACTAGTGGCCTTTGCCATGAGCTTTTATATGTACGCTGTATTTGGAATAGTGCAATGCTTATCATTTTTCAGCACTTTCAGTGCACTATACTATCTATTTGTATCCACGAAGGACAGTTGAAATTCATAATTTGGAGTCACCTTTAAAATCTCAGTTTACCTGCATGCAAGGTCTAATACGATAACTAAATGAAAAATATAAAGCATTTTTCTTTAATGTGGATTTGCAATTATGATGGATAGTTTAGTTCTGAAGGACCATATATATAACCAGATTTATGAGGGAGATGAGATGGAAGTGTTATACTGCTGAACGTTTCTTTTTGTTATAAATCAAGAACATGATTCTTGATGTATGAAGGAGTTCTGTGGTGAATGTCTTACTTCGTTTGCCACGATATATCCTTCCTTCCTGGAAAATAGCAAATAGCCTCGCTGCCCCCCCCCCCCCCCCGCTCCATGCCATTTTTAGTGTTTTTCAATTAGAAACAGAGAATTCTATACCATGACTCACAGGAAAAAGTTGGAAGAAGAATAGCCAGCATTCATATCATAGTCAGTGTAAATATACATAGGTGCCCAGGGATTTCAAAATCAGACTGCTAATTTGAATTTATTTTCTGTCAAAATACTGAAACCAAGGTCTTGGTTCTGTACCCATTAAACTCTTAGGGAATGTTGTGACTGATTCAAGTAGGAACAATACCCAACCCAGGCCTCTCTGAACATTTTGTTCCCATCCTAAACAAGCATTTACATTCCAGCAGTGTATATTAAAATTCAGATGTATATGTATATAAAATTATTATTTTTTTTTCTTTTACAAGTTCTCATCTTCACGGGGGGGAAGTTTGTCATACAAGCTTACATTTTTACACCCCCTACATTCATTACTTTGTTTATTCAAAATCCTGATTTATAGTGTCTATAACATCTCTTTTATAATAAGCTGTTATATAATACTATTCAGTGCACTGCAGTAGACAAGCAGTATTCAAAAGGGAACTAAAAAAATAATATTTGGATAGAGACATTTTGCAGTTTAGTAGCTGATGTGAAAACAAAATAGTAAAATGGAGGGTAATTTTCCAGGGGAAATAAAAATCCATGAAGGGAAAAAAAAGGGTCTATCTTTGAAAATATATCTTAAAACCGATATTATCATAATATCTCCCTCCCCACTGACTAAAGAATATAATTGAATATTTATCCATAAGTTTTTCTTTCTCCTGCTGTCTTTCAGGAAATGTTGAATGAATATGGTCACTGATACACTGTTAGCAAAATGTAACTGTAATAATTTTCCTATTACAAGTAGGGCTATTTGTTGTTTACATGTAACTTCGCTAGGAAGTCTGAAAATTGAAATAACCATTTTGTGTTAATTGCCACTTAAATCTTCTGAATGGCAAAAAGTTAGGTTCATAAAATATGTCTTTTCTTGCATAAGAGAGATTTTTGTGCAGACATTTCAATACATAAGATACACACACGCGCACAGTTTTATAGACATGGTTATATATTAATTTCTTTCTGGGAAGCCTGCATCTAAATCTTTCTTTTCAGTCTTTGATAGCTACTACCACTATGGAATTTAGAACTATGCAATTTGTACGCCTTGCCTGATGATCTTCGTCTGATTCCTTAATCATATCTGCAGTTCACATTTGCATTCTTTAACAGTTCACTGATCAGTAATTTATTTTCAGACTTCTGCATGCCAATTATCAATGCAAGGTTCTAATCGAAACTGGACCTAGCTTTGTATATTACTCAATTTAAAATTAAAAAGTCATTATAAAGTGAGATTAATCTGAGATAAAAAGCTTTTTTTCTTTCTTCACATTTTTGTCTAAGTGACTGCCTTTAGTACTCAAGCACTTGTTGATAGCTCAGAAAGATTCTTGCTTGCTGAAGAGATTGTTTTTTGTAGTGTAAGATATTGCATAAATATTACTAATGTAAGTCAAATTATGGTTCAAAACAGTGGTAGAATTCTTAATACTAATCCTCACATTGGAGATCAAGCTAATCCAGTGCTTTACAATGTTGGCTGGTGAATGAGCTATATTACATGAATCTTATTACAGCTGTTCAAAATTTTTTTCCTATTTCTCTTGCAAGTAGTGTCATTTTTTGTAATTCTAATGCAATGCTTGTAAATGCAATGTTTATAACAGATTTAGTTCAGTTTTGACATACACCTATTCTAAGACACTCAGTTCTCCTTATAAATACAAGAGAAAGATATTTCTTTACTGTTTTGCTTTTCTGTACAAAGTTGAACATCAACTTGGAGACGCTGGTATTTATTTTACTCTATGCCTATGATTTCATACACCATTCCTCTCAAAACAAGTATAATCCAACAACTTAGTGACTCACAGTCAGGAGATATTCTTTTGGAAGGCCGATCTGAAGGTAGTCAATAAAAGCATAGCTTGTCATTTGAAATCTTAATAGCATTAAAGGATTTGTAAGCAAACAGTTCCGTGTTGGCAGGGACAAGTGTCTGCTTATATAGGGAAAGCATTAACAATTTTGTCAATAGTATCCAGAGCTATGTCACATTGGACTACGGCTACCTTTGTACTGCTAATTACAGTTATTTATTATAGGATTCTGGCCCATTACTTGGATAACTTGATGAAAGTGAGGACTGCTGCAGTAGCAATGAAAACTATCTCTGAAGGAATGATGTAACAATTGATTAATAAGCCATCCTGATCACTTGAAAGCTGGTTTCCTACTTTGTAAGATCTGCTTTTAATATCAATAGGCTCTATCGGTATACTGATGTATGCGCAGATAGTTCCTTTATAGGACTCATTAATATTTCATTTTCATAAATGAAATCTGTGATTCCTCAATCAGGACATTTCATTTCTTTGGTCAGAGATAGATATATGTAGAAACAATTCCTTCATGTTCCTAAACAAGCATTTTCAACTGGTGAACCACAGACATCAACCTACAAGTGGAATTGAACCTTATTTGAATGGGTTCTAAACAGTGAGATCTGCAAGTGATTTTCTGAGATAGAACAACCAATACCCTTCTTCTTGTGATATTTGTGTGTGTGTGTGTGCCATTCCGGCATTTAGTTGCCCTTATTAAATGGTGTCTTTGACTTCTGAAGACTGGACAATCAGATATTTTGTTGTTGTTGAGGAGATGAAGGTGGTGGAAGAAGTTCTTACGACATTTCTATTTCCACTTCTCTCTTTTCTCGGCATAATCTTTCTTATCTGTCAGCAGCTGTTCATGATGCTGAAGCTTATATCTGTAGTTTCTTTTTCTCTCATGCTTGCAGGCATGGATCTCTTCTCCAATTGCACAGAGGAATGTAAAGCACTGGGCCACTCAGATCGGTGCTGGATGCCTTCCTTTGTTCCATCTGATGGACGCCAAGCTGCAGATTACCGCAGCAATCTGCATGTACCTGGCATGGACTCCGTTCCAGACACTGAAGTGTTTGAAACACCAGAAGCCCAGCCGGGGGCAGAACGGTCCTTCTCCACCTTCGGCAAAGAGAAGGCCCTTCACAACACTCTGGAGAGGAAGGAGTTGGATGGACTGCTGTCTAATACACGAGCGCCTTACAAACCACCATATTTGAGTAAGTACTATTCAAAAAGCTGTATGAAAGTGTTCCCTTTGTGGGAATAAAAATTAGCTCTTTCTGCTATTCATAGTAGGAATAATACAGACACAATTTGAGGAGCAGTGGGGAAAAATGGCTTCTCTTGGATTCAGGCACCACTGAAGAAGGCATTGTTCAATGCTTTTAAAAAAAGACAAAACCTTGATTGTTTTTAGTGTGACATGATTGTCAACAACAAAAGTAACAGCTGATATTGGTGGGGCAGTTGCTCAATTTTGTTTTCTGATGCTGGATTATTTTCAAAGTTTTCTTGGATAGATGGTTTAAACATTGACATTGCCAGGCTAACATTTTTTAAGACGAAAATTAAGTCGAGAGAACTGTCCTAGGAGCTTCTTTTTATGGTTGAGCAGTATCTTGTGAATAAACAGTACGTGTATTATTTCGAAGTAACTATTTACATAGTTAACATTAAGGGTTTGGAAGGAAGAAGACAAAACTTTTTGCCTTCGGTCTGATCATCTTTCAGCCTACACAGTATTGACTTTAGTCAGTGCTCCTCTGTGCCTTCTGTCTTGTTCCAAAATCTTGCCTCTTTCTTTAGTCACCTTTTGACTATGGTTGGGTGGCATGGAAGAGTGTGATAGATCTCAAAAAGACCTTCATAATTCCTTCTGGAATCTGAGCCAGTTGTACAGCCCTTGAGTAATACTTTGATCTAATATGTCTTTTTATTCTATTTAGCAGCCTTCTGTATTTTATTAGAGACTGTAATCTCCTTGACTTCAAGAGTTTATGATGTTTATCTCATCCAAATAAGCCAAAGACATTAACATTGCAACACTGACTCTTTTTAAAGCAACAAAAGTCTTTTAGGACAGCAGATCAGGGGTAAAAAAAAGAATCTCCCTGAATGGTATTTATTTTTATAAAGCATTTAGTCGTTCTGAAAGGTGCTACACTGGCAGTCCTGGCATGCGAAGATCTTTGCTACAGATCATTCTCAGCCCAGACAGCTCAGTTCTCCCTTCTTAATTAGCTGTCCAGGTATTTCAGTCCTTCACAGAGGTCTTGTTACCACTTCACTCTTTAGATTTGCTTTACTGAAAGCTTCTAAATTTGGATACCAATTCTGGTATGTGACAGCCATTCCTAAAAAACCTGTCCTGAGACAATCAGCTTAGTTTGTGTAGGCTAAAATGTCAGATATCAATCATCTGGTCATACTCTAAAGACCAATGTGAAATTTCACTTAGCTATGACCCAACAACTCGTCTTTCCCTAACTGGTCTTCCATCATTTACCTCTGAGAAACATTCTTTAGTACTAAACTGTAATCTAGCGGTACTAATTTTATCTCTATCACTTCAGTTAAAAATTTGAGTTTTGTAGCACTGATGGTCTAATCAGAACAGAGTTCTGATGCAGTATGTGCATTACAATGATGATTGTATCTGGTGACACCACAATGATAGTTCTGTTCTGTTTTGTTCTAGGCCTGGAAGTTTTATTTCAAATAACAATGACATTTATTTTATTGATAGTTTAGGGATTTAAAATTTTGTTCAGCTAACATGAGTGGTATTGTTGAACAATGTGTTTATGTATAGACATTGGTCTACATTTTACACTTTTCTGGTATAACAGCATAAAAAATTGGAGGTAAAATGCCAGAAGTAAAGAATATAAATGAGTGGTATTATGTAATCCATGCTTGAGAATTCAGGTTATTTTTGCTTTTTTTCTTTGAACCTCAAAGCTAAAACTGCTACAGAACAAAAGTAATATTTCTCTGTTTTATTTTCCCTTATTTAATATTTTCTTTAGTAAAATTCTGGGTTATAATTGTATAGCAAACAACAGGAGCAAAGAAAAGAAAGTGAGCACAATAGTTGTAGCAATGAGTAAATGGTTCATTATTAATAATATATTCAATAAGGCAAGAGGAGTGCATAAGAGGAAGTTGATTCAGGAAGGAACTTTAGTTGAGCCACTGGCTAATTGCAATTGTAATAAAATTAAATTCGACTTAACAAAGAAGATCATATCAAAATCAGTTTGTCAGTAGAACTATTTTTTTAAAAGAAGTGGTTAAAATGTATGAAACAGAACCCTCATATTCACCAAAAATACTGTATAAAAAGTTGCAGCATGTATGAAAATGGCCATATGAAAAATCAGTAACAAAGAAGAAAAAGCATATTGCAGAATACAAAAAGTATTTGAACTAAAAAGGTCTCTTAAAAAGAGTGATTCTTAGAGCAAAATGATCAGAAAAGAGCGTAAGTTCTAGCAGGTAAACTTTAGGATAGTAATCAGTGGAGATAAGAGAGACTTCTTAGAGCAAATAGCCAAAGGCATGCAAGTAAGTATAGACAATTTTTAAGATGTCAAATATAGTAAGCTAGGAGAGAATTGGTGGGTCTCTTGAGCTGCAGTTAGTGAAGACAGGGACATTGCAGAGATTCTAAACTGTTTCATTGCATTTGCATTTACCAGAGGCGGGATGGAGAAAGAAAGACAGGCATATATAGGAAGCCACCCATCCCGGGTAACTGTTTCAAATAAATGTGCAAGACTGAGTCATGGAAGAGGATGTTGCTGAAAAATTGACTAAAACAAATTGGAAGAAGTCAGTGCATTATGCATTTCTTTAATTTTTTGTTTCTAACAAAAGCTAGTAACCAAAGAATGTCAGAAGTTGTGTTTATTGTTAAAAAAGGTACTAGAAAACCTTGTTAATTAGAGACCAGTGAGAAACCTTAGCATACGACATAAAATTGTAACTCGGAGGTTTTAGGAACAAGGTAGCTGGCATCTGCCCAGGAAAATTGCACAGAAAGATTGTCAATCTATTAGAATTTTGATAGAGTTGGTGAGAATTAATCAATATAGTGTATTTGAACTGTCAAAGAAATCCTTTAGCATAGCTTCTGTGTAGTAGAAGAAGGTACTAAAGTAAGCAAGTGTTGTCACAGGGCAAAGCATTACCAGACTCTCTGTGCCTAAGAGAAAAAAATCGTAAGGATAAATGGAACATTTTCGCAGAAGCAGAGTTCCCCAAGTGTCCACGTGGAGATCCATGGAATTAAAAAAAAAAAAAAAAAAAAGTATCTAGAAATGGAGATGAGAAAAAGGAGGCAATATTTGCAGATGACATAAAATGGTTTAGGTCAATCAAGCCTCTAATAGACTACGTATGCCCACACTGTGCAGTGAAGCATGGTCCAGAAAACCCAGTCTGCTTCTGACCTAGCTCACTCTGGAATTGAAAGCTGCAGAGCAGTGTCAGCACAGTGGAAGAGCTGAGCAAAGTTACTCGCTTAAGCTGTGCCATTAGCGCAATAGCTACAAATGTAAACTGGTAGCTCTACATGGAGCTTTCACTGTGCTGTATGAGTGTATCTATCTGCTCAAGTTTGTGTCTGCTTGGTGATTCCTGCACTGTGTTCCAATGGGTACGTTCAGTGCAGAACCTTAGAAAAGATAAATGAGGAAGGTGATGTATATTATCATGAGGAATTTGAACTCTTCTTGAGAAAAAAGACCATGGAATAATTCCCTGAAAAGCCTCCCCCAATGTGGAAAGCCAGCAAGAAGGAAATAAAATGCCAGGTTGTAAAAAGGAATTGAATTGAAAATAGACTAAGAAATAATTACAAAACCCTTACACAAAACATATCACTATGTTGCTCTAGCCAGTCTATTCATTCCATAGAAATACATAGCGTAACAGCAAAAATACTGAAAATATTTATATGCAAAGTCATATCAAAAGCTTAGTACTAATTAATTTAGACAAGCTGTGGTAGGGACATGAAGTAAAGAGGAGAGTGCATGAAAATAGAGAAGGTAAGCTGGGCGCTTTCGTTTGCTGTTCTCAATAACATGAGAGCAGCAAGGCAGCAAAACAATTGAAGGGCAACCAGGTCATGAACTGATAAGATCATACACATTTGACACAAATAATACAGTAATCTGTCAAACTTATGATTATGGGTATGATTGAAACCAAAGGCTTAATAGTGGGGTTTTGGGTGTTTGCTTCTTTGTTTTTTGAGGTTTAGGTCATTGCATGGATAAATGAAAACAGCAGCAGCTATATTACAAATTATAATGTAGAAAAAGATATAAATCCTCATACTTGAAAGGGTTTCTTTATGTCCCATTATCAAATTTTCACCTTACTGGTGAAGCCATTGGACTTATTCATATAGCAATTTCCACATAAACATACATATTCTGTATATTATTCTGAGCAGAATACACCAAAAGTAGATCTCTTCGTACTCAAATAGTATATCTTGAAGCATATACTTTTTACATATGTTTTAAGTATTTGTTATGAATACAGGTTATAAAATTGTGATGGGATCAATAAATTGTAGGGGTTTTGAAAACAGTTTTCTCATAGAGAGACTCCAGGATTCTTCTCAACTTGCATATTCTTCTTACTGTGTAATTTACACTTATTTCTTCTTATTCATCCATGTGATTTGAACACAGCCTTTCTGCAAACAGTTAAGAAATTTTCATAATGTATTTTATGTTCATAAAACATGAGATTCTGAACTTGACTGGAGAAAATAAAATAAGTGAATTAACACTGGTGATGAAAATAAAATGTAGCTTTTGAACAATTCCTGTATTTTTAAAATAGATTCTAACCATTTCTAGATGATTTTTCATTCAGTGGTGGTTATATTAGCCATTATTTTTCTAAGTGTTTTTACTGTAGTGACCAAAAATCCTAATCCAAGATTCAAACTCTTGTACCAGATTCTGTAGGATATTTGACAGAGACTATCTTCACAATGAATACCCGATCAGTCTGATTATGATCTATTTCTAATGCTTTGGACCAGGTCCTGGGATGGTAACAGTGGGAATAACACCATTACATCCATGTCAGTAACGTTTTGGTCTATAACTGATGATAAGAAGTAGCTTAATTTTTTATTTTTTTTTTCTGTAACTGTGAAACATTCTAGATGTGCATTTCTTATTATACTTTAAGTAACTTTAGGAAAGCTCTACTGACATTACTGATAGAATACTTTTTTCTACCTATTCAGAGGTTAGGATTTTTTTAATATATGAAAACAGGGTAATATTGCTATATTACCTTAACTTTCTATGTAGAAATGCTTATTTTGCTCTAAAAAAATGTCTTTGGCATAGCTTAATCTACTTTGGAAGCAGGTTAAAATAAACTACATAAAGGCACAATTTACTACACAGAAAAACAGTGTTTATACAAGGAGACATTCTGGAATAATAATTGTGTTCTAAAGTAGCCCCCTAATTAGCTCTGCAATATTTTCTACATAGATGCAAGCATCTTCATCTTCACTGATGAAACGATTTCATTATCATGGTAATTATTGCCAACACCATCAACATATTTTATGTGTGAATCAGGATTTTATCATGTTAGGTATGACATATACATAGAGAGAGGATAAAAAAGCTGGTCTCTTCCTCAAAGAGCTGGCTGCCTAAGCAAGGTGAATTGGAAGGGAAAAAAAAATTCCTTTCTTTGGCTAACTTTTGATTTGTGTGGCATGGTTACTGAACATCAACACTACCTTTGATAGATGCACATAAGTCTAGGCTTGCAGAGTCAAACGATTTGCGTGAGACTTGTTTGTATCGTCCAAAAAATTTAACGGTCCTCATTCTCATTCTGTGCCTCTGTTTCTCAGCCTGGATAGCCATTGACTCACTCTGCAGTAGAGGTACAATGAAGGTCTCTACGCAATCAGGGAGACTGGGCTTGGGTCTGAGCCAAGCCCCTATGTTTGTGTGAAAGTATAGATGTAGTCTGAGGTTCTCGTTCTACAAAGTATTTGTCACCTGCTCAACTTGACCTATCCAAGTCAGGTTGGTTTACAAATAAAATTAAAAAGCTTTCAAAAGTCTTTGCACAGTTGAATGTTTAGGAATTGGACTGTCAATTTATTTCAAAGAATCTACCACAGAACTAGCACAAAGAATGGTTTAACTTACAATCATTATCCATCTTCCTGAATTAGATTAGAACAAATGACCTAGAGGAGAAAAATGTTCTTATCTTTATACCAGGACAAGAAGTGTCTCACAATCCTTTGATTATTTTTCAAAGGAATAAAAAAAGTGCGTGTAAATATTTTTGGGGTATTTTGATCTAGTTAGGATCATAAAAGGCCTATTTCTGTATGGCAGGATATGTAACACATTTTCTGCTGATGTTTAACATAAATATATGAAAAGATATTTTAAGCAAGAAGTCTTTACTGTTTTGGAAAAGTTTCCAAAAAAAAAGGAGGAGGAAATTACAATTTTGTACATTTAATATGATGGAAGAAGAATTTTCTTCAGTTTTTTGTTTAGTTGCATCTCATTTCTGGAAATTAGTTGTGTGGTTTTATCACAGCTGTGATAGACATTATAGCATTACATTTGCATAAACATAAATAACAGCTATTTTGAATGGGACACTTGATCAATTTTTAAAAATGAGGCCTGTCTACATTTTTGCTTTTAAAATTAGCCCACTTGATTTCTAATACAAATCAGGTAAACTTATGAGCTGTCTGATCCCTTCATTAATAATTTTTAACTCAGTTTGTGATTTTCACACATACTTGAAGTAAAAATGCACAGAAGTAAAAGAAACAAATTAGCACCAATAAGTTGCATGTACATATTACAGTTCTTGGGGTAAGAAGAAAGAAAACATTGTAACGCTGGATTAAAAAAAAAAAAAGTTGCATTGAAATGCAATTTTTATTGGTATGAATAAACAAATTATATGAGCATAGTAAGAGTTGTTCCTTTGTGAGTAGTACAGTTTTGTGCTCAAAAAGAATGTTAAAATTGAATCCTTCAACTTTAAATCTGATCTGCATAGCTGAATATCCTGCATATCCTGTCACAGACAGTGGAACTCTTCACTTATATTCAGGAATTTACCTCTGGGACAGGATACAGCTCTCATTTCTGCACAAATGAGAATGACTTTGTACATGCAAAATTGCTCAGCAAACATGGAGGCTGAGTTGAAAAGCCAACATCTGTTAATGCTAAGAAACCTAACTGAATACTTTTCCTTTTCTAAAAAGTCTGATAGAGCATTCCCATTTTTGCTGTATTTGAAATGCTAAGAGATTTATTCACTTGTATCTGAAGTGGCAAACTTGAGGTATATCATCTCTACTAGGTAAATAAAGCTTACACAAAAAGCCCCAAACCTGAAATAAACAGGTAATACTAGTTAAAATATAGTAAGGGGAGAGCAAGACTATCATGTATTTTAACTCATTATTGTAGGTACTCTATGATCTTGAATAAACTGCTTACGATGATTCACAGTTCAATGATTATTGCATAACTTCTGAAAGGTATTTTTTTCTCGCATTCATGACTGGTTTGCATTCTTCATCTGAATGTATTCCTCTTGCAACTATCACTCAAAGGGAAGAACACTTACAGAGTATTACTGCAATAATAGAAAGGAAATGGATAATTCAGAAAGCAAAATTAGAAAGGAATATATAAATATGCAAAGATAACCTAGCCCAATAAAACCTATAAATTACATTATTTTTATGAACTTTTATGAAAATAATGAATATAAGAAATAAGCATTCTTTTAATTTTAAAGCACAGGTGTTAGCTGCTATATTTAAATACTATTTGCTTGAATCTCTTTCTGTAACTGTGATCTTGGACAGAATTAACAGTACCCTGTACTGTACAAAATACTGATAAAAGAATGTACCCATTATTGGGTTTACATAGTATCTTTTATCTTAGATGACTCTACAGCTCTTTGCAACTACAATGCAGGAAAATAATTGAAAAAGTTAAAAAAACTTAAGCAACTTTTATTTGAAAGAAAATTATATTTTTAGTTTGTCTTAAAAATATATAATTTTAACTATTTCTTTTCCTCTAATAGCTGTAGAAGTCTGTATTTGCCAGTTCTGACTGGAAGACATAGGAGTCTTGTAAATCTAACTATCTCAGACTGGTGCTATATTTATTCATTTATGTCAGTTTTGAGAGTGCTTGTGTCTGCTGTGAATATACCATCTGTGGAGATTTTTTTTTTAAATAATGAAATACCATTTTCTGGACTCCTACCAGTGGAATATGAAAAAAACCAGCAGAAAGATTGCTTGAAACTTTAGGAGTAATTTTTGAGATTACTGTGTTATGCTGGTTTAAAATTCCAAAATGCCTCTTGTCCTATAAATTTAAATCCTATGACAAAAGTAATTTAGCCACTTACGGACATGAGTCTCTTTGGAAAGCAATGAGATGTTTGCAGTTAAAATTTTCAAAGGCACTAAAGTTATTTATTTTTGATAGGCAAAATCTATTAATTATGAATAAATGCTATTCTTAAACGTACGAACCTCCTTATTGTGACAGTCAGGAGCTGGCGAATTGAATGTGTGGCTGATCTTGGGTCTATGCGCAGCAAAGTCTTCTCTCTGCTTGCCTCTCTCTGAGGAACTCCTTGGCCTGCAGTGCAGAGGAAATTATTCTTGTTTCTGGCTCTTTTGCTGCACACTGTAACTCTGATTTTCCACTGTCATTTCCACTGCTTTAATTTTTGAGGGCTTCCCTTCCTTTTCTTTTTTTTTTTTTTTCCTTGACCAAAGGCAGAAAAATAGGGAAGCCATTTAAAGAATGCAACAAATAGCCAGTAAGAGAAGGAACTGCATCTATTTATCGTGTTTGGACAAGCACACTATAGGGATCGGTGTTGCTATTTATTTGGCAAGCCTGTAAACAGCTCTATTTGTACACTAGCCACCGAGAATCCACAGTTTCATGCTAGCAGTAGAATGACTGCTGCTGGGAAGTAGCTGTCAATATATTTAATTTGTTTTAGAAACATAGTATGGTGAAGTCATATGATGTATTTTGGTACCTTCTTCTAAGACAGGAAGTAGGAGACAGACAATTCGAATGTAATTTTTAACTTCAATACCTAATAAATTGTTGGAAGAACTAAATACGATGATAGTAATCAACATGGATTCACTGAAGATCCAAACTCTCCTAAAGTAATTTAATTTCTTTCTTTGATAGGATAATGGTCTTTATTGGTTGAAGAAAATATTGTGGACATGGGGAAGCAAATCTTCAGAACTTGCTTCCTAAATTCTGCCTGAAAATTGTGTTCATGTATGAGTTGCAAGAGTAAATCTGCATTTCTTGCATACACATGAATCTATTTCATATGTGTAAATGATGTTATTTTACATGACATTTTCACAGGTTATCAGGAGTAATGTGGATTAGAAAGAAAAAAAAATGGATGCAGAGTAGATTCACCAAAGAAGTTACGGGGATGACAGACTCCTGTTTTAGCAAGTGACCTGAGTCCTCTGACTTTATCTTTTCACCTCCAGCATCATGGCTGCATTCAGCACTGGAAAAGGATTCATTATGAAACTGCTTGAATGCAACCTTTCTTTATTCATAAGGAATTTTACAGATGCTGATATTGCGGATTCATCTTATGTCAGAGTAAAATTCTGTCACTTCGTGACTTTTTTAGTTGCCTATTTGTGCTTTAATTTGACATCCATCTCTTCTCAATTGGACTTCAGATGACAATTGGAAGTACCTGCACACAGCTGTGGGTATTGATAGGAATTGAGATCTAAAAAAGTTCTTGCTTACAAATGAGATGCAGTAATAACTTTTTTTCTGCTCTACTTGAGATAAAGTGCTGTGTGCTTTGTACTTGCAATATTCTTTATGTCCAATATGGCTACACTGCTTCTAATTAATTAAACAGGATCCTTCCCAGCACTGGAATGTTATGGTCTGTACTCTTACACTCTCTGGCATGCCATTAGCCTGTGTCAACTAGCTTTCTTCCCTAACAAGTCCTGGATGTGGTGTGGGCATCAGAACATGGGCCAGGGACCATGCCTGAAGCAGATTGAATATGATCACACTATATGGCCCCCATATATTGCTCGGTAAGGCTGAGAAATTTTAATAATGTGCATATAAGTCATTCCATTCTGGTAGTCTTAAGTGACAAAGAATGGTCATGGGCAAATTTCATTTACGGACAGAAACCGAGCCAATATGTCTTCTTGACTAAGAGAAGTTTTGAAAGGATTGTGAGAAGTTTATATGATACACTTAAGTACGTTATCTTGCTGAACTGGGAAGGACTCTCTGAAATCTGAGTGTATGCTGCTCATGAAAAACAATGTTAAGTACTGTGCTTTAGAAATGGAAAATAAAATGTTCACAAAAAGAGAGGGGACATACCTGCCAGATCCTAATGCCACCTAATCCCTGCTAGGAGAGAGGGGTGGTGGAAAAAACATGGCAAAGATAAATTGGATAGGAATACACAGTGTGATGCTGATGTAATACTGTAACGCATGTTACCTCGGGTAAGAACAAGTAAATTTAATTATTTCAGGCCAACTCCAGCATGATTAATTTAGGCACCTCTGAAGGCCACCAAACGGTGGCTTATACATGTCTCCTTCTCCCTTGAATCTATAGGGAACTTGGGCACTTTAGGAGGAATGATTCATATCCCTCCTCTTCTCCCCAGGGCACTGAAAATTTTAAGTCAAATTGTAGCCAGCCTTTAGTGTACTCTGCATTGGTTAACTCTCAAACTGACATGTTCATTTTCAGGCTTGTCAGCTTAAAGAGATGTGTAGTGTAGATTTCAGACAAGTGCAATAAAATGGTGAATTTTGAAAGGAAAAAAAAACCTGCATGGAGGAAGAAGGAAAGAAGATTGAGGAGAAGAAATTATGGTTGCATACAAATACATAAGCAATTTTTATAAAAAAAGAATCAAATACTGGTATTACTAAGGAAAGTACCAAATTTATTAGCTTACAGTGAATCGGGAAGAATGTGAATTTGCTACTAGAACATGTATGCAATTAGAATAAGTTGTTGATGGAGAATTTGGAAACATTCTTACGGTATATGCTCTCTGCTAAGTTTGACAAACATCAGGGATAATTTAGGAGTCATTTAATTGGTCTTAATATAGTACATAATTATAAGAACCCTTGCAAAATTAAATATTCCATGATTGTCTGAATATAATGGTGATGTCATGTATTATCTTTAGTGTTTTCAGGTAGATAATAAGGTTATAATAGTACAGAAAGAGGAAAATGCTTTCTTCTGCTCACTGTATCTTGTGGGAAAACTGTCTTTGGTATTTTTATAGTACATTATAGAATATAGCGTAGCACTTTCTGTGCTGAATTGTAGTAACTAAAAAGCATTGTTTCTGTAGTAAGTAAAGGCAACCAGAGATAAATCAAATCTGACACATACTATGCCACTGGGCTGTTGTGGGCAGTGAAAAAAAAATTCTCAGCATTTAGAACAGAAAATCAAATGCACATAAAAGTATCTTATGTGCCACAGAACATTGATGACAAAATCCAGGACTTGATTCAAAAGAAAATCCTTCTTAATCATATGTTTAATGTAAAGCACATGTTGATTAAGGTCAGTGCTTAAACTTAAGCCTATGCTTGAGGATAGTCCTAAAGGGGAGAAATTTTATCTGGTGCTTACATGAACTGGGACTTGGATACTTATTCCTTATTCTTAAGAACTGAAATGGTTTGGGTTTTTTTCGGAGGATCAGCTAAGTCCAGGCAGGATATAAATCTCAGAGCACTCGATAGCACCAGAGAAACATTATTTCAGTGACTGTCATGATGTGTCAACATTTGTATCAGGTATCCCACTTGCCATATGAAAATATTTACCAAGACATGTTCCAAACATCAAAAATATCTTTTAAGTATGTATTTTCCAATTTTGAAATGAAGCTAATAGAAATGGCAATATGTGTCAGTCAGAAATTTGGTCAATAAACTTCTTTCAAAAAAGAGTGATGATCTGTTCAAGTTGTTGATACAGAATTCAACACTAATTTCAAATTTGGAAAGTGTCAGTTTTGTACTTAAGTGCAAAGGACAAACCTCTTTCCCCCTTTTCGTGGAGTAGGTAACACTACTTGTCATGTTCACTAGATTATGGTCAGTGCAGCGTCCACCACTGTCAAATTTTGGCTTGGCCGGGAATCACTGTTTCTTGAACTGATTTAAATGAATATAGACATGGAAATGTATGCACTTAATGCAAGACAACAGGAAAGGACAATATATGTGGTTACATTGTTCACTTTATGCAAAAGAGAGCTTTTTGGCATAATCATCTTTTTCCAGAAGTAAAGATGTATTCTCAAAGGAAGGAGAGATTTTAATGGTCTGTGAGGATTATTTATTAGCTAAAAGCAAGTCTGTTTCCAGAAAAGATTCAATGCAACAAGTACAAACTTTTGCATTGTGGCCTACTTTATTTATTCACAGCCTGAAGACCTAATGCTCACAATCTTTTTTCGTTTCACATGAAATCTGAGTAATTGTACCCATCAGTCCAAATGCTGTTGGTTTATTTTAGAAACAATATTTACATTTTGAGTTTTGCAGATCCCGGAAAGAACATTTCATTCATACTGAATTCCATATCTTTATTAGGGACAAATGCTGCCTTGGTGCAAATTACATGTTCACATGCAGGAGCTTCTCCTGCCTTCCCTATCTTGTCACATGCCAGAAATGGCCAGACAGAATGTGGTCTCATTCTTACCTAACTCCCTTGGTGGCCTTCAGGAGTCTTCAGACACACACATAAGCACATAAACAGTGGCCACCAGAGCCAACTGACTCACTCACATTAGGGGAGAGTTGGCCTTTTTTTTTTTTTTTTTTAAAGTACAAAAGTAAGTATGTTCCATCTTCATTTTTTCAACTATTTGATATAATACAGAGTTAACAAAACCACATTGTGTAAAATGTAACATGGTCATGTGGAATGCAAGCTATTTTGTCCAAGTGTGCTCTACAGAGTACATAGATTTGAAGCACAAAATCTCTCTAACTAAAGCCTTGAAAGAAAAGAAAAAATGTTCCTGTTAAACTAATTAATGAGGAAAAGATATATGAGAAAAATATTATTTTCATATTTGTGTACCAAAGTTTATTGGACTGGATAAGACAATCTCTTTTTATAATGCCATTAGTGGAATTCTCATAAAATATTATTAGCAATGCTTTAAAAAACTTCTTTAAGTAATAGCTCATTAAAAAAAAAAAAAAAGACTTTATGGATTGCATAAGATACTGAATTGACACCTGCAATGACTGGAATACTTTTTTATCCACAGAACATGGGTGGCAGCAGAGTAATCCCCATCCTACATCCCCCAGCCCCAGCCCCAGCCGTGTGTCTCACCCTTTACCTGGATGCACCACTACAAAGGGTGAGGGAGCTATGGTAGTTTACTCTGCATTCCCATTCACCTGTTGATCTCTTTCCAAAAATATAGTTGCCGATAACTGAACTAGAGCTCCAGGTTAGCTGAAGCAGCCAGGTTATTTCATATAGAATACTTTCTACCACTGCTTAAATCCTGGTCTCTATTCAGTTGGGACGAGTTAAACCAAGAATGCTGAATTTGCGGTCTGTTGGTTGTCACTAGAATTATCCATTCCTGGCTCTGTCAAAGCTGATGGGACTTAGTCAAGGGCAATATTTCATCTGCTACAGTTAACGTATAGACTGTAAAGCAAACCATAAAAATATAAAGAGAGTTAAAATTAGTAATGCAAATTTAAAACCAACATTGCCGTAATGTATATGAGGTAATTAACTCCTTTTAAAATTATTGTTCACTACAAGTGAAAGGTGTTCACTGCAAAGCCTGAATAGCCAGGCTATTTCTGAGTGGAATGCAGGAGATTACAGCCTCCCGCAAACTCTGTATCAGTTGCCATGTTGCATGGGGACCACCTGATCTGCATAAATGTGGCATGGTGAGGCACACGTTTTTTACAGGGGACCCACATGGAAAAACATAATGCGTTGAGTGCTTGCATAGAAGCCCATATCTGAAAGCCCATATGAAGACAAATATTACTTGGATATTGTGCTAACTTACAGAATTTTGATCTGAAGTAGCAAGGTGACAGTTTACATACCAGCTTTTTCCCCTGTTCTGTTGCATTTCTTGCTTTGATTTAAAAGATAGGTTTTTCGGTTCAAGTGTCTTCTTTCTCCTAAGTGCAGGGGGATCAGCAATATTTCTGTAACAGCAGCATGCCTGGCATTTGATATTCTTTGGAGATTTTATTATCTAGGGGTTGATTTGGATCTTTAGACTGTTGGCACTTGGGGGAACTCAGCAGTCATTCTGTTATAGCAGATATAATGCTGTGGGAGTTTATGGAGCTCTTAAATATAGTATAGAATGAAAGTGACAATCATTATAAAAGGTATAGGATGTGTTTTCTTTTGCTGCTTTGCTTGCCATCTGTGGAGGGAAGCAGTGGACCTTGTCTCCATCCTAGTTAGATTAGCTAGCAACACTAAGCGGGAGAAAATTTTGATTCAGAGAGTTAGAAGGTCTTCCAAGTACAGGCAATCCCTTCTAGGGTTTGCCAAAAGAGGAAATGTATATGACTATATTCATGGCTGTAAAGTAGTAGTCTGGTATCAAGTTTGGATGCAATAGGATGCCTCACAACAGGGTGAGAGGAAGATTTATTAAGGAGACTAGGGCTTTGCAGTATTTTCTGTTCATTTCTGATTCATAAGCTAGGAATAATCATTGCATGCTTTCTCTTTTTCATTTCTTATGTTAATGTTTTTCATTTCTTTTTCTGTTCATCTACCACTGGTGTCTTTACACATCTTCTCTCATCAGTGTACACAGAACTAGCTCACTGTGAACAGGAGGCTTACTAATGTGTACTGAGGAACAAATGAATCTTAATATATTTTTGCTGGGTTCTATTTCCAGTTTTTATTACAAATCTATATAAATTTTATGCATTAAGCACTCTTACTGTAACACTCAAAATCTTTGTTAAGGTCTGTGGGGAAGGATCAATAGTCAGTACAGCACAAATTGTGTAACCTAAGAGCTTTAATTGGAATATTTGTGATTCTTTAATCATCTTGTTCACCTGAAACACTATTAGAATATGTGTACAAATAGTATAATTACATTAACAGAATTATGAAACTGCTTATTATTAAAACCCTCTTTCTAACTAGTACCCGTACTCACACAGACTTGAAGCTTCCCTATGCACTAGTTTGAGAGTTTGGAACAGGAGATAAAATAGGGATGAAAGAGAGAGCTGTGATCTCAGAGAAGATATTAGGCACCAGAAATTATGGTGTTCTTGTTCCAGCTCTTACACTGACTCTGATACTTCCATTTCTATAGCACTTGCCATCTCTGGATCTCAAAGTGGATTATAAAGAATAGTGATTTAAACCTTCCTGCACCTCTAGGAGATAGGTAAGCAATATTATTCCCATTTTACAGATGGAGAAATTGTGATACAGAGAGGCTTCATGTTTCTTATTAAAGTTTATTTATGAACACACATGCATGCACACACACAGAGCCAGAAACAGATATCAGAACTTTCATTGCCCTCTGTTTTAAGCTAAGTCCATCCTCCTTTCCATTTAACCTCTCTGATTTATATTCCCCATCTGTAAAAAGACGGAAACTGGTATAGACATGGAGAGATTTTCTTGCACATAAAATTCTGTGCAAATACCGGAAAAAAAACCCATGAAGGTCAAAAGTTGCCTTTGAAATCCAATGCACTTTCTGTGTTGGCAGAGGATATTGTAGGATTTGGGACAAGGATTTTTGTAGGTGGGGAGAGTTGCAGGTGTTCTGCACCCTAATGTGTAATATTTAGTTATTTCTATAAAACGGCCTGATTGTTTTGTAATATAAGCATATTAACTGAAGTTTAAAAATCAAAAAAAATGCACTAATTTACATGGAAAAAGACTAGACACAGCTGGTAACTCAATCTCTGTATTATCTGAAAGAATATTGTAAACAGATTTTTCTGTGCACCTCAAGTGCCACATCAACACCACCAATGCACTGTGTCAGACAGGAGTAGAAGGACAGTAGTGCTGCATGAAAGCAGCAATTGCCCCGGTTACTTATCTGTATAGTTTTCTCCCATGAAAGTCCTACTGTGACTGTACTGCAGCATCAGTTCCTCAATGGCAGACAGCAATCTAGACCACCCTACCTACGTATTCACAAAAGAACTGAAATTATTAGTGAACTTCTGGAAAAAAGTTATGAAGATCAAATATAAGTCTTGTTATTGTTATTACTATTATTGGAATGATTGTTTCTTGTAATATTTAAAAACATATTTTAAAAGATGTCTAGAAACTTGATCGGTCTGATCATACACTGCATCAAAACATTGTGAAGATTCTGATCTCATTAATCTTAACTACAATGTTAAAAAAATAACTTGCGGAAGCTTTTAAAAATCCTTTCTAATTCTGCTACTGATTTGCTACAGAACTGAAACATCCAAAACGTAATATATTAGATGTTTTAATTTTAATGTTACTAACGTGTCTGGCCATTGTCTGTATGTTGAACAGATAGCTTATACGTAAATGTTTTTCACATTTTTCTGCGTGCATCCTATGGCATAGGCAGACTAGATTAGATGAACATACAACATCCATGTTAACCTTTTCCTGTAAGTAATCTAACTTCCCTGTGATACAGTAGATACGTTTCATATGTTTCCTAGTGAATATATATAGTGAATAAGTATGGCTAATGTATATATTTATGTTAAATGGAACGGAGACTGGATGTGTTTGTGTGTCAGCATGCAAGCATCAACATGTATATACGGATGGCTTGATTCAAAGACCCATTTGAAAGTTAAGATTCCTTTTTGGTTTACTTGTAACACTTCAGGCACAGAAATATCACTGAATTTCAGGTAGGGATTTAGTTGATTTGGAGCTAAGGTAAAACTTGATTTTATCATTACAAGCTTTACTAAACAATAATGATGATGATGATGATAATACTTCAGCAAGTGAGTTAGTTCCTTGTCTCAACTTCATATGTGACGGAGATCAGAATTTAACCCAGGGTCTTCCTGAATGCCAGTACAAATCATTTGTTACCTTTGCTCCCAATTACAGTTAAAATAGCCAGTGTCTTGAGGTAATATAGCTACCACAGCTGGTGGATTAGGATATGGGTTTGTTAATGCATTGACCTTCTTCATCTGTGTAACACGAGTTAATTTCCAGCCTGACAGTAAATGCTGAAATTTGAATTGTAGCACTAATGCACCATTTTTTCATCTCTGTCAAACCAGACTAAAAGGTCATTTGGTGATGAGGATAATGGTTCACTTTGAAAGAGAAGGAAAACCGGCTTCTGAGTCTTTGGGGGATTCTAGATCTTGCTTCAAATAACAAGCTGAACTAGGAAAAACTAGGCTTGGAAATTCCAGTAATATTGAACCTGCAAGTCTGACTATTTGCCTTGTTCTTATACCGATTCTGTATAGGCACATTGGAATACTTGCCATGACATGTTAGACAGAATAATAAAGCAGCATGTGAAGTTTGGTTTTCGGGCTATCAAGCCTCAAAAAGACTTTTCTCTGAAAAGTGAATCAACATTAAACTGTTTGCTACAATGGGAATCTTAAGCGACAGTTTGTGACAAGTTTTGATTGTTTCTCTACACTCTAAGAAATACTAAACCTAAGAACTCTTGGAGACTGATTTTTTTTTTTTCTCTCAGAAGTGTCTTTCTTTCTTTCCTGCAGCACGGAAAAGGATATGCTAGTCACTTCTACAGGACTTACCTGAAGCAGCATGATTTGCACAAAAGTCGACCAACAAAAAGCATCAACTTTCAACTTCATTATCTTGGCCATCCAGTTCTGTGTAACTGAAGGATTTGTGTGCTGTTGGAGACATCATGGCCAACAATAGGACCTAATTGCTCTCAGCAGGCCTGAGAAATGAGTTGAAATGTGTAGAACTGTAGAAACTTCAGAGGCAACTGCTCTTGCCTCTCTGATCAGTGTGTGCCTGTTTACAGCACTATATATCTTTCTCTCTCCAAAATGTCACTGAGCCCTTTAGATGTTTATATTCACCACAAGAAGCCAATCGTACAGATAAAAGAAATGTGCATTATAAATGCAATATCACTGTTTTAAACTTGACTGTTTTATATTATTTTTGTGTGATCAAGTGTTCCCCAAACTATTCCAACTTTACAAGAGAGATTGTGATCATGTTCTTTTCACCTGTGGGTCATAAAAATGTTGTTAATCTGAAGACCCACAAAATTATCAAAGACATTCTGTAGTTTATACACCGTGTTGCAAAGTGTTTACTGTACTATTTCAAAGCTTCTAAATAAATATAAAATATATATATATTATATTATATATAATTTTCCGAAAAACGTGGTACAACTTAGTTGATTTTTAAATGGATTCATACAGTCTACACCATACACTAAAGTGAGAAGGTAATTCAGGGTTCCTAAGCTATCCTTGCTAAAAACAAAAATAAAAGAAACCTTTAATAGTACTTCCCCAATATCCGTATTTTGGTCAATCCTGTTTTTCTTGTTTAAAAAAAAAAAAAAAGCTGTAAGCAACAACATTTTGTCTAAAAGTTGTAATGAATTTTCAATGCCAAAGATGCAGCTGTCAATATTACCAGAATGAGCGCTATGTACTATCAGAGGTATAAATCACTCTCCATTATTTTGATTATATTTCTATGGTTTTTAATTTGGAATCACAAAATCTTTTATAAGCCTCTATAAACTCACCTGTATATGTTGTTAAAAAGAACACTGGGTGTCTGTACATTTTGCAATGTAAAATATAATGTAAGTGAAGTTAAGTATTTTAAGAAAATCATCCCAAACTCATAAGTATGCATACATACATACGTACATACACACACACACACAAACACCCACACATCTCTCTTCGACATAGTTTTGTGAAACTATACAAATATATTGCCTAAAAATATTTCTCTTGTGGCTAGGAATAGTTGTTGATAGAATTCAAATTACAAAGGCAAAGTATATGCCAAACTATTGACTCTTTTATCACAAAGGAGATTTGAAATTAGGAACATGGCACATTCTCAGCTGACCCCTCTCCCATTGGAGTTAAAAGGGGTTGGCTACCATCTTTGTTGGGAAAAGGATTAAGCCCTTGCATATAATCTTTATGGTCTGTAATAATTCTGTGGTCTGAAACGGTATCTTAGAGCATTTCTTTTCTATGAAATATTGAAAAAGGTAAAATTTCAAAGGTAAAGTTTAAAATTACTTTCATGTCCATGGAGTTTAAGTACCATTTACTAAATGTAAAAATCTAGTAAAATGTTTTTTTCTTTTTTTTTCTTTTCGTATTGTGTTTTTTTCTCTACTGTACCTTAATATGTCAAATATTGAAAACCAATGAGAGAACACTGTGTTATCAACCAAGGTCTAGCCAAATTCGAACAAATTCCTAGTGATGATTCAATATCGAAGTAAGACAAGAGAAAACCTCTCATTGATTGCAGTGGAATTTGGATCATGCCGTTATATAGAAAATCTGATATCCCCACCAGTGCTGCCACAGGATGAATGTGTGAGAAGCTGAATTTAGCCACTGCTATGTCGTAATAGAGTTTGGGTTTCTTCCTTTTGTTGTTTTTGTTTGTTTGTTTATAATGACAGTTTCTGTTAGATAGAAGTATATAAATCATCTGTATGGAAACCATCCTGCTATGGATCCAAACAAGACTCCTGATCAATTTGCGAGAGCTCTTTGTACAAACAGCTACTGGACCGAGCCCTGAAGTTGTTAATTTAATACTCCGAACAAAAAAATATGCTTGTTAAAAACTTCTAATGTGTATGTCTAGCACATTTATATAACTACAAAATATTTTCTGGGATCCTTTTTGAAATGTATATATTATACAAAACACAATCAAACAAAAGCACCAACAATAGCTATTGATTTAAGCAAACAACAGTGAAATGTTTCTCTAGCTGTAGGTAGCGGGACTTTTAGTCACCTACAGGCTTTGTTAATTTTATAAAGAAAAGCGATGAAATTTGTGACAATTATTTCATTTAAAGGAGTTTGTTAAATTCTTGTTTCTGCTTTTAAAGAAAGAAGGTCCTTGCCCTTCTTAGAACTGTTTTTTCTTTATTTCCAAGTATCTCTTGAATATTAGACATATACTGTACATTAAGGTTGTTTTCAGTCTTTGGGAGGAGAAGGAAATGTTTTTCCTTTCTATTTCATGGGCAGTTGGAAGTGTTTTTATTTAATGAAACTGCCTTCACATTTTGCATGCCATTTTTTCTGAAAAACTTAACCATACCATACCCTGTCATTTGTTTCCGTAACTGAACTCTTTCCATGAACTGTGTATATGATATACATACCCTTTTTTTTTTTTTTGGTTAATGTTAAATAATGTAGACATTGGTCCATGTATGCACAGAAATCTTTCTGAGTTCATTGGGAGAGTCCCAGAGGGAATCATGATAGGATGCAGAACTGTTGAGGAAAAGGAAGTTTTTAAGTACTACAGCCTGGGCTCCCAAGATATTTAAAGACGTAGCTTTTGCCGATTTCCCTAGCTCACTGTGAATTTCAGTATGATAACATGTGAAGACACAAGCTTTAGGACACATAAAAACCCAGTACATAGCTGCTGTGTCCCAAGAGAAGTGCTGAGAAGCGTATCAGGCAGTACAGAGGCTCAACCGCTCCCCTTTCCTTGTTTTAGTGGGGGAGATACCTGTTGCATCCAGCCAACTCCCATTGAAATTGACTGTTCAGCATCTCCCATATATTTCTTCATGCTAGTAGGTGCCTATCGGCAGCGATAGGTATGTAAATGCCTTTAAACAGTAGCTTTTGTATTTGCCTCTTCCTTTAAGCATATGTGATGCAAGTGTCTAAGGACTCTGATTTGCATATTGGACACAAAAGTAAACTGAACTAATCAGAAAATGCTTAGATTGGATATTAAGGGGAAATCTCTATACCCAAAAGCTGGGGTAAGAAAGGTTCTGAAATCTCCTTCATTAAAGGTTTTCAAAAATAGTTCAGAAAATACTTGTCAGGGATGATATAAGTGTACTTAAACTTGCCTCAGATTAAAAGCGTGGACTAGCCTCTCAGTCCTGTTGTTCTGTAATGTTCCTAGTAGGGCATGCTAAGCTTTGGAGGATGCGATCTGTACGCAGCTGTAAGGATAAGAATATTCTATCCTTCAGTTAGGTATCAGAAACAATATTTTATGTTTAAATTTACAATTTACAAGCATAATAGAACAAGCTGTCTGTGTGAAGAACTGTCTTTGGAGTAAATTAGAGTTCCAGCACAGAAGACAGGATCTTATAAAGGATAACAAAATGGAATCAGATCTGTAAATCTTTTTTTTTTTTTTTTTTTCCCCCCAATTCCTGCTTTAGATATGTAGCAATGGATTTCTAAGCAGCTTGCCTATTCAGTTTCTTCAAAACCAGACTTTGGTTTCTTCCACACAGGTTCTTCCAAAACTTAGAAATATTAAAACACTTCACTACTTGAAATAAAAGTCCAATTATTTAATGCAAGTTTTTGCTGAGCTGCCTATTGAGAGAAAGAAAAAAAGAAAAGAGGTATTTCCGTTAATATATTCTCAGCTGATTCGAACAAGGTGTAGTAGTTTTTCGTCAGTATTGTTGCAAAATTAAGTGGAATGACAATGCACAGATAAATACAATTTGTAAAGATTATGCTTCCTGCATTATAGTCACTATATATGTGTGTGGGGAGATATGTGTGTGTGTATATAATTATAGTTCAAAATCTGGTAAATTGCCACTGGATTTTTTCTTACAGGAGCATGCTCCTATCAGTAAATGCAAACAGAAGGGTAGAAACACATTTATGATACTACAAAGTTAGACTTGTTCCTTAGTGTAGAATGGAGTTTTGTATTCAAGATTTGAATTCAGCCCCTTCTTCATGCATTATACCCACAACCAAGCACGCATTTCAGTTTTTGACTCTCAAAATTTTACCTGCTCATAGTAGGCTTTTTTTTTTTTTTTCTTTATTTAAGTACTATCATTCCTCAGGGTAAAGGGTGGATAAATAGATAGTCTTCCTAGGCTGATAAATTGTCATTCCAATTTTGCAAGGCTGTTAAATATTTGTACGTCTTATATATGGAGAAAGCTGATCATATCCTGCCATTGTTCCATGTTCAAGTCTCGAGTTTTATGGCACTGGGACTTCTGAATTAAAACCTACACAAAGGCTTAGGAGCCAAAGTAACCATCTTTGATATACATTTAGTTATTGCAATTTGATTGCAAAACATTGGCATCAGATATCTATAAAGAATAGAAAGTTGTTTATTCTATTTGCAGTAACGTAAAAGACAGCCAGTAAGACTTTATTATAATATTATGCTACGAGAAATTCTGAAACTGTGAGTTAAATCCATTGCACTGATCCCTACAATCAGAGCTCAAATTCTTCTTAAAGAGCTCCTTCGTTTTATTTTGTCTCTAATCTGCTAATCTGTCTTGGTATGAAATGGATACATATATATAAACAAATACACACATCCATTAAAATCCATTGTTGAGCATCTGTGTTTTTGTAGATATCCTCATATGTAAGAAATGAGCAAGAACTAACTTGGACAGCTTTCTTGAATTGAAGTTGTTTTGAATTTGAATTTGAATTTGTTAATAAAGTTCATGATATTGACAGACATCAGGAAAAATGAAATCTATGTGGGTGTAGTTCTCCAGAAGGCAAATGCTTCATTTAGGAAGCATCCTGTCAAAAACGCGTAAATGTGAGTGCTGGAAATCTTGCTGAGTCAAGATGAAACATACTGTGCTAAAGCTTTCCTGTTTGCTGTGTCAGCACTGATTAAAGCGTCCCCTGGATTTTAACCACTTGAGTAAATCAGAAGATATCCAAAATGGCAAACAGGGTTCAGATAACTTTTACCGTTCTTACTGAAGAGAGCCAAAGGCAATAGGTGAATATATACTAAAATATTTGTGTCTATTCTACAATATGGAAAATTCCATTAAGCCAAACAATTAATGAAACAGAATGCTTCCAAATACATGCACTTCAAAGATTAAAGTTCATCTGATGCTCAACTTAAAAGCATATTTGGGGTAACTCATCTTTGAGGTTCACTAAAAGTGAAGAGTAATGTATAACAAAGCCTTACAACAACATGATAAAGGGAATGTAACCAAACCAACCTTAAGTTTTAGAAGATCCAAACATTCAGGTTGCAAAACTGAACTGTATTTTATATGCATCAGAGCCTAATTCCATTAAAGGCAATGGCCCAAGCCACAGTGATTTGAAGGAGAGCAAAAGGAAGTTTTCATTTCTTTCTTTATGCACATGCATTTTTAAGCAAGAGCAGCCTACAATGAAATTATTTGACACCAGACAAAGGGAAACTTCACTAGCTCTGCTTTTAACAAGCTGCGCAATCAAGTTTGGAAATTTGGACATGGCTATATGTCAGTGTAAAGCGGACGTGTTTCTAATAATTTTGTCTCAAAGCAAAATAATATCACTGTTCAGATTTTCTAAGAAGACAAAGACAGAAATGCAGTCTGAAAGAAATGAAAGATAGATTTATGTTTTTACTATGCAGAAGGGCAGAGAATTAAAAATTCATTGGAGCAGAGTATTCTTACACTGCCATAGCTGTTGGCTGAAAATGTGAGCAAAGCAAGCAAAGAAAATACCAACCTCAACAATGAATGTTTCAGCAAGTTTTGCTTTGGAAGGTAACAAACACATCCTAAGCACATTATCTCCTTTCAGACCTAGACTGAAAGAGGTTTTCTGTCATCTTTTCTGGTCTAACTTTTACTTGGAGTATAAAAGCAGTCCTCTGAAGGGTTTGTATGTTCACCTCAATGCCGGGGGCGGGGGGGGGGGTATTCCCATTTCATGAGAATAAAACAGAAAAAAGACCTAGATGAAGTCTGATGTCAAAATTACCTAGTAATTCCAATCCCATCACTACAGCTTTTCTAGACAGGTATCAGAATAATTTAGGGCAGCAACTTTATGGGATGGTGACAGAAGAGCAGTGGTGTGGCACTCTTCCTCTGTGAAGAAGAAAAAGAGAGAGGAGAGAGAAAGAGAGAGAACATTCTCTGCTTTTCCTAGTCTCACAGATGACATTAATTGGTACTTAAATAGTGCTTTGTTCAGGAACATAAATATCACGAAAGAGAAAGATTTCACCAGGAGAGCAATATATTTGTTGTGGCTTATGCTATCTGCAAAAAAAATGATGAATGCAAGCAAACATTCTCCTGCCTAACCCCCTGAAGATGAGGCTAAATGATGCCCTTGGAGCTCACGGCCACTCAGTTTTTGTAAGAGGCTTGGTTTGATTTATATTCTGACCGTCAACAAAGAAAGAGAAGGGAGACAGAGCGCTGGAAGTAAAAGATAGTTAATTAATATAATCTGGGGAGAAAATGCAATATACCTTGTAATGACATCATTAAACCTCACTGAGCTTCTGGAAATGATCTGTTAAAAATTAAACAAACAAACAAACAAACAAACAAATCCCCCCAAATAAAAAATAAATCTGCTGCTCAATACTCCAAGTACACGTTTAAATTAGATCAATCGCAGCTGAGTTGGAAAATAACGGCACGTGAAGTATCCTATTCCTTCTTACCCCTATTTCCAGGGGACACTGGGGGACAGCCCCTGGCATCCAGCACCTCCCTGGGGACAGGGATGGGCTGAGGCTAAGACGGGCTGTCGGCCCACGGGTGGGGGTCAGGATCAGGCCCGGTGCCGGGAACCAGGGTCAGACACGGTCCCAGGACAACGGGGCTGGGGGGGCCCTGGCCATGGTCACCCCACGGCATGTCGGGGGGCTTCTCCCCACAGCCCCTCGTAGGACGGGGCCACCCTTGGCCGCTCCGGTGCCCAAAATCAAACCCCCAGGAGCGTTTCTCACCCTATTGTGAAAACAATTTACAAACTTCCTTCCCAGATATATTATTATATTCTGCTTCAAATACTGCTTTTTAATGGATGTTACTTCATTGTGCTTTTCAGCATTTATGTCAGCTGGGTTTGGGGGGTTCCTGGCATTATGTATAGTTAAGTAATAGACATGCCAGTGTAACTCTGAAATTATACCTTTATAATTAGAGGTGGATTTCACTTAGCCCTTATCATATAGAAACAAATATTAAGGTTTCTGGGTTTAATTTTGCTACTTTAATTCCTGTTGTCACTTCCTGTGTGACAGCAGAGGAATTAATTCCATTTTAATATTAATGAAATATGATTTTGTTGTATTTAGTAAACCTGATCCAAGAAGTACCACTTATCCAGAAAAAATTCCAGGCAAAAACAGGTAGTTTACCTTTTTTCTTTTTTTCTATAAATAATTTCCAGACCTCCCACTGTTCAGGGATAAAGACATGAAATGCAGTAACAGAAAATATTTGAAGTCTGCACGGTGCTTTACTGGACTAGGAAAATTTCTTTCCTGTTTCCATTCTATCTGGAGTAAACTGGAAACCACTGTTTGCATGCAAACTTGTCAGGTGTTTAATTCTTCATTTGCAGAGTGAAATCTACAACTTCACTGAACACGTTGCTAATATTCACAGATCTAAAGCTTCAGGAAAAAACCAAACCCAAAAATCTTACTGTTCTCATCCAAAAAATAACCTTGAGCACTGGAAAATCCATGCATAGCTGGAAATTGAAAAAACTTTATTTTAAGGTTAGATTTCTAATGACTGCTGTTCTGTGTGCTTTATATCCTTTATTAGTAAGCAAAATATACTCCAGTGTTATGACAGATGCCTGTATCACTATCCTTATTTTACTGAAGCATAATTGAGAAATTTCATAATGCCGTTTATTGCAGAGGTGGGAATAGAACCTAGTTCCTAAATCAAAATAATAAGAAAAAAACAACAACAGTTATTATAATATAAAATAATGTAAAACCACATGGGTGCTACAATACTGAGATCTCCCCACATACAGGTTAATGAGCTAACTAGTAGTCTAGAGAGCAATATGTAATTTGGTGCCCTTGGTCTCTCTGTCAAAAGAATATATAATTATTCTTTGCAAAATGGGACAGCTTCAAAGAGAAAAATGAAGAGCTCTTCATCTTTCCACTCAGAGCCTAAATCCTTTTGGCCTTGATGATTAGGGAAGGTTGGGAAAAGAAAATTGGGTCTAGATCCCATCGTATAAAAGCAGCATTTGTCCTCAGCGGCCAACATCATGCGCAAAGACTATGATCAGTATGGTAGTATGGTATAAAAAGGGCCTTTATCAGCATTTCTTTCCCTGCTAGTTTTCTGTTCAATACATGTCTTCCCAGAACACCTCAAAATAGGATCCTATTTTGTTAAGATGTTTGTTAAGAAGTTAAAAACTAAGTACCCAAGATTTCCAGAGCAGATGGTATGACTTTTGGAAAAATTTTTCAGGGTGTGAGAAATCTGTATTCAGTTCTCTCCATCTCAGATAATTTCTGCATCCATATCCAGCTTAGAAGAGTTTCTAAACAGCAAGTTGGAGGATTATCTCCTCTTTTGGTGTTCCAGTCTACAAAAGCATTTAAACTTCTCTTGGTGCAGGAACTAGGCACATGTGCCACCTTCTACAGCTAATCACTGATTAAATATAGGCTCATTTGCTTGCTTTTGAGAGAGTATTTAGTATTGTATAGAAAATTTTGCTCAGTAGGTATTTGTAGATGACACACAGAGTGACACTAGGCAAATAACAGAACCATTGGAGAGCTTGCCCTCTTGCCAAAGGGAGAGATCAAGAGAGCAAACCACACCTGACATGTTAGACATATAGATGAATGTATGATCAGAAAATACTCAGACATAATGGTGGTAAGGGCAGTCTAAAAATCTTACACTAATTGAATGCATGACTGGGAAGGGCTGACCTGGTATTTACCTGGCAGATGTTGAAAAGTTCAGAGATTCTGGACAATTGGATAAATTTCCAGAAGGTAAGTCTTTCCTAAGTCATCCTATTGATGGCAACAGAATTACTGTACCAGTTAAGTTGGGAAACAATGCTTCTTCACCGTTTCCCTGGAATAAGTACCTGCACGCTAGCATTATAAACTGGAAAGACTCAGAGAAAAAATAAAATAAGAATGTGGCTTATGGAATTGCTGGCATAAAAAGAGGATTTGCCCACCCCTCTGACTCCCTGGGACTACTTCGATGGCCTCAGACACCCTGGGGCTGCGTCTCGCCCTGGTTCCCCTCACCAGGCTCGACACTGACCTCCACCCGTGGGCCAAAGTTCCAGCCCTTCCTTGGCCCAGCTCTGTCCCCAGGGAGGTGCTCGATGCCCAGGGCTGGGGCTGTCCCCGGCTGCTCTCTGCCTGCCCTTGCTCCTGGCTGGGCCGGTGGGATGAGCCCTGCCCTGGTGTCCCTGGGGAGCCCCCAGTCCCGAGGGAGCCCCCAGCCCCTCAGCACCCCGGCACTGGGAGGTCATCCTTCCCAATTCTCCCGCCTTGCTGCAGATCAGCACTTTGAATGCCATTACCAATACACGTTTACCTAACCTGTTCTTGCAGACTGTACTTATGCCAGGCACAACATGCCGCCGTTGTAAAAGAGAGTTTCCAAAGAGGATGGAAAAAGGAATATTTCATTTTGAGATGGAGTTTTGTTTTGATAATTTTATTTCCTTTATGTCATGCTATTGTAAAATACTAGGGTACCTAGATTGCAGAATAGTAGCTGTTTCCAATAAATCAAACAAGAACATTTCCTGTGCATATGTTGTCACTAATGTTATTCAAGGTCCTTGTTTTATCTTCTTGGTCTTGGTTTGCTCTTACAAAAAAAAACCTTGCACCTATAACAGTTCTGTCTCTCCCTCTTTCCCCAATCTCCTCCCCCTCCAAGACATTTAAATTGGCCTGACAGTACCTTGAAAAAGTAAGATAATGAGAGAAACTGCAGGAGACATATGAAAATAAATTCATTTGAAGAATTTTGTACACTTGTTGGTGTGCAGGTAAAATCCTACCTCAGTTCCAGTGTAGTCTAAATAAACCAAGGAGAATAAAGGTAGGTTCTTAGCCTAGCATGTATTTGTGTCATTCCAGTCTACTACAGGTGAACAACTTGCCCTGCCAAGTCCATTGTAAAGAAGGTAAACTGACCCATTAATCAAAATACCAAATATCTACGTAAAACTACAATTTTATAGTTGAGTGAATATATATAAATAATCAAAGATTGCAAACTGCATTAAAAAGTGAGATACGGGGTTGTCCTTCTCAAAGTCATAGCACAGAACTCACAACTTACAGAAGAAGAAATGAGATAACATAAGAGGGTATCTGAATTAATCACTCCGCACTCCTGATATAAGCTGATTATACCAGAAATTTGTCAATTTTTCAGCAGCCATCCAGACTATATTGCTTCCAGACTGTATTGCTAGAAGTGAAGATCTTTCCCTGCTCCCATCCTACTCCCAGGATTTGTGTTCCCTTAGGGCTTTTGAAGAAGAAACAAGAGAACAACAGAGACTGTTCTGTGTTGCTGCTGGTGAGAATACTTCTCTGGATTGACCTTGTATTTTAACACCCTGTCGTATTCCCCCTGCACTTACTCAACATAGAGAAGCTAAATTGGGAGAAAATGGCTTTCTTAAAAGATCAAAATCTCAGAAAGCTTTGAACCCTTAAATAATATGGAAGATCACAAGAAGGCCATTCAAGTTAGAAGAATCTGCTCATCACCTTGAATTATATCAGTACCATCCTTCTCTTTATTGCCCTTAGAGTGTGCAGAGTCAAAGACAAAACGGCATAACAAATGACACTCTGTGGCCTGCTGATTTCTGGCTGCCATTTGTACGTTAAATCACCAGCAGCTGTCATGATCAGAAAGAGTGGTAGTCAGTGTTGGAGGGGATAAACATACACAGACAAAAATGAGGGCTTGATTCCTTAGGGGGAGAAAGCAAAACAAAATAGAAATGGAGTGCTATGGACAATACAGGTGGTGAAGGAGTAACTCACAATGTTGTAAAAGGAACATGGGGCAAGTGCTTTACAAGGATCATTTACATATCTCAGTACTTCTGTCTGAATTTGTCTGGTGTATTGCCTCTCAAAAAGTGAATGGAAAATGCTTTTAAATGTCAGGCATTTTTATTAGGATTGTTTATGTGTGCTTATCTTGTACAACAGTTACTACAACAAGCAAAAGTTTGGAGTTTCAGAAGGTTACAGCTAACTCTCATATTTGGAGGATAACACCATCTGCTTCTTAGCACAGTGAGCTCACTTCACCGGGTCTTCACCGTGGAGCCACTTTTTGGTTACCTTTCTTTGAATGAACTGGGGAGCAGGCCGTACCTATGGAACTGTTACTTGGTCCATACTCAGGCTGAAGAGTGGTTCCTTCACAACTCACAACCAAAAGGAAATTAGTTGTTGAATGTATTTTTTACCTAAAAGTACTTCATGTCTCCAAAGACTGATTTTAAAAATTCCTGAGCAACCAGAGGTCAAAGAGTGGCAGGTATACTCAATGTTTTTCAAATGTAAGTTAGTACATTAAAAAAGATTCCGACTTCCTTTCTCCTACAATTATGGATGCAGTATTTCCTAAGCTTTCTTTGTTCAACAAACACAGGACACATTTACAAACGTCTGCTGGGAAGGTACCGTGAATTTTTCTTCCTCCCTCAGCTGCATATTTATGCAATCCATGCTGAGCACTGTTTTGCAGGTAGGAACTTATGCATGAAACAGTGTTGAATTCCTCTTGTTAGTAGATTGGGTACCTTTCAACTGATTGAGTCTCACCTGCTACATCTGTTAGCACTTCACTGGAAAGTGTCTTTCCTTGATGGCCTGTCACTCTTCAAGAAGGATCCTTGCCTTTTGTTCCTAATCTCTGCACAGCATTGCTTTCTCTTTGTTAGATGGATCACTTCTCCAGAATTCACAATCTTTAATAAACACATCATCGACAAAATGCTTTCATCTATTCTTTAGATTTTGTAACATCTCTAGAAATTATTTTGCTCCTTCTACGTGTTTTGCATACACTTGTCAGCAAATCTGTTTACCTCACTCTCAGAGAACTAAAGTTTTTACTTTTTAAAAAGTCTTTGTTCTTCTCCCAGCTCAGTAACTATTCATCAGATGGCTTGCACTCTTTGGCGGTGGTTTTTTAACCACTCACCGTGACAACTGAATTGATCATGCACAAGCCCAGGGCTCAGATATCCCACCGGTATCAGTGTAAAAGAAAAATCTAAGATCCGGATTTTTATTATATGTAAAATACTGCAGCAAAGTCTTGAATTTTTAAGTTCTAGTTTTAGCATGTGTTACACATTAACACCATCCAATGTCCCCATGCAAATATACTTGACATTCTGTATTACATGTAAAAAAGTTACTTGCATCTATCATAAAAAATCTGCTTCATATTGTATGTGCTTTGCTGATTAATGAAATAGATGCAATGTATCAGTACGAGGACAAAATACCTTTTCTTACGCATACTGTGTGGACACACAGATTTTTATTTATCAATATTGGTAAAACAATAGTACATAGGAGACCCATTCATAGGCAGACCTGCTTGTACTAATGAAAGAAGCCCTCGCCATACTGATCTTACAGTTTAATTATTGAAGTCAACAGCAGGATTTAGACAGAGGACCACAAAGGAAAATACCCAACAATGGGAAGTGGGAACCTAAGCTATACAGTACCAAAATTCAGTGGTACTGCATAAAAGATGTGTAAAAAAGATGGCCTGCTGGCAGAGGATGAGCAGGGGTGAAAAAAGTTGAAGATTAGAGCTTTTCTCCACAGAAGTATTAAGCCTGGAATTTCAGTACTCGTGTAAGACTAGAGATCTGTCTGGGCACTCACAGCCTTCAGAACTAATGGAGAAAAAATGCTGAAGTTAAGGCGTGGCTGACCTTTTGGAAATTCACAAGTTTTAATTGTGGTTGCATGACATAGCCCAGATCCATCCCATCCAAGTTTAGAGATCGACATTAGATGACCTCATTAGGATATAGCAGTAAGGTGCTAACTAACACAGGGAAAGAGAGAGGAGTATCGGGGGAAGCTGAAATTGAAGCAGCACTGAAAGAACTGCTGGGGCTTGTTTACATGGCCAAGAGTGAGCTAAAGATAACTATGCTCCAAATTTTGACACTTCCTTTAAGTGCCAAAACTTCAATACAATAAATTCAATCTTAGGAGCCCCATCTTCTAAAGTGCCAAGACAGAAAGTCCTCTTCAGAAGCTGTACACTGACCAGAGAAAGCTGCATTTTTTAAATCTTGGCTAAATCGAGTAATTGTGTCTGTACGCATCATTCAGAAGTTGGTGCCAAAGTTAGAGCCCTTACCTGGGAAGTGGCATGCCCATCATCTCGCCCCATCCACAGCTGGTTTCCTTCACGTCACTGTCATGTGCACAGGGCACATGAGGTGAGGGGGACTGCACACTGGCCCGTTTTGGAGATCAGTGAAGTACATACCATCATCCTTTTCTCTTGGAACACACCATCTAATACAGGTCTCTCAGATACTAACTAGGCAGCCAGTAGTACTTGAAACTATAATCTGTTGTGGGGCTATTAACAATGAAGATGGAACTTTTTTTACTAGTATTAAATTTGTTGTGGTTTAACCCCAGCCAGAAACTAAGCCCCACACAGCCGCTTGCTCACTCACTCCCTCCCAGTGGGATGGGGGAGAAAATCAGAAGAGTAAAAGTGAGAAAACTCATGGGTTGGCATAAAGACAGTTGAGTAGGTAAAGCAAAAGTCATGCACGCAAGCAAAGCAAAACAAGGAATTCATTCACCACTTCCCATGGGCAGGCAGGTGTTCAGCCATCTCCAGGAAAGCCGGGCTCCATCACGTGTAACGGTTACTTGGGAAGACAAACGCCATCACTCCGAAGGTGTCCCCCCTTCCTTCTTCTTCCATAGCATTTACATCATGTTTGGGTCCCACACTATCCAAATGGAGCCTTGTCTATGCGCCACAGTCTCTCCAGGGGTATAACTGCTGCAGCATAGACTTACCCACAGCCACGGTCACTTTGAGGTGCATCTGTTCCAGCGTGGCCTTATCCATGGGCCACAATGCCTTCAGAGACATGCCTGCTCCAGCGTGGCCCTACCCACAGCCATAGTCCCTTCAGAAGTAAAGCTGCTCCAACATGGCGTTACCCATGGCTGCAGTCCCTTAGGGGTGTACCTGCACTGTCATGGGCTTCTCCACGGCCACACGCTTTGAGGTGCTCCAGCATGACCTCATGAACAGCCGCTGATGCCTCGAGGTGTACCTGCTGCAGCGTGGACTGACCCACAGCCACGGATGCTTCAAGGTGTACCTTCTCCAGCGTGGACTTCTCCTTGGGCCACAATCCCTTCAGAGGTATACCTGCTGCGCCACAGACATAACCATGGCCGCAGACACTTTGAGATGTACCTGCTCTGGCGAGGACTCATCCACGGCCACAGACGCTTCGGGGTGTCCCGCTCCCACGTGGACTCATCCACAGCTCACGGTCCCTTTGACTTGAGTTCACACCAGGGTTCCAGCCTGTCCAGTACAGCAGCACAGAAACAGCAGCGATGCCCTGGCTGTCTGCCAGCCCATGCACACGGCCGTTGCTGTTAGCAAAATGTTCCTGGGCACAGCAGGGTAAGATGATAAGCAGGACAGCAGGACAGCAAGCAGCGAAAGCAAAAAGCAGCCACTAACGAGCACTGGACTCCAATATACGGTGAGGCAAGCAAGTCCCATGGCAAGCACAGGAGCCTGCCGATTAATAGCTAAACAGCAATAACAGCAATAAATTCCATCTAGCACATTCCAATCAAATCTGTCGTTATCTTGAACTGTTCAAGACCTACTTTAGGCACCAAAAAGTGCTGTGGTTTAACCCCAGCCGGAAACTAAGCCCCACACAGCTGCTCGCTCACTTCCCCCAGTGGGATGGGGGAGAGAATCAGAAGGGTAAAAGTGAAAAAACTCATGGGTTGACATAAAGACAGTTTAATGGGTAAAGCAAAAGCCACGCACGCAAGCAAAGCAAAACAAGGAATTCATTCACCGCTTCCCACCAGCAGGCAGGTGTTCAGCCATCTCCAGGAAAGCAGGGCTCCATCACGCCTAACGGTGACTTGGGAAGACAAACACCATCACTCCAAATGTCCCCCCCTTCCTCCTTCTTCCCCCAGTTTCTATGCTGAGCATGACGTCATACGGTCTGGAACATCGCTCTGGCCAGTTGGGGTCAGCTGTCCCAGCTGTGTCCCCTCCCAACTCCTTGTGCCCCCGCAGCCACTGGCTGGTGGGGTGGGGTGAGGAGCAGAAAAGCCCTTGGCTCTGTGTGAGCACTGCTCAGCAGTAACCAAAACATCCCTGGGTTATCAACACTGTTTCCAGCACAAATCCAAAACACAGACCCATACCAGCTACTATGAAGAAAATTAACTCTATCCCAGTGAAAACCAGCACAAAATTTTATTTTATTTTACATTTTAATTGCTTCTAACCATTATTTTAAAATAGAAGATAGCAGCTGAAGTTTTAAATCAACAACAGAAGCTCAAATAGTTACTGCAGTTCATTATTAGCTTGGAAGAAAACAGAGCAGCGATTATTTCCCTAATTGTCCTTAAAGTCATTATTACATATGCAAGTACAATTTGGTACTCTCCAGAGTCCTTCCCTCATTACACTGTGTGATTCACTAAATTACACGATTGTGATTAGTGCGGCAATCGGTGTCCAAGTGGTATCAGGCAACTACTGGGCTCCTTTTGCGGAGGTCAATTTAATTACATTGTGCATGACAGAAACCAGGCCAGCTGAGTATTGCCTTTGCCACCAGCAATTGACACCTGAGTGTTAATGAGCTGGTAATTAAGAGTTGGCACAGACAGGCACATTTTAGTGTTTGGGACTGGGATTACCATATGCTTCAATGCCTCCCTGCTAAAAGCCTGAAGTTATCCGTTTTCTAAAATATACAGGATTTTAAAGTAAAGGCAAATTACGGCATTTGCAAATAACAAGCAAGAAAACACTTTTAATCAGGACTGAATACTGCCTCTCATGAACTTCTGAGAAATCCTCTCTTTCTACTTGTAATCTTTTTGCCAGCATTTTATTTTTTGCAATACATATTTACCAATACATGCTCACACTGGAATTGCCTATAATCAAAGGCATGTTTTAAAGTTTGTTTAAAAGCAAACAATCGTTGTTATTAATTTTACTACTGTAGTTTGGCCCAGAAAATTTAATCAGAGGTGAAGCCGTATTGAAAGATCTTCCTTACAATTTAGAAATCAATGCAGTATCTTTTTCAAAGAAGAGAAAAACCAAAGTTGGTAAACTTTAACAAGCATGCATTTTATTAGTAAGAGGCTATAAATACAGAAATGTTAGTTGTACATTTCCTGTTTTTTTACTGATTTCCCTAAGTTGTTCCAGCATCTTTGAGGGTCTGGTCTACTGTCATCTGCCATTATTAAAATGCAATCTTGTGTTCCAGCCTCTTCACAATATAGCTTTATAGAAAAGTCGTCTATCTCTGCATTTCTAAATATCCAGGATGCAAATTCTCTAATCTTGGCTATCATTGATAATATTGGTTTTAACTTTCTGTGAGGCTCTTCTCAGCCAAACAGTGATTACCAGGCTCGTCCTAGAAAAACAGAAAGGTGCGGGTTTGTCTGCGGCATGTCACCTAGGGAGGGTGAAACGGCTGGCTGCTTTTGCAGAGGGTAGTGGGAGAGGCAAAAGGCAGCTCCGCTGGAGTTGCTTTCCCAGTGCCTTTACGCTCCTTTGAAAACAACCTCTACATACTGTCTAAATTTATGAAGAAGAAAGAAGCTGATGAAGGAGACTGAGCTTAAGGAGAACAGAAAAGTGACTGGCATGAAGGAGAGTGGGATGACAAGTCGGGGGAGGGAGGCGGGGAAGGAGACTGGAAAATTAGAGAGGAGGAAAAGCTGTATGGTAGGGAAGCCACCTCTGAAACATAATCCTAGAAACATAAACGCCAGAAACGTAATTCCCAGGAAACATAATCCCAGGAAAATTAGAAAGAGGGAGAAGGAAAAGCTGTATGGTAGGGAAGCCACCTCTGAAACACAATCCCAGAAAATCAGTATTACCAGCACTCACGATTATGTTGCAGATATTCTGATTTTAATTTATTGCAATGTTCCTCACGTCCTGTGACTATATGCAGCTCAACTTTAAATTTAAAAAAAATGCGTATTTCTGTCAGAGAGATTTTAAGCCAAGTGCATAAAGCGAGTAAGGTAAATTAAAAACACTCCAACGATTTTTAGCATTTTTATGAGTTTCATGAGGTTAACTCTCCATGTTCAGTGTAAGGAATATTACGAATTAACTGATTTCTGTGATGCAGCATGTATAGCACTTGTGGCTATAATTCCCGTATCTCAATTTTGTTATATAACAGGGTGATATGATACAGTTAAACCCCAACAATTTTATACAATTCATTATCACAGCAAAAAAAAATTTTTTTTTTTGTGAAGACCTCTTGATGGATGCACCTATTTAAAAGCCCTCTTCTGTATCTCTTTCACGATGTCTTGAGCAAGTGGTGTTGCTACGATCCACTCCTTCCTCAACAGCCCCCAGCAAGAAAGGTGCTTAAGCTCTGCGAGGGTCCTTCAGAGCTCACTTCAACAAACCCACCTTGCAGGGTGCCTTGAGGTCAACACGGGACCCGCCGCGCACCCCGGCCCGCAGCAAGCTTTGAAGCCGTGGGCCGCTTGCAGCAGCAACATTTTATTTTTATGTACGCAGACTGGCTTGGTGCAGTGGCTCAGACATTTTTCCGGTGGCTTTACGAATCCACAGGCTGTTCACATCAGATGAAAAATGTATTAACTTTACTGAATCTCAGTTGTGGGATTTACTCCTAATTTTCTTCTTTTGAGGAGTGTGCCTTTTTCCGCTGAACCCTCCGCAGGACATATAGCCTTTTATATGCAGATTGCTATAATTATGCTTTGAAATAACTTTGAATTCCCAGTGGCTTAAACGAGAACATGAAAGGGCAAATGTTACGCTGAGCTGAAGGATATGAAAGTGGCACGTACATCCATCTAAAATGAGATACAGGGACGAACAGCTCTTTACACAGCGACGTCAGCTCTTGACAGGTTATTGAAGGATCTTTTCAGCCACAGAGGCTGTCTTGGTCAGCACAGAAACACTGCCTAGGGATAGCTTATCAGCTTACATTTTTCTTTTTTATACCGAAAGGTGAGTAGGTGCTAAGCGAGGCAGGAGAAGCAGACCGCCACGAAAGCTACAATCCTCCCCACCACAGGCTGGCCCCAGGCCCCAGGCAGGCACCGGGCTCCTGGGTGGTCCTGGTGGTCACGGCTATTATATTATTTTGTATAATATAAAAATATTATATTTTTAATACCCCTGCGGCCCAGCGGGGAGGCCGCGGCCTGGGACACCCCTTACCCCAGGCCTTGGGGCCACCCTCACTGTGGCTGGAGAGGCCTGGGGCTGAGGGCCAAGGGCTTCTCCTGTGGGAAGGGGAGGCACGAAGCCACGAGGCCGCCCACCGCTTTCTGGCTTTATTTACTTATTACTTTATCTTTTTGTTTACACGGAAAGACTACTCCTGGCCCTAATAAAGCCAGCCCACGGCATGCCGGGCCGGGCAGGCACCAGTGGGGCTCTGCCTTTCCCCCCACAGAGGAGCCCACCGCTGCCTCCCCGACATGGCGGGCGCTGGGGCGGCAGCGCCGAAGAAACGGGAAACGTGTACGCCCTGTTCCACACGATGCTATTTTAGCAGCTTAAAAATGTTATGTCAGGGAAGTAGTTACCTGCTCTGTTACTGAAAAGCCACGCAATGTCTTCCTGTGAATGGAAATACGCCAGGTCCCTTTATAGGTAAGTGTTTTCTCACGTGTACATTTTAATGCAGCCTGCTAGATTATGTGCATATATATTCCTTTTTTTGTTTAAAATGTGTTGTCTATGGAATTGTTAAGGTGGTTTTGGTTTGGTTTTTTTTTTTTCATTCATGTTTGCACAGCCAGGATTAGCATTCAGGTCCTCTGAAACACTTGCACACTTTTTTAAAAAAACTTTTGAGTCGCACAAAAGCGTGACGTTTTTTGGCTCGGGGCTTTTTAAACACTTCTTTTTAAGTTACTCTCTTTCGATTAGCACCTAAAGGCTTCAGGCCGGGGCGGCCTTCCGCGGCCCCGGCCGGGCAGGGGAGGGTTCCAGGCGGCCGGGGGAGGCCCTGACCGCACACCTGCGTGTGGAGATTTTTTTTAAAGAGTAGAGGCGGGGGGGGGGAAGGCCTAAGATGGAGGTTCAGCTGCGAGGAGGTGGGTCTGACAGGGCCGAGCGCGGCTGGTGTCGGGCGGGGGAAGGTGTCGGGGGTCGCGGCCGCGGGCCGTGCCCTGGAGCCGGGGCAGGCCGCGCTGGGCTACCCGCCCCCCCCCCCCCCGCCCCTGGAGCGGTGCCTGGCCGGCTGCCGCTGTTTAAAGGCAATAAAAATAAGTTAGACGGTAGGAAATCTGGGCTAATAGGTGTCATCTGGGCTGGAGCGAGCAGCTCTGGCTGGAGAGGCTTTGCCTGCTGAGGAGGCAGTGTCGGGGGGGAGCCTTTCCCTTGCTTACAAAGACCTCTGGTCACACCCTGGCCTTAGATGAGGGTAAAAAAAACAAAAAAACAAACCCAACCAAAAAACAAACCACAAAACTCCCCACCGAAACCCCAGTGAGGTACTGTAATCAAGGGGCTGGTGTAGGCTTAGAGCTGTGTGGGATGGTGTTCTTGAGTATTGATCCAGATGCGTTTCCCTTCAAATCTGTATCAGGCGTTGGACCTCAGCGCTGGGGTTTTTTTGGTTGATAGAGAGGAGCCGACACCTGCGCTCTTCTTAGTGATATTGGTCTAAAAATAGAGGCGTAATAAATAATGAAATAGAGCTGAGTAGAAAATAAATACTCTGGAGGTAACACTTTCTGAATCTTGAAATTCTTTCTATATATTGATGAAAGATATTTTTTTAAAGGGTGGAACAATAGGAGGTTTGCTTTGACTAAGCGTGGGCTGAAATCTAAGAACTTAAAAAGTTGCTCTGTTGTGGTCAAGTGGTGGTTGGGTACAAGCTTTGGAAACATCCCCCTCCTTTTTCATTCCACCTCCATGGAAAGCATCTGCTTTGATCTAGCCAGTTTGAAGACTTTAATGGCTAGGCCAGTTGAAAACCTTCATTTTCCTTCAGTACTTGAAAATGGATTATCCATATTCAGAGGTTATAAAGGAACAAAGAGGAAACTGAATGTGCTCTAGGATTTGGTTGCGTTATAGCTAGGTGCATTTAACTGGTACTGTTATTGAATTGTCTGTTGTTTGGTATGGCTTGGAGATGGAACAGAAAATTGTGGTAGTTCTGGATGTTTGAGAAGGGTTTAAATACTTACAGATGTTAAGAATGCTACTCTTGGATGGATGCGCTATTTAGAGCAGCTCCCCAAACGTTTTTGATCACACACCCCTAACAAAAAAAATGCACACCCAATTTATGAGTATGTATTTATAAATTAGGTACATGTACTACTGTACTAACATAATATGGACATTATAAAACATACACAAAAATAGAAATTTAAAAGGGATGAGATAAAGATGAAACAAATCCTATTTTAAAAATACTTTCTTTATTAAGGGTATAAAAGTATTTTTTCCTGTACCCCAGTAGATTGTCTTGCACAATCTTTGGGGTGTGTGCACCCCACTTTGGGGACCATTGACTTAGAGCATCTTTATAGTTGACCAAGTAAAGAAATCAACTCTCAGTGTGGTAAAAACAAGTGATGATATAATTTGAAATAAGTGCTTTTATGACTGTAGAGTTTGTTGTCCTATTTCTAACACCCTCTTTTCCTTCCCTCCTTTGTATTCAAATTCTTCACTAGGTTATCAGCTTCATGAGGTCAAGTATCCTAATTCAAATTCACTGGCAGTGAGAACTGAATTCGGCTCAGCTGTGGAAATGCTTAATGAACTTAGTTATACCCTTTGCTGATACTCTCTGCTATGATTGTTATCTTGCAACTGCTTCCCGAGTTTTGTGAAGGCAAGGGAAGTTTTAATGAAGTTCTTAGATTGCAGCAATAGCTGAAAACTTGGTTATTTAAAGTTTTTTGAAGGGATCTTGAGATCAAGACCTATTAATTTCTGCGAAACTGGACACAAGTTTGTATATTGAAGTTCAGTCATATGTTCTGCTTTCATTTTTGTGTGCTAGTTCTTTTCTCTGCTGAAAGCTGTTCTTCTGCAATGAAAAAAGTGACAAGAACACCAGTATGAACAATACATTTTCTTCTCTGTAGCTGACAAATTTCTGGCAGTGGTAAGCGAGAGGGAGCTTAATGAGAAATCTGATTTATCTGGTAAGATCTCATATCTTAGAAATATTTGGTGTAAGAGTTTGTCTTTTGCTTTTAGTGAAGGAAATTATTTTAAAAAGTTGTCGTCCTTGGCCTAACACTTCAGAAAATTGCATGAAAATCCTCATGGAAATGAGAAAGTAGTAGGATGTATGTTTTAATTCTGAAAGTGAATCCTTCCTCCCAACGGGTGTGTAGTAGCTTCACTCACTCTATCAAATGAAAGATGACACATTTATAATATTTGTTAGGAATAGTAATTAAGAAGATTTATATTTCATTGGTAAGGGGGCATATTCAGCAGCTCATTGGTGCTATAACCTCACAGAGAACTGATCCGGTGTTCAGTGTGTACTTTCAAGGGCTAAAGCCAAAAGGGGAGATGCCACATGTCTGCTCTTTAACGCAGTGCAATGCGGAGATCCCTGAGCTAGCTCAGATGTCTCCAGCGTGAAATCCTGCCCTCAGTAAGGAGTTTTCCTCCCCACCCCCTTGCCACTTAAGATAGATGCAGTCCTGTGCTGTAGCCACTGTTTTACTTCTGGGACTTGAACTGGTGTCTTTGCATGGCAGTACACTATGCTGACTTTTTTATCAACCTGTTTGCTGAGGTCTCTGAACTGAGATGTACAAACTGGTGTCTACTTACAGAAACTGTCAGGAGCCATACTGTTTAGTTGAATAATCATTGCAGAATCTTTACGTGGTATATAGAGCATGATAGACGTTAAAAACTTGATTCAGAGAAATGAGTGCACTGACTGCAAGACCTCTCCAGTTAACTGACAGGGAATGCTGACTGGAAACAGGATGCCAGTGTCTATGTGAATCTGATTTTTTGCGCTCATGATTTAACTTTTATTTATTCATTACATAGGAAATCCGGACAGCAAGGTTCTGATTTAGGCAATTATCACACAAACTGGCATCGAGTTCAGATAGTGTAAATTGTAAAAGGCGCAATATTCAGATAATAGGTTGAGTGCTGAGTGTTTGGAGTAGCACATTCAGGGTGTATGACATGGTTTGCTGATGAGGCAAGCTGACAAGTGTATGTTACATTAAGTTGTGGCTGGACAGGGAAGAGGAACTATGCATGATGTCCTGGCTGCTGCTGTGCTCTTGGACATGTTTTACTTTCACTGGAAAAGGAAAGAGGGAGAAATTGCTCCTTTCCTGGTGCACTCAGACTGGGGAAGGCTCTGGTGAACAGAGTAAAGTGGTCAGCTAGCAAGATGGGCAGCAAGAGGAGATCCTGCTTTCAGCAGGGAGCTGCTGGCCAAGCCTGACCTCAGGAGCAATGACAGACTTTACAGAGACCTGAGAGAGGGTTGTCTGATGTCTGCTCAACTTGAGAAAGGGCTGAAAGCTGATGGGCCAGTAATCAGGACTGGGAGGGACCCCTCCCCTTATTTCAGAGATGTGAGTAGGGGGAGGGAGATGTTCCCCCTACCTCTGCAGTTTCTTTAATCTGATCACTCACTGGATTTAAGATTTTTTTTTCTGCTTAAGTGCTGTCTTGCAAAATTATGTCTTGGCGCATTCTAATAAAATACTGTTCAAGTCTGTAAGCCTGCTCTCTTTGAAGAAGACGCATAAAAAGATTAGGCAGCTACCCCTCCAAGTCTTGTTGAGCTCAAGTCTCAGTATGTTTCTGGATTTTGTTTCAACCTGGACTCGTCAAAGTGGAGAAGAAATTTGAATGGAGGGGAAGAGGGGTGGGAGGTAATTTCTTTGACTAACAAAGATGCAAACTTTGAAATTTAAGTTACAGATGCTTGGCCATTTACTTCTTGATATATAGGGGGTTTTGTGTCTTTTTGTGCATAAAAATCTTATTGTTTTTCTTTAGTTAAGAAAAAGACTGCTTTGGAAAAGAGAAATCTGTAGGCAATTTAATTCACAGAGGGTAAGGTTTCTGAACTTGTCTGATCAAAATAACCTCACTTAATATGAAAGAAATTGCATTTCATGCTGCTGTTTTTAAAGTACCTGGTTATTGTTGTTGCATACAATAAAACTGCAGCTTAAAAGTCTTTTTCTGTGAAAACTCCTTTAATCATGCTGGGGAGAAAGTAATTTTCCCTACTGCTCTCTTTTTGCTTAATATATATCTATCTTCCCCACTATATTTGTGAGCTCAGATGTATGTAAACAAACAAACATGCCATTGGAAGGTTCAAGAAGCGATTTAATGATTACAGCCCTTATCCACCTTTCTGATTGCTGAGACTACTTTATTAGACTTATTTGGGGGATGCTACACTGATGGCTGTGTGAGCTAGTATGTTGCATCTCGCTATCCAGTGATTTATTTCTTTGAAAAATCTACGCTTAAGAACCGACTGTGTAGAAGAGAAGGTATATGCCAAGACTAAAGCTCTTCATTGCTTGCCCTCTTACAAGAAAATACAAACAGGTGGGCTGGTAAGGACCGCTTGCAGGGTGATGTCTGTGGGTGTGAACACCAGTGGGCTCAGTCCCATGGCTTGCAAGTAATTCATTTCATAATATGGCACCAAGCAATTGTCAGACTGCGATTAGCCTCAAACATTCCTGAGGCTTAAGATGCTGACCTGTAGCGCATGCTATGCTGTTCATCCCTTGAGCCTCTTCCTGTTTCTTGCAGATGCTGTAGAATAAATGAGAAAAGATTGGATTTTGAGGACTGAAGTGTCACCCTGGTAATTTTGCTATTATACTGATTTTTGTAGGCAAAAGAAATAGATATGCAAACTATACTGCATCCATTCTGATCCTTTCTTACTGTTCTTTAACAGCAATAAACTTATATCTAAATCTGAGGTCTTGACGCCCCTCCTCTTAAATCCCTTTCATCTCTCTTATCCTCATTTGTTTTTGGCAAAACATCCTTCCTTTCGCTTTGACTCACAAGACTTGATTATCTTTGACATGAGAGCTGTGTGTCTGTAGTGAGAGGCAAGAGTCAGAAGGCAGCTCCATGCATCCACTGATCCACAAACCAGCATTCCTCTTGAAATGCACAACTGTGTAGGTTAACAAGGTACCCTCTGCAGGCTTGCTCAGAAGCATACAATGTTGTGAAATGCCCACAACTTGCTTAATTTCATCCTTTTGTAGATTGGGAAGGATCAGGTTTGTTGATTTCAGTATCTCAGGAGGTAAACTCTGGTACTTAGGCTTAGTGATTCAGATCCTGGGCTACAAACATGTGAGAGAGTGTACAACCATTTGCATGCAAGTGAGAGTTATGTACTTTAGGATGTTTCACTCATAACTGGGCCCTGGAGAAACCAGAATAAAATGCTGCGTAATAAATGAGGAGACATGCTAAGATTTGTACAGCGCTCAGAGCAATAGAGAGGGCAGACATCCAGGTGCTGTTAGGACCACTCCTCACCACATTGAACCTTGATTTTCTTGGGAATCATAGAGCCATTACATGCTTTCCATCCAGGAAAGATGGACTTACATGAGTCTGTTTTGTCAGTCTCCAAGACAAGCAGCCCTGTCTGCTGCTCTGTGGTTGCTGGGAATTAAATCATCCCCTGCCCTTTTCTTCAGTCTCTCACATGTCTGTCTGTGGTGGTATTACCTTCAAGAGATGTCACTCCTTTGAAAGCCTGTCTTCTCTCAGCATTTCAAACTAGTGCATGGCTGGATGATGATTGCTATTCAGCTCTTCCTGTGAAGAGCTAGGTTTGAATTGATGACCAAATTGACTTTTCATGCGCAAATTTGGGCATGACAGTGAAGAATTACTTCCGAGCTTTGCAATAAATATGATAATTATAACAACAATTATCATACAGATAGGAGAGAGCTGGAAGAAAATTGTTAGTCTAGATGGGGAAGTACACTCCGTTTCCTCCTGTATTCCTATAGGTGAAGTGGACAAGTACTATCTGCCTGTGGATCACTTATGTTTTGTGTTTAATCTCAGCAGCAAGGAGGACTGGAGAAGCCCATCCAGCACCAGCACATTTGAGTGACCTGATACGTAGGTTCTCTTCAGGTTAATGGTGGTAGTTTGAAGAGTTGGTTTTGTTTTTTTTTAATAGCTTTCTTTTCTATGCTAGATAATCTTTCAAAACTCTCAGTTTTCAAAGATGAAATTTATAGAACAACTTGAAAAGTGTAGTTCTTCACAGTGAATATTCCAGACTGTCTTTAAGGGAGATCTGCAGAAAACATGAAAGCTAACCAGATGACTGCTAGATAAAGTCTTTTTCATGGATTTCATTACATACCTGATGAAAAATGAGGACGTAACACTTGTCTATTTGATCAGTGAAGAGCGGAAGGAACTAAACCTTCAGAATACTGTTGTCCTTGAAAGGAGGAAAAAAGTGGTAAACTTCATTCCCTGCAATGTTGAACCTAAGCTAACTACCAGTGCTTGCAAAATAGTGAAAAAGAAAGGGAAGAGACAGACAATAATAATTCAATAAGATCATGTGAACTTTCAGAATGTGTTTGCACATATAACAATACAATTTTTTTTTTAAAAAAAGGAAGCAACCCTGATGTCTTATATTCATTCACAGTTCTTTCCTAACTCCCTAGACATCTGAAGAACCTGATCCTGCATACTATTACCTTGTGTATTAAATTTGGAGTTCAGTGTTTCATTTCTGATATAAATTTGGATTATATAATTGTTTTGAAATAAGCTTTAGCTGAATATGATTTAAGCTGCATCACTTCTGAGGAGCAAAAGAGATGATTACTGTATCTGAAAAGTATGAAAGACTCATACTGGGGCACTAATGTGCTCGGAACTAGTATGTATATATACATATATATATCTCTCTGTTGTGGTTTAACTTACCTGACATTGCAAAAGTGTTATAGAAGGAGAACAGTTAGGAATTTATTTACATAACTCTAAACCACTTCCTATTCCAGAAAATGTGCTGGATTGAAAGAAGTTGCAAGTTATTTAATGTGACAGAACAAAAATCTAGCTACTGCTGAAAACAGAAGGTGAAAATACAGAATGGACGGGTGATATTTAATGAACAGTAGCTGTGTATTATTGAACATCAGAAAAGGATCTATATAGCCAGATTAAAGACAGATGACCTTTTTAGAGTTTAGTTAACCTTTTGGTCACTTTTGAGAGTTATCACTTATGAAGATAAAGGTCAAGCGGGAGCTTGGTCTTCATATATTATCTTTTTCCTGCGATGAAAGGTATGCCTCTCTCAGTTCTGCTTTCTTAAGGAGCTATAGGAGTTGTTCAGTTTAACAAGAAGAGTGTGTGGAACACTTACGGTTTTTCTAATCCTTTTCAAAATGATTTTGCGGGGGAATTCTTTTGTACAAAATGGATGGTCCTTGATCTTTAATCTTTTCAGTATCTTCCTGTTAGTGTTAAAAAAAAAAAAAAATGTGAAAGAGGTCAATGCTTCATATAAATTGATGCATTACTTTTGAAATCAATGTAATTATGCAAACCTGCACTGAGTAGCCTTTGTCTTTCTTCCCACCAACAGCTATTTTTAAAAACAAACTGTTGCATCCAAGAACTCCATAATAAAAAAACACAATTGTATTGCTGTTATTTATGGATTAGCAGGTGTACAAACTCCTGATCAGCCAACTGTTTGTAAATGTGACACATTGGTTTATAGCCACTCCAAAGGTGGCCATGGCTAGTCCTTTACTAGGAAACCTGTCCAGCAGTTGCTAATTCTCTGACAGGTTATTACTTTTTTGGTTTGGTGTTGGGTTTTTTGTTGTGTGGGTTTTTGGTTTTTTGGTTTTTTTTTTTTGTTTTTTTTTTTTTAATTGCATACTTTAGTTCATCATTTAGGTAAAATTGGAAGCCTACTTCAGACAGCTGTTTGGCTAGTTTCAGCATTTAGGTTACTGTTACAGATGGGCAGAATACTTTCTGAATTTCATAAGGCTTCTTTCATCTACCCTTCTTTAGCTGATGTAGACAGGATCAAAATGAAATGGAATTTTGCATCACACAGGAAACACATGCATATATGGAATTTCATACCCGGGGAAGAGGGGCTGTGGGTGAGAGATACAAAAGCTGCCACTTGTGCTTTCCTTTCTACCTCTCATGAGAGCAGCAGGTAGGGAAACTGGACTGATTGTTAGAGGACTGTCAATGGTTTTAAGCATATAGACTTCGTAGAAAATAAATAACTGTTCTGTAAGTGCAAATAATGAAATATTTGCCAATGATCAGTTTTCATTTTTTTTTCTGGAAGTTTAACTTAACATTTGCAGTGATCAAATAGGTCTTACGTTAAAATTAATTTTAGCAAATGCTTTAGGAAAGATTTGAGTTGAATAGGAAAATAACTCCTCCACCATCCTCCTTGGAATGTTACGCAGACTGGTATTCTGTGTGTTACACAAGAACTAGCCAAGTGAAAGTGTCTCCAGGCCAGCTTGAAATCTAAAAAAAAACCCCAAAACAAACAAGACAAAAAAAACCCCAAACCACATGTAACATATGTAACATGAATAAAAATGATAATTTTACAGGCTGTGTGCGTGTTGACTCCTTGCAGAATTGGAGACACAATGCATATTGCATGGATACTGAGTTGTAGATTAAGAATGCAGAAAGGGCTGAGGGCTATTTGCTCTTTCCTTCAATTGATCATTAACAAGGCTGACTAAGAGGGAGACCTGATTGTCTTTTCATTGTATCTAACAAGTTGCTGTGCCAGGTTTAACCAAGCATCTTTCTACCCTGCTGCCTCAGAGCTTGCAGCATTCACCAAGGAGAGTGTGAGGAGGTGCAAAGTATGCACCGCATGGGCTTTACACCGCTAAGCTTGCCCAGCATCTAGCCATCTGGAAGTTACGTCTGGGCAGTCATGTTCTAATGGTGACACTCTCTACAAATTGAGCAAATCTCAGATTTGCTGTTCTTTGGCAGTGACTTACAAAATTTTGTTGAAAATTTCCATGAAAAGCAGAATTACTTTTAACTTCATTTTAAACCTCCTCAGTGATGACTCTACTGGGGGCTACCTAGTTCTTTCCCCCTGCCCTGATATAGAAGAGAGTAATCTCCTCTTCAGCTTCTTTATACAATGCATAATTTTGTAGACTACTGCTCTCTCTCTCCCCTAGTTTTCTCTTCAGATGGCAAACTAATCTACTTAATCCCTTTCTAAAGAAGATTTTCCCATACCTTTGATTATCCTTGCAACATTCTGCATCTTTTCTACTTTCTCGATCTCTTTTTTGAAATGGGATTAATAGAATTGCATGCAATATGAATTCATAAATGTGTGTGTGGTCTTTCAGAGGGATGTCATGATGCTTTCTGGTTTACTGTTCCTTTCCTAATAATTTCAAACCTTCTATTTGTCTGCTTCTGAATAGTCAGTTAATTCTAGTATCTTTCTGGCATAGTAACTCTCTCTCCTTAAGTGTTTGTGTGAGGCAGAGACCAATTTTTTTTCTCCACGTACATCTTTGCATTCATCTTTGTCTTCACTCATCTGCTTGAGATACTCTCCAACCTGTCACAGTAATTCTCAGCTCTTAAACTGTAAACTCAATATCCTACTCTCCTTTCTCTTCATGCATCATCTTCGTCTCTGCCCCATCTTGATCACTTGAGTGCATTGAACAGTGAAGAACCAGATGTATATACTGTCTTAGCAACTGCTTTGAAAGGACAGTTTGCTTTTTTCATTAATTAATAAGTGATCAAAGGATAGGAAATGAAGGGTAGGATCTTCTCTCATCTAATTACAATTCAGGTTCTTTAGGAGCCTTTAATGAGAATTTGTGACAAGAGTTTCTAGGAAACATGAGTACACTTTATTGATAAGATTATCCATGTGTTCCCTGACCCCTTTGAAGGGCTTCAGCTCAAACTGAGAAGTGATTTCTTACCCTAAACAAATCACTCCTCTTTCCCTGGTTTGTGTTCATGTCTGCTAACTTTCCCTTTTTTTATGGGTTTTACTTTTTGCTTTGCACACAAGTGAGGAATTAAAATTTACTGTTCTCTTGAAATCGTTTTTAAAGATTGCTAAGTGGCAAATAGACACAACTCCTCTTCCATATGTGCTCATGGAGCTGACAAGTTATAGGATGCAGTTATTCAGCATCTTTGTATTTGGATTCCCTTAGCACCGTTTTGATGAACAGTTGAGTGACTGTCCCAGTCATTTGTGTTTTATGTTCATTTCATGAATTTGTTCTAAGATGTTTTCTACTGATAACTGGGTCAAGTATTCAGATTCAGCTGTTAAATAATAGCATTGGCAATGTGGTGAAAATGTGAGTGAATGGCTCTGAGGACTGTGCTGCAATAGCATGGTTGCTGGATGTTGTGGGTTAACATAGTCTCTTCCTGTGTGTATCTTAAAATACAGAGCAATTTAGTAAAGCTTTTGCTAGATTTAAATGAGGGCTGGCACTTCCAGCAAATGAATTAGGTCTCATACACAGGGCAGGGCTTACTCTTCCTTCTGGCTGAAGTATTTTGTTTGGCTGGACTGTCTCTGGCTGCATTGACCTTGTGAAGTGGTGTGAACCAACGGGAGTGGATGTATAGCGTGAGCTGGGAGGAGCTGAGGACTTCATGTGCACACTTGAAGCATATCAATGCATCTTTTTGTCGTCTTTTTCATTTTGGATTAATTTTAATCTGATTCCATGGGCTTGGTACTGTGATTTAGCTTCATCCAAAAGGAACCCAGTGTCCACCCTGCTGTGCAAAATGAAGCGTAGTAAATGTGTATGTTTGAAAGCTTCTTAAAAAGTGCACTTCCAATCTGCTAATCCCTAAATGTTGAAGCACCTGTGTTCTCAAGGATACTGTTGTAAAACCTGCCTCAGTTCTTGGCAAGACAGTGCAGTTTGGGAAGGAGCTACGAAGAAGAGTTCAGTAATTTTGTTTCCTCTTGGATCTGTTCTGGTGTGCGAAAGGATGGCTCCAGACTCTGCTTTCCCATGTCATGGGCAGGTTTGCTGTGTACAGTCACCTGTGCACCAAAAGTGGGGTGAGGATTTCTCTCAAAGCGGTGACTGAAGTTTTGTTATGGACCTTACCTAAAGACCATTAAAAACCACGGCTCACCATAAGAGAACTTGTCCATTTCAAGGCTGCTATTAACATGGAGTGATCATAGACTTGATCTTGCAACTGCCTAGGCTGAAATTAAAGACAGTTTTGCCCAAGTAAGAGGTGCCAGACTGGACTTTTATATGTTTTTATTTATAAATTGTTTTGAAGGATGTGTCCTTTTGATTCTACATACCCAGTGCTATTATTTTGGAATATAGTCTGTGTGAGGCCTTTCTTAAGAATCTTTGGTAATGGAGGTCTTGGAGACTCCATATTCTTTCTAATGCCTAAGAGTAAAAGGAACGATTCAACTGATTATATCAGTTCTTTGTTATTAGGCTTTTTTGCTTGGTTAAAAAAGCAATAAGGTTATGAGTTTCTCATCTAATAATGAGAAGGTCTGGAATTGTTTACATCAACTGTTCTTCAAGATTAGGAAAGGGGAGATGCATCTAAATTGACAACTGTAATGCCAGGCTTCACATTGATGGAAATAAACTTTCATAAATCTTTAATTGCTAAAAAAGCAGGATTTATAATGGAAACATGAATAGACATTTGAATATATAACGTTTTTGAGGTGCCACTCATACTTATTGTATTACCTTTGTGTTACTTGTTTAAATATGACTTCTTTTACAGGTTTAGCCCAATTCCTGCCTTTAGAGGTCTTTATGCTTTCTTAATTCTCTGTTCTGCATTATCTGTATTTATTTGATGGCATAGTAAAAATAAAACATTGCTAAACAGCTATACCTAGTCCTTAAAATTGGCTTGGCCTCTTCGTAACTATCAAGTTTAACACAAAAAGGTATTTAGTGTTTTTAAGGTGGTGACTTTTTCTAGAATGGAATGCATTCTAAAATGTTGAAGTAGAAGATTACATGAAATAAAAGGAACAAAAAAAAATAATGAAGGAATGCATGCTGATCGTTGCATATTAAAATCCTGCATAAGTCATTCTGTGAAAATTTTTTATAGAATAAAATATTGTGTACTTTGTGGCTTGTAGAGCTCTGTACAGCACTTTAAATAGCAGGACTGCAAGCACAGAAACTTTTTTTCTTTAAGATTAAAAAAAGCCTTCTAATATCTGATGGTCATAAAGGCCCCTATTGGCATAACCAGGACACTGCTGGAAGGAGTCGTTGAGTTTGTTGTGTTACTGTTGTGTTCTGAAAGCCCTTTAACCTCAGAACAGGACATACCATTGCTTGTGCAGGTGCAATGTACTCGTAGATCTTTAGCTATGTGAATGTAAATGCTTACTAATTAGCTGGTATGTTATGTCAGGTAAGGAAGTTATTTTGGAAAACAGCAATTTTGACTGTAAAGGATTTACATAGTACTTGTAACAGTATGCAATGTTTTCCGCCCCCCACCACTTACAGTACCTCAAAATGGGATTTAAGCACGTCATCAAAAAGGAGCTTTCTCTAATTAAGTTTTTGTGCCACTAGCTTAAGTCACATGCAAAGATTCAAAAAGAGCTTGCTTTAGTAGAAATCTGACAGTGCTGGTCTTACAGATTTTTTTTAATTTTTTTTTTTTATTAATGTTGGTCTGAATTAGGAGTGTCTTTAAATAAAACATCTGCATCTTAATGAATGTTGAGCAGATTTATGCCCTTTATCTATCCTTTGACCTTAATCCTTATAACTCATCTGCGTGTCCAATTCAGATATTCACATTAAGTCAGTTATTCTGTCTTTCCCTTTTCTTTGGAGTTTGAGTGAGTTAGGGTAAATAATATATGATACAATTTTTCCTGTGTAGACAGTTCCTCCCCTCTTCCCCTAACTTCCCCAATCATCATTATCAGTTTAACACTTTATTAATAAAAGACAGTCTAGTCTTTCTAAAAGAAAAGATATTATGGAGAATAATTGAAAAGTAGGGTAATTGAAACTGTTCCTATTACATCTGGCGGAAATTACATTAATCATGTTGGACTGTGCAGGAGCAAGTAATAGTTGTTTTCATGAAACTTGGTTTGAGTAAAATTATTTTTTAATAAAGACCATCAAATCTATTACTAAATTTAACTCTTCAATTGTCACTATTTGTAAAATAGCAGGTGGAATTTATGTTGAAGTGACTTCTAACAGAGAAGCATCATTTATTAAACTGCTTGGAAAATAAGACTACCTAAATGTTTTAATTGATAGTTGCAAGGATAAGCTTGACTCAAACATTTTTCTGCACACTGAGATGCACATGAAGTACTGCAGAAGACATCATCAGCTGCCTTGTGACAGCAGTTGCTTCATTAAGGTGTTATCTGGCTCCTGAATCAAGTCCCCCCATGAAGTACTTCACTCAATGCTATTATATCTTAGTGTTTACTTATTGTCAGATTCTATCTATGAAAGATGTAAGCAATTTGCATGAGCAAAACTTAATTTAAAATTCTCCCTTGCATAGTGCCTCAGTAAGAGAGACTTTGCGCTTCAAATTCTGACTGCTGTTCCTACCTGAAGATACTGTAGGCCTAAAACCTGCCAAGTCCTGATGTGCACAGCTGTGATGACTGGAAAAAGCTCCATAGAAGAGCAAGTGCATAAATAACTTTGTCAGCCTTCATTGCTGGATCCGTATGTCTGTGAGGATCTCTCTGCAGGAATCTGATTCTGACACTTGAAGTATGCTTTGCACTTCAAGTGGGGGTGTCAAATGGGAAAGGCAGCCAATGTATTTAACAGTGTGATACTACATCTCAGTTGGTGGGCACCTCTTCTTGAGCTAGCAGAAGTGATTTAGAAATGGTAAGAGTGATTTGGTGGTTAATTCTAAAAGCATTAATCAAGACCAGTTTTAGTTCTAAAGTTGAAACCAGCCATTCAGACTCTTCAAAGGTTTTAAAATTTTACCAAAAAAAAACCCCCCAAAAACCCCAAACCCAAGCACGAACCCAAAGCGGGGGGACATGGGGGACTGTAATTCCTACATTTTGAGTTTTGTCAATGGCTGCATAGTTTTTATCCTTGAAGAAGAGCAATTACCAGTAATGTACTGTCACACTTCTCATGTCTTTCAAATACTCCCTTAGTTCATAGAAAGAAAGAATGCAGATGCAGTGTATTCTGAACAAGACAGACACGTAGCATGCTTTTTGCAGAAATTAAATGAAAGTCTGAGTCACAAGGAGTAAACCCAAGGTCAGATACATTGCCTCCTAAGTTCTATTTTATGTATCGCTCATTTACAACCAGTGCCAATGTTCCTGAAAGGTTAACTCTTTGGTTTTGGAATGGGCAGTCTGTGAAGAAGCTGGAAATGTCTTTTGCTAAGATCTTGTTAGCTTTTTCTGCATCTCTAACACCATCTTATAAGGCAACATGAATAGCCTGTATGTTATTTTTCTATCTGGCATAGCTGGTTTTTGTCTTATGATTTCACGAGCAGGCAGAAATAATTTGTAGTAGGATTTCAAAGGTTCTCCCTCCACTTCATTGAAACTGATAGTAACTCAGTGGTAGGGTGGTCACGTTTCCTGAGAAGAATTTGAATTGACAGTGGTAGGGGTTTTTCCTTCTTACTCCCCCTTGCTGATCTTGCTTGTCACCTATAAAAGCTATTTCCAGGTTGGTGGAGCAGCACTAGTAAACTCTTTTATTATTTTTCCAAATCTAATTGTTCCTTTGCTCAGCTGAGTGAAAAGCCTGAGGAGACTCAAGCCATTTAATCTCTGTGGTAAAGGTGAAGTATAATGCAACATGAAGGTGATCAGAGTAGGGACAGTCTATCACAGTGGCATGATACTGCACCTGAATTCATAGCACCCATGTGCTAGTATGGCTAGGCTCTATCTATGTCTAGTGGTTAAGTCTACCAGATTGCACAGACTTGGCTTGTTGTTGATAAAACCTAGGAGGGCTTGGATACCATGATTCCTGGACAGATTCCCTTGTGGTAACCCAGGTATTTTGAATCCTTGGGGAAAAGAAGCTGGATGCAGCTGAATTAGAGTTTGGCAGCATAAAACACTTGGATCAAACAAGGGACTGACTGTTTGCACTTCAGCTTCCTCCAAGGATGAGCAGAATAGTATATTGATACCAGAAATTTCCATCTTTTTTTTTTTCTTTTTCTTTTTTTTTTTTTTTTTTGTCACTCAAATGCTGTTTTGGTTTGCCATGAACTGGGAAGGGTAGAGAAAACGTCCCTTGCTTAAGTTAAGAAGGACATCAAGAGAAGGGAAATGATTTTACCAGTTGGAGAAGTGTCCTTACCAAAGTCTTTCCTGTGTCTCCTTTACAGCTGGCTTTTGGAGTCCAGCTGCACTCGGGTCTCTGGAGATGTGGCTTGCTCTTTTGCATGCACAACCTTATTCTTGTTTGTTTGTTTGTTTGTTTTTATTTTAATTTAAAACAAAATCAAACTTGACTATTAAAATCCCCCATTAATCACAATAATCTTTTTCCTTTTGGCTGCATTAAGTACCTCGGACTATGGTTGCTAACTGGTGAGCCCTGGAGAATCCTCTTGGAGTGGTTAACATTTACCTTCCCACTTGATTCCTTTTGTTGATCTGCTCTCCAGAGCATAATGGAGTAATGTATGTGCTTCATTACAAAGTATTATCTTCAATTATCAATTAAGCTGGCTTCATGCGAGGAAGCTGGAGTCTGGAGTGAAGTGTTTCAGTTGTTCTCTTCTCTGGTAGATGGGCAACAGAGGAGCGTGTGGGAATTCGGGTTTGGCAACTGTAAACTACTGGAGTAAGATTTGCCAGAGCTTGTTGGTAAGCACCCTGTTATGTTACGGGATGGCTGCTGAACACTTCATCACATGAAGTGTTTATTTGCCTGAATAAACTAACGACTTAGGCGATAATGAGCGAACTCGTGAGTGGCTGTGTGAACTTCTGTAAGGAGTATTATTTGAATGAATGAGGTTCAGACCTGGGCATAAAGCACTCCTGCATCACAAGAACTCAAAAACTCAGGTTCTTTGAGGGATTGTGTGCTGCTGCATGTAGAAGTATGCTTATTTGATGTAATACTAACTTATGTATGGTAAGATGGCCATAAGTGTCATGAAGGTGTTAAAATTGTTGTCTGTTTAAAAGCTATCTTAGGATTTATTGAAACTTTCTGAGTAAATTTTCCACATCAAACATTTTTGCAGAATCCCAAACAAAACTCATTAAGCAAGTGAAAAGCCCAATTAGCGGGTGTGGTTTTTTCCACACTCACTGTAGTATAATTAGAGATATGATCAGAAACATTCAGTGGTCAGAACTGGACAAGTGTGTGGGCAAAAGCTTTTCTCTCGCCTGTCTTCTCAGTGTATTACCTATGATGATAATTTGTCCCCCCCTTCCATTTGTGTAATCAGAGAGGAAAAATGAGATGATTGTAGGCAGGTTTTCGTTTATGAATAAATACAAGAGTTATCTTACATCTCTATGAAGATGTCTATTTGTATGTCTGTAAAAATGACTTACTTTCTGGATTATTTGGAGCAAACCCACTTGCATTTATATAGACTTTCCAGAGAGCTCTTCAGCGTCCACTAAACGCTGCACTAACCACTTTCATATAATGGCCTCAATAAAAAGAGGAGACTAAAACCCAAAAGTTTATATTGATTATAAAGAAAAGAAAAACCTTATGTTTTCAAGTATTTGCATGTATATATGATGTTAGAGGACTAATTTCCTGAGTAAAGTTCAGGGGAATTGCTCAGACAAGTGGTTGCATAGAAGATCTTGTCCTGCAAATTCATGAGTGTGAGTGGCCTGATACTGGAGTTCAGCGTGATGCTAGGCACACATAAGGAACTGTGCGCATAGAAGACACAAAACATTTATAGCCTTAGAAATAAGGTAAAAATTAATAAATATGAATAGTTGATGAAATAAAGTTTTGAGAAAACTGCACTGCTTTTTTTTTTTTCTTTCCCCAAAAGTTTCTCCTGTGGGACTTGTTTTGTCATTGTGGGAATATTTGTTGTGGACATCAAGAAGGCAGGCAGATATCAGGGCAGATAGAGGTGAAGGGCCTCGAGTTCTGAATTTAGACTTTCATTTTTTGGGACAGCAGCTGCTCATATGCAGTATTATGTTGTTCCTGAAAAGCTTAGTCGGTGGGATACAGCAGTGCCCTGCTGAGTGGATCAGTAATTGTGAGGCTATGTGTTGGTCTCATATCAGTTGTTACCATCTTGCAATGTATTATCCATTACCAAAGGAATTTATCTGAAAAAATAAACAAATAGGTGAGGGTTCTTATGGGTCATGAAAGGCTTAAATACATCTAAACTCTTATCTCATCCTGGCCTATATCTAAGCATGAATGAACACTGGATACAATCAGGTTTTTGGGACCTGATGTCATGGTTTCTCCCCGGCTCTGCCTTCCATGTGTGCAGGTGGAAGAGACAAACTCTGATTGTATTGCTAACAACTTATTTTGAAACTAGGTGTATTTTGTGGCTCCTCAAATACTGATGTGAGTAAAACATCTAAGAAGCAAATGCAAATGATTCATTCTTTCCGCTATGGAGGTGGTCCATGTTTGATCTCTAATATACCATAAATTCAGAAAGCTAAAAGATGGAGCAGTAACTGTATGGGCTGTCCGGTCTTCCAGAAAGCTTGTTTGGGTGGTATAAAAGAGCACTCCTCCTTCATAGGCAGAATTTTCTAAATATTTATTTTAAAGTACCTTTGTAGTTCTACAACAGCATAATTCAAGCCCTTTCAAGTCAGGGAGTTTCTTGTGCGTTAACAATACTCTGGGTATTTTTTATATTCTCTAAGACTATAGATGGAAAGGAACAGGCCATCGGGTCATTTATGAAATGCATATTTCAAATTTGGGTTACCTTGTTGTATGATATTTTTCTTTTCTAACCCTGAGACTGAAGTTACACCTTCTGATGACGGAAGGGGTGGTTAGGTAGAATAAATACTTGCTGAAAGGTAGACTCTTTCTGGCAATATCTTCTTCAGCCTCGCTAAGCATGTTCCAGAGCTCTAATCTTATCCATCTGAGACTTCTTCAGCGCCTGAAAGACAAAAACATAATGCTGATTAAACCTAAACCTGCATACAATTCAGTATTAGGTGTTTGCTTATGCTGGAAATACTTTTGCGCGTAGGTCTGCATGACAAATCTTACATCCTTTATTCTTCGATTACCACTACACCAAGGTAAGTGCCTGAACTGATTACCCTGTATTTGCAGTTGGCATTTTAATAATATTTAATGAAATCAAACAAGACTTTAGAGTGACAACTCTTTTGAGAGCATAACGATGGAAAATACTTCTGTACAGAGCAGGACTGCAGTTTTTTTTGATGTATGGCATGCCTCTCGGGGGTGAAAGTCATGTCACGCTTTGGGTTATTTTGGGGGTTTGTTTGTTTTCTTTTCTATTAAGAGACCTAGGCTAAGGCATGTTGCAGCCTAAGAGCTAGCTTGCAATATGTCTTTCACCTCGCTGAGAGGCATGCCATGTACCATGAATTGTTGCAGCCTGAACTGCAAAATGGTGCTATCGTGTCAGGAGCAGTACATAGAGCAATATTGTATATAATTTGTGAGTGTAGTTGTCTGGAAGAGAGTGTGAAAGAGGGGAGATGGGAAACAGGTTTTGGTCAGTTGTCCAGTCTATTTATGAGCTAGACTTCAGAGGATTTTTAGTTACTCTTTGACTTATTCACACCAGAGCAGCAAAGCAGCTCTGTGTATTGGATCATAGAAGGGGATTTGAGAACAGAAGAAACGATTAATCCTTGTGTGTACTAAATTCGTTCACAAAGAAGATAGGACTCAGTGTAAATGTCAAGAGTCAGATCTAGAGAGGGGACATGGATGTTGTGACAAGGTATATTGCAAAGCCTGTGTTTAAATAATGGAGATCTGGTCAGTGCCTCTGAGTGAGGCACCTGAATATCTCATAGCGCTGATGGAGAAGCCTAGTGAAGGGGTTTTAACCCAGCCAGTGGGTTGCAATGCAATTCAGTCCTCTAGATTACAAGGCAGTAAGTTAAGCTGTAAAGAAATACTTCTTTCATGCAAATAAAATCTTTAAGGGGAAGAATTGAATTTTTTAATGTTTTTTTGTATGTTGTAAAATACAGCTGTAGCAGCCTGTAGTCATAGCTGCAGCAGTTCCTTCTTGCTCAGTAACTGATTTGTTAAAGCACTTAGCGGTGCTGTGGGGAAAACTGGGCTCGGTTCTCTTCACCTGAGGCTAGTCAAACTGCCGTCTCTCAGGAGAATTTTGCCTGTGACTACTCTGAAGCTCATGCTCTGGAGCTGTTGCGTGCCAAATGAAATCTGGATTCATCTGGGACAGGGAAGGCGAGAATGGTTTGGGGGTTCTCCTGGAGTCTTATTGGACACATCCTGTAGCACTTCTCAGTATGAGCCCATTCTATCTGCAGATGGGGGATTTGACTGTTAAACTAGAAAGTCTTTCTTTATTCCACAGAACAATATGTAGAAAGGGAAGAATTTTCAGGAGGGGAGTTTGAGACTTAAATCTGGTATTTTATCCTTTGTATATGGCTTGGCTCATAGCTAGGTATGCGTGCATGTAGCAGTCTTTTACTATCAATAACAGTTACTGTTCGATTTAATGGTCCTATAATTAATTACACTATTTTAACAAATCTTTTTAATTAAAACTGTTTTCCACTTGGTGTAACAAAACAAAAAAAGGCCTCTTACTATGTTACAGGGTTTCTGCTGACTTGTTTGTGTGCTCTTTTGTGGACAGATCACAGGGAGCACACAAAATACTGCTCCCTCAATTTAACAATAACTTTATTCAGTAATTCTTCTAACCAGCATGTTTGGTTTAGATCCTGGCAAAGCTTGGCCGTATTTGCTTTTTTGAGGTATAGTGCAATGTAGAAATAACCAAACTAGGTTTTAAACATGTTGTACTTAAAATAGTTTAGTAGTGGAAAACAGCTCTGTGCAGGCTGTTATGTTTTATAGGTTTGAAAGAAAAACTGGTCCACTTTTACTACCTTCTTGTAGAAATATGATGATTGTTAATTTGCAAAGTCTAACAACAAAAATATGCTTTTATTATTTTTATCTTGGATTCAAGGCAAAATTAGGTAGATACACACTCTGTGTGTACACTTTTAGCACAAATCCAAGTGAGTGTTTACATAGGTTAAAGCCCGACTCTGTAAAGAAGGATCTTGGCACCCAAGTGCAGATTTGCCTTTGGTGCCAGATGAGGAGGAGGAAGGAATGAATAATCACCAAAGAGAAGCCAACAGAGGTTCAGCTGTTCCTGTCAGGTATGGGCAGTGGCTGGTATTTTTGGTCTTGTTGGCTTTAAAAGGGTAGTATATGATGAGGGAGGCAAGGAAGCTTTCTGTTAGTCTAAAAGGTACATTGTGTGAAAGAAATTACAAATGATAACTTAAGGTGGAATGCAAATTTGCAATGTAGATTTTTAGAAATATTTTTCATGACCTAGTACAGAAAAAAATCATTGCTTTAACATATTTTAATATAATTGTTTATCTGGAAAATGTTTTTAATGCTCTTAAAGGATAATTTACCTGTCAATTTTGCTACACTTTGGTGTGCTAATTAGTGGCTGTAAGGAAAATATTGAAGTGCAGAAGCAGCGGGGGCATTAGAAAGTGGTATGTAAGCTCCAGAAGCATAGGAATGTGTTGTGTCTGAAAAATGGTAATACTTCAGAAGTAGCATATTTTACTTGTATGCTTCAGTTTCTTGGAGAACTGAGTGCAATCACCCTGAGGATCTCTCTCTAAATTTTTAGCGAGTACAACTGTGTCAAAAGTGCAATTCCTCGGTGTGGATAGTTGATCAAGGTGGTTCTACATGAGAAACTTGCTTAGTTCAGCAGAAGTTAGGACTTTTTACAGTGCTGTTTGGGTTTTTTAATAAATCACTGCTGTAAATTCCTGTGTTTGTGTGTTTCACGTAAGACTGTCTTGAATGCTTTAATAGCCTTTTAGTGTTACAGTTGCACAAGACCTTTTTCTGTCAGTCAGAAAGGTCCAGAGTGAGGCATCTGATGTGCTGCTTTGGTCTTCCAAGAGACTGAAGAGTAACCAAGCTCAGATGAACTTGTATTACAGCGATGATTCAGGTACTTGGAAGATTGTCTCCTTGAAGTGATGTCTCTGTTTGTCACTCTGCCTTTGCACAAAGACTGTTTTGTAGGAAAAGCTAGGAAATGTGGGATTTCGTTTTTAATTTCTCTCTTCCTTCTTTGGCATCAGTACAACCAGGTGCCTGAGCTTAAGAAAAGAGAAGACCGCTAAAAAAGAATTTTTTTCTGAGGTTTGGAAGCTTCTTCCTCTTTCAAACATCCTGATTTTTGTTGTTCTTCACAGCATGTCAGACACCTGCAAGAGAACTGGGAGGACTTCAGAAGAGAACTTGGATTTGTTTTCACTTGTCCTGGTTGCCTATCAGTGTTGGACCCTTGTGTCCTCCTCTTGCTTTATAAGCTTGGCTATATAAATAACATACTACTGACCTGATATTAAAACCCCTACTTTTTTCATTCATTATGAGATAGAGGGAAGATTAATTACTGTATTTTTCCCTAATATCAGATCATCTTTCATATACAAATTTATGCTTTGGTTTGTTTTGCTGTTTAAAAAGTCATGATTTCTGTTTCTAGAAAATCGAAGCAAGAACTCACTTTCATTTCACATGCATGTTCTCATTAAAGGATTGGTGGGAAAAATACAAAAGTAGCCCATGGAAGAGGTTTGAGCCTCCAGTGACTTAGAAAATCCTGCTTCCTCTTGGTTAGGTTTTCTTCTGCTGATGTGTGAATCTCTTGCAATATGTTTTCTTTCTGCAGTATGGCTCAGCTTCAACTCATAGGGAATGCATCTCAGTGTGGGCCTGCAACCCAAGAGCTGTGCTCAGCAAAGCTTGCAAGGCCTAGATGTACTGGTGTAATGTGCCATCAGTCCCAACTGTCTACCCTTAATTAAATGTATTCTTGTGCCTCAGTTGCTGTGAATTCTTGCCCAGCCTCCTAGTTCAGGTTACTAGTGACTGTGGCTTTGTGACGAGCTGCGTGGTGAGGCATGTTGGTTGAGGTACTGATTGTGTAATGGGGCAGTAACCACTGGCAGAGTGATATGGCACACTAGGGGATGAGGTTGAGCAAACTCTAAGGTCAGCATTACAATTTGGTTTGTTGCCTTTGAATCTGGGCCTTAGCACCCCTATTTCATGGCTAACGGCTCTCCTGCTGTAGATGAAGAGTGCAATCATCTCCATATCCTACTCATTTTTAACTGAAAGCTTTTGAATACTGTGTAAAAGAGGGTTTCATTTTTAGCGTCAACGTGTTTGGCATAACCTGGCCATGCCTAATGGCTTGGACTTCAAAGACTGCAGTAGAGTTAAGCATATATTCTACTCTTGAATCAAAATGAAGTTTAGGTAAGAGCTAAAAATCTAGATGTTCCTTGCAGTGTTCCTGAGTGTATGCAAATACACATAGGGGTTAAGTACATGAGGATCTCTGGCTATGTCTGTTGGACTGCAATATCTCCTGCCTAGCACTTGCTAATACCAGAAATGTTGCTGACTCTTACTTTTTGAGACTCAGTTTTACTTTTATTACCTATCTTTAACAGACATGATGTGAGCTAAGTGATGCCAAAATCCTTTTCTTGAACCTATCCTTCTAGTGCATCTAGTGCATCTTCTTTCTAGTACAGCTGCAATTTTCCTTGTAACACTGGAATTTATCTTATCTGATGTTATAGCTTCCTCAGAATCTTTTAATCATGTCTTCTACCTGGGATTTGGTGACCTGGGATTTGGGTAGGATATTGAAAATATCCTACTAGACTTATCTTGATCTGTCTGTATCTTTATTTATCTCCTTTTTCTGGGTGATCAGTGATCCAGAATCAAGCTCTACTTTCTTTAAGGTTGGGCTTCACAAAGCAGCTGTCCCACTCCTTCATTTTCTTTTGTCCCCTCAATCCTTCTCCAACAAGCTATTATCAAGGAGTTCAACACTGTTGTCATATGACTTACCTCACCAACAGTGCCAATTATGTCAAATATATACTGTTTCAAACTGACAGATACAACGCCTCTTCCTTGTCACTCAACATCTGGCCATAGTGTGGAATGGTTTTAGGAAAAACTTATTTTCTTACTGAATTTAAACTTAATCAAAACTTAATGACTATACTCATCCTTTACCTTTATATCCAGTACTCAGTAACTTGCTTTCATCTTTTTCTTGACCTGTTTCTCTCATGGGGGAAGTCTTCTCAAAGAAACTCTTTTCCCATTTGAAAAAAAAGTGAAGTCTAAGTGTCTCCAAATTCTTCTGTTATCTGTGAAGGTTTGTGTGATGTCAGCATATATCAACACCAGATATTCGCCAGCTTACTCTGGCAACCACACTTTATATTTTTCTTATTCCAGCAGACTGAACACCATTCTGTTGCCTTTGGTCTTATGCTGAATATCCTTTAGTCTTCTAATTGAAGTGCAGGTAACAGTTGTTTCTCTGAAGAAGCTCTAGGATAATATGCTGGTGTGTCCCACAAGGATGCCCCCCAGGTGTGCCTTCTGTAGCTTTTAATTTTCTTCTATAGACACACCATTTCCTAAATACTTAAACGGTTGATACAATGATTAAAATATAATTCTGAATGTCTTTATATGTCTCTTCATTTATGTCTTCATATTTAATTTAATTATAATTAATTTGTTTGTTTCTCAGTTCTGTTTCCTGCATCTCACCTCTTTACAACATCTGCAGACAAGAAAAGGAACAATGTTAAGTTCACTGATTTCCCAAAGCTTTTTATTTTCTTGGATACTACTCAATGTTGAAAAGTTCCTTGACAGTATTCATATTTTCCTTTTCAGGTCTGCATTTCATGCACCAAAAACCCCCACCCAAACCCCTGCTATTTCACTAAAAAATAAAATCTACTGCTTCCGCAGCAGAAATGGATGACGAGTAAATCACCTCCGAAGATAAAGCTGAAGGATCCATCACCGTACTCAGCCTTACATGTGCTCCATATGTTTGTCTGTTCAGCAACCTTGCTTTGCAAATGGCTTTGAGGGAGTAAAGTACTTCATATGCTCTGAGAGGAAAAGATTAGTAAGTGAAAATCAAAATCCTGGGTCTGAACAGAGACCTAACTTACCATGCTTAATTCTTTAGAGATGAGCACTTCCAACTCTCACCCGGGCTTTCAAGAGACTAAAATCCCTGCCATGTGTTGGATGTGGAAACTAACTGACCTTGCTAAGACTCTCTCTACCTCTAACCACATCATCCTCAGTTTTGCCTTCTGCCATCATCAGGAGATGATTCTCATTTCTGTTCTTTTTCCTCATCGCTGAATGTTGTATGAATAGAAATTTGAGTCATTTTCTTAGCTGTACTCAAAATTGGAAAGAACTTTGGCTTTTATTGATGAAATCCAACTAATCCATGGTAGTGAAAATAATGCACATTGTGTATGGTCTGCGTGCATGATGTTCCTTCATTGCCTATTGCCTGGTGTTGGTAAGTATCTGATAATTTATCTTCCTTATGTTCTGGCCCTTGGGACCTCTCTTTCCTCTCTGTGGAACAACTAATGTTTAGACAGTTTAGCTGAAATGCATCCTGTTGTCGGCATTAAGACATCACTGGTACTTGTCAGTGGAACAATTATACAGTACTGCAGAGAAATGTGACAACAGAGATAATCAGACTATCAAGGTTATAATCTGTTCCTTGTATTCATGGTTACAAGTCAGAGTGGCAGAGGCGAACATTAGGGCTAATGCATAGGGCTAATGTAATGCAGTTACGAACACAAGAAGATATGAAAACACTTCAACATCATTTAGTAAATGGGAAGTGCTGCTATTTCATCAAGTTCATATCTAATTGTTTTAGCCTTTGGCATGAATAGGCATGTTGCTGAATCAGCAGTAACAGGGCTGGATCCAGGCTGGCCGAGACTATTTTAGGGGAAATACTACACAAAATGCATGTGTACCTTTTTAATTAAAGACAAGTGAGTATATGTGAAAAGAACTTCTGCCAAAATATGCTAAATACTTAGCAGAGAAGCCCTGGGAAGCAATAGAATTCTGTTTTACTACTGATGTTTAAAGACACAGGTAAATATTTTAAAGGAGGGATATGCCTATTAGAATTATTTTGAGAAATATGTGTTTGTGTGAGGGAAGGACAGGAAGATTTTTTTCTGTTCATAGGTTGGCTTTTTAATTTAATTTAGTGCTGAGCTGAGTTTTCAAAATCATGATTCTTTAGAGCTCCTCCTGAGACTTGTATGGCTGATACTCCGTTTTCATTAAAAAGCAATTTCTTTATGTGTGTTCTAGCTCTTACAAACGAGTCAAATTTGGCAACACTTTTAAGAAAATTTCATGATAGTTCTCATTGTTTACTATGAATAAAATGCAAAGTTTACCTTTCATATACAGTAGAGTATTTTTTTCATTTGGTAGGCATATACTGTAGTTGTCCTAAATGAAAATGTATATTTGAAATAAATTAAGAAAGCACAGTTAGGTTCCCTGGGAATGGTATTTCTAAAGCCCTAATACATTATTTCTATTAAAAAGCAGGGAAAAAACCCAACTCTTCCTCTCCTCCTGCAATTACTATCAACTTCAGGATCTTCTGAGTTTATGCAGAATACAATAAATGCAGTTGCACTGAAATTTGCTTTCTTGTATTTCATAAACAGTATGATCAGAAACAGTATTTCTCAATAAGACAGAGCAGGTATCCCATCGCTTCATTGTACAAATCAGAGGACAGGCCAATGTGCAGTCCATAGGGGAAATTAGTAACACCTTTCAGAAGTGGGTAAGTTTGATTTTTGGTTGAGGTCCGACGGTAAGTGCACTAAAAAGCACAGACCTTGGTGTTTTTCAAGCCCGTGCAGTTAAATTGTAGAGAAAATATTAGTGTAATGAAACAGCGATTTTTAATGTCAACTTGGAACAAAAGCAAATATTTTACTGGCCCCAAGCTCTTTTGTTTTTAATACATTAAGCTATTTGCATGCATGGATTTAATGATAAAAATACGGGGTGAATTCTGTGCTCTCCATTTGTGGGTGCTGTGTTCAACTTTGTTCTAAATCTAATAGTTGTAAGCTAAGTACAGGCATCCTCATTAGCAACACCAGCAGCAGTTCTGTACAAAATGTGATTATCCTGTACCCGTGAAGAAAACGGGGAGTGTTGGGTGTCGCCATGCTGAGTGAGAGGCATTACAGGATCTGAACGATTTGTTTGTTCTTGCATTAGGGTGACTGCACACCCACCTAAAGTGGTGATAGTATGAATCTCCATCTGTGCCATTAGATGAAGTGGCATTACTCTAACACTTTGGCATTAGTTAACTTCATATGTTGCCTGATCAATGCATTGATGTCCAAGTATCTCTGAGATGCTTCAGTGTGCTTGTTCTTTGTGAAGACCATCTGCATGAATATTTCAGTCTCTATGTAGACAAATGCCAAAAGTGATAGAGCATTCTAGTTAGTCATACAAGACTCTTTGAAAGATTTAAAATTGCTGTATACAAACTGATGTCACTTTACTCTGTGTCAGCAGGCTTGACAAGGCTTGCTGACTGGTAACACTTTCTGGAAGTTGTAAAGAGTGAAGATCGTAGTGTGCCAAACATTTGCAAAAAGGATCATATAGAGCCAGTCCAACTGCTTATTTTTTAAATTGGGTGCAGCTTGAACTCCTAACAGGCTGGGGTGGAAGAGAAGTTTGTGTGTGTTGCTAATGTGTTTTGCCATGTTCTAGATGCTGCATTCGAATAGTGGGTTTCAGAGAATTAAAAAAAAAAAAAATAAAAATTGATGAATGTCAGTTGTCTTCTGTACTTCTGTACAAATATCATCAGCAATATTTGAATGGTGTTTTATTGGGCTGTCTTACTTGCATGAGTGTGAGTTTCTCCAGACTTTCCATTTTAGTGATCTCCTGTATTTCTTAAGGAAAGGGCAGTGTAATTGCAGGCGGTGATATGTTTGCCTTGCATAGTTCTGAAATGGGCTAGTTTAAGTAGGGTAGGCATGTATCGATGTTATTGTTACTCCACTGGGCTCAGAATGTACCAAAATACCCTTTCAAGTAAGGGCTGGCATTACTCAGTGTTTACAGCATTGAAGTGTTTCTTTGATGGATTATAATTCTTGTCTTTTCCTCACTTCATATAACTGTTGCTGATGATGTCTTGAAACAGGGGAGGATAGACTGGCTAGCGTTTGTCATTTCTGGTCTTTTCTACCCTTCTAGAATTGGAGGGAATGTGCAAAATTTCCAAGGTGAAGAAGGAATCCAGCAGTCCTTATAAGAGCTTTTTTAAATTTTTATTATTATTATTTTTCTTTTTAGAGACTGGGCTCAGATTCCTCTGAAGCTTCGATAACATTTGCTTGCATTGAAGCACCCAGTTCTGCCCCTTTCAGCTTTGGAGGTTCTCCTGCTGCTATTTAAGTGCTTGATCTAGCTTGGCTGGAATGCTTGGCTGGAGATTGACCGATCTGAAAGAACAGGTCTTTACATGTGCACAAGGAATCTTCATAAGCTGTTGCTGCTTTTTTTCATGCTGTCCTTTTGGCCATGGGTTGAATGTTCAATTCTAATCTGTCCCCACAGGGAAGGCCGAGAGTTGCTATTTGTATTTAATAGAACTCATCCGAATTTATCCTGCTGTAGGAATCTGAGAAGATTTATTTGGTTAAGCTGAGGGACAATGAGAGTAAACATGTGATTATGTAAAATCTGAATTTTTATACACTACAAATGGGGTGGGGGGGGGGGATCATTTCTGAAGTATTTAAGTTAAAGGTTACCATAGTAAGATAGGTAGAAGTAGAAAGAGAAATCAATCTGCTAGATTAGATAATGATGGAGTCTAGCTGTTGGACTCCTGTCAGTCTTAATGTCATAGCAGGTGTTTTGGTAATGTAATATTGTTCAACAACTCTTTGTTCAACAGGACACATACTGTGAAGTGAGAACAAATGTGTTGCTGATAATTACTAGTCCCTGCTGGGGAAGGCGAACAGAGCGGGGGGACCTACCAAATCTGTGTTGAAAGGACCTGGGGCATTCTCTGCAGGGTGATGTTTTATTTAGGTCAGTAGATAATAGAAGAGGGTTTTTTTCAGTATTGACAAGTACAAAATAATACAGTGCTAGATGCTTGGGGAAAATATTTGGTCTCACAATAAGTAATTCTGTAGGAGAATTGCTGAATTTCCCGAAGCAAAGATTAGTAAGAGGTGCATGGCACTCTATTAGCCTGAAGGGTAGTGCTGTGGAGAGAGGCTGTTTTGTACTGATCCTGGTGGCTGTTCCTGATCCTTATCTTGTGGCAGTTAGTTCTGCTCCTTCTTAAAATTAAAACCTAATTTAGCCTGACACAAGTCACTGAACAGTCCATTAAAAAAAAAAATCTGTTTTGCTAAGCATTTCTTTGTACACAGTGCCAAATAAAGGGCCAGTTTCAGTAATGTGCTGTCTATATGAAACTTGTATAACTCTGACTTCTATGGGGATTTTGGAGTACCCTGCACCGCAGCTGAGCAGATCCAATGATACTGACCTTTCCAGTCCATGTTTGGACTTCCATATGTATGTCCAACATGAAAATAGAATTTTGGGTAGTTAAAGTATTAGGAACCTCATTAAGGTCTGGAAGGTACTCTTTCCCATGAAGTCCTGCCCACAAACGTGCTTTCCCACACCTGCATTCCTAAGGTGTCGTTAATGCTTGTGTCATTGCCCGGTGATCTAGATAAGGTCAACTGATACAGTTGAAAACAATTCTGTCCTAAAGAGTGGGTGGACAGCCTCTGTCACTCAGAAACCAAACTTAAACCAATTTGACCCTCTGATGAAATCACATTCTGAGTCTTAACCAATAAATGATAGTACCAATGCAGCTTAAAAACTGAAACAAAACCAGCAAATCTAGAACTACTAATTACTTTTCTACACATTCTTGGTTTACAGTCATGCAGTGCATGTCCTCTAAGAGTGAAATCTGGACCTTGTTGAAACCTGTTGTACTTCTGCCATTAAACTCCACAGGAATTTAACCTTATATGATTGACACAAGTGTGGTAAATGCTGGTGGGTCTGTAACCTGGTTCCACAGATGTGACACTGTGCAATTTAGAATCCAGTGTTTGTAATACCATCTTGCAATTCTTGCTAACTTGTCAAATGACATAGAAAGAGCCCGAAGAATTAACCCAGAACAACGGATTTTGTTGCTGCTCTTGGCCCTCGTTTTCCATTTCTTTCCTATCCACCATCTAAATCTAGGTTGCTGGTGAGAAGTTAAGGATAAAATGGTACTTAAGAGTAACTTATAATAGCTTTTGGAAGAGCACTTGTTATGGTGGATTGGGTTAGGACGCTGGGAGAGCAGAACCGCACCACTGGGTGATTGTATATCCTGAAAAATATTTGGTGAGTGCGACAGGTACAGTGGATGGATAGTGATTTCTCTCCGGTCCGGTTCAGACCGACACCACAGACCCAGGGGAACAGGACACGCTCTCTGACAGCTTGTTGTATTAGAGCCTGGGCTGGTGGCTGTCCCCCAACGTGTAGCAGTTCCACCTAGGGCCCTGCTCTCTACAGGGTGTCAGATGTCAGTCTGTGGTGTTACCCCAGGAGGAGCTATTGTTTTAACTACTTAGGGCTTTCCAGATTACATTGCTGGCATAAACTGCTCATGGCCTTGGTGGCTGCGTAGCCCCCAGGCTAATCCCTCTGACTATTTCTATATGTAAGGTCAGTTAGTGGTTGTTCTGGCGTTTCTGTTCCCTTCTAGATTCCCATCCCAAGTGTGTTATGGAGATGTGAAGTTAGCAGCAGTTACTAACAAAGTTGTCTATTGCTCCTTTGTTTTTCCAGCTTGTAATGGGTTGATCTAGACACTTGGAGCCAGGCAGATGTGGTCAAGAACTCATTTATTTGAGCAGTGCTTTTGGCTGGCCTTTAGCCTGTGACAAACCTGTACCGCTACAAGGTGTGTATTTAAATAATGATAGCATTATATTATTAGAAGCATACATAAAAACTAGAAGTAAATATTTATTTAGACAAATATTTAACCTTAATCTTGGCCTCTTATTAATGGCACTATTTATTTGGTTGAGACAAGAATGCCTGCCAAACTTAATTTGCTAGTTTTACATTATATCCACTGTGTCCCTGTTTCTCAAAGAAAACACCACAAAAGAGGAGTCATGTTGGTGTGCAGATAGCTGGTGAATAGGATTCTTGATATAAACGGAGTTTGTTTTGGGATATTTTCTTGCTGTCATCAGGATCTCAATCAGTCTGTACTACAAGCTAGCACTTTTCCTTGAGAAATATGTTCTGAAAAGCAAACAAAATACTTTTCTGTATTAAAGTGTTAGTCAGCATATAGCTCTGAAAAAGGCTGCCATAAAGAGTCATATTGGTTGAGTTTAATAGTTCATGCATTGTAAACGCTGAAATTGGATATGTCACTGAAAGCTGCTCTTGGGCAGTTTTAGCTTGCATGACCGGCATTTACTCAGCAGATCACTATAGGTCCTGCTGATCTTCCCCTGGCAGCACTTAAGCAACATTTTTATAATGGAGACATTTTTTTTTCTTATTTTTGTTACTATTCCTCCCCCCACCATGTATTAGGCATTAACATGCTTTCCTTGGAAACTGGAGCGTGCATTTCATCTCCTACTGCCTATTTCCTTCTTCAGCAAATTTATTTTAGTGCCACTGCAAGGGAATGCTATCTTGTGCTGCTCAGTGGTATAATGTTCCAATGGGTAATATGCTTGAAGTTGCCATATTGTGCATTGGCAAAAACAGTAAAGGATATAAAGGATCTTATGTTTCTGAGAGAGAATTCTGCCTTCAAGGCACTCTGTATTCTGTAGCTGCCCTGGTCTATCAAGGGGAGCTTAGCAGCAAAATGTAATCTTAAAGCTCAGATGCCACCAGAGAAGGCAGCAGCTTTCTCATTTTTCGAACTGGCATAATCTGGGGTGCAGCTCAGGCAGACCGTGCTGAGCAGGTCTTCCTTTGCTTGCCACTAACACATGGTGTTCAGTTCCAGCCTCTTCTGTGCAGTTGGAAGGGGGTCTCTAGTATATTATATTGTATGTAAAGGGGAGGGGATGTTGTCTGTGTCATAATATGGACTTTTGAAGTGTATGCTTACATTTTAAATTTGCTTTCAAATTATCCAGTACCCCAGTCGTACTTAAGATACATTCGTGGAACAGTTTGGCTTGAGAGAGATTTTTTTTTTTTAATGTATCATGAGGTAAGAAGGGACTGGTGTTAGAAAAGTGACACCATCACTAATTTATAGGGTCAAGAAAAGAAGAAAACGGTGTGAAGAAGCTTTTTGCTATAGGATTACTCAACAGTGCTAGCACTGAACTGTTAGGAGCACAGTGAAAGCCATTATAGGCTTTAGAAATTATCAGCTTGCTCTTGGCCTTTAATGCCAGTAGCCCTGCTATGGTATGCAGTAAAGTAGTCAAAAAGCCAGAATAGAGCCTTAGTTTTCCTCCTGTATGATTAACTATGGACATCATAAGTTTGCTTTGCTGTTATTTCACAGCATGTACTGTAGTCTATCCAATTTAGTTACTAGTGTCAGTGAAATGTTATTTGAGACAGCTTTCTGAGAGCAGCCAGCAATTTGAGGTCAAAACCCAAGAAGAATGACCACTGATGAGTTGGTGTCTGATTAGGACCAGGAGTTCTGAAGCTGGATCTTCCCAGAGGGATCACAGCTTGGATTTTTGGGCCTTAGCTTTTTAGGAAACTGTCTACAGTAATACATGTTGGGGGCTAGAGGGGACTGCTTCTGTGGTTAAGATACCTTCCTGTAGTTTCAGGCTCATGTGGAAGAGGGAAAACAGTTTTAGATCACAAGAGGTTTGTTTCCCATCCAGCGTTGTAAACAAGATGCCAATGCATATATGCCCATGCAAATCAAAGTTTAAGTATTTTTGCTGTGGCTAGAACGGATGATGTTGAAGATGTGACAAAAGAATCATTCTTTCCTTTTCACATCCTGAGAAAAACAATGCCAAAACGTTGCATATGCAAAAAGCCAGACTTGTTGGTTTTCTTCCATAAACTTTAAATGTTCATCAGGTTCTACCAGGTAATATGAGTAAAAGTCAGAATTTATCTCATAACTGCATTTGTACAAGCATTATTCTCATTTAATTTTGTGTTCAGAAAAACCTTTATAACTTAATACATAGCAGACTTGATCTTTACATGGTCAGATGTGTTTATGCTCATGCTTAACCAGTGTCCATTACACTGTGAAGTATTCATCACTAACAGGGGTCTTCTCTAACTTTTCTTTTTCAGCATAAGTAACTGTACTGCCTGAAACATTGTTCTTCCCAGTCAGATCAGTATCCTGTCTCTAAAATAGGGGGCTAAATTTTGACATTGCATAAATTTGACATAATTGCAGATTATGCTACCTGTATGGACTTATGGATTGTAGATTGACATAGCTCTCAAGTGCCAGAATTTTATTTCAACCACGTCACTTTTGATATGAAAGATGATACGGGATGCTGATCTCTGAGCTAGCAGCACAGCAAAGCTTTCAATAAGCTATTCACATGGATCTTCAACATTTTTGTAATAGTCTCTTCTCTGCCAGCAGCAGGAGATTTGATCTCTCAGTTTTAATAATGAAATGTATATTGCATATGGAATATTTTACTGAGAAATATTGCTTTTGAACATGGAGTCCTTCTGTTTAGGTTCTTTCTAGGCTGTGTTTGGACACATTGAACTTGGAAGGATGACATGATTAACGTATTATTGCTACTGTTATGGTAGAGATGTCATGTAGCTCTGTTCTCAAAAGCCAAATCTTTGCTACTGGTTAAATATTCAAAGATGTTGCAACAGTTCATAAAGCCATAAAACAAATTATGTTAAAGAATGTTTATAACTAACATGCCGAAAAAGGTCCAGTAACTTGGACTGTTTAAATAAATCATTAGAGGAAGGAAAATGCAAAATTGGAAACTTCTTTAACCTTCTCACGTTTTAAGTGGAAGTATGGTCCTACAAAGCTTCTTGATTGGAAGCAAATTTACAGAAGTAATTGGCGTATATATGTGCATATAAATAGTAATAAATACATTTAAGTGGCTATCTTCCAGCCTATATTTAGCAGTGGAGCAAGCGCAGAATACTCCTCCTCTATCCTTTTTTTCCTTTGAAATAGTACTTTGCATGGCAAGTTCCTTTCCGTAGATTGTTCTAACTTCCTCCCATCTGTATCTCCCTTTAGCCCTAGGCTATTGAAAATGAGACAGTTTTTGAATGAATAATGCTTATGTGATGACTTTTTTATATGATTAAAGAAAGTGTGGGGTGATATTTTGGTACCCTTCTTTTTTTCTCCCCTCCACTAATGATGATATATAGACTGTAAGAGTTTCTAGGGAAGAAAGAAGGAATAATACAATTCCCATTTGCCCCTGTTCATTGGTAGGAATAAATTCTTGTTTTGTCTTTGTGCATTTGGGCCCAAGCTTTCTCTTAAGATGGTAACTGATACCTGCCTTAATATTGATTCAATCTGAGGGAAAACATTACCTGTCCTTCTGCTAAATTAAAAGTATCCTCTAACTTGAGCGTGCGGGAAGAAATGGAGTAAATGTGGTTAACATAAAAATCTTAAATTTTTAAGAGCTTAATATCCCTTAATTTAGTATCAGATTATGATTAATAGCAGTGGTATTTTGCTGCTGAACTCAAATCTACTATTAATACTGTATGCACATTTTACAGAAGCTACCTTTCAGTAATATAGGCTGCAAAGATCTCTGTTGACAGGGTTTGTGGGTGTCATTTAACATACAGAAATGAACAGTTTTTCGAAAACTACCTATAGCTCATATTATGTTTGCTCTTTCAGCTATTCAGGCAACTAATGATATGAAAGTTAGTTGTTTAATGGAACAGGCTTTCAAGGGTTTTAATTATTCAAAGGATAATAAAGGGAAGCGTCAGAAAATGTAATGTTAAACAATGGATCAACTTCATACCACTGAAACCCTATGGAGCTATTTTGAAGTTAATGAACTTACTCCATTGCTTTACCCTTATCTGCCTAAAAGAAAAGTAAACAAGAAAAACCATGAACTTCCCTCAAAGAAATGCTTCCATTGACTCTAATGGAGCTATTGGCATCAGTAAAGCTAATTGTGTGAATTAAAGAATTAACAGTTTGTCCTCTCAATTTGTGTGCTATCCAATTAAATATTGAGAAAGGGATAAGCACATAGGCAGCCAAGGCTTTAGACTAGTGAATTAAATATTTTTAAGTTGTTGGATGCATTAAGGGTTTTTTAACTCAAAAAAAAAACAACAAAAAAAAAATCCCCAAAATACAAAAAACACCACCAAACCCCCAAACTAAAACAAAAAGCCAAAACCCAAACAAACAAAAGAAAATCTAAGAGTTTGTTCTGTTCCAGTTGGAGAACATCTAGGATGTTCTGTGACTGGGAAATGAATCCTAATTTTCTTATTTAATGAAAATGCTTTGCATTTGATAGATACAAGGGAGTACAGAATGTAATTTAAGGTATTGATCAAGGCTTAATGAACTAAATCCTAAATGGGGGAAGCAAGCAAAGGTTTCAAAGTCCTTTAGCTATTGTGATGAAAGTCTGGTATTTGTCTCCCCCCTGTTTGAACTACTGGGTTTGACTTAGAGAAATAAGAGTCCTCCTGCATTTTGGTACCGTGCTGGTTGACAAGGCAGTCGGGCAAAGTAGAATAGATGGAGTGCAGTGTGATCTTCACCTTCACTTCAGCAAACCCAAGCAAAACAGGTGATTTTATTATTACACTGGTGACATCTCTCAGTGGTTGGTCTGAAATTGCTTGCGGTAACCATTGAAGTATGCGTGTGTATGTGTAGCTGTGCATCAAGAACGATCCCAAAGATCCCGCAGACAGCCTGCGCAGCAATGGGGTCTGTTGCCAGCCGCTGGCCCCGGGTCCTGTGCGGTGGCAGGGGAGGACGGTGGGTGCTCTGTGTCACGGGCGCTTTGCGCGGTGGGCTTTTTTACAGGAGAGCTTTGACTGAAGCAGCAGCGGCATGAAGTTTGTAACCTGCGTTAGAATTTATCCGGTGTGCTGGGAGAGACTTGAACTTAATCGAGGGACTGAGAGGCAATGGTAGAGAGTCATTAAATTTTTAATGAGCAAAGATGATCAGGCACATCACTCTGTTCATCAGATTTGTGTCTAGTCTTTTTTTTTATACCTACTTCTTTCCCATTCTTTGTTTAAGATTTATAGGCATACAAAGACCTTTAGAATTATGGCTCTGCTGTGAACTTATTTTCTTATAGCTGTGCCAGGTAACTGGTAAGGTCAGAGAACAGATAGTGAGATATGGCGACTTCAGCCCTTTAAGGAAACTAATTTACAGTGATCTTTAAAAACAAACAAACAGTTTTGTCTGTGTGAAATGAGTAGGTCTTGGTTCACTTGCTGGTAAAGAACTGAAAACATTACGTATCAAATAACTTAGCTGGGATTTTTCCACATTAACACGGAGACTGTGAACTAACTTGGGCATTTAACAGAATAGTAAGTGGGATTAGTTTTATTTATTCATTCTCTAAAGACATTTTGTTCACAGTAGGTACAGGTATACTGACAAGAGTATCATGAAAAAGCTTTGGTGATATGTCAGCAAAGTTCAGATGTGATTTGCTGTATGTATTGGACTTCTTACAGTAGAAAAGTCTTGGAGCAAAGTGTCCTTCAGCTATATATTGCTCTCAAGAGCTATGGAATACATTTGATGATTGCTGAGAGCAACTGAAACTTTTAACTCTTTCTCTAACATCTTGTGGTGAAATAATTCAGTGCAAATCCTGAGGGGGGAAGATAAATTCTTGTGAAACAAAGTAACAAATTATATTAGTTACAGAGGGACTGAAGGATAGCAATAACAGAAAGTAACTTTGATACATCAATAATAAAGTGAGTTTCTCTTGCCATGCTTATCAAATTTAGATACAACCTCATGGAAGAAAGTTTTTGATACACTGTGATAAAAAAAACCAACCAGGTTTTCATTTTATGCTGTTTTGAAAGAATGTGGGGGTAGGGTTCTGTGCACTTGTACATGAACTGTTTGCTTAGAAATAGCAGAATAGTATAATGAATGCCCTTTATTTCTGATAGCTTTGTATTTTAAAACCAACTAAGGAATGAGTCTATATTTGTACAAGTGTGTATATAGTCATATATTTGTCTCGTGGTATCTGACAATCGATGTAGTTGAAATGTATACTGTTGGACCTTTTTGCAGCATGTCAAGCAAGCTATTAAAATGCACTTCAGTTTATAAATATCTTGGTAATTATGTTTCTGATTTCCTACTTCTGTGAAATACAATAGGCTAAGACTTTCTTTTTAAAAATATAACACCATGTAGTATTACTTGGAAATGAAAGTCGTGATTGAAACAGTATTCTCAATGTCTTTCAATCTGTACTGCATAGCCTTTTTTTATAACTCCCAACTTTCATCTGGTGCATAAGTACTGAGCCCATTCTGGGCTTCTCAACACATTTCCCACTGGTCCTTCACTGCACCTGCTGTGCTGCCATCAGCCATTAATGTTCAGATGAAGCCAACAGCCTGTTAGGATATGCCCGAGACATTCAGTAGTGCAGATGGCGTGTTCTGTCTGCCTCTACCTGTAACATCTGGCAGCAGTCAGATGTAAGAAAGCCCAAATGAGAAGGAGGGAGAGGTTTTTTTGGGTTTTTTTTTGTTTTGTTTTTTTTTAAGTTGAATTGAACAAATAATTTTCTCAGAAAAATTATTGCAGATTGCTTGAGATCATAAAAAAAAAAAAACCAAACATGAACTGGGGGCAGAATTAGTTTGCTTGATTGAATTAATTGAATGAATACATATATTGTGTGGACTTACAGAATTTCTCAAAAATTGAATTGGAAGTTGGTTTAGAGCTTAATGGATTGATGCTGTAGTATCTAGGGTGTTTTCTCCTTAACCATCCCCAAGAATGTATCAAGCTATGTATCAGGCAGATGGTTGTGCACTTGCTTTTCTACACTGTTACGAGTTTTGCTCTTCGTCTTGATGCAATTTGAAATACAGTTTCTAATTGTATTTGGGATTGTGCAGATAAGATTAGAATGGCATTCCTTCCTTCTAAATGACCTTGGTTTTGTTATGAAGAGCCTGAAAAAAGGATGACTGACTTTGCCATCTGATCACACAGCTAAGAATAGTCAACTTTTTTCTTTCTGAATCAAATGCTTTTTTTAACACCTTATCTTTTAAAAATCCTTCATGTGGTAAAATGTGATATAGTGTGCTGGTTTTGGCTGGGGTAGAGTTAATTTTTCTCCACAGTAGCTAGTATGGGGCTGTGTTGTGGATTTGTGCTAGAAACAGTGTTGCTAACCCAGGGATGTTCTGGTTACTGCTGAGCAGTGCTCACACAGAGCCAAGGGCTTTTCTGCTCCTCACCCCACCCCACCAGCCAGTGGCTGGGGGGGCACAAGGAGTTGGGAGGGGACACAGCTGGGACAGCTGACCCCAACTGGCCAGAGGGATGTTCCAGACCGTATGACATCATGCCCAGCATAAAAAGCTGGAGGAAGAAGGAGGAAGGGGGGGACATTTGGAGTGATGGTGTTTGTCTTCCCAAGTAACTGTTACGTGTGATGGAGCCCTGCTTTCCTGGAGATGGCTGAACACCTGCCTGCCCATGGGAAGCGGTGAATGAATTCCTTGTTTTGCTTTGCTTGTGAGCGTGGCTTTTGCTTTACCCATTAAACTGTCTTTATGTCAACCCACGAGTTTTCTCACTCTTCCAATTCTGTCCCCCATCCCAACTGAGGGGGAGTGAGTGAGCAGCTGTGTGGGGCTTAGTTGCTGGCTGGGGTTAAACCACGACATGTAGTATCCTTCACAAAGTTTGTACTGTGTAATAACCACAGCGTATTAAGTACTAGGCGCTCACATGCAAAGGTGGAATCTGTGCCTCAGAGAACCAGTAACTTGCATCATTCTCAGTCATCTTCTGGGTTTTGAGTGGAAGCAGTTTTGCGTTCTTGATTTTGCCAATTAATTGTTACTATTAGAAATGCAAAAGGCTGAACACTGAAGAAAAAAAAACGACAGGGAAAAAAAAAAAAACAAACCCAAAACAAAAAAAACCCCAAATAAAAACTGGGACAGAGGAAGAAGGTGAGGGGTTTGGCTTCTAACATTGGCCGGGTGTCAGTCTGCTTGTGGGAGGTGGTGAGTGATTGCTTTTGTATGACTTGTTTGCCTTCCCCCTCCCGCCCCTGTCTTTCCTTCAGTTATTAAACTCTCTTTATCTCAACCCGTAAGTTCTCTTGCTTTTGCTCTTCCTGTTCTCTCTCTGCTTCCCACTGGGAGAAATGGAAGGGGGCAGTGAGCTCTGAGCATGGTATTGGGTGGGGAGGAATGTCCCTTTGGCCCATTTAGGCCACCTGTCCTGGCTGTGTCCTCTCCCTACTTTTGTCACTCCCAGCCTACTTGCTGGGGAGGGGTGCGAGTGGGGAAAAAGAGGAAGCCTTGGTGCTGTGTAAGCACTTTTCAGCAATAGCCACAACACTGTTGTGTTATCAACACTGTTTTAGCCACAAACCCAGAACACAGCACCACACGGGCTGCTGTGAAGAAAGTTAACTCCATTCCAGCCAGATCCAGTATAGATAGGAAAGTCTATCCAAGTTAATTATAAATAAACAAATCTTGTATAGATGTAACAAGTTTTTTCCTCTTACATGGACAAAATATGCTAGAAAGTGCTGAATTATGGAGGAGAGATGAATAACATTACAGTGCAGTAGAGACGATAAAGCTGTAAAAAAAATGCATTTTATAAAGCACAAGAGAATTTAATAGATTTGGAAGATGGATCATGTCAGTCAATCTTAAGACTTGCTGGCATCCCAAAGGAGGAGGAGCAGCAGAATAATACAGCTTCTCACCTACAACTATTTCTGACAGTGCTAATGAGTGTGGAACAAAGTGAGGACCCTCCGATTTCTGCTATCAAAACCAGCTCCTGGGCAAAGACCTCATCTTGTCACTTGCAAAGGCCCTTTGCTTTCAGAAGAAAATATATTCACTTTTTAAATCTCATTTTTGTCAGGATCTGTGCAGAAGGATCTTGACAACACTAACATGAAATGTAGCAGCATTAATAACCTTTAAGCTTCAAAGAGCTGTTAGTAGAAAGGCATATTTTGTGTTATTTATATTATCAAGTTAGGACAAAAACTGCTTGAAACTCCAGTGTCCATTTTTTTCATGTTTGTAGTTAAGCTGCTAAGGCTGTTTCTGAGGATGTAAAGTCAACAGGTAATTCTTCAGCCCTGTGGTATGAGAGGTATAGTTTTAATTAAAGCTTCAGTAATACAAATGCATCAGTATGTTGCGCCTTTTGTGTCCTCAAAATAGTTGTCTTCATTCTTGTTTAAGTTGTGATTTACTGCCTTTTACATGTCCTGCTTACTCTAGAGTAAGAACCAGACTAGTTTAGAAACAATGGCAGGCTATCACCTTAAAGCAAACATGCAGATAACTTGAGTTTTGAACTGTTGACCTGTTTACAGGCCACATTTTTCCTCCGTTCTCTCATTGACAAGCTCTAAAAATGCCTGTTATAACCTTACAGCTGCTAAAAAGGGAAAATGAAAGTATGTAAAGTAGGATACCAGACTTCTTTCTGTCTGTATAGCTGAATGGATTCAACTATTGTTAGTTAAGTAGATGCTGGTGCTATTAAACTTACAAACCTGATGTTCCTCATCAAAGTCAAGTGTTTGCCATTCCTCTGAGTGGAGAAGTTTGACAGACACTAATTAAAACTGATGGAAAGAGCAAGATGCTGAGCAAGTTCTTGGAAAGACGAAACCAAGAAAAAACAAAGAAATGGTCATGGTGGCAATTTTATTTTTCTGGTTTGCTTCTATTTCATAAGCCATAAACTTGCTAAGCCTTGAGCAGTGCAGTAACCGAGAAGTGATCCCTTCTGTGTAACAAATCCTTTCCCTCTGTCTTCAGCATTCTCATAGCAACTGGGATGGGGCTTAGGAGGAGAGGACACTTGCCCGTATGCACTGATCAGGTTTGAGTGCCTGCTCATGCTATTTATTGTTTAGTGTCAGAAAGGCAAGTTGTAGCAAAAGGAATGAAGTCTCGTCATGTATGCTTAGCAGAAGGCAACCTGTAAATGGTTTGTAACAGCGCAGGAGGAGCAGGTTAGCAGCTATCTGCCGGCGGTCGGGGTAGCTGCTTGCTGGAGCAGATTGGGTGAATTCTCTGGGCAGTCACTGTCAATGGAGGTTTGTCAGGACAGGTCACTGAGACAAACGTTTCTCAGGACTGGGTTAGGGGTACTTGGTGCTGCTGGGGTGTGACTCTCCAGACATAATTTGAGTAGTCACGGCCAACTATAGATATCCACGTTGGACTGCAGCCTGGTAATGCTTTACATTTTGTAAGTTTGAAACGCATTGCTTCAGAATGGCAGCTATAGCCTCTTCAAAGATGACTCTTCTAGCAATGGCTATCATGTAAAATGTGCATACCTGCCACATGCAGACAGAATGATTAAGTAAAAATCTGCAGGGTGGTTACAGTTCCCTTCTATATTAGATTTAAAAACAAAGATTTCCTCATTCTGTTCATTTTTCTCCCCATGAACTGTGGTGATTTTTTTTTAATGAGAAACAGCAATATAATTTGGTTGTGCAGAAAAATACAGTATCTGCCAAATGATTGATCGCTTTTGGCCTCTGAATCCTCTGGCAAGTATTTTGCAGTGCATTTAGGAGTATTTTTGAAGATATAAATAGATCATCACATCTGTGGTAATTAGCAAATAAGAAGAAATAACAATCAGCTCTATATACTGGGTATGTAGTAAAGCTGAATTTTAAAACTAAAGGGGACACAAGATTTCCCTTAGCAGCACATGATTCAGTCCCACTATGATGAAACGCAGGCAAGAGTAAAGCTGATTTGGGGGCTACAGTTTAATGCTGCAGCATAAAGGTGTTGTCTTCCCCATGGTTATTTATTATGTAAAGTAATGCCTTGCCACAGAAGAGAAGGCATAGCTTGTTTGTGTTATTGTGAAATTGATGTCAATATGGCACTTAAAAAAGCATACTGTTTCCAATACAGTACTGATTATTGTTTTGTGCTTGATCTTATTTGGTTTACAATGCCACCTGCCAAAGTGAAGGGCTAGGGACATTTATTTACATGCTGTCATTTAAGGACTCTTCTCCCAGAAAACTGCTCTCAATGAGAGAAGTTTGGGGGTTATGTATGCCAGACCTATGCAAGCCTTTGTTCAGGTGTAGAGTAGAAACAGTAACTTGAACCTCCTGTTTCTGAACTGGATTGCCTTTCCTTAGCAGGCTCTTTCAGTCTTAGACCCAAAGAAGGGCTTCTGTGCTTGAAGGCCTGTTTATTGAGCTACATTAGCTGATTCTGCTCACTTTTCTCTAAACCTTGCCTTGCTTAGACAATCATGACTCAGTAGTAACAGCATATTTCTGTGCATGTCTCTCTTGATTAAAAAGCTTGATTGTACTATAGCTTTTTCTTTACTGTTTTCATCTAGGAAAGATATATTTTTATGTATATCAAACGTTTGTATGGTAGAACAGAAGTCAGTGGGTTTTATATATATATATATATATATATATACATGGCTCATATGCATACATAAGAGAAGTATTTTTGGTAAGGAAGCTTTCATATAAATGGCTGTCCTGCTGAAGGAAATTTTTGTAGCATGTAGGAAGGTTGCCAGTTTCGTGTGTCATAATAATGTGCCCTTTGACAAGTTTGCAAAAAGCAACACCATAAACTATGAACTGATTACTTAATCATGTAGTGCTCAGTTACAGCATCTTATGGGCAAATATGGAAAAATATGCCCCATTTTAAGGAGTTTCTGGTAGAATATGGTAAAATGCAAGACTGTTCCAGGCAGAGGATTTATCCTTGGCAGTAGAGCCATAGGACACTGGGAATTCAAGAATCGGGTCTGTGCTTCCGCCCAGAGGCTTTCTGAGTGAAAGGGTGGGATGTGCACGTGTCCTGTGTCCTTTCTTACCACTCTTGTTTTCTTGAGGCATCACGAGTTTCAGTGTGTAGCTGACAAAGGATGCACGTCACCTCTGGCACTGGGGAACCGTCGTGCCGTTTGCTACGTGAATATCACTGACTTTGTTCTTTTACTTTGAGTAGGTTTGTGCAATTTTTAGCAAAAGTCTTGTTCCTAAATGTGGTAGTGCTCTGAAGTGGCATAAGCCAGTACCCTACTTTATCCCAAATTCATCATTCTAATGTGATGATGCAGTGAGAAGAAGATGCAGCAGAATTCAAGCATTGCGCTTACTGCTTTTTTTTTTTCCCCAGTAATGAAATTTGTAATTAGCATGTTCAAGATGCTAAAGAGAATGTGAGCATGTTAACAACTCTCCAAATGTCAAAATGATTTTGCAGTTGTCACTGGTTGTTCACATTAGGGAAGTAAAGATGCTTTTTACTACTCAGTGAGTTTCTTACTGTCACAAAGTAGAGCAGAGAAATATTGATGAGGGACATCATTCAAATCTGCAAACCAGCAGGGGTTTATGCTAAAGGCCATAGCTGTCTACAGCTGTTAAAAGCATCAACTCATGACAGTTGGTGCAAATACTGCTTGCTCCCAACAAATTTATCTACAAGAAGTATCTTATGTATTAGAAGATAATAAAATAATTTTAAAAGAAACCTCTTAATAGTGTTACTACTCTTCTGAAAGAAGACATACAAAATAGCATAAGTTATTTTACACAAGGTGTACAAATCCTAATTATATTACTGGACTTAAAGCAAGAAAATCAAGTATCGAGGATGAGCTCAAGGTAGTTCACATGCTTGACCAAAGTCTTATCAACCCTTAAAAGGTGCCTTGATCCAGGAAAATGTAATTAGGAAAAACTAAGTCTAAAAAGTTTGCTTCATAGAGGTGAACTGCATTGCAAATATGTTGTTACATAATAGTTACATTATTATCTGAAAAGATTATCGCAATCTATCATTTAGAAATGAAAGAAATGACCTGCTATTTTTTTAGGATACAACTTTCTGATAACTAGATTATTCTTAGGCATTAGCCAGGAGCAAATTTATGTTTTTAATATAATTGCAGCAACATAAATGTTGATAAAAGACAAAGCTAATCTGTGTAACCAGAAGAGTTACAGATTCATGTATTAACAATTGTGATTTCTTTGCAAGTCTGGAAAATGAATATATACAGTAGATAAAAACAAAAAAGTAGGTAAAAACAGAAGATACTTTTTGTTTACATACTGGCAATCAAAATCAGTTCCTTTAGCAGTCATTAACGTTTTCTTGAATTCTGAGGTAACTATATTCTGCAGTAATTTTTAGTGTGATATATGAATTTCTATTCATAGGAGCTTAAAGTATATTAGTAATAACTGAGTCTGTTTAATCTCTCTCAAAAGGCACTTAACAGGTAATTTACCTTTTCAAAATAAAAATGTTTAACCAAAGAGTTACTACCCAAATGGTACCAAAAATCTTATTACCTCAGGAGAAAATGCAGAAGAGAAAGGTGGACTACTCAACAGTCTTCTATCAGCTGGTATCTAATTTAGTCCCATTACAGCTGGTGCATGCTGATCATGCACTTTTTTCTGAGGACCATCAACATGTAGGAAAAAAAAAATGAATAGAGCATATGTTGTTGATCTGTTTGGATATCTGATGTTGACACGTAATACACAGTCATTTCTCAAACATGGTTGGATCTTGAAAAAACATCCTTTAAATGAAGGAAATTAAGCTTTCTGCTATCCTAGGGCAAAAGTTATTCCCCCTTTCTTTTTGCCTAAAGTATTTTCTAGTGAATACAAGGGCATATTTCTAGTAATATAAGCTGGATAATTATAGAGTCTGCTATACCAATAGCTTCACAGACTGTAAAAACATCAGCTAACGGTGACAGGAACAGTCTGTGAATTGAGAGATAAGCAGGTAGATCCATTCCTGCTGTTGTAGCTACAACCGTTAAGAGAGTCTTGCCCCTCAGCTAGCAAGGCAGTGACCTTCTGCCCTGCTGAGACAATCAGCCGAACATAGTTTGTCTTCTGTATACACAGTAAAGCCACTTAAATCCTCCCTAGTAAAACATTACCTTAAATCCAGTAATGCATAAATTTATCAATTAAGTCCATAGTGAATAATCTCTAATATTCTGAATTTCTGTACAGCTGCTGAATGTGTGTGGGTTGATCTAAGTAACATGTTTGACTAAATAGTAGTATTATGCCTTGGTTACAGAATCTGAAGATGGATAACTAGTAGCTTTCAGTCTGTTCTATTAATTAATCATCTTGCTACTTGAAAATTAGTACCTTTTGAAAATGGTACCAAAGGCGTTCATTTCTTCAAGTTACAGCTTGTTTACTGAAGTGTTGTCATGACAAAATGCATCAGTTAAACTCTCAAACTCCCCTACTATTTTTAAGTGGTCCTTGTTCCTAAGGACAAGAGTAATTTTCTATTACTGAACTTTTAATCAATTCTATACCATGTTCTTAAACATAAATAATTATGACAGTGCTTATGGGTAGATCAAGGAAGGATTTTGTGTAAGAGATTTTATCTATTTTGGTAGAGGCTGGAAATAATCCTCAATTTTTCAACATTGCCTTTTAACTGGCTTCTTGAGCCTTATTCAGGGGACGAATCAATGGGATGGCAGTGGCCTGACTTACTGTATTGCAGTGGGTGATGTTGGAAGTTCATGGCTGCCACTTGATACACCCTAATACTTGGGCAGCATGAGATTGATCTGAGGACTAGCTTAGTATTATCCTTTTGCTTGAAGCCAATTTTCATTTGCTTGTCAAAGTTTTGAGTGGGCATATTGCAGCTAGCAGTATGAAGGTAGAAACTGCTGTAAGTAGAACTAGATGAGCCCAATGTTCTTTTCATTAAAGGAAGCTGATATAAACTGGTTTAGAAATAAACAGAAAAACCCCTTAACCAACCAACCAAACCACCAGAACACTTCAAGGTCTGCTACCCTGACAACAGGGAAAGAGATCCCGGATGTCATTTGCTGTTGGAAGATGCTTCCTGCTCTTCGAAGTCTTGTTGTACTAGTTCTCATGTGATTCCACAAAAGCAGTATGTAACAACATCTTCTTACCCATTTATCTCCTGAAATACTGCATGTGGAATGTGCACGCTTGTTATTTAATCCCTTGTAGCTGGATACCTTATCCTTTGGTGAGCAATTAAATTTTCACTTGGAAATGACCTTTAATTCAAAGCAGATTAGATTAAAATACAAAATGAAATTATTTGGAGCATCCAAAATAGGTAACATGGGCACTAATGATTTTAGACTTTAGTGTAGAAATAAGGGAAGCATTTCTACACAGAAGTAAAATTCGAAAGATTGCTCTCCCTGTATCTGCATTCCTCCGACCTCCCGAGCTGCTTCCCTGACCCCCTCCCTGGAGGCCTGAGTTGCTGGGGTGCATCTCCCAGAGTCAGCTCCTGTTTGTAAAACCTAAGCAGCTTCAGGAACTCACTTGAAGTCTTCCTTGAGTTCAGTTTAAACTCTATCTTCTGCAGAGGCTTACTGATTTTATGAAAGTGAGAGATGCTTGAAACACCTGATAAACAAAGGGCTAGTGTACTTTGGAGATGCAAATACTGCTATACCAGACCAGAGGCTATGAACAGCAGTCTGATCAGTGAAGCATAGCTTTTGGCCTCTCTGCCCCCACTTACTACTTAAGTGGATGTCTTCGTCTGGATTTACGTTGATGAACATACAGGAATGATGCAAATAGTTAGATGACATTAACAAAATGGGATTGTTACTAGCTCTTGGCTGAGACCAGATGTTGTCGTGATCGGTAATCTTGAAGACACCATGTTCAGAAGGACAAGAGTCAATCTCTAAGGGAGAACGTAACTTTCCCCACATAACATCAACAGGAAGGCGGTTTTGCTTAAGACCTCATTCAAAAATAAGTGAAAGATATTTGACAGTGAGTAGCAATGCTGCAGTGTTAATAATTTTAAAAGGATGTAGAAGAAAGTCATGCAATGTACTCTTCCCTTGCTTGTAATTTAATCAGTGAGTTTTGATCAGGCTTTTTTTTCAGTAGGTTAAGAATGTCTCCTAACAAGACTAAATAGAAAAATTGCTAATATCAACAAAGCTGTTCTTTTCTATCATGTCAAAGATAAATTTCCAGTACTTCCTGGCAAGGACGTGAAAGCAAGCAATTATCTATGTGAACCATGTGTTTTGGAATACAGGTGCTATACTGGAAACACTTGAAAAAAATACCATTTTCTCTTATAACTGTTCCTATTCTAGCCATTGCTAGTAAGCTTGTGAGAAGTGTCCTTGATCCTCCAGTCCTTAAACAATGCACTTTTCTATCTTAGGTAGAAGTATATGTTGGAAAAGAATAGGGATGAGGAAGAATTTGGAGGAAGAGGTAATTTAATGCTAGCGTGGAGGCAAGCTGGGGATTATCATAGTAGCAATGCTTTTGCTTTGCATTCTATTTTTACTATACATTTCCTTTAATGTAAAGATGTCTGCAAATATGTAAACTGTTCAAAAATTATTTTAAGATAGAGATGTACATCATATGAACTACTTGCAAATAAACTTGAGCTTAATGTATTCCTCAGTATATTAATTCTGTTCTAATCACTGAATTCCACATGGCTGAGTTCAAAAGAAGATCATGCACCCCTGCTCCTTCCCTAAATTTTAATTTCTTCTTAGTTTGCTTCAAAAACTGAACTGCTTAGAAATACCCTACTTGACCTTTATAACTACAGTGTCAGGGGAATCATGATAATTAGATGAAGCCATACAATTATTTGTCTAAAATGCCTGTATAAACATTGGAAGCCACATATAAGCAGTTTGTGAGAATGCTGTATCTTCACAGGCATGGGATGCTGTTGTAAGCTGCATCTTCATTCATGAATTAATAGTGCTATTACTGAATGTTTGCTGAGTAACATGTGTGGTTTTAGTGGAAGTTGATTCTACTTTTACTGATGAAGTCTGAAAATAATTAGCTTTTCTTAGTTGGCTATGCCCTCTATTCCTTCTACATAGTTCAGGCTTGGGAATAAACCTCTACCCAATAACATATCCTTTGCAAGTACACGGGGTCGGTTCTTCTTTCCCTCCTCCTAATATCCACCACTGTGAGACCACAGTTTTCCTTAATGATACACCACTTCACTTCTCAAATAAGGACCAATGTTCATCATTTGCTGAACAATGTCTTCTGTAAAGATAAATAAAATTGCGTGTTTTATACAGGAGAACTACACCTACAGAACAATTTCAAATAGCAGCTGTGCTGCATTGTGTTTGGCACATAATAGCTACGTTACAGCCCTCTGAAATGCCAGTAAAAAATAGCAGCTAACCAACAGGCTATGTTAATGCTTTGGAGCTGGCAGAATAGTATCAGTGTAGGTTGGCATACTTACTGGGACAACATATCGTAACTTCTGTAAAGAGCAAAGGACAGTTTTCTTTCTGTTGGCATAGAAGTAAACCAATGGAGAAAAATTAGTGTGCCTAATCCATTAATGCCATGGAAGCCATTTGCTAAGGGTTTTAGAATTTTCTACACATTTGCTAAATCTCAAATGTGTAACTAGAGGGACCTAGGAGTATGACAGGAGCTAAAGAAAATACAGATGGCTTAGGAAAAAAAAAAAAGCTTAAAAACTAAAAGCCGAATAGTTAACGATTTGGATAAAATACACATCTCAGTGCTCAGCACAGTGGTTCAGTTTGAATGCATCAACTGTTTTGTGCATCTCTTCAGCTTAAATGTTAAATCTGTTCCAGGAAGGACTGTCATCTCTTCCAGTCTTAACCTAATGACTTCTGCTTCTTTGAAGGGGTTACCACAGAAGATATATAATATATTGCTGGGCTGCAGTGGTAATACTGATTTTGCTTTAAAGAATTTTAACTTTGATAAATTGTACCCTGTGGAATAATTTAAATTAGTAACAAAACAACAAAATATATTGTCTTAAATTGTCAGAATTGACCAGTAAATTTATGCTTTAGTGTTTAGAGAGCTTCTTCAATTCACTTTCAAGGAAAGAATTCTTCCTTGGGTTGATTCATTTTAAATTGTTTCAAGTTAGTTTAAAAAAAAATAGGACCTCTCCAAATCACTAGTCAGCGTCAGAAATTTATATCTTCTGGCTACAGAGCTTCCTAATGAGGGACTAGGGAGCAGTCGGTATTTATGGGGTTATTGTCAAAGTCTTAAAGCACAGAAAATCCTAACAAGGATGTGTGTGGTTCTTTTGCTCTATCAATAGGCAGCTGGATATCTTCTGTTACTGTTTATTTTTCTTTTCATGGATGGGAGAACTGTGGACCCTCTTACCATAAATGTGAGTAGGGAAGGTTGTGGAACAGTGATAAATACTCATCCTAGAGAGACCTTGGCCTTCAAACACAAATGTGGGTGTGAAGAATAGATATGAGCCAAGAACAGTTTCTGTAACCTTTTGATAATTCAAGCTACCCATCCTCATTAAAACATTTAGGAAATTTGTATAGATGGACTTGGTTATAATTCTGAGTTAAAACAACAATGAAAGACAGAAGAAAAAAGTCAAATGCAACTAAATGTAGTCTCCTGAATGTGTAATTTAAAAACTGGAGAGTAGTGAGCTACATTTACCCACATTACACTGCCCCGTGACAGACCTGCTAATTTTCACTAGTTTCATTATTGAAGGCAAAGATCCTCTGGAGCAGGCTCAAAAAATCTGCTCTCTGGTAGTAATGAAGAGTGGGTAGGGATACGGGAGAATGGTTTATACTTGACCGTCTAAGTCATGAGAGATGCTGTCATTTTTGTGTTCTCTTAGTAACAGAAAAAAACCCTATTCGAGCCTAGGAATGTCATGCACTAGTTGAATTAAGGAAATTAGTAATACAGTTTCATCATTTCCCATGAATTTCTGAGCATACCTTCATGCTAGTCAAGCTCTTAAAAATACTTTATTTAACAGTCTTCGTGCATTTGAATATTTTATAAAGGAGGGCAGCTGAAATAGGGAAAGCTGTGAGTTAAGCTAGACATAATGTAGACTACTGCAGAAATGGAGAGTAAAATGAAAAAATGACATGTTTTTGTGTGGTTCAAAAATAATTTCTTCTGTCCTCAGTCTACTCAGCTTTGGTTTCATTGCTACACTATCTGTTGCAGAACATAAACTCTTGGTGTGTTACTCGTGTTAGAAAGGATTTTCCTATCAGTAGAAACAGACCACTGTGTTGAAGGGGAGTCAAGGGACAGCTGTTGTCCTGCTGCTCCTCTGGAGATCTTTCCTCCTACCCCCAGAGGGGATGGCAGCTGTTTGCAGAATAAATGTCCACAGAAGGTAACAGAGTCTGATTGTGGCAGTAGTATTGAGATAGTAAAAGTCATTAATTTTCTTTTTTTTCTTTTTTTTTTTTTACATCAAATTGTTTAGAAAGAAAATGCTGGCTGCCTTTCTTAGGTAGGTTGCCTTTCACATTTATGGCCACTTTCCTTATTACGAGCAGCAGGTGGCTTATCAAACATATCCCCCCCTGAAATATGAACTGTGTTTGGAGTAGGATTTTGATTGCTTGAGGAAAAAACCTGCTAAACATTCCAGCATTGATCTTTGGGCTAATGTGAAGTTTGCTTGAGCCTGCTTGGCCTTTTTGGTTGAATAGGTGGGGGGAACGCACACAACCTTTCCTATGCTGGGGTTACAGTCTGTGACTTTTGTCCAGATAATTACCAGTTACATACAGAAAACAATTAAGCAAAGGGAAAAAAAAAAAAAGAAACCCAAGCCCCCAAAACGTTATAGCTTAAGAATGATTTAGACTACAGCATGTCATCTTTGACTCATTGCAAAACAAATATGATATTGAGACTGCCAAACTGTACAAAGAGTTTTCCCAAGACCATTTTTAACATTAGCAAGACAGATTGGGGGGGAAGTATGAAATCAGTTAGGGATGCATGACTAAGATTCGGCTTTGTAGGATATGTGAGCAGCATATTGAAGAATGTCAGAAGTTCAAGACCTGCACGTGGTAATTGACTAAATCTTCCTTATTTGAATTACATAAACTGAGGCTTTAGGGTTTTCTCCAAACAAAATTTTGACAGAATAGTTTTTCATAGCTCTTTTACTGTGCTACTCAAAGGCTCAGGTAAATCACTTTCCGTTCACAGATCTGTGTTCAATAGAATGTGAAACCCGCCCTTACGAAACCAAAGCTCCCCTCTCCTGCTCATTTCTTTAGACTTACTAAAATCTGAATAAAAGGTTCTGTATTTGGCAATTAGCTGAAGATGTTCAGATTATAAAAGACACATCATTTTTTATGGATGAAATGAGCCTGTTTCTTCTCTATGAGTCAGGAAAAAAAAATGTTAGATGCTGTAAGTGTTGAGAAAATTGGGTTTTAAATATTTAGAAATGAAATAGATATAACTGAGAGCAAAACATGCTTATGATTGGGTTCATGTTAATGAATTGGCAAATAGCAAAATGTACTGGATCAGGTGTAGCTATGTATGTCTGTGTATATATACATACACACTCTAGTGTGTATTTCTAGAACTCATGCTATATATATGAAACCCAGAAAAACCTCTGAAGTATTAAAATATTCTGTAAGTGGTAGACTTTCCCTTTCTGAAAAAGCCGATTCTAAGCGTAACCTCACAATAATAGAGAGGTCGCCGCAGTCTGTAAACTGTGTATTGCAATTCACAAAGGCCATGAGTTGCTAAGCTGCACTTAGAAAAATCTACCTTCTGCTGTTCTTACACAAGGCCACAGGGGTGCCACCAGCAGCAGAACCAGGGTTGTGAAGACGCAGCACTACCTATGCGATGAATACTGCTGCTCTTCTGGCCTGAGCGTGCTGCCTGAAGTACACGGAGGGCTTCCAAGGAGCTGTAAAAAAACTATTTGCCACCTCTTCCATAAGGTGCTGACCAGGAGATGAGAAGCTAGCTCATCAAGTGCAGGATGGGTGGGCGCAGAAGTAGAATATGAAATCGGTTTGTAACTGCTTCATTGGGAGCCTTCAATGATACTAGTATTGAATTCAGCTGAGGTAGTCTGAAGCAGCTCCAGCAAACCCCTGTCCTTTGGTATATTACCTTTTTAAAGGAATACTAGATTCTGGTTCTAGCTTTCTTTTTTCTCAGAAAAAGTGTGCTGATGTGCAGATCAGATTCTTCATTAGATCATTATGGTGATGTTCAATTCATTTAGATTAAAGGCAACAGGTTAAACATTTGAGTTAGAGAATTTAGGAGACAAATTAGAAATATTTGAGCGTAAGAGTTATATTGTGATGTTAACTCTGAATACAGCAGGCTTAATACTATCTTCTTCTAAGCATAGTTCCAGGGAAAAATGATTCAGACTTATTTCTGAATCATAATTCCTCTTCCCCCCTCCTCCCTCTAGTCTTAAAGGGCAAGATAAAACTGTAGCACTTGCAAAATGGATCTTTACAGGAACACTTCTTGCTTTTTTTTTTTTTTTTCCCCTCAAGTATCAGAAGTGTTCCACTGGAAATACTTTTCATATTCATAATTGGTTACACAAACATTTTTCTAACTAGCTAACTCATTAAAGTGTTTTCAGGTGTGGACACACCTTGTTCTCATTTATGCCTATTTAGATGTGCTGCTGACCTGTACCACCACAGTTCTCCTGGTGCTCTCCTGCACTGATCAGTTGCCAAGAAAGGCCAAAGCACTGCACAGCTCTTGCCCTGTCAGGCTGTTTGGAAACACTGAGACTTTCTACTCTTTTTATTCACCTAGGTGAGTCTTTCTAAGCACTGTATGTCCTGCTTGAGCACTCTCTCTTTGATTGCCACACCTGTTTCTTATCATCTATGCATGTTTTTCTGTTTTCTCTATCATTTCTTATCAAGAATGAATCATTGAACATGCAAGGTGTGTTTCATCTTCTTTGCCTCAGTAGCACCAGCTAAATCAGTCATAAACTGTATAATACTTTTAGATCACTGATGTTTCTCTTGTATGTGTAAAAATAACACGGTGATCTTAGAAATGTGACTGTTCTCTCTTCCCTGTCAATTTGTTGGTGCCTGTTAGAAAACATGTTGTTTTAGGGTTGGTTTTTTTTATTTTTCTGTTTATAAAGTAAAGAGGAAGGAAGAAAAAAATGAAAGTGATTTTCACCGGAAGTATGTTGACCTTCAAGCTGTTCTGAAGGAAGGGTTTTATGCCGTAATGTGTTTCCACTCCTGGGGTGTACAGGCCTCTACATTTACTAAATTTAAGCAGATACTGTTCAAAATCATGAGAAGTCTGACTTGTTAATCCTGTAGTTCCTTTCAGAAGAGCTCTGTGCTGTTCAGGGAAATCAGCGCTGCTGCTGTGTCCTGTGTCGGGGCTTTCCAACCTCTGCTTTTAAACGGCCCTCTTCTTTCCAGGGATGTTGAAAGACTTTCTGCTACGAGCTCGTCTCTCTGTGCTTGTTCAAAGGGCAAGGCTGATGTGTTTTAGAAATTCATGGACTTCTTGAAGAGTTCAGTCCCTGAGCATCTTCTGAATGAACACAGCACTGCATATGCTACCCTAAGCATGTATATTTACTTGACTTTTGTCGTTTTGAGAATTTCTAAAATGCTTAGGATTTCCTATGCTTTATAAATAAAATGTGTGATTCTACACATGCAAGCTGTGCCAGGTATGTCAGTGGTGTGCTTTGGGGAGTACAGGATGGTTTCTGCTTCTGCAATTCAAATCTCTCATAAGGGCAAAGGGAGGGAGCAGGGAGAAGGGAAACAATACTTGCATTAGCGACCCTTCAAAAAAGGCTAGATTTGCCTCGTGTTTAGAATGGTGTGTGAAGCAAATGTATATCAATTTCTAAGTGCTGCTTTATTTCCAGCTCTGATTCCACTCTGTAGAAACTTGGGTATGTATTGGGATAATTGACATTTTGGTACAGCTAACATACAGTTTTTATCGGTAGAAATCTCAACTTAAAAACTGACCTCTGCTTTGTGGTTCTCATTCATTTACTCTTGAGATTAATGCTGCTGTTGTGACTTACTAATCAGAAAAGCATTTGCTTTTTACACATTTTGTTAATAAGCACATGCTTCCTGCCCTTTATCCCCAGGGTTCATGTTTTGGAAGGATACAGTACGGTAGAAAGGTTTTAAAGCAAGTGTTTAATATCTGTGATGTTTGTAATAGAACACTGAAGCTTGATGGCAGAAAGAAGGGATCAAATTCCCATAAAGGATTACATAACCCGTTGGACCGGCTGCTGTGCAAGGGTCTGACATAGCCAGCCCCGTGACCCTCACTCGTACAGAACCACAGCGTTTCCTTTCAGGCTTCATGCAAGGCGAGAGAACAGCAGTCCATCGAGTTTTAATATTAGACATCTATATGACACTGCTTAAGTCATTTAATTTACTTCTCTGGCCATACTATTTCAACATGAATTTTTTCAGGCTAGGTGAAATAGCCGCCAAGTGCCTGGAGCGCAAAAGCAACATGCCGCCTCTTCCTCAGGCAGATGCGGTGCTTGAGTGCACTTCCCTGTGGGCTGCGGGCACTCCAGTAGGGACAGCTTGCGTTCTGGGAGAGGCTTGTGTCCAGATTTTGAGGTAAAATGGGAGTAAAGGGGAAAATCAGCATTTCTGCCTGCTTGTCTCCAAAAGTGAGAAGAACTACAACTGTTTCATTAGGGTGGGTAGGTTGGTTTTGTTGTGGTCCTCTGATTAGCATAATTGCGTAACCACCCAAAAGCATTCCTGTTAACCTTAAAAAAAGTTACATCTTGAAGTACACTGCCATCTGGCTCCTCTTGGGCAGAAATCCTTTGCAATCTTAGGCTAACTTTGACTGCAGTTGTGACAACTGATTCTGTGGATTTAGTCACATAAACTACTTATCTCTAATCGCAGAAATGTGTATTCTGATGAATTCTTTCTAGCAGAAGGCAAAAGACAGGAAACAGGAGTGATATACTTGTCATGTGAAGTGTTTAAAAAAAGCAGGGAGACAAAAGAGCTGTCTTGCATTTATTTCACTCCACAGGTTCGCATTAGTGGAGACTTGGGAAAGTAGTTCAAGAAACGTGTTTGTGCAATGAAGACTGTTACCATAGCTGTTCTGGGGGGGACCAAGCTATTGCTGACTTGTTAAGCAGCTTTTACTCTTCAAAAGACAAAGCTGTGTGGAGCCTTTGAGAGCAGAATCCTAATGAGGTTGCTACACTTGCGCTTTTTTTTCCTCCTGTCAATCCCAAACCTTTGTAACATGTTGTGATCTATTGAGAGATTAATTTAAAATGTGAAAGATGGATGGGGCAAAGGCAGGGTTCTGGGTGCTCTCCCCAGCTCCCTTGTGGTCCTGTTGCACCAGTGGGTCAAGCAGAGGCATTGCCCAGCCTTCAGCTCCTGTCCATTTTCCACCGACTCCATTTCAGAGAAGGAGGTTTCTGGCTAGTGCCATATGTGTGAGGGATGCTGCTGCTGATTTGTGGATATAGAAATTCTGGTATTGGCATGGCACTGGCAATAAAAATTAATCTGCAAAATGCATCAAATTAGTCTAGAAGACATTGAATATGTACATTTATTGCTTGGAGAAATGAGAGATCCGTCATATTTTTGGCAATGTCAGTATATCATTCTGATCATAGAGTTGCTATGATTTTCTGAGTTGCAAATTGTAGTTACAGATTCTTATATGCCTCTCAAGGTAGTTGAGGTACTGTAAAGGTCCTAATTTTTTGTACATCTGTGAATATCATTGGGATCTATAGTAACTGCACAACTGGGAATTATTGGTGGTACAGGGAAAAATAGGAAGTAGGACACTTAAAGATGATCTTTCCTAGGGAAGCAGAGAAAGATTTTCTTAATTTCCTGTGTGTAGTTTCTTTGTTCTGAAAGACAAGAGAAAAATATCAGGCTATCCTGGAATATGTATGGACTATGGTATGACTTGCTGGATGGATGCTGTGGTAGAACTGGAAATCTAGGTCTGCCCATCAGCAAGTATCACCATAACTCACACTGCTTAGCTGCAGTGGCCTGCATGTGGATTGGGGTAGATAACATTAGTTTTCATTGATGCAAGAATCAGGTAGCTAGTGCCACAGGTGGTACTTGTCCTTCTGCTGTGTGAGGGAAATGGATTAAATCTTCCTATAGGTTCAAATGTGACAGTTTTTCAAAATAGATTTAGACATCCTGCAATCTTCAAATATAAGCAGATGAAGTTTGGGATGCAGTAAACGGTACAAGAGCTAATATCTGGAAAGACGCTCCAGAAAGTGGTGACACTAGCTTTCAATATGAATAAGAACAATCTGATCGTGATAGTGAAGGAATTTTGGCAATAGGTGTCAATAGCTCACATGCAAATGGAAGTGTCAGTTCTCATTGAACCCTTATGTGAGTAAGATCACCAGTTATTTCATTGCTCTATGGTTACAACAACTAAGGAAGCTTTGGTTTTATTTTGGAAGATCATCTAGTAAAGTATCACAGTTACGTGCCAGCCAATATACAGAAACTGTACAGAGGAAGATAGACTGAACTGCTACCTTAAGAGCATTACGTAGACAGTATTTTTCAGGTTTCTAGCTACAGCCTCACATAACCCTACCTTTTATTTAAAAAAAAAAAAAAAAAAAAAAAAAAATCAATTTAAGAGGATTCCACTATATATCTGAAAAGTAGCCTGCATTGCAGAATTTAATAGGATTATACTATTGATTCCATCTTTACAATGCTAGCTAGTATTTGGTACTTGTGAACTGCAGACTATTATGTGACTGAACACAAGGGAAGACGGATTAGTTTGTAAAAGAATAAGCAGCTTTCCCTTAAACTGCCCTGAACCAAACAGACCTGTTTTGGTCTCTGTTAGTAAATGCCAACTAACAAAACACCAGTGGCAGCACCTTCTAAAACCAGGTATCTTCTTACAATCACTTGCTCAGTCTCCAAGTAGAAGGTAATCAAACCTCTTGTGAGCTGGTATCTGTTGCTGTAATGCAGCTGTTTACAGTTTCTCCAGAAAATTCCACCTGTATGTCTTTAACCAAAGCAAGCTGCTAAAAAGTTGTCTGGAAACCCATGTCATGTACTGATACTAATGGTTCTCCTGGCAATAGAAGGTACTTCCTGCTATTTTTGAACTTAATGGAGTAAATGTCCAATTGAAATGTCATTTCCATAAAATGTATTTTTTTTGAAAGGTAACTCTTCCTAACAGAGAATAGTCACTTCCTTACCTACCAGCACTATTTGTTTATTATTACTATATTAGTGACCATAGTCAGTCCTTCACATTTGCAAAATCAATTGGCCTCTGAAGTCTGGTACCCTTCATGATGACAAGTATTTCTACAGAAAGGAATTTGTAAGATTTTCAGAAAATAAACTGTGTTTTTGAAATTAGTTTTGTATGGGGGAGTCGTCATCTTTTTCTCCATTTCCTCTTCCCCCTTTTCTCTACTGGAATCTCTTTATCTCTGTCTTTAGTAGTGAGTCTACCAAGCCGTTGCTTCTGCTTAGTTGTTAGATGGCTCTAATTCCAGAAAGCACATGGCCAGCTGTGAAAAGACCGGTACAACAGAGCTGCATAGAACTTGTTAAGGATGAGCACCAGCAAAATGCTGAGGTCCCAGAAAACAGAGATTATAGGTCTCTGGGATAAACTTTGAATTTGCAGTCTTCCCTGTCTCAACAGGTTATGCTGAACCACGTCAGAGAAACAGTTGTAATGTCTTTACCTCCCCTTATTGCGGTAGGTGGCAACAAGTTACTTTTTTGTGCAACAGTTCTCTATTTGCCTCTTCTGGTTTTTGTTAGTAAGTAGGTGAGGGTGTGGAGAGAGAGAGACCTTCAGTACCTTACACTTTAATTCTTTGTGCTCAATCGGCTTTACATTTCTGAAGGCCGCAGATGATGGTGGCTTTCAAACCTCTAAGAAACAAAGAAGCAAACAAAGAAAAAGTTGAGTAAGAACATCAAGAGTACAATGAAATATGTGAAGAGCAAACACCTGTCCCGCTAGCTTTGTCTGAATGGTTTTTCCCCTCCCAGCTGGTGTATGCTGTGGTCAGTACTTAACTACCGTATTAAATGGAGCACAGCTTGCTGACAAGCCACGTATATTTAACCTGGCTCAGTTTGAATCTAAACCAACTTAATACTAACAGAGATTTCTAGACCTGAGGCGTAAGGGTTGTGATCTTTTGTTTAGTCCGGCTCTTCAGTTGATGTCAAACAATATCAGTTTCTCCCTTTTTCTCTTTGGATCTATCATGTCCTCATTAAGAACAAAACATGGTAATATGAGGTGAAAGGGAAAACAAACTAGTGACCTTTGTTGTAGTTGATAGGGATTAAAGCCATGTAGGATGTGAACGCTTCCATAAATCTCACTGGAGGAATCATTTCTTCTTTGAAATGAAACGAATGTAGATGAGAAATTCCTATCTTTTGTGCTACTTTATTCAATTAATATTTGAAGTACTTTGAAAATCTGAGACTCTTCACTGAGTAACCTTAGCTGTGGCTGGCTTGTCAGTCCCATTTAGTGAATACATGCATTAGAAGAATTGCTAGAAAACTCCATCGCTTTTGCACAGTAGCAGGGATAGCACTTCTACTATTGTTACATATATATATTTTTTTTTTTTTAAGAAAGAAGTCTATTTGCCCAATGATACATGTGCAATTAATGTTGTTGATTGCTGCTAAAGCTAATGTGAATTGTAAGCATAAAGCCTCCCATCTCTTTTGAGCAAGAGGGATGTAGTGCCAGGCAATGGCATTCAGTCAATGTTGTCTGTCTCATCAGTCATGGGAGAGGGTAGGGGGGACAGTGTGTCACTGCTAACTATAAAATATTTCTGGAAACAATATGCCTGAGTGCATAGGCTCGGGGAGGACACTGAAAAAACATCATGAAGTGTATCCTGTCCTTTATATGTTTCTGGTAATGCAAGTTGAATTTATTAGCAGTTTGTTGCTACAGTAAAAAGCATTCACAAGATTTACAGCTGAAACAATAGCTGTAGATGTTCAGTCCTGTCGTATTTATTGAAGGTTTTGTTGAGCTCATGGCATCCTTTGATTAATTGCCATCTGAGGCGTATTTTGTAACAAGGACTGTGTCAGAGTTTTGTGTCACTGTATTTCATAAAGTTCTACTGGGTCTTTAGGGAGAGGGAGTGCAAAAACATTAACTTAACGGGTGTGTGGGCAAGTGGTAAAAGTAATAACTAATTGACTGCCAGTCAGGATTTATACATTTAGAGAGCACCTCCTCAAGTAATGATGAGTTTTACATTTTACTTTAACATAGAGTAACCATTATCTTATTGCTGGGATGAGTTTCCAGAGTGTGCATTGTAACAGCCCAGAATTTTCTCGACCATTTAAAAAGAAGATGGAGGAGGATATTGTAGTCTGTAGTATTTTTCTTTCCTTTATAGTGGAGTGAAAAGGTAATAATATGTGCAAATCATGGTAACAGAATAACAGCTCACAAGAATTCTTGCAGTATTTGAAGACGCACATGCAAAATTGAGGATCTTAATGTTTAGATGAACTCCACAGAAACATATTAGAGGATTAAGGGTAACTTTGTTCGAGTGTATCAGATGTGATCTATTGATGAGTTGTTTTTTTTTTTTTTTTTTTAAAGGCTGCCAACTCCTCTTTTATGGTTTCAGAAACATAATTTAACGTAGAATCTAAAGATTAAGCTAGGTCCTTGCTTTGTGCAAGTTGTCTCCATAAATACCTTTTGTGAGGCCACAACAGTCTGACAGTAGATCAGTTTTATTGTTATTGCTTTTGCACAAGTGTCATGGATTTGGTATTTAGCAGGGAACAAAAAGTAGAAAATTGATGTAATTTTTGCCACCAAATATTTGTATAACATGTATTATAGGAATATATTTGCTGTATAGCTAATTCCACAACTCTTACTATTTCATGGGTACTGGACTTCTATCTTTTTATATCAAAAAATATCAAATTCAAGTTGGGTTTTTTGGAGTGCACCCATTTCAAAGTGCTAACCTTCTGACTTATGATTTTCCATGGAGTGAACATGACCCTTAGTGATTTGTATCTTATTAACTCATTTGAATTGTACGTTTTTCTTTCCTTCGATATCTCTAATGGTGTTTGGCTTTATATTCTCTTGATCTGAAAATGTGAATACTTATCAGTTATCACTTCAGTGTAATATTTCAAAGCTTAAAATATATTGTTGACTAATTCCATGGTATTTGAGACAGTTAATTTCCTCTGTCATTGTGATAAAAGAAATGTGATAGAAGAAATTAAGCCCAAAACTTAAGAAAGGGGGCTAAAATACTCGGTTTTAGTACTGTATGTGTCAAGCTTGTTGGATGAGTTAAAGCATGCACAGTACTGAATGCTTCAAACGGAAAAGCGGGACACATCTTTCCCCACAGATTTGTAGCATCGAGGATTTGGTTGTGCATGAAATATTTGTTCTTATCTATATGTATTTATACTAAATTGACACCAGAAGAACAAAACCTGAGGCAGTACTGATTTGACTATACATTTAAAGATGGTTGCCCTTTACAGAATCTAAAAGTTAATATCAGAAGTTAGGTGTGTTCTTCATTCTTGTCTGTCTGTTACTGGAGGATTAGATAGGCTCGAGCTTTTTTTGTCTTATTTTCTCCCCCTGTCCTGCTGAGGAGTGGGAGTGAGAGAGCAGTTGGGTGGGCAGCTGGCAGACAGCCAAGGCTAACCTACCACAAGCCCATCTAAAACCTGATTTTTAAAAAACCAGCACCAAACAAGCCCCCCCATCCCCCCCAACTCCAAACAAACAAAAAAAGTTACTGCTGAAAATGTAAAGAAATGTAACAAGAATGATGGCAATCATTTGTATTTTCTTTTCAGAGGGAAATTGAAATGGTATTGTTTAGAAATGTCAAATAAAATGCCTCCAGTGTTTTAAATAAGGCTTTAAAATATTACCTTTTTTAAAATCAGCATTTTTCACCAGTTTCCTAAAAAAACCAACCAAACCACAATGATTATTATAAATAAAATATTAGAGTAGTAATTTTTGTTGTATTGCCTGCGTTAGCAATGTAATAATTTTTTTTTTAAGAATGTCACTACAACTGGTAAATATTTAGTCCCTATGCTTATAAAAATCCAAACTGACTTTATCTGAAATCAGCTGGACAGCTGAAGTCAGTAAATTGTTGATGCAACTGATAAATGGTATGTAATTATTTAGGTATCGTATTACAAATCCATTTTGAAGTAAAGCAAAGGAAACTCAGTTATGTAGATGCTATAAATGGTATCATTTTGGGGCTTGGCGCGAGATTCACAGGAGTCGCTAACTTCCATTTTGGGCACCAAATGGAGCGTAGATACCCAAATGCAGGAGTTTGGTATCCTTCCAGCCACTGTTAGGACAGAGAGGACACGAGTAATGCTGTAACAGTAGTTTCCCGGTCCTCTTTCTTTCCCCTGTCGGCACTTGAGTCGTTGACGCAGCCCTCCTTGCCCCACTTCTGCCCTCGCATCCCAGGAAAGCCATAAGCACGTGGCTGCTCCCAAATAACGAGCGGTAGGTGCCCGGGAGGCAGCGGCCACGCAGGAGCGGGATCTCTGCCACGGCGTGACTGTCGATGGACGCCAGTCTCGTGTCGGTACCTGTATAGGCTTTGCCACTTGGGCACCCCTGTATTTAAACTGTGCGAAGGCCTCCGTTTGTAAGTGCTTGTCCATTATGCAGATGAGTTCAACAACGGAAGAACAATTTAGGAAAGCAGCCAGGTAACCACAGCCCTGCTGGTGCTGGCGTACCCTGCTCTTTGCTTAAAATAAATGAAAGTCCTTCGCCTGAGAGTAAAGTCCTGGGAGCTGTTTTTCTGGATAAAGATGCATTTAAGTTTTCAACTTTAAAGGCAAAACAGAAAAAAGATTTCTAGTACAGAGTAATGGAAGAGTAAGAGAGAGGACTCTTCTCACCTATGGAAAGGTGCAAACTGCTGGTGGTTGTAGAGACAGCATAAGCAGGAGCGTGCATCTCTGTTGCAAGAGATGTGAATGTTGTCTCATGTCTGCAGGACCAGTTGTTTTAATCCAGTGGTTCAGTTTTAACTTGTGCCTCTATCTAGCTTCTCTGCTTTTCTATGTTTAAAGGGTCAGCTGAGTAGCTCCATTGTTGTGTTGCTTTTGAAAATGGGGGAACAAAAATGGTCCATCTATTACTATCGTGACAGTCTAAAATTGCTTATCTCGAGAATTTCTCCCAGTCCTTTATTCATAATCGAAGCATTTTCAAGAGACAGTTACAAGTTGTTGTAGCCACATGAGTTGGATCTGGTTATGCTTTGCTGGTTGGAGAAGATTATGTTCGGAGTAGCTTTTGTGTGCTTGTTCTTTCGCTCTGCCACTCATGAGTGAATATTCATGGATCGTTTCCATTCAAATATTTACTGGGTTGTCTGTTTTCATATGTTAAGTTTTCATATGAAATAAGCAAGATAATTTTGAGAAAACATTTTAATTAGACCCTTAGAAGCTATAAATATTTCACTATTTAATAAAATAGTGCTGCAAGATGTAAATGATTAAATAGAACATGTTTTAGATACTCTAAATTCTATAACTTAAAATTATGCATGCTTTCACACTTCCAGATGGGACAAAAGCTGATGAAATGCAACTAAAATTGTGTGGGTCTCAGTATGAAGTGAGAAACGAGCTGTTTTTTTTTTTTTTTTTGTTTTTATTTTTTTTTTTTTTTTTTTCTTTTATTTTTTCTTTATTTTCTTTTTATGTTTTTTTTTTGCTTTATTTATGCTATTTGCTTTTTTTTCTTTTATTTCTTTTTTCTTTTTTTTTCCTTATGTTGGTTCTTTTTCTTTTTTTTCTTTTTTTGTCTGTTTGTCTATTTTTTCTTTATTTTTCTTTGTTGTTTTCTTTTTTTCTTTGTGTTTCTTTTTATGCTTTTTTCTTTTTTTTTTTTTTTTTTTTTTTTTTCTTTTTTTTCTTTTTTTTCTTTTTTTCTTTTTTTTTTTCTTTTTTTTTCTTTTTTTCTTTTTTTTCTTTTTTTTTTTTTTCTTTTTTTTTTTTTTTTTTTTTCTTTTTTTTTTTTTTTTTTTCTTTTTTTTTTTTTTTTTTTTCTTTTTTTTTTTTCCTTTTTTCTCCAGTACGATATTGTAAGAAAGGGTCCTCCTTTGCTGAAAGCTAAAATAAAAGGATTAAGCTTTTGGGAGCAGAGGTAGGTAACTTGTTTTACATTTTTATCTTCAGCTTATGGACTACTGATTTAAAGAATGATGCAGTCTCTTTAATTATCTTAAAAGATCATAAAGACATCATAAGTAATAAAGAAGCTGATAATGTGAAGCATCAGGGTCAGGTAGTATGATTTAGGAGTATTGAGAATACAAGTCAAGTCTCATTGTACTTCCCCTTACCGAAAAGGTCAAGAGTGATTTTTGTTTAAAATTCTGAATGCTTTCTATTTGAATAATGAAAATGGGAAATGGAAGGTATTAAAATATATATATATATAGTTAATGTAAAACAGTTTACAAAGTATGTTTTCCTTCAGTGATGTAAAAAGGTTTGTGTTGCAAGAACGATACTATTTTCAGAGTTTATTTACATCTGCATTCAATTTCTGGTGCTTTCCTTTCTGAACCGCAAAGCTCAAGATGCATTACTGCACTGTGAGAATTTCATCAAAATTGAATGCAGCTATACATTTGCATTTTGGCAGTCTGGGAAGGAGGGTCACACGTTTACAATAAGTACAAAGCGCTTTGATATTCTTTTTTGTCCCTGAGAACAGGGCAGGCTGCATGAATCGTTTTGATAGTTTTTTTCATTAAAATCTTATGTGAAACCAAACTGCAGACCCCGCTTTGAAGCGAAGTCAGCAATGAGGGAACATACCTTTCCAGTTAAAAATCAGAAGATGAAATAAGTGACAAAAGAAATAAAGGTAGAAGAAAAAAATTGTTGATTATGCAGAGCAGATAAGTACAAAAGTAAGAATAATTTGTGACTTGGGATCCTGAGCATTGCTTATGGCCTCCTTATGCTCTTGGGAATTTGATTTTACTTTCTTGCTATGCTACTGAAACAGGAGATCCATCAATATTAATTGATTAGTGCTTTTCTGTGGCACTCTTTCTGTTTTGGGGTGGTTTTATTTTTTTCTTTTTAAATTTGATGGAACATTTGCTTGCAAAAAAACCACGCTGAACCCTGATATTATGTTCCCCGCTGGAGGTTCTAAAATAACCTGAGACTATTTCCTCTTGGAATAGAAATGTATGTGTTGCAGTTATGGTTTGATAATACAGCTCTACAGCTAATGTTCAGATGTTATTTGCTGCCCTTGCTGTATGCAAGATGACAAAGGGAAAAATTAAACGATATGGATTCTTTGATATCACATGTGATTTCTCAAGTGGTATTTTGACATTAACTTCTATAATTACTAGTGGATATTAATTAAGAAACGGCTTTACCACCAGGAATTGCGAAATAGATAATTTTGTCCACTATTTTTAACACTAGCTGAGAGCCAGCTAAAAAAAAAAAAAAAAAGTAGTAAATTGACTTTTCTTTTTAAAAGCAAAACAGCCTCTTGCTTAACTCATGTAGTTAATATCTATTAAATACTGTAGCAGTATGAGGTTTAAAAATATTGTGAATATAGAAGAAAATGGCATATATATTCCTTGCTTAAATTATACCTTAATAGATGCTGGCAGTTGAATAGTTGAACAGCAAAGAATAGACTTTTCTGTCCTAATCCACTACATTTGAATCTGTGGGAAATTATGAAGAACAGTTGCTAAATACCTGCACTTCATCTCTGGGCAGCTCAGTGTTCTGAGAGAGAGGCAGACTGAATTACACACAGAAGTACAAGGTAATTGTAGGAATATTATGAAGAGAATCATAAGACAGATGGCAGCACTTACCTGCACCTGCCTTGGACAGATGAGCAGCCTTTCTTTTGGATGTTTCTATTTCTTTAGAGAAAGATGTCTGGAAGTTCAATTATGGTTGACTTTTTTTTTAATGCTAGGTGTTGTGAGGCACAGAAATTTTAGTAATTCCAGTGAGGTCATTAGAACTGTGTGCTTGCATCAGCTGAATATGATTTAAATATTTAAAGTTCAGAAACCCTTGTTAATCTCTTTCATAGGTTTTTAATTGCCCAACACATTGTAGTACTTAAATTATTACATTGCTATTGTCCCATGCTATTTGGATATGTATACTGGCATGGGTTTTTATTGACTTGGAAGAATTATCAATTCATATGTCATAACCTTAAATCTGTTAAGATGAATGGTCTCCAGCAGAAGGAGGAAGAGCATAGAACAGATCAGAAAATCTTTGCTACAACGGTAGGATAGGTAAAAATAAATAAATAGGGTAAGAAGGCAAATATAGGGCTGAAGTCATAATGAGTCATAATCATGCAAGTGAACAGGTGCCCTGCAACCTATATAAGAAGAGATGGATATTTAATTAAAAAAATAAAATAGTTTCAGCTAAAAATAACAGCTGTAAAATTTATTTTGTGATATCACAGCAGCAGGTGTTGTTATGGCATAGTAACTTAACTCTGTTTTGGTAAAGTATTTTGCAAAAGCCAGATTGTGACAGCACTACTTCAGCTGACAAGTGCCCTGCTCCAAAAGTGGTCCCATTAGCTTCAGTTGAATTCACAGTATGTTTCCTGTGAATTCAAAGGGAATACTTGTTGCAGTACGAACTTCAGTAATCCAGTTGAGTATTAGATGTGTCAGCTAGAACTGACAAGACTGAGAGCTTGCAGGTCCTCAGGTATTTTTACTTTAAACATGGTTATTACTGTCCCACAGAGTGGGTAGAGTGAACCTGAACCTCAAATGAAATGCATCTAACCTATTCTGAGTTTGGGAAAAATAAAACCAGTCAGATTTGCTTCTTAACAATAGTTCCTGTCACTTCATATTATTCATGTGAAAATTTTAAAATGTAGCCTTTTGTCCCCTGATTGGAAACCTCTGTCCATTCCTTGTGGGAATAGAATATATCCAAATGACAACGAAGGGCTTAATCTGCCACTCTAATGATGTTGAACATACTTCCCTGAAGTCAGTATCCAGATCACTGGAAGCTGTAGAAACTCAATTGCAGTCGACCTTACTAGTGTGGTTCGTTTGCCTTGAGAAACCAGATGATGAAAAATTCTGTCCTTGATTTTGAAAGAAGGAGAACACAAGTTTAGTGAAGTCATTTCCTTTCCTAATCAGGTATGTGTGATTTCGTTTTAAGCTCTGTAACATCATTAGAAGAGACCATGGTGGATTTGGATTTCAGCTGATGTGAGGTAGATCATAAGCCTCTATTAAATGATGAGACGGTAAAGCAAGTTTAGGAATGTGCTAAAACAGGGGTTTGCCTTCTCTAGTGAGAAGCCCTCAGAACAGTCTCAAACTGCAGTACCAATAGTAGGAGTTTGAGACTAAAACAAGACAATGAACTGTAACAAATCTAAGGTTAGCATAGTATTACCTAAGAGTCCTTGGGAAATTAAGAAACGAAGTGGCTGAGCGAATGGTTGTGTAGCATGACCTTGCAGTAAATCAGCCTTGATATCAAGGGAATAAAAGGTGGTAACTGCAAATACTACTTTTTGTTCTGATCCTGCACAGGGTAAGGTTCCTGTTGAAATCTCACAGAACATAGGCTGGAAAGTGGGCTGGCAACCTTAGTAAATGATCTGGGAAAAAAGGGGTAAATAATAACATGACAGTTAAGTACACAGCTGTTCAGTCAGCTTTATATTTGACTTTCTGAAGAATACTCATATGATGTGACTGAAAGGCGTGCAGAACTACAGTATTCATAAATGCAAAGTAATGCACTTAAAGACAAGATAAAACAGCTGCATCAACACGTATGCAATGTTGGGCTCTAATTTAGTTCTCAGCACTTAGGAAAGACAGCTTGGAATTACATTAAAGAGCCAGAATAAGCCCAGAGTGGGAAAGAACAGAGGTGTGGAGGAGGAGAGAGTCTTAAAAGAAAGATGAAACTGACTCTTCAAATGAGAAAAAAATGTGCTGGAGAGGTGAAATATGATGGAGATTTACGAAATCATGAGAGTATAGAAAAGGTGAATAGGGAGTGATTGCTCACTGTTTCTGACAATGCCAGTTCTAAGAGGTGCCCAATGCCATTATTCAAGCAGCAGCTCTAAAGTAGAAAATATCCCTCTTTCCCCTTTGAGAGAAGTTAGTCATTTAAACTTACGGCTTCTAGGGGTAGGGAGGCCAAGAGAATAAGAAAAAAATTTGGAGAATCCAGTGTCTGTTAGTGGCTATAAAATATCTTCCCTAAAAAGGTGATTGTCGGATGCTTGTGTGGTATTGCAGGGAAGGATCTTTCTCCTGACATATACTGCGTGTCACGCTTTATGCTCTTTCCTTTGAACACCTGTGAATAGCTGCTTGTTGGAGGTCAGGTAACAGGGTAAGCAGACCTTTGTTTTGGTGATGTATAAGGGTTTTTCCATTTGTATATTTTAACTCTATTTTAAAATTTTGACATCCTGAAGAACAGATGCAACAGAGAGCAATTTCTTACTTAATCAGGGGAGCTTTCAGAGTTACAACTGATGGGAAGCTGTTGCTGGAGTCCACTATTTGAAAGAAAGTAAGGCCTAGCCTTCAGCAGCAGGTGTGGATCTGGTCTTTTTTGGCTCTTTGCTGATATCTTGCTCCTTAAGTGCCTGAAATCCTTGATAACTGCATATGCAGTGGAACCTTTGGGACAAAATGGAGTGGAAGCTGAAATTGAAGCTCTGCAAATTGCCTGGCAAAGGTAGGGACCTTGTTTACTGAGTTTGAATGCTTAGACCTGGCAGCACTGAGCATCTTCGATCCAGATGAAATTGATTCACAGTGAGCCTGAACCATGCTGGTTATGACAGAGCAACTCACTGGGATCAGCATGTAAGCACATCAGCTTTCGCGAGGTACTGCAGTGTTAGGTATAGCTACCAGCTGAATAAAATAGTTTCCAGAACCATGAGAGTGCTCTGTCATCTAAATGGCGGTTCAGTGCCCAATGTCGTTTGTGGCTTTATCCCTGTATACTAAATAAAATTCTCTCTCTAATTCTCTCGCTTTAACCCTGTCTCAGGGCATATTGAAAGAAAAATCTCTCAAGACTGTTACTTTTTTTCCTTGTCCTCAGTGATAATTCAGAATACATGAACAATAATCAATTTGATTGCATCCAAGCCTTGCATTTATTTCCATTTACACTTATGTTATTTCTCTTGTCTGTAGCTGGCTTTCTTGGCTGGTTATAATACTTCCCCCTTACCCACCCCCCCAAAGCTCTCCCCAGACATTCCATAAATGCTTAACATTGAAGCAATCAAATAGCTCTCTCAATTGTAGTATGCAGATAGTAGGCATGCATAAGGCATACGTAGGGCTAGGCTATATATAGATCTTTTTCTTCTGTATTGATGCATTTTTAGTGCCAGTGCTCAAGCCAAGTTTAACCTTTTTGTCCCAGGAATCAAATTCTCCATGCCTGTGAGCTACTTTCCAAATAAAACTGGAGATTCTTGAGCGGGAGCCTGCCTCCATGAACAGGCGCTTGAAAAGAGGCTTGTGATATTTGTTTTGTCTTGGATCATGGTAAAAGTTTAAGAGCTGGAAAAGTTTCCAAAAATTAGCTCTCTGCCACTCTGTCTTCAGTAGAATGGCTTGTCAGTGAGCTTCAAAATAAGAAACTTTTTTAAACATCCAGTGTTCTTTTCTTGTCAGAGACCTGTTTGCATCTGTTAATATACATCTGCTGTCATTCTACCCAGCTGTATTTATGAGAAATGGCTCTTCTGTAGTCTTCCACGCAGCTCTTCCCGAACATCTGTAACAAGCCTATGAATTCATCTGATGACTGTATTATTAGGGTGGGGAATTGCTTGCAGTAGTCAAAGATAACTTTTAGAACGAAATGGTGTTCTCGGTGTTAAACTAGTAGAAAACTGTAGTGACATCAGGTATATCATGACTACTAATATAACCTGGATTTACACTGGAATAAAAGAAAATCCACTTTTTGGTTCTAAACTTTGTTAACTCTGACTATAAACATAGGAGGTTTTAAACATTTTATTGCTTTTTGTAGACCATTCTCTCTCTGTATACAACTCACATGCGTTTAGATATTGCTTATTGATTTTTTTTTTTAAACGGGTTTATATTAATAGCCTTGAATCAGGTAAATTAAATTTTTTTATACAATTTATGTAATATTCTCCTGAACCTTGTGTTTTACTGTTGTAACATTTACAAAGTCTATTTTTCTGACCTTATATGCTAACTCAGGCTTTTGTCTAGAGGCCTATAGAATAAATGTTAAGCACAGGTTTATGCTAATATGCACATTAGTTTGCAAGCTAAATGTTAAGGCAATACTTCAAAAGAAAAAAGTAGAATCAAAGGAAATATCATCATGATGGAAAAACTGAACAAACATATACAGTGTAATACATCAGTTTTCTTTTATTTTGCCTAACTGTACTAAAGACATGTAACCTTTTATATATAGACTCTGCTATTCTCTGGCTTCAGTGAGAATGTTACTTTGTAGTATTCTTTCATTTACCAGTCTTCTGATAATCATAATAAGATGACTATATTTCTTTATACTTCAGAGCTAGATAACTAAAGAATATTTTTTAATGGATGGAAGGTATACGTCAAAGAAGTTCTTTAAGTAATTAATTGTATTATCTACTGATAAAAAAAAGTAAAATAGTTAAAATACATTTTTTTTTCTAAAAAAGATTTGCTTTTGTATAATGATGTTTTTGAAACACATATTTCAAATATGCTCTGTAGAGTGCTAACAAATTTTGTCCTTGATATCCATTTTGTATTTTTCAGATGTGAATGATTTTTTAAAAATGGTCATTGAATAGAACTTTCAACACACACATTTTATTCATTTTAGAAATGTTTACATGAAAATAATGTAAAGAGCATCCTCAGGATAAGCAATCTCATTAATTCTATAATAATATATTACCTCTAATTCATCAGAAAAAATGGATTTAGATATTTTATTTCACTGTATTCACTAATTATGCTGTTCATTCTTTTTTTTTAATTCAGTTGAGGTGAAGTAACTTAAACAGACCATATTGAAGTAAACTGTATACTAACTACTGTTTAGGCTTCTTTTTGAATATTTTAGGCTTCCTTCTACCTATAGCAGCAGCAAAGCTGCTGCGTAGCTGTGCAGCAGCACCCAACAGATCAACAACTACAAAGCTGATGTAAAATTGCTTTACTTTGTTCTCCAATAGCTCCTTAGGGAAGAACTACGGAGACCTACAGATCAAGCTATGGAGTAGAAGTCATAGGAAGAAGGTTTTGATTCCTTTTTGAGAAGGTTTTGAGTTATTAGTACTGCAGTAGTATATAAACCTTAGCCTCTCTTGTGAAGAATGTGTTTTTTTCTGTCTGAAGAATTTTGGAAGCCAGGAGTCAATCAGAGAAGTAGCTGGTGGCCCTTGCAGTTCAGTGGCACTGGGATTTTTTGGAGCTTCTTGCTGTGCCATACGGAAGTTGTGTTTACTCATTCTCTCTGAAGTTAGGCATTTGTTAATACCTGGTGCTGCTTAATGCACCCTCATGTAGCAAAAGGACAAAGTTTGTGCCCCCCTTCACTGTGGCCGATGAAAAATCAGTTTCCTACTTGTCACACAATTGTCTATAGCTATGATCTATAGCTGAAATCATCAGCACAGTAAGCAAAAAGGGATGTTTGTGTTCCCTGATGTCATTCTGGTCATTAAGAGCAGATACCAACGTGTGCATTTGTCCCCATGTCCATCTCTTCATCTTTAGCTTGTCCTTTACCATGGCTCCTCAGGGCTCTTCAGAGCCTGGAATACACCCAGCATCCCTGACCCCGAGGGAGAGATCTGCCCATAACTATTTCATAGGCACTATACAAAGTGTCTGCCAAATGGTACGTCCCAATGTATTCTGCTTTCAAATTTTGCCATTATGTGTTGGCCTATCTTGTGAGGTATGCAGTAGTTTTCAGGGAAGTGAAGAAATACATCTTAGTGTGTCCTTGGTAGAAGCTATGTCATGTCCTTCTGTGGTCCATATCCTGATGTGCCTAATTAATGGAACAGTACTAGAAAATACTGTGAAATCCTGTTGCCTTTCCTCATGTTGTTTGTTATTTTCACACACAGGTGTATTATCTATACAAATATTTATGCCCATGAAAAGGCAAGGAGAAGGAAGATTATTATATCTGACCAAATTAAATCTGTGTTGATGATTGTTCTGCTTTAAAATACTTCTCATGTTTGAGGTTGACCTTTGGTTATAATCTAGAGTTGTTTGTCCATATGTTACCATAATCCTGTTTTCTTTCAAGAACTTCTTAGTGGTATGTTGCTTTCACGGAAGGTATTCAGGCCTTTAGTTAAGTATATCTTTGTTTTCTTCTTTCAGTAACGACATAAAAATAGTAATATTTATTAATACATGCTAAATCCTTGACTTATTTTAGGCCTAAACATACAAAATGAATCATGCAGCAGATGTTGCTTTTTTGTTATGTGCAGGGGGAGTCGGGCTGAATGACTAGAAGAGGTAAAGAGGTAGGATTAAATACAGATTGTACGCATCTTTCTTCCTACCCCTCAAGCTATTCTTGTTTACATGGTCATAGGCCTATAAATTTGTGATGGGATACCATCCTAAGCTAAAGTGTTTAATAGAATATGATTACATTAAAAGCCAAGAAGAAATTTAAAAAAAAAAAAAAAAAAAAAAAAGATTATTTAATCGCATGTTGCTGAAAGGTATAACTGAAAACACAATGGATATGTTTGTATTCTGCATTTTAAAACAGGCTGGCCTGTTTATACTATGAGGAATCTTCAAATTAACTGAAATGTGAATATTCTCTGGAAATATATTGAGAAATGTCTGTATGTTCAGTGATTTATGAACTGTATCTATCTCTAGAATTCTAATTTCTTCTGCAGAAAGCATTTATTATACAAAAACTACTAAATATAATTTATATACTAAATATATACACTTATTCCAACTTTTTCCTCTTCAGTCTCCTACATATGTTGAACGATGATCATAATGTAGTTAATATAAACAATGTGTTTGTAAACAAACACAAAAATTATGCAGGTTTCAGAATTAGAACTCTTTAGGCAGTGGATTTAAGCAAAAGTCTATAAGCATGTACTTACCTTTTAAGATTATATTTAGCCAAGGATTATTACTAGCTGAAACTTTGCTCTGCATTGCATTCTTAAAGCCTATTGTTTCCTGCCTATGAAGTTAGTCATTAAAATAAAATTCTTGGGTGTTCACAGACAGACAGAAGAGTCCATGAGAAAAGTATTTGGTCTGTAAGGTTAAGTTATTTTCTTTTTTTTTAATTTTCTACCAAGTAGCTTCAGGATAGTGAGATGATTCCATCTATAACATAGGAGCTGAATACAACTTGTATGTGTTCTATACATAGGCATACTACCCTATAAAAGGGTATAGGGTAAATACAAAGATAGTATCTTTTATCAGTGCAGAGGTGAGCATCTGCTGCTTCATACAAGCAAATGAAATGTTTCACACAGTATATGAAGCAAGTACTATGCTACAAAACCAAGCCTCGCTGCTTCGTAGCGTTCACTGATTGAAAGTAAAATAGTTAACAAAAAGAGAGGTTTAATTTCAACAATTAGTTCTCAGTATCTCAAGCACATTAAATACAAGCAGTATTTTGGTACTTAATGTTTGTCTATCTCTAAAGCTTCTTCACAGCTATGTGACTGGACATCTTGCTGATTCACACAAGAATCTTGTTTTACTTTTTTTATTTTAATCCTCTGATTCTTGGGTACAGTCAGCTATTATCCCAGGATGTTTTGACTTGCATCCAATCTGTGGAAGTCCTTTTACTCAAAAGAATAAAGCAGGTTGAAGAAAGGGGTTGTGCATCTGGGAATATGCAAAATAAGTGGAGATTCACTTTAGTACTGAGAGAACTTGGTGAAAGGAGTAAGGGAACCGAACCCCGCATGTGTCAATGCTATGTACTGGTTAGCTGATATAAATAAGCCAGGAGCAGAATTTAGTCCCAGATAAAAAGGAGAGGTAAAAACATGAAATGAATACGTGCCTTGGACTTCAGGTTCATGTTCTTCTGTATGGTAAACTAAATTGCATGTGAATGACAATTCTAAAATAAGAAAAGAAATGGGTTTTTTATTTATGCTAAAATGAGATTTAGTTTTTGGTATATTTCCATTTTTCAATTACACTTATAACTTTCCTAATATAATTCAATTTTACTATATTTATTACAGTTTAGCAATAGATTTTTTTGCTGGCTAAACTTTTCAATTATTAATGAAAACGTGGCTTAGGATTATTCAGTGTTGCGTGTTATTTTTAGAAGCTGTTTTAATTCTGCCGATTAATACGTTTTATCATAAAGAGACTAGATTATGCTTTATCTTGAAACCACGTCATTAGGAAGCATTTTAGTGAGGTCATGCTTGCTTTCTTTAAAGGCTGTTTATACAACAGTTTGCTTCAAGCTTCTGTTTCCTTCCTGCTAGAACACGCGACCTCTCTCATCTGCATTATGTATGTATTGGTAGACTTTCCCCATCTGCTCCTCTTACACAGCTTCCTTATTCCTTTCTTGCTAGGCACGTTTAGAAACTTGCAAGCATTGGAGTCTCATCCCAGGCTGCGCTGGCTGGTGACGTTCTCCTTTCCTTTAAAGGTTGAGCTGGCCAGGTTTTGTTTTGTTTATTTTTCTCCTCTGTCTTTGATTCCACCAGAGCTTCAGAGGTTGCACTTCTTGTTCCCTCATGCTAGGAGAGAGGCAGGTTTTCCTATTTCTCAAAAGGAAGATCTATATGTGAGGATTTTGTTATGGAGGGTGCTTCTCCTGTGCTAGTCTCCATATTGAAACCTGGGGAGGGGAAAGCTAATTACAGATTCCCCTAATTTCTTATCCTGAAAAAAAAAAAAAAAAAAAAAGCATGAAGATATGAGTTGCCAATGTACATTGATGTTCCTGAGCAAAAATTAGTGGAGGGCAAATCACATCTCCTGCACTAGCCTATATTAGGGATGGTTTTCAGTCAATGACACAGCCAACTCTTTTCTCGCTTAAGTAATTTTGAAGCTTACAAAACAGATGAGACTGGAAATATGGGCTATCCTATTTAACAGAGTAGTTAGCCTATTTGCAAAGGGCATTACAAAGATAGCTGTGAAGGCGTAGTGCATTAGGCTTTTCCCACTGTTTCTGGGTCTTAAATGTGTTCTTCCGTCTCATGACTGAAGTTGGCAATAATAAAACTATTTAGGTGGAATCCAAGTGAAATTAGAAAGAGGAAGGTCTTAGACTTGACCAGATCAGTGAAATGTTGATAGTTCTGTTGTTGATAATATTACTGAATAAATCTCTGTAGCAAAAATGTAAATTTTCTTCATCTTTTTCTGTCTGTTTTGTTTTGTTTTTTAAATCACTGGCTTAATGGCTTAATCCTGAAAGAACTCTACGCCTTGTCGTGCAGTAACTGGTGAAATAAATACATATTAAAAGCATTTGTTATAACAGTATAAACTGCAATATTTCTGGAGTTTCCATAGGGGTTCTTTTTCCCAGGGTGTATAATCCATAGTTGTTGTAGCCTACCTGCCTCCACATTCTCTACTGTTCCTAAAACATAAAATTGCAGTAGCTTTGTATTCTGTAGTGTATTTAATTCCATCTGGAACAGCTAAAAAATGACTTGAAAAGAACTTTCTTCCAGAGAGTTTGTTGGCAATTTGAAATTTTTTGTCTGTGTGGAGCTTTTAAAGGTTTCTTTGAGCTTGTTCTTGAGTATTAACATCAAATAAAGAGGGACAAGTCCTGTGTTTTAGCAGTTATAATAGAGATTCATGATCAAATTAACCTGAATTTAGGAAAAGTGTTGAGGACTTCAGTTGTGCACCTGTAGAACACATTCTTTCTGCTTCATATAGTATGTTTACACATACATTAATCCTGTAAGAATCCTATGTAAGAATCATTCCTTTTCTTGATTTGTGTGAGAATGCTGAGGATTTTGTGCTATGAGGCTTCCTAAACCTGGTAGTTAAAAGATGTCTTAATAAACAAAATGTAATTTCAAAACTGACTTGACATGAAAAGTAGTATTGTAACTTCTTGGGGTTTTTTTAGAAATCTCTGAATACTCCATTTTTTCCACTGGAAAGTGTCTAGTGTTTCCCCAGCTGTTTAGGATTTCTTTATCTGAAAGATGTAACTTTTCCAAAGCAGCTTCAATTACCAAATATGATTTTTTAAAAAAAATCTCATTGATTCTGAAATGAAAATTATTTTATTTTTCTTAAATGCATTAATATTTTAGAGAAGATTTATAATTACTTTTTTACACTTGTGGCAAATGCTGGGATGGCACAATCTGAAATAGGGTTACAAAACTATATTCCCTTTGAGCAAAATGTGATTATATTTATTTGCAAAAATGAAATCTATTGAATATTTACAAGCAGAGAGAACAGAGACTGAAGAACAACAAGGCAAATTTTTAAAGGATTTTGGTGGTTGATTCCAATTACAACTTCCTAATAAAATTGTACTTTGTATTGTTGATATATGTAAATGAATCAGGATCATTTGCATAATTATGAATTATACGTCCTTTTTTATTTTGTGAACTGTTTTGGCTCCCTGAAAATAAACTTTAGTAAGTGTATTGCTGCAAAATAGAGACATGTTAAAGCAAAACTGTCTTTTTGGATCCATAAATTGTTCTCCTGAGTGCTACCAGGCATACTAGAAAAAGAGTAAATTTTATTCACAAACAGATCATTAGGAAGAGTTGGCTTGTCTTACTTCTAGATTTAAGGAATGCCCTGTCTTATGTGCTGCATGAGAATGACTTCTATTATAAGCGACCCTTCTGTGGTGGATCTGGTGAGTGAAAAGAACAAGTAACTTTTTGTTGGAATACTCAAAGATTGAGAAGTACAGAAATAAACTGCATTACTGCAACATTGGGTTGTTGCTTCTCAGATAAAAATCGGTGTGTTTGTTTCTTCCTCTAAAATAACATAGTTTTCTTCTACCTAAAAGATTAGGGAAAATACAGATTGATGGAAGTGCCCATATTTTACATGTTATTGAAGGAAGTTATTGTTCCAGTAATAGGCAACTTAGATTATCTCTGAATCAAAGGAGTTCCACAAGAAGCTTTGTGAGAAAATGTAGAAAATCATGATGTGTGTGATTGAGGAAAATTTTTATGTGAAACATAGTGAGAAGATACTCTTCCCTGAGAATGTTTCAGTACAAAAAGTAAAGACAGATTTCCTAGAAGCCACTAAGTAAAACTCCCAATGCTTATGTGCAGATTATTTATTATATCCGCTATTACCGGATCTTTTAAGTATGGTGAAACAAGTTAAATTTGAGGGGGAGAGATGAAAGAAGCAAGATATATCCAGATTCTGTGACCTTTATTGGTTTTGAGTATCAAGGGAGTCATGGCAATAGACCTTAGTGTTACGGTTAATGAAATACATATAATGGAGTGTTAAAAGCGTAATGCTTTTAAAAAAAGAAAGGTGTGATTCTCTAGTTCCTTTTACTTTAAGAGCAGTAACTCCAAGTGGGGAAAATAAACTCATCAAAATATTCAAGCTGGGTGTGACGGGAAGAAAGTTTTGGGTGTGCTTTTCAGGTGAATGTGCTGGCAGCTGGTGGCTTAGTAGAAGCAGTGTGCTACCTGGCACTGCACCTGAATGCTCTGCTACCCTTTGAATCTCCTGTTTCAAATTCCAGAGAAATCCTTCGGTTTGATGAACATGAAAAAATAAGGGAGTATGGATTTATATGTGTTTTTGTTCAAATGTTCATAGTGTGTTTAGTTTGTCTGCAGGAGTGTAATAATATTTGCTAATATTTTCATGTTAAATATCCTACTGTTCATCTTTTTCCTGAGTGTTGTGCATATTGAAGTTAGTTTCCTTTCATTGCTTCTTTCATCACATGAATGGATCAATTGGTACATATTTTTTCCATTTGATCGGAAGTTGGTTGTCCAGCCAAATTTGAGGATACTGAGGGTCTTGCTGGCTTAGCAGTAGTTTAGGTTGGTTCATTACAGTAATGATAGTTTAGTCTGTATTTTGCTTGGAAAAAAAAAAAAAAAATTTGCAAATAATTAATACTAAGCATATCTTCAGCTCCAGAAAAAGCATAATATTTTCCAGTAATAGCACTGACAGATAAAGGAGTTCTTATGTATATAGGATATTAACTTAGGTAAAAGCTTGTTATTTTCACAGATGGTTACAATATTGCTGAAATTTTTCTGGTAATTATTCATGCATAAATTTGTTAAGCATATGTCAGGGAGGATAGTTGGTTTTTTAGTTTTTGTGTACTTGTCCTCCATTGTTAAGGACAACAGAGGATATATGGTTATGATAGGGAGGCATTTTGCAGTGGAAAAATTCAATTTGCTTGTTATATCTTTGCTTGGTATATACATTATGTGATTTATAACAAATTACATGACAAGTATAGCTACTGGCTTGACTGCTGTTTAAAAAAAAATTACAGCTCATTAATCAATATTCATTTTTCATATAAAAGCATTATTATTTTTAGGCATCTAAAGGCCATGAATACCCAAGAGTCAACACATATTATTAAAACTGTTGAGTATCACACTCATTCATTTGTTTCAGTTTAAAGGCTGACAAAAAATTTCCACTGGAATAACTGGATCAGAATTCAGTGTGCCTGTTTGCAACAACAGAACACCCTAATAATAAAGTGCAAGGCTATGTAATAGAAACGAATGAAGTGTAAAATAAAATAATAGAAGAACATGACAAGCTAAATGCTTTCTGCAATGCAGTATTCTTGGAAGTGAGTACATCATAAAAAAAAGTTACCTTCATGTTTGCTAATTTCACATAGGAGATATTTCTGACTTACCATCTACTGGTTTAAACAATACTTTGTTGCTTATCTGGTTTAACAGATCTCTGGATCTAAAGTTCAGGGTTTAGTAGCCATGGTAGCTACCATGGAATAGATCTCGCCTCAAATATGCAGTAGTACGGGTCTAAATAATTTTTGCTCTACCTTTTAATGTATGCACTGTATAATATGCAGTGTATTTACACAGTTTCAACGGAGAGGCATAAAATCACTCTGAAATTGCAGCTTGCCTGCTTATTTCAAGTACTCCAGAAGTGCAGCATATCTTTTCTGCACTGTGCCACGTTCAGGGAGAATGCAGCTTAAGTCTGCAGAGGTGGGACCACAGAAATACAGTAGGCTAAGAAATAATGAAGGAAATGCTATGTAAGCTGAAAAATATCTACAACCCCAGCTTTACTTTACTAGTTTTGAGGTCACTATTCTCTCTTTATACCCAGTTAAAATCTGGTCAGCCTGCGCAATTAGTCTACAATTAAGGAAATGAAGCGGTCTTAATAAGCGAACAGAACACATTCCTTGAAGCTCTTCCCACCTCGTTGTGCTGCTCCTTGCAGCGAAGGCAGTCAGCAGTGGCACTGGGACCACCACTTCCAATTGAAAATTTTGTCCTTCCAAACGTTTGCAGTCCCAGAACAGTGCAGAGCATAGCACACCTGATATTCACAGGGTCACATTTACCTTTCTTGGCAGCGCTGCACATCTGCCTATTATGGATAGATTAGGGAACTGCCAAAGCAGTAGACTTGCAATCTGGAAGGTGCAGGGGGCAACAGGGAGATTTCAGAAGTTTCCCATACTTCACGTTTAAGAAGCTCTGTGAATGAACAGTGGTTCAGATCAATTCTGATGAACACTAAATTTGTTTGCCATCCACAGCAATTTTCTTATTCCTCTCCCCTGTCTATTTGCCCTCTCTGAAATGACGGGCTGTTGGTTACGCAGCATTGTGCCTGGGCCTGAGATAGTGGGGATTCCTTTCCTAATGGCCACAGGTGGTCATCTTATAAGCCTGAGATTTGATTACCCATATCATTGGCTTAGCTTGCATAGCTGCAAATGCTATTAAAGGTAATAAAATTATCCAACCCTTACATCACTGTGCTGTGGGCAAAGGATATTGTTCTCAGCAATCACCATTTACGTCTAACCATTTAACACTGGTGAAGCTATGCTAATGGCTTTCTATGACATTTTCGAAAGGACAGCCATTAGATCAAATGAGCAGATATCTACCTAGCAAAATGTAACATTCAAATATTTATGAAGAAATGGAATTACCAAGTTTGTTATCAATGACATTGGTAAACAAGGCTGTTCAGGGCTTAGGTGCAGAAACAGATCTCTTGCTCTTTCTTTTCCCAGCTTAATAATTCACTGCTGTGGACTGAAACTTGAGCTGATGTTGTGATTGGATGTGAAGGGTGATATAGTTTGTAAGGCTTTAAATCGGTAGAATGAAATGAAATGAAATTACAAATAGGTAGACAAGATAGGCAAGAAAGTTAGGCATTTCACTGCTTTAATTACGAGGAGTAGAAGGAAGACAAGGGCTTTATGATCTGTTTTATGGACCGCTCATATCAGCCCTGGGATATGTGATAATTCTGCTAGGGGTGCACATCACTGCTGGGGAAATGTACAGCAATGATCCTATCGTCTCATTGCCTTGAGTCATGCATTACCTCTTCTTGGCTTTTGCTCACTCCCTTTGAATAAAAATTGTTTTCTACAATTTTTTTTTTTATTTCCAAAGGACACAATGTCCAAGCCATTGCCTCTTAAGTGACACTGCTCCTTTTCCTCCCTAACTAAACAAGGTAAAAATAATCTGTTAGATCATAATACTTATGTGATGCAGAGTGTTCGTTCTGTTTATTCCATACTCTCTGCAAAACCTAACATCCAGTGTATGCTTGTCAAATACTAAATAATTCTTGTATATTATAGAATAATGTTTTAGATTGACAAAGGCTTGCTATTGTATATTAGTACAGAGAACTGAAATATTTAAGAGTCAATAAGTGGCATAAATAGCAATCTTTGATCTTACATTAAAATCTAATTTTACCTATATTAGGCAGTCAGGATTATGGTTTGATTTGGAGACTCATCCTGTGAACTTTTATTCGTTTGACTTCAACAACAAAAACCTTTTGGTCATTATTTAATCCTTAACACTAGTATTCCTGCTACAGTCAGCGTGTATTCATAGAAACCGGAATTAATGCTAGGAGTGAAAGTTTTCTGAGATGACTTTTTAAGTGTTAGTGAAGTAACTGAGGAAAACAATTATTGCCATATCCATTTGTAACTTTTAAAATACTTAGAATATGTAAATATGAAGCCATAAAATATGGCTGTTAACACCATGGCTTCTAAGTATGTATGATAATGTAACTGGAAGGTCAAAGAGAAGATCTCATCTTGTAAATACTTACATGAATAATCTTTGCTCATGAATTACTCTTTTTAGGTGAGCAAGAATGGGCATTTCATTAAGTATTGCTCATGGGAATAAGCAGTGCAGGATAAGACGTTCAGTGCTGCGTAATGAGTGGGAACTCTATAATGTCACTCTGATAAATTTTTTAATCTGTTTTTCCCGATGATCGGGTTAGTTCCCAAAAAACTGGGATGGATATCAATCCAATTCCAAAAGACAATGCAAATTTGCTTCAATTACAAGGTACCATAGCATTAGTCTTGGTTGTAGTATCAAGTTGAACATTGCACACTGTTGAAAAGCAACTGATTCATGATCCATGGGAAGTGATTCCGCCCCACCGGCTGTTTTAATGTGGAACTTTACTGGCAATAAAATATAAATCTACTGTCTACAAGGCTGCTCAGTTTTATATCTATTTTTCTAACAACTTGAGTCTTCCTGTTGAGGATTTCATTCATTTCTAATGTTCAAATCTTGGCATTTTAATTTGAGCCTTCTATACGCCCAAATGGCTGAAAGAGCATGCTATTGCCTACTATTTTCAATCTATGAATCTGACTTGTTCAGCAACTTTGTGTTTGAAGGCAACAAGAGTAAGGAAAATGTGAAGGGGGACTTCTTTTTCTCCTCCTGAAATCTTGGGATTAAGGAAAAGGCAGAATTACTTGTTCCGTATCCAAATGATAGTTTTGTGTTTGCTAAATACTAATGAAAGATATCAAAATTCATATGTTGCTCCAGCTGTATAATGCAAAAATAATTTGAGGATTTTGCAGGCTTTATCGTGAGGTAAGCTATGAATCTGGATTTTGCTTTCACTTGTGTGGATACAATATCACAGAAACTCAGTCTAAATGTGCAGTTGTAAAATGACTATGAATGGTCAGAGTTACATTTTGGGTTTGTGGAACAACTAACTCTGAGGTTCTTAGGAAAAGCAATAATCAAACCTCCCCTCAGCCTGGTCCCACAATCTTTATCTTGGCTGAGTTAAAATATTTGAGGGCTAATTATGTGGATCACCTTCAAATGTGTAAGGGTCTGGCTTCACAGTTGTGCACATGGTACTTTATTATTTGGTTAACATTTGTGCATAAATCTTTTAGGTTTTAATTACTGTGCTGAAGTTATATCTACGTTCAGAGGGTAATGCAGCATTTCACAACTTTTTTCAAGATGTATTTAGACAGTGGCGTCACAACATCTGAAACTTTATGCTATCTGTTGACTCCTCATATATACAAACAAAACAAATCTTCAGAGAGAACTGGAGTTTTCTGTGTACACACACATACTAAACTTGTCCAATAATGTTTTATATATGTATTGTTTTATAGTTGGTTTTGCTTCTTTCTGGATGACTGCAGCCACAGTAGAGCAGCTCCATTCATTGGTCTGTGATACAGCATTGATAACTTGGCTAATAGTGTGGTCCTTGTCTGCTGCATACTGCATACATGAACATGAGATGCAGTCATGGGCATTTGAATTGTGTGTGCAAAGATTACTGAATGTATATAGCTGTTAATTCAGATACAAAATAATATTTTTTCTACTTTTCAGCCAGTTTGGGCCTGTTCCCCATAATGCCAGTTGTTTCCCCAGTCTAAATATAATTTAAAACACAATAGGAGAAGATTAGAGGAAGTATGTCACTGGCTAAGTGGCATTATAAGTTAGTAACTTGTAATATCTATATGTATACCATATATTTGAGGATGGAGGGGGTGGGCTTATTCCAGTGCTGGCTTGTGCTGATTTCCTCTGAGTTGTCATGATGATGGATCTCAACCCCTTGAGTTCATGTGCCATAACTTTTCAGCGGGTGCAATGACATCAACACTCTTCAGATGTAAGGGCGGAAGAACTTAGAATGTATCTCAAAACTGTGGAAAATGAAAATGTCTGTTTGGGATGACTTGTTTGGCATCACTTACTTGTAACTTTGTCTATTACCAACATTATGGCTTCAAAACTTCTAATGATGAAATCTCTCCCTCCCGCAAATGAAATACGATGAGTATTTTAGTTTCAAACTGTTCAAATGGCCATCTGACTGAATTAAACGTTTGCATGATAGTGACAGTCAACATTTCAGCATGTTTAATAGAGCTTTTTGTTTCACTGATCAGCTGATGAATTCAAACTATTGCACTCTTTCAGCACCAGTCTCATGCGTGGAATTAAAGAGAGCGTAATAATTAAGACACAGCTCCTTGTACTAAATGTGTGTCTATATCACATGCTGGCATCATCTGAGATTTAAAAGGTCACCAACTTTGGTATGTGTTTCCATTACGTATGAACAGCACTTCTTTCTTGCATAAATACAAGAGATAGTATATTTATATACCCCATACTTGAAAAGTATGATAAGTGCTAATTCCTTAATCAGCAGCATTTAACTCCTTGTTTATGTGTCTTAATTTCGCTGAAATACTAGATTGCCTTGGTGCCCTTCTCACTGAAATGCACTGAAGGCATAACACAAGTAGCTTTCTATGGGAGGCAATGGCAGCAAAAACGTGTGTGGGGAGGAAGGGAACATGCTTGCTTGTTTGGTTTTTTTGTTCTTTTTGTTTCCCAAATCTCTGCAAGTTATCTGTGGTTAATTTTTTCTTTTTTTCCTAAAGTGTTTGAATATATTGTTTTGAGGCATCAAAGAAAACTCCCTTGTTGGTATTAGCGAGATTTCATTTCCAGGCTAGTACTCACTGGGCCACCAAAGAGGGGACCTACTCAGAAGAGGGAGGCCTTCTGAGTGCTGCAGCTGCTGGGGGTCTTAGATCAAGTGGGAACCTTCGAGGAAAAAAAAATAAAATGGATGGAAGTGGTGTTCAAGAGGTTCAGGAATCACTGTACACCTTCCAGCAGGTCTAGGAAAAATATGATCAGGGATCAGCCTGGCTATAGTTGAAATGGCAGAAAAGCTAGAAAGGCTGACTCTTTTCTTTTATTCTAGTGTAACTTGTATTGGGATCTGTCTGAAATAACCCAGACAACATTCAAATATCATAAGTGATACATGAAAAGTGTTTAATGAAATTAAACATATCATGGTTTTCTTAAAATGTTGCTCCCAGTTTCTTCTGAAGTCTTCCAAGTATGAGTACTCTGCCAGAAATGAGAATTCAGAATATAGTGTTACTCTGTTTAAAACTGTGATGTGTTCAATAAGCATCTTTTTTAAAAGGCTCCATACTTCTAAGCTCTTAATGATTATTGAATCATTAGTCTAATGTATCCCAAGAGTCTTGTTGTAGAAAATTACAGATAAAATACCCACTTCCCACAACTTTAATGGTTCAGTAAGTAGTACCTTCCTGCAAAAACTTCTGTAGATTTGTCCTAACTGCACTTGTTATGAAGTGTTTCATTGTCAGAATTAATGGTATCCTAATCTAAAAGATGTCATGTAGGGGAAAGTAAAGACTATTAGTCAATTCGTGGCATTTCAGTTAAATTCAGTATTTTTCTAGAGGGATGTTTAATTTCTTCTTTGCTCTGTGCTTAAATATTACCATTTCAAGCACAACTTTCTTTAACTCTTAAAGTAAATCTTAGCTATCTACAATCTTGCTACTTGTTTTAAAGAGTGGTTTTTGCAGATTGTGTAGATCTAAGTAATGTGAAGCTTCAGACAGGTCTGATGATCACAGTTAACTATATTGGCACTTGAGGGGATAATAATTTACTAGGAGTTATGAGTCTTGAAATGAATGAGGCCCTTCACATTTTAAAGTTGTTTCAGGTTCTTTGTGAACATAGGCAAACACTTCTGCACCAAACTGCATGTGCTTTCAAAGTTTGTATTTGCATAGAAAAGAAAGCAGCATTGAGGGAGTTGAACAGTTGGTTCACATGTACGTGATGTCAGCAGAACGGCAAACTTTGTTCCAAATTTTATTTTCAGACTCTTCTGTGAGGTCTTTAGAATCTTGGTTTTGATATACTGAAGAAATAAGCATAGCTAAATTGACAAAATGGGATTAAAAGTGTCTGGTAACCTGGAGAATGGTGAACTATACTTATATCTGATATGCAGATTATCCAGTTTTTTTCTATATAGTACAGTGGTTTGCACTTTAACAGTATCCTATATACAATCCTATAGATACATATGTGTTTTATCATTACGTTAGAAAGGGGTTTGAAGCTGAGTACTTAGTTTTTAGGAAGTGCTACAATTAAGGTGTGCCACTAGAAGATATCAATTTTACATAGGTAAAGGCCTGCCACTACATATAATTACGAAGCCGTGTTTATGGAGTCTTCCAATGAACAACAAAGAGAAACCAGAATATCAAATATCACTCAGTAGATAGGTATCTATCTGTCTGGAAAAGTAAAAGTAAAAAAGCATTGTTAAAATAAAAGCATTATAATCTGCCATGCTGTTCTCGATGGTCACACTACAGGATAACTCTGTCCTAAAAAGTGCATACGATTTGTGCTTGTCCATCTCTTCCAGAAATACTAGAAAGACCTGTCTTCAAATCAAAGAATTGCCCACAAATCTAGAAAGATATCAGGATATAAGGAAGGAAAAGACGTCAGTGAAAAAATGGACTGCACTAGGTCTTGATAACATCCAATCATTCTTTTCCAGCTATTCCTGGCTTTCCTTTGGGAGCAAAAACTTGCACATAAAAGGTCAGGTTCTTTATCTGTTGAGATCAATGGCAGGCTGTCCACTTATTTCAGTAAACACTGAATCATGTCTCATATTTCCACAGCTGAGAATGGCATAAAAATATAGCAAGTATTGTGGCTAGCTCTCCCAGATGGTGAGAAACAGGGAACACCTTGGTAAAAGCATCACTCTGTGGAAAAAAAAAAAAACCAAACAAAAAAAAACCCCCAAAAAACCCAAACACCTAATTGGAGGAAAGCAGACCAGAAAATAGAATGAGGTTTCTTGGGGAATAGTTACTATTTATCTTGGAGCAGAGATGAAGAAATCCAGAGTTAATTCTGGTTGGTCAATAACAGGAAAGAACAGCCTCGACATGAACAGTACAGTCTGTGCTCTACATATGAAGAACATGCTTTTTACAAGTCAGCTTGCTCATTATGCTGTTGCTGCTAATGAAACACAGGAGTGCTTTGTTACAGGAATATGCCACAACTTCTATTCTTCCCGGTTGCAGAAGAGAGGATAGTATTTCACGCTGGGTCTTAATCCTGGGTATGATATGAAGTGAAGGGCTACAGGGAGGCACAGAACAGTTCTGAGGTAGGGAAACATCTACCCTGATTTGAAGCAAAAGGGTATGTGTACGTGCATAGACTTCCACCAAACCCTGACATTTATATTCCTCAATATCGAGATTTATTTTTCAGTCATATAAATATTGGCCTACAGCTTAGCCACAGTCAGTATTCACAACTTGAATCAAAAATTTTTTTATGGCCAAAAAAGAAACTGATATTTCTTCTTAAAACACTAGTCAGGGCTGCATATGAAAATACTATGGCACTGGTACTTGCCATACTGTAATTTCCAGTTGAAGTGCTTCTGATACAGGACTACATATATACCAAGTAACACACTGTAATTTTGTTCTTATGCTGATGTATTTAATTTAACTTTTGTCTCTAATGAATCTGTGGATATTGTGGGAAGGATCCTTTGCTTAAAGGGGAGGTATGCCATGTGGTCTCAAAGATTTTTGTTTTGGTTTTGTTGTTCCCTTAGCCTAAAAAGAATTCAGAATGAAAATATACAGTGCCTTTACATAAATGCAAAAACATAACAATTACATACCCAATTATTTAGTAAAGATTAGGCTTTAAAAAAAAAAAGATATCTTTTGTCTTATAGTTTGTCAAAGAAGCTGTAAGATGAAATATGATCAAGAGCATTCATAATTTGAAACCTACTGAACATTGAACGCTTTGATTTATAATTGATGCTTCAGATACATTATAAGTGTGAAAACTTCAGATAACTATGGTAGTTTACACACAGACATAAAGGACTGTGCACTAAAAGCTCTATTTTAATGGACCTGATCCTGTCAAAATATCAGCATGCAAGAAATATTACTTCTAAATATTGAGTTCTATTTCACCCTACTGATGAAATACTCTGAGGATAACACAGCTTCTTGAAAAAGTCGTTTTTTCTAAGGAAGGCTTGTTGTGTTTCATAATTAAACAATCAATGCCATTCCGTAAAGATCTGCGATAAAGTAGATCCCATTTTGTCACTCAATATACCCCTGTGAACTTACTGACAGTAATTGTTCCATGGGCATACGACAGAAAAATTTAGGTGTGAATATGGCAAGAGTTCTGGTGCTTGTGCTGGCATTTCAATTTTTCTTATATTTAGGGAATTTAGGAAAGCTGAAATATGCATATACTCAAACGGAAGATGAACAGTTCCTTTAGAGAGGTAGGTTAATAAATGGGAAGAAGGGTTACAAAGAGAGAATTAAATCCTTGACAAAGCGGGGAGATGGGACTACTGGTGCACCTTTCAAGGGTCAGCTGGGAAGTGAGGCCTTCCAGTAGCAAGGTATCAAAAAGATCTAAGGAACTGCACAGAAAAATGCAGCAGATTCGTCAGCACAATGTATGTTTCAGAGAGGGAACTGCAGGTATAACTAAGGCAGTTCAAGAGGGCAGGCCAGTACTCATTGGTGAAAACTCCAAATTCAGTGCTGAGTACTAATTAGTACCAGGCATGGCTTGGCATTCTTCAGTCTGTGTTTTTGAAGATTTCCTCAAAACTTTTATTCAAAGGATGGAAAAGCTTCAATAAAAAAAAAAGCTTTTGATTTCTAGTTTAGTTTAAAACTCAGCCTTTTACAATGTTACTGAAAATGAAGAGCAGGTTTCTAATAAAGGAGCTAATTATTATTAAAATTCTGGTGTCAGCAGAACACTTCATCCTCACAGACAGAAATGAAATAGTAGTTCACAGATATTTATTCTAAGTTTCCAATAAGTACTTGGCAAAAATTCAATAATGTTCATTAAATACATAAATGGAAATATTAAAAATAAAGATTTTTCCCTTGTGATTTATTATATAGTGTTTTTGAAAAGCAAAGTAGAAGAAAGAAGTCGTTATCTGGCAAAAAAGGTACTACAGAAATGTTAATTAAATTGTATAGTCATAAGTAAGCCAGTGAAGAAGAAAAAAGCTTCCCTGCTTAGAATTGGAAGCCATATTTATTCTGGCTGGATGCTTAAAGACATGAAAAGATTATCTTTAAATAAAGCATACAGAGCAATATAGTTAGATACTTTTCTTTTGGATTATACCAAATGAGCGAAAAGAATCTTTAGAAAACCCGATTGGGAGGCCTGTCGTAATTAAGAAGTTGGAAACAAGCATAGGCAGGTGTTTGCAGACACATCTGAAGCACGGATTGCGTTATGGGGTAATTACACAAAAGGCGAGGTTGTGCATAAGGAGCCGTTGCCCCTCTGGACTGATAGGAGGGAGTGTCTGCGAGAAACTCCGTGCGCTCAGCTCGAGTCGCTTTCCCCTGGTGCGGAAGCTTATTTTGTAAGGACGGGACTATGGCTGTGGGCACTGCGGCCAGCCCTCCTCTCTGCCTGCCAGCCTTGCATTGGAAGAGTGTGGTTCGTGAGTTATCGGATGTTCGTTGGGGAACGTGTTCCTCAGTGCTTTGAATACACGAGGTTTCTGCACTCTGCCCATCTATGGCTGGGCTTGAAGCCAGAATCCTTTGTTATTCATGTTTGAAAAATGGTTTACCTGTTTTATTTTGTTCTACATAATCCTAGATTTTGAGGGCCGTGTTTCCTCTGTTGGCATTGTTCGAAAGGGCATGTGAGGATTTTAGGTCCGCTAAAAAAAACAAACCCCAAAACCCAACCAACAAAAAAAAAAAAAAAAAAAAAAAAAATCCAGAATTTTTATTTCTGTAGCTCATGATTAAATACCTCTTTTAAAAGTACATTCCCATCAGTTTAATAAGAATCTACTCTATTTCTCAATACAACTGCAAGACCCCACAGCCCCGAATTGCTTAATTCAGTGCAGCTTCTAAGTAGTACTGAGCTCTACTTTAGGAAAAAGAAAAACCAAAACCCCTCTTTATTTTGTACTTCAATGATTATTTACTTTTAAACTGTTATATTAAAAGGACTCCTCAGAAGGGTTTTCATCTGCTTCTGGACACCTGGTTAACATTAAGAACAGTTTACCAAAGAGTTTTGCGTAGGAATACAGAACTTACTGTGAGAATTTAGTCAAATATTTTACCAGCCTTGTGTGGATAGTTCAGCTGCACAGATTAATGTTCCTCAGCAGGATTATGGTGGTTCTCTCTAAGAAGGTGTGCAGCTTTCTTTTTTACATCACAAGGTTTTGTAGCACTTTTTAATAATAAAAATTCCTCTTCTCTAAAGGTGCTGCTTCATACAGCTAGAGCTTTCAGATCAGCATCATTTATTGGCAGTGATTGCTGAAGCATATTTTGTAAAGTAAAATTGTATAGGTATATTCTGCATAGGGTCTTGTTTTCTAAAACTTGACATTTGTAGAAGTTATTTGAATAGTTTGAATGAGCTTACCGATCCATTCACAAGGACTTCTTGTCTCCTCCAATGTGAGGGATATGTTTGATAAATCTAATATGAAATAACTTTCAACCTTAGGAAACTAGTGCAGTTATGTTTTTTTTTCCTGTGATGAACAGAGGGACTGTGTAACATTGTTCTTGCTCGTTTTTGAACACCTGTTAGGAAAAAGGTGAAGGGGTCAAATTCCTCTTCTTAGTTGTTGCTGCATAACAAAGCAGACAACATTAGCTTTTAGTACATAGAATTGATGCCAATTTTGGCCGTTATATTCCCAAAACTGGGGCTGTGGACAAAGCTGGAAATTGGCACTAGAGTATGCAACGGCATACTTCCCTCCGTGGTAGTGATCACTTCTAAAAGGAAGTTTTGGGGGATATTTTGTTTGGGCAGAACAACTTTGGAATTTAAAAAACAAACAAAAAAAACCCCCCAAAACCCAAAAAAACCCAAACCAGAAAAATATCAGCTTTTTGAACAACTTAAGAGTTGTTTTAATTTGGGTGGTGGGGAATATCCAAATAACTGGCACATGCATTTAATGTGATCACTAGAGCTTGTTTTCTCCTTTCTTCCCATCACACACACACATACTGAGGAATGTTTTGTGTAAATAACAATTAATAAATAATAATTTCCAACAAAGGATGGGGAGGAGGAGAGGAGAGACAGAAATGCCTGTTTTGTAGGTATTCCGAATGCGTTGTAAAGTTGACTGGTTGGAATTAACTGTACTATTGCTGTGAAAAGTGAAGGACAGGAGGTCGTAGGTACTGAACTCAATTGCATGCAAGTTATAGAACTAGATGCCTCCAACACTGTGACACAACGTTGGCACTTAATGGGTTTTTTATAAATACAAAACAAAACACAGCTGATGAAGTGTCACAAATTATTCATAAAATTAAATAAGAGTATAAAGGTATTTAAAAACAGCTGTAAAAGCCTTCGGAAACTTTTTATGACATTTCAAACTCTACTTTGTTTTTTGTTTCATTAGATAAAGAGAAAAAAAAATCGTACATTCTTTTAACTGTCACTATATAATTAAAAAACATAAAAACCGGACTACAGGTGATTTCTGTGGGGATAGCCAAAATCAAAATATATACAGCCAAGGTAAATTTTAAATAAGGTGAGCTCACCTTTCGTTGTTTTCATTTTCTAGTCTAGTTCGATTGTATCGCTGTGCTAAAACTATGCTTGCTACCTTAAAAGGCCATCATTCTGCAAAACTTGCTCAAGGCTTGACTGTTTCTGATTATTCGTGACTTCCTCAAATATTCTCCATTTTTAAGAGACACTGCTAATGTTTGTTCCTTTACTTCCCGGGGAGTTGAAGGTATTTTCAAAAATTGTCTAGATAAAACCTAAATGTCAGCTTCTCCAAGGCAGTTGAGTACCAAGTTCAGTGGGAGTTAAGTGACATACAGAAGACAGAAACACCTTTGGAGATATGGGCTTAAGTGCCTTTTCATATCTCAAGGAGAAAAAGAGACAAAGGCCTTATATTACTTGTGTTTCATAAACACAGATGTTCTTTCAGTACGGTGATTACAAGTCTATAGAGCCTGTCAGAATTATGTTTGCAGTTGTAGCACAAAACTAGAATATATCTCTTCCTCAAATAATCATGGTGGAAAAAGCCCCTGAATCATGTGTGCTGTTCTTCGGGTGATCTCCATTGGGATGCTGCGTTCTTTGCTCGTGTTTGTGGGTGTAGATGTGGTTAGGGGTGGAGGGAACTTTTTTTTTTCCTTTCCTACCCTGCTGTATCAGCTAGCTGTGATGTAGCAGATCTCGGGAAGCGTACTGTGTAACCACAGCGGGGAAGGCTTGGTTCGCTGGCAAATAGTTGTTTGCCTTGTCCCTTCCCCTGGCTCCTTTTTGGGGACCTTGCACAATCGAATACTGTGGCTCTGCCCGTGACAAAAAGACCACAGACCCTTTATTTGTAATGAAAGCTCTTCTGGCCTGGGTCATCCCTTGGTTGTCACAGCATCTAACACAGCAGGGTCTTGATCCTGAGTATGACACGAAGCATTCTTTCTTAAAGAAAGATACCAAGGTCTAATGTGGCACAATCCTGAACTATTTCTGCTTAGAGGGGCCTTACAGTTGCAGCACAACAAAGAAGAAATAGCACTTAGCACGGTTGTAGGCTGTCCTGCAGATTCCAGCGATACAGTATGTGGCTTTGACACCATTTTTCTAAATGGGTGAAGAGACAACAAACGTCTTCAAAGCGGTTTGCTTTAACTTCACTCTTTTATGCCAAGTTTTAGGTGGGTGCCAGGAGGGGATATAGCAATCTACCTCTTGGGATTAATATGTTATATCACATCTGTCTGCCTAATGCAGAGGATTCTCTGGTAATGTCAAGTGCCTGACACTTCAAAGGAAACTAGAAATCACCAGCAGAGATATTTATAGAGCCCTTCTATAGGGAAGTGTCTTAATGTCTCCAGATCAGTAGCTGCCTTGGATCTGAAGCAGGACAAATAATTCTGTGTTTATAATCTATTCCAGTGTGTCATCATTCTTTTTTGGTTCTGATTGTTGGTCACACAAAACGCACAGGAAGGCACTACTTGTAGGTAAGTTGACTCAGTGTCATGTGTCAGTCACCGTAGAGAAAATCCAAGTGTAAGAGAACAAGAGAGACAGACAAGCGGGGAAGAGCAAAGCAGATACCCTGCAGGGCAGGAGAGAGATGCCTCTGCCTAGCCTCAGCACGGTGGGCCTTGAACTTCAGTTGTGTCATTGAACTGTGCCTGCGTGTCCAGGTCCAACCCTGGCAGCGGGGAGCTCTCGGCGTGCCGTTTTTCCGAACGTCTCCAGGCGGGCACAGAGTCCCGCGCTGCCTGGAGCGCTGCCAGGCAGGGTTAAGTGAGGAGGGGTAGGAATAAACACATTTAAAGGTTACTGTTCTCTGCTCTATGCTGGGGAAATGTTTTGGGAGCGGGAGGCGTTCACAGGAGGGCCTGGTGGGTGCTGTCTTGTCAAACTGCCTCAGAGGACAGGGAGAGTCTGTAGAGTTCACGATGGAGGAAAGGCGAGGGATTATTTGTGGGATTTCTGTTACTTGTGCTGCTCAGGGTATAGCTGCGCCGTGCAGGGCTGTACAGAGCGAAGAAGTGCAGGTTAGCTCCAAGCTCTCAAGGGCTGGAGCGTTGTAGATACAGTACTGTGATACTGGTCTCTTACACAAATTTTCTACAGGGGTTTAGTGAAATACTTAGCTCAAATAGCGTTTCAGGGAGTTCTCGGCACCGCTGTGAGACGGGTACAGCTGGCTCTGTACCACGCTCCCTGTTGTGTATGAGTTCCCCCACTGAGGCCAGGCTGGAGGTGTCCTTTCCAGGACTGGTTTCTCTGCTTAGTTGCATAGCTTGCTCTGGGCTTCGCATAAGGCGACAGGTAAGCAAGGTGGGAGTCTGGTTAGTTTGCGACCAAGCCCAACGTCAAGCACAAAACTAACATAACAGGGCAAAAGCGCCCTTAAAACTGCGGGTGAGTTTTACACAGAGGAGGATGCCTAGCGTTTCCCTCTTGCAGTGGTGCAGCACAGTCTCTACACAGCTGCAAGAAGTCTGTAATTTGGAGCTGTGCCAGTCCTGCCGCATCACAGTCTCAGGGAATTAAAGTCCATGTGCATCCCTCTATCCAGATGTTCTCTCGCTTTACTTACACTGAAAACGTAGAAGGTGCAATATAAAATGTGTCTCTCTGCTGATGTAGATTTAGCACAATATCAAAATTTATTCTAGCATTTTAGTGCTTGGTGGGCATTTTGACATTATTTTTGCAAAAAGAATATGATGCTGAGACTGCCATATCTCAAAAAAACTGAGGATAATTCTGGATTTGTGTTTGTATCCATTCAGAATGAGGTCAGCTTCTACCACAGTTTTGCAATGTAGTGCAGTTGTATTCAGTCTTTGAGGGTCTGCATGTGCCCATGTTACTGCTACAGATCTTCCTGCTTATTTTCTTCTGGACTGGCTGCAGAAGCTGGTGCTGTGATGGTAGTAGTGATACTACCCTGTAACCAAAATACCTTGTGCTGCATAATTTTTTTTCACTGGATCATGCTATTTTCCCAGTCTACAATTTGTCCTTAGTCTAAAGATTATTTATCATTCACCTTTGACTTCCAGAGGAGGGTTTTTTGTCTTGGATTTTGTTTTACCCAAGTAAAATAAAAGAGCATCTTAATGAGTTTTTTCTCTTCCATATGTAGATATAGTTTTATATATGTATTTTTTCTAACAAAAAGAAAACTTTTTATTTTGTATTAATAGTTCCCTAGAATTGCACTATCCCATTAGTCTTTTTATCTGCTTTAGCTAATGCAGAACTGTTTATTTTTTCTTATGTAAGACAAAATATAAATAGTTACGACTTAGGTGAATTTAAAACAAAACCAGAGTCTTCCTACTGACGAATTCCAAGTTGGTGCTTGGACTATAGTTCACGTGAAGGAGAAGCAGCTTTGTTTTTCATACTCATACTCCAGTGCACAGTAACATGCAGACATACTCTCTGCCTGTAAGAGGGGTGAGGAGTACTGAATCTTTATTTTAGTATTTAGGTGTCTTGTATCATATTGTCTTCTCTAAGGAGAAAGGCTTGTAAACTTTATTCTCATCTTTGCCTGCTGAAGTTGTAGCTTTCAGGTTTCAATTATTTTCAGTTCTGTACGCTTACATTATCATCATGATGGAATTCATTAATTTGTCTTTAAATGAATTTGTATAGCCTCCCTGTTGTCTCATCTGTGGCTCTGTACCATTTTTTATGGCTGAAATGAAAATGTAAGCTTGGCTTGAAGATAACCCTTATTTTAGGAGTGTCATCATTAATCCATTTGTCCTTTTTAGCTTTGGTTGCCTAAATGCTGCAATTAGGCAACCTCGCTAAGGAAAAAGTATTTCTGTTTAAAAACAAAACTCCAAAATGAAATTTATCTTCTTGTGACCCACTTTGTCACTTTGAAATAAATTTCTTGGGCTTCATCAATACAGATTTTTCCAGATGAATTAGTTGCTGTCATCTTTGTCTTCTGGAAAGAACCTGGGTTTCCAATTCGGTAGCTGAACACAGAGCACGGATGACTGATGGTATGGTGGTGGTGTGCAGGATCTTACAGGTCATCATTTCTAGCAGACTCGGACACTACTGTCTTGCCATATACTAAATTGTGGGTTATCTACAGTTAATGCAACAAATTGGGAAATGTAGCATTGAAATCTGCTTCCCTTGACAAATTCTACAGATTGTTCAGGTGCCTGAAATACAATTGGATTAATTATTTAATGTTTCTATACTGGAAACTGTTTCTTCAAGCTAAACCATAATGTTGCATTTTAATCTTCTTTAATGCCTTTGCTATCTGTGGTTAATGTATAAGTAGTTTATTGAGGCAAAGGTGGTCTTCTGACATGACTGGGCAAAACGCTGGCACTTCTAGAGACACCTTTCAACCCCAAATGTGTGTGTTTCTCTTGTCTTGTGAGACTGTCTTCTCTATCTCACTTCAGATGAAGATCAATGATATGTTTTGGTTAAATCACTGTAATACTCCTGAAAAAATTACTCACTTTAGGGTAATCCTGAATACATGAATACAAATAAGGCAGGACTAAGCAACAATTTAAAATCCAGCATGCTTTTTTGAGCTGAACAAAGCAAGAACATACCTAGTTTCTTATGGTGGTGGTACACTGCAATGGTTTAGTAATCAGGCTTTCATAAAGGAAGTATTAATGTTCATATTCTCCTGAACCAGAGTCAACAAATATGTAAACATTAGTGTCTGTACACAGCTCTGTTATAAAATAGAGCAATTTTTCCTGTCTGATCTGCCTTCTGTTGAATTACTCTTTGTAAGGTCAGCACACAAAAACTTCATGCATGATACATTCATTTAATACGTCTTTATTGCTAAAATTGGCCTACATTTCTTAATTCTTCCGGGCATCAGAAAGTATCCTGAATAAAATCCTTCTCTCCTTGTGTCTAAAAGAAACAAATTCTGAGGTTCTCCTGTTTAACAACTGTGCAACCTCTTGCATCAAGATTAAACACTTTGTTTTGTCCCCAGGCAGTAGTATATTTATTACTCTTGAGGCAGTGGTATTTGAAATAAATAGAATTGAAAGATCCTGAGAAATCGTTTCTGAAACACATATATTGAGTTATTCTCTCCCATGTAAGTAGCAAATGCTTCTGATGCTTCTCCCCGCACCCTTGCAATGGAAAATAGCTGATATAAAAATATCACATGATGGGGTGGTGAATAGGAAAGCATTTTTATCCTTAGTCACTGAGGCTTTTTGCTGCTTATTCTCCTGAAAATAAGTTATCTTTGTGGAATGTATTACTATTCACTAAAGATAACATAGGTAAGGGCATAATAAAGGACAAAAGGAAAAGGTTCTCTCCTTTTCTGCCTCAAAAGGTACTCTATTAAAACAAAAAATAATCCATGGCTTGCAAATAGTCTTAAAAACTTATCAAAATTCAGGTATATTTTTGGCTGGTGACAGGGCTTATTCCTCCTCCCTGTTCAAAAAAACAGATGCTCACCAAGAGAAAAAGTTTCTTTGTGTTATAAGGGAGACAATTTCCATATAGCTTCTGTGTGTGTGTGTGTACGCATATTCATAAAATATGGATTAGCAGCACTAGGTATTCAGCTAAGTAAATATTCATAAAATAAAGGTGGAATTGATATGCATTTCCCAATAGAGAGTAATAAGCATATTTTGATTTCTTACTAAGAAATCAAACTAAGGAGAGAGAAGGCACTTTGTTTCGTCTGGGCATTTTTTATTCCTCATTCTCACTGTGTTGATCCTGCTGGCAAAGAGTTTCTTTACTGACATTTTGAATGTACAGTATTGCTTATGTTAAATGCACAAGAATCGGGACTTTTGCTTAAAACAGGAAATAAAAAAGAATCCAAAATGTCCTTTTTTCTTTGCATTCCCGCTTGTGTCTTTGGGGAACATTAAATTTGAATGTTTAAGCTTGTCTTTGTAAGTACGAGAGGTAGATATGGTTTGGTTTTTTTTTTTAACATGAAGTTCTCAGAAGCGTAGGAGCTGGGGTCTTGTTAGCAATACTTGCTAAGAAGTATTGGAAGACTCGATAAATGAAGGATGACCCAAAATGTTTGTTTATTGTTGCCTTTGCGACACTGACTGAAACATCTAATTAATTTTGCATAGTTACTGTCACTCACTGTATAATGGCTTTTTTGCCACCTCTTACAGATGATTCGCTATTAACCTCTGATTTATGCTGGATTTAAGGAAATAAGATATATATTGCAGAGTCCTGAACTGTATACTTACAGGTATGCCTGACAGTTTCCTATGCAGTACACTTGATCGCTTAGACTAATAAAATGGGATTGTTTTTGAATAAACTGAAAATTAAGTGGCTGTTCTAAAGCTTTAGCTCAGAGATCTCAAGAATGACTCTTTCAAGCAGCTGGTTGAATCAGGGAAAAATTACATATTGGTATCTAAACGGGCAAAGGTTTAATAAAAATCAACTCCTTGAAGTAAAACAGAATAGAAATACATTTTTGCTTTTGTTTTTATTTAATGTCTAATTAAAGAGTTGGCTTAGGCCTCTGCGTTTCAGAAACAAAATGTTTAAATCCCCAAATAGAAGAATAGGTGTTCCTAGAATTAATTATTTGATATAATCGTTTGGAATGTATCTTGGTCTTTACCCACATTACTCTTGATACTGCTTCTTTGTTTCTGTTGCAGCTGTATTTCTTCCCCTCCTTTTGTTTTACCCCTTTGCTTCGGTCAGTCGTATCTGGCAGTTCTTTTTCCAAGCTGAGGGGAAGATGGGCTTAATCATGCATGTATGGAGCAGACGGCTCACATCCTCACCCCTCTCTTCTGTTTTGATGTTTCATTATTTGAACATAAACAGTTCCTTCCAATAGCAGCCATATTTTGGATAGTCAGGAAAATACAAGGTCTTTGTTCTACTTATTTTATGGACTTTACCTGATTTATTAATGCATGGAATACGTGCATTTGGTAGTGTAATTTCGGTGTGCTCATTGCATATAAGGAAAATAAAAATAAAACCATCTTTGGCAACTGGCATGGAGCTGGGGTAAGCCAGTAAATAAATGTTATGTATTTTAAAAGCGGTTTTATTATTTCAGGGCTGTTAGAGGAAAGGAGGAGATGACCATTGTCATGTAGTTTGAAAATTTTTGTCCAAATTACATCATCCTACAGCTATCAACTGGATGCCACTGATCATTTCCACACACTGAATAAATTAAAACCATCATAAAGTTATGGCAGCAATCTCCATTAACACAGCTTGTTGATACCTGCTTGTTGAAGTCTATTATTTAAAATCATTCCTTTGGCTTTGTCAATGTTTACACAGGCCAGCATCATTAATGTTGACTTAGGGTTATCTCTATGTTCCATAACTAGAATACAGAACATTTCTATCGATTTCTTAGCCACACTTTTCTACTTTACTATCACTAAATGAATTTTGATTCATAAAAGAAAAACCCTGGGAGTCAAATGTCAGCTATTATCCAATATATTGCTCTCCCCTGCAACTAAAATAGTCTGCATCTCATCTTGAAAATATAATGTATATAAGTCTTCTGTGAAAGAATTTCAATGAAATATTGATGTGAAGTACTTTTTTGGTTTTGCATGATAAGATGTTTTGAAGATATGGATGAGGGCACAAAACAAAGCCTGGAGTCATCCTGTATCATATTTTTTTATTTTGTGAGCCTTTTCACTAAGTGTTAGTAGCCACAAAATGTGGGGGTTTTTCTTTGTGTTTAATAAGAAAATAGTTTGTGGTATTGTCTCAACTGATCTGTCTTAGTTGATTTTTGTTCTGGGAGTTGTGATCAAGCCAAACAAAGCCTAATAACAAATGAAACTAGTACTTGCACACACTACTTTGAATATTACATTGGTTACTTCCATCAAATTCAGGTGCTCTGCTTTTAAACAATGTGTTTCTACACAATGCATTTCATTTTTTCTCCTAAGTCTGTGGATAGTAATATGTGTAATTAGAATATGTTGTTTTGTTTAAAGGCAAGTTTGTGATTCCACGAACAATCTAATATGATTTCCTTTGCATGATACCTCCCAGCCTAAGAACAGATAAGTAAAGGTAGCTCGTAATAAGATGGCTGATGCCACCTGGAAAATTTGGACACTGCAAGAGTGAGAAAAATATCAGCTTCCAGGGACATACGCACTTGTGAACAGATACATTGGAATTAATGTGATTTGTTATTTTGACTCAAATAGAAGAAAAAGAATTGTAATCCCAGGGTACTTAGGATTCTCTGCAGACAGGTCATGATGATGCAGGGTAGTATATCTGTACGTTTTTACCAGAAGTAGTATGTTCTCATTTCATCTCCCTTAGTGACGTTATACTGGCTATTGGCCCACAGGAAAGAGAGACTTCAGAGATGTTAACCAGATACCCACAGTGACAATAAATTCCGCATGCAGAAGTGTGACATTCAGTACATCCCAAACAAAAAACCCTGAAACTGCCTCAAGGGTCAGTAACAGATTTGAGAGGTTTATGACACAAGTGTACAGAATTGAAGTTAGAAGTGGGATATAAGAGTGAAATTCAGCTTTGAACTATAGTAGCGGCTGTGGTGTGGCTTGGTATCAGGGGTGTGCCGCGTGCTCGCCCAGGACAGTGAAGTTGTTATTTCCCCGGGTGATAGAGGAAATTCCCATCCAGTCTCTGTGGAGCTGACACAGTGGATTGAGAGGAGGCAATGGACCAACTTGAAACAAGGTGACTCATTCAACTACCTGGCCCCACCACAGCAAAGTATTTGATGTGGTGAAGGAGGGCTCCAGGTGGGAATTCTGGACTGTTCTGCTGATTCTCCTGGCAGCTCCTGCTGTGCCTGGACCAGCGGACAGGCTCTCCCTATGTGCTGGGTGGGGAACCAGGTGGTTCCTCCTGCAGAATCAACCGAATTATACATAGATGAGACATCTGTAAGTAGCCAGTAGCAGTAGTTCCTGCAGATGCAGAAATGGCTGTGTAGAACAGTCTCTTTGCGTAGTTAAGATAGGATATGGTTTGTGTGTTGTTTAAGATGACCAATAGTGATGGATGATGCCTGTTCTGGAGTGGTTGCACAGGACCAGCAGCCAGCTGGATTATAAGAGGTGAAGAGAACAGCAGTTTGGGGAATCGAACCCAATTCAGCTGAAGGTGCTGCTACAAGGAGGCTTGAAATGGAGATGACTCCTGCCCTCTGGGCAGTGACTGACCCTCCTGTTCAAGAGATCTGATTCCCCAAGTGAGCATTTAGCCTGTGCAGTGTTGGGGTTTTTGTTTTGTTTTGTTTTGTTTTAAAAACAAATGCCGTGTCCATGACTGACTGTGCAACTTTTTGAAACATGAGAATGAAAGAGAAATCAGGAGACTGTACTTCATTTTTTAAATTCTTTTGCAGAAAGCAAAGGCAAAATGTGTGATTTTTATGGAACAAATGAAAAAACGGTGATCTCTAGCATTACAGTGAATATCAAATGAATCTATAATAACAGAACATTAGGAAACAATTAGAAAAACTGCCTAGACATTATTAATTCATGTGCTATTCATTGTACCAACATTGATCATGTAAAGTAAGTGTGGTGTTAGTTACGTTTTAATCATTCAGTGTTGGAGAAGGACTAATTATTTTCAAATAGAGATGGAAAGGATCCAGTTTTATAAAAAAATCATGGAATGTCCAATTTAATCCACAGTATTTTCATAGGGAAGTGTGTGACTGCCGATATTGGTAGGACAGTGGAGAAAATCACAGCAATTGTCCATGTTTAAACTCTTACAGAGAAAGCAGACAGATTGTTGCCCTCACAAGAGCTTGTGTCAACTACGGGGTGGGTGTGCTGTGCGGCATGGCCTCGTTCCTCACCCATCCAGGTTAGGGCCTGGCCAGACTGAGCGTTAGGTCTCTTCCAGCCAGGCTACTTGGGTCTCTTCTGTACATCAACAAGAATACTGGGAAATGAGAGCAGCAGGTAGTCTTCCCAATGGACTTGGAATCAGTGAGGGACATGCCTGCTGTGGATACAAATGGAGAATAAAGGGAGGAGGACTGGCTGCGTCCATCTCCCTGCCACTCTTATCCTCCACTGCGGAAAGTTTGTAGGGGCTTCCAGTCACCTCTGAAGAAAGAAGCTGCACACTTCTGCTTGGAAAGTCATCTCTGATCTTGCACGGGCATATGCCTGAGAGGAAACCTGAAAGTTCGGTGACTTCTTCATAGGAAAGGTTCTCTTGTTTGGGCTGAGGCTGTATGCAGATGTTCAGATCAGGAGCTCAGGGGGTGTAGAGCCTGGTGGAGCAGTCGTGAATTAGAGAAGCAGATATTGATGTACTTCACAGTCAAGCTGCCCAACTCCAAGCTCGTTTGGATCTTTTGTAAGCGATAGCTGCTTGCTCTTTGTTCTCCCTTCTTCCCTTCTCCAGGCAAAGAACTTCATAAATGCCTCCAAATGGAGAAATGGATCTCTAGGGGCTTCTCTGCTACCCAGGTGCAGTTCTGTGAGCTTTTCTTCTTGAACGGGGACCCTCACAGGTGGTGACTTGGCAGATGTGCTTTGAAAACAGCGTGTGTCTCTCTCTCCTAGTTCTGTGTTTTGCTGTAATTTGTGGTTTAGAAGACCTCAGATCAGTCGTAATGATACAGTCAAAATATAGAAAGGCAGCTGAAAGATGAGAATTGGTAAGCTACATCTGGGATGATTTAATTGGTAATTTCACTTTAAATGAGTAGCGTTTGGGAAAAGCTTAAGAACATAGGTCCAGATGAGTGTAAACAAAGTCCACTGCAGCTTTTTGGCTTTGTGCTTCTCTGGTTACCTTGTTGCACGTTAGAGGAGGGTAAAGATCAACTTGTAAACTATAGTAACATACACTTACTCAGAAATCGATCAGGTTTACTTTGGTATATTGCCTTTTCTGGAACTTCTGAGTTTGGTTTATTTATGTTATTCCAGGACAAGAGTAACCCCTGGGTTTCTGTGGGTGGATTGGTTGGTTTAAATTCACAGAAGCAGTGACACGTTCTTGCTTCAGTAGTGGACTCTAAATGGATGCTTTTTATTCTATTATCTTCCTTAGTTTTATATAGTATTGATGAAATTGAAAATCAGTGACCTGACAAAAACAAAATAATACGGCATGAAAATTGCTACCATGATTTCATACTGTGTTAATGCAAGGATGTCACTCCCGCTTCAGAATAATAATAGTGTTTTGCTTCTGAACTTATGGCATCTCTCTCTCTCCCTCTTCCCCCCCCCCCCTTTTATTTTTTAAAGGAGAGCTGATGCCACAGTGAAATTCTCTTTAATCACATCTCTCAGCAGTTTGTTAGAGAACAGCCACTATTAACAGTTAATTTTTTGAAGTAGCCAGTGGAATCTCTGTATTCCATAAGCGTATGAAGAAATTTAGGGTGCCTAGCGTACGTAGTGAACTGCTGTAGTTCACCCAGAAAGAATCAGGTGTAACAGTCACCATAACATGGTTAAACACAGAATCTGGGAATTTTTTTAATCATGCTTCCTCAAAGGAGAACCACGGCTCAGGCTGCCTGGCAGCACCCTCTGAATTCCCATGGGGCACTGGCGGTCCTGGAATACGCAGAAGTGATATTCTCTCTCCATTCTCAAATATGCTGCTGTGCCCAGTGACGAGCCCAGAAGCTTAAACCAATTCCTGTTATCTTACAGGTGCCAGGAAAGATTTGAGGAAAGAAGCTAAATTCTGATTAAGGTGCTCCCTGAACTTGCAATGGTGTCGTCAAGTTTTACATTCAGGCAGCTTAACTGATTAGGGACCTCCTTATTGAACCTTCCTAGCTTGCTAATGATGGTAGAACCTACCAAATTTGCTGCAAAAATTTTAAATTTTATATCAAAGGTAAGAAGGTAGTTGGCAAATTTTGCCATATAGGAAGAACGTCTTCCAGATCCTAGATACTTGTTGAGACTCTGCCACCATAAAGACTTACCTGTTCAGATAGGGAGGGAGCAAATCAAAGTTCCCTGTTAAAGGCCAGCATTAGCAACAGCTCCACTTTATTTTGGCTGTCTCCATACTCCTTCATGGCTTGCAGGAGAGGGTGAGCCTGGCTGTTACGTGTGTACAGAATGAAATAGCCATCTCTACCATCCCTCATGGAGGAGATGGGAAAGAAACAGAACATTACGCTCTCTCCTCATACTCTACCTAACTGACTTGTCTCAAGAATACTCTATAGAGGTCAATTTTTAAAAAAGCAATATGTAGTTTCTTGCATTTAAGGCAGTGAGCTGAAGGGCTGCTGATATAAAAGTCTCTCTGTGTATATACTTGATTTGCAGTTAAAGCATTCACCCACACTACCTGACATCTGAACTGATTCAAAATCTCTTCTCACGTACAAGGAGTTTCCTTAACCTCATATGTCTCGGTTATTTTAGGCAGAAAATAATTTATGATTCAATGGGCCAGAGAGAAAATATGTGTGAGCATGAGGTTTAATGGTTTGTATTCACCTGAGGGCTCCAGTTCCCATGCTAAGGACAGCTTCAGCTCTACATCAGCTTTTGGCACAGGGATTTGAAGTTCCCTTTCCATTTAAGGTGGCTAATACGCTGCAGAATTCTCCAGTTTAGCATTGTCCTCTATAATTTCATAACCTCCATGGGGACAATGGGCAATGCCCTCATGGGTATGGTAACCTACCTCTTAATAGACAGGTAGGAATGCAGGGCTGAATTCTCCTAGTGTAGGAAATAACTCAAGCAGCCTGGAAGAGTGCTCTGACTCTTTGTTAATTGTTTCATGGGGGCAAATAAGACGTACCTTATCCTGTGGCTGTAATTCAAAAAATAAGGACAACCTCTCTTTTGTTTTGAAAGAGGTAACATTGGTCACCTCTTGGTTAAGACAGAGGTTTTTTGTGAACTCACATTTCTGTCCTGGATGTTTCTTATTAGTAAACTATTAGTAACTTATTAGTGAACAATTTTCTGCTGAACAGGCCAGATCTGCTCACCAGCTTGGTTGTCATTCTGTCATGTCATCTTCTTAGAGAGAATGATTTTGAAAATTTTCAATCTTTTATCTGATAGTACTATGAGAAATATAAAGCAGAAGATTAAAGGAAAAAAGTCTCCTTCCAAAAGAAGATTTCTATTTGCTGAATTAATTTTATTTTGTAATCAAGTGTTTGAAATCCATCGCTAGCTCCTGCCTGCCTTTTAGGGTGCGGGAAGCCGTCTGTGCTTTGTGTTGCTAATAATGCGCTGTCTGCTTCGGTTTTAGGTTTGTTTCTTAAACCGCTCTTGCCTGTTGCCACTTTTTTTCTGGTTGTTTGCAGTTTTAGCATCTTTTGTTTGTTCTCATCTCCTGCTGCTTTTACTTCATTGCAGCTGTCTACGGGTTTTTGCTATGAACTGCCCATCTGATGGGTTTCCTGCTGATTTTACTCGATTGCTAGAGCTCTAGCATTAGCCGCGCTGAGCGCTGGAGCGCTGGCCGTGGGCTCTGCACTGTCTGGTGGGAGGCCAGGTGCTCCAGCCTGATCTAGTCCATTAGCCCGCAGTGTTGAAGAGATCCTCCGAGACCGGCTGGTACCAGCCGGATTTCGGACGAAAGGAATTTTTTCGTCCGTTCTTTCATTTTTACATATGTATGCCAGAGTATTCTCTAAGTGTGGTTATTTAGTTATTTAGATTTTACTGTTACAGCAACATAGGAGATTGCTGTAACATAATGAAGATGTCCTAACCTAAGTATAGGAATGTCATGCAAGGACCTTGGTTGCTTTGGTTTTTTTCCTAAATGTGATTTTTTTTTTTTTTTGTAAACAACAATATTTTTCACTATAGATAGAATAAGTTTTCTATGAATATGCTCAGTTTGTAATTACTCGTTATGAAAAACAGATTTTTATTACTGATAGAAGCATGAGGTAAAAAAGAACTATAGAATTTATCATTCTTTATTCTAGAATTTAAATTTACCATAAAATTAAACCCTGCAATTGAATTATATAAATTGATTTATATCCTTTGTGGAGGCATCCATTCAGTCTTGCATCTGCTTGAATTTTTTCAAAATATTTTTTAGTATAAGGATATGTACAGGGTGGGCCTTAACACAGGGATGGAAATAAAAGTCAAAAGATGCGTTTTATATGATTTGGTTGCTAATATATTAAATCAATATAGTTGTTGTGTTTACAGATATGTAGGGAGCAAGAACTGCCCGCATACTGTATGAAGACAAAGTAATAGTATCCAACTAAACAGTGTAAACAGAGTATGAAGAAGGGGACAGAACAAAAAAGAATGATAAATACAGTGATTGCAGGTATTATAGCAGTACACTTGGACTTTGTTTTCTGTAGTTTATTTTTTTCTTCTTTTTATCAAGGGAGAGGTCTTTTTCAGGGCTTGCAGAGTTTTGAGTTTTTAAAATATTTTCATGGGACTTCTAGGGGAGGATTTTTTAGTCTTCATGAGGCAAGAAGAGGGACCATAGAGGGAAAGGGCACGGTGAGTAGAGGAAGAGGGAGAACTGGAAGATGGTGCAGGAGGAACGTGATGGGTAGGAGTGAGAGTGGGGGTGCTGGGGTTGGGTGGGTTGCCAAATGGAGAAATGGCCCGAGGGAAAACCTTAGAAAGCAGGGTGGTCACAGCACCAGGGGTAGGTTTCAGTTTATGTTTCCTCCTCCTGGGGAGAGTTTCTTTATTTGTGGAGACTAGAGTCTCCCAAGTATTTTTATTATCTAAACACGCAGGACAAATGGCTTTGGGGCAGTGGGAGGGAAATATCCCGCAGGTCCTGTTGTTTGCAAGAAAGTGCAGGGTCAGGGAGATAAAGGATAGTATAGATTGTTCCTGTTTTCTTCCTTTTCTACCAGGGAACTCTTACAACTCCCTCTGTATCTATGCAGTGGATCTAAAATAGAAAGTCATGTTCATACCTCCCCAGTTTCTGAGAAATCAAACCTATACCTAGATGCAGATTTCAGACTCTGTGGTTGGATCATGTTTGGCTTTCTTGCTGAGGATTCCTGATAGTTTTCTTCCTGATAATTTACAGTTCTTCCACTTTAGGGATGCAGAAAGAAAAACTTTTCTAATGCCAGATTAACTGCTAATAAAATTCACATTTAAAAATAGATGAGGAATGGTGAAGTAGTCAGCCAGTTCCAAAGAGAAGAATTGGTGATGTTTTAATTTATTCTGTTTATTTCTGTATAATTTGTCTTTCCATTCAAATGGAAGAATAGGTTGTATCCAAACACATTGTGAATGGAATGGGTAAATTTCACATTTGGGAGAACAAATTCAGATAAAACCAAGATACATATTTTTAAATGAGCTTAATGCATTATTGAAACAATATGTCTTGAAATGTGGTGGTTACTTGTCACTGGAACCCTAAATTGCACCTGGATATCCTCCTAAAAGAAACAACAATGGAACCAGAATATTCTGGTTTGATGCAGAAATTCTCAGCATTTAGGGGAATTTTACAGACTTGAGGTCAGGCTAGATGAACGTATTTGTACTTTCTGTCTTTTTAATTGTTGAAGGCACGCTGTGCAACAGTTTTCCAAGTCAGTTGTAACAATTAAAATTAGGCCACTGGGTCCCTAAATCAAGTGCTCCAGGCCAGAGTGGAGGCAGAGCCTGCCCTCACGCTCCTCCCGAGGCTGCCTCAGCTGCGGGAAGGTGAAAAGCTCGGAGCGCTTCCCCTCTGGCGCAGGCACTGCTGTCTGTGGCACCATGCATCAGCTGCAAGGTAAACTGTCTGAATAGCCAAGGGTGGATTTTTAATTTGTATACGCTGTGTTGCTTTAGGGGCAGTATCAAGTGGCACTTTCCAAGAATGCGCTTCGATAGTTTTCCAAAAAAATTCCAGAGATCTGGACCAATCTGCCATAGTATATGCCATCTCCTCATGGTATCCCTATGGCTAGGGGCTTCTTTGCGTTACTAGTGCTACTTCTCTTGCTTCCTTTTATTAAACATGATGTGTTCAGAGAAGCTTAATCCAGAAACCATCCTCGTGCTCCCCAGAAACAGGAATTCCAATTTTGGCCAGTTACTGATATGGGATTTAAATAGCAAGCAGAAAATTCTTCCTAATTATGATCAGGAAGTACCTAGCAGTAATTCTTTGTAGGTGCAGCCTGGGCACAGTAAATGGCAAAGTAGTAAATCTGCTCCAGGTATTTATGTTTTGCTTTAGGTTGCAGAAAATTGCCACAATTCTACTCCTTTATTAGATAGCTTGCTCTTGTTAATTGTTGTACAATTACTGAATTAAGAAGTTAGGTGAAATTATAAAAAGCAATATGTAATAGGTATCAGTATGAGTTAGTATAGTGCAAAGTGCTTATCTCAGCAGGTGTTTGTTAACGGATACATCTGCTTTGTTGCTGTCGGAGTACATATGTAGTGATACAATGCTTTGTGAAACACAAATTAATGCTTTTATGAAAATAAAAATACAAGATATTTTACTCTGATTTATTTCATTTTAGGAATTAGAGAAATTAAGCTTCCTTCTCTTTTAATTAAATCTTGCAGAGAAACTGTAATCTCTTAATCTCTATAAAGCTTCTCTCTTTTAGTTTACCCATTGGCATTTGCTGACATGGAACCTGCAGAGCCTGCAGTAGGAACTGTACTCTGCAGCTCAGAGGGGTGCGCTCAAAAAGCAAAGGCCAAATTCTGCCTACATATGTGCAGCTTACTTTGACTTCAGGGCAGGCGGTCTGCACTTCGGCTACACAATAAATTGATATGTCAGTTCAGTGACCAACTTGAAAATAAATAAATACAAAAAAATGGTTCCAGTTGACAAGAAACAGATCTCTCTTCGCTCCTCCCCCCCTTTTTCAAGCTAATCAAAGCGGCATGCTTTGTTTGACTAAAAATGAATTTGCAGACATTTTAGATAAAAGCAAAAGCTAGATTTACAGGAGGATATAGCTGCTGCAGTTTTCTTATGTGTGCTGGATCAGAAACAGTTCAAATTTCTACTGATTTTACGGAAATGTACTTTCCCCCCCTCCCTAACTTGGAAGAAAATGTCCGAACTACGGAGCTATATGCTATTACAGAATGTCATGCTTTTCCGTTGTAACAGCTCCACTATGTATAAAACGCTTAAGCATCTATTTTGGTCAGTAATACAAAAAGGTGGCTCTATAGCCTGCTGCTTAGAACGCTCTCTGGGGATGCCCAGGTTCCTGTATTAATGAATATTTAAGCGCTTAATAGAAAAAATGAGAGACTGAGGGGGCCCCAGCCCACAATACTTTATTACTTTGTCTGTAAGGTATTTTCTTAAACGCTTGTTTTGTTTCAGAGAGAGATTAGGTTTGAATCTGAGCCTCTGACAGCCCATTCTAATTGCTGGGCTGCAAGGTGAGAAAGCTCCTTTATAATGCAAAATATTGTGAAACTAAAAATCGTAAACGTATTGTGGAAAATTAAGAAGTTGCCACTTTGAAATTAGTAAATAGCTCCCTACAACTAATTGAAAGGAGGTTGTAGTGAGGTGGGTGTCGGTCTCTTTTCCCATGTAACAAGTGATAGGAACAGAGGAAATGGCTTCAAGTTGTTCCAGGGGAGGTTTAGATTGGATATTAGGAAAAATTTCTTCACTGAAAGGATTGTCAAGCTTTGGAACCAGCTGCCCAGGGAAGGGGTTGAGTCATCATCCCTGGAGGTATTTACAAGATGTGTAGATGTGGCGCTTAGGGACAGGGTTCAGTGGTGGACTTGGCAGTGCTAGGTTAACGGTTGGACTTGATGATCTTGAAGGTCTTTTCCAACCTAAATGATTCTATGATTCTATGAAGTAATCATTGGCATGATTGGGGCTTTTGTTTCTTTTTTATTATTTGGTGGAAGTTACTCAGTGTCATTGCTCCACAACTATTTTCGGAAGAAGTAGTATTTACTTTTAAAATAATTAATCCAAACCTAGAAGATAGGTTTTACCTTTTATTCCAAAATCTAGTGTGCGAAGACATAAGTGTGTAGTCAAGCAGGAAAGTTCTTACCAGGCTGAAGTGAGAGCATCACTTCACGTGGGTGAAGATGTAGGCATCCTTCCTGTCATATTTCACTTTATTTCTGTATGCCCTAAGGTGGGGAGTATGATGTAGTTAGGATCCTTGCAGAACAGACATCAAAACCTGGCAAAAAAGTAAAGGGTCATAGCCAGAACCAGTGGATGCTTGGCATTTCTTTCTGTAATTCTGATAGAAATCTGCTCAAGCATTAAGGCAACCCAGAGGAAATGATCGGAGCTCAGGAAAATATCACATCATATGATTCAGCCACCCCTGTTATAAATGAAACGTGTTTACTTTTGCTGTCATACGAGTCTCATCATACATTATCAATTATTCTGTATCTCAATCTCAGATGCTTACTGCTATGTGCAGCACGTAGTGTGGTACTATAAACCTGTTGCATTTTAAAAGAGAAATACTATAGGTCTCCAATAATTAGGTGATGTATGTGAATAGCATTGCTGTTTGGCCAAAAACGTAAAACATTTTGTGGACTTGCCTTGATTTTCCTTTTCTTTGAGTTTAGAAAGGAAAATGAATGTAGCTTCCAGTCTAAGAGTTTAATATATTTGAAATGTATGGTGAAACTTTTTTTTGGTCCTGAAAATGACATTATTCTGCATTCTGTAAGTTTAGCATGCTGAAATTTTAATTTTTGCAGAATTCTGTACTGCATTTATGTATCCAGAAGCTATTTCCCCTTTTAAATGCAGTAAGTGGACACACTGTATCTTTTAAAGTAATACTCCTGTAAAAATTTATGAGAATTTGCTCCTGAAAATATTCTTGAAACTATACTTGCTAACTAAAGACAATGATATAATTGGTCGTACAGAGGCGTTAATCTTTTATCCATTCCTTTGCTGAGATAAGTCAGTGCAAAATGTTACCTAGTAAGTGGTCTGATGCAACGTGTTGAAGTCAATGGACAAACTATCATGATTTCAGTGAGGTAGGTATTTACCATGCCAGATATTAGGAGTGCCTGAAAAATTGCGAGAGGGATTCTCAAAAGGAGAGGCCATCAGTTTATCGGTGGCAGAAGGAACTCAAAAGAAAACCATTCCATTTGGTTCCTCCAAAGCAGCCACTGGAAAATTTTTATCACCTTGCTATATTATTTTCAGTTTGAATGCAGTATTCAATATAGGATATGTTTAAAAACATGAGTGCAGAGAAGTGCTTAAACTCAGTACTCAAAAAGTAGTGATTTTAAAACTAAATTCTTAAATTCCTGCAAATAAAATCAATTTTACTTTTTAAAATAGCTTCTGAACTGTGCTGTTTAACATTGACGTTTCACTCAGTTTGGACAGTTTTCCTTTGTGTGACAGTTAATTTGAATCTTGTGCTACTGTTCTAGCACAATTTTCGCAGCCTTTTCAGGTGGGTGGCCTCTCACCTGAAGCCACAAGCCACCTGCTTACACTTGCAGAAGAAATCTAATGATAACACCCTGAGTAATTTATCTGGTTGCATTTTTTCGGAAATTGCATAACCAATATTTGGCCTTGAAAGGCAGTGGTGTAGAGAAAAGCATCATTGTGAAAGTTCAGCTCCTCACTACAGAGGTAGTGCTTCTTTGTGGGAGCCTTTGGTGCCAGGCGTTAGTTTTTTGCATGGTGCCCTGGAATGGTTCTATCCGCTTGCACTGGGTGAAAAATTGCTCAAAACATTTTGAAGATTTTAAGGCCTTCCTCTCTGAGTTGGTTTGGCCGTGTTGGTCCCAACTCCTTTTCCTCCCTTACAGAAGAATCAGAGGGAGAAGGAGCTTTGGAATTCATTTGAGAACAGCAGTTCAAGTAGCTCTTGACTGTACCCCAATAATGTGTGTTTAGGAACATGGGTTAAATTTTTGTCATTCTCTGAGCAGGAACATAGAAGAAGGCTGGTTGACTTTTTGTAAATATAATAATTTTTAAAGCGTACCATCTGTCTCAGAGTTGCACAAAATCTCAGTGATTCCCCACTATGAATAGGGTTATCTAAAAATTACCTTAAATGTACAAATATATGTTGTTACTTCCAATTTTGTCTCCAATTTTTTGAGAAATGTACTTTATTCTGTTAACTATATTTCCTCCCATAATTGGTGGGCCTTATTTTTTTGGTCTTTGTGTATGTACCTATTGCAAATGCTCAGTGGACTAATTAAGATTTCTGAACGTTTAACCTCATCTTATAAAGTAGATCCTGAGACTTGCCATGGTGTTAGCTCAATAGGGTACAGGGAGAGGTTCCAGAAAAGATTGTGTAATATTGCCAAGCAGGGCTTTGCTGTTGAGATTACTTGTCCTATAGATCTTAGCTCAATGTTAATGGGACAGGGGAGATTTAATCCCCTGGGAAAGTGTTTTTGCCACACAGCATTAAATGGAATTTTATCACCTGAATCTAAAAAGAATTGTGCTGATCATAATTTATTTAATTGTTCTTTAAATTGTGAAAGAAAACTATATTTTCAATTAATTGCCAAACCAAATCAAATTATTTACTTTGCTTAAAACTGGGCATATTGTAATGGTTCTGCATCAGCAGAGAACATTTCCCTGTTTTTATTTAAAGGAAACATGTTTCTGAAATATTATGCTAACCAGAATTACAGAAGTATTAGGGGAACCCTCCCACCCCGGTACTTTCAAATGAGATAGTAAGACAGTTGTAGCAGCTAAGTTCAGCCAGATCTTACTCCCCTTGATGTCAAGCTGTGATGTCATCAAGCAGTGCTAGCTTCTGATGCTGCATCTTTTATTTTATAAAAGTGAAAAAAATTAAAAATGCCACTGACCTTGCCTCACAGAACTATTGCTACTTCTCGTTCAGATTTTGCACCGTAGCTCTTGAATACATATTATTTTCTTAGAGCTTCTAATTCCCTTCTATTTATGTTTTTATTACTTCATCTCTTTGGGGACTGTCTCTTCACTGCATTAAATCGTCAGTGATTTCTAGTTGTTTTTAAATATTCCCGCGTTTGTGAACACGAGCATGGTGCCCTACTGTGCAAGGGTTCCCTTCCCCCTTGCGTCCTCAGGTGAAGGACAAGAAATTCGGGTTCCCTCGGACAAGGGGTGCAGCAGAGGAGGAGGGCTGAGAGCTGGATGACAGGGGTACCAGCTCTGGCTGGGCTTTTGCCAAAGTTGCCCGGTGGCTTGGCCCAGACCTGGCTCACAGCAGAGCTCAAGCTTGCCCACGCTGGCTGGCACTGGGGAGCGAGAGACAGAGACCTTTACCTGGTTGCAGTACCCAAAAACGAGAGGGGAGCATAGTGTAGATTTGGGGGTTCGCCAGTTTTCCAGATAGTGGATGATGTCATCAGCCTGTGTTTGGGCCAAATACGCAGGGTAGACATATCCCAGAGCAAAGATTTGTGCCAAAATTACGCCCTTGCCTATAGCATTGACCAGACTTAAAAAATAAATATATAAATCAAAATTAAAAATGGGAAGAAAGAAATCCTCTCTTATTGTATAATAATGAAGAGCTGTATCAAAATCCATAAATTAGGCACAACTTTAAAATCACATATAATTTCAATTACAGCCATCTGTTTCTCCTTAGGAAGAAAGAAGTGAGGTCAACAACTAAACATTTTACAACCAGAAAGATTCTGGGATGCTTTTTAAGCTATATACATATGTGATTTGTAAGAAACCTATTTATATGTAAAATTTCTCGTTCGAACATTCATTCCTTTTATCATGCAAACACCAAGTTTTTTGGAAGCTACAGGCTTCCAAGCGAAGTGAATACACATATTTCAGGCTAATGCTATTGCTCTAATTTTTGTCATTTTAACCCTCTGATATTTCTGTCATCATGAAGGAAAATATCTGCATACCTTTAACTTTCAAACTTGTAGATAGCAGGGAACAGATGCAGCATAGATTTTCCTCCAGACAAGTATGTAAGAGGTTTCTAAGCCCTTTGACAAAAATAAAAATTAAAACCTTAACAGAGGTTTTTGAGAGAAGATGGGCAAGAGAGGAATGTTATATGCTGGGACTGAAGGTAGAAAATGATTTAAATCTTTGAATCGTATGTAATCATTTATTTGAGTGGCACTTACCTTTCCTTCTCTCACACCGTGCTGTTCACAGCATTGTACAGAGAACAGTGCATTCAGCTGTCAATGTCTTGCTGTGACCCTGATGTGGGTTATGTCCAAGATGTGGCATATGTCGTTTTACAAGTGATTTTAATGAAGTTGACGACTTTACTGATAAGGTTTTTAGTCATACAAAGTAAGGTGGAAATGCATTTTACTTTCATCCTTAATGTATGATATAATGTATGCACCCTCCTTGAGCCTGCAGACTTTTTGAATTCCTCAAATAGGAAAGGGTGAGCAAAGACTTAAGTAAGCTTGTCCAACAATAAATCCAACAAGAAAAAGAAAGCAGAATCACTTTGAATCCTTAATCATAAAGCCTTCATGCACAAAATATAAAGCCAAATACTGACCTAAATGGTTAATAACAGGAAAAGTCTGTTAATACCTGTTGTATAAACCCCTAATCTTTACAGTTGTTAACAGGAACTGGAGTGCATGCATAAAAGATCGCTCTTCACAGCAATGCTGTTATCCACATCAATCAAGATAATCCCACAGTAAAACCTTGCTAAAGAGGAAATGTGGCATGTTTGGATAATGTCAATGATTAGAAAACATGTCCCAGAAAATGCCATGCAAAGCAAGTTTAAATATTAATGCACACTTTCCTAGCCCTTTTCAGCTGAGAGTCTCAAATTATTTATGTGGACCTCAAGGGCTGAACTCTGATTTCAGTTCCAGATGTGAAACAAACAGAAGTTCATGTGTATTTGAAAGCAAAGTGTAATTCTGAGCCGTAAAACTTCACAGCTGCTTTTTCAGAAAATATGAATACTTGGTCTACACGAGGGTAAATTGAGTCACAGAACAGGAAAATGATTTGTTGAACGTGAACATAGTGAACCAGAGCACGTAACAAACCTCACTATCTCTTACTACCACTTCCTTCTTCATGGCTCAAGGAACCACTGCTGGTTCAAATTCACTCTGTCTTAGGCTGACAATGTATTTGATCATAACTCATCAGAGAGGACAATTTTATGCTTTAGACCATGCTATAAATTAAGTCCCTGGAAGATTTTCACTGGGTGTACAGTATGTTCTGGAGAAATCATTGAAAAAGACAGAATTACACACTAAACCTCTGTGAACAATTGTGCCCTTATTTTCTACTCTAGATTAATGGTAATTGAATATGATTTGCACTTGCAGGTTGGCACTCTTTGACTGCTAATCACTTGGGAAAATACAACACATTGCTTTCAAGTACTGTTCTCTATTGTTTTTCAGGACAATCAAAGAATTAGCTCTCCTCTTGTACTTATGAGGAAGGTGGTATTAAAAAAAATATGTAAGTGGAACAGAATTATTTCAGCTAATTGTAGATGGCTACAGTTTAAAAGTCTGGATCTCAGCTGGTTCTTGTGATTTCACTAGACTGAAGTATATTGACCTATGAAATGCCTTTTTGTCTCCACCGACTGTAGCGGGGATCTAGCAGTGCAGACTCAAATGATGCCTGTGTTGTAGCTATCCAAAGTTAGTGAGATGAATCTCACCTGAAGTTAAATTGAACAAGTCATCTTTCTGCAGAGCTTAGCAGAATTGGTGCTTTTTGAACTAGCTGGAGCAGTGCAGCAGTCAAACCCTACAAAAAACAACGGGCATGGAAGAAACACAAAGGAAAGTGTGAACATGTAGTACGAGTAAAGTTCACACTAATACATAAAAATTGCATAAAAGCCTGTGTTTCAATAAGAAGGTGATAAAGTTTCCTAAATAGAACCTGGCAAAGGTATAATTATGTTTGATCAGAAGAATCACAATGTCATATGAGAGTTCATTATTCAGTAAGCTGTCAGTTCAATTCAACTGCATGAGACACTGTGTGACTTTAAGGAAACAACTGAAAACCTGGATAATCAGTTAGTGTAGTCTTAACAACTAAGCAAGGAAGAGTGAGGAAGTACGCCATGCTAAAACACGTCTTTAATGAAGGGTTGAAAGACAACACGGAGGAAAGTGGTGGGGGAGTGTTAGGTTTTAATTTTCAAAGTAGAAGAAATAGCTTATCTCTGATGACCTCTTTCCTGGAACAAAAGACCCAAATTAAGAAATTATTTTATAGTCATTTAAAATAAAAAAATAAGATATGGTTTGTTACAGGAATAAGCATCCTCCCAGCAGAGCTTCTAAATTATGATTAAATAGTTTAATTGTTTTAATTAAAAACCCCAACAACTGCGACTTAAAATTTGTATGGACCCTGAAGCACAAAACAGAGGAAAATACGATTCTGGCAGTGGACTGAAATGTAGGAATACTGCTGTCACTTTGCGGTTCACTCTCTTTATGCTAAACATTTATGAATAGCACGTGCTTGGCCTAAGTGGCCAAGGAGTCCCCATACCTTCACAAACATCCAAAAATCTGGGGGTTGGTTTGTGTGGGGATATGCTGATCATATATAACCACTTCTAATAAGCGGGAGTGGGCGTGAAAGGTAGATCGTGTCTTGTGCTCTACTTTAGATAACCTCGTTGATTTGGACTTTTTCTATGCTAGCGCACCAAGCAGAGCCAGGGCATGTTCACCGGCCCCGGGGCCACCAGGCAGCATCTGGCCGTAGTGTTAAACACTCTCAGCGTCCAAAGGTGGAGGGCTGCCTCCAAACTGCCCGTGGGGAGCGGTCGTAACCTAACACACCGCATCGCAGATGGTACTGTCCAGAGAGTGCCAGCTTGCCTGCGCCAAAGGTGTGGCAAGGGCGATTTTAATGGTTTAATAAACTGCAGAGAGAGAAAGTCTTATGAGCGGGAATGTTCTTTGGCACCTCAGCTTACTGGAATAGCTATAGCACTGGCGAGCTAGGATTTCTGACAGTGTCCCTCGTTGAAAGATCCTTTAGGAAACAAGCTATTATGAAATGAGAGGAAATATTTTTACTCGTGTCGCTATTTCTTAATCATAGTAATTATCAGTTGTGGTGATCGGTGACTGGATTAAAGGTGTGGTAGAGGTTTATGAATAAAGGGAGTTTTTACTATAGATGGATGTTACCAAATAGATGAGGATGCGCCTGTTCTGAGAAACAGAGGACACGAAGTATACAAGAAATAGAGGGATCACAGAGAGATCAATAAAAACATGTCGTTACAAAGGTGTCCGTGAACAACAATTTACTTAGGAAAGAAGAAAACCCCCACGTCTGTTTTCAAGGAGCAGATCTAAAACGAGCAAAAGGAAATATTTTGTCATAAAATTTGTAATTAAATTGTGGAACTTGGTGCCAGATGAATGGATACTTCATGGCGGATAGGCAGTTCAGGAAATCCTTAACCTTCGGACTGCCAGACTAACCTTCTCCCATGTCCCCTAAGCATCAGCTACTGGCTGCAGTTGGAGGCAGGATTTAGCCATTTCAGTCTAACCCTGCATGGCAGTTTCTATCTTTCCGTACCCCGGATCATGTGTGTGGAGAGCGTAAAGGGAATGGGCAACGTTTGTGACAGCATTTTATTCTTTTCCTTTATCACCCACTTGTCAGCAGCCCTGAGATGGTTTTAGTACTCAACAGAGCAAAGGAAGCGTTGCAAGAGGCATTGGAGGGAAAGTTATGACTGAAGCATTTGTTTGCCTCATTATGCTAATTCCTCCATTATCTCTGGAGTAGTGCGTCCTCTTGCTCTAGGTGAATTTAGATAAGGCATACACTCAGCCCTTAATTCCATTGTTCTTGGGTCCTCAGTCTGTAAAACTGGGATGCTGTCACGAGAGGTAACGATGGCAAATACACCATCTGTGAGATTCTCAGCTTGTATTACAATAAAGGCCATCAAATGAGGTAGAAGAATTCTCCATAACGTGGGTTTCTAGATACTGTGCCATAATATGTAATCAGGGAATAAATCATGCAGCCCAACATTTGCACACTCAGGCACCAAAAGCAAAGAACTTCAGCTTCATACCTTGGAACCCAAGTAAGTGCAGCTGGACCAATGCCGCTGACACAGCGAGCCTTTGTAACTCATACATTACTGCAAACTGTGGATGTTTGTCACCTCTGCATTTTTGGCCACTGTAATTTTTATTCGGGAACACATGAAATGTCTGAAGGTGGGAACCTTATGCTTCAGTCTCCCCAGTTATAAAGTAAAAACAATTTTCATTTTCCAGAATGTTGTGATTGTTCAAGTTACTTTGAGATTTATAGATCAAAGGCATCATAAAAACACAAAATATTTCTGTGTTCAGTAGATACAGCATGAAGGATCTGTAAAATGGTACACAGATAGTTAAAAGAAAAAATGGAGTTTTGAGCAAGTGTGTATGTAATTTCTATAGACAACTGCCATTATCCTGTGAGGCAAAAGTATTGCCAAATTATTATACTAATTACAGATATTAAAACAAATATCAGTCTTCAAACCCCCTGTTGCCTTTTTTCTTCCTTTGAAGGCTTTTTATTATTTTTTATTACTGTGGACACCTACAAAAACTTTTAAATTGAATGATTTAGAACTTTGCATTTAATTTTATTATATTTCTTTTCATGTTACTGCAGTGTTGTCTTTGTTTTTTAATTGATTTTTTTGTTGTTGCCGTCAAACACTCTGAAACTTCTGAAACAAACTGCATGAAAAGAATAAATAATTACATAGTCATAAGAAAAAAAGGCAATATTTTATTAAAGAGAATCTTTCATAATATTAAATTCTGTGATTTTAGTATTTTCTGAGCAATTACAATAGCATTAGTACCAGGTTCTTATGAAAGTAACGTATCTGTATCTATAGAGCAGGCATAGAAAATGCTGCAAATACATGCCTTTGATCTAAATGACAGAAGTAAATTTGCTAAGGACACGGTAACATTAAGCATGTTTAAACTGACCCATATTGCTTGAAGTGCAGGTAGAGTATTTCTCCTTCTGATCAGGCCATTTGATTTAAAGTATAAATGAAATTAAGTTATGTGCATAATACATGTAATATAATTTGGCACATTAACTCTTACAGATGTAGGTTAATATTTTATTTGCATATATCCCCTGTTTTTTTCCTGTCCTGCAGTTAAATTTATCACAAGTCTGCAGGCATGACTTGCTGCTAGACATGGACACGAACAATTAAGTTTTCAGTCAGAACTACAGTGAGAGACTCCACTCTGGCTGCGTTAGCTAAGCCTTTTGGTAGCTGCATTGATAAGGTGGAAAGAAGTTCATGTGTGAGAAATGTGAAGTGAAGATGCAAATCTCATGCTTGGCTGGTATTTTGTTATCTAAGAATACGTTGATCCTGAGTGGCATCAGAGTAGCTTTACTTTCAGGGTAGAAGAGTGTTTCTGTTTCTTCTCTTTTAAAAGTAACCTAAATCCTTTGGTAGAATTCCTACTTTCTTACCATTACGGGGAACTAAAAAAAAAAAAAAAAATTAATGTTGTGATTAGAGTTACCATTTCATAAGGTTTTAAACAATTTTCTAGAAAGTGTTCATTAATATTCAAAGCTTTTTTTAAAAAATCATAGGTTTGTGTCTAACATTCAGTCAGACACAGTTTAGTTGCTCTTCATAGATTTGGAAGTTCAAGATGTGCTTTCTAGTTTGAAGCAGACATAAATGCCTTCAATCATTATGATAAAATACGAATATAAAAATAACATAAAACTTGCATTCATTTTCTCTCCACATATCCAAGAGCTCTAGGATTCTAAAATAAATCGCATATAAAAATAATGGAAATATGCGTTCAGGTTTTTTGGTTAATCATCAAGTTACTGTGACTGATTTTGGGCAGGGACTATGTTTATTCTTTGTTTGAATAGTAGAAGAGTTGGGCATCTAGATTTCTACAGAGCTATAATATTTTAAACTCCCTGGAGAAAGGAGGGAGATTAACTCTAAGCAGTACAGACTGTTGTGTGGAATATGACGGTTTTGAAGAAGACGCCTCCATCATCTGACCTTTTAGCTGAACTCTTCTGAACTACTTCTTACCTATTGAGATGCCCAGTATGTAGAGCTCCCAGTCTAACACCGTAAGATTCTGGAGCTTTCCATTTTCCCGTTTTGTCAGAGCGCTCACAGCACCTTATTCTAGGTTTAAGCTTAAACACGTATGTGAGGAAGTTTGTCTTTTTCAGGCTTTTTATGTAGCCTGCAGAGACTGGGATGCTCCTCCAGGGGATAATTCAGAACAGGAATGTCTTGTGACTGACTGACTAAAGAGCACAGTGAGTCCAACTTCATACTTGACTAAGTGGCTAAGTTGGCTTACGTTCAGAAAATCATTCTTCCAGCAATTCGAGTGCTAAGTAGGCTGTACGGCTGCAGGACTGTTACTTTTCTCTACCTTTTTACCACCCTTTGCTTGTGGGTGCAGGGTGTTGTATCTAGGTTCAATATTAAATTTTGTAGACCTGCCATGTTAGAAATTTGTGCAAACACTCGAGGTTAAGAGGATATAGCCTTTATCATACAATTATAAGGATGCTCATTAGCCTAATGAAGCCATGGCAGCATGTCTATGGGGATGGTGCCACAGCAGTGTCAACAAGAGTTTGTTGTGAGAATATTTTCAATTATTTTTGATTAACAATATGCAGTCCCCAAAGAAATAAAAAACTAAGATTAGAGATACAAAAGTTGCACAAAACTACATTGCTGAGAGAATACCAAAATGATACAGGAAAAGACTCTTCTGTAAGACTTGATTTGCAATTATGGATCATAAGATACTGTCTGTCCTCAGTTCTTAAATACATAATTCATAAGTAGAGCTTGAGTAAGTTTTTCAACCAATAAAAACTACACTGAAATTGGAATTTAGGGGATTATCAGCACAATGAATTTGATGAACAGTTATGGGTTTTCAGTCTTTCTCTCTTTTAATAGAAGAGGCAGGAGGAAGTTCTTATAACCTAGAAAATAATGCAGTTATGTTTCCACCTGAGAGCTTTTATGGGAAGGTGCAGTTAGATACAAAGCTTAGAGTGAGCAAAACTTAGGTGGGTTTTAATTTAATAGACACGATAATCTGAAATCTCATCATGTTTAAACTGAAATAACTTAAAGTTGCCATTCTGTTTAAGCCAAACACACTTTGTGTTCTCTGCTTATGTATATGTACACAAGAAAAGCAAGACAACAGAAACCAAGGAAGCAAAGCTCCCAAGAATGCAAGGTCTTTGAAAATTTGAGGCGAAATTTACAGTGTTTTTTCACAGTGAAGTATTTGCTTAATGTTTTTCCACAGGCTGAAAGAACTTTCATACTGGTTTTATCAGTTTTCGGTACACAGTGATATTCAGAAGACCTCAGTTCTTGCTCAAAGTTTGTTGTACATAGCATGCATGCAACAGAGAGATAAAATTCTAACAATAAATGTGCTTCGTCCTTGTTTACTTTTTTAAGCAAAACTGATATAAAGTGTATTGCTTGTTCAGAAAAGCCTCTGTTACGAGATTAATGAAAGAGATATCAGCTGCAGGGTTAACGATTTCCTTAATGATCAACAAACTGTTTACAGTGATCTGGGAAGGAGGATGTGGATAGTGAAGCAGATGAATTAAAAACTTGGGAAAAGTTTTCAAAAGTTTGTTGAAATTCATAAACTTTTTTTTCTTGGTATTTTCTGAGAAGCATTGAATGTAAAAAAATGTTTCATTTCATAAGCTAAAATAGTGTAAATATCAACTGATGAGACTGGTCAAAAATCAGATTAAAATCATGCTTTACGGTCTCAAATCAATAAGTCACTTGTCAAAAAGAATTTGAAAATGCAAATCTCATTCTAAATTTTTCTGTAAGAATCAAAAGAGAAAAGATGGGGAGAATGGCAGGCAATAGGTGGGCCTCTCTTCATATTTAAGATTGAATGGTTTGAATATTTCCTGAAAGTCTTCTGAAGTCTTCTGAAAAGCTTCAGATGTCAGAATAGAAACATCTGAAGACCTATTATCAAAATAATAGCCTGTGTAGTCTGTGAACTTGGCAAAAGAGAAATGACTCGTCTCCAGTGACATGGGGCTGATGGATTCCACTGGCAGCCAGTGACTTGTGTGACGTGACTAGATAATGAGGGCTTTTATAAACTCCTCTGCCTATTTAAGGGCCTAAAAATGAGTTTTGGATCACAGGCCAAGATTCAGGGCCAGGCATCTAGAGATGGATTCTCTGCTATTTTTAAGAACTCTTGAGACTGCAACTACAGATGGTATTTATGCACGCTCTTTGCTTAAGTGGTAAAATCTTCTGTTCTCTTTAGTGAACAAGGGGATAGTTATTCCTGTAATTTTTAATATAAGCTTAGAAAATGTTACTGACAATGATAACCTCAGTGAACCATCCTGGAGACGACAGGTATTCATTAAATAATAACTATTCTTTGTAGTGCATTAGCACAAGGAACCTTAGCAATGGACATGAAGCTGTTCTGCCAGATAGAAAAAAAAACCCCTCCCCTGGCACAAAGACCTTCCAATTTAAATTCTCAACATGACACAACAGTTGGATACAGAAGATGAGAGAGCAGGTAAAATGCTATAGGGGTTCTTTTTGGTAGTATTTCATGTTCTTTAACTAGTAACATACAGATCTTCAAGAGTATTCTGCAGATTTTAAAGTATGAGAGTGTGATTAAAAAAAAAAATCTGGTCATGGATTTCAAAGAGAAGCTCAGCCTGTTGGATTCATTGTATTGACATGAGATCAAGTAAAAAAATCAAGCTCTTATGTATTAACTGAGCAAATATTTCATTCTGACTAATCAGAGTATTATTTTACAAACATTAAAAAAGCTTGCTAGAGCCGTGTCATTCATTATTATCATTAAAAATATTGGTATTATTTCTTTGGAATAATTACAAACATAGCAATTATTCATAAGATAAATGGGTAGGATTAAAAATAAGCACATACAAAGCTATTCATCAATTAAATAAATCAGCCTGTGCTATGAAAACTCCATGAAAAGATACCTTAGAGATTTAGGTAATATCAAGGCACTAATTATTACAGGAACGTTGATTGTTTGGACATGGTGAGAAGCAAATCTTAGAAGTATAGTGTAGATAAGACTAGAGGCTTATTTTCTTTTTAAAATACAGGGAAAATAGTATGCATACCAAGACATTCAGTGATTTATTTTTTTAGAGTGATTTTAATGTATCTGTGCGAAAAGCCAGATTATCCTGTATAATAGCATACAGGCATAGGATGAAATAGTGTCTGTCTCATCTGTGTCATGTCCCCCTGACATCCCCCCCCCGCCCAAAAAAAAAAAAAAACAACCAAAACAAAAACCCACCACACTTTAGTCTTAAAGTGTTGCATTTTGTGGCTCTGTTTAGGCTATTTCTTACCTAAAAAACTGGTGGGTTTGGAGAGGAAAGAGATGCAGGTCTTTTCCACTGAGAGCATCAAAGATAAATAGTTATACCTGTAGGCACTGAAGCGATGTTCAGATGTCTCCAAGTCGCCAGAGACCAAGTCAGCTTTAAGAAAAGGATGCAGTATGGCTGAATTAGTACATTGCGGAGCTTGAGAAAGCAAACTGTTATTATTAGCCTGGGTGACCAGGCAATGGCAGACTGACCAGACAGCATTTAGCACCTTAAGCAGTACTGTGCCTTGCCAGCATATCAGCTCTCTCAAAGATGTTGGGGGAATTGGTGCTGGGAGTGACACCGTGCAACAGAGAGATGAGCAAAAAGGTACCTGAGGAGGAGCCGAGAGCCCGTGGTGTGACCTGCATACCCGTGGGTGCTGGCAGGGGCCTCTCTGTCCCCGAACACTTCGCAGCTGCTTTTCATTCTCCCTGTGTGCCCCAGACCCCAGTTATCTCTGGGCTGTGCGGGTAAGTCTCTGCGAGACCCTCTTGACACGCTGGCCGCTGAGAAACTCCCAGAGGCCAAGCTTCTTGTGCTGAGCAGCCTGTGAATGGAGTTAGATATTCGCTTAAAATGAAAACCATCTCACTTACCTGAGCAAACAGAAGACTAAGCTGGGAAGTCGGAGAGCTTACTTTGCTTTGTCAGGTTATCCTCATTATCATTGCAGGGTTAGTAAATTATAAATATCTACCCATTAGAAGAGGAAAAGTCATACTTTAAGCACGAGCTCTGTTCTTTCTGCTGGGCTTGCTGTTATTTTATTATTTCTAACCCTGTAAACTGTAGTATTTCAAAGGTAAAATGTGTTCATAGTTCATGTAACTTTACAAAGCAGGATCTCTGCTGCTACAGCTAAACAGCAGTACACGAGCAATTCCTGCTCTACAGGTCTGAGTGCGTACTCCGCTGCACGCAGCCTCTAGACTGAAAGAGACCAAAATTTAAGAAGGGAATGTGTCACTTCCCCTTATCCATTCTCCAGCTCAATTTCCATGGGAATGAAAGACAGCTGCTTAACCTGGAAGGCCGGTGGTGTGCGTCTTTGAGGGAGCAGGGCTGTGGGGAGTGCTGACGAGCTTTGCTTCCCTGCGGTCTGTGCATTGGCAAAGTGTCTCCCATGAAGTATGTGTTCCTTGAAAGGTCTTGCAAAGTTACCGATATGTGTCCAAACAGGGATATAAATAGAAAAGCAGGTCTCGTAGTGTGTGCAAGCTTTATTTGGCAAAATAACAAAAGGGACTGAGAATAAAAAGAGCTTTTCACTTCCTCAAGCCTGACGCTGGCCAGGGTCCAGACAGATCCCTACTGCTGGCTGAAATTAGAGCTGCGTGAAGTCTACCCTAAGTTGCGTCTGGTTGCCTGTAGCCCCGGACCTCTCTTCTGGGAGTTACAGGTTATCCAGATTTGGGAGTGTCCATCTTATTTCACTTGGCGTCATTCCGTACGTTGGTGGCTAAGAGATGCTCTGATGTAAGAGTCATTTTGAGATCCTAGACAATCTGGAACAGTGCCCGTGAGTTTAGCTTTTTCAGTGAGAAAATTGTTCAGTTTGCAATGGTAAACTTGGACTTTCTTTTGCATCTTAAGTTTAATAATATTGACTTAAAATATATAGTGGGGATGAGTCAGCTGTTGTTTTCCATAAATATATAATGCATTTTTAAATTACACATTTACATAAAGGTATTAAAAAACGCCACACTTCTTTCTTTTTTTAATTAAAGGACCTTTTCTGATGCCTGATAATCTAAATAATCAGAAAAACAGCAGGTGAACAATTACCTTTTACAATGAAAAGGCATGAAAAAAGTATGCTGGGAGATAAAGTTTGATTCTTTGTGATCTGGAGCTACAAAATCTATCCTAAGAATATACAACTTTCAGAATAGATTGCAGCAGCCTCGAGTCTGAGGGGCAAATCAAGACCCTACCTGCTGCAGATATTGACTTTAGGCTGTATTTGTCTTCATGTGTTCTGTAATACACCTGAAGTCACTGCTGTATAATCAGAGTGATTTCAGTTTTGAGTGCTGCAAAAAGATGAGTAAAACCTCTGTATCTTATATTTGCTTACTTTACGTTTTCAGTTTTTCTTGTGACAAGAAGACATAACTACACAAAATGTCACAGTAGCAGAACACAAGCATAGTGTTGTGTGATGGGATCACAGTCAGCAGTCTTGGCTATACATTTTTGAATCTGAATGTGTACAACTCAAACCACAGGTTTATTAGGAATCATCAATCCCAGTTTATGCAAAGAACAGACAGTTCCTTTATGGTGGAGTCTGCTTGCTAGTCTGTTACACAGCTGGGTATAGCTGAAGAACAAGTAGGAGACAAATTAGGAAGTTTGATTCTTGAAGTAACTGGAAATATCTAAGCAGAAATACGCTCCAAATCACAGGCTATTAACAAGAGAATAGGAGGTACAAAGTACATTCTTCTGAGAAGCACAGTTCTTTAAGACAGCTCCTGCGTCTTTTGAAAGGAGCACGCTAGTCTGAACTTCTCTGGAGATCTGTGTTGCTGCTAACGACAGCGTGCAGTTGTGTGAAGGCAGAAGGATCCTGCCAGGTTCTCAGTTCAGGAGAGTTGGCCACTATGTTCTGCTTCATCCATTCACCCTACTCCAAAAAACCCACAACATCCTGCCCCCGCGCCCCGGGAACTACGCATTTGATGTCCATTTAACTTCACTACATCCTAATGGCGAATTACATCCTAATAACCTTATCATTTGTACACTTGCTCATACAACTTTTACTTAGTGTTTATCATCTCTGTCTGCAAGCTGTTCTATTGACCTCTTAGGAGCTAGCTCATAAATAAGCTGTTGGCAATATAAAATGATGTGTGCTCTAGGAGTGCTTATCTCTACTGTGTATAAAGGGACACTGTATAGATAGCTCTTATGTAGATGTTTAACTAAATGGTGATAGTTCTCACATTTTTTATATGTTAGCTCATTGCAAGATGTTCCCAGAGAAACTGAGCATTCCTTTACTTAAAACGTGGAGTTAACTTACTTTTTACTACTATAGAAATGGTGGGAAAAATATTAGAAATACTTAATGCTGTCAGTGGTAAGAGTAAAGAGTTACAAAAGAAGAGGAGAAATCCTAACAGCTCTTCCAGCTCCTGTTCTGCCAATCCATCAGTATTTCCTATATTGCATTTTATAGTGCCTTGTCTAAATTCCAAGAGTTGTGACTTCCATCAGAGATTTTTCCATAACCCAGAAGAACACATTATCAGAGAAAATTTCTTCTCTATGTTTTCACTTTCTTTTCACTCTACTACTCTTAGCTGTACTTCTAGGGTATCATTCACAATTAAATAATAATTTTCTTTCCAGTTAGCATTCTGCCCTCTACAAAAATACAACATTGTGTTGCATTCTTATGATTTTCTTAGGTGTCTACTTGTCTGTGTTTCAGATACGAAGACAAATTTTTCAACTGCATTACGGTATTCTGTGATGTTTTGCCACAAAAAGAATCCATAAAGTTTTCCATAAGTATGTTCCCAGCATAAGGGAACATCCTTATGGACTGCCTAAACAACTGATTATGTTGTATGTGGTTGAAATGCATCTTCGTTTCTTGCTAGAGCAGGACCTTGTATCCATCGCTTACTGAATACAACCCTGATCAGCTGTAAAGCTATTCCGAGTTTCTCATTGAGTTCCCAGGCAACCAGATTGCTATTTTACCCGTATATTTTCACTAGTTCTTTGGATTATGTCTCTTTCCTGACTGGTGTTCACAGAACATACAAATCTAATGTCTGCTAAGTATTTCATATACGTACGCATAGTTCATTTTCGCTATATTTTTTCATGATACAAGATGGATTCTGAAGCTGGTGCTGTGAGAGCTTTTTTTATATGAAAAGCCCCTTCATTAAAGGCAATATTTAATTTTTATGATAAACCTTTATTTTGCAAAGTGATTTTTCCTGTTTGTCTTCAGAGTCATTTGTGCGTTATAAGTGGTAAATTGAATGACTCCTGGGAAATTATTTTTAATTTCTGCAAAATTAGTAATATTCACGACTCTGAAAGTCCATCAGTAGTCTGATGATAATACTACATTTTCTGTCAAACAAAACAATATCCACATCACGAGGCCAGAAAGAAGGCAGGTCTTAGAACAGTATAGATTTTCTTTTTAAATAGACTGTATCTTCAGTTTCTCATTTCATGTCGTGTTTCAAAAAGTGGATGAGGTAACAGTAACACATACTATCGTGTTTTCCTAATAGCATAAATTCCTAAACTTTCTCCTTCAGAAAAGTCAGATATAATGTCTAGGGTAGAAGTTAAAACTAACTCTGTGTGAGGAAACAATGGCACTTGACCCAAAGGCTGTCCCTAACTAATCTCCTGAATAATCCCTTAATAAACAGTGGTTCTGTAAAGTATGCTGTATAAAAAATACAAACAGGTAAGTTACAATATAGCTAGTTTACATGTGTTGTGCACAATGTTTTATGGACGTTTTATTGTTGCAGTGTGTCTGGAAACCGTGAAAGAAAGAAAGAAAAATACAATTTAGTTCTGATCACAGTGACCCAAACATCTTAACAGGGTCGTGAGATCATTTGCAATCAAACAACAAATCCTTTGAAAATTTTTTTTGTTGTTATGCTCAATAAGTAACTTTTGCAGAACCAGCAGGTTGTCAGCTGGACTGAGGCAAAGGGTTAAGTGTGTGAAATCAAAGAGATACTTATACTGATGTTTTATGGGATAATGATCATTCTTCAGATCTGATAGAACATTTATGGAATTGCTGTGAGCTCACCATACTATTACTAATGTAGTTGATAGTTAAGGAAGAAACAGACTAACAGGGGAACCAACCATTTTCTTAGAGAAACCATGTTTTACTGTCAGAATTCTGGGTACTTGGTAAATGATTTATGAAGCTATTCCTAAGTATTTCACAAAGTTATCTATAAATTTAATCAGGAAATTCATCATGCTATAGCTGTATATTTATGTAATGTTAGATGATGTCCTTTTCCCTATTTACATACAGAGGGGAGTGATTACAATTATATACATGTCTACATCTTTTCAAATGATGTTATAATATTGGAATGATTTACAGTTTATATCAGCTTCCAAGCTATGCTTCTATGCCTTTATCTGCCTCCCCAAATGAAGGGCAATCAATGCCCACGGAGGATGACTGGAAGGAGATACCACCTCCTCCTTCAGAGACCATGCCAAGGGTCCTTATGGGAAGAATTACATGCAGACTTTAATTTGTGAAAGAAGTGTAAAGCTAAAATGAACTACTGGAAATCTCTGTTAAATTCCATTAATTTTATTAGAGAAACACTCTACCTAGGTCAGCTGCTCTTGTTGAGACAAATTTGTAGTTGAAGAAATTTTATCTCATTTTGTCAAGTCTGCATTTTTCCATTTGTAATCTTTTTGTTAATATATTCCTTACCACTCCTACGGCAGTTGCCTACACACTCATATCAGTGATGAGGATTTTCTCTACTTTTTAAAATGTAACAGATACATTATCCTGTATATTTTCACTTAATATGCTACACACTCCTGACAAAATAAAAATGCCACCAAAACCAATGAACAAACCCCCAGTTATACCAGACCCGTCCAAACATCTGAAAAGAGAACATCTAATAACAGAACATAAAGAACAGAACATTGATTTTCTGTAATCCATGGTTTGGGATATCAGCAAAAAGCAGAAACTTACTTTCTGAATTAATTATCTAATTTTCTTTCCCTTGTCCCTGCCCCATTTCATTATAGCTGATTCAATACTGCTTATTTGCATATGCTTGAGCGTGAAGTACGCTATTGCCCGGAGAACACGTACGTTAAGATTGAGCAAAGCCACTCTTCCAGTAAATGCTCCTCTTGGCAATTGAGAATACTGACACGGTGTAAGTGGAAAAAGTCTTGTATCAAAATTCAGCTTAGGTATTTTCTCATAAATTGTGTAATCTTTAGTGATTGAGGTTGTACTGAATCAACGAGGTGCCTTTATTCCTGCCCAAAGCTTTTTTGGGACAACCGCCTAACAACCAGTTGCCATCCAGTCAGTTGCTTTTTGATTTTATTGCACATTAGAAAGTAGCCAATTAGGATCTGATTCCCAGAGAGAAAAAGAGGGAAGATAACACCTGCTTAGTAAATGGCATAAAATAACACTAAAGTAAGGATGTATTTAAAGTGTGAACGTATGAACACAGATGTGCTTTTCTTTATGTGAATTGGTAATAATGCTTTTGAGACTTTTGGGAAACTTGCCTTTGTTGATCAGTTCGTCAAAGAGTTAAAAGAACAAAATTGTGAGAGAGTTTTGCTTCACATCAATCATTCGCTTCACAAATTGAAGATCACTGTTCCCTTTTAATCAACGCATGGAATATATTCTCTTTTCTTGGAGAGGGCAATTTGTGGTTTCATTACTAATTGAAGTAGACTAATTATAAATGATTAGCATTTGAAGAAGACTTTTAACTGCTTTATAAGACCAGTTCGGTGTGCCTTTCTCTGCACTTCTTGTGAGTGTAACTTAAAATACATAATTTAATAAAGACTTTAGTATAAAATAGGATTAAGTACACTTATAAGTCTTTATCAGTAATTTCTGGTGGTCTCTGATCCTAAACAAAATGATGCTAAATATGCAGAATCGCAAAAGACAGAAATCAGGTAATTCAGTATAAACATGCTTGCTCTCTACATGAGATATTCCTACTATTTTTCCGTGTACCATTTTACTGCAAATACTATTTCATGAAGAATATTAAAAAATACCTTAAGTTTTTATTCAAAATGGACAGCAGCTCTAAAAGTAATACTGATCTTGTAAATCCAGCTGAAAAGAATCATAGAAATCTATACTGAAGAGAATTGGACAGATTCTGTAATTGCTTGCAGTATCAGTAACAGTATTGATAGGTGCATTACATACCTACATATGTGTAGAACAGAAATAGGTTTGTTAGCTCCTTGTCTCTCTCCTTGCTGTCTGGTTATAATGGAGGACTCATTCTGTACTACAGAAGGTTCCTCATAATTTTCAACCTGTGAGCATGAATGTGACCTGTGCTTTCAGAACAACTCACATTTGCAAGGCTGGGACAGGGAGAAGAGCAAAGGGAAGAAGCGGAGCGACTTCTTGCTAGAAGCCCTTCTGTGAGGCCAGATTTTCTCTTGGTGAAAGGGAAAGATTTTTCACTTGACTTTTCGATTTTTGTCCTTTACAACTTGTGTCAGTTCTCCAGATTCTGTGTTCTTTGTGAAGGCCTCTATCTCTTTTGCAACTATTTCCCCCTCTCCTTCCTATGAAACATCTTGGGACCAGCCTTGGATCTTGGACACTCTCTCAAGGGCTTGTAGTTAGTTATGAACAAGGAGCTACAACCAGGTGGCCCACATGAGAACATCCCTAAACAACATTATAAATGTGGCAAGAGTACTGGTTATGCAGTTGGCTGTGCACTGTAGAAATGCACTGAAGAAGATCCCTGCCCAACTGATTGATCTAAGAGTAAAATGAGATACCAGATGCAAAAAAGCACAGTCATGGTATGCTGTAGTCAGAGCTTTACAAGCATCGCTATCTTAAAGTTTTCTGAGGCTTCATAATAAGGGAAATCTTTTATGAATGGAGGGGAGAGAGGTGGGGAGATATTTTCACTCTGTCATGTGAGAGGTAGAGCAGTTAAAATATGGAGACTGCACTGAGGGGTCATTTGGAGTTCCTGCTGTTGAATTACTGGAACTTACTAGGATGGGGCTATGATGTATTGAGCATTAAAAATAAAAACAAACACATCGTATTTCATTCAAACAGTGACCTAGTAGTGGAAAAATGAAAAGAGAGAGGTGACATGGACAAAACTTTGTAGTAGAAGAGCAGTCTTTGCAGCAGCATATTGAATAAGTGAGGAGAGACTGAATATGTCTTGTACTTCTAAATAAATATGATATTGAAATGCTGGTTGATCAGAGCTAGAAAAAAGAGGTTTTGTTGTGAGGATGAGTACACCTAGGAGGTGCCAAATAGAAGAATTTGCAAAACTGGCTCCCAGATTGAGAGAGGCTAGTGAAAGGTACAAATAAAAAACCTGTATCTTTGGATTGTTTACTTGAGTGAAAGAATGAGGAAGTTATCCCAAGTGATTAAGAAAATAGTGGAAAAATGTTGCAAGTGAATATCAGTATGCCTGTTTTAATTTATTGAACTTGAAAAGTTGATAACTAACCACTCATAAGAAGACGTCAAAGGGACGAGGAGGTGATGAATCTGGGGTGGTGACGTAGGGCTGTGAGTTGCTTTAAGACAGTAGTTAAATTTAAATTTGCAAGTAAGAGTACCCTGAGGTAATTTAAAGGCAGGAGAGGAGGAGACAAAATACAAAGTATTTTGGAGTTCCCACCAAGAACTGCAATAAAATCTGGAGGGTTCTGTAGAAGAAATGCAGTGAAACAATGATCATAGAGCACAGTTAGAGAAGCCAAAAGGAGACTGATTTAAAGAGGAACTTAGTTGTATTGAAGGGAGCTGACCGTTCAAGGCAGGATATGGAGTGCTGTTTCGGAGTGTAAAGAGATCAAAGAGAGAGGAGAAATGGTAGTTAAAGAGGCAAGGCGGGTAGGGCAAAAATGTTTGGGCTGTGACGTGAGAGGATGTGAAAGTAAGGCAAAGATTGAAACAGGGAATAAGAACAGACACTAGCAAAATCTGAAGTTCTTGTTCCAGTTTCGTGATAGGGAAAATGAAAGTAAGTAGCAGGGAGGAAAGACCAAAGTTTGTGATGAAAGCAAATGGAGAGGACTGAAATAAGTTCTAAAAATATGGCACAGATCTTTCTTGAATCATCAGACAGCTATCTTTCTGCCTGATGAGGATGATGAAAGTAGTCAGGTCCAGATATTGCGGGACAGACTGAATCATGGCTTTCCCATGCTCATCTCTACTACTCTGATCCAGACTGCCTTGTTTCCTGGCTAAGGCATTGTAGAGGGAAGCGAGGGGTTTAATTCCTTGTAATTAGGCTCAGGTGGATCTGAACATACATGTTTGTGTATGAGGCTATTAGACAAAGATGAGCGTCAACTAAACCACTAAGACTGCCTTTTAAAGAGAATTATGAGTGGGTTAAGCATGCCATCAGCAGGTGTATGAACATGCCCTGAGCACACACTAGAATGAGAACCTAAAGACCTAAACACTATCCTGTCCATTTTCTGTATTCTGCTGGGGCTTAAACAAGGCAAAATTGGGACAAGTAAATGTAGAAATAAAGTTTCAGATCAAAACCAGATATTCAGTGTTTGCAAAACCTTTGTGCTCAGGGAGACAATGAACAGAAGCTATTTGGATCACATAGATGAAGCCAGATATCCAAAGTCATGCCTATTTTAGAAGTTTGAGTCCTTTTAAGGATGGTCTTTAGGCTTTTCTTTCCATCCCTTACTTCAGAATAGGTCTGCCATTATTGTCTTCTGTTATTAATGTTTAGTAGCTGTAGGAATGTTGATGTTCCAAACAAGGAGATGGCTGGGGATGTCCTTCCTTTTCTGTCTCCGTTGTAGAAAAGTACCTGGTATAGCATATCATGAGTAACAATATTTTTGTATTTTTATAGATAGGAGTACATTTTAGCTGTACGTTATTATCTACCAATATTGCCATATTTTGTGTAGATACGCTCTACACAAAGGAAAAACAAGTGTAGGGAAATGAGTTATAAAACCTTCCTTTTAAATATAACACAGAAAATAACTGAAGTGTACTATGGCAAAGTGAACTGCGAGCAGTTTGCACAGCTTATACTGCATGTATTCTAGCAAATGCATCAAGACAGACTATAACCACTAAGTGTTTAAATATCCTTGCTATCATACACAACTAAATAGTCTGTACAATTTCTTTATATGTGAGGTGATTCTTTCATATGTACTTACCATATTTATTATTTTTTTTCCCCTGTATCTCCTATCTTTTCTAAAGTTTGAGCTCAGAAATACTTACCTGTATAAAAATTCCTTACATTCCTCTCCCTCTGTTATTTTCTCTGTTCTTACTTCCTCTCTTGTATCAGAAGCAAAGTATAACTGTATTTGCAGATTTCTCTTTTTTCTCTCCAGCTTTTCTCCACCAGCAGGCCTTTGATTTGAAATTGTAAGGCACTTAATCTTTTGCCAGCATTCTTATAAACAGATTCCGCTTGTCCTTTTGCCGATGCTTCAGCATGTAGCCAATTTCCTCTCTTTTCTTGCAGTTTAGAAGACCTCAGATAATTCTTCCTCTGTTCTCTCACAAATATATGAAATTCTAAGTAGTCATCTAACTTCCATCACATTCATGAGGCAATTCCATCACCACCAAATTGCAGACTTGGCAAAACATTGTCCATCTGCCTTTGAAATGATATAAGAAAGGATTGAATTTCAGAGATGCTGCTACAGACAATCTAATCTACTACATGGCGGCTTGTACTTTTACGGAATAGCCTGTACTTTTGCATATCCCAGCATGGAATGCTTAAACTATTATTCAGCTTGGTTAAAGTTTCCATTTAATTTACCAGTGCTTCACATTTTATTTGACGAAAGACAAGGTCACTAGGATTCATAGAATTTGGCCTAAAACTGCTGATTTGCAGGAAACAATGCAGTTCTGTATAGATCTTTAGAAAGGACTGATCTGATGTCAGTATGCACTCTAACGGTGCTTGGCTGCAGTTTTAAAGGCTGCTGAAGTAGAAGTGGTGAATGCTTTTACTTGTGTTACAAACTCCTAGTTAATGCCTTTGGTGATAGGTTATCTAGGAACAGAGTCATGTATTAATCCCTCAGGTTTAGTTAGATAACCCCTACAGAAGCTTTAGGCAGCTGCCGCCTCAGATTCTTCAGGCTGAATCCAGTCAGATCATCTGTAATCCATTTTTTTTTTTCTCCTTTCCTCTTCATTTTAGGACTTTCAGTCTGCAAGCTGTAAGCATACACAAAAGAATGTGAGCAGCTGCAGTTACAGAGACATGTCTAGTAAGCAGCAATGTGTGATTCACAGTGGCACTGCCTGATGTGTGGAGTTCTTTAAAAAAATATTTACCCTATCTCTTTAACAATGTATTTAAAAGTAGGACAAGCGAAAATTCTGACTTTCTGTCCTGTCTTAGGGGTCACTGTCCCTCACACAGTGGTAGTCCAAATATTCCGGTGTTAACTTTCAAGAGCACTAAATCCAGCACAGTCAGGAAAGATATTGAATAGTCAAAAAAGAAATATACTGACTAAGTTGCTGGCTTTCTTCAGTCTGAACAGGCTCATACATCTTTACCCACCCTCCATGGCTTGTAGATTCTGACGTAAGAGAGGAAGAGAGGCCATGTATTCGGAGGGAAGGCATTTTCATTATGTCAAAAATAAATGGCCGAAAGCTGAAGTGTGGCTAGTGCTGAGTGTGCTTCCTTGGCAGGAGCCAGCAAAGCCTTTGAGATGTTTAGTGGTCCTATATTATTTATTTTGATCACATAAATGTTTATTATCTGTCTCTAAAAATAGATTAAGTGAATTTGAGAATGTTGCAATGTGAATAAGTGACAATTTGATGAAAACTCTTTTGGCAATGTACCTAAGCTGCAACCAACCACACACAATTTTCACTTATAAAAAGACTTTTTTTTTTTTTTTTTTTTTTGGAGGGGGGGGGGGATATTAATGTCTGAATATTTGTAGGCTTCTTGGCTTTGTGTACATTTGTTGTGACCATTTTGTAGTGAAATAACCCAGAAAAGAGATAGGAATCAATACAGCATAGTATGCAGTATAAACAAACTTGTGTATGTTTGGAATATAGTAGTTAAGATTTTATCTGGTCATGCTTACCCAAATGATAACAGACCCCAAATACATAACTGACCGTGGAGCTGCTCTAAACCGCACTATACACCAGGATAGTTGAGCAATAATCCAAGAATTTGTAGCAACAAACATGGCTTTCTCTTGTTCCCAACTATACCTAACTCAAACTGTTTGCTACTGCAAGCTGAACTCAAAGATGCTGATGTGTGTAACTGTAGTGATGGGTTTATGGTAAGTATTAGAAACTGGATTTTTGTGAGATTTATGACCTATATTTCAGTTAGTTGTGGAAAAGCCTTGGAGTGGTTATGAGCAATCCTCACAATTTTTCAGCTCTTCTGAAATCTTATTCCTCAATTTGTGTTCTGTGCATTAGGATAGCACTTATAAATGCATATTTTAGTGGGTTTAAAAATTGTGTAGTCTTTTAAATACTACTGAATGTTTGAATTGTGATCCCTTATTGAATTATGCCCTTTATTTGATATGTTGTCAAATACCATTTCAAAGTTCCTTCTAACACTTCATCAGACTGACACTTCTTTTGTCTCTTTCTCCATCATCTTTGGGAAAACACTTACATAAGAACATGACAACGTAACAGAATAACAAAGTCCCACTTTAAAAATCTGTTTAACATGTTTCATAGGGCAAATAATGTCTTTTTCCAAAACAGAACCACATTTTTGAGATTTTATTATACATTTAGCACCCTTAAAATAAATATTTTTTAAAAATCTATAACAGTTTGGTCTTTTCAGCAAAGTAAAAAAAAAAAAAAAAAAAAAGCTGTGTGATTAGGAGAATAGTAGCCCTAAGGTTATTTGCTCCTATCTGTTAAAATCCATTCCTACCAGACATAACAAGAGCTCAACTTCATGCCAAAATTGATTTGAAGTATATCTTCACTCTTGACTTTCTCTGCGGTGGCTCATTTCCCTTTTCTGTGCTTCTTTGTAATGGCCTTCTTCCAAGCTGTGAGACTGAGAAGTCAGTACAAGCCCAACACTGATTTCAGCAGGGAACTGCAGAGACATTTGCCCTTTATTGTAGATGCAGAACATAAATTGAATCCAGGGAGAGCAGCATCCTAAAATTACCCCAGGAGTAATTTTTCTAGACCAGACATTTAGATGATGAGCATTGTTCCCTTTTGCTAAGCTTTTTTAATATCATAGAAAGTCAAGTATGTTCCTACTGTAAATATCGTATATCCCTTTTTTAAACATGATTTTTACAAGAACTCTTTTGGGTGGCAATACAAATGCAAAATACTTAGGATCCATATTAATTCAGAAGTAGAAGATCCAATTTGGAACTTTGCGCAATAAATAACTGCTGACTGTGGATTTTGATGGAGCATAATTTATCAGATAAAACTGTAGGTCACGGTGCATTTAAGGCCTCTACTTCCAATACTGGCTTTTATTGTAAAAACAATTCATTGATTAATTAATTATAGTCAGTCATTTATCATCCTAATGACGACATTTTTTCTCTCTTAAAGTCAGAGTATGTCTCTCTCTTAGGAGTAATGCTTTCCAGACCACTTTTTATTTTATTTTATTTTATTAGTTTGGAAAGGGAGTAGGCAGACCTCAAAACCACACAGTAAGATGTACTCTACAAAGGCAAAAATCACGGACAACATTTTCTTCTGCAGAGAAAGAGATATTACAAGCCTAAACTAGAAACCTGAGTGTGTTGTTGTCTTTGCCAAATTGAATATAGGGATTGTATTCAGAAATAGTTTATGAGACTTTTCACAGTAGTTAAGAGCCCAGCCAGCATTGCCAGAATGTGTTTTTAGTAACGATCAGAAATTCTTCTTAGCTTCCATCCATTAAGAAAGACCTACCTCCTAACACTACATACGAATTACTGCTCTTACAGAACACAGCAGTTACATTTGAACATTTTTGTTTTCCTGGAAATAGTTTGTTAGAGCTATATCCAGAGAAGAGTTTCAGCATCATAATAATTGCCCCTGAAGTGCAGTTCCTGTTTGATAGCGTGTGTATTGCAAAGGGCTGCGCACAGGCCCATACCCAAAAGGCATTTAAGCAGCATGACATTAAACATGGTAGTAACTATGCTCAAAACCAATCGTTGTATCAAAAATCTACAACCCTTCTTTGTTCCCTTGTACAAGGAAGAGTTAGGTGCATCAGAATGCAATCCAGAGAACACAGAGCAATTACGTCCAGTTAATAGGAAATGCTGAAGGTAAGAATATATGTAAGCAACTTCAGAAGCTGTCTTATATTCTTACCAGGCTCCTTCCTTTTCTGCAATTACCTATTTAACCTATGCTTGTCACATGAAGCATAGCCAAAGAGGTGGGATCAGAGGAGATTTAAAGCTATATCTTCTATGTATCTGCTGTATTTCTCCTATGGGTTTTCTCCAATTGCATTGCCTCTGTCTCTCCTTTTGAATTTGTTGTGTTTTGCCCAGAGTAATTACATATTCAGGGGGCCAGAAAGACAAAAAGAGGAGAAATATCGGGTATGGGAATCCACCTGGGATAGGTGCAACCTTAGTTCATTCACCGGCTGATATTTGAATCTAGCATCAAACAGGTCTCAGCCAGGGTTTATTTAGGGACCTTCAAGTATCTTTTTATGATGTATCTTTCTATCATAGTTCAGGATTCATCATTTAAGTGTCTATGATCAAAACTTCCTCTGATACCTGGAGATGCTTTATCCAACAGATGATATAGACAAGCTTTGTGTATAAGTTTTTTTTTAATTCCTGATCCCTCTGATAACTGCCTCATTTTGATGATATGTACGATTTAATATACTTTAATTATGAATCCTTGTTTTCCTGCTGTTGATATTGTATGTTTTACTGATCAGTTCTTTGACCCTGATATATATTTCAGTTATTTCTTTCATATGAATTTAACTTTTCCATGTGAATCCCAAAAGACATACAAGCATGAAGTATTTATTAAACGTTAATGCTTCTTTGGAAGTCATTGTAAGAGACAGTCTAGTCTGTGTTGAAGTAATGTATTATTCTATATAATTTTCTGCAAAAACAATAAAAAGGAAGAAGAACAGAAATTCACAGGTGGGTTTTGCCATCCTGAGAGATGGCCATCATCATGAAAGTGCTTTAGTTCCTAGTGCTTATGGCAGATAACATGATTAAAATCACAACAGAGAAGATGCTTAATACAAATTCAAATAGTAATTATCCATGGGACAAGTTCTGGTCTCGCTTTACTGTTCTATACTCACAGTAACTATGATGTAGGGGAAGCATTTGCTACTCAGGATATAAAAACAACTCCACATCTCTAACTTTGAATCTCAGTGTGTGGTTTATATATGACTTTTTTTGCCATGTTCTTCATGTCTTACAAGAAACAATAAGAAACTCAGTACACTGTGAAAGGGCTCCACTAGGCAATAATCTGTTTTCTGATGCTTCCCCTTCTCCTTGCCCCCAGCAGAGTAGAATGATGGGGTATGTTTAGGCCAGGAGACTTACAAATTTCAAGAGATGCTGCCTGCTTGGATTTTCCCTACTCAGGTCACTATTTTTGTCCTTTCTCAAGCAAAGGACTTTTTTTAATTTTTCTTGAATAAGGTAATTTTTTTGGGTGCGCTAGGATTTCAAAAATACCAAACTGCATCTATCTATTCTCCAGAATGTTTAACAACACTGGTTGAGACAGAGATTCATAGCATCAGTGGATCACTAGTACATTTTGGTCAGTGGTCTTCTTTCTCCCTCAGTAGATGTTGCTGTAAGATTCTTTTTACACTTGGAATCCAGCATGAGTTCATTGAGACTGAACTGAACTTTAATATGGAAATATATGATGGTTATGTCATGAAGTTTATTCTCTCATGTTGGGGAAAAATAAGTAAAATATCAGTAAAAAACTTGATCTCTTTCCATGTTCCATATTGTAAAGAAGTCAGCACAATAGATTGGATCAAGAAGCTCCTAAAATGGAGTTCAAGTGAAACCCTTTCTTCACCTTTTCTAAATTGTATTTGTAGTCCAAATATTTGAAAAGCTCCATTATTATGTTGGCATGCATGGTTGCAAATAACAGCTTCCAAAGGAGAACTGGGTGTTTAATGCAACTCTCAATTTTTTTAAATAGAAAATGGAGTCACATGGAAATGCTAAATATATCCTACATAAATAATTGAAATTTGCATATCATAGGGAAGTGTCTGCCATAGAAAGGTTGATTATAATGGGTTTTATTACGCAGGGAAAACATTTTTATATGCTGATTCAATTAGCTTTGAAAACTTGCAGTAGTGTGCCAGTGTTGCTTATTGCCATTATTTGCTTCCAAGGCAGCAAATTCATTGACTGTGTTCAGGGTAAGTCAGAGGACTGGAATGAAAGCATTGTCTCTGCAGAGGCAATGTGGATACACCCTGGTGCTCTAGTTCTTTTGCAGTAAGGGTCATGCCTTCAAGTCTTCTGGTTTCAGCTCTTACAGGGCTTGTTCCATCACTGTTACAAAGTTTTGCCATTGAATTTAGTCAACCTGGACTAAAAATTGCTTTGGTATCCCATGGAGTTTTCAAAGCTCAATCAAATATTTTCAAACAGCGTATTATTGTAGCTAGAGTTATTAATGCCAGATCCAGCGCGCCCTTTGAAATCAATGTGGTATTTTTAAGGCTCTGAACTTCAGGCCACTTATTCAAAGACAAGGAGGTATGTAAATGTAATGTGATTCCCTGTCCAAGATGAATACATGCTTCTGATCATATCTGTATGAAATATTTAGATCCTGGTTTAAAGCACTTCAGTGCTATTTTAACATTAAGCATGTGAGTTGTCAGTCACGGTTTGGGCTTAGAGTTATCCATGAAGCTGAGAACTTAGTAATCAGGAAAGTTCTAAAAGTAGTACTTAAGACTTTTCTTTTGGTTAAGAAATATTTTCAAATAAATTTTCCTCTCTAATTCTGAACTCATGGTTTGCTAGGTCATTGGAAATGCTCTCCTTCAAAATTACTCAGTCAGAATAATAAGACTCTTTATATGAAGTGGCCTATTATCATAAATGAATAAAGCGCAACCTCTTAGGCAATTGGAGAAGTTTGTATGAAGAGTAGATCTGAGTCACGTACAATATCTCCTTCAAACATGGGGAATTTTTGTGAAAATTATAGTACTTCAAAAATTCTCTTTCCTTAATCTTTGCTAAAATTACTTGACTTATGTCATAAATCACTTCTTCTAACTACCTAAGGTTATCTACTTTAAATGGTAATGAGCTTTATGTTTGAAACTTTACAGGATTGCTGGTAGGTAATTCTGGAAGAACATCTTAAAAGGGAATTTGGGGCTCTAAGCATTACAAAACAGAATGAGCTATTTAAATTAACAAGCAAGCTGTTAGTCAGATTAACAATTAGTGTAGTGAAAAAAAATCATAGGCAAACTTCATTAATGTGTTGCAGTAGAAACAGCTATTTCAACCATTTCTTAGTCATTAAAACTCTTTGAATCCTACCCTGTCTCCTAGTCTATAAAATCATGTAAAGTTATACAGGATCAGGGAAGAGAAGAAGAGGAGGGGAAGAATGTAAAACTGAACTATTTATAGCTTGAACTGGATGAAAAAGAAAAAAAAATAGATAAAATTATTTTTTCCATTTTCCCATAGCAAAACACGTACAGCTAGTCTTGATTAATTACATCACAGGATAACAAACAGATGGGAAGAAGCAAGTTTGAATTAAAAATATAATCACAGTAGTTATCTACTTTTCAGGGCAGAGGAGGGAGTGACTATTACAGAAGCCACCTGGGTAACATCACGCTAAAAACTTTCCGTCTGCCTGTACAAAAGTTTAATAATACTCAGCTAGATCTTGAAAAACTCTGTCGGTTATGCTTTACATGGGTAACAATGCCAAGTATGTAGTTTTAAAAAGCTCATCCATCAATCTAAGGTTATAGACTCTTTCTGGTAAATGTGCAAATGAAAAAAAAATTTGCTGAAAGTATGAAGCAAACTTGCATGTCTTGAATGAAATGGGATGTAGATTTAATCTAATGGCAACACATGTTCTGATGAACAAGAAAGACCATCCAGGCCTGTATGGGGATACTCATTGTTTTATCAAAATTTGAGCTTTCTACTTTTCCATTGCTCATTATGGAATGATGTTCCCAGACCCTGCAGGGAGGGCGGAAAAAAGAGTGTATGTTCAACTCTATGCTTTTTTCCTTTGAGAACTTTCTATGGATATAGCACTTGTGAAAAGAATTCAGCTTTTCTCCGTATCTAGTAGGGTTTTATTCTCCTTATTTGTTCTCTTATTTAAAATCAACTGTTCATACATTTTCCTATTCTGGAGCATCCAGAAAGCTGGCTCAAATTCTTTTTTTCCAGTGATTCTAGGACTTGCACTTGCACCTTTTGCCTTTCCTCATATATTATTTAGCCAAGTGTTATCTTGGTTGCCAATGTGTGTAAGAAAACAAGAAAGCCATGGAATACGTTTCTCATACACTGCTAACCACTCCAGAGAGAGAGATCAATGTATCTGATACAACTAGTATCATTGACCCAAATCCGTCAACCATTAACTCAGTTTTGCCAACATAAAAAGAGGCAATATTTCATATAAAAAGTTTCCACTCTGTGAAATTCGCTACCGCAACAGCCCAGCCTGCCCCTCCAAACAAACAAACAAACAAGTGAACGCTATCTAACGAAATAGCAGTTAGTGTAAAACTGATAGTTTGGCAGGGTGTGTTACAACCAGATCATCTTTTCCAGGTCATATGCTCGTTATTGCAGAGTTTTATAAGGAATGTTTTCCTCTGTAGAACATAGGAAATTTGAATCAGTGCACTGATTTTGTTTAGTTGAAAGAAGTGGTTTATTTTCGTAGTCTGAGAGCACTTGTGCAGTTTTCTTTCCTACAAAGTAAAACCTGTTGGCTTTTGCTGGAGGGGAAAACACAGGCTTTGTGGCCCATTATGGAAAATGTTGCAGTTCGTTAAGATGCAGTGAGACAAGAGAAGGTTGTATAACTGAGTATATCAGCTTGCAGTAAACCTCTAATTCTTCATCAGTAGATTATGTTAGGTTAGTTCCGTCCCTCTTCTCAGTGAAATCCCAAGGCTCTGCTTAGTCTTTTGTGGCATCGAAAATCCTTGTGATCTATTATCAGATTATCCTTGAAAGAGTACTATATGTTTCACTCCTAGAAATAAGCAATCTGCTCTCTAGCACTCACCATTACAAGGAGTCATTTGTTACAGCAGAACTTTGTCATTCAATTATGCTTTTGTATAGAGCGCATGGCCAAAAATCTCAATCACAAGTGTCTAAAGTTGGTTAAAGAAGTGGTCGGTGTTCCAAACTTCAGAGATGCTGATCCGGTGCCTGAGTGCCAATGCTCGTGGCAGAGAGGAGCCCACCAGAATCACCTGCAGACTTCTGATCCTTCTGCTTGCTCGTTTTTCAGGCTATGAGCATTCCCCTATGGCATGTGAAATACTTTTCCTTCTTTTGTAAGTTATTTTTCTCAGCATGCAGTGAGCTGATAAAAGTGAAAAATATTTAGCTAAAGCTTTAATTACTTTAGCCTACTTATTATGTTCAACACCTTGCTGTATGCCTTATTTCAACTTCTTTTGATCCACGTTTTCATGAGAAAACCTGATTATAGGTATTACAGGTAGAGACCTGACTAACAGTAAGAGACTTGTGGTGTAGCAGAAAACCTGTCAAATTTGTAACCTAGTTGTTTTTATGAGATATGTTTTGTTATGCTATGTAGAAAGGGATTTAAATAACTGATCATTCCTTTCCCCAAATAGGTCACCCTTCTTTTAGAGTTAACTGTTGCTAGCAGTTATAGTTTAACTGCTTTATGCCCAAGACAGGAATTCCTTATGTTTCTGTATGCAGTAAATGTTAGGGATAAAGTAACGTATTGACATAGCACAATATCAGCAAAGCTAACTGAACTTGTGTAGCCCAGATGGGTCTGGCTTTTGTTGAACCTTGTGAAATCCACCAGCCAGGAACTGTTTGTTCTCGCAGTTAGTCCATTCCTTTCTTAACCGACAGGCAAAGTAAAAGCATATCATAAAGCAGTGGGAAGATGATGTAGAAAAGGTAATTGCATGCGTTCTGTTCATTCCCAGAGGCTCAGAAGGCAGGAACAGGAGTTTCTGTGGTGGAAAGTTAGTCTTTGAGAGTGTAGAGACCCTGGAAAGAGAGAACAAACCCTCAAAATGGCATTGCTCGGGAAGGAACCTTTGGACTTAGTCTCCTTTTGAACCACCTGCTACTGCGTATTCTCTCCATTTTTACTACTTCCCTCTTCAAGTCACTCCAGAATTTATTGTACGCCTTGCCCTTGCCTGCTGACTCTGCTGTGGGGTCAGTGGTTGGCTAACATATGCAAGAGGCTGTTAAACACAGTACAGTGGAGACAAATCTCCTCTGACCAGCAGTAAAAATGGTGCACAATCAGGATTTGTATTAAAAAAAAGATTTTCATCTTTTTTTCTCTTTCAGTAACTTGGATCACAATTTTTTTGTATTTATACTAGGAATAATATGTATCCAGATGAAGCGTTGATCTTTCAGTGTAACTACTGGGTCAATGGTATTATTAAGTCTTTTCTCCGCAACACGGTACTATGAACGTGGCCTGATTTAATAGAATTGTTCCTATTTTATAAAACGCAAGTTACTTCTATTTGTCATTGTCTCGTGTAAAACTCCCCTCGTTCTAATTGTGTGTCATCCCTTTCCTTTTGTACTGAGAAAACATACTCCATTAACTGTCTGACTCATTCAACAGTTACTAGTTCTGTGTTTCTATGGTGCTGGTGCAATAGTTGCTCCTTTAGCGACTCCTTCTCTTGAGTCCTAGAATACCATAACAGTGTAGTATTTGAACAGGTTAATTCTGCTAAACAATTGTTGATTATTCTTTTCAGAGAAGAAGCAAAAAGTCACATAAAGTAGTGAAGCATTCAAACTTTCATCACTGTACTGTACTGGGAACAGGGCCCTGCAATTCCTTCCCAAGTATACTGTTTGAATCTGGCAGCAAAAGACCATCATTAGAGAGGAGCAATGACGGTGTGACAGCACCTTGGGCAAGCTAGCAAGTGCATGCAAAGGTCAGCTAGTGGATGAAAGGGGAGTGCAAGAATTAAATGAAAGGAGGAAAATGCCAGTGTTATGCTGACGTTTTCATTAAGAAAATCACTGAATACATGGAACAAGTCTGACATTTACTTATACAGTGGTAGAAATCACTGCACTGTGTGTTCTGCATGTTTCCCTGTTCAGTCAGCACATTGTACAGCTGTGATAAAGGGGACTGTAATCATTTCACAATAACGGTGATACAAAATTGTTCATTGACTCAGCTTTTTTTCCATTATGTGAAATATATTACGACTGGCCATGTAAGTCAATTTCTTTCATTATGCCTCTTTCCACCTCTGCATATATCATGGCTGTAATCATCCTTTTAAAATGATTTCTCAGATGTTGCTCGTTTCTATACAAATCGCCCACCTTTCCTTTCTCTTAAACAGGTGTGTTCACTAAATTACTGTAACCGGGCATCATACATTGTAAAGTCTGACTTTAGTTATATAGCTAGAAAATTTCGCTGTAATGCCACTTAATGAGAGGAGTCATTCATCAGGCCTGAGTGACTGGTAAATCCATCATGGACCGCGGTGTGGTGCATTTCTGCATTCAACAATTTAACATGCACATGGAAGAGTTAACTCTCCTTTGGACTCATCCAAATTATATCACTTTGGCAATATAAAGAGGTCATAAAAGGGTAAAACAGCCTTTGGAAACACTTCCCACTTTGGAGGTGTTCTGGGGTTACAGGCAGGCCCAGAATGGTCAATTATCTGGCTCTTCTGGACAGGTGGATGGCTCGTAAGGGATGCTTGCAGCCAGAATATGAATTAGAGTTGCTTTAAACTTTCTCTAATTGATGCCAGGAGTTCAACAGGTTCCCAGGCAACCTGAAAATACAAGGAATGCAAAGGTGATTCAGAAAGTTTGGTGGTTGTCGTGGTTTAACCCCAGCCAGCAACTAAGCACCACGCAGCCACTCACTCACTCCCCCCCAACCAGTGGGATGGGGGAGAAAATTGGGAAAAAGAAGCAAAACCCGTGGGTTGAGATAAGAACAGTTCAATAGAACAGAAAAGAAGAAACGAATAATGATAATGATAACACTAATAAAATGACAACAGCAATAATGAAAGGATTGGAATGTACAAATGGTGCGCAGTGCAATTGCTCACCACCCGCCGACCGGCACCCAGCTAGTCCCCGAGCAGCGATTCCCCGCCCCCACTTCCCAGTTCCTATACTAGATGGGACGTAACACGGTATGGAATACCCCGTTGGCCAGTTTGGGTCAGCTGCCCTGGCTGTGTCCTGTGCCAACTTCTTGTGCCCCTCCAGCTTTCTCACTGGCTGGGCATGAGAAGCTGAAAAATCCTTGACTTTAGTCTAAACACTACGAGCAACAACTGAAAGCACCAGTGTGTTATCGACATTCTTCACATACTGAACTCAAAACATAGCACCGTACCAGCTACTAGGAAGACAGTTAACTCTATCCCAGCTGAAACTAGGACAGTGGTAAATTTACCCCCTCTGGAACTCAGTAACAAAATTCATACTGAGTTTGAAGGTGGCAGAGTGGGAGGCCAGATTTAATGCTTGGCATTTAATCTTCTTGGAGGATGCTTGTAGCACTGAGGCAACAACCCTTAGGATATGACACATGGCCTGTTTATTTCAATTTCCTGTCTTTTAAGTTTCATTCCTTCTGCTGTTTCTTTGTCTCCATTGGAAGGTCCATTTGCACAAAGAATGGTATTAGAATTAACATCCATCCAAAGACAGAAAAAGGTGCTTCAGACATTGATTGGTTATATTTTACCACACACTGGTGGGATGTGCTGTAATACTGCCTTTTCACAGACCACCAAAAAGGGATACAAGAGGAACGTTGGTGCTGCAGCACTAATCTTTGGCTATCGTTGTGAAATTATCACTGTGAAGGCGGAGACAAATCAAATGGAGATGTTCAGCGAAAGCATAGCTGTGACCGCTTCGCATGGTCCGTGCTCCTCCTTGCTATTGCTTCTCTGTGAACAGTCTACCCCAGCCTCAGCATGCTCCTCACTCAGCCAAGGGCTGTGGCAGTGAAGTAGCAGCGGTGCTCTCACAAATCCTGTTTGGTTCTTGGGGCAAGGGAGTGGTAACAAGCAGTTTGGGAAAAGTGGTGTCCTAAATTTTTCCAGCTGTTTCTACAGCATGTGTTTAGGTATGTAAGAAGGTCACACAAGGAGACACTAGTAGTTAAAAATGCTCTGAAAGGGAGAAAAAGGGAATCCTCATTGATTGCAGGCTCCTTACTCAGACCTTGAAGGAGGGACACGTTTCCATCCAGGATCCTGACTTTTCCCAAAGACTCAGTAGGTTGACCATTTGCAACATAAAGCCAAGAAGTGTCAGACTATTACCTACACTCTTCATCAAATCAGCTCTCTCAGTGGCCCTTGGGACCCTGTTTGCTGATCATCCACAGTGCATACCTGGTAGTTTACTTGCAGGCTTTCTTTTGGCGTGCACCAGCCAGTTCCTTTTAAAATAAAACCTGGATGTGGTTTTGTGCATAGCTCGCTCTAGAGACAGCTTGTTTTCAAATGTATGCAAGACCTTGGGATCTTCGTTTACGTGGTCTTCCCACATGGTCTTGGCAAACCTTGCACCCTAAAATATCTTCGTATGTCATGTGCTATACCCACAGCGCACAATTTAGACTTTTGGCATCGTCTTAAAAAAAAATCTTTCTGGCAGGTTGCGTTATGGTCGTTATTTTGTGCGTTTTGAACAGCAAAAACAACCCCCTTTTTTCAGGGTGCATATTGAAGCAGCAAATGGGGCCAAAGTGATTAAAGCCAAGCACAGCACAGTGTGGGCTGCAGTACACTTCGGACATAGTTAATCCTTTACTGATGGAGTTGAACCCCAAGAAGATGTAGATGCAAGCTCGCCATACCAGATGGTCTGAAGCCAGAGAATATTTTTAATAGTGTAGATGTAGCCTTTATCTTCTTATAAGTGTTACCAAGCAAGGCCAAGGTCATCAAAAAGGTCTGTTTTGGGGCTGACAATAGATAGAGGAGTTCCTGACTTCTAGCCACAAAACCTCTTCTTTTTCTGAGTTAGAGTTGTTTCTTTTCATGTGATGTTTCCTTTCATGGCATCAGTTTAGTTTACCTCCAAGAAAAAATAAGAGGATATACAAAAGGATATGGCCTTGTTATTTTATAAATGATAAAATGACTGAGGAATGTGGGAGAAAAGTTCCATATTTTGGACTTTATCCTTCAGATAAAATTCAAGTCCATGCTGATAATTTACTGAATCTGATATTTCTGATAAAAAGATCACAGAATGAAGAAAAGAATCATTCTATTCCTCTCAGTGCAGGATGGGCTTAACAGGTGCCCACTGGTGGGGTGTTTACTAATATTCAATTCCATGAGCTACAGTCTAGCCAAAGCAGGGATTTCTAACTTACTCCACTGTAGTCCTATGGGCAGAGCCCCCTCCATAGGTACTGGACTATAGTCCATAGTTGGAAAGGAAATAGCATCGTCAATCAGACTCACTGTGAGTATAATAAAAAGGAGATCTGTCAGAAGAAAATACTAACATTTTTTCTTCTATTCTCCTGGGCAATACAGTAGTAATAGATTGATAATAATCAAATTATCTGTCTCCTAAGGGAACTATATTTGTAAACAAATACATTTCCTGTATTTGCAGATGCGATAAACCAAAACCCAATGATGTACTGAGGTAAAAGACATATTCCAGGATGTATTTCTACCAGTCCTACTGCTCTAGAAATTCTGGTTTTAGAGTCTGTCTTTTGTTTCTGTTCCTCCATAGTTGAAATGTCTTCTGTTTCATGTGCTTTCCTATTTTCAGCAGTTTCTGTGACAATGTCACATAGTCATTTCTGCTAAATGATCATAATTGTTAGCTTGAGCTTGTTAGGTGTTTAACTAATGTGTAACCTACCAGAATTAACAATAGATTGTGAAATACTGAACAGTGCGTTTATTCTTATTTCTGTATGCTTTGAAAAAATGTGCTGTAACTAACCATTTTCAGTTAAAACATGAACACTTAAAAAAAAAAAGAAGGGGGAGCTGAATTTAATATCCATAATATAACCAAGTGGGAATGAATGCAATACATATAATATACTTTTTAAAAGCTAGATGCCTGTTACAATATGAGAATTTTGCTCTCATGATATTTTTGTTACAAAAGTAGCGTCATCTGTAATAGTTGAAGCGCATGAGTTGCAGCTATTATGCATGTATACATTTTTATAGTATATATTTTTATAATAAACCTATCATCAGAAAGTCAAAATGCCTAAAGTATTGAAACAATCATTCTAACTGATTCAGGACAGTCCTGGTGATGGTGGCTAGGTACCATGGTTAGAGTCATATTATAAATACATGAGAACAAGACAGATAATTTAAGGAGGCAGAAGACTTCTCAATGTAACAAAATGTCTCCTGCAGGTAGCAAGTGGGCTTTGAAGAAATTCCAGTTGCTGCTGGAAGAGGCTAAGTTGCATCTTGAAAAGATAATAATAAATAATACCCAGTAAGTTTTAATAATGGGCAATTTAAAGTAGTTTTTTTAGCCAAGGTCATGCTTGTAATATGTGACAAGAAATGTTAAATGTACAAGCTTTATACCAACAAGCTTGTTTTGTTTCAGAAATGGCTATCTTTTCTGAGGCTGTCAAACCTTTCCAAATGGGAAATAATCACCCAATACCAATTACTACAAAAAATGAAATAACCCAGCATTAAAATGCTGTTTTATCTGGTAGATCTCGTCCCTAAACAGATAAAACAGTTAGGGTGGTGCTTGAAACCGAGTTACTGTCCAGATTGTGCAGCACGCTGTCTGATTTCCCTGAGCTTTTTAAAGAGATGTATCTCTCTGGTATAGATCCCCGTGGTCTACTTACAGAGAAATTTCATTACCATGCTGTGCGGTCCTCACGGTGCTGAAAGTAAAATATTGGATTGACAGGCACTCGTTGTGGAGGAGGGCTTATTGATGATGGAAAGACTGATTCAATCTCTAATCCTGAAGAACGACCTGCCACCTGGAGTGATAGTATACAGATGGGTGCAATCTAAACTCTCTTTCCGCCTCAAGTTGCATTTGGCTGTAGATTAACAATGTGATTCCATATAATGAAGATGGTTGTTTGGTGCAGTGGCAATTTTCCATTACTGACATGCAATGTCAACAGTTCTGACAAAGCTGTAAGGACAATGTTTAAATGTGCTACATCTGGCTGGGACGGTTGCCAGGTTATTAACAGCCCCATTAAAATTACCTGCAGAGATCTGCTTTGGTAGAAGATAACGTAGAGCACTGTTTCCCCTGCAACTATCTACACAGGCGTAATAACAGTCCGATAGCACACACTCGGAATAATACAGTGTTATGGTAGTGGTAGCAGGTTTTTTACAGTTTTATTTTGGTGAGAGAATATTTTATAGCTTTAATTGTATTGAATCTAATTCCTGTGGCCTTACTGAGGCAAATATCCCATTGAAGTCAATGACAATTTCACCTTAGGGTGGAGTTACATCAGTAGGTCTTGATTTTATTAATGGTATTTCCAATAAAAATACTCTGAAGATGTATGCATGCATATAAACGTTTTTTAAAGCGATATATGAATGTCCTTTTAATTATCTTTTTTTTTTTTCCCTTTCCTCTTGAATGACTATGTAACACTCCCAGTGAAGTGTATATAATATGAAAGGGTTTTAAGGCATTTTTCTGAGTAAGAGTAAAGGGCCATGCTGTCCCAGAGGACACTGCAGAAGGCACAGCACATTTTCTGGTGAGACTCCTCCATTCCTTTTGAATGCAGAGGGAGCACTTGCCAGTATAATGATAAATGGGCTTGTGATCCTAGCTGTCTATAAGCAGTTTTTAGTCCAAGCTGAAGCATTCCCTCTAAGTTCAGTACTTGAATGCTGGAGAAGATTCTTGCACCCTCACTCCTACCAATCCATATAGCATCTGCCATAATTTACTTCCAAGCTGTGTTTCTTCATGTGTGTCCAAAGGATCTCTGCGTACTGAAAAATCCACCAGCTGCCTGCTTCCCTGTGAACGCAAGTCCACGGCTTGTGGTGAGGTTACCTGGCCGTGCCTGGCGGTGCATTGCCTCACCGGGTGTGCTCGGGAGGGCTGTGCTGGGGACAACATAGAAATACCGACTACATACGCCTCAGCCTGCCTCTGAACGCTTCTTGTCTTTGTTGGCACCAAGTGTGATCTTCAGGATGACTTCAGGGTTAGTCCATAATGTGCAATGAGAAAAGGAGCCCAAATGCGGTCATCTTAGCTTATTATGGGTATGTGATCAATGGTGTCAATAAAAAACTGGGAGCATTTCACATCTGATTGTAGTTCTCTTCTCTGGGATGCTTTAGTGAGAAAATTCATTTCTGTGCAGCCTGAAGAAAAATACAAGTCTTTGAGTGCTTTTGTGTCAGGGCGCACAGGCTTTAGTCTGTGTCTCTCCTGCTTCAGCTGCCTGAAGAAGTGGAAGAATTTTCAAAAGTGTGGGGCAATGCAAGGGCTCTTGACATTTATTACACATGGAACTTTCCACATGTGGCAGAAATAGAAGACTAAGTTTAGAAAGAGCAATATGACTTAATGTCTGTTATGCCATATGTTTTTCCTGCTGCTGCTGTGCCAGAGAAAAAGAATGTGGAATAACCTGACCTCATTCTGACCATGGCTGTGTTTGTAACTCCTTGGGGCTGTCGCAGCCACATGAAGAATTCTCATTCTGTTGCACCACAGAATAGGAAGATAAAATACACATCTATGACGAGACCTGGAGCAAAGGGAGTACAGTTTTGCACCTGAATTCTGCATACAAGTCTGCCATGGATACTCTGAAGCATATATTACCTCTTACTTAAAATCTAAATTTTTTTTAATTACCTGTGTAGCTCTCAGACTACTGTGATATGAGTCACAGCAATATACTTGTCCTATCAATAATAGATTTATATTAGATATAAGGAAGAAATTCTTCACTGTGAGGGTGGTGAGGCACTGGCACAGGTTGCCCAGAGAAGCTGTGGATGCCCCATCCCTGGCAGTGTTCAAGGCCAGGTTGAATGGGGCTTTGAGCAACCTGGTCTAGTGGAAGGTGTCCCTGCCCATGGCAGGGGGGTTGGAACTAGATGATCTTTAAGGTCCCTTCCAAGCCAAACCATCCAATGATTCTATGAATATACATGTTATACATATGTTTTGCAGGTCATGAATCATACAAGTATAGAGTAGGTGACATAAGAGTTCTGTGCAAAGACGCAAAGACAAAGCGTAAAATATATATAAACTTTAATTTGACTTGGAGCTTGGTCTATGTCACGTAATGGATGTTCTGTGCATTAGAAGTAAGAAATGAAAACCTCTGAAGACTAGTAATGTCATAGTGTTCAGTGACACTCAGGTTCATGCTTTCACCCATCTTATTGTCTGGTGGTAGCGCAGAAGCAGAAACACAAGCATGCAGTCTGAACTATCAGACTTGGGAGAGGGAGGGTCAGTCCCACAACTGAGCTTTCTTAATTTGTTGTATGTTTTATTCAGATACTGAGATAGGTCTAGGTCTTTCAATCCAGCTTAGGAGAAGAAAGGGCTAAGAAAAATAATGAAGGAATGTAGTAAAAAATCTAGCTTTCCCACCTGTGGTTAGAAGTTCCGGTGACTGAACATCCAACTGTGCTCTGTGCACAGACTGTTGATTTAAAGAAGCACCATCCAGTTGAAATGATGGGCTAGTTCCATAGCGAGTATGCAAAGATCAGTTTTAACATGACTTCGTGGGACTTGTACCTGACTATACTAGCAATTTAGCCTCATACTTTTAATGGAAATATCTTTTACTTAGACTGTGTTGGAATGAACAAATTACGTTATTTAAACTGAAAAAGTAAAGAAGAATGTTAGCTGCTATTTTTGCTATAATTACCATTAATTTTCTCATTTAAAAATGAAAATAGTCAATTATAGTGTGTTTCACTTTCAGATTCCAATATTTGGAGTAATTTTTTTTTTTTATCTTCTCTAAAACTAGAAGTAAGTACTTTACCTTCTGATGGAGAAGTAGGAATCCTCCATATCCATCTCAAGTATATTTCAATTAACTGTATTTTTATGAAACTCATTTGTATAGAAATTAATATTTGAGACAAATCTGATTAAATGGTGTCTCTAGGGACAGATACATTAATGACAGTATTGCAAACTCAGTTTGGTTTTTCTTCTAGAGAATCTGAGATTGTCTTAGAATATTCACCCTAAATTACATGGTTGAATTAGTTGCCTGGTAATGTTGCACTAGATAGATAGATACAATAGCACCTGGGTTTAGATACTACTCATAGTAATGAGTATATAAGATGAATGGTACCAGTCCTATTAGTATACTGGCTATCTACAGCCAGATAATTCCTTTCTTTTAAAATTAATACTCTATTTTTCATAGTAGGTCAGATACCATTTTCATTTCTTTCTCTATCCCTTCTCAGACACTGATGACTAATGATGGCTCTCTTACATTTCAGGGTCCTATTGTAGTTTCAGCTGTCTTTTTCTTTCTTTCTTCTTCAACGAGTTTGACTCTTCTTGCTCTCTTTGCCATTTCCCTTCACTTTTTGTTACTTAGCTTTTATTTAGCATTGCATCTTGCCTCATCTTGCTCCTCTTCATTGACATGACCATTTTTTATTTGTAGTTCTGGATCAGTTCCCTCACTTACAGTCTTGGTCATTGTCTCTTCTTGATGTGGCACTTACCTGACCCTTCTTTTTTTCATGGTCTACTAGCTGCAAATTTGTCTTCTTTAATAATCAGCTTATTTTGTCTTACATCACTCTGTCTGTTGAGCTCTGTCTTTTCTTGTACTTCTACAACCTCTAATTTATCTACCTAAGGTCTGCTCTCATCCAGTTTTCTTACCTTCCACTCTAAGATTATGTTTATATTCATGGCTAAACCAGGTAATGGGCTAAAGCCAAAGCTCACCACCGTCTGGATCCACATATGCATATGGCTGGTAGGGTGCGAGTGTCCCTGTATTTAGTAGTCACACACTGCCTAAAAATCCTTGCTTTCCTTATAGCAAGTGGTGCCTAAACCCTTTAGAACAGGTTATCTGAAGTCTCCTCAAGAGCAGATGGGATATCTAGTAGCAGCCGCTCAGGCAGAGCTGTGTTCTTCCAACCTACGGGACTGTCATCTTCTAGGTCGGCACTACAGAGTTGAGTAAGCCTGAGTTTTTGGGTTGCCTAAAGACAATGCCTTAGTATGCGTTTGTAAAATGGGCCAAGACTTTGTAGAATACTTTGTCGAAGTATTGTACCATCTGAGGTATCTTCTCTTCCCCTGAATATCGATTCTGACAGCCTTTGAGCTACAGAGAATTATAGGAGAAACCCCCTCTTTTCCAGCCCTGAAACAGAGACTAGGTAGAAATCTTGCTCAGCATGTTTTTTTAATCACGTTTGTTTGCTTTCATTCTCCCTGATTCCTCTGCCTGTTTTTCTCAGCAGCTGTTCTGACAACTTCCTTGCTTTGCTCTTGCCTTCTCTTTTCTTCCTCTCTTCCTTTTTTCCCTTCAGATCTTTTGTGGTCTCTTGTCATCCTTATAAAAAAACTCATTTCACCTTTCCAGCCACCATATGGCAAGTATCAGACTTGGATATGTAAAGTCTCTATGATGTTATTACAAGAATAAATGTTCCCAGGAGTTATGTTATTGTGTAATTTCCAGATGTTAATGGGAAGAAAAATACTACAAGTAATGGTAGGACACAGACATACTTTTGCATAGATTTCCTTACCAGTAAAGTTTGTGAAAGTAATGAGCATGTTGTAGAAGATCAGTTGTTAAAAATGCAAAACACAAAGAACTGTCAAACAACTTTGATGGCCTGATTAAGAATGCAATTAAATGGGAGGTTTAGAAACGAGTCCATTGCTTCAATTTAAAGACATGCAAAAAACCCCGTATTTAGGAAACCAGTTGGTGAAGTAAACTGAAAATACTGATTGCTTGCATACCTAGAAGTTATTTCTGTGTAAGCAGACAAGCTATTAGGATGACCCTCAGGCTTCATAGATAGATAATAACTTAAAAGACACTGTTAGGGTAATACCTGGAAGGGGAAGATAGGCTAACAGGCAAAGACGGCCACATCATGGAGGTTAGCAACTGTAGGGATTAAGTGAGAACTGTTAATGTTTAATCTGTGTTAGACTTTATAAAGGAAATTTAGATCTTAAAGGCCTTGAGGATCTCTAGGGTGGAGATTCAATGGACGTTTCTAGCAGTCAAAGATTCTGGAGTAGTCATTCAGTGATAGTAGGGAGAAACTTCTCACTGAATTTTAAGATGGGTTGTGATGAGCCTCCCTTTATACAGCATCCACTTGCCTTACTCCTTTAACACTTTTCCAGATAACCCATATCTGTCATCTGCATAGCTAGTCTTTGAAATTAAGGCCTCAGACTTGCATATCACAGTTTATGTTCACTGGACGTCAGGTACTCTTATTTTTCCTTTAACACTTGAGAAAGAACAAAGCAAAAAGTAAAACTAAACACATGGCAGGCAAGAAATGAATTCAAGTTAGGAAGGAATTTATTCTCCACGGAAAGGTACATATATTGGAACAACAATTTTCATTAACTGCTTCGTCCCCCAGTGTGATCTCAACCCTGCTGTGATTCATGTTTCCTGGGATTCCTCCTCCTTTTCTATTGTTTGTCTAGCATTAAGTCCACAGCTGAGCAGTTCTCTATCCCCAAGGTTTGTATTTGCAATGAGAGATATGGGCACCGAACCCCATGCTGCTAGAATTCCATTATTACCATCTGTATTTCAGTCACTTTTCAAAATGTAATATAGATTCAGCACCTGTCTATTTTTTCCAGATGTCCACCATAGTAAGGTTTAGACCTCCCAAGGTCAAACTCAGATTTACCTACCCAAGCCTCTGGAGCATCAGCTAAGACATCCAAGGTCAATGTCCCTAGATTGCCATGTAGAGAGCTTCTCGGTGTTAATACGTTATGATGTGTCAAGCATATTTCTGTATAGGACTTCAGTGTGGGTTACATGATATCTGGCTGTCCCAAGAGTAATTTTGACAAGAATTCAGTACACGAAAACACTACATTCTTTACCAAATACCGTTATCTATAATGGATTTAACAATTCAGGACAGAAAAATATAACTCCTGCTTTTAGCACTTCTCTGAATAGATATCTAAATTTTGCTCCTACTTCTGAGTCTATTTCTGTTCCTCTCCCATGATTCCTTGGTCCCTGGAGAAGGCCTTCTTGCCTTACGTCTTAACACAGTCTTACCTTTCCCATGCTCTTGTTCTGTTTTAGCTGTATTCAATATGCTGGCTTAGATCTACCTCTTCTTCACAGGTGCATCTCTCTTTTTCCTGACATCTCCTCTTACGTGTCCATCAGAGGTTTCAGCATCTTCCCTGTCATTCAGGCTTACAACTCCTATGTCAATTTTGACACTCTCTTCCCTCTTTCCAGAGCAAGTTGTCACTCCATCATGTCACTTTTCTCTGTCTAACTCCACCTTCCCTCTTCTACTTCCATGACTGGAACTGCTGTTCAGGATTTAGTCTTCTTTTGTCTCAAGCACTGCAGGTCTAATGCCAGCTTGGATCCCCTGCATTTGTCTCAAGAGTATCCAGGAGACCCCTCTCACTCCTTGCACTGGTTGGCAACCCTACACCACACATTTTTTTGTCTCCCACAGCTTTCAAATTTCTTGTGTTTCAATGGAAGTTCCGGGATTATGGGACTGAAAACTGGCGGCAGAGGTGCTGCATCTCTTTACTAAATCTGTTGTGCAGGCACAGTAAATCCAGCAAGCTTTTATCGTCCAAGAAACCCATGCAGGTTAAGTGCTCTCCCTGAATCATCTGAGTCAGTGTGCATCATTGGCCAGGTGTTTTCATCCATTCTGCGGGCAACAGGATCCTTTATGGGATCATCTGATCAGGTTCTCTGACTAGGAAGACATTTGCGTTGTTCTCTGGTCTTGACTTAGGCAGCGGATTACTTGGGTTTTTTAACTGTTTTGAGGTTTTCATGTCTTCAAGAACCTATCAGGCATAAGCACTATGTTTCATTGGGGGGGGGTTAAACGTTAGTTACCGGCACAAACAGTATTTCTGATACTCATGATGGAGAGGTTCAGCATTTATAGTATACTTGCGTAATGCTGCAGTTAGCAGTATGGGACAATGTGATGCTGTGCTGCAGTTGTGGCCTGAAAAAGTAAAGGTACCTGCTCCCTCCTAGTTATTTCTACTACTGTTACGATATTTGACCAGCAGTTGCTGTTCAGTCCAGCTAGTACTTCTCCACGTAATGCATGCATAGTCAACATGAGCCTATTTATAATCGAACTGTCTCTTCATAGTGAGATTTTATACTAGCTCCATGACTGTACTTCCCAAGCATCACAGTACCTAATGCAACATTAGCTACTATAACACAGTCCGAAACTCAGAAACAGTGAACTTCTGTTTATTGTTTATTAACATTTCAGAAACTTGCCATGGACTATAAAAGCTTTCACAAAAAGTGACTGTTCCAGTTCTGTAAGGTGCAGCCTTCCAAAATTCACTTCTTGTTGGTCTTAGAAAATATTAAATTACTGTTCATCCTTATTTGACTGATTTAAAAGGTTGAGAACTACAAGATTATGGATGTTCTATTTTTTCCCATGTCTCTTCTTTATTGCCTTTTTTCTTTGTTATCTCTCTTCTTCTTAAAGTCTTAGTGTAATCCTCACCCCCTTCTACAGGGAACTAAATACAAACAGTTCCCTTGACAATAGTTAGTACAGGGCTCCAGAAAGAACTGGCACAAAATTAAAGCAGCAGGGAAATTTCCAGTAAAAATATTGCATAAGCTATGCATATACATAGAATATGTTTGCAGCATAATTATGACTGTGTCACTCCCTTGATACAACTTCAGTAAAGTAGCTTGAGATATTTATTATCAATAACTAAAAGTTAACTTCAGTTAAGATCCCTTTATCCTTTTATGTCCTCACTTTATTTTTCTGTTTCTCTGTGCATATGTGTGTTTCACTCTTTCCTGTCATTAATTTCTAGTGAGGGTCATCTCTCTGCTGCTAGTTGAGAGATGGTGATGCACTGATAAAAACTAATAGCAATGTTCGCAACGGTGAATCACTTGAAAATCAAGGGACTTTTTCCAAGATAAGGTGCTTCTGTGGATCCAGTTAGGTATGTGTTGGTTGTTATGAGGATCAGGGTCCAGTGGTGGAGGTGTTCCTGGACTCTGTGATACTGAGGCTCAACAGTAAAAGAATGAACGCGTGTATGTCGGGGCACCACCACCTGTATCGAAGTGTGGGCTTATAGGAATACCGTACAATTTCCTAGGTTAGGAATGAGAACGTACATGATGTATAATACTGCTGCATGACAAATGAATACACAATATGCTTAAAAATCTTGTACCTATTTTTTGCATACTTGGCCTCTTTCCGGGGGTTTACTCTGGCATTTCAAATGTAGCTGCTCGAGTAGCATCTTATATAGGAAGTCTGTGTCAGCTAGGGCTGGGAAATCTGGAAACAGGAAATCTGCTTCCTGGACATTTTAGTTGGGGATTCAGTTTATTTCTCTTCTTTAAATGTTTGTAGTTAGAAAAACATATTCATGGGGGAGAGATTCATATTAAAACTGCTACAGCCCCATTTGCTGTGGCACGTCCTAGGTACGTAGGAGACGATAGTGCAAATTCCTTCTCTCCTTGATTCCAGCCCATGGTCTTGTGGCTTATCAGCTTATCAGTTCACACATAACAGCCCCAGCTGAGTACATGTAGAGAGCCACAGCACCAGCTTCACAACAGGTTTGTAAATCTGAATTTCTCCATTTTTTTTTCATGAGTTCCTAAGTCATCAAGATGTCAATCTCGATTTTGGATCTTCTGAACAAAGGGAATACATTCATTAACATTACACTGCATACATTCCTTCCTTCCTTTACAAAGGTGCAATAAACTAACAATAAAAGTTAAGTACATTTGAAATGCCTTCAAAAATGTCCTTACCAATTCCAGTAGCAACAAATTTTCAGATACATAAATATAAAATAAAAATTAAATATTCTTAAACTTTCTAGAATAATTTTAATACTGGTGTAATATTTATGATATATATAATATATAAAATTATATCTTTTTATGATTGCAAGGCCAGGTTAAAACCAGTTTTGACAGAATTCATAGCTTCAGAAGAAACTTACTTGTTTTGGATGTTATATATCCCACTGTTTTGCATTCAGTATATCACACTATTATGTGTATCAATGTATAGGCATATAAGAAAACAAAGGGAAGCAGAAACTATTAATGATACTGTGATATTAATTCCCATTTCTCCGTTAGTTTCACATTGCCTGAGAGAAGATTTGTGGCTATATTTGACTATCTTTCAGCAGAAGCATGGCAAATGATAAATGTACTTCTAGCCTAGGTCTGCTTGTGTACTGGAACTAGTAGAAAACAGGATGGAACAGCAAGGACATGCTATGGCTTAATTCTGTATTCCTGCAGAGCCTTGAAATTGTTTGGCTGTGATTTCTGTGTTTCATTTTTTTGCTGCTCTAAATGAGAGCGAAGAATTCCTTCCTGTAGTTAAAATGTGTTTTGAATGAGCAGGTGTTAATTCAGTCAAATTTGCAAGCTAATTTAACTTCCTGGGATTTCAACTGTTGAGGCACAAGGGGAAATGTTTAAAAAGTGCTGGCAACAGTAATCACCTATAGATCGTTATTTCAGATTGTTGTTGTTGGAGGAAATGTGATGCAGTGTTTGGTTCATCAGCTAAAGTTCCATTTTATGGTATCAGTCAGGCTTGGGGAGGTCAGTCTGTACCCAGAAAGATCTCTTCTGAAACTCTTTTGTTCTCTAACTCCATGAAAGTGTAGTTGGAAGCAAAAAATAGACATGTCACATGAAAGTTGGTATCTTGGCATAGTTCCATTAACTTAACTGGAGTGATGCTGATTTACACAAGCTAAGTGTCTGCCCTTAAGTCTATTGTTTAGAAGTCATACAAGAATATTTTCATACCTTTCAAGGGGAAGTTCAGATGGCCTTTAAAACCTGCGACACTTTACTAACTGAAGTGTAAAGCTGCAAAGCAGTAACCAAGGTACTTTCTTTTTTAAAAATTGCACTCTTAAGAAAAATCAAATGCTACAAAATAGCTTTATAGGTAAAAATAGTTCTGTCTCGGTGATTTTGAAAGTCCAGATGCTGTGAACTTAACTGTTTATGTTCAGGCTGTGCTAGGGGTTCTGCTAGTAACCATGAGAATTTCTTTCCATGATGATGATACGAAATGTATTCTTGATGCTATTTGTGATCAGGCAGCTCTAGATAATCCACACTATTTATCATGGGAGCAACAGGAAACCTTTTATTCTATTTCTGGATTAGCTGGAGTCTGAATTTTTATCTAACACCACTCTGGAGCTTCACTCTTTCTAAAAAAAGAAAGGCTGGAGTAAATAATAGAACATCATACCTATTTCTTTTCACTTGAATTGAATAACCTATTTTGGCATTTTTAATGCATGAAGTCTTTTTGATACATGAAGTGAAAGCATGGAAGTTGTCTGCAAGTCTAGAAAACATTCCATACTGGGAAACTTGTACAGACAGATCTTCTATCTGTGTCTGTATGCAGCCTCTTAGATCCATTGTGGAAAAGAAGTTGAAAAGCACTCATGTATGTTAAAATGTGAATAGTTTCTATGATGCTAGTAACCTTACTTCTGTCCCTAAACTAAATGTTATTCAGTTTAGTTAAGTCTGTAATTGGGATTGCCTAGGCTTTTCCTATCAAGCTATTTTTGTCAAAGAAAAGCGTAATTTTCAACTGTCCATCAGAAAAAAAAAATGTAAGAAATGAAAGTTTTGATTTTAGTTTAGATGTTTAACCAAGTGAAAATTCACCCTTTCAGTTCAGGCTGATATTAACGTACATATTAGCTACTTACCCAATGCTGTTGAGATATCTTATGGTATCTCATTTTCAGTCCCTTTCTTCTCTGTGGAGATGGCTCTTTGACTAGACTAGATGGCAGAGATCATGCTCTTCTCTTGACTGAAGTACAGAGGAGAATTGGTGAGTTGGAGTCTGTGCCATTCCAGCATCTCGGGATCCCCTGGGAGGGTTGGACCGCAAGAACAAACAAAACTTTGTAGATACCTTGATATGCTTCCCATGTGCTCCCTCCCTTCGGAGGGAAAGTAACTTTGTTCAGTTAGAATTAAAAAGCAGAGTAATTATTCCAGAATAAAATATTTTTTATCCTTGGAATAGAGTATCCACATGGGGGAGTTATATCAGCATAGCTATGGCACTGTAATTATTCTGTCAAAGCGAGGCCACTCAAATTCTTCTAGCTAAACCCCAATATGACCTGTTACCACAAGTGGGAAGAAAGGGAATAAAGAAGGTTCATTGGGCTCTTCATCACCTCCCACATAACACCTTCAAATAAAAACTGTAATTCTGGTGTGGATAAGAACAGCAATGAATGAAATAAAGTGAAACATAGAAGCTTTTTTTTTTGTACATTATTGAAATGTTCTGCTAACAAAATGAGCCAGACAAAAGATAGAATATGATGATATGGCACAGTGCCATGCTCCATAGAGATGTCTAAGCAGTTCTGAACACCTGGACTAGTGTAATCAGTAGCTTATCTTATTAATACATTGAAATGAGTTTTTAAAGACAGTATTTTGCAACTTAATATCCAGAATATTTAATTTTTAAATTAAAAAGACATATGAGAGTTGAGAATAATAGATGAGATTTTTAAAAATATGTAGTTTATTTACTTTGTTAACTGAATTTGGGTGACAGAGAATAAATCAAGACTTCAAATTTGCTTATAAGGAGATTAAATACAGTGCTCTCTTAAAGGTCTGAGTCATAATTCCTGGTCAGATTCTCTCTTAAAATTCACTTCTAGTAATAAGAAATTTAAAATGCCCCCCCAATTGCATCTTATTACAGTAACCCCACAGTCATTTGTTCTCTAAGGCTTTAACACTGAATATTACGGGTGTGTGTCATATTGCCTCACTGCGCTTTAGTTTTGGTGAAATCTGGTGTCTATATGAAAGGCTGTTTGTTGTTTGTAAAGTCAGTTTCTTGGAGAAGTTGTTTCTCTTATTAGTTTACCAAAGTTGCTCTAAGTCAATCTCTTTTTCCTTGTGATACAATACTTTGTAAAAATATACAAATTGTGTAAAAAAGCCATGCTCCTTAAAGCACATCAATTGTTTGATCGAGGTAAGAGACACTCTCAAGAAGAGAGTTTATTAAAAAGGAATTGTTGATCAGTTTATCAAAGAAGGATTTGATACAAAAATCATGATGGGTGCAAGGTAAGGGTTAACAATTCAATATATGTCATTTACAAGTTCCTAAATTATAGTTTGTAAAGTCCGTTTTAAGAGTAGCTGCTTTCTTGAACTATTTCAATGAGAATGACTTCAAGCTCTTCAGGGAAGGAGCTGTTCTTTTATTCTCTCTTAAGCACCTATCAGGATGTAGATGCTCTGAGATATGAAAGTGATTAAAACAACACTAATTAGTTTGACAAAGTAAGAGATTTAAATGTGGAAAACCTCTAAGAGATCCATTAATGTTGTAAAAATTAAAAAGGGAGTGAATAAACCCATGCCCACGGAGTAAAGACTGTAACTCAGACAAAGTACTGATGGCAGCATACTCATTGTGGTGGGGATGCCAAGAAGTTACTATAGCTTTGGGGGTAGGAAGTATGCAAGAGAAAAAGCAGAGGAATGAGCTGGCTTTTCTTTTCAAATCTCACCCGTGTCAAAACCGCTCGGATGGCCTTTAGCAGCATCCCACCTGCAGAATACTTGGCCGGCTCCAAAGCCTGTAGCCTCAGCTCAGGGATGACACTGATGGAGAAGCAGGGTAGTAGAGGCTTCTTGCCCCAACCCGTTTAAGGTCTTGCCAGCAGCGGTGTGTTCCCTGAGTACCGCTAGCCGGGTAAGTCCAGTAACAGCAGCTGGTTTTACAGTAACTGAAGGAAAAAGGTTCAAACGCTTCAGCCGATTCATTATGGGATGTACATAGGTAACAAAATCTATTCCTACCTTTCCCTCTAGCAATAATCTCATGCTTAGGAGTCTCTGATCTGGGAGACTAGATTAGAAGTAGATTGTGTAGCCTGTAAAACTAGGAAGCATCAGCTTTATGATAGTCTATGCAAGCGTCATTCTTACCGTTTTATAGAACACACATAGACTTTCATTAGGTATTCAGATCACCGCTTTCCTCAGAGGGACCCTTCTTCACAAAGTGGACAAAGTCTGAAGACACAAAGGGACAGACTTCAGTTCTCACCTTCATTATAAGCCTGCTTCCCTAAGCTTTTCCTTTGTCATAAATCTCTTTCAAGAGATTGGTTTTGTCTACTAGGTATTGTTTTAATATAACACGGGTTTTCAAGGTTGGTTGTTTCTTTTTTGGGGTAGCATGTCTGAAACAATGACTTTTTTTTTTTTAATGTGAGAATTCATTATTTTAATGAAGATAACCTCAAAACACATGGAATTTAGCAAGACTACATACTGTTAGACTATCTACTTGTATTTTCTAAGGTAAAAACCCCAAACCATGTTTCATGTCTCACTGTGGATGTTAATTTAATCGATCATGCTACATAAATGCATTATTTTAAGTAAGTCTTAAGAAATTATTCCTAAATTCAAGGCTTAGGTTCTGTTTGGAGTTTTTTCGTTGTTAACTGCTCTGGTAGAAAAAAGCTCAGTCCACTGTATTTACAGTGACTGTGATGGCCTCTCAGATCAGCCACCGCATGTAATCACCTGAAGACACAACAATAATAAAAACATATTTTCCAAATAGTTGTTTGGCAGCAACTGTGCTTGACTGCATTCCCAGTGGAAAAATGAAATGACTTGGATTCAGCATTTTCAAATGGATGTAAATTAGTTTAATGCAAACATAAACTTCACTGTGAAGTGAAGGCTAGTTATTAAAAAATAAATAAATCTGGAACAAACATGCTCCAGTAAAAAAGATTGACATGAGAGTAGCAGTTATATTAAGAGACATTAGATTAACATCCTCTAATTTTACAAATCACACAATTTGACAGCTCGTTCTATATATATAAGAAGTAATTTATCAGAAGGTTTCCTTTTTTAGCATCACAGAAATGTATTTTACAAACCTTTACATAAGAGTTAAGATGCAAAACAAACATGTGCGAAATAAACAGAATTAGATTTACCCAGCCTTAAAGAGCCATCATCAAAAAATGATCATATGAAATTTTAATTCCTACACATGATACCAATAATCTTTTTTGGAGAGACAGGATGCGGCACTAGTTCTAGGTAACAATCCACTCATTTTCTTCACTGTGGATGGGCATGGTTACTTCTGAAATGCAACCACTGGCATGTGTTTGTATTTTGCATCTAATCAGCAGATTTGAATGTAATTATGTATTTTGCAGGTGAGGTGTTAATGCGGGTTATATGGCACATCAGCTGTGTGCTGCCACTTGAAATGGTCCACTGGAAAATCTTGAGACAAACAACATTCAATTAGGCGCACAGCCATGAGCAGCTGTGCTAAGTACCACTGGCATCGCCTCAGACGTACAATTCTCAGTGTGAGCCTACTGCTAGCCGCTTTTAAAATGTGTTTATGTTGGTGACAAAAACTTTCCATCATCAATTCTTCTTAAACCTCTATGCCTCTTAGCTAAAAAATTACAGCTGCCTGCAAGGGGAGGGATGCTCAGTCCTATTAATTTTCATTGAATGAAAAGGATGTTTTTTTCCTTCAGGCTAAAGGTTTAACCTTTATGAGTTTCATGAGTAACAAAGGGCAGCCAGATTTTTATTACACGGGGTAGAGTTGTGCATTTGTTCAAAATAATCAGCACTGGGCAATCTACTGCATATCGATCCAAAACAAACATTATTACCCATGGAAGCTGTTTCCTTCTCAAGTCTACATTTGGCATAGGAAAACAAACTTGTTTAATCATCAGTTTTCAAATGCTTACCATATATGTCACAACAGTCTGTTATAATGTTTGAGATTCATGACAGCGATACTATTTGGGGAAGTGCATCAACAGATTTTGTAGGTTTTTTTTTTTTTTTCCCCTCAAAAATCCCACATGTGTATTTAGAAGGTACCTTTCCAAGTACACAAGCACTTCCATGGGTACGCTGACTTGCTCACAGGTCAAAAGAGGAAAGAGCTAGCAACACCTTTACAACTGTATCCTTGCAGCTGTTATAAAAGTAAAAGCTGTACAAGTTTTTTAATTTATAGAACAGTGCTGGTTGATTTGTTCTGACTCGCTGCGGAGGGTGTGGTTTGCCAACCCTCCTGGTGTTGAAGAGTGGGAGACGTGCTAGAAGGGCTTTTTGGAAAGAAGCACTCAAGCTTGCTGATCATTGAAGGGAGGAGAGGGGAAAAGGAGGAGGACAGAAGGCAAGGAAGAGCATTTAGGTTTAGTTTTGGAATCCTCTTTTAGTTACAAAAACCCAAAGAGCATTGAAGCTGTCTTTTGACTTGTTATCTGTTGAGGATGAGAAAACCTTCAGCTGGGGTATAGTTACATAGACATCATGAAAGTATGATGGATGAGGGAACAGTAGTTGGAAGATGAAGAAAAAACTCATGAGGTCATTAGTATCACTTGACAACGAGAATGTTGCTGTGTTGAAGGGACTGATAAGAAATACTCACAAGCTGAAGGGCAGTTTGATCATTAATAGAGTTAGGATATGAGAATTGTATCTCTTTTTTCAGTGTGTGTGTGTCTGACTGTCAGCCTTCTCAATTCTTGAGAAGGACTTCATCTGGTCTTGACTCGGAATTGTAGTTAAATATGATGTGTCGTATCATACTTGGGAGGTGACTGGAGGTAGTGATACTTATAAGCTGATAAATGGGAACTCAAGTGTAGCAGCATTGGTGACACAGCAATGGAGGGAACTGAGGCATATGAGGACCACTGCCTTTGCAGTGTAAGGATAATCTACATATGCCAACAATCTATTTCTATGTGCTTTTAACCTCTGGTTGTTAAGGAAGCCTTTCCATTTTTTTTTTTTTTTTTTTTTTTTTTTTTTGTGTGCACCTAGCATTTTTCTAAAGGATGAGAATACTTAGTATCTGACAGACTTGAACTGTGGGGAATGCAGTATTACCTGTCAAGACTCTAGCAATATACAAAAGAAGCCAAGTTCTATTAATTCTTCAGTGGTGCAACAGAAGTTGTGAAAGATGACAAATCTGCTGACTAACTGCTAGATATTTAAAAACTACAAAAGGAAAAATTAAGAGTTACAATACACAGAGTTACAGTCTTCCCCAATTATCTGTAATTTTAAAAATCAGAATTAATCATAATAATACAAAAATCATAATTTGTGCTTCTGGGAGACTGAATAGGCATTTGGAAGCAAACTGATCCTACTGATGAGTTAGGGAACTCAGCTAGTAAATAGGTTGTGATGATGGAGAGATTGCTAACCTCTGGGCATTTCAGATCTCTCTCATGCAGAGTTAATGCAGTAGTATGTGTTTGTATTGATAGAAATAGTGTGAGTGGCTGAATGAGAGCTTTTAGTTGTGTCTTGAAGTGAGAGCTGCCATCATACATAAGCATACAATTTATGTATTGTTTTCATTGTTTGGTGTGTAACGCTGTGCTAGGTGAAGTAGAGAACTCAGAACTGTGAATAGTCTAGAAGTCATATTCTCCTTGAATGCAATTTTAAAACTGAATTAAACTCTTCTTTTCTACACAACATTCTTCACAACAAATAACATAGTGTGGAATGCATGATTTAGTTTTGGTAAGCAAAAGTTAAGTAGAACACTCATTCTTCATCACTTGTATTTTAACCCTAACTTACTTACACTTGAACAGTAGACCAAATAACAGTCAGTTGTATACTAAGGATGTCGGATTTTTCTTGTATTTACCTGCATAATATAAGCTCATTCCATACAAAATCTTAGTACTTTGTCTATCATTGCTGGTTTGAGATGTGCAGCAACATTCCTCAGGCATTTCCTCTTGGAAGAATATGGTACTTCATAGCCTCATATATCTCCTTCTAAAGAAGGTGGGAATAAAGTAGATAAGAGCTAATCTAGTCTAGTTCTGTATATTTTCTCAGAATGCCTTTGCAAACATAATTCTGAGTGAACGCAGTCTTTTCTGTATATTTTTAGCTAATATGATTTTTGTGTGTTTTAGAAACAGAAACAGTCTAATTTTCCTGTAGGTATATTAGTCTGTAATTCCCAATGCAAAACTCTTTTTGTTATAATTTGAATTTCCTATTTTGCTTTGCATTAGTCTTTTTTTTACTGGCTCTCCGCAGCATTTCAAATGTAGATTCATCTATATATTTCATTAGTGATCCGTTCAGGTCAATGTGATCCAAATCATTTAACCAAAAGATGGAGGTAGCTTTTAGTAGTTATTCTTGGGAATTTTGTTTTCTAAATTTCCATCTGTTGGTGTTAAGAATTCCTTTCAAGCAAAAAGTTATTTTGAGCCTTTATGAAATATATTTAAGTTCCTGCTCCTCCTCTTCTTCCTCCTTTCTTTTTCTTTTATTGCTAGCAACATAAATCTATGGTATATAACTTAATTCATATGTTATTTTAGGAAATACACAGAAGAATAGCAGAAAGCATACAGTCCAAAATCAGTTGTGACGATATGGGAGAAGTTCAGCCTGTGTGCTGTAATGTTTCTTCTGCCACTTTCAGAATGACCCTTAAGAGAGTTAATGAGAGCATATCCTTTATGGAGAGCTGCTCTCTCGGGTTTTAAGATCTGGGGGTTGTATTGTTGTTTTTTGTTTCGTTTGGAGGTTCTTTTGTTACTTTGATATCTTTTCAGTTGCTTCTACTGTTTCAAAAGATGTCATCAAGGAGAAAGATATGCCTCAAAGAGAAGTAGTAGTGAGTGTAACACTGATAGAAGTTTTTGAATACTTGGCTGTACAATAACGAAGGATGTCTTGCATAACTCCCTAATTCTATAAGTTCTTTTAAAACTTAGCCTTCCTTTCACAATAATAATATGAAGGTTTCTGTCTGATCTTGTGGCTAAAGGAGCTTATGCAAGACTGTGATGCATAAATGGGGAGTTTTTCTTGGGGAATGGGGTGGGGACTTTACCTTGCATGCATCACTTCGAGATTGGTACTACCATTTTGCCCATGAGACTATTGTCCCTATTTTAAAGGTTGCTAAAAGACTGGAGGGATTGTAGAAAATAGTTACAAAAAAAAGGAAAGACTGGATCAACTGTCTTTCAATAAAAGATTTAAATAAGTCAATCTGTTTAACTTATCAAAAAGATTGAGAGATGACTTTGTTGCAGTATATAAATGAATGTTTTGATGCTAAGACAATATTGAGTACTGAAGACTCTTTAACAGTAGTGGAAAAAGGGGTAATAGGAGAAGGGCTAAAAGGTTAAATCAAACAACCAACAATTGGAATTTGACAAATGTTTTTAATGGAAAGGGTATTCTTTGTGACTGGAGATGGCAGGTTCACTTGTATCTCAGGATGTTTTCAAATCCATCTGAGATGATGTTTGCTTTAGACAAACACACCTTTCAAGAAGGGTTGATATGGATTTGGCACAGGGGTTACTGGTTGGAGTTAATGATCTACAGAGTGTAGCCAGTCACCATTTCTTTCAGTGGTCTGTTTGCCTTTAAACCTCATGAACTTGAAACTCATTCCTGAATTATTATTCATGGTTTTGTCATATTATTTGAAATACTTATTTTGCCAGGCTATGTTAGGAATGAAGGTATGATAGTCTTCTTATTTCTGTACATTCACATGCTTTTATGTTCTCTGATCTGGCTGGTTTGAAAGTAAGATGCTAGGGAATACTTTTCTCTCCTTTTTTTTCATATTGACTGTTAGAAAGTAGGTGTTTAAAAAATCTCACTTTACCCAAGACAGTGCTAATGTAAACCCAGATTTGTTAACCCAAGAGATTTAAGGAAGGCTATTGCAAGAAATGAGTTGGATTCTTTTCTGAAGTGAGCCTGTCATGTTATGAGACGCTCTAATCTCTACAGGACAGTATAGAAAAAACCAAGAAAAAACTTTTTGTTGGGTTTGGCTTTCAGGAACTTTGCAAAAAGCAAATACCTGCCGGACCACCTACACTTACAGTTTTATAGCTGTCCCAGATTAAAAAGACATAGAAAAGACAATTCTAATTATCTTTCCTCCTTCAATTGTGAAGGAAAAAAAATTATCTTCCACTATCCATAAATTTACTCTAAGGCCTATTAAAAGATAGCTGTGGTGCTGTTCAAGCTAATGAGTTGCAATGCCAGGAGTGTACTACAATCTTGGCTGAACAGCCACCATCAGGCTTTGAGGACAGTGAAGCACCTGGGTGCAGCGGAAACAGGAAGATTTGCAGATGGAGGAGTGTCAGTGGGCTCTTCACAGTTTGCCTGCTCAAATAAGATCTAAAACTTCTGAAATTAGATGGGATTCTTTGGGGAGGAGAAAAAATGGCATAGTAGAAAATCTTCTTCTGAAAGTAATATAACTACTGCTGTGCATCAGGTACACATTTGTATACTTGAATTGGTCGGGAAAAGGTTGCTTCCTAATGAAAGATGAGACTATTTTATCCCAGTAGAGATGAGAAGCAGTAAGACAATGTAGTTTACAGTAGATAAGGCTAAAGTTTTCTTTTATCTCCCCACTCTCTACATGGCTCTGTGTTGCTCTCACATAGGCTATGTGTCTGTTAACCTGAGGATGTCAATCAGACTATATTTCAGCAGGACAAAAATATGACTCTTAACGGTGTGATCTTGGTGGGAATGCATTTGCAATAGAGATACTTTGGGCAAGAACATTTACTTCCTTAAAGCTGTATGGGAGTTATCCTTCCCTCATACAGAAAAATGCTTTACAATATTACCGTTGGAAATTATCCCCAGGAAGACATGCCATGTAACAGAAGTAGCACAATGAAATGGCTTCTCTGCTACAGTCATTTACAAATTTATAAACTTTAAGCTATAGTAAGAAGTCTTGTTTTGCTGCTTTTCTTAATATGATGCAGAATATCTTTAAAAAATATTCATGGAGAATGTGCTATGTCCTTTCTTTTGCTCTAATCCTCTGTATTACCTGTACAAAGAACAAGGATTTGCACCACCACCACCACCCCCCCCTTTTTTTTTGCTTATCTCTGCTGCAGTCCTACCGTCATTGTTTGATTCTGCTTAAATCCTTCTGTACCTAAAGGTACAGCCTTATCAATTGAAAAGCTAATGCTATATAAGAAGTGAAAAGAACACAGAAAGGTTTCCTAGCAACTACTGTGAATCCTTCTAAAGTAAGTCAGTTAAAACCATGTAGTACGTGCAATGGGTGTAAATTAGGGAGCTAAGCTGATCCACAGATTTACAGATGCCCACTATAAAGTACAATAAAACCTGTAATAGAAGGTGAATTGCTCAAGAAGAAAATCACATCAGAGTCTTGACAGCTTTATCATTATTTAAATGATCCAGCTTAAATTCTACTATGTAGTTAGTAAGACTGAGTGTCAGAGCTACAGCAACGGTGTACAAAAGCACAGTTAATAGCATTGGTTAGTGTCGCTGCTGTGATTATGTCTTTTACTGCTCTTTCTAAAAAACAACCAGCAAACGTAAACAAAACCCCAAACTCCAAGGGGCAGTTGTGAGGGAGCCATTACAAGGTACAAATATACAAAATCTTGTCTGTGAAACAGGCTCTTTCTTGTTTTGTTCTGCCTTTGCACACCATGAATTACATTGGACATTTTTAGGTTAGTAGAATCTGTTCAGTAAAGTGTAGAGAAGCTAAAAATTATCTGCACTGCTCTCCTGCACTCTCCCATACACTGGTGTTTAAGTGTAGGTTTCTTCATTCAACATTTTTTTATTGTAGATTTTTTTTAAAGAACTCCTTGGACTGGGATTATTCAGGGAATCAAGCTAAACCCCCCACTTTTATAAAGGCAATACCTTTATTTCTGGAGCATGCTCACTTGACACTCAGCTTGGTTACACGAGATTTGGAAAGTTTTCACCAAAAAAATGTTTGTGGCTCATACAATTAAATTCTTTATTATGTATTTAAGTAAATTGATGGGTTGATTTTCAGTTCAAGTACTGCAATGAGTTTTCATTTGACTAAAATATTCCTCATTTTATGCTGTTCAGAAATGACTAATAATATGCATAAGAGAAAATGTAGACCTGCAAAAGCTAACTTTAATTCTAAAACATTTAAAATTTTACATTACAGGTGAAAGTCCCTCCTTACTCGGAAGTGATTTATAGCACTTAATTAGTTCTTCAGAATCTTCAGAAACAATAAATAATACGGGGTACAGTCAAGCATATTTGCAAGCAAGAGTGCAATTAAACCAAGTAAAGTTTCCCCATTGTTCTCTAGTAAACAAATGTACCCTCCAGTAAAGAGAAAAGACAGAATGGGCTTCAGGTGCCACCTACAACCCCATCCTAATGAGTCAAATTCATGTCTGAAGAATGGTGCATGTTGGAGAATGCCATTTGGGACCAAGATTTTGTGGTGGTGGTTTTTTGTTTGTTGCTCAAGTCATCACCCCTGAAATGAGGCTCATGTGAAGACAAGACCCAAATCACAGTCCCTTTACAGGAGTAATGCGTGCATGCATGTGAATGTTCACGTTTTTATTATAATAGTTTTAGTCTTTGGTTTCTTCCATTCTGCGTAGTCTGATAAGCAAACCTTGAAAAGGTCTGAAACATCCACACACTCCAGTACTTACCCAATGCTTATCCCTCCCTGGCTTCTCTAATCTGAAAATCGGGTTGGAGCTGTCAACAGACTGACCTTTCTCACGTTATTGTGTTATTTCTGCTTCTCCTTTTGACTTCTCACAGAAAGTGCAAACACACAAACATATTGAAAAGCAAACAAACAAACAAACCCAAAACGGGAACAGCAGCACTCCAAACACCAAACGAGTTTGGAGTTGTTCTGAAGTTTGGCAATAGCGTGAGCTGGCTCTTATTTTTGAGGTGCCTGTTCATCCATTTTGTACTGTGGAGAGTGGGCTGACTTTTGTAACTCTTCTGGCAGGCAGGCGTGAAAATTGTGAAGCAACAGTTTTTACAATGTACTTCTTCCTTACCCTCTCCAACATCATTCAGCAACCATTGCACTTGGAGAAGTACTGCAGTAGAAATATTCATTCACTCAGTAAATTGTAACCTTCATTGACACAAACAGGTCATGAATGTATTAGGAGCATTGGGAAACTGACGTCTAGCCAGCATCTCCAAGTATTTGCGGAGATCCTTATTCCAGGCATAGAGGGAGCTGCCTGCCCCAAGTCTACGTTGGTGCTCTCTGTTCGCGTTCACAGGTACAGCTGTACCTGCAGCTTTCTCTTGAGGAAGTATGGGAAGTTCCTGTAGTAAATGTAAAACTTGAAGCAGATATTCCCTAATGCTAAGTGCGTGTGTGTATTACTCATTTTGTTCCATTCTTTTTTCCCCACCTACTAAGGGGAAGACTTCAAACAATTTGTTGCCACACAGTCTGCCTTCTCTCTGATCCCTAAACGAAGGCTGGAGACTTGCATTATCAGGTGTGTATTACACACTCAGATATTATCTCTGGCAACTGTACATAAGCTTGCCTCATGCGTTGAGGGGTATTTATTTTAGAAGTTGAAAGAATAAACTCCAGAAACTCCTTTATACAACTCTGAAGGAAAGGCCTATAACCTGGCTAATGTCAAGCTCCGGTATAAACTTACAGTCAGTGCATGTCTGTAGTAATGCATTCTTGCTAATGGCTTGGCTGCACAGTCATAATTTGTAGCTTTGGGAAGACTTGTTAAGTCATCATCTTTAGCTGTGGCAGCTGAAGGTGTGTACAATTACCCCTGGCGCAGGCTGATTGTTAACAGTGTGCAAAACTACATATACGCTGATTGCGAAACCTATCGGAGGCTTCCCCTTTTACAGGTAAGCAGCATAGCAGAAGTTGCTTAGGGGCAATCACTTGCTTTTGTCTTCATGGCATAAGAAATAGCCTCATCAAATACCATCTTCCTACTAAGATTCTTCAATACGGTACTGGAAAGGAGGCCTTCCAGTTGTTTGTGGAATTTAATTTCTACCCTCTCTGTAACTAAATTGCCGCTCTTGAAGATTTTTGCTAAGCGTAGGGGAATAATTTAGACACACAGTGTAATAAGGCTTCCAGATGGTAAATTCACGAGTCTGTTTTCTGGTGGTATAATTAATTATTCTAGTCTTTCATAACATTTGAACCATCATTATCTACGACAGTGTCCTAAACATGAGCCAAAGTCTGAATACTTGCTCCTTATGTTTCTTGGTTGTATTCTAGTCTTATGGTTGCCCAAATCAAGGAATTATCGTCAAGCAAAACCAATAAATAACTGTGAAAGTCATAGAGTGTAAAAATCTGTTTGCTACTACCCAGTATGGAAATTATTAGTATGCCATGGGTTTTTTGGGTGTATTATCAGGATCTGACTTTCTGATAGTCTTTCTGATAGTCTGATACCAGCAGCAATGTTGTAGTCATAAGACTAAATGAACTTGCTTTATCTTTACTTTCTGGCTTTTATGAAATGGGCTGGAATTAATTGTGCTATAGGTATTTTCTGCTAGTAGTTTCTCTATATGCAAGGTTTTCTGTTCTCATACTGCATGATTTGCAAAAATTCATCTTAAAAAATAAAGAAGTGCAGTATCTGTAAATCTGTAAATGACATGGGACGTTTATTTCAGTTTATCTAAAATTTATATATGAGTGTGAATAAATATTGCTTATCTACTCTGCAGGTGTGTATATGCACATACATAGCATTTAGATTTCACTGTTTACCAGGTCATTTACTTAGCTTTAGCAGTTGCTATTTCTCAGGATAGTACGCATCTAGACTTTCATGAAATTACTTCCTGCAGTAAATCTCTTAAGTATTGCAATGTCCTGAACAGTTTCTCAGAAACATCCCTCACTGTCAACTTCTGGAACCTATTTTCATCAAGATCTCGTGCCCATAATTATTAATACGTCCAAGAATCTTGGAACTAGTACAAGACATTTTATTGATACCTAAATATTCACAGGGAAGAAAAACTATAGAACTTAACAGATCATTAAACAGAAAGCTATATATGTAATGAAACTGCTCATCTGGACTTGAAACTATTTGCCTTATGTTTATGAGAATAAATTCTGACAGGTTACTTAAAATTCACTTCACCCAGTTTCCTCTTATATCAGTCTGGAGCAGGGTGTTTCGATATCATTCAGGGCCACAAAATTTGGAAAAAAGCTTGCTTGCTTTGTCTTGAGAGTCCTCCCCAGTTAGCGCTGTGGAACAGAAGCCCCTGCACAACATAGCAATTGGGTTTGAGTAACTGATGATCATGCACGAAGCAATTCCCTATATGTTAGATTTATAATCTGTTTAATCCTTTCTTCTCAATGCCCCTGTTCTTCAATTAGTGCCTTTTCACACGCATTTCTCTAATCTTACTTCATCTTCTTGTAGCCTGTGCAGTGCAGGCTCTATATTCTTTTTTCTTTGAAGCTGATGGAAGGACTTCCACTAACTCCACTGTAGAGTAGGTAAGAGCTGGTTTGTTTTTCTGAGGAAAAGAAACCTAGCCTGGTTTCAAAGCACTATGCCCACCTATGGTGATAATTAATTTGTGTGCACCAACTTTCAGAATGTTCCTGTACTTATTCATTTCCTGAAAAAGGACATGATTTTACTACTATCAAGGAGGCACAATAGCATGATTAAGCAAGAGTGAAGTTGATTCTCTTCTTTACACATCAGATTGCACCTCACTTCTCATCATGAGATTTGTATTATCAGCGCTAGTGGTAATATAAAGAAAAAAAGACTATTTTTGCTTTAGAATCCGCCCCTCGCCCTTTTTTTTTTCTTTTTTCAAACAGGAAAAAAGTCCACTCAGAATAAGAATATATATATATATAACTGAGAGGGAGGGAAGGGAGGGAAACATCACATTCTACAGTATTATGTTACAAAACACTTATAGTCCTACTGCAGTTAAAACTAGCAAAACAGAAGAAGGGGGATGTTCCTTACAGGTAAAATTCTATCTGTACAAGGCTATGCATCACTGAAGTGCTACTTAAACCCTGAAATAAGTGGGCCTCAAGTAGTTTGCAGGCCATCATGCAACGATGGATTTCGCCCTAAGAAATATCAAGTGGTATTTTTCCATCTACATCAGTGGTCTGGGAAGCACAGTAGAGTCAAGATACTGTTGATTTATAAATCTATGTGTGTACAGGATATATAAAAATATAAATACAAATAAATATATGTATATGTAGACAAACACAAAACATGAACACTAAGATGTACTTGCATTTAGTTAAGTTTTACTGAAATAAAACTCTCATGTCAAGAGGAGGTTTACAGTTGCTTTTTCTTCTTTTTGCGGAAAATTTTGCAAATCACGCGCTAAAGAGAAGTGAGCATTATGGAAACATGGACAGCATTTTGGTTTACCAACTGGAGAGCAGTAATAATGCTGCTTTTATTTAGTCCTGTACCTAAAGATTACAATACAGTAATGCCATGCAACTATTCTGAAAGGACGTAGTGATTTGGGCATGAAAAGACTAAAATTACAGGAAAATGGAGCTCAAAATTACATGTCCTCTGAGAATTAAGTCCTTGGTGTGCAAAAAGCCAGAATATCAGATATAAGCCTATTATACTTGTTACCTGCCCTTCAGTTAGAAATTGCTGCAAGCCATAAAAAATAGTGTTGTTCACACTGCTCAAGTTTAATTCAATCAGATTCGTTGAAGCTTGGGTCTTTAATAAAGGACATTTTTTCGAGAAAGTAAACTTATCACTCTCGCCTTCAGGGTTTTCTCCCTCTTATCCTTTTCTAGTGAAACTCTGCTTAAGTAAAAAAACAGGACCACAACTGTCTACTATCATGGCAGTTTAAAGTTCCAGCATGACATTGTTTTTCAGAGATGACGGATACAGATATTAAATAGGATGTCAGCTTTGAAGGATACTCAGAAAGATGTAAGAGGGGCTCTTTAGTACTGACTGAATTAATGCATTAACACTTTGACATTACCTTCCATAAATTCAAAAGGGCAATGCAAAACAAAACAAACAAAACAAAAATCAACCAGCCAACCAAAAATATCTACGTCTGACCTCAAAGATCAATAAATCAGAATTTCTAGTTCACTAGTTCTGGTGGAAAATTACTATGTCTCTTCAGGCTGAGAGAAGATATCTTCTGTGCTTTATACTGTATGTTATATTTCTTTGTCTTTTGACTGTGTAATTTCTACGTAAACCACCACAGACACCAACAATAGATGTGGAAAACTTCATTTCTAAGGTCTGAGAAAGAGAAAATGAGTAACTTTCAGGGTATGTTGTGGGCTAGTGAAGTCAGTGGTAATTGAAACCATGCAAAGTTACTCGAGACTATAAAAAAATGGCCATTGATTTAAAGCCTACACACTGATTTTTTTATCCATCCTTGAGACTTGGCTTTAAGAGTATGTGCAGAAAAATATGTGCATATATGCATCTTTGTTCATGTGCACAAGGGGCAGTAGCAAAATGCCTCATATTTGTGGCTAAATTATGTTAGTATGAACACACAGACTCCTGACATACTCATCATTTTCTGCATTTAGGTTACTTCTCTGCACAGCTAAGAAATGTGTTGGCACTCTTAACAACTTTCCCAGATGGTATCAGTCTTACCCCAAAGACTGTATTTTTCTCTGTTTCTCTTTTTTTTTTTTTTTTTTTGTTTGTTTTTATTAAGCTGGTTAAGAGCTCCTTGAAATCCCTAGAGTTTGGGTTCTCTTTCTGTTGCTGGGAATTTTTTTTTCATTACCAAATGATGCTTCTCCCACATCATCTTATGTACTCTATACTTTCAAACAGATAGTGCAGCTTGGAAAAAAGATATTCCCCTCTGTACACTGGAGAAATATAATAGTATGGTGAGTATTGCAGTTGTTTCTACCACCTCAGTTGAAGCATCACCAGACCCAAATGAACAGGATGCTTTCGTGTGTACCAGTTTCTTTCAAATCATTCTTAAAACAAGCCCAAATGATTATATCTTCCTATTACTTAAATTAACACTTCCATATTACTTAAATTACCACATATAACTTCCTATTACTTATATTAACAGGCACTTTTCACTGTGATCCAGCTGTCAGACAATGTTCTTTGGTTGCATTAATGGAAAAGATCTGGATTTAGGGTCCTATGTTTGCTTTTATAAGCCAGATTTAGCATTTGGGATTTATTCAGATTTGATTCTCTCCTCAGAAGGTTCCTCAGTCTTTAAATTAATCGGGAAAGACATTGACCTTCCTGCTACCAGACCACTGTCTGTTCCCTCCAGTCGATATCCCTCGGGTGTGATGGTAACAAACCAGGCTAGCTGCTTCTCCATTCCTTGACTAAGCTCTGCGTTGGGAGGCAGGACAACATAGAAATCCCAGTGAGATTTTTCAAGACATCATAAATTTTAAATTCCATTTGAAACCGTAACTTGCTAATCCTCCTTTATACAATCCTATAACTAGGATCAGTGGATTTGGGCAGAATTGACCTGAATCCTGCCTTTGAGAGATGTCGTGACAGAAATGTTGTGGTCCAGTGCATATTGAACGTCCACATCTTTTCTCCTTCTGCCAAACAGATATAATAATAAGACTAGTAACAGTTCTAAAGTTGCTTTCAAATTTTTCTGATTCTTTCTCTGGTATTAATACTTCTAATAGCAAAAATCTTCACCTTCTTTGTTCTGTTTGGGGTTTTTTTTTGTTGTTATTGTCATTTTAACTTGCATTAAGCTTTTCTCTGGGTGGTTCTCAGGTGGGGGAAGGACGCACTGCTATTTGCTTAGAGAGTTATGCAATGAGATAAATGGTTTTCAGCTGCTTTCAGAAAAATAAATCAGATGGTTGAAATTCCAACCATGTTGAATTCAGGTAACAATAAACAAATTAAAACAAACAAACAAAATCTTCCAATTATTATCAGCCAGAGTGGCTGACAAAGAGGTGAGGTTTTATACTAGTCCTTTGTACTATCAGCCTGCCACAGAAAAATTATTTGTTAGAGCCAGAAAATCTGGATTGCAGTGAAGCTGAAATTTATTTTTAGATGAGCACATGGCTGAGATGGCACTATTAAGAAAAGGTTGATCACTACAGAGTCAAAACTAAACAGGAAGTTGAGGTGTCTCCTATTCATCTTCAGGCAGGGTTGTTAACTCATAACAAGTTCTCCATTGGTACTCTGTTGGCATGAATTTTCTTTCTTAATTTGAAAAAGAGTTCTACAGCACACTTTATAAAATTAATGCCAAGGAATAATCTTTAATTAATGACACATTTTTTTTCTTTAAAATTAGAAACACTTATCAAACAGTAACTCACTGTCATGATTGTAAAAATGAATACATTATATAGATATTGTCATCGCAACAGAAATAATGGCCTGATCCAAAGCCTATTAAAATCAATGAGCCCAGAATTGTATTATTCAGATTTTAGACTAAAGATTTTCTCTGTAGCTTTTATGAATGTATGACCTTTTTCTTTCTTACTGTGGTCCTGTGTTCACATAACTTGGCATTTTGTTTTCTCTTTGCAAGGGTTAAAGTATTAATCTCTTACAAAGCATAGCAGGACACAAAAAGGCTGACTGGAAAGTTTCCAATGTCTATTGTAATCTATGTAATGTTTTTTGGGTGGCAACAAAAGGCATAATCTATTTCCACCTCAAACCTTCTGAATAGGCTGTAATCCATATTTAGGTCATTAATCAATCATTGGGAAAATTTGGTATTTCGTTGGCGATCAGGTACAGTGATTGCCTTTATCACAGAACGTCGTTAGCCAGAGCCAAACCTCTCTTTTGAATATGATGGATAGTTTGTTATCTTAATTTGAGGGAATATTGAAAATCGCTTTCAGTGACTACTTCTTCAAAAACGAATGCATTTTGGTTCCCATTTTTAGGCTGTCTTGTTGTCAACTATCTTTGTAATAGAAATGTTCTTTTCATAAGTAGCTGTATAAAGGATTTACTGAGTTGGCAGGACCATGTGCAGAACTAGGTTTTTGATGTTTCCACACACTTTCTGCTTTTTTTGTTCATCTACTGGTCAGAGAACAGACAAGATGCTGTGTGGTTTGACTGACCAGTGGCAACTAAACTGTACAGCTTGAATAGTGAATTTTAAATACTGTAAGAAATGATCCAGAGAGATGATAATGAATACACTCAGGAAATCATTATCTTCTTGCCAGTATTCTAAAAGCAGAAAATTAAGTTTGAGTAAATTAGGGTAAAATTTGTAGGCTAAATTATTCATTTTGTATTCTTTGTTCAGCTGTATTATTTTCCTTTTTCTAATCAGGAAAATAGAGAAGAAAAAGTGTTCTCATTGAGATCACACAAGTGGCAACTATACTGCAAATCTATGTTATTAGCAGTGGAGTCAATTTTAAAGGACACAGTATGAGCACCATATACATTGGAAACATGAACTAAGACTTCCATAGGTGTGTAGGCTTAGGAAATACTCTGTATTGCTGCATCCACTCAAAAGCACTTAAGTTTTTCGGTAGTGATTGGGAAGGGCCTGAACTGGGTATTGTGCTTTATTTCATAAGACCAAAGAGTTTCAACTCGTAGGCTGTTAACTTGACAAAATCTGAAACTTCCCATTTAATGTTAGAGGTAGAGGTATATGCATGTGAGTCTTAAAATTATATAAAGCATGGTATTTTAAAAATCCCTGCAAAAAAAGGTTAGGAATCTGAACCTGCAATTATCCTCCAACATACCACTTAGGCTGTAGGACTGGTGGCTGTGCCTCTAGTGTTTCACCACCCGCCTAGCCCCCGTGTTCACCACCGCGTGCTCGAGGCACCAAAGATTGTTCGGGCATGCCTGGAAATATTTGGCATGCTCGGGAATATGGGCTTACCAGGGTTGCAGCCACGATACTGAACAACAGATAGAAAAAGCTCAAGCTTTCTCCATTGCTGCGCTCTGGATACATAGGAGCACGCAGGCTATTTGGAGGTGAGGTATGTTTGGGCTCACACATGAAATACGGTATAGATACAGCCTCACAGACTGTCTCCAGAATGGGTGATCTCATCTAAGCAGCAAAGTGAAAACTCTATCAAATGACGTTAGACCCTGGAACCTGACCAAGTCAGGGCAGGTTAATTAAATGAGCAACTGCCGACAGTGTCTCTGCTCGTTTGGGATTTTGCACTCACTATGACAGACATGAAGAAGTATCTCTTGTTTTATACTACAGCTGCATCTTAGGATCACATGAAATCCCTTCTGCCTAAACTGATCAGATTCAGAGTCAGTCTCCTGCCACTGATGCTCTAATCTCCTCTCCTTTTGCATCATCTATCACGGGGTACCAATGAACCGCACTGACCTGTGAGAATAATGGAGAGAGAGGGGGGCATTTGTAGGTTAATATGTCAGCTGTGCTGGATAACAGATGGTTGTAATGATTGGTCCATGATATGATGTTACAGTTGGTAAGGTAACAACACTGTAGAGGCGAATTACAGAGAAAAATACATAGATAAAGCATTGAGGGGAGAGTGGGGGTAGGGAGGAGAGAAAACAAACAAAAAATACTTGTTAAATGTACAGGAAAAAGTCTTCAAACAGATCAAGGGAAAGATGAGAGAACAACAAAAAGAATTTAAGATTCTAAAGACGAGGAGCTACATAAAAATAATTGTTTCATTCTGCAGCTTAGGGCAGTACTATAGCTCTTTATTAGGCAATTATTTTCTGTCATTTTGAAAACTTCATCTCTTCCAACAACATAAAGATTCTACCTGAATTCTTTAGAGCCATGTTCCCTCCACCCCTGTAATAGTAGTGTGCACCTACTCTGTAATTCTTCTTCTCTCGTCAGACGCTGGGCTTTTTGTGCTTCACAGCAACCTGTCAATACCTGCATAGCAAAACTGATAATGAAACCAACATTTTTGTAAAGTAACATGTTTCACCTGAATACTATGTGGGCTAGATTCTGATAACCTTATTTATAATGAACAGTATCTTCCTCTGAGTGGTAGAGTCCCTTATGGGATAAAGTGCTATCAATATCTGTCCCTTAAGTTTTAAATTAAAGGATCACACTTCATCAGTCAGTGAAATACCAGCACCTTTGGGATGAGATGTGACAACTTTTTAACAGTACATACCACTGCTACCTAACAATTTAAGACAGAAAATGAAGAACACCATCGCCACTTGAAGAGGCAGAGGAAATTGAACTGGGTTGGTGGTATTAACAGGATTGGTCATTGCCAAGACAACAAACTTCCAACTTGCATGCCTACAAAAAGTGGCTTGTGAGAATGAATAATGAAAGGTTGCCAGAAGACCTGCAGTTTCAGATTTTGTGGGAAAGGGCAGTGCTTCTTCCAAGTCCTATACCAGCTAGCACGGCACATGGAATAGCTCATGATGATGCCTCTCTAGTGCTGTTCCCTGCAATACTGAATACCTCCTGCCCAAATGTTAACTGGGTACTGCTAACTTGATCAAAACTGGAGCTGTGACATTGGTTTCTTTGGCCGAGAGGAACAGTTTTTTCTGTCTGGCTGCATCAGGGCTTTGAGTCAGTGTTTTAGTGCTTTCCTGCCCTGCAAATACTGTCTTGGTAGCTGCAGGCACTAAGAAGGCTATGCAGAATTGTAGTCGTGCCCTCAGTAAGCAGGTAAAACTGTGAACATCAGTGTGTCGGTCCCTGCTGCTAGCTGACTTGGATGGCCCTGGTGTCTCTGGACACATCAGCAGTTACAACTCATGTTATAGCCCCCATCTGGTGGTTGGATATGCTAATTTAGCCCTGAGTCTTGGCTTCTTTCAGCGAGGGGTAATTGATAAAGTGAACCATCAGTTACTGGAAGGGTGCTATTCCCCTTCCCTTTCTGCAGGAGCAGCACCTTTCTTCTGTCTTTCCTCGGGTTTTTCCTTTTGCTCTCCTTTGGAGTTCCACAGTATTTCGCTTTTCCTTTCCCTCTATTCCTATCTAGAGGATCCTTTTGCAAACAAGCGACAGGTATCTGTAAATTATTTTATTGTTTATTTTACTGATTTTATATTTATATACTCTTCTCCTCTTTGATTTTTTTTTCTCTTCTCTCTACTCACAAGCTTTCCAGTGGAATATGGTTTCATGCTGATTCATTGTTAGACTAGAAAAAGGCTACAAAATAAGTAAAGTCACAGCTGTACACATCTCTGGTTTTTACCTGCGAGTAAAGTCTTTGATTGCCATAAAGTACTTGCATGTTTTATCTTTCTGTGATTTATTAGAACTATTAAATGAGATTGTTTTGTTACAGAAAACCAAACAGACCAATACATTCTTCCACTGTCTCTAACAGAGCCTCTGTTGTGAATTTTGCAGTGCAAACATTACAGTTACTGGGATTTCGGTTGTGACTAGGAAATATATTCTCTTTGGCATAAGATGCTGTCTGCTAAGCTGTATACCGAGTGGTGCATACTGGCTGAAGGATGAAGGTTGACAGAGCGGGGGCAAGGAAATATTGAAAGTTAAGTGCGTAGATAGAGTCAAAGAGACTGTGAAAGCAGGATGAGAAAAAGGTTAGTGATGGAGTAGGGCTTGAACAGTGAGGGGTAGAATTGGGCTGTGGAGCTGCAGGATGGTTTAGGGGAGATGAAAGGCATCAGAGCAGAGGGAGGAAAGAAAAAGGAAAGAGAAAATAGGCAGGAAGCTGGGAGACAGAATGACAAGACTTGAAAAAGAACAGGAAAAGTGTGGGGGAGGGGAAACAGAAAAGAAAGCGAGAGGTATAAGGAAAAGTTGAAATAGAAAATCCTGAAGTACAACTGGCACCGTCAGCCCAAACCCCAAACTGGAACCATAAAGGTTTGTCTCTTGGTTTTTATAAAGTTCTCTTGATTTACATCAGGTTTTGTGAGATATTACTGCAGGGTCAGGATACTGACCAGGGAAGGAAATAGATAGGGGAACAGATGTCACAGAATACAAATGAATACAGCAGAAGAAGAGAAAACATAAAGTTAAAATTAACAAAAAAAGGGAAGGGGGGTAAAATCAAGATAAACATCCTGAAGACTACTTTACACTGACTCCAATGGGACAGTGGAAATGCAGAATCCTGGTAGGCTAGAAGTTTACTGATCCATTTCAGGACACTTGTGTGGCTAGGCTACTTGCGGTAATTAATTCCTGCATACTCCACCATTGGTAGTAAACCATCTTAAGTCTGAGTTCCATTAACATTACTTGGCAGGGCTCAGCTGGTAGCAATAAAGTATGAGTCCTTAATTAGACTCCCTAAAATTTTGCACCTGGATATTAATTGATTATACTATAGTTTGAAATATCCAGTTTTAGATAGTTTCCTTATCTGGGAGGTAAAATGTATTGACTATTGGAGAAATGTTATTTGCATAAATCATATCAGATATGTAAATCCAGTGAAACTTTTGAATGAAGAAAAAGAAAACCACCAATATCCGTGTTTGTTATCTGGAAAATGGTATGTTAATATCAATATGAAAAAAGGTGGGAAAAGAGATAAAAGCATTGTTCTTCCTTGGAGAAATAGTTAATTTACAATTCATTTTCCCTATTGTTTTTTGTTACACCCTATCTGTGGTTTAGATTTGTTTACAGCTATTATACAGAATACTACATTGGCAATAGAGTGGTTTTTTCCTTCTCCCTTTTTCTTATTCTCCTTTACAACTTGACAAATGCCATTTCCAGATGTATGCTTATCCTATCTAATACACAGAGTGTACTTTTCAAGAACATGAATAAAACCCAAAAGCAACAGTGTGTATGTTACAGAAATGTGACACTTCATTCACAAGTTGTCCCACAGACTGTGTTTTCTAGCAAGTTATTCTTTCAAATATGTATTGCTTAGTATATTCATTATGTTCATAAAGGTAAGTGCCATTTACCTAGTGCATTAATTTAATTGAATTAACTGTGATTAGTTCAAATACCTGACATAGTGTAGGACTGTACTGATCAAGGCATTTGCTTAAATACATGACTCAGGGCTATTGAAGACAGTAGGGCTAAACACTAAACCGTGTACTTAAGATTAAAGACTGAAATATCTTTTAGGGCTAAACGCATTCTTTAGTAAATGTACTAAGACCCTAATATTATTACTTATATCCCTCTACCTTCTGAGACTTGTAATGCATGGGGTTTTTGCCAACGTAAATCTGACAAGCTCTCTGCTAGAAGATCTTGTCCTGATTCCCTACCAATAAAATCCATTAAATGCCACTGATCACAGCCAGAGTTATGTTCATATATAGATACAGTCACATGCTGCGGTAGATGAACAGGTGATAGGAATAATATAAAGCTTCAGGAGAGAAAACAACTGGCGAGTAACAGTGAAAACGTCCATTCAGTTTGCAGGTTTGTTTCCTGTTACTTTGGTACTTAGCCTTCTTTGCCCCACGTGCAGAGTTACGTGACAGCGGTATAAACCATACCCATAATGGCTTTAATGGAATGATTTATTTATGTACTTATTTAACATTTGCACCACTATTATTGTGGTGAAAACCTAAATCTCTGGTGACAAGCATACAAAGACGCACAGATAGCACCTTTAATTGGCAGGATCAGAAAGGGGAAGTTCACAAGACTTCACTGAGAGAGGATGAATGCTTCTGGTGTCGCTGAAAATCTGTCCGTACCTGTGCTCATAAGCAGTCTGTGTGAAGTCTGTGTACCCTCAATGAGTACTTTGAAAGACCGCTGTGTCACTTCAATCACAGCTCCGCCAGAAGTGATGTGCCAGAAAACCTCAGTGTCAAATTCTGCCTATTTGAACTACCCGGAGCATCAGCATGGGTAACTAAAACAAGCTATCAAAGTGAGAAGCGCAATTTTGTATTACAACAATTTGTTTTTTAGAGAAGGCAGAATACCGAAACAATCCAGCTTGATTTATGTGTCAGTTTTTAAGTTCAGCATGCATCTAATACTTAGTCCTGAAAAGTGCTGAGAGCCCACAGCTCCCATTGAATCGGTATTTGCTTCCAGCCTAAAGAAAATTAGAGAAGGCTATTTCTGAGAGCTGAGGGAGCTGGCACTCAAAGTGATAGGGATTGGCTTGGCAAGTAAATATCATCATCTTCCAAAACTGTTTCTGATCCAATTCTCATAATGACAGCTAAGCTTCCAAATCAAGTCAGAGTCAGCAATACAAACAAGTTGGAGCTCTTCCTTTTCACACTCTTAAGTGCTTTTCTGCCCTCCTCTATAGTCCTCCGACAGTCCTTCTTTCCGCTTCCCTCTTCTGTGAGGCCTTTCTCACTCCTCCTCTCGCTCCCCATAACAGGCTGCCAGACCCCCGACAGGTTGCAAGGTCTCTCTGCTCCGCTCCCCCAGTTGCAGGCAAAGGAGCGATGCCTTCCAGCCCCTCCCGGCAGACCAGCGTGGGCCACCAGCGCTCTGTGCAGACGTGGACATAGCGCGCTTGAGCATCTCGTGTGCTTTGGAGCTAGGTTTTAATCTCAGAGCAGCTGAGGAAGCAGCCTGTGAACATGTGCAGCCCTTAGCGCTATCGTATACTTCCAGTGGCAGCAGAAGGTACTCAGGGATTAATTCTGTACCAAACCTGCTGCTCCTGGCTCCAGCCTGAGGAGCTGCACTTTCCTGGCCTGTGCTGCGGGGTCTTCCCTGCCAGTCCCTCCTCCCCAGACACCTACTCTTCTTTTTGTGCCTGCCTCTCTCTCTCTTTCAGACTTGCACTTAATAAGAAGGGCAAAGAGAAATTATCATCCGCAAAGTTGCAAAGAAAAGAAAAGAAGCCACCAGATACTGGCGAGTTTTCTCTGTTTTTAGTAGTTTATTGGTTTTGGAGGCTTGGTTTTGAGCACTTAAAGTTGACAGGTGCCAAACCAAAGCACTGAGCAGTTCTGTCAAGTCTTAAGAAATTAATGGAGAATTTTAGCAAACAGCCAGGCTCTTAGTTTGACTGCTAAGTGTCTATCAAATAGTGTCACTTGGGAAGTCCACAATAGTAATATTTAAGGAAAAATCTCTGTCCTGGATGCAGCCATGTTTGGTGATGATGGAGGTGGGATGGGGGTGGTGGTGAACCTGATGTGAAACAGACACTGTCTCTAATGAGTTTAATGGGGGGGCAGTGGCCTTTTAAATCCTATCTTCCAAAAAAAGTTCTGTATGGAAACGGCATTTCTTTGTTTTGATGGAAGATTTTATTGGAAACACTTACCCATTTAAAAAGACAGAGAAGCTTAGTAAAACATCCCTTAAATCATGCTTTCTGTAAGGATTGCTCTCCTTGTTTCTCGTGTGAAGAACAGAGTATCACGTGTCTCAGTAACGCCACCATATGTAAGGGCTTTTTCTCCTCTCATCCAACAGAGCTGTAACTCGTATTCAGTTGCATTGTTTTTGAATTCTGTTTAAACCAGTCTGCTTGCAAGCGTATTTCCTAACCAGGGAAAAAAAAAGTCTTTTCCTTAAATATATCCCTGTGTAAGTCAGAGTAGGATATGGCATAGTGTCTTGCTAAGAAAAACAAAAGCAATAAAAGTTTTAAATGGGTAGATGATAGATTCCACTTCTACGTTTTTTTATTAAATATGTTCCTCTGGACTGAAGGGCAGAAGGAGTACATGGTATTCATGAAGTCACCTTAGCTTAGCAAGCAATAGTAGTACAAATACTTTTAGCTGTAATTATGAATTTTGCTGGCACATCACTAAATTAGCCAAGTGACAAAATTAGCTGGTTGTTTGGCTAAAGACCAAAAAGAATTAATCTGAACCACTGATGTTACTAACCCTGGGCAGTGCAAGGCTTTTAATAAACCACAGAATCAGAAAGAGTAAAGCAAGAAAATGTAGCTTGCCACAAGCAGTCTTTGGTAGGCGTATATCACTTACAAACCATTTAACAGATGGGTAAAAGAAGTGCAAGCCACGAGGATGAGTAAACAGACCTGATCTTGCTTCCACTGAAATAAACCAACAAAAATTTTACGGACCCCAAAAGGAAAAGGCTTGTAAGAAGTAAATATGAGAATGTAAGTCTTTACAGGTCAGAGACTTTGGGCAAAAGAACGAGAGATCAGTTCTTTCATAAGGTAGTGTTAACTTTTCATCTAAATAGAAATGCTCAGTTGTGTACAGCCTTCTGAACGTGCTCAAAACAAAGCAGATCATTCTGTGCATCGTATATATATATTATTTGAAGATATAAGGACTGGTGTGAATATCAAAACTTTAATCAGTATAGACCTAGATCTAAGTTCTACCTTAGATGATGCCTTTGATGTCTTCCACTGGTACAGCGAGTTTGTCATGCAAATGGCCCTTAGAGCTTTTATTGTCAAAACTAAAAGACTATATAAGCCTACACAGTTTCCTCGAGGAGGCTTTGAAAGCTTATACATCAAACAGACACACCATTGGCAGCTTTCAACCCAACAATATCAGTAAACTACTGATCTGAGTGGGGTAACTGCAGTAAACAACTGAACTGAGAAAATCAAATAATACAAAACTTCAGTTAAATTAAAGTTACTTGCATTTAGGAATTGAGAGAGGAATAGAATTAATGGTAAAATGTTTTGTGGATAGGATCAGTAGGAGAGGGGATGAAATGGCGAAGATAAAACAGCAGGATCTTTCTGTGATGGGAGATGGAAATACATGATAATTAACGTTAAATGTTAATTTTATTTTCGTCCAGATATAAAACGAGGAAAACTGTTTATCTTGCAGTGTTGCTTCTCTTCCTCTTGGTAAATACTACCATCGTGACCAGTCCTTTAGAAAGGCAGCAGTAGAAATAGTGACTTCTGTGGGATGCTATTGGTAACAACATTCACACGGAAGCAGCTGGATTAAAGTCAAGCTTGGAATTGCTGGATACACGGCCAGATGCCATGTATGTGTGCATTCAGACATGAAGGAAGGACAGTAGAAATGATAATAAATAAATACGGAATAGTTCAACAAAATATTTTTTTTTTCTGGAGCAAAGAATAAAAGGGGCATTTAAATCTGCAGAGAGAAAAAGATAGTTATCTTTTCCCCTCTGCTGACCTTGAGGGCTTCTAGGGCCAGGCACCTCTTGGTGCAATTTAGAGTTGTTTCAGAGCTGCTTACTGTAATCAAATCCCCCTCTCACAAGTTCAAGAGCGCTCCCTGTGCCAGCGGTGGCCAGGAGTAGGTGCCGAAAGCTGCCAATGTGGCTTTCTGGCTGAGAGATCTCAGCTGGTTCCTCAATCCAGCTTTGTAAATTGGCAGAAGAATAAGGTTGCCACCTGGCTAGTTTAAAAAAAAAAAAAAAAAAAGGCAACAAACCCCAAATTAATCCTTGCTTACTTCTTTCTGCGATGACTTGCACGTGTGCCGAGGCACTCCGCCCGAGGTTTTCGAGGAGCGCTGCCGCGCAGGAGCGGGCCAAACCGCACGCTTGGCCCGGCTGCGGCGGTGCGTCCCCGTGGCCCCAGCCTTGGCGGGGCAGCTCTGCTCCCCCCGCGCCCCACAACCTCTTACTGCACCCGCCGCGGCCGCAACGGCACTGAGGTAGATGGGTTAGAAACTGCCAGGCAGGGGCTGCGTAGCAGAACACGGACGGACGCCGGTGTTTTAGCTCAAAGCAGTTTTGACAGTAGGCTGTGCAGTGCGCCAGGGTTGCTTTTCAAATATCTCACACGCAGGGGAAGGCCCGTGGGAAGGCAGAAGAGGTGAAGTGGCTAACTCACTCTCTGCAGACGAGACACAGCTCAGCGTGATGATGAGCTAACGCCACAAACCGCTCGCTCCGATTCTCTTCCCGGAGGGCGTTTTAGATGTGAACCAGCAGATAGTTGCTTGCAGGTTGCATACGTTGTTCTGCCTGTCTGCGTCATCTTCCTCATGCTGGGCAACTGGAGACGAGTAGGTCACAGCATCTCAAAGCGTTGACCACCACTAGACTGGGTATATACCCAGTACCCGTAGAGGGGGCTTCGTTGCTCACTCCAGTCACTTTCTTAGCTTGTTCACATTACACGCAGTCAAACACAAAATATTAACAACTTACAGAACCACAAACCCCAAATCTCTTTATAAATGCTCGATAATTTCTATTACACATAGTACTTGCATCATGAGACTGTTTTAAATGTCGTTAAAAGCTGACTTCTTTTCCCATCAAAGACCGAGAATGTATGTTACGTACAATTTTTAAAACAAAATATTGTCCTAAGAGCCAGGTTGGAGACTTGTGCTGAGCATATTTAAAGCACCGATGACTGCTTTTAGAAAATCCATACAGTTTAAGAGCAGGCAAGATGATGTCCTTAACCCTATGTAAAACTACAGAAAACACGAGCTTGCCTAATAAGTGAGATTTTGTTTACCATTTTTAGAGATTATTTTTGTACAAATTTAAAAAGTTCATTCAAATGTCTGAGAGGATTTCAAGTTCTGGAAATACAATTAACTGCAGAGCAGAGGATTAAGGAAAAAGGATATTGAACAGCAAAATACAAGGGGGACGCAAAACCTGAAATACCAGAGAAGCACCAGATGAAAAAAACATCCAGAGGAACTACTGGTATTCTTCCAATTTACCTTCAAAAGCTTATGAACAATTATGAAAATGAGAAGAATAAGCCTAACATAGAGCTGTATTTCTAAAAACCTTGAAACCTTTCTAGATGTTTTAAAAGAATATGTAAAACACTTCTAAAGAGCTAGAAATGTTTATAGATAATAATCTGTTTTGGTTAGCGACAACTCTTTCTGTTTCATACAAATCTTAGTGCAACATAGAGCCGCAAAGGACACCACGGGGTCAGCTAATTCATTACCTGAAGAGACAGACTACTGGCAGATGTTTGTCTAACTTCCTTTTATAAATCTTCAGTCTCAGAGATTCCAAAATGTCCCTGGAATAACGTCCCCTGGCATCTACTCTAGCATCTTACTACCTCTTATTAGGGAGATGTTTCAGTAATGTCTAGCTCAGCTATCACTCTGCAGTTCAAACTCATTGTATTTGTTGCTTTCAGACGGCAGATTCTCTTTTGCAGAATAGATAAGCGCAACATTACATTACCACCCTCCCTGAACCCTTCTTTTAAATAGCTATAGACTGTTATGATGTAGACCAAGCAAATACAATTCTTTTTTTTGTTGTTGTTGTTTCTTATGGTTTTCCAAAGTTTCAATGATTTTTTTTGTTCAGTTCTAGATTCTCTTAGGAGTCCGCTCTATATTACCCAAAAGGAAGATGAAAATGTCAAAACATGTTTTCACCTTTAAAATGTGCAATACCAGGAATTGTAATCTAAAGTTATATTTTGCTTTGATAATTGAAAGGATAAACTTAATTTTAAAAGAATTTAAAGGGTTAATGTCCAATCAAAATAAAAGATTTGATCAAGAAAAGGCAATTTTTTTTTTTTTTTTGCCCCGGAGATGGGTGGGTAATCCTTTAGTATAACAGAATTTATAATCTTTTAAAATTTCTGGCAGCCTACTACAAGATTAATTATTTGAACAACTTCAGTTTAAATATTTCATAGGAAAAAAAGCAAGGTTAAGAAAGAACAAACTGTATTTCAAACAGTACAGTTAGATAACCTTGCATGAAACTCCTCAAGACACAGATGGCAAATATAGATCCTAGAAGACAATAGTAATTACTAGTTCCTTGACTTCTCCCTAGGGTTGAAAAAAATCAATAATAACCACCATTATCCTAACTCTTTGGCATGTGAGCTTTACCTTCCAAAAAGCGCTATTAAACAAATTCAGATAAATAACATAGTACAATCAGTGAAATTCATACAGGATTGGCTTTTGCAACCTGCTCTTTAAAGACAGACGATCTGTCTGGAAAGAGATCTTTTTATTTAAGCAGATGACAAGAAATATTTGGCCTGATCTTAGCCATAAAACAAAGACACTTCATGCTGTCCTGAGTTAATCAAAGTTTAGCGAGCATCAGGACTGCCACATGGAAATCTGCAGGCTGCCATTCCAACGTTAGAAAAACGATGCTCCTTTTTGGGATGAGTCATTTGACTTGTGCTGCCGAAGTTATGTATTTTCTTATCTTTCAGGAGAACATTGCCCTCATGTTTTCCATCTTGATTCATGATTCACTCATGATCGTTTGATGATCCTAAAAGAACAATGACCTTCTTCTTGAATGCATGCAGCCAGTACTGAAAGCATTTGCAGGTCGCATGACAGGAATACCAACTAGGTTAGAAATATAAACAGGAAATTCAATAAGGCTGGATTTTGTAACACAGAAGTCAAGGGGCAGCTTTGTCACTGACTTGCATAATCAAGCCCTAAGTGAACTCAACAACACAAAGAGAGAGAATGGAAAAAAAGGGAAACACTACATCATTTCAGTACATGGTTCGGTGCTGGTTTTCTAAGTGAGACTCTCCTGTCCTTAATAAATTGTTCCTTGTAGTAAATCTGTTTTCAGAACATGATTTTGGCTAAATAAGATTGTCATTAAAATCTTGGCCTGTGGAATAACACAGTGACTTTTTTTACCAAAATTTTGCTTCCTAATAATGAACCATATTCATTGGAAGTAGGTACTTCTTGGAAGAAAGAAAATGTCGTCTTAGCAAAGTGTATGTCCTCAGAGGTAGGCTGGTTTTTATAGAGATGTGCTTGTTTGTATAGAGATGTGCTGGTTTCGGCTGGGATAGAGTTAATTTTCTTTCTAGTAGCTGGTAGAGTGTTTTGTTTTGGATTCAGTATAAGAAGAATGTTGATAACTCACTGATGTTTTCAGTTGTTGCTAAGTAGTGTTTAGACTAAGGCAAGGATTTTTTCAGCTGCTCATGCCCAGCCAGCAAGAAGGCTGGAGGGGCACAAGAAGCTGGGAGGGGACACAGCCAGGACAGCTGACCCAAACTGGCCAAAGGGATATTCCATACCATGTGATGTCATGCCCAGTGTATAAACTGGGGGGAGTTGGCCGGGGGAGGGGGATCACTGCTTGGGAACTAACTGGGCATCGGTTGGTGAGTGGTGAAAATTGCATTGTGCATCACTTGTTGTGTATATTCCAATCCTTTTATTATTATTATTGTTGTCATTTTATTATTATTACTATTATCATTATTATTATTTTATTCCTTTCTGTCCAATTAACCTGTCTTTATCTCAACACACGAGTTTTAGTTTTTTCCGATTCTCTCCCACTGGGTGTGGGGGAGCGAGAGAGCGGCTGCGTGGTGCTTAGTTGCTGGCTGGGGTTAAACCATGACAAGAGACTGTAAGAAGAATAACAGTAAATGTCATTGAATTGCTAAGTCTGAAAATTAGATGGTGAATTCTCAATGTAAATTATGATGGAAACTTATCTCAGTTTTTCAGTTACCCAGGATTTTCCTCTGTATTTGGTAAAACGTAGGCTTGTCTGGAGTGAACTGTGATAATTAGCGCATTCCTTTTGTATCATTGTAATAATTCATATTTCAAATCAGTTAAGAAAAGAGCATCTGACTGCAAACAAAAATTAGCGGAATTTGAAACATTTCTTTATATCCCCATCAGAGCCTGGGACACGGCACACACATTTTCAACATACCTCAGTCTGCACATCCTGAAAAATCCCCAAACCAAAAAAATGCCTTTGTAAACTTCATAATGAAGCGTGTTGATTAAACCAACTATTAAATAGGCATAAGAATTTTGCAAAAAGGTACCATTCTGTAACATACCAAAACTGCCCATTTCTTACCCTTTCCTGGGAGGATGAGCCATGGAGGCATACTGGCTCTCTTGAAATTGTCCCTTGTTTGGGGGGGGGGGACGAACAGGAGACACACAATGTTAGGTTCCTGCCCTGGCTGGTGAGGGGTAGAGGACCGAAGCGCTCCGGGTGCGGGGTTCGTGCTCGGCCCGTTGGCAGCCCCAGAGCACCCCGGGGCCCCGCGGAACGGCCGCAGCCACAGCCCTCGCACGTCGGTCCTGCACCCGCTGCGCCCGTGGGAGAGGTGGAGTCTGGAGTGCGGCGCGGATGGAGTTTTGGGAAAAGAGGGCTTTCGTGTGAAAGAGCACCTACCTTCTTCTGAAAATGACAATTCACTCCTTACCTGAGGAAATTTTTAACCTCGAATACAGTGTTGAGCACACTGGGGAGCCATGCAAAGATTTGGGAGGGTTTTAACTGTGTGGTTCAGATACTTAAGTATGCAGTGAGAACCTGCGTTGTTTTCATTTGTGTTCAAAAATAACGTGCTATGTTTTTCCAGTCTACTGTAGATAAATTCAGTGGCCGCATTTGTGTTAATAAAAGTCATGCAATATCAGCACAGACCAACACGGAAATTATCCCATAGTGATGTTTAAATTAGTAGAGAAAAATGTGCTCGCTCCATGTAATACCGGTTCCTTTTTGCCCCTTTCTTTTTAATTTCTATTAATACAAATTATTTAAGCATTAGTATATTGGCTGTAATTAGCTTTCATCTTTCCCCTTTTGATTTAAATATTGCCAAACTCCATTAAAACGGCTGTGTGAAAGCCAGAAAATGGTTTACTAGTAAATTCCAAGTGCACGTCTTTGTTGCAGTGTAAATCAAAAGGTCACAACAAGTCATCTAATTGCTTGGTATGTGTTCTATTAATTGCACTTTTAATGTGTAAAGCACACAAAAATTATCAGATAAACTGTGCTGTGTTCTGGTAAAACATCAGACGTGTCTGAGTCATGGCCACAAAATGGTTCTAACATCTGTTAAAAAACTTTTGATACCAGTCCAGCTCCCTCCTATTTTAATTGTCAGTGACATGCTCACCTCCACTGCTCCTGCTGTCAGCCTCTTTGCTTCTCAGAGCAGGGAAGCTTGGAAAATCCAAGAGCAGCAAGCTGCCTTCTCCTTTTATTTGTGGGATGTGCTCCATCCAGGCAAGGATGTAGGAATTCTGTGTTACTTCTAAGCATTTGTCTCTCTTAATTCCTTCAGAAGCTGTGTTTATACTGTATCATTTTTCTAAAGAAACATTGTCAAGGTGAAAAATGAAAGGCCTAGGAGTTAGAAAAAAATTAAGACTGTGAGACTCTGATTTAGCTTTATCTAGTATCTGCAAAAATTGATGAGTAACAGCTGCAGAATTGGTATTTGCCTAATCCTGCAGAGTGTTGGCTCCTCTGAGTGACAGAATGCACCCTAAGTTCCTAAGTTGTAAGAGAATATCTTTTTCTCCTTTTTAATTAATCAGAAAACTTACTGTCTTGAGCCAAAGTCTCATCACTCAATCTCCACTCTTTCCAGTATCGTTATTACTTCCTGATACATAAGTCGAGCTTATACTCATGCGTCGGTACTTCCAACAGTGTTTAACAGGAATTAAGAGTGTTATCTTTCAACCAGATATCATAAAACAAAGACCGGAGAAAGAAAACTTTCTTTAAAGCAACTTGCTCAGCATCAGATTGGAACGCTGATCACTTTTTAGGACGTATTTAGTATTCTATCATATTGAGTCCTTAAAAGTTGACTGATTTCCTCCTAGTTTCAATATATGAAATTATGAAGTTCAATCTTTGAAGATAAAGAAGAAAAAATATAGCATCTTACATAAGGATGTTATGAAATAGCAGCTTTCAAATTGCTTAGCCTTTGTAGGAATTATTATGGCTGAAAAAGCTGAGCAACCATTTTGGCTCTAGTAATTCTTTTGTACGGTCAGGAAAGCAAGATACCAGGATAAACAGAAACAAAAGCATTAATTACAATAATATTCTTTTGCAAAAGAATTCCGATTTTCCTCTAGAAATCTTGGCACAATTTTAAAATGTCAGAATTGCTTTTATTTGCTACAAGAAGTTATGTGTTGACTAAATGAAACTACTTTTTCCCTAAAAATGAATTTTTATGCAGAAATTTTCAAAACAGAGTTATTCAGCTCAGTAGCTAAAGAAAGACAGTAGTTCAATTGCTGTTATTACTGATGATGTAGGAGATACCTATTAAACCCCAAACCTAATTCACTGTTTTCTTTCATCTTGCTTATTTGTTGCATACAAGTGAAGGAGAAGAAAATGTAAAATATTAGAAATACAGTGGCAGCCTTGGCTGTTAACATAAGGGCCAGATTTTGTAAAGGGACTTCCATATAATATGACTAAAATACAATCCAAGTGAAATTTTGATACTAAATTAAAAGAAAGAAAGAAAAAAAGATACAGAAGATCCTTTTCACTGGAATTTTCATTCAATTCCAGATTCACTTTTGCTGGAAAACATACGCAGGTACCGAAAAGGTCACAGACATGCAGCAGTTAAGTAACTGCATTCTGCTGTCCAAAATATTCCCAAGAAGTGCATTTCCAACCCCCCTGTGAAGACATTCTTGAAACAGAATTTCATCATCTCGTGCATAAATATTTGTGCTGGGAAGACTTTTACATAAATAAAGCCTGGAACTCAATCAGGCAGTAAAAAAGAGGTATGTTACTTTTATAGATAAGGAATGTTTCCAGAGAGATGAAAAACAAAAACAAAAAAAAAAACAAAAAAAAAAAAAAAATGTTTTTCAGAGTATAGATGGATGGACGGATGATTTAACTGTGGGAGCATGTTACTTCCTAAATTAACAAATTTTATATATTCCTGCGGTAGGTCAAATTTTGGTTCTACAGTATGTATTTAGAGTTAGTGTCCAAAACTTAGGTTGATGTAAATCAACATAGATCATTGAGCACCGTGTTGTCTGCACTGATTTTATAAACTATCAGTCTGCATTGTGAAATTATTTCTATTTTCTCTTTTTGAGAAGAGACTGCACCATGAGATGGGTCCCAAAAGGCTTGACAGTATCACTTTTGAAACTATTTACATTCCTGACACTGCATAATAAAATTTTTATTCTGTTCTTTTGTGACTTTTTTATTGCTCACTTTTGAAACATCGTGTTTTATTATCTTTCAGTCCTGTTATCAATACTGAGCAATAATAAGACTGTAATGACCTGTTTTAATAAGCCTATTAGAGATTTCTATGTCGATTTGACATACCTAAGTGTAGTAAAATGGTTTATGAGGAATAAACAGCTGAGTAATATCACATTCATATCCTTGGAGACAAAGTGATTGTAGATGAGAAATAAATAATTGAAGAAGACACAGTCTGGTGATTTCAGTTTCTGAACTCCTAAGAAACAACGGTGAGTCCATTAGACACTAAGGGCTCTACACTGGAGATTTAGGAACTTTATGGTTGGATGCCATGTACAAACTTTGTATGTACACATGCTTTCACATGGACGTACACATACATCAATATGGATGTAGATATGCTATTGGAGAGATTTATTTTCAAAAGTGTCTGAGTTCTAAAGGGCCAAGGGCTTCAAAGCAGGCTCAGGCATCTGCTTTCTGGCTCTGGCATGTATATGACCATTCAGAAGCTTATGGGCTTGACTGGTCTGAGAGGGTACCAGTGTATTTGGAAGCATATGTACCTGCAACATCGCCTTCTTAGCAATTTTGTGTGTAAATATATAGGAAAGGCAGAGATCTATTTCTATATCTGTTCACACCCCTTCTACATATTCACGTTGGGTGTTTTCGGAGCTTTGCCACTAAGGCCTGGAGAGGTTGATGCTTAATGCTGTCTCATGCCTCAGCCAGGTGCACTAGGTATACTTTGAAGCCTAGCACGAAGGTTGACTCTACTGTGATGACTGTGGACATTCATCTGCTTATTAATACAAGTCCAGACTTCTTTATGGGCAAATGTGCCTCCGATGTGACTGATCAAACAGTGCCGAGCCAGCATTTAAGGGGGCGTCTTTACCTTTGGGTTCCATTAGTCTGTATTAACAGCTGGCAACATGAACGGTTATTGACTGTTTTCTCTCTTGCTTGCTCGCTCACATCCTCACTACTCGACTGTTTGGACATTGATATTCTTCTGAGGAATACGTTTATTTTCCAAACCAAACTACGCATGACTAAAATAACCCGTTATTTGCCATTTGAACTCTCTACTCAGCATTTGTGCTTGGGCTTTTACAGAAAAGATGACACAATTAGGAAGGAGAAATGCTGTAATGTGACCAGCCACTTAGCACAGCTAATGAAGACCGTATTGAGAAGCTTAACTATTTTCAGAAAAGTCTTAGACAAGTATTTATTAACTCCCCTTAAATTCTCAGAAATCAGTATTTTTTTCACAGATTCAAAGACATCAAACTATCTCCCTGCATGTACAGTCAGGCAATTTCAAGTGAATGTTTTCTGTCTCTCCAAACTGTGTCAAAATTAATAGGCAAATTTAGAATTTGATTTTTATTTTGTACAATAATTTATGAGGAAATGAATTATACGAATTATATTGGCAAAAATATGCTGTCTGTCACACAGGACTTAACTGTATACAGTATTCTAAACAGAGGGAAGCTCCCTTAGCCCTGCATTCCAGCCAACCAAAAATTATAAAATCAGGTTAATAAACCACACGTAGTATAATATAGTCACGCAGCTTTCACTTTTGTAAAAGCAACATACATTAGCCATGATATATACTTAATATTGCTGTTTTCACTACTCCTGTGAGGAGACCATATTTGCATATTTGTATTCTTGTCTTTAAACACTTAAATTCTTTAATAAAAAACTTCATTTTTATTCACTTATGTAGAAGAAAGTGACCATGTTTGGATAATGGAAAAAACTCCTAATTAGGACAAAGATATTTTAAAAAATTAACACCAAGACCCATGAAGTTACAAATAATAAAGCCCTGTAATCTACCAGGAACCTTAGACCCTTCAGCTCTTTTACAATGTATTTACTCAATTTCAGTAAACAAGAGGCTTGTGATGTGGAGAAGTCACTCCCCCAAACATAAGGGTAGCTGCTGTATCTTACTAAGGGAAATGGAAATCAGTCAAAGTGGTTATTTTAACAATTTGATGTACAGTAGCTGGTGCCTTATAAACCCATGATGCTAGCTTAATGAGCAGTAATTTAAGAGTGTAGTTAGTCGCTAAGTTGTTTTGGGGTAAAATGATGACTGCAAGAGACTTTGAAATGTGAGCAGACACTCACCTCTGTTGTTCATTTCTTCCTCTGTTCAGCTAAAGAAAATTTGTGCAGGCTCTGAAAACCCTTCTGCTGCAGAAACAACCTGAAATTTAGCTCAGACTGCAGGGATAATAAAATATTTGAAATGTAAATAACAGTTTCTTTACTAAAAGCTCTCATCTGTTTTCAGTATGGTTTTTTCCATTTCATTTTTTACCTATATATATGTATTTCAGATATCTTTTTGCATCCCATACTATTCAAGAACACTGAAACAAAAATTATCATGAACCTTTCAAAGATAGAAAAATAGTTTGTAATAACCGTATACCGTGCTTGTCCTTTTTATAAGCTACCATCAGAAATGTTTATGCATTATGCACTTATTCTAAGAAATTACAGTACTGTATGTATTCCAGAGATAACATGTCGGGGAATCTCCCCAGTATGTTTTAGTTTATTTTGTATGTTGGCAGATATATTCTAAACAATAGACAGAACTTGGGGATTATTTTTTTAATATTAATGTTATCCTATATATGGAAATGCACAAAAAGACGTCTTAACTGGAATAAGCCAAACACTTTGACTACTGTATTGACATTTATGCTTGAGAAAGTTCAGGCCTGGAAGCTCTTGCACAGCAAGTTAAAAGGCCAATACCAGCCTCTGACCCAAAAGGGAACATTTCAGTTCAGGCTCAATCAATTGAAAATGCAGGGCGAAATATGCCTTTAGATGACACAGTTTGATTTACAAAATACACAAATATCTTCCATCAAGCTGAGCTAATTCAGGTTTGTATTTTGACTGTGCATGTAGAATAACTATAATTTATTTATGACCTATTAAGCAGATTGTTTCCAGTGTGTAAGAAATCCTAATTAGGACCACTGTTTTTAAAAAGGAAGCTCACAATTTCTTTTATATCCTGTCATCAAAGGCACAAAAGAGAAGGCTTTCGTTCTTGTTTTTGTTTGGTTTGGTTTGTTTTTCTCCATGCTGTCTATTGAATGTCAAGAGGCCGTACACGTACTATTGTACAGTCATGTCTTTGAAGTCTCCAAAGAATTTCAGAATTCTCATAAAGACTTTATTTCTTGAAATACATATTTCCCTCATGAAATCATGATTCCTGAGGGACCTGTGGTGCCAAACCACCTGTAAGGGCTGTTGTCTTACAAGCAAATTTACTGGGGGGATCTGAGCATAGGGGAAATAGCATTAAATAATGTTTGGGAATTTAATGTATGCCCCAGGGCCTCATGAAGAGACAATGCCATGAAGAGAAAGTCTTCCGAACTCATTCCCATTCAGCCTTCTGGCCTACCAAGTCCTAGCCGCTGCCCCTAAACGGGGCTTGAAGTGGAAGAACAGAAGGCTATAGGCATCTGGGGACACACTGACATACAGCTCAGGATCAGTATTAGCAGATACCGCTAAAAAGTAGTTAATAGACAAGTAGGTAAAAGACAAGGAAAATACTATTCAGAAGCACCAGCATATAAAATTATGTTAGTATAATGAACGCAGTGGTCCAGATACTGTACAGAGTGGCCCAAAGCCAGTATAGCTCACTGATGCAGGGTTACTTGGACTTGTTTGATCAACATAATTATTCCCACAATGCCCACCCTTGGGCAGGAAGGGGTAGCAGTACAGTAAATATGCTGTGAATTACATAAGCCTTTGCCATTTTTCTAGCAAGATCATCAGTTACGCTTCTTTGATTTCATCCTAAGACAAGAATGGGCTGCCAGGACTGAGTGATGCCAAGGCAGGATTTGCAACTTTCTCTGTGTCAAGGTCTGTTTGGATCTTTCAAATTTACAGGACAATATACTCTGTTATTTAAACTTTATTTCATGAGCTCATTAAGAAATATAATAAACAAACGCGACAAACAAGGGCTCAATCCCCTTTTGCCCAGACTAGTCTTATCACAATAATTCACTTACCATTCAAGTCATAAGATTTCATAACTTATAACGTGTGACTTAATATCGCACACCTATGAGCAAAAGAAAAGAACTGGTTACCTAGCCAATGGTGAGAGTGCTCATCCTTCCTCCTCCATCACGGTACGGGGATCCCCTGTATCACACCGGGAAGCACAAAAGCCTCAGCAGTCCAGCTGCTGTTGGATCTGCTTCAAAAGCCTTTTGGGTAAGCTGATGTTTTATACCCTCCAGCTTGGAGGTTTGGTCTATACCATTTCCATAAGTTAGTGGATTCTGAGGAAACTGCCAGACAAAAGATAATGGCTGCCAGAGACAGCAATGCCACCTGTCCTGCCTATGTACTGCTCTCAATTTGGCCTAATGGTGCTGCCCCCAGCATACATCAGGCCTTAGCATGAGCTTGCTTAGCCAAAATCTGAGTGGGAGTTGAGTGAACAGTCACACCCTGGACCATTTGGTACATTGCACACACGTGCTTCAGCCACCGCTGGCGGTCTGAGCAGCAAAGCCCAGTCCTGGGATGTGTACACCGTCCAAAACTTCCACTCAACTTCGCTGTGGTTTGGTCTCAGAGCATCGGTTGGTGTGAAAAGGTAGTATGATGCAATTGAGGCCAATCAGTTTGTATATTGTCTGACAAACAGTGGCATGTGGTACCCTGATTATGCTTGCTTGATGCCTGTTTTCTTCTTTTACCTCATTTAAACATTTATATCTGTCATGGTTTAAGCCCAGCCAGCAACAGAGCACCACGCGGCCGCTCGCTCACTCCTCCCCTCCCGGTGGGATGGAGAGGAGAAAATATAAAGAAAAGCTCATGGGTTGAGACAAGGACTGGGAGGGATCACTCACCACTTATGGTCATGGGCAAAAAAAAAATCTCAACTTGGGAAAGAAACAAAATCAATTTAATTTACTACCGATCAAATCAAAACAGGATCATGAGAAGTAAAACCAAATCTTAAAACACCTTCCCCCCACCCCTCCCTCCTTCCCAGCTCAACTCCACTCCCAGTTCTCTCTACCTCCTCCCCCTGGCGGCGCAGGGGAACAGGGGATGGGGGTTGGGGTCGGTTCCTCACACGTTGTCTCTGCCGCTCCTTCCTCCTCAGGGGCAGGACTCCTCACTCGTCCCCTGCTCCAGCGTGGGGTCCCTCCCACGGGAGACAGTCCTCCACGAACGTCTCTGGCGTGAGTCCTTCCCACGGGGTGCAGTTCTTCACGAACTGCTCCAGCGTGGGTCCCTTCCATGGACTGCAGTCCTTCAGGCACAGCCTGCTCCAGCGCAGGCTTTCCCACGAGGTCACAGCCATCATGGAGGGCACCCACCTGCTTCGGCGTGGGCTCCTCTCTCCCCAGGCTGCAGGTGGGCATCTGCTCCCCCGCTCCCCTCCGTGGGCTGGGGGGGACAGCCTGCCGTCTCACCGCGGGCTGCGGGGGCATCCCCTCCTCCCCCGCTCCTCCTCCCCTCCTTCTCCTCCCCTCCTTCTTCACTGACCTCGGTGTCTGCAGAGCTGTTCCTCTCACATTCCAATCCCACCACCCACTGCAGGTTCCCCTTCTTAACTCTGTTCTCCCAGAGGCACTACCACCGTTACTGATGGGCCCGGCCTGGGCCAGGGGTGGGTCCGACTTGGAGCCGGGGAAGCTTCTGGCAGCTTCTCCCAGGAACCACCCCTGCAGCCCCTACCCCGCCACACAAACCCAATACAATATCTTAGACTCCTAACAGAAATACATGTACAAAGCGTGTTTACTTGTAACCCGTGACCTCGTTTTTACTACTTCCTGATCATAAAGTTGCCTTTCTCAGAGACAGGGGCATTAATGAAGGTAAATATACAGTCATACTCTCCCTATATGGCTGTATAATTTATCCCTTTACATTAGAGAGAATCAGCAGGTTTTTGAATGCTATAGATACCAGGGCAGTGCCCAAGCAACCATTGTGGAAGCCTCTGTTCTTTCAGATAAATTAGTAAAAGTAATGGGGTGGATCCATCTTATTATAGGAAAATGTATTAAGGCAGATTAATGCAGTTAGGCTGAATAACACCATAAAGTTGGGAGATGTGTTTCCCAGGTTCAGGCTAATGGACTGCAAGCCCCAGCGAGGAGTGCGAGGTGCGCCTTTCAGCGGTGAATATGAAGGGAAATGAAGGCAACTGCTGAGACTGAAAGGCTTCCTCATGTGAGGACTGAAGTCTCTCTCCGGCGCCTGAAAGGATAAGTTTATTTTTCCAAGGGAAGCTTTCTCGGGTATCCTCTATTTCAAAAGCAAGAAAATAAAATTGACTGTATTTACTGGTACAGCTTTTTGGGAAATAAAGGCCTGAAAAGCTACTTTTTAGTTATTGAGACTGCAAACAAAAGAATCTTGGGTCAGAGCTCACTCCTTTCACAGTCTTTTATGTCTTCAGTATAGATTTGATTTCTGCATAGATTTGATATTATCTAAACTATTTTGCTTGAATGCTGTCATGTCATTCTCTATATGGGTCCTGCCAAAAGAATATTGACTGTTGACTGTTTTCCTCTAAGGCTTTAAGGTGTGTTTTCAGAAGTGCCTCTAGGGCTTTTTGTTTCTTCTTATAACTCAAAAGAAATCTTGCATGTGCATCCTTTCTTTCTTCCTTCCTCTTTACATGCATCAAAAATGAACAAAGGATGATGTGGACAGTGAGTTACAGTCATACATAAACCATACGTCTATCTCAAGTTATTGCTGTGAAAACTCTACTTTGTTGAAGACAGTATTTATTGAAAGTCTCTTTTGTATATCAGTACTGTGGAAGTCACCAGGGGTACAACAAAGTAGTAGCAATTCTTTGTTGTTTTGGCTGTTCAGTTATCGCGGTTGCGCACGCGTACCGTGGGCCGGTAGCAGAGATCTCCAGAAGGTCGGTCACGTAAGCGTTTCCCTAACGGATCACAGTGCTGCGGGTCCCTCCGTAAGGATTCGGAAGGTCTTTCTGCAATGGCAAACAAGTTCCACTAACTTCCCGGGCTTCCAGAAATGCTGATCAGCAGTTCTAGTCTGCAGCACATTTATTACACCCTGACGTGCTGGAGACAGCCCGTTACAAATAGAACTGCCTCGTGAAAAATGCTGTTCCAGTGTTTTATAATAAAGTGCACCAATTAGATGCATTCATTAGGACAAACTGCTTGTCTTTTCTTATATTAGATCTTTTAAAAGGCACAATGCATTTCATAGCTCATTCCACTCTGTATTATTATTAATTGAACAGAGCACATTACAAAGTTTTAATCCAATAACTGTAAATACATAATGAATAATATTTCCTTGGAGGCTGCCAGGGTTGCAGCAGCCTCCTCTACAGCTTTGCATACTCAGAGTAAGATATATTATCATAAAGTCCCCTCTTCCCTTGCTGTGGGTTCCCCACAGGTATTGCAGGGACATCGCCGGAGCAAAGAATATTGCGTTTGCAGTAAAAGACAAATGTGTCATTTGTTAAAAGGCAAATTAGGAGCCAAGCCTAAAATGCAGCCTTTCAACTTTTTCTTGTTGAAAAGGGTCACGTGCACCAGTTCTTCATGTTGTCTCGCAGATCCCTGGATGCCAAAAGGAAAACAATGTTTTAATTTTAGCAGCATGAGGATTCCTAACTGCAGCATATTATTTATAAAGGGTAGATGGCAAATGGCAAACACTAAATGAAGACAAAAGGAAACATTCTGTTCCTCTCTGGGGGAGCACAACATTATTATACAAGGTTGTGATTGGGCATAGTAAGATGAATTGAGCTGCTGTTCCTACTGACAAGAACATTACTTCTTAGATTCCTACTAATACATGAAGTAGCTGGCACTCCCTGGTTATACTTACGCAACGGATATGATCTACAGCAAAAGGACCCTGAACGCAATGATAAAGATATGGGTTTCTATATAAAAGAAGACTCTAGGGCACGTTGAAGTGATTCCTGTTTTTATTAGACATACTAATATTTTCATATGGAATAAGTATTTGCAGTAACTTATGCTTGGACAGTACTCAAGGTGCTTAGCAGAGCTAATTAGCTTGAAGAGAAGTAGTGCATTAATACAGTCCTATGACCACTAATGTAGCCCTATAACTTCCAATTCCAAGCTATTTTATGGTCAATCAGCATGAAAAATGGTCGGAGAGGGAGATAAGGTCTCATATTCTTCTAGCCATATCTGTTAATTTGCTGAAAGTTACAGCAACATGAATTATTTTCAGAAATTCAGATTGACATTCCTAATCAATGAGATATGTTTTTGCAGGCTCTAGGCCTTTGGCACCTATGACGATGTCATCCCATAGTATTCTTTTCCCAAGACCTGATCCTGTGACAACTGAAAACACTAGGAGAGAATTTCAAGAGGAGTTTTGCACCTATTGTCCTTTTGGCCTGAAAATATCCTACAGCTGTGAAAATTCTTAACACCTTCCATCGAGCGGGATCAGATCATAGTGAAGTAAAGCATTAAAATACATACCAAGTGGTTAAAAATAAGAAAAAAGAAAAACGTCTAAGTATAGTAGCTACTGAAAAGCTGCAAACCTTGGAACTTGGATTTCACAACAGATAGTAAATCCAAAATTTGCCATTCACTGGTTTTGGTGATATCACCAAACGCATGATGTTGCTAAGCACTGCGATATCTAGGATTATTAAAGGTTTCATTCTTTAATTCCTATTGCTTCATCATCTTTCTATTAACTGCATGATGATGAGTCTGCAGAAAGGTGGTAGTATAACACACACCTTGAGGCAGGGACAGTGAAGCTACAGTGCTACACTTTTTGTAAGTAAAGTACTTCTTGCAAGTTTTGAAAGCACAAATTACAGTGACATGCGCTTTTACGTGGCAAAGTAAGATCAAATATTTATCCTATTTGATTGAAATGGTTCTAGCCTTTTCCTAAGCCAATCAGGAAAATTCATAAATTTCATGACTGTGAAGGTTTAATTGCTGAAGGCGTATTCCATAAAATTATTTCCGTTGGTATAACTAGGGCTCGTTAGACCACGTAGTGATTTTTGAAACGAAGCAACTTGATGGCTGAAGATGAAGTTTAGACACCTAAATCCTAACTGTAATCCTAAAATCCAGCTCAACTACTTCCTAACTCTGGAGGCACCTGACCTCCATAGGTGCCTCCCTTTCAATCAGAAGACTCCCCAGGTATCAATAAATTGACTTTGAAGCATATCTAGTGAAAACTTTGTAGAAGACTGAGCAGATTTACAGCATGTGGCTACAGGATGTTAACTTTTTAAAGATGTCTTATCCAAGACTGAGCTTCACCACAAATGCGGTAGTAGTAACTATTTTCATTTAAGGACAGAAGGAAGAACCAGAACATCAACTCTGCTGTATGTGCTTCCACACATTTGTGCAGGCATGCTCTTAAAAAAAGTAGGGACTAAAAAAATATCCTCAGAATGCATGAGCAGCAGCTTCAACTCAGTCGTGAGCTTAATCTAGAAAAATAGAGTGGACCTCTTCCTTCAGCTATGTTTTATAAGAAAACTATACCCTATATCTTAAGGAGAGAAAACAAGTCCCTTCCTACATTCAGCAGAGTTTTCCAGGAGTATCATCTCTCAGTAACCCAGAATGGGTATCCGAGTCTTAAGGAGACAGTAAGAAATGATATGACCTTTTCCAGGAGCATTTTCTGTTTGAAAGCTGACGGTAAAAATACCAGTCAGAATGGCAGCAGGTAGTTTAAAACAATCTCCAGACACTGCATTAATAACCTTAATGCATACAGAGGTTTCGGTATTATGTCGTATCAGCAGATACCAAAAAAATGAAGCGTCTGACATTATGGACCTTAGGTCTGCTCTTCAGGTCAGACCCACGGGTTTTCTTCTAATGGGAAAACGAAATGAGTGCTTATGCTTGGGTGCTTAATAATTCAAGCTAGAATGTAGGAAACTCAACTTTCAGCATCTGCTCCTATTTTAAATCAACGAAATGAAATTAAATGCTTGAATGAAAAACTCTCAAATGGGGAAGGCAAGGACTAAAGTCTGACTGCTATATTTCAGGTAACAATTTATTCCCAAGCTAGTAGTAACTCTTGATCCTCCCATCTCCAAAGTCATCTCGCAACACAATTACATGTCTGTGAAACTATTCCAAGTGCTTTGTTTTGCTTACTAATACACAGTAAAAAATACATTTTAAAATGTTTAAAAACCTTTAAAATGGAAAAACTATCTTACAGTGGACCTCAAGTCTGCTTTAAAACACAATATGGTTCTAATGTCATATAACATTAAAAAAAATAGGCCATACCTCAGTTGTTTTAAAAATATTTAAATATTTTAAAACAATCTAAAATGAAGTTGTAATACTGAAAGTCTTCAACAGACATACTCAGGTATAAGAACTACCAAAAGAGTCTGAACATCTTAGATGGCGATTTCTTTTTGTTTTTTTAATCTGAAACTTTTCATAAATGCTTTCAAGTCCTTTAATATAAAGGGTTTATTAAAATCCAGATGGCATTTATTTCACAGTGTGAGGGTGAATGTTTGTGAGTTTCAAACTCAGTGTAACACACTCTTCTCCCTCTGGCTTTCACAGTGAATTGAACACTTAACTCCCTTCAGCAATTTTGGAAATCTCAATTTGTAGCAATTATGATGAGAAGCCATTACTTGATAGAAAGAAAGAAGAGTTATTTAAGTTGAAGAAACGTATCTAGATTCCTTTTAAAATAATGAGCACACACAAATAAAAGGGGAATTCTTGCCAGAATTCTACAACCCCCTTTTTCAGTTTGCATATTAAATTGTACATCTACCAGTTTCTGTTAATTCAGCAAAATAAGAACTTCTTCTAAAAGTAATTGCATTATTAGTCTACCTTGGCAGTAATGATCCTAGGGTGAAGGTAGCAAGTAATCGTATTTCTAACTGTGTCTTCTTTTTAATAATTAGTTGTAAAATGCCTTTTCTGCTCTTGAGAACTTTTCTCTCATCTTCTGCACTAAGCCATATTTAAACTAAAAGGCAGATTTCTGCTAAAAAGGCAGATTTCTCAAGATTCTTTTGCTTAATACTTGTTCAGCATGTCTGAAGCCAATATTGTCACACCTCTTTCAGTTGTAAATTGCTTTAGCACGCATTATTTTCATTTTCACTAAACTTTTCCATATTACTTCATCTGCTTTATGCAATATGAAAATAGAAGTAATACCCTTGTTTATAAAAGCTTTAACTAATTATGAGAACAGAGGCACTGGAAAAGCAATAACAAAACCTTGACCAAACAAACAAGGAACGAGCGACCACCTCTCCCTCTATACTCTCACAAAAAGAGTAGTTTTAAAAATCTAACAAACATTGATAGAATACTAGTTGCCATATATCTTTACAGAAGTTTTATCTTGCTTTTGCTTTCAGATTTCTTTTGGCATTTACCTAGGTCAAATTATACTTATATATATTAAATTTTATTAATATTAAAATATTCCCTGTTCTCTCCTTACTGCCTAGGAAAAAAAAAAAGTCTATTGGCCATCTCTATTGATTAAAAAATAAGTTATCACAGGTATGAATTTAAGGGAAATGTTTTCTAGAAAATCCTAGAAACGTGGAGCCTACTATAATCTCTCAGACTGTCAACGGTTGTTTATTGCATATATTGACCAAAGGCTAGAAAAAGCAGTCCTGTATCACAGATCTTTTATGTTTAAACAGAAATAAAATGTTCCCTTTACACATTCTTTTTTCATCAGCTAGAAAGATGTTGAACTCGTGTAAATGTAGAACCCAGAGAAGGAAAAAAACCTAACAGAATAAATTGTTGAGGTTGCTCCAGTGAATACAGTGAGACAGTGAAAATGAATTCCTTTTCATCCTGATGGCTTGCTTTCTTACTGTACATTGTTGCATTTTATGAGTCACTCCGCACTATGCAAAGAAAAGGCTTGCCACTATAATTTAGAAGGTAAACTAATTTTTTTTTATTTTAAATCAAAACAAAAACAAAGGTAGAGAGATCAGTGTCAACAGTGTAGTATTATTTGTGTCTTCCCGCCTGTCATTAACATCATTTATTTATTCCAGGTCATGCAGGCATTAAGCAGTAATTACTTGCTTTATTTAGACAAGTCACTCCATTTAGAACTATAGCAATTAGAGATTTTTAAAAAGGAAATTTAACTGTATCGTTTATAACTTTTCTACTTTTAGTTCTAGAAATGTCATACTCCTAGCTGCATTTTTTACCTAACGTATTTTATTTACTACGTATCAGAATGACATAATTTCTTTTTACACCAAATACTGATTAAAACCCTGTTCTGCACTACAGAGTCTTCTTTCACATTTTGAATGTTTACAAATACTGAGTTCAGGGAATAATTCCCATTTAATATCTTTGAAATGATGTTGAGGCTGGAAATATTTTCTGTGTACATGCACAAGCTATCCAATGTCAAACAGAAAGCAACATAATTAAGTTTTCTATGCTTGTAGTCTTAATTTTTCTTTTCCTAAAGAAACTGAAGCAATACACTCTGCTTTTACTGTCCTAGGGAATATTAACCTTAAGGGCTGCTTTGAAAGTTGAGGGGAACAGGGAAGTGGGCAGATCAAAAGAGTTGTCAAAAAGGAAATGGAAGATCACTTGTAAAAACCCAAACCAATATTAGAGAGGTAACTCAAATTGATTGCCTGTTCTTCAATGAGCAGCATGGTGGAGGGAACATTTGTCATCTAAGTAGTGCAAAATGAGCAGCAACGATAAACAATACTGTGCATTACTAAGAGTACTTTCACGACCTTGACTAGCTATGAGAATTATTTAATATGATCAGTCATTTTTTTCTCCACAACACCCATAAGTTAAGAGTTTGCAAATATTATCCTGGCACTGCCAGAAACAGATTCACATTGACCTCAATATGTCACCAGAAAGGTTTTCTGGAAATTCTTTTGTTTTCCATATGGCATCTTAGTATATTGGAAAGACAAGTATTCTCTTATTTCTTCAGTTAAGCAAAGCACTCTTTTTTATTGTTACAAAACATTTATTCATGTCACATTACTTTACAAAGTAGTATTTATTCTGCACCGAATAGTCCAATGAAACAAACTTTCAGTCTGATGAATGGTGGCTAGATTGAAAAGCTGAATTAGACAAGATCAAATTTATTCTGTCCCATAAAGTAGATGTTAATTGCATTTATTCAGTCGGATCATTAAAACATTGGAGAATCCTGCAGTTGGAATTATGAATTCGCATGGCTGAGTCCGAAGGATATAGTAATGTATATATGGATGTGTATTTATGTGTGTCTTGGAGTGTACTTTTGGTTTTTGTAGTTGTGACCTGTGGTGTGACTCTGGGGAAATGTCGCAAAAATGGAGATTACCCCACTCTACTTTAGATTCTGTACATTTTACATATTTCACAGTTTTTAAACCCAAACACCAAACAGATTGGTTACATTTTCTCTAGGGAAATTCTTCTCTATTGTACACTCAGAACCTCTAGCAAGTGGATCAGGATGACTGTCACGGATAACTCTAAAAAAAAAAAAAAAAAAAGAAGAATGAAGAGTTCCCAAGTAGCACACTAAAAGTCCCTCCTTTTCTAACCTCTGTTCTACCTCTCTTTGCAGGCATTTTACGACGAGAGAGCGAGGCGTCGCTTGTGAGGAGAAAAGGCATCTCAGCTGCTCGGCTGGAGGGGCAGCACACAAGTACAGAATCGGAGGCAGGGCACGCAACCCACCCTGCAGAGCGGCGAGAGCCAGGGGAACACCTGCAGTGGGTATCCTCGTGCTTCACATAAAGTCCCCTCTCTCTCCCTTCTGCTCCCAACTTCATCTGAGACCCAGGCAGTCCTAAGCTGCTTGGCATTATCCTGCCGCCGTGTTTGCTGATACGGAGTCAGTCTTATCACTAATGACAAGCAAATGGTCCGTAGTGGCATGTGCGTGCAGGGACAAGTTTCACAGGTGCCAAAAGCATACCCGGGGTAAGATAGCTACTGTTTTCTGGGCTGCAAGAGTTAAAACTGGCACCTGCTTACTCCTGGTTGGACCAAGTTTGCTGGATAAAGGGGAAGGAGTAGTAGCAAATGCTCAGTTAAGGGAGAATTGTCGATGTGAACAACATTAGAAAATTTTTAAATTCTTAAACCATTCATTACAGTACTTGAACTTTCATTTGCACTATTGAAATATCAAAATCTCAATCTGATATCCTAACCCCCAAACTTTTTCTTTCTGATTTTGTGGTTTTGTTTACAAAACAATGTTTAAGAAAAAAAGGGCAAAGTGATTCTAACTCAAGACTTAATCTTACATATTCATATTTCACCCAAATACTTCTCTTGTTCACAAAGGAAAATATCCTCTAGTTCAATCCCAACCATTTTCACATAATAAATATTCTTGAACTAACCACTACGGTTTTCCCTGTCCTGCTTCTATACAGGTACTAGACAATAGTCAGGAAGTTCCTCCTGATTGTCTCCTTACTGATGTAAATCAAAAATATCTTTCACGTAGTAAAAGGCATTACTCTAGTTTATATGACACCTGAGTTAGATTTTCAGAGAGCAAATTCTACAGTGATGATTCAAGAAATAATTAGCCTCGATACTGTATTTGAACTGAATTTGAACCTGTTAAATTTATGTTATTTTTGTATTTTTTGTTTTGTTTTTCAGTCTGGTTGGTTGACAAAGTCTAAAAATTTGTTAAAAATCAGAAGGAGACCTCCAATATTTGAAAATGATGTGATAATACTGAAGATGATTCGAAACAAAGACGTGGTGTGTCAATAATCAACAGGTAAATTGCAAAAGTATCAGAAGTTCTTGAATATTTCTATTTAAATGAAACTAGCAAACACCAAACAGTTTGCAGGTAATACAAACTGTATTTTTACAACTATTGTTCTTGTCTGTCAGCTTCGAAACCCCTCTTACTGTTGACTCCAAATTTCTTTGTTGCAATATTTATAAACCTGCTCTCATGTGTCTTTTAAGGAAATGTGAATTAGCCAAATAACGAAGCTAAAATTATAATCTGTTTGATAGCTGTTTGAATAGAAAATCAAAAACTTGCTGTTATCCAGCAGCACGCCGGAGACTGCCTTCTTTTACCGAAAGGTACTCATTTTATTACTTGTAAAAATAAAGACTAATTAAATGTTACACAGCCTTTCAGTAATTCAAAAGCTCCGCTAATGAGGAGTACCATCCTGTTAAAAAAGTTATAAGGCAAACAGGTCTGAAGAGAGCCCGTGAGAGCACAGCAAGTGCACCGAGTGCTACCAAAGTGGCTCGCAGCTCTGTTTGCTGTTGTGCCCACAAGGAGCAGTGGCCGTGCAGCAGGTCAGCGCAACCGCTCTCTGCCAATGTGGCAGCACCCAGCAAGAGTATTTGTCGGGGCTTTTAGAAACGTAGCGATTCAAGCTGTACATCTCCTAATAAGAAATCTGACCGTTCAGGAAACTGTGAGAACCATTCGACTCCGGTGTGGGAAATCACTTAGGACCGGCGTGGATAGAGCTCACAGAAAACCCACGTACCGCTAACTCTGCGAACGTATTTGCATGGATAAACCTTTGTGTCTTTTGATACGTGTTTTGGCTGTGAGCAGGTGGCATGTATCAGACCACTCTTCCTGATGGATTTTGAGTTCAAGGCTCACAACATGGCAAGGTTGCTACGGGGCAAAGTGGAAAGTAAAGTTACGCATCGCTCTGGGTTTCTTATCTTCCTGTCCAGCTGAACATGCTATATAGCCATTTTTACCAGAAGCTACTTTCCATTTCCTTCTATGGTTTTTACAGAAAGACAGGATTCCAGGCAGATCAGGTTGTGTGTAGAGACACATAGGCACAAATGTGTATGAGTTTGTATATATTTGATGCATATGTGTGTGTATGTGTATGTCTGTGTGTATGTACTACGTACTCTTGTGCACTCATTTTAGATGCCTGTATGTGTTGACATGTTTTCCAGTGGTCTGTCTGATTGTAGGAAGCAGTGGATTAATATGTGACTTCCCTGTGTGCTCCTCTTATGCTCAGTTTCCCTTGGACTAGCGGAGTCCCTCAGGACAGCAATGAGTTAGAAAAACTCTGTATTTCAAATAGTTTTGTCAGCATTGTCTGGAGCAGAGCCCTAAATGAGTGGAAGAGAGCTTAACCCTCTCCTCCGTTCAGGTGGGTAAGGGGGGAACTAGAAGTGAAGCTGCCCTGACTGCCCCTGCATGAGCTGTCGGGCTTCCCAAGTACAGGGGAACAAATGCTGCTCGAAAGGGGTTAAGAGGCTCGTTTCTGAAGACATAATCGATAAAGGCAGGGATTAGGCTGTCCCACCCATGATGAAGTCTAAGGGCACAAGTTTAGCTGCAAACTGTAGGTTTATCTACCTATTAGTGGTTGGTATTTCTTGGAGCTCTTAAGCGATGGCAATATGGGGAGGAAGGGTTGGTTTTTTCTTTAATTTTATATTTTGGTGAGCAAGTGCAGTCAAGGTTATTCGAGCTCAGTGCCGAGTTTCTTTAAATAGAAGTGAACAAAGGGTTAATACCTCATCCTAGGAGTTTGGAATGACATTTGAGCGTGAAAAGCAATATTCATTTAAATGTGAACCTTTTCAAATTATATTTTCTGTGAACCAGTGCCAACTCGATTACAGAAACGGCTTTTGTACTGATCTGGTTAGTAAACTGCCTGTATGTTTGAAATCTAATACAAATGCTTAAATTTAGTGACATGCATATATTGTATATATTCATTTGCTTTGAGTATTGGTGATTCTGTCATTCTTAAACAGTCTGTTCTGGGAAATAATGTTAAGGAAGAAAAAATGACCTTTACTTAAGAACTCTTTGGAAGGGTTACACACAGAAGAAATATGCAAAACAGAATTCATTTTTTTAATATATATATATTATGACTACTAAAGGATCTTGCTATTGGGCCCTATAAGGGACTAAACTTTATTTAGACTCTCCCCCTTGTATCTCTAGAGTAATGGGAAATAGCCTAACTGTTAATGAGAATCAAAGTCACCATAAAAATTCTGATATTTATTCCCTTACATGAAAGGTCAGTGATTCTGTGACTTGCTGATTTCCAATTTGGTAAGTTGTGTAGTCCTCATGATGTTCATCACCACTGCTATGGCTTACATTCAGAGAGAGACTGGTAGTGGAGCTGCTTGCTGGCATCTGGATGTGATAGGAGGTCATCTAGCAATGCCATGCCAGGTGACGCACCTGTATGTTCACCACCGAAAAAACCGACCTTGCTGCACACTCTTGTCAGCAAACAAAAAGGCTCAGGGTACCATTCACATGGAGGGGAAAAAAAAGGCTTTATAAAAAAGAAATCATAGGTACTGTAGTCTTGCTTTTAAAGCCTTTCTAAAGGAGGCAAAGAAATACTTTTAAATAAAATACAGCCAGACCATGAATTTGAAAAAAATTTGTTGTTTCTCAGTAACAAATACACCAATAACCTATAATTAAGTCAGGCTTAGTTGTCTTATGCCCTTTCAGAGTATAAAGAATATTAACAATATTTGAGCATCTAAAAGCCATGGGTCCTGAAAATCTTCTGTTTCACTCTTTGGAGCTGGAAGGAATCAGTGGGAATTTTCATCAAGAAAATTGTATATGGTTATATCTCACATGTGAGTTCACTGAATAGTGAATTGTTTTTCCTGAAAACACTAACTATTGAAAACCCATGATAAGGGATGAGGATGGTCTTTGAGCAATCATTGTATAGATATGATGGAAAGAGGTGCAAACATCCTACAGACATCCTATATTCCTTATTTCAGCATACCATTGCATAGATTGTACAAGTAAATGGGTGTAGAAATAGCTTTCCTTGAACTTTGTCAGCTAAATGCAAATATGGCACAAAATCTTTTCTCCAAAGAGTTAGATTCATATTTATATGAACTGCTTAACTCCAATTTCCTCGTTCAGTATTTCTTTGCCAGAAATAAAGTGGATTCCATCAACAAGGTGAGATATAAATCTTGAATGACTGAGACCTTTGGGAACTGGTTGGAATAATGGATTGAATGTCACCTCTGTATGCAAAGTTGACAGAATCTGTCAATCTTTAGGAAAGCTTTGATGTGTGTGTGTTTATATACCTGTGTGTCTAAGGTGACTGTACTGTGGGAGTCCTTAGTTTAAGTGAGAGCAGATTTGGATCATTAATCTGGCCCCTCATTCTTACGGTGCCTAACAGATTTCAAGGCAACTGAGGGAACAGTCACATGTTCCTCTTGGAAAGAGCTGGAGTAGTTTAAATAGCTTCAGAGCCACTACTCCCATGCAGAAACTGTTTGCTTCCATAAAATAGTCATCTGGGTGAGTCTTCATGCACTGCAATGCCCAAATCTGCATTTTGGCTTACACCTTTTGACTTAATTTCACTGCACTGGTGCCGATAAGACACTTCTGACTTTTCATTTTGTCAACTGAGTTTTGTGGTTTATAACTTCCAGCTCAGGAGTGGTGATGACCAGCTGTAAGTGATAGCACAGTTAGTCACTCTTGCATTGCCTGGAAAAGAAGTGTATCTCTGTCCTGAGTAAACATGGGAATCAGAGATACCTGGAGAAGCTGCAAACTTCAGAGAGCTTTAAGAGAAAAGGATTTTCAGAAAAGTGTTCTTTCCATTGAGAAGATCTTAGCTGAGAATCTCCCCCAGTTCCCAGATGAACGTATCCTGAAACAGAAAAGCGTGAATCATGCTGCTCATCTTAACAAGTATCCTCATCCCCTCTGCCTAGGGACAAGGATCCTCAAGGACACTTGAGAGACTGCGATATGCACCAAGAATGGGCACTCTCAGCACATGGCTTCACCGAGGTGTATAGATACCGCTACACGAGCATGCCTGTTGCAAGTTGAGCGCGCTGAACAGCATGTGACGGAAACCACCGTAGAGCTTCTCCAGGTATGGCAAAACCACTGGTTTCACTTCGGAGACTGTCAGCAGCCCTCCTGCTCTTCTCTGGGCTCCTGCTCTTATGACCTGGAGGTAGACCCGTACTTTGCCAAAGGTCACCCTGGATTTTTTGTCCTGTTAGGGGAGCAGAGAAGCCAATTTGGTCCTACCCAGCAAAACATGATTATCTTACCTTCCAGGACATAGTGCAAGAGACGGAGCAGGCATCTGGCCGCATTCCAGATCTGAGCGTGAAGGGAGCAGAGAAGGAGGAGGGCGAGTGACTCCTCCACTCTCTGTTCTGGCAGGGAACGGTTACCTGACAAAAACACTCCATTGCCTCCTTGCATACTGTAACCCCTTTCCCTCTATCTTTAATCCCCAACTGTGCTATCTGACCCAAGCCAGCCAGCTCTCCTTATCCCTGATCTTCTGATGACTATTTGCTATTTGAACTCATCTAATAATTGATTATATTCTCTTAAAATGGTGGATAGTTCTAGGCAGATGAAAAGCGAGTAGAGATTTGTTACCGCTGTCATAGTTAGCATTCAAGGACAGCCTACTGCAAGCTTCACTGGAGCCCCTGCAAGGGCTTTTCTGAGAACTGGTGAGGGAGCTCCCTCCTTCCAAAGGAGAGCATTTGTAGGGGAACTTTTTCATTCCCCAAATAAAAATAAAAGTCTTAAAGAATGTAAATAAATAGATTTTATATCATTAACCTTATCTTTTTCTCCAGGTTTATTTTGCTGTAAAATTTCTCTGTAATTGGACCCCCTCAATATCTTGCGGTCTATCACTCTCAAGTGAATTACTTAATTCATTGCAGCTTTTAACATTGAATTTCTTGCACACAGGAGATGTCGGATGTATTGTCTTTTCTGTGCTATGTTATTTAGCTTTATGAATAAGTTGAAAGTTATAATGATCATCTTTGGTACCCTAGAACAGAAGAAGAGTTCTGGGAGAAAGAAATAGAAAAGTTAAATTAAATTTTTTGCATTGCTAACAATTCATAATATATTAATGAAAATCCTCACATGCACCAGTGTCCTTAAACTTCAGGCCTGCAGATATTTTTTCTGTATTTATAATTCCAGAGCACATAAAATTATTATTATTATATTGCAGTTTAATATCTGAACATTAGCACAAGCACAGGAAGTTTGTGGATTCTAGAGGAAAATCCTGACACATTTACTATGTCTCAGTTCAACAACTTATACTGTCCCTCAGCTACTGGGTAGTTTCCCACAGCTGGTAGACAGCAAACCTAGACAGAACTCCATAAACATCAACCATTTATTTCATTGCAAAGTTAGCTTTTTTAGTTTAAATTGCAGATGAGAATGATTTGAACCAACCTGACAAAATCTTCAATGAAGTAAATTATGGGCTTTCATCTCTTCAGCTTCAAAGCTCATCTGTGAAAAGTGAACAGGTGGAAAAGAATAGCTCTTCTGGAATTAGTCCATTTCAATAAAATGTTTGGGTCTAAACTGTCCTACGGGAGTGTGCCAAGATTTTGGTCTCCCAGAGGATGAGTTAGCTCTTCGGCCCTTATGCTCAAGTGTCTTCTCCACAGATATGGAGTCAGACCATGCTACATGTCCCTCATTTTAGACCTGCCTCCAAAAATTTAAAATATATACTGGAACAGAAAGCAAACCAAAATGTTGTGGTATATAGTTCCAAAAAGTGTTATTTTTATGTTTCAATTTTTATTCTGAATGTACATTTTAAAGTGAATTAAGGATACTAAAGTTTTCAAAGCGTTTCACCAGGCTTTAGTGGTCTAAATTTCCTGTACTCAGGAGTAAGTATTGTACCTAGCTGCTTGGGTTGTGCTTTTTATTTAGCCCATTACTGGTTGCTTTCTAACCACCTATTTTTAGTGCTTAGTATCTGACTTGCTAAAGACAATGGCAAAGGTCTTCACGAATTTGCTGAACACTGCAACCTTTTTAGGCTGTACGGAAACAATGAGGTCTATTAAAAAAAAGATATATTTGTACATCTTTTTAACCATTTTCAGTAAGAAAATAATCAGTTTCTAAATTAGAGCAAATTTTTGAAACAAGATTCATAACTTGGATTTCACTAGTGCTCAGTTACACAAAGCATCTAAAAATTTAAAGCTAAGGGTTAAAACTGTAAGTTAAAGGAATAAGTTAACAATACGAAACGTCTTACCTGAAGGATATCAAACATCTAAAAAATCGCTGTTAGATAAATCAGAGAACTAACTGTTCTCTAACCTAGTCTGTTGGTATTCTCAAAGGAGGTAATCATTATGTAATTATTTTCTTGAGACAGACAGCATCATCAACTACTTTTTTATGAATTTTATGACATGCTAATTTCCCATCTGTCCCAAGTAATATAGACGCTACACTTTAGTTCATTCACCATAACTTAATAGCAAAATTGCCAGAACTAAATGTCTGTTCAGTCCTTCTGAAGGTTAGGTATAGATGAAAATGTTCATATTGTTCGTATTGGAGGGAGAATTCCCTCTCAAGCATGTTTCTAGCATCAGTTACCAATGCCTTCACATTGACAGTCATCAACAAAAAACACTTTCTTGGTATGGAATTCCAGGCCCAGACGCTTACAGGATTTGTAATACTTATCCATAGCAACTTCAGCAGGTGCAAACAGATGGCTGACATTTCTGTTAGGCCATAAAATGCAGAATACTACTGTCCTGCTACGCCTAACTGGAATCAATTAAGTATGAAGCAGGATATCAGGCTATGAATCACAAGTCATTTGTTTCCCGTAAATTGCATAGTTTGTTGGGGTTTTTTTTAATGCTTCATTTCATTGAAGCCCCAGGGATGGCAGGAAAAGCAGCAGAAGAGAGAGGTAGGTTCATACTTGAAGCAGTTTGAACTTAAGTTGGAAAGTGAGATTCCCTGTTAAAATCTCTGAGAAGAAAGCTTGTTTTGGAGGTTACTGCCATACCCCACCTCTGGTGTCATGTTCCTTCTCGCATGACCTCCTGAACTCCTTTCTAAAATATGCTGGTTCAATTACTTATGCTGTGCTTATATGGCTAAAACAGAACCAAACCAACTAATGATAACCTTTCTTTAAATTGTTTTTCTGAGCTTGATCGTTTCACTTATGCTCTAAGAATAGTTGTATCAGGACAACTAATGGATGCAGAAATCTGCAGCAGAAGTAGCTTCAAGGGACATTTAGAGCTTTTTAGCTAGCTTTGGGAACTCAGAGTCTAATATTTAGATAGAACGAAATTGCTGTAAACAGAGGCAACTGAGTGGAAAAAGGACAGAGGGCAGAAAAAACTGAATGTGAAATGCAAAATTAAAACAAAGAGGCAAAGATTATTAAGAATCTTAAAAAATGCACTGTTTTTCTTCCTCATTCTGATTTGTACAGTGAAATGTAAGAGGAAGGTGTAAACATGATAATAGAAATTTCATTTCACATCATGCTCCTGTTTTATGTCTTCAGTTTTCTCTGAGTCAATCACAGTCCTTTGCTAATTACTGCCACAAAGCTGAATAAATGGCAAAGGGAAATAAGCAACATTTGTGTATAGGGTGAGTGTAGTGACATTATCTCAAAAGAATAAGTTGATGTGACAATGTTTCAAATATGAGCTGGCAACTGCTAGTGAGCTTGCACAGCCTGTTTTTAACCTTTAATTTGTGAGAATGCTGTGAATAAAGATTAACTTTCTTTACTTAATATTTATTTTTTCAGCACCTTCAAATTGGAGCTGTCATTAATGTTTTAAAAAGTTGTCCAGTTTCCCAGGGCTTTCTGTAGGTTCCTGTTTGTCACCTGATTCACTCTTCCACTGTGGAAGAGTGGAGGACCAGTGAAGGTCTTTTCTCGTGTTACCCAAACAAGGAGGATTTCATAGTCTAGAAGATTCAGAGTAAAACGAAAATTCACAGATGCTCATATTCGAAGACTTGTACACTATTCACATACCTTTCAGATAGTCTTGAGCTACCTCAGGCTCTGGCTTCTATTAGTTAACCTCCAAAACACAAGTCATGGAAAGAACACATTGAATCCAGAGGAAGTGATCAAATCCATAAAAGTTGTTGCCGAGCTTAAATGTTCAGATCGGTATTTGCCAAACTTCCTGAGAAGCAAAGAAATTATAGTAGGTATTCTCCTTTGCTTTCTCCACTCCTGCCCTCCCCGTTCCTCAAACCACAGGATTTATGGAGTTTGGGGAGTGTATCTATGATGTGAAAAACACAGGTTTAGTGGCTGAATGAATCTTTGCATCCTAACATTAGAGCAGCTAACATTAGAGCAGCTCATCAAGATGTAACAGTTCAGAGCTCTTTGGTTGTCCTAGTATCCCTTCAATAATCCTGCATTAACTTTGATGCATACTTTGCCATTCACTGGAGTAGGGTATAGAAGCCTGATCTGCCACCCACCCACTTACTCATTTAACTAAGTATTATAATTTTCAGATTAATTATTAAATCTCCTTGTTTTTTCCCTAACTGCCTTGACTATCCAAGTGAGGAATGTTTTAAAATTTTATAATCAAGAGAGGAAATATTAAAAGTGAGCAAAACCCAGATTAATTCAAGTTATCTTTTTGTTTTGAGCCAAACTTATTCGCACAACCAAGAAATGTTTGCTTTCCCACGATTTCCTTACAAAACAAATAAAATATGACAAATACAAGTGAGTCTGTATAAGCAACTAGTTCAAATCAATATTCACAGAGAAAAAATGATGTTGTATGGTGTATGTGAATTGATGTCAGTTAAAACCAAGGAATCTTTACATACTCCCAAGTAAAAACACCACATATGGTTTCAGTATAGAGCTTCTATGCTGTTAAAAAAAAAAATCCAACTTTTTCCTATCATCTGTTTTTTAGGAGAAGTAAGCTGTTGAACTTATATTTGTCAAAGCTAAATCCTATGTTGGAAGCACACAATGAAAACATAAAATGAATTGCAAGAAATACATATACAGACTGATAGTCTGCCTCTCATGAATACTTTTAAATATGTATTTCCATTTACTTTCTCCAAAGTTAGAAAGAGCAATAAAAATAAAACAATGCATTTCTGGTTACCAGGTGGGCAGCTTTTGCAATGGAATTTGGAAGTAATTTATGTGATGAAACTGGCAAGATACACACCTGAGACAAGGTGGAGGCACTGGGGAGCTTTGAAGGAAAGTTATATAAATGTGAAGTAAGGATGAAAGAGGGGAAAAGGAAATGAAGATAAAAAGATTTTAAATACCTGAGGGCAAGGTAAAAGGAAAGTAAAGGCCTTGAATTCATTGCTGTGTACTCTATTAGCAACAAAGGACCCAAGTAATATGATCAGAGTGAGTTTTCTTTTCTAAAACCAAAAGAAAATATCAATGTAAATTTGTTTCTGGCAGAGAAAACATGCTCATAAGATAGAGGTTCTTTTCCATCACTCATTTTTGAATGCCAGCGTTCAAATAGTTAGGAAATTTAATAGGACAGGATGCCTTATTTGTGAGTTCCTCTAGGGAAGAGCCGTATTCTGCAGAGAAAATGCTACTTTACTTTCACCTGGTGGAGCTAACTTTTAACTCTCCAAAAAGAGACCATGGGATACTCATGGAAAATGTCCATACAGTGTCCCCAAGCATTTGCCTTTTTTATATCTGTGCTTCTACCTTCAGTTTTTTTGGTTGCTGTTGTTGATGTGCAATCTCAACTTGCTTCTTTGCTATGTTAAGGTTGCTGGCATTGTTATACCACCTTCCTTGGATATTTGCTGCACCTTTTACTGGCAACAAGATGAATAGAAATTATAATTCTGACATTAATTAGCTGAGAATCTGTACATCATTGGAGAGGGGAGAGAATATATTTCCAGAAGATACTTCAATGAGAGTGATTTTGAAAGCTCTGTCATGGCTATTGGATTTATACACTGAAAAAGAAAAAGGTAGCTGGGACATCGGAACATTTCAGAAGGTGAGAAAGCCTTTATTAATAAAAGACTAGCTAGAGTGGCTAAGAAGCAGCGTGGTGGGTACAGCAGAATGGAGGGAGTTGGTTGAGGGTCGTTTTATCACTTTGGCAGAGCACTGACTCTGCTCTAGAGATACCGACAGAATCAGAAACCTCCTAGAGCAACTCTTTGCTACAAATGAGTACATAATAAGCTACCGTCCGTGAGACGTGTTAAAATTCTGATGAAAAGCGCAATGATGTGGTTATTTATACCCTAATTTCACAAGAGGAAGTGGAGATATTTATGAATGATTACTAAGTCAAAAACTCTGATTCTCACAAAAGGCTTCTAATTTGTCCTGACTTGCCACAAAGTAGGGATGAATAAAATCAAGAAATTAAAGAATGTCACATCCTTTCAGAGTGAGAGAAGGGAAGTAAGCTGAAAGTAGAATTGGATTGGCCACAGGTAGTATGCTACCTGTCTTTCATAAGAGTGGAAGTGGACCTCATGGGCATCTTGGTTCTTTGGAAAAGAGTCAGCTTGGCTATGTGCTAGACACTTATCTAAGTACTACTTTGATTTAGATAACTAAAAGCTTGAGACTTGAAGTCTCAAAAATGAAGTTGCAGAAACCCTGACATAAATCTGAAAGAACAATACATTTCTAATGTGAGTAACAGACTTCAATTCTGTCAATACTGAAGGAAAAGTGAGATCTAAATGCTACTTGTGAGATTAATAAGAAAACTCTGACATGTCAGCAAATGCATTAGGGAGAAAGGAAAGAGCTAAAAAGAAGGAAAAAACTCAGTCTGGATATTGGAGATGATTCAATATGGAAGGAAAGCAGGACTAAAGGCTAAATAAAAGAGAGTTTAACAATCCACACTTAACTAGCCACGAATGAGTACAGCAGATTGGCTGAGTAGAGGACAAATTAGAAGACAACAACAGAGACTGAAGGAAGATGTTTGATGTCACCAAGAGCAAAAAAGGGCTGAGATCCTGACATGCAGAAAAGTGTGTGCCAGATAGATGAAAGAACTCGGTGAAGCACATATGAAAATAAAGAACTGTTAAAAGGTATTTGTTCAAAATGTAAAAGAGAACTATCTCCACTAAAACTCAACCATCTCCACTCAAAATTAAAAGGGAAAAGGATAGAAAAGTAGCAAGTCCAAGTAATATACTAGTAACGTTTCCTAAGTGGGCGAAGAGGTTGTTTCTGGCTCTATTGAAACTTGACAATGCACACATTATTTTTGCGTACAGTCCACAAAAAAATTATTTTACTTGACATGTTCAGCTGAATAGTATAGACCTATGATTTTTCCTCTTCTAGGAAATATTACTGTATTGCACAGTATAAAATTATGAAAGAAATATCATAGCATTACCTTAAGAATTAAGATAATATATATAACAAAATATCAAAACATTAGTAAGAACTCAAGTTTAGCTTCAGTCACACTAGTGAAAAAGATAGTGAGTAGAATGACTTTAGATGTGGGAAAGGAGACATGAACCAAGATCATCACAGGTAGAGATCAGACAGCTAGACCAACCATAAGCAATTCTTAGCTATATTTGTTCCCTTAGATAGGATAAAACAACTTTCATTAGAAGTAACTACATTTACTTTGGGTTTATAGATAGTAAATTAGTAATATATACTAATATGCTAATATGTACGCTAATATGTCCTAATATGCTACCATTCAAATAGCAGCTCATTCACCTTGCTATCTTCAGCTAAATCTCATCCCTTGCTTTAATTCATTATTTGCCACATATTACTGCATCAGACACTGTAATAATACCCAAATGTTTGGTAGATTCTGTGTAACGTTAATGCAGAATTTCTGCGTTCTTATATGTTTCTTTTTTTCCCCTTTTCCTGTATGTTTGTAATGATTAATTCCTCCTAAATCTACTCTAATGCTTTACATTTTTTACGTGGACATTAGACTTACAGGCTGTAATTACCATGATCTTTAGTCCTTTTTCTGAACATAGGCAGTACTGCTGTGATTCTTTAATGACTTGGTAGATTTGCTTGAAATCCGCTCACTGGGCCTGCAATCCTATGCACCACTTCTCTCAGAATTGTTGGCTTGACGGTTTCTCATTCCTTTACCTCAGTGCATTCAACTACTTACATTATTATTCTTTTTATCATGGTAATTTCCATTTCTGTAATTTTGTTCCCACTGTCTCTCATGCTCCCATCCCTAGGTCAGTAGTCCACACCGAAAACTGAGGCAACATATTCATTAATTTCTAGAGTACACAGACCTCTCTGCAAAGATATTGACATCAGAAGGTCCGCTTTTATATGTTATCCCTCTTTGCCTCTTACAGTCTTTCATACCATTTGCCTACAATAAATTCTGCACCATCACTTCGTTCTTTAGTTTTTCTATGCAGGGCACATAGTTCAATACCTCCACTTTCTTGGTACTCGTCCTCCAACATGTCTCTGGTAACTCTGTTACTTCCAGCCTGATGCATTTCAACATTAATTCCGTTTCTTCATTTTCGTCCCTAGGTACCTGGAATTTCTATACAAACATTACTAACTTGTTTATATTATGATGGCTTTTCTCTCCCTGTTTCATTAAGAATACGTTTTCTAGCTTTCAGTGATGACATACACACCATTTTCTGTGACAAGGGGAAGTAGCAGGGATCTGGGGAGGCACATAGCTTTGCTATCAGTTTTGGTTAATCTGCTGTCAGTGTCACCAACAGCCTCCAGTTTCTCTAGCCCACAGTTGTGTTGCAAGTTGAATCTACATGATTTCTGCTGACAAAGTCTTCAGAGCAGGTGCTTTGACTCTGTATGATTTTTGCCAAGACATTTTAAAAGATTTTTTTCCCCTTCAATGTACGAAGAATTATCTAATGGTTTCTGTTAGTGCTCATTGTCAAATTACGGACTACATTTTGATTCAATCTGTGTCAAAGCATGTTTATTTGATATTAAATAATACTTTGCACTTTAGTAGTATCTTCTGCTTGAGCAAGCCAACTTGCTTTACAAATATTAATTAAGCTTCCCAACACTCTTTCTGATAGCAAAATGTAATTATTTCAGTTAGCACACAGGTTAAAGCAGACACAGAGAGAAGCCACAGAAGAGCTGTGTCTAAAACTCAGTCCTCTGATTTAGCTGCAAGAAATTATTTGCTCCCTGGTTTAACTTGGCATAGCTGGGTTAATGTTCCTCCAGTTGACGTCAGTGTCAGTACTTGGGTTACCTGCTGAGGTGAATTTCATATTAAATGATTTATGAGTAAATTATTCCTTGTTAAGCTTTCTCTTAAGATTAGATTTATTCACTATCCATATTTGAGCACTACTGTCTTTATTAGATGGTTTTGTCCTCAGTCCTAGGAAGCAGTACCAAAACCTGGAGTTTTCCAAGGACTCTGGACGTACACATTTGAGCTATAAATATATAAAGGAAAAATGAGGGCCAGCAATAATTCTTTCTCTTAGGCTCATTCTTCAGCTCACAGTTGTAATCCAGAAACCAATCTAAAACCCAAATGAAATGTTAGAGGAAATTATAAAATTTGGATAACCAACACATGGAATTCTGTATATAATATCAAATGAGCAAACTGTCTGCTGCATGTAATAGTTTCCTCCTCCCTATCCCCATACAAGGCTCTGCTCCTGTGAACTGGCAGATAAACAAACAAACCTTCTGGTACCCATAACCCTGTTCTCAGGCATCGTCTAATGATGAAAAGCTTTAACTTGTTAACTGCTTAGTTATCCCAATGAAAGTCTGTATAAGCCAAAATAATAGATTGCAGACTTTCATGCATGGGGTTTTTTTATTCTTTTAATTGAGTTTTTGGGAGGTAAATGTAGTAAAGTTGATATATTCAAAATACACCTGTGATGACATATCCTGGAATGAAAAACAGAGAAGAATAAAAATCCCACCATGCTGATAGTAGTGTACACCAGGTAAAACACATTAATGTACTTTGATGATTATGCTGAGACAAATAAGAGGGAAAAATCTCAGTCAAGTCATTTTTAAAAAAGATGGGAATAAAGGGTTTTGGTCTGTGGAAAATTTAGATGAGAGCACCTAGTGAGCTTCGTTACCTTTAGATTTATGCAGATGGTGAGTGGGTTTATTTCAGAGTGCAGTTTTGGACTTACATGCCAAAAGTTCTCATACATCCTGGTTTTGGCACTTAGGAGCTTTTTTAGGATATAGCCCTTATGGCAGGAATATAAAATTCTTACTCATGTTGCATTGCAAACTATTGCACCAGACTTTCACCTTTTTCTACTTTCTACATAATGTGAGCAACTTCACTAGTTTAATGGTATATTGCAGTGCTTTCCTGTTGTTGGATAGCTACCTTCCACCATTTGTAGTCTTAATGAACTTAGATCTAATATTGCGGAGTGAGGAACTGCTCAGTGTGAGTAGGAGCATTACAAGGTGGTTCATACAGTGCGTAAGTCATCAGAGTATTTTGAAAAATCATGTCAGCAGCTCCACACTTATGTAAAAAAAACATAGAAATGTTTTGTATCTATGAATTTCTTACTAAGGAGTCACCCTTTGCCTATTTATTAATTTTTGTTTTACTCTGAGGCATTTGTTTTTCTCTGTTCTAGTTCAATTGCTTGGGAAATAACTTCATAAATATTTTCTGCAGAAAAATAATTATTAGTAAGAAATGCAATAAGAGATTACATGTGGAAATATACACACATAATTTCTACCCATGTTTAAGTTTCCTGTGTCTCTGCAGAGAGCGTCACCTACATCTGATTAAGGAGGCTTATTTGTCTCGCATCTTGTCTCACATACTATACTGACTTCAAGTTTGCAATCAGTGCATAGTTAGTGGGCAATCTACTCCGTTGATAATCAGCAGAGGAAGAAGGCTACATACTGAGAATTGGTTTCCCCTTCAGAATTGTCTTTTAGCTGAAGATGGATTTATCATCAACAGCCTTTTGGTAAGACTAAAATAGTAAAATAGATGTCTGTGCTTCATTACTGTGCCTTTAATATCTCCTCAGAATCTCTGTAATTTAATCCAGTATTAATCTAGCTCATTGGTATATTTCTTTAAACACCTATTTACGTGTTTTCACCTGGCATTACTGACCTCGGTGCTTCCATTTCATGGGTGTTGATAAATAGATACAGAAGAAATTTGTCCTTTCAGTTTGTATACCCTGAGTGGGTCATCAAGAAGTCCATAGCATCAATAATGCAATCACATCCCATAAAGCACAGTATTGCTTTCTTCAGTGTTCCATAATTTGGATGCATTTGGATATTGATGTATTTGCTCATCTTGAATTATAAAAATAATAAATACTGTGAAATCTTCAGCTGATAGTCTGTGAACCTGAAAATAAAAAGAGAGGCTTTGTTTTACATATGGTATATTTCTGTTGTTTGGATGGTTTTCCAGATAACCATCTGTAACAGAGAAAGGATGGCAAGAAAACTGATTCCTCATACTTGGTTGCCAAGACTCATGAATATCTGCTTAGTATGGCATGTTGCCTAATCAGAGGCTGGTTGGACTCTCTGTCACAGGTTTCAAACAATAATGTGTTTAGAGCCTGCCTTTGGGCAAGCCCTTTGGCATCAGTCTAACAAATTTCTGCACATATGATTAAACTTTGTGCAGAACTGTATCTGCTAAAAAGAAAGAAAGAAAAAAAACCAAAATAAGGAAGCAGGTGAGGGAAAGAGGAAGGACTAATAAGACAATGTAGGAGAACACAAAGCCAGTTCTGACTGCCAGAAAAAGCATACTGCCTCTGGTCAGTTGAAACCTAGGGAGATTATTTGGGCCAGAATATAAAAGTGTGAGTAGCAGGTGAAAATAAACAATAGCACCAAGAGAGACCAAAATCAATCACCTAAACTTAAGGCACATGTTACCTTAGGAAGTCAATAAGGTACTCCAGAGGCTTGATCCAAACTCTGGTAAAATCAGTGTGAAGGTTCCCTGATAGCTTCAGCGGACTTCAAGTTCCCTAATACCTTCTACACAAAAAGAATCCTTCTGTCTATAGTTGTATCTGATCCAGAAGAACACATATCACAGCAGCAGGAGTAAAATCCAAGGGATCTAGCAAAGATCTAATATGGCCAAAAAAATAGAATTATTAACCAAAATACAATGGAAATAAGCAAATGAACTCTTTATCTCGAAACAGAAGTTTGTTTTAAGCCCAAATAAGTATACTGATCTATACATAATTGTATATAATTATGCTTGTATAATGCTGTCTTCATTTTTTCACTTAGATTGTGGTCCTTTGTAATGAATCTCTTCTCCAGTTGTCTATAGGTAGAGGTCTCCTTGATCTTCTTAAGGAGATTAATCGAGTGAAATTGGTATGGCCTTTGTGAGAGAGATACTTGGTAATAATTGCTATTTCTGTAGATATTATTTTTGCCATATATAATAGTATGTAATTCCTGTTACGTAATAGCAAATAAAAATAGTGCTATATTAGCACTATTTTGATACTATGATGGGAAAATCATGCTGTGCATCCTTTCAATTAAGGTGATTATTTTATTTTGCTAAATGAAGAACATTTCCATAGAAAATACAAAATGAAGGCTGAATGGGAAAAAAGATATAAAAATTCACATACCAAAAATCTCAACTCTGCATTCCTAAGATGTAAAATCCAAATGTGGAACATGCTATAGTCTTACAGACTTTCTGTAATGTTTGCTATGTCTTATTTTCTCTGAATTTATCCCAAACAGCTTTCGGAACTCATGCTAGAACTCACATATTTTCATTTAAGGGGGCTGACTCCTTGTGACTATGCTGCAACATCTCCTATATTGCTTTTCCAGCAATTTCACTCCTGACTTGTGCAAGAATCAGAATTAATATTATACAGTGGATTATCAAAGAGGTAAAGAGGCAGTGAGCCACCTCAACTTTCAAGAATGACTGTGTATTTCTGAGACACCCAAGTTTTCTATCGTGCTCAGGATCCCACAACAACAAAAAACCCAACAAAAACCTAAGCGGACCAACAGCATAAGGTCAGTTTTTCCTCCTTACTGGCTTCAAAGCACCACCTTTGACACCTTTTCTCACCTTTTGACATCATTGAAGCAATTAAAAATTGCTATCTGACAATATTTGATCGTTTACTCCTTTTGATCAGTCCTCAGGTGTGGATGATTGTCTCTGACCTTCAACATCCATTCCTTTCATCTCCATTTGAGTGCATAAGAACACTCCTGTAGTTAGCCTGTCCTAACACTTAAAACTATACTTCACTTGTAGTAAACAATGATGAAAAATCACTAAAGCAGTCCTTTTCTTCACTGTGGTGACATTTCCTCTAATTAAATTTTCATCTCTGAAGGTATTTGGGCCTCTCTAGTCCATCTGGGATATGTTTGCCCTCAGCATTGCCTCAGGCCAAATGTATTTTTGTTGATACGCTGAACAGCATGCTATCCTCGGTGACTGTGGGTATTCCCCACTGGTGGTTTATTTAGAAGATTATTTCACCAGTTTCAAAGTACTTTTTCTGAAGTCTTTTTTTTTTTCCACTTTTTTTTGAAAGAGAGAGAAGCACTGAGTAGCCCCCCGATGCCCTCTCTTCTATGAATCAATGTGATTTTATGTTCTTTTCAAGGAGGTTTTTCAACAGGCTATATGTAGACATATGATGTGATAGCGGGGACTGCGCTTCCACAGAGGTCAAGAGCCACTTGAGGGACTTTCTCTTCATAATACTTTTCGATGGTTTGAGCATCAACCTCAATTAAACTGATTGGGGGGAACTGATTTGGGAAGGGAATTCTGACTCACAATACACAGAATAATAAAATACTACATGTAGAAAGAGGCTTTACAGGCATTATTTTATTACTCCATGGTAGGACGTGCCTGGCAGTAAAAAATGGTTTGCATCTCTTTTTACAATTCCTATACCACCTCTCTCAGCACGTGTCTCAGCAGCCAAATTGCAAAAGGTCATTTTTGCACACATGCACAAACTACTACAGTGAAAGATATAGTTTATTGACTTAAAAAGAGAAAGGCATGGATCACTGCAAAATGTAATGGAAGTGTTTTCTCATTTCCATTCGGATAATAGAGGCCAATGGGACGAATGTCTCCATATTGGCTATGCATCATAGATGCTTTTCTAATTCTTTTGAGATAATGGAGTCTCATCCCAAAGAAAAGACTGCATGAGTTCTTTTAGTATAATTGTTGATTTGACCATACCACAGCTCTGATATAATTTAGGAATATCATATTTCAGTAAAAGCTGAGGTTACATTTTCAAGGGAATCTGATTATTCAGTAATTAACATTCTGAAACAATTTTATCATACTGAGAGACCTGGGCAAAGGTAGCAGTCTTCATTACCAGAAACTATCACTTTGCAAATTACTTCTCAAACTTCTTACAAACCTACACAGTCTCCTTTTCTTCCCCCTAACTTTTGCACTGAAGTAAACGGAAGGGCAGCTTGCTGAAAGAAAGGAAAGGACATGGAGAAAAATAGGAACAAGCCACCTGTGGATTAATGGCATTTTTGCAGTTAAAGTTCCCTAATTTTAAATAAAATCATGCTGTTTGGAAAGCAATATTATGGCTTTCAAAGTTGTACAGTTTGAAATCTCCTTGCTTTGTAAGTCAAAACTGGTAACTCATAAGGAGTTGCTTTCTTTACTAGGTTAAAAATATTGGAATATCACAATGGCAATAAGAGGTCATTTAAGAGACCGTGAACGGTTCGGCTGTCCCTATTACTTAGATTGCATGTATCTCACTGTTGCGCACCCCAATGAGGTGTACTGTCATTTCCACATTTGCAAACAGAGTGAAAAATTGGGACGTACATGTGACAAATTGGGACAATGACAGTGTTTTATGCTGACTTTGCACAGATGCAAATGAAACAAAGAAAAAAGAAAGATAGATAGTAGAGAGCAGGAGCTGTATTGTTCTGGTTTAAGGTTTCAGTCTTTGCTTTTGGGCTACAAAGCTCACTTCTCTATGACACCTGTACAAATGCAGAATTCCTCTTAGGATAGCATCTGTATTACTGTGGATCAACCTCAATATGAAATCAAAGCCTGGCAATGGCAGGCAAATGCCCTGACTGACCACACCTACACCAAAAAGCTTGAAGAGCTAGGGATATTTTCTGGAAGAAAAGTAGCATACTTCTAAGAAAATGCTGTGAAATTATTGCAATGACTGCCTTGGTAGTTTTGGATAAATTCTGTTAAGGGTTGAAATACCATCTCGGTAAGTTCTGAGAAGTTGCACGTTATCCTTTAGGCTTTTCTAAAACTTTACATGAATCTCTGATTATACTTTCTAACTCTGAAATGCTCAGTTATGCAAGAAGCAGTGAAATTACATTCTAGAACATGTACAGATATTTATTTGGTCCTGGAACTTTTTCCTTTTTAGAGTTTTGTATAGAGTTTTTATAGGTACTCAGACTAAACAAGAAAAAGGTGTATTCTATTATGGCATTTGTTGATTTTCTTCTTAAAACTGCATTAGTATACACTTTCATTCCATACTTTGAAACTACTGTTTTACCCACCCTACACGATAAAACGTAACTCTCAGGACAAATCTGCAGAGAAACGGGTCTCAGGGCTTCCTTTTTACAAGTGAAAAGGATGGAAATTTTTCTCCAGCAAACATGGAAATATACACAGCAGCAATCTAGTATTAGACAGGAAAAGAATAGTTGCAAGAGCAATATAAACCCAAATTGTATTATGAACTTATTTGAACTTTAAAGAATAGCAGTAGCTGTATCTCAAAAGTAAAAACTATCTGTCAGCACTGTTAGGCTTAATACTTTATCTGGGGAGTTCAGCCTACCTTTTAGGTATAAAGGGGGCAGTCTGTACTGACAACAAAAACCCTCCAGTTCCCTAACCAGAGTCCAAGCTCACGTCTCTCTGCTTATAAAATGAGCAAATCTACATGTATTGAAAAAAATAATATAAAAGTTCTTAATACCTTTCTAGCAGTAATTTCTTATGCCATGTAATCTCATCTTGAGGCAAAATATTTGGTCAGGTAAAAAATATTAGCAAACCAGAAGAGACTTGCATAAAAAGCAAAGAAAAACTATTTTATGACTTAAAACCTAAATGTTCCATTCAGGCAGTTTCTCCACCTCTTATAAAAGACTCTTCTAATAAGGATGCTGACTTGATTTTGTAGGAAAGCCTTGGGGAAACCCAAGCACCTTAGGAATCTACATAAGAAGATACCTCATCCTTCTGGAAACTTGTCAAAACCGAGTAGGACAAAGGCCTTTTTTACTGGCTCGACGCAGTCCAGGTAGGAATGCACCTGGCACTGGATGCAGACAACAGCTGTCTCACCAGCATCCATAATCTGTACTGGTAGCTTCCTGGCTGTACCTGTGTGCCCTGAATGCAAAAAGCATCTGTTTCACATTTATTCACTTACTCAGATGGCATTATCTACATTACTTGCTACCTTTGGACACAAGACTCTCATTTATAATTCATAGTACACAGATGCTTACAGAGAGTAGAAGCTTTGGCTACATTACCTGTCACTCTTAGTATATTTTGTATTCATGGTGGGTAAATATACAAGTATAAAGCTGCCATATTGTGTAGGACTATCTATAATGCATTAGCAAACAGTTGTTTGATCATTTATACTGTCATTCTTTGTGGTTGAAATGATGTTAGAATGAAAAATGAAACAAACTATGGGTTCACTCTCCCTGTTTTTCTTTTCTTCTCTCTCTATCTCTTTTTGTGTGGTGTTGGTCCTTTCTAATTTTTTTGGAAAACGAAGGTGATTTTGTCTTGTTTTGTTTCTCCTGCTCTTCTCTTTGTACGATTATCATTCAGTACTCGGTCAGCTATTCAGTAAGTTCACCAGTGCAGCTGGCTTCAGAAGAAGATCTTTCCTATTCTTTGCTTTCATAGGCTCATAAATCCAGCCTGCTGAGAATATTAAAAGGAGAAAAATACTCAGGCAGGAATAAAGCATATCAAAAAGAGAAAGCGAATGTAACTGGGGAAACATTTACTCAAGATTACATATTAAGCAATTTGCTCTTTAGTACTGAAGGAATATATAGAGAGAATATATTAACTGTACTTACCAAGAGCCCACTGCATCCATCAAATGCTGTTAAAAACGGCCATTTTTTAACAAGGAGAATGTTCTGTATACCTTGTATTGTTTTTAAAAGCTATTTTTAGTGCAGTAAATATTAAAGAATGTCATTGTCCCTTGCATGAGCTCTCACTCATTTTTTAGGAGGGCAACTTTGCCAGAGATGCTTGACTTAAGAACCCATTAAAATGAAAATGTACTCAGGAGCCTTGCAGGAATAGTGCTTGAAGACATGGGCGCCAAGCATGCTTGGCAGCCTGGAAAGCTTACAGAGCTCTCCTAACAGGAATGCCATCACATTAAAGAATTAGCATAGCCCCAGGCAACAGTCTTTTTCTTTTTTTTTCAGTAGACGTGAATGACATTTTGTATCTGAGGCACACTTTTAAAATATTCCTTATCCGCACGTAAGTTTTTTATGACCACATTAAAAAGCAAAAGGTTGGTTTGTTCCTGTTGACATTTGTTCCTATTCCTCTCTCTCACTGGGCACTACGTCTCAAATAAAGCTCTGATGTTCATCTCTCCTTCCACAACTTTCTCACTCTCTCCGAATATTACTACTGCCTCCTCCTCAGACTCTTTTTCTGCTAGGCAGAACCTGTTCTGTCATTCTTTCTAATTTCTACCAGATGCCACAAATTCAGCAAAACTCCCACAAAAATCCCTGTAAAGTCTTTTACCTTCTCAGCAGTGCCTCCAAATTCACTCTTTGAAAATGCAGATAAAATGTATTAATAAATACAGAAAGAATCTGAAAACCTAAAGTGAACTTCTCTTTTCACTGACCCTAGTCCACAAGAATTGAAGTCAGGGAAAATTGGAGAAATAATCACTCAGCAACCTCATCAATCAAACCAGCAGCTTAGGCTGCTAATTATTCCCTGGTGGGCATACCTGAGAATCGAGAATTACAAATATTTGGCTCTTCTGACCACTCACCAAGGAAACTCAGGTTATTGATTCCACTACATGAAAATAATCCACCTAACTCTCAGTTTCTTTCTCTTGGGAAATCTTCTTGCATAAAGTTCTCTGACAAAGAACGTATAACCAAAAAATACAGTTGCTGACATCTAAGCTTCATAATACCCTAATGGAATCCATTTTTTCCGATTGCTTTGTGTATTTGCAACATAGAAAAAAACCAGCCTTTTCTCCACGTTAGTCGAAAACTCTGTATAGAAGCAGCTTGTATCTTTGTTCACTAGGCTGCACAAAGCCTGAAAATGAGCAGTGGGGAGGCCGAGTCAGGAAGCTGCAGTCGTTTCTGGCTTCCTACATACATGTGGTAGAGTTTGCAATTGCTCCATCCATCAGGCTGCTGCAAATTGTCCTTTCAGTCTTTATTAATCACAGTCAGCAGACTAATCTCACTGCACCGACGGTGTTTATGTGGGGCGAGAACACAGTCATGACCTGGGTTTGGTGGCTTGTTTCTCAATGAAAATCAGGAACAAGTAGTGCCTAAACTCTCCGGTGCCTGGGGATAGTTACTAGAAGTGTTTTGCAGAGATATGCCAGGAGAAGAAGGAGGTATCCTGTTTCCATGCAAGAGCTTCCTACAATTTGTCCCTGACAAATTCCAGATATAGATTCCCGTTTTAGAGACTATGAACAGCTAAGAACAGAGACTGAGCGAATCAGGTCAGAGAGCTGCTAAGCCATTTTGAGTGAGATCTCAAAAAGTATGATTTTTAGGCTAGCTTGGTAATTTCATGTAGGGATCAAGTATCCTCTCTCTGACTTTCAGTCCACAATTCAAAATTTTATTTGATTGCTATGTTATACTTCAGGATATACTCCCAATTTTTTATCAAACTATGTTGCAATTTTCAGCAATTGTATCCTAGATATCTGAAGCTTATTGCTGAGTGACTTTGGAAAGTTCATATCAATGTTATTATCATTAATTTCTCCTTTAAAGCATGTGGGAAAACTTCACTGCTAGTCCCTAAATATATCTGCGCAGGAGGTATTTTTTTCCCCGATCGCAATGGACGCTTGCTGAACGCTCAGAATCTGGTAACATAACTTTCATGGCACAGAGCCCGAGAATCCTCATACATCACTGCAGTCTTCAGCTTAAATCCATAAACACTCAGTAAAGACAGTTACAACAGATTTTCACACTTTCGTAAAAAATGCACTGCACAATTTTGATTTTTTTTTTTTAGGAAAGCCCTCATTGCCTCACTATTCTAAGGCCACTTTGGTACAAGGATTTGTTATCTTGGCTGACAACTGCACTGAAGCCTATAATCAGAATCTCCTTCTTTTGCTCTAACAAGCAAATTCCCTGTTTTCTGAGAATCCTCTCTAGGAAGGCAGTGCTGAATGTGTATCAGACTTGAAAAGAAAGCCTATCTACACTGCCATTTTCGCTTTTTATTTTTCTAATTTGCAACTCCGCTCACGTCCAGCTCGAAGAAGCAATTCTGCGTTGAAAATGCTGCAGCTGGTTTCCTCCAGTGCTCCCCCTATTCATAGCAAGGGAGGCAGTGGTGGGCTTACGCAAGATTGGTTTAAATGGGAAATCAATACTGGTTCCTCAGTTCCTACAAAAGAGCTGAACTGGCCTGGATTGGCTCCAAGGAGAAAAAAGGAGTTGAGTGGAAAAAACTGGATGCCAGTGGGATAGGTACTCTGCTGCATGTGAGGCTGTTTGGGTCTCTGCCACTGAACCCATCACAGGAAGTCTGAGATAACCTGGCTTACCTCCTACCATCTGTTTTTGAATGGACAATAAATATTGGAAAAATAAAAGTTGGAGGCTTTTTTTCCCTAGGCATATATTAGCTTATAAATACGTAAATGTTTCTGTTCAGCATCAGTAGGAATTTGTACCTTGTACTGTACTAACCAGTTACAAAAGGGATTGAAAACTTGTTCTGCAGATGAAAAGTGGAATCATTGGTGTGATTCCTTGTTCTACAGGAAAGGAGAAATATGTGATCTAATTAGCAATTCCATCAGACATTGCTCAGTGATTGGAACTTAGTTCCACAGGGTCTCACTTGACAAGACTTTCTATTTAATCTCTTGTATTTAAATTTTCTGTGGAATAAATCTCAATAAAATTCACATTTCTGAAATCTGTGCCTGTGTGCCATTTTATTTAAATCAACTTAAAAGAAAAAACAACAATGATAATGAAAACACTGTAATAACTTAATTGTTGTGTTTTGCTGGATGGTCAATCCATTAGTTTGGCTATTCCTTAACCTCTACTAGTACTGCGCAGAATGCAGAGACGTATGTTATGAACTGCCTTTAGACTTTCTGTCATTATTTAGCAACACACGAAACATGGAAGAAAGATGTTTTTACTCAAGGTCCTTCCTGCACTGGATTCAGATTCTTGGGGAACCCGCTGTTCCCCAAGGAGCCCCAGAGCCAGAGAGGCAAAGGGTGAATCTTACAGGGGGAAACAGACAAGGGACAAAAATGACTTTTTATTTTGAATACCTTTGTGATTTGAGATTCGCAAAGCTTTATAATACTGTTATAACCAGTAAAAATGACTGATGATTACAGGCAGGGAACTTTGGGAAGACAGCAAAAGAAATCTTTCAAAGTCGAGCGCAATTGGATGTGTAACTGGAAGGCACTCCTGGTAAGTACAAGGAGGAAAGATGGGTTCTAAAACCAGGAAGGTAGCTGAGGAGAAAGAATATTTCATATTAAGATCACTGACATTTAAAATACTTGATTAAAACACAAGCATCTCTATTGTTCAGACAAATGGAAAATAGTTTTCTCCTAAGGTCTATAGTGAAATCTTGCGAACAGTCAAATACCACCTGAATGAAAGACTGTAAACTCTCTTGTTGCATTTTCAAGATCCCACTGCTCTAATACAGTAAAGATGGTTATTCATGCTATCCATTCTTACTCTTACACAGTTTATACAATTTTAATAGCTCTCCCAGCTTAGAGATCTTAAGGTTTTGTCTGGTATGATAAAGATCTGCTTACTATACTAACAAAGCTATCAGCAATGAAATCTCGAGCCAAACGTGTATGCTTCATTTATGCAATTTGGTTTAGTAGTCATTGTGATTGCTCATGTGATCCAGGTGAAAAACAATTATCTTTTTGTGTATTGACAATAGTATGATTATTAATGTCTTTACAGTATTTCGTGTATGGAAGCATGGGAATGCATACACTGTGAACTGTGGAAGGAATGGAGAAATGTGTTGATACTCAGGAAAAGGTAAGGCTTGAACAAAGGGGAAGGAGGAGGGGAAAAGAAGGGAAAGGAAGGGTTTTATGTCTTAGAAAGCCATGTTTTGCCACCTTAAATCACAGGGAAAAGAGAAGAAAACAGCAATATATCAGCTCTGAATTTCTTTATCAGTCATCATACCTGAGAATTATTTGGTAATTCCACTCCAATTTTATCCTTCATTTCATGTTAACCCTTTTGTTTTGGGGCAGGCAGGAGAATGTGCCTGAAGTTAGCATTTCGTACTTGAAATTATACTGAAGTGTGTTGTGGCCTGTGTGTCCACACCAGAAATTGAAAAAACGTGTCTTCAGTTTCTAGATGGCAGTTCTCCAGTGATCCTTCTCTGCATAATTCTTCCTAGATTAAAGTAATGATTTGCTACAGTGATTAAAAGTGAGGGGAAAAAAGGCGTTCCGGAGTTTTCCAAATTGGGGTTCTGTGTTTCTTCTTACCTCTAAATGTGAAGTCTGTGTTGTTTCTTTCCGTATACTGACTGACATATGGGTTCACAGGTCCCTCATGTATTTTAAAGGCTAAGCCAAAATCTTTTAAAGCACAACAATGTCTTCATATTAGCAAAAATACTTCAGTTCCGCTCAACTCCACCTATTCTACTTGCACATAGTTTCTTTTTCCTGACATCTGTTACGGAATTTTCACATTGATAATGAGCTTGGACGTGCTCCCTATGAAAACCACTTTGTCCAACAGTATAAGTATTGTTCATAGGTAAATATAAATATTACTATGTATGAAATTAGGTATATACATACCTACACATGCAGGATTTGTTCCACTGTCTGGTTCAGTATTCACTAGCTGCACAGTGGAGCTGGGTTGGTACCCACAAAGTCTGAAATACAAGACAGTTTGTTAAATCATTGGATGGCTTATCCAGCTTAGCGTGTCAAAACCCATCAGCAACAGGGTATACTTTTGTGCTGGATAAATAACACAGGACATCTCCAGTCACATGTAATGAATACTGCCTTTCTCAAGTAACTACTAAGTGGGTTTAGATCTGTACTAAGCCTTATTTTTCTTAATGGTCACCACTATTAGACAGCTAAGCCATTCTGTGATAGTTGCAACAGGTGTAGTGATGAATATTCTGTGCAGACGTTGTTTCTTCTTTGATGACTGCTAATAAAAATCTGCGTTCTATAGTCTTAAGCACTGTAATCAGAGCTTTTTTCAAACTGTAGTGTGCCTTCTATATGATCTGTCCTTTGAAATACAGTTTTTATTCTGTTAGAATGTTAATCAGAGATCATGGGAAATTTTTTCTCTCCTCTTCCAATGCGGAGAAACCCTAGTGTCTTACCACAAGGAAAACCATGTTTTGTGCCACCCGGGTGTAGGTGTGCCTTCAGGATACTGTCCACTATTCAGAAGCCAGGCATTTTTCTCCTTACTTTCATGTTACTTCCTACTGTATAAGCACTGAACAGTGATGCCAAGTATTTTTTTTTTGTCCTGTTTCCTGGTTTCACTTATTGATCCAAATCAGTAGCCATCATTACTTTGATCCAGTTCAGCTGTTCTTGCATTTCTTCATGTATTTCTTAATGGTTCAAAGAGATGCTTGAAAGAGTACTATAAAGCGAAATCTCAAGTCTTCACATGGTCCTGTTTCTAATAAGTGAATCTTGAAAATCTCCACAACTATACGTGTTTGCCAGAGTTCCTAGTAGAATCATGTGTTTATCCATTTTGCATATTCTGCAGATTTTTGCATTTATTATTACTACAATAAGTATTTATGGAGATGCTGTAAATTTGGCTAGCTTTGCATGTGTACACAAGCCCACTTCCTGTTGCCTTCTGCAGATAATTTACTCCTGTGTTCCTCCACCTGGTTCCATGTAGATTGTTAGAATCTTGGACCCCACCAAAATTCACTGTGTTTTAGAAATACTTGAGTTGTTAAATGTAAGGTCTTAATTGAGGTATTCAGGTTCTAGATTGCTGTGGCGTTTTAATAACGTTACTCTTTTGCTGGCATATCTTAAGATTTCATTTTTATTTACAAATTATTATCAGAAAACTGGCTGTCAATTAAATCGCTAAAAAATCTCAGGGAATATTAATTCCAACCTAATGGATACTGGCTGGAATGCAAGTGGAATTATGTTACACAGGCTTCTATCTGAAACTCACTTGCTTTCCACCGGTTTACCTGGTCCAGATCCATGGCTGCCTGCTTAGAGGACTGAGGTACAAGTTTCTGATTTCCTAACTTTATTTGCCTTCCTTACAGTTAGTCTGGTAGGTGAAGAAGGAGCCAAATGTTTACTTCACCAGAAACTTCCTACACTTGAAAGCTTGATGGCTTGCTTCGTTCATTTCTTTCTTTCTAGCTTTTTTTGTGAACCCAAAGCTTCTAGTATCTGTGGACAAAGGAAATCAGATTGTCCTTAGTTCTGGGAGTCAAAGGCTTCCATGGCTCATGGCTGCCAACCAGCTGGGCTTCCTCAGACTTTTCCCTCACAAAGAATTTTAAGGAGACTTATTTTCAAGCAAAAGTAAAGCAAAATGAAACATCAATTCCAAAAAAGTGTAATTGCCTGTCAGTTGAACAAATACACCTGGAAATATAGAAGTATCTTTGTATTTTGGGAAGAGCAGGCAAGTGTTGTCCTCTAAGGTCAAGAATAGATACATGATCTGAAATGTCATTAGCACAAAATTTACACCATTTCAGGGTACAGATCAGGGTACACTCTGCTCAGTTATATTAATTTCACAAGTACACACACGCACCTTAAATCTCTAGCATTTCCATGACTGAAAAACAAAGAGGGAGATAAACATAAAAAAAAAATCAGTGAGTTTGAATATAAATCAACATTTTGAAAAGACCACGAACTATTTTTATATTTTAGACAGCAGAATACTTTCAGTCATCAAAGAGAATAAGAAAAGGCAAAGGAAAAAAAAAAACCTCACACTAAATAAAAAATACTCCTACAATGAAGAGAGAGAAACAAAGACAAGAATGACACGGAATGATAAGGACCTTGTGAAATCTCATACCATACTTATTACTTATAGATTGTATTTGCCACTTTCATATATTATGATGAGAAAAGCCATAGATAAAGATATAGCTTATAATCAGAGCACAAATGATTGCCATCTACTTTTAGGACAGGAAAAATAATGAAAATGATAGAGGAGAAATTTCATATAATATTAAAAGCTGGACTATTGTTACTGCCTTAATACAGTATGAAATGAAAGACTGTGATCTGACCCATGCGCTAGTGACTGGTAACTTTTGAAGGTGATAATGTGTTAGTAACATGGAGATTAAATTACTAATTTTCGTTAAAGATAGATGAACCTGAATGGGAAGTTCAGGGAATGTGGACCCAAACTGTTCTCTGGGAATATGGTCCTCGGTCCTACAGGTCTCCCAGTGAGCAAGCAGCACAGCACAGGGGCTTTCCAATATTGACGTTACAGAATTTGCCAATTAAAGATCTCCCTGATTCATGGGAGAAGACCCAAGCGATGCATGTGTCAAGGTGTGAAAGACTGCAGTCTTTGTGGGAAGATTTTCCTTTTTCTGTTCAGCAAAGTGCTGTAAACATTTTTTCTACTAGAGAACTGTTCTATAAACAATTTTGTCACCGTGACTGGATTGTGCAGAACATCCTGGAAGGCACTCTTTGTCTGTAAAAAATGCCTTCTGTCAGATGGGAAGATTCAGACTGTGGGTATAAAAGGAGCTGCTCTTTGTCCCTCAATTTCTGTCTTACTGCCATTAGTTGTGATTCTGTTCGTAACAGTTGCTGTTTAAGGCTTGCCATGCTTTGTGATATCTTTGCCATTAGGTTTTTTGGAAAGTGCAAGTTATGGAAATGCTTGTTCTGAGTTTCCATGCTTTGTATCACAAAGAACTGTGAAACTAAAGACAATGTCTGGTGTGGGGGAGGAGGGAAGGGGCTGAAATATAAAAATGTTTTTCTTCGCTAGCAGTGATGAACTCCTCTACAGATACACACACACAACGTGTATCAGTAACTACTAAAATCAATCTGAGTGGTTTTGACTGATTAGATCAGTGCCGGTTTTGACTTTTTCTAAGTTTTAAATTGTAAGTGGTTGTCCTGTTTACATAAATACTGCAAAATCAGCCCATTAGATGGAAACTTAAGTTCCATTTATGAAGGATTTGATTATTTTGCTTTTTAAATTTATACATCTCTCTCTTAACACTTTCAAACTAAGAACTGAGCAACAGATACGCAGACCCATTGATGCTCACTTCAGCAAACATCATCTCAACTATAATCCTCAGTCAATGCTTTACCTTCTAGCCCTTGCTACTTGCCAGTGTGTGGATCTTGTCCTCAGTGGGCCTGATTACCAGTTAGGGAACAAGAAACATATGCTCCAAATCACAGTTCAGTTTACTGAAAATGTTTGAACACTGACAGCAAATACTAGTGTATCTACAAATGTGTGCATAAGGTTTTTCAGATCTCTCAGGACATTAATTACCAGGTCTTTGGTCTACTTTAGAGCTAAACAGACATTGAATTATCAGTGGATTTTGAACCATCTGCGAACTGTATCACCGAGAGTTTTCAAACTTTCAAATCAAGTACGAAACTTCATGAAAGACATAAATGCACTACTAAAGGATGAACATTTATTTGCCTCATGTGGCATGTATTATATGGGTGGGTGTGACAAAAAGCAGAAATTCATTTCACTCCCTTAAAGAGAATTCTGTGCAGGAGCAATGGGTCTGACGTGTGACTGAATGTGTTATGCCCTCCCACTCTGTTTCTCTTCTCCGAGTAAGCAAAGAACAAACCCAGTATTTCCCTAGAACACAGACACTAGTTTATGTCCAAAGTACTACATTAAATATGGGAGATACGCTAATAAGTGTGTAATTAGCAATGGCTGTAATATTAAAACATGTATGTTTTAGGAGCACTAAGAAGAGCATCTATCTATCTATCTTCATAAAGTAAAATGAAAGTATTATTTCCACTAGAATAATGAAATCCCTTATGGCTAAATAAAAAGGAAAGTAAAACACCATTATCAATGGAGGTGGGAGTAAGCTTACGTCTGCCCTTTGCTCTGAACCAGCTGTGGCCATCCCGGCCATCCCTTTTGCAGTACAGACGCAACAGGACCATCAAGGTAAGTGATGTTTGGGTTACATTTCCTTTAGGAAGACACTGATTTTTGTACTAAAGTCTTACGACAAGGAATTACCACAGCTCTAGTTATTTTTTCCTAATGGTTAATTACACTCACTGATAAAGCACTTGACTGTATTTCTGGTATGAAATTGTCTGGCTTGAAGTTACAGTTATTTAAGCTTCTTATGTGTGTGTCTACAGAAGAAATAGGCCACTTACAGATACCTGCTTTTCTTACAAACATGTTGGTACTCAGGTTCTTCACCAGCTCTTTTAACACCTAAGTCCACCTTGTGGACTCTGGTAACATTTCAGATGACACTCCTCAGCTTTTCAAATTTGACTAAGTTTCTATGCCATATGGCATGTATGATAAACTCTCCAAATGCTGATACGATTCCATAGCTAATGAGAAATTCAAAACCTAATCTAAAACAGAAGCTGTGAGGGTCTCTTAGAAGTATTTCCAAAGTGGACATTCCCCTGTCTGTCTCATCAGTATGGCCTGACAGAAGACAGATGGCCTCAGAGAGACAGGAAAAAAGAGAATGTATTTGTGTCCCACACCATTTCAGATCCAGGGAATCTTATCACAGACTGAGATGCAGAAGATGGTCAGCCAGGGAATCCAAATTACGGTACTTACATACCTAGCAGTATGTGACTTCACAAATAGTCCCACTGAAATCATTGCTACAATGAAATATTGATAATCTTTTAGTTCCAGTAATAAAACCTTTAACACAGATTAGGATCGCTACATCTGGCTTTCACACCAAATGTTAACTCTCGATGTGGACAGGGATGACTTTCTAAAGAAGTGTTGAGTGGTCATGAAGTATACAAAGAGAAAGTTGACTACTGTTTAAATGTGTTTAATGGGAAAAATGCTGTTTAACTATCATTTTTACCTGCTTCAAGAAATATTATTCATAGCAAATTTTAGACTATTCAGTAACATTCAAGAATTTTTTTGGAAGTATTAACATGTTAACTTACTAAAGATGACTAAGTTTAATCAAAACATTTTTAACTCTTTTATTGCAGGTTTTTTACTTAGCAGGGTATGACTCTATCAGTGTCATGTTTATTCCTTCGCAAGTAGAAGTGCCGGTAAGCTCTGAGAACTCGTTACACGCTTCTTAGTTCAGTGCTGAATTCCCAACACTGAAACGCTAGAAAACAAAACCCTTAAAAGCCCCCTGCATTCCAAGCCCTAAGCCAGTGGACTGACTGATGTTTTTAGCAATGATAATGGGTACAGAGTGAAGGGCTTAGATACAAAACTCTGTTTTTTCAAGCTGCTTCAAAATTGTTCAAGGAACATCTGAAAATGAAACCATAGAGTGACAAGTGATATTTGAAAAGACAGGTAGGTATGAGGGCAGGCAGATCAGATTACATTTTCAAAGCCACATAGTGTCGGAGTTCCTGCTATTTTAAATGTTGGTGGAAATTGATTGTCCAAATGCTTTAATTTCTGGAAATTCCAGCCATTAGTTGTCAATATAGGATTAAAACACAGCTCAATCTCCTCTCATGGACAGACTTCTTTCCTTACAACAGCAATTTTTCATGTGCTAAGGGCATGGTTGGGAAATAAGTTCAAACAGAGCTTAAAGATTTCTTCCTTTAATACAGTTTTACTGTGTCTAGGATGTTTCCACAAATTCTAACAGATTCGATATTTACATACAATATAAATTAGTTTTACTTTATCAGATTATGTATAACTCGCATATGAAGCAGTTAGACGTAGGTCCTGTAGAATCATAGAACAGCTTGGGTTGGAAGGGACCTTTAAAAGTCATCTAGGCCAACCCCCCTGCAATGAGCAGTGACATCTTCAACTAGATCAGGATAGTAATGCTCAAAAGTAACACTACAGTAAGCAAACCATACAGATTTCATTTTCAGCTCTTCCTTGACCATCAGTTTTAGCACGCATTTTCAACTCCTACAGATGTTTCTCAATAGGAATAGAACTTGTCTCACAGGTATGATACACCTTCTTTCTAAAATAATGCTCTGAATCTTAGATAAAAGCTTTGCATTATAAATGTACAAAGCATTCTGCCAGGGAGTGTAATAAATCTGCCTTCAAATATCACTATGATGTATAATGTATAACAAAAAAGAATAGAACCATTTTAAAAGGAATAGGCACTTTTCTGTCTTTACTATCTTTACAATCTTTCCTAACCCTTCAAAATGTGGATGGCCAGTTCCCAATCAGAACTAGAAAAATGGGTAAGCACTGCACTTAACTTCCTAACTTTAACAGGGATCTTTAAATAACAAAGATTAGTCACGCTTAAAAAAAAAAAAGAGAAAGAAATACTTTCTTTTTCTGAGTACAATGACTACACTCATTTCATGGTGAAGTAATCCCTTTATCTGATAGTTCATTCACTGCCATTCCTTTCAAAATGTCACACTTTCAAAATATAAGAAAACAAAAAACCTGAAGTGATCCCATGATGGCTTTCAGATACTATACTCCTGAGCTATCTTTTATCTTTTTTTCATACTGTACATGCAGGGCTTTTGTTTCTAAAGGTATTTGCAGGCAGGTTTATTTTTCATGTTAGAAAAGCCATATAATTAAAAAAATGGACCATAACCATCTTTTTTAATGTTGGAAAGCTGGATTTTACATTCAGCTCTGTCCCTCTACAAAAAAGAGTTTAGGGAAGTACTGTATTAAAAGGAAGAGGGAAGGTTTTGCTTTCTTAATATAGTACAATTTTGTTTCCAGCAGGAAAATAAGATAGGATTTCAAAGGGAGTTTGAACAGGAACTAAGGGATTGAGGCAATCAAAGCTATTTAATTCCAGAGAAGTTGGAAATCAGCTCTGTCAGAATATTTTGTGTTATTATCTACACTGTTCTTATACAGAAATTCTAAAGCCATAAAATGTCACAGCCCATTGTTCCATTTTATGAAACAAAATAATTATTGATAAAAATGCACTTCTATCAAACATCCAGTCTACTGAAAATTGGACACATTTAATGTGGACATACTCCTAGTACAAGAAGAAGCTAGGAAACAATGATACAGAAAAATTACAGGCATGGTTTTGTAACCTTTATGTAAGTAATTCTTATGTGCACAAGCAGCCCTATTAATATTGATGGAATTACTCATGTGAATAACGACTACTGTGTAAGTCAGGGCTGCAGAATCAGATCCTATATGACTTGCCCACATAGGGAATCTATCACAAAATAAAAAATAGCAGCAAGTTTACTGCTTATTCCTGTGCTTCACTTCTAGAATTAAAATTCTTGCCACAGCAATAAAATGCAGAAATAAGAAAAAAGAAAAAAAGAATGTAAGAAAACATTCAAACTCAGGTCTTGAATTCTTATTTGCAGGAGTCATCCCATTTTCTCTCATTGAAGCATTCTAAGTAATCGAGAATAACAGATAATAAAATCTGCAGAAGTTACTGAGATCTTAATGAAACAAATTCTTAACTGCATTTTATTTTGTCACCATTTTGTTTTGTTTCCCATTTTCCCTGTTAATATAATTAGTTACATGGATTTCCCCTTTTTAACATTGGTAGAGAGGAAAACGGAAAGAATTTGCTCTTCTAATATAATTTACAATTCATTGTATGCATTAAAATATACATGTCCTCTTCTTCAAAAGGCATTTTTGAATGATTCATGAAAAAAAGTAATCTACATCAATAAAAAAACAGCTTTGCGAAATTCACAGGAAAACACATTTTAGAATGAGCAGTATGGCCAAAAGAACTGACATTTTCATTCTCTCCATTCCCCCCCTTTTTTTTTTCATTTTCTTCTGCTCTGCCCCCAACATTTCTGAGAGTGTATACTAAATCTTTTATCTTTAATTTTATATTGTCTATATCTAATACGCATACAAGTTCTGTGTGCACCATAATCCATAAAAATGTTATTTATAAAAATTGCAACACCAGCAACATACATCAAAGGTGGAGCAGAAGTGATGAAGTAGATTTCCTACATGAAAATATGCAGGATTTCTACAACTATTAATTTGACAGGAGAGGATAAACCAAGCAAACTACAGTCAGCTGACTTCCTCATCAAAATTGCCAAGTTGTGAAAGAAAAGCATGTGTTGTCCCATGTTGTCCTTCAGTTATTCTGAACAGTCCCAATATCCTTGGCTACTGACATAATTCATCAAAGAATGCAGTTGCTTCTGAGGAATACAGACTTTCCTATCGCTACGGTTATTATTTCACCTTGTGAAAAACAGAAATTAAACCGCTATCGTCTACATTGGCTATTACTTAATTTAGCCCTTGATGACCAGATACTGTCATATTATAAACCAGTGTTCTTTTCCTGCTTTTTGCTTCTTGTTTCATATGAATTTGTCAGTATGAAGCTTTGCTTTTACTGGAGTATCCTCTTACCACTACAGGAACCATGACTACGCAAAGAAAATTCGGGCAAATCAGTAGAAACATTTGTATTGAAAGTAGTGGTAACAAAATCACCAGCTTTTCTGTGTGTGTAGAAAGAGTAAGTCAGCAGCTAATAAAAGAGATTGCAGATTAATATTACTTATTATCCACTGGCTTATTACTGATCTTCAAAATGTCTCTAAATCATACCGTTTATATTTCTTACGCAGAGCACATAAGGTAAACTCCTTAACAGGGGACTCTTAATCATGTACATGTTTGAGATGCCTAGAATAGTATCTATCTGATTGCATTCTATAGTCTAATTGTAGTCAACGGATGCCCTTAATAGCATTTGCCGACTGCTAATTTTGCCTTATGGTACTTTACTTGTAATCTTAGCAAACAAAATCAGTGACTCTTCCTGTTTAATTCTGAATAATGCTCTTTGCATAATATGTCTGGGGAAATTCATCACATGAATATTTCTTTGACTGAATACATTATCCTAAATAGATTAGAATATATATGTGTATTTGCTGTAAAAGTATAAGATACTTAAATAAAATGGGAGACATCTAAAATATAAAAGGAATTTTTCACCTGCATTATTTGTTGCATAGTCTGTGCAAAAGGTTAGCATATTTATCACATAAATGCTTTGCTCCTTTCCATGATCAGAATGAGCGGTTGTAGAAATAGGGTGTGAGCATGTAAACTATTGTATACATGAACTACTCTTAACACTATACATGCAAGAAGTCCCAAAGAGTGAAGATTTAAAAGATTAATTTCTTGGACTTGGAAGGGTTTTTATTTATATATTTTTGTGGTAGGTTAATTCAAGTCAGATTTACATCTCTCATATACTAGGACACTTTTCACGCTTCGACAGTATAAAGAGACCAGTACGTTATAATAAACAAGGTGAAATGACATTTGCGCAAATGAAAATTAGAACCAAAATGGCCGATGGGTCTGGTTCTGATCATGTACACCAGTGTTACAGCTCTGTAGCCCAAGTTTAATTAGCAGAGTTAATCATGATTGATCAGTCTCATGGAAAGGGGGGGGGGGGTGTCACATTCTCTCTTGCGACGAGTAACTCTTGGAGCCAGTGAGATGGCAGAGATATGTGATCGGCTCCCTGATTTTTAAGTCCAGGCCTGACTCCAATGAAATTGGAAGCCACTGCCAAGGAGCTTAGTGTTGTCAGGTCCTGGGCATTGTGCCACTGGAAAATAGCCACGTTAGATTTCTGTTCTGCTGTCCCAGCTCACCCCACGTGTTGGAAGGAGGCATGGAAATGCAGAGCCCAGCTGTAGTGCAGATGCATCAGCTCAGATGCATGCTCTCTGGAATACTTGTTTGTGGGTTATAGTACAAAGGGACCAAACCCCGGCTTCTGAATCTGTTATTCTAAACCAAGTAAGTTTATTAATGGAAAAGGAGAAGCAAAATTAGACAAAAGCGGAAATAAAGCAGGTGCTCAGAATACAGAACTGTAGACACCTGAGCAAAAAATTCCCTGTGCAGTAAATGGAAAGACGCAGTCTAATACAAAGGTCAATGCAGAGCTGGAGTCGGACCTAGGCGAACCACTCCCGATCTGCTCCAGTTTATCATCACCATCAGGATCTTTCAGAAGTGATGGATGCAAGACACCCGTTCTTCCATCATGTGACACTTTTCTTGATACCTGTATTTCTTCATACCTAGTACTGGTAAAAGAAGTTGACAGCCCATTTTTTATTTATAACGTTTTTAATGAGATCAACCCAAGTTTGTGTAATTTTAGAAGTCTCTCTTAAATTCTTACCTTTTAATTCTTTAATTATAGGTTTATTGCACTTTAATTAAAAATACTAAAAGAGGACTTGACCTGCAAGCAACCCTTTCACTTGAAAATGTTTGGTATTTTAATAGCTTATAAACCCTTTCCAGTTCTTTCCTTAGTAGGCAATTGCTTGAATTGAATGAATAATTTTTGTTTTCTACAAACCAACATTTTTCTAATGAAAGAAAATTGAAAATTTCCCAGCCAGTTCTAAATTTAAACAACTTAGCTTTACTAGGCTTGCACTTCTTTTGTGTCTGTCTTCTTCAAACACTGTACCAAATTAGTTTACAGAAAGAAATACTGGAAAAAATAGCAAATAGTGATATAATGGTGGAAAATAATCATCAAATCAACATTTCAGACTCCAGTGACTAATACATACAGCATAAATCCGAGACGCATCTAGCTGTTTTGTGTATGCCTTGTGACCTACACACCTGATTAGACCAGCTTTAAAGACTTAATGTTTCACATGAGATTGCTTGTGAAGTCAAGCAAGTTACAACTTCAGAATTATTTTATAAACATAATCCATTTTACCAGAACACACACACACCCTGTATTATTTATCTGATCATTTATTTGGGAGAAAATTCAAACAGAAATGAAGCTGTGACTTCATTATATAAATACCATCAGTGTCATGAGGTGTGCTTCCCTACAACAGGTTATTCACATAAGCAGGATAAAAAAGGTTAACTTAGATGCCTTTTTTATCATAAGGTTTTATAAGCAGATTTACACATCGTGTACTTCTAGTTTGCACACTTACTCATATGTCGCATCCCACAGCCAATCCAAATTAGTATCAACGGAGAGGAAAGAAGAACACACAGAATGTAAAACTGCCTATAAAACATTATGATATGGTGAGGAAAGTTACTGGCTGCACATCCTGCTTGCTATTTCGAGTAATTAAAAAAATTAGCTTCGGACATGGCCACAGATGTTCCAGGCTCATGATATTTGGTTGAGTCACCATCCCTGGAGGTATTTAAAAGATGTGTAGATGTGGCACTTAGGGACATGGGTTAGCGGTGGACTTGGAAGTGCTAGGTTAATGGTTGGACTTGATGATCTTAAAGGTCTTTTCCAACCTAAATGATTCCATTACTCTATGATTCTATATTCAGACCCATCTTTTTTACTTGAACAATTTGTGCAGGCCAGCGTTTAGCCTCCCAGCCAAACATACAGCTCCCATCCTTACAAAGAAAAAACAAATTATCTGCATTTACAGTAGGCTTTAAATTTGCCAGAGAAACTCAGCCTGATAAAAAAGGTCAGGAAAGGAAGAATATTCTGTATAGTTACAGAAGCTTTTGACATAGTAGTTTCTCCTCACAAAAGACCAATCCTTTGATGATACTTAGAAATGAAAAATGCTACCAGTATGCTACCAAAGCACAGCATTCTTAATATCAAATTTCAGCATTGTATTGCCAGCCATATTTATATAGCCATGAGGAATTTTGAAAAAAAAAAAAGAAAAAAGAAAAAAGGCATTTTTATGGAGCCAGAATAAGAGTCAGTATACCCTAGGGAGCTTGGCATCTTATATGAACTTATGTGTATGCATCCTAAGGCAAGGTGTGTATCAAAAATTATTGCTAGTGACAATGAACAGCTCCAACAATGACTGAAGGATTTAGCACTGTCTACTGAATGAAAAAACCAGAGAAATAAAAAGGGGCAGAGTCAGCACTGAGAAGCTGGAGATGGAGAATAAAAAGCAATTAGTTTTGTGTTTTCTGTACACACAAAACTTATCCTTTCAGTAGTAGAAACTTTGGTTACTACCAGAAGGGAGGACATGCCACTTTCAGGCAAACCCATCTGCCATAACACCTCTCAGGGCTGCTCAGATCTGTGCTGCTGAAATTCTAGTGGGACTTTACTGCCAGGATCACAACTTATAGAAGACTAAGAAATTTAGTTCTCAAGGAAGTAAAAAGGCACCTTGTGGAATTTTCAGGAGGACATAATTGTGTGATACTTGCCGATTGTCACTGGAGTTACTGTATACGCCTAAATACTTTTGGAAAACCACACAACCATAAATCCCTAGGCATCCAGCTACCTGAAAACATTTGGCTCTCAAACCCTAGAGATATTTAAGAGAGATTCAAGCAGACTCAGTGAGCAGCTTAGAAATCAGGAAAAAAAAGGTCACTAACTTTCTTAACAGATTAACTTTTTCCTTATCGTATTATGGTACATCCTATTGCACAGCCGTTTCTGAAAGCTTACTATAACTGATGCACAAAAAATTATGATTGACTCAGAAAAAACATGCTTTAAAAAATTCAGGACAAGATATTTAGGCTAATAACATTTCTGAACAGCTTGTTTGGGAGAAACGTACGTTCTTGTACACATTTGGCAAGCGTGCTATATTGCATCTATGTGAAAAAAAGAGTAAGAACAAGCAAAGCGTTACATGATATTAAATAAGATCAGATGCTGTTCTTGAATAATGCATTCAGCTACACTTGTTCCAATTCAGAACTGAAAAATAATTATTAACATGCTATATTTAAAATATGAAATATTTAACCAAACTTAAACAAGAAGATGTTAGCAATGAAAGACTCATTTCACAAAGCTGTTGAAAAGAAAACCATCTGAGAAAAAAACAAAAACCAAAAAACAAACCTAAGAATGACAATTAAGAACACTGAGAATGCAGGCAACAGAGCACAAAACGTATACCAAATCGAATTTATTTCAGCCTACAGTGTATACAGATGCTTATTTTGATTTAGGACATGGTTCTTTTAATGCTTATTCCAGTCAGTGATCTCTACATTACAAGAGTCCTGAAGCTCAGCTGGGACAACGGTGGTTATTCTGGCAGATAAGGACAACCAAATTTTAGGCTACTATCAGGAATGAAGACTGTCATTGATCAGCCCATGCTGGAGCATGGTGGCATGTCATTCTGGTTACCCTGCCAATCGGGGCAGGAAGTGCCAGAGTGCTAAAAAAAGGAGAAATATTGAAGTTTCAGTCTTCCGGTTTTAGTCTTCTGCTAGGGGAGAAAAAGCCTACTTTCTAGGTCTTTGTGTAATTTCCTACTTCATAAATGCTTTTTGCATAGCAATTACAAATGTGAAGTACCACCAAAATTCCATTAAGTTGTTTCAACTTTAGGATTAGATGAATATGCAAATGAAGGACATTATTTTTCTTTTAAAGCTGAATGCTCCTGCGTAGCCAGCCATGAGGACGCGTATCTTTTAACATTATCAGTCATACAGAAAACCCTGACATGCCAGACTGTCTTCTATTCATCACAGCTATACAAACTTGAAACTAGCATAGAGATTTAGGATTTAGCTCTAATCTGTGCAGGACTGCACATTTTCCCATTCCTAACTATCATTTATTTTATGCAATATAATTGAGAGAAATTTGTGACACTGCCATAGCCACCTGGTTATATTCAAGTTGGCTGACCTGTGCAGGTCCTGTAGTCATGACAAGTTGAGGGAGCCTTAAAAACATCTAAATGTTTTAAAAGCTTTCTCTATAGATTTGTCTAAGAAAATTCTCGGTAGCTAGTTTTCAAATTAACCTTGAATGTATATTGCAAGGTAGTACCTGTGTATGGTCCAAATCTCCAAACTATTTTTCTTTTTGATATGGTAAAGAAAAAAGTAAGATAGCTTTGCTTGTTTGGGGTCGATGAAATTAAGAATTAATTAATACTTCAGTGATATAAATCAGATTCTTTATGTATTTTCAGGCACAGGGAGATTTGCATAGCCTTTTAAAATTTTTTAATAGGAAGTTTAGGAAAGTCATCAGCTTCTTTCTTTAGAAACTCTGCATTTTGATTACGTCTTACAAAGAGTTATTTGTAAATCAATATGCATATCTAACAGGTTACGTACGCACTGTCCCATTGTATCCTATTCAGTGGTTTTCCAGATGGAGTATAGTGATGATCTCCACATTCAGCCATAGTCCTGATTCAGCCACCAGTACGCAGAAGCTGAAGGGGATGTATAGCCCCAGGAGTGTCAAATTTGAAACGGAGCCACGGAAGGTCAGAGTTCACATTGATTGAGCCAACTGATGCTTATCCTGTTTTAAGCAGTGAAAACTTTGCATCGACTAGCAGTACATCAACACAAACTGTACATCAGAAATCAGAAAATACTTGAGATACAGCTAGCACAAGGCCAGTATTCAAACTTTAGCATTCTGAGTTGTCAAGTGGAATACCACATTAATGACATTTTTTCTCTTTTGCATCAGATGATAAACAGTTAATTTGACAAAACCAAGCCTTTAACATGAAAGAGATTTCTTACAGTTTAAATTTTCACAGTGCTCTTGCTTATATTTTTGGTTACTCTGTGAGATTTATACTGGTTTAATAGAGTGATCAATATGTTTTTCTTCTAATGTCATTTACTTTTCTCACCATCTTCATGTTGTTTGAAGCCACTCTGTTAATACTGAAATGTATTTTTGCTAATCTTTTGAATTCAAAACTGTAATCACAGTGCGTTGTTTCCTTTCTCCCTTTTTCTGTAGCTGCTTTTCATGGGTTTCACTCCCTTACTGCTGCTGCTGCTAGAGAGGGGGATTTAAAGTGACAGATAACGCAGCACTCGGATCAATTATTTCTACTGCGTGCATACTTTCTGCCTGTGTTTCAGACATGCTCTTTTTTTTTTCCTCTTAAGTGGTTCAAACCCCTTTTAATTCGTAAGAAAAAGCGTTAAACATAACGTTTCTTTAACCATGATATGTTATGATGTCTTCTTCAAATTGTATTCCTTCCTTGTGTAGATAGATACTGGAGTGTTGGGAGCAATTAACATAACTCAGAGAACTAATTTCCTGTGGTTCTTTAACTCTGTATTTATGGCTTTCAAAAGAGTGGATCTGTACTCTAAGGATTAGTACAGTCTATAAATTTTAGTTGTCTGACTTTTCTTTTAAGGAATTAAGATAAGAAAAATTCAGTGGTGGCTGGAAATCGCAGGAAAAAAAGATATGCACTTGGTGCAGGGTTTTCCTTCTTTCTCCTACTTACAAAAAAAAAAAAAAAATCACTCTTTTAAGTTCTGTTGCAGGGCTACTTGGACATCTCCTTTGCAGCGGGGTCTGTCACACACCTTCCTACCTCTCTTCCTGAATTTTTTGGGCCAGACTTGCGTGACCCACAACCAGGCAACGCTCCAGTCGCCCGCCGGCAGCCACGACCTGTTGTGCTGCCGTGGATCAGGGGGACGATTCAGTTAACATAGACCAAAAAAAGGATTCAGCGTGTTTCGCCTAACAGCTTTAGCCGGGATGACAGATCCCGCCTTTCCCTTCCCTGGCAGCAGGCAGGTGCCCGCGCTGCAATCCCAAAGCGCTCAGGGGCCGTGACCGCCGCAGGCCTGCAAAGAAACTACTGAGGGGGAGAAGAAACTGCTGGGCAACTCAGTCGGTCAAACCCGTTTCAGCTGGGATTTTCTACCACAAACAGCCCGTTTAGGGGCAATTTCGGTCCCACCTGCTGCCAGGCGCTGGGGCATTAACTGCTCTTCATGATCCTTAACAGCCCTGACTGGCTGCACCTGGACTCCCGCCTGCCCGCCCCCCGCCGCCATTTCAGCCCACCTCTGGCCCTTCAGCCCTCGTCTCTCAGCCGCCGTTTGGCCGCACCTCGGACCTCCCTCATTTCCTTCTCGCCTTTCTCGACCGGAGCCGTCTCACCGCCCTGCCCGGCCGGCTGGGAGCGGCTGCCGCCGTGGGGGGGTCAGCCCGTCGCCCGGCCTGCGCTGCTGCTGTCGCCGTCCCCTGGGGGGCCGCCCCGCGCCTGCGGCCCCTGTCAGGTACCCGCTGTCCGGGCCGCTCCGGGCGAGGGAAGCGGGGAGGGTTGGGGGGGTTTTGGTCAAGAGGGCGGCTTGTGGGTGGAGGGTGTCTCTTGGGGACGGCGGCCGCGGTTTGGCGGTGGGAGTAAGCCGGGGTTTGAGGCTCTCCACCGCCTGCCGCCCTCGTCCCCACAGCCACGCGTCTCTGCCGGTTTCGCTCTCCGCTTGCTTCATTTTCCAGCCAGCGTCTGAGAGCACGCTTCTCCCAACCAGCCGAAGCGCGTTGCGGGGCGCGATGTGTTGATGTCGGCCGTAGCCATTTAGTTAGGAACGGGTGGTTCGCAGGGACGCCCATGGTGGCCTTCGCCCGGGCGCGGAAAGGGCCCCGCCGCAGCCTCTCGGTGGAGCGCGGCTCCCTCCCCGGCCCCCTCCTCAGCCGCCGTCCGCCATCTCGGGCTGTGTGCCCCCCGGTTGGGGTGCGGGAGCCTGCCCGCCGCTTTTGAAAGGGGAAGGCTTCAACCAGTGGCGGGGATACTTACCGAGAATTTCATCTGACAACAGGCAAGTGTCCTTACACCTCAACCCAAGTTTATAGGCGTGTAGTGTTTTTTTTATTATTATTTATTTATTTATTTGAGTGTTGTGGTATTCTTTCCAAACTCCTCCTGAGCGTCGATCCAGCGCCTGCTAAAGGTGGTGGGAAAGGCCCTGCTGAGCTGGAAAGGACCTCAAAAAAACCATGAAATCTGAGTTCTCCCCTGAAAGATCTAACCTTTCTTTAACCATTTGCACAAAATATGTACAGATCCCTAACTAAACCCAAAGCAAAATTCTCCTGAAAGCATATATCCTAGTATGAAAATTATTAAAAAAACCAACCCCAACAAACGAAACAAAAATCCGAACAGAAATCGTCTGAAGGTGAGCTTCTTTCTTTCAATTCCTTGATGTGATGCATATTGGGAAGACTCGCTTTTTGGTTTATCATCTCTTAGAGCCCATTTCATTTTAATCTGTTTAATTAGATTCACCTCTGGCATCTCAAGCTGCTATCAATAAGTAGCTGTACTCTGCTACAAGAATAGATGCAAATGCAAGGAATACAATTACTCTGGTCAAGGTTTTTTTAAAATGTGATGCATAGACCATGTCCTCCCCCTCATGATCTCTTTACGTTCTATAGCAAGTAAAACAACTGTTCACAAAGGAGTGTAAGGTATGTTTTAATGCATTTCAGCTGTCTTCTAATGTAACCTGGCAATGAAAATATCGAAAGATTGCTAATACTAGGATTTAAACATGTATTTTGCAACTGGTGGTCAGAGTTTATAGTTGGGATGCCTCTTTCCTTATGATTGTAAAATGGGTTACTGATCAATATTTGTGCTTCCCTGCTGCTGGCTTTATGGGCTAAGAATCCTGATTACCCCTTTAAAGTGAATGTAACCTACGTGAATAGGAAGCACTATTCACACGTGGGGACGTGTGGTATGTTTAAACACAAAAGGGGTGAAGTTGGAGTGAAAGTATCAACATGTACCTGTTTGTTTTGGAAACTTCTGGTTAAGTGCTGAAATACTCCGCAATTGGCAAAAAAAAAATGTTTATTGGCTGTCTACAGCAGTTACTAGACACACTGCATTGCTATGTTTTTCTCCTTGTGAGGGAGGGAGGAGTGACCCACTGCCATTGAGGAAAAAATAGCTACTTCAGTGAACCTCTGAAGATCTCATCAAGTCATTGGCAAAATAATTTGACGTTCTAACTATATCTTCTAGTGTAATCATACTTTTTTACTAACAAGATGGCTCTACATGTAGAGTAGAAAAAATGTTTTCTATTCAGGCCATGTGGAAAAAGGGAAAAAGTGGCATGGAATAAAAGGAGTTTTTACCCTGTAAACTACCCATGTTGTGCTTGTTGAACCTAGAAGGCATACACTAGTATAAGTTGCGACAGTCCAAACTGGTTAAAATCCTGTCATATCCACTGGTAAAGGGAAAAGACAGTTGAGGATTTTTACAGGGCTGTATAAAATCTTGTGGTTCTGTGCTCTGTATGTAGGTGTATGGGTGATGTAGATCACAGCAATGACTAAAAGACTTCAAGGGCATACAGTGGTCTAAGGATGTTTGTTTATTTTCATCTGTTATGTCTAGATCCTGCTAGAGAACCATGACATAGTAGTGGACTCAATAGGTTTGATTTTCTGAAGAATCTGTGGCTAATTGGTCATTTGCTGAATGGAGGAAGTTGTTTGGGTCTCTTAAGCAGATGCTATGCTGCAGTTATGTTCTTGGAGTTCTCAGTGTCACAGAACTATGGATTTCTCAAAGGAATTGTTTCAGGATGTCATTGGACTCTGGCAGACCCCAGGACCTTATTTTTTTTCTTTCCTGTTTCTGAGGCTTATCTCATAATTATGGGAACTAGATGTTACAGACAGATGTCATCAGGGAGCTTAAACTCCCTCTTCATATTTCTCCCATCCTCTTGTATGTATTTTACTTTGTAGTCAGAAGACATAGGAGTTATGAATGAGAACTTAGTAGGCTAGCTTGAGGCTATGTCATGATGCCTTTAAGCCAGTAGAAAGTATGCTGCGGAAGTTGGATGGTTCCTTAGCCCACAGTCCATATGCCAGATGCTATAGCTCAGAGTGTGTCTGATGTGGAGACTTATGTAAGAGCACTGGCAGTGAGACACATTTGGCAAGAATCTTGAAAGTCAAACAAAGAAGGAGGAGGAAGGTGTGGAAGTACAGAAGGACTTCTGCCAGCAGTTACGTGGCCCAGCAAGAATCAATTAGTTTTTTCTTACTCAAAGGTTTTGAGGCTGGTTAGAGAGCAAAATAGGTAAGGCACGGAAGATTTTTAGCTCTCGCTTATTGTGGTAGTAATTCCCAACCCTATGATGCAAACTAGATACTTTAAAATAATGTTAGGGCATGAAGGGGTGGGGAGGCAAGGAAAGCGTTGTTTTAAGGAATTCAGCTGTGCTAATTGCAGCCCAATTTATAGGGAATAGAATGTGAGGTGTATTAATGTCATCCTTGTCCTTCTAACAGAGTATTCAGGGTGTTTTCTGTGTATGAAATTGGCTCAATCTTGTCCTGCAGACTCTGTATCTAGGCTCAGAACGGTAAACCAAACAAATACCTTATGGGGTCCTGCATTTTAACTAGGGAGTGAAGGAAAACACTTGCTGTGCCTGTAGGACTTGCTGTCTGTCTCTCCTGTTGATGGTGTTCCACTTTATATAGATGAATACACATTCACTGGAGCGATGAGCTAAATGAATTTGTGAATAGTATCAGTTGACCTGAAACTACAGTTTTAGTGAGAAAACTTTTTTGGAAAAAATGTTGTCCAACCTCAGTAGAAATACGGCTGTGATAGACCCAGGCAACTAGAGCTTCCTATGCCCGCTGTTTCCTTTGGAATGTCTCTTGTGATGAATTGCCATAAATGGGGATTAGAAGGAGGAGAGTTGGGGGTATTTTTTCTTTACCCCTGTGGAAGAATTAACTCAGGCTTAGTCCTGAATCTCACAATTTGCCATGTGTTACAGATTGTTGAGTCTCTGCAGAACCCTGTGGGCTTCAGTAAGTCACTCTGCAGGAGAACAGCTGTCTGCCTTTGCAGGACCTTAGATCTAGGCACTCTTCTTAGGATGCTGCTGTTGTCTCAGAGGGTGAATAATTTCCTTCCCCTGCCCTAACTTTTCTCCTCATGGATCTGAAGAGGGCTCCTATGGAGATCAGGAATGGTCTCCTATGTGATGCCAGAAATATAAAACCTGGGGAGAGATTGAAGAGGTGAGATTCAAATGCAGCTTTTATTACAGACACTGTAGGAAAACCCTCTGTTTCCTTCTTTCCTTGTGTCCCACAGTCTTTCCTTAAAAAGCGCATAGTATTTGTGTACTTGTATAGGACTATCTATACAGAAGGAACTTACCTGCTTGCGCATAATGTCATACCAGTACATCTTTTGACTTCCAGGCTGGCTTTGACTCTTCCAGTCAGCTCAAGCAGCAGAGAACTACCCAGGGTTGATCTGTACCTAGCCTGAGACACTTTTTGAGTATATTTTATTACACAGCTACACCTATCATGTCTTACATAGCTTAAGTAATTTTTGACTTTAAAAACGTCCCAGGGGAGAGGAGGCCAGTGCAAGCCCATTATTTATTATTATTTCCCTTGCAATCCTGTCCTTGCTAGATTCTTTCTGAACTTGCAAACTCTCTAACCTGTCAGGTAAAACAAACCACAAATGAAGAAAGGTTAGAATGTAAAATCCCCAGGTCTGTGTTATAGTGCTATTTTATCTACTACCAAAATTGTACGTTGCAAAGGTGAAGGGAACCATTAGAGAACGGGTGCCCTGAATGAGAAAAGATTTCAGACCCTGGACCTGGAAGCCTCCTTGTTGATTTATTTGAGAAAACTACAGTAGTTAGTACTTGATTCAGAGCAAAAATGGAGTTTCTCCACTCTTCATCTTCAAGTAAAGACGAATGAGCTTTCATAATGGACCTTGCCCTGCCAATAGGAATAAATGACTGTGATTTCTGAACGCTTTCAAGGAGACCTGGAGACTCAATATGCAAAATCTCTCATTCTATCATTGAAAGTGCAGCCTTGGATTATTACTGACAGCCAAGATGCAGTTAAAGTAAAGGTCATGCAGACTATTGACAATAATAAATTCTAAGATTTGCTATCTTTTTTGCTGAGGCCTGCGTTAGGCCATGCATCAAACCTGTATAAAAAAAAAAGTGGTTTTCCCTCACCCAATAAAAAACGCAATGTACATTTTTCAGGCTTGCTTTTTGAAGGAGCTAGAATAGACCTCTCATTTCATATTCTTATCTTTTAAATTAACACACTGGGAGAACTGCCCACCAGACAATCAGTTTACTCCTCTGTGCCCACCCATAATGTATGATTGAAGTTGCGTAAAATGATCTCTTGCTGGTAGGTGTAGAAATCAGCATGACAGTATATTGGAATAAAGGCTGAGTGTAAATACTAGAAAGTTAATTCAGTTTTCAGTGTGTAAGCCTGAGGTAAAAAAAAAAAAAAGTCTTTAATATTGCAGGTTAAGTAGCTGCCTGTTCCTAATTGGGAAATGAATATGTATTGCTTCAAAACTTGGGGCACATGGTAGGTTTTTTTTGCAACCTCTTCATGATTAAATGAGTAAAAACAGTACAGAATGAACAAAACCAGTAGCTAACAAATAGAGCTGCTCAAGGTTTCAGTTACTGATGCTTAAAAATGCAGGTAAGAGCAACTCTGAAATTAAGCAAGACTTAATAAACGAGTTACAACTTTAGCAGTGAAATTAAGATATGAAACTTTGCTTTTTGATTTTTTTTTTTTAACTTTTGATGTGGAAGCACCATTTGAGTCTTTCTTTGAATATAATGAATGAATTTGGTTCCTATATAGAGCAGATTGAGAACCCTGGATGTTCGTTGCAGTTCTATGACTTATTCAGAGAGCAGATAGTCCATAGGGAGCTACAGTATAACTTGCCATATTTAGAATTACAACCTAACCCTGACATGGGAAAAATAATCTTTAGAATGAGAGAGAGCAGAAAAGTGTAGCTTTTGACCCTTTTTGCTGGGGCTAACAAAATCCATGCATATTAAATGCCAACTGTCACGGGCAGTTTTGCTACAGGAGTGTTTGCCAGTGGAGACTGGACAAACACCACCAAGTAATGCAATTTTCAGCAGATGGTAACAACTTACAGACACTGGAAACTCAAAGTCTCAAACTGACAACCCAGCGATGAAAGATGCTATTTTATATTATCAGTCCCATGGGTTATCCCCTGTACCTAGTTTGGGAGCAATGAGATTTACATAACATATGCATATCAGACTTTAAGATACTGCTCAAGTGTCTGGATTTGCTCATGGGCATCTCACAAAGATTCTTGATGGTTGTATTTAATTGTAGTTGGAGTGGAGAAAGCAATAGGAAGGGAACGGTATTTTAAAATCTATGGCTCTAATATCATCTATTAGGTAAACAAACACATAATTAAAATACTCCTTCAAACACATAGAAGAATAAGAATACATAAGGGACTTACGATCTTACACACTGTTAACTCTAAGTCTCTTTATTGTGTTTGATTGTTGAGACCCCCCCAATATATCAGTTACACTGACATTTGTTATTTAATAAGTAAAACCAGAAAAGAACATGCAATTTCAAAGTCTTTTCTCCCCTTGTATTAAAAACATATAAAGCTTCTATTAGACTATTGTGACTGTAAAATCATTGTACTCAGAACTTTTATTATTTTAATAGTTTGTACAAGAGAAGTACATATTTTTAACTGAATTTCTTAAAATTAAGCTTTTAAATTACCCAATTACCAGTCAGTTCAATGGCAATCAGTTTGTACTGAGACAGGAATGTAGGCTTTGGCTTGTAGATAATATATATATAAACTGCAGGATATTTTCTATAGTTTAAACTATTACAGTGTTATTTCAGCAGTTACCTGATGGGGTAAGGAAAGTGTATCTAGTGCCACTGCTGTGGTTTCAGACACCGAAAGTAAATGGAGTGTGCACAGTGAACATTTCACAAACTGGCATAGAAATACTGAACAAAATCTGTCTACTATTACTATTGGACCCAATTTCTTCATCTGTGTGATGTGTTCACCTAGTGTATGTTAAAATGAAAGCTAAAACAGTCAACTTAATTTTCAAGTCCTTTTAACTTCTAGACATGCAGTTGGGTTATAGTGTGATATTTCTTAATAATTCCTAATATTTAGTTTAAAAAGTTTTAGAAATTGTGAAAAAGCTAGTATGTGTTACTAAGTGATCCAGAATTCAGATTTAAAACTTGAGGAAAGATGACAGCTGGAATTGCAATGGACTGCAAAAGAAAGGTCCACCTGCCTAGGCAGTATTGGGACAGACAGGACGTATCTGTCTCCAGCTGTTTTAAAGTTCACTTTTTTTACAGAATATTAGAATTTAGGGCTCTGTTTCATTGTATTCTGTGTGTCCTCAGTTTTCACTGGTGTTACTGAAAGGCCTTCAGAAAAAAAGCCCTTATTTTTCTTTCATTTAGATTTCTTAATGATACAAAAGACAACAAGGATTAAAAAAAACTGCAGGAGTGGACATGGAAGGCAGAGTATGCTCTGTATATAAACAATCTCAGTGGATATAGTATACTACATATTGCTTTGAATAATTGGATAAAAATGTTTCATAGCTAAAGAAGGACAAAAAGAAAGTTTTCTTCAGGTAGTAGTTGTTGGTTTGGGTTATGTGATAAGGATTTTTAACCTTTTTGATTGCTTTTGTAATGAGAAGAATAATGTGGCTAGTTGTTCGTAGCATTCCAGGTACCAAATATTAACTTTCAGAAATCACGTGAAAGAATTCAGTTCAACTGAAGATTTTTCTTAGTCTTATACTCACTGAGCTCACCTTATGAGGAAGAGAAAATTAAGCTACATGTAGGTAGACTATGTTTTAGTAGTATGTGAAGACCTGTAGCTGTGAGAGAAGAAATGATTTAAATTCGGCCCAGAAACCTTGGTTATGTATATAGGTGTGAGTGAGTGCAGGAGCCAGTGTGAGTGTGTGATCATGTGCAATGCTATAAAATATTCATTGCTAAGAATCTGTAGTCTCAAATGCTGATACAAGTTAGGTCGGCATGGCAATAACAATTTTACTGTGCCTCATTGTGTTTGTGCCACATTTTGTTTAGATTATCCCTTTTTGTCAGTCTCTTGCAGTATTACCCCTTCCAAATGAGTGGTTCCTATGGTAACAGCGATGTCATTCTTCTGGACCAAGCTTAGTGAGTTCTGCAAGTGTGGTAGTAAGGCTGTTTAAATGTTGAACTGATACTATGTCATTTGGATCCCCAAGTTAATGCATTTCTTTTATTTTGCTTTTAACCAGCTCTTAAACAGGGTGATTCTAAGCAGCTGAACTGAGGCCCTATGCAAAGCTGATCTTAACTACCACATCAGATTGTAAAAGGAAAAACCTAATTCCCTGCGAAAAGCTCACAGAAATAAATTTCTATTGCCAAACTCCCCAAGGTAACTGTAGAGAGCTCATATCCCCCCCAGAGCTCTCCATTTGCATTACTTCCCTTTAATAAATTATACAACTTGACTTATCATGCTATCATCCAGCTGTTAAAAAATTTGTCTTGCGTGTGCCCAGAGGTAGGCTATTAGTGCAAAAAAAGTTTTAACGTTCCCCATTACTGCAACAGAAAATCCTGCCAACCTGAAGGATTGATTACCAATTGTGCTGGTCCTTGTCTCCCCTCTGCTGCCGCAGCAGCCTTTGGAGGTGGCTCAGCATGGTGAGGTTGCTGCATGGCCGTGCAACGGTTATCTCAACACATTATTGCCGTTTTCAGGCAATTAGGCTTAGGGAACAATGTGTACTCAAAATGATGTGTGTTGGAACTGAGTCTTGGAACTGTCTTTCGTCTTATTTAATGGGTCTCTTTATTCTGAATGTACCAGGGAGGCCTGTCAGCTGACCTGTGCTTTGAACCTTACCAAATGAGTTCAGAAAGTTCTGATATATTGGAGGCTTTGAGTCTAAACTTAATAGTTTTATTTTACTTCTGGGATTTGCCTTGGGGCGGGGAGGGGGAGGAAATAGAGCTTTGTGTGTGGGTTTTTTCAACTTAAAGGTAAAAAACTTTATGGCAATTACAAAGTGCCCTAAAATGCACAGCGCGAGTAATGTAGGAATTGACTGAAATGTGACTGTGTGTACGCTATTATACTTAAGAGTCTCTGTGAATTCAAAGTGAATCACAGTAATGTTTCTGTTTAAGTTTTTTTTGTTGAAGTTTATTACAATTAATCCACTTCTAGGCAGCTTATATCCTTTTCATATCATTAAGGATAAATTGCTGCTGTTTCTTCCCCATATACTTCTACCGCAAGTATGTATTTTTTTCCATTACTAAGGTGCACGATAGAAACTCATTTGTAGTGCTTGCAAGGTCTTTAATGTTGCATGGATAGAAGTCTTGCTTCCTTGTGTTTTTTACATACAATCCAAGCACCTCCCTTTTGGAATATTGTGCCTATTCTTGTTAAGAGGGGCTTTAGATTTGTTTAGGTAGGAATCCAGAAGCATTAATGTTAATTTGCAGTCCATAATCAAACATACGGAGTACAGCATTTCCAATGATGTAGCTTTTTGTGTGTATTTGGGTTTTTTCAGAGTAGTTCTGCTGTGGCAAGAAAGCTGCCAATTTCATCCTGCCAATGATTCCAATATATCTGTACCTGCAGTCTGCTGTATGAATTCTTTATTTTATTTGTGAATGCTCTTGTGGTATCCAGAAGGGCCGCCTTGGCAAGCAGACCAGGATTGTTCTCAGAGTAAGGCATCTAGTAATGCATCAACAACGTCCTGTCACCACAGTGCTTAACTGTCCATGTCCAAATCTTTCCCGCATTGGGCATGCATAAAAAGGTGCAGAATAACAGAGCGCAAGTGCAGGGGCTCATGATACCTTTGGAACAGCTACTTCAGACCTGTATAAACTTCTCTAGTATACTGTTGAGGAGTCCAGTATCATACTTTTCTCTAGGGTGCACATAAAAAAAAGTAAACAAATGTCCATTTGGGTAGACTAGAATCTAACAGCGACTGAGTTGTGCCCTATTCCAAATTGCTGGAGTTGCCAGTTGGATTTATGGTTTGACAGTGAAAAACTGTCTTGTAGTTGGGCTCGATGTATAATGATATTACATTTTGAATATAGGACACTAACAAAAGGATTCAATTGCTAAATATTGTCCACTTGTGTGGAAGCAGAGTTTCGAAGATAATGTCTCCACCTGCAGCGTGCTGGTTTTCTGCCACTGGCTCTTCCTAACAGTCAGACGCAGAATCAAGTTGCTAATAGAGATAGTATCAGTAGCGCTATGAGATGATGTTTTGTCACACAAGATACTGAAACAAAAGGCTTCCAAGGGATTCTGGGTCAGATGCCACTGAAGGTCACTGAACAAAGCACTTGTGACACCACCAGCTTTTTAATTCCGTTTTGGTGTGCCGAATCTTGAGCAGCATGTGGCTGGTACCTGACTTCTCCAGGAAGAATACAGTGTGTTATGAGCCAGAGGGCTAGTCAATAACTGAAAATATGCAGTAAAACCAGGCCTGGATGTCTTTCGGGAGTTCCTTCCTTGCTTTAGAGAATGATGCAACTAAAGCTAGTTGCTGTGTTTTAGTGCCTATATACAGGAAACTGTTTAATATGTTGCCAGCTTCATAGGTTATTGGTCTAAAGAGTTATCTGTAAGATGTGTCACCAAGATTAGCATCTTGCAAAAAATTAATTCCCAGATTTGTACAGTTGTTACATGTTGCAGTGGAATGGGCTTACTTGTTTTAAAGTTTTATACCCCTTTCTGACAGTCATCCTGTTCAACAGTGTTATGCTGTTTTCTCTTTGGACCGTTAAGTTCTGAATTATCCTTTGTTATTTTGAACTTGTAAGATTCTGCAGGGTATTTCATATTTCCAGTGTTGTATTCAATACAAATTCAGGAGCTCCTCTGCAAGATGTAGATGTAGCTGCTTTGAGTTTGTGCCCCTTTGCCAGGTAATGGCAACTTGAATGTTGATATTTGAAACAAACTAAGAGCAAAACTAAAATTCATTTTGACAATTCTGTAAGACCAGGTGCAAAATTAGATTTACAGTTGGAGAATCTAACTCGTAACTGAAGCTATATTTCTGTTTAAATTCAGCCATAATATAGTATTCCAAGAGAAAGTGTGAAAAATGGAAGAGGGTACATAGAGGGGCTGAGAACACCGTACACTGAAAGAACAACAAAAATTTTGAGTCTGGAGAGCTAGGAACTATTTGTTTTTTACAGAACTGTTTTTCTTTTTTGATCTACACTGTAGATTTCAGTAATATTAAATATTACATTATATATTATGTCCTGTTATGTATATGTATTCATATAAAATGTATTTATCAATAAATAGCATCTATATATAAAATACTATGTTACTTAGCATATCAAAGTACATAGTAGTTAGTCTTTTTTTTTTTCCTTATACTCTAAAGAAAACACCAGGGTGATACGTAACTCCCTAAAAGTGGAATAAATGGAGCTAGTTATGTTCTAGCTAGTTATGTATCTGTCAGAACTTCTTTGTACAAATACCTGACTTGAACTGATGGTAAGGTCCAGCCAGAAGCCAGCTGTTATTAATACTTCAAGTGTAGTAGAACATCAGGACTTAATTCTGCTTGGTGTCTATCGAATATTGCAGAAGAAAGTAATTTTTATCTGCTTTTGTTCTAATCAGCTACCAAAAATGTATGCCCATATTTCATTTTTAAATGCAACACTTCATACACTTCCCCAAGCAGGTGATATGAATAAAGCCACCAATTTGGGATTTACATAAATCAAATGCAAACAACCTTTGTGAAGGGTGTGACCAAATGCTATCAAAGAAATAGTATGTGGGTGGGAGATAAACTGCTTTTAAGCCTTGCAGTGGAGATTAGTTGTGGACTTACTTTACAAAGAAAGTGAAGAAGCTGCAAATTAACCGTTGTATATCCTTTCACAAGTTCAACCACTAACATTTAAACTGTGATTTGCAGGGTGGTGCTGACTGGCTTCTAAAACCAGTTTCTGTTGGATACAGCTGCAGCATCTGTATATTCCTGGAGTCAGTTTTGCCTAATTCTTCTCTTTTCCTGTACAGGGAGGTTTTACATAGGAATCAAACTATTTGTGTGAAGAAGAGATGCAGATTCAGGCACAGGAATACTGAAATCTCTTAAGAACAGAATATGCTGGTGTTGTACTGAGTAATTTTTTAGACTTTCCTGGGAAAAGGCTCTTCTGAAGAAGTTTGTCTCTGTTGGGGTCTGGGCTTGTTCTCATTCCTCCGGGCAAGATGTTAATAGGCCAGACTTTCACCTGCTCTAAGGGATGTTGCCAACTGCTAGGCAAGGAGTACTTGCTACTGTAGAAGCTGCTGGTCTTCAGCCAGCAATGCAGTATTTGTGAGGCTAAGGGAAGCATCAGGTGAAATATTACTTTCTAGCCTAGCAAAGGGGGGATCTTGGGTAGAAACTGCAGGTTTTTCTTTGAGGAGTAGGCTTTTTCAGAACTGGTTATGCATGTTGTTAAGTAGCTGCTGGATAAAAATCAAATACTCCTGAAATTGGGGCCCAGTACACCAGGCTTCTTTCACAGTCTAGTAACTGGGGTGGGGGGAGAAATTCACCCTGCTCTAGGCTCATCCCCTGCACAACCTGAGCACAGCTACATGCTGTACACTTCCAGGGTCAGGACTTGGAGTACTCGTAAGCTCTCCATCCAGACATGTTCCAGGTGCTTCCCAGATCCATACTGTGGAAAGACCTGGGCACAAGGAAAGGAAAACTGGGCGAACGGGCTGGTGGGAGCTGCAGTGGGCTCCAGCCATGTCCTGGCTGTGGGCTTGCTGGGGTCAGAGCTGCAGCCTTGCTGTGGGAAACACTGCCCACGAAGCTTGGCAGTAGCTAAAGGTATATTCAGGCTTTGGAATTAGCTTTGACGAGTCACTAAACCACTGGTGTTTGGGCTGAGGCACTTCTGAAATGGGCAAAAAGGCAGGTCAGAAGAGGAGATATGTTCTTGGGTGGTTAGTGATTTAAGAAAACTGCTGAGTCTGTTCTGCTCTCAGATGGAAGCAATTCAACCAGTTGTGTTCCTTAGGTGATGTATTGTTTAGTGGACTGCTAATGTTTGTGCGTTTTCAAAAAACACTATTCCAGGATGAAAATCATCACATAAACATGCATATAAACAGGAAGAGCCTCATTAAAAGAGAATAGGCTCCAGAAATTAGAGCCAAAACATCAATCCTTTCTTACCAAAGGACAATTAATTCCCCTTATAGAATTTGGATTCTAACTGATTATAAATGCATTTTACTCTAAGGACCAATTTAGCAACTGGGTCAGTGGCTACAATACTATCTTCATCAGTTATATGATGGATAGAGGCATCTGACACTACCTTCACTCTTTGAAAGGTTTCCAACAGATTCCTCTGTCATTTTGTGACTGCATTCGATCCTTTGCTTTCAAAAACAATAAAACACATGAAGACTTTGTAGTTGCTAATGCTGCATATTTATCAAGAACAAAATAGTCTACCCTGAAGCATAATACTTTCATTTATTGTTATTCAGAAGAGTAATAGTATTTCTTCATAATAATTTATTAAAGTTAGTTTAAATGAAGAATGACCTATATGCGGGAAATCTGGGGTGCGTACAGCATCTAATTGCTTTTTTTAATATGGATAAGAATAGTATTTTTCTTACTTTGTTTCTTCAGCCATTTTGAAGGCAAAGTGTTATGCAATTTCAGAAAGAATACTAAACTGAATAACTCTTAATGTTAACAAAGAATAATTTTTACAGGTTTATTTACAGAAACTAACTTTAATGCCTAAGCAGTGCGAATCTGACTGTGGTTGAGCCAGGTATAAACAGACATTTTACTAGCTTTCTACATGCAGTTGTCAGTGCAGGTTAATCCAGCTCTGACACAACCCTCAGATTCACTCTAGGGCGTCTCAGCACAGACTACTCCTATGAATAGTGTCAGGCAGTGTGATGGCTTTGTGTTGGTGATGTAACACCACCACGGCATCTAGCAGAAGCTGCCACTTACTTTATTCTAGCTTGTGAACTGGAAGCACATCTAAAAAAAAAAAAAAAACCCAAAACAAACAAACAAACAACCCCCCCCCCCCAAACCAAAACAAAAAAACAACCACAACCAAACAACAGAAACAAAGATAAGCATCTTTACCTTTTCTAATGGGTATGTCAGCCATCATTCATAAGTGAAAGCTCAGACTGCCCAGGTTCAAAGACTTTCAGATACAAACTCATGTTTGTAAAACCATGTAAGTCATCAGTGAGTTAACTGTACCACACTAAGGTACAGCCTTTAAAAGTAACAATGTAATGTATTGGAATTATCGAAATATATTTCAAAAAAGTTTTTAAGAATTCTTTTTACTTGCAGGTACTGATTTGTTCTATGATTTTATTTTTGGGAGACTAGTTCTGTGATTTTAACTATATAGTATTTGTGTATAGACAAAATACAGCACGAGGTTATAGAACATTAGAATGTTGCAACTCATTTCTTTTTGCTGCAAAGATTATGCAATAGTAACATCGCTGAGTTGACATACTTAACAAATTTTAAAGCATACACTTTTCTGGAGGTGTGGATTTTTTGGTGCATTTTCAGAATGCAGTTTTTCAATTTGAAAATAATTTGAAGTCCCCCGCCCCCTTGAGCAAAATAATGTAAGTTAAGTTGCTGTTAAGAGTGGTGCAATGTATGATTTCAACTGTCTAATAGTTTTGCACCTATGCTTCTTGCATGCCACTCTATAGTGGAATTTGGACATGGAGAGCATGAGGTTTATATAATGCTTATACTGAACTCGAGGGAGACTTTTTCAGTCCATAACCAGGTATCTGGGACTCAAATGAGCAAAATCATGGCATTGGCGTTCCCAGCGTTGCTGGTTTATTTCCTTCTAATTTTTTTCACTGACTGAAGGAACTTGGTTCTGAAATATCTGTATAGGTCTTTTAATTTGACTGGTTTGTCCTACTTGAGTACAGAAGGGAGTTTTTACGTCAGCTGAGACTTCTAGAATGCAACTGGTTGCCCAAAACTCCCTGTAGGACCAATGGAAAAAGACTAGGCCCATACCATGGCATGTGCCATCTTCCCTACTTGAGACATGTTCTGTGGTTAAATGAACCATGACATACAGTCTTTTTTCTCTCCTCTTTTGACCATAAAGAGAACATAGGGTGACAAACTAAGATGTATAATCTATAGTCTAGAGTCTGAAACTAGGTATAGACCTCACCTTCAATACCATCCAAGCTCCTGTCAAGTTGGCTTGTCATTGACTTTCAGGATCTGTGTATTGTGTTTCTAATGAATCATCTGGATGAATCTTAGATTAAAAACTGTTGAGCAAAATGTTTCTTCCTGGGTTAGAAAAAAGTCTGAAGTATAGGATATGAAAGAATAATGATGTTGGAAAATATTTTCTCCAAAGCAAAATATTATTGCAGCTTAGGATGATTAGTAATAACAATATATGTGAAATGATGACATGGAGCTTTGATTTCTTTATGTATCTGAACTTGCACATCAGCTATGGAAAATAGCATTTTATAAAAATCTGTTATGTTCTATAAGATACAAAGCAAGAACATCGCATTTGATGAGCTGGGCAAATGGATTTTCTTAGGTATCTTATTAAGGGAAGAATTATGCTTTATTTCTATATTCTAGAAGTTATGTATAAATTTGAGTGGCCTCAGCACTTTTCTATTGTTTCTTACCACAATAGACAAAAAATGATGCTATAGAGGCAGGCTACTTTTAATTACTCGGACAAAATGGGGCAAAGGATATGGCAGGATAAAACTGGGTTGGTGGAGACCTTATGGACAAAGCCCTTGGCTTCAGCAGGGTTACAGCCAGGAGAAAGGTATTGAATGTGAAAAGAGTGCCCCAGAATATAGTTCTGTTAAGATCAATATGGGTTGTTATAACTTGAGCTCTTCAAATTAAACTCCAAGCTTTGTCCTTTACAGTATGCTGTTACATAGTAGAATTTAAAAGGAGGGGGTTTTATGTATTTGTCATTCAAACCTACCTCTGAAAAGATATGCCTCTTTCAGTCTCTGAAAGCTTCCTTTAAAAAGTTCAGGATTTGCCTAAAATTCTAGCATACTACTCTTATGAAGTGAGTGTGCGTGCATGTACATAAATTACATAAAACATACATGGTAAACTATGGAACAATGTTATAATCTAAATTGACCTTTAACTACCTTGCCTAGTCCCCTGAAGTCACTGGTCCCACTCGTTATTGCTATTTGACATTTTAAAAATAGCCTGAGAACTGAATAGTTAAATGACAACTAGATAACTGATGTAAAATCAAATCCTGTGATTCATTATGAGTAGTAAACTTTAATTTCTAGGATTTTTTAAAACAGAAACCCCCCAGTTTTCTATGAGAGAAAACTGTCACTTGTCTGACAAAAGCAGAAATCTCTGATTTTAAAAGTATATCAAGAAAAGTATTCTGGATAATTCAAGAAACTCTGAAAATTATGACTTTTAAACGTTATTTCTAATAACTGCAGCTTGACTTTGTGATACAGTTGTAGTTATTAAATATAGTTTAATGGCTTGTGATTTAAGAACATACACCAGTGTGTGTGTATACAGAAATACACATGCATGTATGCATATAAATTCCCTGCAATGCTCTAAAACAACACTTCTGTGTAAAATATCACACATTGCTTCACCACTAGTAAATGCCTGCAAGTACAATGGTTATATAGGAGCATGAGATCATATATACTTTCTCCATAGATAACATAAATAACATGCATACACATGCACACATTGTTAAAAGCACATTCCTGAGGTTGCAAAGTCAACAGTCCCAGATTTATGAGGTGTTAAAATGGAGGCAGTCTGTGCAGCTTTAACGTATTCCACATGTGCGTGTATTATGATATGCTTTAATTATGGGAATACAAGCCACTGCTATCTCTTGCTGCAGCAACCCCTTCCCCTTCTGAGAAAGGACTGTATATTTTTATATTGAAAAATAATTAAAATTTTTCTTTGTCATGTTGTCTCTAGGAGAATGCTTGGCCTGTACCTTGAAACCTACCTACCTATCATGTCTTAGTCTTAAGACAATTTTTAATTTACTTACAGGCTTTTTTGCCATCTTCAGTGTAGTTTGAATTCTTAACGTGCAGTAATTAATTTGGTGTTCCAGTTTAGTAAGTGTTATATTTTTTCCTCAGTGTTTCTGCAATTCAGACAATAGATGATCATTCAGGAAATGAAATGAAATAAAAACAGAGCTGAGAACACAGTTAATGCACATCTGTGGGAAATTAATCTCAAACAGGTCTTCAGGGCATGGCTAAAATATCAGTAGTATTAGACTGCTGTTTCTATTCTTCTAGTCCACTACAATTTTTCTTCTGCTAGTGAATTTTGATGGTTATTAGTAAGGACATGGAGCAGTCCTGCTGTGATAACCATCTCCTTGAGAAATGGGAAGTGACCATGAAAAAGAAAAAGAAGCCTAGAGTTTGGTTCTCAGTTTCAGAAGACACTTCTCCTCTACTTTTGCTGTCACTTGGCAGCATTATGGAAGAATGAGTCATGTTGTCTTTCCTATCTGTGTCAATCTTATTTGTGCAGGTATAAGCGAGGATAAAGTGAGATCTTTTGGATTGCCTTACTAACCATGTTGAAACAGTGTAGTCTATCATAATGCAGTATAATGATCTAATTTGAGCTACGAAAGGCTGAAAGAATAATCTACACGTTCGCTTATGGACCAATTGGCTAAGATAATCCCGTGGCTTGTGATACTGCTATAAAATACAGAAGTTATGTCTAACTACTACTAGAACCACCAAAAAAGGAAAAGCAAGGCCAAAAAGTCTCTATTTGCCCATACTTTCTGTATTTTTATATCTAGTGCCAACTGTTACCTGCATATTAATTACAAACTTTTTACATTGCCTATAAAGAATTCTGCGTATAAAGAATTCTACTTTGACATCTTCAAAGATGTCACTTCTCATTAAGTTCATAAAAATTCAGAGTATGAAATCTGTTGGCAGATGGGTTGAATGTATGAAGTGAAACCTGTATCTAGGTTCATAGCTGGGTGAGGACCAGAGCATTTTTGTGTTCTTGTACGCTCATTTGTGTCTATATATTCACATTTATATATGTGTGTATGCACACAGTCTCATTCATAATCAATATGGTGGAAATTATGTCAATGATTCAATCAGGCTTTTGTTAACTCTGCTGGTATCTGCCAATTAGATCCAGTCAAAGCAGCATATTTTTGATGTCGACATGGACTCAGGTGCCAATTGAGTTTTCAGCTGGAAGCCACCAAACAGCCAAGCTGTGGCCCCAGCTTATGGTGCCTAATATTAGACATCATATAGCTTTGTATTGTTGGTGTGGAAAGCCAAGTGTTTCTATAGCTAGGGCAAGAAAAAAGAGCTTTAGTCTGTGCATGGCTCAAATATGACAGGTAATCTAAGGAATTTTGTTGCTATGGGGCCTTACTTCTCAGCTATATTAAAGGAGGAAAAAATTTATACTTGGTGTAACTAAAATACTTCCACTTGCAATTACTTTGTTTTTCTTCCACTCTTCTACTTTTAACATTCTGTATACTTTTTATAATAGATTTTAAAACTGGTTGACAAAAATGCATCTCCACTAAGGATATAATTATACCATGATTTCAGGAACAGTGCCATTATGTGATCTCTTCTAAAAAATCATAGTTCCATTCAGTTAGCCCAGGAACAGGTGATATATTGCTTCCAGACATAAAACGCATACACCACACCATACAGTCTTACCTGGGTCTTCACTGCCACTAGTTCAAATGCATTTCTGAGTTAGAGTTGTGCAATAGTACTGAACATGCTTTGTACTAAAACATAACTGACTTACAAAAGTCAGTTTTAAACAGTCTACCAAAAGACTGGAATTTGAAAGCATGTGAAGAAATCTGTGGTGTGCGTTGTTGGGTTTTTTTGTTTTTTTTTTTTTTTTTTTCCCCTCTGTGATCACAAAGCAGGGGCTGTTAGCTAGTGTCAGGGATGTTCTGGAAAAAAATAACTCCAGAAGTAACTGTTTGCAGGTGTAACCATGAAACTAAACTGAATTTTCAACAGTGGGCATGGTCTTACTGCAGAGAAGATAGAAGGCTTGTAATTCTGCAGAGCTCTAAAGTCTCTTTAATGTAATGTTTCAGGTGTACCTCAGTTATACTGAGCCATCAACAAAAGCTGGTCCCACTCAAATAACTTCTGTTTGCAGTTTTGGCAAGTAGGGAAAAAATAAACCAACATAAAACCTATGCAGATTATCCTTTTGGATGGAAGAACATTTCTTTAAATTATGATTCTGAAATTTTTTTTGGCATCATGCTGAATAAGTAACTTGAATGGAGTGCACAGTAGCTAAGGAAATGAACACTGTCCCCTGAAGACTAAACAAGCAAACAGTAGTGGGAAGAAGCACTAGTGAGTCCAAAGTTAGTGTGTTAAAATATATTGGGGACTACAGTTCATTACAGTTGTTGAGAATTGGAGGGGATTTGAAAAAAGAAGCTGTAAAAATCCTTGAAGGGCTGAAAATGGCATTCTCAAAGATCTTTTTTAGGGGAATATGGATACTATTTGGTAAGTGTCTTGTTTGTAAAGACACAGTAAGATAAAATGAAAGAAATTTGAAGCCTGAAAAACTGTTTGGTTTTGTTAATCAAGTAGTACACTTCTGATAGATAAAATTATCCTTGCAACATCTTATAGAATAATGTGATGCATTCTGGGTTGCTCTCATAATTAGATGAAGCTGGGAAGCTACTTATTAGGGTCTCCTTAGCTTGTAAAGGCCCCCCAGGGTTGGCCCAGTTGAAATTCTGGGGTCTGTGTTATATGGTGAGGTGGAACAGTTCAGTATGGATCTAGGGACCCATGAGCAGGAGGTGGAGATAAAAGGCTGTATTGAGAGGTGCTGCTATACCCCTTAAGTACCCAGTTATGGAAATGTAGGGAAAAATAGGCTTCTGCTGCATTGACTTGTGCATTCCAGTACTAATCAATGTGTATCAAACCCATATGCAACTTCTTCATAGAAAAGCTTATGGACAGATGTATCTACTGCTGGCTGTCTCCAGTGAAATGGAATATAAATCTCAATGCTGCTATTCACACTGATTGTAAATTTGTCTTCCTGAACATGGATGTTTGTAGCATCATCAGTCTGTGTGTGGGAAAACTAACAATCCCCCTCCACTTACTTTGTGTGTGTGTTTCCATAATGCCAGTGTTTAGAAAACACATTTCTTTGGAGCAGGTGTTGAACTTAGTTCTGCTTCATGTTTGTAATATGTGTGTAATTGTTTTTGTTTCTTGATTATGGTATATAAAAATACAGTACTAACAAGACACTGTGCATTCCACCTACTATCACTTTATCACAATACTTTAATTATTGCAGTAATTAATTACAAATGAAGTCTTCTAAACTTTTATTACGCATTATAAGGATACAGTATACTTTTTTTTTTCAGTTTACAATATTCCTTGCTTCATCTGTTTGTGCTCACTGTAGATATAACAAACTATTATTGATGAGCAATTACAGTACAGATTTACTGGTTACTTATAAAAGTATCTTTCAGATAACTAATTATCTATAAACAACATATTTATCGGGGGAGCATCAGTGGCAGCTCAGAGAAGACAAATATAGTCAGCCCCTTAACTGTCTTTTCTTGATGAAAACTTGTTGTACTTAACTTAAAATAGCAGTTTCCTCACTGAGAAGGAAAGAAGCCTAACAATTTAGGGATTATCTGTCTTGTGTTTCTTTGGATCAGTGGAGGTATATGAATTTAAAACTGGTGAATAGATCTGAGATAAAATTCTTAACGACGGAAGACTCATTCTTGGCAGAGGTGGTCAAATAGCCTTGATGGGGATTGGAGGCAGGGGGGCAACCGGGGTGTTGATTCATCTTTAACAATGGCACAGAATCTACATCTTGTCATTATGGAATATCACTATATGCTGATCATAATCACTGTTCTCACCAGGGCACAAACAGACTTTACTTAGGTTCTTTCTTAAACATAGATGAAGGTGCAAGAGACCTGTTGGCTTTAGAGAGATGTTTGTTGTTGTTTCACACAATCATTTTCCTCTTGCTTGTTACATGAATCAACCCCAGAGCTTTTAACAGAGGAAAGACTGAGAAGTGCTGTGGACATAACTGAAGCAAAAGCTGAGAGAAGGAGGTGTAAGTGTATCTGAGGGCAAAGGGATGGGAAGGTGCAGTGTAAGTTTGCTACTTCGCTTTCTTTGTATAAGGTGGCTAGGTGATGGAATAGTAGCACTAAGCCATAGGAAGCAAAGCAAAAAGGAAGGAAAAAAGTGAGTGATTAGAGCAACAAAAGGAGGAAAATAAGCTAGCTGTATGAAATAGTTTCAGTCATTGCATGTCCAAATAACATTATTTTGAGTGTTTTGTTGCTGTTATTAGTGACAAATCTATTGCATTGAAGTATTTCTTTAAATATGCCTACATACATATGTAACAACTTGCAAATGTCTTAAAAATCCAACCTACTTGTGAGGAGTGATACTGCATACAAACACAAATAATTGAATACACATTCTTTGGTAAGACACCTTGAATGGAAAAGGGGTCTTCATGAGTAATTAATTAAACTTGTGTTCCTCTCTTTACATATACAACTACAGTATCAGTCCTGATGACCTCAAAACAAGGTTGCAGGGGGGAAGACAGAGATCAGATGTCTTAAGATCGAGAGTTTTTCCTTACCATTAAAGTGTAATAAAGTCTTACCAGTAAGTTGTCCTTTTCAGCTGTACTTACATATATTTATTTACTAGAGTGTTACTAGTTTTCACAATGCTATTCTTGCTGCCTTTTAAAGTAGCTGTCCTCATTTGCCTTCCTTATCCCAGAGTGAAAGAAAGAATTTAGAAAACTATCTCGCCACTGCTAAGGTTCATTTAGCAAACTCTGGATCCCTATTATAATTTGCCTGCTGGCTGTCTCCCTGAAATGCAGCACTGTATCTTCCAGTTTCTCAGGGAAGAAATATAATTGACATATTATTGAAAACAGCAACAGAAAACAGCTTAAGGTCTGCATTATGGCTTCAAGCTTTACTAACAACAGTTGAACACTTTCTTACATGTTTTTCATTGACATCTCTAGCAAATATGAGCACTTCTGTATTCTAAACAAAATCAGTAGGAGAGCCGTGAGATCTTTACCCTGTCTCATGTAATGTGTGTTTATGTGGTTTTGGTATTGCTTTTACAGTTTAAGAATCTTCTTTATGTTGCCTGGTTGAACAGTATGAGCTACAGATGTGGATGACAATTCTTTCTACCTTTATAACTAGGCAAATGCTGGAGAATATATGTAAGCAGTTAGCCATCTATGGCAGCTGATGGATGGCTTCTAATGCAGCCAAATATAATTGCATTTAATATATGGTTTGTTCAGACACTGAAATGAAAGTAAATTTCTAGAGCAACTCCTTGAAGCTGCAAGTCAATATCAGCATATTCTTCACTCTTTCTAGTTTACTTGAAGCATTTGTGGGGAAAAAAAAAAATGCCAACTGCTGAGCAAAAATTTTTAACCTGTGTGCCACTGACACGGAAGCCAAGCAGCTGAAAACATTACCAGCGAGAGAACCTTCATATTGTGTGATAATTTGCTGTGTTAAGTGCAGATAAGGAGCCTAGTTTTGATTAGGTACTTTTGATGTTGGCAGTGTTTCTGATCCTAGTAATACAACTTTTTAATAATTCAAAAGCTGAAACAGTTTATCACTGTAACACTGTGACTGATAAACTGTACTTGGGTGTCTTGTGGATGCTGGACCTCTCTGTTTGATACATCTGATATGTTACACATTCAGAAAAGACTTTCTCTTCAGCTGAGCTGCTGAAAAAATTGAAATATCCATATTAATTCTACCTTTCATTGCTATTGTTTCTTTTCCCAATATTTACTTAATATTAACCTCCACTTCAATTTCCATTTCCCTTCTTAAGGGAACGGTTGATATGGCAAACAATGAAGTAAGTTCATGTTGTTTGAAAGGCCTGCTTAGTGGGACATCTTGGCCAACCTTCATTCCAAAACATTTAATTATTTGCAAACTAGTCTCAATAGATGGGTGTCAAGTTAAGCCTAAAACACAGCCTTTCAAATGACCCTTTGCTACCCTGCTTATCAGTTCTTAGACCTATTGTTTTTCCCAAATGTTTAACTTAAAATATCCTTCCTGCGGCTAAGGCCACTGTATCTTCTTCTGTTGTCTTTAGCTAATGAGAATAATTGATCCTCTTCTTCTTTATATCATCCCTTTATGTATCTGTAGACAGTTAAATCTACACTCAGTCTTTTTTTGCTAAAATGAACATGCCTTGTTCTCTAAATCTTTCTTCATATATCCTGGGGGGGCTTTTTTCTGCACATCCTTGAGCTTATTTGCTTCTCTCCTAAACTTTCTTGGATTTATTTATTTTGAAACATGTCAAAGAATGTGCTGCTTTAAATGAGATCAAACTATTGTAGGAAAAAAACCCAGGTCACTTGACACCAATATAAGCAATGGAATTCCTTTCATATTTTTCTATTCGGACTAGTATGATCTTCAGGTTTTATTTTTGAATCAACAAAGAAAGTCTTTGTTCTAATAACACTTGTAACACTCACTTTGTGTAGTCTGGTATGCTAGTCAAACTCCTAATTCACTTACTACATCTTTGTTCTCCTTCCCACCTTCATTTTGGATGGAAAATGGGTCAGCTGTCTAGTGTCCCATCGGCACTTTTTGGACAGCCTGTCCATTGGAGTTGGTCTCAATCCAGGAAAAAATTGCTTGCAGTCCATGTTCGTGCATATATATATATATATATATGCATGTATGTATTTCATTAGAAGAAGAATGAAAAAGGTATACACACACGAGGTGCCCAAAACATGCAGATGATCTTTATCCTTCACTTGTGTCATGTTAAGATACTTCAGAATTATATCGTACAGGTTTTGAAGTTTCCACTGAGGTTAAAAGGATTACTAATGTCAAAATTGTGGAATGAAAGCTGGGTGGGGACAGCATCATGTGAAATTTGCTGATACCATAGCAATGAATTGATGAGTGCGTGCTCTCTTTATGCTACACAATATCAGTCTAACTAGTAAATAAGAGCTGTAAACTGGTCTGGTAAAGTCTGTCATCTCATACTGTAGTGGAGACAAATTAATAAAGTCTGCTTATTTAAGACTTTAGTTTACTTACTATAACCTCCTAAGGTGGATTCTCTCCTTCTGACAATGCTGTAGGAAATTGTGTTAATAGAAATACAGGACTTGAGCTACACCACAGTTCTGTATTGAATTTCTCTCCCTGCTGACACCTGTAAACTGCAGAAAAACACACTAATGTAATCTTACATGTGAAATTTACTTTCCTCCATAAAATTTTGAACAAACATTTTTTATATAATATGGAAATTAAGAGACTGGTTTACATCTATTGATGTAGAAATGCTAGGATAGGGTAGGAAGTATACCAAAGGTTCTAGAAATTTATCTAAAACTTTACAGTTTTAGTGCTTTCTGTGGACACAATGAGATTTTAAAGTTTTCTACCTTTTTTCTTTATTGCTTTCTGTCAGGGAAAAGTTACATACATGAATCCATACTTTAATAATTTTTTTTTTAATCCAAGGGTGCTCAGAGATTACCTGCAGTTTTTTAGAGCTCCTTTTCAGCTCATGCATGGAAGTTTTTCTTGTGTGTTTACCCAGGTAATGGAAACGGTAATCCTTGCTGTGATACTGAGCTGGAAAGTAACCAGGGCTTTTACCCGGAACCAAGCTTTTGAGGTGGTTCTCACTGTAGGTAGTAATAAACATACTTACAAACATACCTTTTTGATTTGACAGATACGAATTTAATTTTTGCCAGAAAAAAAGAGTGAAATGTTTCATTCAATTTTTTAAATTTTCTTAAACTAATTTGTAAATGGAAAAAGCATCTCTCGCAAATAAAAATCAGACCTTTCTTTTTAAATGTTGTAATAAAACCTTCAGTATTTAAAATGTGATGTCATTATTTTCAGTACACACTGAGACTGATTTAATGTAAAATTGCTTATCGTGAAGCTCTGGATTTGTGTGCTAGTGAGAAATATGTTCTTTGACTTTTCATGGAAATAGTTTCCCAATTTGACTCTCATTTCAGGGGAGAATAGCTACCATCTTTTAGATTTTGAATAGAGTAGAAGTGCAGGTGTTGTTTTTGTCTAGTTCAAAATTAATTGTTTTTAATATGAAAATGAATTTAAAGCAAACTAAAGGCTGAGATGTTTTCCTGTGTTATTATTTAAAGAATTTAAGGCAAGCAAGCAGAGAAATGTGACAAAAAAATGATGATCCACTTCTAATCAACTGGTTTGAAGAGAGTTCCAAGACGCTCTGTTCCAAGACTACCATCTCTTCTGAAGGCTAAGCCGTATTCATGGAATATAATAGATTGATCCCCTTCTGGGAGTACAACAATACTGTTCCATAAGGCTAAATAGGCAACTAAACTAAATGGAAGCTGAACTCCTTTCAACTGAAGCAACTTTCATGGTAGGTACTAGCAACTCTGGTTTCCTCTTCTTGAGTTCCTTAGTGATTTCTGGACTGCAAAGGAAATCCTTGAGCCAAGCACCATAGAATGAGTCTTACAATGCTTATTCTGCTGTAGAGAAAAACTTATGGAACACTTTGTTTTTAAACTTGCTCTGCACAGTTTTCATTTTGGTATGATTCTGGTCTACACAAACGGGTGTATGTAAACCCAAGCGCTCATTTCTCGTGTTTAGTGACATCAGGGTTGTGTGTTTGTGCCAGCACAACCTCTGCTATTTGTAAAGGTGTATAGGGAATAAGCTGTATCAGTAAAAGCATGTTGAAATAGTGATATGCTTGACCAAAACAGGGATGAGAAAGAGGAAATTGTTCACTTAACATGTATCAAATTAAAGGAATATGGTGTGGCTGTTGAAATGAAAGGCAATGATCTGCCTGATTCAGGAACACTTGCTTCTCAGCTTCCCATCCATTGCTGTGACAGCTCACTGTTGTTTTGGAGCCTAATTTAGCCAGAGCAAACATTCATATGGCTTGTTGCAGATGATGCTGTTTAGTAATCTGTACAATTAGCAACTATTTGATTGGGTGATTTAGTTCTATCTCATCTATCTAAAACTCAGCTGAGTGTTGCTGGATTGTTTATTTCAAAGCTGCTTCTTCCAATGCTATATTTGCATTATGTGATTGTTTTTGTGGCTTTAATGTATTAACAGTGGTGGAAGCTTTTCTTTAACTTCCCCAGAAATAATTATATGAAGTCATCAAAAAGAATAGGAAAATAGGAGTATGAAAGGCAGGGAGGGTTTAATTTAATTGGAGGGGGGAGACAGACACTAAGCAATTAACATTTAATAACAATTAAATTCAACAAGAGGGATAATAGTTTACCCCAGTAAAGTAACATAATGTTTCATCAAAACTATTCTTGCCAGTTTAAAAATGTAAGTTAACAAGGCCCTTGCACAAGTCTTCAGCTTATGCTTTTAGGATGAAGCAATTTAATTGTTAATGAAGTACAATATGCAGTACAAGTCTAAGACAAATGGGGTTTTATTAAGTTGTCCTTAAATTTTAAAGGAACTACAAAATAAATGTGATGTCTCTTTCTTGTTAACCCTGCTTAGAGAAGTATACTGAAAACCACTGAAGATATATAACCAGACCTAATCAGCCCCTTGCTAGTGTGTTGGTCTTTTTAATTTATATCCTACCACCTTGTAAGCACTGTTAATGTGATCTGTGATATCTATGTTATTTCTTCATTATAGAGTACACTTCTAATTATAAATACAGTGGTTTTATTACTTGAAGAGGAAAAACCTTCCAGATGGCAGGAAGCTAAGAAGATGAGGCTCTACTTGTTCAATGTGCAAAATATCTTAAAAAAAAAAAAAAAAACAACCAAAAACCAAAGTTAGAACTAACAATAGCTTATGTGAGTAAAACCTTGTTCTCATTTCCAATAAATACAATACATTTATCTTAAAAGGAAAGAGGTCAGGATGAAAGCAAAAAAAAAACATGTGAGAACTTTTGAAGATGGTAAAATTAAATATATAAATTTTGTACCTTGCTCTTGGAAGACCTCAAACAAAACCCTAGTCTGTACATACCTTCTGGAGTTGGAGAGTTACTAATCTATCAGAAACTGATGTCAGAATCTTGAAAAGTCCTGAACTTTGAGATAGTTCAGACTTCCAAATTCTACTCCATCTCTAATGTTTAATACATAAGTTTTATACCCTTTAAGAGTCAAAATAAACACTTGGAAATACTAGCCTCAAATACTACTGAAGTGTGTGACAAGTGTATCTCAATACATAACATTTTAGAAATGCTTTTGGCCTGAATGAATATGTGAGTGTGAGGCACTGAGGCAATCCAAAGGGAGAAACACGGGCAACTCTTCATGTGTGATAATCTGTTGATATCCTTTGGATGGAGATGAAAACCTCATAAAACATTTTAGAACTGGGACACTAAAATTTGGGAGAAATAATTTAAATGTGACATACTGCAGAACAGGAATTGAACTTTTAATGATGAAGATAAGAAAAGATTTCCATACATATTTCTATTACATTTCCATCCTGTCCATATGCAGTAATTGTGGCATGATTACAAGTTACTTTATAATTGCTTGGAGGCTTGAGAAATCCATTTTAAATATAGGAAATGACAAATGTTTATTAAATATGGTTTTAAAACATTTGATGTATGTACATACTAAGATTTAAAACTTGATCTAACTTTCAAAATAATTACAAAAAAATTCTGAAGACTGATTAACTTGACAACTTGTAATCAAGGTGTCAAATTATGGAATAAAAAAGTTCAAAAGAAAAAGCAAGAGCTGCTGAGCTATTAAGTGGAAAAAATAGACACCTGACCATGTTTCCACTGTGCTGCAATAAAAGCTAATTATATCACTGGACTAGAAAGCCAGGAGGTTTGAGTGTAAATCTCTCTGCTAACCTTTCTGTACACACGACCTGTGGGTTAGTCTTCCTGTATTTGTGAAAATTTTTTTTTTTCTTCCTACCCTGCTTTAATTACTTACCTTGTAGAGCCTTCCGAGACAAGGATTGTTGTTCAGTGCATTAGCATCTAGCTCGGGTGTGCTGTGATCTCTGGGAGTGACCTGGACCTTACCTAGAGCTCTCAGAAACACAGACTGGCCCTAGCTGTGGCTGCCTGAAGGGCGAAAGAAATGTTTCATGTTGTTCATAACTGAATGTCTGCACTGTAAGATCAGGTCTCAGTCCCACAAATGTAGTTTTAAGTACATGAATGGTCCACTTACACTCCATAGGTTTGTCAAATGAAGGCTAAGACACAGGATTCTTTGTGTGCTTTCTATGTGCTGAGAAAGAAAATGGTGATAATAAATCTGATAGAGAATTATGTTGTAATAAAAAAACATAGAAACATATGTGACTGTCCCCATAAATGTCTGTCTATGGAACTTGAAAATGAGTAAATGAAAGTAAGATTCTGTTCCTTCCTCGGCATGAGGTCATTCTTCCTCTTTGTGGTAGTGGTTTTGATGTAATCATACAGTATAAACTAGCTTTTCTAAAAGAGATGCTCCACTTTTCTTTTGATTGCACTGGAATAGATATAATCCCCATACTTCTGTATGCATATTTGTATGTGCATATATAATTCCCATATATATAATTCCCATAATTAATAAAATGCAGCTTTCTTTTCACATAGTTCATCTCCACGGTTGCTAAACCTTTCTTGTGAGGGTTGCTTTGGCTGTTTTACACTCAGTCCTGTGACAAAATATGTACCGGCTTAGATCTACATTCTTTTCAAGGGGATTTAAGTCACAGGCTCAACCCATCCCGTTCTAAAGTATTCTTTTCTAAAGACAATCACATGCTGTTGCTTTTCCACCTTCAACCTTTGTAATGTGTGTGGGGTGGTTGTTTTTTTTCTCTGTCCTTCTCCAGCTCTGCTCTTCCCATGTTCTGTAGAGAAATTTCTTTTCACATGGTACCTAGTTCTTACTTGTGTGATGTTTCTTGCTCCAACAGCAGGAACCAAATATCAGTTGCCATGTCAAGATGATTCAGTAAATGTCTTTATTTCTATCCTTTGTTTCCTGGGTTCATAGTCTTCTGTCTCTGCATGTACATTAGACAGGGATGTACTGTATCATGTGTAGGCTGTATCAGGGGTTGATCCTTTAGGTGTTCTCAGGATGTGCCTGATGAATAACAATAGGATGGAAAAGTGGCTGCACCAGTTTTCTCTAAACAAAGAGAAGGAAGATTTCTTTAAACATAATGGATATTATTCCATAGTCAGCATCCACAATATAGAAAACTTAAGATTCAGTTGCTGTATTTACATAAGGAAATTAAAATCTACATCTTTTTGAAGAGTATAACTATCAAAAAAAGATATTATTTCTGTGTGGGGAGGGTATTCTTACTACTTCTGGGTGAAAGTTGCTCTTTGAAGGAAAAAAAAAAAAAAAAAAAAAAATCCATGAGTCAGTGGGGTATAAGGAAAAGAAAGCTTAACCATTTACCCTAGAGGTTAGGAAATGTATTTGTGAAATCCAGAAGGTTGTTCATTTTAAGAACAATGTGTTTCTGTTTTAAGCTTTGCTGGTGCTGAGGTGGTTAATCATAAAAGTATCTGGGGAAATGAGACACATAGATACAATTCAGAGAAAACAGACTGCCATGATAACAGTGAAATATAGAATTAAAGTAGTATGGATGACACCAGCTATTAGAACTGTTCCAGAAGTACCTGCAGGCTTATTCTTAGGGCACAGTCAACTTTTATTAAAGTGTATTCGGCACACTGTGTAGGGAGCTGATTAGGTGATAACCCACTGCACTACTGTAGTACTTTTATTCTTTTAGCATTCAATTATTTAAATAAAAGGACTTTGCTGTTTAACAAAACATATTGTTGTCTGGTACACAGAAATATGTAATTTAACACATCTTGTTATCTAACAGCTCAATACTTTTATCAACTCAATAGGCTCTTCTGTTTTCTTCCTGGTTGCACTGTGATTACAATCTTTTATCAGATATTCATTTAAAAGAGCTGCAGTGAATTTAAGTAATATTTTGAATTTAAAGTAAGTATCAATTGCATTTTAATAACTTGTATAACAATGCTTCTTATTTTTAATAAAAGTAATATTCTGGAAATCAGAAGGTGTCTTAACACCTGCATAGAAAAGAGTAGCTAATATTTTTCTCCCACCTGTGTTGATGCAACTTCACTACTTGGGAATCTGATACAGTAAATTAGTAAAATAAAACTACACACATTGTATATTGTGTTATGACAAAGGGCAAACAATATTAGGTGCTAATTTATATGCTAAGGCATGATCCTGCAAACATTTATGTATGTGACTAAATTTACAATGTGCATGAATTTACTTGGGTCTGTAAGTGTTTGCATTATCAGGGTAAAATAAAGAGCAGCTGGATCCTACTCTGTGTGTCTAAAATATGGGAATAACACTTTAGTACCGAGGTACAGGTAGAATAGCTGCAAACTATTTCAAATATATAGCACATTTCCTCTTAATCTTATTTGAGAATAAAAATAAAGGAGGGTTATAGGATCTGTGTAAGCATCATATTTAATCCTGCTTTAATGTTGTTTCTGTTATTATGAGTAAGTAATAACAAAACAATGTTGTTTCCTTACCACTTTCCCTGGGAAAGAATCAATAGGACAGTGGTAGTGAACTGGGAAAGCTACTACATGACAGTGGGGGGAAAAAATGTTCTTCTGGCAAGTGCTGTTTTAAGAAAAATTTGCATAGGCACAGGGTGATAAATTTAAACATACACCACAAATCAGTCTCGGATGCTTTCTAGATCTACCAAAACACTCACTGGAGAAAGCTTTTCAGAAGTGCAATTTTCAAACTATAGTGATTGTGCAATAGCACTTTGCTACTCTTTATTGCAAAAACTCCAAAAGGGTCAAAGTCAATTAATAAAGCTGTTGAACAAAGTGAGACACCCCCAAAATATAAAAAGAAAAATTGTGGATAGAAGCATACTTGGACCATCCTCATTAAGTAACAGAGTAAGTGTCTTCCTTAAGCCACATGCAATGCATGTGACTGAATAATGAAGAGTAGACATTATCTTTAAATGACCTTAGCAGTAAATCACTATACTGCCAATATTACTTGTAGTTGTCATGATTCATGTTTACAGCTGCCAGCTATCCCCCAATGATCCAGTTTAAATGTTATGCATGGAGGAGGAATTAGAGTAGTGCTTACTGAAAACCTAATTAACCCCCTAATGCATTTCAGGTGAACTCCTTGTTCCTTAAATGTCTGAATGTGCATAATAACAACAGCTGTCCGAGGGGAGGATTCAGTGTTCATTTTAGGAAACACTTCCCTAATATCCACTGCTGGGATCTTTGAAGATTTATTTAGCTAGTTGTGAGAGTTTTGGAGGACATGAAGAAATTTTTAACTCTACCTTATTGCATGTCTTCCCTTGCCCCTTAGACAAAGTTGAAAGGGCCTGATCCATAGTTTGTTTTACTCAGTGGTAGAGCATTTTAGTAAATAGATGCTGGTTTAGGATTTCAGAAAGATTAACTTACTGAGGATCTCTGGAATTTGTACATTGCTTCTCCAATTTCTGGAATACAGTTGTCCATATCTCTTGGGTTCCTGCTGCCTGAGAGAAGCTGGTCCATGATGTCTTATGGCATGACAGAACTGGGATACCTTTTATGACTTGAGACTGAGCTCTCTAAGTAACAAAGCTATGGTAGCTCCATTACCCTTTTCAGTTGCTGAGAAGATCACAAGGCCGGCAGTAGAGTGAGTTTGAGAAATACTTAAATTATTAGGCTGAAGCAAAATAAATAGGTTATTTCTTAAAATTTAATTCAAATGTAGACAGATAAACAGAGAAGTCAATCTGTTAAGGAAGAAAATGAGGTTTAATCTTGTCCAGTTATGTAGTCTCTGATAGTAAATGCTGAGGCAACTTCTTCGTTCTTCACTAGTCCTCAGTGAACTCTGATTCAGGATTTTCCAAACTGGAATGCATGAACTGGTGCCTTTGTCTATAATGATCCTTGATGTTCTCTCCCCGTGCGCCCCCCCCCCCCCCCCCCCCCGTGAATCTGTCCAAACACCTCCTGAGCCTTGTAAACTTCTGGCATCTACAGTATGCCCCAGTGAGGAGGTCTACATCTTACCTCTATGCCTTTTGACTGTTCTGCGTGCTGCTTATTAGTTTCATGTGATGGTATCGTGTTTAAGAAAACAGGGAACAGGTCCTTTTTTATTCAATTTGTTATGCTCATAATCTTGTAAACTTATATCTTGATTATTTTTTAACAGCTAGTGAATTAATTGAACGGATCTTACAAAAGTATCAGTTACATGTTCTTATTGTTCTTTTTTTCATAGACATACTGGATCTGTTTTTTTGTATTGGGAAACCAGAACTGTACAACAGCTAAAAAAAATAAAAAAAATCTGGGCTTTAGCTGATGCTTTTTATTTTTTTAATTAAAGTATTGGACTTTAGCCCAAAAGAGGATTTTTTTTTTTTTTGGAGTGGTACTGTCTCTTCAATTCTATTGCTTCGGCTCACTACAGAAAGTGTACATTTAGCTCAACAGCTGTAGAAATCTCTGCTGAAAAATCCCCTATGGTCTGACTGTTATTAACATTTATAAATGGAAAAAAATCAAGGGGTAACAAAATTGATACAGCACAGCTCTCAAATGTGAAAAATAATCAATAAAGACTAAAATGTCCCTACATCAGCCTGAGGTCTGAATTTTTGGGGTTTCTTTTTTCAAGTTGCAATATTTTTCCTACTTAAAGATGTGCTTAAAATCTTTAATAAGAATTAATATAAATTTGCTTCTGTTCAGTCACAGACAAACATGGCCCTAGATGTGGTATTGTAAACCAGATATGTTTTCTCTAGAACTGTTAAAGGCAGTATGTGCTGCAATTACCAGCAGCCCTCTGCTGTCCTTCTGCCTGGACAGTATTGCTTGGTTAAGGAAGAATTGTTTAAGGGGTGTTTTTTGTGTGTGTGGTTTTTTTAACTCTTCTTACAGTAGGCTTTGCATGGAACCAAAGAAAATGTCATGCCACAGTGATTGCAGGTTGAATAATCCTCATCAGGAGGCAGAAATGGGCTTGCAGTGATCTTGTCTCAGACTGTACCCACTGACAGACTTTCCCTTCCATCTCAGTGAGCAGTTGTGTTCCATGTATAAGTGTTTAATTCTGTAGTAGTGTTACAAGGGGGGGGGGGGGAACCTCCACACAGGCAAACTGACTAAAACCTGTAGGGGATAATTTCAAAGATACAAATGCTGTTTACCAGCTGAACTGTAACCATGACTTTGCAAACCTTCCCCTATAGGACCAAACCATAGCCTCTTCTTTCCCAGGCCTCATTAATGCTTACAAAATTAAATTAAGTCGAGGCAAACTAGTTTAGTAATTTTGGAATAATGGGCATTGGTGTTGCCACTTTTACATGTGGGCAGCTGAATTTGGTGTTTTTGCTGTTGATTTTTTCAAAGTATCAGTAAGAGTGAGCCTTGTTACTGAGCTATGCAATACTTCAGTAGGAGTTCAGTAGAAATCCTCTACATAACAGTTAATTTACTTAACTTGTCCCTTTTTGAGCTGTTATTTATAGCATTGCTACAGGTCAGGATATTTGAGAGTTGAGCTCCCCAAGGTGAACGTTGTTGTATTCTTATTTATTGTATTTTTGTGTATCCATTTCAGTCCTTCCCCTGTTAATAAAATGTGTGAATGACCATGTACTGTGACTTTCATACTGTGAAAGAGATGAGAGCTTCAACAGTGAATCAAAAAAATCAAAAGCTCAAATCTTGTAGGCATGAAATATAAGTTTTGTACCACAGCAACACAGGAGAGAATTTTCATTAGGCCATGTCCCAGGGAAGGACTTCTTTATTCCTGCTTCCTATGCCAACTTTTAAACTCATGGCAAACCACTGAAGAGACCATAATTTGAGTATCTTCTGTCATTCCCATTTAAGAATTCTGGTATTTTTAACCTTTCAGTGCAAGAGAGGACACCTGCTGTCCATTGGGCAAGGCAGAGGGTTAATTAACAGAGCAATAGGCTATCAAGGCAACTAATACCCCAGTAATCTTAATGATTATCCCATTGCTCATCAGTTCCCTTGGTCAGATGACCTCCCCATTTTAGGGCAACTAGGGATATCAGAGCATTTTGTCAGTGTAATTTAGGAGAATTCTAAGATTTAGCTAGAGGTGTGGTGGTTTTTGGCTTTTTTTTTTTAACACAAAGCACAATTGTATGAACACATTCTACTTAGCTATCCAATTGTATTAGCTAATTTTTTACTTGTGTATTTAGTTAAGTATGTGGTTAGGCACAAAATTGTTAAAAACAAACAGCACATTAAAACCGAAACTTGTTATACTTCCCATTATTTTCCAAACCAACACTTTCATGACTCCTTCATTTTGCATATATATATATTTTGGCACACACATATTTGTGCCATTAGATTACTGGAACGAGGCAATCGGAACAGATCTTGTGTTGAACTACTATGCTACTGGTGGTTTGCTGAGTGGGGCTATTGAATTTGCTTTAAAGAGGTAACACTAGATTTTTTTTGTCAAAAAAAAAAAAAAAAAAAGACAAAACGTGACCACGAAGTTAAAAACAGAGGCAATTATCAGTAATTGACACTTAGTGAGAAATAGAAAAGGTAATTTCCACTTTTTCCTACTTAACCATGTTTTCCTTGTTTCATATTGTAAATTAATATTAATATGTAAAACAAATCAGATAAGTTCTATCTGTAGTTTTAACTAAGGAAAAGGACACAAAACACATATGAAATGTTATAGTGTCAGTATACATCCTCCAAGGGCATTAAAAAGCATTGGAAACATAAATGCATCCTAAATATTTAGTTGTTCATTTGCAATCGAAGTATTTCTTCACTTTGCTTCCATGTAGTCATTAAGCACTAACCTGTTTTGCTAAAAAGCTACACCTTAAAATAATAAATGGGTCAAAAATCTATCAAATAAGGAAACCATTTTTAAAAGGAAAAAACCCATGAAAATTGACAGATTTAGTTGCTGTGAGCCAGATTTTTAAAGTTATTTTAAACCCCATCTGACACCTGAATACATTTTAAATACCTTCAGAAATCTGGCTGCTATTCAACTTTCTTAGTATGGGAGCACCATGGAAGATGAGCAACTTCTGAGACCTTGTAATAGTGCTAGGAACTACAATGCAGTGTATAATGTGCAAAAGTTGAAATCATATTAAAGGATTGGCTGTAAATTTTGATTTCTCCCTTGGAAGAGAATGCTGTAGCTTTTAGAAAAGGTCAATAACCAGAGTTAATTTTTTCTCTTTTCAGGGCAGTTAGCAGTGGTATAAAGTATTTAAAACTAAAAGGCAACCCTGAGTTCTAGACCTGGCTCATGTTATATTTGTGTGACTCATGAGGCTATAGAGCTGTTTGCTCTCATTCTGCATCGTGCTGGCTCTAACCTGTTGCGTGAGTAACTGGAAGGTGTGCTGCTTGCCCTTTCTCTTCTTTCTCTCCTAGGTGGCAAAAGCACTCACCTGCAGGATGGGAGACTATCCTGCTCGTAGGAGAAGGATGGGCAGCCTAAGCCCATGCTTTAAGTACTGCTTTTCTGAATGAAAGGAGACTGTAGGCTGCTCATAGTGAGTTTTTGTAAATAACTATTACTTTAGACAGATAAGAAGGTGTCTCCCTGGGTGCTTAATTGCAGGCTGGTGCAAAGTTGCTGTGCTGTGTTTGGAAACTGTGCTGATCTGTTTGGAAGGGGACACAGCACTGAACTGCAGCAGGGCGATGCCCTGCCCTCAGTAAGGGTTATTTGTACGCATTCAGCACCAGCTCGGTGTATCCGATAGTTTGTGTTACGTTGCATCGGTAGGTTTGTTCTTTTTCGTTTGGTTCACAATCACAGTTGTTTAGGTTGGAAGGAACCCCCTGCTCAGGCAGTGGCAGCTTAGAGCAGGTTGTCTAGGACTCTGTCCAGTCAGGCTTTGAATATCTTCACTGATAGAAACTCTGTAAGCTCTCTGGGCAACTTGTTTCAGTGTTTGACTGCCATCACAGTAAAAACCTGTTTTCTTGTGTTTGGATTGAATTTCATAGTTTTAATTTTTTTGTTTTAATATTTCTTTCATGTTTTGTTATTTTTTTACTCACTGCCTTTTGCCCCTGTCAATGGGTGCTACTGAGAAGAGCCTGGCTCCCTCTTCTTCATTCCCTTGCATCAGGTATCTATACATATTGATAAGATCCCCTTGAGCCTTCTCTAGGCTGAACAGTCCTAGCTCTCTTCAGCCTTTCCTCATACGAATGATGCTTCAGTCCCTTAATCATCTTTGTTAATCAAGTCCAAGAGACATCACAAATATTCTACAGTGGATGGAGTACCAAACTTAAAACGTTAAGTTTTTAACAAATATAAACCCCAGGGGCAGCGGATACATAACAGATGCACACAGATGAACTAGGGAAAACAGAAATGACATAGACCTAACTAATGTGACTAACCAGTGGAAGCAGGAAATCTAATAGCTGCTACATCTAGTTAATAATCAGAAGTCCAGCTTTCCTATTTTCAAGAGTAAAACGAATATGCATGCTATTAGATCTTGTAATAAGTTACCTATAGCTGCCAAAGATCAGACACTCAGAGAGGTAAAATGACATGGCATTTTGTGTCCTGCTAATGACATCACTGGTGAGCGTTCCATAGGGGTTGCCTAACACAGGCAAGAGATTTTCTCCAGTTGGCTGACTTTCCACTCCACTGCTGGACCATTAAAGAGAAGAAGAAAATAGCCCACAGTGCTGAAGATAATATGTTTTTGATTACATAGAGAGCTCAGGGGAAAAAGTCCAAAAACAAACCCCTTCCCAGGGAAAAAAAACCCAAACCAAACCCAAACTAAAAATAGTGATTTATCCAGGCAGAAAATGTGTACGTATTTATTTGGAACTAAAACTACATATCCAGATTGAATTTGAGAATTAGTTTGGGGAAAGAAAAGAAAAAGTTTTGCAATGTCAAAATAATTCTGTCTGATTGTTCTGAACTGAAGCATTTCTGGTTTCTTAAGCCAGTGGCTAGGGAACTGACCTGTAATCTTTTTCTAATTCATAAGATGGACTTGAACTCAGGCATCTTATGCCTCTCAAAAGTAGCCAGAGGCCTTCTGAGATGGACCTTTCTCTGATTAATCAGCTGAAGCCCTTCTACTGTATAGATCAACGCTAACTATTCAAAAAAGAACAAAAGAGAGACTCAATAGCCTGTCACATTCAGTGTATTTGAAAAGAGAGAAGGGGGGGGAACCACCCCAAAACGCTTCTATTCTGGGTCAATTGGTCTGAATTTGTTCCTTTGGTTTTTCAAGTCAGTAGCTAAATTGAAAAATCAATTATTTACACATCTCTACATGTTTCTTTTTTGCTAGCCAGTTGTTGGATACGGGCATTTCAACAACTTCCCTTCTTGCCTAAGATATTCAACCTCCCATTCCTCACCCCGCTTTTATGTAGCAGACTATGTGATAGCTTAATGGAGAGTGTAGCAGTCCTTGTGGAAAACCTGCAGTCCTGTTGTGATCTTATTTCATTACTGAAGAGACGGAAAGAGGTCAGAAGTCAGTCCTTTGATTTTTTCCACACGATCACTGAGTTTTTATAAACATTTTATTTATGGAGCTATATGAAAATCTGTGGAACAATGTCTGTGGAAGAGTAAGATATCAGAGAGGTTTGGCTAGAAGGTAGGACTCAAGGTCATTTGCATATTACTCCATTGAAATGGCAGTCTGAACTATGTGTGTGTTAAAGCAGAAGTGTGTATGAAAAAAGGAAATTTTTTAAAAGTAGTATTGCTTAAGATTCCTTGCTGTGAGGTTGGACACTCAATTACCTTGTAAGTCTTGGGGGCATCAGCAGCACAGGTGTTCAAGAGGAAACTTGGTGCAACATTTAGGTTGTAGTGTCACATGTGCTTGTGAAGGTGTCTGGGCTAGATGACCTGAGAAGTCCCTTTGAACCTAAGGTACTGGAATTGTACAGTCTAAATGACCAGTGGAGGGTTTTTTAGTACAGATTCTGCTCAAACTCTTTAATTAGCACCATCTCCATTCTAACACCTTTAAAAGTGGATACTGATTGTCATCCCATATTCTTACTGTTAATAAATTCTTTCCAACACACGCAGATCAAATATACAAGATTATTCAAACATTTCTTTGCTGTTCTCTGCTTAATAAAACAAGTGAAAGAAAGTGAATAGCAATTGTGCATCTAAAAGACATAGCGCTATTCATAAAGCATATTGCTTCTTTAGACTCCCCAAATTCTAATTAGAACTTTACAAAGCAATAACAAAGATAGCAACTGGATTCTAAACTAATAATTCTAAGCTCAGTGCAAACCGGAAAGCCCCAGTGCCAGTAAAATAATACGAGACACCTGTTTTATATGGTATGCATCAAAAGCAAGCCCCAAGGACAATAACTTTTAATATAATCATTATTAAATGTTTATTAGCCAAAGCTCAAAATATCAAGAAATGTATTGTAGAGAAACAGCTATCTCCCAGACACACAAAATCTTTCCATTTTGATGATTAAAACTTTAGTTGCAAATAATCTTCTGGCCCAAGGTAGCAAGTGTTATTACTGTACTTAGAAAGTAATGAAAGCATATTTCTTATCATTCAATTTTCCTGTTTATAATTTAAAGTGCACTCCTGTTCATCTATCTGTTTGAAATTAAATACTTTATAGCTTTTTCATTCTCCTGGAGATAACAAAATTACTAATACAAAAAAAGTCTATTCAAAAAATCCAGAGAGGGATTCAAACGCAGAAACTCTGGAAAAGTTCACTAACGTTTTGAAGATACAGAACTTTACCTTGAGCAAGTCCAGTTATTTTTTTCTCTCTGTTCTTGCACCAGACAAAACAGAACTGGGTTTAAATCCAGACCAAAACTTTAAACCTCTCTTGTTTTGCTAGGAATGACTACCCAACAATAAATGAAGCTATATTCTTGCATGTTTCTCCTTCAGACCCACTTTATTACATACCACTAAGTATACACTGGGACAGAGAATTGAATTTGGATCTCCTACATCTTAAAAGAAAGGTAAAGCAATAGTAAATAAAATGAAAGTATGTATAGGACTTCCCCCAGTAAGGAAGGAGGGTGGGAACAAGCCTTTTGTGTGATTAATGCTGCCCTGATAGACCACACACATGAAGCCTCTTTTTGATTGCTGCTGGTGTTTAATTGCTAACACCTAACGAGGAGGTGGGTCTGATTTAGGCAGAGGATTTTAAACTGAGGAAGAAGTGCTTGAAGTGATAGTAAACTGAAAATCGGTAGGGCTGAGTTTTTGGTCTTCCCTGCTGCTAGGGGAACAGTTATAGGAGCTGGAGTTACTTCTGTTAGGGTAGTGCTATGCATCTACTGTAGACTCCTTAGCTTTGGGTATAGCTTGATCTACAGATGATGTTAGTGCTCCTGGGGGAAAAAGAAATCCTGCTAGAATGGTGTGTCCTGTAGCATGAAGGGGGCTCTCTTAAGGGAGAACAGAAGTTACTAAGCAGTAGTTGTAAGAGTAGGTTCAGAGTAGCCTTGAATTGAGTGATTGCTGCTGATTCAGATTAAACAAAAGCAAAACCCACTGACTAGCAATAGATTTTTATTTTAATATGGAACTTTGATAAATCAGTAGAATTAATTATTGAAATCAGCTAGTTCCTTAAATAAAACTTTAGCATTACTGCAAATCAATTAAGGTGAAAAATGGTTAGAGAAGAACTTCTGTAACTGAAGAAATGAAAGCAGGATCTTGGAATTAATCAGAGTGTATGAGGGGAAGGAAAAGGAGAGAGTGTTGAGAGAAAAAATAAGCATTGTTCTAAATAAAAAGTGGATTCATATATGCCAAGGAAAATTAAAAAAAAAAAAGTAATAGACCAACACTACACTAGTGTTGAAATGCTCGGCAATGTAGTAGGTTTTGAGAGCAGTTTTTCAATGAGGATGCTGTACCACCTAAGGCAAAATTTGATATCTACTACAACCCTTAAACTTTAAAATACCTATCTGTACAGGAGATAAAAAGATAGAAAGGAGTAAGAGAAACTGAACCCATGTTTTCCATATCTTCCTTGGATATTTTAATAGTTCGGAAAAGCTGGAGCTCTGTCATTCTCATCTATGGTCTTGCATTGTTTCTTTAACAGCAACGTTGCCACTATACTCTCCCAGAAAAAAGATAACAAATATGAAAGAAAGTATCCCACATTAAGGTTTTAAATTCACTTTGTTCTTGCAAAAGGTGCAGTCCATTCCTCACAAATAAATTCAAGGTGTCTACATTTTAAATGCAAAGATCCCAACACAGCAAAGTGCTGCCAGCTTTTGTTTGTGTTACTGGGAGGTGAAAGTCTCTCAATACCTCATAGGATGCTCTGTTTGTTAAAGAAAATGATTAGTTTGATACCCAATTCTGCCTTGGGTGATCAAAAGTAAATTACAGATAAGTGGGATTTCAGTCTAGTAGGCACTTCCCATACACTCCCCGCAAACAACTATGTGCTCTTGTGATAGATGTGGTCTGACAAGAAGCATGTGGGACAATATATTGTAAAGAATATTTTCTTCCTCCTTATTCCAATTAATCTACTTCTGAGGTTCACTGGGAGGGGAATGTGTCTCTAGTCCAACAGAGAAACTTTTTTTTTTAGTGGCAAGTCTATTCCTGTGAGTCTGTAAAATTCTCATGAAATTCATGGCGCTTTGCTTCAGTAATTTTCAGAATGTGTACACCCATATTACAGTGAAACAAAGAGAGGTTTATTTCAAAGCTTCTAAGAATACAGTAATTTGAATCAGTGTGGGTAATTTCTATTTTATGCATCATCAGTGATGACAAAGATTGTGTTAGATAAGTCTTGTGTTGCAGCCGTGCAACCATTTTGGTTTGTCTTCAAAATGCTCATGGAACTCACAGGTCTTACATGGAGCTGTTGGTATTTATGATCATACAGAAGATGGAATAGAATTTTTCAGCTGTCCTGGCTCAACAGTTTTATAGAAGTAAAAGAATCAATTAAACCCGTATTTTTGCCAGTTTTGTGAGATAACAGCATAGATTTGTGAGGTAAGAAGGTATTGTTTCTATGTTTAATAGGGTAGAATTATACTTTGATGAATGGACATTTGAGAAATTACAGGAGCGTACCAGTTCAATTTGAACAAAAAAATGGAAATAATTTTTAAGAATGGGATAATGCTACCTTTTCGTTTGCACAGATATGATTTAAAAGTGTAATCTCTTTAAACTGTAGTTTCATGAGTCTGCAGTTGATTATAGATTTTAGTAGCTGAAAAAAGGCAGTATGTCTTGCACATTATTTCTGAAGTATTCATGCAGCTGTGCTGCATTATACAGACCTGCTAAAAATCTACTAGTAAAAAATATCACGTGATGCTCTTTCTTGTTAGATATAATTTTGAAATATGCAAGCATCTCAAATCTTAATGTTTGAGGTAAACTTGGGAAGTAAGAAGTTCTGCTTTGTAAAGCAAATAAAGACTTGAAATTGCCATGGGGAATGTACTGGATGCTGAACAACTTTTATGTACCCACAGGATGTGGGTGAAATACAATATGGCAGGTGAAATACAAAGCTCCTGTGGAGTCCTTTAATATTACTCCAGACTCTTCTAGAAATACTAATTTTGAGTCTGACAGCATGGTCAGTAGGGGGACCCAGTTAATGCTTGTTTGTTGTCTCTGCTGAGATGGCACTGATGAGCTCATACTGTGATGGTATTTTTTGTGGGCACCTGTCCACCCGGGAACGGGCAGAGACCAGGGAGTTTTGAACAAAATCACTTGAGAGCTGTGAGGGGTAATGACTTTTATGCTGGAGGTGCTATTTAATTAAGCAACCCTCATGATTTCGTGTAATCGTGAGAGATGCTGCATCTTTAAGAAATGGAGGGTTTTAACAAGCACAAATTCATAGCGCAAAACCAGAAGTTACTAAATTTTTAAAGGGCTTTCATAAGCAAAACACCTTTACTTTCAAATAGGTTTTAACTATTTAGCACAAGAGCCGCTGCAGACTTAAGCATCCAAAGCAGGTCCTATGTGGAGTTGGGGAAAGACTGTGAGCCTAACTTGGAAAGGAGCTAAAACTCACCGCTGGCCTCCCCTGTTTCAATTTCTTGCTCTCTGGGTGCCTGTGGGTCCCCCATTGAGCACGCTTTATTCCTCTGAGGTCTGGGATGCATGTGGGGGTTTTTTTGGTTTGTTTTTTTTTTTAACCACAATATCTCTGAAGGCCCGTATTTGGTTGGTGTCCTTGGAGAATGCTTACAAAAACCCCAATGGGTTTGTATACACAGAGTGACTGAAAGTCTTTGCTTTTTCTTTCCAAGTGCATCTAGAAAAGGCAGAGGTGGAGACAGGCGGCGATAGCTCCATCTAATCTTTTAACAACCAGGCAGCTATCTCCAGAAATATCTTTCTGCTGTGCCTGCCTCTGTGAGCGACTTACAACTTGCAGACATTTGGGTATGCTTTTCACCTCCCCTGTTGTAACAGTTCTGCCGTACAGAAAAGCAAATTCATTTAGAATTCCGGAGCAGGTACAGCTTGGGAGTGTCTGACTTGTTTGGGATTTGGAGATGGGGATTTTGCTGCAATTTTTTTTAGAACAAAATTACTTTTGCTGCCGTTTAAATCAAACTGATGTAGTCCTTGCTAGTCTTTATTGGAGGAAATATAGCATCAATATTTTAACTTACTTAACTTTGTTCTTAGAGGGGTATATTTCACATTTCTTATTACTCATCTTTGTTTACTTTCTTTACACAGAAACATGCTTTGATATGAAAAGCGTTATACTAAGCCCAACTTCAAATGCCTGTATAGAAATGTTTGTTAGTAAGGGTACATTGTAACTTACCACATAGAATTTAAAGTCAACACCTGCAATCGCTTTATGGTTATTCCAGTATTGCTAGTAATGGCTGATGGGTTCTTAAGTAAGTTAATAGATCAGATGGCATTGAAAGCTGTAAAGATTCTGGGATGACTTGTTGGAAATTAGGAGATTTTATCTTCAGGTAAAGGACTGTGCAAGCTACAGTAGCCGAGAGTAAAGGATGACACTGGAAGGGTGACTTTTTTTTTTTTTTGTGTGTGTAACGAGGCATTTCCCCGAGAAGCAATACACTCCTTGTGGCACACTTATTTAGACATGAAGGGTGAATTTTTGCTATCCTGTACCATGGCCTCTAATATTCAGCGCAAGATGAGAAGTCATCTCTGTTATTTGTGGCTGGTTAAGGGGAAACCATTGCTGTCTTGTTCCCCCCTGAGCTGCTCAAGAACCCTGCCTGGGGTTAAGACCTCTTAGCCTAGATAGCTCAGCTTGACCTTATGCCTCTGTATTATCAGTTTAGGTAGTCATCTAACTTTTACTTTCCTAGAATTCTTTGAGGTCCCCCCATCTCTTCTGATACTGTTGGTACGTACTCCTCATTTCCTCTTTATTGTCTCAAGAGGGAGTTTATGATCATTAAGATCCAGTCTTATAACCTGGTATTCGGGCAGCCCACTCATCCACATGCAGCCAGATGTGTACTATACAATTCACTCTGCCTCAATTTTCTAATTTTCATGATTGCACATCCAGTTATTGAGGAGTCTGCTTGAAATTTGCTAAATGCCAAATACTTTAACAGTGTCTGCCTAAAAGAAACAGCAGAACACTGACAGTCTGTTCATCATTGCTCTTTCAATGCTTTTATGTTTACCTACATAAAAATATGACAATAGGCTGTGTCAAATGATGTAATGCACATAGTCAACAGGCAGCTTGCTGGTTATCTGTCTTTTCACTTCTGAATGGTTCAAATGAGATCAGTGTACCTTTTAGTTTTTGACTACACACATGTATTTCGCAGATTGTGGACAATGCTAAACTTTGTGTACAATTTATGGTGGGTTTTTTGTTTTAAAAGTGTGGAAGATTGTGATGCTCAGCTGTATTCTTGCTTATGAAATGAAATTGGATTTCATGTCATTCCAGGAAGTTTCCTGGTTTGCCCAAGGTGAATAAACAATATAAGCAGTCTCATCTGCCCCTCTCATCTAAGTGCTTGTTCAGTTCTTAAATTCTGAATTTTGGTAAACTTGCAGATATGTTTCATACCTTTAAGAAACCATTAGGTTTCTTAAACCACTGGAGATAAGTCAACATTCTGATTTTACAGAATAGTTCACACATCATTAATCACAATCATTTTATGGCATTTCTTTTGTTTACTCTCTATTTACTTAGCTATTTTGTTAAGGGTTTTGTTCTGTTTACTGGTGGTGATAACCTCTTATTTGTTTTGTGATTGTACATCTTAATATTCGTATTTCAGGGTTAACTATCAGTTACTTCAGGAAGCACCTTCATTTTATTGATTTATACTGCTAATAATGCTCTTCTGATAATTTCAAATTACTGTAGTGAGTCATAAAAAAAAAAAAATGAATGGAACCTTACCATCAGCAGTTTACATGACAGCTTTCAACTGTTATTTTACAGATTCAAAAATACAATGTGAAAGTTTTAGAAGAGATTTAATTTCTAGAAGTTGATCCTGAAAAGCTATGTTTAGGCCAATTATATTATGCTTGTATACTTTTGCCATGCTATCTTTCTGTATGTATATTTTTTTTGCCTCTGGCAGAAACTTGAAATAAGGAAGTCTGTAATGTGATATGTCTCGTACTTGAAGAATGTTAGATGCTTATTTGGGAAGAGTGTTAAGGGTACATTCCATTTATGTTGTATTTGCTGGACTTGGGTATTACCAAAAAAAAGGTGTTCTATACCTAATTTTTTCATAGTTCTTCCTGTTTTGATTCTAATGAACTGTCCATATATTGTACCATTATGTTATTTACCAGTGGCATCTCTTTAATTAGATGCATAATAACAGCATCATCAATTTATATTAGATATTCCCCAGCTCCCTTTACACTGATTCCCAAACTAAGTAGAATCAGTCTGAGCCCTAAAAGCTAATTTTTATTGATGTTGACAATCGGGAATTAACAAATAATGCTGATGTTCCTATGATTAAAAAAAAAAAGCAGTAAAAATAATAAATGGTATGATTGTATTATGTCTGGAGATTCAAAGGGATTTTTATCCTCTTTTGTAACCAAATCAAACTATGAATGGAAAGGGTGATGTTAGATTTCAGCACAACACTCTCTATTAGACATTTGCACAGTGAAATTAGAAATAATTGTTATTGTGCTTTTTCTTGGTATTATAATGTTTGTCACTTGTGCAGTTTTAGGATGCTGATCTAGTGCTTTCCTTGTTGTATAAATCTTACCTAAGCTCATAAAGGGTGAATTTCTGCTTCTCCTATCCACAGCTAATTAAGGATGTGGAGGTTCTGAGCTGCTCAAGTAGCAGGCAACCTTGGCCACTTCTCAGAAACTCCACAAAGGCACAGTGTGATGTGATATAAAGCCTAGTACTAAGATTTGATTTGGAATAGGATGCTTTCCTCACCTGCTGTTGCTCTTGTGTCCTGCCTCAAAAGACTATTTAGAAAAGATCATTATATCGAATGCCTGCAATAACTGTTATCAATGACTGTAGAAGAATGAGAAAAGGGAGATTATGGGAAACTTGGGTGTTTGAGGAAAATGATCTCTGATGTGTGAGAGATCATCAACTCGCATATCTTCCCTGGGTAGTGCTACTCTTTAAGCTGCTTTGAGATCCACCATCTTGGTGTCATTCTGAAAAGTGATGAAAGGCATGTTGGCTTTCACGTCATGGCTGTCAGCCCGAGCCCTTTCTGGGAAACATAGCTCTCCTGTTTGCAGGAGTTACCTTTCTTCTGTGAGGGTTAAGTGGGCGGTGCAGGAGTCTTCTGACCTCTTACTCTGGTTGTGGAGTCTGGTGCAGTCCAAGTGCAGACCCATGGTTCAGCTTTGCTTTTTGAACATACTACTTTTTCAATCATACTGAAATTGTCAGCCATGATTGAGCACAAATAAGTGTAACTCATACCCCTGATTAAGCACAGCTAAGGAGAAGTCATTAATAAGATTAAATATGTGTGTCTTTAAGGTTTTGTTTGTATCTTTCTTTTTTACTAGTCTAGAAACAGACATATAACAGTTCTGCCTGGGTTTGATTTTTCCTCTCCTAAAAAGACAGAGCACATATAGTGTTGATCCTGTACTTCTGAAAAACAGTCTACTTAAACTGCTAAAGATAGACACCTAGAAAATAACCACCAATGTGTGGCTTGGTGACTCATTTTTGATGTAAATAATTTTGTGGAAGTTATTTATAGATCACATGTATGAAACGGTAAAGTTTACCTTTTTTCTGTACAATGCACGCTACCAAAATACATGATTTGGAATAATTTGTAAATTTAAGTGGCAATATTTATTTGGCAGACATTGCTGGCAAGTGGGAAGCAATTGATAAAAACTAAAAGAAATTAATGACTACTTCATTTAATAGAATCTTGGGACAATTTAAAACTCATTGTGGAAAACAGCAAGAAACCAGTGCTTAAGGACTGACTTGAACTGATTCTAGTTAGTAATATGGCAAACAATGAAAATGAACACCTGAAAAAGGGCAATTAAGAATGAAACTACTAAAATGTCAGCTTTTTCCACTATCCTAACCCTTAAATATTGCATGTTGTTCTACTGAAAAAAAAAAAAAAAAAATCCTTTGGATTAATATTGCTAAAATGAGAATTTGGATTAAGATGCATAAATATTTCTTATTTTTCTTAATGTACAATAGTATATAGAAGAAAAGAATACTGACTTTATTAAAGCATCCTGATAATTATGAAATGATCCTTGTAGAATGGATGCTTAGGTTACATTAATAACTTTGCTTCAAAAGAACTGCTTCCTCTCAAGAGAAATGCTAAAACAAAATAAAAACACAGTCTAATCTGAACTATACATTGGCACAGAAATACTAGGTGAGTTAAAACATCAGGATGTTCATTTTGTTGGTTTTTAGGAAATTCCAAAGGCTCATGTATTCCCTCCTATTCTAAAATCTTGGGAGGAAAAAAAATACTTCATAGCTGCCCAGTTTAAGCATGGTAGTTCTGTGGTTTTTCCGTATGAGAACTTGATCCTACAAGAAAATCCTCCTCCCTTGTAGGGACATTATAAAGGGCTAGATCCCATTAGGATTAGAGTAATAGATGAAATTCAGTAACAGAAATGGGTAAAACCACTGGAAGCTTGAGAGTGGATTTCTGCTGAATTTTCTGCATTAGTTAGGTGCTTTTCTTCCATGTCTTCTAGGGAACTTCTCATCGCAATAGATTATCATGGTCAACTCCCAGCTGTATGTTGTCATTTCTTTCTTGGGAATTGGAAAAACCTAGCCCTACTTTAGACATCTTCAGCTAATTCCCAGGTTTCCTGTGGCGTTTAGTTCATTTGGAACTTTGTCTGGTTTGTCTTCGTTTCCTACCTTAAGTACCTGCAAAACCCAAGCTCTTAATATTGGCAGCAATAGCAAGTAGGACAATACACACCAAAAAGAAAACTGCAGTACTTTTGCCAGTTTAACATCTTTTTCCAGTAGCCTGGTTACTGAAAATCAGTACTGGGAGGGGAAAAGAAACCCCTAATTTTGCTGTCCTACCTGCTTTCTGCTCTTTTTCATCCCTCTGTCTTGTTTTCCTCTAAAGGATGTTTTAGATCATTCTAACCGAATAGCCGTAAAGGGTAGTCAATGCCAACAAAAACACAGCTGAAAAGAGGAAGTAGTGGGAGAAGACAGTAGAAGCGATGGGAAAAGAGTAAGGTCACTGTTAAAACCAAATCCAGCTTCGGACTAGCTCTGTGCAATGCCTTGCCTTCATTTCTTTCTCTCCTTAACAGGCTGTTCCAACAGATCTGTAATGCTGATCATGAGCGAAGCCTGAAATCATGACCCAAGCTTTCTGTAGAAGTGCCAGAGTTATGTTAACAGCTTTGAATGCCTTGACCTGTTATGTCATTGACATAACAGGTCATTACGAGACATCTGTTCCCTTATATAATAAAATGAATAAATGGTGCTGTGTTTCTTATTGTGATTTTGCTTGCGAAGAGAAATATAGCAATATTTTCAAAGTTTCTGGATATTTTATTTTAAATTCCAGTAGTACCTGCCACTTTCTCTGTTTTAACTTACAGGTCCACATCCTAATTTAAATTTGGGTTCATGCTTGTTGCAATTGCTCACGTGTATATGGGTGCACACAGGGTGTGCAGATACAGATAATTGCCTTGGATGGCCGTTAGTGGCAGGCACAGTCATGATCTGTTCAAAATTACACTGGAAGCAAGTGGCATCTTTCTGTTAAATTTATGCCGACTTCAGGCTTTGGATTAGGGCCTAAATTCCCATGCAAAATGTAAGCACACGAGTCATATCTCTGTGTAAAAATGAAGCCCTAGATATATAATAAAAAATTTAGATGTTTAGTAGCTAGATCACCAGTCATTAGAAATGTCAGTTGCAATAATTTCAGATTTATTCATAGGGAGTTCACATCCACAGACAACTCCAAAGGGGCATGCTTCCAATAAAAAGAAAACCTTGAAGGCCAGCTTCCCATTGTATTTGATTTAGTACTCATTTTTTCTTTACATAACTTGACACATACTGGCCTGATTACACTTTTGCCCTAGCTTGACAAAAACTAGTTCTGATTTGATGTGATAAAATGAGAAGAAATTCTGATGTGACCTCGAAGTTGCAAGTGAAATGTGCTGGGTCTTCCCCAGCAAAGTGGAGAGTTTCTTGTAGCTGCTGGGCTCTGACAATCTTCCGTAAGGGGTGAATTCTCTTCTTTCCTAATTTTGTGATTGTGGTTTTTAGTATTAGAGATCAGCAGACTCGAAGGCATACATAGCGAAGAGGCTGGAGTTGGTGCGGTGGTGTATACCAAAGTATAAAGAAAATTAGGGAACATGAGAGAGCAAACAAGTGACTGGCTGTGCACGTGTATCCCTCTAGGGCTGCATTCGTTAAGCCAAACTCAGTAAGGTCAGGGAGATCGGCGAAGGCTGTTACAGAACCTTTTCGAAGTACATGAAGCTTTTCCTGAAAGCAATGGAGTTACTTGGTTGGTAGGTTAAGAGCAGACACAGTGGACTTCCCTGAGCCTTCAGGTCTCAGCCTTCATGCAGGCAAATGGAATGCATCTTACTTCTCACAGAGTCTTTTACTTAATGTTTCCTCCTACTCGTATACTTGTGGGAGAAATGGTAATGAAATAATAGGAAAATGGTTCAATTCCCTCCTTCACATAGAAGAACAAGGGTAAGAAGGGCTTTTTCAATTTTTTATCTTTGGCTAATGAGTTGAAACCTCTTAAAAGAGATATTAAGATGAATGAAAATAAGTAAGGGAGACGTTCCGATATGTAGTGTTGACCCTCACCAACTCCAAACTCTCTATGGAAGGAATTGGGCACATTTTGTTCTTTCCTCCCTATATTTTCTTCTATTTAATCTTTTTCCACCTACACTTTTTAAAGAGCTAGACATCATTCTGTACGTGAGCATACAGCAAGAAGGTCTAGAGTTTCAAAATATCTTCCATCCTCTTCAATTTATGTGCAAACATATTCAGCAAGATAAATGACAATTGCTGCTTGTGGGCAATGTAAAAAAAATTGAACGATAGTTTCTGGTATTGCCCTTCTGCTTCTCAATGTGCAAGCCATGTCTATGCAACCCCTATGCACGTACAACCCAAACAAAATGAAAAAGAAACTTCTTGACTGAGTACAAATGCTTTATTAATAATCACAGGCCATTATCTATCCAGGAGGGGGGAAAAGCCAGTTAGTTTCTTTTGCTATAGACATAATTTGGTCCATTGAGCTCATTGAAAAATGCTGATCTTTGGGCATGACAGTACGTTTCCAGAAGATAAACTAGGATCCAAATCTACAGCAAATTAACTGTTGTAAGGTGCCTTGCACTTAATGCAAAGGAAGGAAGAAGGGCTTAAAGTTAAAAATGAAGTAGTGTCCCTTCTTTTTCTGATAGACACAAAAGCAGTCTAGAATAAAACCTTACATTTGGGTCAAGAAAGTAACCACTGAAATAAATCGTCTCTTTTGTAATCTTTACATGAAGTTTACATGAAGACTGCATATTTTTAGCAGCTGTTCTGCATACAGATAAAGCAAATTATGCACTTGGTGCAGAAGCTGTTGTTACAGTGTTTTGCAGCCTCTGTCTATACTGAGTGGATCAGAAACTGATCAAAAGTTGCCTGACTTCCAAGCAGACTAAATCACTTAGACTAATACCCTAACAGAGTCTACCTCTTGTAAATGTTTTCTAGTGTGGGCTCAATACCATGCTGTTTGTTATCAGAATAAACTTACATTTAACACAGAATACATCCTAAATTACATTCTTTACTGTTACGTTCTCTTGATTTCTAAGGAATACATCTATTTTCACAACTTTTACTGTTACCAGGTGTTGTTACATGAGATGAAGTGAGGTTATCTGGATACCCTTATGGCAGTATTGTGATTATCTCAATGCTTTCCTAAATGGAGTAGCACGATAAATTTAAGAGCTCTAACTTACCGGAGTGGATGCAGATTGATATAGAAAAGTCAAGCATGCCTGTTTACATGAACTGGGTGATTTTTAGCTCATGGATTGTCAGTTTGTATGTGGTTGAGGTGAAAAAAACCACACTGAAATGCAAATCTGCATGGTATGACTGTATCCCAGGGAGGACTCTGAGGTGCATACTGTGTAAAATATGTCTGTCATTGAACATTCTAGGAACAGTATTTTTAGATGACTAAGTGTAAGCAAACGAAATTCAAGTTTGTTGATTACCTTTGAAAATATTTGTTTTAAGCACTTAAAAAAAAAAAATCTTTAAAGTGTAAGTAAGCCTTTGGGAGTTATTTTCCACTAATGACACAGCCAGAAAAGAGCTGAAACAGCAGAATTCCAGTGCTAAAGTTCAGATTGATTGTCACTGTGTAACGCTTTTTTATAGCCTCTCTGGAACAAAGAAAATATCATCTTTTAATATATAGTTATAATTCAATATTCTAAGCTAGGAAGGAAGGAAAGAAAGAAAACAAATTTCCAAAACTGACTTTATGAAATAGAGATTTTTTTTTTTTTTTTAAATCTGTATTCTGTTTCAGTAGCCTTCTCTATCCAGAACCTAGCTTGTAGGTTTAGATTAGGTTGAGTGCAATAAACTAACATTTGATTTTTGCTTGTTAACAATGCAAACTGTGAAGATGATCAGGGATATAATTTTTTGTATTTGTTAAGTTTCTATGTTATCTTCCTGATAACTTAAGTGAGAACTGTGTTGGTTCGGATTGATCCAAGTCAGACCACCCCAATATGGGATCTTTTTAAGTACACAGACACTTTTATGGCACGTCGTGGCACAGTCCTAAGTGTACTGTTGTACGTGGAAATCAAAGAGTCTGTGCTTAAGTGTAGCTTAAATGTAGATGTATGGAATGGGTCAAACCAGTGTGGTAGCCCTAACTTTGCCTATATAGGTTATATTTTTATTGCCCCCCTAGAACTGCCATGTGTCTCACTGCAAGCCTCGGGGCATGCCCCCAGCATGGCTAGCATTTGTCTCCAGCAGGTGTGACCCATTGAACCTGATGGATTAGGGCGGCCATACGTGTTGCCACACAGCTTGTCCTCAGCAGCCTAAAGGCAGCTCCCAGCCTCTCTGCTGAACAATTACCTGGATAGAAATTCAGTGGGAAGCTGAACATCATGTTCCAATCTGCTCTTTCAGATCAATCTAAAAAGCACTACAGTGCCTTCAGTATACTGTTAAAATATGTGATCTACTCCTACTAGCATTCTTTCAGCCAGCTACTTCAGTCAAACGCTGGAATTAAACATTAATTCAATCTATAATGGCTTTTGCTTCAAACTGGGGTAATTTTAACTTCTGCTTACAAAACAAAATATTTTATGCCAAAGCTTATGCACATGAGTACCCTTAAAGTGAAAGCTTTTTCACACTTATGACTTGAAAAGTCACAATTTCCAGTCTTAAATTATAGTTAACAGTCAAGAAACATTCATTTTCTACTGTGCAGTGAGCTGGAATGTATGAGAAACGCACACTACAGAGTGTGTTTTCTTGCTTACTTTCACTGGGATAAATAAGGAGTAGCTCCATTCACATCAATTACCATTGCCCAGCACTTTCACAAGGTGAAGTTGATTGACAGGAACACCAAAATCTGTGCTGTGGGAGTGGAAGAACTGTTAAGGTGTAGAGGCTTCAGAATAGGACCCATCACAAAGTTGGGGGGAAAAAAAAAAAACCAACAAGACAACTTTGATGTTTAAACAAGAAGTTTAAAATAAATTATGCATGAACTCTAGACCAGAAGTGGTTAAACATTTTCCTTCTTTTATCTGCTTGCCCTTTGCCAGGAGATCAGGCGGAGTTATGGGTTCCAATAGTAAATGCATGACAGACGGAAATTCAAGAATCTTTTGTTTCAGTCACACGATAATGGACATCTGACCTTCCATTCAAATAAACTCAATATTAGCAAGGACACCCTGCCAGAAGAAAAAATACTGAGCTCTGACTGATTCAAATGTGGAGAAAAATATTTCAAAAGAGCAGATAATTTATAGACATGCTAACTTTTATTATTGCATTGCAATCCCTAGTACACAGTAGCAGAGTAAATAAGAGCTACAGTTTTTAGTTAAAGGAAAAAGAACATTTTTATTTGCTTTCTCTTTAGTGGGTTTGGATGAAAAGACTTTCTTTTTTCCTTAAAAGTATGGGGATTATAGAGAAGTAATTTTTATGTATTCCATAAGGCTTCTATTTCCTACCAACCTCTCTTCTACAATAGGGTCAATTATCATCCTCTCTTACCAGTAACAGGAAAAGGTCAAAAGTGAAATAAGAAAATACTATCTTTCCTAAGGGAACAGATTCATAATGTGGAAGGGAGCCTGTAATTTGGCAGCTGTAGCTTTGGGAGGCTAAAGTTTAGTACAGGAAGAAATTGGAATGTCTCATGGATGGGGAAATAGTGGTCATCAGAGAATGCAGCTGACACGATTTCTCTGCGTAGAGCTGACATCAGGGTGCTTGGTGCTGTCACTGAAGGAAGGCAAGCAAACGCTCTGTTTTATGCTATTGTCAGTTCTGCTTTTTTATCTCGCATATCATGCTCAAAACTAATTGTGTTTACTGTGCTCCTGCAAAGCAGGTAGTGAACATTGTGTAATTAACTGGGAACTTCAAGTTCCTCCTTTTTGTTCCAAACAGCATATAGGAGATTGCTTTCTGTCTGTCTTTCCACTCTAACCAGGTTTTGTATTTGTATGCACGTGGCTGTTATTTTTTTCTAATTTGTCATTTTGCATCTCTGATACGTTTTCAGTTAATGTCCAGTGTAAATGACTGAGTTTTTATGCTTTTGAGTTTGGGGATGAGGCAATGTTAGACTTGCATGTATGCAACTACACTGTAATTTGAATTAAGATAGTTATGTCAGATTTTGGCTCAAAACTAGTTCTCTTACTGCCGTTACACGTTACCAACGCATTTGTGTTAAATAATATAATTGTTAGTTTATTAGAAGTGAAGATGAGTAAAGAAGGAAACAATAACAAAAGAATGAGATAAGGAATAAAGATAAATCCAGACTAGACCTTAAAATACAACCTTATGTGATAATTCCATTCACACCCACAGGGTAAGAAATGTCCTTCTCTCTGCAGGATGACCATCTGCAGTCTGACAATGCAATGGTAGGTCTTACAATGCATGCAGGACCTATTGCTGTGATACTTGAACAAATCAGATCCTAAGTCTGTAGTTTTCACTGATCACTGGAAATGTATATTGGAAGATTAAAAAAAAATAAAAATCAATAAAAGTCATCTTGCGCACTTAGTTCAGTTGTAGAATTTATATTTTGGACCTTTGTATGGTGTGATGGGTTGACCCTGGCTGGTCCTTATCTCGACCCACAAGCTCTTTGTTATATTTTCTCTCCCCTGTCCAGCTGAGGAGGGGGAGTGATAGAATGGCTTTGGTGGGCACCTGGCAACCAGCCAGGGTCAACCCATCACAGTCTTTTTGGTGGAGAATGCGGGCAATGTGAGGAATTCGAGATACGGACAGGAGAGAGATCACTCACCAATTACCGTCATGGGCAAAACAGACTCAACTTGGGGAAAATTAACTCACTTTATTACAAATCAACCAGAGCAGAGTAATGAGAAATAAAACCAAATCTCAGAACACCTTCCCTCCACCCCTCCCTTCTTCCCGGGCACAACTTCACTCCCGGCTTCTCTACCAACCCCCCCCAGTGGCACAGGGGGACGGGGATGGGGTTTATGGTCAGTTCATCACACGTTATTTTCTGCCGCTTCATCCTCCTCAGGGGGAGGACTCCTCACACTCTTCCCCTGCTCCAGCGTGGGGTCCCACCCACGGGAGACAGTCCTCCACGAACTTCTCCAACGTGGGTCCTTCCCACGGGCTGCAGTTCCTCACGAACTGCTCCAGCATGGGTCCTTTCCACAGTGTGCAGTCCTTCAGGAGCACACTGCTCCAGCGTGGGTCCCCCACGGGGTCACAAGTCCTGCCAGAAAACCCGCTCCGTGGGCTCCTCTCTCCACAGATCCGCAGGTCCTGCCAGGAGCCTGCTCCAGCGCGGGGTTCCCACGGGGTCACAGCCTCCTTCGGGAACCCACCTGCTCTGGCGTGGGGTCCTCCCCGGGCTGCAGGTGGATATCTGCTCCACCGTGGACCTCCCTGGGCTGCAGGGGGACAGCCTGCCTCACCATGGTCTTCCCCACGGGCTGCAGGGGAATCTCTGCTCCGGCGCCTGGAGCACCTCCTCCTCCTCCTTCTTCACTGACCTGGGGGTCTGCAGGGCTGTTTCTCTTACATGTTCTCACTCCTCTCTCCGGCTGCCGTATACCGCCTGTCCCAACTTTTTCCTTCTTAAAAATGTTATCACAGAGGCGTTACCACTATCACTGTTTGGCTCGGCCTTGGCTGGCGGCGGGTCCGTCTTAGAGCCGGCTGGTATTGGCTCTGTCGGACACAGGGGAAGCTTCCAGCAGCTTCTTACAGAAGCCACCCCTGTAACCCCCCGCCGCTACCAAAACCTTGCCACACAAAACCAATACATATGGTTAATAAACATAGGTCTATAATGTAGAACAAAATTACGTATTTTCTAATCTAAAGTTGGTTTCTGAGTCTTGAACTGGGTCAAACAACTGAAAATATGAAATGTCTCGGATATAATCGATGAAAGCTTGACTGAAGAGGCAGCATCCACTTGCTGCAAAAACTTTCTTGTCCATCGGGTCCACTGACTGTCTCTTGTTCCTTAAGGTAACTTTAGCCAGAGGGGTCATTGTTGTCAGTAGAGCAGAATTTGTCTTATGCTTACAAGCCGAGGAAAGGGAATTGTCCTTATAGTGGCACCAAGAGGTTTTATTATATTCTTTTAAATTTCAACTGTCAGAGAAATCATTCAAACTTTTTTTTATCTTCCCTTGGGGATTAGATATTTGGTTTAGGCCTCTTTTAACATGCTTTTATACAGCTGATTTTTTGGTCTGTGTGCTGAAGTTGATTATTCAGTGTTGCCTTTTTAATATTTTTTTTTATTACTATGGGTAATTTAGTTATTGTTTGTCTGTTGGATGTACTTAAAAGATGTAATTGGAATTAATATCTGCTAGGATACATAAATGAACAAATAATTACAAAAGGCTATTCAGTCTACAAAGAGCTTAAGGTCTAAAATGAGACAGAGAACAAATAAGAAGGGAAACCAAGGAGAAGATACACTGTTTCCTAGAAGGATAAATGGTCTGTACAGCACTCTATTGCCTTGACTGAACTGTTTTAAGTGAACAGGATCATGTGTGACATAGTTATCCAGTGTCATCATGCCCCCAAAAATTAGGTGACTCTTCCCCAGACCAGCCATTTTACAACTGTCCTTAATCACAGACAAACAACTACTAATTATACCGTGCTTCCTCTTACACTGCTGATTTTATTAATAATACAGTCAGCATAATACTGTATTATGTACTTGCTGTTGTCTGGGTTTTTTTATTTGTATATGCTGTCCTTCTCTCTTGAAAATTGTTTAGTATTATTTTATCTGTATTTGTAGGGTATTCTCTACTGGAGAATAGAGATTTCTTATAGGTGAGAAGTAAAATTAGTTTGTTTATTTTGATGAATAGCCTAATTTGACACTTGCCTATACTTTGAAAATGACTGTCTGGAGCAAAAAAGTTATTCCATGTCCTTGAGTTTTTTGGGGGCTTTTTTTGGTTTGTTCTGGGTTTTTTGTATGTGTGTTTGTTTTTTTTAGTGGAAAGAAATTGCACTCATACAATCTGTAGTAGTAATGACTAACAATTTTGATTTGCGGCTAAGTCATAATCTTTTTCTTGTGAGAAATGAGTGTCCCCCAAATATTCAATTTATGAGGGGGCTCTGTCCTTTCTAGCAGTTTCACTAATGAGAAAATTTCCTTGGAATGCAAGTAAGAAGCTAGAAAGTGGTGGACCTGGAGTTCTCCTTTGTGACCTTTGTAATTCATAATTGTCACCTGTAAGAATGCTTAAGACTTGGGCTTTTGTGTAGTTTATACTTTGTGTCTATATATGCTTACTAACTAAACAGAACAGTAATGATGAACTTAAGGACATAGGAGAAACTCTGAAACATGGCAGACTGAAAATAATTAAAATATTCACCCTTCATTTGTTCTTCATAATTTGTCTCGCCACACTTGATAATTACGAGAGAGATTAAAAGCTTGCTTGTTCTCAGCCAATCTCCCTTTCATACTTGATCCCTACAGTGAAGTTGCACTGCTGAATTCCATAGCAGCACAGATTTTTGCTGTGGCATCACATAAGTAAAAAGATTTTGACTTCACTGTGGGGTTAAGCTGCTCTAAAGGAAGAAGGAAGAGAAAATAAAACCTCCTTGTGGAGAAAAAACAACTGCAAAAGCAATGCATGTGATGGCTTGATCCAACAACTGTAAATCCTGGGAGTATTCTCCTTATTTTAAGTCAGTGGGGCTACTCAGTAGGGATTTCTTTCATATTAAGAACTAAAGGGTAAGTCCCACAGTGTGATCAAGTTTGTGGGTTTTTTTCCTCCTGAAATACTGACTTTTCCAAAATTTAATTTAGCAGGAAAATTCTTCCTTAAAGCATATATATCTGGATTATTTCACATACAAGTACAAGACTCACATGCAGGCTCTTTCTGATCACATCCTAAAAAACACAGCATACGATTTTTGGCAAAATACCCATAAAAGAGTGCTGGACATAAGCACATAAAAAATAACAGCAGTGGAATGTTTTCTTCTCTGGCTGGTATCATCTAAAGATCATGATGACAAAGTGTGTGTTTAGAGAAATCTAAACCACCACCAGGAATAGAGGCAGGAAATGAAACCACTGTAATGAGAACTGTTGCCCGCTGTTCTGCTAAGAAATGAAAGACACTTTGATGATGGGTGCAGTGGACTAATGTTGGTCAGTCTCCTGGAAAATAGAATTATGCATAGCTGGTAAACTCTGATAAAATAAAGACCAAAGTCAGTCAGTGACAGGCAAATACCAATTGTAGTCAAAAGATTAGCAGGCTCAATTTTAAACTTACAATGCTTAAAATTCTTCTACTGCTATTTCTAAATGCGTTAGTTTAGGAGTGCATGAATTTTTTTTTTTTAAGGGGGGAACATCCTTCTAATCCCTCTAGTTAGAATCCTATTCAATGCAAAATCATTGTATTTATAACACCTAAAGCTAGTCTAAAACTATATTGAATCTGAAATGCAGTTTTTAAAAAATATTATTTTTGAGCCATGCTTTTCATTTTCATATTAAAAGTGAGTTCTCAGGACAGCCAGAGAGAAGAATGAGTGTTAAGGACAGATAAAAGGTGTAGAAGTATAAACAGCCCTTTCCTGCCCCCTGCTTCCCCTCTCAAAAACTCCTACATCTAGTTGGGACAAGAATATATTTTTCAGTGAAAATGGATGGTGCAGGGCTGAGGGAGTTGAGACACCTAGAAGTATTTTTTAACAGTTTAAACCATTCTTCCGTTTATAAGATAATATTTTTGAGCTAAAAAGTCTGTTTCTGAATTAAAATGTAATGTGCTTATGCAGAACAGGTCTGCTTCTTTAAAATAGCCTTAAGAAAGGATTGCTTTGCCTTTAAGCAAAAATGTTTTCCTGTTTTAATTTAGATAAATAGGCACATCAAAGTAAAAAGATTCTTTTTTTTGTGAAATGTAACATAGAGCCAGAGTATAAAATGAGAAGCCACTATACCTTGTGAAATGTTGTGGATGGCAACCACACCAGGAAACTTTAAAAGCAAAGTGATACAAATCTCCTATATAAAGCACTTTGCACCACATAGGTGGAAAACAGTATGCAAGAGAGGTGAACTCTCTCTTTCTCTAGCTGACTCACTCTTTATGAGTTTCCCTACAGCATTAGCTAGGATCCGACAGATGGTATGGAGAAGATCAAGGCCGTGACCCCATGTCACACAGCAGACTTAATTAACATTTCTTTTTTCTTATCCATTCCTTTCCCAGACTCCCGACGGGGCATTTAATGTGCATGAAAGGGTAAAATCGAAGCTATGCATATGGAAGAAAGTCCAATATTTTTAGTAATCTGTCTTTGTTATGGAACCACAAATGGAAATAAATGGAGTGTAATTCACAAAACTAAGGAAAGTTGCTTCAACAATGTTACCATGATGGATCATTTACTAAAGAAGACAAATTCATCACTTTTACCCTTGGATTACCAATTTTAGAAACACTTTATTATATTTCTCAATTGCTGTTTAGTTATACAAAGATCGTGTATCTCATGATGATTTCGATTTTGCAGTTGCTGAGTGTGAACGTTTTCACCAACTCTGCAAGATACAGAAGAGAACAAAGTTCCTAATAGATTTGATTTTGCATGCTGTGACATAACCATAGTAATTTTGTCTATGGCATACGTGAAAATGGATATCCACATGCTGTATTTCATTTCACTACAGTTTGTATACAAGAAACCATCAGCAAGCCTGAAACTGGGGAATTAGCGTGGATTTCCAAAGGAACAGAATTCTAAACGAAACAGTAAGTTCAGGTTTGGGACAAACCCCTCCCATTACACAATTACAATTTAAGCCAGAAAGATGTAATAAGCGGGATGGAAAATGGTTATGAGACGTGAGTAGTGTCACAGGGCCAGTCAAACAGTAGATAATCTTGATGGCTCAGAATGAGGTGGCCAGGAGTGACTGTACTTCTGCTTAATAAATCATCAGGTTCATTTAATCTGTTCATTTCACAATTTGTTCTTTTTATTTGTTCATGATAGAACCGTGCCTGTATTTGTATGAATGTGTTGCTAGCTTGGAAAGAAGCCTTAGTAATGCAAAAATAGTTATATGAGCTAGGACAGAAGGTTAGATGTCATACACAGAAGCAAGTATACTGATAGACAGACAAGTAATGATGGGATAGGGGAAAAAACCAAAACAGGTTTGTGTTTATCCAACACAGTTTCTGGGAACAGACTTAGTTTTTACTGTTTTTTTCTTTTCCCTTTGCTTTTTGTCTTAAGTATTTTCTGACCACAGACCATGTCAGGACCCAGTTGCAGAAATGCATTTATGACTACTCAAGCCCCATGGTATAATTACAAGTTTCAATCTCTGGTTTCCATTCTTGATGTTTTGTCAAGTTTCTAAAATCACGTCGGTAACCTTCATGGAAATGCTTCTGTACAGACCAAGTATATGTAGAGTGATCTTATCACCCATAGTAATATATTTCCAGCAATATGTATCTTTTATTCAGCACTTAGGCAGACGCTGATTTCATTTTTCCATTTATATCCGAAGTACAAAAAACCCTTTTAGATAGATTGTCCAGATTCATTCTTGAAGGCCCTTCTAGGATTCTTTGCATTCTAGCCTTGCTTTTTACAGGGTTCTATTTCTTGGACAGTTGGGATTACATAAATAGTGATCTTCCATCTGTGTACCACACCCCATTTACACTGTGTTAGAAAGTGCAAAGTGCTTTGATTTACTGACTAGTAATGATCTTGGTTTGCTTTTCTTGTCCTCAGTGCTATTTTCTTTCTTTTCAATGACAAAGTATCCAAGGATGTGTTTAACTGATTTAGTCTACAATCTGCACAAAAAAGTTGAAAAAGCGCTTTATGAGCATAGTCTTATTGCAGAAACAGTTTTTCTTAAAGTATGTCTTAGTAGAAATTATAATGTTTGAGCAAGGAATTAATACAATTTCAAATCAAATTGCAGACCACAGGGTTTAATCTATATTTAATCTATAAAGAATTGAATCTCACATTCACAAATTAGAAGAATTCCCTGCGGGGTCAGTTGGTTAGTGTTAGTATTTTATTGTACAGAAACCTGAGCTGGTGTATGGCAAATATTTTGAAAACTTCTGAAAATAAAAATGTGCCAGCCACTCAGCTGGTATATGGATTATCTTTCATTTTTGCAATTCTTTGCTATAGGGCCACCTCAGAGTACTAATCTATTCATTTCTGTAACAAGTAATTGTATCTATTCAGATTTATGTGCAAGGATGTCTCATATAAAAATTTGTATTTGGTAAGGACATACAATTGAGCTACAAAGCAGAATTTAGAATCAAAGTATGTGTGTTAGAATGCATTGTGGTGATGCTTTTTCAAGGACTTTCTGGCTCTGACTTCAAAAAAACAAGACAGGCTTTAAAAGAATCAAGAGTCTTGGATAAGAAGATATGGCTGTCTGTTTAAAGATATATAAATAAGCACTGTAGAGTTTTCACCTGCCTGTTAGCAAGAAAAGAAGATAAATAAATAAAGCAAATAAAAAAAAAATAATCCTGAAATGAGATCTAGTGCTGATTCCCATTATGCTCCCTAATGATGCTCATTACAATCCTAACTACATTTTAATGCTGAAATCTAATGCCTCCATTCATCATTGGAATGAAATACAAATGCTGACAATTGACAAACTTAATAATAATAAAAAAGTTCACAGGACTCAAAACTGTCTTTGCATATTTATCAGAAAAGATGAAGCTATGGTGGTTGCAGTTCAGGAATACCTCTCTGGGCAAAAAACGAAAACAAAACAAAAATCCCAACAGAGAAGGAAGAAAAAAAAAGTAAGACTCAGCCAATGAACACAACAATCAGTATTTACAGATTTCTTACGGACCATTTTTTTGCTCACATTTTTTTGCTCTTGAAGCCCTCCTTTGCAAGAAAATACTAAATAAAGAGAAAGTGGAGACAGAGGAGGAGAGCAAAACATGTCTGAGCGATTTTGATAAATTATTTTGAGATTATAAATGTTACCGGCAGTTATGTAAATTAAAATCTTTCACATTTATATCTGTCCCATTCAAAAGCATCCAAAAATTATTAATATGCCTACCCAGTTAGCTTCACAAAATTATCAGTTGTCAATGTACACCTACATCTTATGATACATAGTACATCTATAAAGTTAATGCTGTAAACTGATCTTAAAGGGAGCAAAGATTGACATTAATTTCTTTTCTAACACTCCTTGGTTCCAAGGTTTGAAATGTAAACATCCCAAGTGTTTTGTTTTATTTTATCATTATTATGCTTTCCTACTTTTTCTTGTTCTTTCACATAATAAAATCTCAATAAATGTGAAGATCTGTGATAATTTATTGAGAAGTATAATTTGATATTATTTGATGCATGGGGAGTTTTATCCCGATGGTGGCAAAGCTGAAGTGTTATACTTGAAGTCTAATTCTCAGTTGTCGTGCATAATCCAACCCTAAAGTAGAAACTGTAGGGATAAGTTTTGTAAGGGTGGTATTACATGGGATGCAAATATATTAATTCTGTCCTTGTAAAGATGAATGCTAATATATATTTTCCATTAGATGCTTTAGCAGATGTCATACAATGAGAATGTCTTCAAGTACCACTGAAACCGTAGTACTGGTTTTCTAACTAACATCTGGCCGTGCTGAACTAAGCCTCTTTTATGGTGGTGAGAGGGAGGAACCAAAGAGTTTTTCTTCCTGGAAAATTGTATTGAGTCTCTCTTCTGCCATGTACAACTCTGTTGATTCTTCTCTTTGGTATCCCTGTTCTAGATTATTCCATTTATTGTATCAGAAACATCTTTCCCTGTTCCACTATTCCCTATTTTAATAGTTTTCCGTTTTATTTTCTCGTTTTCTCTTTTTGCTTTTCTTTTACTCTTCTTTTCCTCTCCACTTTCTTTTGGCTTCTTTGCATTTTCCACCTGCCTATCTCCTTCATGCACTTTGGCTTTTAAAGAAAACTCTCATGTCCAAGTTGCCATGACCTCAAAATACAAAAATATCCTCAGTCAAACCTTTCACACTTCTTTCAGTAGGACAATACTGGGTTTGAGGGATTGATGGGGAGGAACATGGGGGTTGTGTATCACTGTGCAGGCAGGGAAGGCTTTTAGAAATAGGCAAACACAGTGCATATACACACATATGATTCTATATAATGTGCACAAGTGATTCTCTTGGAAGAATTTCTGAAGACAGACAACAAATTATGCTTGTAAAACATTTAGGTTTAGTCTTCTGTTAAAACTATTTCATCATTAAATGAAATTTAAAGCTCACTTCTTTGCTTAATATTTGTCACTTTCCCTTATTTGCAATGCTTTTTGTTCCAAAATCAATTAAATTTTCCCATTTGATGCTACTCTGCACTTCAATTTGTAGTCTTTTAGCAGAAATACAGTCACTGTTACTTTTAACCAAATGTTATTGTTCAGTAGCTCTAGGTCTATCTTCACTCAAAAAAAAAAAGAAAGAAAGAAAGAAAGAGAGGTATGAGATAATGTAGTAAATGAAGACTAATTACGGCTAAGAAAATACTAAAGAAATATATTTCATTTTCTGACTGATACATAGTTGTGGGCCATCATAAAGAAATATTGGAAAGCTGTATAGAAATATTGCTGTAACCGAGATTTAGAACTTTTAGCCAAATTATATACAGGTTTTGTGTCCAAAAAGGGAAGTCCTGAATGATAAAATAGAAAATAAGAAATAAGTGTAAGTGGAATAAATCCTCCTACCCAACCCCAACTTTCTTTAAACATGTCACGTGCAAAGAACCATGTCTTTTTTTCCTGTTACAAGTCTCTGTCATATTTATCTCCTTTAAAAATAACGGCTGAAAATATTCTACCTATAACTATGGGTATATGCTCATATCTGCCTAATTTATCTACTTCCTCCTCTTCAACTACTTGCAAAATCTGGGTTGAAAGTGCTGTCATAATCCATTTATCTAGACACATTTAGTCAAGTGATATATTTGGACTTCAAATAAATGTACTGAATGTGATTGCGTGGTCTTGCCCTATAGCATTGTTCTGCAGACTGGTGAAAATTTTTCCTTATGAGTAGAAAGCAACTCTAACTTTTGGGGTTTGGTAATAGTAGCAACTGTTGATGACAGGTTTAGTTTTAGAACTATACTTACATTAGGGTGGAAATCTGAAAATACTCTGTTAATCACTATTTCTCCTGTAAACAGTTTCACATAAGAAATAACAAGAATATTCTAGTTCACTTACATGAGACACGGATCTAACTAGAGACTTAGGATCTTGGAAAAAATGGAAGTGGGCAAATTTTGGCTTTTTTGCAGGTTATCCAAATACTCAGAAACTGGTAGATCTGACTCAGTTTTCTTCCCAACCAAGATCTGATATACCCACTAACTCCATGTTATTTTAGTGGAGTTTACAAATTGCACACTCTGGCTGTGTATGAATCTTGGTGTTCTTGGGAGTTTCCCTTCTGATCAGAGGACCATTAATATTTAATAATAATAATGCAAAATATTGATGGCATAACAGGAGAAGCAAGAACTGAATGGCTCATGAAAGCTGGCTACTCCCTTCCAGAGGCAGTCTCTGACGAGTTGACTGCTGCAGTGCTACTTGTAAGAGGAATGTAGATGAAAGACAGTTTTTTCCCCTATCGTGATATGAGTGTATCAGCTTTCATGTACAAAAAAAAAAAGTCACTTAATCTAAATGCTAGTACAACTAAAATCGGATACACTTATGCCCATGAATGTACATGTACACATGCACACACCTGTATGGAAGACTTTATCCAAGTTAGCTAGTGTTAAGGAAAGTACAGAAACATGATTCTAACAGAAGAATTGTTTTTAGGTCTCATATAATAAAAATGAAACTTTGCATAGCAAACCAGTCTCTTATACTGCCTCTGATTTCAAGCCAATAAATGTCAAGATCTTTAAAAATGAACTCCTAATAATAAAACAACTTTTAGATTCATCTCGATCCTTTCTATGTGCTCTTACTTTTTGAGTCAGAGTGATTGATACTCAAGTTATTTCCTGAAATGTAAATGATTCAGGTAATCCCATTAGGAAAGGTATGAAACTGTAAATTTCTTATGAAGTAAAAATTACAGTGCAGTCTGATGTCTGGAGAGCCATTTCACAGCTTCACCGGGGGGAAAAAAAAGGACAGATAAGCAAGAATATACAGCATGTGGTCTACAGGCCTGTGCTTGCTCAAGTGATACCAGTCACAGCTGATTGAAAGCCAGTGTTTCACATTTGCTGTAGATTCTGGATTATCTTCTTGTCCAAATTCCTCCCAACTTTTCAGGAATTTGGAGAGTTTTCTTCTGTACCTTGCATTGGATTTGGTGAGAACGCATTCAGTCCAAGTCTCGCCCAGAAGGCTTTTGATCAGCATGATGACTGCCCATTTTTCATTTGATTTCTTTCCTGTTAGAATACTTTCGGCCAGAATTCCTGATCCCCTTATGGTTGTTGTTTACCGGTGGGTATTGTGCTCCACAGAATTGCAACTGGAAGATACTATTTCACTTCTAGCTTTTATGATTTCCTTTCACATGTCTTTTCTTCAATAGGAGCCAAGATTATATTCTCTTTATAAAGGTTATCTTAAGACATGATTGCAGAAATCCATTATGGTGGTCTATGATCCAGAACTAGATTTTGTAATGATGTAACTGCCCTTTAAATAGACAAATTTGCCCATTAGAAGGCAATCCTTTCAAGTGGGAGAGATGCAAAACAATGGAAGACCGTAATACTCTTCATGTGATACAAAGTGAAAGGGAAGAGGTAGAAAACCCAAGTATCAGAGGGCAGAAAAAGGGTGAAGAGGAACTAGATATCATTTACGAGTAACTTACTGCAATTGATTATTGGATGCTCTTTCCCATCTGCTTGGCAAATAGAGAAAGATACCCAGAACGAATTGTTTTCTTTCATGATTGCTAAATGGTGGTCAGGCTTGATGGCGTTTTAAGTTGTTCCACACAGAAGCACCAGCATCTTGCCCTCCATGGCTTTCCTTTGCACTTTGCCAGGAAAGTATATGTGATCAGGGGAGGCATGAGGTCTAGCCGAGACAGGCCATACTGTAATGTACTTCAGAAGAGATGAGAATGGCACTTTCTACACACTCATGCATGAAGGTGACAATTTTGGTTTTCATTGATTTCCCAGGAAAGCTTTCAGGTTTTTTTTCTAAGAGCAGGATGTGCAACACTAAGGAGGAGACCCTACTTCTCCTGTTACAGAGAATGTTGAATCTAGTGCAAAGAATCAGCCAGTTGGTTACTACGAGCTTTTTCTTTTACTCCCTGAACAGATTGCGATTGTGGTTTTCATTTCCAATTTGTTAGCAGGTTTATATTGTGGTGGGAGAGATTGTTTAGGTTTAGGATTGATTATATCCTTTCCCAAATTACCTACCAGTTTTTAGGGAAACCTGTAATGTGAGAACTGATACCATGCTCAAGATATGCCCTCTGATAGAACTGTCTCTGAATTTACTGTAGATTTGTAGTTCCTTCTCGCTGCATTAATTTGGTTTTGTTGCTATGGTCTTGCTCTTTCTTAAAATGTAAAGCTTGCTGAGATAAACTTTTCATAAATGCTAGTCAGCTGAACTTTGGGGATGCAGTACTTAAAGCAGAATGGGATTTAGCCATATAGCTGTCTTTGTTTATTTTATCTATTTACTAAGACATGGTGCAAGCTTTTCTATTTATTGGGTATCTACCAATCCAATAAAGATAGATCAGCATTCCCGCATGTTTTTTCTCAAACCTGCTTTTAAGCACTTAAGTATGGCTCTCGAGTCCAATCTTACGTTACCCTAAGCAAACACATTTTACATTCTTGCAAACCAGTGTGTTAAGCCCAGCTTTTGAATAAGTTGTGTTTCTTGTCTTCACAACTCCTACCGGATGTAATTTTCACATCCTTGGTTGTCAGATGGTTCATAATCATCTTGTAATCTCTATTTTAAAAGTTATGATCTGGGCATTATTAAATTTGTTCTTGACTAACACTGTTTACTCCCTATCTAGGTTTTCATTCTCTTTGTGGTATTCATTCATCTAATACAAGTACGGAAAACAGTCATATTTTTTCTTTCTTTTAAGAACGCTGAACAAATAAAGCTCACACTTCATTGTCTTCATGCCTTTTATCAGCAGTCAGTCAGTTCTGTCTAGGAGACTGAACTGAAGCAAATTTCAGTAGGAGTTTGGCCCACCTATAGAGCACAACGTCAAGCCTAATTGTGTCCTAAAGCCTGCAGTAGCATAGCACCATCAATAAATTAGCAGTTATTTTAAGAGCTGTTCAAAGCAGTTTACACTGCAGTGCCTCTGTCTGATATATTTCATGATGCATAGACTAAAAAAACCCCAAAACCACAACAAGATATAAAGTCAAAATTGACGATATTAAGACTTGAGAGTTAATATCTTTTATAAAATACTAAATTTCAGAAAAACATTTTTCCCTTCTAGGGGAGAAACTTAGGAAAACTAAGCATTCAGAAAAGCTTAACAGTTGGCAAAGATTTGTTATTATTTGAGTTGGTTCACCAAGGTGCATTCTTTTTGTTCATCAAAACTAATGATGTACTGCCAATGGTCAACAGCAATTTGCTGAGGCATTATAATGAGGGTATCTTCTATCTTCCTCTTAGTTTTATACTTCCAAAGTTCAGTTAAGTGAAGCAAATTCATGAAAGTCATTCCTCTGGTGTTTTATTGGTTGCAGTTGTGAATGTGTGCTCAAGGCTTGCTATTAAGGTTTGTGATACTTAGTTGGATTAATCTGCCTGCCAATACCAACAGCATTTCTTAAAAATTCTTCAAAAAATCTGTTTTTGATGATGATGACAGGTTGGGGTTTTTTGGTGATGTTTTCTGATCTAGTTACTGATACAGTTCATAAGACACATCTTGATAGCTTGCCGAGTTGGTGCCTAACTAGAAATTTTTGAATTGAATTCCCATATTGGATACTGATGATCAAAAATTGGTCAAAGTTCTTGTTGCAGATGTTCAAAATTTATCTTTATTGAACATAGAGTAAGTTCACTACTCTTTTGAGGTACATTAGTATTTTTTTCTTAGAAAACAAACTTCATTAGATGAATAGAGATGTCTGAGCAGCAAAACAAGCAGCTCAGCCTTCCCATACTGATATACCTAATTTCTTCCTGAGGAATACTCTTTTGCACAAATGGGCAGTACATATAGTACTCTATATCTTTAAATACAGGGAGGATAGTAACATTCACGGTCATTCCTCTGCATTGTCTTGCTTTTTGTATGTAAAGAAAGGTACTTTGTTTTCTGATTTTACTTCTTCTGAGAATATTAAACTTTGGGCAAGTGCTACTGTAACTCAGTTTTAATAGATTACACACATTAATAAAAAGGAGTGACATGTTAATAAAAGTATGTCACATCTTATGAACAAATTTGAAAACAATACAAAGATCTATTGTTTTATCTTTTGACTAGAGTCAGTACACTATTGAGTACAAAAATTATCTTTGTTCTTGGTTAGAAAAATTAGCATGATGTTCGTTGTGACTGTAAAGGGACAGCTTCTAAGATGCATATGTTGTAATACCTGACCACTATTTTTGGATGGTTAGAATCAATCACTAGAAAAACACAGGAAATGTTCAAGACAAAGACTGTTGTCTAATATAGAGACACGTACTATATTTTCTTTTTCATTGCTTACCTAACTGCAGAACATAACACTTTACAGAGTACTGACATTGTTCAGGTCTTGCTTTATAAATTGGATATATGAAATTCAAAATAATACTGAAAGAGCTTTGCCAAAATTGATGAAATGCAGTTCAAATGAATTTCTGCCAGCTCTGAAAGTAGATATCTGCTTCCAGTGTTTTTACATAAGTCTATCATACTCTGGAGCTAACTTCTTGGGCCATGAGAATGATCTAAATTGTGAATGCTTTCAGTCTTTTCTGCACCAGTAGTGAGGAGGAAGAAAATGTTGATTCTATAATTACCAATACGCAAGTTGCATTTATTGAAAGGTGCCAAACACTTGAGAAAAGTGGCATACTCATTTATTGTGTTAGCTGGGCCTCACTGGGACTCTTGGCTTCTTAATTAATTTCTAACACTTTTCTGTTTTCTTATTTGTGAGTTCCTGAAGAGGAACTGTTCCCTCTTAAGTTAGGGGTTATGAGAGCCTGCTACCAGCTGCAGTTACCTTCTAAGTTTCTGTGCTAGAAATACTAAGATACTTTTTCCTGGTTTAAAGATACTGCTGTACAACAGAGAATGCAGCCCTTACTTAGGAATTAAGATTTAGAAATTTAAGAATTAAAATTTAAAGAAATAGACATTTATAAATATTTAAATTAAATTTTTTAAAAAGACTAGCTTTCTTGTTCTGTGTCTTACTGCTTCTCTTATAGTAATTCATAATCATCTGTGTAGACTCCGCACCTTTTTCTGTCTCATCATCACATTCTCTGTTGACATACCATAAAGACCACTCCGTGTATCTATTTTTCACAAACTATCAGTACTTCTGAGGACTGATATCAGATCAGTCTATTCAAATAGATTGTATGTCCTTTAGGGGTCTTTGTGTTCCCTCTTACTGCAGAAAAAATAACTCGGTATACAAAAATTGTAAGAGACCTGTTCTTACAAAGCATCTTTTAGGCTATAGCTTAGCCATGCTATGGAAAACATTTCTGAAACCGTGGATTGTGTTGGACACTGACTTAAAAAGCCTGGACACTGACTTAAAAAGCTTATTCTGTGGGTCAGGTGCTGAAGCAGATCCGTTTGGTCTGTGAGTTCAGAACAATTAATTGACTAATGTTCAATCAATATTTAATCAACTAATTATCAATTGTTACTTGATTATGTCAAGGTTCTTACATTGCAAGTTTACTTGTGAGTAGACAGTTGCATTTCTATGGAGTACTTTTGATTTCCATGTTCATGCACATCTTGATTTTGCTGTGTGGCAAAGTTTCCAGAGCAGGAATTGGAATAGCTGGGTGAGAAATGAAAATTCAAAAAATATTTCTGAGTCAGCTTACTCTTGTCTGCTTGAGGCTTCTCATTGATTGTCTACTACAGACTTTATTTTTTTGTTTTCAGCACTGCTGTTTGTGTTGCCTTCTTGTGAAGACTCTGAATTACAGAGAACTAACAAGCGTTTGCATTCTTTACTAAATCTGAAGCAATCATAAATCAACACTACTTTGCTACATGCTTTTGTTTCTTTGTTTATATTCATAATTGCTATAACCTTTGTGAGGCAATTCCTCTCTAAATAAACAAAATGTGTCCTTACATTAAAAAGTATATATATTTATCTGGTACCATCTTTTCCTGGTTTTAGCAGATATACATAGTACATTTTTCTAAGTCTTTTGCTTCAAATCCTTGCCACTGATAAGCAGAGCGTATGCTGACCTTGCATAATATAATTTTTTTACTCCTTTAGCTCTCTTCTTTCTCTCCTACCCCAAAAAGTCCACAGCATCCTTTGATTCCTGTACATTATACGTTTTTCACCATATAGACAGAAAAAGGGGGAAAAAACATGCTTAATATGTAGCTACTTCAATTTGTTCCAGTGCTCAGAGTATTTATGTTTGTGACTTTTCTGGGTGGTAGATGGGTTTATACATAATCATTTTTTTAAGGAGAATCTCCATGTTTTGAACTTTTAAAAATCCATTTAATATTTTAAAGTTCAATTTCTAAGTCAACGCACTATTTGTAAAGCAGTTCAATTTTGAAATAGGTTCAACATTCAAACCTCTGCACATTGGTTCCACTTCAGTGTGCCACAGAGACCTAATCCTCACAAAAATGCTATTTGATCCCAGGAAGAAAGAAAGATAATGGATTGACCCTCTACATGAAACCATAAAACAGTTCTGGGTTGCTGCCATTCAAATGAATAGAAACCGGCAGCAATTCTAACACCTTTCCAGTTTCAATTTTATTGCATCTGCAGGCATCATGCTGGAATGGTAAACATCTTAATGGTCAGACTCTGTCCACTTATACCATTACTATTTCCCTATTATCTCCTATTTTTTGTGTGAAACAGAACCGAAAAGGTGACAGATTGCTGTGAATGAAATGAATGGAGATGCCATTTGCATTCATTTCAGTTGAAGCAAATCCCCTTCTTTCCCATCTCTTTGTTGTCCTTCAGAGGGATCTCTTACAGCTTCTGAAAATCCATGAGCCAGGCACTACATTTGGATAACGCAGCTGAAACCCCATGCATCAGTCTATAGTCAATGTGATAATGCTAAACCTCTTTTTATATACAGAGTTCATAATTTCTCTTTAAATCTGATTGATTCAGATTAATGGAAAGATTTCAGTTACGCATGCTCTGAAAAGCTTTTTTAATTTTTTTTTTAATAATGATGACTCTCTAAAGAGCCCAGAGCACAGAAAACCCATGTAAAAGCTGATGAGCTTATATACTTACACTGTTTTATTTAAAATAAGCTTAACTGAGACACTGTACTGGGTTGTCCTTATTCAAAGATGGACTTGCATTTTTCCATTTCTTTGGCTAAGACACAAATTGTGGGTGTCAAATCATCTTTAAACTTAAGCATGTGGTATGCGTTTGTGCTGGTTCTGGCTGGGATAGAGTTAATCTTCTTCATAGTAGCTGCTATTGGGCTCTGTTTTGGATTTGTGCTGGAAACAGTGTTGATAACCCAGGGATGTTTTGGTTACTGCTGAGCAGTGCTCACACAGAGCCAAGGGCTTTTCTGCTCCTCACCCCACCCCACCAGCCAGTGGCTGGGGGGGCACAAGGACTTGGGAGGGGACACAGCTGGGACAGCTGACCCCAACTGGCCAGAGGGATGTTCCAGACCATATGACGTCATGCTCAGCATGTAAACCTGGGGGGAAGGAGGAGGAAGGGGGGGACACCTTTGGAGTGATGGTGTTTGTCTTCCCAAGTAACCGTTAGTGTGATGGAGCCCTGCTTTCCTGGAGATGGCTGAACACCTGCCTGCCCATGGGAAGTGGTGAATGAATTCCTTGTTTTGCTTTGCTTGTGTGCGCGGCTTTTGCTTTACCTATTCAACTGTCTTTATCTCAATCCACGAGTTTTCTTGGTTTTGCTCTTCTGAGTCTCTCATCCATCCCACTGGCAGGGAGTGAGCGGCTATGTGGGGCTTAGTTGCTGGCTGGGGTTAAACCACAACAGCATTCTTAACGTACTCCTCAGTGCTGAATTGTTTTAGAAACATTCCCCTTACTGGGCTTTCTGTCTCCCATACTAGGACTTCTCTTTTTTTGTTCCTGTTTGCCTCTGAGGTTTGGGGAAGTAACCAGTTTCTTTAAAACCAGAGTAATCAGTTAAGAAAACAAGAGTGTTTGGAGTAAATTGTCATGCCTGAGAGCTTTTTGAGAGCTACCTTCTTAGCTGCTACGGAGGAGACCCCAGCCATGGTTGCTGCTCAGGCCTAGAGGTGAAGGAGAAATAACAAAAGATGACTGCAGTGGGTGCATTATAGCATTGGTTGCATAATCTCAAGAGCTAGTCAATTAAACTGAGGAATTAGTTTTTGCATTTAGAGTCAGCACTTTTTAGGTTCAGATGGTTATTGGGGAGAAAAAAAAAATGTTTTTCGGCTCAGTACTGTTCATTGCTTCAAATAGGTACCACCTGAAATGACTTGTTTCCAGAGGATATGGAATGAGTGTGTGTGTGAGCAAGTGGGGATGTGTAGTCAGTCTGTAGTCATAGTGCTATAACCACAGCTGAAGGCCTGCTTTGCAACACTGATTCACTACAAAAAAAAGGCGCTGCTAATTGCAATATGCAAAGAATAACTGAGGAAGAATTCTGCTGTGCTCACTTGCTTCCTATGGTGGTGTAGACATGGTTAGAGTTAATAGCAATTTCTTCTATACCACGCATATATAAGCACACAAATACACTAATCAGAAGTTCTGTAGAACCATAAAATTAATTAAGTTCCAGAAAAAAAAAAATTCCCAGAAGAAGACATCTGAATTGCCACAGACCAGTAGTTCATACATTTTCATGTTAACGCGTTTTTACAAATACACATTTTCTGACAAAAAAATTTAAAAAAATTTCCAGGCAGCTTTATGAGACAGTAGTGTGTGCCTGTCTCCAAACACGTCTTTGTTCCTACATCTGTGATCTCGGAATGGCTAACACTACCACTGTTAGCCTGAGGGGCCGAGACAGTCTTCTCTGATCTCACAAAGAGACCAACAGTCCTGCAGAGCAAGGATTTAGTCATGAAAAGAGGTAAGTTACAGAGAGGCATCTGTGCGGTTCTTCAAAAATACTCTGCATGAGGCTCTTAGTCATATGATTTAGTTTTCGGTAGCCCTGCAAGGAGCAGGGAGTTGGACTTGGTGTTCCTCATGGGTCCCTTCCAACTTGAGATACTCTGTGATTCTGTAACTCGATTCTCTTCCTTGCCCAAGACCCCTGGTCTGGTTATGTGTTGGACATCCACTGGCTTCCCCCGTGTCCCCAGTCTAAGCTCCTGTGCATGGGACCTCAAGCACGTGGGCACCACAGGAAGGAGGGATGGTACGTGCCCTGGGCCTCTACCTTTACAAAAACAGTGTGTGCTGGGCAGGCACCTGGTCCTAAGAGCTGGAGAGGGCTATAGCTGCACCTACTCTCCAGTATGAGTTTTGACAATTTGTGTAATATACTGACTCAGGATTAAAGCAAAATACTCTTATGATGTGCCTTGATATAGCAACATAGACACATATTGTAGCTGAGTGTCTGCAATTACATGTACAGCTTACCTTTTGCACATGAAACTCAGAATATAACATGTTTTATGATATACTAGAGACATAAATTTCCTACCTTGACATAATTCCTGAATGTGTGACAGAAATGAAGGCACAGATCCAAGCAAAGGTTCTTTATAAACCAAATTCCAACCCAATGATAAGCACTCCATATTTCCTTGTGGTATATATATTAAGCTTTCTGGGAAAGAGAAGCTTTTAAAAAAATCATATAACATCCCAAGAAGCAGCATTTATTGTCTCACAGGCATGGAAAAGTCCCAATTCACAGCAAATTTCATACCATTTGAAAACTAACCGTAGTTTCAAGCCAGACTGTTCCATCTGAATATCCTCCAAGGTTGTTATAATTCTGATATGAATTTGGATTCAAATGTTGTGGCTGGCTCGTATGAAATTAAATACAAACAGGGATCCAAGCACTTGCAGCTTTGCCAAAGTATCAAGATTTGGTTTGAATTGACTAGTTCGATCTTTATTCTTAAGTTGACCTTTTTGCTTAACCAAAAGTGTCTTTGTCACTTATGATAATAACATTAAAAGAGTGTGCTAGAAAAGAAGAATTTTTCCCCTACACTCCATAAAATGTACTATGAGCATGTGTTTGCCACTTTTAGATTACATGAACAATTTCTTGCAATTTCATGCAATTAGAGCCATGCTTTTATCAATCAGCTTGCAGAAGAACCATTTTTATGTCACTGTGTGCTCACTTGAGTATTTAGTTTAGTTACTGAAGGTGGTTCTTTAGTAACTTAAGACTGTATATAAATTACAATTAATATTCACAAAGTAATATATATAGGGTTTCTCCTCCTCAGCCTTTACAGGAGGAACATCCAAAAGAGCATACTGGTGTGTGTGTGTAGGAAAAAGCTTGAACGACTTCAAAAATTGTTCCTTCAGAGGAGTTCATGTGTATGTGTGTGTGGAGGGTGAAAACTAGCTTCCTCCTTGTTCCCTAGTGATTGCAGAGGATTTGCTGTCTCCGCAGATCACATACTCAGGTTCAGATGAAATATCAAGTCACAGTAAATCTTCACCAGATTCCTCTGATGTTTATGGAGATTTTTCTATATTTCTTTTCCTATTACTTCCCAAGCTTGTTCCACCTTTTCCACAGTGAGAAATAGTTACTGTCCACGTTAAATAAGTTGACTAGCTGTGGAGGAAGCCTCAAGCTGGCTCATGGCTGAACATCCTTATGCTGAAGGTTTATAAATAATTTTCATCCTATCTAGTGTCTCCTCCAATATTTTTTTTTTACTTTTGATGAACCAAGGTATAGATATTGTGCTGATTACAAGGTAGGAAATAAAGAACATAGTTACAGTGGATATTACTGTCACAGGATATGGTACAGGTATTGATGGCAGAAGAAGAGCAGAAAAATTCACAGTTTTAATTCTGTCATAGGTTGTACAATATAACTTTGAATGCAGCGTCTGGCTCTGGAAATCATTAGTGTCTTTGCAGTCATGGAGTTTTATGGTACTGCTATATACGTGCTACTTGCCTATATCTTACAAGCAGGGGCAAGATAGTATGCTAGTCTGACTTTTGGTCTGATGTGCAGAAGTTTTGTCCATCCCTGCTGGACTCCTGGTTTATTCCCCTGTGCTCCTGGGAAACTTCTGTTCTTAGCAAAAGTTCTGAACCTGACTCTGTAGTGCCAGCCCTGACTGGCCAGCTTACTTCAACATAGTCAGCAGTATTTTTCTTTGAGTATGAATCCATCTTTTTCTGTTTTCCACACCCCCTGGTTTCTTTTAAGTGTTCCTTCAGCATGTACTTTAAAAGATTCTCCTGATTCCTAATTAGATTTTCTAAGGATAGTTCACAACAGATCACGTCTCGCATGCTTTTCTTTGCTCCTTCAACACCTTGTGAATCTACAAGCACAACTGTGGCTTTTAAGTGATATGCCTTCTAACTTTTACCATAAAGGAGCTCCTTGAAAACATCTACAAAGCCTCTCCATTATCTTCCTGCACATCCTTCTTACAACAGTAGGTAGGAGCTGAAGTCTTGTGTTTGCAGCCTCTTGTCCTAATAGTGTTTCGGTAATTCCTTGCACTTCATCCGCATCCACCTGTTGTCTTTTATGTTGCTTAAATTGCAAAACGTTTACGGTTCAAGTCACTTTCATATTTTCTGCTTTTTGCAGAGCATGAATATAAGTGATGTCTAAGGCCTCCAATACATTGTCATGGTAACAGTAATTAAACAGCAGCAGCACCAAAATGCCTAATGTAGAAAAAGTTTTGTATGTCAAGTATAGAACGGGAAGGTCAGAACTTAGTGTTTCAGTTTTATAATGCTCCAGACAGAGAAACTCAACATCCAGTGTGATTTTTGTTTTGGTTTTACAAGATGTAAGGGATGCAACTTTTTATTTGTTTATTTATATGTTGCTTTAGAGCCTCTGTCTGGAATGAAGATGAAGGAGGTTGTAGGAGGAGTGAAGACAGCTGTGCCCACACGGGTAGACTTCAGAAGTAGCACAGGGACATTTTTCCTAGGGATCTAGGGGCTGTTGTGTGGACACTGTTGCAATCCATAAAGTTAAAGCTGCAACCTATTAAAAGTTGCTTCGGTAAGAAAAATTATAAGGAAAGAATCAGCAGGGATTTTTTTTTAAACCCTCTAATTTCTTATTCAGGAGATCTGAATTTCTCCATTTAAAAAGCTTCTTGTTCTAATATATTAATTTGTAATTTAAACTATCAGCAAAAATGTAACAGAAGTTACTTTTCTCATATACACATACTGCATACACAGCCTTCTCTAAGAAATAAGGACTGCAGGGGTTGTGTACAATTTCTTCTCTATTTGTTGCATAATTTAGAAAATCCTAGTAATCTAAAACCTAAGCACTTTTATGAACTACCCTTCCTGGAGAGAAACACTTTCTGTGTTTCAGTAATAGGCAGAAAATAAGTTTATAAAGTAACTGAAGATACAATCATAATTCAAGAGCAAATCCCAGCAAAGGTCCTGAATAAAGCATTCCATGTTCTCCATTGAGTGCCATTTTCTGTACTACCTTGTTTGCACTTACAGTTGCTTTATGTGTACATGATAATAGGACCAGCAATTGAAAGCAGACAGCAAGACAAGCATGACCAATAACACTTCACCACTTTACCAATACTTTAATAAAGTTGGAAGATCAATTCAATTGCTAGCTTTTCTCGGAGAAGTGTTGCCCAACAAGATACAGAATGATGAATGCTGATCTCTTAAAACCACTAAAGTGTAAAGCGTTACAAAAGGTTTTTTTAATACAACTGTGTGATAAAGGAGGCTTCTGTTGATGAATCACAGTGATGTGGCTGTCCTAATGCTTATCTAAAACAGTGAAAAATGAAGTCATTAGTAAAAATAAAATGCAAATATTACTAAATGCTGGAACATTTTTCTTCCCATATTTCAGGTCGGATTTTCAGCTCCCTGTGTGACATTTACATGCACCAAGATGAAAATAAGATGCATAAACTTAGTTTCTCCCCATACCCCAGTAAAAATGAATTAGTGAACCAAGAGAGCTGAAATGTCACCTGCTTTTAAACTAAGGCTCCCTTACAGTATAAGAGAGTAGGATGAGTATTGCATATGCAGCACAAAAAGAACATTGTGTTTACAATCTATAGGCCACTCGCTGTCTTTGAACATGTAAGGATGGAGCAAGGAAACAAAAAGAGAAATCTTGCTGCCCCATTGCCAGCCGAAGACTAATATGTTAATATTTCACAAATGTTGAAGTCAGGCTGCTAAGATGCAGCACACTAATGCTACATGTTATGCCCAGATCACAAGCCTGTATTCAGATCCTACTTACGCCCTTAATTTGTCCCTGATACTGTCTGGTTATTTCAGGATTACTCCAGGGCTACAAGTTTGGTTCTGGATTTACAGGCAGTAAACTTTTTCTCTCTCCTAGTAGAAGAAGATGGGGAAAGAGGTTTGGACTCTTTCCATGGAGTTTTCCTCCTCTTCACTCCTCTGAAGTAGGTTTACCCCTCGAATAAGTGATGTTGCTGTTAACTGTCATCTCTGAGCTGGTGCTACAGACAGGACAGAAAGAGAACTCTGTTCAGCTGCAGTTTGTCATTGGCTGAAGATACACATACCTACAATTTATCAATACAGTCAGTTATTAAGACTATTCTGTTGGGGTTTTCTTTTTTCTAGTATTAGTCTGGTAAGAGATTAACGTAGTCTGATCTCATCTCAGACTATAGAAATGCCTTTATGCTTCTAGCTTGCATGAAGCCTTCAGGTGTTAGGAGCTTCCAGCCAGAGCAAAACTCTGACGGGTAGTTATCATCAATGGAGATATTATGGAAGTAGCTCATTTGTATTTTGCTTTCCATTCTACCTTCTCACAAGATACTAAATGTTAGGATGAGGTTTTGATCTTTATCCACAAGTTATCTTTAGTAATCTGGGTTATCAAAAAGTGGTTTATCAAAAGCTTAAAGAGAATGGTCCCTAACTTCATTGCCAAACTACCACTTTCCTTTAAGGGTGTATTTCATCTCTGTAAATCTTGATAATGGTCTGAGTACATACTACATACAATGAATTTTTCTCAGGATCTTGCGTCCATTCAGCTTTTTTATCTGCTGTTTCTTTGATGTGACGTAACTAAGTAGTAAGTAGTAGTGTGTGTATTAAAAATTGCAAAGAAATAAGCCGAAAGCAGACTACTAAAAGAACACACTTCACTGTGCATGTTTCTTTGTTCAGAAACAGGAGAAAAGAAAAAATATGATAGATGAAAAATCCCATTGTTATATGTTGCAGGGGGAGATGCTCAGGTAACAATGTCCATAAACACAATATTCATAAACACAAATCTGTACATTTAAAAAAATAGAAAGTAATGCATAAGATTGTCTTCTGCTGTGAGATTTTGTCTTATGGAGGGAAAAATATCTATTAGTCATTCAGAGACAACAGAATTTTATTTTTCTTCATTGCAAGTTAAGTTAATTGAGATTTGATTTTTAGTTGTACCATTCATACAGTTCTTATCAGAGTGTACTGGTTCTGAATAAAGACCTTGTTAGAGAGGCGGAAGGCATTGTTTCCCATTATAGCAAGTCAATGCAGCATGAATGTGGCTAGCTATATCACACAGAGTCAAACACATCCGAGAGCTCCAGGTATATTTGTGTTGTGTAATGGGATAGGTTTAGCCTTGCCAGCTTTGCAGGCACAAAATCAGAAGTCTGAGCTGGTGGTTTTGTTCATGAATACTCCTAATTATGTTGAAGATTAGGGTGGGAGTCTTAGATGGGTTCGTAAGATCGTGGGATAGATCGTTCAGGTTGGAAGGGACCTCAGGAGGTCTCTAGTCCTTCCTCAGAGCAGAATCAACGGTGAAGTCAGACCAGGTTGCTCAGGGGTTTAACCAGTGAGGTCTTCAAAGCTCTGAGGATGGAGACAACCTCTCTGGGCAACCAGTTAAGATTATCCTGGAAGGAACGTTTGATTTCCAAATTTGATCCACCAGTGCAGTCTTAAATTAAACATTTATTTTGTTTTATTTATTTTACAGAATTTCTGTTTCTGAAAAGTGGCAATTATTCCCCTACTTATAAGCAACCAGATGATGTAAGTCTTCCTCAGCACTTTCTAGCTAAAACAGGTTGATGAGGAAAAAATGCTGAGGACAAGAAATTGGAAAGGGTGTATATTAGAAATGGATGTAGTGGCCTCCCCCCACAGTGGACTGGAACATCGTCTTTCTGTCCTTGGATGATACTATGAGACCCGTCTGGACTCTGCTGAAATTCAGAGGGCTTTGTCCTGAATGAAGGTATTCCAAAGAGATCATTTAATTTGGTTTGCTAGTCTAGCCTTCACACTAATGTGGGTGAACGGAAGAATAAGAATTTTTTTTTTTTTAAGAGACACTGCATTTGACATCAAATACTATTTGACTACAGGGAGATACGAAGCCTCTTCACCACTCATAATGTATATCTGAAATATCATCAAAACAATATTATTTATCCTGTTAATAATAATTATTATCTTAGTCCAGGATTAAATATCAATGTAATCCTACTTTGTCAAACATTCAGAGTAAGCAGTTTTCTTGTCCAAAATGTAAAAATAAAGAAAATAGCTAAATATAGGGAAAAATTGAAAAAGGAACTAGACTTCCTTTGTAAAATCTTTGTTAGTGAAGTCTCTCAAACATAAATGGCTGTAAGACCAAAGTCTTGCAGTACCTGATAATTAGATAGTATTAGTTGAAAAGTTACTTGTATTACAACATTTAAAAGCCACTTCAGTATAAATGTAATTTAATGTAAGTAGAAGGATTTTACCAGCTAAAAATGCTGCATGTAATTACTTTATTTTCTTCGGAGAAAAAAAAAAAAGTAGTATTCTCATTTCTTTGGTTAATTAATTATTCTTGGATTTCTGTGAGATCTGGGGCCTTGTTCCCTCAACCACCCTTGTCTAAAATATGCATACACTTTATCAGAGTAAGGAAGTATTTTGCAGCTTAGATAATCCATCAAACGGATTATGCAGAGCTGGAATGGTACAAGTTTGTCATTGAAAAGTTAAATTTGTGATAGAAGGCTTCACACCCACATCATTTCCTTCACTGCACCCAAACTCCATTTGATGAGACTGACTTACAGTCCACATCGCTACCTTTTCCTGAATTGCATTGTCTTTCCAAAGGCGTGAGATTGATTAATAATGCACATGCAGTACTCTGGTCATCAGAGCAGCAATGAGGTAACTGAAAAATGTTATCAGGTGTGGTGCAATCTGTAAAGGGACTGGGAGAATGAAGAACTGCCCGCTGTAGGAAAAGATCAGGTTTGAGACCATCTGAGGAACCTGAAGGTGCACAAGTCCGTGGGACCTGATGAGATGCATCTGTGGGTCCTGAGGGAACTGACAGATGAAGTGGCTAAGCCACTATCCATCATATTTGAGAAGTTGTGGCAGTCTGGGGAAGTTCCCACTGACTGGAAAAGGGGAAACATAACCCCCATTTTTAAAAAGGGAAAAAAGGAAGACCAGAGGAACTACAGGCCAGTCAGTCTCACCTCTGTGCCTGGCAAGATCATGGAGTGGATCATCCTGGAAACTATGCTAGGGCACATGGAAAATAAGGAGGTGATTGGTGACAGCCAGCACTGCTTCACTAAGGGCAAGTCGTGCCTGACAAATTTGGTGGCCTTCTACGATGGGATTACAGCATTGGTGGATAAGGGAAGAGCAACGGACGTCATCTACCTGGACTTGTGCAAAGCATTTGACACTGTCCCACATGACATCCTTGTATCTGGATTGGAGAGGCATGGATTTAATGGATCGACCACTCTGTGGATAAGGAATTGGCTGGATGGTCACACTCAAAGAGTTGCGGTCAACGGCTCAATGTCCCAGTGGAGAACAGTGATGAGTGGTGTTCCTCAGGGGTCGGTATTGGGACTGGCACTGTTTAACATCTTTGTCGGTGATGTGGACAGTGGGATTGAGTGCACCCTCAGCAAGTTTGCTGACAGCACCAAGCTGTGCAGTGTGGTCAACATGCTGGAGGCAAGGGATGCCATCCAGAGGGATTTTGACAGGCTTAAGAGGTGGGCCCATGTAAACCTCATGAAGTTCAGCAAGGCCAAGTGCAAGGTCCTGCACATGGGTCAGGGCAATCCCAAGCACAAATACAGGCTGGGTGATGAGTGGATTGAGAGCAGCCCTGCAGAGAAGGACTTGGGGGTGATGGTTGATGAAAAGCTGGACATGACCTGGCTGGTGATGTGCTCTCACAGCCTAGAAAGCCAACCATATCCTGGGCTGCATCAAAAGAAGTGTGGCCAGCAGGTTGAGGGAGGTGATTCTGCCCCTCTACTCCACTCTGGTGAAACCCCACCTGGAGTACTGTGTTCAGGTCTGGGGCCCCCAACATAAGAAGGACATGGACCTGTTGGAGCAAGACCAGAGGAGGGCCACAAAGATGATCAGGGGGCTGGAGCACCTCTCCTGTGAAGACAGGCTGAGAGAGTTGGGGTTGTTCAGCCTGGAGAAGAGAAGGCTCCAGGGAGACCTTAGAGCAGCCTTCCAGTACCTAAAGGGGGCCTACAAGAAAGATGGGGAGGGACTCTTTAACAAAGAGTGAAGTGATAGGACCAAGGGATAATGGTTTTATTCTGAGAGAGGGTAGATTTAGATTAGATGTAAGCAAGAAGTTCTTCACTGTGAGGGTGGTGAGGCCCTGAACAGGTTGCCCAGAGAAGTTGTGGATGCCCCATCCCTGCAAACATTCAAGGTCAGGTTGGATGGGGCTTTGAGCAACCTGGTCTAGTGGAAGGTATTCATGCCCATGGCAGGGGCATTGGAACTAGATGTTCTTAAGGTCCCTTCCAGCCCAAACCCATTCTATGATATAAGCACAGACAAGCTATAGTAAAAAAAAGTGAATGTGGTTCTGGAGTTGCAAATATTGGCTTTTGACTTCTGGCAGCAAATGAGAAATCCTCAACTTTAACTGTTAATACAAAGTATTTGTGTGCTGGCTGAATACATTAAGTGAATTGGAACAAAATTGTTTGCTTTTCCTTATACCCTTTGTTCAGCTGAACATTTTTGTATGCATAGAGGGGAGGTGATTTTAATATAGGGATAGTGCCAATTATAAGCCTTTTCGGTGGACAATTTTTTCTGTGCTTAGTATGCATTGTTTTTACAATATTGAACTTATTTGGGACACAGAGCACAGTTTGCTTAGCACAAAGGTCTTGTTTCTACTAGCATGCAGAGGAGATTTGGGCAGAGATAAAATGCAATCACTGTGAAATGTCCCATCTCTATATAATACATCTCCGTTAACAGCAGGGAGTCACAGTAGTTGAAGTAATTAGATAAGGCTTTGTTCCTTTCACCTAAAGGAGAAGCCATGTGGTGGCGAAATATAAAAGAAAATTGCTAGACCATATGTATTGCAGTTCTCTATTTCCACTGGGTTATTGTCTTCTGTAAAATGCTTACCGCAGAATATTGACATCTGTAACAAGGAACATTTACACTTTGTTAGGTCAAAACTATGGGTATGCATTTGAGCTTAAGCCTACATCGTCATTGGCAAGTATGTAAACTGCTTTAAAATGGACTTACAGTAAGATAATACGCAGAAGTATGCCACTTCCCATAGGCAGATTTTGCCAGTTTTCAAAGCAAAAGTCAAAATTCATCATTTCCCAGTAGATTGAGGATTGATTTGTACTAAGCTATTTTTGCAGAAAATCTGTGTTTATGAGTTCGTGAACAGTCCATGTAAATCAAAGCAAACATTTAAAAAATAAGCCAATTATAAATCAAATGGAATTTCTCACAACTTAAATTGTTATACTGAAAAGGAATAGAAACAGAAAAAAAAATCAAGGGAATCAGGTGATGTTATCTTGTGTTGTAGCTTCATCAGTGAAAGAGGATTCTGTCTCCCAAGCTATCTGATTTAAGTGGAGCTTCACTCACAGATATCCTGTATGTTCTGACCCAGAGGAGACAAAGTCTCTAAGTCAAGGAATTATAAAGAAACTTAACAAGGTCTAAAGAGAATACAGTAATCAATACTTGAGGTGAGGAAGAAAGGCAAGAAATTATTATGTGCCCCTCTGTCAAGCAGATAAATTGAAATAACAACAGCAGCAACAACAATAAAAATAAAAACTATTATTATAATATACATAGTTGTAAATTCTTAGGCTCCAAAGAAAAGCAGGAAAGCAAATTAGTGACAGCAAGGAAAGTCAAAGTCATGACGTTTCTCATATGATAATATCAGCTCTGTGCAGCTGCTTGAAAAATTTGCATGTAATATCAAGAAAAGAACATCTGCTGCTCAGTATGCAGCAGACCACCAAAGCTGCTGTAGAGAAGAGGTGGGAGGAATGGACGGATAGGAACTAGATCATGATAAGCAGAACAAGAAGTGGCATCCCACTGAATGGCACGACCTCTATTATCACTTTCTAAGTCATTTACTCCCACTTCTCAACTGGCGGCTAGCATTTGTGATGATGGGGGTAGCTGCCATAGGCAAGTTAACCTGCTAGTAAATTTGCTAACATGGGATAATTTTCATTGAACGAGTGCTTTCTGGAACATATGAAATACATAATTTCAAAGCGACAAAATCCCTCATAGGAACTTGTGAACACATTGCCTAACACCAACTTTCAACAGGTACACAACTTATGTGGAGAAGCAAGAAAGTAAAAGACTCTGTGAGATACAAGTGTGGAGAAGAATGATGATACCAGAGCAAATGTATAAGGATCCATTTGTGACTAATCACATGTAATGGGAGAGGTGGGAGTTAGATGCATAAAAAGCTATTGCTTCAGGCACTTTTTTTTGCTATCTTAAGGGGCTTTTTATTTTGGGGTTTTTTTTTGTGTTTTTTTGTTTTTATTTCTCTTCGGCTCAGTAAATTCTTTCACTTTTAATGTTCACTACACTGAACAGCAAGAGTTTTCAAATGAAATTACTACCTGTACAATGCAAAGAAAAACATGTGGGTTTTCCTTTCTGAGTATCTTGGTAATTCAGAAATTGGGTATTAAGACTATGGAAATTATTATTTACAATTTGTGTGGTTTATTTCGTATAGGTGTAAAGGCATACACTATTAGAAAACCTTTCTTTTTAAGAGTAATATGCTATGCTTGTTTTTATTACCATTATTTTCACACGCAGTACTACTTGACTTTCTATACTGCCCATATTAAAGGCAAACTAGTATTTCTGATAATTTCAGGAACCCATTTATAATGCAGCAGCACTCAAAAGATATTTTAAGATGGGCTATATTTGGTTTGAGGGGAGCACAATTATCTAATAATCTAATAATAATTTAAAAATCTGTGATACCATCTGTGCAAAAGCCCTGATAGAAGCTCTGCTTTAGCACAGTATGGCTTGCCTATAACATGATTTGGTATCTTTAGTGGGCAGATGTTTTTGCTAGTTTTGCTAGCAGAATAATCTTTCTCCTCCATATTATGCACAGAGGTCCATTGCTGGGAAAAAAAGTAATGAAGACAGTATTGCTGTTATAAAAAGGCTTTATACTTGCAGTGTGTAACAATTCTAATTAATATACTTTGTAGAAATGGAATGAACCAAAGTTACAGTATAATTTGGAGAGTTTTGTCAGGTACAACATTATGAAATGCCAAACATGGTTATGAGGAATAGAGGGATCTAAGACTTCTGCTTATTTAATCAGTAAACAGAAATATTTAGAAAAAGATTGTTGCAGTTTTGTGTCAGTCACTTGCACTGAGCCCTTTTTTTCAAAAATTATTTTCTAATTTTGTACAATGAAAAAAATTGTTCAAAACCTATTCTCTCTCCTTCCACATACCTATGAGCTTGTGAGTGCAGGTTTGTGTGAAGTTAGGGTGCTAGCCACCATGTAAACATAGATGTAGATAGCATTTCATCTTATTCTAGAAATAACAGCTACTTAATACCATGGATTTATACAAATACATTCACCATTCTAGTTAAACCTAAATAAAATCTCCGATCTGAAAACTGTAATTCACTTTGCCTCCAGGGCTTGAGGAATAAACGGTAACATGAACAGAAAGGGGGGAATGAGATCCTGAGGACGCTGCCTTGTGCAGCTCTACCACCTGCACGTTTACAATTTTTGCTTGGCCAGCTGGGGAACTTTTGTTCAGAAAACTCCTGTCAAATACTTTTCATCTTTTCTTCATATTCTCTTAGTCTGTCAGCACACCGCAGGAGAACCTGAAAGATGGGTGATTTTCTGAGTCTGCGTGGCCTGATGAGTGGGTTGGGGGGAAGGTAAGCAGAGAGGGAAAAGAAGGGAAAAAAATAACTGTGTTAAGGCAGACGTTTTCATCTTCCTTTACGCATTGTACATAGAATTAAGAGGTTAGTGGTGTTTTCTCCCCCTTCTGACCTCCTTTCTGTGGAAAAAAGACAGGAGATGATTCTTAGTTCTCTCTCTGTCCCAGTCAGCAAGGAAGACTCAGCAGAGTTGTGAACCATAGAAATAGAATGGTATCAAAACATTCACAAACACGATCTGCTGGTAATGACCCTTCAATGTCATGGGCTTTATTTAATCCTTAACCTGAAATCTAAAATGCTCTCCATTACTGCACCAAATACCTATAACATGTAAAAGGAAGACTTTCCAGAAATTAATACTTCTGGAGCATCCTGTTGTTTACATAAGCATGTTTATATAACAACTTTGAAAAGGGTTTTATATATAAAACACTTTCCAAAGGTGTGTCACGTAAGAGACTTTGTGATAGTCAACTTTTCATTAATATTTGCCTCTTGTCAGTCATAATTCATTTTGTCACAGACTGTAGCGGCAGTTCTTTGCTATTATTAAAATGGCAGCTTTGTTGACTGTTCAGTGTTTGGAGTTATTTCATAGCAAGGGTCACTTTGTGTCTCCTTTGTCACCATGACCTTCAGATTATGTCTTTACTTTCCACTTCAGTCTAACATCCGGCTTTTATTTACTTGATGACTCCATGGTTCAATAGCACTTAGAGAGTTGTTGACAGCAAATGGAAAAGTTTGAAAATACTCTTGTTTAGAATGAGACCATCTAGTGCATACTATATACCAAATTTGTTTTCTTTTTCTTTTCTCTTCAAAATAAAGACAGTTACTTTAAATGGTAGCTTTTGTTTTGGTTCTTCAACAATTATAATTTTTTGCTTTTTCCTTTATTTTTTCCCCCTCACTTCTGTGCAAGGCGTTCATCTCTTAAGCTATACTGAGGTCAGTCAGTCTTCTTCCTACTAGAATTTAGTATATCCAGCTTTTGGAAGGAAACTGTAATATCTTCCAGAGACATTGTAAATCTTATGTACTCTGCTCACTGCCACTGACATGAGAGCACAGCCCGGGGAAGTGACCGCTGTGAGGTTATCTCTGTCTCTTGATAGTCCCTAGCTGCTGTTTTGTCCTGTAGGAGCTATTTCTTCTCATCTGTGCTGAGGCAGCCTCTGCTGTAGGATTGACAAATACATACTCCAGGACTCAGGGAAGCAAATTTAGCTTGCAGATGGGATGTTGACTCATGAAAATGTTCTCACATACAGATTCACAGGATAATGTGGGCACGGAAATACACCTACATGGACTGTGCAGTTTAACAGAAATGTAGAAACTTCCTTGAACTGAATGCAGTGCTATACGTTTACTTGAATGAAGTAATTGTAATACATGATTAGCTCTTCAGTATTTGTTACTTAAGACATACATTTCACTATTATTCATTCTGAAATATATGCATGCATCCCAGAATATCTTCTTTTCTTTTTTTTTAATTAAAAGTATTTGTGATGTGATGTCCCTGAGAGATTAACACAACATGTAATGTCTTTTACACCTTTGGGAATATTTGATTACTTTCCCTCAGTTTCATTTGATGACAGTCTGGGCTGTTTTGGTCAGAATAACTATGTGTTTAACACGTGCGCTACCCACAGTAAAGCACTCTACTATTAAAGAAATCTAATTCTGGTACTCCTTGCTGTCCTGTTTGATTGTGACTCTTGTTTTCTTGACAGCCTTGAAACACACTGCCTGAGCCATCTCTCGTTGCATTTCTTAGCTGTGTTTCAACCCATTTCAGACAAGGATCAAAGCGCGGCACTCAAGTGAATTTACTTTATTAAAAGTTTATAATGACTTTCACGTAGCCAATGCAAGCGAGTTTCATGTGATCTGGCTTTATTCAGTCTGTCACTAGCATTCAACATATTGAATCAGGCACAGAAAACGCTCTTGCAGTACCTAGTACCTTGGCTGTCATCAGTATTTGATGTCCAGGGCAGTGCACTCCCTTCCGTTGCATCATGTCTTTCTGAACATGCATTGCAGGTGATTGACTCAGGTAGGAGGGGACAGTTGGATGTTACATTTGTTGTTTCAGTGCTTGTTGTTGTCGTTTTAGGATGGCTTCTTTTTACCAGCCTGTTCGTGCATTGCTTCATTCCTATGGCTTATGTTATCGCTTATACACAGATGACATACAGATCCATAATTCCTTTTGGTGTTCTCAGATTTTGCCTTTGTATTTCTCTGCCTGCATCATCTCCGTAACTGGATGCATACTAATCTTTTATTACAAACAAAGAAGTCAAAAAGGATTCTTTCTAATCCTATTGTTAAGGTTTTTTTCCTCCTAAGTACTTCGTGTCTCAAATATTGCTTCTCTGTCCCTACTTCTACAGTACTGTATTAGAGTTTTAAAATGTTCATTATAATTTATTGTATAATGAACACTTTGCAGATCGAAACTAGATTCCCCCCCCCCCCCAAGGTTGTATACTTTTTCTGTATGCAGAACTTCAAGTCTTTTTGGTTTTTTACTGCTTATATTACAAATAAAAAAATCCCTGAAACAACTGGTCCTTCCTCTCTGCAAGTCAGGCAAAGCACGAGTTTTATTATAAGACTACCACTTCTCAGTCCAGTGACCTAAATTTTAGATTACAGCAAATACGAAAGCCACTGCCTGCTTTTTACCATGTGCAATCACATTTATATGATTTGACTTCTTTTTGTAGACTTGCCCAGAATATCAATTCTGTTTATAAATTGTGTCTACTCTTTTTCTTTTCTGAACTGTGGGAGCTATAAATACAGTAAAAAGTGTTTTTGAACAGATTTTTCCTCTCTGGTATCTTCTATATTAGATTTTGCTGACTTTTAGTAGCATCATTTGTCAACTTTTAATGTACTTTTAGTTTTGATTTAAACTTGATCTTCAGTTAATTTTTGCAGAATATCTACCCTTTTGTTCCACACTATTTATCATTTAATTTTTGGCTTGGTACATGTTCTTTTTTATGTTAAAAATGTTTAAATTACTTAATAAGACATAGTCACAGATTGATAACACTGCTGTCATTGCTTTACCCTGTTGGTAGTAATGTGAATAGGTATTTTAATTTTCTATTGATGCCATTCTTGTGCCCTTATAAAATACCACTTTTAATTTATTGGTAGAATGTTCTCACCATGATAGCCATAAATACACACAATTACTACAACAGCATTAATAGTTTCCTATCTACAAGGAATTATCCCCTCTGATGTTTTTATAACTGGTATGTAGACATGCAATAATAGTAGCTAATCTTGTGCTAGAATTATGGTGAAGGCAGCATCAGTGTGATGCTTGTGTTGAGCTGAAGAGGCAGCTTCAGGGGCAGAGATGTAAATCCAGCAGAGAAAGCAAGGAAACGGTTAAAAATTGGGCATAGGCTTGGGGAATTTCTCTGCACTCACAAGTCAGATGTACAATTCCAGTTCAGGCTAAAAATCAGAAAGTCTGTGGAACAGATAGCATCCAATGTGGGGAGCAAGCAAGATAAGGAGCTACCAGAAGGAAGAGGTTTATTGCTACGTGGGGTAAGCAGCAATATAATTCACTCCACCGTTGCCAACAATTCATGAGGGACTGGACTTCTGCAGACTGACAGTTGCAGCATGTATGCCACAAAGTTAATTTGTACCTAAGCTTTTGTCACAGCTTGAAAAGCAGGTAGTTCAGCTGATGAGTAAATGGACTGAAGGTATGTAAGGGTAACCTTGTTTGCACACTGTCAGCAAAATAATAATAGATTTCTAACGGTGAAGATCTGTGAACTTGTTAGAACTCATTGCCTTGATCCATGTTCTTCTCTATGACTAACTGGGTGCGGTAGAGCTGTGCTGCTGTGGGGTGGGATGTGCCGTCGGGAAGCTTCGGTAGAAGCAATGTGGAAGCACCAGCTGGCAAAGGAGGTGTTTGTCAGATAAAGATACGTTTAGTTTTGTTGTATACAAGCTGCATAAGATAATAGACCAAACCACTCCTGTAGAGGCTGAGAAGCTGTGGAGATGTTGTTCCGATTCCTTACGTACCTGTTGTGTGTGGCTACCCCTCTCACTCTCCTCTCCTCCAGGCAAGACAGCTGGTTTTTGCACAGGAACCATTTCATTCTTTTGAATTAAGCACTTGGCTTCTTGACGTTGTCTGTAATCACACATACCCGGTGGCAGGAAATGTATTGATTAATGCAAGGTTTGAGCAGTCGCCAGAAGTTTCAGGGAGAGGCATATTGTTCTTAAGTGACTGAAGCAACAAACTAGGGAGTTGTGGCACAGTGCCCTATGGTTATTTTGGCAGACGTGCTTGCAGATATAAAGAACATGCAATTGCTTTCTTCTTGGGCTTCTGAAAGCATAATAATGCCACTGTATGTTAATTACTAACACATCACTACAAATACTGCTAGTAAATTGATGTAAAGTCATTGAAACATTAGATGCTAACAGCATGACAAGTGCTTTTAACTGTCCTCGGGGATTGTAAAGGATGAGATTCCCTCATCACTGTGGCTGGTGGCCAAGGAACCCTACGCGGGAAGGTCTGGAGTGATGAACAGGCAAAACTGGAACAGGGTTTGGTGGGTCTGTTAAGAGCAGGAGACTGAAAAAAAGTAGCAGGAGACAGAAGGAGGAAACTTGGGCTCAAGGAACATGGTTCTGAGTGTTCTGTAACCACCCGGAGTTTTCTAGAGACACTGGTAGGTTTCATTCAGCTCGTGATTTAGGAGGCGTGTGCTGGAGGCTGGCTTGTGTGATACCTGTGCCTAATGCAACCCTCAAGTGGTTGCATGCAGAACAACCAACTGGCCTTTTTTCCACAGCTGTAGCTCACAGGCAGCTGTTTTATCAGCCAGTGCACCACAAATTCATTTTTTTGGTCATGTAATGTGTACCTACTCTTTAGCAGAAAATCCTGGTAGTAGCCACAGGTGAATCTTTTATAAATTAAGTTTCATTTTATATTGATTGCCTAGCAATGTTGTGGATTGCTTTCTGTGTCATATTTGTGTCCTTTTCTCTTTTGCTAATATTTTTTAAGCTTTTGTGTCCTTAACAAAAACTTATCAACATTAACATGCAAAAATATTAGCAAGAGGAAAACAGACATTCAAAACAGATATTCAGAGAACTTCACTAATGACATCTTTCCCACGCAGTAGATTTTTTTCTGTCCAAATGCACAGTGGTCTCAAGGCTCGTCTTTATTCTCTCATCTTGATTCTCATCCAAACAATTCTTCTTCTAAAAGTTCTTCTGAAGCTGATAATAAGACATTGGTTATTCTGTATTCATAAATACCAACTCACTGTGATAGATTCATTAAAGCCCTTTTCCCGTGTGCCATTTTTCTTTATTTCATATCTATAATGGCAATTTGAATTTCCCAACCCAAGGCCTTTAAGTGCTTGGGGTTTTTTGCTTTCCTTTAGACGCTACAATTTCCATTTACACCACGTAATATCATGGTGAATAATATTCTTATTCCTTTTTTTTTTTTTTCCTTAGTTTGCTCTGTTGTTAAGTACTAATGTCTATAATGAACACAGAAGCAGTATATTTAATTTGGGGACTATAACTAAATTGACTTTGGCCGAACGTCACTGAAAATCTGAATTCTTTCTTCATTTTCCATCTTTCCCTTTTATGGCTTAAGAAACTTTTGCTGTTTATTAAAGCTCCCTCCAGAGTTAGAGCTCTGCTTCAATTTTGATAATTCTCAGTTGATCTGTACACTTTGAGATTTCTAAAATACATGCTTGTTTTGATTCTGCTTTTGGAAATAGTTTTATATTCTTCTGCAGTTGATGCCTTTCCCTTCGTATTTTGTGCTGTTGCTCAAGCTGGAAATTCCTAGTAAGTTTTTAATCTTTGCCTTGAAAAACCTTTGCCTTCTACTGTAGTTGAGGACTTGAACTCTTTAATCTCATTATCTTTTCTAACTAGTTACCCAAATTTGTTCTTTTGAAACTTAAAAAAATCCCTTAGCCCTATGTTACTTCACCAAATCATCCTGCAGTCAACTTGCTTCATTATTAGATTTTTATTTTATCATATAACTCCATCAGATAAAATTTATTCTTGTTTTATCATATAGTACTGTAAATATGCTAAAGTCAAATTAAAGCAAAGCCTTCTCCTGCATTTGTGACTTCTTTGTCACTGTCAACTCTCCTGTTAGCGGTGTTTCCTTATTAGTAGCTGTTACAGATAGCTTTGACTCTGCAGTCTTTATTGGCAAAGGTGAGGTCACCTTTAATTGCATTTCCAGCATTTCTCTATCTCTCATCATAGAGGTATCTACTGTATTAAAATCTGAACCTTTGGATCTGAACCTTTGGATATCTAACTGTTATCCATAAGAATTTCTAGTGTTGATCTTTTAAACAAACAAAAGTAAAGAATATCTCAGAAAAAACGCCAAACAACTGGGTACAAAAAAGACTTTTGAGATGGTTTTATTAAGCTAACGTTATGGAAGTGTACTACTAATACCTCTAAAGGAGTACACAGGTAAAGTTCATGATCTTCAATGTCCTTTACAACATTTGAAACTCTAATCAAAATTTGAATTTTGTAATCAATGAAGTCTTGGAGAAATAAGCAATAAATTACATTAAAATTTGATATTGAGTATATTAGAAGGCATAAAGGGACAAGTAGTGTGACAGAGTACTCACTATTAACAAGTGCCATGAGCTGCTGCTTTCTGTCCATATTTTAAAAAGGCATTACCTGTTGTACAATTGAAAAGCATCAGTACTGTAACACCTTCTACATTAGAAATACTGGCTTTTTTCTTTTTCTTAGTATGACATTTTTAGAATATGTTACCCTTCCATACTGAAAGATTGGGAAAAAACCCCCAAAACCAAACCAGAACAGTCCTTGCATTTTATGACAAAAATATTATTAGTGGAAGAGGAGGATAATTTCTCACTCAGCAATTTTGGAAGAGTTCTGTAAAGAAAGAAATCAATTACTTTAATGATATTATTTCCCAACTGCAACACTTTTCATGAGTGTTTTGTGATTTATGTAACATGTACATCCATTACATCTTTCTCAGTCATGACATTTTGCAGAGCAATTAAAATGTCGAAGGAGCCCAGGCCATCCAAGCATTTTTCAAAATTACTAGAAACATGGAGTGCTGGCTGTGGGAAGTATGATAGCACTAGTCATTTGATCATCAGTGAATGTTTACGTTGTTACAAGGAAATCTTAGTAGCTTTGACCTACTCTTCTCTCTGGTGTGAACCACTAAAACTTAGGAAATGAGTTTCTGTTTCAGAACAGGAAATGATCTTCATATTTTAATGGTCTTCGTATTATCCACCTAGATGTGTCTACCTTGGTATAAAGCAAAAGCTGTGAATATTTGAATAAGCCACCATTTTAGACCTGTGAGCAGGTATGATGGACAAACATGGTGGGCAAAGCTCATTAAAAGAATTTGTAATAAGCTGTTGCGTGCCAGTTCAATGACAGGGAGGGTGTCCCGGGATGCTGCTGTGCTGAAACATTGTCATGCATGCAAGCTCTGCTCTTCCCTTATAATCTCAGAAATCTCAACTGCATCAACTAATGTGTACTGCCTTGTTTTGAAGCAATTTCTTTGTCACTGCATTTCATCTGCTGCTTGCTTGGTATTTTGAGAGTTAAGTGCTATTGAGGTCACCTGGCAGAGCTACAACGATTATATCCTAAACAAGGGCACCCAGGAGTCCTTCCCAACTCTTAAGTCTTGGTGCTCACGTTGGTTGTGTTCTCAGTACGTGTAAGGATGAAATCTGGGCGTACGGCATCAGTAGGCAGGAGCGTGGCCCCGTTTTCTTTGGAAGGGAAAGGAGCCCCGGTGCAATTCAGCGCCGCAGATGACTTTATGTGTGGAGGGACACTGGCTGTGGGTAATTGATGGGGACATTGCTGACTGCAGGTAGGACAGCAGATGCCCAGCCTTGGGGTTACTGATTGCAGCAAAGTGGCTGCTTATGGCAGCCAAACAGATGAGCTTTCAGGTGGGCTGTATAAAAGGCCAAATCTAAACACCACCCTGTGTTATCTCAATACCTTATTGTCAAGAAAAGTAATTAACAAAAGTGCAACCAAAAAGCTAATATGTTGCAAGAAAACTGTAACGATGACACTAGCTCTTTCTCAGGTGTCAGTATGTAATAGAAATTCATTAATAATACAAACATGCAGATAAGAGATGAAACAGAAAATGCTTTTATTAAGAAACTACAGCTCTTAAAAGCCAGCAGGTTTGTGGGGAAATTTTGGCTATTTACAAGCTGGGTAAGAAACACTCAAGTGAATGCTCCCTGTAGTCGCTACACTGCCCGTTTCTTACTGTGTTTTCTGCTTCCTTGAAGTCTCTGAGCCCTCTCACCCCATACACCCACAAAGACATTCTTCTCGCTGCTTAACGGATCTCTAGGGCATCTTTATGGAGTTACAGCTGTCTGATACGCAAACAACACATGATCAAGTCTGTTCCTAAGACATTGTGGGAGTGAGGCAGAAGTTGTAAAGCTTGTACAGTTTACCAAAAGTGCACATTTTATATCTCTCTTGGGTTTAGCTAGCTTTAGGATTTTCAACTGTATTATTTTTTACTGCTGTTTTATCTCACTCCTGAAAACCCCTTTGTCTAGCCTTGCTTCCTTCTGCAAGCACTAGATCTCATCTATTGTCATGGACTTTTCCTGTGCTACATATATTCAGAAAAGGACACATTAAAAAATAATGAGCATACTCACATGAAGGAGGGGAGAAAGAAGGGAAATGTTGCAGAGTTCCCCTCAGGAATACAGGAACAGATGAGAAAAAAAATAATTTTAACTGCAGGGGACACGTCATTGCTGGCTGGGTTGAGCAGGAATATTGAGGGATGGGAGTATGAACTTCTTACAAGGCCCCGTTAAGGCAGGACAAATGTCAAGCCCATCTGAAGGGACGAGACCAAGAATAGTGAAAAATAGCAGATAGGGGTTTGATATCCAAGCAGGGTGGCCAAAGGCAGTAGCTTTTTCAGCAATGAGTCTTTTATTCAGTGACCATATTAACCACTGCCTTCTCTCTCCCTCTCTTTTTAATAGTCGCTCAATCTATTTTGATGTGAAAAGTCCAAGTATTTTTCTTAACAATCTCAAAACAGAGTATTTTGAGTTTTCTGGAAAGAAGTTCCATTTTTACTGCTCGAGCAATTACTGAATTTGTCCAGTGTTCACAAACATTTTCACAAAATTGACTGATACTACAGATAATGGACTATTCCTGGGAAAAAAAATCTATATGTTAGTAATGATTTGAATACTTGATGCCCTATAGGCACACAGTGTGTCATGAAAGATAAATAAAATTTAAATAGATTATTTATGCAATAAAAAAATCATACCTCAGTACCATGATGTATGGCATATATTCCACTTCAGAGGAGGGTTCATATATCATACATATCGCATAGAGCTCTACTCATGAATTATTTGTTTCTTTTGTAGCACGCATGCAGTACATGATAGATTAAAGGACACAATCCAAGTTACAGTTGACATATTAAAGCATTGCTGTGCATAGAGATATTATTTATGAAAGAAATATTATACAATCATAAGTTTTCAACAGGGCCTGGCTTCTTTCTCTTTCAAGGCAGAATAATAGTAAATAAGGTAAAAATCTTGAGGAAAGCACTAAGGGTTGTATTTCCAAAGCAGTGTAGTTTTATCTAGTTAGGAGCTCACACTGGTATTAAATCTTTCTATTCAGAGCTGGTGTTCAGCTCATCTTAAAAAGGTGGTGTGAGACTTGACCTCTTTTGCAGCTCATATCCACAAGTTAGTAGGGGATCATCCTATGCTGTGGTCTAAGATTTATTTGAGAGGCTGTGTATTGCCCTGCATTTTGCTGGTGACTGCAAAGGTATTGCATGGTCATACTGTGTCAGGACGAGCACCCAAAATAAGTTACTGATACCTCACTGCACTCAAGCCTGTATTTGTCCAAAACTTCACTGTTAGCACAGTTTCATCTGTGGAGTCAAAATTATAATCTCAGTGACATTGCTGTCTGTGAATGTCAAACGAATTACGCCTTGAAAAAATTAATTAGAATATACACACTAAAATAAAGCCTTAGTCATGGAAGTACTGGCTGCTTTTCCTCTCTTCCTTTTGTAAGAGGAGATATGAATACAAAAACATATTTTAAAGCTAAAGCAGATTAGCTGGTTAAGAGGAACCCAGTAAACAGACGGTATCAGATATCTGGAAGACTCCAAACAGAACTGCTGTCCTAGGTGATATAATGTTTTGCCCAAGCTTTGGATGCTTTGGAAGCCTGAGGTGAAACACAAAGATGGGAGCTTTATTTGCATGCATGTTTCATTTAGTCACAAACTGTCAGGAAGGTATATGTACGCAAAGTGTTACGGAAGTATCTATTCAATCATTTATAGATGAAGTTTTCAAATTTACATACTTAATTGCAGAGACTACACAAGTGAATACCAATGCACAAAATCAAGATTTATTAGTGCAAAAGAAAAAGAGCATACAGAGTAACTGTGTGTATACGTCTAGAATTGATAATTCTTTTGATTTATTATGATTATTCATTTTGCCATGTCACGTGAAAAAGGAAAAAAATTCTTATTTTGCAGATTTTTGGGGACAACTGAGAAAATAGTGATTAATTAGTTAAAAGTGTTTTTTGCTACCTTCAAGTGGTGATTGAATACTTTGCACATATTTTATACATGCGAATATTATCATGTTAGCTATGCAACCTCCCCCCAGTAAATATAAACAAACCTTCTATATTGAAATCCTGACTGTGTTACAGTCACCAGGAGGATTGCCATGGCTTCAGGAGGATGAGGATTTCATCCTCAGTCATACTCCTGCAAAGAAAGAATATTGTTCGTGACACTGGAAATCACTATCCCAATATGGGATATGATGTTAAATGTAAGTATGTTTTTAACACCATCCAATTTGCTTCAAAATTTGCTATTGTTAAAGTAACCATTCTAAGATAACTCAAACCCATGATAAATTCAACCCCATGGGTTTAGTGAGTCAAAAGTTGAATCCTGACTTTGCTGCAAAATAAATCAGGGTGTTTATTTCATTGAAACTGTAGATAAATAATTTGAGAAATGTTTGCAGATATGATGAACTGAAACCCAAAGAAGTGTTGTATTTTTCCTTTTTTAATAATTTTCTTTATATTTTTATTTATTAATTTCTGGTGAAAAAGTAATCTCTATTTTTTGCCTTGGGGTAGGAGATAGAAAACTGCATCTAAAATTCCCCATTTATTTCTAAATAATACAGTACTGTATAGAAAAGTCATAAAAACAGAGACTGCAAATTGAATTCCAATAACTCTATCCTGTGAAAAACAAAACCTCCATCTAGTAAATGGGAAAGCATTATTGACAATTATATGCAAATTACCAGGCTTTTGGCAGGCTCTTCAAAACTATTATCTTATGGCAACTCTGTAAATTATATAGCTATGCCAGCAATGTAGAATTGTTCATTATACTTTATTGATACATTTACGTTGCATTATATTGGAATATTTTGCTATGGGTCTTTGGAGGCTTTCTTCTTTGCTTATTTTGTGGCTGCGTTTCTCTTGCGTTTTGTACTTACCCCCACCCTCAGAGTCGGAACTTCCTATAGAGTCACTGGGCCAGAGGGAGTCAACTTTCATCAGCAACATCACCGTCCACTCTTCTTTACATCCTGAAGGCTACCAAACATGCAGGCAAAAGTTAGGTGTTGTTTTGTTATCATAAGACTTCCCTGGAGATCTGTGCATATCCTCCCTTTTCAAAATCCTGCTCGTTCTTCATCTCAGGTCATGTATTCCTCTACATGCCCCAAATTCAGTAGCCTACGTTTCTTCTTGAGCTGAGAACACAACATTTTCCATTGCTGCTATGCTACAGAGTGTGCGCGCTCTCTCTCTCTCTATTACAGCTTATATTTAATAAACGAGGAACAGGCACCCTGTTTATGTTTATTCATAACAAGTTTAGATGTTACTTTTGAAGATAAAGAAACAAGTTTGATGATATACAATATCAGCTACACGCTCTGCACTGATAGCAAACTTTAGCAATCAAGGAAAGATAAAAAGGTTTTGGAGAATTTAATCACGTACTTCAAAGTAGGCTTAAGAACATATATTTCAGAAATTGAGATAAAAAATGAATGTTTAATTTATCTTCTTTCTTTTTTACCATGAGTGTTTCTGATTCTGTTGCTAATAACCTCATTGCTTCTGTCAGCCGACACCTCTTGTGTTTGGTTGTTTTTTTTTTTTTTTTTTTTTTGTTAGAGGGTTGTTTTTTTTTTTTCCTGAAGAAACTTTTGTTGGAGAAAGAATCTTTTAATTAGCTTTTAGTTTTCCAAAGGACGTGACTGATGCTTAATTTCACTTGGCTAGAGGACACACGTAGTTTGGGGAGACTCAATAAATTCCACACAGGTACTGGAAAGGAAGAAATTGATGCAAAAATAACCAGGTCATAAGCAATGATGTGCTGAGGTTCATCTCCAGTAGAGAACCCCATTTCTCGAGTAACCTCTGACGATATATCTGTGTGATGGTAAGAACAGTCACACTCCAGTGGGGTTTTTTTTGGCTGGTTGTGTAGTAACATGAGAAAGAGGTTTCTCTTGTGTGACCTGAGGTAATTGCAAACTTGTTTGGGCAAGGTATATAACCAAATATGAAGCACCACCTTGGCAAATATTTGCCCTTTTTTCTTCTGGACATTGTTAATTGGATTCTGGTGTTAACAATGTGTACAAATAGAACTCAAAACATGTCTCTGCCCTTTCTCATAAAATCACAGGTTAATTCTTGCCCTGAATTCACAAGCAAAATATTTAATTTTACTTAGGAGGAATGTTTTTGCCTGGAATTGATATACTTGCCCAAATTCTATCAGCTAGCCTCCATGTCTGATGTGACACATGGTGTGTTTGGAGAAGAGCAGCTCTTTGTGTCCTTCTTCAGGTCCTTTAGCTAATCTTCGAAGTGGAAGAGTCTGAATGAAAGGCAGCTGTTACAGAAGGAAATACAATTTTTGGCAAGACTTAAATTCATATTCTTTTTACAAGTCCTGCTGAAATGCAGTTCTGGTACGTGTTGATGATATTCTCAAAGGCCCCTTTCTTTTTCCATACTGTAGCTATAAAAGTGTCAAATTGAGGACAAGACATGATGTAGGTCAGCATATTTCAGAATCCCACAACTCTTTCTCCAGCGCAAGGACCAGTAGTGGGGAAAGAGAGAGCTATCTTTTACTGGGATGGGGATACAAAGAATGCAGAAGCATCCCTAAGATTGTCTGCAGGCACCCACTGAACCAAAACCTTCATTTGCACTTCGGGAGCTTCATAGAGGAGGAACTAAGCCATCACGTTTAGGGTGAAATTTCAAAGTGCTTGGTGTTGACCTAACTGTACTCCTGTTAAAATCAACAGTGGAATAAAACTCTGACTGACTGGACAGCACTCACTATAAAGCTGAGGATTTCTGAGAATTGTTTCTTGGGCTAAAAGCTACTAAAGTTAAAAAGTCTACTTAGTCTACCTAATTTTCTAGGGGACAGATCTTGGGGAAACCTGTTTGATTTCCTTTGTTTAGCTTTTCTCTCTGGTGGTTCCATAAAATGATCATGATAGAACAATGAAATCAAATCAAAGAAGCTAAGGATTAGGTGTCTCTGTGGCAAATAGTGCTGACAGCAAAGTTGCTAGTTAGTGTAGGAAGCTGTTAGCTTGAGATAAGAGGCACTAAAGGCATAAGTGATCTTCCAAACACTAGCAGTTACCAGTTTTATGGAAATGAGGGTGCTCATCTACTATTTTAGGTTTTGAAATTTAGAGACTTGCCAGAGCAGAATCTCTCTGGTACTGATTAGCATGTTGAATCACTTGATCAGATGTGTGCATCAGCTGAAATGAGGGGAACTTAGGAATCAAAGGAAAGGAAATTACCCCTTATATCCTGTACTTTCTTTGGTGTTCAAAACTTACTGATTGGAAAATAAGAGGAAATATCCCACATTTATGCTGCATACATCTCTTTCACTGCTTCCACAGGACAGAGGAAGAAGTCAGGCTTAGCACTATGTCCTAGTAGCCACTGATGAGCAAAATCCTTGTGAAGAGTTGAGGGCTGTGCCCTCTGGGTCACCACTCTGACTGAAGGTGATCAGGTTTCTATTCATGGGGAGAACATGAGAACCATCTGAAAATATATTACAGTTTAACATTACCATTTAATATCCAGCCTGTGGCCAGTGTAAAGTACTCATGGTAAGATATTTTCTTACACGTTAGCAGGCATACTTCAGATAAACAAACGTTAATATCTTGAGCGACTTCAGGAGTTGGACCATGTAAGGGATATCAGTCTGAAGGTCAGCCTTATGAACTTCAAATTTAAGCACAGTTTTAAAAATAGACGGCTCAGTAATTTTAACAGCACGCCCATATATTCCGTCTGAACAGCAGGACTGCTATTTCGGCATATTAGTACTGCTAAGTGACCTCCTGCTGCGTTTTGGGTCTGTGCAACACCAGCTTTTCAGTATATCTGGCTTCCTTCCTAACACTGCCTCAGTATACTTTCCAAAGGAGAAAACACACTTCCTAACAGCTAGAAGCTACCTATAAGGTGTTATGTCTTAGCCTTTCTTTTTTTTCCATTTTTTTCCCATTTTTCTCTTTCTCTTGTTCTTCTCCCGGCAGTAGAATGCACAGGCTCTCGAGAGAATTCCCCCTGGCTACAGTTCATTTACAGCTGATTTTAGAAACAGCGAGAGAAGAACACTTTGAATCACAGTATGTCTGCTACCTACCTGGCTGAAAGAAGGAAGTGCATAAATCCAGATATTAAAATAAATAGAGAAAGAACCAGCTGTTTTATGGAAACTCTAGAACCTTAAAACCTTTGTTTGCTCTGTATTTTACTTGATTATCTGAACCCATTCTCACTTTCCTAGCAAACGGCTGCAAAGAGAAATGCAAACAGACAAAAGGGAACAGCAAAGAGGATTTAAAAAATGCATACAATTATAACGGAGCGTGAAGAGTTTAGACAGAGGAAATCCTTCCCTTTGCCTTCTCTGTTTAAAATTAATTGCTGCAGATATTGTACTATGTAACTAGTGGCTTACCTATTGCTAGCTGCAGGGTATTTTGCGATAAGTGTGAAGCTGGTGGGTTAGGTTACTTATTTTATTTTGTTGCAATAACACGTGGGGCATCCCTATCTTGTATCGTGTTTGATTTCCATGAGAGACCAATGGCAGTGGAAGAATAGAAAAGTGTGACTTGATAAATCTGGAAAGATCTAGTCCCCTTCAGAGAACATGTGGTCTTTGTAGCCCTTGGAATTCTGCCTGATTAGAAGAAAAAGCCACATAATTTGACACAACAAAGCAGTGCACAACTTCAGCATGCTAGCAGTGCCTTAGTAGCTTGCCTGTCTTTCCAGAATGTGACAAGTGCCTGAGGAAAGGCAAACAACTCGTATTGTGAGAGAGAAGGAAGGAGTATTAAGTGCTGTTGATTTCGGGGGGGGGGACGGGGACCTTTGCATGGCAAATGAAAAATAGAAATGCAAATCAGCTCCAAATACTTATCATATCTGATAAACAATTGTATAAAAATAGAAAGTGGAGACAATAAAGACCTTCAGATGTTCTGTATTCACGTTCACTGTCAGTGTAGCCTCACTTAGCTGAGGAGTGTGCCTGTGTACGCTGTGGGCACGAGCACCTATGCTCACCTGGTCAGTTAGACCTTTCTGTGGCACGTACAAACATCAGTTCCCAAACATCCGTATTGGTAGTCACAGTAATGATTAAAATTGTATCATGGCAACTGAAATTACATGCATAGGATAAAATGCTGCTCAGCATTGCCTGAAGCACTAGAAAAAAGGTATAATGGAGAATTAAGGAGCTGGGGGAAAAAGGGAGGAAGAAGAACATAGTGTAAGCATACTGTGTTGTTCAGTGGTGTCAGTCTGCACAGATCATATTTGAGCTGATCGTGCCTGATCCACTTAATGGTTGTTTTCTGAAAGCTGTATTTCAGCTATTGCACAATTTAGAAAAACATCTTCTTACACTGTCACCTCCAGATGCCTACTGCAGAGAACTTTATATAATAATGTAACTTACAAAGCAGCATGACAAAAGCAAAGAGTACTGATTCCACTGGGCCTAAGGTGGATCACACCTTTTTAAGAATTTTTTTTGAAAGACTGTTTAAGGATGCACTGCTCCAGCATGAAGGATCCCTACTTTAGTGTCTGTCAACCTATAGGTCGGTTACTTGAATTTTGACAGGATTTGGTTTCTATTGTGGTGTTTCTCTATAAAAAATGCAAATTTTTGAAAATGCAGGCACCTCCTTTTCTGCATTATGTCAATGTTCCTTATAGTACTGCTATTCTTTTAGAATACTCAGTAGAAACAGAAGGAGTAATTTGTAGTGCGATTTGAATTTCCATTTCCAGGCAAGAGCATTGCAAATGTTATAATTCTGCTTAACCTGTTGTGCAAACAGGCACCATAACAACACATCTGTACCTCTCCAACCAACGTCTGTCTAAGGAATAAAAAATTCTGAAGGGAAGTCTTAAAATAAGCTTTAGCATGAGATCAGATCCTTTTAAACATTTTTGATTTGCAAGGACATGTTATTTATGATCACAGAATTTTTCAGCCTTCTTAAAGTCCAGATGTTAAACATGACCTGATGACAATGAATTCCCCAGGTGTGTTGCAGCTGCAAAATAAAAATCATTGTTAAAGTCTCAGACCAGCCTTCTAATTCATTATCATTAGGTGAAATAGAGTGATTTATCCTGAGAAAATATAATACAAACTCTCCTTAGCTCAGTAGGATATCTATGGGATTATTCCCCAATGTGGGAAAAAATATCTAGTAAATGCTAAACTTATTGTTTTTCCCCTTTAATAAAGTGTGTTTTATAACTCCTTATACCTTTAGGGCTTAATCCTTTCATCAATCAGCAAATCAAGTAATGGTATTAAACATTAATAAGACAGATAGAAACAGATTATTGCTTTTTCTTTCGAACAGCAGAACTCTAGTACAGAAATGCTGTGACTACTCTTAGCTCCACTTCCCTGTTGCAGACTTTAGAGGTGACGTATATACTTCCACTCTTCTTTCTCCATCAACTTGCTAATTTGTTCCCCTAGCCAACCTGAACAAGGTGTTCAAGGCTGTCCTCAAGGAGTTATGCTCTGTTGTGTCCAGTGGCTACCTAGTGTTTGCAAAAGCTCTCGGTACCTTGCCTCTTAGTTTACACAGTGGAGCTATGGTATTTCTGCAGACATGGCAGGTCTCTGTATCTGAGGGCAAATGAACAAAAAAAAATAATGAGGAATTGGTGGTGTAGTCGGGCAGTAGACTCAGAGGCAATAAATCAGTGTTCTGTTTTTACTCGTCAAGTTGAAGCCTTGAAATTTTGGTGAAAAATCAAAATCTATTTCCTTCTCTCTGAACGTAGGCACAGTAGTCCTGAAGTGCTTCTGTCACGCCTGGAAGCTGTTGTGAAATGCTCCATCCGTGCTCATTGCTCCCTCTAGCCTCTCTGTGCAAACTACTGCCTTGAATTCCCATCTAGTTTCCCTAAAACCTCCCACAGTGCACTAATTTTCTTCTTATTGAAAGGCACTATACGATGGGATGTCCTGATATCCTCATTTTTTATTCTGTAAAAGAATAGTTTTATGAAAATCCTCATTTTCAAGGGATGTGACATGGTTTGAGAGGTTTTTTCCTCTCAGAAACCTCATTCTTTCCCTTTTGTCTTCTGACAGCCTATTTATCTCACCTTAGCTAAATCATCTATATAGATAATAATTCATATTCCAGTTGCCAGTAGGGTGTTTTTTTATGTTTCACTAGGTGAGAAATAAGTAAATCCATATTCTTCCCAGCTGAAATTATCATTTATTACAGTCTGTTGTGTTGTATTTTATTCTCTATATAGTCAAGAATATAAAGCCAGTACTTCTTCTCCAAAACTTTCATATTATTTTTACGCAGTTTTCCTTCTCACATTTTGTATCCTTTTTTCCCCTCAATCTAATTCCAACATGCCTTGCATATGAACTGCTCCAGTTATAACAAAACTCCAGCAAATAGCAACTGATGAGCTCACCTGATGCTTTTAATTAAGTAAGGAGGACGAATCACCTCCAGGATGTCACTTGGTCAGTCCATAGGAAGACTGCTACAGATTTCTTCTGGAAATCTTCATAGCAAAGTGGAGGAATGGAGATGTATGACAGGTAACTGCTGGTTTTGGATGTCTGCAGAGAAGAATACACTTCAGATAGCTACAGTGCATTTGCATACAAATGCTTTAAGTTGAAAGGGTAAAAGTCAGGATAAATATTTTATTGCCGAATGAAAGTAGTAGCTTTTTCCACCAGTCTGTTTTTATTAATTTCTGTTGGTTATTGAACTTTAAAATATACCTTGCAGATGAAATCTGCATACTTTTTTTGCATACCTAAAAAGCAGATCTGATATTACTTCCTGATGGTAGGTGGTACCTGCTAGGAGTCAATCTGTGGATGAGAATCTCAGTATACCTAGGAATAGCCCTTGAAGTTTAGTGGAGGATGTCTGGGTTGACTAAAGAAGCCTCTAAGTTGTCAGTTCAGTTACTGCTATGACCTAAGTGTTTGCCTGGTACTAATATTAATTTTGAGCTATACACAAAAAAGTTTACTAAAATTTTGCTATTTTATGTGATAGTCAAGGTTGTTTTTCAGCATGCCAATCTGTACTCTCCATGGACATGTCTTCAAAGTAGACAGTTGTTTTTCCTTAATTCAGCAACTCATAACTCCCTCTCACGGCATATTCTTCTCCATTTATTTGTAATGCTTTCGTGAGATGTATCAGAGACGGGTAAAAAACCTAGGGCACCGTTTACTAATGGCTTGCATTAGTGAAATTTGTCAAAAATGTGGCACTTGGTATTGTTTTGCAAATTGTTCCATCTTAATAGTAGTAATTTAAACATTTGCTAAAAATTGTACTTTCCATTTCACAAGTTGGAAGCTAAGGAACCGGGAGGCTTTCTGGGCAAACGTACAGCTTGTGCACATTTTATATAAAGGGATGAGCTTCATTTTTAATAGCACAGTCTGTCAGGCCTTGGTAGTGAATCCGAGTAAAAGCCATACACCAGGAATATACCAAGAATAAAAGAAAATTTCAGACTGTGGGGGTTTTGGGAGGTTGTTTTCTTTCTTTTTTTTTCTCTCATCTAGCTAGCTAAGGGATTACAAAGGCTTCTGTAAATGTCAGAAGTTTATGTCATAGTGTTTAGCACTCTGTAAAGCCTTGCACAGCATCTCTGTTCGCATGGTACTTACTCATTATGCAAAATCAGAAATTTCCTACATGAAGTAGCAGCAGTTCTCCCAGGTAAAAATAAATACATTTATGCCACTTTAGATGTTCATCAAGACTGTGGGGTTTTTTCATTATTTAGACATTATTTTGCTCCTATTAGTTCTCATAGCAGCTTTTCCAGTTGAAGTAATATGGCTTGTAAAGTTAAAATCAATTACAGTAGAGTATCCCTTATGGATATCCTGGAGGAGGTAGCCTGTACATGCACTGCAGATCTTATTTCAAACTTTGAAGGCTGTAATCTGAATTCAATACATGTAGCCATTAAGAATTAACGCAAGATATAAAATCTCGCTGATTGTGTTTATAAAATGTCAGTCAAGTAGCAGCTGATGCCTAGAGTTGTGTTAGCACAGTAAACTCAGGGCACAATGAGATACATTTCAGGGAAGTTTATTTTGGAAACCTGGGGAGAAATGGAAAAGCTGTATGACCTTGGAGACACTAGTTTCTTGATGAATGTTAGGAGTGTCAGAGACCTGTACATCTGCCTATGTGTACATACACACACACACACACACACGTGCATTTTCAAAGTTTCTGCTTTGTTAAAGCTACCCATACAATCTGCACTGAAATAAAAAATTATTCTCAGTTCTTATGCATGGCTTTCCTCTAATCATGGTGGTCCAAATCAATTTAAGCCTTCGTGTGCCAGGATCAGCATGGAACCTGTGCCCATGGTGGTGTTAAAGCGGGTGCATTGCATGAGACATTGGTATTGCTCCGTAAGGTATCAGTATAACAGGGGTCTCTGGAGTGGGTGATTCAAGTTAGGCCAAGGAAAAGAGCATGGGTGAGGCATTTGGCCTATGCAGGAGGACTGGGGAAAACTTTTCAACTGCCCAAACCAGCAATTCATGTACTCCTGTGGTTAAGGTCCAGATTGTTCAGGAATTGCAGTATTAGAATTTTAAGAGGTCTTTTTCTTCCTGAAAATCACAGAATCTTAAAGCACCAATTCAGAAACACGGTGGGATTATACTTTCTGCCCTCCCCACTCCCCCTTTGCTTTCTTTGGCCTTGCTTTCAGAGTAAAATTGTGAGATTCTTCAAATCTCGGGATTTCATTGATTCTGACTAGGTTGCATAGATTACAAATGGGAGCCAAAAAGTTCAGTATGACTTGTTTTTTTTCTTTCTAAAAATGCTTAATATTTTTCATGCTGTAGTTTAATTAAAATATTATTTTACCTTAATATAGTGCAACTATATTTGCTTTAAAATTACATTCATCTTATATGACTATGTCTTGTGTGGGCATAGTGTACATGACACAGCATGTTGAAAAGAATTGTCTTCAGATGTTGGTCAGCTTTTTGAGGGAAAGGGGGAATTGGTGAATACACAGTTCCAGCAGTTCCCCAACTTTCACCTTGGAAGTCAGCATTGATACTTCTGTTGATACATTCCTTTTAGAAAAGGAAAACATTGTTAGCAGCATGTAATATCCACAAGCACAAAGAAATCTCAACTTGCAATTTTTACCTTTCGCTAATATCCTGCTATCTTCGCTAATAACAGTACATTACCAAAGTGCAGCACAAAGTTTTTTAAAAGGTAAACAAAGACCAGGGTATCAAACTGTACCGGTTTAAGGACATACAAAGGTAGCAAAATAAAGGGAAGACATTTTTCTTATTACTGCTACTTCTTTAAGAAAGGTGCTTGTTTTTCTGGAGTGGAAAAATGTCAGCTTTATCTAGTATTCCCAGAAGCATTGGTCCAGTGTATTGCATATTTGGAGAGTCAGTGCAGTTCAGGCACAAAAAATTGTAAAGGTTCGTATAAAGCTATGCAGTCCCAAAAGATCCTCATTTGGCACTTTTGCCTTGAGAAGTCCATGGAGGCAATAGACTCATAGAAATTTAAGGTGTTTACAAACTGTATGCCAGCTACTACAGTACTTTCTAGAATGCTGTTTATTCCATTTGGGTAACTTTTCCATACCTAACTGTCACAGGGCAGTCTGCCGCTGCCATGCATCACATTAACAAACGAGGGAGAAAAAATGTCTTTCTCTGCCTTTCTTCTTTGTTTATCTGTGTTTTATGCAACAACATTTTTGTTAAAACCCTCTTTGCTTTCCTCACATAAAAAATAACCCTACACCCAAACCCAGGTTGCCTTAGTGGTTAACTAGACAAGACTACTTGCCTTGATTTACTCTAAACAGGCTTGGTGGCCACTGGGGTGAATACACACATGCACGTATATAAATACAAATTTGAGAAATTTCAGAATGAAATTTGTTCACGCTGCTCCAGTGCTCAGGATATGACCACTTAAGCTTCCTTAAGGAATGTTATGCCTGTAGCTTTTGTTTTGTAAAAGCTGGACTCATTGCCCACCTAACTCCATAACATGAACTGAAATCTTACTACCTGGAAAAAAATCTTGTCTTTTGTTTCCAAAAAATACTGCACTGTCTCCTAGCAATTTTTTCATCACTTACGAAGAAGTATTAGAGAGCTGTTTACAAACAACCCAGGTATTCGACTTCTTGGAAAAAAGTGCCTTTTTTTGGATATGCCACAATGAAGGTATATGTGATAGACATAGACCTCTAGCTAACACCCTGGTTAAAGCTAGTGAGGATGTGGCATGGTATGTTTTAACAGTACTTCCATATGCATCAGAGTACCTATTTTATGTCTTTGGAGAATTTACATGGTGGTTGTAAGTGCATGTGAAAGCTGAGGCTGCTGTGTCTTCATTGCCAGTCTTACTTATGTTAACAAGATTATGCTAAAGGAAAGTTGAGACAGATGCTCTCATTCCTTCATCGTTCTGCCATGCAGACAACATTTTTCTCTCTATCTGACTGAATATGATGGAGTGGTTTCATTTGGTTTAAAAAAATAGGGGGTGGGGCAGAAAAAAATGTCCCAGAATCAGAGAAAAGCCATCCAGCCTGATGTTTAGGTTATAGTTCTCTAATGAATGTGTAATTATTTATAACATGTGGAACAGTTTCAACAGCAGAGAGTGGGAGCTTTAAAAAATTATCAAACAGGCTTACTCCAGAATGCCTCTTATGCTAGGGTTTATGGGAATTATCAAAGGAAATACAACGTGCAGGTTTGAATTCTCTTAGCTAGCAGATAGAGGCAGGAATGAAACCTGCCTCTCACAAATTTGGGGTAATTGCAGTGAGCACTGGACTCTATATTTGTTAAATGGTTGTGGTATTCTATCATTCTTGGTAAATCTGTTCTTCATAATCATCTGTTATGTAAAAATATTTGTGTTGGAATTTGTAAATATCTTCTGGATGACCAACCCAGTGTTTTCCCTGTAAATACTGGATTTATTACGGAATGTGCAGCTACAGTTTCAGTATCATATGAGTTTGATTTCCTGGCAACCAACAGTCATTTGAAACACTTGGTGGGTACTAATCATTTTGTGTATACATGCTGGCTATATAAATAAATGTATTTCTTACAGGAAACACACCACTTTCAAATATTTATCTGTTGATTACATCAATCACTTTATATGTAATTAAAATGCTTTCCATTTGATGGAGGCTCACAGAAATGTAAAATCATCTTAATTAATTGTCTTTGAGGCTTTAACATTTAAACTTAAAAAACAAGTTTCTTGTTTGTATGAAAGTCATAGTTCTTTCAATGATACGATAAACTATGGTATAAATTGGCTTTTCACAATGACTTTACTAGTCATAGGAGAAAATCTAATAGAATTCAAAATCTGATTTTACTAAGCCCTGATCAGACAAAGTCAGAGAAAATCTGCATTAACAAAATCCTAGTATATTAGATGAGGAAGATGACGATGATGATTATTATTATCTGTGTTGCGTCAATCAATGCTCTGTTTTACTTTCCTCAAGCTGTAGTCAGCCTTTTCCCTTTTTGGCAAATTTTATGTGTACTTCTACTTTCCTTTTGTGTACGTGGTAAGAATGGATGAATAAAGGCAAGTTGGCTTTCATCTCCATAATTAACACTTGCATGAAGCATAAAATGTGAAAATTAGAAATGAGGATGCAACTGAGGGGGGAAGCTGAACCTGCCTGATCTTTTCTGGTTTGAAACCGCTTGACAGATCAACCCTTTGAGATTCAAGTTCTATTTAGTGAAATGTCAGTCGGAAGCTGCTGAGTGGGAGGGACGTCGTCACTCACTCCTCAGAGACAGCTAATCATATCGTGGCGAGGAGGAAGAACTGTTTAATTCCTGCAGACTTCAGTTTTCAGAGAGTCTTGTGAATAGCTCTTTGTAAATTTGTTCTGCCAGGGCTAGAGGTAAGCAGGGCATAAGTACACGATCTCAAACAAAAGCTTCCAAACCGAGCTCTCCTGCAGCTGTTCTCAAGTATAAGGGCCCCAGTATTTACTCCCCGTTTCTACCCCCACCTTCTTTTTTACACCAAGGAAAAGAAGCAAATAGCTGGAGTGAAGCTAGGTAGGGGAAAAAAAAAACATTTTTTGAGTGTGTTTCGGCATTCACCTGTGTTTACTGCCTGGAGCATAGAATAAAACCGTGCTGAATTTGAAGCCACATTTGCTTTTGAATAAGGAACGTAATAACCATTTTGTAGCACTCAGGTTATAAATAACATAAGACTGGATAGCAGGGTGAGCAATCCGGAATTGAGTTGTCTGAGGTAACAATGCCTGAGATTTAAAAAAGGGTTCTTAAATATATATGAACTTACCTGGTGCAACAAAAGCTTTAAAGTACATTGCTGCCAAGAAATAATAGAAATCATTGCTCCGTCTTATGTTCTAGGTGTCCCGGTGCAAACTTGGGAAAGTAAGAATTGGTCTAAATGCAGCATTTCCCATCTTCTAGGCTGAGTAAACTCTTGCTATATTTCAGCATGAGACCTAGATGTTGGGTAATTTTTCTTACGCCTGTCGGAGACAGCTGTGGCCGATGCTGGCGGGTTCTCGGGCAGCCTGTAGCAGATACTTGCTACAGAGACCAGATGCTGCTTCGCTAGTCCCGAGTCTGGGGCAGGAGCTGACAACCTCCAAATGAAATGCTGCTGGTGGAGGTCTGTCAGTAGTGCCACCGCTCTCTGGGACTATGAAGTCCAATGCAAGACTTTAAGTCATCTCTCCATTTGGCATTCATAGCTCAAACACCATGGAGGTATGGAAAGCTGAGTGTTGAGTGGTTGCCATGCGAAGCAGCAGAATTTGACTGGCAAACCCGTAGGCACTTTTAGGACTACACAGACTTTTTTTGAGAATCACTCTTTTCCTTAGGCTCTCTCTTGCTGGTTGTGCCCCCTTTCAAGCTTTCCAGTCCTGGCATGGATCTTGACTGAGTTCCTATGTTAAGAACTGGAATACGCTGTGAGAAAGCAAGTCCAGAACTGTAGCAGAGAAAGATGAAAACGATTAGGAAAAAAAGCAAGCTGATTTTCTTTAAGAAAACATGGAAGTTGTGGAACTGACCCTAAATAGAGCCTGAGACTCTCCAGGCGGATAAATAATTCTGGCTATATCTAAAGCTGCACAAGAGGAATAGTGTAGACACACTGTAGAGTCTGTTAGCTAAGCCAAATGTCATACTGTACTGCGTCTGGTCCAAGGGCGAGCTCTGGTATCCCTGCAAGGCTTTGCGCTTAGAAACTTAAACCTACTGCTAGTTAAGTTCCTCTGTCCTCTGTTGCCATCCCTACCATATTTGCTTTACAGCGGAGGACTGGCCAGAGGGGACTGTAGTTTTACTTGTGGTCTCTTGATTATGGTGCATCTGGAGAGTAATGAATAGAAAATATTTAACTGGCGTGCTGTACATTGATTAGAGATTACCAAAATTAAGCATGCCTATCTTTGTGATGGCAATATATTAATAAAAACGGTGTGTAGCCTTGGTCAGTGTAGGTTAAGGAACTTTTTTCTATTATCTCTGAATGTGTTACTTTCATTGTCCATTGTACATGTGTGAAAGGTGGTCAGGGTTCAAATACAGTGGTTTTGAATGATTTGTTAGATTAGAAAGCCAACAATTGTGATAAAATAAAAAATCAATTTATTTTCATTGTTTTCTTTAGAAATGTATTTTAATATCCTTGATTAAGATATATGTCACAATTTTTAATTGATGTGTAAGAAGTAGAATAGATTTGTGGGGGCTAAGCTAAGTCCCTTGATGAGAAGTACGGGAACAGATGACAGAAATGTTGTACGTGGATAATAAGTGAATATGAATCTCCCACACATCTATGAGAACAAAGAAACAAACATACAATATCATAAACAAAAGAGTACACTTTAAAGCACAGAATTTTAAACTATTTTTACTGCCATTTGAATTTACTTTTAATATAATTAATATCAGCCAAATAGAATTTAATGTTAATGTGTGAGCATGTATGAATTCATCCAGATACCTAGGAATGCGTAGATAATATATTTAGTACTTGAGCACAGTTAGCAGAACGATGTCATCAGGCAAAGAGATGTTCACACTGTATAATTACCTTATGACAAACACATACATTGGGATTATAAAGAATCTTCAATCAAAGAACTATGCCATTCTGCACAGTATATAATTTTAAATAGAAGTGTTCCAGCTGTTGCCAGTACTGCTGTCAAGTTTGTATCTAATCACACTCCCAGCAGTAGAAAGCCTGATTTAATGCTGCTTCTCTGGTCTGAATTTTTAAGAGTCCAGGTTCTAATCCCCAGTGTTTTTTCTGGGCTGTGCAAGACCAGCTCTTTACAAGTGTTAAAGCACCTTAAAATTTGAGATTCACCCACCCAGTGATGTTTCCAAAATCACTTTACCATTATCTGCCCTTTACAGTGCCTAAATAACTTTAAAAAGTGTCTAGTATTGATCATATCTCAGGAGTAAACCAAAAAAGCCTGCATTAGCAAAAAAATAGAGGATGACAATAATTCCTGGGGAATTATTTTCCTTTTTATTATCCCTCCAAAAATTGAGGTTTTAGAACTCTGGGTTCAGAGACAGGGACAGAGACTGACCCAGGGACAGAGATTGACCCAGTGATGAGAGCATTCACCAGGTGCGTGAAGAGTCAAGGTTGATCTTCAATATTACACCTGCTTATGTGAGAGGAAAGATTGTCAAGGCTAAGACTCTCCAACAACTTCATAGCCGACAACAAGAGAGTCTGAAATCCAGGAGTCTTATTTGCTTTGTTCATAAATCTTGTTCTCCATCACCTAAATCCTTGAATGATGGGCTAGTATGAGATATATTAGAAGAAGAAATGTAGACAGCTACCCACCTGTCTCAAAACTGGTATAAATCAGCCTCTATATATATGTGAGAGAGAGCGCGTGTGTACATACAAAGTTATATATATGTATTCAATTTGGTATTGGTATTGATATTGTTGCTAAAAAAAGTCAGAAATTTCCAGCCTGCTCTTACCAGCTTTCTGACAAGCACCAAACTAATGTAAAAAGAATGACATTCACCACTGGGACTTCTGATTTTTAGTTTGCCTTTGCCATTAAGATTTGGCTAATGCCAATTAGTGTTCCATATTTAATATAAAAGAGTCTATGTTTAGAGGCTGTTAATCTTTTCTTTCTTGGCTTAAGAATAACATAGTAAATATGATCTAATACTTTTCAAGAGGTCCTCCAGCAGAATTAGGCATATAAGAACTACTGTTTCAGTTTTTTCAAAGGCTAAAAATGAAATGAGTGTAAAACCAATGGAGAATGAAGAGTAACAAGGAAAAGGGCTGATGACTTAATATATTTATACACCACAAAGACAGAGGAAAGTGTCCAAACATTTAAAAATGTTAACAATTCTTGTCAGCTCACCCTTTCAACCCCTGTTTATAACAGAAAAGTACTTTTGCTTGGCCCATCTAAATACAAAAAGAATGTTTTAATGGGTGGGTTTCAAAAAACCAGAAAAATTGTCCTTCAGTTCTCAGCCACCCTGTAAGATGACAAAAGACATTTTGCAGAGAGCACCAAAAGATTTAAAGAAGAATTGGTGGCTCATCGGTATTGTTCAGCACAAAGCTACAAATAAGCTTCCTTCTGAAGAGCAGATGGGCTATTAAATAGGCTTATAGTTCTGTGCTGCCAGATTCATACGACTGAGTTCTGAAAACAAATCCCCTGGGTTGAGATGAAATCCCTAAACAAGGGCCATGAGGATACCTTCCTTACCTTGCTGCCCTGCCTTCACATTACTTTGTGATGACCAGAACCTGAAAACTGGTGAACTGGGAGCTAATATTTTAAAACAGGCTTTGCATACTGAAGTTCATTTAACTGTAATCTGGTGGGATCTGCTGTCAGGAATTCAGGTCAGGTACCAGGACTCCGAGGACAAACAGCAAGTAGCCTCTCTGAATGTCCTGCTGCTTTAATTTTGACAAGCATGTACTGAAAAGAAGCAAGAAGTATGGGTAAACTGTGAAGCCTGAAATTTCATACTGAAAAAGAAATGTCTCAAGAAAAATGCAAGGACATAATAAATGCAGTAGATTTCAAGAAAGCTCTTCAAGTGAAATTCAGGCTAAGTCTCTTAAGGCCAACTCTAACCACCTACCATTTGGCTCTTTCTGTTGCCAACGAAGAGAGAGAGAAGCATCTCTGAAAAGCAGTTCTTTTCAGAGACGGAGGTAAATCAATCCCTCTGTCTGCCCACCCTGAGCAACATCATACCTTCTGTAAAAGTAAGGACAAATTCAGGATGGCTTCAGTCAAGACAAGACTATTCCAGGTTTCTGTTTGAAGTCCTTAGTTCCATCATGCATTGAGCAACTCTGGGAATACCACATGCATCAAAGGCTGCCTATTTATGAAGTTCATTTCAAGTGAAAGTTGAAATTTAGTGAACGTAATTGACTTTGCTTCAGCTTTATTACCAAATTTACCACCCTAAATTTTTACTTATTCTCTTGGAAAATCTGGCTTTTTCCTTCTGATGGTAAATTCAATATTTACATTTATAAACTTCTCATGGAGTGCTGAGATTCCGCTTAGTTGAACAAAAATATTTATACCCTATTTTGAAGTTATATTAATTCGCAAGTGTGGTGGGTTAACCCTGGCTGGACACCAAGTGCCCACGAAAGCTGTTCTATCACTCCTCCCCACTCAGCTGGACAGGAGAGAGAAAATATAACAAAGGGCTCATGGGTCGAGATGAGGACAGGGAGAGATCACTCACCAATTACCGTCACAGGCAAAACAGACTCAACTTGGTGAAAATTAACTTAATTGATTGCCAATCAAACCAGACTAGGGTAATGAGAAATAAAACCAAATCTCAAAACACCTTCCCTCCACCCCTCCCTTTTTCCCAGGCACAGCTTCACTCCCAGATTCTCTACCTACCCCCGCCAGTGGCGCAGGGGGACGGAGAATGGAGGTTGCAGTCAATTCATCACATGTTGTCTCTGTCTCTCCTTCCTCCTCAGGGGGAGGACTCCTCACTCTTCCCTTGCTCCAGTGTGGGGTCTCTCCCACGGGAGACAGTCCTCCACAAACTTCTCCAGCGTGGGTCCTTCCCACGGGCTGGAGTTCTTCACAAACTGCTCCACCATGGGGTCCCCTGCACGGGCTGCAGTCCTTCAGGCACAGACTGCTCCAGCGTGGGTCCACTGCGGGGTCACAAGTCCTGCCAGCAAACCTGCTCCAGCCTGGGCTCCTCTCTCCACGGGGCCACAGGTCCTGCCAGGAGCCTGCTCCAGCACGGGCTTCCCACGGGGTCACAGCCTCCTTTGGGCATCCCCCTGCTCTGGCATGGGCTCCTCCCCGGGCTGCAGGTGGAGATCTGCTCCCCCGTGGACCTCCCTGGGCTGCAGGGGGACAGCCTGCCTCACCATGGTGTTCCCCACAGGCTGCAGGGGAATCTCTGCTCCGGTGCCTGGAGCACCTCCTCCTCCTCCTTCTTCACTGACCTGGGGGTCTGCAGGGCTGTTTCTCTTACATATTCGCACTCCTCTCTCTGGCTGCTGTTTCTGTGCCCACTGCAATTTTTTTTTCCCTTCTTAAATCTGTTATCCCAGAGGTGCTACCACCGTCACTGATGGGCTCGGCCTTGGCCAGCGGCGGGTCCAACTTGGAGCCGGCTGGTATTGGCTCTGTCGGACATGGGGGAAGCTTCTCGCAGCTTCTCACAGAAGCCACACCTGTAACCTCCCTGCTACCAAAACCTTGCCATGCAAACCCAATACAACAAGTTAAAAGTGACCTGTGTCATGTTTTGTGTGCACACGCACACACACAGAGCCAATATTCTGCATTGCCAACATATCGAAATGTAACTGTGATTTGTATTATGTGCTGTCCCAATTAATGAATATGCTGACCTTCTCTTCCACAGAACCTTTACTAATTGATGAAGATAACAGGAAAATAAACTATTAAAAAAAAATGAGGTGGTACTCAGATTTCAGGTTGCTTATCAGAATTTTCAGAATAGAACCATTTTTTAAATGCTTCTGCTACTCCCCATTGTTATGTACCGTTTGGTCATCTAAGTGAACAACAGCTAGTTTCAGAATTCATTTAATTATTATAAAACAAAGTTTTCAAAATGCATTTAAATTTTCTAACAATTTCACCTGACTTACCACTATGCTGTTAGAGATGGTTTTCTCTTTATGACCAAGGACACATATTGATTTCAGATTATTTAGTTATGGTTTCTTCCTGTCACCTGGAAGAGAAGAAAAAAAAAAAAAAAAAGACCACTGAGGGTATTTTTGTTTGGTTTGATTTTTCCTTCCACCTACAATCATTGCCGAGAGCAGTCCCTACTGCCTGCAATAGCTGATACTTCACATGTCAAAAATCTACCTAGTCCACAGCCTTCAGTGCCCGTTCCATTCCTCCCCTGAGCCTGCTGCAGGTGTTTGCGCTGCACAAATCTCTTTAAACAACAGGAGAAATTGTTTCTGAACCTTGGTGTATTAGCAGTACTGGTCCAGAACCGTGGCATTTGTTTACGTTTATTGTGTTTTGGTATCTACTGTAACTGCAAAATTTTTACATGACTGCGTTATCATTTAAAATAGATAACCATGCTGCTATAAAACTGCATTATGTAGATGCAAAGGTGCGCTTAGTGCACATCTGTGCTTCCCCATATGTGAGTGTTTGTTCGCGCATGCATGTATGCAATATGTATAGTTACAATATACATATATGTACGTACATAACAGCTGTGCTCCTCTATTTTAGTTTAGCAGCCTTTGCACCTCTCTTTTTACTGTTTTTCTTTCCCACAAGTATTCTTGTTTTGGTGATCTGGCGCTGGATTAGGTTTCTGTTAATAATTTAGTGAAGCCAAGGAAGGAAGGAGATGAGGGACTTAACGTAACTCTAAGCAGCACTGAGCAACTCCTTTGTAAATTCATATCCTAATTTCTTTTCTCAGTAGAAGCTCTGTTGTACCTCAGCAATATAGAAACCTTCCTTAATGCTCTCTTTTGCCTCATGGTTTGTGTGAGAAAGCTGTAAAGTAATGTTTATTTGCAAGCTCAAATTATTTTTATTGATGAGAGTGCATTTCTAGGGAACTCTTACTGTACCTAAATGTGTATCCTTTCAAACTTAAGTTTTTTTCTGAGAGTTTTAAACTCTCTTCTCCAAAATGTTTAGGTACTGCACAAGATGGAGTGGTATAACTACACTGACTGTAATGGGTTCCTGCAAGGCTAAATTTGGTGTGCTTGTTGCTTCTCTTCTGTATCTTTAAATACCATTATCCTTTACTGATTTGATTGGTGTTCAATGATTATTAAGTTTGGACTTTGTATTTTCTTGATAAAACAAATACTGAACGTTCATGAGGATTTTTTTATTCCTAATTTTAGAAATGTTAGGAATGAAAATAGTCCAGAAAGGCAGCTGGCCTGATAGCCAGAAGATGTAAAGAAAAAAATAACAATTGTCAGACTGAAGAATGTAATACGATACACTGTCATACATCCTGTGTGCAAACTTCTCTGTGCAATATGGAATCCTATCTTCTGTGGAAAGCAGAGGTACGTCCTGCAAATTTTAGCCTAGGAGTCTCTTCCAGTTGCTAGTTTAGTTTGAATCTGCAGCCCCTTAAAGCCTTATGCTAACATGCAGGCCAAATGTCTTTATTATTCTGTAGCACAAATATTGGTCTATCCATTTCTCCTTAATGCTCTCTGCTTGCTTGTTAAATAATGAAACCATCCTCAACCGAATCACCTGTGGGTTGTTTTTTCTTTTTGGCGAACGTCTCCCTTACTCATTTTCAGAATCAGAGTGTACTGCTAGCAGTTCAGTTGTATGTGCGTCCTCCAGCACTCTTTTGTCTGGGGTTATTGGTTTATATGGAGCTGCTGTGTATCCATAGTGTCAGAGGTTAAGTATGTTATGAAAATGAAGATCAGCCACATCTTTCCTCCCTTAAAAGGATATGCAAGACCTCAGTGTTTGCCAATAGAAGACTGTAGCATGCTGTAATGACTTGGGCAGACAAAGTGAGTGAAGAGATTTATGAGCCTTTTGTACAGGAAACCCCGAATGTGCTGGCATAGGAAGCGATCATGTTCTAAATTAATCAAGCCAGTCACTGATGACAGGGAATACCAGAACACTTTGTCTAGAAAAATGAAAGAGGGGTTTAGCTTTCTCTTTTATTATTACTTGAAAAAAAAAAAATAAAGGAGTAAAGTGTATGGTTCAGGCTGCCTTTCTGGAAGTTAACAGGACTTATCTTTTCCTTTATTTTGCTGGCATCTCATGAGGCTGTAAATGTGATATATTGGAGCTGACCTAGAATATAATCTGCTATTGAGTTGTGTGTTTATCCAGTCTGGGTAATTATTTTCTTAAACATTTCTGACATAATATTTCTGAATTGCAAATAAAAGCAAATGACAAACAGATATGTAGAAATCACCTATCGTAAAAATCCAATCTGTATTCCTAAATCTCGAGGGTTTCAGCTGTTCAGCCCTAATGCAAGAACACTAAAGTCTGTTAGACATGAGCAGCAAGTAATAGGAAACAGGAAATGAGAAAAATATGTAGAAACGACTTGCATTGTTCTGGATCAGGGTGCAATTCACATTGCTTGATCACAGGTAACTTATGCATCTGTTTACATGACTTAAGTTATCAAGTGGAGGCAGTAATTTGCCGGTGGATTTTGTTGATAAGAATACATGGAAGTTATTCCATGTTGAAGATTTGACAACCTTAAGATTTATGTGCACACACATTTTTGGATGAATACCCTGCAGAGGTGCTCGCATACTGTAATTATTAAGAAATTTGGCCGTTTGTAGTTAAGACAATTACTGGTTATGATCCCTACTGTATCGTTAAAGCTGATGGCTAAAATTTCTGTCACAGGGTCACATGTTCTGGAGCATATCAGTAGATAAGAGTAGTTTAAATAGGGAACTTACAGAGAAAAGTATTAAATTTTTTGAGTGATACGTTCCACAAGTAAGAAGTAAAATCTTTGAAAAGTAAGCACAAAACATTTTGAGAAAAGTACAGTTAATTTGCTGAGAGGGTTCAGCATTGCTTATTGGGAACTATGGGAAAGAATTCAGAACAGATAGTGAAACATTTCAACCTCCTCCATAATCTGTTAATGTTTTCTCTTGAGTTTATTCCAGGTAACGTATTAGAAAGTTGTTGTGCATTCAAAACATCCATAATACCCATATGTATACAGAGAATATCTTAATTTTGGGTTGTGCTCCCAAGAACTGAAATAACCTGTTGTCTGAAGACATTCATTAAAATGCCTGCTTTCCCTAGTTTTATACATATATGGACAGCGACATAAAGTACGAGGAAAGTATGGAGCTAGACTCAAATCTATTTTGAATGAAGTCAACTTTAAAAATTTATTTTGTTAAAAAAACACAGATAACGTCACATAATTTGAAAAATACGCAAATACTCTCTTCTGCTTATGCCCAGCAACTGCTAATTCCTCTGGTGTGTGTTAGTTATATGGACTAGTAACAAGTGTCGTCTTTGTCTCAATAGATGTGAAATATTAGTAAAAGTATTAGAAATTTGGAATTTTAGAAAATCTGTGACGAAATGTAGTTGGGTTTTTTTCCTCAAAAAAAAGTGATTATAACAAAAAAGGATATCTGTTCCTTGGTATTTGCAATTTGACTGCATGTACAGGAACAGGTGAAGGTAACTAAACACTTATAATAACAAGGAGGAGAAAGTTTAACAAATAGAGCTCCAAACCTGAAGCTGGCTTTAGGTACAGGCAACATCTATGATTTCACACAGCAATGCCTGAGAGTTAAATGGTGGCTGCATGACTGTAAATCTAATATTGCCGTTTAGGTACAAAGTGTTCCAAACACTGAAGTCAGAAAGCGTTTATCTTTCTTTAGTATGTAGAAGGATGGACAGAACGGACGTGGCTAACACACAGCATTGCATTTGAGGACATGGTAATTCCAAACATGCTGTGTATGGTGTCTACGTAAACGCGCAAATGAAATATTTCAGAAATAAAAACATTTTAAGTATACTTTCATTAATACATTTTAAAACTTGTTTTTATGTTGTGAAATCTTTTTGCTTTCAAGCCGTTTTAGTAATAATTAGTAGTTTTCTACAGTTTCTGAAGAAAAATAGTATTTTCTAAGGGGTTTTAAATGCTTATTGAGGGCACAATTTCAATAATGTGTAAATAAATAAGAAATTATTACTTTGTTAATTGCCTACTGCTCTATGAAAAATTTGAAAAGCTGTCCAACGGCATGTAAGTCAAGGGCATGGAAATGTACTTGAGTGTATGCTATGATCTGTAATATTTTGTGGGGGGTATTTATATGGAGAATTCAATGTTCTACTTAAATGTTTTACTTGGTAATTCACAAGTCTTTTTTCTTCTCTCATGCTTTAAGGAGTTATAAAACAATATTAATTTACTGTAAAATATTATCACAGTTTGGTGTTAATTGGCACCCCCTCTTACTGTTTGCCTCTATCGTTGTTGCTAATGAGGTAACCGTGTAAGAACAAGGCCTTACCTAGTAGATCTTTATCTCATCACCCGCAGCTGCCTCCTACACAGATTCCCCAGTCGTTACTAATAATTAAAACAACTAATAAATATTAAAGAAGCAAAACAAAAGCTGTACTGGGCGGGATTTTACTAGAGCGTAGGGAATTGGTTGTTCCGACCTGTGGGCAACCGCAATCCTTCAGATGTCTCAGTGAAAGAGTGAATACTTTGTTGCTTCCCAGTCTATAAAAGGCTGGCTGTAATAACAGTCTGTCCAATCTGCCTAGGACCTGAACACGTGTATTTTCTTCTATCAGCAAGGATAGAATGAGTCTCTATATTAACTTTTTCTTAAGCTTGTTATAAAATCTTTTTACTAGCCTTTATTAATCTACTAAAGTAGAAGTCTGTCATGTTTATATGCTAAGTGTAGAGGAAGAAATGTGTCTTTAAATGCTGTTGAAATCCCTGTGTTTAAATCGTTTAAAGTTCAGCTTGCAAAAGGAACTCTGTCTCGCCCACATGTGTAGTCTATGGGGTTGCTGTGTGCAAGTGGGACCCTTGGGCCCTGGCATCAGTCGGGCAAACACCTCCCTCCCTCCCTCCCTCCCTTCCTCCTTTCTTCCTTCCTTTCCTCCCTCCTTCCTTTCCTCCCTCCCTCCCTTGGAAGAGGAAAGGCAGAATTTTGGTCCTCTCTCTGTCACCTGCTAAAGTGGTGGTTTCTGCCTTTCTCTAGACAGAGCAATCATCCTCTTCACTGGCCACCCATGGAAACTGGGCTGTCATTCAGGGCCAGACTGCCCAGCTTTCTTCACTGTGTGTTTTGTCTTTTAGTCTTCCTTTGTTTCATTCATGGAGACGAGTGATGAGTGCTGTCCCTCAGGGATCCGTACTAGGACCAATACTGTTTAATATCTTCATCAGTGACATAGTGAGATCGAGTGTACCCTCAGCAAGTTTGCAGATGACACCACCTGCAGTTGACATGCTGGAGGGAAGGGATGCCATTCAGAGGGACCTGGACAGGCTTGAGAGATGGGCCCATGTGAACCTCATGAAGTTCAGCAAGGCCAAGTGGAAGGTCCTGCACATGGGTTGGGGCGATCCCAAGCACAAATACAGACTGGGTGATGAATGGGTTAAGAGCAGCCCTGCAGAGAAGGACTTGGGGGTGTTGGTTGACAAGAAGCTCAGCATGACCCAACAATGTGCGCCTGCAGTCCAGAAAACCAACCATATCCTGGGCTGCATCAAAAGAAGTGTGGCCGGCAGATCAGGGGAGGTGATTCTGCCCCTCTACTCCACTCTGGTGAAACCCCACCTGGAGTACTGCATTCAACTCTGGGGTCCTCAGCACAGGAGAGACATGGACCTATGGAGCACCTCTCCTGTGAAGACAGACTGGGAGAGTTGGGGTTGTTCAGCCTGGAGAAGAGAAGGCTTTGGGAGACCTTATTGCAACCTTTCAGAACTTAAAGGGGGCTTTTAAGAAAGATGGGGACAGACTTTGTACAAGGCCCCATAGTGATAGAACAAGGGCTAATGGTTTTAAACTAAAAGAGGATAGATTCAGATTAGATATAAGGAAAAAATTTTTTACGATGGGCATGCTGAAATGCTGGAACAGGTTGCCCAGAGAGGCTGTAGATGCCCCATCCCTGCAAACATTCAAGGTCAGGTTGGATGAGGCTTTGAGCAATCTGATCTGGGTGAAGATGTCCCTGCTCATTGCAGGGGGGGGGCGGGGTGGACTAGGTGACCTTTAAAGGTCCCTTCCAACGCAAACCATTCTATGATTCTTTTGTGGACTAGGAGAGCCGTGTTAGCTAGCTTAGAGAAAGAGGTGTTCCTTATCATTTAGAAAATTCCTCAACTTTAAAAAAAAAGTCTACATGTTTGGAAGGTCTGATGTTACTCGATCTTCTCGCCCGAAGAGCTGAAAGGAGGCAGGGTGTACTCCAGTTCCACATATAACCCTTTCTCTCAATCAACAGTGCCAAAATTCTCAACCCTTCACTCACTCCCTTAAAAAGTAAATAAAAGCTCGGTAATGTTTTAAAAAAATAAGCATAACAAATACTAAGTTAAAGGGAAAAATACTGAAAAGCAAAAGAAAAAATGTCCCTTTGGAGTGTTAATGTCGTTTGCATTCAAAAAGGAAGTCATTTTTGATTAACAAGGAGGTAATGTTTCCCCACAAGGGTGGGTCGTAGATGATGAATAAATAATGTAATCAAATACTAAATTAACTTTATTTAAAACCCTTATTTGCATGTTACTTTGTAAAAAGCTTATTGATGTAGTATTTTGTTTACTGTTATTGTTCTGAGGCAATTTTGTAATAAAATGAGAAAGGGAGCAGTAACAGCGTTCAGTCTTCCAACACAAATGCATATCTATTGATTATTTCTTTTTCTAACAAATTTGTGAGCTTTTCCACCTTTCTGCATCAGAATTTCTTCAGGAACAATTTTTCTTATCATAATTGAATATTTCTGAGAGGATGGCATTGTAGAAAATTTTTGTTCTCCATTTCTGTGGAGAAATTCTCTTTATCACTTTGTACCACACAAAGAGAAGCAATAATGTCCAGTTCCTGACACAGTTAGGCCAGGAGAGAGGGTCATGCCTTGCCAAAGGAGAGGAGTGGCCGAAGGACACAGGCTGCACTTACCTTGTCTAGTACAGCACTCCTCTGGGATTTTGATAAATTACATCAGCCCAATGACGGGGCCAAGGCTGGGGCAAAAGATCAGTGAGATATAAATGGCCCTGCTCTCCGTTGCGTTTTTGCAGACAGTATTTAGCCTTGAGGCTTTGCATTCACAGAATGGGAAATTAGTGTATTTTGGTAATACAGTTAGGTCCCGTTTTTGCCTAATCTCCTGTGAAACTGCTACATTCTGTAACAGGTTTCCAGCGGAAGGGGAGAGAGGGTTGTTGTATTTCTATTCTGCGTCTTGGTGTGCAGCGTAGCAATACCATGGCATTCTTCTGTGATTTAACTTTAACACTTTTGCTATGTTTTAAAATTGCATAACTTCATAGAGTATGTCTCCTGAGGACTATATTTCATGGTCCTATGTGATACCAGGAAGGGTTCATTGATAAAACTTGAGAAGATTTAAAATGATGCTTCTCCAAAGGAGCCCATTGCTTCTGATTAACATGAATTGATTTGATGGAAGTGTTTCTGTAGCTCACTGGCGGGTCACTTGTGTAGTAAATTAAAGGCTGAGGTTGCAGGCCCAACAATAATTGAATTTATTCACTAGCTTGTGTTTTTGTTTATGAAGGTGAGCGATGGTTTCCATTACAACCTGTTTGTGTAGCAATATAGCACACCTGTTTTGCAGAAGACAGTATCGTAAAGTACTCACTTGGATTGTCTTGTCTCTCATTGCAGAGGTCGTTGTATCCTGTGCTGGATAAATATAAACAAAAGAGCTAAAGCATATAATATTTCTGGTTTAAATAAAGCAATTAAAACTGGTAGTCATGGTAGACATGTTATAGAACAGGGTATCTCCTGAAATTTCGTGGAAATGCTGAACATTTTTAAATGATTGATAATCTGAAATTATGGCAGATACAATAAACACATCACACTACTTAGAGATATTCAAAGCCCTTTATGCTCACAGAAAGCCAGGTCTAAATTGTACTGCAGAGATCAGTGAAATCTCTGATATTGTACTACACAGTGGAAAACTGGAAGAGATGGTATTAACATTTCAAAATGGGAGGCTTGTGTAACTCATACAAGGAATAAAATGCTAAGCAGTGGAATAAATTTGTGGAATAGTACTTTTTTTTTTTTTTTATGGTAATATTTGATGTGATTTATTTGGAATTGTTGCCAAAGTAATGGTGATGTGTGATACCTGAAAGATAACAGGACTGACATGGTTCTGGTGAAACAGTCAGTGTTCATTCTTTCGTCCCAGTAGATGAATCTGTATAGATGAGGAAAAAGTACTTAATTTTGTGTTAGGTGATACTTGTGATGCCCTTGTTTCAAACATGAGGATTTCTACCTTGCAAATAGGAGGTAAACACCCCCCTATTTTTCATGGCCAGTGGCATAGCCAATGACATTGTGAGGCGGACATATGTTTTCTTGTCTTTGCATATTCTGTGAGCTAATGCTTAACTGCAGAACCCATGCTTACTTACCTCTGGCTTGGTACTAATAAGTAAGCAAGCTACAGGAGTAGAACAGTTATACTACAAGGATACCATTTCAGGATGCTGAAAAAGGATTACAAAACAGGTGCATCTGAAAGTAAAAGTCCCCCATGCGGGGGTGTCGCTTAAAGAACCACTGTCAAAGGTATTAGCAAAAGTGGTTTCAATATGTTGTGAAGGTGCGACGTAACAAACTTCGATGGGAAGGTTCACTCTATTACTGTATGGCACAGTCATTTGAACAGCGATTCAAAACTACCAAGACACAAATCAAAGTTACCAAGGCACAAATTGAAGTTACCATACTAGAAGGTTATGCGTGGTATTGGTCGCTACCAAAGTTCTGCTGTTGGTAAGAGGTCTCTTACCAAAGATGTGCTGTTGGTAAAAGGTCTCTCTGCCTTGAGGAGCAACCTTGAGAGGCGTCCCAGCTCAAGGGGAATTCACCGCCGTGCAGCCACAGGGACAGCTCACAGAAGGCTCACTTAGGCTGTCATATTTATGGAATAAAGTGGTTGGCTTGTAGTCAAATTACATGCGATGGGAAAGGTATCCATGAGACTCCTTGTACCCACAGCTTGCTTTGTTCCTTGATAAATGAGTCTTGAAAAAGCCACCCGCTATTCATGTGTTAATCGCATGATTTGTGTTCCAAGCTCATATCCATCGATGCTCACTGAGTCACTCTGCTCCTTTGTGGCTTTTCAGAGAACAGATTGAAACTAGAGGAGTTCTTGGCCCGGCTATGGCTCAGGGCTTTACCTCCTTTGTAGCCTGTAACAAACTAAGTCTACTTTGGTTAAAGTGTTGAGTGCCAACAGATTACTCCATTTGTGGGTGAAACATAGCTAGAAACTACTTTGCTCCTGCAAAAATCAGGTGCCATTGGGTATAAAAACCTGGGAACTGACTTACTGGGGCAAAGTAAGGGAAAAACACTGAGAAAACTCAATGGACTATCCCAGAGAGGTGCTGAGAAGCAGAAATTTGGAGCATTCCCAGAACTTCAGTATTTTATGGTATGGGGAAACATCCATTAATAGCTTTGGGATCTAAAACAGACTGTACTTTCCAACAGGTATTTTGCAGTATGTGGTCCATGTACCCCCAGTGATAACAGCTGCATCTAATGAATGTCCTTATGACAGGCATGTCACCATGGAAATGAGAATGGTTGCAGACTGCTTGATTTATAGAAATTATAGCTTTAATAAAGCATTTCTTGCTCTTTCAAGTTCTGATTTAATTAGAAAGAAAAGTGATCTGTACAGTGTAGATGCTATCTCCAGCAGTTATTGGAGCCGTATATTAACACAGCTGTTGGCTTGTTTCATCTTATGCTGTGTTTTGGGTGCTAGGCAGATACTAATCTACCTGCCTAATCTACTGGAGTTGTTACTTTACGGGTAAACAAAACTTCATAGTATGGTCTGTGGTAATATAATGTGGCAATACATGGACATCCTGTCCAGATGCATAGCTATGACTGTGTTAGAAGAAATCTGTAAAAGAAACTACTTCAAGTGTGGCTGAACCTAATTTGCACTCTGCCATTAAAATGATTGTGGTTATAAGGTGCTTTTTTTTTAAACTAACTTACTCACTTTCAAGGGGTTTTGTTGTTATTTTTTATTCAGTTAAGGCCATACTGGAAATAGGGCATTAGGTCCTCTATGCTCCTGTGAAGCAATTTCTCAACCCTAATACATATATTTGAAGAGTATGACCACAAGTAATGTTGTACCTTCCCCCTCTTTCTTACAGAGATACAAAGGGTGAGAAGGTCAGAAATTCTGGCTGCGATAGTATCTAAAAATAAATAAAAAACCTTGTAGCACAAGTTCTGTCTGATGGCACTAACAGCTGTTGCACTAATTCATATGCCAAAGTGCCAACAGTTTGCTGCAGAAGTCAACAGGGGGAGTACAAAACCAGCAATGTTTATACACACAGAGAGGAATGATACATACTTACATATGAAAATAAAACACAGTTGTAAATGGTGATACCTAATTTGAAAATATTTGTTTATCTCAATGTGAGATGCATAGCTCAACTTTAGAAATCATTTTAATAGAAGAAATGAAATAAAATAGACCCTAGAGTCTGTCTGACTTCTCTCTATATATGTCTCTGCTTAGAAGGATAAACGACATTTTAGAAATTCCCAGGTTTGCCAGCTGCTGTGTTCTGAGGTTCACCATATACTACCATTCCCTCCTTTCTCCCTCACTCAATGCTGTGAACGTTTTAATGCGCAAATAGCTGTTAAACTGATCCTAAATAATACACATTCCTGCTATAATTTCAGAAAAAACCCAAATCTCCTCTCAAGTGCCATCAGCAAAGAAGGTTAGAATAAATCTAAGAATCAACTGTCGCAAGTAATGAAAGGAAGAATTAGTGCCATAGGCTTAAGTGTGAGACCATTACAAATAATTATTGAGAAAAGCATATTCTTATCAAGTGTTTACACCCTCTCTGTCGTAGTAACTGTGGCCTCCTACAATTAATCATGTTCACTATGAAGCCCAGATCAATCATCTTCATGTCATATATACAAAGTATAGCTATGTTTCTGTAGTGCTCAGGACCTAGCCTAATAAACAATATGTATATGAATATGTCTCATGAGTTATTCATCTCAAGTGTATACTATTTTTTTTTTTTTTGGTGCAGACTAGGAAGGTGAAAATTAGTATTGATGACAGGTCAAGCAATATAACTTCATTTTTAAATTTCTTTGCTGAGAGTGTACTCTTACTACTTGGACTGATGCTTCTGAAGCATGTATAGCAAACCTGAGGAATCTATGCTGCATGAGCGGCCTTTATAGCCCAACTAGAAAGACTATCGAGTTTAGTCACATCCCTTCCCTTTACAATGATATTAATGGAAAGAGTGATGATGATTGTGGCCAGAGTAGAGGAGCAGAAGTGCTCAAGTATGTCTTCTACCTTGGGAACAGTTTTGTTGACATTCCTGGTAATCGGATTCAAAGACAGACAGAAGAATCGCCTGAAAGGGTTTCGTATGGAAGTGCAACTGTCTTGACATCAGGGCCACAACTGTCATGAATGAGGTTTTGCTGGAGTGGGCCCACAGTATGGCTGAAGGAATAGAGCTGAAGCATTTTGAAGGTAGTGTAAGATCCCGATGAATGGACTGATGGTACCGTATTTCAGAACAGCCACTGACTCAGTAAATAGGTTGCTTCTTGGAGACACGGTGGACTTCAGGCCTTCTCTTCACCTGATTTGGAGCAAGTTTAGATTTGAGCTTAGGTTTTCTAGCATCCTAACAATAGAAATGTACAGTTCTTTCTTTCTGGGTGGTATTTTTGCAGGTATGTCCTCAAGTTTTCATCTCCATTCTGACTCAATAGTTGAGAAAGGTGAAACACTTTCATTTTGACATAGATATGACAGTATGATTTACCCTTTTACATTTGGATTTACCTGGTGTTGCTCCTAATTAAAACACTTTCATAAGTACTGATCAAGGTGTTTACGTGCCAGTTACTTTTAAAAAATAATATTCAGTACAATCAACAGAATTGTTACAACTGCTAACTAGTATAATACAGTTTCTATTGCGTGGCTATGCAGCATTAATATGCCTTTTAAATGTTTTAAGGAGGAAGAAGAACCTTTCAAATACTTTGAAATATTTCACATCTTTATTTTAGGGAAGACTAAGGCCAATAATAAAGAGGGAAACTGTAGAATAAATGTTTTAGGTGTGGAAGAGGAGAGCAGAATTATCACAGGGTCTGTCAAGAGTTAGAGAGTATGTCCTTCTACTTGAGCTGACTTACAAGAACTCCTAGAAGTAAGAAACTACACAAGTGTATAAATATGGAAGCAGAAGAGGGAATCTAACTGATTGCATTTGATGACAATGTGCCTTAGTGGAAGGACTCAGGAAAGGTCTCAGGACTAAACTGACTGTTGATTTGTTCGTTAAACCTGTAATATATGGTTAAGATATGGCCAAAGGTCACTTTTTTGAGCTCATGACAAGCTCGGTGAGAAAGAACTACTTTTAGCACTGAATAGTTAAGATGCTTCTGTACTCACTTGGACTGGTTGTCTGTTTACTATCCATTGTCATTTCTGCAAGCAATAGTGTGTGAGTCCAGTACTCTCGGACCAGGTTTTTTGTAGATATCCCACACATGGAGGCTGTAATGTTTAATATAAAATTTACTTTTTTGAAGAAATTTGATCTTACAAGGGATTTTTGGTTTAGCCAAATGATACAAAATATACTGAAAACGCCATACAAATGTAAGTTACACTTGGCAAAATGCAGCAATTGCAATACACCGTTCAATCACAATACCAAAGTGATCTCCATTACCGGTCTCTATAATATGCTCACTGTCATGGCGCTGGGTGTCCCCAGTTGCTGGGAAGGAAGACATGGGTTGAAGCAGCTCAAGCCCATTGCTCACTTTGGACTTTTTTTTAGTTGTTTAGTTTTTATACTTTTGGGCTGAGCCATGTATACATACAGCTCTGGCTAACTCAGGGAGACATTCATACTCTTTTAATGAACTCAGAGAGAAACATTTATACCAGCAGCGATGCACTCAACCCTTGATAGCTGTTTACCTAAAACAAAGGCCACCTTCTGATCCCCTTTGTGTTGAGATCAAGTCAGCTTCCTTTGCAAGAGGGGTGGTCAGTCACACCCTGTGTATTCCCAGAGCTTCAGGGGCTCATGCCCTTGCCCATCTTCTCTGAGCCTTCTTCCATTGCAGAGGTTTACTGGCCGGTCACAGATGTGTAGGTTGTGAAGCACTGGCTGCTTCTTAGGCTGCCTTTAAAGGATAGTGAAGGCATAATCCCAGTGTTCAAATAAAAATGCTCTATTCTTAATTTTTGAGCATATAATCTTTAATAAATTCTTATTATTGGGTTTTTAATTTTTGCCAAAGTATGTATCACCTGTTGATGTCTCAGACAGCTTACGTACATACACAGGTAATGTATATTACACTGTTTTAGATTAATTTCTCTATTTGTTCATAAATAAGCATGAGAAGCGTTCAATCTGGGCTAAAAGAATACAATCTAAACCCATTCCGTTGTGCTCACTGGTGTTTGCCAATAGAAACTAGGAAAGTTTTTTTTGTCAAGTCTCCATCCTGTATTTATTTCAAGATGAACCTTGTGCTTTCAGTTCTTATTAGGCCTTATTTCAGTCACCATAACCTTAAATTTGCGAATGGAAGTATTAGAGGACGAAGCAGTGGTTAAACAGTTGTCTTTATTACCTTGCACACATGACCTTGAATCTCCTGCAAAGACTTCTTATAGAAAAGGAAATCTGCCTTCAGAAGCCGTGTAGCAGTCACATCCCATTCCTTTGTACTTGGGGGGTTATATGGATTCTTCATCTCTCTTTCTTTCTCCCAGGCAAAATGAAAGACACTCTTAGATTTCCAGTATGCTTCATTCTAGGTAGCAAATATACGCATTGCTAGAAGCATGCAAACACATCATCGTTATGCAGTATTGTTTTAAATACATAGTAAACTTCTGGACTAACATAAATATACTTCTAGAAAACCTTTCCCTTACACAATGCATTATACAAGGGTTTGTTCATGACAGGATGAAAGATCGTCAGCCCACCTAATAAGAAGACCCAAACAGAAAGTTCACTATTTAATATGGTACACATAGGTATGTGTACATACAACTGGATTAAATTAATCAGATAAATAGCTAAAATGAATGTAATTGAAAATGTTTTAAGGGGGAAATCTATTAAGAAATTATTAAAAATTACTTGTTTGTGACTGACAAAAGAAACACAAAATAGAGAACAAATCAGTATTTGTAGAGATGTTAGCAAGGTATGTAAACAAAACCTTCCCATTTCTAAATTCAGAGGTGGTGAGATTTTAGAAGAATATAGGTATGGTATGACTGATGTATTGAATGGATATATTCCAAAGCAACCAGATGTCATCTGGACCACACAATGTAGGAATCAAGATCTTTGAGCTGAGGATTTGTATCTAAATAGCACAATACATGACTTTGATATGATCACATTTCATTAAATTTTAACATAACATTTAAAAACTGGCGACACATCGGGAATTTAGGTACAAAAATCATGTATTCCTATGAATAGATCAAATAATATGGTGGAACCTCATGGTCAGTGAACCTCAAATGCTAGACTAGATGAAAGATGCTAACAATAAGGCCAATGAATATTAAACGAAACAAATTATAGGAAAGAAAAAATGAATTAGGAAATTAGTTTTAAACGGGTATCTAATAAGTTCAGTTTAATAGCCAGCTCTTCTTAAATAATATTACGGGCTTTTCAGCCTGCTCACATCCTAATGCAAGCCAGCCTTTTTCATTTTAATCTGTGCTTTGATTCATATTCAGATATTGTAGCCATCATGATAAGATTAACATAAATGTAAATAATAATTAAATTCAAGATGGCTTGGAGGGTTTTTTTAATGATGAATATAATAATCTGAATGTTTCTTGCGTTGGTGGTTTAGGAAATGAATACTCTCTATTTCTCTTATAATAAAAATCTATTCTCTCTTTGTTTAGACAGAGTATCCTGAACTTGGTACGCCTGGATACTACAGCAGTGTTTTTCCTAAAGTTTACATAGGGCAGATGTGGTATGATTCGGTTTGTAAATGACAACATGAGTTTATAAATTAAGAAAAACAAAGTCAGTGCAGAACTGTAACCTAGTCTGAAGAATGCTCTAAATTACCCTGGCATATTTTCAATAAACTGTGTCTACTATGTCTGAGCTGTAATTGGCACTTAAGAAACATTCACAATGTGCTATCTCTTCGTGTATTAGGAGAGACCAAAGAGATACGGGGTCGTTATGTAAAAATTGGTAATTAAGAGCAAGCAATTTTCCAGTTAATTTACATGTTCATTATATATTGAATATTATTTAGTTTTCTGTGTCCTTTTTGTGTCTCATAAACTTGACCCAAGGGATCCTACACTGTTTAAAGACATATGAATTATAAAATAAGACATATATTTAACTGACTCATTGAACTTTTGTTGTGACTAATGATTCTTCCAGCAATCATTGCATAAGGGAAAACATTTCTTTTTAAGTAAATAATGTTCACTACCTTTTAGAGCTGCTGTCACTGAAAAAAAAATTAATGTACTGAAATGTCTACATTCTTTGATGAGCTCTCTGAGGGCATCTTGTAGCTTTAAATTAAACTGATAAAATAGAAAGCGATATACCCTTCAAAATACTTTAACTGATTTGACTACAAAGAAAAATAAAGACATTCCATGTGGTTATGAGAAACTGATGGCAGGCTAAATTTCAAGAAGAAAAGGATTGATTATATTATCAAAATGGAAGTGAAATTTTCCTTATGCATTTTACTAACATATAGGTTTATTAATGAAACACTCAGCTTTGCAAAAAGAAATATGTCACCTTTACTCACTTAGATGTAGTGGGCTTACACCTTTATTCACTTAGGTGTAGCATAAATCAAGGTTGAAAACTGTATGCACTCCAAGATGAGATATGTTTTCTCTGATAATCTGAGTTTCCCATGGGACTGATGATATTCCAGTTGAAGCTGATGCGAGACTTGCCATTGATCTAAATGACAGATGCCTGTATGTTTTGCAAATCCATTTCTATATGGAGTTTGCTGCTGATTGGATTTTATTTTGATTTTTGAGGGATCTTCTTCACCTTTCATAGCAGCTTCAAAGGTTTTTCGGTGTACTCCATGGTGTATCCTTGTATGAATCATTACTAGCTGCTGCTTTTAATTAATGTGATGCTAAAGTTTTAATATTTTTCATGTACTGATTACTTAGTTTACTAGCAGAATTCAGCCACTTCCAGACCTGACATTTTGCACAGCCTTGTGTTTAATGCTGACGAAAGGTGTGAATAAGGAATGATTTAATAAACATTGTATATGAATAATATTTTATCTTTCCATGTCCCCTAAATTCTCACAGAGGTGATTTTAAAGCAGACTCGCAAAGACAGACGTAGTTAAAAAAATAGCAGAGAAAATTTTCACCTGTATATTTTGGCTTCATGCATTTTTTTTCCATATGCAAAGGAAGAAGAGAAAAGTTATTAATTTGCAGTCAACCAAGTAATATAGAAAAGACATACCAAATTCAAGAAACATCATTTATTATTGACATGGAACCTTCTCTATCAGTTATATAGCAGTACTGTAATATGTAGACTGCAAGATACAGTGGTGCGTCACGTAGTGAAAATCAGAGTTTGAGCATAAAAACTGTGGTTTCCTTCCTGAACAGGTTTAGCAAATTTTCATTTTTAAGCAGTGCAAATAATTCCAGTTCTCCAGTAGAACTATGGAGACTGTTGTATTAAAAGGCAAACTAGAATGAGACACAAGATGAATTTGAATGTTTAGTATCTAACAGCACTGGAAAGTTCTATTTTTACCTCTTAGATTCAATGGTTTTGAGAAATTATTAAGTAAACACCTTGATCTTTTACAGCAATCTGTATATTCATTGTCTGTTGCCAAGGATTTGGCATAGTTTGCTGTCGATAAAGCTGATCTCCTGTTTTCCCCTGTAAAACCACAGGTTTTTGTTATATAGGGATTCTGTGAGATCCATGCAGACAGGTTAATTTGCCTCAGCCTTTTACAGAGTAATGCATAAAGCACTCTAATACCTACATCTCTCTTCATATATACCTAGTTCATTTTTTTCCTCTCTTCATTTGTTTGAGTACATAATACATACAATGGATATAAAGCACTATCAGCGTAGTAATCAAATAGACTTTTCATTGCTAGGGTAATTGCTTCCTGAGTGATGATCATAGACCTTCTGTCTAGCCCTGTATCCCTCCATCCACATTACATTTCATTACATGGGGAAGAATTACATGGTCTGGAGTGTTCTTAGAAGGCCAGCGAATCTAGGCTGAGTGAAATTAAGAAAAAGGCGTGTTTTAGATCTTAACTGTGAAATCCGGACCTCATTTGAAGTCAATGACAACATCTCGGTTGAAGGCAGTATTTAAAAAAAAAAAGCCTTTTGAGAAAAAAATGATCCTACTAACACTTCCCTCTCATGTAAATTAGCAGAGTTTCAGCTCTTAGATCTCTCCGGAGTTCTGTGCAAGGAAATACAAAGTTTGTCAGGCAAACAGATATCAAAATTTATAGGGTCCTTTAAAAATTAAAACCAATGCCCCGGATTCTGCTTCAACACTTACAGTATTTACAGAGCAACCTAGAGTTCAGTTTAAAATTCTTACGGTGTGAGTATGGATTTGGTAAGGAGGGAGCTGCTACCTGGCTTAGGTTAAGGTTCCAGTGATCTCAGGAAGGAACTCTTCATCCAACATGTTGCATTAATTTAGTTTACATATACGGAAAAGTAGCATAGTGCCTGAATCAGAAAGAATTAGTTGTTCTTATGTTCTTCAATGCAGGTGGAAAAGCAAAACACTTCTTAGAGACTTGCTTTAGTAGTGCAATCTCAGAACAGATATGAAAAATACCTAAACTCCTCGTATGAAGATATTGCAGTAACCTACAAGAAATCAAAGCAGCATAGTTGCTTGTATTTAGCTAATTTACTGTATGGGTAATGAATGTATCAGACAAAACCCACTCAAAACAATAGTACCTACAAAATATAAATTTTATGTACTGTAATTGGTAGATGAGAAGTTAACAGCTTAAAAATTAAACCTCTCTCTTTAAATTCAGTGTAAGAGTTAATTAAAGAAAAAGGAGCATTGTCACTTCTTCACGTCCTTCCCAGAGGTCTTTTTCTGCTATCTATCATGCGTTTACTTGAAGTATTCAAAATTCTAGAGTTTGAAGATCAGTCTAGTGACACAAATCAACACATTATCACTGCCTTCAGTCTGAACCAAGATGTACGAGTATAGGGTAACGAGAAAGGTCTTGCCTCGTAAGTTCAGCAAAACCCGTACATATATTCAGACAATGTCTGACTCTAGAAGTTTCTAGCAAATGTGGGAGAAGGCAAAAAAACCAGTAAAGATTCGATGCTGTGCCTCAGTAGTACATCATCTTCTAATTCCAAGAGCAGTTGTGATTTTAGAATCATAGAATCGTTTAGGTTGGAAAAGACCTTTAAGATCATTGAGTCCAACTGTCAGCCATGACAACTAAACCATGTCCTGAAGTGCCTTGTCTATGCGCTTTTTGAATACCTGCGGGGATGGTGACTCAACCACTTCCCTGGGTAGCCTGTTCCAATGCCTGACAACTCTTTCAGTAAAGAAATTTTTCCTAATATCCAATCTAAAACTCCCCTGCCACAACTTGAGGCCATTTCCTCTCGTCCTATCTCCAGTCACCTGACAGAAGAGACCAGCACCCACCTCACTACAACCTCCTTTCAGGTAGCTGTAGAGAGCGATAAGGTCTCCCCTCAGCCTCCTCTTCTCCAGACCAAACAACCCCAGCTCCCTCAGCCGCTCCTCATGAGACTTGTGCTCCAGGCCCCTCACCAACTTGGTTGCCCTTCTCTGGACACGCTCCAGCACCTCAATGTCTTTCCTGCAGTGAGGGTCCCAAAATTGAACACAGGACTCGAGGTGCGGCCTCACCAGTGCCGAGTACAGGGGGACGATCACCTCCCTGCTCCTGCTGGCCACACTATTTCTGATGCAGGCCAGGATGCCGTTGGCCTTCTTGGCCACCTGGGCACACTGCTCTCTCATATTCAGCCAAATACCTGCTGTTTATGTCATGTGGAGGTAGACAGCTTTCTTCAGAAGGTAATAAATAGAGACCTAATTAGCCATGTTGCTGAGTATCTTATCTTATGTATTATTTCCTCACATAGGAACCAATATAGGTAGTTTTCCAAAGCATAGTGTTCAATGAAGGCTATGTTTAAATGGAGCTTTATTTTTCTCTTCACATTCAAACTGCCTACAAATTCTTTAGGAGGAACTCCTCTTGACTCTTAATATGTGTTGAAAAGACGTTTAAAAGTTGGAAATAATACAGTTTGAGAGTTCCAGAAGTTATAAGGCTGTGCTTCTTGCCCAGAAGATTTGTGATTTTACAACGTATAAAGGAGATTGCATATGTGGAAGTTTCAAAGAATCGCTCCTCTGTGTGACCAAGTACGGGAAAAAACGTAAGCCTTGGAGTTTTTCTATAGTAATAACATTTCACTTTATGTAAAAGACAGCGTAAATCACCACAATATTAACTTTGTGCAGTAATTTATATCTTTGTAAAGGAATTGCAAAGTGGATGCAAAACTCTGTAGCAAACTTCCTCATCTCCTTAGACCTTTATTCTCAGCTTGGCTGGTACGAACATTATGTAGCTAAGAGGAGAGAGCCATGAGAGTCTTCTATGTCATTTATTCTTCATGATGAGTGCAGGACTGTAAGGTTAGTCTCTTGAAATGTTCATCTGACATAGCATAGCATGGGACAAGCATAACTCCCAGCAGTCTGAAGATCTAATACACTTAAAACATTAAAAAAGAGGCAAGGAATAATATGGCCACCCTACCAGTCAAAAAGTTAAAATGACCCAGGAAGGTTTGGAAGCTTCAGGAATATAGAGGCTCGCGGTAAACTGTTTGGAGATGCCCTCATACATATTGAAGTGTTGTCACAAGGTCCTTGGCATGAGTGCACTGAAATGTAAGTAGGTGATTTCTGAAGAAATTAAAAAATAACAATGGAAAACCTGCAGCTGCGCTGTCTTTGGCTGAAGTATCTGAGCTTCCTTCATATGAGTGTATTGCTTTGATCAGAAAAGATTGATTTTTTGTTTGTTTGTTTATTTGCTAGTTTTCCAATCATTGTTAAAAACAGTTCCCTCTTTAAGGAGCAAGGACTGGCAGCATGTCAAAATCTCAATGCATTGTTATGCAACTGGCATATGTACTAGGAAAAAAATATAAATCAAATCTGTGATGCACTACTGCATGTCAGATGTGCTTTTCAGAGATAAGAGAATCCCATTACAAATGCTGATTTTTCACAATTATTATAAATCATGACCAATATTCATTGAATACTAAAAATTCAGTAACAGCGTACACCATTTCAATGACACTGCCTCCAGAATTGATGCGATGCTGAGTTACCGCCTGGCAGCCCTTCAGAGTAAGGATATTTTTAATATCTCAGGTCATGTAAAACTAAACAGGTTAACCTAAAACTCTGTGCACTATCATTTGTACAAACTGCCAATAACCATCACAAGGTAAGCACTTTTCTCCTGTGCTAAGGAATGCCACTAAGAGGATCATTTTTCTTCTCTTCTTGGATGAATCCAATTGTTTCACTCAATGGGGCTTCAATTCAGCTAACAGCATTCTGTGCACTCAAAGATAAGATATGACCAGCAGCAAAACGTAACACAGGTCTACTAAGAAATTCTTTAAATTCATGGTTCTTACTGTATACCACTTACTAAATAATCAAATCCACATATATGTATACTTATACATGCATATACAAAAATCACTGCTATTGAGAAATAAAAATACTACAGAAGACTCAGCATTTTAATTCTCCTCTGTAATCTGAGAATCTTTCAGTCAGATTGTGAATGTGAGAGGCTAGAATTTGCTAAAAAATGGATGTCATAATATTCCCACAAAGTGTATGTAAAGCTTTAGGCCTTTTAAAGTTGCTGCATAACATCTCGGAGAGAGGAAGACTGTTAAATAAATATGGGGCATGTGTCTCTGTTTCTTGTATTCACCTATATATTCTACATGTTAATGATGCACATGTTTCATAAGATATGCATTCAAATAATTTAAGGAACTTTGTGTAGATATATATTAGAAAATTAAGTGTCTGAATTAAGCTCCCTATGATATTTTAAAACTTGTAGAAATACCCATTTTTCAAGTTGTCATCGTATGATATACTTCTATCCATCATTTATCATCAGTGTGTGCATAACTATACACACAGCTTTGGAGGAAGAGACTGTTCAGAGTAATGCACTGGAGGCATTTTCTTATTGCTAGGAGGGGCTTACTTTTGCTTTGTTCACAAATTTCATATTTAAATGTTTGGAGAGTGGAGAAGTTGAGAGTGTGATGTGATGTGTGCAGCAACTGGGTTAGAGCTAGGAGTCTGTGCATCGTGGCCAAGATTATTCCTAATGACCACCTGTCTCCATTCCCTAGCCATGGAGATCTGATGCGGTAAGAAATACAAAGGCTTTGGGAAATACTAGAAAGACAGATAGAGTATACTCTCAGTCATCCAAGCTGTGAATTAGTCATGCCAGGGAGGCAGAAAAGCCTCACAACCCTTAGAGCCACTAAAATTGTTACTGAAGACTATATGTATAGACCATATTGTTTCCAACGATAAGATATCTGCCTTCTTATAGCAGATAAGTGGTTAGTGGCTGTAGGAGGCCTAATTAAGTGAAGCACAGTGTTATGTGAGCCTACATATCCAACTCTGGTCCAGATCTTGTCATGTCTATTCTAATAACTTGCCTAAACAAGCATGGACAGGAGGCTTTTCAGCAGCCTGAGTCTGTAATGGCTGGAGATGAGTCAGGGCTAATGTGCCATGTTAGAGATGAGATGATCCTTACAGAGAGCCACCTGGAAAGCTCTCCTGTGCACGCTTCCACTCATTGGGCTCTGAACAAGCTAACTATCCCTGGCCCAAAATGATTTTATGAATTTGGGCTGCATTTCCCCATAGCTAATAAAACCTCTTAGGGCACAGTTTACTGGGAAACAGCTGCAAGAGCTCATTGGGTCCAGGGCAGCCAGATCCAACAGACCAACTCTGCGCTCCATCCAATAAGCCTGGCTGAACCCGAACTCTTTCTGAAAATACTGAAGCTCTTGTCCTGTGCTCCCCAATACATGATGATTCAGGGTTTTAATCTTCTACTCCCCTATTACCCTAGGCAATTACATACTGCCTAATGCCTGTTATTTTCTGTGTGTGGAATGGTGCAAGTTTGACTTCTCAAATGGACATTTCCCAGATTAGTAGCTGTCTTCATTTATTTCTAATGTACAGGTTTAAACTTAAGAATCCCTCATTTAGCAGTTGCACCTCTACTGTGAAATTTTGCCATGCATGCTGCAGGGAAAAAAGTCCTTAAGGATCTCAACCAAGTTTTCTTGATGCATTTGTTTTCTCCTTTTTTTTTGAACTGGAGTTGGCTAAGACCTTTGTTTATCAAAATCAGAAATAAAAGGGAAGCTTATAAACTGCCCATTTGTATAATGAGCCTGTAATTATGTTAGCATTCAATTTTATAGTCAAATTAGAGACTGAATTTCCTTTATTCAGCACTGAACTTCACTTACACTTTCCCAGCATCTATAATGAAAAAATAAAACTCCTTACATGTCACACATTCGTGCACTTAGTTGCTGGTTTTGTGACAATTCTCACACAAAAACCTCTTTTCTGGTCATTCTGCAAGTTTATGGATCGGGAAGAAAATTGGCCTGAAGATTCAGCTGAGGATTCCTCTGCAAAAAATGAATTTCCAGGTGATATAATCCAACACAGTCTTTTTCTTTCCTTCTTGTACCTTCATGTTAAGTAAGACTAACCTTCATGCCAAGTAAGATTTAGCAGAAGCAAATGTCAAGGACATAAGTGAAAACTTACTTTCTTGAGGTCTTGGACTGGAGTCTTAGACCTCCGCAAAAATTTTCTATCTATTGCAAATTTTTGATTCAATTAGAAGAGTAATATGGCAAAAAAAGCTATTTCTGTCCTGACTGCGCTTCCATATGCTGAGAGTAGTCTGCTGCATGTTTAGTGCTTCCTCAAAAAGAGAGGGAGTTTTTGAGCTTGAGATTTTTAGAAATACCTGAGGAGCAGGTCTCAGTTTTGCGTTTATCTCTGCAAATATTGTAGCCCATTAAAATGATTGCAAAATACTTTCAGGAATTGAAGTGTGACAACTGAAAAAATATATATGAGGTTGCAGTATCTATGTTACTTCCTTTTTATGTTCCTTTTTCCTAAAACTCCAAATCAAAAGTAGACTTAATGAGTTTAATCTTTAATCACACATTAAATTCCACAGAAAATGTCAAAACTGGCAGAGCCTGTGCTACTTCACATGAGCTGCATTTACTGGCATAAGTGTTTAAGGGATAGAGTAAATTCTCTGTCTCTCTCCCCCTTTGTAAGAGTAACTAGCAATGCAGGGGAAGGTGGAGAACTGACAGGAGCTTATTGGCTTTACTAGCATCCCCCTGATTACCCGTAAGAGACATGGCTTTTGATGAGTGCTCTGAATATTAAGTACTTGATTTCCTGTTTGCCTTTAAATTTTGACACAATGTAATCTTACAGAAGTGAAAACAAGTAGGATCTGATCTCAGGTTTTAATCATTCCCATATTTTTCCCATATCGAATCTCATTATTATTTCCCTCATGATTTCCCAACATCCACCTTTGTAGCACATGTGATTACCTCCTACAACTTACAACATTACCACCACTGGGGTACAGATCTGCACCTGAAAAAATGACCTAATTTTGTGGATCTCGCCTGTAGTCAGAAAGTAGAGCTGGTTTTGTAAGCCATCATTACATCTTGGTTTTTCCTTCTCAGATTTCAGTCGTTTTCTGCTACCTCTCCTTGCTTTGCATCTGCTTTAAAAAGTGCTCAGACAATTTGTTTGTAAATAAAGCAAGTCATGATAGCAGTAATCTAAGTAATATGTTCTCTCGCAGCACGAGGCCCTGAACTCATTCTCTCTTCACAGTATTTGGTAACGTAAAAGGAGTTGGATTCTGATCTGCTTTATTTTAAGGGACTAATATTTTATAACTTTGAGTTGGGCAGAATTCCAGTAAAAAATAACCTTCCCTTATAAAATTCTACAGTAAAAATCAACTTGAAGTTTTATGAATAACTTTCTTTGGCTGCTACTCTAGGTTTTTTCTATAAACCTTATGAGAATGTTCTGAAGAATTTACTAGAAACTGGTCACTTTATGCTTTTTAATATAGTCACAGAGTACAATATACAAATACTCAAAATTATATAAAATTATTACTTTTAAGGCTCTTCTAGAATCAGTATAGATGCATATGCAATTCCTGGGTTTTAATTCTTTCTTGGGCTTATGTCTACTTTCATTTGCAACAGGCATCTCCATCATGGATCGTTTTACAGTTCAAGGTGTAGTCCCAGTTGACTGACATCAAGAAATAAAAGTGAGATAGCTTATTTAATTCACTCCAGTTTAAGTTATCAAAAACTTCTCACTACAGATGATTCAAGTTACTTTAGAATATCTAAATCAGCACTTTCTTCTCCTATTTCAGCTCCTTTCTCTCTGTTTTTTCTTTTCTAATACATCCATTTTCTTTCTCTATTAGTAACAGGTTCTCACATATCACTTGGATATTGAATTGAGTTCAAATGGGTCCAAATGCTCTTTTGAATCATGTTGAATATTGTCTGGAAATCCCAGTGAAGATAAATTCTCATCTTTTTATTTTTTGACAAATTGCATGAGAAAGTTCTGAAGAACTCACTAGAAATCAATAATTTCTGTAGACCTTTTTTTCTGAAAGGAGAAGAAGAAAAAGTTGCCTTTTTAGCTTTCTCACTCAATGTTCTTCTTAGCACTTTTGTCTAGCTATCACCTTGGCATAGGTGCAGGGCTAATATAATTTTTCCCTTACTGAATTCCTCAGCTAAGGATCACTGAATTGTAAGAGTCCTACTTCAAATGATCTGTTTAGTGGCAACACCCCTACCATACTCCCTGTGCTGTCTGCTGCTGTGATGCTAGACTGCCTTGGTTTTAGCCCATTATGAGAGTCTTCTGGGCTGGTAGGAGTAGCTGTATGGCTGTATTAACTTGCATGTTAGATTCCCACTTTCTATGACACACACTGCAAATATTGCAAGAATATTCTTGCTTCTGCAACCCTTGGCCCTTGGGGAGTAGCTTGCTCGGAAATGAGACTCAAACTATTTTGAGCCTTAAACAAAGACTGACATATTTTAAAAAATTACACAGACCAGTTACTAGCTTTTGGTTTATTATGCCTGTCATGACAAAGCTATTTGCAGTGTTTTCAGTTCCATGGCAAATACCTTATCTCATTTGTTTCCTTCTTGCTCACTTTTTAAGGAATTGTGGTTACTGCGTATGTAGATTACATTTCTGGTAAGAAATCTGATACGTAACCGTATGTTGGATGAGGATGTTTGCCATTTGACTGCAGATATCACTAAGCCGTTAGTACGTAATTGGTGAAAAAAAGACCTCAAGAAAAAGCATTGCTCCTGTTTCTCTTGCTTGTAACCTGCTCTGTTCGTTCCACTGAAGAACAACAAATTAATAAAGAGGAAAAGTCTCAATATTCTGAATAACTGTGCCTGTGCTAGCCTAATTTACTGGCTAATCCTTCTTTTCCTTTTTTTCCATAATGGATTTTTAAAGAAATATCTAGACAGTTCCCAAGCATGAGTTTGATGAAGGTAAGAACCTTTCTTAACTTCGAAGTGTGAGCACAATTTTAAAAGACAGTTTCAGTCCAAACAGAGTAATTTTCAAGGTATGCTAGATAACTACAGGAATGATGACTGTGTTAGTCATCCCCCTTTTACTCCTGGGATGAATTCCTGTTGTTCACATCATTAATGTGTTGAATTAAGTTTGCTTGTGGATCATAGCTGTAAGAACTGATTTTGAAAACAAAACCGAAGTCCTGTTTATTCATCAGCAACTTTTGACTTTGCTCTGCTTTTCTCCATCCTTTCCTCCACCTCATTACCTTCCTTCCAGCTGTCCCAGCCCAGACATCTGGAAAAGCTGCCCCTGAGTGAAGTAGTGACCTAGTGCAGTGGCTTCCCCAGACCTGTAGTTCCAAAAAGGTGAAATGGGCTCTCAGAGATATCAGTTCCCAAATGAATTATATCACCCTCTTCAACACCATCAGCTGTGTTCTGTGTTCCTTGCATGAAGTCAAGGAGGATTTTGGTATGTAGAATTTGAACCCTTAATAGAACAGTTTCCTTGTCATCACATGGAAGAATGATTTTCTGTTTTAGAATAGGCTGGGGAGGAAGAGAATCAAAATGCTCTGCAATTAATTCATAAGCTCTTCAGAGGTTCACCTGGCAATGAGTTTGAAGAAGAGTGATTTACAATGTAGGTAGCACTAGAAAGCTATGATTTTTTGCTGATGTGGTCTTGTAACGTGGTCTTGTAAAAGAGCTCTCTTTCGTTCCTAAAGAGGTTATTTCAGAGCAACATTTACATTTATGGTATTGATTAAATAAATAGATAGTTGCCAAATACATCTGTGTAATAGTTTCATAAATAACGGCTGCCACTCTATAATTCCCATATAATGCAAAGTGCATATTTGGTCTTTGAAAGAGGGAGAGATGGACTACAGGAACAAAGCTTCTAATAATTACAGTGGAAAAGAATATAACATAACACAGGCAGGTTTCTGCCCCTCTATTAATGCTTTGCAAAGCTGAGATTTTCCGAGCCTTCCATGGCCATTATTGCTTCAATCTTAACACGAAGGGTTCAATAAAATTTTACTCAAATCCTGCTTTTTGAATATTACAAGGTGACATAATAACTACGGAGACAGATTTCAAATTGTCATGTAAATTTCCCCAGCATTAGCTTTCAAAGTTTATTATTGCTTTATAATATTCATTGCTCTTAAGCTTCTTATTTATAGAGGCAGTGTATGTATTTGGAATAACTGTGGTAAACGGAGAGATTAAGGTAATATTTCTTCTACCAAATCTCTTTATTTGAGAGCCCATAAAAAGCTAGGGCTTGTAATTTATTTTGTTATTTATTTACTTGTGTTTGTGTATGTGTGCGTGTATTTTAATTTCAGTCAGTACAAGCGCTTGCAAAGCAGAATTGTTACACTTGTCCCAGTCCATCAGGAATCCTTGGAAAGTAATCCTGCAAATACATGTAAAATACTACAAAGGTTCATGTACATACCACAAGAAAATAGAATGTCATTGAGAGCTTTAAACAAATATCCCCTATCCTTCCTTGCAGTTTCACAACACAATGAACACATTTTTTATGAAGAAACATATTACACACCCTCTCAAAAGTACGATATTCGCTATTTTATAGAGTACATTTCCATAACGTTAGTAGATAATATGGCAGTTCTGGACTGAACTTGCAAGACATAAAGTTGAACTTGCAATATTTGTGTCATGCTGTCAGTGCAAAATTTCTGTTCTTTCTCACGGTTATAAATGATTCTTATTTCATTGTATTTCATGCGTATTTATCTCTGTGATTTGCAAAGTATATTGTATCTGTATTTCCTCTTGACCAGCATAGTCTGTGCACTCTAGGAAGTGTGATCAGAAAAGAGAGAGTCTTCTAAGCTATCAGTCATGTCAGAATGGGATACAGCGAGGGCAGATGTGGAATTATTGTAATTATTTTCTAACTCTGTATATAAATCTTCTGCAAATCTAAAATATATTGTAAAGTTCTTTATAATTTTGAAGGTATTTTAGAAACATTAAAATCAATATTTGAATTAAAGATGCATTTTAGTGCTTACTCTTCTGTAAGTGACAGCTGATCTCTGTTAGCTTTTTGATTTATCTAAGGATAAATCACAGGTTATGTATTTTTGAAAAGTAGAGTCAGTATGATGCAGGAGAGCATGGCTTTACTCCATTCAGACAGCAAGTACAATTATATCTACTTTCCCATTGGACAAATATATACATATTTATATAGGTTTGTGTGTGTGCAGGTGTGTTTACGCGTGTAGCTGTGACAGAATGAAAGCAGGGCAGTGAAAGAAAGTAAAACTCAAAAGGGAATGCTAGTTTCCTGTTACTCTTACTTAATTGGTCATTGGAGAAGCCTAGTGATATCAAGTAGTGATACTCAAGTTCACTACGCAAGTTTGCCACATTCAGCAGACAAGGCAGGCACCCCATGCGTTCTTTCTGAAATGGTATAAAATTGTTCAGATGCGCCTCAGAAAAACTGCTGTCTTCAGCCTATAGAAGTGCACAGGATTAAGTCACCCTTGTAAGCTAAGTGTCTGATCTTGGGAAATCCTGGATCTGGAAGAGACAAACCCCAAATAGAGATTTGCCTCATTGTTTTGCAATACTTCATCAAGAATCTTTCTAATATTGTCCTGGGGAGATTCCCATTCCATTCTTCTTCCCATGCTTGCTTGCTTGCTTACTTGCTTCCTTCCTTCCTCTTTCCTCTTCCCTTTCCCTTTCTTGTTCTTTCCTTTCTCCTTCCCCCCTTTGGAAAATGTCAAACATCATCAAGGAGGTTTTCCTTTGAATGTGCGATCTTCCAAAAGCACACAGGATTCTGTCAGCTCTGTGCTTGAAAGTATTACTGCCTTAAACATATTGTGTCCTGACATTAAAACTGATTTTTTTTTTTTTAAATCCGCAGTCTGTAAATGATTCTGTGATGCTATCTTTTGAGTAATGCGTGAGAGGGATGCTCTGATGTGCTATTCAAACATGAGTTCATTCTAAGTCAGAGGCACTAGTGCTCAGGTAATAGATATTTTTATATGGGACAAATGCTGTTATAATGGTTGTATAGATAAAAATGTTCATACTAGCTGACCAAGAAAGACAGGAATTCTATTATTTAATAACTATGACAAAGAATCATAAATACCACAAAGCATACAGCGTGGTAAGGAAATTAAATAGAAAAGGAATGAGATAAGAAAAAGAACATATTTTCCTGTCGGTTCATATTTACTTAAATTTTTATCTCTGACCTCTCTATAAAGCAAGACTTTCATTGTTCAGTCCCTGAAGAGATATGTTCTACTCTTTCAAATAAGAACAGAAGCAATGAAGCAAACATGAATGCAACCTCTACAAATGTAGTGACAGCCAGTTGGCCCAACCATGGAAAGACACTTTGTCTTGATCTGCAGCACCAGAATGCCAGGCAGCTAAGAGGTGCGATAGGCTCTGGCTAACCCACATATGCAACACTCATCGTACCTTTTGCACCCTTTAAGAAAGCTGGAGTTGTCATTAATCAGTCTTCAGGAAGCCTGGCACAGTCACCCCCAAAAGCAGAATGAATTCTGTGATCTGGGTATTAAAATCCCTGATTAAATTAGGTATTATCTTAACGCAGCTCATTATGCAAGCTTGTTACTCTTTGAACTAGTTCATTTCCTGTATAATTTTAAAAATGAAAATGAGTTGGAGAATTCTCCCTCAGAGACCAAGAAAAAAAAGAATATCAATACAAAAAAATCAAGATAATGTGTATTCTGTGGTCACTTTTAGACTTTTGGATTGACGTAGAATGACTAGTTTCCTCGTGCTCCTGCTCTGCTGCCTCCTTTTTCCAACAATGCAGATGAATTTATAAGTTCCTTTTTTGTCTAGAAAATCTCTTGGCAGTATTTTTCAATGTATGTTATGCAAACATTTTACTGAATTTCCTGGATTTGCAGCTATTTCAATGTCTCAAAAATGGGCAATTTGTCAAAAAACTCCAGCAAACGATGCAAGGACTCTCAGAACTTTACATTGATGGTAAATATTTTGGTCAGCTGTGTTCATAGTCTCTGGACATCATTAGAAAATTGGGAGCAATACAGCCTTGGAAGAATGCTGTCTGCAGGTCAGTTACAAACTCAGCTTTTTGCAGCATATTTTATTTTTTAAGATCCATTATGGAAGTATTTGCGATATCTTACACAGTCATAGAAGAAGGAGTTGCAGTTCCAAGACAGATTAAGGAAAACCGAAGTAAATGCTAGAAACATGAACTTGAAGTTATGTTGCCTTATTTTTCACACAGTACTTGTGAAAAGGCCTTCTCAGGTTTGATGCTCTGTTGAAACTGTTGTTTCACAAAATCAGGAAAAAGGCCAGCCATGAGTTTTTCTTATTCTTGGTTACTTACAGAGATTTTGGTTAGTAAAACCAGACTAGGAGTCTTCCAGAAAATTCATAAAAATATGCTCTTTGTGATCAAGGTGGAAGTACTGTGCATGCTTCCAGTATTACTGCAAAATGCAGTAATACGGGAAATCAGAGGAGCTCTAAAATCAGATAGATATTAGTTAAAACAATTTCATCTCTTACTAGGTTTCTTTTGCTTCTAAGGGAGTAGTTGGACGAATTCTTATTTTGTCCAGATGTGAATTCACCACACACTCTTCCTGAACACCTGCTTTCAGGCAGATGCTGCTAGCCTAGGCTGTGGCATTGATACAGTACATGGCAGTGGGTGTGTAAGGTTCTGCCTCGGATACTATGGCTCTCGGGTTATTTCCAGCACCAGGAGGAATCCACTTGGATATCCCCTAATTTTAATAGTTAATCATGAGTTAGGAAGCCAAAATGAAGAATTCCATTTGCTTAACAGGAAGAAATAAAGAACTGGATTTGAGATGGACATTTTGAAGGGGGCCACGTATGTTCAGTTTCCATCTTCATATTTAATAATTCTGTACTTCCCCTAAAATGATTTAGCATAAAAATGTATTGCATTCCTTTCTTCCTTTCATTTTGGATTAACCTACGTCACCGCATTTTAGTTAGCTGTAGTTCGTGGTTTTGCTGTAGAACTCCCTAATGATAATATGTCTATGTGTGTATGTGTGTGCTTTAATGCCATTTTCTTTTCTCATCAGCATAGCATAGTTTCATGCATTGTATCAACCTCAGTACGTGTGGTCTCTTTATGCTACAGATCAAAAGGAAGAGAAAAGAATGGAAAATTTATTTTCCAAAGTGTTAGTAAAAAGCTTATTTCCCCAGAATAATGGAGTCCAGGTAGCTGGCAGGCAGGCTTTTGAAACGTCAGATCTCCTGAGCTGGTACACAGTTTCAATTCAATAATTATTCTCATTCCCACTATGCAGCTACTCAGCAGCAAGTGGTGCATCCAAACTGCACCCCATGATTAGAATGGCATTAAAAAAGAGGGTGAGAGAGCTCTTCACCTACTCACCAATTTTCTTTCTTGCAGTAAAGACTCAAGTTCATGTTGCTGAAAATAAACAATTAGGAAATGAAATTGAAGACCCATGTGGCCTTGTGATTCAATACCACTCTGAAATAAAAATTGTAACAATTCAGTGTAATAATCTGCCTGATGCAATGAATGAGGTTTAAAGTCCTTAGTCCATGGCAATGCTCCAATAAAATTAAAAAACAGTGTAAGGTTCCTTTGGGCAGGCTTGGCTGTATTAGTATGCGGTGACATGTACCGACAAGGCATCTATAGCAAGTGCTGTTGGTTTCGTTTACAGGCCTGCCAATAGCGGCTAGCAATTGCCTATGAAAAGCCATTATACACTGGCCCATAAAGCCACACAAAATTTTCATTATGTTTCACTTAAAAAGTGCTTGTTTTGCAGGATAGAGGCCATGTCAATAAAATGGATTGGGTGTCACTTAAACCAAGTGACGTGCTAATCTCCTGGAGGCCTTGTGTCCTTAATCTCTACAGGACACAAGTCAGTTTAGAAGCATGAGCTGTTCTCACAGGTAGCAACTATTGAGCTCTTTAATGTAAATTCAAAGGAAAGCTTATCAGTGTGTTTCAGAAATTGCTTCAGTGTGGTTGCTGTCCACGGGAAAAAAATCCCCACACTTCCCCCAAAATCCCTGGGCAACTTCCAAGCTTTCACTGTGCCCGCGAGCACCTTTTAATTATAAAGAAATTGTTTTTGGTGATATGTGCCCTGTGACCAATTGGATTAGAGGCATTTCTTCTGGCTATTATTAAGCTAACTTGACTATTGCCCTTGTGTAGCTAAGCATGATCAAAATACAAAGTATGGGAGAGCATCTCAATTATGAACCATAGTACAGTGCTCCTGCAGTCTAAATTCTTCAGTTCATTAAAAAAAAGCTTCAATGACTAGTAATGCTGTAACGAAAGGGCAGAATAATAGGCACAGGATCAAGGATACTGTAGCTTATGGGGATGAGTTACAAAGGGTATTGAAAGATTCAGACTGGGGTTTTTAACATTTCAGTAGGCTGGTCATTATTAGACAATAGGTCGGGCCATTGGAAACCCGTAGATAATCTGCGATTCCTTAGAAGGATGTAAAGAAAAAGAACGAAGGTCTTCTTGGAATGACTGTAATAATCTGCTAAACATTATATGATACTAAAATACATTTTCTGGTGTATGTTCCTTCCCTATTTGTATTTTTCTGCTCCCTCTGCTAACTAACAATTACTAACACATTTCATACATGCTATAAATTAAAGCCAGTTACTTTTCGCTTTGTTTAAGCAATAGCGAGTTTTTCACTAGAGAACTGATCCATGAATCAAAACCAGTTCTTCAGAGCTTGTAAGTTAAAGTCAAAACCAAGGACCAGAATGCTCATCTGTTTTTTCTGACATTCTGATCTATCTCACTCTGAAATCATGAACTGAAACGAGTGTAAATGGATGGGCTCCATTTATTCTTCCATCGTCGTTTACTAAGAGTGGTGCAAAATGCAGCCTTTCTGGCTGTGTGTGACTATATTTGGTGTGGATTAAATGATAACAGGGAGCCAACTCTCCAAAGTATTTTTACTGCTCATACATAGCATGAGGAGGGAAGAAATGGGAGTATGAAAAGAACTTTTAAGAGATCTGAAATTTGTTCATCACAAAAGGAGGGGTTTTGTTTTATAGAAGCAGGAGGTAATCACAAACAGTAACATCAGAACGTGCTTCAGCTAAAATAATTTATCATTAAAATAAAGTTTTTGAGGTGTTAGGAGAAAGTACCAGAGTTGATCCTTATTCTTCTGTGTGATAGGTCACCACCACATGCTGATTGAGAAGATTTATTGATATTTAAACTGGACAGTGTCACTGCTAGTATTATTTCATTACAGCATTTACACCACTGTGAACAATAGCCTTGGTGTGGAGATTTAATGCTGTGAATGTTTGCCACAGTTCCTTTGTGGCATTGAAGTTTTTAGGATTTTTACCACATCCTCTTATTTGGAGGGAAAAAAAAAAAAAAAAAAAAAGTCTGTTCAATTATTTCCAAATTTTTCCTTTCTATGGAAGGAGAAAAGATGTCAGTCAGAACCCCCCACTCATCACACACAGAACTGGGAGTTTGGGAGGTGCAGCCACTTAACCATCATTGTTCTCATTCCTAAAAACTGAAAACTGTCTTTTAATTTCCATATTAAAATTGATCACAGTCAATTTGTACTCATCTATTTAGATCTTGTAATTTTCCTTTAGTACAAATAAATGCTCCTTCCTTCTAGTGTTTTTCTCTTGGGATATTTGTAGGTCAGTTTACCCCCCTCTTTGCCATTTTGCTAGATTAAAAAGCCAAGGCCAGAAAGATTCTTGTTTTAAGATGTACTGTATATTCCTTTCATCACTGCAGTAGTCCATCCCTTCATTATATCAAACATAATTTTTTCTTAATTTTAAAGATGGAGCAAAATTAAAAGTTGAGGTCTCATCAGTGACTTAAATAGCTGCACTGTATTTCCTAATTTCTGCTGGAAATACCTTCTGTGATAGATCCTCGGATTACGTTTGTCTTTTGCCTGACCACATTACACAGTATCTAAAAATCAGCGTTATTCAAGGTAGCTGAATTTTTCCCTGTCTGTGATGCACTATTCCATTTGTATTTTTCCATGTCACTAGAAAAGAAAATGGAAAATAATTATTGTTAGTAGCCTGTAATATGTAATTTCATCTTATACCTGTGCCTCATCTTCAATGCCATCCCTTTTTCCCTCCATGATATATACATGTGTCTTGCTGTTATTGATTCAGTTCAACATTGCATTATGAAGAAATGCAATTAGTGTCCAACATTTTTGTGTGCCAAGGGTAGCTGTAAAATTATTAAATGAGATTGATCCTAAAAGAAAATTTGGAGAGCTCAGCTATTGATCTCGTTCCAGTACAGCTGTTGGTTCAGGATGACCTGTCATCATCTGTTCTCTGGTGAGGTCCTTTGGCGTTTGATATTTCCTGCACTAATCCCCATCTTTTCCAATTTATAGAACATGTTCTTGTTATATGAAACATTTTACTGAAATTAAAGAGTTTACCTCATGACATTCTGTTTGTTTAAAAAAGTTGCTGATCTCTCATACCAGACAGTGTGTTACAAGCTATCCCAGGTAATTCCATATAGACTAATGAGGTTCTCCTTTGTCTCATTTTCTGTTATTTTCCATGTGTTTAGTTACTCTTGCCTTCAAAACAGAGATCCAGGATTTTCTACACTGTAAACAAAGGAAAAAAGAAATCTGACTTTGCCATGAATCCTCATTGAGAGGGTTTTTTTCCCCCATGTCATTTTTACATAAAATGAGTGAAATTCCACCTTCTGTTTTTCCCTTTATTGGACTGTAGAAGGAAGATAAGAGTGGAGGACGTGCGGGTGGAGGATCGGGGAGGGTAGATCCCCTTTTCTTCTTGAGCAGTTCATCTCTTACAAAGGTTTTATCATGGGCAGGAGAAGGGAGCGGGTCTCATAGTTGCAAATCCTGTGTCTTGATCACAAGACCATTGCTGACAGAGGAATGCCTGTATTTTTTTGAGCAAGTTCATCCACTTAATCTCCAACACCACATATTAAAGTAATTGTACCATTAGCAACATCTTTTACTTAAGTAAAATGTGTATTCCTTCTCTTGCAGATGATACAGAAAGTGAATAATCCTTGCAGAGATACAAGTCACAGAGTTTCTTCTCCAATTCGATTAAGTAGGACTTAGAAAAAGAGTTCCCTTTGATGAGAACAAATAGAGCTCTGCACTTTTTTTAGCCACATCTCCTTTCTGAGGCTGGTTGATTCATGTCACTTCTGGGTATATGACAAAGATAGCGAGGAGTTAATGGCTCTGTGTAACAAGGTGCTCTGTGCCAGAACTGTGCAGCTGTAATGAATTGGCTTAAACATTAGCAGTATAAAGTAATTTAAGATTAAATTTCATAGCTCATATTTTTACAGTGAGCATTACCCACTGTTACAAGATATCTCCATCTCGTATTTCACACCATTTAGGACGAACTCATTTTTACTGAAATCCCCTCTTCTTGGCCCAAAGAGATGTCATATGTGAGAAGCTAAAAGCAAGGATAAATACATTTAGAAACTTGAACTAGAACTGTCTTCAGCTGAATATATTTTTAATCATCTTATTTGGCAACTGTTAAATTATCCACATCGTATCCTGTTTCTAACATTCTGCTATTGCAACATGAAACGGTTCTTTCACAAATATCTCAATGTTTCTTCATTCTTTTGGGATATGAGAAAAAAAAAAATCTTAAAAATGTATCTTAATACCACAGTTTTACAGTCTTTGACTTTTACTTCCTTTTGAGGTAGTATGGTAGTAAATAGGAAACAATAAAGTTGATCAATATGAACTCAAAAAAAAGTATATACTGACCATAAATCAACTTGCGCTGAGATTATTTTACTGCTCTTCTGATTTGTAGTCTCTGAAGCACCCAAGCCAAAATGTCGTGTCAATCAAACATAATTTATATAACACCAGTTTTTTTATATATTAGATTAGTTGAAAAAAATGGGGAATCTGTCTTTTAATGAACATTTCTTTTAGTGGGAAGATGGGCACAGGAAAGAGTCTTTCTTCACCAGGCATGTTTTTCAACTCCCACATTTCCTTTTCAGTTCCTAATTTCTGTTTATGGATCTAACTAAACTAAAAGGAGTGAAGAACCAATCCAGGTTAAAATCAGGCTCAAAAAAAGGGCTTTCTTCACTGTTGCTAGGACCTAGAGATGGTTGTGTTAGCATGGCAGTGTGAGAGTTGGGAAGACCAGTAACGAGGTGAGGCACGAAGAAGGGCTGTTTAAGCCAGAGCTACTGCTGATTTATTCTTTTTCTTTCTTTTTTTTTTTTAAATACTGAACTCTAAAATAAATGCAAGATGTTGCCAGAACGGTAACAAAATAATGCATTTTATTCTGAAGGATCTTTTCTCCTGGAGAGGAAAAGCAGTGTGAGAAAATAAGAAAAAGTGAGAAGTCAAAACTTTGGAGAAGATTTTAAAAGTGCAGGTTTACTTTGCTAAGGAGAGAAGTCTGGCACTGACATTTGTCTCCAGAGTGTTCAGATTTTAACATACTTCTGCAGCCTTCAAACTGATGCTCAGCAATTGGAAAATACGTTCTGCTTTGAATGAAAATTGGTCATGAATGTTGCTGTTGGGTTGGATTTACTATCCTTCTAACACCTGTTTTTAGGCAGTAAAAACAAAAGCCAGCCTGACAGGCCCTTAGTATATTTGAACAGAGGGATGAATGGAGAGAAATACCTTGAGGGGCAAATATTGAAAAACAAAAGCCTGCTTGGAAGAGAAAAATCCAGCAGAAAACCAGTTTACAAAGTGGTGGCATAATCTGTTAATAGCTGTGCAAAGTTTAAAGTGATACAAGGTCAATATGCTATGAAGGTAAATTAGTACTAGGTACACGAAGCAATTATACAAATAATCATGCTATGGAAACCGCCGACATTTCAAACAGTGAGAGGAAAGCATTTACACACTGAAACTTTTCAGTGTCACCTTTGTGAGGACTACTCTGAACCCTTTCTCTTAAATAATTACTTTAGGTTGTCTTTTTGCATGTGGCAGGTTTTTAATTTACATTTTCCCTCCTGTTGGAATGGTATCCCAGACTGTCGCCCATCAAGACTGCTTTTATACTCTTACCGCTTGCTCACGTAAAATCTCACTGTCATTCTAGTGGTTTTATGGCCTCTCAGAAACTATTCTTTCCTTCTGATATTTGACAACAGTATTGCCTAACCATATGCTCCTAAACTTGTGCTTTCAGCCCCCTCCTTTTCCTTAACAAAAGTATAAAAGGAAATGGGCTCTTACAGGCTTCACTGTAAATAGGGGTCTTAAAATGCTCTAGAAGCAATAAAAAAGGCAACGGAATTTTTTGTGGGTTGAGACTAAGCTGAGTAAACTGTTCTTTTTTCAGATGCTACCAAAAGCTTTTCTTTTTGAAGTAGACTGCTGCAGGCTTTATTTTTTTACATGCTTTTACTAGATCATGGAGCCCTAGTAAAGTTGTTTCCTTTAAAGCATAAATGGAAAATATCTGCTATTTATTTATTTTGATGTATTTATTACAATTACATTTGCAAATCATTTTATCTCACAGATTTTTATTTGCTTCTGAAGGAAGCAAAAGACAAAATGAACAGCTTTTGAGACACTGAGGCGTTTTCTCTGGAGAAATACAAAACACTTCTTCCAGATTACTCAGAAAGTGGCTATGACAGAGAATATCAGCATTTGCTTTTGTTGAATCTTTATGGAACATGGAGCAATGGGGGGTTACAGTCCAAGCTTACAGTCCTTTCACAACAGTGATCTCGGAGGGGAAATTTGCAGCTGTGCAAACTGTGCATGCCACTTCAGAGAATACTGCATCTTTTGCACTAACTGTAGATATGAAGCTGGCTATAACGTTTTTAAATTATCTGTCAAGTTAATGTTAATTGTTTTTTGCCATGGGGTTTAGAGGGAGTGAAACTGGGGCAAATTGGATCTTTAAGAACCTCTGGCCTGAGCCGGTTGAAGCTACTGTGGTCTGCAAAGCTTGTGATTTGAGATAATGGAGCAGATTCCTGCCGGGCATTTTGGCTCTGAAAGGTCCCTAAACAATGCAGACACAGAGAAACACCATCAAGGTAAATTCCCTTTGAGGAAACATCAGTGCTTCATTCAAACATCAGTGAAGTCATTTGGAACTGACTAGTGGATTGGTTTAGAGGGTGAATTTAGTTACTCTTCTTCATCCAGCATGTTTATGGTAGGTTATCAGTCTCCCTTAAGAAGCAAGGAATTTTAAATAACATTGTATGAAATCCAGGCTCAAGTCTTCTTCTAAGGTCCATGTATATTCCTGAGTTTTGCTTTAAGATTGCTGTATGCTCGTGTGCGTAGAAAGAGTCTAGAGAAAGACTTCAGGAGAATTTTTCAAAACAGCCAGAGGATTTCCTGTCTTCTGACTGCCTTTGCCAAAACGAAATGGTCCTCTCCCAGTCTGTGGCTGGTTCTTCTGGGAATTGCATCAGTTCCAATGCTGCGATAATGGGGGATCTGCATTTCTACAAATCCTCGGATGGATGACGATTTCTCACTCTATCCTCAAGGTTAAAAAAACCACCGACAGATAGTAACTTTGAACAGATACACGCCCCCACACACACACCACCTAACTGGTAGAAGAGCTCTTAGGAAGCTCACCACGCAAGAAGAAGAAGCGTTTGAGGAACATGGTCTCTCTTAACTTCCAATAGGCGGTGGACTGATCATTGTCTATGTTTATCTGTGTAGGTGATGTGTGTCAGTAAAACATACATAAACAGTAATCATTGTTAACACTTATTTAAGCCCTAAACTCAGGGCTTCAGGGATGGATGTGGCTTACTGGCTCTCAAAGCCACTCTTTCAGGAGGAAGATCACTGAATTACCTAAAGAGCAGCCATACTCATAAAGATGACTTCAAATCTTCATCACAATTTTGTCTTCAGCTCACACAACAGACACATTACCTTCTTAGCTTGCTTTAGGTAATCATATGTTATAGCTCCTTTATGTTACTCTGTGTTTTCAATGAGTGAAACACATTGGTAATGCTGCTTATCCTCATTTCTTCCACCTCCTGCTTCTTACACCACAACTGCCTCATGCATTTAACCTAGTACTCAAACAACATAAACATGTATAAATCTGTATTTATATCAATCACATCAATACAGATACATAACAGTGGATATGTTCACTGTGTGAAGAGTTTCATTCTATTTTTTCTCCTGTTATTTGACAGAAGCAGAGGGCATGAAAGAGATACAATATATTTCAAGGTAGGAAGGTTTACATACATCTTAAAATTTCAAATACAGTATTGAAATGCAGTTATTTCCCTTAAAAGATGTTTTACTGTTACTAATACTAACAGCAGCTCATTCTCTTCATATCCACTCTCCAGTCTATGAAATCATAACATGGTAAGAAACCTGCTACCAAGGGTTTTTAAAAAACACAATCTTAATACCCATAAAAGGTTGTCCAGAGAACGATAATCATGTTTGGATTTAAACACAGCAACTCCCAAGAGCTGAGAGTTGATAAAGCTTTTTGGAATCTCCATGATCCGAACGTCTAGAGTGATCCTTGAAATACAGCGGCCAATCGAGCTGTGGCTGTAGACCACTCAGCGTAGAAAAATGAAGCTATAAACAGACCCATTTCTAATTTTTACAGTTTTCCTAATATGGATACTTGCACAGAGTATTACTTCAGCTGCCAAGATGATATAACCTCACAGAGCTGCAATTTCAAAGAATACACTTTGAGGGCTCAGTGTGGTGCACATTCCTTCTTATGTTGTATCTGTTCTCTTTTTCACTATGCAGATAGCTTGTAACGGTTCTTTCTTCCTTCTGCCCTTCAAATGGTGGCCTTTGTAATATGACAGAAAGATAGTACTAAGCGCAAGCCTATTTGGCTGGAGCTAAAATAATCCACCTCAAACTAGAACATGTGCACACCTAACCCTGTGATTTAAATTCATCTCAGATATTCTATGAATTTGGATTCCTCATATTCTCAAAGAGTGCTTTCTTTTGTTTTGTTTTACTGCCGATAGCCGAGACACTCGAGCTTGTACATGCAAATGGTAGCTGAGATAGGGAGGAGAAGCAGCCTTTATTCTTCTTGCTTTCCCGGGACAGCGAACACTCACAGCTGCATTTGTTGCGCTTCCCTCCCTGTACAGGGTACTTCATCCGGATAACACCAGGAATGAGGTGCTTGGGAAGAAGAAATAGGGAACAACACGAGCAGTTTTCCACAAAGCAGCCTCCCAGCTACGTTGGCTATAAGGTCTGTGATGCACAGTTTTTCCAGTTCAACACCTGTAAACTGCTGCTGCCCTTAGCAAAGGCAGTGTTAATTTACACCACCTATAGTCATAGTGCATATAAAGTGCATTTAATCTGGTTTATTTGTTCTTAGTTGCTTGTATATAAGTGAGTCTGCAGATTAAAAGAGGCTTCTTCAAGTCTGCTACTTTTAGGAAGTTACAAGGAATCAGGACGAGTTATGGTGCATTACTCAGTTGCATTCTGCTTTGTTCCAAATCTTTTCTTCCCTTCCTCAAGGATCTGCATTGCATTCAGTATGTAGTTTATACTGTCCTGTACCTCTTTTCTACCTCCTGATTGCCTCTCACCTGCATTCCAGAGATCTGCATCCATCACATCCCTCAAGGAGCCCTATCACGCTCCTTGTGAAAACATTTGAACTTTAGTTTTATCATCTGAAAGAGGTCATTCCACTGGTTCTATCAAATATAATCTTGGATGAAACTGACATAGCTACTATCACAGTAACTCTTAAAGGTTAAACCACACTTTTAAAAGGTCCTATCTTGTGTATATGCCCATGCAATAATTTAGGCAGGCCTAGAGAAAACAGCATTTTTGGAACTCATGTAGATAGAGTAGCATCGTTAGGAGCTGACTATCCCCTCTCATACCTAAGGACAACAGAAGGTTTGTGCATGTTTATGGCATCAGACAGATAGTGCATCATATTAACGCAGGCCAATAAATCATGTTTGTCTCCAGACACATTTCTGTGTATCAGCACCCAAACAGGATCGCTATATAATCTTTAACCCCTCCCCACACACCCTGCCTTGGCTGACACCTGACTGGCAATTTTAACTGAAACAGGCAACCGCAGCATGGCGAAGACCTTTGTCATCGCTGTTTTGCTGTGGAATTACTACTGGGAACAGGAAAGGACAAGCCACTGCTCTCTGGCCCCGCTCTTGAACCTTGCCTTTTCTCAGGAGCTGCAGGATCCCTCCGGGGAGGCGTCTGGGGGGGCCGAACGCTGCCGCCAACATGACTAATCGCTCCCTTCTAACAGGGAGGGACAGATCAGCATGGGCAGGGTTTTGTCTGGGCACGGCTCCAGCATCCGCAATCATGCACTTAGGCAAAGATCTTTTGCTGGAGATCTTTACTCGGGTTTATTATTTCTGCTGAATTCCAGCCAGCGAGTGGAAATTCCCACTAGGAGGTGGGAGGAAAATAAATGGAAAGACATTGAAAACAGAAAGGCTAAAGGACAGAATAAATTGACCGACAACCAGCATATTTAGAACCAAAAATGAGAAAGTAATCATCTACTCCTGGAACTTAACAGGATTTATTTTAAACTCCAACTGCCTGTGCGTAGAAGGCAGGCAGAAAGCACAATAGCATTCTCCTAAGTACCAATTAGCGAACATTGGAAAGTGCAGGCCCAGTGAGGTGAAAAATTGTGGATAATTTTTAGGTGTGTGACACAGATGTTTCTCTTTTGGAAACAAATCCATTCTGCAGAGAACAAGGAAGAATCTTCAGGACTTAACATGATAATGCCGGCAGTCCTGTTTGCATCGAGAGAGACTATTCCTCAGTAATGTTTTATTCCAAATTTTCTGGTAGGAGGGAAAGCATGTATTATCAGCTGATTTCAAGGTCTAATACTTTTTTCTGAAACACTTGCCTCAGAAAATGAAAATACCCCAACATTTAGAAAGGCTAGCTCTTCACACTATGAAGAGTTCCCAAATGCTAGCATATGCTTTCTGGTGATCATTTATCAGGAGGGATGCATGCCTTGAGATCTGAGAAAGTTGTAGCCTGCTTCTCCACATTTATGCTTTGAAGTGGAGGGCTAGTTATATTTTTACCTTGAGGCTTCTAAAAATGCAGAAGAATGTTTTTATTCAAAAGGATACTGTCACATACCAAGGGTCTTCCCTTTTTGTGTCCTTTTGTGTCCTTTTGTTTTTTATTCTTTTGGCTAAGAACTGCGGAGTCGCAAGCCTTGCTTGTGTGAAGTATATGGATAAACCCCGTCACACACTATACTTAAGAAATTGAGCTTGCATGGCAGAGATTAAAAATGTAAGGAAGAAAAAGCTGCTAGTTTATCAGTTGAACTCTTTCTCTCCGTGGGTATCTAATTGATTGCGTGGAAGCTGCCCATACGCAGCACTGTACTCTGCTGGAAGCTGCTGTTCCTCCCTCCAAGTTGGCTGGGCTCGGCGGGTGCTCACACATCCTTCCAGTGTCCTGACAACTGGCTTAACGTTTACCGGATGAACTGTCTTTCCTATACACTTCCTCAATTCAAATAATAACATGTAGTAAATTAGGTGTCAACGTGTTTGTCGGGACGTTTTTAAAGAGTGTTAAATGGTGATTTACTACAGGATGGGTAAAATGGTGATTAGGTGAACCAAAGAGTAGCACAAAGCTCAGCAGCTTAATTCCACAGCAAAGAGCAGCAGGAACTGCATCGCCCTCTGCAGTGTCTGCCCAGATTTAATAAACGCAGGTACAAACCCGGGTGCTTTAAAATGTACTGCCTTACACAGATATAATGCTGTTTCATCATACAGGTATATAGTATTTTTTTCCCGTTAAACTTTCTTAAAGGCAGCAAGAATTATTACAGGACATAGATGAAACACATGCTCACATCTGAGTATCTTAAAATATATGCCTGTATGATTCTTATCTAGACTCGCCTGGGAACATTGAGTGAGGGTGTACCGGTGAAGACAAAGCTTTACCCTAAATTCCTGTTTGATGATTGACTAGCAAAAGAAATTCATAGAAATGTTATGGATAAATAGTGTGCTATATTTATGTCATTTAAAATGCTGCTCAAAGACAAGAACAATGATCAGACAATAAATGGTTTATAGAAAGGGAAATAGATTTAAACTGAGAAAAAGATGAAGATTAGGAGATTAGTATTAGTGTTGCTAGGATGAAGTGCATTCAATTCTCTTTTTAATCTTTGTCATCCAGTGGAAACATCCTTTTTAATAAAATGAATAGTATTTTGAAGGAACTCCAAGTGAGCCTCTTCTGATTCTTCAGCATTAAAACAGACAAGGGAGAAGGCTATCTGCGATTTAGTATTTCCATGGTAGTAGAGGGAGAGGGCCAGGTTCCTAGACTATTATTTTTTCAGGACTAGCTATATTAAATATATGAAATACTTCGCAATTCTTGTTATGGAAATGAAAAATCAAAGTGAAATCACATTCCTTTTTTCAGAGAATAGGTTAGAAAAGCAAAAATTACAGCTACTGGTTGCCCTCATTTTAGGCTTGAAGCAGACTGTGATAGAAACTACATTGTGAAATAAATTATTCCTTTTTAATTACTTGCAATAGAAGTTATACCTTTATCTATAAAATCAAAGTAACTGATAGATAAGAGGAATCTTGACTTATTTAATGGCTAAACTGATTTACACCTTCAATTCATGAAACATGGAAGAGGATTTGATCATCTGTTACTACAGTGTAGGAGTCTGAGAAGCCCTGACGTGCTGACAGATTGCATTCAGCAACATGCTTCTTCTCCAGGGAAAACACTGGTTCTTATTTTGAAAGATGCAGGCACTGCGCAAATATGAGTATCTATAAAATGCTCATTAGGGACAATAAAAATCATTCTCAATGACTGCAGTGTTATTAGGTGCCATCAGAGCTTTGATTAATTTTCATTCTTGTTTGGGAATTTGCCTCATGAAGAGATTCTGTAGTCAGGGCTCACTTGTCTTTTGGGTTTATGCTCTCATCTTGAGCAAAAGAGAGGATTTTTACACAGGGCTATCCGCGACTTGCATTTGTTCAAGCTCCTATTCCGCACCAAAGCACTAAACCACGAAAAAACCCATACCATCCCGGGCGGACCCAGGGAGCCATCTAACCTCGTACCTAGGCTCTAACAGCATCCAGGGGCTGAATTGTAGAAGGGGGTGAAAACAGGATGAATACAGAGGAATAATTCTTTGGTATGGTTTTCAGCCCCCAGCAAGCCTCTTTATAAAACCGCTGAACAATTATAGACATACCATTATTTGATGAAGAAAGAGGCCCGAAGGAAATGGCATCTGTCAGAGTATGCTTTTTCCTATCTTTAGTGAGACACCTATGCATATTATTGTGAAAAAAGCACGTAACGGTCTGCAGAAAGTGGGAGAGGAAGAATCCATAAAAGACTGTTGAAATATGGGGAACCTGGTAGCTTTTTGGATGATCACCTAAAATAAAAGGGAATAAGAAGAAGTACTCTCTTAATTCTTAATTATACATCGTCTTACAGGGCAGAATATCTGCAGAATCACTGTAACTCATACTTCGTTCATCTCTACTCACAGTCACATTCATTGCTAAATCATTTAAGGCCATATTATATGGCTTTTATTTGTGTCAAGGATTCAACCTATACTTCCACTGAATGAAGTGAAAACACTTAACATTTTCATTGTAACAGTAAAAAAAATTAGTTAAAGTTTTGGGGTTGTTATTTTTTTAAAATAACATTTTAAGAAAAGAAAAAGACTGCATAGAAAATTTTAAGAAAAGAGATACTATTTTGCCCACTCCCTCTCATTCCTCTTTCCCCCATTGCTATCTTACTGGGCTTATTTAGATCTACAATTAATAAATAAATGCAGACATATAGAAATAATAATACAGCAACAAATTTAATGAATTATCTCTGCAAGGGATAGTTAAAATAAGACAACGCTAGTCAAACTTAGTATCAACTAATAAAATATAAACAGTGCTTATTTAATTAGATTAAAATATCAGTTAAAATCTTTATGAATTATTTAATTTATTGATTTATCTATAAGTAAAGAAGAATATTTATGTCTTGGCAGGATGTATATTTAATTTCAATCTCTTTGGCACGTAAAATAGTTACAATAGCCAGAGAAGAGACAACATGTTTTGAAATTGGTAAGGATTAAGGACCAGAGTTACTAAAGGCTTTGGCTACTTAAATAAATTTAGGTGGGAGTAGACGGAATTTAAGTACGTGCATCCAAAATTATGAGGAAGGGAGGGAAGAAGGGAGAAAGTGAGTCCATCAGAAAGGAAGATTTGTCGAGGACATAGCCAGAGAGCTATGGTATATTTGATATACATCTCATCAGAACTTAGTGACGCTGGTCCTCTAAGTATATGAGGGTTTCTTATTAAGTAAATGGACAAGTTAATAGTGGTCAGACTTGCAATTTGAGCTGCATCTTTAGGCAATTTTTACTGAAAGGTTAAAGTAACATTTTAACAGCCATTTCTAGACACATAGAGGTATCTTCGGGAAATTTTTCACAACTGAGAATCTGCGCATAATAAAATATATTATGAAATATGTGGTATTTTCTTTACTTGCTCAGTCTGCTTAAAAAGCAGAATCTGGCTATACAATGGTATTTTGATTACAGGAAATCAAGAGTGGCTACAGTGAAACAAGTTGGCCATAGTCTTTGTATTAGAACTCTCTCATATATTTTGCTTTATATATACATATATGCAAATATACATGCAGATATAAAATGCATAACATACATTTATTTTGTATATTTAAGAAATCGTGATGTGAATCTTGAAAGCTTCTTTTGCAATAGACTTAGATTTTATATCGGACAGTGTGCCCCAGGACATGAGATAGGGAAGACAAATGTCATCAAGACCCTTCTGAGAGTTTATATCTAGTATGACTTAGAGGGTGTGAGGCTTTAAGCTGTTTCATTTCCTTTCCTAAGGTTAAAAGTGACATTGTTGGATTTAGCTTGTCTCGAGTGAACAAAATGTATAATAAGCCTTCTTGCCATTACTAATGACTGACGGTTGCCTGAACAAGACCAGTTCAGTCAGCCCCTTCGTGAAGTTATGATCGTGGCTTATAGAAGTTAGAAATTTCTTCACCAAAGGACCAATAAACAAACCTGCCTATTTCAGATGATCCTCTCTTGAGGCTGTGGTTTTCTCATATTTCCAGCTTGTTATTCTGAAAAGACTGTATTTGGCAAGTTCTTAGATATTTTTTCAGATTCAAATTAGTGAGTGCCAAAGATTTCTGGAGTTCTCTATCAGTTCCTGCTGCCTGTGGTATAATGACCTTTCTAATACCAGGGAACCAGTGGCAGATGTCTAATGTTTTTTGGCAAAAAAAAAAAAAAAAAAAAAAAAGATTTTCTTTCCAAATGTCAGATTCAGAGATCTTATTCAGACAAACTAGTTATTTCTAAATTTCATAAAAGTTAGGATCATAAGGAATCATTAGTTCTTTTAAGCCATCCTTCTGCAAGACTCATACCCTGTCAAGGTTTTTCTCAGGCTTTAATAAGAAGGATTTTATATCCTAAAGATCACGACAGAAAATAATGTTGGCCAAGAAGTTCATTCAGTAGTGTTGTCGCTAAAGATGACCTCAGATATTCATAGCTATGTTGGTAATGATATCAGTTGATCCTTTTAATCTATTCTATTAATTTCCAGTTAAATCCTTGATTGTTATTAGTTACATATGGGGCTAACCTTTTCTGTAAACCACTTTGTAAACACTAAATCAAATGCCTTGGAAAAATCCCAGTATACTATACCAGTTTACTGCTCAGATCCATAATCCCATCAAAGACAAAAGAATGACACTACCTACCTTCTTTGAACCCAAGGTGATGGGCAGTATTTACACTTGTAATCTCTAATCCATAGAGATTTTTACCTATAAACAAAGGTTAGACTGACCAGTCTGTCGTTCCCAGTCATTCTTTCATTTCTTTTAAAATATTCAAAGGTTGGTAACTCTCTAAACCTCTGGAATGTCCCCAGTTTTCTGAGGACTGTTAGATACTAACATGAGGGAATGAAATAGATCTTTGGCCATTTTCTTCATGACATTTGTCTGTTACTTTCTGTGGCACCGTTGGCTCAAAAATACTTACCTTTTTATGATAGTGACTCTTATCCACTCTTGAAGCAGATGGCAAGATTTTTATTAGGCTAAATATATGCCATTCATGCAACATCATTCACTTACCATATCTGTGGATCCAATTTTTCCAGTCTTAGAACTTTAGAACTAGTTCTGGCTTCTTAGTCACATAACAGATAATATTTGTGCATGAAGGATTTTTTTCTTAAAACAATCTTCACTGAATGCTTTATTAATTATTTCTTTTCTCTGTGGTCCTGAAAATGTTCATTCTGTGTTAAGTCCAGGAATACTGAGGAATAGCTATGTTAGAGATGTTCACAGGATAAGAAGTGTTCTACCAAATGTCATGTGCACTTCTTAACCTATTAATACAGAATTTCATAGTTTCCTAACTGGTCATAACCTTCCTCCTGGTTGATGACACTTGTTATGTCATTTAAAAGCAAAGTTGAAAATGTTCCTGTGTCCCTTTAGTTACAGGAGGATACAAGAAGCAGTCATTAGGCTCATCTTATTTAAATGCTTGCAACAGTACAAAAATCTAAAACCCCTTCCACCCTGAACATCTAAAGAGAAGCGGCGATAAACTAAGGAAGAAACTACAGAGGAGAAATAGATTTCTTTTAGCCGAGAGTAATGGTACTGCACCTTCCTTTTCTCCTGTGCACCTCAGAATAATGGGCTAGGTCTCATAGGACAGGTCTTTAGAAGAGGTTCTTGTGAAATCTGCCAGTGATTTTGGTGCTTGAACAGAAGATGAATTTTTGTCAATTTGTTTTTTTGAAAATCTAGTTCAGAGTCTTTACAAAGGCTGATCCCTGCTTCTAATTTAGGTTTAAATACGAAACATTATTCAAAAGCATCCCAGGACCTTGTTGTGTACAAAACAACCAGGAAGGGAGATAAACCTTTCTGCTGAGTTTTGAGCACCCATGGTCAAGAGCGCTTAGCAGGTAGCTTGCCTTCAGAGAGAAGCACCAGGTTTCATCTCCAGCATAGCTCTTGTGTTCGCAAGGTAACTTGGCTGCCTTCAAGGTTTTCTTTCACCTAACACGCTAAATTGGATATTTTAAAGTGAAACTAAAACCTTCCTTGTACTTGGCTTTTTTGAAACACTGCTGGGCAAGGTGGTAGGGTGAAACAGCTGTCAGAGGACAGCTAGCAAAATACTATAGAGTGTTCAGGGCTGATTTTGATGAATATAGATACACGGTCATAAACCAAAAGATAACAACAGCAAACCACTGACAACAATCATTAACATGCTCATTTAAGTTTTACTGTAACTTACTTAGGGAACCAGAGTAATGAGAGCCACAGTATATTGTATCGCTTTGCAGTAACAAACTACTTTGGGATCGTTTTATGCTCTTGTAAAAGTAAATGTCTGTAAATGACAATCTAGGATGACAGACAGAAGAAGTGAGCATTAGCATGGTAACCGACTCTACACATCTTGTTGCTTATAAATTGATGGTGTTAAATTAATCTTAGTTCATAGCGGGTGGCAAGAACATAAGTAGGCATAATAAAATTCCTAAATGCAAAAATCAGACTTGATAACACCCTAATGAATATGAAGCCATATATCTATCTGGTGTGAGTCTGCGTATTTCTGGTCATTCACATGTAGCAAAGAATGGGGTTCAGGTTTTGCCAAACACATACTAAACTTTATTAAAACCACTTTGAAGCAATTTACTCTGTATGAGTGCTAATATTTCATATTTTCCGGAAGGCCCAAAGGCATATATGCCAAGAGCCCAACAGTATTTTATACTATTTTCATCCAAACTGAAAAACTTGGCAATTGTGTTGCAGTTCAATACAGACATCCGCACCCACTTACACATACAGTAAGTAAAGCTACTTCAGTTTTCCATACAGTCATGTCAGATGTAGTCTGGCATTAAGTGTCAGGTCAGTCTCATTTCTAGTGATGTATATAGTACTTCCTCCAGTTTGTTTATAGACATTCACTTTAATTTGTCTCTCTGAGTTATGCCAAGCATAATCTTTTTCACCATCTGTATGTAGTCTTTCATGTATACTCATGATATTATTTCTGTCACCATAAATAGCAGTTGTGATCGTACTTACTAACCGACGGTATAATTGGCTTTGACTATGGTTGTTTTCATAATTAGTCTCAGTGTTTATGTTACAAGTATTATGTCAATTTTAAGTAAAGTTTATCATACGCATTTGGTCGCTAAAGCACTCGACTTCTTTGTGGGTAGGCAGCTTTATTACGTCTCTAATATTGCTTATATGGAGAGCCTCAAAATAACTGATGTCTGAAGAAAAATAGATTTTTCCCTAGATGTAGAGTGGATGGGTTCACCAATTACCTGTCTCGCACCCTTTCTATTTCATACTGAGCAACAAGGGGAGAAAAAAATCAATAAAACCCTACAGATTTTGCACACTTGAAGAAATACAGTGGCAAATAGGAGGCAGAAAAGGGAGAGCCTCGCTGTGTATCAAAATTTAAGGATCGAATGCATCCTAAATAATGTTCAGCGCTAGTTACCCTGAAACTTTCCAAAGAATTATTAGGTGCTTTTCTGTATTTTTTTCCTTCAGGATTTATTAAGGGAGCAACCCTAACGCTATGTGAACACTACAAAGATACAGCTGCCTCTGCTCTCCTTTTCCAGCCCCCAAAGCTGGAAGATTTAGGGAAATCTCCCAGAGTAACTGCAGCTCCTTTCAATTCTTTATTTAAGGTGTTGCATTATTCAGAGAGAGAGTCTGGATTTTCCACAGTGGTGGAGATCTGATAAGCATTTTTTACTTTTTAAGGAGATCTCTTTACAATCAGAACCACTTGCTCTTCTGTCTGTGTCACTGTTTCTTTTTGCAGACATTCTGGAGTGTTTTAGAGGCTTCGGCAGGATGAAAAAATAACTCCTTTTATTTGTTTCTGGCACCGAGCGCTCTCCTTGCCTACTGTTCAGAGCTGAGTTTCAAATTTGAGGATTTCAACAGAACAGAGTAAAACAAGAGGGAGGTCTCATGTGAGGAGATGTCGTCAGAGGGGAAAATAGCTCTGAAGTCATAGAAATACTGCCAAAGTTAGCACACTGCGCTCCGTTCTTCAGGTTCAGGGTTGAATCAATGAATAATACGCTTGTTCTGGTTATTTTGCATGTAGAAAGGTGACTGGACATGTAAAATAACCACAACTGGCAAATTAATTATTGATTACAGCGCGGCCTTCAACTAAATGCAAAACTAAACATTTATTCCGATCAATAAATGATGTGACAGTGGTGGCTATTCCCTGCGTCAAGTTGTATCTCCATATATCTGTGTCCAGATGAGGTTGCCTGAGCGCAGAGCTGTGGGGAGGCTTGCTGGTACGTGGGACAGGAGGACAACTTGCCTGGCTCGCTGCCCTTCCCTGCCTTCACCAGGGTTTCACCCCGAGCCCCTCTCGGGGCTGTTTCCCACCGCCGGGCTCGGAGGGAGCCCGGGGGAGCCCAGGGGAGCAGGCGGGCCTGGGGGGCCCCGAGTTACACCTCCCTAAGGGGAGAGCATCCTTCCCGCGGCACGGACAGGGGTTTTCGAGGCGTCTCCTCGTTGCCTCCTGCCGTTGGGGAAGCTAAATTTCTTTAGAGAGCGTACGTGGCGGACAGGGGAAAGAGCTGGTTTTAAGTTGTTATTGCTGCCCTCACCTTCCCCATCTAATTCCCTCCCTCAGAAGAAGAGCTATCATTTTTGTCTTGTGTTTCTTATGGCCCTCCTTGCGTGTTTCACTTGTCGTACCTTTCCATTTCATCAGGGTGGTGTTAAAAGGCATTACTCTTAGCTTGAGATAATTGAAGGAGAAGAGAGGTAAGGAAATTACACTTGTTTTCCTCAAGAAACCAAATAAAATGAGGGAACCTGCTTCACTTGTTCAGCGCCACAATCAAGCACCCTGCTCATGAATTTGCAGTTGAATATTGTGTTCACACTGTCTCCTTGAGGTATGAAATCCAAGGGAAGAAAGCTTTGCAAAAGCGTGCTTTGGATCAGGTTTTAGTTGCAAAATAAAACTCATTTTTGAAAAGTGTATCTTTTGTACAGTGTGTGGCATACCTGCATTGCTTCAGTGGGAAAAAAAATAAAGTTTTCTGATGAATAGTCAACTGGTTTTGAATTCTATTATGAAGATAATTTATAGGGTTGTAAGTGTTTTGGACCTGCCTCCAGGAATGAAATACATATGATTTATGCATCTGGAGGGGAGTAAAAAAAAAAAGGAAAGAGAAGGCAACTGTCTGATCCTTCCCCACCATGACAGCATATCATTCTGAGAAGAGAAGTAACTGTTTGAGGTTAATTCAGATCACATCAATCTGTATTACTTGACCTTTTCAGAATAAACAGAACCAAAAAGTGACTACACAAAAAAAGTCAATCTTAAAGCCAATTACACTAATAGCATCTGATGTGTAAATGGGTGTTTATTATTAAAAAAAAAAATATCACTGCAATAAAGCTGAGGGGCATTTAAAGACAGGAGATGTCTAATTGTAGCATATCCAGTAATGAAATCACAGTCAGCCTAGTAGCTGATTAAGGTTAATTTGAATCACATCAATGTGGATTAACTTGGCCTTTGCAGAATGAACAACACCTTTGTGCCAACATGATCAATTAGTCCCCTTAACTTCATATGTCTGCTTGGAAAGGTTAGATTTATTAGTTATCAGGATAACCACTTGGAGATTAAAATCTCAGGTTTGTGTGCTCTTTTTTTCACCATACCCTCAGGATCAGGAAAAAAAAGAAAATATGAAACTTTTTAAATCTTGGTGCAGTTTGATGTTTTATCTCGTAAGCTTGAAAAGTCATGTTTATCCTAACATTAGATAAAAGGCTGGAGACTGGACATAGAATGGAATTGTGTAACTGTCTAGAAAGCACTGATCATGCTTATGCTCCGGTACCACTGTTGCAGCTACCTGGTCCCAAATGCATTGCTGCTGCACGTTCTTTTTACAAAGAGAAACCTCTCCAGAAACAAGCATGCCAGGTCAAATCTGTGTTTTGCCTTTACCCTTCTCTATCTTCCATCCAATACGTGGGGGTGTTAAAAAGAGGGGAGACTGTGTTCACAAATGAATGCTGGCAAAGACCTCAGAATGACCCCGGTGCTGACCCCAAGGGCTGTCTGTCATCAGCTACGGCCATTGCTGGGGTGATGTTTCCCACAAAGAAGCTGGAAGGCCAAATTGTTTCAGGTCTTCCTCTGTCAATTCCCTGTCTGCAGAACAGACGGTTGCGTCTTACTACGTTTTGCGAAATTCTCCAGGAAAGGACGCTGAATATTGCACGGGTGACTTTGCCAGCTCAGCCTGCAGGAGTAAGGTGTTATTTTCTCCATGTTCTATGTATTGATACCCCTTTTTGACCTGCTAGTAATAAATATTCAAAGAACCCTGAGATCACAGTTATACAGGCTCACTGACAGACACTCCTTACCCCGTATATAGTAATTAAAGACTATATACATTCAACTGACTCCGGGAAGAGTCAGTAGTAACAGTGATGATGAGTTCAACAAGTATACTGGAGACCTGACAGCATATGGTGGATTGAAGTTCCTGCAAGCATATTGTGTTTCTAGTTTGCGAAAGACAGCTTAGCATAGGTGCAGTCCTGTCTAAATGCAGCTGTACCTCTCTTCAAGCCAAAGTACTATCTGTACAATAGCACACGGTAACACCGATGCTCTTCAGCTCCCACATAGCCGAAAGTACGACGGTGCGAGACTTGCTCATCTCTGTGGGTGGACAGGGAAACTGCCGTGGTCTACTCATGCAGGTCAGCACAACTTCTTTTTTTCATAGAAAAACGAAGCTTGTTATGGCAAGAGGAACAGAGAAAGTAAGTATTTTGTGGACCCTGTAAAATAATGCCTGATGGAAAATTTTGGAAAACTTAACCGTTGATCAGCAAACCTGCTGAGCAGAGGTGGTGGGGAGCTGGGGGTTGGGGTACAAATGTGGCAAATCACACACTCCAGCTTAAAGCTCAGAGAAACATGACATGCAGAAGGAAGTGATAGCTGCAACTAAATTAGGCTAATTTGGTTGGGGGTCAGCTCACATAGGCAAATATCGCTTTAAAAGGAAGACCTGTGGAGTGGTACTCTAGTCATCTGTTGTGTAATCCTTGCCCAGTAGAAGGCATGGGATGGTAAACTTAGCAGTAGGTGGTACTTCTCTTCCTATTTATAGTCATGTGAACCATCATCTCTTGCATTCTCCCACTAATTTTCAATCACAGAGCAATTCTCTTGTAATTAAAACCATCGCTTACGTGGAAGTAGAAAGGAAATGGTTGATTTTATTTTTTCTGGTTTGTTGTGAATGGTGTTTCATTTGTTTTTAAATTCTGTTTATTATTGCAGTTGTATCTAGAAGACCAATATGAAGCTGGAATCCCAATCTGCTTAATAGATGTGCACATTTAGACTGAGGAGATTGTTCATTACTCCGTGGATGTTTGCTCTTCACCCTGTCTCCCTTCCCAGCCATCTGTTCTGCTTCTCTCAGCTAGAAATCAGGCAGAGAGCGGGTGCCACTTGTGCCATCAGCTCTCCTCCTACCAGCTGCAAGTGGCTTTGCCAACTACCAGTTGCTCGTGGAGTAGGGTGTGGAGACCGCCAGCAGCGAAGCATCGGCAGTGGCAGCATTTCCCAGGCATGGACGGCACTACGGCCTTCGCAGAACACTCTGAAATACTGTTATCCAGCCAGAGCTGTCAGTCCACGCTGTATCTGGAGCAATCTGGAGAGGTGACTTGTTAACTTCGTGGCATTTCTAGAAAAGAAAGTATACCACTCTGCATCAAAAGGTGGTATACTTCTTGAGAACGGATATAATGGAATTCACCCATAAAAATACATGAAACTGCCTTAAAGCATGTGTTATCAGTGGCTTCACACAGACTCTGCACATTAAGACTGGTAGATAACATAATTTGTTTCTTGTTTTCATTTTTAGGAATGATGTTAAAATGTATTGTATGTTCTTATCTGAATCTCAGTGCCACCTCTTAGATGATGCACAAACTTCAGCATAAAGAGGGGCCTGCAAATCAACTCTGTTGAGTTTGCTTTGTAAAGAAGCCACTCGGACCAATTCTCCTTTTGCCTGCATTACGGTCTCAGGTATTACAGTGATTGCCTGGAAGAAGAAACAAGTTAATTCAGCACCACATATAATTTGTTGATGATGTCTGACTTAATTCTTAACGGCAAAAATTCTGGAATAAACTATTATTCCTTCTTCTCTGTGTAATTCAGTTTGCTACTCCTGCCGTCATCTCTTTTCTGCGCAGTCCAACAAATGTGTGCTGTGTGTAAGGCATCTCAGATCGCTGTTTGGGCACAAACATATGGAGTCAACAAATGACTTAAACATTATGGCTGTAAAACTGAAACCTGTGAAATCAGCCAAGTATTATTCACTCATGCTTGACAGTACTTGAAATATGAACCACACTAAAAAATGGCTCTTTTCAAGCCACCAAAAGGACAAGGTGAAAGAACAAAAGCCAGGCAGTGAGAAGAAAGGAAAAGATGCCCAGAAGTGAACTCACAGAAATAAATGCAGAAACCCCTCCACTTCAAGGAAGTTGGTTGTCAATTACTTTCACACAGGTGATCAGAACATTTTGTCTTTTTAGTAAGTTTACCATTTTTGTAGATTTATTCATATATAATACATGTCATATATAGTCTAACGTGGTTACATATGTTCATACATACAGATGTAAAACGTCATTCATATTTCAAGGATATATTCCTTATGTCAATGTTATGAGATTTAGCAAAAGAAAATTGCATATTTTGTGATGGCTTTCACAATAGGCTTTGACCCCTCTTCCTCTCCTCTCCTATAATTTTTTCTTCTCTGAGCAATCTAAGCTGGCTTTCAACAGGGGCCTCATATGACCTAGAACTGATCCTGAAACATTAACAAAAGAGAGATTAGTGTGGAACAACTCCGAGACCTCTGATTCTTTATGTGTTACACTGGTTAGGCTGTATTATTAAATGAAGCAAGCAATGGCTGATAAATAAAATACCCTGAAGTCTTTTTAACTCTCTCGCTAGCATATCAGCTTGCTACTTAGCAAAAAAACCCCTACCCCAAAACAAGAACAAAAAAATCCTACAATTTGCTTTCATAACAGGCTCAGGTCTTACAAAGCTTTAGACTTAAAATGGGATTTTTTTTAATGTTACTTTGTTTTTCCTTTATGAGTGAAAGTTTTTACAGTTTCCAGAAAAGCAAAGCAAATATTCAAAAGGGTAAAGAGTGAGAATACCGTGGGTGAACACTCGCAGTCATTGCCAGTCGATAAAAGTTAGGCCAGACTGCTTCAATCTGGTATCAAAGCTTAGACGGAGACTAGGAGCAGAGTGGTGGGTTTCCATGGCAGCCCCCACCTCCTGCCCCATCCCACATGCACTCTGCTCTGCTCGGCTGAGTCCGAGCACAGGGATGATCAGCTCCTTCCTTCACGTGGGTGTGTACCAAATAAGAGGATTTGTCACGAAGATGGAGAGAACGTACGAGAGGCATAAAATTACGAGGAAGAAAATTGCGGCAGCCTGATGAGGCCGCACACTGCCCTCGCACCCAACGCTCCTCCCGAATACGGTGCTAGGACCCATGCACCCCTGGCACGGGCACCCTCCCGCCGCTGCCGCTCTCCCGCCCCGCTTGCCCTACGTTGGCTCCAAAGCAGCTGCTGGGCATTTTGGGCTGTACATCATCCGTTGTTTCCTTGGGCTCTTGCCATCTTTTTCCAGGCTGATGTGGTTTACTTTGACTTGCATTTAATGGATAAATGTGTTGGGGCAGCAAGTGTTTTTTTTGTTCAGAAATTTGCACAGCGCGTAACCCAACGTGGCCTTAACCCGCGGTCAGGGCTGAAGGGCCCCAGTGCTGTGACGTGGCAATGTCAGGCTCCCCCTCTTCTATATAGGAAAGTGATCTTCGCGAACTTTGAGTTACAGCCTTCCTCCTCTGCCATCCTTGCTCATTAAAATAATGTATTTCCAACCCTGTTGTCATCATGGTTGCAGCAGTGAATACACATACCATAACTTATTTCATATGTATGTATGTTTATATATTGCTGAGGTGGTATAGGAAGCAGATATTTTATTATTGATACAACATAATGCCTCAGGGTGTAGATAGATTTTTCACTTTTTAATAAAGTGAATAGCAAAGACAACCACCCCCACCAAATCTTTGTCCATATGAGATTATAATCCTCAGTTAGCTTTTTCCCCTTAGATTTTTCTGCACGACCAATGGAGTAATACCTAACAGCCACCATTATCACATAATTTGGACAGTATTACTTACGATACTTGGCGGTGGTGTCTTTCAGTCATTCTGAACTCCCTACGACCCACATATGTCTCCTTCCCCTTCGCTGGTTGAATCAACAATTATACTGTGTTGATGAACTCCAGGAAAAGGGAAACACATATCTGCATTTGCTTTTAAGTCTCAGAGTTGTCTGAATACAGAAGAAGCCCGTGGCAATTTATGCCCTGCTGAAATACAGTTATCTTAACTGATATATGGGGATTACCATAATATTTCCTATTAAGTCTATGTGATTTTCCTCCCATTTCCATAGATAAAAAATGGTAATACATTATCACCAGTGACATTGCAGGCACTGACTTTAGCTCTGAAAATAAAAATCTAGCTGTATACATAAATAATGTTAAGATTGTTGCTGTTACGTGATACTGATCGAAGTATTCAGTCTTAGTGGTCCAAGGTTATGCTGAACATACTGAACCTTCTAGAAATTTACTTTAAAGATGCTCCCAGTTGAAAATACCCTAACAAGCTCTTCCAAATTCAAAAGTTCACCAGACATTATCATTAATAGGTCTAAGACAGCCAACAACACCATGAATCAAAACACAGACAGCAAATACTATACAGTGTCCCTCTAGCTTTTTAATTCACGCAGAGTGACAAATATACTACATTAGGTTGGTGCTCAATCATTGTTCATTTTCCTCTATTCCTCACCACATAACAAAATTCATTACGTACTAAATTTGTTACCGCTCTTCTGGCTGGCTGCTGGAAACTTCTTTGTACGGTAGAAAACAACATCAGAGACATTATTTGATTTAATTACAGTGTTTTCCAACACACAAAGCTGTGATTCTTTTTCTTCACAAATTGTCACCTCCTAATTGTTTGTCCCCAGAACTACGCTACAGTATCACTTCTGCGCTCCTCTTCCATTCCCTTTACTTGCGCTAGTAAAACCATCTCATCCCACCTCTTCAGCTGAATTACACTTTGCTACTTTGTTCACTGAAGGATGAAGATTATAGCCAACTGATATGATGTCTGAATTTTTGTCAAATTATGTAAATCTCTCCATGCATAAACCCATTCTATCTCCCCCAGAATAAAAAACCTGCCAAAATTCAGAAAGAAAGGAAAAAAAGGTATTTTTTCTGCCTGAAATGATGCTTCATTTTTTTGTACACCTGTGCATTCAGACGCTGACCCTGAGTCAATAAATGAATGGACATTAGCACAAGGAAGGAGTTTTTGCATGTTATCACAATGGTTTTCCAAAATAATTTTAGTAGTACAGTGACTGTTAACTTCTGGTACTATTACAAGTAAATTATACAAAGGGACAGAGCTGACAATACCAGACACCACCCATACATTGCAGTCCAAAAAAAAAAAGGCTCTTAAAGGCTCTGACAGATTGAGGCATAGGAAAGTGTCCTACACTTTTCTGTCTGTTTTCCTTATAGATAATATAGCTTTTTTTAAATAGCAAACCATTCCTCCAAAGAATGTTTGTTGGGTACCTTATGTACATTTTTAAAGCGATCTCTCTGCGTCAGAAGATCTTCTGTGCTCTGGTGGGGCATTTTGTCCATGCAAGCCTTCCTAGTATACTACATTAACACAGAGATTCTTACTGGTAAAATAGAAACCTTCTTCTTGAGCCAAAATAGTAGATTTTATGCTAAAATGCTACTTGAACATGGTAAGCAAGAAAATGATGTGCTTGTATGATGCTCAGAAGTAAGCAGCCACCTCTGGAGCTGGAATCTGAGAAGGATTACTGAAGTTGGATGAATAGTTTGAAATTGAACTGCAACCAATGAAAATTGAACAGTATTTTTTTAACGGTAGACTTTTTGCTCATATATGTGTATGCTGGGTAGCTTTTATTGCATTCGATTTTACAGTATTACCTACTGCATTGTGTCAAAATGATGTTACACTTTAAACGAAGATAGTGAGTGCCAAGAACAGAAAGAAAGGAAAGGAAATCCTATTTTCTAAATGCAATTTCTGCTTCTTCAGAGCAAATTTGAACATGAGGACTCAGTCTGATAAGAAATAACATATTTAAAGTATAGAACCGGACATTAAGTAACTAGAGAATTGTATGACCGCAGTTTAGTGTCAGAGTAGAAGAGCAATAGATGAGATTCAGGAATTCCCCAGCCAAACATTTCTTCTCCACTTATTTGCCAAAGCGATACGAATTTATCATTGTCCGACTGCTTATCACTGGGTGTGCTTATGGAAAGTGTTTAAAGATGGCAGTGAAAAGGAACCTAATACTTGGAAAAGGTATGGTCCAGTATTACCTGAAGAATACTGTAGCAGCTGTTGATGCTTAAATACTTCATTCTAGATTAGCAAATTAAAAAAAAATACTATAAGAAGATGTGTTTTGTAATGAAATAAGACTACTTGTGTCTTGCGATATAACCTGCATAATTGCATTTGTTTATACTTGTTCAGTTGCCTTTTGTGATTATTTGTAAAAGAATAGCGGTGTAATCATGTACTATTTAACAGGTACATCATACAGCTGTATGACCCCGTTTTAAAAACGTTGCTTCAAATTATTTGAGTTTCATTACTGTTTTCTTCCTTTTCTGAATAGAGCTAAGCAAAGGGTGGAAGTTCCGCTCAAAGTGTAAGACCTTCAAACTTGCGTAGAAAGAAGTTGGAGTCAAGGAAAAACTAAAGGAGTCACTGAAGAGCTCTCTCATTGCCTCCCTCCTCTCTTTCACAACTTCTTCCCCAAAAGAGATGTAATACGAGAGCAATCCCTTCCTAGCAAAATGTTTATGGAAGCAATAAATAAGCCAGAGGTGGAATAAGAAATAAAATAAACCTTTTCCCATGATAGTTTTATGGAAACCAAGATATTTATGATGAGTGTGAGCAACACTTATTTGATTAAAATTTTCCTGTCCTTTTATCGCATATGAACCTACGCATATATTTAATCAAAGCACAAGTAATACCTAGTGAATTAAGTGTCGTAAAAGTGTTAATGTTAAAGAGCTGAATACAACCCTGAACAAAAAGCTGAGATTGAAAATAAATCATGTATTGTCATGTGAAAGAATATGTAATGAATGTGTAAGAATACCGTATGTATATTGAATGCATAAGAATATTTTATCAGGTACCCTCAAGCCATGTATACTTGCATTCAAGAAAATAAATCTTGTTTAATTAAACAAATCCTAGAGTGTGGCAGTAACAAGTTGTACAAACCAGAAGATGGAACATAAATGAACTGATGAACAGCAAAATTAATGAGGTTGGGTTTCCTCCTGATTGCTGAGGAATCATTTTGTTGAGGTGTGATGCAGGTGAGCTGCCTGACTGCAGAGTGATTGCCCACCTGGACGGTCGCCCTTTCTGCAGGTGGGCCAAATGATGGGGGTACGGGCTGGACGTGTAAGGTGAGGTTTCGCCAAAGAGTCATTTAAGTCTGTAATACTGTGAAAGTTCCTGAAAGGGATTACTGGGATGACTTTGAGAGCTGTAGCAACTTGGCATTGGTGCTTATACAGTTGCTGCTGATGGGATACAAGGCATGAAGGTGTAAAAGGATGTAACGGAAATCATGTCCATCCAGCTAATTTTATTGGAAATGAGTACCGCTACAGAATTTTTGTATTTATTTTTTTTAATGAAACCACAATTTTATTGAAAATAACTGCGTTAACTGATGTAATATGGTACATGAATTTATTCAAAACACATCTTTCTTAGAAAAACAAACCCACCAATCCTATGCATAGTCATTTTAATTATCATAAAACACTTTAAACTGCAGTTTAGTTTTCTATTTACCTACACCTGCTGGCCGGGGAAGGGGGTTTTTCAGTAGTGGTTCACTAAATGATGATATGGAGCACCTGGGGGCTTGGGGAGGGTTTTTCTGCCAGAGGAAAGAGAGGCAGAAAGAATATTGCCAGAGAGTAGGGAGGCAATGAGATAAGGGATTTTATGGCGTGGGGGGTTTTTTTTGGTTTGTTTTGGTTTTGTTTTTTTTAGCAGGCTCTATCTAAAATGAAAAACTAAATGTAGCTGATCTACGATGGAGGTCCTGAGATGTTTTCTTCTGATTAGGAATCCTCTCAAGATGGGATTGGGGGGGATGGGATCTCAAGATGCAAGGGGCTGGTGGCATTGGTGAGAAAGCAGCGTTTGTTGCTACTTGTGGGGGTCTGACTGAGCAGAAGACTTCAGGTAAGTTTGGTAGAAACATATTTTAACTCAGCTTTAGAATAGTATTTCATTTGAGTTATGCAAGGTACTTTGTCATCGTGGCTTCTAAGAGCAGAAAAGGAGGTCCTTCCTTAGTGTGGCCTGCTGTAACAGCTCAGTGAATTTGATCAAATGTGACTTCTAGTGCAAGAAGTCACAATGAGGAACTGTTCTTATATGACTGTAGGTATTTTCAGTATATTTTAGTGGTGGCCTGTTCCTGACCTGATGCTATTCAGTATTTTCATGAAGTGACATAATTGCTGTGAGCATTTGCAAAGGGAGACAAGGTGATACAGTGTAATGGTTATCTAAATGAATTAGATGGGATTTCTTGGATGAGCTTATTTGAAAATCTGTTTAAATGTTGCTAATGTTAAGCTTGATGTGAAGGAATAAAGAAAGCAGGCTATGTTTATGAGACAGAGTTGCCTGGCCCGGAATAAAGGTGCTTTGGAGAAGATCTTGGTGGAAATCCTAGAAAGATAATAGAACTTTTGAGTACCTGATGTGATGCTTTGACTAAGGCAGTGTTTATACTTGATTACTGAAAACCAGGGAAATGGGGCAGGAGTAAAAACATGGAATTTACAGTAAAATTGCAGTCAGTTGTGCTGATTAAAAGCTAAAGATACTGGAAGATAAGGAAGAACTCAAACTGGAATTGCAAGGATACTTTGTGACCTAGAATACAAATGTAACAGCAACAAATAGTATATTTAAATGGAAACTAGTGTGTAATTTGATAATGGTTGGATACCACTCATTTTGCTGCCTGTTACCAGGTTTTGGGTTGTTTGGGTTTGGGTTTTTTTCTGTATCCCCTAAAAGTGTGTGTACTCTGGGTGTTTTGGTTCTGTTTGTTTTGTGGGTTTTTTTTTTTTTTTTTTCCTTCTTAAAACAGTTATACTATGTGCATATGTATAGTTGCTTAACTTATGAATATGCTGTCTGGTGTACATCTACCCCTACAGTATATGAGTCTAGAACTTGGGGTATTTAGTTATGAGGTGGTACTAAACAGAACAGCAGATAATACGGAAACTTGTTCAATGTCTAGTAGCTTTTTGTAGTTAGTAAGTTCATTTTGAAGAAGTAGACTCACTTCAACTCAGCTTAGCCAGCTTGATATACAGACCTCTGAATTCCAGATTCTAGCAAGCTTAACATGGACACAACGTAGCCTAGAATTAGGTTTTAACACAGTCTGGAATATACTCCTAAATCCTGAGGAGTACTACTTACCTGGAAAGGTGAAACATAGATTCAGTGAATATTTGCTATGGTAGTCTTGCTAGATATATATAACATTCTCCCACAAAAATACATGGATTAGACAGTACTGTTTCAGAAATTAAATAATAGTTTTATTTGGGGGGGGGGAGCTAACTCAAGGTAAATTTTTCTGGCTATAGAAAGAACTAAATCATTGAATACAAATTGGAACTGCATTGAGTTTCATATCCTACCCAGCATGTTCTCAGTGTTTTAGCCAGAAAGTCTTGCAATGTGCCTGTACTAATGGAGAGCAACCATTACAGTTTGGAAGAGTGTAACTGGGCGCTTCACTTTGTCTTATGTTCAGTAGTCCACAGCATGATTTTTAGATGCTGTTGTTTATGCTGCAAATCACTCTTGCTCCTTCTCATTCACCTCTCCGTAGGAGCAGGATAAATGTTCAAAGAGTAGAACACTTTACTGAGAAATCTCAGAAGTTGGCTCAACATATTTGAATAGCTTTATTCTGCGCACTCAAAAAGCAAATGTTTTGTGACACTCTCGAGGGAGGTGTTTTAGTGTCAAAAAAACCTGTGTATGAGTGTTTTTGGTGTCTGCTTGAGAGCAGGTAGAACACAAATACGGATCCTTGATGCTCCATTTACTTTCCCTCAGCCTCCCCTTCTGTAAGATAATTGTGTATTGTCAGCCTTGCAACCTCTGATCCTGTTGACAAGGATAATTGTGGAGGTGTGAATGTGATCCTGTGCTTTTCCCTTGAAAGCTCCTTGAAATCAGGAGCAGACCTGCAGCCTAGGGTGAAGTCCAGCTGAGAATGATCTGGGTTAATGACAGAGGATGTTTGCTGGGGAGCTTGACTGAACTGTATCCTTGTCCCATTACAAAAGGGATAACTGGGATGTTTTGCAGCAGGGAGAAAAGACCAGATGATTACTGTTATTCTCTCAGCCGCTTAACTGATTACTTCTGTGGTTCAAAATCTATTCTTTTATGTAAACTGGTTTTGGCAGGTCCACAACCAAAAGTATATTACATGCTATTGCAGTTCTTTACGTTGCATCCGTGCCTTCAACTTGAGAGGCCTTCCAACATCCACCTTAAAGCTTCAGCTGTGTTTCCAGAAAAATGTTGCCAGAAATATATATACGGAAAGATGTTGTTTAAGCTTAAAGCCTTCCCTTTTGTTCTTTGACTCGAATTGGAGAGGGGAAAAAAAAAAAAAAGATACTAAGCAGGGCCACACTGCAAATGAATCCAAGAGTGAAGAGCTCACCATTTTATATGTGTTTTATATGTGTGCAGGAATCTCATAAGAAGAGAGCATCACAATCAAGCAAACTTCAGAATTGCTGTAAAAGAACAGTACAATATTTATATTTCCTCCTTCAGTGTGGCTACAATGGTAGGAGGGAAAGTCAGGATGCAGTGTGCATCAAGTTCATGGGGTTTTTTTAATATCAGTTAAAACCAGAAATCAGTTCATCAGCAATATCTAGCTCATGCTGGGGATATGCTTCTGAGTGTTCTTGGATTAAAAGAAGGGAACACTATAGCTGAAAGCTTTTAATATGAATTTTTACGATAATAGTGTTAAGGATGGACACACCTCAAACTTCTTCTGTAGGGTTCCTGACCATAAGGATATTTTAATTGCTGCTTATCCAGTTTGCTACAAAAGCAGAAGCACATCTATTTCTTGATGAAATCACGCATTTGAATTTCTACGTGTCTCAGGAGTACTCTTGTACATATAGCAAGTCATTTTGGTGTGCTTTGGAAATCAGGACCTTAAAATGTATGGCTTGTACTACTTTAGTTTAATGGGCTGTCAACTGTCCAGGCAGATCCAGTACAAAGTCAGACATGTCTTTAATCTTCAAAGAACATAATGAAAAAAGTGAATATATTTAGTCATTAGCTAGGAGGTACAAAACAAGTGAAGAAAGAAACAGTGCTTTTTTCTATCTTGAATTAGATAACTGAAATTTTAGCTGTCCATGTGTCTCAAACAACTGCGGAGTTATTGAGGAATTTACTGAACAGTAAGCACTCATTTGTCTCTATTTAATAAACAGTCATATAAATTCATCATTTGCTCAGTCTTTTTTTAAATTCCCTACATTAAAAAAAAAAAAGGTGTTTGTATTACCTTTGATGGTTCGTAACGTACAAAAAAAAATTGAGTCCGAATTGAATAACAGTTTGAGTCTGAGAGCATAATGATTGGGGTTTCTCTTTCTTCATAGAGCAACCTGTCAATAGGAGTTCTGAATGTACAGATCTCTTGTATTTAATAATTGTCAGTTATTTTAAACAAATAGATTTCACACTTGCAATAAGAAATTTCTGACCTTTACTTTCTTGTAAATTCACAAGCTGCTTAGTAGTCTCAAAGCCCAGATCTCTGAAGTTATTAAAGGTTACTGCATTCATAGGTGATAATGATGGCTTTTAATACACAGACATGCTCTGTCACTTGCATGTGAACAGCGATATGATAACGATACAGGAACTGGGACAATCCTTGCTGTTTGGGTTTCAGAAGAGAATATGGCTATGTATCACCAGTGGCAGTCCTCAACATCAGTGTTGTATTAAGTGGATTATCAAGTGCACTGCACACTTCGCTCCTCCCAGACTAAAATTGGTACTAGTGGGGAGGAAAATATTAGGCTTCTACAATCCTGATATCTTCTAGAAGCAGAGGACCTGTTAACACCAAAATTATTTGGGTCACTTCTTCACCCAAGCTGCCTCTTTTTTTTAGAGCCTCTCTAATGACTGACCTGAAGAACAGCTGCCCTGAGCACTGGTGGTGTTGGTAATATGGATGATGGATGACTTCAGTTTCATGGCCAAATTGCTCATCCAGGCATGAAGAAAATAAAATGCTTGTTTCTTTTCCTCCCCCCTCCCCTTTCTAGCCTATTTCTGCTATTCAAACTTTAATTTACCCTTTGCATTAAATTATTCACTTGGAGCTAGTTTGTATGTTGTGTTATTTTTAAGATCTTAAAGCTTTATTTTGCAAAACTGTAAAGGAGGAGAAATGTCATGCATTGTTCTATTTTAGCTGGAATTCTGTATGTTGTGCATATAGCACAAATATATAGATCACTAAATTGAAAGTATTTTTAAACAATCAATCAAGTTTGAGTAAACTCAGATTAGATGCTTGGGGGAAAGGGGGGAGCTAACACATGCCAGCTTGTGTCAAACTATGAGTTTTCTTCCTGAAGACTGGCATTTAACATCCAGTGCATTGTACCTGAGAAAATAGCATGATGCTAAGGTGGGGTTTTTTAGGCCTAATCCTCTTTGGACTAAGGGAGTAGCAATGCTCTTTACCTTGACAGAGGAAGTAATGACTTTTTCAGATGGTACAAGATGTTATTTGCAATGTTGTTATAATACTGATAAACAATATGATCCAGTTGTGCGGTGGTCCTGTGGGGTTCTGGGTTGGTCCACTTTTAAGATCTCTAAAGAGTCATTGTAGGGCTTGATCAACAGTCCTGAAACAGTAGTGGGGGAGTGCAGGTTTTGGGGTTGTTTTTGATATAAATAGTTACAATGAGAATCCTTCTGTGGTGATGATATAACCACACTGTGATCAGCTGAAAAAAAAAAAAAAAAAAAAAAAATTAGCAAGTGGAATAGAAGGGAAAGAAGAAGGAAGAGTTTTTCATGCTTGTGTGCTTTCTGTTTTTTCTTAAAATGAGTACTTTGTGTGTTTGAGCAGAGGTCTCTGAGTTGCAGTCAAGTCACCTTCAATTTCTGGAGAAATATTAGAAGAGTTTAAACACTAAGAAGGTAATGTGGAGTTGTTGAGATTAAATTATGCCAAGTCAATCTAATTTCCTTCTGTGCTTGGGTAATGAGCCCTGCAGACCAAAGAGAAGCTGTAAAGTTTAGAGTAGTTGCATGATACTCTCAGAAGCAAATGAGGGAAATTGCGTCTAGGCGAGTTCAAAACTAATTAGAAGAAGCACAGTCCAAGAGTATTTATCTGTCAAATTCAAAGATATATAGGGTGTGATTTTCATAGGTCTTTTCTAAATTTGGTTCTGTTCAATATTTTTCATTAATAACTTGTAGAATAGAAAAATCACAAAGCTTACTGAATTACTAGATATTGCCATTGTAGGAAGAATGGCAGGTGCAGACAGGAATAGCTGAAGTGCAGAAGTGTCCCAAAAGGAGTATTATGTGAACTGACAACAATTTAAGTATAAGGTAGTTCCAGCTGAGTTTCTACTGCCTAAATGCAAGTATGAATAACTAGTGAGGTAGAAGATCTGCAGGAAAGAACAGCGGACCACAGGCTGAGCATAAGAGTTGTCTTGATAAATGTCTTTGTAAAATGTGAACCTCCAACTGGAAGTAGTGAACAGGATGCTATCCATCTCTCAAGTAATCCTTGTCTGTTAAGACCTGGCAAGCCCTTTTACAGAACAGTACATTTAGGTTTGGGCAGCACACTCTAGCTTAACTTTGTCTATTTAAACCACTTACCGTTTACTTTTCCTCCTTTTCCTCTCTTTCCTTATACCTACTAGTATGCAAAATCTGTGTGTCTACTGAGTCTAGAAAAAGTGAGACATAGATGACACAAAGTCATTGGAAATATACTCTTCCTCTTTTGAAGAACTTTGTCCTTTGTATTGGGAGTAGTGTATATAAGCTAGGTTTCAGAAAGTCTTTTTTTATGAAATGTATAGCAAAGTACTGCTTTAAGAGATCATTGAATGCATTTGTTCAAAAGCTTTTATAAGAAAACACAGGCAATGGCTTAGATTTGATCCCCCCACACCAATGAACTTCTGTTCCCTTTGGCTCTGTTTCCTACAATTTAATGACGTACAATTTTGAGTCTTCATTTAGCTATCGTCATTGAAAGTCTCTGAGACAACACCACTGGAATATGGCTACTGTTGAGATGTTTGCACACTTTATACAGTTACTGAAACGTGCAAGCCTGTTTAAGTGTGCTAGGTCAAACTGTGTGCATGTATATGTACAGCTTCTACATAGGCAGCTTTTCAGCAAGTCTTTGAACAACTTTATCCCCCCAATTAACATGTCCTGTACTAGATCAGATATCAAACAAATTGTAACCTGTCTACAGCTGCTCTTCATTCAGCAACTCTCTTGATCATAGAAATTCTTTTAATAGCAAGTGATCTGTATGTCTGTGGCACTTTATATCTAATAAAGTATCTAATATCTATATTCCATCTAATGTCAAGTTTCCAGACAGCTTTAGCACAACTCACAATGTGACTGGACTCCAAGTGTAACTTTCTTTAAAAAAAAAAAAAAAAAAAAAAATCTTGTAAACTGTGATGGAGAAGTAAAGTGAACAGTTGAGTCTTATATTCATGTTTGGAGAATGTATGGAGAAGTGGGATATCTAGAAATGGTAAAAATGAAGAAAGAACAAATGAGGAAAGATGGAGAGGCGGGTTTAAAGGAGAAATTTTCTCTTTGGACTTAAGTTTGACACAGCTCTGCTTTCTTTGCTCTTGTTTTGATATCTGTGGTTTCCCCACTAAATTTATGTGACAGTTCTGGATTAGAGAAAGGCAAATCTTACAAGAAAGTGTTTTTAAATGTGAAGTTTAGGGCACTACAGAATAAATCCTCACTTGAAACTAGTACAACTCCATTAACATCAAAAAGGCAACGTTAATTTACATAAGCTATGCATCTGACCTTTTGTTCTTGTGAAACTTTGGAATGATTTACAATTTAATATCATACATAGTTGTTCTTCAAACCAATTTCATTTTAAATGTTTCTGTGATAAAGATAACTTTGCTTTCAACTGTCATGAAAGTCCAAAATAAAGCAAAGTATAACATAATCAAAATACATCAAAAATGCAGCTTGTTTATAAGGTAAATTCTGACTTATCAAGTGTCCTTGAGTTTCTGAGTTGCCTCTGATCTTGCATCAAAAATTCTCCTTGTGCCTTCTCCAACACTCATTATCACTCATTAAGGGTTGAGATTTAGAAATTGGAAGTAAACGTCAGTTTTCTGAAAAGCAGCAGAGTTTTCCTCTTAGAAATCATTCTTTTCAGTCATCAGACTTGATTCCAGCTTTGAAAGAGGGCAGCTATGAATGGACATCATGGATACGGGCAAGCAAGTTTCAATTACAAAAACACACACACAAAACCAAAACCTGCTCATGTTTTTAAACTCGGTTTTCTATGGGATCTGCTCATCCTTGGGGAAAGCAGTAGATGTGTTATTTTGAGCTATGTCACTTAAGGCTAAATCTAGTAAGCCTAAAAAACCCTAGAAGGACAGTTGTGCATTTCTAGTAAAATATATTTCACTGAAAGTAAACATGTAAAAAATGTCTATAAGTTAATATTATCTCGCTGTAAAAAATCCCTAGTCAGAAATCAAAAAATGAGCCTGGGATTAAAAAAACTTGGTCAATAACTACTGAACCCAGAAATGAAAAGAGAAATTCCAGGATATTGCTTCAACTGAAATTACAGCATCTCTGAACATAATGGAGCTTAGTTGTATGCCAAACAGTACAGGTTCCTTCTACTCTTTCATTTAGGTGCCAATAGTAGTAATGGCTTTCTGCGTTTGTCTAAAAATAAATTTTTACTTGAGTCTCTATGTAGAGATTAAATGTATTTCTGGCTCTGTGAAACCATAAAAACACAGTGCTTCGACAGCTGACCACGTTACAATCTGTATACTGGAGCTATGGGTGGTACCTTACCCACCTTTCTCCAGGGGAACTTGCCTGTTCAAATTACTTGCTCTTTTCTGTGGAAGAAGAGCAGAGAGTCACACGGCTGGTGCGACGCAGCACGCATCCTTCCTTCGCGCGTTGTGTTGGCCTTGCAGCTGTTGCTTCCTGCGAGGGTGTTGCCAGATGTTGGGGAGGTGGCTTTGCTGTTCAGCCTTGACCTCTGAACGCGTCGGGGACCGAGCCCGCGAGGGAGCGCGTCAGCAAAGCACGTCACCTCCGGGGTTGCTGAAGTTCTCTGTTGTAACGCAGAGGTGGGCATGCTGTCGTTGCTGTGGGTAACCTGAAGATGGTCAAGCTGACTGTGGTGTGCGTTGCACATGGGTCTGTGGTTACAGGTTGATGAAACCCTGAGGTAACCTTTTTTTTAAACAAACCTTGAATGCCGTTTCTGTGTTTGTATTCATCCTTGCCATCTGAGGCATATTTTCCCATGTGTGTTTTTAGTAAAACTATTACATGCCACGTTCCCACAAATGGATGCGCTTCTGTGAACATAACTTAGTATGTAAAACTATCTTATTTATTGAGATTTTATATTAGTGAGACAGGATGGGATTACTTAACCTACAAGGAGGTTAGGTAGTTTGTTTCTTGCCTTGACCACCTGTCACAAGTGTTTGAAAAAGCTTTATTTCTATATGGACCTCCATAAGAAATGGAATTTCCCAGGCATGTGGCCATACAACTACATATTGTGACAGTCTGTGTGCTTTCTACGTGATTTTTTTTGTTGATTGGATTTTTCCAATATGTGTTTCTGTTTGCAACTTATGCCACTGTAGTACTGGTGAATGTTAACTAATATTGCTTGAGTAAGGAACAGGAAGAGGGATTATACTGCTGATGAAAATTACGCTAAATATGTAATACTTCTAGAGCCTAAAGGGTGCTTCTTCTAAATCAAAGATATAAGGATAGAATGATACCCTGTATCCCGTAAGTGACCTGAAAAGAAAGTGATTTAGGAGGAATCAAAACTAAATGGATATCTGTTTACATTGAGAATGGAGAGAAAAGGGGAGAGGTGTAAAGTAATTGCTGGCTGGACCAAAATCCACTTCAAAGAAGGCCCGTAAGATGTCATCCATTTCTCAAGTGTCGCAGAGTAAATAAGTCTCCTAGTGGAAAAGCTAGTAAAAATTATGACTGAGATCTGTTGTGATGTACATGGGTTTAAATCAGGTGTTGCTCTTATGGAGGTGACTTTTGCCCCACCAAACCTCCCAATTAAAACAATGCAAGTTTCGGTGAATTATTCTTTCCCTGTCCCCCTGCCTCTCAAAAGACAAATCACAGGACTTCTTTGTAACATATACTGCTAACCTGCAGTCCAGACTGTTATGGTCCAGCTCGCAGCCAAGTCCACTTGCAGCAAATAGCCACTTTTAGGGGGAAGCTGCTGGTTTAGAATAAGATAACCGTACTTCTCTCATCACAAAAGCCCCCAACCCAGCCCCTCCTGTTTAAACAGCAGCTCCTCCGTTGGTGCTCACACATTGCTAAGCTGAGCAAGGAAACGCTTTCTAAATGGAGAGCTCTTTGTTGTCACCTTCCATGAGCAGCGATCAAATCACGGATGAGCATTTGCATAGCCGCACTTGGTTCCCTCACCCGGGATGTCAGCCCTCCGTGCTGACTCCGTGGTTTGTGCTCTCTGCGGGTTAGCTGGACCAACGAAGGATAGCTTTACTTTCCTTAGCATCTATCAGCCTTTTGCATGCACATGCCAAATAGTTTATCTTGCCTCTAGTCCCCAAGCTACCTCTTTCCTCTCAGGAACCTGGATTAAACCTTCCTATGCCCACCTTTCCCCCCCTCCCCCTTCCTTATCTTTCTCTGGCTGCAGCCTACTCTTGAATTACAAGTACCTATTTTTAATAATAACAACCTTAAAAAAAAAAAAAAAAAAAAAAGCCCCAAACCCAACACCCACAGAAAAAGGCAACTTTCCCCCAACTCTGCAACTTCTCTACAAACTAAAATATCATTGTCTCTTTTCTGCATCTATAGCAATCATTTTCTGCGTTTATATCAATAACCTGGAAATAGCTATTTCCAAGGCACACTGTAACTGAACCCACTGATAAGTATTGCGATGCAAAAAAACCCCACCCAAACTTCTGTTAACATGTGAAGTGATGCAGTACCCTATTTATGCTCCAGATGATTGTGATCTCGTTAATATTCCCATTCTGGTGAGAGGAGGGAAATGTGCTGTAATAGTTTTGTGGGTCCTGATGAAGTTTGAAAGTCATTACAATAATGAACAAGTAGTAATTACTAATAGTGCATATGGATATGATAAAACAGGGTCTTTGACAGATTTAGTTGCTAGCAGACTATAAGCCTTCAACGAGCAACTCCATTCTGGTTCAGTAACTTCATTGCTGGGCTCTGGTTCGGTACATCCTGCGAAAATGTATTTTCCCCATCTCCCCTTTGGGTAGCAAGCTGCAAGTATCAACCTGCAGCAGATACTGTGAGCCCTGTGGGAGCAATGCCCCTTGCTTTTTCCTGCCCTAGGTTCCCACTTCTGTTAAAGGCCTGAATCTCCCTCAACCTGAAGGTATTTCACGCCTTCTTGTTGAGAGTTAATGGTCCTCTAATGGGTATTGCATTAATTCTCCGTTGAGCAAAAGGCCAACAGCAAGCGCTCAGCTTCCTTCCAAAATGAGTGTCCCTTATAATTGCATGAGAGACAGATGAGTAACAGCTCTGAGCTGGTCGTGGCAGAAGAGCAAGGATGGACTCTTGTCTGCTTATTTGCGCCTGCTTTTGGTACATTGGTTTCAAAACCAAATTTAGTCTTGGCTAAATAGAAAAGGAAAATGAAAGACTAAGGAAGTTTAGATAGTCAACTCTGATAGCACAAAGACTCTCGATTTTAGCTGCAACTTTGAAGTTTTTAGAAGCTGTAGAAAGATCAGCTTTTCACTTCTCTTGAGCATCTCGTGTTCCACTTTGCCCTAATGGGATGTTTTTGGCAAGATGACACTCGGAAAGAAGAGTGTCTTTAAACTGGTGAGGAGTTAGAAAGCAACAACTGTCATCCTGAAATGGTGAAAAAACTCATTTATAATACATAAATTTATATATACACTTAAAGTTAAATAAAGGAGCCTTTTCCTTCCTTGATAAAAATGTCCCAGTCGTGAAAAGCAACGTCTGCAATTTCATCTTGATCTGTGATTTTAAGTGAGTGAGAAAAGTTATGCATTTTGCTTGAGAGGGGAAGAAAAAAGTAATTTTTTCAAGAGGTTCCAAACTAGTCCCAAGGGCTGTATCTTGAATATAAATGGACATAACATTCATTTTCATTTTTTCCTGTTCTTTGTTGATAAGTGTTTCCTGCATGCTTTACGTGTTAGGCTTGTCTCAACTGTCATTCAAGATATTTTCTCATTTATAACTGTTTTCTACAGCTCCTTCAGTGATTCCTGTCTATTGTGTTTTAGCACTTATTGCCTACTGGTAGATGCAACATATTCAGATCATATGAGTTTATTCAGTACAGAGATGATTTTTGAGTGAGAATGCTCAAGTGAGGAGCTTAATTTTAACTTGAACTGCCAGCAACAATAAAAAATAAGCTTTTCAGTGAACTATGTTTTATTTTATTCTACTAAAATCTTAATTTCCAATTTAAAATTAACTCTATGACCAAAATAATTCATCGCTGCTGTTACATGGCTAAACTTGAAAAATGCATTTTCTATGTTTTTAGCTTTCAAGTCACATAATCTTTCTTATGTAATTAATGCAGCCAACAAAGTATGGTAGCATTTTATATGTAGGCTTTTTAATTAATTTACAGTGGTTAGAACCAGTGCACTTCTATAAACCTATTCCTTCAGAGCATGGACATATGGAGCAAAATGGCTAAATGTGTCTAATCTATGGAAGCAATCTTATGGGCGACATACTTGGGCTCCAGAAAAGATGCAGTCTTTCAGTATGGTTGATTTTTACTTTTCTCACCTGAGGAAGTCTCTAAGTGAAGTGTTGATAATATAGCTGCTGAGATGTGGTGCCACTTGATTTTCCCTTTCAGAGATCTTAAGGGAGATGTGAACCTTGTTTGCTGTAAGCGGAGGAAACTCTCAAACCCTGCAAAGTTGCTGCTGCGGCAAAATCCTCTTCCCTTACTTTGGAGAAACCTCTATCAAGGAATCTATAAAATAGGGACACATGAGCCTAGGGTACTCTAGCTACACCTCTTGGGTTCACTTATTTACCCTTGTCCTTTCCTTGTTTTTTTGTTTTGGTTTTTTTTTTGTTTGTTTTTAAAGTAGAGCTGATCAATGTACTTAAGGATTTCCTTTAAGATTTTTTTTTTTTGTTTTCCTAGTTCAGTTATCTCCCCATTAAATGGCAGCTATGGCCATTAGCCCTTGAAATCAACAACTGAGATATAGAGTGGAAGTGGTAGTGTTCGGTGTTAAAATGGCCAAATGCTTTTCGACACAAGAGTATTTCTCTTGCTATTTTGCAACCAAACAGCGACTGTTTCAGTTCAAGCTGCTATGGCAGATAGGATTTCCCCTACCCTTTTTAGCCTTTCTTGTTAAATAACAGGCAGAATGTCTTTCTAAAAACAAAGCTCAAATAAGTATGCTTTCAGCTGGCTGAAAACTCTGCAGGGCTCTTGCGTTATTCTGGCAGCCGCGGTTTGTAGGGAGACTTGGTGCTGGTGAGGGAGTCTGAGGGATCGGCTCAGGGGTTTTGCTCTTCTGTGAGCTTCCATACTAATTGTTACTTTTTTTTAAAATTGGGGGATTCGCATGTGCTCAGATGCCTTAGAGATGCACTTGCTGAAACCTTAAGACTGCTAATCCTGTGGTGAAGCATACAGCCCTGAAATGGAGGGTTGAGGCTGTGTGTTTGTGTCTATTTTCAGGGTTTTTTTATTGTTTTGGGGGGTGTGTTCTCCTGGGGAGTGTAGGGTGTTTTTTTGTATTGTTATGTTTGTGGGTTTTTTTCCCTTCCATCTGCAGTTCTGGGCAGTTTCTAGGAGTTTTGGACTAGGGATCAGTGGAGAACTAGGTGAAAGAAGTCAATTAGGAAGTGAGTTTTGGAAGTAGAGTTGCATAATGGGATAGTGATAGGCCAGGATCAAAGCGAGAGGATTGGTAAGGAAGGTCAGGCAACAGAAAGGGGGGGAAGGAGGAGACCAGAAAGAGGAGTTGGAAAACTAAAACTAGCATTCAAGTAAGATCACTGAGACTACAAGGTCTAAGCAAAAGTCTTAGTTATGCCACATACCGTAACCTTAGTGTTGCTAATGTCGGTGATGTTCCACTAAAATGTCTCTCTTGCCACCACCCCCTCTGCCAAAATCCTTTTGCAAGGTTTGTGAAAGGGTTTTTAGAGGAGAGCAGGATTATTCTTTAATAAATTGAAGGAGTCGTCCTATGTCCAGATGTTTTGAATCTGTGTATGTAAACATCAAGTACCATTGTTATGGATGTAATAAAAACTCAGTTCAGAGTAGTTTACCTTATTCTGAACTACAGACTAAATTAACCAGCTGATTTGCTTTACATTTGTTGCCTGGACTTGCCTCTCTTCGCTGATGCGCTGATTACCTGTGTATTCATCCACACAGCTTGAGATAGTAGTAAAATGTGAACAGCACTACAATCACACAAGCAACGTAATGCTGTGTTGTAGCAGGCGAACTCCCTGCTGAGTCTGGGGCAGCTCCAAAGATCTGTCAAACAGCTTTCTCTGGCTAATCCATGAAACAGTTCCTTAAAAGCAAAGTAAAATGACACCTGTAGCTTTGATCCTAAAAAGCATCTTATAATATCTGGCATGCCATGTATAAATAATAGTTATGTATTTCTTTTCAGAGAAAATCATTTAGAAACTGGTAATCCTGGCTGCCATGTTTGCCTGTGGCTCTGAGGCCAGGCATTGCTCTCAGGTGGGTCCCCAGGATGTGGCACGTGGTTTGAGCTGACTCTTGAGATGCTCCAGTGATCTGCTGGTTGGAGGCACAGCCCATCTAACTGCATATTCTGGAGCTGAAATGTCAACCCATGGAGGTCACTGTCAGAGTTTTAAATCCTTTATGAAAAAATAATATAGTTCTGTGATGGAAATGGAGTACTTAAAAAGATTCAGAATATATCCTGCTGCTGCACTGTAAACATAATTTGTAATGTCTTAAGAAAAAAATAATCTGCTAAAAGGGCTTTAATTTGTCTGTTGCTACTGTCAATTAGCAGCCACTGGGGTTACACGGGTATAACAGCACAGAGCCCGAACAAAAAAGAAAAGGGAGCATATTCTTATGTAATAAACATACAAATAATGCGCTTCCATGAATTATGTGCTTTCCCAAGGTCAGCATGACATTGAGCATGAGTGAAATCAGAGTATGTTCCAGAAAGCCTGTAACACTTAAAGAAAACTCTTTCTCTTCTTGGTCAGTGTGCTGATGCTAAAACAGTATCTAAAAGTCAGATGTTGGGTTTTGCCACAGCTTAGCTCCTGGAAATTGCTATGAAATAAGTTTGGATAACAAATGCCTGCCCTGATTCATCAGGCAGGTCTTGTTAATAAGATAGTCACCTTTTGATTATTCCCAGTATTAAAAGCTATTGCCATAACAAAGGCAAATTCTACCTCCCTCAATATATCAAAGCTGAAAGAGTTTGAAAACTTTGAATACTCCTGCAGAAATAGTCTCTTGAAAAGAATCCAGAGTTTATCCCTTCCTGTGATTCTTCCTTCTACAAAGTAATTCCTATTTTGGTCTTTCAGGAGGTTCAGTGAATTTCAGATTTGTACAATATAAGGAGTAACAAAATGATGCAAAGTCTATCTCTTTCTTTACCTCCCCCAAAATAAGATAACTTTAACTGCTGCTAAGATAAAGTTACAGCTGCACTTCAACAGTGAGAAGTAAATAAGTTGTTTTTATCTCTTTTAAAATTGCAGGGTGGTGTGGTTTTTTTTTTTTTTTTCCCCAGCATCCCATTTCATTTATTTTAGAGTCCTTTTTAAATAGAAACCCTGAAGAACTGCCAAGTTGGCTTCAGCTGTGAGTGATGACTACAGATACCTGGGTTATGATCTTGGCTGAGAGAAACTGGAAACAGTACTAACATCTTATGAATACCTACTGTTCAGTGGCTTTTGAGATGCTCAAGCAAAAACCCAGCTATTTATTTTGAATGCAAACAATGAATAAGAAGGAAATGTGGCATAATCAAACACTTACTACAAGCCATTCTTAAGAATATGAAACCTAAAGTGATGAATATAAAAATAAAGCACCCTCTGTTTTAATATTATTAACAATAGATAACTCAGGAATTATATATATATAATTGTGTATTTTACTAAACATCAGATAGTTAAAATGAAAGGAATTAATGAATTCTTAGCAAATAACTCTCCATATAATTCTAATAACTTGGATTTCTTCTTCTTACACTTTGGGCATTGTACTAGTGAACTTACTAACCGTAGACTAATGATGAAGTTTCAGACCCTTTTTACAGAGTATTGAATGTGTCTAAAAGGTCATAGCATCACTGGACAGCCAAAGCTCTGCAACGGAGAGCACAGAAGTTATTTTCTAGGTCTGCCTTTAGCCATCCCAGCTGGATCTGGCAAGAGGAGGTGGGATGGTTACTACGAAGGTGTAAAATTCTGCAGCACACTGTTACAGTGCTACTGATTTGGGACTTCATGGATACGCACAGTGTTCCTGGTGGAGGTCTCTAATGAGGATAAAGACAATAATGGATACTCAGTCTCTGGATATTTCTACAAGGAGAGCCGACTAATGGTGGCTGTGCTTTTCTTCAAGAGGGTTTGGAAATATCCCTCTCTTTCAAGGTAAACTTGCAGTTTCAGGAAAGGGAGGAGGCTGTGCTACGAAGAGGTTTCGGATTCTAGGAAACCTGGTCAGATACCTTAATATGGCCAGGATCTGGTATCGATGGAGTGATCAGTTCCTTCTCTAGAGGATTAAAAGGTGGAAACATCAGTTGCAGGTCCTCCTTGTCTGTCTGGGTTTCGAATGTTCCCCTGCCTATATTCTGCAGTATCTTATACTTTTAAAGTCCAAGTTTTGATTAAATTGGCTTAACTGCAGTCTCCCAGCACTCTTTCTCAACTCTTTTGTTCTCTAGACTAATGCACCTTAGAGAAGCTCATCCCTTCTCAGGATGATACAGACCCACCCATCCCATCGTGAGGTGCTTCCAGTCAATGGGTGTGATCCCTCTCCCTACCTTTTCCTTGGTTAACTCCACCACTCAAAATGTTGCATGCTCCTTTATCTAGGTGCTCTCTGGATTTCTCCTGAGCAATGTGACTAAGCCCTGCTTGCTCAGCCTGCCCACCACTGGCCAAAATCACCCTGTGTGCTGTAGCTCATCTCCTACCTGCTTGTGCTTCCCACCATCTGCTGAATAGTAGGATCTTTCTCTTGATCCTCACCCTCAGTTTAAAGCAGCGCACATGGGTCCATGAGCTGGAGAAAGCAAATGCACAATGTAGGTGTTCTGTTTTGGGGTTGTTTGGTTGTTTGGTTTTTTAATCAAATAAAATAAAATATCCATGATAAATGGATAGCTAAGCATTCAAGTCCACTTCTGACTCCAGGCAGCTACTGTGACTAACAATTCCAAGCATATCGTGGAGCCAGCGCCTTAGAAGATGAGTGGCTATAGACAAAGTACTAGTGCCTTTTCTTTCTTTCTTCCCCTGTACCAATGTGTTTTGGGATATGAGCCTTGTTATCTGTCCCAGTATATTAGATCATATGTACTTAGCGCACTTAATTACATCTTTCACAGAGTGGTTGAGGTTGGAAGATATCTCTGGAGATTTTTCTAGTCTGATGCCCTGCTCAGAGCAGGGGCAGCTAGAGCAGGTTGTTCAGAGCCAGGTCAGTTGCGCTTTGGATCTCTCCACAGATGGAGACTCTGCAACCTCTCTGGGCATTGTGTTCTAGCATTTGACCACCCTAACAGTTTAAAGAGAGGAGAAAAAAATGAAAAAAAAAAAAAAAAAAGCAAACAAACCAATCCAACCACTTTTTTTATTATTATTTTTCTTATGAAGTTGAAGTGGGACTTCCTGTAATTCAGTTTTTTGCCTCCTGCCCTGTCACTGGACCCTGCTGAGAAGGGTCTGTCTCTATTGTTTTTGCTCACCCCCATGAAGTATTTATGCACTGTGATAAAATCTCCCCAAAGCCTGCTCTTCCCCAGGCCAAACAGTCTCAGCTCTCTCAGCCTCTTCTCATATGTCAGATGCTCCAAGCCTTTAAGTGCCTTAATGGCCCATCTTGTTGGTCCCTCTCCAGTATATGCATGTCTCTTGTACTGGGATGCCCAGCATTGGTGCCAGCACTCCAGATGTGCCTCCTCAGTGCTGAGTAGAGGGTAGTTCAGCCAATATTCAGTTGCCCTCGCTTTCCATTTTTCTAGTCAATACTTCATCAGTTTGTCTACGAGGGTGTTTTGGAGGCATTTGAACAAACTGACCTGGATTAGGGCACCTGTCTGTGGATTTGGGTGGCCAAGGAGTGGAGAAACATACAGTTCTGCTGCAGCTTTGGTAGAAAAGTATAGAAAACAGTGAGGATTGGAATGCTCTGTTTTGGCTCGGGTAGTTGGACCTTAGGGAGAAATAAATCTGTGCATTGAGTCTATGAAAGATAGTCATACCACTGAGTATTTTTTCCCCTAATGTTCCAAAGGAACCCAATAAAAATGGAGAATACGAAATTTTGTTTAAACCTTTTTAATAATCTAGAAAGTATAAATTGAATATCCTGTGGTTTATGACTACATTAAATACCATTATATAGCATTACCTGCAACATCAAATGCAGCCATAAAATGCACTTTAAGTATCTCCAGAACAATAAAGGTATATAATGTGTAAGAAAGTGAATAGTAATCAGCACATCACCTATGGACCAATGTCTGTCTTTGGTAGTTGCTGACTTTTTTTTTTTTTTTTGAATATGTAGAAATACTGAACTGTGTTAATTTTTAGTCTTTTCATGAAACTATATAGTCTGTGCTCTATTCCCACAATTAACTGTCATCTCTAGAGTGTAACTAAATTACTCTGTACTTAACTGGGTTAAATGAGACATTTGTTTATCCAGATGCCCAATTTACTATTTCCCCCTGCCCCCCCCATTCTGTCCTCTTCTATTTCAAAAGCAAATACTTCTGTCTTGTCATCTTTTAGAAAGATAAACAAAATGAACACAACCGTTCAGTGTAGTATTATGTTGAACTCAGGTTCTGTTACTAGATACATAACTTATTTAAATAAGACTCTTCATTCACTTGGATTACTAATTCCATAAACCATCTATATAGAACTACTTTAAAATGCTGTTAATGCATTTTTCACTTTTATAATTGAGATGGCAAGGAAACTTGCTAGTGGTACAGATAGCTAACCTACTCATTTGTTGCATTAAGAAGTAAGAGACCTATAAATGCAATTAATTTACAGAATCACTAGGTATACAATTTGGAATCTTAAGCAGAGTAAGCATTTCTGCGGTGTACAGCTCAAACCTGATTCTTTTGTTTCCCTTTTTGTGCGTGTGTGAAGCAGGTGGAAGGCAAATTCTATTTTTTTGTTATTAGAGAATAGGCTAAAACTACCTTTGCAGCTAATTTTGTATTCAGCAAATATACTAGACTGGATGCAATCAAATTCAGCTCTTGGAACCAAATGGCAGCTATTGGTTACCGAGGTGTCTGTGTCTTCTCTCTAATGCTCTGAAGCGTTTCAATGTTTCACGTTCTTCATAGACTTAATAATTCTCCTTTGATGGGAATCTGTAATATGTGCAGTGTTTTTACTTAGCCCTGCTAAGGTAAAACTGTGAAAGCTTTTTACCCTTCCCAATGTCTGTGTTTCAATTTGAATACATCCTTATTTTGTATACAATCAATACTCAATATATTCACACGCATTGAAGTGATATGTTACCTTGATAAGAAAATCCTGTATTTCTTTTACTTCCAGTTTATGGTTACATTTTATACACCCAAAATCCAATCCCTTCATAAAATGAAAAATTTCTCAAGAAACAAATTCTCCTTGGTTTCCCAGATTTGGCAATAAACCAAACTGTAAGCGATCTAAACTTTTGGATCAGCGGGTCTCTCTCCTCTCTTTGTCTCTCGTTTGCTGTGTGTCATGCTTGGTGGCATTCTAGTTCAAGCTCAGGGAAGAAAGCCTGAACTGAAACGAGATGGACTCACTCCACCAGCAGTGTCCTCTGCCCTGGCCCTGCACAACCTTCCCCCTGTGACAAGCGTGGCCGTGAAGGCTTGTTCTTGAGTGTCCCTGTGAAAGTATAAGATGAGGCTTCTTTTAGCCATTGTTTGTGGAAATGTAATGTAAATCAACACCACTTCTCTGAAGGAACTGCCCGGTGCTTGAAAGCAATACTTGCTTCATCTTATACTACCTTCTCTTTTTGCTTGTATGCTAAGAATACTGAATGTTTTACTTTTTATCTATAAAATGTATTTCCCTGACTAGGTTTCCAACAAACTATTTTTTCTTAAACGCTGCATAAAGCTTTTGGTTTAGTTAGGCAAGCCTTTGTTGTTTCTGATATTTATTTTCTTGCTGAAGAACTTAAACATTAAATTTGCTGAAGGAAGAAAACTATTACCTCCGTTGTGTCCTCTGGTTATTCCTTCCTGGATCCTTTTGTGTGCTGCGTAGCATTATGGTAATACACCCTGAACATGACTTTTCTCTTACGTATAGAAGTCTTACTTCAGCCAGATGGATTCGCCATTGATACAGAAAAGGTCAGACAGCTGCAGCAGATAATATACTATTTCTTCAAGATTATGTATTGAGGAAGTTTTTCCAAGTTTATTGTCATTTGTTTCATTACTGGAGCCCTTAAAATATCAGCAAAAGGCAACCTGCTTTCTGTAGGAGCCTGTGGAAAGCCTGAAACAATTGTCATGTGAAATAGCTGTAAATTGTTTGTCTTTCTTGATGTCTTTACTCTGGGGTGGTGTTTAACTATCAAGGTGGTACGGTAGTATTCATTTTAGAGAGTAAGCATTTGAATTCTTTCAGTTACAGACATGGTCAAATACAAGTCATGGAACAATGGGCTGTGTTTTTTGGTTTATAAGCCTGTGATAAATTATACTGGAGGAAAATTAACTTGGTGGTTGTGTGAGGGCTGACTACCTTTTAGCTATATGCTGTAGTTATTTTTGGCATGCATGAAGGTTGTCTGTGAGTCCTAAGAAACCATGGAAACAACTTTGATGTTAGCACCAGTATCACTTCAATCTGCATTTCTCTTCCTTGAATATATATGTTATAGTCATAAAAGACAAGTTTATTTGTACAGACAGCAAGGTACAATTAGTTAAGTATCCCTTTTCATTACAGAAATAGGACAGATCTTGTGAACTTCCTAATGAAGTGAAAAAACCACAGACCTAACCAAACAGTTAAAACTAAATAATGAATTGTTGATATAGCTTGAAGTTAATGTTAAACAAGACTTCAGCATTTTTCTTTCCATTTCTGACACTATCACATGTGGCTGGTAGAACGGATAATAAATGCACTCCGTTAATAAAGAAAAACCCCAAAGTTGTGCAAAAATTTAGGTGAGATTCTCCTTTCTTCATGCAATCTGCCTCCCACCAGAAGGAGAGCAGTGACTCTCCCCGTGGTTCACTGTCTGCTCTGCCCATCTTGCTGACCGGAGGAGATGAGCCAAATATGTTTTAGGAATTTCCAGCACCGTACTCCCTTGTGATTTGATTCTTGCCATGTTTCATAGGCAGACCAAACTCTGCACAGTTTTGAAATAACTGTAATGAAGGGTTATATTGCTATTTTGACTATTTCTTGGCTGCTTCTTGAAATTGGCTTAATATTGTACAAATGCATCGTTTAATTCTTTTATTGTTCTTACTCATCTGTGCTTGTGGGATCACTGCAACTTCTCATGGAAGCTGAGCGATTAGATTGATTGTATCTGTGATGGTGGTTTCCAAAAATACTTTCTTCCTGATTGATTGATATAATTGCAAGTAATTAGAGTGAGGATGTCCACTTAACATGTGAAAAGACAGTTTATATCTCAATCACTTTCTAAAACACTTCTTAATTAAGAAGTGACTGTTTCTGTCAGCAGTGGTGTTTTTAATTAAAAACAACCTCATGTGTTTGTATTTTTTACAGGTATTACAAATTCTGATATGCAAAGCATAGCAGGGCAAAATGGAAGAAATACAATTGAGGTGTTACGCTTTTTTCTACCAAATTCAGATTCACAATGCTAATGTGGAATAATATAAGCTTTTAATGGAGAAAGTGAAGGAAGGGTGGGTTGTTTCCTGTCTGTTTTTTAAACCTGCAGGTGTGTGATCTTGCTCCTCAGTTTTATCCAACTTTATACTTTTAAATAATAGCAGAAATTTTCTATAAACATACTTATTTAATGGCAATTTAGGTAAGGGTAAGCACTTGCCCCTGAATGTAGTTACCTCCAGGTTAGAAGGAAGGTGTTTAACAGACCTCAGCAGTAGTGCAGGGCAGGAACTCTTCTTGAGACAAGTGGTGATGGTGGTGAGTGGAAATTTGGGCTCTGTTCCAGCGTCCTTCCCCTTCTGTATCTATACCCACTGGCAAATTAAATGTGAGTGGCTGAGCCCGTTAGAAGTGTCCCCTCCTTCTTAAGACTTGTTGAGGGGAAGAATGTAAAAGGGAAGGTAGATTGGAAAGGACTGCAGCACAGAAAGGTACCTGAACTGGTCTTAAGGGTGAGTTTGCGATAGAGGGAATTGCTGCTGGAAGTGTCATTTTGTTCCTTGTACAAGAAGGAAGCAATTATCTATGGTCAGATCTAGGCTATGAAATTATAGCCACTAATTTACTAGAGACTAGTTATACTAGCTAATGTTATGAAGGTTTAGATGGAGTAGGTGGGATTACATTTAATCCTACCAATTTTTAATCCTAGTAACCTTTTTTTTGTAGGAGATCCATTCTCTGTTCTGGACTTAGTATTGTGGATATTTGGGAGAATTGCTGTGGTATCATCTTACTGAGATTTAGGGTGTCCTTACTCAAAGGATGCCTTCAATATTAAGGATGTCTTCAACATTACAATATTCTTTGTATTTCAGTAAGGTATTGCTTCACTATTAGCTTACAGTCCTTATTCCTTTAAAAACAAAAAAAAAAAATAAAGGAAAAAAAAATCTGCCCCATAACTTTTTCCTTAATTTTAAGATGAATAGCATATGTTATCTTTCCTAAGGCAAAGTAAGAGTACAAAGAAGATAAGAGGCTTTAGTTTTACATCTAGAAAAATCAGGAAACAAAAATCCCTCCCAGTGGGGGAGCAAGGTATAAAGCTGACCTCATCTGATTTACCTTAAGGTATGATTGAAGGCTTTTTTTGTTAGGTGGCTCTCTTTCCTTCACAATGTACTCTTTCTGCCTTTCCTTGATTTATCTTAGGTCTTCGTTATCCCAAGGTGAAAATGGTGAATTTATCTTCTACTGAAGACAACTCTTTAAAAAGAGTCTGAATCACTAAGGCCAAGCCCAGAAGCAACTGGAGGCAATTAGGAACACTTTCTTTAAAACTCGCACCCAACCTACACATGCTTAACTTGGGAGATCAGAGAGAAATATAGCTAGAGGACAGCAGTACTAATAGCTACCAGATCTAACAAAGCATAAAGGTGTGCACTGGAGAACTGTGGCAATATTGACTGTGTGTTCATTAAGGATATGAGTGCCAGATGATGAAAGCTTTGCTCTGCTGGGAGACATTTTACTACTTAAAATGGCAGATAAAGTTACTCTCTGCTTTCTTCTGTTGGTTAAAAAAAAAAAAAAAAAGTGCAGAACTTGTTGGCCTGAAAGTATTCTTGGGATGAAGTTTTCAGCGGTCTTCTACCATCCTCTGTGAGGAAGCTTAATCACCGCTTCCAGAGCTTGAAACCTATCAAGAACATTAAGATTAGTAAGTAGTAATGTCACTCCTTTCACTCTTGATGACTAACACTAACAGCCTCATATATTTAATGCATCTGAAACAGAATTTGGTATCATTACAGCAATGAGAAGTAAATCACCTCTCTGTGAGACTAATTTTCTGAATTTCGCTATTTCTTTTTTACTCTTTTCTGCTTGCTTCCATTTCAGTGATATTCTCACCACAACAGAAATCATATTTCTTTACCCTTTAATCTCTGAACACTGTATTGTGGGATTTTTTTATTTTTTTTTTTTTTACTTAATTCTAGTAATTGGGGTTTAGAATCGTAGAATTGTTTAGGTTGGAAAAGACCTTTAAGATCATTGAGTCCAACCGTAAGCCTAGCACTGCCAAGTCCACCACCAAATCATGTCCTTAAGTGCCGCATCTACACGTCTTTTAAATACCTCCAGGGATGGTGACTCAACCCCTTCCCCAGGCAGCCGGTTCCAATGCCTGACAACCCTTTCAGTGAAGAAATTTTTCCTAATATCTAATCTAATATGTCTGTGTTCTTCCATTCTGGCACACTTCAAAACAAAGTGCATCAAATCAAATCATTGACCAAATAATTTACTAACAAATCAGGTGGCTTCAGAGTTTGAGTTAATTGATTTTAATGTTTTCAGTGCTCTTTGTGTCTTTGATCAAAGCTATTCTATAGAGTAGGGAAACAGAGCTTAGACCTGAGATGTTGAAGGGCACTGTGAGCAAGGGGATTCAGTAGCCCCACTTACATGCAATGGTACCGATGCAAAGTGAATGGTATTAGTGCTATCTGAAGGTCTTTTCTGCTTTATTTGTAACATTTTTGTGACTGCCAGGTCTGGAATATAACAATCCCCTGAGGAAAAACCCTTTTCCTGTTATTTTTTTGCTGTTAGCCACCCCTTGTTCTCCTTGTGTTCTCATAGAAGCAGAGTGCTCAATTCTACAGTTACGTATGTATTTTTATACTTTGAGCCTTGAATGCTGTGAATTAAGGCTCTGAGAGTCAGCCTCATCATGTTCTCATTTAGCAATGATGGAAATCTATCTACTGCCTAAGTGAATTCATTAGTTCCCTGGCTATTTAGATACAAGCTTCAGACAAGCAAAAGTCTGAGCAAATGACTGTGGGCTCAGCAAGATCACCAACCTTCCACTTTTTTACGATTTTTATTTTTTTGCCCAGGTTGCCAGGTCAAGCCTGCTGGAAGCTCCAGAGGGAATGTTAGAAGGTACGAGGGTCATCTACATCTGTTTTAATCTGCTGTGAATTAAGACCTTACAGCCGTGCCTATCCCTCAAAACGCAATTGTCTCTCAGTTTAACGAAGTGAATTGAAATTTTCACTCAAAGGTGTAGGAATGCCGACATTGCTTATTCACACGTGGCAACCATAACTAAACCAATATTCACATTTATATGAAATCACTGAAGGCAATACATAATGGCATGTGAAAAATACTAAGTGATATGTCCACTATACATGAGCAAGCTGCTTAATATTGCATTCAGAAGGTGTCTTGTATTTTATAATACTTTCAAATAGCTGTAGGTGGGTTAAAATATGGTTTAAATGCAGAAAAATCATCCTTTTTACTACTACGGTATTGAGAATTTTATTCTTTTCAAAAAGCAACTTTTTAAAAGTGTCAGTAGAAATTAAGGAAGCTTCCTATGATAGGTATGTGTATTAAAATAAACTATAGATTTTAAAAGAAAAGAAACAATGGTGATATAGTATATGGCACAAGGAAAGAAGTTCACTATAACCAAATGCTGCAATCTGAATGTACTACCAGGTGTTATGCTGAAGGCTGGTTTACCAGATTGAAGTTGTGGACTCATTGCTTGACTGAGAATTTGGAAACTGCCTGCATATTGGGCAAGGTAGCATCTCTGGTTTCTTGAGGTTACAAGGGAGAATTTCTGGTTCATAGGTAAAGGTTTTGCCTGTCTGTGCAAGAGTGAGCGAGAAATAGAAGACCCAATGATTAAAGATATTCAATAACAAACAGTTTTGGGTTTTTCTGTAGGGATTCTTTTTTTTATTTGAGAAATAAATGTTACTGGTTTGTTTGTTTGTTTTGCGTGGGGTTTTTTGGGGGGTTTTGGGTTTTTTTTGTTTTGTGTGGGGGTTTTTTTTGTTGTGTGTTTTTTTTTTTTTTTTTTTTTTTTTTTTAAGGGTCCCCCTCACCTGAAAAGAGGTGGAAAAAGCTATCAGTTGTATTTCCTATTTGGCTAGCCAGCCAGTTAAGGAATAGCAGGGTGGTGAAAAGGTGTGTGTTAAAGCACCATAACTCTGGGCCAGGACCAAACATGACAGCCTGGCTCAAGTCGGAGGTAACACGCAACTGTTTGTCTTCAGCAGCAGACCGTGTGAACGGTCTGGAAAATGAGCTGAAGGATTTAAAGAGGGTCATTCTAGTCATGTTTTAAGCTAGCTGTTCTTTTCCTTCAGGTTTCCCAATGCAGAAGCCAAAAGACTTAAGAATAAAAAAATCAGTTCTTGCAGTCATTCCCCACTGCCCCCCCGCCCACTGCTTATAAAACCACCTAACTTGTCTACCTTGTGTCTTTTTACATCAGTAGTCGGTTTTGTTTGTTCATGCTTATGTTGTGGGGTTTTTTTCCTGCCCCTACTAGTTTTTCGTCTTGTCTGTCTACTTCTCCTATATGTAAAATTACGCCTTCTACAAATGCTCAAACCAACAACGGCATGTTTTGTTTTGGTTTTTTTAAACAAAACAAAAAGTGAGAAGCAAAGGGATAGGGAGAGTAAGAGCTGTGCAGTGGAAGAGTGCAGAGCCACCACAAATTCGTGCTGTGCATGCTGTGTGCCTGAGGGAGCCTGGGAGATTGGTGAAAAGCAGAATGAAGATGAGGAAAAACCCAACTTGCTTGCCAATGGTGTAATTAAGTGCTATTTATCCTTTTTACAATATTTACATTGGCAGTGTTTCATTAGGGATTTATGGCCGTCTGTCTTACAGATTTATTGTATACGTTGTGGATTTTGCAATTTAAAACTGCTTTGGAACTAGAACAAATCCCTCTGCTGTGTATATCCCAACACCTGACTTTCCTGAGGATAAGAAAAGTTTCATGGATCTGCTTACAGCACTTCACAAAATACTGCCTGGGCTGATGTCACATCAGTGGACAGTAAACTGAGCCAGCAACGTGGTAACACTCAAAATGTCATTCCAGGATGTATTTTAGCACTACAGACATGGCAGACAGTCTTCAACTGTTAGAGTCTGACATTTTTAATGCATGTTCTTCTCTTTTGTTTAGCTTTAAAACATTTTTTTTTACTGGCCTTCTTTCAACTTGGTTCTCATTTTAAAACTTGTTTTATTTTTTTGCAAGTATGTACCTTTTTGTAACATCTGACATGATTTAAGAAAAACTCAAGCACATCTTCCTTAAAGTGCAAGGAAAGATACAGCAAATGGGTACTTTCTCACTGCCTTTCCTATTGCTCAGTTTTGTCTGCAGGTACAGAATGCAACAAGAAGAGTGAAATTCTGCTCTGTGACCGCAAGTAACTTTCCCTAAAGTGTAGCCTGGGCAAAAAAGTGAGGGTATATCTTGCCCCGTGAGGGTAAATCAACATTTTGTGGTAGAAGCAGGAGTTTGCTGGTTTGCTGCTTGAGCTTATTGTGAAAAGGCACAGAGTGTGTTACTGTGCTTACACTAAACAGTTTTAATATCTGTCTACAAACCATAGGTTTGTTGGTGTTTGCCTGGGGCTATACCCCCTGACACAAGAAAACAGTAGTAGCAATTAAAACGATGTGGAAACGTTCTCATAAAATGAAGTCCAGCAAAAAATTCTAATTTACTGAAGCCTCTGAAACAAGGAGGAAAAACCTTTTGTTGTAGACGTGTCAACAAAATTTTGAGCTGTCCAGGACTCCAGGGCCTTGTGCTGGCTGCCTGCAGCTGGCTGCTCCCTTGGGATTAGGCACAGGACCCTGGTTTGAAGGACAGCCCTTCCCCCATGCCTCTGTGCCTTAAAGTATTTGCCTATCCATTTGCAAGTAATTTCAGGCTTTAGACGCTTTTTTTGGTCCTGAGTGGTTTTTGCCAGTACTTAACCAGAGAAGAAAATTCTGTTGTGTTTTTTTTTTTTACTACCTTTAATAATAATATCTATTTACCTGAGATGATACTTGAAAAACAGTACAGAGCAACAGTGTGGATTAACAGAAATTAATGATGATAGGAATAACTCTTGCATTTAAGATCTGTATTGTGAGACCAAAAAACTATGCAAATTGAGAAGAGCAGCAAACTGGACCCATCTGTGTTGTGAAGTCCTGATTCATGCTGTCTTTGATGTACTGAAGTGATCCCATTGTGGGAATGTTGTGTCTGTGCTCGCTCTAAAACTTAATTACAGTGTTAACTTGCCTTCATATCAATGAATTTTTAACTCTCTTCCCCAGTTCTACTTGGACGACTATTTATTCAAAAGCCTCTGAGAGTTGATTTTTAGCCCCTTCCACCAAAACTTCAGTGCTAGTGTTGTTTCAGCTGAGCTCTTAACTCCTCCCTTAAATGACCAACGTCAACACCACCTAATTTATTTGTTTTATTCTTGGCAGAGACTGAGAAAAGGCTATATTCTGTAAATCTGTCACTTGTATCTAAAACTTTACCTCCCACACCACCGTCACTACAGCCTGTTTCCTGATAGATCAAAGGCCTGGAGGCCTGCCGAGCCGCCGTGCCGCTCCTGCAATGTTTGGAAAGACCCGTGGACATAGCCTTCTCCTGCCGTACCCTCTCTGTGCTCTGTCCCTGCCTTCTGTCAAGAAACCCGTCACCGTCCCCCCGCTTCTGGGTGTTTCTCAGCCTAATACTCGTGCTACCTTTACCTCGCGTGGGCAAACACGCTAACCCGGAGCCTGACCAAAGGACGGTCGCGCTGGCGCGGCCTGCGTGGGCGACCCTTTCATGTACGATTGCTGTGCGGTCTGTATAGCGCTTGCGCTCGGCAATGCTGATTCTTCAGGCTTTGTGTTTTTCCATTCAGCTTGTATCAAGCGTACGTTGCTTCTCTGCACGCAGGCGTCTCAAAGAATTTCTCGGCTGCCTTTCTATCATCCCCGAGTCCAAATTACAACTGTCAATTATACATGAAAGGTAGGGGAGATCAAAGTCTTCCCTTAGTCCTGCTACTTGTGCATCTGCTTTACCCGTAGAACTGCAAAACCAAACTTCTTTTTTTCAAAATGTACCAGGTTAAACTGAAGAGGAGCATTTTATCAAAATTATCATCTCGGTAGCTTGCTACTATTGTACGGTGGATAATGAAGAACATTTATATGCTTATAAATGCCAAAAGAATTTAAAGCATGTGAAAAGGACATTTTACAAAGAGTAATTTCATGATTCCTTTCAATGTTTGACAAGGATTTTACCTGGAGTCGGAAATATTAATGAATCGGATCATTTCAGAGTAAGATAGCAAAAGAGGGGAAGAAAAGATGGTTTTGTTTTGTTTTGTGTGGGTTTTTTTTAAGGGTTATAATTGAAAAAATGAGTAACACTCGAAGGTAAAATTCTGACCCCATTTATGTGAATGTTACTGCATCCTCCGTCATCCTCTTGATATACAACCTGTTGTTAAATGTATTGTATACATCTACTCCTGAGGAAAATGAAGGAGAAACTCTGAAATGGAACATGTCTAAGCACTTTTTTTTTTTTTTCAAACTAATGGTCCCCACACCCAGCAATCTTAAGAATTTTAGAATATTCTTATTAAAATATGACACAAAGTAAATATGCTCATTATGTGCATTCCAGCTCCAAGTTCAATCTGATGAAACATAAACATCTACTTAAAATTAAAGACTCTGGATGTTGAAATACTCCACTTTATCAATATATACTTCCTTTAAAAAGATGATAAATAGTACCAAAGTACTGTTCCAGTGTTGGAGAAACTGAGCTTGATTAAGTTCTTGTGAGGAAACGTGTATAAAGTACCACTGTGCTGACACACTTTTAAGGATTTTAACATTAATAGTTTAATAAGTAATGTGAGCTGCTTTGGTCTTCGGCTAAAGCTTCTTTGTACAGGGATTTCTCCCATGTAGTGATTTTTGGTTCCCTATGGATTTTGTCATTAAGCATGACAATTTACTTCATGTCAGCGAGCACTCTAATAAAGGGAACTTTTGGTGCTTTAGTCTTCTGGTTGGTTGAGCTGTTGGGGGTAGAGTCAAAAGAGAAGAAAATTTATACAAAATACTTTATTTGTCTGTTAAATTAAAAACTGCTCAGCTGGATGTTTGTTCTGAAGATTTTGGAAAGTGTATGCACAACAGTAAATCTTGTTTATAGGGTACAACAAGGAAAAGAGTCCACTGCTGGCATTAGTGCTGTACTTAAGGCATGTTGTGTATATCTGTCACCAAGTTGTAATTAATTCTGAATCGTTGTCATCAGTAATTCTGTCTTTTCACAGACATTGAAATCTTTTAGCAATTGCAAGCTATTTGAGGCCTATCTTTTTCTGTTTGGTGTCATTCGAAGAGGTTACTCTAGTATCATCGACATCTTATGTTCTTTTTCAAATAAGCTGATCCATATCGAAATGCTTTAAAAAAAACAAACAAAACCCCCACAACCAACACTACACATATGCACACACAAAAGCCAGGCTAATTATTTCACCAGGTGAGGTTTAATGTGATACTGGCTATAGAAATGACAGCTTTGTACACATCCTGGTTCATGATGGAAATGTTTTTAATCTTGCTGTTTGTGCTAATCTAGAGAAGAAAGAAGCTTTACATAACACCATTCCAAAGATGAGGCATATCTGTTCTTGTTTCACAGATCTGTAAAGTGTAAATCATGCATCTGAGCATGTTCAAGAAGAATGTAATGCACCTCAGCATATGTTTATTAAAAGTGTGCTTTCCAAATTGAATTCTGTACTCTAATTAGACTAGTTAAGGAATGCTAGTTAGGATGCTAGTCTGACTTTGGCTGAGCCTGTTTAAATTCAGAGCATCTCCACTCACTGCTTTGATGTTGCTCTCTGTTTATGCCAATGTGGAGGTGGCCATAGCTTGGCTTTCAGTAGTTTGGCCCAATACAGGTGGGAAGAATGAAACCAAGGCTGTGATGTTTTAAAGCATCTCCATGTATTGGTCTTCTGCACTTAGTGAGAGAAAAGCAAACAAGCCCCTGGGAGTAGTGAAATCGGGGTTTTTTTTCCTAATGTGGGCCCTGGATTCAGCAGGGGAGGCTGGTAGGGTGTGTGTGGGTTGCTCTGAGGAGCAGATACTTACCTTGGTGCCTCAGTCCCTTCCTCCCTGCCCTCTTGCAAAGCAAAATGACAGCAACAGTGGTTTTGCTTAGCACAAAATCAACCTTAAAGTCTGTAGCCAAATCGCCACTCTAACATGAATTATGTTTTGTAGGGCTTGTGCTGTCACTGGTATGATTGGCCTAGCACTGGGTATTTTGTATCAGTGACCCTGGAAAAGTGGGTCTTAAGCATCAGCAGACAGGAGCACCTATTCAAGATGTTGTTGTTATGCACTGAGGAAATCTTGAACTTTTTTCATGAAAAGCAAGAGACCAGTTCTTATTTTTATCAGGATAGCCATTACCCCAGCTAGCAGGGTACATGCTTGAACTTTAAAGGACTGACTCTAGCTTGATTAGGTGGACTGTAGACTTCATTTTTCATATCTAAAGTGAGCACAATGACCACCAGGCAGCTGGTTTTCTTGGTGACTCTTACTTTCTTCTCTGCTCTTTGTTTTAATTCTATTTACCCCCCAAATGATTGAGCTTACTTTGTAGCTCAGTGGCTAGGACAGATTTCTGGGATGAAGTTGGGTGAGGCATTCCGTGTTCCAGTTAACTGCTCTAATTTTTACAGGTTTTACTTATTTGGAGGTAAGAGAAAATGGGCTTTTTCCCCCCCTTTCCCTCTTTGAGCCAGAAATGGTCTTCTCATCTAAACTGGTTCACATGTTCCTTCAGGCAATCCAATTTTTATGGAAAAAAACTTTAATCAGAAAATCCCTGACTTGTTGTGCTCCCTGGAGACCCATATCTACTGGATTTTAGTTTCTTTGCCTTTGACGCATTGGCACAAAAAAGACTCTAATAAGAAGCAGAAGCAAACCCACCATTCATCTTTCTCTACTACTCTCTGATTTGTAAATGAGCAAAGTTTGGTTATATACTTACATGCAGTAATTATTCTGTAATGATTAAAATACTGTAGTTTTTTGTGGTTCCAACAGTGAATTCCTTTCTGTTGACTATTAGAAGACTATAAATGATAATGATAACTATTAGTCCACTTCGGAGTTCTAAACCTTTCTCTTCCAAATCAATAACTTGATTTTTTTTTTTTTTTTTTTTTCTGGACATCTTTCTGTTTTGAGATGCAGTAGGAAAACTTAATGGTTATAGTCAGTATATTTATATTCCAATATGGCTAGGAGAAACATAAAAAAAAAAAATTGTAATAAAAAAAAATTGTAAGTTCTAGGAAATATAACTATAGAATCATCCTTAGGTTACTGACAGGGTTTAGTGTGAACGACTTCTTAGACCTCATTCCTTTAACAATAATTTTTAGTACCATCTTGTGAATTTAATTGTAATATTGCTACTGTAGTTGGTTGGTTTGTTTATTTTTTTTAAAGAATGGGAATTCTGAAAACCAATACCCACTACAGGATTTGTTTGGTGCCTGTGAGTGGGGAAAGGAAAAGGAATGGGGAAAGGAGGCAGGTTGGTGGAGCTTTAATGATCCCTTGCTGACAGATTAGTGTCTGGTGGTATAACAGCTGCTAGGAAAACTTAAAAGCTGTTGAGGTGGCTTCCACTTATCCCAGTCCCCTGGACAGTCTTATGGTTGATGACCATATGTTTTGGAGGGGCTTGTTTGTTTATATTTCACTGCTCTATATTTTCTATAACATAGGTTATGTGTCTGAGCTGCAGTTCATCAGTTTTCAGAAAGGCTTCTATAGTGTGCTGCAGGTTTCAGAATCAACCCTATGTCAGTGCTCGATCAGTAATCTCTGTAATACTAGTCCAGTGATCAAACTCTGCAGTTTTTCTTTGACTAAGTGGAAAATGATTGAATTGCAAATTGTAAAGCAAAAATATTTTTTTTTTTTTATGCTTGTGTTCAGCATTGCTCACCTGGTTCTACCCCTCTGCACCAGATGGCAAACTAATCTTAAATTTAACTTCATACCAGTCTTCCTTGGTTTTCAAATCTATGAACAAAATAACTGGGAAAGTTTGGATTTCCATGCATTTGTAAAGAAACAACGCTTTCCAAGTAATGAAAATCTTGAGTCTCACAGATAAACTGTAAATACTTGAAGTGTGTATCAAGGGTGGGAATTCTTTCAGGGTGACATTAACAACACTGGCACAAACTGCAGCACATTTTAAATTAACTTATTTTTCTCTTTCCTGAGTTTACAATGCATGCAAAATGCTGATACGGTTCAGAGAGCTGCTCATACAGTGCAGTGGAAGCAGGTTTAGCATTAAGATTGTCCCAGCATACGAGATGGAGATGGGGGGGGGGGGGCGGGGCAGGGAAGGGGACTTCACCCTCTGCTTCCACAACCCTGGATTGAAGATAAAAAGGCATGGTTTAAATTAGAATTACAGAGCAAGAGCAGCTCCCCCGGTGCGTGGAGAACAGGGTCTGACTCTTACCCGCTTCTGTGCCTTTCAGTCTTGTGTGTCTATCCATATTGTGCTGCCTTATTATCATGTTGTTCACTTTGAATGCGAGGAGATGGGGGGTGACACCAGTCCCAGCTCATCTCGGCTGCTGTTCTGCAGCAGGCAGTTAAGGCTGATGCTAAAAAGCTACCACCTGCCCCAGCACTGGGACAACTGGGAGTCTATGTAACTAAGTGAGCCATGTTGATTAATGCCCACTGTTCTGCACATACAAGGCAATAAGATCTGGAAAACATTAACAGAGAAAAAACTCCATCAACCCAGGCTTATAAATTTAGAAACAAGGCAAGTCATTAAAGCATGTATTTTACGAATAAATCCTCTTTGAAACAGTATGCTATGCAAATGAGCAACCTAACCAGGACATAAGCAAGACTGACTTTGTTTCTGTAAAAAGATTTACACACTTCTAAATGACAGCTTTGAAAGTGATTGAGGGGAAAGAAAAGAAATGAAAAAACTGATATAATGATGGTGTAAAATAACACTTGCGTGGGAGGAGAGTTTATCTACTCCTAAACATCACTACTTCATCTAACTAGATATGCCTTCTTTCTTTCCGCTTGTGATCTTACATGTGATAATTGCTTTAGTGATAGAGTAAGAAATTTAACAATAGCTTATAAAAGGAATAACTGAGCCTCTGCTTGTTCTTTTATTTCATTACTTTCCCAAAAATCTTTTTTGAACTCCTATACAAGTTGCACCAATTTCTGGTAATAGCGTCTCTGTTGCCTCAAAATCTACAGTGTTCCGTCCCACATTCCTCCTACTCTGAGTCCTTCTAGCACCTGACTGGTAGGAGTGTGAACAAACCTTTACCATTCCCCTCTCTCATGGTCATGTGTACGGACCTGGTGCTCTTTTTCTTGCTCTTTCTCCACCAACATTAGCATTGGTATGTTACACAACCCTCCAACCAGAAGACCAATGAATTTTTTTTTTTTCTATCCTTTGGTCTACCAGTAGAGCAGTCCAGAGAAATGCCAAGCTGTATACAACTGCTTGATGTTGCCTCTAGCCATTAAAGGCTTCTACCTACGTGTTTGTCGATTATGTCATCTTTCTTCTTTGCATGTTGCCCATGCTACTTCTGGCATCTCTCTTCCTTCCTATCCTTTGCATGCCCAGCAGGTGGTTTTCCCAGACCTAATGAGATGAATGTGATCAATGTGTTTGAGAGACCGTAGTGTCTTTTTTTACTCTGGTATAGTAAAATGAAGGCAAGGAACAATAGTTAGTGGTGTTCCTCTGAGTAGATGCATATCATCCTGTAATTACGTTCTAATGAGCGTGATCCTCATATTACCAAATGAGTTCTATATTTGAAACACCGAGACATGCAATTTTAGAGTGTACTTATGTACAGATTACTTCTTAGGATAAATTCACAACAGAGTTGTTCCCATGTACGCGTAACTGGTCATCAAACACAAATGAAACATGCCAGCACTCGCACAAAATGCTCTAGGAATTCATCTATCCTCTTTTAATTGTGTTACCCTTGAACTAGCTTTTTAAACTATTTTCTCAGGAAGAAACGTGTTCTGTATGAAACCTGGAAGGCTTAAAAGAATTGCAGAGAACGTAGGACAACAGCTAAGCTAGTCTGGTTCGCACCAGGCATAACCTGCTGATGTGGATTTATCTGCTTTCTTAAGCAGGTGCTCGGGAGAGGAATGGTACCCAGAGTACAGTTTTCTAATATGATTTTATTTTTAGATAAGGAAGAGACAGAGGAAATACCTGCAAATCTTACATTTCAGCTACTACTTCAACTCTTCTTTTCCTATTTGACATATTTCTCAATTATGAAGTCACATCAGAACTTGCCAAAATATCCTTTATTGTATTTCTGAAGTTCTTAAGTAAAATTCTTTGCTAACAGCAGAAAATATTCTATATTAGTAATGGTTTGGGAAAAATGGTCTTTCACAGAAATTCAGGCTAGATAATCAGTCGATTAAAATCAGTGTCGCTACATGGATTTGTGCTACCTGCAAACCTGAGCTCCTACTCCCCTTTGAAGGAAAAGGGGTTGGGGGTGGGGGGTAACCTAGCACCTCGCGGTGTGTTGTCTCACTTGATCACACCTTGTTCAGGGAACTGGCTGCTGTCACCTGGGACCCTTGTTCCCTGGACGTAGCTTGATGGTGTTGTCAAATCCGTGCACCTAACAAGAAATCCTCCCGGAACATCTTAACTTGCAACGTTTCCTGCAAGTATTTCAAGTTGGATCCTCGGTGCAATTAAACAGACAACTTCCATTAATTACACAGTAAGTCGTTTGCCACTCAGGTTAGTGACAGTTGACAGCTGGCAGTGTGTAATCAGGAAGAATAGGGTTAGTTGAATATCAGAAGTGAGAGACACTGAGACAACCTGCTCTTCAAAATGTATCTGTCACTTGGCATGCCTCTTTCTTTTTATTGTGATCCACTCCTGCTTTCCTGTTGCTTTTTGGGGTTTGAGCAGTAACATGTTTACTGGATAGTCAGTAAAATGACTTGTGAATAAAGTAGACGGACCTGATTTGGGAGAGTGACTGTTCGTGAAGTTATATAAAAACAATTCTTATTCTAAAGTATCAACTGCAGTCAAAAACTAAACTGACAAGTACCGAAGTAATTTACAATGATGTGTAGCTGAATACATGTGCAAACACACAGAGGCAGAGCTCTGTACTTATGTATTGGCAGAAGTCCAGGATTGCTTATGAAGAATTACTATTTACTGGCTAAAATATTTAATAACCATTCTGTTATCAGGCTAGAAAATACCAGTGTGGCAAACCCACTATTACTGATGTGAAATCTTTCTCCTCCATTCCATTTCTACAAATATTTCCTGTTACGAACTACAAGATCCTTCTTTGCCATTTGTATGACATTGGGCTGTTTTTATTCACTTCATTTATGTTAGTGTCTGTGTGTAAAGTAGTTAAAGGTTACTAATAATTCCATTACTTGTGTCTCCTCATAATTACAGCTAAGTAATGTGCACAAAATTCCATCAAATGTATTTCTGACAATTGCTTAGGCTTTGTTTTTTCAGTAATGCATAAGTGATGCAGAACTGGCCAAACTTGAACCTTGTGTTGATTTAGTCCAACAAGTTTATTGTATGTTTTATAAGGTTCCTTTGGTGTCTTTTGCTTTTTGTTTTTCAATGCTTAGTCCTAAACAATCTCCTCCCATGAGACAGAACTGTTGACATTTCTTTAAGCAATTGCAGACTTTCCAAAACTGTTTCTTGATACTGTCAGGGTAATCAGAATTGTATAAATTAGATGTACCTTTCAAAAAGCTCTGTAAATTGAGCTCTTTGATGAAGCCGTGTGATGCTTGGGGCAGGGAGGCAAATTTATGGGGTACCAGACATTGCACAGTATTGAAATTTCCTTAGTTGTGTATTCAGTGATTGCAAGCATATGGCACATCCTGCAATATTTTATTAACTCTCCAGAAACAAGAGAACGTGTTTTCAGAAAAAGAAGAGAGGAAAAAAAGAAGTGTTATAGTAGAAAAGACTATGATAAGACCCATGTACCAGGAAGCAAAATTACTGAAGTGATGTATTTTCAGAAAAGAACACTTACTGCCCCCCCAATCTTTTACTGTACTGAGGCATCCTACACACTTGTATTACTGTTAGTGTGTGTTCTCTCTTACTCGGAACTGATATACTGTGGAATTCAGTACTTCTTCCATATCTTTTGAGTAAAGCAATAACAGATTGATACCATTCCTAACAAAACAGAAAATATGAATGAGATCCTTAGTACTAGAACAAATGATAAAAATCACTTTAGCAACATTATTTTTACCAGTTGCTTCCAAAACACTGTGTTAGTAAATTAGGTCACGGAGGCTTTAATGCATCATGGAAGATATCTGGGAACTAGACACAAATACTTCTTAAGATGCATTAGAGGCAAACACAGGTGCTTCCAACAACAGCCACACATTAGCTCTACCTTTTCATTTTAAAATGTTATTTTAACTCTCTATTTTCATAAGCAGTAGAGCAGCTCATGCAATCCACCAAGTTCTTAGAAGATACCCAAGATGCCTGTTGCTTCAGCAGTGGGAACAAATCAGTAATGGAGATCTGTAGATCTCCTGTCTTACTTGGCGGGGGGGGGGACGGACACGATGACCAAAAGTTTAAGAATGGCAATCTGGAAGGAAATTTGGGCTGAAAAGAACAGTAAGGGTTTGTAAATCTTGAAAAATGGAGGACTGAAAGCAGTAGAGAATTAGAGGGGGAAAAAATTACAAATCTTGATCATTTAACAAAAACCCAGCCTAACCAAACAGACAAAAAAACCCACCCCTCAAGGAATTTTGTAGGTACAGCTTTTAAAGAGGATATTGCAAGGGGAATGTTATGTAATGAAGCTTTCAAATTAATTGATGAAAGATTGCTGAGAGAAGCTACCCTTGGCAGAAAAAGTTTTTGAGCAGGAACAACCTACTCTGGAAGCTCATGGAGCCCCTTGACTACAAGATCATTTGGATAAATACTCATTTGGTGTTGCCTGTAAGTGTAAATAAACTACACTGACTGCATCTGTCTTTCAAACCTCTTCAATAATGTTATGGAAAAGTTGCCTAGAAATTTGAACGCAGGTCTCTCTGCATCATTGTAGGACAGGTGAGAGCTACAATCTCTTACTTAATAGTTCAGTAAAAGGCACCAAGTTTGAATTAAGTCATCTAGAAAACGAAGGAGCTTCCTTCACAATATTCATGCCTATCTGTTTAAAAGATGCTTTTTTGCCTAAGCTGACTATTTTGACCAACTTCCACAGGGCAACAATGTAAGTCTGGTGTCCGCTGAGAAGTGATCCTCTGGGCAGCCCCACTAACCCTACTTTTAAGCTGATGTTTTTAGCACAGTGAGAAAGAACAAACAGCCTCCAAACAAAGCTAGTCTTCTAATCCTTAAGAAATTTTGGCTGTGTAATTTGAGTACAAGTGTGTGTGGGGGGGGAAGCCTCAGGTACTTGACTGCAATGCTTGCTCCCCTGGAAGATATTATTCTTCTGATCCCTTTGTAAATATAAATAGTTAGAACTAAATAAAGCTGTCAACATCTGAGAATAAACACTAGAACAGTAAAGTTGCACAGCTGAAAACATGCTCTATATACCTGTGTACACATTCGTTTTGTAGAGATGCGGATGCTACTGGTTTTTCTAGTCTCCTACTGATGCTGTAAATATAAGGAGAAGCAGCAGAAGGTGGATGATGCAATTATTTACCATTGATGCCAAAATGGTGAGCAGATAAGAACGAAAAACATGTAAAGGTAATTACTTCTTGTTCAAGGGAAGTAAAATCTGAGAACTTCTGTGATGAGGGTGCCTTAGAAGGTAAATGGAGGTTACAAATTACTTCCCAACACATTGTTTTTGCAGGTAGACATAACATAGTTGAACACTTGTAGAAATACGAATGTCTTGAATCCTGCCTTCTTATGTCTGAGAAGGACTGAACAGCCATTAAGACTATGATTTCAAGTGGTTTTGGTAAGCACACAGCAATTAGGGTAATGTTAAGGGACAGCATAAACCATTTTAAAAGGCATAAACTATCCTTTTAGGAACATGTAGTTCCTGTGATTATTGGGTTTTCTTTAGGCATCACTGAAATTTAGAGATGCCAATAAGGTTATAATATGAACTAAGACTATTTTTTCTAAGGCTTACAGTTTGCTATAGTGATACTGAATACAGAAACAAACAAAAATAATCAGATGGTCACCTATGCAGAGACTTAACTGAGCTGAACTGTGCATCTTCTGTTTGTCATGTTTTGCTGGATCAGTTGTATGCTCAGTACAGCAGTTGTACAGCAGTACAACATGATGAATGTTGTCTTGGAGAGTCCAAGGCAGCAAGACTTCAGGGTAGATGTGTGCCACAGAGCAGTCTATGTCATCATACATTGATCATTTTGAGCAAGGACCTTACTTACGCATTTTGTGATTCCTTTCCATCATTCATGTGTGGTTGCCCTTCCAGAAAAGGAGAGCTGGTGCATGTCCAGGATGTGTTCTGATGAGGAGCTGAGAAACGGCCAGCACGCATGCTGGGACTTGGGAGCGTTCTGCAGCATAGATTTGTATCCCTGTTGGCTATACAGCATGTTCTGAAGTTAGTGAGATAACTTCTTTTGATTTTTATGAAATGACATTGTTCTTTCATCTATCATATAGCTTCCCGTACGTATTCTAAACGTAAAGTTGGATTGGAAGACTATTAAACTGAAGACGCTGCCAGTCCTTTAGTTGTGCGTATATGTAAAAGTATGTGGAAAAAAGCAGTAATAGTTGAAACTGTGTACACAAACAAAAGGACTAATGGGGGATTTGTGTGCTTCCAGAAGGAAAAGAAGAGCTGGAGTGTGATATTTAAATACACTTTTTAAAGTGCACATTTGAGCTTGCAAGTAAAAGGGGAACAGATGTACCAATTAGATCAAGGCTATTTATCTATAAACTTAGCTGTTTCCAGATGATAGCAAACATTAGTTGGATAACAGGGATGGGTAAAATGGATGTCAGTGCCTACCCTTCAGTTTACATTAGATTATTTCAAGAGCCTGTCTTGCAGAGAACGCTAATAGGAGTGCTAGGACAGGGAGGATGGGTCTGGGTAGGTGTGTAAGCTGTAGGAGGAGCAGACCCCAGAGAAGGGCCATCAGAGTGGCAGGAGCTATGGGCACCTGCATCAGCCAGTCTCTAAGTCCGGAGCGCCGCATATGCCTCATCCCGCTTTTCTGGACACCCAGGAGGGAGGCAGCAAGGAAATCCTGATGGCTCTCAGAAAGGAGAGTCATCCCAGTGGGTTCCAACAGGGGACAGAGAGGGTTTCCCAGACCTGCAGGGCTTGACGCCGGCACCCTCATGCTCCTCGGCATCCGAGGGATGGACCTGGGTGGGCTGCTGGGGGATGAGCATCTGGGCACCTGGCTTCCAGCCAGGGCAGGTGGGGACATGTGTCCCCTAGTGCTCGGGAGTACGTGGGTATGAGCGTCAGGGTCGGTGAGTGACATCAGTTTTATTTTAAAGCAAGAAATCCCCTTCCCCTCCTATAAAGTCTTTCACTGGGATTTGCTGCTTTATTACGTATGTTGCAACATTGTCTTACGCTCTCAAATTTAGGGAAATGAAATACATTGAGTGAACTTCACCCCCCCACCTACCCTCCCCCCAGCTTTTTTTTTTTTAACTGCATGACATTTTAAAACTACATCCAGTGAGGAAAACCAAAATATTTAGCAGTTAAGTGTATTGACTTTCATAAATGAGCTATCAAAATGAGATATTGAAAACTAATTACCTGATTTTACGTTTGGAATAGCTACATGATTTTGCAAATATTACTGTCTCTTGTAGTCTGCAGCTTAGAAAAAAAAAAAAATGAATATTCAGCTTGCATTTCATTCTGAGAAGGTAAGCATCCCTCTGTGCTTCACTTCTTTTTGGATACACTGTTTGAAATTCTGGCAAATTCTGGCACCATCAGAGTCAATTAAATTCTTGAAGCCAGTGGTAATTTTTGCCTGAGACGTGTTTCTTCTTCTGTTTGTTGGCCAGTCACAGATAGGTTCATAATTATCCAAGTAGGTGTAAGAAAAAATCTCTGCACAACTGAACTTAATGATGGATCTCCCCCCCGCCTCTCTTCTCTAAAGCTTGATTTTGACATATGGTATTATTTTCTGTATTGGCACTCAGGCTCCTTGCACAAATGGAAATGAAGATCTAAGCAGTGACCAGCGTTTTTAGAAAGATAAGTGAAAAGCATTTTGATTTTCAGCTCTTTAGGTAGCTAGCATATGTTACATCTTATTTATAAGAAATATTTGGAAAAGAAAGCAAACACTTCAAACTTTTAATTTTTTTTTTTCCTCCCACATATCCTAGTGAAACTTTTTAGTAAGTTTTAAAAAAAAATCTTAAGCAAGTTTTGTTCCTGTCTCTTCTGGACTTCATTACTCCGGAATTAAAAAAGAAAAATACCCCAAATGTCAAGAAATGTCAGTCTTTCACATACAAACACATTTACAAATAGCTGCTTTCTTCTGGGCTCTTGCAAACTTAGGTAACTGAACAAATGCAGGCGTGGGTTACTTAAGCGTTTGCAGTTTGAGTTATTTGAGGTGCTCAATGCATGACCAAGTTTTTAAGCACCTTAAATGCATACAAAATATTGAAGGTATCAGGAAAGATGGTACTTAATGCTGGACGCTGTCTTTGGTTTGGTCTGTAGTGCTAAGCATTCCCAGAAACAATTTCACTATCTGATAAACCTGTGCTCATTTACCTACATGGGACTTTGTGATGAAAGATTCGATGTAATTGCGAAGTACTAGTATTTTTACCTGAACCATTAAATCTTTTAAAGTTGGCTAATCACTGGTTCTAAAGAGGGTGAGGATGTGTTTTTTGCATCACCTCCCCATGGCAACCCACCTAACCAAACAGGAAGGTAATTAAAAGAGCTCATCTCCAAAGCCTCTGCTGCAAGGATCTGCCTCAAGACTTTTTAGTATTGTAATGTGATTAAAAGTGTCTAAGATTACTTCCTCCTGTTTACTTTTTAATCAGTTAGCTAAATGTGATCTCATTAAAACCACATAAACAAACTACTCTAAAGAGTCACAGATGAGTTCTAGGTATGGATTTAAATCTCAGATATGGTTTTTGTTAAAACTTCAGGAGTTCTCGGGTAAGGAAAGGGATGTCTTATAGATGAGATGTAGACTTACAGTGTTTCTTCTTTGACCCCTTCTGATTTGAAGTTATTGTTTCTCAGGTTAAGAGATTGTGTATGAAAGTTGCTGATAACAAACAAACATGAAGAACTTGTGGAATTTGTTATTCTCTAAGTGGAATCTGATGAAACTTTTGCAGGTTGAAATTTTGAAGAAAGAACGTGCTTAATGCTAGTGTATAAAAAGATAATCCAACATTTCAAAAGAATTATCAGTTTCTTCGGGTTTTAAATTCTATTAATTTGATAATTTAGCTCTGAGTATTTTCAAACATTCGTTGAAGGATTTTGCCATTGGGCATTGCTGCAGTTGCCTTTTTTGCTTTTATGTCGTATATTAAGCATAGCATATCTCATACAAATTTTACTATGATAAGATCAGTCTGAATTTAATTTGTTTTTTCTGGGTCACAGAAAATGTATCAAATTTAATATTTTAGTAGGTGACTTGTTATCAAAGTCCTGTGGCCTTGCTGAAATGATATTTAGGTCCAGATCTTTCCTAATGCTGTAGCAAAGGCCATCTGCTTAACAGTGATGTTATTCAGTGAGAAGAAAAGTTGACGGCAAAGTTTATATCGAAAAGGCCATGCAGAGAAACATGAAACTCCAGTTCCTTCTGGTAATTATCCCTGCTAACAAAATGATTAGATGCTTTCTGGTGTGTTGGTCTTGGCATTATTACGAGGGGGCCTTTAAGTCCTCCTGACTTGAGCGTGAGTTGAAAGCACTCTGCACGAGAGCTGTTTTGGAAGTCTTCCACCAAGCTGTCAGAAAACCTTCATTAAATGTTTGTGAAGCTGGGTCCTCTTCATCATTTTTTTTTTTTAAATATGCCATGCTGAATGAAGGTGTGACTTTCACCAAGTTTTCTGATGTGCTGTGAATATAATTAATAGATGCTTTTCGCAATATACAATTTTGCAGTATACAAGAAACTAGTAAATTTAAGGGAGACCAGCACAGATGCAATGGGATTATGCAAAGTGAATCTCCTTCTCCCAAGTACCATGGGCATGCCTGAGAGAAATAAGGATGGGGTGGAAAGATACTTCTTCTCTGGTATCAAGATATATGGATCTGGGAAATGGATTAAAACTCTGAGATTTTTAATCAAGGACCGTAGTTCAGGCTCTGACTTCAGGCAGTCTTGTGTGAGTTTCAGCCATTGGAAAAGTAATTGTAGAGGCGGGGTGTGTCCAGACTGCCCTCTGCATTGCGGTGGTTGCATACCCAGTGCTGTTAGGCTTGGAAATAAAGGGGGGGATTGTTCTCCAGATAAATTTTCCTACATTATTGCTTTGTTGCTTTCTAAGCCTTTTACTAAAATTACTGGCTCAAATATTTCTTTATTATTGTTATTTCTTTTAGAGTAATTGGTAAATACATATGTTGGGGGGGGGTTGTAATCTATCTATATATATCTGGTGATCTATGTATTGTTAACCTATCTTATTTAGAGAATTGAATGTAGGTTTGCCTAGTGTAATGGTATTCTTAATGATATATCTAAACCCTTTAGCTCACAGTTGTGTGTTACAGAAGTGTTTGCTCGGATTATGTTTGCTGCCAGCATGGCTATGGCCTGCTTTCACTGTGGGGGACATATAGATAATGCAAATAGGCAGCCTGGCACAGGTTGTGTTTCCCTGTGGGTCAGTGCTGCTGGGTAGTCTTGTAGTATACCAAAGCGGATGAAGTCCCAAAAAAAGGAATTGAGATTTTTAGCTTCAGAAAGAGCTCCTGAATGAGCTGGAATAGTCTGAGAAATGAAACAAATTGTATTGGGTTTGTGTGGAAAGGTTTTGGTAGTGGGGGGCTACACGGGTGGCTTCTGTGAGAAGCTTCCCCTATGTCCGACAGCCAATGCCACCAGCTCCAAGTCGGACCCGCCGCTGGCCAAGGCCAAGCTCATCAGCGACAGTGGTAGCACTTCTGGGATAACAGATTTAAGAAGGGGAGAAAAAACTGCACAAGAAAACTGCAGCCGGGAGAGAGAAGTGAGAGTATGTGAGAGAAACAGCCCTGCAGACCCCCAGGTCAGTGAAGAAGGAGGAGGAGGAGGTGCTCCAGGCGCCAGAGCAGAGATTCCCCTGCAGCCCGTGGGGAAGACCACGGTGAGGCAGGCTGTCCCCCTGCAGCCCAGGGAGGTCCACGGTGGAGCAGATATCTACCTGCAGCCTGGGGAGGACCCCATGCCAGAGCAGGGGGATGCCCAAAGGAGGCTGTGACCCCGTGGGAAGCCCGTGCTGGAGCAGGCTCCTGGCAGGACCTGTGGACCCATGGAGAGAGGAGCCCACGCTGGAGCAGGTTTTCTGGCAGGACTTGTGACCCCACAGGGGGACCCACTCTGGAGCAGTCTGTGCCTGAAGGACTGCAGCCTGTGGGAGGGACCCACGCTGGAGCAGGGGACGAGTGAGGAGTCCTCCCCCTGAGGAGGAAGGAGCGGCAGAGACAACGTGTGATGAACTGACCCCAACCCCCATTTCCCCTGCACTCCTGGGGGTAGGTGGAAAAAATCAGGAGTGAAATTGAGCCTGGGGGGAAGGTGTTCTTAAGATTTGGTTTTATTTCTCATTATCCTACTCCTATTTGGTTGGTAATAAGTTAAGCTCATTTCCCCAAGTCAAGTCTGTTTTGCCTGTGACAGTAATTGGTGAGTGATGTCTCCCTGTCCTTATCTTGACCCATGAGCCTTTCATTATATTTTCTCTCCCCTGTCTTAGAGTGGCTTTGGTGGGCACCTGGCATCCAGCCAGGGTCAACCCACCACAGAAATACAGGTGGATTTCCAGATGAGAAAAGAATAGGGATGATGATGATAATGCACAAAAAACCTTAGACTCACCCCCAAAAAATGCCTCCCCCAAACACACTCCTACCAATCAACGAGAAATGCCCCCAAAACCTGCCTTCAGAAAATAACCAAGATTACTCCAGATGCCTACATTTGTAATTGCAAGAGAGTTCTCCACAATTTTGTATATGCACTTATGTACTTCCAGGTGGAATTTAGAAATGGGCAGGATAACGCCTGGATCTCCCCCAGGGACCCAGGCTGATGACTGTGTTCAGAGTGTGGCCATCTGTATTGGTTTTGTGTGGCAAGGTTTTGGTAGCGGCGGGGGGTTACAGGGGTGGCTTCTGTAAGAAGCTGCTGGAAGCTTCCCCTGTGTTCGAGAGAGAGAGCCAATACCAGCCGGCTCTAAGACGGACCTGCCGCCGGCCAAGGCCGAGCCAATCGGTGATAGTGGTAACGCCTCTGTGATAACATTTTTAAGAAGGAAAAAAAGTTGGGACAGGCGGGATTCGGCAGTTGGAGAGAGGAGTGAGAACATGTAAGAGAAACAACTCTGCGGACACCAAGGTCAGTGAAGAAGGAGGAGGAGGAGGTGCTCCAGGCGCCGGAGCAGAGATTCCCCTGCAGCCCGTGGGGAAGACCATGGTGAGGCAGGCTGTCCCCCTGCAGCCCAGGGAGGTCCACGGGGGAGCAGATCTCCACCTGCAGCCCGGGGAGGACCCCATGCCAGAGCAGGTGGATGCCCAAAGGAGGCTGTGACCCCGTGGGAACCCCGCGCTGGAGCAGGCTTCTGGCAGGACCTGTGGATCTGTGGAGAGAGGAGCCCACGGAGCGGGTTTTCTGGCAGGACTTGTGACCCCGTGGGGGACCCACGCTGGAGCAGTGTGCTCCTGAAGGACTGCACACCGTGGAAGGGACCCATGCTGGAGCAGTTCGTGAAGAACTGCAGCCCGTGGGAAGGGCCCACGTTGGAGAAGTTTGTGGAGGACTGTCTCCCGTGGGTGGGACCCCACGCTGGAGCAGGGAAGAGTGTGATGAGTCCTCCCCCTGAGGAGGATGAAGCGGCAGAAAACAACGTGTGATGAACTGACCGTAAACCCCATTCCCCGTTCCCCTGTGCCGCTGGGGGGGGGGTTGGTAGAGAAGCCGGGAGTAAAGTTGTGCCCGGGAAGAAGGGAGGGGTGGAGGGAAGGTGTTCTGAGATGTGGTTTTATTTCTCATTACTCTGCTCTGGTTTGTAATAAAGTGAGTTAATTTTCCCCAAGTTGAGTCTGTTTTGCCCGTGACGGTAATTGGTGAGTGATCTCTCCTGTCCTTATCTCGACCCACAAGCTCTTTGTTATATTTTCTCTCCCCTGTCCAGCTGAGGAGGGGGAGTGATAGAATGGCTTTGGTGGGCACCTGGCAACCAGCCAGGGTCAAACCATCACAGAATGGTAATGTGATTTCTTACACAATTGTGTTGTGGAGTGGTGGTAGGGACCTAACCTCCTTGGAACAACACACCACAGGAGTTAAAGGACTTTGATTGGAAGGGGAGACCTGGCTTCAAACTGAAAAGGGTTTAAATGTGCATCTCCTAGGGGAGTACCAATAACCATCAGTCCACAGGGTGAAGAAAGGATTTTCCTCTCTTCCTCTACTACTGAGTAAAAGAGAATGAAAGGTTAATGTAGCCAGATGGAGAGAATGGAAGAGCAAATGTAACAGTGGCTTTCTAGCTGGGGTGCTTGCAAGACTAAGTCAGTAGCTCTGGTTGCTCTTATGTGAATTTCTTTTGCATTTTAACATTAAGCAACCATTGGAATAAAAAAGACTTTGTTACTTAAAGGGAAAAAGAAAGGAAAAAAAGTAGATTTTTAATGTACTTGCCTCTGGTTGATCTCCAGAGGAAGAGTTTTTTCACCTATGTATTGGTTCATTCCGGTGAGATGTCAGTCGTATTTCTTCTGTTGCATACAGGAGACTTGATTTTACATATGGCTTACGTGTTCTCAGAGAGCACAATTATTTGTTTTCCTTCAGGGTGTTTTCAAATAGAATCTCTTATTCGAACTTGTAAAAGTATATTCTGTATATATGAGATACAGTGTTTACCATGCAAATCAAGCAAAGATGCTTTTTTCTCTTTTTTTTTTTTTTTTTTTTTTTTTTTTTTTTGGAAAGCTGTATGTTTTGGCCCTGAGATTATTCTTGTCCTCTACCTTAGTTTCAAAAAAAAGTAAAAAAAATACTAAATACTGAGTTACAAGAGATAGGTAAAAAGGTACAAAAATTTTTTTCTTAATTGTGTTAAATGTTTAACGGATGCTAAATATTTTAAATACAGAGGGAGGGGCAGAAAAAAAAAAGCATGAAAATGGAAAAGAGGAGATCTGATTTCATCTAAGTTTTTGGAATCTCAACCAAAATTTTATATTTGGGGGGGGGGGGTTGTTTTGTTTTGTTTTTTTTTCTTTTTACCAAGGGCCATCTGGGTTTTCTCAGTGCTCCAGGAGCATCCTTTTTGATGCTTGTGATCCATTTTTACTATCGGTCATAGGTCCAAATTTTTTATTTTTTGAACTGTGATGGGCTTAGAAATTTTCAATAGCCAAATTAGTAAGTTGAAAATATCAATTTAGGGGAAATTGATTGGCACTATAGCCTTCATCAATAAAATTTCTCTGGCTGCTGCAAGATTCTATATTATAAAATTTGCTGACAAAAAGAAGAAATGAAGAGAAACTGTCAATACAAATTGGGTGGACTTCCCTTTCCCGCCCCCACTTGTCAGACTTTATTTATAGAGTTCCCTCACATTCATAACTTAATACCAAAAAGAGTTAGTGTAGTATGCAGAGCGACAGATGACTCTGTGGTGGAGGTGCCTGCCTTGCTGTTGCTGTTCCATTTGTAAGCCAAAAGCAGCAAAATTGTGCAATTTAGTACCCGAGAGTGTGCGAACGGCTAGAAACTCAGTCCAAAAGAGTGGCTTTCGGCTCACCGTGAAAGAAAACGATTCATGAGGAATCATGCTAAGTTAAACAGCTTTTGAAGGTGTTGCATTCAGTATGATTCAGTGCTGAACAGAGCTCTTACTTTGCTAAGAAGAAGGTATTGTAAAATGATGAACAACTGTTTTCTATTGGGGGGGAAGCTGGCGTTTTGAAAAATAAAGTTCTAATGAATTTAAGATAGGGTTGGTTAAAGTAAAAGAAAAAAAAATCCCATAAAAAAATACAAATACTAATTTTCTTAGCACTCCTGGGATGCAGGTGTGTGACCTGCTCCTGTTGCACCTGCTACAGCGTTTTCCTGGCTGTTACCGTTCATGAGAACAGGGATGTTGTCTTTGTTTTAACGGAAGCATCCCTTGTTACCTTCAGGTTACTCTGGAGTAGTGTGCTACAGGACGGGCGCTTGCTGAGGTATTGCACTACAATGGATGGTGCAGACCAGGGAAAACCATTGCTCCTCTGCTACCTGAGTCTGCAGGCTCCAAAACTCCCGGAGCAGCCCTCTTCCCTTTTTAAAGTCTCTCCGGGTGTCACGTCTGCTTGAGTTATAATCCCCCCCAAAAGATGTGTTTCCATCTAAGCTGCTTAAGGATCGCTGGGTCTGGAAGGGCCTCTCGGAGCACACTCGTGGCATGCCGGTGAGATCAAACCCAGTCCTAACATGCGGTGGCAGCTTTTGCTTTCCGCTAAAAAGGAGCCGGGTAGAGGAGTGATTTTCCTTTTCTGTAATACTCCAGTGGCGAGAGTGCTCATCCAGGCGCTGGAGTGGGTACGTAACGCTTTCCTCTGCCTGGAGGGCCTAACCCCCGGCTTAGAAGCTTTTCTGGGGATTTCCTTTTACGCTTGCAGTTGAAGCTGTGCTTAACTCAACCCTTCCACTAGACAGAGCTCAGAGGTGCTTATTCAGGACTGGGGATTACTTTCTAGGAGACCGAGTCAGTTACTGAGATGCTGTGAGAGCTTGGTCGTAGGAGATCAAACCGAATTGCTCCATAGTAACTGAATGATAAAATGTATTCAAATAGGTTGCCAGTGGAACATTTGGTATGATTGTTTATTTCTCATAGCATGCTTGATAGGCTCATTAAAAATAAGAGATCCTTCTGGACAGATCAGTTCTATACTCTGATTGGCTCCACTTCTTTACACCAGTTATAAATAGAAGTCAAATATTTTACAACAGAATATGTTCATTTTGCTGTTTGCTGGATTGGAGGAAGGTTGTTTTTCTGTTTCAGGATTTTGTTAGCTCATTCAAAAATGAAGCTGCTGGTAATATAGCTATAATTTTATTTCAAAATAATAGATTCTAAGCATATTACTTAAGTGATGAACATGTATCCATTTCAAGCCTTTTACAGATTATACTCGAGCAAGCCTGGCATCAATACAAAAGCACCAGGAGGACAGAATTAATAAACCCCTCCACCCAAACTTTCTAAAAGAGCCTAAAGAAACTGGGGGTTGTAGTTGGTTTTACAGCATTGCTGGCATTAGAACCTCAGAAACAGAAGCTGATGTAACACCAACTACCAGTTATAAAATAACATGTGAGATGGCTTTACAGAACAGAGACTTTTTTGTACATGTGCAAGTAACTAACTAATGAAAACCACTCATGTTGCAAGTGCTGGGAGAAGACAGGAAAACCAGCCTAGCCCGAACTGAGCCAGTCCAAACAATGCCGAACTCCATCACTAAAAGCCAGTATTTAACAACTTCTTTTCTTTACCCTCACTCTAATAAGTGAACACTGTAAACTAGCTAATGGCAGCAATTCTGTATGTGAAGTTGTATTTTTGGTAGAAATAATTTCTCTGGATACTTGCTTATAAGTTTGTAAAATGCTGCAAAGAATGCAATCAAAATGCTAATATAGTTCCTCTCTAGTACTAGAATAAATATCTTTGAAAACATAAAACCAGAAAGGTTAGAGATGTGAAACATATGTATTCCTGCTTGCTAGTCAGTATGTTTTAGCAGAGATGTGGGCAGGAAGATAGGGAAAACGATTAGACTTACGCAAGTGTCGTGGTTTAACCCCAGCCGGCAACGAAGCCCCACACAGCCGCTCACTCACTCCCCCCCGGTGGGATGGGGGAGAGAATCAGAAGAATAAAAGTGAGAAAACTCGTGGGTTGAGATAAAGACAGTTTAGTAGCTAAAGCAAAAGCCACACACAAGCAAAGCAAAACAAGGAATTCATTCACCGCTTCCCGTCCGCAGGCAGGTGTTCAGCCATCTCCAGGAGAGCAGGGCTCCATCACAGTTACTTGGGAAGACAAACGCCATCACTCCAAAGGTGTCCCCCCTTCCTTCTTCTTCCCCCCAGGTTTATATGCTGAGCATGACGTCATACGGTCTGGAATATCCCTCTGGCCAGTTGGGGTCAGCTGTCCCGGCTGTGTCCCCTCCCAACTCCTTGTGCCCCCCCAGCCACTGGCTGGTGGGGTCAGAAAAGCCCTTGGCTCTGTGTGAGCACTGCTCAGCAGTAACCAAAACATCCCTGGGTTATCAGCACTGTCTCCAGCACAAAACCGAAACACAGCCCTGTACTAGCTAATACAGAAAAAAAAAAAAAAAAATCTATCCTAGCCAAAACCAGTACAGGAAGGTGAAAGAAATAAGGGGAAAGACAGACTTTTTTTTCCAAAAGTATAAACAAATGCCTGTGTCAGTGGTTATAGAATAATAAAAGAGAGGGTGTTTTGCAAGCAACGTTTTGTGCATTTTGAAAATGGGTGAACTGGTGTTTTTGTGGAAACAGAATGCTGAAATAGGTGGGAGCCATTTCCCTGGCTGAGGCATCTTTGGCACAGAACCAGAAAATTTGGGCTGTCAGAGTATTTGGCTCAGGGCAGGGTTTTACAGCCGCACTGCTGCGGTGGACATTGCGCTGGGGGGACCAGAAATGTGCCTGCAGAGGCAGAAGAGAATAGCTGCTCCCTTGCCCTTGTGCCCTGTCTCTGCCCACACACACGTACATGCTGATCAAACAGCATACGGAGAAAACTTTTGGCAGTCTGATATCTTGCAATCCGTGTTTAACACGTACCTTTGCTGAATCAACTAGATTTCAAAATGTCTCGTTGGGTGCTATTGTCTCTAATAGGAGAGGTGGGGACTGGAAGTGCACGTGTTTGCTCTCTCCTCTCTTTGTCTCATTTTTTGTGTTGCCAGAGATTTACATAGTCCAGGGGTCCTGGCATATGTGACTGATGACAGTCATACCTGCTTTCTCCAACATCGTTCTCCTTTCTGATACATTTTTGTCCATAGGTAAGCACATGCACACATACATATACACGTACATAAGGCAACTGCTGTGCGTGCCAGTTACTTTTCTACTAAAAATCTGCAAAATCAGTGTGGGACTTGAGACTATCAGTTGTGTTTGGATTGGGCCACAGGCCTTGGGGTCAAAATCCATCTTAATGGATAAGATGTAGAACACACAGGCTTGAAGCAGCCTGTGACTGGCCATGCTGTCTAGAGGTTAATATGATCCTTGGTGTGGTTCCAGCTGATGCCAGTTGGCGCTCTCCCAAATAACACCTGGGGTCATTTGGTGGGTGTTGGGGCTCAAGTGCCGTTCCCAGTGAGTAAAGTGTAGAGAGAGTCTCTCCTGAGCGAAGGGGAGAAATCTTCAGGTTTGTGAATGCGAGTCAGGTTAAGACAGTTGGACCTTGGGTGAAGGAAAAGCTTTCTTGTCTTTGCCAGTGTAGATGTAATGGGGGTGATGGAAGGAGCCAACAGGGAGAGGAGTAGAAAGATCTAGAGAGGGGCTTGGCAGGTTAGCGAGGTAGAGTATAAATGAACGAACCCTAAAAAAATAGCAGCACTAGAAACCTGACTTGATATTTCCAGTAAGATGTTTTAAGAAGCACAGACAACCCCTTTTAGAATAATACTCTGCCTTAACACATGACTATCCAGATGGCTTGGCTTTACTTCTGAAAAAGGCAGAGATTACCTCTGCCACTAACCTACGTATCTGCAAGAAAAAAAGTGAAACAACAAACGTGCATACATATGTAATGTAGAACAGAAATAATAAAGCAACAGTCTTAAATGAAGATCTCAGAGATTCATAACTCCTTACCCGTAACAAGGTTTTCAGGTCCATGTTTCCTAAATCTGACTCAACATGAAGCAACATTGCAAAACAAATCCTGCTATCTACTTTTCCAATAGTAACTCCAGAAAAATAAGAGACAATATTAAAAATAGATTTATGAATGCTTCTCAGTGTTTTAGTTACAATGCATGCACATATGTATATTATATATTTTCATGGAAGAACACTTTTCATGGGAGGCACAACACCATCAAATCTCAACTGTTTTTCCACTCCATTTTGTATTCCCTGCTGTTTGGCACCCACTCATACGTTAGCTTGCCAAAAGAGTAGCTTGACAATTAGGTATGTTAGCACAATCGTGCATTTTATAAGCTATGCAAAATAAAGCCCTCGGTGGTATGATGAATAATCTTTTCTCTCATAGGTTTTTTTTTTTTTTTTAAATTATTCTTTAAACAATATCCCTATTGTAACTTCATTGGTACGATACTGCAGTACACAAGCATTATCAAAGGGGAACGGTATCTCGTGCTTCAGACAATAAACCGTCTGTTCTGTCCTAAAGAGGTTGTTATAGTCGTTCATCACCACAGTATCCGAGGACTTTCCAAGTGTGTCTAACATCTGTCACTGTTTGCTCTCTTATTCTTTTCCCAGAGAGAAAGTGTGTGCAGCAAAGTATCTTGGTTTAGACTTTAGAATTGGTCTGTGTCTCCTTGCTTATATTTGTTCGAGAAAACATAGCCAAAGAGGAGTCTTTGTGGAGAATGGTCTTCTCATTTGCTGAGGGAGTTTATCCCATGGATTTGGCCCCCAGTCTTCCCAGAACTATATCTCTGCCAGAGGATAAACCTTGGTTTTATTGTGGAGAAAATTATAGTGCTGGAGTATGTTAACTGTTTATCACAGTTTTCATTCTGCTGCTTTGGGTAATTTTGTACTGGGGCCTGTGTCCATTTTATACCCTAATGGCAGAAACCAAGATGTTGAAATTCATTTCAGCTTCTGCCTGTAGCCAGCGTAGTTCAAAAGGACTAGGTGTGGTGAGTTTTTGGTTTTTTATTGACTGAGTAGGTATGCATTAATGTTTGGTACTAGTTAGGACTTAACTGGTGCACATTTCAGTTTGCTGCCTTGCCTGTGTGTGCTGGAGATGCTGAATGACTGCAGACTGAACTCCCATACCAAGTACCTTCTCCACTTTCTCTTCAGTTTTACTTTGTTCCCCTCATTGACTTGTTTCTGTGTTTATTATCCTAGCTATGGTCGCTTTCATCATCACTGCTTTCAAATCCTCACCTTTTTTGTAGTTCCCACCTTGTCTTCACGTTATCTTGCTGATTTCATATAAAGAAGAGATAGTAAGATATTATGGTGCAAGGTTTCTCCTGGGCTACTCAAATGCTGGAGAACCTGCTTTGCTGTTTTTAGGTTCTGGAAGATGTTTTCTTCAATACCTGCTTTTTCCACAAGTCAAGAGCTCCCTGAATGGCTCGTCAGCCATGGTGAAGGATCACCCTGTTAGCCTTAGTACAAAGTGCTGAGCAGTATAAGGCTGTTCCCATGTCTCGATTTCAAAAATCACCAAGGAAACAAAATGCCAGGTGGTTTGTCAGCCACAAAATGAACTGTAACGCAAGTAGGTTAAGGTAAATGTAAAATATTGCAAACTTTATAGAAAAAGGTATACGGGAGCAAAGAAAACTGTACATCAGTCTGTACAGAGGTGGTTCATCTTTTGTCAGAGGCTAAGCCTGCCTGAAGCCTGAGCAACAGAAGTCACTAGGTTACAACTGCATAAAACAAACCTCTCCTTAGTCTTTAGAAATTATTTGGATTCTTCTTCATTCCCTTTCTCTTCCTTTCTCTCTTCTTTCCCTTCTTCCCTCTTCCCCCTCATCCCTTGTTCCTTCTTGTGACCTCCACACAGGCTGCCCAGCAAAACCGTGGGCTCTCCATCTTTGGAGGCCTTCAAGACAAGATGTGACTGGACACGGCCCTGGGCAACCTGCTCTGACTGGACCTGCCTTGGTTTGGGCGAGCTGCCCCGCGGGTCCCTTTCAGACTGAAAGATTCTGGGACTTCACCTAACTGGCTGCTATGCGAGACAAGATGCAGTAGTAAAACGATAAGTTCAGAGCCATAACGGGTTGGACTTCCCTTCTCTTTGAGGGCCACCGTCGTACCATACACCTCTTCCTGCCTGCCTGCATAGTTAATGGTTATTTTATGAAAGATATCATTCTGAAAAGGGATTTTTTTTTTTTTTTGCTGTTTTATTCACTGTTCTTATTTTGTATTTCATATATTCATGGAATGAGTAAACTGTAGCAATTGAGGATATTATATTTTATTTACCACAGCAGAGTCATCTGTCATGCATTTTGCACATCTATTTAACATATTTTCATACGTTTGTTTTCCTGTTTATTCTGAATTCTAATGGGGAGCAAAGTTAAAGTCAAGAAACCTGAAATTGTCTGGGTGAAATCTTTGCGCTTGCCTAGCGTGTCTGTACACGCAGTCCTGCTTGGACTGTCACATTGCCTTACATTTTGCATGCTTATTAATAACTAATTCAAAATTCTCTTAGTTTTTTAGCTTTTGCTCAATAACATGCTTTGCGCAACTGCCTTAAAGAAACAGAAACTTGCTAATGGAAATGAAATTAGGTTTGTACTTAAACTCCTTGGTCTTGAAGTAGACAGGTGAAATAATTTCTAAATGTCTTTAATGGCTTTAACAGAAAGAATGATATGGCTCTGAAATGTAAGTTTATGTAGATAATTCATTTTACATGTCTGAGTAGACAACTAGGTGTTTCCCAACCAGGTATCTTCCCCTGCTTCCCCCAGATGACTGAGACATTGACGGTTATCAGCTGTAGCTAGGAAAGTCTGCATACGGATCTCCTGCACTGTGGCTCAGCACAAAATAGCACCTTGCAAACCGGCGAGGATCTAAAAATCACATCCTCTGTTGGGCTCAGGACTGCAAACCTGCTGTTGCCGAAAAGCTCGGAATGAAGAACTTATCAACACCAATTTAGTGTAGATAAGCAGACACTTCTTTATTGACAGCCGGGTGCGCGGGCGAGTCCTCTCACGAACCACGCACACCTGTCACCAAAACAATACACCTTATATTAGGACTCATTGATGCATATTCATTAGATTTCCAAGAAAAGTTATACATATTCATTAAACTTCCGGGAAATCATTAGCATATGTAAATGTCCTTTACGCAGGCACACTGAAGGTCTCTGGTGGTCCTCAGGAGTCCTCTGGTGGTCTTTCATAGTCTTCCTCACTCGTCCGTTTCTTGACCTCTCAGGTGTCTCCAAGCAACAAACTGGTGTCCATAACGGTTTCCTTAGTTTCTAAAACAAACACTACAAGACTACCAATCTTTGTCAAGACTTCTGTGGTTAAATGATTTTGAACAATATTTACGGTTACACATTATACATTTTCTAAGCTCCTTGGTTCCTAAGGCTACATTTCAAACTTAACACTCCCATACTTATACTTCACAATTTTCTACTTTTAGTCAAATCAAACTCTTTTATAATCAGATTTTAATTTCTTTATCTTGTTATCTAAGTTCTAAATGTTCCTACTAAATGATTTTAGCCAATTTCTCTGGTCTTGGTACGGGGCTATACAGGGGATTTCACAACAGACACTGGTTGGTGGTTAAAAGTATAAAATACAACATACATATGATTTTGCTAAAATGTTAAAACTAAATATGATTAATTCTATCTAACAACAAATCAATAACAAATCAGTAACACTGCTGCCCAGACACCTCTGCTATTGGTGCCGCTCTGGTTTCTCTCTGGTATCTGTTTATGTGCAACACCTGTAAATAGGTTTCCGATATGTTTAATGTGCTCACTTTGCTTTTGCTACTGTGAAGTTTTCCAGCGTTGCTGTGCTTGGTAGCACAGTTATTTCTGGGATGATCCTTGCTAAGTGTTACTGTCTGCTAGTCTTGCTTTGTTTCCCCTCTCTTGCTCCTTAGTCTTTCTCAGTCTCATCGTCACAGAAATCATGAAGAGTATTTGAAATACTACAACTTCTTTTGGGAGAGTTGGATTTGCGGTGGTTTTTTTTGTTTTTGGTTTTTTTTAATTATTTTGTGATTGAAAGGCTTCACCAGACACATCAGTGGTCTTAAAGGCAATATCCAGCTCTGCATACAAGTAAAACACAGCACATAATGTGTCCCTTAAAAACTGTGTAACGCTTGGAAAAAAGCAAACAAAAAAACCAGGTCATAATGGCAGGGAGGTGAAGTGTTTCTGAACGAAACCACAATGATGGTTTACTCAAAAGCTGGCTGAAAGCGTATTTGTTTCCAGTGTTTGGGAATCCTTGCGTCCCCTTTTCTTATCCCCACAGTAGTTATTTTGGTTAGATCAGGCGGCTATGCATCTACCGCCTTTGTCATCGGGAACAAATTGCAATGTTTTGAGTGGAAGTAACGCTAGGAAAGAGCAGTGTGACAGGGGTATGGTGGCAGTGGAACAAACAGTGGGGGGAAAAAAGCTGGGGTCCTTCCCTCTCTGTCTGCTCCTCACAAACCGCCAGCACAAGACACACTGCGATTTCTTCTCCTCCAATCGATAGCTATAGTTAAACGTAAAATGGGAGAGAAATGTTCTCCTTTCAATAAAGCTAGCTGCTTCCAAAAACAGTAAGTGTAGAAACACCATTGTTGGACAGTCAACACTTGTACTTTTGACCCCATGTTTTATCTAGAGAGAAAGCAGAGGACAGAAAGGGGACAAGTTTTTTTTTGGCAATCTTTTAACTCCTTTGGTAAGAATTCACCGAAACGCAAACCAACGGAAATAATATGAGCAATATGATATTTTTTCAAACCAATAATAACAGCGTGTGAAACTTCAAAAACTTTCTACAGTTGTCTAACTTTTCTAAGGTAGATTAAGAGGAAAATTTTCAGCTAGCACTAAATTTGCAGGACCACCTCTTTAAATTAGCACTACGATGTTGTGAAAGCTTTTATTGTTGCAGTAAGTGGCATCTTATCAATTGACAAGTACATCCGCATTAAATCTCCAGATCCTGGCCTTTGGCATATGAGAGTACTGATCATCAAACATATTACGTTCCCACTCAAAATGCTGTCTTGAGAAATTGTTATAGGCAACTTGCTTTACAGGAGGCATCTGCTCTCAGATTGAATCATTCCTTAGCCTTTCTATTCATTTGGACTCTTTGGTGCTACCAGACACTCAAATAACCTTGACAACAACAACAAAAAAATACTTTTCCATCTGCAGTTAGAGATGATTACACACTATCCAATTGTATTACAGTGACAAGACTGGACCACAGCGAAGCACAGTCTTATGATCTTATATTCAATTATTAAAGTGTATAATGCTGAGGAAAAAAGGAGAAATACCTGAAAGACTGCCATCTGGTACAAAGCATGTTAGCATGTAGCTTATAAAGATACTAGAAATACAGATCTATCTTTTAATCACTTTCACACAACCATCAGGGTCTAAGCAGAGAATATCTGGGTAGAAACCTGCAAAATGGTAGCCAGAAAACACGAAAAAAAGGAATCCGCATATTGTATTCCTAAACAGAAGGGCACTGAGTAGCAGTTACTATTTTTCTTTAATTGTCTAATAATAATTTCTACAGAATGCTATGTTGCAAAGGAAAACTCACCAGCAATGTGCATTACTTGAGGTAGGGGAGTTATTTTGGCAATAATCTGGAGCAGCATGTCAATGCTTAGTTTCTCTTATGGCTGCCTTGCTTGAGAGCGGGATTTAGGCTGAATGAAAGCAATGCCCTGAGCAACTGTCCCATGGACATTTCTTTGCCTGAGGTTTAGCAACTCTGACAAGAACATATTTTGGTTAGGGGTAGCGAAAAGAAACCTCACCCTGCCAGTCCCTCGGACTGAACAAAGAGAGTATCTCTTGTGGGAGGCAAGGTGGGGAAAGCTTGCCATAAAGATAGGGACAAAACCTGAAAGATAGAAAGAAAATGCCTTCAGGTCATATTGTGTAATTTTTTTTTAAATGTTAAATTAAAAGCAGCAACTCTTCTTATTCCTCCTGTCCCTGTTTCTAGTCTGTCACATTGCCAGGAATTGTTAGCGCAAGCAGGCACTCTGTGTCGCATTGCTGTAGGTGAGAGTGGCATGTAATTTGATGTGTGGGAGTGGTTTTTTTTAATCAATTTGATCAATTAAGAAACCAAAACAAAAGCCCGAACAGGAAACACCCATTTCACATGCACCCTCAGAATTAACATGTGTAAGGTCCTGTAGAGGACTGATGCAGAACTTTGCATGATCTCATCTGGTGATAACTTTTTTGTCTCCAATTCCCAAAGCAGCTGGATAGGCCAGGGTGTGGTTTAACGGGGCTGTTAATAGGTACTCTGTAGGTACTGCCAACTGTCTTCAGCTGCCCAAGCCATCCTTTAATGGCCTCATAAAATGTGCCCTGGAGTGTCTTTAGAGTATTAATATGCTCTTCCACTTGAGAATTTAATCTTTAGAATATAAAGTCTTTCAATACAGTTTTTGTAGTGGAAGAATAAGACTTATTAGTTTAATAGATGATCTAGTGAATTTGCTAAATTGAAAGGATTTGTTGCACTTGCTTATTTTGAAGCTATTTCTGATTCATATATGTTAAAATAGAATACATTGTAGTCCAATGTCAACATCAGCTAATGTTCCAGCCCAATGCCTTTACCTGTATGCTTCATCTCTTAAAACATACTCAGAACTTGTTCTGCCTTGTTTCATCTGATTTTCTTACCCTTTCAGCTTAGCAGCTGAATCCAACTGTTTTTTCACCGATGTGGGTGTTTCTTCTAGCTTTTATTTTGGACTACCAAAGTCATAACCCCAAAAAGGCAGTGCAGGGTGGAAGCGATGCAAATTTCGAACCGCAGTGTGTCTTTATTTATTGTAACTCTCATTATAGGATACAAAATATGAAAGTGGCCCAGACACCCAAAACACCCCATTAAAGTCAGTTGCGGCAGGGTGATGCTTTTATAAAATTCTCCTATTCAGACACCATATCGGTCATCATAAGTGAGTTCATCTACTTAGTAATTTTTCTTTTCAGTTGAAAGTAGATGAAATGCGGATCATTAAAACTATGTTTTACTTTGCTTCCATAAAGGCCATACTGTTACAAAATGAATTAACTTGAAATGTTCTTTGCTTAATTAAGTGAGAATGCTTAATTTGTTCTCACTTCACTATTCAGATTTTAGGAAGGTAGGGAGAGAAAGGGAGGCTAGATTAAAGAGAAAGGAAAAGGCTGTTTAAAACTCAGTCTTTAGTCCCTAACAGTCTCTGAATTGTTTTGTTATTCTTATTTGTAAAGGCATTTATGATGGTTTTCTGATGCTGCTGTTCCTCCCTCTCCTTTACTCTGCTCTCAGTTATCCTTAGTTATTCCTTGGGCTAGAGATACATATAATGTAAAATTACATTATTCATGTAATAAGGACATTTCTTGGATCCAGTTGAAGATTGATGATCCAGCACAAGGGTTAAAACAGCCTGTTAATGTTAAGTGCAGTTGGTACTGTATTGTGAGGGGCTGCAAAGAAAAATTTAGATTTCTTTCTTCACTTAGATCTTTTTTTTGGAAAAAAAAAATATTAAACTATAGACTTAAAGCTCGAAATGCAACAAGGTAGATAGGTCAGGATTTAGCACATGGGGTAACTTAGGATTGGATGTGGTTTCATATTATCCCTACATCATGGATTAGAGGAATAAATCTCTTTTTCAGCATGTGGCTTCAGTGATGGTCATAAATAGGTGATATAGGTTGGGGCAGGTGTTCCAATGGTACAAACTGTCAGATCTCTGCTGAAATCAATGGGATTGTGGCAATCTGTATGAAGTGGAGGTCTTCCACAGCATCTCCAGAAAGATGAGAGGTGCCGTGCAGGGAAACAAAACCCACTAACGTTCTGGAGGGGGAAGAATTGTGAGGCATTGCTTAAATTGATCTAAGTAATAAAATGAGACTTAAAAAAAAGAAAAAAGGGAAAAGGTGGATTAAATAGCAAATAAAACCTTCCCAGGACTGAGTTGTGTTAGATAATGGAAAAGTCTTACAATGGAAGTATGAGTCTGATGATCACTGGTTTGGATGGATTGAGAGCAGTGAGTCACAGGAGAGATCATGAATTAGAAAGCTCTTATGTACCCTTGCTTGCTACAAAACTAATTCTTGATTTCATGCTTTGTGTTAGGTAAAATAACTCAAAGTATTCTCTAAAAGCCTTGAAGATCTTTCAAAACACAGGGACTCTTAAGAGCTATGCTGACACTTTTTCTGGGGTGGGGATGAGGGAATTACATCCTCAAAATTTGCTTTTAGGTAGGCGTTTCACTTGAAAAAATGGTAAATTTTCCTTTGACTACTTATGCAAGCAAATAGTCATTCCTATACGCACGTGTGCTTAAGTCCATATTTGAAAGTTGCGGTCACCTTAAAAATAATCACTAGTGGTTTGCATTATCTCATTGAATGTGCATATGTTAGGGTTTTATTGTAATCAACAGAATGGTTTTTGTTAATAGAGGACCCAAATTAAATACATTTATTGCCCTGTTTAATACATTTGCTGATTCTGTATGTGAAATTGTTTAAGTAAGCATATACACAAAGGAATTTCTCATTCTTTTTAGTGCAATCTTGCCATCTTAAAAAAAAAAGTTAGGCTTGTGTGATCTTACTGATCCAACGTGCACTCTTAATTAAGCCTTCACTGAATCAAACTTAATATCTTTGTCAAATAAGGTCAGACTTCCATGTATCAGTGTCAAAGCTACTAAAGATAGTTCACTGCTGAGACAGGAGCGGGGGGAAGAGCTTTCTATGGCTGTGTGGTAGAGCCACTTGTGTGAAAAGCTTTGGATCAGAAAAGGTGTTTATAATCAGCAAAGAAGTATTTTCCCGTACAAATCCAGATACTATTTTAAGGAGGAAAAGACTCTGGACAGAGTGCAAAAATGTCTCATCTTGCAGCTGTCCTGAGAGGAGGAGGTTTCTGGTGGATTATTCTAATTGCAGCTGAACATAGAAGCACATGTACAAAGTCAAACCAAAGACCCACTACATCGTGGCTGACATACCAGGAGTGAGTACCCAGGGGAAAAAAGTATTTGAACAGTAAGCACATAGTGATATTCTCCCCACAGAATAGGGACACCTTCATGTTTGAGAATAGTTAATGCAATCTTCTGTGAATTTGTATAAATGTTTTCTGAAAGCATTTATAGTTACCTAGGATTTATTCCGCAGTAATCCAGCATGACGGCAGTGTTCTATAACTCTTGTAAGCAATTTTGGTTTGTTTTAGTATCGTAGCTCACTATTGTCAACCGGCTTTGTGACTTTACTGTTCTTCTTTCTGCATGATCTCTGAATGTGTTGAAGAGCACAGGACTAGTGTGAGATCCTGCTGGACCCCACTGATGAGCCTATCCATTGCAGACACCTGCTGCCTGGTCTTACCTTCAATTTTTATCTTTTAATTGGGCCCATAAGACAACCTCTCCTTGATAAAAGTATCAGCTTAATGCCCAGTGGCAACCAAAAGGAGTGCTTGATCTTTTTCCTCAAATAGGAATATCCCCCAATATTCTGTTCATATTAATGTCATGTACTTTCTGGACCTGGAATTCCTCACCCCCCAGCCTTTACCTCTCAGGAACGAACGAGGGGCAAAAGCCTGCTGGGCTCTGCACAGATCTCTTGGCATCTGAGGGGCAGAGAGGGAGGAAAGCGCAGTCGCTTTTTCCATTGCTCCTCTGAAGATCTTCACCAGGTTTGTTTCACTGCAATCCAAGTCACTTTAATAAAGTAACTTGTCTCCTATTCCTCTTTGCTGGCATTCCTCCCCCAGTCCTGAGTACCAATTCTGGGCGTGCCTTCAGCTATTTGTCTGCAGATACTGTGTCAAGAGTTTTGATTTTTTTTTTTTCTATTATATTTGAAGTGTTTCAGCCTCAGCCATCTGAATAGATTATTTTTGGATCCTAGACATCAAAGCAATTATTTTTTTCCAGATCCTGTTCTCTCTGTAAGGTCCATTAGATAAATATTTGATGGTGGATAATTAGTTGGCATTTGCGTTCAGCGAGAACTGAATACTAGTTTGGATCAAATAACTCTGCAGGTCTACTTATCGGTGTGATTTGGTTTTTTTTATTTTTTTTTTTTATTATATAGGTACAATTAGAGAAAAATTTCTGAGTGGAAACTGTGTTGTGTGAAGCAGATGCCGAGCTGGTGGGCCCTCGCTGACAGCAACTCAAAGTCTGGGAGCAACTCAAACTTGCTTCTTTCCTGTCTTGGAGTAATTGAAAGCAGTGAAGATTAGTTCATGTTAGATGTACTTTGTCATCTCTAGTAGTCTTTCACGCATGCTACATTAACAATACCCTCTGGATGATGTGGGAATGTGCATGGGTGACTGTATATGCTAGTTTATGTAGGGAGTGGAAATGACATCTCAGAGAGAAACGGAGTGGAAATCCCTTAACTAGTGTAAAATCAGCATTGATTTGCTGATGCGCAACAGCAAACTTGCTTACCAGCATTCCTGAAAGCTCAGTCACTGTCAAAGAAAAGGAGGTAAGAGTCACAGATTGGTGTGATGCTGAGAGCAGACGTGCTTTTACGCCGGCCTTGCTGCTATTCCCAAAACACTCACTTTATGTTGCCTTCATTGCTCGTTATTCTAATTCTAAAAAAAACCCCTCTCTGTCGACAGTGTTTTTCCTCTTACTGCAGTTATCTCCTATACAGACAGGTTCCAAAAGTGCAAAAGGATATGAACGCACCCGTATCGACCACACTCACCCCTTCCACTTGTTATGGAAGAATATGGGAACATATCCACCCAGCGATGTATTGCAGCTTTTCTTCAGGGCTGAAGTGCAGAGCTGGTTTACATGATTGTCAGCGTACGCAGAAGGCAAAGGACTCTTACAGCTACCTTTAGTCATATTTTCATTTTCTTGCTCAAAGTTTTAAAAAAATAGAAACAGAAAAATCAGCTGTCATCTGGATGAAAGAATATAATTAATTCACAATACCAGTTCCCTTTCTTTTAAAACTCTGTTAAGTATTATTCTACTAATTGGGTAGACTTTCTGATTGCTTGTGCTGTGAATATCCTTGTTTCTACATAAACTTATCTTAGATCATAAATCTCTTATCATCACAAACAGAAGGAAAAAAAAGATGGGACAAATAAGGGAAAATACATGTTCCAAATGATTAACAATAACACCCAATTTTGATCTTTAGTGCTTTTGGAGTCATTTCCTCTAGTATTCCCTCATATTTTAAAAATTCTCTCCAACACAAGAAGTTAATTGTGGAGATCTTAAGCATACTTCATCCTACTCACAATATTAGGAGAAAGAGTTAGTTCTACAGGAAACTTGTTTTGTCCTTAGGCTTGGTGTAGGCTATTTTTTGTTTGCTGAATAGTAATAAATGGGGTAGAGTAAAACTTTTTTTTTTTTTTAAACATGATGTAGTTAGTGCTTCTTGCAGGAAGGTCTGATACAGAAGTGCCAAAAGATGTGTAAATTCTGCCAGAGATGCGTTTCTTGTTTGCTTGCTTTGATGTCAGTATTTATTTGCTCCCTTGCTAACATTAGGAGACTTCATGACATTTCTGAGAAGGAAAGATTTCCATATTTTACATCTACTTTACTCAGCTAACCATGACTCAAATCCATCTTCAGTGTCAGAAATAGACTTGTTTTCCCCGCCATTCCCAAAAACCCAGCTTCTCTGCAGATAATAACCAGACATGCTGCTCTGGTAAGGACAGAACAGGGTGCCCTTTGACATCTTCCACATGTACGATGAGAAAACTCTCTTCCTGAAGGAAATGGTATGTAACCACTAAAACTACCATAGTCTGTGAAGCTCTGATCCCTAGGTGACACATTTCATGTAATTCCCAGAAGACTGAATTTGGTTTAGGAATCCCCTATAAAAAATGAATGGCATCGGTGTTTGCGCTGAAGAGTTTCATAAACGAAAACGAAGGACTTGATATCAACCCATATTTATCTATCCAGATTTCAAATAAACGAAAACATTGTGCTATATGCAGCTTTCTGGTGTCAGATCTAATTACAGACTTACTTTCTTCACATCACAATAAAAATGATAATTGTTTCAATCCGAGGAATTGGGATACTTAAAAAACAATTTTCTTAATAGCATTACACATTTAAATAAATCAAAACTGTTAACTTAATTGAGGCAGTGACAATATAAAAAAAGTTATCCTTGTGGCAGTTTTTCAGAAAGAGAAATTTTGCAATCAGATATGCAATTTGACTTATCTTTTCATATCTGCTTTCATTCTCTCTTACTTCTTAATATCTATGTCTCCCGCTATAAATTTGCTAATCGGGCATATGTAAAATATCTGGATGTTAAGATGATTTCATAAGAATCTATAGGGATAATAAAGGTAAATGATAGATTGGAATGCAATTTTTCTCCCAGTAGATAATTCTCATTAGTCCATCTATACTGTTTCTGTATACATTGATTATAGTCAGAATGATCATCATTGAAACCATTGCCTTTCTCTAAATAAAGTAGTTTTCAGTTTATATGTATTTTTTTCATCTTGTAGCTCATTTTTAATAGGAAGAATTAGGAAGTGCTCCAAAATTAAACTATCTATGTCTGTCTATCTAAACTGTAACCATAAATCATTATCTGAAATAATGAGTATAATTTTAAGGTCAAAAGCTGTATCCTTGCTATAATATATCATGTCAATGATTACAGATTACAGATTAATGGACAAATTGAAGTAGAAATTGGGAGAATGGAAAGAACTGTTAAAAATACTTCAGTAAGTGATACTCTGTATCAGTAAAATGGAAGAAAACCTGATTTAAAGACTATTATTTGCATTAATACAAGACTAAAAATCTGTTCCACAATCTGCAAATAGTGGTATTATGGTAAAATGAACACTTAAAATATATCTATGTTAAAGAAATTGCTTTTTTGGTACATTGAGAGTTACGCTTCTCGGTTAAATTCTCTTTCATCACCATTTCGTCTCCCATCTCCATCTCTGTTCTTTCCAAGTGCCATGTGATGAAAGCAAAGCAAACCCTGAACTCTGGGGAAGACCTCCCTTCATTACCCAGTCTAGGTGATGCTAAATAAGTGAGGGTTTAGTTTGTCTGGTACTTCTAATTGCCAGTAGGTTAAAAAGCTTTTTATCATTATTTTGGTAACACTGTTGCCTGAAACAATTTTTTTTTGGAAAAAATAAAAATAAGATAAAAATTGCCAAGTATAACTGTAATCTGCATTTTACATAAATACTGTGAAGCAAGTGTATCATACACAGACCAGAGTATCCAGTATGTAAATTTATAGATGAAGATAAAAATGCAAGGAGATGAATATTCAGAATATGTATGTGGTAGCCCAAACAAAATACCTACCATCAGTGCATTAAAATTCTTTTCTAGCAGTGGCTTTTTGACAGATGCAAGTCTTGTTTTGACATCAAGATACAGTTTTAAGGTAATGAAAAAACTGTAGGGCCTATCCTAACCAGCTTGAAATAAATTCATTTTTAGGGAGAAGTATATTTGGCAGCTTAGATGTCTTACAGTTATTCACCCAGCCTTTGGGTTACTGGGGTATGCAGACTAACAACATTAATAAATATTTTCTTGATGTCAATAAATGCTTTACAGCTGAATTGAATAAGGTCAGACAAAACCTAGTATCTCTTCCTGACAATGGCCAGCAGGATGCACTAGTAAGGAGCATACCAGTAAGGCATCCTTCAAATCTGGTGGCTTAGGGACCTGAAGGAGAAGTAGTGCTGTCCTCAATAAATTTCTCTTCTATGCGTTTTTTCACTCAGTCTTTCGGTTCTTGTAAATATACAGCATTTACAAGGCCATGAATTCACAGCATTATAGAAAGAAGTTCTGTAGTGTAACTGTTCATGCAAAAAAATCACCTGCTTTTGTTTCTTTTAAATGTATGTCCTACTACATTTGTGTGATGTTCTCAGAGTAACAACTGCTACTTTCATTTTTTTGCCCTGGGAGGCTATGACATGGGAAGAAAGCCTCTTTCCCTGTATTGCATACTGGGGAGGCTGGTAGGCTGAAAGTTAGAAACAGTATGCGTTACTGCCACTGGCTTGCGATATATGGATATACCAATGGAAAGCCTACCCAGCTGTCCAGCTAGACAGTGTTTGCTTCATACTGTGATGCTCTCTTTGAGAGCTTAGGCACAGAAAAGATGCTGTGATCATTTTTAAGAGTGGTTAACATGTGGACTTAAGTGTCTATGATATAGTCAGCAGTCAAGGCGACAACGTTTTAAAAAGACTCTGGTTTTGCTATTTTGCATTTCTTGTGCCATTTCTTTTCCACTATTACAAGTTACGGATGAGTGTTGTGGTACTGTAGAAACCAGGGCAACAAATGCTGAATGTTTAAAGAGATGCTTTGCATAATGGAGACTGGCACCAAAAGGAAGCCTGATGAAACAGATTCAGTGGCAGTGGTTCCAAGCTGGCTGATGTCTTACATGACGGTGTAGGTTGAATCTCTTCAGCCAGTATGTCTCAAATGAATAGTGGTATGAAAGATTCAAAAATATTAGAGGAGAGAAGAGTTTGTTTCATGTAATGTCAGTAATTTTAAAACCACCTATTCTAGCATTACTAATTCAATATTGCTTTCTAGGGCAGCAGGGTCAGACAATACTGAAACAAAGGCCATGACTTTAGTGCATTTCAAAAGCAGAGGTTTGGAAACAACAGTTCTGCAAGAGAATTTAGATGGGTTTCGGTTAAAGACTTCAGAGATTGGAGTAGGGTAGAACGCAATTACAGATTATGTATGAAAAAAATTACATTCCTTTTCAGTATTTTTGAAAACTTTGCATTATTACTGTTATAACGTATAAAAATCCCTTTACAGAAACAACAATTTACTTAAGGCTGGAAATCTGGTTACTGGTGCCTATCCTGTGAAAGATTTCCTTGTGACCCGATTTTGATCTTACGTTTACTTCTGCATAAGTTCAGAAAGACTAATTCTGTTTTAACTAAAACTCAATTCACGGGAAAGACACTTATGCAGTAGTGGAAAAGAGCTCACTTTAAAATACTTTAATAAGTTACAGGACTGGTTTGCAACTAGGTGCTGCCCATGGAGTGCACAGGTAGGAGCTGGGTACGCTGGTGTCTGGTTGACTTCAGTGCCCGATGCCTGAGTTGAAAGGACACGACAGGAGTTGGCCTCGTTGTTGGTAGTCTCCATCTTGAAGTGTGCCTTGTGTATAATTCTTGGAAGGATTTTTGAGTTTTACTGTTTTAGTAGAGGGTAGTACACATGCATACGTTGGCTCAAACTGTAAAAAAAAAAAATGTGAGAATACGCAATTTGAAAGAGAAACTAGCTTAAAGCTTGTCAGTCATACCTAAAAGACAAGATGTTTGGGAAGATGAGAGACAAAGAGGGTGTATTTCTGTATTAAATGTCTTTGGCATATGTCAGACTACAGTAGGAAAAATAAGGCTGTACTAATGTATACGTCTATGCCCAGCACATAAGCGCACTTGGAACGTGTTCTGCATGGTGGGGGGAAAGGTACTTGAATGCTTAATGCAGAAGTTTTTGAAGGAAGAGAAGACTGTGGAAGAATTTTACCTGTTTATTTCAGTTAAAATCAGTAATTTGGGAAGTTTATTATAGTTCAAAACGGTTTAGTTCATTATAGTACTTTTCTAGTTTACTTCACTCCTACATTCAACTCTTCTTTTGTTTATTGAGGAACATGAAGAGTTTTTTCTTCCTCTTTTATGTTCTTCTGATTTGAAATTCCATTGAAACTGTTAATTTTCTTTGACTCTCATATTCTATTCAGTTTCTTCTGATGTTAACCACTTTGTTCAGTTATCAATTTAATTAATATATTTCCTAATTAGCAGTGGCAGAACCTTAAATACAACATATTTCTAAAGTACTTAGAAACTTTCAACATAATCCTAAGTCTTACTGTAATGTAGTAAACTTAAAACACCTTTCAATTATGTAAATATTGTTCAAAATGTAAGCAGACTGCCTTTTAATATATCTTATGAGAGAAACAGCATGCATGAGAAACAGACTTATTGCAATCCAAAAAGTATTTTTTTTTCTTAGATGGATTTAACATTTTCAGTTTTCAAATAGCACTTTCTGGAATATTTATCTTCATAGAAGATAAGCTGATGGATTTCTGCCTTACTTCTAAAACAGACAAATTTTGTAAGGATGTCCTTTGTGAGAAAATACTCCATTTTATTTTTATTTCACTAGTAGATGAACGTTGAGTTGCTCATGGAAAAAATTCCAGTAGCCATCTATTTCTGTGGTATTTGTCAAATCTATATTATAATTTTCCAAATGAAAACGAGGCACGTTTCTAAAAGTGGGGCTTTTGTTCTCATTTCATTAGTTATCATATACTATCTGCAGTTCATAAAATCCCAGGCATGTTTGTGAACTGCTGAATTAATTGGGAAACTTCTAGAACTGATGGTGATGAAGGAAAGAAGTTGAATTTTCCAGAGTAGGCCTTCATTCTGTTTTGTCCAAAAACCTGGCAGGGATGTGATACAAAATGAAGTAATGACTGGCAATACCAAACCCCATTAGCTCAAAACTGGCGTTTTCATGAATGAATGGGAAATGACTTGTGCATTTCAGTGAGTCTAAAGAGGTGTACTTGGAATTCATTACTCTTAGATTTAATTCTGTGATAATACTAATCTAAGATTTGCAGGGAGGAAGGAGAAAGTAGCTTTTCTAACTGTTTTTTTTGAGGCTGCTTTGTTAAGGCATCTGAAGTGTTGCTTTATAATCATGTACACAAAGGAGCTAATTGATGTGGAATTGTCTCTCTTCTGGGATCTTCCTATAACCTAAAATACTGGTGCCTAGCTGCTCAAACTAACCTGGCATCATCCTTAGGTGAGTAAGAATATGCTACCGTGGAAAAGACATTATAAAAAGATTGTAATGTTGGAGCTAAAGGATGTCGTAAATCCAACATGCCCCATCTGTGAGTCGGAGGGACGTCTCTGCCGCAGGCAGATCCCTAACACTCAGCATTTCGAGGGGCAGAAATGGGAGTGGTAGGGTAAATCAGTTCTGTAGCAGTCTGGAAAAATACTTGATGCCAGTATCTAGAAAGTGAAAGCCTCCTATTGACCTCTGTTTCACCTGCCTGCATCAGTTTTGATGGCTTTACCAAGATCTCCAGATCTACCCCAGTCCTTAACTCTGGACGATTTACCAGCTTGTTGACCTGACGCTTTTGCCAAGTGTGGTAGAGCTGTCATTTAGGTAATGGGCATGGGAATTACTGAGGTCTGGGAGCCAGAGTACAGGCTGATGTCCTTAGTCTCAAATGTTGTCAAGTGAATGCGGAATGGGAGAGACCTATAAATACACTTGATATTTTTCAGATATATCCCCTTTTATTCTTAAGAAAGTGCTCAAGAGAATCACAAGACATTCCTGTGACAGATTCCTGATACAAACAAGTTTGTATAAGGTTTTATTTGGGGGTGGAGTAGGCAGTCTTGGTCTTTTTTTTCCTTTGTTTTTGAGTTTTTTCTCATCTCCCTGTACTACAAAATTATTTAACATTTTCCTAAATCTTTTTGGAAAAATCTCAACAAAGTTACTCCCCAGAAAAAAAGAGGATCTTTCTCTGGCATGTTATTCTGAATTATACTATCCCATAGTATTTCTAAAGAATTTATAAGCTGAGATGCTCAACTGATCAGTGAGTTTAAGAAAGCATGTTAATTACTTCCAAGCAAAAGAATAGCACAGAAAATAAAGTGTCTCTTTCCCCTTCTTTGTGAAACCACCATTGAATATAATGGAGCAACTCAGGAGTGTGTTCACTGTCATATCACTCCGATTCTTGGAGAAAGCTGATAGTCGATGACTCTTCAACATCATCTCTTCCCAGCTAGTAAAAAATGAGGAAGAAAACTCTTCTCTTCCGTCTTCATGTTCCTAATGCCCTCATTTTCTTTTTTTTAATGATCACTGTGCCAGAGATACAGTTTAATCCTCAGCTGAAACTTAGTCTAACTGAGCCCAAGAGCATTTTTGTCATCATTTGCTTAAAATAATATTTCATTCGCCTTTAGGATTTAGATTTTTAGGAATATTTGGATATGTAAATAATTAAAAACGTTCATCTTCTGAAGTCTTTTTTCTTTCTTGGCTTTAACTTCGGGCTTGTGAGAGAGTGACAAAAGAGAGTGGGAGGGCATACTTTTTATTTTAAGCAAGCTGTTATTAGTTAAATCTAACCTAGATTTCAGTTGGTTTTTTATTGGTTTGGCTCAGGCCAATGTATGTTAAAGCTGAAGTGTCCTTTTGTGAATCTGATGCAAGTTAACAAGGCCTTGAATGGTATCCCTTTATTGGAATTTAATTTATTGTTTTTAACTGAGACAATGCTTTCTTTGGTTTGTTTTGTCCCTTCCCCCCGCACCCTCCTTCTTCCATTATAACACCCCTATGCTATAGTTTCATCTTTGTGATTCTCCATCTTGCAGTGAAGACAAAAACCTGTGGTTCTGAATATTTATGATCATTAAAAATCCCATTGCAACTTTTTCCTACAAGTAGATGTGCTACCCTTAGAGTCCTGTCTTAATTCTAGTTTAATTCCAGTTGGTCCTTCTAGAGTCTATCCACAATTTTAAATGGATAATGAATTCTTCATTTCTTGTCCTAAACATTGATGCCTCTACTTTGTGCTGTAGACTCATTGTTTCTTGAAATAGTTTGTCTAGTCTGAGCTTTGTTCCATCCATGTGTGAATATGCATATGATTTCACTGTTTCATTAATATATTTCACATAAAAATTGATCACATAAAAATACCTATGAAATTAACTAGATAACATATGAAATACCATTCAGGTGGAAACCAAGTACACAAATAACAAGCAAAAAGCCCATTGAAAAAATTTTGATTAATCTGTTCTGGTTCTGAAAATACATTTTCATATAATGATTAGAAGAAAGCTATTTCAGGTTCCTTTGGAACATTGCACTAAAGAACTGTTTTAACTGCATTTATCTTGAATTAATTACATTAGAAGTGTGATTTTTGAAGTTCAGCACTACTTAGACCCTTATTCTTTTCTATGTCTTTTGTGTATCTGTTTGGGTCAATTTTTAACTAAATCCAATTTTGTACTCGAGTCACACAATTGTTTCATGAACCTACAAAACTGTGAGGTGGGATTATTATTGTTTTATTTCATTCTATTTTATTTATCCCAACCAAAGCCTTTTTTGTGAGTTGCATACATTTGTACGTTTTTCTGTAGCAGCTGATGTAGCATCTCTACAAGATGGGTGTTTCTTCCAGAGGCAGTAATAATGTACACATAATTCAAGTCCTACTAAATTTCAGAGGTTAGGGAAAACTCAAAACACTTATAATTACAGCAAAGAGAATCTTAGTGGTGTTTTGGGGTTTTTTTGTTTTGTTTTGTTTTTTTTTATTCCCCCAAATAACTGAAAATAACATATTTGGTTTTTCTTCTGGTCCTTTAACAAATTCATATATATAAGAAATGTGAGAACTATGTTTTCATGTATGATTTGAACTAGTTCATAATAAGGTACCTAGAATCATATTGCTCATGACTTTAAACTCATGCAAATGGAAGTTCCTGATAAGCTGTAGATTTCAGGGATGATGGACAGTATGTGGGAGCTGGCATGATTACACATTGTTGGAAGTAATTTGAGGAATTTGACTGTATCATCCCACCAGATCAGTCTTATTGTTCATGTGAATATTTTGATTTCTCTGGTGTATTTTTTTAAACAAGCAACTGGTGTGTTTAAAAATAGCAATATGTTCAGGACGTTTTTGTAATACATAATATCCTATTGGTGATTACTTAAACAGCAGTCTACAGCCATCTTAGTTCTTCCTAAATCTATTACCTATGCTATTTTTGTTAAAGTTCTCAAATCTGAAAATGGGTCATAGCTCTAAGTTTGAAATGGATGTTTACTTGATATTTTTCATTTGGGGAATGTTAACGGCTAGATTCTTTGTACGTTTAATTCGGTTGACTTAGATTCTTTGTTAAAATGAGAAATTTACCTTTTCGAGTGAGGAAATTTTTGTACGAAGGAACTAAATGTATGCTCTTCCGTGGTTACCCTATGTGACACAGCAGAACGTGTTAACAGGGAGCGAGTGGCGTATTGCAGCGTGTGCATCTTCTGGAGATTTAGTATTAAAATTGATCGTTAATTATCTTTAAAGTTAAGCAAGTTGTTTTAAGGGAAATTCGAGAATCTGACATGCTGGGGTTTGGAGAGAAAGCGCTTGTACTGCAACACAGAAGCTTTACAAGGTCCGCTGGTCCATATTGTTTTTATCTATTTTGCAGCACGCTAGGTGCAGCAGTTAGGAGTTTTCATTTGAACTGGTCTTGGCTAAGTATGCAGTAGCTTTATAAGGGGTTCAGGCGCCGTATTCTCTAATATGTCTGACTGCAGGCGGTTGATGAAGTTTGCCTGTCACTGTAGGAGAGATGTCAAAACAATCCAGTAAGAAGAGACTGAAATCCTAGAATAAGCTGAATGTTTAAATGTATTATTAAAGGACACTTGTTATTGAAGTTCCATGACAGAGACCCAAATAAAATGATTTTAATAGGGATTATTTGAACGGATTTCATCTTTGCCGTGTCTTCGACCGTTGCAACTTCTTGCAGTCCGGCAAAACTGAATTGCCACTACTGTGGTCTATACTACTGTGTAGAATAATACATAGGTTATTGACAAATGTTTTATTCATGTCTGCTTCTTGAAATAAGGTTAGCACACTGGGAAAAGTGGTTACTGCTCTCTCCTCTTTGAAATTAGACAGCCTAATGCTGTTCTCCAGCTTCCACAGGAGATGACTTCCAAATTTGGAAGGAGACTTTGGTCTGAGCTGTGGCCATGAGGACCTCCAGCAATTAAATTGCCTGTTTTCTACCCAGCTGGAAAGAGAGTTTAAAACATGCTTAGGTCCTGCTCACATCTATTCTTTATACTGAGGCAGCAGACAAAGGGGCTGGTGTGACAGGGACTCGAGCCATTGGACTCGAGTCACCGATTAGCTCATTTCACATCAGCCATGTGGCTTTTAGACAGAAGTCTGGAGCCAAATATCTCCCAATTACCTGGAGTAAATTGCTTCATAGCTTGTTACCAAAATTCTGAGCAAGGTTTTGGCTGCTGCCTGATATTTAATTAAACTCCATGCATCTGATAACTTCTCTGCATGGTGTGGCAAATAGCAAATGCTTAGATAAAAGTTGATTTCAAAATATGGAGAGGAAAAAAAGACCCAAAACTCAAAAGTGTACTGTTTTATTGCAAAGGAAAAGAGATTTTTGCTATATAAAAGCTTAAATACAATCTGAAACTAACTTGCATTTTTTGCAGTTAGAGAATAAAAGAACAGAAATAGTGAGGTTATGATTCCAGGCACTATTCAGACACTTTTTAACTTCATGCAAGTATCTCTCCGATCTGACATCTTACACATTTGTGTCTCACTCAGCAGACTTTAAGAAATGATTTCTTATTCATGATCCTAGCACCTAATAGCTACCTAACTGCTGGACAAAACACAGAACAAAAAGACAGTTTCCATCTCGGAGAGTTGATGATCCTGCTGTGTAAGACAAAAGGTAATAATTAGAGGAAAGAAAGAAACAAGAATAAGCTGCTATTGGTCAGCAGAAGGAGCAGACATCCCAGAAAAGGAGATGGGCTAAGAAATATTTTTGAGGATGCTTATGGGGAATTTCTGTTCCATGCGAGTCTAACACAGAAGGCAGCATTAATATTTATGTAAGAAAATTTAAAAAGTGAGTATGAGAGGCTGGTGTTGTGGGGATGGAGGCAAGTTAATGAGATCTCATCTGTGAGTGTGAGATAATCGTGTGTGTGGGAAGGGTATGGCAAGGCAAGCACTGACTGGAAATAGCCTTGACTCAGAAGACTGAGTTCCTAAAGTTTGATGTGATAGAAAGGGGAAGCGTGTGGTGCCTCCAAGGAGCGGGTTTATACTAAAATGTGTTCTTTTGCTATGACTAATAGGCAGAAATTACCACCAAGTTATATTTTATGCAAAGGTAAAATGCTATGTGACTTGTAATCTGAGGCATCTCACTCTTGTGTGCAATCTGTAGGAGGTTTGGCAGCTGATTAAGACTGGAGATGCTGTTACAGGCTCCTATGATTTTTGAAATCTTTCTGTATGTTTGGATTTCCAGTTACTTAAAAAAAAAGTGACACTGCATGAAATTCCAGGTCTCTGTGCATGTGATTTAGAGTGCTGTGAATATCACAAATTAAAACATAAATTGCATCTTACAATGACAGTCTGTCTTACTTCTTTCTGTTGTTTATTCTAAAACACAAGCTCACAAACACTAATAAATAAAATAAATTCTACTTCAAGTTACTTATGCAAGTTGAAATATGTTCCCTAAAGAGGGTCACAGAGGCACAAACTGTCAGAATTGCATGTCTTGCTGACGATCTCAAACCATTACTTAAAGTGTAAATGTGTATTTGTCATTCACTGACTGTTATAAGGCAAGACAGATATCATCAAGTACATTTTGTCTAAAAAAGAAAAACACAAAGAGAAAAGATGTTTGATGACAGATGAATATTATTGACGTGTCATAACTCTAAATTAGGAATTTGCAAAGAACAGAGCATGTGGAGTGGTCCCACAGCTAAGTAATACCACATATGGCCATCTACCTATGTTAATGGTGTTATTCAGAGACAGAATAACAAATCCATGTGTTGTTAGTGGCTCTTCCAGGTTTAATTCGAGGTTCTAAGTTTTGGGTTGGGTTTTTTGTTTTTTTTTTTGTTTTGTTTTGTTTTTTTTAACAGATGTATCTTCATTCATCCAGAGATACACACAGTGGTTAGGATCTTAGGTATTTAAAAGTCTTTTTCCTTGAATTGTTAGGGCATTTGTATGGAACTTTCAGCTAAAACCTTGTCTTGAAACAAAAATATCCGGAGAGGAATAGTATAATGTATTGACAGAGCAAGGAAGACTTTGTAGTTTTCTACTGGTCTAGCACAAACTTCAGTGATATTTAAGAAATAGCATAATGGCTCTTTGCTCTTCTACTTTTCCTGGAATAGAGCAGGATTAGGGAGTATTTAAATTCAAAAGAAAATTCTCAGGTTTTCAGTTTACTTTTCAAGAGGGTCATGCATAAAATTTCAGGGTAAAGGGAAAGGGAAAACTACATAAGGACACTTAGAAAAAGCAGTTTTATCTTCTGAAACATTAAGCTTGTATCAGTTTCATGTTTCTTATTATACACGTATGTATGTAGAAAAAGTACGAGAGTTCATTTTGTGTTTGGCTTTATTTAAATCTATTTAAATTTTGATCCTACATGTAGCAGGTCGAAATCAGAATTTTTTGACTGTGTGAGTGAGACAGCACAACAAAGAATGAAGTTCCTTGACTTCTGGAGGCAAAAAAGTTGAATATAGAAAACGTAAAGTCTAAAAGTTAATAGTAAGCCACTACCTAAAGGTAAGAAGACGAGTAAGTGTGGAAGGCCATTCTTATTTTGGCTTTGTAATGCACTTCTTTTATGGTTTTGAAGAAAACTCCTTTAATCGGTTCTTTTTTCTACAAGTAAAACACTTCTTGAGTACTTACTTGGGTACTCAAGGTTTCTTGGACAACCTTGTAGTAAAATGGCTAGAATATTTTGAACATGCTAAGTGCCTAATACAACTAATATTCCTTACTAATAGGATACCAAACTGTAAAAAACAAACCAAACCAAACCTAAAAAACCCACACCACCAAACACTGACCCCCCAAAATAACAAAACCCCCCTCAAACCAGCAATTCTTGTCGATGCTATCACAAGATAGTGCTGCTCGCTTTTAGCTTTTTTGACTAGTTTTCTTGTGCCGCTTTAGCAGGCAGGAATAGAAATAGCATCTAGTTCTTGTAGAAGTTCCAGAGACTACAGGAGGTCTTACACTGTAGATAAAAATAATTATTTCAGTTCCACTGACAAGCAAATCAAGGTGTAGAAAAATGAATTTACTAGCTAAAAGTAGCCAAGCAGGTCAGTAATGGATTAAAGGCTCCTGTGCCCTGTACAGAAACCATTATGTATGGTATTTTCCTTAAAATTGGCCACTGAGCCATGCATATGGCTTTTAAAATCAAAACCTAAAAGAAGTATAATTTTTTCTAACACATTTTTTCCATCAGCTCAAGACTGGTCCATCTGCACAGCATGCCCTGTGTCAAATTTCTTTATTTTGGATGGATAATAATTAGCATGTTTCTCTCTCTTTGCCCTTTCTTCCTTTTGGATCAGTACAGCATTTATTAACTCTAATTAACCTTGCACTAGGATGACAAGTGTAATGAGAATCTTGAATAACATTTAATGATAACAGAAACACAAAAATGAATGTTTGCTGGCTTACCAGATGGAGTTTTACCACTGTCTTACTGCAGCGGTACTCACAAAAAGAAATACCTGATATCTGCAACTCCTGGGTATAGATACAAAAGTGCTTTTGGTGGTAAATATCCCTGCAAAAGCAAGACTGAAGAAATACAGCATTTTTTTCCTGAATATTTAAATGTGCTTTAATACAGATAAGCAAAATAAACTCTAAAAAGCCTCCTCTTAACCATCTTTGGGAGAAAATAATAAGGTGCAGATAGTAGGGTTTTTCCCTGTTCTTTTTCTTATGGTACTTGTACAAGCTATCAAGTCAGTGTCATATTAAAATGGAGTATTTCACTACCTGTGAATAACTACTTCATTACAAACAAAATGAAATTCTAAGTGCAATCTCCTTGGCTGAGTTTCTAGATGATCATACTATGAAATCTGTTATCACCCCTAAATATACTCTGTCTCTCTCTTGTACCACTTCAGACTATTCGGATATTTGTCTGTCTCTCCAAGTTTCTTCATCAGGGCGCATGCTTTAGAACAGACAGGACTATTTTGTTTTCCCAGTTAGAAATGTGTTAAACTACACTGAAAGAACTCAGTTTTGACAAATTGTTCATACCTGCAATGACAAATACTGTAACAGTAGCATCTCTCCCAAGGGTTAATTTCTGACCAGATTGCATGTCCTGAACTATTAATTCATTATATGCTCCTCTAGGAGCATATAAACAAAACTTATTGTGTGATTGCCATTAAAGAGAGTCTGATGTCTCTTCACTAGATGATGGCTACTTTTGACACATTTCTTCATTGGGGGGGGGGGTCTGTTCTGGGTACACTATCTGCAGAGATATTGGTGCCACTAATGCCAATCAAAGTTACAGACATGAACTGAAAAGGTAATAGTTTGCCTTTGTCTTTAATGCATTGCAGTTCCATTTGGAGAAATATCTCCCAATTAAGAAGGACTTGACCTATTAGAAAAATAAAGTCGTTTCAGGGACTACTTGTTAAAATGAACTAGAATGAAGTGTCATTGTGGCTGCAAAAGGTGGGGTGGAGGCACTTAAAGGCATCTTAGTGCCTTTTTGGATTCCCCATGGTGTATGTGACTTCTGGATGGTCTGGTGCAATGTAGGACCTTAGATCTTTGGAGCTGAAGCTGAAGACCATGTAGGGTACTTCAGGACATTTAAAATGACAACAGATGTTTATACTTAGGCATCTGACTGGTCAGTGTCACATGTATGTGAGTGTCTGTGTATTGACTGTATGGCTCAGGTTCCCGTGTTGTGGGTAATAATATTACTGCCTAGATCTTTTACTTGAACTGATGTTGGAGCAGCTCTCTCAGAGAGGCGATTTTATTAATATTAATTTTAAAGGCTGGGAAGCCGAGGACATGGTCTCTATGCAGCCCTATAGCAGAGTCAGAAATAAAACACACGTTTAAGTACTGGCTCAATGCTTCCATCACCCTCTCCGTTGCCAAGTCCCCTGTGACGTGGTTTCTGTCTTCAAGAGATGGGCTTGAAAATTTCAGCCCATAAGGATAATACCCCAGCATATTAGAAACCTGGTCATCTCTCCTGTATTTTATGATGCTGTCACATTATGCTAGAGAAATCTATTTAAATCAGAAGGTGCGGTGTGGACCATGACTAGCCTGAGGCTGGCAATCCATAGCAGCGGATTATTTTTCTGCCCTAGACAGGAAGCGACTACTAATCACTGAAGTAACTGCTCCTGTCTCTTGCCTATCACTCAGATAAATTATTCTCCTCTCTTCCCACAAGAGATACATCTTCAGCGATAAACCAAATATTTGGTAGTTTGAAGAACTACCAATCTATCTGATTCTACTGAGCCTGTATAAAGAACGTAATTCAGATTGCATCCTCACTTGCACACTATTGCACTTGCTTTGGTAAGAATATTGAAAACCAAGGATGCAAGAACAGGGCAAGGTATTTAATTCAATTTGAACATCTAATTTGTCTAGAGAAAACCATTTTTAAGAGTTGGGATTTTTGCAAAAAAAATTTCAAGGATGTATGTTTGTTCGTTTCAGTTTTCTTACGTGGGGTTTTTGGGGGGGTTATTGGGGTTAGTTTTGTTTTATGGGAAGAATATGAAATTCCACATAGTGAACTGTATCTGGTGATATGTTCTGAAAGCTAGGACCTTTGTCACTGGTTTTAAATGCTTCTATGGTTACAAACCTACAAAGATTTACTGTACCTATGGTGCCTTCTGTATGTAAATATATATAAATATACAAGTAGTTAGAAATTACTGCAATTATACAAAATGTGATTTATGAGCCTTGATGTTGAACACTGTAATGGAAGATCTGTGATCTGCATTCACTTTGCACGAATACAATGACTACAGATGGTGCAAGGCATTGATGAATAGGTCTCATATTTTCTAATACTACAAAATATGGCCAGATGCTGTATATAAATGTGAAGAAAAAGCGTAGTGGAAAAAACCCCCAACCAGTAGTCCTATATAACGTGCAGTAGGATGAATGTGAAGTTACTTTGGAATATATATGTTACTTGGAATATATATTTTCACCTTTTAAAATGACAATTGGTATCACTAGAAGTTTTTCTAGATTAGTTTAAAAATGATGGAAAATGTCAGATGCACAAAATACAAAGGTATCGAAAAGTACCCAAAGTGCCTCTTTTTCATAAGGTTTCCTATGATTTACTTTGACACAGTACTTTTGTTTGAGCATCAGATAGCACTTAATTTCTACTGCTATTAAGCACCATACTGAAGCTGTTACAGATTTAGCAACACCTCCATAGCAGTTTCTCTCTTGTTAAGTGCTTTACAGCAGAAAGAATTGAGTGAGAATAAGCCACCTCATCAGGAATAAGAAAAAGTCAAAGACAAGGGGGGGGGGGGGGGGAATCCCCAGCTGAAATAGCCAGAAAGGAGAGGGGCAAAGTTTCTGACAGAAGCCCTGTGTTGAAAAGTGACCTTAATGAGTGACTGACTGACTCGGAAGGCAGAGCTTGATGTTTTTCTCTGATTTCATGTGATAAGCCTCCCAAAATTGGTTATGAAAGAAGTATAGTCACTGTGATAGGTGGGACTTCCATTCTGGTTCGTGGCAGCTGGATCAAACCTCTGCCAGAGAAGCCACAGGGCCATAGATATTCAGAAACATCTCAGACATAGTTGGGTGAAAATTACTCAGTAATTTTCAGTCGGAAAAGGAGATGAAGAATTTTGTGCTTTCTTGAGGGCTTTTATGTAAAAACTGCCTATCAGGAAAAGTAACAATTACTATATTACAGGCTTTCTGTTTCTGGAAGGAAAAAGAAAAAAAAAAGAAGTCAGTTATAGATGTAAAGTACAGCCAAATTTAAGCTTTTTCCAGTCACAAAGTCAGAGAATTGCCATGGTCTGAGGTGGAATAAAATAGGATCCTTGTGTCATCGACAACCTTACCAAAACAAACAAAAAAAATCCCTGCATACTAACAGCACTATATTATTTTTGTCAGGAAGCAAATAGTCTTCCTAACAACAGATTTTTACTGTTGACTGTAGATGAAAGGGAAGTGGAGATTAATTCATTTAGCTTATTTTAAAATTGTTTGAAATACTTGAATGCCACACAATAGCTCTAACATTGCTCTAGCTATTGGCAGAATCCAGTCTGAAGTACTTGGGCAATGTTAACTTCCTAATGCAAAGCTGACATGTAGATTATAATTTAGATTTCTGATTTCCGTTCAAAAAAACTGATAGGCCGCAATTATGTTCTTTGTTTTCAAGTTATGTTCTATTTAGGATAATGTTAGAATAGGAATCGCCTCTTTAGGAGCTGCGTATAGACAAGGCTGTCATAGGTGGAAAAAAAAATGATTAGGGAACTATCTAACTTCCACTCCCCTACCTGAATTGTGCTGCCCCTCACCTGGATCAAAGGAGAGTGGCAATCTCAGGACATCTACTGTGTCACTCGTGTCAGTCCCCTGAATCATCCGAGTCAAATGTGGCTCTCCTGCCCGCCTCATCTCTTGAGGAGAGTGGTAAGGCTGTCCTTGGAGGGACTTGGACCTCTGAGCCTTCAAACGTGAGAGAAACAAGAGGGACTTCAAAGATGATTTAGATGTACCGTATTACGTCTGCAGGTGAAAAAGTTTGCAAAGAATGTTGGAGAAAAATAGTTGTTGCCCCTCTTTCTCTCACCCTCTTTTATAGAAGAGAAATACAGAAATTTTCACCCACCTAAGAATACAATAGTTTCAATTTTACAGTAACTTTTTTCTTCCCCCCCCCCCCTCCCCCCCCCCAATGACAAATCTGTTACTCATCACAATCATTCCTACTTGGTCACAGACTCTTTTTACTCCTGCTTCAGCTCTAACAAGTCAGCCTACACAGCGTTGTTTTTTCCTTCATACACCAGAGGTAGAAAATCAGAGAATGTATAATCTGCTTCCACGAAGCAATCTCCTTTAGTCACCCGCATCCCCCCATCCCTGTGTATGACCCTGACATGCAGGAGGCAGGCACCAAGCTCTGCACAGGATTGCTCTGAAGGAATCTGCAATTCACTGTAAAGAATTACATTAAATGGCATAATAGAACAGCAAGAAGCTTAAAGAGGAATAAGTGTTGGACTGGCAATCTAGAGTTGGGTTGTTTTTGGGGGTTTTGTTTGTTTGTTTGTTTGTTTGTTTTCCCCCAGAATTAGTGATCACAAGGTGACTACATTTGAATTGTTGTAGTAAAAATAAACTCTACTAGTGCCTGCTTTGTTTTCTAAATCCCTTTGATTAAATGGTTAAGCCTATTTTAAAGCAGTCTGCCACAAACACATAAGAGGACTTGAATATTTTTAGTTCTGAGGGTCAGGAAAAAATTTTACTCGATCCCACAGGTAAGGTGTTTGTCCTCAGTAACATTGTTCCCAGAGAAGGTACAGGAGTCTCCTTCTGGTGTTAAAGCAAAGTACCTTAGTGTAAAATTGTTTTCCATAATTTGGAAACATGGTTGGTTTATGAAGAATAAACTAAGCTCATGAACACAGAAATGAGTGGAAGATCTCCTATAAGATCTAATGACAACATACAGCTCTCTGGTGAGAGGTTGTGCTTCAGGCACAATTTCTATCACATTTGCAGCGTTCAGTCTGAATTGCTACCTTACAAAAAGACGACGACAACAGTTGTGAGTTATCATGTGAAAATGGTCAATATCGGTAAATTTTACTGCCTGCCGTCAAAAGACGGACTTGGATGTTCTCTGGGGACCTGATTTTACTTCAGGAGATCAGTCGGCTCTCTTTGAAATAAAAGGACATTGCTTGAAAAGTGCCTGAGGCATTACAGACTTCCAAGAGTGAATGGAAAACACTGTTGTTCCATGTTCATTGCGTGCAGTTGCTCTCAGGCTATGAAGTATGAAGAGGGGGGAAAAAAAAATATCCACCATATTTAGTAAGTTCAGCAGGTATTAGGAAATATATTCCATGAATATTATTACACTACATCTGGGATCAAATGTACCGTAGTTGTGACTTCCAGATCAGAAACCCGAACGACTGCAAACCCTTCTCATCAGTCAGCAGTAATGGTTAACAAAGAAAAGAAATCTAGGGTTAGGATTTTTAATAAATTGATATTGATGGTATTATAATCCTATTTGTAAACTAGGCTGCCTCTGGAACACAGCTTTCAGCTCTGTTTATTTTATTTCAAAAAAGACTATAGGGAAAATAGAAGGGGTTCAGAGATTAGCAATAAGAATGCTTAGAGAAGTGGAAAAACTACCATATGAAGTAAGATTGAAAAGACAGGAGCAGTTTACTTCAGAATAGAGATGAACAAGATGGGACATGAAAAATAACCGAGTAAAAAAGACGGTGCGTAAAAATGAATTTATAGAGAAGCTAGTGCAGGCTTTCTACTTAGCTTCTGACATAATATTGGAGGAAGGCAGTGTTCAGAGAAATTGAAAGACAGCAAATCTAAAATCGACAGAGGGAATTATTTTTTCAGCCAACAATAAGCTAACAAAAGTCATTGCCACAATATATTATTGGAGTCAAGAGCTCAGTCGGATTAGAACAGGAAATGGATATTTGTATAGATTATAACAACAGCCAGAGTTACTAGGCTTTTAAAAATAATCAGGGATCTAGGAATGATATAAGTTCTCATGCTTCAGGGCAAAAGACAATGATAGTAGCTAGGAATATTATTTTTTTATGGACAGCACACCTTTTAACTGTGCACTGTGAGGGTTCTTGAATTTTCCCCTGAAGCATCAGAGGCTGGCTGTTGGGAGGCAGGTGGTTGGAAGGACCTCTAATATTTCCTAAGAACAGTTCTAATGTTTAGTTTCAAAAGAGTATGTTGGAAAATATTTGTTCTGCTGTCTGAACTACTTGTTTGGAATGATCAAAAATATTTTTATTATTTTGTAGGCGCAGGGCCAACACATAAGACATATATATATATATAAAAATATACATATAAAAATATTTAAATATATATATATGAGTGGGGAAGCTGTACAGCCTAGTGCATAACCATATTTATAACCTAGCTGAAGCAGAAACAGATAGGGGTGTAACAAGAATGCGTACCCCCAAAAATGGTTGGGATGGGTATCAAACACATGAGAAAACTGTAAGGTCAATTGGCAAAACTGTAAAGCAACACCCATGAATGTATTTTGGTTTTATTATTCCGTGTCTCATGTGTTCCCAATTAACAGGTGCATTGTTCCTTATTATGTCCTAATGTTGTGATGTTTTGATGCTTGCCATAATGTCCTGAATGGAAGAAGCCTGTGTGGTAATTCTGGTTTTCCACTACACGGTCTTTGCAGCTTCAAAGGTCCCAGACTTCCAATGGAAGTGATACATACCAATAAAAATGTGTGCCATCCAAATTTATTATTTAAAAACAACACAACCCCCCCCCCAATAAATACTCCTCACTTTAACAAAGTAGCTTTTATTCTAGGTTACATAAAAATTTTCTCTAACTAAATCTATGGACTCAATTTTTTTTTTTATGACTTGGGATAACTTGGTCAACAAAAAAATGAAGAGATTTAAAGGCAGTGAAGGCCAATACATGGAACAGACTTATAAAAATACAGTAGCATTTATACTTTAGCTTCCTATGAAAGTTATCTTACTGAAGACATATCTCTATAGCTATAAGTATGCATGTATGAGTGAATTTATAATGGTTGAACAACTTAAGACTGGAATTCCTGTGTTTTTCACAGCTGTTTAATTTCTCCTGTTGCAGAATATAATCTTATGCAGGAATTTATAGAACAATGTATCTTCTCTCAAAAAGGGATTCCATGAAGGAATCAAAATAACAGTGTAGTTCAATGGATTAAATAAATAATCAGAATATCAAAACTACTGAATTTGATAACCTAGACATTCCCTTAGTATTCTCCCAATTACTTTATTCACTTACAGGATTAGAAGCAATGCCTGATTTACCCCTTAATCTTCATGAAGGCTCTCTCCCAGAGGACTAGCTTTTAAGTCAAAGTCTCTTTCCTCAAATTCCCTGCATTATTTCAGGGGTCTTATGATAACGGTGGAAGCAAACAGCTCCCTGACTAAACAAAATCTGGCTTTGATCTTGCTTCCACAGGCAAGCATATATGTCCCTTCTCGATCCTTATAGACAAGGCCATTATGCACTGAGTCTCTATTCCTACAACGTAATCTTCACTGATTTGGGACTAATTAGTGCTTTAAATTAAGGTTCTGCATACTTTCTTTAATAGCACTAGTTACCGAGCCACCTATTAGGAAGAATCCTAACCTAGCAGATAAATGGTGAAAATTTCATTAACGATATAGCTATCTAGCTGATTTTCATTAACAACAGGAAAAAGACTTTGTTTTACCATACCAGATAGTGGATCACTGATACTAATTTTTTTGTCTTAATTAAAACACAGCTCTGTTTACTGGAAAATACTTTTAAGTCATCAGAGAGCTCACTTCACCATAGAGACTGGTTTTCTTTGTGTTAGCTGAAACCTGGCAATCGCTGGTGCTTACTTTCACATGAGGCAGCTGCTCTGAAGTTTTTAGGTGTGTTTGGTAATGGTGGGCATATATCAAATGAAAGGCTTTTGTTTCTCTGGGAGCCAAATTGTTGAAATTTGTGAAGTTACTGCATCTAAGGAAACCTGATTTCTGATGAGTAGAGCCCCTAGTTACTGTATTTCCTCTTAGAATTCCCCAAAAGATGTTATATTCTTATCCCACTTTCCTCCAGATGGGACACTGAAAGTTCTTAAGGTTAGAAATACTTCAACCTAAGAGCAGTAAAGTTAAATTAAAAATGACATTTCTGAGTATAACAGCTTGTGTGATATATTGAAAGAGGGAGATTGCAAGAAAAAAAATACAGGAAAGAGAGCCATTTATATTTTATGTTATTAGTGAAACTTAAAAGTAATGTGAACAATACAGATTTTATTCTGCTAGTAATCATGCAAAATTTAGTAGTGTGCAGTATGTACACGTGTGGCGTTTTGATGGAATCAGAAAAACAAACCCCTGGTTCAAGCTCTGAACCACCTAGGAAAATAGAAATTGCACGTGCTGGTGAGCTGCTTTGTGTGGTTCCATAATTTGGGATCTCATTAGAGGACTTTTTTTTTAACCCAAATCTATTGTTTTACTTTGTATCTGAATGAACAGTAACAGATTTGAGTACTGTTCAGGCATAACAAACGTATTTTTATTTTTAATATTTTATAGTCCATTATTTTCTAGCCTTTCCCTTTATTAAAATTAGCTGTAATACTACTCCTCACACCCCTTTGTCATGAATTATCATTTTCTGCATGTTGTTTTGTAATTCTATTGTCAGTCTATCCCCTGATGGAAAATTATAAACAGTTAGAAAATGATTAGCAGTGTGCTTAAGCATCACCTGCCTTCCCAGCTAATTAAATAGCTTGGTTCTGACCTGCTTTTCATTTGGTGAGAACAGCAGGGTGGCTTCAGAACAAAAAATAATGAACTTCAAACTATTGCATCTGAGCAGTATAGACAGCTAAAACCACTACTTGAGACTGAAATCCAAGTATATGATGTTGGTGCATCTTTCTTGGGAAGTAAAAAATAAGCCCTAGATTAAGTCTGATTTTTTTTTTTTAATAGTTTTTAATTTTTTTTTTTTAAAGAATTCTAAGTCTATGCGTTGTGATTTTGGAACAGATATGCCACTAATTTTCAAGGATTAGCAGAGAAGGCAAGGGAAAATAACATTTTTCCAGTTTAAAGATGAAAAATACAGTTGAACAAAGGGTTCATTAATATTGTCTGTAGAGACTACATTATTTAAGAGAATACCCCTGAAAACAACTGTGCTAATGTATGTTAACAAAAAACCCAGAAATCTCTTGTAGCTTTTCTATAAGACTGTAATATTCACCTTTCCTAGCGAACCAGTGAAAATTGGGAGTAACTGCTGGAGCAACTACTATTGCTCACTAGTACGCAATAGATGGTAAGTACAAAATAAATCGGGCTAACGGTTTCTACATCAAAAGATGATTTTACTCATTTTGTTCCTGCTTTTAGATCACATAATGTATTCTCCTTGCTTACTAAGAGCACACACTATGCTATCCAGAGGTAAATGAGTTCAGTTCATTAGATGATGGAATCGCTTAGATTTCTTGTAATTTTGTTGCTTGGATCCTGCTTGCTTAAGTGCTCTTTTGAAGCTTAATGGAGATGCTTTGCCATTTTAATTACTAATATCTAAGCATGTTTTATTCACATGCAGAATTTTCTCCAGTAAATGCTTCTCTACTTAATAAATAATATAATTAATTTACTAATAAGCAGACCTAGAAATGGAGGAGAATTTTCTTTCCATGCTACATAAAATCCCCTTTCCAGCCTTCAATCCACCTATATTTCTCATTTCCCACCATTGAACTTTGTGACGTCTTTCCAACTTTTCCATAATGCAGCATACGCTAGCAAGATGAGACAAAAGGAAAAATACTATTGTAAAATTTACTTTATATAGCGGTTGTTAATGTGCAAGTGAGACTGAGGTGTCAAGATTCCAAATAAGGTGAGGGAAGGTCATGATGTTTCAGTGTTAGTGCCACGGTAAAGGCCATTATATACTTTTTCTTAGCTGAATATGGGCTAAGTAAGCGCCCACATCAGCGGTAAAACCCACTCGCATTTCCCAGTTGTACCAGGATGGATGCAGAACTCTCTTCAGGAACCTGAGCCATCTCCCTTGTTCATACTTCATCAAACCCTCTTGTTTCCATGAATAGGATCACTTTTGTCAAACGAGTGTTTGGGGGGAGCAAAAAATGTTTCATTGGAAAGCTCCTACCTCTAGAACTCAATTAAAAATAAATATACTTAAGCCTCAAATAAAGTGAATGGTTTCACACATTTCACATCTAAAGCATCCAATAAACATCTAATTAATCCCCCGAACAGTTCCTCACTGTAGGTAAGAATTATCGTCCTTGTTTCACAAGTGGAGAAACAGGAACAGGGGGATTATACGATTCATTCAAGGTCACGCTCAGGCTCTCTGTCGAATCCAACAGTGCAAAGCCTTGTTTTGTAATCCATTATCGTAATCACAAGACCAGCTTCTCTTCCTCACCACTCAAAGGCTTGAAAAAGTATGCTATGGAAAAATCTAATTTTCTTAGGTTTTTTGTTTTTTTTTTTTTTTTTTAATTTCTCTATGTAAGAAGTTAATGAATCGCTTGGATTATGCAGTTCCATAGATGAGTTTTATAGAGGATTCAGAAGCTGTTTTCGGTGACTATTGTCAAAGAGTGCCTTGAGAGCTGTGTCCTACCATGCCCTACCCATCGTTTCTGATGTGTTCTCCTTGGCCTAGAACCATGGTTGTTCCTAATTACTGTGGTTTTGTGAAAGCAGGTTTTCAATTTTAAAACCCCTTCACTCAGCTTGGCCTTTAAAACTACTTAAGAAGTGATAATTTTACAAATGAGTGTTTCTGAAAAAGAGACCATATTTATGTATTTAAGTACAATCTGGCAGAAACAGGAAAGAACACATTAGCCACATACCTATCTTAATCCTTTATATAATTTAAAATATTGGGTGGAAAATAAGGTTCGATCCTGCCTATTGTTCCATCTTGTAATGATATCTAGAAACACTTTTCTGGTTTGGTAGGGTGAAGATGTGTATTTGACATGGCTTTCTGTGGTGAATTTCCCTGAGAGTATTAAAAAAAAAAAAGAAAAAGCTAACTTTAAAATGTATTTCAGGCTTAGTTTTATTCTTTAAAAGAAATTATTTATTCAATATCCTTTTAGTTCCACTGGATTCAAGTCTTACACAATTGACAACTTTGGAGCCTAATTAAGTTGCAGTCGGGGCTATTTTAACTTGTCTTAATGTCTCTGATTACATGGAATATATTTGTAGAGTAAAGCGTATTTCTGATTTAAAGGTTGTAATGGAACAAATAGGTATTATATAGTATTCCTCCTCAAGGTAAACTGGGATGGATAATTTAATTTCCAAGGCGACAAATTATCTTATCATGAGTGAACAGGCAATTTCTTCCGTGCAATAAACTAAGTAGGTACAGACAGCTCTAACCAGATGAAATCATTATCCTTTTTAAAGCAGAAGTGTTGAATAGAAGTAATTTTCTCAGCCTTAGTTTCACAGTAGAAAGTAGCTCTTGTAAACACTGCACACTGTGGTCTTAGGTAAGAGCAACAAGTTTAACCCTTTCAGTGGGAAAAGATAAACAAGGCTACATTATATAGATGATGAAAGGAAAAAAACCCCATATATTAAAAACTGCATACATATATAAAGAAATTAAAAATCCAATGCAATTTAGAAATAGTTAAGAAAGCAAAGGTAATACATTCGTTATGTGTTTTGAATGTTCATAGAGATCAGAGTAAGTTGTATGAATTCTACTGAAAAAGGACAAACCTGATTTTTACAAAGCTGCAGTATATTACTAGGTTTTGTACTCACATTTGAAGTCTAAAGATGGTATGCAGTCACGTGTATGGCAGTTAACCCTCGTTTGGTTCTTTGCAGTTCACTTTATGTTACAGTAATAATGTGTATGTACACGTGTACATAGATTCATAAGCTGCCCTGCTCTGCTTGCTACTTGGAACAAAAACTGAGACTTTCGTAAGTCTGTCAATTTACTCAGGCTGGAATTAAAAAGGAAAATAAGGTTTCTCACGTACTGAGAGAATGTGAATGTTTTACAGAACTTCAAGTGCCTTTTCTGGGGAAATAACGCAAATTTCATGCCCATTGGAGGTGCTTTGACCCATTTTTCATAAAAAGTGATTCCTAGTTAGAAAATTAATTCAGAAAGAAGAGAACCCTGGACAATGTCTACCTGAGGAAACTCAAGCTTTCATCCTTATTTTTTAAGAAAGTGACCTAAATGTGGAGGCTGATGTATCTCCCACTCTCAATCTCTAACTTTACAAATGTTGGGTTCCTCTCTTGCACAGTGGTATAGCTTCCTCAGGATGGATGAAGGCTGGCTTCATCCCAGCCTTGTCAGTAGAAATGGTATACTCCTGGATTTGGGGAAACAGGACGCAAGGTGAGGATGGTTTACAACAGATTTTTTTTTTTTTTTCCCCCTCTTCACTTATACAAAAAATGGAAAATATCCATTCTTTACAGAAATGTTTTGGGGTGGGGTTTTTTAATGCGTTCTTGACTATCCTGACAATATTATCTCTAGGTGTTGAAGTCATTGTCGCATGTTGAATTCCATGGTCTTTATTAACTTACTGGTAGTCACAAAGATACAAGAAATTAGCAGGGTTTCTGTAAAGTGCTGTCAGAATTAGGTGCTCAGATTTGTTTTAAACATGGAAATTACCTAAAGGCTTTGTAGATCTGGATTTTCACCCATCTCAACTTTTTTTCCAAGAAAGCTACTTGCTGCTAGAGTGTTTTTGTTTTTTTTCCCCTCCTTCTCTCCAAAAGTAAGTGGGAAATCAATGGAACAAATGTCATGATTCCCTCCTTGGTTTGCTACTGAGAGATGGGGGATCATCCCCATATTTATGTAAAGTATTAATTCTGAGCAGTCTAAACCCATCAGCAAATAGTGCTTATCTATCATTCTAAACTAGGTCTGTCTGCTTAAGAGTGTGTTCATTATTTTTTATATTACCAGAACAGATTTTCAGAATGCTTGGCATTTTCAGATGCATTTAGTTGTTTATGTATTTGTCACCTATTGAGTAAAACCGTTAAAAGAACAAAAAGTAATGTTCTTGGGATTATGGGGCGTTTCACTTAATGTGCATAAAGTAGCATAACTAGCATTACAATCATCTTTTATGCACGTTAATTGCAAACAATAGATATGTGTGAATTAGTATTGCTCTCATTTAATTTTTCTTCTTAAAAAAAAGCACTTAGTGTGAAATTTTTTTTTTTGCAATATGTATCCAGGGTGCAAATAACATTAAAACAAGAAGTCTAACACCAAACCCAGGAATCTGTATTGTGTTGATAAACCTTGATCACGATGTTTAGGTTGAAGGCCACAGGCAACGGAACTGGGGCTGGAAGTTTGACCTTTCTGATCCCATTCTGAATCTGCACTTTCTCCCAGCAAAATTAATTGAAATGATCTGATGTTAATGACTTTCTGAGAAAACCTGTTGGATTGGAGGCTTGGAGAGATGGGGGTTTCTTAAAAGCAGTCAGGTACTGTAGTGAGCATAAGAATAAGAAAACGTAAACAAACAATCCCCCAAGGACCTAATTTTCAGCTGATAGTTCAATTCTGAGTTACATACATGAGCACTCTAGCTAACACGTCCAAGCAATTCAAAATCATAATTTTTATACTGTACCATCTCTAGGTTTTAGCAACCTATATAAACCTTTTTGCACTTTGAACTAAGCTGTGAGCAGTTGTTGACCTCATGTTGCCATCTCTGAAAGGTTCTCTGGATTTATATAATTAATGTGGCAATGTCTTTCTGAAAGCACTTTGGGATACCTTGAGTATGAAAGACTTCTCATAAAGCCTCATTCTGTAGTCTGCCTTTTCTTACTTCTAACTCAAGCCATTTCCCAAAAGAACCAGGTCTTGTCATTTCCAAGCATAACTTAACATACTCTGAATTTCAGGATTAAAAATAAAGTAGCAGCTATGTTCAGTGGTCTCATGTAGATAGGTAAACACATTCTCTGAAGGAAGAAAAGAGAAATTGTATTCTCAATGAATCAAATTTGACATTTGTAGCAAACTTTCTTTTTGACTGAGGATGTTGGTGTTCCCTCCCTCCACTTTTTTTCTGATTCGAAAGGAAAAGTAAACAATTTGTTACAAAGCAATTCTGCCCTATGCTCCAAAGACATGGTTTTTTTAAAATCTCAACATCCTTACATTAGGGTTAGGCTTTTACTGTGGTAGGTGAGAAAAAAAAGTGCTACCGCAGGATTATGAGAAGATAAGGAACACCAACAAAATTACATTGCCACCCACTACTTATGGCAAAAATCAAGTTCAACAGTATCCTTGCTTAGGGCTGTATTACTTTCCCTCCTCAGAACTCTATTACTTGCCGCGATGTGTATTAGCTTTGAAGGGCAGATAGTTGCATAAAGCAAAGAGCTCTTTACAGCCTTTAGTATATATATATTTTTTTTCCCCCACATCTGAAAATGCATTTCTCTTGTAGGTTCATGATAGGTTTGTTCCAGAAAGATGACAAATTGGTTTTGGATAGTGATTTACATAAAAATGCAAACAAAGAATGCAGTGTAAAGCCAAAATGAGGGTAAGAGTTTTTTTCTGTCCTGTGTGCCTCTGAGCAGAACACTGTGGCATTGACTGATGCAATACTATGAGCATTCCGCATAATTCTTTTTATCCCCTTTTCTTTAAAAAAAAAAAAAAAAAGTTTATCAGAATCGGCAATATCTGCATGGTGCAAAAACACATTGATAATTGGCACTGCTAATCAAAGAACTAAAGCTGCTTCTACACAAGTGAAATGTCACATCCTGTATTTTAATCGCAATAATGTCTTGAAGTTTGTTTATTGAAATTCCAGTTATGCATTGTTCTAATCTGGGCTGCGGGAGAATACTTGTACTTGACCGCGAATACAGTAAAAAACACTGTGGAGGTTGGCTTTATAGTAGTGTAAACCAACAGCAATAAAGACCAGCACCGATCACTCCTGGTGATCATTTTCATAGTAGGTCTTGTTTTAAGTAATTTATAAGTTATCAACATTTTAATTATTTTGGCTGAAAACCAGCATGGTGAAAAATTACTGAGATCACTCAGTCAAACCAGCAAGGAAATGCAGAGATGCTTTGCAAAAAAATGCAGTTTGCAGATGATTGAAGTACATGAGGTCAATCTTGAAAAATTTTATGATGGTTGTAAGACAAAAAAAAAAGTGTCATTTCAGACATCCAAGTGGCTGACCAGACATTTTTGAAATACATGTTGTTTGAGTGTTTTTTTGTGGTTTTTTGTGTTTTTTTTTTTAAACCATTTTAAGGGCTGAAAAAGACCACCTTTAAAAATCCTGCTGATGTATTTTTTGAGTTGAATAAGCTTATTTTTATTTGGGGTGGGGAACAAGCTGAGGAGGTAGGGAAAGAAAGGGTTGACCTGAAAAGGATTTTTTTTTTTTTTTTTTTAACCTTAATAAGGAACGGCAGTCATTTCTGCTAACAATGAATTATATTTCTGTTACATGTTTTGCCTTAAAAGTTGAATTATTTTGATGTTACCGTGTTGTCAAGAACAGCTGGGGAAATTAGATGCCATCCTTTCATCTGTCGCAGATTCCCTGGGAAATGCTAAGCCAGACACGTACACAAAGGTTTTTTTCCTTGCCTTGAATACCTGGTACCTGTGTAGGAGGACTGCTGAGCTTTTACTACTGCAGCTTGTGTCCAGGAGAACTGAGCTTACGACCTGTGGATACAAAATGAGAACACAGGCTGGAAGAACGGATTCTAATTCACTTATTTTGGGCACCCGTAATAAATTAGTATTTTTTACCTTCATCTCTTTGCCCAGTCACTCCTTGTTTTTCAAGTGATCGTAGTGATTAAAGCTGGCGTCCGAGTTGTTATGCAGATGCCAGTTGGTTTAATGAAGACACCCTGCTCAAGGTGTTTGGGAACGTGTTGAAGTGAAAGCTGATGCTGAAAGTGAGGTCTGCCTGGTCTTCTGCCAGCCCAGACAGATGTCATCCGAGGTGAAACCGCAGCGGTCTCCTGAGCCCCCCGATGCCACATCCAGCGCAGAGCCCGGGGCTCGGCTTCCTGCCTCACCAAAATGAGCCCCCTCTGGGTCCCCCCTGCCCGCACTTCAGGTTATTTAAGGACAGACAAACAAATCCCTTCAGGTTACCCCGGGGTAGGTCAGAAAGCTTCTGGAGCTAATGGCTGCCTCCTCGAGTTCTCCCAAAAGCCGGGTAAACGGTCCAGCTGTTGAAGTCCCTGAAGCGTTTGTGTGAGAGTAGGATGCGTCGCCCGGTTCCTCCAGAACTGAGGCGTTATCCGGACATGTTTAAAGGATTGGGTTCTCTGTTTTGGTGTTTCCTTTCTCTCACCATTTGCATGCATTGAGAATGTCAAAGCTTGACCATCTTTTGAGGAAAAAAATGTACTTTTTTAGATATACAGACTTCCTATAGGACAAATTCTAGTTCCCTCATAGTGTTAATAAAAGTTGTTGGAAGAAGCACACACTTTAATGTTGATGAAGCAGTCAACTACTACAGAAATCAGGGCTTAATTTTGCTATCCTCATATCTGTAGTAATGCAGGGTATCTCAAACAATACTGAATAGAAAGCAAGAAAATGGAAGAGCTTCTCCTTATGTGTGTACCACCCATCCTCTGTGCTGAAGGAGAGGGCACCCGTAGGAGAACGCAAGTCAAGTCTGAACCTGAAACCACACGCGTGGTAGAGAGGGAAATATGTTTATGTGCAATTTTAATTCTGATGTTTCTTACCTCATAGCATATTGATTTTTTTCAACAGTGAAAAGTTTGTTTAATATAATTGTGTCTGTAATTGCATTTGGAGTAAACACTTGCTAATGTGAGGGGGTGGGGGGGGCTGGGGGAGACAAGTTGTGCCCCTGTAATAGGTATGCAGAGAATACAGTCTGGATAATTATATGTCCATGTAATTTAAGGTTAATAGTTTTCATTTACTCAATGAGGTTTCAATGAATTTTCAGCGAAGGTCATTGATGCTCAGTTTATCAAATGGATTAGTCGTGTTCCCACCAAAAGGGTGAAGATCATAAGTAGCTCTACTACTGATTACCAGGACCTCAGGGCTTCATTTGTCTGCTTCACTTGATATGTTTCCTGTGAACACTGCAACCCGAGACTTCATTTTCAGTGAATTTTTGACATCATCCATTTTGGTCGCCTTTATTAATTTATGTTATTCCACTAATGAAGTTTCACCAAGAGCAACTGAAATGTTCTAATTATTTTGCACCAGATTTTGATCATATTCTGTGCCTGTGTAATTACCTCAGATTTACTCCTCTGTAATTGAGATCATAATTTGACCCAATATGTTAATGACTTTAAAGTAATATAAAAAATGATGAAACCATTTCATGAATATTTTCAAATGGGGTCACCTACTTGCTCATACACTCAGACAAAAGGGTGTCTAATTTGTTTGATATAGGTCATCCAGGGAACGTCCATGGGCAAAGGCCAACTTTAGTGTCCCTAACTGCTGTCAGAAAGGATGCTTCATAGAGAGATAATATATGAAAGAGAGGAATAAGCAGGTTCTCGGTGGTAACAATGCAATCAAAATTTAACCTGGAATAGTATTTTGGCAGTTGGAATTTATTTCAAGCAGTATAAGGCTGCCGGATCCCACCAGTTCATAGTAAATGACAGCAATGGCAAAAAGCAGGAAAGATTGCCGTGGGGGGTAAGAGGACATGAAACACATACGCTCCTGAGATGTACATGTACTGACATACCTGCTATCTGTTCCAGGTATTAAAAATGATCCATTTCTAGTGGGTAATTGTAACCATCGGTGACAGCAGCACTGTTTGCAGGTGTATTCTGTAACCTGCCTGGTGCAGCAAAGGCTGCCGTGGGTTTTAAGTCGATAACAAACTGCTGCTGCACTGAAAGACAAGGGCCTTGGACCAGTAATATGCCACTTTCTTCCACCCCCAAAGAAGTGAAATAAGTTTTGAGTTCTGGTCCCTGCACTCTGGATTATTTCCTTTCTTTTTCCAATGACAGTTCAAAATAAAAACATAAAACTACTCTGGGAAGGAAGAGGCAGTATTTAAGAACTTCCCTTTCTATCCAAATAACCCAGCGTTACCTGTAGTTATGTTCCTTTTTGCTGTTCTCCTTTTGCACCAGGAATATTGCAGTCAAGGGACGAGAACCTCTGTTTTCATCCCAGCTAGACCATCCACTTGTTCTAACTCCTACTAAATTGGAAAAAAATGAGATTAGCGGTGGTCTTTGGAGGGCTACAGGTGTTACATCTGCTGCCGTTAGTGTGGAGCCCAATACTTAACCATCTACCACTTGAGGACCTTTGAGGGACTTCGTTTCAAGAACGCTTAATCTAATTACCTGCAAAGGTACCGAAACTGTGATGTATGTCATTACCTGATTTACAGTGAAGTAACTTGTCACATTCTTGGTAAATAGGACAATAGTAATGAATTTTATATGAAAAAAGATGTACTTACTCAGTTTAGGAATCTATACAGTGAAGTATGTTTATTAAGGAGGAAGGTTTTATGTTGCAAATTTGGGCTTCAGCTCCAGCCATCAAGTCCTGCTCTCAGCATCAAAGTGCCGTTTCGGTTCTCCTGTGACTTGCCAAGAGTCACACAGGAAGAAAATCTTCTTCTGAACCGAGAGCTGAATCTGGGATTTTTATAGCTCCCCATCCAGGCCTTTTCCAAAGACTTGTGGATTCTGTTGCCCTTCTGCTCCCACATGTGCCTCCCGATGCCTGAGAGAAAACAGAATTGTTGTGTTTTCTTCTATTTCTTCACCCTCCATCATTTTTTTTTTTTTGTGTTCTGATGTTTTGAATTACGTTTAATATGAGTTCACAGGCTAGCAGTCCTTCTCAGTAAACACAATATAGTTTCTCTAGACAAGCTCCTGCTTTTTTTCTTATTTTGCTACTTCCTTTTACCCTATAGCCGTGCGCTTTCTGTTATGGCTCTACAGGAATTGTTACTTTGGATAGCTCAAGAATTTAAATCAGTTGGGTTTTTTTTAACACAAATATAATTTTTGGTTTATTGTATGTTTCGTAGAAGACTGAATTACAAATCTCAGTAGCCAGGGAGGGGGAAGTGTTTGGAAGGTGTCCAATAACTCAAAATCCTCCGATTTAGTTGACTGCAAATTAGAAAACTGAATAAAAAAGGGGCATGTTGGTCAATCTTTGCAAAGATTGGTGCTGAATCTCTGCTACTTTGCTAGACCCACAGGATTATTTCACAAGACATCAGTAGTCAGGTGATCTATTCTGAACAACAGGGCTTGTCCCTTAACCGTAACAATTTAATGAAGTCAAAAAGGAGTCTGAGGTGGATCACTGTTATCTTTACTGAGCTGATGAGACGGGGCTGTTTCCTTCATCTTGGTTACGTCTCTCATTCCTCTTCTAGTATGTGAGGCTCTGTGATTAAATTGCAGGCTAGGGAGTCTGACAATTTGTGTTGTATTCCCAGTTCTGCAACAAAGTTGACATAGCAGGATGTATGGTTTAGCTCACAGACCTTTTTTCTTATAAGTATATGAACATTATGATGTGTGCAATGGCATACCTAATTTATGCACATAGACGTAACAGTGACCATACATGTAAATGAGATATTTGCAGATGCAAATAGCTACTTATGCGTATAATAGGCCAACAGAAACACACAGTTGTTGCAATTACACCCCCCAAACTACATGAATGAATGAACAGGCACGTTATGAAAATCAGACTGCTGGCTACACTGTTCATTTGTACCATTTTTAAGACCAGAAGAATATTATTAATATTCCTATCCATGATGAGGCATGGCTTATTACCATTTGTAATGAGCTTTAAGATTATTAAATGGGAGGTGCTGAAGATCAGCAATTTTTTTTATCTGGGCCTGGAGGGTTAATCTATTTCATAGATTCCTCCTTTTGGATGATCTTGAAAATTTACCAATTCTTGCTCGGTTCATGCTTGTAGAACTTTGTATCACAGGGCTGGTGAACCTGGGTATATGTGGGTTGTCCTCCCCCAGTCCCAAAAAGGAAGAGTGTGGAGATAAAACCAAATCACTCTTTCAGTGCTTTTAAAACCTTCCCCGAGCCGTGCCGTACTCCAGCAGGCAGGATACGACTGGTTGTGGAGGCCATTTGTTTGTTTTGTAACTTTGCTGCCATCCCTCAGGCACTTCATGTACAGCCTAGTCGGCGTGATAAAGTAGCAACAGGGGAGAAAGTGAAGGCAAAAGCAGGATGTCAGAAAGAGCTCTTTAAAGTTGATGTCCAGGTGGCTGAAAAATTTAACATCCCGCTTGGGGTTTGTCTTTCAGGGAAGAACCAAAACCAGAGCACCCTGCCTAGGAAACCACGAAGCACTGCCAAATACTAAGTCTAGCTAATGGCACGTGGGAGACCTGTGCACCTGAAGAGGGTGTCGATCCAGGAGATTTAAACCTTCTATCTGCCAAGTTGTGTATTCTAAATTAGTACGATTCGTGAGGCAGCGCTTGCAGAATATCATTCCTTCTCTCAGACAGCCTGCGTACTGCTATGTCCTACCAGAGAGAGTGATTGAGAATCGGTTACGGCTCGGTTGTTTCCACCCAGCTCATTTCTTTCGATAGTTGCAATGGAAAGCTAAATATCTTTCTATCAAATGTTCATTCAATAATGTCAAATTACAAGCAAATGTAAAAGCAATTATCCAGGAGAAAATAAGGTAGCTGAAACATAAGTATTTGTTTAATACCATGAATTTTTAATTATGTATTCCCAATTCTTTCTGATTAGGGCTGTATTTCAGGACAGATGACCTTCCAATACACCCTGTGTATCTGGCCTGCTAACTGCTCAGAGTGGAAGATGTGGTAAGTTTTTGAGCAACTGACTTTAGGAAGATGGTGGGACAGAGAGATGTGTGCTTGGATCTTTTCCTGAGAGAAGCTGGGGTTCATCCAGGTTGCAACAACCAGAGCAGATTTTTCTCAGGTACCGTAGGACAGACAAAGCTGTAATGAGTTCCTTAATTACTAAGGCCAGCAGTGCTTTATTTTACACTGAATGATTCAGAAACTTTCAGAAGATGTGTCTTTGGTTTGGATTTGAAAGCTTTTTAGCTGGAACTGTGCAAGTGGTAATAGTTCACTTTTTTCCTAATCCTTTTAGTTCAAGATGAATAAATATAGACTTTCTAAACTAAGAAATAAATATTTGAAAGCTAGAAAAGATATTTTGTCCAGTTTTCTTGAACTCTTCTTTAAAGGAAAACTAACCTGAAAGCTAGTCTAATAATAAATCTTTTATATGTATAAAATCCCCAGGTCATTTTTTGTAGTCTAAAAGTTGATTGTAACATGTGGATCTTTTTCAATATTTATCCTTTTTTTCATTAATTAAATTTTTGCAAGAAGATGGCTCATATATACTGTGTTTGCTGTTATATAAGGTATTTCAGTTGCATGGAAGTCATTGAAAAGACCATTATAATAGTCTAAATAATCTTAAATCATATTATAAGAAGGTTTTGAGAGTGTTGGGTTTGTCTTTACTTTGATTTCTTCTTTCTTTTTTTTTTTTAGTTTTCCACACTGTGAGTGAACCTCTGCTGTTTGCACTAACTATGCAGATGCAGTCTTATTATTTTAATATCACAAATAGAATGCTGTTACAGTTGATAAAGTGGGAAGCATTACTGGGACCAGGGCATTTGCATCCTCATATTAGTTTGAAAAGGGACACTAATAAGTGTTTGCTGTAATTGGCATGAGAGGCAAAAATGTTCAAAAAAAAAAATTGGTAAAGATATAGCTGAAGCAAATAATAGGAATACGATTCCTTAGTTAATCTCCAGGGAACAGCTCTTTCATTTAACTTCAGAATATTCAGATGAATTTTAAATTGTGTATAACTGTATCTCCACAAAATGCATCCTACTCGTTGATGCTAATGGAGTCATTTAGAAGTCTGAGAATCTGAGCTTTATCTGATAACTTTATAAACTTAGTTTGACTTAAGGTTTATGACTCACATTAGAAGTTGGACAGCTACTAAAAATAAATTTGTAATCCTGTGGTAGGAGATCTTCAGAAACTTCGGAGATTCAGATAAGCTGTGCATTGGCGCTCAACTCATCTGAACTCTAGTGAGTCTTGCTGGTCTGGAATTCTCTATGGAAATCTGAGAAAGTTAAGGAACTGTCTCTGATACTGAAAACGCAGAAGATGGAGGAAAAGTCTGCAGCCAGTCCTGCTACTGACTTACTGAATGACCTTGGGTAAGTGTCCAGATGCTCAGGTTAAAACTGAGCAGAAATCAATTGTCCTTCCCTGTCACCTTTTTTCTTTTGCAAGCTAATGGAAACCAGTGTTTTCAACAGGGAATTTGCATAAACATACTCTAAAGTGCTATCTTGCTGGTAGGACTGAGAAACCCGGTGTGTATTTTGTTTTGGGGGTTAAAAATCTCAAACTGGTTATCGTATGGTTTTGCGTAATAGGTCTTCAGTATTCAAAAGGCCTCTGAGCCTTACTGCCATAGTCACAGTGGTAAGATCAGCAATAGCAGGTTAGAATGATTAAGAGAACCACCTTTGTGCTATATTTATTTATTTAAGTTTTAATTAAAATTTAATCAAGAATTGAAGAATTGTTTAAAAAAAAACCCAACAAACCAACCACAAAACCAAAAAACACCAGAACACCATAACTGGATTTTTTTAACATCTTACTATAGATTCAGTTTAGGATTCACTTTGAGTTTTATGCCTATGCATGCACATCCTTAGGCTACAAGAACCGGTGTATGTTCCTCTTGGATAAAACAAACTGAAATGGAAAAGGAAAATAATGTTATTTTTTGATTAAGGACCTTTTGTTGCCATATACGTTTACTGGAATATTTGATAATGAAGAAAGTAAGTAGGTAATATGTATCAAATTGTTTCTTTCTGAGAACTATTTAAAGATTTATGTTTTATTAGGAATCAGGAAAAAGTCTGAGTACAGGGAGGAAACAAACAGAAGGATATGAATCCAAGAGACATTTTATGACAGAAGGGAATCTCAGATTTTGTCCATTATGTCTCTCTTGCACAAGTAATCAATAAACCAAAACCGTGGATCCTAAACCCACTAACTGTACCTTGTGAAATTCATAAGCAACTCTCAGTTCTACAGCTTGAGAAAATCTCTAGCACAAATACAAGTCTTGTTTATATAATTTCGTGAGGTGATGCAATTAAGGTGAAGTGTACTTAGTATAAAGATTACAAATATGCTTCTCTGTGTACATGACACTTTTAAAGGACTGTAACAAGATGGCTTAAGTAGCAGACACAGCACCTCTTTGTCTATATTGCAGCAGTAATTGGCTTAAGAGGCAGACAACGTTAGCGAACATTTGTCTGTGCTCCTTGGAAAGTATCTTCAGTCCTGGCAAATGTATTTGCTCCGCGATTCATTTTGTAGGTATTAAGTACAGCGCCATTTGCCTACCAAACCATGATCTCCTTAAGCAGATTACGGTTTATTGCTCCAAACATCAGCATCTGAAGGGGAAGGAACATTTCTGTGACATCATCCCAGCAGGTAGTGACATTTTGAATGCTTGATGACATTTCCTCTTGTAAATAGACAAGGGAAGTCAGTAGGTGCAGCATTGCTTTACCTTTTGTGAAATGTCACTGCGCTGAGGAAACCGAAAGAACTCCCATATATTATTTTATTGTTTCTGGGAAACAGAAGGAAATTACACCAAAAAGCTCATAGTACCCTGTGTGTTTCTTACATTATTTGCCAAGGTTGCTCTAAAGAAATACCAATGAACTTCAACTGCATGCGTTGTTAGTTTTTATAATAAATAGCTCGCTCACTGAAATTCATGCCTCTTTACACTTCTAATGCTCCCAACTCTAGCTCATAGAAAACACATCTTTTACAACCTTACCATCTGTCCTCCAGGATTTACTTTAAAAACACTCTTCTTGTAACACCTAAAAATTTTCCTTTCCTTATCTCTTTTGTTTGCTTCCTAGCATCTGAACAGATATATTGTTGATCATTAGAATAATGCTTTCCATTTTGGTCCCTCCTCTTTTATTATCATCGGGGTCTTCTGGCTCTCACTTGCCTTCAGTCATCTTGCACCCTGGTATTCACTGAGAAGAGTAATGTCATTGTGGTGCTCAGCCCTAGCACTTCTTCCTCTGCTGTAGACATCCTGGGACTTCTGTGATTACAGATCACAGAAAAGGAAATAAAATTATTCTGAGTATAGCCATCCACAAAAGAAAACATGTATGATCTGCAGTGTTACCTTTTTCTCTAGAAAGCTGACCCCAAATAGATCTGTGAATCCCACAGAAATTTGAGTCTAATGTAAAAACATTTCAGGAATAGTTTGGTGCAATAGTTTGTTCCTAAAATACTTCTCCTGAATGCCATCTATCTTTCCAGTCTGAGCTGCAACCAGCTGGTTTTCATCCAGCTCTCAGTTTCTGCCAGCTATTGAGAGCAGTTGGCACCATCTCTGTCTATCTCTTACAAAAAAACAGCATAGAAAAAGATATAATCAGTATGTTAATAATAATATTTATAGCCCAGGCTCATTAGATGATCATTCCCAGTAGTTTTCCATCAAAATTGAACTGAACCCACGGACTATTCTGACCTCACAGGACCTTGTGTATTTGGTTATTTAAGAAATACTTAACAAATTTTGTCGTCTTAGATCAGTCTAAAGATTAGCTAATGCAAGGATGAAACATCCTATACTTGCTGTATCAGCATCCATTTGGAACAGCAGCACACCACTGCAGCTAGGCCAGTGCTCCCCACCCAGTGGGCTCTGATGGCTCGTCCAGCACCCTTTCTGTCTCACTGGTGCTCCCTCAGGGTCTCCCAAACCTCCTTTTGCCTTCCTGAGCACCTCGTGCCAATCTGCTGCACAAGCTTTCTTGTTTTGAGCTGTTTCATCGCCGTGATGCTGTTGAACATCAGGCTGGACAGGGCAGCAATGAGATGCTCCTGCAGACATCTCCGTACTTCTCATCTCTTGCAGACAGACCCTATGTCATTACGATTAATACTTTGATTTCACATCTGTCTTTTTTATTCAGAGGTCTTCTCCTCTACAGTTAACCCAAGGGCCACCAGCATCTTTCTCCAGTGTCCTTCCTTTCTCTGCCTAATCTCTGTGCCACCAAGTTTTCTTTTACCAACAGTTTTTTTACTTGTTCTTGACAGACCAGCAGAAAGCTCTCCCACTTCTCATCTCTTCCTGATCCTACAACACACAGCAGGGTGTTGAGTGTGATGAGTTTGGTAGGCAAGTTGCTGTCTTGGTCTTCCCATTCTCTACTGACTCCAGCAAATACCTTCCTCTGTACCCAAAGCCTAGATCCCCACCGTTTTTTCTTCTGTTTTCTTGATCACTTTATAAAAGTGGCTGTGCCAGTCCCTCTGCCTAAATGAAACTTGCCATGCAAGAAATAGACCCCTGGGAAATGTGTATGTGTGAGTGGGGAAGAGCTTTTGGCAAAAACAGATCCAAGTCTCTGGCAACTATCTAGTCTTATGAGTCTTCTTCCTGGTAACTGTATTGTGGATGGGAGAAAAGTTTTTGAGATTTCTCAACAAGGAATTGTTCAACACCACTCACAGAAGATCCAGGAAAGAATTCTCTGGATTGTAATATAGCAGAGCTTTGGAGAGTCACTATGATTAGCACAATTTATCCTCATCGTGTTAGAGTGACTGTGCCATCAATATTTAAAAGGGCACAAATCATCTTCCAAAGATGTGATTCTGTGAGTAAATTTTGCACCCACTCACTTTGAGTGGGTTGCAAATATATTCACATGTTCTTCATCACAACTGAGCAGCAGCAGCATGTATTCCTTTTAAAGGAAGCTGGGATGAAAAAAGCTGCCTCTAAAAAAGGCAGATTAATCTCTTGGAAACTCCCCACTGGAACATTGTAACGTTAACTGGCAGTTTCCCCTGATCCAGGTAATTTATTCATGAAACTTATGGAGGTTAATCAAAAGTTCATATAATTGTAATAAACAGAATACATAATGGACTAATCATGCAATTCAAGGCATTTTGTAATTTATTTGAAATATCAGATAAAAATAACTAAGAGGTGTGCCAGGAAGCCAGCAAATAATTTGGAAACTGATGAGCCTGGCATACCTGCTGAACTATGAATAGATAACGTAGTGTCTAAAAGTATATAGATAAATATAATAAAGTAGCAAGCATTCCACAGGCTTATACTTTTTTGAAGGCTTTAAAATTGATTCTAAAACTCACATTGCCACCTCTTGTACAATCTGCTTTCCAGTTCAGCCCTTCAGCAGCACAGCTCCGAGGAGTCTCCTCTGGTCGGGACCTGGGAGGTGTCAGGAAAAGGGGCTCCATTTGCCCCTTCTAAAGATGGACCAAGCATATTAACCAGATGGCATTCACAAACAGGGTATTACTATAACCAATTTATACTTGCTTTCAAAATAAAATTAGAGGGCATATTAACTTTTGAACATGAATGCATGTTTGTTGAAAAAGCATTCCGATTTTGAGTCTCCTTGGGGTAGAAAATAAGCTTGTGTGTTAATGCCTGTTTATTATGACCTTATGGTAAGTGCACATGAGGATCTAGGACTGCACCCACCTTACCAAGTGCACCCAGACTAGCTAAATGTGAATGCAAATCAGCTGCACTAGTATACCAAGTATGAGAACACAAAATAGGCATTCATTTGTATTTGCTTTTTCTTTTCCGAAGAAGGATTTGTTAAAGATTAATAAGGACAGAAGCTATGCTATAAAAACACTTTTAGGTTCAGGGTTCAGTGTAAGGTGGCTTGTGGTTGGTTTTTTTATTTAATGAGAGGGCAGAAAAAAATTATATATTGTATGTGCAAACACACAGACACACAAAGCATGCATTTCCTCATAAACACATAGATAAAATAGATACCTATAGATATAAAATATCCATAAAATAGATATGTGTACATATGTATGGATGTGCACAGAGTGCTGATGGGTGACTGAACACTGGCACAGGTTGCCCGGAGAAGCTGTGGAGTCTCCATCGCTGGAGATATTCAAAAGCTGTCTGGAGATCCTGCTCTGGGTCACCTTGCTTGAGCGGGGGAGGGTTGGACCAGATGACCTCCACAGGTCCCTTCCAACCTCAACTATTCTGTGATCCTGTGAAATTCTTATATATGAGAAAAATACATGCTTTAGTGGGGGAAATACACTATTTAAAAATGTCTTATGTGTTTTCCTTATGCTGAAAATGTAATTTTGTACTTGGCTTCTTGATAATGATTTGATTTTAAGGAAAAATTCTTCATTTTGCATAAAACCTTGTACAGCTGGGCACTGAAAATCAAGACATGTAAAAATTAAGTAGCCTGATGTGCTGCAGAAGAAACGTGTTTTCTAAAAGATAAAATATCTGAAATGAAATGTCCAGTTCTAAAAACAAAAACCCAAGCAAACGGTGTCAGCTACAGAGAGGGTGAGGAGATATGATTTTTCAGGAAATTGGATTATAATTTTCCCAGGATACAAAGTTGAACAGCCTAATAAGGAGATCTTACAAAAAGAAATATTAAACATTTCACAGGAAGGCATTTTTCAGACCTTGGTTAGAAGACTTTCAACTCAACAGTTGCTTTAATCAGTTTAGTCAATTATATTCAGGGGAATCACTTCAAAAGCACAAGAAAATTTCATGTTATGCCTTGTAAGTGATGAATAACTTCTAGACTCTGTTCCCTTCTTAAACCCATACAAAAAAGATGAAAAGATTAGCACTTCCCATAGCACCTTCACTTTCCAGGATTGCCTTGAAAGCAGTGAGTAAAGCACGGTACATTTTAAAACTAAAGAGGCTATTGTGCAGAAATTAATTGATGGCCTTGTTTTGACTGTGTGATAGCAGCAGAAGTAATGAGTATAGACCTTGTTTCAGCATTTTGCTTTCCAGCACCTGGCAGAAAAGTCGGCGAGCTGAATCCTAGCAGGTAAATTCTTTTTTTGGAGGCAGGCAGCCTTTTTTGAAGCAAGCCGGTAAACTCTTCTCTCAGGCAATCTTTTTTTTCTTCTTTCTAATAGGCACTTTTCCTTTCAGGCAATCAAATCTTTTTCCACTCTGTACACAAGCTCCTTCCTTTCAGGCAGGTAAACTTTTTCCTCTCCCCTTATTTCCCTCTGGTAAGCAAACATAACCTAAAAGAAAAGGACAGATTAAAGCTGTTTGCCCATAAAACTCTGCCACCTTCCTATACTAGGAATTTGTCTTGTGACCTACTTCCTTAACACTGTTTGCTATTGAGCAAGGACAAAACCCAAATGTCATTTCATGACATAATCCACTGTCAAAATTGGCACTAGCCAGCAGGCCTGCTGGTGGTCGCTCACAGATAAACAACTGTGGAGCAGGCATAGCAAATGAATTTTTTCCACAGAATATGGTAAGTCAGGGTTGAAGAGTATTGGGAAAGAAGGGTGGGAGAACTTGTGCTGCCTCTGTCATGTCTCATATATTCTTGAGACTTAAGTTTCTAGTACTTGTCAATGACTTGTCAAGCTGGCATTCTTCAAAAACACGCTGTTAATTGGTGTCACAGAAACATGCTATGTGTATTTTTTACAGTACCAGTAGTCGTTTTATTAATCGCCCACTTCTCCATTACCAGTAATAATAAACACATACATACTGGCCTTGTATGGTGACGGTCTTAAGTGCAATTAAGTTTGAGTAGTAACTAACACTTTGGAACCTTCATGTTTAAAAAATTGTAATATTTAAGTGTTAAAGTTTGGAATTCTGACAATAACATTCCTTTTGTAGACTAATATCCACCTTTTGACTGAGACCACGATTTACAGGATTATTCTTTTGTAGAGTCCTAAACACATGCACCCTTCTGTTTATAAAATACATTGTGCAGTAACAGGAAATAAAAATCCCTCCCAATATTATGCCAAGCAAGAGCTCCTTGCAATATCAAAAGCTTTGCAAGCTTATTTTACAAGGCTTCATTGTAAATCATACCAGGATATTATGGAAAGATGTCTGCATGTTTAGGAGCACTGAAAGAAGGCTAGGTTAAGATACTTAAGTTGACATCTATTGCGAGAGTCTAAAAATTAAATGCAAATGTCTGAACTCAGTTTTGAAATTTATATCACTTGGGGTGAAATTCTCTATTCATTAAATTTTTGTATCTTAATGGGAGAAAGAAGACAACTTTTTTTTTTTAACTCATCAATGTTGTTTTCTCGGCATTTGAAGTACTCTTTAGGCTATTTATTAACATTTGTTCCTGAAAGCTCCTTTTTCTACAGATCATGTAAATGCTTCCGATTTCATAGGCACCACCAGCTGAACACAGATATTCCCTTGATAGGAGATACATGCCCTATCTCATCTGCAGACTTTGATAGATGTCACTTAGTATCATGTCTGCATTTTCACATTCGCACAAAAAGAGCACGAAAATTAATTTGCTTTTTGGCTTCCTTGACTGGCATCTTCTTTGCAGCTATGCACCTCATCTTATTAATATTGCAGCATGCCTGAGTTAACATGCAAGGTGTCTGTAGGATACCTCCCCGCGCTGAGCAGATGGGAGAGGTGCCAGACCCCATGGACATGATGGGGTTTGTGCAGGATGTCATGATTATCATCACTGCAGTGCTACAGAGGACAGCGAGGCAGCTGTGTAAAGGCCCTGGGTAACTTGTTGGTTGTCAGCGACGCAGCAGAATATTTTCACCGTACCTTTGAGCGCATGGAAGACATAGTACATTTCCTGAAGAATACCATGCATATTTAATTGAGCTCCTTGCCCAGTGAGTCTAACATGTCATATCGGCTCTTATTCAGTGCCTTTACACAAATTTCAGACGTTAGTTCTGGTTTTTCCTTTGCATTTTATTCTCGTGCGATAACTGCCTATTGCTTTTAGTCATTTGCTGCAATGTTTGCTATAGATGCAACAGGTGAAAATAAACAATGCTATGGCTTTTGCAGACGTTAGACAATGTCTCATGTGGGCCTGGTACCTGGAGATAATTACATCTTTTAGTAGATTTACACTGCCCATTTTATTTCTTGTCACCTGGGGAATAATTATATGCTACCTACCTGCCTTTTCATACTGTTTTATCAACTATTTCTTTTATTTATGTAGAATGGAACTGTTGGGAGCAGTAACTTTTATTTCCTCCATTTATCAAAATATTTAACTAGCATACTCCAAGGTGAGTCATCATTAAATAATGGTTCAGGGCACTGCTGAGGTTAAGCCTAAATCATTATAGTTGTTTCTCTTGCTCCAAACCCCCCAAATCTCCCTTCTGGCAGTGCAAAAACCTTGACAGCTATGGGCTTAGGTCACACCATTTAGTATCAAGGAACTGTCAGATCTTGTTTTCTTTTTGCTGTTCTGCTCATTAGTCAAAGCAGATTCTTTGCTGCAGCGGGTCTGCATACTGCATCCTAACCCAGTACATCCTCAGGAGTGTGATCCCAGGATGATCCACCATACGGGGTGAAAATATCAGTGCTCTGTCACAGTAAACCAACTCTAACATCTTCCTGCGTTCATTTTACACAGCTTGGCAGTTTTGCAAGTAGCCATGTTAAAGCAGCCTTCAATTTCTCTTTTAGCTTTTTTTTTTTTTCTTTTTTCGGTAATGTACCTTGAGGAATTAGGGTTTTTCCCCAACCCAAATATACATGTAGCAATGCTCTCAACGGATGGCCAGTACTTGACAGTATGTTGTTTGTGGATGACTTAAACGAATCAAAGACTCATCCATAATTAAAAGGTAAATAGAATGTCAGCTACAGAAAAACATTTTTTCTATTTCCTTCATAGTCTACTTGCAAAATATATGTGGCATTGAAGGACAGTGTTTTATTGTAACTTATGCAGTTGCCAGATATTAAAAACACTGCATTAAGTTGCTGAAATGTGTCATTCTTCTACAGAGAAAAGTACATATCTGTTACATTTTTATTTTTGTTTTATAAAAGACTGAACAGATTTTTGGGGTGTAGATAGGTAGATATATTTTGCATACAGAAATATTGATAAGAGAGCATTGCAACACAAAGTCAAACACAGATAATGCTAGGCAATATCGGAACTAAATTCTGCTATTCAAAGTACATTCAGAATCAGGCCCTGATGCATCTTAATTGTGGGGGTGTGAATGCAACATACTGTTTTTCCTCTTGACCCTTGATCCATTCAGTTTTTCTTATTCTTTCATATAAAATATAAATAATCTTCTTGTTTCAGTTTATTTTAAAGTATCTGAGGTGGGATTCATGTCCTCAGGTTTAAGCTGTCTGCAGAGGCCACCTTAGAGCAGACAGGGAAAACTAAGCGGTTCCATAACGTGATTCATCTTATCCTCAGGAAGGTGCCTGAAGTGGGTCAGGTGAATCACCTTGGCAAAGTGACTACAGCCCTCCCTTAACTTCACAGGTGGCAAGCTCAGCAAAGGTGTAGACATCTACTGTATTGTCATCTAAAATCAGTAAGATAAATCCTACTCTTAGTGTCTGTATATGTGTGGGGTTTTAGGATTTTTTTTTTTCTTCATTTAAATTGCTGTTCACTGCATCTAAATGATACACAACTGGGAAGAGGAATCACGGGAAGATGTTGTCTAGGATATCAAAGTGGCCTCAAATATCCTTTTGTATAAATACCAGCACTACATTAAATTGCTTTTGATCACAGCATGATATATATGAAGAAATGATAAAATCCAAGTGCTTGCATATTTGGGGAAAAAGAGGGAAAGATGAAGAGAGAAAAGCTGCATAGTCAGGGCTTATTTTTAATATTTTTCAGATTCTGTACTAATCCATAGATGCAGGTAGGCTACCTGGCCCTGGAAAATTCCCATACAAATCTACAGATGTCCACAAATGATCAAAGGTCAGCCTTAAAAAGTAGGCTGGCAAATTTAAAGCAATTGGTGATCCATTCAGCATTTGTGCAGTAACCATATTTGATATTTAAGGTAATGCCATCACTGGCAAATCCATTATACCTGCTTTGCTCACCTCATCTCCCATGCTCCTGCTGATAGATGTCTATGGTTTGGAAGGAGTACTGGTATCAGTTGAAAAGTAAATATGAAAAATAATATTGACTTGATTGAATCAAATCTCTGACGTAAACGTGAAAAGGGTGTGTATATTCCTACCAATTATTGGTCCCACAAAGTAATGCTGGTTAAATATGTAGGTTTTTTCTTTCACAAGTATCTGGAACTCTTATTTCCAGTGCTGATCTGCTAAATTGCAGTGTCAGTGAAATGAAAGTGAGATTAGAATTAGTCCTAGTACTACGGTTGTGATTGTGGACTGTTTCAGGCTAACCTATTTTGAGAAATTATCTTTGAAAGAAGAAATACAGTGACCTTTAAAATTGCTTTCTGACTCTAATAATCCCAAAGATCAATGATTTTCAAACTAACATACTCCAGCTTTTGAAACATCCTTTTCAGGATTTCAAATAATGTTATTACAGAAAAAAAAAAACCCTCAAACCTATAAACAGAGGCTGGCAATTCCAGGCAGCAAGTAGTGACCATGGGCAGCAAATCTTCAAAGAAATTATTTTTTTAGGGTGCTGGATCCTAAATTGAGCTGCAGAGCAAATATAGTTATTATTAAGAGGCCAGGTAAAGCATAACAAATATCCAGAAAACAGTACAGGCTAACGTATACTGCAAAGGGATTTAGCAAAATAATGTGTATTGAGTCATCCTTGGAGCTTGAAATTAAAATGTACATGCAAGATCCATAAGAATCCCCCCCCCCCCCCCCCCCCCCCCCCCGATTACCTTCTAAGAAAAATGAGGGGTTTTTTTCTGGCTATTGGCTCCTCAGCACTTCTTCTAGTTCAAACCACCTTCTATTTTAAGCCATAAATTGCATATATAGCTTAGAGTAACTCTTTAGCAACACCTTTAGAATAAAAAGGCATGATTACATTTGCTTATACTTTCAAGTGTTCCTTGAAGAGTCATTTTAAGGAGATACCTTCATCAAAGGTAGCAGAAAGGATAGTTAGATCTATGGAAGTTTTTTAACCTCTTTCTCCTCCTAAATAACATAGCTACATCACACGTCTGAACGTAACCTTTCTTAAGAAGACCAACAATCTGCCCCCAGGCTCCCCTACAGAACTTATGGCACCAGTTGAAATACACAGGGTCATTCTTTAAAAGTTTAGCAGTTTATGTAACTCTATAAAGGGACTACCATGAAATCAATAATTTTTAATTTTAAGAAAGGTATCTGTAAATTTGCATCTCTTATGCAATTTTACATTCAAAATGTTGTTTGTGGTAAGCAAGGCCAAGAATTTATTGTTAGTGTAATTGAAATCATCAGAATTTAATTATTGTTAGTCCAGAAAAAGACAGAATAATAATGCAGTTAGGATTTTTACGTGCACATTTCTTGGTTTCTAGCCCTTTTCTTGCTTGAAGGGTGCTATGCTCCCCCTTCTCCAGCTCCTTGGGTTGGGGCCTTAAGGCCAGAGGTTTCACACTGGTGCTGGCAGTGAGGGTATCACGGGGGGTTGGCAGCATCTGGAGTCCTTCACAAGGTTGTTCATGTTCATGTCATGGAGGTTTCTTCTTCCTCCCTCCAGGATCCATTCAGGGGCATTTTAATATGTTTGCTAATGTGCTTTTACACCTTCCTCTTTCTTCATTGGTCTGCAGCTCCATTAACATTTGAATTTACTACATATGTTGCCTTGTACTTTTGTTAGATACTACTTCTTTGTTCTTTTTGTTGCCCTTAAAACCAGATTTGTCCAGCTCAAGTCTGCATTTCTTTAACTGACCATGGATGAGTTGTTCATGGGCGTGAGGTCTCTGTGCCTGTGCCCCGTCTCTATCCTCCCACACCTGCACTCCTCTGCACCGTGTCCTGTGTCCCCACGTCCCCAAACTGCTGCAGTCTTCCCAGACCTGTGTTCCTTTGCACTGCCTCACTGCGTTAGAGCTGTGAGTATCCCACGCTATGCGGAGTAACTGCTTGTTACTGCTATGTCTGTGTAATCCTGGGGTTGTACCATGCAAAGATAAACACAAGTAGTATGAATTAGCCGTTGGCACCTGGTCAGTTAGAGAAATTGCTGTCACAGCTCAACCAAGTAAAGCAAAGCTGCTGTAGGTCGAGAGAAGTTCAGACAGAGCAGATCTGACAAGCCTCAGTCCTGAGGCCTCGCAAATTCAGTACAAAGCTTATGGCCTGGTTCTAGCTACAGCAGTACTGTACTGCAGGGCTGCATGGTTACAGCAGTACGATGCTTTGCTTACTGTTGTTCAAATGGTTTTTGTTAAAATGTCATTTTTTAATTAATTTTACCACAGTAGTATCTGAGATGCTATAAAATATATGTACCATAGAAAATAATTAACATGTCTTAATGCTTTAATCATTTAATTTTGTCAAAACAGACATGATCAAAGCAACCTCTGTAGTCTGGAGGTGGTTTTACATTTTAGTAAAGAATCTGGGCATGTATGTCTTCGTTATTCTTATAGTCACAAAGCATGTATATTAAAGCTAAGTCAGTCGTAAATTTAGATTTACAGTTAAGCACCCAAACAAAAGTAACGTGATCTTCAGAGTCTGAGTATAGGCTGTTCCTATGATATCCTATCTCAGTGTCTTAGCGGACTCTGGGCTAATTTTGTGTCATGACCGACAACTGTATTCCCAGATGTGGGTCATGACCATTAATGATAGTATTCCTGTACAGAGGTTACACAAATCTCAAAGTAATTGCTTTTGCAACTATTTGTGGGCTATTGTGAAATATTAATCCTGGTTTTCCAAGAAGAAAAACCAAGTCATTTTGAAGCGGGCAGTGGATTCAGGGCTGAAGGTAAACAACTACTGAAGCTAATTAATGACAATGAATTTTCATTTGATGCTTTTACGAGGATTTAATACTAAAAACTGTGGAAACCTGTGTAGATATATTGGGAAGCAAAACCCCATCATTGTTATAAATGCAATGCAGCTGATATTTACACTTTTTCAGCCTACTGTCATTTAGTAAGGTGACATACATTTTATAAAATCATTTGCATTTTCCTGCTCAGTTACCTGTGTCTGCTTACATTCCTATCGGTGGATCGTTTCATCTGCTTACTCTGGATGGACAAGCACTGTCCTGTATCTTCAATAGGTTGTCTTAAAAATGGCGGCAACCTTATCTGTGCATAAGGAGGAGATTATGACCCAGCTGTCATGTACCCATAGAAATTGTCTGTCTCGCCCTTTCTGTGTCAAGAGACTTTTGGCAGGAACATAATATTCCCTTCAAAATCAGTTTGTTCCTTTGCCTTTTTTTTTTTATATATTCCATTTATCTGATTCTCCTTCTTCTAAACAGTCTTCAGCCCCGCTGACTGATTAGATCCTAATTCTTTTGGCATGCTGTCAACTTGTCCTAGTCAGAATAACTATTAGGCCTTTGCTTTTGCTACTCCTCTGCAATTTTGTTTCCCTTTCTGTGCTTCATGTCTTTTCTTTGTGATTTTCACCTATTTTGCCTGAAGCTGTCTTCTGACAATATGTTACCACCTCTCTCCGTGGATTTGTTCTTTGCCTGCCCAAGTAATTTATTTATGTGTTAGCTTCCTCTTCGCCATTATCCAGGCTGTTTGACTTTCTGTGTATTGCTTTTCATAGTGCCTCAAATCCCTAGTATGTTATTAACAATTTGAAACAGGAGGGCTTTTGTACCTTTTAATGCAACAACTTAATCATGCTGACGGTGTGTTTTTAAATTACTGAAATTCCTCGTGCGCACACACTGAGATAACACCTTGCATGTGCCTGTTACAGCTGTGGAACTGAACATAGACTTCAGTAAGTTTTTGGTGGTTTGTTTTTTTTTTCTTTCCTTTCCCTTGGCAGTTAAATGACATATTTAGATTACATGCCAAAATGAATAAAAATCAGTCCTTAGATTATTGTGTTCTATTCCTATATTTTCATCATATGTATTGGGGGGGAGGAAAAACACAAAACAAATCAGGAAAAAACATAAGGTACTCTGTTCAATTGAAACAACCCTTCAAAGCCTGGTACTTGAATGTGACAGAAATTTCATCCCGTGGCTTGTTCTTAAACTCCAGAAATAAATGGAGAATCATATACAATTCAGGATAGGGTTTCTGTTCCTTTGCATTAGTTCTTCTGTAGAAGGAACGTGTGATGAAGGCAGACAGTAGAAATTCAACAGTAGAAAGATCAAAACAACCCTATCTTTATTCCCCCTGCATGTCACAGAAAGCTAAAATGCTAACATCTTGGATGGAATTGCTCACTGTGACATATGTTATATGTTGATGGCATGCTAATTATGTTTTCCTAGAACGCTGGTGGACACTGTATTTCTTAGACTTCTTGTAACCATAAATTCTAGTTACTAGCTATCATCTGGGGGGGGGGGGGGGTGTTTCTTTGTTTGTTTTGGTTTTTAAATTTTGAATTTTGGGGGGGAGTCTCATTTCATGTATGGTACCTTTCCAGTAAAAACCACCTAAGTAGCCACACATGGGACCATAAGTTCAAACAATATTAGTGAGTTTTGTATGGGTTTTTTCCAGCTTACCCATAAAGTGATTCCTCTGGGCAAGATGCTCTGTTTCCAATCTTTGTAAGGAAAATGAACAAAAAGTAATTTTATCTTTCTGTATTTTCTTTTCCCTCTGTGGAATAGGTCTGGAAAGACAGGGAAGGCTTGACCCCAAGGCAGACGCTGGACCAAAGTTGTAGATCATGAGACCAAACTCCTTAGAAGGCAACCACTGGGAACAGGCAAGAAATGTTTCCCACAGTTTTGTGAAAAACATTTTTATGAATACTGTGTGAATATTTTTCTGCCATATTGATTTTACTGATCAGGTTTTGAAAGATTATGTCCATGGTTGTTGTATAAAAGGATGGAGGTAACTTTTATCTCTCTCCATCTCCCTTTAGGGGGATCTCAGTAGCTATTTGAACAGCAGGAGTAGCAGCCAAGTGCCCAGCCTTTCATCTTTGAGTCTCCAGAGAGTCTTGACCATTTGTCTTGAATATAGACTTCACTAAAATCAGCTATATCTTTGTCACCTCCAGGCTGGGTCCTAATGTACTTTCTGCAGAGCTCATTGCATGGTGAACATTAAATTAGAACTCTATAAACTTAATTTGCTTCCAGTGCTTCATTTGCTTCCAAGTGTAACTCTTGGTATTGATTTTAACTTATATTTAACTTTTATAGTGGTAGTCATGCGTACTTAAGAGGTTGCTACTTCTTCACTGCTGTGAAACCTGACCTGAGTATTAGAGTTTAGCCATTGGAGACAGCAATATTCCTTTTCTCTAGAAGACATGGAAAGTATTAACCTAGTAGAAACCATATTTAAAAGCTTTGAAGACATTCTGCATACCCTGTCTTCTGATGTTTATGTAGTGGGACTGGAAGACATCTGTAGAATGGCAGCCATTACTGGTCTGATCTAACATTTATTTACTAATTCCTTTTTCAAACTTAGATTTTATTCTTGCGAAGCGTCTTTTAATGTTTTCTCATAAATACACATGTATTTTGCAACACACAGGAGATATCAGGCAAAATCCAGCACTGTTTTCTATTCATTCTCAGTCGTTGCTCTTCCTGGTGATAGTGTCAAGAGAACAATTGTGATGAGGTCTGCAAGTACTCTTTAGTGACCATCATCCACAGGCTTTAACTTTTCTAGAAAATTCTGGAAGTTTCTTCACATCGCAAATGTTACGCTTTGGTTTTCCTCTTAATTTTTTTTGCAAAATTTAATGGTAACATTATACATAGTTTGATTTTGATAAGATCTTCTACAGCTAGTTTGTACATAGCTGACTCCACTCAATGACTTTTTGTGTAATCATCTTTCTTCAAACTAAAGTTTAATTTTCTGGTTTTAGTATGCAGACCACTGTGTGACCTGTAGGTGCTATCTGGTGTTGAGCTTCAGCTCCAGCAGTAGAGTACAGAGTGTAAAGGGCACAGATTCCCTTTGACTTTCTGGACCACAAGAAAGGATCTAGTAACCCTTGAGTCAGGTAGAATGCATGGATGTGGCAAATACGGTGTATCCTCATGCATAGAATTAGAGCAGTCATTCTTCATTCAGTCACGTGTACGTGCTATCAGACAAGAAATTCCAGTTTTTATTTTGAACTTTCCTAGGATTTTCTGAGATGTATGACTCTCATGAGAACAGTCAGACCTTCAAATTCCCTGGTAGTTGAATTTTTAAATGATGTATGAACTTCAGATGAAGTTATTACCAACTGGTAAATGTTTTAAGTTTTTTCATTAATTTTCAATGTTAGTAGTGTTAGACCTATTGCCATATAACACAGTTTGGCTTAAAATGACATAAGGAAACCTGAACATAAAAAGAGACTGAAATACAGTTATGATTTATGATTTAAAGATTAATAAATAAATCACTAGTGAGCTTTTCATGAGAAAACAAGTGAAAACTGTTTCTACTAGAGAAAGCAGATATTGAATAAAAGTGGGTAAATACAGAAATTATGGAAGAGACATAGTTTGGAGAATAATAACCAAAACATTAAAGTTAATTTATTTTTCTGTAGAATGTTGTGAAATTGTAGCCATAAATTATCAAGAGTGATTCCATGCTCCCTTCAAAAGTGGTCCTTCAACCAGCCATCCTTCAGGCTGCCAGGAAAAATGGGGGAGGAAGGCCAGAAAACTCCCCTCCTACCCTGTCTAATATTATTGATGAAAATTATATATTCCTTGGACACTTTTTTTAAGTTCTGTAAGTCAGCATTTTAAAGGAAAATCTTTCTTTGATTAGAAATTTTTCACCTAGAATATGCTACTGTAGTAGTGGTTGATTTCTGGGATGCAGGAATATTTCTAGCTGCATAATGCCTTCTCCTTTCCAGAAACTCACAGGGACTGCAAAGGAGTGTCCCCATCCATTGCAGTGACCTTTCTTAATTTATGCTAACTGATAAGATTTTTAGCATGTGGCTGCATGAAACGTAGTAGGTAGAAATGAAAAGCATATTCAATAGTTAATAACATTAAGACAGCCAATACTTCATCAGAAAAAATATCTGGCTCTCACAAGAAGACTCAAGCCATTATAGAAAAAGCAGCAGAGAGAAAATGTAATTAAAAATCTGTAACAGCTTCTTTTCTGACAATGTTTTCAGTTCTCTGCAACTTTGACGTTTTCTATCTTTATTCTCTTCTTGAAATTACTTTTTTATTATGGTAAGCATTAAATAGTGATAAGGAATTGAAATTTGCTAATAAAGGGAATGAATAGAGTAATGGTAAAAATAATGAAGCAATAGGAAGATACAAATGTACATAAAATACCGTAACGTTGTTTTGCAGAATGCTGTGGTGGTGTTCTCCTGCTTATACCACCTTTGTGTTTTGCTTAAAATGTTTCTTGTGACCATTAATTCACTCCTTTCCAAATGACTGGACAGGTTTTCAGTTGCTGCTAATCAACATAGTTCAGTGACGTTAATCTAGTTTTTTTCTGCCACAAGAGCTATCTTCAGAAAATAAATATTATGCATAGATTAGAAAATGAAACTGCTAACTCTACTGAAGGAGCAACATCTGTGTTGCCACCTACCCAGCTGACACAGATTTTTAAATTTGGAATTTTTCTATAAAGTGGTATGCTGAGATTCTTATCCAGGCAATAAAACCAAGCAAATAAATTCTGCAAAACAAGACTCCTGAAGCACACTAAAGCAATTTTTTTTTAACGTGCCTCTCATTAACTAATCAAGAGATAGTTGGAATACTGCAAACTATTACATGGGGTAAATGGTTTATAAATCAAGATAACCCTTTGGGGATTCAAGCCTTGCCTGAAAAATTATGATTATGCCATTTCAGGGAGAGCACTTGCCAAAACATCAGCTGAAGCGGGAAGCTCCAGCTCATTGTAACTGTTGCTGCTAGATGCTTCAGCGACTCCCGAATGAAAGCAAGCTGTAAGTGATCATTTCAGTTGATGGGTGGATTTCTCCTGCTACATATGAGCCATGTAGCTAGTGAGGATGGCTGATAGGAGAGCCTCAAGCCAGGCGGAGCTTACTATAAATACACAGATATGAGAAAAAATGTAGAAAAATAAACAAGTTTGATAAAACAGACAAGAATTCTCTGCATATAATTGACAGTATACTTTAATGATGGCTTCTAATGACACAGCTTTAAAACAGGTCTAGTTGAACTCTATCTACCAGGAGTGAGAGTGCACCAAAAGGTGTGCTGGGCTGAGAAGACTGTCATTTTGGTTGGTGTTCTGCCTCATTTCTACCTGCCATTACTCCTTTTACTTTTTTGTCAAATTACTTAAGCTGATAGTACACATCAAATGCCAAATAGATGTTCTGTGACTGAGGAGTATAAATGTTCTACTGACAAGTCCTCTATTGAGAGGTAGGTCACACTTAGCAGTCTGAGGATTTCTGGTTTGTTGTTTGCGTTGTGGTGTGAGAGACGAAATGGAGCTATCACCACTGATTTTCTTATCCAGCTCATCTTCCCTACCTGACCTTTAGATTATAGTTCTAAAAATCAGGTATTGTATTACTTCTGTATCACCCAAAGTTGTCTGAGTCTTGGTAAGTGCTTGCCAAAATGAAAACGCTTAGTTTGCTTTAACTTATTCACCATTGAACTTAAATGTGTTTTTGTGAAGCACCTGCAATAAAATCAAAGATGACATTGCTAGACCCTTCGTAGCTATGAACAGTTATTATGTGCTTATTTGTGTTGTTACAGCGTAAGTAGAAGTATGGGCGATAATGTCTTTGTTATCAGTTATATACATTAGAACTCCCCACGTGACTTCCAGGACACAGTACCAGGCATCTACAAATGGAAATACTGGAAGCCCACACAATTCTCACAGTCCAATCCAACAGATAAGCATTAGATGTATTCGTTCATAATTCTTTATTACAACACAAAGGACATGATAGGATCTAAGTATGGAAAAAATTGATGTAAAGCATATGCAATAAGCAGAGGATTAGAGAGGGACATGGTAGACTAGACCTTAGCTATAGTACCAGTTCTACAAAGGAGATATTCCGTTGAGATCTATTGAGAAGATGGCTTTGAATCACCTTTTGACACAAGACCTAATTTTTAAGATCAATGCAATCTTAAGATTTAATGTAGTGATATACAAAGCGTGACATAATTGAAAAGCATGGAAAATGCAATTATGCCTGCTAAAATGAATCACTTTTGTTAAAGAAATTTCATGTATTTTTAAAAGCAGAGAATATAAAAAATTGTTTAAGTTAGGTATTTAAAATTCTTGTTAAAGAGAATAAATCTCAGCAAGGGAACTAATGCTACTGATCTCCTGAACGTGTCATTTTACTCATTCATAAGATTTGGTTTAAAAAGGAAAACAAAATCCAAACTCTATATTCCTTAACATGATAACTTGGCTAAAAAGACAGCTCTTAATAAAATATGAATTTGCAAGGAAATTCTTACCCTCCTTTCCGAAATTAAGTTTAAGTGCTTTTACATGACTCATTTACTATTAGTATTTGTTAGTGAAGGTGGTGAAAGCAAAGGTTGTATAAACAATTTGCTCTTGATCATTTTTGATGTTAAAGTACTTCTCTAAGAGCCGTTTAAATCTGCCAGCTCTGTGTGTTCCTCCATTTTCTCATTTTTCAGAAGTACGAGTGGATAATGAAACTACATAATGAAAAAAAAATCCACGATGTTAACAGTCAGAAATGCTTATTGCAAATGCAAAATGGAAACATGTTGTCCAATTGATTTATTGTTGTAAATGTATGCAGTGGAAAGCATAAGTGTTTCTACTACGTAAATTACCTCCTTCCTATGAGGTTTTCTTCTGTGGCGCTACCCCTGATATATCACTATGCATTCGAGCCACCAGCTCTGTTGAAGTCCATTAGAAATTCCACTTCATATAATACATTTCACTATTATAGCAAAAGTCTTTACTCCCAAGAGTGAGTACTGTAATACATTTTTATGATGTAATTGTCCACAGCCTGGAGAGCACCTGTTAGCTAAATCTGATTTAGTACATTGCTGCTACCACTGGTAAAATACAACGCTGTATAGTAAACTAGTTGAGAAGCAAAGCAAGAAGTTGATTTGCGTCCATGTATGTGTGTGTGCTTGTATGTGTCAGATTTAACAATAGTGTACTTTCATGATATTTTTTTCCTCTTATTGAAAATCTCATTCTGTATGTAGCAAGGACACGAAGATACATTTTTGGTTTGCATGCGGTTTACAACACACAACTTTCTATCAAAAGGAAATGATAGAATAATGTGAATTAGCAACGATAGCTGATAGATGCATACTAATACTACTGCTGTCAAAATGCTTTCAACAATTTGTTATTATATCTAGTGCCTTTTTAGGAAACTTAGACTCTGAAAGTTTTACTAGTAAATATTTCTAAAGATTACTATGTACAACTGGAATAACTGCATTTGCTATTTCATAATATATATGCAGTGTAATTCCTGATATAACTTCATAACATAGTCTAATGTTTTTTGAAATCATTCAAGGTCCATTCTGTTAAGTTCCTCTAAATTGTCATGCTCAAATGAAAAACTGAACATCATGCATTCTGAGTTGTCACATATTTAAGACATATGAGCAGATGTCATTTGAGTGCAGAGATGTCAGAATAAGTGTTAGTAAGGCTGGAATACCACTTCTTAATAGGAAACTGTTTCTGGTGAGGAATCCTTCAGACAACATATTAGACAGAGCTCTTTCAGGACCGAATATGGAGCTCCTGTTCCTGTGTTTTTCACATGTGAAAAATAGTTACTCTATCTCCCAGCTTGTGTTTACGTAAAAAGATGTTAACAAATACCAATCAACCCCTGATTATGCAGCTTAAAAAAAAAAAAAAAAAAAGGACAATTGTATGTCACAGTTTTTGGCAAGCTCCTAAATAAAGAGAATTAAGTTTATATATTTGAAAACTTAAATTACCATTTTTTCTAAGCCTGTTGATCCTTATGACCTTGTTTGTGCTAAATATGGGACTACATGCAAGGGATGGCACAATTTTATACTCTATGGGCTTAAATTAAATGCCAAAGAGCTTCAAAAGCCATTTTAATTGCTAAAATGAAAAGATGACACACATCAAAGAATCTTTATTTTTTTCACGCTGATGCCTACACAGCTTTTTTTATATCCATTTAAAGCTGTTAGTAAGACTTCATCCTTATTATGGAGTCCCTGTATTGTCTTCATTTTTTAAAGACTGCAACATCACAATTTCAGAAGGAAAAAGAAATCAAGAATGAAATTGCCGTGTTCTGACTTAGAATCACAGCAATATCTGGGTTTACATGATGCTTTTCCATTCCTATTTTTCTCCCTTTGCCTCTAAGGCTGTATATTCCTTGGACTGGAAAACCAGTGGTGTCTTCTGCTCAAGCCCAGTCTAACCCAGGGTGTACCCCAAAATGGAGCATGTTTAGGCACTCGCCTCCTGTGCAGTCTTAGTGTATCCTACCCATGGTACTGCAGGTAACTTGCTTAGCAACAGTATGTAAATGGGAATTTGTAAAAAATCATATAAATGGCAGATTTAATAATCTCCACCAGAGCCTCTTGAAGCTGTACTGTTAAATGGTAAACAATGAAGGTGTCTTTGAATTCCCAGCACGCCACAGTTACAAGAGACATCCTTCTGAAACTGATGAATTAATGCCCAAACTCTTCATAAATGTCAACAATACCAAACACTCTTTTGAAAGCTTTTCAGCATCCTTCCAAATTTAGGATTATAATCTGTGTATATGCATAAATACATACAAATTTGCAAAAGTGCTATATATTATTGCAAGGTATATAATTATGAACATTCAAACAGTACTTAGGACAAAGGGAAGGAGCAGAACCCCCCAAATGATTTAATTTTCAGAGTTCTTGTTATCCACGGTTCGCATCAGTTATAACTGGAGTGATTACCTACTCCTCAAAAAACTCTGTATTTTGTTAAACTTTAATACTCCTTGAGTTTGGGTTTTCCGTTTTGGCATTCATTTCTGAAATTAATGTTAGAAACGTTACTTTGCATGCGATTTTATTTCTTAAGTATTTTTTTTTATAAGAGAAGTTTTTCTTCTTCTGTAGAAACCTATGGTGGATTCTGTTTGTTAGGTTATGTGAATAAGACTGACATGCTATTAATCTTACAGTAGTTTGATGTCCATGTAATGCTGCATGTTTTTATCCATAGCCAATTAACGCTGTATTTACACTGGGTTTTGATATTGCAACAAAGACTACAAAAATGCTAGTTGCATAAAAAGAATTCAAAGGGAAAACCATGTTGATTTAGTTTAGAATGAATCATGAGAGAAGAAACCAGGTCTGTACTGGGTCTGGCTGGGATAGAGTTAATTTTCTTCACAGTAGCTGTACGGTCTCACGTTTCAGGTTTGTGGCCAAAACAGTGTTGGTAATAAGGGTTGTTTTAGGTATTGCTGAACAGCACCTGCACAGCATCAAGGTCTTCTGTTCCTCACGCTGCCCCACCAGCGAGTAGGCTGGGGGTGCACAAGAAGTTGGGAGGGAACACAGCCAGGACTGCCGACCGCAACTTACCAAACGGATATCTCAGACCATATGATGTTGTGCTCAGCAATAAAAGCTGGGGAAAGAAGGAGGAAGGGGGGGCATTCCAATTTTTATGGAGCCTGTCTTCCCAAGTAACCATTATGCATGATGGAGCCCTGCTTTCCTGGAAATGGCTGAACACCTGCCTGCCGATGGGTATTATTAAATTAATTCCTTAGTTGGTTTTGCTTGTGCGTGCAGCATTTGCTTTGCCTGTTAAAAACGCCCAAGTTTTCTCACATTTGCCTTTCCCATTCTCTCCCCCATCCTGCTGCCGGGGAGTGAGTGAGCTGCCTACCACGGTTAACCCACAACAAGGTCTTAAAAACTTTTCCATTTCAAAGAGGCAACCTATCAGAAATCAGAAGACCTGTTCAGGGAAGCCAACTGAGCTGAATTTGTCAAAAGTTCAAAGATGGAGGAGGTTTGAATAAAATTTCAAAGGTGTAAAAATCCTGAATCTAGGGCAAAAGATACAAGCTGTAAGCAGGTAAACTAAAAGAATAATAGAAGAAAACAGAAAACTTTTTAAAAAGGTTAAAGAAAGTAACCAGCCAAAGAATCTTAGGTGGTTCAGAGAGAAACTAAGAACTGCCAAAAGTCAAGCTAGCAAAGCAGTATGTAACAAGTACCAAAAGTACCTTGTCTAGTAAAAGAACCAGGAAAGAAGCACTAAAGCCTTTGTTACAATGAGAAGGAGGTCGAAGATAATTTATGTACTAGCCAAAGCCTAAATAGAATATTTTAAATAGGAGAGTAATATTGACTATTAGCTGAAGTAGGATGGTTAATGGAAAAAGTACGGCAACAGTATCCAGCATAGATCTAAACCATGTTCAAAGGTCTAGACAAATTTCACATAAAATAATAGATGTTAGAACAAGAATTTTTAATATAAATAATGAATTTCTCTATTTACAGAAAGGCAAAAGCATGGTCCAGCCAGCTGCAGTTTTTTAAGCTTGACCTCAAAAGAATGCAGAGCTTTACAGCTTTTTACAGTGAAAGGAAAGCGAGATAAAATTCCCCATCAGGTTATGAAATGACGTCTTTAATCGTGGCTGGTTTACTAAATAAAGTGCTGTAGACGCCATTTATTCTGACCTTAGCAAAGTTTCTAACTTGGTAACTGTATGATAAATTATTAGTTAACCTGGAGAAAAAGGTTGTTGTGGCAAGAACTTTATTATGGATAAAAAATTAGAGACAGCAGTAGCTTTTGTTGAAAGGGAAATTAGTGGACTGGGAGATCATTAATATCATTAATGATATTCTTCCAGGAACAGCCTTAGGACTTATCTCTAAAAAAAAAAAGAGAGAGAGAAAGAAAATGTATCAATAATTTTCAGCACAAAAGTCAATGCCATTCTCCAGTCACATGTATAACATATTGTGAGAGGTCTTCTTATTCTGCTCAAGGGATCGGGAAGGATTTAATTTGTTGTTTACTTAGTTGGTTTCTTCTAGGCTTTTTCTCTTAAGTTCAGGAAATTTGATGGAAGAAACAAGAGAACTGAGAGTGGCTTAACCATGGAGCAGTCAATCCTTCCTTAGAGCCTCCTGGATCACTGGCGTAAGACTTAGTGATGTAATTTACATTAAAAATATTTCTTCATACATTTTGAAATGTATAATGAGGTAATTTGGGGTGTCACTATTAATAATTTACTGTCCTATGTGGACTTACAACTTGGATCTTTTAAACCTGATTGAGATTAATACGCTTGAGATGGTATGATGCTTTAATGTTTCAACATTTGTACATAGTGGATTGGACAACTGATAACAGATATAAAGAAAGTGTTGGATGATCAAAACGAATGCACGATACTACTGCAGGAACACAGTACATTGTCCTTTTCAATTCAAGATCATTGAGAACGTGAGGAAAAAAATTGCTTTCCATCTAAAAACAGTGGAGTGGGTGAGTAGTTTGATTCTTTCCCAAACATTTACGTTCAGCTCGTGTTTAGATATTAAAAGGGTCAGCCTGACTTCTTCAATCTTTATGGCAGATTTTGCAAAGTTTTCATGCTCTATATTGTGCACTCCATTCTTATGTGAAAAGGATGAGTTATGTGTTACAAAATGACAAGTAACAAAATTATTTAACTACTTTTATTTCTATAATTGCCAGAGTGTTACAGATATGTTCACAGTCGCCACATAGAAAATGGATGGAGACAATACATGGCAAGTATATTAATGAACTGATGAAAAAGAGAAGACATAATTAGCAATATCAAGGGAGCAGGAAGAGATATCTTCAGGTGCTGGGCTAGCTAAACACATGCTGAACTGACTAATTGAAGGCTGATGGATTTTAGCATGTTATTGTTAATGAAGCAGAAAGGTATGCTGAGAAATGCATCTTCTCTCTCTCCCTCTCAAAAAAAAAAAAAGAAAAAAAAGTAACCATGACTGGAAGAAAAAACTGTGGAGGAGGCTGAAGTGATGAATGGTGTGAAGATGGATGTCAAAGAAAGTAAGTATAGTAATAGCAGGAATACGGGACTGTCCCTGAGAGGGCAGGTGGAAGTCAAAGGAAACCATACCTAGCAGCATTAAAACATGTTGCCAGCAGCAATGCATGTAACATCTGCATATAATGAAATTTAATTTTCTGTGTAAATTATTCACAAAACCTCTGATTTCTGTTTCACCTCTAATTACGATTGCTAGAGATTCGCTTTTGAAAACAAAGAGTAATGAGTGAAGAGGATATGTCTGCCAGGTGCCTTCTGTAATGACAAGGATTCAGATCATTAACTTTTGCATTGGATTTTGCTTTCTCATACACAGAGTTTCTCAATCCATTCTACCAGCTTTTCAGTAACAGGAAGTTATGATCTTTATGGTATAAATGTATGTAGAAAAATTACATGCATTTAGTCTAGAGGAGGCAGAGTGCTCCTTCCTGCAGGCTGGCATTACATATCCTTAGGAGTAATTTACAGCCTGTGAGGGAGAGCTTTTGATGAAGAAAACATTGAATCTGCAATTCTCTATTCTTCAAAGTTGAACTGCAGCTTCATATGACGGTATTGTACAGGAAATAGTGCTGATTCACATTACCACAAGAAAAGCACTGATAAAAACCTGATTCCTAAGCGCCTTTTCAGTGTACCTTGAGGTGGCAGCTCCATTATGCATGCTCCCCATGTGAACTATGGCCTTGTCCCTTTTTCAGCTAATTTGCTCCTGGGGAAAACTCCTATTATGAAATGTCTTTGTGAAGCAGCATAAAGAGGATTATTTCTTGTTCCCTCTTCAGCTGCTTAAGCACAGACACCTTGAAACCTAGTCCAAAATGTGTACAGAAAGGTTGCATTTGCTTTTGCTCTCCTGTATCAGAGTTAACAGTTTTCTTAAGTTAAGAAGGAAAATTAATCACGATCTTCTAAAAGGGACGTATGAGCTGAAACTGAATCCGAACTCTACTTTAGTGGGCCGTTTCTGTTATACAGTAAGAACTCCTAAATAAAACTACTAAGCCCGCGGACAAATTTACAAAAAACTATTCACTTTGCTGCTGCTCTGGGACCGCTGCCCCCCGCCCGCGCTGCGAACCGCGGCGGCGCCATCTTGTGGAGCCATTGCCCGCGGACGTGCCGGTCACGTACCCGCTTCTCCCCTCGAGGGGCGCCGGGGCCAATCAGAATGTCCCACGTCGCGGAGCCGGGACGCGTGCGAGCACGCGGCAGGTGGGGCCGGCAGGGCGGGACGGCGCCTCCCTCAGCCGCCCGTTGCCGCCGCCGGCGCCGCCGCCTTCGCCTTGGCGGGCCGAGTGCGCTTTGTCTGTGGGCTTTGAGCTCGGGGGATGGGTAACGTGTTGAAACGACCCGTCTGCAGAGGGCCCGGGTGAATAGAAAGGTTGGGTTCTGTCAGCAGCTTTCTTGTGTCATTCTCCTCCCCAGGGTCCCCAAATAACCTGCCCTTCCCCACAGTGCTGGGTGATAATGCTCGTTAACCCCGACTTCTGTACCTTAAAAAGAAAAAAGCGTGAGCCTGCGTGATAAGTAAGCACCGTTCAAAATAATCCTTGAACACGGGCTATGTGTTTGTACGCGTGATAAAAGATTTTCATCATCAGGATGATGACGCTTTATTGTCAATTATGTATCTTTCTGCTTAGCTCCATTCCTGCTGAATTTTGTTTTAATACAGAAATGAGCTATAATCAATAACTTGTCAAATTATTCATTCCTAATGGACTAGCCAAAGGATTTTGACATTACTCTCTGAATAAATTATCTGAAATACGTATTTCTATTATTTGACCAGCTCTCTAGATTATTAAATAATGTTCTGTGAATAATTTATTCAACATTTTTCTGTCAATCTTTGAATAATTTACTCACGAATACATTATTTTTATTATTCAGCCAGCTATATTTCCAGCATCTGTGGCAATGTCTTTGTTGTGAGAAAGCATGAAGATCTCTGGAAGGAGAGATAAACTTTTTAAGTAGCGTAACTTAGCTTCTTTTTAATAAGCATTCAGTACCTTATTTTATATACCCAAGTGCATAATTAAATGAATCCATTTTCATCTCTCTCTCTTAATTTAACAAGTAGTTTTCTGCAACAACCTTTAACTTAATGATCCCTACTATTTTTATTGAAAATCTTGCATTGTTGCTGTCTTGCTTGTTTTTTCAAGTCTTCAACAACATTCAGAAAATTTCGATTAATTTGCGTGCTGAAGATACATAATGAGGAAAAGATTTACACGGCTTGCCTGATTCTGTTAACCCAGGTATTTTGAACATAGTATCTATATAAATGCATACTGAATAAACACAGGTCTGTGATACACAAACACAAGTGAAAGGAATGAGCTTTTAAAAACGCAGTCCCGACAGAGGAAGAGAAGTGCAAGGAAAGACTGAAGAGGCAGGCCAACAAAAGGTGTGTTGTGGAATATCTGTATCTATTTATCAGGCAGTTTTTCATTCAAGTAGTAGAGAAACGTTCCAAGCAGCTGTGCCAGAGCAATGATGTAGTGAAATGATTTGAAGATGAACAATCCTACCCCCTCCTACAGCATCTATTCTGCAGTTCCCGTCCTGGAGGTGGGACCATGAGGTGAAATCAGGGAGCTTGTGACTGCAGCGTAGTGTGACCTGTTCCTCTGCCCTCTGGAGTCTGAGTGGGAAGCTAAGAGGTGCTTTCGTTACCCTGGAGCTCGAACAACATTTTATTATTTCACTACCTAGCTATTTGGGCTGGAAAATAATTTTGAATATGTGATGTGTGCTCTTAAGAATTGGTAGCATGGAGAGATATAGCTGGCAAAGGCAAACTGGAGGGCAGGGGTAGTATCTGAAACCAAAATCTAGATGCTGTTTCAGTTCCAGTTTAGCAATTACTGGGAAAATAATCTGGTCTGGAGGCCAGAGCCAGGACAGCTTACCTTCTACAAATTGTGATATCCTGGACATAAATGAGATGAGCAACATATCTTCATTTCTAGCAGAAAGTTCTAGTGACTTTGAAACTGTGTCCATTGGTCGATAGGTGCATAAGGAGGCATAGAATGAATTTAAGCCTGTCGAATCCCACCTCATTCCCACATTTGGGAAGGCAGGGATCGGAAAGATTTAGCTTGTTAACTACCAAAGATCAGAGGTTTGGCTAACTGCCAAAGGTAATTCTTCGAATTATCTAACCTAATCTGACAGCACTTCTACTGCTGACAGCAAAGATTCTTGATTTTCGGGCATGCTCAGAATCAGCCTGGTTTGGACAGGTGGGTACCTAAAAAGAGAATTTAAAAGGCATTTGGGGGCTTTCAGGGTCATGTTTGTAACTCTGAACAGTACCACATACCACCATGTTACTAGAATGGTAATATTGGCTTCATGTTTCTTGTAGGTTAAAAAACTAAGGACTGACCCAAGAAGTATGACTCGCATCTGGATTTTAGGAGTTTAAAGTAGGTCCACAACCGGAGGTGACTGGAGCCAAACCTGAAGCTGCTGCTGTCCTTTTGAGCCTGATAGCAGGTCTGTATTTTCTTTTAACATGGAAGGGAGGTGCTGTCACCATTGCTTGGCTTAGTTTGAGGGATCTACTCAAGGAAAGGGCTGGGGATCTAGACTTACATTACCAAGTTTGAGCCTTTATACCTGCTGTTGAGGAGGTTGGCCTAACCATGCCATATGGGCTGATCTATCCAGAAAAAGAAGAAGCAGGAGGTGTATTTGAGAGAATTGAGGGAGACTGTTGAGGTTATTTCTATTTTAATCCATTGGTAGGCTAATAGAAATTGTATAAAAATTTAGGAATCAAGAACTGCTGCAGAACAGGCTAAAACTTCAACAGCTTGTGGGTGAGAATAGCCATAGGCTCAGCGAACAGGCAAGCACCCTGATACATGCTATGGAGGACAACACAAAGTGCAGAAAATAAGGCCAGATATGCATGACCCAGTGCAGCAAAGAATCTCCTTATGGCCTGTGCTGCAGCTACCCACATTAAAATGAAGCTGAAACAAGTGAGAAGCCCTGTTGTTGTGGTTTCACTGTAAAGATGAGTTTGGAACCTGCTCATCATTAACCTTTGTGTAGTAACTGAAAGGAACAAGCATAATCATGTTTTTATTGACTAAATGAGATTTTCTTTTATATTCTCTGTTCCCATATTATGTATCTATTCCTATAGAATTTTGTCTTCCCTCCCCCTCCCCCCGCACCATTCTGTTGTTGTTTGGGGGGTTTTTTACCCTTTCTTTGATTACATCCTAACTTTTCTCATATTAAAATACTTAGTTCTTGTTTGGGCCTTGATTTGTTTTAATTCTTAATGCCCCAAAGGTCATAAGGGCCATTTATTCAATTATTCATGCAGCCATTGGATGGAGAAGCTGCACACTTCAATTTAGTTCCAAATGCTTGCAAGTTAGCAATTAAGAACTGCTGTAAAGTCCAGTGAACTCAGGACCTCCTGCTTTTATAAGGTTATCTAAGTATCAGTTATGGGAAAGGACTAAAGGAATTTTACCTAGATGGAAAAATGTACTGTGCCAGAATGAAGGAAAGAAACTTCCCTCCCCTCCCGCCCCCAGTGGCTATGGTCCTCTCTGAATAACAGTACAAAAAAAAAAAACAAAAAAAACCCCCAAAAAAACCAAAACCAAAACAAAAAAAACATTCTCTTTCCTACTATTACTGTTCGGCTTTTAGCTACTATGACTTTGTTTATCTTCCTTATAAGGAAAACTACAAAAGCTAATCTTAATACTGGATTTTACAATGTTTACTGAGCTGCTTTTTAAAAATTTTCTGAGCTTGTAAAAGTATAATTATCGTATCCTAATAATTATAACAGACGACATTTCTCTTCCTCTTCACAGTGTTTGATCTAAACTGCAAATTTCTGATCTTCTTGTCAAAGACAGAGCTGTTTTCTTGGGAATATTTTGAACTTTGATGAAAGTTTTATGACAGTTCCAACAAAACATGCTGCTCGTTAAAGTTTTATATAGAGAGAGCTCTGTCTGCATTGTTTTGGAATTGTAAATATCACATAATTGTCATCAACGAGTAGTTGATGAAATACCTGTTCCCAGAAGCTTATATCTGTAGACAGGAGTTTGGTGTCTCAGACGGATATGTGCTTTCGCTGTCCCAGAGTACCAAGACATGGCTCTTTTCGTTCTGTCATGGTGATGGTCCCAAAAATCAAACAATGATGAAACTGGTGATTTATTTATAACATTTTGCAAGGCGTTTGCAGAGGAAACAAATTTTGTAGTCTTAAAATATCTTATTCGGTCTTTCTCTTTGTCCCACAAGGTACTAGGAGATTAGTGTCCCATTAGTTTCCTTCATACACTTTTTATGAGTCAAAACTTACGCATCTGTCTTTGGATAGTAATGAATAGCTATGGTTCCTCAGCTATGTGAACATTAACTGCAGCACTGTTTTATCATAGGACATCTAGCTCAGACAACTGGCAGCTGACACAGCTGCTAATTCTCCCTAATATTTAAGCCTCAGGGAGTCTTCCTAAAACAAATAAACAAGACGACTGTAAATGTGTGTATATATATATATATATTTTAAGATTATTTCAAAAACTTGACACATGTTAGTTTCAAATCACTTGGTATTTCTTGTAGTTTCTCTGATAATTGTGGAGAGAAAATGCCCCATTTAATGAAACACTGTTCCTTTTCAGAAGCACTTGGGTAATTTGACTCCCAGACAGCACGAGGTTTTATCTTGTCATTATGAAGACTTCATGAAGCTATAAAGAAGTTACTCAGACAAATTGTTTTTTTAAAGAGACAGTCTAATTAAAAATTAGAACATTATTATTTAATATTTTCTAATTAGAACAGATGCCATTTTTCTTCCCTTCTAGCTGCATGAGAAATACCTGACTTTCCCTTCTGGCTCCATGGGATGTGCACACACTCAGAGGAAGCAGATCATCGCTCTTCAAAGTCTATGTACACCACGCAAAGCCAAAAGTAGTGGCCCGGGTGAGTTAAATGGTTCCTCAGATGGGATGTATACTTTGCATATTGGCAAGTGGTATTTTTCCTGAATCACCTCCTGAAGGTGTGTTTTTTGTCTTTATTGACAATGTAGGGAACCTAGGGAAATTGTGTCTGAATTTAGCTAAGTTAAGTGTCTAGAGTTGGGTGATGTGAATACCTCTTTCAGTCATAAAAGCAGAACATAGATGTTCATTTAAATTGTAGTGCTGGCAGAGCTACAAAACAATGATAATCACAATATAATTAGAATCCATATCATGAGAAAGTTATGTATACAAAAGTGTTAGAATGACAATAAACTTCAGAAAGACAGATTTAATAAAATGAGGGAGCTCATCAAAAATGCCCTAAGGAGAAGTAAACTCCTTGGATATGGCATTTATTCTACTTAAGGAAACAGTAATAGTGTCTCAGGAGGTGTTGTATTGCTGAACAAAATGAGAAATAGGAAGAAACTTACACGGCTAAATAACAAATTTCAAATGATTGAACCAAGAAGAGATCCTTCAAAAATCTGACCCATTGTAGCCAATAAACGGGAAAATAAAATAAATAACGATATTAGTATGTATGAGGAACACAAGAAAGGCCCAAACAAATTTCTAGAGTAACTAATGAAATGCATAAAAAGAAACAAAGCCTATCTTTAAATACGTGTATTAAAACAGATAGAAATGCTAGCATTGATGGATAAAAACCTATTTTGCTGATAAAGGTGAAGTACTATCAGAGATTCTGTCAGAAAAAAGGTAAGGAAACAAAACTGTTAGATCAGCGGGGACAGATACTAGGCATAAAGTTATTCTGACTGAAGTCAGGTATGAAATGTCTGAACATCCAACAAAATACACAGTCTGTTACCAATCCAGAGGACTGAAGAACTTTGGTTATGTATGAATTTAAGAGGGTTTTTAGCCTTCAAATAAGTTTACAGCTCTCCCTGGTAAATTAATTATCACTGAAATGCAATCATAGAACATCTGTAAAATCATGGTGGAAGAAAGTCTAACCAGAACAGTGTTTTAGAAATGGAAACTGTGCTTCAGTAATTGTTCTGTATTTCTTTGCATTTGTAGCGGACATAGGAGAACCGAATGAATTTGACGAGAAGCAACTGAGGAAGTTAGGCAGGGGTAAAAAATTAGTAAAAGCTCTGTAATGAGCAGAGAACAGAGGCATGGGATACATAATTTTTGAAACAAATTGATATTTCTGCATGAAGTTTGTTGTTACAACAGAAGTGTTGAGTGGGGTGCTAGAATTCAGAGTTATTCAGTAGAGTCATTAGTAACATGAAAATGACATGGCGAGTATGCCTAAAACACATGCAGGTAACCTCAGCCTGGCAGTAGGTGCAAACATACTCGGGGAATTAGAACTGTAAATGACTATGACAAATTGGGGAAGTACTCTGAAGCAAGGCAACCAAACAGAAGATGCTGCCTAAAAAAAAAAAAAAAAAATACAAGTACACTTGTACAGTAGTAATTAGCTTCAGATATGAATGACAGGAAAAACAAGGTGGGTGAGTGTTCAAGAAGAATCTTGGATGTACCATAGATCACAAGGTGTGAAGGGTACACCAGTGAAGCTATTTCAGTGAACCAAGCCCAGGGAAGGCAAATGTAATTCAGAAGAACTCATTTAGCAACTAGAGAGGGTTACACAATGGAAAACAGAGTCTGAATGTAAAGTAATGTACATAAGATGGGAAGATTACAGAACAACTTCTAGACTTCCAAACTGACTCTTTCAGCTCAGTTAGCTTGCTGCTATTATAGAAATCTCAGAAAAAATCCTTTGCTGAATGTCGCTTCAGGCAAAAAACAAACAAGATATTAGAATGCATAAAGGCAGAATGGAAGGAAATCCAAAGGAAAATATTATGATGTATGTCTGTAAATAAGTGGTGAAGGTTTATTTGCGTTATTATGCTCATCTCTCTAAATATTGAAGATGATTTGACTCACTGAAACATTCTCTTTTATGAAAAGAGTTTGAAAAAAACAGTGCTATTTTAGAGACGAAATAAACAGTACAGTTGGCAGAAAGGTGGCTTAGAATTCATTTGCTTATTTAGGTATTTAAATACTGAATTATGATAAAATCTGTAGCACAAATTTTTTTGTAGTAAATGCTGTAAAACTCATTTTGGAAACATGTTTGTGTGTTTCACAACACAAACGTGTTTCCAAAATGACAAATGCTCCTCAGCATGGATAGCTTTCCTTATGATGGTCTGTAACCTAAATAAGGAAACATTTCCCTGTTCTTTTCCTTAAATTTGGTGTACCAGAAGCATCCACTTACTAACAAAAATGCTGAGACCTCTAAGTACTGCAAAATTCCTGCAGCTGCAATACCATAGCCCCTGATAACTAGGACCATTTTGTATTTGGTAAAATTGGGGGCATAGAAATATGAAAGGTAGATTTTTTTAACCTTAGCTTATAAGATATAAAACTGTTAATGAACCTCACACAGGAGTCTGCTTGAATCATGTTTATCTTCTGGATAGGTGATCTTGGCATTGCTATTGGTAATTATTATAAATGCCCTACTTCTAATGAAGCACAAGGTTTAAAAAAAAAAAAAAGGTATGTAAATTAAAATCTGAGGATGCAGTGCAACATCATCCAAGGACTATAATACCCAACTATTCAGTTTTTTTGAAGTAGTTATCTCTGGAGGGTAGCATGATTGAAAAAAGAAAATATTTAAGGAAGAAAAATCATAGTGCACCTGTGAAATATTTTAAAGCATAATTTTGAACCTCTTGAAAAGAATCACTTCAGTGTTTTAACTAAGTTCTAACTAGGTACATACACATATATATATTTGCAAAAATGCGTGCGTTTATATACACATTTACACACGCTCACGTAATATTTTATAATACAAATCCAATGTATGACACTTGTCGTGGGCAAAAATAAGAAAAAAATATATTCCTGCGTTCTATTGGTAAATTTAAATGCTTTATTCACCATGTCCTTCCTTTCATTAGCTTTTTCTCTAAAGCTTAATAGGAACAATCTTATATTCTTTCCATGCCCACAAGTCCCGTCAATGGGAGTTAGGGATGGTTAGCTAATTCAGGTACAGCCTTGCTGCAAGCGCTGTTCTGCTGCAGGCTTAAGAGGGCTTTTCCCCTCAGTCTGAAGGACTTATTGAAAAATGAAATGAGGAGCTACATAACTCATCCAGTTCACTGTTGTAATTAAAAAAATACAATGTTGCAAAAAGTCAAGTTGAAGTGCTATGAGCTATGTTTGCTTGCTAAATGAAGCTAAAATAAACACTACCTACTTTATTTCAAAAGCCTGACACAACCTTTGTATTTAGTCTCTGTGACCTTTTCCAAACTCCTAGTGATCTTAAGTAAATGACTCTCTTACGTTCTGTTATTCTGTATCTACTACTTTGGACATAATTGACTAAAACACAAGGATGCAAAAATATTACTATAAAGACTATACTCTTCTATAGATATTACATGATGGATGTGTCCCAAATGAGAAAAATGTCAGCTTCATAAAAATGCAAAAAGTAGAAGTAAAAGAGGATGAAGTATCATGTCACAGCCTTTTAGCCTAGAAGATGAAGTTTATAGACATCTACTATGTAGCTTACATAGATGAACTGCCAACATATATAGAAAGTAATCATAGCTTAAATCATGAGTTGACTCAGTGGAGCTTCGGCAGTAATGCTGCAACGCTTCCAAAGCATTCTCTGAAGGAAATCCTCATATGGGAGAGATGCGGGATGATGGAATGGTGATACAAACAGAAATTTGGTACTCAAAACTGCTCAAGTCTACCTTTGTCCAAAGGTAGTTCAGTGCAAATTAGATCACATGTCTCTGCCCTGTCCTCCACTGCCTGGTGTAGCTGTGCTCTGGGAGCACCTACCTCACTTCACCTTCAGAGGGTCTGTGGAAGCATTCCTGGACATTCAGTGGTGCACCAACAGCGTTACGGTAAGGTGCTGCATGATGGCTTGTGAACACCTTATGAAAGGCAAAATTGTATGAAACTATACTTACAATCACTAACAAGTGGATAAATTTATTATAATTTCAGTATGATAAAATAGAAGCTAGCACTTGGACAATTTTTAATGCAACTTAAAGTGAAGAAAACTTGTGGATATTTACTTGTGTGATCTAGGGACTAAGTTCCACGCAATTCAGCTTGCAATTTCACTATTGAAAATTACTTTTAAGTGAATTGCTGAAGGAAACTTGAGTCAGGATTTGATTTGAAACAATTGTAAGTCTTCTAATTCTTGGAAGGGTTACACAGCCTAAATCACTTCATTCCCCCCCCGCCTTTTTATTTTCCACAGCAATGTGATTAGTGTAGATGACTTCACGCTACAAGGGCACACAGATTTAGAATCACTTGCTTCTATGCTAAGAGTCTAGAAGTGCAAGATTCCTACCATACTACAAATGCAAAGACCACGCTGAGGGTTATATTGTGCAAAACGTGACTAAAGTAAACATGTTTTTGTTTGTTCCTCTTGAAATTAGTCTATCTTTTAATATCAGGACTTCTTGTCACTGCTCTCTGCTGTGTACTTAATGTGCTGGAAAGATATTTAATGATGGCCGGTTTAAAGCTAGCTGGCTTGTGACAGATTTATAGATGTTAGAATTGCAGCCGTAATTAATAGTAATTTCAAATAATTTGACTTGAACGTGCGTGTGCGTATAGCATAGGACCCTGATCTTGGAAGTAGATCAGACCGCTTAGCATATTATGCCCATCTGTTTGTAGTGGAATGACCAAAGCTCTGGCTATGCTGGAGCATGCCACAGTTCCTACTTGAAACATGCCTAATTTCCCTTTCAGCTGGAGCCAGAAAATAAGGGTTAGGACATGATACATGCCCCAAACCTGTCTGATCATAAAGTCAGAGTATGACCAAAACATGGAACCAGATTCTTGGAGGTAGTAAAGAATTGTCTAATAACGTAGTTTTAGTCTCTGTGGACCCTCTAGCTCTGCCTGTGTAAACTGCTTTTGGGGATTGCTGCTAATGTCGGTGGACATCTGAGCCTTTTTTTAAAAGATAATGATTTTGCATGCAAAAACAGCACCTATGGCTGAGAAACTAATGGACTAGTTAATGCTGGAAGTTAATGCCACCACAGTGTTGTCTGGTTCTGCATGGGAAGGGGGGGCAATTCCCACCTTTCTGGTGTTGGGAAGGAGACCACTGAGCTAGAAGTTCATTCAGAGGGGCCTGGGAGAGGAGTTCTTATGTCATGGTCTTACAGCAAAAAGGATATGATCATACCGTGATACCCAAGATTAAAAATTTAGATGTCCGTTTCTTCACTTTTGATATTCTGAATGTTCCTATGGAATTGGCTGCTAAAGGCTTTCAAAACTCATGGTCCAAAAACTATCTGTGCAGTTATCTCTGTGAATGGTAACAGAAAAAAAATTAGAAGGCTAAAAGGAAAGATACAGCTTCTTTTTTTCTTCATTATAATGGCACTTCAAGCAAAGGCCTACATGTTTCAGAAAATAGAATGGTTCACAATTTCCAAGTTTCTGTTATCTTGCTTATCATCATCTTACCCTTAAACTTCAAGGGAACGTCGGTCTGAACCACATTATTTATGTTAATCCTCCTTCCTGATTTTAAAATTGTGATAATCTAATGAGGGAACAAGAGTACACCAGAAACTGTATATGCGATCTTATAACAACTAAGACACTTCTCATTTCAAAATCTGACCGCTTAATATTCCAGCAGGTTTTGCCCTTTTCATTGAAAAGATTCTTGAGAGTTCAAATAAAATACCTTTCTGGAAGTTGCAGTCCATTGTCAGAAGAAAAAGAGTAGTCAATGAATTATCTTCTGTGAATTGCTCTCTTACCTCTAAGATACATGTATTTTGTAATAATATGTTCCAGACTTTGCTATAATAAGCCTGTGGTTTTTAGAGTGCTTTCTGGTATGTTGTATATGTACATGTATAGCCCTTATCCCTCAGTGATAAGGATGATCAGCAGAATACAATACTGGCTGCATGTGCGCAAGTAGTAAATATCTTCCCTCTCATGGAAAAATCTTGTAATTTAGTGCTTGACCATGTCACAACAGTTTAAAAACAGTACAAATGCACTCAGTATGGAAGTACCATCTGTATTCTAGGAGGTATATTATTGTACTGCATTTATTATTATTTTTATAACCTCAGCCGTCTATATTCTTCAGCAAATTTGCATCCGGTCAAATTTAGACCCAAGTATCAGTTTGTCTCCATAACTTATAATATGGATCATATTGGCTACATAACACAGTGAGCTTTAATGAGTGAAGATAAATCAGAAAACGGATGTTTTTGCAAACTCTATTTTGTCCTCATGTATTCTTCTGATTACTGTTTATCAACTTCTGACTATTTCTGTAAATCCTGTTGTCTACAAAATCACTTAACTGTCAATGCATTCGATGGGAAAGGCATTTGCCCTTAGCTGTAAAAGGAAGGGAAAATGTGTTGCATAGAGTGGTGGTGAGGCAGAGAGGAAGGTTAAAGTTTGTTGCTCTGCAAATTGTAGTGGTTATGAACAGGGGAAAGACACAGCCCTGGAAAAAAATTTCTTTGGATATACCATAATCAGGAAGGCATGAGACTTCAGAAAAAGAACCGGTTTCTGTCATTTCTCTGAAAACAGAACCCGGTTTAAAGCTGTACTGCTGCAGGATCAGGCACACATAAGGTAGAAGGCAGAGAACAGTACAAAATACTGGGGGAGGTGGATAAACTTCTTGTGTCTAAAAAGATACATTATATATTATTTGGTTTAATTGCAGTGAAATTAAATGTGATTTCTATTTTGAGTTGTTATCTTGCATTAGACTATTAGTATCTGAGAATGATTTATAGATCTAGATGAGTTAAGAATCAGGCTGAGAAAGACCATTACTACACCATTTACACTGACTGTGAGCCAAGGAAACTATGGCTTGCTCCTCGGTGAACCCTCCAGTTAAAAAAAAAAAAAAAAAGCTAAAACAAAATCATGAACTCCAAAACCTGATGTTACCGAAAAGAACATTAACCCCTGAAGAATGTTTTAGGAGAACAAGAATTTTAGAGGCTTGTTTGACAGCAGTTTTCACTTTTTTATCACCTGAAACCAAGTAGCCTTATCACTGCCACCTGGGAAGGAATCAAGTAACTTAAATTATTTTTAAAAAACCCCAAACACCTGAGTTCATAAGAACTGCAAAAAGAATTTGTCATGTGAGGTTTACAGGTGGGTGTTCTTTGTCTGTTTGGGATGTTTTTACATCTTTTTATGTCAAGGGGGCAGGATAGATAGTATACACAGAGTCTCTATTGGGACTCTGTTGCAGGACTTGAAGGATACACTAATGTTCGTTGAAGGTAAGTCTTGTTGGCTGTGAAGTTACTGTTGGTTAACAGCTGTGCCTTGCTCTGTATCTGAGACATACAAATTACAGAAAACAGTTAAAAGAGAGATTGTGTGAATATTTCTTAGTTACCCATCTCCCTCAGAATGACAGCATAATAACTGGTCATGGAGGCAGGTAATGCAGCCTTAGTCTCTATAGAAGATGGAATGGTATTATTGAATCTGATTTCTGAGAACTGTTTGATGACTTACATTAAGTTCCAGTAGTGGGAGTTATTTTAATTCGTTTTAATGATATTTTCTTTGTTTGACTGGATTTTGAAAATACTAAAGGTGTGACCTGATACTCTGCTGCTCTTCAGCCTATGCCTCACAAGCTCAGCACTGGGCTCTTTTATCCAGGCTGCGTGGCTGCTCTAGGCTGCTATGGAGCCATGCTGAGCAGTGCAGAAATCCCAGCACTAGCTTGAAAGTTTCCACTTTATTTTCTAAACTGTGAAAACTGTGTTCCCAGAGTCTTTCTCTGCTCCTTTCACTGACTAGTTCACTAGAAAACAGTGGTGGGTGGGGTTTGGTTTTGGGGTTTTTTTTCTTTTTGCTACCCTGTTGGCAGGGAGCACACCTCGTACGCTGTTCTTAGATTCGGCCAGAACCTCATAAAATACATTCTTACAAGCCTAGCAATATATGTTTTTGTTGGGAGCTCTAACTCCTTCTGCCATTGTGTAACAATAAGCTAGAGCACTGGAGCCTTGCCTTAATCTGAGTTTATAAAGCATGCCAAAATTAAAGAGAAAACAACTGAAACTTAGCTGATCCGTGGTGGTGTTGACAAATCTTGTGTCATGACCTCATAGAATAGGGGAGGTTGCTGACAGATGAAGCACTGCAATGAAGTCATTGTCACCAGAATTTGGGATACTGTCTTTTAAGGGAATTTGATCAGATGCTTATTAAAATAAGCATGTTGCATACATACCTGGAGCACACATTCTACTACCGACTTGGGTAAAAGGCAGTCACTGTCAGGAGAGTGTGCAACATTTGAAACATAGGCATACAGTAAGTCTTAATCCTTGAGCTGGAAGGAATATCTTTAAAAGAGAGAGGCTTATTCTGTCTCTGAAACTGTTTAAGAACCATATAGTAATTCAGCTTTCCTTTTCATGCAGTTTCTCAAGTCCATAAACTCTGTAATTCACAAAATAAAATGTCAGGAGTCCCTTTTAAGTTTTTTCCATTAAGTTTGTTTATACAATGAATTTCAGATGCTGACTGCTCTTTGAAAATTATTAAAACCAGTTCTGTTAAGTGTAACTTGTCAGTGAGGGAGGGATTGCTAGCAATTCCCTAATGACACTGGTGATCGTATTACCTCATATCTGCAACACACCAGTCCTCAAATGGTCATGAAGTCAGAAAGTCTTGCATCCCTTTTTTGTAAGCCTAGCAATTAGATACAGCTTTTGCTATTCTGAGATCCTGGCAAAGTATTTCTGAAAGGCAAACTCCAATGCTTCCTAGTCTTTCATAACTATATGCTAGAATTCTAGCGTATTTCTTAAACATGTACAAGATGGAAATCTCTCTTGGAATGCTATTAGATTTGGGACAGTTAGACACTTACTAACTTCGTGATTTTAGGCTTTGACCTATTGTACTTCACTGTTTTGCTATTATGAGAATAAATACAGTCTGTTAGCACAATTCTGTAAAAATGCTATTTTATTTAAGATATGCAAGCACTTACATTACTGCGACGCTTTCCCACCTTCTGACAAAGACTAGCTAAGCACTACGTCCTTTCTTCCATGATGTTTTGTCGCCATCAACAAGAGTTTCAAACCTCACTGATGTAGAGTTCCTAGTACAAGAGTCCTACAGTCTTGAGAGCCTAAGTGGCTAATTTTTGGGCTGGCCAATGTCTGAAAACATCATCCTGGATAATTCAATAGAATTCTAGAAGATATATTTTTATATAGAAACATACTTTACTTCCATCCGCCCCCTCCCCTGTGAATGCAGATCTTTCGGGGGTAGGTACAGCAGAACTGTTATGATAGACAATATTGTTAGAGATGGATAACGGAGTCACTGCTTTCTTGGTGTAATGCTATCAGCCAGATTACATGACAAATAGCAGTTTTCAGGTTTATTTGCAAAACCAGTAAATTTGAGAACAAATGTAGAGGCAACTGCTGAGTTTATTTAAAGTTATGAAAATTCATGTTAAAATTCCATCAGTTATACCATTTCAGTTTATCTCCATTTGCCGAAAGTGAGAAGTTTTGATATATCCTGAAAGTTTAAAATCCAAACCTCGCAGCCTTTGGTATAGCATGCCTGTTTCTCCTGTGTCCATAGTATTCAAAGGGATCTTGCACTCTTATAACCAGGAGGCACTTTGAGGACAGTCTCCTGGGATTTGGAATGTAACAGTAAATTTCAGTTTTACTTTGGTATTTCTTTCCATGACAGCCACAACAAATAACCTAAGGTAGCTCTCCTCTTCAAAGAGGAGAGCCAATTCCCAACAACAGATGTGGTTTTTGTAGTGCTTCTGCCAGGTATGATTTGGATAACACTGTCATTAGGCTTTCAGAAATTTTCTCCTGTTTTGTGAGTCATCTCTGGCATTGTGTTCTATAATCTTACTGTAGCTCAGCATGGCTTTGGCCAAAACTTATGCTGAAGCCTCTTGTTCCCCTTGATTGCAGTTGCTATTATTACTTTTAATGTCTAATTACTGACAGAGAAACTTCGTTTCTTTATTGTTTCCTCCTATGGTTAAGCCTTTCTGATGAAATCCAGACTTTCATCTGGCATGGACTAGTGTAGCTCCATAAAAGTCAGTGTTGATTTACACCAGCGAGAGGAACCTTGCTCACAAAATGATTGGGAGTCATATCCTCTTGAGTCAATTTTCTGTGTTTTAGTAAGGTCCGTTCAGTTTTCTCATTGTTGGTGGTTTATGTATCTGAAACAATACAAAGAATTAATTTGTCGTTCACTTTCCTCATCCCCTCATGGGTTAAGTACCACCATGCTGTTCCATGCATACATTTGCGAGTTTTAGCTGAAGATGAATATGGTAGTTTCTTGACTAACTCACAAGAATTAATTTGTGCAACTGGCACAACTTGCAGTGCTTTTCTTCCTGATTAGAGAGACATTTCTGTATCCCATTATACCCTTTTGAAACTGGAGACACTGTAATTGCCACAGCCAGTGCAAGAGAGCGATTTTATAAGTTTGGCGTGGGGTTTTTTTTGTTGTTTACAAATGCGCTAGGTCTAGAAATAGAATGTGCCAAAAATGCAATGTGTTTATTGTTAAGATAAGAGACAAAATACAAGTGACCTTCTCTATTTCTGCATGAGTCAGAGTCTGCTTCATGTTGTGTTCCAGGTAGGTGCATTGCTAGATTTGTAACTTCTGGTATGAGAGTAGTTTAACTGATATTAATGGAACAGTTCTCCTATGGGGTAGTTTAGCAGCTCTAAGTCAAAATACATGTAGTTGAAGAATATTCACTGAGTACTTTCCTAAAGAGCTTATTTCATTTGACTGTTCTGTTACATGAAGATGAGAGAAATAGAATGGTGTGTAAAAAAGGTGTTCAAAATTTCATTTCATGAAAAGCCTCTAAATTTCTGTGGTTGAGTTACTTTGGCAAAAGATGAATGATTACCCTAGAAATAGGAGTATCATATTTAAACAATTTGATTAAATGTTAATCAATATAGTCTATCTTTTGTTATTAAAGAGGACTCATATTTGGTTAGAAATCTTCACATTTAAGTCTGCTTGGCTGTTACTTAAAATTCTTTCTGCTCCCTTCCTTCTCATTTTCACTTCCAAGTTTTACATGTTTTGAAAGTGAAACACTGTTCAAGCTTTCATGTTTTGATAGGATGTGTTCCATATTTTGACTGATATTACTGAATGTCTTTGTAATAACCTATAAACACTTACTTCTTAAAAGATGATTTTTAATGTTTTTGTCATATTATAAAAATTACAGTTGCACTGTAGATTGCCCTTTACATTTTTTGTCCATTCAAAGTATCTGAACAATTCTTACACAATACTGAATTTTAGAAGTGTACTGTACCAGTATGTTGAAGGACTTAGCTAATGCAGTAAGAAATATAACAGTATTATTGTGATAGCAAAAATAAGACTTCTTCAATACAACATTAACTCTATTAATATTATACTTGCTAAAGCATGCGTCAGCAGAAGTGAGTTTACCTTCTAAAAATTGTAACAGAATTGCAGGGTTTGTACATGTGTGTACGAGTGAATTTTTGTAATTAACTGGCACTTCATTAAAAGTAGATTGTATTAATATCTAGACATACTTAATGCTCAGCATTACAGAAATTCAGCAATTATCACTAGAAATATTAGTCAGTTTGAAGATAGATAAATAATAAATAGAAATATAATTTCTCCCTTTGATTAAAACTCAATGAAGCATCTAATATAGCCTCTTGCACTTTATTTTACACTTTAGCAAGTGGCTTTAAGAAGTATAATCAAAGCCCATGTGCTTGCAATAACAGCAGTATCCTTCTTTTCTATGCAATGGAGCACTAGAGCATCAAATACTTACTCGTGATCTTGCTTTCTGTGTGGGGATCCTACGATATCATTAGAAGTGTTCAACCTAGAATGAAAGTAAGATTTGCAAAAAAGATTTACAGTTTGTAAATGATATTTTTTCCCCTAAGTTGCTTAACCATCAGGAAACCCAGTATTCATAGATGTCACTTCTGAGTTGGCTTTATTCCAAAAGGGAAAGGAAAATATGACTACTGCAGCACCGTATCAATCAGATATGAATCCCTCTAATATATTGCAGGTTAGACCACAAGTCCTTTCTCTAGGCAATTAATTTGTGTGCAAGTCTAGGCGTAATTCAGCTTTATAAAGGTTTTAAGAATGGAGGTCATTAGCAGTGGTACAGAATATTTTTCTTAATATTTAGGTCCTGTACAGTAAACCTCCCCTCGTACTAATTAGTTGTTTTCATTTGTTGTGAGGTATTTTAGTGACTTTTAAAACAAGGAAATGTGTACAAAACTTAGTAAAGCTACTTACAGCCAGGCAGATGAAGAATTTGAAGTACAATTCCTGGATGATTTATCTTAGAAACATGTGTGCATATGCAAATATACAGACAATACTGCTTGGCTTTGAAATTTTATATTCTTTAAATTCAGAATTCTGAAGTTCAGTGAGAGAAAATAAAACAGTAAAATCTCTCTTTACCAAAGTAAAAATGTGTAGTGTGCATTCTCTGTAGATCCTATGGCTCCCAGCAGTTTCGTGCCCCAGCTGACTTGATTTTAGCTGAAGATGTTTATTAGCACAAACACAGTATATCTGGCCCACATGTTTGAAAAGACCGAAGTAGACTTGAACAAATGAGTGACACAATGGCTTATGGATCTTGGACATTTTAGGAGATGGTTGCAGAGAAGGAAGGACTTCACTTGTGATCTATTAATTTTGTTTTCCAAAAGTTTACTGCCCAAGGCATAATTTAAAATATTTCACTGACATTAGACCTGAGTGGGAATATTTTGCTCTTTTCTTTTTTTAACTGAGATACGTGTGGCTGTAATTAGACTGGTGATGCAGTAATGGTTGGCAGCTGTCTGCATAGCCTCTGCAAGGTCTTTTAATGCTGCTTGTCTCTATTACACTTTAACTATTTTCATCACTTTGCTTAGGAAAGTAGAAAACAAGAGGAATGGACTTCACTGCACACTAAGCTAATAATTTTAAATTCTCTGTCTGTTCTGACATGGTGCTATGTCCACTAGGCTGAGTAAGAGAATGGAGCATCTATCTTAAGTTTAAGAATATGAACCTTAAAATTACATCTGAGTGGTAAATGCTGAGGAGGAAGAAGAATTACTAAAACTAAGGGATAATACTGGCTTAAAGGTTTCTTTTAGCTATCTATGATGGAAATTAAAAGAAAAAAATATTTGTCTACCACCTGATGATTCATAATTTGGTCACAAAGATTTTTATGTTTATTTGCTGCCTTTTAAAGTAATTGTTAGAACTGGACTGTAGAGACCTTGTGTCTGCCAACATGTCAGTTTGCACAGACTCAGCACATTGACCTAAATCTGAAGTCAGAAGTCTTTGCCCAGGCAGTTAGGTACTGACAGTGGTTTTGTTTCTGTTTGGGTTTCTGTCATGTTTTGCAGTTTGGTGTATTTTTTGTTTTTCTAGAGTCAGTGGAGACATGTTAAATATGTTTTTTGGGGTTGGTTGTTTTTCCCCCCGGTATTGCAGGGACCTCAAACAACACTGATATCCTTGATATCTCCTGCTTGACTGCTTGTTGTGTATTATCTGCAAGTTTTAGGTTTTGGCCTTTCATTATGGGTCCTGCATTTCTTGTAGTATGTTAAGAAGTGTTTGATAAGCTATGGTGAACAGTGGGTGCAGTAAACACCTATCCTGGAACCTGTGTAACTAGAAAGAAAATTATTAGAAAATGGAGACAAAGATAACTTGCTATTTAATATATTAGTAATCAAGATTTTCCAAAGATTTTTGGTTTACTTCCCACTCATGACTAAACCACAATGTAGGTTACATTGTGTACTTGGCAGTCACAGCAACATACGTATTCCTTCTTTTGGTAGCAAATAACTAGAACTTTAAGTTTCCTGAAGAAAAAAATGTACCTTTATGTAAGAGATGCACATGAAACAAATAGATTAATAACAGAAAAGGTGTTGAAAACAAGGAAGGACACAGAGCTCTATAAAAGGTGGGAAAAGTGTTGAATGATAGAAGCTGGCTCTTGAACCGGGGGTGGAGAGAAACCCACACAAAAAAGAACAACCCTAGCTTTACTGAAATGAGAATCTGATTAAAATGTACTCTAAAAATCACTTAAAAATCAAGAGCAGCTACATGTGAAGTAATGAATGTGGTCAACATTATAATTTTTGGCTTCCCCACAGCTTGCTCTAGATCCTAGGATAGCAATTTTGGTAGCAGTAGGCTGCAGTACCACAAGAGGACTGTTCCTAATTTTGCTGTATAGCTTGCTTTTATAATTCTTGCAATATCTGAGCCTTGCAAACTCTCCTGTTCAAGCTTTGGGAAGACACAAACTTCTGAGGTTTTGGTCGAAGTTTGCCTCTATTTTTTGCATTCTACCTAACCAGTGCTGACTCACTTTAAAATCACGTCCTCAAAGTGGTTCAAAATTCTCTTGCAATGTTTAGGAATGCTAGTGACCATTTCATTGAGTCTCTTTAGGAATCTCTTCTGTACAGAATTTATACCATGTCATAAGCCCACTGTATTCTGACTTGTCTGTGTAATAGTGTCATAAGGAATTATTTTGTCTTCTCCTAAAAAGATAAGTAGGAGTGCTGGAAATTTTTATTTAAACATTTTCATTTTGGAGATGAATATTCTTTGAAACAAGCTTTCTGTGACAACTTATCAATTTTGAGTTATAAAGTTTTATGATACAATTTCATGTTAAAATGAAAGACACTGACTACTTCCCTTAGAAAAGCAAATAGAATGGACTTGGCATGAAGCTAGATTGGTGGAGACACAAGTCCAATTATCCATGTCTAACTACCTGCCTCAGGTTTCCCAACTCCCAGACAAATACCTTAGCCATTTGCTGTTCTGGAATAGTGTTTTTGCTTTGCTCCCTTTTGCTTTGTTTCTGTTTTCTTCTAAAAATACAATTTTTTTTCCTGATGCATTGAGGAGAATAAATAGAAGGAAATAACAGTAACTGGTGTGGGATGGAAAACGTGCTTATTTGTACATCTGTAGTTAAGTGTGTGTAAGTGTAGCAATACATACAAACACCTGTAGTAAGTGGAAAAATATCTTCTTTCATTTTCACACAGCTTTTAGCTCTTTATTGGAGAATGAAATGGAAAAAAAAGAAGAATGGAGAAGGAACAATAAAAATAACACAAAGCTAAAACCTGAAATAGTTCATCTTCTATAAGCCTTGAAGAGCTTCAAAGAGAATTTATTTGGTAGCCTTAGTGCACTTTTAAAAATTATAAAACAGAAAATATATTTCTAAAAGGCACTGTGATTCCTTTTCATGTGAGTATATCTGGGTGGTGTGATTTGTTGCAGCGTGTCACAATATTAATTTTCCCCTCTGGTTTATTTGATGTTGTAGGGTACACTAATGTAACATACTACTTAGGAAGATATGGATTAATGCATCTGAAACATGTTTGAATTTTCCTTTTTAAAGACTGGCTTGACTGCTATAGGCAATGAGCTAAAGGTACTTCTCATTCAATAGCAAAATGCTTTAAGAAAAGGATGACATTATTGCACTCTGGCAGCATATAGGCACCATGAGTATAAGCAGACACCGTGTCAGTTTTGATTTCGCTATTCTTCATTATTTTTCAGTATTAAAGTCAAGAGCTCACTGCTGATGAAAGTAAGCATCAAGCAGTGAAATGTCAAGTTTCTAAACTGCTACCTCCTGATGAAGTTTCCTTCCTTTTTGTCTGTCTTGAAGAAAAGAGAGTAAGTGGGTAGAAGGCTGTTGTGCTGTCAGTTACAAGGAGGAGGCTGAGCTCCATGCAGGGTTTCTGCTAGTTTGCTGCTATTAGGATGCTTTTGCTAGTCAGGTAGTGGAGGTAGGCTTGACATCAGTGAAACAGAGACTTTAAAAAATGAAAGATTAATAAAACTTAGTAAGATATTTGGATGTCTGGCTCTTTAGGGGCAAGATAAGTGGCCAGCACCTGGTAGACAGCCAGTAAGAAGGTTTAGGATGATGAACGTGATAGAAGTAAAGAATGCTGCTGCTTGTTAAATTGCTGTCAGACCTCTGTGGGATATCTTGCTTCCTAATCGCTATCAGATTTATTATTTTCTCTACCCACATGCTGCAGTAAAGAATCTCAAAGTAAATTTGCAGGACCCTTGTTAATGTGTGTTATACACCAAAGGTTGCACTTGGCTGAAATAAAGATCTTGTTTGCTAGGTATTGAAAGTCTGCCTTCTATTGTGATGATATTTGTGTTTCCTGGGAAGAAGAGTACGGATTTTTCCTCTGGTAGAGAATCTTCTAAATAATCAGAATGATATACTTACAGTGTAAACCACCCTGCGTTGATAAAGGCTTTGTGCCATTGTAATCATTGCATTCTGATTCTGTGTCCCGCTGCTACTAGCTAACCTACACCATGTTGTAGGTGAAGTTTGTGGGCTTAGGTCATCAGTTTCTAGTATTAGAAGAGCAGAAACTATATATATGTGTGTGTATATATATATATAAAAAATGTTAATAATGAACGTCATTTACAGGTGAATGACAAACGTGTAAAATATCAGTGTCAGACTGATAAGTCTTTCAGAAATGTCTGTCAATAGTGAATAGATATTGAAAATATCGCATTTGCTCCTACATGATGATGGGTTTTGGAAACAAAGCGTAAGGTGTATAGAGAGGTATAAGCTTAGAAAATGAACCCAAGACTTGCAGTAAGTTATTTAAATTTAATATTTATGTAATTATTTAATATTACATTATTTTGTGGCCTGAGTCATCTATGCCTACAATAATGCTTAAATCACCCTGAAATGCCCCCCCCGCCAAGTTCCCAGCTATGCAGTTGGCTGATTATAAAAGGTGGGGGGGAACAGTAAGTGAATAATACCTCATTTTCCATGTGAGACAAAACAAAAGAGCAAGCACACATGTACACTCTTCTTATGGCTTTGTTTACTAGAAACTTTAGGCCACAGTTTTGCTTGCCTGGTTAGCTGGTTAATTCTCATTTTTGTTACTTTGAATTGTATTTTCCTAAGCATATGCACTTCTGTACTCTAGCAACTGGTGTTGAATCTTAGATAATCTGCTGCTGCTGTCTGTCAGGAGTGCAGTCCATTATGACCAGAGCCTGAATAATCAATGAGTTTCATAAATTCTTGTGTGTATATTGAAGTGGTAGATATTAATCAGAAAGTAATTTCTTATGTAAGATAATATTAGTTAGTATTCTGTCAATCATTTTATGTTCCATGTATGATTAGAACTTCATATCAAAAGAGAGAACAGCCATCTTAAGAGTAGAAGGGTTCTTGTTATTAAAATCATAAAATAAGAGATTTAAGGGTTAGAAAGGTATTGTGAATCTATTTCATGAAAGCTAATAACATGATTATATGTAACTAATAGATAACCTTCCATAATCCTCCCAACAATTCCATTTATATTTAAATTGGAAAAAAATCTACTAATTTGGTCAGGTTGGTTCCTCCTCTGTTAGTAGGTATTAGAACATAATTCCCTTCAGGGTAATATCCTGTCCACATTTCAATCTCATAGCTTTTGTTTGTTTGTAACCTATATTTTGTTTTCCATTCAAGCTCTGTGTTGCAATCTAACTATCTGCAAGAGGGACAGATTTAGCACTTTTGAATACATTTGATAGTGCTGATTTTTTATCTAAGTGACAGATTGTCTCTTCAGTAAGCTATGAATGCAATAACTACATTATTCTTAAGCAAGAGATGTATTTTAAGTACAAATTTTTCCCATGAGACTTATTACCGTAATAAACAGAAATTACCTATAAGAATTCTGTTACTAAGAAAGTAAGTTATAGATACTTCAAGTAGGTACTGTTTCAAGACACTGAGATGATATGCATTAAAAAATTTTCTTGTATCAAATGTTAATTTGATGCCTCTGCTGATATATTTAAAATATACCACAGATGTGTGCAATAAGCATGTATATATTGTATGTGAGCATACATATATATGTGATATACTTTGCTAAACTAAGTACATTGCTGTGTATAATTTTGAAGTTACCTTGAACTCGCAGTACACAGGAGCTAGTATTGACATCGAGCTCTGGAGTTGTATTTGAAAGGTGAAGTTACCAAAACAAATAGGAAAGGGAAGACAGAATAACAGATACGTACCATATTCAGGAAGAAGAGTTCTTCAGAAAAGTATGTCTATGTTCCTCCAGCAGGATATGGATTGGGTAGGAGATGATCAAGAGGGGATGAAATGACCCATCCACAGTGGGATCAACCTTTCGTTTACTGCAAGTAAGTAGATTTCTCTAGATATAAGAAAATAGTAAGCAGGCTGAGCTGGAAGAGATTCTGACATTAGAATCACTAATTAGTTGCTATCATTAAAACTGTGGTAGATATTGCCTGTTGTGACAGAGACAGACTTTGATTACCTCAAGATGTTTATGAATATTAGATCTAGATAGACTCGAAGCAATATCACGGCATAGGAAGTCCAACTTCTGTACAGAGCTAAATCAAGTTATGAAGTGAGGAATAAAATGCAAGTAAGAATACTTCTAGCATAGTTTACCTTGAGTTGCCTGAGCAAATGCTAGATGATGATTGGAAGATAATCTAAAAAAAGAGAGGCTTAAATGCTTTGCCTACTCTGGAATTTTCATGCAACAGAGGCTAACTTTCTTGTAGCCTGTTATTTGTAAGAGCTTATAGATGTTAACTAGTCGTCAAAGATTTCTTCATTTCTGTTGGTGGTAAATGTATGTCATGGTTTAACCCCAGCCAGCAACTAAGTACCATGCAGCTGCTCGCTCACTTCCCCTCCCCTGGTGGGATGGGGGAGAGAATTGGGGAAAAAAAAAAAAGTAAAACTCGTGGGTTGAGATACAGGCAGTTTAATAGGACAGAAAAGAAGAAAATAATAATGATGGTGATAATAAAATAACAACAACTATAATAATAAAATAAAAGAATTGGAAGATATAGAACAGGTGATGCACAATGCAATTGCTCACCACTTGCTGACCAATGCCCAGTTAGTCCGCAAGCAGCGATCTGCTCCCCCCAGCCAGCGCACTCCAGTTTATATACTGGGCATGACATCACATGGTATGGAATACCCCTTTGGCCAGTTTGGGTCAGCTGTCCTGGCTGTGTCCCCTCACAGCTTCTTGTGCCCCTCCAGCCTTCTTGCTGGCTGGGCACGAGAAGCTGAAAAATCCTTGCCTTAGTCTAAACACTACTTAGCAACAACTGTAAACATCAGTGTGTTATCAACATTTTTCTTGTACTGAACCCAAAACATAACACCATACCAACTACCAGAATGAAAAATTAACTCTATCGCAGCCAAAATCAGGACAATGTATTCCATGGAGCAGGAATGACTATTGTCACCTTTGACCAGGCTAGGAAGAGGGCTCAGAACAGAACATACTAATTTTCTTGTGTTTCACTATAGCAAAAATGTTCAAGACTTTGTATTGTTTATTAATTCCACACCACCACCCCGTCACCCTTCCCTTTTAGTACTGATTTCAGTTCTGTTTTGCATGTACTTTCACATTCTGAAAATTTTATATATACATATATATATATGTATATATTTAAAGTCTTTTAAAGAGTGTATGTTCTGAGTGGTAGTAAAGAAGTGCTGACCTTTTGCAGTTCTTATGTATGCTGAAGTTTGAACACTGAAAACTTCATTTGTAATATAGACTTACGTGGATTAAAATTCACTATAATGAAATTCAGTTTCTTGTAGAAAGGTACTCTTACCTAAAAATCCTTGCCTCTGTCTTTGTGAAGAAATCTGATATGATTACTAATATGAAAGCATATAGTTAGACCAGCTGATATGGCATAGCTGAGTTGCTGAGACACAAACACGAGGGAGTCTTCAGCTTTTCTAGCCAAGACATAGATGTAGTCTTGTGATTACTCTCATCTGATTCTGGAAACGTTCAGTACAAAACGGTACTGATGGGCTGCAAATTCTAATCTATCTCAGTCTAGAGGTAGTGTAGAAGATGCTAAAAGCAACAAAAAGGAGAGAGTGGAGTTCAAGAGAAAAAAATAATAGATGATCTCTATTGTCTAAGACTTAATTTCTTTATTAAATAGAATTAAAAGATATTGAGACAAGTGCATTGGTTGAATTAAAAAACTGGAGAACTAAAACTAAAGGCCCAAGTTGGTATATACAAATTATAAACCTTGATTTTTCAGAGGGTTATCATTTCAAAATGGTTAGCAGGAATAACACATGCAATAAAAAAAAAAAAAGAAAAAAAAAATTAAAACTTTGTCAGGAGGCAAATTTAGAGCTGACACTTTTATTTAAGTGGTATTTCATCTTGAAGTCTGCTGGTTAGTAATAAAAGTATGATAAATTATTAACTAAATGTAACTATTGCCCAACTTGGAAATACTTGTAATTATTTTGCTGTCAGAGCAAGCACAAAGAGACACACAAAATTCCAGAGATTCAGAGCAGTTTTCAAAGAAGAAAACTTCAGAGGAAGTTTTGGCTTGCTTGTGCATTTGATGTAGGCAACAGATTAGCAGTCCACATACCTAAATCACAGTTGCAATTACTATGAAAAGCTTGTCAATGATACTTCACAAGCTGCAGAATTGCACAGCATCTCAGGAGAAGGGGAGATAAAGGGCCCGTGTCAGAAGCTACTGGCACAGATTTCCTACCCTTCCATCGTGGATCCACATGTGCCAAAAATACAATTTGGCTTTTGGCAAATGGCACCTACTCACTGCGTCTCCAAAGTGTTTTAGTTTGGAGGTCTGCCCTTTAACCACTTGGATGACAAATCCTTTGTCATCTTTTCAGGGAGAGTTATATATATTATATGCCTCTAATTTGCTCTTTCTTGAAGCTCTGCTGGGCATTTTTTTAATAGATGGGGGAAAAAATAAAAGGAACTGTGTTATAACACAATCATAATAATTATTAACATAACTATTATTCCTTGCAACAATAATTTCACAGCAACAGAAGTATGTTTTAATATCAGGTTGCCTAGAACTGCCAAATCTCAGACCAATGCTAAATGCAAAGCGAAGCAGTAAACATGCTTGTTGGGGTTATCCAAAATAACAATACTAAGTGTCTTAATTCCATTTTTTCCAGCTAACCAATGGCCAGAATGAACTATTATGTCTGAGAAAATTTAAAAAGCAGATGAACTGCAGTTATAACTTCATGTTCAAGAATACACACTTTGTACACCCCTTTTTTTGAAGAGCTCTGGCTTAAGCCCATTATACTGTCTCCAAACTGCCTAGGTCTCTTACACCTGTGAGTCTGTTGGTCAAAGACTTTCTCATGTATTGTGAGCACTTCAACATGTAGCATAGGAGAATACTGTGGTCCAGCACTTAAGGTATTCTCTTAATTTTAAAAGTGCCTGGCAACTTGAACTGATGTGTATTTATTTGCACTCCACATAATAAAAATAGGTCATCTGATAGGAGTTGCTTGATAAAGCTACTAGTTTATTTAATTTTTCTGTTGTGCTTTTTCTTTCCAAATAGCAGCTTGATTGAGTGGGGAAGGCTCTGCAGTAAGAACTGTTCTATTTAGGTAAATTGTATCTCAAGATTTAGCAGGTGTAATGTAGGTGACAGTCCTCCAAACTGTGCTTAAGATTTGGAAAGACTATCCTCTTAGGGTAGAATATCAATGATGACTTCCAGGGATCAGTCCTTTGCTGTTACCACTGTTCAGTGATATTCCCTGCTTGACCCCAAATAGCTTTTTTTCGAGCAATGAAATACATGAGGTGGGGAGGGGCGGGGAACAAGGCAGCTCTTATTGCAAACTTTCTTTGTGATCCTTCTCCCTGTGAGCAGTGAAGTGCAGTGATAATGGTTTTTCTACACAGGGGCTTCCTGGATTCCTTAAACATATGGATGAATTCCATTTTTTTACAGTGAGGACATGTGAGGGATGAGCATTAGCAGAGGAATCATCCTTATCCTGCCTCATTACCGAGTCTCAGTTCTGAGCTGGAGAGATCACCTCTTCAGAAACTCTCAGGCTCAAAAGGTACTTCATTAGCCTCTGCACTGAGATTGCCAATGAGTGCCAATTAGTTCCAGGAGGCATTTGTTGCTGTAATAGAAATTCCTTCTCTGATAGAAATGGTAATGATAGCAGGAGAACACTGTCTGGGCTAGGCTCACTGGGTCTTATGTATATTATCTTGCCTGAATATTTAGTGATTTTGTAAATTGTGGTAAGTCACACCACTTGGACTACATGCAGATCTCTTTCACCTGTGGTGTGTCTGAGTCAGCTTTTTGTAATTGATATGTACTTCCTGACCAAGGTTAGTGTCTTGATTTCTGTAATGGTCAATATCTGTTATTTTGTTGCAACTATACTGAACAAACTCTGGTCTCTAGCTAGTCTCAGATTTATGTAATTTATTGCTCTGATTCTACAGAGGAAGAGATAATATTTCTTATTAAATATGTGTTTATTTGCTTTATATTGAATTTTACTGCATTTTGTATATTAATACCTATTTATTGGCTCTTGGTTTTCATTTCTTCTTTCTGCCACTCCAGTAGATCTTTTTTCCTAACATATAAATTTTCCTTCAGAATTAATACAAATTACCAATAAGATGTCAGCACTTTCTCACTTTGTTCAACTTTACCTTCTTTCCAGTTAGGAAAGATATTTCTTGAATTTGTGCCCATTCCAATCGTCGTTCTCATTAGTCCATTAGAAGAAATAACTTATGCCTCTTTTATGTGCATTACTTATTTTTTTTTTGCCCGATGCTCTAAAATCACTGCCAGTTCAAAGTCTACTCTGTTACTTTTTCTGGTCATGAGCATTTCCTAGAGTGTGCCAAAGCCATGGTGTTGTGGTTTAACCCCAGCCAGCAGCTAAGCACCACGCAGCCACTCGCTTACTTCCCCCCCACCCAGTGGGATGGGGAGAGAATTGGAGAAAAAGTAAAACTCGTGGATTGAGATAAAGACAGTTTAATAGGACAGAAAAGAAGAAGATAATACCACTACTACTACTACTAATAATAATAATAATAGAATGACAATAATAATAATAAAAGAATTGGAATATACAAAACAAGTGATGCACAATGCAATTGCTCACCACTCACCGACTGCTGCCCAGTTAGTTCCCGAGCAGTGATCTGCCTCCCCTGGCCAACTCCCCCCAGTTTATATACTAGACATGACATCACATGGTATGGAATATCCCTTTGGCCAGTTTGGGTCAGCTGCCCTGGCTGTGTCCCCTCCCAACTTCTTGTGCCCCTCCAGCCTTCTTGCTGGCTGGGCATGAGAAGCTGAAGAATCCTTGCCGTAGTCTAAACACTACTTAGCAACAACTGAAAACATTAGTGTGTTATCAACATTCTTCTCATACTGAATCCAAGACATAACGCTATACCAGCTACTAGAAAGAAAATTAACTTTATGCCTGCCAAAACCAGAACACACGGGAACCTATGAATTGTTGTGAGGTAAATTTGCACCTGTCTCCTACCAGTGTATTTGTACTTGCATTATAAGAGGAAGAGGCTACTTCTTCAGTTACAGACCTAGAACAGAAAGTTACGGCATATTGCCCAGACAACTTTGTGTGTCATTTCTCATCCTGAAGCAGGAGCACTTCAGCAAGGAGCGTTGCTGGAAGTAGCCTCTGCCCTGCTGTTTCACAGGAAGGGGCAGGTTTGCTTGCACTTCCAGCATGTTTTACTATTTTGATAAAGCTGATTTCACTGCAAACACCACCTTCACAAAGCCAAAATCTGTGATAATTCAACATTAGTTTATATCTCTGAACGAGCCAGTCAATGTGAACAGAAAACATAGCTAAGCTTGAAAGTTTGTGTGGGGAAGAGTTAAGCTGTTGCAGGAAAATGCTGCTGACTAACAGTGACTGCCTTATCCTGTCAGCTTCCAGAAAGGTCTTTATGTATGCTTTTAGCTTGTCCAGATTGTGAAGTAAAACATCTTGTGCATATGTTTTAAGGAGTATGTCTTATCCTCCAACAGGTCTGGCTTGGAGCACCCAGAAGATGTATAGTTTTGATTCACCCAACAGGCCATTTGTTACCTTTTGTTACACAATATGATTGCGCCCAATTGCGTACACGTACTGTCTGCATCCATGCTCAAGCACGAGTTTGGATTTGCTGCCGCTGGCAATTGACACTGAAGTCTTCTCACTTTAATGATGAGACCTATCATAGTGGCTAGATCCTGCTTAATGAAGGATGAGAATTCGGGAACACAAGTGTTTTGGGAAAGGAAATGAAAGACAGCCATGAGCTGATCTCAGGTGTTGTAACAGCAAAGGAAGCTGATTAGATATGCGGAAATACGGCATCTCTGTCCTGCAGAATGCTCAAAAATCTGCTGGATAAGGCCCTGTGCAATTTAACCCATGTTTTGAGAGGGGATTGGATGGTATGACCTCCCAGAGTCCCTTCCAACTTAAATTAATCTGTCAGTCTAGAACTGGATTAATATATCTTATAGTGAAACTTGATTTCAGTGTGCATGGTCTTCTAAATTCAGAAGGAAAGAGGAGAAAACTAATAACACCCTAAAATTTTTCTTGGTGAGTTCTGAAGGTACTATTCTGGTAAGATTTTTTTTCCCCCCTTATATCTCCTGTTTTACCTTTTTATTCTGCAACTATTTAAGCAAAAATATTCTTTATCTTATTCTCTCTTCATATTGTAAATCTGGTTTTCTTAAAGTTCCGCTAGTCTCACAAGATAATGTAAGGCAAACTTTTTTTTTTTTAATTTTACTTGGCCCAGAGTCATATTTTTCTTACAATTACATATAGGTGGGAGGGACTGAAAGTTGAAAAGTGGTGACAGTCAAGGAAGGGGAATCATGAACAAGCCAGTGTACTGTTGGTGAAATCAGTATAGGGAGCTTATATAGATTTAGCGTAAGAAATTTTAGAAAGTAGTATTTCACAGACACTACTTCTGATTGATTTGTGTACAGAGAAGCTCTGCTAGGAGCCGGGATGTGGGGAAAAAGAACTTGGAGGTTTGAGGCAAAAGATTTGATGGTTTTCAAAGTTTCAGATTTGGAAACAACACGTTTTAAAGCAAGAGAACTGCCTACCTTAAGAAACCAGACTGTGCTCAGGGGAAAGGCTAATAGCTTTGTAAATTGGAAATTGCCTAAAACAGTTTGCTTAGACTAGATGAATGCAAATATCTAAGGAAATGGTGAAAAATAAGGGAAAAAAGATAAAATTTCTGAACACATAAATGTTTTTTCCTTAGCTTTGAGAAATAATGGTTTGGAAACTGCAAATGGAATTTTTTTTATATTCAGTGGGGTTAAAAGAGGCTCATTTCCTTCTTAAAAACAAGAGAGTAGAGAAAAAAAGGCCAGTCTGACATGTACACTACATAAAATACCTGCTTCTTTGGATTAGCTTCTTCACACTCTATCTGTGTATGTGGCTACAACAAATTTCATTTTCCTTTATTCCAGTTGCTTGCTTAGCCTATGGTTCAGACAAAAGTTGTTCCTTCCTCTTTGGTGGCACTTTAAAATTCTACAACTACATTTCTTGTATAATTGTATTTTCAGGTAGATTTAGTTCCAAAACAAGTGAGGTGTATCATCAGCCTTTAGTGGGCTGGTTTCAAAACCAAAGAAGCCATGCCCTATGTAAGCTTCCACTGTAACATTGGAAGTCACCCAATGTGGCAGACCATAAAATACTCTTCAGTGATAAAAATAATCACACAAAGAAACAAAGCAATACAAGTAACAATGCTTGGATAACACCTTAGTGACTGGAGGCGCCCACTTGTTGATATAATTTTTATAGGGAAACACACATACCGGGCAGAATTTCTCAGCTCTAGTATATATTAGATGAGTCAGTTTGTTCTGTAAAGGAGAAAAAGAATAAGATAGTCCTATGTAAGTGCAAATGTGATATATTTAATACTAGTGAAGAACTTTCCCCCTGGAGAATTCAGTGAAATTTTCTTTGGATTTCTGAGGTGGTAAAGTTAAATTATACTTGTTTTCCTTCTTTAATAAGATAAAGTAAGCTGCTCAGCCTGCCATAAGCTATTATGTGTGATCTTGCAGCTCTGTGAAATCATCGGACCGTTAGGGCTTCAGGAGTCCTGGGCAGTGGGTTTATCTGCTCTTGCGCCTCTCAGGCATGGCATTGAGGGTTGAACTCCTTAGCCTGGGCTGGGAGCCTTGTGATATCTGTGGAGGCTGCTGTTGATCCATGCAGCCTAGCTGCTAAACTGGCAGCTCTTGGGCTAGAATTTCTCAATACAGGATCTGTTTCCTAGGAATCTGTTTTCAGGTGACTCATCTCAAGGGTTTTTTTCCCTAGTGATTTCTAAGGTGATTTCTGATGACTTCCACACCACCTCCCACTCAATCAAGTCAAATTAATACTGGGTATAGAGATATTTTCCTTGTAATGCTTTTACTGGGGTCTGTTCTTTTAACAGAAATCTGTTAGGGCCCTCAAGCTCTAAAAGGTTAAAAACCACTGAACTTGAGTAATGTTCCACATTTTCCATGGCGTTCCCTGACCATGCACATGCTAAATGTTAATCCAACTGCTTATATTTAGCTGTTAGCAATTCGAATGGTAGAACCAGAATATTTTTGTTCTAAATATGTATACTTATAGATGCAGGATGGTAGATTACTTTTTTTTTTTTAAGTCTTCAGTAAAAATAAAACAAAAAGACCTCATCACTACAATCTTAAAGGACAAAAAAAAGAAAAAGACGTTATGTCCTCTTTTCAACTTGTGTGTGCCCATTAAATATTGAAAACTGACTACACTAAGAAACAGTTTAGGAATTCATTTAATTTTTCTCCCTCAGAGTTTTACTAAACTTCCTCCCAACAGAGAGATGCTTTTATGTATTAATTTCTGGGAATAGTTTGCTCTCCAACACCCAGAGAAGATTTCCCTAATCAGAAGACAGACCTAAATACATAGACATTTTTCATCACTAATACATTTCATCACTAATGAATTAATTAGTGCTGTTCTCCAGAGGGGAAACATTTTCCAAGTTTTAATGTGGATTTCTTTGAAATCCCACAACTCAATAAACAGCACAATGTCACTAGAATAATAGAAGGGCCAGGAGAGTGTTGTGGGGTTTTTGTTGGTTGGTTTGGTTTTTTTTTTTTTTTCCACTTTGTCTTAAATAGTATGTATCACACAAACTCAAAATGAGCCTGTTGTCTCATCAGTCACAGGAAAATGCTAAGCATGGTCAGTGATATATGGGATTTAAATGACTTAAAATAATAAAGTTGAGTGCCTATTTTCTTACAAGTGTTTTATTATTCGCTAAAGGAATGAAGTATTTCTGTTTAACCAACAACCTATTTCACATGTCAAAGCAGTTTTTTTTTTTTTTCCTGGATTTATTCTATTAATCAAGATCTGTTGTACTGAAGAGTACATTAATTATAAGTTATTGTTATAAAGTGGAGTTTAATATAGGATTATAACAGATTTAGCTGATTTTACATGGAACTGATTAAAAAAAAAAAAAAGCTGAGTAGTATAAAACATAATGTGGATCAACTTCATGGAATATATGTTCATCTGCTAGAGTTTAGTGTGTGTATGTATCTGGTCCGGTGAACTAAAATCTCGTATCGGGCATTTGGAAGAGACATCAGAAACTGCTGAATTTGGTTTCTTCTTCTGACTCACTGGTACAGGTTAGCTGAATACTGTCTTACTACTAAACAGGCATAGATAAAGAGTGTTTACTTCTGCTGATTTTAAAAGGTAATAATAAAAAAATAAAAAAGTGTAACAGATGGCTTAGCTGCTACAGGCAAGTGAAAATGCAAATAATTTGAAATTATATTAAGTTATGGTTAGTGGTTACTCATCAGCTAAAGTAGTTTATGTTGGTAGAAAAGCAGCTAGTTTATTTCCCTTAGGAGACAAATTTTCCCAACACAATCCTTAAAAAATAAAGTTCCTCTTAGTGAAATAATTCCAACAATAAAATAAATAACGAAGCCCCCTTCCAAAGAAAGAATAATTTGTATTTCAATTTATTTACTAGACTAGGCAGCTAATACAGCTTCTACAAAGTATTCATGGAGTGCATTTTCAGGACCGGATAATGTATTTCCAAATTATATAGACTGACAATATCAACAAAGCTACTTTATTAGTCCTGTTTTGGCACTGTGGTATCATTAAAACCACCATTTGTGTACGGCTTGGTTCTGTTAATGGAAGATGGTGATCTAATTTTTAGTTGTTGTAAGTTATCTATGACTCTCAGATGATATCTAAGTTTCTCACATGATTTATTGAAAATTCACACCTGCCACTTGCACTAGAAAATAATGTGCTGCTTTAGATATTTTTTAATCTTTTTTTCTGCTTTATTGTATTTTAGTCAAAAGAAAATAGAATAATTTTAATTATAGCTGCTAAGGCTTGCTTTCCTACTGCAGGACATAGTGACTTCAGTAAGTTATTCATATTTTAAGTCAGAAGCGTAAGGCCCCATGAGGGCAGTATATGAGGGAAAGACAGTAACAAATTCTCTGATGGAGAGACAGAGCTTTATAGCCAAACTCTGCTTTGCAGTGGATTTTTTGCAGAGCCATTATGAGCTACTGACAGAGGGTCTGTAATGGCAAAGCTGACATTAAGTAGGATGATGTGAACGGAGCTTTGCAGAGAATAGCTTTGCGGCTGTGAACTAAAATGTAGGCTACACATCTGGTCAGAGGCACGTGTCACTGACAGAATAAGAACCTTGGTGATTTCTTAAATGACATTAAAATTAATGCTATACTTCCATCACTTTGCTTCTGCTACCCTGCCACGTGGTTTTCCATATTTTACAGTGCACACATCATTTGAGTTCTGAAGAAAATTTGCTTAGTCAAAAAGTCAGCTGTATTCAAATTATTCATAAGGGAAATTGCATCTTAGGCAATTAAAATGTGTGCTGGGTAAAAGAAAATGTTGCTTCCTGAAAGGAAAAAGCGGATGCTTCATCTACAAGAAATCTTATTACAACTTCTTTTCTGTTACTAAGCACCTAATATTAAAAAGAAACTTGTCCTAATCCGAGAGGAACCATACAAGGGCATGGTGGAAAAAATTATTTTAGTTTGGTGCTTTTCTTTTTCCATTCGTGATAGTGACTCTTCCATGTCTACCCCCCTGCCCCCCCCCCCCCCCCAAAAAAAAAGTTCTGCTACTTGTATAATGGATTGTACATTAGTTTTATTTTCATTGGATTTTGTATGCTAAATGTGATCTATTCTGCACAAATTAATGTCCCTTTGAGCTTGGCCTGCAGTTATATGGATGATGGGAAAGCAAGACTGATGTGATCAGGTTTTGGTTTCTGGAATTATGTTCCTCACGTGGCACCGGGGTTAATTTACTTGAAGAAATGTGAGGGAAGTGGGTCTAGAATAAACACTGCACTCATCATCAGTCTTTGACAATTTGCTAGGAAGGGAAATGAGCTAGGCCATATTTAAAATTAGTCTGAGAAAATAAGGTAGTACACTATGTATCTTTTGCCCCCTTAGAATATAAATTACCCCACTTGAGCCATTAAAAAAATTGGTTTCTGCTAGATGCATGTCTAGTCACTGATCTGCAATTTATGACCCTTACAGCAAAATTGTATTATTTGGGTTGTCTTTTCCTTATAAATGAATAACCCCTGTAAGCATTCTCTTCAAGTTTTTTTTTACTGAACTTTGCAAACTTGCATTGAGAAAGTGGATGAACTGAAAAAATACCCACCCATCCATTATCATCAGTTGCTTTTCCTACTTGTACAAGAAGAAACTGTTCTTGTTCATTTCCAGTGTTCTGTGCCTGAAGTGGGTAAAAGTTGACTTCATTCCTGTTGATTCTGTACCAGTTAATGCCATAGATATAAAGATTTCCTAAGTTTCTGGGTCCTAGGTATTTCTCAGTTGTGTGTAAGCTTCTGGCTGCAGAAGTGCTGAGCAGAAAAGGGATAATCATGTTTATTTTTTGCATAGAAACTAGCAGAGGCTGGCCTGTGGCATCTCTTGATGGCCATGTGAAGGGGTGGAGATGAGGTGGTAAGGAAGCTGGTCCTTGTTGTGGAGGGTTATACCTGGGCCATGAGGACGCAGCAGTGCCTGTGGGCCATGAGGACAAGGTTTCGGTTTCTCCTTACTTGAACCACTCAACGGAGCTAGAGGGAGAAGAGGGCTCCGATATTTTGCCATGTACCATGATCCCTTGGAGAGGCAGGAGCAAATCAACTTTTACTTGCAGAAATCATTGAGTGAAAAGAGCTAATTCTTTTTTGGGTCTATTTGCAGCCTACCTGCTGGTGTGGTTTTCACCTTTTTCAACCTATTCAGTCCATCTCTGCAACGGAATCAAATAGAATACTTAAGGCCGTATCATACCATTGATTTCCAAGCAGAGTCCTATTGGATTCTGTGGGGAATTCTGTTTTAAAAATCAATGGCATAATATGATTCAAAATAATAAAAAGAGAGCAAAGGGACATGGAATTTAGTTCATCTGTGACCCATGATATTGAAAAATCCATTAGCTAGTTGCACCACATAGAGCATGTACTGGGCAGTGCTGTGCATGCCTCATTCACAGGCAGAATGCCCTTATTTTAACACAGCTTATTTACTTAAATGGAGGAGAACTGCGTCTGAGGAATGGAGTCCATGACCTACCTTGTGGTTACAGTTTATCCAAGTTTATGAATTAACTCTATAGGTATTTTTCACTGAAACACAGTACTTAATTTTTAGCATTTTAGTAACAAAATAAAGATTATCTAATATTTGTATTTTTTTCAAATACAAAATTTCAAATAGGGGCTGGAGAGCTGCCTGGTAGAAAAGGGCCTGGGGGTATTGGTCAACAGCCAGCTGAATATGAACTGGTAGTGGGCCCAGGTGGCCAAGAAGGCCAACAGCGTCCTGGCTTGTATCACCAATAGTGTGGCCAGCAGGAGCAGGGAAGTGATCGTCCCTCTGTACTCAGCACTGGTGAGGCCGCACCTCGAGTGCTGTGTTCAGTTTTGGGCCCCTCACTGCAGGAAAGACATTGAGGTGCTGGAATGTGTCCAGAGAAGGGCAACCAAGTTGGTGAGGGGCACAAGTCTTATGAGGAGTGGCTGAGGGAATTGGGGTTGTTTAGTCTGGAGAAGAGGAGGCTGAGGGGAGACCTTATCGCTCTCTACAACTACCTGAAAGGAGGTTGTAGCGAGGTGGGTGTTGATCTCTTCTCCCAAGCAGCAAGTAATAGGATAAGGGGAAATGGCCTCAAGTTGTGGCAGGGGAGGTTTAGGTTGGATATTAGGAAAAATTTCTTCACCGAAAGGGTTGTCAGGCATTGGAATCGGCTGCCCAGGGAAGGGATTGAGTCATCATCCCTGGAGGTATTTAAAAGACGTGTAGATGTGGCACTTTAAGGACATGATTTGGTGGTAGACTTGGCAGTGTTGGGTTAACGGTTGGACTCAATGATCTTGAAGGTCTTTTCCAACCTAAATGATTCTATGATTCTGTGATTCATACAGCTGTATCAAAAGAATATACCCATAATCATAAATCTTAAAAGAATTCCACTTAGGGGTAATGTGTTTCTGTGCTTGGAAGCATTACTCTAATCTTCTGTAGTGTCTATTTGAGGTACAAAATCAAATTGAAAACCACAGAAGCAAGGTCAGAGCTATTATGCATTTTAAAAAGTTTTTATGAGTCTAATGTTGTAAGCATGGTTTTATTAATTTTATAATTTATTTGTAGAGTTTTATTGTTCCTGAATGACATAGATGTATCTTTCTTACAATATTTTGCTGTTGCTATCTCTCTCCTACTTTATATTCCACAAAATTTAAGGCCTCCCATTTTCTTCGACTTTGTGATCTTCCAAATTAACAATTCAAACCTCTCTCCAGTAAACAAATTCCTCTCTTTGCTTTTGATTCTTAACATTTTTTCCCCATCTGTATCAACTCCTGAGCCCACTTGCTGCTGTTTTGAAGAATCATAGCCAGAAATCTGATTTTGAAGCTGGAGCTCTGTAACTTTTTTGGCACGGTTTAGCTAACTGAGGAAAGACAAATTGGTATCCATGATCAGGGGAAAGGAGGACAGTTTATTATATGTGAGCTAAATAGTTATAAACAAGAATATAAATGGGATGTTTTAATAGCTTCTCTGAGTAATCCTTTGTTTTGTTCAAAGCACATGTTATTCTGTGCTATCAAAATATGCACATCTATTATATAAGTTAGCATTTTAAATAAATACCACATGCAGCCAGTGACTGCTTATTAAAATGTTTGTAACCTACTTTGTACATACAGCCAGGTTTCTAACAAAGCAGGAGTTAATTAGGCTTGTGGGGGGAAATACAAAAATAAAACAAAATAATAATGAAACCCCTTCAAACCAATGACCCTATTTTATTGTCCAAATGGGACAATAAATCAGACAAACTCGAGCAAAGCACAGTAAATATGAGAGAGGAGGAAAGACAAGCAAAATAAATAGTTCAAGATCTAACCACCTTTTGGGGCATGATTTCCCTTTTTAAATTCTTTATTAAAAAGCATTTTGAATGTAAATGTATGACAGCTCTTGAGTCTGTCTTTAATTTGTTGGTTCGTTTTTCTAATTGCACTGCATGTCACAGGACTCTGTTTAAGAGAAATTTCCTTGCTTTGGGGTCTTGTCACACCTGGAAATAGTAAGCATGGTCAATATTGTGTTGTTCTAGAGACTGGAAAACTGTTCTTTCTCCTGCTGCATCTTCTTCCCTCCACCTCCAAACGCACACACGCTCCCCCCGAGAAAGCCCTTTTCGTGGGATTTGTTGTATGCTGTTGTGACCCCAGAATGTGAAGTACCCCGAGGAGCCAAAGACTGGTTGGACAATGCTGTAAGCCACCTGCCTCCATGACTTTAGGGCATATGTACTGAAATGTTCTGTGAACGTCTTAAAAAAGATTATTTGAAAGAGCAATTTCATTGCATTTCTTTTCATGTTTCTTAATCTAACCGGAAGAAGCACAGTTCTAGTGATCTTATCCTTTATGTGCTTGTTAAATAATACAGAAATTTTAAAATACACTTTGGGGTCTGAGGTTCACAAATGTATAGAATGTTATACCTTGGGAAGGGAGATACTAGTAAGAGAGGCAGTGGATATATTTTAAGAGTTGCATAAAAAACCTTCTGGATATTAGAAAGCACTTATGGGAGAGCAACGAAAGGAGCTCCAAGTAATGGTTACAAACAGAATGAAAGCTAATAAAATGTGAAACTATAGCTACTGATCTTTAACCTTAGTAACTTAAGCTGTGAGATCTTACATAGCAGCTTATATAGTTGCATGTTCAGATGAACGAGAGTGCTGAGCAAATCTTCATGTCTTTCCCTTTCTTCTGTAAACAGTGTCTTGTTTAAACGCATCTGGAATCTGCAGATCAGTGCAGGAGTCTGGCTGTGCTTGCTGTGGCCTGAAGATAAACAAATATCAAAAAAAGATCTGTAATCTTGCGAAAGTAAACTATAAAAAAAGAATTATACCTTTGAGAAGAGATGCATGTGGCTGAGTGGAGGCAGCTAGATCTGTCAGCAGAGACACACTAGTGATGATTAGAGAAGAGAGCCCAGGAATGAGTCTAATCTGGGGACTCCTAGTGGGCTCTCTGGCATTTTTCCCAACTCTTTGTAAGGGAAATACTGGGGCACTTCAGCCCCAAACAGTGAAAGGCCAGGTCACCTGCTTTTGCACATGATTGATACCTATCACTGAGGAGACGGACACCAAGTGCAGCTGCAAATGTGAAATACTGTGGTATTTATATTAAAAAATGTCTGAATTAAACACTGTATTTTTTTTACACGTACATGAGTAGAACTTTAAAGAAGACAAGAAAGACAGCTTTAGATTGTGGGATGAAAAATAAATAGATAAAAACAAGGAAGGGAAATTGGTTGAGTTTATTTTATTTTTGATGGCTTCCTGTGTAAAGCTGGAGAATGATCAAAGGCAGATGATACATGTGTATGTTTCAACCTGTTCTACTCCATCTCTATTATTTGGGGATTTTTTGCAACTTTAAAATGGAAAGTTGAAATGTTCCATCTTGAAAACAGGAATGAAACATTTTGCATTTTCTGAAAGCAATCAAACCAACCAAAATACATCCAAAGAAAACAGACTGTTGAATTTCACCCAATTAAAAATAGGCAATGAAAAAATTGTATTTTCATAAAATAAGCTGTTTCTTAAAATGCATAATATTAGATTAGAATTCACCATTTATTTATCCATTGATATCAGGCCCCCTTTATATCTCTCTAGCCACAACACACTTCTGTGCATATTTTTGTGTATTCTTTGGGATTAAATTTCCAGTAGTCTTAATGTTCTTCAAATGTTCTGTCATAAAATGTATTTACCACAACACGCAATTATAGGGCACATTGCACTATTCAATGAGCACTCTGTAATCTATTATTATCTGCATGCTGTAAAAATGCCCTCCAAATGCAGTATCTGGTTAATACCTGTTGATATCAAATATCACAAAGCAAGAGAGACCCTGACAATTGCAATTGGAAGGTTTGTTCCAACTCCTACTGAAGCCAGTAATAGCCTGTATCTTCATTTAAGTGGATGATGGATCTGGCACCAAATAAAAAGAGTATGCCAGATTTCTTGCTGAAGATATGTATAGTGACATGGGAAGCAAGAATCTTTAAACTTCTGTTCTTTTTTTTTCCTTTTTGACCATTTTGTTTTACCTACTTGTTTTTTCCATAGGTCCTTGTCTTGGTTTTGGCTGGGATAGAGTTAATTTTCTTCATAGTAGCTGGTATGGTGTTATGTTTCGGATTTAGGATGAGAAGAATGTTGATAACACACTGATGTTTTAGTTGTTGCTGAGCAGTGCTTACACTAAGTCAAGGCTTTTTCAGCTTCTCATACTACCCTGCCAGTGAGGAGGCTGGATGGACACAACAAGCTAGGAGGGGACACAGCCAGGACAGCTGACCCAAACTGGCCAAAGGGATATTCCATACCATATGACATCATGCTGAACAAAAAAACCAAGGGGAGTTGGCCCAGGGGTGGCAGCAGCCTGCTGCTCAGTGACTGGCTAGGCATCGGTCTGCGGGTAGTGAGCAATTGCATTGTGCATCACTTGTTTTGTATGTTCTTTTATCATTATTGTTATTTTCCCTTCCTTTTCTGTCCTATTAAACTGTCTTTATCTCAACCCGCAAGTTTTACCTTTTTTCCGATTCTTTCCTTCATCCCACTGTGGAGTGAGTGAGTGAACGGCTGTGTGGTGGTACCTACCTGCCAGGTTAAACCACAACAGTGCTGCAAAATGTGAGAGTGATTTGAACGGCAGCATATCACCTTCCAAATGGTCTCTGCACAAAGGTATGACAGAAGAAATTGATTTTCACTTTTCATCAATATTTCTAAATTGTAACACATATTTTGCAGTAAAAGAAGATGCATCACCCTGGATTTTTTGTCAGCCTTCCTGAAACAAAGTGCATTAAAAGCTACTAGCGTGGAAGTTTCAGCTTAGTAATTTACAGCCTACAAATGGATTTCTTTCTCAGAGTGATAAGTCAGTCAGTGAACCATGTATTGTACATAGATGATGGGCGATTCACTCACTGGATGTGGGCTTTTTGGCGTTTCTCCTCAAAGTTTGAAACATAGAATGGATTTTGACTGAGACTTTATAGACCTTTCCAAATTTGCATGCATTATATAGCTGTTACCAAATGGGCTCTGGTAAACCATGATGAACTGAGCATCCCCTTCATAAGCTCATTTTGTTCTAACTGGTAGAATTTGAAATATTGGTTGAGTTGAGTTTGTACACCTAATAATAGCTTATCTTCAAAATTCAGTATATAGAAAAGTTAACTATGGCTTTTTCATGTATTCTCATTCATCGTTTTTACCTGGCTATCAGCTGATCCACAGAGCTGCTCTGATCCCTCACACCTCCTCCACTTATGGGGTTAGTTCAGGTAGGAGGAAGGAGCTTTTGGATCTCCTGGGAGACCATGTTTTCTAGCAAGTACTGACACTGTTCTACATCTTTTCTGGATGAATTTGCTTGTCTATATTTGTCAGACTTTTTGCTTTGATGTTTACATTCAGATAAGCGTTACTGTATATCAGATTTCTTTTCCTGGGATTAGAAGTGAAAATTAGCTTCTGGGAGAGCCAAGACTAAGGTAGTTCATACCAGCTTAATGAGACAGCCGAACAAGACACATTTTCCATTCCATTTATCTATTCAAGTCATTTCTTGAGGACCCTGTGAAGGTTTTACTTAAAGGTATATCAGAAGAGCTGTGTTAAAGCTTCTAGAAGACTTCAAATTAAATGTTCTTCTACTGGAAAACCAAAGTTCAATCACTTGTGCTCATCATGTACTTTTTGGCTGAGGAGCATTACAGTATATACGTATGTATCATACACAAAAATATAAGTGTTAACACAAATAAGTGGGACTGGAGGGAATCTGACAGAACATATAATCTGTTCCCAAAAAGGTGTTTGTCTAATGGTTCTTAAGGAGTTCTAATGACAGAACTTACCACCTTGCTTCAATAGTTTTAGGGTTTTTTCAATTTGATATTTATTCAGATCTTCTTTGTTGCAAATTAAATTTGTTTCCAGCTAGTGTTCAATACAGATCTTTAGTTCACTTATCTAAGCACCACTTGCTTGATATTCAGATGTATACTGTTAATAATTGACAGTTATATCTAGCGTTATGTATACATTCATTTACTTTTTACAGACGTTTCACGATACACGAATGTTCATTCTGAATGCCCAAATACTCTACAGATTGACCTGAGAACATATTGTATAACTGCAGACCAATACATCTGAGTACATTTTATTTTTATTGTAACACAGAAAAACCAAATTTAAGTACGGCAAGAACAATACTACTTTTACTAGTTGTACCACTTCCTTTCTTACCTCTTCTTTAAGTCTTCATGTTGTTTCCAAGAGTGCTCACTCTTGAGGTACATACATTTTTTTCATTTTCACACACTAAGTAAAACATGTTTAAGCTGCTAAGCTTAGCTTAGAGGAATGAACTTTTCTATACTGGAAATTAATTCTGGGTGATCTTAAAATAAACTTTCAAGTTACTTGTTTATGTTTTTCAAGGTACAGTTCCCATATAGTCCCTTTTTATTTTTGTTAGAATTTGTCCCTGTCCTAACTGTATGCCTATTAATAAATTGCCATAATAAATTCACTCATTATGGGACCTAGGTATTGTGCAAGTGCGGTCTGAAATAAATGGGTCATACTGAGATTACAAGCAGTCTGGCTGGCCTGGAAATGAGACTCAGATTCGAAAAGGAGAAGCTGAAAGACTTTGTTCAAGGATATAATGACGGGAACTTAAGCCCCTGCTTTTGTCTAGTTTCACCATATGGAGGTTGCAAAGCCTGCACGTGGACTAGCAGTGATTCAATGCTTGAGTAAGGACACAAGGACTGCACTCATTAATTTATTTTGAAATTAGATTTAAATAATCATGACAGGTGACAGCAATGAAAAAATATCACAAAGCATTCCCTCATTATCTCCAAATATAATACTTAATAGATAGGTAGGGCCCTAGTCAACAATTGACCACAGGAAACTAGATCTTACAGCCAAATCAAACTAGAAATTAATATTTGTTTTCTCTACTTTTTGAAAGCAAAGCATTGGAAAAAAAACCATAACATTTTAGTCATTTAGCAATGCTAAATTAAATTAATCTCTGTGAGCTAGGCTGCACCTCTAAGCACAACAGCTCTAAGGAGGAATGTGTTTGAAGGAGAGGGTGGAAAAGAATGGAAAAAGGAGGGGGGAGAGAGGAGATAGCAGAGGTAGGTAGTGGTTAGTTGGCATGCAAAAGCATAGGACTGGAGTCAGTCTGCACCGAGACATGAACAAAATGCCTCAGAGGAAGCCTCGAACAGGGCAATACCCAGCTCTCATTATTGTTGCTACTAAAAAAGAGAGTATGCACATCTCTTGTGGACTCTATAAATGCAAGGAAGGTTTCCTTTCCCCAAATGAGTTGGGTACAGCCAGCTTCAAGTGTGCAATACATCTAGCCATCCTACCCAGCAACAACTCTTCCCTCTTTTCTTTCTTTGGTTTTTTTTTTTTTGTTTTTCTTCTTTCCTTCCTCCAGTAGCTGGATTTTGGAAGGGTTTTCATTTTATAGGAAATACAAACTATTGATTTTTCTTTCTAAATCAGAATGAAAAATAGTTTTTTAGATTTCCTAGAGAACGGAAATTCTGCTTTTCATCCAAACTTTATCAAAGACCAGGGAGTAAATTCCCGCATGTTCTATTAACCTCAATAACGTTCTGAATCTTTACACCAGCAGGCACAGCTTCCAGCATACTTGCTCCCAATAGTCATTCTGATGCTCGTTGGGTACCTGAGGATAACTTGCCAATTGATTGAACAGTAATTTCAGAGCAGGTTCTTCTCTTCTCTTCTCTTCTCTCTTCCTTTTTTTCTCCTCCTCTCTTTCTCTCTCCCCTTTTTTCTTCCCTTCTCCCGTCTGCTTCTGTTGTCACTCAGCATTTTCTCCTTTCTCCCTTTTTCCTTTTGCCACTACCCTATGATCGGGGTATTGCTAAACTGGTAACGTGAGACTGCTGAATTAACTTCTTGAGAGAAAGAAGACAGAGAACGTTTGTGTGTGCCTATTTATACTGAACATATAGTGGTATGACGTAGTACATATACATATGGGAACCTCTTGGGGTAAACTTTTGATACAGTCTACAAGTATTTCCAGACCACACATGCATCTATATAAAGTCTGTTCACAGAATTATTATGCTTTTTGTTGTGAGGGTAGGGGTGAGAAAGCTTACAAACTGTTTTTTCATCATAAAAATTAGTTTTGCCTTTCCTGGCGCATGTACTCTTCAAAATATGTTCATTCCATATGCGCCAAACCTGTGAAAACAAATGTGCGAGTTTTCCTTGCTGAAACATGTTAAACTGCAGGTATATAAAAAAATATAAGAAAGAAATCCATGTGCTAATATATTAAAAAGGAAATAGAAGTAACTTCTTTATTTAAATAAAATGTGTTGTCACTTAAACGATAATAAGGGAAATAAAGTTTATTCATTTGTTGTATACCATTGTATTAGCTTTAATCAGAAACAAAGTCTCCCTAATATGTGATGAAATAATTGTAGGTATGTGAAAGGTGTTTTCACCTGTAAAATAATTTGGCTTAATTTTGAAGATGAGAACCAATAGTGTGCAGCCTACTGGATAAAATGTCTTTTTTTATATATTCCAGGTGCTTTATTCGCTTCCTTGTTCACCAAAAATCATATTGTATTGTATTTGCGGAACAATAGGTAAGCTCTTCAGTGTCTAATTTAATACCTGTCAATATTTATGGGTGCAAATGGGGGAAAACATTGTCATAAACTGACTTGCACTTTAAAGATCAAAATGCATTTTTTTTTTTGAGCATACACTGCATCAAGCTCTAATTTTTATTAATGTTTCTTTTGTTCCGAGTAGTGTGATTCTAAATTAATTCTTACTAACTTTTTGAGCAGAAATATGAAGTAAATATACTTGAGCTTAAAAGTAATCATAGCAAAGGGAGAGCCAAACCACAGAAGCACAATACAGACATAAAATGAGTGATGACTATAAAAACAGTGTTACCTGTAACAGAAAAAGATGTTTTCTTGGTCCCTGGTCTGCTCTTTATTTGTAATTTGTGTGTGTGTGCGTGTGTATATACAAACATGTCTTAAACCTGCTGCACTCAGTTTAATATTTGTTTTTTCCCTTAGTGCAAGGAAACATCAAAACAGTATTATGCTCTTGTCCTTATTTAAATCCTAAAAACAAGTATACCCTAAAGTGATATTTTTCTTTTTTTTGTTCTTGTTTTGCTTCAATATTTTATTCATGCAAAGTGATAAGTAGGTTAGTAGGTATAACGAACGTACTTGACTCCAAGTATCCATTTTCTTCTCTGTCACAATATTCCCTTTGTATTTCAGGTTTAGTAGCCATATTATGAATGAAACACTAGCCTCTTGTCTGTGGCCAAAAAAATCCCCCAACAAAAAAAGAGTGAAATACCTTTAACTGATTTTAGCTGTGCTGAAGTTCTAAATTGTGAGGCAAAGGCAGTTCTTGAACTCCCAATCCCTTCCAAGTGTTGCAGAATCTTGTCAGAAAAACTGCGTGCTGCATAATTACAAAATAATAAATCTGCTTCCTCTTTCTTCCCTGCTTTTAAACATAATTTTGAAGTATTACAAAGAAAAAAGCAGACAGAAAGGTTATTTTCAAATTCTGTATCTTCCACCCAGTACCCTACAAATTTTTGTGTTTATAACCATGTCAGTACATTTCTTTTTGAATTCTTGTTGCTGTGTGAAAACAATACAAATATAAATGTGAAATTCTCAATGCAAATAATAGAATATTTTGGCTATAGAGAAATGGTAAAACAGACATTAGATAAATGTGCTACCAAATGAATGAAATTATCCCGTAATGTAATAGGTAACATTGATCCTTCACACTACTGGGTCACTTTTGGGCTTCTTTCTTTCTTTCTTTCTTTCTTTCTTTCTTTTTTTTTAATGCAACACTTCTAATGCTAAAATTAACCCTTGTCTGATGTGCTGCATAAAAAAAGGCTATGACAGATCATTTACACAGGGATGCTCAAAGTTGTTCTTATCAAAATTGTATTCAGTTCCATGTTTCTGCCTAGAAGTGATACGTAACCATATTCCTTGAAATAATCTATATTCAGGCACCATTATATAGTTTGGATGCTGTATGTGAAAGTTTATGTTGATAGGGTTGTTGCTAAGTTGTGAATTTCATGGTGAGATTTCAAGATGTGTTTAAAATACAAAATTTAAGAAATCCCAAACAAATATCCTAAGTATTATTTGTCACGTATCTCATTTAATTAAGCAGTCTTGTTTCTTTCCTACGTAACTATATTTAATCACAAGAAAAAGAAAATAATTTATTTCAAAATATATGGTGAAATGTCCAACCATTTATTTCACTGAAGTTTTACTAGCTTTTTGTGGAATAGCTGCATATGGAAAACTAAAGTTAATTACTTTTTTTTTTTCCAACGTTGTAATGTTTTTTTAAATGTTCCTTCTGGAATAAAAATAGTGTGTGGCCCATGATGTATGAATAAGGTTTCTTAGTTTTTGTTTGTTGTTTTTGTTTGGTTTTTTTTTTTTTTTTAAAGCCCTCTAGATCTTTTTTATGCCTATGCTATTTAGGGGAATAAATTAAGTTTAGGTTTGTTTTTTATTTATTTTATTGGGGTACATTGAAAAACCTAAGCATGCCAACTTCCTCTAGTAGCATTCATTCTTCAATACCTGCAGCCTATCCCATATTTCAGCTAATTTGTTGAAGTTGGAAAATCAATTCTGTTTTACAAATACTAATGCTGTGATCATTATCTTTGCTCTAAGGGCTTACATTTGAACACAACATAATTCAGATTAATAATGCATATTTAATAAATGCTAACATAAGTACCAAGGAAGCACTTTGGTTTCCAAATGAATCTCAGCATACGGTTGTAATATCTAATCAATAATTAATTATAAGCTAGTTGACCCAATAGACTCTTGTACTTGCATGTATTAAAAAAGAAGAATCTGGTAAGCAAGTTGGAAAACTAGAAAATATAATGTGTAATCTCTTTTTGCACTTTCTTTTTACTCAGGCACGAGATTAAGATTTATTTAGTGTTCAAGAGCCCTTGCAACTACATACATAAAATTAAAAAAGAAGATAAATCCTAAATATGGGGGCAAGTATACCAGCACAGTGCAATGTATATGCGACCCATGATCCAATTACATCCAGTCAGGGACCTCGTATGCTTTCAGTGGACTCAGTTTTGAAACAGCCTTTATACATATGATGGTGGCTGAAGATGCATAGGGCATCTTATTCCTGTGTTGGCTATTGGTGCCATAGTTTGCAAGCAAAGTTGATACAAGGACAGTTCTTCCAAGGTCGTTACAGTCCTTTCTATACATTTTATCTGAGGGATTAGTGAGTATCTGCTAGTAGCCAGTGCTGAAGAGCTTCAAGTAGCTTGCACAGGCCATACAATGCACCAGAAATGGCATGCTAGCAACAGTGCAACATAACAACCTACTAACTGTATAAACCATAAGAAAGACTGAAGAGTTCCAAGTCCAACCATATGTCTATTGCAGAGCACCTGTGCAGGTGCCTTTTCATGGCAGATTGCAAAGTGCTGATTGGTGACCTCAGTGGAAGTTGAATTGCAGATCCAGAGCTATCCCCATTGTTGGGACAGCATCTGACTTTGACTGTAATCAGTAACGAGGAAGAGGAGGCAGAGAAAAGAATTGGATTAATACGGTAAGAAACTGCCAGAAATTGCAACAGCTAAAATATTTCAACAATGAAGGTGACCCTATACAATGGACTAACCAAACATTTATGTCACTTATGCTGCCCAATTTTTCCAGGTTAAGGCTCTGAATCACAGCTGTTCCAGGCTTTGATGCTCTTCCTACTCATCACATCATGCTGCTGTTTGCGAGGGGGAAACACTCTGCTTTCCCTTATCTCCTGAGCTGTATCTTCACTAACTTGTGACAGAAGCAGACTGTAGCTTAGCTGACCTTAGCTCTATGGAGAAGCTGTTATGCACAAAACATGTCTGTAATGATTCTGTATTTTTGCTAACTGTGCAGTTCTTTTAATGATAGAGGTTTATTGCCTTATGAAAATGTTGCAAAACCAAAAATGACTAAAATTTTGTCTCTGTTTCTGCATTCCCATTCAACAGTTTATTATACCTAATGATATTATCTGGCGAGATCCTCTGATGGAAAAAAATACATGTTAATTACTATTACTTTTAGATTATAAATGCATTGCATATATATGTAGGAGAATGGCAGAAAACCTATTGCCCAAAAGCCTTGCAAACAGAGGCAAGAAAGATTCCTTGAAGAGGGTCAAATCTCAATATATCAGACAGGCCAGTTGATGTTTATATCCCACCTGAAACACTCTGCAGACTTCCTCTCTCTAAAATACAGTCAGGTGTAGATCTGCACAGATGCTCAGCTGAAGGAGAAATTGCAAGAAGACTCTTTCTCTTGGCAAGGTTGGATAACTTTCACAGCGCTTGACCACTCCTGACTGTAAAGATTTCTCTGTTGTGCACTGTCAAGTTGAGGTTAATTCTCATGCATTTTATTTCTAGCAAATAGATCTAGCATATTGATGGAAAAGTAGACCCTGTTTCCCAAAGAACTGTCCTCATTTCAAGCATGTGAAAGCTAGAAGCCTGTTTCTCTGAGGAGCAGCAGTTTGTGTCCCTTTGGCTGACACCAAGAAGTTCGACACTGCCCTCTTTTGCCTGAGCCTGGACTAGCTGCTGCAAGGAAGACCTTGAGGTTTAAATGTTAGATATTTACATATATAACCATACCTTCTTACAAGGTCAAAGGGTATTTTTTTTTTTAAGCAGTTCACTATCATTAAATGTAAGTCCAGTTTTAATATAGTTAGCTCTCATTGACTCTTCCACTAGCAGCAATCTTCCACTGAGAAGCACTCAAAAAATTACTTGTGACCCTTAAGAACCTTAAAGAGTATTAAAGAAGATTTCTTCCGCTAGTGAAGAAGTACATGCTTGCTGATATGGTTGAGTGGAATCAGATGCATTAGCAGTATTAGTAAATGCCTTGAGTTTTACCCAAACAGTTCAATAACAATGCACAATAATATCTCTAGTATCTGTCTTTAACAGCATTGTGTCCTATGAATCCCCAGTGATGATTTCAGCTGACTTTGAGTACTAGCACATGATGGATTCCACCCTGTAGGAAACCCCTTTTATTTTTCTGGACTTGTCTGAGGTCTGCCTTTCAAAAATACAGAGCGTGCTTACCTCCTTTGATTTTCTGATTGCAGTGTTTGGCACTTCTTAAATCAATTTGTAGGTGACTTAGATCAGAGAACTGAGCTTTGAAAAGTAGGTTGCAGGCTTCTGGTCAAGATTTAGATTAAAGCTAACATTTGTGAATTGCTTATGAGCTTAGTTTCAAGGTTCTAGTTTGGCGAACAGGAATGGACCTGGTTTGTAGCATTCATAAAAGAGATGGATTCAAGATCCTGACTTTCCAAAAGTTTGGAAAGAAGGAGGCTGGATTTCATGTTCTGGTTTGGGTTCTCCTTTGCTTTATTACTGAGAAGCACGTACATTAAAAAATCCAAACCTGACCTACATAGGCATATTCAGGAAAATTGTAATAATCATCTCTAAGTACGTCTGACAGCTGTATCTTTGATGCAGTATCTCATGATATTGCCTTGTTTTTAATGTCCGTTACAGGGTTGCGCTTGTGTATTCCTGAAACAATGGACTGTTAGTCTTGCTTTAGTAACCAGACAGTAATCACATGTTAGTAGAAGTACTCGGGTGAAAAAGGAGCAATCCATGTACTTATCAGCTGTGTTTTGGCAACTTTCTACTCCTACAGTAAGACCAGAACTGTCAAAGAGTTTACTCGTTCATTACATTAAGGATGCAGCCAAATGATTGATGTGTGATTTAACAGTTTATTATTCTTCATTAAAAATGTAATAGAACATTAACAGAGTTTTGTTCTCAAAGGTATTACATGTAGAGAAAAGAGAGAGAGGCTAGAACAGAAAATAAAGCCGTACAGGTTTGTATATTTTTAAAGTTGCATGACAGATCATATTTGCTCATTCCAAAGCCTCATTATGCAGTAAAACAGAGTTAATGAGAAATCAACCCCACTGCTCAGAGATCTTAAATTTTGGCAAATCTCAGCTCATTGTCAGTTTGGAGATGCGTAAATCTGACGTTTGGTCTCCTCCTCTGTAGCTTCTATGGAAGTCTACTCTACGCAGCTTTCTAATTAGTCACTCCAAAATAGCAAGCAAGTACATCATCCTCATTATCAGTAGTGTTTCTGGCTGTGTGTAATCGCTTTATTCCAAAACTTTTCCACTGTTTAATTTCCTGCTTCCTAGATCCACCTCATTTTTGTGAAGGGGGACACAGCAAACTAATAAGAAAATAATTAATTTATATTTTTTCTTTTCTACTTATAAATTGTATATAAATAATTAAGGAGCATGTTGCAGGGATGAGGTGTTTTAAGAATAGTAACAGACAGTGTTATAGATGTTATAATCCAGAAAATATGCAACTCATTACCCCTTTGCACTCTATAGATAAAACAATGCTGCCCACTTATGAAACACATAATAATCCTTTATTACCTTTTGTTAATTTATTTATAAAGCAGGATCAGATTCCTTATACTTAAAATGGAAAAAGTGTATTTCTCAAGTGAAAGAATTTTTAGAATAAGGTGTCCATACTATTTTTCATTTAGAACACTACATGAAATAATTTTTAACAGCTTCGTAGTGAATTAAGATCCTAATCATTTTTTTGTGGCATCTGAATAGAATTATTTTTCTGTTAGATGGACTGCATGTGCATGAACAGTCCCCATTTACATAGAAGCCTGAAACAGCTTCTTTTCGTTATATTTTGGTGCACTGTAGGAGCAAAAACTTCTATTCTGACTGGAAGCACAAATTTTCTAAGATTTTTTTTTTTTCTGTCATAAGAATTCCATTTACAGGTATTTCCTTGCGAACCTGTTCAAATAAAACACCCCTCTGAAACATATGGCATAATGAAACATTCAAGCTTTGGCTATAGCAATAAGAGAGGGGAAGAAAAGACAACCTCCCCCTTTTGAAGTATTTCTCACATAGTTTGTACAAAATGCTTTCTACAGGAAGGAAAGCATATTCTGACCCCAGATATTTCTCTCTTTCCCAGTAGACTAATTTCAGTCTCCTATGAGAAACTATAAACCAGTTTTGCAAAGGTCAGCAAAGAAAAGATTGCACGGCCCTGGGCTTCATATTGTGCATTTGACAATGATCATATTTGGTGTGAGGGCAGGAAGAAAAAAAGGTCTCTAGCAAGTAGGATGGGGTAGGGGTACATGGTTAAGGAGTCCTTCTGTGTATTTAACACAAGCAATTTGTCTTTAATTTTCATATTCAGGAACACTCACCTTCTCGCTATATCAAAAAACCAAAAACAATCATTGTAGCTGAGAATCAAAAGTAAATGTAACTCTTCTTTTCAAGGTTAAAAAATGAGTAAGTCTTGTCATGGTCATGATACTTTATAAACATATGCTAAAACTCACTATCAAATTATGAGATAAAAATAACTCTCTGTTAGAAAACGTGACCCTTGATCCTTGTAAAACATGTAAGCATGTTTTACTTTCACACAGGTTAAAAAAAAGCAAACCCACTTTAGTGGGTTTTCTGTTGTGCTGAAAGTCTTTTTGTGCTATGCTAGGGCCTTTGTTAGGACTGTTAGAGGCAAAAAAGCAGAAGCATGAATGAGAGTCATTTACAGTGAATGTGTTGCTTATTGTTACTGTCTTTTTCTTTTTCCTTTATCGTTCATCATATTTCATTCACTTGAATGATACATATATATGTATTTTTCACTGGCCTTTTTTTTTTTTTTTGTCAGCTGAATGCAAAGGAGAGGCATATAGTTTTGCTCTCTCTATCTCTAATTTGAAAATATAAGATGTTCAGGAAGTTCTGTTGAGCTTGCAACAATCTATTGAAAATTAGCCCATTTGTATGAGCTGAATCGAGCACCAAAATGTCAGGTGTGTTTCTTTTCCCAGCATCATTGCTAATCTATAGTTTTGGTAACTGAAGAGAAGTGATGTATAATGAAAATGTCTACTGCGCTGTGTATCATTAGCTATTTGTTATTACAGTCAGCCATCTATTCATCCTTTCTGGATGTACTCATGAATAAGACGCATAACAAACTGATGTTCTGTTTTTCCTCATTAAGAATCTGATATCTTGTTCAGCAACACTGAAGAGGAAACGATTTGCGTTCAGTTCTCAGTGTGCATTTTATAACCCATAGAAAATTAAAAATAAACAACAATATGTGCAGTGATTTCATATACTTTCTTCATATAAATTAGAAGCATTTCCAAAAACTATGTCAGACAGAGCTGGTGACTGTATGCTAGAAAATACCCTAGCAACAATATGAATGTGTATTTTATAAGTGATTCGTATATCTGATGAACCAACATATATCACATGGATATACTCTGCACTTAATTCTTCAGTGTGACACAATTATTCAGGTTCTCCTCAAATCTCTCTCCTTTAAATGTTGATTTTTAGTAGGCTTTCCAGTTCAACAGACTTACAATGTATAGAAATAAACATATTTTTCTTACATTTAATGGAAGATAGGAATGATCAGTGACTAAGAAGGAGGCGTAAGATTTAGCTTACTTCGTATCTGATCAGGAAACCCATTCACAATAGTTTAACTGCAGTTCATTTCTGATACTTTTCTTACTCTGTGTGGAATACAAGCTCTTTAGAATAAAGGAATTTTTTAGTTTTGGGGGGATTTGGTTGGTTGGTTGGTTTTTTACAGCACCTAACTCCAAGGAACTCCACAGGTACTCTGGGATACCACTAACAAATACTAAGTTTCTATAAATGTAAGCTTTAGATGACTGACATTTGCTTGGTAATGCAATTGAAATTGCATTACTATTCAAATAAACGTCCAGATCATAACAGGACCTGCTGTCCTCACTTTTTAGATGCAGATATAGTGTTAGATGGAAAATTAAAATTCACTTGCCCACCTGAGAATGATTTCCTACTTGAAGGAAGTAGGGAAAAAAATTAAAAGAAAATGGAAATTATGTACTCTGTTTCTTTAGGACTTCCTGATTGACAGCATCGGGTGTGTTGTGTAGAAATGTGACTGGTGTTAATAGTGCTTCACACACTGGCTGTGAAGCACTTGCAGGGCCAGATTCTTGTTCACACTACATTAGATCAGTAAAATCTGAAGAGAGCTTGTAGTTCATCCTTAATGTCTTCTGCTTCCACTCTGAATGTTTTAGCAAAAAGATCTAGTGAAAACTCTCAAGATAAATACAATGTTTATGCGTTTGCTGATAGTCCATCATCTGGTTCAAGTTCATATATACCCTGTAATGCATAGCTGACAAAACTATACATTATTGTGAATAATTGCAGTGCAGCTATATCAGTCTAGAATTACGTGTTGAAACATAGTCTCTTTGGACTTGGAGAGTGTTTCTCAGTTAAAAAAATATGAAAAGATCTGTTATCTCATTTTACACATAAAAACCTAAGCGATAAGTGTTTTTAAAAATAACTCTGTCAATCAGTGTTATTTGTCCAGATGGAATTATGTTTTCCTTTCCATGCTATCTGTGCTTGTATCACTATTGGAGAATTCAAACCCAGCAATACTATGTGTAGAAAGAAGACTAACACAAGGACATGGTTTTTTAATAACTAGTTGAGAAGGATCAAAGAATGCACAGTAAGTTACATGGAATTGGTATTGATCAACAAGGTTTTCTTGAGGCACAACAGGACTTTCATCTGTACCACATATACCAGGCATCTGATTCACTTTGTGTGTGTGTGTTGGGGGGGGGCAGGGGGGGGGGAGAATACAGAAGAAAAAGCAAATGGATAAATCAAGTTGTGTTAAGTCAAACCTACAATACAGCTGCCTATTTTTCTGTTACATTTCTGCAATGTTTTGAAGCACAAATGCTAGGCAAGGAAAGCTTGGCAATTTTGAAGCACATAAGAGAGTTAAGAAAATAGGACTGTGGTTTAATTAGGCTGCAAACGTGTCTTAACTTTACCACTGAATATTGCCTCTGTATATATGTAATACTTCTATATATATTATACTACTGTACATATATATAATACTACACAGAAGCAGGAGGGAAACTACCCTCAATATTGTTTTCTAAGCTTTTAATATGATCCTTGGCCGAGCCTTTCAATGTATGGGGATGAGATGTGGGAACACACACAAAAGGAACTGATCTCCTGTGATGTTAGAGGGTAGGAGCCCAAATTTTGTGGTTCTTTCTAATAATTTGCTTGCAGATTTGATTTATTCAAAGATTAATCTTTGTTGAACAAGTGAGACTGACAATCCATTCACTTAATACCCCTTGACTGATTATAGTAGATTATTAGCATTTCCTTCTTTAATTTTGGCCAGACTCTTCTCTAATCCCAGGATATGATGGAGAGTCATATCCCACTCACGTTTTCCTTCATCTAATCTAGCTATGTCCTTCTGTAGTTTGTTCACCTAAACTTGGCTTTCTTTCTTATATCTTCTTCACTATGTTTCAGTCACATCCAGCTCCTATTCCTGCTTTGTGTATTTCCTTAATCATTAACTTTATCAAGGTCTTAAATATAGTTTCTAAAATTAGTATGGCTTTTCCCTCCCCAAAGGTATCTAGATGTATCTCTCTGTGCCAGCTGCAAATCATTTCATCATTAAAAGGAACACAGGTATTTATATAAAACATTATTGCAATATAAATCATGTAGAATGTTAGTAGCATAGAGAAGATATCTTACAAAAACCCATCTTTTGTCCAAATGTATTTCTGTGTAACAACAAACTGTTCTGATCATCATAATGGGATGAATAGCTTAAACTACTATAAACAATGCATTTTACAATTAGCAGGAGGAGTAAGCAGGAAAGGAGCACACCATCCTCATTCTTAACACATTTACTTGTAATCGAAATAAAAACACAAGCTTCTCAGCATGTTGAAGACTTAATTTTAATAACTGATGTTTACTTAATGGTTGTAACTGCAGCTTCCGAAGAGATTGGCAGTTTATAATATGTTAGCATTCCCAGCTGTTATGATTCAAATAAGAAGGAAGACTAAGAAATTAACACTGAGAAAACTACTTAGCCACATGGTAGCACATAGGGTATAAACTTGACTGTAAAAGAGCAGAACAGTGCTTAGAACAAACATTTTCCTCAGTATGAAACACATTTTCAGGTATAGCTGGTTTTTTTTATATTGCGCTTATGAGGCTTCCACAGTAAAATCTTTTTGGCTTACTAGTACCCACTTACTAATATTTGTACCTATTTGTAATGTATGTTTATAGTACATTTTTTGTAGAAAATCTGAGCAAAACTGATTGATTGGTAGTTATTAGCCTCATTTTGTCAAAGCCAAAATTGACATGATTTGATTCAGATCTTCACAGAAATTACAGTACCAAATGGTATTATCGAATGTAATGTTCTGTAGAAGAATTACATTATGTTTATTATAGTTATTTAGAGGGATGAAGAAATGATATGAAGATCTTATTCAGGAAGGCATTCATCAGACTGCGGCCTTTTGTGCCCGGCTTCATGCTCGAGTTTTTTTGCTCTCAACGTGTACATTTTGCTGTTCCTCTATCCATCTCCAAGTGTTTTCAAAGGAAAAGCAAGTTTCAGTTACCTTATCTATTAGATAGGCAAACAGAAGTACAAAATGATAAAAATTATTCATTTAGTCTTGCACTGCAGGTCAGCTGCAAAATCAGGGACACATGGCTGCCAATCAGTACTTTCATCAAACACCTTTCTGTGTCATGTGTAGTGTTATGTTATTCTTTGCGGGTCTCACTAGCAACATTTGAAATAGAAGTGAGGTTTGGGGGTTTTTTTTAGATACAGATATAGGCACATGAGTCTCGGTACACTGTGGAGCATGCAGGCATGCCTGTGACAATGCTGTGCCATATCGACCCAAGTGAGCATTGAGAACTCACAGCATCAATCTAAAGATATTAATTCAGATACCTCTGAGCGTTGATGGTATTTGAAGCTCTCAGTGAAGGAAGGCTGTGTGCCAGCCACCAAAAAAACAGGTCTCATCTATCCTAGGTGATGGCAGAGCATTGCTTTTCAAGGCACTTGATGTGTTTCACTCTTTCTGCTTCTGCAGAGAGTGGGTATTGCCGGCCTGAGAACTGCTGGAAATTAGCTCCCTCTGGGTTCCCAGTGGGGCACCCAAGAGTTTGTAAGTCTCTACCATAGATCATTGTAATTACACCAAGATCACCATAAATAATGTGAAATTCAACTCTAAGCATCCAAAATATGTGCGTGCCATAAAAAAATACCTGTGCTCAGAATCAGGGAAGCAAGCCAGATCTCCTCATTAACGGCTGATGGTGACCCTTCCAAGGAGAATGCAGGCAGAGCCAGCCAAGGGCAAGCACAGGGCAGGGCAGAGAGGGGCGGCTGCTTCTGATCCCCGAGCACAGGCACTTCCCCTGCCTGCAACCCGGAGCTGAGATTTCCCTCGTGGAGGTAGGCACCTGGAAACATTCCTCAGCACGTTATTCTGAAACGCATCCAGTGGAGGTACCTTCTACCTCTGCTTTGTTGAAATTATGATCTTATGGAGAACGGGAAGAGAAAGGACAGGTATATGGATGAGAGTAGCCCAGTTACTGTTAGTCAGGGAATGACTGACATTTACATTTCTGTTCCCTCCCTCAGGACTGCATCTCTCCTTTTTCTTTCCCGCCTCCTTTTTTCACTCAAATGGCTATATGTTATAGCCTCAAGGTGGTGGTGAAGTAAATATGAAAAAAAATTGCGTTATTCATTATGAATTGTCCACACTTCTAATAGTATGGGTATATGGATGCGGTGAGAGTAATTTGCATTAACGCTTATAAGCCAACTTTGTTGTTGGTTTCCCATAACAACATAAATAATGAACAATAATGAACAAAATTTGTTTTGGTTTAGACATTTCACTGGAGCTATAATCATGAAATGAAAATATAGTTTTATAGTCTCATTAGTTTGCTTTTTTTTCATAAAATAAAATATAAGCAATAGTTTTTTCTGTTCCAAAGTAATCACTATTTTTCAGTATTTCATTTTCTGCAGTTCTCTCAAAAGTGTTCCTGATAATAGAGTTAATCCAGGTATTTTCATGCTAGTGGTGTATTATACATTAAGTTAGCCTTAAATATCACTAGGTACATTTTCAGAGTTCCAGCTCAGCATAATTTCTCTTGACTTAACACTTCCTAATTTAAAGTCTTCTTTCTAGCAATAAATTCTAACCTTTGGCTTCTGACATCATTTTCTACAAAAACAATATTTGCTATTTGCAAGTAAGTCTTTATTTTATCTTCACAGTTAATGATTTATTTTTCCAGTGGAAAAGCTGTAGTGCATGCTAATTTGATTTTTGAATTAATAATAAACATAGGTGTTTTCTTCATTCCTACCACATCATAAAGTATGGTGAATACTCTTTCTGTCTCTGAACTTCCAATCCCATCTTCTTCATATGGATTCTGAAGACAAAGAAAGGGAGATAATAGAAAACTCCTTTTAATCTGTAAATATTGGTCCATGCCCTGCAATGAAATGTGTATGCCCCATGTGATTCTGACTGTTAAAGGAGATTAACTACCTGTTCAGCTGGGACTAATTACAAGCTGCAGAAGCTAGAGAGAGAAAGATCAGGAGGCCAGATGGCTCGGAGAAGTGCAGGGGATTTTCTTCTAGCAACAGGTTTTGAAGGACTTCCCCAGTGATCTGGGAAAAAATACCATGGGATGTGAGAAAGAAAAACTCTTTGTGAGAGAGACTGTGTATGAAGTAGAAAGCATTTCTAATGGGTTTGTCCTGATTTTCTGAAATAGGAATGATTATGTTCAGGCACTCCTACCAACCAGTTTTGGAAGGGGGTGGGGTGGGAGGGTGCCTCAAAGTTGCAGAGGCTTCTGATCTCTCTCCTCACCAAATGTCTTGCTTCTGGGGAGGAGGAGACTGGTGGGAGATCTCCATCTGGGGCATTGGTAATTGGTGGTGTGCTAAGTATCTGTATATCGTTTTCTATTCTGAATGTGAAAGAGTGTTGATTAGCAAAGGTTGAGCTCAGATGAACCTCTCTGTTTATTAGCATGTGGAAATCTTTATTGATGTCCATAGCAAAACTGATGTGCTCATTAAAATTAGACTGCTAGTTCCTTGCATGATTGCTGGTTTCATCTTTGTATTTAACTGGTTCGTTCTTTTACATATTCCTTCTCTGCTTCATTTTGGCTTATGCAAGCTTATAGTCAGGTAATTGTTATGAATTTGTCTGGTCTATTGGTTACTCTTGAGTAAGTGTAAGAACTGAGTGAGTGTAGCTGCATAGGGATTTCACCAAATCAATGTGTGCAAATGGCAGACTATACCAAAGGAAAGTTTCACTAAGTTGGAGAATTGTATCCCTGAAAGACTGGATTTACGTGTGCTGTGAAAACAGATCTGTGGTCTAATCACATCTGCATTTCATATTTCTAAGTGCAACTTCACTTGCAAATGGAAAAAAGTGTTTCTGTCCAAAAAAATCTGACCTTAACTAATTAAAAAAAAATTTCTGTACTGAGCTATAGTAAACTACTTCCCAGCTCCCTAGGGTGTAGGATCTTTTTTATGATACTATGGAGTGTGAACTGCTAAGACTGAAAATAATTTTAGGAATTTTTCTGACAGCTCCTACTTGTCAGGCAAGCTGTCTGTCATCTATAATATCTATTCTTCATAGCAATGCCCTGTAGTTTGTAAATTGTAAGTAGCTGTGGATTTGTGGGGTTTTTTTCTCTTTTTCTTTTTTAATGTGTGTCTGTCATTACAAGAAATGTAGCTAAAGGGATTTCAGAATTGCAGGGGTAATCATAGAAGTGTTTACTTAAAAGGTTGAAAATAAATCCGGAATATTTTTAATTGAGTTTTTCTTTGTTCTCATAGGACTAGTAGGTGGGGTGGGGTTTTGTGTTCTGTTTCAGATCCCTTGTACTACACAAGCATTCATGCAGCATTTAATCAACATTTTAGGTTTGAGAGGGTTATGCTTTTAGTTTTGCATAGTCAGTAAGGTTAGGTCTAGTGGCAGAAGTGGAAAGATACATATGTTTATCTGTACAGTCATTTAGCCAATGATCAATAAATGTCTGACGATAAATCAATATGGATGTAATCTCCAATCTCTGGACTTCGAAGAACAATCTCCTGAGCGTTCTCACCACAAAATCTATATTCACTCCTGTCTTCATTCTAGCTGATTTATGCTCTGATGCTGTTTGCTTTCAAGGACCTCCATTTCTCTAAGTGCTGCTTGGTAGGTAAGCAACAATCCATCAGTGCGCTACTAATATCAAGGAGGCTTATATTTAATTACAGATAACAGGCCCAGTGGGACTGAGAACAAAGTAACCAATCGCTAAGATTTGATATACTAAAATATAAAAAGAGAGAGAAGCCATAAAATGCGAAGGACCTTTATGAAAGAAATAGGTATTCTGATGTTATGCTCAAAACATGGAATATGAGAATGAATTCTATGCTAGATTGTATTTTCAGTCTGATTTAAATTCTTTTCATGTAAAAAATATCCTTGGTAAAGATATTAAGTGACCAAATATGCTTGTTATTAGTCTACCTAAATTTGGTGTTGTCTTAATTATGTGTATGTAGAGAATACATATGGGTTAGTTCTATTTCTAAATATGTGTGCATTCTTATTTTACTGTTAGACAAAAGTAATGTAGCTAATCTTCCTTAATAGCTAAGTTGTTTTAGCATCCCTTCTTCCTGTACACTAAAAGCAATGTAGTTCTCCCATAACAGAGGTAGCACAATGTATTTCCTAAATATTATTTCTTGAACTTCCTCACGTTTGCATATGTTTGAGCTAGATCTTGTGTATAGGCTTGCTAAAATTGGCCCTACTGACACAGCCAATGTCTGTCTTTAAACTAGCGCATGAGGAAACCAGTATGGGCAAGCGATATGCAATAAATATGAGCAACTTGTGTGTTGCTTTAAACATAGTTCTGATATAATAAATCCAAACATTCTGAATAGCCTGATGTTGTTAAGAAACTAATTTAACACAAACACAACTAAACAATATCACTTCTATTTGAAAATTCATTTTATCTGAACCTCATATTAATCCATTAATTATTCTCAGCTGATGAAAATAATTTTTAAAAGAGGCCTGTTTTATGAAATAAATTCCTGACTACTTCTAGGCCTGAGTCCTTTCATAGCAAAGTTAAGTCAGAATAGGTACAAACCAAAAGTGATTGAAATAAGCGTGTAAAACTATCACAGCTGAAGCTTTTGAAATGAAGTAGGGAAATCTTCATTAGTTAGATGGAGATAAAAGAGCCAACAGATGGAAGGGGTAGGGAATGAAATGAAAGAAAAGGCAGACAGACTGCAGCCAATATGAGGAAAAGGGAAAATGCCAATGAGTATATGTAAGGCACATGATGCAGTAACTATTATTGCAGCTAAAACATGCACATCTCAGCAACTGTATAAATGAAGATAGTTGCTAATCACTGTCAGCTGCTGGTCTTACTTTTTTTGAAGAAATCTTAAATACTGACCTTTGGCTTCTGAAAAGACAACCTGAAGTTGAGGCTCTTGGAAGATATGTTATCTGTAAAAACTAATCTGCATGCCTGTGTAAAGGAATTATTGCTAAAGTATCTGTGAAGCATCAGTGAAAGCACTAATCTCCAGGGAAAGACAGTTCTGTGAATTTAGTTTACTGGTCACTGGATTTGTACCTGTTAAGGTTTTTGTTTTGCTTTATCCTATTATTTACAGTTAGCCCAAAGTTTGGAGTTCTCTGAGGAGTTTCAGGGTGTCTTTCATGGATGTAAGTTTGCAAGTACAGCTATTCATACACTCAAAAATCTGTCTAAAACTTTATCTTTTTTTAACATTTTACTGTATTTTTTTAAATGAAAATGAGCTTGTAAAATAAGGAATTTTTATTAATATGCACTTAATAAAAAGCACAGATGTATGAGCGAAGGCTAAGCTGAATGGTTTGTGTAAATCAGGTTGTGTGAAGATTAAGGGGGAAGAATATAGATTTGCTTTAGTCTCTTGAGGTTTGCTACCTACAACTCAGTAACTTGGCATAGTACTACTGATATGTACCACATTTGGAAAATTACACAGATCTCTGTAATAAAATAATGCCTTCCATAAAGTAATGATAGGGTGCGCAAGGAGGAGAGAGCTGAATCTTCTTTAAAGTTGTCTACATTTTCCTGATGATATATGAAAGGTAAGCAACGTTCAGCCAGCTTGTGAACTGAGAGCCCTGACTCCACAAGAAGGAAGAGTGATTCTATCTTCGTCAGCTAAAAATGTATTGTATTGGGGTTTAGTAAGACCATTAAGGATGTGTATTAAACACTGTGGATTCTTCAGGCTCCTTTGTGCTGCTCAGCTTCTTCTGGCTGTGAAGAGAAACCAATGAAGAGTTTCCTTTGTTTGTAGATGATACTATTTTTTTAATAGCTAGTTTTTCTGTTGAATTTTTCTAGGAGTGCTAGGCAAATTTGATACTTCTCACTGAAAATACCTTCTTTTATTTCATATTCAGAAGGTCTAGCTATTCCTAGTAACTAAAGTAAGAGAACATACAAGCATCTCTGCTAGGTAGACCAGGTGCTGTATGTTGATTTCCTCCCCACTTAGGTAAATTCCTCATCCTTTCCAGGGCTTGAATATTGATGGTGTGATGGGTTGGTATCCGAAGAGTAGCATTATATACTTCTGGATGATTTTTACACATGGCAGCTGGACCGCTGGTATTGCAGGCATCAGAAGGGGAAGAAGTGTTTATAAGTGGGCAGCTGCATATGAGGAAGCAAACCTGAATACCTGGAGTCCCAGGTAGCCCCTAAAGGAGAAGCTAAATTATTGTTTGGTGCATGTCAGTGTATCAGAAGCCAGGGCTAGGATGACAATCTCCGAGAAAAGCAACACACAAGATAAAGTGGGGTGGGAGGGCACAGAAGGGGAGGATGAGAGGCAGAGTAGTTTACGGTCCTTAGTTGGCAAACAGCATGGGACTCTTTAGTTTCAGCTGATAATTAGATTTTACATTTTTTCACATGTTAGATTCTAGGACAGTCTGAGAGAGTAGGATTATCCCCCATGCTTGGTCAAGACTTACTGTGGTTTTCAGGAGGTTTATAGAGAGGAACTGGAATAAGGGATTAAAAGTGCTGAGGATTCAGAGGCAATACAATAGTATATCTCTAAAGTTATTCAACTTCCTTATCACAGCAGCACAGATACGTCTATTTCCCTGCATAAACCAAGATTCTTGTGTTGCTTGCAAGATACTCTGGTACAACACTGGTAGGTAAACATACGCTTGCTTCCAGTACTTGGAATTTCTCCTATGTGTGCGCTTTCCTCAGGTGTGTCATTTAATGTATGCATTAAATGTTCATTTTCTTTTTTTTGGTAACAACTTTTTTAAGAGACAGTAATACAAGTTTTTTAGCAGTTCTTGTTTACAAGAAATACATGAATTGGTAGCTGCATGATGTGCCTAACTTTAGTAAAACTTTAAAATACAGGATAATCAGAAAAACTTTCAAATAAGCTTAATACAATCCCTGAAAGTCTAATGCATATGTTGACTAGTAACATGAAACATTTTAAAAATTAACGTGTTTTTAATAAGGGTGTAAATGTGTTTGTCAAAAAAGCGTACATGCATATGCTTCTTTTCCTTTGTCCTCTGTAGTAGCCAAGAAATCTACCGCTCTGTTCCTGACTTGGCGTTTATTTTTCGTATGTCCTAGAAATACTGTAGATCTCCCTAGTTTTATGTAGACTGCAGATTTGTGTTAACTGTTTTCTGCTTCAACTCAATATTCTTAAAAACAAACAAACAAAAAACCTCACAATTAATGATATTTTGGAGAGAGACTTTCTGTCAAGATACAATAATATGCAAGTAATTTAATCATCTTGGTTGCTTTGAATCTGAAAGATTGAATTATGTCAACTTCTATATTGGCAGGCATACAAACAAACTAAAATAGTTATCTAGATATCCTATTACAGAGAGCAATAAAAACTCCATTTGGTGTACAGGCAATTAGATCTTGGATAAATTCGAAATGTTGTATTTTAATAATGTGTGTATAAACACAAATTCATTTAATTCTGACTAAAAAAAAGTCATGGGTATAGAGCTGCTGCCCCCAACATACATTAGCAGAATGTATTGTTCTTGCTTGAGTGCCAAATAACTGTCCATTTTCTTAGCCTCAGGTGATCTCAAGGGTTTAGACACCTGAGCCATGGATACTGGGAAGAAGTTGGGAACAAAAGAGACTAGCTGACTAACAGCAGAAAGCATGATTTATGAATAATTATTTTAAATTGTCAATGTGTGTAACCAATGTGTAGATAATATTCGTAGAATCTGACAAGACATGGCTTGTCAATATGAAAAATAATGTGACAAATGGAAAGTAAGCAGAAGAGATGCAAAGTGTCACCTTACAATTACGAATACAAATGTGATGAATGGAATTGGTAGAATTCTCATCCAATTCTCATTATGTAGATAATTACAAAATAAGGTGTTCATACAATAGCTTTACTTAAACTCATATGCCGCTCAGCACTCTGAGAATATTCTACTTTGGAGCTAGTGTCATAGCAAGTAAGGATTCTTGCTCTTTATTGTGATAATTAAGATAAAATCCCTGCCTGAAATCCTGTTAGTTCTATGTTATATTTTCTTCTAGTGCTTCCTTTTGAGGATGATGATGAGATATAGTCACAGAGTAAATAATGGCACCGTATTGCGAATTAAATATTAAATGTTCAGATAATCACATTATATAAACCTAGTCAGACAAATAGTTTATTGCATATACATTTAGGACAGTTATTGAATCTCTTTTTATTCCTAGGTTTTAAACTGCTTTCAGTGGAGACAAAAATCTAGTCTACTAGAGGACTTACTTTTGAATGACTTGCATGAATCCTATTTAGCTTATGGTATTTAGTAAAACAGTACTTGATGCCAGATAAATGAAATGACACAATATTATCTATATATTTGTGATTTATTGCACTACAGTACTAAAGGTAGGAAAAGTTGACCTAATAGCAAACAAAGTTCTCATTAGAATGCTGTATTTTATTTTTTTAAATTTATTTCTATTTCTTTGGAAATCTTCAAAACAAACCATTTACATGTGCATGGCCCACTTAAGAATTCTAGCCATAATGGTCTTTGTCCAAGTTTCAAGACAAACTGCATTCAGACCATGTGTAAGAATATCTCCAACTTCTAATTCGTTGTTATAAATGTGGAGAATTATTACCTTGATCAGGCTGTTACTAACAAGTAAATGAATGAGACTTCAGAAACTTTAATATAGAAAAAGCATAGGTGTGAACATGTGTAGCATTAGCTGCTTCAGAGGTAACTGCTCCTATGTGTGCTCTTGCCCACTAATACCTAGAAAGTATCTTACCTGTTGAGGGCAAGTAAGAAAGTACTCTTGAACATTTATATGGGAAGCGAATGTGATGTCAGCCTATATTTAGCAGCTGAGAACAACTTCATCTGTCACAGTCTGAGGCCTGTCATCACTGCCAGTGACTGAGAGACCAAAGCCTGGTCAAGTAGAAAATGAATTAACCTGAGGCAGGTCCAGTGAATGAAGAAAATATTAAATCTTAATTCAGACTTGGTGGTACTAACCAGTGTTCCTCCAATACTAACCAGTACTCTTCATCTACAGTTTGCTTGTTGCTTTCCAAGGTTTTCTAAGTTTCTTCAAGTGCTGTCCCCTATTACCTAGCATCCACGTTCCCTTGTTACGAGAGACTGTGAAATACTGATGACTGCCTCTCAACTAAATCCTTAGGAAGTTCTTGTGAGGAAAGAAACAAACTTAGAAGGCTCTAGTCATTTTAGTCCCAAAGAAGATTTTCTCCACTGCAGAAAATTATCTGGGCCATCATGCTTGCACTTCCAATCTCTGCAGCAACCCCTTTCAGCTGGGGACCAAAGGAGTGTGAGGAGGCAGAAATCAGAGCAAATCGAACCAGAATGTGCAGGCACACTGCAGGGTTAGCCAGGGGAGCTGGGCGGGCTCATCGCCATGACTCTGCAGAGATGAGGGAAATAGACCTTCCTGAACTGGTGTGGTTTCTGAGATGCGCACGGGCAGGCAGGGAGGAGGTGCTGTTCTCATATGTTTAGGGCAATCCTGTGGTTTCTGATCTTCATCTGCATGGTGGTTTTGGTTCAGAGCTCTTTTTCTAGACAGTTGACTGGAGGGTGGTAGAGGAGAAGGGGAAGAAGGAGGAGATGGGATTCCTGAGATATCTCAATTCCCAGCATTTGTGCCTGGAGCACTACGCATGGCGTATTTGTATTCTTCGCTTAACCCGCACATGTAGTAGTGTATTCTGTCTTCTAAGTGGAAAAGCCGCTCCTCCCATCTGAAAATTCCCTGTTGTTGCAAGACCTAAGGCAAAGGCTAGAAAGATTACTAAAGCTGAGCTTCTCTTGAATCAAAAAGAGGTATCTTGAAGTTAAGGCTGATGCAAATAAACAAGGTAGGGAAAGAATGCTGCTTTGACTTGTGCCTATTCTGTCAAAGGCTTTAACCACTGAGGCTGTCAAATTGGCTCTTTTTTATTGACTCTTTTTAGTCTATAGTTTAGACTAAAAGTGAGTCTATTTTAGTTGTCTAAAATAAATAAATAAGTTGGAACATAACAAGAAGCATGCAGTGCTTGCAACTAACCAAACCTCAATATTACAGTCTGCTTAAATCCAATGAACTTCAAAGAGCATAAGGAAACATTTCCATTTTTATTCTTTTTATTTTGGGGAAACAGGTGGGAGGTTAAATATTCTATTTCTTTAGTACATAGGGGGAAAAAAAGAGAAAGATTTCCGCTTTTTAATTCAATAAGGCAGTAGAGTGGTATGTGAAGAAACAATTATTCTTTCCCTTCTATTGAATTAGGAGGCCTAGACAGAGAGTGATGCTGTGACTATACTCTTTATTGTGCTGCCTCTGGGTACAGAAGATGATACAGAGAAAGCAAATTTTTCTTTTAAATCTTGGGACCTGGAAAACATTTGCAATCTAAAAGAGCTGTTGTGACCACGCTGGGAGGCAGCCCTAGAGCTTCCAAACCCTAGGATTATTGTTTCCATTTGATTTTGGTAGAGGTGACCTAGTTAGGCAAGAGAGCCCTGAGAACTTAATGTATGAGGAGGAGCTTTCCCTGCTGGCTTTTCAGCGTGAGATGAGCATGGGTAGTTCCTTGCATCACTGTGCCTTGCCTTCTGCTGACTTTCATCAAACCGGAGGACAGGGTTTCTGGATTTCCTTTGCTCTCCTAAGTTGGAGGGGCTCTCAAACCAGCCGTCCTTGTCATAAGATTTGCTTGTTGTTGTGCCAGCTGACGGAGATCTCCCAAGTTTGGAGTGGGAACTGCTGGCCAGCCTGTGGGTTTGGGGCTTGGTATAATTATTAAGGTGTTTTTAGCATTCTTCGTGATACTAGGTAGTTTCTAAAAGGGAGCAAGGAAAAATCCAGCAAAAATACCAGAAAAAAAATAACTTCTGTGTGTGGAGGGAGTTATTAAAATATTCTGTTCAGAAGACAAATAAATGGAACAAATGCTGGAAAGAAAGAGGGACTGAATGTAGCTGTCATGAAGGGAAAAATGTACATGCTTTCCCAGAGTTTCATTACACAGCCTTCCATAAATAAGCAATTAAATACCATGCAGGATGGGAAGAAATCCTTATTTTTTTTATTTTTCTTTAGAAGATAGTCCTAAACTTAGTTTATGCATTAATTTTATTGAATTATTTTCACTTAAATTTAAATCTTGATGACCTGCCAAGGCTTTGTGGAAAATCTTTCAGTTAACAAACAAGCAGGTTGCTCAGCCAAAACCATTATTTTTCTTGAAAAGTGAGTTTTAAATAGATGCTTTATAGAGTCTTGATAATTTATTTTTTTTTAGTTTTATAATAGCAGTTTATTAACTTGTTTGAGCAAAGATAAATGAAAGAAAACAGAGGAAAACCAAGCAGTACTAGTTGTTTTTCCTAATGATTTCTCTCTAGAGTAGTGTGCTTTTTGTAGAAGAGAGCACATTTCCTGCTCAGGAAAAAAAGAAAAGAAGTATTTTCTGCTCTTGCATCAGTACAGTGTTCCCTTGCAGCTGTTCCTGCCTCCCTGTGGGGAATGCAATAAGCTGCAATTAAATGCAGGTGCTTGGAAGCAGGAGTGCCCTTGCTCTGTTTAACACTCTGAGGCAACGAACAAAAGAACCAGAGAGACAGGAATCTACCTTCTGTTTAATGGGGCATGAACACTTTTTCTTGGCACCAAGATAAGTGTCTACCTTGTGTTGGAAGTACGTTTCTCTTTTTCCCTTGGTGAAAAGACAGAGGCCTACCTCTTGTTTATTAGTTCACTGCTAGGAGAGAAAGAAACTAAACAAGACCATATGCTGTGAGGGGAAAACAGCAGTCGCTAGGCGCAGAAAAAAACTCTTGCCTTTGTAGCTAACACCACTTATTTCTGTTTCCTATAAGGTGGGGAGGGAGAAATATCCCCCCCTTTTTTTTTTTTTTTTTTTTCCCTCTGTGTGATAGAGACATAGTTGACGGGTGGCAATATGCAGATATCTCTTAAACTAGAATGCAGGTTGCTTTATTTTGGCGTACAAATCTTTGTGTTGGGAGATACCTGGGTAGAAATAACTGGCACAAATATGAACTGGAGGTGGTGAGCGACTCACTCAGAGGTTCCTGGCTGTGAGTGGAGGCTCCTGGAAGAGCTGGGAGTCCCGTTATCAGCAGAAAGGTGAGCTCTGCTGTTTGGAGTGAGGTGGGTGAAAACAGTCACACTGACAAATGGGCAGAGATGACTTGCTCTTCCAAACTCTTGATCTGTCAGACAGATGCTCCAGTGAAGTCTCTAACTTCAGCACAGAAATTGTGTCTTGCCCTGACCAAATAGTTGTTTGCATTTGTACAGTGTAGGTCCCAGCCCACCATTTATCCCCTGATGCTGGACTTCATTAGTAGTATGACAGAGGTGTAACACCTCATTTTAGGTTTGAACCTTCTTGATCTGCTTTCACTTCGATAAACTTAATTTCTCAACCGAAATGCTGTAGGTTTGCCCATGACCACAAGACACATGTCCCTGCGCTGCCATCCCCCTTGACTCCCCTCCCTGGTGCACGTGCAGCACTCCTAGCAGTGTCACACATCTCTGAACCACAGCTGAGGCGGGTGGCTCAGACTTTGCCCGTGGCTGATGCCAAGCTAAAAAGCCATCTTCTGCTTCTCCAAATGAGCACTCCCCCACCAAGGGATGTTCCTTCTCTGTTCAATGGCCAGTTGTCATGAAATTTCTAGGAGTATCGTTGTTCTTGATGCTTGTAGACTTCTGGCAAGCTTAGTTGTAATACATCAGCATTTATAGGGGAACTGGTGTGAGCATATTCACGTTTTTATATGATGATTATACATGCCATGATTGATTAAGAAAATACACTTGAGGAAAACCCGGAATGTTTGTATCGAGCAGTCTTCTGCAGGGAGGGATCTTCCCTCATCAAGTGTTACGAGTGTACCCTTTTTAGTAAAATGGTATATAGTACTGTGAAGCTTGTGAAGTACTGTGGAAGCTAATATTATCTATGCATGCAACTGAAAGATTATCTGTAATGAGAGATCCTGATGCATGTTTGTAGGATAGAATTGCTAAGTAGGATATGAGCTATGCCTCAGTTTCAAAGACAACAATTCCTTCTAGTGACTTACCAGATTTAATGTAGGTCTTCAAGCAAGCTGTGAAGCAAGATTTTATTTCCTGAAAAACAAAACTGAGAATGGAGCTTTTAAGGTGTTTCAGGCACTTTTTTTTTTTTTTTTTTTTTTTTTTTTTTTTTTTTTTTTTTTTAAGCTTTGAAGGTTCAGGTTTTAGGGATGCTTTCTTCCTCTGGAAAATACATGATGATAATCTTTTATTGCAGATGAGATTCTAATTAACGCCTGTATGCTATGGATCAAATGCACACATCTGTCCTGGTTTCAGCTGGGATAGAGTTAATTTTCTTTCTAGTAGCTGGTATAGTGTTATGTCTTGGATTCAGTATGAGAAGAATGTTGATAACACACTGATGTTTTCAGTTGTTGATTAGTAGTGTTTAGACTAAGTCAAGGATTTTTTAGCTTCTCATACCCAGCCAGCAAGAAGGCTGGAGGGGCACAAGAAGTTGGGAGGGGACACAGCCAGAACAGCTGACCCAAACTGGCCAAAGGAATATTCCATACCATGTGACGTCATGCCCAGTATATAAACTGGGGGGAGTTGGCCTGGGAGGGGGATCACTGCTTGGGAACTAACTGGGCATCAGTCTGCGAGTGGTGAGGCATTGCATTGTGCATCACTTGTTTTGTATATTCCAATCTTTTTATTATTATTGTCATTTTATTATTGTTATTATTATCATTATTAATTTCTTTCTTTCTGTTCTATTAAACTGTTCTTAACCCACAAGTTTTACCTTTTTCCTTCCAATTCTCTGCCCCATCCCTCTGGGTGGGAGGGAAGTGAGTGAGTGGCTGCGTGGTGCTTAGTTGCTGGCTGGGGTTAAACCATGACAACATCTTAGACGTTCAGCTGATAGTTGGTCAGTTATGAGCTTGGTGTCATTTGGGATTCAGTTGCCTAAATAGGTAGAAGGCTTAGAGTATTCAGGAAATCACTGTAGAGTTGACAGATGACAAAAGACATGCATTTTGGAAAAGCAGATGAAGGCAGTCAGGACACTATTTGACAGTTAAAATGATGATACGCATATATGTTTGCTCTGAATCCTACACATGATATCTGAGCCCTCCCTCCCTTTTTAAAAGCCCTCATTTTATATGGAGCAAAGGTCATGATGTCTGTTCCACCAAGCAGTTTTTGCTGATTACTTACAAATTAGGTGGAGACAGCAAGTCAATGAATTACAATTTGGCAACAGTACAATAAACTTGGAGGGGGGTGGGGGGGTGTTTTCTTTCGTTGAATTGTATCTCTTGTTAAGTTTCATTAATTTACCTTGTTTGAAACTGGTTGGGAGAATTTCCCCTGGACAGTTCAAGAAAGAAATTTCCATGTCAGAAGTATTAATTGTAGTTGTTTTGGTAGCTGGGAAAGGTTTTAGGTTGATGTTTTAAGATTTATAGCATCATCATTATGGATCTTGGCCTTTCGTGTTTCAAAAATAAGGATAGTGTGGATTTTACCACGCCATGTTGTGAAAATATTCTTACTGGTGTGGTTCATTCAACTATTTGCTTCATGAAGTGTAGTTCAGATTCTAAATATCTTCTCATCCCAGCATAATTTGGGTCAAAACTTAATTCACGTATTCTGTATTTGAATCACAAGGCAGAAGTTTTTCTTTCCTCTGGAAAGTTTATAGTGAAGGTTCCTTTATGCATGATGTCTCTATCTTCACACAACTGTATTTTATAGATAAGTTGAACAACCGGGAAAAATTGTTTATGCTATTAGGGTAATTTATATTTACAGGAGCATTTGCAAGAGTATTCAGGTTCTACATATAACTTAGCAAGTTTCATTTTGTTTTGCAGAGTTAAGTAATGTTGTCATTTGGTGTTTCCTCTTTCTGGATTTAGCAACAGTTCAAATATAATGAGAAATAAATTGTGCTTCCAGGCAGCAGAATCTGGGCTTGACAGTTAACAGGCTCTTCTAAGGGTCAGTGAATCCTTCTGCATAGTTTTCCTAATTAGGAAGAAAACTAAAATCTATCCTTAAAAAGAATGAATGTAGGAGATGGAAGGACAGATGTATGCACTGGGAGGAAGGGGTGTAAGGAAGTGACTGAGAAAGCTGCATCTGTGCCAAGTAAGTTGGATTCTCTGTGGACTGTTCAGAGCTGGCTAGTAGCTTAAGTATCTTGTTTTGGAGAGGAATGAGAGGGATTTCTTCTCTTCTGATACACATCTGGCCAGCATTTCCTCTCTTGCACTCAGACATAGTAGCCAAGAGAACAGGTTTCAGGCAGTTTTGAATCCTGTGACTTTAAGAAGAGTAAATCTCACAATGGTGTCTGCATATTTTCTCTGAGAAATACATTTGTATACCTGTGAAAGTTGGCAGCCGTAGTGGCTAAATATCTTTTAGTTCTTTTATAGAAGGTTTTATCCTCAGGGTATGTGTACGGGGGTGTTTTTTAACAAGCCAATTAAATAGCAGTATTTTCCTGTAATGGAGATTATCTAATTGGCTAGCTATTTAATGGCCTACTTTGATATTTAAACTAATTCGTACCTATAGCTGTACATACAGTGGAAATAAGGGCTACCCATAACGAGAAACTTGTAAGAGGGGATAGGCAAACATGAATTGTTAGGAGCCTTTTCTCCCCTCTTTCTTCTGTTGCCTATGGCTTCAAGTAAAACATGAATTGTGAAAGTAAATGTAGAAGACAGCATTAGTTTGTCAGTTTGGAAGTAAAAAAGTAAGAATTTCTTCATTTCTATATACCAGCACGCTGGTGTTTTATTATTTAATGTGTCATGAGTTTTTTTGTCGCCCCCCCACCCCGTCCCCTGCCAAAATAAGGAAGAGAAAAACATGACTACAGCTGGAAGATGGTGTGAGAATTCACTCCATTTTTTTTCATAGTAGTTCTGAGGCTAAAACACATTCACGATATTCAGAGAGAATATTTCAGAAAGTGACTACAATGACATGATGAAATAGAGTCCTTCAGGTAGGTCTAAAGTATGAAGAATTGATTGACTCCATGCCCCTAGCCTTCAGAGGTCAAAGTTATAAGCCAAGATAACATAACTCTTGAACAAGACTGTGGCAGAAAGTGGAAGAGACAAGAACGGCTGAATTAAATCTAGAGGTTATGTTCAGGGTTACGAGGCATTCGTCGAGTGTTATCACCTTTATCATTAACGTTTCCAGGAGGAGGTCAGAGGGGACCTGTGACCAGGAATCAAGGAGCTCTCTCCCTTAGAGCACTGTGGAAAAAAGTCTGTGATGTGTGTCTGCCTTTTTCACTTGCAGACCTCCTTCCCTTTGTATGCTGTAACTGATTTTAATAATGTGCACTGGAGGATGAGCCCCATTCTGTATGTCTCTTTCCCACTTGTCATCAGGTAAAGTTGGTTTGACTTGACTTTAGCTGCAGGCATTTGCTTATTTTTTGTGGGAATAGGATGAAGAGGATTAAAGCCAGGTCATCAACAAAAAAACCTCTTCTGGGGGCTGCAGATAGCTGTCTGGACAGTGAAGCAGCCCAACAGCTGCAGGTGCAGATTAAGGAGCACTTGCTGTGCCAGAAAGAGGAGGAAGGGGTAAAAACACTGTTGTGGCAGTGAAGTTACAGCCCCAATGATAACTTAGGAAGAGCTCTTCTCAGTACTGTCTTCTTTCATGCAAAAAGTGGGAATTTCTTTTCTAATGACATATGACATAATTGCACAAAAGGTTTTCTGTTTTTCCTGCACACCATCTCAGTCCCTAACACATCACAAAGCTGATCATAATATCTGCTCACTTGGACACAGTTTAGGTTAAGATCATGCCCTAACTTTTTACTGAAGCTTAGTCTTTGTTCTACCCCTTGCTTGCAGTAGTTCTAGTATTGGATTATTTACTGTGAATGTCTGGTGAGTAAGAAGCAAGCAAACAAAAGGTCTCCAGTTGGTGTTATTAAAATCTTGTGCCTTTTTTTTTTTTCTTAAAAGATCTGTGAGACTATTTCTTTTTCCTTATGTTCATTTTTTAAGATGAAAGCTGATGCCAAAGTACTGGATAAAAAAATACCTTCCCCTTCAGTCAAACTTTTTAGAAAATTCCCTTCATATCACACATGACGTGTCAGATATTTTTTAATGCCAAATACTAGTGCGATTACTTAAAAAGTGCAGATACAATTGTATGTGAACTACTTTTACAATCAGTATACTGATTTAACTGGTAAATAATGCTGTATTTTCCAAAACTTTAAGAGGCATCATCAAATAAAAAAATAATTCAGAAAAATACAGCTGCAGAAACAAACAGCTCTATGTGCATGTCTTTGTTAGGTTACATTTAGTATGGTGATGTTTTTGTTTCTCTTTAAAGGTTGGCCATTAACTTCATGTCTTACAGAAGTAAATAACAGGAAATGCTGAAAAGACAATGTAAAGACAATAGAAACTGAAATTCTCTGGATGTCTCCAGGATGAATTTTCAGTTTTGAATTACAGTTTAAAACAGGCCAAATTCTTCCCAAATGTATCTCCATTGAAGCGTACCGATTTATGCCATAAATAAACCTGACCTCAGGTATCTAACCCCTGATAGGGAATCAGTAGAACTGCTTTCAAAATTATGCTGCATAATGTACTGCTTTTGCCTTTAGGTTGGTGATTAAACCTTCAGTTCCTTTTCCCCTGTCTGATTCTGGGCTGCCATGGGATTTCCTATTCAATGCTATAATTATTTAAGAAATAGACATGTTTGGAAAGAGTGTGTTGTAATTACACAGCATTAGATGAAGAGGTCACGCAAGATTGGTGTTAGGACTTTCCAAGTTGTGGTTCTGCATCTTGCTCCTGTTACAGAAGGGGTTTTTTTATTGATTTCTGAAAAATGGTACCCAGTACTGCAGGTAGCATCATGCCAGCCTGTCCCAGCTAGATTCTGAGAGGATCCAGACAAGTGTGCAGAGCCTATAGAAAGTCAAGCTTGTGGCTGCAACTTTGGCCAGTTTTCCTACTTTGATCCCCTGTTTTGTTATGGTGACTGAGAAAAAGCTTTGTTGCAGGCTGGTAGCTTTTGGCAAAAGGATTGAGTGCTGAGAACTTGCTAAGAAGTTTACATATGGGAGGACAGAAAGTGATGGAAATCCAAATGATAAAATTGTGTTAGTAGGGTTTTTTTTCCTATGGTGAGGTAGTAGATGTTGAACAGTGAGAAGCTGCTGTCATGGTACAGGAGAAAGAAAGGCTTCAAAACATTTGTGCAAAATCAGAAAATATTGGGGTTTTTTGTTTTGTGTGGGTTTTTTTTTTTTATATTTTTTTCCTTTCATAAGTAGAAAGAATATGCCTATTGCCAGGCCACATTAAAGTTGTGTCCTTTCCATAAAGGTACTTCTTAATTTCCATTCAGTAGTCCTGATGTTAATGCTTTTTTTGTTTTTCTATTTACGTGTACTGTAATATGAGATATTAAGTTGTACCTTAAATGCCAAATGTTAATTGTGATGATTATTATAACCCTGTTTTGGTTTGCCATGGTGTAGCATTCTAACTGGCTTCTGGTCTTAATCCTTTGGAGTTTTGAGGTAACAAATTTTATAGCCCTGCAGAGCAGGGAATGTGCAATAAAAATGGCCTTCTTGCATGAAAGAAGATAGCAACATTTCCACTGAAATTAGATGGGAACAGGCTTCAAGATGGATGTCTGCTTACACATGGAACACTTAAAATGAAGAAATACCTAATTAGGTAACTTATATTTAAAGTCTTGTAGTCCTCTATGCAATCTTCATAAATGCAACACAATGATGACAGCAATAGAAAAGTAACATAACAAAGAATCATTTGAGATACATAAGGTCAACAGATGAATTGGCAATTTGCTCTAGGCCATTAGGTATGTTAGCTGCTCATGGATCGCTATTCAGGTAGAGGGTCTTCGTTAGAAATTCTATCTTAAGATCTAAACATGACGCACATAATAGCAGCCAAATGGGTTAACTTTGTCCGGTTGCCTTCTATTGGCTGACAGCTATGCTGATTCGTAACGATGGCATCGTTCCTGTTCTCGGGTTGATGTGAGGAATTTCTTCAGGCATAGGAATATATTGCCTTATCTTTAGTTTTAATGAGTTTGTTACTTATTGAAAAGTGACAGTATAGTAGTCAACTAAGTTCTCTGCTTTCCAAGAGGTGTATTGTCATTATCTCAGTGCTATGGGCAGGGTAGCTGTCACTGTTTTAAGCTGTTTTTATTCGCAAGGGTTTTTGTACTATGACATTAATGATACTTTATAAACGGAAGTACATCAGCTGCCACCTCACAAGACTGTATTTGTTTCTTCCATGGCTACACTGAATTAATAGCTTAGTCAATCAGTCTGAAAGAAACCCAGGTCTCTATCTTCCTTTGTCACTTCCAAATAATTCATATCTAAAACTAGAAATGCATTGTATTGATGAATAAATGATCTTGCATTTTGGCTGAACATCATCACAGTTTTACTGCTCCCGTCATTTCCATCAGTTATTCACTGTTACATCCATCTTTATTTTGATAATTTCTCCTGATCAACACACTTCACAAGTTCATTCCTTTTTTCTCCCACAAAATTGTTAACATTAACCAATTGATACTAGTTTTGAGATGCATCCTTGGAGGATGTACAGCTTTCTTCCAGTCCGGTGCAAATCACTGTTATTTTTCTTTAGTTAATTCTTTACACTACAACTTGTCTTTTACAGTTGAACTCATGATTTTTGTTATAGTGCTGTATTGAACATACAGTATTTTATTTGAACTTAGTTTCAGTTTGTCTTGTTTATAAAGCAATTATTGCATTAGTCTGGAACAATCTATTTTCAATAAAATTCAACACAGGTTTACCAAACTTCTGTTAACTTAGATGCTTGTCTTCTATACCCAGGTTTTGAAGGATAGGTCAACTGAGATAAGACTAACGATCTTAAGTTTGCTTGCTGAATGTTGTTGTTTTCTCTTCCTTCTTAAAGAGAGGTACAAGATCTACAATTTTCCTGTTGTTATATGATATTGTTCTGCTCTTAGTATTACTGTAAGTTCCTGTAAGCACATTCCCTGTTCCTTGTTTGATCAACTTTAATTTGGGGATTTTGCTCTTATTTTAGGAGATAGGTTCACTATCTGGTATTTCCCCTGGCCATCTTACCTTTGATCGTCGACAATGTCCTTGCTTCTGTTTTCAATACAGAAAAGTATTTATTTAGTTTTGGGACCACCTGACATTATCTTTAATCTCTGTGTCATTCTTAGTGAATGCTATCCCTTCTGTTTAGGTTGTTTTTAAGTTTACTCTCTAGGCGTCCCAATAACTCCAGTACCTTCCTAGGGAAAGTTCTGACACTTCTTTAGCAATTCCTTCCCTGCTTAGACAGAGGAGTAAGTAGGTGGAAGCACTCTTTCAGTATTTCTCTTTTACTTTTGTCAAATTATGCTACCTGCAGAGAACCTGAAGGTGAAGGAGGGGCAAGGAACAATGGTGGGACTGTGTGAAATAGAGACCTACTGTCATCACTGTGCTTGCTAGTTGCTACTTCCTGATATTAAATTAGATGGCTAGCTCTTAAAGAAAACGGTGTGTTCTCTAACTTACTTATGGCAAGGAATCGTTGAAGTAATAGCAAGATATCTGAGAAAAACTTGTCAATGCATGCAAACTGTCTGCAACGAAACTTTAAAAAGTGCTATTTAAAGTCATCAGTAGCAGACTAAAAATTTAAGTTACTAGGTGGCATGGAAAAATGATCTAGAAACTATGTAAATCTCAAAATCCTACAGAAATCTCTCAAATATATGACCAAAAGAAAGGGCTTTTCAGTCTCTGTGAGGGTCAAAAAATACAGATCATTTTGGAGGGTCGTGTAAGATAATGAATTCTAATATTGAAGTTGTGGAATTAATTAATTGGATACTATATTCCAATGGTAATCTCTTTTATTAATTCTACTAGCTTTCCTTTTTCTGTGTTTTATATGATTTGCCTGTTCCCTGAAATGCAAATCCCTAAGAAGGGGAATACTTTGTTCACACCTTGGTAACGCTGCAATTAAAATTATTGATGTAATACAACTATCCTACTGTAACAATGACTCCATGATAAAGTAAATGAGGTGACCTCATTAGTATGAAAACCTCTGTTCCTCAGTACACTTTCATATCAGCAACTGCAAGAGTATTTCTGGCACTTGCGTACTTTCTTCCGTAGGGTGACTTTGGAGTGATCGTTATTCCATTTCATTTGGTGTTCAGTAAGGAAAAACAAAACCATAGCTATGAACAAGAGGAATGGTGTTAAATAGCCATAGGCATGCCAATCCATACTAAATATGTCCAAACTGAAAACCAGTGTAAGAATAATTTAAAGAGAGAGATGAAAAAAAAAAAGAGTTTGCATGTTTTCACTGCATTAGCCTATTTCTCAACTAGCTGGGAAGAGCAGGCCAAACTTTATCCTAAACTGATGCAATTTCACAAATCCTTCTGCCAGCTCAAATTACTTTGGGCTCCCTTAACACTAGACAGAGCTGGTTTTAAATCTTCTGTTTCCTTACCAGACTGGGAGCCCCAATGGCCTTAAAGGTGTAATATCATCTTCTGGTTGACAGAGTCTGATCTGATCCCAGATATCCCATGACTCTCACTTTTCTGCTATTAAGTTCACATAGATGCTACCACCACTCTACTTACTTTCCCTTTAAATCCAGCCAGCTGTCTGTCAATCTAAAACTTTAATACATCTCTCTCTTTCTAGTATTTGGTACATACTACAAAACTGGCTTTCCAGAAAGCTGCCACCAGTTCAGGTTCTGAGAGAGCTGAAGAACATGCTAAAAAATAGCAGTGTAAATGTATTATTCAAACAGAACTTACTTTTTTTGGTTGCTGCTTGCTGTCACCTGAAAAGCAATAAAATTTAAAACACATAGAATAACACTGCTGCAATTAGATATTGTTAAAATATTAATAACAAGTAGTTAAAAAATATGTTGTGTAGACACTTATTTTTTTAAACATTTGGTATGTAATTCAAATTTCTAGAGACAGTAAGAAATCTGGGAATCCTGAAGTAAGAGTGTGCACTTTACTGAGAATATATTAGTATTGTCTGTCCAACCATTCTTGAAAAAACATCAGTCAGGTTACCACGTCTTAAAAGAATATTATCAGCATCTCAAGAACAATATAGCTTGATAGATGGTCCACAGATGAACAAGTTAGTTATACAAGGGACCTGACAGTGTAGGTTTGAGCAAATTTTGTATTGTGGGTACAATAGTGCTAACTGATACAGGACTTTAACCTGCCTTGAAAGGACGACTTCTTAGCAATCATTTCTAAAGATTTTAATTTTTTTTCCTCCTCTATACACAGCTTTTTTCTTTCTCTCCCCATCGCACCCTGCCTGCCCCAATCTCCTGTCTCCCAAAACTGTGTCGTGGCTTAGCTGCAAGGATGATAGAGCTCTTCTAATTGTAGAAATGGATCCGAGTAAACACATTCTTGAACTTGCTGATGGACCAGACATAGGTCTGGAGAGGTATTTCCTAGGCAGATATGCCTCACTCTGTGTGTGTTTGTGTGCATGTGAGCGAGATGGCTGGAGCATAGCAGTAGCTTCAAGCAAAGACTACTCTGGCAAACCAGCTGGGGGGTGGGGGAGAGTTTTTCCCCATATTTAGGAAAAATTTAGAATCTAGGTCTTCTCTTGCCAGTGTGTCCCTTGTTATGGCAAGATAGGAGAACCCACAGGTATCTTGCCAGGGCTTATGTCTTTGCACTAAATAATAGCTGTCCCTGGGTTTTTGTTTGCTAATTAAATTAGCAGACATCTATCATTTACCTCATGTTTTGAACTCTCCATCACTCTTTCACCTGGCATCATAGCCAGTCACCTGGGAAAAGGTAAGATAAAAAAATTGGTTAATATTGAAAGGCTGGCCTTGTTTCTGATGTGATCTTATCAGGCAGTATTGACTGATCACTTAGCAAAATTACTGGCAGCTTCTGCACAGTTAACATACTTCTATGTGGCAAACTTATTGCTGTGCTGGAATACCCGAGTTATATTTAGAAAAGGTGGTTCAGAAAACTGTACAGCAGCATTTTAGCCAAGCAAATTAGTCCTTTGAGTACCTCTGTGACACAGACTGACAGTTTTGCTCTTGACAACTCATGAAGAGATTGCTGCAGCATACTGAAATTGGCATACATCTTTCTTTCAGTATTTTGCACTGAAGTTTGCATTCACCTGTTGGGATAGTGCTCAGAATATTCAGCTCCGTAGCACGATAATGTATTTTGATTCACTGATATAAAAAATAGAAAGTATGATATAATAAGCTAGTTTATTGTGAAGAAAGTGTTACATTTTTTCCTCTTAAAAACCTCTTAAAGGTTTTTTTTTGCCTTTTATACTTTAACTTTTTCAGCATATGGCAAAGTTATTACTCTGCAGTAAAGAAAAAAAAGTAGGTTGCTTTAAGTCAGTAGGTCATGCACATTGTTTTGGTAGATGTCCAGTTTTGTGTCTTCAGCAAAAGATAAACGTCATTACACTTCAACCTATCTTTTGAAGCCAGTATTAACAAATCAGGTCCCATCTTCAGTGTTGAGTATATTCTACCTTTAAAGCAGAGGATGGATAAAGTTGTAGGGGTCAAAACTGTTGGTAATTGCAGTTATGAATTCTGAAGCATCATTCCAAGTGTTTATACAGATATATAAAGCAGGGTGTGTTGGCCTTGACCAGGCTAAATCTGTACTTCATTTGGCAAAAGTAACATATTATTTAATACTCTGTTGTGGGAGATGGTAGTGCTTTGTGATTTGTTTGGGAGTGGGGTGCACTGCAGAGGAGGCAGGAATTTTTCTGCCCCCTTGCCAAGTTGAAGGCTGTCAAGGAATGTGGTGTCCGTCAGCAATATGGAGAGCTCTGGAGAATGCGCATCCCAACGTGAAATACCAAAAGCCTGCATGCTGTTCTCTGATCTTGACTTCACAAGACAGCTGGGAAAGCACTTTTTTGCACTTTAGTTTTACCCAGTCAGAAAGTATTTGCCAGTGTGGCAGCACAGTACAGGAAAAGGACCTTATTAATTCAGGCATCTAGTTTAAAGAGAGGTAGACTCTAATATGTATGTGATATAATGACCACTCATGCTGTTCCTGAAGTGTTACCCTTGAGCAACAGAAATTAAAATTCATCAATGCGGAAGAAAGTGTGTCACAATGGATATCAGATATTTGAGTGTGGTGGGATAGCGAGACCAGTTTGGGAAAGGCTCCTATTTCATTATTTCTTTGCCTTCATAATTCTCTTACATCTTTAATGAGGGCTCATGAATGAATTCAGAAAAAGGTTTTGAGACGGACAGACTGTCATTCTCCCTCCACTTCAATCTCAGAAACCACAAGCCATCTGAGAGCTGGACTGCTTTTTACTTCAAGAGGAAGAAATTGATAAGATTTAGATCAACCAGAAGAATAAGGAGAGTGTCTGGGGGGGAAAACACCCGAATCCTCAAAGGGCCACTTACTGCCAGCATGAATCCAAAAAATTTTCTTATGCTTAGAACAGGCTGGTAGGGTATTATAGTTCCATAATGCTCAAATAAATAGGAAAGGAATTGATTGTGCAATTTTTACTTCTCCATGAGCTTAAAACAGAACATCTTCAAACAAAGTGTATGTTTGCTGAACCACCTATTTGTATACATCAGTGGGTACATAATAATAATAATATATTTCAGTTTCAGAAAGCACCAGAGTATGATAAATAATGTACTCCGTAGCTGCGCTGGCAAATTTTAAGCATCCCTTTAGCTATATTATGGTTTGACTGGTATGCTTGTAGTCAGGATTGTGAAGCAACAGCTGTGCAGCTGTTTCTTTCTGTTAGCAGCAGTAGAAAGTTTGTGCCAGGTGGGATGGGTGGCTGAACCCTTGACTCCAGCATGTAGGTAAGGTGAAGAAATTCCCCTAATCGTCCGTTGTGTTTTGCTGCTTGGATGTGCTCTCTCTGTCTTCTTGAATTTAAGATGGGTTCTCCATGCCTCACAGGCAATTAAATGGAAGAGCAAGCGTGAAGCACCAGCCGTGTACCACGTAGCAGAGTGGCTGCCATGGTCCTCGTGCTGCCGAGGTCCCACGGCGCAGCCTCCGCAGCTCTCCTCCTCGGTGCGCAGGATCAGCCCGTGCCGCTGGGGTGCAGTCAGGGAGCATTACACTCCCCCCCGTTCGCATGGTTGCTGAATTTCAAGTGGTGACTGGGAATCCAGGTCAGAGCCAAGGGTCAAGCTGTGCTGAAATTTGTGTAACCACAGAAAAGACCCTCATCCTGAGGGCATTGCAGTGTAAGCAGCAGATCAAATTGCATTGTGCCGTGTATATGTCTGGAGAAAAACACCATCTGATTTTTCATTTTGCTTTTTGCTGTTACAGTTGAGTAATCCTACCATTAACATCACTGGCTGTTCATACAGAATTGAATATGAGATTAGTAAAATCTTTACATGTTTGTTCTTGAATTATTTTGATTACAGTGTCACAGCTCCAGGTCAAAATATTCAGTTTTCCTTGAAAGGAAGATGCCTCTGTACCCACAGTGAACTTCTGTTATGAAGATGGGTTGGGCTGGCTTGTTTAAGTTTATAAGACTTAGTATTTCAACTTTCAAATGCGGAAGCAAACATAAAAGATCCCTGGTTACTGGGGTGGCTCATTGAAACCTCTGCCTGCCTGGGAATTCTTTTACTGTAAAAGAGTTTTGATTTAAAAAGAGAAAGAATAATGCTTCAGGTGTTTATTTTGATGCTGCTTCTCTGCGTCTGGCATGGGCTAGCTGTTCATTTCATGGCATTTCTCTGGCAGAAGCTACCTTAATGAATCTCTCCTGTGCTTTTGGTAAGTCTCCAGCAGCTGTCAGCAGGGAATGGATACGTCTTCCTTGCTATGGCTGGGAGGTGTGCATGTGTGTCTCTGTTCTTTGGTGTATTAAACAGCCTTTCCTGAGAGTGCTGAGACGTGTTGTGTGTAGCTGGTAGCATTCCTATTGATAATTTCCTTAAAAAATTAATTAGATTTTAGCTTGTGTTCCCCAGCCGTTCAGCAGGTGATTGATTATAGTTCCACTGATAGCATAGAAGTCAGTATTTCTAATTCGTGTAGTAACTACACATAGGAGAAACCAGCTGATGTGTGCATACACATCTTGAGGACAGATAAAAAGTAATACTCTGTTCCAACAAGCCAACTTCATATTGATGATGAACGGTGTAACAAGTGCTCTGTACCACTCTGGGAAAAGGAGACCAAGGCACTAAAGCTCCGAAGATTTGTGAGGGGAAAACGTCACCGATTCTTTTTTGCAGTTTAGAGAAATGTGCATTCTGGAGAGTGAGGCAAAAAATCTGTTTAATTTTTTTTGCAGTGTCAGATTAGTGCTTCTGTATTGTACCTGTTTATTAGTTATATTAAAAAATTTGTCTTCAGTGCTACGGGTTTATTCTTTGCTTTTGCGTAACTTTTGAACTGTTGGAGAAGTTCAGTTCAGTGCTCTTGTTCTTACAGCAAGTCAGAGATTTTGGCACATTACCTAGTGTTTTTTTGATTTTTGTTTGGTTTGATTTGGGTTGTGGGTTTTTTGTTCCCTCTTGCATTCCTAGCAAGGAGGGCAGGTACAAAGTAATTCCTTGTACATTCACCTAAACGATGATCAAGCCTCACATTTGGCATCTGTTTTAGTGGTGGCTGGTAGGATTTATATTTTTCCAATTTTTGAAAAAGATACTTTTGGCAACATCAGTCACATATTCCATTTTGGTCTTGTTTGTTGAAATAAAAATAATTTTCTTTATGGATATAATTTTCTGGAGGGAGGATTGGGGATATTTTTTTGTTGGCTTTTAAATTTTAAATGGCTGTTCTTTCCTTTATCTCCTTCATGCGTGTATATGTTTACAGTTCTTCCATTTAAAAGGCAAGGTTAAAGTTGCCTCTATAAATCTCTAGAATAAGCTTTAAAAAAAAAAAAAACCTGTAAAAATTTGAAATAAAAAAAGTTGTTAAAGAACTAGTTCTCTATTTTTTAAATTGCTCCTAAAGCATGAGTAACTATTTTTCCAAATATGATGGCCACTTTTTGTTGTTGGTTGGTTGGGGTTTTTTCAATTATATTATTTAGTTAGACTCTAACCTCAAGAAATTAGGTGCAAGTCATTTGTGTATAGACATACTTTGTGCTTCTGACTCATCATGGCAGTCTTGAGTTTGTTAATGTAACTGTTGATAGTTTGCAGAGGAGTAAGAGGGATGTTATACCTACTTACATAGCTATGTAAATTAGAAATTAACATTCGTTCACAGATGTTTTGTGTAGATTATACAAGTCATCACAAAAGAGTGCTTGTATCATCATTATCTTGCACCTTTTGCTTAATTTAATATATGTAAATAAATGGGGTCTAGGTCTCTGAGGAAAAAATGACACAATATCTTATTTTTACATTAAAAAATATGAAAAAAAGAAAGTTAAAATTTGATATTGGATGGCGCTGTGGACCTGAAAGGATTTTGATGCATGTATGAACAATACAGATGTAATTGAATAATCATGTCTCACTCAGGTTCATCAAGCAGCTTGCATTCTGCCTAAGTTAACTCTGTTATTTACTTTCGTCACAAGGTCTTCAGCATCTTTGAATGGACACAAGCACTCAGAAAGGGTGTTTCTTTGTTTCCTTTTGTTTTTAACAATAGCTTTTTAAATAAGTGTTTTCTTCTTTCAATTATGCACTCTTCTGCCTAGTATTATAAGCTTTGGATAACCACTTATTAAAGTTCTGTGTAACGATTCTGCAAAAGTAAATTAAAATATGTAAAGAGGTAAAGGTAATATGAATATATGTCAAGATTATTATGAGTATTTTAAAACTATGTTTCAGGGGTGTGTGCTTTTACATATAAGATTTAGTGTATAACGATACATTTATTAATGTTAGGCTATATTTAAAATACAACGCAGCTACACATACATACACACACATGCACATAAATACTTTTATGTATACATAAAACTCAAAATCTTCCTCTTAGTAAAATCAGTGATAATCTTGTATGTTTTTCAGTGGAGGACTACATTTCCTTCCAGACCTATACCATTTCAACTCAGAGTAGACAAAATGACATAAATACCTAAGTGTAACATACTGTGTAAGGCATGTTCATTTAACGGAAGTAATGACACTTATTACTCTGAGTATTTAAAGAAAAAATCTCTTATAGAGAAACATTTAAGTGTATCTCCAAATTTGTAATACATTTTATCCATTCCATATTTATTTTCTGGTGTAGTCCTAGTCAGAAGGCAAATTGAGAAGTGCCCCATCAAGTGAGTTATCTCTTCTGCCACTTCCTTATCTTTCAGAAGCAAAATCCTTATCAGCAACAGGATCTGTAGAAGCCAGTCATAGACCATTAGCTCTTCATATGTATATCCTTCAGCTTCACCCCACACAGGCTTTGTAGCTAATGGCATTCTAGATAAGCATCTTTCAGTTCTGTGTTTTAATTAATGATCATTTTTGCCATTATCAACTGTCTGCTTCATGAGTATGTGTGAGAGCTTTGCCACGTATCATCAGTCAAATGCTCTGTATATGTTTTCGCTCACACACACACACTGTGACAGTATTTAATGTAACCCTTAGTAACTTCCTACCTTGTCTGAATAATTAATAGACCATCACATTTAAGAGTCTGCCTAAACATGGGATTTTTGTGGTCAAAAATACCGTTCTTATCTGCAGTAAGAGGCCCCTGTATGTCACTCACCACAGCAGGGCAAAATGCTTAGCATGTATTAAACTGATCAGCTGTTACATCAGAACTGCTGTTTAAGATCATTTTGTGCTGAATATCGCAAGATTTGTGATGAAAGTACATGAAAGTCCCTGCATGTTCGCTTTATTCTTGTACATTATCTGTTTTCTACCTACCCCTTTCAACCTGACTTGCTGATGCTCTTCTGGTCATAGTCACTACTCTCAAAAAATTTTCAGTCCTGAAATGAGACAGAATGCTTACCAATTCATCCTCTATCTTCTCTTCCCTTTTCTCAGTGATGTACGTAGAAAAAAAGAGTAAATAACTCTGTTAGTTGTTTCTTTTTGAAAACAATTTGTCAGTTTATTTTTGTGTCTCTGTGTGCGTGATGGAGAAGGGGAAAGGAATCTTTTATTTATTCTGAGACATTGGAATTAAGTGTAGAAATGGTGCCAGACTAATGTAGAAAAATATAAAGCAAAAGATTAAGAAAATTGATTTTCTCCTTTTAAATGAAATAATTTCTCAAGGAAATGTACAAATGCTTTAATTGCAAAGCAAAAGTATTTTCACAAAAGGTAGTGTTAAAGTGAAAGGTTTGTGAAATAAAGCATCCACTTGCCACGTGCTGAAACAGAACAAGAAACTCGAATTGTAGTGAGGGAAGGACAGTTTGCACTCTGAAGGACAATGAAGCTGGATATACCTACTTCATTTAGGTAAATGAAAGCTTTTATTTACTGAAGTGGGCATTAGGTCAAGGCCTGAACACCTGTACTCTCAGGTGGAACTTAAAAGTACAAACAAAAAAGTGAGCATATTTAGCAAAGAAATATAACCAAGATATTGCAAACATCTATGAAACATTAGAGTGATGACAAATAGGCTATTCTATGTCTTCAGAATGGGATTAGTCTTGCACATAAATGTACCATATGGTACAAAGTGAAAAGTACATGGGGATCATTTTGCATATAAAAATTAAATACATATATGTTGACACACATAATATCCAAAATACGTTAATATAGAAAGGCACGTAGTTCATGTAAAGTGTGTTTTGAATAATAATATTCTCAAAGGAAATGAAAGTAATAAATATATTCTGTTTCTGTTACTTAGGTAGAAAGCATTATATGGTAAAATCTGCTGCTAAAATAAGCTCGTTAATGAACATGCGTATCAATTATGTAACTTCTGCACTTGTTACAGTTTTGAAGATTTAGCCTTCAAAACAAAATGTGTTTGATTTTATGTGCACTAATAATATTCCTAGTGACAGGTAAGCATGAATGTAAATGGATATTGAACACTTTTTTTAATATATATTTTTAGTTCAAAAGCTACCAGAGATCATAAACGCTTGCCCATCAAATGCAGCTTGGATGTTTCTGCAGTTTACACCACTGTCTGAAAGAAACTGTAAATGAAACTGTTCTTGCAAGGAATTAAAGGACATGATACCAAATCGTTTGTTTTTTAGATGGTGGAACTCTCACATTAAAAAGGTTTCCAGTACTTAGGCAGCCCATGTAGCTGGGTTTGAATCTCTTGCTAGGCATATCTTGGTTAGTCCATTACAATTACTAAAAAGGTCTCTAAAGAGTGTAGAAGTGCTTTTAAAAAGAATAGCGGAAAACTTCTTAGTGCGATTTCTTCTGCAACTTAATGGCTTAAGGAAGGTGAAAGAATTTTTACTGTGTGTAGTGAACCTGAACATTTGCTTAACTATTTTCTTTCCATCCCAGTCCTACAGGACTTGCAAGAAGTGGATTTCTGTTTCCAGTACATCTGTAATGAAGGGGGAAGGAAATTTGCTGTTCCCAAGGCAATAAACTGCCTTGCTTTGTTTTATTGTTTTAGATAATCGAATATCTGTGAAAGATATTCAATAAAGTCATTGGAGATTAGTCTTCTAGTCATAGAAAAGCACAGGGAAAGGTTTTTCTACTGGGCATGATCTAGAAAATTTAATTTAGTGCCCATTGCTTTGTTGCTGGCGCCATCATCATGTATATTGTTTTGCACAGGGCCAGAAGAAAGCAGGCTGTGATATCCAATTAATGTTACCTGGATGAGTGAAGAGCTATCGTTTGTAAGACTTGGCTCAGTTCACAACAGAGAAAGGGCCTGTATCTTATTTCTCACACCACAAGGGAACTGGAGCCTAAGTGCTGCTTTTCATATTTGAAAAAAAGGAAATATTTTTGGAATATTATTATTAATGTGAGTTTTGAACCCACTTCCTACCCTGTACTGATTGGGTTAAAAGAAAATTAGTAACAAATAAATATTGGGAAGCTTGAAGCTGCAAATAGCACTATCTTTGCTGTTAATGAACAGCGCAGGAATTATTTCATTGTAATATCCAGAAGCTGGTAAAATCTGAATCCACTGAGATTTACAATTATCATTAATGGAATATCGTATTTTCAGGATGGTGGAAAATAGCCAGGCTTTAATAAAATATTAACGGGCAGAAACTCTGGATTAAATATTCATCTTGGTGCCTTTGGAGGTTATGTTCTATTGCTACCCTACAGCCCATTAGTAAATAATGATCTAGTGGCAAAACCTTCTGGGACATAGTATAGCTTAGTAAAGAATTGCTGTGTGAAGTTAAATCATGGGATTTACATATTTTCTGTTTTGTGGAGTAGTTACATTGTTTACATGGAAAAAAGTTGAGTCTGTACTGATAGACGTCTGAATCGCATCAGTAGAGGTAAATGACCAAAGTTGAGCTGGAGGCATTTGTGGTGCATGATTCCACTAATACTGATGAGAGCTGCCTGGCTGCATACTGTACAACTCCTTGGCACTCCAGATGCTTGTCTTGCTCAGCCTTGCTGGCCAGCATCTCTATCAAACAGAGCTGCACAACTTAAAATAGAAGCGGAAAGAGAAAGAGATGATGAGGCTTCCGTGTGTACCTTGTCCTAGTAATCATAATAGAAACACTTTAATATTGCTAATTTGTGAAGGGATAACTGAAGTTCCCATGACAATAAAGACGCCAGCATTTCTCTGTCCTGCAGAGCTGATGGAAAGTGCGGTGTTGAAATTGATTAGTAATGGAAAGTCGGGGCTTTGACGTACCCGTTTTTTAATAAAAAGGATCTTGATTTAAAATCAGTCTTTCATTTAATAAGCAAACACTCATAACGACATTGCAGCATCTCATGAGAGTTGTACTTGAGCCAAAGAATTTGCAACATGCGGAGAACAAGGATAAGTAGCAATCTAAATACAGCTTTCAAAATGAACTGTGGCTCGCGAGTCGCGTGGTGTGCTGCTTTCTGTCTACACAAGAGGAAGAGGGGCATAGTGCCTCAGGGAAAATGTATTTCAAGTAGGCAGCCAGACTGCAACTCACAACTTAATCTTCATCAGAGTGCTACCTACCTATTGTGTTTGAAACAAATTGCCAGTGTGAATGCTGTACCAAGACATTTCTGTCTTTGGTGTCAAAGATGATGTGATTCATTTGTATTTAAAAGTCAAAGAGCATAGTGACATGGATGACATTAGAAATGATATCAGTTTGTTATTCAGCCACAAGTATGGACTAGCACAATTATAAAAGATGTGAAGTTATTTAATCTGCAGTGTAATTAAATTTCTGCCTTTTCTGATTCTTTTTAATGGATAATATCAATTGTAATTGGTTGAGAATGTGATGTGGAATAGGGAAGATTTAAGCTCCCCAAAATTGATGGTGCTGTATCTCTCCAAGCCATGAGAGTTCATGAAAAGCCAAGTCCTCACAGAGACTTAAGGCATACACATGGTTTCCAGTGTGATTTCTGGAACACTTGAGAAAATAAAATGGGGCAGATAGGAGAACAAGACACATTTTTCCTTTGACTTGCAAACATACTAAATCACCATTTTATTTTCTTGCGTGGATTTCAATAGAGTGCGAATTGTAAATGACAAATATCTGAGAGACATCTGGATGGATGGATGTCTGCTGTTTGTTTTATTTGTATTCTGTTTTGGGATTTTATGAGAGTGGAGAAGACTTTGTTTGAAAATTGTGGTAAACCTCAAGAGGCTTAACAGAGTTGCAGCTTTATTATGCTAAATGGTTTCTTGTGTATTTCTGTGCTCCACTTAATGATATTCAGGAAATATTCTTATTTCCTAGGAAATTCATTGAACATCCTCCTATGGGGTTTAGCTTATTTAACAAGTTAAGTAAGGATCTCCCTTATTTGTGTACATTAAACTAAAAAATCAATATAATATACTAGTCAATATAATTTACTATTATAAGTGAGGTGGGTTTTTTCCCCCCTAGGGAAATATCTTTTGTATAATCATCAGTTCTGCATGGTAACATGTGGCTGCAATATCCCAACCCCAAATTTAGCTAGTTCACATAAATAGTTCAGGAAACGCTGTAGAGTTTGGTGCCAGCTCAGCTCAGACAGGGTTTGTTGGACACAGCTCCTTCCACATACAGCTTTTCTCACATACGTGCATCTCCTTTCCCAGGAGTTAGGAGTCCATGAGGGCTTAGCCAGTCCTGCGGCAGCTCCACAGATTTATTTGGCAATTTGTCCTAGCTAATAACTCATCCTCAAGTGCTGAGGAGCAAACTGTAGCAGTACTAATGTGGTTTTCTGTAGAAACATCTTGGATTGAGAAGGGACAACAACAGGTTTTGGATTTTAAGATTTGCTGAACATGACTGGTGCTGATGACTTTGTGTCAAGCCATTTTGTGTTTTCATATCCAGCTGTTTTGCTTGCTGGAGCCTGGTGCCGAGTGCCATGTTTTGCTGAGCTTTTTAGATTCAGCTTTGTGTTATGTGGTACAGATGTATTCTTGTCATACAGTTTCTTCTAACAAGTTCTGATAGCTCTGAGATGGTTCTGTGCTAAACCTGGATGCTGCCGTGGATGCTGCATTATGAAGGCATCCAGATCTGTGGGTGACTGGGATATGGTTTCTTTCTTAATGGATAGCTGATAGTGATGGCAGCTATAATATCAATTAGAAAATAAAAAAATAAATAAAAGAGAAATTTTGTATATGAGTGAAGAATCTGAAAAGTGGGAGGTACACATCTTCACATCTTATTTATTAAGAAAAATGTTTTTACAAGTATCAGCAGGTGTTAAAACATTACAGGTTGTATTGTATGTTTGCATAAAAATGTGACTGTACGAGATATTTTTACTTCTGGGCAGTAAATAATATGTCTGCATTATGAACTGCATATATATGCAGTATATGAGGATCTATAGTCACGGTAATCTTCCTACTTGTAAGGAAGTATAGACAGCAAATAATTTTATTTATTTTAATAATACTTGAACTATGTATGAAATGAGTATAAACATGATGTGTGTATATAAATATATATAGATCTATGTATCTCAGTTGATTGAATAGGTTCTACACTTGAGCATATGAAGGAAATGAACACTAATGCCATAGCTCTATAGAACTGTTGCAAATGTGAAACTAAATTTATGTAACTAGTCAGGCTGTGTGACTGCTGGAGTAAGAGGAGGTTAATGAAGTTGCAATACTAACTTATACACTATGTTCAACATTATCTGACTTAGGTAATGGAAGAAATGTGTGCTATAATTCATATCTGAAGGTAAAGGTGCCACTAGCAGATGTGTCAGGTACTTTTGTTTCTGCATTGTAAATGTAAAATGGTTGTACAGAATATTTGCAATGGCTTCATTTGTCTCCAAGTAACTGCCCTGGTTTTAGTTTGCAGCTGGTTTTACTCTTGATACAGTGTGAGGTTACACTCAGGAAAATGAGTTGCTCAGTTAAGTAACTGTGAAACCATAAATACTTCAAGTTGTCAACTGCTTCTTATCTTTATACCTATGTGTGTGTGCATGTGTATGTGTATGCATATATAAATATGACTTCAGAGGAAAATGTAATAGACTGACTTCTCAGAAAATGATTTCCTTACTGCTTAAAAAGATCTGTACTACGGTTGTTTCTAAATCTCTTGATAAAGTTGCAACTGTTGTTACTTTGCCCAGTGTTGAGAAGATAATCTTTGAAGAACCTGTTAGCTAGCTTTGAGAAAGTTGCAATATTGTGTTATAGTTGCTGTTGACCAAGAGTTACGTAAACAAATGTCTGGGAAGTAAATTATGAGTAGACTTTTCTTTGTCTTTTAACAAAGGACTAATCAGCATCTGGAATCTCAATTTACTTGATGGATATTGAATTATTTACTCTGAAAGGTCGCATCTTCTGGGCTGTGATTTTTGTTTTTTCATAGCAGTTTATAAGTTGTGCTATCAGTTGGATCTTCACAAGTCTAAAGTTTTGGGTAGGTTAAGAAGACTACCTGATATCATTGACCTCAAGTACCTGAGAAACTGTCTATTCATTTCTGCTGAAAAACTGTCTTTCCAAAGCAATTGTAATTGTTTAGTACCTTTACAACACTGTAGTGAGAGTGCTCAGCCAAAACTGTGTTCCCTTGACATTTTTTTAATTATACTAGCTAAACAGATCTATCAAGTTCCCAGACAAAACCAAATAATCCACTAACATAATACATATATTTTAATTATTTATTTATGAATTGACATTGCATTTTCACTGTGTTCTTAAATGGAGTGGAAGAGCGCCAGCATATCTGAATTATCTCTATTTCCTGCAGCTCCTGGATTTTTTCTGTTGTATACCATCTGAATGTTAAGAAGGCCAAGCCTTTACGTACTCAGCTTTTAAATGGCTGTAATTTTCATTTGCTAACTAGCAGAATAACCTTATCTACAGCTGTATCACAGTTAGTTTCAATCCAATTAATCTTCATCAATATTGCCACCCATCACATCATCCTCTGGAAAACTTAAAAGGAAAATAGCTTAATTAGGAACAGGAATGGCATTTCACTTTCAGAAAGATGGAATGTTCAACACACTGTGTTGAAACAACATTCTCCCATTAGAATAATTTACGTGGCAAACACTAAATAAGTATGCATTCGATGAAAGGGCTTTGTGTAACCAGTGTACACAGAGCAATGTTTTCTTGTGCTCAGGAATTAAAAAATTATCATTAGAAACAATTAATATTCTTATACTGTTATGTAAGCAAGTCAACATCTTGTGGTATGAACTGTACACATGATGCAATTTTTAAAATAGAATGAAATTTGACTACATGCTTATACTTTCATATTTGCCTTTTTGTACTTTATATTGATTGTGTTCCCATTTCTATCAATAACTCTTATTTGGATTTTTAGCAGAAGACTAAAGCTGTCATAGTGATCTTGACTTTTTGTGCTATGTGATTATGAATACTGTCCCTATACAGCACTCAGTAACTCACAGATGGAAAAGGCAACACTTGTTTTGTAATGCCTAAGCAACATATAAGTTCTTTAGAATAGGCAACACATACTGCAATTAATTTCATTAGCAAAGAATAAATACAAAGGCAGAATGTTTTGTGTTCTCAGAAACAGATTTATGGAGAGATGTTAGCTGAGTGCTCTGAAGAATAATATTTAATAATTGCAAGTGATTAGAGACCTTGATGTTATTTTTTATAAAAGTTAGAATTCTGGAGACGGATTACCCAGTGCCCTAAAACTAACACAAAAGAACATTAGGGGTTGACCATAAGGTCCGTTTTCTTCTACAGATTTGTCCAAATGACTATCAAGGAGACTTCTGACCGGGAAGCGACTCTCTCAAGTTCCCGATAATCTGATTTGTTAAACTCTGGAATCCTCTTATCAAAAGCAAAGAGATTATAGCCAGTCTCCTCCAATAGTCTCTGTGTTTCCTGTAAGTACTGTCTGTATCATCCAGGTGTCCTTAAAAATACATTTTTAATGCAAAATCAGATCTAAGGAAGCTGTGTTGTAAATTCTATATAAGTACCTTCTAAATTATTTCATCTGCTAGTTGGATTTATGATGCTTGGGGAGCCTAATATCAAGGGGGTCTGTTACCATGCTGTCTCCCTTATAGAGGGAGCAGGATCATCACCTCTTCAGACATGACTGGCTGAGCATGAAGCCTGCTTTCTCTTCTTGTCCCTGGCTGCCACAAGCTGGGTGGTTGGATAATTGGTCTAATAATATGAGTTATGAAACATCCACTCTGAAAATAAGAATCACGTATGTAATGTTCTTTTCTTGTGTAGAACCTTAGTCACATGTTTTGAGTAGGAAATCAAACTTCTTGTTTCTGTTGTTACTTCTCTTAGGAAAATTGGTTTTCTCCCTTGCAGTTTTGCACAGAGGCAAAGAGCTGCTGTACTGTACTGGCTACTTATAACAATGCAGGTCTTCAAAGTAGGTGGATAAGAAGAGAAGTTCTCAGGACATTGAAAAGCTCTGACTGAGTTTGTTTTGCAAGAGCAGAAGAAACGGATTCTAATCGTTACTGGTGCGCCTTGGCTGGTTACAGGTGTCAGGGTCAGAAGGCAATGGATTCACCCTGTTGAGGAGCTGAAGGGGAGGAATTTTGGAGGTAACTTTTTTTAAGCTCAGTAACAGCCATATGTCAGTCCCCAAATGGAGATGTGCACTTTTTCTTCTGCACTCTTAAGAAAGCTCCCCAGATATGATTTGAAACTGAATTAGTTCTCCACAGGAAATGGTTGCAAGAAAGGTGGAAGCCTAACCTACCTCATGAAAATGGGAATGCAGCAATAATACAGACATACAGCAGAACTGGTCCCAGCTTAGTAGTGATTCAGAGTGACCAAACAATATTTGATACAGGCAGTGCAATAAAAAACACCACTTACTTTTGTTATCACTTGCAACTTCTGAAGTATTTTCTCTATTAAGCAACACCCATTATCTGAGATCACTCCTCCTCCTTCCAGCACTTTTATGCTCCAAACTGCACAGCAAGTAAAGGTCAAATATAATTAGCTGGGGGAAGGGGCTGTTTGTTTTCATCCTCACCAGAGCTTTTATTTTTGTAATTATGAATAGAGAATAGTTAATGTTACAGAATGAATCTCCAATGAAAATTTAATACAGAGTGGAAACAATCTTTCACACAGTAGTAGCAAATTTAAAGTGCTTCTTATACTCTGTCAAAGTTTCATTCATTACTAGCCTGGAAATATAAACTGACTTCACAATGAGAGAAAACAAACCTCAAGCTTAATTTAAACCCCTAAAAAGCAATGCTAAAACAATCGTACATTTAAATTTTACAAGTGAGAAAGGAGCTGGAAAATGTATGGAAAGCTAGAGAGAGAGGGGAAGTGCACTGTGTCATGACTAATGATACAGAAGCCTTCAAATGCCATGAACTGTCAGGAACGAATAAAGAACTGTCAGGACCATTTATTTATTTAATCTCCCTTCTCCATCCTCTCTACCTGGAGGTCTTGGATATTATTCCTTTTTCATATTTTGCTGCTGTACAGTTATTTTATTGGAAGCAGGAGTCCAAGAGATCACCTATCCAAATGTCATCATCAGTTTCCAAATTACCTCTCTGGTTCGCGTTCAGTTCACTAGCAAGTACAAATGTGAACTTCTTGAATGTAATGAGAACAGGGGAATTACAGCAAGAAAATCAGTTAGAGCAAGCTAATAAATGAGTTTCCCATTTCTGTTTCTTATTTCACTCATGATGGTTACTAGTGGTTGTGTGCATTTCACAATAAGCTACGAAGAATTGGTATCTGTAAACAAAATTTGCTAGCAATGTGCGTCTGTAATTAGGATGATGGGATGCAAAATAAGCAGGCAACTGTCTGGATTTTAATCTCTCTGTGTTTGAATAGAGAACTGTGAGCATTCAGTATGGATATAACAACCTGATAGTTTAACGTGCAGAATTCAAATATGTATTTGCACCTCCAGATACTACTTCGGTGGTGGTTTTTTGTTTCTTTTTAGGAAATATGGTACAAGACATCAGAAAAAAAAAAACAACATGAAATGGGAGCATCAAGAATAGGAATATGTGTGAGGAGCATGTAAGTATTTGTAGTTCTGGATAAAACCTGGAACTGCAGAAATGTAAAAATAATCATATATTTTACCTGACCTCATAGAAGCCAAACCCAAATGGAACCAATTTCTTAAACTCTGAAAACTTCTTGGTTTCAGCTGAAGTTGATCAAAGTGGTTTATCTTTTATTGAGAACTGGTTCTAGTTTCAACATTTAAAAAAAAAAAAAAAAGAGGTTACTTTTTAAACTTAGATTAAAATAATAAAAAAAGAATCTTGCCAGACAAACATCACCCTGTTCCCTACATGATTTTTAATTTTTTCTCCCAAACAAGAATGCATGCACATCTGTTTTTAAATGGTGGAGTTGCCTCTGACTCTCTTAAAATAATGTCTTAATATAATCATAAGCACAGTTTTCACCAAGTCTTTATCAAAGCTACACATTTCACAGCCACCAATTACAGGTTAGTGCTGCATCCTTGACAGTTGTTTCAGAATATGTTAAAGTGGTGAAGGTGAAATGTAATTAACAGTATATATCACATAAATGTTTCGATCAATTTAAATTAGTCACTAGGTGGCCATGTATCACAGATGGAAGTGTGTTATTTCACAAGAAGAAAATCCTTATTAATAATGCAGTTCTTAGTCTAATAATGGATTAATATACATTGTCTTAAATGTATGCATTGTCCGACTTGATAACAGTAATGGGTCTGAGACCATGAAGCTTATTCACCTTCTTAGTATCTGTATCTACAACAGTTGCTCGAACATAAAGTAGGCATTGGGATCATAGGGAAGGCTTGCTTTCTGAAGGGAAGGCTTCTGAAGACAGAAATTTAGATTTCTTTAGAATGAAACATTCTACTGTGTGTATACATATACATACACAAATATATAGTGTATATAGTGTAGGTCCCAATTCTCAGGTTTCAATGTGCTTTGTTCAGCATGGGGCTTGAGAAGGCAAGTGAGAGGATGTTGAGTTATTTTGATCAAAGTCACTTCTGTTTTCTGTTTCCTCATGAGTTGTCTTCAGAAGGACAGACTCATTCCCACAGAAGTTCTTACATGTGCTGCCTGTGCTTTTAATGCCATTAAATGAGTCAATATTTGCCCCATTTGTTTCCCTGGTCATATTTATTCAAGAGATATTCTTCACCATGTGCAGGATGATAAACATACTGTCCATCTGTAAAATATTTACTTTATTATCTTTCGGCAAAAAAAATTAATGGTCAGATACCATTTAGGAAATACCAGCTGAAATTCTTACAACTTCAGCAAGTTACATGCTCTGTATTTGGTCAGTTTTCAGGGGATCATTTTTTTTCCTACTATAAAATTAAAGCGTAGCATGGACTTCTCATTTGTAAAACATTATTTTCAGCCTGCCAACCTCTGCATAATCAGACTTTTCTGAAAGGGGAAATGTATCACTTTTGGATATAACTAAATATGTATTTAATGCCGGGTAGATCAGATGGAATTCTTACAGATGCTAGAATTGAAAATACATGTTTTTCTTAGCTACAAACACCCCAAAATAAATAGAGTTGGGTTAAAATAAATCATGTCATTACTTTGTTACTTAAGTGACCTGGTTTCGGCTAGGATAGAGTTAATTTTGTTCTTGGGAGCTGGTACAGTGTGTTTTGGATTTAGTATGAGAATAATGTTAACACATTGATGGTTTAGTTGTTGCTAAGCAGTGCTTATCCTAAGTCAAGGATCTTTCAGTTTCCCATGCTCTGCCAGCAAGGAAGGGCACAAGAAGCTGGGAGGGAGCATGGCCAGGACAGCTGACCCAAACTAGCTAAAGGGATATTCCATACCATAGGATGGCATGCCCCGTATATAAACTAGGGGGAGTTGGCCGGGAGGGGCCAATCGCTCCTCGGGCATCTGTCAGTGGGTGGTGAGCAATTGCATTGTGCATCACTTGTCTTTTCTTGGGTTGTTTTTTTTTTTAAATTTTACTTTATTATATTCCTTTTCATTGCTATTATTATTATATTTTATTATAATTATTGTTAGTATTGCATTTTATTTTACTTTAGTTATTAAATCATTCTTATCTCAACCCCCAAGTTTTACTTTTTTTCCGATTCTCCTCCCCATCCCACTGGGGCGGGGGGAGCAAGCAAGCGGCTGCGTGGTGCTTAGTTGCTGGCTGGGCTTAAACGACACCAAGGAAAATTGTCAAGCTCTTCCACCTTAGAAGAGGAAAAATAGGAGAGTCTCACTCTGCTACTTACCCAGATTTACAGTATATTTCATCATTTTTGGTTTTAAAGCAGCTGTTTCCTTTTACAATTTATACAAAGTAAATAGAAAAAGTAAATATTTTCTTCAATGTATGTACAGTAGGCTATCTGATAAAGGAAATAGAATTAACTTGCACAATTTATATGATGTTAGCGGGAAGGAAAAACAAAAGCTAACCAGCAGATTGTTTCCAGCAGTGTGTTAGGCTTTCCTGTTTTTGTTAAATATTCCAGAACAATGTCATCAATCAAAAAGTTTCGCATTCCACATAGAGAAATGTTACTTCTTTAAGCATTGCTAAACACTTTGACATATTTGAAAAATTGAGTCCTAGATCCTAAAGGTTATTTGTCATAGGAAAAAGAAAATATGCTCTGTGTATGCCGGAATGGCAAATAAAGACTGTAAAGATGATAAATCTTAAGTTGGATACATAAACTGCTCAGTTTCATAGTCCCCAACTTCATCACACACAGTTGTAGTTTAATTTGGTCTTTACTGACATATAACTATATACAACAGGGAAGTGGTGGTCAGTAGATCATGTCCCATGAAGGAAATTATAGAGAAGGGAAAATAGTATATAATGTGTTTTGAATGCTCACCATACTGAATCCTTTCAACAATGTGTTGATTTGGCATTGGGGGATTTTTTATTTGGTTGGGTTTGTTTGTTTTTTTGTTTGTATTCAAAGGCATACTAGTTAAGGTAAAGCAAACCTTGAATCCATCCTCTCCCTTGGTATTTAAATGATGAAATACGTGACAGGCCTGTGAACTATTTTGTACTAAAAAAGGCTGGTCAGAGGAGCAGTCAAGGTGACTTGTTGATATGATTAAAACAATTTAATTCAAAAGAAACTTCATAAAGGCTTATTTTGACAGCTGATAATTTCATATGCTGTAGGTAAAATTATTACTTTATCCTAAATAATTTTGCCAGGCTACTGTGAACACATAAAATCTAGAAGAGCTTCAAGAGAGGAAAAAAAGGAAGTTAGGTTTCTCTAATTTAGTATTGTGTGTTGCAGTCAGAGCATGCAACTTTGTTATGAGAGAAATAATTCAAATTTTGTGCTAACATGGCTGCATGACTTGGACAAAGAATTACTAATTTTACAGTGCCAGGTAGACACAGTGGTGCTTGTAAACCTCTCTAGCATTTGCCTATAAACTAATTTCAGCATTTGTCTTTATGTTTTAGAGTTCTTCCCTTTTCAGCAATACATAATTCTGTCTTTGTTAATGTAGTAACACCAGCAAATTATTATCTAACATCTTTTTAATAATTTTCAAGTAAATTAGTTTATATTAGTAGGCATGTAAGAGAAACGTCCAACATCGTAATTTTCAACAACTGAACACTCCAGTGACAGAATAATACAGGTGAAGGAAACATGGACTGACAGTTGTTGGTGGTCTCCAGGTACACTACAGAGCAAAAAGCTCTCACTACTCTACTGAATCTTACACAAAAATATGACATGAATTTTCTTTCTCTCTACTGTATCCATAAGGGAAAGGAGTCTCTGCAAGAGGGCAGGTGAGAGGTTTGGATGCTGATGAACCACATTTGCTAGTCCATGCAATTAGTAGTGCAGGAACACTGGCAGGAGGACTGGATGCGCATAGATTGTGCGCTCTGAGCTCCCCCTTAACGTGGAGTATTGACCAGCCTCTCCCAGCATTGGGCTTTGGTGGAAGACTAGGAAATTCTGATATAAAGCATTACCCACCGAGTCATCTGCTTAGATGCTAAGGAGTGTTTCCCTCATCACCCACTGAGGTTGCAGTCTTTGCATGGTAGCATATGCTTTGTAGCAGACACAGTATTTAAATATTTTGGTTTTTACTTAAATACTTCAGCACAGTAGTAGAAGAATAAACTGAATGGGAAATACTCTAGACCTGGGTGAAAATGTCAGGTTCTGCAAATTTCAGGTACAATGCCAACTACTGAGAAATGCTTGCACGCTAACCCACTGGTAAATAATAGCTTTTATTTTTGGTTCCCTGGTATGTAAATGTCTTAAAATCCTTTCTTTGGCATTAGTACTATACATGCATACTGTTATTCAGAATCAAGAGGATAAAATGTACTTTGTGACAAGGTAATAAATGTACTGTACATCCATAAAATAGTTAGTTTATAATTTATGGGGAAAAAACCATTAATGTTCAAATACCATTCAGAAAACATCAGTTGGATTTTTTATAACTTCAGCTACTTACATGCTCTGTATGAATATTTTCATTGTTAAACTAACTCATAAACTTTGTTCAGTCCCTAAACAGTCTGAAAAATAATTACAGCTCGTTATAGCTCTTGAAAGTGAAGACTGGCACAGAGTTGTGTAAGGTCAAAAAATGTGTGACCATCAGCTCTGAAGCCTATACCTTTAAACTCTGGACAAAGAAAGCAATTTACTCCTGAGTGGTCTCAATTGTTTTCATAAGAAAGCCTATGCTCCCTTTAAAGTGAATTGTAAAAGATCGGTTGCTGTTAGCTTCTGTCATATTTGCAGCATACAGGTAGGATGCTAATACAGACCCTTCTCACCATCAGCCCTGAGCGTGTTCCAAGACCTTCAAATGATGCAGGGCAGCTGTTATCATTGCCACACCCAACTCTTCCATAGAAGATTTTAAAATTAAATTATCTGGCCTAAGGATCTGCCCCATATATTTGTTCTCTATAAAACTACTTAAAGTGGGAGGGAACAAACATTCCCATTAGGAGGTCACAGTAGAAGTTACTGTGTGAACTGGATATCCTAGTTGGACAGTGAATGTTTTGATTTACAGCTGGTAAAATTAATCTGCCATATTTGATTTTAAATCTACATTGAAACATTTTATTTTTTTTTTACGAAATTGGTGTAGTGATTGCCTGAGAGAAAGAGGTTTCGCTAAAGGAAATGTAGACTTTTTTAAAGTTTGAGAAAGACGGAGCTCAATCCTAGCTTCTATAGATAAGTTTATATAAACCACATAGCATAAGAAGCTATTAATATTCAAGGATTATTAGTACAAATCCCTTTATAAAGCAGCCTTACTTTAGCTTTTGAGTGACATTGCAACATTGTTTTTCAATGAGGCTGTCCTTGAGAGTCAACAAACTCCATTTCACTAAGAGGGTTAATTAAGGTCAAGTTTATAATGGGGTAGGAAGAAGCACAGACTGAAGTAGCTGTATATCAGATTGAGATTTCAAGGTCTCTGCAATGCATTAATAGCTGTGAGGCCATCTAATGTGGGCAGCATAACATGATCTGCAGCAAAAAATTCTTGGAACAAACCTGGAAAACCAAATACAGGTCCTTTCACTGAAGGTTTTTTTGACAGTGTTTTTCCATCAGAAAACTCCTGCTAGTCAACCTTGTTTCGGAGGGATTGTACCAGGTCAGAGAGCAGAGTGCCGATCAGCAAGCTTGCCTGGGTTTGTCCAAGATGTGGGAAATGCATGATCTCCGTGTTGCCCCAGCTGCAGCAGGGAGGTGAATCTGGTTCTCCGGCATCTCAAGGGTGTGGTGCTCTGTCTATAGTATCTATGTATACGGTGGTTCTCTTCCCTCCCCACTCCCCCACCGCCACCCCCCCCGCAACCATAAATTTCAAGGGCTCAACCACCCCTTCTTCCATGATGGTGAGCTGCAAACTGGGCAACACCCTGCCTGCTGATGGGAACGAGCAAGGCTGGAGCTGCTGGTGAAGGGGCAGAGGCACTGGCCCCATGGTAGGGCAGGAGCCTCTGTCTCTCCTGGTGATGGACAACAAACCCTGCATCAGTGTGCCTGTCTGGTCCAACTCTGGTGCTGCTGCTTTTCTTGAAATGCATGAAGCAAGCCGCCCTGGGGTGAAGTTGAGATGCTGTGAAACTGCAGGAAGAGGAGAGGATATATTAAATCCGAAGGGGGAGGGAGGCAAAGGAAGGGTTGGGTGTGAACTTTCTGTTTATGTGTGTGACCTTTCTGTTTATGCGTGTATATTTTTGTCTATTACAGCTAAGTATAGGGCAGTTTTGTTTTGTTTTCCTCCGGATAAAGTCCCCAGTAGTGATCAACATAACTTTCCCAGCACAACTTCCACGGTCCCTTCTGTAAAATTATTTGTGTTGAAAGGAGGACTCACCAAATGGATCTCCTAGATTTTCAGAGTGGTGTTGAAAATTTAAATTCAACAGAGAACATCAGACTCCATCTCTTCAGTTTCTGGAAATTTATATGGTGGTATTTTTGTCGTTTTTACGGATCTGCAGTAATAAGGACCGAAACTTCTAAATCCAAGCAAATAAGTGTCATTAAAAAAATACAGCTGTCAAGGACAAAGGGAAGAGTGCTGTTGTTGAGTGGCTTAGCTTTATAAAGCAACTAGAGCTCTCTCCTTCAATCAAATAGTAATTCCAAGAAGTTCAGGCTATGACAGCAGCTCTAAGACAAGGTGTTTAATTTCTCTTCAGGGGCATATTTGTCACAGGCTAACATTGTTTTGCATAGCATAGAGGGAGCTTTTCAGATTCCTTTCAGCCATCTTTGTGATACAACTTTGTTTCACAGAAGTAAGTTGTGTTGCACAATTTCTTTTTTTGTTGTTCCCCACATGTGCCTTTTTCGTGTAGATCTCTCTGTAGAATAAGCTACTCAAAACTTTATCGCGTCGGGCTAAAGACTTTTATTGTTCATTGAAGTAATCATGTAAAACTTCACACAGCTTGATGATATAAATGATTCTTTGCAACAAAAAGAGAGAAGTGCAAGTGAAGGAATTATTTTTTACCAGGCATGCTATGGGGAATGACTAGGATCCTTAGGTTTGGCTTGCTTTTTCTTTTCAAACTCCTTCACTCAGTTTTTGAAAATTCAAATATTCAGCAGAACGATTGTCTCAAGATCCAGAGGATGTATCTGTCTGTCATTAAGGTAGCGAATTGTCAGGAGACATGTTTTACACCAAATTTCTCAGTTTCTATTCCAAGCTGCAGAGAAACAAGAGTGATGGACTCGGACCTGCTTTCTCCTGCCTTTTCTGCCTATACCCTTTGGAATATGAAATTACAGTATCTTGAGCCACTGCCTGCCTGGCTCATGCTCACTTTATTTTCTAAGTCTTTCCCCATAGTCCTAGCTTATTTTTTCAGTATTTTCTTGAGCCTAATTCCTTCTGTCCTTCCTTCCCAACTTGGCCCGCTCTTGAATCCTGGCCCTTCCGTGCCCGAAGCCTTCTAAACCTGTCCAGCTCCTGGTCCTGTCTGTGTGTAAGTTTGGCTGCTTCCAGCTTCCTCCCGTGTGCCTGGCAGACAGTGAGCAGGGAAGGAGAAGGGATCTTTGCTTTCAGTTAACAGTGCTTTGTGCCACAGTGGCATCTAGCTGCCGCAACTACAGATGAAATTCCACACAGTCCGTGCAGTCCTGGTTTGGAGCAGGTCAGTGCAGATGGGCTCTTTAGAGAATTCATCTGCCAAAATGCTGAGCGTATGCAAAGTGTGATCAAAGTCTTAGGATGGCTTTAGCATTTGCTTTTTCCCCTATCCAGCAGAAGACGAGTCCTTGTAGCGAGAGACAATCCCAAGTGAGTTTCAGGTCTCTGCTGCAAAAATGGAAATGCTAAAGCTTTTGAAGGAACGGGCTACAAAATTCTTTCTATGTTTAAAACTGTATTTCACTCTAATTTAGTCTTGGAAATAGTCTGAGGTTTTGGTGGGATTTTTTTTTTTGCTAAAGCATTCTAAAATATTTTTTAAATAATCAGCACAAGGTAAATTCTCCCAAGATTGGGGACTGAGTGGAATGAGCCTTCCCTATTGAAATCAGAAAATGTTTAAGCAACTAAAAGAAGATCCTAAAAATTCTTCTATCTATCTTCTAATAGTGTAGGGGGCTGGTGAAGATTCCCTTGGAATGCTTTCTGTTGGTATCATTTGGACGTATACTTATTTTGTTCACAATTATTTTATTCCATGACTTTACAGCTAAATCTTCACCCAAAATATGTTTTCTTTGTGTCCAGATTTTAGCAACAAAGGAAACTAAGACAATAAATGCAAAACATCGTTTCCACAGGTTCAAACTTGCAAGGGTTTCTTAGCATGCCCAGTTTTTGCTAATCAGCAGCCCTGACTCTGCAAAAATTAGATTAGCTTGTGCTTGATTTTCCTGTCAGAGAGAGGTCTGTTAAGATCATTCGGGCTTCTCATCTGCATAAAGCTACTCCAGGTATGTAACAGTTTACAGTGCCAGTTTTCACTGAACCTTCAGTCTTGTGCAAGTTTTCTAGTATTTTTTTAGTTAACATTTACAACTTTTCTAATGTTTTTCCTTGTAATTTTGTAAAATAGTTCCAAAAATGTAATTGCTCTGAGTACAGAGTTGTGAAGTACGCATGCCGGTGAAAACATTTTTACACTTAAAATAACCTTCAGGGGTTTTTTGGTTTGGGGTTTGGTGGGGTTTTGGGGGGGTTTGGTTTTTTTTTTTTTTGTGTCAGATAGATAAGAATGAAAACTTGACGAATGGACTGTGAAGGAAAAAAGTGTTTTCATTATTCCTGTGGCAGACTCTCCTGGCATTTATCATGGTCAAGGCTGGTGGAACACCCTGCAGGGCATTATCCTCACCGCAAAAGCCAGCCACAGGAAACCTGCTAAATGCAGCACACAGGGTAACAGGGCTTTTTTGTTGAAGTGCATTCTCCAGTGGATTCTGGGACACATTTAATAGTTTCTAATGGTAATAACCTTAGCCAATTTTAAAAAATAAATAAAAAAGAAGTTACGTTCATTTTTAACGTAGTGACAATCTTGTGGCATTTATTTGACAAGCTCCTTTGATCATGAACTGAAGCTAGGACTGAGGAAACCTCGAAACACATTTATGTACAGTGCTACATCCACAGAGACAAGGGGACTGACATTGTACCTTGTCAGAACAATCCTTTGGCATTCTTAACACATGATATTTATGTATTTCTAATTTGTTTTGCAAGAGTTTAGTTTTAATTAAAATTTAAAGATTATGAAATCAATGATTTAGTTTCAGGGCTCTGGAGCAGAATGAGAATTTTTTAATAAGCTTTTGCATTTTTTATAGGAGGAAATGAAATTTACAGTTTACCGTACACCATGCTTTCTGTTTTGAAATTGAAATGACTCAATTAAGACAACATACAGCTCAGGTTCTGAGTCAAGGGAGGGAGCCCTTTCTTTTCACAGTACTAGCCTAACTGTGACCTATAGGATGGTGGAAGTAAGTCTGTAGGAAACAGAGAGGGGAAGGGTGATGTACAGCCTTGCAGTATATGTAATTTACATGCTTTTTTCTTCTTTGCGCATCTCTGTCTCTCTCTCTTTCATTTTCTTTCTCCTCATAGATAAAAAAGTTGTGTGCCCATTACCTCCTGCCTTTCTGTCTGCAGGTAAGTCAGTGGTTCACTATTATGCCAACAGTGTTGGAAAGGACTGACAAAGTAATGGAAACCATGGAGGCTCCCTTTCCTCTAGCTTGAAGTTCTTTGTTGTTTTTCTCAGCTGCATGGAATAAGGTGTATCCTTCTGTGCTCTTCCCATTCCCACTCCTATAATACATGTTTTATACAACGACCGCGCAATTGTATTTTCACAAATAATTTCTATTTGCAGTTTATTATTAGCCCAAGATGAAAGAAAATAAATAAATCACTGTGTTGCAGTAGGAAGTGTTACCAGGTGAAGGAATTAAAACTTCATTTTCATATACAGGCCATTTAGAGATATGGCTGTGAACTTTGTGGAGTGTCTGACAATAAGCCATCTCATAGAGGCAGAAAGGTATGATTTTATACCCTGTGTGTGGTTGGAAGGTGAGAGGAGTTTTACAAATCACATGCAAATGGTCAGCCTTACTGAAAAATGATAAAAGGAAGAATTCCCTTCTAGCATCATTACATTTAAAGGATGGAAGTGGTTTTTTCTCAGTGTTTCAATCTGATAGGCAGAAATTTCTTCTAGAAGTCATTTTTGGGGCTGTCTGTCTCATAACTCTTGTTCATATGTGTGTAGGGGTAGGGGGAAAGGTATGAGAATGACAGGAGGAGGATGTGGGGATGAGGGAAAAAAAAGGAAAGTCATTCTGTCTTCTATCAAAAATACATATGGCTCCACATATTGGTTCCATTTGAAAGTTACACTTAAAGAAGCCAAGAAAAAAGAGGCAGAAGCCTTTAAACTTCATGGTTACTTATGCCTTTAGAGATACGGATGAAGAGAAATTATTGAAGTAGAGAACAGGGTGCAGATCCTCTAATGGTATTATAGCAAACTTGCATAAGCAGAGTCAGTGTATACCAGCTGTGGATTTGATACCCAACCCCGATTTACCATTTCTTTTGCTACCATTTTTGGGGGTGGTTTTTTGTGGGTTTTTTTTTTTTTTTGTTTTGTTTTTCAGGTTTTCTGGTTGGTGTTTTTTGGTTGGTTTTCAGGTTTTGGTTTTTTTTTTGATGGCTAATATCTACATAAAGATCTCAATGGGCCAGGCTGAAATATGAATGAATAGAGCTATGTTAGGACTGACAAGTTAGTTTTTAAATCATTAGCATAAAGATTGGAGGCAGGGATCTCATCTGTTCAAAATAGTGGTATTAGAGGAGACCCTTTGAAAAACAGAAGTGGAAGGAAAATTAACAATGATTTCATGATGAAGAGGCAAACTAATATGTAGGAGGGAAATCAAGAGACCAAATCACTACAAAAATAGCAGGCTTTCAGAATAAAACCTTGATTTATGTATTTGAGTACAGCAGAAAAAAATCACACAAGAACAGAGGGAGATCCTAAAGGGGGAGGTTGAAGACGTTGACTGTACTCAGAGAATGATTTTTGGTAGAATTTTATCCTTAAAAGTATACTAAAGGAATTGCTGTTTTGTATGAGTTCCTAGGGAAACATTATCTGAAATTAAGAAACCAATCATGTTTGCTATTTTACTGCTGTTAGGAAATCTGCTGTTTCCTATTATTCTTTATTTTCAGATTACCATTCCTTTGCATCTCTCTTGTGGTTTACTACTAGCAAGTTATCAGGATCAAGATGAGAAAGTGTGCTGCTATTACACAGGGTTTTTAGCTTGGAATCTCTACCTGTTTGTCTTGTAGAAAAGCCTGGTTCTAAATGTCAAAGATTTGATGAGTGTTCTAAATTAAAAAAAAAAAAAAAAAAACAAAAAAAACCAACCAAAAAACCAAAAAACAAAACCACGAAATGTAAGTGGGAAAGAATTCCTGGGCGCATTCGTCTTGTCTGTGTATTGAGAAGTTTCCCTTGGGGCTTCAGAAATTTCAGGATGAATAATATGGAGCCTCTGTTCCTGAGGTCATCAGGTCGTTCTCCTGTCTCGCATAAGCCCAAGCACATCTTGATAAACTAGTAGATAAATCTATTATCGCATTCACCATTAGTAAGCATTCTTCCAAATATTTTCAGGCTCAACAGTATGCATGCCCTTAAATGCAAAGCCCCAAATTGTATTTAAGAGATTAAACCTCTGAAATCTTTCAGCATATTCAAACCTGGAGCAGGTTGTTACTAATTGAAACCTTAAACAAGAAAGCAATGCATCCAGGTACTTGCTTCACTCTGACCACTGCAGTATCAGCATGGAAAAGAAAATCTCCTGGGATCTCATAAGTAAGCCCCTAAAGAAAGTTAATAGTTTGAGCAGTTTGATATTAAAACTTTCTTTTTTCTTCTTCTCACCAACATAGTGAAAACCCATTACATGTGATTGTTTGTACCAAACAAAACCAACAAGACAAGCTGCTAATGAGGTTTCAAAGATGGTTGGTATATGTGCTTCAGAGACCTACAGTTCCTCCTTCAGTGGCCAAAGCCCTGCTATGCAATTATCGATCCATATAATTTGCAAAATGCTTTAAATAAAAAAAGGAAAAAACAATTTAAGAAAAAAAGCAGGCAGGGGGAACCAAATGAAATGGCATCTGTGTTGAAACCAACAGTAAAACCTTCATTAACTTCAGTGAAGTTACCTTGATAGGATTTCCTTGATGTTTTCCTGGTATACCACAGGTTCTTCCGAGTAGATCGTCACTGTTACTACTTACTATCAGCGAATACCAGTCCTTTAACAGCAAGGATGACGCCAAGCCCCTGGTACAGTAGTCTGGCATGGGTTCTGCCCCACGAAGTGCTCAGTTCTCAGGCCCCAATTCGGCAAAGCCCGGAGACACGGGGTGAGCTGTCGGCACGCCAGGAGTCCCAACCGTCCTCTAAGTGCTTTACTGGATTGGTGCCAATGTGCTCAGTTCTTTGAACAATTGGGCTACGTACAGTAAACATAAATTTTACCCCATGGTTTCAGTGTTGATGCTGCCAAGTTCACCTCTTATTTGTAGACTTGTGACTCCAATGATGTTATCAGTCTGCACGCAGAAAGAAGAAAAATCTTTAATTCTGGGACAGCCTCAGAAAACAATGTGTGTATCATCTGTGTATCATCTGCGGGGATACAGCATATATGTCCCTACCCAGGGAATAGCTGGTCAGTATAGTGAATATTTTTCAAAGAACTTTTTTTACTAATGAAACTGAGCGGTATTTTAAAATTGTTTCCAGTTTTCACAAGGGAAAAGCATTGCAGCAGAAAAAGTTGCTTCACACTGCTGCTCATTGCTGATCCCTGGCCAAAAGAAGTCACTCAGTATTGCATAGATGAGTGACTCTAAAATCTGTATCAGCTGAAACATATTTTTAATTTCTTTTTTTAAAGCAGAGACCACACTGTACTTGTGGGATTGAGCTGGGAACAAGTTCATTAAACTAACAAAATGAGACAGGTATGTAGCAGAACTGTCAGGAAGAGCTAGCATTGATCCAACCCAGTGTCTTATTAATGAAGTACTGTATTTATGAGGATAGTACTAAAGGTTTTTAAGGTGATGAACCATTTATGTCATTTTCTGTGATAAGCGTTATGTTTTGCAAGATATAACTACTTGTGTTGAGTGTGCCCTTTGGATACCATGATTCAGGTATGTGCGTGAGGCCTCTAAAAGACAGGTTAAACATTCTCATCTTCAAAAATAATGAATTTTTTTTTTAAGTTGGTTTTGAAAGCTAACACAGAAACTAGCCAGTGAAGCAATTTCTGTATTTTTCTGTATTTTCTATATTTTTTCTATATTTTCATGAATGTTGATTTGTTTGCAGCAGTGTCTGAGAGGTAAAACTGACTCCGTCACCTCTGAGTAGTGTTCTCCTTCTGGCTTTGCATCACCATGGTGATGAAATTTCACATTTTCAAAAAGTCTGGCCATCTTGTTTGCTTGTTTTGTTTGTTCTTGTATGTATTGCAGAATCAAGATCTTCAAGGAAAGGGAGAAAAATAAAACTCTGAATATCAGTAAATAACAGTCAAGCATATAGGTAGTAAATAATAGCTACAAAGCATGAAGATTTTAAGAGCAAGATCCTCATTTTTGTGAGACGCAACTTGAGATTGATCACAAAACAGAACTCTTGCTGAGAGCATTGGTATGGATTTGAAAGCTAAAACCTGGACTCTTCCTTTTTAATTTGTTTTGTTTCTTATATCTGATGGAAGATTTATAAGCAAATCAGATGTCTCTGAAGTTTTCCTCATATATATATTTTTTTAATTAGAAAAATAAATGTAATGTCGTATCTCCATTACTTATATTTTATAGTACTGTTCCTCTCCAGCATACTTATCTATTCCAGGTTATAATGATAGGTAGTGTTTTGAGGTGATGTCAGCTGGGTGTTACGATTAACAGTCTGTGTTCACTTTGCATCCTTCCCTTTTTAGTTTAACTGTGGGGACCAGAATAAAAAACTCCAAACATTAAGTAAAGTGTTCCTTGTGAAAATTATGCAAATTGCAACTGTCTGCTAAATTAATTAATTGTGTTCATCAGAATAGCGTATGAAAAATGAAAGATATTTCCAAATGTTAAATAATGGCTGGATCATTCTGAAATTAAAAAAAATTAAACAGATACATGGTCATAGTCTGCTATTCACCCTGTGAAATTGCATTTGACCTCCATTTGGGTAATTGTATTATGCCTGCCTAAATTTCCATGCACAGTGATTTACAATAGAACATATTATTCTACTCCTATTCTACTGTACTGCATGCTGCTGCTATTTATTGCTATGTAGTTATATTTATTTAGAGGATGATCATGTTCTAGCGGCTGACTCCCATGGCTCCTATACAGATTTCTTTGGCAACTGCATTTTCCATCCAGGTAATTAATACCATGGAAACAAAAGATTATTTATGTATCATATATGTTCTGATGTACTTCAGACGAAAGACAGAGAGGAAAAAAAATTATAGAACAAAAGGAAAACATTTGCCTCTGTTTTGTCATGAAAACTGCTGGGGACTCCTTTCTAAGGATTCCTCCCAGAAACATCCTGTAAACTACTTAGTCCCCTTTATCAGCAACAGAGACAGTTTTCATGATGCTGGCCTACGGCTCTGAGCAGTACCTAGTGAATATAACGATATTGCTCACTGCCTGAGCAGAAGCTCAGCAGTTATCTGACATCAGTCTTCAAACATAATTGCAAGTTTAAACTCATTGAAGAGAGAGGTATTTTATCATAGAGAAAGTAGTGTATGCTCATTTTTTATTTTTAATCAGGCTTTAGCTCTGTAGCTTTACAGTTGTAAGAAGAATTCATATCAGATGGGAATAACAGTCCGAGAGCTAATTTAAGCCTAATAATTTGAATCCTAAATTTACTCCTGGTTAAGCGTGTTGGAAAATGGATTGCTTTGGAATAGCTGAAGTACAGCGTCATAGAGTTGTTACAAACAGACCTTTTCCTGCTCCTTGGACAGAGTATTGTATTTTGCAAAAGGGTAGGCACTTGGTGTAAAAGTGTAGTTAGCTTAGACCCACAAGCTCTGAACTGTACGTAATGCCTGTTCTAGCTGTACCTGGGTTGAACTCTAACGTACTAAATAATGCATATTTGAAGTAAATGTTAGATCTGAGTGGCACTGGAACTCTGGAGACCAGTGAAAACAAACAGGATCTTACTTCTTTTATTAGTAAATGTTTGGACATTAGTGAGAGAGTGAAGAGTACTTCTCTTCTTGCAATAGCTGTGAAACCTGCCTAACGTGCTTTCTGTCAACCTGTTAAGTAAGCCTTCCTGAAAGTATCTATACAAGGGGCAGTTTAGATAAAGTAAGAACTAGTCTGAGTCTGTCCCTGAAATACAATTCAGGCATGAACACATTCTGATATTTGAAAATGTCAGGAATCCTTATGTTTTCTGTTTGTCTCCATCTCCTGCATTAGTATTCTCTGCTTTCAGCGAGATTGATACGAAATACCAAATTCTTGTTCCAGTTACTAAAGGGGCTTCAACCCTGGACTCAGACGCGATCTTTTTTCAATGCAGGAATTGCATCATTCCCAAAGTTTTGAACAGTTCCCAAGAAACATGTCCAACTCTTCTTTGCTACCACTGTTCTCGAACACAGATACTGTTTAGGCCAAAGGCCTACCTGAAAATGCAAACTTCTGTACTTCAAAACCTGAAATGTGTCGCTGAGAATTAGAAAAGTGCTTAATGACATTAGATTTTGAACTAGAACTATTGTTTTAGCTAGAACATGTAATGTACATCCTAAATTCTTTAATTTACTTAATTATCTCCTAATTACAGTCTAATTAATTACTAATTTATCTTAATTTCCTCTGGTAATTTCCTTATTAATCCCTACTTTAATATGTTACATTTTTATCCTTCCTCCTTTAATTGGGAAACAGACTTTACAGTCTTTGCTATGACAAAAGGTATGTTTCTTACCTGCTGTAAAACATAGCTAAATGTGACTTTTCAGTTAGCATGTTTTCATTAGAAACTTGAATGACCATGTAATCATCAGTCTCACTGAGAACACAGGAAAACTTATGCTATACATTTATCATAATTTAAAAAAAAAAAAAAAAAAAAGGTAGCTTTTGTGTGGAGACCAACATGTCCTGAGATTTCTTCATGAAATATAGTCATTTTGGTGTTTAGGACCTCAGTTCCTACTTGCTTAGTTATCGTTCCTTCTGTGTGTCATTTAAGCAGGTCTTTAGTGAGACTTTCTAATTTATTTTTTTAATTTCAGAAACCTCTGAAATCTAAATCCACACATCCCCATGAGTGGATATTCCCCACTTGCACTTTGCTCCAGGCATTCTTTCAGAAATATTGGTTAACTATCCCTATTAAAAAAAAAAAACAAACCCAAACCAAGCCCAACCTATATATATATATATATATACACAAAAGGAAAAGCCTATTCCAGAGCTTGAGTTTCCCCTTCCTTGAAAAACTGTACATTAATTAAAAGATCTAATTTTTTTCCCTCTCATTGAAATAACTCAAGCTGGAGGCGTAACTCTCAAATGCTTATATCTTGCATCCAAATGGGGGAAAAGTATTTCTAAGTGAAGCAAGTGCACAGTTCAAATGAACTTTCACAATATAACTCAGCAACATTTTAATCAAAAAAGATTCTGTTGTTAGCACAGATGGAGGCAAAGCAGTGGGAACATAAGCTGTCCAGCGGTAGCAGAGCCAGGGAAAGAGAGGTCCTCAATTTAACAGTGTTGGCAGAGTGTAGTTCCCTGTAATTCTGCAGCAAGTCTGATGTTGCATATGGGGATCAGTTGGAATTGTTTTATTTTTGTGGAAGTTGTTTTTAGGAATAGCTTTCAGAGTCTCTCCCACACAATTGTAAAATAAGTGGATGTATTATGCTGCTCAACCAGTCAGCAAAGACGACACAGAAATGTTCCCTCTCTATACGATATTAACAGCCATTACTGATTTTAACCATACAGATCTACACGTGGAGAAGGAAGGAAGGAAGGGTTAAGAGAAGAGAGCAGGGAGAGCTGCAAACAGGTATTACATTTCTTTACTTATAGTTTATGATGGTATAACTTAAGGATGGTAACAAAGCCCACCAGAGCTGTAGGTTGCTGAGACACTTTTGCCTGGGTAGCATCTATGGTGAACTAAACCGCAACCAGTTGCTTGTTGTTACTGCTGCCGTTTCCGCCAGGGTCAGGGCATTACCGTGAAGGCAACGTCTGCAGACTCACCTCGCGCGGCCAGTGACGATGGATTTAAACTGAAGTGCTCGACTATAAAGCAGCTCTGAAACGTTCCTCTCAGGAGATGATAACCTTTGGCAGAGGGGCAGTAACAAACAAGTCGAGCTGTGGCATCTCTAACAGCCACAGCTGTTTGCTAATTAAATGTGTATCAGGCCTGTCAGTACGGCCTGAGGTAAATTAGAAAGGGAGCAGGGAACCTTCAGCTGCGGGTTGGTCCCGTGGCCCTGATGTGTGCCTTCTCTGGAGAGCGGTGAGAGAGCAGGGCTGGGGCTTCTGCAAGCTTAAAGCTTCCGACAGCATTCTTCATAAGATATATTTCTGCAGGCACCTAAACCTGGGGTAGATTTTCTTTCCAGAGGTATGGTTCAGACTAAAAATCTAAATACACAAAAGCTTGCAAAAGTGGCTGGGAATTACCTGTTACTCCTGGGACTTGTTTTAATTCACTGATGCTGTGCTCTTAGTATTTCCCTATTCCTTTTGGACTTCAAGTGTAATTTTATTAGAAAAATGATTGCAGAATTACAATTTGCATTTAATTTCTCAGTTACCTTTACATCAATGGTTTGAGGTTGTTTGGGCAAGGTGTTTGTCGTGGTTTAACCACAGCCGGCAATGAAGCCCCACACAGCTGCTTGCTTACTCCTGCCCCGCCCCGGTGGGATGGGGGAGGTAATCAGAAGAGTAAAAGTGAGAAAACTTGTGGGTTGACATAAAGACAGTTGAATAGGTAAAGCAAAAGCCGCACACGCAAGCAAAGCAAAACAACAAATTCATTCACCACTTCCCATGGGCAGGCAGGTGTTCAGCCATCTCCAGGAAAGCAGGGCTCCATCACACTAACGGTTACTTGGGAAGACAGACACCATCACTCCAAATGTCCCCCCCTTCCTCCTCCTTCCCCCCAGGTTTACATGCTGAGCATGACGTCATATGGTCTGGAATATCCCTCTGGCCAGTTGGGGTCAGCTGTCCCAGCTGTGTCCCCTCCCAACTCCTTGTGCCCCCCCAGCCACTGGCTGGTGGGGTGGGGTGAGGAGCAGAAAAGCCCTTGGCTCTGTGTGAGCACTGCTCAGCAGTAACCAAAACACCCCTGGGTTATCAACACTGTTTCCAGCACAAATCCAAAACACAGCCCCATACTAGCTACTGTGAAGAAAATGAACTCTATCCCAGCCAAAACCAGTACAGCGTTGTTCATTTACTTTATGAATAAGATTATCTGCTGCAACTGCTAAGTTGAAAATCTTTCTAAAGTCTGGAAATGTGGCTATGGTCTTCTCATCCAGGCTAGATAGAAATCACAGTTGTTTTTCTTGCCTCATAATATTATGTAATATAAACCAAGTGATAGTGTATGACCAAAGAATTCAGAGACTGAAGAAGTGCTTGACTCTTTTTCTTTTCTGGGGTTTTTTGGTTTTTTTTTTTTTTTTTTTTTTTTTTGAGCATGAAGAGTGGTGTGCTTGTCTCCACAAAGCCAGCAGCAAGCAGCCACATTGCTGTGAAATCCAATCAAGTCCTTTTTACTCGGTGACTTCTGCTTTTGGAGATTGATTCTTGCTAACTCGCAAGTCTGAGTCCAATTCAAGGGAGGAAGACCGGTGAGTGGAACAGAGACTAATAAGCCACCTCCTCAATCATGAACAAGCATTTAAACTTATTGTCACTGCAAGTATTGAAGGTCACAGGGCTGTAGGAGTCGCCTTGTGTACTCAACAGCTCAAGCTTCAAAAAAGTCTCATCCCTTAGCTCACAGACTACTTAACTTGCAGTACAGAGCGGCCTGCAACAGAAACTAGACTCCTGTATTTAGGCAACCAACTCAAAGGAAGTCAAAAGAAAATCTTTGTAGGTAAATGTGTATGGAGGTACTTGCTGTTTCCAATTATATTGGATGTAGGATTAAAAAAAAGCAGAAAGTATTCACTTTGCTAAGACAATCAAGTATTCCCACATAAATTTTTGAAAGAAAGCTTTAGAAAAGGAAAAACTGAATTCTCTTCTAGCACATAAGTATTCCCTCTTATTTGTCTTACTGATGGAGGAGGAGAAACATCAGTTAGCATATTAGTTAAGGGTTTCCCTCCATTCGAGGAATATAATGCTTTAAAGGCACTTTGTTTTGTTTTCTGTTTTCCCCAAAGGCAGGAGACTTTGGTGTCAGTAAAAGTTCTTGAGTCCTTGAATTATCCCCCTGGGCTATCTTTAAATCTAATCTTAGCCAAGCACTTACTAGTTATATGATAAGGTCAGAGATTACGGGCCAAATTCTCTTTTCAGTTATTCCACTGAAACCCATTGAAATCAATGTGAGATTGGACTTGTGTAACAGGGAAGAATTTGGGCTACTGTCTGCAAGAGATAAGAACAGGGCCAATACTATAACAGCCTTTTTCAACAAAAACAGATTCAGACAAACTTAGGGTCATGTGCTGTCCTTGATGCGCATATAGAGCTTCAAGGGTTCATGTTGGACACATATTTAGAAAAATACCTTTTTTCTAGTTATTAGGTACAGAAGGAGTTTGGGTGGAAAGCATCCCAAATTTAATTAATTTTAGTGTTAAGCTTATGAAGCCCTACATTTTTCAGAGGTGAGCAGGATTTTCAAAGTCACAGTGCGGCACAGTGCAAGTGACCCTCCCAAGAAATAGCTGATACTATAACTGTATGTGATGAGGACCATAGACAAAGTAGGCTTTGCCGCATTGTGTTTCAATATCTTGTGTGGAAATAACATGATCCCATATCTTCTCCCTTCCCTTTCCAGGCTTCGCTACAGCACTTATGAGACAGTAATACTTGGTGCTGTCATGGAGTTTCAATCTCTGAAGCAAAGCACTTGAAACAGATAAGTCTGGTTTTGTGAAAGTAAGAACCTTACCGTAAACCATTAGGTTGGTTTGGCCGCAGAGGTGAATAGAGAACAAGTTCTCACAGTGTCAGGACCTTCTTTTAGTTGGAGGCTAGAGAGACAAGAAGAGTGATTTTAGTTTGCATTTATGTTAAGCAGCCCACCTGCTTCTTCCATGGATCTTTAAATTCAAGCTCGGTGCATTTGTTTGAGTGTTTAGGCTTTTTGGATATAATAATGATTAAAAATGCACTTTAGCATCTTAGACACTGCTTGCTTTATTCTTGAGTTCCCTTCATCCATTTTTACATGCAGTGGCTCTGACTTCCCCTTAAATCTGCTTTTGTGGGTCAGCAGACCTTTGGCCCCGTTTTCTTGGTAGCAGTGACCGTAGAGGCAGCAAATTGGTCCATACTGATACCTTCTAACGTTGCCCTGCTGTGCTTCTGCACTGGGATGTTCGTGATGCTGTCTTCTATAACTGATGTAGTCATATAGACATGTTCAAAATGCTGTAGTGCTGCTTTGTGCCATTAAGCAGATATGTTGCATGTTAAAAGGAGCTGTTTTTTCAGTGGCAGTTGGAACAATCTGTAGCATTATATCCAAGGAAAAGAATTTTCATGAAGTATTTTAAGACTCTTGGATGAAAGGGGTTTTATATAAATGTAAGGTAGTATTATTATAGTCATTTTATTAAATAACATTAGTAGGTGTCTTTCTTTAGGCATAAAATCTATGCACATGAAAAACAATAGTTGGCAGCCTGCAGTAACGGCACAGTGTGCTGAAATGATGACGATAACGAATAGCTCTGGAACACCAACGGAAACCACTGTATTGCATGTGTACTGTGCCATATGTGAACAGACTGCAACAGCTTTATTGAGGATTGTAAGGAAGTGCGTAAAAGGAAGCTGCAACAGCGTAAGAAAAATACAGAATAAAGCAAGCAGCCAACTACAGCTGGGGCTCTTCTTAGAGAATAAATTGGATAGATAGTAAAGCAGAACTTGTGTTGATTGGCAGCTGACACTAGCTCTTTCTTAAATTGGATATTTATTTGGGATTTTACTGTTGCGCTGAACACAGGAAAGAGACCTATATGAGTTCGTCAATGTGAATCAGAGGTGGCAAACCTTTTGAAGGACCTGCCGCACCGAAGGGTTTGTTTATTCCCAGTTGTTCAGATTTTGTTCTCTGAGATGTACCTAAAAAATCCTCATGATAGCTTGACCCCTTTTGTTTGTTAGTGCCCGTTCTCTCTTTTTTTTAATTTTCCGACAAATGCCTGGATTTCCGTAGTGTACTGCTGAGTGTGAAAATGTTGCCTTATTTCCTTAAAGTGAAGTAAGAGTATTTCTTAAGTAAAGATTTTGCTAGCAACAGCAAAGCAAATGTAGATAGATTTGGCTGGGAAAGAAGAGTTCCACATGTAATACAATATTGAGTTTTCCACATTTATTTTTGTTCTTTATTGGAGAGAACACTGCAACACTAAGTTCCAAATTATCATGAAAACCCAGAAATAGAGCCCTAATTACATAGCCTGCTGATCAAGGCAATCATCTGGGTTTTGGGACACTTGTATACATGTTCCTTTCCAATTAGCACATTCCAGATGAGGTCCCTGTAGCTGGCCTGAAATCAGTTTATCATAGATTCAGTAAATATTTTTCTGTGCAAAGGGGAAAACCTCAGGTAGTCATGGCATAAGTGCATATCTTTGAATATCCTGTTAGTTATTACCTACTTGCTTAAGATGAACAGCACACAAGTCTTTAATCTGAATCTGAGATCAAAGGTGTCTATTTTCCTCTTTTTTTTGGTTGTTTTTTTTTTTTACACAGCTTTGTATTGTTGAGTCTAAATACGGAGATTTGACTGAAAAAATGCTATAATTTAAACCATTAGCTTATTGTCATATGGTTGTGTTTCTTGATAATGCTCTCTGTAATCTTTATCTAATCCAGGTTTAATTTGACTTTTTCAACTTTTTGTAGTAGCTTTGTTCTGCATTAAAGATTTGACCATAATCTTTACACGAATGTGTTTGGCTTAAACCAATCACTTTCCTGGTAACTGTAGGAATGGGCTTTTTTGTTGCAAAAACAGTGCTATATTAACTTCTTTCCATTAGAAAAGCGCACACCAGAACATACACTAGTTGCATAAATCAGAAGTGTGGTCAGATTCATAAAATAAAACCAGTACCGCAGTAGAACTTGCATTCCTGCTGTCTGATTTCAAGAAAGCCTGAAATTCACACAAGCAAAAGGCTTGCAGCCATGTCACAAGAACTAGCTGGAAGGCTATGCCCTGCTATAGAAGGATTCAGAGAGAAGGGGGAAAAAGCCGTTCATATTTAAGAAGTACGCTAACAGAATATACACATTTCCCATTTATCTGGAATAGCACATTTATTGCGCAAGTCAGAAAAGTGCCTACATATTTTATTGCTGTGATTTAATTTTTCCTTTTTTTGGTTTTCATCTCGCTGCATAGGGTACATAAACCAGCTTTTCAAGAACAAAGGCAAATGAAAACTATGATTTTCCTTTTTCCATCTGCCCCAAGTGTTCTTAAGCCAACAAATAAAAATATGACTAGACATAATTTTTAAATACAATTCCAGGTAAAACTTAAAACTAAAAAGAGTCATTTTTCAACCCACAAAGCCTTTGGGAGACTCAGGGAAATGAGTGAAGATAAAAAAATATATATATGTATGTACATATATATTTTTTTTTTTGTGATGACAGCTTCTGCCAGAAAGAGTTCAAGTTAGATTTGCCTGTCTCACTGAAATTCAACTTTTCTGTTTTCCTGCACGTTTCTAGTCCACTGTCTCTGTCAGTCCATTAGTCTTTGTTTCATGGTAGTAATTATATGCCCAAGCTCTTCAAGAATGAGTGTGCATCAAACACAGTGGTGCTCATGCTGTGGGTGAATTAATTAAAGCACCAAGAAATTCATGCTCAGCAACGAGAACAATTGGCTTGATGCACTCTAATGTAGATTTACTCACAAAGACCTAAGGGCATGTGAAGTAACTGCTGTGAGCATCTACCACATATTGGAGCGTACTGTAATTTCTGTGTCTCTGTTCTGAACTTAGACTACTAGTCATACAGCAAGTGGCTCCTTCGCCCACATCTGTTCATCCTGTCTCATTAATGGTGAAGACAGCTGTCCCCATTATGCTTCAGTGGGGTGAAGTATAGTGAGAACAAATGTCTGGAGAAGACATTATGTGTAGGAAAGAAGGGCAGGAAGGTGTCCAGGAGCCTGGAACAGAGGTAATTCAGATGAAGTTCCTATCTGACAGCAGGACCTGGAGGAGCATTACTGCCAAGCCATCTGGGATGGAAATTCGGTAATGAGAGGACACTACTACACCATCCCATCATCTGTGAAGATTTCCTGGAAATTGCAAGCCTTGATACACAAGGAAGTTCAGAACTGTAGAATAGGAGAGTGAGGGCTGGATTGACAGCCTTTGTAAGAATTAAGCCCATTAAGTAATACTTACTTGCCCTAATGCAATTAGATTTTAACAGCCTCATTGAGTTACAGATGAAATTTCAGAGGTTTCACTGTGAATAAACACAATGTGTCTGTGTCACAGTTCATCCATTATTTAGCCAGTTATTCTTAGAAACTGGGTTTGCATTAGGTTACTGGGAGCCTGCCTGTAGACATGTATAGGCAGAAGCAATCAATAGCAAGGGCCTACTGCTGTCCTTATCAATGTCAATGAGTTTTCCAGACTGACTTTAAAGAACAGGGGTAGCATTTAGGTCCTCTACCACATATCTGAAAATAGAACAGATTGAATGCAAACTGATCAAATAAGTCTCTGTCTATACAGTGTCTGTTATTGCTATTCATCAGCATATGATTTTATCACTGGCTTTTGCATGAGCTGCATTGCTTTTGTTATACTATCTTTAGAGTTTATTTGGTTAAAACTATGCAACTTCCTGTATGGACACTTTTATTAATTTAATTCAAGATTCCATTGATTTAGTTTTATATGAGAAAGAAATCACTTCAAATTGATATGAATTGGGTTTAAATTGGATTATGATAGATTACCCGTAGACGCTGTTGAGTCCACAAACTTTGGCAACCTAATAATAACTTCAAGCTTTCCTTCATTTTCCCTCTTTCAAGCTCTGTAATAAGTCAATTGTTTCTCACCCCACTCATCTTGCAGCAAGACTTCCCACAGTGAATTAGAATTAAGTTCAGCATCTTTTTACACCTAACCATGTGAAACCATAGACAAATATTGCCTAGAAGCCAGAAGCACTGTACATATAATTTAAAACTATTAAAATCTATCGGTTGCATTTAGTCTTCTAATATAGCTGGGGGGCTTTCTGTTTTGTTTATATTGAGGATTTTTCTTTTTCCTGTGTACTATGTCTTAGTAGGAAATTTTAAGAGAATTGATTCACTTTCAGAACTTCAGACCAAGTCTTCTGATTTAGGACAATGCAGGTTTAGCATAGCGCAACGTACTGTTATGGAGTGGTCTAGGTTTGAGCTACTGTCACACTCCTCTCGTTCTAAAATTGGCCATTGGCCAGTCTGATTTGCTTCATGAATTAGAGAAAATTAAAGCTTATTGCCCTAGTGGTGCTTATTGGCAAATAGGAGTTGCTGGAACTTAGGGACATCACAGATCTGTCCTTTTTTTCCTGATTATGTTCTGTGCAGTAGAGCCCAGAAAAAAGGGACGTGGCATCACACCAATATTCCTGCTCATTAGTAACAATCGTGTCCCTAGGGAAACTGTGCTGTTGGGCATACCCATTGACTGGCCTCAAAGCAGCTAAAATGGTGCTACGGCTCTGGTATTTAGTGGATTATTGCATAGCAGTGCTACTACCAGTTGTGTCCAGAAAGTTTCTAAAATCTGAAATACAATCCTTTATAAATACGTGAAAGATGAGATCTTGGAAGAGGTATAATTGTTGCCTTGTAACCAGGTGGGCTTTAACTTATTACAACAGAAGCAAGAGTGAGGATATTTTACAGCCCTTTGGGTTTGCCTTTTTGTTGCTGTTCTCCTGAGGGGAAACAAAACTGTGCGCTAGCAAGCAGAAACTGCCAGTTTAGAGGAAAAGATACAGGTGAATGAAGGTGGTAAGAGAAAAGTGGTGAGACTTGTGGCAATGAAAAGACAAAGATAGATGCAGTTGCAAACAAAAATCTCTGTCCTACAAGTATTGATTCATGTGTACCTTGCTTTTCTGGTAGTTAGGCGTCTCATTCCTGGAGAATGTGTAAGGTTCATGTCAAAAATAAGATGACAGTGAAATTATATCAGATTTGAAAAAGGCTATTTGTTCGAGGAAGCAGTATGCCAATGGTTACATTGTGCAATGGCAGAAAGCTAAATAATGTGAAGTTATTAGTGTTTAACATTGGACATCAAGATGTGGCATTTTCAGACTGAGGGGCCTGAATGAGATCCGTAAATACATTATGAACTAAATTATTCTAGTAGCACTCAAGTAGTAGAGTTTCATTTTAGAAGGTAGTTTCCCTGTCAGATGCAGTATGAAAGAATTTGCAGGAATTATGATGTCTAGAAACATCTGAAAGAATTTGCAGTCTTTTTTTTTTTTTTTTTTTTTTTTTTTTTTTGTCTGCACAACTGACATATCTGTAGCCTGTGACAGAAAAGCAGACAAAAATACCAGAAGTTGATCTTGCAGGATTTCTATCCAAGATGAGAAATACTAATGCCAGTATCTCCTAGAAATAACATTCCCTTTGAAAATTTTAGGCACATTGTTCAGACTTACAAATTCAAAATAGTTAACGTTTAAATTTCTAAAGGCATGTCTGCATACAAGCTGGTTGAATCAGAACAAGGATCTTCATGCAGATCATGCCTTGTGTTAGTTACATAACAGGTCAGATTAGATAAAATCCTCAAAAATTCTATGAACCAAATAGAGTTTCTGAACTTTGGAAGCATCTCAGATTTTCTTTTCATACGCAAATTATGTCTAATTTTTCCTCAGAGTAGTTACAAATCATCTGCAATCAATGTCACTAGGATGCGATCGGGTTAAATCCAGTTCACTGAATTAAACTGTTTCATTGGCTTTAGTTTCTTTGAAGACTACAGAAAGCATTCATACAAAACAATCAAAGTATTAATTACTGCTGTAAAATATACACCTGAACACAGTGTAGACTGTATTACCACAGACAGTAGAAATGTGAACCCACTCAAGGGTTAGATTGTGACAGCTGTATCTCAAACGGGGTTGCCACTTGTCCCATAGAGAATTATACTTCTCATAATACATTCTCAAATCCCACATCCTGTTTTGGGGGTGCATAGTCTATTGCTTAACTTGTATTTTCCAGTTCTATATGAAAAAGAGTGAAATCTGGCAAGAGTGCTGCTGCAAAATCTTTCATTTGTCCCTAAGGTATTGCTGCTGCTTTCCTGGATGGATGGGAACACCTGCTTTGTTTCTGAAGGTTGCAGTTGGAGCCAATGTCACCCCAATAGAACTGCTAATGATAGGATTTTCTCCCCTTTGAGAGAAGCACCCAAAAGAAGATTTTGTGATACGTATTACCAGGTACCTCCATTTTCTTCTGCACCTGACAAGGTGAGCTGCTATTGCAATATCTCTCTAATCCTGGTTTAGCACATCTAGCTGATCCAGAAAAATTCAGGATCGTTCAGGGCTGGGCATTAAGTGATCATCACAACTAAGTGCATTTAGGAAAAAAAAAAGATAGACAAGGTTTTGGGAGAGGCCACCCCTGATCCATGCACTGCTTCCCCAGCTGTTGCCAAGGCTCTACAAAGCTTTGGCAACATTTCTTGGAGAATGTAGATGGTGCATTGGCACTGTGGCACCAGTATTTACTTTCCTTGTGCTTAGCAACTTCTTAGTTGTCCCTTCATGACAGAAAGGGACGTCTGTGTATGGTATGTTTTTAAATGTCTTTTCTGGCACTGTAATCTTGGTCATTTAGCCAATGCAGAGAATGTGAGTCCCGAAGTCTGTATGACCCACCTGAATGACACTTTAGCTTCACATAGACAATTGCTGGGGCTACTGTACTGTGAAGCTTTAGGGGTGGAGAAATGAAGACGCATCCTCCTCGGATACTGTTTTCAAAATGAAAAGACCGTAAGAGGAGGTTTAAACCCTAAGGATAGTATGCTTTATGCATTCCTCATGTATTTAATTGAATATGAGGGAATTGAAGAGGCAGAACTATGAGTCCTGAAGGCTGTTACTTTACAACGTAATGAAGAAGCTCAGTGCCCAGCTTATATGAACAATTAACTGAAATAGTTCGGTCCTACATCTTCGTGGTGATATATCAGACACAATATTATTTTACATAACTTCAAGTAGTAAACTTTATTATGATTATAAATGATAGACATTAATGGATCATTAATCCATATAATAATACTGCATTTTCATAAAACAATTTCAATTCATTTAAAATTCTCCCTAAGAACCTTTCTGACACCCTCTACCAGAAAATGACTTTATTTTATTTATCCCTAATCTTTCCACACTTCCTTGGTTCCACTAATTACTGCTTCAATTCTCAACTGTTTGTTCAGATCACCTTTAACCATAATTCCCATAAATTAAAATACAGCACCAGCTTGTCAGGCTTCAGATGAATGTCTAAGTGTATTAATCAAAGTATATACTATAAGATAATGCCCAGGAAGGCTCCACGCATGAATCATGTGATGATATTCTATGGAATATGGTTACATTTATTGCTACACTATGTATAATTATTCAGGCAGGTGTTTACTGACTTAAGTAATCAGTCGATTAATTCATATCTTGAGATGGTGTGAGATCTGCAGTTAATGATTATCCTCTTTTACTGAGTTTTGGCAACTTGATTTCTCTAAGCATGACCTCATCAAATGCTGATCATTAAAGTTCTGAAGTCATAAACTGACACAAAGGTCATTGGCTAAAAGATAATAAATGAGGTTGTATAGTTTGATCCACTGCTTTTTAAAGCAGTGTCCTGGTCTTAGGGGAAAGAAAAAACCCTAAGCCCCAATGAACGCTCATTGTTCACCTTTGTGTACTATGCAAGTTTTGATTGAAGTCCATGGTTTGTGGTTGATATCAATTGGCCAGGTTCCACAAAAGTCAGGAAACTGAGCTCAATTTACACCTAATGCAACAAAACTGCTCACAGTGGCATGAATAAATAAGCACAGGCACAAATCTCAAAGGTCAAGATCCTGAAATATGTTGCATTCAATTGTAAACTAGATTAGCATACTGGATCTACAGTGGTATAATAAGGGCTCAAAACCAGCCGCGCGAGTTTGGAAAAAGTCTGATTGTTTAGTCTTTCAAACATGTGTCTTTTTCTGTGGTTGACTGCAGTCTGAAAATGTGTACATGTGTGTTCCGTTTATTAAGTCGGGATAAAGAATACAGTGGAATAAATTATGAACTTGTGCAGTCATGGCCGGGAAGTTATATTTAATAAGTATAAAACAATTTTTTCCTTGATCAGATTCTTTTTACCTTTCTGTAAGCCTATTCCTAAATGTACTTAAGCACAGATACATCATTTATAGCTGCCTCCACAACATTCCAACCTCCTGATCCAGTTGCATTTCTGGGATGCCTCTTCCTCACTCAGAGAGTTACATTTGGTAAAGAATCAGTATATTACTTGCCTCACCTCTATTCATGTACACTGCTTGAAGTTTAGCTAATATCAGGAGCAGTGTGCTCCTCCGAGTACTGCTCGTGCTCCTACTTGTCTCAAGCTCCCACTTGTGAAACGACTGCCTACTTACAGATTAAAGTCCTTCTTGTCTATCATACTGAAATTCTGTTCATAAAGCTTTCTGGAGATTTATTCTGACCACTTCCGTATAATGTCTATGCTTATTGAACTACAGCAGTCACCCATTATGGACCATATAAATAGGCATCAACAAACTCCCGACAATTTAACAAATGCTGTATATAGAACAACATATAAGCGATTTTATGATTTCCGTAAGTGAAGCTGTCAAGAAATGGGTTTTCCTCTTTTAAGCTAGAGGATCAAAGACCTGTAATGCTTCTGGATCCAAAAAGTTTGTCAAACTTGGCAAAACTTCATAGCCAGGTTAGGGGAGATCCGAATTAAACATATCAAGATTCTCTTGTCATTTTATTTTAGTAGAACAAATGCATTCCTACAAAGTGCATCTTACTTCTTTAACTTTGAAAATTAATTAGTAAATTGACCTAATATCTCAGGACAAACTGCCAGCTCTGCAATGAGATCAAATAGTGATGAATAAGAGCAATCTGAACAAGTATATTCTAATCATTTGATTTTGAATTATGATCCGGTGTTCTGAAAGCAGCTATGTGCAGAACCATTTGAGTTTGCTTAGTTGAATTATTTTTTATAATTACTATGGAGCTCTTATTTTATGAGATTTTAATTGTACTTTTCATCAGGCATCTGTTCACTTTTGAACTCCTTATTTGCCTTTTTTCTTCCAAAATTTTCTTTGAATAGTCCAAGTTTATTTCAATATTTTCCAGCCAGATACGCTGTAAGATTCACTTTTGAGCCTCTTTGGTGTAAGCTGATTCTTGACAATACAGAAAGTATTTCAAATATATATGGAAATGCTTCAGTATTTTCCTGCTGTTTGCCAGAAAAATTTTTGCTTTTACAGGGGTGTTTGTTCCTTGATCTTCACGTTCTGAATGGCAACATTTTTTTTAAAATAACTTTTTTTTTCCTTACTGTATAAAAGTAATTTAAATAATTATCATATTTCTTCACTGAAGTATTGCTGCACTTTAAAAAATGCTTATCTGAGGAATATCTGCGGTGACTTTTTTCTGTTTGTTCTGAAGAAAGATGATCATAAATCAGTTACTGGATTTCCCAAGGCTTGGATGTCTTGGAATTAAGACACTATATGCTTCTAAACTTTATCTAAGATCCAAGGACAAAAGCACTTGAAAGAAATGTCTTTAAGGAATCAGTTCAAAATTCCTATGAATCGGAAACTAATGCTGCTTTAAATTCAGCCTGTGTCTGCAAACTTTCCCCTTCCTTGGAACTGGACATGTTTAGAAGTGATAGTCATAAAGAAGTCTGCAACCAGTTTCTTGATTGGTCCAGTTCATGTATGAATCATCTTCACAGAAATAGAACAAACCTCATTAAGTATTTGTTATGTCTTTGCTTTTCCACATTCAGAGAAAGTCACTCTCTTTTTTCAGTCACCTAACTCGTCCAGCAGGAGAAAGGGTGGCATGTGGAGGCCATGTACATACATTTATTGTACCTAGTACAAACGATTTAGGCTCTGTCCCTATGAATGATCATCTATAATATTCCAAAGCTATTACTTTGTGGACTATGTACTTAATTTTGCTACTTTTTAGCTCCTGGTGTGTAAAGAATGCAGTATGCAAGGTGGGTAATGCTACTCTACCTAAAAATAAAGTTTTATAAAAGTATTTGTGGGAACGTCATTGTTCAATGATAAAGCTCTAATTGCAGAATTTACTGAATGTTTTACAGTGATTAATTTACCTACTATATCTACTTTCTTGTTCTGCAAGCAGAACAAGAATAAATTGTCATTACAATGGCAATTTATTGTATACTAAAAAACAATCTTTACAATTGAAAGGCTAAATGATAGAATTACTCTAAGACACATAAGGTAGTCTGGAAATAAGGATTTCTTTGTGGGCTTTTTTCTGTCTGCCTTTTAAAATTCTAATGTATGTGCTTTTCATGGGCACTGTAAAATAAGCTGGTTTTAGGACATTTCTGAATGGGAGAGAAGTCATTTGACATAATAGCAAATACCTTTGCAAGTCTTCAAGCTGTTCTATTCAATATACAGTGTTATAATTTTGCCACATAGGGCACACAAGGAAGTGATTAAAAAAAAAAAAGCTGAATTATGATGTGGTGATACTGTAAATGGACTATGATTTTACAATGGATAGGTTTTTCTGAATCTGAAAAGAATAGAAATTATATGTAGTCTGTTTGGGTTTTTTTGCAAACCATCATATTAAAATTTTATTACACATTAGAAGAAAAATAGTAAGAGTACTGGAGGAGTCTGGCAAAGAACATTTACCAAAAGTTATCCAAACACTGTTTTTTACATTTGTATTCTTTAAAGACTCATCTGTGCCTATTTCTTCTTGTCTTCTGTAGCTACAGAAGTAATTTCAGGAGTTGTATTTTAAAATCAAATATTGAAAATAAGCCTGCAAAGATCAATAAAAAGCTAAATTATTCACTACCAGGCAGAACAAAACATTTTGTTCCACCTTTTTTGTTATTAAATATTGAAATAAAGCCTCTGAGTATTTCTTAAGTAGAGGACTATTTTAGCATCTTTATAAAAAAAAAAAAAAAAAGCTGATTCTAAAATCCACCTAGAGGTGAATGATAGTGTATTTTTTTAAATGCTGTTCTCTCTAAATTGTAGAGAATTTAAGACTAAAGCCCGTTACGTGCTAAACTTCTCATGTAATACAAGGGGAAGATGTTTGTTATTAATTAACCTTTTGCTGTTATCCAGTCTCCACCTCCTCTGAAATTTTACCAGCCACAAGATCTTATGAGGAACTAAAAAGACAGTGGTTTGATTGAAGAAGGGCTTTTTTTCCTTTTTTTTTTTTTTTTTTAAATCAAAGTAAGCCTGCTTAAAATACATTTGATTGGAGAATATTCAGTTTTGCAAAGCAAGTCAAAAAACATTGGCTTTCTGCCTATAATGCATTTTGTTTTGCCTCTGTAAATAACATTTTCATATAGCATTAACAATCCATTTCCTTTCCTCTATGATGATAAATATTTTTCATGTCTGTATTTGCTCTTTAAAAAAAGAAAAAAGGAACTAAAGGACTGCAGCCACATAAGACTTGTACATGCTGGGTCTTTCAAGGCAGATTCCACTGAAGTCTATAAGATTTCTTAGGTCTTAATAGCTTTTTTTGGTTGGCTCATTTGAATTCAGACCTCTGACGTGCTTTGCCTTTGCAAACTGCACTACAAGGCCATGAGTTTCTGGGGTTCTAAGACTGTTCCAGCCTTCGTAAATTGTAGCATTTTCTGTTGTTTCAGTTAAGTCTCTTTTATTGTTTTTGATTTTTTTTTTCTATTGATATAGAGAAATGAAAAATGGAGAATTTGCAGTTTTCTGTTCACGTGATCACTGAGTGCTTTATGTGAGGCCTCATATAAAATTAACAGAATTTAGAGAGGAGAGTAGAGAACATGAATATTCCAGTGGTTGGAAGAGAGATACTGAGATAGAAAGCAGTCAATTTTTAATTTTTTAATGAGCCTTTAAAATATACTGTGTCTTGCACCGTGTAAGACAGTATGGTACATCATACCACATCCCCCAAGGTATAGCAAATGGCTAGGGTGGTGATATCCCTGTATTTCTTTTCTTTTGACTTCTGATGGCCAATTTATAAGTAAAAATCAAGACCTGGCTCAGACTGGCATACTGGAAGATGATATCAGTCAGTAGGCCACACCAGTTAGCAAACTTCTCTTTCACAACTGATGTGTCAGAAGAGACATAACCTGGAGATTTCTGTTGATTTGTCTTTGGTGAACAGCACAGTCTGGCACTGCCGGCTCTCCGGGAGAAGGCAGCTTGCCACCAACGACAGTGAATTCCATAGCAAGGTGCTGGATACTGCCGCACGGAGGACAAACCAACAGGCAGGTAAAAGGCACAGAAGCAACCTGGGCCACGCAGCGAGAAATAGGCAGTAAGGCTCATGCTGTTTATGGACGCGGATTACCGTGCCCTGTTCAGGGCTATGGGTTTTTTGCGAAGATGTTTGGTGGAAGACAGCATCATCAGAGGCCGAGGAAAGCATGCGTGCTCTCACCACTGAGGAGATGGGAAACGAGTAGGTGATGGCAATGGAGAGGCAAGTTGTTTGATAACAGCTGTTGTGGTGATGGTGGAGCTAGAAGGCGGCCACCAGGTAAAGACAGCCCCTAAGGAAAGAGTTGCGTGCATCACTCCATCCATTACATGCTGCCAGGCACGCAATTAGGCTGCGGTGAAGCAATCATTAAAAGGCTAATTGTATAACATGCAGCGTTATGGGGGGCACAACCCCAATCTCACTGTTCAGCCAGTGGGAGTTTTTCCTCCTCCCTCTGCTTGTGAGGCAGTTATGTTAATACAATGCAGCTTTCAATGCCAGAAAGATGACTTTGGTTGAATGAAACTGTACTTTTTGTGGAGTAGAGGTTGAACACAGTTATGCTTTCCTTCCCTTGTCAGTGGGTCAGGTAGCACACATGATGAGTTAGAGCTGCATTTGATGCTTGCCGCATAACCACGTGTGCTACAGAAGATGCAGCTCACCGTTTTGCAAGGTTTACTTCTAGCAGCTTGCAGCAAACTCATGTCATGTGTGCTGCTTTTCCTGTCATTAAAATGCAGTCATTTTGGTGATGGCTTTCTTTCACATAGCCAGGCCACACCATGTGCTGAAGTAACAAACTATAATTTATTTTTATCAAGAAAGGTAATTTCTGAAATTTGCAATGTTTGGTGCCTGCTCATTTTCCCTTTCTAGCAATGGATGGGCGTGTACAAGTTCAGAAGCTTCTAGCCATGGAGAAAGAAGAAAGTTGTGACCATTTCTACTTAAGTTTAGTATTTCTACCACAAGATGTAAAAAAGAAAAAAGTGAGTGGGGAAGTAACACAAGTGACTTACAACAGAAATGCAGAAGGCAATTTAAAAGATTAATTTGAGCCTTAACTATATTATACATCTCAGAACTGCAATGGACTCTTCAAGTGTCCCCATTGCAGCTAATACCATTTTGAAAATGTGGCTTTCCTAGCATTAATTTATTATTCGACTAGTTTGCTATGACTTCACGCTTTCTGTATGTGGGGTGTAGTGTTGCATGTGTTGATCTGAAAGTTAGTACCAATTTGTCACTGCCACCACATAAATAGTAGCTAGTTCTTTCAATATTATGCTATTGCAAAAGTGCAGGGCTTTTTATTTTATTTTTCTTCTCATTTCTTCGCCTTATGATTCCCACCTCTTGGCTTAAGCCTTGTCAGGTATATTCATAAGCTGTTTCTGATCTCCTGCAATTAAGAGGGGAAAAAAAACCCACCCACCTTATAGTGTGTGTAAATATCAATGGATGCAACATTTATCCACACAGAAAGTTCTGGCATTCTAAAGACAGCTCTGTGCAGGTTTTACTAACAGCTTTAATAAAACTTCCAGGCCTTCTTTTCTATGGTTATGGAGGTTTTGGAATTTTTTCTTGGTTGGCTTTTTTTTTTGTTTAGTCTGGAAGTACTAACTGATGGATGAAATAGGTTTATGTTGTATTATTTATTTGGAAAATCTGCTGTCAGTTTCCACGGCAGCTCAGAGATCTAAAAAGGTGAATGAATTTTAAATATTTAAAATCCAGTGCCACCACAAGTAGCATATATTGGAAACTCCAGAGATACTGAGGAGAATCAACTTGTGGGCATTTGTTAAGTCTAATGCTTAGAGGAAAGGAAGAGGTACTATCTGTATCTGCAAGGAGGAAGGGAGTAATTCAGTTACTACACGGACAGTGAGAGCAACACAGTGTTTATAGGCCTGAGAGCGCCAAGGGAGTATATTAGCTTAATGTGGACACTGATACGATATACCCACCTTTTCCCATATGAGAAGATATATTTGCAGATGTAACCAATATTTCTTAAATGCCAGACTTTGCTGGCTTGCAAATTGCAAGATGTTCATCATTTATCATACCTTTTAGACCACTCTTGTGGCCTGTCACTATAGCAACTCTATTGGCTTCTACAGCAACACCTGGTCCTATCAGTAGCTTTACCCTGTCGAAGTTTCTTCATAAATAATCCATGTGAAAGTGAATGTAGCTGTCATGTTAATTTGTGGCTAACCTGGTTCTGGCAAGTTTATAATTATATTTATGAAGCAAATAAAGCAGATTGTTTGCTTTTTCTTCAGCGATGACTTAACACAAACTGACAGAAACAAATAAAAGAAGCTTTACTAATCAGAGTCAAAGTAAAAAAGAATGTCATAAGGATGTTCTAGTTACTGTCTCACGAATACATTCCTAAATCTGGCCTACTGTCTGTCCGACCGCTAGTTAATAGACATAGTGGTACTGTTTACAAAATGTGTTTACTTTCACAGTAAATACTATATGCAACCTTTGGCTGCTTAATTCCCTTCCTCCTTCACTTCCCCCCTTCAACTCTTTTCTAATCTTGTCCCCATCCCTTAAAGTTGGGGATAGCATCCACAGATGACAAAATAACATTTATGTTTAAGAATAGTACCTTAGATCTAGAGGGGCACGGTTGAGTTAAGCTTCTGGTCACCACTCAAACTAAATATGGATAACAGTAGGCTGAGGGTTTGCATCTCCCTTGAGTTCCAGCGTCTCCTCTCCAGATTTGGCCTTAATTTTGTGGCAGACCTTTTCGTATATAGGTCAAAGAATTGCTAGCTTTAGAAGGAGTCAAAAAATTGTAAATTGTGTTAATGCTTTTTCATTGCTCTTGATACGTGAATATATAGGTGGGAGGTAGCTGGAGCAGTAGAAGTCTGCAATTCTACCCCTCTGTTGCTTCAACAAACAATCCAACTAGAAAATGCAATATTGCTGGTGTAAAGTAGTAGCAAATAATCTTAGGCTGATAATAAACTATTTGAGAAACTGTGAGGGAAAAGTGTGCCCACAGGACATAATATCCTCTAGAATTACTCCTTATACATCACTGTTCAACTCTGATGAAAACTTTCCGATTACTTTCAGAGGACTAGATTGTTATCTCTTCAGCCAAGATAGACAGCTAAGTTCACAAAATACCGATTGTCATCAGTGGGCACTGCAGTTTGGCACTGACAAAGATATGCAGATGACATAATTATAGTTCCTTGTCTCTATTCTTGTTTGAAAAAATGACTATTTAAACTATTAGTACATTTTATGGATTATATTTCTGTTTATACAGATATTCTGCACTATATTTATCTCTCTGGCAACTGAAATAAACTTACTTTATCTGTTAAAGGATTACTAAGGCATATGTTTAATTTATTTGAGATTCTATTTTTACTATTTCCTGTATTACAGGAGATCTTCATTAATATAGAGCAACGTGACACTTTTTGTAGTTCACATCATATAGAACAATTTCTCAGGTCATAATTATACCATCCTGCCAATTATTCTTTCTGCCATTCTCTGAAAAGAATTCTTTAAATACAGTATATATGACATGACTTACAAAACCAAAGTAACCTAATCAACCGAAATTAAAGTAAACCTTTTTTCAGGAGTTAAATGAGGTCGGTCTGTACAAGACAGCTACAACTCATGTTGTAGGGTTGTTGCTATAGAAAATTAGCTTCTTCAGTTTGCTGCCTCTTCTTTTACAAATGCCAGTTCAGTTAAGGGTGTCTGCAAGTTTATATCTGTGTATATAATTTATAGAGGAATTGCATCTGGAGATGCTGTCTACTGAAATAGCTGACCTGCTTTTAGCCCCTGAAGGATATTTGTTCAATGCATCCCCTGAAAAAAAAGGATTTGCTACCTTGGCATAGCGTAATACTTAACAACAATGAAACACATGCATAAAAATCTTGTTGAACTGAACAAGGCCATTAATGCAGGAGCAGTGAGTAAGAATGTAACAGAAAATGAGAAACAGAGGAAAGAAGCCCCTTGTCAGCTTCCTCTCAACAGTATGTGGATGAGTCAGAGAGAACAGTCTGCCTCTGTCACAAGAATGCAAAGTCCAGCTGGTGACTCTGACCTTACTACTTCCAGTAAGTACAAAGAGAGGACGATCCCTATAAACTGTGTATCTCGTTAGCATTGTGAAAGAACTCCTTTCCGAAAGCTGAAGGGAGTTATGAATAGGGGTGATTGAGTACAATTTTGGATATTGATACACGTACAGGTGTGCAAAGTTCTTGTCCGAGCAGCCTATTACGTGAAAATAAAGAAATTAGACCAGAGCAACTTTGAAAGGTACAGCAGATTGAATAATCTCACATGTATTCGATACCAGTTCAGTAATTCACTGGCCAAAAACGTAACTCCCACTGCCTGTATATCTTTAAGATCAGGTTATCATATGGTCCTAAAGCAGTGGTCAGAACAGAATCCTTAAGGTATGGCATGGAAAGGCTCTGCGATCCACATGGGACAGGGTCCTAGTAGAGACAGTGTAAAGATTTGCTCTTGGCCAAACCAGTAACACCACTTATTTCAGAAAAGAAATGTCATGCAGCTCTCTGCTCTTCCCAGGCTCAATACCTGCAGGGGAACCAGAAGCAACGTCCCTGCTCCTTTGGCTGGGCACAGTTTCTGCTTGACGTGCCTTGGGTTGTTCCTTCAGGAGACTGACTTGTGGAGTGAGTCATAAGTGTAGAGGTGCTGAGAATTCAGAAATCATCTACACAAGGAAGAAATAAGGTAATTATGCCTGTACTTTAGTCTTTACAATGTACTGTAAATCTTTAACATTTGGCAGTGAAAGGAGCTGAAGTGTATCACTAAAGTCTACCATAACCAGCTAAATTATTATTCATACCTGGAATGTTTTTCAGGGCAAATGAAGGTCAAGAAATGGAGGGGGGGAAGCGGGGGGGGGGGGGGGGGGCATGATGCATCTCCAGAGTCTCTATTAAGAACGATTAGGTTCAGATTTTACTTAACATTCCTCACACATGTGTCTGTGTGAAAATGGTAACGTTTCTCATGATAATTTTTAAGAAGATTGCAACATTTTAAAATGTTACATAGATTTTCTGGTATGACATCCCATTGTCTGCAGTAGGGTTGCTCATGTAAAAAGGTGAATGGGATTATTTGGTTATCTTTTGGCTTCTTGCTTAGTCTGTCTACTCTAATATCGTCTGTCCTGAAGAATCAGCATTTCTGCAGTCTTTCCAGCTTCTTCTTGACTACTGTTAGTCATTTTTAGATTCAAATTCGGAAAACACCATATACAGTCCTGCTCTTCCCTGTTTTCTTTTTCTTACAAAGGTAGAAAAAGTATAGAATGCCATGTTTGTTACATGAGAGAAAAGGCATGGCTTTAAAAAGTAGGGAAGACTTTGGCTAAATGTGCTTTTTGAGTACAAATATGACTCAGCAATTAAATTTGATTTGATGATGAAAAAACCATCAAGAACAAAAGCCAAATAAATTATCTACTACAATAGCACACACACCCCCAGTTGTATCTTAACAGTATCAAATGATGATTTGCCACTTCCTTACACACAACCTTACAAGCAGCTTTCTAAACTTCAAGACTTTTAAGAAGTAGCTGCAGATAACAAGCGAGCCACACTATCGCTTTGTGGAGTTACTACAAATTTCTTAATTTATAGCTCTTTACTCGGTATGGGAAAAAAAGGCAATTATTTTCAAAATTTTTGAAATTAATTAACTTAGTATTCTTTGTGTAGAGTCAGTAGTAATTCTACGTTGATATGGAGCTGAACAGTGGTATGCTTATATTTTACTGGAACAGCAGAAACTTACTCTAATTGTTATTGATTACTCCAACCCACAGCAGTTTCACAAATATTTCTGAGCTTGTAAAAATACTTTCTATTTGTGTCACTTTGAATTTGCAGGATACATTGTACTTGTTTTTCTTCAAATGATTGCCTCTATCTAAAGTTACTTTTTAATGATTATTTCTTTTGTCTCCTTGCTTTAGTTAGCAGGAAAATGTTGTACAGTGACCTGGTGGTCTCAAATCTTAAAGCTTTTCCCACCAATTGATCAAAATAGATCTTAGGTGAAGAACTGCTATTTGAGGTTATAATTCTTGGGTGGTTGGTAAGCCGATTTAAGGTAGCTAATACCATTCATCACTGAAATAAGAAAGCCTGTGGGATTGGAGAACCAGATAACTTTAAATCTCAGTTTAAGTAAGAAAGTTTGAGTGTACATCTGAAATAATAGCAAATGCTCCACCCCAAATATTCTCAGCATAAAGCACAACATATTTTGATCAGAGAGTATCTAATGTGATGTTTGCAAACTTCATAAAATATACATATCCTTCCCTGTCTGATCTTAAAACATTTAGACTTTAAAGAAATGATTATGAAGTGTCTCATGTTTATGTGTTTTTGCTCTTTTTATTGCATTTTTGGGTAGAGAGGAAAGATAATAAAATAAAAGGACCTCGTAAAGAGAGAAAGCAGATTCATGTTTATAAAATGAAAACGAATACTACCGGGGGAAAAAAAAGTATAGAAGAACCTTAAATGCTTCTATAGGAATGACTGTATCTACAGTACACCTCAAATTAGGTATTTTAAAGCTAGGTGCAAATAGGAGTCCAATTCAGAAGATTTATTGAACAGACTGCAGTTTCCTGGTATACACACCTGGGTTTCCTTCCCATGGAAATTGAGGAGTGTGAAGATGGTGCACAGCCATGTCTTGACCCACTGTGTGCAGGGTGGAGGAAGCCCAGCATGTACTCGGGCCTAGAAATGGTGAAGTGCCCTCATTTCGGATGTATCCAGTGCCCATTAATTTATGCTCCTTTGCAAGGTTGGTCAGCCCACAGGGCTGCTGCAACAGCCCTGCTCTCCGTTAATTAGGCAGCATGGCTACTGCTACCATCCAAAATGTGTGTCCTAAACTGTACGGGATGCTACTTTGAAAGGGATATCCACAGCAAAGAGAAGATGGAACCAGCATTAAGTGAAATACCTGTGTTAAAAATACTGAACTCTAAATGTGTCACCCTTGGTAAAGCTGGCAGTGCAGCTCTGTGCCTTCTGCCGAAGGGAGGGCAGTGAAAACAGGGGGGAATAGGAGCAGTCTGTCTGGAAAGGGGCAGCACAAAGAGGTAAAAAACAACCATTTGTGTCAGTCTGCGGGTGCAGCAAACTGTAGGAACGAGAAGGAGATGTTCAGCTAATCTGAGTGTAGCAGGGAACGACTGCTTTGGGACAGGGTACTTGGCTTCCCTGCTTGCTCCGTCTGTGGCCACTCACTGGCCCTCAAGATGTTGCATGTTTTTAGCCATCTTTTCTCCTGTTGTAATACCTGGCATGCTGTGGCTCACTACCAGTAATTGCTGGGTCCTAATATATCCTCTTCGAGATCTGGTTATGGAATCAAGTCCCACTTCATCTGAGCCTGCAACCTCGGCAGTGACTCTCCCTTGGTACGCTGGCTCCTCACACCATCACGCTGCAGCAGTTGTGGTGTTGTGGCGTAATACAGAGCTATCTCTGAAAAATGTGGGATGTTTTGGAGGAAAGACGTCTGCAAGAACATGCAATTATGTGAACCTGAGTAACAAATTCAGGAACGATGGGAATGCGGTATAATTTTTGTTTAGGAGGGCCTCTATCTATGCTTCAGAGTTATTCTAACAACCAGATTTCTTGGCTTCCTACTTTTATTTAGGCTTATTTATCCTGTTCATCTGGTTTTATTTGTTCTGCAAACACCTTTCTGTTCCCCCCAACTAATTTTTCAACCTATTAGGTAGTTTGATTTTGAGAGAAAAAGGTTTTTCAAACCTCTCAGAGGCTTGAACTGCCTACAGTATTCATTGGCTCTCTTGAGGGAGGACATTATGTCATGAGGAGAATTAGGGGAAAAAATAAGGGGAGCTTGAGTTGATCTCTTTTGTTGATGTGCTAGGTGAGTTGCTCAAAATATTTGTGGCTCAGAATCGGTATGGCTATTTCTTCTCCTTTCTTAATAGATTTTGGGGGGAGATGGGATGGGGATGGGAGACCAGCAGGAGGAGTTTAGAGGACCTGGAGGGAGGACTTATTGTTGCAAAAGTGAGAAAGATAGATATTGGAATGCATAGGGAAGAACTAGAGTTACTGTAGAGAGGGACAGGGGATAAAAGGATGTAAGTCATAAATCTATAGGAAGAACTTTGTTAGCCATACTCCTTATGAAAGAAATAATTTAAATACACAAATTTTCTGAAGTCTCAGATCTTTTCATTAATCTCCAGGTTAGCACTTTAAAAGGTTTGCTATAAATTCAGCACTTGATAGTTTTCTCCCATTGGTCCAAGACTTTCCTGTATTAGATTTTACACCTCTTTTTTTTTTTTTTTTTTTTTTTTTTTTTTCCCCCCTCTTTCGGAATTAGCACCAAGCAGCTACATGCCACATGCACGTTTCTCTATTATAGGCAAACCCCAGGAAGCTCATTAAGTTTTCTTTATGGCTCCTATGCACTGCTGCAACCATACCTAAGTGGAGTGTTTGACTGTCAGTGATTAGATACCATGAGGGTATGTACTTTAGAAAATATCATAGTTGGCATACAGAAATAGACAAGTATAACAGCACTGCAGAGGACCATTTATTCAACAGGCATTTCAGTTGCATAAACAGTAACACTTACCGAGTTCCTGACATTGGCTTCCAGCTTCAATAGTAAAATTGTTTCTGAAAGAGCTTCTGTGTAACTATACAGTATGGCAGAAATAAATATATCCTAAATTCAAGAAAATTGTGGGTGTCAGAGATGAGCAGGTTCCTACTAGTTTAAAATTTTACTGTTTATAATTCTATTTTGAGTGTTTTGGTGTAAAATACTTCTTTGAAAGGAAATACCCTTGTGAGAAATATGACATTGGTGGAATAGCTGGTGGGTTATTAGGGGAAAATAATCTTGTTACTCAAATATTCTGGTTTAACATGACGCTTATCTTAAAGACGTTAAGTGACAGACTGGAATAATGCCAACAGATAGGCTGAAGCAGAACATGCCAGGTCTGTAACTCTTATTATGAGTTTTTATTAGTTCTTGTGTTGGTGATCACGAGGAACTGGTGCTGTTATCAAGGTAATCTTTGATAGTACGCTAGTAAAAGTACTACAGAGAAATCTTCTTTTCCTTCTTCCTTTATTCCTTCCCCTTTTCCCAAAATTTCTGATTATCTGTTAACATTCTTGAATTGTTTTTTCCATAACCAGTCATCTTTTCTATTTTACATCTTCCTACTTTCTTCTGCAGCCACACTACTGTAGATTCATTGCACTGTTTTTGTTGTACTTGAGTGGATGGGCTGATCTGTCATACTAAAATGACAGTTTCCAACACTTTTAAGAAGACCATAATAAAATGACAGAGAAGATCATACGGAGATCATGCCCTACAGTGTGTGTACGTTAAAATGTTATCAGGCAGGGCCCACAAAGGTGCTTGTACCACCCATGTTTGAAACCCTCTTGTAAAAAGTTAGCCAATACATTGCAGCTTAGTATTGAGTAGTAGTCTAGCAATTAGTCAGTGCATGCTGCTGTCTGTGTCAGTCTGGCTTAGAAATGAACATGTATTTGAAACATCTGTCCCCTTCTTTAAATTGTTTGGTATGGTCCAAGTCGCACTAAATAAGGAATGTTCTCTGTTTTGCAGAGCGGCCCTCCTGTTTTTATGTGAAACAACTAACAGTTCTCAGTTTTAATACAGTCTTACACAATGAGGTGTAAATTGCACCAAAACCATTAAAAAAAAAAAAAGATTAGTGCAATAATTTTCCAAAGTTTTGCCACCTTTGCTGTTTCGGTAGGGGCTAAACCCCGTCCTGCGTTGCAGCGATCGCTGGGAGCGGTGGGATGCACTCGTGGTCGCAGGAGGACAGAACTGGGCAGGTCCTGTCGTGGCTCCTCCACGCAGCCCACCCGAGCAGCAGCAGAGCGCAGGTCGTAGTCGGCACCTTTCCAACCCCGCAGCCCCAGGCACGGCTCTGCTTCCCCCCTAAGTTAGAATAACCACCAGCTGCTCTAATTTCTCTTGGCAGAAAGAGCTCCCTGGAGGCATTCCTCTGTTTCTGAATACTTTGTGTTAGTCGGAGACACTGCTTAAGATACTCTCTGTCTCGGTGTCAAGGACAGGGAATACGTTGCATAAAGCACTTTGCTCAGAGGCCTGTTAAAGGCACCTTTATGTCTCTAATGGACTAGAGCAGTGCATGAGGGATTAATCAGAGGGCAGGAATGATCCCCCCTCCTTGTTTCAAGAAATATTGGTATCTCACAGACCACATTTTCATTTTCTTGCAGCACTTCACGAGCCAACTTCAGGACAAGTCGCCTATTACTCAGAGACAGTAAAGGATAGGAGCTTCACAGAGGCAATATATTTACTTCTAGGAAGACTATCTTCTGTCAGTTCTCATTTTCTCCTTGGTTTTGAGCGTGCCTAGGAGCAATTTTGGCAAGATCTGAAGGGAATCGCCACGGGAGGTCACTGACAGGACTCCCTAAGAAGGTCTCAGAGGGCCTCCGATAGGAGATAGGGTGACATTTTTTACTTTCTCTAATAGCTTCTACAAAACAACAAACTCTTCTTCACCAGCCCCCAATAATAACCCCCATATTTGTGTGAGATTGTATAGTTTTTCCATACCTGAAACAAAATTAAAGACGATCCAGCAATGGGTTCACAGCATGGATTATCTCCGTGGCAATATATCATATACTTTGGAAACCACTTGGTCTAGATGACTGTTAACCCTTTGTTTGTTTTCTAACTAGATGCAAAAAACATGCCTGAATTGCTCTAATCAGCTAATTTGGTGCTGTTACTCTTTTTTTTTCTTTTTCTTTTTTTTTTAATATCCCCCTTTTCCATATCTTCCCTATATCTTTCCTACTCTGTTAAGCTGGCGTAATTAATTTTCACCCCATTGTGTATTACTTTCTTGCTGTCAACTACAGGTGAAATTGCAGTTCTCCAGCCTCTATATGAGACAAAAGAAGCACTCTTGCACTTTCCTATTAAGTACTAAATACCTTAGAGGTGTAGCAGGTGGGAGCTCTGAGCACATCTCTTTCCCCTTGGGCTATCTTTCAGCAACTTCTGTGCTGTTCTAGTTGGCCCTGGCCTGCTAATAATACCTGGTTAGAAACCAAGAGAATAAATGAACTCATGATGGGTAAATATTTACCACTGCCATTCCATGTTTTTTGTATTCTTTGATTTGTAACACTGTTGCCAGTGTTGGTTTCCAAAAAATCCATAGCAATGTGTGTCACCTACTACATTTCCACTTCAAGGAAAGGGCAAAGAGCCCTTTCTTAAGAGACAGGTTCATCATCAAAGTAATGCACAAAAAAATGAAAGAAAACATAGAAGAGTGATAGAAATGTTGGTTGAAAAGGAGGTCACCCTGTGGAGCATTACTCTCAAACTGGGACTGTCACCATCCCAGCTGCACTGGGACTGTCACCATCACTGTCACAGATCAGGCCAGCCAGGGCTTTGTCTGCTGGAGTCTGGAGAACTTCCAAGGATGGAGTTTGCACTGCCTCTCAGGGTAACCCCCTCCAGCCCTGCCCTCCCCTCCCAACAAGGAACTCTTTCTTCCAGGATGTTATAGTATCCCCCAATACTAAGAAGAGCTGGGCTGCGTTATGTTTGTAAGTGCACTCCAAGTAGCTGCAGGCTGCGTAGCCACCTACTCCCTGAACTAAACTAATCTGGCTTCCTCAGTCTCTCCTCACAAATCACGTGCGGTAGGGCCATTACTGTCTTAATAGTCTTCTGCTGGATTTTATCCAAATTCTCAACATCTCTTTTGAACTGGAGAGTCCAAAAACTAGTTACAGTATTTCAGGTAAGCCTTGACAAGTGCTGAGTTAGAAGGGTATAGTAATTGATCTACTGGCTGTTCTCCTCCTAACGTGCTTGTGTAGTTTGCCATGTTGCTATGAGAGCACGCTTTTTAGCTCATTTTCAACTAGGCATCCACAGTAAGTGCCGGACCTTTTCCAGCATAGCTGGTACTCTGCAGGTTGGCTTCCAGCCTGTACTGACACACAAGGTTATTCTGCCCTAGGTGCAGAACTTTCTGCTTTTCCTTGTTGAACTTGAGTTGGCCCGATTCTGAAGCTTTTCAAAGTCCTTCTGGACTGACTGGGTAAATCTCTCTGCTCAGAGATTGAATCTCTGAAACATGGTAAAAGTTCAGATTTAGCCTATTTAACCGCATCGAATTAAGTTTAGTACAAGAGTGAGTCTCTTCGTTGTTATTAGAGACACATCATGCGGTTAATTTCTTTCCCCTTGCTATAAAACATTGTGAACAAGAGTGTTCCACTGAAATAGGAGATCTGTGCCTGATCTGGACCCATGTGCTCTAACTTGCATTATTGTCTATTCTGTAAACTCCCAAAGGCCTGAGTTTTATTTTCCTCATTTGTTGTACTGCAATCAATCCAGATCAGACTAAACCAAAAAGTTTCAGCTAGTCCAGTTCAAAACAGGCATTCTGGATTCTGGCTGGTCCGTCTCAAGTATTACTAGTCTTGTAGGTATAGTTAGTTCACAGGCTAATTTATTTCAGAATCATCTTAAGCATCAGCAATTTTTAAAAGACTACGGTACTAAATTATGCCAGGACCCAATGCAGCAAATTCTGCTAGTAATTATTGCATTTTATTTTATTAATCGACATAAAGCTATTCCTCATTTTCAATGCAAAAAATAAGAACAGCATTAAGATCAGGTTGGGTTTTTTTAATTTTTATTGACTGAAAAGGTCTATTTCTTGTTTTACTTCACCACTGAATCATTTCAAAATCGCTGAAGGCAAAGGTGTTGCACTATTAAAAAATCAAGAAGGGAGTTAAAAGGGCCATACTTTCCACATGCAGTGAATGAGAAAGGAAAAAGAGGTTTATAATATCATAAACCTTGGAACTGTGTCTGGTAATTATCCTCGATATTATCCCTGCCAGGGAAATGACCGCCATCTGCTGCTGCCCACCAGTGCCCTGAAAATACAATCAGGCTGCTAGTATTCGCGGGAACTAGCAGTAAACTAATCCTCTCAAGTTCAGCTCTTAAGATTACATGTACTTGTGTGTAAGATGCAGGCTCAGTCCACACAGATTTTTTTCAGGCTCTGAAGTTGTGGAGATTGAAGTAGATCACGTTTGTCCTGTACTTGCTGTTCAGCTTCCCCCTCTGTATTTGTATTTCACTGCTGCTTTTGTTCTTAAATTGGTGGCAAAAATGGCTACCTGCCGAGGTTTCGGTGTATTCTCTCTGATTTATGCATTTAGAAGTGGGACTTTCTGTCGTAGAGCAGCTTTGAGCTAAAGTTAATCTTTTTCTTTATGAAACTGAGATAAGACTGCTTTTAAAATAAAGAAAATGTTTCAGGGTTCTGAGGGAGTTTCAGTAATATACACACATCTCTGCAAGGAATATACAGAAACTAGACCATGGTAAGACAAAGCACGATAAAGAAATCTGCACAAATGAAAGAACTTACAATGGTCAGAAATAGCACAGAAAAGTTAGATTACAAGAAGAAGGAGGTGAAATAGAAAGGGAGAGAATTTGTAAAGAATACAGGGGAGCCCTCATTCTAGTTTGGCCATTTCTACATGCTTCTAACTTTCAATGCAATATAGAAGGGTACCTTCACAGAAGCTTTTCTTGGTAAAATAAGTAGAGCAGTAATAGAAAAAAATACTGTGCAAGTTCTTCGTGCTTCAAAGTACAGCAAAGAAGTACTAATATATTCAACCAATAGCTGCTAAAACTAGAGGAATATGTAATTTAGGAAAAAATTGGAAAATGAATAAGGCGGAAAGGAGAGAAGCTGCGGAGGGATTCTGTTTTGTTTGCTCTCCCTCCCCCAGTTCAGATGGATTAAAGAATTATTAAAAATTAAAATGCAAAATCACTCTCAGACAAACCAAGTGAGAATGGCTTCAGCTGAACTGGGTAATATCTGGATCCCAGGAGACCCAATTCTTCTTCATCTGTTTTTGGCTATGATATAAAGGGTCTTTCTGAATCATTTGGAGTGGCCTGCAGTAGTAATAATGTATTCCTTGGAGCTGCGCCGCTCATTGACAGAATGCAGGACAAGAGAGGCAAAAACCACAGGAGAGGCTTTTTTTTCAGTGTGAAATGGAGCACTTTGGCTTCTGTGAATGAAAACAAGACTATGGTGGCATTAGATACAAATTAAGGATGAAAACAGGCTCTGCTGTAAGAAGTATTTCCCAAGAGATAGACATCTCAATTTTTGGTCAGTGTTTGGAGACCAAAAGGGTATAGGGCTCAAGCTGAGCTCAACTGAATCGTGGAATGTGTTTGCAAAATAAGGGTTGTGAATATTTTAGAAAAAAATGTTGTAAAGTTTTGTTCATTTAATTGTGAAAGTATCATTAGGGATTCAGGTGGAAAATGTTACATTGATAGACAGTAGTGTTACAAGGAAAAATAAATCCACTGGACTTTCAGGCAGCAATGGGCACTGAACACATAATTTCCACTCCATGACACAGAAAACCCTGTTCCATCCATGAATAGGGAGGAAAATAAGGGTTTACATATCATACTAGAACAACCCAGTAGTCTATATTAGGGACTCCCATGCATAAGCTGATGAGAGTGAAAGAGTGGAAACTCCTCTAACTCCCCTGCCTACCTGCCTGGCTCGGTGGCTGTTAGTCACGCTGCCTTTCGCAAACGCTCCTGCGCCCGCTGCGGAAAATGCAGCCGGTCCTACGGAAGGAAAGGCGACACGGGGGTTGCCTCTAGCAGCGGGAGGCAGAGGGCACAGCAGAAGGTACTCTCATTGGTATTGGTCTTCTGAGAGAGCTGCTGCAGCTCTTAGCTGCTATATTTTTTTTTTCCCCTCTATCTTAACTTTCAAGTCTGTGCTTTCCTTCTAATTATAAAATAATAAAGGAACCTTACAGTGGTTCTGTGCAATCATCTCGAGGTTTTAGTCCCAATTCTCAACTCGCAATATTTTTATTTCAGCTTAATTTCCTTCTCTCCAGTGATATTACTCCCCAGTTACACTGAAACATGACTTTCTGAACTATCTTTATGGATAACGTATAGATGCAAATTCAGCTAAACGTATATTAAGCAATTTATTGCAAGTGCTGCAGTACATACTAGGAGGAAGATGGAACCTAACATGGAAAAAAGATCGTTGTAACATAATTCTGTTTCTGCCTTTGCCCATGGTGAGTGAAAGATGGCACAATGCATAACTGTGAAGTCAAAGGTACAGTATAATACATTTATCCTTATACCATTCAAGTGAAACAACCGTGAGAAAGATAAGGGTCCTAACCTCACAAGGTATATAAATGATAAATGTGCTATAATATTTCCTATCTCACTGTATTTTTTCTCCTTTGATAATGCTGTTATCTCAAGATCTCTGCCACAATATTATAGAATATATTTTATTGTTATATAAGTTGGTGTGCTATCTTTATAAATAAATACTTTCAGCATATCAATATGTTAAATGAAAATGCTAACGTTCTCCTAGCATGCCTACAAAACGAATAGCATCCTTACAATGCTATTTGATATGCTGAAGCCTAATGATATTTCTTGTTCAGAGTCTGTAGCCATTCAACTTGAAAACAAATAATTAAAATAAATTATACCCTTAGCGTATACAAACTAAGGAGGTGAACAAAAATAGCTGTGCAGGAGGGAGGTTAACACAGGGATGTCTGTTGACAGCATTATGAAGACCTCAGAGGGATTCATACATTCGCCTGCCTGCAGTGATGTGTGTGAGGAATCCCACGTCAGACTGTTAAGTTTAGCAAACAGGATTTCCAGTAATAGATTTTCAGAAAAATGTGGTTACCCAGGGGTATTGTGTACTTCCCAATTACCTGAACATTCAAAGAGTCTTTGGCCTTTTTCTTCTCTGCTCATGTATGCGTGTGTGTATATGCATATAATTGTTGGGTTTGCTTGTTTTCTGTGTTGTTCTGCTTCTGTGGTGTTGCGCTCGGTGTAGTGAGAGAGTTTTTGTGACCCTTAACATGGCTGCCAGTCACTTCCTACAGGTGCCGGCACGGATGCGCGCCAGTTTTTCTGATGGTGCTGGGTGACTCTCATAGCCGTTGTTGTTTCACCTCACAGCTCCTTTTAGTTTTCTTCCTCTGTTATTTTTTTCAATGCTCAGAGGAAAGTTCCTGTGTTCTGGAAACTTTAGGTCCTGAATATTATTAATGCTGAAGGCTCTGAGATGCAGGCCCCTCTGCCGTGCTGCATAGCTAATGACCATGAAGTTTCTACTGCGAGGAAATCATCATTAACAACCCAAAACTCTCAGCTTGGGGCAGGGCATCCTCTTTAGTCTTTTCCGTGCGTTCTGGTATCTGCTTATTGGCGCTCATCGTTACAGAGGAAGGAGCCAACTGAGGTGATGTATGAGTAGAAACAAGGAGAGAATTTTAATAAGGAAAGCAGCATGGGCCAAGTGGCCTTCTCTGTACTTTAATATGCCTTGTGGTCGTCTTGTCTCCAAACGCATCAGACTATAAATAGCTTCATTTTCACCAGTCTGCTACTCTTGCAGAAGAGAAAAGAGGCATTAGGCAGGGCTACGCTGCCTTGCTGGGCAAGAACGACCCACATCAGGCCCCTCAGTGCGTGAGCTGTTGAGACAGGTCTGCAGGGCACATCTGGATCACAACTGTCCTGCCCGCCGAGCTCCTCAGCAGGGTGTCTGTAGGCACGAGACATGCCCCAAAGTGCTCACGTCACCCCCAAAAAGGCTTGACCCATTTGCAGCTATGCATATGCCCTAAAAAATGGTCTTCGACAGCTGACATGCAGATGGACTTCCATGACTTACCACCAACTGACCTGGGAAAACTGGAACGACCAGGACAAAGGGGTTTGCAGTGGTCTGTAGAGGAGGTCCCATTCATTCCCTGCCACCCCAAAGGATGTCAGTAGCTGTGCTAGAGCAAGCAGCCGAGCCTGTTCCCAGTCTCTCATTACCTGAATGCCTGAACAGATGATGATGTCCCACACAACGATAGCCCACACAATGACTGGAATCCAGCCTAATTCGAGGTCTGAAAGTTAATTTGCTGTTGGTCTATAATCTTTAGATGATCTAGGCTTCTCTGAATAAGGCTGGTAACAAGATGTCTCTTTTTCTACTCTGTTCTTCTGTCCCAGCTGCTTTCTCAGGAGATCCTGGTCCGTAAACAAAAAGTAGAATAATAAAAAGCCAGAGGAAAATGAAGGAAAGTTTTCTCAGAAAGAAAAAAAAAAAAAAAATCAGATTCAAAACATGAGAAAAGTTCTGGCTGACTTTTGATTCTTTTAAAAATCACTTACTTTCCCTAAACTAATGTCTGGAAATCATTTTTTTGCATTTAAAAAGGAGGTGGTATTTTAGATTTAGTTCTCCTCAGGGAGAACTATTGTTACCTTGAACTTGTATCAGACTTCTTTTTTTTTAACTAAGTTTCATCATTTTGGGCATATCAGTGAACAGTGTCACACCTGGCAGCTGTATCTATCTGCCTCTTTGGATTTGAAATAGAGTAAGAACACTTCAGTGATTCAGTTGCAAGACCCGAAGTCAGAAGATCTGGGGACAGATTTAAGACTGGTCTGAATTCATCTTAGCTATTTATGGCTTCAGAGTAAGTAACCTAATTTACATCAGCTCAAGACCTGTGCTTTACAACCTCTTCTCATCTATTTCCAACCCTGACAAAAAAAACCACTTATGTAAATAAGTCCAGCAAATGACTTAACCCCTGTACCCCAGTTTTCTCTTTTGTAAAATAGGATGACGATGATGATAATTACAAACGTTACTTAGATAGTGATACCAAACAATGGAATTTGGGATTTTTAGAATGAAATGTCTGTGGAAATAAGAAACTGTATGGGAAAGATATCCAGGAATATCTTACAAGGAAACGGCATACAGAAGCAATTTGATTTTAGAAGCCAAGCCTGTTTTGTCCATGTTTTAAACCAATCTAGATCATGACTCTTTGAGGATGGATACCTTTCCCTCGTCACTCTGGTTTCTCTACAGCTCTGGACACACTGATAATAAACTTACCTAAAAATGCTGAGTTACCAATGACACGAGAACGTGCCTAAAGCACAGTTATTGCATTCATTGCCTTTGCCATTTCTTGGCCTATACGAGTCTTTGTAGAAAACAAAGGTTATTTCAGTCCTGAAAATGCTGTTGCTGTTATTTCATTGTGCTGAGTTTTTCATGCAGTGCAGTAGCTAAAAGAAGTAAGAGAGCTGTCCATTTTGGACAGAAAAAGCTGAGACCATCCATTTAATGTCACTTAGGACCTATTACAGCAGAATAATTTGGTCATTTAGAATTTTAGATCAAAGTATAAATAGTCTAAAGCTACACTGCATCCCAGAGGTGAGAAGATGGAGACTGTTTGCAGTCATAATACCAGATGTTTAGCTATTGCTATAAATTCAAAAACAAAAACTGAAAATAAAAAGCGAGCTGTTAATTGGGGATATTTGGAGTCATGTCACAGGTGAAAGATGATCTAAAATGCTGCTTCATAGCACAATGCAATAGTGAAATTAGCACATGTCTATTATCACCGCTTGCAACTCTGCAGGAAACTAATGGAAATAGCTTAATCTTTTCAAGCTCCTCTAAAAGGAGAAATACAGGATTTCACCTGTGTTACTGAGTTTTCCCTCCTCTCTTATTCCTTGCCAAATTCTTACTGCACAGCAGATTTTTATTATTTAATAATAATAAATTGCCTTGACTGTAGGTTGAATAAATAACTGTAGAGATCAGGGACCCGATCATTCATTTTGAGAGGCAGCTGTAGTGATGCATTGTGGTAATGGTTAGAAAGGGAAAAAAGGGTGCAGTCCTAAAATTCCCCCTCTTTGAACCAGTTTCAGGGAGTTCTCTTTCCAAAGCAGTAAAAGCAAAGGCATTAATTATACATTTCCATTATGACAGAGCCAACATCAGCAGTGACTAAAACATAATTTGTTTAGGTGGCAGTGCAGGCTGTTCTCTGATCAAGTTTTGTTTCCCACAGGGAGGCATCGGTCTTAAATTACACAGCAAGCAGGCAAGAGAAAGGAAGCAAACAATAAAACACTTCTCAGAGGAAGAAAAGAGGAAAATTTGTCTCTCAACGTCCTATTAAATAAATAAATCTGCATTTTTGTCACTTAACAAAAAATCAGCAACGGGGTTCAGCTTTAATTAAAGGAAGTATGTTTTCTGTGGGGCTTCATAGAAATATATTTTAGATTTCCAGTGATAAGTTGCTTTTAATGCAGAGGAACTTTCCCACTGGAAGGAAGGAAGGGATGACAGAAAGAAATCCTTCGCAAGTGCTGGCAAGAGGGAAACAGGGGTTATCTTACTTGTCCTACTGTAATCCATAAAGATAGAGTAATTTGGATTTTCTTTAGTAAGGTATGCACAAGACCAGGACCAGTCTCTGTCAGCATATTTAATTGTACAGGAACACTGATACATAAAATTAAAGCTGGACACGCATCTTTCTGAGGAAATATATATATGTTTTAAGCTAGAATTCAGTTTAATGCTATTAAGCATGGGCCTACTTTTACATTATCTTCAATTTCAGTGGATCTATTATTTTGCATAAATCTATGAACATATTTTAGTACCTTACCGAATCAAAGACCCCAAAGGAATGCTTTTGTTATTTGCTTTTAATTTTTGGCTGCTATAAAGAACTGTTGGTTGTGATTTTCTATTGTAATTTGACTTTTAATATCATATCCCCTGACTGCTTCAGCCTCTCTGTGTTTGGCATGCATAAAGCAAAAGCAAATATAAGCTGATTTCTTATTATCTCCAACACTTTGAGGAGAAACAATAAAAACTAGGATGAACTGTGTGCCATTTAACAGGATGGCACACTATTCCTATTCAACATACCATTCCCCCTCCAGTGGAGTTTGCTGGCAATTTCAGATGAATTAATAGACAAATCCAAAAATGCACGTCATTTACCCCATGCGCAGCAAATACTCCTTTGGAACTGCTATTGTGCAAAATTAGATTCTCTCTAATACAGGCAAAAAAGCTACATGTCTTGAAAATGATTATGGAGAATGTTGTATGAGCTTACCAGGTTTGATTTAATTGAAGTAGTTCATATTTCTTGTATTTAAAAAAATAAGAAAAGATGCTTCTGACCACTCAAACTTTCCAAAGCGATTAGATACTAAAGAGAGTCACTGCCAAATATTACTTTGAAAGGGAATGAAAGCAGCATTGTGTCTGTTTTGCAGGCTTAAACTAGTGTGGTTTATTTTATAATTTAAACATTTACCCATGCTTTAATTATAAAATTTACTATACTATACTAGTTATTTGGAACCTTAAAATACAGTGATCTAAGAGCATGTATCTTGATCCATCTGTCATTCATAAATGGCCAAGTTGCATTGTTGATCACCCAAAAGGAATGATGGAAACATAGATAAAATAAAGCCATAAAAAAAATGCTAAGAAAGTGGTCTGGGAACAAATGATCTCAATCTTTTACATGTGTTTGCAGTTTCATTGCTCGTAACTGAAATAAGGAGCAAAGGATTAATATGAAGACTGGCTGACCTCGTGTCCCAAGATTACATCACTTCAAGTCAGAATTTTGTGCTCATTACTGAAGTGGCAAAGGCTGCAAATCCCACTGATATATGGGTAGGGTACGTAATGTGGGGGAGGGTGTCCAGGCTGCAGGACACTCCCTTCTGGCTATTCAAGAGGTAGAAATTCTAAAACAGGTCGACCGCTTAGAATATAGTCTGCATCCCCTATACTACATGCATACTTACCTCTGAAGCGTTCCATTAGATTATAACTGGCTTTGCCTATCTGTATTGAAACTGGCTTTCAAATGGCACATCTACAGCTCTTGGCGCCGGTGAGCTTTGTGCGAGCAGGCAGATGAACTGCCTGCCTGCAACCAGTAATTTTCTCCTGAACATTTCAGGACAGCTAAGCCAAAAGCAGGGTGTCTCACAGGCACGCTGTTTCACTCTTCCTGCAGTGGAGGACGACTGCAGGAGTGAGGCAGTTTTGCACTTCTGATATGTATTTGCCTGTCTTTAGTCAACATGGTCAGACAACAAGAGAGATCGTACGAAACTGGGGCAAAGAAGTAAAAGACGTGACTCACAATGAAATGTGAGAAAGATGTTCAGCCAAAAAAGTGCTCAAAGGGTCCAACTATAAATAGGCAGGATTAATTTCAGTCAGTCTGGTTATCCTCCTGAAAGGCAGAACTGCACAGACACTGCTGAAGTTGGAACCATGAGGCTCAGTCCGTCAGACCAAGAGGGAGACTTTACGGTCATGCCTGACCCGTCCAACCCATCTGTGAAAGCCTTTTGTAAAGGCAGAAAATCCAATGAGTAGATGTTGGAAAGGTCTGCTGATAAGTTTTCATCTATACTGACTCTCTCTGAGGGCCTAGGGAATTCACAGGGAAGAAGATAAGACCATAGGAAGGGAACAGCTCTTCTTTCCTTGCTTTTTGGTGCACCTGCTGCAAATGAGGTGGTGAGAAGCAGAAACACTTCTGTCATCTGGCAGTGCTCAAGGGCAGGAATTCTGCCTGTTCCTGGGAAGACTGTCTTGTCTTCTACCCTAAACATGCCAGTTCTTTAGAAGAAGAGCTTTTCATATCTAATAGGTACAGTTAAACCTTCCTAGGTGGTCCAGTCTTTGACTTCCATCCTTCTTAAAGCAGAAAATAAAAACTATGAGTGGAGTAAGGCTGAATTATCAGGCTTATGTTGTTCATAGCAACAGTATTGTATCATAGAGTAATGGATATGATGTTTTACATCCAGGTCACCATAGCTAATCTTGTCTTTTAATGAGAAGCACCTTTTTTTGTCTTTTCACCACCAGCTTTTCGGTGGACCAGATAATAAGGCAGAGTTGCCCTGATTTATGTTGGTGATTTTACTTCAAAGACAGGAAAAAGATTAAATGACTGGGTGGAGGTTTGTAGGTTTATATGTACAGCGGTACATATATGCAATCTTATCTGTTGAAAATGGATAATAATATGACAATGAAGTTGTAAATGGGAGAAATAAAGTGAGCAATGTTAATTGGATCTGAAGAAGAATAATCCTGGCCCTGCTGATATCGATTGGAAAAACTCCCACTGACTTGGTAAGGGCCAAGGATTTCAACCAAAATATCAACACTGAATGAACTATAACAGAATTTTACATAGACTGGGAAATCTTGTTCAGAAATGTACCCTTGCCTAAACAAATTGTGAAGAATATTCCAAAATCAAAGCACTGGATGGAATTATCTCTCAGCATGATGGAAATTCAGATCAGAAACTAAATGTAGTAATTCAGGACCAACCCTACATATTCCTAATTTGGTGCCATCTTTATGTCCTTTATAAAATGTTGAGTTACTAGAAAATTTCTGTTGAGAAACCATTCCAAACTGCATGATAGTTAAGCGTGATGACCAAATGGTCTCGCTCTGATTGTCTCTTGATTTGGTTGGGGTAGAAGATTGCAGTACTGTGGGAGGCAAGAAACTGTTCAAAACGGGAAAGCAGGCGGGAGCATGAGTGCAAAAACAATTGCAGTGATAGACGCCAGCCTGCTGGAGCAACTACAAAGTGCGCTCCTGTGTCATTTGGATAGTTTTGGTTTTGTTTAGTTTATTTTAAAAAACTTGTAAAAATCCCTCTTATCTCGCTTTTCTGTATGCGTAGTTCTTCTTAGGTCTTGTTACGTTTTGATAGTTTAGAGCCAAACCAAAAAGAACCACACAACTTGAAGAAGTATGTTCACGTTTTTTGATGGTGGAAATTAATTGGGTTTTGAAATGTGTTCTGTATTTTCAGATTTTGCTTGTGAGAAGTGAATATTCCTCGAGAGAGTTTTGCATCTTTGGTTTTACTTTGCCTGAAAAAACCATTATTTAATGATAATATATTACGTGACATTTTACATTCTGTTTGAAAAGCCATCTTTTATTTAACAGTGTTCTGACAATGTTTTTAAGATAATTTACCTGAAGTCATTGTCATTTATTCACACTGTTAAAATATAATGCAGGCTTCGTGAGTAGGGACACTGAGAAGATCTTTGGAAGTTCAAAAATGCATTTTCTGCAACAGCAGCTGTAATAGAATTGCACTTGGGAAATATTTTTCCTCTGATGCCTTGTGTTTATACAGCTTTTATGACCTTAAGGAAGATCTCAAGCTGATCCATAGTTGTAAGATTATTTTCCTCCTCATAAATACGGCACATAAGACTGACTATACTGATTTACTGAAATCACTGAAAACGTCTTCAGTTTCTTCATGTTGCACATGAAAGCTGGGCAGCAGGAAGAGCTTTCCTCCTGTGTAAATGTAGTTTTCATCTGTAGACATCAGGGCTTCCTGGAAGATGCCAGACTGAAATGGTTTGGATGTGAAAAGTGCCATTTGGTTATTATCCAGACGTAGCGAGCCATTATCTAAATTGTTCTTTTTTGGGGGTACAATGAATGCTGGAATCTTAGTAATTTCCTTTCCAAGCCCATTGAAGTGGACTAAGTTTTGGACTAAATACTGTTGCGAGCAGATTGGAGACCCAGCTAAAAGGAATTAAGAAGAGAGGTTGCTCTGGCTGTTCATCTCTGTAATGTGTGTATTTGAAATTTGGAAGTCTGCTGCTCCAGATTGGCTGCTTGTTTCCCAGGCACACTCATTCTTAAGTCCCCTTTTAACTTGCTCTTCTCAGCAGGATTTCTTCTACTTGCTAATTGCCAGCAGTGAAAAATCTACAGAGGCAAATTGATGAGGAAGAAAAGGTTTCTAAACCAAAGTGGCTAAAAGAATTCCAGCCATTGGGGGGCAAAAAGAAAGGCAAAAAGCTTTTAGCACTTTATTTTCTTTCTCTCTTCTTTTTTTTTTTTTTTTTTTTGTTGTTACAATAAGGAAAAGATCTTTTCCTACTTAATTCTAATGACAATGATTTGGCCTCTTGGGACGTTTTTGTGCAGAGTCTCATAGTCCCAGCTCCATAAATAGGCAAGAGATCAATAGTTGAAAATAAATATGGTAACCACAAATTCTAGATTCGTGTTACAGATTATGTATTTGTTATATTTTTTCAGCTCTGAATCACAGTATAGCTTGAGCAGAATGGCATACAGTCCCCATTGGTGTGGATCGGCAAGGTCATATGTTTTACAGCTTCAAGTAAGTGCATTTCTTTTTCCCTCCTGATCACGCTAAATAGCAGATATCTGTAATATAGAGTGATAGATCTTAAAAAGTAATCGTACATAGGATATCATCTGCTGGGAGAATTTCTAACAGTTTCTGCAGTTATCTGTTCTTGGCCCAGTACTAGCCAATATCTGTATATACAAAGTGAAGTCATAGGCCAAATTGGTATTGTTCTGAATGAAAACAGCATTTGGCTGCACTGGGCTGGCAGGCTTTCTCTGGGTCACGGCATTAAAACAAAGTACTAAATTTTACAGAGAACTGTAGTTTCGCAGCGGTAAACTGATGAGACAGGTAGTTTTTACAGAATTGTGTAGGTCATCAAATTTTCCATATTTCCAAAGTGTTGTTATACGTATATGGATCAATATTTCTCTTGAAACAAGAATATAAGCCACACTTACTTTGAAGACTTGTAGCATCACAGGTTTAAACCAGGCTCCTTCTTTAAAATTGTAAGATAGGATTCCTGGATGGAAACTCAGGAGAATATGGCGTAAAAGTAGGTATTTACTATTGTACTGTATGCAACATTCATGAGAGCATTATCAACTGTTGGGTCAAGTTTCATTGTATTCTTAAAATGAGTTCAAGAAAGAACTGCAGGTATGATTTGAAGTTAAAAATACCTACTTTTCAGAAGGAAAGTAAAGAAATACTAGGAAGCATACTCTTCTAGTACACCCTCAAGAAGAAGGTTTTTGATGATTTTTCAATTAGCATGCTAACTCACAAGAAATTCTAAGGACGGAAAGTTGAATCTAGTTTCAGATGAAAAATAAGATATGCTTATAACATAGGATGTAATTAATTACTGAAATAACTCTATCAGGGATGTTTCAGTTGAAGTCTTCAAGTGAACTTTTAGGGACATGTCTTGGCTAAACCAGAAATGGTAGATTCTTTGCAAGGCTCACGGGAAGTCAGTTTCTAACATTCAGAACTTTCTGTGCTTTTCTCAGCAAAGTTGTGAAGCTTTTTCCATACATTGTCCCTATTCTAGGCTAAACATTTTTCCATGACTGTGTAACATAGGATGATCGCTTCCTTTTCCGCAAGATGAAAAAAGCTGAGTTGCTTTAACTCTTGTACTAGAAGGAGAATGAGGTCTGGAGTTTTTTTTTTTTTTCTCTTTGCTGGATTCCTTTTGTTTTTCCACACTCATTTTGAACTGCTTGTATCGTTCCAAACAAGACACAGATGCTAGGGGTTTAATACAGGTCTTATTAGCACTGTGTGTACATTCTTCAGTGTTAAATTCTCCTTTTTTGTATATCCAAAGACTTCATTAGACCTTTAGCAGTGGCAAGCTTATATACTGATTCGCTTATAGTTGATGACTCTTAAATCCTGTTTTCTCAGAAAGGGTCTTTTGTCATAGCTCGAATGTTTTCTTCACATATATCTTGCACTGAATTTTTCTGTGTTACAGTTTACTTATTGGCATCCAGGCAATCTGATCATTCTTGAATGATTCTTTTAATTGCTTATTACCCTTAAAAACTTTCGTAGATGTGGCAGAGTTGCTGGTAATTATATTGTAATCTGAGTTACTGATGAAAATACAGAAGAGCATTTGTCAAAATATGGACCTCATAAGGGTCTGTTGATTGATTGTTCTCTATCAGGAAATTTCAGTTTGGTTTAACTTGTAATCCATTTTATTGCATGATCTGTTCATTCCATTTACAAGTTTTCTTTAGTTAAGTAAAATGACCTGGAAAGTGGAAAATAACAGAGGTGGCCTTATCAATCAAACCCCAGGTTTGCTAGAAAGGATTTGAGCTCAGAGTACTGTGTGAAAAGCCTTTAATTATCTTTATGAAGTTTACTCCTCTTACAGGCTTAAATAGATAGTCCCATTAAATAGTCCTATTCACGATTCATCAGGACCATCACTTACTGGTTCCCTGGGGCAATTATCTTATCCTATTCTTTCTTGGTACCAAAAGGGATGGGTGTTATTCCCACTCACTGCAGAATCACACTGGAAGGTGAACATCTCAGAAATATTTCAAGCCATAGAATATTTCTACCCTCACTGAGAGACTGAAACGCTCTCCTGGCCAGGACAATTCCCGGAAAGGAAGCTGAAGAGCCTGGTGATTGCCTGACATACACGTTGTGATGGAAGCAGCTATGCTAAAGAATGCTTCCTACAGAACCAGCCATTCCTGTCGTCTCTCTAGTTCAGAAAGCAGAAGATGTCAGAAAGGTACAAATATCTGAGGGGGGAAAAAAGAAGAGGTTAAATGGCCACTGTGTCCTAGGAGGTCACTCGGTGGACTTTTTCTCCAGAGGCCCCCAGAGCCTGGTAGAGCTCAGGTCAAATGAAATACCAGGTGTGAGGGCACAAAGTGGCCTTGCTGAGCTGCCTCCTCTCCTTTAGGGAAATACGTGGTCTCTTAAAGGAGCTGTACGGGAAAAGCACTGGCTGCTCTCCCTGCACCCCCTACAACCTACAAAAGTGCCAGTAGAGGTGAACGGGTGTGCAAGGAAATCATACCGTAACTTACTTTTCTCAGAGCCAAGGGGAAAAGTATGGAAGGTGGATGTGACCCATTCCCTAGGCTCTCCTGCTGTGACGGAGACTGTTAATTTGCCAATTCAATCAAAATGCTGAGAGGGAACTCAGACTATCTCAAATAAGAAAAGGGGATGCTGGTAATTTCTCCAAGATCTCAGTGTGAGAATTCCAAAATTAAATTTAAAATGCAACATACGTTCCATCATCCGATGCTGGTAATTTCTCCAAGATCTCAGTGTGAGAATTCCAATTTAATTTAAAATGCAACATACGTTCCATCATCCAAACGTACTAGACTATTTTAATGCCAAGTAAGTTTTAATTCTTGTTCGTGTAGGTTTCCAAAGTGAAGACAAAGAAAAGCCATAGTAAGAGGTGAGAAGCATTCTTGCTATATGTTCAGAAATGAACTAGAAATAACACCTAAGTAAGGGAATTATTTATAGAAAGCAGAATTTGAAGAGAAATGCCAAGAGATGTCAAAACTGATTGAAACATGCAGCCTTGACAGCTCTGAAATTCATAGGCTGACTGCCTGCCAGAATTTGTGCACGAAGCTTTATTTTCTTCAACCACTAGTTTTGGCTATCAGTATGGTATAAATGGGTGAAGGGAAACGAGAAACTAGGAAACATTTGTTAGTTCTACTTCCCTCCCGCAGTCTTGTGTAATGTATACTATTAACCACTCCGATGCAGTTGAAATGATAGAACTACTGAGGCTCACTGAAATACCACTCTCTTCATTTAGTGCGAAAAAGCAGTTTAAAATAGATTTCAAAAAGATTAAATTAGACAAGCTTCCTACATAAAGCCGATTCTTGATTATGATGCTGAATAATGATTACATTCTGATCATTTTAACACTTCTCCCAACAAACAAAATTATACAGAGAAGAAGCACCAGGTGGGAATGATATACAACGAGCTCTATTCTCCTGTCAGGGTGCATAAGTACTATGTCTTTGCACTGAAATCTTTGAAGTTACTCTATTATAAAAAATGTATAATAAAAAGAGAATGAGATACAGTAGTTTTTTCATTATAGTCAGATTAATCATAGTTCTGTAACAGTGGCCACACAACTTCATTGTAGCTGAGACATATTATATAAGCAAGCCTTGCAACACCAGTGAAAATATAAATATTATTATACTGTATTATTATGTCTTTACCTTATTATTCTCCTTTCACAAAAAGGCAAACTGAACTGTACAATAGTTAACTGACCTATTTAAAACTGCACAGTATCTTCAGAGGTACATCTGAAACTAGATCTTAGATCATCTAACCCTGATGTCTGCATAAAGACCAATAAAATGACTTTCTTTTCTACAAAACGAAAAATAAATAGGCTTTGCACAATGGCATCTTATGTAGATCCATATAAAGGCTTTGTCAGATGTAACACTGTAGGGATTCTCTCTTATTCAGGACCCATTATAATCCAAATCATCCCAGAGACTTGTATGAAAGCAAGATACATGCCCTGTTCTTGTTGTCCTGTAAACTTTAGAGGAAAACTATTTCAAATAAAAATAGCAATTATGATTATTCTACAGATTTAATTTACATGTAAAGCTCTTATACAATAAAATAAGCACAGAAATATGTTAGGAAGCATTAATCTCATTTCATTACTATACATTTCAAACCGGTATTTTCAAAGAATATCAGTTACCTATTCATAACCACTTCTTAGAGTGGAAAAGTACATTCTTATAATAAAAGCAAATTTAGGAGTAATACATTAAAATTGCAAAAGAGATTTGGTGCAAAGAGAAGATAAACACTTCAATATTTCAATAATCATCAGAAATACCTTTCCAGTTTCAAGACGTAGATATGTAATCAATTTTATCCTTCTTTAATTATGTTTCATAGCATAACCTTCTGCTGACAGACTACTCAAGGCTTATGTCAACCAGAATAATAGGTTGCACATGTTATTGATTTAACTATCACTTCTAGGAACTGATCTTATGGTTTTATTAGACTGTTTTTAACAGTTCCTTTCGGACAAGCTAATTCTACAGATCTAAACAAATATAGATCATGTTCTCTCGAGATGTGCAATCGTTATACCTTCCTTTTAACCATCTGTGATAATCAATTAAAATTACGGAGCATTCAAGCAGATGTTCAGCTGCATTATGTTGGACGCATTAAAGACAGAAAGATGTAAGTTAAGAAAGAGCGAGTATACGAGACAGGTTTACGCAGAGTCATTGTATCTGAGAAGTGATCCCTCAAAGCCTATCTGTAGACTTTATGACTATCATAATCATAAGGGTTTTGTTTCCCCATTTCACTTTCAAGATATGCCCAGGAATTAAGGAACTCCACCAGGTTCTTAAGGGTAGGAACACCATCAGAACTTCCATAAAATAACATCCTCTTAAATTTGGTTGAAACTGTCTTAGTTACTGTTAAAAAGTCCTTTCTCTTATATTCAAATCCTAATTCAGTGCTCAATAAATTAGAAATAGTGAGACTTTTCTTTCAGTGTTGATGTGTACCTGCATTTTCTCTCTTCCCTGTGCTTTTAACCTTTCCCAGCCAGGTGCTTCTGAATAGACATTTAGATTTCTACATTGTGGATTTGTGATCCTTACCTCTAGGATCATGTGTGCATATTTACATCCTACACCATTTGCTATGTGCCCACAACATCCTTCTGCTGTGCATAGGTGGTCACCAACATCTAAGGGGTAGTACTTAGTAAATAAATTTTGCTCCACTGCAGTGAACAGAAGGCTGCTAAATTACGTGAGCTGAAGCTGTCGTTTACACTGAAAGCTTGAAGCCTCAGCCTGCAGTACAGGGCTGTTCAGAACACTAAACCCCTGGAAAGTTTCGGTAGTCCTTCAAGCTCAGTTATGTGAATGGTCAGACTTATATCTGTATTTACATGCTAAAAGATGCAAACGCCTGGCTGGTTCTGTTGGGCACTGACAGCCTCGCATACAAGAGACCAAGAATCTGAAGCAATGACATGAGGCTTTTAAAAACTCTCCTTCCCTGAATTTAGCAGTTCTTCTTCCAGAAGGCTCAGCTCACCTGTTTTTCTCATTTGAAACTTCTGGGGGATTTTTGACAGGTGAGGAAAAGGTGACTATTTTTCTTTTCATTTCCATGTTTCCTATGTTTAATTTTCTTCATTGTTTTTCTTTTCCTTAATAGTTGAATAATTAATGGAGTTTCTGCCTCCTAACTTTGTAGTACAAACTGGTGAATCATCACAGATCTTTCAGTGTTACCTTTAGGGAAACAGGGAACTACCTTCAAAAATCTCCTATTATAGGTAAGTAATTTGATTTCTCTTCCCCATAAATCATTCTTTTTTAGAATATAAAATTAAAGAGATTTCTTGACATTTACCTACCCTTACCTAGAAACAAAACAAAACTGAAAGACACTTCTTTTATGTTTGCTGTACTAAAACTTTGCATGTCTTTTCAAAGTTAGATGTGTACGAGCTTTACCTTAGTTTAAAATAAAAATAATAAAAATAAGATAAAGAAAATACAAAGCTTTCCTGTGAAGCACTCTGGGACTGAGTTTCCTTCTTTGCACTTAGGCTGAGATGCTGATGAAATGTCAAGTAGATGATATCTGCCTCATCTGCTGAATATAAAGCTCTTGACAATCGGAATCTTCTCATTCGATAGTGGGTAGGCTTGGTTTGAACCATACTTTCCATAAGGTTCAGAAAGAGCTGAACTTACTTTACTTCTGGAACTCAAAAGGAATCACATGGAAATACTTGAATTGCCTTCCAACTTACTATTGCAACATTTTGGTGAAGTCAGGCTCACCAAAAGTATTGATGAAACTCCACTGACATAAAAACACCTTTACAACTTTACATTGCATTATTTGTTTTTACTTTATACTTACTGCTGTTCCTGGTTTACAGTAGTATTAGTTGAGGTTAACAATAGTCAAATCATAGCAGAATTTTTCTTGATTTTCTACCTTGTTAGCTGCAGCAGAGTAACTACAAAATGTGTTGGGAATAGATGCATATAGCTCGCAGACTTGCCCAATATGCTTCCATCTTCTAACTCGTTCTGTTGTATTTCTGCATAACATTATTCAAATCCACCAGTGTTATTACATAGGCACCTAATAGTAAAGATTGTATTCGACCCACTGTAACGTGTCCTATCGCTTATAAGCATCTTAAAGTTCATTAGAGTATTTTACTGTTTGATCCTTGTAGCAGACTTTGTTTGAGGTACGTTAATTGTTTCAGAAGAATGAAAACCTACGTGCATGTATGTACTCTCTTTAGTTATCAGACCTACTGTGCACATATAATATATAGTTACCCTTATATAATTATTTTCAACTCAGTTGCTTTATCAGAACTCACTTGCTTTTCATTATAGTCAATACAGGCAGCCTTTCTGATGTTTTGGCTCCCCTTTTTTAAAAAGTGAGTGTTTCGAAAATACCTTGCCATATGGTATTGCAAGCTTTCTAAATAGGTCAATTTTCATAGGTATTTTGTTAAAAAGAAATCAAAACTAATACTGAACTCAGACCACCAGAACAGGTCCGTGTACTTGACAACTGAAAGGATAGGAAAGATCTGTGAAATGTATCAATGGTAGTAATTGCTATTTAAATTATTTTGCTTCTTGCTAGTTAGTGGAATTGTCTCCTATGACTGTAAAAACGTTATGATAACTAGACAATGTAGAAGTTGTTCTAAGAATGTGCTCTTTTCTTTTTCTCTAGCTATTTGATGGGTATAATGCATTTTGAAGAACAGGCAGAACATTTTGTGTATACAATTATGCTTACTTTAATAACATGTACTGCTATTTTAGGCCTGTTCAGTACAAAATCAGACTTGTAAAATGTAGAATTTTTTTAAACTCAGTAATAGACAAGTTACGGCTTGCAGGATCAATGCATTGCTGTGAAGAAAACTGAGAGGGATGAAAAATTGGAGGGCAAGACTGGTGAAAGCCAAAGCGAGATGGTCAGGTAGAGATGTGCCCTTGGAATATTTTAATTACCGAGTGTGTGCTAGTACATAGAGCATCAACAGAGTGTAAAAATAAAATGGTTATTCGTAGCTACTCATTTCTGTTGTGCTGCTTTTTCTATTGAAGAGATTTTTTAATTAGCTTTGTAGGTTTTGCACGATTTGTAGTGACCATACAATGTCCATACAATGCTTCTTTCAGGATATCTGGGTCACTATTTTATACTTACAGACTTTTATCAATCTTTTGTCAACATTCACGGTAAAGTTTCCCAGAACATCTTCTACGTAAGTACCAGTTTCTAAATTTGAGAGTTCCATGGATCCCAAGCACAGCTGGAACATAAGGAGAACCAAAAATCTGAAATTCTTCAAATCACAGTGCGCTTTATCAAGAATTAAATTGATCTTATATACCAACCTTTAGAACTCTTTAGCACAAGCTATTTTATTCTGTTTCAGAGATTTGGAACAAAACTGTACTTTGCGCCACTTTTTGTTAAGAACACTGTAAGCATAAGTAATATTAAAACTGAATATGTGGTTAGAGTCGAGAATAAATGAGGTCTGCAAGAATTGAGACTGGCATTTAAAACTTACGTTTGGTGTCAGGTAGAGTGGTAAGTTAGTGCCTTCCTGCTTGCTTCTGTTCTTTTTAGGTACTTGTTAAGTCAAAGATGAACCTCACTAGGTATACAGTAAACAAAATCTAATTTTTTTTTTACTTCAGCAAAGCATGAGCATAATATTGTATTTCATTTTAAAGAGTATGTCTTAGATTCTGGTTTTGCTGGGTTCTAGAAAAAGATACAAAATAAAGGAATATGATGTTGAAGAAATAACTGGATATTCATAGTTTTAGAAAATGATACTGCATGAGTTCATTGAAATACAATTGAAAGATATATTGAAGACTGCAAGAACTGACCGGGTTCTAAACACACATAGTTATCTGCGGTGCAGTTACAATTCACTACTAGAGCTGTATCTTTCATTCACAGAAAGAAGGCAGTGTAGTTGTGTGTTTCTACAAAGCTTTAAACTACCTTCTTTGGAGTCAAAAAACTTACACTTTCAAGAAAACTTGCAGTAATCCTAAGACACTTGGTGTGAGGGTTGTCTTGTAAGTTCCTGAATACACTGTATGTGATCGATATTTGAATTATATTCCTTTGAGAAGTCAATAATTTCATTTTACTGAGTCTCATTGCATTTTTATGTTACTTTCTGCCCTCCTAGCACACAGTATTGCTACTGGGTTGATTCTGAACTTTCTGTATCTTTCAGCTACTGGTAAATCTGGCAAATCCGTCTTCCTTTTGTTAAATAAAAACTTGCAGTTACAGCAATCTATGATTAATCCCATAGGTGATGTTTAGCTTTTGTAAGTCTTTGAAAACTGGGGGATTTTTATGGAAAATAAAAAAATCTTTCTCCCTATTTTTATTTCAACTAAATCTATTTTATTTTGCCAACCGAGAGATGATGGCAGCCCATTTAAAATGTCAGATCCTTAGCTTCACTGTTTCAGCGAACTGGGTTAAAACTGCCCTAAATCTCGCCTGAGAGAAGGACCTCTGTGGGCCCACAAACCTGATGCAGAAGAAACCTGAAGAAAAGGAACATGGATGGCGAATGGCCGTTACTTTTACTCTGTATCCTAGATTGGCCCTTTGGTACGCTCTGAATTAGATGTGCTAATTAGAGGTGCTGAGCAACGCTCAGGTCACATGGGAGACTAGAAAAACCAGACGGCGGTTTACCTCGGCCCGGGTCTCCCGTTCCCGGACTAGGTGAAGTTCTCATTCGGCACAGCTGCAAACGTGGGGTTTGCTTGCTCTCTGTCTTCCGCTAGGCCCGGCTGCGCCTCAGGCATGGCCGCTGGAGGGCCCGTCGGGGCCCAGGTGAGCCGCTTCTCCTTCAGCGTGCCACTGCCACTGGCGTGACGTGGCTCCGTGGCGAGGGGACGGCAGTAGCGCGGGTCCCGCCGGGTGGGACGCTGAGCATTTCACCTTTATTTCTGTTGTCCGAAAACGTTAGCTCGTTGCAGGCCACCCTGTGCTTTCCGAACGGTTCTCCTGATTTCAGCTGAACCAGTGACCAAACAAAAGCAGGTCCTAATTACTTAGGTCCCGTTTTTTTTTTCTCTGATAGAGTTTAATGGGTATGAAGTGTTACTATTGATTTCCATGGGAACAGGAAAGGGCTCGTGTTATCCGATGCATACCGAAAATCCTATGACAGTTACTGGAAGGCAAAAAGACACACTAACTCTCCTTTAAATTGCAGGATGAAATTTGTGTATTAGAACAATTATGCCTCAGGGTGAATGTGTAAGTAGAATGATACCGAAACTCTGCTTCTTTTCAAAATATACAAGTCTATGATAGTTTGGTATTGAAAAGCTAGCGATTCACATACGTAGAAAATAGAAGCTGAGCAAAAATGTCAAGGTGCGACAGAGGGCAAACCTAAATTACTTCCAATAAGGAAAAAAAATTGTTCGTTTTCAAAAGAATAATTGCTGAGTCTCTTTCTAGGAATATATATATATATATATATAATTAAAATATCATTTATGTATTAGATATAATTGTAAGTTAGATGGAATAATTTTTTAAAAGGTGCAAGTATATAAAGAAGCCTCCCACTCTGCACATTTACCACGCACAGAAACAGCCTATAGTACGGAGAGCAGGAGTTAACGGTCAGTTTTCTTGCTGGAAGAAAATCACCATGGAGTCCCATGGGGATGTATTCATCAGTGATCTGAAAAAGAGAATGAGCAGTGAAGTGACACAGTTTGCTAAGTTATTCAGGGTAATGAAGGCAAGGGTAATGACAAAAAAGATGCAGAAGGCAGTCTCAGGGACTGGGTGGTAAAATAGCAGATCAAGATCCACGATGATCTATGTAGCGTGGTAAATGTAGGAAGAAAAATAATTGCAATTTAATGTACATAATGGTAAGTAGTGAATTAACTCTTACACTGATAATCTTGTTACTGAGTATTGTAAGAAAGAGTTTTACAAAATTCAGCTTTATTTTCCTCTGTGGTCAAAAACCCCAGATATTTTTAGAAAATAAGAGAATAAAGCAGAGACCATTGTGAGCCATTATACATACAGCTGCCACGTCACCTCGGTTTGAACACAAGGTGCAGATCCACTCTATCCTCTCCAAACAGTACAGTAAAATATGATGCTATAGGGATAGCACAGTAAAACTCGGTAAGATACAAAGAAACGTGACCAAGATAAGGAGAGGTTGGGACAGATTTTGAGCAAGTATTTGAGAAAATTCAGCCATGAAAAATGGGGCAAAGGAGGTGGGAATAAAGTATGTAAACAATGAAATGCCTGCACTCCTACGCTCATCCAGGGATATCTATAAATGACCAGTCAAAACCACACTGGTTTACAGACCACACTAAACAAGCTTGCTTTTTAGTTTATGCCAATATTGCTATACTAATGAAACGTATGTACCTGCGTACTATACTGTTGAAATTCTCTTTCTTTTCATGAGAGAAAATAACCTTTTTATTTGCACAGACGTCATCCTTAGATACACTTGCATAGTTTCTAGTGACATTCCTGGATGTCCTCCAGATTCTAGTGAGATGATAAACAACTGGGCACTGGACTGAGTAACAGAGGTATTTATATGAATCCATAAGTCGTGAGTAAATAGCTTAGCACCCCTTCAGGCCTCAAATCTTGCATCTCGGTAAGTCAATTATATATAATAGTTACATTTACTACCTCTACTGTGATCCAATTTACAAATGAACTATACCACTCTGTCACATCCATTTATTTCCTATTTAATTCCTTTCTTTATGGCATTTTCAAACCGTTCTATTCTTTTATTATAGTTTAATCTAGGACAAATTGAAGAGGAAATAAGACTAAATTACAAAAATATTTTTTTTACTTCATCTTAATTTTTAAGCATCTTTTAACTTTTTTTTTTCCCACCAGTTTACTAATAACCACCTGTTACATTTTGTGGAAAATGTGTTTTAAAACAACATAGAATGTGTGCAAGCCTTGGAAATATATGGGTTTATGACTGCTCTCAGGCTTACAGTCAGAGTACTCTTTATCTCCAGTCAAAGAAACATTTAATTATGAAGTGCCAAGGTTTATTTTCAGGACTGGTTGAAATGGTGCTGATTTAGAAATGCCCAGTATTGCTTTGATTTTCATCAAGCTTGGCTTGGGGAATCTCTGAAGGAAGTGTGGTAAAAAACTCACCTAGAAGGATATGCTTAGCTTGTTTGGGCAGTGATTGCTTTTGAAAATCTATCTTTGTGTCCATGCCAGTATTTTGTTTTGCAAAAAGGAAGGTTTTGTTTAATGTATTATGCTTATCTCTCATTCAGTTAAGAGTATATTTTTTTTTTTTTGCTTTGACAACACGTTTTGATTGCACGGGATAATTTCTAAAGGGACACCATGCTTTGTACTTACAGTGACCCTTAGGTAACGTGATGGTTTTCCTAAACCATTGTACCTGTCTATTGCAAGATGGACTGTTAGAGTTAGTATTATACTTTGTGAATGGATGGTTATGCTTCATACGGTGGTGATCTGACCAGAAATTCTGCTCTGCTCCAGCAGAAAATCAGATCTGGAGGAGTTCAGTGTTCTCTGATCTTTTCCACATATGAAAGGAGTATTTAAAAGTATAATGTCTTCCATGGTCTTATTTCATCAATTTGAGGGAAAAATAATAACAGCATTAAATGAATTCCTATGCAGAAAATTGCCTAAGGACTCAGGCCCCACATGGCTTGAATTTCAATATAAAATGAGAAATAGCTGCTTTGCACCTATCACGGCAATTTTTCCCTTCAGCCTTTCAATTCTGCCTCTGCATGTTGTGTAGCTTCAAATGTACTGATATCCTGAGCATGAAAACAAGCTCTTCTGGATATTTTGAATCCAAATTTTTATGAATACTCTTCTGAAGTTACCTATTTACACACCAGCCTTTTTCCAGCTTTGCGTTCAAGTCAGCCACTCTGAATTGAAAAGTGGGGAAAATGGTGTTTCTTCATATTAAATCTATTAATATTGCTTTTATTCAGCTACATTGCCTGCTTAAATATACATTTATTAGCATGAAACCTTACAATGAGTAAGATATTAATTGGCTGAGCAGTAGGGGGAGGGACAATTTTGTAGATTTAGCTCATAACTTACACATTTATGAAACCCCAAAAGTATCAGTGTGTAAAAACTACTGATGCTCAAGCCACTATTAATTAATAAACCCAGTTAACCAAATCTGACTATTTCTTTAAAAAATCAAGTAATTTGAATAAAGCCTGCCACCTAGATTCAGCACAGTCACCTTTAATTTGGTGTTGAATTCACTAGCAGATTCTGCAACATCTTAAAATCAGCTTGGGAATGCTAGAAACATTTTCCACTTTCAATGAAAAACTTCTAAACCAGCCACATTAGATGTTCTAGCAAGCCTGGTTTGAGCTGCAGGTCCTTAATGGTTTTGGTTTTCCTTGAATAAGTTAAAAAAAGTCCAGATAGGGAGAATTTAATCTACTTCATTCTGATAAACCACTGCATTGTGAACCTTTGCTTTATTTATCAGGATTTGCTACCCCTTTAGCTCACATTTAATTCTCCAGCTTCCTATTTAATCGTTTGTAGTTTGAATCCTACTTAGTATGAAATAATTGTGTGTTATGCCAAAAAGCGCTTTGAAGCACTCTCCCAATCACATATAATTTCCCACGTATTTTTTTAAAGCTTCTGCATATTCAAACCAGCTGTTTCCAACTCAATATGATATTTAGCAATACAAGCTTTATTAAATATTCCAATTAATTCCATGCTCGCTGCTAGAAGGATCCTGGATTTATTTTCCTTTTAAGTCTTCCTTCAGAAACAGACTTCATGCTCTTCTGCCTCTACAGATAAGACTAGGCCAAGTTGTTCAAATCCGGTAGCGAATGTTCGAGACCAAGGACATATGTAAAATACAACACAACAGTCCCCTCTCCTGTAAGCACATGAGCAGCTACAACTACTACAGCTTGGATAGATTCCAAACAGCTGCCCTTACACAGCAAAACTGACATAACAATAGACAAAAATAACCTCTGTACAGTGCCAGAACTTGAACTATGGAAGCATCGCACATGAGGTGAAATGGCACTACTGCTTTATCTTTGATTCCAAAATGGCGCGCTCTTTTAAATAAGGTACAGATTAAAATGTGACATTCAAAGCATAAGGGCCAAAGAATTTCACCAGATATGCAATTACTAAGAACTACAGACTATTACCTTCCAAGCTGGCTTGAGAAAACAAGGAGAGTCATTTCAGAATAGCAGAAAAAATATTTGTATATTCAGAGGGAACCCCTGGGCTTCCCAGGCTGATGAAAGGGAAATGAAGGTCACTGCTTATGCAAAGTGTGGCCTCTTGGAGACAATACCAGTAGTTTATTATGAGTGAAAAACATTCTGATTTGACCAGGGTTATGCGGAACAGCTCGTTTTTTTCTGGAAAAAAAGATTTTATTTATTATGCTACATATCACATGATTTAAATCATTGCAACCTTGTGCCAAGCATGTTTCTTAGGCTATATTTTCTATTGTAATACACTTATTTGTAGAAATTTCTGTAAGAAAGAAATGTCCTTGTATTTTTCATAGAAAGATCATCTTCACTGAAAAAAAGACCTTGGATGTATTAAAGATTTCCTCCCCCCACCCCCCCCAATTATAAGACTAAGGTAAACATTCCACTCCCTACTCTTTTACATCATTAATAATAATCAATTAGGGGGGGAAAATGAAGAACTTTATTTTGTAGTTCTGTAGCTCTCAGCTTACGCTTTGTGGAGTCCCAAACACCTATCGACCTCTTCGTTTTCATCAACAGACTGAGTTTGTGTATGATGTATTGGTTCATGAACTTATATAATTTGCGCTGCATTGTGGAATGACATAAGAGTGTGCTTTTTTAGGAACTCTGAAATAACACAAGCAAATGCGGACCTTTAACTGTAGAGCAAGCACTTAAACAAAGAAACTGCGCAGTCTTCAGTTGACTGAGTCAGCACTATATGAATTCTAGTTTCTTGTTTCTTACACAAGTCTTTAATTTAGGAGTTACGTGTGTAGCTCATGAAACTAAATTACACTAAGATGTGGTTAGAACTAATCTGTTCATCCCTACACACAGATTTACTAAATCTGAGGACTAAACCACGCCGAATCCGTGTCGTGTCTGTGGCAAGAAGTGGTAGCTGTAGGAACTGAATGTGAAATCACATCATTCGCTGGTGCTGCACCTGAGGCTGCCTCCTGGCTTCCCACGCGCTGCTCTGAGGTAGGCGTGAAGGCTCGCTGCCGTGAGCCACTTCAGACCATCTCCCCAGAGATTACTGTACGTCATTGCCGCTCTTACTTCTGCTCTGCGCGGCGGCAGCACCAGTGCTGTTGTAGAGCTTGTGTGCTGGAAGAATGGCCGTGGGGGTCTCCTGGTTCCCTCCCCTGGTTCCGTCCACCTTCCCAGATGACTGAAGTCCCTTACTGTTCCTGGGAGCCTGAGGACACTGCTGCTGACTCATGGTAACTGTCACCTTTGCATTGTGAACAAAGAGCCGTGGGCTTCGACGATACGACCTTTGCTTTGGGATCTCATTAAAGACTGTGTAAGCTGGGACTTAGCCCGAAACAAGATCCCCAACATATTATCGATGGGGAAAATCACCTTATTGAGTTTTTCCTGTGCTGGAATGCTTTCCATGTCGTAACTGAAACTGTGTCACAGATTCCTTTTACAAGATGTTTAACAATAACGTAAGCTTCAGCTGAGCCCTTTTATGGTAGATATAAGGTGTTATACATAATCTTCTTAGGAGCTTTGCATGCACTGCCTTATACAGGCAGAATAATAATAAAGTTACATTGACTTGCTCGCCAAGGAAAAAAAAAAGTTACTACAGCAAATTAAATATTCTCCTAAACAAGCATTTAATTAACAAAACAAGATACAGTAGTTATTGTTGGTCAATTAGAGATGTAATAATTACTCCCGATTTAGTTCACGAGAACAGGATAAGTAGGCAATTACCATAAAAAAACTAAAGTGCAAGTAAAATCAACTAAAGCATATATTATGTTGAAACAAGTAAGTGGTAACTGAAGTACACCATCAAGTCTTCTGTTCATCTTTTCAAGTACACGTTAAATTAAAAAAAAAAAAGTCAGTACAGAATGGTAGTAGAGAGCTAATATTATAACATATATGATTAATATAGATAATATTATAATACTATGTTCTTAGTATAGAATAGTACAGAGCCTCTTTCTCCCTTACTCTTCACTTTCAGTTGCCCCAGTGTCTGTAAAAACAAGAAAAACTGGGCTTCCAGATTGTGTCAGATTCTTCTCAGAGAGAAATTCACGCTCAAATGGGGATGTATTTTCTAGAGATTTTTTTTTTTTAACATTTATTAGAACTGGGGAAACAACTTACAAAAATTAACATATTCAAGAATGTCTGCCCTTATTCTGTTCATAAATTATTTCCAAACGGACTGAAATTAAGGAATTCATTCTTACTCAAAAGTACTCAAAAATAGATTGTGCAAAGATAGACTAGCTGTTCACTAGCTCTTTTTATAATACTTACCTAAATCATATTCCATTGTTCCTTTACTTTGATTAGATCACTAAAATATTTATAAATCTGTAAAAGGATAATCAAAGATTTTTCTAGTGCTGAGTTCTTGAGCTATCACTGAGATGGAGGAACTAACAAATCCGTCCATTAATGAAAAATAAATTTGATTAGCAAATATTTAATCAAATGTCATTGACAATAACCTGACCTCTCCCTTTTGCCAGGAAAGGGTGCCTCTATTAGACACAAAGTAATTTTTGTAATATTTCAAATAATTTAAAGGGAGACACTGACTCTGGACTGCACTGCAGTATATTTTTTGTCGCTCAGCTGCTGTAAAGAGATTACAAAATAAACTCCATCTGCTCCAAGGGATAGCTTTAAAGCATGTTCAGAAGTGAATAAGTACTTTACACATCTTCTAAGGCTTGGTTTTCAGGGATCAGATTAGGGGTGAAAGTGGTCATAGCCAGAGTGCTTTTACAGGCATTGGGGTCACGGTGCAGCCTACGCACAGGAGGTTTTTAGCAGCTGTCTAATTTAGATGAGGAGCACAGACTCTTCCTGAGGACTGAATTCTCCCCCTGAAGAAGGGTGCCACGGACATTTCTTTGAAGGCAATACTAGCTTAAATGTCCTTATCTCTAACCACTGCTCCCTGCCCCTCTTGCTGCTGTGCTGGTACCACTGTTTCCACAGCTTAGTAGTGAACTGGATAGGGGAACCGATTCCTTACAAAAAAAAAAAAACAAAGTCCTTTTTCCTTTTTCCTTTTTCTTTTTTTTTTTTTTTTTTTTTTTTTTTTAGCTCAGGGGGATCACTTACCACTTTTTAACTAAGTATTTCTTTATTCTCTGCTGTAATATCTAAAAATAATGGATGTATATATTAGATTCCTATTTTTAGGGCAAATCGTGTAATTCTTAGATGTAATCATATTTCCATTGTCATACACTTTAACACAGACGTGCAAAAATATTTTCTAAGTGTAGCCGAGTCTTCTTTTGAAATGAGGTTCAGATCATTTTCTTATGTAATTATTCTTAGTTTAATTGAAATGTTCAGTATAATTATGTAGATCAAATAATGACTGTGAGCCTGTGAAGTGATGGATTCTGAATTCTAACATCAGATACATCTATTGTTTTATTATTTTCCATTCATCACGTGCAACTTAAGAGGGGAGCCACTGCTTATACAGCTCTTTCAGTTCTCCAAGTACTGTAAAGATGCTCATCCCATTTGCTTTCTGAAGAAGCTGCAACTTAGACCCAATGTTCAGTTTATGCAGTTGTTATATTCCCACGGAATACAGAGCAACGCAAGTAAGTTCTTTATAATGATTATAATTTTGTTGGTATGGAAGATGATGCGTATAGACCTTGTTGTATGAGATACCGTCCTTATTTATCACCACCTTTAAATAATTATACCAAAGGGTTCAGGGGAAGTTAAGCTAGTGAACGGTCACTATTGGGTGGAACTAATTTTATTTTCCTACCAGGAAATGAAAGGCTCTTGCTTTTTCTTGATGGTGCTAGGACAAAAAAATCATTCCATGACACATTCTTTATCTGCATATAAATCACCTTGGGTAAGTATGCACAAATTCATTCTTTTCTTTCCTCCCTCTCCCTCTCCCTTTCTTCCTTTTTTTTTCCCTTAAGCATCTTCAGTCGTTAAAGTCACAGAAGTCCAAAGCACATATTCAAACATCCAACTCTTTTTGAGTGTTATTTTCAATATTTGGTTTCATCTTGGCAAGAAATGTTACAATGCCAGCCTGTTTTCCATTGTTTTTGTAACTTTATTTCTTAATTATTTCTAAGCCACAAATTTGACAAAACCAGAAATGTTAAATGGACAACTATGAATTGAGAGTTTAGGTCTATGGTCTGCTGCACTGTAGGATTGGACAGAAGTCAGGAATCCCTTCAATGATTGCTTAATGTTACAGGCAGTAAAATCTTAGCCTGGGAATTTGGAAGCTTAAGAGAATAATATGATCTCAGTATATGTTCTTTAGCATCGTTTAGAAAACGAAACCTTTTGTCTTTGTTCTGTAGAATTGGCTCTTACTTTACTCCAGCCAGTTTTCTCCATAAATTGTGTTTTGAACATGAGAACCAGAAGGTTACTGAACTTTCTAGTATCTCTGTTTCTTTACTGCATCTTTTTTGTTTTCAGAAATACTTGTGGTGCGATTTTTGTTAATTCATAACCTTAGAGATAATCTATATCTTGCCTGTAGATCCATTCAGTTTTAATTCCAAATAAACAAAAGGTATGCATCCAAACATTTGTAGAAGTGTAGTTATTTCAGTAGACTTGGAGGCAAGGCTTAAGAAATAGGGAACACTCTTTTAGCGCAGAGGTCAGTGGATCCAATAGTGGGCTACACCGGCACCGCTTAATCCCTCACAACAAAGGCATTTTCAGCACGACAGCTCTGCAGCAGAAGTATCTTTGGAGAAAGTTTGATGGCATAGTACTTTCATAATAACTCTTAAAAAAAGAAAAACCTTTCTCCGTAAAGCCAATAGGTCTACCTGGACAATCTCAATCTGCTGTTGGCAACTAAAATGGGTAGGAACAACTTTTGTGTTTCTCTGGCCTTTAACTATTGGATCAGCTGGCATCGAGCATTGCCAGAATCCAAGGTCACCTTCTCACCACGCCTTTCATCTGAGCAAACTTGGCTACGACGGGTGAGAGCCTGGACCAATATATACTGATATGAGAAATCAATCCTTAATTCAGCAATAATAGCTAATTAAACATTGGTAATTTAAATAGATAGTTATAAGGAACATTTTCCTAATTAATGTACTGGCAAGAAAACTCTCTCGTGGAATGCCAGATTTATGTATTTTGAAAGCACATTATATATATATAATTTGTTAATGTGATGCTGGAGAAACTTGACATCAGAAACTCTAGAAAAGCAGTCTGTACTTTAAAATCTTTAGCCTAATGAAAGTTGGAGCACTTAAAAAAACAGATGGAGAAAACTGAAGGGAAACCATGAAGAAAAGTACATTTAATTTCTAAGGCTCCAGCAATTTAGAAATACTGGAACACACATTGAAATCTTCATAGTCTTAAAATCATAACCAACAATCTCAATATAACTGCTTGTTGAAACCCAAATTTAAGTTGTTCAAGCTTATATTTACTAAAAAACAAAACCCAAAGAAAACCAACCCTGACATTTATATATTGCCATGGTTATAGAAAGGTTAATATGTCAGAAGAGAGATACTAAGTCTAATGATCTTCTAAGTGTTATAAAGCACAGCCATTTTGCATTTTTTGATTAAGTCAATAAGTGTATTACTATGTAAGCAATTTTCTTGACAGAAATTCAATATTTCCTTGTTTAACCTGGATTTTCCACAGTGAAGTTGTCCAAACCATAGAGCATATCTAGTGCAACGGCAGAATATAACAGTATTCAAGTATTCATCATCATCATCAATATTATTATTACTATTAGCAGTAGATTAAAACCCCCATATGGTCAATTTATGTCATTATCAATAGCTATTAAATAACTTACTTAGCAGTAAGGTTCTGCTGTGTTTTATTTTTTTAAACAGTGTCTGATCTTTACCTATGTTTTCCTGAAAAAAATGTATGGATATATTCTAATGGTTATAGCGGTCTGGTCATTCATATAAAATTGGAAGCAACATTCTTTCCAAATTCAGAGTTATGACACAAAAATAAATTCTACTTGTGTGCTCTTCCAGAGAAAGGTGGACTTTTTGGCTAATGTTGCTGTTATTCTGCGATTCCCAAGGGATTTTTCTTTAGAAGTCAGGTTTGTGGAGTGATAGTTAGCCATGACAGCTACAGAGTGTTCTTGGATAACTCAGATTTTTGTAGGAAGACCTGTCACAAGCCAGACAGGTTGAAGTATTTCACAAGCTGTCCATTTTTAGTAGAGAACTCGGGAAGTAGTAGTGATAAAATTTATAGTTGAGAAAGAGCAACCTGCTGTGTAGTCTCGTGGCATTTTAGACCTAATCGTAGAAGAAAGACATTCTTTTCAGATGTATTTTTAAGAGATCAGAAACCAATAAAATAATGAGCAGAAAATAACTTCCTTTTACACTCTAAATTACTTTTTTTTTTTTTTTTTTTTTTTTAAATTTGAGGGGGATATAAAAGGAAGAATGTGTGACTCCTTCATGCGCTTTCAAATTTTGAGCACTGCTGTAGCTCTTTCGGGAACCACGCTGAAAGAAACTGCGCTGAGATAGAGACACAGGATTTTTTTTTTCAGAAGGGACTTCTGGAGATGTCTGATCTGGTACCTGACTCCAAGCAGCTTCAACCGTGAAGTCAGATTCTACTCCAGAGTTGAATGAGGCTGGTCAGGGCCTGGGCCAGTCAAAATCTTGGATGCATATTCCAGTCTCTCTAGACAAGCCAATGGCTTTCTACCTCATCAGCAACCAGAGTCCACAAGTGCATGGGGATACTGCATCTCAGGTGCAAGACTCTTATTGAGCTTCATGAGTTTTTTCCAGCTTATCAAGTTCCCTTTGAATGGCAGCTTTACCCTGCAGCTTTTCAGCCTTTCTCCTGATTTAAATAATTCTGTATTTCACCTTGCATTTAAAATCTTCGTAGAATATTTTGTGAGGAAGGTTATCGTAACAGGCCTTCAGGAAATAAGGAAAGTGTAGCACAGAGATGTAGCACGACATGTCCAAGGTGACTGAACTTTGGCAATTGTACTGCACAGTCAAAATAGAAACAAACCCCAGATTTTTATATGCCTTTTCTTGTCACAGAATGTACTAAAAATGAGTATACAGTGTCTGAACTTAGGCCTCTTAGGCAAAAACGCCATTCAAGTACCATTACAGAACAGTCAATGACAAATTGTGATGGTGAGGTAAAAGGAATGCAGAACACAGATCTAGCATGGAAATCTGGGGAGGAACATCATGACCGAGTCACTTAGAAACTGTGTATTTACTAGCTTTTTATATATTTATTGTATTAGTGGCTTGTTAATATTTATCACGTGTGTGTCAATATCAGTACAGACTCCGCTAATAAGAACTTTCATATAATAGAAAATGTTTTAAAATGTAGTTACTTTTTTCTTGTAGATGCCCGAGTTTAAGAGTGCCTGCACTGCAGCAACTTCAAAAGAGCTAATTTTCACTGGGTGAGTAGCAGGTTTTTTTCTGTATATCAGACCTTTTGACATTTCCCCTTAGGCTGAGCAAAGCAAACAGAATTTTTTTACTAAAAATCTAACTTTGTATTTAGTCAAGTACATATATTTATCAACATAGTTCTATTTCTACATAGACCTATGGGAAAGTCTGTTCTTCTTAGATGATTTTTAAAACAACTGAAAAGCCTATTTAGATCCTCTTCTGTACAGGAATATTGGAAAGTTTACTGGTAATCCAGTTAAAAGCCGATTAACAAACAGTAATTAACAAGCAACAGTAATAACAGGCTAATAATAAGCTAGTTACATTCATGATGAAAAAATGAGAAGTGAAATCCTGCCGATTTGATTACTGGATATTGAGTAACTTTAGATAATATCCTCCAGTGATAAGTTTGAAAGAAATGCATTGAACATTGAAACCTAAAATTTAAGGTGAAAACCACAGCAATCAAAATTGTCATTAAGCATAACTTTTATGGAACCCGAAGTACTCTTTTATTCTCTGTAGGCTTGTATATAAATAAATTCTGCAAATCTGTGCTGATAAGAGAAGGAACTGTACTATGTTCCATAGTTAAAGTGCTTATGCAAATACATGTTGCAATATTACATCTGGGAGACATGATACTGCTGCAGTACTTCTAATATATCATACTAATGCACATAGTCATACACACAACATATTCAGGATAACAGTGTCATTAAAACATAAAAATGCTGCTAGCTGTAAATGATGCATTAATATGCTCTTCAAACACAAGAATACATAGATTCATGGACATTAAAGATAGAAGGGAGCATTAGATAATTTAGTTTGAACTCTTCTGTACCAGAGGTGTTACATTTCACCTACTCCCAGGTATTCTGCCCAAAGAAACAGAGAATCTCTATTTTCATTTGTCTCATAGTTAATCATCTTCACTGCTTACAAATGTATATATACATGAGTATATCCTTACAGTCTCCAAAAACCCAGTCTGAAGTCATTAGGTTAAAATTATCTCAGCTGGTCCACCTGTATGAGGCAATCATACTTTTGTTTGTATGGTACTCAGGTGATTGATATACCTTTCTCCAGGAGATAAAAAGAACCTTTCAGAATTCAGTATTCTCTTGTCTTTCACATATAATTCTACAATCAGGTTTTGCCCTATTCTTTTTGTGAAAAGACAAGAGACTGAGACCTTTTTTTCTCACTATAAAAATTTTGTCCAGTATTTGTGACTTCTCATTTTCATAATTTTTCAGTTTTTCTTTTTTAATGTGGACATGAGATCAGGATAAAATATCTGAGCATCGGTATCTTCAGTGCTACCTAAAAGGATTAACACCACCTAACTGCTCCTGTCCATTATTTCTGAGTTTAGAAGACTGTAAGATAGCTTTATTTTAATTTTGTTTTTCCATACCTAAGTTTGTTTATCCAATATAACCCCCACAACAGATTTCTGCCCTTGGAAACCTTAGCTCAGTCCCCTGTGCTATAGACAGGACTCCAATTCCTTTTCATTAGATGAAAAACATTGCATTTTCTTCTCTTAAAACTCATTTTGCTGGAATGAGCCCAGAGTATCAAGGGTGAAGGGATTTTTAAGGAAGACACAAATGCTTTCTGCTAATACTCCAAACCCAGACAGCAGCAAAATAGAAGCTGTGCAGTTGCAAGTAGCAGGACGGTGTGCTCAATAAGCTAATGAACACTGCTGAGAGTTCAAACACGCTTGTTAGGCTGACTGCATCTGCATGCCTTTTGAATCAGAGCTAGCACACGTCTGGCTGCCTCAGAGCAGAGCCAAAACCAACAGAAGTCAAATAAATATAACTATTGTAATCCAGATCATTCCAGATGAATGCGAGGCCTGATTATAATTATTTACCACTCAACCAATCCTTGAATCAGCCATAAATTTTATCAGCAGTGATTTTGTGCTTACTTGCAAATCATTGCTCAAAATATCAAGAAGGATTTATCCTAGAGTCCTGTAGTGGAGTCCTGTATCACTCCACTACAAACAGGGCCATATGTTTAAAGTGTTTGACTCAAATTACTTAAGAAATACACACCTATAGATGTATACAGGTTGGAAGCATTCTCTAATAGCAAGAGATGCTCCTAGATGACTACTTATAATTCACCTAATGATAAATTTAGACAAATCACATCTAGTAACCATACACGAACCTTACAAAAAACGTGTCACAGTTTTTATCATTAAAAGGCTGTGAAAACAGCTTGCCACACACAGGAGTCACAAAGGACAAAGAGACAAACTCATACTACAGAGTTGAAATTCCTGTCCTGAAAGTAAGGAAGTCTGCATACCTGGTTATTTAAAACTAGTAACCTGGATTCTGGTATCCTTGTGGAAGTCTGAAATGGAAAACATGAGTGACTTTATATTCTTTAGGGTTGCTCTAATTTATAGTCTTGAGCAACGATTGGATCCTTAGAAGATTGCCAGAACACCATGTACTCGGGTCACTCCTCCCCTCTACCCCTGGACACTCTTTTCTTTGAGATAATTGAAATACTTGTTTACCACTCAGGTCTTCAATTATGCGGTCAGAATCCCCAGCTGGCCACTTAATCCAGTTTTGGGTTTGTTTTTACCAGTAGTACAGCATAAAAGTACCTTTTATGCAGCTGGGTCTTGACTATACTTTTCAGAAAATCAATTAAGTATTATTTGCTAATTTCATTACTGCTGTCTAACTGATGACTTTGCAATCTTGTTCTTTGTAGTATATTCAGAATGTGCACCAAAATCAAATCTTTGTCTGCATAAAAAAAGCACTGGTCCAAAATGCAGATGGAACAGTAACACAAAATAATGGCTGTTTTGTTTATTTTTGGCTCTAGACATTTCTGGCTTTAAATATCTGCTTAAGAACTGTATTTTGTCTTCAGATGTAGCACCAATAGAGAAGTATGGAGTGGTTTTCCCAGGGTAGCTCTTCCAACTTAAGTATTCTTGCACAGGTTTACATTTTCAATGGCAGTGCCTAGAGGACATGGAGGGATAAGAATATCATTAGCTCAGTAATTCAGATCACATTAGAGTGACCCGGCCATCCTAATTTTAAAGGTTATTTTAATTTTATGTAAATTTGTAAGTGCCATTCACCAAAAAATCTGCATAATATGCCTTGCATTTTAGTTTTACTTGTCACCCATTTTTGTACATGAACATGAGCTAACTTATTTTTTTTGTGTCTTCTGGTACACCAATGTCTTCTCAAGTGAGACTTGAAGAACTTAATTAAAACTGAAGAGGCTTTTCTCCCCCCTTACGAAACGCAAACTTGTAACTTTCCATTCTTATTTCTTTTTTGTTCACCAAACAATTTTCAAAATTATGTGCAGCTAGAACAGAAAAAGCTGACTGTTTCATATCTGTGAAAAGAATAATCTGAACCAAGGAAAATATTCAAATGCTTAGGCTAGACTCTGACCCCAATGCTCATATTAGTGAAGGGTTATTCACCTTATTAAAATTAATCCCATGTTCATGTCACTACCTGCCCCAGAAGACATTTATTTATTTTAATATTTATTATATTTCATATTCTGTACTTTTAATTAAATTTTATCTTTAATAAATCCCCTTTTGCTTTGTTTCACTGCCTTCTGTGATTCACTAGAGAAGCTGCATGATAGGGACTCTAATTTCCTGATTGGTTAAGCCTACTTCCAGAAAAAAATCTCTAAAACTCAATGACCGTGTTTTATATGCTACCAGAAAGTCAAAAAGAAAAGAATCAATGTAAGAAAATGCTCCCTCCTCAACACCAGTGGATGATATCCTCTGCTCTCTGTACTTTCAAGTTACTTTTTACTTTTTAAGGTTGGTACTGGCTCTGGCTGAAAGAAATATCAGAGCACATTCTTTGAAAATCACCTACTGGTCCTTTCCCTGTTTGGTAAAATAAAGACTTTGCATGGGAAGACATGCAAATACGCAAAAAAGCATATGCTTTTTTGTTTTAATCAGAGGACATGAATTTAAGGAGGCATGAATTTTCACAGATATTGGTACATGGTAACATGTATGAAATTCATGACATCCAGCCTCAGCTATGTAAGAACTAGACATCTACTCTTAGTGGGTCTCCTAGGCCCTCTAATCAATGCATAGAGGTAATAAAGGGTAATAAATTAAGGCTGGAAGCCTCTATAAGATAATGGGGACAATCACCCTTTGTAAAACTCTGTCTACCTTCAGTAATGCTAAATATCCAAAATATTTTCCAGAATGGTAAAAATCTATACATTTCTGAAGAACAGACTGACAATTAAACGAAGATCATTACTTTCTGTCATTAAAATAGTAAAATCAACTAATACCAGAACATCTTTTCGAAAACCTTAGCATCCAGGTGAGGAGATGCACCTCAGATACTAACACCGGTACATTTACCTTTCTATCCATACAGTAGAATTATTTCAGTTAGTTTTGAAGTATTTGAATAATCTGGATTTTAATTGTTCCTGGATTTTAAATGTCCTGAAGCCCATAGCGACTTAGGGTGGACCGTATCTCATTTATTTTCACATCACACTCTAAATTTGTTAAAGCTTCCTGTCCTTTCACACCTTTGTTCTGACCAGGAACATGGTGATAATGAAGTCCTCACAACAGCAGCATCATGTTAATCCTTTATCTGTTGCTGTTGATTCTGGACTTTAGCATTTTGTAGTTCTTTTTAGTTTAACTCTCACAATGACTTTGTTCATTGTTCTCGTTTTATGTTCAGCAAGGCTCATCAGGAGATGAAAAAAAGCTTGAAGCATAAGAAACATCACAGAGACTGACAATTAATATCTCATTAATAAAGAAAACAACAACAAAATGAACAAATAAACAAGGAAAACAGGCTAAGTGGAAAGGTGTTAATTGAGGAAGATCTGAAAGGCTTCAAAGATCTAAACATAAAGAATTAAGAAAAGTGCGTTTTTCATGTGAATTCATCTGCTTGGAGGTTTGAGGAATTGGTCCTGCACAGCTGTGATGTTGTGAAGCAACATGAAGAATACAGGCATAAGCAAAATCGACAGAATTGGGAAAGAGAGTAGATGGACAGTCAGGATTCTGGGTTAGTGCAGATGGAACAGACACTCAGTCGAAAACTTTTCATTTTCAGGTGTCATTGGAAAAAAAATATTTCAGTCATTTCTACTAGCTGAACACCAAGCCAGTGACCCTGTGAAGAAAAAAATAATCAACATTCAAGATTCCTGCTTTCCGTGAAGGGCTTGGGGTGAGGGATGTGCAGCACATCTCAGGTCCTTGGAAACCCAGTCTCCCATATTGGTCACTAAAAATGTTATGTTCTCTTGACCTAGCTGTGTTAAATGCCAAAATGGATGAACAAAATTTGAAGACTCATTTAGTTTTTGGTGGTTTTTTTTGAGAATCACTAGGAGAGTTGGGAAAATTGGAAAAAAGGGAGAAGGGAAAAAAAAAAAAAAAAGGAGAGACAATCCTTCACATATAAGTCACATCTATCTAAAATTCAGTTAGGACAACCAGTGATAAAAATGAATTCCTGTGTGGTAACTTTCAAGAAACAAACTGATATGTCCAATGGAGATTACAGGCAAAAAATAGTCAGAGACCTCTGACCACTACATTATTGGCCCTTGTTGAGTATTCTAATTAATTAAAATAATTCATTTTGTTAAGGAACTTGTTTCGCACTTGCATAGGTCTAGCTACAATTAAATCATAAAACATATAAACAAAATATGAAGGTAATTTTGATGCATTATGTGTAAGAGAAATTTTAGTTTCACTCTTCTGTATGATTCCCATTATTAGCATAATCATCTAGTATTGTGTGTTATTTTTTCTCTTTCTTATTTTCACTAAGACAAAAAAAAGCTGTACAGATCTTGGGATATTAGTATTTTTAAAGCTTTTTAAAATATTGAAGTTTTTTATAAGATGGAAAAGACTAGCTGAAATTGGCACAGAAAGAAAAAAAAATAAAAAGCATGATTATTTTTAGAGCTGGCCTCTTGGGCTGGGTATGGGCATTTCAGCTGAATGGAGAAAATCTTGCAGTTCCAGTGTCATACTTTCTCTCTTTGCATATTTTAATTTCTAACACTGTGAAGTTAAACTGTTTTATCAAAACTAAATTGCCTGAACTAAAAAAATAAAACCAAAACAACAGCAAAACCTATACCTTATTCATTAACCACAGTGAATAAGGTGTACAGTATTTTTTCCCCAAGACCAATTTATTCTGTGAACCATGCTTGCAAGCTATCAAAAGCTGTAAATTAGTGGTCACCTCAGGCATTAGAAATAAGAGCTCCTTTACAGGAGCTCCCATTGAGTCAGTCTTTTTCATCTTTGCTAATTAACACTTTTTTACCATTGCCTTATAATAAATAATTGAAACTATCATGTAGGACATGATTCAGAAAAGAGAGAGCAAAAACTTTAAACTAGATCATTTTCAAAGAAATCTTTCTCTGATTGGCTTCTTCAGTAAAACCCTGAATAATTAGAAAATAAACTGTTTTCTGGCTTTAAAAAAGTCTTTGAAACTCTCTACTACCTGAACAACTTTAATTTATGTGCCTATAGAACATCTTACGGGTGCTGAAAACCAAATATTTCATTCCCTGAAAAATCCAAGTAAGCCATAAAATACTTCACAGTAGCACAAGGATCACAGCAGTGTACTCTGTAAGATGTAACTATGCTGCAGTATCACAAGATCTTCTAAAATGAGGAAGCAACTTTTAGTATGAAAAGGAGAGAGTTAATCTTAAAGTTTTTGGATCGTGTGTCTTTGATCCTGTCTGTACAAGCAGAACACCCAGCCAACCACACAAGCAAGACTTTGCCCGTATTTCTCAGTAGCTTTTAAAGCATCCCAACTTGGTGCTAATTGTGAGCTGGTATTAGCTCTTGAGTACCACCAAAGGCAGTAGTTATTTGCATATTTTGAGCTACTGGAGGTAACGTGATCACAAAAGAACCGTTTTATGGTCCCGGCTCTCACCTGCACTTTTGTGTGTTTCAAGCAATTCTGTAATAATTAGATACACCTGCATAGCCCTCATTCGCAAGGAAGAAATGTCTGCCGTACCGTGATTGTCAATATGAAGACTGGTTTGATTAAGCTGTGTTAAGCAAACGTTGAGTGTGCCTTTTTCATGATTGCTCCACAGAGCTTCACTGCAAGGAAATGCTGTATGAATAAATACAATTACGGAAAAGGAAAACCTAAAGGCAATTTGATAACCCTCTGCAGAATTTAGCAGGGTGTCTAAAAATGAAATGTTGACATTTCTGTGGTTACTTTACATATAAAAAAGGTACCTTTCATAAAAAGCAAAGCACTTACTTAACATTCCTCAAAGGTGGATCTAGTATTCTTCATTAGCTAAGTTTCAATTGCCTTTGTCAAGCTTGTCTTCCCGGCAAAGGTCTCTGTCAACTGTGAAATCCACTTAAGGTAATTAGTATTCTGTTAGATTTAACAGAGTCTGTGAATTAGAACTGTAACAAAAGAGAACGTCTACTTGTTTCTTCATCATCAAACAAGTGGAGCTTCCAGCTCCTGTGGTGGCTGAATCTGACTCTTTTTCATGTCATACAGGCCACGCTTAGAGTAAGGATTAATACCCTGCTCAAAAATTTGATTTTCCATTTTACCAGAAAAGATGACATTTCAAAATGTTTCTATTCTGATTCATAACAAGAGTAAATCTCCTCCTCTCCACAATCAGGAAACAGTTTCCTCCAAATCAGTGTAGCATTTTATTTTAAAATTTTCTACAGATGTTCAAATTTTAAGAATTTTGACATTTTCTTTGAGTTCTATTTGTAAACTATAGTCATATTGTTATTTTTATATTTGATTGTGTCACAGAAGCAGTGGCTATGTACAAATGTACAACTGCTACCTCTGAAACTCTGACATGAGAGAACATTTGAAGCATTCTAATGCATACTTTATTTTTAACATCTGTCACTGAATGTTTGCCACTTGTTGACTGGAATATTTTCTCTTTTCTAAGCCAAAGAGAGTTTTTTTGATCCAAAAAAAGCATGCTGGAATAAAACGGAAAGCTTTGCTAGCATCAAGCCTGCACAGACTTAGAAACAAAAGGTCTCAAGTAATTATAAGCAGATATAAAATCTGGACAAGAATATAGAAACTGGGAAAAGACTGGGTTATTCATTGTAAGGTCAAAGAAGAGACAAGGAGGAAGATAGTGGATCAATTGGCTGAAAATCTTACTGTCTGTATACTAGTGCCAGAAATATGGTGAATAAACAAGAGTAACAAGGAAATCTTACAGTTTATGAAAACATATGTTTTAGTCTAAGTTTATGATTTTGCCATGATTTGATAGGGCAAGCCTTCTGACTGGAATATATTAATATTAAAACCCAACATATTATCATTAAAAACTGACATACTATGAAATGAAAAAGTGTTTCCCTGTACTAACATTACATGTGCACCCTTTGAACTGCAGACTATAAAACGAGATGGTTCTGTTAGTAATCTTAGCCACAAAGAATGGCTCCTTTTTATTCCTTAGCAGCCCAAGGGAGTGTCCCCATCAGGTTTCTCCTAGTTTGTACTTAGACGTGCAGGCTCTTAACATTACCCATGCTAGCTAAATTCAAACTAGAATGGATGTCTGTACTGTCATTGCACCTTCAGTACGTTGTGTAGACATACTCTGAGATCAAAGTGTTTTCTGTTTGTCTTATAGTGACACAGTTTGACACTTTGAAGTATGAAACTTCTTCATCACAACACAAATAAGAGACATTTTTGACGCAGAAAATCTGTTTCAGTCACTAGGAAGGGTTTGTCTACACCAAGATGCTAGTGAGAAATTGGGAAGTGTGTGAATGGAGAAATAGTAGCTGTTGCAGACCAACTCTCGGTTTGGGCAGTCTTAGTAGGTGCTTACGGCCTTTCTGCAATTTAGCTAAAACCTTTTAGGAAGTGTTTTTAATAACAAAGAGTAACAGCCACACCAGGGCCTAGAAAACATTAATGACCCAGGTCAGTTCAGAAAATGGGATTTAAGTAGAAATTTTTTCTTTTGCCATGAATTAAACTGACAAAACCAAGAAAACATGATAGAGTTCTGTACTTTTAAGTGTGAGTCTGAAATTCTGATTTTTTGAGTTTTTCTTAAAATTTCACATATGATTTAGTACTCCAAGAAAAAAAAAATATTATCAAAATAGCAGCCAGTGCTCCTCCAGGCAGAGCTTCCACGTTCCCAGTTGTCCTATGCATGTCCTTTGTATCACTAAGTCACGCTCTCTCAGGGTAATGCTCAAGGAAGGAATTATTTTGGTCCATCTCATTTATGTGTTCACGCAGTTGCCCTGTGGCACACTTACTACTGATAGAATTCTTCAAACAGCTTCATATCTCTGCTGACATACACATATAGCTTGCCTTACTATCTTATTTATGTATATGGTTTAGATTTAAATATACCTATACTTTTTCCTAAGTGCCTGCTATCGTTATGAATTGTCCAGGGGGCTTTTCAGAGCTGTGCTAATGCATACACATGCAGTGGGAGAGAAAGAAAGAGGGAGTCCAGCTTGCCATCTTATTTATGTATTTATTTTCTTTTAAACATACCTATATTTTTTCCTAAGTGCCTGGAACAATATATGCAATAAACAATATTAATCAATAACCATGCTCAAATCATTCGGTTCCTTCAGTTCAGTGCTGTGAAACAAATGTGAGAAACTAAATAGACCTTGTAGAGTGCCCTGTAGTTCAATAAATCCAAGGCCTGTCTGATCAGGGAGACAAGGTAATTTTAGCAATTGACATCTCATCTGCAGTACTCTCCCTCTGTTTCCCTTCAGCTTCAACTGTAGAATTATTAACCTTTTTTTTTCTGCTTTCAATTTATTTTAACAGTTATGACATGAAATAGGAGGAGAAATAGTTAAAAAGTAAATGGAAAAGACTCAAACTGTTTCAAGACTGATAGAGTACCACAAATAGCTTAATTTTTACTCAGGAAAAGAATCGTGGACAAAGAGGAGAAGAAAGAAGAAACTCTTAGTGGTAATCTCAAGAAAATACTGAAATCTAGAAGAAAACTGAGAGAGAAGAGAGTTAGAGGAAAAAAGAAGAAAGTGCCAGGCCTAAGTAAGTACAGCTGCATGTCTGAAGCATTAGTTGTATCTCTAGGTGTGTTTTCAGTTCTTCTATATGCTTTGCACAGTTAATACTGTATTCAGTATTACTCCATAGTAACTCTTATTCCCATAAATCTGGGAAATAATATGCAAGAAGTTTCTTATCAAAAGCTGAGAAGAAAAAAATTTTGTTTTTCAAAACCATGATCATACACAGCACTAGTTATTATAAAAACAAATTATGCTCAGAGTTTTCACCTTTGTATGTTATAAACTTTTCAGCTGCTGAAGTTTCAGACTATTAAATGGAAAAATGCGAATGTCAAGAGATTCTTGTCATAGGAAAATGATGAAATTTGCACAGCTATTGTGTATTTAGCATATAAGTGCACTAATAGAACAGGCCTGATGCAATGGAGAAAATTTATCAAATCTATACAAGAACTGTAAAAAGTGACAGCTAACAAGTGTTTATCAAGTTTAATTTTTATTACTCAATTCTTTTTTGATAGTAAATCTATGGTATCTTTAAAGAGTTTGAAGTTGAAATTACATGGACCCTCATAGCCCTTGAAACATAGTTCCTTTGACAGTGGTCTTTGAGTAACAGAAAGAGAAGACGACCTCTTCCTCTCCCTCCAAATATGTATCTATGCCAGCAGTATCTCTGAATTTAGGTGAGAAAGAGAACAGGCACATGTCTTTCTGTTGTACTTACGAATTTATTTTCATTTTAAACATACCTATGTTTTTCCCTGTGTGTCAACTATGGATATTAATTGTTCAGATTGGTTTTAAGTCTGTGCTAATAACTCTGTATTTTCTTCACATGCTTGTACTGCAGTAATGCTCAGGAGACTCAGTCATGGACGAGGTCTCTTTGGGCTGTGAAGGGTGTACAAACTCAGAACAAATTATTGGTGATCCAAATAATCTGATTTTGTCGACACTTTCTGCTGTCCTTTAATATGAATATCTTTAAAAACTGCGTTTCATTATTAGGTTTAGAGTTAGAATAATCCTTTTCTTTGCTGTGGCCTGATGATTGATTTAGCCTATCTAGACTCCGCAATTTCAAAGTATATATATATATTATTATATTCTTTTTTAAACTGCAGGACATTTGTTTGCAGAGGTTTTATTGGTAACTGAGTAATTGTACCAGAAACAATATGTTGCATTGACAAATCTATCTCCAATTTGTATGCACGCAGCTTGATATTCTTCTACAAGGTTCATATTTTAAGCACTGCAGTCTAGATGTGCAGGTTGATATTAGTCAAACGAAATGAAAAACTGAGAACCAAAATGCCTGCTTGTCCTCAGGGATGCCACGACAATTTAGTAAGATGATCTCATATTATAACAATGTTTTCTGTTGTTATGACAGTTGTCATATTTTAATTCTTTATGAGCTTTCATTTGGGCATTATCATCAGAATTCTTTGTACTAGCTAATTTGCTTTTGAGGTAAACCTCCCTTATTTCCCAGTTCTTTTGAGTATATGCCAGCCTGGTCCCCTGTGAATCGGAGCATCCTGAGAACCAATCCATCTTCTAAGAGACTGTCTGTGTTCCCGAGGCATCGGTTTGGCAGCAGCTGATGATGGAGACACCGCAGCCATCCCTGCTTGTCCCTGGCTGTGGCAGCGGTGCTGCAGAGAATAAAGCAACTCTGCGCTACTTATGGATTGGGAGGAAAGTCATCTGAGAGCTATTTTAGTTGGGTTACAGCTGTTCTATACTTCCAGAATGGCACTAAGCGTCTATAAAACAACATTTGGGACATGGGGTGGGGTGATTGTGACTGTCCTTTTGTATCCTATTCTAAGGTGTTAAGTAATGCTTCTGTTAATATTTGTCACCAACCTGACTAGCTTCAGACTGAAAATCAGGAGATAAAATGATACAACTATCGTTCCTAATCCCTGAGTCACTTCTGCTCTCAACTCTTGAAAATACTATGGGTTGGTATGTTGGGCCTTTGGCAAGAGGTTCTTCGGATTTCTATTGCATTTCTTCATTTAATTTGGAAAAAAAATTTAACGCATCACTGAAGAGTCCATTGTCTTTATTCTTAAGATTCTTAAGATAGTGTAGATGATACTGTCCTGTACAGCTGCATTGTGGATCTCCCTCCTCTAAAATAAATCCAAATAAACAAATAGAGCAGCAAAGCCCAATCTCACTCTGAGATCATGCAGAGTGACTAATCCACTCTTGCTAGACAGCAGAAGCCTCTGTAGACTGCGAAAAGGTGTCATTAGCTGATTTTCATTCCAGGACCAAAACCAAATAAAGCCAGAGCTCTAAAAAACCAAAAATGTATTAAACTGACAAAAACGTCTCCAGTGGGAAATGGAAGACAACTAGAAACAATGATAATAACATTTTCATGTGCTTTCATTACATGAGCAATTTGGGGATGTGCTGAGCAATTCAGAAATATTTCAAATTGCTGGGTATATGCCATAATTGCTGGTTTACAAATATGTCAGATCCTTTACCATGCAGGCTCCTTTTATCCATTGCAAACAATTCTAGAGCGGATTTTTTCCATTTAAACTGTTAGAAGAAAATAGTGCAATCCAGAACTAGTATTAATTTAATTTTCATGGCTGCACTGATGAGGATTACTGAAGCACAACATCATCCTGGCATTTATCAATATGTAATCTTAATTTCCATAGTGATCTCAATTAGTCTCACTGTATACTAACTCAGTATAACACAGAATATATATACTTACAAAACTAAGTATAAAGCTGAGTAGCCTGGGACAACAGTTAAAATGGATGCTTGCAAAGATGCTAGAATTAAATAGCAATTACCTTTCTTCTAGATTATCTGGTTTAACATTAATATAAACAATTGATTTTGAACATTTATTGGTGTTTATATATTGTAGCAGCAGTCACCCAATCTAGGGTTTAGCATAATAATAATTCTCTTTAATTGCCTATTAAAATTAGAACAATTTTGATATAATTGTGGCTTTCTGACTTTGGGATGGTAAATGTTATATTTAAGAAGTCACAGAATTGCCCCCCCCCCCAGAAGAGTAGTTACTTAGAGACTACAATATCTCTTCTTTATCTGATTTTAGGGGTTCAGTAGAGAGGGAGAGAGGCAACGGAAAACTTTTGCAATGAACTGCCACTTCAGGCCTGGAGGAAATGCCACCGTTGATGAGAAGGTGTTTGACAAGCAATGTGCATTGCGCAGTTCTCACTGACTGTTCACAACCCCACCAAAGATCAAGACCGGTGACGTGTTGTTTAGCAGATACCCTGCCTGGAACAAGTTATCCTCATGTGTTCCCTGATACGTTTTTCCAGATTCTTATCTCCATCAAAAACAAATGCTATTCCAACGTGGTGAAAACTCCAGCGGACTATCTGCCATCTCTGAACAGCATTGGTGTGCCATGCAGGCATTGGGCAGTTGCTTTGGGATGCATCTACACAAAATTAATGTCCTGAGCCATCTCTACTTAGAGTATGTTGGTTAACGTTGTGCGATAGCCTCAGAGCTTGAGAAGCACCTCCTTTTGGGTGAAACAAAACTGGAAGATGCACGCTCCAAGAGTTTGCCTTCTGCACTTCAGCCATCAAAGAACACTCAGTCCACAGGGTGAGTATGAAGTAGTCCCCGCAAAGCACAGACAGGGTCAATAGTGAATTCTTGGCACCAACTGTTTTGCTTTACTTGTGTGCTTCTACTGTACTATAAAATTTGCCCTGGTAGCCATTGCTTTTGGCTAGTGGAATGGTACCAGCACCAAGATTAGGCGAGCAGGTGGTCTTAGGATTTCTTGTATTGCTGTGTAACAATTTGGGAATTCCCTAATTCCCTTCACCTTGTCATGATCCTAAAAAAAAGAAATCTGGGAAAATCTTGACAATTTTTAGTCTCCTTACGTCACCAAACAGTGTCTCACAAAATGTGCTGGTCCCCCTGTCTTCACAATATAAGAAATTAACAGATATTTATCTGTGAATCTTTAATAGAAATGAGCTTTACACAGGATTCTGGAAATTTTCGTTTTCTTGCAATGCCAAAGCCATACATTGCAGAAAACACTGCACAATGTCTGAGTAAACATTTTCTATGAAACATGCATAAAGAATCATATCTTAATTGTAAAGTCTAACTCAGTAGTGGTTTTAGAAATGAAGTAGATTATAAAAACAAAGATTTGTTTGGGCTGGATTGTTTGCAGAAGATTTAAAAAACAAAGAGGTTAGAAAAAATATGAATATGTTTATATTATTTTACTTCTCTCTTGCATTCTCTGTAAATAATCTGGAAGCAGTATCCTGTTAACACATCCATTTGGTGTAATACAATTACTATATTAAAATTTATGTTGTTGATTTAAGGATGTCTGCTAAAACTGCCAAAGCCTCCCACTTGAACCTTCTGTCACCTTATGCCATTTAATGTGACATGATTATCTTAACTGATTTTGAAATTCATATATGGATACACAATGCATTTGAATGGCTTCTTTCTTACATAAACAATTTGCATGAGATGGCACTGATATAACTTAATTACGAGATGACTGTAAGCAAAATGCTTAACATGGACATAACTGTCCAGTACTGGAGAACTTCCAACCAGAAACCCCATACTTAAAAGAAGCTTAGGTCTCCAATTTATAGCTTAGGCTTGACTCTTGCTGTAATGACATTTTCCTGTTTATCCTATCATAGCCCTTTCAAGCCTTCCCGTATGGATTTGAGGGCCCCACCAGACTAAGTGAGTCAATTCAGAAGAGATTATCTAGGTCTGTGTCTGTAAGTAATGTAGAGGATCATGACAAAACAGTGAAACTAAGCTTATCATCATGATACATACTGGCCACCTAAATAATGACCAACATTTTGTAGGCCAAAAATATTTCTCATGCTTATTAGTGAATGATATGAATGCAAAAATAGATAACTAAGCATATAGGTGAGTAATCGTCTTACAGTATTTTTCTTTATGGTAAATAAGCAGTTGCCTTATGTTTGCGGAGTGAGACTAGAATGAAGCTTGATGAAAATAAGCAAGCAAGGGTTCTTGTGAAGGTGCAAACTGCAAGTGATAGATTCACCATCACTCATTCTGCACTGACAGTAACAGTCACAGCCAAGATCAAGGTCTGAGGTTTGTTCAAACTTTGAAGCATTTCAGACTTGGGTCCTCATACTTCATTCACTCCCAGACCTACTTATGAGGCAGAACTGGTGGCGCATATATATATATATATATATCTCTCTCTCTTTGTGTGTGCGTACATGTATATATACACCAACATATAAATCTTAATTAGAAAATGGTAATCCTAAAATGTCTAAGTAAAGGAAGCATTTCATTTTGTCCATTATTATGTTCCATTGTATGTGCTTCCCTATTGCATGTCATATAGTGCAATGAGTTCACATTTGACTAGGCAATAAGAAGTTGAAATCAATCCTATGTTCCAATTATGTTACAGTGATGATAGAAAGACTATGCCACAGCAGAAAACTAGAGGGAACACAGCAGTGAACAACTGTGACTACAATTTCAACCTTACCCTGAATAACACTGGTAGGGCTCTGTTCAAGAAATACTTAGAGTCCTTTCAACCATGCTCATTCTTAACCTTCCGCATAAAGTTAGAACCAATAAATTAAGCAAATGTAAATTATATTTGTTTTGTGACACAATACTTCAGCAATAATTGCATATTTCTCATTACCAATGTGATAACATTTGTGTGCGTAAAAAAGGCTGAGCTTAAAAATCAAATTATATTTTAAATGTAGGAAATACACTGACAAGCATCGAGTCAGTGTAACTGTCTATAACGTGACCAAAGCTCAGAAGATTAAACTTTGTAGTTTTGTTTACTTTTAACATTCAATGATGTGCTTGTGTGTAATACTGTACCTCTCTTATCAATGGATATAGTGGAAATATATTAATAGTAACAATGCACATTCTTAAATATCTGACACATTTGGAGAATCACGTAATTAAAATACAAGTAAATATATAAACTAGATCAGATTCTGGAGCAGTTTCTTTAAAAATTAAAACTTTCTTTCATTTTCTTGCAATCATGCGGAGAATACCATTCTCCCTTTCGTCTCTAATTGGAAAGGCTTTCTTTTGTAGGCTTTTAGAAAAATGCAGAATACATTGGCAAATTATACATAGAGATCCAGAGTCTTCTCTGTTATTTCAAACTGTAGATAATGGGTTCTTAAGTAACATGTGGTAAATGTGCTGAAGTATTATCATTTTTAAAAATCAAATTGAATATAATATGCAAATATAATTATTCAGTGTTCAATAATAACTAATGCATTTGAGTGTCTATCTTAATATGTGAAAAAGTACAGGTTTTCCACTTTGAGTCTTCTGTAATGTTGAGGGTATTTTCTTTGAAATCCTGGCCTTACAATTATTGCAGTTGTTACACTAATTAGAAAGTACAGTGACACTGTTTATATTTATATATAACTAACTTAACTCAAGTACAGTGAAAATTTGGAGGACAAGAAAAATGTCTGAATAGCTTCTGTACCCTGCTTTGTGAGAAATTCTATTCCAAATTCATCTTGAGCAGATAAGATCTGTAAGGAAGTCTGTCTAAAAAATAAGATCTTTCTATGAGAGCATTATTTTTTATCAGCTGGCTAAACTGTACAACTGTTACTTTGGTAACATTTTAAGAAATGTGATACACAGTGGGACAGTTCACGAAAATGATGAGCATTCTTTAGTGCTGACATTTACTAAGTGTGTTTTCTTCCTTACAGACAAAGAAAATATTCTTTTTTTAACAACAATGGCTGCACTGTGGAAGTGAGGTGTTGGGTGTCTTTTTGAACTTAAAAAACTTAGTTAACAGATGTTGAAAAGAGCTGCTGTTTTAAGTAAAGCCCACATCCATGGCAGAGCTTTTCTTGGAACACAGAACATGAGACACATGGGACTGATGCTGTCAGTCTTTGCAGCAGCAGCACCATGAGACGTTTAACACTGTCTGTTCCTCTGGTGAGTGCAAATGATAAGAAGCCATGAGCAGTTTTATTAGTAGAGACAGAGACTCTCCAGAAATATTCTGGTAACCTTGATTTTTAAGAGGAATCCTGGTATGCTTTGGTTAGAGGTGTATTTAAAATGTTGATCTTTGATGCTTGACATACTCCTGGTAAACTGCTAGTTCTGTTGTGGATTTGCACTACAAGTTGCATATTGTGCTGATTCATAAACTGCCCTGTCCTTCCTTGGTTTGATTTGCTCCAAGTTCTTATGTTGCACTAAGACTCTGTAGCCCAGACATTTTCTGCAATACCATTCTCAACATCTGTGGTTTAGATGGTGTTGTGAAGAACAGTTTAGCAGCTACCCAGGGTTGAGGACTGCTGCCTCATTTGTCTCAGCTCTTCAGCACAAGCAGAAGGCAGCAAGTAGCGTTCCAGCTCAGGTCTGTATCCTGAAGTGCAGCTCAATATAATCAGAGAGATTGGGAGGCAGCATTTTCCGCCTAATGCTGTGGCAAGGAAAAGCCTGGGGCTGAGAAAGAACCGAAATGGACACAGAATGGGGATGGATAAGCAAGAGAAGAGATTCACTATCTGAAATAGAATATATAGAAAAAGATTGGACTGTATGGAGGGAGGATTCACAGATACAGAAAGTATGCGGATGAAGATTGAAGATTAGGAAAAAAAAACAGAATTCAGAAGAAATAGGCAAAAAAAGAAGCGCAGAAATCTCAAAGTTTAGAATCTCTTTTAGGTGATGCCCTAAACCTCATCAGTTCATCAAGAAAAGAGAAAAGCCTTATATCCCCCCCAAGAAAAAGAAATACTGCAGACAAGAAAAGTCTTTATCTTTCTCCTAGAGAGCAGGTTGTCTTCTGCAAGACAGAATAGCAAAAAAGAGAAATAGAGAAATGCCTGTTCTAAGGTATATACTTGCCAAGTATATGTCAACAACTCCAGGAAACATGAGGAAGGAAAACAAGAAGAGGCCCCGTTCAGCCACAGCAGCATTCAAATTTATAAATGTTTAAGTATTCCTTCAGCTTTCACAGGTTCTATATTTAAACATGCATTTTTAATTGACCCCAGAAATAATTTCAGTTTATATATAGTTTTATAAGCCTGGGGCCTACCTGTCCAAGGCCTATTTGAAGATTTATCTACAGAAATCATTAATGAAGGAAGGAGGGAGGATTTAATTTACAAAGGCCTAAATCCAAAAGCCTGTTCTGGAATTTGGCTTAATTATTGATATGCAGTTACACAGGGATTTCCCACACAACCTCCCAGCAGCATCAGATTACCTTGAAGTTACAGTAACCACTGTAATCTGAACAGGTCCCTTGTAAAGAGCAGAAATATAGGTCTGGATATGAAAAAAATCTTTAATGCATTGCACACTGCCAGCCTGGGACCACACTAAAACTGTTCTTAAATGATGCAGGTAGTGCCCTTTGCTACTTCAGATCCTTTCTTACCTATTTCTTCAAGGAAAAGAATCTCACAGGTTTAACTACAGTAGAAAGAAATGGATTTGCTTGGTAAAGTAAAATTACGTGCAACTGGATAGTTTCAGGCTGAGGTCGTAGTGTATGGGGAAAATCTTTTAAAGATACTTGGCGTTGTATTTCCTTTTAAAGGCCCTAGCAGGATTTCCAAAAGCATATGGGGAAGAGTCCACCACAGTATTCCTGACATTGATGTTGGCTTCCTTTCTGAGGCTTTAAGTACACTAGGTATCTATAAAATCTAGCCTACAGTTCTTTTATCTCTTTGGTGGGGTCATTCCTATACCCATATGGCAATGCACCTACAATTTAAGGGCAGTGTTAGTCCCTGGAAATGCTCTGAACATGTATGGAAGACAAATCCTCCTGTTCTTTCCAGAGCACTGTTAATAGTGGGAAACGTTTCATTATCGTTACCCTTAAAATGAGCATAAACATGGGCATTCAAAAATCATACTTAGCCATCATAAAAGTTATATTTACCAGCTTTCATCCGGCAAAAATTCAGTGTGTTTTATACATTGTGTTTTCTATATAGGGATCAGTTCAGGCACCTCTGGGGCAAAATTCAGCAGCTCTTTTATAGTGGCAGCAATGCTGCAGAACAGTTTTAGGACATAAAGAGCAGAAGAATAACTTATCTAATTGAAACTGTGTGGGGAATTTAAGTAGGCAGAATGTAATTACTCAAGCTGGAATTTGGCCATTCAAATATTGAAGCCTTTAAAGAAATGTTAATAACTATTCACAGCTTTAGGAATATATCTTCAAATCACAATTTTAATAAGAATAAAAAAGGGGAAAATGCATTTAGCAGCTTATGTTAGGGAAATATTGTATTAACTGTAGAGGACAAAAATGAAGGTAAATATTTAAATACATCTGTTATCATGGGATAAGACTTTGATGTATCAATCCCATCTCCACTAAAGCCTCCTACTATAAAAATAAAACTCCCACATTGAAGTATGTTTCTGTTTTGCTTTTGCTATGATAAATAGCTATCACAAAAAAGGAAATTTGGCATAAAACATGGATAATAAAAGATGTGATTTGAGAAAATAACTTAAGGCAGTGGTTTTCATTACAAAAAGGTACAAAAGATGGAGCAGAGCAGCGATTTGTTTTGCATAAACACTTTAAAAAAACCTGTCTTTGTGATAGATGGCTTGTATACTTGCTATTCCATTGTATTAGTGATTGCTAGCCGGTGTGGTTATTCCTGAAGATCAAAAAAATTGGCAGAGTTAAAAAGGTGGCCTATAATTATATCAGAAGATAACTGCAGTGTCTATTCGGTAGAACTACTTCACACTGATAATTTCTAGACAACCTAGTCCTTTTCAAAGTTTCACTCTGAAAGCTTATATAACAAAATTTATGTACACTATCAGGTTACTGGCAGTGATTAGAATTTTAGCAAGCCTCTTTATTAATTCTATTCCATTAAAAAAACCTTTCCAAGTAATATTTAAAATGCAAGTTGAAATCTGTTTCAGTTTGGATGGTTAGCTGAAGTTTAGTCGGATTGCACAAGATTCTGCAAGCTGACACTAAGGTCTCCACTGGCAATGGTGGTACTTATATCTTCCTCTGCTAGTGGGAGTGATACCTATTGTTATCAGTCTTGTCACTGATGGTGCCAAGCAAGGTAAGTTTGTGAAATCCTCCTAGAAATGCAAGGTTATACAAACTAGTGTGAATATCTTCCACATGGTGCAGTGCAGTGCATGCCTGTGCAATAGCTACTGGCTTGTCTTGAAAGCATCAGAGCTCTATTAGTGCAGTACTTTGTCTCAGCTTATTATGGCTGAGCTGATGAGCTTTACTGCCATTGGTTTGGTCACGATGGGTTTAGAGATTGCTGCCTGGTGCTCCAAAACACACTGTAGACAGGCATCAAATTTATCTTAGGTTTAGATACAATTAAAAAACAATAACAACAAAAAACACAAAAGGAAACCTACAGTGCAGAGGGACGGTTAAGCATTTTTGTTTGAGATTCAAAACAGTCAGCGTACTGAGTAAGGTTGGCTGCAGGATATAAAACTAATACGCTTTTTACGCATTAGCTGAGCAGTTAAGGACCAGAGTGCTGTTCCCTCCTCGTGACAAAGATTTCAAATCTCATCTTTCCAGAGTCTGCCCAAGGCTACTCTACCTATTCCTGTTGAGACTGGGACTACTTACTGTACAAGATTTGTGGAGACCAGAGAAAAGGGCACACCTGTATTTGACACTGCAGTAGGGTTTGTCCCTTGGGCCAAACTGTCCTTCCCATCCTTCTGCCAGGTGAGAGTTGCATGAATTCTTCTACATAATCACGCTCACACTGGTTTTCAGTCTGAAATGAAAATAACTGAGAGAGGAAACATTCAGGATGGTAAACAATATAGGGAAGGTTGAACGTCAGTACCTTTTTCAGCCTTTTTCCCCATAGTTGTCATCAGGCTGCAATTATGTACCTTTCCAAATGCATCTGTGTGCCTGTTGGTGTGCCTCCCACATCCCCCAATAACTTTTGATAATTTCTGCATGGTTCATTGCAGCCAGGTTTGGTGGAAGGTAGAGGTCTCGGAAATAATTACATGGGTTCAAGTTTTGTAGCCACAGACAGTCGTGCATTAAATGCAATATTGGACACCAAAGAATCCTCCCTGGAGAGGCCTCTTATAAACACCTTTATGGCAGGAGAATCTTTAATGAAGATTTCATTTTCTATCATGCTAAACTAGACAACAAACCCCCCCGCCCGAAACATGGGAAACTTAGTTTCCTTAGTTCTACTGGTCATGGAACTGCCTTCTTTTTTTTTAAATACGGCTTAATCATCCATAATTGTTGTAACAAGCCTCCCAAAAGGTAATAATGATATGCTATGACAAATTTTATACATTATGATACATGTCCTTTAGGCTTTATAAAGGCTCCATGTGATGGGTTTGACAAGCTTCCCTGAGGCAACTGAGGCTCCTTTACATAGTTCATTAGTTGAAAAGAGAAATGGGCTTCAAGGTGCTTTAAAAAGATTAATATTTTTTCAGTTCACTGTTCATGGGTAAAAGTGCATGTAGAATAATTCAGGGCCGAATTTGGCTTTAATCAGAAAAATATGTATTTGGGGGAAAAAATAGAAAGATTTATAGCTGGTTGCATAGATTGATAGATGACTGCTCATGAGAACAGAATGTGGCTCAAACAAGACAACTGCTGTCCTTAATTCTAAAACAGAAGTAGTTTGTTCTCTTTGTGCCAGATGCTAACTTCACACTTTCTTCTCCAAGATCACTGTTTGCAACATTTACATCAGAGAACATTTATAATAAGCTAAGAGCGTTTGTAATAGGATAACCTAGGACAGGATAATGAGCATTTCTCAGTCATTCGGAGAAAGTACAAAAGCCTGACTCTTGTCTTGAGCTATACTGCCTTGTCTACAGCTCAGCCATTAGTAAAGGCCTGTGCCTTAGCATATTAGCATAACCTTTCCTTCTATTGTAGGTCAGAGAAAACTCCCATTTAAAATCTCCCTCATTTGTCAAGACAATTTCTCTTTTGACATCATCCAGAAGGTAGTTGCTCTTATTGCCATATCTCTACTATTTTTGCTGGAAACAGATTATGGGAGCAGCATCCATGGTCTTCCACATAATTACTCCCCTTCTGCCTTGCTACCAATCTTTATTTTTTGAGTGTGTCATTTAAAATGAATCACTGGCTTTGCCCTCAGGTGTAAATGCCGCATAGGAGTCTCCTCAGTGGCAATCATTACAATATATCAGACAACACTAATAAAACAGATAATTAATGTTTTTATACTCCTTCCTATCTCTCCTGCAAGTCTTATATTTATATATATCCTTAATTAGGGTTTTATGTTAATGCTGTAGGGCTTCAAAGGTAATATGACTGCAATATTGACTAACATCAGCTGTTGCTGGTAATCAGTGTTCAGAAAGTTCATGGAGATTTATTCCAAGCAAGCTTTAGTGTATGTAGTAACATGTACATAACTCTGAAATGAACTAGTAGCACCCATAATGGCAAAAAAATCCCAAGGAACTTATGTATAGATGTGATTTAGGAAAATACTCTGTAGGTATTAATAGACCATACGTTTATATTCCCTGTCAGGAAAAATTTATAAATTCATGTGCTAAATAACTGGCAATTTTTTGACACCTGTTTTTTTACATTTATGTCATATTTAAAGTGGCTTCAACAAATTCTGACTTTTGGTTATCAGGTAAATTGTAATCCATTCCTCTTCCTTTCCTTCAGTGATTCTTCTGTTATATTTTGTTAAAGAGTTATAATAATGTAAAAAAAATTAAAAACTTAGAAAACTTACAAGTTAAATTGTTATTCTAAGAAGTTTCTGCAACTTATATGGCTTATTTTTTTTATTATATTTAGAACATTAATGAACTGCATTTGTTATCATATGCATGTTTAGTTACTGCTGATAACACAGCACATACTGGCGTAACAAATCTGTGAGGGGAAAAATCTGTAAAGCTGGTCACACAAAGGATTTTTATCTGTTTCTACCAATATAGCTAAGTCAAGCCTGGTTAAAAAAATGAATACATGCAGCTTATAATACAGACTAATACAGCCATAGGCTTTTGCATTCAGTGGGACTATCATGCACCACCACTCAGATTATATCACACTACACAAATAGGAGTGTCAATGGCTTATAGAGATCCCTGTCTTTCAGTTACGAGTATTTGCATTTCAACCAAGTTTTCTATCAAATTTTCAGTAGCTTGCTAAAGATCAGTGGCTAGAATAAAAAAAGGTCCCGATGTTCATTTTTTCCCAATGGCAGTTTCACATGACTTAGTTTTAAGAACTGATACAGCTAAAAATTCCTCCTTATTCAGTATTTGAAAATGTCTACATACTGTTTGTTCCAGTCCCAAATGTAATATTCTTTTAAGCACATCTGTACTACCATCTACTGGAAAGGTGAGTAACTATGTATCAGCAATCACCGTTTCCATCTGCTACTGAACCCAGACTAAAAATTTAAAAAACAACAACAACAAAAAAAGAACTTTACATTTCTCCCACAAAAATTGCACCTTCGTGTGCACTTTAAGTTGTACTGACACTAGAAATCTCTCATGGGTAATCTTTTGCAGAGATCAGGTTGAACTAAGGCAGGATAGTTTTCATGAGGATATATTTCAGCCAAAAGTGAGATATTCTTTATCATTTTCTTATGATAAGGTATTGCACATCAATAGTTCTCTTTCAGCTTCCGAGATAAACAGGGGGAGGACAGCCAGTGTGTCTCTGTGCGTGTGTGTACAATTACAGTTCTCAGGTAAATAAGGGAGTTAGAAAATTCAACAGAGCACAGCAGAGACAGGTACTGTGCACGCTATTTTATATGCTTCTGGACTCCAGATCTCAGTTATGTTTTCTCACGAGTCTGTTATGCCATTCTAGGATATCTTGAAACAGCTCTGCCAAGGCTGGTGAATTATATTCTTGTTTAGCAAGATGAAGAAACATCTTCTGAAGTGAGATTAGATTACTCTTTTTTATATATACATAACAGTCTGCATTCTTCGCTAAGCAGCTGTGCATACACACACACACACACACAAATGCAAACACAATAGGAGTTTTGCAAATAGTACAGCTGGATACCATCAAGGGAATATGAAAGCAATCTCTAGCTGCCTTGTATGTTATCAGCTTCCTAGACAATTACATCATTTCTGCAACTGGCCACACACACACACACGTTGTTACCTGCTTCTAGGCAATTAAGTAATATTTAATACTGATTACAGACTTTTCCATTTTTATTCTTCAAAAACATGCACAGGCAGACGTAGGGAGAGATGTGCAGGAGTGTAAGATGAGTGTACATAAATGAAAAGCAGAGGATGGCAGCAGTGTTATTAGTTTCTGGATGTGAGGAAATGGCTGTTCTCTGTACATCTATTTAAAACTGTATTTAGAATACTGCGTAGGAATTGTTTTAAAGAACGTCATTGTGTTGTTCTTAGGCACATCAAGGACAGCTAAAATAATCATCATTTGTTCAAATAACATGTAGATGAGGAAATACTAACAATGTATACTGTTATTAACATCCATTATTTTAACACATGTAAAGCAATGAAAAGTGTTGCAAAGAAAACTTAAAAAATATATTTGACACATTAGACCAAGCCTGTAACAACTGGGATATAGTTTACCTTTGTCCTTTTGCCATCTACCAGTGAGTGGAAGAAGGAACCCTGCCTTTCATTAGGAAGCCAGGTAAGACCCATTACGCATCATCAGAAATCAGTCTAGCAGCTCATTTTGTGTCTCTAAAAGGAGCGATAACTTATTTCCCGTAACACAGCATGCAGCCCTTCTAAGAGGATGTACAATGAATGCCTTCCACAAACGTACATTCATGACATCAGGACAGACAGTGAATAATCTGCCTCAGTCTCGAAAGAAAAGAAAAAAAAGAAAATTGAAGGGAAAAATTAAACAAGCTAACCAAACACACTCCTATCTTTCACAAACTTTGAGTAATCCTTGCTGGATTTTCACCTATTCTGCAGTGTTCTACCACATAGGGCGAGCACAATGCTTCGTGGTGATTAACATACTTTACTGTTTCATAGCCTTCCTTCAGCTTTAAGCCTCATGTTTTCATGTTTCTGTACAGACTCCATCAGTACGAGTTCTTTCTGTCCCTAACCTGAGACTTAAGAAACTTCTCTGATGCTAAAGAAAACATAGATGGGCCGTTCAGTCTCTTTTCTCTTTTTTACCATCTCAGCTGTGACATCTACCCCACCTTGTCTTGAATTTGTCCTTCATGCTTCCCTTTCTGTGAACTGAATTTTACCTCCCTCGCTTCAGTGGCTGATTTCTGATACAGTAACATGTTCTCTGCTCCTTTAGTATACTTAACTTCTCTGTAATTTTTAATCCTGTGAGCTATTTTTTTTTTCCAAATCATCTTGCTTGATTGGCTTTGTTCCCATGCTAGTTGTTCATCTTAGAAAATGTAACACAATCTTTACTTGCACTTGCTAAAATTCAGCTGCCTTTACCTCTCACCAGTTTTTATCATAAATATCCTATATTCCCTAAGGTTGCAGATACCAAATTTACTGGCAACAGTATTCACAGATGTAATACTGTTCCAACTGATAAATATCTCTAATACTGTCATTTTTCTTTGACTGTATTATCTGTGCAGGATATGACTTAAAAGTGTGAATTTTTTTCCTGATGTGATCTATAAAAATGATATCTCTTTCAAATACTTCCTCAAGACTCAACTCTGCCCTAAGGCCTACAAAATTCTAGCTGTTAATCATGTTGAGGGAAGTGATGGGCTGTAACAGTAATTGCCTGCCTTTTCTTATTTCTTTTTTCTAATTAAACTCTCCATTACCCTCTCTCTAACTTTAAGTGAAAAAAATCCCAACAACATATAATTAATAGTTATATCAGTTCTTCCCTTTCTTTATTTACTTCAACACTGTAGCTGTATTTCTTACCTATCCATCTATTCCACCTTTTAAGACTATAAGCCTGCTGGAGACCAAGGTTTGCTTTCTCCTTGTTTGTACAGCTAGCACAACCATTCTTTAAACCTGAGGGAGGCTGCTGAATACTGCTATCAAATAAAGGCAACATCTTTTCACTAGCTCACTGCTGTCAGTTAGGCTACAAACTACTCTACTTTTCCCCTTTTATTAATGCTATGATAGAGGAAAAGAAGAGGGAAGGGAAGAGAAGGGAAGGGGAAGAACCTATCAGTTTTATTTCAGGCTCAAATACATGTCTAGTCATACTTGGGCTGGTTGTATCTGTTTAATCTGAATCATTTGACAAGACAAATTGTTTGGCTGATCTGCACAAGGGTTTGTAGAGGAATGAACTGAACTGCTGTCTGAGAATGGGATTAATTTCTCTGAGAAATTCCAATATATATGTAAATTTCAACATACTCATTTCCACCATGTAAATGGAAACATGTACATAGAAACATGCAGTTTCCAATCTTCTGACAGCAATTTGGGGCTATCCTTCAAACTGTTCACAGATTTTTGACTTCCAGACCCATATATACCAGATGTAGTTTCGACCTAATATGGAAAGGTATTAATGTAGCAATGTAAGAATGGGTAAAACCCTATCATGTTCAGAACATTTCTTCCTCCAGGCGTAGGTATAAAGTACATACCACAGCACCACCACAACCAGCATGTTCCACCCACAAAAAACCCCATACAAAATCCCTCCAACAACAACAACCCCCCCCCCCCCCCCACACACACACAACTTAAAGCCCCTTAAATTCTAAAATGTGATTATACTCTCTAGTTGAGCAGGGGGCCCAGCAGGAGAAACAGTAGCAAAACAACACTCTACGCCCACTCCTCGGCTGCTGCTGAATTCGTGAATAGTGCAGAAACATTTTAGTTTGATGAAAAGGAGAGTGAAAAAAATAAAATAAAACCACTGAGTAGGAAAAATAGTTCTCTCAGCCATTCAAAGTGGGAGGAGAAAAATATAGAGAAAGTGAAGAGAGGTCCTTTTAGATTAGAGAATGTTTGAGATTGGAATGACACGATTTCGCTCTGTCATTATTAAAATTCATTGTTTTTTAAAATAGCACATTTATACAGCTGTTTTTTTGAGCCAGGCATGTAAAAAATGGGGGAAGCGATTCTTTAAATTACCTATTTCTGAACGTTAAATCAGTCCTATTCATTGTTCTTTATGTGGCAGGTGTGAGTGAGTGAGTGGATCTAAGAGTGAAGAGTGCCACCATCAGGACAACTGGCCAAATGGAAGCAATTTTGTGAAGGTTGGTTACTCCCTCCTTCCCCAACTTCAAGGTTTACTTGTGAAAATACTCTCCAAAATTCTCTTACCTAATCTTACCTGAGCAATCAAAGTTGACTGATTGGGTTATTTACAGGAGGTGGAGATTTCTCTGAAACCTCCCACTCCTTTTGTGATTCTCCCCATGTCACAGCACATGTGTTTTTTTGAGGTTTCACATTTTTCTGCTTGTGGTCTGTGTTGTCTTTTGACTCTTTCACACAATGGCAACTAAATCAATACTGGTCTTTTTTTTTTTTTTTTCCCCCTTTTTGTTTAGTCTTTGGACAACAGTTTATTTGGTTTCATTTATTGATAATCAAGAGAATACTAATTGTTTCTTCATTTAGTCTTGATGGAGATCAGAGACAAGCATGTCGAGAGCCACCTTAACCTCTAAATTAACAATATATTGCAAGATCTCAACAAACATGGCAGTCTCATTCTTCACATTTCATTCATACTGGGACTTCTTGAGCTCAGAGGCATACAAACATGGTTTTGTTCTTTCACAGAATAAAAAAAAATAATCAAATAAGTGGATTTCATTAAAAAGTTCATTAAAAGCGAAGCATAGTGCAACAAGCTGAGTAACAAACTAAATCTTGCCTTGGGCAACAAGCAGAATTTATTTACTTTTTGTCCCTTTATCTTCCAACCCTTTCATGTCAGACTGTGATGGATGAAGTGAAAAGAGTTTCCACACCAAAATCTAAATTCTCAGCAAATTGCTGACAGCTGGTGTCATTCTAAATTAGAGATAGGCTATTACTAGTGATCAGTTTATTCCATGAATTTAGTCTTTTTGACTGCTTGCAAATTATTTGTGAATTGGTTTTGATTTTTCATGTGCATTTGTTTGTAATTGATTTTTGTTTGAGATACTGTTTGTGTGGAGAAATGTTAATCATATGGGAAACTTGTTTATCCCTGTATGTGCTTTGTAGTATTTTTTAGGTAACTCATCTTACTATTTTCATTCTAAACAAAAGAGGTTATTTTCTACTTAGCATTTATTCACTAACATGTTTTTTGAGAATTTGTTTTGGGAAAAATTTGAATTATGACAGAGAGATCTGCAATATGAACCATTCAACAAGTCTTTTTGAGCAAGTATACTCAGCTCTGCCTCTGTGAGAACATTCCTGCAAATGAAACCTGTCTATCAAATGCTTTATGACTGGACAGTAGAGAAAGGTCACTGATCACAGCAAGCACCACAGTAAAAGCATATTTTCTTTGCAAGAACATACGAAAATAACACTATGCTTCATTTGTGTAATTCTAATTCAGTGATCTCTTTTGCTTTATCAGTTTCTTTCAGATTTATCAGCTCGTTAGACACTACCTGACAGTATCAGCAAAAGAGAGAAATTAAAGGATATGTAAAAACAAAATAGCACACCTGTTCCTTGTTTATATCATTCCTTCCTGATGTGAAGTAGATTGTCTCCCCCCCCCCCTTTTTTTTTTCAATAGATAGAGATCATTTAAAGAAGCACATAAGCAGTAAAAATCTTCACATTATCCTTTTATAACTTGCTTATTATTCACCCCATGTCTCCTTTTGGCTCTTTTTCTAAGGGGCAGGATTCCCTCACATTTGATTTTATATTCTAAATCTCATGCTTCTCATTTCTGATGAAAAAATATGAGAAGGAAAGAAAGACGGAACCAAATTGTGTTGTGCTATGCTGTTTAGATGATTATATACACAAAAGGAACCTTGCTGCAGTGCCAGGAAAATGAACTTGATCATCTGGAAAATTTTGTCAGGAAGGAGAGACTTCCCTCTACTTTCTGCATGTTGGTTGAACCAGTCCTTTTCCTTACTTGTTGTAGGACGTTTTGTTCAATGGGGTCTTTAAATGCTTGTATACTATCTTTACTTCATATTTCTCACAGCACAGAATTCATATTCATCATTCCTGATCATGTTCATTAGGAGAAACAGTCCCAGAATAAATCTTTACTCTCTGACCTTTATTTTTCAGTAGATGATAAAGGTTTGGAACATTTTTTTCCTCTCTCTCTTTCCCCCCTTCAGTTAGATCTAGAATCAAAAAAGCCGTTCTCTGTATCTAGCTCACCAGCGGTAAAAGATGTCAGAAATCTCAGGAGACTTGTCTCATAGGAAGAGACAGGTCTGTATCAAAAGTGAATTCTATTTAGAATGGACTTTAGTTTGTGGAGCTCACATAAGCACATCTCTAATCAAAATGGAGTAATTGCTGCAGCAAAGCAGCATTCATACAGAATACACATTTCAATGCAGCTGAGCTTGAGAGGGAAGATTAAAATGATTTCAGGAAGGGATATGCATGATTCAACACTGAGTAAAGGAATAATCTTTAGAGAACACAGAAAAGTGGCTCTTCTCAGAAGTATAATTTCTGCTACGTGCAAAATGCATTAACATGAGAAAAGAGGGTTGTGATAAGGTTCCATAATACTGAAGCTATATTTGTTTGTTCCGATGCTCTTTGTGTGACATCAGTATTTACTGCCTTACTGATTTGCATCATATGTCAATATGCATGCATCATTCTGGGGCTTCCATGAATCACATTGCTCCTTTCATTTTTCAGGTGCCACACTGTTAGCTGGACTTGTGCTGCCTCCATTCAAGGCTGACAAATTCAGCAGTGATAAAGTCACCCTCCTTTTTCAGTATATGTCCAGAATGTCTTTGCTAATTAAAAATGATCTATCATTCTAAAGGTACTTAACGACACTGATGTAGTTTTCATCTCTGTGAAAACTGCACCCCTTACAACACCCCACTGATAAGAGGAATACTACTATTATTTTCACTTTACAGATGTAGAATTGCAATAGACAGACAAAATGACTTCTCCAAGGTTAAAGAGTAAGTCTACAGCAAAGCATGGAATTATCTGAGATTTCAAAGCTTCAGGCTAGCACTATAACTATTGGACCAAACATTTGTCTTCTTTTCAAGAACATACTGTATCCTAAATAGAGAAGTGACACAAATCCTTAGAGGAAAGAAAATTAATCCTAAACCACACATTTCAAATCTGTATATAACATTATGCCTACCATACAATTTTTCCCAGTATATTTCTGAAGCTTTAAGTGTATCAAGTATCAAACAAGCTTAGATTCACGTGCTAATCTTTCCTTTTTTTTTTCTCTACCAAATGAAAAAAACCCACACAGCAAGTCTCCAGCAAAGTATAGAATTACCTGAGTTTTCAAAGCTTCAGGCTAGCATTAACAGCTATTGGACTAAATATTTATCTCCTTTTTGAGAACCTTCAGCATCCTGAACAGAGAAGTGATAATAAGCTACCGCAAATTTGAAAGCAGGTAGAACTGTTGTTTGATTACTTCACTGCACAGTAAGTAGAAACATTAAAGCATGAAGTTTTCATATATTTTAAACAGTGGTTGATCAGAGTTCAAGGTTGGTGATATTCAGGTAGGAAAATCAGAATGAAGAAGGTGAACCAATCTTACGTAATATTTATTTTTATTAACTCTCTGTTTTGGTCATCTCTATTTAAAGAGAAAAAAGAACTTCAGGTTATTGCTATTGCATAAAGGTGATAAAAGTTATTAAATTATAATCCTATTAACTTAATAAATTCTTTTATTTTTTTTTTTTTTAAACTTCAGGAGTACTTCAGTTTGTCAAAGCAGACTGGTTCTTAAAAATGTGGCTGAAATCTCTTTCTGTCAATCTAAAATATAGGGAATAAAAAACTTTTTTCCAACAGTTTTATAAATGGAAAGGAAACAGAACAAGCAAGAGGCAACATGTGCTTTAAAGCAGGCTGGGTACCATTTTCAAAAGTCATGTAACACACCCTGTAACAGGCCAGTTTTATTTCTTCTTCAATTTAGTGGGAGAACTTGGGTCCTTCCTTTTAGCAGGAGTGGTACTATTGAAATAATGAAAGACTGGTAAGCTGGAAACAAGAAGAGGGTGGATAAAATGCACAGTTCTCTTTCAAACTCTAGGATGGCTGTAACATAAGTGGCAGGAAAAAAAGAAATAAAAAAGGAGAAAAATCATTATGATACAGATGTTTACAGACCAATTCCAGAGACAGTCTAGTTTTGGGCCTCCTTCTTTCTCAGATCTTTGACAGTCACATTTTTTAATGTGACAGTCACATTTGCACATCAAGGTAAAATGTTTGCTTTACACATTTAGTTCACTACTACATCTTACTGGTGTTCATGTTTTAGTGAAATTCTTAACATTATGTTAATGTAGATCTATATAAGAGTCCAATCTTTAGAAGGAAGGAGTGAAGGGATATGTGAGTAGGGTAGTTTTCTAAGATATTTATACTGGCTGTTTCTGGCAAGAAGAATAATAATACAAAACCACCTTGGTATTCTTAGAAAATAAAAATGTTGACAAAAAACTAGGCAATTTGGCAGTGGTATTTGACTCTGTTGCTAAACTGCCCTACTGACTGCTCTCTAGAGTGGCCCTCCCCACACACTTGCTCAATGAATATGTAATTATTTACATCAGAATGAGATTTGCTTTACTGTCTTCTGCTGAAATTATCAGGGAACTTCCCTAAAGAGTATTACATAGGAAGTCAGTCTCCATGGTCAACATAGCCTTGTCTGGCTTTATAATCAATTAATCAAACTTGATTTTAAAAATGACAGAGAACCCCTCCAGGACAGCCACTGTACTGCAGAGCACTCCTTAGGGATATTGGAAAATGATACTCAAGTCCCGGCTACACATCAGTCAGGCAGATTGCTTTGAAACAGTATCTCCCACTGTGGTGGGTTGACCCTGCCTGGATGCCAGGTGCCCCACCAAGCTGCTCTATCACTGCCCTCCCTCAGCTGCACACAGGAGAGAAAATAAGACGAAGGGCTTGTGGGTCGAGATAAGGGCAGGGAGAGATCACTCACCAGTTACCGTCACAGGCAAAACAGACTCGACTTGGGGAAATTAGTTTACTACCAATCAAATAGGAGTAGGATAAAAACACCTTCCCCTCACCCCTCCCTTCTTCCCAGGCTTAACTTTACTCCCAATTTCCTCTACCTCCTCCCCGCCAGTGGCACAGGGAATGGGGGTTGGGGTCAGTTCATCATACGTTGTCTCTGTCGCTCCTTCCTCCTCAGGAGGAAGACTCCTCACTCGTCCCCTGCTCCAGCGTGGGGTCCCTCCCACAGGAGACAGTCCTCCACGAACTTCTCCAACGTGGGTCCTTCCCACGGGCTGCAGTTCTCCATGAACTGCTCCAGCGTGGGTCTCTTCCATGGGCTGCAGTCCTTCAGGCACAGAGGGCTCCAGCATGGGTCACAAGTCCTGCCGGAAAACCTTCTCCAGCGTGAGCTCCTCTCTCCACGGGGCCACAGGTCCTGCCAGGAGCCTGCTCCAGCGTGGGCTTCCCACGGGGTCACAGCCTCCTTCGGGCACCCACCTGCTCCGGCGTGGGGTCCTCCCCGGGCTGCAGGTGGATATCTGCTCCACCGTGGACCTCCCTGGGCTGCAGGGGGACAGCCTGCCTCACCATGGTCTTCCCCACGGGCTGCAGGGGAATCTCTGCTCCGGTGCCTGGAGCACCTCCTCCTCCTCCTTCTTCACTGACCTGGGGGTCTGCAGGGCTGTTTCTCTCACATACTCTCACTTCTCTCTCCCGGCTGCAGTTTTCTTGTGCAGTTTTTTCGCCCTTCTTTAATCTGTTATCCCAGAGGTGCTACCACCGTCACTGATGGGCTCGGCCTTGGCCAGCGGCGGGTCTGTCTTGGAGCCGGCTGGCATTGGCTCCGTTGGACATGAGGGCAGCTTCTCGCAGCTTCTCACAGAAGCCACACCTGTAGCGCCCCGCTACCAAAACCTTGCCATGCAAACCAATACACCCACATTGCAGGGAAGTGTTTTTGGCACTCTTAATTGAGTACAGTGTTATTTGAGTACTCTGTCTGCACACGGTAAGTGGTATCTAGGAGGAGATGAATGGTTGACAGCCTTGTGCAGAAGGAGACAGCTCACTGTCCAGAACTGCTGCCTGCGTTACATAGATTAACCGTGGACTAATTGCTCAAGTGCCATGAAAAGCATCATGATCCTTTCTTTTTTCTTTTCTGTCTTAAAGGATTCTTTCTACAGACCTCTAATTTGCATTGTGTACAAGCTAAACTTCCTAACATAGAACTGGATAGCAACCAAAAGTCACACGTTGGAATACTGAGAAATCTTTGGACCTCCTTTCTTACAGGACTACCATCAAGAAAAATAAAATACACACCTTTTTTCTTTTCCTCATCTGTTCCATTAACTTCTAAATAGGTTAAGGCAGCTGAGTGATATGGATAACTGCATCCATACAAAACATCTTTTCTGAACACTTCCTTTGCTTCAGGTTGTCACAGATGGAAGTTGTGAACCTCAAAGTTACAATCACCTGAGTAAACAACAGAAATTCATTTAACTTTGTTGTCTCTCTTGTTGTGGTGTGTTGTTAATAAATTAAGAAAAGAAACAAACAAGGCTATTTTTCAAGTGTGACACTGTTTTTCTACTTCAGAAAGCATCTGTAAAGAATTTCAGAAGGGGTATCAATATTACAGTCTAAGACTAGGAGTTTGCCATCACTTTTTTTTAGATCTGCCATAACTTAAAACCAAAGCATGAGGTTCAAGTTGTAGCAGTGTATCAGAAAGATTTGAACTAGCTTTTTCTGATACTCCAAGTGTTTCAACCACATTGCAGTTAGTTAAAGCCTTGATCGTTGCTTCAGGTGAGATGATTCCTTCAACAAGTTCAGTTCCTAAGCCTGTTGTCATGCATCGTATGTCTCCAGAGTCTCTTATTGAAAAAGCTATTTTCACTGAGGTAAAATGGGTTTTGCTAATAGCAAACTTTGCAAAACTGCACTCAGCTTGGGTTATGCTATATATAATTGAAACTACATTCTTTCTTTCAGTTTTCCTCATGGCAGCAGAGACATACCTCATCACTGTAATTAAGTCATTATAAATATACATTGATTATTCTGAAACCTGTGGTCTGATATAAAATCCCAGCATTACTGTGCTTGAAAACATCGCTTTGACATATTACTATTACAGTATTGTACTCCAGCAAGATAGTAAACTATTCAGTATAGTACTCTCAAGGGAACGGGGGAGGGAAGAGATATAAAACCAAAAACTTGGTACTGTATCCTCTAGCATTGATTTTAGTAAAATGGTTTAGTGCTTTCTGTAAAGGGCTAAAATATTCCCCTGCTTTGTTTTGGCTGTAAGAGTCAGACTTTTAATCTATCTAAACTACTGAGGTTAAATCTACAACACTAAATAGAGTTTGCAATCCAGCCCTTTTTAAAAAAGTTCTTCTTTGTGGATTGGCAGAAGCTGGGAGATGTAAAATGCAGAGATGTGAATACCTGGCAACAAAATTAATAGTGTGGGCAAATTTATAATGTATATCATAGAACTGTATATCCAGGATTTCTGTGTTTCATCTGAACGTTTTGGTAGGCCCTTACTATCTTAACATAAACTGGGTGAGAGAAAATTTTCCTTCTGATGACTAGTGAACAAATCAATTCTACTCTTTTTCATTTCCTTAAGCCAACCTTACTGATTTTGCAACATTATTTGCAGTTTTCTTGGCAACGAGAGAAATTTCTTTACTTTAAAATTCGTCTCCTGTAAGAAGGCGGCCCAGAGCCTTAGCGCTGGGCAACACTACACAGACAAAGTTTAAGGATTAAGGTTGTTCTTGCTATACCTGTTCTATCTATTCAGAGTCTGACCCTCACTTCAGAGTCCTTGACTCGTTACAAAGTTGGTGATTTAGCTATTATATTGTGCTGTATGTATTAGCATACAAGTACTCCATAACTTCATAGCTTCACCTGTCAGTGACTCTCAGTTATCTCTAACAACACAGTCCATTAAAAATACTAAATTTATCACTTACATTCATTTGCTTTCAAGGTGTATCATGTAGAAAGGAAAACATACTGGATTAATTATCAAAGAGCCCACTGTGCCATGCAGTCACCATTACCTGTTAGCAGCTGCTTGTCAATAGTGCTTCCATTTATCTGAACTTCAACAAGAGTTAATTTTGCTCTTTTTCAGATTTGTGTTAACTTCTGTTACCTACAAGTAGAGTGTAAATGTTTTCCAGGGGGATGCAGGGGATCACCTGCTGGGAAATCAGTAATGTGTGATTTTGAAAGTGGCTAGATCTCTTAGTGCTACTCAATGTCATCCTGTCATCATCCAGAGGAGAAAGCAGGCTGGCTGGTTGCTTGGCTTCAGCTCTGTGAAATAACTCTTGGCGAGGTGGCACAGAGAAGTGAATGCTGTACCTTTTAGACCTCCACTCACCACAACAGTAGCTTGACTTGCTTCTCTTCCTCGTTTTCTCTGTCCTCTGCTGGAACCAGTCATCTGAGGAATCGCTTGGGGACATGAGTTTCTTCTACCATCCTGGCCATCAGAAGGGGTTGGCCATTTGATAAGGAGAGCTACGTGTTAGGATCACAGGATGTGATCCACTAAAGCAGAAATATTAGGATATTCAGTCCTATGTAGATTTCAGAGAAGGATCGAGGTGTGGGAAGGGACAGCTGTAGCTTTGTCTAGCTCAGTCTTGGAAAACTCCAGGGATAGGAAGCCCACAGCTGTTGGGGGCAATGTGGTCTCCACAGCTTCTTTTTCGGGGGGGCTGTATCACTCTCCTAGTAAAGGTTTTCCTAATACGCAGCCTAAACATTGCAAGATGAAACTTGTGGCCACTGTCCCTCATTTTACCATCTGCTGCTACTAGGAAGTATTTGTTTTTATCATCTGCAGTTTCCATGAGTTAAATGTTTGGGGCCAATCCGTGCTCTCTGCAGACTTTTTTTCATGTTTGTCGGTGGTTAGACCAGCTTCTGATCAAGCCTATATACAAATTTTACTATATCCATTTTGGTAATCCGGACTCAGCAAATTTGAGTAACAACATTAAAGGTAATTTATTGAACCATGTCTGGTTATAACGCTGGCTTTGGTTTGCAGCAAAGGAGAAGCCCAGTGCTGGATTCTAAAATGAGTATTTCAAACCATACATTTTGCAGATCAGTAGAGGATGACTGATCTTTTTTATGCCTCTCAAATTTTCATTTTTTCACTTGTAACATACAATTCTATGGTGAAGGTTTTAAGTTAAAAAAAAAAAAAGTTAAATTCATTGCTAACCAGGTAATTCCACACAAGTAGTATAATTATATGCTTTTAAAGCTGTGCATTATTGTGCCTAAATGCTAGGACGAAGATTGCTTAAAATGCTCTTTATAAAGAAATAGGGCTATTTTCTGGCTTTAGCTGAGGGACAGGCAAAGCCACACTTAAACACCAAAAGATTTCAGTCTAATGTAGCAAAACAGTTAAGTGTGATCTTAATTCTAATGATGAGCTTAACTCATAGCAATATCTAAAGGATACTTAAATTCAGTCCTCTCATCCAGAGTACTACTTTTATTTTCATTTTTTTTCAGTACTTGATGTCTATTTAAAAGTGCTATTCTAGTGTTAACTTTGAATTTCTGACCTTTTAACTCACAGATCTCACTATTTAGCTTTCAATTAGTATCTGTAGTAATAATATCAGTAATATAATGGTAACTTAAAAGTTGATCAATATTGGACAGTTCTATTATGTACAGCTGCTTTTTGAATTAGGATAAAGCATCCTTAACCAGATCATTTACAATTTTGGTACTACTCCACAGAACTGAAGATGGTGACATCTTTGTAGCTGACAATAAAAAGAGCAGGAATAAGTCATCAGAGAACTAAACAGCTAGCTTAAAAGAACTGGGATTGATAAGATTTTAAGAATGATATTGACATTGTTCTTACATTAGTATGAATATTGAGAGAAGTTAATTTAATACAGTAGAATTGCATCCATACAACTGAACGCTACACCTTATCTCCAGACTTTCTGGAACTCTGGATCCTCATTCAGACAAACCTGACTGTCGCTTTCATCCTTCAAAGGTAAATTAATTGAATACCATATAAATAACTCGGAGTTCTTACGGGAAGAAATAATAAACTTGTTTCTTTAACATGGATAGGAAAACTTTTACTTCACTTTTTGTGGAATTGCAGTAAAAAATTTGTAAAGATATTGTAAAAAATATTTCATCTAAATAAACTGCTACTATTATCCCCATATATGACCAGGCAAGCTGTTGGCTACTGTTTTGCATGCTCCTGAGCTGTTGCAAACCATCCCAGTGGTGATTTATATTTTAAGTCTGCTAAAGGCACGTAGTTTCAGAAACTTATTGAAATCCTTTAGGTTAAAGGGTGCTATATAAATCTAGTATGCTTTAAAATATTTTTCCCTGTCAATGAATGCACATATTTTCAGACATCAAGCAGAGATTGCACTGGGAATTTTGCAATACTGATGGGATATTGTCACTAGCATCCCAGTAGTTATCGAATAATACACATACTAAGGAAGACAACTGAGACCAGAGGTGACCTCAAAGTGAAATTCCAATCAGTTCATTGCAGCTCTTTCTGGCAACAGGAGAGATCCCATTATTTTGATCTGTACTGTCATTTGCAATACAAGCATACCCTTTAGTGAACCTTTCTAAAACTGTTTATACTTACAGATTAAAATTCACAGTCTACTTTCCTTCGCAGCCCATTTAGGGAGTATCATCTGCTGCATGTGCAAGTCTTTATGCTTTTTATTGAACTATATGCGTTTCCATTTCTTTTTTTCTTTGGCTAAACTAATCATGCGCTGATAGGAGCTCCTATTGCAGTAGAAGGAACAGCCATGCTCTTTGTAAAGTTCAGCCATAGAAGGATGAAGAGGAAAGGAATGATAAAAAAGGTTTTGCTAAATATTTTCTAATCATTTCTATGCTTTATGAAAATTTTGCACTTCTTGAAAACCAAAGAAATGTCAATATATTCATCCCTGTCTTTATGTTTGTGAAGAAAATGGTAAACTTCACTCAACAAATCTATTTTCTTTCTCTTCTTTCCCCCATGAAAATAAAATACATTATCTGTTCACCTTAAACAAGATGTGTCTATTCTCTTAGAAAGATGCCTAAGGAAATGTTCAGTTCCTAATCTAATTTTTCCCTTTTTTCTACGGCAGATAGGCACCTTCAAAAGTTATGAGAAAGTGCTTTAAACTCATATTTTAAGAGAGACATATTCAGCCATTGTGGGGATGTATGCAGGTAGCTGCAAGATTCTGCTTCCTCGAAACCCTTCAGCGTTGCTGCCAGACCTTGCAATACTATATTTTTAGCAGAAATAATTAGTTGACCTGATCTGAAGATCTCAGTTTACCACAGGTTCTCGGACTGTAACTACAACAGCTATCCTTCTGTTAACTCATCACTGAGTGGAGGTGCTTTTTCTATTGTACCCTAATGCTGAAACCGTCTCCAAATGCAAGAGCTGGATTCACATCATTCCTCTGCCTGATACGTCTTAATCCTGTCTATCCCACCTGTCCAGAGAATCCTAATTATGCTGAGCTACAGCATAGAGGGAAGCATCCTGCCTTTATTTTTGCTGAAGTTATTCCATTTTACTTAAACAATTCAAGACTTGTCAAGCAAAGATTACCAGCGTTGGCTTGGCTGTGTAACTAGTAAGAGTTGTCTTGATACCTAGTCCTTGTTTGAATGATACCTTATCTATTCACACAATGTCTACTTCATGTAAAAATACATGAAGTTATTGAACTTAGGTCTCTCTCAAGTGAAAACTTTACCATGAGGCAGGAATTACATCTGAAGGTGGCACCGTCTAATTCGTGCAGATTACACAGGTGGCATTCAGGTATTCTGGAATTCAGGATTACACCAGCAGGTTATCCTCTCCTTGAAGTGTTAATTCACTTACATTATCTTTCTAGGTATCATTGATTCATGATTTCCCTGTTAGGCTGTGATTTTTTATGAAGATAAAAAGAAAAAAAAAAATCCTGATGTAATCTGATACTAAGCCTGAAGAGGAATGGCATGGGACTTGTTTTATCATACTCCCTTAAAGTTCTTGGGAAACAGCCTAGCCATTTTTTGGTGGTGGTGGTGGTGGTGCTTTTTTCATCACCGGAGCTGCCATTATTATAGCTCACAGTACTAGATCTGTAGAGAGTCCCTTGTGGTTATGAATTGGGAGTAAAAATCTATAGTCGTACACTGACAGTGCATATTTTTAGGCAGGAATAGATAAAACCAACTGGTTTATATATAAACCTCTAAATTTATTTCACACAAAATAAGCTTTTACAGCTTTAACCACACAACTTCTCTTTAATTTGATTTAAGGTTTTATACTTCATTTGATAGTCACTGAAATGTATTGCATTGTCTCAAAGTGGTCCTAAATTCTGAGCTGCCATCACCAACAGGGCAGTCTTAATTTATCCATCAGTAGTATGAGAAGAGAGAAAAACATTTTGAAAAATGGATGAAGAATACTTTGCAGAGTTAAGGCTTCATGAAGACAAAGGCAATTAGTTTTTTACTCTCACTGCTCAGTCAACAATTTGCAACCAGGAGGAGTGAGGAGTCAGTCATTGAATAGTGTGTCAACACATGATTCTCATCTTTTATTGTGGCATTATCCTGCTGTTTTTACATTCTCAGAAGTGGACCTGCTACTGAAACTTATCATTATATGAAAATTAGGATGATTTAATAACAGTAGTTTGATTCCAAGGTTTTCGATGTAATTGGTTATTTTTTTCTGTAAATCTTCATGCAATAACAAATTAGCAGTGCTCAGTTTTTACTGGTAGCATGGGTGGTTTTTTTAGTGCCTTTATTTTTTCTGAAAATAACGTGTTCTCGACACTTGTATCTTAGCTTTTGGAATTGGAGGGCTCTCTAAACACAGATAACACAGAGGCAGAACCCTTCCCACATATTGACGGGATAAATTATGGATTATTCAGAAACTTTTTGTGGTTTGTTTTTTAACTTTTATACAGAGTAGTAACGAAATTAAAGACAATTGATTTTCTGGGTCTCTCTTTGAAGTCTATGAGAGTGTTTATACTGCCTCCAGTGGGCCAGCTTCCTGTCCCCTGAAATTTACCTTGGAATGAGAGGCCACTTTAAGAGCTAAGCTGAAAGCCTCCCTACTGAGGCTAATTGTGGCACCTTTATGATGTCCCCAGAAGCACTGTCAGAGAAAAAAGTATTTTGATCATTGAAGGAATTGGGCCTTCAGGCAGCACTGACAGCAGTGACACTGTAGTCACTGGCATAGAAGATGAATGCAGTGAATTCAGGCGAGTGCTTAAACTTTAAAGCAAATGGGTGTAAAAATCTCACTAAGTATGCTGTTTTTATAGACTGCAGACCCAACAGAGTATTTTTCATTTTTTTTAAAGCAGGTGGGCTCTCTGCACGGACAGCACTGACAGTCGGAAACTGCCAGATTTTAATCCCAGTTTACACTCAAATTCTGTCTCTGTGATCATCACAGACTACTCACATTGCTTACTGTACTTAAATTCTTATTTCCTAAAAGGGACATATCAGAAGGTTATTTAATGAAGAGAATTTTACATCTGAATTAATTGCCTCTGGAGCAACATATTGAGGGAAGACATATTGAGAGATTATCATGTCACACAGCAACAGTGCACATTTTAAACTCATTAGCAGTCCAGGCAGTGGCTGGTGGCCTCTGGCTCCCCACATTTCCCAAGACAGTATTGAACACCCCCCCCCACTCCCCTTCCCTGTGAACTCTGGTTCCTCTCTAATACTGGGACCATCCAGTCAGTCCGTGCAGCAGGAGGGAGGGAGGGCAGAGGCAGCATGCTTGGAGAACGCAAGTGACTTTGGCCAGTACCCGCTTTTCTCCCTGACAATGTTGCCTCTGCTGTGAGGGATTAGCTTCCTCAGATAGGTCTGTCAGGACTGTAAGGTTCTCAGGCCTGAAAAGCTACCAAAATGGAGTGTTCGGCCTTGCCTGGACTCAGACTATTGTTCTGTAATAGAAGTTATAAACTGAACTTCAGTGAACAGTGAATAAATGGTGCAGCTGATGCTATAGTCTTTGAGTAGAAGAGGCCTTATAGTTTCTGTCTCAAGAACGTCAGCTAACACATAACCTGAGGTCTGCACCATTGACATCTTGCGCCTTTATTCCTATTTTGCCCAGTCTTTTCATCTGCTGACTGCTGTTCCCGTTCGTGTTGGCCTACGAAAGCGTTTTCATTACTGAATAGGGGAGGCATGGGAATTCAGATGCCTTCTTCAGAGCATAACAAGATTATAAGGAGTCATGAGACTGTTACCTCTGTTCATTGTTTGCGTTAATTTAGACTTAGTAACGATGAAAATCCCTTTTCCCTGTTCAGTTACTGGATTCTTAAAGCTGTCAGCTTGTCCTGGTTGGAAACAGAATTTCAGTAAAACCCTCCTCGAAAGACTGCAAGAAATGTTCCTAAGCCAACTTATTGTCATTAAACATTTAGTAAGAAGATTCAGTTTAAAACACTGTGAGTTGGCCACCACTTCATTTAATTAACATTGGTTCTGAAAGCACAATATAAATTTTAGTGCTTTTTTTAATCACTCTTTCTTTATATTCCAGTTGCACTGATTCTAAAGCTTATAGACTATAATCATCATACTCAAAGTAAAAGGATTTTTCCCATGCCTTCCATTCCTTAAATTGTTTTTAGATTTCCCAAGGGGCACATATTGTGTAAGATTATGATGATAAAGATTTTAAGGCAATTATGTTTCTTTAGTTGGAAGCTGAAGTTAATGTTTTTGAAGGTTGCATTCCCAAGAGCCCTGGTAAAAACAGAAGCCATGATGCCCCTCCTTTACATCTAAGTCGACCAACTGTCAAAAACAAGGCAGAAAGGCTAGCCTATCTTTGTGAACCACAAGTCAATTTTTCACTTAATATATCTGCTTTTGGTTGACTAGAAGATGTCTATAACAGAACATTAACAAACACTGTAATTTGCTGGGGTCAGCCAGGTCTGTAGCTTTGTGACTCCAAGCCCTCTTAAATTATGCTATCAGCTTTCAAAACCTTATTAGGTTTAACCCATTTCGGCGCCACTGGCTTCTCGGAATCACCAATACACCTCTAATCAGAAAACCGCAGAGAAGCCAATCTGCTGCTATCAGAAACCTCAGTACAATTTTGTGTATTAATATTTCAGAAAGCATGTAGGAACACATGCTCCCTGCTGAGCATTACAACGAGGCAAGCTACAGTAACAACGGAGATTGATCGCCAGTAAACCTGGCCAGAGAAACTTACTGCTGTCTCTCGTCTGGCTGTGGGTTTGGTAACCGAAGAAGGGAAAATGAAATGGGTTATCTGGCTTGCGATTAATAAATTCCCATAACTGTCAAGTGAGACGACACACAGAAGTTACATCTCTTACAGGAATAGAAAATGCCTAAAACAGAGCGTAAGGGCTAAAATTTTTGCACCATTCCTCTACGGCTGATGTTACAGACCTTTTGGTTTTTTTCTTTTTTTCCCATCTCTGCTAAAAAGACACTCACGCAGCATTTCTGAAGTGCTTCTCGCACATAAGCAGCTGTGCCTCCTCAGTGTGGATCAGGCTGTTACCGGACTGAATGTGCAAGCCACTGGAAAGAAAAAAAAGAGAATGGTTTTCCAGTGGTGAGAAACTAGATATCTTGCTCTCCTTCCGTTTGAAAGTTCGTATTCAAACACAAGGGAAACCTGTTTGCCAGGGGGTCTTTTTTTTTTACCGTCGCCTCAGACGAGCACAGCTTCTGCTCCGGCCGGCTCAGGGCCGAGGCCGGACCCCGCCGGGGACGGGGGGCACGGCGCAGGCCCGAGGAGAGGCGAGGGGAGGGCAGGAGCCCACCCTTTAACTTCGCGAAGGGCGGCAGCGACAAACCGGAGGTGGTTACGGTAGCAACGGCGCTTTCCTTTCCCCCCAGCCCGTTCAAAGGGCTTCGTGTCGTTCTGCTTTCCTCAGCTGGGCCGTGGCGAGGCGTGACGGGGACCTGCCCGCGGTGCCCCTTCCCCGCCGCCCCGTTGCCGCGGCCGTTAGCGGAGCCGCCAGCGGCCGGTGCCGCGTTGGCGCGCAGCCACCCTCGGCGGCGGGCGGCGCCGGCGAGGGGCGAAGCCCGTTCCCGCTCGGCGCTTCCCCGGGCCTGAGAGCACGTCGGAGGAGACGGAAGGGTCGCCGTGGGCGGGCGTGCACGTAGAACCTCATCCCGACGCTGAGGTGCTGCCTTCTTTGTGCCACCGGCTGTGCGGGGAAAAGGTGTGGTGTTTTATTATTTTTTTTTTTTTTTTTCCCCCTCACGTTTTACGTCGTTAGAGGCAACTTCTGTTCGGGCGGGTGCCGCGGCGGTGCGGGCAGAGCCGCCTCTCCCTCCCCTCCGCCTCAGCGGCCTCCCGCCGCCCCCACGGCGGGCTCGGTTTTGCCGCCGGGCGGGAAGAGCGGGCCGGCCCTGCTTCCCTGCCCTCCTTTTAAGGGTTCTGCTCCGTTAATTTAAAGTAAAATGAGAGCTACTGGGACTGCTGACTGTCGTGGGAGGACTTAAGTCTTACCTATATTAAAAAAAAACCCAAAACCAAACGTAAAGTACTTATAAAAATCAGTGTTTCACTGACTCTTGTGATGCTCGGTGAGGTGTTTTTCTTGTGGAGCAGGCGATTGAAAGAAAGCATCAGCTTTTATTTGGCCCAGCTTTAACTTGCTTGAAAATAATTTCTCTGAAAGCTTCCAGAATAAGAAGTAAATTTACAAACTACAAAAATATTCTTTCACTGGACATCTCCCCCCCCCCCCCCCCCCATATATACACACGAAATTTGGAGGGCCTGTATAGTGCTTTAGTGTTTAGCAGTCTCTTGTCTCGCCTACTTTTTTTGCTCTAGACTGTATAAGTTAATAATTTGGGTTGCTGTTACGAAATCAGCTTAAGGCGCCCTTCAGGACTGTCTCTTCTCTTCAGGCTTTAATTTTTTTTTTTTTTTAACTTCCTCCAGGCTAGTGCGCAGAATGTGCTTTTGTTCTTTGGGACTTTTGTAAATAAACTGTGAGAAGAAACTGAGTTTTAGATAGAAGCATGCCCGTTGGACTTCATGCGTTATGGAGACATACAGACCAAAATAAATTAGTAAAGCTACTATTTATCTAAAAACTTAGTAATTTATACCAAGAGTTGTCCTAACTCTAGGGAATCCAAATTTGAGATGTTAATAGTCGCTAAAGCTTATGAAGCCAAGAAGGTGCTACTTTTTTTTTTTTTTTTTCCTTCCTCTCCCCTCCCCCCATGTTGATGTTAATGATATTTTAAAGGGATTGTCCTGGGCAGATCAGAAATACATGCGGTATTGTAAGAGCAAAGCTTGATGGTGCTTGGGACTTTATAATCTTAAACTATCTGCTGGAGCAGGTGATGCTCTACCATATAAAAACCTAGATTTATTATTATTTTTTTTTAGTACTCTTCTAGATCTGTAAGTTTTTCAGACACACTTTTCTCACCAGCAACAATTTCCTCCGTGCTTTCATATCCTGTTTTACCACTGTCTTTGCACCAAGATAGTGTGGTGTGCTCACTCTTTGACATAAATCTTTTCTACTTTGTATGGCATATTAATAATGTTAGCAAGAGACACAGATTTACCCTCATCTAGTAAGATAGCTGAGAAGTTTGACTGTTCCTGCAGGATGTGAGAGATTTCTAGTTCTCAGTCCTACCTTTTAGGAGAGTTCCCTAACATGTTTTAAGCTATTACATAAAAGGTAGTATTTGCACTTCTCTGCTTTTAAAAACAAGTGACTAAAACTGTTGAGTGATCTCAACATACAAAAAACCCTTCAGAACTACACTGAGTTGATCCATTTTGATCAATTGATAATTTTCTGGGGATTTTTACACCCCTTTTCACCTTCTGGTCAGTATTTTCATCAGGAAAGATAGTTTACCACTTCTTAGAAGTAAGCACTGTGTTTGACCTTACCCAGTCATTTGATGGCTCATGCGTGTTCTGTATGCTCACAAAGCACTACCAACAACTCTTGAGTTTGTGTCAACCAATTCTCTGCATGTCCTAGAATGACATCCAAAATCAGATTATTTGAAACATATTCTTGCTGTCTATTTTCCTTTGTAGTTTTCAGAGTGATTGACAGTTTTGATGACCCTGGAAAATCCCTAGTGCCTAAGCGGGTCATTAAGAAAGACATGGAAGAAAAATGGGGACATTGGACAGCAGCAACCAACGTGGAGGCAGCCTAAGGAGACCACGAACATCACAGGCCAGAATATAGAGAGAATAAGTTATCTCATATGCCCTTCTCCCCTGTGTGCGCATAGGTGAAATGATTGCTATTGACTCAGCAAAACTAGGTTTGTCCCTTTCTGCTCAAAGACCGAAGGATGCAAAGAGTAAATCATTGCACATGTAGCATACTTATACTAGCTTTTGTTCTGTGCTGCCCCTGATTCAATTTTCATATTATAACTCTTCTTCATCTGAAAAAAGGAAATTATAAGAATTAAACTTTTTGCAAAGAATTTTGAAGATGAGTGCTCAAGATTTAATATTATATATTTATTGATCCATTCAGCACTTAGTTTGATAGTGGCTGAAGGAGGAAGCTTTTAGGCACTAGTTTATTATGTCAAAATGCAAAAGTAATGCAAAACTTATCATAAAAAGTGATAGCACCAGGAAGAAAAAAGCAGCTGTGTCTGTCAGTAGCTAACTTGACATTCTTACTGTTTTGTCAGTTACAAGAAAAAAAACTTGTATATAAACACAGAAATGGAGCTTACCCAAATAGATCTCCTAATTTCAGGGTAACAACCTGTCTCTAGTGGTGCATTTCTTATTTGGGACACAAAAATACTTGATAAAGCATTTTTTAGAAACATTTGCTAAACAAAGAAGCCAAGTAATTCTGGGAGTACAATGAGAAAGCTGAACAAAGGGAACCTACTTTAGGAATTTGGAGTTTTTTCTCGTTGTTAATAACACATTTAAAATGTAAAGTTGTATCTACTAGTGCCCTCCTTCTGATGAGTTGGAAAAGTAAGATTCTGTAAAGGAAAACAGAACGTTAATCTTTAATTCCACAATTATTCCACAGCATTATGAAGATAGCCATCTTAATGCCAATCTGACAAGAGAAAGAGATAAAGCTGTCTTACGGTATTGAGATTTGTTTGTTCTCTAGAATGATGCTGGGGTAGGGGTAGTGGACTATAGCTTCTCACTGAACAAAGCTGAACCACCTTCTAATCTCTTATGCATAGATTCTTATGACAAGATTATGGAAATCCCCAGCTCATCCAGTTGCCCAAGGCTGGATCATAGAAATTTTCAAGCACATGAGGAACATTACTAGCTATGATTATAATCATGGAACTCATTTCTTGTGTGAGTAATCCTAATACAAGCAAGTAAACCATTTTTTAATTGTTTTTTGTTTTTTGTTTTTTTTACTCTCCTAAGCACCCTGATCCCATTTTCTGCAGTGGGACTGTTGGTATGAATATGGATTAAAAGATCAGAGAAATGATGAAATGTACAAAATCTCTCCTACCTTTTTTCTGGACAAGGCTCTATATGTCAAATTAATATCTTCGGAGAAATCCATGTTTATTTCTAATCTGATCAGCATAACTAAAATAATCTTTCTTATGGCGTAGACTGTTGGGGGACCCTTCAGGAAAGGTCTTCCACCCCGCCCTTTTGTGCAACTTAAAAGGCTTTGAAGTAGCAAATATTTATATAGTTAAGGAGAAAAAGATTTACATAGAAGAAAGATCAGTACACGTGCGCACACTTGGTTACAGAAGTGTTGAGGAAATATGTTCTCTGGATTGGGGGAGGGGGTGAGGAGTACATATGTCACTGGTGCTTGTTTTACAGTAATTTCATATTTTCGTACTCAAAAATTATCCTGATTTGATAGCAAGCTAGAAATTAAACCACTTCTTAAAATAGTCTTGAGGCAGAAATCTTCATGCCGTGTAATAAAATATCTTTTTCTCAATTAAGGAAAACATTTGCATTGCTTTTTTCCTAACCAAAGAAGCTGGGCTAGGAGAAACACGGTTTCACTGTGCTTCCATGAGGATTTGGGCAAAATCTCGTTTTCCTGAATTAAAAACTTTGGCAAGCTGAGGTAAACGCCTTCTTCCAGATCTTGTTGGCTCCTGAGAGGTCAGCATATCTAGATGGTGTGGTCTGTGTGGGGGCTTTATGTTTTTGCTTTGTCCATGGTCTCCTCCAGGAATCCTGGTTCACTTTTAACAGGGTTCTCTTGATGCGCTGCATGGCTTCATCTTCCCAGCATCAGAGGCAGTAATATTGTCTCTTCCATCAAAGTTTCTAAGCCATGGTTTTTAATGCATGTTTCAACTAATTCAGTTTTTTTTTTCTTGCCCTCCACTTCCTGCAGTTTTATTTTGCCTCCATTTGCTTCCCCAAATATCCTGGGAACTGTACTGTTAGAGAATGACGGAGATTTCTTTCCCTGGTGGTTAGATACCCCCGCTGTCTCACTACTTTGCTTCCAGCAATGCAAAACTGATGAAAATCAATGAAGGTCTTGCACAGTTTTACATAACATTGTCTTTCTGTCACCTTTATGGAAGCCACATCTTACCTTTACGATTTCATAATAATATGTAGCAAGTTCAGAATGAGTCTGTATTTGAGTGGAAGAATGCAGAGAAGCTGGTGTCAGTGAACTAATGTTTTGCTGTGGCTTTGTGTAATGCAGTTATTACTTAAAACATAAAAGCTCATGTGGTGGTTGCATACTTCCTTCTGAGTTATTAGCATCTCGTGCACTTTTTACAAGCTGAGTTGTAGTTCATGGAAGAAAATTGCTATACTGAAAAGCACTCCACGTGTGTGGGCAGTACAGGTGCACACACACAATGCTAATGAAATACGTGCCTTCTCACTGTGCATCACTTATCTAGTCTTTCTGCCAAGTGTCAGCATAAATAAGCACTTCTTGCAAAATTGCTTTAATTTCATCAATATGACTGCAAGCTTTTGGGCCTCTAACTGACTTTTCTGCACCTCATTCACACGTCTCCTCTAATCATGGGGCTGTGAAGTTAACCCTTATTTATGGAAGTGTCTTGCCAGCTGTTGTTCACAAATCGTTCCTCATAACCTGTGTAGCGAAGTAAACATCCTGATAGAAGTGCATTTGTTAAGAAGCTTCAGAAACCCTTGGTTGTTGTTAACTATACTTTGAAATTATTCTTGTTTGGATGTCAAAATTATGTTGATGTCTGGCTATTGGGATGGAAGTTGGGAGATTAAAGGATTATTTAGCTGTAAACCTGCCCTTGTAGATTTATTAGAATTAAAAGAGCTGAAAAATAGTCAGTTAGCAGCCTAGAGTTTTTGATTCTTACAAACTTTAATAGCTAATAACCTGATAGCGCATTGCTGGAGTCACTGTTTGTGTCAACGGCTGCATCAACAGTCTCTGTATATTTGGGAGGATGGAAACATTTATGCACACATATAAATTAGTATTTATGCCCCCAATGTAATGTTTGTTACACAAATAATGCATATGGAAACAGACCAGCAGTTGCTTTTCATGAAGGCTAAGAAGATTTGTGGGTTGTACCAGTTCTTTCATTAAACCCATTTCTGAAGAAGAAATGTTTGTTTCCTTTCTTTGAAAGAAAGCAATTGATCTGATGTAATGCATTCAGGAGTGCACCTGGGCGGGATATGATTTGTTATTGTTTATATGAACAGGCTTAGTTACTCTTCAAAAATTGTCTTTTACATGGCCTGCAAGTCAGGAGTATTCCATACAGATATCTAATTTGTGTTAATTTCTGTAAGAGCATGATATTTTTGTATGACTGATAAGTAAAAGCAATTTCAGGTAACAGAGAAGCGTTCTTGTTTTCAGAATTTTCAACAAGCTGTCAGGAAAATTATTTTGGGTGTTAGAGGATTAGAATTGAGAAAAGTTTCTAAGCCTTCTTTTTATACTGTGTACCTCAGTGCCTAAAGCACTTGCCTGGCTGTTTTTTGATGATGCAGCTTACTTCTAAATGATAGTCATTTTAAGTTTTTTAAAAACTGGGTCAATATGTACAGGCAGATTGGGCCTTTTGAAAGTCATTATATTTAAATATGTAGGTAGGTATTTACAGTCTGTTCTATTGTTACAACCTAACCATAGGAGGATGCCAGAAGTTAAACAGACCATTCTCCTATTGGCTTTTTTTGTTTGTTTTGAAAGTCCCCCACCCTCTTTCTCATGTAACTGGAAAGCCTTCTGACAGCATAGAGATTAAGATTCTTGCTTTGTAATTTTACTGTGTGAAATAGTTCCTTTATGATGTAATACAGTATTTAGGATATTGTAACAATTAATTTGCACTTGCAGTGCGTATGACACAACAGTACTGTGTCTGGTAGGATGCTTTTGTGTCATTGATTACATGACCAAAATTTTTTCTGATTGTCAAATGTTTCCAATTGGATATGCTGCTTAAGAGATCTTGAACCCTCACCCTCCTGCAAAATCAACAAAATAACATTATTATAGATGTCTTTGTTAGCATAGATTCTCCTAGTTGCTTAAATAACACAGGCAGCTGTTAATTATTATTTTTAAACTGATTTTTCCTGTTTAAATATTCTTACTCCAGAACAAGAGTTCTGTGTCTTGTTGAGGCTTCTTGAACATTGTTGACTTCCATTCACATCAGAGGAAATTGAGTTGCATGCAGTACTCCAATGAAATTGTTCGGTATTATTCACTATTACCTTAAAAGATAACGAAATTTAGGATCCAGCCAAAGTCTGAATAACTGCTAATGGTATCCTGTCAGAGTGAATCAGAAACTCAATATTGGACAGAGCAGTAAGTGTTACTCATTTTTAACATTGCCAGCAGAAATAACGGAACAAATGGGAAGGTACAGCACTGAGTTATCTGTGTAATTGGCACCACCTAAAGCTGACCTTTAGGTTTCCAAAGCATAATGTATATCTTGGGTACACAGCAAGAAGAGAAATAATGAAATTGACAGGCTGGAGTCATCATTGAAAAAAATATATAATCCATTTTACATTGACACATAATTCTTTGAGATTCTGGAAGCCATCCAAAATCCATTTTAGTATTTTCAGACAAATGGCTGACACTTTAATGATCAGCTATTAAAGGTCAACAATTTAAAACAGAGTGGTCTACTTGTTCCAAATGAAATTTAATGTTTGAAAAGGAGTTAAGTGTTCAGCTATATGTGCAGCATCTGAAAACATAAATTGACCTTCTAGAAGGAACATGTCTGCATATGTATCCATTTACATGTACATCTCATTATGTTAACAGTGTCATAAAAGTTGATCAGTTTGATTAAATGCATTTACCATTCTCTAGTAATGTACACAGTGGCTTGTGCATTATCTTATTGAAGTTTTTCTTTATGAAAAGCAAGCTGGTTATAAAACGTTCTGTCTGCTGTGACATATTGAAAGACACATGGTGTGTATACCCAAATCACATATCAGATCTTGCTTTTCTAATTAATAAACATTGTGGCAAAATTTTGCTCTAGGCATATTTTGACTTTTATTGCATATGTTTTTAGAAGTACGTTCCAAATGCTGGTCTGTTGTCTTGTATCATTCTTTATTTCATAACTTAGTAATCACAACATATTTTTGTAGGTGTATTGCCTACTGAAAACCAGCATCTTGGTCAATACAGTTTATTTAAATGCAAAGAAAGCATTAGCTGTGTTTAATATCATTCTCAGCATTACACATAACTGAACCAATGCTTTATTATGCTACAATGGTGATACACAAAATAATACCTACAGCAGGATGAGGTGTAGTTCACAGAATTTCACAGTGCTTTTAACAAGAATAAAGCTAAAGCTTAAGAGAATTAATTGCAACATTTGATGTAGAGGGCTTTGGATTATCTTTCTTGATCATTTGATTGAAAAAACATTTCCTACACATGCTTTCTCAATACAAGATTAGAATAATTACAGCTGAGTAAATGCCTCAGAAAAACTCTTGTGTTTACACTGAATAAAACAATATGCTAAATTGCCCTTGCCTGTGCTTATACTTTCTCCTTGCTTGCCCCAGCTGTTTTAATGAATAGCTAAATATGAAAAATGTGTACAGAAAAAGCTGCTTTCTCTAAGACTTTTTGGTAATTGTTTTTGAAGTTATCAGTCTCAAAAGACAGTAATTGCTCAAGAACTATCATTATGAAAAGTTGCTTGGACCTGTCATCCTATAGATGACATAGTGTCTGTCCAGTCCTAATTAAAGACGTAATTAAAGATCATTGGACACTAGTTTAGATGATTTGATAAATATTATTCAAGTGTGCTAGCTAAAAATGCCACCATGCTTTTGGACAATACAAAGTGGGGAAAAGGTGAACAGTTCCTTAACCTGCTTTCTCAGAGACGGTGAGATGGTGCCAGATTCTCACTTGGAGCCTGGAGAAAAGTTATGGTATGGGCCTGCGATTGGTATCCCCCTCTAGTGCTCACTCAGCTTGAAGTGATGGTGCTTTGAGCAGGGGCCTGAACCAGGGGACATCCAGAAGTCCTTTCCAACCTAGATTATTCTCTGATTTTGTCATGACCAGCTCCCACCCCCATAAAGCAAAATCATATAGATGAATTTGCATCATTCTTCTGAATCTGCCTTTTTTCCTCAGTTGCTGTCCCATTAACTCAACTTGGAAATTAACACTCCGGCTCACCTGTTCTGCTGCTGGGACTCGCAGAGGCATTGAGCTCGGTTAGGCTTTGTGGAAGCCACTTGCTTGAACCGCAGTGATTATCAGCCTTTTGTTTTCAGTTGTGGAACAGCACGTTAGTTGTCTTAGTATTTGATGTACTTAATTTTCATCCTGTTGCTGCACGCTGAAAGGAGTAATCATATCCTTTTAACTGATGGCATTTAATTTAATTGTTCAAGTCAGGATCTCGAGTGCACCCTGGAGCTGATGGTGTGTCAGGATCCTCACTCCTGCCCGTGCTGGAAATGGGGTGCCGTAGACCTGCCAGTCTGAAGCTCCCACAAATGCATAGCGATTTTGTACAGCACGGTACCTTCTGGTGGTAACTGAGCTATCTGGAAATGAGATAAACTTTGCAAATGTATCCTTCCCAAAAGACTAGAATAGCTTGGTCAAAATGCAAATAAAATGCTTCAGCAGACAAACCCACTTGTTTAGGCCTAGTTCTGCATGACCCCCTATTTCACAGGGAGTTATTCTCAAAGACCTTGTCCGGATTAGGACGGTACTACTCTTGAATGGTACTGTACTGATGCAATGAGCCTGTTTTAATTCATTAATTGCTCAGCTGGTATGAGGCAGTAAGCAGTCGTGTGTGGACGTGTGAGGGGAAAGAACCTGCAGCACAAGGCGGGAGGTACAGCGCTCCTTGAAAGCACCTCCCTGTGAATGCCGGAAGGATGACTGGCTGCATCTTCAAAGTTCTTTAAACAAGGGGGGTCTGCAGTAGGGTAGAGTGCTAACAAAAGCTTAACTAGCCCTGTTCAAAACAATAAAAGTTATGCAACTTTCTGTGCCTTGAAGATGCAAAGAAATGGACAAGAGAATCTTACTTCTTTTTGTGATATAGAATGGATGAGTCACCAGATAAAAAATTTGAAAAAAGTGAGAACACCAGGGTTTGATTGAGAGGTGTTACTGTCTTCATTCTTCTTAGAATGTTATTCATGAAATAAATAAAATCCCTGTAGGTAAATATACAAAGGTGATGACAGCTGTAAAAAAATCTTCCTTTAGCATTTTTACAGTAGATCTTGATGTTAAATGTGAGTTTTTGGGGGGGGCATGGTGATATGCAGTCTGTTTAACCTCTTGATACTAAAAGGACTAAGGAAAAAAAAGTTGTTCACTATATTTCCCATAACCTCATATCTTCAGTTATTTACACCTATTCACAGTGAATGCAAAACAGTGTTGGATTGTAATTATCTCCTTGTGTGAAACAGTGCTAGCATTTTATCATTTACACTTTGCCTGGGTGTAAATTACACAGTCCCAGAACATCCTCTCAGGAGTAGATTACGTGAAGAAAATTTGAGAATGAGGTCATCAAAGTAGTAAACTCTTAATTCATGATTTGAGTGTCAGTGTCCTGCTTTTGTTGAAAACAGTGTTTGTGGTTTTTTCCACTGTCAGTGGGGAAGAAATTGAAAATGAGGGGCTTATTTGAACTGCCTGAAGGGGATTGTAAAGAACAGGTGAAAGAAGTTATTCACTGTTTTCTTGGTTTGCATCAGGTACGGGTAGTTGGCTCTGCAGTTATGTCCCAGCTGTGCTTTACAATTAATATTGCTTCACTCTCTGCATATAGAGCTACCTGAGTGCTCCACTGTCAACACTATTGGAAGCTGTAGTGAGATCCTATATGTCATAGGACGTAATGTGTTAGTCTCACTGAATACATCAAGCAGATCAAGGGCTGAAGAGCAAGATGGTGCTTAATTACTTAATTATCACCTTTTTTTTTTTGTTCACCCAGACCCTGTTATAGTTCCACATTGCTAAAGGACTGCTTAGGGACAGACTGTACTAAGAAAAGTGCAGGTGCTGTCTTATGTCAGTGCTGTAATTTCTGTTTTGTTTTCTCACCTTATGTTGAGGGAAATAATCATCTTTATTACTGGAAGTACTTGTGGTCTTTGTTTTCATATCACATCTTGGATTTTGATTTTAACAGCTCTGTTTTTTAAAAAAGGGGCTTGGACAGCCAACAGGTGTTCATAAAGGTACGGGAATAATTTTGCAATGTGTTCAGTGGTGTGGCTTGGTCCTGGGTAAACTTCGTTGCTGTTGCAAGCTGTCTGAATACACAAAAAAGACTTCAGTATCACAGCGTTAAGCAACGTGCCCACGAAGAGTGTGAATGATTCTGCTTCTGGGAATAACACTGAGGATGAATCTATTTTAGACTAACTTCTGAGGAACTAGTTGCAATTGAACAGGTTAGTATTTAGGATGAAAGTGATTGTGAAAGCCAAGATGGCATATCTAGAGAAAGAAAATCTTTAGAACAGTAGAAATCTGGTTTAAAAAAAATAATCTATGAAGTTAGTATTATTAGTTGAAGTTAGTATCTCTTAGTTGGTATATGAAGAATTCCCCGGGGAAAACATTTCACTGGGAGTAAAAGAACACAGGGTAGACAGATGGCAGTTTTGAAAAGGTGACATCCTAAAGGCACAGTAATGGTCTGCTTGGTGTTGAAGATGACAGCAAGATACCAAACGTGTATTTACCAGGGCCTTTCAGTGACCTGAAAATCGAAACAGAATTGAACAAGAACATGGAAGAGGATATTGTTAGGAATGGATATAAAATAGTAACATAAGAATGTTTGGACAAGTTCAGGAATATTAGGGATTCTAGAAATACTCTGAAATCACATTTGAAAACAGAGAAAGCTAAAGGAAAGTGTATCTCCAGTGCCTAACCAAGTGAATAAGGAAATAATGGGTGAAATAAATGAGGCTGCAATGTTTAATGCCTTTGGTTTCTAATTTTTAAATTATTGGTGATCACGTGGTCACCAGCATGATCAGAAAACAATTTCTATTAACTATTAGGGCAGTGAAAATAATACATCTAAAATATTTAAATAAACTACACATCTAAATTGGGATAATATGATGAAGTTTGTAGTAGGCTAGCTGTGGAGTTGTCTGAAAAACTCTGAATTCTTAGTATTTGAAATTGATCATAGGGTCCATAGGACTCTACATGAATGGACGTCATCTGGCACACTTACGGAAGCAGAGGAAGGAAGGGCTAAAATTCTGAACAAGTCAGACTAACATTGATAACAAGGCAAACTTTGAAATAACTTATTAAGCTCTTTAAAAGCCTCCAAAGGTGCGAAGAACAAGCCCGAGCTGTTCTGCCAAAAACATTATGTCAAAAGCATTCTAATTTCTGCCTTGACAGAGTATTAGTTCTAATGGACCTATTAGGGAGAAAAAGTTGTGAATTACCGTGATTGGACTATAACATTCTTACAAGCAAGAAGGGGAAGTAGTATCTGTATTAAAGTTAAATGCACAATGGTGTATTCCTAGAATAGCTCCTACAATATTAATAGGCAAACATAAAAGTGGAGCATATAAACTATTTTTTTTTTTTTTTTTTTACTTCTGTTACTGGTTTGATGACAGAACGGGGGAAAGTTCTAGAAAAACTGAGCCCTAGTACTTCCATGATTCTTGTTAGTGTCAGAGAACCCGGGGACTCCAACACTTGTACAATTTAGGACAGGTAAGACAGAAGCTTTATTGACTATTGTCATAGGGAGAGAACACTTGGGCAGCTCTCCCCCTCTGCTCCCCTGTTACCTGCCAAGGTGATGGCAGACACACTACCTATCTACTCTTTCAGGAGAACTAGAAAGGTGATAAAACCCAGTCATTTTGATACTAACACAGCCAGGTATCCATCCCTGGGAGGGATGGACTCCTGAAGTAGCTTGCTAACTGCCACAATTCAAAGAAGGAATCAAACAGAAGATAACATGACAACATGGAGAGAGGGCTCTGGTGGAGCCTGTGGGAGGGGCACACCCAGTATTATCAGAAGTGGGGAGTTGCAAACAATCAGACTGTTAGCTTTTAGTCAAAAGGAAAGTTCTTTTAGTAAAGATAACTTCCTAGCTAGGCCTCTCAATCTTAAATATTAATATTTTTACCACCGCGTTAGTTAAAGGAAAATTTGAGACCTTCTATGAGTGAAAATAATGTTTACCCTTGGACACCTTGCCAACACAGAATACCATTTCCATCCATAACTGGGGAATTCTCTTTTAATATAAGAATACGTATGTTTTCTGTAGTGCTTTTGGCAAAATGACATAAAACTCTTCCTTTGCGTTTCTTTGTCTATAATGTAGGACAGTAGAAAAATCTACTTCATTAAATTTAATTTGGTTTTCTCAGATGGGTAGCACTCCAAAATGCAAAGAACAATAGGTTTATATGCCACTAAAAAGTGAGAAACTGGTTCAGACTTTTTTTTTTCCCCTCCTTCCATTCTATTTTGAACTTGTTTATATCTGATCCATATTTAAATTTCAGTAGGTAGAAAATCTAAGTCCTCAACTGGAGGCCTGAGATTTGTAGTGAATCCATTTTGCTTTCACTGCACAATTATCTTAGAATACATAGGATAGCTTAGGTCACACCTCAGTAGCCCAGCAGGTATTTGAAATTATCTTCATATTATAAGCTCTTGTAGCCTTAGCGTGCTGTTGATGCAAGAAGTATTCTCTCTCCTAAATTACTGGTCTGGAGCTTTAAAATGCAGAGGTTTGCAGAAGTTGCCACTTAATACTAGTAAGTCTAGTATCTCAGTCAGTGTGAGACATTGCATTGAGCGATAGAGAACATGTTTTTTCATGAAGTGTAAAAATGAAAGCCTATTTTCCTTGATCCCTGTACTGCAGTAATTCTAGCTCTTCCTTTATTCCCTTTGAAGTTTATAATTCTGTAATGCTTCCAGTTGCCCAACTATCCCTTTTCAGCCAGTAGTCTCAGCTTGTCCTTGTGTCCCTTAATTAAGAGTACATCTTTTGCCTGGTTAAAAAGTGTATGCATTCATGTTGGCCACGCAGAAGACACAGCTAACTATTGATGTCATGCTTGCCTTTTCATGATGGAAACCTTTAATGTGGGTATTTCCCCTGTATCAGTTTTTCAGACTCCTACTGATTTTTCATGGAGCTTGTAGAAACTTTGTCTTTTGGATATCTCTATCCTTCTCTCAAACTGGGTTAAAATTGGCCAATAAATCATAGCTTACTAAGGAAAATAAGCACAGAATGCAATTCCAAAAGTTTTGGGAAACTGGCTTTAAAACCATGGCAAACATCAGTCCTGCAGCTCTATTTTAAAAGTGGTGGCAGAAAATCCAGAGAAGTACCATTGTTTCGGTTTACCAGTTGGAAGTTGATAGGGGAAAAAATATTGCAAGTCTACAGATAGAAGTCTAAGTCAAAGCTGGGACCTGAAACCATGTGAAAATGTGTGTTCGATAAATAGAGTGTATACAAAAGTGTAGCAGAGAAATACCTGGTTTTCCTGGGAAATTGATTGTGCTTCAGAAGCAGACGATTCAGTTATTTGAAAGAAAATCTGATGTCATTTGTGTGAGCTTAAAACAAAAATGATTGATTAGTTGTTTAAATCATCAAGGCTAAAGCAGTGTATTCAAAACCCATAAAAGAGTGTCTTATCTGCCTCCCTTTTCTATGGGGCTTTCCCAGTCATAACCAAGTGAAGCATCAGAAGAGGCAAGAAGTTCAAGCATAAAACCACGCATATCCCATTATATCATAGGAGAGAATCCCTTGAAATACTTCAAAGATTAAAAGTTTTGATAAAAGCAGAAAGGAAGGAAATTAGAGAGAAAAAGAAACTTCTGGTATTTTAAAGAGAGCTTGAGAAGGTACTTAAAAAGCGATGTGGAGCTGGGGAAGTCTTACCAGTGCAGTTAAGATGGAGAGGTAGTATAGAAGAGATGTGCAGGAGGAAGGTACCTGTGCAGTGAGTAGGTAAAACATGGGGAAATGTTCTTCCCTTCCACAAAAATAGCATTTCTTTATCCATGTCTATTTTATCTAATATGTGCAGCACAAATGACTAGCTAAAATACTGTTTATTGCCCTGTCATTCTATAGCTCATTGGCCTAAATATCTTGTGCACATACCACAAACAGAAAACTATTTAGTTAATATTTCTTTGACAAAACCACAAAGTATTAATGAAATTTTAATTTGTTTTGGCAAGTTGTGCATTTAAAAAATTATTTTTCCTGGGGTGTTATGGATTAAATTTACATAGCCACTGGAAACTAGTGATAAATGGCATGCTATTTTTATAATATTTTATTTACTTAGGTCTTCTGTATCTTGGTTAACTTTTATTATTTTTCCATGAGAATAGTATCTATTTTTTACCACTTGCACCTCCAGGTTTTCTTTTCTTCTTCTGCCAAAATAATTACTGCTTTAACTCCCAAGTTTTCCTGAACTGTAGGGATTTATAACTTTATACAAGAGCAGCTTGTTTAATGCCCAACCAGTCTTAAAAACACCATTGTCAGGAAATCTGAAGAATATTTTTGGGTGATTGTATTGTTGTCATCTGTTTACAGCAGTAATTTACATTTGAATGCTCTGTTGATCTGTTTCAGTGGGATCTGGAGTACCCTGTTAGGTGTAACAAAGTATCTAAAATAATAGCTTCACACCATATTATGTGCCAGAAATTGTATCTGATGAAGAAATCTGTATCATGGGATACAGCAGACCTGTGAGATACTTAAGAGCCTCCTAGGTATTTCCATTTTGGATTATCTTGGTCCTGAGTATCTAATTCATGATTTTGTACAATAGACAAGAACAGAGCCAATGCTACTGGATGTACTTCACATGTCTGCTAAATGCATTTCACAGCAGTACCTTGATTTATGTAGTATTTCCCCTTTTCTAATTCAGTGGTAATTAAAGTCTTTTGACTGCTTTAAAGATACAATCTCAATGGTACTGAGATACTTCAAAAGAAGAAAAGAAAAACCCACACTTATTTATTGCCCACATAAACTGCATACCTTATCAGATATGTGAGCTTTTGTGTTCTGTATTCTCCAGCTTCTACCACTGCTAAAGTCAGTGCAGACCCAAATATTACTTTAAAGGCAGTTTCTCTCACCTTTTTAATGCTACTTGTGTCCCAGGAGATGACAACTGTATGAAAAGGAATAACATAGAGGGGAATATTCTTCTGTTTCTGATCTGAATGTTCCTCGTGTGCATTACACATAAAATACGAAAGTGTATACCATGAAGTGTGTATGTTACATTGCACTGCCACAATGGATCGCCTGGCTATTTTGTCATTAGGTCCAATTCAGTAAAGACGACGCTTATTTATTGGCTTTTTTATTTCTTAGCTAACATGGAATACGGAAAGATTGATCTTCCTCCTGTCCCTCCACTCTGAGTATCTTACTGGTATGAGGATTGGGACTTGACTTGAAGAATGCCTGCTAGGCATTGGCTGTGCTTAGAAAAGGAAATATTACTGGTGGCAAGTGAAAAAGGGTTCTTCTAATATAGGCAAAATAGCTCTGTGTCCTTTCCAATATACTGTATAATTCATTTTTATGCCACCTCTGCCAAGTCTGAGAAAGAAATGTTTTCTTATAATAGAGCTTTAGTGAACTAGTCATAAGAGATGTTACTGGACAAACACTTTCAGGTTATCTCTGAAAATTTCATGAACTCCCCAACACCTAACTTAAAATCTTGAACGAAACAAGGGATTCACATCTCTTAAAGATTTATAGATTTATAATCTGGAAATTTAAATCTTAACTACAGCTATTCCAAATCTGATCTATGATTAGTGTAGGTTAGGAAGAACAGTTTTAGGAATAAAAAAACCTTATGTTTAAAAAAAAAAAAAAGTAGTCAGAAGGGTGTTTCTTCTTAGCTCTTCTTTTATCTTAATTTTTGGTTACATAAGCTCAGAGCTTTAAAATAATTCTTTACACTACTCATTCAGGATCAGGAATCAAGGACTCCCTGGTGTTGCAGTGCGGCATTTCTGGTCACTGGAACTTGTTTCACTTCCCTGACTAGTCCTTACAGCCAAATGGAGAACTACACTATCAGTATTTTCTATTGTTCTTTGTATATATGCAGCGTGTAAAGGTTCTGCTTTCTGTGAAAGTCAGTTCTGAACTTGGTTTCATGAATCACTGAGTTCAGGAACAGACTGTGATGAAGTTAGCCATTTGCTTTAACTCAGTCTTGATTAACATAAAGTAACTAAAAGTCTCTTTCTTATTTTTTTCCCTTCACAAGATTGCAGAATAAACACAGTTGAAAAACTTTATACAGGTACAGATAGAGGACAATGAAAAACAAGATTGTATTTACTAAATATTTAGATTAGCTCTTTTATTTCTTCTCACTTTCTATGCATACTGGTGACAAGTTGACAGATGTTTTACAGATGTTTTGTAGGCTGATAATCTGATTTTTTTTGCAACCTTGTGATGTCACATCTCCCTCATGGAAAGGAGTTGCAGTTGGGGGATCCACACTCTTTAATGTATACCTGGCATATCTTCCATTTAAGGGGATTTACTTCTTCTGTCTCTTTTAAGAATGCCTTAGTCTTTAATACTACAAGAAGTCAGTTTCAGTTGTTCTTTGTGCTTTAGCAGTAGAAACATTAATATCCATTGGGCATTGGTAGGTGCAGTTGTCACCTTTCCAAGTAGGTTAACAACTAGGCAAGCCAAAAATGTATTGTGAAGGCAGTATGACACCAAATGTTATTTTTAATTGGCCTGGATAATGTTCAGTGTGAGAGTAAAACCTTTCGGTATATTTCTGAGATTTGTATTATGTATAAGATGGACATTACCAGCCCTATAAATGGGATTAAGACAAGCACTCCATTACTGGCTGTCTTTTGAGACATGATATGATGGTTGGTAACCAGTCATTTTGGGCTGATACCAGGGATGAGGTTCTGACTGATATCCTGAGTGATATGACGCTATGTTTACTGAAATAATTTCATTTTAAAACCACTTTCAAATATCAGTTCCTTAAGTGATAAAAAGAATGTTACTGCTAACACGCTTGGGCTTAAAAGTTGAAACTCTTGCTGTTCTTTAATCATGTAAAATGCTAATGTGTTGAAGGTCCATACTTACAAGTATTTTCCATATAAATACAATGTGTGATATAATTGCCAATATGATTTTTATGTAAATGGTTGAGTATGATGCTGAGAAGTATAGGGCATTCAGGCAATAATAGTTTTTAAAATTGGGAAACATTTCACTAACATAAATTCTTAATTCATAGAATGTTGGACATATTAATTCATTGACCAGCAAAGCTTAGCCCTCTATGCACTGATCAGGAGGAAGAAAAAAACAACCAACCCTCTTTAAAAATAAGTGAAAAGACATTATGATGCTTTTTTTTTTATTGTTTATGCATTAAAGAGTTTGAGGCAGAAAACCACAAAACACCCCATGGATAGAAAATGGTAAATTTTCTTCGGTTTCTTGATACTCAGAACTGCTACCTTACTGCATATTATATTTATCCATGCTATAGAAAATAGGATCAGTAGGCCAAAATTTTATTTTTTGCCCCTCTACGCTTTGTCCGAGTTTTCTGTAACTTGGATAAGATAAATGAAAGTTAAGTATTTGTAAACCAGCAGTAAGTCCTATCTCAGAAAAGGGTGACTTTCTAGGATGCAGCCCCTGTTGACAACTTCCCTTAGAAGGAGACAGATTTCTGGGAGAAAACAGTAACTAAAACCAAAGTTAATACTACAGTTAGAAAAAAGTAAGTCTTAGTTAAAACATAAACAACTATTTGTAACTGTACAATTAATTAAGAATTAAATACTATCAAGTATAAGCATATATAAAAAAATTGTTCAGTGTAATAGAATAAATCATGAATAATAGTTCAAGGCCTCCTTTCCACCTGGCTGTTCCTTGGAACACACCTTTTCTTGCATTCTGTTTATGTACACGTCCACTAGTTTTATCATTCAGGTAACAGCAACATCTGCTTCTATGTGCAAGTAGGAGGCTAATGTGTGGCCTTATGTCTTTCTGCACAGAGGGTTGGAACTTCCTTTGTATTTGGCAGTGAATGTCAGTACTTTAAAAAAAATGACATCAACTTCTGTAATAAATACTGTAATTGAGTTAACTTTGTGTTGAAAAATCTGTGTGAAATATAGATACTTTATGAATTTGATACCTAATTGTGTTGTAGATGAGATTTCTGAAATTCAGGTTTGCAGCAGTGGAACAGTTGACCATCTATTCTGACGAAAAGTGAATTTCTGCACTGCACTGCGATATTCATCTCTCTGAGTAGAGACTAATGGAAGTTTGAATATTAATGGTAGGATGAAGACTTAAACTTTTCCAGAGAAAAATAAAGGTATTTTAATTCTTAAGAGTCTTTAGTTAGAACTCTGAAATAATTAATTTATGCAGTACATGTCTAGCTAAATACTAAGAAAACAAATATAATTCAAGTCATCACTATAATTTGCTGTATTTCTTGTATTTGTTATATAGTCAGTGACTTAAAAACCTGCTTTGATTTCTTTCTGAAGGCTTTGAAGTTTCATTACTTAGTTGCTTAAGGTAACTGTAAATGTTTAAAACTGCATGCTAGTAAATAAGTAAGTGGGAGTACAGGTTTTTTCATTATGAACATGTTGAAATGAAGGTCCATCCTAACTCTTGCCTGCTTTCAAAATTACAGTTGATACATATTATGCTACATTGACTAACTAGTGTAAAATATCCAATAGAAGTCATGAGGAGAAAATGTTAAGTGGAGATTTCTTCAGTCAAAAGTGCTATAGAAAACTGAAGATTTCTGTGCATAGATAGGGCAATGGAATTCTCTAAAGGAGCAATAAACACATGTATTGAGTTAATTAATGAGCCTTCAAATGAATAAATTGTTCTTCCTACATGTAAAGACATACCAGTATAAACAGAAATAAGGTGGAAAATATGGAAATTGAGGTGGGAGGGGAGGGGAAGGTGTATTTGTTGTTCCTCAACAGTTAAATATAGAAAAGACCTTTCAAAATGCAAACTTAGGCAACATTATTTATTAATAATTTAAAGGCAAGGATACAATATTTTTTTTTCTACGTTTGCAGTGTGTTTTAGAAAGAAGTCTTGAAACAGATTTAAATTACAGAAGCAGAGACTTAAGACACTCAGCCTTAACTCAGCCCTGTAGTGACACCAGGAGGAAAAAGTAAATCTTTTATCTTCTAAAATCACTTTTCTCCAAGCTGGCATCTTGGTCACTAAAAGGCTTTTATCATGTCTTCATGATTAATGCATAGAATCAGTAACAGGAGCAAGCTGGTGCCTCTCATGTCTGTTCCTACATGTTTGGAAATCTTTTACATTAACCTTAACTGTTTTTTCATATTCTTGTAATGCTTTGTTTTGCCCAACTTTTCATAATGTTTTAGTAGCTTACCTTTTGAATTATTGGTAATTGTAATTACATTTTAAGTCTAGAAATATGTTTATATTGTGTACAACACAGATAACTCTCTGATACATATTGTGTGTATACTAGATACCCACATGTGTAATTTTTGCAGGAAAATTGAATATGTTTTATATGTTGAGCATGATCTTGCTTTACTTTCAGCAGGAAAAATAGATTACTATTGGATTTAAAGTACTGTAATTAAGTATGGCCACAAACAAATATGAAAGTCTTGAGCAGGGAAAGAACAGTGCTTTTGTTTTACACAGCAGGTTTTGACAAGTCCAATAGACTAAACTCATGTATGTACTTGAATCTTACTTCGTGCTGCAGTCATGCTTCCAAACATGACTACCTCCACTGTAAAGAAGTCAAATGTATGAACTTTGTATGTTGATATTCAAGTGGCTTGGGGATTTTGAAGGATATGATGTTGTTCAGATGATGTTAGTGTGTAATTTCCCAGGAAACAGAAGAAGCCTAATGGTATTCCTCTGGCTGTCTTTATCTGATTGCCAGTGTTGTTCAAGGAGCACCAAAAATGTCTTCCCCTTATAGACTGCAAGCTTTCATATTAGAGGCTTCATACTCTTTCCCTTTCAGTTTTTCTCATATAAAATTGGTTGGTTAGGGAAGAGCAGGGAAGTACACTCTTTTGTCTGAGCAGGTAGGAGATTTGAGTCCTCAGAGTATTTTCTTGACTTCCATTCTCCACATCTCACAGGAGGAAGTAAGATTTTTCTGTTTTTAAGTTGTTGCTAGTGAAGGATCTCATAATACTTGAATTAGAGAAGGTTAAAACCTAGCAGCAGGAGCTCACAGTGAAGGAGATGGACAGTTAGAGAGGAGGAGAGGTTGGGCAGTTTCCACCCTGTCCTGCAGTCGCGAGGGCCCAGAAATCCCTCGTTGTGTTTTACCTCTTCCTGCATCATCCTGAGGTCTCTGCCCTTACCTTCTAGGGATCATTTGGCACTTCATAGCCACTGATAACTTAGGTGTTCTGCAAGGAGGAACAGGACAGAAAGGGCTTTGGGGGAGAAATGGGAGCACTGGGTCAAATAGAATAATGTATAAATTAATGCATGTGTTCTAGTGTGTGGGTAAAACACCAAACAGGCAAACCTTGGGTCTTGTGCACAGTCTGAAAATGTATTTCTACTAAACATATTCTTTTTATAGTGATAGTTGTTTTGGGGCATGCTATCTAATGATCTGGAGTGTGCTTGCTTATTATTTTAAAAATAGTTTTTGCACTGTAGATTGTATTTATGTAAAGCTCTGCTTTGGGGTGCCCCAATTTCAATATGAGATCTCTGTAAATATTAAGACTGTAACACTGCTTAGCTGCTAAAGTGATATGTATAGAACACTTCTACAAAAGAAATGGCAGATTTCATTGGATAGCTGTAACTGACAAACAAGATACGACACAGATATTGCTGCTTTCCCTCATGCGCTTTATGAGGTGATGCAAAGGTATTTCCAAGTTCTGTGGAGGAAGTCTAAAGGATTGGTACAATAATAGCTTTGTTTGAGCAGAGTGATCAGTGAACAACCAGCTGTATTTTTTTGTTTCAGCAATTAACTATTGATAGCCTAACTGAAAGGAATTGAATAATTGCCTGAACTTCTCATAATAATTTAGTATCTTTTTTATTAGCAAATAATCACTGGCAGTTTTGCTTTTCCAGCACTGTTTAATGCTTCATTGAATACCTCATAAGCAGCTTCAGGTATGAAACTCCTCGTTTGCAAACTCAAGATACGCATATATTAACAAAAAAAGCTAACATATACTACTGCTTTGACCCCAATATAGTACATGTATTTTAGAATTGTATGAAAAGTCTAGTAAAAGGATAAATCGCTACACTTACATTTTCAGGATTGAAGTATTCCTTGTGGACTAAGAAATTGTTTTAATTTCTCCTAATTTCAAACAGTATAGTTAGCGGCTCTCTTGCTCTTTTGAGAGCAGCCTCTCTATATAACTGAGCCGAATAATTCTTTTGAACTTTAAACCTACAGCTGTGACTTACCAGATTCCAAGCCAGCCTCACCTTCTGCTTTCCCACACTCACTAATAGCTTTCTTAAAAATAAATAACTAGTGCAAGGAGAATTTAAACCAGTCTGCCTGCCCTGATCTCCAAACTAGTCAAGTGCTGGGAGGCGGGTCAACTTGACCTTCTGCATCAGATGAGAAAGCACAATGAACAAAGGTAAATGTCGCATGCCTTTTGATGAAATGACAGCCCCAAACAGTCTTGCTTTGTCCCTGAGAAGCTTCATGTAAACATTGAACAAGAAAGGCAACAGAGTGGAATGATGAAAAACCTGCTTGCGAGAGCCCTCTGGGCAGATTAGCAAGTGTCCGACATCACCTTCCGAGACCTCCTGGAGAGGAGAGACCAGAGTCACTACACTGATTTTTGGCCATCCTTGCCAGTGTCTGCAGATGAGTCAACAAAACTTAATGGTTCATGTTAACAAAGGTTGCTGACAAATCTACAATAATCAGCATGGAAACTTGACCTCTGTATTTTGCCAAGAGGAGATCATAGACCAATTAAGCCAATGTAGTCTTTGTACCTTACCTAGGCTGAAAGCCAGATTGAAAAGGGTCATGGAAGTCAAAGATGCCAGATGGCATGACAGCTGTTTAACATAAACTTCTCAGTCACCTTCTTCACTACAGGCAGTTTAGACAGGGGGTGACAATTGATAAAATTACCAATACTAAGCTGACATCTCAAATGCAGGTGTGTAGCTGATTATTAGAAGAATGCTGGCATTTAGTTTTTCAGGTACTGATGATAAAAGTAGAGTTGATAACACTTCTGGTTATTTGATTTTGTATCTGGAGAATAGTTTCATCCTGCCTCATTTTACCATGCCTATCAGGATATGGTTAAAATGTCCAGAATCCTTGGAATTGATCCATATATTTCTTGGCACTACAAATGCCTTTTAAAATTTTTTTTTAAGTTTTCTGTTGACACTCTAATCTTGAGTCAGAAATCTGCAACTTCCTTTAAGACCTGGGTAATTTTATTAATCTGAAGGATATCTGCTGGATACTGCTTTAATTTTTGAAGTTCAGTTGTATAAAACAAATCCATCTCTTTTTCTGCCAAGGTAGAAAACAAGCTGATGGATTATATCAATGACATATATGTTACTATTTTGCCAAATTAATTAATCCATAAAATTATGGATAAATTATGATTAAAATTGTGTTTGAGAAATTTTTAAAAATGTTTATCACTAATTTTCGAACACAGGGGTGCTTACATTTGAATAAAGAAATAATCTAATTTATTCTTCTGTTACTGTGGAAAGTGAACTTCTTACAAATAGATTCTGATGTAAGAGTATTTCTTCTGATGGCCACTGTGATAAATAATGAAGAATTAGGTGAGACTGAGATGTCTAGGTTCAGTTCAGCCTACTGCAGTTGAAGGTGTTGTGGTCTGGAAATGTCTGTGTATAGTTGGTAAATAAAGCTATATTGCTGCACATGCTCCAAAAATTTACAGCTCTAGCTGATAGATGCTTAAGGTCATGTAAGAAATAGGCACTTAAACTGTAATTTCTAAAGTTTAAACCTCTTTAAATCTGCTGAAAGAGCAAATCCATTAGGCCTTGTGATCCTCAAGCCAAAACGAACACTGACAAATAGCATTGAGTTCGACCTGAAATGTAGCAAGGGAAGAGGTTTTCCCAGCTCTTATAAAACAGCCTGTTGATTAGAAAACTTGCCCAAGAAGCAGAAAGCTGGGCTATAGAATTTCCGAAATGTGAGGGAGAAGGGACCCACCACATCTCTTAGCTATGAAGGTGTGCTTACTACACAGCCTGTGGGGCTACAGATTGGACCATCCTCCCTGCTTCTTCTCCTAACATGCCACTGAGAAGAAAGAAATGCAAACTGGGGTTTGAGCAGTAAGAATGAACTAGAGGAAGCCTGGTTCTGTAAGTGTCAGGTCACTGAAGGCAGTCACAGCTTCAGGGATTACTTGTGAGTTTTACAGTGAAATGAATACGTAAAATGCACAAGCAGCATTAGTAGTGTGGACCTGAAGGCAGGAGGTGGCTCTAATCCAATCTGAGGCCAGACTGATGGCCTACTAAGGTGTTTAACTTGCTGAATAATAAAGGCCTATGAAATTCTTTGAATTAAGTTTGGTTTCCTTACAGTTACTTTACTGTAGTGAGAGGATATCTTTTGGAAAACCTCAGATGTAATCTAAAGTTTTCCAGTGAGCAGCATGCATAGAAATGGAGATGCTGTCAGATGGTCTGCATACACTTCCCCATTCATGTGAGGCTGAACATAGGTGATGCTTAGATCAGTTTTCAGTAAAGAAAGCTCTACCCACTCAACCACATTTTTTAACACGTATTATGCTTGTTTCTAGGCATGAATTTACAGAACTCATCATAATCAAAAAAACAAAGAGATTCCCAGATGGGAAAAGGAAGGAGAGACAGCCTTGAAAGACATTTACTTTCGTGTCTGGAATGGTATTGAAAGGCAGGAAAAAGTAGTGACTTGCACTCACTAGTAAGTGGAATTTTTTTTTTTTCCCCTTTAGACTTCCTTCTAGACTTTACTTTAAACTGTAACAATTTGAAGAACTACAGGTATGTTCTTCCTTTTCTCTGGTTATCAGTGGCATCCTTGCAATAATAAAAGTGAAAAGAGTGATTCACCCTGATGATGCAGAAAGCTTTAATATGCTCCTTCTCCTTTACTTCCCTGTGGAGCTAATAGATGTCAGAAAGGGGCAAGAGATGAGAGCTTTTGCACATGTGCATTTATGTTTCCAGCATTGCCTGTGTGTTCAAAAGAAAAAATCACTGTGGGACTTTTTTTTTTTTTTTTTTTGTATGTGATGATCTTTTGTTGCATCAATTGAGAAAGGAAGTAATCACTTGGGAATAGCTACTTTATACAAGTTCAAAAGACTCCCAAAAGAGAAGAAAGTCATACTTTACTCTATACAATACAGCAAATGCCAGAAGAGGTGGGTCATTCTCACTACAAGCCATAGGACATATGAGGCCAAATTTAACCCTAGTGTAAATTCCACTTGAAGTGACTAGAATTATCAGAGGATGAAACTAGACAATCATCAATGGACAAAAAAATAAAATATTGAGAACTCTTTTGAATATGTGGCAGTTTCATGTTAGTATGCACAAAGGCTATTAAAAGCTATTGACTCAAAAGCTCATTACTTACTAACTTTTTTCCACAACCAAGTGCTGATTAGCTGATTAAGTACGTTTCATTTCTGTTCTATAAAAGTAATGGCTTCCTTACAGTCTGGAGGATTTTGCTAGTCCCAACCTAGGCGACCAGGTCTGTTTGTGGAAAGGCGTAATGCAGCGTGGATCTGGAACATGACAGAGATCTCTAGACCTTACTCTGCTGGGAAGAATAGATAATCCTACAAACCGGATATTATTGCATGCATCTACTCTGTAATGAAGCTTTGTTTCTCCCTAGTTTGCTCACTTCTGGCTTTGTATAAGGTCTACATAAAGGCTGCCCCAAAATTAAGAATATTAGATAAAAGGTAAGTGATTTGCATACACAGATCAGAATAGAAATCCAGGGACAGGTAAGGGATGAGAGCACAGATACGTATCTATGGAGATGCTATGTCCCCAGTATTACATAAAAGTGAGGCCCAGTGGCTTTTGTTACAGACCCTGTTGTTATGACAGGATTTTCAGAGTGCGTAGTAGTTACTTAATTCATATTTTGATTGGAAGCACCAGGGTTTTTATTACTGATTTCAAAGTAAACAGAGGTTGTATAACACAAAGTGCAAGGTAGCATACCAATGCAGTATTGAAAAAAGCATATTTTTAAATACAGAAAGCGTTTAAAACAGAACAGATGCGTGTATATTTCTGATTGTGTTCAGTCAAAGAATTCTTCTATGAATTCTTTGATTAAAGGTGATTCAAACCACAAGTAAAATTGCTCAGTGATTACTTCCAGCATCTTCTCACTAGTCTGGTATGTGATCTCAGATAATGCTACAATTCACAAAGTCTTACTCCAGGAGGTCCCCGCCACCTCTCTTTTGGCAGGAAAAAAGATAAGAATGTGTTTAGCAGTAAGACTCAGGAGTCTGCCTTCAGACCTGTCAGATACCTTTGTGTTTGTATGTCTGTAGCTTCTGATAGCACCTTTCCCCTTCTGCTTCAGCTTTGGCACCCAAATGGACTCATAAGTGCTACCAGCCTCACACCAGTCAAAGGATTCTAGGGAAGGATTATTTGTATTGCATTTTCTCCCTGCTTTTTCTAGAGGAAAAGTGCATTTTCTAGTTCTTTTCATCAGTCTTTTAGGAGTTTTGGCTTTTTCCTGCAGAAAGAGAGCACTCTATTTAGAATGCCTTTCATTAACAGAACAATGGCTGGTTTATAAAACAAGTAGGTTCAAAATGCTGGAACTTCTTGCTAAGTGTATTTTCCTAGCTGACAGTTTTGTGGTATTCAGCTGCACTGTACAAGCTTTTGAAGAATTTTGCCTGTATTCACGTATCTAGTTTTGAATCTTTTCTCTCAAGTAATTAGTTTTAAATTACTCTATCACTTTAAATGTCTAGTTTGTTAAGTTCACCTGCTGTAGTTGCTTTAATGTGCAGTGTTAGTAGTCATATATCTGACGCTGCTGAATAAGCATTAATCGTAGTGGATTGCATTCTTTTTTATTAGAGTTTTTAGAAGGCTTTCCAAATTTATGCTTGACTATTGAAATAAATATTTACACTAGTTACCATTTATTTGTGTTTATTTGCATCTTTTGAAGAAATGAACGTGTTCAAGAAAAAAAAGGGTAAGCAAGGAAAGTTTGCTCAAGCAAAAGGTTTTTAAGTATTGAATTTAAATAATAGATACAAGATTCTGTTGCCTATTTTTATTTGTTTTGTTCTCTTGTAATATTTGCTCTGATGGCTTAATTAATTTCATAATGGAAAGATATAACGTATATTGTACCCCACTCTCATTTTGTACTAATTACCAGCTTGCAAGAAATTTGACAAGTTAGTTTGATAACATCTTCAGCAATTATTTTGATTTTTGCTATTGTTGCGCTACAGTTTTTGTCAGCTACAGAAATGTTAACATATTCCCCAGGATTTCCAGAAAACCACTAGCCCTATACTTCTGTATGTGTATTCTAGCAAAGGGTCTCCAACAGTAATTTTGAGTGTTTGCAATTTTCAACCCAGCTGGTTGCAGAGCATCCACAGCGAGAGGAATGAAGCCAGTACTACAATTTACACTAAGAACATTCCAAACTCCTTAAGGATTCCTTAATCCCTGGCTTTTACTCTGAAGTATGCAGTACTGTTTCATTAAGGAAATGCACTATAGATTCATCCCAGAAAGTGGTATAACGAGGGTTGGTTTTATTTGGTTGTTTTGGCAGCTTGATCTTTACGTACTGTCTTCATTCTTCAAATGAGAGCATCACTGTATTTCTTCTATGATTTTTGGGAAGTTACTTTCTGGTTTTAGACAAACTTACTATAACTGATGTCTTGCCACTTGTGGCTCTGTGGTTATTTGTAACACAAACTGGTGTCAACTGTGCCCTAGTGATCAGATGGTAAACTGGCAGATTGCTAATCCTTTCTCATTTGTGCTGCTTTTCCTCCTACCTCGGTGATTATAAGGTTTATTTCCCTGGCTCAATAGCCATCATTTAAAAAACTAAATTATTTCTCAGTATCACAATGCTCATTGGACTAATTGTATGGGGTTTTCTTCCTCTTTTTACATGTGGGAAAATAAACAACAATTAAGTAATTTACTTTAAGACCATAAACGGCATTTGTTGCTTCTTATGAAATACAGTAATGGAAAGTTTCTATTACATGTATCTGTAAAATTAATTCAGATTGTTACTCTGTGCATGCACGTACCATATAGGCCAGTTACCATGTGCTCAGAGACATTCATTTTATAGTAAGTTGCTCGTATGATCGCAGTTAGTCACTGGAGATCATTCTGTGCTTCTCTGGGGCTGAGGTTGTTTACAATGAGCAATGGGAAAGCGCTAATCCTCCCTTAGAGCTCTCCATCTGCAGAAGCAGATGACTGTTCATTTCAGAAATTTGTCCTGATATAGGGCAAAGAGCACATCTGCTTAATCACCCAAATGGCCCATTTTTATAAATGCATGCTTTCTTTTATAACTACCATGCACACATACAGACACAAACTCCACTGTAGTTTTGGTGATTGATTTCATTATTTTAATGGGTGATAATCCACATTATGGAATAACATGGATCTTTTAGGGTAAAGCTTTTACAAACCACTTTATTAGAATATGCTATTTAAAATAATAAGAGAAAACAACAGAACAGTTACTACTTAACATGTGTGTATATATATATGTTTCTTCTGAATACCTGAACTGATAGACACCTAGCAACTGTATATTATAAAACATATGCAAAGAAAGTATTATATACATAGCAGATATTATCCCTGACCCAAACAAGAGAATACCATAGGTAGGATCCTTTGTTTGAAAGACTGCTGCCAGAAGCACTGTCCCAGTACCCTACGCGCTTTCAGTACTTCATGCTCAAAAGCAACCCTTTTTACCTGCAGGAGCAATGGAAGAATTTTATGCATCTAGAATTAGACTATGCAGTTTTCTTGTTAAGCCAGTACAGTTTTTAGCAGCAGATAGCCACTGGGAGAACATACTAAAATAGAAGTGGTATGGATTTCTGAAAGAATTCTGGCAGATTTTCCATATATTGGACAAATATTACAGTGCTGTGCAGTTTTCATATTTTAGGATTTACAACATTATTTCTCTATTGACAAGACAGGCCTCAGCCCTAAGCAATAATAGAGCCTCTTAACTATAGCAGTGAGAGAGGCTACTTGGAAAAAAGTTTTCTATACTGTGAAACTTTTCAGCTTTTGAAGTTTTCCCCCCATCTTTCTTAAGGACTGAGAAAAAAGGCTTAACAAGTGTGCGTGTGAATGTGCATAGAACTTGATTTTCATAGGCAGAGAAGAGGAATACAGAAGAGAAATAAGATGAGACAAGCATTAAAAAAAAAAACCTCAGACACCCCAATGTGTGATAGTCAAGTACCTGTGCTGACATCCCAAGTCAAGCTCTTAAATTATTAACACAGTTTGCCTTCTTTCTTGGTGGATGTCTCAAAGCTGGCTGACTTTGACTGAAATGTTTCATTTTTGAAAACCTGGCATTTTTCCAACAGCCACAGTTTCATTAAAGCTTTTCCATTAGGAAAAGAAATGGTTCAGTGACGAGCTTCTAAGTGTGGACTCCACAGTATCTGTCCTACAGCACTGATGAGGAATGAATAGCAGCTCCGTAGGGCTCCTGGCATGTAGCATACCCACCAGCAGTCTGATTGTATTATATGTGGCACACAATAATGTAGAAATACCATAATGTGATGAATATTTTATACCTTTCCTGGTATAAAATATTAATTTGGTTATTCATTCACCTTTAATGAGCTAAATTAGAATCACATTTGAAACATTGTTTAAAACATTATCCATGTTTACTTGTCTTATAACATAAACACCCGTTAAAGGTTCCATATATCAAGCTGTAGACCACATTTTTCTTCAGATTCCCCTCCTCCCTGCAACCCTTCTGCCAAGTTAGTGATATTTGTGTTTTATATTTTGCTTAGTTATATGAAAAAATCGTAAGTAGCAGGAAGAGCTATATAGATGTGTAGTTGAGACTGGAAAACACACAAGAACAAATTGTCATTCCTGTTCCTCCTACTTCAGTCTGGAGTAGATGCACAAAACTTCCTCTTTACCTACTTCTTACAGTCACAGCATGAGACCATCTGACATGGCCACTCCAAATGACAAGGAGGCCTGGCTTTACTCGTTAGAGGCAGCCACAATTTAGACTCAGGTGGTAATACAGAATAAAAGCACTCATTTTCCATCCAGCATAATCAAAGGAATGTGGAAAGTACAGGATGAAATTGTCAGAACAAAAGGAAGTAAAGTGAGGAAAACCATAATGGGCAATGGAAGAGTAATCAAAAAGAATGAGGGGATGCTAGGTAATTGGCCAGGTAAATGGCATCAGAATGCAAAAGGGCATGAAAAAGAAACAGAAAAGAGTAATCAAGAAGATGAGGGAAGCGTATGTTAAGACATAAAACATCAAGTACAAGTGTTTAAACATTACCTGTGCGTTCTGTCAGATATATCTGAAGGGGAATGTTTTATGCAGTCATATTTTCAACTTTATGACTTAGTAATTACATAGCCTGACTGCCTCAGAAAAGTGAATTAAAATACAGTATTTAAACTACTATGAGCCGCTATCTGATCTGCCAGGTGTTAGGCATTTCATAGTAGCTTGAGGACTCTATTTATATGTATTATATGGCTTTAAATATTGTACAGATGTGAATACAATCACATCATTTTAAATGTGCACATTCAATGAGGCATCTGCGTTTTTCACAAACATCATAATTGCATAAAAGAGGGAATTGTGAATGAATCCTTGGATCTGTGATTTTAACATAAATATGTGGTAAATATTGTTAGCTCTCTATTAAAGGGGACACAGGCTAAATACAATGAGTGTTGAGAAGAGGTGTAATTTCCAAGTGTTTTGTGTTAAATATCTAATCAGCATGGAGGATTCCATCTAAATCTCAGCAATATAAAATGAATGGCTTTCATTTTATCTTCCTACTATATTTTTCAAAGAAAAGTGCAATACATTCTACTAAAAAAAAAAAAAAAAAATCACCCCTTGCCCCCAAATTCCTAACACTTGTTCCCCAAGAAATGGCTTTCAATGTCATATTTTTATTAAAAAGATTGAGTTGAATGCTCTTCTAGCTTAGATAGTTTTTCAGGGTACAGTTCCACAATGTAATGTGTTTGGTGAAGAGAAATGGGCACCTTTATGAGCCATTGCAAATAATTAAAATGCAGATAGCTGTATCTTTCAGGAGTGACTCACATTGCATTGCTCTCACCTGGCAGCCTCTGGTAGGCACGGGTGGGATGAAGTAGCTACTTGCTGCCTCCCACCTGAAAGAAGGCCCTGACTGCATCTGCACTCCTTCTTAAATGCTGTTTTATGGTGGTATGGAGTAGAGCCAGTTGATCATGCAGTTGGGCTGTTGTTTCACCTGGAAGGTGTCTCTCTCCCAGATAAGAATGGTGTATTTCTGTGTGATCCCTTCTCTAGAGTCTGTTCTGTGTGGCTTATTTACTCCTGGTTTGTACTGGAATGGAATAGGCAGAAGTACATGGTTAAGTGGTTTCAGATGGGCAATTCCTCTGTGCTGTGACTAGGCCATGTCAAGGGAAGGTGAAATGTTTATTCAAACCATCTTAAGTAGTTTTAAGCCTAAACCTACAACCCTTTTGTTCTGAAAGGGATTAGATGTGTTCATGTTGTCAGATACAGCAGAGAAGCACATTGAGGTGGTTTGCCTTTTTCAGCAGTTAGTTGTGATCCTCCGGGTGAGAGTCTATGTCAATGCAACTGCAAGTGTAATTGCTATGTAATTACTGTGCTTATTAAATATGAAAACAACATGACGGAGTTTATACTCAAGAGCTTGACTTCACAGTGCCACGGACATGCCCCTTTTTGTGCTGTGTTGCACTGTTAAAACAGAAGATGATTGCTACAGAACTGATCTTTGGCGAATATACCTGTCTTTGTTCTAGGGAGAGAGGCTTGGACTAAGCTATATGGGAAATATAGTTTTATTTGGTTTAAAAAGTCCCATTGACTAGGAATGTTTTCCCATGATGTAATGCTATGTGATGGTACATTTATACCAGCAAAGCCATCTTCATTGAGATCGGGCTTTTCAGGTGTAGTTTATGATACAAGAAATGTTTATCAAAATACATAGTTTTAAGAATGTAAAAACATTAATAAATTATCTATCTCAGTTTTTCCATAATTTACATTCAGGACTGAATGTCATCAGAGCATGTTTTTGAAAACCTGATTTCAAGCTAAAAAATTGCTATACTTTGATAACTGAACAAACACACAATTTTTCTGAAATGCAAGCAGCAGAACATCAGGCATTTTTTATGACTTACATCACTGTAGCTCCAAGGCTAGAGCTATGGATCAAGTTCCTGAGGAATTTGTACGTAAAACCTATACCACTACCAGTTCAAGATTATTATATTCATACATCTATTTGGTTATTTTGAGCAGAGAATAAAAGTCCAAAACACCTACGGCATTTTTATTGTAGGTTAATTTTTTTTAACAAATTCAGCACATCCTTCTGAGGAGACAGTTATTATTACTACTGTAAAATCATTTAGAATGCATTTGCATGGCTTAATTGACCTTGAATAATGCAAACTCTTCCACTCCGCCTGATATGAGATGGAAGGAAAAGGCAGCGAGACTTGCATAATCTTCCTGTTAAATTCACACTGCCAAAATGAAAGGAAAACTGACTTAGAATTTGTCTCTAAATCACTTTCCTCTTTACCCAACGACATGAAGGTACAAAAAGAACCTGAAAAGAATTTGGTTAGCCCTCAGGAAGGCACAGTTGTGCCTAGTTTCAAGACATTTAATAACGGCTGACATTTTCTATGGCTCGTGGAGCTCTCCTTTGTAAAGATTATAGTTTCAGCAATGGTAGTCAGGTTATTTTAAGTTTATAGTAAATTTAAAATTATTTGTTTCTGTTAGAGATTGCTACTCACCATGCTATTTCTCAGTGTATCATACTGAGTCTTATTGAGATACCTAAGCAGCTTTACTTGTTGATTTGCTCATCCATCCACAATGTGTAAACCAGTCCTTTCCACAACTGTACGAGATGCTTGTGTTTACCCTGTGATGACAACTCTGGTCTTCAGCTAAAATTCTTCTTAAGTACTTTCTTTGTAACCTTCATTTCTTCATGCTGTTGGTTGTCACTTGGTGTCTTTATGTAGTTGCCTTAGACATTTTAAAGAGACATTACAATTATGTCCAGTATTTCCCTTTGGTGCTGGTGGAAAAGAGCTTCTGGTTGGTAACTTCTCAACTGTCCTCAAATGCCCCCACCATGTTTTGGGGTTCTTTTTGAAGGCACATATTTTCCTATTTAAAGTCTGATAGATGGGTTCTACAATTATATCTGAGAAAAAAACACACAGCTTTACTCTGATTTTATTTTTTTTGTTGGGTTTAGTGAGCTCTGTGGATTGCTTTTCTAATTATGAAGTTGTGATTGCTTTGGAGCTACATTGCTTATGGTGATTCTAACGACATAGGTATAGTTGAACAGCAGTAATCCAAATGTAGGAGTTTCTAGAATGCACGTTACTAATCCTTCTGTTGCACAACTACAGTATCTGTGGAGTGAATTGGGCTTTCTTCTTTCTTCTGTATTACAAGCTTACCTCTTCAGTTCAACATAGTGTTTCCTGCTTGAAGTCTGAATATGTGTTTCTAGACTTCTCATATTAATCATCCCCTGATTACTTCTGGTTTTGTTTCCTCAAGTTAGCAATATTTTTTTCATTGCTGTCTTCTGTGGTCTTGTAGGTGAATAATATCATTTATTGTATTTCCCTTCATACAAAGCCAGCTCCATTTTTATAGCAGCAAAAGCCACTGGAGATTCTGCGGAAAAAGTATGGCTCCGTTGCATGAAAAGTGCGGGGAAAAGTCTTAAATACCTGATTGGAGTTGTTTGCAAAGTTATAAAGCTTCTTCAAATACAGGAGTTCTTTTCAAAGGAGCTTCCTTTTCCACTTCTCTAGCCTTATTAGAAACTCAGGACTGTATCAGGGCTTCAGAGTGTACTTAGTGGTCTACTTCACAGTCCTTGTACGACAGTTCTCCATACCGGAGGCTGTTTGGGACTGCGGAACAGTGGAAATCTAGTGGCCTTCCCATTTCCGGAAGAAAACCACAGAATCCCAGCACATATATTAATTTTGCTCTAGTACATCTATTTATTTTTTCTTTTCTTTTATTCTATTTTTAATTATTGTGAGTCTTCCATCATCCTTTTGTTAACATTTCAGTAAATGTTAAAGAACAAAGATTAAAGAGCAGCCAATGCAAGTGTGACTTTAATTAAACTGTTGAGCCAGGATATTTCATTCTGAATATTACTGAACTTGCATTATCTCACATTTCATTGATTAACTGCATTTAAGTGTAAATTTTGATGCCACATATCCTATATTATTTTTAATCAAGATAATCTTGTCTTAAAATGTGGCAATTTATTTCTGAATCAATGTTAGTGAGAATATAGTATTTACTCTAGATTATTTTAGCATACTACTTGGACCAAGGAAAAGTAGTTCATTGGTATTTGGACCAAAGGATACTTTGAACTACCCACAATGTTTTTTCCTTCCATAGATAACGTAAGGCCTTTTGGCAACATTTCTGGATTTTTAAGCAAATACCATGAGTCTATGTAAGGTATATCTGTGAAGTACAAGTAAGCGTTGTACAGGACAGGAGATTGAAATTATTGCAAATTCAAGTATCTGATGACTTCCTTATCGCATAAAAGGAAAGTATTTTTAATACATTTAAATAGGTGGTTTGTATCAGAAATGGTGACTATTTCAGTTCAATATATGCAAAGCAATACATTTGACTTCCTATTTTAAAACAGCAGGTCTTGTTTGAAAATTGATCTAGCCTAAGAAGTATTTGAACTCCCAAAGGCATAAACCAACGTCTTTTTAATAGAATGACATTTTTAGCATTTATTTAAAGTTATTTGGAATTTTGCTTATGCTTTGCTTTATTAAAAAAGTACAACTCTAAAACATTTAAATTTTAACAAGATAATTTCTTCTGTCTTCTTTATCATAATACTCCATTCTATATATTATGGTATTCTATGCCACAATATAAATCAGTTGCCTAATTTGGTGACTGCATCAAAAGAGTCCATTCTTGCTATATTTAATGAAAAAAAAAAAACCAAACCACTCTACAAATTTTATATTGTGGCTGCCTGGGAAAAGGAATCGGGATCAGTAAGGGCAGCTATTTGCTTCAGTTCTTTTAAAAACAAGTAGAATGTGGGCATCTCACTGCCACTTGTGCATTTGAAAATACCAAAAATACTGAACATGTGAATGGTGAGCAGTGAATGGTATGACTGGGTCAGTACCTTTGCTTTGTGCCCTTGTTCCCCCCTGTTCAAGTTGATAACAGCTGATATCAAAGCTCCAGCAGCCTTGAAGCATATCACTCCATTTATGGCCAGTCTAGCAAAATGAATCTTTTCAAACATGAGTTTAAGGTTAATCTATTTCAAGTACGCTTCAGTCGCGGGTTAGCACAGCCTCTGCATCTTCTACAGCTGAGTAAAAAGTAATCTCACTTAGGTTATTCCCACTTGGAACTCAACTGGGTGTTCATGCAAGTGAAGCAACTATCGATGCTTTACACTATTTGGTGTGTACTTGTAAATTATTTGATAAATATTGAGAATATCTTTGCTACATGGCTTGTCTTTTTAAATTTTGGACAGGGAATGTTCATACCATCAGACTAGCTCAGTGAGATCCATGTTATGGGTTGATGGAAACCATTCAGACTAGGCTGGGGGGATGGCTATTAACCACCCTTGTTTCTTTTAAAGTACACGGTAGAGTGAAAGTTAGCCAGTCAGAAAGCCTGCATACCTTGCAAGATGCTTTTGTGAGACAAAACAACTAATGACCTTTGGTTTAGTTGGAGTAAACAGAGTGATCAAAACCAGTGTATCATAAAAAGTAAACAAAGTTAATGAAATAATTGTCATATTAACAATTACTACATATATTATAAACTCAGCTGACAAACCATGTCAGCAATTGATAATGTATGATTAAGAATTGAATGTCAATGAACTGCAATAGCGCAGATACCATTTCAGTTTAAGAAGCAAATAGCCTGTAAAAGTCTCAAACCAAAAGTGACTGTATCTTTCCTAAGCTTGCTCTGTATATCAAAGTAAGTGTGAAAGAACGTTTACCGAGTCAGAGTCTCTAAGCAGGGTTTAGTCATCCATGCATCAAGAACAACTTGGACCTTATGATGGACTAGTAGTAGCTCCTTGCCTGATGGTTAAGGTATCATAGGACACTATCCAACTTTCTGAATGGCAGTGACATTAGATTATTAAATAATTCTTTCTAAGAGCAAGAGCAAACATTTGCTTCTATTAAGCTTTCAAGTGTAGCATTTTGTATGCCTAGTCCGCCACTGTGTCTGAATCCTTAGCCTTGCCCATTAGGCTGCAGCCCCAAGGTCAGATACATGAGGTGGGCCTTCCCTAGGATATTGACAACCTTGCTGGATTTAAGTTGACTTTACTTTTTACAGGTGACATCCCACCAAACAGTAGACATTGCTTTTGTTTAAACTAGGCTAGTAGCTTATTATCCTTATCATCATTTTTACAGCAAATCGAGAAAAATAAGCACTTCTAAGATATAGTTCATCTCATCCCGAGGTAGATGTCTGAAACAGGCCACATACATCACACAAAGTGCCTGGTTATCCTCAACAATTTTAAAGAGTGCTCAGGGTGATTAGCTCAAAAAAGGATGTCTTTAGTGCAACAGTCTAAAACCAGGTGAGATAAATCTTAATATCCATGGGCAGCTATACGCTCCCTTAATGGCTTTAAATAAACAGACTCTCTTGGCAACTGTGTAATCACTTCCAAAATATTTATCACCCTACTAAGAGCTTTGACTAGAGAGGGTTATATTTTTTTCTGTTTTGAATGTTTAGCTTCTAGTTTTACAATACTAACTGCACTGGGATGACATCTGTAAGTATCATGTTGTTTTACAGAAGATTCAAGTCTTCCAGTAAACCAATTTTTAAAATACTTTCTATCTGCTTTTAAAGTAAGTCATCTCTTAATAATAATCTTGTCGCATCAGCCATAATTCTGTGACGATATCTAAAAAACATAGCGTTTTTTCTTCCATGCAGGAGCTGTTCTTTCATATATATGAAATGATTAATAAAATTCTCCCTTAAATCTAGGGGTTTTGGCAGCTTACTATTAGGAATTCAGGTTCTTGCTAACTCACAATGAAAGGAATAAAAATAAGTTAGAGTTTTTCCTGCTGAGAAATATCTCTAGTGTCAGTGATGAAAGGATTGTTCTCGGGGAACTACAGAACAATTGTCTTGCAGCATTTGTTTAAGTTAAGTCTAATTTATTGGCCTTTCGCACCTCAGAAGGGCCTCTCAGATTACAGTGGGTTGAATTCTTGTCATACTGTGATAAATTAATGTAGTCTCATTTTCACAAGCACTGAACACACACTGTTCACGTTGGAATCCATGACAGCTGTGTGAAATGGTGCTTCTACAAATGGAGGCCAAAAAGTCATAGTGCAGCCTTATACCTAGACAAGGTTGTGGGATTTGAATTTTTCTCTTAAAAGTCTGTAGGCTAAACCACCTCAGGTAAATGGGAATGTTTGAGGATGTTGTGACATGCCTCTCTAAGCACAAGTTTACACGCGCTCATGCTCACACCCATGCGCACATGCACACACACGCACAAGGCACATAGTCTTTGAGGAGCAGAAGCCCATCTGCGCATTCACAGTGATAATATGCACACTCATATTGTGATGGTACATCTGGCCTCCACATCTCAAGGAACACTTTGTCGGTACCTAAGTAGCTTTCCTATTGGGTTCATACAGAAAAGTATATCAATGATGGGAAAAAATTATCAATGTTTGCATAATGTACAAATATGTTTATATATGTATAAATGTACTATAAATATATAGTAAAGACTTGGCAGACAGTAATTTCAGTCTGGCTGTAGAGTAGCTGCTGCTGAAATTAGTAGCCAGCAGGGTCACTTCCATTTTGTATCATCTTGAAATGTCTTCAAACGATCCAATGCTTGTTAGCTTTTTTTTTTAATATTATTACTATTTTTCAATGACAGTTTACATCAGATTTTTGCTTCTGTATGTATATACGGCTATCTGATTGCAGCATTGGATTGCTGGGAACTACACAATATAACACATTTATTTAACACCATTGTAAACATTCAGAATTATATGTGCCCTAGTTCCTTCTTCCCCCATCTCTTTCACTGCTTCCCAGGACCTTATGAGGAATAGGAAGGGGGAAAAAAATTATTGAAGGACTTTCTTGGATATTTGATAGTTTTCCTGTTTTTTACACACAGTACTTACAAAGTCATTTTAATTTCTCCATAAATTACAAACTGACATAGATGTCTGATGAAATCTTTGCAAATAATATGACAGTAATGTATATAGTACTTTACGTGGTTTGAGAAAAGCAGTACATCTGGGAGGAAAAGCATTTGTTTTCATTGAGAAAAATATGCTGTGACTTGGTATAGAGATTTTCTAAAAAAAATAGACTTCTTTGTACTTACAAGAAGAAAAGTGTTATTTTGTTTTTGTTTTCTCTGTTAATCTTACATACTGTACTTAGTCTGTCTAAATCTCCTTTTAGAGCTATCGCCATGACCGGTGAAACATGACACATGAACCATGAAAATCAGACTCCCGTGTACTGAATTATTGTGTGGTACTGGTGGTTCTTTTGTAAGCTCAGCTAATACAGCTTCACAGGTCAGCTGTGGGTTATAATTGAGTTAGATCATGTCCTTGTGGCTTTAAAACAGCAGATCATCCAGCGAAACGTTAACAGCTATAACACTTGTAACACACTAAAACCAGTGATGAGTAGCCATAGTTTCAACTATTTTGAGTGGCATCTTATCTTTGAAGGTGCTACAACTTGTTCGTTTCAATGTAGATATGGAAGTGTATATACATATATGTATTTATAGAAATAATTTTTTATAGGTAAATAGGTGTCTTTACACATGGAGTTACCTCAGATGGTGTGAGTTTAATCAATATACTGGAAAGCTTTACTTATTTTGAATAAAGATGGAAGAATCTATTGCAGGTTAGAAAAGTCATGTATTGGCAAACAAAGGATTATATTTAATTTAGGCCACGCGTGGAAAATAACGACGTTTTAATGAATGCAACATGAAATCAGGGAAGGGCTTCCTGCATTCCGCAGAAGCAGCTCTGTTTCTCATTCGTGATGCTCTTTTAAGGACCAAACAAGAGGTTTCTGGCAGAAATAAGCTGTGGGCCTTGTTGAAGTCCTTCCCTCCAGTGAGGTTCAGTTCGTATGACCAGTTTTACGTAATTTTATGGATTAGCTTCACTAGTTCTCACAGATGAGTTTCACTGGTTGTTTCTAGGGAAGCATTGCAACACTGCCTCCAGATTTCCCTCCCAGTGTCGTAGTGTACCTGTAGCACAGATTGCTTAGCAATGAGAGCTTTACCTTGAAAAGCAGAAATTGCAGTGTTAGTGCCCCAGGGTGGGCCTTCATTATGCTGCCAGAAAAGGGGAGTTGGATGGTTACTGTGATGTAGAGCATGTCTGCTTCCACAGCAGTACCTGCCCCGCAGGCAGCGGGCGTGGGAAGTGTCATTTGCCAGCCTGTTTCCAAACCAGGATTGCAGCCGCTGGTTTTGTGCAGCTTCTCCGAGGCAGGAGCTGCTGAGGTTGACAAAACGGCTGGGCGATCGTGTCCCAGAAGGTGACGGTGCTGACAGCTCCGCTCCGGGGACCAGAGGACCTCCAGGCCACCAGTGTGGCCTCCAGTGCCCGCTCTGGCGTGTCAGTCAGCCTGCTGCAGCGGGGACGTCGTGTCTGCCAGGACGGTTCATCAGTGTAATATTGGGGTCTTCCACTTCAGATGAAGCTCCGCATACATAGTTGTGATGGAAATAGAAGTTAAATCACTGCAACAAAGGAAAGGGGCAGTTGTTGCTCCTACCTCAAGGCACAGCGTGGTCTGGGTTTGTACGCTGGAGCCAGAGCTGCGTCACTCTAGGCAGGAGGTCTTGCTGGGCTTTGGATGCTGAGCTGTGGGGCTGACATGAAAAATTATCTGCTGTGAAGTTAGAGGCCTGCCCTGGAGGCAGAGTTGTCTGGTAGCAGAGATGAAAGTTGCCGCTGCTCTTTACTTGCCCTGGGGGTAGAGGCACGCAGTGTAACTTCCAACTTGACAGTAGCTCCTGGAGGCCACGCTGCGTGGCTGCCGTGCCAAACAGTCTTGCGATGGAAACTGATTCCACAGTAGGGGTTTTCCAGTAGTTCAGTAGGAAATATTCAGCGAAGGAATACATTCTTGGTTCTGTTGAACTGTGTAGGTGTAAGCAGACATGCCTCTACACACATGCTTCCAATTTTCAAAAATTCCAGAGAGAAAAAGAAATGTTTTTCCCCCATCCCATCTCCAAAGTTTTTGTTGCCTATGTATTTATCAGGGCACTACACATGCTGGTAGGCTCAGCCTGTCTTGCATAATGTGAACTTTGTTCTGTTACGTATGTATCTTTACTGAAAAAAATGACAAGTCTGAATGAGGGATATTTATTTCTCACTGTATAAAAAAGGACTTCACTCTGGTCCTCTGGTCCTCTTTTGGTTTTGTGACCTCTGAGGTCATGCTGGATGTTGGAGATATCTGTACGCAGACTTCTGGGGCTGAGGAGAATTAGTTTATCTTTATTACATGGTCTGCGTTTCACAGGAAAAAGCTTGTGAGGGCATGACTGCTGCTTTTAAGGTAGAGGAGAGAATAAGCTTTCCTCACCTCTCAATGCATCTGTACCATAAGGGTGCAGAAATCCTTGTGTTCCAGTTTGCTTTTTTTGGCATACCATTTTTGTAGGCAGAAGTGCTCAGATTACCTGATTAACTGCTAGTTTGCTTATGTGAACTGAAGAAAAGTAAACCATTAAGAAATGAAGCGTAGACATGAGTTATTTAATTTTTTATTTTGTTAGTTTTAATATAAATTGATTCAGTCAACTGGAGATACAGACTAGATTTAAAAAAAGGGATCTGTTTATTGTATTGTTTTGGCTGTTCCATTTGCATTATTTCAATGAAGTTTTAATGAAATTGCAAAGAAGTAACACTAATCTGGATCAGAATGTCTGGTTTGAGTATGTATTTTTAACTTGGAATCTGTGCCTAATACTTTTTGTCATGGCAGTGCAGGACTGAGCCCTGTAGTTCGAAATTAGTCAATGACGTTAAGATCAAGAGTTACAACATCTTTTGTATCATCTCCTTGCTGAAGTCATAGAACAAAAGTCATAACAAAAGAAAGCAGTTAAAAGTAGGGTGAATTGTGGTTTATACAATACTCCATGCATATGTACTGTAGGGTTGATTTCAACTTATTAGGGAAGATATTTGCACATGCAAATAATTTTCAGTATTTTTCACTGACTGCTAACAAAGAAGCAAATCTCTTTTGTAACGAAGGGAATTATTAATGTTTGAAAGTGTTTTAATTATCTTAGAAAAACTTTCTTGGACTTGACTTTGAAGAATGGCTAAGAAAGGTATCATTTAAGTGATGGTTCATTTATTGCCAGCCAAACAATTAATTGAAGTAGCAGGTTAGTCAAGAGAGACAGTAAAGACAGATATATAAGAAATATAATGTCACTTTAGTGACAATGTAAGGAAGAAGCAGAAGACATATGTAATTCATACATTTAATCATAAAGTATTGTATTATGTGCTTTGTATGTCAGCAGTCTTGAGGCAGTTTGTACTCTTCCAGTAAGATGACTTTCTGTAGTGCTCTAGGGCACTGGGTCCCAATTGCCATAGGACTGAGCCAGAATTTAGCTGAAATACTCAATATTAGAGCCATGTAGAGGATGTTACTTCAATGGGAAATACTGGTGTTGGTGGGGGTTTTTTTGCATGTAATAATTTAAACTGCAAGTAGTGCTATTGCGGAGACAAGAAGGAAAACATGAGGTGGGCATTTCAGTAGAGGCTGTCCTACTGGAAAGAACTGAGTTCTCATGAAAAACATAGTTCTTACATCTTTCAAAGGCCTTATGTAACTTCTTAAAACTGTGGTAAATGATTCTTTAGATTTTGTTAATGGTTTTAGCAAGAGCTTGAAATAGCTTTTCAAAAAGAAGAAAAGATCACCCCCAAAATTGTCTACTTTGTGTGCAAGCAAGCATGTTTGGTTTTTTTCTGCTCTCTACTCCCACCTGCTGAAAATGTTTCAGTCTCCAATCTAATCAGCTCTTTACTCCTCTTCAGACCAGCTGTAGGAAATCAAATGGAATAATAGTGGGAATCAAGTTCAGGAAGTTTCAAATCTGATCAGAATCTCTGGCTACATTTTACGTCAATGCCTACAGTAGTAAGTTTCTAAAATACAGGAAATTATACTCTTGAAAATTAAGTGTTCAAGTGATGTATCTCCATTTAAAAAAAAAAAAAAGTTTTTTTTTTTTCTTTTTTAACTAGTGATATGCTGCTGCTCTGCATCTGTGGGTATGTTACAGCATTCTCTCCATGCATGTTAAAATGATAAATGATTGTTGCCTTGTCAGTAAGGGAGCATGAGATTTGGTTACTATGTAGGAAAATATTGTATTTGCTTCTTAATGTTGGATTTAATACTTTTCTCCTTGCTCACGAAACTCATTTGCTTGGTTTTAACTGAAACTTGAAATTCTCATGTAAATTCAGAACTCAGTATCATGAATTACTGAGAAAGAAAAAAGTTGAATACTGTGAGACTTGTGATAAAGTTACAGTGCCTGTGACTGTAAGCTGAATTTCTAGAAGAATATTTCTAGATAAATGTTTACTATATTACTAAATATATACTACATAGATTTCAAAATTTAGATTATTAATTTATATGAAAAGGCTTTAAAAGCTTTTTCTGTAAGTGATTTTGCCATGAAAGTGAATATAAATACCAAAAGTCTGTTTCAAGATTTAACTGAAACTGTTGTTGAAACTGTTATTTAGATTTTTTGTATCATAGGACTAAAAGGTGGATGAAACATGTTTAATCTCCTGTATATGTATGTCATACACCACAAATGTCATCAGGTGTTTTTCAGCATATATGTCTAAAAGGATATGTCAGATATGGGCATATATCTACAGTTTGATTTATCTGATAGAAGTAGCTTTTTTCATTGGCCTGAGCTAGTAGAGAATTGATCTGGTGTTCCATATGAGGTATCACCTTAGTGTTACATGTTGGCAAGATAACCTTTTTGCTGCTGTATTACTATAGAGTACTGCCTATCCAGTAGTACTGGCTTTTTTTCAGCTTTTCAGGAGAGAGCACTACATGTGGTATATAAGGACATCCATTTGAATTCAACGAAAAAGATGTCAGGATTTGTTTTTTTCTGTATTTTTAAAGCTCATGAAAAAGTCTAGCAAAATGGTGCAATAGAACTGTGACAATTTATGATCAATAATGCTGTAGGATCCAAATCATTAAGAAACCCATAATGATATTTAAGTGTTCAATTGGCTAATCCAAATCAGATGAGTGGGCTAGAGTGACAGAGTTTTTGTAATCTGCTCAAGGTAATAATCATATTTCCTCATGATACCTTAGGGAGCCAAGAACCATCCCACTATGATGTTTTCCTGGGTTCATTGTTTGTTTGTGATAATATCATTAGTATGGCAGGGGAGAAGCAAAGGGCTGCTACACTCACCTTGTTTTTGCTGTGGATACCTGTGCTGATGACCCCTCTGCTGTTCAGCTGTGTTGGAGTTGAAGCTGATTTTTAGGACTGAAGCTGCTCCTTTTGTCTATAGAAGCATGGAATACTGGCCCATAGCACAGGCATCCTTCTCCACTGAAATGCTTCCAGTATGTTTTTAAATCAAGGATACTTTCTGTGTTCAGAGTGGTGTGTAAGTCCAATGAGTGATTTTACCGCTAAATTGTTCTGATGCTAATCTAGTGAATCATCGTGAATCTCTACCCATTTCTGTATGTTTTAAAGCAGTGAAAATATGATCTGCAACTGTGTGTGTTACATCCTTACTGCTGACAGCAACATTAGTAAGGGTCAGGGCTTGTGGGTTTTTTTAACCTTTGTGGTGTCCTGTTTTGCCCCAGAAAGATGTAAACCATCAGAAATTTATTTATTAAGCAAAATTACATTGCCTTGTAAATGTCCATGTTGATGGCTTGCTGTAAAATGTTACAAGACCCATAAAAATCCTTGAAATATATTTATTGGTTTGGAGAAGTGGAGTTGCAAAGCTTCTGAAATAGGTATTAGTAAAATCCATTCAAGCACTGAAAAATCATAAGGCAAAGTAGAAGTCAGAACTTTGGAACTGACTGCAGACTTCATCAGCCGTTTGTAAAGTTCAGTTGGTCATTGAGAAAAAAGATGTAGTACACATAGTGCAACGTATGTATTGTTTCCTAACCCTTAATACATATTCTGCAAAGCTTTAGTGGCATATTCCTGCAGGATATTGACAGTGCTTTAGAAATCACAGATATTAGAAGCAAACTGATTTGTCATCCTGTCAATGTATCCTTCCTCAATTACCTCTCAGCACAGGATTTTTCCTTTAACATATTCTCCAGCTCATTGCCAATTTTAACTAGCTCAAAAAAGGAATTTCCATCATTTTTCTCCAAATAACATTTCTGATTAAGTATCACTATAACTTTTCTTGATACCTCATCTAAATTCACCTTCTCTTAAATTCATCTGATGTTGCAGAATTTTAAACTTCTAGTACCATCCTAGTGTTTTAATCTTACAGTCTCTTAGGTGCGTTTGCATACGTCCACAACTTTTGCTGATTTTTATAGTCCTTTTCATCATGTGTTCAGTATTTACTGTTTTTAAATCACAAGTAGCACTTCCCACACTTAAGAATTGTGAAGATTTTGCTACAGTTTTTATTTAGGTTCTATCCAGATTGTATGCTTTCTTTTAGTCACCATTATTTATTGCCCATTATTGCTTTCTCTGCATCCCTAAGATAAAATAGTAACCTGTAACTAACCCCATTCATGCAAAATCCTTTTGGATCCCATTGTTTGAAGACAAGAAGCACGGTCTGACAGAGCACAGCAAAGAGAATTAAACAATGTGGGTTTCTCCATGAAAACTATGTAGCAATTATAAAAAATAATTAAAACGAAGAAGCAGATAAGTCCCATTACATAAAAGTTTGGTTACTAAAGTTGTTTACTACATACTTGTAACTGTTTCGAAAATTCCTGCAGACATACTTTTTAGCCAAAAGTGTTCTTTCTACTGTGCAGTTTTATTTAATGTTGTGTTAAGGTAAAATGAGGCAGAGATTTGATGCTGCTGATGCAACTGAGATACAAATGGTGTTGTGCTAAAACTGTCAGAAACTGTTGTTTGGTTTAGTCCTTTCAAGAAGTAAAGCAGAGAAAGATCTTAGCCTCTTGGTCCCAATTCTTAGTTACATGTGACTCATCCATATGATTCATTTTCTTTACTTGTACAGATTTCAGTCCCATATTTGGAACATATTACTTCTTAAGTGAATAAATTACAAGCACATGTTGTGCAATATGCTTTGTATTTTAATTAAAAATGATAAACCATGTATCTGCATTCCTGTTTGCTACATTAGATTGCAAATGAAGAGCTGTGTTAAGGTGTTCTGTGAGACAGAACTAAATGATACCATAGAAAATCCTGCATATACTATTTCAAATTTGATTTTTAATTTGGAGGGGGTATTATTATTAATTTCTGTGAGAGGAAGAAAAGAGATTTATTTTTCATGCCCTAAATCTTTCCTCTTCATCCTCTTATCATCAGTGTTTGCATCCACAATGAAGAGACTTTCCATCACCTGGTGAACAGAGTGTATTGCTTTTAAACAAATTATCCTAGCTGGGTTCACAGAGATTTTAGCACTCAGTGTATTGAGCTAGCACCAACTTGTCATTGCTGGCCTAACCCACAGCTGAATCCACAGAGAAGAAAACAAAGACATTAATGTGATTTAGCTGTTTTTAAAATACCACTTCATGTAACTACAGTGTGAATAGCTGGAACATTGTAATACATAGTTATTAATGCCTGTGGAAAAATTAGGAAAGCTTACCATTGAAAAAAATTTTGCTTTTTTTTTTTTTTTTTTTTTAAATTTGAGAAAATATCCAAGGAAATACGTGAGTTGCTTACCCATCCATCTTGTATTTTGCTTTAAATAATTTGTTGCTTATTATACCATCCTCCTGTTCTAATTACCTTTGGTAAAGGGTTGCCTGTTTATCTAAGATCCAATCCACCATTTTAAATGAAGAATAACAACAGGAACCAATAAAGAAGAAAGAAACACATCTTGTGTGTGTGTGTGTGTTTGCTTTGTGAAAATGTTCCTGGCGATTCTAAGCAACTGAATGAAAGGAAAACAAATGCAAAGCTATTTTATAAAATGACTAACCTGCCACAGTAAACAAACAAACAAACACACACCATTTACCAGAATGATCTCAGTGGTTTGATGGTAGTGGCAGGCTAAGCCTCGAGTACAGTGTCCCCTTTCCCATTTAGTAATACTACCACGTGCCTGGTTGCTCTTGCAAGTAGCTTATCCTGGTGAATCCAAAGAAATGGATTGCACGGTGCTTCTGCACATACTAGTGAAGTTTGGAAAATGTTTTGGCTAAATACTGAATGAATAAGGACTTTAGGTATGTCTGCCTCTCATTATAGTTCCTCTTAGAAAATATGGCGAAGCAGCGATCGTTTTAGATCTCTGTAGAGCCGTGGGACAGATCTATGTATCGCTGGTCAGTAGGCACCATCACCATCTCACAACGTTCTTCTTTTGTTTAAAAATAATGTTAATAGTCCACAAAGATATTTTCAAATGAACTTGATTTCTGTCTTCCAGTTGTGTCAGTACTTTAAAAACACTCTGGAAACTCTTAAACACATGAATTTTTCAAAATCTGATGCTATTTCATTGATTGAAAAAAAAGTAGAAGCACTGTAGCAAGTTCCAATACCGACTTCAGAATTAGAAAAAAGCTTCTGGAAACTCATGTTATTGTGCAGTTTTAAAAATAATGCTGTTGGATGAGCATTAAAAGTTAACAAACAGTGAGTGTTCCTCCATGAATTTAAAAGGCTAAACTCCTGTAGTCAGCCATTCAAAGAATATTATATAATCAAGATGGTAGCCCCTTATTGTGGTGTTTAGCTAATGGACTGCAGCTTTTATGACTAATCATTAGTTTAGGGATTTAGCTATATAGAGAATGGGCACAAAATCCTTCTTTAATCTTCTTTCTTTCACTAAAATTGTGACTGCTGTAGGATATTAAGATAACATAGTGATCTTTATAATGGTTTTGTGAAAGTCAGTTTTAGTAATACGAGTTAGGCAAATCTACTTTTTAGTCTTCAGGATAGTAAATTAGATATTTACAACTGATGAAGAAAAAGCTGTTCACTGCATACTAACCTTTGTAATATAACAGTAGCTTGGCTTTATGCATACTGTATATACAAAATAAAATCTTTCATATTAAAAAAAGTTCTCATGCAATAGGTAACATGCTTCTTATATCTCTATAAATGTAAAAAATGGCTTTGAGTTTTCAGAATTTGTGGCTGCTCATCTCTGGTGATTATTGTGTTTTCTGTAGCTGGTTTTTAACCAATTTAATATTTACATGTGGGCCCTTCATCTGTTAAATGGCAGGACAATCCAGATAATAGTCTTAATTATGACAAATGTAAATTTTTTAGCACGCTGTGAGAGAAAAATATGGTTGTAATTCGGGTAACATTGGCTCTGATCCTGGAAAAGATTGGCTTTTTCCTAGTGTAGATAGAAAGTTACTGGAGTAGACATGTTAATCTTTATGCATATGTGTAAGCTAAATGAGAACTAAGTGAACTTTACAGGTTCTAATTTAATTCTAAACTTGTCTTGATTTTTTTTTTTTTTTAAGTTTTTTTTTTATCATACTGTTTTTGCCTGCCCTTCACTAATATTCATGCAGTTTGGTTTCAGTCATTCAGATGCCTGAAGGCAGAAGTAAGTCTTACATATCTTACATGACTATAACTACGTTATAGTTTATTTTCTACAAACTTGACAATGTAATCATAACTACTGTGACTGAAGCAAAAAAAAATTAACATTTCTTAATTTCAATTAGAAACCACAGAGTAAATAAATTTCACAAAGGAGTTAATAATTTTAAAGATGGGAGAAAATTGTCACTATTAATATGAACATGAAGCGCAAAAAATAGGAGTATCATCAAATCGTGAGTTACAGCTTACTTGCTCATTTTATTCAGCACATTTCAGTCATTACAGAAGTCATACTACAGTGACAGCAATAGTAACAGAAGTATTAAATATTTAGGCATACATGTCTGAGAAGCAAGCTGGTAAGCATTGTGTACACTATGTGAATTGAGAAAATGAGGAACAAAAATCTCCAAGTCACCTGCACAAAGGCCTGGGTCCGTCTTGCAGTAGAACAGAGTAAAGGCTCATGGGCTCAGCTATCAGTAACTTCTTTCTTCTGAAGCTTGCTGTTACATAGCACATACAAAATTCCTCTGTTAGTATAGGAAATATTTATGGTACTGTCATTTTAATTTAGTTGTCAAATACTCAGATTCCTGGTTCTTTTACTGTGATTTACTGTCACTTTGCTCCCCCAGTAGTCTTGTTGGCTTCAAGGGGCCACTCATGTAATGAGCTGTATTTCATGAGAGTAGGGTCACAAGAATCTGTGTTTGCAGTTGACCATTTTTGTTGTTTGTAAGTATCAACTCTGTAATGAGGTATTTGATGAACTTAAGTTTATACGGCATTTAATAAACATTGTGCTGTTCTTCTCTGAATAGATTATCTCCATCCTGAATAAGTGGAAATACTCAGACAGCACAAAAGCAAGCAAGTCAAACTTTGTGTTTAAGTTGCTTAATTTATGTGCAGATGCAGAGTAATACTCAAAATGTTTTGAAAGTGTACCACTAGCTCACTAAGGCTTCTAGCATGCCTGGATGCCTTTGTTAATATCGAAGGCATGGTGAACAAAGAACAGAGCTCGATAATGCTGCTTTGGATAATGGTATAGTTCAGTCAAGATGAGACTTTTCTATTGGATTGGCAGAGACTGCAAATCTTTTCACTCAACAGTTCCCAGGTATGGGATGCGCATGCTGTTATATTGGCAGACAGTAGCGGCAGTGCCCGGAAAGCAGTTGAAGAAAGATGGTTGACTGACCAGAAGTGTGGCTGAGCTTTTATTGTTAATTTTACATGGTGTCAGCTTGAAATATAAAGGTATTCTTAAAGGTTTTCTAAAAAATTGAAGTTCACCAACCTAAAAGTGTTAAGCTTTCAAAGAAATAGATCACACTTCTGCATAGTAAATGCAAAAGTCAGATAGTCCACAGCTCCAGTGTGCCAAACTTAGCACTGTGCAGGAGAATGGACTGCAAGAACTTTATGCATTCACATTTGAAAAAAGAAGTACGAGTAAGAGGGAAAATTGTTGCCTTGTTCAGAGTCCTAATATTGTAACAATCTCAAGGAATTTTTGAGCGTAATACATTTGTTATCGAGAAAGAAGTACCAAAGAAGTTAGATTGGTTTGTAATAGAGCTGAGAATATTCACACATTTTGTTGAGTATGTATTTTACACATCGTACAATTTAGAATAGAATTATAGGGTGAACTGCGAGTTGTGGAAAAAGAATTATAATGATTCAAACATGCTGTAACTCTCTCTGCGGTCGGAAAGTAATAGAAGTATAAAACTGAACAACAAAAAAAATGGAATCTCTTACATAGAAAACTGTTAAAAGAAACCTTCAAGTTATATTCTTGTACACAAATGAAAAAGTTGCAGAATGCATATTTGGCAGAAGAAAAAAAGAATCTCAGATAAATTGAGTAATTTGAAGTGTAAAAAAGTTATATGTTGTTTTAAGGCTATTAGCAGTAAGAAATGGTATATCAGAACCTTAGAAAGAACATAAATATCACTATAGGGGGACTCTCTTTGTAAATGTTTCCAAGAGCAAGGATTTCATGACAAAGAAAATAAAACAAAAGAACAGTGTTTAGTGTTAAGTATACATAGTTGCTGAAACTAGGTGTATAAAGTATAAGACCAAGCTTGGCCTGTGAATATGTATTCTGATCTTATGTGTATTGCAAACAGTTCTTTCACCCGTGTATTCAGGCACTGCATAGAATAGCTTGTGTTTGATTAAAGTGTGTTTTTTAGATAGATGTTTAGTTTTCATTGGAAGATATCGAGAGGTAGAAAATGAATGACTTTTCTTGGTAGTTTTTTCGTAATGGTTAGTTTGAAGTTGTCTGACTTCAGCTTCCAGCTACTGAGTTGTGTTAAGCCTTTTTGTGTTAGAGACCTGTAGAAGCCCATATTTTCTCCCTTTGGAAGTGCTCGTACACTGCTGTCAAGTCACCTCTCAAATTTTCTTTGATGAACCAAGCGGACTGACATGTCTGAACTTTTTTACTAGCAGCAGTGAAATAAATTTTTTACCTCCCTCTGAATGGTTTGAGATAGTTCTTTATAATGCCTGTCCTCAACATCATTTACCATGCTGCCATTTTTGAGCTCATCACCCATAATTTTTTAATTTCTTAATGATTGATACATTGCATAACATAATCCCTAAATTTAACTTCCAAGGAACGATACTTATATTTATATTTGACTAATGACTTTTGCTTGAAAGCTGCTTTGGGCATATATCTGCTAATCTGCTCTAAATTCAAATTAGTGTAAGCTTCGGCAATGCTATATAGTGCTAATACTATAGTTTAAGGGTGTTTTTGCCAAGCAATATATGCTAGTAAATCAGACTTCTTACAAAGGTATTTATTAGTTTATATCTTTATCTGTGGAAGCCAGAATGGACTATTCTGTATAATCCATGTTAAATGTAGTTTACTTTTCTTTTAACAGTTACCATCTTTTTTTCCCGTGGTTGATGTTGCAGCAATTGCCCCATATTTTCCTTAATGATGCTGCCTGCCATTTAAAACCATAACCTGAAAACCCCTGACCTCTAGAATATCGCTGTTACGTATGAGTTATGCAAAACTAGTATCTCCAAACTGGGAGGCTCCTCAGGTGACTGCTTTATTTATGACTCCTGAGCACTAAATAGTGAGGCTTGCTGGTCTAAAACAAGTTCTTGATCCATAGTCATAATATCTCTCATTCTTCTTTAAAAATAAAAACTGGAATCTGTTTCATGATTGTCATTAATGAGGTTTTGTTATGAGTCACCAGAGGCTTCCAGAATACTTTTCAGCATTTGAAATCTTCAGTAGTGTGAAGGTGAGGTTTTGTTTGTTTTTTTTTTTCCTTCTGCATTACAGGCTGGACTTTAAAATATAGATTCTTTATTCTCCAGTTTTGTTCAATGTTCTGTAATACAGTTCTAGTCTGTATTTTTCTGGTGTGTGTGTGTGTGTGTGTGTGTGTGTGTGTGTGTTCAAGGTCTGTGGTTATTTGTCATCCATGATTAAAAAAAAAAGAAAAAAAATTGTATTTTTAATGTGCATTTTCTATACCATGTTCATCCCAGACATATTTTAAACAGTATTTTAACATTTCGGTCTTTGTCATCCAAGAATTTCAAGTAATACCAGCTTTGTCCCATTTCTTTTTAGCAGTACATACTCACAAGGCTCAAGAAGTGGGCCCATGTGAACCTCGTGAGGTTTAACAAGGCCAAGTGCAAGGTCCTGCACCTGGGTTGGGGCAACCCCTGGTATCAATACAGGCTGGGGGATGTAGGGATTGAGAGCAGCCCTACAGACAAGGACTTGGGGGGTACCGGTGGATGAAAAGCTGGACATGAGCCGGCAATGTGTGATCACAGCCCAGAAAGCCAACCGTACCCTGGGCTGCATCCCCAGAAGCGTGGCCAGCAGGTCGAAGGAGGTGATTCTGCCCCTCTACTCTGCTCTGGTGAGACCCCACCTGGAGTACTGCATCCAGCTCTGGGGTCCCCAACATAAGAAGGACATGGACGTGCTGGAGCAAGTCCAGAGGAGGGCCATGAAGATGATCAGAGGGCTGGAGCACCTCTCCTGTGAAGACAGGCTGAGAGAGTTGGGGGTGTTCAGCCTGGAGCAGAGAAGGCTCTGGGGAGACCTTATCGCAACCTTTCAGTTCCTAAAGGGGGCTTATAAGAAAGGTGGGGAAAGACTTTTTAGTAGGGCCCATAGCAATAGGACAAGGGGTAATGGTTTTAAACTAAAAGAGGATAGATTTAGTTTGGATGCAAGGAAGAAAATTTTTTTGTTGAGTGGTGAAACACTGGCACAGGTTGCCCAGAGAGGCTGTAGATGCTTCATCCCTGCAAACATTCAAGGTCAGGTTGCACAGGGCTTTGAGCAACCTGATTTAGTTGAAGATGTCCCTGCTCATTGCAGGGGGACTGGGCTAGATGACTTTTAAAGTTCCCTTTCAACACAAATCATTCTATGACTGTATGATTTTCTTATTTGGGCCAGATTGTAACAATGGCTATGAAAAAAGAAAAAATTATTTTTCCTTCCTGTCCTTTCCAGGTTTGCTCATAATTCCCAAATGTGCTATATTTGCTTGGTTAGCACACTCCTTTTCAGCTGTTGTGACTTGTCAGGCTGTTTTAACTAGTATTTAGTTTAGTAGAATAGCTTCTCTGTCTGTGTATGCTGATGTAGTCCCTTCTCTGCAGATCACAGGACTAGCATCTTGAGCTCCACAACAGGTAGGTGTCAGCATATCCAGTTATGTTTTTCCATTCTTCATTCTTGTTTGAATGGAAGGATTTTCAAAATCATTCTTATCATTAGCATGCTCTGAAGAGTCACACCATTACCAATTGTTGTATTTCCACATTATCCTACCATCACCTGCACATTTTTGTCAGTATCCTAAATATACCAGAAAATTTAATGGTTATAATGCATCTTGGGCACACATCATGAGCTTTAAAACAACCACTGTATTGTTCAGACTGTACGCTCATCTCTCCTGATACCTTACCTCTTCAATAGCATCCAATAAACAAATACAGAAGGAGCAGAGTAGAATGATCCTTTCCTCACATGTCCAATCAATGGCATTAGCAATTTCCTGAGGAATTGCATTCCAGATCATTGTGCTTAAGAGCCACTAATGGATTTATCACATCTTTCTGAGACCTTAAACATCTGGCTGTTGTTGTGTGCAGTATGGTATTCTAACAGTTCACAGTTAAGATTTTATGACTTCTTCAGATGGGTAAAAAGCAAGGAAAAAAAAAGAAAAGAAGGTAGAGTTACGCTTTCTACTCCTTGTTAGTATTCATTTTCCAGTTTAGTAGGAATGCTGATATGACCATTCTTAATAAAGCTTAATAACAAACTCACTCAACAAGTCGTGTTCTGGATTAGCACTTCATTTATTTCTTTGCGTTTTTTTTGTTTGGTTGGTTGGTTTTTTTAACATAGTTGTCCTGGTTTCGGCTGGGATAGAGTTGTCTTCCTAGTAGCTGGTATTGTGTTATGTTTTGGATTTAGTATGAGAAGAATGTTGATAACACACCGATGGTTTCAGTTGTTGCTAAGTAGTGTTTAGACTAAGTCAGGGATTTTTCAGCTTCTGATGCCCAGCCAGTGAGAAGGCTGGAGGGGCACAAGAAGTTGGGAGGGAACACAGCCAGGGCAGCTGACCCAAACTGGCCAAAGGGGTATTCCGTACCCTATGACATCATGCCCAGAATATAAACTGGGGGGAGTGGGGCTGGGGGGGATTGCCGCTCGGGAACTAACTGGGTATCGGTTGACAAGTGGTGCGCAATTGCATTGTCCATCACTTGTTTTGTATATTCCAATTCTTTTATAATCATAATCATCATAATTATTATTATTTTCTTCCTTTCTGTCCTATTAAACTCTCTTTATCTCAACCCATGAATTTTACTTTTTTTTTTTTTTTTCTTTGATTCTGTCCCCCATCCCACTGGGTGTGGGAGGAAGTCAGTGAGCGGCTGCGTGGTGTTTAGTTGCTGGGGTTAAACATGAGAGCAGTGAATGGGTAGAAGGAATTTATCCCACTGTGACTTTTGTAGTCTTTAGGATCTCTAAAAACTTAGAGATACTGAGGGGAAATGGAGCTCCTGCACCCACAAAAATAAGTGGTTTTGTCATTACCTTTCTGGCCTAGAAAAGCAAAACAAAGTAGTGTGCCCTCTCAATCTCCTCACTCACTGTATCTTAGTGACCCCTTCAGTGTTGTAGGGAAGAATTACTGAGGAAGCAAGCAAAATAGGAAGTAGGTGCTTAAGGAGGTAAGAGGGCAAATGGCACTCACAGAGAAATCTCTTGTTGCAAATCTGGCCTCAAACTTAGTCCTCTCTCATGCTTGGAATTGCAAGCAATAAAAAGAGGCAATAAAGGAGCCTACCCAAAGGCATCTTCCAGCAGTTTGATATTTTGACCAGTTGCTTCACAATGATGAGAACAGTCCTACTTAAGATTAACTGAAATTGCCCCCAAATCACCAAAGATATAATCAGAACAGCAGTTGTGGTGGTAGTAAATCTCCCTAGGCTGCAGAACTAGTGTGAGCAGTCCTTTCGGGCCATTTATCAATCACAGGATGAGGCAAGTGGGCAGGAATTTGAAAGACAGTGAAAGTAGTTCTGTGAGTGCCTTTTGATACGGCCACTCAAGGTACTGATGCTGTATACAGCTGTACAATTGCTTCACACCTGTCAGTAGTTGACCTCTGTTGGCTCGTCAAACTGAAGTTTTGGTATCCTTGCCTTCGTTAACTGTCATTAACTTCATTTTGAAAAGAGACCATACTCCCATGCTTGGAAGGAGACCGATGCTCCTAAATTAAGGTTTCTGAGTCTCCTGATGGTACCACTCTGTTTATCATTACAGTCCTGGAAAAATTAATCTATAATGGTTTCTTAGCTGTATTGCCTTACAAACTAATTCCAATTCTACTGGTAAACTTTACCCAAGATCAGGAATCTATTGAAGCCTGGAAATGAAAAATTGGGTACTCAGAGCTACTTATATCCAGCTTTCAGTTCTCTTCTATAGCTCTTGCTAACTACAGCACTAATTTCATCCCTTGCTTTCTCAGATTCCAATCCCAAACCCAGCCTTCATTGAGGTGGAGGAGTAAGAACTAAACTAAAAGTTAAAACTAAGGCACTTTTATCTCCTGATGTCAGCTGCCAGCTTTGCTCTGCCAACCTGACAGGATTTAGCAACGGTTCAGGCTGTGCAACCCCAGTCTTTCTAAACCTGAACATTAACCTCAGTTCTAACTCTAGCTCTTATCTTTTAGTACAGACTCGGCATCTACTGCTGCTGCCTAAATTGAAAATAAGACATTCAAATCACCTAACAGTTAATAAACCAGTCTCTATAGCTCTTATTTTCCTTGGTTTTTTCAATCTTCAGCTACAGCGACAATACCATTACATTAGTAACCTCTGTTTCAAAATAAAACAAAGCAATGCTGCTAACTTCAAAAACAGAACTTGGACACACCAGATTATATAAATTATATAACACTTAAAAGCAGAAATGTATAAATCTAGGGTATTTTCCCAAAAGCGTAAAACTCCTAGCTTTTGCTGTATGTGCAGGGTTGTTACAGGAGCTCACAGTTCAGCCATGTCCAACTATACCCATGGGTGCAGCTCTTGCCCTGCATGTACCAAACAGTCTCTTGGGTATTAAGGAGGTCTCTGACCCGCTGTGTTTGTAGCAAATGCAAAGCACTGCATATGCGGACAGTCAGATCTTGAATACCTTGTTTTCCTCAAAGCTAGTTACAATACTTGCTCAATGATGAGGAAAGTACAACTTTCTGTGTTCAAGTAAATATCAATATGGAGAGAAAAATAAGTCAAAATAAAGCATAAAATGTGTATTTACATTTTGTGAATATGGTTTTGAATAGGCAAATCTATGAGAACCACAAGGACTAGGTATAACCAATGTTACCCAATAATAAAATGATATTCTGAAGAATGTTGTGTCTTTAATCTGTTTTAAATATACAATTTATAATGGAAAAAAAAATCAAACAGTGCCAATGTAACTAGACTCTACTTTACACTTTGGGGAAAATACCCTAGATTTATACATTTCTGCTTTTAAGTTTTATATAATTTCATTTTTATTAGTCATAAAGCAGGTTGTTTATTTTTTCTGAGACAAAATATTGTGTCAGTCATTTTATCTGCAAACCAGGTTAAGAAGGTACCTGAAATGTTACTGAATTGAAAGTGTTATCAAAATATGTTTTGAAAATGTCAGTGCCAAGTTACAATGAAAAAAATAGTAGTTTAGCAAAATGAAGTAGCATTACATTTTTTCATGAGAGTTACCCAGTGAAGAAATATCAGTTTAGCGTAAAGAATTGTCACTTCAACTCTCTAGACTTGAAAGGAATTGAAAATCCTACTTTTGTGAGAAAAAGCGAGTGATTTTTTCTGAAGGATTTTTCAGTTGCATTCTTTAAAAGGTATGAAGGAAAGTATTTGCAGTATCAGTATGTAAAATAATGCTAAAATGGTTATTTTTTTTACTGAAAATATATGTAAATTGAAGTATTAATGCTTTTTGGTAGGGAAGTCTGTTTTAAATGGATAGGATATCCTTCCCTTCTTAAAAATCTTGACCGTAAAAAGTAATGTTTAATTTCTGGTTGGAATGGATTTTTTTCTAATTTTGTGATTAATCTCTTGCATGCTTTATCTGTTTCCTTCAGAGTGTTAGTATAGATGAAGAGAAAATAAAACATTCCTTGGAAATAATAAGTTGCCAGATTTTGCTTTTGTGTTACGTGTGGCATATGGTTATGTTTAAAACAAAATCTAATGCTGCTGGAATGCACTTGTAGAATATAGCTAGATCAGACTTAAAACATTTTCAAAACTAATTGAGTCCAAAGTGTGCAAAGATAAATGGGTCATTCTCAGATTTTATCTTTTGGACGTTCGTAAATTCCACTAGCAAACACAAAAATGCATTGGAAAGGATTGGGGTTTTTAGTAATAAGTATCTATCAAGCCAAGAGAGAGCGGTTTGATAGCAAGACCACTTACTTCAATACTGAAATAGAATTTAGGAAGCTGATTTTAGTTTTTTTTTTTTTTCTAGAAGTCTTGAATCTAGCTCTAAACTCATTCTATACACATCTGCCTACAAGATAAAAAACACTTCACATAAACAAATACTAGTCCATATGAGGGAATGTTGAACTTGAAAGCAAAATTCCCTCATTATTTATTCTGTTATCATTTAGTATTGCTAACACTAAAACCGTCAAATGTACCTTTTCAAAATAGAACAAAACACACAAAAACTTCCTGAAATGCAGAAGGAAGCATATGAACAAGCCAGTATTAATCCAGTAATAATGACATAAAAAGGTATTGTAATTACATAGGTGCTAAGGTCGATAGCACAAATGAAAAAGTACCTAATCATAAATTAAAATGAACAACCATAACCGATGATAATCCTCACTCGTTTTGGATTCTCCACACAGAGCTTCTCGTGTCTCTTTAAATTTTATTTTTAGTGGTTTAGACCCAATTTCTCTGTTGACAGAAATCTGTCTCTTGAATATGTTGAGTACAGTTCCTATACTTTTGCCTAATATAGGGAATGTAAGGAAAGGAAAGGAGATCATTCTCTCTTTCTGCTTGTGAAGAAACTATTGCATACCATCATCTACCAGCTGATTGAGTCTGGGGGGAAATGTCAGAGCTGGCAAAGCACTTACTGGCTACGACTTTCACTGATGAAATTTTTGCTACTATTCAGCAGTAGCCTGGGAATATATATGCAAGGTTATTTGTAAAATAGGTTACTTTCAGACCTGTATGAATAGGAACTTTGCGAGACCTTCAAATGTTTTGTTGTAATGTTGTAGTGCAATGACTTGATACAGGGCATATATACTTAAACAAAAATTGGATGTGCTTATGATTATCAGAATAAATTTGCTGATGGTTTTTCAGTTAGGGAGGAAACTTTGCTGGACTGAATTGAGGATATAGTTAAGGAGGTTGCTCATTTTGTGCCCAGGGACTGTGACTTTACTACCTTGAAATCAGGCTTCATGGTGTTCATAATTGGCACGGACAACGTAAACTGCTCTTATCCGTGGGTTTGATCAAGAAGGCAGTAATTATGCCAAACAAAACAACAGTGAATACTTCATTCTGTTCCTGGAAGTGTCTCAGTTAACTTGGAGAAACAGGTTACAGGGAGAAATGGGATACAGAGAAAAGCCTGACCCATCTGGAAATAAGGAGAAGTGTGGCAAGAAATGCTAGATAAAGCTCCTTAAAAGAAAAGTAATTTTATGCCACTGAGGTTGGGGTAGAATGACAGCGGGATATAAGCTATCTGTTCTTCACACACTGAAAGGCACTGTTTTTCTTGCTGTTGAGGGAAAAGATCCCAAAAGATAGGAAGAAGGAGGAGTTATGAGAGAACCAAGAACAAAAGCACTTCAGGTCCAGGTCTCATAAAATCAGGCATACAACTTAAAATACTCTTCTATATGGCAATATTAATTCAGAAAGGTTGGAGCTGACGAAGTTCTGATAAAATACAGGGATAAAAGCAGAAAACACATTTGATAGTTTGGTTTGGCTGTGTTATGTTAGGGAGCCATGACATCAGAGTCAAGAGTAGACTTGGAGACTTAATGATACAGACTTGTAGTTAGCAGTTAAAACTCCCGCACTCACATGTGTGCAGTTACTGTGTGAAGCGGTGACCACAGGATAATTCAGGTGGGAAGGGACCTCAGGAGCTCTCTGCTCCAACCTGCTGCTCACAGCAGGATCAGCTCTGAGGTCAGACCAGGTTCCTTAGAGCTTTATCTGGTTGGTCTTGAAAAGTCCCCAGGCTGAAGACTGTACAGCCTCTCTGGGCAACAAGCTCCGCTTCGTGACTGTCCTGTAGTAATCTTATTGCAAAACAAAACGGAAAGTATAATTGACACCACTGGTCTGTATTGGAAGGGAAAGGAAACAGGTAAAGATTCTATATGGAAGTGTTAGATACAGTGTTGCAAGTAGAAATTTGGACCCAAAAGATGTGTTTGAAATGTTGGTACACCTGCAGATTCTGAGCAACATAGAAGTGGTGAGAATGCCTGACCTTCCAAGGATTTACCATCCACTATTTGCAAATGTCTCCATCTGGTTTAATGCCAGGAGAGTGCCAAGAAAATAAAGGTTTATTCACCATCTGTCATACCCACAAGGTACTTTTGAATTTGATAACATTGATTCACAGCTCAGTCCAATACATGAGTTATGAAACTGAGGACCTAGGACGTAACTAGCAAAATACAATATTAAGTTTTTTTCTTGTGATTTTTAACTTGTGGAGTTTCAAGTTCTGAGGCCACTATTTTCCTGGTAAGGAAAACTCCAGTTTCTGAGCTGTTTAGGATTAGAAATAGTAGCATTATGACTGTATTTGACTCAGTTATGGATATGCTGAATGCAGAGGGAGATAAAATATGTAGCTTGGCATAGAAAAATCTCATCTTCAGAACCTGATCAGAATATTAGCAGGGGGGGGGATCTCATGTTCTGTGGAACAATTGCACACACTGCGAACTTGAATTTAGGTATAAAAAATTACCCCAAAAAGGAGCTGCAGAAACTGCAAGTTCCGCTCAGTTATGGGAGGGTGTAGCACAAGATAAGGCTTTTGTGCTAGACTTCAGCAATTTCTATTAGAATCATAAACTTGGGTCAGCTTGGATATCACCAAAGATGAAATATTCTGAGAGGCCTTCCTCATCCTCTTAGCACTAAGAAGGTATCGGGAGGAATTTGCTCACAAGTATTCTTTTGTTTGATGAGCTACTACACATTGTAGATCTCATTTGTAAAGGTGTGACTGCATCCACTATGTCAGGCCAGCTAACAAGCCTCACTTTCTGCTTTGGATTTTAATTTCACAAGACTTTATTCTGGTGTATTGTTTGAATTTAATAGAAGAATAGTCCTGGAAAGTACAAGTGTTTAAAGAATATCCTGAAGAACAAGTATTCATTTACATGGCATAGCTGGATGATGGTGTTTTATGAACTTTCTGACAGTTGCAACTCCAGTAAATAGTTTTGCTTCTCGCAGCAGTTGTAATTTTTCTTTTTCCAATAATTAAGGTGAATAAGTTCAGCTATCATCAGAGTTTTCAAATAAAGCTGTTGAAGTGAAAATCTGTAATGATTACATGAAGCACTGTAGATTCTCTTCATGGAATCTAATATGGACGAGCAAGGAGGAGGTTTGTATTCACCTGACTGTCTAAATAACTGCTGCATCCTAGTCCTTGCACTTAAAAGTTTTGATAGCGCTGACTTAGGATAAGGGAGCCTTATAGATTCATGAGAATTTGAAACAGGTAAATTCCTGTCACAAGTCACAGCAATGAAGAGAAGGTATCTGTGCCTTATGCGCTGTCACGGTGATTTCTTTTTCTCTTGGCATTTGCGTGACAGGGTTCCGTATTCACAGGATGGAAGTTCAGCATCTGTAGTACATTGCAGACCCATTAGTGTTCTAAGATGATACCAGAGATAAGTGGAGAAGTCCAATGAGATGGCCAAGCACTGTGTTCTCAGAAAGGAACATGAATATGTGAATGCAAATGGTAACCTGCAGAGCTTTAGTTAGAGACAGTCTTGCAGCAGTGAATGCTGAGGTCAGTCTAATTTGAGTTTACAAATAGGGAATGGACACCTTCAGATCTGCATAGAACCACACATCTTTCCGCATTACCAAAATGGTCCAAAATGGAAGCAAGAGACTTGAATATACCTTGACTGGAGAGTTAGAGCACCATAATTACACACAGGGCATGTGCATGTGTACACATGTATGTATTTATATCCACACAAACACACTCATGGTTATGATTAAAAGACACAGCCTACATTTTGAATTCTACTTTCCTGCCTTCTTCCTAGGATAGGAAGGTCTATGTCAATTAGCTCTCAGTAGTCACAAGTATGTATGGATGAAAAAGCTATTTAAATAAAAGAAGAGCTGATGCTTAAGGCAGTAGATTTTAACTAGCAGTCTCAAAATGCTACCTTTGTTAATAGATTTCGTATGACCTTGAGCAAACTGTACTTATACTGGGTAAACAGTGCTTAACTTTACATACAGTCCTCCTCATGAAGTTTAACTGGACTACTTTCATGATCAGTGTGAGGAGAATTGTCATTGAACAGAGATGAGGTTAAACAATTGCTCACAGTTTAAAAAAGAAAAAAAGTTAACATTTGTTAATATTCTCTTAATGTTAAGTATCTGCAAAGTATAGGAAAAGCACTTTTTTCTTTTTGTTTTGCCCAGTCAGATTCCAGTCCTGCTGTTTGTATCAGCCAAATATATCCGTACGCGATTTGAAGACCTATTAAAGTCAAGAAGTCCTGAGAGGGTCAGGTGATAATTTGTGAGATCTTAGGAAATGTATTTGGGAGAGCGACTACTTAATATGTACATAAGGCTAAACACTACTGCAGTGGAGCCACAAGATCTGTATTTACACTTTTAATCCAGGAAATACTTCAGCTTTCTCCTATACAATATAATGAAACTCCAAAGCACAAGCTTTGTTAAAAGAACAAAACAAAACAAAACAAAGTTAGAGCAAAATGCACCTCGGCTTGTTCTTGCAACTAGATTAGGTATTGTAACCTACTGGAGAATATTTTCATTCCCCAAAGAAAGAGGTAATACGCAAGGGTCTGCAGTAGTTGTGCTATGAAGAAAATTATCTGTTGAAAGAATAAGAATGTGTATTTTACCTATGGAATCTGGTTTACATTGTATAGGAGATCCCTGGGATGTTATCTCTGAAATTTTTGGCCCTGAGTTAATATAAAAATCTATTAAGATTTGCATCTCAGTTGAAGCCGCCCAATATATGTTAACACTTAACAGGAGGAAAGAGCAGGTTCTTGCAAAAGTATTTTATTGTTCTTTTGATGAATGGAAATGTGTATTTTCTTGACACTCTGGAACGTTCCCAGAAAAAAAGAAAAAACATTGGGGAAAACTGTTTTTTAAAGGGATGTGCAATGATTTTTTTTGAGTCCAGAGCAGTAGTTAATTCTGTTATTTCCCTGAGGGGGACGATTTGATGAAGTAGTTCTCGGAGGCAGTTGTAAACCTATTTTGTTTATGACACTACTCATTCTTTCCAAGTTTCCTAAAGCGTGCCTTTTTGACCTCCACACTTGTTCTTTCCTTCATGTGGATCTTGGAGAGATTTGTAATGCACAGCGTACATTTCACTGGTAGGAAAAGTTGTCAGTTTCCAGATGAGGAAACATAATAATACTTCATCATATTATGTTTGGTAAGTGCCCAGCTCCTAGGGAGATGCAGCTAGCACCATGAAGTAGAAATGAAATATTTGTGATCATGCTAAAGTGCAACTCCATGAAATATACCCAGTGCATAAGAACTAATAGTTTCGGATGAAACAAGCAGAATCAAACATTTACACAGAAGAGAATAAAGGAAAAAAAGATATTTTCAGAGCATCTTCAGCTGTGAGAAGAAGCACTAGAAAGAGAGGGTAGGAGAACAGACTGTTAATGAGTTACCAGAAGTAATTATTAATTTAAGAAAAATCTAATTGTTAAAATGTCAGCAAGAAAAAGTGTTACTATAATATAAATGGCAAGAAATGAAAGTCAAGAATAAGATTCAGACAATTCACCATGGTGGAGTGGGTCGTCACTGAATTAATTGTTTTGAATTTGGCAAATGTAACAATTTACTTTTGTCATATGCAATGTAAAAAAACCCAGTAAATTGAATACTGCAGTGTAACATTGAAAACCCTGATACTGTTGAAGCCCTGGAAGATGCGAAAGGGAAAAATATATTATGAACAAAAGACTAGATATGTGTTACAAAATAATAGATATGTGTTAATGAAGACAAATTGTATAGTATAAGATTTTCAATTTGATAGTGCCCTTATAATGTTTTCCACTACCTAGTGGGATGTGCTACAGGCTTAGAACAAGTAATTAGATTTTTTAGATTTATTTCCAGGCCAATGTTTTCCCAGGGCTGTGCATTACTTTATAATGCATTGCTTTGCCCTATAACTGTTATCGTGGGAAGATGTAATTATTTTAGTTTGGTCTAGCATTGGGGCACCAGCATTCTCTCTCTGTCTTGCGTCTGTTCTGTTACTACGTAATGTAACATTACTTTACAGAATTTTGATCGAAGTGGCTTTTGGTAACTTCTGTCAGTCTTCACACTGCATGTTCCGGCAGCCTCGACTATATAATTGCTTTGATTTCTGAGACTTTTTCTGCAAAGCGTTTGAATCCATTATATTATGGACTATGGCTATATTGGTGATACTGCTAGTACCTTTCGTAAGTTGCATTAAAAAAAAAATCTTAATGCGGACAAGAATAACAGAAGCAACTTGGACAGTACCGGTGTTAGCAGCAACTGTAAAGCAGTGTCTGCTGCCTCAAAAATTCTAAGTATTTGCATGTCCAAAGGTCAGTGGATGAGAGTCCCAAGGGAATCCCTATGCAAGAAGAAAAAGAAATTCAGTAAAAACAGTTCATTGTGAAATAAATCGGCCTGTGAGAATTTTTCAAACCTCATACTCAATTCATGCAATTATGGTCTTTATTGCTGTCTATAAAAAGAAATGAGTTTGTGACTTCATGTGACATAAATAATGAAAAGTTACTTTTATAGAAGCCCCAAGCCAAAGGTAGGGTTAAGTAGTTTGTCAGCTTGAAAGAGTGCCCTGGTAATCAGTGAAAAATAGTTTCTGTGTGGAAAAATGTAATTATTATTCTTATTAACAAGACAAATATGCATATGAAATGAACTTCATTTCACCATTACTGCTGTTAACGTTATTTTTTTTCTTCTAAGTTAATTTCTAGCTACCTGACTGTGTATGTCAAACTGTTTCTAATTTATCATCTTTTAGAGAACTTTTTATCATTTGTTGACTTTTCAGCATACTCTGAGTCATTAAGTGCAATAAGAGGTCTTCTGTTCCTGCTTTCTTGCCTCCCTAAAGAATAATATTTGTACGACAAGGTTGATGCTCCCTGATGTATGTCAGCCTCTGTAGTATACCTTCAGACTTCCAGTAGGTAAACCCCAGTGTTATTCATTCTAACTGTACAATTCCTATCATATCAGTTTTACAGGAACTTCACCCCAGGTGACTATTAAAGGGAAAACTGAATTCAGGATTGACATATTGACTTTCAAGGTGCTTAACTTTGCCTCCTGAATAAATTTCTGACTTACTAACCCGTATCTACTGTGGCAGATTTCCAAATTCTTTGCTGGGAATATACTTCTATTCAGGAAGACGGTTAAAAAACCTTTGAGATTTTTTTTTTTTTTTGCCTGAATTCATTAAAGCCTTTAATGTCATCATATTTAGCATTTTTGTGTCTGTGTCTTTGCCTTTGAATCTCCCAGAAAACCAATATGAATTAATCAGAATCATACTATGTACTACTTTCCTTAACCTTTTTTTCCCTTAGCTATCACAGAGGAGCACATCAGTTTTAGCGTTATATGACAGTCCTTTGGGGAATCTGCATTCAAGCACTATTTTCTTCCAGTTATTCTTGTATTTCATCCACATTTCGCAAAATCTATTGTATACCTTCAAGAAACCACAGTAGGCCTGTACTATTAGATATATACGCAAGACTCCAACCTCGCTTTCCTTCTAAGGAACAGAGAAAGAAATTTGTTGTATTGAGTTTAAAGAGAAAAGAAATCCTTACAGTGTGGAAGCATTATTACAAGATTAAGATTAAATGATTTCTGTATTTCCAGAGGCTACATTAATTTCTTGTGCTGTGCTGTATGATGTGTAGTTTTGGGAAGCAGTGATAGAATTATTTAGAATCAATCAGAAACTCACACACAGATGAGAAATGATGCATTGGAACCCCATGATTCTTTTTCACAAAGGGCTGAAAGTTAAGTGGTTTCTTCAGCAAATTCTGGTTTTGCATATCATTTTCCAATCTCTTTTATCTTGCTTTTTCAACTAGAGACAATATTTTTTTAATCTTTATTGGCAAATTACAGTCTTGCTGTCTACTGCTATGCAGGTGACAAATTCCTTCTTGGCTATGCTTCAAGAGAGGACGAAGCAATATCATCATTCTGTTCTTAGAGAGGTTTGAGATTATTTAAAAAATGGCACTAAGTTCAAACATCTCGATGTTTCTGTTAGAATATGTGGTATTTGCTAATGTAACACTAAATAACCCAAGCACCGTCAGCTATAGATTGTACTTCACGACCTACATGCAGAGAGTGTATTGTAGCGTGCATCTTATGTCAAAAGGGTCTGTCAGTCCTTCATAAACAATGGACCTGTTTAGTTTAACATTTCATAGGATGAGTTGGATTCTTATAGTTTACATCTTCTTGCTGACAAGTTCAACAAGAAGAGGTACTGAAGTCAGTAGTGTTCACTAGCCTGGAAGTAACATGTTAAAGGTTATATTCATTATGGCACACTATGTCAAAAGGCTGGAAGTTACAAAATGTCAACTAACAGTGCGTAAGATTATGACAAAATTAATTAGGGCAAAGTACACTGGTTATGGCTCACCGCAAATGGCATTGCTGGGTAAGTTTAAACAATCATAGAAATAAAGGTGTCAAAGTGCAAACCTATCCAATAACACTTTATCATCCCCAAATTGCTTCTACTGATCCTTGATCTGAACTGGGAGAGTGTCTGTTCTCTAAATCTCCTGCAAGGAAAGTTCATCTAGTAAAAGAAGTTGGATAGAAGTTAAACCATTTTCTGATGCCTTTCAAAGATAGTGAAGTGCTCTGAAGTTAGACCATGTAGAGAAGATCCCAAGTTATATAATAAATATTCTTTGACAAGAACCGTTATTAGCATAGTATTTAAATTAGAGTTTTGGAAAACAAAGTTGTTTTTTTTTTTTTTTAAGTAAAATAGGCAGCGCATAACTGTGGGAAAAAATCATTGTGTTTCTGTCATTCAGAGTAGGTGGTAGTTTTTGATTGTTACGTATTTCTGATTTACTGTATAGAAGGGTTTCAGTTAAAAACTCAACCTCTTAGAGTAGCAGGTAGGATTTTCAGCTCTCTCTGAGGTTTCCTCAATTTAGAACTCAGGTATGGGGAAGCAAAGGTGTTTATAAACCAAGCATGTCTAAACCTATGGTGCCATCTTTATCTCTTCCCTTCCCCACCAGAAGGTAAATTTTAACAGTCCTAAGCCAGTCTACATCTTTTGCCAAGAGCCGTCTATCCACAGACTGGGTCTTAAAGTGTCATCACAGTGGGTGAGCACAGCCAGCATCCCAAGGTGCTCCCACATAGTGTTTTCTACAAACAAGAAGGCATTTAAATGTTCCCAACCAAAGTTCCTGAGATATATGTCTGCCTCTATTCAGATTCTTTTCTTCAAACTTGGCTTTAATGTTGAAAACCAAAGTGCTTTATATAACACGGTGTAAGATTATTAACTCTGTAGGCTTTTTTCCCCCTCTGATTTTGTGATGATTTTAAAGCCAGCTACTGGGAAAAGTAATGTTTGAGGTTTTTGGTTTTATCAAGAAATGTCAATCTGACTGCCATGTGAAATCCGAGAGTATATTTTTAGCACCAAAAATTATGGGAAGGTAAGCTGCAGTTACCAGTGCAAAACTCATTCCTAACTCTAGTGAAACTAAATCCAGATTTGACAGCTTCTGCTGTTAACACAATACTTAGAATAGTGGTTTGAGTACTTCAGTGTGATGAGGCTATTAAGCACAAAAGATTAAAGCACATGAACAAGATGTTCTAGCAGAAATGCTAAAAGTTACTGCGTATCATATGTGCCTTTATATTAACGAAACAAAAAATGAGCTAAGAATAACATTCTAAACAAAATACAATATAGAAGAAAATGTAATGCATGAATAATGCACAGAATTCTTAAGTAGTCTACCATTGGTGTTGGAAAAAAATGTTATTTATTGGTACTTAGATTTTCAGCAAATACAACAAAAAAGTCAACAACAAATTATATTGCAATGGGGAAATTTATATACGACAACAATGTTTGAAAATACAAGTAAAAAAGATTGTAATGAGTAATTTTTTATTAACATTCTGTTAATATTTACAGCCAGCCTTATAAAGTTGTAATGAACAAATCAACCATTAATATTTGAAGTAGTCTTGAAGTATATGTTTTTCCAAGCTCTAGCATTGCCCAGATCATTCAAGCCTATTTTTTTTAATCTCATCTCTGCTACCTTGTCAATATTTTACATTTATATTAGAATTTACTTTGAGAATTACTTTATATACATACCTAATCATTGATACTACAGGAACAAGTATTTCATTCTGGCATTTTGATTAGTCCAAATGTATCGGAGCCCTGATTTTAATTATTATTACTTTAGTGGTTTTGTGTCCTTAATCAGGCAAAAGGTTCATTGTCTTCAGTTTGACTGTGCCCTTTAAGCGCCAGTATCGTAAGGCAGCTATGTGAAAGAAAGGTCATAACTGGAGTGCTCCCAGAGGATAATTTCCAAAACCCTGTCTATAATCCTCCTATCCTTCTTTCTACCGTATCTGAAGGTTTTCAAAACATTTATTCTATCTTCTGTTTGTTTGCCTTTTCCTTTCTACTGTATCACTAGACAATTTTAGTGTGGCAAATTACTGTGGCAAGTATTCAAGTTTTACTCATCATTTCAGACAGAGCTGGCTTGTTATAAATTGTAACATACATGATGTTCTGATTAAAAATATTCATTGTGTTGAAATTCACAAAAAGAAGTTATTCTATCCTGTTTGCTTAGAAACCAGGAATATGTTTTGTTTGCTTTCTTCAAGGCAGTTGCAGAGAAAATAAAAGCAGTTGCATGTAGTTTGTCTTACTTAGAAACAGATTATTTTGAAGTTGGAGCTGAGTGGAATTTATCTCCAATGGGATGTTACCTATTTTTTTATAAAGCTTTTGAAACATAAGGACGTGGAACTGTGTGTAGACCTCAAGAGGCTAGCTAGACTTCATCTTGATCCCAAAGCAACATTAATAACATGCATGCAGTACGTTATAGATGGTAGTCCAACCTGCTCTTGAAGTCCTAGGTAACTTTTCCAGTTAAATCTCTTCTATTATTAGACAACTGAAATCTGTTTTTAAAGTTAGAAGTGGGAATTTTGTTTGGCTTTTTTTTCCATTCATCATCTAATTTAAATCTTCTAAGCTCCTCAGTTCTTGAACCGCTCACCATGGTCACTGAAAACATAATCTATTCCTTTCCTCAGTGGCCTTTTTATATTTTTGAGTATCAGTACCTTCCCTGTTGCTCTTTCCTCTTGTTATGAATTACTCCAGTTTGTGCAATCTATAAGAGAGATCTTTTTTTCTAGACTTCTGGTTATTTCCAGTGCTTTTCTTGGACTCTGTCCAATTTGTTTGTATCAGTCTTCAAGTGCAGTGTCCAAAATTGAATGCAGTACTGAGCTGAGAAAAGCAGAAAGAACTAACTTCATGTGTTCTGAAGACTCTTTGCCTGTACATTCAGAGAAAAGTTTTTGCCTTTTTCACTACAGCATGTCTCACATGTAATCCATTACATCCCACAGTTAATTTCCTGAAAAGAAATTGTCCCTTAGACTCTTTTTTTCACCCTGTGTCTGTGCAGTTGGTTATTCTGACCTAAATAGTCTAATTCTTCTGGCCTAAATTGTCTACCTGCACTTCTCTTTTAATCCTTGCATCTCATTTTTCAGTTGGTTTCTCTGATTTGAGGTAATGCAAAAACAAATTTTCTAAAAATCTTTAAGAAAATTTCTGAGGATAAAGTAGTGTAGAAATAAATTTATTTTTTGCTAGGATATTTGCTAGGAGATTGGCTATTCCACCCTATTCATAATGGGAGATCAACCTTCCTTGACTTGCTACTGCAGATACAGTACCGATGTGCAGATAGATTACTTTTGCTTAGCTGTATATGTCTGAAAAATCTACTTTACTCTGCCCTCTGTAAATACTTTTTTTAGCACTTAGATTGTACTTCTGCCCTTCAAAAAGATGGGCATGTGGTGTGAAAACAGCTCGAAGCCACTGCAAAATCAATCTCAGTTGACCTATTTCTACAAGAATTTCACTGGAGGGGGGAAAAATTGGAGTACGTTAATAATCTCTAATTATCCTTCCTTATCATCACAGACCCAAAATCTTCCTATCTATCCCTTCCCTGAACTTTCCCCTGAAATAGTCTTGTAGTTTTAACTTATTTCTAATTATTAATATGATGTTTTTATTACTAGTAGTGATGATTAATATAAAACATGATGGGAAAAATATGTTGTTCATGCAAGTGTATTTGCATTTCAGGAAGTTTTCAGAAGGACAAATGACACCAAAATTATGATATGTTAAACTAGCGATTATAGGTTAAACCAGTGTTGTGAACATACAGTACAAGAAATACAGCTGAATAAAAAAAAATCCAGAAACTTCATTTAATGTGATGTTCATTTTGCTTCAGTGAAATGCAAATTTTACAATTGTGTGTAGACACTATAGAATTTCCAAGCTCATATTGATTAAGGAATGACCATGCATCTAAATGTACAGTTTTTCTGACTCTTGTAAAGTCTGGATTTATACCAAAATATAGATTACTGCACATCTAACATCTGTGTTTTTCATCAATTTCTGTTCAAATTTGAGATATCCCACACAAGAATATGTAAGTAGGCCTGGAATGGTTAAAAATGTGATCATCTGAATTTATTAATGAGGTTTGTTAAACAAATTGTTTCCAAAGTTTCAAATAAACCTTAGTTTATGAATTTCCTGTGCATATATAGTGCATGTATTCAGATCTTCTCATAATATTCTCAATATTCAAAATTAGAACTCATGTTGTGATTCAGGGCAAGTGTTTAGTGCTCCTAAATTTAGGTTCCAGCTCTTGAGGGGTAAAGACTGTTTTAACCTTGTGAATGTAGTTCTAATTTATTTTTAGTGGGCTAGAGGCAGCTAAAAGTTACTGTTATGAAAGAACTTCTAAACATAGATAACACAGCTGAGAGAACCCATTCTTTTCTAATATATGGAAAAACTTGGCTAGTGAATTTTCTCTGCCTAGCCAGTTCAATGTTTATTTTTATTTTTTTGTAACAGGTGGGTGAACAGAATAAGCCGACTCAGTTAATGCTTTTTCCACACCATCTAATTTGGGAAGCCATCGGAACTTCAGAATGTGAAATTAGGCATGTTAACTGGCATAGCCCATCAAGCATAAGGAAGAGCAATAGTATTGTCACTGTTACTGTAGATAATATATTCAAAGCTTCTCACTTTCTGATCCAAGAATATGTTCATTTAGATATTGTGCAATTCTATACATTTAAAATAGCTGCAGGTTTTATACTTTGCTGCATGAGCGCAGGAGTCATGAAGGCTTTCATAGAGCTGAAGCCCTTATTACCTGCTGCCTTGTCCATCCAGTTACACTGAATTAGGATGTATTATAATTACTGAATTGTGATATAAATATAGAGCTGGTAAAAATTGCACTACATTAAAAAATAAGCATTCCTAAGGAGTTGTAACAAGTTGAAACTCAAGTAGCTGATTTCAATGTAAAGTTGTTTCCTTTAATTAACTTGGTAATATTCGGATTTGAGACTAACTTAACTATGGTTAGAAGAAATAATTCAACGTTTAGGAACTAGATTTTTTTTTTTTCATCTGTGCCATTTATTTAGAGTGTCAATAATAGAAATACAACAAATGGATTTCTACAGAAATTTTTTGTTGTCTTACTTAAAAGCAATAAAAGTTTACTGTCTTAAAAAAAATCTGGAAATCTATGGAAACATCTTACAAGGATAAATTCTGAAATTTAGTAATAAATGTGTGTGGAGGGGACACGTGTAAAGAGAGATTTCCTATTAGGCACTGATGCATATTTACCAAAGATGCTATTTTAAAAAGGTCTGATTGAGTTTAAAAATTTTGTTGGGTTTAAGAATTTCTCATTTTATATTGGTTGGAGGTCAGTATAAAAAACCTGGTGTTTTGTAGTTCAAAGTAAAATATATATTTATTTTTAGACAATATACTGGGGAAAAACTATTGTGAAGTTGTATTTGAATCACAAAAGTTAAATCTGTATAATGAAAATAACTTTTTCGATGGATAGCTCTAACAATATAGTTTGTGGAGACTTATAGTTTGTGTCTTATTTCCACTATATACTGTATATGGAGGAAAAAGGAATCATATAGAATATTTTTCTGTTTAAGTAAATTAAATAGTGTCTCATTTGTGAGGTTTGGCTCAAGCATGAAATTGATACTTTATTTTGCTAACTGAAACAAAATAACCTCAATAGATACTGCTCCTTTTTCATAAGCAATTTGTATAGATTAAAATATTTTTTTTTAAATTAGGATTTTGTCAAGATCATATATTTCCATACAACCACATAAACCTGAAATGAAATATATGTATAACCTAAAGTTGTAATCTGTATAAAGAAGAAAGCACCTGCTTCAGATTTTAAATCAGAGATAACAGTAGCTCAGTGTAACAAGATTTAATTAATTAATCAACACGAACTAAGCAAGAGCAAGCTAGAATGTTAATGTTTGCAAGATCCTTCAGATCCTCACATCCCAGATCAAAAGACATTCAATGCAGAATAATTATGTGATGTGCTTGTCTTGTTAAAATACAATATCTAACTAGCATTTGAAAGTGTGCTAGTTTTTAAATCTGATTTAGCAGCTGTTGAGAACTTTAGAACGTTTACCATACCACTGGATCTTCCTGTCGGTGAGTCCTTGCGTGTTGTATGGCTACCCTGATTAGCATCGTTTTGAAATAAATAAATGCATCAACATAAAGAAAAGGTTTCTGCAAGGTTGCTAAATGTGCTGCTGCTGCTGACACAGAACCCTAAGGAATTTGCAATGGAATATTGAAACCAGGTAGCCTGTATGTCACTGTATTCAGCTACAGTAGTAGAGAATAAAATTACTATTCATAATGCAAGCACTTTATCACTGTTCCTGCAAAAAAACTGCCATGAACTTTGAGACCTTGAAAACTAATATGCCAGAAACAATAGTGGAGAGATGGGAAGTTAGAAAAGGTAATTATTGAGCTGTTGTTAAATAAAAACCCTTTTGGGTCCCTGTATCTGGAAACAAAAAAAGAAGAGAGTTTGCTCGCTGGAGAGCTATCAGAACAATGCATTTTAAGTCAAATCATTTTAGACTGGAGGGAATATAATTTGGGGTTTCACAGAACCTGTAGAGTTTTTCTAAACAGTATCAAGAGTTTTGTTAAAATAAATAAAAATGTAAAGCTATTTCAGATAAACACTTCCCTTTCCCCAGGGGAAGTGATGTGGTATTCACTAAAGCAGGGAGTGAGAGATGGTAGAGAGGTATGGAAAAGATGAGATCAACATCCAACATGCCAGGGTTTTTTGACTGGCAGTAATCTGATCAACACTATGGTCATAAAACTCACGAAAGCAAAGTTACACAACTAGAGGTACAGGAACCAATTTAGAATAGTTTTAGTTTGAAATGGACCTCCTCTAGTTAGAGGACCTTCTCTTTTCTGATGCCCATTTTCCTCCTGATTATTTTGCAGCTGTTCCCCTGTTTTCCCAATTCTTAGCTCTCCTCTGTACTGTCAGGCAGTATTTTCTCATTTCTTATTTTTCTTGAGGAAGCGGATACCCAGGACATGGGAGCTGTGTGAAATGGAGCCAAGTTCAGAGACAGATTTGAATGGCAAAGGGAAATGTGTGGGGTTTGCTCGTAAAAGAAGACTGTTTCCATGTAGGTGTTTAACTTTCTTTTGCCTTGTCCCAGGAAACCCTGGGAAAGTGTTTTCTATGTTTCCAGCGAGGGTTTTGGTTGGTTGGTTTTGTCTGGCCTGAGCTATCATTTCACAGCAGTTTGTCATAGGGGTCAAGAATCTATTTGATATTTTGCAGACTTCTGTGCTTAAGCAAAAGCATACAGGCCACGTTTCAGATGTGTATGTATGTATGGGACACAAAGTAAGAAATATTATCGGGAAGCCAGGTTTTAAGAAGGCATACTTTGATGTTTTAAATCCATAGTGGTTTTATATTTGATGTTGTTTGCAAGCTGGGGAAGTATTTCAGTTTTCCACATTAAAGCACTATGGCTAATACAGATGTCTGAGGTAACTGTGAATATTATCTTCCCTATTATCACCTTCTGCTGGTTTGAAGTCTCTTTTGTTCTATTAGGAAGCAGTCTCTCAGTGCATTCAATTTTTCCCTTTGCGAATACTGAAAGTCGTAAGATTTTATTGGAGAAATACATAAAATCAGGTCTGTAACACTGCTTAGATATGATTAAAGTCTACCTTGTGATCCTGTTGGCCTAAGTGATGATAGTGTGGCTGGAAATCTTGGCAAATGGCAATGTTGATGAACCTTCAGTCAAAAATTAGAAGAAGGAAAGATTTTTTGGAAGAAAAGATGCAAATCCTACTGTGAATACTACCTTGCAACCAGGGCTTCAGAAAGCTTTTCAGATGAATCCAGCTTCTGTTGTTGCACGTTGGCAATCTAAATCGGGAAAGAGTAAGTGCAGAAGTTCTGATAGGATCACCATCTTTATATTTCTTCACGTATTTATAAATAGTACTGTTTTTAAACTGTGCTCAGGAAGAAAAAGGGATCCTCATTTTACTTCAGCATACAGATCCTCATTGTATTATATTTCAAGTACAAAGCATGCAAGCACACCACCACACTGAAATTATTTGCTGTTTATGTTAGAAGCAAGAAAAAAATAACCACTTTGATCAATCTGCTGCCTTGAAATGCCCTCTAATTTAACCATTATAGAATTATATTTGATAGTAGCTCCACCAAATGAGCCACTTTAGAAATGAGGAATGTTTGTGTCAATTAATGCTCCTGTCACTTATGCATCATTCATCTAAATAAAAATGTAGGCATTGAATTTGAGCAGATTATAGATTATGTTATCATACGAATATTTGTATTCTTTTTAGTTAGCTCATATTTGAGAAGTATGTGTCTGTGTCTGAATGTTGAGAATATCTTTATATCCTCTTCAGTAAAGCTTTAAATTAGAACTGCTGGAATATAATCAGTATTTTAATGAAGAGACTGATTCTTCAGTAAGATCGGTAGGCCTAGCAGGAGAGTGTGAAGACTTTGTTATTGATAGTTGTCTCGAATTTGTGCTGCAGCAACTGTCAAGTCAATTAAAGAATGTAGCAATATGTAGTAAAATGGAATTTAGGGATCTTTTCTCAGTTGCTCTTTCATAAATAGATGTGCTGTCAGATATTTTCATGAGTAAACTTTTGCTTTAAATAAATATATATATGCTTTTAGGTCAAGTTTGCTTTGCTTGGAAACTTCTGTTTCTAACAAATGCCCAATTATCACAGCTCTTGATGGACGCAGCTCAAAAGTGGATGGGACTTGTGGGTGCTGATGCTTATACAGTGGATTAACAACAGTTGTAACGAGCACAATCATGGTATATTCACCCTTCATCCCCTTCCTTCCATGCTGTGTAGTGTGCTGTCTTTTCTAATCTGCTGTGGCTTATAGCGTTAAGATGGTAACAAAGCATGTTGTCTTGGCAAATCTACTTAACCACTGAAGGATAGTAACAGTGCTTTTGCTTTGTGCAGCAGCTTTACTGCTTTTCCCCCCTCTCGCCCTTGTAAATAATGTTTTGTATTATCTGAAAAGAGGCGGAATTAAATGTGTATCCTAGCTGATTAGTCTGAAAATGTCCCACCATACCTGGCTTATCCTGACGTTTCACTTTCTTCCTAGAACATACGTATGTTGTATGTCTGAATGCACATTCAGAAGCATCAGACACCCAAGATAGGGCTGATCTCATCTAACCTTAGCCATGGAAAAGTCATGCAATTGTCCAAGCAGTTCTAGGCTTCCTGCCTTAGACACCAGGATACTCAGTTGTCCTAAAATATGATCTTAAAATTGGAGGAATGACCTCATCTGCTGAGACTTCATGTAAAACTTTCACCCAAAGAAAACTGAGAGACATTGCATCGTGCAGAGCAATTCCTCTGGTAGTTAATACATGCCTGCTTTTGGGTAGCTTGTTCCTATGGGTGAGCTTTCTGAATGCACACGGGACAATATTTGTGTGTAGCCTATTGTGAGATTACAAAAAAGTCAGTTTTCTGAATTGTCTTTTTTTTGTTTCCTTTTGTTTGAGGTTCCGAGATTGACTTCATTGGCTATGGGATAATGACAGTTGTGTTTGCTTTGCATGGTTCAGGAGAACTACCCATTAATTCTCTTGATGGCCTCTTGTGACAACCTCTTGTATTCTTACTGATCCGCTACACAAAATCTGCTGTCTGAAGGCTTGCACTGATGATGCTATTTTGTTAGCACTGTGTAATTCAGCTTGCAAGGGAGAAAAGATGGCATCAAACAGACCGATGTCATTTGCTTTATTTGCACTTGAATTAGAATGATTTTTTAAAAACTTTTTAAACAAAAAAGTAATCAACAGCTGCCTTTTTGAAAGGTGGTATTGAACTTGGGGCCTGTTTAAAAAAGAAAAAAAGAATGCTAAGCAAAAGAAAACCATGTAAACCCACAATAAAACTCCAAAAATATAGGGAAGGAAAAAACCCTGTATGTTTGGCACAGAGGAGATCACACTTCTTTGTTCTCTGTTCCAATTAGTCCATTTAGTGCTGTGCACACTCTCTTACATAACATATTGTTCTAGGGGAGATAACTGTGGTACCTTTTTAGATAATAGATAGGCTGGTTGACTGTGATTGCTAAGTAAGGTGCATTTAATGCTAAGTAGCAGTAGACCTACAGTGGAATTTTTATGCTGTTTAGATTTGCTCTGGTTTAATAAATAGAAAAGAGTCAGTATTTGTTTCAAATGCGTGTATATGTGTGTGTGTGTATACCTTAATTCCTCTGCTTAAGTCCATAATTCCTCTGCTTTAGACCAAGAAAGAATGAAATTGAGTAAATCCAAACTATTTGAAAAAAATTTTCTACTGTATGTCAAATCTTGTAACTTGCCCTACCTTTCACATGTTCAGTACTTTCCACTGAAATTCTCCCTTTGCATAATTGTCCATGGTAGAGAAATACATGTAATAGTTTAAGAAGGATCAATCTCAAGAAATGTGCATTTCCTTGGTGTTGCAAGCTGAGGATTTACAAAGAAAAACCCTCTAAATTTACCATATACTTTATAAAATATATCATTCTTGGTGTTTGTCACATGAAAGCAGCTGTTCAACATAATGCATGTATGTGTAGTACCTTTTTATAGATAAAAATCACGGCCTACAATTCTGCATCAAATAACTTGGAAAAATGCAATCATAATTAATTTATGTACATGGCCATTGTATCTATTTTATTGCAGCTTTAAATAGACATCACATGTGCTCAAATGAAAAGAGAAAGGTAGCTGTATTGAAATGGCCTGAATTCTACTGTTGTTCCTGAACCTGCTCTTTCCTAATTGTTTCTTGATGGCTCCCATTTTATCTCAACAGTTTATTTAGAGCATCTGGATTGCTTTTCAGAGTCTCTCAGGAAATGTTGACCTTTCTCTATTGACCAGATACATGAATTTACCGCAGCATTTCCCAGGGATATTGTGTTCAGCTGTGTTTACATTTTTACAGGTTGTCTTGAGTATTGCATCCTCTAGACTGAAACTTCTAAGTGATGCAGGTGCCTGACTTAATTAACCACTGTAAGGGTGCTAGGGTTACTTTATTCTGTGCATCTGTGCGTACAGGTTAAAATACATCTCTATTCAAGCCCTTTTAGAGTGCTGTTTACTGTTCAGCTATAACTTTATCTTTGTAGCTATTGTGGGTCTATAAAACAGTTGTACCTTGTGACGATGTATGTCTGCAAACTGCATAGGATGAAGCGATTCTGTCAAGAAGGTATCTAAAGGAAAGTTACGAGTAGAAAGCCTTTGTTTCAGGAGTGGGATTAGTATAGCAATAGCTAAAGTCATAGTGGGCTACGATTCCATTCAGATACTGTATGTTTAAATTTATTACTTTTATAATTTTGTCCAGGCTTTGTCCCACGCAAAGGAATGTTATTCACAGTAAGGCTAACCTGAATTTTGCAGGTAGGCTTATGGTACTGTATTTAAAGAAGCTGTTGCCATCTTCAGAAAAGTATGTTAACTGCAGCTGTATCCATACTTGAACCATTTAGGGTGGGGATGCTCAGCTCCTTGACAGCTGAGATCAGGTTGAGTTACAGAGTTTTGGTAGGTTACAGAAGTTAATGAAACATTGCATTGCAGCTGGATGGAAATGTCCCAGGCCCAGGGCTCAGTAGGTAATATTGATAAGGAATATCAAGAAGATGAAGAACGGAATTAGCAGTGTAAGAGGATGTAAGGTTAATAGACATAACTATTTGCCAGTGTATTTGATCTTTCTGTTTGAGAACAATTTCTTTTCCAGTTACCATATTTTTTCTCTTCTCTTTTTGATATTATTCCCAATACAGTTTGTGTTTAAAATGACGATTTGTCAAAGCAAGAGGTGTTCATGTGGACGGTGGTGATTTTGACTAATTCCTGAGGGCTGCATGATTTCTGGAGAAGGTGTTTCAGCATTATTTAGAGGTCTCATCTAAGTTGTATCATTAGTATTATAAGAATCTAATCTTTCTACCATGATTTAGAAAACTTCTCACTGTTAGAATTTTAGCCTTTGATTTGGTATGGTGCGTTCTTATTTTTTGGTTTCTCTTTTGAATGGCGTGAGAAAAGATGATATTAAGACATGAGTTCTCTTGATTCTGAGTATCTGTTTCTAATTTAATTCATTGAGCCTTTTTAGCTCACCAGTACCTTTTCTGCTAAAGTACACACATTGGGAGAACATTGGGTGTTTATGAACTTCTTCCTAATTTGGAGTTTTAGCTTATGCTTACGTGCAGTCTTTTGTTCAGATATTTCACTAAACCATTGTTAGTGAGTAAAATGTTTTGCTTGCTAGTGCTGAGTCTACACGTGTGTAGGCACGTGAACTGTCTGGATTTAATCTGCATACAGGAAGCACTCTACCTATAGCAGCAGTGCTTACTTCTCCGGAATATACTTAAATTTCCTGCATATTTTACAAATGAATGCAAGCGTATTCTGTATTTAAATAATTCAGTTTAATAAATAGGGACAGTATTAAATGATCAGAGTGTATGTAGCTATGTAATACTATTTTTGTAACCTTTCACTTGCTTTTAAAAGGAAGTGTCAGATAAGAAAGCTGTCATTTAAAAAATTTGAAAGCATAAACCCCTTTTTATATCAAATATGCTTGTGTAATAAAAAAAAACCAAAACACTTTTCTCTATGTAGTAGTGGAGAGAAGGAATATTAAGATTTTGGGCCACATTCAAAACAAATCCTATCCACCACTTTTTATGTTTAAAGTCCTCGAAACATCCCTGAATATTCCTTGAAGGATGCTAACCTTTTGGCTAAGCAAACCTTGCGATTATGGTCTACAATACTTTCATCCACAAATTGGAATGCACTTTACAAAAAGCAATCAGTAATACTTCATGGAGATGTGGGTTTTAAATAACACTTCAGTTAATCATATGAAAGAAAACAGTAATGATAGGAGGTGATATGGTGTACAGAGGGGAGACAGTATTCTCCTTGAAGTTTTTTAAACCTGCTGGTTGCTTGAAAAGCACTGATTTTCTAGGAGTTACTTCAATTATCCAAAATGCTTCAACTAATAAAACTAACCACTAAAACTTTTTTTTTTCAGAAGTCACACTTGAAAATATCTTTTAATCTTTACAAATGTACTAAAAATGCAGGATAATTTTAACTACCTCACTTGACTTAGTACTTACTATTCCTAATAGTTTGTATATAAAATGATGATTTGTCAAAACAAGAGATGTTTATGTGGGAGTGATCAGTGCAAATTTTTTGAAGAAAACATTTTAGAATTATTTAGAATAAATAAGTTTTAAAATATGTAATGTAGTAAGAGCAATAACTGTATGAGAGTTAATCACCACACATTGTGTTCTCATGTCTATCCAAATGACAAAATTATAATACTAAGTTATAGTGAATCATATTATTCAGATAAGTATTACAACAGTAACATTTTCCATGCATAGAGGAAGCAGACTTCTTCTGTTCATTATCTGATAACCAAATCCAGAAGACGACAGACAACTGACGAAGTTCTTCATAAAAACTGCTTTTTAGTAACTATGTTTTCTGAAACATACTATCTCACTTTGTCTTGTTAAACATAGTTCAGTAACATTTTAATTACATGGAATTCCTACACCTGAGAAAGAAGCTCCTTGCTTGTTTTGAATATTCCTTGGGACTGAACTTGAAATCACATTTGCTTTAATACCTCAGTGTTATTCTTAACGTGCATGTGGCATACATTGCCCTTTTGGGAAATAATGTTGAAAATGTTATTGATGGAGTTTGGATCTAAAAATCAATTTATATTAAACTGATGTGAAAAGAAATGTATTGAAACAGGCATGTACAAGAAAGCATGATTTTTTTCATCCTAAGAGCTGTTCCAAAAATTTTTTTAACAGTGACAATGTGGCTTAGGCAGCCGCATACCTATAAGCAATATTCTGAATTATTCTGAAGAATTTCAGGTTTCCTTCCTTAAGTTCTTTCCATTCCAGTTTGATTTTGGTCTAGAAGTGTTCTCAGAGTGAGTGAGTGCTGTTTGATCAAGATATTTCTCAGAAGAAGCCTTCCCTAGCATAAGTTCCTCATTGCATTTACAGATTCACAAATACATATGTACTTATAGATCGTCTTGGAAAGGTTGGATGAGATTACCTGATTCCCTGGGCATGCCTATTTCAGTCTTTTTTTTTCCTTAGTAGTGTAACACAAGTTTGTGGATTCAAACAGCAAAATCATTCATTTAAGTACATGTTTTCTGTAGAGTGAGGGTAAATAGGAAGATTCAGCTTCCAGAGAAGGTTGCGGGAATGTTCATGCAACATAGTAGGCCTAATATTTGGGAAGTGCTGAGGCTTGCTCTGAGGCAAAAAGAGTAAGTACTGGTAAAGTGATCCATTTAGAGAATACAGTTTAGTCACAGATTGTATTCCTAAAGAATACAGAGAAGCAGTGCATGAACTTTATTCAGAACATTGAATTTAATCCAGAAACATCATTTTCTAACTGTATGTTCTGATGCTATTGTAACATGATGAAAACATAAAACCAGTTCTGTGCTTGACTCGTGGATAATACAGGCAACGTTGTCATCTACGTTGTGGTGAATTATACTTTTTCAAGTAATCCCAGGAGCATATATGTGTGTGTGTGCTGTAAGTGTACGTGGATGAGACTCTAAAAATATACGGAGATTACAGGGGATCCCTTACTATAAGTACATTTCTTTTGCAAATATTGATGTAATTGGAAAATTCAGTAACCACAACACAAGTATTCAATTCTGAATCTCACCCTGCCCACCCCAGAAATGGTTAAGCTTGCTTTTAAAGCTCAGATATTTAGATTGCTTGCCAAAAGCAAAGTTAGAAATTTAAATCAAAGGTTAAAAAGAATATTGCTCTATTAATTATAAACAGTAATGCAGAATTAAGAATTATTTTGGAAATGTTCATGTATAGACAAAGGATTTTTTTTGTTTAATAAAATTATTAATAGGGTTTTGCAAATACTACACTCAAAGCTATTAAATAATTGAATTTATATGCAATATAAATACCAGGTTGCCATGACATTATAGATACTTCAGAGAAGCTTTTGGTACTGAAACTGCTACTGTTACGAATGTGCACTCTAAATAAAGATTGCATTACTGTTTTCCAGATGACAACAATGAATTTTTAGAACCTTTTTAATTAGTCTTTTTAACACTTTCTACAGTAAAATGTCAAATACAAGTAAATTAAATATAACAAAACAAGTTAGAAATATGTGTATGCACAAACACTAATAAGGAAGAGCAAGGTTATAAGGAGCTATGACTAGAACTTAGAAAGAATTAAAGAACAGAGTCATAAATTGTCTTATTAAAAGACAATTTTTTTCTTTCCCGTCTGTGGAGTAAAAACTCAGACTGAGCAGGCATACTTCTGGGAAAAGAGTAACTGCAAAGGCTCCTTGAAGGCTTGAAACTGAAGAACCAAAGCTTTATAGTTTTAACTTCATATATCTCTTGGTTTAGAAATCAAATCATTTAGAAACCCTTTAATGCGGGGTTGGAAATGACTAAATTACAATGATGCAAGAAAATAGTTTTTTTATTTTTTTAAACCAAACCAAATCTTTCTCTAAAAACAATTTTAAATGTTATCATTTTAAAACTGTAAGAGAGGTAGTTTTGCTTACTCTGGAGGTCAGACCTCTGATGAGATAGTGTTGGTCTTTTCCAATGTGCTTTCATTTACAGCACTTTCCAACAAAATACTTACCAGCTCAGGGCTTCCTGAGTGCTGTGTGCCTGTGTAGCTTAAAACAGTCTTAATTTCACTGATGAACCTATTACGTGTATGGTCTTGAGAACACCAGAATTGATCCAAGAATGACCCTTTGACTTTGGTCAGCTCAGGGAATACTTTCCCACAGCAAACATAGCACAGGAATTTCTGAGACACGTGGCTGTGACAGCTGTGAAGGGAACACCGTTGAACAGCGTGCCACAAATCCTTCTCACGGGCTGCAGTTTCTTGTGGCAGATTTTAAAAATGTGAACTTTTCTCCCCTCATCTCTCTAGCTAAAATGTGAAGTACCCTGCATGTATACTTCCGTGTTACAATACAAATGAAGATGCTTTAATCTAAGGGCAGTTACCAGAGATCGGAACCGTTCAGGAGCAGCACACCTTTTGTGGATGCCAGTTCTCGGCTGACTTGTGTTGGTCCCATCTTTGTAAAGGTGGTCAGTTCGGAACTGCCAGTGGAAAAGGTTTGCAGCTCAAACATAGCACCTAATGGTGCAACATTGGTAACAACATAGGGAATCTTAGTGAAAGGCTTTGCAGGAGGGGAGTGGGATTCCTCTTCAAAACAAAATTGATGTGACTCATTGATCCTCACCCACGTAGTGGCAAGCTCTAGGACACATCTCTCCCTCCCCATGCCCTGGCTGGAAGTCAGGTGCCCAGATGCTCATCGTACCCAGGCAGCCTGTCCAGTCCAGATCTGTTCCCTGGACTCTGGGGAGCGTGAGGGTCCTCGTGCCAAGCCCTGCCCACCGTCCTGGGGTTTCCCAGGCTGGCAACGCCTGCAGGTCTGGGAGACCCTCTCTGTCCCCTGTTGGAGCCCAATGGGATGACTCCCCTTCCTGCGAGCCATCAGGATTTCCTTGCTGCCTCTCTCCTGGATGCCCAGAGAAGCAGCACGTGAGGTGCGTGCGGTGCTCGGGACTTACTGACCACCTGATACGGGTTTTGGTAGCTCCTGCTGCTTTGACAGCTCTTCTCCAGTGTCTGCCTCTCTCGTGGCTTCCAGACCTGCCTGGCCCCATCATCCCTGTCTTAGTGCTCCTATTAGCGCTGTCTGTAAGAAAACAACTTTTCTTGCTGCTGAACGCCATGTACTGATGGCTTTCTAGTTAGCAGCTACATTATGCTGCTGTATTTGCAAACCTCACCTACATAGCTTGCTAATTCTTAGGTCAGTTATGCGGCAGCTCAGCTGCAACAGACAGGGAATGACCTGTGATGGAAAGCACACCTGAGGACACGCTTCATGCAGGCTGGACAGGTCTAGCATTTTGCCTGGACTGGTGTCTTCCTCGTATGCTTTCTTTTATGATTGATAGCAGATGGACAATGTGGCCTGTGATTCTTTGCAGAAGGGCTTACCTATTTTGGGGAGCAATGACAGCTAGGAGTGTTTGTAGTCCATGTTCAGCTGTAATTTGAATAAGATGGGGGTGCACAAGCAGGAGACTTTTCTGGGATAGACCAGCTCAGGTAAGCACAGGTGAAGTGCAAAAATTTATTTTAGCTGTGGATTAGCTTCATCTCTTCCCTCAGAGTCTATAATTTTTTTTCATTCTCTGTATAATTGTATCCTTGTTTGGCTCCTGAATGCTGAAACCTTCTTTTTTCTTACTGTTAACTAAGTAGCTTGGAAGGCTCTTAGAAGGACCTTTCTTAAATAAAGCTGAATTTCTTTGTGGTTTGTAAAGATGCTAGTGGATGATCTCTCCTTTAACACTGCTTTTGGGCATTTTCATGAAAGTTTCTAGTAGCCTTGACCTTCAGCAGTTCTCTAACTTCCTCAAGTTGGATGCTAGAACTGAAAGCTTCTTCCTCTGAAGCTGGTTGTTTCTTTAGTGGCAGCTTAATAGGAACTTGCGACAGAGCCTGCTGTTATGAGTACAACTCCGTGGAGAGGCTCATTTTGGACGGACAAATCACAACAGCTACAGCTGAAATCTGTGCTCTGACTGATAGTTAATCTAAAAGGAGGCTTTAGTTCTCTCTTTTTTTTTTTTTTTTAAAGATCTATCCCTAAAAGACGTGTGCTCATTCATTGTCCTAGACACACAGGAACACAGTCAAGGTGCAAGGGATATGATTTAATTAGGCTTCAGCTGTACTAACTCATCTGGGAAGTACCCAGCACTAATTCAAATAGGGCAGGTTATGATTCTTCTCTGGTGGAAGCCTGGATTGCTTCCTGATTAATGTTATTGTCCACCTGTTGAAGAAGTGGCCTGGTATCAAAAGCCTTGCATACCACCTGGGTGCTGGCACGTTTAATTACTGATGCAACTGCTCTCTGTGTCAAGGTGGAGAGTGGGAGGGAAGGGGAAAGCAAGAGCGTTATGATGGTGCTGTGAGGATTGGATTTGTTATCTTGTCTTGAGAAGTTAAAAAAAAAAAAATCAAACTAATATTCTTTCTTAAAAACAACCACTCATCATTGCTTTATTAGAATGCTTAGCAATATTTCCCAACATCTAAAAATAAAAGCCAGTCTATGCCAACTTTGCTGTAGGGAAATTAAACCATAACTGAAACTAAACCCAAGGTACTGATCATATTTCTTTGGCAGCCTCGAGCCTAGAAGCAGAAAATAGACATCTCCTTACAAGTCTACTTTTTCCCTCAACGTAGCACAGCAAGTAACTGCTAGGTGTTTGTTTCCCAGAAAGAAATAGTTATTTTGTTCCTGTGGTTTCTGCACCCCCGCAGCTGCTTCTGGCTGAACATTTCTCTTAAATGAAGTAATTTCAACAGTGGCTGGTGTGCTTGGAGTGTGTACTGATAACTCATATAAAATACATGAAAATTACAGATTTTGGAGGGGGTAAGAGGGAGCTGGAGCAGATAGTGGCTGTGAAAGAGATCTGCTAAATCTTATGGTAGTTTTGCTAAATGAAATAAAAATTTCAGACAGAACTGAACACTCACTAACCTTCACAGGATTTAGGCATTTTATATTGGCTTGAATTGCATGGCTGCTTTTTATATGTTTATGAAGAAAAATTTGTTCTTTCCCAAGTTAATGTAGATGATGTAGCCTTACAGGAAACATTCAAAAGGACAAGAAGTATTTCCTATTGAAACAAAGTTTCAGTTTAAGTAATAAATAAAAAGACTGTTGATTCATTAAGTTCGTGGAACTAACTCAGTGGAATTCCTATAATGAGAATGTTTGCTTTCTACAGAACTTTAGTTTAGGAAATATTTTGGTTCATTAGAGAGAACATCTGGTCAGCTATAAGAAGTTTTTCTTACTTGAAGAATGTTTTTATAGGAAACTCCACTAATGCAGATATTTCCACTGGCAGTGGGTTCTAAACAGACGATAATGGATTCATCTATCAAGGGAAATAGTATACGTATTCAGTCTCTTGCCACTAAAGTTATAAGGATTTCATGTAAATATGAAAAGAAAGGAGTATAACAAATGACCTCAGGCTTGTTTAATGTTCATTCTCTGCTTTTTCAACTCTAGGCATATGAGAGTCTTGTATATTTAGCTTCTAACATTGATACATATTTTAGCAACTCAGTATACAATTGGTACTGCTAAAAATCCTATCAACCCTTCTGTTATACATACTATTTTTTTGAGAACGTTGTTTCGTTCATTCCTCTGTTTGAGCTAAAATGCCCAAGATAATATTACCAGTCTCACACAGAATCTTGTCACATATCTGCCTATGCCTGTTGCTGGAACACTTTGCTTAGTAATTGGAGAGATAGGTACATCAGATTGAATTTTTAATCTGTTTCATGCACTGAGATTTAGCTTTCCTTTCAGTGATCTTGTCTGTGGTTTTAAAGGTAGCTCACCTCAAGAATATCAAATTATCTGTCAATTAGATAGTTTTCAGTGATCCTAAAGACTGGCGTGCTATAGAAAAATGTGATTTTTTGATGTATGTTATGCTTTGCTCTTTTTCCTGGACGGTAGTTTCAGTAGCGGTTTGATTTTGTCAGGCCGCAGCTTTTTTTTTGTCTTTTCTTTTTGTAGGGTTTCTTTCACCTGACACAGTTGTAATTCAGTCCTCTGCTAGTTTTCATTGCTTCCCTAGATTTTTTTCACTTACTGTCACTGAATTGGTATTATAGCAGAAAGGATTCCATTTTATATCTAATAGCAGAGTCTTTTTATTAAGTAGAAGAATTTGTATGTGTACATGCAACATACAGAGATACACATCCGGGGAAAAATACTGTGAGAATGTTATTAATATGGCAAAGCAACTCATTTAACATGTAGGAAATAGCAGAATGAAGATTTTTCCATGCAAGCTTAATTGGCCTTTCCATGTATGTTACCTTCTTTAATTAGATGATCACTGTCTATTTTTCACTTTCAGAGGCCATGCACAGGGCACATTGCATTACTGTATGTGCAGATATTCACAGTATCGTCATTATCATCCCACAGACATAAAGGGTGATGCTGGTTTAAAAGTCAGGAGCTACAGCTTTGTATGGGTCATGGATCCCACCCTTTGGGGGATCAGGTGATTGCGTTAGGAACAGAGGGACTCGGTGGGGAGCCTGGCATGTTGTCCGTGGGGCCTCACCTGCGGGGCTGGGTGCACACATAAGCGTGCCTGTCTGAAGGAATGGCATCTATTTCACCTGCTTCAACGTGTTTCAAGGTTGACGAAATGACAGTTGCCACTAGGGAACAACAAGCAAGCAACTCCGGTGGAGAATTTCTAAGGGAGTTAATGTTGCTCTCATTTTGGAGGAGCAGAAGTGAGACGCTGAGAATTTAGATTGAAAATTTGGGGTAGAAAAGTTGTTAAGTCAGAGAACAGACTTATCTGGAGTAAGTGATTTTGCGTGCTTGAAGAACCGCCCTCCTTGTCTTCCAGTGTAATTGTGAATAGTCAGACCAAATCTTTACCTCTCAGAGTAAGCACCCTGAAAAATGAACTAATGCATACTTACAATAACTTCAATTCATATTCTTACCCAGTAGTAAGTGGCAACTTTGTGGGATGAAGTCCAGGTTTCTAATGTAGCAGTTGACTGCACTAATATTCTCAACAGTTAACAGCACAGAAGTTTGCGTGTAAGAGAAAATGGTGCCCGTATTTTATTCTCTTTTGTATGTATTTCTTAATATCTTGGGAACAAGAAACATGTTTTTCCACTGAGACCAGAAACTATTTCTTAGTAACAGAGGAATGGCGTGACTCTTGAAACCCTGTGGAATTCCAAAATCTGGAATAGACATTTGCTGTCTGTGGTAAATCTCTCTTACCATCTCTGGTCTGCTGATATTCTTGACCTTGTCCTGCCTCTGCTTTCTACTCCCTTCCTGTGTTCCTGTCAACTTTGCCTTATGATTCCAGTCTCATCCTTTCCCTACTCCATTTTTTCCTTAAATTTACATGATTTTTTTTTTTTTAATATATACCCTCCTGGTTTTGCAACAAAATAGAATTGTTAAAATTCAATAGAAAAGGATAGGATTTTTCATTGTCACTTTCTGCTTTACTAATAATTTCTCAAAGCAAAATTCAGATGCTGTTTTTCAGTTCTAATCTGTATTTATCAATTTTCATACTATAACTATTGCTTTGTGAGCTTTACAGTCTTAGCACATGGATATTTGATGTGCCCCTTTCTACTTTGCCAGAAGCTAACTTTCCAAAAACTCAACCATGAAAAAACACAAGAAAGATATGCTAGTATCATTTTGAAGAGTACCTTTCTTGATTTCTGCCTTTTAATATAGATGAGAAGCTCTTGTGTAATTCTGATATTTACTAAATGATACCTGGTAAATAAGGCCAGCTGGAAAAAATGGTTTATCATTAAGTCCATAATAAAACAAAAGTTGTGTAATTTTGCTCTGGGGATTTCAAACATCTCTTCTTCATGGCACATGCTGCATTGTAAAATAGTGTGTTGTAGGTATCTCTTTTCACACTTTCTGTTTCAGAACACCTAACATTCTCCCACTGAAAGAAAACAACAAAAAAACCCTTTTTAATTCAGTTCAGTAGAGGGCGAAGGGCAAGCAGTCTTTCTTTTTTTTTTCCTCCTTCTTTTTCCAGAATGGTTTTGATATCAGACACAGTGTACTCACTGTTCTGTTGAGAAGCATGAATACAGCAATCAACTTGAGACATTTTGGAATTATACTTAGATATGTGAAAACAGTGCAATTTTCCTACACCTACTATTCTTAAGTAAACATGGAAATTGCAGATGTTTCTAGTATGTGTGTAAGTTTACATTTGTATAATGTATGCGCCTTTATTAATATATATTACTAATTAATCGAAAGAAAGACTTCTGTCTTTAAATACATAATTAAAATGAGGATCAAATACGCCTGACTTCTGGCTCTTTAAAATTATGCATTGCCATATTTCCCTAGTAGGTATTAAGCCATAATGTGAAAATCAAGAACTCTTGTGTTAGATGCACAATTTTCCCATACAGTGTGTGTGTGTGGTAAGAAGTAGAACACTATATAATCCTGAATGAAAACATGGTAATCAAAGATTGTTTAATGATAGCATGGAGGAAATAAAGAGCAAAGGTATCTGCTCTGTATTTTCTTTATTTTGCTAAGACTTAGGGAACAACCTAGAATTACCAGAAATTCTTGCCTTCACTCAGACTGCCAGCCCTCAAAGCCTCTCATGAAGTGGGCCACATCATCTTTTTTTTCGCTTTTTCCTACCCCTCCCCTTACCCCGAAAGAAATGAACAAAGATGATTTTCTGGAGGAGGTACATAAATTCCTTCTGCTTCCAGCGTCAGGTGTGCAGGTTCTTTCCTGCAGCTGTTTTTTTTTCCCCAAGCAGATCAGCATTTTACTGCTTACAGTTGCACAGCATATCCATTGCTTCTACAAGGGAGGATTAGTAAAAGCAGTTGATGCTACTTTTTGTTTGTTCGGGGTTTTTTGGTCTTCATTATTCTTCTATCTACTTTGAACTTGTGCCAATAGTATACAATAGGGTGTTAAACGCTTGTCAGGCAAGTTACTATACTAATTTGTGAAACAGTTCTAAGCAGGATTATCAAAATGGGACTCAGGACTCTTTTCTTTTTCTTTCCAAACTAAATCTTCATTATAACTACTGTTTTTTTCACATTAGACAGAAAAATCAGGAATGATGTGCTAAGAGTGTGGATTCAGTTTTGGTAAGGTGAATCCTGGTGTCCACTTCAGAAGATTCACTGCCTTTTTAGAAGTAGCCTTTCAGTCTGTTTGAAATATTTAAAATCATTTCTTTCCCTTTAGAAATGCATTTGCTGCTGAATTGTTTTATACAGAAGTGAGTCGATTTATGTAAATGACAATTCTGCATGTTGGAGATAAAAATAAATATATAAATAAATTAACAGTTTGAGACATCTGTGACAGAATTTCTAAATGAAACAATGGCAATAGTTAAACTGAAAAATTTGAGAAAAGTAATACGTGCTCACCTTTTAATTCTTTAAGTATAAATGTAGAATGCTACTTGAAAAGGCCAGAGTAAATCTTATACCTTCAGAGTTTTAAATCACTGTTTTGCTTTTAAGCATCAGTTGTTTGAGTTAATTAGTTTAATTTCCTGATTTCTATTTAAATAAATGCAACTGCAGAAAAGAATATTATTCCTGAGCAGTCCATGCCAATGGAAACTACCTTACCATGAGAATGCTGTATTGAAAGGTTGACACCTTAAACAAAGTCAGGCTGGTTTTGTTTAAGTAAAAAGTTCCATCTTCTTCCTTCTGAATTCAGTTCTGTGGGACTTGCTTCAAAGGCAGACTTGAAGGTTTCTGAAAAGATAGAAGATGCCCAATCTGAGACATCAGTGAAAGTCTGAATGTAAAGAGAAAGTACGTAAATTGTCAAGGCTTTACATAATGAACAAAGCATTTAACTCTGTGTTTTCAAGAATTTTGAGGTCCTTAGAGGGTGTTTGTAGTAGGACATCCAAGGACACCACTGTCTTGGAAAGAGGTTTGGAGATTCAGATCTGACAGTAACGTAGATATGTACAAATAGTGTGCTGTGCATACTAGTTGGCCCTGATAATGAGCAGAGATTGTTAGTTCAGGCACAATGTACTAGCAAAACCCATTATATCTAGAAGCCGAGGTGATATGTCTGCACACTCGTGGGCTGTGACGTTTCACTCATCAAGACAGAGTCAACTCCTGACCAGCTCTGTGCAGTGTAATGCTGGCCTGTGTTAAAGATAGAGGTATGTTGCACCTAAGCATCCAAGTCCTTTAGGACTTCAGCTTTTTTCCTTCTTCTTGGGAGTTGCCCCATCCACTATTTCTTCATGAGTCTTTCTGCTGCTGCTGTTTCATTAGCAGAAACTTTCTCGCTCTTGCTAGTTTTCATCTACAAATGCTCTTTCAATTATGAGTGAGATAGGCAACTAGAAACCTGCAGCAGATTCTCTTTCTGCACATTGGTAGGTGTGTTTTCCTGCACTCTTAAGAAATTCACATACACACACATATCTCGTCCAGAATATGTCTGATAGTGTTGTTAGCAGATTCATTTTTCTTGTTTTCCTCCTTATTTTCTCTTAAGCCATAAAATAAGATCTCAAGAGAAGCTTTCTCCACATAGAATATCTTTTTCAGCAAATTACTGTCTGCCTGTAATCCTGCAATGTGTAATTGAAAACTAAAAATGCGATCAATAAGTTCTCAACAGGTTCAGATAAATACAGTAGGATTACTTTTCTCCTTTCCCTTCTGAATTTGATTCAAATTGTTTTGATACCTTCCCTCTGAAAGGAAAATATCTTTTGGAAGAGGTCAGTTTTCAGGCCTGATATTTTATGTAGGTAAAAGCATCTGAAGGTAGAAGATTTGCATAACCACAAAGCTATATTTCAAGATCTCTAGCTATTATCTGTCAAGTGTAGAATAAGCAGTACTAATGTCATTGTTGATTCTGGCTTACAAGCATCTATGTAATTTTTTATTAATTCAATGTAAGATTTAAATTTTTAGTTTTAAATTCAAGACAGGAATAAGATTTTTACGTCCATTCTCACCCCTGCTACCTTGTTCGTCTTTTCCTTTTGCAACATACACTAATGTAATAAAGTGGGTAAGGAACATACAGAGTCTGTAACATACGCTTTTTGCTTATTTCCATTACTTTCTGTCTCTTCCATTCCATGCAAACTCATTTTGCCTCTTATTATTTTAAGTGTATATTTTAATTAAAAAAATAGTTTACATAACTATAAAAGTGCAACTAATCAGTAGACTTGAGTTTTAATCAAATAGTGTTATATTGTTTCTTAATAGCTGCTTATGAGGCTTTCTTTCAGTTAACTCTGAAGAGGAGAATTTTAAATTATTTTTACTACACTGAATTGTGCTAACATGAATATATAAAGGCTATTGTTTGGAAGCCCCGAGTTAGCTTTTTAAGTCTATGAAAGAAAAACTTGAAGTCAGGTTTTAATAGAATTGGTTATTTTGGGTTAGTAGATCATTTTGTCTAAACCACAGTTGCAAAAGGCATAAGGTTAGTAGGGAAAATAAATATCATTACTAAACGAGCTAATACATTTGGGGAAAAAAAAATGCAGACAGGTTTTCAGGCACACAAACTGTTTTCCTCACCCATGACAGTGCAAGTATTTATGGCTAGCATTTTTCTGAATCACCAGGCAGCCTGCATATAATCTCCTTTCTTGTATTAAACCAGGTTTCTTGTTTTATCTTGTTATCTTGAACCATTAATATCATATGCTGTGTTCTTTATTTTGTTTTAGCAGGATTTGCAGTTCATCAAAAAGTAACAGATCGGGGGACTTCCCTAATCAGAGGGTTTGACCATACTAAAATATATTGTCAGTGGTACAACTTTATGTGTACAAAGTGGTTTAGGTTGATTATTCCAATTGTCTCTTTCTGTAGCCCTGAGCACTAATGAAACATGCAAATTTACTTGAAGGAGCCTAGACATAGCCTAGCAAAGATTTCCAAAGAAAACTTCCATTTATCTGGTTACATCATCTTTCCACATATAAAGAATAGCAATGAAAATTAACCACACTTTGTTTTCCATCAAGTAATGAATACTGACTGCCCCATGCACTGCTAAAAAGACTGCAAGAGAGAAAGGCCATTAAATACATCTTTTGTGAGATAACCCATTTTCAAAATCATGTTGTTACTCCCCACATAAACCTTGAGAAGATGAAAAACTATAAGATCAGTCTTTTAATTCTTTGGCCACCCCCAAAATTAACAGGAAAATAAAAATACCTGTTTTCAAAAATACTAAAAAATTCCTTGCAAATAGGTGAGTACAGTTTGCATGGAAAGCTTTTGTCAGTCCATCTGGAAAAAGTGAAGCAGGGTTTATTAATAATCATTACATCTGATGTGTTATTCTGTCCTGATATAATGACTGTGCTTTTCAGACAGTGTAGATGAGCTAAGATTTCAGACACACATGAAAAAAAGGCACGTAGAAGCTACCAAAACTACGAAGACACGTTAGAATTATTTTGGTCTTACGTTTTACTAAAGTCCACATTTTACATGGCTAAAAAAAAGCAGGGGGGGGGAAGATGAAGCTACTATTCCCTATGTTACTCCTCCAGACAACAATGTTGTACAACTCCTGTATAGGAATCTTTCTGGAAATGAATGATACCTACAATAAGGTAAATAAAATATAGAAAATGCAAGATATCACAGTCACAATTCAGGTTAGAAGCAGTAACTCTTTGGGGAGTTTTTAGTCTGTAAACCAAACCAACCAACCAAAAAGATCAACTTCTCTTTCAACTAAAAATAGACTGTTAAAAGGGTAAGAATTTCCCACGTACACTGAGAACCAAAAGCTACAGACCTGAGGCAGAGGGACCAAGGAGATCATGTAGCATGTGCAGGGCTTGGTGTTAATCAGTATCGCTGGGATATTTACTGGAGGAAAACCTGCAGAATCTGTGTGGAGTGAATAAAGCCTTAGGCTGGAACAAACACTGCAAAGTCACTACAAAACTGCTCCACAGTCTAAGAGGAAAAAAAGTTTTCTTCTCCCTTTCCTCCCTTTCTTTTCTTTCTCGCTATATGTTATGGTTGTGAGGGCAGTTTGGTAGGCCCTGTTTCAGTTCTCATCGGCGAGGTGATTTTTCTCGTATTTATGTGCTGGTGGCATCTAGGTTCGGGAACATTTGTACACAACATATAATCACTCGAAGGTTCCTAAATTTGGCTTGCATTACTACTTTGTTTTCTGGTGAAGGTGAACAATTGCTATAGAAAGGGTACCACCAGTCAGAGTAGACTTGTATCCTTGTGTGTTTGGCTAAAAATGCCTTTATTCTTTACGTGTGTACTGAAAAGTAATCATACAGTAATAGTCCTTTCACGGTGTCACTTTCATAAGGGAAGATGGCTGAAGTCAGGCAAGGGCAACATCTCCTTTCTGTTTTATGCCAGTTTATAAAATATGATTAGCAGTGGAGACCGTCATCTTGCGTCTTAAATGCGGATGAGAACAGGGCTGAGCTTATGATTAACTGCTATTGTTTGCCCTTTCACATTTTATTTCAAACCAGTGTGCTAGGAAATGAGAGAGGACTCGGTGGGCATAAATCAGTCATTCCCAAAGGGCAGTCCCCTGGCAATCCAACCATCACCTCTGGCAACTAATCACAGGAGCCTGGCAGAAGCAAGCAGCCCTAGGGAGCCCATGGGCAGTGTAGGCTCTGTGGCTGGCATAGCATCTACACAAGGAACATTCATCCAGCCATGCCGAGCAGCTTCAGGTTAGCTTGTGGAGATCTGAAAGTTTTAATCCAGAAAAAAAGGGGCCTCTACCTGTGAAGCATGGGAAACTGCAGCATAAGTATTTTAAAAAATAATAGAAATAGGAATACACTTTGCAAATGTTGCTTGGGAAGGTTTATCTTCACAGTTAATGAGAATTTTCTTACTTCCTACTTCTGTTTTTTCAAGATAACGTTAGATATAGTGGAAAACATGAAAGGGCACATAAAAAGATGTCATGATGTAACTCTTTCCTGTTATGTTTAAAGATTCCAAACAAAGGTGCGTGATTTTTACTGGGAGCAAGCAAGCATGCTGTCAGGTGTTTTTATTTTTTTTTCCCTGTTTGTTTTTGGTTTTATTCCTCCACTTAAGCTCTGAGTGTTACCAATGAATGATGGTAAATTGCAAGCTTTCCACCACCCTGTTCCTATGTACCATTTACTGCTTCAACAGGTTTTCCTTTCCTTAAAAAAAAAACAAACAAACACAAAACCAAACCCACAAAACAACACATTTTGTTTCCTGTTGTGGTTTAACCCCAGCCAGCAGCTAAGCAGCACGCAGCCACTCACTTACTCCCCCCCACCCAGTGGGATGGGGGAGAGAATCAGGAAAAAAAAAAAGTAAAACCCGTGGGTTGAGATAATAACAGTTTAATAGAACAGAAAAGAAGAAACTAATAATGATAATGATAACAATAATAAAATTACAGTAATAAAAGGATTGGAATATACAAAACAAGTGATGCACAATGCAGTTGCTCACCACCTGCTGACCAATGCCTGGTTAGTTCCCGAGCAGCAATTCCCCCCAGCCCCACTCCCCCCAGTTTACATACTGGACATGACATCACATGGTATGGAATATTCCTTTGGCCAGTTTGGGTCAGCTGCCCTGGCTGTGTCCCCTCCCAACTCCTTGTGCCCCTCCAGCCTTCTCACTGGCTGGACATCAGAAGCTGAAAAATCCTTGACTTAGTACACTACTAACACTACTTAGGAATAACTGAAACCATCAGTGTGTTATCAACACTCTTCTCATACTAAACCCAAAACATAACACTATACCAGCTACTGGAAAGAATATTAACTCTATCCCAGCCGAAACCAGGACATTTCCCAAGAAAGATCTTTGCCTCACTTACCCTTCTCCAAAAATTTGTATTGACTAGACCTGACGAGAACTGAACTGCGTTTTTTACTTTTGCAGAATGTCATGAAAATGCTTACTACTACTTAGAACTATGCTTACTTAGCATTGGTTCTATTAATAATGGTGTGAAAATAACAGTGCTATAATAAGTAAAGCTGTAACTGCTGGCCTAATAATTATATGCTACCATCTAGTTTATGGATTTTATGGAAACTGCAGTTAGAGCGTTATGAAGAATTATACAGATCTTTAATTGCACAATCTTTTAAATTATGCAGCCTGTGAAAGCGTTTTTTTCCAGTGCCTCATACTACAGCAGTTAATTTTATATCCCCATAGTTCTAGAAACCAGAGTTTCTTTTAACAAGTCTATGTTTTGGTATCAGCCAAGTTCTGAGGTTTTCTGGTTTTTTTTTTCTTGAACGTTTCTTTCATAACTAAGTTCTGAAAATGGTTACATGCAAAATTACCCTCAGTTTTAATTTTCAAAGAAATCGAAGCTTCCTACTAGCAAGAATTTACATATATTTTGTTTGTGGAGAGAGGGAGTGAGAGAGTGAGGGGTTACTCAGTCGGTACCAGCATATGATATTGAAGGTGTATCTCCATGGCTCGCTCGCTAAACAGCAGGCAGCTCCTCGGATTAGAACTCCAGGGTTAGATTCTTGCACAATACAACTCCCAAGGCGAGCTCCTGAGTTCACATGTGTATCTCACAGGCTTGAGCTAAGTGCTTCTCTTCTTTTACATTCAGTGACCAAAACCCAACAGGATAGTAAGCCCAAGAAGGCACAGATACCACGTTTTGATGTTGTGGGTTTTTTATTGTGCTGGGTTTTCCGGTGCGTTTGGAGAATGAGCAAAACGTTAACATATCCACGGACTTTTATAATGGCAAAAGAAAGTGGTGTAAGTGTAAGCCAGTTGTGGTATAGAGGAATTGTGCCAGCATCATTTGGAAGGTTTCTGCCATGAGATATCACAATCTGATTTATAATAACCCCCATGAAAAAAATCAAAAAGGCTTTTTTTTCTTGCCACTGATACTTAGATGACAAGAGTTTGTAGCTCAGAGATTACCAAATGTGGACTTCGGTTTAAAAAAAAACCACAGGGTTTTCAATTCTGATACCTGTTTTCAGGTATGAAATGTAGTTCCTAATGTATTTAAGAAGAAATATTTATATTTGCTTGCCTTTCTGAAAATGTTATCTGTGCTTGATTTGGTATGGATTTCACGGTTAGTCAATTCTGTAGCGCCAATTCCCAGAGAGGACTAGGGGTCAGTAATGCAAAATCTGCATTACATTAAAAGTATATCCTACAGTGCAAACTGGGTAAATTTTTATTGTATGTTTTTATTGTATGTTGACAGATATTTTTTTGAATACAGTACAAATATTTTTCACGTCAAAAAAGAGGCTGAGAAACATTGTATTTCCAGTGTGTGTCAGTGAGAAGTAAAAGGGGAAGGGCACAAGGACTGGAGATAGCTTATATACGTTTTTTGAAACTTCCCAAGAAAATGTGATTAGATTACATGAATTGTCTTAAAAATCTGTTCCTCTTTCTCTCCCACCTTATCAATTATGCATACAAGTGCCTGCAGTATGTACTGAGAAAGTGACCCAGAGGATATCTACATTTTCCTTAGGAAAAAAAAAAAAAAAAAAGCTAAAAATGAGCAAATACAGTTTACTTCAAGATGTTTTATACTTCGCTGAGATTGGGTGATGATGTACTCAGTTGTAGGTGATGGGGAAGAGAAGTTACTGAAAATAAACTCAAGCTTGAAGAACTGCAATGACAAGCAGGAAAAAAAAAAAAAAAGAAAAGATTACAGAATAATGATGCTTAAATTGACTGTCCTCTGCTTTAGCAGCTATGGCCAGCTTTTCTCCAACACACATTTTCAATCACAGTCCACAGAGGAAAAAGGAAAAACCTTTTAGTTATGTTCTGAATTCATTGAACTGTAATCTCAGAAAACTATATTCACATCTCAATCTGTGTTTCTGTGGGGTAAAAAAATATTCTGTGGAATATCACTTCTGTATTGTTTCTTCATTGTTGAAAGAGGGACCAGGATTTTTAAAAAGCTGAGGTTAGAAAAATGCCTTTGAGTGAAAAACAACAACAGATGTCTGATTATTCCATGGGAACCTTATTGTCATTCATTCTAAATCTCTTCTTGATGTAATTTAACATAAATAATTCAGAATAAGTAAAATAGAGTATGAAAAATGTCATTTGACAGAAATAAATTTATAAAGTAGTTGAAAGTGGTATCAGGATTTTACTAGCTGAATTAAATGTTTATTGCAAGTATACGGATGTTTCATCTGAAGAGAAAAACACATTGATATTTTTATCATTTATATGTATCAGCATAAACACACAATTCACTTTCCCAGTCATAAACAGAAGTATATAACAATTGTATTCTAAGATGCTGAGTCAACACCATGTTGTACATGAAAGAACAAGTCTAACTGCCTTCAAGAAATCCTGTTAAATTTAAGTGACTTTTTGTAGGCGATGATGCAACATGCATTAGAACATCAGAGCAAAATTTGCATCAGAAGCCAAGCAAATTGACAGTATTTTTACTAATGAATATTGAGGGATACTGAAAGTGCTAGAAATGAGAGTAGACTGTAAGACAAAAGGAAGCAAAAGTAATAATATTCTAGAGAAATAGCTTATTTTACATTATTAGCTGAAAGAAAATTAAATTATTCACAGATATTTAAGGGTTAGACGTTAATTTAAAGTTTCATTTATTCATGTCTTTAAAAATTATAATAAATGGTTAATGACTAACAATTTTCATAAGTACATTAGTAACTAATGATGTAACTGGTATGTAGAAAAGATTTTATGTGAATCTAGCAAGAAAATTTAGCATCTATGATTTCCTATTTTTTTCAGAATTCTTTCAAGGGAAGTGTTACATACTTGCATACAGTGTAATATTTTATCAGTCACATTTTAAAATACTGAAAAACTTTGTTCACTGGACTAGAAATATCAGGCTTGGTTTACAAGACACAGATTCGTATTAAGAGATAGGCGAGAGTTCAATTATACTTTCTGACTTTATTGATAATATCTACCATTATTTATGTTGGTTGTTAAAATGCTTACATTGATTTATATATTTCACTTATTTAAAAAACCTGATTTATGCTTTTTTTTTTTTTGCTTGGTGAGATACTGAAATACCTTTTGAAGAATTGAAGACCACTTTCATTTTTCTGCTTTTATCTTCCCCTTACAAAAGATAGTAATTTAAGTCCCAGTATTAGGAATTCTGCCATTAATTTTAGGGACTCTTTCTATAGCTATTGTTGTTTTTCTTAAATCTGCTAGACTGTTTGCTAAAAAATAGTACAATGTGCTTCCTGAATAAGTCCGTTATGTCTAGATCCACTTGGATCTAAGGAAAATCTGGGTGAATGGTTGGGTGTGGACTTCATATGCCTTGATTTAGGTACCCAAGTCTTTTCACGAGCCTTACCGCTTTTGTACTTCTTATTTGGGAAAGAGGAATAACAGTGTTTCCATACCTCTCAGGATGAAAAATTAAACGAGTGTTCTTACGCTTTCTTACAAACAACTTTCTACAGGTTACCTTGACTATTTCTACATGTTACCTTGACTGTTCACAACAGTGGAAAGCAAGGATAGGGTAAACTCAATATTTTTACCAGCAAGGCTTTTCAAATACAGATCCTTCTAAATCGTTGTGTCTGCTGAGCTCAGCTGCTGAGATCAAACTGATTGTAATAACCTTCTTTTATAAGCTATCCTGTGTGACAGTCTGTATCCTATATGCTGTGCTGTCCCATTGCTCTGAGAAGCCTAAACAGAGGTGATACATTAGGTATTCACCAAACAAGGTTTGCGAGAGGATAGAACGCTCTGGTTCCTTTCTATAGCATCACCTTTAAAGAGGCAGAGTTTCTACACACTGCATCTTGCTCTCTGGGATGACTCAAAAGAATGGAGTTGAGACACTCCTGTTGATCACGGACTACACTAGAGTACTTTTATTTTTTGTGCATATTTTAAGCGGGTTAAAGAAGTAAATAGGATTTAAAAGTTCACAGAACATTTACAATGTCAAACATCTGTCAAGCTATTTTTGAGATATTTGTGCTCCTGAATATGCCATATTAAGTTTCCTTTAATGATATTTGAGTTAAATAGATGTGTAGCTTAACATATATTAATTTTGATTTTTTTTTTTTTTTTTTTTTTTTTTTTTTTAGCTCCGGCCTAACAATATTGTACAGCTTAAAACTTTCAAAGGGGGGAAGCAATTCCCTTTCATTTGGAAAAGATGTTAACTGCACTGAAATATAGGATACAGGATATAAAATCTTGAAAGAAAGCAAAAAATTTTCCATGTAGTGCCTTAAAAAAATTCTTAATGCAGGGTTCCATTTTCCTAGTTATTCCTTCACAAAAAAGGAATAAACTGTGTTAGAACTCTTCAATGCACTTTGCAGCTTCAATAGTTTGAGTTGAATATGTCTCTTTTTACCTGGATTATCACTGCATGGGTATTGAAATCATGTTCCTTGTGAACTGAAATTTCATCTTTGTTAACAATGGGGACCGGCAGAGCTTTTTTGAAGTTAGCACCATTATTATGAAGCCTCTTACTATCTTAGCATTAAACTACTAGAGCCAATTATGACACGACACTGTTTTGTCAATTAATGCTTAAAACAAATACTTGAAAGTAACTGTAACTTATGATAGCTATTCGTTAGTATTTTATCTTTCCTTTTAGTGATACCCTAAAAATGAATCCTTAAGGTCATAAGAAAATGCTTGTTTAGTATTGCTTGTATTAGATATTTCTTGTATTAGAGAAGTCCCTAGCCCTGAATGATTCCACCATAAAGTGGCATAGCTTTCATTAATTTCAGAAGTCTAGTTCCAACTATTGTAAGCTTCTGTGCCACCAGACTGTAGCTTCCTAGGAATATTAAGTAAGAGTGGCTGAAAATGTGCAAGAGTCACAGGGGTATGCGCATAGCTCTTAATTACAAAGAAGCAGTTCATAAACATTCCTGAAAAGGAGTTGAAAAGAACATGATAAAAACTAGTAAGGGGGTAAGTCCAAAAGCTGAAGGCTAATGAAGGAAAATAAAGTTAAGTTTTCTTACTCATTCAGACAACTTTGCCATATGCACTGTTGGTATACTAGGCAAATGAACATTTGTGAGTTAGCATCTTTTACTATAAAATCAGTGACTAAAGAAATGGAACAGTTATTATTAAATGTGGTTTCTGTTTAGATTTGCATTAGACCAATGTTTTACATTCTCCAAAAACTTCCAGTCAGTTTGAGGTTGAGGTTGATTTTTCTGTTTCTTGAGATCTTATACTTTATTCATTTGATGCTAGGTCAGGCTTGTACCATAAAAGATAAGGAAGGAGCAAATTTGGTTGAAGCCAAATACCTGAGGTATTCAGGCATGTACGAGATTTTGTACATTGAAAATATGATTTTTGCAGCAAGTGGGAGAACACCAGGTGGAAATAGGATCTGCCAGACTATTACTGGAGACAAAGCATATTCCTTGTTCAGTATTTGACCTGTAAATTTTCGCAGCTCAAGTTGCAATGATAAGCATGAAATGAAAATTCGAAGAAGTGACAGCTGACAACCTTTAAGCAAGTTTGCTCATTTGCGAGCACTTGGTGAACACAGGTTCAGCATGAAGTTTGTGTCCCAGAAAAGTGGCATGACGTCCTATAAAATATGGTTAAGTTTATTGCTTAACTACATCTAAGATTGTCTGATAGAATCAAAGCTTAAAGATCAAACTTGCTTAATCTCCATGTAGCAGCTAGTAGAGCTAAAATTGTAAACCCATGATTTATTACATCTCTTCATCAGTAAGGTTACATACAGATTTTTTCAGGAGTGATTGAAAACCTTCACCTTGGATTGTGTGAAAATATGAAGTGGAACATTGATTAAATAGGTATGGTTTAAGTAAGTTACTTGATATCCTCATTTCTTCTCTCTCCAGTCTTCTTTCGAATGAAATTCAGCACTTTACCTTCTGACTATTGAAACTCTTCTTAAAAAGCAGCACTTCTTTGGTAGCAATCAGAGGCCTGAACGGCATGGCATTGCTTCCCTGGTTTGGTAGGTTCTCAGATTAAAAGATAGTTGATTTTTTTTTTTTTTTCCTGGGTTGTGTCCAATTAGAATATGTCTGAAAAGTAGTTTAGAATAAAATCTTCAAACAGAGGTCCAGGCTGCAGTCAGCAGAATTATTTTGAAGGGTAGCAGTGTGACTTGAAGGACAGGCACAAACTGAGGAGATTTCAAAGGACTGGCAAAGGTCACAGTAGGGAGAAGGGGCTTACAGGTAAAAAAGACAGAACAGAAGGATGAACTGAGGAGGTGAAGAGGACAATAGCTCTGCAGAATATAATACATAGTGAAAATTGAATCCATAAAAGATGGAAAGCAACACTGGAATAATAAAGATATGCTACCTGTGCACTACAAAGTCTGATGAAAAAGTAAAGGGGAGATTCTCTCAAAAAAGGCTATTTGAAAGACTAAGTGAGGGTATAGAGAAAATTTTTGTAGATCATGATCAGAAAGGTTAGAAAACATGGGAGGAAAAATAAAAGGGAAGTCTGTGAAGTAATATAATTGACAAGGTTGACAGCCTCCTTACCAAACTGAAGAAGATAATGAGCATGTGGAGTTACATATTTTAAAATATGTTGAACAAATGTAATACTTCAGAATGCAAAACTTATTAGTGAGCTTATTTGCAATGCCACTGACCATGGATAATTTTAGAAGGGAAACTAAGCTTTTCTGACAAATATTGCAGGAAAAATAAAGCAAAAGACCTTTGCTTTTTAAGAGCATAACTCTTACAAAGAAGTTAAATGGCTGATTTTTTAAATTTGTCAGTGTTGGTTAAGTAGATCAAAATGCTAAATGATACACAGATATTGAAAAATAGTGATTCCAAGTACTTGCATAGGATGTCCTCATACAAGTGGGGAAGTAGACACATAGAGTACACTAAAGCAAAAAATGTGATGAATATAAATTACATTTTAAAATACTTCTTTTTAACACTGAAGTAAGCATTACCGTTAAGCATTACCATTAAGCAGTCAAATCTTCTTGTCTGTGACTTTGTCCAGTGATGGTCTTGAGAAATATTAAAACTTGTTGTGATGTTATTTGTTGCAGACAGTAGACATCAGTGCATGTCATGTCATAGAGAAAGATACAGGCTGTTTCCTCTTTCGGTATGAATCCCAATCCACTGAGGCCAGTTAAAACTCTACTTTTGATGGATCTGGTGAGAGTTTAAAGATGGAATCAGGCCCTTTTTAATGGTGCCCCGTGACAGGACAAGGAGCAATGGGCACAAGCTGAAACACAGGAGGCTCTGTGTGATCCCTGCTTGGATGCTGGGGGTGCCACTGGGATTTGACTATGTATAAAGGTGGTATACTGTGTATAATTTTCTTACTAGCATTAGCTTATCAAAATGCAGCAGGAAAGGCTTGTGTTCTTAGGAGGGTTAACTTTGCAAACTATTGATCAGGGAACATGTGATTTTCTGTTCAATGAATGAAGATAGAATTTAGTATCCAAAATGTTTATACATGGGGCATCTGGTTAACCAATCTTACACCAGGTTTGGTATTAAATGAAATTGATATACAATACTTATGATGACACCATTCCCTTTTTTCATTTTCAGAACTTTGAGTTGACCTATGCCATTTTTTACCTCATCATCTTTGAAATCACAATGGAATCTAAATATACAGCTGAGGCTAAATATTTGTGTAAGGGTTTTCAAACAAAGGTGATCTCTCAAACTAGCACATATGTGATGATAAAGTACTATTCACTCTTGACCCTTTTGCTTGATTTTTGTCTTCTTTACAAGGTGCCTAAACTTTTAACTGCTCTTAAAAATTACTTGCTGACTTCATCTTCATATAGGTAATACCAGAATACAACATGAAATTCTTCTTTGAGCCTTCTTAGTCATCAATTTTCATTCCCCTTTCCTACTTTATTTCTATCCACATCCCTAGAGGACCTAATTTTGATGGAAAATGTTCTTCATCTCTAGACTCTGAATACCGTGCTTCTCAATCATATTGCTGTTGATGGTTTAGCCTTCTTAATGGTTATAAATATTTAACAGTGGGTGCCATTAGACTAATTAGTGGTATATGCTCTAGTCATTTCACATGTGGACTCTCACAAAATTTTCCTGTTTAATAATTGACACTTAAAATCTGTTAAAAAAACATAAAAATCTGTTCTACAAATAGCTTCTTACTATTGTACTAACTCGCAGCTGGGCCATCTACCAATGCAACGTCAAGATTTGAAAGATACGTCTTCAAATGTAGAATCCAGCTTTTTTCAGTAGCCATCTGGAAGTATAGATATTAAAGCAAGAAACAGGTCTACAAACTATGTCTGAAAGTCGTGCAGTTAGTAGACTATTATTTGCCAGCTACTAACACTGCTGCATATCAGCATAGGCCTACTCAGGCTAACACAGGCCTATGGCTGAGCATGGGCCAACAAATACACTTTCTTACCACTTACTCACATACACTGTAAACTGTTAATCACTTGTTTTGCTGATAGCTACAGCTACAGTGAAACTTTTGGGTGATATATAGGATTTTAAGGGATATTATTAGCTTGTGTAATGAATTAGCTGTTGATGTGAAAACTTTGATACAAAACTAGGACAATGTTACCTGAAAGTAGGATGATTTAATTGTCTTGCCAAATAGACATATCCTGATCAGGTTTCCTATGTGTTTACACATTTTCTATGTGTTTCACTGTGTTTCCACACAGCACGTGTGGAAACTAGCAGGAATTATTCAGTAATTAGTGAAATTAGCGTGTAGGCAGCATGGCACTAACACTATGTAAGATAGTCATCTCCCCTTCCCTGCCAAGACCCATCCATCAGGATCTTGTCTGAAGATCCTGATGCTTTTTTTTTAAACTATTGAGTGCTTTATTCTTCCATGTAGATAGAATAAGCTTGTTCTAGGTCTGCCTTTTGTGCTGTATCTAATACCTGCATGACACTGAAAAATACCAGTCAGAAACTAGTCAGCTGTTTGTTCCTCCACGTTTGACTTTCAAAATCATTGCTGACCTTTTATACCTAAATTCAAGTCGTTCTTTGTGTGGCCTGCTTTACTAAGTCTCAGCACCTTATATCTATTTGGTGAGATAAAGCAAGCAAACATAATTTTCCCTGTTATGAGTCGGTGAAAGCCAGCTGGGATTCTCAAAGGACCCATGTGGAAGGGGTGGGAGATCTGCAAGGTCGTAACGGGAGAGCAGGCAGAGTCTGTGGTCAGAAGTGACGGTAATATATCACATTATAGGCATTTTGGAGGCATCCAGGATACCTCCTGAATTTCACATGTGGCTATTTGATGCATACGTTTTCATGCTATCTTTTCTAAGATTTCAGTCTTTTAAGAATCCCTGTGCCATGTCTGATCATAAATTTTGCATGCCTTTCTTATCTTCATTCCCTAATAATGCACTTTACTAAGACATGAAGACTTCGGGAAATCAGAGCTGTAAGTGTCATTACAGTGTGGCTTTGACAGGTGGCAATTTCAGTTATCACCAAATATTTGTGAGGTAGGAAGTAATCCGAAGTTATATGTGTCAGAGCTTTCTATCAAAAGGGTGAAGACCTTGTGCTCAAGAGAGAGAGACTTCTTCGGAAGAGGCTGAAATGGTAGCATGAACTTCCACATAAAATAGGGACAGTTGTAGGTTTTTCCCATTCAGTTCAATCTTACCCTATTTCAATGTGTGCAATGAAGTAAAGACTAGGAAAATAAAAAGAAAATAAACAATACTCTGTTAAAAACCTTCTGTAAAAGCATCTTTTCAAACTAGCAAACTTAATTCAGGCTTCCTTATGAAGGTAAAAGTTAAGAAAAAAAAAAAACTAACAAAAAAATTAAGCCTTGAAAATAAGTGGGTACTTTAAAAGAAACAAAGAAATGATACCCCTCTTTTTCCTGTGGACTTCTCTTTTATAGAATATTTCTATCAGTAATTCAAAATTATTCTGTGAATATTATGCTTGCATACATGTGAACTCCATAACCAGTCAGTGAGTAGTACGAGTGTATTTGAGTGACAATAAAAAAAAGAAACACAATGAAAAACAGTGAACCTGCCATCAAGTAAAATCCAAGTCTTCTTTTATTACCAAGACTGACGAGGCATGGAAGAGAAAGAATCCATTGTGAGATACAGATCTCATGCTTAGTTTTCAGGGCTGACGTATGAAAAAATCCTTAACAGATACCAAACAAAAGCATGTCTTTTGCGTTTTTTTGTCTTTCTTTTGAATTCTTAACACGCTGACTACATTACTGGTCAACCTCCACTCTTAAATCATGATCAAAGTTTAATACATGTTTTGTATAATTTTTTCAAGTATTTTTCCAGTTTAATTTCACAAAAAAACCCAAAGTCAAAATTGTGACAAAACCACATAAGATTAAAACACCGATAAAAATTCTATAGAGATGGCAGAGAACATTTTTTAAATTATGCTTCTACAAGTAGGTAAGATCAACATGGAGAGCTGAAGAAAGAAAACAGGGAAAAAAACAAACCAAAAAGTAATAGCAAACATCAATATTACTGAAAGTTACAAATTTCAAAAGCACCTACTTTTTACTAGGCAACTTAATCCTAGTTTCAAAGCCCTTAAGGAGCCTTAACCACATGGATTTTCAATATCACTTATGGGTAAGTTACACAGAGAAGTTGCTTCAGGGCCATATGTTACCAAGCCTCAGCTGCTATGCAGTAATTGCCTTCACTTTGCAATAATTGTGATTTAGTCCATAGCAAATGCACGGCCTTCTAATTCGGCCCACAATTAGAAAGCCAAGGGGACTTCACACACAATGCAGGCAACAGTTGCCAATGTCAGTGGTATCCAGTAACTTCTCTGCATTTCTCGTTTGTATAGAATAACTGTATTTCTACAGAATTTCCTTTTCAAAAATGCAAATAGGTACCAAATAGAACTTTTTAAAGCCAGGCTTATAAACACTCTTCATAGTATCAATAGATAAGTTTCTTTAATTGCTTTTTGAAAGTAGGATTTAAAATTAGATTGATTTATTACAGAAGTTCATTAATGTTTCCTTTTAATCCAAATATTTTACTCGGTATGTAGGAAAAGGAAGAAATCCATATGCAAGAATACAAATACCATGCAAACAAAGTCGCATTTTTATCTAATGTGGAAGAATACTATTTAACATAGGTTGCTTAAATCTGTGTTATTAAAAAACATCGATACAAGTTTCGAAGGATGAATCTATAAACTTTAAAACTTCCCAAAACCTTACTAAATTTAGTGGTCCCATTGTATAAGCTGGAGAAAGAAAGTTTAGATTTCATCAGGGAAAAAAATACTTTTTGCATTATAAATTACAAAAAATCCTATTCTCCATATGGCTTTCAGCAGCCTTTTTAGCTGCAGAGGGTTCTTTGGGTTTTTTTGGCAGCAAAACCATGAATATCAAAGCTTTTATAATGACTGATTTAAAGATTAATGCTATAATATATATGTTTGATTGTGGAAAATAATGCTAATGCTGAAACAGGAAGCTCAAGAATCATCAAAAACAGTGGGGAAACCAAAACCATTGAAATAGATTGTCCTGTTCAAATACAGGAAATTTATAAATATCTCTTATCATGTGATTTTCCAAGGTTTGTTTTTCCATTGTATAATAGCTATTTCACATACGAAAATGTTTAAATTGTATTTATTCTGCATTCTAAGTCTGATTGTTTTTGCATCTATGCCACTTCCAGTTTCCACACTCACTCTGATTTAATGTCTGAGAAATCACATCAGTGAACACACGGAATAGAGATGTGATGTAATATTCTTTCTAATTCTAGCTCTGCTCCTTGCATAATGGCAAAATTGTATTTCAGAAAGGCAAGCAATAATCAAGTAGTCAGGGTAAAAGTCTCAAAGCACCCATCTTCATGCATGAGAAACTGTCTTTTGGAGCGGGGTTTGCATATTTTTAACCTGTCACTATCAGTCAGGGGAGCGAAAGAAGAGCTCTGGGTTCAGTTTACCACATTACTGCCCCAGTCAGTCTGAGATCTGGTGTTTTGCCTGGGCTGGGTTCTGAATGTCTCCCCAGCCACAACGAAAGACTTCAAACAGAATTAAAACTCATCCTCACGCAAGACAGTAAACCAATTTTTAGATCATCCATTTCTCACATTTATTTATATGAGGGGTTAGAAAGTCAAAGTATGTCTTTAAATCCCCATTTAAATTCAAACAGGCGCAAGTTGCAGAAGCAGCTTTCTGAGGAGCGGCTTTCAGACTGCTGGTTGTGGTGGTGTCAGCTTTAACTGTACTAGCCCTTGCATGCTCCATCCTTGCCTGACCTGAGCCTTTGTGTCAACTGCAATTAGATTAATTACGGTTTCTAGAGAAAAGCAAGGGCTCTAAATACAGAACACTTACTGAGTTCATGTGGTGATATGACAGGGAAGCTGGGATGAACCCGTGTGTGTTTTGGTACGTGGCTGGATGACAATAATTGATGCCCTGTCTTAGTTGTCAGCTATCTCTCAGTTTAAGCATATGGCATATGACTGAGGTAACAGCAAGGCGATACGTCATTGTCAGCGTTTGGGTGTGTCTTTTCTCAGTGCACGGGGTACCTGAGGAGACACCAACATCAAATCACGGTAGGCTTGGGAGCTGATTCTCCTCTTGATTAATGACACTAATTGAAGTTAAAGTCTGCGCACACATCAAGGGCAGAACAGAACCTTCTTAATTTGTCTCTTTCTACACAGCCGACACCTACTCTTGTGGAGAAGTTCCAGTGAGCGTAGGCTTATAAACATTTAAGGTTCCTGCTTTCTTGCCACAGGATGCTAATTAATCCCACCATCATATCAGTTTTGATGGGAGTTAATTATGCTCTACTTCTGTTTTTTTTTTTTAAAAAAAGAAAACCTCTGCAATCATACATATTGCATTCTGCTAAACATTTCTTAAAAAAAACCCCAAGCTTTAGAATGATAATAGGAGTGACATCTTACCTACTAACTGGTTATGTTGAAACCCAAAGTTTGGACCAGAGTTATCAACATACTGGACAAGGTTTCTCAAACCTGTCAGTAAGAACAGATCAGGTTTTCTGTTCTGTTATGTTTGTGGGTGATTTCCTGATTTTCTGGTTATTGATGAAGAAAGTGCAAGTCTCTGTATTGACGCTTGGCTGTGACTGGAAACATGGAACAAATACAGTAATTGTTCTATTTTGCTTCTAAACTTGGAATCAGTCTCGGGGCCCTGAAACAAAGTTCGGGGAATTTATAATTGCTGAAGAGAAGTGAGCTCTTTCCAGCTCAAAATTGCTGAAATTTATATTGCTCCAATTTATGCTACTTACAAAAAGCTAAATAAACCATTAACAAATATCTGTCATTTAAAAGGAAAAAATTAATAGCTGATAATGTCTGGGTAGCTTGAAATCCTTGTTATTGCGCAGTTCATATCTTCTTTACAAACTTTCTTTTTTATTGTAAAGAGTAGTGAAGGCCTTTCACAAAAAAATTTATAGAAGTTTTAGGTTCAAACCTGTTTTGAATAGTAACTAGTAACTGCTATTAGCACATATCTGAAATAAAACTAGAACCTCTTAAGATAAAATATTAGTTACTTCTCAACCACTCGAAAATACAGCTTTTTGATCTATTCTTTTGGCTTACCCAAAGGAACCCCAGATTAGTTTGAAGCCTGTGTAAAGTACAAATCTGAAGTCTTGTAAAGGCATTGGTAAACTGGAGTTTGAGAAAAAATATGGTTTGCGACCTTACACAGTGGAGAAGGAGTTTCTGGGGGGGGATACCTCTGTCCCCTGCTGCAGTGCATATTTTCAAATGATACCATGCTGCTGTGTTTGTGTATCTGTGCAGTCTATCTAGATAAATTGTCTGCTTGTGACACCTTTGTAAATAAGCCCATGGGATAGTCATAGAAATTACCTCCTCTTTTAATACAGAGCGTTAAGATATTGGAAATATATCTGCTGAAAGACGGAGAATTAACAAAAGATCCTCGGAGACTCTTCAGAGGTTCTGCAAGCTGCTGAGTATTGTTTTTCACGAGCTGAAGTGGGAACTGCCCTTGCTCAGCACCACCTTGACAGTTGGAGTCTTTGGGAGCTTCACGTACTGACTGTAATTGGCACTGCCGGAACTACAGTGCTGCTGTACACGCTTGGGTACTCTTGAGCACCGTTTGGTGTGACGTAGGACGTAGGTGGTGATCCTGTTCCTACGTAGCAGCTGGATTCAGCCCGCTTTGTACATGTTTCTGGGCACAATGAAACCTTAATTTTGTTTTGGTTCCCACTGCACTTCTGCAGTGAAATTATGGTATCAACCTACCAGCAGTTATTTAGTCTATTAATATGCCAATATGCAATAATGTGTTTGACTTCATGATTTCAGACTGAATTGCAGAACTGGCATTTAGAAGCAGGAGGCAAATCCAAAAACCATAACTGCAAAGTAATTGCTTTTTCTGTTCTAGTAAAAAGTAAACAAAAACTTGAGTCACCTTCAAAGAAAGTTTTGAATAGAACTGTATCTGTGACTGTATTTATAAAGTCTCGGGGAATCCATAGTATTGGATTCTGGCCTGAGCACTGCCGCGGTGTTGCACATGTGACAGGTTGGATAGGTCATTTCCTCTCTTTTCTCACTACTAAGGTGGGAAACACCAACCTCCTTTGTAGATCACCTTGATAGCTGTAGTGAAGAAGTTTTTATTAAGTTTAGTAGTAGTACTGTTCACACCATATGTACTTACGAAGAATGTCTTACAATTGTCCGCTTGTAGCATAGCAGGTAAGCGATGAAAAAATGTAGATGAGCAATTACAAAATGAACAAATGACTGTTTAGCCAGGAGAAGAGAAGGCTCAGGGGGATCTCATCAATATGTACAAATACCTGAAGGGAGGGTACAGAGAGGACAGAGCCAGGCTCTTTTCAGCGGTGCCCAGTGACGGGGCAAGAGGCAATGGACGCAAACTGAAACAGAGGACGCTCCATCCGAACATCAGGAAGGACTTTTTCCCTGTGCGGGTGACCGAGCACTGGCACAGGTTGCCCAGAGAGGCTGTGGAGTCTCCTTCCTTGGAGATACTGAGAAGCCATCTGGTTGTGGTCCTGGGCAATCAGCTCTAGATGGTCCTGCTTGAGAAGGTGGGTTGGACGAGATGGGTGGTGGGTTGGACCACTCCAGAGGTCCCTTCCAACCTCAGCCATTCTGTGAATCCATGAACTATGTCAAATATGTTTGAGGATAAACTTTATACCTTTTGAGGGGCAATCCTCCCCTCTTTTTGTAGCAAGAAAACCTGCGTAGCAAGAGGCCTATTCTAAGCATAGCATTTGAAAGAGGAAGAATGTATGCTATGTTATTTTAAGTCTTTCATGGTGTAAGCACAGTATTATGTCAATGCTATGGCCATTCTGTTTATCTTTTTTTAAGAACAGAAGGGATTGATATTTTGATGTGCAGCATAATAAAAGTGTTATTTTACTTATTTCCATATTATCCCTATTCTGACTGATTAGAGAAAAATCTTTAGAAACTGAAGCTAACTTTTTTAGTGCTTTAAGCAGTGAAAAATCAGATATCTATAAGTAATTTCATCAATATTTTCGTACTGTTTCAGGATCACCAATTGTTCTTGTGAGTCTTTGAAAAACATACAACAATTTATTAATGTTCTTTCTACAAGGCAGATCAAATGCGGGACGCTATTTTAGTAATAGTATCATTAGTAGTCTTTTTGAGTTTAATATGTTAATGTTCCCTGCATTCGGCTTTATTCTGCTGCTTAAAAATGAGAATTGTAAATTTCCACATGTACTAAGGTTGGTTGTTGAGGGTTTTTTGCAGGAAGAGGTTCAGACTGGTATTGCAAAGACCACTAGGTGAAAGAGGATGTGGAGTTGAAGGACGTTTTGTGCATGATAGGAAATGTGTCCATCATTAGGATGTCTGGGTGCTTTGTTGGACAGTTGTTAAGATGGAGTTGCTATATATAAAAGGTTAAAGTTTATTAGAAATATTTTTGTAGCAAGGTTTTAGTTAGATCTTTACTTAAGTTTTTTTCTTTAAAGTTACTGGAAACTGTCTGGCTACTTGAAATTTTTTTACTGCCTCCTGTAGTGACAAGACTTAAAAACAGTCTGAGAGAAAAATTGACATTAAATCCTCTGTATTGAGGGACCTGAATAGCTGGACAACATTGAACCTGAACACTGTGGAATGTGAGTTAATGGAATTGGGTAGGAATTGCCCAGTTTTCATTAGTGCGGCCAAGGACAATGATAGTACACCACGACTTGATAAAATAAGGTGTCTTAATCAGAGTAGTGTGTACTCCTGTCTGTTTAAGGAGTCTGTATCTATCAACCTTGCTGTTGGACAATTAAGTGGCAAGAAAAATAATCACCATGCCTGCTGCTAAGTTTAGAAATATAACCTCATTCAAACCTAAGCGAGAGATAACAAGTGCCCTGAAATGCCTAAAACAGCAATAGCATCCCTTGGGTTTGTAGCACTCTGCTTTTGCTTTTAAAACAGATGGAAAGCCGTGCCCTGCATTTTTCACAGAGATGGGCTGATTATCTGGCCATGGAAACCAGGGGTGTTTCAGTGCCGCTGGTTCCTAGGAGAGGAGCAGAAGATGATGTGTAGGTTGGAGGCGGACTGTATCCCATCAAATTCCTTCTTTCACATCAGGACATGTTTAGAGAGGCAGTGCGTTGGTACTTTAAATGACTGCTTGCCTCACACAAGCAGAGGTTATATTCCCCTATGCATATATTATTATACAAAGGCGTTGGTTCCTATGGTAGCTATAAATCAGTTTTTCACATTGTAAGCTGGTAAGGATCATCTGCTCCAGGAAGTTAGTATGTGACGCAGTGTGGGGCAAAATTATTTTACTGGTCAGTTAAAATTATAGGACAAGTCCACACAGCTGCAAGTTTCCTTGTGAAGACCTGTTAACCTATCTGCACTGACAATTGGAGACTGACCTTTTGTAGGTTTCAGGTGTGCTAGCCCTGCAAACCTGATAAACAAACATGGTGTCGTCTGGATTCACAGTACTGGACATGAGCTAATATTTGTAACACTGAAAAAAATTTATATAATTCGTGGAGATATGCCTGCTAAGCCTGGAGGGTCCTATGTTATGGAACAAATTTACTCAACAAGGTCTCTACTAACTTCAGAATTTCTGCATTGTGCCCTGTTCTGCTCTGTTTTAGAGAATGAAGTATCAGTGAGAAATAGTGCATTGTAAGTTCAAATCCAGTTTGCTGAACATTAGATTTTCCCATACAAAGAAGAGTTTGGTTGGTTGGGGTTTGTTTTTTTTTTTAAAGGGGTTTTTACATCTTCTATAATATCCTTATGTGGACAAGGCAAAGAAAGGCAAAAAAGCCTATAGTTAAGTAATAATAGATAGAAAAATGCAGAGCAAAGTGTTCAAGTGTTTTGCCTCAAAAGCTCTAGGGAGCAGTGCCAATAGAAAGACATATAAACTGTAACAGTTCAAATGGAAAATGGAAATTAGAAAGTAAGTGAAAACTTGAGGAGTAATTAGCTAATATTAAAAAGAACATTGATGAGTATATCTAAAGCAAGAAGGCTTTTGCTTCTGTTGCAGAGTTATGGAAGTAATTATAGATGATGAAAACATTTCAGAAAAATACTTGATTTATTTACTCAGTTGAAAACAAACATTCTTCCTCATTCTCTTAGAGAAAGAGCAACAAAAAAAAAAAAGCAGTGAAGAGCTACTAATAACCAAAGGTAGATATTTTTTTTTTGTAACACCCTCCAAGCTCTGAAGAAATGTAGAGGTAGAAGAGCTTTTGGTACCTGGATCATCTAGATCACAGTGACATCCCACCAAGAATGAAGTCACTGGCATGACACTCATAAAGAAGTCTGGGATTAAGTTTGCACAATAGGACCAAACAGCAATAAAGGAGAAATACAGAAAGAGGTTACAATTATTGAAAGAGTGTAACATCACAGATGGAAAATAGTTCTTTTCAATACTCAAACATTAAAATCTGAATGTAGTTAAGAAGAGAAGGGAAAATAGGTTTAATGTGAGGGATAAAAGCAATTCCTGTCAGTTAAGTATGAGGAATAATTTCCCAAGGGGAAATAATGATACTCCTATCACTTAGCACTTTTGTGATTGGGTTGCATAACACGTTCTGAAATACACAGTACTGAAGGGAACAATTCTGCACTGTCAGGCCCTTAATTTGTTACTCTTAATAAACCTCTTCTGTATGATACTTGTAAAATGCACAGATACTTTTCCTTCTTGACAGCCTATGCACTTCTGTTGTGCACAGCACTCACACATACGCAGCTATGTACATGCATAATTTATTTAGCCATGTAGAAAAATGAACCACAAGTGTTCACAGTAAGAGAGTTAATCAGTAAGTCTCAGAATATATCATTGTGAAAGGGATGCTGTGTTTGTTGACTTTAAGACCGTCCAGCACTTCATTAACTTGATTCTTTCAAAGATACTATCTGAAGAACAGACTCACCTAGATCATTTATCGCATATAATTTGAATTTGCTCGAATGATGTTGACATCAGTGATCAGATAATGATGTGCTTATCTTGTTTCAGATGTTTTTAGTACATCATTGATGATATAGTTCTTTTGGGGCTCAAAATCTAGTCTAAATAAATTTGTTTTCACTAAACATGATTATGTCAACTTCATAATCCTAAAGAAGACCAAAGATTTCTAAGGAACCTCATGTTGTCCTTTTGTTGAATTAACTGCATTTAATCTTTTCTCAACTATCTAGCACAGAAGAATATGATTGCAGGACTGACTGCTGTTAGCCAAATGCTTTACTTTCTCAAAAGAAAAGGAATTTCTTGTTTACAATAGTTAGAGTAACAACCCAAAGATGTAATGAAGATACCAGACCCCTGCAATTGTAATCAGGGGAAAAAAAGTAAACATGTCTGAACAACTAAGAACCAGATAAAGATTACAGAATGGTTTGTGAGTTATACAGTTAACCAAATGGACTTAGGCTTTTTTCTGGAATTAATAAAATTTTTTAAAAAGTTTAAATTTATAGGATAATAAACCAATACTTGAACTCACCAGCCTGCTCACAGTTGAACACAGAAAGGTGCATAGTTTTAATTTTTGCTATCTGGAGCTGTTCCATTTATTTTAGTTTGGATTTTTAAAAGCTTTTTCTTAATTTTGTGAATGTATTTTTAGAATCAGTTAACAATTGAACTTGTACCAACATTTCATTTTCTTTCTCTTTCCTGAGACAAAGCCTGCTATACAAAAGGAATGCAGACCCGTGTTTTGTGGATGCTTTTACTTCCGTATTGCAAAAGTGAAAATAAATAGTAACTCATTACACAACAGGAAGGAAAGAGGAGGGGAGTGAGGAAGGAAGATCTATAGATTTTTGACCTTGGCTTCTTTCTAGTCATTAAGATATTGTCAATCATTGTGTTTTTTAATAAGCATATTAAGCAATGGACACCTGAAGACAACATTACTGAAAGGCAGAACCTCACCTCTCTCTCTGCTCCCAGTAGTACATGTGTAGAAAAAGGGCTTGAAATCATTTCTGTATTTACTGTATTTCAATGCACAGATGAATGATTACTCAAACTGCTTATTGATCGTAACTAGGGACTTGAACAGCTGATTACATAATATATTGAAATCCATGTATTTCTGCTTAATTAGTCATGCACTTGCAAGAGGAGATGTTTGTGTACATTATATTGGTAGAATACATAATAAAATAGGAATCAAGCTTCTGTCAAAGTACAGATTTTAATAATAACGTAGACAGTAATGTCAGCAAAAGTCATTAATGTAGAAAGCAAGCCAGTTTTGTCTCTTTGTCAATGGCAAATATAAAATATAGTTCCAACTCCTTTTAAAAAAATCACAGAGGATTATTTCATGAAATGAAACCTTTAAAGAAATCTCTTACTATATTGGTGATATTATTCCTTACTCTGTTGACCTTTGTCTTTTCCTGCTTGAAACTCTCATTTTCTGTAGTCCTATACAGAATACTATAGAACTCTACATAAGGATCTATGATGCTACATTTTATAATAGTGGAATTGCTCTATTTTGGAGGGAAGCAGCAAAAAAAAATGACAGAGGAGAATAGAAGAGGATACTTTCTATCTGGGGTGCCAGCACTGGCTTGTGAGGGATAGAATAGATTTTATGCAACGAAATGTTGGTTTGAATGATTTTTATGCAGTGTTGAGATTTTCCTATTAGGAGGCGACCACGCTGTCTGGGGCAGGGAACATAAGGAAGCCTAGGATTTAGGATTGCTTCTTGAAAGAAAAAAAGTTTAACCATTGGCAATGGAGAAGCCTGCTGTGCCTATGTATAGCAAAGCAACAGAATGCTTAACACTTGATATATGCAGTGGGCTGGAGTAAGGAGCATTTTTTCCAGGCATTTAAGCAACGGGAATCTTAAAGGGAAATACCATATTGTCAAGTCTGAGAACCTACGTGCTATTTGCTCATTTTGTTTTATTTCTTAGTCTTGCATCCTATTTTGATGAAAATTTTATTTCAAGCAAATGGTTGTTGCCCAGCTAAGGACAAAAACCTGTCTGGGTTGGAATACTGTAGTCTATTCTTTCATGCAGAGGAGTATTCAGAGACGATCAAAACTTCCATCAAGTCAGAAGTGTCCACTCTGAGGAGGTGCTATAAATGACAGCATTAAACAGCATCTTCAACCTGCTGACCTGAGCCCAGTTACTATCATACTGCATTTTGAGACATCTGAAGGGTATTTCCTGATGGCTTGTGAACCTTTAGCTATCTGTAAAATTGCACTTGAGAATAGCTTCAAAATCCCTATCTGAAGCTGTGACCTAGTATTGTGTGACTCACTATGACTTAAACTCTGGCCTCTTAAATCACTAAGTTCCATTTTTAAAATGGTATTGATATTTGAAGCCTAATAAAAGTTGTCTTGAACGTGAGTGAAAATATGAGGAAAATTAGCAATGATACAGCTCAGCCAGTTCCATTCTGCTGCCAAAGACTTTTACTTGGCGTGAAGACATATGCATGTGAAGAAGTCATAGATGTGGTTCTTCAACCAAAACAAATTATAAATAAATCAAGAATGCAAATAAATAGTTGCAAATGTTTATCACATGAAGTAATGATAGGAAAACCTGATTCTAGAACACTCACTACAAGTAATTACCGTTTCCTTAGGATTAATGCATTTATCATGATTGTGAATTGTGAAATGTGATAGTATAAGTTATGCAAGCACTCAGTTTTACTTGCAGTGGTCTAATTCTTCAACTGAAGGACTCAGAATCTGTCTGGTATCTTTACAGATATTTAGAAAAACTGTAGGACAGCATACTTCTTAGTATACTGAGAGAAATGCATAACAGACTTCCATACTAATAGCTTGTGCCTACAGCTGAACAGATTTAACACCAGGAAGCATTAGAGCCTAAAAGGCGATCAGAAAACCATCAGGAAGAATAACAACATAGCTAAAAAATGAAAATCATAAGTGAGGAAGAAGTTGTCTGTTGAAACCTTTTTGAGAGGTAAAGATTGTTTCTTTTGCTAGGTGGAGGAGCATCCTTCTCCTTTGACAACAGGGTAGATGTTCGTCTGCTGAGAATTCCTGTTAGATTATGCATCTGAAGCATCGTACGCAGTAAAGCAGCCCCTTTGTGCTTCCTGGGAGAGCTTGGTTTGCAAGGTAAATGCCTGAAAATGGGATTCCTGTAAGTATGCCAAGAAGCAGTTTCTAGGAGCCTTGACAGTTTGCTGGTGAAAACTCTGGAGAGACTTAAAGACTGTGATTTAATTTTTCATCAAAATTTTTTGATCAATAACAATTTTAAGAACTTTATCTTTTGGATTTGAAACACATAGGTCCCCTACACCTATGGATCTGGATCCTAGCAGTCTGTTGAAATGTTAACTGCATCTGCTCTGTATCAGTGATTTAAATACAATTTATGTGTTTTAATCATTAGAGAATATCACAAAGAAGTTTCTTAAAAGACATTGTGCACCAGCCATCTGACTGATTTCTAAATGGCTCTCCAGATTAGAATATCTTGAAGATGGCTGGTTTTGTAAATTAGCAGTGCCTCAATGTTGTACATACTTGTTGTTTATCATAGTTACTGGTGATATGCAGGGATAGGAGTAACAAACACATAGCGCAGATCTTAATATTTGGAATTTTCTTCTGAATTGTGAGTCTTAAACTGGCCCTTGACAGAACCTACAGAAAGGAAGGATAGCATAATTCATGGTTTGGAAAGCGATGATCATTATAATTCAATCAAAGGGACATAAGTAGCTAAACTCATTGCTCCTTCAGATTCAGCAATGTACTTATAAGCATTTTGTATGCAAATACATTTATTGATATATCCATTAAGAATAAAAAAAAAGAAAATTTAATTAATCCAGTCATACCTGTTATTGTGGCTGAAGATATTTCTATAAAAGCATGCAAACAAAAGCAAAACTGGACTGACTTCATATTGTAAAGAAAGGAGTGAAATTTTGTGGAATCTACTAATCTAATCTAAAATTATCCTTCAAGTTCCTGATCCTGACCAATTAAAGACAATAGAAACATAGCTGTGTATTTTGTTTAGCATTGACTTTAGTCCTACAGCCTTGGAGTGGGATTTGATGAGGTCATAGTGTAGAGTAGCTAACAATAATCAAATATTGCATTTTTCTTTTCTTTCTGATCTTTGCATCTTTTAGATTCTTTATTTCAATCATACTGTTTAAAAATGTGAATTAAGTGGTATGTTATATGTCTGCCAATGGTCAGGAGCAACAGAGCAACCAGGAATTCCAATATGTTAGAGACAGTAAAGCAAAAAGGTGACAATAAAAGGCAAGTAGTACCTAGCAGTTTTAATACAATTGTCTGGGCATTAAAACACTATAAATATAAATCCATTTCTGCTAGTTAAGGAAAAAAAAAAAAGACAAACTTTGTTTTCTAATGAATACAGCAATATTTTAGTTTATCGCTGTACTTTTAATAAGGCGGATCTTAGTGCTGTTGGGTATCATTTAAATTAACCTTGTTGAGACTAAGGTTAATGAGAGCATTTATCAATGTGATCTAAGAGGAGACTGTTTTGTTCAGAACAGCTTTCTAGTATACTACAATAACTGTGATAAACCCTTTTCTTTACAAGTTAACACAATGAGTGGAAATTTCTGAAGGGAGAAATGTGTATGTATTATGTACTGAGTATTTATGCACACTTTGAATATACCTTTGCTTTTCAAAATTAGAATGAAGAATGTGTGTATGTAAGTATGATGATGTATTTTTCCTTGGCTTATATTCACACTAACTTGAATAAGGTTTCACAGTGTGTGATTTAAGGTGGTGCTTGGGCTACTGTTTGTTTAATTTACACTTTTTGTCTTCTGTGTATTATTTTTGCCCTCTGTTCACATTCTTCGTCAGTGCTCTGAACAATCTATACCTTCTTTATTCCTATAGAATATATGAAGTTATATTTGAACTCATGTTTAGGATGCAAACTAAGTCCTCTTTATACCCTTGAGAAAGAAAAGTACTGCTATCAGGAATAATTAGGTTTTAATTGTCATTGACAAGTCGCTACATATGTGGCTTTCTCAGACCTTGTTTACTCCTTCTTCATACTTTCTTTTCTTTCCTGTATTTAACATCCCTGATGTTTCCTTCTGAATATACCAATTTTGATTTCTTGGCTAAAATAACTAAACTCAGGGTTATTAAAAATACTGAAAAAAACCCACAAGAAAAACTTAGTACTTACTAGCAGGCTCCACTTAACCTTTTCTTATTCCTCCAGTTTATTTGAATTGCACTCTGGTTTAATTCTATTAACCAGAGTAAAGAACACAGAGGGTCAACAGATGCTGCACAGAAATTGCTTAGAAGTGTTCAAGACTTTATCCTTTGGTGTTGATAACAAATCAATATCTGGCCAGATTTTGTGTTCTTTTGGGGGGAATACGGTGATGAAAAAAAGCTTATTCCTTTTATAAGTAATTATTTGCTTAAAAGACTCCTTGGCCCTTCTAAACCCTATTGCTTTTTGAGTATCATGCACAATCCACACTTATCCTTTTGTCTAATCAATAGGTATTAGAAGTTCATCCAAATCTACTAGCTGTGTCAGCTTTTAGGTCCCTATTCTTGGCTATGATGTGCTACTGTTTTACCACGTTAGGAGGGCTTTTCTGAATGCTGTGGAGTTGCTACATTCCTTTTCATTTGGTGCAACTACAAAAAGAGTGCCAGTATGCTCCTTAGTGAGTGTAAGAAAAAAATGGTGTAAAGTGCTAGAGTCTTCCATCATGTCACTCTCCTTCAGTGTGTAGAGACTCTTAGTTGTAAAGCCAAACAAGATTGTGGCCTGTGAGCTAAATTCCTCTCCAAACAATCCCTGTTTTCCTCCTTGCTTAAGTCCCCAGCACCAAAAAGGAGACAGCAAAAAGATCTAAGGAATAGTTCAGGGATCACAGCTTCACGCTATAGCACAGCAGCTTTTCACAGGGCAGAAGTGTTGAAGTGGTGGCTCCCTTCATAAAAGAGAAATATCTATAGTCAGAGCCCTGTAAAGAGCCCTCAAATTTGTCATTCTTTTCTGCCCCCTTCTGTAATATCTGGCTACCCCGAGGGAATGTTTCAGAGCTCATTTCTGTTGGATTGTTTGTGAAAGGTGGAAAAACAGATGTGCAAGTTAAAGTAGACTGGGGATGGGAATCCTAAGCGATCCTTGGCTGCCCAAACACTTGGATGAGTGTCTCTGTGTCTGTGTATACTCTTGTTGGGTTTTTCCGTATGCCCGTTTGTGAAAGCTATGCTCTTATTCAAATACTTCCTTCTTTCTTAGTCAGAGAAAAAGTTAATGCAAGTAAAGTCATTCTAGAGGACATTCTTAGAAACACAAGAAAAAAACAGAGGGGAAATGCCAGGGAAGGAGAATGCATTTTGCTGCATTTACTCAGTTCCATTTTAAAATGCCACTAGTGTTTGGCATTTAGCCATTTGTTAGAGAAAACAGATTCCCAGTCTCAGAGTCCTAATGATGTACTAGAGATTAGAAGGGAAAATTATAATTAATTTTGTGTAAAGTCCAAAGGCGAAATGCACTTGAGTTAGAAAAAAAAAAAAATAAAAAGAATTGTCCTATTTCAAGTGCTGGCATTCTTCAGAGTGATGATGGGGACATATACAGGAAGAGGAGCTAATGAGCTGCTGTTTTCTAATCAAAGCAGAAAAATCTAGTGGCAAAATGACAGGCTTCCCATTTCAATGTCATTTACAAAATGACAAAAATAGCCCATTGCTTACTCAATGAAGAAAGAATTACAAAGTTTATTGCTAATGAATTTTTTGTTGTTGTTTTTCTTAATAGGTCAAATGTATGTGTTTAGTTCTGTGTATTTTATGTAAAAATGACACATCTACCATATTTCTTAGTTTATTGATTAGTCAAAGAAGGCAGGTATTGATAGATGCTGTCTTTTTTTACAAGCTTTTCCAGTTGAGAAGCTCTTCCAGTTCCACATGTGTGTATATCTGAGTCTGCCTATCTGTCTTGATTAATAATAGATCCATAACACACTTAAGAGTAGAAAGTCTTGTGCAGCAGTGCAAGATGGTAGTTTCCTGAAGAAACTAGGAAGAAAATGTTGAGAAGTATTGATTTGATCCTATACAGAAAAATGGTCTGCCAAGATGATACCCTTGAAAACTACCAAAAAAACTTTCAAAAATTTGAGTGGGGAGAAACAAAAATGGAGAAGAATTATATAATAGCAGAAAAACCTGGAAGGAAAGGCCTATTCACCGAGGAAGACATTGTTATAGAGAAGGAGATACCAAAAAAAGAAATATGTTGAATAGTTTTGAAAAATTGGAAAGTTACCTTGACTCCCTAGATCTACTTCAAGTTTAAGCCATTCACCAATAAATCCTCTGATTTATCTTTTTTTTTTTTTTTTTTTTTTGTCATCTGCTCTTTTACTTCATAAGGTAGTAATCAGGTAAGCAAGACTGATGAGTAAAACAAACAGGAAATCCTGGGAAAGAGCATCTCTTAAGGCTTTTTGAATGTTTAACCACATAGAATTCCTTTCACGTACAAATATTTTATAAAGAAAACAATAACTTTGTGTTCTAATTTGTCTGAGATTTGTACCCAAACTTAGCAATAGCAATAATGTCCACTATAAATCATGCTGTGGTAGCATTCTCAAGAGAAGAAACAGCCCTTGAAGATTTGACACTAAATTTATGTACATTTCAAATAAGAATAGCAACACCAGCCTTTAAAAGTGAAGTAGTCTTAAAAATTATGTCAGGGGTATTTTTCTTCACCTATATAAAAATGTCAGGTTCTCTGTCTTCCATGAGTCAGGTTTCTTGAAGCACCCTCTCCCCTTCACCAGTTTACCCTATATCACGTGACGCGTACCAAATATCATTATCCACTTCTTTAAGATTTCAACCTAGCTTTAAAGAACAATTGTTGTCAATGGTTTCTAATGTTGCCTTTTCTTATTCTTATGCAAATCTTTCTCCAACATTTTATTTTCTTTTTTCTATGAGACAAATCTTTGCTGCTCAAATTTCTCTACTTCAGCTCTCCCTGCTAACTGCTCTTTCTTTTTTCTTTTTCTGCTTCTGACTCTGCCTTCCTTTTTAGTGCCCTTTTCTTTCTTTTTTTCACCTGTCCCAACACCTCTGGATTCACCACCACCACCCCTCAATGCTCTGTGCTTCTGTGTATACTGACTGCACATCAGTAAAACAGTAGCTATAGTTCCCTGTGTGTGTAAGAGACAAAAAGAAAGGGCAGCTGCCAAGTAGACATGCACCTTCAATACCAGTTCAGTTCCTTGTTGAATTTTATTCCAGTGCCCAATTTCATCCAGGTTAGTCAGAGCAAGCGATGATCTGTGATATATTGCAACTCTCAAGTTATGTGAAAATAAGCAGCAATGTAGGAGACTAAAATAATTACACCCTCAGTAAGGAATCACTGCAGTATGAATTCCACCCTTACTTTGATGTCCTCACATTAACAACTAATCCATAAGAATTACGTTTCAGATAGATCCATAAGAATTAGGTTTCAAATAGATCTCTTGTTCTTTTCTTTTAAAAGTGGTGAGAACTATTTAGACAAGGTATGAAGGTATGTGAAACTAGTGAGAGAACCTGCACCTTGATCTTGGCTGATGCATTGCTCCAGTAGTGTTGAACTGTAACTGGGCAGATGGAGTGTCTCCTCACAGCTTGGCTTTGTTCAGCTGAAGTCTTAGGACTTGGCAATGAACTTGTTTAGATGCCGAATGAGATTTCATAACTTACAAGAGCTTTCAGAGTTTTGTTTATCACCCTTCTTCATGCCCAGACTTCAGCAGCTGAAAGATTCAAGGTAACAGATCTAAGTTTGTGATATATTGCCATATATTTCAAGCATTTTTTTTTCTTTCTTGCCAACTTTGTTTTCTGAAATGGACCCTCGTTTTGCTGCCTGATTGTTCTTGTGATTTGCTCTACTAAACTTCACTTGGATATTTTAGTTTTACTGCTATGTTGTAATTTTTTTCCAAAGGACAGCTGCCTGAGCAGGCACTTAAAGACTAGTCAGTTTTTAGTCTCAGAAAAAGTAAGTGTATCTGAATGATTTTTGGAATTGCAATTTAGCTTCAAAGAACACAAAAGGCACAGGGTGGGAGGAAAACAGCTGTCTGCACTGTATTCACTTTTAATAAGAATTTAGTGTTTTATTCATTGGGCAAAACAATTCAGACTGCCTATTTTGGAAGCCTTCATCTTTGTTTCAAAGGTAGATTTACCTTTTGCTTATATACAAATGTCTAAATTAAAGTATTGAGCAGAAGAGCAAATATGCATAGACTGAAGATTATATACCTGGTTTGGCTCATTGTTTTGCCCAGAAGGAAATGGCTTTTTGCTCCTGTATTTCCCTAGACAATTTTATTACAGATATCATAGCTACCTTTCAAATATGTTCTCATGCATGTGTGATTTGTATAAAAGTAGTATTTTAAAAAAACATATGAAGGATTGAATCAGCTAATGTTTAACTGTATACAGTGTGAAGTGCATAATATGTTGGCACAAGTAACTATGGTTAAAATGTGTGTATAAAAAAAAGGACATGAAAAATCCAACATTTCCTGTCAGTCTGCACAAATTCACTTCTAGATGAAATGAAATACCTTTGGAAAAGCTCTCAGTGGTAAGTGATTTAAAATTGAGATAACATAACTATTAAATGTCCTCTATGAAATTAATTTGATAGTCTAAGCTGATACCCAGAAAACAAAAAATAACCATTCCCCATGGGGGAGGTAGACATCCCCTTTTCTTACCTTCACCCCGTCATGATTAGGAGCAGTCGCACTGATGAGAGCTGTGGTAATCCCCATGGATCAGGCTGCAAGGCTAAGGAGGTTAGTAATAGTAACATACCGGTGACATCTTATGTAGAAGTGATTCACCTCAACCCCAGGCAGCTAATAATAAAACATCTGTTCTGGGGCAAAATAGCTGACAACACTTCTTTGAGAGCTGTCTTGTGCTGCTCAGATAGTAACAGCCAAATGCAGTGGGAAAGTCAAGCATTTCATACCGGGTAGAGAAGCAGCAGAACTACAGAAGTGCTAAAGGGGCTAAGTTAAAAGTGTTAGGAAGGAAAATAGGAGGAGGATGAGCAGAAACAAGAGCTACCTGCATGGAGGCACAAATCACTCGCAGAAAATAGTAAAACTGAGCCAGTCTGGCATGGGCACGTGTGTTGTTTGGCTGAGCAGCTGGAGGCAGGGCTGTTAGAGAGAAAGACCCAATCCAGCAGACCTATCTTAGGCAAACTGAGTGTGCTCATGGGACAGCTTAGCCATGGTGAAGCCAGCCCTTACAGTGGCTGTGAGGAGTGTCTCTGTTCTTTGGTGGCCAGCCTCGAGTGGCCAGACTCCGTCCTTCAGCAGGCAGATTTTTTTAATTAGAGAAAAAAGCAGAAGCGGAGAATGTTTTCATTTTCATGTGCTTTTATTAGTTTTCTTGCATGCCATCCTCATATGTTGCAGGGATGCTTGTCCTTGGGGTCAGTGGTCATACAAATGTTCTGTTCTCCAAGCTTGTCATCACTGTCTGAGGCACAATTCAGAATTTGAGATGGCATATCTGCTGCCGCCTAAGCCTTCTGGAGCTCTGCGCTGCCTCCCTAGTCCTGACTGTTGCTTGCATCTCCAGCAAGCAGGTTTGTTTTGGCTACAGCAACCACACTGTTTAGGGAAAGACAGCAAAAACACTCTGAAGATTTGGGTGAGGTCATTACTGATGAGCGGGGAGCTTTATGGCTTAATCAGCAGACCTGTGTCACAGCCCAGACGCCAGTCCTCTCCTTATCCTTATGGAGGATGCAAAGGTTACAGCAAGGAGGGTAGTTCCCCCACCTCCTGCTATTGCTAAGAATGTGCAGAATTTTTTTTTTTTCCCCCCCTTAGTTCACTGCGTAACTCCTCTTGCAACTTTTAGAACAGTTGTATGAAGAAATAACTGCAGTGTTTTAATTAGCTTTTACCTTGCTGTAAATGCCATTCACTTCAGATTCAGCTCCCTTAAGTGTTTTCAGCTTCCCTTGCTTGCGAGTTGGGGGAAAAAGTTATAACAAATTCTGCTTGCTTTTAAGCCTGCCAACTTAGTCCTATTGTATCAGCAAACCTCTGGTTCCCAGTATTTTCCCCAGGATCCAACAGTGGCCCCACCCAGCCTCCTTTCCAAGGTCTGTATCTCCCATTAACCTCCCTGCTGTAAGATCTCCTCTTCCTGCACTTGGGTCGCAGCAACCCCACGCAACGGTTCAGGCTTGGGGAAGAGCGGCTGGAAAGCTGCCCGGCGGAAAAAGACCTGGGGGTGCTGGTCGGCAGCCGGCTGAATTTGAGCCAGCAGCGTGCCCAGGTGGCCAAGAAGACCAGTGACATCATGGCCTGCATCAGAAATATTGTGGCCAGCGGGAGCAGGGAGGTGATGTCCCCCTGTACTCGGCACTGGTGAGGCCGCACCTCGAGTGCTGTGTTCAGTTTTGGGCCCCTCACTACAGGAAAGACATTGAGGTGCTGGAGCGTGTCCAGAGAAGGGCAACCAAGCTGGTGAGGGGCCTGGAGCACAAGTCTCATGAGGAGCGGCTGAGGGAATTGGGGTTGTTTGGTCTGGAGAAGAAGAGGCTGAGGGGAGACCTTATCGCTCTCTACAACTACCTGAAAGGAGGTTGTAGCGAGGTGGGTGTTGATCTCTTCTCCCAAGCAGCAAGTAATAGGATAAGGGGAAATGGCCTCAAGTTGCGCCAGGGGAGGTTTAAATTAAATATCAGGAAAAATTTCTTCACCAAAAGGGTTGTCGAACATTGGAACCGGCTGCCCAGGGAAGTGGTTGAGTCACCATCCCTGGAGGTATTTAAAAGGTGTGTAGATGTGACACTAAAGGACATGGTGTAGTGGAGGACTTGGCAGTGTTAGGTTTATGGTTTGACTCAATGATCTTAAAGGTGTTTTCCAACCTAAATGATTCTATGATTCACTGTCCTTCCAGTTGCAACCCAAATGTTGGGGTCCGGGAAGCTGCTCTGAAAGATAGTGCAGGACACCAGCTTCTCAGGGACCGGTGGGTTTCAGGGACTGGAGTCCTTGATGATCCTGGGCAGTTTATAATCCACAAGTATAGATACAGCCATTAGTCAGAATACAGAGCTGTTAATACTAAGCTGCGCCTTTTTTGTTTGTTTATCAAAGACTCACTGAGTTACCTACTCAGCCCTCAAGCTGATATTCAGAAGAGACATCCAGAGGGGTATTGGAATGTGCAGAGCTGACGGCAGTGCAATGCCTATTGCGCAGCACAAGATTTATTATGGGCCCTGGGTATTGATCTAATTTGTACAGAATCCACATGCATATATAAGAGGTGAGAGAAATCTGTTATTTGTAACACTAAAATAAAGTTTCAGTGTAAAGTTTCACCTTTAATTTTTATCAGTCTTGTACGTCTTGTGGTAGACAGATACAATGAACTGTAAAAGCTGAAATAAAAAAAGTCAGATTCTGTCAGCTAACATCTGAAAAGAATGACACCTATAAAGCGAAAAAGCCAATAGCATATATATTTACACAGTGTGATGTAAGAAGACTGAAATAATTTTGTCGTGCCTATTTTTGCTTTTTCCCATAGAAAAGCTTTGTGATGTATCAGAAATTGAAGATTTTAATTAAAATTGATAATACTGAGCCAGCTGCTGCTACTGGCCTTCTTACTAAAAGGCAGCAGAATTTTCAGGAGCAGTGGCACAGAAATCCAGGCTAAGACACTGCAAACTGGTAGTAAATTAGAATGGCACATACTGTAATGGTAAATTCAGAATGCCAATATTAATTAGGAAAATGTATTTAAAATGTATTTTCCTATCAATCAGTTCCTTGCTGCCAATGTGCATTTTCAGATTTATCTACTTAGAAAAAATGTTGAACGGTTTTATTTAAAAGTCGAGTTAGAAAAAAATACACGTATCAGGATATGTGTAATCATGCCCACCAAAATACATACTAAGTTATTTTATGCCAATAATACTTTTAATGCATATTAATCTGACTCCAGCCATGTAGATCCGTGAGATGCCAGTATGTCTAGTTCTGACTTTTTGTTTAGTTACTTGATTCCTACTGTGGAGTGAACAAATGCCACACTGAACCCCCGTATGTATTAATAATTTGACGTAAGAACAAGCCCTCAAATTCATCTAATGCTCTGAGGGTGGGTGCTAGAGTGATATCCCTCTAGCTTTAGGTAAACAAAAGGGAGAAAAATGCCCTTCCTCATAAAATAGTGGGGTGAGAAACTGAGCTTTCAACAGCTTACATTGACATGAGGGCTTGGATAAACCTTGTTAAAAGTGGGCAAATATTACCTGAATAAGTATGCATAGTTTTACAGTCAACTGAGAAAGTCATGTAATTACAGGCAGTAGTTGTATAGTTGGAACTGTATTAAATCAGTTATTTCGTCAGTGTGCTTGAGGAGCTACACAAATGATTGAAAGGAAATACTGGACAAGACTTGGCAAAGAACTCACTTTTTTGTCAAAAAAACGGGGGACCTAAATCTATCCCTTTCTTGAAATACAGGACAAATTTGCCAGATCCAGTGTGTGTGGTTGTTGTTACATTTTTCATTGAAATAGTGGATATCAAATATCTCTAAAACAAATTGAGGTATCTCTGTATCTCTGTTTCTCTAAAACAAATAGCTGTAAATTCAGATGCCTTGATACAGCTTTTGGTACTCAGCTTTGTCAAAGTACCAAAAACTATATTGGCCTTTAACTTTAACTCTATGTCTGTTTACTCAGAAATAAAATGTAGCCATACTTACACTCGTAAACTTTTCAAACTGATTACAGAAGTGTGAGTACTAAATAGTCTTATTCTTGGTTACTTTTGTTTCTGTTTTACCAGAAGTTAGTAAATTGGAACATAAACAAAATATGTGAATATATTGTCATACGGTATAGTTCCTGAATGATACAATATTGCCATGCATATTCATTCCGTAAGTGTTACGTTGTTTGATGTTAGGATGTTATCATCATACATTTATTTTCTTTCCTATATATATTAAAAATTCTGCTACTTTGTTTTTTAATAAGGGTAATTTGTCATCCAATTTCAACAAAGCAGAAGAAAATATGTATAAAGAAAACCAGTTCATGCTTTTTGGGGTTGTCCTCCAAAAATTCAGTCTTGATGGTCAGTACAGGAAATAGCATCAACTAAAAGAGAGCCTTCAAGGTTTCAAATAAGCAGAATTTTAGAAGAAAATTAGCAGTTACATTTTATTTACACTATATTTGCTTTAATAGAAATAATGATTTTTTTTCAACCTGTTAATAATAGTTTAGTATTTTTACTAAAAAAAAAAAAGTTCAAATGTCTTTGTTTTCAATTTAAAAGAGTGTTTAATTGTTTCTATGCTACAGAAATATATGCATTTCTTCAAAATGTAGGGCCTTCTACTGCTTTTCTAGTCCTTTTGCTGAATTCCAAAGGGGTTTTTTGTTATTGTTGGGGGTATTTTTACCCTCTTTTTCCTGTGGAATTTATTTTGCATAATATTCCCAGAAAGGCACTTACGGATGCAGCCAAGATATCCTATTTGATTACCTAAATATATTGGTCTCCATCTGCCTCCTATGTTAAGAATGCTTTCCAGTCCTGTAGTCATCTGTGGCTTTCTTCTGAAGCAGCTCTGACTTAACATCATCTTTCTGAGTCAGAGGTGTTAGAACTGGACACTGATTTCTGGAAGGGCTTTAGCACTGTCAGAGAGGTACTTCCATTTTTCTGCTCCAGCCTCGGTCTCTCCCACTTGTATAGCCAACAGAACCATTCGCCTTGGATCACAATATTCTTCTGAAAGCTTTATGCCCTACCAATTCTTAGGGGAGAGCAGGTGACTTTGCAGGGTTTGTTTTTTCTGGCTTCTTCACTTTCATTAGAACATTCATTAGGTAAATATAATTTGCATATGTCTGCTTTACCAAGCTATTTTTTTGTGTCAGTCATCAGTCTTAATTATTTATTATTCCCTTCACATATTATTTCCACGTGATTTTGTGGATTCTTGTACTAAAGTGCTAAAATTCTGAAAGAGGGGGAGCAGGAATCCTTCCTGTGGATTGCTAAAAGCACTTCTACTTAGCAACAAGTCATCACAAAAAAAATATTTGGAGAGCCAGGCAGTCAGTTTCTAGTGCAAATAGTAGATGCTATATTGATTTTGTGTTTTTCTAGAAACTCCATCAAAACTTCATGTACACATTGTCAGTTACATAAATGTGACTATCTTTATTACATTTCTCCTTTTCGTATGTAGAAAACAGGTTGTTTTTGTAGGATTTATTCAAATCTGCTCACATAAATGGGAATTAATTATATTACCACTTTTAATTTTTCGATTCTTTATTATTTGGGATTTGTAGCATGCTTTTTTTTTTTTTTTTTTGAGACTAATAAGCCTGTAATTACATACCTCATCCTGTTTATCTTTTTATATGCACATTATCAACGCATTAGTTTTCTATCAGTTGCCTAGTTCTTCCTCAGCATTACAAAACCTAATGGAAAAGAACATTAGTGGTTGAGAGTGGTTCTCAGAGAACTCTCAGATGCAAGTTTTCTGGACTTACTGACTTAAAATGACTTAACTGTTTAACTGATCCATTCTGTAGAATGAAAAGTACTTCATCATCACTTAAAACTCATTTCTTTCTCCAAATGCAGGACAAATCTGTTATCTATTAATGGCTGTTAGTTGCCAGTTATCTGCTAGTACCTGTTTATTTGTTAACAACTTTTCGGTTTTAGTGGTGTTCCCTGTTGCCCCATGGGATCACAAATATTTTTTGACTCTTCAGAACTATCATTTTCGATTCAGATAAAGGAAAGCTTTTCCAGCTTCACATAGGGAAACTTGCACCCTCTGCTATTGTTCCATCAATGATCATCACTGAATGAAGTGCTTCCCCTACGTCCAACAGAGCCGATGCCAGCCGGCTTCAAGTCGGACCTGCCGCTGGCCAAGGCCAAGCCCATCAGTGATGGTGGTAGCGCCTCTGGGAGAACAGATTTAAGAAGGAGGGATTAAGATTTAAGAAGGAAAACCTGCAAAATTGCAGCTGGAGAGAGGAGTGAGAATATATGAGAGAAACAGCCCTGCAGACCCCCAGGTCAGTGAAGAAGGAGGAGGAGGAGATGCTCCAGGCGCCGGAGCAGAGATTCCCCTGCAGCCCGTGGGGAAGAAGACCATGGTGAGGCAGGCTGTCCCCCTGCAGCCCAGGGAGGTCCACGGTGGAGCAGATATCCACCTGCAGCCCGGGGAGGAGCCCACACCGGAGCAGGCGGATGCCCAAAGGAGGCTGTGACCCTGCAGGGGACCCATGCTGGAGCAGGCTCCTGGCAGGACCTGTGGCCCTGTGGAGAGAGGAGCCCAGGCTGGAGCAGTCTGTTCCTGAAGGACTGCAGCCCGTGGAAGGACCCACATTGGAGCAGTTCGTGAAGGACTGTCTCCTGTGGGAAGGACCCTATGCTGGAGCAGGGGACGAGTGAGGAGTCCTGCCCCTGAGGAGGAAGGAGTGGCAGAGACAACGTGTGATGAACTGACCCTAACCCCCATTCCCTGTCCTCCTGCGCCGCTGGTGGGGAGGAGGTAGAGAAAAATTGGGAGTGGAGTTGTGCCCAGGAAGAAGGGAGGGGTGGGGGGAAGTTGTTTGGTTTTATTTCTCCTTATCCTACTCTGATTGGATTGGTACTAAATTAAATTAATTTTTCCCCAAGTCAAGGCTGTTTTGGCTGTGATGGTAGTTGGTGAGTGATCTCTCCCTCTCCTTATCTCAACCCACGAGCCTTTTCATTATGTTTTCTCTCCTGTGTCCAGCTGAGGAGGGGAGTGACAAAGCTTCTAGCCAAGGTCAACCCACCACACCAAGTTACTCTAGAAGACAATAAAAATAATTTTAAAAACCCACAAACTTTTCTATTTCCCAGGCTCCTTTGCCTGCAGGGAAGATCACCTAGTAACATAATTTATATTACAAATTTTGATTGCTAAAAAGGAGCAATTAAGTACTGTAAGTCTTGAAATCTCAACAGTGTTTAGGGACCTGTGAGTCATTTTCTCATTTCAATGCATATTTTCATGGTAGAGGTGACCTTTTATCCTGTCCAGCAAATTCCAGACAAAACCACTATCATGTGCTGACCCTCAGTCATCATATATATATATGGAGCTTTTAATGTGTGTGTGTGTGTATGTGTATCAAGAGAGAGAGAGAGAGAAAAGATTTCTGAATTTATGAAAATATTCTCTGAATGCTAACAGATGTGACCATAACAGGAGCAGCATAATGGAAAACATCTCCAATACTTCTCTGATTAACTTTGGTATCAGGCTAGACTTATTAGCTATAAAGTTTAAAACAAGTTTTGAAACCTGTTTTTTTTATTTGTGGACAATCGTGGAGGTCATTTCCGATAAGAAGTCAGTTCAGTTTCAGTCCTTGTGGTGTATCAGTAGGATTTTTTTGTGATTTATACTTCTGTCTTCAAGCAATGGACTGAAATGATTGGCTTAATTTAATTTAAATGAAATTTGAATTCCTTTGGGCCAGATTTGTAAATTTATTTAAACATTTAAAAATGCCTAATGTCATTCCTACCTTTAGGCTCTTGAGATACCTTTACAATGCTGGCTTAAAAGCTTAAGTCATTTCAGAAAATAATACTTTTACTCTAAAAGACTTAAATGCTTGAAAAAATGTATTGTTTACTGACAGCTGTGTCTGCTAGCGACTCACAGTGAGATCTTAAAGGTTTGCAGTACAGATGACTCCAGTAACCAGTCAGAAAGGCAAGAATATGAAATTTCTTTTAACGTTTTCTCAGCCATACAGCCCCCATTGAAATGTGAGTTAACCTTCCAAATGTAGCCAAAGCAAGAAATGGTCTGGGTGCAAACCAGAATGGAAGATTATGTGAGTGCAAATAAGACAGTATTTTGGCACGGTAATCAGATCATTAGCATTTCAGTAATTCATCCATGTAGCCAGCTTTCAGGTGACTGAGTGAGAAGGGCAAGAATACTGTTATCTTTCATGTCTTACACTATCAACTAATTGTGCTATCAGTTAGTACTGCACAGATCCTAAATAATCAAGAGGTCTACTAGTTTGCAGAGTACACCACTGGACTTTAAGACAATACAGTATAATATCAGTTAGTTACAATAAAAACAAATGGCTCCTTGTACCATTAATGTTGCCACATGCTAGTGTTGGCTTTCTTTAAAGGAAGAAAGTATAAAAATACATGTTTGTTCCTGATGAATGGAGACCTTCACCATAATAATTTGTTAAGTGTTTGTTTTACAGAGAGTGAGCTCTACTAACAGCTACTCTGTAATAGCGATTTTCCAGGAAAAAGCCCTGTGATTAAGTAAGGTTCCTACTAATTTTAAATAGCTCCTTTCAGTAAAATAAGGAATAATTTATGACGGCAAGGATAAACCATGTGTATTGTACATGAAATTCATGTACTATTTAATTCAATCAACAAAGTAATTCATAAATGAGTACCATCCTGTTTGTTGTGGTCACTGCAGAAGAGAATATAGCCAAAGCACCAAATAGCAGAAGCTTAACTACCCTTTGTCATATTAGTTTAATGAAGAATAATGCTAAACAGCTTTTCAGAACCGAGTCGTGGACGTGTAAATCATAGAATGGTGACAAAAACTTGCAGAATACTACAGCACAAAAAGCAACAGATTTATATTATTTGAAGGGAAAGATTTAAATCTTTCCTTTCTCTTTTTTGTTTTTTCTTCATTCATTCTGACTTTTGCACAATGTTCTCTAGTATTGTGCTGATTTCTATACCTTGTCAGAGCCCTGCCTGATAAGAGAATATGTGTCAACGAGAATCATGTTGTCTTAGTAGATGAAGTTGGTTTTGCTCCTTTTTTTTCTTTCTTCTAGTCTAGGGAACCTGGAGAAAATGGGACTAGGTCCTATTCCTTCCCCTATGCTTCTACCAGGATGCATATGTTTTATGCAGCTTTCAGGATAAACTGCAGTTACAAAAAAGCCAAGACAGGTTAACTGCCTGGAACAGTGGAAAACAGCAGAGCTGTACCTGCAAATTTGAGACAGAATATTTAAGTAAATTCCACCTTCATGGAGAAACTCTGATAGCCCTTATACTTCTAAAGTCTATCAAAGACGGTGATGTATAATGTAGGTGAACTTCAAAGACAGCACAGATCACACAGGTGTTTCTAAGAGAACAGTTTGACCATATAATCTGCTGGATGTTTTTTCTCTAGGAAGAGGAGATGAATAATACACTACATTACTCATACATGTGATAACTTAGGAAAACTCTTACTCCATGAATATTGAGTTCTTCTGCTTTACTGTATTTCCAAGTATTTGACAAATTGTTTATTAAGAAAAAAAAAATCAATTCATTTTCTTCTTTCTTCTTTCTTCTTTTGGTGTTCTTTTCTATTCCCTGTCTGAATGTTTAACAGACTAGAAGGAAATGTTGATGTTCTCTATGGAAATGCTCTCTTTGTTACCATTCATAAAATGCAGTGGTGTTTTCCATGTACATATATTTTGGTTCACATGAACAAATTTGGCAGTTTGCTAGCTTGCGCATTCAGTTTTGCTACAGAGAACCTCAGATTTTCTCCAGAGTGAGTCCTGCTTTAGAAAATGCATTTGGAAATCAATCTCTCTTTCTCTCTCTTTCTAAATTTAAGAAAGAAACAAGAGATCAATTTCCAGATCTATTCTTTCTCTCCGTCTCTCTCTCCCACACATAAATACTTGTGTGTGTGTGTGTGTGTATATATGTATACACATATATATATTATGGAGGTATATATTAATACATGTTTATGTATGTCCCTGTCTGTAAATAACACAACTGCCCTTGGGTTCTTTTGTATACTTCTAGTAAGCCCTTTCTAAAACTAGATCTGTTTCATTTCCTTAAAGGCCTCGTAAATGGTCTGCAGTGATTCGTCTTCTATCTGATACAGCTTACCCTTCCTATACTTGACCTGCAGCTATACCTTCCCTGATCTGAGATAGCTAATAATTTCTCACTTTGCCTTCTACATAGTGGTTTTGTTTCCTTGTATCATAATCCCTTCCTGAATTCATATGAATATTTATTCAATATTTCATTATCTTGTATATAATCAAAGTGACAGTACATTTGGACGCTGAATGCTGAGGCACGTAAAGTTGCAGTCCCTGTGTGAATGGTGGAAACCCTAATTTTCTCTGAAATGTTTATTCCAAATGTTTTCTGAAACAGAAGAGCAGAATAAAAGAATTTTAATTCCATAATGATACAACACATAGGTGAGACTGGTTATAAGAAGTCTAAATGTCAGAAGCTTCTTCTTTTCCCCAGTCTCACAGATGAGACTCCAGCCCCACTGGGGCTTTCTGCTTCTGTCACTTTGCAAAGAAGCCCTGCAACTGTTTAAACAGGGAGTCTTTTTGGTTTGTTTTTCCTTTTCCAAAGATCCATTTGCTGTGAGCTTATCCCCAGTAAGCATATAAATTGATACTATATTTTTAAAGGAAAGTGGTCATTGTTATGGATTGTTTAATAATCACTGCTAAGTAGAAAACAAATAATAGTAATAGAGAATCTGATTTGTGTCACACATGACACGGAAGCATTAGGCAAAGTAATTGTACGAATTCATTGCAAAATGCATTAATCATCCCTTGCTACTACACATTAGCAAGATATCTACACATGGATAAAAAGGCAACATTTGCTTGTGCTGTTCCAAACTGCAAGATGTTAATAATTTATCTTTCTTTATGAGGAAAAAATGGAATAATTAAATAGCTAAGTGGACTTACTCAAATTCTGACTGAAGAGAAGTATATGAGCTTCAAATTAGGTCCCAAGGTACACAGCTATCCAAACCATAAAATATGAAAACCAGGGTTTTGATCAAAAGCAAGCCCTCTTTTTTCCCCCCTCCCTAAAATATGACATTGCACCATATAATTGCACAGGAAATTAAAACTCTTTTCACAGGTTTAATAATAGATGAGATATAGGCTTTGAAATAATTGTTTTTATTGAGCTCTGCCATTCTCTAGCACAGCATGCAAGCTGTGGCTCACAACTTGCACCTCTGTCAGCTCAGAGATGGATTAGCAAAAACAATACGGGGTTCCATTTGGAGACCACAGGAAGCAAACAGGTGCCAAAAGCACAAGTCACTCTCCTCTCATCTTTTTTTTTTCTTTTTTTTTTTTTTTTTCCCATTATGAGTGCTTGTTTTGAATGACTTAAATCCATCTGGAAAAAAGTGTTTTGTAGAGTTGTACTTCATGGGCAGCAAGCTCCTTAGCTAGCTCCTGCTGTGGGTCAGTATCTTCTGGAAGCTCCCGCCCGTTTTCACACCTGACAGTTCACTCTACTCTTCCTGCTGAAGGTGCCATTTTTAGGTTCTGAGTCTCCTGACAAGGGACTGAGTGAACTTAATGAGATTATAGACCCAGAATGTGACTTCAAGGAGAAAATAGCCCCACTTACTTACAGGATTGTTGAGCTGTCACCCTGAACCTTGGCAGTCCAAGTACTGTGTAACTTCATATCAAACTGACAAATACTGCATAATCAAACACAGATACACTTGAAATCCAAACCCATGACTGAACCTGGGGCTTTTGTCATCTCTACTGTATTATGATTTTCTAGTAGCACAGTGGTGTTGAAGTTGCACTAGCCGTATTGTTTCAGCTTGTCAGGCACTAAGGTGTTTGAGTTTGCCTACATCTCTTCTTTTTCTGTTGGTTGAGTCTTAGATGTTGTTGATGATCTACCTAGACAACACTATGAAGGTTGTTTGAGAGACTCTTGGGTTGGAGCAGCAAGAGCTGGCTCTACATGCAAAGGCAATTGGGACTTTTCATTCCTAAAGTTGTCTAGAAAAAGAATAGACTGAAGTTCACCTGCTTTTTGGGATGGAATTCCCAAAATTCCTGTTTTCGTTTTCAAAAACAATGACATTTGAAAGTTTTAAACTTGTGTCTTTGTTTTGCTATGCTTTTATTTTCTGGTTTGCAAGTAGAAGCTGCTAGAAAAAGGATGTTATTTCAGAAGCAGAGAAAACTGGGAACACCTTGTAAGCAAGAAGCAGAGATTGGGCTGGCAAAGATTGATGTTGCTTAGTAACCTTCAGCAGGGAAGCATTTAAATGAAGTTTGCATACTTTGGGGCAAAGGAATGGGTTTGCTTATCCTTTGGTTTTTTACTGTTCATTGCCTGTCAGAGTTGAAGGAGTGTCTGGAAGATGCTCTTAGTCATATGGTTTAGTTTTAGGTAGTCCTGCGAGGAGCAGGGAGTTGGACTCGATGATCCTTATGGGTCCCTTCCAACTTGAGATATTCTAGGATTTTATGATTGTTTTACTCTTGACTTAATGTTATTTTTGCTTGGTGCTCATCTGAGGTGTTTGTCAGCAGAAGTCTGTTTTTCTTGCCTTTTTAGTAAGGGTGCAAGATAGAAAACAAAGAGCTGTTTTCTTAGAAAGTCATCAAAATTGTGTTTGTTCTATGATATCACTGTGAATCCATACAGTTGTCTGTACTCTTACCTCTTTTATAAGACTTCTGTGGTATCATACATAAGGCAGTGAATGCATTTATATCTTTTAAATGTTGGACCTGCTCTGTAAAATGCCTGACAACCTCATGTCTCATTTCCTATGACAAGAATTGGGGGTGGCCACTACCGGAGAGAGCTCAGCATCCAGGTCCACGATTATTAAAATGACCAATAGTCATGTGCTAAAACTGAACAGAGAAACAGCATGGTGCAGAGGAACTACTTACTCAAGGAATAACAACAGCATATAGGAACATGTTGCACACAGTCATATTTTGGTCATACCTTGTATTAAGGATATACAGTCACAAAGGTTAGGCAATAATTGGTCAATATTTTAGTAAGGAAATAATAATTTGTTGTAGTACCCAAAAGGTGTTATCAGGAGCTTGCATCCTTCATATGTCTCTAACATGCTTGTAACCTCTCATGTACATGTATTAATACTTTTAAAAAACTTGTAAATTCACTTTTAGACATATTTGATATTTATTTAACATCAGTAAATAAGTTGGAATGAAAACAGAACTGATACTTTCTATGAATATTATAGAAGGTTATAATACAGTAAAAATAGTTATCTGTGACAATTTTATGGGACTGCAGGATTTCTCAGCAAAGAGAATTTCCTGAGCTGTAAGATTGTCAAACATCTCTGTTGATTAAGGTGTTCAGGAAGAATGAATACAGAACAATGACTTTTAGGCAAGCAATATATAAGCGAACAGTTAGGGGACCAATTCCCAAACTCTGGATCACTACACTTCCTCGAGCTGCAACTCCAGAATTATGATTGGAAGTGGGAAGGTAGAAAGAATTGGAAATTGTCAATTTAGGATATACCTATGGTGCAGTCTCAGCAATTACATATTACACTACAACACAGGCATGCATCAAGCAGCAAAGAGCTTGGTAGTTTAACCTGTTTCTGGGGTCAGTCTTACTGTCCATGCTGAACTCACTGCTGAGGACAGTTTGCACCTGGGAGTATATACACACATACATGTATGTATAAATATTTATATAGTCTTAGAAGAAGAAGAAAGGTCAATTATTAGAGAACTCTGATGGGGAGGAGAGTTGACGGTCTCTGTAAGGATTTGGGACTTTTCAAATCTAAAAGAAAGGAAGGCTTCAAGAAAAGCTGCAGAAAAAGCATGTATATAAATTAGCATACTGGTTTTCGTTTAGTATTTTAAACTGTTTTTCTTTTGATACTGATGCTTACTTTCAAGAAAGCTGTTTATTTTCTCATCACTGCTGTCATTGTTTCCAGAAGGGAGGGAAAGGAAGTCTGAGCTTAATTTATGCTTGGTGTTGGTACTGTAATCCTGCAATCTAGAGGCATATAGGGAAAAGGGAATTGTGTGAATCTGGTGTAAGGTTATTAATGCATGAGTATCTGGAAAAATGTGTGAAGATCTGCAGGGAGCCACACCTATTTTGAAATTTAAGGTGAATGTGGCAGACCCCGAGTTAAATCATCTAAACTAATGTGGAGTGCTGATTTTTAGTGCTTGATACTGCCATGCTTTAGCTGGCCAACAGTTATTTCCTATCCAGAGATAACATGTCTCAAAAAAGATACTTTTTTTTATCTTACTAAAGTGGGACATGGTATAATTTTATTTCAGTACGGTCTTATCTACATTCAGACAGAGCTCTGAGAATTTCTTCATGCTGTGTTAGTGTGTTTCAGTACATTTTAATAGCATCTTAATAAATGTACACCCCAGAATGACTTTTCAAGAACCACAACATTAATAATTTGTAAGCTTAAATCTTAAGAAGGAGTATGCGACGTAGGGTGTATTTGATTTCTCAACACAGACGTCTGAAAGTATGCTGGCGTCTTGTGTCACCAGGACATTAAGGCAGAAAAGCACAGGGATTTCTTTCCTCAAAAAAGTCACAAAGCAACTGATAAGGTTTTCTAAGCTGTGCACTCTGAGAATGTTGTAGGTACGTATATACAGTCAGTACTGACACAGGTGAATGAGTATCCAGCATCAGTTCAGTTGTGTGGCAATTGTCAGGAGGTGCAAATGTCAACTTAGCGAAGTAGTTTGTAAGGAGGTTGAGGTCAACTGCAATTATCTGCGCTCAGGACAGCTGATGCCAGGGGCAGTTACTTCCCAGGCAGGTTTCTCCTGTGAGAATTTGAGGCCAAATCTTGGGGTTTTTTTTTAAACTTCTGGCTGGACATCTTTTGCAGAGTGTTCTATATTCCCAGCTGTGTGGACCATCCATGACTTGAAGAATTATGACTGAAATTTGCGGGACTTAGTACACAAATGAATCTTCGTATGTTAATGGCCGCCTCTTCCACTCTGAAACCAGTTCAGGGATCACAACGTTAAATCAGTGTTTGGACATTGTCTATTGTTTCTTAAGGAATTTCTTTCGCATGGTTTTTGTCAATTAATACAACAGTAAATACAGATTTTTTTCATTCCTATTTGATTTAAACAATGATCATGCAAACGGATGATAGTATTCTTTCACCCATTAAGAGACGATGGATGATGAAAAGACCAAGCTTTTTGTGTCCCAGGTGATGCGGACATCTTGACTTAGCTGAATATTGACATCTGAGATGTTGTTACCCCAGGTTACATGACAGGTAACAGCACAGGCTCAATCCACCAAACTCTCATAACGTATCCAGGGTCAGGTGACAGAAATGATGGGCCATGTAATAACAGAAGAAGGAGCTGCCTACATTTGTGGAAGGTTGCTACTCAGAAATTGGATCAGGTCTTCTCCTTACAATTGTGATTTTACAGCCAGGTGCAAACCAAAATATGAGAGTCAACTGTAATTTAATACCATTGGTGCTGTGAACACATCAGCTTGGAGACTGGGGGACAGGGCATGATTGCACTCTGATGGAAGACAGCCATAAACATCATTTATATGTAACCATGGCTTCATATAAATTCTGTTTATGTCTGTCTTCTTTAGTGACCTCTCTGAAGAAGCTCAGCTCCAGACTGGACTGATACCCTATTGCTTGCCAGTGGGAGGCAGCTCTGCAGGTGAGGAATGGGAAGTTATCTTCTAGTGAAGAGGTTGTCATAGAGGTTGTCATGAGAGACAAATCATAGAGGTTGTCAACAGTCCTATAAATAACTATGTTTATTTTTGTAGAGAGCTCTGTAACATCCACCTTCCGTTGAGCGTGACTGCAGTTCCTGCCTCTTTTCTTCTATTCTGCAACTTTTTGGAAATTGTATTTGTTCTCAGGTTCATAGAGTTAACAGATGTAGTTCAACAGACTGAATTAAAAATTTAAAATAAAAAAAGTTATTGACTGTGACCTTTGAAAAGATCACACACCTGTATTTAAAAGAGGAGGAAAGTTATTATAGCGAGTAAACTCCCATTAAAAGTAGTTATTCTTTGAAACTCCAACTATGAAAGTCCCACCTGTATTGCAGTGTATGCTGTACTGATACAATATTAAAGGGCATCCCTTAAGGAGATGTTAAGCTCCCCTCAGAATAAATATTTCTAAACCATTTATTATCTAGCATAGAGATTCTGACCTAAGCTTCCCCTGTAAATACTGGTGTGCTATGTATAATGAAGTCAAAGCAGATAATTGTGACACAAGGACTGCCAAAAGAAAGGTATTGGCCTCTGAATGAGACAGCCTTCCTAAATAGAAATTTTTAAAAGAGCATAAATATGCAAGATAATTAAAGATAACTCTGAACTTGGAAATGCAGAAGTACATGTGGTAGTTAGTGTGTCTTTCATTTATACTCCAGCCTCTTCAAATGGCCTTATTCTGGTATACCTACCTCAGTTACATTAATCCTGCAAGTTTTGTCAGAAATTAGCAAAGATAATTTTTTCAGTATGTCTCCAGATTGCTGGGTTTCAGGTGACTCACAAAAGGGAAGTAAACCACCTTAGAAACTACGCCAATCATTCAAGAAATGTGTTGTGGCTTATCTTCTCTTTCTTAAGCAGCAAACATGAGCGCAGATGCAGCAGAAGCCCCTGTGCTCATCCAGACGCCCTCACGCTGAGAATGCCCAAATGCAGGGAGGAAAGAAAGTTTAAATGTGTTGTACGAGACTGGATGGTGTAGTCATTGACTGTACGTATAAACAGAGACAGAGGTGTCAGCACTGCTTATCTTCAGTCTGACAGGCTTTCACAGGTGCACAGAAATGCCCAGAATTTTGACTGGTAATTTGACTTGCAATGGTCATTCAACCACCATTTGGACCAAACAGATTTAATGATGTAGACCCACATTCTGCATCTCTAATTCTAGAGTAACAGGTTGAGTGACATTGCTGTAGATTTACCTTTTGTAACTGTAAACCTAATTTTCTCAGCAGATGATGATGATTATGTTTTCTCTTTCTCTTCTCAAAATAAATAAAATAAAATAGAACAAGTTTAAATAAAACCACCTGACAAACAAGGACTAACATGAAATATGCATAGATGCAATTTTAAAGCATGTGTTGAACAATGAATTTAGCAAAAGATGCATATAAGAGAAGGATGTTTAAGTTCTGATAGCTGGAAACTAAAAATTCTAGTTTGGATAAATTCAGCCTGTAAATAAACTTGAGATTTTTGCACAGTGACAGAAATTAAATGTTGGACCGAACTCTGTAGAAAGTGTGGCAGACTCCTTGCTGGGTGATAGGTTTAAACCTTTAAAAGTCTAGAGATTGTTCTTACCAGCGGTGCTGTAAGTCATTCAAAAGCTGTGGTTTTAATGTAAGAATCAGCTGACAAAAATGCACAGCATTTGTTCACAGAAAGGCAAATCTGTGTGTGTGTTTTCTTGGGGTGGGGTGTTACAGGTGTTTTAAGTGCTGATGAAATCCTTTTTGTAGATACCATGCTGCTTATAGGGGAAATACATTTTCTGAGGAAAGGTGTTCAGTTTTACGTTTGACATGTTTCCATAGACATTTTGATCTACCAAGTACCCAAATGGCACTTCTTGGGAGTTTTGTGTCTTAAGTCCATCAAGCAGGAGTAACTGGCTGAGCAGCTGTGGGAGTTAAGTATTTTGTAGCACTGTACAATAAGCTATTTTTTTCCAATCAAAGGTTTGAGTGTTTGTGTTTAGTATAGGTGTATACATCTCTTGCAGTGTATATACACAATAACAGAGTAACTTGTGTATCAATATTTATTTCAAAAGGGAAAATAGGAGGAGAGAAAGTCTACATTGTTGATCTGTGCCTTTGCGTTACGTTGATTAATTGTTGCCACTAGAAACACACTTTAGAGTTAGCTGGATTTCCAGACAAAGCTTCATCTTTTTCTTTCCTGTGAGTTATTAGCAAAGCGGTGTCTGTATGGTACTTGAGCACCGTGTGGAAAAGGTAGATAGTTTACCCTATGCTGAATTTTTTTACACTTCTTTCCCTTCTTTCTTTTGGGTGATGATGTTTCAAGAGCCAGCAAATGGTTATTCTAAGACCATAAGATACAACATGCCATTGTTGGCAACTGCCTAATGCTGTTTTCAATGCTATTTTCAAAAGTGTAGGTGGACAGAGGCAAAGGGCAAAATTTCATGGTTGGGCAGGTGCTTATGATTAGGATAAGGTCTAAAATGCTGGCCATATCCCAGTTATTTTAATGTAGTTCTACAAGGGATGAAGCTGGTCCTGTATTTATTTTGTAACTGTTTCCCTGGAGACAATCTGTGTAAGCTGGCTAAATTCTCAAGAATGCATGCTAATAAATAAATAAATAAATAAATAAATAAATTCATAATTAATGGGTCTGACTGGTGTTGGCCTGGCTGCCACATGTACCATTCCTCTGAAATGATGATTTACAGTTCTTACAGACTGTGACTGTTTTGGGGGCTCTTCAAGTGAGACTATATACTGTAAATGATTTATAATGCTGTGGCCATGATTATTTACTGAGAATCCAAATGCACCGAGTAGGGTTTACAACATGGTTGGTATTACACAGACAATGATAAATTTTAAAATGAGAGGTTCTTTTAGGATAAATACCGCAAAATTTGTTATTATTTGTATGTGCCTAGTAGCTGATGCTACTGTACTAGATTAGAATTATTATTGTGTTGCAATGCAGCTAAAATAATGGTTTATTATTTAGTTCTCTTGTAGTCTGTAACACCTGGTTATTTATACTGACAAATGCCAAGAGATGGTGTGACTCTGATTCTCCTTCCATGTGTACCTTTGTAAATCAGGCATCCACCAAAGAAAGCATAGCTACCATGATATGGACCTGGTACATGTGGGAGGAAGGAAGGCAGGCAAATAGTGACTGAACATCTGTTTGTAATGTTGCGGGTAGCTCAATATCACCCAAAAGAAAGCTAGATATAGTTACATTTTTTGTGACGGCAGTATGAAATAGGTAGTTTGCGAGTGGGAATCAGGTCAGCCAATGCAATTAAGTTTTAACTAATATTTAAATCACAGTATTGCTAATTGTTCACTCCCATTTTAAAATTAAAAAAGCAAACAGTTAAGAAAAGGGTTATGGTGTTGATTTGGAGGAACTAGAACGAGGTTCCTCTAATTCAACTCCTAGACTTCCCAAAGTTTTTGTTTGGGAAACTGGGCAAATCTTGTGTGTTTACTTGGTAGACTTTGCTTCCTTTGCATGCTTCCACCTTTTGCATTTAGTAATTTTGGGATTAAATAAACGAAGAATGTCTCAACCTGTAGCTTAGGCAGTCTGCCACCTTCGTTTCCTGCCCTTTAGAAGGTAACAGCCTCAGCCTTCCTTGCCAGGGTTTAGATTGAAAGTATCCTTGTTTTGATGAAGCCTGTGGCTTTACTTTGGGTAAAAACATACCTCTGGAAAATAAAAAATGTTATAACGAGAAAGGTTTCTATTAGGTTGTTTTTTCAGGGGACTAACGATGCACACATTTACACATACAAAAGCTCAGGTAGATGTAGAGGATTTATAGCTAGTGGTGTTCTCAGTGATTAAGACAATTGCAATGCCTAACTTTAGTTACAATAGCCTGATCACCCTAGGGTGTTTTTATAATCAGCTGTGGGGGGATGGACACGATACCACAACTATTCAAATTTGAACTTAACCTCAAGCATTTGAAATCACTATTAGGAAAAAGGCCCTTATTCTTTTCTCACTGGCTGTAAAGAGTAAAAAGGGGATGCCATCTTCATCAATAACCCTCCTGTGTGCCACTGTTCCACACAAGCAGAATGGAGGTATTGCATCCGTATCACAAATTCAAACACACTTAAGACTGTTCTGTGTTTTGCCTGTGACGAAATGAATGAACAAGTGATACCCAGAATACAAATTTTAGCTATGTTGTTATGAAAGCAAGGAAGACTGTTGTTACTGGTTTCTTTGGAGCTTTTGTTTGTACTGAAGACTGTGCCTTAGGACATGATTACAGATTTCCATTCCACTCCAGTTTATGAATTAAACAAAGCAGAGCAGAAACAAAACAAACCGAAAACCTTGATAGACTGATAAAGCGAGTGTGTAGAGCTGTAAATCACTGAGGACAGGATGGTAACTCTTTAAACTTACCATGCACAATCTATTATATTTACATTTAAAGTGATTTTTTTTAACTCCCCACTTCTTTCCTGTAATACACATTTGTCACAATGTAGAAGAAAAAGCAATCAAGCTTTATTTCATAGCGTTTGTTAGAAACATATTAATTTATATTGAAAGCAGAGATTCTATTCCATCTAGAATGGCTGTCTATTCATTAAATCTGTATCACTAGGCAGACACCTCAAACAACTTTATTCTTCAATTAGAAGTGAATCAATTTTTTTACAACGTGATAGCAGGCAGGAAGGTTTCTGTGATGGAGCATTTGCTGAGGTAGGAAGGCAGGTCTACTGCAAATTACATTAACATTGTAGCTAGAAAACTGTTTTAAATGCACCTTGTACAATACCTTTAATATATAAATCAGTCAATGAATAATAAGGCACAATACATTATATATTTTTTATTTCCTAATATAGCATGTCCATTAACTACAATAAAAGTCTTTGTGACTGTCATATCATTTAACTGTACACACAATAAGAAATCATAAATGCAGTGCTGTGTTTTTCATAGTAGAGGTATAGCTAGCTGCTAGCAGTATCTTTGGAACTTGTTTTTTCAGGTTATCATGGTAATATACTTCAGTTTTGTTGTTTTGGCTGTTATTGTGATTTTAAACAACTTGAATTCTAAAAATGTTGAAAATATTTTTTAAATCTTTTTTCCTTGCAGTTTATCTTGTGTCTCTGGTGATGTACTACTTCTCTGTCAATAGTGAAAGTTGTAATTATCTGATTAGCCTGTTATTGCAGGGCTGTTCTGGAAATAAGCTCAAGTAATTTTAAGATTAAAAAAAAACCCAAACTTTTGCTAAGTGCATATTATACGTACTGATTATTCAAAAAATGTTAGTCTTAATTTTAATTGTCTGAAAAATGTATTATGCAGGAATTTACCTACAAGTATGTGAAATCTGGTATTTTTAAGTGGTAGGCTTGCTTTCAGGTCCAGTGAGTGTAAAATCTTAGCATTTACTGAGGCTTTATGTTTGAACCATTGTAAAACAAAATGCTGAGCTGAACAAGATTGTTTTTCCTCTGTTTTTTGTGCCAAGCTATGGAAAACCTTGATACCTTATTCTTTAAACAGAAAATAATAAATCAGTCAAGCAAAATTTACAGATGGGTCCGAGTTTACTCATAAAAGTTCACAATATAACTTTACTGGATAGTAAAAATCATGGACCCGATAGAGATATCCATTTTATGACATGTGATAATTTCCCGTCTCCCTCCCAAACTATCATGTCATGTGCTACCAGCCATAAATCTTCTCTCATCCTTTACTGTAAGAGAAAACTATCTTATCACCTTTTCCCGTTATAATATTTCCTCTGTTGCAATAGTCCTAACCAACTTTTCTCTTAGGTGTTTCCCAATTAACATACCTATTTAATCTCAGACCTAGTGTTCTCTGCTTGCATTACCTTTGAAAATTGTTCTCTTTTTTTTTAGATTGGGAGAAGTATGCATATTGCTGAAAGACCAGCTATATGAGTTTGTCTAATAAAACATGTTGTCTTTTTGAGGCGCTATCATGCCTATAACAACCCTGTTAATAATAACATTCCATTCTTACCTAGTACTTCAGTACTGCAAAAATTTCAGTGTGAGGTAATGCTTTGTTTACTTCAGGGTTTCCTAGTGGAAACACGTTTTGTCATTGACAATTCACTGATAGTGTGGAAATTGTTACATATTCTGAGATTAATGGGGAAAAGAATAGGATATTGTTGAGAAGGTGATCTAAACTAGGGTCCAGCCTTTGGATGTTGATCACTGTGAACTGATTTGATACTACTTCCAATTCTCGTCTTCATTTCTGGCTGCTAAATTGCATTCATCTAAAAATTTAATTCTGCTTATCCAGGTACGGTATTTTATATTACAGACATTATACTCAGTTAGAGGATCATGTTAGAGCAAGCAGAAGAATAAGCTTTTTATTTAATTGTGAGCATGAGAAAGTAAGTGTTTCTTGATACATTACCTCTTGTACGGTGGGGTCCATCCAATGAAACTTTGGATCATGTCTCATTTCAGATTAATTTCAAGCTTAGAAGCACAGTTAAGTTGAGTCATATGTTATGGATAGGAATATGTAAGAAAATAGTAGGGTTCTATAAGTTCCTAGAAACCTGTGAGAAGCCTGTGATGTGATACTGCCTGGGTAGGTAAGTACACTATGGCTGTTACAATCTATTTCTACTTTCAAAACCTGTTTGGTGATGTGTGTCCTCAAATGGTCTTCAAAAAAAATCCCCTAAACTTTCAAAGAACTAAGGATAAAGATGGTTACTTTGATGATTGCATGCAACTGCATGTTGTAAGAAAAAAAGGTGCTAGAAAATGATGAGTTATCATGACAGAGAGGGGTTACTGCTGGAGGCACACAGTAATGTGGTCTGAGAGCTGAGCTGTACAATGTATGAGGAGAGGGAGTTACCAGCAAAGCTACAGATGAGGCTCTGCGGATTGTACTTAAAATTCTAAACACAAGATGTTTTATTGTGAAGAGTCCCATTACTGAGTGATAGGGCAATAAAATGGCAGATGAAATTCAAAATTGATAAAGGCAAAGCAATATTCTTATGGAAAAGTAGTTTTAAGTTTATAAACAGTGGTGAGCTCTAAATTATCTATTCCTATCCAAGATGAAATGGCAGTATGTTTGACAGCTCTGTGAAACCATCAGCTCAGAAGCAAACAATGTTAAGAACGTTAGCTGAGAAATAGATACTGAAACAGAAACCATGCAACAGTTCCCCTATATATGCCCATGAGATAACAACACTTGAATATTGGGCATCTCTTTGGAGCCTATATTTTGAAAAGTGAAAGTTAAAAGTGTACAGAAAGAATTATAGGGGTTATGGAAGTGTGGAGCTGCTTTCACACAAGGAGATCTTATTTGGACTAAGACTCTTCATCCTGGAAAAAAGAAAGTCGGTCAAGGTAGGGTATGATATATGTTTCTAAAATGTGAGTGTTAAAAAAAGAGTGACAATAAGGTGGTCACAATCCAAGTACTAAGCATATCAAATGAAACAACAGATTTAAAGCAAAACCCATGCTTATTAAACAACTAATTTGTTAAAACAAATAAAGTATTTCTTCACACCAGAGTGACATTAAATTACACAATATATTTTGAATGCCAAAAATTTACATGGGTTCAAAAAAACCCTGAGCAAATTCACGAAAGAAAGCATTATCACCATCTATGACACAGAAAAGAAGTGCTACCACACAGGTTTTTGAAAGGTGGGCAGGTTTTCTGAAATAAATATCATTGGTATTTTAGTTTCTTTTTTACACCTTCTTTAAGCATCGACTCTGGCCAGTCAGAAGTAGGACACAAGGCCACATAGACCTTTGTTCTAACCCTGTTTTATTGTTTTCACCTGATGAAATGCAAATAAATATTTTTTTGCCATTGTACTTTGAAAGCCTCTTACAAAAAATAAAGATAAATGGTGATCCTGGACATCAAATATGAATAATGGCTAAGAAAATATGTGAAAATATTTGGCCATTGCCTGGCAATTTTCCTGTGAAATACATCATACGAATCCTAGTGTTTCTCAGTTTCTAAACTTCTTCAAAACACTTCTCAGTGTTCTGCCCCCCTTTTTAGGATATAAAGTATTCTATATCATGTTTCTGAATATATTTTGCTTTTATTGCCGTCTGAAGTAAGTTTGGCTTATAAGCCTTTAGCATTAACTTCCAGAACAAAGGAATATGTAGGTATTTAGAACAGAGAATACTGTTATCCCTGATATCTCTGACTTTTCATGTGCACTTTGTTCCATCTTCCTACCACAACTGTCCATAATACGATTTCAGAAGAGACACAAAACTGAGAGCCATTTTCTGCTGATAAAAATGAGCAATGCTACTTTCAGGATGGGAAACCAGCTAACAGGAGAACAGATCTGAAATAGTTTCATTGAGCATCTCTTACCCAATTTTGGTAGATGATTGATTTTTTTCTTCTTCTATATCACTTTAACTTTCACTGACTTTTATTATTTTTTTTCTAGAGATTGCTGACTTGTGTCTTAATACTCCATTATACTGTAGTCTCAGGAGTCAGAGAAGTCAATGACTGCTGGAGGTGTCCAGAGCTGCTTAAAAGTTACTCAAAAAATGGCAAGATTAAATCCACAGGGAGAAATGAAGATCATTTTTGCCTTAAGACATTTTCTAAGCTTTCCCTGCTTTAGTACATAATTCATTTGATTATCTTACATGTTGAAATTTGTGAACTATGAATTTTTGAATCTTCCATGACAAAATAAGTTCTTCAGTACTCAGATCTTGTTCAGACATGTTTCTTTGAACTGAGCGTCTGAATTAGAACTTAAACATCTTTTTCATTAGGTGAAAATGTCACTTAGATAGGAAGCACATTTGGTAGCAAATGTTAATAGGCAGGAAGTAGGTCTTGGATTTTGTAGTTACACTGCATTCCTTCCTATCAAAAGGTTATGGAGTTAGAGATGTTGCCTGTCAAAACTCCTGGAGTTAGTATTCTTCAGTTGTCCTTTACTTTGATTGACATATGTTGGAAAGTCTGTAAATAAATAATTGAGGTTCTTTGCAAGGTTCATTTACTGTTAAGACCAATATATTCCTTGCCAGAATGTTTGAGTGGTAGGTTGCTTTCGCTCTGAGTTATTCTGAGCTATTTAAATATATTGATAGGAACTTTCTCTCCACTGCTGTCCTCAAGCATAGCACTTCTGTTCTGCATCTCAAGAGAACAATAAACAACAGGAAGGGTGTCTTTTGTGCAAAATACTTAAACGATTCTTGATGCATTATTTATATAGGTGTCAGGGTTTAATCCCATCCAGCAATGAAGCCCCACATAGCCGCTCGCTCACTCCTGCCCGGTGGGATGGGGGAGAGAATCGGAAGAGGTAAAAGTGAGAAAACTCGTGGGTTGAGAGGAAGACAGTTTAATAGTAAAGCAAAAGCTACACAGGCAAGCAAAGCAAAACAAGGAATTCATTCACCACTTCCCATGGGCAGGCAGGTGTTCAGCCATCTCCAGGAGAGCAGGGCTCCATCACACCTAACGCTTACTTGGGAACACAAACACCATCATGCCGGACGTCCCCCCCTTTCCTTCTTCTTCTCCCCCCCAGGTTTACATGATGAGCATGACGTCATACGGTCTGAAATATCCCTCTGGCCAGTTGGGGTCAGCTGTCCCAGCTGTGTCCCCTCCCAACTCCTTGTGCCCCCCCAGCCACTGGCTGGTGGGGTGGGGTGAGGAGCAGAAAAGCCCTTGGCTCTGTGTGAGCACTGCTCAGCAGTAACCAAAACATCCCTGGGTTATCAACACTGTCTCCAGCACAAATCCGAAACACAGCCCCATACCAGCTACTACGAAGAAAATTAACTCTATCCCAGCCCAAACCAGCACAATACGCTAATCTTTCTAAATCAAAATATTGAAGCATTCAGTTGTGCACTCTAAAATTTGTATTAGCTGATACCTTTGCTTAATGTTTTTAGCTTAAACCGGTTATGAACACAGAGATTGCTGATGAGGCAAAGTTTGAGGTGTTTATTCTTTAAGATGCATGAATTGCTTACAAACCATATTTTTGATTATGCTACTAAGGGTCACACTTAGAAAGCTGTAAACGTGATTTACACAGAAATGAGCAATCATGTTAATTCACTCATTTAAAACTTGTTCAGCAAAAGACAGTTTTCAGCAGGAAGATGAAACAGGAAAATTATATACAATGAGGCTAATTGCCATCAGCTTCTTAACCCTTTCAGTGCAGTAACTAATGGAAGTGCGCTCTTGGTTTTAGTGTATTTTATTATCTAGGTTTTTTGGTAGAATGAATTCAAAGGATTAGTCAAGGAGGTCAGTGGTTTTGGTTGACAGGAGCTGCAATCTATCTCTTCATCTCCTATTATTAGCAGTTTGTGTGTCCCCTTTTGCCATTGATTGTCTGTCGGATCTTTTTACAACATAGTAGCCTACATACCACTTAATAGATCTACAGATTTAAGAGGAATATATATAAATATATATTCAATGTATTGTTTTTACTTTTTATTTCATTATTTTACCTTTAATCTTTTGAGGACACAGTGAGCAGTGCCACAGAGACAGAAGCAACATGTATAAAATAACTCATTTTCTCAAAAATTTTTCACAGGAGCCACACGTTTCATTTGTTCTTAAAACAGTTTGCATCAGTATCTCTATCCCTTCTCTATTACTGAAGCAACAGCTGAAATGAGGTTTGGATTAGGACTTATTCTTTTAGGGCTATAAAAGGATACATATTTGATGAAGGGAAAATGATGTGAAAGAGCCCTTTGCTGGCATCTGTTGACTTCACCTGGTTGATACCTGTTTCCCTATTGAAGCTGCTGCAGGCACGTGGTGCAGGGTTTCCTCGGTCTCCCTTCACCACTCCTGACATACATAGCCAGTTACGCTGGCTGATGCAACGAAGTAGGAGAGCAAGAACGTGACTCCATCCACTCCTCAACCATTATCTCTTTGCCTGGAGGGGACAGGGGAGAGAAAAGCCTCTGAAAACCCCACAATAATAAGCGTGCATTTGGGGGCAACCATGAAAACAAGGTACAGTTCTCTCTTCTCTTGATGTTGCAACCCTGTCAGCTTTCATTCGCTCTTTTAGAGTTGTAGCTCTACGTACGGATGTGCCAACATTTATTTAAATAAGCCATTAATTTCCTGTCTTGTAGAACTTCCCAGGTACAATTCTTACTATCTTTTTATATTGTAAAATTTACACTTTAATTAAGACTGCTAAGAGAAATGCTACAGTGTCTCATAGATGAAGAAAGAATTATTCATAGGAACAAATTCATTTCTCAGCTACTAAAGCTGAATAGCCCCTATCTGTGTGTTCTGTTGTTGTTTAAATATTGCTCCTTTCAGATGAACTCCCTGATTGCAAGTGGTTTAGAATGCGCCGTTTTTAAAATACACTTTCACATGAGTATGAACTTTCCAAGAATAATCACTTTTGAAGAAAGAAAACATGAGAAACCACAAAAGAGTGAAAAATGACAGTAAAGATATCTATCCCGTGGTTTCTTCATTTATGCCTTCAGTTAGTCAGCTTTATTTTATGGTAGAAAACGATTTCCTGTCATGTAATCTTGTCACCATAACCTCAGCTGAGCAAGCATCTGAACAGAGCAGAAAACAGGGTAATCCTTATGCAGCCCATGTTCAGCTTCTCACATGTAGGCATTCCTGCTCCCGGAGCACACTTAAAACCAGACAAGTGCTATGGTTGGACTGTGCTCTCCTCCAACTTTTCTTTCTTCTGGGGACTCTGTGTATTTCTTTTTATCGCTAAACCATTTTTTAAATTAAGTTTTAAGACTAAATAACATAGGATTCAGAAATGACCTGCATTTGTGACGTTTTTACCAACATTTTAAGACTGTGAGCTACTCCTGTAGAGTACGAGAATATTCTTTTCCCAACATCTTCTGTTTTGTTAAGTGCACAATGTTGTCCTGTAACTTAGCGTGTTGAGTGAGTTTATCAGTAAACTCTGAACCATCGTTGTTAACATTCTCCATGAACAAAAGAGCAGCCTTGATAAGTGTCTGCGCTCCTCTGAATTTGCACACTAGCGTTCTTCAAACTGAAAACTCATTTGACTAGGCTGTGTGTTCCTGATAAACACAGCAAATTCTAACAGTGTAATATGTCACGAGCAAATATTCTGTAGCTGGAAACAAACAAATGAACAAACAAAAACCATCCAAGCAACTCTCCCCACCACCTCCCCTCCTTCACCCAAAAGCTTGTCTATGACAGGAACAAATGCTTTGAAAAAGGCGAGTCAGTAAGTCCTCCAGCTTTCTCCTCAGAAGTAAGAAATACGTACAAAATGGTAAATCCCGTGGTGAGATGGCAGGCTGTCCCCCTGCAACCCATGGAGGTGAGCAGGGGAGCAGATGCCCACCTGCAGCCCGCAGAAAGGACCCACGCTAGAGCAGTCTGTGCCTAAAGAACTGCAGCCCATGGAAGGGACCCATGCTGGAGCAGTTCGTGGAGGACTGTCTCCCGTGGGAGGGAGGGACCCCACGCTGGAGCAGGGGAAGAGTGTGAGGAGTCCTGCCCCTGAGGAGGATGAAGCGGCAGAGACAACGTGTGATGAACTGACCGTAAACCCCATTCCCCGACCCCCTGTGCCGCTGGCGGAGAGGAGGTAGAGAAAACCAGTTGAGCCCAGGAAAAAAGGAGGGGTGGGGGGGAAGGTGTTTTAAGATTTGCTTTTACTTCCCATTATCCTGTTTTGATCTGATTGGTAGTAAATTAAATGGATTTTGTTTCTTTCCCAAGTTGGGTCTGCTTTTTGCCGGTGGCCATAATTGGTGAGTGATCCCTCCCGGTCCTTGTCTCGACCCATGAGCTTTTCCTTATATTTTCTCCTCATCATCACACCAGGGCTGGGAGGAGTGAGAGAGTGGCTTCATGGTGCTTTGTTGCTGGCTGGGCTTAAACCCCGACAATCTTTCTTATGATCAGCCTGCTGACCTGGGAACTCTTTAATGAACATTACAAGTGACTCTGCCTTCTCCCCAGAGCAGATATATTATCTCATGGTGCTTCCCAATGTTTCTGCTTGGGCACTGTAATTCTGTATTGCTCTTTCTTTGGATTTTGACCCAAAGGCAAAGGCACTATATTAAATCTATGTTCAGCATCAAGAATCCTTTAAATTTTGGCATAAATTACATCTTTATTAGTGACATAAACATGAAACCATAACGATTAGTACCTATTCTATCACTTTATTATCTGCTCAAAGCATGAAGTTACATTTGATGCTGTTATTAGAGCTTTGTGTAATACAGTATAAGAAAAAGATATATAATCAAGTGTTAGCTGAAGTATATACACTATAAGTATATACACTAGTAAATAGATGAACTGGCTGTTGAAATTTTGGAAGTACTAGAAAACTTGAATTCTCCTTCCGTTAAAAAATATATCAGTTTAGCTCTATATCGCATAAGGTCTTCCATTTAAACAGAAAACAAACAAACCTCTTAATACTTCTGAGGTTTTTTCCCTACTATATATGTGACTAAATATGAAAACAAAGTGATTGATAAAAACCTAGTTATTATTTAACACTTATAAAAAGCTTTGAACACCTGTATTAATCTCTACAGGTGCTTTAATCATTATTTTAAGGTGGGCTATGATGAAATAAAAGTGAGTATTCAGTTTGATCTGCCCCTGCAGATCCAAGAAATATTATTACCAATCCCCATCCATTGTAAGAAGAAACGAAAAAAAGCTGATTTAGGACTATCAGATTTGATCTACAGGGAAAAAAAAAACAAAGCATTGAATATACAGTAGGTTATGTTTTTTATACCAGATACTTTATTGCAGAAGGGTGTATATAAATTAATAAATACACCATTTTGTCAGTCACTGATTACAAATAAGTGAAAAGTAGATGTCAGAGACACCTGTAAGAATTATTGTATGTAAGTCACTATAGAGGAGCACAATAAAATGGTTTCATACCCATACCTCCTATGAAACTCAGAATAGACATTCATGCAAACAGATTTTCTCACATGGTAAGAAAGTCATCTTCATTCTACAATCTTGAGGGGGGTGAAAAAGTCCCTTAAAAAGCCCAGAAAAGTTCTAATACATCAAAGCTGTTCATTTCTCAGCTCAGTTTTTCAGATAATTTAATGCCTTTGGAAATCACACAGAAGTTTTGACTGACGATGTGGCATTAAACTGCGTTTTAAGTGCCAACAGAAGATGCGGCAACATCATTACCTTGAATTAAAGAGCAAGAAGAGCATTCTACTGGGAGCATTATGGTACCTATAGGAAGGAAATAATTCACGAGTGCTCTTCATGAAATTAGCTTTTTACCTCGGTTCTAGAATAAATGATAAAATTGTCTACAGAATCTGTCCTAAATCAGTAGAAAGCTGCCCCTTCTAAATCTCAATAACTGTCTAGGGTAATCATCAACAGCTGGGTGCCGTTAGAGTTTGTACTAATGGTTATAATGTGGAATCCTCTAACCCAGAGCTTATTGCTACTTATCTAACATGAGCTTGAAATGAGGTGACATAGTAATGAGTTGATACAAATTACTTTTATAACTTTCACACCGCTTCTAGGCAGAGGCAAGCAATCTAAGGAAAGCTATTGTCTGCTTTTTTGAGATAATCTTAATGTGTTCCATTTGATTGAATACAGCTGTTTGTTAAAATATTAGGAGAAAATGTGTCAGTGCTTTCCATTCTCTACCTCCCTTTGCTTGCTCTGGTTAGACAAAATTACTTACCTGGCTTTACCAAAATAATTATATTTATTTTGCTGATGACAGCAAAACAGACTTCGGGATGGTGCACAAGCACTTGCTATTATAACACAGCCTAGCTATAAGTATAATTTGCAGCTCTGTGTGTTAGCTAATGCCAATTGGTGTGACTTTCCTTATGGCATATCAATTCATAATTAAAGAGTATATCTGCAGACACTTTCCTGACACAGCAAAGCACTGTCATAAGCACAGTGATGACTATGTGCTTGATTCCCCCCTCATTTAGATTGTTGGGAAGGAAGATTGGAATGGTGCAGTTGGATTATCTGAAAGCAGATGCTGTACATGACAAGCCCTTTAGACTGTCATTTTTGCAGAAAGAATTTGACAGATAAGCAAGTTTTACATATGCAAGGAGTCGCTGTGAAAGAAGCACAAGATACTCTCAATTTTGCGGACTTGTAAAATTTACTATTTGTGCTAGACTTGAGTGAATAATTTTCACAGAATGATTTATTCAGTGTATTTAGCTGCTTTCTCTTCTTATAGAACAGACTGTAGTTTCCCACTAAATTATTATTATTTGATGATTCTTTTTCTCTGAATGTTGTTTTAACTTGTATGAGTTCATCTCAAGAATCTTTCTTCTGGTATTTGATACTTTTCAGACTATGCAAAGTATTGGATCAGATAAAATATGAGAAGAGACTGTGTTGAAGAGGGGACTGACTGCACGTACAAGCAGTTCCAATGTGGATCTTCTGACCATCAGGTGATAATGTCACATCTATGAAGAATCATTCTTGTATAGAATTGTGATCATGCAGTCTTTTTACTGTTATCATACAGGGCCATAGAGTGCCCTGTGGGTGAGCAATAACGTCACTCTATGTAAAAATGTATCACTGAGAGGTAGTTAGAACCTTAAATGATTGAAAACTTCTAAAACCACAGAAAGGATGGTTATTTGTTTGCTTTTTTCATAATGTAAGCATCTCTAAATATTTTAGATATTCATCTCCATATTAAGTTACCTTGTTACGAATTATGGACCGACCCAGGAACAAATTCATTGCTAAGTTGGAAGAGGTAGCACACAAAGTAAAAGAGGCTGCAGTTTTTAATGTGTTTGATCAGTGTTTAAAGAATTAGCTCAGTCAAGTTTTATCCACGCCATATGGGCTTTCATGGGGCTCTGAAGGATACTGGATCACTTTGGCGACTGTTCGCTTCAGGTTAATTACCCAATTTCGTGTGCTTGTGTCTGGCATCCAAGCAGATGACTTGAGGATAAGCACGTATATGATAGCAGTGGATTGAGTCCCTCTTCGCAGGGGCAACGCAAAAGCTCATACAGCTACAGCCCTTCTCCTGTCAGTCTTTCTGGACACATTATAAAAGTGAATTTGCGCTTTCTAAGTGTGCCTGAAGTTGGGAAATGTGATTGGGACGCAGAGCTGTATGGCATGGAGGGATGGCAGATTTGGCAGTAGGCCTTGGGCTTTGTCAGTCTGTGGTAAAATTAACAATGAAAATGTGTCCTCCCAATGCCCAAGATACACTTTTGTCAGTAATTTCAGAGTTGTGGGTGAACACATGCAAATTCCAGATCCTTTTTTACTTCTTACAGGTAATGTATTCCAACCTTGAATTCATTGCTCAGCATTTCTGGATATTCATTTAACACTGCTTTCTTAGCTTTAGCTGTGTTGTTTATTAAATCTATTTATTTACGTATTTAATCATTTGCATAACCTTTTCCATCCTTGTCAATAAGATGGTGTTTCAGATGGGGCAGGTATCTATCAGCTTCTGTGAACTGGTATTCCTATTAATAGCATAAACATCTCAGTGTGATACTATGGTAGCCTACAAGTTCTGCATCTATGATGTTAAATTACAGATTTGGCCATTGAAGATTATTAATTGCATGTGTAACTTTCACCCTCCAGAATGTGGCATCTTCCTGCCTGATGCAGAAACTACACCCTCTCAATACTTTGCTCTAGGTTCCCATGTAGTTTGAAACCATTTCTTCTCAATCAAAGTTCAGGAATTGTAATCATGTTGTTCAAACTCTACATATAAAATTAATTTACTAAATCCCCCTGTATCGATAGAGTTTTTCAGTGATCTACCTGAGCAAAGGTAACATAAGGTATTGTTGCCATTATTTGGGAAGATAATTTTATGAGAACCCTAAATTTATTAGAATTATTACCTTTAAGCTTGATTTCTTTTCCTTCAAGAAGGGGCTTTCTAATGGAGTCCTATCTGCAGAGTAATAGACAAGTCAAGGCAAAGCTAATGTAATTTAGTATTATTTATATGGAAAAGTGAATTAAGCATGAGGTTTTTATGCTATAGCCTGCTTAAAATTTGTGGAAGAAATTCCACTTTGTTAGGATGGCTTGAAAAATTTCTAAACTATGTCTTCTTAGAAAAATGGGGTTGTCATATGTATCATCTCTAAGAATTTATTTCAGAGACTTCAGTTAAAACAAGCCTGACACCTACCATTTGCTTTACAGTTATGACCAAATTGTCAAGTGTTGATGTCATTCACTGCTAACGCTCAGCAATGGGAGCCTGAAACAGAAAGAGTTGTGTCAAAATTAATCCACAAATGGTCAGGACACTCAAATTTCCTGATACCATGCTGGCCATCCTACTTGGTGCTCCAAGAGAGAGTCCAGAAGTTCAGGAGCTTCATAGAGCTTAGTTGCCCATCTGGCAGGAAAAGCAGGTGGGAACTCGGAAATCCCAGACAATTTGTTCCGTACACAAGCCTCTGGAATGAAAAAGCGTCTTATGAAATTAGGGGGAGATCAGGACTGAGACAAATCAATGTGATACATGCGGGAAAGATAAGGGATGTGTTAAAACATCACTGAAACTGAAATGTTTGTGCGAAACATTTTTTACGCTTCAGAATATTACAAGTAGTAACAAAAAAGCCATGGAATATTTTTTTTCTTAAATTCGGTGCTTGCATTCCTTTCAGAAGGAATATTTGGGGATTTTTTTCATTTCTAAGGTCCTAATTTGTTACTTGCAGAATAAGGCCCTGTTTTGAAAATGGAATTTCTAGAATCCCTCATACAAAACCTCCATCCCACCACATAAAGGAGGAGGTTTTTGCTGTTTGATATCTGTTGCTAGTTGTTTGGAAATTTTATTTCTGAAGTGTCTTTCCTAAAGCTTGACTTGAAGTACAATCCTAAATTCTAGGACTGTCCACGTTTGGACCTAATTACCTGAGTAAAAGTATATTATGCAGATAGAAGCAAGCCTGATGTGTTACCTGTTGAGTCTGTCAATTACTTAGAGTCATGGATTCATTTAGGTTGGAAAAAACTTTTAAGATCATTGAGTCCAACCATAAACCTAGTAGTGCCAAGTCCACCTGTCCCTAAGCACCACATCTACACGTCTTTTAAATACCTCCAGGGATGGTGACTCAGCCACTTCCCTGGGCAGCTGGTTCCAATGCTTGACAACCCTTTCGGTGAAGAAATTTTACCTAATATCTAAACTAAACCTCCCCTGGTGCAACTTGAGGTGATTTCCTCTTATCCTATCACTAGTTACTTGATAGAAGAGACCAGCACCCACCTCACTGCAACCTCCTTTCAGGTATTTGTAGAGAGTGATAAGGTCTCCCCTCAGCCTCCTTTTCTCCAGACTAAACAACCCCAGTTCCCTCAGCCGCTCCTCGTAAGACTTGTGCTCTAGACCCTTCACCAGCTTCGCTGCTCTTTGGACAGTGATGTTGTGTAGGGTGAAACCTACCCAAAACAACCTCTCAGATAACTGAGACCTTGATCACATCTGCTCAGCTCTAAGTTACTAGGTAGTCCGGTAGGAGCTAGAAAAACAAAGGAGCAATAGGCAAATTAAGTTATACTGAGCTGTAGCCCTCCCCGGGAAGAGTGGAGGAGGTAGAGCTGCTATGTGCAGGGGCCAAATTGCCATCCAGGACCTGACGTGTGGACTGGTTTTGATGAGTGCCTTGTTCCCTGGGTGAGTGGTGCCAGTAGCCTTGATTTGTGTGTCAAGCGTCTGAGTGTCCCAGAGCAGAAGTCTTGGAATAGAAGTTGCTATCCATACAGTGTACCCACGCAGCTTAGTAAATAACTTCTAGATTTTAACAGTTGGTGGTGAGAGGAGGACAAGCATGTATCAACACAGCTTTACAGCAGCTGGTAACCTATACAGATTTATGCCAGCTTTACATTTACAGCTAATCTTAAGAACTAATAAGTGATACTGGGTTTATACTGACTCATTTCTTTGATGGTAGAGAAGATTGCAACTTAATAATAATAGCTTGAAATACCATAGTTAATTTTAGTTCAAAGACTTTCTTTTTATTTTTTAAATCTGATAGTTGATAGTCTTTTTCCTCTTCAAAGGAAGAGAAAATAAGCAACTCCTTCTTTGAGAATAAAATAATGAAACAAGAAAATGGCTCACAGGAAGAGTTTTTAAGACACTTTTATCTGAACTTATACTGACTCTCATAAAACTCTTAGCAAAACTGTCCTTCAGAAGAGAAAGCAAAAAAATCCCCAAAACAAAATAAAAAAGAAATCTCAAAACATTTTTCACTCTTTCTGCCTTTAATAGTTCACAGGGAGATACAAAGGTATTTTCCCCAGTTCTTTTTTTTTTTTTTGCTCTACGTGGCATATGCGCCTTTTAGCTCTTTAATTTTCTTCCACAACATCTTTTTCCCTCTTTGCAATTTAATGACTCCCAATTTCCTTTGTCATACCATCTGGTTCACTCCCTGTCTGTGAGCCATTATGCCTTTCAGACACATGGTAAGTAACAACAGCACGCCTAATTTTTTAACTGTATGTAGCATTTTATAGAACCAATTGTTCAACAGTTTTGTCAGTGGAAAATAAGGTGACTCTTCCCCAAAGAGGACAGTGGCTAATGAAATAGAGAAATAGTGCAACTCAGTTATTTTTACTACTTGAAGTGTTTTCCAAAGTTTGGTCTTTTTGTATTGGTGTTAACAGCAAAAAAATTTAGGATCAGGTATCACTGATGAAATTCTTACAATTTCTTCCCAGATCCTATATTCCTGACTTAGAGAATATTCAGAAAAGAGAATATTCCTTGTTTATGGCCTCCTATGACCATCACTCAGCCAAGAAGTGAGAACTTTCCTTTAATGCTTTTTTGGAGACATGCTGCTATACCTGTTGAGACAGTTTTGTGCTTGCTTACTATGTTTCATATTTCTGCTTTGTTCTCTAAAATAATTTACTAATTCTCCCCAAACAGTAGCTGAACTTGTCCACATCTTTGGGCATAGCTAGCTCCCAAAATTATGGTGTTGGGGGACAGGAAGAAGGACAGTATCTTGTGTCAGAGTTGTCCAGTAGTTATTGCTTCAGCTGCCTAATTGCGTAAAGGAGCTTAATGGTTCTTTACATCTGTCCTAAATGACAAGTGACTGTTAACACCCACCACTGTCAGCAATTCATAACCACTTCCATAACCTATCCATAGCATTAAATATTTAATCAGGTTTATAATAAATAAGTTATGCGCGCAAGTCAAAATGCAGTCACTCACACCTACACTGAGAAATAAAGAGAGCAAATAGACTTTTAGAGTAACTCTATGTTAAAGGGAAACCTGGTAAAATTAGGAATTCAAAAGCAATTCAAAAAGACCCGAAATGCAGTCATAATGAATCATAATAAGAGACTTCTTAATTGAAAACTGATGATTTTTTCACATTTTCATTACACCTAAAAACTTTACATTGCTTTTAGACGAATATTTTTCTGCTTCAATCACTAGACATTAGACAACTCATTTTCTTAAGGTTTCCAGACAGCATATTAATGATCGCTTGAGACCATTTGTTCATACTCATCATATTCTATTTTATTTTTACCAGTATTCACTTCTGTTTTCCTTTGCTGAATCTGAAAAATGTATTTCATTCCTTCCAACCTGCTGACTTAAAAAAATTTCAAATAGAGTATGACATCCTCAGATGTAGGATTTTTATTTATTACAGCAGGAAGTCAGCAGGATGACTCGTCAGCCTTGTTTTGCATGAGGCATTAAGTTGTATCTACCTCTGGGAAGGCAAGAAGGCTGGGGAGGAGGTGAGCTTTGCAGGTCCTACTGACCTAGAAGAGAAGAAGTCAGTCTTTGAACTGGAAACATTGGCCAGAAATGCATTCAAAAGGGCTCTGTTTGGGCCAGCTTGTGCCTGAAATCAGTGTAGTGTTGAGAATACAGCATCATGTCCAAGCTTATAAAACCCACAGATTTTGAACTGGACTTTCAGCCCAAAGCTGGTAGTCTCCATGGTGCAGCAGCAGCCTATTTGGATTTATCAGCCTGCCTTGGTTGCACATCTACCTCCTGTATTTAATCTTAAGTTACCTTAGCACTGCTGCCTACCTAAAGATGATTGTCAGTAAAGGGCTGAGGGTAAAACAGATGACCTCAAAGAAGAAAGTTACATTTATTTATAGGCAGTCTAGTCCATATGATGCACCAGGTCTTTCTTGCAACCTGCAATGGACACTGATCATTATTTCCATGACGTGTCTTATCTGTCAATTAATCTGACAAATCATTTTTATTAATTTTGAACCAAGTGTTCCTGAACACTAGTTCATCATAGCATGTAACCACTTGTTTAATTCTTAACCATGTTATGTATAGCTACTGAGATGGCTGCCTAAGCTTAGGTTTAGCTTTGAGACTTTAAAAAACCTCCATATGACCTTAAAAGATATCGTGGCCCTGGGAGTCTTCCTTTAGTATGTTTTTAAGTGATTTAAGAACTGGATAATACATACACCAGCTGTGCAAGATGAGGGAATGAGCAGATTTCTGGTCTCTGGCTTTTGCTGAGCAAGTGTAGTCAGAAAACATTTAAACGTTCTGGATTTCATGCCTAACTTACTTACCTAACTTGGGACATAAATAACATTTCTGTAAAAAGGGCCCATGTGCACTATCATTCGTCGGCATTGAATAGAAGATGCACCTGATGAGTTCACTATTCAAATTCAGTATGAATCCTGTGAATTTTTCCTCTTACTGACACTGGTTACCGAAAGCAAACAACAACAATTTCAGAGGAGTCATATAGAAGAAGACATAATCAAGGGGATTTTGTATCTGCATGTAGTTAAACATATGTGACTCATGGTAATGAATTAGAAGATTAGTAATCATATTAATCTTTCTAAGTGACAGAGAATGAAATTTCAGTATGCCATGTATTTACCAAAAAAAAACATTTGGTAATAAGTTAGCATGTATATGTGGATATATTTATATTCCTAAAGTGTGGAGTTTTACATAACACATAATGTTGCAATTATTTTTTATGGGAAATATTGACCACCACTTTTTTTTCCAGCAGAACTTGAGATTCTGACCTGAAAACGGGATTGACATCTCCGTTTCCTCTATTGCTGAGTAACTGTAGCATTCACACTTGGCATAATCCTGTCTGCCATTTATAGAAGATTGTTTTCTGTTGCTTCTGAAAGAAACATTAGCAAAAGGTCAGTTGTGAAGTTTTGTCATTTCCCTGTTCCTTCAACTACCGCCCACACATACTGCAAACCCCACACTTAACTGCACGGATCCGTTCTGGCAACTAGTCCTAGGTTATTAAAATTTAAAACAACGTAAGAAAGCAGGCAGTTATTCTGAAACTGTCTCTTTGATTCACCAGGCTAGCTTTGGGCAAGTTTGCATCCAAGGGAGTAAACATGGGTAAAATCACAGTGGTGTTATGGGTTGCAGAGAGCATTGCAGTCAGCCATTCGGTTTAGTGACTGATTGTAGTGAGCGTCTGGCGGCTGCAAGTGAGGGAAGCCAAGGAGGAAGGAACAGACCTTTTTTTTCCCTCTTTTTTCTTTTTTTCTTGTGAGCTATAAGTAGTTTGTCAAAGCAGACACTCTTGGCCTGTGTTTTGCTCTCACACCTCTTAGTGTTGGTCTCCTGACAGACGCCTTGGGGCCACCAGTCAGTAGTAAGGGGTCCTCAAAAGTCATTGCTGGTGAAAGGGCTGGAAGGAATGTCCTATGAGGAGCGGCTAAGGACTTTGGGCTTGTCTAGTTTGGAGAGAAGGAGGCTGAGGGGTGACGTCCTTGCTCTCTACAGCTTCCTGAGGAGGGGGAGCGGAGAGGGAGGCACTGATCTCTTCTCCCTGGCATCCAATGATAAGATGCATGGGAATGGTTCAAAGCTGCACCAGGGGAGGTTCAGACAGGACATGAGGAAGCATTTCTTTACCGAGAGGGTGGTCAAACACTGGAACAGGCTTCCTAGAGAGGTGGTCGATGCCCCAAGCCTGTCAGTGTTTAAGAGGCATTTGGACGATGCCCTTAATAACATGCTTTAACTTGGTCAGCCCTGAAGTGGTCAGGCAGTTGGACTAAGTGATCGTTGTGGGTCCCTTCCAACTGAAATATTCAATTCTAATCTGTTCTATTCTATTCTATTTGAAAGTTGAAATGAGAGAAATTAATAGAATAAGTTGTTTATTTAACAGGTTTGAAAGAAAGATGGCTAAGTGAGTTCAAAACTCCTGTTATCAAAAGCTCGTGAGTGGAAAATGTCATTCCTCTTTGCCTGGAATGTATATTTAAGAGGCACTTGAAGGGCCACTATCAAAATACTACCAGCTTTTAATTGTTTTTAATATTCTATTCATGAATTTCTTATGTCAGCTTCCTGGTCTTTGACAAATTTGTAAATTAAGCTTTATCTTTACAGTTGTATCAGACTCTTTTTTTAAGGGACCTAATGAGAGGCCTGTTTTGACCTTCTTTTGGGAGAGCTAGAAGATGGCGCTCGCTCAAAGGACTTGATTTTTGGCATTAAATATTTAGAAGACAAAGAGATGATATAAATCTCCAACAAACTAATGTCACAGCTTTACCTTCAGTCAGATTTCTACCATCAGTAGCATTAAAGGGTATTTGCAGATCCTTAGAGTTGTAGGTCTAATTAGCCAAGTTAAATTAAAATATGAATCTCTGTGGGATAATAGATTATTAGATTATCTTTTCAATATTGACAACTAGACTCACTCCTAGAAGGATTTTTCCCTAAGCAACTCACTTAACTCTTGTTATCCTGTACCCTCTGGGTTTGAGAACTAAAGATGATTAGAGCCGATGAATCCCGATAATGAAAGAATACCAGAGGCTGTGAGGTTTTGATTAAGTAAAAGATTTGTCTTAGCTCAACTGCTTTCAGTTGTACACATTATAAGCAGGAAAAGGAGAGGAGAAAAAGCATACATATGTTTTAACTTGGGTGGAAAATTTTGGTCATTGCAAATGCATGATGTTTTTCAAAAGAATAAAAGCAAGGTGATCTAGATTGATAAGCATCAGAAAAAATGAGGTAAAACCAGAAGAAAGAGAAGCTAGTTTCCATGATCAAATAAAACTCCTTGCTCAATAGCAGAAAGAAGCAATTTCTGGGGTTTCTGTACCATTGTATTTGTTGGATTTCTTCCATCTCTGCCTAACGGAAAGTAACAAACAAACAAGCAAAAAAGACATTTTGAAAGGGCTAGTATATCTTGCACAGAGAATTGGAGATTCAAGATAATTTCCTTTATATAATTGGCAATATTTCATCCTGCTGTTGTGAAAATTATATTCAAGGTAAAGGAAACTTAAAATTTAGACACTCTCCTTTATGTGACCACAAACTTTTGTTTCATATACGGTCTAATAGCATGACCCTACAGATACTCAAAAATGTGTATACTTCTTTTTGGTTTTCACCTTGCTGTATCTGATAATCAAGTTCTGGCTTCCTTGAATTGCCTACAGAAATACTTTTTTGACATGATAATTTCTCATTGTCTTAATTCCTTTATAGTGTCTTCAGCATCTGAGAAAAACTCTGATATGTGAGTTAAAACTTGTTTATATTTGGATTTTGTAAAAGGATTAGAGATACTTTAGCAACAATTAGGGCTCCAAAACAAAAAGTCATTATGTTATTGCTGTATGATTAATATTTGTATTTATGTTAATAAAAATCAACAGGATAGGAAAAAATCAGTCTTCATGAGAAAGAACAATGCATCTGTTGACTTTAAATGTATTGAAGCAGCCCTGAAGCCATTGCAATTTGATAGCTGTATGCACTACAGTGTACTTTCCAGAATGTGCCTAAATTTTTTTAAACATGTTTGGTTTTTTGAGGACTGACTCTTATAGTAAAATTCCAAAAGGATTACTTGTGCTGGATTTATGCTTTTCACGGGACTAACATTATTTCTTCAATTTTTATTGGGTATTGTAGAAAAAAGGAAATCTCAGCAAAAAGGGCCCTTCATCTTACATGAAAATATTTTGAAAATTTGTTTTTCTTAATTAAATACTGCAGTCTCTCTGTTACTATATGCTAATCCTCAAAATCATATTTCAGTTTTACAGATTCATCAGCAGCAAACTAAGGGTGACCCAAGGCTGAGAATAATTATGTTCTGTAAGTTCCAAAATGAGATAGAAAAATCTTGTCTCCACCTATAAAAGATGTACCCTTAAAATATGAATAGGCATTTATAGATGACTCTAGACTTGATGTAAAGGATTAATAGCCTTTATTTAAACTTTTCCAATGTTGAAATTAGCGTGATGATTTCGTTCATCAGTTTGCCATAATAGGTGAAATAACTCTTTTTTAATGTACATAAATGCCTTATCTGTGAACCTAAGAGAAATATGACTGTACTGCAATTACCTGGAAAAGTTATAATTTCATATTAGAAACATAAAACCATGCAATGCCTTGTGTCAGTATAGTACTGAATTGCAACTATAACATTTATGGTAGAACAGTAGCAAATGTCATTCTTTACTTCACATAATACTCTGTATTTTGAGGCAGCTGCACAGCTGGCACTGTTCTCCTGTTCTTTACCTTGAAGCCATTATCATGTCCTATTTGGTGTATCATATATAGCATATATCAAGGTAGAGAGAAAGCAGCAAGTATTTGAATTTGATCTGCTTCCTTCTGTGTGTTAAAAATGCTGTGAAGTTGAAAAAAATTAAATGAGCAAGATTTCAAAACATTAAAGGTGAGATTTTTTTAAATGTTTCACCAAAACGCTTTGCAAATTCTTTCATTGCCTGAGGGAGATGCTTGAAAGAGTGCTTTAAAAATAGGGCTAAAATGAGTCAGACTTACTTTTTTTGCTGTGACTTAATGGAGAGATTATTGCTTTTTCTGTGGGGCATTTACATCTGAAAATTTGATTATTGCAATGCACAGCATTGCTAGTATAGACTATTGTTCAGGGGCCTTGTGCTACAATGACCCTCATGGTTAAGTTAATATGTTAGGAACATTCCTGTTGAAATTAGTAGATGTAATGAGAGAATTTAAAATTATGTACATGTGCTAAAACTTTGAAGAGTTACATATGTGTTCAACTTGTGAACACTGTCATTTTTCTCAGTAGAAGTGCCTTTAGAAATGGAAAATTGACTGAACCTCAGTATTTAATGAATGACAAAAGAACAGTTTCTTCTTACCACAGAAACGTTATTTAGATCACCGACATTCTAAAACAGATTCAGATTTACGTGGAACAGAGCACAGTGTGCCTCTGCTGACAAGAGAGAGCAAGACGTTTTTAAATGAAATCTTATTTATCCTCAAATATTTTAATGTTAGACTGACTAAGACCTGATGGCCCATGAGAATGTTTGCAGTTGTAGGAAGACACACTGATCTAAACAAGATCTGCTCATGTCTGTTTTCTGTTCGTGCACACGTCTTTCAGTGTGTGTACGTTTAGCTTTTAGTACCCTGGCATTAATTCATTGGCATCCTCTGTGCAAGACCAAATGCACTTTGATGTCTGAATAATAGAATCTGAGGCTCCACGTTTATTACATTGATCTACATGGCTGACTTGAAAATACAATGCTTCCATAGGAGCTGTTAGGACTTTGTGCTTATAAAGTGGAATCAGTGGGAAAGGTAAAAAATTAAATTAAAATAAAATAAGATAAAATAAAATAAAACAAAACAAACAAAAAAAAAACCTCAATGAGATGTAAGAATGAGGGTGACAAGGAATCATTCATTATGAGGGCATTCAGCAGGACACCTTCTCTTACTGGGTCTGTCTAGGTTGCAGCATCACGATTTCCATGCTGACATTTGGGACTGAGGAATTAACTAAAAAGAACAGGCTATTGCTGTGCTTTGGAAGTCTCACTACCATGGATGGGGTTTAAGTATACCCTAGCACCTGGATAGAGCATAAAGACCGCTAACTGGATGTATAAAGCAAGCAGCATCTTTGGCACAGGCTAAGTAATGTCCGCAAGCTGTTGCAGTGTAGGATTCCCTGTCTGTTTCTCAGCTGCTGTAAGCTCCATTCACACCATTCCCTGCACCAAATCCGTTCCTTTGTCGGGGCGAGGACATGACTTTCTTCCCATCCTCTGTGTATGTGCTTGTGTTTGTGCGTGCCCGCCTTTCCTTGTATCAGAAACTCTCCCGTTTCCTTCAGCATTGGGTCCACACATTGTAAAAACCTCCTCTCTGGGGCTGTTGTGAACTTACTTTCCTTTTTTATGCTGGAGACGTCCTGGCAAAGACTTGCCTTCTCTCAGTCGGGTGCATTCTCAGAAGCCTGGCTTTACCCTCTGGTCAGAGTTAACGTGTATTCTGGGGTGTATTCATATTCTGGGGAGGGCGTTAAAAAAACCCCACCTGCTGTAGTCCTGTTGCATTGTTTAGTGTCAGTGGTAGTAAATAAGAGGGGGTTTTTCCCCTTTGTTTCCCTTTTTTTTTTTTTTTTTATTGGTGTGAGGGCTTGAAGGGAATTTGTTGTCATGTTTTTGGAGTGCTTTTTTGTTTGTTTCCATGACACAGGTTTTGTATTGCTGTTTCTAGAGTGTCTTCCCTGAAGACAGAAAATCCTTTTTTCACTTTTCATCCTATTTGCTCACAGAGCTGATAGATGTGGTCTTTATGCTGTTTTGCTGCTGCACTGCATTACATTTATCATTAAGGAGGCTGCATGAGGCCAGATATCTAATTAATGACATTAGAAGGGCACAGGTTGAGGGAGAAAGGGAATACAGTTTCTGATGAGGTCAGGTTGGTGATTACATCTAATGTTCTTCAGGCAGCCTTGCACTAATCCATGGGAGCAAATCCCATATACCTATAGGAGAAAGGCAAGCAGAGTCTTGTAAGGGTACATATTCATGATGTTCACTGAAATAACACTGGTTTTTTTCCTACTTGTCTAGAAGACAATACCTGCCTACTCAAGAAACAGCAAAATACTAGTCCTTTCATGTGATATTATGGCTAGTACACTTTCTGTCTCTAGAATTCCACTTCATGTTGCCAGCAACGTGTTCAGACATCATTGTGTCGTGTTGTGTTGCACAGAATATTCCAGGCTTTTAAGGGAAAAAGGGTGATGGTTTCCTGGTAATTTGCATTTGTGGCTTGCTGCCTGTTTATGCTTTGGAAATTACTATTGTACAGCTTGGTCTAAATGAGAAATGATGTTGATAAAAGCCTTACTGGAGAAAGGGAAAAATCAAAAAAACCCTTGAAAAGTTATGCTTACATTAAAAAAGCTTTTTAAATATATGTATTGGTCCTAAACAAAACAAAATAAAACCCCCACCAAACAATTTTCTAGGAATCGTTTTACAAAAGAATTTCACAGATTTTTATCTTTACAAAATTGAAGACATTTTAACAATGTCATTGTACACACCATAAATGTTCACTGATTTTTTAATTAATTCCCTACCTTCTCCTCGTTATGCTTCTCTTTTTTAATCCTATTACCAAGTGCTTAAAACCCACATTCTGTATAACGTTTTGTGTCCTTTTTGTGTGTGCGTGCGTGCTGTTTGTAAAGAGTAGGGGATGTGGCAGGGCAGATAATGAAGGCAACATGGAGGGTAGCAAAAGTGACCTGACTTGCACCTACGAAAAGTCGCTGTGGCAAGATTCCTACGTTGATCATGGAAAGTGTGCGTATGCAGTAGTGATGGTGGGGGACTTCATTTTAACCAGGTAAATGGTAGAGGGAAGAAGGAGCCTTTATTCAAAGCACTGGTTACAATTCTGAGCAACTGGTACGAGACTAACAAGCAGCATGCGGAAATTGAAGTCAGAATAGAGTGTAGTTCATACCCAGCCCTTATGAAAACAGGCAGAGCCGGTCTGCAGCTGCACGTGTATGGTTTGACTCCCACCCCGAAAACAAGGCAGCAGTTATTTAGCATTCTCTGCCCTTGTGGCGCTGGGAAACTTCCTGCTCTCTAGCAGTCACTGGAGATGGAAGAGGGTTAAAGGAGTCTGAATGATTTATGTACTGCCTGAACAGATTTCCAGCAAATGAAAGAGTTTCTGATGCCAGGTCCATTCTTCAAAAAGAATCATTAGTCCCAGTATTGAGATTTTTATGACTGTTGCCCATGTTGACATGAAATTAAGTGGTATTCTGGCATCCTGTCCAGCTCTTTGTGGTTTGGGAGCTGGAGTCTGGTTAGACATGTGTTTTCTGTCTTAAAAGTGTGGTCGTCCTTCTTGCACTCCTGCTTCAACTTCCTTTACCCCAATTGCAGCTCTACAGCACTGGCATTTTGGGCCAGCTCAGGCAGTGCCATAGTCATTATGTTTTTTACTGTGCCTTGTCTTACAAAATTTGTACACTTTTTTTTTTTTCCCCCGCAGACTAAAAATGTCTGAGCTGTGTCTGTGTTTTGGAAGCAGTGCAACAGGCAGGCAGGAAGGAGTTCTCTTCCATCTTTCCCAAGTAAGAAATTCAAGGTACTACTGAAGTGTTGTAGATTGTTGCAGTGAAAAGCAAACCAGACATACAAACAAGGGATAATGCCCAGCCGCCAGCAGAGACTATGGGAGTGACTTACTGAAGTAGGATGAGGTGCTGTAAAAATTGTCAAGATGGACCACCAAAGCACTTCAGCATGGAAAGGTAGGCACAAGAACACAGCTGCAGTTTAATTGTCTCAAGCAGAAGATGATTGATAGGTAAGACAGGAGTAAAACATCTGGATTTCTTCTCATTAACCTGGCTGCGTTGTGTTTGCACAGATGTTTTTCCATTTATGCAACTGACTTTCTCCAGAATGAATTGTATGTGTAGACTGTCTCTGATGATTTACACAGCACCGTAGTCAGTCTTGGCCAAAATATAATTTGGAAAATGATGTGACTACCTGTGACAACTTAAAGTACCCGAACAGACAGCTTATGCATTTTTTGCTGTTGGGAAGTCTTTGTACAGGACAGAAACCAAAGGCCGTTCTGAATGGGAAGACTGTTTGTGTCCATATTTGTCTTCCCTGTACTTTAAGTTGAAGCCTGCAGGAGCTGGCAATTTGCTACTTCTCCCTGCGTACTCCCGCTGCAGTACAGACACAGAAACTATAGCAAACTTAAGTCTTTAGTGCAAAAAAACCTACAAGAGCTCTGGCGTGGCAATGAAAAAGATGAAGGGGATCACTGATGTCCTAGGTTGATGGAGCAGCAAGAAGGAATTTGTCAGAAAAAACTGTGAGGAGAACCTGTGAAGTGAGCAACTAACCCTTCAAGCTATGAGAGAAAGCAAAAATATTTTTAAATTCCTGCAGCTTAACCTGGGAGAAAATTCTTTTGTAGCCCCAACCCGGTTAACCCTGAATGCATGAACAATCTTGGACATACTCGGCTCTGCTTCCTACCTTACACACTTTGTGTTCTGCACAACTGTATTTAAATAGGAACAAACAAACAAAGCCCCTCGTGTTTTTCAGTAAACAAAGGAAAGGCTACTGTCATTAGATCATTCTGTTGTGCAGCCGTATGACAGAGAAGTTAGCTATTTATGTGTCCTGTTGCCTTGTATTAAGTTAATAGATATTCTGTGTATAAAATGAATGGTATTTTGCAGTATTTGTGTAGGGGGAAGAATTTAATGGGCACTCATGCAAAATAGATATTTTAGCTCTTTTTTATCAACTCATGTCTACTTTTCCAAGTTACAGGATATGCTTCTGAAACAAAAGTTAACTCTTAAGCATTGTCATGATCGATAATACTCCCATAACTTTCTGTATTAAAAGTTGTTGAGCTGAAAACTTCTAGGTTTTTCGCTGTATATTTTTATATGTTGTTCAGATTATGTAAAGTCAAGAGGAGACTTAGTACAGAAGGCAAGAGGTACTGATAAGATGATTAGCTAAACAAAATGACAAGGCTTGAACAACAAACAAGGAGAAAAATATTAGCTGTTTATTCTGAGTTTAACTGAGGAAAATATGGAGAAAATGGAGATGATGGAAAGGAAGAGTTTGCAGACACAAAGTATGAATAGAAGATATCCTCTCCTAGCAGCAGAAGGGTAGAAAGTAGAGTAGGAAGTAGGGGAGGTCTAGGTACTTCTTTTGCGTTAGGTGAAAAGGAGTTTTTAATGAATTCTGTTTGACAAGCTTTACTGATCCAAGCTAGGACAATTTAAGAGGTTATCACCTCCAGCCGTCCATCACATCCATTGAGCGGTGCTTACAAGTCCCAGAACTGGCTGAAGAGCAGTGGGTCTGGTCCTAAGGTGCTGCAATTCAAAATCTAGCATATTAATGCAAATCATCATTGATTTTAGTCTCTGTTAATACATTGATCTATGAACTACCGTGGCTAAGAGCTCTGATTCACGATTGCTGTGGGATTCAGCAGCATTTAGGGGCAGAAGCCAATTCAGCCATCATAGCTGAGAGCAAGGAGAGGCCATGAGACTAGAGAATGCCACTAAGAGGTAAAATTGGTTTATCTGACCAGCCAGAGTCATGACAGTGATAGTCCCTCAGTACATATAGAAGTGCTTTAGTGCTTTGCTTATACACCTGGGAGGTTTTGCTATGACAATTCATATAACAAATGGGGGGGGGGGGGGGGGGGGGGTAGGATGGGAGTCATCGGCTTACCTGGGGACAGCACCCTGGTTTAAATCCAGTGTGGTATCAGCTTTCAACAGCTAACTCGTCGTATTAGCCCTGTGTACGTGAATTCGTTGAACACCTCCTTTTCCCTTTCTGTTCTATCCAATTACCTTGAATTATCTTCTGGATGTATTAGTGGCACCTTCGTGAGTGTTGCAGTGGCTGCCTCACTTGTTTTGCTGGGTGCCAACAAAGTAAAAAACTACGTTTGGTTAATTATACGACGTTCCTTGCATTGCCAGTTGATGAGCTGCTGGTTTCAGGCTCAGGCTGGCACAGCATTCTTGGGGATAAGCTGTACTATATAACGGGCAGAGTAAGGTCTCAAAATCATAACTTAGCCACTTTATTCCAGACTTAGGTGTCCTGAACATGTTTCATAGAGTATATGCAGCTAGCACTTCTGTACTTAGAAGCTTTTTGGGGTTGTGTGTGTTTGTGGGCTTTAATAAAACACAATGTTACAAAAAGTATTACATTACACTAGAACATTTACAAAGTCAAGGAATCGAAAAGTTTATATTCCAACAGTAATGATAATATACTGCCTCCTCCATATAATAAATTTAAATGGATGGCATAGGTCTTTTTGTAAGGAATAATTTTAAGTAAAAAAGACACCAGATTCGAATTGCCGAAATCTTAGCAAAACAATTCACATTTTACTTCTCAGTTTGGTTTTTGAAGATTGAAATTAGGTAGATAACTGTGAATTGAAAATAGTGAATGTTTACCTTACAGTAATACTGGCATTGGAAGATTTTTTTTTTTATTTTGATACAAAGTTGCATTACAGGTGACCTGAAAGTGGGGGGAGGAATATCGCTTTTTAAATTTTATTACATTTAAAGATGGACTAAAACTACTGTTAATATATCACTATCTGTTTACAATACAAAGCTAAATACATTTGTCTCACCCACCTGAAGTATTCCAGAGAATATGAGGGGTTTTATTGCTGATAGCTTCAGAAATATTTGGGAACTGAACGTGAGGGCAGACAAACATTCAGGTTGAAGTAAGTGAAATAATTCGGTTAGAATGTTCGCATTACCCTCTATAGGCCGTGAGGCTCCTTCGTGAGGCTCGAACTCCCATTGTGCATGATCATCATGAAGCTGTCATAATCTTTAAAGGGAAACCATGAGAAAACCAGTTATAATGTAACAATGAACTTTGGCACATAGAAGGGGGTGGAAGTACTCCGAATTATAATTGCAGCTTACATCATGTAGCACTCTATTAATTGAACACCGTAACATTTTATTTTTTATCCAAAGGTCAAAGGGAATTGTTCTTGTTCCCGTTTTTTGTTTATTCCCCAGAAAACTCTTAACTTTGTAGAGAAAATATTCCTTGAAATGACTTGCCTTTCATTTTCTGATCAGCTTTTGGTATATCATTATTCTTTAAGTTTTTTGTTCATCTCAGTAACCAAACTGCAGTGACAAAGGACGAGCTGTTTCACACCATTGCTCTTACTATTGATTTTTCCAAATACACTTTCCTGTTGCTATCTATCACAGCAACTATGCCTTTGCAATAATAATTAAAAAAACAGAATTCTACTTAGAACATGTTAGATATTTCATAATGTGGAAAAAACTGAAGAAGCACTGAACTATACGGGATCATATTCAGTGAAAAAGGCACTGTCAGGTCACTGAGATTTCTTCTTGAGGATGTTCCTTGCATGCACTGAAACATTTACAGTTTTTGCCCTGCATGGCATGTGACTTTTAATCTGTAGTACCACTACAGCTGCAATTTAATTGGAGCCATATGAGCACATACTTATTTCAGAATTCATATAGTGAAAATCTCGTCTTTCTTGATTATGAAAGGTGATCATGAAAAGCCCTGCAAGGCTCAGAACTCAGAGGCAAATAATAAAAAGAAACTTTTAAATATTAGCTTTTAATTTTTGGTAGGGTGGTGTTAGTGAACAGTGGGCTTCTTAAAGGGATTGGTTTTGCCTAATGAAAGGTTTCTCCTACAGATTTTGAAATGAATAATCTGCACTTCTTTTCTTTTTCTTTTCTAATATAAGAAAGAACATGTTATTAATATCACAAGTAGGGCATCATTATTTGTTGCATAATACTTTACATTTACTTTTTCCAAATCAGGCATAAAGCCAAGAAAATCCAGGTTCTTACAATGTGGTGTAAATACGCACGTATCTGTGTGAATATAAGGTAAAATAACTTCAATTACCTTGGAGAAAGAGCATATATATGTAGGCTTTTAACAGAATGGCCAAAATACAGTAAATCTACCTCTCAATAATTCATTTGTGTAATTACACCCTTAGGCTTCTTAAATTATGGCAGAGACTCATTCAGGAGCTGTTATTAGCTTAGAATCGAAGCATGCGTTTTTTAATTCCCTTGAGAAATTCTGATTCATAGTCCAGAGAACAGGGTAAAGAAATTTCTTGGGGAATTTTGAAGAGAAAGAGGGATTTCACTAAGTCTGGGAAACGTGATGTACGCTGCATATTTGCTTTTATAAGAATTCTTGGGTTTCTGGAGATGAAGGTGATTCCAATGAATCGAGACACATAACGTCTTCTCTTCTGATATAAAATTTGCCATTGCTTTTTTAATTCAACTGAAGTAACTGTATACCAAATGAAAATTTGTATACCATTTTGAATATGAAAACATGTTTTTCTGCTGGGGCATAGAAACAGAACACAGGGATTTTGAGAGAAAGTAGAGATTTCAACAGATCTGCTGTGGAGCGTGCTGAAGCATAGATACAATATTTTCTGTTGTCAGCAGCCGGTCTAAAATAATTCAGTATAGAAGCTGTATGTTTAGCTCCTCAGATGGAGTGCAAATGTTCTTTTTTAGCTTTTATGCATTGTTTTGCATTCTAAGTTTTGTGGTGATCATTTGATTTATGCAAGGAGAACTCAGAAGAGCTAAGAAAGATTTTAAAAGTTAGTGAAGGAATAATACATTTCAGCAGGTCAGGTATTTGGTTTTGGGATTTTGTCCTGGTTTCAGCTGCGATAGAGTTAATATTCTTTCCAGTAGCTGGTATAGTGTTATGTTTTGGGTTCAGTATGAGAAGAATGTTGATAATACACTGATGTTTTCAGTTGTTGCTAAGTAGTGTTTATAGTAACTCAAGGATTTTTCAGCTTTTCATGCCCAGCCAGTGAGAAGGCTGGAGGGGCACAAGAAGTTGGGAGGGGACACAGCCAGGGCAGCTGACCCAAACTGGCCAAAGGGGTATTCCGTACCATATGATGGCATGTCCAGTATATAAACTGGGGGGAGTTGGCCGGAGGGGGGCGCAGATCACTGCTTGGGAACTAACTGGGAGTCGGTCAGCGAGTGGTGAGAAATTGCATTGTGCATCACTTGTTTTGCATATTCCAGTTCTTTAATCATCATCATTATTTTCTTCCTTTCTGTCCTATTAAATTGTCTTTATCTCAACCTATGAGTTCTACTTTTTCTTCCAATTTTCTCCCCCACCCCACTGGGTGGGGGGGGAAGTGAGCGAGCGGCTGCGTGGTGCTTAGTTGCTGGCTGGGGTTAAACCACGACAGATTTCCTTAGGTAAATCCTTCTAATTCAGTTTTTGAATGTTTATCTGTACCAAAACCTGGGCATTTTGTTTGTTTACATTTAGCTAATATGAATATGATAAAATACATTACTCTGACTCCAATGTACACAACTTCTATGGTATTGAATGAAATGTGAGCCAGTTTGCCCTGCGGCTAAATTTGGCTGGATGTCTCCAGATAGCCACTGCTGGTCTTCGAAAGAGCTGAACACTTATGCATATATTCATATTCTTCTTTCACTATCACACTTTTTTACCTGAACTATAAAGGAAAAGGGCTATTTTGCTATTCTGTTTCCTTTCTAATTTATCCAGCAGAACAGTTTACATTATTAATTATTCATTACAGGGAAATCGACCATGATTTTGAAGCTGAAAAAGAAAGAGTAGGAAAAATGTAATGTTAACTAACTTGTGAGCAGAAGGTTCAGGGCCTATCAAATCAAACTTTATACAGTAAATTAACTCTCAAAACGTAAAAGTTCTTCAGATGGAAAGGGCAATGATGAATTGTTTTAAGCGCGAACATAAGACCAGGGTCTTCTAATAAAAAGTCCTGACCCATGAATGTTCAACAATCTGCTGATCTCAATTGAGCAGAAAGATTGCCAAATTTAAAATGCACTGGCCAGATGATTGAGTCTTATTTCCAGCATATACACATGGTGGAAATAACTCTATTAGCATTCATATGCATCAAAACTTCTGTTTTACAAGGCTCTTCTTCAAGGATCTGGAGCAAAGCTGTTACCATGAGATCCTGTTAAGCAGCACATTAACACAATTGCAAAATGGGTGCAGCAAAAGTATTGAGGTTCAATAAGGAGGAAAGGAGATATTTAATTATGGTACAGCAAATGCGTATTACAACATTTTAGCTGGAAAGATGATGTATAGTTGACTTGTTTTTCTAAAATGCAGTAACACTACTGCAAATAAATGGAATAGATTACAGCATTTTTAAAAGGAGGGAACTATTGAAAAGTAATACAAAATTCAGCTGGCAGTTGATAAAATAGATACTTTTTACATGTGAAAATTAATTTATATTTTTAGTTGCTTTGAGTGAAGTCTGATGAAATGAAATGAAATGTAATGAAATGAGCCCAGACTCAGTGTGTTTTTTTCATAGCCTGAAGGTATTCTTAGCATTTATGTTGACATTTGGAATAGGTTTAGACTTTTGCAAGCCGTGTAACAATAACCTGTAAAGATGCTGTACGAGCATATTTTCAGTTAACCATGAAGTTATGCAGGTAAGTGTTTATTAAGAGCTTTCTTCTAAAATCAAAGTCTGCTGAACCTTTAGGGCTCTTATCTTTTTTTAAATAAATAGTAGCCGTCTGTGTTCCTTTATCTATGCGGGCAAAATGGAGAATATTGCAGGAGATGGTACGATTGAGGTCCATTAGCATACAGAAGTACTGTTGTACATGTCCTGTTCTGCCTCCTCAAAAATAACATTAAAGCTTATTTTCCTTCTGCTTACTTTCTTAATAATTAAAAGTAACAGAACCAATATAGGATTGCATAGAAACTAACTGTTGTTGAACTAGAACAGTGCAAATTGTCCATGGAGGAAGACAGCTGCAGCAATATCTAGATTATTGCATGTAAAATAGCATGTCGAGAAGAGAAAATTTGAAACAACATGAAGAGTAGGGTATTCTGAACCGCACTTCATGGGGAAATCCACTAAAGAATTCCTCATTAGATGAGGAAAACAAAATGGAAAATAAATGCTGAGTGGTGCTTAAACATCTATAAAGGATCAACAGCATGCCAGCATGTAATATAATCATTTTCCCTAGTGATCTAGAAAATCTTTAAGTATTTTAATTTTCAATATGAGGGTATGCACATTATCTAAATGAAAACCTCCAATACCATATCTTAAATAGAATTAGAGCAGAAACAAAAACATTTTTCTGGAATCCTGAAAATTATGGAGGTAGCAGATCATAAAATTAGATATTTTCCATTAACCTTGTGGCTTTGATCATGGTATCTCCTGACAATCATATGATAGGGTGGAGAAAATGTCATCTTCTTACTTTTAATGGAAGTGATGTCTGTTAGTCCACAGCAACAAGTGGCATGTTCTCATGGTCCAAAGAAGAGAGGGGCTACCTCCATCATTCAGCTCCTTCTTGCTGGGGAAAAACAACAAAATAAGTAGTACATAGTGTACTTAGCATAAATTGTTACCTTGCTGTCATGGTTCAACCCCAGCCAGCAGCTAAGCATCACGCAGCCGCTTGCTCAGCCCTCCACACCCTGCCCCAGTGGGATGGGGAGGAGAATCGAAAAAAGTAAAACTCATGGGTTGAGATAAGAACAGTTTAATAATTGAAATAAAATAAAGCATAATAATAATAATAGTAAGAATAAGAATTGTAATGAAAAGGAAGATAACAAAAAAAAAAAAGAGAGAAATAGAACCCAAGAAAAGATGAGTAATGCACAATGCAATTGCTCACCACCCGCTGACTGATGGCCAAGGAGCGATTGGCCCCTCCCGGCCAACTCCCCCCAGTTTATAAACTGAACATGCCATCCTATGGTATGGAATATCCCTTTGGCTAGTTTGGGTCAGCTGTCCTGGCCATGCTCCCTCCCAGCTTCTTGTGCCTCTCCTTGCTGCCAGAGCATGGGAAACTGAAAGATCCTTGGCTTAGGATAAGCGCTCCTTAGCGCCAACTAAACCATCAGTGTGTTATCAACATTGTTCTCATACTAAATCCAAAACACAGCACTGTACCGGCTACTAGGAAGAAAAATAACTGTCCCAGCAGAAACCAGGACACTTGGTCAGAACACTTTTTGGCTAGTTACGGCCAATTTAATCTTGCTTTATTTGTATGCTTGGGGGTTACCAATGGGCTCACCAGTGACTCCTCGGAGCCACGGTAAGCCTTGGCTGTTTCAAGTCTCTTGAAGAGCCAGCTCCCTTTACAATTTTTTGAACACTTTACACTGTTTAAATCCTGAGGAGGAAAAGCAAGTGTTTAGATCCATGCCTCTAAATTCAGATGCGTGAGTCATAATGCTACCTGGTTAGATTCTGGGACCCCCAAAAATGCATTTCAGCTTTCAGCTTGACCCGTTAACCTGCCACTTTTTTTCTACGGCCTGAATCTGCTGACCTGCATGACCAACAGGACATGCTGCAAAACTAACTTGGTATTTTTTAGGTTTTCCAGCTTTGGAGGATTAGTGGGATTAAGTCCTAGAGTTTGTTCTAGGTTTGAGAAGGGTTTTACAAAACGTATTCTTAATCAGAGATGAACAAATGAATTGTCAGTCAAATATTTGTACCGTTCAGCAATTTTAATGTTTTGATTTTATCTAATTCAAACAGCCACTGTATTTGATCATTCTGCAGGAGCTAATATATTGTGTTTGTATTGGAAACTGAATTAGGAGGTAGCAATGTCTCTATAAAAGCCTGAATAAACCAACCACGATACCCGAAAGCACTTCTTACCAGAAGCTTGAAGTTCACATACTCAAAACTGACTGAACAATCAAACCAAAAGGTATTGTATGAGTGTGTGTATAGAAAAGCTGTGTGCTGCATTTTTCCCATATACAAAATGAATAAGCAAATGGTCACGTAGGCGCATGGTTTACTAGTTTGAATACTTATCCTAAAATATGATGTGCACTGGAGAAGTTTACAGGAACAGGGTTGCTCAGTTAAGAGAAAATGACTGAACAAAATGGAAGTTGGGGTTTTTTTCCCCTCCCTGAAATCAGATAATCTCAAGTGTTCTTCCGGAGAAGGATCAACAGGCACCTTGGAAAAAGTTGAAGGACACAGCTAAAACTTTTTCATTTCCAATTATGCAACTTTTATTTTGGTAGAGCAAGTGTGTTTCACTGATAAGAATGACTTCAAAAATATAATTGAATATTTTAACTTTTAGTATATGCATAAGTTGGTTTATTATTCCTCCTCAGCCATAATATATAATATTTTACATCAGGATTACATTTTTTCAGACCAGGTCTTTTATAATCAAACCTGTTTCACAGTTTAATCTTATCATTATATTACAGTCCAGTACTCTTAACATTTTTTTTGTTAATCGGAAGCTGGCAAGATTCCGTATCATGTAGTTCTTCCTTGCTTCAAAAATACAATATCCTGAACCAAAAAATGAAAAAAACCTTCTCTAAGATTAACAATAATTCTAATAAAAAAATAAGACTGGGTAAAAAATAATGCTCTCGTAATCTGACTCAAAAGTTATGGAATTCAATGATTTTGAGAAATGTTATTCGTAGTTCATTATTTTATTAGGTAACTAAGTTTGTATGTTAGATTGGTCTGAAATGATAATCAATCTTCTTTCATAAATGCTTTTTGCTGCATTAGATTTTATGACTGACTATTAACAGTGGCAGTACTGAAAACTAAACTAACAAGCACTTTTGCAAAAATTTTCCTATTATGTGAATTTTCTTTTGAGATTCTTCTTGCTTACCTTGTCTATTACTGTTTGTACAGTGGCATTTTACTGGTTTTAATGTTTACAGGCAAATTTGCAGGTGGGAGTTTGTAAAGGGCTTCTGGGCTGACTTCTTCCATTAAATAAGTTCTTTCCCACACATTACTTATTTAGTTCCGATGGCTAGTAACTTTTTTAATATATTTGAGCCTCCTTAATACAGTTAAGCAGTTTTGTTAATACCTGGAAATACTTATGGATAAGAATTAATAGCTTCTTTCTTAGTCTGTCCCAAATTGCTTTAAAAAGGTCAAAATAAAATCAATGTGGATGACACTATCTTTTTGGCCCTAAATGGTTATGACATTTGAGGTTACAGATGGATGATGCAATGCCGATATCAGATATATGTACAGTTGTTTCTAACACATTTCTGAACTTTTTGGGTGCAAGATTAAAACTGTCAGATCGTAATTAATTTGTTCTGCAACTGAAATGATGGCACTGCTTAAGACATAAAGAATCAGTACTATTGCACTAAATAAAAGCCAGATCATTGTTGCAACCATTCTGAGACTTCTAACACTATAGATCTCTCATGGGTAGCACCTCCTCAAATGACTATATGTGGTATTTAAAATCAATAGCAAAAGCATATAAATCTACTGTTATTTTCTACCTAAAGGCTGTAAAAAGAAGTCTCTGATGTAGCCTTGATAATTTGAGACTTGATAACATTCTGTTAACTCCGCACTATCAGTTATAGCACAGGTCAGTAGGACATAAAGATACTGTCTTAATTAACTGTTAGAGTAGTTATTCCATGCTTTAAGTGCAAATATTTACTATTATAATGCCATAGCTGTTACCACTTGTACACTTGATACCTAGGACAACCTCCGTAATCAGTAGGAGCCTTCTGGTGCATTAAATCATGAACGTTTTGGAATAGCCTAAAACGTCAATTCTCATTTATCTATGACATTATAAAGGTAAATGTAGTCGAAACCTTTCATTATAAGTGTATATTTTCTTTCCTGGAAAAGCAGTATGTCACTTTCAGTATTACTTCTTGATAGGTTTCTGTACCGTAAGTTTCAGTATAAGACTTTAAAAAGCTTCAAAGTGACTGAGAAAACACAGTTATTTATTGGTTGACTAAAAGGATGATTTTATCAAAAAAGGGTAACTTTTGACAACTGTAAGTTTGCCCAAACTAAATCTTGTAAAAGTTTTATAGACTGTTAAAGAAACATTTGCTGCTGCAAGAAACCTTACGTCTGGAATATAATTGCTAGTCATAATCTGACTACCCATTGCATCTTTTGATACGAGAATATACATTTGCATTTTTTTTCAAGTGTAAAATTGAAAGCTGTAAGTTAAAAGAGAATTTAATATGTCATGCTACAACTGTGCCACCTAATTGTCTTTTTTGTTCCATTTGCCCAGAGATGCAGTGTTTGTGGAACACCCTGGCTTGTCACATGTCAAAGTTTTGTACAGGAGACAAGAAAGCAAAGTTGGGGGTAAACACACACACGCACGCTCACACGTACATATACACCACTATGTGAGAAAAACAACACTTATCGATGACAAACAGATCAGACTTTTTTTTCATTTTTAATGATGGTTTGAAGAGGCACTCTCTTGATACCAGTGAGTCTGTCTGTAGGACTCTTCAAAGTAGAGATCTGCAGCAGCCCTACTATCTTAAAGCTAGAAGAACTGTTTATTTCTGTTCAACCTTCTCAAATTACAGTAGCTCTGGTGATGCTTTTGCATTTTATATACAGAGCATACTTGGGATATTTCTTAGTTACCAGAGATTAATTACCAAAAATATCACACAGACATTATATTGCCCTAGAGGATGTCGACTTCAGGCTTTGATACCTGAATTTACCTGAAGCCTCAGATTTGTGTTCAGGATCCAGAATGGGGAACATCCTGGATATCCTTATTTAGGCTGACCGGGATGAAAAAGAGCAGGGCTTTTTCTTCTTTCTCATAATCAGATGGACTGTTTCTGTATCTGTTTATATATGATTGTAATTAATGTATGAGACAGTTGCATACAAAATTGTCAAATACAGTAGTAATTTTGTATTCAGTAAAAAAAGTATGAACAATAAAAATATTTTAATCAAAATCTCTATTTAGATAAGGGAAGTATTTTGTATATATTATGACCATACCATTTTAAGTGAATTGGTAAAATAAGATGTATTTATACTACTGTAAAAATAATAGTCTGACATCTCGAACGGAATACTGTTACATATTACAGGTGAGCGATACTACTGAGTGATCTCATCACTTACAAATACCAATAAGATCACATTTCTTTCATTTAACAACTCAGAATTCAGATTACTTCTAATGTGCTGAATAAACATGGAGTTCACTGATATTTCATGAGTGATGAGAATGTTCTAGTGGACCTCATTATTCACAAAATATCGATAAACCATTTATTCAGTTCAGCAAACCAGAAGGAAAACTGAACTGTGAATTTAAATGATATGAAAATGAAAGGATATAAAATAATGTGTAAGTAACTGCACATAATCGAGAAGAATAATCTCAGCTTTATTCCTTTAAACATGAGATTACTTAATGTTATATTGAATTCCCATTGATTTAAATATTACTCAAGTATATAAAGTTAACCATGCTCCAGGTTCAGCGGGGGTTCTTAACTCCTATTTACATTCCTAACCTCCTGCTGAAATCATACGATTAGACATTTGCAGTATCAGACTCTTTCACATGTTTTTCTATACACATCATTTATTTACCCTTTTGATTTCAGACATAAAATTGGCTTATTATCAACTCCAGGTTTTCAGAAACAATGAAGTGTTTAGAATCACAAGTTATGCTGAAAGTTATAAAATACCAGTTCTTCATATTTTTGTAGTTCCTTTTTGTTACAATCGCACATACTTACATACAGCAAGAGGGCCCTTAAGAAAACAGGTTTGTCTCAGAGGAACTGAAATAATCCTATATCTCTTGTCTGACCAACCACTATGCAGTTCAAAATGTGTTACATACAAACCTGCATACAGAAATGCTGGAAAAGATTAACTTGAAAAAAAAGTTCTGGTGGAAAGATAGCTATTTACCCTCAAATAGCTAATTTCCTACTTATTATCGCAATACGTTTTGGTAAAGAGCTCAGGTTGTCCACGTATACGTTACAAAATCTTTGCATAGAACACTGATGCTTATCAGTTTCTTCTTCCACCCTCTTGATTTGTATTTTCAATACTTAAAAAGGGAAGAACTGTGAGGCTTAAGGGTTGAGTCTGACTGCTGAGTCTGGTGGGACTTTTGATCTTCCCTTCTCTGAGTGCTCCTGACCTTTTGCATTTCAATGGCAGGTAATAATACTTTTTATTTCCTACAATTGTTGGTTATGCGCACTTCACCATCTCTGTCCAAGTGCTGCCTTCTTTAGTAATAACATTAATAAAGCTTTCTATCTTTGATGCCATTGTTGCTGTTACGCAGCTAAAACCACAATCTTCAAATGCATTTCAGTCTGATGAGAAGTGGCTTGCTTGCTGATTTCAGAAAATAAAAGGTCCTTTAACTAGCAATAAGGAGAGGAATGAAAAACTATTTGGACAAATGTTTCTTTTGCAACCCTCGACTAAAGATGCCTCTATTACATTTTGCTCTTGTTGTCTTTTACCAATATTGCAGAACCCTATGTTGTTTATGTTTTAGATGTTTCTAAAATATTGAAGTTTCTACTGAAGTATAACAAGCTTTTTTTTTTTTTTTAATTTTACAATTTTAGTTTGCCCTAGTCTAACTATAGCTTAGGAGAAGAAGACCCAAGTTCTCTAATATCCTGAGGACTATTTTTTCTAATTTTCTTTATACTTAATGCTGCAGATTAAATCTCTTCTGTGTACTTAAGCTGTGTCTTCATCTGTTCACACATAATTCAGTCTTATGGCTCTGGTCACATATTTCTATAAAGCTACCCTTTAATGTATTAAGGATATGAATCACCATGTTTAAGAACACCCAAAAGAAGAAGAAATCATTTAATAAAAAATAATAACATCAACAAAATAGTATAAAATTACTTTATAACACTTCAACAACCTCATCTCTCCCCTATCAATATAACAAGATAAAGGGAAATTGGAGTTGTGAATTATTCTGTTTTTCAAATATATCCTACGAAATCTAACCCTGGAACCTGATTATAAGTTAAAAAGAAAATAAATTAGATTGTAACACATTAATGTGCATTACATTCTGCAGTCAGGTCAAAGGCAAGAAAGAGTGAACTGATTTTTTTTTTTTCTATATATCAAACATTCCTCAAAGATTTTTCTCTATATGCTTACCTGATAAATCCTTTCATCCACTGTTCTGCAGATGTAAGAATAACCACAGATCTGGAAAATACAGACATTTTGGCTTTTTGCTTACATTTAGATGAATGGGCACACAGAAAATACAAAGCTTGTGGCCTAAGTTTAAATAAGAAAAACAAAGGTATACATGAAATGCAATTCACAAGAGATACCATGATGAACAGCAAGCTTCGCATATTGTTGTTAGAAGAAAGTGAAAGAAAATGTTGGTCCAGCACTTGAGAAAATTCTCAGCAAGCGATGCCAATGAAAGCTGATTATTCAATTTTCAGTTCCCACTAAAAAAAGGATCTAGTTAGCACAGTTACCATTGATTATAAGAAGAAAGGTCTCAAGCCTCTAATTGCAAAGAAACAAGTTACAGAAAATTTCAGTTAGGTGCTGTCAAACTCGCTGGGCTTCATCAGCTTCATCCTCGGGTGCTCTGAGGTTTTCAGGACCTGGGTGGACGCAGCCCTGTGTTATCCCCTCTTGGCACAGTGCTTTGAGCAGCAGGTGGGACTGGAGACCTCCCAAGGTCCCTCCCAGCCCAGGGTATCCTCCATCCTTTCCAGCGCCTGTGATTTTACTGTGCCCCCTTCGGAGAACTGGAATGATACAGGTTAACTGAATAGAGCCTATAGAATAGCTGAAAAGAAAGAAGTGGCTGAAAGAACGGGTCTAGAAGGTAAGATTGAATAAATCAAGGATGTTAGGTCTAGTGAAAAGGGGCAGTCTCAGGTGTTCTCTCAAGACCGGCCGCTTCTAACAGTACAGCCACACCGAAATTTGCAATCAATTGATGCATTAAACAGAAAGACAATAGGAAAAAACCATCCTCTTCTTTGTTTCCTGAAAGGTATTTCATGAAAACAAAAAAAGCCCAAACCCCCCAAAACCCATCAAAAAACAACAACAAAACCCCAACCAAACAAGCACATTTAATATATAAGAGCAATAACTGGGAATGGTTTGCTGCTTTTTTCCACTCATTGGCAGATTCTGTAAATCCTCCAAACTGACAAATGTGCCTCCCCATTTCTTAATAGTTTGTGTATTTTCTCCTCTAAGTCTTTATTCCTTGTGTGTTCTAAACCAAGGAATTATAATCTTGCTTGGAATAAAATGTATGCTGTCTTGATTACCCACAAAACTCCTTTTCATTTATTTCATTGAGAGACGGTATATTCTGTTAAGGGTCTCTTTGGGTTTTGAGGAGCAAGGGATGAAGTTCTTGTAGAGGAAAGTCAAGTGATTCAAGTAGCAGCGTTTGATAGCCATAAATATTCCTGAGCAGACAGCCTGCGAGGAAACCAGCCAATGATGGATTTGGAGAACAGGCAGGGAAAGGAGCAACAGATGGGCAGCAGCGTCTGTGGGTTTGCTGGAGACCATTGCTTTCCTTTTTTTCATTGTTGGATGATCACACAATCTTCAGGACGTTAAGGTGGAGACATTATTATAGTCTTTAAACTAAAGGTCTGCAATCATTTCTAGCTGTCCTGTGGCCGGTAAAAGAGTCTCTGTGGCTCTTCCCATTTCAGTGCATGGTAAGAAGGCGGCTGATGGAGTCGCTCAAGTTGTACTCCCACGTTAAAACTAAAATATTGTGAGCCATCGCTCAAATTAATTTGCCTTCATAAGTTAATCCTCTTGAACACAAGATGTTTGCGTTTCTACGGTCGCCACTGAAGCCAGGCAAAAATTATAATTCTCTGAGAGATGCTGTGTATTATCAGTTTGGTGTAGAATTAGGCTCTTTACGCAGCCTGTAAAATTATGCCGCTGGAAAGTAACCGTAAGTGTTTCTGATTGAAAGCTAGAATTCAAAAGTGACAGGAACATAGCTGCAAATGTGGTAGCATGACAGAGTGATGCTTGACATCTTGAGTTTACCAATACCTAAGAGAATGACTGAAAAAAAGGGACAGCTAAACCAGCTGAAAGAATTGGGGTGACAAGAAGAGGTGCTCCTTCCGTGAAGGAAAAAAACGTGAAGGGTAGGTTTTTTCTTTTTCTTTTTTTCTTTTTCTCCATAGGTGTCTAGCATATGCTTCATAAGTTGTAGAAAATAGTGCAAGGGGATTTTATATTCCCCCATACGAAGATGGTCTAGACCCTGGTAAGCTCTCAGTGGAAGGCAAAGATTAAGTTAAATTTTTGCAAGACTCTTAGGATTTGACCGAGACCCCTTAATATGCTCAGTTTGCTGTTAGAATTAATTGCTGGCAACCTTGAATCTCTTATGTACTGATTAGTCTTTTCTACTAGACTGTCAGGTTTACTACAGCCTCAAAGTGGAAACTTTACGTTCTGTTTTCTGTTCCTTTTTCTTTAATACGGTCTTCTATTAAATAATAGCCAGTGACTGCTGTTCGTGTAAATCGCCCCCTCAACATTAAAAAGCCAATCTCTTAAAATGAGGAACATTACTGTGTAAAAGGGTTTGCTACTTAAACAGGACAACAAGACTGTATGTGAATTACGTCTTTAAAGAGTGGGGTTCAGTGTCTGGCTCTTAAGAAATAAGCGAAACGAAGAGCTACTTCACTTAGGGTTAGTGTGGTGAAACATCTTCACTCTGCTGACTTACAGCATTACATATGTAAGGGCTCATGAAAAAGTGATGTTTGTGCGCAAGGCTTGTGCTCCACTTTAATCTTCGGTTCGAGTTCTCATCTTGTTCTGAGTCTCCACAGAGAGAGGCATTTAAATTCCAGAGACTGGAAAGCCACCCTCAGGTCGCTTAAAACAGCAACTGTGCTGAAACATGCATACAGAGACTGGTTTTGTGGATGTATGTATAGGCATATTGCAGAGATTGCGTATGTATATGTATGATGCGTGTACACACACACTTAAACCGCCCATCCCTACGTTGCTGTGTATGAATTCTGTACATAAGCAATAATCAATCCCGATAAAAGGTAAATTTAGATATTTCTGGGAAATGTCTGCTGAGGCTTTTCTGGTTCTGCCCCAGTACAGGCAGAATGCTGAGAGCTCATATGGATTATACATACAAATGGCTTTGAACACATTTTATTTTTGCTTCTATTCATATACAGTTGATTTCATTCTGTAGATTATGGGGAAAAATGATGCATAATTGTATTCAGCTATATAAAGTGATGATCATTTGACAGTTTTTAGAGACTACTGCAGAATTATGTGGCAGTGGGTGTAAATTTAAATATTAAGATCTTTTTTAAATAGGTTTGCCCTGCTCCTTGAGAATTGTGGGTACTGAATACAATCCAGTATATACAACTGTAACATTATAGGAATATGTATTACATTGCTTAATGCTGAACCCACTCTGTGAAGGAAATCTGAGCATCACTCATCTGTTACCAGGTTCACACTGTATTTTGAAGAAACAGTGAATAGGCCATTGTATGTGATACTAGAGGAACTGTATGCGGAACAAGAAGTAAAAAAAACACGTCGATACTCAAAGGCAAAAGAGGATTTGGATAAAAATATAAAATTAACGGAGGAGAAGATTAATAAGAATTGTTAGAGAAATAGGTACCTGTCATTGTCATTGGTATTTCTTTGACACTTACTATGCAATAAGTTTCAAACTAACACTGTGCTTATAAAGATGGAGAGGAAACTTCAGGAACTGGCCTCTGTTTCTTCACAATTCCCCTATTCTCCTGTTTAATTTACACACATAGGGAGTTTTTATTTGTTTGTTTTATTTCCTGTGTTTGCATTGGGTTGGATAGTGTTATATTTAAACCACTAAGAAGGAATTAAGACCATATAAAGGCCACATAAAAGAAGTGACCTATGAAAACAAGAAAGAAATATTTCTCTTTTCCCAAGATATTGTCACCCAGAACAAAGATACGAAATTAAAGGATGGAAAAATTGGGCCAATATCAGGAAGCCTTCAACAGTGTGAGAAGAGCCAGTGTCTGAATAAATGCTTTTGACAGGTGTGCTAGAAGGGCCAAACAGGCAAGATCTTCAAAACTGTTTGTCATCTTCTCTTGCAATTTTTTACAAAGAGAAGAAAAAAGAAAAGGCTGAAGTGGGAAATTTATACGTGTTTTGAGGCTATGAGGAAAGTTACCAAAGGCCCCAATTTAAAGATTTCAGAGCTGTGAACAAGAAATGAAATGTTACAAGATTTATGAGGGGTTGGAGTTCAGTGAATGTGTGTCTAAAGAAATGACTTGCATTTTAATGAACTGTATTACTCTTGAGAGGCAATAGCTTGGTTATCCTTTCTGAACAATTACTTTGACTGTGTGCGGCTGTCAAAGAGAGCTCATTATACCAAAGAAGTTAGAATTCAGCTCTATAGATTGATATGATGGCCTCCAATTCATAGTATGCTTCTAAAGGCAATGGAACCAGCAGTGAGGGGCATCCAAAATGGTAATTACTTGTGGGAAATAGCTTCATGGTTTCAACTTACAATTCAAAGGGCTTTTTTCAAGAAAAAAACCTTTTAATTCAGTCTGTAACCTAAACCTCAAGGCCAACCTACAACTTTGTACAGCAGCTAAAAAATTTTGAGTCTGTCATATCATACAGATTGAGAGAAAGCATTTAATAGATACTGCTTCTGAAGCAGCAGTTAGTAATTTACAGTATCTTTGTAAATATTGGGGGTTTGTTTCTTTACATGTTTTTCCTGACTTGTAGAATTTCTGACTACTGTCTTGCTTGTTTCAGTGGTAAATATTGATTTGCTAAACTTTAGTGTTAAAATCAAGTTAAGACTTTTTTTAAAAAGGGAATTCCTATAAAAAATATTTTTCTCTCTGTTGATGCTGTTGTCAGCCAGGAGACTTTGCTTGCTTGAATTTTTTTCTATTTGTGCTCTGACTGATCACCAACTCTTTCTGCTTTCTGAGTAGTCACCTACAGCTGCATTGTGTATGAAAATATGAACATGGGTAAGAAGACCTTCCCATTGATAGCTCTATTTCAAGTGCATATATGTTTCCAAAGAGCAGATATCCTCCAAGCCTTAGGCTAGCAAACAAATTTATCACAGCGATATTCCCTGTAAAATAATACTATAGCAACAGAGTATATACAAGATTAAATGAAACACTACTTGAAATTCTGATACATATTCATACTTCTGAGGTTTTGTTTATTCATTCAGATTTATTCTTTTTATAGCAACATCCTGCTGGGATTTTTTTACCTCCTACATCAAGGAGTTAAATGAAAATCCTACAACCACAGAACAAAACCAGGCTTAGTTCATATGTTAATGAGTCAGGATAATTGCAGCTTTCCCTAGGTAATCTCGGTGTCAATTATTCATGAACCGTTGACAGCAGACATGACATTTCCAACTGACAGCTTTCCGTCGTTTTGTTTACAAGTATGAAATGCTTAAGTATGAAACATTAGATAGGAGTTAAGAATTATGGTTGGGGTTTTTTTTCAGGAAATATGGAAAAATAGGAAAAGAAAAAAATAGAGATACAGTCAGTTTTCCTCTTAAAGGACAGAAGAGCCTATTCCTCCCAGTAACTTTTGCAGTGTTGTTGGAAGGAAGCTATTGCTCAGGTATTAGGATCCTTTAAGCTTCAAAATCTGCGCCGAGCCCAGGTAGCAATATTATGTCCCATCCTGGCACATAGATAGCGCAGTGCCATTGTAAGGGGGAGGACCCATGTTTTGCTTCCCATCCCCTCAGTGCTTGTTCCCACCTAAGGCACTAGTGAATATCACATATAACGCATGCCTGGGGAATACCGCCAGGCTCCCTGCTTCAGGTCTGTCCTTTCCTCCATACCACTCTATACTTCCAAAAAAACCCCAATGACAATCATAGCATATTCTCTCTCGACTTTCCCTTTTGTGAAACTGGGCTCCCCTAACTTAAAAAGCTGCATAGAAGTGAAATGCCAACTTTGCAACCTGGGACATACAGGTTCTCTCACTAAAAGTTGAATTTTACCCACTAAAAGTTAAATTCCTGTGTATCTTTATGTGCCTTTGAAACAGTCTTATTTTATGACTGCTGTTCTTCTATCTGTGAAGACATTAGAATATTTTCCAATAGTAGCACCCTAATTGAAATTAATTGACAATAATACAATGGGGAACAAGTTTTTAAAGGCATTTAAGTGCCTAAAGATGCAGATAGGTACTTAGTGAGGTTTTTCAAAAGATTCTACACACCTGACTCCCATTATGAAAAAGTTTAAGGAGTCTCAGTCCATTAATAAGCTATTTTAGTTTTTCAGCTTTCACACTAATTTTGAGATAACGACTATTTAAGAAAATGCTCACCCAGGCTGAGCATTTACATTTTTTTCTAACCAAGTTATTTTTCATTTGAATACATGTATTTCTTAGCATAGCATTACAGATATTTTTTAATTCTTTTTTTGAAATAAAAGGACTGGCAAGGCATAGTGGAAGAACTGGGTTTTAATAATGATTAGGGTTCCTTGAAAAAGTGGTTGATTTTTAGGGTGCATCAAAACTTAATGTACAATACCGTATTTCCAGAAATCCGGTCTCAACTAAAGCACAGCACCCAAGACGTGGACCCAATTCTCCATACTCTTTTAGCCCATCTCCCCATATTAACTCTAATCTTGCAGCTTGCACTCATAATTCACTCAGCTAATCTCTCATAGTTCACAAACTCTGGTAGCCTGTATTAACGATGGTCCCTCTGGACTCTTAACTGCTTCTACAGTTCCAAGACATATTACTGTTCCATGTCATTATTTAATTGGCAATGTTCAATTGTCAGATCAAAAAGAGATACGTGGAATTTACCAAAAGCAATGCTATTTTAATACTTTATTATTGTCAACTTGTCCATGTTCATACAGTCTTGTATAGTATGATCCTTCATCAGTCCTTTAAAAAGATGTTATTTTTCACATCTTTTTTTTCTTTTTTTAATTCAAAGAAGTAGGTAGATTTGGGGTTCTGTTTTAGGGGGGAGTTTTTAGCATAATTGCTTACACGAAAACAATTTTTTTTTTTGCTAGACAACAGATTTTTAAAATTGTTTAAATGAATGCCTTTAAATTAAAAAAAAATCAGAGAGACTATATAGTAAAATATTCTGAAAACATCTGCCCCAAAAGCTCAGACACACTTTTTTCTTTTAAACGTCTCTGTTTTTATATGAAACCATTTGTGTTGTTTAGCAAACATGGACGCACTTATTCTTGCCTTGCAATGTGCACCCAAAAGTCCCTTTTATGTCAATGGAACATGCAGCAAGAAAATCAAAACTGATCCATGGTACATATGGATTAAATATATATCCCTCAGCACCCTCTTGCTATTTTTACATGTATATGGAGGTGTTTATAGTCTCAGCTTTCATGCTGATTTGCCTTTTGAAGGTAGAAGGTGAAAGAGGAGGGGAAGGGTCCTTGTGTGGGTTTTGCAGGTTTTTAAATCATTTGTGTCTCAAGTTGTTGCTGCATTATAGTGCGACTTAAAATACCATTGCCAGATAGACAAAAACAGCTATTTTATGAAATCTCAATTAAAATGCCGAGGGAAATAACGTTCCATCTTAGAAAACTCAAAATATATTAATGTTGATAAAACAAAATGTTTTCCTTGACTTCTGGTATTGATTGAGTGACTTCTAAACCACTTGATAGTCTAAAAGTATTTCAAATAAAAGGCAAACATGACCTTTCGCTGTGATTATGTTCCCCAGATAGTTATTCCTGTTTGCATGCACAGACAAGCAGATACTGTACTGACTTTTAAAGATCTTCCATAGATGCTGCAGGAAAAGGTAAAATTTCCTAGTCTAAAATAGATAATAACATTACAAGCATCCCAAAAGACAAAGTGAGCAACAAAATTTTTACTTGGAAACATTTCATCTCTCAAGTATAAAGCAAAACTAAGTAGTATGAAAAATAGTCCAAACAAAAATGTTTATTTTATTTCATATTCTGAGCAAAACCATCTGTGATTAATTCTGCCATATAAATATCTACCATCACCTTTCCAAAACTGGGACAAAAGTTGGCCTTTTTTCACAAGATTCCCCATTTTTTGAATAAACCGCGCAGAGGAAACGCTAGTGTCCAATAGCAAATGATGTAAACTGTTCAAGAAGCATTTGTTTAAAAGGTTTTACAATTGCTCTTTGACTATTATGAAGTACTAGCGCATAATAGGTAACTCCCTTTTGTTAGATTGCTGTCCAGTCATTCATCTATGTTCTATTTCTGATGACTAACTATTGCTAAATTTCCGCAGAATTTCAGTTGAAGGATAAGGTACCACTGAAGATTTCTAAAGCTGACTTTCTGTTTCAGTCCTTACCTTTTATTTTAGAGTGTCATTAAGGAGATTGAGCTTTGCACAAGAGCCTATGCTCACCCCCATGGATAGAACACTTGCGGTACACACACTCCTCAAACTTGGCCACAGTTCAAACAAAGGTCTTTAAATAGATAAGTGGGGCTTCTGAAATTTTCTTCATTAACACATTTTTCTCATGCTTTCCAAAAAAGAGGTGAGGTTATTGTTTGTAACTGAGTAAATTATTGTACAGATGTTGAACGCTATTCATTGTTGTTACAGTGTCCAGAAGAAAGGGTGAAGTTTGTCTCCCAGCCTCTTAAACAAAAAGGAATAAATAAATAAATCTAACATTAGTTTTGAAAAGCAAAAATGCATTTTGCCAATCAAAATGATTAATTTGTCATTCTCTTGGAAAAAGCTCTAATCAGTCAGAGTAAGGGACTCAAAATGCATGGTAAACAAAACCAAGAAATCTACAGAATAGCTTAAGCTAAAATAACCTTTCAAAATAACCATTTTTGTATTATTTTTTATAACAACAATAAATGACTGGCTTGACCTTGAATGTAGCATTATTATTTAACATAAGAGATATTGATATTGTAGAAAAATTGCAAATCGGTTTGAAAAACATTGGCACTGCTCAATTGACATTTTCTGTTTACTAATATGAGCTGAAAAAAAGCTCTTCCATTATGGATGGCCGAAGTCAGTTTTATACTGGTGAAGATTTCATCTTTGCATCTAAATATAATGGTGCTGAGCACTTTGCAGAATCAGAACCCCTTTCATCAGGTCAGCTGTGAAAGGTTTTCTATGAGCTGTTGTTTGCAAATCGGCACCTTTGGGGGCAGCCCTAGCCTAGCCATGCACTGGTGCATAAAGCTGAAGAACTTTTTCAGGTATTGTGTGCTTCAATGGAGATAAGTAGCAGATAAATTGTTTTTATACAGTGGTAACTGCTCAAGAACAAATTTTTAAGGATCCCTCTAAGAAGAGCGATTAACATTACAAACGTTCTTTAACCCCTAAGGAACACGCTTGAGAAGGAGGAGGAGAGATGGGAGAGAGATATCCATGCAGTCTGGGCGCTGAGCGTCAGCAGTAGCTGGGAGCTGGTTTTTGGCATTTACACCGTCCTGAATATATACATGCAGACAGACCCAGAATCACTTTCCTTTCCACCCCTTTTAAGGAAACACACACTCATTTCAACTGGGTTTTCACTTTTTGTGTTAGAAGAATGAAACCGCTGTCAGTTTTGAATATCACATTTGGCCTCTACTTGTACTGAATCTGTATCAGATGCCAGATCTGATACTGAAGAGATATATACCTCTGTGAATTTTACAACATTAGTATCATCGCTTAATATTGTCGTTGAGACCAAAGCGGAAAGTCCTTATTAGACAAAGGGGATGACGGTTGGAACGGTGGGATCAGGCTACATAAACAACAAACATTGTGTTAGCAATGTTACCGGTTTTAACCACAGATAAGGGATGATACAGAGACTTGGCAAGGCAGGCTCCAATCCATTATATATATATATGTATTGTAAACACAAAAAAGACACGTGCCAGAATCCGGCATCCTTCAGCTCTGGATACAAGTCTGACTGCCGACGAGCCCATGCAGGAAAGCACTTTTCTTTGGAAGAGGAGGCTGTAGGGACAGCCCCCATCCATCTTATACATGGGTCAGGTAAAACACACCTTCAGGCTGTCACTGCGCTTAGATTCATGAATCAATCAGATTTTTATCTGTCTTTTCTATTAAAGCTCCTATTTCAGCAAAACACTTAACCACTCTGAAGTCTCTTGTTCTAGTCCATTCCTGTTCAGCAAATCATTTGTTCATGTTCAACGTATACTTTTGTGACACTTTACCTTCAGTAGGAAATTCAGCTACAGTGAAGATATATTTATCTGCTTAGCCTTAGGGTTTATCTCTGAAGTGACAATGAAGTAAGTGAGAAAGTGCAAGACAATAGTTATTCCATATCAATTCCCTATGTGAACTTCTAAGTGTGTAATAACCCTTTCTGAGTAAGCATTAGTGCTGTGTACCTGTTCTACCGTATTGTCAGTTAACCCTGCAGGTCACCTTTCATGTTCGGTGGTAAAGGAATATCCCTTTACCTTGTGTCTGCAGAGCACCTCTCATCATGACCTAAGGTTTTGAATCAATTCTATAAATACGGCATTTATATTATAGCATGCAGCAATTACATATTTTATTGTATATTAATTATGTGTTGTTATGCTATTATAGATTAAAAATATGTCAGAGTCATACAAATTTAAAAGTAAACAACAAGAAAGCTTTTAAAATTCCAATTGGGTTATAATTTCACAGTTCTAGTGCAAATATATTCTTACCTACAACTTCTCTTTGCAATTTCAGGGGGTTGTAAGATATGAGAAAAACAAGACCCAACAAAACTATAATACTTGTGCCCAGTGTATGGTTATAAATGATAATGAACTAATGCTTAGTTTTCCCAAACTAACCAATCTTTTTTTATGTTTCATAAAATAGCAGATCTCTACTAACTACTATATGGCTCAAAGTTATTTAATGAATGTTGTGTGCATGTGCTTACCCTCATGGATAGCTTGGAAGTGGATGCCTTTGCACGTTGGCTATTTGAAGTCACTTAGATGCATTTGATTCTTTGGTTGGAAGTGGAAATGCAGAATGTGCTTTCTGCTAGTACCTGCGCCTGAAGGAATGTGATGTTTTCTGATATACCTCTTTCACCGAATTCACCCATGTGTTTATACTCGGCAAAAGATGTGGAGAAACCTCAGGCATTGACCAGATTGCTTCATCCATATGAAGACAGTACTTCTGGGTACAGAAATACCAGCTCACAGTGTAAGCGTACCTGTTTCTTCACTTTACTGTTCCAGAGCTAGATTTCCAATAAGATTGAGATTTCTGCGAATACAGCATGCTGTTCAGAAGAACTATTAAAAAAATGAAAAAGCAAAATGTACTTTACCGATCCTGTTAAATCAATGACAAAACTCCCGATCATTTCAGGAATAAATTGTTAACCCACAGTGACCCCACAATAGCTCTAATTGTCTGCAAGCTGAAAGATTTTCTAATATGCTACTTTAAGCCTACCACATCAGGTGCTAATGTCCCACTATAAATAAAAAACACATTTTAAAGCCCATAATTATATGTTTATTCAGATTTCAGCAGTAGGTCAAGGAAATTTATCTGCATTCTATAAAGTCTCTGCATTATGTGCACTGTAAAATGTCAGAAAATTTAAGGAGTTCTTAGTTATTACCTCTTTTGGTTGCTTTTAGATACACACGATAAATATTTAAATAATATTTAAATATTATTATAGAAATCCAAAATAATTTAAAAAAAAGGACTCAACAAAATGACAAAGGAAATTGGATTTCGCATAGCAACATCTACTAGAAAACTAGGCTTAAGCAATCATTTGCATCTCAAATAAAAAGTAAATTTATGTATTGGCTTTAATTTCAGGCTTTCAAAATTCCTTTTTCTTTCCATTTTTATTCCATTACATGATACCTCAGAGCTGCAACCCGTCACTTCTTTTTCCTGCTTCTCACTTTGCCATTTCACTTCCTTTATTCTGTTGACTTTCTTTCAGATTGTCACATCTTCCTCCTCCTTTTCTTTTTCCTTCTTTCCTCAATGTTATTTTCTCTCTTTGTTTTAGCACATAAATTATTTACACCTGCAAAGTAGTCCTTCTCTGGTAAATCTCACTCATGGTACAGTGTTATAAGCTCTTTCCAGTAGTCTTCCAGGTTATGCTTGTTCTCATTTATGTGTAGGCTTCTTTTCAGCTCACCTTCACAATCACCTAGGTCTACGCTATATGTTATGCCAGGGAAATCAGTACGCCTGATGACAACTCCATATGTTAGTTCCCCTGTACTTTTGCTGTCAGGAGCTCACATTAAGGAACCATTATTTTTTTTTAAAGTGGTAATTACTGAGTGGTAAGTACAGAAAAAACAAAACAGTTGTTGTGAATTGCTTAGTTAATTATACTTTGAAATGAAATTCCAAGCTTTTTGCGCTATAAACATTTTATTTCTTTGCCAGTGAAAGGCAGTTAGTTTTAGAGATAGTAGAGATAGTAGCTTTACCTCCAGTGTCCTGGGCTGCAGTGTGATGATCAGGGAAATGCAGGCTGATGTACGCAGAGCATCCCCATCCACTGTTCGTACTCCTGACACTTGCTGCTTCATCCTTCTCCGTACCCACAGCTGCACTAGTGGAATTAGGTGGGGAGACGGACCATGGGCCTGATTTGCGTGTGTGGGGAGAAAAAATGTATTTTCAGTCTGGGCATGTTCCTGGTTGAGCTTAAGATGAAGAAACATGACTACTGATGCTGGCAAAGCATAGGGATGGGCACATGTACCTGAGGACGGGGGAGAGGAGAAGGCAAGACTCTAAGCAGACACCCACCATTATGTTGGTTTAGGATGATCATAAAACCTCAGCGTTAGGAATGATGACATGTTAGGAAGCCATAAAAATGCAGTATCACAATGGTATAGTTTGTATCTACATATAGAGGATTTAAACACATGCTTAATATAGCTATATTCAGAAAGTGACAAAACTGAGCAACTGGAGCAGGATTCTTGTTGTGCAACTACGTATGCATCCTCTTGCTGCGTGGCTATCAAGGAGTAATCCACCCTCCCACAATCAGTCACAGCACCTCAGCTGAGAGACAATATTTCGTAAGATATCTGTCATCTGTTGTAATTGGCTTGCGAAGTGTTCTTGCTTTATTTCACTGGATGGTTAAATGGATTAGTTGAAGCTAGTACTGAAGGGTATGCAAGCTGCTCCTTGCACCTTGCTTCTTGAAGTTTGGTATGGAATATAAACAGTTTTTAATATCAAGATGAGTCAATACATTGTTTAGAAGTTCCTCAAAAAAGTGAAAAGTTCATCATACTAGTATTTTCAAAATATTTGTAAAGCTTTTGCTTGAATTGATTAAGGGCTTGTCTTCATATGGCATTCAGTTAAGTACTTCCTTCATTGTAAATCATCTGGAATAGATGACCATATTTGACTTTTGTGGTTACTAAGCGACTTTGCACTCCATCGCTCAAACAAATTATGTACTCTACAGTTTCCTGGCTTTGGAAATGGAATAGTTGCATCTTTTGACTAGAACCATGCTCATGCATTAGACTACCATCACTGAAGGAAGCTTACTAGAATGCTTCTCGCTGCACTACACATGCAAGTCCTCCTGCTCTAATACCAACACTCTGGGGAGGTCAGCCAAATTAAGGCAGAATAATTTCCCAAATGAATAGAGTTCGGAAATGCTGAACTGTCAGCAATGCTATAGTTTAAACTGAAGTCGTTATTGATTCCTAAGTTTTTACTTTACTGTTTGGGTTTTTTTTCTTGGTTTATTCAACGGATGGCTCATAATGCAACTGACTTGAGTAGCTGGAGCACGTCTGAAACAGCCCTTGGTAAATGCAATAAACCTGCAACCTCTGTTTTATCATCACTCATACTTCTCTGCCATTACTTGACAGGTGTTTTGATGAACAAGCACGATAGCTCATAAGACGTTTGACCAGACTAAAACATATATCTTTTCTGTCTATGTGAATTGCAGTGCCCATAGAAAACCTGAAGTGCTGGCGTTCCACTTCAGGTTTTAATGCTTACTCTACAGAGGTGCAAATGGCAGCATAAGATAAAGCAACCTTGAATGAGCTGTGAAATGACAGAAGCTGTTAGAATCACATCTTGTGAAATGATTTTAAAATTCCTCTTGGATCCAAGGATGCTAAGCAAATTTTGGGATTTCTACATTAGAGGGTTGCAAAAAAATAAAATGTCTGTTAAGAGGCTAACAATATAATGCTATTATCATATTTATTGAGGCTATGTGACAAATAAGCATAGTTCCCAAAAAGAGGATTGAAAAGTAATGTGGGGTTTTTCCAGCTAAAACCTTACCTTCTTTTCTAATAAATTTTAAATTAACCTGCAGTGAAATTGTATTTTATATCAGCTACTCGTCAGTACAAATCTGAAAAGGAAGGGGGTCTGTCTATATGAGACTTGCCTGTGAGAAGGGATAATTTTGAACTGTGAAGTGAATACTCAGCAAGATCAATTCTGCCAATTATGATGGCAAGCGTATTATCCAAACTTGCAAATATTTACTATCTCTGAGTATTTCTGGCTGGATTATTCTATTCTAATAAGAAACTTATGCATAATAAAATGTGTTGTTTTCTGACTTTGCTCTATCAGTAATGGATTAGGTTGTAAGCTGAAGTAAATTAGCACTAGAGTTTTTTACAGTGACTGACACAAGAACAGGTACAAGTCCAATATTTGATTCCTTTTGTTGTCACATCGAGGCCTGTATGCATAGCCAAAGTTTTATGCACAACTGGACAAGAGTTTTAATTCTCCATTGCTGCTTTTGCAAGGTGTTCTAACAGCTGAAAACATCGATGCTTTAAAGGATTTCTTTGGTGATTAGAACTCTTCTACCTAAACTTCATCACAGTTTAAAGGAAGCTTAATATCTAGCGAGAGCAACACAACTCCACATCTTCAAAGGGTGGTTTTGCAAGCCTGCATACCAAACAGAAGACTTACCCCTGGAATGGATAACCTTGGAGGAACAAAGCTGTACCTGATTTACCTGTCAACTGGGTCAAGACAGCAGCTGGGAAGTTACAGTCCTCTCACGGTGCCAGAGAATTTTTGTTTCAAATTAAGCTCAAGTCAAGCATGAGTCGCAGTTTCATTCATATTAAAATAAATTACTGCATTATTCAGCTTGGAAACATGAAGGTTCAATATGTGCTTGTGTGTGTGTGTGTGCGCGCACGCGAGCATGCTTGTATTTTTTTAATATGTATGTATATTAACGCATGATGAAAACGAGAAGGTTCTTACTCAAGAGGTATTGGTGCAGACGGAGAGGCATGAACATTAACTTCTAAAGGTTTCTTTTCCTCTGTGTTCAAGATAAACGTTTGTCTCTGAGGCTATAGAGTTTTCTTCGTAAGCTTTCTGAATATTTCATTTGATATACATATAAAGCAATTGCTTTACCAGAATAAACAGACCACTTATATACTGTGCTAAATGAACCTGAGTTTTTCTGATTCGGGTGAATAATTCAAGACTATTGACCTCTTTTTCTTGTTCTTTCTCTCAAGAAAACTTTTACTTTGATTCTATCTCTTTCTATTTCTTTGATTCTATGTTTCCTTTGTTTTTTCTGTCCAGTGCTACATCTGAGTTCTGGCTGGGACATGAGGATAGAAGAGGACCTGCTCTCAGGCTAGCAGCAAATTAATATTTTTGTAATGTAAACTGGCATGGACAAGACTAAGGAGAGATACCAAAATCACAAACACCAGTCAAGGATGAGCTATAGACAGAAAATTGTTTGAAATGTTTTTCTCTATGTAGAACAGTAAATGCAAACATGTTTGTAGAATCCATCCAAAGTAATTTTTAAGCAAAATACCAAGGCAAAATTATGGCTACTCGGTCAGTTTTTAAACTTCAGCGTGGGCTTTCATGTAACGTTTCAACATGTGAAAGGTTGTTAAGATGCAAGTCGGCCTTTGTTCTCTGGCTCTCTCGGCAGCCTGAGCAGTGCAACCAGCCTGCCCAGTACAGCACTGGCAACGGCAAAGGGCCACGGCTCGGGTCCTACGTATGGTGTAGTCACACAAGCATTAAAAGAGTCTGTGGGAATCATTGCTGATGCCAAACTTGTTGTAAGCTAAGGCCCCTACCTGCTTCCCCAACCATCACTCAACTGGCCCTAATTCCAGCGGGCTAATGATTCGTCTTGGTTTGTTCCATTCTCCACAGAGTAGCACTAACTGGGGGCGGGGAACGCTACAATCAAAAAACAGGAAAAAAGAATAAACAAGCAAGAAGCAACTAGACAGCACTGTTGGGGAAGAAAAAGGGCTTTGCTTCTGGGTAATGCAACATGCTGGAGAAGAATTTTTTACCCTCTGCTTGTGAGAAAGGCAGGCAGAACAGCCATAACGTCAGTGGTTGGAAGCAGCATCCCTCCTTTCCCTTGTGTCTTCCTCAGCCCAGCGTGTGAGTGACAAGGGTGAGCAAAGTCCTCCCAAAAGAGCCCCGTACGGATGCCGGGGGTCCCGCTCCCTCCCCCTGGCAGGAGGCCTCTGAACTGGTTCTTCACAGTGACTGACAACTCTTTCCAGCAGTACAACTGAATTCGTGTTCTGCAACATTTTTTTCCCTAAGGACATTCTTTCTTTTTTGTTAATACTCTGTATGTATTTGATCTTCTCGCCTTCACAAGACAATCAAACATGGCTTGTCAGCAGTTTATTATCGGAAGAGAAACAGGAAGGGCAGAGAGGGGCTACACGCACGAGGAAAATGTTGGGTTTAGATGAAAAGTTATGAGGTCTGATCCTTTGGCAGAGATAAGCTCAATATTTTAAAATCATGGCTTTCTGTAATCAAACCAAACATGAAGCTGAATTGATAATCACGCAAACCATTATTTTTCTTGAACCAGAAGTAAATTGTCATTTTGATGCTTTTCTGAATGCTGCAAGAATTGAACCAAAACAGATTTTTGCTTGCAAGCTAAACACTACAAATAAAAATAGACAGCTCCCTAGCAGGGACTTATTTAGTATGAGCCTTATTTGCACTTGATAGGAGCTTCAAAGCAATGTCATGTCAGAGCCTATTCCCCTCTCTCTCTATCCCTTCCCCCTTGACTCGCAGGCACGTATAGCGCAAACTTTCACTCCAGCTGCGTGACATTGAGCTTCTTCACCCTGCGCTACACTAGCAGGGAGAGGTTGCGTGGAGAGGTGGCAGAGTCTTGGAGATGTTTGAAAGCCGTCTGGACGTGGTGACCACGCTTCAGCGGGGAGAGGGGTGGACTGGGTGGTCTCCAGAGGTTCCTTCCAGTCTGTGATTCTGTCTCAAAGGACTTATTGCTCCTGGAGATCTGTTAAAAGATTTGCCTGTACAGGCATGTTGGCTTGCATAGAGAACCCTATGTGGGGAAGAAGGGAGAAAAAGGCAGAAACGCAGGCTGTACTTTACAACTGCAGAATTGATAATGGCCTCTCACATATATTTCAATGTACGTAATAGAAAGGACTTACCTGTCATTGCAACAGGAGGTTTGATTTTAGACTGATTTAAAAGTCTGATCTTGATATATAACTCTAATAAAAATCAGTAGAGATATACAGCTCTGACAGTAATATGTAAAAAGTGGCTGACTGTCTCATTTTAAAATACTGATTCATATTAGTTTTACTTCATCAGTTTCATGGAGCTATTCTAGATTTATATTGATGCAAGCAAGATTAGAAACAAACTCGACATCTGCAACTTTCATATTTATATTTATATTTATTAAGAAAACTGTGATTCTCAGATTGATCCATTACTGTTTCAAGCCTCTCAACCCCATAATACACCTTTTCTGCTAAATGACAGTGAATATATATGCTATAGCATTTAATAGAAATCTGACCCTCTTGCTTGGCCTTATAAGTTGTCTTCTCTCTGCAGAATGAACATGCCATCACCTGTAATTTCTGTAAGTCCAGATCCCACTAGTCCACTATGAAAGACTCAGTGAGTTAGTTGCCTTTAACCATTGATGGACTTCAACTGCTTTCTCATACAGAGGCAAGGAGTCCTTCGCTAATCAGTGTGACCTAAAACTACAGTCAGAGATAGCCATAAGGTAGAAGCAGATAGTGCATTAATTCTTTCACCATGCTCTATTCGTATATAGATGAGCAGAAATTTGGCTCTTCGCAACTGAAAAGCGTGCCAAGGTTTAGTGCTTCGAAGGCAAAAGAATTTTTCATAGTTGTTTGGAGTGGTATAAGTAACTTCTTCAGTTCCACAAATTATATAGGAGTAAATCTAGAAGCGTTAATTTTCCTGAGCTCTGCCTATGCTTAATGTGTAGCTGTAGTCCTCCTTCAATGCTGCAGTTAGTTCATTAAAGCTTCTCAAAAGTACAAGTGGTCTGCTCTGTCAATTAGGTTACCAAATGTTGAAACAAAAGAATTGAAATGTTCTCTCTTTGTAGCTAAGATTAATTTTATCTGTAAGGAAATAATTCATAAATACTGAAGCTTCTTCAAGACAAATACTTTTTAGCTAATTTCTTCCTTTTACACAGAGGAGTAGGAAAGCAAACTTACTTTCATCATGTATGTAATCCTTAGACACTTGAGTGGCTTTTGTATTTATCTTCATGGCAAAAATCAGATTGAAAGTAGCAAAATAGTATTTTAGAACTAAGTAAATCAGTTTAAAATAATGATTCGTGTAATACTGAAGCCTGTGCAATTTCTTTTTTTTCAAGAAATTGAAACAGGGTGAAACAATTTCCAAAGAAATTGTTTATTATATTGACTTAGCATACCTACTCTGTCTTCTTGCCAAAATCTATTGTATAGGGAAGTTGTGGGCGGGAGGGGAAAAAAAAAAGAAGGAAGAGGACTGACTTACAGAATTTGCAGTATTATCCTTTGAGAAATATTAACTAATGTGCAGGCATGGGGATGGATTTTTGCATATGTGTTGATCCAGTGCTATGGGTTCAGCACAGTCTAAGTAGCTCCAGAGAATCACTGTGACTCTGGAGGGGAAAACATTCCCTCGCTCTTTGTGTAAAGAGAAGTGGTGTATACCCACCATACAGATAACTTAGAAATGGCTGACTTACAAGCAATGCATGTATATGAAACCCAACAAAGTAATATATTGTATTAAGAAAATTGCATTTGTTTTGCAATATAAAAGAATAACAAATCAAAATGTTCAAGATGACTAACCATTAAAATCAACAAATGAAATACACATAATTTGTATGAGACAATGTTCAGATGAAAATGATAATCTACTAAACATAGATAATTCACTGAATTATTTTATTATTTGATTTGATTTTATATAATAAGAAGGCAGACTACAGCCACAGATCCAAATTACTGATAACTAGCTTGAGTTGTTTCGCCTCACGCATGGACTGTCAATGTGTCTCTCAACTCATTTCACACTTGACCTCCTGGAGGGCAGTGGAGCTATATACAAATGTACACTATTCTTTCTAGTCCCTGACTTTGTTAAAAAGGAAAAAAATGCATCAGAAAATCTATATTGAATTAATACCTGAACAGAAAAACCTTATCTCTGAAAGTCTTAAAAAAAAGAAAGGAAATAAATTCATGAATTGAAAGCTCTGCCTACATAAAGAGTTATAGTTCCTCTTAAGAGTAGCACTCTGATGCATTAATAGTGGAGGCAGGAGCTCAGTTAAACTATCGCTGCAGCTTAAGGTACACAATTACATTCTTCAGCGTCGACATTTTCACCTTGATAAGCATAATAATGCCATGCAGATGCAGACTAAAACCCATAATTTCAGCACTCTGCTTCTACTCACGTTGATTATAATAAGGTACGGCACTGAAGCATGCACGATCCTACATTTAATTGTCAGCATAGCCCTTCATTTAAACAAGAAGTTAGTTAACAGTATGCCTTCTACGGTGAATGTGGGAGGCATCTCAAATAGCTGTGGCTAAACAGAGAAAGTTAAGTGTGCCAGTAAAAACATGTGCAAAAAGCTGGTGATGGTTTAAATTCACCTCCAGTTCGCTGTGGATGTCGATGCCAATCGAAAACAAAATATGATATGTTTATATTTGCAAGAAAGGGCCTGCTTTTTTCTTTCTTTTTTTTTTTTTTTTAACTAGGAAAAGCTTCCCTGCAGTTAACTCTACTTTAACTCAATATAAAGTGGTAAGCCAGATGACAACAGTGAAGGACAGATTCTGGTATGTATAGCGAGGAGTGAAAAATACCTGAACATAATAAACATATGTAAGTTTGAAAAGTGACTATATAATAATAAAACTAAACGTAGAAAAATCACACAAGACAAGAATGTTGTACATTGCCTTTTGTTTACTAAGTCACTTCTGGGAAGAAAAGAAAAGCAACATAGAGCAAATAGAAAACTTGATTTAAAGTAGGACAATAGTCATACATATATACATACATATTTCATTCGTACATCTGTGTATGTATATGAGTCGATATCAACAATACAAAAAATTCTATCTGAAAGATAGAATTTCTTGGGGTTTTTTAACCTGTGCTGTATTGTTGCTTGATTCTTGAAGTAGTAGTAGTTTGAAAAAAAAAAAAAAAACCCACACCCCAAACTTGAAACAATCAGAATAACATTGTTTACAACCACCACATAATGGTTGCCATAATGCCTTGGTAATATATTTTAATTCCTTCTGATGGTATGAAAAGGAGAGAAGACTCTCAAAAATGCATCATTTTGAAAAGGAAGGTTCTTTGCCCAGCTTATTAAATGCCACGTTATGCTTTCTAGGCGTAATTAACAGTCAGGCACTACTTGTTACATGCACTTTGTCAGACGACATATCCAGAGTTGCAGAAGTTCAGTGGCTCGTAGTTTTCTCGCTCCGAATCGAGGAGTTACCTCGTGATTGCTAGCGGAAAGACAGCTTATGTCAAGCGCAGAGCTGAGAAGCTGGTGGGAGGTCTGGCAAGACATCGGGTAGGTTCTGCAGCTGGCTCGCAGTCAGACCATGTCTTCTGCTAACTGAAGTTAATGGCAGCCCCAAACTCAGCTCATCAGCATCTGGCACTAGACGGACTGGTTCATTTTGCTGGAAATTTTATGATGTTGCTGTTCTGTTCTTTATCAGAAAGTACAGAAAAAAATTGTAGACTTTCTGGGGTATCCAGATAGTCTGACAAGATGCCTCTTCATTGGTTTAGCAGCAAAGCTATAAATTACTGTGCTGGGTTATATATAATATAAGTAGTAGTAAATACAGATTTCAAAGCAACTACTATAGCAGATTTATGCACACTTTTTGCCTATTTACTTCCAACTCAGTGTCAAAGCTAACTGGGTGTAATACTTCAAGGTCAAATCTCTGCCTTGGATTGTGATGGATGCAATTCATAAACTTGCAATCAGTCGAGGTTTTGTTACAATGACTCTTTTTATCCTTTTATATAAAGGAAATAATAGGAACTCACCAGTTTCAGTTAGATTTTGCAGACTAGCAAACCAATAGGTAGGCTTGGGAGGAAAGCCTTGGTAACAGATCATGAAATTCATGAGTGGTGCTGAGAAGCACTCTCTGGTATGGAGAGGCAGATGGACCATAGACTAGGCATTGCAGAGATGAACTTTGTTGTCCCATGCCCCTTCTGTTTCCTGTTCACATTTCATCAGAGGAGCCCAAGAGTTTGTATTGGTCACATTAGCTATTAGTGGCACTGGAACTGGAAGGGGTGACATAGGCTACCACTCTTTTTCTTCAGCTAGAACCCCTACTCCAGTTTTAGGAATGCCGTGCTGCCGGCCACAGGGAAAGGAGCAAACTTAAGGAGTTTTTACAGAGATGCTACACTATGTAGCCATAGATGTTGTCAGTAAAAGACATTTGCCATCGTAAGTGACTTGCAAGGTCTTTCCTCTGATGAATGTGCTTCTTGGTAGGCCAGGGTGCAGAGGTGGCTGCAGCACAAAGCAGCTGGATAGCAAAGTCTTCTCCTAATGAAGAATAATACTATGTTGACGGTAGGGCTTGCAATTAATTGAAAAAGTGCACTATAAATTAAGTGCTCATAGTTTTGAAGTGGTGTAGTGCAATTCAAATGTTGGGTGCTGTAAACTTCTTGAGCTTTAATTAACTACTACACTCATTTTAAAAAAAGAAAAAAAGAAAAGGAAAAAAAATTTCTTTCATGGGAGAAAACAGTCGAATGTGTTTAGATGAATCATTTAATATCTGTCAACAAATGATTACCAGATCTCAGAGGCAAAAATCATCTAATTGGCCCTTAGCATTTAGAAGCAGTTGAGTGATTGGAAGGATACTGTTACATAAATATTGTCACATATTATCTTATCTTAATAACTAAATTATATAGAATTTATATGACAAATTATGTTGAAGGCAACATGCATAACCATTTATTATTCAGAATAATAAATGAGCGAGGTGAAATGAGACAACAACTAATCCCCACAACAAACAGTGCTCTTTATACATTAATAGTGATAAACTGAAGTAGTCAGGCTAAATCGTGCCTAGCCCTGCCTATGTAAGCCAACTGGCACCTCTGAAGTTGTCCTGATATACCACAAGAGAGAGTTTCTTCAGTGATTTCATTACACCTACATTAATTTTGCAGCACTTTTTGTATTTCCATTATGCTCAGAATTATACAAAGACAATGTTTACTACTTCATGTGAAGTTACCTTTCAAAACTAATGATAAAATTGATGTTGGAGGGGGAACACATATGACAACCTTCTCCTCAACATCTTGCCAAGATTCCTTTGCAGGATGCTGTAAAATCAATATAACACCATTATCATAATGCAGCCATTTTCTCTGCATTCTTCCTGTGGCTGGTCGTCTCACCTTCCTGTTAGGATTGTATCCTCCTCCTCCTCTGCTTCACTGCTGCTGTGACCACATTTTTCTGTGCTCTGATGTGGGTGAGACGAGACTGCCTTCTCCAAGTGCATATCTTCCTCTGTTGACTATAATGGAGCTTCAATAACTTGCCTGGGTTAGATCATCTAATGCAGAGGTTAAAACTCCAAGGTGACATGAGCCTTACAAATCATTATATAAAAAAAGGTCATATAGCATCTGACTAGTATTGTGTCATAGTTTTTTACACCTGTCAGAGTTTTTATTCAAGTTCCTAAGGCTGCATTAGGTAGTAAAATTCTAGTTTCTTTCATACCATTCTTGCTTTTCTTCCTTTCTTCCCCTTCTACATACATAGAACTTCATCTATAAATATACAAGATCCATACAGAAAAATTCTGTTCCTATAATACTGGGGCGGGGGGGGGGGAATGTTCTGGAAATACCACAGTCACGAAACCTGTTCAAACTCCTGTTGTTTCAGGGTTTGCCCTCACAAGTGTGAAGTGACTTTTTTTTTTTTTTTTTTCCAAATCTAGAATTAGTAGGTCAGATGCTGATGTCATTTAGACATACAATGTATATGAGATCAGTCTGAATTGCAGAGCCATATGTGGCATAGATTTATTAAATTTAGATGTCGTATTCCCACAGGATTCCTTCATTGCTGTCTGTGTGCAGAAATTGGCCTAATTTTCTTCTCACTGGTTCCACAGTAACAGAAGAGTATCTTCATTGACACTGGCATAATGCTAACTTAAATAAGATCATTACTAGGCTAACTGCCTCTTCTATGGTGTCAAGAAAACCAGATTGCATTTCTACTTGATTTTTTAGAGAAAAAAATGTCCAATTCAGAATCTAACATTTCTTCTTTTTGTCCAAAAATTAATTCCATACATTATTAATTCTAAAGGCAGTGCCTCTGGATAACAGTTGATGTCTGATCTCGTATGGGTTCTTGGAAGAAAGGGGCACATTTAGAACTGAGTCTTACTAGTGAATCAGAAAATGGAAATCATAGATGTAATCTTTTCAACACAAAGCTATAAACTAATATTTAAGATCAAATATAATTTGATTTGGCTTGCTTATATTATCCATAATAATCTTCAATTAAATTAGGAAAATTAATTAAAAAAATTCTATAAATATGTATGAATATATAAATACATGTTCGCTTGTTTGTAGGTCTTTTAGTTTTCCTCAGGATATATAACTTGCTTTTAAACGGCTCTTGGTTTTTCTACATTATTATTTTCCTGCAAAAAATTACTTAGCTACGATCCATTATATTCTAATATAAATATAAATTCATGTTTATACACAGAACATACTGTACAATCTGAAATTCATATTTGTGGGGTAAAAGAAATCTACTACATGTTCAAAAAAAGTTAACATTCATTATGGAAAAAAAATAAAATAAATCACTTGCTAATTTTGTTTTCCCCAAAGTATTTGGTGAGAGGTACAATTGCATACAAGCAGTAGCATCTGTTTATAAAATTTAGAATACTTGACATTGTAACATATTTTGGTTTTGGTAAAGTGAGAGAACATACTGGTTTTGAAAAATTTTCTGTTGATTGTGAGATTACTGAGAGTCCCACTGGCAAAATTAAGGGATTGCTAATAAAATACAATAGGCTGCCTTCCTTTGCCTCTGGTTTCAGATCTGTATCCTGTCATTTAGGACTGGGAACAAAGCAGCAATATCAGTAATAAGTGGCACCAGTTGCAAGTCCCATTCTTGTATTATCTGTCCCTGGTTTACCTTAATACATTTAATTTGCAAGTTCCATCCCTGATATGGGTAAGACTATCTGGAATGAAAGTAAGTCTGGTTTTGAGGGTATGTGGTTAATGGCTCTTTGCATACAATTAGCTAACTTGAGCTACTGCTGGTGTAAGTCCTGGTCCAAGTATCAGGCTGGGGCTCCTTTTAACCAACATTTTTATGATTCTTCCTTAGTTTCTCAGGAGCTCAGCTGATCATGAGAGCCATAAAAGCAACGGAAATACCATAACTGCTAATGTGATAGGAATAGGTATAGCTGCATATTTCACTCTCCCACTGCTGAACAGGTTGTGTAGATGTCAGATACAGAGGTTCAACAGTTCTGGATTTTCTACTACAGATAACACTAGAAAACACAGTAAAATGGGAAGGTTAGAAACATGCTGCTGCTGTTTTCAAAAGAAATATTTTACCCGAAATGTATCATAAACATAAAATCCCACAAGATCTAGTTCCTGAAAAATAATAACATTTCCTTCTCAAAACATTGTAAAGCAAATCACAAACATCAAAACATTCTACACTGAAGAAAAACAGGTCAGCTGCAGTAGTGTTGCAATACGTAAGAAATTCAATGAGGTATCATCTTAATCCCCTTTTTCATAGAGTCAGTACTGTCTTAATCCAAAAGAAGTGTCTTGAAATGGATGTTTGTCATTGCCTCCCAAACCCCACCAGGCACTTGAGATGCAGTTCGTAATTTTCTAGAGCAGAAGGGATAAAATCAAAACTGAAGTGAGTCACAAATCTTAATTGAATTTTTTTAATAGCATAATTTTCAACAGCAATTATTTCATGCTTTTGAATTAATTTGAGTATAGCTGAGTTTATGTTTCTACTTTAACCCTCTTTACATTCATTTATGAGTACATTTGTGATGTTGGTACAAGTATACCAAAGAGAAGTGAGCATGGGTTTGGGGTTTTTTTTTTTCCATATTAGCTGTTTAATTGTTTGATTTCTGCATCCATCAATAAATGTGCCAAAGCTGCTATTATGCTAATTCAGAACACTGTTTTTTTCTCTGGGTTATTTTGATAAGGAGGAAAATGTTAACCAACTGTTGTTGTAGGAGGAGGGAAAATAAAACAAAAAAGCCTCATATGAATATGGAATAATTTTTCTACTGACTGAATTCTGAGTATTGTTTAACTGAGTCATAGATGTTTGTATTTAATTTCAGATGTGAGCATGATGCAGAGTATTGCCGAGAGAATGAACTCCTAGTACAAGTGCCTTGCATCCATAGATAGCTGACAACACTCTTCCAATCTTTATGAGAGGATGCTTAGTAGTAGTTTTATATACCCTCAAAAAAATATTTCTGAAGAAAATTCAATTTGATCTTCTTTAAAAATTTTTGTACCAGCACATAATATAGGCACAGAGAACAATATTCATTTGACCAGAGAGAATTGCCATGTCTGTTACTGCATTTCAGCTAGTCTGTTAAACTTGCCATATGAGTACATGAAATGAAAAAAAAAAAAAACCAACATATTAAAGGTAAGATTCAGCACATCTTAAAATAGATATCTAAAATCAGTCAGATGATCTGCACCCTAAAAAAGTCTTCAGTGACTATAAATTAATTTGAGGATGACAAGCTCAGCTGTAAAGCCTGCAATGCAGGGAGCTACGCTTAGGTGAGATTAATTCATCCTCGTGACACAAATTTTGCCCATAAGTCTTTGGATCGCTTTGCTTTGGATGATTGCTTTTACTGAATGTGGAGACTTGAAAGCATGATTCCCTGTAAAATGGGTACATAGGCAATTATGTATTGCTAAAACACACCGCAACGGGTTGGGGCGAGCGTGATACCAGGATATTTTAATATGCTTCCCCCACGCCAGCAGGCACCTTCCCAGGAGCATACCAACCCTCAGCCACCTCTCTCCCCTCCACTTTCCTTAGCGTTAATGTTTCTGGTCGTGTCTGTGCTTTTTTTCTCCCAACCTCTCATGATTTCATGTCTTTGTTTTAAACTGTGACTAAGTATAATCAAATCAGAAACTCACCTCCGTGTTCTTTCGCTCCAATGTACTTTCAATGTACATTCAATGTACAGCACATGGAACTGACTTTGGGGCAGAATAAGGAAGAATCTGTCAAGTGTCCCTATTTCAGCATTTGTTTTACCTTGAGAAATGCATTTTGTCTAGTCAAGCACTCTGTACACACCTCAAGATTCAGAGTTTTCCTCTTTCTCTTCTAACTTCACCAAACATTGCTGCTGTCTCAGTCTTAGTAGATCTCCACAGAAATGAAATAGTGACTTTTTAGTTATTTCCCATATAACATTAATTTTTGATATTCTAAACCTTGGCCTATTGTAATATATCGGAGCTCTTTGACCCAGTTTCCTGTTTATTGCAGCTTAATTATTACACTGCTCACTAACCAGACAGTTAACACGGTTTCAATTCATTTTTCAGATATTAAGATTGCTTGCAACAGAATTAAGCTAAAATTAAATGGTGGTAACTCAATTTTTGCTTCTAGTCATTTGGGAGGGTTTTTTTTTTGAGAATTCATTAAGAATTAAATTATGTTTATTTGTTCAAAACATCCCACTGGCCTTCAGTATCTGGAAAGATATTAATAATTTAATATTTTACCCTCACCTCCAGAGAATGAGTCCTTGTTTTATGTGAATTTCTCCTACTGTTCTCTAAACCCTGGAAGATATGATCACTTTCTTCTGCCCATATTTCTCTCAATTCCAGTCAAGGAAGTTGAATTTTCATTTTGGAGAAAGGACTTATGCTAAATTACTATCACAGAAATACAATGTGCACAGTAGTAACTGACAAATCTTGGAAGAATTTGGATAAATCAGATATTCAACTTTACCTCAATGGTTTTTCTTTTAATGGACCCAGTTCTCCGCTATTTGAAACCTGTATGTCAAAGGCTTTTGGCCTCTGCTTCAGTTTATTAGTTATTTATGAAATTTGGATGAAGATGTATGTTCAGACTTTAAAACAGGTTGAGGTTAAGACTGTTTGATACAGGTCCTTGTCATTCAATTGTTTGGTTTTGTGGGTGATTTTTTTACAAAAGGCACAACTTGTGAGCTCACTCAGAGGTTGAGAAAGAAAGATGTTCAGGAACATATAACGTGTGTATCCAGTCCTTTCTATTTTTGTAGAATTATTTTATTTAACACTTACCATCTTGTTATAGTCAGAGCTATAAAAACATATTTCCCCCCCCCCCCCCTCCTAATAGTTGTTCTTGATTTTCCTTTCTTATTTTCCATTTTTATTCTCTTGACTTTGCATCCTCAGTGCCTTGCCTTGCCTTGCCTTCCCCTCTATCTCCTTTGCTTTTTCTTTCAATCAGCTATGTTTCTTCCATGACCTTGTGGAAAGCACATTTTGTCCTACACTAAGATTTGCTTTTTAGCCTTTCAACATAAATGTTAGTTTAAACTTGCACATAGGCACTGTCACTTACTCTTCTTTTTTCATACTAACCAATATTTAAATGGTCACCATCTATTTATGGAGATGCTCGGACACTTGCTACCATCCTCACGTGTTCACTGGGAGAGCAAAATGTTTCCTTATTTTCCTACTCGAGAACAGAAAAGGGTTGCAAAGTTGGCCTTCCTCCTGGGACAAAGGTACTGACTAGGGCTCCCTGTGCCCGAGTTGCTGTCGGATGCTCAGGGCAGAAATGCCAGTTTAGAACCAGCCTGACATCTTGCTTCTCCTGGAATTTACCACAAAGCCCATCCATCCCAGCTTGCCTGTTTCATTGCCAAGCCAGCCAGGCCACTTTAGCGTGACACATGCTGTTACTGCCAGGTCTTCTCTTAAGAAACTGGTGGCATATAGGTATAAATTTGTTTCTCCAGTTGTGTTGGAAGATCAATAAATTACAGTAGAGGTACTGGCAGCCAGGAGTCAGTAATGTCTTAAACTGGCATAGCTGTTTCTTCTATAGTATAATAAAACTTTGATGAGGATGAATTCCAGTTGTAAATTTACCATGGCCTATTCAAGACAAAGGAGAAAAACAGAGCTTTTTTAAAATACATCAGTTCAAAAGGTAGGCATATTTTATTTTGGTAAGAATTGAAAAAGAGCTGGCACCTTCCTCTTCTCTTTTTGCATTATGCCTATACTTCAACTAATAGCTTGATTGATTGTTTACCTATTATTCCTGACCTCCAAGGTAACTACAAAAAGGCCCCACAGAAGACAAAAGTTCTACTACATCAGACACATTTAAAACACAAGAAAATACATAGATACACCCACTTTCTAATGCAGCTTTTGGACTTAAACCAATTATTCACTAAAGAAGAAATATTTACATGTACTACAAAAAGAAAGTTTATAAACAGTTTGATTTAGCAAAGCCAAAATAATGCATGACACGACACGTATGTGATCAAAATTTGTTGTACAAGACATAAAGTAGCAGCAAAAGTAAAACTCTGTAAAACCATCAGGCTATATGCAACTTTTTTCGTGTATATTGTCCCATATTTTTTTCCAGGACCAACCAGCAAGCTCCTACCACTGTCCCCTGCATCTTCCTTCTTTTCCCTACTGCCCTCCACCCCTCCCCACCTCCCCCCATCTCACTTTTCTCCTGACATATGTATTAACTCCCTCAAGCAATTTTCACTTTTAGATTTGTTAACAAGCACTTACCAGTTCTCTCTCAGAAAGAGAAGCAGCACTTTTCTGCTGGATAGGTGAATCGCAGGTAGTTTAAGAGAACAGACCTAAGACATCAAGTCACAGTACCTGTTGTAATTGGAGGCAATACTGGCTAACTATTATTTGGCTTGCTAAGCAGAAGGTGGGGGCCAGCTTGCTTGTTGCAGGTACACCAGCTGGAACAATCCCTAAGAAAGTAAATAATAGTGTCTGTAAGGTTACTGCAGAACTTTAAAAGCTAAGATTTAAAATCGCTCATGTGAGCACAATGGAAACAATGCTGTCACTGCAAAGGTTGCCATTAGAAACAGATTGAGCCCGGTAATCGGACTGGACTACTAATGGCCACAAGTACACTTTGCCTAACCAGTACTGGCAGGATGCTTTCCTTACAGTGATAAATGTACAAGCTGTGACTTGCATTTCATTTCCAACCTTGGCAGGCTAAAATAGTCTGTTAATGAATGAAGACATCTTTAAGCATGCAGTTGTATGCCAACAGCAGTTGGTAATCCTCCATATCCATCTTATTTCATTCCATTTACAATTCCACTTGTAATCAAGCAACGAATAAACTACTGATGCTTGGCCAGCAATACCCACATGACCTTAGAAAGTGTTTGAAATCTGAAAAAAAGCAAAATATGTTTGTCACTAGTATTGCTTACATTTTCACTTCAGCCTGCAGACAAGCAGTGCATTTGAAAGTCATTCTGAAAATAAACTGCAGCAAACTCAATCAAAACTTTTATTATTAAACACGACATACAAAAAAAGCTTTTTGGAAATGGCTATTAAGAGTAACATTCAGCATGAGATGTTTCTGATATAGCATATAACAGAGTACATAAAAAACAATAACATAATTTCAGTAAAACCAAGAGATTTATTTATCATGATATTGCCACTAAAGAGTCTGAAGGCTGGAAACCTCTGGTCGCATAATTCTCAATATTAAAGGTAAAACTTCTTTTCTTATTTTGTGTTAAGGAGAAAGCAAATCAGAGCAAATAAAAGTATACTAAATTTCAGTACTCAGTCACCCTCTGCAGCTCTTTCTCTTTTCCTTAGGCATGTATAGTCACTCTGGGCAAAAATAAAAGTATTTCCCCATTCCTTCTTTTGCCTTGAAGGAACTAAGTTGCTGCCATTCATTAAAAAGTCAGCTGTTTTCTGACTAGAGGAAATAATTTAGTAATAATTACTGCTGCTTCTCATCTTACAGCACAACTCAATCTCCATACCTTTCTTATAATTTCTTTATTATTTCTCCCCTTTTTATAATTCAATCAATTAAATAATAAAGAGTAAAGAATTGTTGTTTTTCTAGCTCTTTATGATCTCCTTTGAAACTTCTACAGCGCTACTGTGACCAAAGAACCATCTTAAGTGATATTGCAAAGTTCACCTTGCATTTCTATTGCAGTACTCAGTTTAATTGAAATACTTGAAGCACCTAAAAAAATGTTACAGAAAAGCTTATAGCACATGAAGGGATCTCTTTCAACACACATCTGATAACTTCCAAGGAGAAAACCTCCCCACCTCTTCAAACTTCAATGAAAGAGAAGACGTGGCAAATCAACACAGTCCTTAAAAGTCAATACTGCAGGGAACTTGTATACTTGCATTGCAAATTTGTTGTTTGGAAGTAGATTTTAATCTTTGTTATAAAAACACAATCTATGCTAAGAATTTTTAAAACATCTTTGCCAGAACAGACCACTTAGAGGTCATATAAGTCATGTACGTTCTGCAAATTTGAAATTTCATATACAGTTTATGTGACATTTATTGTGGGATAATACCATATTTATCACCTTCAAGATGAGCAATGTGTAAGTGGGTATGATCAAGTGTTTACTTAAGCTGTCAGATAAAATAATTAAGCCCACAGTGGAACAAAGAAGTCTATCAAATTCTTCACTAAATTACTCAATATATCTCTAACTTTTATTGCACTTCTAGTAAATAACATTATTTTAACTGCAACATCTTCTAAATATTAGCAAGTAACTAATTACTATGTAATACCTAGAGCCAAAGATAGTCTACATTCAAAAAATTTTTAGTATTCCTGGGGTAATCATACAAAAAGCTTTCATCGTTCTTAATTTCCTAGGCTAAATAAAAAAAATAAATTAATATAAATTACTGTGTTGTCCATCTCTTGTCAACACTTTCTTCAGATATCTCGGGGCAGGGCGAGGGCTGTATTTGGATATGAAGTGTGGAGCAAGAGCAGTACCTGAGATTGCTCCCCTGTTTGGAGGTGGAGGTGCGCAGGGCAGATGGGTGCTGGCCAGGATGCTGGGCATGCACAGAGACTCGCCAGGTCCCACCCTGACCTCTGCTGCTCGGAGCCGCAGCGTGACACTAACGTAAGGTCCGGCGTTTGGTAATTTCCCTTTGCTGCTCCGTTTCCCTCCTCCACCCAACTAGCTGCTCTGCTCCCAGCCAGCCACCCCAGCTGTAAAAGTAACAAGACCTCTGAAGTGCTATCCCCACGGCGCTTCCAGAGACCTCGTTACCATCACGCTTTGATGCACCATTTGAAGCATCTGGAGGTAGGAGAGAGGTGAAAAAGCCTACGGGCGTAGACACAACAGGTAGGAGGGTGATATGTATCCTGTAAGCTACTCGATGAAAATCAGCAAAAGCACGGGTAACTAAGCTAAAAGTAAAAATTATGGATAAACCAGAACTATGATTTATGGAAACCCAAACTGAACCATTTTTAAAGGTTAGTTACAGTCAGTTAAAAGAGCTGTTAGTCCCTGCATCTGTCCTCTGTTTGTGAGCTTCAGCAAATCTGAACAGATTTCTTACCTGCCAGACATTTGTTTCTCCCCTCTGCAGTCGCACAGCAAGGATCAGGTTTTGCCCAACTTCTTTATCTTCCTAATCGTCTTTCAGACAAAAAGACACAGAATCTGTAAAAAGACCACTAGCTTTATTTCCCCTGCTCTTTCTCACCTGCCAGCAAAATTTGTAAATTTTCCAAAAACATACTTTAATATTTTCTGTAGGTGGATAGAGACCATTATAGATGAAGATACCACTTCATCCACCAGATAGCTAACAGGATTAGGATCTTCATAACTTAATCTGACGTGGATAAGATTTCTGATCGGTCCTCATAATGGAAAATTTTGCCATAATTGGAAGTTTGGGCTTGATAAAGCAGTGTTTTTGTATCCAGCTGAAGAATAAGGTTCACTGCCAAAGCGAGGGGCTCTTATAGCACTACTCCCAGCTATAGGCAATGCCATTAGCTGTTGATTTGTTTAGAATTGTTTTTTGTAAAAATAAACGAGACAGAAAAGAAGGGGGTTTTTTTCTCATTATGTCCAGATTCTTTCCTGTTTCTCTAAGCCAGGTGTGAGATTTAGTAAATCCATTGATTCATTACACTGCAGAGAAGACACATTCTGCTGCATTCAACGACCCTTAAAGTTTTGATCCAGATTCCTGGGGATACTGAGGAGATACTGATGGAGAGAGAAGGAGAGAGGGAGAACTCTCTAGGAGGTAAAAAAAGAATTAATTTGCATCAATATGAATAAAAATGACAATGAAATTTTGGCAAATGTATCAGTTTAAGTGGGGGTTGTTCTAAGGAAATGTATATACCTCTAAATTTTTTGGTGCACAGCTCTGACTGTGGCTGTATAAATCCATTTTTGTTCTACAAAAGAGAAAGTTTGGAATTTGTTACTATATAGCTTCTGCAACTTACTGATAAAAACCTGTCCATCAAAAGGGTTGGTGACGCAGACGTATCCTCTCACTGGCGAACTGTTAACAACACAGACTGATTACATGAAGAGTGTAGAAAGATAGCTTATCTTTGTGCTGTAGAATTTTATATGACTGAAAAAGTAAGGGGAGTTTGAAAAAGACTTTTGCCTTAAACTACCTTGAAAGAAGCTTGAAATGGACCACTCAACCCAGGTTTTTTCTTTATGGAGTTGCAGTGTTGACCTCAGTTGTATCAGTTAATCTCTTTGAACCTTTCTTCCTCTAACAAAAGGAAGAGAATAATGACATCTATTCAATGTAAATTTTAAGGACTTTTTTTTAAGATTTAAAATTTTGGATGTATAAAACTGGTGTTAATAGCTACCTACACTGTGTTAGATATTAAGATAGACAAATCTTTTCTACAGTTCAAATAGCTAAGGTCTGAGGTGAATTACGCAAGGAGGGTGTGGAATTTCTATCAGTCACGAGCGGTTTTAAAGAACAGATTAGACAAACATCTGTCCACACAGAGACAGGTGAGGCTCATCCTACTTTTTGGCAGGATCGTAGAGTAGATGACTTCCCAAGCTCTATTCCAATTTTTTGATTCTGAAGTGTTGCTTTTGTGGCCTCTGTCCTGGGAGGGTAGAATCAATACATGGCTTCAGGTATTTCTGACCTTTTGGGTAGAAAGTATATTATGAAGTCAACATTCCTCAACAAACAAATTTTTCTTTTAAGATGAACTTTTTCCCATAATTAGTAACAGCATCTTCTATGTTGCTCTTAGAATATACAGTAAGCCATGAAACCTCAACTAATCTATCAGTTAAGAATGAGCTGTTCACACTGAATTATTGTCTTGATTTTCCTTTCTGAAAATTTACTAGCACTTTTGATATATGCTGTACATGCACACTCCAAAATAAAATTTGGCAGGTTTTATCAAGTAAATATAAGAAATGAAAGTGCCAAAATGAAATCAACCTCATCCCCTCCATTTTCCTTTCTCCCCCACATATTTTCTACTATGGGTTTGTAGTAGAAATATAGTATAGATGCCCTTTAAAATGCAAATTACTTTGACAACAGAAGGTTTGTATCATGGCTTAAGTTTAGGTTGGAAAACAATAAAAACTGCAAATTGTACAGGGTATTCACAAGGAAAAGCAGTTTTAGTGACAGTTAAGGAATTCTCAGTTATCATAAATACATCATTCAGCATCAATTTACAAAAACATTTGTTTACTTACTTCATTAACAACTGCTGTAATTTGGAGCTGCTAGAATGTTTTCTCAGATAAATCTTCCATTCAGAGATCTTATTGTGAATGGGATCCCAAAATGTATTTGCTGACTGGATGATAAAAGTATGTTTAGGAGGAACATAGTCACAAAGGGAGAATTAACCTCAAACTGACATAATTTTCATTTAACAAAAAATTTGTCATTATTTCTATTTTATCTTTCACTTGGTACATGAACATGAAAAGAGGAAACCTGCCGAGTGTTCAAATATTTAACAAAGTGGTGGAACACCCAAGCTATCTATCAAGGTCTGATGATTTTCAAAAGTAGAAGGTAATATCTAGGTTAGAAGAAAGTGGAAAGTTATTGAGAAACACTTTGTAATTTCTATTTTCCATGAATCTTGGATGGGTAAGCATTTCAGACATAGATCCCATTTTTTTAATTACTTTTTTTTTTTTTTTTTAGCTTAGCTGCTAAGCCATTTTGAATAAAAATACAGATAATTCACAGCTAGTATTGAAGCTGAATCTGATACCAACTATCATCTTTGGGTTCTCACAGAGCTTATGTCTAGTCAAGCATACTTTTTAAAGAGAATTCACTCACTCCCTAAACTTCCCTTTTGACAACATCTATCAGGATAGGATACTACTGAGAAAGCCAGGCATCTAGGGTACTCTCTTTGGTTTACCTGGGGGCCATGATATCTGTAGAAGTTTTCTCCAGTAAAGGTTCACACATGCTTAAAACTTAGGCAAAACAACTGCTTTCTGGTGCACAGCTACCTAGTCAAGTCTACATCCTTGCTTTGGCTTGGAGATTTCTAATACTTTGCAGCAGAAGAATGAAAACTCTAACAGTAGGGTTACAGTAGGACTCACAGAAATTTGGTGTACATGCTTAAGGGAACAATTATAAATTGTGATGGTGGAAAACTGTGCCGCAAATATGAATCCCATCAGAGAGAGACCCCTCTCCCTAGTTAGGATTCACAGGGCGACTGCCTATTGCAGCAAAAGCAAGGTGACTTAACTTACCTGGACTATTTTTACTCACACACAGGCTGACCCATTTAGAACTAGGCAGCTTTCTAGTTAATTTAATTCCAAGCCTATGCCCTGAGCTTGAGTGTAAGAGACCTGGGTTCACTCTCTTCTCTGCTTGAGAAGATCTGAATTCTTACCTTCCAGGAGAATATCCCATAAGATATTCATGAGGGAGGAAAATATTTTCCCCCTCCCATTTCAGCCTGAAAGCTGTTCCACTTTGCAATAACTAATTAAATATTCAGTGCACCAAAAAAAGACTAAACTTGAGAGCAATTCCTTAGCCAAGGGCTATGGGTACCCCCCTTAAGACGAAGAGCCACGAATCCAGTTCTTGCTCCACTGAAAACCTTGACACAGTAATCAGGGAAACAAGAACTAAAATATTTGCTCTCAAGAAAGTGAACTACTCTACACAAAGAGTACAAAATAGGACACATCCTACTTCCCTAGCCAGTATAGTTGTTATTTTAGAGATATGCATGAAATGTTTTGTTGAATCTCTTAATGCAAAACTAAGCACTGACAGTGGGACTCCAGCAAGTAGGTGGAACTACCGTAGAGCAGTGCCACTGCTGGCTTTGTATCAAAGCCAGTCTACTCAACGTACTCTGAGCTTGAATAACATATTGAGACATACAAGTGGGAAAAGCGATAGTCCTTACTGTGAAGACTGAGGCACTTCTGCCTAAATGCAGCATATTTACCCATTTACCTAGAAAAATGGGCTTGCAGTGTAAAGATGGTTATATCATTTAGAAAATGAATTGGTTTACTATTTAAATAAATTATTTAGGGGGTTGGAGGTTCCAAACCTTAAGGGCTATTGTTTGCTTAGAGCAAAGTAACATAAAAGGTTTAATTCTTTTATTCTATAGCATTAATAACTCACTGATAATAATTAACATAGAAATATGCCTATCCTTATAAGCCTGAAAGGATAATGTGATTTGTTAATTGGTTAACTATAGCAATGATTAATAATAAATAACAGCAGTCATATTTCTTTCCTAGGGATATCATATCTGTCCTTTTAGCAATTTATAATGGACCTCTGGGTTACTTGTTCTAATTAGTGGGTTGAGACACTCTTATTAAGCATGTACTAAATAAAACCAAATTGTATTATAAGGCAATATATACTTTATATGGCATATATCACAAGAAACATTTCCAACAGTAGAATACAGAAAACAGACTATTGTCCTGGTGGTACTTCAAAATCTAATTGACTGGGAAAACCACAGAATTTTATAGCATTGTAGCCATTTGTACCCAGAAGCTATTCTTCCTTGCTCCTGTGGTTACGATCATATTTTTAAACCAAAAGAGCTTAACAAATCATGGATGACCAGGGAAGCTGTACAGCACTACAGGTATAGTACAGACCTTTCACTGTTGTAAGTAAAAGTCTGTGGCCAAATCTTAAAAGATAGGAATATTTTTTTTGACACCTGAAGGAAGTCATAAGAGAAACCCAGAGTTCCCCGAGTGTATGGGGTCCTACTAAAGAAACACTGTTTTGCTGGTATGTTTTGGCACCAAGAAACTGCTGGCATGGGCCATGCCTAACCTGGTTGTGTATTACAGACCAATTTTGTGGATACCTTTGCAATGTTAAGTTGTTAGAGTCTGATATTATGACGAATGTGACACTACTTTTCATATTGGAATAGTTGAACATGATGCCCAAGTTGATTGATATGTGTGTCATCTTGACTGCAGCCTCCCACAGTGAAGTGAAGGAGCCATAAAGGAGGAAAAGGAGAGAGAGAAAGAAGAAAAGACGAGGGGGAAAGGAAAAAGAATCCTTTACTTAGGGGTTAGTTTTTAGCTAAAATGCTGAAAAATGCAAAAGAGCCTGTGGCAAGAGGAAAGCACACATAACTTCAAGGATAAGAACTTCAAGGATAAGAGGTTGGTCTTTTTAGTGGTTGGATTCTTCTGAGCTCCCTTTAACTATTACTTATGATCTGGGGGATTTATCTATATGACAGAAAATACATCATTTAGTGGTTATGTGGCTGGAGTTTAAGTGACTGACTACCTGACAACTGGATTTTTGGGGGGGGGGCTTGGACAAAAAACTGTAAGAGATTATGCAGGAGAAGAAGGGAGTGGGTAACTACTTCATCAGCTACTACACACTTGTAGCAGAAGAAGTGGTTTCAGAGTATTCTCATTCTCATCTTTGGTAGATTATTCAGTTTTGCCAAGTGGTTTTATGAGTGTGTTTTGCTTTTACCCCCAATTCTTTTCTTTTATAAAGATTACTTGTGAGTGGAAAAGTATTGACTTTTCTTGAGTGCTCCACTGGAACAAGTTTTGCAGATCTGGGAATAGAGGGAGGTTTAAATTTTGTATTCTTCTCTACAGAGTTAAGGGAAAGCTATCTTAGAAGGGATCTTACAATTTCAACTTTTAGAGATTGTCACTTTCAATCTTAATTAGTTTCTATAAACAAGGGTATATTAAATTCATGCCCTTAGTTCTGTATAAGTATGATGCTGAATTGTAAGTAAGTCCTAAATCTTTTTCTTATAGAAATTAATTTTAGTTTTCAACTGAAAATCAGTTTTGTCACACATAGGTTTAACCGATTTACTGTTAATACTGTAATGTGACAGATGACATTGTTTAATGTGGCTTGATCATTTAAGATTTCTTTGTGAAGGTGCTGAACGTAATCTCAATTCAACAGAAATATTTGACCATGAAAACAAAACCACTTTTAAATAAGGAAGACAACTACTTATGTACTTAAGCATTTTGAAGCGTACTTAAAGCCAGAAAACATGGAAACACACCCCTCTCCCCAACAACACTAATACCTGGTTGTTTTAATAGAAACCATACCTAAAAATATATTTTAAACTGAAATGAATGCTCAGGAATTTCAGGAGTTAGTTGAACTCTACTGTGTTTTTTTTTTTAATAACCTTTTTTTTATATGTTGCCATGTTTTATTCATTGTTTCTCCAGCAACCTGTTACCTGGAAGACGCGATGTTGAATCCAGCGCTGGGGTGGTACAAGGTTGCAATATAGATCTTGTGGAAATTTGGGGAGGACAGAGGGCTTCTATGTTATAAAATACCTTTCTGAATTTTCTTTAAATGATATATATCAACTTCTTTAAATGAACAGGTTTTAAATATAAAAGTGTTGTTTCACCCCTCGTGCCCCCCATATTTCTCAAAGTGTTGACTAATGAGTTATGAGTGATTTAGAGTTTACTTGATAAAAAATCAGCCTTAAAAGAGGAAGAATAAGTTGTTCCTAAATAAGAACTGTAGCTAATTAAATATACATAATGTCATTCTTTCATTTTCTTTGGCAAAGCTTCGCAAGACTTAATATTACTTTAATCAGTATATGCAAAATGAAGCAATAAAAATTGAAATTAGGTTTGAAAAATGGAAATTAAGCAAACACTTGCAAAGAATTCTGTTCTTTTGTCAGAATGCCAAAGCAGAATTATGAGTCAACTTTATGAAATTTATTAGAGAATTAGTACAGTTACATGAAAGAGAAAATATGAAATTTTGCTGTTTTAATTATATGCCCAATTTGGTGCTATTACAGTAGTTTTTCTTGATTAAAATGTTTAATGGGAACACTACATAGAAATATCTGGCATATTGACAGTTTGAAGAGTTGAATGAGCCAGCTATTGAGGCCACTAAAGAGCACTCTCATCTTAATCCTGAACACTTTGTTCTTTCTAATGGAAATGCATGTGAAACAGCTGCCTGTAAAAAAAATACCATTGAAGGTAATTTCATCATTCACTGAATCACACAACAAATTCTTATGTATAGTAAGGGTTCATTTAGGATGTTCATGCAAAGGTCTGTGAGAAAACCATTTAATTTTGTGGGGCTTTTTCTTCAACTATTTTTTAATCTATTGATAGCAATAGGGTTGGGTTATTTTAATTCATTTTAGCAATATTTGTCTTTGTTCTTAGCACCCTAGGTTTTCATAACTGAGCAAAATTAACAATATTACATGGCAAAATTGTAGTTGAAAAGTACATAGTTTGCTTAATTATAAAACTTAATAGTGTGAACTTTTTTAAACATCTAAATCTACTGAAAAGTGAACATCAAATATTCCTGTTAGGATTTTATGCAAGTAAAACTTTTCCGTAGCTTCTCAGCAAAAATTATCTTTCCTCTAAATCCATGACATTTTTGACTATTAAGCAGAAGTCTGCACACCATTCAGCAATCACCCTCCATAGTTTAAGAACACCTAAGAAGCCTTTGGAGGCATTCTCTGAGGGTATTAATTTTAGGTACAGCTCCTGTCCGAGCGTTGTTCCGTGCCTCATGCTAAAACGCTGCAACTGGAAGCAGTGTTTTCCTTATTAAACATGCCACTCTGCAGGCAAGCAAACAAGAAACCTTGGCCCAGTTTCAGGTGTTAGAAGATCTAAAAAAAAAGGTGATGGAACAACAAAAGAGCATTTTGAGTTCTGTTGGGCAAAGGCTGTTTAAATGGTCACTCACTTTGCAACTACTATACCAACACAGTGAATTAAGCAGAGGAACATTCGCATGTGCCATTGGGACAAATTGGACTAGTAAGGAACTGGACTACAGAAGAGGAGATGATAAAAGGCCTCAGTTTTCTTTGATGGAAGTGTTACATCTTATTACAAAGATATTTTTTTTTTTCCCTTCTTTTTTTTCCCCCCTTCAAAAGCAAAGCTAAAACAGCCTGTATATCCTGCAGGATGCAGCTGCTATGGGGATCTGTAAAAATTCATGCACAATTGGTGTGTGATTACATGTAATCTCATTAAGAAATGGATAGACAAGGGTACTGACTTCAGCTTAAATCTGGAAACCCAAAACCTAGCAGAGATGCAGCTGAGCAGCACTTCACACCTATTCTTCATATATTTAAATCACAGATAAACAACATTTGCCAAACATTCCTGAATTCAGTTCCCCCAATGAATAGTGAAGGATGAGCAGTAAATCTAAAACTCCTATTCAGATGCTACTTATGGGACAATCATGAAGGCTGTAAAGGAAAGGAAAGCATTCAGAGACAGAGAACTACAGGACACTCCTTGCTGGGGCATAAACAACCACAATGTTTTGTCAGACTGAAAGTTCACACACCTACTTTGAGGACCAGCTCCAAAGCAGAGGTCTTTTCCTGATAGATGTCCTCTCTGGGACTCCGTGTTGAGTTACAAAAAAAGTTATAACAGACTCATCAGACAAAGTGAACTTGGAGGGCGTATATGCATATTATATTCTCTCTCACTGTCATTTCTTTCCTTCCTGGTTCATTAATTCTGTATATATAAACCCAAGCTGATTTTTGTCTATTACACTGACATACAGAGGCCCCTCTAAGAATCTGTTCTCTTTTGCTCTTCTGAAGACTATATAATTATCATTTTTTCCCCACATTATCCTTGTTTCAGATAATTTTCTAAGCAGCAGTTTTTATATTTTCTCTTCCCAGATCCACTGCAGTCCTCTCTCTTTATCTGCATGGATATTTTCAACATTTCCCAGCTAACTATCCACTCCAAAATAGTAATATGCTGCTCCTGCTCTTCCACAGATGTTAAGGACGACTGGACCAAGCAATGACTCCTGCAGCTCTCTGCTAGCTACAGTACTTTTTGATCATTACCCTTTACTTGTCATTGCCTAATGGCAGAGTTCTCATCCAAGATAATTTTTGAATTATGTTTTCACTTAAGAAATACTGCATCAAGTGGCTTATCAAAGATCATGTGCATTGCGTGCAGCTTGTATTCCTCACCAACTAATGTTTAATTCTGTTTGAAAAGAGAAGTGCCTGCCACACACACCTGCAGGGCATATTTATCCCACCTGCACTCCGACCCAGATGGAGTTTTGCTGTGCTGGGACCAGGGAGCTGGCGCCGGTCGCTGACTCTGTAATGTGGAGCAGCAGTGAAGTAGAACAGAGCTGATAAAAAAAAAAAAAAAAAAAAAAAAAAAAAAAAAAAAAAAAAAAAAAACCCAGGCCGTTCAGATACTTTAGGCCTACTCCAGTGCTTTGACCCAAATAACCTGATCTGCAAATAGCAAATAACTTCTCCTGTGTTCTAAATCAAAGGGGAAAAATAAGCTATTTGGGTCAGAGCATGCAAAAAAAAGGCCTACCCAAATGACTAGTCTCTCCCAGACACTGGGGTGTGCATATCTTGTGGATCTTTTTAATTTGCAATTTTCCCATGGCTCCAGACAGATGTGTCAAACAGAGCTGAACATTAAAAACATTACCTAAAGCCACAGTGATTTTTAATATCTTCTATTAATATATTTATTTTAAATACAACATTCTGTAAAACTAGCACGGTCTTCCTAAAGGGTCTAAAGCATGTGGGTGAAGGATTAAAAATAAAACCCTCAGCTTTATCTTGCAATTGCCACCCCATAGATTACTTTGGTGTTCACTTAGCATAATGACATTGTCTCTTTCCAAAGTGATCAGAAACATCCTGACTTCTCTCCAAATCCAGCTTCTGTTCACTCTGGTGCATTACTCATCACCCCCAAAGGATTTTTTGAGGCTGTGCACAAGGGATGGTATTCAGAACAAAGAGCTTACAAGCATATTGCTTCAGTAGAATACAATCGTTTATAAATTTCCTATTCATTAAGTTCTACATTCCCAAGAAACTTTAATACTAAATTTACACTCAGTTCCAAGGACTCAGCTGGATCTCTATCATAACTTATAATGGCATAGTGAGGAAATACCCCATTACTATAAAGAATGAATTAAAGGTGCAAAACTTCCTTAGAAACAACCCAAACTGAAAGCAGTCACCAGTTACGTTTTTTAAAGAACCCGTTTGTATTTTTGGCCAACTTGGGAGCCATTTGCAGGAGAAAAATAATAGGTCTGGTTATATCCAATGATGGAAATAATCTTTGAGAAGTTCCTGGTTTATACTAATTCTACTTTTTACACTTCATTTGGGACTATTATAAAGGTTGTATAATTTCAGCACATGCAAATGTAATATAGCAAAAGAAATATATACTTTAAAACATTTGTTTGAATCTTATTTGCTTCATTATCACAATTCAGGGTGTTCACAGAGATAAACAACAGAAAGAAGGATCCTCGCACATCCCAGAAACTGCTTTTATATCCTCTCCTATTATTCTGTTCAGGAGGAGAGACTGGGCTGGATATGAGTCGTTTGGAGGATTGAAGAGAGCTTGAAAATTTATCTGTAAGCAAGCAGCTTTTTTGGGGAGAAGCAGTAGTCAGAGAGACATGTAGGGAATTTGCCGAGGTTGGGAAATGCAAGTGACTGGCCCAAGAAAGTCACTTCACAAAGATTATAATTTTCCCAGTGAACTGACTTGGAACAAACATTATAGCCATCCAAGTCCTCTCAATGAAATCCACTTGGGGGGCTCCTGCCCTCATCAAAGACCTGCCAAAAATCTGATTTCTCTAACCTGTGTTTAAATAGGTCTTACAGTGATCCCCCTGAACCAGATGTGCTTTATTAAAAGACCAAGCGACTAAAGAAATCAGTCTAGATACCAGTGCAATATATGCCTGCAAAAGCTGTTATAAAAAGATAGTTCAAACAGCCTGGTCTCTTCTGACGTGACAGTCTTCATACATCCCTATGAAGAACCCAAGCTTCACAGTGCCAGGACCAGGAGCAGGACCCCAGTCCCCTCTCTCCAGACCCACCTTCTGCAGAATAAAAGATGCCTTTGAGCCCCTTTGCATATTCATTGGATGCCCGAAGAAATGCAATACTAGCAGTGCTTCTTGGAGTGCCTTTTTATGCATATAATACTGTGGCAGTTACACTTTCTACCGATGGTATCCTTTTTTCCCCCTGCATCTGATTGCTTGAACCAGAACGAAAAGCAGCGTGTCACACGTTTTAAATAAGGGAATTCTAGATACTAACTCACTGTTTTCTTAAATGTAAACCACTAAGACTATTTACAGCAAGTCCTTAAGCAAAATTGAAAATAACATCATGAGAAACATCACACCGGTTGCTTTAATTGGATGAGAAAATTATATTGTTTGCATACATATATCTCTATAGTATTTCAATCATCATAACATTATTAACTGTTTGGAGAACACTTTGCAACATAAATGTAGGAAATTTTTGATATCTCAATGTGAATTTTCATAATTATCCCTTAGCATCTAAAAGTATTATATCCCACCCCCCAAACCATTATCTGAATGTCAGTTCACTGACAACTGATCCAAAGGTGCCAGAGGTATTTCAGTCACTGAAATAATTCAAAGTCAGGTGATACTCAGCTAACACTTAGAAACTGTGGCACACCTATACGCTTGAAAACGTCTTTGGAAATCCCTGAATAAAGCTTGTAATAATGCATATGTAAAAATAGAAACAGCTTTCAAATGACAAGCAAGATCTGGTATCTGTGGACCTAACATTATCATTTCCATTAATTACTAGGCAAAATCAGGACTAATCAGAATTCATTTTACATTCCTGGTATGAAGGAAAAAAAAAATCAATAGTTAATAATTTATTTTTTAATACTAGGAAAGTAACTTTCTAGACTGATATTCTGCAGTATACAGAATGTAAATAACTTAGGACAATCTCATTTGGATCTTATTTTGCATCTGTAACTGTATTTTCTCAGCAATGTGCATTTTTAAGTATTTTTGCACATGGGTATACATGCAGAAGCGGATCTGGCAATGACTACTGAAGTTAAAATTGCATAACATTTCACATGTATGAAACTGCTTTCAGATACCCATAAACTACTGAAAGTTTTACTTGTGGAGATTAAGCATTTTATAGAAAAAGCAGCCTTTAATTCATATTTAATTTTAAATGCAAGATGAAGTCCTAGTGAAGAGTTGAACTTAAATGCAGTTCTGCCTGTGATGGGACTTAAGCATTTTTTCAAATATTTTCCTAATTGGAGCTTTAAGCCCATGATTTAAATCAACTCCATAATGAATGCAGTCCCTTATATTTATTTCATCACTGAGTTTCAGTGGTCTGTGGAAATACTTAGCCATCTATTTCTCCTGTGACATTTGGTGCCCTTGAGCAACTTACCATTTGTGACCCAGTTCCTTCAGACTGTAAAATGGGTAGCATAGGAAGTATAAATTTTTCCATAGCATCATCATCACTATTCAGCAGATCGCTATTCAGCTCCCAGCTTCATTGTGTTAAGCAAATACAACAAAAGACAGCTTCTTTCACATAGGAACAAGACAGATGAAAGAAAGAAAGCATTATCACCTGTTTTCACAAAATAATTTCAATGGAATTTATTAAATGCCCGTCTTCCTCGGGAGGTACCAGAAATACCTTGGAAGTATGGTGAGGGAAGAAAAATGTGACTTTTGTTTTCCAGAAAGCAAGTAAGTTGCGCTTGGAAAGCCTTCAGGTGCTTTTTGAAAGAGCTGTCCCTAAGCAGCTTGACCATTCAAGACATGCACAGCCTAGTTAGAAACTAAATCCAAGCATCCTAAGTTTTGCTTCATTGCTTTTCTGACAAGACCATCTCCTCCCCGTTCTTTTCCTCATAGCTATATATATGAGGAAATATATATGAGTTTGCACTATAAAAGGACTATGAAGTGCAGAAAACAGTGCAGTAATCCTTAGGAATACAATTCAGTGCCTGCACATTAGCATCTGGCAAAAGAATATCACTTCTAAAATGTATTTCAGTTCAAACAAAAGACAAAAAACAAAATAAAAAATAGAAAAGGTCAGATGAAATAATTTTGCAATGAAAAGAGCTGTGTGTTTATTCATCCTCCCCTTACTGACAAATGGCACAACTGGTTTTGCGCAAACTTGCCATTAAAATTCAGTAGCAGGTAGAGAACAAACAGAGGATTTTCAGTCTGAATGGTGAAGGTTTCTGAGACTAAAGAGCACCTAAGAGAAGCTGTTATGCAACCTGAACAATAGCAGGTCATGACCAGAACACCGCTACTATAATAAAGATTTATTTAAATGCATCTCCAAGGAGAAAGGAAAAATATGCAGGAAAAACTCTTCTAGGTTTTACAGGCAAGAGCTCCTCTGACTTACCACTTAAGTACTGTTTAGATTGAATTGTATAGGTTTCCTCACTCTTCTCCAGACTTCCAGGGTGTGTCGTGGGGAAGAACGCTATGAACATATACATATCTGGAGTAGAACCTAACTAAAAAAAAAAAATTAAATGCTAAAAGCTGTAAATTTAAAACTATAATTCTCATATTTCCTTTAAAATAAACCAATAGAGCAATTAGATGGAAAAAAAAAAAAAAAAGGGTTGATTTTTTTTTCCCTACTGTTTTATGAAAGTAGTGAAAACATCCCAGTGGTTGACAGGCTTTTTATTTTGGTTTTGGTTCATATTGCCTTTAACTTTTGATAATAGGTAAGGACCATCATTTCTGCTACATTCTTCTTTCTGTGTGTTAGTATGTAAACCTGCAAGAGTAGCCAACTGCAAAAATTTGAGTTTTCTGCCTTTCCTTTTTGTATGAGAATGAGACAGCTCAGGGAGACAGGCCACCTGAGTCCGGCAGACGAGTCACTTCACTCGCAGTGGAGACCAGAAGCAAGTTTTGTGGAGAGAGAAGATCTGTACGGAATCAGTAAGTCTCACCCTAAAAATATATACCAGAAACCTGCACGCACAAGTGTGCTGTGTATATATATATATACAAACATATACATATTTTGCTTGTTTCCCTGTGTGTGTGTGTGTATGAAAATATATGTGTGTGTATATATAGGAAAACATATGTACATATATATAGTGAGAGCAAAACAAGCAAAATAGTCAAAGTAATTCTCAATGTCTTTCTTTACTAGAATGAAGTGCCTAGCAAATATTTTTAGGAACATTCTGCTATTCTATTATCCCTAAAAATTTAGAATGAACTTTTTCTCATTAACATGTGTGATCTAAGTGCATTCATTTGTTAATTTTCACAATAATGAACACTCTCAAGACTTTTTCCAGATTCACATTATTTCATATCATTTTGTATTTCACCCAAATAAAAAACAGTGAGATTGCAGTATTTAGTTTCCATACATAGCAACTTCTCCCAGGGTAGGATTTTTTGTTTTGAGATGCAGATAGTAATATTCTCTCATCCAGTGTTCACTGAAATTAATTAACAATGTATAGAATGGAAAATTACAGAAGGTAGATCAAAGCCATTCATTAACTGTGCAAAGCTTTAAATTTGGGGAAAGATAAATGATTACCAAAACAGAATAACAATTAAACTAAGCATTAAACATACTTGTACTATATTTGTTTGCATTGTAATTGCTGTATTTACAGCCATTATTAATTAGAGTTCTCACTGAGCTAAAGAAATCCCTAAATCTGTCACCTCTGTTCGTGTGGTTGAGAAGAAAGTACTGCAGACAGAGAAGAGGAATTTTCTCCTTGGTGATTTTATAGAGAAATTTTCATGATAAGTTATCCAAGTTCCACCTAAAGTTTTGGGTTGGACTGCAAAACAAATTTTCCTTCCTTCTTAGAATGTGATTGATTCTATTACCTTTTTTTTTTTTTTTTTTTTAAGAATTTGGAATAAGATTAGCAGATGATTGGATTAAAAATAATTTTATAGGAATACTATTGTATAAAAAATAGATGTTGGACTTGCTCAAAGTATTCCAGCTTGCATTTGCATAAAAAAGAAATATCTGTCACTGGATAGATTTTTCTTTTAAATACGTGATTTCCACTAACTGGGGAAATAAAATGACATCCCATGAAATCAATTATGCAGACCAAACTTGGAATTTTTTGCCATTCTGGTATTTTGCCATGATGCCTTATGGGTGCTGCAAATCTGGTACCTCATTTTTCTGATCTGTCATCTTGGCTGGACTCCCAGTTTGTTGGCATATGCCTTCATGCACAAGGACAGCTATTCTCCATCAAGCAGGTGAGTTTCCATTATGTAATTTCCTGCAATCAGTAGTTGGATTTGTAATATACTATGCTCCAAATATAATTTTCTGTATAAATATAAAGCCTTTTTTTCCAGACATTTCTCCTGAAAGTTGTCTTTCTTAAAATTCTCTATGTGTGCCCTTGTCAGGGTTATATGTTAATCTTTTCTGTCCAGATATTCTTGCCCTTTCTATCCTTTGCATTAATTCACCATAATCACCAGGAAAGGTAACCCCTGTCTCTGAGGCATCTGGACAATTTGCAGGAACAGGTTTTCTGGAATGTGGAAATGTGAATGAATTTAACACAACAAAAGAAACTCAAGCTACTTCCTTGCAATAGTTCTGCCTGAGTCCAAATTTAATGTGCAGACTACAACTGAAAATCTGTTACTGAGAAATTTTCTAGGAATTTTATGAAACAGCTGAAAATGTATCAAACAATGGTAGTACATATAGTCACTATTTACTTCATGTTACTACATCTGTTTCTGGAAGCTATTTACCCTGGTATTTCTGAAATGTGAAGTGTCTTTAGGATGTACTACTATTCCAAGATATGAAGGACTTGAATCATCCCTCTCAGTAATTTTGGAGTAAATTGGAAATAACAGCAGCAAAATAAATGGGAGTAGACCAATGTGTGATAAAGAATCAAGCCCAATATTTTACACAGAGATATCTCCATGGGCATATACCAAAACATAAATAAAGGCTAAAATATTTAGGAGTTACTTTGAGAAATATTTGCACTGATATTTAATCACCTGGCAATAAATTATATATGTAAATGGTCTATGTATTTATCACGTACGTTGCTTTACATGTTTACAAACGTATCTCATTGCTGTGATTTGTGCTGCTTGTCTCCTAATCTGAAAGCATTCTGTTAGAATTTGTGGAAGTACTGCGTATCTCTCCGAGATGCATGTTTTAGTCCACAGTATTTTTTAAGTATACAGTTAATGGAGACGAGCTCAAAATACATAATTAAAAAGTTGCAGATTAACCACACACTTCCTTCCATTTAATTGGTGCTTATGAATATTATTCTTTAATGACCAGAGATAACATGACGTGAATTAAATATGAACTATGGGAACAGCAACTAATTTACATACTGTACAACACATATTGTATAGATACCATTCTATACTAGAGAAGTTATTATGCACGTGACTGACCTACTTCATCTCATATTTATGTAAATGGTATTTTACTTTGATGTGTAGGACCATGCAGATTCACTAGACTATATCTTTACATCCTTGCACATTCACTTGGTAAATTTGTTTTAGACATTTGAGAGAATGGAATTAGTGAGTTAAGACAAAATTACTTTTATATGCTAATAGTTAGACAAGCCTATTGTGCAAATGGTAGGATTTCATTTTGATGTTAGCATTTTTTCCAATTTCTTTGCTCAAGCTACTGCACAGCATTCAAGGCTGCCTCCGCAGATGCTGAGGCTGTGCAGTAGAGGGACCATTGCAGAGCACGCTGTGTCTGTATTGAGAGGGGCTAGAGCAACCTCATTCTGCTGACAAGTCCGTCCCGGTGTTTATGTCACAAGTGTCACAATGTGTGAACAAATAGAAGAAATGTTAAATAAAGGAACCGGTCCAACCATCCTGACCTTGGACCACATCACAGTGGGAGGCAGGTGAGAAGGGAGGACCTATCTCTAAGGGCGTGGCTATATCAAGGAAAGATGAAAATTAATTCCCAGCCTTGAACTGATCTGAGCTGGTGAGTCTAAATGGTTTATCAAAAACCCCAAACTTGCCAGCTATTAGAAAAAAAGTGTAAAGGCACATCCAATTTGAGTGTAGAGGCATATTTGATACAACAAGTCCTGCTCCTTGTACTGGCATTGGCTTGAGCTGACCAACCCAGCAGGTGTACACCAATGCCAAAAACCTGTCCTTTCATCATTTTCAGATTCTCAGAGTGGGCCACTGGATAAATGCTATCACAGCAAGAGTAGCCAGGGTAGTTATCTTGGAAATGTGATAAGCTTTTTTAAAAATTCCTTCCAACACCTGGTTTGCAAAGATGGGCAGGGGGCAGATTTGGCTGCAGGAGTGTCACACCTCAAGAGAAGAGGCTCTGCTCAGCAGGCTGCTGTTTACTCTGAAGCCCAGGTTTTCCAGGGAGCTCTTCCATCCCACAGCACCTCATTAATCTAGCTGTGGTTAATCTAGTGCCCGGACCAGAAGCAATACAGCTGGATGAGCGTGGCTCGGGGCCGGAGCTAGCTACTGCAAAGCTTCTGTGTCATGCTGCACTAGGTAGCATAAACATGCCCTCAGTCTCTGTGATTAGGTTTGGCCCATTTGGCATGAGTTCAATGCGTTGAACCTGACCTCCTTATATCTCTGGGTGCTGCCTCATTGTCAGGGTGATGTATTCAACTGGCTGCTGTTTCACTTCTTTGCTCAATGAACACAAGCCTCGTGATGCTCTCTGCTTCAGGCACGTATGAACAGCCTTGCGACTCATTTCTGCAAGCTCGGCTATCATGTGAAGATTAAACATTTGAGCAAATAATCACAAAGCCAAAAGTGGCCATTTTCTCAATAACACATCTGTCAGGATGAAATCCTGATCCTTTGTGCTTTGTGTGTGCTTTGATTGCCTAGGGAACTGGCATGCTAATTTTTGCTCAGAGGTTATAATATTGAAAGTCTGCTTTTTGTTTAACAGTCAATCTTAACTCTTGGTCTGACATTTTTCCTGGAGTTTCCAACATGATCATGTAATTATGTTTCATAAGTGAAGGACACACTTATGTCCTAAAAAAAGAAGATGTAAATGTGTTAGTTTGTCAATCAAGCAGTAATTTCACATAAAACGATTAATCTAAAACAACTCACAACAGCTACAAGGGTAGGAAGGATTACTTACTTATTAAAGGCAGCTATGCTCAGTTAGGGAAAAATAGATAATGGCTGGATCAAATTTTAATTATTTTGTTTGATTTTTTCCTTGCCATAATGAGAGAGTTAAAAAAAAAAAAAAATCATTCAAAGAGCAACATTCAACAATCAAGCTACTCAAAGTGAAGCAGAACAGAAGTGCTGGATTCACAAGATGTTGATTTTGACTTCATCTTATCCAGTGGTTCAGCATTATATTTGTAGCCCCCCAGGTGATTTCTAGGTTGACCTTGATTCTTCTGAATAACTACTGGTCTGTACAATACAATACTGTCAAATTACCATCTCAATAACTCTTCTGATATTTAGGAGTAATGGTCTGAATTCTAACCTATGGTACATACCGAAGACAATATAGTAACATCAGCCTACCCACTCCCTCTTTCATGGATTCCTGGTATCCGTCCTTTTACTTTTCCCTGCTCTCATAACCAATTAAAGCACAACTAGACTCAACATACCATTTCTCCTTGCACATAAGCCCTCTGTATAGATAAGTACTTCCATTAAATTTCGTATTCCCCCAGGCCAATCTTTCAGTTTCTTTCACCTCATGCTGAAAGCACCTGGCTTTTTGGTTACTCTCCCAGGCACTAAGAGACCACCCCTTTCCTCTGGATCTCTCTAGCTCCACGTGCCAAATAACATTCAAGGAGCTACATGAACATAACTATTTCCATCAACTCTCTAGAGACAAAGACCTATTGCAGAAGCCACAACCACTGTCGTAATTATGCCCTGTTCAGAAGGTAAGCTGTACTGTGCACAAAGGCAAAATGCACAGGAGAGTTCAGGAGAACACCTCATTTCAGGGTTCCTCTTCCCATCGTGAGGTAGGATGTAAGAGAGTGCTGTGTGAGTGCAGTTTGATGGGATATACTGATGATACTGCTTGCTCCGTTTCTCCTCTTTGGTCACTCCTTATCATCAAACATATATAAACTAATCTCACTACTCTGATGTTTCTGTCATGTTTGGGACATAAGTTACCTTGTTCTCATCTCTAGGAATAACAAAGAACTGCATAATCTTTGCATCTTTTTTTTTTTTTTTTTTTTTTTAATAACTTTCTTGCCTTCCTTTGACTGGTGCTTCTATTTCTGTTAATGGTGGGTTGTCTAAGAGAAGTGTTCTCTCTTTGTTGCCTTTTTACTTTCTGCAAAGCTGCACGGGGACCCAGCTGTAGAGCAGAGTGTCCCATAGGCAAGGGAAGAATTATAACTTTATCCGTACAAGATACTCACCAAAAATTTTCAGAGGACTTGATCATTTCTGTTGCTAATTAAACCACATCTCATGTCTTTTCTTCCTGTATGTCCAGAGACATTTTTAGAGCCTGCCTGCTGCAGATGCACGTAATCTGACAAAGCTGAAAGATCCTACTTGCCTTTCTGCAGTCTTCATTTCAGGGCCTCTATCTGCAAATGTTCTGCCTAGAGAGGCTGGAGCCACACCCTCAATACGTAAACCTGCAGATATTCATTGGCACAGCACAAATTGTGTTTTTAAACCTGATAGTAATCTGTTCTTTCATGGACGAAGTTGAACACAATTGCTAAAGGAGTATGGTAGGGAGAAAATAATTTGTACCTTCCATCAAAGTGCTGGTAAAATCAATCATCTCAATGAAGAAAAAATGCTATTTCTTGTTTACTTATTATGAGTTAAACTCAACATTGTATTCCACAATTCAGGACAAAAAAATAAACAGTTCATTCAATATTGTCAATATTCGATAAAAAGCATAGTAAGGGTAAATTGTTCAGATGGTTTCAAGCTTGTGAGAGATCTGAACTCTTTATAACTACAGATTTCTCTAGAGTAAAGATCCAGGAGACCTTTATATGGATTACTTGATATTACCTAGTTTACCTGATTTATTATTATTTTTTTAAAAGGAATATATATTTAGAAATTAAATTAAAACCATATTTATTCATTGCTAACTCTAGTAAACATGGAAATTAAAGCCTATGTCACATCATTCTAAGCCTATTCTGTCACATCAGGTGTCCCAATGCTATCAATAGCCAATTTTTACAAAAAGGTCAGACCTCAGAGAAATTTACTTATGATGAATTTGTCTGCCTTATAATGGAATTCATTAATTCAGTAATTACTTGATATAATACAAAAAAAGTTCCTGTCTGAAGTAGAGGCTGGATATATTAAAACCACCTCGAATCATTCCTCACGAAGACTCTTTTCTTCACTTCTTGTAAAGCCTGTCCAAGCTTACAACACAATTCTTAACAAGAAATTTTTGTTACACAGTTGATCAGTCCTAATATTAAGAGAAAAATCTGATTCCATGTCGTACAGATGTGACTATTCAAATGCATATCACAGGAAAGCAAAACTACTGTCTCTCTTCAGCTGGACAGAAAACAATGCATACTTGGGTGGGAGCAGGTTTTTGCTCTTTTCTGGGCCTCAGTCCTCGAGTGGTTGTGAGCCCAGGGGATGATACGGACAGCATGTAAAAGCCTCTGCCCAGCCACCAGCTCCATATTTCAGGATGTCTATTTCCAGATAACTAGAATGAATGGGGAACACTTGATGAAAAACTTTTCTTTAGAGGAATAAGACTAGGTTAGATAGAATAGTAATTTTCACAAGTGTTCAGGTATGTAAAGCTTACATTTAATCAAAAGTTATTTTATAGATAGTATTTAAAAAACAATACAAAATTATTGTGAAATACTGTGCTTTCCTATGAGGTTTTAAAACATATTTAAAGAAATAAGGTGTATGTGTAAGTATCTTCGAATAGAGGTGCCATATATAATAAAAGTGGAAAATTTTTTTGTGGGTATTGACTAAACAATTGGTAATGGCTCATGGCTATTTACTGCTTTTAAGAAATACTACAGGCAATTTTCTTTAATCCAGAAATGCAAATGCTTTATCAAGTTTATATTGGCTGGCTGAAAAAAGGTTCCAAAACAAGTAAAATAGGTATCTCCACTAAAACTGTTCTAATGCAAGTAATTCTATTGAAAAGGGAGATTTCAGTAAGGTATGTGGAATTACTTTTCCCTCATACTTTACAATTATGATGCAGCTTCTCATATATAGAGAACTACTAAGATTTACTCAGCTGAAGAGTTCCACTTCCCTCCCCTTTCATATTTTTAGGTGAATGTCTATATCAAGATCCACATCTTGAGCTCATGTGATTTTATATCTTCCTTCATATCAGCAGTGCTAATTTCAGTTTTCCTCACTGAAGATGAAAGAGGAGGTTTTGAGATACCTGGCAGCTTTTCACCCCTGTGACAGATGATGCCTTTGCTTCCTTCACTGGCTTGAAATGAAAGGGCAGTACAACATATACTTTGCAAAAGCTTGCTTAATACCCTTTTGCCTAGAAAACAGTTACATTAAATTTGCTATGTCCTGTTCATACCAGCGTGTTATACAGAGATTTAGAGGGCGATTAGTATTGTTACCAGACCTTATTTGTTTCAGGGCTTTACACATTACTGGTTGGGGGTCAATCAAATCATGCATATTAAAACCAGGTCAAAGTGACCTGTGCACAGAAGGAGAAAAACCACATGAGAAACTTGAGCTAACCAGTATCATCAGGTATTAACATCAGAGGTTAATATATGTATGACCATATTAGTTCAATAGAGGGACTTTAATATCAAAGTCACAGAATGGACCAGGTGATAACACTGAAGATGGTGAGACTTAAATATAATTCTCATGTCTTGACTCACCGGTGTTAATGACAACGAGAGCACAAACTACCTATGCCTTTACATTTTTTTAATTTCCATTAAACAATAGCATGCATATATAAATAAAAGAGGAATAAAAACAATGATGATCATTACCCTTTAGCCTGCCTTGGAAAGTCACAGTTCTAAGGTGAGATCAGGGCACCAAAGCTCTCATGGTTTTCTGTGCTCGTTTCATAAGTGAAGAGCTAAAAGCCTAGATAAAGTAAAAGTGAGACTGCCAGCATTAAAATGCAATGCAAGATGGGGCACGGGGAAATGAAGGTCAACAGGATTGTCTACTAATAAGACATGAACTTGCATTACTTAATGATACCCTTGTAATCTGTCAGAAGTAGAAAGCTTAAGGAGTTAGTGAGCAAAGAGAGTCAAATGGAAATTAAACTGGAGTTCTAGCAATATTTTAAAGAGAAATAAAGAAAAGATTCAGAATTAAGCCATCTCAGAAGCTAAAATCCGCAGACAAGCAAGTATATTTGAGAAGGTACATCCAGGACATATCATTCATGTTCTTTTTTTCAAAGGAGCACCTTATTTTAATAAAGATTTCATTAACCTTTTGAATAGAGTATTCCTGTTTTCTCCTTCTCATTTTTATTTATGTATTTAGAGGCAACTTAAATGTTTTGGACTTAAATTGAATGTTTAGACTTGGCTTAAGTGTGAATACAGTAGTTTTAATGATTTTTTTAAACATTAAACAGTAAGGATGGTAGGGTATCACAGTCTACAAACAGACATTTGGCTAAAGCTTTCATCAAGATGTTTGTGTAGCAACAGATGAAAAGATGTTGATATAAATCTTTATGTAATATTTTCATTTGTATTAATTTAAAACAATATTTGTATATATACAGATTTCAGTACAGTTTTACATTTTTTTTTTTTCCTCTTAGAAATCAGACGACTCAAGTAAACATGGGAGATCTCTTTAGAAATTGAAACATGCCAATAAGCACGGGAGAATGGATATAATATATGATCTCCATGGTTAGTTTATATAACACGAATTCCAAATGCATTTCCCCCCTTTTTTGTTGTGGTTTTATTTGTTTGATTTAGTGAGAAAATTCATCTCCCATCTTCTTCCCAGATTGGGGTTTTTTCATGTTACTTCCCTGATTTAGAGAGCCGTTCTCAGCAATTTATTTAGATTGCATAAGAAGCCAGTGGTGTCAGAGAAACAGCAAGAACTGCTCATCTGTTTCTCAGCTGAAATATCACCTGCCAATAAGGTAGTGCTTTCAGATAAACCCTATCAATTCAATTCAGACTTTTAAAGTGAAGACCATTTAATTGTGAAAAAAAAAACCCAGACAAAATCTGCAGTGCTTGTGGTGTTGGCAAATACAGTCAGTCTGATATTTCTGCTATTTTCAGAAATCTTTTCCATGAAAGGCTGTACTAGCATAGTCTGTGTTTTGTGTTATAAGCTGTGTGGCAGAATCCCTTTTGCAGCTCATGATCAGAGATTAACATTGCCTTCTAGGACAAGTCATTACACTTTACCCTCATAACCTTCCATGCATTTAGTCTCACAATGTCCTTGCAAATGTGGCAAGTTCTCAAGTTACAACATGAAAATATTTTTACTCCTGCTGATCCTTTCATGATAATAACCCCTCCATATAAACAGGTACCTATACCACAATAAAAGACTCAGAAAAATGTGAATTTTTAAGATTGGACTAATTTTAAATTAAATTGATAAAACATCAACCCAAGTCTTGATTATTTTACAGTAGCAGCAATGAACTCAGTATCCCTATTAAGATATTTTTGCATTGTCAGAGTGTAGGAGTGTAGAAACTGGACCTTAGCGTAACCAAGGGATAGAGCTGTCATTTTTTCGCAAGTCAACAATGATCAGACCATTCTTCCAAATTTGAACTGGAAAACACTTGACAAGTCCAATCAACTCCATCTTTTGTGCTTTGACATACTGAAAGGAACTCAGAGCAAAGGGGGGAAAAAGGCTTAATGGGTTGGAAGGGATAACACGTAAGAAAAGCTTAGAAAGATTAAATATGTACAGCTTGACTAACCAACAATTAAGTGGGGGAAGAGGGAGGAGATATATCTGTCAAAAGCAATGAGAAGGTAAACACCAAGGGGCAAGAGTAATTATTTAAGAATACAAATGGGATATATCTGAAAATAATGAGATCAAATTGAGAAAAGAACAATGATGTAGTCTGAATTTGAAGAACGACTTACTGTAAGTGAGAAAGGGTATTTCCACTCTTTTCTCTTGAGACTATTCCACAATGTGCTAGATCTTCCTCAAAACAATTAAAATGAAATGGGTAAAACACAAGGGACTATATTCTATGTTACAATTCTGTATTGGCAGGGCTTTGCTTTTTGTCCTAAGAGATCTTTTCTAATTGCAATGACTTTTTTTCCAAAATTAATAAACAAAAAAAAGCTAAATAAAATGAGAAGTTATCAAATAATAGGTGCTTGGGGATAGGGAGAAAGCTACAGGAAACACTAGGAAAAAAAATAAGGTTTGTATCAATTAAATAAATAATGATAGGCCGTATCAGAAAATTTCCTAAGGTTTTCCAGTCACTTCTAGTGTACTACAAATCTCATGTTTCCAGTCACTCAATTATGTGACCTTGCACAGTCCCTTGAATATCCTGATTTTTATTTAATCAGGTATATAAGCATATTTGAGAACAAATATTTTTAAATTAAAAAAAAAAAGCTAAAAATGTATTCCTTTTAAGTTGAAGCTTATGGATTAAAGGAGGAAGGCAAAATGCAAAACAGTTGCAAACTTAAACTGGAAGAAATTAATTCAATGATTATGTTAAAACATACTATGCCTACAAGAAAGAAAGGAGGAAAGAGAATTTCCAAATTCTTTTTCATGTGGAATTAACAGTAACATGAAAGGAAATTTGAAATTTGTATAACAAAAATAGAAAGAAGAGACTGCATAATTCTTTTATACAAAGGAATGCATTCTGATAGTCTGAGTGACATTATCTAGTATTTTGAATAGTAATTATTAATTAATTAAAAATCAGTATTTCTATTACAATTTCTGCTTGCAGTGAGTTTTCTTTCATTGTCATTTTTATTTTCACCCTCAAATAAGGACATTGGCTGACTGAATTGTTCTGTCTGAACTGATAAAATAATCACAAATGAAAAACCAAACTCAATATGATATAATACTTCTATGCAACTGAAGATCTGTATGTAAAGAGAAATACAAGCAATTAAGAATATAATTTATACTTTAGAAGACTAGTTATTAATTCTTAAGTGTAAGTGACAACTTAGGATTAAATATATATATAATAAGTAATTGGCTGATGCAGATCACCATTCTTTCAATATAGTCACTCTACATTCTTTCTGTGTCATTACACCACATATCTGAGTCAGAAAACTACATTTAACTTAGTACTATTAGTTTTTTAAAATCTATCTAAACTGATTGATATATCTAAACCTGAAAGTTGCTGTCTTCAAAGATGGTCACAGGTTGCTCTGCTGTCCTTCCTATTCACTATGTGAATGCATTAAAAAGATACTAACCTCTGTTGTTTACCAATTTTTTTATGGCTCTGATGAACTGATATACCTGTGTTTGTTTGAAATCAGAGATAATATGAGAATTGCGTAAATAAAGTAGTAACATTGAGTTACTTCAGAATCTTGCCATGATAACAAATGAACATACATATGAGTAATCTTTTCCAGAGCAGTGCTAGGTTATGTAATGATCTAGAAGAGTGAAATTTGTCTAAAGAGCAGTCATTTCTTTGAAATACTTGCATTTTAAAAGCATAAGCTAGTACAATACAATATGATGCCCAGAAGCGTAAGCACACTCTCATTATAACCAGGAAACATCATTCTATACAATAACACTATGACAGTAAAATCTCAAAATGCTGTTCTGCTTAGAAGATGACTATAAAAACGGCACAAATGGTTTTCATGCAGGCTGCCCTTCACTGATACGAAGTGCTTAAATTACAAATACAAAAACAGAGCCTGTATTGGTTTCCACTGAAATCCTATGAATTTAGTGCAAGAAGAGTTATATCAACCAGGTTTCTGAAAAATCCCACTCACATCGTACATCTCTAGTGCGAGTTTTAAAATACAGAATCTGACTGCAAAAGCAAATGATCATTATTTCCATCATGCATTGTTAAAAGCAGCAGATTTAATTAGATGCTCTCTTCACTATGCCTCCAAAATGGTCCTTCAAATACATGAGTCAAACCAAAAAGCTACTCTGGGACACTGGTTTTTGTTGATAGGAGAACTAGCAAGCGATGATCGGGAGTTGAGCAAGGTTGCTGGCTCTTCAACCAGCCTGTCCCTTTTTCTGCACAGAAGAATGTGAGAGGCAAGGCAAAATGCTTCAACGATATTAACGCACAGATAGCAAAAAGACATAAATTATTACTTGAATTAACTTATGCTGAATACAACCTCAGGCTAGAATACTAGTGAAAATATTATGTCCCTTTTGTTAAAGGCCCTCAAAGCCCTTGACCGCTAGCTGAATTACTCCCATTTCTGCTACCAAGGCCTCTTCTCCACACCTAGCAGCTGACATGAAAACTCTAATTTTTTACTCAGTAGTGCTCTTCCAGGGGGCTGCATGCTGGAGGGACGGCTTCTGGGGGAGCCCTGGCTGTCTGATAACTACCCTTGTGCAGTGACATCATCACGATTGCATCATCTTTACTATATGTGGCTCTTTGCAGACTTCTCACGGCACCTTCCACATAGCATTTCAGATAAATTTGGTCCAAATAGGTAAGTAGTTGCTTGTTTCTTTTTATTCCTAATATGAATTAAGAATTCATATAAAATAACATACCTTTAGTTCCAAAAGCCTACAGTACCTGAAGCTTTGTCTTTTTCAGAACTTGTATCAAGCTAAAAGTACTTTGAAAAGTAGCAGGTATCTCCTTCATCATGTATGATTGCATAAGTCCCACCCAGTCCTGTTGTGTCCCATGGAGTTATAATTATTAAGTAATTATTTCTAGGTAGTTAAGCTGCCTAGGTTGATCTGTATGGTTACTGATTTCTTTGTAGAGCATGATCAAAATAATTTTGTCAGTTTGTAATCACTCATTTAGTTTTATTGTCATTTGCCTTAGTTTTGTCTTGCTGCTTTCCTTAAATTTCTAGTTATCCTTGTACCATAACATCCTTTACTCCCATGATAGTAATATTATCCTTAACTGTGGTGTTAATTAAATGAGAGTATAAAACCTGAAAGACAGCTCTTGATTATATATTGTTGATGTATCTCTTGCACACAATGAAAATGAGATTTGAATATTATAACAGCTATTATTATTATTGTTGTTGTTGTTATTATTCTCAGGCAGCATTTCTCATTGTAAAGATCATTACTTCCCTGATTTTGTACTATTTCTTGAAAGAAAAGCTATAGAAGATTGCCACTGGAGGAAGATATTGGGAAAAATCATTATAAACCTAACAATTTCATAGGGATTGACAGAAAATCCACACAGAAATTGTTAGCCCACAGGGAACATCTCTGCAAAACCTAGAGATTTTAGATGGACAGAGAAACCTCATGCTGTCTCAAGAAAAATTGAGGATTTACTTTCGAAGATGAAATGCCTATGCACCCAATTTGTAATTTAAAAGTCACCTCTACGTCAATGACTGGTGTGGCTCAGAGCTGACTGTCATTAAATAGAATTTGATTTTAAATTGGGACACCATCCCTTCTACTAAATTGTTTTCTTTCAGAGAGATTAAGAAATAAGAAGAAAACACCTTTTACAGTATGGCTCAGACTAACAAGAGCATCCTGTGAAAATCAGATTTAGGAAGAGCAAGAGCACTTTTTAATTTTTAAGCAAATTTCCCTATCCTAAAATTCTATGCAATGATGTTTCATTGTGAGAGATCTGGCCTGCTATTTCACTCATTTATGTATTTATGCACATCTGAAATACAGCTTTGCTAAAAGACGGTCCTGTCTTTTATTATCTTTCTGATTTTTTTCTTTAACTGATACTAGAAGAGCCTCAGCCTTAAACTGAAATAAGATATAAAATAAATAAGTAAAAGAAAAATTGTCTGTTTACAAAATACTGTCTTAATTTAAAGAAGTCTATGTTTAGAAATAAAACAAAACCCAGTACATTATTAACTTAATATAGCAACTGAATTTTTCAGATTATCAGGGAAAGACAATAAAAGAATCCACCAGTCCTCTTGCAGATGAAGGACTTTTTTTTCCTCTCATCTTAAATTTCTCCTCCCTTTTCCCTTTAAATCCATCAGAGAACACCTGATAAGACCAAGTGAGTAATTACATTTTTAAGTGGAGGAACCTTACTCATTTAATCTAAAGTTTGAGAGGATAGTATATAGATAGAAAATAGCCAGCACTTCATCTGCACTTGAATTACTGTATCTTTTGGATGACCCTTCTTTACTGTTGTTTATAGATTGTAAACTGCATAGAAATGTATACATTTAATAATACATATCAACTTAAACTATGAATAGAAGACCTTCGAATTTCAAAATGGTCCAAATCAGAACTCTAACTTTGCAGTTCATCAGACACACAGGACAAAAAACTTTGTGTTTTAAGAGTGAGAAAGGGTATTCACAAAAATATTTCATTATAAAATAACTTTTGGAAGACAGACTCTATGAGGGCTAGATGTATATTTAAAATGCATAGAATCAGGACCATATAGAAGAGTACTGTCAGCAGAAGACATCTAAAAGTATCACAAGGGTAGGGAAAAAAAATAATCTGAGGAGCTTACTTGATTAGAATTTAGATTGAATTGGGTTTAGTCATATCAATAAATATATAATTATTTTTTATAAAGAATATGTAATAAACATTTTATTTCTTCTTTTTTTCCTGGTTTTCTTGATTCTTTTTTAATAGAGGGAATAGAAAGATAAAAGCCAGAGGTTAGGCAGGAATGATTGGAAGAAATTGTGAGCTTTAGGGAAAAAGAAATGAGGATCAAGAGCCAGAACAATACTTCCAACACATTTATGAAATGTGATGTAGCTTTGATATAGTCAGGAAACATAAGAACAAAAGGACTGTACTGAACAAGATAAAGTCAAGTTCTAATGACATCCTTGTCTTATATGTCCAAGTCATAGCTGTAAAATATACATTTCATGCTAACCTACTGAGAACTAAAAAAGAAAGGTCAATTCTGAACAAAACTGTGTAAAAGAATATCAATAACGGGGGAAAAATTTATGAGAGCTTGACTACCAGGTACTTCTTTCAGTGGAATTACACTTATGTGAAAGTTAGGTGTTATTCAGAAAATACAACTTCAACACATAAAACTACATCACCAGCTTCAGCTCTTAAAGAATATTGTACCCTAGAGCCATAAAAATTGTTGATTTGGAGTCTCAGTTTTCAGCCAACTTTAAAGAAACAAATTTCAGTGAACTTACTCATCCCTTAAAGATAAGTATGAGCATAATTTAGCAAGACCAAGTATGATTTTAAAATGGCTGTTCCAAGTAATCAGACCCATAATCATCTAGATTCTCTTCCATTATTTCTACCCCATTTTAGTTCTGTAACTTCAGACAGTGAAAAAGTATTAGTATTGTAGATAAAAATTAGATAATAAATCTGAGATTTCAATGAACCTCCGCAGAAGTTGTTGAAATTTTGGTGAAGGACTTAATTCACTGGTATTTTCTATGGCAGGCTACCAAAGAACTAGAGAACAGGTTGTCTTTTTCTAGAAAGTGTTAGATTCACCCCTCACAACTGTTCTCATGCAATATATTCCTCAGGGGGTAACATAAACACCACAAATACATTTATATCACACTAAACACTTGTCACAGTCTTAAAATCAGATATTTTACATAGCTATAAACTTAATGTTCTAGTTATATAAGAAGCTTAAATATGCTGGAAATAAATATTGATTTCTGGATCTCAGCCACTTTCTGTAAGGGTGATGGCTGTAAAAAACTGTAACAGAAGGATAAATAATATTTATTTTTCCCTACATAAACCCTTCTTCTAAATTATTGAACAAATGATATGTTTGAATTAAGCACATAAAAATATTCATCTTTCTGTTTCATTCTTTACTATCAGCACTAAAATTTTCTCTAGTAGCCCAGATATACTCTAAGCAATAGGATATGAATATTTGTAGAATATAAAAAAGGTTAAGCTTTGATTTGCAGAGAAATGGAGCTTAGATTATTCAACTAGAAAAACAAACAATTTCAAGTCTCTTTACATAATTGAAAACCTTAACAAAGCACAAACCAAGACCTTTTAAAGGAAATCCTACTGCCCTTTCCAGAGCAAGCGTCAGGATAATTATTTTGATAAAGGTAAGATGAATTTCTCTAAGGCTATACTTGACCAGTGGAAGTTTATACTATAAATTAATTCCTGATTTTACACAATTATTCTTGAAGCACCTTTTTAAGATGCACAGCCATCAGCATTTTTCTGACCTGATAGAACATTCCACATGGTTCTCACTTTGAAGATGAGAGCCAGGCGTAGACTCATCCCAGCTAGAAAGCTGCATTGGTAGCTGGTCAGGGGAAATCACCACTTTTTAACTTCTGGCTCCAATGTCTCTGGCTTTTCTTGCTGCTTTGGAGGGTCTTTAGTGCCAGGAACTTTTCATTTATCTTATAGATGCATACTGCTCAAGACATATATAAAAAAGTGAAAGCTCCCAGCCTTGACTGAGCTGTCAAGCAAGCCTTGGAGGAACACACAGATCAGATACAGACTCAAGGTGCTGTTCCTTCATTTGGAAGAAAATGAGTAAAGAAGGAACTCGGTTGTCACTGACAAACTTATTTCTGCAAAAGTCATTGATTCGCTGCTTACTGTATTTCTGTCTGTGGTGTAGGAGACACTTCTTCCACAGCCCACATTTCCAACCAGAAAAACTTGGTGCTCACAGTGTGCTCTGCCCCACCTCCATACCAAAAAATCCTAGGAATGGACTGACAAAAGGATGTAGCCTCAAACCCGACGCTATGGACTCGGTGCTGTAAATACATCTCTTCCCTGCGAGGCAGTAGCTCCCAAGCAATGTGCCTTTGGTGGCACCACAGGTGAAGGAACTGCTGCATCCATGGAGCAACTGGCTGGTATTTTCCCCTGGTTTCTGCTGAGTTTTTGCTGGTAATTAAAGTCCAGGCACGTGTTTAAAAGGCATTTTTGAAATTTTTATGACATCTTTGAGAACCATGAGTGTGACCACAGTTTACAAGGCAGCCAGCTTGACCTATTCAAGTTGCGTTGAGTCCAAGAGCCAAGCCCGATGTAAAATAGGAAACCTGGAGTGTCCTGGCTACAGACAACAAGCTCAACAAGCCAGGTAGCTAATAGTGACTCTACAAAAGGGGAAACAGGCAATATATTTTCCTTTTGGTACCTTTAACAAGATTTGCATATCATTTAAATTACAATTAAACACTGCATATCCCAGGTGCTTTTGATGAGAAATCAAAAGGATTACCTTGTGCAGTATTTAAAGGTAATTGATTTTCAAGCTTCCTGCCATTATCCATGCTAAAGACGCACTGTATAGTATGCAAAGAGGGTGCCTAAACTGTTCTGAAGTTCAGAAGGCAGCAGTATACTCTGCTCCAGCTCTGCTTTTCTCCAAGTTCAAAGGAAATCTTGTGATTGGCATTAATTTTCAACACTGCTGAACTGCATCAGAATGATAATTGGAGATACTAGTGCTTGAAATAAATACTTTGTACCAATGAAGCTCTCATAAAAGACTTGAATTCATGGCTTTCCTAATGAGCATGTGGCTATAAGAGGCTGTATAATGATAAGGAGCCTTACTGATCAAAGAATTTGCCTATTTTACTGTGCATTTCTGTAATTACATGTCAGCAATATGACCTATTCTCTCTATCTTCCCTATCAAATACAAAGAGCATGATCTTATACAAACAAGAAAATCTGTATTTAGTAAAGCTCATAAATATGTGCTTTAAATAAAAAAAAAATTCTGAAGTGTCATGGAAATCTGTTGAATTTATCTTAGTTATGCTCATTTAGAAACATGCTTAAGTCTTGTAAAATGGGCAGAATTAAGCACACATCTTCATGCTTCTTCATTGAGAATAGGAATGAAGGTGTAAGGAGAAACTAGCAGAATGAAGGCTGATAGGAAAGATTTTCCCAAATTATTATTTCCTCTTGGATTTAGTTTTTTTTAATTATTGTTTTGTATATTTGTTTTTCCCACATGGAATGTAAGGGAACGTAAGGGAATGTAAACCTCCTTATAGCTAACAGTACTATCTAAACTTTTATGAATGATCAAGATACATGATTGCAACATTTCATTGAGAAATAGAAATTAGAAATGTCCTCTCTTTCTTTCCGTAAAATTTTAAAATAATCCATCACTCTTTTACCCTAAAATTAAGATGCCTTTATAATCCTCTTAGACTCAGGTGTAACAGTAGCAATGTCTAAGGAATGGCAAAGGCAATGAGAAAAGTAGGAAATTAATAAAAAAACCCCAGAAAATGGCAAGACTATAGAATTACCTTTTGAGATTTACACAGAGTATTTCACCATGAATTATATCCATATATCTTGTTTCATAACTGATTTAAAAGTATGCGTGAAGGAAATCCACCTGCATAAATTTATATAACTATGCAGTATTTCATAACCTTTGAGCTCATTCCCCCCAAAAACAAATTGATGTTATTTTGCAGCTTATTCAAGTAACAAGCATAGCAATCAGTTGGAAAAATTAAATTAACTACTTATCTCCGTTGTACTGTTTGAAATTCAAGCAGCCAAAGACACAAGATTTAGGAGTATGAAAGACAATTATTCTATGTCATGTTTTAATTAGCAATCTAGATTTCAGTAAAAACAGCAAGTAAGCATCATAATCCTTTCATTTCTAATGCATACGTAAAGGACACAAAGATTTCTCTAGGGAGTAAAAAATGTTTCATTCAAGGAAAACTTTATTTACAATCATTGGAATTATTTTGTACTTTTACATGTGCTTCTCAGCCAAGTGCCTAGGGGTACTTGGTTCACAAAAAAAATCTCTAAAAATTTCAGAATAACCATAATGATAGAAACCTGCTTTAGTTTAAGCTTATCCATTCTGAGATAGTCATAATAATGTACTTAAAATGCATTTTGTTTTGAATTTGGGATGAAGAGTTATCTAGAAGACATCACAAAATGGAATGAGGGTGCAATTTTTTTCTTTTTTTCTTTTTTTAAATATTTATCTCCACTTTTTTTTTTTTTTTTTTTTAATTCTTCACACTATACAGCTCCCTAGACTAGGGAACAAGTTGTATTCACCTTTTCTGTCCTTCTCGAAACGCATTCTTTTGAATGAACTGCAATGCCCAATTCTCTCTGCAAAGAAATCCTATTTTTTAACCAACCAGTAATGTAGGCATTACAGCCACTGCTTACTATCAAAGTAACCTGGTTATTCTACTACTAACAGTCATCCTTCTGTTGAATAGATTACCAACTCTCATAAGTAGTTTTTTCCATAGTATTCTTCATCTTAAATTATGAATACTATGACTGAATGTCCATGTTTATGTCTTGGAGGTCATAATGAACACTGACAGATATAACTAAGAAAAAAAAAGACAATTTTGTCTGTCATAATATGAAAACCTTTTTACCTTTGCTTGATAAGGTGGAATAGAGCTTAGGAATGGATAGCAATACAATGTCATTTTACATGCTTTTATCTCTGTGTTGTACTTGAGGGGAGGAGAAGTGGCATATATTTAAAAAAAAATTAATTTATTTTTAATTTTCCTCTGTATTAATTCAGCCTTTCCTCCTATATCACCAAAAAGAGGAAAGGATCAAATGCGAGAGGCTGGATATAGATTAGCACAACTATAGAGATAACGCAGTTTGTGCGTATGATACCAAGTACAAAGATACCCAGGACAATAGCAAACTGGGGACTTTACCTTACGGACTACTGGAAAACAGCTTCAAAGAGAAATAAAGCTTAAACAGCGGTCTTATCTATCACACTTATCAACAGCTCCCTTCCTACCTAGTTTGTTAGCTCTTGAATTCATTATGAAAGCTGGGGGATATTCACCCAAATTATTCAATGAGCCAGGTAACTGAAAACATAAGGTGATTAGCTTAAGCTGGATGATTAAGCTTTTCAATGGCTGTATTTGGGGAGCTGAATCACTCTCTTTGAAACTGTTTCCAGTAGTGTAACTCCAAGCCCTCATTAAGCCTTGCTTAATACTAAGCTCCACGATTTTAATATTTATTTCTCGCCTTCATTCCCCCGTCTCACTGTCCAGTGTCTGGGGACGTAGTTGGTGATAGGGGCAAAGCCAGGAAAGTAAATTTGTGCTCTAGATAGTGTGTGTGGGACCTGCACCCCCATAAGAAGTCTCCTTGCTGCTAAATGTGTGTGCAGTGCCCACTACTATACTTTGGAGGGAAAGCTCTCACCAGCAGCAGGTCCTTCTTCCTCTTGCAAGCAGGCAGGGATAAGTCAGAAGTGAGAAGTAACCCCAAAGCATCACACCACCATTAGCACAGCCCGAAAGCATATTTTTGAAAGGGTAATATCCACTGTGCTAGCTTTTGTGTCGAAGAAGAAGAGAGTTGAAAATGAGTAGCCAAACTTTTTTCTCTTCATGATCCACAAAATATTAATAGGAATAAAGATAAAAAAGATTAAGAGACTAGATCATAAAGCACTTACTTAATACATTTTCTGCTATTTAGCTTCTCAGTAAAATCTCTTAACGTATTTAAATTCACAGTTAAATGGATGGTCTGAAGTTTATTTTCCTTGTGGATTCTTTGTTGTTAAGAATACAGTAGAAATGTATCCAGAATCCTCCTAAATCCTACTTTGCTCTTGTGCAAAGTTTCTATATTGATGTCAGTTCCCAAGCAACCAGCAAACGGAAGATCTTTTACTACAGACTATTAAACTTCAAAAAAGACTATGCAGCCTTTCAACTCTTTTATATGTAGTCAATGTTTTTAAATATTTTATAAGAGCTATCAAGAAGTTGCAAGACATTAATCATCCAGAACATTAAGTTTGTGAGTCATGATTCGAGTATCTTTCGTGTGATTTTCTTTTCATTTTTTGTTTTTCCTTTTTCTTTCAGTTTATTAAACATATTAACTATTATAAAAGAAGAATTACAGGTTTGCTTTCAGGAAATCTTTTCTGACTCTACTTATTAGTTTGTTTTGTTTGGGTTTTTTTTACCTTTTGGAATGATCATTGAAATTTTCCATATAGAAATCACCAGCCTCAAGTACTCGTAGGAGAAACACGGCAGACTGAAAAGCAAAGACTTTTCAGGCAATACAAAAAGACAATACAAAAATGATAAAACTGTTTCTACATGTACAAGATAATTATATGCTTTTTAAGGTGCTCCGCTAAAAAAAGAGCAAGTTAAAATCAGTCACCTCATAAAGACTACACTTTGGAGGTTCACGGGTGTAAACATGTAAAGGTATGTCATATGCATCATGTCCCTTGTCTTGACATTGCTCCTAAGTGATTACACTTTCCTCAAAGCTCATTGTTTTGTATGTGAAGTTACCATTATTTTTCCTATATGCATTATTTAATACTTTTATCTGCCATTTTTTTTTCCAGGTCAGACTCCCTCACAAAGTCCTGCAGCTCCTTATAGCTGGTACCTGCATTTACTGTCTCAAAGAACTTTGTATCATCACCAACATTGTCATCCTACTACTTAATCAATTTCTATGGTGTCTATTTATATCCTAAGCTGTACACATCCCAGTATGGACTCCTGTTGGGAACTTCACTTGGATACATATAGTACACATGGAAAGAGTCAACATGGTTTTTGTAAAGGGAAGCCTTGCTTCAAAAACCTCTTCGAGCACATGGAGTAACCTCATTGATATAACATTCCACAAGACTTTGGGGAATCCCTCACCAAAGACCTTTAAGGAAAGGAAACAGCCTTGGTATCATAGAAAAGGTCCTTACATGAATAAATATTGGCTTAAAAGATAGAAATCTAAGTAGATATAAATATTTAACTCTTGCAGTGGAGGGAGGTTTTCCTTTTTCCTCCTTTCTATTAAGACTTAAAAGCTGGAGGGAGCACTGAACACTTGCTCTAGATGCTGGTTCTATGGTTGAAGTACAAAGACAGAAAACAAGCAAACTTCATTATGTCTGTATGCTGCAGTTCACATACAGTCTCTTCACATTTCATTTGTTTTTTCGTATGAGCTGTTCAGTATATGAGGTGTTGACTGCCACGACAGAGAGTAAAGGAAACTTGTAACACAGGAATACAGGATAGCCTTCTGTTGAAATTCACTAGTAAATATTAAAAGTCCTTTTTAACAAGTATACTTAGAAAAATACAAATTAACAGAATGATTTAGGAAGTCAAGAATAATTCTAAAAAGAATTGTGTTTTAAAGTTTTATTACTGATTTGATTATTTCTCAGGTAAATGGCCATACAGCTCTGACTAGGACTGCTGTTTGAAAAAATAATGACAAGTTTTGGAAAGTGCCAAGTAACTATAATTATTGCTATGTCAATATCTGTATCCCATATAAGTTAAATTTTCAAGATCATTTAATAAAATATCATAAATTTGCTGTAAAAATGACAGGTCTCCTTAAGTAGTTTCTTTTTTTTTTTTTCATGCTGACATCATATATTTAAAAAAACTTTGAATGGATTATGGTAACAGGGTTTGACCTTGCTATACTTGCCACAGTGGTGAGCAAACATAAAATTAATTTTATATCAAAATACATCTCTGTAGCCATTTTAAATTCATATATAGGTAAATTGATTTCAGTGGGAATTATGTACTTCACCTTTGAGAAACTGGGCCTCAGTCCCTAATCAAGTCCGCTTAAATACACTAACCAAATTGTTTTGAAAGTGCTGACATCCTAGAGCTTTGCAGTACCACTGGCTGTTTCTGGGCATTATATGTAATATCACATTTATAAACTTGTTTAAGAAAACACAGTTTTGAAATTGGCAAAGTATTTTCTGTGGTTACTACTGACTTTCGTAAGTATTATGTAGCTGTTTCTCATAAGTATTATGTAGCTGTTAATGTTTATCTAGCATGCAAACAATAAATAGTACTGCATAATTTTTTAAAGATCCTCCTAGACAAATGTATATATAGACATCTGTATTATTTGTCTCAGACTGGCCTAATACTTCCTTTCTGCTATGATAAGATGAAATGAGCTAGTTATTTCATTAATTTTTTTTTTTCATTTTGATTATGCTTTTCTAACATCAGAATTCTATATCACAAAACTTCATTCTCAAAGGCCCACTGGACTCTCACAACCATGGGCTTGTCATGTTCAAGAAGCTACATCTTTCCAGGGTGATTACACTTAGTGTTAAACCAAGATTTAAAAAAAATTATTATTTTAAATAACTACATATTTTCTTCTGAATGTTTATTCAGAGTTTACATTCTATAGAAATCCTTTGCATTTCAATGAAAGATCTTGAACTATTGGAGATTCTTTCAGAGCAGAATCCTGATTCATATTAAGCTCTGTGTAATGTTTGCATGAATGCAACTAGGGAATTAAATATTAGATTATGTATATTCTGATAAAAATTGCTTTTTTATCATTTAAACTTCTACATTAGGGATTAACATCCCAATGGAAATTGGATCTTTAAACAAAGTGTTAAACAGTATATTGGAGTAAAGGAAAATGGGGTAAGTGTGTTCAAAAGGAGGAGGAATTGGTGGGGTGGAATTTAGAAGGGACTAAACTAGTATTTTGATGTGAGAGAGTTACAAAACTTTGAGCTTTTTACAAGTATAGGAGATGATTTTTTTTCAAGACAATTGAAGTAATAATTGAGATAAATTTGGAAAAGTGAGGGAAACGAAAGTAGATACTTAGGAGAGGATTAATAGGACTTTTATGAGAAGATGATAGGGATCTAGAGCTGCAGATGCATGGAAAACAGGTGGAACATGACATGAGATGGAAAGATAAAGGGGAGCTTGTCATGCTGGCTTAGACAGGCATGAGAGAGAGGTAGGGAGGAGCTGTTTATTAGAAGATATAGAAAAAAATAAGTTTGATAGTAAAAAGAAGAAACAGTCATTTAAGAGAAAAGGGGGGGAGGGGAATGGATTAAGAAGGATGTTAAAACCAGCAGCAACAACAACAAAAACCCAACTGTATTATACACTAGAGAAGAAAGAAAATCCCTAGAAAAAAAGTGAAAAACAGAGGCATAGACCACAGATGAGGGTGAGGGGAACAGAAGATAAAAATAAACAACAAGCCAGTTACCAGGGCATTTTTCAGTTTAAATTATGCATAAACTTTAAGCTAAAATGAATTTTGCATGCTGCATGCAATGTGTTGATGCACACAGAGTCTTATCTGAAGACCACTCAAATCAATGGTAAAAACCTCCTGTGGTTATTTATAGGCTTAAATCACTTAGAACTTTGCAGATCCAAAACAAGAGCTGAAATTTGATCTATGAAAAACACACATATTTTGAGAGGACTTTGATCATGCCTCTGCTTAAGCAAACTCTTTACAAAAGCTTTGAGTATTACTGAATTGAGGTCCCGTGGGTGGGTCTGCGGGCATGCAACAATTGCCAAACTTACAGCCCCTCACTTGCAAAGGTCAACAGATATAATTATAACACTGTTCTAAGCTTTTGTGGCTGACACATTTGTGGGTATCACAAAACCCCTTGCAGATTTCAGGCAAATATTATTCTGTTGAATGAAAGCTTGAGTATATTCTCTATCATCACAATTGTAGCAATTCAGTATCAATACAGCAGCACCATTATGCTTAAAATTCTGTGCCCATTCCCATCATCAGTCTGGTTTTTTTGAGTGGTTTATAATTCAGCTCTTTTAAATCACACTAGGATGAAACTCAACTTACAATTTCTTATTCTGGCTGTATTTTGTTCTCACAAAATTGCATTTAAATTGTTTCATTCTCTTCTTAGGTTAGCAACTGAAAGAAACAAATGTTCTAGGAAATACTGATGCTGGCTTCTCACTAAACAGTGCTTACTTAAAGAAGGAAACTTCTCTCATATTGCATCACCAACACAGACAATCAAGAGATACCAATTCAATACTCCTTGTCAAATTTGTCAATGTAATCTTTACAATATATTTATGCTATCATTACAGCAATAGCTTCACTGCATGGCAGGTCTCCTGCTCTGCTCAGGTTGACGAGAAACCTTTACATTCAGCCCAGTAACTGATTTTAAGGCAGCTTTTCACTGAAATACCTCTGTCTGCTTTGGGTGTGGTATTTTAGATGTCACCCTTAAATTTCCAGTTTCTGAAATGTACACAGGTATTATAAGCTTCTTGTTCTCCAAACGTGCCCTTCCCCACTACCAATTTCCAGTCACTGTTACACAAGTAGCCACATACATTTAACTACCTACCATATTGAACGGACAGATACTCATATTTGTCTTTCTGGTAAACATCAGCTTAATGCAAAAATGTAACCAATCTAAGAGGTTGCATTTCAGCATCAAGTTGACCACTGTTGCTGTGAGTCCTCACTCAGGTGAGAGCAATAGTTAAGTAACACCAAAAGATACTTAATGCCAAGTATGCACTTCATGACCAGAGTGTTACCTGTTCCTTAGGAACCAGGTTTTACCTTAACTCTGATCTTTTCCTATTGTCATATTAGCCATTTGATAAATGTTACTCACTACTAGGGAATTTCTACTTTGTTGTTGCTGTTGCTTTTCAATAGTAGCTTCTTTGAACATTCTCTCTCAGAAATGCGTACTCACTCTTTGATTTTTCTGTGTTAGGTCATATAGTCTCATCTCTGGGGTGCGTGGAGATTTCACCTGAAAATTAGCAGGAGCTTCATTCAGAAATTCTGTGAGATTCTATGGAACTGGCTTCCCAACTTTTATACTTTTCCATAAAGCCAGCAGGACAACCTAAGTGGATAAATAAGAGTATATTTTTAATATATTTTTTATTTCTAAACTTGGATTATTAATTGACAGAACATACTACATGCCATCATAGAAAAAAATTTTTTTTTAATGTATAGATGTATATAGAGCCACATGCACATACAGTCAGATGTCTGTATATGTATGTAGTGACATAATGCTTCTCCATATGGTTCAAAATACACAAGAAAACTCCTATCCAATTTAACACTGAACAGAGGGCAAGGCAGTTTAGTTTATTCCCTGTGCAGTCACACTCTGCTCTTCCAGGCTGAAGTAGAGCCCCTCCACTAATACTAAGAAACTGTCTTCAATTTTCTAAGCACTAAACCACAGTTTAAACTATATAAACCATAACTATTTAAGTCTCCGTGAGGGAAGTGAGTAAAGACTCATCACCATTTTACAAATGGGTAGGCAGAGAGGTTCAGCCAGCTACCCCAGGATAAATGCATTGTTATTGAAAGAAGACTTAGAAGATCACTCCTGGTTAACTAGTCCAAGGAAATGTAGCGATTACAGCTCCATTCTATCAAGAACCAGCTCAGAAAAATACTAGAGGACAGCAGGTTGGATCTGCCCTAACTTAAACCCGTGCAAATTTAATAAGACTGTACAAGTGTAAATTGAGGTAAAACTAGATCAGAGAGTTGCATCTAGATGAGTTACATAAAACCAAGGAATTACAAATGACAGAAAGGAGGCAGAATTCTGGACTTTTTACATGTAAGAGAAATATATAATCTATACTAGAGAACATTAAAGTTTGAAGCACCTGAAATAATATAGAAAATGCTAATTTAAGGTTGATTTTATTGTCTCAGTGTATGCTTTTTTCTGTTACAAATCAGGTTTGCATCAATCACCTAAGTGCAGTTCCAACTTTAGTATGAATCCTGTTTCAATCAGTGTAGAGGATGGATAACACCACAGAACAAGAAATATCTTTTATTAAAAGATACTCAATGTTTTTTCTTTTTCTCCTTATTGTTAAATTTGCATTTCTGCTGGACTTAATTTCTGAAATGTCATAGCATATTTGGATTATCTCCAACATAAAATATTTCAGGCCAGAGAACAAATCTAAAACCAGGAAAAATATAAGACAAATATACACAAAATTTGTTAATATGTAGTGCTATGATTTCTTATCCGTGATGCACGGTAAACGCTAGTAAGCATGCCAAAAACTGAGCAATCTGGGTTACAGATGATAAAATGAGTGGCATGTATTGCAGCAGCAAAGAAAGACCTTTTCTCTACCTTTCATCACATACAAAAATTACTTTGAGAAAATTAGGTAAGTCTTATAAGAAAATTAACAATAAAACTGGTGGGTACCAAATAGTTTCATAGCGTGACAAGAACTCTGAAAAGGTCAGTTTCCTACTATTTGCCTTTATATATATATATCTATATGCAATTTACAAAAAAAAAAAGAAAAATTAAGGCTTCTCAGAAGAACTCTCAGTTATTTTTCTAAAGCTGATTTTTACTAAAGACTAATTTTTCCCACTACTGATCAATAGGACCGGGAAAAGAAGAGATTAATCTACTGATACTTATTTTTTTCCTATCATCTAATACAAATGTGACCCTTAACTTGTCAAGGGTTTAGTTACTTTTGTCTTCTCCTACTTTCCTTGGGGATACCAAGTTGTGGATTTATCAAAAACAGAATTCCAGAAAACTAATTTTCTTGCAACTGACACAGTATTAACAACAAATCATTGCAGCAGTTACAAAAGAATTAGATAAGAAAAAAACATTAGTAATTAGAAAATGTTTGTGGATAAGTACATTTCATTAGAGGATAAGATCTCAAAGAAATTAAGAGCATTACTTAAGCTTTCCTGTTTCATAGACAATGAAACTGCATTGATAAAAGGGACAGACTGCAATTATGAATAGCATCTGCCATAGTCTCAGCCAGAATCAACCCCTGCTTCTGTGCATTCCACTAATATAAATTTCAAAGGTAAAAACTCGTCTATTTTCAGAGTCTTAGAAAATCACAGTGGGTTCCTACTTATCTGTGAGTATGTTGTGGTTCTTTGCACTACACCAAAAGGAGCCTGGATAGATTAGGTCTCAGTAGCGCTTCATTCTAACGTAACTTCGCATACTTTGTTTAACAGAAAGGATTTGTTTTTTTTTCTTGGAGTTTCCAGAACAGAACAACATGTTATGCATGCTTGGGGGCACAATTACAAATATATTTCATGAAAATCAACCTTATTTTTAAAGAAAAACAGCTTATAAGCTCACAAATGCAATTTTGGGACCCAAATTTACTTGTGGGTATAAATTACTCATGCTATGGTACTCCATTTTATATGCCTACCTGCCTGACAGTATTGAAAATACCAGGTATTATGTGCCTAAATGTGTTCAGAGTGGGTGTAGAGAAAGGACCCTATAAACTAGCAGTCCAAAAAAAAAAAAAAAAAAAAGAGAGAAAAATCTTTATCAACTACTTTACAGAATGAGTACTGAGTAATTATTAACCTCCAAAATATAATACACCTACTGAAGATTTTCATTTCATTGTTGTCACCAACAATAGGTCATGCTAAGTACAGCTTTTGACTTTTCTCCTTTAATGTGCTGCATGTTGAAAATTGAGTGTGAACACAAGAGTATATTAAACTTCAAAATTGGTATGTATATTTATTGATTATTTTATTTCAGCTGGGGTCATTAACAATCAGTCATACAAAGAGTAGTTTTAAGCCTTTTTTTCTTCCCTAGCAGTGCATTACAAATAGGAACTTTGAATAAACCTTCTGCTACATTTAAAGGTCTCTAACACAAGAGGGGTTTTTTGAAAGAAAGGGACTGAGACATCCATCTCCAAAGAAGTGAAATTTGCTCTGATGCAGTTAACATAGACAGGCAAGATTTTCTGTGGGTACCAGTTTTGATTCAAGTAACCCAGAAGCCATAAACTAAAACTAGCGAGCTAGGGTTGAATACAAGTTGCAGAAAGATTTCTTGGAAGATACAACCAAGTAAGATAATGATTAGGACCAAAAAAAAGGCTAAAATGTCCTTTCATGTTCTCCTAGAGGACTCAAAGTGCTCTGCTTTCCCCCTTGCCTCCCAGTCTTCCTTGTCCTCCCAACAAGCCTCACCAGTAACTCCACACTGGGTGCCTGGGAAGAAATAGTCTCGTCTTGAAAAATGCCCTTACCCTCCCATATCTGCAGCTCGTACCAAAGAACAGCAAGGGAGGCATAAACACACCAGAGGAACAGACTACACATATTCCAGAGCAAAAATGGGAAAAGATGGGACTCAGATAGATGACACCTACCTCTGTCTTCCACTGCTTGTACTGCTCAGCAGCTTCCTCTTTTCCTTCCTCTCTTCCCTGCTACTCAGCCCTCCCCATCTTTCCTCCTTCCTAGCAATCCAAACTACTTTTCCCCAGCTACTTCCCTCTTAATCCTCCTTCAATCCTTCCAAATGTCTTCACAGGTAAACACACCGCTTGCTTTTCTTGTTAAAACAGAGTGCCTTCCGAGTTTTACCGCGTGCTTAGATTATGTTTTCCCATACTGAAAACCTGGGCCTCAGGCAGATGCTTGCTGTCCCTTTTCCCTTTCAGGATTCCTGTCAGTATTTGGATGAAATTTGATGCTGGCTTGTGGGGAGACACAGAAGGATGAGGCTCAACAGCTGTTACACATCCCTTCGAGTCACCCGCACCACGTGAAAACCAGCAGACTACAAAGTTCCTTGGCTACCCTGTCTGCCCATATGTTTTTAGGCTAGGCTCACACCTACTGAGACTACTTATCCTTTTTCAGAAAGCTGTTTTCAGTGTTGATTCCCCCTGAAGCTAGTAGGTATCAGGTGGGAATTGGGTAAGCCTCCGTACATGAGACCATCTGGGGCAGGCTCAGATTTTTGGCCACGGTAAATCAGCTACTGCTTCCAGTCTGCTGCTGGTTCCCAGCTGCGCAGGTCTCAGCGCAAGTTCTGCCCTGCTCTCAAGGTGTGGCTACACGAGCACACTTTCTGTCAGTAAATAAACAAATCCAGGGGAGAGGATTTTGTTACTTTGCTTCTCAGGAACTTCCTGTTTATTTAATCAGAACACTGAAAAACAAATCTAACCAGTTCTCCCATGGGAGCTCCAAATTCCAGTGCAACTGAAGTAGATGGTGACTTTTTAAAATACTGAAATAAAAACATCTGAACTCTTTCATTTCTGTTATAATGCAGGTTATGATAGGTATGCGTAGACTAGGGTTTTACCCTGATTTTGTGTGAAGAAGGAAAACCAGAGTACACGATCTGAAAGGCAGCCATAACAGTATGCCTGGTTTGAATAGAATATCCTCTACCTTTTTACCTTTGGTGGGCAGGGGGTGTAAACTCACTTTTCTAACTAGTTTGGGGAAAAAAAAAAAAAGAGACTGACTTAAAAACAGATGAGATAAAATGTTCGTTTTCCCATCACAAAATATGAGTGTTAAGTGCTGCTGTAGTGCTATATTCATGATAATGAGATTCATGCAATTTCTTTTCACTGTTATAGCTTTTCATTTTCATGTGATACTATACCCCACTCAGCCCTATCAATGGCAGAGGCTGTATCAGTTTATGTACAAGTAACAGCCTCATTTAGATGAATAAAAGTTGTTTATGTTGTTTTCCTTTTCCAGAGGGATATAGGATAAATAATTAACCCAGTGACCCCTACCCTGCTTGTTTAACATTTATGCAATTACTCAAAGCTTGTATCTGATGGTTCCATAGCTGTGAAAACTATGGCAAAGGAGAAGAGTTACACTGAACACACACAGTAAAAGCTATATGACATGGGTTTTAATGCAGCAAAGCAACACAGGCAGCACCCTGCACTTGTTTCCCTCTCACCCGCACCTACTCCTTTCATTCTTTCAAGTTTGTGAGACTAATTCTTTTTATGAGCTGTAGGTGGTACTTTAAGACATGAATGTGGTATCTGTAAAATGGATAAAACACGACACAAATAATGCAAAAGAAAGCAGCCACTGAAATCTATGTGCCTCACCTGTTTGTTTAGCATTTTTAACTCTTATCCGTATTTTGAAGAAAGCATTTGAATTTCTTTTAAATTCTTAGAACCCATTTTTTCTTCAGGTTGCAAAAACCTCCAAATATGGGTTTCTAAGCTATAGTGCTTCATGAAAACAAATGTGTTTGGTTTTTTTTGGTTTTTTTTTCCATGGAGGAGGGCATGCAAATATGTGCATATGCATGGTTGCATGACACCAAGCTGGCACCAGTTATTCTTGCAGCACCACCTGGCTGTCTAATCCCGAAGCAGTACAGCCATTTTAGCACAGACCTATACCTGACCAGTTAAAGGTTGCAGTTATCCTTATCAGATCAAACTTAATACTGGGCTGACACATATATCCTATTTGCAGGTTACTATAGTCTATTGACTGGGACCTAATTGTAGGTCTATACATCATAGCTTTGCGCAATTTAGGCGTATCCTGAGACTGTCAGATGATGGAGTTACACATTTATAAAAGTATTATAAAAATTTTGAAGCAGCTTGTTGTAGTGCTTCTGGATTGTTAAACTGAATCATTTAGGATTTATAGTGAAGTTTAATTTCAATGCTTCAGATTACTGGTCAAAATACTTCTTGGAGTTGACATAAACCATATTACTGTGTTTCCAAGCAAAATGCTCTGACAAAACAATGTCTACAACTTACTGAAAAATTCAATATGCTCTAGTATTTCCAGATAAATTAGGTAGTAATTATTTTTCCTTGAGAACACATTAAAGTTCTGAAACCATCAGCTTACTATTGATTGTGATCATTAATGGCTCCAAGGATAGAAAAAAATGTAGCCTAGATTGAGGAAGGAAAGGAATTGAGTGCCCTTCACAGTTATTTAATTTTGTTTAGCTCCCAGTCTCTCTTGAACTAGGGAAATCTGTTTTTTCCCCTCCTTTTTTTCTACATATTCGTAGCCAGAGTCTTGGTCTATGTGTGTTGGTGCCACTGTCATGGATGTAATGCAACACTATGCATTTTAGCATTAAAACTCAGTATAGATGGACATGCCACTTGCTTAAATAACCTTGTTTCTTAGAGGAAGAGAGTGATCTGATTTTTCAAAATTATTCTAAGCCAAAGAAACTGCTGTGTTGGTTGGCATCACTGTCAGGTTGGACTGAATTATTAGGACTGGATGTACGCAGTGTACTCATCTAATTCATCTTCTTGCATAACACAGGTCATATGACTATTCTGATTTGGTTCCATTTGAATCAGACTGCCTCATTTAGAAATAGCATCTGAACCTGATTTTAACATTACCAGTGATGGCCAATCAACCAAAACACCAGTTAACTTTCCAGTTAAATGACCTCATTTTAATTTTATTTTGCTTTTAGGAGCATCTGATATCTGATTTCAATATACCTATCATCTGCTTCCAGCTTCCAATCTTACATTTCTGTCTGCTGGATTGAAGAACACATTATCAAAGTTTCCCCTCCCATGTAATAAGTACAGACATACTCTGATCAAATTACCATTTTAATTCCCTATTTATAAATAAACCACATAAAATTATAGATTTTATCTTTAAAAAAAAAAATGTGTTCCAATCCTTTAATTAGGTTTTGTAATTTTTCATTGATCTCTTCCTATTTTATTAACAACCTCAAAAACTGATCATGACAGAGCTGAACAGACTCTTTTAAAGGATCATGGGATAATTCAGGTGGGAAGGGACCCTAGGAGGTCTCTAGCCCATCTGGCTGCTCACAGCAGGATCAGCTTGGAGGCCAGTCCATGCTGCTCAGAGCTTTATCTGGTTGGTCTTGAAAAACCACAAGGATGGGGACTGCACAGCTTCTCTGGACAGCCTGCTGCACTGCTTGGCTGTCCTCATGGGGAAAATGTTTCTTATATCTGGTGTGAACCCCTGTTACAAAGCAGAGGGTAGTTGCCACTAAAACCACTCCTGTTTCTAATTACACCCATTGTCCCCTGTTCCTCTGCCTGTATCAACCTGCTAAATATTCCCCAAATTTACTAATAAAGATCATAGAATCAGAGTCATAGAATGGTTTGAGTTGGAAGGGACTTTTAAAGGTCATCTAGTCCAACCATGCCCTGCAATGACCAGGGACATCTTCAACTAAATCAGGTTGCTCAAAGCCCCGTCCAACCTGACCTTGAATGTTTGCAGGCATGAGACATCTACAACCTCTCTGAGCAATCTGTTCCGGTGTTTACCCACCCTCATCATAAAAAACTTTCTTCCTTATATCCAACCTAAATCTCGTCTCCTTCAGTTTAAAACGATTACCCCTTGTCCTATTGCTACAGGTCCTACTAAAAAGTCTGTCCCCATCTTTCTTATAAGCCCCCTTTAAGAACTGAAAGGTCACAATAAGGTCTCCCCAGAGCCTTCTCTTCAGGCTAAACAACCCCAACTCTCCCAGCCTTTCCTCATAGGAGAGGTGTTCCATCCCTCTGAGCACTTTTTGTGGCCTTCATCTGGACGTGCTCCAACAGGTCTACATCTGTCTTGTACTAAGTACTCCAGAGCTGGATGCAGTGCTCCAGGTAGGATCCCACTAGAGTGGAGTAGAGGGGCAGAATCACCTCCCCCAACCTGCTGGCCACATTTCTTGTGATGCAGCCCGGGGTACGGTTGGCTTTCTGGACTGTGATCGCACATAGCTGGCTCATGTCCAGCTTTTCATCCACCAGTACCCCCCAAGTCCCTCTCAACAGGGCTGCTCTCAATCCATACATCCCCCAGCCTGTATTGATACCAGGGGTTGCCTGTAGGACCTTGCACTTGGCCTTGTTGAACCTCATGAAGTTCACATGGGCCTACTTCTCAAGCTTGTCCAGGTCCCTCTGGATGGCATCCTGTTGCTCGAGCATGTCAACCATACGACTCTGCCTGGTGTCATCTGCAAATTTGCTGAAGCTGCACTCAATTCTACTGTTAATGTCATTGATGAAGATATTAAACAGTACTGGTCCCAATAAGGACCCCTGAGGGACAGCACTCATCACTGACCTCCATCCGGACACTGAGCTGTTGACCACTACTCTATGGATGTGACCATCCAGCCAATTCCTTATCCACCAAATGGTCCATCAATCAAATCTGTCTTTCCAATTTAGAGAGAAGGTTGTGGGGGACCATGTCAAAGGCCTTACAGAAGTCCAGATAGATGACATTTGTAGCTCTTCCCTTGTCCACTGATGTAGTCACTTCACCATATGAACTTGGTCTTCCCACTTGGTCAGGCAAGACTTGCCTTCGGTGAAGCCATGCTGGCTGTCTTGAATCACCTCCCTGTCCTTCATGTACCATAGCATAGCTTCTAGGAGGATCTGTTCCATGATCTTCCCAGGCACAAAGGTGAGGCTGACAGGTCAGTAGTTCCCGGGGTCCTCCTTTCTACCCTTTTTAAAAACAGGTCCAGTGTTTCCCTTTTTCCAGTTGCTAGGGACTTCACCTGACTGCCACGACTTTTCAAATATCATGGAGAGTGGCTTGGCAGCTACATCAGCCAATTCCCTCAGCACTCTGGGATGCATCTCGATGGGTCCCACAGTGTCGTGGTTTAACCCCAGCCAGCAATTAAGCACCATGCAGCAGCTCACTTACTCCCCCCCCCTCCCAGTGGGATGGGGGAAAAAAATCGGGAAAAGACGTAAAACTCATGGGTTGAGATAAGAACAGTTTAATAGAACAGAAAAGAAGAAACTAATAGTGATAACACTAATAAAATGACAACAGTATTAATAAAAAGATTGGAATGTACAAATGATGTGCAGTGCAATTGCTCACCACCCGCTGATCGACACCCAGTTAGTGCCTGAGCAGCGATCCCCCCGCCCCCACTCCCCCCCACTTTATATACTAGGTGTGACATCACATGGTATGGAATACCCTGTTGGCCACTTTGGGTCAGCTGCCCTGGCTGTGTCCCCTCCCAACTTCTTGTGCCCCTCTAGCTTTCTCACTGTCTGGGCATCTGAAGCTGAAAAATCATTGACTTTAGACTAAACATTACTTAGCAACAACTGAAAACATCAGTGTGTTATCAACATTCTTCACATACTGAAATCAAAACATAGCACTGTACCAGCTACTAGGAAGACAATTAATTCTACCCCAGCTGAAACCAGGACACATAGACTTACGTATGTTCAGGTTCCTCAGGTGGTCTCGAACTTGGTCTTCTCTTACAGTGGGAGGGACTTTGCTCCCCAATTCCCTTGAGGTCCATCCACTCGAGACGTGTGGGAAGAGACACTGCCAGTGAAGGTGCAGGCAAAAGAGTTGAGTACTTCAGCCTTGTCTTTGTCCATCGTTACCACTTTGCCAGTTGTGTTCATCAGGGGGGTACACTTTGACCTTCCTTTTCTGGCTGACATACCTATAGAAGCCCTTCTTATTATTCTTTGCATGCCTTGCCAAGTTCAGCTCCAGTTGTGCCTTGGCCTTCCTGACCTCATCCCTACACAACTGGGCAACATCCCTACACTCTTTCCAGGATACCTGTCCCTGCCTCCACTGCCTGTGCATTTCCTTCTTGCCCTTTAGTTTGACCAGCAGGTCTTGATTCGGCCAGGCTGGTCTCCTGCTTTCCTTTTCTGATTTCTTGCACATGGGGATCGAGAGCTCTTGCACTCTATGGAAATCATCCTTAAAGATTTGCCAGCTCTGTTCTGCTCCCTTGTCCCTGAGGGCAGTTTCCCAGTGGGTTGTACTGACTAACTCCTTGAAGAGCTGGAATTTTGCTTTCCTAAAATTCAGGGTCCTGACTTCACTCTTCGCCTGTCCCATATCCCTGAGGACTGCGAACTCCACCAGTGCATGATCGCTGCAGCCCAGTCCCACTGGGGAGGCCAGCCCACTGCCTCCAATCTTGATGTCTCTGATGAGCTTGCTTGCATTGGTAACTAACAGGTCTAGTATTGCATCCTCTTTGGTAGGGCTGTCTATTAGCTGGCTTAAGAATTTATCCTTGATGCACTCCAGGAGTCTCCTGGATTGCCTACAGCTCACCATGCTACTTTTTCAGTGGATGTCAGGGTGGTTGAAGTCCTGTAGCAGGACAAGAGTCTGCAAGCACGATGCCTCCTGTAGCTGGAGTAAGAAGGCTTTGTCAATAGGGTCCCTTTGATTGGGCAGCCTGTAGTAAACACTGGCCACAAGGTTCCCTTTGTTGGTTCAGTCTCTAATTCTTACCCAATAAACTTTCAAGCTGTTAATGGCTATTCTTCAGAGACAGCTTTTCACAATCTATTCATTACCTGACGAGGAGGGGAACCCCTCTGCCCCTCCTTCCTTGCCTGTCCCTTCTGAAGAGCTCGTAGCCCTTGATAGCTGAACTCCAGTCATGGAATTCATGCCATCAAGTTTTAGTAACGGCAACTAGGTTGTAACTTTCTAGCAGCATGGTGGCTTCCAGCTCCTGTTTGTTGCCCATGCTGCATGCATTTGTGTAGAGGTACTTCAGCTGGGCTGTCATCCATGTCACTTTTTTAGAGGAGTGCACCTTAATTCCTTTGAGGTATTTCACTGGTGTTCCCCGGTTGGCTTCTGTTACCTCAGGAGCCCACTGGCTCCTCTCCATAAGACTTCAAGTGTGCTCCAGTGTACCCAGCAAGTCTTAGAGCAACAGGGTGAGGGCCCTCACTAGCACCCCATCCCTCAAAACTTGGTGTGTCATCACATGGCTTGTCACAGGTGAGCCTGATGTTATCTCCTTCCCCCTTCAAGTCTAGCTTAAAGCTCTGTCAATCAGCCCTGCTAGCTCATGAACAAAGACCCTGTTCCCCCTTTGAGAAAGGTGAATCCCACCTGAGCCAGCAGGGCTTGTGCCCTGTAGACCATCCCATTATCGAAACCCACAGAATTCCGGCCATGACACCAGCCACGGAGCCATGTATTAATACACCGGGTCTATCTGTTTCTTCCAATATCACTGCCCACAACTGGAAGGATAGAGGAAAAAATTATCAGTATCCCGGATCCCCTTACCAACCATCCCAAGGCCCTGAAGTCTCTTCTGATGACCCTTGGACTCTATGTTGAAGCTTCATCACCACCCACACGGAAGAGCAGTAATCATAGAATCATTTAGGTTGGAAAAGACCTTCAAGATCATTGAGTCCAACCATCAACCATGCCCACTAAACCATGTCCTGAAGTGCCTTGTCTATGCGCTTTTTTGAATACTTCCAGGGGTGGTGACCCAACCACTTCCCTGGGCAGCCTGTTCCAATGCCTGACAACTCTTTCAGTAAAGAAATTTTTCCTAATATCCAACCTAAACCTCCCCTGCCACAACTTGAGGCCATTTCCTCTCATCCTATCTCCAGCCACCTGACAGAAGAGACCAGCACCCACCTCACTACAACCTCCTTTCAGGTAGTTGTAGAGCACGACAAGGTCTCCCCTCAGCCTCCTCTTCTCCAGACTAAACAGTCCCAGCTCCCTCAGCCGCTCCTCATAAGACTTGTGCTCCAGGCCCCTCACCAGCTTGGTTGTCCTTCACTGGACACGCTCCAGCACCTCAATGTCTTTCCTGTAGTGAGGGGCCAAAAAATGCAGGAGATGTAAATGCGGCGTAACCATCAGCAGCATTCAGTCAGCGGCGAGGCCAGCAGAGGCAACGGTAAGTTGGTGGCGAAGCGCTAGACTGAGGCAGACCGGGACGTTTCTGAGGCCCAGGAGCCCCGGGGAAGAGCAGAGGGACCCGTCCAGAGCCTGCAGCTCTCGCGAGGGAGGCGGACGCGCCGTGGGCATTGACACGGGCAACCGCAGGAGATTTAAACGGCCCTGAGGAGCGCCAGCGACCAGGAGCACGGCGAACAGGACGTGGCGTGTCAGACAGGGCATGGTGCAGCAGTTTGCGCGGCAGTTCGCGCAGGCAGGGCGCAGCACCCCCCCTTCCCAGCTCGAGAAGGCTACTCAAGCGGTGGGCATCAGCCCAGAGGGAGGCCCAGGTATGGTTGCCACTCGGGCGAAAGCCATTGTTAGGAAAAATGTGGCGACGCAGATGGAGCTCCCATGTAAATGTGCAGCTGTCCAGGTCTCTGGCTGCAGGGAGTGCCTGAGTCTATCACTGATGGCGGAGGGCAGCTGGGACATCTCCTGTGTGAGATGTGACCAGGTGGATGATCTGCTCAGCCTGGTGGTAGAGCTGAAGGAGGAAGTGGAAAGGTTGAGGAGTATCAGGGAGCATGAGAGGGAGATAGATTGGTGGACCCAGACCCTACCATCCCTGAGGCAGAGGCAGCAGATGGAGGCTCCGCAAGAAGCGGAGGTTCCCCTGCCCTCTTGCCACCAGGCAGGAAGGAACCTAAGAGATGGAGGGGAATGGATACAGGTCCCTGTTCAGGGAGGCAGGCGAATCCCCTCCTGGTATCCCTCACCTTCTCAGTTGCCCCTACACAACAGGTATGGGACTCTGGAACTTGAGGACCAAGTCAATGAAGATCAGGGTGTAGACGAAGCCCTACCTAGGGAGGTGCCTAGGCTCAGTCAGGCAGCCCCATGCATTCTCACATCCTCTGAAAGAAGAAAAAGGAGGGTAATTGTCGTAGGTGACTCCCTTCTGAGGGGGACAGAGGGCCCAATATGCAGACCTGACCCATCCCACAGGGAAGTCTGCTGCCTCCCCGGGGCCCGGGTAAAAGACATTACCAGGGAACTCCCTGGTCTGGTTCGGACCTCTGATTATCACCCATTGCTGGTTGTGCAGGTTGGCAGTGATGAGATGGCAGAGAGAAATCCAAAGGCAATCAAAAGGGACTTCAGGGCACTGGGATGATTAGTGGAAGGATCGGGAGCACAGGTAGGGTTTTCCTCAATACCTTCAGTGGCAGGGAAACATACTGAAAAGAACAGGAAAACACACCTGGTTAACATGTGTCTCAGAGGCCGGTGCCATCGATGGAATTTTGGGTTTTTTGATCATGGGGAGGTTTACAGGGCACCGGGCTTGCTAGCGACAGATGGTATCCAGCTATCTCAAAGGGGTAAAAGAATCCTCTCTCATGAGGTGGCGGGGCTCATAGAGAGGGCTTTAAACTAGGTTTGAAGGGGGTAAGGGATAAAACTAGGTGCACCAGAGATGAGCCTGGGGGCAGAGTGCCAATGTTAGGGGTGGATTCGATAGGCCGGCTCAAATGCATCTATGCCAATGCATGCAGCACAGGAATAAACAGGAGCTGGAAGCCATCGTGCAGCAGGATAGATATGACTTAGTCGCCATCATGGAAACATGGTGGGATGACTCCCATGACTGGAGCGCTGCAATGGATGGCTATAAGCTCTTCAGAAGGGATAGGCAAGGTAGAAGAGGTGGTGGCATGGGTCTCTCTGTTAGGGAGTGTTTTGACTGTACAGAGCTACATGATTGTGATGACAAGGTGGAGTGCTTAGGGGTGAGGATGAGAGGGAAGGCCGATAAGGCACATATTGTGCTGGGAGTCTGTTATAGACCGCCCGACCAGGTTGAAGAGATGGATGAATCGTTCTACAAGCGGCTGGCAGTAGTTTCAGAATCGTGTGCCCTTGTTCTCGTGGGGGACTTTAACTTTCCAGACGTCTGCTGGAAATACGACACAGCAGAGAGTAAACAATCTAGGAGGTTCCTGGAGTGTGTGGAAGATAACTTCCTGACACAGCTGGTAGGTGAGCCAACCAGGGGAGGAGCTTTGCTAGATCTACTGTTTACAAACAGGGAAGGACTGGTGGGAGGTGTGACGGTCGGAGGCTGTCTTGGGCTTAGCGACCATGAAATGATAGAATTCTCAGTCCTTGGTGAGGTGAGGAAGGTGGTCAGCAAAACCACTACTATGGACTTCCAGAGGGAAAACCTTGGCCTGTTCAGGACACTGGTTGAGAGAGTCCCTTGGGAGATGGTCCTGAAGGGCAAACAGGTCCAGGAGGGATGGACGTTCTTTAAGAAGGAAATCTTAACGGCTCAGGACGAGGCTATTCCCACATGCCGCAAGTTGAACCGCCGAGGAAAACGACTGGCCTGGCTGAACGGGGAGCTTTTGCTAGGAGTCAAGAAAAAAAGGAGAGTTTATCATCTCTGGAAGAAAGGGTGGGCAACTTGGGAGGAGTACAGGGATCTTGTTAGGTCATACAGAGAGGAAATTAGAAAGGCAAAAGCTCAGCTAGAACTAAATCTGGCCACTATTGTAAGGGACAACAAAAAATGTTTTTACAAATATGTTAACAGTAAAAAGAATCCCAAGGAGAATATCTATCCTTTAATGGATACAGAAGGGAACATTGCCACCAGAGATGAGGAAAAGGCTGAGTTACTTAATACCTTCTTTGCCTCAGTCTTTAATAAGGGAGACCAGTTATCCTCAGGGTACTCCTCCCCCTGAGCTGGAAGGCGAGGATGAAGAGCAGAATATACCCCCCTTAATCCGGGAGGAAATAGTTAGTGACCCACTACGCCATCCAGACACTCACAAATCTATGGGACCAGATGGGATCCATCAAAGAGTACTGAGGGAACTGGTGGAGGTGCTTGCCAAGCCGTTCTCCATCATCTATCAGCGATCCTGGTCAACGGGGGAGGTCCCAGAGGACTGGAGGCTTGCCAACGTGACGCCCATTTACAAGAAGGGTCAGAGGGAGGATCCGGGGAACTATGGGCCTGTCAGCCTGACCTTGGTACCGGGGAAGATTATGGAATGGTTTGTCTTGAGAGCACTCACATGGCAAGTTCAGGACAAGAAGGGGATCAGGCCCAGTCAGCATTGGTTTACGAATGGCAGGTCCTGCTTGACCAACCTGATCTCCTTCTATGACCAGGTGACCCGCCTAGTGGATGAGGGAAAGGCTGTGGATATTATCTACCTTGACTTCAGCAAGGCCTTTGACACTGTCTCTCACAGCATACTCCTTGAGAAGCTGGCATCTCATGGCTTGGACAAGCGTACTCTTCGCTGGGTGAAAAACTGGCTGGATGGACGAGCCCAGAGGGTTGTGGTGCATGGAGTTAAATCCAGCTGGCAGTGGGTCACCAGTGGTGTTCCCCAGGGCTTGGTGTTGGGCCCCGTTCTGTTTAATATCTTTATCAATGATTTGGACGAGGGGATCGAGTGCACCCTCAGTAAGTTTGCAGATGACACCAAGTTGGGAGGCAGGGTTGATCTGCTCGAGGGTAGGAAGGCTCTACAGAGAGATCCGGACAGGCTGGATTGATGGGCCGAGGCCAATTGTATGAAGTTCAACAAGGCCACGTGCCAGGTCCTGCACTTCGGTCACAGCAACTCCATGCAGCGCTACAGGCTTGGGGAAGAGCAGCTGGAAAGCTGCCCAGCAGAGAAAGACCTGGGGGTGCTGGTTGACAGCTGGCTGAATATGAGCCAGCAGTGTTCCCAGGTGGCCAAGAAGGCCAACGGCATCCTGGCCTGTATCAGAAATAGTGTGGCCAGCAGGAGCAGGGAGGTGATTTTTCCCCTGTACTCAGCACTGGTGAGGCCGCACCTCGAGTGCTGTGTTCAGTTTTGGGCCCCTCACTACAGGAAAGACATTGAGGTGCTGGAGTGTGTTCAGAGAAGGGCAACCAAGTTGGTGAGGGGCCTGGAGCACAAGTCTTATGAGGAGCGTCTGAGGGAGCTGGGGTTGTTCAGTCTGGAGAAAAGAGGAGGCTGAGGGGAGACCTTATAGCTCTCTACAGCTACCTGAAGCAGGGTTGTAGTGAGGTGGGTGCTGGTCTCTTCTGTCAGGTGGCTGGAGATAGGATGAGAGGAAATGGCCTCAAGTTGTGGCAGGGGAGGTTTAGGTTGGATATTAGGAAAAATTTCTTTACTGAGAGGGTTGTCAGGCATTGGAATAGGCTGCCCAGGGAAGCGGTTGAGTCACCATCCCTGAAAGTATTCAAAAAGCGCTTAGACAAGGTATTCCAGAACATGGTTTAGTGGGCATGGTTGATGGTTGGACTCAATGATCTTGATGGTCTTTTCCAACCTAAATGATTCTATGATTCTATGAAAACTGAACACAATACTCAAGGTGTGGCCTTACCAGTGCCGAGTACAGGGGAACAATCACCTCCCTGCTCCCGCTGGCCACACTATTTCTGATACAGGCCAGGATGCCGTTGGCCTTCTTGGCCACCTGGGCACACTGCTGGCTCATATTCAGCCAGCTGTCAACCACCACCCCCAGGTCTTTCTCTGCTGGGCAGCTTTCCAGCCACAATGGGTAATAGTGCAAGGGCTGTACCAGGCTAGGGAGTTTCCCAGTGATGTCCTTAAGCCAGGCCCCAGGGACACAGCAGATTTCCCCAAGAGGAGGGTCTGTCCGGTGTATTGGACCCTCTGTTCCCCTCAGAAGGAAGTCGCCTACAACTATAACCCATTTTTTCTTCTTGGAGGTGGTTGTGTTATGGGGGACAGGACTTTCTGATCTTGGCAACAGCTCTGGTGTAGATTGACTGTCATCCACATCATCCATTGACTGACCTTCCACATCCAGAGCCTCATACTACTTGTACAGAGGCACCTGGGAAGGCAAGGTGGGCAAGGAGGGGGTTTGCCTGCTGCCTCGCGTGTGGATTTGCCTCCATTCACTCTGTTCCTTTAAGTTGCTGCCTTCAGCCTGGTGGGTGGAGGATACAGGTTCCCCTTGATTTTGTTTTTTTTTCTGGTGGCTGTTCCTGTTTCTGTCTCAGGGAGGGCAGAGCATGATTCCACCAGTCTATTTCTTTCTCAGCCTCCCAGATGCTCCTTAACCTGTCTGCTTCCTCCCAAAGCTCTGCCACCAGGCAGAGCAGATCATCTACTTGGTTGCACCTCACACAGCTGTGCTCACTGCTGCCATCAGGTACTAGTGAAAGGCTCTGGCATGCCCTGCAGCCCAAGACCTGGGTGGCTGCATGTTTTCCCGGGAGCTCTGTCTGGGTTGCCACATCCCTTCTGGTGGGTGCAGAGGACATAGCTATTGTGTCCACCCAGCAGAAAGCCAAGCTCCTTCTGGGAGCGCGATGACCACCCATCGCGATGACCTTTTGAGGTGGTGGGGTGATGATGCTCTTCAGCACCAACTGCTGCACCTCACCCTGGCTGCTTGTGCTCCCCAGGCTGCTTCCTATAGGTGTGTTGGGTAGCAGCAGTTGCTCCGGCAAGGCCCAGGCCTCGTCAGTGTCTCTTGGGAGAGTGGCCAGCTGCCGGCGGGTCTCTCCCTGCATGAGGAAACCTGCCCTGGTGTGCCAAGATCCGCCACTCACCGGCAGGCCAGGCAGGCTCTGGAGCCGCTCGCCTCAGTGACTGGCTACTAGTTTCAGGTACACCGCATTTAAATCTCCCACCGTTGCTCCTGACAAAAGCATCAGGTTTGTTAATTCACAAGGAGATGATTATCTTAGAGCCCTGGTGACTGATGAAAGTACTGAACTGCCAGGTAATTTACAGTACACTTATTGGGAATAGAGACTTTATTGTTATTTCTCCTAAAGGAATAAACTTACTTTTGGTATATTAAAAGACAGAATCTGCTTGTGTCCACCTTGTAGCAATGGCATATCTTGTTATTCGAAAACAGTGTCGGGGTACTGTTTTATTTTCCTCTAATAGAATGACAAGAATTTTACAACAATAAGGTAAAATAAACAAGAAAAAATTATCCCTACGGTATTCTGCCAAGTCTGTTACTTTTTCATAGCCATCCTCTATTTGTAACTACATTTTGATACCAAAAATACTTCCTTTTTGAATCCATTATGTTTTGTTAGGACTTGATGATCTCTTCAGTCTTTAATGAAATCCCATGCACTAATAAGTAGAATTTCTACCTCCTGCTACCTTCTGAATCTTCACAGCACATTTCACAGCCCCCCTCTACCCTGTGCCTTTCTGGCTTCCAGTCTGCTATTTACAGGTGCTGTTTTCTGTTTGTCTTATGTTAGTATGGTGAAAGAAAGGATGGGAGGATAGAATATGCATTGCATAACGACCTAATGTAAGTAGAGCGTCACAACTATCTCATCAAATGATACGGCAGATAGTGACTTTTCACATCCTATTTGGCTAGTGTCTTACCAGCTATTTCTTAACACCTTTGAGGAAGAGCACAACAGAAAAGGTAGTGGGAAGAGAAGAATTGCTGAAACTACTTTGTGATCATACTTGGGTGGCAGTGTAATGAGTACAATCCTCAAGGAACTTACTGAAAGTTTAGCAGTCACTTGTAGCCCTTCTGCATCTCTAGTTAGGAACTGACGAACCTCCTCTAAGGTTTTCTGATAAACTGAAAGCAAAAAAAAAAAAACCAAAAAAAAAACCAAACCCCAAAAACCCAGAGACTGAGATTGGGAAAAAAATTAACAAACCCCAATTTTTTAGATGAAGCAAGATGTCATTTTTTGAACAAAATTGGGTTCTGCACCTTAGATGTGCTGGTTTTCACACCACTAATAATGATATAGTTCACTCTGTTTAAATAATGGGATACCACATACAACCATTAGCACAAAAGCTTTGCTCCAAAGTACAGGATTAAAAAAATTTCACAAATCAAGTGCTGCTTACAGGTTTTTCACAATGCAATAAAAACAATTTTCTGTAAATACAGCATATGACTATCAATACTGTAACTTTGGAATCAGTTACTGTTTCACCAAATAGGACTGAAATAGAGTTATGAAGGCTAATATTTTAAACAAGCTTGATTGCAATCAGTAAAATATACATACGTGTATTTACAATTAGAAGTCCGTAAGAATATTTTATGATCGTTTATGCAAACTCATAAAACTGTCAGAAATAAGAAGGTATTAATTTTTTCACACCTTCACCGTTGCCTGGATCACACTGAGGAAATACAACTTCTGTGTTGCAGTGCTCATCAGTAGCATGCAGCATTCATTGCTTTGGATTGCTTGGGAGATGGAATATCTAGGAAGTAAAATTTCTTCCATAGTGTAGAAAATAGTTTACCAAGTTGTCCTGGTTTCGGCTGGGATAGAGTTAATTTTCTTTCTAGTAGCTGGTATAGTGTTATGTTTTGAATTCAGTATGAGAAGAATGTAGATAACACACTGATGTTTTCAGTGGTTGCTAAGTTGTGTTTATAGTAAGTCAAGGATTTTTCAGCTTCTCATGTCCAGCCAGCAAGAAGGCTGGAGGGGCACAAGAAGTTGGGAGAGGACACAGGCAGGGCAGCTGACACAAACTGACAAAAGGGGTATTCCATACCATGTGATGTCATGTCCAGTATATAAACTGGAGTGAGTTGGCCGGGGCGAGCAGATCACTGCTTGCGGACTAACTGGACATCACTCAGCGAGTGCTGAGCAATTGCATTCTGCATCACTTGTTTTGTATATTCCAATTCTTCTATTATTATTATCATTACTATTTTCTTCCTTTCTGTCCTATTAAACTGTCTTTATCTCCACCCACAGTTTTACTTTTTTTCTGATTCTCTTCCCCCATCCCACTGGGCGTGGGGGAAGTGAGTGAGTGGCTGCGTGGTGCTTAGTTGCTGGCCGGGGTTAAACCACGACACAAGTACTGAAGTGATTAATAGTTGAAAAGTGCAATGTACCATTGAATGCAGTGCCTTTGAAAGCTCATCCTGTGTAAGATAATAGCAGAGTTACACTGAACTATCTGAACGAGAAACCTCAAAGGCATCTTGATACAATGTCAATATTTATTATATTGGATTTCTCCCTGTTCTGAAAATCCATGTAGTGCTGGAAAGATCAGTCCCTTCTGTAGGGAAGGTGGTCTCTGAAAACATCTGTCTCCAGAGGGCCAAAATATATCCTGCATGAGGATGCAAGGAAGAATATAAAACTCCATTGAAAATTATGCTGTTAAACCCCAAGACCTTTACTTAAGGCAAAAAAACAAGAACACGCCTCTCTGGGACTCTCTACATTACAAGTATTTTAGGGCTGAGGAACCTCAGAAAAGCAGTTGCTGATTGCTCACGAACATGCAAACATTTGAGTAGCAGTCCTGATAACGAAAGCTCAAGTCCTTTATGCGAATGTTTCCTCAAATCATCATAATAGAAGTGGTAGTACCACAAGCAAGATCTGTACAGGCCTGGAAGAACATGTATGTATATTGTAGAAATATACTGTTCAGCTTCCTCCAACACTTTTGCCTGACTACAGCTCAAAGATTATTTAGTCACCCCAAGACCTCAGGTTTTCCTTTGTTCTTCTGGATGCGACATCCCAAATCCATTATTTGCAAGATAAATAAGCTCACCTGTGACACTCTCCAGGGCCAGTTTGTGATGTAATGGTTTTGTGAAGAGCAAGATTGAACACAAAAGGTCCTGTAAGCATGGAGTCTTTCGAGATTAAATCCAGGTTTTGCTATGTTACACTTAGCCTGACAGAGCTTTTACAGTGTTGTTTGACTCAAAATCTTTCATTAGCAAGAGGTGAGGACTTCAGAATCTAACAGCATGCTTTAATCTCTATTTACTATTGATCTTTTTTAATGCATTGAGAAAAAAAAAAAAAATGTATAGACTAAAGAATTTGGAAAGGTTTTGTAACTTTTCCCCTCTGGAAAGAAAGTTTAAGGATAAGATACAATAGTTTGCACTGTACCGGTAATTAAATAATAACAAGAAATAAATTGCTGCAGGAAATTAGGATTTTAAGTAGTGAAATCATTGCTTTTGCTCAAAGGTGTTTAAAAGGAGTAATGGAAATTAATCCATCATTTATAATAGAACAGAAATGCAAGCAATGAAAGGAAAACTAACTGTAAAATTTTTAGTGCTGATTTATATTTTAATTATGTAATGCTTATTTACAATTATAATTATCCATGTGCTTCTTAGAAGAGTGACAGTGTAAAGGAAATGGGATATATATATTCTTACATGAAAGCTAGAAACTAGCCATTTAAACAGAAATTCCTCTGTGACTGTGATATGACTTTTTAAAAATGCAGCATTAATTTATCAACATACATGTATCTCTATACTCAGTAAGCCAGAATCACTGTAAAACTGTATTTTGAGGGAAACAGCAGCTTTTTCTTACATTGTTTTTAATTTTGAAAAATTGCATGAATTGCCATATGCTTTTTATCTTGTCCTATATTGCCAAGTAGTGAAGTTGTTGCTGTTACATAAGCACCAGATTTAACAAATTTTCTTCCCACTTTATTTCCTAGTCCTCTTCTTCCCACAGAGTTTGGCACTGTCTTTTTCAGTCTACTTTTTTTTTTTTTTTTCCTTTAACTCCCCTTTTTGGGGAGGGGAGGTGGGGTGAAGATGTCTTTTTATTTTCAAGAAAAGATTCTTTACAAATACCGCTGTGACAAATCCATTACACAGCACAGAAGCAATCAGCGTGGTGCCAAACTCTGGCTGAGAACTGAAGGTCCAAACTAGCGCTGTTCCAAAAGATCAATGGCACACACTTCTAAACGGCAAGAGTTTTAACTGGCTCTATACACCACTAAAAGAAAATAAGAGATCAAATGGTAGGTTCTAAGACAGAAATAAATGTGTGTTTGTTTCTGCCCTTCTGGCCCACTCTTTAAATACAGCTTAGGAAAAAAATACATTAAGGGACAACAAAGAAAATACAAGCAGCTGAGATCTGCGTTCTTCCGATAAGCTGTACTCTGATTCACAGCAAACTTTAAACAGCATAGGTAATTAACCTCATGGAAAAAAAATACCAGGGGACAGGGTAGATACTCTCCCACTTGAATTATTTCAAACAAGACAGGATCTCTTTATTGAATTTATTTATTTATTTTTAAATTGTCAGTCCAAACATAAGTTATGAGACAAATAGGGGAATTCGAGGCTAATACTGTTTTCAGAAGAAAGAGAGGTCTGCTCATGATGTTAAAATCTAAATGCTCTGGTCAGGATACGTATATATATATTTTTCATAACTAATACAGTTTGTTTAAAGAAATTATATTTATTCTGAAGAAACAAATAAGACTGTTTGGATTTAGGTACTGACCAGATACTGTTGCTGAAATGCTCTCAGATATCAATCTTACATTTCTCAGATTGTTGGCATACAATAATACGTTGACTGGATTGTACTAGGCAAAATTCTTATTTCTTTCTTGGCAATATATTTCTCAGATATCTCCTGCTGATTTTAAAATGAGATATCTATTTAAATCTCCCATATATGTTACTAGAAGAAGACTTTGATGTCTTAAATATCTGAAAATGTTAGCATCTGCTGTTTACTTGCATGCATCTTGCATTAAGGAAGAAAAGAAGTCTCACTTCAGAAGCCAATCAGGCTCTTGTGGTGTCACAGTCTTTTTAGAGTAAAGAAATTGTAAGTTTTAAAGTAAAGTACAGTCACAACTCTACTTATTGAATAGGTTTCAGGGTTTTGGTGGGGGGTTTTTTGCCAGCCCAGGTGAGTCATTTTATTTCACTAATGAAATACTGACAGGAAAGGTTACATATTGTTTCATCATCAGTTTTAGGGAAATAATATGTTCTGTGATTAAAAACCTTTCACAAAGAAACTTCAGAAAGATGTTTCAGTATTGGATACTTCATATTTAAATACCTATAACTGTGCCAGGGAAGAAACCCAAAGCAATAATATTTTGGTTTGGGACCTGCATTTCCCTGCTCCTAGGAAAACAGATTTCTAACTTCCTTTCCCTTATAGATTGCACACATTTGAAATTAAACAAAAGTACATAAAAGACTGAAAACTCTCTGGTATATTTTAATCATCCCAAGAGACAAATTTATGAGTGAGAACATTTGTGAATATGAAGCGTTATAGTTACAAAACAAGTGGCACAGCAAAAAGAGCATCTAGAACATCAGAAGACTGTTGATGAAACAGATTCATAATTTAAAATAGTGAGTGTATATCCGAAGTCATACTTTAAAAACCCTTACGCTTTTACGTAAATAATTTTCTCTTTATCTTTTATTATTATTCCTGTTTGTCCTTCTAGTCAGCCCTGGAAATGTCACAAAACACATAAAAAAAAAAAAAAAAAAAAGGCTAGCATAAATAAAAAGTTTGTTTCTCTCCCCCACTTCCTTGAAGTAGGAACATTTCTGGGAAGAATTTAGATCCCAGAACCACTCGCTACTTATCAGTCTTTTCAGCACAAACATGTTCATGTTCAAAGAAGCTAAGACTAACCTCTAAGTACAGCTGGAACATTTCTCTTAAATAGGGTGAGTCATATTTAGATGGTTCTGAAAAAGAGCTTTCTTTCTACACGGTCTTAAAATGTCTCTCATATTGCCCAATAGAAAGCTTAATTTGGATTGTGAGAAGCAACAAAGAGTACTTTTCCTTCTTAAGCTCTCACAAGTGAAAAAGCTTTTCTCCTCTTTGGTGTCACATATCATCACCAGCTTCAGCTAGAATCTTAGACACATAAATCAAAAAGCTGTCACTTCTTCTAAAAACATTTGTACATAGCAGCAATACAATTTTCATGCCTGACAACATAATGAAACACTTCTGTGCAGAAGCTGCTAGAAATGTTGTTTGTTTGACTCAAGTGACCAGCAGCAGAAGTTCAAGCTCTAAGGAGCTTGTCAGGGATCTCCACTATCTTCTGCAGCTACCTCTGGTCTAGAAGAGGATGAGGTAAACAGTGTTTCTTCTGTAAACAACGACTATCCAGGCATGGTTTACTAGAGGCTCAGTGTCACTTGATTAATACGTTTACTGAAATAACTAACGCACATCAAAAATAAAGCAGGTTAAAGTGTAGCCAGTGCTGTAGCAATGTTTAGAAATGCCTGCTGCGAAGAGCTCATCATGTGCGCAAAGTGAAAAGCAAGACTTTGAATGCAGCTGGGCTGTTCCTTCCCATGACCAGTTATACCAGACCAGCTTACAGATCCTTCCAGAAGCCTCTCTGACAGAAAAGCCATGGTGCTGCATGATGGGCATCACTTGGAGGAGCAATCAGCCAGCACAGAAATTTGCAAAATGTTTTCCCAGTCGCAGTGTCTGACTTTTGTATGGGACCTCACTGTCATCATTGGTGGTGCAGCACTGGGCTGAGATTTCCTAACAGATTGCCTTCAGGGAAGGGTTCATTCTTGATCCAAGATGAACACTTCCCACCTTCAGTGGCCATGGGAGAGGGAAAGGTGGAAACTGAAAAGCGGCTTCCTCATCCTGTTTCAGTAGGGTGAACACAATGGGTGAACAAAATGGTTCCCAGGCAGATGTGGCATGTCCCTCAAGACCTGGCAGGTCTGTTTTCAAGGGAGTGTTGCCAAATGGAAAATGTTAGAGTACACACAGAGGCAAATCCCTCTGTTTTGAAGATGCAAATAACGCAAGAAAAAAAAAAAAATCTTAAAAGGGACCTTCTATATATCAATGACAATAATAATAAAGTCCTGTCTCGGATCAAGTATTTTGATCACCAGAAAAGAGGTTATTAATACGAAAAAAAAAAAAATGTAAAGACGTTTGATAAAGCTTCATCAGACAAGAGTGGTAACAGGAAATAAAATGTATGTCTGCTGTATAGCACATGCAATAGAGATCTAAAAGATAAAAAGGGGTGAGAAAATGAATCAGAGTGATTTATTACCTAGTCAACTAAATTTAAATTTGCATTAATGTTAAATGCTTTTATGACTGTTCATGGGCACTGAAAACTGTAATGAATGTCCCTAGACACAAAGAGCTAGAGTTAATTCATATATAAACTATTCAGATATTCTTACTGGAACTGACAAAAATTGGTGAGCTAAAGAAAAAGCACTTTGTGAGGTCAGTCAGAAATAACACAGATGAATCAGCAGCATGAGAGCTGTCTCAAGTAAGAAAAAACCAAAAGAACAGAAAGAATCTAAAGAACAAGAAGGAAGTAAGTGACCTGATAAAAAGTACTGTATTTAGAGAGAAATTCAGGAGCTGTTGTACTTCAAACCCCTTTTCATGATTTTTAGAGACAATAGAGGAATACACTATGCAAAATAATTTTCCTAAATAGCAGAATACAATACTATGATTGGTACCATGATTTATTTAGATTATAATTAGTTCATATCCAGCAGACCCAGACTGATACCCTTTGGACCCACCAGAAAGAAAATGACAAGTTTTCTTGCCAATTCAAGCCGAGAAACTGCAAGAGCAACCCTGGCTCTGATTACCTGATGTAATAGCTGGCTACCCTCTGCAGGTGAACAGCTACTTTTTGTCTCAACATTTTACCCCCAAAGTCCTTATCCAGGTAGGTTTCATGGAATTAGGTTCCCTGCCTTTCTTATCACACAGCTGTAACAGAAGCCTCTGCTGCCTGTCAGGTTTGGAGGCTCGACAGTTACACTGGAATTACAGAATAACACAGCAGTAATAAAGAGCAATAGAGAGCTGATAAACCTCAGACATTAGACCTTGTCTTTAACAAGTTGTTTGTTTTTATTTTAAAACAAACAAACAAAACCCAACCACCACACAACTTCCCCCCCCCACAAAACACAGCACACCCAAACAAAAACCTAACTACCTTTAAATTAATTCAGAAAAAAATTCTCATGTATCCATGAGATCCACAAGTCTAGGTTGTATAACCAATTCCAAGCTCGGGTTTCCAACATTATTAATAATAATTGGTTCATTAAAGACTTCAGTAATTAGCTCTGCTTATATGTAATAAAAGTGTCCTCACTGAGATATGCATATAGAACTCTGCTTCTTCACAACTTTATTGGAATTAAGGGGGGGAACTTACTACTTCTATGAACATAGTATTAACTTAACATGCACAATTAAAGTCCAATTAAACAACTGAAAACCTGAAGTTCTCCTGAATGTTATGGGCTACTAGAGAAACGTCTTTCAAGTCATTGTTAAAATTTTCACCTAGCATAAATAAGCCACTTGCACAGACACCACCACTACACAATCATAAAAAGCCCTAGCTGATACTCATGACACTCAAACTTAAGGCTTCGCAGCGACACTGAAACTGGCACTTGATATAGTTGCTCGCAGACTGTGTCGGCGCACTTGACACCCATCATTCCGAGACTGCCTGACACCTGATAATTACTAATCACCAAATACACTTATACCCATCTTGGGGAACCTCTGACTTTTGTGAAGGTTGCTCCTTTCTGAACCTTTTGCAGATGGCTGAGGAGAACAGCTGATGTTTTATGTGGTGTGGCAGGGAGAAAGCCAGGCAGTGGTCAGACCCACAGCTCTGCAAAGCCTGGGCTTCTGCATCCCACTTTGTTAGTCACAACCCTCATTTTGATGAAAAGCAGCTTGTTAAAGCTGCTATCAGCTGAGAAAGCGATGTGAATAGGAATAATGAAACTCCTCAGATAATTTGTCTCTTTTGTTAGCTCCCTAGCTCTTCAAAAAGCCACCACCAGACACTTTCTGTATCTGAAGCTAACTAATCTTCATAAATAAAAAAAGATACACACAAATCCCAAAGCCTGACAGAAAACAATCTATAAGAATGTCAGCATTAGGCTACTGTTAACTGTCTCCTCTTCAAGGGTACTAATTCAAGTCCCTGTTCAATCTGGAAAAGACTTACATCATGCACTTACTTGACAATTAATATACTTTTCCAAACACTTTTCATTGAAAAAGATAAGCTGTACTAATCAAGGGACAAGAGAGGAACATACTGGTGTATCCTTTTAAGCACTGTCAGAGAATTCATACATTAAAGGTATTACTAATATTTCAAATGAAGAGTCATGTTCAGATAATTTTTTTTGTTTCAAAATGTTATTTAAACTTGAGAGCTTGTTTTGCTAGCACCAAGCAGAAATGATTCTGATAAAATACTCATTCAGAAACAGCGTTACGTTCAAAGAGTGAAAGCATTCATTGAACAACATGAATTCCCATCTATTTATAGTGATTATGAGATACAAGGAGCCAGACTGATACATTTCAGGTTTTTTGGTTTTTTTTAACCAAAGAAAGCTTTATCTTAATTCTAAATCCACTTTCTCTTCCCAATGAAAATGTATAATTGGTGCAACTTTGCAAATATACAAAGAACCATGTTCAGGAAGACTCTTATGAGCACTATCAGAAGTTGTAAAGACGTAACTCCCACGGAGCTGAGTACGGGAGTAGCCACAGAGTGTGTGGAGCCTCAGCTATCTTACAGAAAACACCTACTGAAAGTAAAGGATTTAGGCAAAGCAGGCTAGCAACATTTAGTATTTCAAGAATGGCAGCCATTTAGGAAATGGGGGGTCATGGCCAAGATGATGTGATTAGCCTAAATTAAGCTGTGCTTCTCATACCCCTTTCATACGGTTTCAAATGATTTGACTGAGCATATGTGTGGTCATGCTGAAGTGGAAAGTAGTTCATTGCACAGTCTGCTGTTCCATGCTAAACTGCATCCTCTCTCTGCTTAATGTTTTACATGGTTTTCCTAAAGAAATGGACAGTAACATATTAATGACTTATAGGTTACATATTCTGCTGTATTAAAAATAATGAGCACTAAATAGAGTGTGTTTCTATGTGTATTTGTTAGCTCTGGTATCTACTGGCACTGAATTAAGTCATTGAGGCACTATCAGCCCAGAAAGACAGATACATGCGAGTGATTTCCACTTACACAATGCACCAGTTTTGGCCCTAGTACACTTTGCACTGGAGTATAACATACTGAAGTCACTGAAGATTGGAGCTGCAGCCAAAGGTAAACCTAGTTATGCTTTCATGGCCACGTTGCTGCCATGCAGTCATGTTAGCAGTGGCTTTTAATGAACCTATGGATTATACTGTTATTTAAAATAAACAAACCAACCCCAAACCAAAACCAAACCCTTTCTGTTAATTAATTCAGGACCTATACCAAGCATTTAGTAAGCAATAACAAATTACTGAAGTGTTCTAAATGCTTTACAGCTGTAAGTGGTGGTATTTACATTCACAAAAAGAGCTAGGGGATTAAAAGGATATGTTTAGTTGTATTTGCAGTTGTGAACATACATCGCCTTTAACTGTCAAAATTAAGTCGACTCATAATCAGAACGTAATTCTGAAGTCAAATATTTAGAATTTTTCCCCTTCACCCAAGGAGAAATTACTGAGAACAACTGAAATAAATGGCACAATGGTTTCTCAGGTCCTAAAAGAAAAAGGTTACTTCATTTGAATCAACCAGAAATAAATAATTTGTGTGCATAAAAAAAGTTAACATAACTTTCTGATGCTCACAACTTTCTGAGGGTTAGCTGCTATAGCTCAAAGAAATTAAAAACATTTTCATCTTTTTGCTACAGACAGCACCTTCAAATGTGAAAAATTTTGGAAACGTGCAACTATGTCAATAGAAAGAGCCCCACCCCCTTTTCTATTGCTTAAATTAATTCTGTAAACATACGGGGAGTTTGGTTGTTTGTGGTGGGTTTTGTTTTGTTGGTTTTTTGTTTGTTCATTTTTTAAATCGGACTTGCTTTTCACATGCTTTTTAATTTTATTTTTTTTTTTTAAGTACTACTTTTTCCTTTTAGAGTTGAAATTGATTATTGATAGTTTACAGCAGACCTATATAAATGCCTCTGGCAACATGCATGAGGGATGGAGACCCTGTAACGCAGGAGAACAGGAATAACCTATGGGAAAGTAGAAAAGACACCATCAACCACTATTAGTGGGTGTTGACCTCTTCGTAACACAAGACCGTGGACCCAGTGGGGAGTCTGTGAGTGCCAGTATCTAAGGCAGCTGATGAGGTAAAAGCAAAATAGATCAGTGTCAGCATTCACTGAGTAGCCCTGAGTTTTGTGAACATACACAACAGGTTTGCTGCTTTTCTTCAAACACATCAACCTGACCTTGTAACACCATGTCGAACAAAATATGCCCAAGGGCAGCAGGCTTCAGTGGGGCTCTGACCAGGCCACATCTGCAATGCCAGCGTGCTCACACACATTCGCATAGCGACCAGAGGGCAAAGAAGCTACGGAGAGAGTTAGGGAGCTATTTAAGTATCCTGCTTATGTAAGGATCTCCCGAGACCTTAGAAAGTTGACGTTCTTAAATCTTCCCTTGTTTAAGGAACATTGTGTTCCTCCACTCGCTCATCAGCTTGTGCATGGCTTTGCGGTTTTATAGTGTAGCTGTCGAGCTCCACTCAGTTTTGGGTCTCTAATTTATGCTACTACCTTGTCACGAACAGAGGAAAAAGCTCTCCTGTATATACAAAGGTGTTCACGGACAAATAGAAGACAACTAGGAAATCTTTACATTCTTTAAAACCAAAAAGATAGTATTATTAAAGCATGTATTAAACCCCCAAAACTCACCCCTGTTTCTAACGCATGGACATACAGAAAAGTTCTTTTGGTTTGTGGTTAAAATTTTCCAGGTTAAAAGCAACACAAATAACTTTCAACTAATTTTTTTACTTCTATGTGTTCCAAATCAACTAATTTTATTAATGAAAATTGTATTATTTCTGAGAAAGTTGTCTTTAATGAATTAATGAGTATTTAAGGATTTGTAAGCCAGTCTGAAGCAGTCCCCCTGTCCCCAAACAGTCCTCTATCTTTTGCATACATTATGTTTTCCATTCACTGTAGGGATGCATAAGTGTGATAGTCTTTGTTTGTCTCTGTGAAGGTATACTTCACCACGTGTTGTTTTTAATATTGTGTCTTTAATAAATCCATCCTGATCTGCTTTAAACTGCATGAACTGGACAGCTTTTCCACGATACCTGGTCAGCCATGTATATGAGTGTCACATTGCAGCAAACCAGCCAAGTCCCTCATATAACACCACCGCATGGGAAAAAGCTAGTCCCTGTCAGGTTAACTGATTTGTAAGTATGGATCATGACACAAGTGAAATAACATCTATTTGATACACCTCAAATAGAAAAATAAATCTTTCAAAGATGCTTAATTTTTTTTCTTTACCATGCTTATAAACTACTGTTACCAGATTTACTTGGCAAGGTTTTGGTAGCAGGGGTGGACTGCCGGGGTAATCTCTGCAAGAAGAGACCAGGAGCTGCACCCGTGTTGGACAGACCCAGTGCCAGCCAGCTCCAAAACAGACCCACCACTACCCAAAGCTGAGCCCATCAGTGATGCTGGCGGTGCCTCTGTGGTAACATATTTAAGAAAGGGTAAAAACCACTGTGCAGCAGCTGTGAGAAAGAGGAGTGAGAAAAATGTGAGAGGAACAGCCCCTGCAGAAACCAAGGCCAGAGAAGGAGGGGGAGAAGCTGCTCCAGGCACAGGAGCAGAGATTCCCCTCCAGCCTGGGGAGACGACCATAGTGAAGCAGGCTGTCCCCCTGCAGCCTGATGGAGGACCATGCTGGAGCACATACCCACACTGCAGTCTGTGGAGGACTGTCGTGGTTTAAGCCCAGCTGGCAGCAAAGCACCACAAAGCCACTCACTCACTCCTCCCCGCTGGTGGGATGAGGAGGAGAAAATATAAAGAAAAACTCATGGGTTGAGACAAGGACAGGGAGGGATCACTCACCAATTATGGTCATGGGCAAAAGCCAGACTCAACTTGGGGGAAAAAAAAAAATCAATTTAATTTACTACCAATCAAATCAAGTAAAATGAGAAGTAAAAACAAATCTTAAAACACCTTCCCCCCTACCCCTCCTTCCTTCCTGGGCTCAATCCATTTTCTCTCCCTTCTGCCGGCGGTGCAGGGGAACGGGGAATGGGGGTTGGGGTCAGCTTGCCACACCTTGTCTCTGCTGCTCCTTCCTCCTCAGGGGCAGGACTCCCCACTCTTCCCCTGCTCCACCGTGGGGTTCTTCCCACAGGAGACAGTCCTCCACAAACTTCTCCAACGTGAATCCTTCCCACAGGCTGCAGTTCTTAATGAACTTTTCTGGTGTGGGTCCCTTCCACGGGCTGCAGTCTTTCAGGCACAGACTGCTCCAACATGCGCTTTCCCACGGAGTCATGGCCATCTTGGGGGGCATCCCCCTGCTCTGGCGTGGGCTCCTCTCTCCCTGGGCTGCAGGTGGACATCTGTTTCCCTGCTCCCCTCCATGGGCTGGGGGGGGACAGCCTGCCGTCTCACCATGAGCTGCAGGGGCATCAACATCCTCTGGTGCACCTCTTTCCCCTCCTTCTTCACTGACCTTGGTGTCTGCAGAGGGGTTTCTCTCACATTCCGATCTCCTCCCCCACTGCAGGTTCCCCTTCTTAAATCTGTTCTCCCAGAGATGCTACCACCATCACCGATTGGGTCAGCCTTGGCCAGCGGTGGGTCCGACTCGGAGCCGGGGAAGCTTCTGGCAGCTTCTCACAGGAGCCGCCCCTGCAGCCCCTCCCCACTACCAAAACCAACCACACAAACCCAAACCAAGGACCCCACACCACGGCAGGTAGATGTGCCCTGAAGGCAGCCGCAGCCTGTGGAGACCCCATCCAGGAGCAGGCTCCTGGCAGGAGCTGCAGCCCATGGAGAAGAGCCACGTATTTTGAAGCTACACTACTTCCTCCCCGCTTTGTTTCTAAATAATAAACAAGGTTTCTCTCTCTCCTGCACACACCTACATAATTTACTCATAAAAGTTCTGGGCAGAAAATGGTAAATGCACTGCCCACACCAGCTTTGAAAATTATATCTATATCCAGCCATGTTATCTAGATGCATGCCCTTCTCCCTCTGATAAACCAGTCACATTTGGCTGCCTTATTAGCCTCCACAGACAAGGCAGAGACTGTAAGAACAGTGCAGATCAAGTTGCCTAAAGGGCCTATTTCAAATTTTTTACCAAACACTTATGAAAGAATAACGATACCATATTATTAGAGAACAATTCTTCCCTTCCTCTAGCCCCATCTTGCTGTTTTTAACCAGTTCTGTCGAGCTCTGTGAGACACTTATTAAACTACCAAAGCTTGTTTCTCCCTTTCCTTCCTTCTGTGAGGATAAAAAGCCAAAGAAACCCCCAAATCTCTTCAAATTTCAGTGTCTTTTTTTAAACAGCAATAATAATGAAAAACTTTTTGTAAAGAAGAAAATTTCCTCTCTGTTGCTTTCTATTTCTCTGTTATAATTTGTTTTGTGAAATGTTGCATTTTCCAGCACTTCACTGAGAAAATTAACTTATCACTGTTGGAAAACAAGGACATAAGGAACCTAGTGAAGTGTGATAAACTAGTTTTTCAGTATCTGTGAAATTCAAGGACATACATACATATCAGAGGAACAGGAAAGCTTTCTAGACACAAAATTTTCTGAATCTTAGCTGATAAAATGAAAACAGCTATTTATTTATTACGTTCTATATTGTTATTAATTATATTTCAATAACACTATTCTATGCTACACAAATCTATTTGAATTTTGTTAGCTTCACTACAGTAGGAAAAAACAGATTGAGTTGGAAAAAGTATTTCTTAAAATTATTTCAAATTTTTTCAGTTTTCCTCACTACCTGTTCTTCATGCACATGTCAAAGATAAGTATTCCTGAAGGAAAGGGGGGAGGGTTGGGGGGGAAGGAGAGAGATACTATAAAATAAAGTGAGCTAAAATATAATTAAATGGAAAAGATTATTTAAGCCAAGCAGGTATCTTCCTGAAACAGAAATCCCAGTAAGCCCATTATGGAGCAAAACAATCAACAGGATGAAAATTCGCACATTTTTTTTTACAGGCTACAAAGAAAAGAGGAAAATCTAAAATAATTTGTAGACATCCTTCTCTATCAGTCCAATGGGTGCAAAGGCACTGCACAGAAATTGAGGCATTGTGGGAGAGTTTCTGCTTTGGGGAATTCACTAACAAACCATGCCTTCTTGTATAAAGCAGCTTTGAGAAAATTTGGATGAATAGCCATTTGACTCATTATTTACTAAACAGAATGCTAGTGAGAAATAAACACCTATTCTTTTTCTTCTCATGAGTGTTTCCAGAGATAAAGTGTCCAAAAAGAAGATGATGGAACAAACTAATAAAATAGAATAATATCTTTAGGACAAGGTAAATTTTACATGGAAGTTCCTAAGCTGCTGAAGTATAGTGCTAAATTTTCACAAAATGCCCTTCTTCATAACTTACTTTACTAATTACAGCAATTGCAGTTTATAGAGTAAGGTATTTTCAATATGAAGAAGGTAATTTGATTTCCTCCTCGCAGCCTGCAAGGCCCATTTGACCTGACGTATAGGGAATCTGAATGTTTCAATGCTTTAATAAATAAATGCATATAAACTATTGTTGCTAGTCTTTATGCTGCTGCTTTTAAAAAGTACTATTTATTCCTCCTTTCTGTGAAATATTTCAGGAGAGACTTACAGGAACAAAACCACATCAGACTTAGTGATCAATGTAATTATACAGTATTGGATTCCACCATTCTATTTACATACTTGTCCATAAAAATGAAAGTCTCATTGTAATTCCCTTCATCTAGAAGTACGACTATATGAACATACAATCTCTTTCTAATGGAAATCAGAATTACAATTAGATCTAATAAAAAAAAATGCAGTAGTAGAACATTTTTTCTGCAAAAGATGCTGACACAGTAGAATCAAAAAAAAGTTCAAAAGGACACATCAATTCTCTTGACATTTTTAATGCAAAACTGAGAAGGCTAGCTGGCCTGCCTGTACAGGCTTTTGCTGCCAATGTTTGTCCTGGCCAGGTACCCATAAAGGTCTCCCCACTTTTGCAGGAAGACAAACTTGCTGGAAATCAACTTTACCTCTGAAGGATGCCCCTTCAGATCTCCAGTTGGTAACTGGACAGTCTGCAGTTCCACTCAGATACACAAAGAAATGTATGTATTTTATATACATATACACACACATGCCTCTCTAGTCTTTCAAAATAAATTTTGACCTGAAGACTTAAAAGAAATGCCACATTGGGGGATAATTGGTTTTTAAATACAAATTGGTGAAACAGTTTTCTAAGATAATCTGCTGATAGTTTATATTTTAAGATTGTAACATGGAAAATGAGATCAAGATGTCTCTCTCCTCATTCCAGTTCAAAGCTGATTTTCCTAACCTGGGGTAATTCTCACAGTTCTGTCCCACGGGAATATATTAACCTCTGAACTGTTGCTTAAAAGTGAAATACTAATGCCACTGGTCTTTCATCTCTTTGTACCTTCAGTGTTAAGTTTGGTGTAATCAGAACATATCTACCAGACCAGGTAAAAAAATAACATAGCCAAAGAAAGCCACATTTTAAAAGTGAATAGCTTAAATATAAATCAGACACTTACCTGGTTGGTACTTTAAGGTTTCAGGACCTATAAACCTGCCCAAGAAAAGGAACATTAGACACCTAGGTACTACAAATAACCTAGAGCAGAAGTACACATCTACTGAGTGATAATGAAGCCTAAATGTTCATAGTAGACAGCTGTGGTGGTCCATGTGACTGCAACCCTAGTACCTTGCAAGAAAAAAGTAAGCTCATTAAGGAAATGAGTTTATAGATTCATCACCTACTATTCAAAGTGATTAATTATCATGATATGTAGACTCAACCAGTAATTAATTACATATAACTGTCTAAACAGAAAATTGATTTTTTTTTTAAATTGTAAAACCACTGTAAAATATATAGTGCATGAATGGTACAAAGAGTAAATATGTCAAGCAGTCACCAAAAGACTTAGATTTACCCCCTCCTGATGTAGAGTTGTTTACTTCCCAGGTAAGCGATACGGCGCCTAACCTAACAAAGAAATATCTTCATGACACTACTTGTGATAGTGGCCAGACTGCCTTGTAAAAGAGGAAAGGAGTCTGGGAATAAAAGCCTGAACTTCTCTGGACCCAGGAGCCTTCAAAGGGAAGACTGACTATAAAAAGCTAACACATCCTACCGTAAAGGCAAGATGGAAAAAAATAGGAAGCTCTAATGCTCTAAATCTGTCTGAGGTTTCACTCTTAGGGGTGCCTTTGAAAGCTGTCATTGACAGAAGCTTTTGAAAGAGATTTCTTTAATGAGCATCTCAGAAGGAGATTTTTTTAAAATAGGATTCGTAACAGGCCACGTTGCCTTTGACGGTAATATGTAAATAGCCAAAACACTTCCAGGATCACTACCTAACTCTGCTTTGTCATCTCTTGAGGAAAATGATGATAAAACTAAATGAAAATACACCCCCTCCCAAACCTATGGAACCTAAGCCTTACTGTTTCATATCTGTCCTCTACTTTACCTAAAAATTTAAGGCTAGAGAACAAATACAATCAAACATAATCACTCAGTCTATTTTTCTTTTCTCCCCTCTCTCTCTTTTTCTCTTTCCCTCCCTTTTCCCCCCAGAAGGTCTTACCAGCACAGAATAAAATCTTTCCCTTTTGCTTTAGAGCACCTGGTTCCCACTTGCTAGATAAAGGTAATTAGCCTTTAATTACCACCAGTTACATTTTCACCTGCAAATCACTGGGAAGTCAGGCTTGCCCAATTAGCATATTCATCTCCCACCTGCAGGCAGTGAGGAAACTCTTCTGCACTTCAACGGAAGGATTAGCCTTTTATTTACCAGTGTCTTAGCTGCATTCTCAACTGAACCCATAAAATGAAATTTGTGCACGTGTGTGCAGATTCTGAGGTCAAATGATCTGTTTTACTAGAAAATGATGTTAAGGGTTTCTTATGCCCTTCTACAAGGTTAACTGTGGGAAAACCTTAAAATATTTTCACAGTAATATACATTGAAGTAAAAAAAAAAAAAAAAAAACAATGCACAGATGAAGTGTCCAATCCTTTCATTTTTCTCTCACCAGTTTAATATTGCTAAGTGAACTGGGAGAGATTTCTAGACACTGTTGATATATCAATGAAAATACAAAGCATGAAGTTCTCATGAATCTTCCTAAAAGTTTCTGCAATACAGGTAACGATCTCAAAGGCAGGTGGTCCGATTCTCACTACCAAATATACATGTTTCAGCTGACCTTCCAGCAACCTGTTTTCAGCTTTTAGTAGGCTTATTATAAAATTTATTCTCCAGCTTAATTTTTGCTTGCACTGCTTTTTTTTCATAAACATAATGTTATTTTTTGCATGTATACAGATTTGATGATGTAAATGTTTGCAGGCTAGGGCTTTAGTTGTGCAAACAAACACATCCTTGTGCAGGTGGCATGTTCCAATGCCTTCAAAAGGACTAAAAAAGTGTGTAAACACATCAGTAAGGTGCATATTTTCAGGAGGAAGGCAAAGAACTATGAATTATTACAGGCTAGGACATTGTGGCCAATGCCTGGAATAATATATATACAGCTAAAATATAAATAACATATACTGTACTAATCTTTAGTATAGAAAGTCCTAGCTTAGGAATTTTTTTTACATTTAAAAAAAATAAGTTGAATACTCTTCACGTAAAAGGAAAGAAACCATAAACATGATCACAGATACAGTCTATTGTTTAAATTACACAAAAGGAATGGAGAAAATTCTCCATCCCTGAATCTAAGAACCTTAGTTTTTTTGCAGAGACAAAAAATAAAAAAATAAAAAGCGTCCTTCCAAATGCAACACGTAAACTGAATTGCTATGGTCAACCTCCTAAAACAATAATGCTGTGCCAAAGTAATAATTTTACTTTTTGAGTATTTTTGTTTCTTCTGCACTACAATGTATCTTTATGTCACAACTTTGATTCAGATAAGACTCTGTTGACAAGTTATGCTTAAAATATGCATACAATTGTTTATAAAAGATGTTTATTAGATTGACTGTAATGGGTTCAGCACAACTAGGTCACTGTACCATTTTATTCCCATCATATTATTAATTTTATTTATGAAAAATGTAGCTATTAAAATAATATGGAGACAAAATAATGTAAATTACAGTTTTGAAATAACATAAAAACAATCTTAAAAACATAGTGATTCTGTGTTCTCTTTAAAATGCAAATATATTTTTCTCTCTACTACATGTAAAATACAATTTACTAGTCACAAACAAAGCCTTTGGTGGTGAACAGGAGTTCATGATAAAAACTACAATTTACCATAGCTAAAATATTTCTAAACACTTTCTAAAAAGAGTTGATGCTCTTTTTTTCATCTGCAAACAATATTATATTCTGTATTTTGCCTCTTCCTAGATGCAAAAAGGTTGACTACATTTCTCTTCTGTGCTAAAGCCTTAAGACACCAGGATAAACAATAGCTGCGATACTAATGCACCTTTTCAGCCTGTTGGATTTCTTTTTTGCCAGTTTACTTCAGATACATGAAATTGGATTTCTGGAGGCTTAGACAGGTATTTAACCCACAAGGCTTTGATTTCCTCTGAATTAAATTTCTTTTTTGGTTTCAACAAGCGATTCCATCCATAACTTGAAAAACCCTCTTCACAGAGTTTAATCAAAACTAATTAAAAAAAAAAAAAAGTTTTCCTGTGGGAACTTAACAAGACAGTATTTTCCACTGAAGATATTTTAATCAAATATTTCTGAGCTATATTCTTCATTCCTTTCTGTCTTGCTGCATACTGATAGACAAGAGCATTCTGCCAAGATGCAGTGATTTTGTAAGTAGTATGGAATATGTATAAAATTAAAACAGTTTAGAAAGGCAAAATGGGTGCTTACATGGGAACGGTGGAGCCATTTTTTCCATGGCTAATAAGCTTAAATTGACTTTCTGAGAAGATCGTACTTCAAACCATAAACATTTCTGGGTTGAAACACTTAGTTAGACAAATGACCATATTTTTGCCCAAATGGAGATGCAGCTATGTTACAAGGACGATAATGTTATAGCAAGGCATTGATGTTAATGCTAGGATGATACTTCATCATGCTGCCAGATGAAGTGAGGACTGCCAAAACAGTTACCTGTGTATTTTGTAGATATCATAAATTGGAAACTACAATTCATAACAGGTTATTTCTGTGATAATGCCTGGGGAAAGCACATCAGCTATTATAAACACACATCCTTGACCTACCATCACCAATGGCGGCATTAAATAATCTTACTTAAAATTCAAGAAAAACACATTTGTAAAGTATAGAATGCCAAAAGAACTCCAGTTTATTTTGGTCAGAATCTCAATCATTCAAAGACAAAAATAGATGCAAAGTTAAGACCATACTGTAAATAGGAGAAAGGCTGACAGTCTGAAACATATTTTAAAGAATTCTAGAAAGCAGATACTAATTAAACTAACATATAGAGAATGAATGAAGATCCTAGGAAAGCATTCACTGAAAAATCAATGAGAAAACACTATATATATATATTTTTTTTTAAATTGATTCAAATTTTTAGAGGAGAGAACTTTATTTTAAGTTCTTAGGACTTTTTAAAAAAAATTAAGCCTATATCAAGCCATGTGAAAGTTATGAAGATGTGTATCTCAAGGCTGAAGGTAGCTTTAAATGTAATATAGCTATAATGCAAACCCAAATTATTAAATTTCTAGAGTAAAAAATTCTACACATTTAGAAATCTCTCATAGTTTACCACCAGAAAATAAATATTTAAATAATCCAGCCAATTATTCAGTTTCATATTATTCTGTCTCACTTATTCCTCCTGCTTTACATTATCCACTCAGAATTTTAACATTGCTTTTTAGGATTTACAGACATATATACACTAGATACTGCAACCCTCCAGAAAACAGCAACAATACCATACATTTTAGGTCACATTGCCATGACACAGAAAATAGGGTTATATCTGAAAATATAAATTTACAATATATATAATTCACTGTTACATAAATTTGCCATACACACTTCTGGCTAGCAGACTATCTTTTTCTTTTTATTTGTAGGAGAGCGGTCATATTTGCCATGAAGTTTCTTCAAAGACCAATATGACACAGTTCCTTCTCTTACATGGATGTCACAGTAAATACATGATATTTGAAACATGTTTTCTGTACCAAGACAGAGCATAATTATAATTCAATACATTTGGCTGGAAACCAAAATAACTACCCCCTACCAAAAGCAAAGGCACCAAAAGCATTTGCTTTGACTTAAATGAATGCAAAATTTCAGCACATAATACATCAATTTCTTGACACTTCCTTCAAATTGGCTTTTAATATGCAAATGCAAAGAAGGTAATTTATCTTTTCCCTTCTTTAATAATCCCTTTTTAGTTTACTAATACTAAAGTTTCATTAAAATATTCTGCATTAAATACAATCCTTCCTCCCTAGCAAAGAATCCACAACTTTTTAAATGCAACTGTACTTATAGCTGTTTAGAGTAGAGCTAAGAAAAGTGAAGTTCATGCTTTCAGAGTTAATTTGCCTGATTTTATTTAAAGTATATAAACTTCAATTAAAGTAAGCTTTAATTACATATATTTTAAGTATGCACTTAGCACCTTACATTGACAGTCCAATAAAAACTTTTGCATGTGAATTTCATCAATAATCAACCTTAGTAATCCTTGGCTATCCCAAGTCATTAGCAAATCTCCACATGTATAACCTATTGATGTTATGATATCTTAATAACCTTTAAAGTTGCATTTTGAGACTTTATAATTCAGTAAGTAATCAATAATGCATGCCATTCATGTAAGTAGCTTTTTCTCCCTGAAAAGGAAGGTGAAAAGAAGCCTTCAAACAGTAAGTAAAAAAAGGCTTCATCATTGTGGTGTCCAGTGTTAACGGAATGATTCTGTACTACTTATTTGTCGCACAGAAACATGAATTTATTCTCACTGCCCAGTCATGAGAAAACACATGCCTGATGCTCATGTGGACAACATATTTTCCTATCTGGAACATCTGAGGTCTATCAGGGCTCAGTAAAACCCATTATTGACATACTCATTTTCCAGCAAAGCCTGATCTGGTTAACTACTTCAAGCACTGAATACACGGATCTTGGATTCTGCCTACAGCTTCACCTGCTAAACGTGCAAAGCGACAAATCATTATTTTTCATATATGTTAAGCACTTCTATGATTCAGTGGAAATACTGTATAAAGAATAAATGATAACATGCTCTGTAGTATGTAAAAGATGACAAATATTACGAAATCCATCAAACAATCCAGACCACATTCAGGAATCTTTGTGAAGGAAATATGTGTCCATGCCCTTGTGCTTCTTCCTCCCAACACAACATTCATGTGAAAATGAAGGTTCTTTTCCAGGACAAGCCAGCTACAACAGACAATGGCCAAATATTTTATCATGGTTTCTCTTAAATGCTACAGGAAGAAAAAGAGGCCTTTTATTCTGAGCTACTAATGCTGCACCAAGGCACACAATTGCATTCTCAGCCCAGTGAACTCAACCCAACTGTAATTAAACAAAGCTGCAGGTTATTAAATCAAGGATTCTGATTTATTGAATTTTTGTTGTTGTTGGTCGTGGTAGTGGTGGTGGCTTCCCTTCTGGATATTTTGTATGTTATACATGCTACTATTTGAGGATTAACCAGTAATAAAATGGTGTAGATCATTAAGCATACTCTGCATTAAAATTTAAAGTACTATTTCCATTTACTTTGGCAAACTAATAATGAGGAATATATTGTGGATTTCATCTGAGAGTTAATAGGATCATTAAACTTGGAAAGCTCGGTATAACTGAATAAAAAATTATTTTATTGTCATTGTAAAGGATGAAGAAAGAAAGAAACTTAATGAAAAAGATAACCAGTTGAACGTCTTTTCCCTTAAAACCATAGCTTTGCCTTTTACTTTCTCAGCTGTTTTCTCTTTGGAAGGTAGTGGTGCTAATGGCACTATGAGGATGTGACTAGAACCATCAAAAAACCCAAAGGATTTCCAGAAAATGATTATTACTAAATGATTACATTGGAATCATTTAGTGTTTCTTTCCTCATAAACACACAACTCTTTTCTTGATAAGCATCAACAGCCAGTGCTTTCCTCCCACATTTGTGGAATCGGAACTGCAAAGGACACCAGTATAACTTCCATCTTCTGTCCAAGGGGAGAATCACTTAACGTCTGTGTCATTCATAATGATGGCTGCCTAAAAGTGAAGGCTCAACAGTAATCCCAAAGTTTCACTGCCCATGCCTTTAGAGAGTTGTTCGTTTTTTTGGTTTTGGTGGAGTTCTTTTAGTTATCTTTTTTTTTTTTTTTTTTTTTTTTAATACCTAAGCTGAATATTTCTACCTGAAAGTTCTTGCCTGATTCATGGTGGGTACAGAGATTGTACTATTCCCCTGCTCTGAACAGTTTTCAAAAACATAAGTGTCCTTTACTATTTTGGAAACTGATATCATTTACCTCTAAAAGGATTCCCTACTCCTCTCCCCCTCCCTGCCCCAGTTTTCTTTATATTAAATAACTGAACTAATTCATTTCTGTAGGTCATGTGAGCTGGAGCCCTGATCTTTTTTGTTCTTCTCCTTTGGACATCCTCCAATTAGCCTACATTGTATATCTATTTTAAAGTCTGAAAGGATAATGAATCTGACATCCTTTAAATTCTTGCCTGTGTACTGAGAGAAATATCTCATATTTTACCCAAACATTTCTTCCAGAATGACATACGCTCTTGAATTAAAAATGGGAAGAAGTGAGCTGATATTTTCCCTCAAATTTTTGACGAATTTAACTTTCAAAAATGTCCATTTGATTTTCTGTCTCAGTGTGTGTAGGAACATTAAGGTCCTATACAAACCTACTTCCCTATTGGCAGAAAGTTATTCCATTTGATCCCCAAACTCCATCTCTGATCAGTAGGTCATTTTCCTTCCTGTAAGTCCTATAAGAAGGCATAGAAAAACAGTCCTATAAAATGGCAGACTGCTCCTGCATTTCTCGCTTCCTTTGTTGTTTGTATCATCTCCCAGCCACAGCCTTTGTTGTGTTTGTCTCTGGCAGATTAAAGAGCTTCTTAGAACCTTTCAGCGTCTTTGTCTTTCTAATACCATATTTATAGATTATAATAAAGTCACTTCTCAGCTTCCTTCAAAAGAGTGTACCATTAGTCTATTGAATTGTGAGAGATTCAACCTTTTCTGGTTTTTTTTTTTCCTTTTTCTTCTTCTCCCTGTAAAGTTTGCCATTTATGCTCCGAATCAGAATAAAAGCAAACGCTGCAATACTCCAGCAAAAGGGGATTTCTTACTTTTCTTAATGTTTCTATGGAATCAGTGGAACTCAGAAAGGTGAAAGAAAAGAGAGGAGCTAACAGTCCTGTATGATAATTTTGTCCCAGGATTTGTGACTAGCTTTGCAATTATCTATTTATCAACTAAACAGATGCAGGCTTAGCTTGGACTATTACAGACTAAATAAAAGGGCAGAGATCTTTCTTTAACCTTTATATAAGTAACCACTGTGAGTAATATAAACTGCAAAGGACTACAGAATGTCTTTTTCTGTAGAACTTATAAATGGTAAATCTCATAAACTGGATCCTTGGCTATAACACTTACAATGACTTTTTATTTTTTAGCAAATGGAACCTAAGTCTCCATACTTGGTAGCATATATGAAATTTTCCTTTACAAATTACAGTAATATGACCATTCAGGGTAGGATTTGAAACACAGTGCACTGCATTTTGTTAAAAAGGATGACTGAGTAATGACTGTTGAAGTGAATAATCCTAAACTGATTTTGTAACAAACAAAACAGAAGCAAGTTATTATATAAAAATTAGTTCTATAATTACATAAATAATCAGACTTCTGCTTTGCTAGCTTATATGAAAAAAGTCTCTTTGCCAATAAATTCATTTTTATATATGTGTTTTCTAACTAGGTGGAATTAAAAATAAACCTGTAGGGCATCAGCAGATTTAAAAAAATGACTGAAGACTGTGTGCTGCGTTTACACAATGCTACTAATTTAACTATGTAGGATTAAATACTGAATAAAAATAGATGGTGTGGAAGGTAAGTACTTTTGCAGAGAACAAGGAGAAATAAAAAATGCATAAGAATAAAGCTTGTGAAGAGTAAAAGCATACCAAACATAGAATTTTCTTTACAGTTTTGGACATATTCCCTAAAGTAAATCTTAAAGAAGCCATTCCAACTTTTGTTGCTGTGTTGAAAATAATAGAAGAGGAAGGACAAAAGTAAAACAGTTAATGATTACTTGAAGTGTAGGCAGTCTTTCACTGTCTATCCTTTGTCATTGGGGCACTATGTAAATATACTCCTGACAAGAGGTTTCTCTTTGTTCTTGTATTAGATGTTAGCAATTTCAGAGGTCAATGGATCACTAAAACTTGATATAGTAGACTTTAATCCAAGTAGCGGAAACTGAAAAGATGCACACATATGCTACCACAGGTCCTGATCAGAACCACTGCATCGGAATCATGCCCCAGTGTTACACCTACACTGACTAAAATATAAATAAAGTTCAAAAGAGTTGCTGAGTGCAGCAGAATGACATCAATTTAAAACGGGGATAAAAGCATCACAATATAGTCATATAGTTTTATATTAGATACATGCAAAACTCTTTCCGTTTTACACATAAGAAATAGTTATGTAGCTCAATGTAAGGTATAAAGACTATTATAGAGAAGTTTCTGCAATAAAGTTATTTGTAAGAAATGCTACATGTGATACATGAGAAATTGTCAGTATGCATCTATGATCTTATAAAACATGAAAATACAATTATTATAACTGAATTAAAAGGACTATTTGTAGAAAAAAATTATTTTTGAGGGGGAACCCTCCTGTGCGAAGGGATCAAGCAGGAAATAAGAAAGGACTGTGATGTTGGGGGTCTCTGGAGAAATGCTATTGACCTCACTGTGAAAGCATCTCTATTTTTGCCCACAAGAGTAGAGAAAAGTAGACTGAAGTCAACAAGAGTTCACATGTAAACTGAGAAGTTAAGAAGGGTAGAAGCCAAGTATACTTCTGTCCTTGTCCTCAGCTGTAGCTGAGGATCAGCGTCCTTGGGAAGAACCGTGCTGCTGGATTGAATTATCCTGTCTATATCAAACCTATTCAGACCATATGAACATTAATTTTGGTCCACATTAAAGCCTTAGTTTAGCCTCCTAATTCTGTTCTTAAGAACCTAAATTCAGGTTGCCTGAACTTTAGTTAACTGGTCATGAGGTTGCACAGGAAAGCATGCATGACAGGTGAATCTGGCATTCATAAGCTGTTCTAGGATTCCTCTTACATGTTTTTTCCACTTTCCTTTTTCTATTAGAAATAAACATTTAGTCTCATAACAGGACCTGAGCCAAATAGTGCTGAAGTCATCAACAACAGCATGAGGGAAAGAAATTACTGTTCTCTCCTTTTCTCTGTGCTCATATACAAAGTTACAGTACAAGACAATATCACAAAATTGCTATCCGGCATGGGACTCTTTTATCTTGATTCTTTTTATTATTTTCCATGTGGATTATATTCTTTTCCTGCTAACTATAAATCAAGAGGAACTTTCTCTTTTTTGCGCTACCTTTGACTTCTGCTAATTAAATCTATTTATGACAACAGTGTAACAGAGCTGACACAGCAACTGTGAGCAAATGTCAGATTTATGGCCTCTCAGCTTCTGCAAACCAGAAAAAGAAATGAATTATAAGGGATGCATTTACTGCTCAATAATAATAATAAGTTATAATTGGTCATTTGGGGAGAAAAATGGATCAGAAAGGTGGAAAGTAATTTGAATAATTTTCAAATAATACACTTGTAAAATTTGACTGAGCATGAAGGTGCATCTTTATTAAGTGTTGAGTCATCCACCTTTCCATGTCCCTACAGTCAAAACCGTATCAGCACTTTGCACACCAAAAAGTCATACGATGGAACATTAGTTTTGATACTGATACCAGGAAAAAAAAAAAGGGGAGAAACATAAATATTCAGAAGCTTTTTCTTGGAGGGGTTGGGGTAAGTGAAGAGGTTATCACTTCTTATCACTTTCAATAGTATTTTTCCTAAACTTGTCACACAAGGTTTTAAAAAACCAATAGTCTACATAAGCAGTAGTTACACAAGTTATAAAACCTGAAAATAATAAAAAAAATTTGGAAGTATTTTCTACTTACCTTTCTTTATTGTATAATAAGTACAAAGCTAAGTATATGCTTGTCTTTCTCCAGAGAACATAATGTTTTGGACAAAAGATTTTACTCTGTGGAAATGGAAAAAATTTAGCTGTCAAAGTCTTAGAAGACCAGTTTCTTGCAAAGAATAAAAGGCTTTGGATTTTTTATGCCATTACATTCTACGGTACTAAAAGTTCACAGACAAATTGTATTTATTTTTGGACTCATGAATATATAAATGAAAAAGCTTTCATATTCTAAAAATCAATAACTGACTTGTTTTTATTTCTAAAAGGCACAAATTTATTAAGCACCCTGACAGAAATTATAATACTACATGTGTATAACTTGTAGAATATAGAAGTGTGGGTTCCAAATGCAAACTTGTGCTCTGATCAACAGCAGCTCAGGTCAGCCTTGGCTCTGTCCATCCAAGGCATTAAAATCTTCAGTGGTGGAGATACCACAACTCCTCTGGGTAATCCCCTCCTGTGCTGCACTATCCCCTGAGTGAATAGAATAGAACAGAACAGAACAGAATAGTCTTGCTGCCTTTTCCTTTATAGGAGGTGTAGCTTTCTGCTGGACCCTACGCAAATTCTTGACGTGCTTCTGGAACTGGGCCCCAGTATTTCAGGTCCAACCTAAGCAGCAATGCTGAGTAGAAAGAGGAAATTATTTTTGGCTATCTCCCGGTCATGAAACTCCTAACTGTAGGTAGCTCAGCTTGCCTAATTGCAGTGAGAACTTACTATTAGTTCATCTCCAATGTAGTATCCATCCCCCGATCCTTTTCAGCAATCTGCTAGTCAGCCAGTCTAGTCCCAGCCTGTATGGATACATGGGGTTATTCTACTCATAAGTAACTCAAGAAACCCTCAAGTGCACCAATTAACAAACAAACCAAGAAATAAAATTCTATGACAAAACTACAACTACAACTACAACTAAACAAACCAAGAAATAAAATTCTATGACAAAACTACAACTATACATTGCTACATTGTAGTGTACAGTGTAGGACTACAGTGGCAATCCTTTTTTCTTCCTCTCCTGAAACCTCACTACAATAGTGGTATTGTCTTGAAAAAAAAACCCAAACAATTCTCCTTACGAATAGAGTTTATAGAGTTCATACCATACATCCAAAGTTAATGTATCTAGGATTAAGGAAAAGATGCTTTCATAGCACAAGATTTGAAAATGGCTTCTTCCCTTTTTAAACTGAAAGAACTCCACGTTCACCACTTCCATTGAGCTCTGATTTGGATTTTAACTACAACGTGAATTTCTGAAACAAGGAAGACTCTTCAAATACCAGTGAAGCCAGGCAGAAGCCAGTGTAAAGCACAAAGCACAGTGTAAAGCACAGTGCTGTACTCCCACGTGGATGCCATTAAGCGTTCTGTATCAGTTTGCATTTCTGAACAGATACCAAGTGCTCCATGAGGTCTGCTACACGTAATCTGCATAGACATTAAAAATAGCATGGATAAAACTAGCTCTGGGTACAACTGAAGTATTTTTTCCAGAAGCTGCCTAGAATCCTGATTTCAGGAACTATTTGATCATCTAAAAGCATAAATAGGTTGATTTATCTGAATCACAATATTATAAACTTGGATAATAATCTAGCAAATACATCCCAATCAAGGAGCATCTAAAACTGAACCTCAGTTAGGTTTCAACTTCACAGCTATTGTGATGTCTTAGTTAGAATGGAGACATAACTGAAATAAAAAGTAATGACTGACACAATTTTGCACCAGAATGACCACATCAATTCAAACAAAACGCACTGATACAATGGAAATTACTGTATTTGAGCAAAATATATCAATGATTAAAAACCTAAAAACCTATAGAAGATGGAGGAATACCGAAAAATACTTGAAGTTGCGTCAAAGTATACACGTTACAATGGAGTAAATATTGTAAAGAGCAAAGTATGCAATACTACATAGTGAAACCTTTCAGATAATGTAACATTAGCCAAGTAATAAAAACGTAAGCAGGGATTGGTGTTGTTATTTCCTGTAGCTACTATGATGGCAGATATGTTTGAATAAAGTGTTCCAGATTCTTTTAATAATACCAGGTATCAGGAGGTGAGAACAAAGCAGGTAAAGTATATGGCATCACTGAGTAAGTTTCTACCTTACCTGCTCCAGAGAGGGTTTGGATAACCAGGACTTATTAGGAGATGAATGGTAACATGACATAGAAGTTCTTATGCTTGGACTGCAACTGTTACCTCATTAGCAAGTAAAAATTTGACGTTAGCAACAAGGAAACACATAGAAAGACAAATGGTATTGAATAAACATCCATGAGAGATTTTTCAAAGGTTTCAGTGAAGGGAAAAAATATATACAGTGTCAGCCAATTTAGAGACTCTTGTGTCAAAAACAGAGTTATGAACTATTTTTCAAGTGTGCTTACTAATGTTGTAATCAAGTGGATAAGAATTGAAAACTACTTATCAGAAATCATCAGAAAAGAAAATATTTGTGTATTTGTTTAGGGGCTTAAGGAAACTTCAAAACTGATAGCAAATTGTTAGTTATTGCAAGAGTCCAACTATCAATAAAATGAAAGAGACCTCCAGGGTAATGTATGTCAGATTTAAGCGAACCAAAACCCACACTACATAAAGTTCTCAAATTAGAAGATGAAAAATACCATTTAAAATCTTTGAGAAAAATGTCTATTGAACTAATGGTAACCACTGTGTTATTTTTCATGAACTATTAAAGGACAAATACTGAAGTTCCATTTTAGATTTTCCTAAATCTATGTTAATATTTGCTGCCCCGTCTTCACAAAAACATATTAAAAAAATGAACCTCCGAAGGGTATGATTGTTTCCATTCACTGTGCTTTGGAGAATATTTATCTTCAATTTGCTATCACCACTCCCATGACAATACATCTATCCACACACTCCTTTTGGAAGAACCTCTATAGCCTTCATTAGCATCTAGCTCCTATTGAATAAAAATATGGCAATCTGTTGTTACTGTATATGTTAAATATTTGTAGGTTCTTGGGGCATTTTTTTTTGGTTTGTTTTTTTCTTTATATTAAGACACATTTTAGTGGACAATGGTTTTGATGGCACCTTAAACTGCAAACACTTTAAAGAAAAGCTGTATCTACGCATTTTTTACTCATTTGATAACTACCAACAAAACATTTTTAGGCTTGAGACATGTGGGGCAAAGGAAGTCTGCACAACAATCTAGCAAGTAAACTGCAAAGATTATTTCTCCTCCTCCAAAAAATTGGAGGCACCTAGGAGTGTTTTCTGAGGTCCTTTTTGTTTTGTAACATTGGTGGAAGTAATTCTAAATTTATCATGGAATATATTACTAATTAAAACAGGATGATAATGCTCCTCAAAAGGATCTATTATTTAGCTTTAAGATCTCCTTGTTCAGTACAGAAAGGAATGACACTAGATCCTTGGATCTGATGGATTTGAAAACTGCAAATACTACTGCAGCAGTTCCTTTAACTGCAGATACATGGCACAAGAATGGCCAGAAGTTAGAATTTATGTTCAATTGCAGTTCAGAGAAGTTATAAAAAATTCACTATAGTTTTGTTCTGTATGCATAGTGTATGACTGAATGACAAAGCATTAGAATGTGTCCTAAATTTGACATTTAGAGGGTCAGAAAAGGATATAGCTGAATGGGTCACGTTCAGCTCTGGTCTAAATCTTTCCTAGCAAAAAGATATCACCAAGGAAAGTGACTGTTCACTATTCAAAGAGCTGCATAAAATAGATTGCAGTTCCTCAGCACTTAGAAAAAATACTTATGAATGGATGTTGCAAGAAAAGCATAGGTTGTTCAGAATTTATTCGGAATACATAACACAGACAAAATTAACAAGTTATAAGCAATGGAGAATACATCTGCCTTTTAGCCTGCTAACATTTCTAACATTCTACCAATAGTTATACAAAGCAATTGCCTAAAAAAGATTTCCTCTGTTTTTGTTATTTTAACGTATATTCACCTTTGAATCACATGAACTTCAACAGACCTCACAGAAAGTCTATTTTATTACAAGCAATGAAAAGATGAAAATTAAATGTAAACAAACATGATTGACACATAGATATCAGATAACCAGAAGATCCAAGTGATGGGTATTCTATATTTGTACATAAAAAATGCAAAGAACAAAAAGAAATTGTCTATATTTGCACATAAAGTTTTCATTTATGGTATGTTCATTATAGTCACTCAATTTTTAACTCCCACTGTTTTTTTAGTGTTTTTGTTTCCTTCTATTTGTCTTTGATCCATTTGATATGGGGGAAACAACAAATGTGGCTACAAGTCTTACCTCCACTATGTAAATCAGCTGGAGTCCCAAATCAGACACAGTATAGGACAACTTCAAACCTGCTGTAAACTGCAGTCTTAGTGGAATCAATTCTGAAGCCTCTCTATCTGGAAAATCCAGCAACTTCCTAGCCATATTAATTCTTAGGCAGAAAATTTTACAACAACTGTCTATTCCACATGTGGATTATCTGCTTTTAAAAAAATAAAACTGGTTTGATTTGCAGACGAAAATAAATGGGAAGCAAGCCGATTGTAAATCTCGAGCTTGGCAGGCTATGAGGATGGATGGATGCATAGTAATTAATGATTCATTGTATAACTCTTTACTTTAGAAAATGTTAAGCTGGTAATTATGGGGCAGATTCTGACACTTTGTTTATGTCAAATAGTGTTGCTGAGAGAACCATTGAAAAGTAATATATTGCCCTGTTAGTTATTACTAGGGTAATTGTTATTACTATCCCATTAAAGTTTGGAAAGAAAAGCATGAGATTTTAGATCTTTGATGAATCTTGGAGCACAGAAAATTTACTGAACAATTTCTAGGGATTAAACTAGCAAAGATTTTCCTTGTGAATCTCCAAATTCTTTATGAAATCATATAGGTAAAAAATATCATGAGAATACTTCTTGCTCTAGTTTGATGTCAGCCTTTCAATCCAATTCATAAACAAAAAGTAGGAAGCCATAAAATACGAAGGTTAATGAAACTCTGTCAATTCTTAAAAAGTTGGGAATCAGTTTGATTTTTAGTCTCAATTCAAAGTATACCTTTAATTCTTCTTTTTTTTTATTACAATTGTTGATGTTTTGCTTTATGCTACTCTTGTGCCTCTCCACAAATCAGAGAGTATCTAATCTTGAGTATCTTTTTTGTGTTGTTCTTATTTTAATATTTAAACAGAAATAGTGATAGTTTTACAAGAAAGGGGGCGATTCCCTTTTTCTTCACATACTTCCCTTTCTTTTATCTTGCTTCATGCAGAAGGAGATTCTATGAATTAAACAGACTATAAATCATTGCCAAATATTTGATACATAGCACATAACACTGTAACAAGAAGATCTGTATATTCCTTGGATTTCAGGAAGGAAATGAACATTAGTACCTCATACATCTTAGAGATAAGAGAGGAATGAAGTTCCTGAGGTTATTTTCAGTCAGTTATTTGCAGTTCTTGGTGTTGCATATTAATATTTTAATAGATGATAACCTGTCACTACCAGACTGCAGATTTATTCAAAGTTGATTAGTAAGTTTTTGTACTTGTGCATTCATTTTTCTTCTGTATTATCTCAAAATGTCTTCACATATAGAATGCAATCATATATTCTGAAAGTTTCCAAGGATTGTAAACCCAGTCAAGCTTAGTTCTCAGAATTAATGGGAATTTCTTTGGCATTGTTGGAACAGTTGGTCTTTCTCTGTCTTCTGCCTCTGGCTTTGTTGTTTACATATTACCTGTGCACCGTTAGTTCTGCTTGCCTGGCTAGATGTTAGTTATGCAATAACCAGAAAAAAAACCTAGTCTTTGCTAATATCCAAATCTTCTGTATATAAAATAAACTGTGTGCTAAGCTAGAGGTTAGTTCAATCTTGGCAAATGAGTTATAGCACCATTAGATCTGCATGATTCAAGACTGCTGAGATTCTACATCAGTGAGCAACAGCACTAAGTTATGCTGCAGCTTGTCATACTGTAGTGGCAAATTCTAGCTCCAAGTGAAAAGGTATGAATTCAGGTCAATGCTTTGGTACAAAAAGAGTAAAATCATGAAAATATCTGATTTTTCCTCTCCACATCATGTCATAAACCCACTGTCTTTTTTCAAAAGCAGTATGTTCTTGGGAAACAGCATAGCTTTGAAACCAAGATAGTTAAACATGTACATGTACTTGCAACATAACCTACCAGATGGTGAAGAAAGAGTAACTCTAAGGAAAAAAAAAAAAAAAAAAAAAAATTCTGGTTAGTTTTATCTTTAAAAAATTCTTTGATTTGAAGTACAGATATATTACTGCTGACACCACTGATAAAGTAAGTCCTTGCACTCTTCTTACCTTCTGCTTTGGTAGTGTGAAAGAAACTTGAAAGAATGAGGTCTCATGGAGGAAAAAACAAAGAGTTGGCTGTAAAATATTTTCTTTCCTTCATGGGTACAATGGTTGGGGTACAAGACACAGTTCAAGATTCTAGGAAAAATATTCTCATTGAAATTACGATGACTACTGCAAAACTAATAACTTTCCTTGCAAATACCACTACTTTCTCAAAGACGACTTTTTAAAGCTGTCAGCTATCTACACATACATGGAGCATGAGAGGCAACTCATAGAAAAGACTGGAAACACAGGAGAAACTTCTGGAATTTAATGCCACGTACTGCAAAGCCTGAGCTTTAGGTGCTTTTTCATCAGTTGAAATATGAAATATTGTCCAGTCTGTTATATGATAGCATGATAGCTTTGGCCACGTTTTAGGTCAAAGAGGTCATTTGCCATCCTGAAGCTGCATAGGTGCAATAACATGAGGCTGTGCCCACGCTGAAAAGTCCATTGAAGTTTCAGTATAACTTACTATACTCAATTATTTAAATAACTTCAAGTTTGGCTTACACACCACCAGACATACATGTAAGTGATGTTAATAAACAACTGTCCAATCCTAACCATACAGTCATATCCTAAGTATGAGTTCATACGAGCTAACACATTAAGCTGTGTTAACTGTCAATCTATCAAATAGTCTCACTCATCTAGTATGTTAAAAATGTCATATGTATTTGCTATTATATGCTATTTATTGATTATGGTGTGGCTAAAAATACTCTTAAAAGTCCGAAGTATTGCTGGCAGTTTTGAGAAGAAACAATTTCCAAAGAGATGTGCAAGTTTTGTTTATAAATGTGAACAATATTTGGAACTACAGGTGGCAGTCTTTTAAATGTAGTTTCAAGACTAAATGAAAAAGGGCCAGTTAGCCTATTTCCTTTCAATTTACATTCAAAGCCTAGACAAATATTTCATCCATGTTCAGAGAAACAAATGCCATCGTATAATCTCTCACAAGTGGTCAACACCTTTGCAGAACTTGATTGGTGAAGTTGGAAGACATCTGCTTATCCTCCGATGTCTCACCATCAGCAGCAGCTTCACAACATCTGTTTTGCTCTTCTGTCTTTCATTTCTTCTCATATCTTTGCCTATTTTAAATACACAGGGGAATGGTGCTTTAAGTCTAACCATCTGCTACTTAGCCATTAAAATTAAATACAAATAAATATTAAAGCCTTGCTAAAAAGCAAGTGTGTGTATATCCACCAATTTTAAGAGTGCAATTTTTTAAAAGAAATACTATGTAAGTAGAATGAGCAAAAAAATCACTAAGCCATATTTTAAAGGTATTAAATCTACTGTTAAACATTTTAAGTGTATGTATTTAAAATCTATACCCTTCAAAGTTAAAATTAAACACGATTAAGGTCTGTATCCATAAAGAGTCATACAAATCTTTAAATCCTGTTGCCTATAAATAAGCGTCCAAATGTTTAATGCTTAATTACCTCAACTTTTGTCACTTTATTTTTAGTCTGACGCCAGATCTCATTCTGTCTTTTCTATTTGAATAATAAGAAAGCTACTGTCAGAAGTCTGAGAAAGGTAGTTACAGGCTGTCAAGTCACCTCATTTTCTCTCAGAAAAATGAAATACATCAATCTTTTTAGTACAAAACATATTTCCCAGACTGAATCATTCATGTAGCTCTTTTCATCTGAAAATCTCTGTTGCTTCATGATGTATGGACACAAGTAGATACAATACTCTAATAAATATATCTCAAAGCTGCGTTCAGGTATATTTTAATTTCCTGCCACCGTTTATACATAATTTTTGCTGTTATATCCTTCCTCACAGATGACATACTGCATTGAAAATACATGCTTTATTGGATATCTTTTCTTAACTTTAAACTCTTTTAATCATGAGTATCAATCAAAATTAAAATTTCCCACCTCATAAAATCTAGGTTTGGCAATGATTTTTCTGCATTTTCTGACAGTGATTTGTATCATGATTTACCTTCTTTTATTTTACTGCTTCTCTTGTTTCCTCTCTTAGTTGGTATGTTGTCTTCTTTTAACCAACAGCAGTAGAACTGTGATGCTTGGGGACAACAAGTAAAGGCCTATTAAACAATTCATCATTATTGATAAATTATTGTTTTTATTGATAAAAAGTGTCTATATTTTGTCACACAATTTTGTACACAAGCATTCTCAGTATTTTAATTATAGACAACATATGACCTGACAGATAATATTTTATGCAAAATAATATAGCATAATATTTATGAATAATCAGAATGCGTATTTTTCCCTACTATCAAAAAAGTTATATATTACATGTTGGTGAGCTCACAGTGAAAACAGCTAAATTTCTTTAGCATATTTATCCTGTATATGCATAGGAAAAAAGATAACTACTATGCACAATTCTGTATTAGCTTTATGTAACTGTTTTATGATTAAAATGCATTTGTCATTAAGAACTTGCAGCTATAATGCAACACCTCCTTATCTATTTCTCCTTTTTGGAAACACAACTAGGTCTTATGAAAAATTTCACAGCCGGTTCCAATAATTTTTCAATTTTCAATGAGAGATTTCAATAAAGTATTCACATAAAGCAATGCATATAATTTCAAAGTACGTCATTCATTTTGCCTGTATTACTTCAAAACATACTGGACACAAACACATTAGAAAATCTTTTTATTGACAAATTGCTGACATTAGATAATTTTTTGGCTTGTTTCTGAGATAATGGTAATGGTCAGTTACTTGATGGTTCACCCAATATAACGCTGAGCTTTTCAGCATCCGGGTATGAAGGACGTTATTGCTCTTATATGTACCTCCTTACAACATTTGTATTATCAATTTAAATTACTTCTGGCTTGCATTATATTTAGGTCACGTATAGTCCAACAAAGCTAAAAAAATATACTCGTATGTAATATTTAAAGCTATTTCAAGACAATTAAAATAAGATATTTTGAGAGTGCAAATAAGTATTCATTAAAGAAAAAGGAAGTGATTATTTTCAATCATAAACAGTGCAGCCATTTACTTGGAGACTAAGGTTTGTCACTACATAACTAATTGTCTCCCTTTCCATCCATCCCTCCATCTTCAGGCATTTTTACATTGCACCAAATTATCAGCCAGTAGGCATTAAGACTATTTTGTTGTGCTTAGCTTTTATGTGTGTTGGCAGTCTATTTTTTACAGCTTTTTAAACAGATGGTTTTATATCAGTAAAGCTTAACAAGACACAGAGCAAATAGAAATAAAACCTTCACTAGCAATATTGCTTTTCATTGCCCAGTTGCTGCCAACTAAGATATATTGGACCTATCTCTCATTAAAAAGCCAACAAAAAATGCAGTTTCACAATTCCTAAGTGTATATTATCAATTTACAAGACTACAAATTCTGGGAGGCATTTTGTGAACTGTGTAGTTATGGATTTCAGTCATGAACATTTACTGTAAGAATTAATACGAAAGCGACTATTGGCAAGACCTGCTGCCAGATTTGACTTCCACTGTTTTGTGGATACCAATGGGAATTTTAGCTTATGTGATCCAGCAGACTCTGATTTTTGCTTTTAGGTTATTGCAGCAGATAGCAAAGGACACATCGTATGTGTAGTCTATGATATGGTAGGTTCCAGTAATGACTTACAACTGTCTCTATTCATAATTCCAGAAGCTGTGATTTTAAACAGGTTCTCAGTACTAGAAAATAAACTTTGAAAATTGCATCTGTGTTTTTATTTTTTATGTTTAGTTTCCTAAAGAAATAATTTTGGGTAATACTTAAAATGCAATCATACATTCAAAACCATGTATTGCACTTCTCAGATTAGTCTAATACATTACACCTTCCTCTTACACTGAGACAGTCTGTTCATGGTTCCTAAAACAGTAATAGATACTTTGCCTAACTTTGAAGGTCCTGATGATAATGGTTCAGCAACCCTTTTGAAAAACCTACCTGTTTTTTTCCTTTATGTCATTCCACTCAGATAATGGAGGATAACTCAGAACAAAAAAAATCTGGAAACATATGAGACTGCAGTCCAGTATGTTAGTAAAAATCCTTAAGCTCCAATGGAGAAAAGAAACATACCCAAGATTATGTAATATCAAATAGGATTGAGATAAAGGAGTGGATCCTTCACTTCTGTGGTTTCATAAAATTGTAACTCATGTTAAAACAGGTGTTCTGTCAGACTATATGTGACCTAAAATATGTGTTGTTTAACAAACACAAACATGCATTTATTTGCATGGTAAGATAGCATGATGAGCATATATATCGTAGCAGAGTTCATACTTACAATTCATCTGAAGAAGTCCTTTTACCTGATTAACTGATAAAGACTCCTCCTTTAAATAAAGACTCTACCTCTACATTCAACATTAAAAGTTTCCAAATTATTCCTTGTATCTCTTTGAAGATCACCTTGAAATTCTTGGGGACTTCATGAAATATTTCCCAAGTTCTAAACATAGCTGCCAGTCAACAGTCACATACTTGCATTTGACACAGATATAACTCAAAAAAATCCTCATGAATCTCAGTGGAGTTACTCTAGATTTACATGAGCATTCCTGAGATACATAGAAGTTTGCATCTTTTCCTAAGTCTTACAAAAAAAAGGGAAGCAGAACTTTGAACATCAAAGACTTAATTTGCAGCCTGTAATTTCAGAATTGTTCAGGGAAATCAGATGATATAGTCACAATATTGCAAAGAGAGAAAACACAGAAATTCAGGGCCCCATTACCCAACATACAGGAAAGTTATTCCTGTATTCTTCGCATGCCATAGCAATATTTGTCTGAGCAATGCAAGGGACCTTGAGAAGTAGGCCAGTTTCTAAGCACATGGAGAGTTAGTGAAGCTTTAACTAGCACAGCATTTCATTCAAGAAGTCAGCTTCAAGACTTCATTTAAAATTATCAGGGGCACATTATCTGGGAACACAACAAGAAGCAATTATTGGTTTAATTAGCCTGCATTCACCACGTTGTGCTCCTTCTCTTTGTTGGATTGCCAGGCAATTTTGTAAAATCATTAAGCAAGGGAACTATAATTCCATAATGACCTAATCTGCAGCTCCATCCTATCACACTGGAATATTTTAAAGTTATTTATGACTGTCCTCAATAAAAGCTAAGTCCATTGGGCAAGAAACACTTTGGGTCTCCAAAATTCCAAGTGGCTTCCCTTATTGAAAGGTTTTTGTTGTATTCAGTCATCTGTTCTCTTCTACACTTGAAAGAGAAGTTTTGCTGTCAAAATAAATGCATGTTGCTATGGAAATGCACAGGACACACTAAAGGATATCTTTTTGTCCCAGAAAAAAAAAAAAAAATTAACTTCTTTAATTTTCAACATAACGTTTGATACAATGGACAGGAAGAGGGATTCAGAACAGTGTAAAACAAACTCAAAACCTATTATATAGATCTTTTTCCTGAGAAGGAAATTGAGTTAACAAAGGTATTTTTCTAGTTAGTCTCTCAGATTTTGACAACAGGAGAGATTTAAGAATGCAATACATGGCATTTTACAATTTCTTATTTCTTGCTTTCATCACCATTGTCATATGAGGTTTATGTTCTTTCACTGTACCATCAACACATGAGACTAGAAGAAAGGTTAGATTTATAAACTAACAATGTATCTCCGTAACTTTTACGTAGTAATTTAGTGCAGTACCATTGTCTTCAAAAATCCCAAAGCTTCATCACAAAGCATCCAGGAAGATTGCATATGAACCACTTGGAATAAATTAAAAAGTTGAAATTATCGGCTGATGATAACTATCTTTGAAGATACCATTTGCCTAACTAAATTGTTTCACTAGGCTAAAACAAATCTGGGTAGAAAGCTGTAATTTCTTCATATGTTTTGCTAAATAGAAAGATAGAAAAACTAATTAGGACAAAAGAAGAGGAATAAAAAGCACCTGTCATATTTTGCTACGGCGATAAAGTAGAAGCTCTTCATGGTATTAAGACTTGGGAGTAGTTAACGAACAGTGAAATTGCAATGGCATTTTTCATTTTAAAGGAACTTTACTAAGAGTATGGCCTTATCTAACTATTATATGAGTGAGATATGTTAAAAAGTCTATGCCAATGTAAGAGTTATGTAAAATATAATATAAAAAAAGCAATTAAATTTCTGATTAAGGAAAGCAAAGTTAAAACAGAATTTTGCATTATGTACATCAAGCAAACATGATTTTTATATTACTAAGAAACAGAATAACTTGATCCGAATGTTTTACTTTACTACTGCTCTCAGCATGTTGACCTGGAGCAGGTACACAACCATTAACTATATCACCTAAACCTAGTACAGTGGGAGTGTTAGTATTTTAAGCACTTTCTGAACTTCCAAAGGCACAAACTCTTAAAAAGCAGAAAGGAAAAAGGTATGGATATGTCTAAACCTCCATTATGGAATTATTTAAACCTAGGAGGTCTGATTTGAGCTCATTAGGTAACACATCCAGTGTAGATAAAAGATAATGTCTTCATGAATGTGCTTAACGAATTACGTAAACCCTACTCTTTCTGTTAGGTTTTACCTAGAGCACTTTAGCACATGAGAATGCATCAGGTTTTGTTTACACTATGCACTGAGATGCTGAAAATGTATTCTTTAATACTTGGTTCTTAATATCCTAATATTGTTCCTTTTTAGCCTTGGAAATTAAATGAACATTTAGTTTAGACTCTTGTAATGGTTTACATTTTAAAGTGATGTGTGCTACTATGTAATGAAATCAAAGCAAATTGCAGTCTATGAAATTCCCAATAAAACAACAAAGCAAAAAAATTGCAAATCACAGACCTCACCATTGCAGGAAGATAAGAGAAATGAGGTACTAAAAGCAGCCAAATGTAAAATAAGAATCCTGGTCAGAACAAAAATTTTAAAATGCTTATCTATGACACTTAGAGACGAAGAAAGGAAAAGAAAACTATACAAGTAATTACATATGATTGTTACAGTTTTGCTATGCAGAATTGGAAGGCTGTTTAAATACAGTCGAAAGCAGCTCATTCATGCTTTCAAAAACTGTACTGCAGTAGAAGTGCAAGAGAGAATCAGAAGCAAGGGGAACTCCAGAGAGAGAAGTGGGGAAATGACAGAGAGAGAAGTGGGGAAATGACAGAATCATATAAGAATAATGTACAAAAGTAGAAAAGATGATCTTTGCTCTTCTTTCGCATGGTATAGCATGAATAAGTAGTCAGTTCTGCAGAGGTAATACCACTAAAATTTAAACAAGTTGTTATATGGACCCTGTAATTAATGAAGTAACGGATAGCATTTCCATAGGTATATATTTTAGTTACAAGCTTTGACTAAATTTTTTTTTTTTTTTTAAGTCATTTTGCAGCATATATGCGTCTCTTTTCCTGCACGGATTTTTCTGAGGTCCAGATAACAGCTGATTTTTAGGTTGCAGCCACTCCTTGAAGCTCTTACAGTATGGAACCTATAGGACCTTAAATATCTTTGAAATTTCCGCTTCCTGTCAAATCTGACAGGAATTAGTTTGGAGCCTAAGGTGGTACTGGAGACATGGATGCAATGGTTGTATAGCTCTTTTTTGTCTTACAAAGCTGTATTAAGAAGAAAAATATGTTTTATGTAGTGCAGGTATAGAAGTTAGGATAATTGCCATAAAGTCTAGAAGCAAGACTACAATAAAAGTAGATGATCTTTGACATTTAAAGTCTTTATACTTAAAAAAAATAAGTCTAGAAAGTTATCTAGAATGTCCGACTGGTGTGAAGAACTTTAATAAAATTTAAAAAACCCCCAAGCAACATTGTAGAAAATATATAAAATACTTCCACAAATTTTTCATTATAAGACTAGAGTTCATTATATTGCATAAATTTTATCCAGTAGAAAATGGTTTCTAATAGTGGATAACAATGAGCAAGAAGCCTCACACGTCTGAGGCAACTACTCCAGATGCAGAATACTACTTGCCCTCGTCCCTTCAGCTCTAATACAATTATCTCTGCACAGCAACAGTGCAACCCTACTACAAGTTGTAAACACATCTGAGACTCACAACAAAACCTTGCTTCTTGACTTTGATTTCTACATCTACCTTTGAGGCAGAGGGAACTGATCAAAGAATAACATTAAATAGTATCCTTTTTTAATTCAATAACCTCAAGGCAACGTTGGTTATCAAACTTAGCCTGTTCCAACTCACACACCATTGCACCGATACAGGCTGTGCGCTGCCTCAGTGAAGTGCTTTCACTGTGCAGAAAGGAAGCTAAAAGGCAGATACATATTATAGTTAGCAGGGCATTTGCCCTGCAGGAACCTGAGTTCCAGTCAGGACTACAAGGACTGTTTCTGGTGGTAAGCTGGCATTGCATTAGATACCGGGAAGGTTCTGGGAGGAGAACTGCAAACCAGGACTCTCCATTAATATTGCATCCTTCCTTTTAGGAGCTTTCAGACACCTGGTTCCCATGTGCATTGTCCTAGCTCTTACTTCTCAATAGGTATGTCTCTGCTATTTTTGATAGCCTTGTTAAGTTCAGTCTCAAGTTTAGCAATGCAAGTAGCTTAAGACAGCTCTTTAAGCCAAAAGAGCATTGTTTGCTTTTTGATCGCTTCAGTTGTCCCTGCACTGCAATTTGGCAGACTTAGACTTGATCTCTTAAACTGTTTCACTCTCCTTTTACATTGCCATGCCAAACCACAACATCTATATCTCAGATGACCTTTTCCACTGTGCAAATACACTAACATCTTTTTTTATCTTGTCAAAGCAACTGTGACAAAGCAGTAGTCCACATCAGGTGGCCTACACTTCCATATGGTGAGAGTTGGGCGATCCAACTTTTATCCCTGTCATCATGAGATTGCGTATTCTTCACAGCTGCGAGGACATTTGCATTTTTGCCAGACAATAGAGAGCATGGCACATTATAATCTGACCTCTTTACCTTTTGTTGCCTACATTACTTCCAGAGAAAAAGAGAATAACATCCCTTGGTAAGATCTTACCACCTCGTACCCTCAAATCAATGGGTGTGACTTTTTCCTCATGAAGAGCTTTCAGAGATACCCTAGACATATACCACTTCAAGGGCTCATTTTGGTGCTAAGGGGTTAGCAATTATCTTTTGAACCTCAGCCATTCTCGCTGCCTACTACTCACAGGAAACCAGTTTGCTGAGAGTAAGTACACCAAAGAAGATCTGGTAGAGTTGTGAATTCTCAATGTTGTGTTTAAAGTTGCATTTGCCTGTGATCTCAAGAAAGCAGTGGAAGCTGCATGTCGCAGTCAGGCGTACGGTAACCTTTAATTTTCAATAATTTAAATAGTATAAAGATAATTCTTAACATCAAAATCAGTAACCTGGTGTTTTAGAAAGAAATATTTGCCATGGTGTTAGAGGACTGAATTTATGATTTAAATTGACTGCTGGCACAGAAGACTTTTAGATAAAGCGTACTAAGCAGCGTATTATTTCCATGCATGGCAATTTACATGTGAAATTTCCATTAGCGATAATGGCAGTGGCACGTATAAATCTCCAATTCCCTTTAACATTAATTGCAGTCATCTGTGTAAGTACTTGGATTTTCAATGACATTATGTCCATGGCTCTACAAAGTCAGAAAGGATCACAGCCTGGAGAGGCTAAACTTTAAGCACTGTCATTACTGATGGCAGGTAATAACCAAAATCTCTATCTACACCATTGTTGAAATACAGCATTGGATAACTTTGAAAAAATACTAACGAAATATGCTTGCTTAATTTACCAGACTCTTAAAATAAAACTAGTTGACAGAATTCTGAATTAAGCTGATTATAATTTTAAGCACACTCTGCTAATACTTTGAAAGTTACTAATTTACCATTTATTTGAATAGGTATGTGGAATTTGAATAGGTATGTAGAATCCACTTTAGACTTTTCTAAATCTGCAAGAGGTAGTGTTGGATTTCTTGTAATATGGGGTTTTGTGTGAACCTTCAGGGCAGCTGTTGAAAAATGTAAGTGAACAAACAGGCTGATGAAAGAGCAACTTCTGGAATTTTTGATAGCGTTCAAATAGGCTTCATATTAGATGTTAAGAAATTAAGAAGAAACAACTCCAAGTACATTTTAGTTCAGCAAATGCATTATTTAAACTGAATTGAACATCAGATATTTCCGTTAATGAAACTATAAAAAGCTTGGAGTTCTCAAATTATCTGTCATGAAAAATCACTAAGGTATATTTAAAACAAAATAAATCCAAATTGTACTTGATATCTTTACATAAATATTACATGACATCTGATTTTTGCTTTTTTATCTCCAATGTGCATCTTTCATTATCTTACTTGATTTTGAATCAGATAAGGAAACAACCACTATCTGATCATGATAGGAACAGTAATAAAAAGTTACTGGTTTGCATTCAGTGTTCCCCAGAATCTGCCCAGTCATAAGACATAATCTTACTCAAATCTCTAGCAACAAACAGGGGAGGCAGAGTGCTTTTATAATGCAAATAAGAATGAAACACAAATTAGTTTTATTTGCAAAAACACAGGAAAAAAAAAAAAAATCCCTTCCAGAATCCTGTGCAAAACTATACTACAGTAAACTGACTTAACTGCTGAGGTGTTTGCAAAAATTCTTAGAACCTGAAGGAGTTTAAAGCACTGTACCCACGACAGAAGTTATTCAACTGAAATGCTAAACAAGGCTTGTTTCAATCTTCATAATAAAATCCTCAAAGTACAATATTGATTATATTAGGATGATGTATGACAATAACAATGTCAGTCTTTCTTTGGATTCAAATAAGGCCTTGTCTACACTTGTAACTAATTATCAATACTTCCATCCTGAAATGCACTGTTAGCAAAATGCCACCAAGATGAATTTCTTCTCATGTAAGGCTAAAGGTTTAATAGTTAGTTAATCACCCCAAATATCCCTGAAACTTATCTAGAATTATTACCTGATGGTGCCTATTTCTCCCCGTTGACTCTAAGAGGGTCTTGGGCAAGTATCTTAGAATTTGTCTGCAATTTTTGGATGTCAGGCACTAGGTGAGAGAACTGCCACCCTTCCTCCAGAGCTACCATCTATCAGCAGAACAATTATTTCATAAATAGTTACTTTAGTTCTCCTGGGGGATGTAAAGTCTTACCAAAGAAAGCCAGTCTGTGTTCTTTAGTTGTCTTCTTTAACTACATCTGAATTTAACTTTTGCCAGCAGCTCTGTGTTGGTTGGAGATAACTCATCAGATCTCTGACAGACAGAGCCATGCTGGCAAGTTTTTACAGTAGACCTATCTTTAGATTAGTCTTAATGTTAAGTTAAATTGCATCAGCAGTCATTGCTCCCTTGAGGCTGATTTACAAAATTGGGATTACCTAAAGTACTTATGGTAAAGGTACATTTCCTGCACCTTTCACATTCTACTCTACAGAAATGCAGGGAGGAGAGTGGGGTCAATTTAAGCATTTCATTATAAGTGAAAATCCTTAGCAGCCCTTTTTCAGCTGTGTACAGGCATGCGTGGGAAAAGTGCACTGTGAACTAGAATGGCATTAAAACATTGTATGTAACGTGGGAGGCAGCATGGTGAGATTCAGATGGGTAATGAATCAATACCTATATCCAGCTGTCCCACTGATGGGTGGTGAGCACATACACACAAATAAGGGCCAAGCAAGAAGACTTTCTTAAATTATAGTTTTATTAAAGTGAAATTTTGTTGATTTTGGATGAGAAAGATACAATGAAACATTTTCTTGCAACACTCCAGATACTCTGGATGAAGCAAAGGGAAATTCTGGACTCTTTTTACCATTAATTTCCAGGAATTGTTTTGTTTTGTCTCCTGTTTCCCTCCACCACCACTTTTTTTAAAGCACTAGTTAGTATTAAATCTCTTCACTAATAGCCACCCACTATGTAAGATGTTTTACACTTTTATCATTACAAACATTTAAGTATTTTATCACACTCTATTGTAAAATTACAAAGCAAAATGAAGAGTAGTGTTGATCTGTCACTGTTCAGTTTAGAATGCATCAATTAGTTGTGGAGTAGAGTTAATTTTATGCTGTATTTGAAAACATCACCAACAGTTAGCTATCTGCTTTTTCCAGCTTGGCATGAAATGTAGATGGAGATAAATTTATGTACTTGACACTAAATCTGCTTCAGGATCCTATCAACTGAATTGAGGTGTAGGTAGGTATCTTTTACATTTTAAAAGGTAGAATCGCATTTCCTACTTTCATAAGTTACGTTAAGAAGGCATGTAGTGCAATGCACAGCAAGTGACAGAGGGGGACTAAATTTTTTCAGAGGAGAAAGCAGATCAAATCTTTAACAGAAGAATTATTTCCTCCTAATTGATAAACAAGCTGTAAGACTGAAAGTGTTCTTTTTCTTCTACACAGTAAGAGACAGTAAAATACAAAATATTTGTTGACAAGTGTAAATAATTCAGTATTTGGGGAAATGAAAAGGAAATATGGAATTCTGGTTTTGAGTAACTGCAATGATTTTTTTCATTATCTTTAGGATTTTTTTAAAATTAATTGAACAAACAACAACCATCTATGTCATTTTCCACCTTCACATCTGATTGAATATTATTACAACAGTGAAAATATATGCATTTCTTTATGGAAAAATTCTATTATGATTTGTCTCAATCTGTCTGGCTGTTTAAACACCAAATAATAAATACTTATCTCTATAAGTACTCATGTAAACAATCAAGCAATTAAGGAAAGGATTCTAGAAATTGCCCTGACAAATAGACAAGATGGAATCTATGAGATGATGGAAGTTCAGTGCCAAATATTGTATTTTTGTCTTACTCTCTCATCAGGTTTGAGGACATCTTTTTTCTGTCCTCATTCCATAACTTAAGGGTTGAATTCTTAATGAAATTATCTTAGCTTTTTCTAGTTGGCTCTTCTGTTAAATATCTGATTCAGAATTTTGTATATAATTAACAGATCAACTGCTCTGAGAGGCAAAGACTTTTCTTTGGAAGCATAAATACTTCTTTACAAGTACAATGTTTTTAACAGGGCTTTTGGGTGATTTGCTTTGTTTTGATTTTTTTTGGTTACAATCTACAAAATAGATGACAGTATTAGAGCTGCGAAATCTGAAATGTCTTATGTTTGACTTCCTGCAGACTATGACGAAGTCAAATGTTAATTTAGGCCTTTTCTTATGAACCGTATGAAGATGCTGACTTGTGTCATACAATTTCAGAATTCAGACAGCAGAAGTATAGATCCTCAGCAGGCAGTATGGCTAAATCTTTATCTGGATCTTCTGAGTTCTGTTGAGTTTATTGTCTATACTATACTTTCTCAGGGCTATAAAAGAAGTGCTGCAAGTATGTCTTCTGAGAAGGTTACAGTATTGCTGTCAAGTGTCTCTAATACATTATTTTTATATAGACAATAATTTTGGAACATGCAATATGAAGCATAGTGCTGTGGCACTGTGAAGGCCATTTGGAATTTAAGATGCTTCACAAACAGCAACATTTATAAACCATGATCTGTATCCAGTAATATCTGCCACAAATGAGCTTGCTCAGTACTCTTAGTATCATGACTTTAAAGTCGCCTTCTAGCCTTTGAGAATATATGAGATACAGCTTATTCAAAATTCAGAAATATTGCAGATGAATTACATACTCCCATAAACGCATTAACTACAACTACATATATTGCCAATATATCTCATACTGAATTAAATAAATTGAGAATTTACTGCAGCTTACATAGAAATAAAAGCACAGTCTATTAAATCAGCCATATTCCAAATCAGATACATAACCTATCTAATCAGCTACTTAATATATTGAATCAAAATCACTGTACCTGCTGCATCAAATACATCACACATTGAATGAAACATACCATCCAGCGAGCACATCGATATTAAACTAAATCGTGTTGAACGGCTACATAATTTACTAAATTAAATAAATTGGACCAATACAGTAGTCACTGAACCTAACGCATCAGATCATAAACAAACACAAAGCTTAGATGTTTTGAAAGAACTTGTCATGCATTCCCCATTAGGTCTCTGTAAAGTGTTATCTTTAAATGGACAAAGTTTTCCAGAGTCTTGGGAAATTAATTTTTAGTCATTGAATAAACACCTGACTAATTTAGGTATCACACTTGAACAAGAACTGCTATCATTCCTAGATATCCAATGCCTTAAAAAATTATAAAACTAATGGTAAATCAGAGATTCATGAAATTCATATTAAAAATATTCCCTGAGAAGGTCTACAGAAAAATATCACATTTGCAGTTATTATAACAAAATTATAACGAAAAGCAACAAAGACCTAAGTTCAAGATGAAAAAAAAAAATTCTTATTTTAGAGACATTTTTAAGAAATAAGTGACACGTTTAAGCCCAGATTGCAAGTTTAATGTGACACAGACATGAATTCTTTCCTAAAATAACTTTCCAAAGGCCAGGCACTAGTTATTAAAAAAATATTTATCTAAGGCTAAGTAGTAAAGCATTAGACTTCCCGCATTAAATTTAATCAGACTTCTGCCAATTAGACTGTTTTCTGTCCGGTAAGCTCATACTGTTTTATCGTAATTAATACTGTATATCATTTTATAATAAGCATTGTTGAAGACAAATCTAAATGAGTATAGGCATTTGATGATACATTCAATAGTCTTCAATTATAAAATAAAGAATAGATATTGATTTGCCTATTGGCCTTTTTTTTTTTTTTTAATGGCTTACTTCATAGAAAAGGCATGTTATGTTTCCAAATATCATATCAGTACTCTTGCTGCAAAAACAAGAATGCACCATTGCCAAGGTCTAATATACCTAATATACATTTGTGTCCATTTTGGAGACAAAATGAGGATATTCATAAAGAAAATCTATGTTTTTTAAATAACTAACCCTTTCAAAACCTCCGTAAAAGTACATAAAGCTAAATGAATAAATGAAGATATATGATTATTGGACAAAAATGTTTTAATGGGTGGTTTTTTGTGTTGGTTTGATCTAATTTTTAAGATCCTCTAAAGCCTGAAGCAAGCATCATTTTGAAGCTCAAATTCATCCAGAAACTCCTGCCTTTTATGAATACACTGGAAACCCAGAGCTCATTGGAGGCCCATCCATGTAGTATCAGCAATTCAGTAATGAAGCTGTGTAGCTGGGAGCTGTGGAGATCTGTTTCCTCTGAGCTGCAAAGCTACAAAGTTACCCTTTTTACCACACAATAAACATTTAACCTCTGTTTTCTTTAAGGGGAACACTTTCAGCCAAGAGGCAGAGGAAAGATTAGAACTTTTATCTTTTTTTCTTATGTTCCTTCCTAGTACCTCTACGTGTTAGTATCTATGGAACAACATAAAATCCTCTCCAACTTCTCTCAGCCCCTGAAGAGGAAATGACACCATTGCTCATTAAACACTTCCAACGCTTACCTAAAAAATAAGGTGGTGTTCTCTGAAAGCATTAACAAATCCTGGCGTGTCAATATATGGACAGGTAGCAACTTTGCAGAAACCTTTTATTCTTAATTCCCCTTGCCTGAGGAACAAGAGACCAGCTGGAGTCTTTCAGCCACTAAAGCATCATCTATAACGCAAACCAGCAATCAATACCAAAAGCAGCTGTTTTATGAAAACTTCTCTTTCTTTCTCAGCTTCAGTCCCCTCAGCCCATGCTGAGACGTTAAAGTAAGAAAGAGGAACACTATTGATGTAAAAGGCAAAGCTGAGGATGAAAAAGCCGCGTCAGAATTAGAAAAGGTAAACTACTTTTTACAGAGAAACATATATCAAGTTCTTCAATACAGTAGATTGAACTCAACAATCCTGTAATTCTCTAAATTAGACTGCTTTCATGCAAGGATCAGAGTCACTGTGTTTTGAAGAAAATACATTTGCATCCTTAGAGGCATTCAACACTGCTTTAGAAAGTCATCTAGTAAAAGGTCAATTGTGAGAACACTAGCATGCCCATAACCTTTCATTTCTAATGAAATGTTCTGCAGATTCCTGATAAAGAAACAGCTTGTATAGTTCCTATAAATTTTATTTTGAAATCAGTTCCCACATAACACATTTAGAGAAGCTTTTGAGTTTGCTCCCCCCACCCTTTCAGGAAAATCAGTAGCCTTGGCTTTCATCTTGCCTGTGCCTTAATAGCCAAGGAAGGATATGTTTACGTTTCAAACAAGCCCTGTTTTTCAAAATCGTATTTCTGAGCGGTTGGCTTGCTGTAGGTTGATGCGTGGTATGCAGTGTTTCGGGATATAAAGACTTTGCTGTGTTTGTATTTTTCCTAGAAATATACTGGGTATTTTTACATAGCAGGAGAAAAAAATAGGGCTGATATCAAAATGCAATGCACAAAGCAGAACTCTGCGTGTAACCCTGCTGATTTTATGGGTGTTTCTTGTAGCTCGGAGGCCCCATTCATGTGGATCTTACTGAAGGCGTGGTGCCGTCATTAATTGTAGCTGAAATTGAGTGAAACACTTAATTGCTTTGCCTTATTAGTAGTTTGGATTCAAAGGAGTTGTATCAGTTGCTTTTTCCAAACTCATTAGATAAAAGCTAGTAACCTGGAACAAGGCGAATAGTCAGACACTGACTAGGGGCAGGACCCAGGAAACAGTTCTGCCACAGGATCATACTTTGTAATAGAAATATGACTTAGAAGGGACAAAAGTTTGTCAAGAAGTCAAGTTATGTTAGTTCACAAAGTGTTAAATGTTTTAGAGCTTAATTTAGCAGAGGAGCTGCTCTGATAAATCTGTTCCCTCTTCATGCCAGATTACCAAGAAAAGGATCAAAAAAATTCCATTAAAAGAGGAGAATAACAGGATATTCTTGATAAGGAGTCTCTAACTTTAGCATATGCTTATGTATCATGACAAGGGGTATGTGATGCGACCATAATGGAAAGTTCATGCCCAGGTTACAAGGAAAGACACAGACTAAAACCTGGATTTCTTTTATACAAGTTGTAAACTGTAACCAAATATACCCCATCACAAATTGAATGCATAAAAATGCCCCACTTACTGATAAAGCATGTCAACCATCTCAAAAGTTCTAAAAATATGTAGAAACTCTATAATATATATCCATAATGTTACATGTCATTGGCAGGAAAACATATGAACAAAAACTCTAGGACCCAGTGAGAGTTATAAAAGGAAGAATTCTGGATATTATCTGTCTTTGCAATATTTTAAAGACATATGGCATGCCTGATGTATTTTATTTTAAGCAGACCTGAAAAATGCTTATTTAAATAAAAAAAAAAAAAAAAATCTTTAGGGAGCCATTAAAACCGTAACTTACATAATTCCAATCATATCTTCATCTTATACATATATCTATATATAATCTACTTAGACATATATATCTACTTAGATATATATAGATGTGTGCATATTATTTCGGGTAAGACTTGGGAAGGCCAAATTCTTTCCTTTGTTAAGCATAAAGCAAAAGCAGAATTTGTATCAGAAAATTGTAACTGGCCTTGAATTTTCACAGAAACTTCATTCAAATCAGATTCTTTCACATTTCCCTATGATGAGATTTTATGCTGGCAGCATACACCCTGGGAGGAGCAGAAGACCAGTCTTTGGGCTGGGGGACGGGCCAGGTACTCATGTAGTACCATGCTGCATTTCACACAGTAAATTAGGGACCTAGGGGTGTCCTCTGATATCAAACACTTTCAGACCAAAATAAAGGGTTATTTCCTCCTCTGCCTGTGCATCAGCCTTGGCTGGAGCTGCCTGCTTGCAGCCAGAAGCTGCAATGTAGCCATCAAACACAGCACGGGGAGCTGCTCTCCAAATCACGCATTTTAAAATACTTTGTGGTCTGCTTTTTTCATACTTACAGGCATTATTAGATAGAGTCTATCTACTTAGCTCACAAAAATAGGAGTACAAAATGCAGCAAAGAAAAAATAGCATTAAAAAAAAAACTTGACTTTTTGACTTTCCCCGTAGAAATAATTTGAGTCATTTTTAATTTCATCCAGGCTGAACAGATAGCATACTAAATAGACAAGTACTGTATTACAGCAGTCCGGAAAAAAATTGCAGACCTACATTCTACACCTTTTTTTTTACTTTTTTAGACTACATATTCAAGACACTTAAGATTGGACATTAGGGCATCAATACCTTTTGCTGGAGTGGTATTTGATAGCCGCATTTTATATTTTTTGGTTTGCGACATGGGTCACAGAAAATGGTCCTAAACCATGCATAAATAAAAGAAAACATTATAAATATTATTCAAAAATAGACATACATTTTAATAAGCAGCTAATCAAAACTGGTTGTAAGGCATTTTGCAGACCCTTTGGGAAAGATGAAGCATAGTTCATTAAAACAGGATGGGGAAAAAAAAAAAAATCTGTATTTAAATCTGTTTGATGCCAACGGTTTAATCATAGAGGAGAGCTCCTTCTTACTGTAAAAAAATGTTACAGAAAATAAAGGAATATAAAAAAAAGAAAAAATTTGGTCTCCAGATACACATTTATCTGTTTATAGAATAAAATAATGGAATGGTTTGGGTTGTAAGGGACCTTAAAGATCATCTAGTTCCAACCCCCCTGCCATGGGCAGGGACATCTTCCACTAGACCAGGTTGCTCAAAGCCCCATCTAACCTGACCTTGAACACTTCCAGGGATGGGGCGTCCACAACCTCTCTGGGCAGCCTGTGCCAGTACCTCACCACCTTCACAGTGAAGAACATCTTCCTTACATTTAATCTAAATCTACCCTCTTTTGGTTTAAAGCCATTACACTTTGTCCTATCACTACATGCCCTTTTAAAAGTCCCTCTCCTGCTTTCCTGTAGGCCCCCTTTAGGTACTGGTAGGCTGCTCTAAGGTCTCCCTGGAGCCTTCTCTTGTCCACGCTGAACAACCCCAACTCTCTCAGCCTGTCTTCACAGGAGAGGTGCTCCAGCCCTCTGATCATCTTCATGGCCCTCCTCTGGACCTGTTCCTACAGGTCCATGTCCTTCTTATGTTGGGTGCCCCAGAGCTGAACGCAGTACTCCAGGTGGGGTCTCACAAGAGCAGAGCAGAGGGAGAGAATCACCTCCCTTGACCTGCTGGCCACGTTTCTTTTGATGCAGCCCAGGATATGGTTGGCATTCTGGGCTGGGAGCGCACATTGCTGGGTCATGTTGAGATTCTTGTCAATCAACACCCCCAAGCCCATCTCCACCGGGCTGCTCTCAATCCATTCTCTACCCAGCCTGTATTTGTGCTTAGGGTTGCCCCGACCCATGTGAAAGACCTTGCACTTGGCCTTGTTGAACTTCATGAGGTTTACATGGGCCCACCTCTTAAGCCTGTCCAGGTCCCTCTGGATGGCATCCCTTCCCTCCAGCATGTCGACCGCACCACATGGCTTAGTGTCGTCGGCAACCTTGCTGAGGGTGCACTCAATCCCGCTGTCCGTGTCGCTGACAAAGATGTTAAACAGCACCGGTCCCAATACCGACCCCTGAGGAACGCCACTTGGACATCGAGCCATTGACTGCAATTCTTTGAGTGTGACCACCCAGCCAGTTCCTTATCCAGTGAGTGGTCCATCCATCAAATCCATATCTCATCTATTAAGACATGCATGAATACATCTGTCTATATTTAACCAACCAATGATCTGCTTTTACTGTTTGAAACAGCTGCATTATCTGCTTTATAGAATTAATAAAAAAAGGAAAAAGGAAAGAAAAAAATAATTATGAGGTACATACTAAGTTTTGGGAATAAAAACTTCTGTGTATGCAAATAACATGCAGGAACACAGAAATACTTTTATTCCATTAAAATGAAATTTTCACATTTTACTCCTGAACCCCTGGAACGGCAGGCAAAGAGATGGTCAATATTTCAGCCCCAGTTAGATACCTGTTGAAAAAATTGAGGCAAAATTGATTCTCATCACAAAATGGGGAATAAGGCATGATTAAAATGGATTTTATATACAATATTAGACATCTCTACATGGAGATGGTTTTAAGCAATTAAGCTCAAGCTCTGAAATCAAGTACTGTGAATATTCTTTATATCTCATCACCTTGTCTATGTCTCTTTTCCCTTCTTCCTCTGCTGTAAACTGTTGATGAGCCTTACCAGTGGTCTTTAAAAATGGAAGAAATTTATACAAAGTGGTTTGAATAAATTCTTAGAAAAATGTTACAGGCTGTGAGGGGAACCCTAACCTCAGGGCTGAGAAATGGTACTTGTAAGCAGGTGAGTCATTACCTGTGAGAAATGAAATGGCAGCAGCTGTTTGGGGAACTTTCACATGAAAAAAACCCCAAGATCTGGAGCTCTTCCAGGTCAGGATGCAGAACCTGGCTACTTTTCTGTTTACTTCCCACAGAGTGCCAAGATTAAGGCTCATTCCTTGGAGATTTAGCGTAAATGCTTATCAGCACTCTTTGCTGAAGTTCTCCAGGGTTTTTTGTGGGATTTGCTTGTTTGGACTTACACAGTATAACATGTAAATTCATTCTTGTTTCCTTGAACATCCTGTTTATACTGATAGTGCTAAACAAGGTTTTATACATCTCTCTCAATTCCCGATAAATTACATTTTATTGTGATAAGCTAAGTACTAAGCCTCCTCAGTACTACTACTTTTTTTTTTTTTTTTAAACTCTCATGCATTACATTTAAAGACAAGGTGAAGCACCTGGCTCATCATTAACACCTGAAAAAGCACAAGAAGTGCCATTTGAAAATTGAAGTTCTATTAATGCAAATAAGCAACTAAACAAAGGAGCTTAGTAAAGGACATGAGAAATCTGCTGTAGGAATTCTGGGGAACAAAAGGCACAGCTGAAACTAGTGAAGGAGAGTCAAACTCCTCTCTCACTTAGCCTGCCATCATGTAGGCTCACATACAAAGCACCAAACAGGTTCATGAGAGTCTGGATTGTAACTCTTGCTTTAGCATTCACCTTCTGTGTGATGCTGGGTAACTTCTTTATGCCTCAGCTACAAATAAGCCTCATGTATCCTCCTGTTGTAAAACACTTTAAAAAGTACAGTGAAAATTAGAATAGAATTATTATTATTAAAATTATTTCCTTTACTAGACACCTCTAAAAGACAAAGAAGTGAGAGGAATATTTTTTTTCCTTCCTGGGAACTCAAATATGAGGCATGGAGATGAAAAGTAATTCTCAGTACCTTCTGATCCTTCTTGGAGTAGGATCTGTACCAAACCAACCTTGACCAGATAAAAAAAAAATGTGAGGGGAATTTTTCTCTTCTGTTAAGAAAAAAAGAAAAAAAAAAGCTTGGGACTTCACTGACTTATTTTCTACTATTGAGAAAACCACACCGTAGAAGAAAATCAATTTATTTCGAACTTTATTAACTGCTAGATTTCTCCTATGTTGATGAAAAATAGCTCATTATGCTGTTAGCATGTTATTTTTCCATCATCCAAATTCTCAACTGCATCATTCTCCCATTTCATAGAAAGAGTCCTACAGAGAGAAGCAACCTCTTCTACGTGTTTACACAGAATAAAATTAATCTAAACAAAGGGTGTGACACACAGAAAACACATTTAATTTCTTGGTATTTGTTTTTCATTCAGATGCATCTGCGTATGAAAAGAGTTGTTAAAGACAGCTCCCTGCTAGTTGTCAGTGGGGAATGATTTCAGAAATCTCTGTCTAAATCTTCACTGGCATTTTCTACTAAACTTCTCAGTAAGAGTTTGAAATGCATCACCCTATTATTTAATCCTGACTCTCTCAAAAATACCTCCAAAGAATTTACTTATTAGCATTTGAAAGAAACTGTTACCTTTAAAGAAACCTTTACAGCCACAATTTTGAAAATGCATAAGACATCTTCCTTGGAAGATTTGCTTCCATCACAAAGATGAGTAGATAATGTGTATTTCACTGGGAATGTTGAAGTCCTTCCCTTGGTATTTCCAGACATTGGAAGCAGTCAGGATGGATAATGACAGTTGCCTTTCTTGCAGCACCTACAGATTTTCTTCAGTTTGATAGAGCAAATTCTTCTGGTCCCCTCTTCTAGTTTCTGTGTACCGAAGAGAATGCTAGAGGGTTGGGAAGAACTGCTCTCTATACAATGCTACTCATTATAAGAATTAGTTCATTAAATGAATTAAGTTGAAATTGAAATCTGAGTTGCTCAAAATGTGCAAGACATAAAAGAAATATATTTTTTAATATCTGGAAATGACAAAAAAAACATGGGCTCAAAATTAATTTTGTGTTAAATAAGAGTTGGACAGTCCTAATAAATAGGAATCAAATAAAGCAAGGAATAAAACATGTGTGCATGTATTGTTAAAAAAAGAAAAACTGCTAAGCTGTATTAGAACTGTTAAGACTGTCAAAAGCTGTTTAGAATGACGCAGTAAGGTATCATGACAATTGCCATTACAGTTTCTTTGGATGCCATAAGCAATATAAAAGCAGACAGTATTCAAACATGTGGATTTAACTTTCTAAAGCATTTGTATTAGAAATCCTGTGATCATTATAGATATATAATTTTTTATCTATGAATTATATCTTCCGTTTTGCCACAACCCCCGAAACAATGAAAGACAACGATTGTCTTTTCCGTTGCAATGTAACTCCCTACACACAATGACACATGCACACTTATTTACTGTGTTTATCACCAATAAAATGAAAAACGGCCAAAGCATATCAACGTCCCTATCTTTATTCACAACTCAAAAGCCTAAATATCTTTCTATGTATCAAGTCCACTCCAGAAGACTAGAGCTGAAGCAAACCAAAGGTTCACAAGTGAGCACAACATGCCAATACTTTCTCTTCCGGTAAAATAACACTAGAAAAAAAAAAGATTTTTTTTCTAAATAATTTCCTTTCAGTATTAGAATTTATAAAACTATTTTCTCCCCAGACAATGGCATTCCCTATGTACTGAGCCTTTGGGGGACATTCTGACAATATTGGTGTCCTGCAAATAGAAACTGTTCCAGGCTCTGGCTCCCAGTGCAGACCCCACAGCAGCATTTCAGCTTCTTACTAAGGCAAAACCCAGATGTACACCTTCTTTTTCTTTATGACCTTGCTTCCCAGACAAGAAAATCAGGCACAGAAGGAGAAATGATGTAAAAATCGTAAAAAATTAACCAAAGAATATGTTTGTATTGGAGCTAAGAAAAAATATTACCTGATCTTTTCTTTCTTTAAAAAAGCATAGTTTTCTAAAGGTCAAAATTAAATGCTAAATTGAAATACAAGAATTTTAAATGTTTTTTTAATTCCACAATGTTATATAAAAATGAAATCTCATTTTATATAAAGGTGTTTCAAGTAGTTCTTTATAAATATTTGTATTTGTTCTAAGAGAAACAAAATCAAGATTATGTCTCTTTTTCCATTTTCGGAAGGGGATTTTGTGTTTATTTTTACAAGCTGTATATAAATGACTATCTAGTAAAGGAATGATGAGCACAGTTACCAATGCATGAGCTGAATCTCAGGTAACTAGTTGAGGTAGTGCTTACAGGCCACCAAAGAGGGACAACTTCTTTCATTCATGAGAAACAGAGCTGTTGCAAAAGCTTCATAATCCCAACATTGGCAATGTTCTGGAGAAAAGTCTCTACAAACAGTAAAGAAAAATAAGGAAGAGTAAAGAAGTAACTGTACTAAACTCCAGCAGGGGTAAAATTTGAATTGGGACAATGGCGTGAAACCTTTGAAACCGTCTAAGCTGATCTACATTTTATGCGTTCTTGCATGCAAACAACACTGAACATTTTCTATTCCCAATGTCCTCTGTAAAGTTGATGAACAGCAGATTTTTTGATGTGCTCTAGGAAAATGTGATTAAAATTAACATTAGGTAAGGGACTTAAATCTGTCAGGAAATCAGGAGGGAGCGGAAGGAATTTCTGTGAGAAGAAAATGCTGAAGATATTTATTTTAGTACCTTTCACCTTAACTGATTAGCTTGTTCTCTTGTTTGACTGTACTGTTGTCAGAGATGCAGTGAACTGCTGCTACTGTATACTTGATAAAACTTTCAACATGTTGCAAAGACCCCCTGAAGAAAAAGGTTCTTTCTAATCAATCCGAAGAGTTTATAAAGAACTAGATTATTGGGGGAAGTCACAGTTTTCTGGGTATTGCTTGAAAGCTGACATTTTAACAGGATGACAGCTGAACTCCCAAATATTTGGACAGAAGCAGTTTCTCCTGTGCCTTGCTTGGTACTGTTTTGTGTGTGTATATGTTTTTATATATTAATGTCTAAGACTTCTGAAGAGGAGTATTTGCAAAACTGTTTAAAAGAAACAGCTCTATGCTTTGTAAATGAGTGCTTGTATGTTTATGTGAACACCTCCCCATTACTACTGTTTCTCTTTCCTACTGAGCACCCTCCTGTAGTTTTAAGAGATGAGCTTGTTTATACCCAAGATAAATAAGTAGTAGACATTCTACATACAGTAAGTTACATTTGCAACGCAAATTAATAACACAGCTATCACGGAAATAAGTACCAACTATTCAGATGACAGAGTACATGCACTTTTCAGCTGATTCAGCTCCCACCGTGCCTTTTGGTAACATGTCCAGTCAAGAGTCCAGTTAGCAAATGGGCACTTGCCTGTTCATCTGATTCATCCCTCGGGCTCATTTGTGAGAAAATTAAACAGAAAGAATCATATGGAAAAAAATGTTATAAGGTTACCTTAGAGAGTAGTCTTTGGCTTAACTGTTGGCAGGGAGAACGTTTTGCCTCCTCAAGCATTCCTGTTCCCAGGAGGACCATTAACAAGCAAGTCCATTCACACAGGAGGCTTCTGCAATGGTTTGTGTCCTTTGACTCCCTGCCAGTATAGATCCAGTCGCACTGAAAGGAATTTCTTCTGGTACAGGCCCAACTAATTTCCATTTCCATTCAGTTCATTCATTTCATGGCTCTTGAGGCAAAGCCTCATGCCTATGCTTTGTCTCTGCCCTGACTATGAGGACTCAGCAATTAGCAAGCATCTATCACAATATTAAGAGCAGAAAGCAGAAGTCAGAGGGAGAATTGTGGATTGCTCAGAAGCCTGCCATCACCCTTGCAAACAATTAATTTTGTAAGTATGAAGAACGGCCATAACCGTGATGAAATACATTACTGGTCCACACTCATAAATACTGTATATTTGAGCATGCACGCACCCAGGTTGTTTCACTTATCACTAGTTCCTTCAGTGGTAATGACAAATTATTTCAGTGTAGTATCTTCTTATATGTATTCTAGAAGCTCTGTATGGGAATTAATTTGTTTCCACAGAGAAGCAGGAAATTTAAACACTTCTTATATGGCACAAGGTCACTAAACATTGGCTTTTTTATTGCTTTGCTTTCTCTGTAGCCCAGAACAGTATGGGGTATTTATTGATAAACATGGTAGAAAAGTGAACAATTGCCACAGAATAACTTTCCCTGGTCACAAAAAAAAGTTCCTGTTTCTTTTAGGAAAATAAATATTGTTCAAACTCTCCAAAAAACAAGTGTACACAAAGCTAGTGAAAACAAGGTCACACATTTACTTTTGTTCCACTGATGTGTAGAAGTTTAAACAGGGTCATAACCTCGGTGTATGAAGAAAAGGCTTCACTTGCAGAGGCTGGTCCTGAATGGAAACAGTTTAATTTGAGTGATGTAGCACAGTATTCGGTATTATTAAGATTGATCTTCTCTGTATATATCAATAATCTTGATTTGAGAAATGTGTTGAACTGTGATGAAACCTAAAATGGAAGAAGGCAATCAATATGAAAGAGAGAAAACAAAACATATAAATAAATAAATTTAATACACTGAAGAAAGAAGCATGAGCAGCTGTATGCTTTATGTGTGTTTTATACAACATTGTTAAATATTTTGAATACACTTTGCTGTAAACAATGTTAGGAGTTTGGCGCTTCTTGTGGCAGAGACGCCTTTTTATTTGTACTAGCACATAAAAGTCAAAAGCAAAATAAAAGGCCGTTATTGGACTGGCTTGTTGGATTCCAATAATATTCCCTTATTTCACTGTAATTTGATATAAATGCCAGGAAAGACAATTACACTCTTATTGCAGACCCCACTTAATTTCTCCAGCAAAACCTGTATTTATTTACAATCTTATCATTTTGTTGCTTTCTGGCCCCCATCCCTAGTTATAAATATAACTCTTTCTACTTTTGATGAATGGTAGGACTTTTGATAGCTATCAGTGAGGCATCTGTGCTTCCTTCAGAGTTAAAAATAAACACACTGAGTGTCTTCTTTATTTCTAACAAGAGAAGAAAACAATAGTTAATACATATTTAAAGTACTAACCTTTTCTGCCAGATAGTGTGGATATACTTCAAATTGCCATGTAAAGGTTGCTGGAAAATGTTAAAGAGCATTTTGTCTATCAAGAGTTTCAAGGCACGAGCATTCAGTACAGAACACTGTGTGAAGAAAACTTCACTGTGTTATTTTTCAGTGGTATGAATCATTTGCAAAATCAAAGTTTTAATTACCTTTGAGATACATAGTACTGATTTTGCAGATCGCTCCCTGTTTTCATCACAGCAGGAGGTGGTGAAACAGCCTAATAAAGACAGGTAAACATAACTGTTCATTACAATGTTCAAGACTTCTAGAGGGGATTTCAGTTGTTATTGAAGGGTTGAGAAGCTTACGCTACAAGACGAGCTTATATTAATAATTCTCTCACATCTTGAAGCAACAGTATGAAAGGCAAAGGCACTCTAAGGTAATGCTCCCCTAAACCCTGACTTCCAGGCAGTGTGTTATCAGACCCCTCTGGTGTGGCTTCCAGCTAAAGAACATAAAAAAAATTAAGACTGAGACTGACAGGGAGAGCAAAGAATGACATTGGTGTCAGCATGATGCTTGTTGAGTAACAATAATATGAGAAGCTTTGGAGTTGTTGGGCAAAAGGGGTTTTTTTTTCCCCCAATATATTTATTAGTTGTAAGAAAGTTATCTATTAACATAAGCAAACTAAAGAAAGGCATTTCAGAATAATACATAGAAATAATGCAGTGGTATCAGATCAGTTTATGAAAAAATACTATGAAAATCCCAAACTTGTTCTCTATGAAAAAAATAGTAATAAAATAAGTACTCAACTGTTTCAAAGAAATACGTTTAGAGACATTAATAAATACAACCTTCAAAAAGCAGTCTCTTGAGAAAAGGCATCAGTCAGTTTTGTAAGGAAATAATTCATTTTCTTCTGGAAGAAATGGACAAGTCAACTCTTAATTAACAGCATTAACTCAAAAGAAGTATTAAGAAAGAGAACAGAGAACAAGAACTGAAATGGAATCATTATGTCTATGGAAGAAGATTAGAAGCCAAAGTATTAGAAATTTGTAAGACAAATTTGCAATGTATGATGATCAGAGCATATTTGGGAGAAAAGGGGAGAACAGAGCTGGAAAGGGAAATGGAATATTTATGGAATGATAGAACAATGAACTTGAATGGAACAAAATAATCAGCCCAGTCAGCGGTCTGCTAAATTTAACTCTGAGTGGAATCCTTTTCATTTATATTCATGGTCTTTCAGACTTTATTTATTGGTACCATAACATATTTCAGGCTATCACCCTAAAAATGAGGTAAAGAGAGAGTAAATCTAATAAGAACAAATATGAAAGACAGTGGATGCCAAGTGTCTGGTGCAACTAAAAGACCGTTAAATAGGGACCAAACGGATGACATGAGTGATACATGAGTCTGATGACTGGCACAATCACAGGATTTTATAGGAAATAACTATCAGGATACCACCCTGAGCTGATCTGTCCTGGATACTGCATGAAGATTATGTCTGTACTAGCCAGCGACCATACCTAGGACATGGACTATTGCTGTGCACTAGAAAAGAAATAACACTGAAACTGTGAGAATACTCCCTAGCATAAAATTGGCTTCTTTCAACTAGCATTCTCCCAAAGAGTTCATGGCCCTGTTTCAGGAGCCTGAATAATACAGGCTCCGTACCCACTGTCACTTTGCACATAGTCATTTGGGTTTGGCAGCGAGGGAGCTCCATGCCACATTAGTTTCAATACCTGGGAGGGGATCCTGGACTAGTTAGCACAAATGTAGCTTAAAGAGGCTGACTCTAGAATATGTAGCAGCAGCATTCAGGCTGTCATGTGTGCCTCCTCTTCCTCCGTTAAGCTGTGACTCAGATACAACTTTGTACTACTAGACAATAGTAAAAAGAACAGGTTTCCTCTGAAGCACTAAGTATCTTTTATTTCCTGTTCTCCTTTACTTTGATCAATGTTAATTCTAAAATTTTCCTAATGTACTCTTTAAAGCAGTAAAAAAAAAAAAAATTAATGAAACTGTTCCTTCATATAAATTGCACAGTTCTAGTACTTCATTAAAACCCAAACCTGCCTATGCACAGGAAAAGTGAAAGCACTTGGATTCTGAGCCAAGATGGCAACTGCAATGGCAATTTTAATATACTAAAAAAGGTCACAGTGATACCCATAATGTGTGATGCTGCAATGATCATCATTAAAACATCCCACTTTTGCCTAGGGACATTATTTTTGGGTTCTCTCTCCTTATACACCATTAAGTATTGCTGGTAATTCATAAAGCTGAGAATAATTAGTCAGTATAAAAACAACAATAAGGTGTAACTGAGCTATCAGATTTATTTGATAATTCATACAGGACCATCAATCTGTAGTCACGCAAGTTAAAATTTTATTCAGTCGTATCTCTCATTTTTAGATCCTTAGAGCAGAATTAAAACTCTGAATGGCTTTTCCAAAACTAATCTTCAGATTTCCATCAAGAGCAAGGCTTATTTTCATCCAGAGGGTGAACACTGGGGACTTACTGGCAAATCCCATAGATTACAGGAGGTCCACCCTGTCATGCTTTAACCCTGTCCAGCAGCTAAGCTCCATGCAGCTGCTCGTTCCCTCTCCCCTCACCCCAGTGGGATGGGAAGGAGAATCAAAACCAAGTAATACTTGTGGGTTGAGGTAAGAACAGTTTAATAATTGAAATAAAATATAATAATAATAGTGGTGGTAATAATAATTGTAATGAAAAGGAAGATAAGAAAAAACAGAGAGAAATAAAACCCAAGAAGAGACGAGTGATGCACAATGCAATTGCTCACCACCCGCTGACTGATGACCAGCCAGCCCCCAAGCAGCGATCGCCCCCCCCAACTCCCCCCAGTTTATATCCTGAGCATGCCATCCTATGGTGTGGAATGTCCCTTTGGCTAGTTCGGGTCAGCTGTCCTGGCCATGCTCCCTCCCAGCTTCTTGTGCCTCTCCTTGCTGCCAGAGCATGGGAAACTGAAAAATCCTTGACTTAGGATAAGCGCACCTTAGCAACAACTAAACCATCAGTGTGTTATCAATGTTGCTCTCACACTAAATCCAAAACCCAGCACTGTACCACCAGCTACTAGGAAAAAAATTAACTCTGTCCCAGCCAAAACCAGGACACACCCATACCGGTTCATACTGGTGGTCAGGCCCTGGTATTTTCCTCTCTTACATCTCACTGCACTACAACCTCGATAGATCAGGTAAAACAATTCCTTTTATACTGCCATACACAGCTGCTTTCCTGTTAATAGCAGCAGGGAAATGTTTGCCTTGCCTTATTTATATTTGCTTGCCTATCCTATTCCCTCCCTCTCTTTTCTTTCTCCTCTTCCCCACACCGGTGGTTATACTCACACTTGTGATGGTAGCCAATGCTTCTCTCTGGAGACTGCGAAATATTGAAAACAGAAGTAAAAAGTAAAATAAACAAAGCAGATAAAGAAATCCTCAATCAACCCCAAGGACAAAAAATAGCCAAATATTGATGGAATGTCTTAAACTTGATTCTAGTAATCAATAAGCATTTCTACCAGTAACATAATGTGGGTCAAAAAGATGTGTTCTGTTTTCCAGTATAGTGGTTAAGAGGAGAAAATACTGCTACAAATTAAAGTTATTACTTTAGGAGTGAAAATGAAATCATACTAGATTGTTTTCTCATTATAAATTGAAACATAAGAAACTACTTAAGAATTCCATATCTTTCTCTTTCTGTCCATACATATATATACATAAATTTACAACTAAAATCTCAGAGTTTCAGATTTTCTTAGGGAAAATAATTATGAAGTGAAATGTCTTCTGTCCTGTTTCAAACTGAAGGATATTTGAATCTGAAAATATTGCCCTCATCCTTGTTTGAAAATCCTGATTATCAGTCTGGATTTTGGTCTAAAAATGTGCGGGAACACACAATGAATTTTATTCTTGGAAGAAACACAGTTTCATTGAAACTAGAAGGTTTCATGAAACAGACTTGAAGAAAATTTTGATGGAAATATTTCTGAGATCCAAAGAGGAGCATCCACCACTGTAATACAGTCAAATTGTCGTACACAAGCAGCAATACCAGTAGCCGCAAGGGCTCTACTGATTTTGCTCTTGGCTAAGTTAGAATGTGTAGTTATGAATGTACGCATGGGTCTCCCTCTACTTTTTTTCCCCTGAATCTCTAACTGATTCAGGCAGAGAAAATACCTAAATCTACATGTGACTATTCAAATTATGTACTCTGTTACAGACTAGTTCTTTTAAAGGAAAAATGAACCATGATGAAGTTTATAAAACAAAATAGTTGTAATTTACAGCATTATACTCAAAAAGGGTATTTCATTTTACGAGAAACTTTCTGCCAGCTCTCCCACCAAGATACCTGCAATGCATTATAGTAGGTAAGACATTGAAAAGGTAACATAGCATCAGGTACTAGTTTAACCTGATAAACATGGTCAGAGGCATACTTTCAGTCCTCTTCAAGCAGCTTAACATTTTTCACCCCTCAGCTAGAAAATGTTGCCCTACAATTACACACCTTTCAAGTGAGACATGGTAATGGGCTGTGTACACTCTGCTTCTGCTTGTCCATCACAATGCATTTTTGACCACTAGTTGAGAAAAAGCCAGAACTTGTGAAAATGAAGACACACACGTAGAAGAAATGCACAGATTTATGTCATCCATGTTTTAGAATAAGGAAGTTTTACTGTAAATATCTCTTTTTATATATATATATATATTTTCCTTCACATTCCTACTTCATTTATCCTCTTGTGTATTGTATGTGTGTATGTCAAGAGGGGTGGAAGAAGGGGGAAAAAAGCGATTTGAACAATTAAACACTTGAAGAGCAAAAAAAAAATCTTTTAAAATTATCTACAGACATAAAATAACCTAAAATAATAAAAAATATTTACATTTTAGATTCAAAATGCTAACGTGTTTTCTTTTTTCACTTATGTATTTGAAAGGTTTAAACTAATTCTTATTCTTACTTAAACAGCTACCAAAAGCACTGCTCTATTGTAATTTAAACATTATAGCACATGCCGAAATCTCTGGATTTTGGGCACCATTCATAAAACACACGCACACACACAGAGTTTCTAGCACTGAAACAGAATGTTCCCAGATCTGTAGCAAAGCCTCTGCTTAGTTTGCACATGTACACCACCTAGCACGTAATAATAAATTTCCTTTCTCACCCTTACTTTCATCATCATCATGAGATGAATGAGAGCACTCAGTCATTTCCATTTTCAGAGAATTTTGTTGCTCTAACACACTTAGTAACTATAGCTGCATTCATGAAAATATATGCTTCTTCCTGGAAACTCTCCCAAATCACCTTATTTTAGTGGAAAAGACAGAGAGACTGAAATGTCTAAACTTTTCTAATATTTTTATAAGTCAGGTCATGCAACAAAGGATTCTTAGCTTCTGGTATTTGTCTCACATGTGATGGCACTTATATAAATAATGGTAACTAACCAAGAAAATGTTGTTTGAAAATTGACCATTAACAGAAACGATAATACATTAGTGGCATTACACATTAGTCTCTTAAAAAAAATAATTACAACCATTAGCAAAAAATTCCTTAAAAAAAAATGCTGGGAGTCAGTACAGTATTCTCTACAACTTCTGCATTCTCACCACTTAAGACATATCTCATTTGTAGCTCAGCTCTAATTAATTTATTCCTCACTCAACACTTGAGTAGTTAAGCATCTTTTTAAAAGTCAAATGAAAAGCATTGTACCTAGCATGAAAATTTCTAAAGATTTTATTTCTTAGTTGTAAAATTAAGCACTCAATTTAAAAAAAAATAAAAATCTTTGAGATGTATGGTTATTATTGCTTCCATAACCTGATGCCACAACATGTCCAGGATTAGACTTGCAAGTAAGGTATGAACTTCTGCTTTCTTTCACTTTAACATCCTGCATGCTATTCTTAAAGTGCTATTTCCAATAAAATTACCATGAGTACTTAAGTAACAACATTAATAAATAGTAAAAGTAAGGAAGGGTTGCTTGTTGTATATTATTGCTTTCTTTAGTCCCAGCACTTTGGGCTATGTTACTGAATCTAGTGATAAATTTTTATAGCTGTGATTATATCTACAGTAAAACAAAATTTATGTACTTTTTATTTGGTCTATAAAAATGCATAGAAGGAATGGATAAAATTACTTCATCTGGTTTACTGCCAAGGTCAGGAATTTAAGGATCACATCTCTTACCGCTGTGGCTCACCCTAACTACGTATACTGAGAACAGGGAAAGAAAAATCTCTTTCTTTGATAAACATGAATGGACAGTTTGGTTTAGCCTGTCTATAATATAATTGTGTAAGATAGGTGAGAAAAGGAAGGTGGCTGCGTTTCAAAGCCTCCTGTAAAACTGCATCAAATTTAATTGGAAAAAGAGCCAAGAAGAGTTTTCTAATGAATAAAAGAAGCTCAGAATTATAACTTGATCTTTCCTGAATATATGTATGTTTCATATAGCTTGTATGAAACGTATATACATTCCTTTAACATATTTTTCAGCATAAATAAAAACTTAACTGTGTTGTTCCTATATTCACTTGATCATGCAAATTTCAAAGACACGCCATGCGCATATACCCAACAGGCTTCTAGGTGTCTACATGTCTAACGTTTATATGTAAACACAGTACAGGAGAGGCAATAACGTTTTATAACATTTATCCATTTTTATCAATTTTAGTCCAGGCAGAAAAATCAAAGAGAGCTTTATTGTCTTTAGTGCTGATAGAAACATTTCTATCACAACACATTTCTAAAAGTCGACCCTGAAATCAGTGGATACTGATCCTGCCATGCGACACACTATCAGAGTAACATTTTGTTTACTGTCACATATTTCAGGTTTTATTGAGAATTCAGTAAAACTGGTAATGACACTCTTGCCATCCGAATTGCATATTCTGCCTGAAATTCCCAAAGGTTATTGCAGCTAGGATTTGCATGGTTATACTTGACCCAGCGTCTATCTGTGTTCACAATGAAACTCAGCTGACCCCCCCAAAGAATGTAAATTGGCTTTACAAGCGTGTCATACTTAGGGAAAGGTACCTCAGACAACTACACAGGCAAGTACTGTTTGTCTTACCAGAAACCCTGGAGTGTCTCCTGTAGCATAACATTTTATGGTTCATAATCTGTACACATCACGCGCAACAGACAAAAATGAGGAGGGGGCAAGAGTAAAAAAAGCTTAATGATTCCCCAGCTTCAGATGAAGATCAGAATATTGGTGAATCAAACAGTGAATTATGACCTTCTGGTCATTTAAGTAATCTGAAAAATAACAGAGATCACCAGTGCTCCCGGCATGTCCCTTTGTAAGTACCTTTCTTTTCTAGGAGAACGAGCCTTGCTAGTTTGCAGCCCCTACATATTTCTAGTATGCAACAGACAAGCTTCTGCACCATTTCTAAGTGACAGACCACAGGCGCGAGATGAGCGGAAGATATTATGTGCCTGGATTTTGCTTACATTTGGGAAAAATTCTGCCTATGAAGGAAAAAGCAGCCCTGTTTCTGATCAGGGTGAGCTTCTGTGTGGTGGTCTGGAGAGGGGAAGGACTTTGTTACTGATGGTTTATTTATGTTCGTTTATTTTTAAATGGCAGCTGTCTGAAGCTGTTCAGTGTTTGGAGCGTGAAATTAAGTCTCAGGAGAGATGGATTAGAGGATAGAATGCCAGGGAGTCAATCAAAATTTCACGATATAAGTGTTTTACCCTATAGCTCTGAGAATCTATCACAAAGCTTCCCAGTCTGTCATTTACCAGTTATAATTGTTTGATACAATCCTACATCTTATATATATATATAAGGCATGCTTCCTTTCATGCTGCTGGCATTCACATGCATGCAGTATGAATACTCAGTACTATGGAATATTCCACGTAACTATATTATTGTTTTGTTCTTTTCTAATAAAATATTTAATAAAGACAAAATTACCATATAAACCATGCAAATGCCAAATATCATCTTACACCATGTGCAATTGTCATTAATTCTTACCTGACACACAATCCTTTTTCCAGTCAGTAAGTCTGCTGTAGTATCCTCCACTTTTTCTATTATATTATCTTTAAATAAAAAATTAAATGATGCTATTCTTTCTGAGAGGTTTTTTTGAAGGAACAGGGAAAGAGAGACAGTCTAATTAAATGCACTCATTGTTGATGGCAACCCAACATTTTCACTTCCAAAAACTCCACTAAAAAAGTTCAGATGAAACATGATTCTTAATAATCAGAGACACAAGAGCATTGTAGAGCTGATGGTTTAATATTATTCTTTGACTTGACACCATTGGGGTATACTTTTTTCCCCTGAAATATATTTGATGAAGTAATAGCAATCAAACAGCTATAGTAAACTAATAGATGTAATGAAACTCTATTGGCATCCAGAGACTTCTGAAACTGGAAGGAGACAATAGATTAATTTGGAAATCACTCTTTCATTAATTCATTACATTCCTTCTCTTCATAATTCTCACATGCAATCCTGATACAGCGCACATGTGAAAGCGACAGGTGAGAAAGCAGGTGGGATCATTTAGGAAATTATTCACCAGCAGAAGGAAGAGTTGTTGATCTTTAAGAAAACATCATAACATGTCACTTTGGATTTCTCCCTCTTATTCCCTCCCTTTTTGTATTTGAACCCTAGATGCTTTCTTTTTGGGGGGTGGGGACTGGCTTTCACTTGGAAGAACTGCGAGAGATGACCTATCAGTACTTTAGCAGACCGGAATGGTTTTTAATGTGAAACACAGTGATGGCATCCTCCTGTCAGCAGGGGCAATAGCCTGGAAGTCTACAAAGAGGCAGAATCACTTATTGCAGACTCACCCTAGTGACTCCATCCTAACACAAAGAAAGGGAACGTGGCTCTGAAAGAACACAAACTGGTCCTGAAGGAAAAATGTACATGTATGAGGCAATGACAAGCTTAAGATTTGTGCATTTTAGCACATAATTAGTTTTTAGTTATTAAAAAAATACGCTCGAACAGGATGACTTTCTGACTCTTACAGGGACAGCACCTTTATTGGACCCAGCAGGGCCACCAACTCATATATGATGCTTGAAATGGAATTTTTATCTAATTTCATCCAAATAGAGCTATAATCCATCAGGGAACCAGAATGCTTCAGCAAACGCGTACTCAGCAAATAGGTCCAAAGTGCCACCTGTCAGGGGGAATGGCAAGTTCAGCCGCCAATGCTAAAAGCTTTGGCTGGCTCGGTCTTACTGCACAGCATGAAGGAGCAGAAACCACAGATAAAGACGGCAAGGAGCGAATGCACAGCTGGCTAACAGCTCAAATAGGTGCTGCTCCTGGAGACACTGGCAAAAGTGGCATTGATTTGCAGGCCACGACTTCATTGATAACTGACCTCCTTTGGCCAAGCGCTGATCTAAATGCTCTAGCCGACCCCTGGAAAGCATCTTGTTTTGTTTGTGGCTATCAGGGCACAGTGAGGGCCGGCTGCTCCTGGTGGGGCTGGCCTTGAGCCCGGAGGCTGAGGAGGGAGTTTGCCCCCATTACTAATAAACCATAGTTTTGTCCGCAGTGCAGATCACTCTTACTTGGCGGGGGGAGAACTCCAACCCAACAGTTTGGTCTGACGCAAAGTTTGATCCCCGACTTTGTGTGTTTCATTAGCAGACCGGGAGATCATGATTCACGTAGCTCTAGTTCTAAAAGTTCTGCATTTACTATTTGATACATTGATCCTTTCACTTAATAGCTAGCCCTTAAGCCATAATAACTTACAGATATATGCATTTATTCTACAATACTCTGAAAGGTCTTGTTAAATATTCATTCTATTCTGCTAAATAAGCAGCCCTCCTTTCCAGGAGGCCTGTGATTAACGCTCCTTTCATCCGTCACCACTATACACTGCCTTTGGGAAAGCCTGATCCTCTTGCCACTCCGAAAATGTAACTTGAACCAGAACTTATTTTCCCCACTTCTGCTACTGACAAGCTTCAGGACTTTAGGCAAATCACTTGACCTTACTGCATCTCACTTTCCTCTCCATTAAAATGGGGATGGTGCCTAGCTTCATAAAGTATGTCAGTTCTACAAATTAAAATAAAATGCTGTGGATGAACTTAGTGTAATTATTCTACACACAATGGAAATTTCATCCTTTAGGATGATGCCAATGACAAAGCTGTCAAACCAAAACTGCTCCTGGCAGTCAAAATCTTATATCAGCACCATGGCCCAGTGCCATCCGTAGGTCCATAAATAAGGGAACATTTGGTCAACTCACTTGACAGGACCATCAGCAGTAGCTGGATTTCCAGTGCTGTTTTCTTTTAAAATGAACATGGGATATAAGCCAGTGTTATTTTATATAGGTAACACAGGAAAATACAGAAGGTGAATGGAGAATTTTCCATTAAAAGGCAAGTTGGCAGCACAATACAGTGTTCAAAAATAGTTCTAATAATATCTGCTAATACTAGTTTAAAATGGTGACCTGCCTATTTGACTAACTGTCCTGAAGGCTGTGGGATAATTATTTCAAACTGGCATCAAATTTAATTGTATGGTAAATTAATGAGTAAAAGGCTTCTTACTGTTGTTTAATAAGTATGAAGGAAATACACTTAACTTCTCATATAATGTAGTGAAACTGCATAAGCAATAAGTGCACATTAGATGTCGTATTTATTACATCAAATCTGTGAACACTGTTAATACATTAACATTTAAAAAGGTAGCCCATGGCAAGTCAATTTCACAGCAATTAAAACTGAAAAACTGGTAATTGACATTTGATAAGTGTGTTAATTGATATCAAGCTTGCAATAGCTAACATGTTAAATGTCAATTAAATCCATGTGTTTTTACAATTAGAATTTATTAATAAAGAATCTAATTACAAAATGTTGGTTATGTCAATTTATGTTAATTATGCAACAACTAAATTTATAGCGGAAAAATTCCTTCAGTCCTCAACAGCACTTCAAAATTTTCCCTAATTTTTAACATTTTGCATTTAATGTGTTGTCTGTTTTTTCCTGTTCTAGCTGTAACAGAGGGGGGAAAAAAAGTTAGGTTGATAGTGTAGAATCACTGGTCCAACCTTATGATATTGAAAAAAAAAAAAAGTTTAAGATGAGCACTTCTAGCATAGTTTTGATGATGACTACTTATTCAAATCTCTTCATAAAATTTAAAACAATTTTTCTATAGTTTTGTGAAAGTACAGTTATGAAAATGTTCTATATTAAATGTGGTAAGTATTCAGGAAACCCAAGAAATTAATTTTCCTCATTGTTCATGTGCTGTTGCTTTTATTTATGGACCAGTGATTCTGGACACTAATCATACAACTGTGCTTGGACTACACAGATCATAGGTATTTCCTTATGGCCTAAGTTGGAAAAACACCTATGTAAGGCAACCAAGGCAAAATAGGTGACGATGGGTGTCATTTTATAAGGCTGATATTTAGTCACAGAGACTGACTCGGAATTTTCTAGATATTTTAACTAGAAAAGTTCAGATATTTACCCATCCCTGCCTGGGGCAGGAAAGTGACCAGCGCAAAGCTTGTCCCAACCAGAAAATAAGCAATCTGGAAGCAAATATAAGATTTAACTCTTGTTCTTGCATAAAAGAAAAAAAACATTTGATGCTTATTCTCTCTGACAGAGCATCCAGAGAGCGGGATATGGCCCTAATGTACATCACCTTTTGCTGCAAGGAGTCAGCTTCTCGTCATCAGGTCCGCGTAGCGAGCGAGCTCCTACCCAGCCGCAGCCTGCTCCCCAAGTTCCCAGCTAAGCATCTGTATTGGTTTTGTTGGCAAGGTTTTGGTAGCGGGGGGGGGTTACAGGGGTGGCTTCTGTAAGAAGCTGCTAGAAGCTTCCCCTGTGTTCAAGAGAAAGCCAATACCAGCTCTGAGACGGACCCGCCGCCGGCCAAGGCCGAGCCAATCAGCGATAGCGGTAACGCCTCTGTGATAACATTTTTAAGAAGGAAAAAAAAAGTTGGGACAGGCAGATTCGGCAGCCGGAGAGAGGAGTGAGAACATGTAAGAGAAACAACTCTGCGGACACCAAGGTCAGTGAAGAAGGAGGGGGAGGAGATGCTCCAGGCGCCGGAGCAGAGATTCCCCTGCGGCCCGTGGTGAAGACCATGGTGAGGCAGGCTGTCCCCCTGCAGTCCATGGAGGTCCACGGTGGAGCAGATATCCACCTGCAGCCCGGGGAGGACCCCACGCCGGAGCAGGTGGGTTTCCCGAAGGAGGCTGTGACCCCGTGGGAACCCTGCGCTGGAGCAGGTTCCTGGCAGGACCTGCGGATCTGTGGAGAGAGGAGCCCACGGAGCAGGTTTTCTGGCAGGACTTGTGACCCCGTGGGGGACCCACGCTGGAGCAGTGTGCTCCTGAAGGACTGCACACTGTGGAAAGGACCCATGCTGGAGCAGTTCGTGAAGAACTGCAGCCCGTGGGAAGGGCCCACGTTGGAGAAGTTTGTGGAGGACTGTCTCCCATGGGTGGGACCCCACGCTGGAGCAGGGGAAGAGTGTGATGAGTCCTCCCCCTGAGGAGGATGAAGCGGCAGAAAACAACGTGTGATGAACTGACCGTAAACCCCATTCCCCGTCCCCCTGTGCCGCTGGGGGGGTTGGTAGAGAAGCCGGGAGTGAAGTTGTGCCCGGGAAGAAGGGAGGGGTGGAGGGAAGGTGTTCTGAGATTTGGTTTTATTTCTCATTACCCTACTCTGGTTGATTTGTAATAAAGTGAGTTAATTTCCCCAAGTTGAGTCTGTTTTGCCCGTGACGGTAAGTGATGAGTGATATCTCTCCTGTCCTTATCTCGACCCACAAGCTCTTTGTTATATTTTCTCTCCCCTATCCAGCTGAGGAGGGGGAGTGATAGAACGGCTTTGGTGGGTACCTGGCAACCAGCCAGGGTCAACCCATCACAGCATCTCTCAGATTACTTACAGACCATCTGGGGAGATCTGTTCTACCACGTGTTTCTGGTTCCTTATCCTTGGTGGCACCAGGCTTTTTAGGCTAGCATGCATCGATGGAAGCCAGGAAGAGGAGGTATTGGCACCAAGGGCTTGAAAAGAGGGGTGAAACTAGACCTGCTGCAAATGACTGGAGGCATCAGCCAGAACCATAAAGCACAGTGGGAAAGTCAGTCAGCTAGGAGAAATTGATGTAGGGAGAGAAAATCAGGCACCATATGCAGGGGAAGACACAAGGAAAAGGGGAAGGAGAAGTGGGGGGAAGAGAGAGAGAGAGAGAGATGTTTAATACCCTCAAGGCACATAGAGGGAATTAAGATAATTACAAGAAGGGGAAAGAATATGAGGAAAGTGAAAGGGAAGAGAAAAATGAAGAAAAAAAAAAGATTTCTATGCTATCTCTTTTTCGTGTAAAGATTTCTTTGAATTTGTGACAAGGTAAGAGAGTTCAAGGTGAAAAAGACAGCAATTTTTTTTAATAATATCATAAACTGTAAATCTTAATGACATGTATATTGGGCTGTATTAACAGTTTAAATTCTGTAAAAATAATTTCCCATTAATTTTCATGATTTTTATATCTTTAAATTCCTGCCTGTTGACACAGAGTCTTTGGCTGCTGCTTTAGAATGTGAACAGATACTATTTTGTGCATTGTAACATCACCAACAACAAAGGTCCCTTTACCTAACAAAGTTAGAATTGATTCTCTGTTGGTCTTGTTTGTTTGTTCAGAACACTTGTTTCAATTGTCACTTCTGCTATTGCAACTTCTACAGCTTACTTTGCTTTTAATTTGACACTAATAGGGAAAAATTGATTTTATTTCCACTTACTTCCCAGCTTGTCACATGTTCGTCTCCATTTGGGACAACACGCAATGCTGTCTGTCTTCACTGTGAGAATGAAAACTAGGTTTACACTAAAGCAAGATTTTGTCAGGAAAGAATGTTTTGCCCTGACAATATCCGTAATTAAATTCTTAGAGACGAATGCTGAGCTGAAAGTATTTAAAAATTAACCTTCTTTGAAATCTGAAGTGCAACACCTTTTGGTACCTTTAAATTAAAGTTGATCTAGTAAACCAGAGTAGCAGGGGGTGGTTTTGTCCTTTTTTTTTTTTTTTTTTCTTTCTTTTTTAAAAAGGAGATATGTCCCTTTGTCAACCAAAATTAAAATCTAGTAAAAAAAGCATACTTCAAAATTCACACATGCTGTAGCACCATTCATAAAAGAGATAGAATAAAGTAGGATTTGGGCGGGAGAGGGGGAACCAAACAAAACAAAAACAAACAACAACAACAAAAAAGAGTTGAGAGGAAGTGGTAAAAAGCTGCTCTATAAGCATACATAAGTAACAGTTTCCAGTATTTATTTCAATACCTGTTTAGTTAAAACCCATCTTTGACATATGGTTGTTCTAGAGCTGTGTATCGTAGGTACAGTTAGCAGAAAAATTTAGCAGTGGCCTTTCCCTAATATCATTACAGAATACCCACCTTCACAGTTTAGGAAAACAATTTCTCAAATGGCTGTTTTATTTAGTTCTGCTACTCAAACTGTACAGAACAGTAGGTCTAGAGGCTCTCTTGAGCTGAGTTGCAAGTGGTTGTGCTATTTTGCTCATATCACACAATATTTCTCTGCATGACCACAGACAAAGACAACCTTTGCCTGCTGTCTTGGCTCTGAGTGAGGTCTGGACAAACCAAGGTCCCTCATCAAGGACATTAAATTTTATGTACTATATATAAATTTACAGAAGAGATTACTATCTCAGAAACCATTATTTAAGGATGGGTAGACCTCCTTGATTTATAACCACATGAATATTGGTACCATCATACAGTCTGAAAGCCTTTGTCCTCCTTTCGTTCTTAATTCCTGCAACAGCATGTAAATCCCAGAAGCTGTGAACCCTCTGCTGGGAAGGGAAGGAACAGGAATTTTGAGATGTAAAGCATACTCCATGGCGTAGGCTGGACTGCCATAATGGTCCAATGTGCTGAAAGGTTAGAACCTGTTTTAAATTCATTTAAAAAAAAAAAAATCATGCTTCTCAAAAAGGAACAGAAAACACTTTGAAATTTAGCTTCACAGTTCATTAGAGGAAAGAAATAACAGATTCTCTTAAAACTCTCTCTGGAAAAGATTCTTAGTTGCTCAGAGATCATAACATTTGCTTGAGAAAAGGTTTCTTATTTAATCCAGATATTATTCCCCCAAACTACACAACAGGTACCACCAACTACACAGCCGTTGTCTTACTCTCACGCTCCTTAACAGGATCTGTTTGCATAAAGAAACAGTCACTGAAACAGAAGAAGTGGACCTATAGTCTCAGGATTTCTGTACCTATATGAGTAATGCAAACCCAGTAACCTGCTCTGCTTGGTCTGAAAGCAGGCTCTTGCTCTTGAGTTTGCAACCCAGTCTTGTTGCAAGTGACTATTTCAATAGCTCCCCCTTCTTACCCATACCCTTCTTTTAAAGTCTCCTGATGATTAGTGAAAACCAGCATAAAAGAAATCAATGCTTTCCCAAATATATTTTCCTGGAATATCTCTGATCAGATCTAGACAGTTCCATCTGAAGATGAAATCTGCAGCTTTGATTTGTGTGCAGCTTAGAAGCACTTCAATAGCTAGTTTTTTGGGCCACTCTTGCATCGGGAAGGCTGAAGGAAACCTTCAAAGCTCCTCTGTAGCATCCTTTACATGGCATTTCAAGTATCCTCATAAATTCTGCTTCTGATGTAAATACACTTGAGCTACTAAGCTCCTCCACAGATCCAAAATTCCATCTTATATACTACAAGGCAAGACATGATCAATCAAAAAATGTTACAGCTTTTAGCAGTGGAATTCTAGTGAAAATGCATGCAGACCTACATTATTCAAGTCATTACTTCAATTTAGTAATAATTTCATGTCACTTAGAATAATGGCTTTTAAAAGTTCATTTTTAATTCTGCTGATTATAATAGGGGTGATACCAACATAAATACTGATCTCTCAGTCAGTACTTGACAATCTCTGTCAATAAAAAGATATTTTTAGCATAGACTTAAAGATTATGTTCAGGTTTGTTTATTTCTTAACCTGGACACCTCTCTGTCCTCATATATGTCACCTAACTCTTGAAGACTCTTTCTGAAGAACAACTAAAATAAAGCATCTTTTTGTGCATAGATGCAGGCTTTGTCCAAGGTCTTGTCACCCATATTCAGTTATTGCAGCTTCCTTCTCAGTAACTTTGACATCAGAACGCAGATGGTCAATGCTAAACCTGACACCCTAATCTCCTCTGGCTGCATTACTAGCCTTTAGCATTCTTTCTTTTCCAAAGACTGAAGATAAACCATCTTTGCTTGCTTCCAAGACCTTTCAGCAACACTTCTCAGTTCTGTTGAGGGTTAAGAATCAAAACAACACACATTTCTAAAATATTTTGTGTTGCATAAAACAAAAGGCAGATAAAAGGAATTATAAGATCCATTAATGTAACGTCAATTTTAAATAGAATTGGTTTCCTTCAAAATTTTCTTATTTTTATCCCTGGATTTATTCTTTTTAATGGCAGAAAAGTAGAAATAGGTTTTTAAATGTGGTGGGTTTTTTTTTCCTTTTAAAAGTCTTCAGAATAATTTTCTTGAGTTCAATAAAGTTGTTGAAAATACCTGCAACGTTATTAGGCCCAGCATTTAAAGAATTCAAATGAGTCTTCAAAGTGCTCAGCTTATGAGATTTGCAAAATTAACTTTGTAATTACAGTATGCAACAAAATACAGTGCTGATAGGCGTTTTCCAACTGAATGGAGTTCATTTCTAGCATTAAACATTATGTATCCTGTCTCAGATAATTTTGGCTTTCCTGAGGATGGGTTCTGCAATAGAGACAAATTTCCCAGCTATTACTTCTAGAAAAAAACGTCAGAAACTACTCCATAGACTGCATATTGTCAACCTGCTCATTTCAATATCTACCGGGTTTTGAGAAGTGAGTTTTGAAGAACAGATCCTGTTTGCACAAACTCGTCTCATTCTATTTAAAGGCCTCGTTTGAAGGCTGCCAGGGTCATCTTCTCATCACTCCAGTTTTGACTCAAAAAAACCCCCCAAAAAAACCAAAAGCAAAACCAAACCACATTTGAAAACATAACTTTCTGCTCTGTAATTAGGGAACTTGGTTTTGTAACACATCAGGGACAATGCGTGATGGCTTTTTGATTTTAAAACAAAACTTCTTTTATCTCAGCAGATAATAATTTTATTTAGAGACTGGGGTGATTGGCATTTTTTTTACAGACGCAGCATTCTCACTGTTTGTAAAATGAGAAAGTCAAATTTAAATCTTTATAAACAGCTGATGTGAGCAAGGATATTAATTTACTTTTCATAATGCTTTCTACTTCCCCTCCACTCCCCCTCCTTCAGGCAACTCTTTAAAACATACTTCTGTCATATTTCACAATCAAAATATGGTACTACCCTACAGGTCTGAGCAAGAGTCCAGTTTTGACATGAAACCTGGTGGAAGATGAATGCTGAGAAACCTAAGAAAGAAAAAAAAACACAACAAAAACAACCCACACTGAATGCACAGAAACAGTAGAAGAACTTCTGTAGGGATGTGGAAAATTCTTGTTACATGTGGTATTTAGGTTGAACTGGTAATAAGTGAAGACTGAGTGCACTGGCTTCGTTGATCACTCTCATGGGCTGACCTTGTCCTTCACCACGTGACTAGGCCATGCAGTCTGCCATACAAGGACACGCATGTGCAAATCTACGTGGCTAGATGCCCCTGAAACGTGGCTGACAAACATTTCTTGAGTTGTTTCACTGTGTGACCAAAACACACTTGTATAACCTATTTGCATGCCCTGACACATAAGGATGCCTACCAAATGGTAAGTGGGCCTAGAGGTTATTTCTGTAATGAGGACATGTCCCAGACTAAAACTGGCCCTTCCTGTAACTGAATGCAGTGGGTCATGGGGTAAATGTTTATGCTATGTCTGTTTAGCTTTAAAACATTTGATTATTTCTTTCACTGATCACTAATAACCTACTCAATTCCTGAATCTAAATAACAGAAGAAACCAGGTTGATAGTAACACAGAAGTAAGTTTTACAGAGTACTAGACTTTGATAATAATCTCTGGGTAGATATCCTTTTTACTAATCATTCACATCTGCCAAATACTGGATGCTATATTGCCCTGCATCTGCAGGTACTCTTACAAAATCTTGTTGTCTCCCATTTAAATCTTCATTTTTACTCATAAAAACATGCTGAAGGCAGATAGATTTGCACGAGTGGTTAAAAGCATAATTTTAAGGCAACAGTTTTAAAGAAGTGTACATATCATTTAATATCCAGAATCTTTATTGGTAATGTTGATGAAAGTGACATAAGGCACCATAGTTAGACTGCATTTTGGGGCAATACGCGGTCCCATGTTGCAGAAGGTAACATCTGGTTTTGCACTTTAAATGAATTATATCGAGGAATTAAGGTGACAGAATGTTAACTGAAACCCTACAAATCTGTACAAAACTTTATCAACATATAAGCCCTCATCCTCAATTAAATAATTTACTGGAATAAAAACAGGGGAAATCAGTATAATTGGTGACCTATTTTTCATGTTTCTTTCTTACAATTTTGAAAGATGTTAGAGGTTTGGGAAGAGGAGAAGAAAGAATTTAATACAGAACACAAGGACCTTTCAATGCACATTGCAATTATCTGGTTTGTTACATTCATAGCCATTGTATGGTTTAATATGCACCATTAGCAGTTCACTCTGAGTACCTGTTTACTAAGCTTCAGACATGGAGATCTAGATCTAAATGTTCACACCAGTATATCTTAACTTTATCGCTCTGCTCAGGTTTTAGCTAGCAGGCACAATAACTGAAATTCTTATGACTAATTTGCTAGCACCTTAGAAACCTTTTATCCTTCATACTCTGCGATGAAAAGACATATTGTATTCTCATTCCACTTCAAGCCTTTCCTGAAAGATCCTTCTCCTCAGTCCTGAGAAGATGTCTTGCTGAATCCGTATTCAGTTAATTATTTTATATATGTGCAAGAAGCTTATTATGATTATAACCATTTTTATTATATTGCCTAACTTAACTGTTGGGGGGGGGGGGGAATCAAACCCAAAAATATGTGTTGCAGTGGATTTGTTTAATTAAAGATTTATTTGTTTTTATTTCATAGCAGTGGTATCTTGAGAAGGGTTGGAAATGGAGAAATTCAGTAAATCAACTGTGCCACACCTAGTAGGTATAATCTGTACTGCAGCTTGTTTTTCTTTTCTGTCTGCAAATTAGCCCCCTCCCACAAGGGAAATTGATTCTAATTTAACAGCACTAAAAGCCTCTTGATGTTCCTATCTGGACACCCTCCAGTCTTTGAGGGAATTATGTCACATGTATGGCTGTTTTCCAGCTTCTTCTTGCTTTCTAAAACTATGATATCCTAAAAAGAAAAACTTCTATTTCTTGCAAGCTTTTGGAAACAGAGCAGATAATTAACTATCACTTTTCTTTCATGCTAATTTTGGAATATTGCTGCTCTGTATCCGAGTCCACATTCGAATTTGGGACATTTAAACAAAAGAAAATACAAACGATCTTGTAAAAATATGATTAATTTTTGCATGACATACAGGAAAATGAAGAAACAAAGCTCTCTGTACTTTATCCACTTAGAAAATAAAACATAATTTGGGCACTGCCTCAGTAATCCTCATGATATTTTCAATTCTTGCATTATGAAAAAAGGAAAACCAGGATCTGTAAATAGCTCAACATTTTTTCTGTAGATTGAACCTCATAAAATAAAAAATTCAATAAAAATTGTTACTCAGATTTCAGCTGAAGCCTTTCATGGCCTGTCCAGGGTCATCAAGCTTTTTTCCATTTTCAACTTACACGTCCAGATAAGCACCCTTTATTCAATCAAGTACCTGTAAACTTGAGAGCACATAAATCTGTAACTGAGTTTTAACCTTGGGAAGATCTCCACTAGTTTGATGGGTTTTAATCAACAGAACAGTTGATGTGCTTTCTGTTCTCTTTTCTCTGGCCTGGAACTGTAAATATTAAAATATTAATGTATGAAGTATTGTATGTTCTCCAAGAACTATCGTAGCTCTTCTTGAAGAACTATCATACACGTGTTCATACCGAGCATATCACTAAAGAAAGGTTTGGGGCTTTGTTTTCCTTTTTGCTGTTGTTGTTTAGAAGCAGTTTCTTAAGGGTGTACAACATAATTTCCAGACCTAAAAGATATAGGGATCTGATGACTGGTTATTTAGACACACAAGTGACCTTCAGAACGCTTGTTTTAGCCATTGCTGGATATAATAAATGTAGCTTCATGAAAGAAAAATCAAAATAAGAGTAGAAAGCTCCAGATAATTATTGGAAAAAAGGAACCATTCTTACGGTACAGATACCAGAACAGGAGATTTCACTGACCTACTCTGGAGACAAAATTTGAATAGCCACAATAGCTGGGCAAAGTCTGTCATAGCTTAAAAGGAAATGGTAGTGCTGTGAGCTAATCAGAGGGGGAAATATCCATTGTTACCCAGATGAAAGTTAGTTCTCTTCAGTCTAGATCTGGTACTTCCTAAAGATAAAACATACTTTAATGTCTATTCTCAGACTCTTTAATTTCCTTGAGAAAGCTAGCAGGGACATGAAAACTGTGGATAAGTAAAATGGATTTTTTTCGTCTACACCACATCGACCCTACACAGCCAGGTAAAACTGTAAAGTTCTTTCCCTCCACTACTCAGGAAAGTGATTCTACAACTGCTGCATTTTCTCAGACATTTCCCAGATTTCTCCCACATAATCAGGCCCACACTTCCAGTATTTGCTTTTTTTCTAAACCTACTCACAAAACCATTTATATTTTCATGCCTTTAGTAGGTTCAGTCAAAATTCCTGCATATCTTAAAAAAAAAAAAAAATTTAGTACATGTAACAGCTAAGTATTATACTGTTCCATTTTTAGATATGGAAATAATTTAGCACTTTTCTTAGATAACTGAATTTTAAGATTGATTTAATAGTTTTCTAGGCACTAGTTTGACAATACATTATTTTGAGGATTGTCTCCTTAGGGTATTTTTTGTATGGATACCACATCTTGTATGTATAGTACAGCTGATGGTGATGCAAGGCTGATTTTTTTAACATGCTAAAAAATAAAGAGAAAAAAGTGTATAGCATCTTAGTATAACTATGCAGGATTGCACAGTTGGTCTCCAGAGATTTAAAAAAAAAAAAAAAAAAAGCAGCAAAAAGCTAAAGCTTCACATCACACACATACACACAACACATCAAATAATTGAAGGTGCTCTTTCGCCCATCCCTTTAGTCTCAAACTTCCTCCTTACCCCGATTGAGGTCAGTCTCCTCTCGAGCAGCTTGCTCTGCTTTGCAGAATCTCGGTTTATCCTTGATGCAAGCAATGACTTCCAGCAGGGTTGTGAATTGCTCCCCATGGTGATCGCTGTCGTCCCACTGCAATGACCAGATCACTTCAAACTACTTGAAAAAAATTCCTCCCAACATACAAAATTCACCGCATCAAACAAGATATTATTATGCAGAGCTCTAAAATAGAGAGGAAATGCATGAGTACAGGAATCATGCTTCCAAACTTGATTGACATATTCAAAAAATCATTTCATTGCCTCCATAAGGAGTCATGTCTACACAACCTTACACCAATAGGTGCTACACATACTTGGTTACTGCTGTGGAGGTATATATCTTCACTGTAGGACTCCGGTACTGGAGGCAACCTCAGTGCTCTCTTCAACTCTTTCAAGTCTAATGCTTTTTCACACGTTTCTACAACCAGTGTGGGGAGCAACTATTGCACTTAGTGGCCTATGGAACCTCAAAGCAAGCTTTTAATATTTTCCCCAAATCCTCTTCATCCTTCTAACATACATTATATCCCACCATTCCACAGTGTGTTACAAGCTCTGCACAGTGTTTTTGCCTCCTTTGACACAAAGGAGTGGCTCATCATCTTCTCCAGGAGGATAAGCAATAGTGAGAGACCTTCGGATAAAGAAGATAGTTTCTGAGTGTTTTCTGTCTGAGCTTGCACAGATTTCTGATGAAAGAGGCACCAGAGCTGGAGCTGCTTGGACAGCAAGAGCAGATGGCAACTGCGCTCACAACCCTCCTATGCCAGAGTGTCATCTGTTTGTGGGTGAGAGTTTGCTGATGGAAAATCCGTAGAGGGGACAAACTTATCCTGCTGTGACTCTGAATGATACTCAAAGAAACGTTACAGAGTTCTGAAGCTGTAAACCTTCCCCCTGTTCAGCAAATGGCAGTTAAGACAACTGTTCCAACTACAGATACATTCATATCAAGTTTTATGAGATTATGGATGACAAAAAAAAATTAAAAATCCAAATTTAAAAAGACAAAAAACACATGCTCCAAAACGTAAAAAGAAAAAAAAAAAGCACGCATATCAAGAATACAATTCTAGCCCAATTTGTTGTCAAATGGTAAAAAAAATGCTTTCGCAACCTCTTAATCTTCTATCCATATAAGTATACGGACAGGGACCTATTGTATGACAGAAGGTATTTACCTTGTATTTTTAAGGTAAAGCATAGTTTCAAGCAGTAGCAGGTATATTGTGACACATGCGTGACAAAGATCAGGGCATGGCAACTTCTTCAAACAGCTGGGATCATGGTCCCTACTCTGGTAAACCAGGGGCACAGCGATGGCAGTTTTAATGGACTGTCAATAGAAAGTCTTCTATGGGCAGGGAACAGAGAGGGCAGTAGTTCAAAGGACAACATCTGAAATAATATTTAGGCTATTAATGAGAAAAAAGTGCAAAATTTGCAAAAGATGCCTATTTCAACAAGGTAAAAGGAAACCAGTCATTCCAGGGAAAAGCACTAATTTTTTCCTGCATTGCCCAGAAAGTACAGCATGAACTTGATTTATTCTGAACTTGGGAAATCTGACTTCAAAACTAAAGCATGACAGTCTGAACTTCTATAATTTTTGCTTGTTTACAAGCAAAACGTACTCCTAAACACCATGTATCTTGGGCCAGTCCTGCTTTTTCTTGAAAATAATATCACATGTACATTGTTTTTACAACTCTCTTTTTTCCATATACTTTTGATTATTAGCAATATATTGACCTTAACAGGACTATAATTAAAGGGTAACTTTAGTTTGTTCCCAAAACTTAGACCTTCTACAATATTCCCAATTGTTCGCAAAGACAGTGACACTTAAAGTATTTATGCACATGCATTCAAACATGCCTTGCTTTATAAAAGGTATGGTTTCAAAAGCCTTACAGCATTTTTTTGTGTGTTTCACATTATTCATGTTAAAAATCGTCAAAAGTAAAAAGATCACATTCGCTTTCAAAAACAAAAAAAACAGAATCAAAGAAGTATGTGAATAAAAAAATTAACAGTAAGAAATTAACTCCTGTAATACAGAGTCCTACCTTTAAACTCTAGTAATGTAGAGAAATCCACATCTGTAACGAAACTGATGTCATTAAAAACCTCTAAATACACTAGAGGTCACCCATAAAGACAGCCTTGTATCCGCAATCTCCATGTGTAGCTCTGTGAACATGCTTCTGTATTTTACACATGTGGCTGGGGGAATTTCCCCTCTCATTTTATTAGGTCTTTCAAGACTTTCATCTTATTGAAAAGCATTATAGCTGCCTTTGTTGTTTGATCATATAGAAAACTGAGCCTGTTAGTAGAACAATTATATTCTCAGTGATGCAAATCAATGTTTTCCAGACAGACAATTGAAAGGACTCACTCTGTTTTAAAAAGTGTCTGTTGTGCCATACTTTTGTTTATGGCTCCTCCCTCAAAAAAAAAAAAAAAAAAAATGGCATTGGTGTTTATAACTTTGCATTTATTGGTAACATCAGACACCTACAATTCTGACTGCCAAAAAAATAAGCCTCAGAGTCCCGAAGCCAAGTCGAGGGCAATCGACAGAAAAACTCAGGCACAATTTCATATTGGGTACATGCCAAATCATACATATTGCATGCACACTAATTGATCATTACAGAAAACCCCTAACTACTGGTGGAAAGAAGTGATGTGACAAAACCAGACACCATTACAGCTCCAAAGAATTCTCTGGAGCAATGACAGCTTTGCCAGATGCCTATCTGTCCTCATATTTTACAACTTAGCATAAGAAAACCTGCTTTTTCTCATCGTTTTTCAGGAGAAAAAAAAAAAAAAGAAAACCCACAAAAAAACAACAAAACCCCACCAGATAAACCCAAAGTAAAAATCCCTGCTCAATAGAAACAATCTCATTTGCAGCAAAAAGCTCCTTCTACTAAGACAATGATTTCAGCAAAATCAGCACATTAATGAGTTTGTCCTAGGAATTGAATTTCCACTAATGCTAAAAATACTTTTACTTCAAATTTCAGGCCAAATACTTCTGTCCAGGCTTATTCAACTCAAAAGGTCAATTTACTCTAATAGGCTCCTCCCATCCCCCATGGATTACATGCTGAACGAGTTAGTTTACCTTTATAGGCTTATTTTAGTTGTACACTTAAGACAAAGAAGTAGGTATCTCTGAACACCGGTAACAGATAAAGTAGTTGACAATCTTATGTTTCAGTGCCATATTGAGGGATACCAGCCGTGGCCTGTCATAAATGTAAGGACTCCAGAACAGAAATGTAGAACTTTTTACAAGATGTTTTCTTGATACTTTCATATTGCAGCACTACTTGTACAGTAGTCCAACTTTTTATCAAGATATGGAGAAAGAAGGATCAGCTCTCACAAGGCATCTATTATTTGACCACTGTTACTGCTGTTTGGGACTTCAAAGACATTTAACCTTCAACCCTACCAATGCCACTTACCTTTCATGAGACATCTGCGTAACAGCTGATCTGTTAAATCACAGCTGTATCTGGAAAGTCACAGACATAAACCGTTTGAAAAAAGAGCTTCTATACAGATTGTGTATTTGAAATATGACAAGGTTACTGTCCTAATGCCAACAAGGAATCTCAAAGCCTTTATATGTGAAAATAAGTATTTAAAACTTTAGAGAGATGGTGCTTTTTCTTCCACTGTATAGCTTCAAAGTAAACCTTGGCAGTCTAATAGTTCAAGGGTGCTATTTAAGCAATTCCTCTCATTTGAACAAAAAGAAGTGCTCTAACTCAATCCCTGTTTTTGCTACAAGAATATGATGTTTCATTTCAACTTAATAAAAGAAATGGTTCTCATGGGGTACAGAATTTATACACATGCTGCCTAAGGTACCATTTAAAGACAGAACTCAGGGCAATATGTTGCAGGGAGTTATTAGTAGGTCTAATATCAACATAAAAAATAGTACTGCAACAGTGACATTACTGATTTATTTAGCAAGAGCATCAGCAATTTTTTTGCCCTTCTATCATTGTGTTATAGCCTACTTCCTATTATTCATTTATCTTGGTTCCCCCATAAAAAGTGTTACTAGTTCTTTTTGGTCTTCTTCCCAGTTTCAACACCCTGCCTTGATCACTGCTTGGGCCATTGACAGTAGCAATATTTTATATGAAAATGAAGCGCTGTCAACTACTTGTTCCAAGTCAGTTGCTTTTCCTTCACACTGATTTCAATTAACTGGGAAGAAAAAACACTCATATTACTGGGAAACTCAGATTTTCCTGTTCATTTCAAGCTGACTTGTGAATTCCACCTCTTAGGAGCTTTGTTTTTGTTTTTTTCTGTAGTCCTCACTGAGCATCTCTCTTCCCCCCCCCCCCCACCCTTTAGTAGTATGCACAGAGTTAAAGGAGGGAAAAACAGCAGCTGAAATCTACCAGGGAAAGAAAGTGGTTAGAGTTGTGCCATGCTGGACACCAGAACACCAAGAAAGCATCTTACTGATATATGTGATGGCAAGAGAACTACGTTGTAAAATTGTTACTATTTTAAAGGATTTTTACTGGGGCAAGGAGAAAGGAGTGAAAAAAAATGTATTTTTTTAATGTATTTCATCAAATGTTTGAAATTTGCAGAATTCCTCACACATACACTCAGTTTTTCCAAAGGTATACTGCCTTGCCAGTGCAACCATAGGTTTCTCCCGCCCAGATTACTTGCTTAGATTGCATTTTTCCCATTAACTTCTACAGCTTTACCGGTCTTGGCTGAACTCTACTGCTGTTAGAAAGGAGAGTGAGAGCAAGGAATTCTGACATTAAAACCTCAGTGAGAACATCTCATCTTCTGTCTCCCACTAAGACATTCACCTCTTGCTGTGCAACAGTAATGCTGGGAAGCATGCTCTCCCAGTTCTTCCAGCTGTCTTCTGGGGCTCTAAACACTATTACCTTCTTCCCTAGATGTGCACACAGTAGCAGTTGAGTACCTTCTTTCTCCTTTAAGAATCTAAGCTGTTAATTTCTTTCTTTTCATCCTCTTAAAAACCTGTCTTTGTTCTGTCTTATCTCTGCTTTGCAGTCAGAAGTCAGACAGGCGAGAGCACCTCTATCTTACTCAGCTTGAAGAGCTGCTTTACCAAGGTCTTGGCCCCAAAGGTACACCTCCCAGTAGGGTGGCCCTGAACTGCTTTGCCTGCGTGTGGCATTTCCTTGTGGCATCTTTCTGTACCCTTTCTGTTTCTGTGTACAAGATTCAGCAACAGTAACAAGATAAACACATAAACAAAGAAGTCTGGTATATACAGGCCCTACAGATGTTGTTCCCCTCAGGTTGGAGATATCAGTATACTTGATGTGAATGTTGAGAACAATAGATAACTTTGGTTCTGTGGAAAAATATTGTCACTTCCCCCCTTCATTTAAGGGGAAAAGTCTTTAAAATCTAACAATTACTTCATTGCCAGAAATCTTACAAGGCAGCAGACAGAGGGTCTGGCTAAGGCCACAAAGCTGGTTACTAAGAAGGAGCACGTACTTTACACACTGCTTGAAGTGTGTGGTAGACATGCTGTAACACATTTCAGCGGAGCATACCTTTTTTTCAGACATCGTGTTCCTTGGAGCTGCTAGCTTTCCCACCGATCTCTGTGCTTCCACTAATTTCAAGGCTTTACCAAGCCTATAGCTTTAATTAATGCTCTAAAAAGGAAGAAAACTCATTCTGTTTTTCTTTAAATGCTACCCTTTCTTCTGCTTTCCCTTTCCATACAACCCTGTGCAGAATGCTTGAGAAGAAAGGCTACCCTCAGCCTCCCCATTACCTTTATTGTCACCTCATAGTCAGCAGGAGCGGTGCCCCCGCTTCGCCCTGCTTGGGGCTTGCAGAGCTGACACAAGATTTTGAGTACCTGGCCCTGCAGGTGCATTCCCTTCTGCTCTGCTGGTGCCACCCCGACAGCCCTGCTGAGGCCGATCACCCAAACGCTGGCCCCAGTTCAGCCCTACAACCATGCTTCTGCCCTTTTAAATTTAATAAATCCCTTCCTTCCCGTGTGATAACAGGCATCATCATTCAGTTTGACTTTATTCTATAACACTTTTCTAGTGATTCAGGAGACTAACCCACACTATTACACCACCTCAGCAGAGGCTGGTTTTCCTCCCATTGAAGTCAATAGCAAAATTCTTGTAATAAAAAGAGAAACTGACTGCAGATGAACATTAACCATATCCTTTCAACATTTTTCTCTGCCTAATGAAGTATATTAAAGCTTCTCTGCATAACTTCTGAATAATACGGTATGCAATTTCATTATTAAAGTTTCACTTAATTTAATTCTGCTTTGAGGTTTCTGGTTAAAAATAAAATATGATTAATGCTTACAAAAGAGAATGAGAAATCTGGGTGTTAAGAATTCTGATAATGGCTACAGTTTCTGGGTAAATTGCTTCAGTAATTTTCATAGTAAAACACGTTAATGTTACCCTTGCTTATTGCAGTTCCCTACCCTAGCAGTCACTGCTCATCCTTATGATTCTTTTTAAAATTAATTAGTGTGGCATTTGGCTGGTTAATACAACCCACTGAAAAAACAGTAGTTTTCCCTGAAAGTCATTAGTGGCTGTATACAACTGAAAGAATGTGAACACCCCAGCTGTAGGCGTTTATCCTGCTCGCACCATGAATGAATTTCAGTTTTAGAGCAAGGAGAATTACCAGATCTCCCTCTGGCTGTCTGCTAAACCTGAGTTTTCAAGAGAAGAAAGCTCACACAAGCTAGGAAGATGAAAGGCAACTGTGATGTGCTCCAGGACCAGTCTGAAGAGGGTATCAGGATGCCAAGCATTTCACAGAGTCATAGAATCATTTAGGTTGGAAAAGACCTTCAAGATCATCGAGTCCAACCATCAACCATGCCCACTAAACCATGTCCTGAATTACCCCGTCCACTGACTTTTTGAATACCTCCAGGGATGGTGACTCAACCACTTCCCTGGGCAGCCTATTCTAATGTTTGACAACTCTCACAGTAAAAAAATTTTTCTTAATATCTAACCTAAATCTCCCTTGCCTACACTTGAGGCCATTTCCTCTTATCCTATCTCCAGCTACCTGACAAGAGACCAGCACCCACCTCACTACAACCCTGCTTCAGGTAGCTGTAGAGAGCGATAAGGTCTCCCCTCAGCCTCCTCTTTTCTCCAGACCAAACAACCCCAGCTCCCTCAGCCGCTCCTCATGAGACTTGTGCTCCAGGCCCCTCACCAGCTTGGTTGCCCTTCTCTGGACACGCTCCAGCACCTCAATGTCTTTCCTGTAGTGAGGGGCCCAAAATTGAACACAGCACTCGAGGTGCGGCCTCACCAGTGCCGAGTACAGGGGGACGATCACCTCCCTGCTCCTGCTGGCCACACTATTTCTGACACAGGCCAGGATGCCGTTGGCCTTCTTGGCCACCTGGGCACACTGCTCTCTCATATTCAGCCGGCTGTCAACCAGCACCCCCAGGTCTTTCTCTGCCGGGCAGCTTTCCAGCCACTCTTCCCCAAGCCCATAGCGCTGCATGGGGTTGCTGTGACCGAAGTGCAGGACCTGGCACTTGGCCTTGTTGAACTAAATTTAATGACACTATTAGCAGATCTATTCCCCAAAGTGATTCTAGAAACCCAGTAATGCTGTTTTGGTTCAGATATTTCGATTGGAGCAGAACAAAACCTGAGACTGTGTTTCCAAAAACTGAGTTTTAGAAATTCTTGATCTTCTTGACCCATGCAGGCGCATATCCTCGCTTCCCAGTCAACCAGTAGAAGCTTATTAGGATAACCAGGGATTTATTAGAGAAAGAAATTTGATCAAATGGAATAAAGAAAGCCAGAAGCTGGAGATTTCCTATGCCCTTCATGCCCTACTTTTTCATTGTATGGGTATAGCTGGAACTTTTTTTTACATAAGATGCACATGCTTTCAGAGTCTATCTACCTATTAATGTGGTAAAATGTAATAGAGTGATTAAGCACAGTAGATGTAGTATGATAAAAATGGAAAAAATAACTGTTAATCCAACAGAAGTGCCTTGGCTACATACCAAGCTAACCAGTCCATCTTCTTTATTAATTATTATTAATTATTATTGTTATTATAGGAGATCCATAATACCTTTCCCAGTGGTAGTACCTATGTAGGACTTGAATATAATGACGTGATTTGGAATTCACAAAGAGAGGGGTCACCCTACAATTAAGGATGCAGATAATCACATTTTCCAATGGGTTTTGTTAATTCACATTTGGCCAAGACATTAAAAGCAATTATGGCATTAAGCTCTTATGGGTTTAAGAGAGGATCTTTTTAGATAAATAAATGTGCATGATAATAGATGCTTTTTAAAAATTGAAATTTATTCCACAGATGATCTCCAACAAAACTACTGAATTCCAAATGCTGGGGAAATTTGAATCTGCCTGCTAATCTAAACTTCATAGATAAATTTTAAGTAAGCCTTATTAACTAGAGAGAACCCAATAAATGTGGTCCTTTTCCTAAGAATTATATGATACTAGCCCCTGACCCAGAAAATAATCACCTTTGAGCATAATAAGTAGTTCTATTGAAATCAATAGAAATTCCCATAAAAGTAAAATATTAACTTAAGCATGTGTTTAGATCCTGTGAATAATTCAGACCTTACTTTTTTATTTGAAACCTATCTTGAAAATAACAAGTCATAATGATCCAGAGAAGGAGATAAATTACAAAAAAAGGACTCAGCAAATAACTGATCTTGCTGCAGCTGCTGGTTAACAAATCAAATCTAAACCAGTTATTGCCCTTAGACAATAGGGAAATTCACAGCAAGATCTTAGTCATGACTAGTGGAGCCAGGGGTACTATTATCATGCTTTGCTAAATCTCTGTAGCCTTCATTCATAGTCAAAAATAACTTGGCATAAAGAATTCTCCTTATACAGTCATGAATAAAAATTTAAATATTATTATTGACTATAGAAGTATCAATAAGACTCCCAAATAATACTGATGAGATACCCAAAGCAAAACCTATAGATAAACAAACAGAATATGTATATGACTAAAGATTTGTTTCCCAGACTACATCCACTCTGCTTACAAAGGCTTATCATCCTTTTTGTAAATGTGGGCACAAACACCCCCCCCCCAAACTCTCATATACACTGTATCTGTCTCCTTCCCACTCAACATATGCTTTGCTTTTATTTTTCAGTTATATCTTTCAACTGAAATAGGCATGTTCCCCAAGAAGAAATTTTTTTTTCTCTAGAATAAGGAGGAAATGATGGAAAAAGGAAGATTTGAGGAGAGCTTCTACTGCTAATTGTAAAATGTTTTGGTTGGCACAGGATGGTTAATGAATAGAAATTAATTTCATTTAAAAATAATAGGGAAAGGAATATTTTGTTTCTTAACTATCAAATTGAACTATAGTATAACTTTTTATGGAGAAGTCAGACTTGCTTATAATTTGCAACTCTATTACTTTGAGTCTCAGCAGTACAAGACTGGGCTTTTGGTTTAAGTTATCCTACTGAAAAAAAAAAAAAAAAAAATCAAAGTACATGATGGAGACAATTACAAAATCTTATAAATTCCCAAAGGCATGGAGCTATTTGTTAAATAAGTTAACATAAATCATGGGGGCACTGCTGCAGCCAGCTACAAGTAGAGTTTCCAGAAAGCAGGTAAATTCTCCTGAGCAGAGGAGCGTGTGAAACCAGCTGTATACCACCTCCCTCAGCCTGAAAGCTATGCTGCAAAGGACTGCAGGATGCAGAAGTACATGCTGCCTGCCCAAGCACAGCTGAGAATGGGAAGAAAGGACTAAAGCCATTACCAATCCTTACTTTTTTAAGAAATCCCACCTCCAGTAGGGAACAGAGCCAGTTCTGGAACTCTCTCTGTTAAACATAACTTCTTTACTATTTGTTTCTCTATAAACAATAATTTTCCATCCAAGTCAGGAAGAAAAGTTACATTGAGTAATCTAAATATTTCTAATGGTCTGTAATAAAAATTCTCACTTCTGTGAGAAGATAAGGACACAAACTCAGATCAAGATGTTAAAAAATAAAGTGAAGAATATCAATAGTATTTAAACAGTTGCTGATAGACAACAAGCATTGCTTTCCATTTATAAGGGTCAATACACTAGGAAAAAGAAGGGGAAATAAAACCACAGTACATGAGTACATGGTCATCAAGGGTTGTTTAAGCTCTTGATATTTAAGTAAGTTTTTCTTCAGGAAAGCTTGCTCCCCCCTCCATGTTTCAATTTGGATCTCAGAGGCATGAGGTATCTTAGTTTGTCAAGAGGTCCTTCTGTCCAGGTCTGGAAGACTGCATTAAGTCAGAAAAGAAATTTTAGAGTTTTTCAGCTCTGTGCAAACCGGTTTTGAACTATTGCAGTGCAACAAATGAGAAGTTCTTCATTACTCTACCAACCCAGTTAACCCCATTTTAGAAAATCTAAATGCACAGCCAATAATTCGTTTTATGTTTCAGACTGGAAACTTGTCAAAACTCTGACATAAGCTTGTGGCTTTTTATGAATAAAAAAAAGGGACATAATGATATGAAACTTTGGCTCTCTTAATCTGTGTCATTTCAGCACAGAATATCTTTACAACCATGGTCCTAATACTTCTTACAAACACTGTGGAACAACTGAGTATTGAACAAGAGTCTAAAATATGAACTGCATGCATTAGTTAAGTAATAATGATCTATTTTTGCTCTTTCTGGTCCAGGGTATAAACCTTGGGTATAGTCAGAAATTCATAAAAGCCTTCAGAGCAAATCCCAATTTGCTGCCCACCTTACATAATCTATGGGTGTGGTGGGTTGACCCTGGCTGGGTGCCAGGTGCCCACCAAAGCCGCTCTATCACTCCCCCTTCTTAGCTGGACAGGGGGGAGAAAATATAACAAAAGGCTCGTGGGTCAAGATAAGGACAGTTTAATAAAATGAAAGCAAAGGTCGCGCGCGAAAGCAAAGAAAAACAAATGATATTATTCTCTACTTCCCATCAGCAGGCGATGTCTAGCCACTTCCTGGGAAGCAGGGCTTCAGTACGCGTGGTGGTTGCTCCGGAAGACAAAAAATGCCTTCCTTTCCGCCTCCCTTTACTTAGCTTTTATATCTGAGCTGACGTCATATGGTATGGAATATCTGTTTGGTTAGTTTAGGTCAGCTGTCCTGGTTATGTCCCCTCCCAAGATCTTGCCCTGCCCCAACCTGCCATTGAGGGAGGGGGCAAAAATGTTGGGGAGACAGCCTTGATGCTGTGCCAGCGCTGCTCAGCAGTAGCCAAAACACTGGTGTGTTATCAACAGCTCTCTAGCTACTAATGCAGAGCACAGTTCTATGAGGGCTGCTATGGGGACTATTAACTCCATCTCAGCCAGACCCAATACAATGGGAAGCATTCCTATAGGCTATAAAAACAAATCTAGCCAAATTGTTGTCAGGCAAAAAACTGAGAAAAAGCTGGCCTTTTGACACAGAAGGTGCTTCTTGGTTTTGACATCAGCTAGTAATAGAGTAAACTATGCTGAAGCAATCTGAAGACTTCAACAAGGACAAAGCGTAAACAGGGATTTACTGTACATGGTGTATTTGATCAAGTCCTGAATGAAGGGAAAGTAATTCTGCAGAACAGTCCTCAGCTGACATGCAAAATGGGTACTGGACCCAAATATTAGGAACATTTTCAAATAAGACATGGATTTAGAAATGCTAAAGAAGGAGCTATTAACATATATGGCTATATTTCAGCAGTCAACTCTAGTAACCACAGGAACACCTTTCTTTAGTCTTCTTATCCTGCTGCATAAAATGACTGATGAAAGGCTTCTTCCCATTAACTGGGACAGAACACAGCTCTGTCAGCAACTGATGTGCTCCAGCAGAATGTGAATCAGCCTCTGCCTCTCCCACATCAGCTTGCCTTTGCTTTTCTCCACTTGTGAGTGCAAACACCTCATCCACTCTCAGAAACATCTGTTCATCCCCTAATGAGGAAGGAGGCAATGCTCTAATTTTAGAGGTGCAATTCTATTAAAAAATTGATCTGTTCTCCAACCCACACCCTTGCAGTAGCTCAAACTACTAATCCTTCTCTTCCAGTTAGGATCTGTAATGGTAAAATACCACCCATTAGCTTCTGGATTACCCTGCTTGCAAAGCTCCCCTACTGTACTACTTTGAAAAACAACATGACATTTGGAGTTGAGAAAGTTGGAAAAAGCAAGGATTCTCCTTGGAGATAAACTTTTCTCTTGCTTTTGGGTTGCTACCAGGAAATCTGCAAGCCTCTTGACACCAGACCTACCTTCCCCCTTTTCTTCCTTTTTAATATTATTGTCTCTCTTTTAATTATAGTGGCACCAAGAGACCCCAAATGCAATCAGTGACACATTCTGCCAGTCTCTGTGAAGACATATGGTATGAGACAGTCCTTGCCCTGAAGAGCTTACAGTTTAAATAGGCAAGACAATAATGAGACACATTAGCATTGTTATCACCATCTCCCAGGTGGGAAATTGAGTCACAAAGATGAAAAGCGACATGCTCAAAATCACATATCTACACCATACAGTGAAGCATGGTTCAGTCCTCTTGGAGTTAACAAGCATTTAAGCTGATAAATTGACACAGTGGAAAGAAATGCTGATGTGCCAGTTTGGGTCCAGAAGCCCTACAGACTGGAAATGCACCATTTTGACCAAGACAACAAGCCCTGGAAAGAAGCATTGCATTAAGCACACGTACCGTACAACCAAGTCAGATGTCTGCACCACACTTTCATTTCCATTCAGTCTGGGCAGCTGAGGACGCGCTGCACAGGTGCCCGTGAAAAGCAGGTAGTGAAGAAATGGAAAATATTCAAGACTTGATCAAAGAGATTTCTTTAAAATCCACCTTCTATTCTTTTATAGCATTTTTGTCCCCAAGGTGGGAAGGGGACCTTGTTTACAGACTTACCTTCTCAGTAATCCTGTTGAGCTGGACTCCAAAGCATGGGCAGAAAATCCCCATGTTTTCAAAGCAGTAAAGATCTGAAGGGGAAGCCAAATGGTATCTTGTGCATCAGTTTGCTAATATCAGTTTGGGAAACCTGTTTAAAATGAAGAATATTGTACATATTTGAGAAATAATACAGTAAGCTAAAGAGCAAGATTATTACATATAGTTTTAATTCCTCTGAGGAAAAATAGGTTTCTGAAATGAACTTATTTCAAAAATATTATACCAGAAAAGAGAGATTTCACTTGTCTTTTTGAAGTGAAGTTACACATGGTAGGTATATTGAATGAATAATATTCAGTGTTATTCATCAGTTCAGAGGCCACTGGATACAGAGTTATGCTGTCATATTAGTCTCTTTTCTCTATGGCTTTTTTCTTTCATCTGATTAATAGCATAATAAATTTTGTTTCTTTTATCAAGAGATTTATCAATGATCCTGAGCTTTGTACAATTTGTATTTTTTTTTTCCAAATCTAGTGAAAAATGTATATAATTTGCCATGATGCCTTCTTGTGCATGTCTTCTTTTTCCTGATAACCTCAGGATATCTAGTGACCTTTTGTAATCATTTTGAGTAGTCTTCCATTATAATTTTGAAACGCAAATTCATTTTCATAAAACCAGAGTTATGAAATAGATTCCACCCCTCCAAAACCCCAGAAATTATAGCATGCACTGTTGTGACAAAAACACTTATTGTATCACTTTTGTTATACTTGATGTTTTTTAATTTTGGCTACTTATGATATATTATCCTTTTCTTATTTTAAATATACTTGAATACACTGTAGACCATGTAGATTACTGCTGCTTGTATTACCATACAAGTAGTTTGGAGGTACTACAGTACTACTTGATACTTCTTATTTATCTTGATCTTCTCTCTCCTTTCAACATTTTGATGAGAAAATCCTGCATACCAAGCTGGTTAAGATAACACAATACTTGTACTCTAATTATCTACTTCTCAAACATGCATGCAAGGCTTTCACATATTAATAATCTATTATATAAAGTACCATACAGCAAGTCTTCAAAAGGAAAGTAAAATAAGCTAACATTTCTTTGAATGGTTAGTTTGCTTGAAGAAGTAAAACTGAAAACCAAAGGACTGGAGGAGACCTCCTGGATAAGGTCGTTGCCACACCATAGCCCTTTCATAAAGTCATCCAAGCCCATTGTAAATCTAATTCTTTTATTTACCCCCCTTTTGTGTTACTACTTTTGGTAGCACCTCTCGATTGTAAAAGATGAATGCTAATTTGATTTTTTTTCCAGTTAAAAACATGCTACCTGTCATTCCTCATCTATAAAGTCAGTCATTTGTTTCCACAGTTCAAGAAAGAGTATCACTGTGTAACACAAAGGCTACTTTACATATCAGTCAGTTACTTAAAGTAGTAACTACATGTTAGGTCATTAATGAATCCTGAGTAGTTGTCTCTGGGGGATCATGAATGACATCCCATTTTCCAGATGGGAAGACTGAGGGGGAAAAAAAAATACTTAATTTCTAATCAAAGCATAGTGAAATCAACCTAAAAGGTTCTCATTTTATTTTTTAAGCTTTACTGTTTCTACTGATTTAGAAGATCTGCAGACTGCACAGAACAGTTACCATCTCCAGAGTTCACTTATCACATATACTCGATGTTCTACTAAAAGGTTGTGCAGGAATATATGAGAGAATATAGGTGCTCTGAATCAATTAGTATTGGCCTGAGAAGACACAGTGTTCACACTAATCAGTTGTGATAAAGTCTTCTCTCAAATAAGGAGTTTTCCCATGCCCCTTTATATAGACTTTTACATTCATTGGGTATTCATATCATCTCTAGAATAATTTGCATATCTATCTAATATTTAAGGAGGTATATGATGGCCTCTAGTGGTGCATATCAGCATGAAAACGCTGAACTGCTGTTCTATTTCCTCATAGTTTGAGAGATAGCATGTAAGAAAAACAAACATACATTTGAATTGGATCTTCTGAATTAGAAGAACAGCAGAATATGGCACACAGCAAAAAATGTGAATGTTTCATCACTTTTTGCTCGGTAACAAACAATAAAATCCCTTGAGCCAACATTATTCCATTAAAATAATTAAAAAAAAAATAAATCAAAACTTTAGCATTTCACATTGTTTTCTCTCTCCCAGGCTTTTGATCACTCTACACAGTTAAGCTTTAGTCTGCTGGTACTGTCAGTCACTAATTCATTGGGAATACTTCAGATACTGAATGAGATAAAATCCATCCATAGTTTTCCATAAAGAACGTGCTTACAGAGTAGATATTCTTTACCCTGAATTAGTCCTTCATGTTAAAAAGACTTTCATTGTTGTATCTGTGAAACATTTTAAAGAGAAAGACAGTACTTGGTAAATTAATTCCTAACAATGAAGCCACCAAAATAAAATTCTACCATGCTAATTTTACCTTATTCTTACAAATGGCATCTCATAACCCAGAGAACTGTAATAAGGTTCACACAGCTGATGGGATTTACTATCATACTACAGAGTACAGACAGGTAGGCAATTAAACACTAATATGTTCTTTAGCAGGTTAAACATTAAACAGCTATCTCTGTGCATCATCTCTTAAATCTATTTGGGTTTATATTTTTATTTTTACATGGCCAAACTTTCAAAATGTTTAGCAAAAATGTCAACACTTACAGGTTGAAGTTTTAGGCAGTAATTTCAGCCTGAAGAGTTTCATGTATTCTTGGAATTAGTATCACGATAATTCTTTTTAAGCAACAATATATGTTTTTTTAACCAAAGCAATTCACAATTTCCTGGGAAGTTTCTATATCACATTTTTAAATATCTGTTAACTAGAAATAAAAACTCGTAAGCATTTCTATTCAACAGAACGTGAATTTACAAGAATTTGAAAGGCAGAGCTACTGATTTCAGTCAGTGTCCTCCACAGCGCTGCTTCAAGCAATTTTTCAGACACTAAGTCATAAGATAGATAATTGCATAGCTCATTCCTAAGGAAAATAGAGAGATAAAAAGATACAATAAGGCCATTCATGGGAGCTTCTGAATACATCTTTCCCTCTGTTATGCCAACATTTTGCAACAGCATCCTTCTCTATCCTAGGCTATCTGCAGATTTAGTCCACATGTTCTGTGGACACAAAGTTAGGGGGAGAAGGATGTTACAAAGACTAATTTTTTTCCTCATTCTGAAAGTCATTTCACAACTACTGTCAGAGAGATGGAAGCCTTCAATGTCACAGACCCTTTTCCTGTAATTTCTGCATTTTTACGAGGAAGGCTGTTCAGGTGCAATCAGGGTTCTTTTCACTGGAAAACAGAGTTTTGAAATCTCAACAATGCAAATGTTGCGAGATGCCTGTGAACTGCACAGACTGACAGTAAACAAAACGTTTTCACATCAGAACAGAACAGAAAACTATAGGCAAGGAAATGCCTATTCACACACTAGGTAACCAGTTAGGCTCTTACCGTCTATTAGCTTCTTCCAAGTGCAAAGGGTAGAAGCTGAATGATTTTCTTAAACGCTTCTGATAAGTTTTCAAGTATATATGGTTTTTCATCTGTACCTTTTTCCTTGCAGTTTCTCACATTTCTCAGGGTCTTATGAATTTTCGGTATCTTACTGCCTCTTTAGCTACACACAGCTACCTCTACTACACAGTCCTCCCCTAAGCATTGTAACCCAAGTCTTAGGGTTAGCGAACCACGTTTTAACTGAGCCAAAGTGAGTCTACTAGATGAAAACCAAGAAATGATCCTTTCACAAGGGGATTTTCTCTCTCAGGCTCTTTCCTCCTCTGCCTCCCCTGCCCCCAGCATCACATCTCTACTCTCCCTCTCTCTCTCCCTGGGATCTGGATGCCCAACACAGTGTGAAATATTAACTAGATAATGATTTTTACTTCCCTTGCAGGAGATCAGAGGAGCTACTAAGAAAACCATTGCTATGAAGCAGAATGCAGAGAGCGCCGTCATCTGAGGAGCAGTCACCAGCCGCTCTCTGTGCAGCAGTGATGTTAATGTACAATGCTATATCTTAATAGCCATCTCAATTGGCTATTAAAATGCAGCACTGCACATTAAAATCACTACCCCACTGCTGCAGGAATACTTACCAAAGATGCAGTCCCTGAAAATTACCTTTCAGCTCAATGGAATGCTGTCATGCCAAATGAGCTGTCTCAGCTCCTCTAATTTTCTGCTAAAGAAATAAAACTCTTACTTTTTAATTTTAAATTTACATGATTATGCTGAATGGCATATTCAGCCAAGACAACCCAGACATAGCACGGGTATACTGCATGCAGTGCCTCAGAATTCAATAGCAGTACTCTGAACCTCCTCAAGAAAATAGTGCTAACTTCCAGAGGAGTTATTATTCTCAGTTTCTTTAAAGAATGCCTTTAAGAGCATCTGCTTGCAGGTATCGGAGAGGGGAGAACAGGAAAACGTAGCTGGTAAGAATTTGTTTCTGGAAACTTACAGGTTATAAGCAAGTGAATTCTGAAAAGGTGGGATAACAGAGATGATGAAGGCTACAGGATGAACGTAGGAGTAAAAGACATGAATGGACTACAGTCAAAAAGAGGAAGTGGAGAGGCTGGTAGGCTGTATAATAAAGGGGGAGGATGAAGCTTAAAAAGGAATTGAGTCTTTTGATCCAGAGAGACGGTTTGTGGGACAACTTTGTCTCATCTTCTGAGTACATAGATTCAGGTGAGAACAAGGAAAGCCACAGAGGCAGACGTAAAAGACAGAATAATGTAGTGAGCTCATGTTGCCCTCCCTGAGTCATGGTAGAAGATGATCAAAAGTCAAGTCAAAGAGATATCTGGAATACAGCAAAAATATGTTTCAATTGCATAAGCTTCAAAATGTAGGCAGGGTCTCTCTGCTTCAAATATCTACCGAGCTGAATTGATCTGATTTGAAAGGTAAAAATATATCTGTTTGATAGGCTTGAGCATCTTACCTCCTCTTTAGCTACACACAGCTACTACATATCTTCTGTCACATAGTCCAGCTCTCGCAACCATACCGGACCTGTCTGATCTGGTTTGAAAGTTAGAACTAGTTAGCGATATTCATACGAAACCAAGTTTCTTCAAAGAAGAGCTGATCCATAAACATTATGTTTTAAGTATACTGGGCATCAGCAACTTTGTTTAATCTTTTACCTGGATTCCTGATGGATCTGCCTAGGGCCAGAGACAACCGCACCTTTTGGCTTAAGTCAGAAATAATTTATTAGTCTGCCCCAGAGCCAGGGACTCTTGAAGCTGCAGAGCAATAGCCCCAGGGAGTCTGCTAGCAGGGCTGTCCTGGATCTTGAGACCTCAAGGGAAACAGGCAGCTAGCCCAATGGAGTTGACAATGTTGGCAGTTTCATTACTGGTATCATCTGGGATGCTGACAAGGACATCAGTTTCAACTAAAAATCTAAAGGGACAGAAAGTTCTTATTTGTCAGGGAATTCAGATGTGTGATTTCTCAGATTTACCCTGAAACCAGTTCTCCTTGCCCCTCAAAATCCACACATGTGCAAACTAGAAACTGCTTTTTTGACAGCTCTACTGCAAAATTGATCCTTCGTTTTCTATTTAAGTCTTCCTATAAGAATATAAAACTGATCAAGCTGTAAAAAAACCCCACCCAACCAAAACCCCCCATATTCTGAACTACTTGAATGGATAGCATGATGATTTATATAATCTACTGCTAGAATTTGGAAATATCTGCCATTACAGTTAAGTAAAATTAGGAAAATATTGTATAATTAGCTCTTCAAATAGAAAAAGCAAAACCACTGCTCTGCAGCAAAGATCATTCCCCTTCCTTTTCAGTCTGACATCCTCCATCAGTCTCCAGACACACAGTAACACATCAGACTACAGAGCGACATTCCAGCCTGCACAAGAGTGTGGGAGCAAGCTAAGAGTAAGCAGCTCGCTGTGCTCAAACGGAAGAAAAAGGTTCAGTCAGAAAAAAATCCTTCGGGATTTTGAACTTCACAGAATGGTTGAGATTGGATGGGACCTCTGGAAGGCATCTGGTCCAAAACCCCTGTTCAGGCAGGACCACTTAGAGCTGGTTGCCCATGACCTTTCACTGGGAGGTACTTCTTGCCCTTCTGACTTGGTTATCCTTTTCAATCTCAGTTCAGAAAATGCAAATACTTCTGAAATTAAATGGAGGGGGGAAAAAAAAAATAATAGTGCTCCAAATATTCTAACAGAGTCTGGGCTGGATTCCCCATTACCCAGCACCAAATCCTGCATGACTTCAGGAAAGGGTGACAGTTGCCATGTATAACAGTGTCCAGCTGTCACAGGAGAGACCAAATGAGCATCTGCTTTTAAAATAAAAATAAAATAAGTCTCGCCTAAAAAAAAGTCCCTGCAGGAAGGAACATGGTGCTGCATCATGCCCTTCCCTCCTTCTCCCCCCCCCCCCCCCCCCCCCCCCCCAGTTTTGCTTTAAATAATCTGAGCCACTGCTTTTTGCAACACCAGTAGTAAGCACCAGTAAGATACTGCACTGGTGACCTTGGATTTTCCAGCCCATTACTCCTGACTGGTCTCCACAAGACTGCTACATTGCCACCTGCTACATAACACCTCCTCCAATGTCACGAGGAAGTCAAACTGTGCTTCCCCTGGTCCTAACCCCGATGAGTCACTGAGCTTTTTCTGTCAATCCACGAATGGAATGTGATCCGGGGCTGTCAGTGTGCTAAGGAGCCTTCCTCCCTCCTATGCCTACGTTTGTCACTTATCTGATAGGAGGTGCAAAAGAAGAGAAGGGAATATGAGTGGAAACATTTCAATTTTCAGCCTGATTAAAGAAGTATTTCAAATCAACAGATGCTGCAAGCTTTATAAAGAAATCAAAAGCCCAGTAAATATTATGATTTAAAATAATTTTTTAGAAAGAAACCTATTGCAAGGCATGAAGATGCATACACAGTCTGAATGATTATGTCCAGAAAAAAGGGTCAAAACAACATCCTTGCCACTTGTAGCGATTTTTACATGCAAGCCATATTTGAAGTAATTAGCATAACTGTTCGCCTTTTTATTTCTACAAAAGCAGCTGACAGACTACCCAGAGACCCTAAAGAAAATTGCCTCAGGGGAAGACAAAAGCTGTCAACATCAAGCTGCAAAGATCTCTTTGAGGAGGAAAACAAATTCCCTGCAAGAGAAGTTGATATGCCCGCTGATGAGCTGTTCAAATACGAAACACAGACACTTGGAGGGAGCCTGCTGCAAACACATCCATGGAAGAAACAGAACGTTTGGCAAAAAATTTGGCACAAGAAAAAATGAAAACTGAAAGCAAGCATAAGGATGTGATGGAACTAAGAAATGCTGGCATGCCATACAGAGAAGAAGAGCTGAAGGGAAAGCAAATATGCCTAGCAAACTAAATACAAAAACATGTGCTGGCTGGCAACACCAGCTAAGCCCTGGTTACTACCAGAAAGTAGTGATGCTACTTGATTCATGTGTTAAGGGAGCGTTTTATGTCACCAAGAAAAATGTGGTAGATGTGTTGTTATTATTGTATTTTATTGAACTAATACAACAGCAAAACCAAGAAAGTTTCAATAACCCACCCCAGACAGTTAGTAGAGAATATTGTTTCAAAAGCTTTTTCAAATCCTGCAATGAATTTCCCACAAAAACAACATTTCCCGTAGGCATTGTTACTTTTTGTCTAAATGCCTCAATTTTCTAGTGAACAGTGGAAAATAAAACAAATCATTTGGACCAATTCAGCTATTTTTCTCCTTTTGGTTGGGCTTCTTGTCTGAAGCTGACATTTTGAGAGCAACATTACTTATTTAAATACTTCAGCAAAATTTAGAAGTGAAAAGATGAACTTTGCATACTCTATGGTCAGAATTTAAACCTGTCGCCATCTAGTGGCGTCTTTAGTAAAGTCCTTGAGTATTCCTGTGAACAATTACTTTAGGGAGACACTGTCAGCTGAGGTACCCTATGTATTCCCATGCCCTAGTAGAGACAGATAAATCTTGGCATCCTTCAGAGGAGTGCCATAGAAGAGCCAATCACCTAAGGAATGAGAAAGTTTCAATTTCTATTTCGGCAACTTTTTTCTCTACAGTCACATGGTCCATTGAAAAATGAGGAATCAGCAGAGCACACAAGTAGAAATTTCTATTTGAATGTATGTATTTTTGAACTACATGCTGGATAAATACACCTCTCCCCTACTTCTGCAAACATCAGGGAAGCCACACAAAACAACCCCCACAACACACATAAGCAAGTAATGAAAGCAACAAGATGTAAAAATACTTAATCTATGTAATTTGATCCCTTTTAGCTGTTTTACAAAGTAATTCAGGCAAAGCTAAGATAATAATTCCACTCCAGACAATAAGGCAGTCATAAAACAGGGCAGGTAAAGCTATGACAATAATGAAATGATCTAAGTAAAGCCTATTATCTTCATTAATTTTCACTCACTTTCCACCACAGTGGGAAGATATTAACTTGCTAATATCTTCTATCCTAGTCAAAAAGAAATGCATCCCTTGAGCAAATAAGCTAAATTATTAATTTCTTTGTATCAGGATTTATAAAATAATAATTATGAATTAAATGTGTGCATAAAGTTTCTGGTTGCAGTCTTTAGATGCAAAATGTGACTGATTGCTGTTTAAAAGAGTATCCCTGTCTGTTACTTTAGAAACTCTAAAGTCTGCTAAGCACCTTGAAAAAGCCAGTTGTTTTTATAAAATGCATCAGTCAAAAAGCTTGACTCATTTTACTAAACCTGTCTATTACTATAATTTTTTAGATATCCTCAAGACTTTTTTTGTAGTAAAGCAGAAGGTACAGGTAGAATTGTCACTGTCAGTTTGTTCTGTTAAACAAACTGAATAATGGCTCTTCCATACCTAAAGGAACTCAGCAAGGAATGACTCATGGTTTTTCTAAGAAATTTTGCCAAACTGTTGTGACTGAAATAACAAAATAATCAGTTGCCATATTCCTTCTGCGGAAGCTCTAACACCCTCTTCTGAGAATATAATGTGATGAACTTGATTGAAGCTATTCACTTCAGGTTTTAAAAACACTTTACCAATAAATGGAAAATCTTAGGAGTTAATAGGCACAAATCAAAGATCTAAACCCATGTCCTTTCATACACAGTTAGACTAAAAGTGTTGCAAACATGGGATTTTATTGTTCGCATAGGAAAATAATTGCCTTCTGTAAGATTTCTTGGGCCTGGTAAACCTCTTGTTACATTTATGCCTGAGAGAAGCTTCAGCTTCCTAAATACATGCAAAGCTACAGACAAGGGTTTAGTTGTGCATTTTTTTCACGTGCTTTGAAGTCAGTTATTTTAAAGGCAAAACTGAAAAGATGCAGTGATCTTTAAAAAAAGTTCTCAGGTTTTCATAAAAAAACCCCAAACTTTAGAACACCAATTTCTTTCATCCTTGTTTCATTATTATCCACAGCTCTCATTCATTATCCTTTTAGTGACTTCCAAAAGAAAGTGTGCACCCATTCACATGAAGTATGTAAAAGAAATAAACAGCCCAATTTTACTCAAGAGATCACTTGGCGAATTAAAAGTTTCCCTAGAAATTGTAGACCCTGTAATATTAGTATAAAAGCTACTAAAAACCACAATAGTTACAAGACCTACTTTAGGACAGAATAAAAAGCTTACTATTTATATAGATGCAAGAGAAAAAATGCCAAAAAACCCACTAAGGACTCTCTCTTTTCCATAAATTAAGTAAAATGCATAATGTACTCTTCAAAAGTCTCCACTGAAGAATCTGTCCAGCACCAAAAGTGGACACCAAAAACACTATACCAAGGCATCAACAGTAATCAATGATCATATGCTTCAAGTATTTTCAATATTTGCAAACCAGCAATACGATCATAGTCAGAAATTGAAATGACTTAAACTAAAATGCCTGTGTCAACAAGAAATGTAACTATAGGAAGGTGAAGTCTCTCACAAGATCTGTCTGCAACAGATGATTAAAAAAAGTTTATCAAACTGTATTCGATATACTAGAAAAAAAGATCACCAGAGAGTTCCCCTAGATGTAGAATTTTATTTCTATTGCAGATTCCACTAAAACATGAGAGACTAGAATCAACTTCAATAACTATAAAAAGACTTAAATCTGTCACTCTGAAGACATACAAAATTACTAAAAGAATCACAGGAGACACGAGAATTATGACTTTGAGGCAAAACACACATTCAATGGACCCCAACTGACTGAAGTAGATTTAACTGAACAACAATATAAATCTAAACCAGAAAATTATACGTCCCAACACATTTTAAATTCATAGTAACAATGCTTTTGTTGTTCATTAATTCCAAAATATCTGAATTTCAACATCTTTAAAAAACAAAAACAGAAAACTAAAGGACATTTTGCAACTGTCTCTAACGTACTAAAACTTCCAATACCAGTATTAGAGGTTGAGACTTAATTTTGTCTAGAATCATACTCAGCAAGACTGGTGGGGCAAGACAGCAGGTAATGGAAATAACTACTGTGAAGTATCAGAATTTGATTTAAGTTGCACTCTCAGTTACTTGCATTGCAATTCGAAACTGTACATACTAGTGATTATATTCTTCAAAAGAAAAAGCACATCAGAACGATGACCTTGTTATTTGCATTGAGAGAAACAAAGCATAGTAAATGCTCTAAACATATTCTTGATGCCGAGACAACTGAATGAATCAAATCCTTACTAGAACTTCCGAAGCCATAAATTTTGCATGGCTGCAAAACCCAGATGAATAAATCTGGTTTCTCTCATAGGCTTTGCTACTTTTAAAGGTAAAGCCTTGGCTCTCGTGTTGAGAGTGTTAGACACAGTGACTTAAAGAGTAGACTAAGGAAATGGAATAAAAATAGTTATCACTTTTGAAAATCTGGTAACATGTCCTTGTGTTAGATCAAGATTTCTAATTTGTTTATCCCAGGGGCTGGTATTCCCCAAACAGGTGAGATAGGAGGCAATGTAGGAGACAAATATGGGCTCAGACCATAGCTTAAAATACAAAATAAGCTTAGTAACGAAGACTTGCTTGAGAACAAACCATCTGCAGTTAACTGATTTCTCAAAGCAATCCTCTATTATGTCCCAAGTATATTGGGCTGAAGGTTTTTAATATTGGTAGCCAGTCTCCAGAACAAGAACTCTTCAAATGATGATTATCTAACACAAAGTTAAAAAAAACCAAAAGAAAACAAAAACCAAAACAAACAAAAAAACAGCCAAACAAAACCCAAACCACTAAAAGAGTGCAATTAGCAAACAAACCAACCATTAACTAAAAAGACCATTTTTAAAGAGTAGTAGATGAAGTGGATGACACATGCAACCCAAATAACTATATAATTCCCCTAAAAATGAACCAAACAAAACCATCCCTAACCCCCACCCCCCCAAACAAAGAAAACACACTTAAAAGGCTGATGCATAGTCCTGGGGACACCGGGAATCATTTTTTTCATTAGACCTTCCAACTCTCTACTCAGCAGAAGCCCTTACCCTACCTCGTGTCTTTGCACGTGTACATTGCACAGGACACAATCCTGACAGACTCCTGTTTACTCATTTATTTTCTGTACTGGTAACCATTAAAGCATAGACCTACATGGCCAGCTAGCTATACACGCCTTCCGAATAGACAGTGCTAAAGAATATAATAATTCCTGGATTCTGTAGAGCAAGTGCAAGTTATTTAACCGTAGTGCATGCTAAAATAATTTCCATGGCGTTATTAACTTGATATTACATAGATCTGCACTTTAATTCATTGCATAAGAGTTGGTTGGAAACAGTTGTAGCAAGAGATGCAACTGAATGGATGAGAACTCAAACATTGAATGAGGCAGACCTTCGACAAATTACCCAGTAAATCTTAGAGATAAAGACACTGACATACTTTAATCTCATATATTTGAGTTTTATTTTAAAGTGAATAATGCCAAAAATACAAGGAGATGTTTTTACCTGGTATGAACTAATGAAGGTCCATGAAATTCAAGGACCGTAAGAGCTAGGGTTAAAAAAAAAAAAACAAACCCAAAACCAGCACAGCCCAACCCAAATAACTTAACAAAAACTCACCCGAACATAAGAGGAACATCACATCCATTTAAAATAAAGAAGGAAAAAAAATAAAGAAGAAGAAGAAGAAATTAAAAAAAAGATAATTCAGACAACTCTGGCTGTACAATACCAACTGCACAGCACCTCCATGATCATATATGATCCAAAGAGCCAGAAAGGGAATTTGGGCCTCTGTGTTGCAATTCTGTTCCCATTTACTGAGATGCAACACCCTTTTAAGTCACTGGAAGTAAAGTCTGAGACACAGAGGGCAAACTAGCTCCTTGGTTACGTTACAGACTACTCCCATCACTGATCTTTAAGAAATGCAGAGTCAGGGGAACTGTTACTGAGGACGAGTCTCAGAGTACAAATTGGCAGCTGAAATTTTCTAAAATTGCCGCAAAATACACATTTACAAGTCCCTGAAAGCTTCTTCACCAGCTGAAAGGATGAATGGGAAATTACATGGTGGAAACTGCTGTTGCGGAATTGCAGTAAACATGAGTGATAGCACATATGTAATATCGTGGTACAATACACATAAAGCTCCTTTTAAAAAGTGGGAGGAAAGAAAATGAAAGAATTCACCATTGGGAACAAATACAGAAGTTCTTTTATCAAAACTTCAATGGAAGTCAAGTGATGAATTTCAAAAGGGAATTTTGCTTGGCTAAGGAGAATTTAAATAAGAAATGAATAGTGGGTCAACACCTTCACTTTTTATTAGGTACTTCACTGCCAAAAAAAAATTCCTTCCTTCCTTCATTTGCACATTCTGCATTCTGAACAGAATGAAAACCTGTCTGAAAATTATAAATTCTCTTAATGCTGCTATTTTGCATTAATATATTATTGTTAGCCTTAAATTATCGTAGCGGACAAGCTAGCTGAGCTGGCTTGCTTTCTATACTGGTGTTCCCAAGGGGAAAATGCTGCTTGTTAAAGCTAAAATCTCTTAATGTTTCCCTGAATGAGAAGATGTAGAGAGCATTTTTAAAACATTAACAATGTTCTTATTACCCCAATATAACATTTACACAGGATAATAACTGTTACCATACAGTAACAGAATACACAAATTAATACAAACATATTATCTGCTAAGAAAAAAAGATTCTTCCTCACACTACATTTCAAAAACAAGCATGCTGTCCAAAGACCATTTATTCTTGTGTGGGCTTATGAACTGTTCAAACTCCACTGTTTACTTGACACTTTTTGATACCTGGAAAGGGAAATGTTGGAAGGGAATACTTACTAAGTGGGGCTCAAGAAGAACTCAGCAGCACTGTTGGCTTTGGTGTGTGTACTGCGCTTCGTTGCAAGAGTGGCAGAACTGCTGGTACAGAACAGCAGCTTCAGAAGGAAGCACGCGAGAACGCCCACACACAGCTTTCAAAACTTGGGATTTGCCTTTTTAGGTACTATCTAGATCTACACTGATTCAGTGAATATATTTTAAAAAGAAACATTGCGTTCAGTTTCCTGGATACCCATCGATAAGAAGTCCCTAGCACTCGGGGGTGGGGGGGAGATGAAAAAAAATAAAGTAACTAAAATGGAACTAGGACAGAATGTGGGTGTTGAGTATAACAAGTACGCTTTGACAGGAATGTAAGCAGTTTGTAGAAAGTTTTTAACTTGATTGGCAGAAATCTCTCAGAAGCAAATTAACGATGCAAACTATTTAAAGGAAAATTTAAGCATACAATTTAAGCATATTGGATAGCCATTAAGGACTCAATTATTTAAAACCTATCATACAGTATGATCCAGCAGTCCTCAAACCTACTAATTTTATTGGGATCATTTATTTCCATCACAATTTAATCAAAAAAAGTAGTTAAAAGAGCAGGTTTAATGTGTCTGTATAAGTCATATTACGAATTAAATGCCAAACAACAATAGTAAGAGTTCATTGGTCTGTACGAAGCAAAGCTTGTGTGTCTTCTGATGTTTGACCTACGATTTTGCCCTGTACTAGAATATCTGCATTGGCCTGAGAACTTTCTGCCTTGATAACTCAACAGTCTCTTTTTTTGATTATGTGTCCAAACTATGTTAATTATAACAGTGAAAGCAACATGGGGTTACTGGCAGAACCCTAGAATCCATTTCTTTTTTCCTAAATAAGATCTCTTTTTGTATCTTTTTTTATTGCTATACAGCAATAACCCAAAGAGATTGCTAACCTACTCTTACAGGCCATCCATTTTACTGTCTGTCCCGATCCAATGTCGGGGAAGGTTTCGATATGATCCTAAGAGCGAGATTAAGACACAAACGAGGTCAAATGCCGTATAGTCAAAAGAGTTTTTATTATCAAAAGTATCAAAAGTGGAAAATGGTAGCGATAGGATAGAATGGAAGAAAAGGTAGAAATTAAGCAAGCAGTCGGGATAGAGTTGCAAGGATAGTCACCACCACGGATCCAGCGGCGTCCCGTCGGCCCTCAGGCAAGCAGTCGGTGGTGGGGGTTGCAAGGATGGTCACCAGCACGGATCCAGCGGCGTCCCGTTGGTCCTCAATCTTCAATTCTTTGGTGAGGAAGAAAAGGCCCTCTCACCACTTGTTTCTAGGGGTTCTTTATAGGGCATATTTCGATGATGTCATGCGCTGCAGGTTTCATTCATCACACAACCTTCGCGTGATCGATACCAGAAACCAATATCTTATCAGCTCCAGCCCAGTTTCCTCCCCTGGATGCCTCAATGGCCTGGTAATCGTCCTTATGGACAGAGGAGTGTCCCGCTTAAACCGGCCATCTTGGAGACAAAGGGCTCTGGATGAGCAGTTCACAGTTCCTTGATGACAGCCCAGTCCCTCATACCTAACAATCTTTGAGGCAAATGGTTCGAGATAACAATTCAGCCTCTTACACCACCCCGTGGCTCAAAGATTGTTTCAGGACCCATGGTGGTTTTGAGAAAAGATAGCTATATAGAAAAGCCAGAAAAGAGCATTTTATACAATCTGTATTACCGACGGTGTGGTTCGGTGCACAGCGCGAATTTGTTTAACAGCGTCAGGCGAAATAGTAGTTACAAATTGCATATTAGTTACAACACGTTGAATCAATTGTATAAAGCATGGAATGACACATGGTAAAAAGAATAACATGGCAAAACCACACAACAAGTAAAATAGGATTCGCTTAACCCATGGACCTCCAGGGAGCCAGGAAAACATATCTATGTCCCAGCTTTTCCATGTCTGGACAGGAACATGGGCCAGCTTCCGTATTCCCGCAGTAATTTGTTTAACAATTTTCCCGCTGTCATCAATTTTTAAACAACAGTTAGAATCATTTAGTTTACCACAAACACCTCCTTCCTCGGCTAGCAGGTAATCGAGAACCATACGATGTTGTAATATTGCTGTTCGCATTTGTGTAGCTTGATCCGCCAATAGATCAAGGGCACAGGCTGTCTCTTTAGTAATGATCTCTAGGACAGCTTGTAACCGGATGATGTGATTTAGGTTATAGATAGGTTCTCGAGCACCGCTAACCCACTCATTGGGGTTCCAGGTGGCAGGTCCATAATGTTGTATGATACGTTGAGGCGTCCACTTGTCTTTGCCTCAGGTTTGATCACTCCCACCTGCTATAGAGGTATCAATGGATCGTCGATATCGATTGAGATCATCATATACTTTAACACCCAGTCCATCCCCTTCATCGTCTGGGAGCAGGAAAAACAAAGGGTGAATTACCCCCACATAACACACTCCAGTCCAATTTGTTGGTAGCAGTTTGTAGGCCCGTTGGCCACACACCCAATAGTGACCCTTTAAAGCTCGTGCACCATTTTCAAACAAACCAGTAGGTGTCTGTGGTGATTGGAAATATGTTGAATTACCTACTCCCAGAGGATGATCTGATGGACCGTTCATCAACAACCTGTCCACAGTTTTTCCCACCCCCTCTGTGGTGTCCCAGCAGATAGGAAGCCCATCCGGACCTATACTCAAACATCCCTTACAGTAGTCTTTATTATCACTTGACTACCAAATTTGAGTCCCATCAGGGAGACGAGAATATGTTTTATCAGTGAGTCTGCATTTCCAGGCACCGGAATCATGGTGCCAAAAGCAGGTAACATTAAGGTTATTAGACTGATTAGTGGAAGACCAAAAATGGGAAAACTGTTTCCTGTGTCCTGTTTGATTCACCCAGGCCCATCCAGACCAGCGAGGCACAAAATTTGGAGAACTAGAACTCAAAAGGCGACAATATGCCTGGTCGCCCCCCTCTGGCAGTGATATAGCTGCCCTATGGTTTGAACAATCAATTGGTCTACAACCATCAGTGAGGCAATGGTTGTCATAAGTATAGGTCCAGTTGCACTTGCTATTTCCCACGGGAATACCATCTTTCTGTGTTCGGTTCAGACAATATTCACCTTGGACTGGGTATTGTATTGTCCAGGGTTGCATGTCTTCACCCCAGTAAGAATCATTTTTGACCTCACTGTAATTACTCACTAACCATTTTGGGGAAATAGGGACAGCAGTCCATGGCCAGCTTTCCAAACCTAAGGGCCCACCACATACCCAACAATTAGTCAGATTAAAAGTGTTGGCTACTTGCTGGCCTAGAGCCACAAATTCATTTTGCCACTCCAAGCCGAAAAGAGGGGCACAGGAGTTTCCCCAGATATTAAAGGCGGTAACAATAGTTGACCAAAACAACATCTGTGGTGGTATAATGAACATTCTGTGAATATTAACAAAGCAATCACTGACAAAACTCCACAAACAATTAACAGTTTCACGTATTTCCTCTTGAATGGTTAACATCTTTGCTGCCCCCTCAGACACAGTAAAAATGTCACAATAATGCTCTATCTGGGCATACCATTTTCGTACAGAGGCTCTCTGAGCCACCCCGTCAGGGGGCGGAGTTCCTGCTAAAACAGTCTTGGTTACTTTAAACGGGCCTCTAAGTACTATAGACTGCTGTCGAATAGTCCGTTCAGCCTCTCTCAAGGCTAAACTGACTACAAACAAACCTTTCTCCCAAGCAGTATATCTTTTTTCTGCATCCTTAAAACTGCAAGAATAGAACCCAATAGGTCGAGTGGGTCCTTTGGGGCCCTTTTGCCATAAGTGTATTGATAACCCACTTTTGGCAAATCCCCATTCAATATGGACAGGGTCTGTGGGATGAATAGGACCAAGGGCTTGATGGGCAGTTGCTTCAAAAATTAGCAATTGCAATGCCTCTTCGTGGGGCTTGGCCCATTCCCACTGAGCCCCTTTTCGCAACAAGTCATATAGGGGTCTTGCAATAATTGAAAAATCAGGGATATGTTTCCTCCAAAACACAAGTAATCCTAGTACGTGCTGTAAATCCTTTTTTGACTCTGGCATTTTAATCTGATCCAATGAGGAAAGGGTGTCAGTGGGGATACACGTCATCCCTCCCTTCCACCAAATTCCTAAAAACTTTACTTCGTTTGAGGGTGTTTGTATTTTCTCTGGTGGAATTTTCAGCCCCAAGCTTTCCGAGTGAGAAATTATATTATCCTGAGTTTTCTGAACCTTTTCTGTTTCATCCCCACCTACAAGAATGTCATCAATGTACTGATAAACACTGACCCCTTCCTCTGTCTGAATTACTTCTAGCTCCTGCGCTAACGCATGATGAGCTAGAGTGGGGGAATGCTTGTATCCTTGTGGGAGTCGGGTAAAAGTAAATTGCTGACCCTCCCAAGTAAATGCAAAGCGGTCTTGATCCTCTGTTTGCAGGGGGACCATAAAAAACATATCTTTAACATCCACTGTTGCCATAATCGGGTGGGCTCGTTCTTGTATTGTAGCTATAAGCTCAGCAATATTTGGTACCGCAGCTGTCAATGGACCGGTATTTGCATTAAGTCTGCGATAATCTACAGTTAATCTCCACTTGCCGTTAGGTTTTCGCACTGGCCACACCGGGGAGTTAAAAGGAGAATGGGTTGGAATCACAATACCCTGTCCCTTTAAGTCCTCTAACACAGGTGTTATTCCCTCTCTGGCCCCCAAGGGTATCGGGTAGGGCTTAACATTTGTAAGCTTTGAAGGGGGAAGCAGCGGCGCGGCTTTTAACAGCCGAATATCTATTGTGGGAGAGCCAAACGACCACTGTCTGCTTTGGTTATCAATCCAGGTTTTTCCTTTTAAAACATCAAGTCCTAAAAGGTTAAGTGGAAACTCCCCCACAACCATTGTCACTGTAGTGGCACTATCTTCTCCTGGCAAACGCAGGCTGACCATTGCTAATGCCTGTGGCTGAACAATGCCGAATGCATCTGTCACAAAAAAGCCGCTGTTTGGAGGGTGTAATTCCGCAATTAGCAGCATCTTTGGTTTTAATAGCTGAAATCTGAGCTCCGGTATCTACCAAAAAGGTGACTGGGACTTGTCTTGGTCCCACAATGCCTGTAATTAGTAAATCACCCTGGCCGTTTTCAGTGAGCTGTCTAATATACATCCAACCTTCGCCCCCCCCGCTCACCACTGGAAGGCGAAGGATCTAGTTTCCCGCCGGCTCTTGGGTGGCATTTGTTTCTGATAAATCAATCAGGGAAGGTGTGTTAAGGGTAGTATTCTCAAAATCCACTTTTCTGTTTACTGGTTTATCAGGCCACGCTGTTACCAATTTTTCCAATTTGTCTGTTGGCATCCCGTCCATTAAGCTACGCGGGATCCCCTTCTGGTATCCCTGCGCCCACAGTATATTACGTTTGTTCGGGATATCTCTCCCCCCCGGCGGTTTAGCAAGGGGTGTTCTCTTATCACTCCCAGGGCACGGAACTATTTTTACTTCAGTCCGCCTCAAGCCCCTGGAGTCTGTTTTGGTGGCTGGAGGGTTAACAGGACCATATTTGCGCCCGTAATTAATTAATTCCTGGGCCACTTCTCCCCAAGTCCACATTTTCTTATCTGGGGGGCGGCGGTGTTGATCAGGCGTGAATCCTCCTGAAGCAGCCCCAACACTCTCGCCCTGGGGCATCGCCTGTATCTTTCCTTGTAATTGTATACCAATTGGTTTCAGGGAATCAGGGAGTCCCCGTATAAGGGGAGTCATTCGTTCAGGATCCACCAACATCATCATTGGGGACTCCTGCCTAGGCTCCAATTTTCGATCATACATCATCTGTAGACAAGCTGCCTTTTGCACACTCTCCACTAATTGATCAACAGTCCCCGTAATCGCGAGGGGATCTCCCCTCTCCAAGTGGTTCAAACCCCCCACCCAATAGGCTGCCCGTTGGGTTAAAGACCAGGGGGCACGGTGATTCCCAGTAGTTAAAAACACTCCTGGTCCCCAATACCCTTCCGCCTCCTTTTCACTTAACAGAATCTGGTCCCCCCCCCGACAATGATACTCTCCACACATACTCCGTTTCTGACTCCTTAGGGGTTCGGCCAAATTCCTTTTTTAGTTTTGCCAACTCAGTGGCAGTATAGGGGACCTCTTTAGTTGTAACTTGGGGGAACTGGTTTTGCTCATCATCATAAGTATATTCAGTTTTGACTAAAGGTCGCAATGAAGGCAGCTCTAACTTCTCTACTCTCTCTTTTGCTGCCTGCAGGTCCTTAAAGGGGTAGCCAATTTCTGATCTTGGAGGAATTTCCTCACGGACAGTACCTGCAAGGAGCTGCTCCTTAAGAGCAATTTGCAAATGTTTCACTTGGTTCTTTTCTGCTTCAAGTTGTGCTTTTAATCCCGCCACTTGTCCCATAAGGGACTGAACAAGATTTTGGAGGGATTCAATAATTTGAGATTCTGCAGTGAGGTGGCAATCCCTATCCTCCACTGCTGCGGCCAGACTGGCTCCGAGAACGGCACAGACAATTGCTTTTCCTTTCCCTGACCGCACTCTAGCATCTTTCTGTAAAGCGACCATCCGATCAACAGCGCTCTGCAGATTATACCAATTTCCCTGAGCCCAGTCTATCCCAAGCACAGAGGGTCGCGCTTTATGTTTTTCTAAAAAATCAAACAAAGCTTCTTTCCCCAAACGGGCAATTTTGCTATCACCCATCTTATACAAAGTGGGGAAGCAGTCGTCTCAGGAAGGTAGCACGTAAAGTTTCAAACACCACAAGCCTGCCCCCCTTACGTTCCTGAGAGGTCTCGCGTATTAAAGCAGGGAAACAGTACGGCACTCTCGTCTCAAGGGATCCTGTCCGTGACGCCAATTTAAATGTCCCGATCCAATGTCGGGGAAGGTTTCGATATGATCCCAAGAGCGAGATTAAGACACAAACGAGGTCAAATGCCGTATAGTCAAAAGAGTTTTTATTATCAAAAGTATCAAAAGTGGAAAATGGTAGCGATAGGATAGAATGGAAGAAAAGGTAGAAATTAAGCAAGCAGTCAGGATAGAGTTGCAAGGATGGTCACCAGCACGGATCCAGCGGCGTCCCGTCGGCCCTCAGGCCAGCAGTCGGTGGTGGGGGTTGCAAGGATGGTCACCAGCACGGATCCAGCGGCGTCCCGTTGGTCCTCAGTCTTCAATTCTTTGGTGAGGAAGAAAAGGCCCTCTCACCACTTGTTTCTAGGGGTTCTTTATAGGGCATATTTCGATGATGTCATGTGCTGCAGGTTTCATTCATCACACAACCTTCGCGTGATCGATACCAGAAACCAATATCTTATCAGCTCCAGCCCAGTTTCCTCCCCTGGATGCCTCAATGGCCTGGTAATCGTCCTTATGGACAGAGGAGTGTCCCGCTTAAACCGGCCATCTTGGAGACAAAGGGCTCTGGATGAGCAGTTCACAGTTCCTTGATGACAGCCCAGTCCCTCATACCTAACAATCTTTGAGGCAAATGGTTCGAGATAACAATTCAGCCTCTTACACTGTCTCAACAAATTCTATATCAAATATTCTCATTTTTCTGGGTAGGAAAAACACCTACTTAATAACCATGAAAACTTGACTGGCTATCAGAATGTTCAACCGCTTCCTTTTATTTTACTTTAAAAAGTGAAATCATTTTTCTATTGCTGTGAAGAATTGCTAGTTCTAATACCGTTACCTAATTTAAGGCTGGAGAGACTTTTTTGTTTATTTTACTGTTTAACTTGTAGATTATTTATCTCCCCCCCGCCTCCAAACCCAACAAACACCACCCCCCCAAAATCCCCAACCGACCAACAACCCCCCCCAAACCAACAAAACCCCAAACCCAAACGTACTTCATACATTACAAATCAGAAAACTTTCTATGAGTAAGAATACACAGAAAGATCAAACCTGAATTTATAAAAATATGTCTATTTCATCTAATATTTTTTCTGATGGATTCAAGAAAAAAAGTCATGTATTCTAAGAGATTTCTGGAGGTTGTTCTTTACAGTGCTACTGTAACATCAAACAAGTTCACCCAGATGGTTGTGGGAAGAAAGGAGGAAGAGGAGAGAAGGTAGTAAGATCATAACCTTTGTTCATTGAGCTTCTGGTGAAAGGCGATAAAATACTAACTTCTCAAAATACAGATGGAAGACATCTTCAGGGAAGGATCTAGGTTAAGTAAGGACCAAAACATTTGCAAGAATGACCATCAGGTGATTTGTCTCATATCCACAGAACCAGTAAACCTGAAGCAGTCTCTCATTAGCTGTCCCATCAGATTACTGTTGATGAATATTAGAACTGAAACATGTTGACTAAGAACCATGTTATTTTCCTGCTTCACCGATCTTAAATGCTTGGAATGCCAGATTAAAAGAATTTGTGATATTGTATTTAATAATCCAAATTGATAACTGTGGTTTACCTGCTGTTCCAAATATGAAATGCTTTATGACAGAACATAATATACTGGAAATAATATATCCACTTTTTCTTCTTCAAACAGCTGTAGAATAAGTTACCCATGTTTTTTTTTAAAATAATATTACATACATGCTAATTATAATTTCTCTAAAGTCAAGTAAATTGGGCAATATGTGCACTTCCTGACCTGTCATGTTGTCCTGGTTTCAGCTGGGATAGAGTTAATTTTCTTTCTAGTAGCTGGTACGGTGCTATGTTTTGGGTTCAGCATGAGAAGAATGTTGATAACCTGATGTTTTCAGTTGTTGCTAAGTGATGTTTAGACTAAGGCAAGGGTTTTTCAGCTTCTCATGTCCAGCCAGCAAGAAGGCTGGAGGGGCACAAGAAGTTGAGAGGGGACACAGCCAGGGCAGCTGACCCAAACTGGCCAAAGGGGATATTCCATACCATGTGATGTCATGCCCAGTGTATAAACTGGGGGGAGTTGGCCAGAAGGAGTGGATCACTGCTCAGGAACTAACTGGGCATCAGCTGGCAAGTGGTGAGCACTTGCATTGTGTATCACTTGTTTTGTATATTCTAATTCTTTTATTATTATCATTTTATTATTATTTTCTTCCTTTTTGTCCTATTAAACTGTCTTATCTCAACCTATGAGTTTTACTCCCCCACCCCAGTTCTCTCCCCCATCCCACTGGGTGGGGTAGAAGTGAGCAAGCGGCTGCGTGGTGCTTAGTTGCTGGTTGGGGTTAAACCACGACACATGCCATGCACTCAGCTATAAACATATCTTATATATATCATGTTTAATTAGCAAACTGGGAACACGTATTTCATACAAATTGTTATTTATAGAAGTATCTCTATACTTTACGTATATTAATCAGACTAGGAAAGGCAGAAACATGCCAGTCAAAAGAGAACTGAATGAGGTTAAAGTCCCAGAGGAGGTATTACATTTCAAGTCTCTGTACTTTTCCCTTTTTCAACAAGTTGTCTGAAATATTTTCTTTAAATAAACCATTTCATATTGAATTCTATTTTTTTTGATCCATAAAGTTTCTGCAAACAGCAACCCTGCAAGAAAACCCAAAACATATGCAGAGGGATCATTCCCCTTTTGCCTAATACTTCTGTCTTTTTGTGTCTGGTGAAGGAAAAAAAAAAAAAAAAAAAAAAAAATCAGTGCAAGAAAGTGGTGTCTAATTCTACCAATTTTTCCTGTTGGTTTTTTTTTGGGGGGGGGGGGGGGGGGGGGGGGAGGGAGGAAAAGAGAGAGAAAAAAGGCAATAGAAGTCAACAAGTTTTCTGAAGAAACAATTATTTTTTATTCTGTACATGGAATGGGCAGAGATTAAGCTACAAGGACAAAACTATGGAGCAGACTCTGGTAAAAGAAGGAATCTACAGTGTTCAAGCTTGCACAGTTACCTGAAGATCCTTTCTACTTCATATGTTAAAAGTTTCTCACACAAAAATATTTTTTATGCACAATGGCCATCTGAAATAATTGTAGAGGAATTCTAGTACTATATTAATCTCTATTCTGTAATAATAAAAAATGAACATATCAGAATAAAATATGCCATTTTACAAATGCTTTAAAGAGACAGTAACTCTATTTGAACTGATGCACTAAGGATATGCAAATGAACATCTACATACATTTGTAATTCCTATGGTTCCCAAGCTGTCAAACACAAAGGCTGCTACAGTACTTCAACTCAGCAGACTACTCTATAAAAACACATCTGTTATCAGCACATTAATGAAAAGGCCTTTTCATAATATACATTAACATGTTAATATGCTCAATTTTATTTTTAACTTCTGTCAGTTTTCAAGCAATTTTTTGACAAGGAAAAGGAAAGGAAGGAAAGAAAGGAAGACAAAAATTGTGACCTGGGACAAGAGAAATCCACAACCTTGACAAATCTTCAGTATTTCCTAGTTTATTGTGTCTGGGTGCATTTAGCAGTTTAATGTAATCTAATGAAGCTAGGCTTTTTAGTTCTACTTGTGAATACAACTATCTGAGTACAAATTGAATTAATTATCCTGGTGAATCTATAAATCACACTAGTGTGTCCAGTTATTTTAACAGGCTTGTAAGTTCTTTTAACCATTTATGTACTTACTTAGCTGCAACTGCTCTTATTTTTTTACATTAAACGTAACCTTACCCTTATCCATACAAAGATGAATTTTCTAAAGCTGTACCGCTGCTGACCACAAACAGTGTGGCACCAAGATAACTTGATTAGTTTTACCTGGGACCTTAGCAGACAAGGAGAGAATAAATATTTTTAAAAGTGATGATCAGCTTGACAAACATATGCCTGCTATGTTTTTTGTGAATTTGCTACAAAGAAAATGAGAGGTAATCTCTAACTTCCTTAAAAATATATGTAGAACAAGTTACCAGTCAATGAATAGCTAAGGGTAAGACAAGATGTTCTCATTGTGCAGGCAGACACTGCCTCAGCATCCCAATTTTTTAAGCCCATTTTAGTTAACAGATGCACATCCAATGTAATGCAGAATATATACACAGAATTCCAATAAACACCCCACAGTTCTTATTTCTTTATCTTTCCATAAAATAGAAACTAGATCAACCTAGATTAATCTAACAGGTTGCCCTGAAGTTGAGCAGATTCCAAACATGGGAAAGAATGCTTTGCAAATTCAAAGACTTATTACAAATAACCCTGACCCAAGCCCTTTTAAAAAACTCAAAAATCAGAAGCTGACCACTGCATTTTTATCACACAAAATGTTTAAAGATCCTCAATAACATGGTATAAGATCTACAATTCAAACTAAATAAAAATAATGAGAAATTGCCAAGTCTCACTAATACCCTCTCTTAGAGGGTAACTCCAATGTAAGATTAAAGAGTAATTCCTATTTTCAAAATAAGGGATGTTTAAAAACACACTATTGCCAATAATCAAAATTGAGTATCAATCCAATAGTTATTAGCACAACTGAAGGAAGTATCATACAAACCATCCCCTTCATATACCACCCTCTATTGCTAATTTGCCTGGGTTTTCCAACGTCACTTTTAACTTGTATGTAACTGCAGATCTGAGTGCTTCTGTTCTCAATATTTGCATGAGTTAAAACGAAAAAATACAGAGATTTTGCCACATATTTGTGCCAGGTAATGACCATTTAATTTACACTGATTACTCTGTCTTTGCAATTGTAAATGTAATGGCATTGATTCCTCTATCTTGCCCATTGCTACAAAACATAAGAAACTTCAACATGAAGAATGGAATTACACATGTATAATGTTGATGGGAACAGAGGATCAAGTGCAGCACAAAGATGAGAGATTGATCAATAGTCTACGTTCAGATACTCATTATATAAACACTCAGAACAACCAGAAAAGTATGTTCTAAATAATGAAAAGTATTCTTCCCCAGTCCACAAATACTTTAAGTGGCACTTTATGTCATAAGGCAGGTTAGTTTTCCCAGTGACAAAAAAAAGTTCAGGAAACTTCACCTTGGAAAACTTTGTTGTATTTGAACATCAGGTTTTTACTTTCAAAAGATATCCTACAGCCCAAGTATAGTACCAGAATGTCCTGTTCTCACCTTGCATCTAATTCTTTGTTCTTTTCATGTCTATTTGTCCTGCAAAAACATTTCTTAGTTCCAGCTGGTGTTAAGGGGACTGTATAGGTCAAAGGATATGAACCTTTCAAAGCTGAATAAAACCTTGAAATTAAATAATTGAATGCCTAAAGAATACAGTAGATATGGAGAAGAGAAAAAAGAAGTCATTCTATATATTTTTTATTTTTTATATTTCCATACCCTGCAACAATACATATTTCATTGATTGTACTAATTGTCACCAATATAGTACCAGCAAATTTATTCACTACTGGGAATAATTTTTAAACACCTTTAGTTTTTTTATAAATACTTGATCATCTTTTTTCTTCATTTATTACTATAGCACAAGCCTCCCAAGTTTTAGTTCAAGTGAGATAGGAACGAATTTAAAAGTTTACAATTAAAGAATCAACTTCTAATTCTGCAAACATTAACATACATGTGCAGTGTAAGCACAGGGTAACACCAGACACCAAAGAACTCCTCACCCGAGGCCAAAAGTTCCCTACTGCAAATCCCCTAAAGTGACAAAATGCAAGCCAAACATTTTATACTACAATTATTTATATGCATGAATATCAAAAAGGAATAACTACTCACATATTTAAAACTACTTCAAGTGAGGGGAAAAAAAAACCCTAATCACAATTAATGTCCATATTATCATTTCTAAAATACTTCTTTTCAAATAACACAATTAAGTACATAACATTTTATTAAATTTATAAATACTTGCCCAAAGTTAAATATAAACAGAGTACAAAATATGTATTAAATTGTTATTAAAACATTTTTATCAAATTAGTATTAGTTAAAATTATACAATGAATGCATAGATCATAATTTGATTTAGATTCTTGTGGTGGAAAATATTTTGAACAAATGAAATAGCATTTGAGTAGTCTGTCACATAAATGTAACTGAAAATAGATATTGAAAGGAACCAACTCATTTTAAAAAACAAGCTCTTTAATATATTTTAGTTTTTTCCAGTTAGCCTTTTCTGAGGTTTGCTTCTGAATACAACTTGGTTACCCAGTAATATCACCTTGTGAAGAGATGAATCTCTAATAACACAAACAAATGCCAAGACCATTCCTGACAAAATTAAAAGTTAATCAACATTTGAGAAAACCTGTGAAATTCCTGAATATGTAACAAAAAAGTCTTTTTTCTGACTAGTTTCTTTCAAAAATTGCTGCTTCTTCCTTCATATAGAATTTCTGAGAATGAAGAACCAAATCAAACTCTAAACAGTCATATGAATAAAGAATAATAAAAGGAAGGCAACATTCATTTAGGGAAAGCAACATAAGTGACTGGTGTCATTGTTCAGATGATTAAAAAAAAAAAAAAATCAGTGTTGTGCCTTCTTACACTAATAAGCAGCACAACCTGCCAGCAACTAAAAGAAAAAAAAAATATATTGAGAAAGGACGAAACAACAACAACAACAACAAACCAAAAAAAAAAAAAAAAAAAAAAAAAGAGAGAAGCCCTGAGGATGCAGAATTCAAATAGAAGCCTGAAGAAAATAAGTAAAAAGCCCAAATGGAAAGTTGAGGGGAAAAAATTCATAGGACAGCCAGAAAGCAAGGACTGTGTCCTGGGAGCAAAGCAGTGAAATGATGCATGCAAATAAAAACTAATTGCTTGAGGACCTAGAAAGGACAATATGAACAAACATATAGAAAAGAATATCTGAAAATCTGGCACAAGCCTAGCATAAAGCGCTGGCCTTTTCAGCAAAATGAATGGTGTTCCATTAGGTTCATGTAGAAGATAGTCTTCCAATTTTAAGTCATATAGTGGTTTTTCCTTTCAGAGATTTAGACTGAAAATTGTTGTAACCTGTAACCTCAGGAAAGAGACAAGGTATACAAAATAGGGGCTTTCCAGGAGAGATATTCTGTCCTGGTGAATTCCAGCAAAAAAATAAAGCCTGCAAAATGCCTTAGGCTAAAAAGTAATAGGGAGAAGAGAGAAAATACATCTTCAAGCTCCTTTAAGCAAGAGATATTTTGCTTGGATTTTCAGCCCACTTCTGTTTCTCTACCCCTCCAACGTTTCTAAATTACAGGCACTGTAGGTAAAGCAGGTTTAGCTGAAGTGATGAATGACCAGAAAAAAGGGAGTAAAATTCCTGTAGGATGCAGGGACAGGAAATGAATTTCAAAGTCTTAGAAACCTTGGTTCATTTTCTTTGTAAGAACTTCTGAGGCATTGCTAGTACACAATTTTTTTAATTCATCAGTGATGGTAGTTTAAAATGATCTAACCCATAGAGCAAGAGGCTTGGCTTTCTGCTGGAAGCTTTGCTTTGAATTGAAAAAAAAATAAAATAAATGCAGTATAAGCTCATATACAGCATGATTGCCATAGAATATACTTACATTCAAGATTCACATCAATATTGTCTCCAATGAAATCAAGGCTGACATATGGTAAGCTTTCTCCCCTTCTCTTAACATAGTTCAATATTCTACCCCTAAAAAGTACAACTATGTATATCTGCGCATTAGGAACAGAAACAAAGAAATAAAAAAAACCCAAATCAAAACAAAACCAGACAACTGATTCTGGCCACAGCTCAGTGTTGTGGTAAACATGGAAGACAAAGACCCTAATTAGCCAGCCCAACCATGCATTAATAAATCAATGCTGAATATCCAAGAGGATAGCAACTTGCAGTGACTGTCTGAATCAATGATTCATAGAGGATTATCCACACAGAAGAAACAAAACAGCGTCAGAAATGTGAGGTATATGTTGTCTTTTTGACCTAGGAATTGCCTGTAAAGTGATTTATAAACACATTAAAAAAACTTAGCAACTAAAATGAATATTAATTTCTCCCTTACCATGTGTGGAATGGAGCTTAACCTAAAATAAAAAGCTTTTTGTACATCAAAAATTTTGTGAATGTACTTCCTGCTTTTCTCTATAGAGATCTGTACCAAGGATAAGCATCTGGGAACTCTTTGGTAACAGTAGTTAAATCTATTGGTTTTTATACAGAAACCTTCTCCCATCCACTCCCTCAAGTCCCACCCTCCTATTTGAGCTAAAATCCCAAATGAGAAAAATAAATACAGGAGAAATTCAAAAGCAACCAAAGCTCTACTTATTTAATCACAGGGGCAGAAACATAGGAATTTCTTTAGGGACTGGGTTCAGGACTTGTCCTTGAGGCAAAACAATATTTTTAGTGGGCTAAAGCACCATGTTTATGTACCTGATGAATTAAAAGCCACATCTAGTGTGGAGTTTGTAAATACTCTATGTTTACGGCCATGAAAGGAAGTAAATCATAAAGCTTTTGACCTAACCGTTGTGCATGTAAGCATTTCTCCAAGGATCAAAACTCAAGCTGGGAATAGTTGGGATGGTAGCATAGTGACACTTACAAGTTACCTGTAAACACTTGTAAGAAACAAGGACAGGTTATATTTTTGTGTTGTGTTCCCGTTAATATCACCTTTGTTCTGTAATTAGCAACAAAGTTTCCAAATCATACTTTAAGACTTAGAAAGTTCCACAGGTTGCATCAAATTAAAAAATCCTGAAAAGTACCAAAATGGGAGAGTTAATCCCTCTTATTAAAGATGCCTCAACACATTGAGGAAATACTTGTAGGTTGTGTTTTTTTTTGTTTTTTTTATTTTTATTTTATAACTGTAGTGTTTTTAACTTCATACCATCAGTTCATAATGTCCCCTTCAGCCACAGGACATCATGTTGCTTATGAGGGTACCATCTTGTATTTCATACGAGGGAAAGTTTGTTCTTCCTTAATCTCTCATAACTCCTCAAGCTCATCTATAAAACAGTGATCACCACACATAGATATAAAATTCAGACCAGGTCAGCAAGGCAAAACTCTTGGCTTTTCCTTTTTTTCTTCATTGTCCATTTTTTGTCATTAAAATAAATCATACATGTAACATGCATAGCATGAAAAATGAAAATTAAGAACTTGCAACAGAGTACAGAATAGAATGGAAGCACAAAAAAAAGTCTATGCCTGAATCTTGATACATCTGAAATCATGGCAAGGAAAGAATATCAGCTATGGTGGAAAAGAAAATTCATTTCTATAGAGGGTAACCAGTAACACCTGCTTTAACAATGCATTTTATTAATTTTTCCCCAGAGCATAGGGAAATACCCAAATATTCAAAAACTTTGTTCGTGTTTGACTCTATGCTCACAGGTAAGAGTTAGATTTTTCATGTTTGAAGGAGCAATGACAACATTCAGTCAGGGTAATAATGATTTAAACAATTACTCTAGTAGTATTTAATCTAGGGGTGCTGTAACTCTTCTGCATAACAACTTCAAATTCTCAGGCAAGACTGTTTCCCTTTTTTCTCAGCCTGCAGAAAAAGTGGAAGCAGATAGAAACCAATACTTTATAATTTTATACTTTGGAAAGCATGCTTAAGTTAGAGGAAAAGGAGTTTCCTCGGGCTTTTGTAACCAATCTCAGATACGTTAGTGGTTGGAAGCAAGAAAGCATACATCATGCTGCTGCTTGAGTCTAGAGGTGATATCAAACAATGACAACAAAAAAAAATCCCTGAATTGCCAAATATGTATTTTGGCTTTCTGATTTTATTTAGTTGTCAAGAAACTGCAAGAATCTGAGCGCAGTGCTCTTAAAGGATAACGACTCCTGACAGCAAATACTTGTCTGTCTTCAAATTGTTTTCCTCTTGCTGACAGCTTCCCAATCTTCTCCAGAATTAGCTTGTATTGGTTTTCTTTCCTTACAGTTCCATTTTTCTTCAGGTTTGTGGTTAGCTGAAAGATAGTATTGTCTGTGGTAAACTACATTAATGACTACCACAGGAAAAGCTGACACTACAGCCTAGAGTAGTATCCCATGGTCCAGCAGTACGTGGCAATTAGTTGACCCCACTGTTCAGCCCACGAGAGGAATTGGGGAGGTGGGGACGATACTTCCAATGGCCGTGGTACCTTGGGGTAACGTTTCAGGACGTCCATGTCTCAGGCACCAGCCCTGCTATTTGTTCTGTGCAGCTGGGCATTGGGTCACGAGGGCTGGGAGCTCCGCGTTACGATGCCTTACTCAAACACCTTAAGAGGAGGGCTAATCAATTCCCACATCAGTCTCCAGTCTCCGCCACGCTCTCCGCAGGCTTAGGAAACACCTGAAGAGCAGTATACCCAAAAGGGCCAGACTTCAGGGACACAAGCATCTGACCTGCTAGGAAACTGCAGCTAGAAAGATACTTTTCAGAATTACAACTGATGTTGAAATTAGACATCTATTTAGAAAGTCAGGACAATATGTATTTGAGGTAAAATGGAAAAAAAACCCCACAGTAAATAGATTTATTAAAATTCATACATACAGGAAACTGCAAAATATCAAATAGATAATGTACTAGTAGTAAAGTAGCAATGTGAAAACATAAAAGCAGAATACAGCATGAAAAATAAACAGCTGTATCAAATATTTAGTAACGAAAGGGCAAAACTGTAGGACCACATTATCAAGAAAGCCCGAGAATGCCCTTAGTTTTGGTGGAAATGAAACCCTTTACTGCAGCCGGGGAAACTAGGAAGTAACATTTGCAGGACACCTTAAATAAATTCAGATCACCGGAAATAGCGGTCAAGCTCATTGATAACCTCGCTCATAATCAGCCTTCTAAAATAGCAGTAAAAATCCAAAACACAAGGTAAGAGTCCACAAAAAGGGCACTTTATTCAAATTGTCATATGGACACTCTTGTAGTCTTAATAAGCATGAAACGTGCCCCCTGCATTGTAGAAGGGAATGTAAGAAAATATTCAGTATTCCAGAAATAAGAGTAGAAAAGCACCTTCCTCTACACATTTTCTAAAAATAAAAGGGTAAAACTGTTGGCAATACAATGCTGTTTAATTATCATGAAAACTTTATTGCATTATATCAAAGATATCAATGTTAATTTATCCCAGGTTAAAAGGAGGTAGTGTGACTAGATAAAGCTTCCCGGGTTTTTTTGGTGGTTTGTTTGGTTTGGTTTTTTAATGCGGTAAACAAGATAAGGAGTAGCTCAGAGAAAGGGAAGCTTTGAAATAGTTTTTTTTAAAGCAGTATATTATTCTCTGCGAAAAAAACAAGTGCATTAATAATGATTCAATCTTATTTTGTAAGAGGGAGTCTGTGATGCAGAATTCCAGCTACGAATCTTGCTTGGTACTGCTCGGCCTTTTATTTTTGAAGCTTCTGGTTCTTATTAAAGAAAATGTAAATTGCTCTGAAAATGTTCTCTGTGTACAGGAACAGGCAAATCTCCCAGGGAACAACCTACATCTCTCAGGCTGTGACCAATCATTTGGCTGTTGAAATTAAAAGATGCTACAAAGCCTCAACTTTCTAGAAAACGACAAGCTCAACTTCAGAAATATAAATTGCCCAATACTTGGGTTTTATTTACACCATGGAGGAAAACAGATTCTTTCCTACTTTTTACATTTTCTTCATACCCCAAAGGATCTCTGGCGTTTCTAGATGCATTGTATGCAGTGCCCTGAGGGTACTTCTATTTGTATTACTATAGGTGGCTTTGAGAGCACAAAGGGAAGCTGAGCAGTTCTAGCCCGGGTGAACCGTGAATGAGATGCCCTGTAATACAAACCGAGGCACCCTGAGGGCACCGCTGAATTTGTGTGTGTGTGTGTGTCTATGTATCTCTGTGTGCGCACGCTTTAAAACATAACCAGGGCAGAACTCTTTCAAATGAGCTGATCTCTAAAGGTTGAAGTATTGAAAGGACTTTTTTTTTTTTTTAATTTCTTTCTTCACCCTCCCCCCCCCCCCCCTTAGCTTGCTCTCAGCATTATCGGTTTCTCTGATAACAAAACTACCTTTGTTTTTTTAATGTATTCAAGGCCTTATGGTTTGAAAAATTTCCCTTACAGTGACTGGTTGTCAAACTTGTCATAAAATGCAACCTTAAGAAAAGTAATTACATTTAAATGAATTAAAAAATAGCTCTTCCATTAAAATTCAAAAGGGTCTCTAAAATACTTGTATTGAAAGTAAGCACCTATATTTTAACTATTTCCTTTTCTTTCAAGGGTAAGAACCAACATTTACATTGGGATTGTTTCATATTATCAATATAGACTCAACTTTTCCCAGCTTCACACCAGCTAAAGAATTTTCTGCCCTCATTGTAGGTATTACTTAAATAACATTTCTTCTACCCCCCAAAAATAGAAAAAAGAAAATATAAATTCCCATACTGCTATAAAAAGTTATAATTTTTGTTTAAAAGACGACTAACTTATTTACATTACCAGAGTGCTTAAAAAATCCAACCAAAAAATTAAAGTAACTTTAATGTTCTTTGTAACACCACAATATAGCAGGATTAAAAAAAAAAAAAAAAAAAAGGTCGATCTGATCTTGCAAATACCTGCACTAATAGGAGCCCAACTCCTACAAATAATTCAATATGAATGGAACAAATCATTCCCTGTAGCATACGTAGCATTGGACCCCAGGTAGTATTCTTCCCACCTTTGATCTACTCCATGAACATGGACTTCCACTTTATTTCAAGCGTAAGTGGACGCTTTTTATCTATCCGTAAAGACAAACAATAAATCTGATGATTTTCCTTTGCTGTCATGACCTAGGCAGCTGTTGGCTTGTAGAGCTCCAGCATGGTCTTACTGGGCAATCATACACAACTGTGTGTCTTTCTACCAAAGAAGAATTTGCAGGCTTTAGGGATTTATGATCTTGTTTCCTTAATCAACCAAGGTGAGTTCATTTCAAAGTAGCCTGTCTTTTGCATACGCCTAGAGGACCCAGTAGTGCATCCTCTGTGAACAGAAATACATACATAAAGCACTTTGTGCCCTCAGCCTGCAAAAGGCCATGGAAGGCACAGCTGTTATTGATAGTGGCTAATAGTGGCATGCTGTTTATAAGGTAACTCAAAATGTCTGAAAGTCATTTAAGAACTTTGCAAGCAACAATCTTCTTTCAAAATTTATTTAAATCATACAGCACACCTGTGTGTAAAAGAATCTGGATTACAAAATTTATGCCAAACTTGGGATCAACCACCATGAATGTAACTCAATTACTTTTAGGTTGAAAAAGCAAGATATGCATGTGGATTCTTACAAAACAACTGACAGCTCCTATAAGAATGCTGAAGAGTTTAAGACACCAGAACAACAACAACAAAAGTAAAAAGCTCATCCTTTGCTTTGTGGTTTTACATTAACAAATTAGTAAAACAGCATGAGAAGTGTGGTCAATATCTCCAGTTTTAACATTCATTCATTCAAAATAGTGCCATTTGCATTCAGTTATAACATGCAGAGGTTAGGAACAAAACAGGCATTAAGTCTCCCTTTCATTTTTTCTGATTAAGTGCTGCATTTTTCAATTTTCAAAGAGTTTGACACATTGATTATACATCCATTAACATGGATGGACTTCAGTGGCATAGGACAATCACTGTGCAATACAGCTTACAGTCAGCTTAGACAGACTTGCTTATTTCTTGTTTTTCCTCATAAGAAAGGCTTCCTAAAAGGGTATGGAAGTTTATTCATGAACTGTAAGGGTGGGGTTTTTTGGTGGTGTTTTTTCCTCAATCAATGAACAAAATATGTCTTAAACTACTGGATTTTTCTTTTATGACAAAAGATCAGTTACCTTCAATTCCATAATAGTATGGAATAATAGCACTTCATTTTATCTGATAGTAAACACACTCAAAACCAACATTCAGCATATTTTCAAGCTGTTTGTTTAAAACAGCCTGGAACTTTCATTCACAATATGCTTTTTTAAATATATAGACAAAAGTTTTGCTCATTTGGGTTGAAATTCATTCTGTGCAGAGTACTTATTTATATCTCTCCTAAAATTTAAACTAAGCTTCTCCCTCTCCCCTTAAGGAAAGTAATTACTATCCTTCATTTCTAGTAGTTCCCATGATGTGCCTGTCTTCCAAATAGAGAATAATGCATTATCTGTGCCCCAAGGAATTTATATTAGAAGATAAACCATATTATTGTCTGTAAAATGAATTATTTTAAATAATAATAAAAAAAAAGATGCTAAGATGAAATTACTGTGTTCAAGAGGACACATTTAGTTCTGTTTAAATTGATGTTGAAAAATGCTGTATGCTTAATGGCACAATTCAGCTAATAATATGCTACAACAGGAACTATATTCGTAAAGTCAAATGTAATTTGCATATAGATAAAATATCTATTTAATCTACTGTCCATATTCTAAAATAGAAATTATAGATTGATATTTGCTTCCAGTGTGACACAACTGTGGATGAAGACTTAAACCTTTCCTTCATACTCACCAGTCACATGTTAAAAATCTATGCTGTATTTTTTTATGCTTCCTAAAACACAGATATGCCAGAGATTTTTTCAAAACACCAATGCCATCACACGTGACTGGAAAAAAGGACAAAACCAAAAACCAAAGACCCTCCCCCCTCAAAACAAAACAAACCCCAACCAAACCCAAAACATATATTCAGGGTCACTTTACAATATTTTTAAAACCTCAACAATAACAATTTAATTACATAACTGCAATAACTACATACCATTTCTGCATTATAATAGAGTAAAAATAGCAGATAATGTAGTATATTAGCATAGACCCATATAGATCCATGCAATCTTTTGAATAAGATAATAAAGATTTTAATTATTTAAGCTTGCTGCTCTGTTTCATAATATATTCATTTTACACATCTATTTAGTACTCCTGGCTGCCTGTATGTATTTGATAAAGCAATATATTCTTCCATTTTCCTCCTAACACTGTTCCTCTCTTTTTACATAACGATTAGGAGGAAAGGTATAAAAATAGATCTCCATGTGCACTGACCACAGGTGAAGAAAATGTGCATTTAAATAGCAGGATGGAAGATAGAAGTAAGACATCAGGAGAAAAGAATACAAATTACTAAAAAGTTATCTAGGAGGTGGTTGAAGACTAGCAGGTGTTATGAACAACTTAATTATATCAAGCAGGTATTAGTTGTACCTGATTCTCTTCTGAGGCAGATGGATGGACTGGATGATTGCTGGAAGCCTTTCACAGACCTATTCCTTGCCATTTTTCATGAATAAAAGTTTGAGGATAGATTCTACCTTCTTAATTACAGCAAGATATTGTTTCAAATGAATGAATATGGCAACAGAGATATTACACATAAGACTAAATCCCATTTAAAACACAGTCTTTTATAATAACAGAATGTGCATATTTGGTAGCAGTATGAAACCTCACAGGTCTTGCAATTTTTGTTTGTTTTGTTTAGATTGCCTTATTGTCATAGCTAGCAATCCTTGATCACTCATGCAAAACCTAGACTTGAAATTCTTCATTTTCAGGAAGCATTGATGTGCTGTTTTTCTCATATACTAGAAAAATGTTAAATGAATTGACCTGTACAGGTTTCATTTGAGTGGACCTATGACAGCTACAATTGCAGTACAGTTTCAAGCCTGACAACACATCTGTATATTTTCAAATGTAGACTAAGGAGCATCAGCATATTTTTTGTTTGCTTGCTTTCAGATTCCGATTAACCGTTTACTTCTTTCTTCCACAGTTACTTTAACATATTTCAAAACAGAATTAGCAGAACAGTGTTCACAATAAAATGTGCAGATTTATTCTACCACCCTGACTGTTGAATTCTTTTATATTAGAATGAACGACACTTTTAAATGGACTTGTATGTCTTTCCTATTATGCATAAAACAATATCACATTTCAGGATAATTTCTGTGTATTTTCTATGCCTTCATATTCCAAATTTATAATAGGGGCAAACTCCTTTCAGAAACTGCTGCTGATGCTGGATGGATGGGAAACAAGATGACAGCATCAAGCATGGCAGATTCAAAACTTCAGGTCTCTTCTTATGGGAGTAAAAAACAGGTTTCAGCCCCCGATACTTTGAGTGACAAAAATTGAGTTTTGCCTCTACTAGTGGAAAGCCTTTAGCTGCCTCTAAGACAGGATAAAATATTTTTCTAAAAAGATATAACCAAGTAAAAGACAGCAAACATGTTCTCTAGATAGGAAACTGAAGCAGAATGCCAAATTGTTTCCTTGGACTGGATGAAGATGTTTGCCAAGCTCCAAGGCATGTGTTATGTGACAGCCAACTCCTTAGATCACAGCAAAAGCTTATTTAGGCTTCTATTTGACCTATTTGACCAGTGCAGGGTTTAAAAGCAGTTGAAATAAAATTGCAGTCACCCATTTAATCTATGTTCCAATTTAATCCATCTTCCCAGTTTCAGAGCCAGCGGTGCTTATGATCTGTTATCAGAACTGCAAAGTCACACAAGTAGACTGCCTCTCACATTTCTCTAAAAAAAAATTAGCTAATGCTAAACCCCAGTTTTTCTACATCTTGGGGAAAACTTCCCAAGCACAAATGTAGTCTATATATTCATGTACATATATACAAAAATGTGTACATATGCGTGTAGAAACTACTGGTTCTTCACATTCATTTTTTCTATATAAAGATTAATATATATTCCCTTCAAAGGCTTAGCAGGATCTAATGTCTTCTGAGCAGAGATGAGTCCAATACTTTACTTTATAAAAATGAAGATATTTTATGGACAGTTAGAGTAAGGTCATTTGACACAATTCAAACAGGTAACTAAGTTAAGAGAACTATTTACACATAGATGTTTTAGCCTTATTTCTGGGATTAGTTAGTTACCTTTCAGAATTTGATGAGGACTCTTTGAATATTGTTGGACAAGAATTTCTTCCAACAATCTTTGGACAAGTAAAGGTAAACAGTCTTCAAGAAGGGATTAAGTCCAAGGATTCTCTGTAAGAGTGACTTAATTAAAAAGGCTTAAGAGAAGAAATGCTTTAATACAGGAAGTGAGGACCATTTGACCCCTAAAGGTTGACTGAAAGTTATCACTTCTTTGAAGATGAGTGATCAATAAAAACTTAAAACATCTTTAAAGATAATTCATCCTTTGAGGAGTTGCTACTGGTAGAAAACAAGGAAAATAACTCTTTTGTACGAGCTTCAGATGCCACCCAAAGCATCCCACAGGAGTGCTGAGGTGCTGCACACAGCATCAGCTCAACAGTGAGCCTACACAAGTTCTTGCAACTTCTGAGGACTACAAAGAATTAAATGCAAGATGTCTTAAAAATTATACAAGCGTTTTCTTTTTGTCATTAGTTTGTCATTGCTTCCTTATAATAGATTCACAACCGCACTCCTACCGCTTCATTCCCACAGATATTAGTCAATACCCATATCAGCTCATGGGATTCATCTTATCTTAGTGTGACTAACAAGAAAACCAGAGCCAGCGTGGGCTTTCTGGTCCAGCATTGCTACAGTTCTGCAACATAACGATAAGGCTTGGACATCAGTAAGTCAGAGGAGTTATATCAAAACAGAGGAAAACCCTTGGATCTCTGAGAAATTATCTTGAATATATAAAACCCGAGAAGTAAAAAAAAAAAAAAAAAAAAGAGGAAAACCAATGGCAGTCAGTACTAATTCACGGGACTGAACCATCCAAGTTATTCTGTTCTAGCTGAACTAAGTTTACTAAAACTGTTACAGATGCTGGTGAAAGCACTGAATGAGGGAGACACAAGGGGAGTGAGAGGGGACACTATGGGATTAAATTAAGCCAATTAAAACAGAATAAAGCAAATGGCTAAAAAGCAGCTAGAAATAATGAGACCTGTATTGGAGCCATCCCAACAATGGAAAGTTACCAGGAAATGTCATATTGGTAAACTGTAATGACACTATTTTAATGGATACATCCCAAGCACAGTAATGGAAACAAATGGACAAACACAAATACAGATACAAATCAACTACCTCAGTAACAAGCACATCTTCAGTGTCATATGAACATGAAGAAAAGCAATGTGTTACAAAGATTTCAGTGAAAATTGTGACCTGGGAGAAACATTAGCCAACATGTGTTTAAGCTGATTATGGAAGTGCTTTCCTGGTACAAGTAGATTGGGGAAAAACTGCTTTCCTGGTACAAGTAGACTGGGGAAAAAACCCAACTCCAAATGAGTTGATCAAATCAACCTCAGGTAAAAAAATTTCCCAACTTCCTTGCTAGAAATAGACTCTGATTCTGTGAATCACACAGAGGCATTTGCATAGCAAGCACAGAGTCTTGAACATGCAGACCTTTGTGAACAGTTTATAGTCATGTGGAGATCAGCTGCCACTGTTTGTCATCTGTATTTCTGAAAAATGCCATATATGCAGCCTGTTGATGTACTGAAAACTGTTTTCAAGGAATTAGTCCCCTGCAGTTTGAAATGATTCCAAACTGTTTTGTAGCAAGCTGACTTGACATTGCAATAGGCAAATTGCACAAACCATTTTTTTCCACAGATGTAGCCTTTTTGTGTGTCCGAGCACAGGAGAAAGAATAGTGTCTATACCACAGCTGCATTGTTTCTTAATTCAGCAAAACTGGGAAACATGCATGTAAATGCAGCGCATTAGACTACTCCCAGTGTTATTTTCTGGCTAGACATGGTCCTAGAGGGACAGAAAAATCTTTTATGCCACTCTAAATCCTGACTTAAAAAAAAAAAAAAAAAAAAAAAAAAAAAGAGAGAATCTGATCCACTCTTCTCTGGAGATCCTTACCCCTGTTTCCAAAGGCTTCCCCAGGAAAAGGGGTGCTGGTAACCCCAGGGGCTGGGAGGCAAACACATATCACTGCGCATAGGTAATAGTAACTCCTTTGGACTTAGTTTTAGATCAGTGACTAGAAATTTTAGGTTTTATTAACATTTTGCAAGTGTCTAATATTTCAGTTTACTTGCTCTGTTGCTGCTATTGATCCTGAATTTATAGTTCACTGATTGCTAGTTGATTACAAGTCATTAATAAATTCATAACCCACTTAGATCTGGATTTTGGTTTGAACTATTTGAACTGAGCAGTTTTTCTCTGCAGCCAAGGCTGCTACCCAGTCAGACACCACACCGCATGTTCGGAGGTCCTCGCTCAACTCAAGCACTTCATCCAGCTACTTAGGACTGTTTTTCTCAGGGCAGAAGTTGTATGAAGTCAGCCAAACAGTTATGTAACACTGCCAAAATTTGCATTTTATTACACAACAGAATAGTCATGTCATAGACACTATTTATTTATTCAAACCTGCAGAGAACATCGAGTTTTCTTGACTGGACACCACCAAATTTCAGATGCAGATACAACCTCCAAAATTACAATGCTGCCAGTTTAACTTTTCTTCCAATTTTGTTTTTGCTGCCTATAACCTTCAAACAATATTTTTATTTTCATTAAAAATACACTGACTTGTATCAAAAATATATTCAAAGCTATTGCTTTGGAAAAGGGCCTCTTCCTCCCATCATTTAACATTAAAGTAAATTGCAGTAGAATAAAAAGCTCATCATGTATTTGGTAAAGTAAGAGTTCTTTTACTTCTCATGCTTCATTTAAATTAGGGGATTGAAAGTTACATGAATACACTTCTATTCGTAGACCAAAACTCAGTATTACAAAACTAGAAATACTTGAAAGCAGAACTTTATGGTTGCCAGAAATGGGACAACCTATAAAAGCCAGAAGTGGCTCTGGATGTTTCTACCCAGTCATGGACAGCATCAAGTCACCGTGTAAAACAGGAGCTGCCTATCTTATAATGGCATTTCAATACAGACTTTTCCTAATAAAGGATTTAACCTTGCCCTTTTTATCACTTTTATATACGTTATAAGTGTTATTTCTTAGAATTAGATATTGGCCCTAGCATTTTTTTAGGATTTTGTTTTGTTTTACTGGCAGATAAAAAAAGGAATTCTAATCAACTGTAAGTAAAGACAAAATTATTGTTCTTACCAAAACAAATGAAAAGTCAGTCATTTAGGGACAAACAACATCAGGTGTTTCATTTAGAGGAACTTGTCACTAACAGTGGAAGACCTGAGCTAGCTTCACAGCATGATGTACACACTGGATAGAAAAGTCTCCTTGTGAAACAAGTGGGATCAAATTTTTTCCACCCCATTTCAGTTTTTCAATGTCATGGCTATTAAGTAGAACACCTACAGCACAATTCCCATTACTTCTAACAGATGCATTAACTTAAACACATTTCTTTGATGGTTGTGATATGTCTATAGAAAGACTGAGCTTCCAGGCTTCTTTCCCCCTGAACCAGAGATTTCTAAAACTTTGTCTTTTGAACTTTGACAAAAATACTGTCATATCCCCCTGCTGAAATTAGATTTTCATTCATCAGATAAACATCCATCTACATATGGGCTGTCAAATTAAATACCATCATTACAAAAAATTTCAAAAAAGTTCTTTGCATTTAGGACTGTCAGTCTGATACGTATAGGGCTGTCACAAACCAGTTCATGAGATTTCTTCCTGATTTCCTCTAGGTAAAGTTAGCAAGATTAATTTAGCATATGATCCACTCTACTGGTAGAAAGGTGTGGCCTTTTCTACCAACACAGCTGCACCTGAAGAGGATTGCTGCTCAAAGCCTAAACAAAAAAAAGTTGAACATCTTATCACTGAGATATTTAGATTTTACAAATAAAGGCTTCCATACTTCCACTAGGTATCAGTTTGGACCACAATAACTGTTGGAACAACATGGAATACAGCTAATAAGATCTTATTTAAGTTTTTTAATATAAAGCTTTTTAAAAAAACCCAAAACACAAAACCACCCCCAAAACAATAGAAAAGCTTTCTTTTTCCACGCCCCAAAATGTAGCTATATTTCATATAAAAATATTAACATGAGGAGGAAGAAAAAAAAAAAGGAAGAAAAAAAAATCTAAGCACCTGGAAGTAGAAACTCTCTATATAGATTATCTTTTCTCCTGTTTGGGAAAAAAATATTTGCTTCAAGCAGCACTGTAGAGATTTATTGTTTGTTTCTCTCGGAAAACTAACATTTCAAGAGAATTGCACTCTGGATTGGACTAACAGAGAACAAGCTGTGAAGAGAAAATTATTAATTGAAAAGGTTATTCCTAGCTGGACTGAGAATACATACACAACCTCCCTGCCAGCTTTTTTCTGCAGCAAAGAAGGACTAGGTTCAACTATATAGTGACTTCTAAAACTGATCAAACTAACTTTAGTCCCCACTCTAAGTACTGGGAGTGGGGGAGGCTTAAATATGTTTCTTACATACCCTACACTGCACAGTTTTTTCTCACAGAACTACCAAGTTTAGATTAAACACAAAGGAAAAAACTTGAAAAAAGAATCACAAAAACATCAGTGTGCATACATTCTGTGTCAGCGGCAGCTTGCGAAGTAATCCTTTATCTCTGATTATATGATTTTTCCAGGGATATATCTTTCCCATGTTGATTTTCCCTCCTTGTACTTCACTCAAAGTGTCTAGGTAGACCTTCACTACTAGTTTATTGGTGCAGCCCTGGTCACCCTTAACATGCTGCCTCTCTTCCAGTTCATAGCACTATCATCTAATTCAGATGGAATGATTTTGGATCCATTTTAATGTCAGAGAATAAAAATAAAAATAGGAGGATGAGAAGAGGAAAGTCCTCCAGTTTCTAACCTACTCTCTTCTGCTCACTGCAAGCCCACTAGCCACAATGTTCTCTTAAATCATAGAAATCACAGAACAGCACAAGTTGGAAGATCATCTGGTCCAGCCTTTCATGGACACGAGAGCCTCGATGAGATTATCTAGCCCCCTGCCCTGTTATGTCTTGAAAACCTCCAGTTATGGGGACTCCACCACGTCCCTGGAGAGGCTGAAGAGCATGAAAGTATTCATGCTCTTCACTTGCATTACCCAGGGGAGCACAATAGAGGTGGCAGTTATTATATCCTTACTCAGGATACATTAAATATATTACTGTTGTCCAAAAAGGCACATAGTAACAATAGTATTTCATCACACCAGGGATAAAGTCTTAATTTAAGCAAAACAAATTATACAAAGAAATCATTGTGTTTCTTGTTCTAATTCATCAATAGATGTAGACAAAGAGCTCCTTTTCCTCTAGAGATGACTACACAGAGAGGTTATAATGTGTAATATTAAGGTAATCAGATCAGTTGACCGCAAATAAACAGCAGTCATCCAGAAAATTAACATCTGTCTATTACTTCTAAAAGTAAAATTGGTTCTACTATTTTCTAACTATGTGAACACAGATGATTCGCTTCACCTGTTTTTACCTCAGTCTTCTCCACTACAAAAACAATGAAACAGATAATTTACTTCCTCTGTGAAGAACCAGGATACCTGAACAGGGTTGTCCCCCCCTAACTGATAAGTAGTTTCAGTGGTTTTAGTATATTTGGTGTTCTTTTCCAGAAGAGAAAACACATTAATATAGGTTTCTGGGGGAAAAAATGTTTTTAAAAAAATCAAGTAAAATAATTCAATGTCTGAAATCAAACATATGATAAGAAAAATCTGAGATTTGAGATTTCTTTTACATTTTCAGAGCTACTGGTGGCAGTGGGGTGCATGTCCTTCAATCAAAAATACAGTATCACTTCATGTTTTTGGGGAAACCCCTTACCTCTACTACAGTATGTGTATGACCTTAAAAAAAACAAATGAACAACAAAAAAAAACCCAACCCCAAACCCCCACAAGCACAAAAAACAACCAACAAGAAATAAGTCAAAAGTATCTTTGCCTCATGGCCCTAACTTGCTTCCTTTTGGGAGAATCAAGATTTCCGTCATCCTTTCTACAGACAAATAGGAACTTTCTCAATAGGACCATTTGTGGGTCTACTGCACATAATTACTGAATTTTATTGACGTGGTTTGGGTATTTTTTCAAATGAGAAAAACCATTTATTTCCATTTTCAAAGGAGAAAAAACAAAACAATTAAAATATGTCCACAAGAAATCTTATTTGTCATGTCTTCCCTGGAAGTTGGAAACATAGTAATATGCTTTTTACTATAAAATGAATTGCTAGAGATAATAAAGACCCTCTGGTTGAACTTCAATATTCTTTTCATCAGGCAAAAAGAAAGGAAAATAGCAAAGCACCATTCAGTAAGATTACAGCATAATGCCTGCCAGAGAAATGAACTCCAGTAAGCAATCGTCTTCAAGATGGTGAGATCCCAGCTGTTCACCCATTTGGATCAAACTGATGAGCATGTAGAAAAATCACACAACTGAGCTGCCAAACATCTCCCACTGCTCCAAGCACAGAGCCAACCAAGCTGCTGAAACCATAAGGTGATGCTCAAAATGTGTTCGTTCACAATGTGCTTCTCTCTTTCTTGGTGTGTGTGAGAGAGCATATATTTCAGCACTGAGAGACTTTGAGACACACAGAAGCAGAGATAAAGAAAAACTAATTAAGCTCTCTGTATGCTTGCAAGCATTGCTAGTCATTGTAAACAGCAAAATATCTTGCTCACCAGCCACATTTCAAAGAATCCCAGAGGGCTACCGCTATCGCCCAGGTAGAAGAAAGGAAGGGAGACTGGAAATGTGACCAGCTGCATTCCCTATTTGCAGTGGAGAGATGGGACACAAGGAGGAAGGAGATGAAGGGAAACGTTGCATTAGATTTCACAGTAGAAGGACTGTTAGAACAAACTGTTAAAAAGAACAGTTTGTTTAGCGCTGTAACCACAAGTGATGCTAATAGACATCATATTCCATAATCTTCATGTGATCTTCTCTAATTTTCTCCCCTTTACTGCTACTTAAAACAGTTATTTTAACATCTTCTTGTAATTTCTGGATTTTTGATTGTATGCATTTCCCTCAATAGGAAAAAGCTATCACTTTACTAGACTGTAGGCATCATTTCATTATATCCTAACCTTTGAACTCTTGCCTTTATGTAGATTTCAGAGGTGATCTCTGCAGCTGGTTAGAATGGTAATGAGTGAAGAAAACTACCTCCAGACAGTAGCTGAAACTCATAATTTAACTCAGACAAGGCCTTATGTCTTTTGTCCTTTCCTTATTTATAGCAGTTCCTTTGCTCTAAATCTCTTTTTGTGCTTCTACTTTTCTAAGACTGGGAAAGTTTAAGAGAACTGATTAATGAGATGGTGTAAAATTTTTTTTTTCCCTACATTGTACTTGAATGATACGTGCATTCTGCTTATGTGCAAGACACAACTGACAATTATTCTACCCCACTCACAAGGGAGACAAGTAGAATCATCTGGAGCTTTGCCACAGAATGGCAGAGCATCCAAGCCATTATAAAGGCATTTCAGATTTTACAAGAATGTATCTCTTAGTGCTATATATTTGTTAAATACAGCACTGCTTGTAACTGATACATATATATATATATGGGTACATGTAGGTACCAAAGCTGTCCTTATAGTAAAAAAAAAAAAACAACAAAAAAACAAAACCAAAAACAACCCCAAAACCCCCACCCCCCCCCAACCCACCCCATATAAAATTATGCTCAGCAATAAAAGGGGCGTTCAGGACAGTTAGCCACCCTTGGCTTAGAAATGGGCTGGGCATTGGTTTACTCATGGGAGGTGGTAAGTGATTGCCTTTATATCACTTGTTCTGTTCTCTCTTCTTCCACTTATCCTTCATTTATTAAAGTTTTGGGCTTTTTTAAAATTTTTTACTCCCAGATTTTCTTGGTTTTATTCTTTTCCTCTTCCATTACTGAGAGGCTGTTGAGATGCAGTAGTGGGGAAAGTTTGAAAACTGGTTAGAGCAAATCCTATTTTCATTAGTGAAACTACCTCTACTGGTAGTGAGATTGCCTGACTACATTTTCAGTAACTGAAATTAACAGCCCTTTAAGGTTTTGGAGTTTTGATTTTTTGTTTGTTTGTTTTAATCTAAGCAGTCCCATCCCCCAGTTCTATGTTACAAAAATACAGAAACACGGGTTATCTTGCTATATTTCTTCAGCACCAATGCAATTTTTCCACATATTCTGAAAATTAAAGGACAGGAAATTTTCTTTAACTCCAAAATAAACAACAGAGTTAAACATTCTTTTCTAATATGAGTATTGGTATGGAAGAACAATGTAGAAACACAAGAGTTGTCAGAGAAACGTGTAATTAACATGACAGAATTTGAAGAATGCATAGTAGCCAAAATATGAGAAAGCTTACTGAGAAAACTTTCTAGCCTAACATGCACGATGAAATTCAGCACACTGGAAAAATGTTTAATTGAAACATTCGAGAGTTGTGGCTGTTGCATTCATTCTGTGAATATTTAGTCATTGCGACTCTAGTCACCTAATTTCTGCTGTTTTTCCACAAAATAAATACTTCCCAAATTTCCTTTAGGGAGGTTTCTTATCGCCTTCTATTGCCATAATGTTTTTCCCTTTCAGTATCCTGTGTTTCTTAAGCTGCAACACAATTTGTTCTTTTCTATAATGGAATGCCTCACCATCAGATTTAATTCACCTGAAAGGAAACTGTCATTGCACTAAGATCATAATCCTATTTGATTTCTACAATGCATTTCAGTTGGTGTTTTATTTGCATAGAGGGGAAATCTCTTTTTATGAGGAAAGCATCTTCCTCTCTCTCCTTCCTATATGGCAGCTGCTACTGAGTAATTTATATGCATGTCCTGGTTGCAGATTTTTTTGCAAAGCAGCATCCTGCAGTTACATGAAAAATACTGTTACCACAATATCAAGGAGAATGATAACTTTAACATGAGGACTGAAACTGTTTGGCTCATTGTTGTGAGGGGAAGGTAAATTTAAAATCATGTTTATTCTGTTTCCTATGCCCCACTAAAAGAACAGATTACTTCATTTACTGATTTTTTACATTTACTAATATTTATTCTCATCTGATTGCTTGAATTATATATTATTTAGACTTATAAATTATATGACTCCAGATGATTCTGCTATTTAGCTTGCTCTCTTTTGTCTCTCCCTTCCAATTTTAGTACCAACAGCATACTGAATTCAGCTGTCCTTACAGCACAGAAATATTAAAGAAAGAGAAACTAACTTCATTTCTTGTCTAGGAACCCCATAAGACAGAGAAATATAAGGGAACAGTGGCAATTCTCCTTGAAGCCAGACCTAAGTGAAATTTCCTAGGATAGTGGGCTGACCTCTTATTTCAATTTTTCATCATTGCTGCACAATTTTGACCAAAGTAGCTCCTCAGACTACATAAAAGTGCTCTACAGAGGACAGTCTGAGAATCACCATCCTAGATTACTGGCAAATGACAAATCCATCCAATTTGAAAATTCTATTTCCTTAGAGAACTTTCTCTTCATTTTTTTTAATTTGTGTTTTTACCCCTAAATCACTTCTTATATATATATGTGTGTGTGTGTGTGCATGCGTGCATGTGTGTATGTATTTCTTGGATACTTTCTGTTCTAGGGATCACTAATCCCCTCCCAAATAGAGTCCATACAGAGCAAGAAACGTGTCAAATTTTCACACACAGAAACAATTTTTTATATATGGCAGAACTAAAGTCAAGAACTAACCGTTTTCTATTCCTTGCGCTTTTTAGCATACACCAAGTTTGATGAAGACCTAACCAGAACATTAGTACTTAGGAGAACAGTGTAAGTAACAATAGATAAAGGAAAACAGAGAATGGCCTTTTAAATAAAAAAAGAAGCATTTGGAATATGATGACAAAGTGAAATGAGGGAAAAAAAAAGTAAAATAGCCTAGTCAAAACCATGTCAATAGATTTGGGAATATCAGTGTAGAAACACCAATAAAAAAAAAAATCTGAACTCTGGGAATGTGCACCTCCCACTATGCATCCCACAAACCTGGTCAAGCACACAACCAAAATTACAGCCCTATCCATCATGGAGTGAGGCTTTCTCCTGACCTCTAAAAAGTTTCCTTTCCTATGAAATTTTCATATGGGTAAGAGGAAGACAGAGAATGAAATGGGATCTCTGCTTCCCTCTGAGGAAAAAAAAAAACACCCCAAACCAGAAAACACTGATCAGTCACGCAGGTGGGAACACACCTTTCCAAATCCCATAATTTAGAGATACAGTGATGTAATTGTTTCAGCAAATGAAGTAGGCAGTTTTGCTTCTATCAGACACAATTCAAGAAAGTCAACGCTTGTATTTCTGTAGAGCTGCTGACATTAAATAAATAAGTAATCATGAAACTCAAACCTTGTTATATTTCTCTGGATTTGTGGGGTTTTTTAATTTGGAAGTCCAAATAGGAGCTATTTTCTCCTTACTTTTTGGAAATTTGAAAGAAAAATATACACAAAATAATCACCAATATAAGAAAAAGTTCAAATTGTCATTATGCTTCTACTCTTCCAAGTATCTCTTCTCAAGATCTATTTTCATCGTGATAGTTAAGGTGAACTAGCTGCACAGTAGTAGAGACTGGAATATTAATAGATGACTTGGAACCAGTTGTTTAGGTCAGAGTTATGAAATTACATCTTTTCATTGTTATTCTAGTTCTCCCTTCCAGTTCCATTTTATTCGTTTCCTACTTGTTTGTTTTCAGACAAGACCACAACATAATCCTGTTTCAGAATCTTTTGGTTAGCAATAAAATCCAAGTCTAATTTTAAAACCAAGACCATACAGACCAAAATTACACCAATCACCTCAAAGTTAAAAGCAGTATTGCTTCATCTTCAAGCCTATTGTCCTAATGTTATTACTTAATCAAAAGCATGGTTACAATAACAACAGAAACTGAAAAAAGCAGAAAAAAATGATAGTTAAGAATACAGGAAATGGCTTTTTTTTAAAAATAAAATCCACAACAGCAAACGCTCCCTGGAACAATGAAAAGGTGCAAGATGAAAGCATAAGAGCAGATAATTATTGAACAGAAGGCACAGCTAACATTATGCATAATATCTGCTTACAAGGAAAATATTTCACTGTGACCAAAATAGCTCGAAGTGTCTCCATCAGTGTCAAAGCTCCTTTAATCTTATTCCAAAACAGTTCTGAAAAAAACATGGCATCTTTAAGAAGGGAATGCTTGAACTCTCTGTTGAGGTCAGGTTTTCTCCTTTGGCATACTCAACAACCATGATATTCTGAACTATCAGTCTGGCTGGGAATAGATAGAACAGAGCACTTAAAGCAGACTAGTTGTTCAGGATAATACTAGTTAAAGTCTCAATTAGCCTCTTGCTTTGCATTTTGATAGCTTAAAATGAAAAATGTATCTTAGTTTCCAATATCTTTACCAGAATAAGATCTGGTAATAACAGGAGTCCAAAACATATTTATATGTGTAAACTTTATTTCCTCCTCTTGATTGGTACTGATTAGAAATAACACAGATTCATAGCTTTTGTTGGAAGGCACATAATTTTCAGCAACATCTAGAAATACAGGTCTTCGTGCTTTTAAAAAAAAGTTAGACCTTTCAAGAAGTAATTTTACTACAAAATATCACCCTCCAGCTCTTTGTAGGACAGTACAGCCATTAATAATGCTTTGTTATTGCATATGATATGATTTACACTCAACTCTAATGACTTACAATCCATTTATTTTTTTTTTGTGTTGGCAGTATGAGCAAATTAGCTCTGTTTTCCTGGCACAATTAGTTGCAAGTCCTTCATTTTCATTCTGTTGAAAACTGAAGGACAAATCAGTGATAACAGAATCACTGGGTAGCACTTGGGTAGTCAGCTAAGATTGTTGTCTAGGAGCAATTTGTCATGTAAATGGTGTCCGCTTTGTTTTATGGAAATCTGAAAACTGCTTTCTGCATGATTGAAGCCTTTGTCAATGAAAGCCCCTTCAAAATGTGACAAACGTTTCTTATCTCTGGGAGATGCTGAAAAGACTTCAGTGATAAAAACTATATATACACCCACTATTTTTATCCAGGGCATACACAAATATAGTATTCTGAGGATTTACCAGCCCTGCCAGAAATATAAGATTTTCTCTATATTGAATCAATTCTATTTTAGGGGGAAATCAATTCCATTCCAGAGGATTCAAAAAAGATTCTTTGTTTTACCCACGGTATGTATAAATATTAATTACCACCTTCATAAATAAACAAAACACAGTACAAAGTGGTTTCCCAGAGAAAAATGAAGTGTATTACAGATGATTTCCAAGCCTTTTTGGAATGTGAACTGTATGCTTATTAATTGTCACATTTGTCACACACCTATGTATGTCAAAGAAGCCACTTGCAGGGTCTCATTATCTCAAAGACCTCCTCCTTCCCAGTCTGCTGATCTGCAGTCATTTTCCATTGCAATTCATGGCTACATTTCAGCTCCCACAGGTGAATCAGGATATATATTCCACTGTGAATAAATGACATGAGGATGGGACTTCACATCCCTTATAACAGACACTTATGGTTTTTTTCTTTTTAAAGTGAAATTTAAAAAGTCTGCTTCACAGAGTCCCTTCAAATACATTTAGCTGATTGCTCATTTAAGGAAATAATCTTAAGCTATCTGGGACAAAAAACAAGTTACCAATAGCTGAGTACGAGAGTAACGTGAAAAACAGTCTCTAAAAGTAGTGGCATCCAACACAAACCTATACTCAACAAGTGATGCTCCGGAAATAACAAGAATTTCCCACCTTCTACAGCACAGAAGATGCAAAGCATTGATTTTCAGCACAGGCCATAGTATTTTAAAACATAAGCAAGTTCTACCAGCAAATGAAATATGGCTTTAACTATCCCATTCATGTTGTGTTTGCTTGAAGAATCAAAGATTCACAAAAAGACCTATTTCTTATTTTACATGTATTTGCTTAACCTATGCAAAAGCATTAGTATTATCCAACTGATAATAGAACATAAATCTCAAAATAAGTCTGAATTCATCCTTTTTTACTCAGTTTTCCTGAATTTCTTCTCTCTTTCTCAATTTCCTAAGAAGATTTTGGCATTCAAGGAGGTTTTTTGTTTTAGAATGTATACTGTCTGTACACACACACACAGATATAAATACCTTCTCCCCACAGAGAAGGGGACAACATTCACATAATTTTTTTTTTTTTTTAGATGAAAATTCATATTCTTCATGACCTAACATATCAGCTAAAGCCCTCTGGTTGCTATTTTGGTCATTGTCTACTTCCTAAATCTACTCCCTTGGAACAACGCAACAGCTTTTTTTTTTTTTTTGGGGGGGGGGGGGGGAGGAGGAGTAGGCAGGGGTTTTTTCAACCACTAAAACCCCCAAATTGTTATAGCAGCAAGGAAAATATACATTACGTCCCTTCTTCATCCGAGATCTCAGAAACAGGAGCCATCTTACCCAGCCATAGACATTAGCAGCGTAAACCCCCTCCTCTCAGCAAGATCTCCAAGCAGCCCCAAGTGACCCATGTCAATGGCATAAAAGAGATGTTGGGTTTCCCCCACCCTGAGAAAGAAGTCAGAGTGAGTTCAGATGTTCCTTCCTACCCATTCTAAAAACTGAAATGAAACTTATCCCAAGCCCCAGCAAACTGTCCTCTTAGAAACAATGACATACAATATTCTGATAATATCTTTCAATTATTGACCTTTCTGAACTCACAAGAGGACAATGACAAACTTAAGCTATTTGCGCAGAAAAGTGACTTTCAGTTCCTTCATCAGCAGTATGCAAAAAGGCCAGTAAACTAGACTGCTTTCACCTGGAAGATGTTGGACACAATTCTTCTGGTACTGATATTTTTATTTCAGCAAGAAGCAGAGCATAGAGGGAATAAGTGAAACAGAGAAAAAAGTAAGAGAAGAAAAAAAGTCTCAACTACTCTAAAGTCACTGCAAAATTCTTCCTTTAGCACTAGTAAAATCCAAAGTACTTCAGAAATCTGTGTTGTCCCACCAGATAGAATGTGTTCTTGGGTGGGGAAGATTTCTGTGTTGTAATCCCATTCACTTGAAAATAAACCTACACACACTCTACCTGGTACAACTCGATCTGGCTAACCAAAACCCAGCTGTTTCACTTATGGTATTTAGTATCCTGAAATTCCTACCCAGTCTTCTCAGCAGTGTTCATCATCTCCCCTGGTTTGCAGCCACATCATCCTTTCTACAAAGCCTGTATTTTAATGCTGGTTGATCTAAAAATCCACCTAACAGGCAGAAGTATTTGTTTACTGACACTCCAGAAAGAACTGACCAAGCCAAATCATGTGCTTCTTTACATATTTACATTTATTGGTTACAGATATCCTGGAATCCATCTTTATGCACCACTTTTGGATTTTGTACTTTTGAGTACATGGTATGAGCCAAAACAACAAGTGAAACAAACAGCACGGAGAAGTTATTCCTAAATAGATATCTGCTTTCCTTTGCTTCTAAGTTTTATCATTGCACCTATAATGAAGCACGATACAGGTAGCAGATTTTAATCATGTAGAGTTAATTTTAAATCCTACAATCTTTAACACTTAATAATTTTTCCTGAAACCATTCTCTAACCTCAAGCCACTTTTATGTGGTTCTGGAACACACAACTTTTGTACAGACTCGTCTTTGCTGCTTCCCCCCCCCCGCCCCGACACACACATTATCTCAGTGTTAGACTTCATTTTAAAACTCATTCTTTTCCTCAGCTTCCACTATATTCAAGTTTGATAAAACCTAATGAGCTCAAAGGCAGTCAGATTAAAGTGCGCATTTTTGACACAAGCAATCTTCTTTAACAGAATGCACTTTTATTACCAACTTTGCATTCACTTTCTGTGCAAGAGGAGAAAGTAATTTTAATTTCAATGGATATGGATTTTAATGGCATTCTCTAAAGCTTTACCAAATCTCCATCAGCCTGATAAATTTGGTCAAAAGGTTCATAGCAATGCAGTCCCAGCAGAATGAGAAAATTTGCCTGGATTACAGATTAGTCAGCAAGAATATTTTTGTATTTTCTTTAATGTTTCAGCAGAGATTTGATTTCTCCCCTCAGGTTAGTATAACAAAAGAGACTGGGTGATGGGTTATGAGTTATCAGGGACAGGGTTTCTAGCTCAAATTGAAAATAATGGTGGACAAAGGCTGCTCAGGTAATCGAGTGTTTATGCCTGCAGCTGTATTCTGTTCAGCCTTCATCAGACTGATAGTATCTCCAGATAAATCCTCTTAGCAAACCATTTTCATAATTTGGAATCCATCCGTGCTAAGAAGAGACTGGTAGCCAATTGAAATATTTTTCATTAACCTGAATGCTCTTTTTCTGGTAAAATTTCAAGGTACAAGAGAGGGGAAAACACTTTAGAACAATTCAGTTATAAAATATTCCTTAATGACGCTAAAGAATAGACTTAACACATGCCATCAAGTAGCTGTCGGGAGAAAATTGCCACACAAAAACTTGTTTTTAATTTCAAGGAAAATCAGAGCTAATTAAACCTTTAAGGAGCAAAATATAACAGTTCTTGATCAAAACCATAGACCATATTTTTTCCAGTTTTTATTTTTCTTCCACCTAGCTTTATCCCAGACATTACTTATCTGATGGACACTCCAGGGAAAAAAACGAAGATATATAGATATATATAGCTGAAATCTTTCTGTATCAAACACTACAGCAACACTGCTTATTTGAAATGCTCTGTTGTTCTTTACATGAGCAGATAAACCCACAGAAGCCGCCTGAAGCAAATTTTAACTGAACATTAAATACTTCCACACTTTTAAGCAGTAAAAACAAAGCTTGGAAAGTCTGATTTATTTAAAGAAAAAGACAAATGGGTGTTTCTATGGTCTCTTGTTTACAAACTTAAACTAAACTAATAATAATAAAAACATCTGAGACCTGTAGCCTGGTTAAAATGTTCTTTTTCCTTTGTTTAAGATAAATGCCAGCACCTGCCCCCTCCAAGCAAAAAAAACCCCAAACAGCACCCCACCCTGCCGCCAAGCCCTAATATATTCCAGTATTACTAAAAAGGAAAATAAAATTGAGAAAAATTCATATGTTTTCCCCTGATAATTTTTTTGCAAGTGTGGTGGTTGAGGCAGGAAGATAAAACTTATGAACTAAGAAAGAAAATATCATTATGCTATTTCATAATAGCATAGAGATTCCACTTGACAAATTTTGTTGGGTTGAAAATACACAAGAGGAGAATGAGTTCAAATCATTCCACGTGGAAGCTGATAACTTTGCATATCATGTATACTGGGAAAAACAAACAAACAAAACCCCCTGCTTTTAGTTTCCTATATTTTAAATGCACTAGAAACTTTTTAATACTTCATTTCAAAAACAAAGGATCACAAAATGATGCTGCTTTGAGCACAAGGGAAGATATAATCAGCTCAGTGATTCCGTTTTTAAAATCAGAGGATAACAACATGATCTAGTCTAACCTCCATTGTAATGTTGATGAGAAGACTTCAGCCCATAATTCCTTCATCACATACATGACTTCTGTTTTCTTTATGATGAGGCACCTCTGTCTTTAGTGCATAGATCCCAGAAAAGACACATATAAATGTATTGCAGGCTTAAAATCTGATCTCTGGGTTTCTTTCAAGGTACAAAGTAGTACTGGAAAGTTAGGGGTGACAACTTTTCCACTGCATAAAATTGCCATTTTTAGTCATGAACAGAAACACAGCGTGGTAGACAGTCAGTTTTGAGTAACTATAAAGTTTACTGTTCAGTGATTTTTTTTTTATGAATCTTAGAGAAAGTTCTGAATTGCACTGGCAAAAATAAAATTAAGTTTGCAGTAATTTTTCCTCTTTCATTAAAAATTATAATGGCTGCAAGACATTTAAACTGCCTAGTGTAAACTTTAAGGAAATACAATTTGGGGCTAAAGGAAGAGAGAAATATCATAAGTACATAGTGAATTAATATCACTATCCTATTTATATAAAGTTGTTCACATTTGTACATAATATTTATTATTTTCTCCTGCGATTCTGAAAGATGCAAAGATCAGGACCCCGAGGTGGTTGGGATCTCATAAATGCATTGAGAGGACGATAGCTGCAGAGCCCACTGAAACTAAAGAAAGAGTCAGAGAAAATGAGGGTTAGAAATTGATGTAGATGATGTTAGACAGTAGTAAAAAGGTGCCAAAATTGAACTCTTGATATTCTAAGCCAGAGTCCCCTGCCCTACTCATTGAACCTGCTTAAAACAATTAGTCTTTCCTAATTTCAAGGAATTTTTTAGCTGCTTAAAACACACAGAAATATGGAGAACTGAACAGCATTAAACCACTCTGAACACATTAAAATATTAGGCTTTAGTCTTAGTTCTATGACAATTAATGCTTTACAGCTTTAGAATTTCATCACAGTATATTAACCAAGCCGTAAAAATACAAATTAGCTCTTCAGTATAGAAAAATGCTTTCTAAAATGATTTTAATAGTAATAAATTTCCTGTCTATGGTGTTTTAATTACATCTCTTAAATTACATGAATCTGTCTTATTCAACCTTCACGCTTGTGTTTATTTCTATTTAATTCTTAAATAAAAGTCCTGCATACATAGAAATGGCATACATGGAATAACATTGCTCTTCATAGTACATGCACTGTCCTATCAGGAAGTCAGGACAATGTTTTATATTTATTGTGATGAATAGGACAACATATTTATCATTGTAAAGGTCACAGTTTTTGCCAAGCAATCTTTATCCCTCAGCCTGATAGATTGGCCAGTGAAGACTATAACTTCAGACAGCATTGCACTTTCCAAATGATGCTCAATACTGAGATAATAAAGTGATATGTGAGCAGAGCACAGGCAGGTCTGTGAGGCAGCAGCAGGGTGAAAGGTAGCTCAGGAAAAATCCAAACAGGCTGTGGAAACAGCAGAAGCTATTCAGAAAAGGTGAGAGTATTGGAAGAGGTGCAAAAGGTAGAGCAATGACAGCCAACATGAGTAAATAAGTCTGGAAAGATGCACAAAGCAAGACGGAGGCTTCCAGACAACACACCCCCACACTGCAAAATTAGGGGCTACAGTTGAGGGAAATACATGCTATGAGGGCACCGATTGCAGTCAGCATTCAGAAAGGTTTGATTTATGCGATGCTTGGAGAAAGAGAGATTTATCCAGATCCTGGGGAAAAAAGTTCAGAAAAGATCTACAGTGACAACTCTGTCACAGACTTACCTTTACCTGTATATTGGCATATATAAAATATCATAAATAATAAATGTTACCAAGGAATTTCAAATGGTCATATTTAGAAACATCAAAATATCCCAAAAATACAAGGTATTAAACTATTAACTGCTTAAGCGTAATGCACACACACAGAAGTAGAAAAAAGATTAAGCTGAGAAAGTATTAATTTGTTGAAATAAAATAACACTTCAGTGCAACTGCCCCTTAGCTACATTGTAAGCGCATGTCTAAAAGACTTACCCTAAGTCAAGAGATGGTAACTAACAGTGTACGCTCCTAGAGTATCTTAGAAAAGGTAAAAATACCATTGTAAAAAACCTGCCAGCCCTACGTTAACTTAACAGAGAGTTCTCACCCAGTTATCACATTTCAGTAAAGGAGCAGTATTTAATAGCTGAGGTGCGGCAGCTATCTAAAATGCTTAAATATTTCAAGAACTCAACTGCTATATTTTAAGTGCTATGTTAACTAATGGTTTGGTTTTCTTCCCTCCATTTCACTGTTATATTTCTGCCACTTCCCTCTTGGGTTACTCCAGGCTCCGAACACCATTTTTCAATAGCAGGTACCCTAATCACCTTAATGGTACAGGATAAGCCTGAAATACCACCATGCAGCATGTACAAGAGGAAAGGGATTTTTTGGGATTAGCTAGGATAATGCTACAGGATCCACTACTGGGAGAAATCCACTGTCTCCTAACACAGACAAGAACTGCTCAAAGTGTGTCCAGTTAGTACTTCAATAATTTTCTACAACCTAACGGACAGAAGATGGGGCCTGGTGAATCTACTAAAAAAATACACCCCAAACATGCCACGGGGGGGGGGGGGGGGGGGGGGAGAAATCACCACATTGTAATATGGAGAGTAGGAGCTACCTCACCTGTTAGCAAACATAAGCGATACAAGCAAAGCACTGTCCTTCAAGGAAGGGTTTTTTGTCTGTTTCTGCAAACACCGAGTTTGGTCAGGTTAAGTGTTGGAGTGAATTGCTATCAGCTCTTCATATATCAAGGAGGACCCGCCCCCCCCCCCCCCCCAACATTTCACTGTTCAGCACACACACAATCTTGGCAAGAGATTCAGTTCAGCTGTAAAGGCACCATTAACATACAAACTTAAAAAATATTTATTCATAGACACACACCATATAAGTAACACTCTCCGACATGGACAATTCCCTGGTTAAATAAAACTACTTCATGGCTTGCTGAGCCTGCCACTGCATCAGTCATGCGTATCTGTGTCAATCAAAGCAGGTCAAGGACCTGCGCGCATTTTAGGGATCTGCCTTCCCACTTCACTTTGGCTGACAATTGATTTGCGAGGTACATTTCGCCTCTACTGCATACCAAGATTACAAGTTACATTAGAGAATGAGCAGAATGGATTCATAATTTGGACACTACAAAGAAAACAAAAATAAAAAAGGATGGAGTAGGAGAAATGAGTGAGAAAGATGAGCATAATTATGACTTTCCTCTCAGTTCCTTCTAGTTGCAGGGAAAGATGTTCATTGTCCTAGGATATTTAACAGAAAAAAAAAAAGATTATAAATGTATGAAAAATGGCTAGTTTTATACAAAATAATGAGAGAATTAAGTTACTAGAAGTATTTAAAATACTTTCTCTTTACGTTGTGATGACAAAATGATAAGAAATTTTATGTTAAAACAGTCCTTTTTAGACAAGTTAATTCACCAGAGGTTTGGATTGTAGAGTTTGGTCATCTAGTAATTTCCCTGTGAAAAGTGCTTGTTTACATAAAAAGTTTAAATCACAGCTGTACTAAAATCATCAGCTAAAGATAGATCCAGCTCAAACTCAGACTAAACAGTTGTCAAGTATCAGGAGATAACCCTTTCTTTTTTCCATACTCAGCTAGAAACTCCCTCCCCTGCCTGAAGAGAAACACTTTCCATTTTTATACTTGTTTACTTTCACCTGTCAGCATGACTCAGCCAGAGCCTTGCAGGTTTTAACACTTCAGGTTAGTGTTTCTTCTGAAAAACTCAAGTCTTTCATACAAACAAACAAAAATGGAAAGGAACTGCTGAGTTTATACCAAGGCTGCACTTCTTCACTTCAAATGTCGTAACGGAAAAAAAATCTCCCTTTCTCCTATAATTTATACCATTATAGAACTGACTTGAAAGAAGACCATCATGATTTGATAGCATTTTACATCTCTCTTCAGTTATTTTGTACCAGCTAAGTGACCGTGTAAGGTTCAGGGTAATGACAAGCAGACCCACCGGGCACTGATGAATTTGTATAATTTCAGGAAAAGGATTAAGCAATTGACCTTGCAGAGAAGGAAAGAGATGTTCTTTCTGTTTTGTTTATTCTTTTTTTAAAATACTTTTGATTTAGGCACAGTCTGGTCCACCTAAAAGTTTTTTTGCTTCTCAAAAATGAATGGGACGCTTACAATCAGCCAGAATAAGTTAGCAGTACCCAGCAGATAGACTCAATCACACACACACACACAAAAAAAAAAAAAAAAAAAAAATCATTCTAGCTATCCTCAGAATTTTAACAAGTTGCTTCTGGAATGACACAAGAGAAAGAAATTGTTTTATTTATTCAGAAAACAAACAGCTATTTATGAAATTCCTCCTATATTTATTATTGCTCCTTTGTTGCAAGATTTCATTTTCCTGTAGGAGTTAATTCTCGTGCATAAGAAAAAACACGCATGATGGAATATTTCAGATCAGGTCTGCAAATACAGCGTATTTACATAAACACAAAGAAAATGTGCAAACAAATGAACTGAAAGTTTGTCCACAAGATAAATCAGTGCATACATCTTCAGAAAGAAATACAGAATTTCACAAGGAAATTATTATTTTTGTCTTTCCTTATGGAACTCACAATTGAAGTACATTCACCGAAAGATTTAATTGTATAAACAACATGACTCAGAACACTTAGTAACATGCTTTTGACATATTTCACAATAGTGAAGGCTTATGCCTTACCTAAAGGTTAGTTAACTGTCAGTGGACATCTCCTATAGACAGTCATTAAAGAGAGAATATAGTTATATCATGAATACTAATAACTCCCCCAATTTCATATCTACCATATCCCCAACCCCCACCAAATCTAGATAAAAAGCAAATCAAATTAATAAATCCAGAAAATATTTCTAAATAAAATCAAAGATTAAAAGTATAAAAACAAAAAAAAGAAAGAAAACCTTATACAGTGTGTAATATGGTACAGGCAGAATTAAAATGCACTGTATGTTTTCCAGTAACCCCCAATTTGAAGAAAGCCACATGATTACAAGAGACACAAATTACCAATCTCCTATAGACACAAGAGCATGCAAGGCATTTTTATCTTAATCCCTCAGTTATAGCTCTGGTCAGTGAATAGTAATTATATAAAAGTAACAAATCATTTGATCAAATCACCTTAGATAGCACCATTCTGAGCTAATATAGTTTACAGCACTCCAACAGATAACTGGAAAGGGAGAAGTGTAAAGACAGGGAAGGAAATAAGCAGCAAAACACAAAGTCTTTTGTTTGAAACACATTCCTGACACAACCACAACTTTGTTTGTTTTTCATTATCTTTGATGTTGTAGCCAAGTCATTAATCCTAGAAGGAGCACCTTTCTAAAACATTTTCCCTCATCCTGATGTATTTATTTTATTTAAAGCTCACCATAACATGCAGAAATCAGTGGCATTTCAGGGTGATTGTTATCCACAGCTGTATACTCTACATAAGGCAGGTTTTAATAATTTAAAAATTCACTACCTGGACTGACTGCTTAAAAATCTTTCATGGAACACACACACACATACAAGAAAAAACCCAACCCGCAAAAAACCTCCCAAACCAAAACACCACAACCCAAAAAAACAAGAATCACAGGGCATAAGTGATAGGGAAAAACTTTGCAGATTTCCTAACAATCACAAAATAATCTTATAAATATCCATTTGCTGAAACCAGGACATGCCCTCATCTTCTTTCTCAAAAACAATACACAGAAATATAGCAAAAACCAAAGGAAGAATGTAAATTAATACCTATTCATCACAGACTGTCTATGCAAGAGGATTATGACCAGGAGGGTAAAAGACACAGAGAAGTAGTTAGATCACTTTTCTCTGCTTGTTAAGCATTGCAGCTTTTAAATGGCACTGCCTTGAATCCTCAAACTTTTCTCCCCCCCTTTCAGAAGCCTGGGCAATAATTAAGCAACAGTTGCCTGCAGTCTAAGCATCTGAGTCCCAGCAAAGGGAAAGCGAAGAAGAGAGGGAACAAACCCAAATAACAGCATACAAACTTGCAAGAAAACACCACTAGCACCCCGGAGAACATCAACCATGTACCTGACCATCAGCAAAAACTAACACATCTTCAGCTCCTCTGCTCCATTAGTACTTGTCTCACTTCTTTACCATGGAACTAGCAAATAATTATTTTTGGATCCTGGAGACAAGGAACAAGATAGTCAAGGTTCAGCAGCCACCAAGAAACAGATCCATCAGCAGGCTGAAATCTCACCCTCATCCTGAAACTGACTGCAAAACACTGAGAGTAGCTGCATCACCTTTTCACCACTTCAGCTGTTCTTCATTCACACCAGGCCTTCAGCTGTCTTTTTAAAGCCTTCTCTTACAATGTTACATGCATCTGGAGGTTCCCAGGTGCTATGCTTTGAGGGTTTCTTTCAATTTTTCTCCCCTGCCCACAATTATATCCCTCCCAGAAGTTGGTGTCTAGTCTCTAAGAAATACAGCTGATGTCTGGGTTGATTTGCTGCCCCTGAGGAAGAGCTTAAATTAACTTTTAGATACTCTAGGATTTCTCTTAGTTGCTTCCAGAAACTCTGCATGTATTACCCAAAGTACTCATTTTGCTCCCCCTCTCATCTACTATGTCTTTTAGGTCTCTTCAGACAGACTCAATACTTTGTTAGATGCATGCAATTTATGAAACCAAAGGAAGACTTGCAGAATTGGATATGCTCTGTGCTTTCAAAAAATTTTCAACCTCTACTTGCCCTAAGACTGCTAACTGTAGTAGTCAGTAGCTCCTCCAAAAGTATCACAACGAATGTATTGCGTCAGCAGTACTCCTTACCTGATTCTTTTTCAATGTACAGTTAGCGTACAAGTATAAAAATTCTGGTCAAAACATCAGCATAAATAACAAAGCAAAGACAACAGTATTGGACTAATGCAATGACCACATGGCTATGAACGTTTATAAATATCCACAAGTGGTGCAGATACAACAGGGAATCAGCAGCATACTTCCTTCTCTACAAAGCCACAGAAGATCAATACAAATAACATGAGAGCAGTGGTTAGGAAGAAATTCTAGGGGTGAAGGTGTTTTGTAGGACCAGTGAAGGAAGTACTTTAGAATCAACACATTCACATCAGATAGTAAAAGGTTCTCTACTGCTAAATCTGTGGATATTAATGGTGGCTAGATTTACAATTTGTTTTCCAAATATGGAAAATTTACAGATACAGTCTGACAAATATTTCTTAGTCCTGTGAGAGAAACACAGGAATATCTTCAGTGGAAAAGTTATCTGCATAGATGCAAGAGGAACTGCAGGGAAGGAACCTTGTTTTTGAGCACATTTCTGAAGCCCACAGGAGGCTGGACAGCAGCTCTACCCCCACAAGCATCAGAAATAAAGGCGATGCTTGACACCAGTGTTACTAGCCTATTGATTCTTTTCCTCTGGATCTCCAATGAGTAGAGAATTTTTTATAAACTGAGATTGTCACAAGTAAGTATGCAGCAGTCATATTTTCAATACAAATTTCAAAGAGCAAGCATGACTAATACCAAACACCAGAGATTCTCAAACCTTCAGGTTGAATGAGAGATTAAATCCACACAACCTGATAATCCAAGAAGAGCGTCAAGTGGATTTGTGGCGAAACACAGCTTACACTCTAAGAACTTCAGTATCCCTGAATTGACTTTGCTATGTCCAGAGGACTGAAAAGTCCCATTTTGGGCTATTCCAGTCTCAGTTGTGACACCTCAGTAGCATTCCAGAATTTCATGGTTGTATTTAAGAAGTAAATATGAGGTCATCTGTGCATGACTGAATCCACAGTAGAATCCCTTCTAATTCACAACAAAAGATAAAGTAAATTAGGTGTTCATTGTAGGTGACTTGCTTATCAATAAAGCAAGGTTACAATCATATCCTCTGCTGCCAGCAGCTTAGAGAAAAACAGAGAAAAGAATTAAAAATGGCCTCCACGACTGGCTTTCTCTGCCTCTCAGAAAAGTGCTGCACACTTATCTAATTGTGCATGGATAGAACACAATATGTATTTGCAGAAAATATTCTACCATAGTCTACACATTCTCATAAATAAAATATCTAACCATATTCTGCCACTGACAATGCTGAATGAAATAAAAAAATGTTATTGTTCCCCTCCTACCTCCAAAAAAATTCATACACATTTTGAATTGACTTCAGAACAAAGTAACTACTGGATCAGGGTATTGAGGATTTGCGGGGGGGGGGGGGGGGGGGGGTGTTTTCCTGTGCATGTAGTTTATGACTTGCATTTCTCTTGAGTCTCAAATATTTTGCCATTACATCTGGGAGAGAGAGAAATGTGTCAGCAACCTAGTAACAAAAAAATATGACTTGTTTCTAACTCCATGAACAGCTTGTTACCTGAATTATTAGTCTGGCTATAGCAATACATGTCACTCAGTGAAAACTGAAATTGTACAGTTTCAGATAATTAAACCCCCACTTAAATCAGCAAAAAAGTGAGAGAAAAACTAACATTTGGATTCTTTTACAGATCGCCTGCTGTTGATGTACCTCAACATGTAGTGATGTGAGACCGCACAATTCTGGCAAACAGAATTATTCAACTCTTTCAATGCTGAAGCATTACATGTGACAAAACTTTTCCCTGGCAAAAAGGTGAGCATTTCAATAGTCTCTTTTTTCCACTTAACATGACTTAGCAGAATTCATACTGCTTTTCTGAAAGCCTGAAACAAGCAGAGAAAAATCTGTACTGTTACCAAAAAGACAAGTTAAGACAGGAAATTTTGAACAATATTTTTTCAATTTTGTAAGTTAGTTTATGTTTAAAAAAACCCAAACTTTTAGTATACTACTGTATAGTACTGTATGATTTATTTTTCTCAAGTTATTTTCTAAAGTTTATGTTTGAATTGACAATAGTTAAGCACTTATCTTATGAATTTGTTATTTAAATAATGATTTACATGTTCTATAAAATATTTATGAAATATTCTTTTTAACTAATTGAGCATTCATTATTCCAAACTTTTTTCTATCTTCTCATGTGGATTTGTTTATTTATTTATTATTGTATGGGAAATGTTAATTGTGTGCCTGGTTGCTGTTGCTACTTTGTTCAAAAGCAATTCATGAATCCAGCTTCTCTAGAAATCAACTTCCCTAAAACCAGGTTTTATCCCTGTTATGTTCAATAAGGCATTTCCATGAGTTATGGCAGACTGGTGTTGAGTGAGATGATAGAAAATAGTGAATTTTTGGAGATATATCGAGAGGGAAAAAAAGGTGCCTCAATAATTTCCATTCTTGGAGGAGGAGAGCCTCCTGACTGACTGGCTTATGAATGCAATGCTTTTGATGGTAAAAAAACCCACCCACCACCTCAATAAGTGAAACTAAAATTTATTTGCTTTCATAACAAATTAAACAAGGATACAATGTCAAAAGGGAATGAAAACCCACCACTGCAGCATTCATAGCTCAGTTACTGCAGCAGGCATCTCGGTTAAGATCCAGGGTTACATTCCACATCTAGAAAAAAGTTCCTTCTTGGGACCAAGGAATCTAAGTCACTTCACTGTGCATGGGGTAGGGGATTAAGACTTTTAGGTTCATGGTAGATGGTTGATTGAATGTGAGTTTCTAGCATGAAACTCTAAGTGAGAAAACACAGTTCTCCAATGTATAAAGAGAAGAGCAAGTAGGAAAGTGCCATTTCCTCTTTAGATAATAGACTTTTATGGAACAAGGGTCAGAAAAGGAGTACGTCTGGTATTCTTCATTTATGATAGACAAAATATTTGAAACAGATTAGTAAAGAGCTGAGTTATGGAAAATGCATGGGTTTTGCTTATTCAAAACAAATTAGGTTGTAGTTTTATGTTAGTCTACATATATCTGCATTAAAAGATGTATGGCAGGTTTTTTCTGTCTAGCAGGCAAAGCAGGATTAGCAAAGACAAAGCAAAATTCATTGTTTCGCCTTTGAAGTTAAAGAAAAACAAAGAAGAAATAAAGCACTTTAATTATATGAATTAGACTTTACAGCAACTTCTCTAATAGTTCTTTATTCTGTCTAAAAAGACATGCTGCAGCTCAACAAGAGTATGAGCTTTGTGCAGAAATTACTGCAATAATGCTCTATCATCTTGAAGTCAGCTAGATGACTGTAATGCTACCTTAATTAGATGTGTGCATTTAATATATTTTGCTTTTCACTATGATTTTACAATATTATTCTTTCTTATTTTAAATTTACCATTCATAATTATTTTAGTATTACACTGTGATAAATATGAGTTCAGCCAAAACGCAGTTTGCTTGTCTTTCATCACTCCCATCATAGTCAGTGGACTAGAGAAAGATTTGAAATTTTGTCCTGTTAAAGTAAGCAGAACTAAACCACCTTGTCTAACAGTATTGCATACCTTAGATCTAATTATTCTTATATTACTGTTGACACTTCAAATGACTACTATGAACAGGAGAAAACTTCTTGAGATACGTCATCAAACATATGCTTGATGTGCCCTATGATTTATATCTGGAGGCACATGACATACCTAGGACTAAGCATTTCTGGTTTTGGATCCTTTACTACAAAAAAGGGAAATGAAAAAGTAAGTTAATCTAAACATTTTAGAACTGGTTTTCAGGCCTTCCTGAGGAAGCTTCCAGGAGGTGTAAGAACAGAAGAAAGGTGTCCCAAGTGGTTTACAACTCCTAAATCTTCAGCACCATCTCACAGCTGAAAAGTATTCCTAGTGTTTATAGAGGAGATAAAATTTAATGTTAGGAGTTCTAATGTGACTCTAAACTAGGGTAAGAGATAAAATATCAACTGGACTTTGCTAATCTCATGATACTATTAAAATAATTCACTTTCTACTTCATAGTGCTGATGTGAAGTATTTAATTAAGAGCAAGAAAACCAAACAAAGCACAGTGAACAAAAGAAATATTAATTCATTTTGAACATTATCTTTGTCAGATCTACATTGGAGGTAAAAAGGGTTGGAAACCATTATGCAGGCTCCAGGTTATTTTTCATTCGTGTTTTCCTTTAAAATCACTAAAAATAATTGTTTACAATACTTTAGGAACCTAAATATAAAAGTACATCTTGGAAAATCTGTGTCTCAAGACGTTCTCCTAAAAATTTGTGTCTGCTTTCAGAGGTGTCACAGGAAAATGGAGCTTTTTCATAATGTCCTGAACATTGTTTTATTGGTACGCAATCTGAAACAAAATGGTATACTTCTTCTTAATTACAAATGGAAACAATAAACAAAGATTCTAAAAGACATACTGTCAATAATAATTAAAGTTAACTGAGTCTAGATTACAAACTTGCAACAAACCTTGAAGTACCATTTGCTTTTCTGCAAATAGATGTTGTTCTAATTATATCCTTGTAGTCACATGTAGAGCTTTGTATGATAGTGACAGACAAAATCTTTCAAAAAGTGTTTAATCAAACCACCTCACTTTAGGAGAAGAATCACCTAAAATGGAGATTTTTAGACAGCAAATGCCAAAGCCTGGTATCATAGACGAAACACTGAAGAATCTCCTCAAATTTTCCTTCTTTCATCTTGGAAAAATATGGCAGCATAGTTTGCAACACTTACACCTTCAAAATGCATGCTATATTGCTATTGTCTGTGTAATAAGATTTCACTTACGAGAATCACAGTCCTTATGCTTCTGTGTCATGTGTTCTTTACTGTTATTCATGGTAATGTAAACACTGTGATATAATGCCAAATTAAGCAACAATATACTGAGTTTATTTCCAGCTTTTTAAGATTATATCAATCTTCTAAAACTCATTCTCTGCGAGAGACTGTTGGAATAACAAATAATTTAATAAGCATGTAAACAAGAAGGCTTTATACAAATTTAGAAGATATTGGAAAGATGTCTGTTAACAACAGAGTATCTCATCTTCTGCTATGATGGTGCTAACTGAAAATTTAAATTTCTGGAAAAGAATTATCTCAATAATAAGTTTTAAAATATTCCTATATTCTCACCCTTAGTAATAAATCTATAAGAAAATGATGGGCAAACATGAAATCACTATTTTCCATCCCATTTGTTTCACTTCTTTTTACATCTGAACTCTTCTTTACAGGTCTGCTGTTTGCTGTACTGATTTATTGAGTCACAGTTGACAACATTGTCCAGGTTACAGCTGAAGTAACACAAACAGCAATAAATCCATGAGATAGCCAGAAGATAAAGCATGTGAGGAAGCGACAGTCTGAGACCCCTTCTGGACAACTTGCCTAATAAGACCAAAACATTAAATCCAAGATAAAGTTTACACATGTGACGTATTTGTTCTTCTGCCTGTAAGAATGATTAAGCCTTGTCTATGAAAAAAGATTTTGCCAAGTAAGACCAATAGTGGTATTATAATCAAAGTTATATAAAAAAGAATATGCAAGTCACATATGTTTTTGACATTATATGACATTAGCCTGAGCAAAATATTTACCAGATTGCATATACTTTCCCCTTGTAAAAAAACATAAAAATCTGAATTTGCCATTTTCTTCTAGAAATGAAGAATTAAAATTCCTTACAAATGTTCTTTCATCTTAAAGCAATTTGTAAAAGTATTTTCAGTGACAAGCACAATAGAGCCATCTATACATACTTCTAGAGGTATACCCTTTCTTTGCATTCTCAGGAACTTCTCCAGAATTTAACTTTGCACTGTGAGGGACTTGGTCTGAGAAAACCAGGTAGCACTGAACAGCTTTATGATTTGTGATTATTTTCCCTGGAAATCACTGCAGAGGAATATAATGTTCAAAACTTGATTTACCATACTGACATATTACTTACCTAGTTTCTCATATATACTGCCGTTAGGCCAAAAAAAGGCAAAGCAAATGAATTAATTTTTTATTCCTACAAGTAGACACAGACAGAAATTTGGGAGGTTTGCAGCATTACTGACCCTGTAATTCTGTTCTCAGTTGGCAGAGATTTTCATGTGTCTGTAGGAGGTGCTTCTTTAATGCTAACTTAAATATTAAAATTAACAGAATAAAACAAATTTAGTTATAAATTACCTCCAAGGTTTTGGATGATGACAGAAACAAATAGCAGAATCTAGACTGCAAGTAATCTAAAATAAAAGAAAACTGAATTAGCTAAATATTTTATTGTGTTAGTTGAAAGCTTAAGACAGTTATTTGCAAGTCCTGTTTTTCATTCCTGTCATTTCCAGTAATGTCTGGAAAAACATAGAAAAAAAATGTTTAAATGTCTTTTGCTTTGTTTTATTTTGTTTTCTGGCTACAGTTTAAATCCGTAAACCCCCAGAAATTATGCCTTTGAGTTTTGGCTGTGTTTGGTGAGAAATCCAGGTAAATTGACAAACAAATTATTTATATTGTCTGCAGTTTTTTGAAAAGAGATTAAGAACATTGGTCTGCTTTCCAGAGAGAGAGAAAAGAGAAGCCATTTAGGGAAGACACACAATACAGCCGCTGTGTGCCATCCGTTACCCCTGTGTTCCTTAGCATTCATGTTGAATTAGGGATGTAAAAGATATATGCTTGCCTGCTCCCGCTATTACCTATCCATGTCTAACCCCGCTCTGGATCTACTGATGATGTTTACTCTGCAACCTGCTGTGGTCACACATTCCACAAGTTTACTGCCCTCTGAGAAAAAATGCTGTCTTTTGTCTAATTTAATCACATCTCCTAGTAGTTTCAGTGATTGCTTTCTAGTTTGAGTTCTGTGAATTTTGCTGAACAACAGCTCTGCATTTACCACCTTCCTGAATTTGTAAATGCTTTAACCAAACCAGCCCAGCAAGAGTGTTAAACTGGGACGCTTTTGCACAAAAGTACTTATAACTGCTAGGAATACAGATTAATTAAAAAAAAAACCAAACAACTGAGAAGATAGTTTTGCTAATACAGTGACATGTAGTGTCCAAAAGGTTTTTTAAATGAAACTTAGTTTAAGTCAACATTTCCAAACTCAAATCTTCTGAAATTACAGAAAAAAAGGAACTGAGCAAAGAGTTAAAAGGTTGGTTCTGTTTCCTGTAATTTGATTTTATTTAATTCAGGGCTAGACATGCATTCTGGCTCACAGGACTGCAGAAACTTCCAAACCAGTCAGATTTCTATAGCTGAAGCTGGAGTGTTTTGCAATGCTCCCCACAATCCTGGTTCCAGGATGCAGCGTGAGTGTAGGGTTGTTTCATATTTCATCATCCCTTCAGACTTTTAATTTTGGCTCTACATTTGATTTGCCGACTGCATTTTCCCTGGTCAATTTTCCTCTATTTGATTTTGGCTTGCTTTCCCCTTTCATTTCAATTTTCTGCAGTGTCTCCTAAAAAATCCTTAAACTGAATTTTCTTTTTATATCAGAATGCATTTGAAATTTATCAGAATAAGTAGTTAGCATTGTTAAAAAAATTAGTAATGCACAAGAAGCTGATGACAACTCTACAAGTACACATCTATTCTAGGTTATTTAGTGTCATTTGGATCTCTAGTAGATAGGTACTTTCTCTTTGGAAAAAAATGAAACTACAGAGGGCTAAAATCCACAACACCAACTAAGACGAGATACCTCTGAGACATTCAGCTGGAATGCCTCAGAGTTTGTACCTGAAGAAAGGAATATTCTGTGCCTTAGTGGAATTGATCCCTGTCCCTCCTGACTGTTGGGCTGGGACACATTGTCTTCCTTTTGGTTAGGACATGCATCTGCCACATAAGAGTTGTTAGGGTGCTTATGAGAAAGTAATCAAGACTTAGGAGAGAATCCCAACAATGCACAATTGGTAGAAAAAAAAAGAATTGAAACAAGCCTAAGGACAGAAAAGAAAATCAAGACAAAAGGGCAAGGCAGGATCAAGAGAAAATCTGCTTTATCCTCCCCTCCTACTTGCAGCTATGATCAGGCTGCTAGAAGATCAGTAATAAAAGGCTGAAATCAGCCCCCAGGGTTATTCTTTAGCCAAGGACCAAAATACAGATTATACATATCTAGCAGCTTTCAGCCTCCGTTTAATATAGATAGAGAAACGCCATATGTTTTGTTCTAAGATTGAACTGAACGTTTTTGGTTTGGGTTAATTTTTTTTTCTTCATCACCAATCCAAAACTTAATTAATTATAAAAGCTCTAATAATCACCCATTCAAACTGTTCCCCTAGGACTGAGCTAGAATTTCTCTTGCTGCATTTTAATTTTTTTTTTAAAATTCATAATAAAAATTTGACTTTTTCCTCTAAAAGATCTGCTTGAAACATAAGACATAAGGAGCAATCCTATGGTCCATGATATTCAGAAGCTCTAATTTGGTGATCATGACTACTACAATTTCATAATTTATGACTTTCTGATTTATACATTGTGCCTTAATTACAGTGTCCACTACTGCTCAACAAGAAAATCTATAAAGCCTAACAGTTTCATATTGTCTCCTACATCTGAACAGACTCTTCTACTTCTGAATAGAATGAATATATACTGTCATGAGAAAAGGGTAAATTGTCCTTATACTGTTCAAGAAGTGAAACCATTAGGAAACACAAAGCTGAATCTTCTCTGTTGCTTGTTATTCTATTTTTTTTATTTATTACTAAACGTTTTTTTTCTAGAACTAGATGTATCTTCTCTCATACACTTATTAAATGTTTTATATTGGTCCTATCATTTTTCCTTATTTTAATCTATGTGTCAGAATGGTGGCTGCCCAGCTATCTTATTTTTACAGTTATTTTTATGGCTTTGGTTTTCTCTCTGTAGACACCATTTTAAACAAACATCCATTTGCTAGTTTTATGGAGAGATAGCTTTACTGTTCTTACTGACTCAGATATTTCATAACAAAGGCAACATAGATTATATCTAAGATCCTATATTTATGTGAAATAGTGTAGTTCAAACACCTGATTTCATCCATTCAGTCTCCAATCAAGGTCCTTGGAAAAGCACTAGTTGTAATCACAAAACCACAGATATTTACGGAACCATTTGGGAGAGTCTAAAGAATTCTGGGCTGGTGATTCCAACTAATGCTTAGACTGAATTTGACTGAAATGAAAAGACTGAATTTGAATGAAAAGACTGATTTGTTTCCCTTCACGTGCAAGTATACTGACTACTGAATGCTTTTAGACTCAGATGCCTGGGAAGAGAAGGCTTGTTTTCATTCTGCTGACAGAGTTGGAGTTAGTAGACCAACAGGCAGTCACCAGACTTTCTGCCAATATTACTAAACTCTGGCTTTAAGGTAACTTTTCTCTGGATGGAGGGATAGTTCAGTCTTCATGCCAGTTAGAATCTCCCTGGAACTGCCAAAACCCGTGACAATTAATGCCAGCTATGATGATATTTCTGACACGGACACTATTCCTTTGGGAGTTGGATCGAGTCCCTTATATGATTTAATAAAGAAAAATGAACAGGCGGTGGAAAGGTTTCGTCATGCCAATTTGTGTTGGTCTTTAACCAAGAGCTTAATTGGCTTTTAATCCATTACCATTCACTTAAGCTATCCTTTGGGAAAAGATTTTGTTGCTGCCTCAATAGTGAAGAAGTATCATCTAAGAAGGTGGAAGATATTTTCCCTACCTCATAGGGAAAAAATGTTACCTAGATATTTTCTAGCAGTAAGACTATCAGCTACATATACAGGGCATAATATTTATGATGAAACACATTTTTCTTTTATAGTGTGCCAGTACTGATATTTTGGATTTGCCTAATCACATTGAATTACACTTCAGGAAACTTACATTTCGTCACTTTTGATTTTGGAGTGGATTATACTGGAAGCATATTATTTTGTCCTGAGAGCAGAAATTTATAATATGTATTTTGATGGTGCAAGCAGCTGTCATTCTTTAAAAGTAGCCATGTCGTAACATAAAGAAGGTAAGACACTATGAAATTTTTAAAGAAGGAAAACAAGAAACAAGGTTCCTCTTTTATAACTGCAATTTAACCTAAATGATTGGTTTTTCTTTTAAATAAAAATGTCGCCATTACTCTGTCACTTTTAATGTGTGCATTTCTTGTATCTGCAATAAAGCCTTCTTTACGTTTGTCAGGTTTAAGTAGAATAAAGAAATAACATACATTTGACATTTTTAATAGGAAGAGATGAAATCAATAGAAATAAAAATGATAATTTGTGCAGTATAGCACAAGTTATTGCATCTCCTTCATCAATAAAATCAAATGTCTTTATATATGACCATCATTTTCCTTTATTAAATCTACACCCATGATCTAAAGCCCTATTGAATCGTTGCAATAGTCATGCATATTTCAGATGTTTAAAAATGAAATTTGACTTCACTAAGTCTCAACCAATCATCCACACTACTAATATAATTGCGAACTTTATTTGCTCACATGTCACTTATAAGCAGTTAAACAAGAGGAGAGAAAAAAATATAAGGACTATGTGGAAGCCCTCTTAGCTTAAACAGCTAATACAGAGCAAGGGTATACTTCTAAGAACAGCAAATATCAGTATATTGTAATGGGAAAGGAAATCAGTTTTATGATTTACCTTTTCAAAAAATAGATCAGATCCAGGCTGGAGGTGAGTGAGATGTCAAAGCAATAACATACCATCATCTTAAACATGCAGCACTACATGAAATACTTCATAAAATTCTTGATGATCTACAACACTCAAACTACATAGGTAACATTTATAGCTGACTCAACATTAAGTTAATTAAGGTACTTTGTTCAACTTTTCCTGCCATCAGTATGAAATCCTACGATGATAAGTTATAATACAACACTACTACAGTAGTAAAGCAACTAATGTGGGATATTTTACAACCATTAAATAAATGTCTTTAGTAACATCTGTAGCAGGGCAGTATTTGTTAGAATAATAGCGTAAGATTTGCCATCTGGGATACAAGATTAGTAATGACTAATTTGCAAATAATCTCCCCATTTTTCAGTGTAGCAATTTGTTAAATGCATGGTAGAAGTCCCTCTCTTCTCATGTTCTTCCCTTTTTTTTTATTTTGAAAGAGTGGACTTATTTCTTATTTTTTGTTTTGCTGATTTTTTTTTTTTTTACAAGTTAAGGTAATAGCATTGTACATTATTTTAAAACAAGAAAAATAAGTTTGGGAAGGAAGTGTGTTAGTAGTGAGAATACTGGCTTCAGAATAGTAAGACTCAGGTTAGAATACTTACTCCATATCACTCCTCTCACAGATCTTCTTTAGAATACAAGTTCTCTGCTATCACTTGGCTACCTGAAAGCCTTAAAAGATCATGTAAGTAAAATTCAGGTTCCCAGCAGCTCTAGTTATAAGTATCTATGAGGCATTTCATCTATAATTTGCATTTGAAGTATTCACTTTCCTCATCTATTTTTTCTGCCTCTTCTACTTCCTCCTTCTCCTTTTCTTTACCAAGCTCTTAAAAAACTATAAATGAGACCACCAACGTATTCAACCTCCTTCTCCTTCCCTTCTGCTCCAGTCTTTTGTTGTATATGCATACATAATAGGCATTGTAGATTTTGAAATGCTGATTCAGATTCAGAGAGCTGATTATTTTTTCCTGCTTTTCAATTTTTCTGAATTTAACTGTGCTACTGAAAAGAAATAGAGATGAGCAGATTTGTGTCTCTCTGCTGTGTGAAATGCTTTCCTGATTTCAGCAGACTGGGATATCTCCCAACTGTGCAGAGATGCTCCTGTCTGATGAGGTCTCACCACTCTTCTGTGATGTTCAGGTAACTCAGATAACAAGAGGAGGCAGGTAATTACATTCCATATCATACGACATATACATAAAAGGTGACAAGTTTAGTATCTGTGGATTCTTAATTTTGATGTTCCTAATCTACTGGTTCCACATCTCAGACTTAATGTTGCATTGATGTCAAGGTCTATAACACTTCTCCATGCCTAAATAATACACTTTTCTTGGTTTAAAATACCATTTTAGCATTTTTATTCAGATTTTATTATCTCCTTCCCCCCCCCCCCCCCCCGCCTTTGCTGTGAATACAAGAGGCAAATATAGGAATATCTTGTGCTAAGAAGCTAGGTGTTTGTAAATAGCAGAATACAAATTAACTTTAAATTGTGTAAGTACTGGATAGTCTTACCCACCATCTCTCAGTGTCTCTCTGGCCCAATATATATAATTTCTCTTATAAAAGTGAAACTCCCTTTAGACGAACAACAAGACAGTGCTCCTCACCCTTGAACAGGCTATGCAGCCAGACTATTGAGGCATCTGTGAATACAGGCTCCCTCAGAATCAGGAAAAGTTGAATCCCTAGATTTCAAATTGAATGAACCCCCACATCCTATATAAATTCTGCCTGCTGCTGTACACCAACGATCAGGCATTTATTCCTCTTCTTCCACTTTCAGGATTTCAGTTTTCATAAATCATTGGAACTTTTTCTTAGTACAACTCCTTTCAGAAAGGAAAAACATTTGATAAACACTAAAAGGATGAGCTAGTTGTACATTTACTCACTTCCCATTAACTACAACTTTTTTTTTCCAAGCCATATGGTAGTTAAGATTATAAATTTAGAATTCTGGTAATCATCTTTTCCATCGGTTTTTAGATCTTTTATTATTGTAGACTCATCAGCTATAAACAAACAGAAAAATTAACCACATCTTTCATAAATAAGCTGCTTGTACTCAGACAAGTGTTGAACAAGTTTCTGCTACTTAAGGAGATAGATCCAAAAAGTTAAATAATCTCAAATATATACATCATCCAGTATAATGTTTGGAACTTAATTCCTGAATAAAATAAGGATGAAAAATCTCACTGAAATAAGTAGGACAGAGCAGGAAAGGTTTTTGTTCTGGGAGCTTGCTCATTGTGAGTAAAAAAGGTGAGCAGCATGACAGCCTTGTAGGTTAACAAAGGTAATGCCCTTTCTTTCTTAAACTTTCTTTTTCACATTTCAGGCACATTAAGTCAAATTTTGCCCTCACATGCATCACTGAGCTCAACAGGAGACCTCCTTATGCTTCCAAGGGCAAAATTTGTCCTATCCTACTTTTGGAAACTTTTTAACATCTGACTTTACTCATATTTACTTCACTTTCTTTAAAACAGACTTTTTCATTTATTTTTGAACACTCAACTTTTTCTATCATTATTCATTCATAGTTTATTGTGATCCCCTAAATTTACATTCTTATCAGGTTTATCAAAAGATCTACAATTAACAGCTTTTATTTAGCAACAAGAGTACAAATAAAAGTGCAATAAAATACTTTCTTGTCTTCTAAATGATTTTTTTTTAAATCTCATTTCCTGCACAGAAGAATATTTTGATATGCAAAACTTAACTTGCTTACAATTCTTGAATGATCACTCACATCATTGCTATTTTGAAAGGACCTCTTCATCAAAGTATATAAATATGTCTTTTTGATCATATGAAGCAAGCTGTTTCCAGATGGAAAAGCTCAGAAATTCTTTTCTTTGAACTGAAAGTGACATTCAAAGACATTTTTAAGGAGGAAAGCATAATAAATACCAAACTTACATGTTTCTAAACTAACAGTGATGTCTATTCTCTCTGGAACAAATGTATAACAGAATATACATTTAAAATTTAACTAATATTTCTGTATTTATATGCCTTGACACATATGATTGATACAGGAAGCTTTACTAACGCAAAGAAAGTGAACTATCTCAGCTGCTTATGATAAACATACAGCATACTAATTTAAGGTACCATTTTCTGTTTGTAGATTATTAAGTTTAACATTAAGTAATTTAATTTTGAGAAAAATATGCTGATACATTTACACAAAAAAAATGCTCTTATTTACTGCCCATAACTCCTTTTTGAAAAGAGCTACTAAATACGTACAGTGATAACAGATTTTTTGTAATGCTTTTTTAAAACCTTTGGTGTGCTTTATCATTTTGTTTAGCTGGATTTCTCACTTTAAGTCATGTAAGCAAGAATAAATTGTAGTGGTGTTACCAAAAGTGGGAGTTAAGACTCTGCTCATCACTGCATATATCAGCTTCTAGGCAAATGCAGTGAGCATCTCTACTAAAGGTTGAGACAGGCACTGAAGGTTCAGTTTGTAGCACCAAGATATTTTAGGTAGACTGGATCTACTTATTTGACCTTTCACAGTAACTCACCAAAAGCAGTTTAGCTTAAAAATATCTGTGCCATTCTCCAACTGTTCCATATAGTCAATGTTATATGCTTGGTGAGCTCTAGGTTAGGTGTTCATCACAGTAGCAAAATATGAGTAGATAAGGAAAAAGCACCTTATCCTATGCTTTTGTAAGATCTATTTCAGTCTTGCAGCAAATAGTGGTCTATTATGCTACATGAAACACAGAGAGGGATTTTGGTAAATAATTCTCATAGTAGAAAAAACTTTTCAATCTCTATTATTTTCATAGCCTTCTAGTTAAAAGCATAAAAAGAAAATTTCCAGGGTAGTTTCTTCCTTGCAAAGGTGTATATTCTCAATGCATTCCCAGATGCTTTGATACAAAGACTATTCAGGGAAATAATACAAATATTTCTCAGGCTGATCATCACATCTGTACTTGACTAAGTGTAGGATACTGAGGCTTTTCTTCCCCTCCAAAAAAAGAGATGGAGAGTGAAAAGTCTTTTACCAGCTCATTAAACGTTTTGTGAGCATCAAATGCTGCAAGTGGTATTCCCTAGCATAATGCAAAAAATACATGTGGCCAAAAGGCTGCCTGGATATAAAAATATTTTTATTGGAAAGCCACTGGTGCCAACAGAAGAATGCGATTCTCGTTTTCACATACTCAGCGGCTGTGGACATTCATTTGCAGGTAGCTGTAAGATATCACTGGTAACACAGAATTAGGATAAAGAGGTTAGAAAACAAAGCTCTGTTTGACCACAGGAACAGTTTCTGGAATATTTTACAAAGTGTTTCACAGGGATCAGAACAGATAGGCAAATGCATTCAGCTGCAGGAGAAGGCTTGACATCATTTATTTTACCAGGAAAGAAGTGCTATGTTCTGGAGAAATAGCACACAAACTGTTGTCTGGCAGAAGTGGCTCAGAGAACAACTTCACTAAGACTGAAGCCATGTTCAGCTCTGATAGTCCTACTATGAACAGCAGTCAGAGATCATAACAGTCATGAGAATATTTTCTTTGCTGTGTCCTATAGACCATAAACTTTTAGGTTGCTACAAGCCTACAAGATGACAGTGTGATTGCCAACACTTGTTCTCAGTTTTAGAGTCAGATATTGGCAGAACACAAACTAGTAGGAATAGTAACCAAATTACAACAGTCCACTTTCAATATTCATTAGGAGTTAGTTCTCACATACTACCTGTCTTCCATGACTTGTTTCTAAAAGCTACAATCTTTGTTGGGAAGAAAAACCCACAATGTGCAATGCATTTGATGAGGGTGGGAAAGGGCAAATATTAAAGTAAGCCATTTGTTAAGCTTGGCAATAGAAAAATAGAGTATTTCCATAGAACTTATTCAACAGTTCAGAAGTAGTATCAATTTCAATTGTTTTGATTGGTTTTTTTGCAAATGTTATCAAATACTTTATCAGAAACAATGCAAATATTGTATTAGACACATACAGTAACACTGCATTATGAGCTCTTAATCTTTCTCAGTTAGAAATATATTTACATAGGAGCTCATTGTTGACTTGGTTCTGATCCCATGGAAGTCAGTATAAATCTCACCATTGTTAAACCAACAGAAATAATTTGAAAGCCCACCCTTAATTAATATATTATTATTACGTAGCAAGACTCAAGACATGAATATTGACCCTGATGAGAGAAGAATCTTCTTTCTAATAGGCCAGTATTTTACTGGGATTAGGAAGAAGCTTCTCTTCCTTTCTTTTTTTTTTCCTTTTTTCATTTCCCCCCTTTCCTTTTCCCCTTTCCCTTTCCCTTCTTTTTTTCTCTTTCCCTTTCTCTTTCTTTTTCTCAGCATGCTTAGCTGTTCCACTGTCAAGGCAGAACACTCACCAATTGAATGATCTGAATGATCAAACATACTGAAAATCACGTAGTTTTTCTCTTAGGAATGAATGTCTTCCTGAGACATGCAAATGGTGAAACATATTTTCTAAGATCATATTTTCACAGAAACATCACTCTCCACAGCAAATATTAATGATATATAATCACTTATTACTTTCATAATAATGTTTTATTGAAAATAACTCATGTAAATTGTAGGACCAAGTCTGTACCATTTAAAAATGTTACATTTGTATGTTTTATTAAAGTATAAACCATTTCTTTGTTCTTCTGATCAAAGAAAACATGAGCAGTCTGTGAGGCAAGAAGAAATGAATCCCGCAGTGCCTAATTCAGGAGGCATTAGATATTCTACCTCTGTAGACAGAGCAGAATGAAAACTAACAGCAATCAAATAATAGCAAATTCAGAGGATGGTGGGCATATAACTATTAGACACTAAGCCAGGCAACTGGCACTGAATGTCAAACAAATTATTTTTGCATTACAATAGAAATGGATTATATTTGTATGAAAATCCCATTTGTATAACTACTAAGTAAAGACAGTTAGGAATCAAAATAACTGGGTCAGAATGACAGAATAACTATTTGAGGATAACTGTTTTTCATATGAAATATGTCCCAAAGGGCAAGATGTTACTATTAAATTAGTGGGCAAATATTAAACCAATTAATGGATTATTAGAAATTAGTGATTGATAAACTAAAGTGTTGAAAAAAGAAACTCTTCTCAGGAAAAGTTTGCAGTGGAAGGCAATTGGCACATCCATAGCGTTAATTGTGTGTCTCTCATGAGTTGAAATTTACAACCCTGCTTTGTTCAGCAGATGTTTTAATTACAAGCTTGGGGCACGCAGATGTGTTGTTTGTGCAGTCAGGGAGAAAAATCCTCCACGATGGCACAGAATCGCAGAAGAAAGGCTGGAACTGATCTGGAGACTGACACAGTCCATCCTCCTGCACTGAAGCACGGTTAGACTTGGACTACCTCTGACAGATGTTTGTTTTTAGAAGTTTCTATTAAAGGAGAGATTTCATAATTTCCCTAGGGAAGTTATTTCCTCCTGCTTAATTATCCTTTTTGCAAAAAAGTTTTCCCTGATCTGTAACGTAAATCATCTTCCCTACAAATCAAACCTATTTTGTCTTATCCTAAGCCTTGTGGAGCCAGAAGTAAACATTTGCATATGAGAAGACTTGTCTGTCCCTTCTTTCTCTTTTAAAGTCTTCTGAATTCCCCAAACAACTCAAGTTTTCTGAGCCTGCAGTCAGTTTTGATGTGTGTTAGACAGCTGCCTGCAACACCGGTAAAATGTCTACTTTAGGTACTGAAGGAAAATATTTATCCTGGTAACAAGTCTCACCAATGTCCAGATACAATCTAATGTGGAGACAGAGTTAAACACTTCCAGAAGAAAAGTAAGAACACCTAAACATAGGTAGAATGTTTATTTTCTTTGTCCATCTCTTTCTTAAAACCAAGGTGCCCAAAATACAAATGATATTTCATCCAGATTGTTACAAGCATGAAAAAGATTGCAGTAATACTGCAAATATATTAATCTAACACTCCTGTTAAATAGAACTATAGATGAGATATGAATCTCATAATAAATTAAAATTAACTTTTTGATGCACTAGAACCATACTTTTCAGTATCTTTTTTAGGTTAGTCCAGCTGTTTCATATTTTGTGCACACATTTGGCTTTTCTCTCTTAAATACAGTACTTTGCCTAGCCCTTTAAAATACTACTCTGATATACAAAGATAATCATCAATTTGAAACCTGCACTCTGAAGTGCTTGCACCTTTATCTGCATCTTTTTATACATGTTAAAAAAAATGTAACTGAAGGTAGGCCAACATACAGGTAACTGACAAAACCCCTGAACAGAATCTTGTTCAGAAAAGATACCTACAGTAATTGACTTGAAAATCTTTTCTACTTGGACTGCTTGCAACTAGTAACCAACCCTGGAGGTATTTTTTTCCAAATTTGTACTTTCAACTTAAATTGAAATCAGCTACTTATACCACACTTCACTAGTTAGCTACCAAAATGTGATACGAAACTATGCAGAAAGTCCTACTAAAGTCAGAATATATCGTATCTACTATTTCTACCTTATCCACTCTGCCAGTTTTCTGGCTGAAGAAGAAAAGTAGATTGGTTCAATAAGATTTGTTCTTGACAAATCCATGCTGGCTGTCCTTATCCCCTAGATGCTTATAAATTTATTCATAATTTGTCCAAGTAAATTTCTATGTATCCCAGTTAAGCTGATTGGTCTTTATTTCCCAAAAAGCATCCTTTTCTTCTTTAAAGTCCCTATGTTTGCCCTTTGCCACTCCCCTAGGACTTCTCCTGCCCTCCCTTAGTTCAAGGGGATAATTGCTAATGTTCAGAGACTTCTTAAGCTACCTCCTGAAATACTCCGTGGTGAAGTAAGGAACTGACCTTATTTTACTACTTTATTTCATCCAGCTCACATACTCATTCCTTCACTTGCCTTTCAGTACTCCAGCTTGTCTTCCATTTCTTGTTAACTATACTGGTTGCTATTAAGCAGTAGAACTGTATTTTCTTTTGCCTTCCTCTAATTTTTCACATATTTGTGTGAGCTCCCCTGGTTGTTTTTATGTCTTTTGCTAGTTTTCATTTGTATCGTTTGTTAGACTTCCTGGTTATCCTCACATGGTTATGATAGCCTTAGTTTTTATGCTTATACTTTTTATTCTTTGTGTCTACTTTTACATGATTCCTTTGGTTTTATTTTCAGATTCTAAAAGAGACCTTAATGCTTCCCTTTTCTTCTGCTATGCATTCCCCTGTAACCACCATTTCTTCTGCACTTTCCATGCCAAGTGCTCTCAGAGGCCACAGTTTTGACAAGTGAATATTGTATTAATGGGTACTCAGAAGAGAACACGTTTGTGCAGTAGTTGTAAGTGAAAGGGTGCTATCCCCGTTTAAATTCTCAAGACGGTATTGAACAATTTGTAAGTGAATTGTCCCTGTCTTGCTGTTCTTGCTTCTTTTCCATTTCTTAGAACTGTGAACTGCATCATGTGACAATTATTTCTCTTCAATTGCCTTTCAGCCTTCGCATGCTCGATCTGCTCTCCCTTACCTTTGCAGTGAACATTACATCGAAGTTGCCTCCTCTGAGATAAGAAACTGGCCTCCACGATTTCAAGAACTTGTTCATGTCTACCGTGTTGCCAGTGAATAGCCAAGCATTTAAAGTGCCTCCTTCATTAGAACAGGACACATTCTTTGACCGCTTCCCTCAGTTTTTCCAAACCCTCATTTACCACTCTAATTCAGTGACCTGTAGTCAGTGCAGGAACCCTGGACTTCTCCTTCTGTTGTCTTAACCCTGACTCTCTATTCTTCCTCAAGTTTAGGTAAGCAAACTGCCTCACCTCTCCGAGAATTTGTCTTAGTTTTCTGGCCAGCGTTAAAGGATGGGTTTACAGACTGTTACACAGTATATTCATAGAGATGATAACTCAGAAGAGTGTTTCAAACCCATTCCCCAGTCACCCCTGCAGATTAAACTGTTCCAGCCTCCGAGAAGCTTGTTGTTATGCTCACATTAACAGCAATAAAACACCAAGTAGACTACAAGGCCTAGGAATGGGCAAAGCCCAATGCCAAGGAACCCCAAACCAAAAAGGTGCAATCAAATTTCTCAAAATCTCACCAACACAACCCATTTTGTAGTAATTAAAGAGTTCAGCTTTCCCCTTAGTTTAGTTATCCCCTAGAATATTTAGCTATTCTCTTGGAATATTCCATTTTCCAATACAAAAGCATTTCTCTGTATGAGCTGACAATCTGATTCACTCCCTTTCCCTCCCCTACTGCTTACAAACCCCTCTCCCTACCCTTCGATCCTTCCACACAGTGAGCTCTCTAAATAGGTCACACAGTGAATTAATTTTCATTTGTTGTACAAAAAGTCTCATCTATTCAGATCTTATCTACTAACACATTTCACTTCAGATGACTTTAAACAGGGACCACCAGAAGCATTTTATTTTTTTCAGACTGAGTTCAAAATCTTGATTGTAGCTTAGAAAGAAGTATTATTATTAGTAGTACATTTATCTGGAAGACAGATTTAATCCTACAAAGTGTTAAGAGGCTCAATAAAGGGTCTGTCAAGTATTTCCACATGCTTTGATAAATGCCATTATGTGTATGCCAAATGAACACTATTAATATGGATGATTAAAAAATTAAGAACTTATTTGTTCATCCTTCATCATCAAGAGATGAATTTGCATTTTGATCTTTGCATTTTGGAAAGCAGTTTTTACTGAACTAGAAAACCTCTAAAGCAAAATAAAATAAAACAAAACAAAACAACTCTGACCTTCAGATAGAGAAATACTTGATAGCATTTTGATTCTTTTTGGGTTTCCAGCATAGGATTTGACTACTGAAATTTCAATGTTACAAATCTACAAAGAGAAATGGGGCTGACTCCTCTGAAAAACAATGAGACAGTACCATCAAGTTCCTCCCATATTTTATCAGAACATGAGTAATCTTGACTCTAGCTTCTTAATCAAAAAAACCTTGAAAGAATACCACAACTGAATCTGTAGTAAAGGGTTCAACATAAATTTCAGGCAAGGTGGATCATTTCATCAGAAAATCTCAGCAATAATTAGTAAATTTACTAATGCGAGATATTAAAGTATTAATTAGAAAGCTGCAGACTTGAACAGGCTTTAAAGTCACCTCCCCAGTGGAAAGTGAACAATTTTCAGATCATGGAAGACATTTTGAAACTAAAAGCTACATGGCTTTTCAAGCATTTTTTTCTTTCTTCCTTTTTTGTTTGTTTGTTTGGTTTGGGGTTTTTTGTTGTTATACAATCTTTCTGGATATTAGGATGTTTTGTTTATACTGAGAAGAAAGAATGAACTTTTGTGTTACGTGGTCCCTACAACTGATATTGAAGAATATGTTACTTAAAAGTCAGGAAGGATCAATAAAAGAATTAGCTTAAAAAGGTTTTTAAGAGAAACTTCTTGAAAGTATTCAAGCTTCCAGCAAATTATATTGATGTAAATCCTATCAGATCAGAGTATCTTAAGAAATAGATGATAAAAGGGTGACTAATGGGCCAATAAAAACAGTTAGCATTCCCATGTGATGACTTCCATTATAATACAATAATGTTGCCTTGTCTAAAATATATTAATTTCAGCAAGTTCTAAAAGCTGCAGAAATACCGGTAGTTTATGTAACTAGCCAATTCATGTCTCAATCAACTACGTTTTCAACTAATTGCAGTTTTATCTCAAGTGCTTTAATCATCAGTGGACAGGGACCTTATTAAAGCGTTGATATTTAATGCTTTAAAATAACTCTGCAGTATTGCCAGATCCTCTTATGAATGCACATTAATGCTAATTAGACACCAAAGTTATTTATCTAAAATTGTGATCAACAGAGGGTATTGATATCTACTACATAAAGTAGATATCCCTCTATAAATCTAGTACTCTATAGCCACCCAGTTTATTATCAGGATACACTCCTATGAATAAAAGTGGAGCTGCACTATCTCTTTTTAGAAGAAAAAAAAAATATTGCCATATCTATAAGCCTTTGAATGTTCATTAAATTAAAAAGCACCAAAACTTTCACATGCTATGAATTGTCACCCAGACATGGCCTTGAATAGAAAACACTGTCAACAACACAGGACAAGTCTTTGTGTTTCCCTTTTCCCTTGCTCTCTTAGTTTTCCAGAACATGCTAATGACTGGCATAGAGAAGTACTGCCAGTCTGTCCAGTTTGAGTGCTAAATTCCAAGCAGCAAAACATACCAAAAAGTAGGAAATAGTATCAAGTAGAGAAAGGCTTTTGCATTTTCTCTTTCCCTTACTCCTGTTGTGATCAACCAGTATCAGATTAGCTAATACTAGTACTTAAAAAAAAAAATTATGTTAATGAGAACACCATAAATCAGAGCAAATTACTTGTTAGGAACAGTTTCTGGCCTATAACGCCCACCTAAATACTTTCTTTTAGCCAACTATATAGAAATTACAGGGGTTGAACATAAGTTGATACACACTTTATATCCACAGATAGAGAAATAATGTTTGTTGTTCAGCATTTAAAATGTGTTCCTTGGCGGACAAAAAAAGATGTCTATCTGACAGCCAAAATGACTGAGAACAGTAGTGATAGCTCAGTTATTGCTAGGGGATTTCTAATTTGTTCTCTTCATAAAAGTTTAATGCTTGACTTTAATTTTCTGGTTTCTAAATTCACAGGGACACAGCCAGAATTTCAAAACCGATATACATTTCTGAGAAGAAAATAGAAATGAATTTGTTTATGTTTCCTTCTTCAGTATAAATGGCCTTTCTATAGACCTTCAAAGTTAAGTGAATAGTGTTTTAAATATTTTAAGTACTCTATTTTATAGTGCTGACAAAACTTGGCATTTTGCCAAGTAAAACTGTGTTCTAATGATCAATTGCCTTGTATTATTCCCTTAAAGAAAATCATCTTAGCCCCAAAAATGCACTTAAATCATTCTGATATTTAAACTGTCAAATCCATATGAGAAACAATCTTGTTTTAAACAGAACGGCAAGACAGAGATTTATAATGGCCTTCCTTCTTAAGAAACTTTCCCTGAACTTGAAGGTTCTCTAAAACCTTAGGATAAAGACCTTATCAGTATAATCTAAGTAACTGCGATTCTAAGTTCACACACATGCATAACAGGCATTTGTTTTCAGGCAGCTAGTTTGTCACTACCTTAGCAGTATAATGTACAAAAAAAATTCTACTCTTCATGTATGGATACAAATATGAGAAACAAAAACATCTTGAGTTTGAGTGCTAAAGAATAAACCACAAACATATTCTAATTTTCAATGGGAAAGACCTCCTCATCACACTTTCCTCTTAGTTGAAAAGCAACTAAACATTTTCTTGTTCTGCTATTTACAGAAAAATTAGAAGAGACATCTCCAGTTGCAAAATGAAAGTTGCTTGTTACATGTGATTATTAAAGAGAACAAGGTGTCTGTGATCATTTACGTTAACTTTTCACTGAAGATGAATTTTGTGACTAAATGCTTTCCAGTACTTCTCCATTCTGATTTGCTGCGTCAGAGATGGACAGTGGAAACTAAAATTTGTTAAGAGTTTTGCAGTAAAATAATTTTGATTCAGAAAATGCCAGGCATTTCAGAAGCAGTTATTTGGAAGAAGTTGATTTAAAAAAAAAAGCTTTTACTGTAACTCAATTAAATTCCTTGTTAAATTCCTAGAGTGAACAAGACAAATCCCAGAATAGCCAACTAAATGTTATAGTATTCACTCTACAATGACAATGTCTTCTTGCCTTGACAGAAACAGACATCTGTACCTGTGCCACCAGCAGTTCTGCAAAGTGTCTGGCAATACTGCAGTTAGGACATCCAGTCCTCCAGCATCTATTACCTTCCAGCTGTATCTGCAGGAACTCTGCTGTAATCACCATAGCTTCCTCAGTGTTATCATCACCCAGTTTCTTAAACAAGTAAGGTAATTCTGACAAGACAGTAATTTCTTTGTTCAGAGCATCTGCAACAACAAGTACAGAAGAGTAATGAAGAGTTAATATATGGCATAACTCTAGCTATTGTTCCAGATTTGCACCTGAATCTCTTTCAAAAAATATATACAAAATCAAATCAAAGAAGGTTTTGACAAGGGAAAGGATGTGACTCTGTTCTGACAATTCTGGAAGTACATTGATCAATTAAACCCTAAATATATCACATTTTCTTTATTGCTTATTCATAGAGGCAAAGTGTATTGATACTCCCAATGAGTGGAAGGTTTAAAAAACAATAGACTTTTTTCTATTTTTTTTGGTCTTTTATCTACCTCCATCAGGCTGAGCTCAAGCGTGACCACTACCAGTACAATATTCATGTTAGCTTTTTCCCTTTTCCCTAAAAACTCCTTATTTGTCTCTCTCAGTTTATTTTATTCCTTTTTTGTAGCTTTTTTTTTGTCACCTGGTTTTGTCAGAAAGGACTGAGATTGATTTTTTTTTTTTTTTTTTGACACAGCTTTGAGTCCATGGATATAGAAGCAGTGATAGAAGAAATGACTTAAAAAAACCCTGACACTTGTGCAACTATATCATGTGCTGGTGTGTCTGATGTCTCTCTTCCCTCAGTATTAAAGTCTAAATTATGAGTCTGCAAGAGAAAAAGAAACAATTTTCTAAGCCTTTGTGGGTTTTTTTTCTCCCTATGTCCTCACACTCTCCTTTCATCTTTAGGGAATCAGCATTGTTCCCCAACTGTAAAAATAAGAGTATAATCTCAAGGCTACATCTCCTAAAATTTCTTGCAGTTAAAATATGGCTGACTAATCCTCAGCTGGAATCAGAGTCTGCATTCTCCAAAAAATTCCATTAAAAACTATCCCCCAGAAAGATGAAATAGTGCTGATATTAATTCCTGTTCAATTCAGAAAGAATTACCTTGATTTTCTACTTAATATATTTTTGTAAAGAAATTGTCATTAAAAGGCGGTTATTCCAAAGAGTTGGCATTCTGCCACTGCCTCTCTCACCTTCCAGTTATACCAAGATTACCTTTGTAGAAATTAACACATTTACATCAAAATAAATTTCCTTTTGTTGAGAGGATAAACTAGTGCTGGATCTTTCTGGATATGTTATGTTTATGCTGCAGGTTTGTAGCAGCACTAGTTTGTACCACAGTATTTGTACGACAATATTTCCTGAAGCACAGTATAAAAACAGCATCTTTAATCCTTGTGTTACATACACCTACCCTTCCAGTCATCCTTGAACAGAGATAGGTTTCTGATGTTATTTTTTCTAAATATTTTCCTATTGTATAGTGTCTAGAATGTATTTGGCTAAATTATTTTTTTCTGAGTAGGTCTGGATGTTTGCAAAATGTTAAGAAAATACAAAGTTTCAGTACAGGTTTAATATGGTTTGCTTAATGAGAGAGTAAATCAGTCCTTAGGGTTGAAAGACTTCTTTAAAACTCCAGTGGACATTTAATTCTGTCAAATAGTCCTGCTGTGAAACAGCAGAAGTATTTTCTACAGTTCTATGCAGCAGATGCATAACAAGACTCTTTCATTACACAATTGGTAGCACAAACTCTAGAGCAAAATGGCTAACTCCATTTCTCACCAGACTTTTCTGATGTAGCTTTGTTACGACTGATCTCAGCCTCCTGTCATTACTTTTCTTCTTGCTTTCATCAGAATATGCATATAAAGAGTATGGAAGTATTTCCCTCTAGACCTCTAGGATTTTACAAGAACTTTCTGTTCAAAGCTAGGAATGTGACATAGCATTCAATCAATCCTTTCAAAGATATGTAATTTCCTTAGTATGTGGAAAGATTTCACTTGTGAGTGGAAAGAAATTGAATTGCCTTATTACCTTATTTTAAATTCCAATCTCAAGTAGTTTTCTTTACTAGATCTGCCTTAATTTTTAGAGTATAATTATCTTGACAGAATTTATTTATTTTTACAAATGCAAAATGAATTTTAGCATGAAAAAATTAACTCTGCATAAAGCAAGAATTCAATTTTCAATGTAGTAGTACTTCCAAGGTAATTTTTTTAAAGGAAATATGACACTTTAGAAATCTGCTTGATTATACAGATGTGTTAAATATGACCAGCAGTTTCCTGGATGTTGCAAAACAGTTCAGTTCTTCCAATGTTAAACCATAAAGTGCATCACATTACAAGTGATGCAAAGAAAGTTGGGAGTAGCTAACCTTACCAAAGGTAAGATTGCTGATGATACCCAGTATGATGATACCATCTGTCCAGTAGTAAGAATCGGTCTTCTATGGAAGGATTATCAAGTTTAGAGATCAGTACATGTAGTTAATTTCCCATTCATTTCGTACTCTTCCTTGGGTTCCAGCTGATTACTGCAATCTTTCCATTTTTTGAATGGGTAGGATGGTACTTATTTTGTAAAATACTTTGACACTTTTGAAGTGCTAAAAGTTGAAACATTACTCTAGACTTTTTTCCAGTGGGGAAACAGAGAAAGTTGCAGTCACTTAATCTATTTTTTTTAAAAGCTAGGTATGTGGATGCTCTAAAGAAAGAATAAACCCAGTAGCTAAGAAGCATATGCATCAGTCATTCATTCTCATTGCTTTGCCTATCCCTTTCCTGTCTGAAATTCACTATCATCTCCTGAACAGATGTCCTCCACCTTCTCCAACTTTTCTCACATTCCTAAAAAAAGAGGTGCATACAGGAATAAGGAGTCCAAGAGAAGCAGTCTAGAAAATCTTATTTCAAGATTAACAAAGTTAATATGAAGTGCATCAGGCTACAGAAGTTGTCATCATGCTGACACTCCCTCATATTTTGTTACTTGAGAGCTCTCGTCGTGTCATCTTGAATCAGTTCATAGATTTCAGTCTTTCAACTTGATAAACGCTACATAAAGCTGTAGTATAATGTACTGATGCCCTTCACGCTGAGAGCTTGTGCAAGTTATCATCAACCAGTTTCATATTTTCAGAAGTATCACCAAATTGTTTAAGTGAATCCGGTGTGTTGAATCCGTCATCTTAAACAATGGTAAGAGGCAGAAGCCAAGCAACAAATACTTACCCTGTGTTTGTGTGCGTGTGTAAAGTAATAATTAGAAATACCCCAGGAATTTGGGGCAAGGGAGAAAAAGAGACCAAAAATAATCCCTAGATTATAGATGCAAGGAATAAGTTTATGTGAAACTGTTAGCAGTGACAAATAAGAAGGAAGATGAAAGGGTTCAGAAAAAAAGAAAAAGTTTGTTCTGGCCACAATTCCTTGCTTGACCTCGAAGACAAAGAAGCTAAAATGTTGGACTGGCTGGAAATGTGTGGTGTAGTGACTCAGTATGCAAGGACAACACCATTTCCTTTTGAGTAAATAGCAGGAGCTTTCCATGGTAACGAGGTAAACTTATTTTAAGGATCATCACTTTCCACAAACAGTGAATTTTTATGCTTTCTACTTCTCTAAACAAATCTTTGTCCATGAAATCCCTTGACTGTAAAAGGTTGACTTAATGTATGATTCAAAATGTGAAAACGCACCCCTTTTCAACTAGAAACTATTACTATCAGAGTGTTGTGGCACAGTCATTATGTGATGTCATCATTTATAAAATAAGTTGCAGATATCAGTATTTCCCAGTGTCAATAAATTAATAGGAGACTGTTTTCAAAAAGATACATAAAAACATGATGTATTTCACTTTTTAAGGGTACAGACCAGAGGGGCACATATGTGTTTGATCTATTGATTTCTGAGTTTATCTATGCATTAATGATAGTCATAGTCATCTATAGAAGCTGCAAAAGATTCGGCCAACTGTTGAGATATGTCTTCCTTTAAGAATTTGCCTATATATCTTATCACTGATCCAGGAAAAGAGGCTGAAAAATAACACTTTGTCTTGTACAAGACTGACACATTTTTATTCTTTTATGTGGGGAACATTAAAAATTATTCACGTCATCACTATACATCTGAATCAAGGAAGAAATAACAAAATCAGTAGAAATGTTACAGAACAGAAATATTCTTTTTGACTTCCACCTAGAGAGATCTTGGCTTACCACACAGTGTGTGGTGTTTTCTACGTGCACTGACTTTTGTAATATCAGAGATTACTTAGAAGTAAAAAATAAAAATAAATTTCTAGTGATTGAGACTGTTCTTAACATTTCTGCTTATATTTAATTTAATAAAATGGAATTTGTTCAATTCTATTAACACTGGAAACAGTTTTAATCCCTTTGATGACTCAACACCTTCATATCAAAAGACTGGCTAGTACCAGATTGGGAATTATTTTTAATGTGTAACAGTAGGAGCTGCAAATAATTCGGCTATAGCTGCTTTGTTTTATTTATACGCTTTTGTTTTTCATAGCCTTAATATTTATGTTAAAGAGCTGGAAAGGGAAGGAGGGAGATGAGAAAACATAAAATTAATTAGTGGGTAATACATCCACTATCAGCTTCCTTCCTATTTGGAAAGCAAGCAAATAAACAATATGCTAATTTCTCCTACTCCTGCCTTGTATTCTAAAGGCTGGACAGTATTCTAGAAGTTGATCATCTTTTATTAAATTTTTCTTTCCTAAGGTCTCTATTCTGCCTGCTTTCATTGTTTGTTCAAGTCCCCAGGTCCCAAGGTTCAGTATTAGTTCAAAAATCCCACTTAAATCTGTTTTCTCACAGTACTGTAAATGTTATCCAGCTCTAATAAGTCCCCAGAGTGCTACAATATTTTTTCGACTAATGTTTGTAGCATCCTATATGGATGAATTCAGATACTATCAACCTTTTGATTAATACATTGTGCTTATAAGTTGTTCTAATTGTTCTTAATTTTATCTCCATAATTGATCTTAATCGATCTCCATACTCTCATACAATATGAACTGTAGATTGGCAGAGAACGATGGTATTATATTTCATATAAAGAGTTGTATGTTTTAAGCCTAGTGGAGACTATTAAAATCAATTTGAGCTTATGCATAGTACATGTCAAGTAAACACTGCATCAAATTTTTGATTGAACTTAGAACACAACCTCTAGAAAGATGTACTTTCTAGATTTAAGATTCTGCTGAGTGAGGGATTTGCTTTGTGATTTATTACCATCACTGGAAAAACACTTTAATAATACTTCTAGTTAAACCAGAGAAACATTGGTTGTCAGTCACTTGATCTTGATATGACTTTTTCTTCAGACTAAAGAGCTATCTATCATCAAAAGTCTTTTTTCCTCATACTTGTGTTAATATACCATAATTAAATTATCTTCCAAACTAATCTTGGACAGATGGAGTAAAAGAATTAAACTCTTCAATCTGTATGTCAGAATTTCTGATTCCCAAATCATTCTGATGGCTTTTTTTACCCTTCCAAATAATTTCTAATTTGTGAACTTCCATTCTGTATTGTAGATACTATACTCCAGCAAATGTCTTACAGACTTGTTTATCCACCTCAGCACAATATACTATCTATCTAATTTGAGTTAATATTTCCTTCTCTACAGTTTTAGGCTGACCTTTGCCTTCTCAAAACAGTATTTCAAGAACAGTATCTATAACCAGGACATCTAAGACGTTTTCCAAATCAGTATGCAAGATAACAGACAGTCTCCCTCTCTGTAAGGGTGACTTCCTTTACATCTTCATCTGTTTACGCAACTGTAACTACAGCAGTAAGAAAGTGTGAAAGGTGCATGGTAAATTCAGAGCTGACCTTCAAACATGACTTAGTAGTTATAATTCCTAGGCAAGCTTCCAAAATCTTTCCTCAGGCAAGACATACAGCTATCTAAAAAATATATTTGCCTGAAATTTGTAGTATTCTTAAAGTTCAAGCCTTTTCATGATACCTGTATGTAAGAAAATGGGGAATAAGAAAAAGTAGGCAAGCTCTCACGTACACATGTCACGTTTTGAAGAGTAAAAAAAAAAAAAAAAAAAAAAAGAGAATATGCAGATGTGTGACTTGATTTTTTCTTTGTTTTCCTGGTAATAAAAAGGAGTATCTCTGGAATATATCCTGCTTCATACATATTGCTAGACTTGTTTTTTGACAGCTATTCTGAGCAATTCACCATCCTTTTCCATATACTTTGCGTTTCCAATGAGTTTCAGAGCAGACCAGCTGTCAGAGAAAGAGGCTCGCAAACACTGCAAGACCACAAGAATTTTTTTCTGTGCTTGATTTAGAGACCAGGTCTGCTTCTTCAAAGTTATCTTTGTATCTTATTGGATGGAATGTACTTGAAAGACTATTTGATAGCAGTTAAATGGACCCTTGTTTTTAATATGGAGGTATTGTAAAGATTAGAAAAATAAAGAATTAAAGAACCCCCCCCCCCCCCCAACTTTCCCAATTTCAAATTCTTGGCATAATTAAAAATTAGGGAAAATAATTCTTTCTTTTCCTCATTTCACTGTGCTTTGACACTTCCATTTTTGGATTACTTTCATCCATTTATGAAGCAGTGCATAAAGGCAGGAGATTCCCACATAGGAAGGACAAAACAATTACAATAATCTATTCAGAAAGTGAAACAAAAAGTTTCAGTCTTAGAAAAAGACCTTAACTCAAAAAGCAATGGAAAATCATAGCTTGTTCAAAAAAGAAAAAAAAAAAAACAAAACCAACACTGCACAAATTATGCTCCCCCCTCCCTTTTTGCTACTTTTAATCACTTTTTAGTCCTGGTTCAGGTGACTAATCTATGTTTATTGAATAACTTGCTGTCCTAGTTTCAGCTGGGATAGAGTTAACTGTCTTCCTAGTAGCTGGTACGGTGCTGTGTTTTGAGTTCAGTATGTGAAGAATGTTGATAACACTGATGTTTTCAGTTGTTGCTAAGTAGTGTTTAAACTAATGTCAAGGATTTTTCAGCTTCTCATGCCCAGCCAGCGAGAAAGCTGGAGGGGCACAAGAAGTTGGCACAGGACACAGCCAGGGCAGCTGACCCAAACTGGCCAACGGGGTATTCCATACCATGGGACGTCACATCTAGTATAGGAACTGGGAAGTGGGGGCGGGGAATCGCTGCTCAGGGGACTAGCTGGGTGTCAGTCGGCAGGTGGTGAGCAATTGCACTGCGCATCATTTGTATATTCCAATCCTTTCATTATTGCTGTTGTCATTTTATTAGTGTTATCATTACCATTATTAGTTTCTTCTTTTCTGTTCTATTAAACCGTTCTTATCTCAACCCACGGGTTTTGCTTCTTTTTCCCGATTTTCTCCTCCATCTCACTGGGGGGGGCAGGGAGTGAGTGAGGGGCTGCGTGGTGCTTAGTTGCTGGCTGGGGTTAAACCACGACAAAAGAGGAATACAAAAGCAAGAACAGAAACTGGGTAGCAGCGTAATTTATTCTTCCTGTCTGCCTTCCTACATATTCACTAACCCACCAAACTCAGCATCTGAAGAGGGAGTAACACTCTTCTGTTCTCTTCTATACTTGTTCACCACTGAAAAAAGGACATAGTGGGGAAAGTGGACTTTTGGGTTCACAGCATTAATTTACTTTCTTTTCTGGACTAGTCTATGAACAGAATGAGTTTTGTTGCCTTCTTTACCCAGGCTATCTGATAAACCATAGCCTGACTGTAACTAATAATATATAGAGTTCCCATAAAGAATTAGTAATCTTTTAGCAGTAGATACAAATCAAGCCTGTATTTCCTAAAACCAGATTTCCTCTTACTCACTTTGCACTGTTGGTATCTAAAACATATTTGGCATAATTATTCCTCTTAATTATTCTATTTAATTGACACACTTATTCATCAGATAGAAGAAAAAAATCACTTTTTACTTTATGGCATTGTTTCAAATCCCTGCTCTCTATGCATGTAATGTAAATCTTTCTCATTTAATCTCTTTGAAGCAAGCCCTAAAGAAGTATTGTATCTTAATGCTATTCCTCACTAATAATTATTTTATAAACCGCTGCTTCATTCTAGAAGAATTAGTTGAGTCACTTTCAGCAAAATCAAATGTATCTCTTAGGAACACATTCTGTAAGTGTCCATCCTGATTAATGTGTTACTGTTTGATCTAGCTTTTTTTTTTTCCATTAAACAATCCACCTCCCACCCATATCTTCAAACACACAAGACACTCAGAATGTCAAGTTCTTCAGGATATTGGGTTAATCAGAATCATATTGAATTCTTAGGGGAAAAAAATGTACTTCTGCTAAACAATAAATATCTACTTGTTTTTTTTCACCCTCTCATAACATGAAATAAGGAATTAAACAAGGATGAACACAAAATCAGTCTGATGCAGGTACCATTTTTCTCACATAAAATTACAGTCTCTTTTTGTATGAGTGAAGGCTGATTTGAGATGGATGAAGTACAGCAGAAAGAACTCAACAAGGGAGCAAGGCATAAATTACTCCGCTTTAATTTGGCCAATGGAAGTGAAAGTAAAAACCTGTTATTTACTGTCCATTATTCAAACTTATTAAATGAAATAGCTGTCACTATTTTTCTATGCCTCCACTGCAATGCAATAAAGCTCTTCTAGGCCTCGGATCTAGAGGATGGATGTCAGAGGTACCCCTATAACACAGGGCAAGGAATGTGTTTTACAAAGAAGTTCTTCATAGAAACACTCTCCTCCCTCTTTGCTCACTTCAGTGTAAAAATAACAGATTACAGACATCCTTCCCTTTACATCCCCCACATCAGAGTTATTTTTAATCTTGAAAGCACAGACTATAATTTAAAAAGAAGCTCAACTTAGTCTCCTAAATCTATACTTGCTTTTCATATTTATGATTTTATAGATTTTATATGCATATAAATTTGCACATCTATATGCACATATATGAATTATATACATATATACATGTAAAACAGATTTTTATATTAAAAAAAGTAAATTGGAAACTAGGGAAGTTTCTCCATAGATAATGCATGCATAGATATGCTTAATTACACACCAGCTGAATACAAAGCAGCTCTCACTCGAATTAATACTTCTTTTGAAATCAATGTGAGTCACTCAGTGAACATCTGTCTTGAACATCAAGTCATTCAAAGATATGTAGATCTGAACCTAAGAAGCTATCATTAAATGTGTACTTTTAAAAGCATGACCAGCACACAGTGCACTTATGTCTTAATTTAAACAATAAAATTAGGTAATATGTGAGATGTTTTGAAATACTTCTTTAAGCAGTTTCACACTCCTCTCATTCTGATAATGTTCTTCTTATCTATGACACCTATAAAGATTATATTGCAGATAAGAAAAATAAAACTAGTTGTTTCTGTGGTAATGAATGACTCAGTTAAAGCACAATAAAGACCTCCTTATTTCTTTTAAAGAGGCAACCAGATTTTTTTAAATTTTTTTTTTTAGATTTTTCCTTATATGGGAGAACTACCCAGCCAAAGAAAGAAGAAATAAGCAAATAAGTCATTTGTGACCACTGTAAATACTAGTCTTTCTTTTTAAGCAGCATTCAACCTTACTTTTTTCCTTGCAATATAACATGTGTAACCTAGACAATAAGCTTCCATAGACAACAATGTGTTCTTCATTATATTTGTACATAGAACAGAGGTGGAATTTCTACCTAAATGTCAAGCACGCTGTGTGCATTATTTTCAGCATTGTCAGTCTGCTGTAATTAATTGCTGTCTTGAGAGCAGCAATGGAACTATCACTCAGGACTAGTTCCAGTAGTATCAGACACACAAAAAAGCACACCATATAGTAAAAAGCTGATAAATATTTCTCCTCCTATGACCATACATAGTAACTGCTACTCTTTCTATGTCCGCAGCATTAGGATTTTGTGGATTTATAAAAGACTCCATAAAAATTAAATTATACCAGCCAAATTTCTTGTAATTTGAAAGGTCTAAATTTTAGTATTTCAACACTGAACTGACTGAAATACTATCTAGAAATTTCCAAAGGGTACGTGGTAAAAGAAGCTGTGAGCTTAAGTTTGTCTCAAGAGGTTTCTGTTCTGTGAGTCTTTATTTCTCCATCTTCTGATTCCTCGAACCTTGTTTAATCTTGGTTACAGAAATACAAGAGAACTTAAAAGTTCCTAAATCTTTTATCCTCAACCAGTTCATAAGCATTTTATCAAGGTTGCTTAAAACACCATCTTTAAAGTTTCTTTTGCTACAAGAAGAGCATAAGATAGCTTTGAGGATAGAGAGGGTCATAATATTTTCAACAAAAGTAGACCTTGGCAAAAGTGAAATTCTAGGAACAGCTCAAGAAGATTTCAGAAACTGATAGGCATTACATTACAGACTGACATTTGGCCCAGGTTTAAGCAGTAGATGACCCACCATTACACAAACTGACCCAGGTCATCTTCAAGGGTTAACAACGAGTGCCAATCACACACCATCGGGCAAGACCAGTGCCTTTCTGTGTGAGTGACCAGGATTTAACTGTGTGGAATGAAATCAGAGACTTACAGAAGCAGAAGCACAGTGTGGAGGGGAAATTCACAGCATCATGTTGAAGCAGAGACCAGAGCCACCTCGTAGGACGCAGAGGGAGAAAGGAGAGCAGGCTTCAGTGTTGCTCTGCAAGTCTGTGTGGAGACTGAACGACAACACAGGGGGATCCACTGAGGTTGAAAAAACATGAAAAGACTCAATCCATATTGAATAGGGAAGTATTGGAAAGGTTTGTTTTCATTCCAACACAGAACAGAAACAAGAACCTTGAAAACTGCAGTGAAACTGAATTGTTCTCTGAACACATATGATTCAGGGACTGCTTCTTCAGCAATATCACAATTACATTCTCATCAGATGAACACCTTACCCAGATCAGATGTTGTAGGAGACAGAGTTGTTATTTCTGTTCTTAGCAGAAATAAACTACAGGAATTCTTGTATTGTTACATCTCCTATACAGGGTTTTTTTGGTTTTGTTTTAATTTTGTGCTATTCTTTTAAGACAATTCTGAGATTTGTAAGTCCTGAGGAAAAAAAAAAAAAAATTCCTGTACAGGGTGCTTTTTTGTGGGAGCTATCACTGCAAAAGAGCTTCTACACTGATCATCTGCTGAATTTTAAATTTTCTGAGTTTCTATGTACACAATTTCCAAAAGTGTTGTTAAATCACTGTTGACTCTAAGAGAAGCACAGTTATGCTTAACTTGGTTTTCTCATCAGAGTTTTTTGCTGATGCCTGAATTTTCAGCATTTTTTTCTCTAGTTTCTTTCAATGAAAATTCTTAGATGTGTTTGATAACACATCTAACATGTCTGTTTGGAAAACGTTTCTAAAATTAAGACTACCTAAATAATTGGTGATGACAGCTTTTGATTATTAGATGTATTTCTAAGAACTTTTAAGCAATTAATAACTGAAAAAGTTAAGAATTTACACTAGATTTTTTTCCAGCTTATATATCTCTGAAATGATTTTACATTACTGGTGTACTAACAATTGTATTACACTAGCAAGAATTAGAAAAATTTAAAATTCTAAATCTTCACTGGCTTCATTGTTTCAAAGTCAGTTGTTGGAAAAAATTGTACATGGACATAGCCTAAACTCCCAAATAAAATATTCAGAATACTAAGCTGCAGAATTCTGTCTGGTCATTTCAGAGCTACTAATTACCATTTTATTGATAGATTATTTCCTCTAGTCAAATTGACCTACCTACTTTCTTTCACTAACTATTAAGGCCAGACTCTGCTTTCTTAGAGTAAATTTGTATTACTGTTTCCGGAAGGTGTCATTTATACCCAGGGACAAAGTATAGGACTGTATTATTTACAACTTTTCTTAAAAATATGGATTTTAAAATATACTGTTATTCGACTAGTCTCCTGTAAGCTGTAAGAGCTATTTTCATTTGCACTGGTTATATTTCAATCAATTTGCTAATTCATTGCTATGTTTCTTCTTGCCTTCATTAAAGCACACACATGAACGTGCTTGATATTCGCTTTTGCTCTTTTTGTGTGCTTGTTTGTAAGATATAAAACTTTGGAATTACTAGGTTATTACATTAGCTTTTTAAAAGAAATCAAACTCTAGGCTTAGACTTAGAAATAATTTATATTTGGGGGGTACATAATTATACAGTATATGGATAATGTAAGCAGATCTTAAGAATTTATATGCACTGCGGTCAGCAAATATCTGCTACTCAAGAGCTACCTATTACATTCATTGGGCTGGTGGTGTTCTCACTTTGATATTTCTATAGAAGCTAAGATTTTCATTTTCAAATACACACAAAAGCCCCACTGACTTTTGTATACAGAGTATAAATGCATAGCTAGAGTATGCATCTAAAGAGACATCAAGATGTAGGCATAGAGGCAGCAAGAGCCTCTAAAATTATGCCATGAGATATACATCTTCAGAAGTACGTATCAAAAGATGATAAAGACCTGTTGCTGTGGCCAAAACCCAAAAGGGTAGAATTCCTTCTAACGTTCACTCGCTATCTATTTCTAAAAATCCCATAGTGAGATGATGAAGCATATTATAAAATAACCAAAATCATCATCCTAATGATAAGGTTCAGGAACCTGCATTTCAAGATGTGTCTGTATAAAAGATGAAACAAGCTTATGCTGCACAAAAATACTTGTTTAAACCTGGATCAGTAAACAGCTGTAAGCCTTGCAATTCTAAATGCCACCTACCTGATTCATGCGGTATCTTTCACATCTCTGGTAAACAATACAGCTATTTCACCAGAATGATCAAAGTTCACCAGTCATCATGAGATACCTGCAATCAGCCATCAGTCGACATGTAACAGAGATGCTATGAGAATTAGTATTACCAAAATGTATTAACAACTGGCTGTATCTACACTGCATTACAAAAGAAATTAAACCAGAGTCCATGTGGAGGCCTTGTATTTGTACCATAACCATGCTGTCCTGTAATGCAGTATTGTGATTGCTAGTAACCAGCTATAAGCTATGTATGCAGTGAATTCGTGAGGCCTCAGGGCTCAGGCTTCTCAGACCTGCCCTGTCTCAACTTTTCTTGAACTGCCTGCAGCTTTGTCTTACTAAGTTTTGCTGTGACAGTAATTTTTCTGCTGACCAGCATTTTTTGTAATAGGACCAAGAAGAGCAGAAGTGTGAGCAAAACTCCCAAGAAAAGGGATAAAATCTAAGCAGCGGCATGTACTAAGAAGTATGTGTGTAACAATTTTAACTTAGACTTTATATATACAAACTTATATAACTTTATATGTAAGGTGTGCTGTGTTCTGCCCATAAACAAGATTGTGAGCGTAGCAATAATGTGCAGCATGTTGCCTTCAAGCAGTGCATGGAGTTACAAGGAAAATGTCTGAAACTCACAGCTGGGTGATGACAATAGCTTGGGTAAAAAGTGACAAATACTCTCAAAATTATTTCATCCATCCTCCCACTATCTGAAAGTAATTGACAAAAAAACTGCTGAAAAGAACATTTCTTAATTCTTTCCTACTTTCCCCAAGCTACCTGACATACTCATGCCATTTAAAGATTTCTCAGAACATGTCTGAGTTCAGATGGCAGAATATAAAACATTTTAATCCAGGAAAAAATGCAGTGAGGTACTTCTTTACTCGGTAACTATAACATAATATCTGACCTGTCAACAAAGTAATATTTTAAAATGGTACCTGTCACAGAATATAACGTTATAGGAATATGTTCGTGCTCAACTGGTTTTACCAATGTTTTTAAGAAAAACTTTAAACAAAGCAATGTTTCAAAGAATGCATTATCTGAAGGTTGATGATGATGCAGAGATCCTTAGGTATGGAAGAAGATATAAAGAAAAATTGCTTATCTGGTTTCTGATAGCTAGACCTGATATTTGCAATCTGTATCACTTCTTAACTAAAATCACAGTGGCTAAATCTGTGGATTATTGAAAAACTAATTTCTGAATTTCTTTTACAAAAATATTGACAAAGATTAGAAGAAATGTTTAAGTAACTGGCAGGTAACACACCATCTTCCTAAAGGGTTGCACTGTGACCATTTACAGATATGGTTTAAAAATGTTCAAAACTCACATTTCACTGAAAAAATACTCTCCCATCCCCCAGCTACTTACAAAGATATATTCTGATTGAATAAACTTTTTTATGTGGCTCCTACAATACATCAGTATAATTCTTTTATTGAGAGAATCAAATCTAAGAGCACTTCACTGATGAAGTCCAACCATTGCATCACTCATCCCTATTTCACATTTCTTGCCTTACTCTGGGGGGGCAGGAGAATTTCCCTCCTTTTTGGAAATACGTAACAAACCCCAAGTTTTTATCCACCTCTTCTCTGACTTTGTGTATTTTATATGCCAGATTTTCGTTCTTGAGGCACACTGCTCACCTTCATTTTAAACAGAGCATTAAGTAAATATAAAATAATCAATAGAAGAGGTAAAAACAACAATGCACATATTGGAATTTTAATATAGAGTTTGAGATCACCTAATCAAGAAATATGCAGTACATTCCAGATTAGTTAATTGGTCTTGACTGACTCAGATGTAATGGCCAACGAACAGATTTCCATACTGTGCTAAGACAGGGCATCCCTCCTCCTTCTCCCTTTTATTAGCCACAGATGTAACTAACCCAGATGTTTTAAAATTAGTAAGGACTGCAATTTAATTTGCACTTCTTATTTGATATACTCATATAGACTGTTTTTCTTTGCCTGAGCTGCTTACACTAAAAAACCCACAAATTCTATCAGTATAACACACAGTACCATGAACAGTGTTAAGATTTCTCTTTGCAGTTCAGTCCTCATTTCATTTCCTTTTAATTTCAGAGAAGATTCTGAGAATGTGATAGGATAGCCTGGGATTTTTTCCATTTTTTTTTGTATGTAAACTTAAAATTACTGCTATAACCAGTAAAAATACAGACAAATACCACAAATGTACCCCAAAGGCATATCACAAAACTTATTCAAGACCATTGTACTTAGCTGAGGCAAAGGTCCATTTTGCACAGTCTGCTCTGAGAACAACCAGTAAGTAACAGGTAGTGAGGTGTGTGAGAGGTAAAAGTATAAACCAGCTCATTCTATGGTGCATCCTTTCAGTTTCTAGCACCTGTGGCTGTTAATTCAGAGACAATGTAAATTCTCACTGTATATGTGAAGTGAAATATTAAAACTACATTGTTATCTTTCCATCTTGACAACAACCAATACCTTGACTCCATTAAGAGTAGGATTCTAAGTACAGTACAAACATATAATCTCTGCCATAAAGAATTACCTAACAAAAATTTACTTGAGATAATCTACAGGGCTAAGAGGAGTTTAGGAATGGGAGGAAAAAAAATAATTAAAAAAGTTTACCTTACATGGCTTTTCAGAGAAACTCTGCTTCAAAGAACAGAAGTTTGGTATACAAACTGCTATCTTTTTCAACTGGTTAATGGCCATCCTCTGTGATTTAATTTGTGCAGTAAGATGGTAGAGACTATGTTTTGTTTGTATTTGTGCAATAACTGGCTAATCAAATGTTTCTTGATGGAGATCTCTCGAGCTTCAAGACAATATTCAATTCCAACTATATACAGCATATAAAATTACTTACTAAGGGATCCAGGCCTTCTCTCCTTTTTTAATCCTAGAAAAGATGTTTTAGTAAAAATAATCTATTTGATAAAACTGTGTCAGCATAAGTTGTAATGTACAGAAGTAAAACTCCTAAGAATTACATAGTTGGATATTTTTCAAATTTTGTGCAACTTCTTTGTTTTCAATTCATGACAGTGTGAAAAAAAACAGTAAGTGTACTTTGAAAGAAAGATCATAATTCTGAAATGAAAACCTCCTGTTTATTTAATTTGACATTAGACTGGGTACAGTGATAGTGTAGACTCTATGAGCAAAAAAAAAAAAGGTACTTTGCTGAAGTGTAAGACTTACTCAGAGACCACTGACTCTTATTCTCACAGAGCTTCCCACATGAACTTTCATTATGTGCCTTCAAAAACCTTATAACCTTTAGTTTATTCAGATGATAAATCCCTTATAAGTGGTATAAATCCCTATCACTGCTAACTCATTATTTCAAATTAAAAATATAAGTTGTACAATGTAGGATTCAGTTCAAACTATTCAGAGAACATTTCAATTCTTAATTGCACAAGGGACGTGGTTTTTTTCCTACAATAGCTCTTCTGGATGCGAAGTTACAACACTGGCAATGTTGCAATTTACAAAGGTGCTAATGAGCTTCTTTAAATAACACAGATTATTGCAGTAATGTTCTTCTGTTGTGATTTTACAGCGGCAGAGGAGTTTCACACAATGTGAGAGAGCATCATAATTTGCTTTCCTATTTTCTTTCTTTACTTCAGATAGAAAAAAACTAAGAAAAGTGTCAAATAAAATGACACTAATTTATTTCTATCAAATGTTCCCCTATTAAAGCTCATTTTCTTATGCAAAATAAGCAAATGGAAAGAGGAGGGGGGAATTCCTTCTCTGGGTAAATACAAACTTCCTTTATTGCTTTTCAGAATGTTACATGTTTCCAAAATGACAGCAATACTCACGTGCCATTTTAGTCAAGTATTTATCAAAATATATTTATGGGTTTAAACACTGAAAAACATTCAGATGGGGCATGTTTTATATTTTGTTTCTCACATTGCACTTTTTTTAGGCAACATGAAGGAATATTGTTAATTTTTTTGCATCAGAGATTTTAATTTATAGAAAAAAACAGATGCTTGATGGTGACCTTTCAAATACATAAGGGACCCAGCAAACAGCAAAAATTGAAAATTTTCAAAGAGGGAAAAAATTCTTTTAAACAAATATAATAGTTCCAGACACCATGGTAGGGTTCAGATCGTTCAGTCTAAGTCTGTATGAAGTTACAGCAATTTCCAAAGAAGAGAGACCAAAGCCAATTGAAAGAAATAGCATCTCCAGTAATCTGCAGATTACACTATACCAAATGCAATCACCAGCATCAATAGGCATACCACTTTTACGTTACAGGCACACTGAACCCCTTATAGCAAAGATGAATTTCATCTACTACCTAAAATGTCAAATCTCTTTTAAGTGCTTGTTGTTTCTAAGGACAACAGCTATTGTTATATTATGAATATTCTTAACCAAGATCAATGACAGTGCTTGTTTATTTGGGCTTTTTTGCTTTTAAGGGAGTTAGATTGGGAGAAAATTGACTGCACAGTCTATATATATATATCTCCAAGGTGATACTGGGCTATTTCACAGAATCCCTGTTCCAGTACCCGATTATTACTCTCCATAACGGTATGACCAGTCTTGATGGTGTTTTCATATGGGACCAAAATTTTGCAGTTTCATTTTCCTAGGCTTCTCTTCCTTCTTCTCCTACCACCTATGACCCTGTTGCTACTGGGTGGTTCGACATTAGTCCTCTGACCCTTCCTTCCCCAAACTTCAGCAGCCACTATGGGCAGCATTTGGCCATGAAAATGCCCATTGGGGCTTTATAGGTAGTCTTTGGCCTAAGCGCTATGCCTAAAGAGTCTGTGGTAGGATAATCAAATTTATCCTAAACTGTATTACAACATGCAACTTAAATTTTATGATTTAATGGCAACCACATCTTAAATACATAAATAAATCACCTTGCTTGTTTTAAAAATACAAAATATAAAGAGGTCCCATCATGTAAAATAATTACTAAGTATTTCTCAAAAATCAAGCCTGATAAATACTCAGGTATGCCCTAAATGTTCTGTGTCCTCTGAAGACATCAAGTTTCATGTACTTCGCTTTTCCTAGAACAGCTGCCTCTTATTTTAAGTTAGGCATTCAAATGGGCTGTTGGATGTTCCACTACAAGATTAATTTCTGCAAAACGCTACAGGTAACAAGGGTAAGATGTCTGAGAACAGACTGGGGCTCTGAGAAATCATATATGACAACAGTAATGTGGAATGTATTGGATAATCACATTACCATTTGAAATTCTCCAAATGTCAACCGTGGAAAAATAATATTTCACAGGTTTTCACAGTTTTATTCACTTTTCATCGAAATCCAGTAAAACCACAGAAAACAGATGGAGAAACAATCAGGAACCTGACAAAAATGTAAATATAAAATTTCACACAAATGAAAATGTTTTGCAGATTTACCAAAGGAATACTTTGATATTGTTTCAACTGTTAGAAAAACACCTAGTTTAGGATTTCAAATTAAACAGCTTATTTGCATAATGTGGTTTCTGTGATTGCTAGTTATTCTTTAAATAGGTTTGGAAAGCCAAACTGCAGAACCTGATTTAGAATCACAGGAAACTACCTACCTACACAGCTTTCCTTGAGATTCATCTTTCAGGAAATCCTTATTTTTGCTCCACCTCATTAGACAAAACTTTCTGCAACTTGTTGAGATACTCTGAGAATCCAAGTGAAGGAAAACTGGTACTCCCATTCTCATTGATAATATTTCTTATTTAGTAAACTAAAATTTATCAGCACAGAAAGAGAACAAACCATATATTAAAATGCAAGTATAATTGAGATTTATCATGAATGTTTTCTAGAACCCCCAGTCAAAAGCATTTTGACACACACTTCCACTGGGTACACAAGTTCCTAGGGGCACGGAAAAACGACAGCCTCAGTGAGACGACAGCAGTCTCAAAAATACCAATAGCAATTGAAAGCAATGCTATTGTGAGAATGCTATGTTGCAGAAGTGAGACTGTGGAAGAACACAAAGCTTACTCCATCCCTGCTAATTTGGACTAAATAGAGAATGATTTCCTTTCGGCAAGAGTAATTTTTCAAACAAAAGCTGGTTTTCCTAGGAAAAAATCATGAGTTCTTGGGTTTCTAAATTCTTTTTTTCATTTTCAAACATCTCCCATCTAAGAATAATGTATTTCAGAGTAGGGTTTTTTTGTTGTCTTTTGTCCATGTGACAAACACTTATCTACCACGTGCTCTTTTCATGAACCACATAAATGTTTTCCTGATGTTAAAACTTTCAAGATTTTAGATCTGAGAGCCTTCTGATCACTAAGCTCAGAAAGTTTCAGAACACACACATAACACTAGGCCAGAGCTGAACTTACAAGCTTCATAATTGGGTGTGTGTGTATGTCTGTGTGTGTAGTTATTTATGCCCTTCTTTAGTGAAGCTGTTCTTTGTATTTTCTATATAAGAACAACATTCACATTGTTTCCTTCAGCCTCATTCAGATGCAGAAGTTGTACCACATTGTTTCCTTCATTTAATTCATTTGAGATATCCTTAGGATATGATTCCACATGACTTACTTACATTTTTTGGCACTGATATCCAAAGAAACAATGTTTATTTCTTGATAATATATGCCATCACTGCATACAACCCTTCCCATCTTTCTTTCTAATCACTTTTTTTTGTAAAGTTGATTCACTTTTTTTTTACAGGTTTGCCTATGGGTTTGGACACATCGATTGCTTTCTTGCAATTGTATTTTTATGTCTGCCATTCTTCTTAATCTAATTTAATCAGTAAGACCGCATTTAAGCATTCTCTGATTCATATTCTGACCTTAATGCTATCATAAGCATAAAAGAAAAGCTCGTATAATGGATTCCTCTATCATTTCAACATCATTTTTGTGTGTGTGTGAAGGTATATGTTGAAATATTTCCAGTCTCTGCTCTTAAGTCAATTTATGGATTTTTGACAAAATTTTCAGTATTTTTCTAGTCCATTAAAAACCTTCTTTGAGTACAGCACTAAATTACTCTTCATCTTTTTCTGTTCTCTTGCCCCATGTTCAGTGATGTCTTGGATATTGTCTGAATAAAAAAACCACACCAAAATCTACCAATTGTGTTCCATTCAAGTTCTGAGGGAAAACTTACTCTAATTGAATTTTGATGCGGCTGTCCCTTCCCTTCTTTTCCCAGACTTTTTTAACTTTATGACTGCTAAACACCTTAAAAATTATCTCTCTTGCTCTCCTATTACATGGTCAATGCATATGATTTCCACATATTATACATATTGGAAAAATTCTTCTCCATTAATGTTGAAACGGCTATGAAGATTTCATGCTACAGTGCAATTTTCCTGAAATTAGGGCTTGATAAAGATAAAGTGGAATAATGAGATTTCTTTTTAATTAGGAATTCAGAATTCTTGGTGGTGTCAGCACTATTTTTTTTTAAATTATGAAAACTATATTAATTCAAAGAGTTTTCAAACTTAACATTTTCTGTTCCATTATTTTGATGCCAATTCGGTAATGGTTTTGCTGCTTACATCCCACTGACAACTTCCAATCCACATACTAGTCAAGTATCACTAAAGCTTTTTAACAGCTTCCTTTGGTATTGTCAATTCAGAAGTTGATCAGAACAAAAAAAGTACCAAACAATACAAGAAAGGTTTTGCATGCCAGACTTCTAGTGAGTAAATGCATATCAATTTAATCTCCTTCCTTCAATGTACTAATTTGATTGTTTTCTAGTCATTATTATGTAGCATTTGATACACTCTGATGCTGCAAAGTCTTGTCTGCATGCCTTGAAGAAAGGCCTATTTATGTGTTTGAAGTCTTGAGAGTGTGTGTTGCTGAGCCAAAGGCCTAGTTTATAAACTTCATAAATACCAAGCTCCCTTCTAACTCTAAATCCTTATTTCCAGTTCTAAAATTTTACACTGCCTTGGAAAATTGTTTCTTCAGTGTTAAATCTAGGGTGGAGGTTAACTCATTCAACCTTGCAGCATGGAAAGCAGAGAAATTGAAGCATGTATAAATGCTGTAGCAAAGCATTTCAGTAGTCTTCAAATCATTCAGAACTTTCATGCATATGATGGTTATACAAGATCTTAATTTTAATAGTTCCCGATAATAATAATAATAGCGCTCATTAGCCTCAGTTGAAATTGAAGAAAGTCAGAGCATCAGATGAGGACATTTTGAAACCAATATCTTGTTCAAACCTTTCTAAATTACTGTCAATTTCTTTTCAAAACTTGCCTTGAAAAAAAAAATCTGATTTTTAGCCCATAGTAACGCCATATAAACCCACAATACTTAACCTGATAAACTCCCTTATTACTGATTAGTGTTCTCCACTGTTATTGATTTCTTTGTTTAAAGCAAGCTATATTTTATAGAGCCAATAAAAAAAGCCAATATGGGCTTTGTTGAACAGAAATGGATTTCCTGAGTTATTCTGCCACATCAGACCTCCATGTCGCAAAATTGCCTTCATAAAATTATTGATCCCTGTCTTAGAAGCCTCTTCTTATTTGACTTTTGTTTCCTGTATTTCCTGTGAAAGACAGCTTTTACTTGCTAGGAAGCTTTAGCAAGACGTTAAGGGTCTTCTAATTTAGTTATTTTTATTCACGACCAGGCTATAATTATTAATCTTTTTTATAATATTTTATTTAGTTCTTTCCCTTTCTCAGTGAGCAACCCTGTTTGTATTTATAGACAACAACCATTCAATCCTCCTTGCTATGTCAATCATGCCAAGTTATTCATGTATATGAAAGACATTTCTCTCCTTCAATGTTTTTGCTAGCACCTTTCACTTTTCTAGGGCGTTGAGAGTCTGTACACATTTGATCTACTACATCTTGACAGGGTGGAAGGGAGAAATCAAGCACAAGCCCTGAATCTTGGTGCTTAGATACCTCTCTTTATTTAGAGCTATAAGTAAATTGCTTACCCAACTGTTGTGGTTTAAGCCCAGCCTGCAACAAAGCACCACAAGGCTGCTCGCTCACTCCTCCCCCACGGTGGGATGGGGAGGAGAAAATAAAACAAAAAGCTCATGGCTTGCCACAAGGATAGGGAGGGATCACTCACCAATTATGGCCGTGGGCAAAAAACCAAACTCAGCTTGGGGAAAAAACAAAATCAATTTAATTTACTACCAATCAAATCAAAACAGGATAATGGGAAGTAAAACCAAATCTTTCCCCTACCCCTCCCTCCTTCCCAGCTCAACTCCACTCCCACTTTTCTCTACCTCCTGCCCCGCAGCGGTGCAGGGTTATGGGGAATGGGGGTTGGGGTCGGTTCCTCACACGCTGTCTCTGCCGCTCCTTCCTCCTCAGGGGCAGGCTCACTCGTCCCCTGCTCCAGCGTGGGGTCCCTCCCACAGGAGACAGTTCTCCACAAACTTCTCCAACGTGAGTCCTTCCCACGGGCTGCAGTCCTTCACAAACTGCTCCAGCATGGGTCCCTTCCACGGGCTGCAGTTCTTCAGTCACAGACTGCTCCAGCACGGGCTTCCCCAGGGAGTGGCGGCCATCTTGGAGGGCACCCACCTGCTCTGGCGTGGGCTCCTCTCTCCCCAGGCTGCAGGTGGGCATCTGCTCCCCTGCTCCCCTCTGTGGGCTGGGGGGGGACAGCCTGCCGTCTCACCGCGGGCTGCGGGGACATCCCCTCCTGCCCCGCTCCTCCTCCCCTCCTTCTCCTCCCCTCCTTCACTGACCTCGGTGTCTGCAGAGGGGTTCCTCTCACATTCCAATCCCACCACCCACTGCAGGTTCCCCTTCTTAACTCTGTTCTCCCAGAGGCACTACCACCGTCGCTGATGGGCCCGGCCTGGGCCAGGGGTGGGTCCGACTTGGAGCCGGGGAAGCTTCTCGCAGCTTCTCACCAGAGCCGCCCCTGCAGCCCCTACCCCGCCACCAAAACCCCGCCACACAAACCCAAACCACCAACTGAAACGTGCCATTTCACAAGGACAGCGCAGCTGACAGTCAAGGAGGGAGATTTCATGAGGGAAGATAGTGAGCAGACTGTATGGACTGCAGATTCCTGGAATCGGCCTACTCCTCTGCAAAGGGAGGAAACTCTACCTTTGGTTGGTGCAAACGGCAGGCTGCTCCTCCGAAGGCCATCCTCCAAAAACAGTCCTGTCAGCAGCTGAGGGAGGCAGCCAGAGAGAGCACTGACCTGAAAGTCGTTAAAGCTGCTCAAAAAACCCAAACCACACAGTTATTTCTTTCTCATAACCATAGCTCTTAACCCAGCATCTACTGTTGGTTACAGTGGAGGTTCACAGGTGTCGAATAGCTTTGAAAAACTACTTGCCTATGAAATACTCTGAAGAAGTTTGGTCGTCTTGTTGGTGATAAATAGCCTTAGTGAGTATACCTGTGCTGACTTTAGCAGGCCTGATCTCATAAAATTACACCAGATTTTACAGAGATTCCAGTGGTAAAACATTTCATTATTTATTTTTAGTCTACATAGAATTAAAAAAACAAACAAAAATATACGGTTTTTCTTACTCAGAGAAGTAGAACGAGCTGTATAGTTATATTCAGAACAGAGAAACTTAATTTTAACAGCTCCAGCCAGAAGTAGGTCATGATTAGTATTTTGTTTTGTCATAAGTTTTATTTTTTCAGTGGAATTCCTTACTGCAAACATTCCCTTCATCTTCTAGGAAGAAATTTTGATCACTTCCAAAATTATGACGATAGAATATTTCTTATTTTTTGTGATCATAAATCAACAATAAACAACTTTGATGCATTTCAGCTCTCCAGAGGTACAAATGCATTACTGAGAATAAATATTGTCCTGTTGCTACAATATGAATAATTCATCATGACTAAGATCTCGTCATCTTTATTTTCCACTATGCCTCTTCCGAAACGCAGTCTTGGGAACATAATTTATAGAAAGTGTACATTTCCTATGTACTTTATCTTACTCTGTAATGTCATTCTCTACTTTAAACACTGTAAATGGCACGCCAATTAAATTTAATTATAAGGTATCCATTTTAATACATATGCTCAGAACCTGTGTGCTTATTAATATGTTATTTGCCATTGTCAGCTGGAGTAGTATGCTATTTATATGCAGGACCATTGTGTTTTGTACCCTTTCTTTACTGGCAGTGTCCATGACAAGCACAAAATCATATACGATGTAGCAAGTAAAATAATAAACATTAATTTACTCAGCATTTAGTATGCATGCTACCTAAAAAAGAAATGGATGTCACTTAATGTAATGGTAGGTTTTTTAATACTCCAGCAATGGAAAATACAGTGAGTTTTTACCTATGCCATTATTTTAAATTCTAAACGTATTTTCAGAAAAGTCATTTTTTCTCTTTACTTAGTAAGCTGTTTATCATAGATTCAATTTGTTCACTCTCCAAATCAAGAATTTTTTTAATTGATTGTGAGATTTGTATTGTTGTTCTTCACTTCCAAGATCATAGTCTTTTGTCTCCTACATCACATTCTGTGTTTGATCAGAGGTCTATTATTAAAATGCATTTTTGCTTTATGGAAAATATTTGAAGTCCTATATAAAGTCACAGCTATCTTACTGTAAAAACAATTGCTCTGAAACAAAGGTGCTTTTCCTTTTTTTTTAATTCAACAAACAATAAACTTTTCTGTGCTGAATTAAGATGATTTAGGTTTTTCATGAAGAGAGAAAAAACATTGATGATTATTTAAAATAAACCTTCAACCCAATACTGTGTTGATTTTTTTTACAGGGGAGCTTGTTAGTTGTTCAAGCTGCATATCCTTGTTGCAGATTGGATGACTCACTGAGCAAAAAACACAGTTAATGGTAATTCATAGAATCATAGAATCATGGAATGGTTTGGGTTGGAAGGGACCTTAAAGATCATCTGGCTCCAACCCCCCTGCCACAGGCAGGGACACCTTCCACTAGACAAGGTTGCTCAAAGCCCCATCCAACCTGGCCTTGAACATCCCTCTCCTGCTTTCCTGTAGGCCCCCTTTAGGTACTGGAAGGCTGCTGTAAGGTCTGCCTGGAGCCTTCTCTTCTCCAGGATGAACAACCCCAACTCTCTCAGTCTGTCTTCACAGGAGAGGTGCTCCAGCCATCTGATCATCTTCATGGCCCTCCTCTGGACTTGCTTCTACAGGTCCACGCCCTTCTTATGTTGGGTGCCCCAGATCTGAACACAGTACTCCAGGGAGGTTCTCACAAGAGCAGAGCAGAGGGAGAGAATCACCTCCCTTGACCTGCTGGCCATGCTTCTTTTGATGCAGCCCAGGATATGGTTGGCTTTCTGGACTGCAAGTGCACATTGCTGGGTCATGTTGAGATTCTTGTCAACCAACACCCTCAAGTCCTTCTCCGCAGGGCTGCTCTCAATCCATTCTCTGCCCAGCCTGTATTTGTGCTTGGGATTGCTCAATAGCTTTCTCCATCTTTAGGCTGTAAGTATTTTAGCTCATGCTAAAATATTGGGTAAATATGGAGAAAAATTTACTCTAGACTTCAATACAGGACAATGAACTGTATGTTTGTACTCATCAGAAATTAATGTAAATTGCTTCAGATATTGGTACATTTGGAAACTGATGCTTCTTAAGAAGTGCATATAATAGAAATAAAGGAGATATACAAGTGATTGTTGGTAGAAACAGTAGGTTAGTGAATTATCTGCATAGTTTAGGAGTGCTACCATATGTTCAAATTTGCCTTTGGTCCTTAGCAGAACGTACTGATCTCAAAGCTGTCCCAAGCAAATGAATATGCAAGGCAAGAAAATGAGAGTGTGGCATTTGAAAGTCAAAGCAGTTTATTCACTGTAGCTTGTGAACTCAAAGGAAAAAAAATCAAAATGGAAAAGGAGAAAGGAATTTTACTTTCTGTGTTGAAAAAGTAGCAGAAAAAATAAACGGAGATGTTTTAAGATGACACAGTAACTGATGATCAAAGTACTGTTGGGTGCATCGAAAGAAAGAATGGCATTTAAATATGAATGAAAATCAAAATGAAATCTAGGAATAGCAATGAAAAGGAAAATACTAGAAGTAGGAAAAGACAATGCTTAAAGGTTACAACAAATCTGAAAAAAGTTGAGAAATAAAAATGTATTTGATGGTCTAATAGCTAGGGAAAATTCAAAAAGGAAAGCCTTCAAAATCTTTCTGTCTACAGTCATTAGGTGGGAGTTTTAAAGAAGCAAGGTGATGATTAGTGCTTTTTTCTCTTGTTTGTTTCATAGAACAGGTGTTTAATTCTGCAAGTGTCTTTTAAAATCACAGCCTAAAGGATTTTCAGCATGTTTAAAACTAGGACCGCAGTAACAAAGAGCTCAGCAATGAAAAAAATAACAATACTGAAGAAGAAATGACAAAAAAAAAAAGTTAGTAAGTTAGTAAGTGTACTTAAAGCTATCCATAGCTGAGCAGACCTATTCTTTTGTATATGATAATCTTTTATTTCAGGAACCCAACCTGTACCAAGTGACAGAAAATCCAGTTTGCACTACCAAAGGATGTCTTCTTGCACCTTCAGCTACATTTTAAGGAATTATCTAGTAAAAAAATTACTTGTTTCTATACAGTACCTCCAAATGCACATACACTTGCTGTCCATGAGTGTTATTTCAATAAAAAAAGCACAGTGTATAGGTTTACAATAGCTCATGCATAATTTTTCAGGGATATCACTATTGTTCCATGTTAAATCTGAATATGACTTTTTATTTGTGTAATGGGAGAGATTCCTCATACTTATCATCTCTTTGCTTTTAACAACTATTTTATCATGCATCATAGGATAGGGCTATTGCTTGCAGCTGTGCATTTGATAAAAATGAAATTTGCACTTTTACCAATATAAAAAACAGTTTAACTGCACACACAGCAATGATATTTATCATGATTTGCTCATCTGAGCTGATCAAAGTCTCATCTGTACCATCAGAAAAGCAAAACAACAATAATCAATTATCAAATCCCATTAAAAGTGAAAATGAGGATTAACCTCATGTTACAGCAGTCTCTCTAACTCATATTGTTAATCATGTTTTATAAACAATCGTCAAATCTATGGTCCAGTATGGACGTGGAAACCTTCTCACAAAATATTCAGCATGCTCACTAATTCCTTTCCTTCTGTTCTGAACATAGGGACATGTTCATATTCCATATTTAATCGATTTCAATTTAGAAATCTGGAAAATCCTGGGATAAAATACTAATTTGAGTTAATGAACCAATAAACTGCTCATCTCTCCACAATTAAAAAGTGTGGGTTGTATAATCCTCTTTCTGTAGATAGGGATGTTTTTTTAACTGAATATCCTCAAAGGGAGTATAACTGTACTCTTCTTTTGTCTTTTCACCACACTAGGCTGTTTGAAAAGTTGATAGAAGCATGTGTGAGCTCAAATGGCCTCTTCCCAATCTTTTCGTGCCTAAATCATAAAGAAGCTGTGATATAGAATTGTAATGCTAGCAATCTGCTAATACCATGGTGAAAGACCTATTATACGTAGAAACAAGGGTGTCACTAAGAGGAGGCAAAGACAGAAGTAGTGAAGGGAATGTAAGAGATGCCTCAAAATACTATTTTTCCTTGCACTTGTCAATTTATCAGGAATAAACCAAGGGCAGAATTTTCTTTGTTCTTATAGGAATTACAATTCAGTGAGAACTTAAAACTTTTTTCTTTCCCCTCTGACATTTTTTCCATGATACATATCTCTTTGAGGTCCTCAAGCTCCAAGTCAGCACACCTACTTTGGCTATGGCTTTTCTGGAAACAGCCTTCGACAACCTACATAAAGGAAAATGGAATGCAGATGAGAGTCACTCAGAAAATTAATACTGGATTTTTACTTCCAAGCTAAAATGATTCTTTGATTTTGGTGGACATCTTGATGCAACCATTCCTGCCCAGCTGGATGCCATTAAGAATCACAACCAGATTGCCACAGGGCATCCTGACAATGGTATTTAAAAACCCATTAAGACAAACCTTTAGTGCGACTAAGAGTTTATGAAATTAAATTCAGAAGGAAAAAGGCTCACTTCCAAATTAAAATAGCAGAAAAAGAGCTTATTTTAAAATTGTTCCAAAGAAGTTTATATAAGGCCATTTGACTATTCCATTATGATTTTTTATTTTTTTTACAATTATGGGCAGCTGGTGGGGGGATGGAGGGACGCAAAGGGAAGAGGAAAAAACAAAAGTAGTAACAGGATCCTGTAAAATGAATGTGTTGTTTGTAAGATAGGAATAACATTAGAATTCAAAGAAAACATGCTCAAAGTTTGCTATTTCATTATAAAAAGACCTACATACTAAACAATAAAAAGCACATTTCAATTTTAAAATTAATATTTAAATTACAAAAATACCCAGAAAATTATCATTAGTTACCAAGAATTTATCTCAATGTAAGAAGATTATTCAATTATTCTTTTCATTAAACTATTGCAGAAGCCATGATCATATGCTGCTTTTATAAGCTTCCTCATAGGCAAGCTATATTACATAGTTATTGGATATAAGACAAATCAATAACAAATGGAAAGACATGGTAGAGTCACAAAATTTAATTTTATGAATGTATGATGTGGATTTCTAGTACTGGTAATTTGAGGTACAGGGACACCAGCTTTTAATTTGGCCTGTAACGCCTCTTTCTATGCTTTTCCAAATTTATTTTCCAGATCAGGCTTAGACTACATTTTCTCCTATAATGTTTTTGGATAACTTTGATAAAAGAGCATAATAGAAGCTCATTTCTAAAACACAGACAACACAAACAAAATTACATGTGTAAAATAAGCAAAGATCATCTACTTCATACATAATATTTAGATTTATAAAGGCAGCATAGTTGCATTTCTTTGTTATCAGGAGTTTCCCTCGTACCACATTCAAATCACAGAAAGAAAGAGATCTCTTGGGAGCTTCTTCCGCCTCCCCCTTCTTCAACTTATACTTCATATTACTTAATATTTTCCACAGAGGTTTCTACTGATTAACAGATAGTCTACAACTTTTATTAATAAACAAATGAACGCACAGGAAGGAAGTAGCTAGTCAGGCTTTTTGACTTCATTAACACGCATTGTATGTGTAGCAATAGAAGTGTGAGATGTAATATTTGCTATAAGAATGATACATCAGGGAAAAATAATGATGTTCAGTTTATGCTCTAGAAGTTTGAATAGAATCTGCTAAGTACTAAGGGAAGTCAAATAGGCCAATAAATTGAAAATAAAGAAAACAAGAAAAACATAAAAAGGTAAAATACCAACAAAACACTGAACTTTACAAAGTAATCAAACACAGTCTTACCCATTTATTTAGTCCTGATATTTCACATTAAATCCTCCACACTTACTTGGAAATTATGCATTTACTCTAAAGAACATGTAAAAAAGAATATCCATCATTATTTGTCAGAAAACATGAAATTAATTTGTGATGATGACTAATAATAACTTGAAACTGAATTGGCGCTATTTGAAAATTTTGTTGGCAATGTTACTGAAATACATTTCAATTAAACATAACAGGTTGAATCTCATTCACAGTATGAAAATTCTTTGCTTTTTATTATGTCTTTCTGTGAAAGCAAGTATGTCTAGGCCTACTAATTTCAAAAGCTGCATAACTGGGTTTTAATTTTATCCAATTCATTAAGTACAGAAAAAAAAAATCATTTCTTTGTATCTAAAACTTAAGTATGGAAACTCTTGAATGAACTTAAACTGTGTATATATATAACTGGTGTATGTTATGTCATGGACATGAACTTTAGTTCTGTTAGACAGTTTTAGCTTAAAAAAGGATGTGGAATAATATAAAATGTCAAGTATCTATTTTCCATTTTCAAAGAGGTGTTTGAGTATTCTGTTTCAATGTTTTCAAAGTGAAACTTAGCTCTTTATCTCAAAGCACCCTTCTTTCAGACCCTGACTTAAATTAGAATAACAACACAACATGCAAACAAACAAAATTATTTTAAATTATTGGTCAAATACAATCCTTTACTATATCCCCCTTTTCCTTTTTTTTTTTTTTTCAGTTGATCTTCCCCTTCTCCTACAAATAGCCTTTACACCTCCCGCCAGAAATATTTCCTAACTTTTCATGCCACCTATTTTTACTATAACCTCTGGCCTAGACAATTCATCACCTACTAAATTCTCCAGCATGTTGAACTGCCAAACAAAAGTTTTGAGGTTACAGATAAACAAATAAAGAGAAGATGAGCTCTAAGGACCATTTTCATTTGTAATGACTTGGAGATTTTTTTTTTATACTGTGCCTTACAGAATTCTAATAAATGCTTAATTCTAATACCTTTTCTGCTGTTTCCATTTAAAAAAAGAATTTTCATGAATAAAAAATTATAACAGCATTTGGCTATATATTAAAATTTTAAAAAATCCAGTATATCTTTTTTATACCTATGATTTATGAAAATAAGGTTGCATACTTGCTGGTTGTTTCCATATATTCATTTAAGAGTTTATCTTTTTTTATATGAGCACTTCGCTCTGGGTGTTCAAAGGCTATGTATAGCTTTCACAGATGGAGACAAGAAGCAGTGAAGCATAGAGAGAAAGCAGGAGAGATTCTCACATGACTAACTCTGCTCTGCTTCTCATTTCATGTGAAACATCCCATGATAAGTAAGAGCTGCAGAACGTGCACATCCATATTCCACTTTTGACAACATCAGTATTTTGATCAGCCAACAGAATATTCAAATACATTCAAGAAACTAGATCCCTAGTGACCTGTGGTAAGGTGTCAGCACGCCTGCTGTTTATTGGCATAAGAGACTCAGCTGAGTAAATACAATCTGGTGTTTTCAGTGAAGAAAAAAAAAAAGCAGGGAGACAGACAAACGTATTTGGCACTTGGCAAATATATTAAGTCTAAACCAGGGGGGCTTTTCTCATATGTTTAAGGAGTATAAAATGAGATATTGATATTAATGATGGTAGAGACACGGGACTAAGGAATAGCTAACTTGATTCAAATTGCAAGATTTTATACCTTTGGATGTCTAGTTACAAAGACAGTGGAATACATGAAATTCCTATTGCTTTTATTTTGACCAAAATGAGTTCCCCAATACACCATTCTTTACACACAAAATATGAAGTAAGACAGTGAAACATCTGTAATAAATGCAGGATGAGGCCCCTAGTTTCAGCTTTTTCAGGGTCCACAATTAATTCTGAAGCTATTCGTTATCTCTTTAGAGTGTTAGCAAACATTTTGTTGAGTCCAAAGCAGGGCTTTTTTCATAGCAGAGAGCATTCAACAAAATATGGCTACTGCCCCAAAGAGCCTGTCATCTAATTTATCAAAAGATACAGCAAATGAGAAGGAAAACAGTAAGAGCAACAACATAAATGAAGATGAGAAATAACGATAAGCACAGGTTAAAGTTAGAATCACTGACAATATTATAAATTACATCTCAGAAGGCAATAATTTGCAATGTACTAGGATATGCTTCAGCTATAAATCGGAAAATAATGAATGTCAAGCACTGTTTTTCATTTGTATAACTTCATTGTACATATCCTTCTCTTCTTATAGACCACAGCTTGAGCACTGAAGCAGCAACTTCATCTTCCACTAAAATGACTTTACACAGTCTAGTAAAAGAACTAATTTTCAGGGATAGTGAAGTAATAATGCAAGTCTTCCTACATTTTTACAATCAAACATGACAAAGTCCACTGTCTTTGGTGGAAATTTCCTTTATCATCCTTTGCCAGCCTCCTGGAAAGGAGACTTTATATAGTGAATGACATATTCTATCTCATTTGAAAGAATCACTCAACCACTTCTCATCTCTGCTGATCAGTCTTTCTTGCTATCTGCATCCTCAGATCATTGCCAATGCAAAGGAAATTTCCTGAATTCAGATCACTTTGCATTTCTTGTATCACTCACCTGTATTATTGTCTCATTATTTGCTGGTGTAACTGAAAGATATAGCTACATGAGAAATGACAAACAGCAGAAGAGTTAAAGGTGACACCTGCAGAAATTAGTCTGGACCTTCAAGGATTTTACCAAATGGAAGTCCACCATTTTTTGCAGATGGATTGCATGATAAAAAACCTCTTATAGCTGGCTGCACATATGTACGGGTATTTGTAGTTTATTCACTACCTTATTTAGATTAGCAGTGGAAAGGGGATGCAGGGAGGACTAGAACTGAACGTTTCCATATTCTAATATATCGTTAAGTCAGATCCTCTAGTTTTGTAAAGCAAAATAACTAACTTCATTTATGGCTACAACATAAAGCTACTCTATACAGAGCAAGAACCTAACTTCATATTCTCATTTATGTTCTAGATTCAGACCCACAGTCCCTCCCAATTTCTGGTCATCAGGAGATTCTTACCATTCTCTGAAAATAAATGATTGGTTAATTAGACTGAAACCAGAAGAGCACTACGTCTGGCATTACCCAGTAAGAGTCTGATCTTGATGCTTTCATAGTTTCTTCAGAAAAGGTAGTAGGGGACAAGTGCCAATGACAATGATAATCTGTTTTCAAAGAAGGATGTCTTCCTGGGTGCAAGCCAGGCCCAAGTCTCTGCTGAGTTTCAGCAGGGATTCTTTACAAGAAAAATGTCTCAGGGAGTGAAGGGTTATAGAAAAATTAGTAGGAAAACACCTAAGCTGACCAAATCCACCAACTAACCCAGAAAAGCTGAGGCTCTATGAATCTTGAAATAATTTTATGGCGACTTCCTAGTACGTGATGAAATGGAGTACTAACATTAATATGATATGAATGTACTGTTAATAACATATTTCAGGTATAGACAGTGATTGAGTTCAGAACGATGACCACAATGGATAGCTTTTCATGATTCATTCATGAATTACAGTCCCTAATACTAGCACTTTTTCAGAGGCTTCAGTCATGAATATATTTCTCAGTTTTGTTGATTTAATGATAAAAAATACACTGACTTAATTACAGAAAATAATTATAACCGTATGTTAGAAAAATAGTTTTTAAACATTGTACATATCTTATGTAGCCCAAGGGAAGGTGAGGTGAACAGTATATTACAGCATTATGTAGTCAACAGCAGTTTAAACTAGTTCCAAGACTAAACCAGGTACTAAATTACCCTAGTATAGTTTAAATTAGTGCCTTTAGTACAGTTAAAACAAATACAAATTTATCTTTTCTGGTGTATTTTCTTGTTTTGTCTTCTTAACATGCAGTATGCATAGGTAAAATTTTCTGGAAAAAATACGTAAACCTAAAGTCTACTATTGCACTTTTGATTGAGCATCTTCAGAAGACTTAAGTGTTCTCTGCCTGTAAATAAGCCCAGTTCAAGATGGCACAGAGAAAATCCTTCTCCTAGCTGATAACAGAAATGTTTCTTTTACGAAATGGTGACTAAACAACATCTACTTGCTTGTTCATTAAGTCTTTTTCAGGATGGTGACAGTTGTTCCAGAGGTTTTTTTATTCTGTTTTCCATGTAAAGTTTTTAGGCATCAGGAATTAGGAATGAACTTATTGTAGTGAAGATAATCCTTTCTATTCAGCCTGTGATAAAGAGGTTGTGAAATCACCCACTCTATAACTTTCTCCTGATTCCTGAGGGCTTAGCCTTTTCCCTGATGTTCGTCTGTTATATTTAGTACAGCACTGAACTCTTAGAATCATAACATGTATTTCCTAAGGTTGTTTCCAAGTGTCTTTATTATTAATCATTTAGACTCTCAAATACCACTTTCTCCTCCATTTCTTCAACATCTCCCCCGCCCCGCTTTAATGTTCCACAGTTTTGCTTCAGTCACTATTTTTTTCTGCATTCCCTCATATTTCTGACTACTTACTCTTATCTTTGATACAGCTCCATGTCAACTTACTGGAATGAACAGAGGCTATCAACTTGAAACCTCTCTTCCTCTGAGCTGATTTCAATCAGTTTTCTTCCACTTGGCCTATAGTCTAATTTTATTCAAGCCTAATTTCAGCTTTAATAGTACTGCCTCAGCAGAAACAACCAAATGTATTTCTGAAAGGGAATAAGAAGCAAATCTGTAGAATGTGTGGAAGGTAGAACAATACTTTTGCAGCTCAGGATTGATTCTTCTTTGGTTTGTAACATGTCTCTGCAGGAAATGTGAGAAAATAACCTATCTTAGCCTGAGTTAATAACTTCTTTTCTGGTTTGCTTTTTTTTTCCATGGGCTTTCGGTTTTCCTATCCTACCTGACAAAATGAGAAAGGATAGCTGGAGGATGGAAGTAAACATATTGTTTAAGACAGTAAAAATGTAATGGAATACTGTTCTGGCAAAAGAACCAAAGATCACACAGCTGATGTTGACATTAAAAGTTACTGTTGTGTTGTTGACAGCAAGTATTACCCTCTTTGAAAAACACTGACTAGCAAGATAAGAGAAATTAAATTACTTTGGGCTACTTGCTGTTTTGATGTTGTGTGCTACTTTTCTCTAACTGCTTCACAAGAAAGCCCCAGACTTTTCTATGCAGGAAGCAATGTATATGTTCTTTCACCTATGCTTGATTCACTGAGGTTTTGACCTTGGAGTTCATCACTGTATCCTGCAGCACAGCAACACAGAAGCCATGCTTTGCGCATTCAGGCATCCCACCGCAGTGCTTTTTAGGGTCGCTCCTCCACTGGGTGGAATAAGCAAAGAGGAAGAACAAATAAATAATTATGAGAGAAGAATTGCTCAGGATTACAGATAAATCGAAGCCTTATGGGATTAACAGAACAATATGTGTGCTTCAAAAAATTGCAGAAAAAAGACAGAACTGCTGAAAAATTGGGTGGAGGTGGGAGAACTATACACGAAGCAAGGAGGAAGGATGTATCTGGGACTCTGGCGACAGTGAGGAAACTGTCAGCAGAGGAGATGGGTGCGAAAGGCTGTAAGGATTCCCTGAAAAAGGTGGTGATGGAAAGATTGCATGCAAGGGATTTGAAGAGGAAGAAATGCAGAGGGAGAAATCACTGGTGTGTACAACCAGCCTGGCATTAGGAAGTAAAAAGCCTGTACCTTTCCACAGGACATGTATGTTTACCAAAAGGCTGGGACCTTCAATCACATTCTATGTGAATATGCCAGTGACATAATTGGTTTACTTTTGCAAAATGGATATACAATTATGTATGAAATTTAGCAGTCTGTTTTCCCGAGAAATGATTTTATTTGATTCTATAATGTAATTAGATCAATCCAATATTCAGGTATAAATCCCTTTTCCCCTTTTAATATTTGTACATTCATTTGTGGAATCAGTATATGCAGCAGGCTTTTATCCAAAGGCAAAGTAACATTATTAAAAAGACTAAGCTGCCATAGCCTGGAAGGACTGTTGGAAACCACAGAAAACTAAACAAACTTCACTGTTTATTCATTGGGGTCAAACCTGCAGGCATGAAAACTGTATTAAAGTGCATTCTTAATTTTTAATTTCCCTATTATCTGTCAATACATTAAAAATCACAACATCTTTTTCCAGTACAACAAATATATACACATATAGTGGAAGAGTGTGCCTACATATAAGTATATTAAAACTTTTAAATATTGGCCAGGAAAAACAATGTTGAAAAAACCCAAGGTTTCTGTGACAAAACAAAATCTGTACAAACCAATTTTGGTTTGCATCTCATTAAGAGATTTACATGCCCTAAAGTGAAAAAATATAAGCAAAGCAACAAATTCCAGCTCTGAAAAATGTCCATTCTTTTGTGACTTGCTCCAACAGTAAAAGAAATGCCTTTCTTTTTACCTTTCCGACTGCTTCTTGTCCCCCATTCTCCATCTTGTGTCAAGAAAAGAAGATGGCTGGGGTGCAGCAGGCAGGAAAGCAAATGCTTTTCATGTTTTCACTGCAGTGTACTGTACATAATTCCTGGGGTCTCTTTCATTGCCAGAGGAATGTACTTAGAGAACGTGACAACACTGCAGCCTTTTTTCTTCTGTCAAGCACATGTGAGTTATCAAATAAAAGATTTGAGATTATAACTGAAAAAAGAAAAGGAAAGCCTTACAGAGAAGCAGATGCTACAGCATTATATATTCCAACTGTACACTGTGCTATGCATGGCCAGCTGTAGCAGGAAAACTGCTTATTTTAATGTTACACATTGGTCTTCTGTGCAGTGTCACAGCATTACAACATCTGGCTTTCCTCCTCTGTCTGCACTATTTGCTGTAGCCACCTCATGTGCCTACTTATTGACATTCTCTGCTCTCTGGAAGTAGCTTTTGCTGATGGAATATGCATCTTTTTCTGTTTGTTTACAGGCACTACACACTTCATAACCACTGTTGCCCCTCAGCACAATTCAATTTTCTCAAATAACCTTAGTGCTTCAGCTACCAGTTACTGTAGAGAGCATTTTCACTGTTTATTGAAAAAAAAACCCAAAACAAAACTCGACGTTAAACCATAATATTTTGAGCAAGTGTTACATCAGGGAAAACTCTACATATAAAAGGATGTAGGAAGTAGAGAGTTTACCCATTGTTTTCAATAGTCATGAGGAAGTGATTCTGCTATCTTGCTCTGCTGTAGCGATATACAGTAAAGAACATTATGCATAACCCTGCACAACCTTGAAACAACTGATATTTATAAATTTGAATTCCATCCATGCCTGGATAAGTGTAATGGAAATTTTCTCAGTCATATTGTGATCTTAAATAGGAATTTGAACCAAGCCGTATTTAAATAAGATGAAGAATACCACATATTCATTTTGTCTTGAAATTTCTCATCATCTTGTTCATAATCATACAATCTTTTTAAAGATTATCAGGTATAGGTATTGTAACCTAGAAAATAAATAGTACAAAAACCTTTTCTATTAAAAAATGGGATCATTAGCCCTGCATATGAAGGAAAAACTTTTCATTATACTTGCACCAAGCATCAGGTTGGATTATTGTTATAATGCTTGAAAATGATATGCTGCCCAATTTACTCTTTGGAAGTACTTCTGCCAAATGAAAACCTTTCTGTTAAGGGATGTTAAGAGCAGTCTCCTCTTCTGGCAGCTCTGGCCCAGGACTCCCTCCTCGCCCAGCCGCTGGAGCCTAGCCCAGAGCACTCAGGGACCTGGGGTCTCTGCCCGGGCTGAGGGACACGGCAGCTGCTGCTGTCCCATTTATGGGTTCGACCAGTGCCGAAGCTGAGCATGTATCCAGTAGCTGGCTCACATCCACTCGCACTGGTACCCCCCCGTAGTTGGCACTGAGTCCTAGCAACGCTCACACATAGGATAGAGAGTGAGGTTATGCAGAGATAGTTAAGAAAGCATTTAACAGGAAGATAGGAGAGACTGTGGTGATCAGGCACAGGGCTTAGTCAAACAAGCGCAGTGACTGGCCCCATTTTACCCATGACCAGCCCCTTTTATCGCCCTGTCTATTTCTCCTTTGTTGCTTCCCCATTCCCTTCCCCTGCATGTTCCCTCATCAGTTTGCCCAGTCCTGCTGACCTCCCCCCACAACATTTTGAACCCTCAGGTTTCCATCCTTATTGGCTGCAACGTCCTGGTTTGCATGCAGTTTCTTGATAGCCCATCAATTAGTGTGACTGACAAGGTTTGTTTCTTGGTTTGGTCTCTGTTATGTTTGCCTGTCAGGTTTGTGTCATCTTATCTATGGCTTACCCATTTTTCCTTATTATCCCATTTGACAAGGTCCTCAATTAGATAATCTTACTGAAATAATCATTTCCAGATCCCGTACATAGCAAGGGAATAAAAGGCCTGTCATGTGCCTGCACCGTCACTGTCCTCTGTCATCCAAGCATCATGAAGGAAAATGTTGCTCAGTCGAAACGTAGAGAATCAAAAATTTGATCATTGAATGGAAAGCAAAAATATATGGGATCTATGGGAAGAAATCTTGTGAATGAGAAAGGAAGTGAGCAGGGAGCAGGTGAGTGACAACTGAGGTAGGCTGTAGGGGAAAAAAGCTGATATTCAGACTAAGGAGAAGCAAGGGGAACGACGAAGTCACTGTGTAGTACCTGTAACCTTCTGATTACAGTGAGAATCCCTCCAGATCCCCCAGTGACAGCTGGTACTCTGATGTCCTCCATCAGCAGTGAAGATGTGTGAATCCTTCTAGCAACGTCTAGAGTTCACGGCTGCCAAAGAATCGATACACTCGGAAGATGAAAGCCCCTAGGATTACATCTGCTCTGTTAGCTCAAAGGCCAGAGGCCTATTCTGGGGATTTAACAACTCCAGTGCTGTTGATGAGCTGGTTATGAGATATGATGGAATGCTTTTCTGCTCCTTGTTTGATTACATGTCCAAAATGTGTATATTACACTGATTGTTATTTGAAATTAATGTAATCAATACATATAAATATAATAAAACCTTCCGTCCCAACCATACATACAAGCTTACTCAAAGATCTATACAAAATCAAATTTAAAGCAATAGAAAAATTGAGATAATGTCCACAACTAAAATTTAATCTCATTGTACATATCTGTTATTAAACTACTTCCTGTTGTCAACTGATGTCCTCTTCTTCACTTCAGAAAATCACTCTTATTCACAAGACCTTTACAGATAATGTACTAACATTGCATAGTCATATACGCTTTTTATACCATCTATTTACTTTTTGTTGAATATGTAGCGAATGGAAGAAGGAGCTTCAGAAATAAGAATAAGTCAGCTGTATCTGCACTGCAGATCTGGATTAGATGTTAGCCTTTTCCTTAGCAGCCCTATGAAAAGGTTTTATTCCAAACTTTATAATGGCTTTTCAAAAGCTTTCCTTTGCTAGTCCTTAAATCTTTGGTTTGTAGGTTTTTCCACTACAGATCCCAAGCAAAATTCCTGAGTATTTAAAAGAAACAGATAATTCAGTCAAGGTCATATCCTGAGTGTGTACAGAATTAAACTGTGCCAAGCACACTGAAGAATAGGAGTTGACAGGCACCCCAAACTGGGCACTCAAAACTAGTGGATACATTTAAGCTTAATTTCTTTGCATGGCCATTACCCATCTGTAAAATGGAGATAATAAAATCCCTTAACCTTATGAGGATTTTGTGAATATAAAGTAATGCCTGACATTATATTAATGAGTTCCATTTAAAAAATAGCATAGAAAAATCAATAATTTCTGCTTAAAGAGTGCAGTCTGAATAGTTTGAAGTCAATAAGGCATGTCCACACACTGAACAAGGACAAGAGAACAAAATACTGAATACTCCTCATTAAGGAAGTACAGTCCCTGACTGAATGAGTCAGGGATCCCTTGTAAAAAAAAAATTCTGTGATGATGTAATTAAAGACCATTATAATGCATATGCCCAAGGGACCCAAATGAAGGTTGCACGGGCAACTTTAATTTTAATGTTTTCTAATCTGAGTGCTTGACTTTGTGACCTTAATATTTTTTTAATATAATTTTCTGGATATAATAATAATTACTTGAGTAGGCAGAGAGAAATTAAAGAGTTACACAAGATTTTCAGATGTGACCTGAAAAGCAATGGGCCTTAGACAACAAAGAAGAGAGCCTTGAAGCTGGCAGACATTTCAGAGACACTGAGGAGGCAGTACTATTGCAGCAAGAAGATAAGCAAAGGGACAAGTGTAACACAAAGAGCTTCTCAGTCACCTGATTTTTAAGTGTTTATGACAATGACATATGAAATATTTACTAATTTTTCTTTCCCGACCACATCACATTCAGTCAGACTCCTGAAGCTCCGACAGTAAAATCGAAGTTCACTCACACCGCATAGTTGTCTACAAACAAGGTTTTTTTCAACAAGGCTCTTTCTGAGGAGGGAACAATTATAGTTAATCACCAGCTTTTGTTACCTCTCAAAAATCATGGGACATTGACAAAGGTTTTGCTTGTGACTCGGAGTGCTCCTCAACACTGTAAATGATGACTGGATCTTACAGAGCAGCCTTCATGAACTTACAATTAGTATCAGATCTTTTCTAATATATTGTAGATTTTTCTGTCTCACCACAAAAAGTCATCTCGCTGCAAAAACAAGGGAGATGGAAGGAATGATCAGCCCACTTTTTGTGGCTGCTATTTTTCCAGTAACGTAAAAAGACAAAACAATTTACTTTACAAAGTGTCTTATCATACCTTTTCAAGGTAACAAACCATTGCTTTGTGGGAGAATAAAAGAAAAACAGTTATGCTACTCTGTGTTGCTTAAAGTTCAGATGAGGCTTTAAAAAGAAGCAGATATTTAGCAGAGGAGTCTCAAAGCTATTTCTCAAATGCGTCTGGTATTTACAATACTTTCTATATTTCTAGCACCTTCAAATGCCAACAGCATATTGTTTTTTCCACTTGTTTCAGAACTGTACAGCACATATTAATTAGGGATCAAGCTTAATGCCAATTCCTGGCACACCACTGCTAGCCACAGACAAATGGAGTAGATCACACAGCTTAGGAAACAAAAGGGTGAGGGTGTGCCACATCTGTTCTCCAAGCAGTGAACAGTGAACAGTTGTGCCAAGACTAAGACAGTGGTGCTGCACATTACGTGAGGAGAAGCCTGTACTACTGTACTCCTTTTAGAGCTATCAAATATACTCAAACCAGCCCTTTCCCTTCCCCTTCCCTATTGCCTGCCCCACCTTGTGTCCCCCAGTCCCCTGCCTGCCCCCCTCAGCAATTCAGAAAAGGACTGTTTCTTTTGCCTATAGCACCTGATTATGCCACCTTAGGACTCACACAAAAACATAGACTGACAATTACAGTACCATGGAAAAAAAAGCCATTACATTAATTACTATGATTCATAGTAATTTACAAATTCTCTGCACTAAAGTAAACACAGATTCTTGTACAGTAAATAGTACCCTCAGCAGCAAACCAGGAGGGTTGCTACAAATGTTACAGAATGAAAGTCATGTACCTGTTGGATCTGGCAGAAGGAGAATCCAGATTTGAAATGGGGTGAACTTGGTCTAGGCAGGCACAAATGTAACTCCAAGCAGCACCTAAAACATAATGTTCACACTTGAATTAACTTCTGTTCACAGCACGTGTCCCCTAACAGTTCTGTACCCTAAGATTAGTACTTATATTAGCAGATACTGTGAGGTAGGAGGATTCCCTAAACAAACTGACAGCATACACTGAAGAGAATATCGTACTTGAACATCCACATCTGTCCTGGTTTTAGAAGCTGGGAAAGAGGCCTTGGGAAATATCCCAAGTATTACAGAAATTATATAGAGGATGTTAAGACCCCAGTGTATTTACACACTTACATGTGTCAATGCAGACATAAATTTAGGTCTGCCAGTTTTGGACAAAATTAAAACCAAAAAGACCTCTTTAATCTCCTCCAAGTAGCTAAATATTACTGAGATGTATTAATGTTCCTATTCCATTTTCCTCTTCAGGGAAAGGGCAGATGTGGCTTCCAAAACTCAACAGTCTTAAGCTCTTTAGAAAGTTCCCTCAGTTCTTGTGAAATACATTCATTATCACAGTGGAATCCTTAGCAGCCATATCCTTAATTTTTTTTTAAGAAATCCATGTTATTTTGACTCCTGCCCAACGAATTCCATCCCAATCCATATCTGAGAAATGCAGAGAACACAATGTAGTAAATGCTAATGATACCTTAACTGCAGCATGCCTATTTCATTCAGTAGATCATATTGAGTGATTTTGATTTTACACAGCATGAAAGAAAATAACAGATGTAACAGATGACTTAAGATGCTGTTAATTAATCTCTTAACACTAATCTGATTCTATTCATGACTAGTGTGAACAAGGTGGAAAAAGAGTGGACTAAAAGCCAGAGCGTTTAGAGAGATAAGCCTGGCTTTGTAAATAATTCACTGAATGGCCATAAGCACTTCCCTTAACCCCTTTACAACTCAGTTTCCCCATCATTTAAAAGATAATACTTTTAGAGTATTTAAAAGATAGAATACTTACTCACTTGCCTTTTAAATGTGCAGTAGGGTTTTGAAAACACAATGTCACAACATAAATACTCAGTATTTTCTTTCAAATTTCTGTACTGTTTCTTATTCAGGAATAACTGTGGTTTTTTCCCATAATGCTACAATTTATGTGAGAACAGAAGGTGTACTCCATGAATAACTGAAGGCTCAGGAACGCCTGGTTTTATCCAAGTGAAATCATACATGAAGAAGCAGTTCATGTCAAAGCCACATAATACAGTTTGGGAATTAAAAGTTAATGCAATTAAAACTATCAAGAAAGTGAGAAGAATACAGTTTTCAGGGTCTAAAGCCAAAAGCACACAATATGCTGCAGACAGTTTTGTAATCTTGGGGTGACTATCAGCATGGCAATGCGAAGTGTTATGCACAATCTTCAAATACAAACTTTGCATCTGCACATTTATTTCTTGCAGTCTGCTCTGAGGAAGATTTCTTTATAATGGTACAGGACAGAAACTTTGCAATGACTGATAATTAATTCCTATTGTCTTAATTTGGAACACTATCATGTAGATTGAAAACTATCTAAAAAGATGTAAACAGAAATAGCACTGAAACCTGAAAAAGGGAAAAAGGTCTTGCCGATTTGTGTAAGAATTGATATCAGATTTTGTTTTATTTAACATTTAAAGTCCTGCAATAAGGAGCGAATAGCATGTTAGTGACATTGATAATTGATACTAAGCTGCAAAGCTATGTGATCATTACCGAAGATGGAAAAATTGTACAAAAGAGATCTAGTCACATTGGAAACCTCGGCAGATAGCAAAAGAGAATTTCTTGCGAGGCAGTGCAGCTATGGAATATTCCTCAATTCTAGGAAGAGATTTTTTAGAAATAGTAATTTATTAAATGTCAGATATGATTCAAACAAGATAGGATCCAAATAACACTATTTGCTTGCACTTCATTTTTCTCTTGTTTATCACTCTGACATATTCACAAGGAATCCTAGGTTTACCTTAGCAGAAATCAGTAGACAAAGCTATCTTTAAAAATAAACACCCACAAAAAACCCCTCATGTGTTTTCCATTGTGGTTCCAGCTTTTAATTTTGTTTATAATAGTCCGCTAGATCAGGCTGGCTAAATCACCTTAGTTATGCCTTTTATACTTTTGATTGTCATATTTTTCAAGGGTGATACATACCTAACTCTTACTGGTTACACAAACCACTCAGTTATACTTATGTCAAATTTCATCAACAAACATTACCTCAGCATGATTACAGTATTAGAATTCAATTTTGCACTTATTAGCCACCATTAATTCTAGCAAGCAAAATACCTTATCAAAAGTATAATTCCTCATTTTTCATCTTCTAATAAATAAAGGCACTATATCCTTTTTAAATGTATACATTATTCAATTAATTTATCTATAGCAAACCATTTGGATCTCTATTTCTTTTGTTAAAAAATGAATAAAATTATACAGGGTCACTAAGTATATTAACAGTCATCTCTGAAAATAACAATGGGATTCAAATTAGAAATGCAAATGAGCAAAACTAATTAGATGATGGCATGGGTACTTTCTAAGGTCTTGTGTACATAATAAAGTAAGATTATGTACTTTGGGCTGACCAGCCCAAATGGAGTTGCTCAGGGCCTAGGTCTAAATGTGTGTTTTCCATCATGTGAGAATACACAGCTCAAGTAATGGTGGTGTTACTGGTACAAGCTACCTTACTAAGAAAGGCCAGAAGTCTCTCCTGTGCAGGGTGGCTAGTACGGGCTGGGGCACCGGATTATTGAAAACAATTGTGAGATTCTTGAGAAGGATGTAATTTTTTTTTTCCTGCCCACTTCTGGTCCCCAAGAAGTCTTATCTAAGAGCAATATCTGCTATTGAGTTCCTTTCCTGTGCTTGGATAGTAAAAAGGAGAACTTGTCAAGAAAGCAGGAAAAGGACTTCAGTTAAACTAGCATGTAATATTTTCATTTCTTATTTCCTGTGGCTTATTCACACATTCTAACTTATAAATGCATAATTAAACCACAGAGGATCAGGTACAATGCAAGTACAGTTAAGGATGAGAGTGTAAGACAAAAACCTTAAAACCTGCATGCATAATTTCAAGACCAGTCTAGTGACTCATAACAACATAATACAGTGTGTCATGTTGGTCTATCCACTCAATTCCATGCTTTAATTTTGGTTTCCATTTTGAAGACCTTTTAAAGATCATTTCATTTTCAAAACAAGACTAGCTGACCAACAATCAATTACATATTTTGTGTTTGCTTTTGACCAGAGTTTTGGACTTTATTGATAGAATTTTGTTTTCTCTGTGGCAAAGCAGGTGATCAATTAAAGCATTTGTTTCATCTGTGCTTAACAGCAACAAAAAAGATTATTTTTCAGCTTAATTTTAAAAATGTCAGAGAAACACATTTGAAAAACATTATCTGAAGTACTATTTTATACAGGCTGCTGAGAGATTAATATATTGTCAAGGCAATAAGCTACATGCTGTTGACTGTTTTTTTCAGTACCTTAAGAGAATTTCAGTGATATATGCTTTTCCAAATGCTAACATTTAGAACAATTATTGCATTGTTTTTATCAATTTATGAAATCTAAAAAGAATCTTTTCTTATTAGGTATGCTGAACCTTAATAAACCAAACATCAAACAAGCAGGGAATAATTAACTTCATTATCATGAAACTTTCATTTTACAATCTGCATCGTATTCGTCTAAGATCCTTTTACATTACATAAGCATAAGCTTGTAGGTTTGTTTCAAAGGGTTTTTTCCTTTGGGTTTTTTTGGGGGGTTTTAGCAAAAGGCCTTTTCCTTTTTCTGTTTCCTTATTCATAATTTTTTCCAGTGACATAAATAAAATCCTCAAATTACTATTTCAATCACTGTCATAAAATTATCTCGTCACATACTGTTTCATCATACATTACTTATCTCAAGATAAATAATTTGTCAGGGAAGAGTAATCAGGAACAGAATATGCCTAGCACAGCACTGTTGTATGGCACCACCTGAAGAGCTATGCACTTTATCATAAAAGCAGTTGGACTACAAAAAACAATCTTCAGATTTTAATTTATATTCTTTAGTTGATATGCAATATATTTGCAACTTTTTATCGTTATAATGCTGTCCTATGGTAACTGCTAGAAATATCAGGGTTTAGACATGCAAGGGATTGCACCTGAGTAATGGATTGGACATGCTGGACTCTTCAGAAGTGTCTTTCAGAAATGGAAGTTTTCAATGAAATGATATTTATATGCTATATGTGATAGTATCGTTGTCCACAATAGAAAATGTCAAATTATCACTCACTAATAAGAAGCCTGTTGTATTTATGCTGAGATTCAGATTTGATTTTTTCCATAAAAATCAGATGTAAATAGCTGAACACATTGACTCAGCAGTGAAATAATGTTATTTACTTAATTTTTTTAAATATAAATTTAATGCCTGGATGGTACTGGATTCAATGACACTGTATGAAGCTTTTTTTCATCTGAACTGACACAACTACAATAAAAATGTCACTTACAGGAATATTTCTTGAAGTAATTATAAACTATGCATTTGAAAATTACTTAGTGTAATATTATTTTGCACATTTAAATCAAAATATATATGGATCTATCAAAAGAGTCCTTCAAAGAAACAAGGCTTGTTTATTACTTTTCACTAGTTTAAGAAGAGGACATTAAAGAAAAGCTAAGTCCTCACCTTCTGAAGTATTCCAGTAGCTGATTTAAAGAATTTTGACACCTGATCTGCTGAGGGTAGTTTTCAGTAAAGACTGAAAGAAAGCCTAGTAATTAATCTGTTCTAGTTCTTAAACAAGACCATTTTCTACCCTTTACAGACCCAGTAATCCAAAACTGGACAAATCTCAGTATCACAAGCAGGATTAAAACATAATGCCTAGCCTTCAAGACTGTAATATGAGACTCTCACTACATAAGACAACTATTTTCTCTCATTAACTATAACAAGATGTCTATTACCCAGACCATCAGCATTTAAAAGGATTTAGGGTTTCCATATCCAAGGTGGCTGGTTAATAACAGTCCTTAGAGACTACACTAACTGAAAATACAGCAGTTTAGTCTTCTGCTAGTCTAGGGAGAGAAAAGGGCACTGTGATTTATAGGATTAAAGAACTGAATATAATTTAACTCAAAGTCTTGCTTCTAAGGCTTTTTATGAGAAACTGTCACATTCTTTCAAAATTTTCTCGTGTGATTATTATTTTACCAAGAGGACTTTTGAATAACCATCAGCACTATGAATCCCCTTCTAGCCCTGCCTTCCTTAGAAAATTAATATGAACTTTTGGAAAAATTTCTTCAACAATTTCTGATTAACTACCAAGTAGATACCATGTAAATGGTGTCTCTACAACTTCACATTTTACATTTACAAGAGTACTTCCTCCTCAACAATAATTTAGCCTGGTGACTGAAACCTTGATGTTCATCAAACTCTGGGGTAAAGACCTTCATGTTAGTGTCTCTACATCAATACTCACCTATCATTAAGCAACTAAATGGACTATTGCTAACACTTTACATTTAATCATAACATAATGTGATTTTCCTAAGCCTTGGCTTTTAGAATAAGGATACCCGTCTTTAAAAAGCTTTCAGTATTCATTATTCTGAAGAAATATCTAAAAATATTGCACAAATGAATCTTATGTATTACTTATACACTATTATAAAGCAAGTTAATAATCTTGGGTGGCTAAAATCATGATTAATTTTTCATATCTGGTTTCAACAATACTGTGTATGGATCATCTACTATTACCAAACACACAATAAAATAAACCCCACAAAAAGAGAAAGGATGTGTTTGCTGGAGGAAGCAGAGTGTGATGGCTCTAAACAGGGGCCATACAGGTTCATTTCAATGCTTTGTTTGACAATTCATGGCATGTCCTTTCTTTGGAGAGCCCTTTACCAAGACATGGTTAAAAAAATCACTTATAAAGCATGTACTACTTCTATCTACCCATATAACCTGTTACCTTCTCTTAAAAGATAATGTAGTAGGTTTAACTTGATTTCTTCTTGATATACCTTGTTAGCTCTTACTCATAACTCATTTCCTAGGTGCTGGCAAGGAGTTTAATTACTCTCATAAATTAAGTTATATTGACAGCACTATAATTTTATTGCTATTCCTTTTTAAAGTTTCCCTTAAAGCAAAAAGATTCTTCTTCCAGTTTTCTGGAACCTCTCCTATTATCTTTGAGTGATAAACAGTCAGCCTCTGAGACTGTTTCAATCATACATTGGAAATGTTTGAACCAATTTTATCTGATTTAGCCCATTCAAAACACAATTTGTTCAAGTATTCAAATCTGTCTTTCTTTAGTCTAATACAAAATATTTGTTGTTGATAATAATTGTGCTACTCATATTGAGAATGTCCAACTGCTTAAATTGGAGAAGACTGAACGGGAGAATATTTACTAGTTTTGTTGGCATTATCTTTCAGAGAGCTTTCTTGGACCACTGAGCAGCAGACCAACACTTCCCTTAGTTTGCCTTTTACTGCTAATGCACTCATAGAATTATTTATTATCTTTTATGTGTCCTGCTAGTTATATTTCATTTTGTACTTTGGCCTTTCTCTGACTTTGTCCATGCATGCTCTTAAACCAGAGAGAATTCCAGTATCAGGAAGAGTTTTATTATTTCTATACAGTCTGCTTGCATTTAGGTGGTAGTAGGGGGAATAGCTGCTGCAAATGAGGTGGGACAGGAAACAGGTAAATTGGGTCTATCCATCACATAAAATTCTCTTACCCTCTGAAACAAGATAGTTGTATCCGAGCTGCTTAGAGCAAATGATCCTTGGCCCATGCTAAACACTAACCTCTGCATGGCCATGATTTGTGACAATGGCCACTGGCCCAGGCTGTAAGTATGGCAAGAATAGCAATTTAACAGATCTGGGTTTATCTACATTACCACACGTGAATGTTCTGGACTATGCACCCTCTGTTTATCAGTGCAGAAATAAGTAGTTATTTTCCTACAAGATGCTTATTATTACAATATTTAGGTGAAGAAAATCAGAACTGAGATCACAAAATCCTTTTTTTTTTTTTTTTAACTTATCAGGCATTACACCTTGCAAGAAGAAAAAAGGACCACTCTGAAGGCTTCTGTTTGTATACTGTATTAGCAAATCTGCACTGGTAGTTTATGGGATATCTGAGACTTATTCTTGAAAACCAAGGCTGAATGGCAGAAAACAACTCATTATTTCCAGGTTCAATTTACAAATCACTTATTCTATGAATTGAGAACCGGGCAGGCTATTTACCTCTTGTGTCTTAAATCAAACTATACATCCTGAAGGACTTAAGGAAACCAAAAAAAATTACACATTTAACTTCAGACGATCGCTAAGTACTGAGAAATAAACTATTGTAACACCCTTCTGGTTTGCTTCCCTGTCCTTTTCTGGAAGAAGCCCTAAAATAAATTAACAGAAACAAAAAGCATAAGAATGCAAGCTCTTACATCCATAGTACAGCAACCCTATAATTGTCACTAGACTTCCACCAGAACTGTTTAAGAGCAGAATGGGTTCTACAGAATGCAGTTTATAAAGAGTCTGTCTTTCATCATTACATAACTCATAGACAAAGAGAAACCGGCCCTGGACTTCAGCTTTAGGGGAAAACAAACAAATAAACAAAAAACAGAAAAATACCCCCCAAAAATCAAAACCCCAAAAGCTATTTTAAAAGTTACATTGAAGGAAACAGCTAAACATAAGTCAGAGTCCATAGTGCCCATTCTATCTACAGTCTCAACTATCACTACACACACTATTATACCCCTACTGCTTTAGAATAGACCATTTCAGTTGGAAGGGACCTACAATGATCATCTAGCCCAACTGTCAACCACTGAACCCACTAATGTTTCATTAGGTACTCCAAAAATTCCCTAGCTGTCTAAGTTTCAGCTAGGCAAACCTACATGATGCACATGCTTCTGCCACTGGTCATAGGAGTAATACAGCTTTATACTGCTGATACTACTGAGTTAAGTCTCAACAAGGTTTGAAAACCAAGTTATCTTCAACTACAGTATGAACCATTAAACATGCAGAGAGTACATTTAATGTCTTCCATCCCAGTCTCCTCCTACACTCTCCCTTCTCTTCTGGAAAGCCAGAATTTAAGTGTCCGTTCAAAATCAATCTCAAGGGAATGCTCAAGCCTAGTAACAGGGAGATTTTTTTTTGTTGTTGTTTGGTTGGTTTATTGCCAAGGAGGAAAGATAGAAAAAAAGATTCCTTGTATTAGGCGAAAAGAATTTCACAGTGGTGATTTCCAAAGTGGGATAAGCACCTGTGCATGCTCAAGAATGAATCTTGTAATTTGAGAGTGTTTTGCTGTCTCCTCCTCATGACTGTCTTCAAAGGCTCTCCAGTTAGCTGCTTGACTTCTGTTAACTCTACTTAAGTTTCCTGTGTAGTGGATAGGGGAGTATGGGCACCAAACATAAATTTTAGAAAACAGTTGGGCACCTAAAATTAAATTTTGTAATGCAGAGTGTTTCATTGTCATTGTCCTTTGTGTGAACCTAGTCCATAGCACCTAAATACTTGATTTGCATAGATACAGGTTTATAAATGGAAAAAAAGTGTATGCACAAATTGAGGCAAGGTTGAAATTGTCTGAAAATTGCTCTGTATCAGTAGAAGTTAGACTCAGGCAAAGAAAGTGGCTGTAGGAAAGAAAACAGAATGGAAGCATATGCTCCAAGTGCATCAAGAAAGGCAGACATAAAGATGCTAAAGGAAGAGAACTTAGTTAAAAAGAAAAAGTAATAGAAAAAAAACCACAAATGAAGGGGAAGAAAAAGTTTTAATAAGTTAGGCAAACGAGACTGAAAATGGTGTTAATTATGCCTAGCATCATAAATGGCAATTAAAAAAAGCAGAAACAGTGGATGCAATATAGTTGTTTTAAGTTGTTAGTGTAGCAGAAACTGCAGCACATCCCATCATCTAGGAACAATTACCAGCTGTTGCCATCAGGGAAATCATCCTTTCTCCACTATTCTACTGTACAAAACCCATGTCCAAAACAACCAGCTGTGATTAAGGGGGTGAATAGAACTCAGAATACCTAAGTTCCATTTTTTTATTCTTTCTCACTGTCCTGCAATCAGAATCCTATCCCTTCTTTTCCTTTCTCTGATACCTTTCCCAACCATTTCTTCCCTAAACATCCAGTTCGCCCCATCTGCCTTACTACTAGGATAACATTTTATTCTGTACAAAATGTTACGGACTGATTTCTAAGAATTATACATAGGGGAAATTAAACAAAACAGATTGTTATCTTTTGGAAATTGTTCTGGTTTATGTCAGACAAAAATATATTTCTACTGACTGGAAAGAAGAGAAATAGAGAGGACAGACTGTAGCAGAGGATAATCTACATTCTGGAGCTGACATGGACCTTGACAAGAGTAAAAACTGTATTTTCTCCTAGTTTTAATAAATGAAAGTCCTTTTGAGGACTATGATCTATGATGGTATTTTAACCATTACTCAGCAAGATATAGAAGAGCATAACAACACAGGGCAGGATGTCACTGATATAATCAGCACCATTAATACCACGATGATTTGACATTAAATGCAATTAGGAGGGGACATTTTTATGCTGCTGCTTTTTTGTCATTATTGTTAGTTTAATAATCTCATCTTTGATAGGCATGTTTACTCATACAGACTTTGTGTCTCTGTGCTACTGAATGGGAATCTGACATTCAGACGCTGATCCAGCCTCCTGCATTTTGATCTAATGGAGACAAACCTAATATAGTTAAACAGTAGGCTGCCAGCAGCCTTTTCAAATCAATTTATGATCTCATATGGCATTATCTTAAAGAAGATGCATTTGTATTCTTTCATTAAATCTACCTTCTAAGACTAGCAGTTTATTTTTTATGCATATATATATACTCATATACATAGTGACTTAACAAAGAATGGCTGCAAAGAAGCTTTTTATATGGGGGGACTGCATTCGGAGATTTATTTAAATAATTATGAGAGATTGTCAAAGCTAGGCACAAATACGAAAAAAAAAATATTCAATAACCCCCCCCCCCCCCCCAAAATCACTCACAAAAATAAGTGTGAGAAGACTACTGTTGAACACAGACATGCATACCTTTTTTCTTAATAAATAAGTTAAACTTTGGCCAGGAATTATACCTGCTCCTTGTTTACATTTTATTAATACTAAAGGTTAAGGACTTTTATGTGTAGTAATGCATATAACGAGTAACAGCCACACCATGCAGATGAAAAAAGAAAAAAGGAATACATTTATATATATTATATATATATATATTATATATATATAATATAAATATATATTTATATAGGAAAAAAGTGAAACACACAGGAAATTATGGAAAGAAAAGTCCTTAGATATAAAGAATAAGCCTGTGAGACAGAAGAAATAGGTTGACTATCCAGGGACCTTTAAGTACAACAAAACTCACCGAGAGATTAAACTCTGAATCTCAGACTAGCAAGAGTCAGTCTGCTCCTAAAAAGCAATTTAGAGTATTCTGATTGCTCTGAGAGGAATTAGTCAGGCAGCCAGGGATTTTCAGAGCATAGCTGTGGGCTTGGGCAATGATGTAAAGCTGGCTATATTGCCTCTGCAGCCCCTACACATTCCCTTCTGCCAAAGAATTTCTCAAGCAGTTACAAACTATTCACCTGAAAAACCTACAATCCATTCCCATTTCTATCACAGATTTCCTCTATGACCGTGGACTGCTTGGTCTACAGGGTATGTGTAAATGGCAGAAAATGGGAGCATTTCACAGCTGCCAGGTTCAAAAGCATCCTGGGAGGTGGGGTGGGATAGTATTGACCCGTTGTCCCCTTGTCCTTATCATTCAGCCTGACTCTCCTGAAGGAAATGAAGCATGCAAGCCTGGAGATGTCCAGGGTCACTATGATGGCAGGGAAACCCGGGTGTGCTGCCTCTGCAGCCTTTCGTCACCACCTCAACACCATAATTCAATGCACACTTTTTGGGGCAGTTCCCAGCCCTTTGCTGATCTAAGCCACGTCTTTTTCATACCGCATCACGTCTTCATTGCACTGACATGGTGACAATGTGAATGGGATTGCTGAACCAGCCTGACTGAAAAATGCCCATTTTCTCTAATCTGTTTTAAAATTAAAGCACATCCATGGTCAGCCCCACAAAACAATATGCCGGCTCAGCCAGGCTTGGAGTAAGGTGTTTACAGGCCAGGGTTGGAAAAAGAGCAAACCTAAGAGACCTTAAGCTATCTGAAGACCTGCTGCCACAAAAAGCCTCTCCAGAGCCTGTTTGCCTCAGACATAACATTATTTCAGTTTTTAGGTTTTACTCTATGGACAAAATGTCACATTAATAGGTAAGAAATAATGCAGAGACACTGAATTAATCTGTCACAAAATGGGGTTTGTTCGACAGCTTGCAATTTGCTTTTTATCACTGGACGTCCATTCAAATAGAATAGACTATTTCAGCTGGAAGGAACCTACAACGATCATCTAGTCCAACTGCCTGACCAATTCAGGGCTGACCAAAAGTTGAAGCATGTCATTAAGGGCGTTGTCTAAATACTCTGTTGGATATTTTCACAGTTCCAACAATGTGCCTCTGTAAATATGTGAAATGCAAGTATGAAACAAAGAATGGACAAAAAGCTAAATTTTTCAGGACGATGAACGGGATTACAAACTCCTCAGATACTAAGCACAGCCATCTAAATTTATTTCAGCTGCACTAAGATACCAGTAACATCCACACTGATGGGCTTGCAAACACGATGCTGGTTCTACAGAAAAACTGTGCCCTACATAAACTGGAGGTAGGAACCTATCTTTTGGCACTCGCATTGCTTTAACCATATCCTAACTCCATCAGTAATGGAGCACTGTGGTGCTCAATTAGGCTAGAAAGATGTAATTGCTCATCTCTAAATCACTCTTGATATTATGATACATTGAAGAGTAATTTGGGGCTCGGCCTTTGTTTACCATTACATTTCCTCTTTCAGCTACTCCATGAGCAGTTATACCAGACAAGAAACAATATCTAAACAAAAATTTTCTCTTTATGTTACAGGTTTTCGAAAAAAACTTTATAAATTGCAATATAATATGAAACTAACATTTTAATGTAAACATATGAAAATAAAAATAAATTAAAAAAAACTCCAAAACCAACAAGGTATTTTCTCAGTTGGCTAACAATATCATTTTACATATTCCTGAAGAAAGTCAGAGCTGGACTTTCAATCTGCTTATGACTGAAATCCACAAAGTACTGTTTGTTTTCAAAGGAAAACAAACATCTGTGCAATACAAGCAGTCTCTCATCCTTGTTTCAGCTGTTCTTTCTGATTATTTTGCAAGACCACACAATGATTTTTTTCCTTTTTTTCGCTCCACCTCCATCCTTTTTTAGAGGCGTTTTAAGTAATCATGTTTTACAGGATGGGAAAAACATTTTAAGACTTAATCACACAATTATATTCACACAGGCAAAGTCCCTTTGTAGTTGATTGTTTCTCTGCATAAAGGTTGAGCTTTCCAATGAGCTTTGAGCTGCAGGATCTGTATTTATTTGAAAAGGTATGCAATCTCACATCATGACATACAGACCCATGGCTTGGCAGATATTAGGAAAGGAATAGATATGCCAAATATTCTCCAGGAAAAGGGAAATAAAACTGCTTTCTTTCAGAGCACATCTGTTTGTCCTGTATTGTATTCAGAAGAAAGTGATTTCTAAAATGTTTTATTTTAGATGAAGTATTAGCTTTATTCCATAGTACTATATGTATTCATTTTATCGCATTTCCTATAAGGAAAATTTTAGAGTTCAAAATGTTACTATTAGATTTCACTAGAAGCATTTTGAACTGTAAATTTTTCCTAAAACTCTTTAAAAACAAAGGAGGGGGAATAATAATCTTAGTATGAGCATCACCAAAGCTGTATTTAAATGGATAGGTGTCTGGAACTGGAAAAACTCAGTTTCCAGATATAGGGACATGCACCTATATGTAGAATCAATAACTTCAATGAAGCTTTCCCTTTGAAAATATGATTAGGAGATCAAGGACTGCATTGTGTAGAGTGAGGCTGGTTGGGGACTTTTTTTGTCCTAGACACCTAAAACGAGATCTAACAATACTACTGTTTGAATAGTAAACAGTAATTTAAAATTTCTATCCACTTTTCTCCAAACTACCATCCAGTTCTGAGCAATTAATTACCCATTATCTTGATTAGCCTAATTAAAGTGAGGATGAAATTATGCTTTCACTGGAGTGTGGCATTTAAAAGGAATTTGCCAATTTGTTTTGTAAAGAAGAGTTCCCCATTTTACTCACTATTTTAGCAGCCAGCTGTTATCTTCACTTTTACTTGTTGCACACTTTTGGTTATGCATTCATTCGAGTCTTTTTGAAACAGCTGACATTTTTCACATGTTAAATAGTTCTAAGAGTTTAAGCTTTAAACTTGTAACTGGACGTAGAAATAAATTTCCTGGTAAACCCAGTATTTTTTCTGTTAGAAAAAATATTTGTCTAATGAGAAAAAGTTATGTTAACTTGAAATATCTTACATTTGCTACCATCTAGTAGCACTCCACTAGTAGTTACTGTGGATTGGCTGATACACGTTGACTTGATGCTTGGTGACAACATTTTGCATCTGTTGGACAGGGTCATCTTTGAAGACCTGAATATTTCCTGGGAAGGAGAGGACAAGACTGACTTTGTAGAGCTTTCTTTCAGATGCTAGGCACCTGGACTTATATTGGGAAGACTGTTTCACCTGTTACAGAGCAGCTGCTCTTTTCTTCAGCTGTCTTTAACAAGGTTCAAAATCAGGTGACCCATGGCCCAGAATGTCCTAATTCTAAATAGGCAATAGCTAGAATGACAAAATTGAAAGAGCTTCATTTCATCTTTGGCACAGAATGGAAACAGTTTTAAAGCATAGGAAAACTAGTGTGATGGGCAAATAACTTTCTTCGCAGCTCTACTGATCAATTTACATTTGTTTTTTACTATGTTTAGTAACAACTGAAGTATACAGATTACAAGGTAAGAAATCATGAGTTGTCTATACCAGGGTAGTTCAGATCTTCAAATTACACAAAGGCTTAAGAGACATACACATGTTTACTAAGTAAAAGTAATTTGCCATTGCCCTCTATTTCATTTTCTCAGTGGTATTTTCTGTATTGATTTTGATCTTGCAGTCTTACTTAATTTTACAATAGTGTTCTGAGCAGTGATATGATATGTATCACACATGACTTTTACCCTTTTCTGTGTTTAGAAAAGTTTGTTCATTTAAAAGTAAAATCTCAAAGGATGTTCAAAATATAGATGGTATTCTGATGCTTACTTCAGCAATTAAATTAATTTAACTATTTGTCTCAGTGAATTGGGAGTTATACTTCACCTTTCCATTAATATATTCTGTCTGATTGTTTTTAATTGTTGCCTTAGGCAGCCTCAAGTTATTTCCAGTCTTCTTTTTTTCTTCTGATTTTGAAGCCTCACTAATTCTTTTTTTCTGTGTTTTTCTCTTTTGGATTTATCATTTTGAGCACTGGACACTGAGGCAAATTAATTTCTCTTTCCCTTCCCATGAAGTCCTTTGATGGGTTCCCTGTGGTATCTCTGGTTGGCATATTATGTTAAATAGGCTTTCTGCCTTCAGATTAAGAGATTATAATCTATCTCTTAAATTGGTATGATACAGACTCTGCCCTTTTGTCGTGAATGAGTGGTTTGGGCCACTTAAAGAATCACCATCAAGGGTATTAGCAAAAGTCATTTAATAGGAGTTTACAAAAGCGTGACTTCACAAAATTTGATGGCAAGGTACACTCTATTACTTAATACATGGATGAAGCATACAAAGGAAAATCAAGTTAGAATTAAACTAGAATGATTTATACAGAGGCTGAAGACACAAAAGTGTAAGAGACACCCTCCCATTGAGTCACAAGGTTCAGAGAAGACCCCCTTGCTTTCTAAACTCCTGATGGAGCTTAGGTGTGGCTGGATCCAGTCCTAGTCCAGACAGGATTATATGTGTGTAGCAGCAGTCTAAGGTTCATTCACAGTTTAAGGTGGATCACAAGATTTAGCAGCACCTAATCATTGATTAATTTAACATTTACAAAGTGATTCAATAGAATTTATTACAATTGCAACAGTGACTTAATTATAGACTCAAAATGGCAATATTTATATTTGCTATCGGATACCTGGGTCAATTCACACACGCACAGACACAAAGAGATAGATATCTATATCTATATATATAGATATAGACATATATATCTATATATAAAGGTATACCTGTTAATAATTCCCCTTGAGTTCAGTGAAATACTCACTTCAAATGTCTTGGCATTTCTCAACAGGCAAGGGTTGAGCCTCAAAGAGTGAAGGGTTTCAGCCCAGGTCCCATTGTCAGCTTTTGGTGATGGTCCTCCGAACTTTGCAAACTGGAAAGTTCGCGAGCTGTGAGAGGTGCCCCGCTCAGAGGGAGATGCTGGCTGCAGCCTGCTGCAGTCCAGAAAAGGTCAAAGGGCCTCACTTAGGACCCCTGTTTATAGATTCACATGATGATTGGCTTTAGTCATCAGCAAATTACTGGAATTCCAGTAACGCTGGTACCATTCCACTCGAGCTACGATCCAGGTAATGGATGTTCCAAGGTTGTCAGGGGATGACTAATTATTCCCACTTTCATTCCCCACCTCGGCCAGGCAACAAGAGTTCTTGGTACGGTCGGTGCCGCTCCCCACCTTAGCCATTTAAACGTTCCTGCTACGGTCAAGGGACCCTTAACCACCCAACTCACTACAGAAAGGCCAAGGCCTAACAGGAATTCCTGAGATTGTAGAGCAGCCCAGGAGGTGAGGGGGGAGGGGGGGGATGCACCACCACACCTTTGAAGCTTGTAGAAGACAGAATTTAGCACCCCAATTTATCTTCTTCTACAGCGGTACAATCCTGTCGAGGGCAGGCAGCAGCAAATTATCTCGAGATATTTTTTTTTTTCCTCCTGCCTCAAAGCTTCCTTCCAAATACAGACGTTAGCAAGGCAAGTTTTTATGACACTCACCTGGTACTTCAGTGGCATCTGGGGAAGCAAATGCAGGAAGAGCCTGAGAGCGTTGACACTCCAATTCCCACTCAATTCCTGTTCCACTGAGAATGGCAACTACCTCACGTTTGCAGCTCTTCCTTGCAGCACAGATTTGAAATGACAGTTCAACTGAGTTGGTGACTGCTTCTGTAATTGATCTGGTAATAAAGAAATGACAAAGGTGCTTTTTTTTTTTTTTTTTTTTTTTACTCCCCAAACCCCCTGCATGCTGAGGCAGGAAAACACCTGGCATCATCTTTCATCTTTCATCAATGTTTAACACAGCCTCTTCTATCTAGTGTTGCCTTCCCTTCTCCTAGATCAGGAATTGCTCTCAAAACAGCACCCAGTTCCTCTCCCCAGCTTCTATTATTTACTCGTATTGTCTCTTCGTTTCCTGCAGAGTGCAATTTCTTGGAGAAGAAAGAGAGTTCCACTTGGTCAAACATCTCAACAGAAATCTGTTACTCTTCTCAGTCATGTCTAGCTTCTTACAAGCTACCCCACGAAACACAGCTATGTGAATTTTAGTGCATTGTATACATCCTAGAACAAATAGGTAGTTTTAATTGCTGTTAAGAGAGCTTACAGTTGACAGCTCTAACTTCAAAAACATTCCTGTAGAAAGTTAATGATCATTTAGGAACTAGAATAGCATGCATATGACATAAAACCACCAAAGTTTCATTCAGATATAAATGGAGAAGAAAACATTTCAACATTTTTATATCTTTATAAGTTGAAAACTTTTCAGAACTTTTAATTTCAGATAATTCCACAACAGAGCCTAGAGCCTTTTGGATAATTCAAAAGAATTTAAGTGATACTGTAAAATATCCATATTTACAAATGTATTATTAAAAATTACTAATCAAAGTAATTTTTCCTGCAATATTATAATTTCTAATGAGTATTAGCCATTACAATATTTATCAAATGCCAGAATTAAATAGGAATTCAGTGTTCTACAGCAATATATATTAAACAAGGGCCTTGACTACTGCTTTCTTTCTGATGCTTCTCACAGTACAAGAATGTAAAAAGGCTTCTGAAGGTTCTGGAGGGAAAAGAAATTGCTGCTTATAATGACTGTTAGCCCGTTCAGGCAACTGTGTTAATATATGATTCATACCAGTTTCTACTATGTATTTGAACACACACTTAGGTTATTTTACTCTTCTCGTATTAGGTGGAAAATAGCTTACCAAGCTTCTACACTTTCATTTTTGGTGCAAGAAAAACAGTTCCTTCTGACTTAATGTTCCATGAGTTCAGTCAATCCAGTGGATTTATTCAAGGAAACTGCAAACAGTTGACTTCTCCAGCTGACTGCAAGGCTGAAATTGATGGATGCCTCAAGCAAGCTTGATCTCAAGATCAAGCATGGTCTTATCTCAGCAGGGCTCAGATCCTTTTATTTTCCCCTGAGATTTTAATTTCATGCTGTAAAATAGTGTTAAAATATTAAAAGAATCAAGTTATTAATATATTCCAAATGAATGATTATTCCACATGCAAAATTCTTTCAAAAAATTCAGCGAGAAGTAAAATTTATTTTTCAGTCTGCTGATGCACTTTAAGAAATTATCTGTTGCAAGTCTTTTGATAATTTATGTCATAACTGGTAACATATTTGCCTCTATCTTCATGCCGCCAAGGCATGACTGCTGGTAAAAAAATCCTAAAATTGCAATGAAGATTTAAAACCGTTCCTTCTTCCTGCAAATGATGCAACCATAATTATTTGGAAACATAATTTCTAGATGAAAATATGAAGTCTGATGAAAAGCCCTAATGCAAAAACCCAGAGGGATATATTCTATCCATGCCTCAGCACCTGCAAGAAATTTTCCAGCATCTGTATGAGTATCTTTCTATCACCCTGTTAAAATCTCTTAAAGACAAAACAACATCTTGGGCTCCCTGCACACCTTCAGGAGTGGAAAGGGAAAGGAAGGATTAGAAAAGACTTTATTAGTAAAGTTGACTTCTATATATAGTTCTAAACTAAGTCCTTACTCTGTAGTTTTGTATTTGAGGACATACTGGGGCAAAGGGGCTTTTAGAGTCTCATTATGTGATGGATCTAGTTTAAGAATTGCTCAATCCCTGCCATGGTTGTGTAACATCTGGCCTGAAACATCTCAGGATTCAGTCCTGCTGTCAAAATCACTTGAATCTTCCTTACAGTATCTCCAGTTACAGTCATACTTGTGCAACACAAAATGTTGAAAGTTGTTGAAGAAAAACAGTTTTGCACAAATCCAATGCTGTCATTTAGTTTGCATAATCCCACAGATTATCTGAATTTATAAAGAAATTAAATTTTAAAAATTTATTCTGCTTTCACACTTTTAGCACACCTTCAAGCAATATTTTCTAAAAACCAAAAAGGCATCATATTTTCCCTTCTATGGCTGCTGATAGGCCTTTTTCTTGAATTCCTATGGGAAGTGTATCAGACATCTTTTAGATACCACAGAGGATGGCACCATTATTGATACAGACAATGTACCCAAATTTCTTGCTGACTGATCTACAGTACATTAGGCAGCATAAATTTATAATGCCCTGAACAAATGATATTTAGAAAATCTATCCAAGCTTACAGATGAATCTTCCAGCTATTTGCAACCATTTTCCTTTCTAACAAAGGAAAGAGCTGAAAAACAATTCTAGTCAGAAGGTCAATTAGCTTTAACCCCCAGATTCTGCAGGAGAGCTTTACTTTAGCTGTAATAAAAATGTTGGGCTTGGAGCTCTATTAAGTTTATTAACAAAGTACAATACTTAGGTGACAGAGACATAGAAACTGTTAAACATTTTTAACACTCCAAGATTGTAGGTAATGCTAATAAAACAAGAGAATTGTGGCTGATAAAATATTATTTTGAACATAAAGAAGTAGACAGATTGTTTGAAAAGAAATACTCTTTCATTACTTCTCTCTGATTCACTTTTTTGTACAGAGCAGAGCAAGCAGAAGATTTGGGTATTTTGTGAAAGTTTGGGGTTTCTTGGTTTGTGGTGGTTGTTCACGTAACATTAGTTAGTACTTATAAATACAGCTTATTCCTCTGCGGTTCGTCTTAACTTTGTGTATAACACAATAACCATTAAAAAGTAATTGTCACTTTAAAAACAATTATACATCAGGGTTATTAGAATACCATATGATGAGATTGTAATATATCTGTTCAACATTTTCACTTAAAATACACATATGTAGTCACCTTCATTCGCCATAAATGGAGGAAGACATGTAAACTGCATGTAAAATCAAGTAAATGTTAACTGCATTTCCTTACGTTTCTTTAATGTATTGCAGCAGCCACTGGGGTGCCCACGACATTTAAACACATTTTCTTTTCATTTGGCTCTTGAGAGTATCCAACTCCATCAAGGAAGCAAGTTGTAAACAAATTCACAGAACAATCTGCCAGCTTAGCTATTTAGAAAGGTGAAGATATTAAGAGCACTAATACATTCTAATGACATAAAATCCATATGATGGAGAGTAAAACGAGCATATGCCAACTAGAATCGTGGTCTAGTGGTAGCACAATGCAGTGCCTAATGGGGAGCCACAACCAGAGACTAGCAGTGCCAAGGAGGCCATATATCTCTAGGGAAGGAAACAGATCACTAATGGGAATCTGAAATCTTGCTGACTGAAGCAGTGTCATTGACATGCTAGTGGAGAAAACAGTCTATTTTTAAAACAAACGGTAAGCAAAAGAACTGTGATGTAGGGCCTTCGAGGTACAAATGATAAAAAGGAATTTTAAAAATGGGATGTCTGCTACTCTCCAAAGTAAATCTGTACTTTACTGTAGTGGGAAGATTTTTATTTAGAATATTTGCATATTCATATTGGTCATTAGAATTGAAATGGTCTTCATTTGGATAGCATGGGTTACAATTTGCTTGCAATGGTGACATAACTTCATAAGAACTGATAGCTGTCATTTTCCTTTCTTCTGCATTTTCTAATTTCACCCACCACTGGAACAAGCAGTGTTTTATTCATAAAGCAAGGTCACAGAAAGTATTTTCACAGCTTAATCTTCCATAACATTTTAACAAGCAAGACCACCGTTCTGTTTCTGTTATATTTTATCTCACAGAAATATCTGTAGCTTCAGAATGTCTGGAGAGGCATTTAAGATGAGCAGTTCTTCATTTCACAGAGTACAACAAACCTACGCACAGAGATACAACTCTGTGTTGGCACAAGACCATAAAATCAATTGCTTGTTTTCACTAATGTGTAGGATTTTGTTGCAGAACTAAATATAGCAGCATTCACACCCTAGACTTCATATTTAAAATGTGGACAGACTGAGAATTGCATTGCATTTGACATGCTGAAATCCCATCTTTGTTCCATTCTGAAGTTGAACACACTGCTTACAACCTTTTACAGGAACATTCTTCAGATGCCGCAGAGAGGCCCATGGTCCTGTACATCATTCATTAGCAGTGGTGCTGAGGGCATTTGTGTCCTCCCAGCAGTTACCAGTATTTCACAACTTCACTTCCGTAATTACCACTTGGTCATTATCTGTGGGAATGGCAGCTCTGTGGGCAAGGCTCAGATTTTCTCCTCCTGTAAAAGCACATGAAGGAATCTTAACACGACCCTTCTGGGGAAAAACTTCACTCCTGTGGCCAAGGAGGCAGCAAGTTCCATTCCCAAAGGACTGGATTTTCCAGGAGGCTGAGATCAAAGCTGCCTACAGTGGCTCCTGCCCCAGCATTATATCCTCTTCAAAGTAATGACAGTTTTTTTCAGCCCTGTCCAATCAATAGCCTGCTCAGATGACCCACACCTGAGCATAGGTGGAACAGCTGTGTAGAAAAATCAGCAGAAAAGGCTGTACTATCCTTTTCACCTAAGGTTTGGTTCTGAAGGACAACAATGACTTCTCCACTGAGTCTAGCCCTATTATTCTTCCTCTTTGTCTCTTGCTCTTCTTTGGCGATCTGCAGAGTCTGGAAAAGGAGAGAAATGGAGCCAAGAGAACACAGCTTTGATTCTGGAGGGTGGTTATCTGGGTTAATTGCTTCAGTGGGAATTATTTTTAGGAAGAAGCATGCATAAATCACTGGGGAGATGATCTGAGATAGAATAGCTGGGCTGTTTGTGACTCACCTTTAAAGAAAGGCTTTCACTAAATACAAAAATAGCATAGTTTGTGCTCCTCCTAAGACTACTTAAATTATGGTGAGAAGAACAGGCATCTCAAAACCCCAACACTATTATCTGTTATGTCACACAAGAACCACTTTAGCAGAATCTTCAGGGAATGACATCAAGACAGTTGCTTAAGGATAGGACATATTCCCTTAAGTACAGCCAAAGAGTAATTTAGAAAAATGATATAATCTTTTTAGATCTTTTCTTGGTCCCTTTCCTGTGAACTGTCTGGCTTGCAAGACTCATGAGTAAAAAGGGCAATAAAATCAGATAATCCATGATTTATATATTAGATTCTCATACAGTGTCTTTGCAGTGAGATTTCCCATTGGAGCCAATACAGTTAAAAGAGTCTGTCTTAAGACAATGCATAGCTTGTGACAGCAAAGACTGTGCATGTTTGGCAGGCATAATTTTCTGTTTTTCTAACATCTGGAGTAAAAATGTCACATCAGAGTGACAGTTTCTTTGTACTTACAGCTAAATGAAGAGAGAAAAGTCAACAACAAACTGTTAGGCTGAAGGCAAACAGAAGATGTTTGCTGTCCTCTCATAAAGATCCAAGTGAGTGTTTTTAAGTGCCAATGAATAAGGCACATAATATAATGCAGTTAAAGAGAGATCAAGAGTGACCCATTCTCTGCTCCACAGAATTTTGGTGAGCTTTCTCTTGCAATGTCAAGTGGAGTTTTATAAACAACCATATTTTTTTCAAAAAATTCAATTTCTGTAATTATTATTCATGTGTCTTAAGCCAGTAAGAGATGATACAATAAACGGATTAATTATTGTGACCATGGTACTTAAAACAACAATGCCAAGCATTTTGGAAGTGCTGATGTTTTGATTAGATTGATGGGGAGAAAAAGAAAATAATTACATGGATATTATCTTACTAAATATTATTGTTTATCATAATATGGAACTGTATACATGAAGTGCTTAGCTACCATCCCCAATAAGCTGATCACAGATTTAGGCAGAAGGTCACCTCCACTTAACTGTTTCCAAGAACTGACAGACACAGTTGCACTTTCGACATTTTTAAGATAGAATTAATTCCTAGTGAAAATCATGCTAGGGCTCAGTTTCAGAGCTCTAACAATACTCTTTGGACTGCCAATATCTGATTTTAATTGTACAGGTTGTTCTTCTCAGTTCTTCTAAATGTTAAAATTAGAAACCAAAAATGCAAACTTTTTTTTTTCCCCCCAAACCCACCTGTTCATACACTGATGTGGCCACAAGAGTTACCTTCTAGCTTAACTTCACCCGAAAGGAATCCAATTCGAGTCATAGTGGCCAAAGCACAGTAACTGGGATGACTGGGAGTTTTTCCTCAAAAGTGCACTCCTGCACCTATCCGACAGGAGAAGTCTAAGATGGGTACAGTAACACCACCAAATCCAGTTCTGATTCAATGATAAACTATGTTCTTCAAGCATCATTTTCTCAAGACTTAACAGTAAGTTGATCTTACCTCTCAGACTACTGACATCCAAGACACCCCTTCTGGCGGGAACTCTGTCTTGCAGCAGGCTCTAATACAGCCAGTCCTACTGGCTTGTGAAAATAGGTCCGTGGCACTGAATATGTAATTCATGGTCAAACTGGTAACATATCATCCTTAAAATATTAAAGAAAACCTTTTAAATCCTTGGGATGTATCTTCTCTGCTTACACAAATATAGTCATCTGTGGCATTATAAGTCATTTTGCAACTTGTCCTGTGTAGAACTGGAATTAGAAACTGATTAATATGAATAGGTTCTCTGCAGACAAATTCACCAAACAAAATGGCAAATTCTTTTAACTGTACTCAAGCAATTTCTATTTCAGTTTTGAATAGATGGCAAATTTATAGTGATATGAAATTATATAATGAAGTTCGCACATAGAACACAGAGTTATTCTCTAATGTGTCTATTTTCTTGAGTGACATTGTTCAGTACATGCAAAAGTGTAGAAGAAATGACTGCTTATTATTCCAAATAAATACTTTAAAAATCATCTTAACCTTCTAGTATTTTTCCTGCTTGTTTCTCCACTAAGAAAACTATTTTAAGATTTAACAACACAAGGAAACTTTCAGCAATTTCTAAAGATGTTAATTCTTTCAAGAACTGATTTATAGCAATTTACAACTATTAACACGCTTGCAACTTATAATACAGTTTTCAGTATCTACAAACACAACATAATAAAAATCTCATTGATTTTTGTTATTAATCAGAGAGGTCCAAAACAATTTATAAAGCAATTTCTCTTAAAGGCAGCGCAGTGATTGGGTAAGTTATCTATATGCATCACCTCAGCAGAAACTCACTGACTGCTACATATAGACCCACTTTAAGAGCAGAACAGGGTACCAAGATTAAAATCTCTACTTTTTGCAAAATAAAACGGAGAAGTCTTTGGAAGTCAACCAAATTGTAAACAACCTGTATAGAACCAGGATACTCTTTTAAAATTATTGCTTTAAATATTGCATTCTTCTTCAAAAACAACTAAACAATTCTTAGGATAAACGGTGCTGAAAAAATATATTCAGCGTGCTGCATGTATTCAAAATATAGATGCTGTATCTTTCATGTCACTTGCGCACTGGTCTGAGAGCATATTGAGATAAATTACATCTATTTCAGGACTAATTTGGAAAAAACTGAGCTGCACAATACATAAATTGAGCAAATTATCTAAAATGAAAATTATGTCCACCAAGCCTTCAAATGAAAATTGTGTTCTTGTTGAAAGTCTGGTTGATCCATAACTACTTCTCTGTGTGTGTGAAGGCAGTGTAGGGGAAACACCAAATAAGTCCAGCAATTCCCTGCTGGCATACAGTTCTTTCAAAACATGCAAAGCAAAGAAGAGAGGGATATCACTGCATCTAGATTATTGTTTGTACTATTCGGTGGTCCTCTGCCTAGCACGCAGAGTCACATTTATCAGGGCAATTCTACTGCTGCGGTATCTGACACATCTCATTCTTACAGGTTTCCGTAGTGGTAATTTCTATGCTACCTCTGCAAGTGATAGTGCACTCCTGCAACTGATATCCATGAGGCACCAGGACTCAACCAAGTTGCTGGGAAGCTAGTCTGGAACTACACAAATTATTTGGTAAGGACTGCAATAACAACAATCTCCTAAGCTTTAGCAATAATCATTTAACAACTATACCAGATATTATAAATTAGCCATATATCAGAATTAGTATAGAAGAGATTATCTTCAAGCTGGTATCATGATTATTGGAGTCCACTGAAACTTACTTAAACTCACAATGTCTTTATTAACTGATGGAGGCATACGGAAATGGGATGCAAAATCCTGGATGCACAAAATCTATTGCAAAATTCAAAATACCCTGAATTTTGTCTTAGAATCTTAAATATACCCTGGGAAGAAGCCTTAAGCCTTATGCAATTCACATATATCATTCTGTCTTACTTGGAGCCTAGAAACGACAATGCAATTTGGAAAATTACACACATTAAGCCTCTCTGGGTTAGTAGTCTGCCAGGAGTTGTTAGCAGTCAGTCTAGACTCAGGACAACTGAATACTGGTTGTCACCTTATAAACTTAACTCAATTTCCATGGAGTTTTTTGAAGAGTAGCTCAACCACTCTCTTCCCTGTAGTCCAAAGAACACCTTTTTGTCAGCTTTCACTCCTTACAGAAAGAGTATGTCCTCAAGACTCATGACATCTAAGTGTGTGTGTGCACACACATAAATTTTGATGTGTCTCCAGACCAGCGACATGTTTTCACTTGTAAATATGTATTGCAAATATATATGGGATATTAGTAAATGAAATATTTGTAAGAATTGCTAGTATTATGGAGCTCACATCTGCTCTAAACTATCACAAATCATTTGTAGTGTCAGTAGTTTGGTTTGTTCCTAGGTTTTAATTCAGAGCCTTTTTCTGGCTCAGCTTAGTACATGAAGCAGGCTTGCATGCCAAAGCTGTGATTAACTTTATAGATGCAGTGGAATTATGGAAATGCATCATGCAAAAGTGCGTACTTGCCAAAATTATTCCATGACCTTGTGCTTAAGCTGAGTTTTAAATAATTCAGTGATGTATTGAATGAATAAATTTGTGCTGCTTGTTACTCTAAACAGTCATGCTTTCACTTTCCTTGCCATTTTTAATAAAGCCTCACTTTCTAATATTCATGAAATATTGCATTTCAATTAAATTACATACGTATTGAGAAAATAGTTTGCCCTAAGCTGTTTAGTGTTGACACCAACTGTCATTTGCCTTTTCTTTTTGTATAATAACCATGGAGGTTTTATGTACAGGCAATATAAAGCACTGTCACACTTTAATGAGAAACTTTTTTGATCATGTATAGCGCAAGAGAGAATAAACCTAAGCTATTTTGTTATTTTTAAAGGCTATTAATTTAGCTTAAATAGTGCATACTCAATCCAAACTTAAGTTTTCCATTCCTGGTTTCATGGAAACAGCATGCAAAGTCTTCCAGTGTTTCAGTTGCTCAGTAAAAACTGCAGAATTCAGGCTTTTGAGCTGGTTCAGTTTGAGCCAAATCTGTTTTTAAAATGCAAAAGTAACAGAAGAGCCACAAGTTAAAAGGTTAGTATTTTAAACAGCATAAGAAGATAAAAGGGAATACAAATATAAAATTATACCTACACTGAAGCAGCAAAATATTGTTTTCTAATTCATCATTGTTTCATTGTAGGTAAATTGATTAAAGTTCTTGTGGCTCATTATATTTCCCTTTTAAAATGGGACTCTTATCACCTTCTTATTTATAAGAAATAGTTTCATATTTTCAAATTAAAAGTAATCTCATTATATCACTTTGGATAATAAAACTAGAACAGTATTTTATATGTAACTCTAACTACGTACTCATATGGTCCCCCCCATTCTACCTGATTTCATTTCCCACCGCTTGGCCAAAATGAACAGTAATTTTTTAACAAGACCAGAAAGATCTCATGAAGTGCATATTGCATATCACCCTCTATGCCTGATGCAGAGAAAGAAAATTTGTTACAGAGCTCAACCAGAGCCTGGTTCTCAAGCTGAAGCTGTAAAGGCTTCTCTGTTTGATAACAGAGACCTGAACCATAGCTACGGTGCAGCTGCAATGTGCTAGCTGTTGCAGATAGCAGGTACCACAGAAGTTTATTTCCAGAGTCCAAGTGAATAGATGTTGTGAAGAAAAAGCAAATATGAAATAAATGTCCCATTAGCACATGTTCAAAAGGCCAACGGACGCCTCACAACTCTTCTTTTGTCATTCCTTGCTGTTTTCAAATAGCAGGGGCAGGGGAAAAGGTGTTTGTAAGCTTCACCTGCTAGATGGATTTTTCACTGATGTCTGTAAGCAAATGTGGATATAGTTACCATACTGCATCTCTAGCCATCTTAGTAACGTTGAATTGGCCCCTAACATACTGATAATCTTCACCCACTAGTGAAGCAACCACCAGCACCATTTGTCAAAACGTTTTTGGCAAACTACCCCGAAGTGTTCTGGTTGCTTCACTGTAACTAAGAGGCCACAAATGTTTGCCCCGAAACATTTACAATCAGCATTAGGAAGACAGTAGCAGAATTACTGTAAAGAGCTAGGCAAAAGAAGTACATTACAGCAGCAAAAGATTTTGATTCCATAATTGAAGCTATTTTGCAATATATAGAAGAAAGTTTTAAATAAACAATCTATATATGATTAATTTCTTACAGTTTCAGGAAAGGAGATTGTCTTCAGCAGAAATACTCAACCTACCAGTTTAGGAGAAGTTTAAAGTAAGCCAGATCGCGAGCCTTCTTATACAAAAGTCTTCTGTTTGATATGGGAGTTTCCTTGGCACATAGTTTCTTGTTTAGATGTCACTGACACAATTACTCATGTGACGGATGAAAGAAAGGCTGCACAAAAATGTTTGGTGTTTTCAACTCTAGCTCCACTTTAACTTGCTTAAGTAAGTAAGTAAGACCCTTTTAGCTGACTTTCGCAAGTAGAAGAAGTGCTCAAGAAGGAAAGAAAGAATGGACGTAATGGCTGAGAATAATATAGTAACTCCACTATAGACTGGACTCGTGCTGCTTCCTTCCATTGGTCCTATATCAAAGCATAGTTTTATAAACAATGCAATCTCAGTATCAGCAATGTTCTCTGGAATAAGACAAAGCTATGATTTTGTTTAAGCAACCGCTATTTCATTACAAATCAACAGGACATCTATCAATATTTAAAACCAAGACAATACAAAGAAGCATGTATCTAAGGGCATAATTAAGTTGAAGCTGAAGGTCAACTAGGCCTTCAACTTTTATATTATTTCTTTGGGACCACAAATCTGAAGGACTTTAGAATCTACCTTAGTCAAAATAGCAATTTAAGCCTAGACATTATGTTTCCCACCTTCTATAGTTTTAAGTCAGATCATTATTTTTACTTTCAAATTTTTGTTAACCCTTAAATAACTCCAAATCTAATAACTCATATTGTATACCATGCATTTTTAAACACGAGATTAAAACTTTACAAGAATCATTGTGATCTCGAAAACTAATAGTCATTCAGGTTATTTTTAAAGTATTCTTAAAGATTTCTGGGTTTCAATACGTGGTAGGTGTTTCAAAGCCAGTACGTTGTCCTTTAGCCACTGACACAAAAAAAATTGTGGGAAAAAAAATTAAGAGGCACACCAGGAAAACATGTACTTAAGCATCTAACCTTAAAGACCAGCTACTGGTAAATCACAGCATTAATACTTCTGATTCAAACATTGAGTCCAAGCTCACTCTTTTCTCTCATAGCCTTTCCTTCTTTCATTCTCTGCCTACATCACCGAGACTGCAAATTAAGCCTTGCCTTGACCAAAGCGTCTTCATGTACATGATAATTTTTCTGTGCTGTAAATTCTTTTGTGTGAGTACTCTGGAGCGTGCGCCTTCCCTTCTCTTTGGCTGCAGAATCAGTGTGCAAATGAAACCCCAGCATAGCGCCTACAGCAGCTCCAGACAGCCTTTTTATTCTGCCCTTCCATTATAATATCTGTCAAACATTTAATGCAGTTTTGCCTGGTATGTAGGCTGATGACACCTAAGTGCTGGGTTATGAAGATGTGAAACAAGAATGAGCACTAACAGTTATCTGGGCATGTAGCATCTTTTCATTTCCTACACCATAACTTAGGGCAATCTACTATGTTAGTGCTGTCCTCTGACCTTCACCGTGCTACCCACAAGCTTTAAAAAGTGTGCAAAACAAATATTTTCTCCCATGAAAAATGACATTCAAAATAAATCATTTTTTCTCTTCCTGTTTCAGAAGTCTGATGTGGAGTGGTGGGGCCAGCAAGTCACTAAGCAAGAGAGTCTCAGGGTCAGCTTCTATGCTATGTGCCAAGTGAACTGCAAGGGAGGAGGGAAATTCAAGGAAACTGGCAGCCGCACAAGCTGAACAAGATGGTGCCAACAGCCTCTATGTGATTTCCAATTTAGATTTCCTGATTTCATCTGATTTTTCTAGTACCTTTTGTAAAACAACCAGCTTTATTCCTGGTGGTCCAAGGCTTTCATGGCGAACCTGAAATGTTCTTTCTTACCTCATCAATGAAACTGTTCACATTCTCCTTTTCTCTTACTTTCAAAAAAGCATAGATAAAATATCAATTTTCAATGAATTTACCACACCAATAAAAATTTGCTATGAATTAAGGACATAGCATTCAGTTCCTGAATGTGTTAAGCACTATTCACACCGAAGAGAAAAAAAAAGAAAAAAACCCAGACCCTATCAAAACTGTTCCATCATACAATGAGACGAAGATTTAGTATTTTATAAGGAAACAATTAAAAAGATTGTTTGATCTTACTTTGAAAAATAGGCTAAACACAGTGCTAAAATAACTTTTAAAATTATTTTTACAAGTATTTTGCCAACCTCAAAATATTGCCAGAAAATAATCTGTAGTTTGGTAGAAAATATGCTTTGAATTTTGATGTTTCCATAAGCAAAGTTTTTTCACTATCTACAACTATTCGCCAATGATACTTTGCTACCTTTAAAACCTCTATAGTCACAAAACAGTGAGCAAGAGACAGATGGTACAGACATATGTAAGTCTTATTTTGTTAAACTTCAGGACTAACTTATCTTCACAGTTCTTTTCTGCATTCTTCCAATTTCCTAATATAAATAAATACAAAGCAAGAAAATATGATTTCAAAAGTGAAGTTGTTTAATCAATTCCAAACACGTTAATGGAACTAATAATAATTTTGACTTCACAAACAAATCTTATTATATATTGCATTTTCTATTACTAATAGTTGGTTCTCCTCAGTTACAAAATCTCCAGAAAATACAAGACAAAAAGCTAGAGCCAAATACAAATATAAGGCAATATGGTTTCTAACCACGCAGCCCTGCAGTACAGTATTGCAGTAGCTAAAAACAGGCCATAAGCTTTGTACTGAATTTGCGAGGCCTCAGGACTGAGGCTTGTCAGATCTGCTCTGTCTGAACTTCTCTCGACCTACAGCAGCTTTGCTTTACTTGGTTGAGCTGTGACAGCAATTTCTCTAACTGACCAGGTGGCAACGGCTAATTCATACTACTTGTGTTTATCTTTGCATGGTACAACCACAGGATTACACAGATAACAGTAACAAGCAGTTATTCTGCATAGCGTGGGATACTTACGGCTCTAACAAAATGAGGCAGTGTAGAGAAATAGAAGGGAGCAGCCTTGGGACTTGGGGGCACAGGACACGGCACAGATGAGTGCAGGCATGGGAGATCCCACAGTTACAAACAACTCCTCACAGTCCAGTCACTCAAAGACAGGCAGACCTAGACCTGGACACATCTGGTTTTAGGGATGACAAAGAGAACAAAGAAATTGTAGCTAACATAAGTACAAGGCAACATAGATAGTAAATTTGGATGTTATGTAGGGGTGTGGACCAATGAAGAAAGAGGGAGGTGTAAAAGCGTGTTAGTGAGCATAAAAAAATGACCCCCAGTGGATCCTAAGGGGAAGAAGAACAAGTCCTTTACATGCACATCATAATCCTCATGAAGGACTTCATGTCTTCCCAACTTGCTGTCCACCAGCATGAAACCTCCAACCTTATGGCCCAGAGGAGCTGGAGGAGGGTAAGCATAGCACCAGAAAAAGGGGTAGAAACTAAGTTACTGAAATATTTTCTGCATAGATGTGTTCTTTCTTGTACACTTGTATTTGTATCTGGACTAATTATGATTCTTGCATTATGATTCTTGCATTAGACTATTAAGGCTTCAGTTAAATTATTTTCAATAAATTCCTGGGTTTATGTGTTACATGTGTTTCCTGTGTTACACTTGTGCCCAAGCTTCACACACAAGGGCAGGTGGGGAGGGGGATTTGTATTACACAGACGTTATTTAAGAGCTTTTTATTTATTTTTTTTAATTTTCACAGTTAATATTGAGAGGTTCCATAAGACTGCAAATGGTCTAGCTTCACATTTTTATGGCAGTCACCTCTTGATTTTAGCAACATTTGCTACAGCACTGGACTAAAAGGGATGCTTCTTAAGGGACACTGGGAGGATCTTTTGATCAACTCTATTAATCACTACTGGAAATCTATGTATGGAGGTAAGACAATATAAAAGACCATTTTCTTTGATAACGGAGACTTCAAAAGGAATTTTCTGATTAAAATATCTCTGAGGCCAGAGCATGCCAAATGCTTCCGTAGCTCACTTTGACTTCACAGAGTTGCATTTCTATAACAGAACAAGCTCAGCATTTAACTTTCAAAAAGGATGAAGAAATGAAGCCCATCTGAAGTACCTCTACTTTACAAAAAAATCCATATGCACGTGAACTAATGAGGATTGCTAAGCCAGGCACTTTTATTTAAAGATCTGGGCTATACTAAAATAGGGGCTACTTTGGAGATGAAATAACTAATGTAATCAACTGTAATTGTAAAAATATTGGGAGGAGATAATCAAAACACAAATACAATGTTGTTCTTTGCATAAGCGCTCTCCAAAGTATGACTCCACACTTAGACAAATTAGAAAAAGGCCTGCATATGTCAAGAAAGGTGGCAGCGCTACAGAAGTTAAATTCTGACATATATGTCATGATCATGTAGGATTTGTAGAACACATAAGCCCCAAGGTGATATTTGCTTGTAACTCAAGTCTGTGTAAGATGAATATTGTGGCATGGTGGCACTTGATAAGTCAAGTTCAATATGTTCACTTTCATGATGCTCAAGTAAGACATTTGAAAGGACTGAGCATGGATCATAGGCATAAAAATATATCAGTGTTTTTACTGTGTTAAAAACCACTGTTTGTATTTGACGATTTAAAGTCTTCAACATATATTCTCAGTATTTGTTCAATTTTTTGTCTTAATTACTAAGATGAGCATGGCTAGGACAAGCTACTATATAACCGATTCACATAAAATATGAAGCCATTAATAAAGCATGACAGAGAATGCAGCATCTTAGTGTTTGGAAAAGTACAAGTTCTGTTGAGATGTCACTTGTGTACTGGGGTCTCACAAAAATGTCAGAAACTATTTGAGAATTCTCACATTGTTTGTGTTACCACTGCCCAAGACATCCATGGCCTTTTGTGCATGAATACAAGAGAAAGCCATTTGGCCTTGTCTTTTAATTAAGTATACATAAAAACAGTTTTACCAAAGCAGGCCAAAGGTCCGTTGAATCCACTACCCAACAGTGGCCATTGGAAGAGCCTAAGAGCAGGGTATGCAGACAGAGAAACTTCTCCAGTGTATTTTCCCAGTCTCTAGTGTCTCCAAACTCAAGATATCTTCAACCAGCAGTTGGCCTGTGTAAAAATTAAAATATATATTTAATGAAACAAATACACAAATTGAGACAATCTTCTATCTAAATATTTCTCAGATTCAACTTTAGTCTGTCATTGTGGCATAAGTTAAAATAGCAAACCAGGAACAACTGCCCAAACATGCAATTTTCTGATACCAAAGACAGAATGTTTGGTTTTAATGTTGGTTTCTTCTCTGCATTTCAGTGAATTTTAATTTTCATTATGTAACACACACTTCAGAGGGTTTTTTTCACTTGTAGAAGTCTAATACCCAGTTTAGCAAAGCACTTATAACATGCATATCTAAGCATGTTCATATACTTGTTATATTGAATATTGAAGTTAACATGCTTAAACACTTTCCTGAACTAGGTCCGTTCTAAAGTGTCTGGATGACAAAAACCTCCAACACGATAACACCAAATCAAACACAGCTGCAAGCTAAAAATGCATGGGCACAGTAATAATAAAAATAAATAAAACTGAAAAAATATGTATTTTTTGCAGATAAGAGAAGAAAATACGACACTATGAAGGTTTTGGAATTTTGAAGGGCATTTCTAAGTAAAACACCTTTGACCTGATTATTTTAATTAGATACCAAATTCTCTTTCACCATTTGATCCAACCTCTTTCTTTCCTGTCTCTACACTGTTCATCTTCAAATAAAATAATACAATATGATTTGCTGGTCAAAAAAGCATATTTTAAAACAATCCATGATAATCAGCTCTATAAATTATTATTATTTTTTAAACTCAATCCTACCTTTTATAAAGTCAGTGACATATATTCAATTTATTCCAGGGGAGTGGGCGTGAGCCCTTGATTCATTCATTTGCATGTAATCTGACAGAGTTACATGCTTTTGAATATAAAGTAAAATAAATCTGTTTCTCTTTGCAGTAACACAGGATAAAGGACTCCCAGAGCAAAAAACTGATGAATAAGGTTAGTTTGACAAAAATTAAATTACTATTGGAAAAATAAAATCTCAAACTCTTTTAAAGAGTGCAGTCTAGTAACATTTTCTTTATGAATTCTGACTTTGCAGCCTGTGTAAACAAAGTTTCCTAAAGTGATTATCAGCATAATACAAATAGCTTATGACTTGTTTGCAGATATAAAAGCCTCTCGTCTGTTCTGTGGCCCAATAGAAAAGAAAATATTATTTAGAAGTAATAACTAAAACAATATAAACTCAATGCTCTCTTTTTAAAAACTTAAACTAGATTAAATAAAATGTTGGTATTCCATTGTTTAAGTGTGTGGTTAAAACCACAGAATCTAAAGAGTGGAACACCTGTTATTATAATAAAAACAACTCAAGTAACTACTTAGACAAGAGCCTATCTTTTAGTGTGTGAATGAAGCTACAGAAACCGGTTAGCCTCTTGCATAAACATTTGTCTCACTCACATCTAAAAAAAAAAAAAAAACCACAAAAATTAGGTGCAAGAATACCATAAGGCAAATGAGAAAGAAGTGGAAGTGTACATATGTGTGTGTATGTGTGTGCAATTCTTTTTTCAGAAAGTAAACCAATACAGGAAAAAGTCACATAAATGGATGTTAAGTTCTACTTAACTTCAAAACAAAAATGGCAACCAAGGTCGCTGGAACTTGAGAGCTACACAGATTAATACCTATTTTTCAAGAGCTGTCTGGTTTCATTTTCTAGATTGGTAAAATTAATTAAAAAAAAAATCTCTTTAATAAAGATCAGTACAGGATTCCATATCACCATTTATTAGAACAAATTTAAGGGCCAAATTTAAAAACCAAACCAAAAACAAAACAAAATGAAAAGAAGAAACATTTCAATTTCTTTGTCTGGGATTTCATAAACAGCAGTAAGCAAAAAAGTGGTTTTAAAATAGAATTGTAATGCAATATAGTATCTGGGCAGCTGGAAATCTTATCAAGACAAAGTCATTCCATTTCTGGTATTTGAAAATATTCTCTGCCTTTTAGATACCAAGCACATGCTCTGTCTTTTCAAAGAGCACTGGAGGATATCATACAGATGAGACGCTCACCGATATCCTGGACAAGCTCCATTGATTTTTCCAAATACTCTGTATTAGCACTGAAGAGTCAAGGAAGGTCTCTATATCACTGTTAGTTTTTCCAGTGTCCTCTGAGCAATTTATATTATTTGTCCATTGAAACATCACAATATAAGGAAGACAGAAATAACATGCATCTAACAAGAAAGAAGACACTGACCTCAAGTGTCTTATACACAACGTATTGAACTTTAAACCCAGCACTCTAAGCTTTGTTGCTATTAAATAAACACAACCCCCCCACACCCAAAACAGGTGTTACCTTGTCTAGTAATATTCATAACACTTCAGTTTTATCAGTTTTATTTCTACACAGAAGTGTGGGAGTTGCACCCCAAATGGTGCAGAGGTGAATGAACATAGTTCTGTCCTGGCTTACAGCAAACCCTCTCTATGAACATCTCTTCTGCATCTTTTCAGACTGTCTCCTCACCGCCTCTAGCATCCCTCCCCAGCCCCTCATTGTGCATCTGCTTGAAGCTTTTAATCCTCATCTCTGAAAGACTCTGAAGCCTGCTTGACTTTATTTCTGTGCCGAATTCCTTCATTTTCTCCTACTTCACATATTTACTCCTACCCAACCAACACTCTTAAAAAACTTTCTATCCTCTTCCCATTCTTGTCTTTGTGCCTTGTGTGTCAAATTAACACTACAGCTCTTTTTTTACCCAGAAGTATTGGTCTGCTATGTAACCCACTTACAAAGAAGTGTTGTTAAATCTATACATACAGACATACCTATATAATATGTATGTATATACAGACACACCAATCTTCATAAATTATCAGTCTCCTGTAGACTCAATGTGTTATGTTTGAACATTATTGATAGATTTATAGGTATGCTCTTGGACAAAGAGTTTGTCTCCCCCTGTTCTGTGCAGAAATCAAAATTCCAGTAACATTCAACTGATAACGGTATACAGAATTTAAAAGTAGTCAACCCAATGTGCCCTAGAAATTACTGATGAAAAGGATTATTCATGTATTGCCCTAACACTTGTCACTCAGCCAGAAGTGATGCCTGACTTAACTGAAAGTATCGATTTGCTACCCTGAAATTTAATTTTTTTTTAAAAAGTCATTTACGATGTATTCCATAGCACCAGTCATAGAAGCTAGAGCATTTGAGCTTTAATCAGCACTTAGTTCACCTCTGCTCTTCTGTCATTCTATCATTCATAGACATATGAAGATGAAGACATTTTTTCAGAAGCCCTTGAGGAGAGCACGGCTGTAACTTTTAGAGTCTGCTCCACAGAGCAGAGCAGCTTTTAACTGAGTGAAACATCACGTACATGTGAGGGTATCTCAGGCATCACTGAGGCAAAGTTTCAGCACTAGACCAAATAACAGTTCAAGAAATTATCAAGAAAACACATGAAGAATCTGGAGCACAGGCTTAGGTTCCACATAAGTCTGTACGTGGTAAATCATTTTGTGAAGAGAAATCTACTTCCATATAGGACTAAATATTTTTTTGAACTAGGACCCCTGGGGTCCAGACAGACTGATGACTATATTGAACAATAATAAATTATTCTAAGTAACTCCAGGATACTGCTGCTGTGAGTGATTTACTAGGTAATGAAATAAACTAATGACTTGGTGTTTAAACCTTGCCTTTCAGTTTAGGTTTCTAATATGTAAACTTGCAGTCTTCAGACCAACATGTACATGAAGTTTAATTCTCCCTACACAGTATGGGAAACCTAGATACCTAACTTGGGGCTTTGTCAAAATTTTAAAATAGGTATACTCTGTAGCATTCTCCCCCAAACTCTGGTCTCCCACTCATCAAAACAATATGCCCGGTTGTAGAGTGCTGTGGCTTTTTCTATGTATACCCTGAGTTTCTATCCGTGGAAACACAGTATAACAGAGAATGGAGAAAGGTATTATACCAAACCACGGAGTAAGGATCAAGACCCACACTGAAGAGAGAAGTTTCGCATATATTGGAAAGTACAGCTTAGTCGAGGTTACTTTTGAAGAAGTTAGCACAAATCTCAGACAGTGAATGCACGGTGCCCTGGAAGTCAGCTCTGGCTAATTACTGCAGTGAGAATGGGCATTCTGGGAGCAGGGGAGACAGCTGAGAAAATTTCCTTTAATGACTTACCTTTGTCTGCACTTGCCCGATTGTTCAGATCATAAGCTAGGGTTGGCAAAAATGATTTTAGCTTGTCATCAAGCCAGAAGCTGAAAGCTGCTTTAACAGAGTGTGTGTTACACTCAGCCATTTTTCTCAGGGCAAGGAAAAATTACAAGAACTCATATGCCTTGGAATGGTCTCATTCTGGTCATAGATCAAGTGTTTCTGGATCACAGAGCTGTCTACAGTGATAATACAGTAGCATTCACCAAAGAAGGAACATACTCACCAGATGCATATATGCCATAACAGCTTTGAAAATAAACCTCTGATACTGATTTAAAATATTTTTTTCCTATCAATATTTGCTCTGTGGCAATGCGTATCATGCAGATGTGACCATTATTCAGTTATAAACGCTGTTTCCTTTATCACAATATTAAAAGTACAGATCATAGCTATTCATGTAAGAATTTAATTTTCTTTATAATTTAAACCCAAATGATAACTTGTTTAACCAGGTAATAAAATTAATTTCCAGCTTAACTACCACCTTTTTCTTAGTCATTCTGAAGTAGGACAAAATCATAAATTAAAGTTACATTAATAAAATTATCCAACACAAGTATACTTCCTTACTTCCTTAATACATCTTCACCTGTTCCCAGACACAGACTCCCAGGCCAGGTTTATATCACTACATACTTAGTTTCCACAGTAATTGTATTTAATAAGAATAAGTGGCAGATGTGAAAATCTCTTCAGTTCCTACCTGATGATTGACAGACATTCTGAGTCTGAGTAGATCCATTAACAACGTACAATGATCTATGAAATCAGTTTCTGGTATATAAATTCAAAACAATGAACAAGAATCAATGTCATTTTAAAAACAGCTGAAAAAAAGAAAAAAAGAAAAAATTAACGCTGCCAGGTTTGAGAAAGATGTGTGAATACTATACATTAAGTTAACATGTGAATTTGGGCTTTGTATCATCTATATCCTTAGTCTGGTCCATAGTTGTCCTGATTCTGGATTTCACAGTTTGCCACTAGACAGACAGTCAGTGCATAGACAGCAACACAGGGTAAGAACAGGATTGTCATGAGGAATCACTGGAGAAATTGTTCGTTGATGCCACTCAAGTCCTGGTGTGCTGGTTTGGACTGGGATAGAGTTATTTTTTTCCGTATTAGCTGGTATGGGGCTCTGTTTTGGATTTGTGCTGGAAACAGTGTTGATAACCCAGGGATGTTTTGGTTACTGCTGAGCAGTGCTCACACAGAGCCAAGGGCTTTTCTGCTCCTCACCCCACCCCACCAGCCAGTGGCTGGGGGGGCACAAGGAGTTGGGAGGGGACACAGCTGGGACAGCTGACCCCAACTGGCCAGAGGGATATTCCAGACCGTATATGGTGGGTTGACCCTGGCTGGATGCCAGGTGCCCACCAAAGCCATTCTATCACTCCCCCTCCTCAGCTGGACAGGGGAGAGAAAATATAACAAAGGGCTTGTGGGTCGAGATAAGGACAGGAGAGAGATCACTCACCAATTACCGTCACAGTCAAAACAGACTCAGCTTGGGGAAAATTAATTCAATTTATTACAAATCAACCAGAGTAGGGTAATAAGAAATAAAACCAAATCTCAGAAGACCTTCCCTCCACCCCTCCCTTTTTCCCAGGCACAACTTCACTCCCGGATTCTCTGCCAACCCCCCCCCCAGCGGCACAGGGGAACGGGGAATGGGGTTTACGGTCAGTTCATCACACATTGTTTTCTGCCACTTCATCATCCTCAGGGGGAGGACTCATCACACTCTTCTCCTGCTCCAGCGTGGGGTCCCACCCACGGGAGACAGTCCTCCACGAACTTCTCCAACGTGGGTCCTTCCCACGGGCTGCAGTTCTTCATGAACTTCTCCAATGTGGGTCCCTTCCACGGCGTGCAGTCCTTCAGGAGCACACTGCTCCAGCGTGGGTCCCCCACGGGGTCACAAGTCCTGCCAGAAAACCTGCTCCGTGGGCTCCTCTCTTCACGGGGCCACAGGTCCTGCCAGGAGCCTGCTCCAGCGTGGGCTTCCCACGGGGTCACAGCCTCCTTCGGGAACCCACCTGCTCCGGCGTGGGGTCCTCCCCAGGCTGCAGGTGGATATCTGCTCCACCGTGGACCTCCCTGGGCTGCAGGGGGACAGCCTGCCTCACCATGGTCTTCCCCACGGGCTGCAGGGGAATCTCTGCTCCAGCGCTTGGAGCACCTCCTCCCCCTCCTTCTTCACTGACCTGGGGGTCTGCAGGGCTGTTTCTCTTACATGTTCTCACTCCTCTCTCCAGCTGCCGTTTCTCTCTGTCCCAGCAACTTTTTTTCCTTCTTAAAAATGTTATCACAGAGGCGTTACCACTATCACTGATTGGCTCGGCCTTGGCCGGCGGCGGGTCCGTCTTAGAGCCGGCTGGTATTGGCTCTGTCGGACACAAGGGGAAGCTTCCAGCAGCTTCTTACAGAAGACACCACTGTAACCCCTCCACTACCAAAACCTTGCCACACAAAGCCAACACACCATATGATGCCATGCTCAATATATAAAGCTGGGGGAAGAAGCAGGAAGGGGGAGATATTTGGAGTGATGGTGTTTGTGTTCCCAAGTAGCCATTAGGCGTGACGGAGCCCTGCTTTCCTGGAGATGGCTGAGCACCTGCCTGCTGATAGGAAGCGGTGAATGAATTCCTTGTTTTGTTTTGCTTTGCTTACACGTGTGGCTTTCGCTTTACCCATTAAACTGTCTTTATCTCAGCCCAGGAGTTTTCTCACTCTTCCGATTCTCTCCCCCATCCCACTGGGAGGGAGTGAGTGAGTGGCTGTGTGGGGCTTCGTTGCCAGCTGGGGTTAAACCGTGACAGTACTGGTTACTTCCCACCCAAGTGTGTGTTCAGTTGCAAATTCCCCTGTCAGTTCCACAAAAACAAGTATCTGGAATTTCCTGTGGATTTCCTTGGAAGCAAATTGAACCAAGATAAGCTTCAATCACCACCTTCAACCCCAGTGGTGATAGCAGCAGGTCATTAGGCTTAGAGGTTAAAGTCCAGCACTTAAACATCTAATGCATACATAGTATAGGCACAAGCCAAAGAGATTTGAATACAGTTGCATCATTCATCTTTTTATGTCTTGAAACATTCTTGAAAAGTAAACAAAAAAACCCCAGGAGATAGAAACAAGGATGCCACAGAAGCCTGATTTTTAAGCTGCATTTTTACAAAGTCAAACTCATAAAATAATGCAGTCGGATCCTGCTTTTACTTTTTTGTTTGTTTGTTTGTTTTTTAATTATTTTTTTAACTGCAGCAGGTAAGCACCTAAGTGGATTTTCACACACAAACTATATGTTTTCTGATTAGGACACTTCTGTATATTCCACAGGGCTGGCAGACAAAGACAGAAACTGAGGGAAGGGAAGAATTTCTGATATAGCTTAACGTGAAATCATTTACCACTTACTTCAAATATTCAACTTACTTGAAGAAAATGAACAGTGTCTGATTATTCCTAATGACAAATTATTCTGTAATACTGAAAGAAAAATGTAAAAGCACAGGTAGGTAATTATTTCTTAAAAGCAACACAGACTTACATTTATAAATGACAGCATTAATCACATGTATTCGCTATAAGTGAAAAAAACAGGATGATCTACAGCAAATGTTTTTATGCATGTGGTTACAGAGTCAGCACGCAGAAATTTTCAGAGCACAATTTCTTATTTAGAATTGCATAGCTATCCATTTTTTATTAGCTCTAAATGCTTTCAATTGTGTTTTGAATTTCTGCATCCAAGTGCCACTTCGCAGATTACACTCCATTCTGGCAGTAAGATTTAAAACTTAACATGGTTTCCAATGCATACTTTAGGAAGTAGAGTTGTTTCCAGATATTTACATTCTTTAGCTAACCACTGCAATATAACAGGTTAAAAAAAAAAAAAAAAAAAAGATAACCCACATACAACATAAAAGTTTTGGTTTTTTTTAGTAATGTTTTCTCAAACGAACTTTGGTGTTTACATCTATTATACTGCAAGCAAGTAAGGTTGGGTAGATACCTAGCTACAGCCCAGAAAATCCTTTAGTTAAGCAACAAGTTTTCACTTATGTTATTTTCATAATATCTGTATTTTGGCAGACGTGTCGATTTCAAAGGTGACAGTTTCACAGCTAAGAAAAGCAAATTGCAGAAATTCAAGCATGTGTAACAGAGATGAGGCAATGCATCACCAGCAATCTAAACCCTTTCAAAAGTTAGCACATTATTTTGAATTGTAGCCCTGAAGATTTTACAAATGTGCTAAAGACAACAATGCTAGAAAAATATCCTCTGTGAAGATTTTTTTCTCCTTATTACTTATTTTTCCTCCTCAAAGAAATGCAGGCAATGAAACCGTTGTGTACTTAAATGCTAGTGATAAGGCAGAAGACTGACCAAGCTTTTAAAACGGAGTTTTCATTTATCTCATCATTGCTGGATAATCATCATTACAGAGGATCTTTATTTCAAACATTTAGAAAATATGTGGTTTCTAATAAAATTGTATTTACTGACAGAAATCTTGCTAACAAAATGCACATTTCTTGTGTGAATTTTGAATATTTTCAATATCAATACTTAAAAACCAGCCCTACCAGCTTTCCAGCACTTAAAGCAGAAAGGTTAGTAAGCAGCATAAAGCAGTTTATAATAGTTTCCACTAGAATGGCACAGGCAGATTTTGGAGATAAGAGTGTGGATTCCACACCCTTAAGAAAACTAAAGGACAGCAAATGGTTTTTATGTGCTTTGCACGTGAATTGACATAGTTGGAGCCATTGCATTTGCAGGGAGTAAAGGACCACTCCAGAGAAACTAAACAGACTTTCATATACATTCATATACCCTTAGGGACATAAAATTCTAAAAATAACTGACAAAGTGACTGAGAGTGTCTCTGGAAATATCTATCTATTTGCCTGCATGCTTATCCAACCAAGAACAAGGGAGTTGTGAATCAGAAGCTATGAAGCTGCAGTTATTTTGAGAAGGGCGTTAGCCATGACCACAAAGCCTCTGCAGTACATTCGGCTCATGTGCAGCAAACTTGCATGAGCTTCTGGCTCCTATAATCTTGCAAACCCCTGGGTCACACACTACGTGAGTCAAGCACACCTGCCAAAACTAGAGTGAGTTTGTTTAATCACACCCTACTTCATGGATCTTCCACTGCTCTAAGCAATATAAAGACAGGACTCCAGACAACACAATCCTCTATTTACATTACCTGAGTCGTAGAATTAGTCGTAAAACATTTAGTTTGGCATAAGATCTGCATCCCAAGTAGGTTAAGAAGTAAAGACGTAGGAAAATGATGGGAAAACTAGTCCTATAAAGGAAAGGATAACAGGTAGTTTATTTAAAATAAATAACCAGATTACAGATATACACCAAGTTATAGCTATGTACTGCCATTGATCTGTTTGGCAGGAAATATAGAGAGACCAAACAAAATTTCAGATAAAAGTCCCAAATGCAAATGAGCAACCATCAACAGTTGTACTAGGAACTTCCACAAGGATGAGGTAAATAACCATTTTGAATAATTTATCATTGTAACAAGAGCAAGTTTGAAATAAACCCCAGTACATTCCATTAATTGGCAGCAGCAGCTGATTGATTAATTGTTCCTGCTATAACTATTTTAATTTCTGGGATAACAAAATGAATACAGAATCCTCGATCGTGACTAATACTATTTTTATCAGGTGAGAAAACAGTATAAATTGAGGACTTGTAAGGGGCCACAAGCTGTACATCAAGTAATTGAACACTACTCTATCTTTCATTATAGGTCCTGAGAAAGGAATTACTGACATCAGTTCATTATTTAATATGAAAATGCTGGTCAAATAAGTTAACATGTAAGGAATATGTGATTCTGACATTAAAAATTTGTTGTATAAAAGTGTTGTTTCATTATACAGTTATGCATGAAGTGCTATATGTAAGTAGTAGCAAACCTCCTTTCACTTAAGCCATATGTAGAAAAATATCTTAGCATACAGTTGTGATAAGATAGCTGTAATTACTTTACTGCCCCGAAGACAGAAAGGCACACAGTTGTCACAAGTGGTATTTGTTAATTATAATGACTTAAAAACTACAATGAGCTTTTAATTTTTTTTAATTTTTCATTGGTTGTAGAGAAGTAGTTTAGCTGCAGAAGAAAAAAATATGATTCTTCAGCACAGCTGAGAAGTTTTGGTAACTCCACATGCCTTATTTCCTTCAGTGGATTTCTGCATAAGGCAGCTGCTATTACTAGAGTATAACCAAAGGTATCATTTCTGCAGACTCTCGGTATAAGATCACAGACTATTTTTTTGATTTCAAGTTAACTTTCAGGTCCACTAATTAGATCATAAATCTTTGTTCTTTCCAATCAAGACGGATTTCAAACAAATGTCCGAGACAACTAAAAAGGAAAACTCAAGTCATTCTCCTCAGAGTCAATATTCAGTATAGAACAGTACTTGACCAATAATTTAAAGCATGTATTTTATTCCATGTTGGACTGTCACTGGATATGGGAACATAAGACTGAAATTGATTTTTTTGCGGATATATACACTGCAAATGTTAAGTGTACATTTAAAAGGGATACAACCTATTTACTATTTCCATTCAGCATTTATGCATATTGAGTAACATCTGCCCAAAATGGAAGGTGTTGACTTTACCTTAACCTCAAATTTAAGAACAACTTAGACTATTTAGCCAAGTGAAGAGGAAAGGGAATTGTGTTGTGTTTGTGATTAATGACATATAGAATTCCCTAGCCTGCTAACAATAAGGTCTGCTGATTAAATCAAGGTGTACAATTGCTAAAATGTATCTCTGAGTCACATCCCTTTTAAAATCATCACAGTGCTCTTTCAATGTATTAGCAGAGATGACAAGTGTGCTCATAAAGGACTTATGTCTTACATGGTAATATCTGTGTTAGGTCAAATACAGTAACATGCAGAAAAAATCCTCCTCAGCAGTGCCACAAACTGTGAAGGGAAAATGTGATAAAAGATACTCAGTACCATCTCCACTGGATCAATTTCTAGGTCAGTTGTTTGTCCTTTAAAAATGTCAAAGCAAGACAAATGTTCACAACTGTAGTCCTTTTAAATAATATGCTACATTTGAAACCTAAAATATGCCTTATTGTAGCTTCTAAGATTAGTTTGAGTTGAAGAATGACTTTGTCCAGTGTGAGGAGAAAATGTAAAATAAGACTAGAGACCTCAGGTCCTGTAGCTCTGACACATGTCGTATACTGCAGCAGAAAGATCACTGGTGATCTCACATTTTGGGGGCAAAGGATTTAAAGAACGGGTCACTGCTACCTGCTTCTTTAAACTATGCTTCTGCCATTCATTCTGAATACTACTGCAGAGTTTTTATCCATTTAAGGAAGTAACTCTGGGTTCACTTGTAAAATAGGTAACTTGAGCTTTATTAATTTTTTGCAGGAATTTCCTTCACTTGCACAGGAGCTAATTAGTTGAAGACTTGGCACAATCTGGAGCGAAACACAGAAGTTTCTCATTGAGGCAGAAGAACACTTTCTTTTGCCCACACTAAGTGCTCCATGAAGGTAAACAAGATTAGGCTTCCATTAAAGAAGGCATGTTCTGCTTTGAAAACCTGAACACAAAGTTCTGAAATATGAATACAATTTGAGTGAGGTAATTCAAGCCAGGTGCTACACAGTGACTGTTTTCTAGTCATGGTATTAGCACATACCTAGTCCTGTAAGGATTAATGAGACCCTTGAGAATTAGTAAGTCTTTCCATGTAGTATTAAATGACCTTACTCTCACAGATGTTGAATGTCCTATTGACCTAACAAAAATGCTTAGCTTCTTTCAGCATTTCACATTATTCATTTTAACTGCCTTCATACTGAGCGATACGGTACATTTAATAAATACATGTATTCAAAGCCACTTTTTTCAGCCTCATGATCTTTTCTTATATTTTCTTTCATGGTGATCAGCAGATTGCATTGGCTTTTACCAGGAGAGAATTAACACTTTGGGCCACTCTTTCTCCTACCACTCTCTGTCCATGCAAAGCTGATACATGCATCCAGCTTCATTTTTCCATGAGGATCATCCCAAGACAAGGTACCACAAAGTACATACAAAACTTACTTTAACTCACTTTTTATGAAATAATATCTCCATGTAGCAACAAAACCTCAGCATCTGACCTGAGAAAGGATTTCACAAAGAAAAATAGTACATTGCATAGCAGGGTAGGCCAAGTGACACAAAAGACACCTTTTACTCCTTCCAAACAGTTCTGTATCAAGAGAAATGTGGACAGAGCCAGCTGTTTAGATTGCTATTGCTGGACAGAAGAAGGACAAAAAAAAGCACTATTTTATTTTACATTACTTTTTCCATTGACCAATCCATTAAGCATTGACTTCAATACTGAATTTATAACTAAAAAAAAAAAATGGTGCATATTAATTCAGAGAAATAAAATATCAAGCATCAAGTTGTGCTTGTGACAGAGAGGCAGAGACAGCTTACAGTAATTCCGTCTATGTCTATGCACAGTCTAATGTGGATCCTGAAACTGATATGCTCCTCCATCCCAAACATGAATGACAGCAAGTAGGATGATGATTAAACAATGAAGCAATATTGTATTGTGAGGTTACTGTGCCATAGGACAATATAAACAATACATGGATACTTGCCAATACGATAACTTGCATTATGTAAGCAAATAATTTACATGTTTAATTAAGTTAAAGGAAATAGTATTAGCTTTGTATATTTAAAAAAACCCAACAAACAAATCTTATCTTTGTTATTCAAGTGGAAAAAGCAGCAAAACACAAACATTCTGATCAGTTTTAAAAATCAGCATGTTGTGAAAAAGTGTTAAATTGCAGGCTTTAAATTTCTATAAAGAAAACAGAGCTAGAAACATTCTGTTGTCCCTTTTGACTTCTGATAATAAACTGGGCATCAGCGATGCCAAAGTTGGCAGAACAATAGATCCTAACAAGAACTGTGAAAAGGTCAAAACTGACCCATCTGTCTTAACACAGAATGAAAAGGATATTTGATGAAAGCTGTTAACACCTACACATAGGAGTCTTTGTATCTTTTATACATTGAAAGAAAAGAATAAATAAAATCATATTAAAAGTGTCAGTTTAAGAAGAGTTCTATGAATATCCTTTATTGCAGTTTTTCATTGGCTTTTAGGTTAGCTTCTGAATTTGAATGAAAAGTGCATTCCAATTCTCCAAATCCTAGCTGTTCAGAAACTCAGCTGCACAGTTCATGCAGAACTGAACAGTTTGTGAATAGTGCATTGCTAGTAACTGGAACAAATACCTTTCAAAAAAGAGCAATTAATAAATGGTGCATCCAGGACTCCCTATTAAAAAAAAACTTAAAGCCTTGCTAAACTCTATGTAACATGAATTTGCCAGCCATTTTAGCAGTCACATGGAATATTTAGTATTTTCACTACATTATGCCATTTCCTATACCCTACTTCAATGTAGTATCACCCACTATTGTGCTGAAAGAAAAAAAAAAATCACCTCTAAACAAACAGGATTTGCACTAAATGTGCATCAGCTGGAGGAGAAACAAACCTAGTTTCAGTTAGCTCTGGATCTGAACATGTGATCATATCTTTTTAGTGCCATTCTGCAAATCTGGCTTTTTCAGGATGGGATTTCGGCAAAACGTTCTTGTGGAAAAGGGTGCAATGGCAGCTGTGGGTATAGGCAGGGTCAGACTTAGGGGGCACAGAAAGACTTCAACGGGACAGCTCTCTCACAAGCCTCTTTCCCAGACACCTCAGGGGAATGCTTGTGATCAAAAACTCTCATTCAAAGGAGAGCAGAAGAAACATGCTGCTCTTACTTTTCCATGGTGTCAGGAGTAATGCTATATCTCAGTGTCATCCCTCTCACTCCCTGACAGATTACTCTGTCCTGGTTTCGGCTGGGATAGAGTTAATATTCTTTCTAGTAGCTGGTATAGTGTTATGTCTTGGATTCAGTATGAGAAGAATGTTGATAACACACTGATGTTTTCAGTTGTTGCTAAGTAAAGTTTAGACTAAGTCAAGGATTTTTCAGCTTTTCATGCCCAGCCAGCAAGAAGGCTGGAGGGGCACAAGAAGTTGGGAGGGGACACAGCCAGGACAGCTGACCCAAAGCAGCCAACGGGGTATTCCATACCATGTGACATCATGCCCAGTATATAAACTAGGGGGAGTGGTGCTGGCAGGAATCACCACTCAGGAACTAACTGGGCGTCGGTTGGCGAATGGTGAGCAATTGCATTGTGCATCACTTGTTTTGTATATTCCAATCCTTTTATTATTACTGTCATTTTATTATTGTTGTTATTAACTATATTAGTTTCTTCCTTTCTGTTCTACTAAACTGTTCTTATCTCAACCCATGAATTTTACTTTTTTTTCCCTGATTCTGTCCCCAGTCCCACTGGGTGGGGGGCAGTGAATGAGTGGCTGCATGCTGCTTAGTTACAGGCTGGGGTTAAACCACGGCAACCTGCAGAAGTTTCTCCTCCCTCACCCCCGAGCACAGCTGTGATACCCTGCAGATGAAGTCAAAACCATTTGTTCTGTCTTCAGGATGGCAAGAAACAAACTTATCCATCACTTTCTGCTATTTAGGCCTCTAGTATCGTCACCAATACGCTGCCCTGCAAAAACATTTGCCTACTGTCAGTTAACTAACAGTAGCTTTGCTTTTTGCATTTTAAGATTCTTTGGAATATAGGACAGATATAATTAAAATTACGCTAGGTCCTCTTCATAGCTACTTGTTAGAATTTAAAACTGGGGGTCAAAGTATGGTTGGGTATATTAAAAATGAACTACAGCTATCTTAACCCATCAATTAATTCATCTTTGTTATTGTTATATCCTGGTTTTCACATATTTTGGCATCACTGTTAATTTATTCAACTTAGAACTACTTTGCAGCATGTAGATGTACTTTGTCTCACAGGAATGTGTTAATTAACAAAAACATTTTATAAAAAGTTTAACATATCTTTCTTTTTTAATTTTTGACATTTGACTGAAATTGAAATACATAGCTAAAGATAGCACATTGCATAAGATACATACACCCATAACATAAGATAGCATGTTCCAGTAAAGAGTGCAGAGTATTATCAGATCCCTTTCTTCAGCCCCTTTCTACTTTTCATGGCACCCTACCAAGCAAAAATATTTTTCAAGCAGTATAGCGTAAAAAATAATTGCTTAGTTGCAAAATTGCAGTTTATTTGAAGTTCATATTTATTCTAATATTTATTTAAACACATTTAATTTTCCTAGATAATTGCCATTACTACTTTCTATAATATTGGTTGTAAATGCCTAGGTTTCTACAGCTTTATGCCCTAAGATCATGAACTGTAATATTTACAGTTATTTAAATATGTTACAGTTATTTAAGTGTGTAAATATTTCTTTGAAAGCTGTACTTTGTTACATTGTGGTAACTGACATTAGTTATTCTATGTCAAATCTGCAAGCCCTCCTACATTAGCATGTACATCTACAGTGTTCATATCCATACAGTTTTCCTCACTGCTTTACAAAGGATTCTTCTGTTTCAAGAATATCCAGAGAAAAAAAATATTCTTCCAGATTAAGGTTTGTTAGAGTAATTTGGTTAAGGCCTCTGGATTAATCTCTATTAAATTCTATTAGACCTTTTCCTAAGGGTAATGTTTTCATATGATGAAATCCTGTAAACACAAGGTCAGGCAGTGAACCATGGCTAAACTGCACAAAATTAAATTCAGGAAATGCAAGGTTTTCCTTTTTGCTCCTCTAATCCTTGGATAACTCATGGTCAATGCTACAGTGGAAATACTTAGCAGACTTGTGTCCTTACACGCTTGTACAGCAAAGAAACTGCAACCTCATCTACTCGGCCATGACGGGACACTTGCCCCCTTTGACAAAGTTCCCTTTCAGCGTTCACATCGAGGCTGCTTCAAGGAAACCACAGGGCTAGAAAGTGGGAGGGTCACCATTGATGCACCTCTTATCTTTCCTTGACAGTGGTGTAGAGAGCAGCTAAGACTGAAAGGTCCACCATTTCAGCCCTGGCCTCAAAAATATCAGAACATACTAATTTCCAAAAGTACAATACACCAAGCATGAATACAAAGTGGTTACTCACTATTTAAATATATATTTTCAAAACATCTAACATTAACTCTGATCTTCAACCACTGTAAGATCAGTGGTTACAGCAGGAGAAATCGTTGCAAAAACAGTGTCTGAAGCTCTTTGTTTCAGCGATCTTCATTAGTGTTAGAGAATGAAATTTTCCAAGTCTTAGAGAATGAAAGCATTTAATATGTTAACACGGTTAAATGAGGTATGAAAACTGGCATTTTCACAATGATGGTAGTAATCCTAGCTGGAAATAATCCTTTGGTTTTTAATCTCTCAGAGTAGGAGCAATGGCAGTCCTCAGAACTGCTCCTTTGAACAATGTACCTAATCCAGGAAAGCATTGTGCTCTAGTTCGACTACAGGAGTAGCATTTCAAAAACCAATGGAACAACTTCTGTACTTAAAATTCTTCATTTTAGAAGTGGCTTTCCTGGATGAATCAAGGAACTCAGCTATTTTTCTCATACATGCCATACTTGGTAAAAGTAAAAGGGCATTGTGAACTGGCAAAGAGCAGCATGAGATTTTTTTTCCTGCATGTTCAAGAGCTAACTAAAATAAACATGACTGAATGAAATAGCCACGAGAATCTAAATGAAAAAATTATTCTCAAAATTCAAAATGAAATGCTTTAGGACAGACTTTTCTCACATTTGTTAGTTTGTTTCAACAAATGTTCAAAACAGTCCTGGGTGCTCTGATCTTCGTTACCATAAAAATGATCTCCATTTAATTTCTTAAATGTTTCCCTATTCATGGCATTGTGTATAGAAGAATGATAGTCTTACCTTCTGAACTGGGAAGAATATTTTGTCTACATTAGGAAAAACAACATTTGGAATGATAAAACAGAGGAATTATAAAGCTTTGCACAAAGCTTCTGAGTTTTACCTTTCCTGGCTTTTCTAGTGGTGGTGGGAGGGATAAAAGTGTCAGTGTTGTACAGTAAAGAACTTGGCAAAAGGCACTTCAACCTATTGAATAATTTATGCTGTTTTGAAAGGTAATATATCCAGTATCACTGAACAATGAATTACCTCCATTAGAAAGTAGACGCAAACAAAAGCATTTGTGCATCAGAGGTTTTGTACCTTCATTTAACTAACAGTTTTGAACTTCCGTTTGGTCGTAGGCAGTCCCTCTTACTTTGGCGTAGAGAAATAACTCTCATGGCTCACCTAGGAAAAAGTGTGTGTGGGAAAATGCATTTTGGGTATTAGGTATTCAAATATAGATGAGACATCTCAGAGATGCCTAGTTAGAAGTACAGTCCTAATTTTCTCATCTGCTCTTCAGAGAAAGGGAACGAATGCATCAACCTACAGGTGCGATGATGCTTTCAGCAAGAGGTGAGATCCATGCCTGATGGCCTCTCACCAGGAAGGCCATTCCATATCAGTTTAAAATGGGAAATGTGGCATGGGATGATCCAATACTTGTCTTGCGCTCCTTGCGGTACAACCGTAGATCTGTTTGGGTTTTTTTTCCATCTAGAGGGAGAGAGAAACTGAGGTTGGTGTGTCTCATCCAGAACCTTTGTCTACTATTAACTGAACTTTTCTGAAAATGCCACATTACAAGGCAGGTTTGGAGTAGAGTCTTCCTCCATGGGCAAGTAAAGGAAGTTCATGGACAAAATCGTACATGCTCTAGGAGACTGATATTTTGCAAGGTACTCGAGTTATCCGAGAAATATGGCTGCAAACCATTTAGCAGGTATATTTTTTATAAAGCTAGCATGCTTTAGACCTCTTCTTCCTGGTAAACTGGCTGAGGTTGAAAAGAAGCCTACTTTTTAGCAATAGATAAATAGAATGAATATTAGGTCGACCCAGATGCATTGACTCCTTAGCAAACCAAAATCAGATTTTTTTTTTTTAAGGGAATGAATCTCCTGAAACACTAACAGCCAAAGCTGGAATCTAATTTCTGTAACTGTAAGGGAATATTTGCTCCCACGTCCAAGGAGCCTGGAACGCTCATAGCAGAATTGAAAGAAATAAGTTACTGGTAGTAAGAAGATAGGACCAACTTTGCAGAAGGCAGAATCTGACCACAGGGGTTTTTTTCCTAACAGACAGAATCAGTAGCAAAACAATAGTTGAAAAGTACAAGTTATTGCCAAACAATTCCTTGACCAGTTAAAAAAAAAACAACTGCAGACTGATTAAACCTCGTATCTTCCCACAGGTCTGAGACAGCAAGAATTAGTCCAACACTGCCAATTATCTTATATAATATTTCTTTTTCCATAGAGGAAATTGTGAGGTCAGTGTAAATAATTAAAATACATTTTAAACTGATTAAAATATGTATTTTATGCAACACCCACGCAAGGAGAAACTTTGCTTCAGTAGAAAAAGGGCAATTCAGCTGTAGGCTGTTTTTATGTGTGTAGTATGAGTTGGCAGTAGTCTTTGATCCATATCCTTCGGGCAAATTTGACATCTATTTCACCCGAGGCAGGCACAGATCTTTTGAAGGATATTTCTACATAATGAATGACTGACTGCTAGAAGTCATGTCATTGTCCCCCTCCGCCTCTTCAGATCCGATTTGCAGGCCAGGTGAATCTCATGACATGTCTCCTAGTAAATCAAGCAGTGAGAAGAAATGCCTGAAAATAGTCCCCATCATTCTGACACTGTAAAATCTAGATGATGAGTGATTTTGAGAATCTGAGGAGAAACTCAGCTTACCCTTACATTCATTTCAGAATAGGGCAGCAATTTTGAAGAAAATTCAATCTTTCAAATAGCACATTTAGATTCTGTGCAGAAAAAATCCTCCACAACTCCTTTAAATAAAATCTATTTTTCCTTCTTAGTTCTTTTCTTATCTGTGCTCATATTCACTTGTTGTATTTCCCTTCAATATAGCACTTCTCTAATGTCATAGCAGTTTATTTTAACAACGAAATACTTAGTTCTATAGCTAATAATTAAATACTAGTCTTCTTATCACACATCCAAGTTTACTTCAAAGAAAGCTGTGTGACCTGTTTGTGTAAGGTGATGGATACTTTGTAAGTGCCTTGGTAGATAATGAAAGTAAATCATGGATATAAAACCAGACCAGTATCAGAACACCCGTGAGCTAACCATTCCTAATTGTTACCTCAGCAAAGTTCTCACTGTGGATGTCTCTTCTGGTGATTACAAGGTGAACTTCCTAAACTATTTATTCTTTCATTCCATGCATTCTACAGTAGCAAAAAACCTTTACCTATGAGGAAGAGCTAATCAATTAAGAATAAGTAAAGGATAAAATATTTCTGGAGGCAAACAATCTACAGCAAATAAAACCTGCCCTTTCCCCATGCGATTTGATTCGCTAAACATCTGAAAACATTTCCACTCACAAGTCTGCTACAGCAATTTGAATCCTTTTTATCTTCCAAAGAGCAGCTGTGCAAGGTTTTGTTTTGTGTAAAATCACCATAAAAACAAGAAATTAGTTATCCACCTAAAAATATTTCTTTGCTTTTGGTGAACAGTAGATGCTTTCACTAGTTGTCATAAGGAGGTAGGAATATGGCCAGATATATATTTAAATAGCATGGTTTAGCAGTACTATTAAATGGAAATAGAGAGTTAAATTTCTACTTTTCCTCCGGAGGGGCAAGGAACATTGCTCATCCTCAGCTTAATTTTACTGATCTTCGTTTTGCCAAAACTGAAAATTCATTAATTTTAGCCAGACTGAAATAATGTACTTGGTTTGCAGTGATGATGTTTCATGCAGTGCTTAATAATGAATATATGACTGCATATTAAACACACAACAAGGTAGCAGATCACTTAATCCTAAAGAAGAATACTTAGGACACGGAAGTTTCTTCATAAACTACAGAACATGGAGCTCTTCTGGAAGTTAATTTCTCCTAACATATGTAAAAAAATAGTTCCTTCAAGAAGATTAAATTTGATACAGACATATATAGATATACAAACACATACTCTCACACATGTATACATACGTATAGTATAGATATATACAAACCTCTGTTAAGAAAGTCCAGAGCAAGATTACATAGATGGTTAGAGTTACTGAGTAGTCATAGGCATATATTAAAAGAGATTTTTTTAAAAATGTTATGTACTTACCATAGAGCATATTAAAAGTGCCTTTAAGGCTGTGAATATACATCCTTCTTATACTGCAGGTATTGGGAAGATGTATGTGCAACACCTTCCTTAACACCTATCAATCAGAAGAATATCAAAGACTCTACATAATTAAAGAGTCTCTGCAAAAACAAAGGAAATAGAGTGGACAAACTGGCAGATTATTTGATAGCAAGGAGAAAGACCTTGTCTCAACAGTCATACCATACATTTTAAGATAAAAAGGAAGGCTACAAATGTAGAAGTAAATTGATTTTAGTAGATTTGAAAAAAGAAAAGCCATTATCTTTTCTGTGGAATTCTACTCAAAGCATTTAATAGAATTCAAGGGAAATATTAAAAATCCATTTTTAATGCATCCAGATATATTAACTGCATTTTTTTCTTCTTCTACAATATGGTAACTCATTGACTTGCAATAGAGATTCCCACTTCTTCAGCCATAATGGAAAAATCTCAACCTTATAGAAAGACAAAATTTGCTCAGTCATTATTCTTTTGACCAAGATACATTTTCTGTCCCAGACAATTTCAATTTATGTTCTTAATCCTCAAAAAAAAAGATAAACCAAAGGCAAAACAGCAAAACTCTGAAGTGAAATTTAAAGGTAGCTTTTTTTTTTTTTTTTTTTTTTTTTTTTTTTAAAATAACCATACCTGTATCTTTTCTCCCTCTGTGTCCTGACTAGAGGTGTATCTTTCTGCTCTGGAACAGCAGACTTGCGAATCTAGTGAAAAGACAGTAAGTGACATCTGAAACAGTGCCAGAAGTTAAATAAAATAAATAAAAAGCTTAAGCAAACACCTCTGTTTCTGTCTCTGGATAGTGGTGTGGATTAACTTTGGCTAAGGGACAAAATCCCACACAGCCACTCTCTCACTCCCCCTCCCCAACAGGCCAGGGGAAGAAAATAAGATGGAAAAGCTCGTGGGTCAAGATAAAGACAGGGAGATCACTTACCAATCGCTGTCACAGACAAAAAAGGGCTCAATTTGAGGAAAATTAATTTAATTTCTTGCCAATTAAAACAGAATTGGATGGTGATAAACAAAGATGAAAACTAAAACACCTTTCTCCCACCCCAACCCTTCTTCCCAGGCTGAACTTCACACCTTCATTCCCGACTCCTCCACCTCCCCCCGCCACCGCAAGTGGTTCAGGGGGATGAGGAATGGGGGGCTGCGGTCAGTCCGTAACAGCTTCTCTCCACCGCTCCTTCCTCCTCATACTTTTCCCCTGCTCCAGGGTGGGTCCTTCCCACGGCCTGCGGTCCTCCAGGATAAACTTGCTCCTGCGTGGAGTAGTCTCCACAGGCTGCAGTTCCTTCAGGAAATACCCACCTGCTCCAGTGTGGGGGGTCCTCCACGGGCTGCAGGGGAATCTCTGCTCCGGAGCCTGGAGCACCTCCTCCTCCTCCTCCTCCTCCTCCTTTGCTGACCTGGGGGTCTGCAGGGCTGTTTCCTACTCCCCCCCCCCTTCTGTTTCTCTGGCATTTTTTGCCCTTTCTTAAACACAAGTTCCCTAGGCCACCACCGGCAGGGCCGAGGGGCTGAGCCGTGCCCTGCGGTGGGTCCGTCGGAGCCGGCTGGAACTGGCCGCGTCCCACTGCTACTAAAACCCTGTAACAGCCGTTACAGATAGATACACCTTGGTTTGGAAAAGTGCAGTTGTTTAGGGGTTAGTTTTTTGGGGGAGGGAGGGTCCACCCAATTTAAAAATTGTGTTTTCTGTTTTCAGTTTGACAACCACCACTACGTGTTTATGACTGGATATTAACAACAGACCAACCTTGAAAGTGATGACAGACAAGCGTATCCCTGTATATGCCTACTGAAATCAACGATACTCTTAAAACTCCTGCTATTCTTCACTACGGTCTCAGCTAAATGTCAAGTTGGAAGCCAGGACCATTAGCTTATACAATCACCATAATTTTCCCTTAACATTTACTTAGTTTATGGGAAGTTAAAACCTGATATATTCTCTTGGACACACTGGAAAATGCTTAATAAAGTATCCAGTTGTCCATCTAGCCATCAAGCCTTTTTTTGGCTGCACTGGAATTTTTTAGTTTCATTTCTGATTTGTAAACACTGGGGGGGTGTCTTGAAACCTCAAATGTCACAAGGTATGATAGCAGATGAACTTCTTCTCTCCTTTTCTTTAGCTGACTTCCTGAAAATATCTCCCAGCCCATCAGGAGGCTGTGGTCTACAAATCGAAAACCATGGAAATACACCATCAGAGGTAACATATTGTTTTGTTTTGCATTTCTCCAGATCACACACATCTGAAGCTTTGGATTGTCAGCACTGCTCATAAAGTAAGTAGGGTGGGAAACATGAAAATGGCCATGGGAAGAGAACTGGGATCAAAGCGCTGAGAGAGTGTTCCCAAGGACTTCATAAAATGACATGATTTCTTAATACCTCAGTCAGAAAATATTACTGTACTATTTGTGAAAAAATACTCTAGGAAGTTATTTATATCTGTTAGTTATCTAACACTTTGGTGTCAGAATGGGCTTTGCTTAACTGTAGTGGTGGCACTGATGGTCATGTCTGACAAACTGGTGTACAGTAATTTATTTTTTTTCCCCCACTGGCACAGCTGCAGAATATTCATTTCAAATTTGAAATGTATTCATCCCAGCTGCTGTGAAACCATTTATCCCTTTAAAGAACAGCAAGATGTTCCAAATTGCTTGGAACCTGTTCAGGTCGTTGGCAAATGGATCTCGCTGCAGGTAGCAAACCCGTTGTTGTGGTTTAACCCCAGCCGGCAACTAAGCCCCACACAGCCACTTGCTCCCTCCCTCCCAATGGGGTGGGGGAGAGAATCAGGAAAGTAAAAGTGAGAAAACTCGTGGGCTGAGATAAAGACAGTTTAATAGGTAAAGCAAAAGCCACGCACACAACCAAAGCAAAACAAGGAATTCATTCACCGCTTCCCATCAGCAGGCAGGTGTTCAGCCATCTCCAGGAAAGCAGGGCTCCGTCACGCCTAACGCTTACTTGGGAACACAAACGCCATCACTCCGAATGTCCCTCTCTTCCTCCTTCTTCCCCCAGTTTCTATGCTGAGCATGATGTCATACGGTCTGGAATATCCCTCTGGCCAGTTGGGGTCAGCTGTCCCAGCTGTGTCCCCTCCCAACTCCTTGTGCCCCCCCAGCCACTGGCTGGTGGGGTGGGGTGAGGAGCAGAAAAGCCCTTGGCTCTGTGTGAGCACTGCTCAGCAGTAACCAAAACATCCCTGGGTTAACAACACTGTTGCCAGCAGAAATCCAAAACAGAGCCCCATACAAACTAATACGGAAAAAATTAACTCCATTCCAGCCAAAACCAGCACACCCATTCTGCAGGATTCAAAGGCTGGCCCTCTACATTTTGTTGGTTTTGTATTTCATAATAAAATTATAATGAGATGCTGAGCAAGAGAAATAAATAACCTTTCCCATGGCTGTGCATGCTTCTCCCTGTGTATTGCTCACCACATGTAGAACACCCAAGGACCCTTGGATCCCACTCAAGGCCTTACCTCTGAAGTTTATTTATGCACAGGCAGTTCTAAGGCACTCAACACTATAGTACCATAGCCCTCTGAGAACCTAATAGAACAAGCCTTACAACATGCTTGAAAATTAGAGAAGGGTCATTATACCATTTTACAAGTAGAACTACCAAGTCCAAGTACTCAAAAGTACACAGACTTCTTTGCTTAGTCACCTGAGAAATACAATTTATGACCGATCTGAAGGAGTAAGGTAATTAACGGGGGGGGGGGGGGGGAGGGATTGGGGCAGGAGTGGAAATTAGCTTTCATTTAATTAGAAGAGTCTGTTTCTCTTAGAGCATGGACAGAACATTATCAGTGTACACACTCATATACACACACACACAAGGCATTGAAGCACCTGGCTACAAATCCCATGCAGTTCACCTTTACAGGATGAACACTTCTGTACCACAAGAACTCCCCATTGGAGTCTGCAGAGCAGCACTGTGGTTAGCCACCGAGCAAAAATGACCACGGGTGCGCTGAGAAAGACATGTGACAAGGCTGAAGAGGAAACTGCATTGATGTCCAGGTCTTAACCAGGACCCTTTCAGTATGACATAGAGCAGTGGGTGCCAAGGACGGTCTCGCAGGACATCACATGTCTTCTGAAGTTCAGCAATGCACAGGCTTAGGAACTGCTTGTACTATGAACCTCCACTGTGCAGAGGGTTATTAGGAGTCTGGACCTGATTTTATTTTATCTTTGTTAAGTATATTTTAAATTTTCATTATTCAATTCTTACATTAGCTGTATCAACAAAATTTGAGTTACTTTATAGTCCAGAGGGGGAGTACCCTCAACATGAATTTAGTCCTCTTGTCAAAATCTGAATATCTCTGTAAGAGTGCCTTAACTGTGCAACTACTGGTTGTTCTGGGGACTGTTTTTTTCTTTTTTTTTTTTTTTTTTTTTTTTTTGTTTTGTTTTTCTTTTTTTTGGTTTTTTTTTTTTTTTTTTGAAAGGGATGGGAAACCTATACATAGTGGCCTGGATTAAATATCTGGATGGTTGCAAATCTCAAGTTGAAAGAAATATCTGTGCTTAATATATGTGATTAGACACTTATGTATTGTTGGGGTGGTTTTTTGGGTTTTTTTTTTCCTGAATTTAACTATGTCTAGTTTAAGTAATGCTTTTCAGCCAGTTTCTTAGGATCATTTCATTTGGTCCTTAATTTTTCTAAATCTTTCCAGATCTCAAGAAAGCTACAGTTTCACTGAGAAATGGAGTTTAAAAGAATAGTGTATAACCCACATGTTCTTAATTATGGAAATTGAAGGCCTTTTCCAAGGTCATTCGAAACAGGGAAAGCTTTAAACAGTTCAGCAGATTTACTCTTTCACAGTCTTACCACAAACCTGTGCTGCCATACGTTATACTCAGCCTTAGTGATAGAATAGAAAGCAGTACCTTATTCTTCTTATACAGGCAAAGCATTTAACCAGATGGCCAAAGGCTATTGCTTGATTACCACAAACAAGACTAAAAAAAGGAAACACTTTTGTATGTGTATTTGTTTTCAATACTCTTGTGCAGAAGCAGAATAAAAATCCAAACCCAAGATTCTTATGACAAATAGAAGAGCCTTTCAAAAAATTCTCCAGGTCAACAAACCTAAGATATTTCACACTTGTTTGAGGATCTAGCTGAAGACTTGAAAGCCCTTCTGCACACTGCTTTGCTGTCATCCCTTCTATATCTGTATCTCACTGTATACTTATCTGTTTGGGGTTTTTTTTATGTTATCTTTTTTTCTAGGTTAAACAGAGCAGAAGTGAAGGAGTAGTCTGAGAGTTTCTTAGACGCTAAGTTTGTGAACAGTTCAGGAGATGATTGAAGATGTAGTATACTCTGGTGCAAAGAAAGTGAAAAAAATCACACATACTATGAAGCTTCTAAAAAAAAAAGCACCTAGACAACGCAGAATTGTGTGCAGTGTTTCTAATAGAAGTCAGCATGTAGCAAACAAACAAATAATCTTCTGTCCCTATGAACTTACAGTCAATATAACACCTGTTATTTGTCTGTAACTGTAAAGCAAATACAATGCTGACATTTCACTTTCAACTGTAATTCCTCTTTTGCAAAATACATTGTAGCAGAAACAGAGAACAAGCCTTCATAGTTTGTCCATGGAGCCTTTACTGGGATAGCAGCTGCTGCTGTGCTGACCTAGGGGCTTCCAAACTGACTCTTGAATCTTTTGTCTCTTTTTATCCCTTTTTATCTATATAGAAAAAATTAATCCAATTATGCTTTTTTTTTTTTTTAAAGGAGGTCATTTTTTGCTAAAAGTTTCTAGCTTAAGGACATGCAAAGAATGCAAATGCATTGTTTAAATGTAATTAATTTTTTTTAAACCCAGAACTGACCTTAAAGCAGAATTTCAGCTGTGAAGAAGAGGGTTTTGAAGGGAAAAGAAAGTATTCTGAAACAGGACAAAACAGTTGAAACCACACAATTTCTTATGGGACTGGAAATCTTAAGTAGTTAAATAACAAAGTCAACAAGATCCCAAGATCAGGAGTCGGGTAAGTCAGGAGGTTTGCAGTACTGAGACAGCAAGATATTGGGGAGTTTATAGCATGCTAAGCAAGCTATTGAGGAGTATAGGGAGCAAGCTAGGGTGGTAGTAACCTACACGTAAGGGTATGCTGTTCAGCTGATATGCTAAACGCTTTTATTGTCAAGAATTCGGACAAACCTTCCGAATACTTGCGTTTGCTTTAGAAAAACACCTTATTTTATAGTTCCAGCTCTACCTGAAGATATGTTTGAATTTTAAATCCCCCGATGCGTATACCCATACAGATGAGAACATAGTTTCCTAGAGCAAATGTAAGCGAATACACCGACAAATAGCTTACTCATATGAAAAATGAATGCTTTCCTAAAGTCCTCAAATAGGACATTTTTTCAGCCCCAGAAAATTATTTGTATTTTAGTCTCTTTCAAAAGACCCCAAAACTCCTAAAACCAAAAAAACCCCCAAAACGCACCTTAGGAATGACTCTAGAAGAGGAGAAATTTTAGGCCAAAGAATGCTTTTTTTCATGTGTATAAAAACAAACACTTTAGCCTTAAAAAAAAAAAAAAAAAAAAAAGAACTTGGCTGAAGAAACATGTTGCCTTGTGTGAATTTCAATACTGATTATTTTAACGCCCTTTTGTTAACATAATTATATATTGTGAATTCTTCTAGAACTGTTCACAAGTAACAGGACATGTCAATGTAAATGTGGGAAAGCAGGGTCAGGCTGTTAGGCCTTGACTGACCCACAAAAGGGAGGATTTAATTATGCAAATAAATTTAAAATGAAAGCAGACACATGAACTCACACTATCTTTACAAAAATATGATGTTACATTTTTCACTGATGATTGCAAGCCAGAATAAACAAACACGTGAATTTGTTGACCTATTCAACCATATTTTCTGTAACGTCAAGAATTAACAGCTGGCCACCACAGCATCCTCGTGTCTTAAGTATTAGGACGAACAATTTATTATGGGCTATGTCAGTGCTTAGCTACAGTGAAATAGGAAAGTATTTTGTTCGCTCAGTAATGGACATTTGGAAAGGTACTAAGTAAATAGAATTAAAGTAGAAACATATTTTCTTTTATTCTTAAGGGAATGGATTTTATTATTTTTTTCACAAGATGGCCATGAGAGGAAGGTCAGTCATCATTTAATCTTTAAACACAACATGTCCTTGAAACCACATTATGATAGACATAAATACACAATGCTGAGGTAAGTCTCTGTGTACCTTAACACTTTGCCATACATTCTGATACAGGGCTTTCACAGATAAAAAAAAGGCTGAGGCCCTTCACTTGACAAAAACATCACAATGAAGCAGCGTGGGCATTTGTTGAGAGAACCTGGCTTAATAGCCACAAAAGATTAAATTGAAACCTCTGTATAACTAAGAGCAGCAAGAATCCCAGATGAGCTCATTTTCCACTAAGATGTTGTTTACACAGTCTTCCTAAAGAGCAAGGACAGGCAGCAAAGCACACTGAAGTTCTCCAGTGCAAGCAAAAGGGACATGCTACTTGATGATACTGTCGGATCATAAAAGGCAAAGTACACAGATCACTGTAAACTGGAATAGAGTGCGCCTAAGCTTCATTCCAGGCATCACTTCTCTGTGGAGGTCCCAGTAGAAGACAAGTCTCACTACAGTACAGCTGATAGTTTCATACTGAGAGTTGTAAAACTGGTATAATTGCAACATGAACTTAAATATTGTAATCAGTTCCGAGCCAGTCTCAGCCTCATATATGAAATTTCAGATAACTTTGAAATTAGGTTTTGATAACAAGATGGAAAAAAAACCCCAAGCCAAATTCTTCTGTGGCATCTATGGAGGCTTAAAGGGTCCACAAGAGGAAGTAATACAAATTACTTCTGTTGTTATAAAAATCAGTTTCAAAGTACTTCTAAAGATTACTTTAAAAAAAAAATGCTTTACGGCTTTACAGCAAAAATTATACAATTCATCTCAGCTAACTTTAGGGTTCTATAATACAGATTACAGACACTAGGTTAGTAATTTTGTATTTTCTTTGTGGCCAAATGGCAAGAAATAGCCACTTTCAAGATGCAATTAATTTAGCTTCTTTTAGATATCTACTTCAGGATGCAAATAATTACCTTAGATGATACTGATTAGAACTCCACTGATTACAACAGACACTTGGAATGATTAGCGTAGAGACAGATACCATCAGAGATTAAGACATGTAAGAAATCTTATGAGAAGGCAAAGGAAGGATTTTGAATCTGAATCAGAATGAATCAGATTAAAATTTGGTGCATGGAATAAAAAATACGACTCTTACCCAGCTGACTTTTACTGCATGTCCATGTGCTGCCTTCCCAGAAGGGTGCTTGGGTGGTAGGTGGGGTAGCTGTGGCTGGGGGGGGCTGCTGTGGGACAAACTGGGAGGTACGGCCCTGTGCTGGGAGCTGCGATTCCTTCTCGTGAATGTGACAACTGGTCTCTGTCCTTGAACAGCTTTTTGGACCACTACCCTGTTGGTTAAAAGAGAATGGCTGCTGTCATTGCTTTATTTTTAGGACATATTTATAGATCCCAGCTAAACATCAAATTCCTACTGATGTGGTGATACTTACCAGACCTGAGAAATTAGAGGTATTTAAAAGTAGTACAGCATACCTAAAAATGAGACACATCTAAATTCTTTTTCAAATTTGTCCCAAAGTTCGAGGTCTAGTAAATGTCATCCAGATACATATTTGACACAAGGATGTAAAAACTTTAGTGGGGGAGATTTCCTCAGTAGACAAGACTGCAGAATCAAAATTTAAGACATGAAGGTCAGATCCTACTGTAAATCAAAATACCTTCACTTTGACCAGAGTTCACTCTCAGTCTACAACATGTGGGTATGACCACTTTGTTTTTACCACATGCTTTTGTCCTATTCATTTATTATCTGCAATTGGTTAGATGTAATAATTTTCAGTGAAAAACTGAAGTGATCCTTTGAAAGTATTTTTTATATCACATAGCATACACAAAATTAATCTCCTAGCATTAATATCATTAAATTTGTATTAGTAGACTATTTGCTCGGAAATCGCACCTAATAAATACCGAAATAGAAATCAAGTTTATTTTTATTTGCTGAGGCATTTCAGTTACTGTATAACTGGTTCTAATTTTAGTGGTCATTGTGACTTTCTTAATCCTTTAAGCAGATATTGTTATTTATTAATAATTTACTTTTCTATCACTAAGCTGTAAAAAAAATCACATCAGTTATGATGCTAAATGGTGCAAAGTTATTCCATCACTGATATAAACTTACAGCATATTTCATGTTCGATACATTTTCTAGCATTAGGTGCATCATTTTTAGATGACTGGTTGCTGGGTAATCATCATTTCTCTGATATTTTTCAAGCAAGCAGAGAAGTTTCTAAAGCAGTTTCAGAAGGAAGAAATGAGGTTTGTTGGCAGAAGCAATATCTTTTATTAGACCAGCTGATATAATGGGGAACAATCAGGCAAGCTTTCTAGCACACAGTCATGTAATCAATTCTTTTTGAAAAACCTACATAAGCACAAAAGAAGAGTAGAATTTGAAATCTTATTTTCACAGCTCATGTGTGGATTAGCAGGAATGTAATTTTGAAACAGAACAACTTTGAAAGATATATCTTCAATTTGCAGATTTAAGTATGTATGAATAATAATTTTTTTTTAGAAGAAGGCATTACTTTCTGTTAGTGTACTTCCAGTAACATCACGGGAGGTATCCAGATTTTCAAGTCCTAAAAATGATACTTTTTATAGGTATTTCATGTATCTTATATACCTTACAGAAAGCACAAGATATACAGCTCTTTTATGTGCATGCAGAAACAAAGTTGAGGATCATCAAAACCAGATTTCAATAAAAGCAGATAAAGACATCTGTGTACAGACAATAGCCACTTAATCATTTTCTATATAGAGTCTTTGTACATCTATGACAAACGAGTAATTAGGACGTTTATATTCCATACAAAGAGCCATGCAGAGGTCCCACGAAAGCACATCCACATGACAGATTCTGTATAGTGGCAGTAACTTGATTAACAGTTAAGCAGTTTAGCTGCTTAACAAAGCACTGCATCTAAACTTGGCAGCTCTGCCTTACTAGGCAGCTATTTTTTTTAGTGGTTCTAAAGCAGGCTCAACTGGAAACAGCTCAGAGGTCTCAGCACTTAGTGCAGCTCTGACATACCATAGTTATTCGAATGAATACGTAAATGAGCAAAAAAATGCATAACTGTCCACATTTGACTCAGCAATGCTTCACCCTTCAGCATTAAACCATTCAGACTGTTTGGAAACATAAATATTTCTAAATAAGGAAAAAACTGACTATGTACAAGTAATACAGGAATTTAAGAGTAAAACATTGTTACAGTGAATGTAAAAATGAAAGAAATTCAGAATTAAGGTAGGCTTAAGTACGCTGACATTAGCTTCAACACATGAAAATTGGAGTTAAACATAATAACTTTAATACTACTTTAACTGTACTTTACTGTGGTGTCATGGAAGACCCTTGTGATTACAGTATTAGCTTGAGTTTCCCAGATCAAATTAATTTTAAGACAATATTTCTTTCTTCTAACTTTTCTGTCTGAACAGAACCAGAACAACAAGCTTCTCTGTTCTCTCTGTAAATGTTACCTATAAAAATTTGAACAAAAACACCTCCCAAAAGCAGGACTAAATCCCAGAGAGCTTTATCTCCAGTGTCATACTCTAATCCAATAAACAGCTGCACACTCAATGGGCAAGGTTCATCTTCTTATGAACTGTCTACTGAGAGGGTGAGTCATTCAGGTTGCCATATAAGCAGTGGATTCATTTATACTCTTCTCCATAAAAGAATGATGGTGTATCACATAAAATTGTCAGCAAATTCGAAAAGAACTAAAGAAAGCACATCTTCAGCAACTTGCGATTAATCTAGCAAGCCCTTGCCATAGGATTTTCTGATATTTAAAGTTTACAGAGGTTGAAGAAAGTTACTAGCTTTCTCTTAATAAATGTGAATGCTATACGCCCCCTCAACACCCCCCCCCCCCCCAAAAAAAAAAAAAAAGTGTCCAAAGAAGAGCAATGAAGCTGGTGAAGGGTCTAGAGCACAAGTCTCATGAAGAGCGGTTGAGGGAACTGAGATTGTTTAGCCTCGAGAAAAGGAGGCTGAGGGGAGACCTTATCGCTCTCTACAACTACCTGAAAGGAGGTTGTAGCGAGGTGGGTACTGGTCTCTTCTATCAAGTAACTAGTGATAGGACGAGAGGAAATGGCCTCAAGTTGCGCCAGGGGAGGTTTAGATTGGATATTAGGAAAAATTTCTTTACCGAAAGGGTTATCAAGCATTGGAACAGGCTGCCCAAGGAAGTGGTTGAGTTACCATCCCTGGAGGTATTTAAAAGATGTGTAGATGTGGTGCTTAGGGACATGGTTTAGTGGTGGACTTGGCAGTGTTAGGTTTACAGTTGGACTCGATGATCTTAAAGGTCTTTTCCAGCCTAAAGGATTCTATGATTCTATGAAATAAACCAAGGGCTGCTAAGCACAGGGGAGCTATCTATGGCTGAGCAGGTCCTTGAACTGCTGTTTTCTGGAGGATGGGAGGATACCTGGGGAAAGGAGCACTACCAGTTTGTCTTGTTCATTCCTTCCTAAGCATTTGCTGTAGGCTGCTGTCAGACACAGGATACTGGGCTAGCTGCAACTTTTGATATCTGTACAGTCTTGTGTTCTCACATTTTGACCTTACAAACCTGAAGTGCTTTAAGTTAGTGCTTTGAGTGTTCCACGGAAGTCAATGCACACACACGTGTGTGTGTGTATACATATATACACACTGAAGATATTAAAAGTTCAAATATATTCCGTATACATGGGAAACACCACTGGAATGTTAATTAAAAAATGTAATTTCACTATACATCACAATTTACATTCAAAATACAACCTAAATAATGGGCAAAGAAAATAAATCTGTCTGTAATCAACACCCTCTGCAGTGTGTGGTAAACTGAGAAAAATAACACTCTCATTAGCTATAACAGCAGCTGAAAGGCTAGTGAGCCAAACAGACTTTGGGGGTAAAATCCATTACCTTCAATCCTGCATCAGGAAAGAGTATGTCCCTTAATGTTCTATTAATACTTGGGTCATTTTACTTGATCTTTTTGTAACAAAGTTCTCTATAATAACATGGAATGAACCTCTTCTGAGAATTCCAATTGCAACATAAACATCAGGGAAAACAAACTGATTTATGCTCATTTAGGAAAATTTAACAGTATATTGATGCAGATAGACAGCAGTTTAGTGCTGCTAATAATGAAAAGCCAAAATTAAAGCAGTAGACAGAAAATTAAAGGTATGGGAAGTTAAATTTGCAAACATAACATAAATGGAGGAAAGTTAGCAGATAATTAGAGTTTCTAATTTCTCTTTAAATGTCTCTCAGGTTGCGCACCAGGCAATTAGATTTCATTGGGCTTCAATTTACTGTTGGGAACAGTTGAAAGTGTAAGACTTTGGGAAGAGTAAAGGGAATTATGTTTTTTTAATTAATATGCTGAAAGTTACTGTAATGTGAACACAGATTTCAAGCTACAAGGAAAATTACTTTAGCCCTTCTTTAAAGAAATATTATTCATAGATCATAGTTCCTTTGAAGTACAGCTCTGTAAAACAATACAGCAATATATTAAAATGCTGGATAAAATTTCTAAAAAACAAAACAAAACAAACTCCAACTCCCAAACAGTAACAAACAAGCAAAAAAATACCAAATCAACAGCTTATTTCTACCAGTAAATAGCACTGAAGAACCAGAAAATGCACCAGTATTTTTCTCCCACTAGTTCATGGTGGTCTTCCATACTCATATAGGTATGAGCATTCACAGACACCTAAATTCTAATCAGTAGTTGTAACTATTAAATTACAAATTACTCAAAATCTGGTTGCCTTTCACCAGTAAAAGTAAGTTCACATAAAAAAGCATACATCAACTGCATAGTGCCCAGGAAGCAATTAAGTAAACATTCAAGAAAGCAACAATTCAATTTGGCTTTTTCTATCCTTAAGGCTCATTGCAGAATTTAGAATCTTGAAATTTGCCTTGCTGTCAAGAAAAGAATAAATACATACAGAAAGAGCTTAGGCGTTTCCTTCACTCCAAATTTTTGTAAATATTTATTTTTATTTATATTAGCATTATTGAGCGGGGAATAACATCATTTGCATGTAGATGTAAGTCTTGGAAACAGGCATGCTGGAGACACTAAGGGAACTAGTGCTGACTCTGAACAATCCACTGCTTTAAAATTCCGTTCCCAACACTCATGTTGTTAAAATGAATATTAGCACTCAACAACTAAGATCTTTTTTTTCTAGCAAAAAAATAACAATTTGTTAACTTCTTCTACCATATTTTTTTCTTCTACCATATTTTTTTTTTCTGAAAAGAGGAAACGAATCCTAAATCTTCTCTAAAAATTGAATTTCATAGCTTACTTGAGACACTGTGGCTTCCCTACAAATCATCAGATAAGGTATTGGAGAGCTGGTCTGAGAAACAGAAAATTTGTAGCCCAGTGAATATAGTTTTGCCATCACTAGTAAAAAACCACCCGTTTGTGCTTACCTGATTGTGCCAGGTATCAAAGTCACCTGAGCCTGCCTTAGGCAGACTGATTTTAGCTTCTTTTAGCAAGGATAGCAGAGTGACTGTTACTAACTTGTTCTAGGTTAGCCCTGTAAATACCAAATACAAACAGTAGAGGTCTAACAAACCTACACAGCCACAGAATAACTAACTGCAGCCCTTCTGTTAGCTGGGGCTTGGGGGAGGCTGTTGTGATACTTTGTCTAATAGGTAAAGGGCAAAGAGAGCCAAACCAGCTGGGAATCGATGAAGAAAGTAAACAGACTGTGCTAGAAAACAGAAGTATACCCTCAAGCAGACTCAAATCTGATGAGGAAGAAGCCTCTAGTGTGAGCTGTACTTCTCTTGGGGTAGGACTTGCATTGCTGATGACGGCCTGTCATCCTCTTCCCCACCCCCTTCTCCTTCAGGCCAACTGAAAGCTGTAGGAGCCAGGGAAGTCTTGGGTGGTGAGCATAACACCACGGGAAAGGGATGGATTTGAGGATAGGAATGTACATGGTCATCTTAATTGTGTTCTTAACTATTGCAACTGGACTAACAATAGTAATATGTAGCTGTATCTTTTTATTAGATCATTTCAGCATTAATTTAATGAACAAGAAGTTCTAGACTTCATATTTAAGCTGTGTTTCCTTTTGCCTATAACAAGATTTTGAATGTAACGAATTCATCAATCTGATTGCGCCACTGTAATCTTATTTGTTCCTCAGCTTCTATTTCAGTGAAACAAGAAAAATAATAATTAGAAGAGGGAACAAATAGGACGAATGCTAGCTGTTGTAGCTGTTGAAATAGAAGTGTGTTTGCTAAAGCTGCAAACAAAAATGGTGGAGTTAGCTCACATATGAACAGAAAAAAGTATTTTGCTTTCCTTCAAGTCCTTCTGTTTTCCTGACACAAGCTCTTTGGTTTCTTGCCTTTGCTTTCTCTAAATTTTCTGTCATTTTGTTATTGCTTTTGACTATGGATTGGAGCTGTATGAAACATACTACTGAGGAGTTCAAGTGACAACACTTTTTTTTTCCATTTTGGGGGTCAGAATGGTTACCAGTCCTGAGTTCCAGTTGGCCTGTTTGATTCAGGTTCAAAATAAGCACACAATCTCAAAGTAAAAGAAGTCATAATAACGTATTTTAACAGCACCCAGTCTGGCATTTGAAAATACTGTTCAATGTCCTAACTTCTATCCAAGAATCTCAAATACTATAAAAACATAAATTAATTAAAAGTCTGATAATAAGGTGTAGATCAGAAGTAGAAAATATTTTTGTAACTGAAGGTAGGTGATATTTTTTTTTTTCATCCTTACTTTCTAAAGCCCTGTGGGCTCGGTCTTGAAAAGATACACTAATTTAAATATTTTTGTTTTACTTACTCTTGGATAATAGGAAAATATGACAAATACTTTGTCTTTACCAAACAGAAAAAGGTAGTCAGAGGAAGAAGAAATAAGGTTTCCAAACACTGTACTGATAAAGATAAAACTAATTCAGCTTATCAAAACTGTATAGGAATAACACATCCATTTCATTACTTAGCAATTTTCTCATCTGAAATGTAACATGGGTAATTAGCTGAGAAAGCAGTGTGTTGTATTATCTATGTCATTGCATCATGGCATAACAATTCAGTATTGTGGCTTTGACAAATGCTACAAGAAAGACTCCCATAACACCATTTTTTTTAAATATAATCCTAAAGGAGGTATGTGAGAGGAAAAGCAAAGAAAGGAGGTTTTTTATTTATTTCATCTTTTACATAATATATTTTACCATATACCTTTCTGTAAAGGAGTGATTTGGCACATGTAGATACATGGGCTCAGTGGGAAATTCTGGATTTTGAATTTCTTAGCAAAAAAAAAAAAAAAAAAAAGATTGTCTATTTTTAGGAGTCCTAAGCAGTCAGCAACTTCTCTTACAACACTCAAATCATACAGATTTCTAAATATATACAAATTGTGCATTCATAAATTTTAAACAAATACCTCATTTAGTGAGCAGAACTACCGTAAATCAGTAAAAAAATTGTACTCTGACTGATATTTCAGATCATACCATCCCTGTATTCATATAAATTAGGCTAAGGAACGCTTATGTACACTAAGAAGGTTGGTATGATAGACATTGTCAACAGATGCCCACCAGGTTAAACTCCAGGCAAAATAAAGTTAAAACTGCCACTTCCTTCTAAAATCAAGCCTGAGTAGATGGAGAAACCTCATGGCTACTGCCTATATATTTGAGTTCCAATATTCATCTTATTTCTAAGATGAGCACCCTTACTGAAAGGCTATGGGATGATTACCAAGAGAGAAGGAACAAGCTGATTCCTTTAAAGTTATTCTACTGTGCAGAAATTAATACAAGTTTCAGTGGGTGAAAGAGGGAGTATAAACAAAACTGGTCATGGAATTTCTCTAATGGGGTGAGAGGAAAAGCTGTCTTCAGGTCTCTAAAACAATGAAGATTTTGCATTTTACCCACTAAATAAGAGTGTTTACAGCAGAAATAGTACAATAAGGATTTTACCTAGATTTCCATTATATTAAAAAGTAAACATAATATACAAAATATAATTGCTTTGGAGTTTTTACACAGAAGTTGGAAAGAAGCTAAAGCCACTCATTGGATCTATCATTTACTGCCTCTTTCAGCTACAAATGCACATAATGTTTCATGGCCAATGTTTCAGTTCTAACCCAGTTCTTAAAAGTTAGCAACTGGTAATAGGTGTTGCAATAAAACTTAGTTACTTAGAAGGCCAGAGAAATGTGATAATTTAACTACATGATGCAGCTTCGACTGTTAAATTTCTACTATTTACAGCTCTGTAGCTTTTGGCAGAAATCTTTCTTCTTTCATCATACATCTTTTTGTTTACTGCATTTCCTGCATGTTACTTTCTAGGTGCACTTTCTCACAGAGCAGCAGTAAGCATTTCCTAGCAAAGGTTTTCTTGCATTATACCAATGAGAAGAAATTGAGACTATGTCCATTGTATAATGGAGGATGAAATCCCAGTGTCTGGGTACGTCCAACCCAAACACTGAGAGAAGGATCCTGGCTTGAGTATGCTTTGAATCTCTTTCAAACTGCATGACAGACCTGAAAAAGAACCAAAACTTTCTGTATCTTTTGAATAGTAACCACAGGACTAAGGAAGAGTGGTTGATTGTCTAGTTGTCACATGGACTTAAGATGCACATAGAATCATTTAGGTTGGAAAAGATCTTTAAAGATCATCGAGTCCCAACCATAAATCAAACACTACCAAGTCCACCACTAAACCATGTCCCTAAGTGCCCCATCTACACATAATAGACCAAAACACATAGACCCAGATCTGGGAATTTACCACAACGCTCCTGAGTCCTGCATTTAGAATAGGTGCCAAATAAACTCCAAGTGAACTCTGCTGATGATTTCATTCCAGTTAGTAATACTATAATCTTATTGTTATAGCTTACTTTCAAATGTATTCCATTTCTTCTAACACAGTGAATAGTGCCAAGCTCAATTCAACAGATTATATGAGCCTCAAAATAAGGATGTGCAATGTATCTCCAATGAGGTCAAATTATTTGAGTATCTCTGAAAAGGAGCAAGTGTTTCAGCTGCATTTCTCACATTCTCAGCAGTAGTTTTCTCCTTTATTGCCAGTTTATGTCAAAGACATATGGTTTAGAAGAAGTGGCTCCCTTAGGAATACTTTTGCTTTCAATAAGAATTAGCACTCCATTTCTTCTCCAAACTCTTTCAAGGCTTTGATGTCTTAGCTGAGACACAGCATTCTTTCATCTTGACATTCAGTAAAGGAAAGCATGTTTTTATTTATTTATTTAAATATATTTAGAAATTGCTTAGGTTAATTTAATTAGTTGTCATTTCTGTCTTGACATTCATACTTCAAAGGTCATATTTTCCCAGCTGTAGTGGCATGTATATTTTTTAAATTAAAACTAAAATTAAACAAAAAACCCTCCTCTCTTTTGAGATTATCAGTTACAGATATACTCTCCATTTTAAAATGCATAAAAAATGCAAAAGAAAACTTAGTTCCTCCAGTAGCTTCAGTCAGCAGTACTGGCTGCAAAGATTTATTTTTCATCATTTGAATTTCATGCATGCAGCCCCAATACAGTTGAAAAGGGGAGGTTTATAACCTGACTTAGCTAACGGACATAGATCTATCTTAAAACCTAACATTACTCTGCTTAATTTTCAATGTTCTCAACATCATCAGGCTCTGTTCCTGATGTGGTGTCTGTGCAACAAGGAAGGAAGTAAAGCTCTATGGAATGTTTGATTCCACTGTCTTGTCCTACTCTAGATCACTGGAGGATCCCGAGAGTAGTGATAACTCTGCTGCAAATATCTAGAATATATACAGTACTTAATATACAGCACCTGCTTCTTTAACATGTTTTTTCTTTGTGCACAGTTAGTGGGCTATCTACCTAAATATGAAACAAAATGCTTTCCTGAGTTGGTATTACCAGGTTCAACTTTATATTAAAGTACAATTGCATAGTAACATTGTCTTAATAGTATATTTAACCAGAACATAATCATTTGCTTGCAACAGGGAAATCCAGTGTATTGAAACACTGTACCTCAGTAATTCACAGTTTTAAGCAATTCTGAAAATTATCATCGAAACGGTTCATCATTAGGTGTAAAAATTCATTTTAGTAGTATATATAAGTAGCCTGGTTTTGAGAAAAGAAAGCATGATCCTCAGTATTTTGGTCAAATCAGTTGTCCAGATATCTAAATATGGACATATAATAATTTAAAGACATTTTACAATTATATATGTTGCATTTAGCTCTAAAAGTATCGTCTGCTGTTGTTCATTATGCACAGAAAAGGAAATCCTCTTCTGAAATTTCAATCGCTTACAATGTAAACATCTAAAGTGCTTAGAATATAAAGATCTTCTATTTCAAATATTTTATGCATATTCCCAGGGATTCCTTGTAAAAGAAGCTAAAATGTTGAGCTAAAATTTTCATGCCAAGTTTGAGAAGTAATTTAAAAAACACATTTGAAGTCTCATCCTGTAGCTCATTCACATCATTTTCTCCTAATATAGATTCCTTCCTCCTTTTAACATAAATTCAATATTCTTATGAGCAGAGCCCTATTAAGGACTCCTTTCACTGCAGTTTAATTTTCAGTAACCCAAGAAATATTCACCAGTATTGTCACTGCAAACCACCAAATCCAGCTGCAAATGAATGAATCAATACCATTCAGAGAGAACCCCAGTGTCCTACCTTAAATAGAGGTTTATCAATTTATTCTGTATTTTATCATCTCCTGTTTCTGAGTATAACATTCCATCTATGTTTAATCAAAAAATTAAATTACCATTTTAATAGATTGAGATATTATATCTGAGAGTATGTGAGGATAAAAGCAATGAACAGCTCTTTTAGATCCATTTTAGATCTACGCAACTCATTTTGGATCATTAAAAAGTGAAGGAATCAATTACAACCAGCAGAATCAGTATGTGACAGTTTGTGAAAATGCAATGAAACATCCAGGGTAGATAGGAGGCTGAGTTAATAACTGACCATACACCATAAAGTATTAGTTGGAGCCTTGCAGATTGACTTTTGTAAGTCAAATACTTTGTAAAAATAAGATTATTATTTCCAATTTTCATTATAGTTCATTCATTACAAAAGAAACAATCTCAAATTAAGGTCAAAATACTGTTACTTCACTGAAACGTAGTGATTTTCTTTTTATAGCCATCAATGGCAACCATAGACAATAGACACAATCATTTGAAAGACACCTTACCATAAAAAAATGCCCTAAAACATTGACGTAATCTAGAAATGGATTTGTGCTGAAAATCAGAGTATCATCTCCCAAGACTTCTTACCTGCGTCCACCATAACTACAAATCTGTTGCATGTCCAAATGAAGAAACAGAAAGGATAATATACCAGACATGAACAGGCCTGGCGAAATAGGAGAAAAGATAAAAACCAACACTTGTGACACAACTACTTGCATGCGTCTAAGAAACCATTTTACATTTTCTAGTCTGGCTTAGTGTTAACAACATCAGTTTTGCTACCAGAAACATTTGTTATTTTTTTTAATTTTAATTTTATGTTTATATTAAATGGTAGAAACTGTTCATGGGAATAGACAAAGGGTCAGCCTTTAGCATAGCTTGTCCACAATCTTAGTGAAAATTTGGCATTTTCTCAGAGGCAGCACTGACATATGAACTAGGATGAAGTCCTCACATTCTTATGCCCTTCTCCCATGACACACCTCTGTCTTGCCAGAAAATACAAAATATCTTCCTCAGTTCCTTCTTCATTTCTTCTCTTGCATAAAAGATTTCTGACAGTGTTGATGAGTGTTTATATAATGAAGAGAATCTGACCACAGGTATTTCTTATTATCACTTTTCAATCATTATGCCACATTTTATCAACAATTTCCATGCTTCTGCCTGTGATCCAATTCACTTTCAGGACATGCAGAAAGCCCTAGGTCCTCTACTCTATGTATTCCTGATCTGTCAGCACCAGATAACAAATGCATTCATGTGAGTGGCACTGATAGCCGTTGGCATCTTTCCAAATAATTTTAGGTTCTCAAATTCTCATCGCACTGACTGATCTTTGGACATTCAGCTTTTGCATGAGTGGCTATTTTCAGTACCACATCAAGAAGACTGACAGCCTTACTACTTGTCATCATGCAGTACAGTAGCTGACTGACCCTGGATAAGGTGACCCGAGGCTTCCCAGTTTGACTAAGCTAGTGTCTGGTTCTGTTTGCTTTTTCAGGATTTTCCTGCTGCCACGCTAGCATGTACTGGGATACAAAAATGTCCTTGGCTTTATTCTTCCTCAGCCAGTGTGTGTCATGATGTTTTATTGATTTAAATCTTGTTGTATCTGTACAAGCTTGTCTCCATACATTTGTAGCTCTGATCTCCGTAGCTACTCTCAGCTGCAGGTTTTTCAGGTAAGCTCAAATTAGTTTATGTTATTATTTCCAGTTTACAACAGTGCAGTGAAATCAGAATCAGACTTCATGACTGCATTGAACTGCAGAATTTAAAAATATAACCACATCAGAAGGGATCTGGATAAAGAAAAGGAAAATATTAAACAAAACGGTTTTATGCATACTATTTGCAATGGTCACCTCTTCCGAAGTTGAACATCTGAAGCTGAACATGCTTGTGTACATAGATTTCTGGAGCACATGCATTGTTAGAGTAGCAAACAGAAAGTTCAAGATGACAGATTAATCATAAAGCCCACAGCTTGCATATCACCTGCTCTGTCCTCCCTGCTTCCTTAATCTATCCAAACTGTAGGGCTGGAGGATGAAATTCTGCCTTTAGCCTGGAAATACATGTTCTTTTCTCCTTGATTTCTCTTTGAGGCTAAGACTGAGTCAGTGCATTTTTAAACTGCTACGGACCTCCTCATAGCAAAGAAAGAAGGTGGAAAACTCCATCACTGTTGTTCTTGCCTCTGTGTTCTTTTTATTTGATTTCATAGGAACTACTTTGAAATGGCTTTTTCTTTATTTTCCATTTCTATTTTTTCATTTGTAAATTTAAGCAAGTATTTTACGTCTCTCTCCTTTCAAAATGACAAGACTTTGACAGTAATTGCTAAGACTATATGATTCATCATATTTAACTATGTTCCCCGTGAGTATCGAAAATAAGATTTTGCATAAGTTATTTTCAACATTGAGTGGTCAGTGAAGAGGCAGTGCAATCAAGATTTTCTAGAATGTACAGCCTATACAGCCAGATTTTCTGATATTATTTCTTTGCAGCTCAAGGATGCTGCCTAAATAAAGTACACTTCTGCAGCCTTCCTTAGGCAGTGCTGTCTCAAAGTAGCCTGAAGACCTTAACATGTATGTTAATCTGTATCCATCAGAACTAAAACCAGAAAAGTATTCAATTTTACCCTTTTTATCACCTTTCCCCAACTACTTTGGCAAGAAGAGTAGTGCACAGCGTACTAATTCATGCATTGTTTCTGTGCCATTCCTGCACAGGAACCATCTTTGTTGCAATGTTTACACAGCTTTCCTAGCAAAGTCCATTTGTGCTTTAATGCCACAGAAAATTATTGTACTTCCACTTAATCCTTGGTGTGTCACACAAAAATAAAATGTTTATAGAATACGAGCCTGCTAAAACTAGGATAGGAATCCACATTGCCAAAATAATTGTTTAAAAAAAAAAAAAAAAAAAAGTATTTTCAATTACCTGCTTTAGTACAAGTGATTGTAGAACATTAATCCCATGAAAGACAAATCTGTTACAGCTGGCAACTGGCCTTGCAAGTTGGAATGGCTGTTTGTGACCTTGCTGCCAGTTGGCTACCTCTATTACATTAAAATGCAACTGTCTGTAAGAAGCAGCATACCTCAGTTTTCTACAGAAAAAAATATATCATAATGCATTTTTCTGAAGTATCCAGTGACAACTTGGAAAATGCTTATTTTAACAAAACATATGTTGGGTTTAGAATCTGACTGCCTACTTGTGGACATACATGGAAAACTGGAAGAAATGGAAATTTAAGAGTACTAATAGAGTTGGCCCGAACACTGTGCATGTAAACTTGGCATATGTCTTTGTGTACTTCTACATAGGTACACAGACACATGTGGGATGGGGTTACTTAGGTAGATGCTTACTTGTTTATTTACCCACTTTCCCAGTTCTAGAGTGTCATGTAATGGGGCACTACATCTCGCATAAGAAGAGGTGACTTAAAATTGGTTTGTTTTTAGACTAGCTGCCAACACTTCTGACGGTTATTGAGATATCAGTGGGCTGTTCTGTCTATGCTCTTCACATCCTGATGTTTACTGGGTATACGTTTTACTATTCAGATACATTTATCACAGCTGGTAATTCTTTGGGTTGTAGGGTTTAGGGTTGTGAAATTATTCTCTTCCAGCTCTATTCTTGCATTAGTAAGTAAAGAATGATTACTCATTCTTAATATATTTTGTATAGTACTATGTACGGCTGGCATTTGGTTGGAGGTAAGATGGGCTGATTTAGTCTTTGGTTTAATAATACCTTTAGAGTCAAAAAAACAGTTAGTGAAAATGTAAGTTATGTTGTGTTGTCTCTTCAGGGAATAGTAAAGTCAAGGAGAAAAGGTTAAAGGTCACAGAAAGAACCTGTAGAACTGTGGCCTTAAAATCAATATGCAGAGTTTGGAGATTGACTAGGCAGACTGTACCCATACTTTTTGTGCGATTTCTGGAGAAAAGGAAACAGAAGCTATAGGTGTAATTGACCATTTTTGACATAAGTATTTAACTTTGACAAATTATTCTTTCTCACAGATAATAATAATAAAGCCCGATGTAGTACTCAAATAATGGATGAACAAATACTATTAGTATAAAATAATTAGTATTCACCAAGATATAAAATTAATAGATTACTTTTTTAATTCCTATCCTTTTTCATGACCGTAACGTAACACAAACAGGTGACAGATGATAGGATACAGTAACGTGTATGGTAATTTCGCTTTGTTAAAGAGGGTAAACAATTCTGGAATCTGGAATCTTTCAGATCACTTTCTGTGGGTTTTTTTTTTGGGGGGGGGGGGGGGGGTATGTGGGAGTTTTTTGTTTGTTTGCTGATTTTTTTTAAATATTCTGGAAGCTCCACAGACAGGAAAATATGCATTATGACTATTTTTTTTCAAAACAAACAAACAAACAAACAAACAAAAATCAAACCCCTGTGACTTTTTTTCTCCATTTTTTTTCCCTTTAAAAACAGGTAAAATAATTACTATTGGCTTATTTTTACAGACTTCAAATGGGAAGATAGTTATAACTCACATAAAATTAATACAAAATAAAATATACATATTAAATCTGATTTTTATTTTTTCAGCAAAAATCATGATTGGGGGGAAAAGTCACAAAAATATGTACAATCTTTCAGCCAATTAAGTTTTTATCTTTTTTAGAAACCTCAGAAACTGTTTCAAATAACTCTTCTCTACCTCCTCACACGTCTGTTTGTCAAAAGGCATCCAGTACAATTTAGATGGTAGGCATAAAGTAGTAATGAAAGTAGAATAGACAGTATCTCAGTACCAAACACAGATAGGTATTGCAGCTTATATAGGACTTTATCTTATTTACAGAGATATAAAATCGTCACCTCTAAGGGTCAAAACGACACAAACTGTGTAACCTTAAAATTATAGCCTGTGAAAGATTATTTTCGATCCTGAATGTCAAATCAGGATTACTCTGCATTTGGGACCTTAGAACCTTAATTTACTTTTTTTTCCCCCTTCGTTTCTTTCCTTCTTAAAATTATAGTTCCTTCAGAAGAGTTGGAATGAGGCAAGTCATCACAAAGATGGATAATTGAGATTCATGCAGATGAATCAGTCAAATATGTAAATTAAATGTAATGTAGCAAATGGATGTCATCGTGAATATGTACAGTCTGAAAGAGAAAGACAGAAAAATGCATAGAAGCTTTCTCCTTCTACGCTGCTTTTAGAATACAAGTCTCTTGTGGCAGAAGTACTGCACAATTCTGGTCCTCAATAAATATTTATGGGAAGCATTCCTTAGTTCCTGCAGTTTTGTAAGGAACAGCATTTATTTTGTACGACTGACATCCCTTTCGCACTCTGTTATCTTATCTCTCACAGGCCTAATTCCAGTATTTTGTATGGATGATCAGCTTTAAGCAGCTGCTCTGAAGACCAATTAAAGCATCAAATTTCAATGGACAGCAGTAAATACAAATGTTACAAAGTAATTCTCCTAGTGTGCCCATTAAAAAATTTAAATGCCTGTAAACATTAATAAATTACTTTTATTAATAATCATGTGTATCATAACCTACTTGGGATAAAAGCTGAAGGAAGAGTAGCAGTGACTGTGTGAGAAAATGTTGAGATGGGCACCATTGTGGCGATAAGAACGAGTCAGAGTCCAAAGAAACTGAGCTTACCTGAAATTTCTGAGACTATATCACTTCCTGCACATGGCAAAACAGATATGCTGTGTACGTAGAGCAAGCCTGGCCTTGCCACTTGGGCTATTTCTCACCAGCTGATTGCCTTTCCATATGCACAGCGGCCATTTCTTCCAAATAGCTTTATAAGGTGAAGACAGAACTGCTGCTTCCCAAATCCTAAAATAAAAGAACCATCTGCACTCAATGAAACTTGCAGGACATTAGTTCAAAACAGATCAAAAGAACTGTTTCTTTACAGAGTGGGTAGTGGTCGGACTTGTATATCCTCCCTAAATAACATCACTATCATTACTGTCACTGTCAAAGACAGAAAATCAGGCTAGACCAGTAGCAGATCATTGGCCTGACTCTGTAGGACACCTCTAATGATTACAACTTCTATTTGCTGGTTTTGCTGATTTTGTGGTGGGGAGCAGTTGGTTCGGGATGGTAGAAAGCTGTACATCAAAAACAGCACTTCCAATAGGCTGGGAGCCCTTAGGTATGTACACTACATCAAGTGTCTTCACAGGTAAATTCCTGCTTGACACAAGGCTTTCTGAAAACGAGGGCTTTATCTATTTTTCTGTCATCTTTAGCATAGTCAGTCATCTTGTCATGTTCATCTAGATTTTAGGCCTGTTATTCCAGCTGGTTCACTGACAGAGTTGTTGACTGTAGAAATTTCTACTGTTGATTGCTACTATAGTTACATTCACAGCTTTCCCGACTAGTCTCTTTACTTAAATATTGTTAAGGACTATGGCTTCAAGGAAATTATTAGCAACTTATAGATAGTGGAAGCCTTCCTGTATCTGAGTGATTATGTACAGATCTTGTCTCATTTGGTGTAAATAACACCCTACTTAATGAGAAATATCCCAGTATTTTTACCTTCTAGAGCACTTTCCTCCAAATATAGGATATATAATGAAAACTGTTCTTTTTTAACTAAGCAGTTCAGTCTCTCTACCTCTGTAAGCAGCATTTTCCTTCTCTTTTCTCTTTAACAGAAACATCTTCACTTTGAGCTTTTGTTTTCTTAAAGTTGAGATTCAGCTGAATACTTTCCATTACACACTTTTTGCATACAAAAAAGCAATCATACACTTGTGCCCACAGTTGTCTCAGTTATGTTACAGCTCTAGGTATACTCTACAGTACAGCTAATGCTATCTCTTCTCACAGACCAATGTTTTCAAACAAATATTTTTTGTTTACTGTCAGTATTAAATCAGGTCTCCACCATAGCCCTGCAGAGCCGACACAGCAAAGAGGTTGGCTGGATTGTACCCTCCCTGCACACCAGCAATACAAGTTTTCTCTTAGATCCGCCTGGGGGATGGGTCAGTTCCAGAACAGGCACCAAGAATAGGTGTAGAACTCAGCTGCCTTTGGCAGCAGCTTGTAGGGGCCAACAGGTCGCCTGATTTGCCAGCGCCTAAAAAGAGAGGATTCACCCTTTCAGCAGCTTTTCTCCCAGCTTGCACAACCGTTTTGCTGTTGTTGCTGAAAACCAGCGTGGCTACACAGGCTGCAGTTGTATGGAGTCTCTCGGCCATAATGCTCCTACATTTCTTCCACCCTCAGCCTCTTCAGCACCTGAAAAACCTGCTATCTGAGATTTTTCCCATATTCCCCATGATTTCTTGATGAATACTCTGAGCTCAGGTCTTTCCCTCTCCTTGGTGGCAAACTGGAATTTACACCCTCTGCAATGTGGGGATAAGGCAGTAGGAACCCAAGAAGAAAAAGCTTTACTTTGTATGAAGTGGAGAGGAAGAGGGAGAGGCAGACTGAAGGAGGAATAAAAAAGGATATGAACACAAAAATCATTTCCAAGTGCAGTTACTGTGCTGGAAGAGAGAAGGGGCATTGCATACAGTTTAGATGGAGTGTACATAAATTATCTTGCATTATGAAAGATAGGTGTTAGGTACACTTTAGATCTACCCTCTTGTCTTTTCCCTCTGATGAATTTTCCCTCCTTCCCTTCCTATATTCAGCAGATTCAGTGCAGCATGTGCTGGAAAAGGAGCTGCTATTTATCAAATTAATCTTGAACATGCTGAGTCTCCAGCCTGCTTACGGGTATGTGAAAAAGTACACACAAGTGTCTCACACTTACCTTTTCCCATTTATTCCAATTTATTCTTAAAGGAGCAGTTTCTCTGACAGTTTGCCACTCACCAGCAATTCCTGAATAACAGTATCTGAAATATCTTCCCCCCTCCCACCACTTAATGCAACTATAATATAGGATCCTGAATGGCACGGTTTTGTGTTATCTGGTAATTTTAAATTAACACCAAATGGTTAATAACTATTGCTACAGAATTTATGGGCAAATCCAATACCGTTTTAATCCTCCCTAATTAACCTTGGTGTAACCCAGAATTAGCTTCTGATTTACTGTAGCTTACTTAACGCTTTGGGGTAGAATAAGTGGAAAAGACATCACAACATTAACATACATTTTAGTCTTTGAATTGAATTAACATTATGGCTGTAATTCTCATGTTATTTACTTCAATTTTAAACTGACACGTGTCCATTATGACCACAGTTGTCTTAATCCACAGCAAATTTAGCTAGAAAGAAAACCAGGCCTGCAATGCTGAGTTAAACAATCCAACACTTGCACTGTATAGACTCTGCACTTTCTTTCAGAGATAGGTAGGTTATTTCCAATACCTGCCGATCTCTACTTTTAATCAGATCTCATTTCTGTACAATTATCATTTCAGGCTTCTGTTGATTGCTTTTGCTAGGCATAATGAGTAGAAAGAAACACTATCTCATTGTGCAGAATATTGGATTGGTTGGTGTAATAGACTCAGTTCTATTTTTTGCCTTGCTCTTTGAAAAGTTAATTTTCTCTTTCATCAAATAACTAGGAGACTACTAATAGCATATAAGGTTTTAGAGGGATTTGCATTAAAGAATGCAGCTGAGTGCCTTATCTACTTTTGGAACCAGAGTGACATATGGATGCTCTTTTACTATTGAATACCTAAGGTAAAGTTTAACGCTTGCTGCAAGCCCCCCTTAGTTTTAAATTCATGGCATGAGAATGTGGATTAGCTCTCCCTGAAGCACACCCATAGCATGGGGAGGAGGTGATGGTGCTAGCACAGGCTTTGCAAGCATAAAGTTGCAGGTTCAAAGTCTCATCAAAGGAGCAGAACCCTTCATTCCAGCTTGAAGCTCAGAGAAATCCTCTTAAGTCATATGCCATTGTATTGGGCCCTTTTTTACAGTGAGCGATAAGTGCCCTCAGGGAGAGCTGAAACCATTTGACAGACAGAATACATTTCATTTGGTGAAAGGTGTCTGGGCCTCTACTTGCCAGAGAACATGGAGAGACAACAGTATAGAGACCCTGTGAGTAAGATTTTCTGCAAAGTAGCAAGGGAGGGACTGCTAGGTATGACCCTGCCATGCGCCCTGTTGTTTTGCTTTTCAAATAATAGGGCAAGACTGTGCCTGGTACACAGGCAGTCTGTCCCATTCAGAGAGCAAAATCTGCATAATACAGACCCGATCAGTTCTGAGCACTCTCAGCAGTACAGGTGTGGTGGGGAACCCTCCAAAAAGACAGATACTTCAAGGAGTAGACCCAGAATCTACCTTAGACTGAGAAGCTATACATCTAGTTTCTCCCCAAGAAAACAATTGATTATTGTCCTACAGTAATTTGGGGTACATACTATCGATTGTTACAATTTTATTCAATCCTAATCCACAACAGAGAAAATGTTCAAGGATAGTCCCTCAAATGGCATTTGCAATTCACACACTGAATAATCTGATGGTTCCTGAGCTGTGTTACACCTACTCACACTCCATATATTCTAACGAACTTGAACACTCTAACTTCAAACTGAAACTGAGCACACAGGAAAACCACAATTCCTTATCTCCCTGAGAAATGTAAAGAATACTATACTAAACTTATCTGGGAGTAGATTTCCTTACATGAGTCTCAATGTCATACCATGGTGTCTCATTTAGACATCCTATGGCTATCCCTACGCGAAGTCTGAGACAAGATTCAATCGTACCTGAATAAATAGTGTTCCTGTAATTCTCTCACAGCAATCTAATGGGATGGGTCCCAAACTGGTTAGTATACTCTTCCCCCAAAGCTTTCTCACACTCCATAGTTCACACTTCCCTAAACCCTAACCCTAGGCTGAGGTGGAGTTCAGCAGCAGAAAGAGGAAGAGCATTCTTTATTCTCTCTGGGAGTAACCCAACAGGAGATGCCCAAAGCCTAACTGGGTCTCTCCCCTCCAGCAGCCACTCTTAGTCACTACTATTTTGTGATACCTTAGCCTTTTCCTACTGCTTACTGTATCCTACTCCTATCAATGATGAGGACAAAGACTGCCAAGGTCAGCCCAGTGCAGCACTGGAGAAGAAACTGTTTGGCTCAGACCCTTCTCAGCACTGTGCTCATTCAGTAAGGGAAGCAGAGGTGCTCTGGCATAAACCTTGCCAAACACTGGCCTGTCCTCATTTTGCAATATAAAACAGCGTAGTGTTTCTCCTATTTAAAAAAAAAAAAAAAAAAAAAGTTGTCAAGTCCCTTTTATGGAAGTGGAGCCTTTTGTCTAGCTTGAAGTTCAAAGTACTTCTCTGTGATAAGGAGAACCCTCCTGAATGATAGTGAACTGAGAAACAGTGTTGCCTGCAAAAGGGAAAAATGGAGTGCATTTGTTAAACAGGAACTCCTCTTAGACATATTCACTCTGCTACAGGATAAACTGACTGCAACTGACACAGTCCTTAGTCAGCTGTACCTAAAAAAAGGAGGTCCCACCTTTTTTTCAGAGCATGCTGACTCTGTTCAACCTACATTGCACTTTTCCTTCTTACTAAAACTCTGTAAGACCTGCTGAGACTAAGGTCTGCAAGGCAAGACTTGAAGGTTCAGGGACATTTAAGAAGCCTCAAATTTTATATCCATGCTTTGAAAATTAGTGACTATTCCTTACTCCATTGTATCTTGTTTGGAAGCCCAAACTGTATATTTAGACTCAGACTATGTTTGAAGGCACAATAGAGTGGCATTCATTATGTTCTCAAAGAACACAACCTAATGATTATATAATGATATTCCTCCCACTAGCACTTCAGTAAGAAGTCCATATAAGATACTTTACCTATCTGAAAATCTTTTCTTGTTTTCTTACAAAGTAACCTAGTGGGAACTGGCCTAAAAAGAGTTATTGGTCCTTTCCAAAATGGCACTCAAGTACAGTTCACGTATCGTTCCTTTACAGAACCTTATCCTTTATACCCCAACTCTGAAGGCAATCTTAGGCAGGCTGGCATGCTAAGGAGCCATAATTATTTCCCCCCTGAACACCATCCTAAAATCAAGTCAGAGTACACTTTCTAATATCAGGTTTAGCATGATTCCATAATCTCTAGTCTGTTTACCTCTAACCATAATCCTAACACTGACCCTAGGTGTTGCCTTGGTTCAGTGGAACATGAAAGAATGAAATACCATATTTTTCATGGATTAATATAATAACTATTGTGCTAAAACTACTTTGCAGACTTTCTCACAGTAATCGTCTGTCTTGAATTTCCCTGAAATGTACTCTACATTATTTTTACTAAACGCATTGTTTTAAATCCTTGTCTTTCTAAATATAGCACTTACATCATCCCCAGCACCTACCTATGATGAGAGCTAAGGGCCCTTCAATGGCTCCCAGGGAAATGACATTTCTTATTTTCTCACAGTGTAATGTAATGGCAACTGTCCTAAAGTAACTCAAGGCTTTCTCCTCTAAGCATTTCCATTCAAATTACATACATGTTATTTACTGAGCCCTATTTATTATACAAATGATAGCATTTATCTGAGACCCAATTCAATGATTCCAGAAAGAATGATGCAGTATTCGAGTAACATTAAGTTACTCATAATCTTAAAAAGATTAGAAGAAACTCTAATAACCTAGGTAATCCTGTCCACAACCACTGTTTCTTTTCATCGCTGCTACTCTTGTACACCTCAATACAATGAGCTGTTGAACTCCAGGTGACATAGTAACAGAAACTACTCCAAGAGGGGGCAGAAAGCCTCCAGAAAGAAGTGCAATGAACATTTGCTCACTACAAAACCATACTTTGGGAAAATGTTTCTAGTGTTACTCTGTTTTCACACCATGCTAGGTAGCAATTCACATGCTAAGCAAAACTTCACATTAAGCCAAGACTGAAAAATAGTACAAGGTAAGATGAAGGAATACTTCTGATTTTCTCAGCAACTAAATCAGCAGATTCTCTTCTGAACCTAAGAGAGGAGCTCCTCTCACTTGTCTCACTTGCCTTATAGGTTACTTCTCTAAACCTTTACATTAAGGCTGCTCTAACCCCAGTTCAGGCTAAGATGGCTTCAATAGCATTTAAAAAAGGAGAGAGGACACAGTAACTTTCTTGACTCTGACATGTCTCAGTTACAATAGGGAAGGGGAAGCTGTCTGAAGCCAATGCTCATCAGCTGTGTTCACTGTGCATTGCAGAGAACATCTGAAGGAAGGCAAGCCATGTACTCTATGCATTAAAAGAATATCTACAAGTCAGTGTTTAGTAAGTTATTTCAGCTGTAAGAGGCCTGACAACAGAAATTGTAAAGTAATATTTTGCATTCAAAAGGCCAGCAAGCATGGGACTGACATTTACTGTCAAAAATAGTGCAAAACAAACACAGCTAGAATGTTTCAAAGTACCAGTGCTTGAAATTTATTGTCTAGCTTTGGAAAGAAAATAATGAAACTTTACAGTTCCCTTGGTATTTTCATTCTTGCCTTCTTGAGTTTATTGACATATGAGCATTATGTTAATTTGACTCAAAGAACTTGTATTATTATTAATAATAGTAATTCAATATAAATTAAAGTTGAATTAATTATAATTAATTAACTTTAACACTCATGTACACAGTGATAACTGGGGCATTGATTTCTCATTCCTAGCTTTTAATTTTCCTTTTTAAAGTAACATGCTACTTTCTTCTGGTTTTTTTTTTGTTTGTTTTGTTTTGGTTTTTTTTTTAGTTTTGTTCTCAGCTGTTACATGTTTGGAAACTATTATCACAGTAATTTATATTATTTAAAATAATAAAATAATAATAAATGGGTGCCTTGTGCTTGTATAATATGATGTTTATATGCTTGTATTTATTGCATTTCACATGTTTTTAGTGTATTAAGTAATCTTGGACTCATTCTTCCCCATTCTTTACTTGTTTGCTTTATTTCATATAATGTACAAATAATGAAAAGAACTGTAAAATATTTGAAAAAAATATTCTAAATGCAAGGAAATACGACTTTCATGAAAGAATTTTACAAAAGCAATCATTTTCCATTACAGGAGGAATGTGTCTTGTTTCTCTTTAATGAGGACCAGTTTCTTGTATCTACTACTTCTATGCTGCTTGCTTAGAAATTTTCCTTATGAGATGAAGCATAGTAATGTTTAATTAAAGACTTAGCTACAAAACAGAAGAAATAAAAAAAAAAATCAGTAATGATAAAAAAATCTTATAGACTTGGAAGACCTGTGTTCTAAGCGTTCTTAGACTGCAGCCATCTCATGCCAAAAAGCAGGACTCATCATACAATACCTTGTTATTATAAAGTACTATTACTTCTTGATAGATGACAACAAATTTATGAAGGCAAAAAACTATCTACCATATGTTCTGGTACATAAAAATGTTTAACAGCTAACTAAGCACATGAATTCCTTGTGAGATAGAGTGTTCTCTTCCTTTTGCTTATGATCTAATTAAATGCTTTGACTCACATTAAATAATTCTTAAAACAATTCTTAAAATAGTTCAAGAAGAGTTACTAGGAAGACTGTTAGCAGCTGGTCACATTATTTACCTTACCTTAAGTCTGCTTAAAGGCTTTGGTGGTCAGTTATGTTGAACAGGAAATTTTATATTGTTTCTTACACATTTTTTCCCCAAATCAAAAAGGATAGCTGCTAGACTTTCTACTGCTGAAGCATTTTGTATTTTCCCAGTGGCAATGAAAGAATAAAACACTCCATGAAGTGCTAGGCAATAGAGATGTAAAAGAGAATTACAAATGGGATATTCCTGATTAGAGGGTATGCCATCCAGATAAAAGGCAAACTTTTTACAACAGAGATATACTTTTCAATAAACATCTTTCACTATTGTAGTACAAATGGTTTCTCATACAACAGTGCCTTCAAACTTAGTTGCAGCTAATGGGCTGCAAACAATGTGTTTAAAACAATTAAGGGCTTAGCATCACAGGAAACTAAGGGTTCTTAGCACCTTACTAATACTATTGCTGCTTGATTTTCAGATTATTGAATATAAGAAGTTTACTTACCCATCACAACTGGAAAGAAGTTAGAAAATGTCTGTGCACATTCAGGGAGATGCTATTGATCTGTTCCTTTTCTTCAGGGACTAAAGGACATCCAGATCTGTTAGACACTCTAAGGATGAATGATAGAGATCTTATGCCCTTTAAAATACCTTTTGGGAAAGATATTATTTCCAGACTGATTAGGAAAAAGGGGGGTGTGTTTGCTTTCTAAGTGGTTTACCACCTGTAAAATAGCTTACCTGAAATTCAGAATGAAATAACAAAAGAAGGTAAACAGGCACACAGAGAAGTGACCAAACACTGCCTTTGAGAATGGGCAACTTCAACTTCAAAGCTCATTCAGGCTCAGTTGCAGGCTGGATGGAAAACAGTATTAAAAGAAGAAAGAAGAGGACAGACACAAATAAAAAAAGGCTAGTGTCTATGGCATTCTTACAGGATGTAGAGCACTGAAGTCTATCAGTGTGTTGAATACTTCTGACTTCGACTAGAGATTCCAGTGAGATTTTGATGAATGCTTTGTTGAAACTATCATATTAAAAAACTAAAAGTCTCAGATTTGACAGACTTGTACTCGTAAAGGTAATAATCTATTGTTAAAATTTCTAGCCAGCCCTCTTTAGATATATAAATCAATATATCAACTGTGGAAAGCTTGTGTAGTGTCTATTAGAAAAAAAAGAGCAAGAACTGATAATAATTATTATTATAACCTGGTATTAAAACGAGATACAACTGGCTCTAAATCTTACCACAACTATTTAGTTCCTCCACGAGCTACTTCATTCAACTGCTAGCCTAACATACTATGATAACACAGCACAAAATATTATCAAAAAACATTTATAGAAAGTAATTATGACATTATAATTGTGATATAGTCCTGACATTATTTCTTTCTGTTTTCTACTAGTGAAAAATAACTGACAAAGTTTCCAGTAGACTTAATTCATCTATTAGACTTGTGTCATTCTCTGTACTCACTAGAAAATCAAAGTAAAAGGCATGATATTATGACAGAATAAGGAAAACAGAGATAAAGCTGATCTATATCACTGTTTCCACTGTAAGCAATACATAAATTAATGCCTTTATCACCAAAAAGTTTGTATTTTTTAAACTAATTCATTAGTTTAAGCATATGTAGAATGTGTATTTGCTACTTTGCTCTGTTAATCTGGCATATGACACTATAGTCTTGCTTTAAAAGAATAAATTCCTAAATTTATACAAAGTCAATAGCACTTTAGGACATAGAGTGTTTTAAATTTTTCTTTTTTTTTTTTTTTTCATTTGGAAGATTTGCTATGACTATTAGCTTTTTCTTAGTAAATGCTCTCTGTGAGATTGAACACTTTTCATATCATTAATTTTCCCTAAACACATTCTCAGTGCTTTTACGTGATGTTAATAAAAGCTGAAACACTAGTTTTCAGAAATCATATGGCTGGCACAACCTATAAAGATGTCGATTCCAAGTGACAGTCAACACAACACAGGATAAAACCATATGTGTATAGAAAAAACAGGGAGGAATTTATCACAACAAAGTCTTTTAAGAATTGTATGCACTTTAAAAGCTATTGCTCATCTTTAACTAGATTCGGTCAAGTCAGATAGACTTAGATATTAAATCACAGTTTAGTATCAGCAAACCAGATACAAACTTATGGTAGAACTAGCTGTCACCCATATGTGACTTTTCAATAACAGTGAAGACGACATTTTCCAAATATAACTGCATTAATGATTATGTTTCTCTTAAGATAAAGCCTAAAGAGAAGCCATGAAAAGACTGGAAGAACACATTCCAATACTTTAGACAGGAAAAATTAAAATTATTACAGTCACAATTAACTGACTAATTCTATAACAATGAATGGTATTTGTTGAAATTTTACTACTTTTACTTTTCTGAGCAAAATAATTAGAAGGATAACGGCCGCAACCTTAGACTCTATGTTTTAATGTATTTGTATACTGTACCTCTGTTGAACTTATTCAAGGCTCCACATAGAATTTGATCTCCAGCTAGGGCAGAAGAGTAAGTTTAATCCTTTTCAACTCTGAGAAGAAATGCTGCTCTAAAAGTAAGATAAAGACCACAGATTCAAATCCAAGCTCTTTTCCAGGCTGCTAAGAGAAATCACATTATATTATTATAGGTAACCCAAGCAGCATTCCCCTCAGTTTAAAGAAGTGTGTAGCACAGTTTATAAAAGGATATATCAGAAGACTTGTGAATACTGGCCCCAAGCCAGTGATGTCACCAAGCCTTAATTGCTTTGTTGCATCTTTCAACAGCAATGTTTTAGTGATGTTTTATCCTGGCAATATATTTCTGGAAGGTTTCTAGCTTTTATTTCTAGAAAAAGAGTATAGGAATAGCTTCAGTATCTGATTTATACTTAACTAGTAATCAAGTAAGCCAGGCACAAAATGCACATTTTATCTGCTTTAGTAACTGTTCCATATAAAGAATTAATAACCTACTTCATTTGTTTCAACAAGAGAGGTATACAGTATGGATCTATATGTCCTGATCTGAAACCATGCTAGGCCCAAAGTGTTGATTTTGGGTCCTGAAGTGCATCTGTATAAATTTATTCTGCTATATTTGTGTAGTACCCATGATAAATAAATAAGGCAAAGCACTGTACCCCAGCACTTCCAATTTTTAAGACTCTTTTTTCACTTGTATGCAACTTTTCCAAAGTTTAGCTGTTTGGATAAGCCCATCCTAGTTACCTGCATTTTCTGTACAGATGATTCCTTTGTTTCTGGTGAAGGACACAGGGAAGTTCATGCGCTATGAGGCTTCACAAAAGTGGTTTGCCAATCCTTTGTCTGAAATTTGGCAGGGAGTTGTCAAAAGGGAGCTTGTGTCAATCCTGTGAAAAGTCACCCAAAATTTGATAAAACAGTAGAGCTTAAAATCAATGTTCATGAGGGAGCTGGGTGAAAGTATTAACTGGTATACTATTACGGACTTTGCTATAATTTCTCTCTCATTTCAATGCTTATCAGTATTATATATGCCTTAGACCCAAACTAGTTTGGTAGGGTTTTTTGTTTGGTTGTTTTTTTTAAATGTAGTTCAGCTGTTAACTCCAAGCATCGCTCTCTTCATTCATGCAGAGATTTAAATATCTAGATTTTTTGAGCATCCAACTGCTGCCTGTGTTTTCAAGGAAATTGAACTCACTCTTCACCAAAGACAACTTTGAGGTAAATATTCAATTGTATCATTATATTGTCATTTAGAATAAGATTTTAATCCTATCAGAAGTAAAACTTCCAAACAACTGAGTGAATTAAAATACAGCCAGTAAGCTTTTGAAATTACAGCATATCTAGCTCCTATTCATCCATTCCTGACTGTCATTTCCTAGTAAAAGCTGTACTGAGTGATATTTGTGCAGTCTGCATGAGACCATGAAATCAAAGCTTAGTGCATCGTACATCAGGTGTGATGCTTTCACATAAATGTATTCCTTCCACTGAAGCACATCTTCATAGATCCTTCAACCATGGAGTAGCTTCCAGATGGAGTGGAGGTTTCCAAGATAAGGCAATAACTTTTCTGGTTAATAATAAAGTAATGTGTAGATGAAAGCTCATTTTTTTCCCCAAGCCTTCTACATATGATTCATTGCTCTTTTGCAAGTGAAGCTATCATTCTTATGACCCAAAACTAACAGTGATATTTCATAAAAGTGTGAAGCTCATGACATTGACAATCTTCACTTTTTCTGTCCTTGAATACTGTTATTTTTTCTGCATTTGTGTTATGGCTATTTTAATTTTTAAATAATATAAGCTAAACTGGTACTATGAAAATAAACCTTTGTTTATTTTTACAACATATAATTATTTTCTTTTTTTTTTTACATTTTTGATACTTTTCTTGTTGAGAAGCCAAATAAAAATTTGATGGATTTCCATAAAAAGATCCTAACATACCCAATTTCTAACAAAATAGGCAAAAGAGATTCCTTCATGACTTTTTTCCCCATGGATTTTCCTAACTTTCCTAACTGTCATTACAAAACTAAGTAAATTAAAACAACAAGGAAAAAAATCAATTTTCTTTCTGTGATAACTTACATGAACTCATCCTGTCAAATTTTGTAATTCATAATCCCGGTCTCAATTTCTGTTATTGTTTTTCTCTTTATTACTGTGTTAGAGATCCACAAAAATGAGCAAATATTCAACTAAAATCAAACAGAAGATTCAAACTTCTAAAGTAGGACTTCACTTTGTCATCTATATCTGAATTTTAATACTGGCAATCCCGTAGGTTCTACCTAATGCGGATGGTACACTTCAGAGTACCTGAAAACTCATTTAAGTCTATTGAACACCTACAGTTTTGTTTCTGCAAATATTCAGGCATTACTCTCTTTTTTCAGCATCAGCTCAGCTTCTATATTGTGTTTTTCCCAGTAAAGATCAAGGAGCTAAGGATTTGTCTCCTTTGTCTCCTGGGGTTTTGAGTAGCGATTCTCAGAACATACCTGATAGAGTTAATTCCTTAAAAAATGAATTAATTTGATTTTTTCAGTTTCAGACACTGAAAGGAAAAGTGGTTTGGACACCCTCAGAGCTACAGGTTTGACATGTAGGAGGATGTAATTGAAGCCACAACTTCATCTTCCTTTCCAAGAAGCGTTAAGACCTTTTAGCAAAGGGGAATGTTAACACAACAGAATGTTGATATTTTCTGAAGATAAGGACCAGCTGTGTCCACAAAAGAAAGGCTGCCTACTTTCTTGGTCAGGCTCCAGGGTATCTGGATCCATGTACTTAAAGCTCTTTACAATAAAGTACTGCACTGACCTCAGTGATGTCTGCTGGCTGGCTCTTGTCATGAACAATCATGACAAGAGCATGCATTCAATCATTTCCCTCAGTAGTTCTGGATCCCATCTAGAGGTAGCTACATTTCTTCCCATGTATATGTGAATCAGGTACTTCACAGAGGGTGCCTTACTCTTTAGGCCTGCTGGACAATGCCTATTATCTCTCTGAATTTGATTTTTCCTTTTGACTGATAGATACATATTTAAAGTTTACCGTACTTACATGGGAGTTGAAACACAGGGATTTTCAGTTTTTTCTGGTTTTGCTTTCCTTGCTTTAGGACATAGTTCTCTTGAAAATTAATGCATCTACTATTATATTTTTAGATTTAATTACAGTATTTTACACACAGATGATTTTAAAGTTAATGCAAACTTCAAAAATACATGAAAATAATGAAAATTCAGTTTGGTTGTCATTTACGTTTAACATTAGTAATGGAGGTACATATTTTAAATGAAATGTTGGCATAAGCTAGGCAATACCATGTATTTTGCAATTATTATAGCTAAGGGCAAAATCTACTCTCAGATCCATGTGGCAGTTTTCATTTGAATGCGTTCCCCTTCTCACGTGGCTGAGTAAGCACATGAGAAAATGCTACTGTGCACATTGTCTTTAAAGTTATAAAGTGTCCAGAAATATCTAGTGTTTGTCATAGCATGGGAGTGCAAATGCACTTTTATAAAGCTCTGGTCAATTCCTAAATAATGTTAATACACCTTTGAATTGCTTTGATAAAGTAATAATGAGCCCTCTCTTGACGTAGGGATGCATTGGGACTAAATTATTATTTTGTAGTGGGTTATTAAATTATGTAGGGTTTATGTGAACTAGTATCTACAGGCATGACAAATCATCTCACCTGTGGCCTGAACCAGTGACTTCAAAGCTGAATCATTGATCCAGTATTCCAATTAGCTCTTTATTGTGTAGGTGGATAATCTTTTAACATCAGGACAAACTTGGACTGTCTCAGCTTGATGCCCATTTTCATCACTGCCAACAGTTGCAATCAACCTACTGTTCCTGCAGCAAACAGTTCCGGAAGCTATTAGTGCTTTTACAGATCTCAACAGACAGTATTGCTGCACATTTGCAAACAACTGTTACATATGATTAGTGTCAAACCAACCTACTAACCCAAAATATTCTGAAAAGGAAGATTTAAGGCATGAGAATTATTGTGCCATTGGAAAACACTTACTCCCTTTTCAAGGGAATAGTGGCTTTCCCAACATAACATTTTAATTTTTATTTCATTATAAAGTGCAAGTGGCTTTGGAAGGAGAAGTTATAAATGCCACATAGCTATTCAATATTCCTGAACATGGAGGTAAATGTAAGTAGATCTATAAAATCAAAGAATGCTAGCAAACTAAATGCTGCTAAGCTCACAGTTTTACACTGATAAATGACTTCACATTTATCATAAAAGATATTATAAAGGAAAATAAACTCCAGTATATGTAATTTAAGAACATTATGCTATAATCTTGATGTTCTCTTAATCTTTTTTGGATGCACTGCACAGCTTAAAGTTGACATTTTCAAAAAAACCTTTTTCATAATGTTCAAAATACCTATCATGTACAGTGTAGGCCCTAAAAAGCTGACCTAAAAGAAAATTCCCTACTATGTTAGCTACATTAGGCTTAATATTAACATATTACAAAGTGAAATGAAGACACCTGTAGGCATTTTAGTTTGAGGGCAATATTTAAGCTTGCATCCAAAAGCTGTGCTCAAAGTCTGAACTTTCATCCCTAAAATGATTTTAGAATTTGTTATAAAATGCCAGGGTAGTAGGGCTGGATCCTTAGTATTACCGCTTTACCACTTAGGGCTAGATTAGAACCATAATTAAGGTGCCTTAAGCAAAGGAGAAATTGACAGTCATAACACACCTCATCAGAGAACAGGTTTCCGCTCACCCACAGTTATTCTGAACTGCTGTCTTATTCTGCTCCTCAACCCCTTTTTCCCCGCTGGAACATTTCCTCTTTTGTTGCTTTGCACAGAGACGAGGACTGGCATGTCTTTTTCCATCATCTGTCTGGCTCTGTCCTCTTGCTATCCACTTATGGAAAGAGGTGAAATAAGCCCATGCACTGCTTTTCCTTCTCTGTGCACCCTGAACCAGTCCCAGCCTGCAAATAAGATGATCTTCGATTGTCTGAGGAATGGTATTACTGAGCTCAGTGACTGGTTAATGCTAGTCTTCAGTATATTCAGCGTCTGCAAGCCACATTAGAAAATCTGTCTGATTATATGAATGCTTGTATCCTACTATCAGTCAGGATTTTTGCCTTAAACATTAAATATTTGTTAGCTGAATAAGAATGTTACTTGCCTCCTCAGCTGCATAAAATCATTTTCATTATTTACTATGATATCAACTTTCTAGTTGTCCTAAGGAATTGCACTTAAGAAAAATAAGCATTGCAGTTACTAAACTATGGGGTTTACATCATAATAATTCAGCAAAAAAGAACTGAATTCAACTAACAGTGTGGTTGTGCCGCAAGGGAAAAACAATCTGTAGCAAGACATCAAATTGGTTTCAGGAAAACAGCTGAAGAGCCCATGCCAAAGAATGCTGCTGCTGCATTGTGTTTGCATTTCTGTGATGGGATTTACATAACTCAACATGACATTATATTGGCTAAGACACAAATCTAGTCTTTAATCCAACAAGACGCACAGAGCTTGCTGTGTTGTGTCACCAAGATCCCCTCTGCCAGGCTTCTGTATCTTGCCCAGCCAAATACAATCTTTATGCATATTTATCCATTTAATACTTGCTGCATGTTACCCACTGCTTGCATGCCCACGAAGTTACAGTATACAGATATAAAATGCTCTCCTTGCAGACGAGTTATTTGCCATTGATACATAAGCGCCAAAATGGCAATTGCAATTCTGTTTACACAGTGAATGAAAATACATCTTTCCTCTATTGGATCATCACTGCCCCTTTAATCTTTCTGCTTTCTTTCATTCCCTTCATATTTACTGGCACTTAATGAGTTTTTAGCAAGAACGCTGTTAGAATCACAATCTGTCCATTAAGCATACCACCAAAGATGTACTTTTGCAAAACGCTAATGAAGAACGCAATTGCAAATCTGCGCTGTAGACAGAGTTCCGGTTCTGTAGGCTGTATAATAATTTTGAAAGAAAATACTTACTAGATACTTACTTAGGCTGCTCAAGTTTTGCCTAAAACTTCACAATTACTCTTGCAGTCCTTCATTGATTCTTTGCCAAAAACAAAACTGCAGTCTCCCTCAGGAAAGGTAGATACACAAATTTGTTTCTAAGCTTATGAGTGCTACGAATAGCAATATCAATAATACCAGTAGCCTGGTCAGTGTCGTCTTACAAATGACATAGGAGCAAAATACAATTTTACTGCTCTAGTGTTTAATCCTAAAACTGTGTTTGCATTCAAGTTTTGCTTTTTATAGACACAATTACCATGTAAAATGACAGCATTACAGAGATGTTCCCTATGACTCTGAGTACAAGAAATACTTGTGAACTGTCCACAAAGAAGACAAGCTACCTTGACTTAAAATGTTTAAAGGCTGTTCATTCTCAGTTCTCCCATTGGAGGTTCTTTAAAAATTATCCCTCATTTTGTCTGGTAATATTGCCTCTCATCCCTTCACTCCATACACACATTTTTGTGAATGGTGTTGCTTTTGTTCTCTATAAGACTATTCTTTATATTATAAAAATTTACTTTCTTGCCACGCTGTAACTTTACTTATAAATTTGAATGTGTTTGCTGCTTTCAGTCCCACAAAATTACCTGAACCTCCTCTTCAGTCCATCAAATCCTATCAAGCCTGTATAGACCATCTTCAATCTCTGCTTCACATTTACAGTCCATGATCCTGCTGATTCTGAGACAGTTCTGTTGTTTTGCTTTCCTTAGAAACCCATCCTCAATTTCTTAGGGCAAATCTCACAGTCAGAAAATCCTTTCCCACTTCATATGTTCATACCTTTCTCTTTAAAGTGGATGCTCTTTCAGCTGCTATCTGCAATTCTCAGAGCTTACCTGAATCGAAAACTGCAGAGAATACAGTGCTTGAGACTTAGTCCACTTCCTTGCCTGAGAAATTCTCTCAAGAGAGTCTCAGTTGGCAATGCCATTTTGGCATCTAGATCAGAGGGATCTAGTGATCCTACATTAGAGTGGAAAATACAAAACTGCACTGAGAAAACCAAAACAAAACAGTATTCAAAAATCTCCACTATAATCCATTCTTACAACTAGATGGCTTGCATCTTTCAAACTTTTCTGCATAGAGTTCCCTGCTTAGTCTATTTTGAGGCAACAGCTGGCTGTTGAGTGGGCATAATGAGATTGAGGCAAAAATAACCTGCAAGAAATGCGTCATTTTCCTGTGAATTTATGGGTTCAGTTCAACTCAGTTGTGGAAAACCCTTAAAAGCTTCCCTCTGTTATCGAGAAAAGGTTGAGGTCAGTTGGAGCACTCCAGCTAACACTGCCTGGATTTAAATTGCTCTGGTTAACAGGTTCATTCTCAGTAAAGATTTGTCAGTTAAGGATTCACTTTCCCATATGCTCTGTCAGACTCCGAGTCTGTTGAGCATGGTACAGATTTCCATTCTCTCACACTTTTCTTATCTTTGGAACCCTTCTGACTGTTGCCTTTAGACATATCCTTTCTTTTCTGTAGGAATAAAAATAGAGCTATATATTATTAGATTTTATTTCTGTACTCAAATACTTGTATGGAAAAGGCAAATTTAAATAATAGAGTGGTTGAAAACTTAGGAACATCCAAGAAGCTCTATGAAGCAAAAATTCAACACCCAAACTGGAACTTTCTGAAGGAAAATAGGATTATCTTGCTTCAAACTGCTTGAAATGCACTACAAAGCTACAATACAGAAAATAAAAAAAACCCAGACTCATAAGCTCTTACTAACATCTGTCACCACACAGTAACTCAGTAACTATACCTTCATAGTAGTTTAGTACATCTTCACTCTAAACCACCATCTGTTCTGATCTATAAAACTGCATTTGTAGTATGGGGGGAAAGGGTGTTATTTAAAGTCAGAAAATTAATTTGTATATATGAGTTGTGATAATAAAAGTGCATAAAGTACTGTATTAGTTTATAAGCAAAATAATCCTATTAGCTGGAAAGATTCTAAAATGGCTTTTGATCATTGCAGCAACTCCTGGTTCAGGAGGTTCTCAGCAATGAGCCGATGACAACTCACTGACACTTCCATGAAGTGGAAGTCTAGACTTCTCTCATACATTCACAAATGCAAACGTATTTATATTTCAGTAGATCCAGTTTCCAAATGCATTGTCAGAAATTGTTCATTTTTTGACAAACCCACAAACAAACTGACTTTCTTAAAACATAGTATTCAAAACATAACTTCAGTCTGTAACTACTTCTACCTAATACCTCTACTTATCTGTACACTTCCCATAAAATGACTGATGAAAACAACAAAACTTAAGAATATAGAAGGAAATTTATTTGTCAGCAGGACATTTCTTGCTCTTTGCTGCCTGCGATTATGAATTTCGTCATGTCACACTAAAAAGTGATTTTTTTTGTGGTTTTAGAGTTGGCATAAAGAACTATTTAATTAGTAGGAAACTGCAGTAATACGGGGACTCTGCAAGAGTAACTTTTTCTTCTATTTCAGTCAATGCAAGTGTGTTACATCCTCAGTGCTGCTTTGGTTGGTGGTCTTGGAAAAAAAAATTATTAGGGTTTATACACTTGTGCACTAAAAAGAAAAGGAAGCAAAGGGGAGCTATTAACATTTGGAATTAATTTGGAGTTAGTGTTGTCATAAGGAGTGTGCTATTAAAAATGAAAGCTCTGGTCAATGGAAAGATTCTTCTGTCTGGGAAAAGAGTATTTCAGCCTTTGGACTGGTTAGAGTACTTCCGGAAGGAAAAAAACAAATAAATGTTCAGCAAGCAAAGCTTTCAACAGGGATATGGCTGAAACAAACAGCATGGGAAGTGTTCTACCTAAGAGTCAGTATTTGCTACTATAACTCACCCTGAACAATAATACTGGGTTTTTAGCTACAATTTTTCACACATAAGGAATATTTGAGCCACACTATGTTCGAAGCAATTGAACCTGGCAGAAATTAATAAACTCTGAGGTGTTTCTCAGCACTTCACAGTAACTTTCCCTGCACTATTAAAAGCTTCAACTTCCAAGACTACTTTTGTTGTGTCTGCAAGTGACCCTTCAGAGAACAGAGAACAACCTATGTATGTGTGACTCTGTCCTGGACATAGCCTTGTACTACGTAGATTATTATGTCAGTGGGGACTTTTTTCAACACTGACATTTAGTGGGAAAAAGATTTCTCACACCTGTCCTAAGACATTTAAGTTTTGCCGGAAAATTTTCATTACAGGACCTTTCTTAGTCCTAGGTGGAATTCCGAATCAAAACTAGAGAACAACTGAGCAACAATAAATAGCTTGATTACCAGAGTATTTCCCTTGTATGAGAGGCTCACATTAAATTTTCACAAGCCAAGGATAACGTCTCAGGCTTGACATACTTTTACAGTCAACACTATGCTACCAATGATTTTACTGTTTGGGAATTTCCCACTTCTGTCATTTTCACAGAAAATGGGAAAAGATTTACCTTTCAAGTAAGTATTGAATGGAATACATATATATACATATGTATATACAAGTACATTTACACATAGATGTATATGCGTATATTTATGACTGTAGTAAAAAGGTCACAATAGGAAAAATATTTCCCTCATCAATCTTTTTATGAAAAACCTCCAAAACTAAGCAGAATCATGACAGAAATTACAGAGCTGATTATGAAAATCAATATAGAATGTTTGCAAGGCTTGTTTGAATTATAGGTATTAGAGATTGGCAAAGAACTTGATATTAATGTAAATATCTTTAACCAGAAAATAAACCACCAATAACTGCAATAAATCAAGATGCTTTGAGTCTTTTCATCAGTGAGATCCAATACTGAAGTAGCTCTTCTATGGTTAATAGTCACAACAAACCAAACCTGTGAGCAGCTGCTGGGGAAAATAGCTTATTGATGTTATGCTGGGAAAGAACATGGGTCTTGCAATCTGTGCAGCAACGAAATGCAATAAGAACTGTACATTTGATTTTAGATGAAATATTCGTTTAAAATGTTTACAATTGTAGTACAGCCTTTATTCAATATTTCTTTCATTGCTATAACTTTGTAGAAACAGCTTTTGAGCAGTGGGTAAGCTTCCAAAATAAAATAAATGATAGAGTAAGAGAGACAATTTATAATGCATAATAGATGGAAGAACAGGTGCATCGGAAAGTTTTACATTTTGGACAGATTGTAAAACTGAGATATTTGGATGTGACTGGGTTATAAAGTCTGTAAGCAGAGGTAATGCAAAGAAACAGAAGTAAAGCAAACTGTTCTATATTTGATAAGTATTATTATCCTGACTTGAAATAATAGATACTATTTAGAAACATTTGGGTGGGAGGGTGGACATGTCTGAAAATAAATATAGGGAAACTTCCCTCATTTACTATTTTTCGTCCTGCTTCTGTGCTTGATTTTGTTAATATTACCAAAGTTATATTACCCTATATTATGAACAATTATACCTTTAAATGCACTTATACCAAGTCAACAAAACTTCCTTAGAATTAAGTCAGTACCTGAATGAATGAGTTAGTACCTGATCGTATCTCATTTATCCTAGCCAAAATCTAAGCTCTGGCAACAACATAGTAATTGATATACAGTTGTTACAAATTGTTAACACTTGAAATCAGTCCAGGTATCCTTCAGGTCTTCATCTTCTGGAACACCCTCGTTTCTCTTTTACCTCTTCAAAACCCCTTAAAACTTCCACCTAATTTCTAGTGCCTAATTTTTAATTCTCAGCAGATTTAGCTAGGTAACTCAGGATGTTCAGAGCAGTGAAGGAGTGGCCATCATAAAGTCAGGACTGTCAGCTCAATGGGGCAGGAAGCTTGGAGTGAGATATTCAGCTATAGCAGATTAATTTTCAGGGAAAACAAAACACATCCATCTGCATCAAGACATTTTTAAAGTTCCCCTGCTCTTCTGTCCTCTTGAGAGAGTTTTTGTAAAGCCTGGACAGACTGTTACAGCAGTTGGGAACTGCCAGAGCACTCCCTACGTATTTCTTGCTTAGTGTGCAAATATATGGACTAGATTGAGTTCCTTTTGACTGATGGTTGTCCCTTACACTGCTACAAGACTGACGCCACAATCAGTTTCTATCTTTAAAAAGGCTTTGTGCTAGGGAAAAGAAGCAAAATGTACCTTGAGCAATGTTTTTAATTGGCTTAATCCTATGAAGGGATAGAAATTGCTAAACATCTTTCAACCTTATTGGCTTAGTAAAAATAGAAGATACTAAGAAAGTTACAGTAGCTGTTCAGCATCTGGAAGTATCTCTAAAAATTATCATGCCTAAAATAATGTGTTCAAAGCAAGCAGGGATGCTGGAGAACTTTATTACAAAAACTGATATTAGTATCTTCTTAAACAGTTTCCTTCTGCTCAAACCCCATGGTATTTCAGTATGCATGCCAGTCTGCTCATATCTTCCTCTCTCACATACCTCACCTCTCCAGCTTAATGAGTTTTGGTTACCCACTAGTGCTGATACTTGTCTCTGCGTTGCCTGCTTAAGTTCTTGTCAATATTGTGGAAAAAGACTGTCCTACATCTATAGGTTGTATGTGTTTACATACATGGCAGACCTTTCCTTTTTCTTGACATTTCAAGTCAAATTAACTTGAAGGCTTTATAAAGCCTTAAATGCTTAGGTATCCTGAGGCATAGTTACAATTTTTAAATCCCATACTTTCATTGCCACAGTCTGTGGTTTCCCTGCTACATGCTATGTATGAGTCTAATCAGAGGGTTGTGTAATGGTACTATTGGGATATCCTTACAGCAAGTGACATATTTACTAATTAGAACAGTGGGGCAAATTTACTTGACTCATTCTTTAATCAAGAGAAATACTCCTGATAATGTGAGTTTTGTAGCAGCAAAGACTAGTTAGGGACTTGAGGATTTGGCCTGAAATAAATACAAACACACACACACACACAACAGACAGAAATATTTTTTTCCTTCCCACTGCTGAAAATCGAATCTGGCTTACAATGCACAACCTTCCACCCAACCCCTATCCAAGAACTATACCCTGGATATTTATTTAACCGCACACAAATGTAAGTTGTACCATAAGCTTTTTTGAATATGGTTTACTTCTAAGTATATTGCCAGTCATTTTATTCATGATTAACATGACTCTAAATGCTGTAAGCTTTAGCCTATTTTAAATTTTCTTCATCTTCTATCAAACAGACTTAACTTTTTGGAAGATATTTAAATCTTTTGACATTTTAAAAGCATGGCACTTTTAGTTATGTACTAAGTATGTAAGGTCAACACTTAAGTACTAATGCCTGACAAAAGTATAAGTCAAATATTTCTTAGCTGGTTTAAGCATAAGTAAAGGATGAAGTAAAAGTTCATTGAATCAATTAGTGGCTTGAACTAATTTTCTAGGTTATGCAGATTGCTGTAGAGAGCCTTCTAATATAATCTCAGTGTTAAATTTGAAGAAAAAAATGCTAGTATAGTCACTCTTAACAGACTGCAAAATTGAGTTACTCTTTAAAAAAATCTTGATTTAAAGAAATTCACTAATTTCATATATTTTTACTATATGAAGATAAATCATAAAACTAAATTACCAAAATTTCTCTTGTAAAAGAATGTATTACTATAAGTCATTGAAGACGGAGGAACAAATGGAATAAGTTTTATAGAGTATATACCTTTATTTACATGTGAGCTTTAAGTTTGTATGTTTTGCAAGAAGTATTAGACATTACTCACTATTTTGAATTCCTAAACTAGAAAGCCTGCAAACAAGTTACCACAGAATAAGTTAAGATAAAAACTGGCAGATTTTACCTATGTTAGTGAATTAAACCAACCAACTGGAATGGAACCATCCAAATTAATAAACTTTAAGAGCTTTTCCAGCACTCTTATGGCCCTTGCCAATTAGTGATCTCCCCGACAATTCACAGATCTGATGTTAGTCAAAATGTTTGAGGGATCATGCTTAACATGCACTTTGAATGCAGCCACTCTGGTTTGGTGGTTAAGAAACTTCACGTACCTCCCATAAACGAGAGATTGTCCGTGTCAGGTGGCCTCAGTTCCCAAGAGCTCTTCAAGACATGTCTCATTTACTAGTATAAACATACCTGTATATTAAGCTAAAGAAAAAGGGAATTAGTTATTAAATAATTCTGTACATTCTAAATAGCAAATGCTTTAAATTGATCAAAAGCTGGATGCCTCAAAGTGATACATTACCAAGTAGGGTATTTGATCTTTAAATCATTATTACACTGTATGCCACATACAGTGTTTAAATGTAGTTCTTGCTATTTCAGTGGAATCTGGCCTGGAATTTTGAGTCCTTCACTCCTAATCTCTCTTTTACGTTAATTATAAAGGAAGCATTTATCACTTCTTCATTTAAAGAAATCCTACAAATCGAAGAATAATCTTAATCTTTTCATTTTAAATACCATTCACTTCATTGGTATAGCAAAATGGGACAAGAGATGCTCACAATTTATGTTTTACATTATTATTTTCTATTTAATTCCAATACAACACTACTCTGTGATCATTACTTTAGTGGATTTTTAATTAGAGTTGGACAAATTACTACTTACAAACACAGTCTGATGAATTTGGTCCAACTTTCTGCCCAAGACCAGATGTGAACAGATTTTGAATTTTATTAATATTTGCTTAAATCATGTAGGCAAACAAATTTCAGCCAGTGAGTTCTTGATGAATTGTTCCCTTTCCTATTCACTCTTTATTACTGCTGTGTGTGCTGAGATTGGATATCTAAATTAAAATATTTCTGAAGCAGAGCAAGAAGCAGAGCTTTTTTTTTTTTTTTAGAGAAAGATTAAAAAATAACATCAATCATTCATTCACATACTGATATTCTTTTCCCAATGTAAAATTGATTATTGGTAATTGTCTCTTATGTTCCCCAGAAACATTTGCACAAAAGAATTTGAAATATTATTATATGCATTATATAATGCATGCATATTGGTCATTTGAGCAACTACTGTAAATAATTCTTATCTATTCTTGTGGAATACGATTATCAGGTTTTTATGATCCTCTAGATATTTTTTAAATGTTTACAATGTTGAAAAGTTATTCTTTACCTTTAGAAATAGTGAATAACATCCCTCCAGTGTTATATGTTTCTAGAAACCCTGAGTCTCAAAATAGTTTGTTATAGTGGCATGGTATCTAAAACTGTTACATCTGGCTAATTTGTTCTTTGTTTTCTATGTGGCTGTTTCCATTTGTTGGTGGGTTTTGTTTTGGGTTTTTTTTTTCTTTTCTCTCAGAAAGTATCCTTGTCCTAGATTCAGAACAACTCTACATTGTGGGCTCTGCCACAGCTCATTTGTCCACAAAGCACCATAGCCTCTCTTTAGCTGAAAATAATCATCTTTTTCCTCACGTTTAATGAACTCACTAAACAGTAGCTATCCAAACAGAATTACATGTAAGCTTTCAATTCACTGGTCTTGTAATCATGTTTTTCTTAAAGGTGATGTTTCCTAAACTTCGTTTTTCTCTTCTAAACAAAAAGTCTAAACTTCTTGCCTGACATTTACTTTTCCACTGCAAATCTTCTGAGCGCTCTGTTGCTGAAATATAGTTGTTAGGTCTATATTTTTTTCAATATTATTGCATGTTATCATATTAACTGTAGGTTAGATTTAATAAAAATAAAGACTATGGTATCTTCAGGAGAGATATTGTCACTGGGGATTTCCAACAAGTTGAGGTATCTCCCTGCAACCTTGAGTGAGACACAGATATTGCTGTCCTTGGTATTTACAAGCTAAACTTGAAAGCAGATGAGAATATTTGTACCTAAAGCACCACCCAGACAGATGTTTCTATAGACCTGCATTTCGTACTAAGTAAAAAGCTGGGATTCCTCAATTCAATGTTCCTGATTCCAAGCAAGGGAGTAAGAACTACAGTGCCATAATTTCAGCTGTCTTCATAATGTATTGATTTAGTCCTATGTCTTTTTTTAGTTCCTCTATGCCAAGCAAAATATTGCAACTCAGGATAACTGCAACATAGAAGAAGAGGAGCTTAAAATAGGGGCAATAGTAATTACCATGAAATTGAGAAGTACTTCTGGACAGAACATGTTAAATGTGAAGCTTTTAAGAATCACACTGTTTTTTCTGACAAGCTTCTAAAATCACTGGAAGCAGACCTCTGCTGCAGAAAAATCACAAGATTAGGAGTCCTCTACTTTCTGAATTCCTGTCTGAAAAAGCACGTTTCTAACTTTGATTACCATGGCAACTCCTATTAGATACTTTATTAGCTAAGTTGCAGCCAGGGAACAGATTACCCTATTTTGTATAATCATGTCTCGGGTAAGTAAGGTTGAATAATCAATGCAGTGCAATTTTTAACCAATTTATTTAAAAGGTTCCATGGCATATTTTTGCCTGAAAGGTATAAATGAACTTTTCAGTAATATTAAGGGCAACAAAAAGTCACCACACTATTTTTCAAGTATTACCATATGCAAATTAAAGTTTTAAGTAATGGTCATAAATGAATGGAAAAAAGAACAAAATATTATAAAACTCCCCCTCTGACAAGATACTGTAATTTTTCATTGCCAAAGGAAATTGCATTCACAAAAACAACAAAATCAGTTTTTACAAAGCAGGAGCTTAGCTAGGCTACAACTGCAGGTTTCACCTGCTTTGACCATTATCACTTTGATCTTGTGAGGTCTTTGAATTTCCTCCTCCAAATTATTTAATCACCAAGAATCTTGCCTATTACAGCTTTCCAGTTTTCACAGTGAAACCGAAGGATTGAACAGCGTAATTATAGACAGAGTAAGAACATATTAAAATTAAAGAAAGAAATACTGTATTTAGATGTCATTTGATGGGAAAGAGTATCCATTAAAATCCCATTCCTCCTTGAAGCTTGATTGCTGGATGTCCCATAGATCAGGGGAAGAACATCAGTGATGTGTTTCTGAAAGTACATTAGCCTCAGAAGAAGAAAGAAATAATTATACAGTACTTAGAATGTTTCTCATTTTGATCCTACCACTGCCACATACATTTAAAAACTTCCCAAGTAAGTGCCTGTGATAGTATTCAGACTTAAATTTTTATTTAGCTAATACCTAACAAAGTATTTTGTATTTTATTTTAAAGATGGAAGAGATATTTAAAGGCTCATTTTAATTGCTTAAAAAAGCAGTATACCCATCTGGTTTCAGAGACTATCCTCTTTCACAAGTCCATTGTGAAGTTTAAACTACGAATAATTTTAAGTACTATAGAAAGAAAATGAATATGTGTATCAGCTGAATTCATATAGCACACAAAATTCCTGATTTGAATTGAAGTACACTCAAAAAGACGTAAAATAAATACAGAAACTACAAAGAAGAATCATGATTATTCAGATGTGGCTTACATGTATTTAAATGATACATCTCTGAGAAGCATTGAAAAGCATTCTAAATATTATCTGCACAGGCTATGTAGGGAATAGAGGGAAAATAGTGAGAGACTATGTAACAAAAGATGATTGTAAAATCATTTGCCTATACTAAACCTCTACGTTCTCTCCAACACCAAGTGTCTCTCCTTGGATGGTTTTTTTTAAGTATTTATAGCAAAATTCATATACGGGGAAAAAAGCATGTATAGATATAATTGGGAGAAAGAGTAAGAGGCAGCGTTAAAGTACATGACTTGTATTTGATGAAGAATAGAGACCAAGACTAACGTGATTAATCTTACTAGGAACAGATAACCCTGAACTGCTGCAAATCCCAATTTATTAGTCTGGGGAATATAAGGAGTCTCTCTTCCAACAGGCATCACTGATAAGCCTAAACATACTGAGCTAGGTGAATTTTCATCCACTATTGCAAGCAGTTGGGGATAAAAGTGCAGAGTGCCAATACTTCATGGGCATTTCAAAGAGAGAAAAAATGTCATCAGAACAGATCTGATTTTCTTTTATTTGAAAAGACAAACACACTGAGAACAGTCAGAAGTTAGGAAGCGCTATATGAAGACACCCTCATTCTTCTTCATTATGCGTTTTGAAATGATACTTTTAATTAAGCCAGTTCATAATAATTTCTAAAATGTGGACTTCTAATCTGTTTGCATCATATCACTTACAAACTTTGCCAGAGACACAGCTGGAAATGATATAGAAATCTCTAACTTTTCTTCTGGAGCAGGAAACAGTGATCACTTCAGGTACCCTATAATAGACCCTATTCAGTTCTGCAGTCTCAAGGCACCACTTTTTGAGAGACTCGTTTGTGGTCAGACTAACCTTTAAAACCAAGGTACACAGAAAAGTAAAATAAATACTTCCAGAGAAAAGTGTTAAGGTGGAGAGTACTGAGTTGTCTCAGCAGTCAAGAATGCAGAGGAAGGAAGCAACAGACATTTTACCTACACTGAGCAGTCATGTGAATTTAAAAACAGAAAATGGGACCCATATGTAACTTTTTATCCCACAATTTTGTTGGCATACAGATCAGTTTTATTCCTCTCTCTCAATTCATTTTAGTTGTGCTTTTTGTTGTCATAGCTGTACTAATAAAAATATGAAAAAATACCTCAATTTTGACCAGTTCTCATGCTTTAAAATTACTTTAAAGCAGATCTGAATCTTGCAACATGGAATTTCTGATCCTCTTAGAGCATGTTGTTATAATAATTTTTATCAAAAGAATGTTTGAAAATAAGTTCCTTAAAATCATGTGATTCCTGTAATCAAAAGAGAAAACCCCAGCATTTTTCTTAGTGTTTTACAAGATAAGTCTGAATTATCAATAGGTCTGAGTTCTCTTCAAAAAGTAAATAACAACGTTTTCAGTCAAGTAATGTGGATCAAATATCAGGGAAGTATCTTGTAGAAGGTAGAATAATTCTGCAAGAATTTCATCTGACTGTAATCTTACATTTCTTTCTAAAAGGTTACAGAAAAAAATAATTCTAAACATGAGCCAATTTATTATTTTCTGGATATTTAAATAGATTAATTAAAACAGTAATGAATGTATTGGAACATTTTCCAATGCCAACTTGAACACAAAGTTGTGGCAGCTTTTCATGCTAAAAATAGTATGTACTTGAATTTTTAATCACAGAATGAGCAAAACCTCACATAAACACACAGATGTATCTGAGTACAAATACATATTTAGGCTGATGGAAGTCAGAATCTCAGGTAAAAGTTACCTTTAAAATATTATCCAGAGTATCCACAAATCAGAGCCTGGCACCCAACAGTAGAGCTCTTGATGCTGAAACAGAAAGTACAAACAGGTGCAAGTATACAAATCATCGTATCTTGTTCATCAGTTTCTTGAAGTCATTTTAGTTACAGATTATAGAAGTATTTCTCATGCAATACTGAAAAAAACACCCCAAAAATACCAAAACCTAAACCCTATCATGTATTTTTGTATTCTGAAAGAGATTAAAATGAATCATTGTCTTTTGCATAAGGACTTCTCTCTCTTTTTTTTCCTTTTTAAAATTTTTATTAAGTATATGATGAGTATATAAACAAACACATGAAATTAGGAACAAAATATTTGTCAGAAACAGCAGGATACAAAAAATGTGATAGATCTTGGTAATAAAAGCTTGGAGTCAGAATATTTTTCAAACCTTAAAAAGAACATGACAACAGTCTTTGTTTTCCTTTTCCACGCAAATACTGATCAATTAAAACTCTGATTGTATACTTGCAGTTTATTCATTGGTTTAGGAGAATAAGATGGCTGCCCTCCAGGCATTCACTAATGGTGTTATTCTTGATGAATTTCTCTTTCCTCAGGATATTCAGAGGATATAAAGTACTTCGAGGGCTGATTTATGCCTGACATGAAGCTAAAGTCTAGAATACTTCTCTAGCAGACAAGAAAGATAATATTTTACTTACTTCATTAGTCTGCACAAAGGAAAGCTGAAGACAGAAATTTATACTAGTCATTGGAGCTCAGAGATCCTAATTACATTTAGTATTGAGATTCAAAGAAGGAAAGAAAACATCAGTCTAGTGAAATTGTTTATTGTTGTTGTTTTTCTTCTAATAATAAGATGCCAGATGGAAATCTCTCTCTATATTAGCCAACTAATTTTAATTGTGTTAGGGAAGATCTCTTACTGCTTCTATTTACTAATAGGCTCATTTGCAGAAAAAGTTATTCCCTCCCCAAAATATTTAACAACTTGTTCTTAACTTGGAAATTCTAAGAAGTTAAAAAGTCTCTTTAAAGCTCTTTTTTCTTAGTCACACTGCTGCACTAGAGCAAGCATCTCCTCTCCTTAAACATCTGAGATGAACTATTTGCTGGACAAACTGGCATAGCTCCCCTGAATATAGTGATACAGCTATTACATTGGAAGAGACTGAAGCCTTTTTCAAAACTTAAGTTTTACACCGGCAATATGAACAGAGGAAAATCTAACTCTTTCACAAGTTCTGTATTTTTAAGCTCACAACGTTTTCCTGCACAATTTTACAGGGAGACCTGTGATGGCTGATATAAGTTCTTTACATCTTTATTTCCAATTTGTCCTTTATACACTCTATTTTTATTTTAAAATGCAGCACTAAAAAGGCGATCTATTTAAGTTTCAGTGGCTGTGAGCTTTGAACTACATACATACAACCTACTGGAAAGGCAAAACTTTTGCTCTCTGCCTTTCAGCTGCAACTGAACGTGTGGAGCTGGTGCAGCTTTCCCAGCTACCTGCGAAAGGGGCAGGACCCAAGACACAAACTAAGCAAGGAGCCTTCATGCAGAGGGTGAGAGTAGAAAATAAACCAGGAGGAGGAGAAGACCTATCATGAGCAAGCATAGTAGAAAAACATTAAGCAGTTTTTATTTTTTACTTGTCTCATGCTACTTCCTGGCCTTTCTTTTTTTTTTTTTTTTTTTTTTTTTTTTTAACATTTGTCCCACCAAACAGTTCCGCTTTCTTTGTTACTGTGCACTAACTCGTAACTTATGCTTAAAGCAGTTGGAGACTTCTATTATCCTTTGGCATGCTATTAAATAAAAGGCAAGTTAACCACAGTCCTGAGATGGTTAACTTAGGCTCCTCTAATAATGGTTTCTGAAGTAATAAAAATCCTTAGATAGCCCAAAGAATTATATTAGGGACAGTTTTAAAGTTAGTGTCCTGGGAGAACACCCACAATAAGAAACTTGGCGTCCAAGCACAAGACAGACCAAAGAGTAGAGCAACAGTTAGTTTAGCAAGGAGACGGACAAATCAGTCTTTTTAGAAGGACAGCCCAACCCCTCTGATGCCATTTCTGATCTGTTTAGACAAAATCAAAATAGTGATCTGTACTTACCAAAGATCTGGCAGAGATGAACACAGCTGGGACATGTAAGCTGAACTTACCTAGAGGCATATGGCAGAGGACCACACAGGAAAGATTTAACCCACCCAAGTGGGTGCGAAAACATTTTCCAGAACTAAAAAAGGATCTAGTAACAACTTATTTCTTAAAGCCCGTAAAGGCCACATCTGCTGCATAAAGTTGAGTGTAGGGAGAAAAACAAACCACAATTATTGAAAGGAGAAGCTCTATGAGCTTATTCAATCATGAATTTGTAAGATGGTGAAGCATATACCAAAAGTGAAGGAAGTCATGCTTCCTGTAGTAATTTGAGATAATCCCAGAGTATTATTGCTCAAGGTTCAGAAAAAAAGAAAACAGAACAGGTGATCCACAAAGTACTGCTTACCAGTTTGTTGTCTCATCTCAGCAGGTGGTTTACAGAAGAGGGGATGAAATGGTGGAAACAGTCCAGCTTCTTTGGAGGAATTAAAGAGTTTTATATTAACTACCCCTTGAAAGCACAATTTACAATGAAAGATATTCTACCAATATGTTGGGACAGAGGAAGAGACTGATAATTTTAGGGTGACCCATGACTGCGTGAGTTAAAAAAGGAAACAAAAAGGTTGAGAAGTCAACTGAAGGAAACATATATATCTCTTATACTTCTTACATATGCAACCTGTATTTCCTAAATAAAAAGTTGTCCTTGCAGAGACAGATATAGCCTGACACTGGAGAGAGTTAATTCTTACTGTAGATGTTAGAAAGCTAAGAGAGAAAGCCGTAATGCAGGCAATTAAATTTAGCTGTGCACAGGTACCTACACTGAGTAGAAGCACGGACTTTAGAGGAGCTCAGAGGACAAGTAAAGCAGAGGCACTGCAGAAATCTGTCCATCTCTTACTGTTGTCCTGAAGTGGCCTACCTGATTGAACTTGGATGGGGCAGGAGACACTTTCAAACCAATTCCAAAAAGTTGCCTTTGAGCCCTTTTTATGACAGCTGAGGCGAGGCTATCAGATCTTCTGTCTGTTGCATGTAAGTTCTTGCGACTTTCAGGAATACCACAATCCACATTTATGCAGGTTTCCGTACCATTGTATCATTCAATACCTTTCAACTGGTGCCTGTGGAAGAGAAACCAGGAGTTCCTTAAGCACTTTTATTTTTTTGATTTCCCAGGAAACAGCAATATCCTCCTCCCTTCACAGGCTTTCATATTTCACAGTACACAGCAACTCTTCATAGCACAGACAGGCTTCCTCCTGATCTTCAGCTATGCTCTTTTAATAAAATATAGACTACAAAACATTTCTATATGAAACTGTGAAACAGCTGTATCATCCATCCAAGAATATAATTTATGTTTGGACATTATGAGAAATTTAGTTAATTATTAAGGAATAACAAGGAGGTAATGTTTGTTATCACGTTGTCACAAATTTTCTTAACAAAGCAAAAAAGTAACATTTTTTAATGGTGCCATGATTATAAATTCACTTGGCATATCAGAATTGCATTGTAGGTAGTGTTCTGAGATTATTTATTGGGGGGGGGGGGGGGGCTTTTAATAGTAAGAATAGAAAATAACAAATAAAATGGGAAGTTAGAAAAAAACATATAGTTGGTAAGAGTGAAAGTACCTAGCAGAATATGTTCTTTTGTCAGAAATATTACTTATACATACTCAAAAGATAATTGTGTAGGCATATTATTAATGAAATAAAGCCATATTATACTTCTCATTTAATATAATTCTGTCTGGTGAGCAGTATATTCTGGCGAATACACTTGTAGAAAGCATGTAACATTAACAGAATTTAAAGTGGCAAGATGTTCATAGAGAGTTCTACATTTGAAAGGAAATGATGTGATTGTCTGCCTACACAAAAAAGACAAGGGATAGTTTTGGAGACACACATTTTTCTGCTCAAGAAAAGATAGATTTACAGACATGCAGAAGCTGTTGACCCAGCTGGCTTCAAATTCGCCAGTGTTTTCAATGGATCTTGTCAAACAATAGGCCAGCCACACAGACTGATAAAACAGCTGAGGGAAAGGATCAGGTAGTCAAGCAGCTCTGTATGTCATGACTTTCAGAGCCAACCACTCATGTGAAATGACAGAAGAGAACTTCAACATTTACCTTGAGATTTCTCATCTTTCATGATGTATCTAATTTTTACTATTAAATGCCTCTGACGCAAATTTATGTGGCTCTCAATGGCCTTTAATATGAAAGGTAACAGTCTGTCTCAGTTTCAAAATCTTGCTGAAGATGCAGAAAATGTGCTTTCTACAAATTAGATGCTCCCAAGGATTCTTTAAATCCCTCTTCTGGAGGACTCTGAAGCAGATTATTGTGCACAGACACAATACCTATAATGCCATCCTGTGGCTCCTGAATTGGTTCTTCCATTCATGAAAACTAGCACTTTATTCGCCATTTTAAAGCCTATATAACAATTAAAATAGCCCTTTATTATTTCTAAATATCCAGAGGGATGACTGTGCTGTTCACCAACAAAGTCAGGCGTTCCTGTTCAGAAGGAAAGGATGATACATTCACAGCAAAGGAGCACCATTTTACCCTCTTCCCCAAATCATTTCTCAGGTCAAAAGCTTTCTTCCTAGTAAATAAACACTGCTTGCCTTCTCAGGAAGAACTTTTCTCAGACACCACAAAAGAATAGCTCAATACCGTGCACGAAATAAGACCTTTTGAACACTGCTCTTGAAACAGAGATTAAGAAAGATCTTTTTCCAGAAGAAAAAGGAGGCAGCAGATTGACTCATAGGTCCTCTATTCTTACAACTGTTACTGTTTATTACTTTAATGTTTTGATATGCAGCACTGTTACAACTGAAATATATGGTTAATCTTATATTAAAGAGATAAAGCAAGCACTGAGCTAATAGCAGAGTCACTTGGTCTCTCAAAGCCTTGCACTGTTAGAGCAGAAATCTTAAAGGGAAATGCCATGAAGAAGGACAAATGAATAGAAAATATTGTTAATATAGTCTTAAAAATAGTATTTTAAATAAAAGAAACATTATGAGACATGCATACCAAATGGCTCATTCACATCTTGTAAACAAATGACAAAGTATAAAATGCAGTGAAATTTGTTACCCAATAAGAATAAAAGCACCTTTTGTGACATAATTCATTTTCTTACAGTTAAAAAAAATAAAGCTGGAGTGACTTAAATGAACACTCTCTCAAAGGTTAAATAAATTGTAATGCTGTAGAACTACTGGTGTTTGGAACATTTAAAGGTCAGTTCCATAATTTTTTCATAAAGTTTAAGCTTATTTTATTATTTACAAAAATGGTATTTCCCTCAGCTGAGAAAGTTTTGAAAGGTCCGTCTTAATACAGTAACACTGTTGGAAGGGTACTGCTAGGTTGAACAATGAGGATGGCACAGAGGCATTGTCTCTTCCCCATCAATGCAGCATCAGCACAAACTTGCACATTTATAGAGCACAGCATCACAGCAAGAACAAATACTGAAGTTTTGATCTCAGTAAAGGTGTGCCAAAAACCATTATGCCACAGCTCACACACATCTACCTCAGGTGTTTCCCACCTACAGCAACTAAGAATAATCTCAGTTAAATGTTTCAAGATCAGGACAAAACAATATTTTGAGTACCACCCCCTTTTATCCACAAAGTATCCATACACAAGCAGATTGTAGAAGATTATGGGAATTAGAATTAATAATTTTTGACTGATGAAGTGAACCTACAAATTTGTGACAACCTGAGAAATTCCTTCTATGAATATGAGGCAAGCCCCTACTAGAGAGGAGTTTAAGAAGCAAGTGAACTAGCATCTTCAGATAAAAAGTTAATACAATTGGGAATCTACATTTTTGAAAATCATATGCCTTGATTTTCTATCAATTGCTTGAAATCTTACCCTTTAAATTGTTCTAAAATAGAATTTCAGGTGCAATGTATCATTGGAGTTCGTTGTCTCTTCCTTTACTCTAATATTGTGCAGGCATTGCTTCTCCCACTGTCTTGAAAAAAACTGAGGAATTCATGTTCAGGCTGAACTATCTATTGATGGGTAACAGACTGATTAATTCAAATACTTTCACCTCTTGTAGGGTAGAATTAGTATTTGGTCAAAATATGGTAACAAATCTTATTTTCATTATCACTGTTGAAGCATGACTCATAAGAGTTTGTCCAAATTGCCTTTCAGATCATCACTGACAGGAAAATGGCTCCTCATATCCTTCACGGACATCTCTCCCTCAGTAAGTTTTTGAATATTTCATTTCAGTTTTAGGTTTTGTGGTATCTTCTCACTCCTTTCCACTTCCTGTTGTATTTTCGTATATATATATGTATATACACACAGACACACACGTATAAAACTTCTTATTGACTCTTACCTACAGTGGATAGCTAAATGGAATTATTAGCTAATAAATTCTTGACAAGAGGCCTATTCAGCAATGATTTATAAGTAAGGTATTAGTAATTTTATCCCTGCCTCTTACCTATACTCCCTTCTTAAATGTTTAAAAGGTGAAAGAAAATAAAATGTATGCATTAATGACACCATCTTTTCTTCCCAGCTCCCAAATTAAGTAATTTCATATCTTTTTCCTTCCGATTCCCTTCCTGAGGGACGGAAAACTGAGGAAGGCAAGCAAAGTTAAACTTTTTTTAGGGGAACATGTTATTTTATCTTTTGGAGCAATTAAAACCATGCAATTTTGCACATTTCAACTAACATTTTCAAATTACTTTTTGTAATTAGTGCCATTATTCTTTGCATTAAAAATCCAGTAATTCACGTTCACTTCTTTATCATGTCTTGTATTGAAGGAAAAAAAATAGTTAATTGAAAAAATACTAGAAAGCATTTGGGAAGGGACAGGATCCAGTGAGTAGATTCAATTAAACATTTAGTTCAATCCAAATTAACTTCGTAATTTAATATTCTGTTTTGTGAAGAAAATTGAAAATTTTTTTTAAATCTAAAATAATTTCAGGTGACCAGCACACTGAGAAGTCAATCTGAACACCACTGCAGTGATTTATATCTAAGTACAGTAGTTATATTTTGTATGGTTTGTACTCTATTTTTCTTCTTGTTGTTTTTACCGCCCTTGTAGTAAACTCTTTGGTAGAGATATGGTTTAGAGTTGTTTTGTCCTGGCTACCGGGATGCATACAGCTTAAAACCTCTCTTAAGAAACCAAATGAAGAGCAAAGTATCTGCTCAGTGTTTTAACCAGTATCATACTAAAAGTTAATTAAATGTTTGAAAATACTGAAGTTTGGAGCTTCCTTGATAACAGGTGGAGTCTAATAGTTTTGTGTTGCTACTTTATGACCCAATCATTATAATAGCAGAAGGTAAATATGGTAGCAAATATACAGTGTATTGATATGTCTTATGACTTACACATAAAAGTATACTTTTTTTTACAATAGCATCCTATTTCAAATATAAATGCTGTCATTCTTCTAAAATGCTGCACAAATAATACAACCACAAGAAAGATCTTGAACACATCATTGTAAAAACTGTCTTGATGACAAAATGCAAGTATACATAAATAAGCTAAAATAAAGTTTTCACAGAGAGAGATTTGATCAAATGCTGGTCACTAGAAGATTAACTTATTTAGCTCTGATGCCACAACAAGTGATACCTTTTATTTTACTCCCCTTTCTCCCCCTCAAAATAACAAGGATTGACTAAAAGGAGAAATCCAAGATCATCAGAATATTTTAGGAACATTGGAAGATTTTTTCTGTATAGAAGGGCAACCTCTAAATATCAGTTCAATTTTAAAAGGAGAAGGGATTCTGGTTTCGTATCCTCTTGGTAAACTAGGGGAGGTGAAAAAGCATCTTGTTATTTCTTCACTTGAAATTTCATTGGCATGAAATTTCCATGTTAATTTCATGTTTAATACCCAGCTGAATCAATCAGGAAAAAAAATATATATACTCTAAGTTGTAGGTTTTAAACTGTTATAAGATAGACATGTGAGCAACTCTCAAAAGAGTGTCCAGTAACATCCACAATCATCTCAACAAAAATGGAGGAATTTTCAGGTAGTGTTTATTATTCAAGTATCTGTAAACAAAACTATATGTAAAGTCAGACTAAAATAGTGGTATCTAATCACTATTGAATCAGGGGGCCAAGACCTGTCTTAATTATAAGATCATCCTGTAAGACATATGTATTTCTTTTTACAAATCCCTTCTTTTTTTTCTTTCCTTTTTTTTTTTCTTTTTTTAAATGGCAAAAACATTTTTAACTCTTCCATCTTACAGGGGGAAAGGAAGGAAAGAAAAGAAAAGAGAAAAAACACACCAGTAAGAATCCTTGTGTCTGACCAAAATAACAAAATTATTATCCCATTTGAAATTAGACACCTCGGAGTGAAAGGAAAAGTCACAGTTTTATAAAAGAAATGTTACAAATAAAACATCAACTATATCTGTGCAATTAAAATCAGTATTACCAACACAGAAGTGGTGCTCAATGCAAAGCTGTGGATTAATTAACCAGTCAATACCCAGCCTTATCCTTCCTCTGCTGATGCTTAACACAATGCTAGATTTCTGTCTCGCTTTCTCAGAATCAAAATAAAATTATAGTCATTTTGGGGGCAGTGGGGAGGTAAACTTCCACAACCACTGTAATCCTGTCTATCCTTTGCCTACCCACTCAGTGGGCTCAGTCATCTAATACGCCCTTGAGTAATTTCACTCCCCCTGTAATTTTATTGAGCTGAAGCATTTGCAGGATTTGACCCTTTCTGAGTCATTTCCATCTGTTTCATAAATCCTTATGCATTGAAAAGACACCCCTCAGCTTCTTTGCATGTTAATATTAAGCCTTGAGCTGAATGGAAATGTGTTCTTCCCAGCACTGTCACAGTTGCATATCTTTAATTTTAAGCAGGTAGACTTTCTCTTCTGAACTACCATATTGGCTAATGGCTGCTGGGTGTTTTCATATTGTTTTTTTGTATACAGCTTCTCTATTACTGTTGCTATTCCAAATCTTCTATTGCCAGTTACAGTATGAAAATGACTCTGAGAACAAACTCATGGACTGAGCCAAATTCAAGCAGGCATTTCAGTAATACATTCAAATTTGTTTAATACCTTCAGCCCTCTTTCTAATCTTTAAGTTTAATTAAAGTCATTGCTTTCCATTTACAACCATATACTTAAAATTTTATTCTTCTGGAATAAAAAAAAAAATAGGTATGAATCCCACTCTGTAAGTCTTTAGAGGATTTGGATATATAGAAATATTCAGCTTGATGATAGATGGTTTTATAAACACATTTCCATTTAGAATACAAGAAGTTGATACAATGAGATATACTTCAATATAAATAGAAGCAAAACCAGACCTACTGCAAACTTGCATCATTTAGACCTTTAAGAAGATATTCAGTAGAGCAGGGAGAGTGCAAAAACTGAGGAAGTAGGAGAGAGAACCAAATCACAAGTTTCTTTTTTATTAGATTTCTCAGCTGACCCTTTCTCTCTCAGCTTCCATTAAAGATACTTATCATTGATCAATTTGCAGGCTTCTTTTTTCCTTTAAACTTCAAACTAGTCCATTTTCATGTGCACTTACCACTGTCTTTCAAGAATCTGCTATGGTTCCAGTTCCTTTTTTCAGTAGATTCAGAGTCAAATTTAGTAGCGAAATCAGATCATTTATGTTATCCTAAAACGAAGATGTAAATGGCAAAAGTGAAACAAAAACTTGCTCCATAGGGTTCTGTGAAGCAAACCCTGCACACTTACTCACTTATTTCAGCACATGATAAAAACCAGGCATTTACACACAGAGTTCTGGAGCTTACAAAATCAAAATATTAAAGAAAAACTGACAATCAACAGAGCTCTTGGACTGATATCCTGTTAACACGTATAGGACGGAAGGGCATTCAGGAAATGCATTTTGCAAGGAAGGTCCTTAGTTACACTCCTGATGTACATGGTTCTTCCATGTCAGTCTTCCGACTGCTCATATTTTTCTTTCTCAGTAATGTTGCCAGAGATTAAGGCATACACTTAGAAGTGGAGCCAAGCAGCTTATAGCTGGTCTTTATGGTCTGTGAACAAGCCTGCAAGAAGCAAAGCTCTAAGTTGCCACATCACCACTGTGACTCATGCCAGCTGTCAAGTGCCTTTTCTACTTGTTTTGGAGCTCTAGCTTAAGCTAACCTGTTTCATTTGGAATTTGAACAAATTGGAGGTACTTATATAGTGAAGTATTGGCCTGGGCTGAGAAGTGACAATTAAGAGCAATGGCCCCAGGCAGAATCTGACATTTGCCACCTCTCACCTAAGGCCAATATATGATGTTCGAGCACTTCTCAGTACTATTCCACTGAGAGTCAAAGAGGCTGACAGGGGAACAGGGAAAAAACTTTAACACAGGCAGGTGCCAGATTCATTTGAGACCTGGTGCTCTCAGCTGAGACTCATGACTGGCAGTGTGAAGAGTTTCTCCTTGCTCAAAGGTGTTTCTCTCTACATTGGAATCTAACAGCCTCTGTTGAAAGCGAGTCAATGACTTTCTACTGATGCTGTTGCTTGCCTGTGCTTTAAGCAAAAAAGATGCAAGCAGAATCCAAAGCAGGACTCATATTCAGCATCACACATAAGTTACAGACTGTTTCTGGAAAGGATAACCTTGGTCTACATGGAAATAGAAGGACTAGGACTAATAGAAACTAGTCACGGAACTTGAACATCCCCTCGTTAGTAGCTATTCAGCGTTTCAAAAATTCACTGTTGCCCAGCCTGAACTAAAATGGCCTGAAGAACACATTAAAGGCCTAGGTTCTCCAGATTGAAATTGGAAAACAGATTCTCCAGACTGGTACAGTAGGCTATCTCCAGAGCACGCTCAATGCACAGACTTGACAGTTACTTACAAAAACGAAAGTGCAGCTGCTTTGTTTTGCAAGGAAGCTTGCAGTGCTACCTGCCACTGGCCAATTTTTGTACAGGATCTTAATGGTTAGGCAACAAGATATTCCAGTGGTTAAAAGTCCAATAAGATCTAATACCTCTCTCAGTCTTTCCTCTCACCTTTGAGCCATAAGCTTTACTTAACAGGCTTATAGGCATTTTCCACCCTAGGTCTCCACAGAAGTACAGAGGCATTCTTCACCCTCTTACTGAAGTTCTACCAAAATAAAAAAAAAAATGAACAAATTATTGGGCTGGAAAGAGGGGGAGTACAATGATGGGCATGACTCTCTAGTAGGATGATTAGAGCACTCACCTGGAGCTGGAGAGTTCTAAGTTACAGTTCCTTCTTCCAGGATTATTTATTCACTTATTTTTATTCACTTATTCACCCAGCATAAGTAATGAGAAAAATTTAAATAGACTGAGGAACAAACATGAAAATTGACTTTGTTTATATCATCAGGTAACTTTACCTTAACTGCAAGTTATTGTACCTCATTCTTATTATCCCATTCCTTTATAATATAGAGATGATTTTAAGACATTTCATAATAACTGCTTTGGAATAACATTTTTTAGCAGAGAGTAACTACTGTCTATTTCATTAACAATTTGTCACTTTTTTTTTTTTTTATGGACTGCTAAAGACTTATGTAGCCACAGATAAAAAACAAGGAAAAGAAAAAGAGAAAAGAGATGGACACACCTTTTCATAAAGAAATGTAAAAAATACTGACTTCTAATTTCATGCTGTTTATATATACACTTTTTAACTAAATGAAAATAGGTGAGATCTGAGTTCATAATACACCACAGGTGTTAGGCTTGTCAGCCAGGCATTGCTAATGACTGAAGTCTTTCACCTGTTCTCTTCCTTTGGTTTACCTGGCTAGGTAATGGGCACCATGTCTTTCCACACACTGCTAGTGGTGTAAGACCATTTTTCTCTTCATGATCCAAACCTCTCCCTGCAATTTATTCAGTCATGAAGTTGCAATGGAAATTTTGGCACTTAATGACCCTCCACATATCAGAATATACATTGTTTCTTTGCTAGATAATTTGTGATGTTGACCTTTTAGCTGGTAAGATACTAAATCATTAAAACACTGAAATCCCTAAAATCTTTCTGTCAAGATAGCCAGCACATTTTCTTGAACATTATTTTTGTACTAATTATTACAACAGCCTTGAACATAAAATATTAAATTATATATACTTTTTCTATTTACAAACAGCAACCACTCTAAATTCATGAGTTCTTCTTTTGAATTTTTTTAACAGGATCAGTTTTCCTCAAAATTTACTGGGGGCTAACTAATGGAGAAATGTTTCTCACACTAAGATGACGTTCCACAGAGCGGGTTTGTAAGCGTAAGTTAGTTAAATCTACTGTGAATATCCAAAGGTTCTGCCTGTATGTAAGCCGAGAAAATAGCTTTCTTGATTCATATTGGTTCTGACTTGGAGTTATGTCATCAATACCTTGTTAATAAAAATAAATTATGTGAAGAGGCCTGATAAAACTACGATGGAATATTATTGGCCGTGTAATAAATACTAAATAAGTGGCTTCAACGGGAAGGAGGGCAAGGTTTTCTGCTTGTTTATTTATTTAGTTCTATTATTGGAGCAGGGGAAGGGCCGCAGGAGGAGTGAGTGTGTCTCTCTTTGTATCTTCAAAGAATCACCTGCCACCTCTTGAGAGTCCAGGTGTAAGGAGGTATCGTCAGAAGCAGAACGTGTGTAGGAACAGAAAACAGCGGAGTTGAACCCCTCTGACAATAACATGGTGTGCGTGAATAATCCTGCGGCACAAGTAACAAATGCCAGAAAGGAATCGGGGAATTCGGCAGTGCATTGTTAAAGGCATCAACTCATAGGTTAACACAGCTTCTTTGAATATGTACAGCAGGTTTAAATCTAGTCTGCTGTGTTCAGAATTAGATCTGGATCACACAAATAAATGTAACCTGTACCTGGTTATCAGTACTAGTTTATATAAAGGAGATGGACACATTCTCATTTATTCCAAAAGAAATCCTAGCTGGTCCATGACTTTTTTGTTTGTAGGTGTGTTTTACCAGGAGGTTATTTGAGATTTATTTCACCTGGTAAATAGTGATTAGTTTTAGAATCAGTGAAAATGAAATCCTAAAACAAATTGTTTGAAATTGTTATTTCAGTCATTTTGAGCTTTTTGTATCATAGAGCTTGGAGAGTCCACTTCCTTACAGAGTGCTGCACCAAGAATCCTCAGGTAAACTTTGAACCTTCATAAGCGAGAAGCCAGTTAATTCTTGTTTATTTGAAGATTTCTCTAAAATTCCAACAGCGCTATTTTCTCTTGTATGTTTCTAAGAACCCATGTTAATGGGAAGCTGAGCTTTTACCAGATCGCCTTATACAGTCTCTTCCTCACTCCATTTGTGAAGGAATGGAATTCCTTCAATTGTGGAAAAAACCAAAACAAAACCCCAACCCCTTCTTTTCTTTTTTTTCCTGTAGCTTCTGTCAGTCTCTTCAAATACATTTTGTTGCACATCTCTCCCAAGGCTGTCCCATTCATTTTCTCCCTACAAAAACAAAGACCTTTTTTCCCCTTAATGTGTACTACAGACTGATTATTTTTTTTTGTCCATAGTATAGGACTTTATGCTGTTAGAGGTCATGAATTACATATTGAGTTTATGCTCACTCAATAAAGGTTATTTTCTCACTACTCCTTTACATCTCTAAAAAGCACCTTTGATCATAAAATTCTCTTTGATCAACTGGAGCAAAGTCTTCAGAGGTGTGTTAAATTGTTCACATTGTGTAAAATCCTTTACTTTACAGAGAGAGAGTGTCTCTTTTCTGCTCTTTAATAGTATTATTACCAGTGAACTCTCTTGTTATTTATTATTTATTAGCAGAACAGTCACCTTAATCATTATTATTTCCTCTACTACAGAAAGCAGTTGTCTCTGCTCTCCCTTATACCTGATGTGCTATTGAGAATTCTGCGCTGCGTTTTTATTGAAATCTTTAGTCTCCCATGACTGGCTTCACTGCCTCACAGTATTTGTTCTTAGATATTATGAGAAGTTACTAGTTTAGATTCTGACTTCTTCATACACAAAGAACAAACATAATTTCAGTCTGAATAACCCTTTTGTGCCCAAATGACACCAAAGAAAGAATAAAAATAGCCCAGAAAGCACCCTGTGTTTCTCCACAATAGTAGACTGTATAGAGTCTAACAAAGAGTGATTGTGCAAAAGCTAACTGCTTGGTTAAACCAGGAACAGCAATGCTGAGAGTGGTACTTCGCTTAAATTAATGAACGAGGCTTTCTAGTTGCCCCTCTGTTTATCAAGTAGAGAGGGCACAAGCACAATATTCACTTACTAGTAGGTTATTGTAGGTACTGTTACCCCACAGTAGTTCAGATCAATCAAACCTCCAATTACCGGATGATCACAGTGAACGTTTGAAAAGGCTGGGCTGTAGACCTCCACAGTTACATACATAGTGCCTACAGATTACATTAAATTGCCAGGGTTTTCTATCAGTCTCATGCTCTTTTGGACTGGCTTTCAGGGAGTCCTACAAGGTTCTGACTAAAACATGTTTTTCAGTTTACTATGTAAAAAAAATTCATATCCAAAATGTGAATGAAAATTTGCAATCTTGGTATGAAAAGGAGTTGGATAGAATTAATTACAGAGTTTTAATTACAGCTATTTTATTTTTTGTTTATTTTATTACCAGGTCTGTTAGAGATAGCATTTTCCTTGAGGACTTACTGATTTATAACACACAGAAATACAAGTATTATTAGATTTTGTATTTATTAAACTTTCTCCTTCTAAAAACGGAAGTAATTTTGAATGGAATAACACATATTCAAAGCTAAATGCAATGAACATTCTCCTAGGGAAAGTTAATTCATCAGTCTAATTATCAAAGACATAATTAGAAGATCTGGTACATTTTCCCTCCTCTATCCCTGGCTTTTTTCAGGCCAAAAAACCATATTTGCTTTAAAAAGGACTTTATATAAAGTAACTTAAAGTACAATGAATCATGCACTGAAACTTTCTATCACTTAGGCTGACAATTGGAAGCATCTATAACTTTTTCACCAAATGGTTAAAAGTTGAATTCTGCAGTGATGCTTGGGTCTGTTAGTTAAGTTTTTATCCATCTCTTCCCCATAGTATGGTTCTCCGCCTTCTAACAGTTGCCTTAAATTACATCCTTAGGCAAGTAAGAATCTTCCCTAATGGTTGGAAATCCTAAACGTTGACTGCTTGATGTGAAAGTTAATGATTTATAATCTACTTTTAAACTCACTGCAATGGATGAGTTCAAAGAAATGAACACAGTATGTGGGTATCTAACTCAAAAAATACTTCAGAGAGTAATGTATTTCCTGAAAATGTATAAAGCATGTTTTTTTTTCTTTATAGTGGAAGTTTATAAATTCACATCTTATATTTTAAAATCATCCAATAACCCAGTGGCAAACTCAAGAACAGAAACGGAATCTCATAAAACCCAACCTCCTGTCACTGCTTTATGAAGTTTCCATTTAAAAACAAAAACAAGAGCTTTTTTACTAAAGTCCAACATATGTAGTATGCATACCACAAATTACTAAATAAAACTGCTTACAAATATACTCATTTCCCTTTTTAATATTATCACTCTATGTATGGACTGTTACTATTTTTTGTAATTCCAGTCTTTCAGAAGGTGTTAACTGTACACAATGGTCCATACTTTATCTTCGCATGGAGAGAAAGTAAGTCTTTCCACTAATGGGCTGATATAGCTTACACTGAAGTGGAAAACTTGCCACTGAACACAAATATATGGTCAGTAGTCTCATGAGACACATGAATCCTTTGAGCTTTGTAATTTAAGATTTGAGTTTGAGAATAAATTAGTTTAAAAATAAGTAGAGGATGAAGAACTTTGCAGTAACTGTAGAAATATAATTTCCTTCAGTTTTACCTTAGTTAACAGAACATCCAACCCATAACAGCTATCATTTGTTTTATATTAATGCATAAACAATTTATACTACATGTGCACTTAGAAAGTCTAGCTGGGACTAGAATATTGCTTGTGCAATATATTGACAGTAGGAGAACTTGGAGGAGACTTACTTGTGATGGAACTGGTAGGCTAAGTGACGTATTTTTGCAAATAACATCTTTTTGCACATGCAAAGTTCCTACCACAATAATGAAATATAGGATTTCAGTCCTCAGCATGCAATTGTACATATGCAGAAAGAGTTGCATAGGAATATTGCATTGACATAGAATAAGGACATCTATGCAGAGGAAATTCCAAAATCAGACACTGCCAAAGGAAGGCAAGAATTCTTTGTTCTATTTTTTCTAAGCATACCATAAGTTTAAAATGAGATACTATAAATTATCTAAGAACATTTATGAAACTTCACCTCTACCGAAAGTTTTTGTAGAAAATTGAATTATGTATAAATCTTTCTAGTTTAATTTTGCCCCTGATTATTATTAATGCTCCTTTCCCTGATTTTTACTTCTTTGGGTTTGTGCTATGACACTTTAAATTCTGTAATCACTTGTTTGACTTGGTTACCCTCCTGTTTTTTAAAACAAAATTTACTATCCCTCCTCTAAATGAACTCACTAAGTTTTCATTCTTTATGGGTTTTTTCAATCACTATTCTTTTCAAACAGCAAAGACATCAGTCTTGCCCTTAAAATGTTTATGCAGCAACATTATAATATAAAACCAGAGAATCAGATTTCCTTATTAGAACCAGGTTCTTAGTAAGGTTTCTTTATTAGGAACTAGGTTCTTAAACTGCTTGAAAGAGATTAGACTGCATGAGTCTCCAGATACTCTTATCTGCTGTGGAGATAGAAACAGGAAGAACAATGGTATGACTGCAATTAAGGAGACTGCAGGAAATACAGGTCTATAGAAACCTATACCAGAGAAATCACACATCCTTGTCTCCAGATTTATACTTAGAAAATCTTACAGATACCCTAGAAAGTTGCTCTCTTCTATGTAAACAATGCTGATTTACAGTTAGACTGCAGCTGGATCACTAGCATCTCCATTCTGAACCATCAGAAAAAATGCAAAATGTTTATCCAGTCCTTTTAAAGTGACCATATTAATTTCTTTCCTCAGCTTGCACCATCTTTGGAACACAACCTGCAAATCCCACTGCATTTTTGCAGCTGCTCAAAAGGATCAATGTAACAAGACTTTTTGTTATACACTTACCACATCTCCTAGGCTACTTACTAAATTAATTACTCTTATCTGCACAACTACATCTTTTCTGAAAGATATTTCATAAATAACTTTCATGTCCCTGCAGACATTTTGTTTTATTTCTTCTCTGAATAAAGCTTGAAATGAGATATTTCTTTTTTTCTTTTTTTTTCCTCTTAAGTTGCCTCTTAAGCCTTCAGAAGGCAACCTCAGCTCCTACAGGTACACTGCTGATGAGAATAATCTCCCATACCTCTTCTCCCCAGGTCATCAGACCTTTTTACTTGTATGAATACATCTCTCTACATAGTATATTCTATGGTCCCTCCAAATGCACTAGCCAAAAGAGATTTCTTTTCTTCCACCTTTCTTCTATGAATATAGCTTATATTCACTTATTTTAGAAGTAGGTATCCAGGCCTGTGATTTTTTTAATTATCCTTTGTAACATATGAACACTCCTACAGAGAGAAAAGTCGAAATCCCTAGAAAAGGTAGGGGTTTTTGTTTTGTTTTCTTTTGTCCCCCCCACATAGAATGGTAAAACAGCTCTTGTAAAAAAAAAAAGCATATGGAGGGCTAATATGGAGCCTCATTTTTACATGCATCCAGTTTACTGGGGTGCCTTGGACACCATGAAAGTTCCTTTATAAAAAAAAAATTAAATTCAGATAATTTTGTAGGTGTTTGAATTGAGAAGTTTACAACTGTGGGGTGAATTTTCATGCAGTTTGTACAGGGAAGTGCAAGCGCAACTCAACTCCAAATCACTCTCAAGACAGAAAAGACAAATCTGTCTTTCCTTTCTTAGGAGTTCCACTGGTCAGGGTCAGTTTTAATTTCCACTGCAGCCTTGACAGTAGCCCTTGAGGCAAAGACTGTCAAAAGGTATGCGCTGACTGAGTACAAGCCCAAACTACTCCTGCTTTCTGGACAGCACTGCCTTTTGCAATTTTTCTCAAGGTAGAGAAGTGTGCTGCTTTTGACTGTTTCAGTCTTCCCCAGAGGACTTTCTGCAGGACTTTCCTATAAACAGATTTATGTCAGTATAGGGAAATTACAGAAAGAATATGAAACATCTTATAGCAAGAGATGCTCCCAAATTAACAATAAATATTTCAATTAAAGATTAGACATGTCATGAAACCACTCAACCAGCACCTTAATAGGATATTACATGGCCTAAATAGAAATGGTTATGGTTTATAGTTATTATCTATGACCTATTTTGCAACTGCTAAGGCAAACTTAATGCCTGGCTACCAATCCATACTGAAAAATTCTAAAATGCTGAGTGCATACTCTCTGCGTACTCTTCAGACAGAACTTGCATTGACATCACTTGGAAATTGGATATAAATCTAGGTCAAGGAGCTAAAATGCGTAACAGAAATCAATGAGAAATGATTGTCTAGCTGTTGAATTTGAGATTTTAAGTGTTCCCATAACAGCAGTATCAAACCATTTCAAGTGCCATCACAGAAAGGTCCGATGCTTAAAAATACTGAGACTGGAAGGACTAGCTTGACAAGCCTTGCTTTCAGCTCCTATGCCAACTGCAGCATCATTCACCTTGCCAGCCCACCTCACTCGCTGGGGCGTCCTTCTGTCAGCACAACTGATGCTGTAGTCACACAGGCATCTACATTAGGAAAATACATAAATACACACACATATATATATTGCTTATATATACAAGCAATGTGAATCCATTCTGTTACAGAGTTTAACCTGTGACCAGATAGCAGTTCTGCTGGTGTAACATCAGAAGCGGGAGAGGTGCATGAAAAAGTGGCAGAAGATGCCAGGATGAGCTATGGTTTAAAACCTAGACATGAACCAGGTGGAGAAGAGAGCAAACTTTATGTCTCCTGCATAACTGATTTCAAATTTCCAATTACTGAACTATTGGATTTGTTACAGGCTTATACTGCTAGAGCTAAGAAAGTTAGACCAAAATTAGTGTATTTACAGGAAATTGTTCTGTCCTAGCAAACAGACGTTTTCCAGCAAAAAGCAATCTCATCAATTAGCAAATTTGGTCTTTGTCTGGAGAGGAATGTTCTGTTTGTTTAGAGCTTTTCTAGTTTTTCATGCTATATAATCAGAATATTCAGATTAACTAATTTTCTCTGAAACTACCTTATACATGATTGCCCAGTTTAAACAACTTAAACCAGTACATAGGTGGCTTCTTATGTGTGCCTACAACTGAAATGCAGCTTTATAGAACACCACAGAGAGTAAAATCATTTCTCTTGGGATTGAGAAGCTTGGTAAGATATGTTCAAAAGCTTTGCAGCAGCACTGATGAGGTCCCATAACAACATTAGAAAACTCTTCCTAATCCCTTTTCAGTATAACTAAAATGATATACCAGACAGATATTGAGAAATGCTAACCATAGAACTGACACAAATGTAAAACTTCAACTTTAACAAAAACAAATTTTCATCTTTTTCCTGACATCTTAATATTTGTAAACAAAGTAGATCATGCAAATTTCTAAATTATTATGACTATAACAGTGTGAAAATAGTTTAGGAGATATTTAGGAACTTCTCCATATACTTTAAGAATAATTCATTCATTGAAGTGTACTTTATTATCTATGAAAAAAATACTAATGTAGCTATATAAGAGAAGCTGTACATAATAAAAGGCTAACAACCTTCAGGGTGTCCATTCACCATAAAACTAATTTCACACCTAGTCTATTATGTAATGTGCTATGAAAATATTCTTTGCTTCAAGGTATCTTTATATGAGTTTGGACCATACATAAGTTGTGTTCAACGCTGTATGGATTATCCCTGGAATAATTTTTTTTAAACAGTAAGATAATGATGTGCATCTTTTGTTTCACAAACTGGAAGCCAAGGTGGCTGGTGTAAAGAAAAAAAGATTGTAATAACTATTTTCCCTTATATCCAAATATTTACCATAATTGCCAACAGGCACTGAAAATATTTGGACTGTTGATTACTTTTATGGATTGTATGCTTTGATATATCTTTCTAAGACTGATGTAACTTAATGAATGAATTTTAAACATTCTATTATTAAATGTAATCAAAAGAAAAGAGCAGAAGAAAACATTACTCGTAGAAGCTGACTGAAAAAACAGATTGTCTGAACTGTCTTTTTCTTTTAAAACTCTGTTTTGTCTCAGCTGGAGAAACAAAAAAAAAATCAAATAGCAAATGAACAAGAAACTCCACGACCCGATGGCTATTAAGTCTAATAGAAATATTTCCCCCGATCCACACCCTAAAATGCAGACCATACCTGTGAATTGGAATGGCTGAGGACAGACTGTTTTTTTGGATCTGCCTTCACAAAGATATGGAAATACAATCACAATTTCCAACACAATCTAACACCCATCTAAATCAATAAGAAGCTTTTCACTGATTTCATAGGGAAACCAATAATTTCTTCAACAACATTCAATGAAGCCCAAAAGGCAGCAAATTGATGTGGAAAATGTACAACCAAATGTAGTCATTCAACATTTCTGAATTTTAAATGAGTTTACTATTCTTACTGATGGCTATTTCAATCCATTTCAAGTAATTCTAAAATTGTGATTCATCCTTCCCCACTTGCAAAGTCTTCATGACCAGTTATCTGGTCATGAAGAAAAGTTCAGGTTACACACAAATATTTGTTGTCATGACCTGATGCTTATTTTCTCAGTAATTTCATTTGCTTACGAGGGAATACTTTAGAAGAAAGTGTAATTTAGAATGAAGAAAGATATCCATTTATAAGCTAAAAAACATTTTTCCACACCACTAATAGTATCTCTTAACACATAGTTCAAAGAAAATACGGATTTCTTTTCAACAAGTTAACCAATAAAAAAGCAAACAGATGGAAAATATATTTATAATACATTAAAAATCTATAATGGGTGTCTCAACCGGTATCACTTATTCTTCTGTCAGTCTAAAACCCTGATATTTCTCAGTTGCTAGGATACTCCAGCTGAATAAACTTATTTTTTCTTTCTTGCTACTTCAATTGTCCACTGTTGAAATGCTTGCATTATATACAGAAAGGAAATAGTTCAACTGCAAACTTTTTTCCCACACCAGCTAGTGGATAACAGCAGCATACGTGGATAATAAAATGTGTTTTTCATTTTTAAGAATTTATTTTTATACATTCATGCCATAAAAGAGCTTGTTATGACTGACATGCAACCATTATGCCAGTTTTTCCTTAAATACCTACATATCCAAGTATTCTGTGTCTGAAATATATAAAGAACACAACAGACATTAGCTCCTCTAAGTATTTCTAGTTTAAAGAAAAAAGCTATAACTTATTACAAAAAAAGGAATTTTTATCACATTTCACTATCTTGCAACAAAACTCTACCTCTTTAAGATTAAGAATCCTATGCCTTATCATAAATAACTTTTCAAAAGTTCCAGTAATACATATGGGTCTCAAGTTATCTGGAATTGCGAACTATAGGGTTTTTTTATGATCTGTGATAAGATGAAATGTACTATACAAGATAAGTCTTCTTTCTCAAATATCCCAACCCCCCTTTATTTTCCACAAGACTTAAAACTATACATATTAGAAACTTACTTTATTTGGGGGAGAAAAAAAAAGGTTTTTTAGCATTTTTAGCCATCAGTTACTATATTTTAACAACCCTAACATATATATATATATATATAACAATATACACAGAAGACATACTCAATATAAATGTCTCTGGTGATTACTATACTGTAATTCTGGAGTTATACTGTTATCAGATTTTACAAAGGAAAATTGTTTGACAACAATCTCTCTTCAGCAAGCTTTCAACAACAGCCATTGTTGTAAATGCTGCCTCATCTGTGTATGTCCTCTTTGAAGGTCTTATCAAAATTACAAAGCAGCAGCTGAAAGAAAATCAGAATTCTTACACGAAATAAAAAAAATAAACACACACACTATGAGAAGCATCACATGAACAAAGTTCAACAAAGAAATCTCTGCTTGACTGAGAACTACAATTTTAAGCAAGGGCAAAGAATAAGCTCTCCTCAGAAAAGCCTATAGAAAATGCAAGATAATCATACAATATGCTTGAGAGAGATTTTTATCACTGTAACTGGTCCCACAGTAGAGTTTTAGAGAGGAATATAAGTATGAGGGATATATTGCAACAGTAACATTTATCAAAATCAATTCCAAAGTTTTCTTGGCACTGTCTATTGACCTTCAGTGCAGCTTTGTGCTATTACTAGCAAGAGGAGGACAAGGAATTCATGAATAGATGATAATTATTAGAGAACAAAGCTCAAAGTATGCCTTCATCTGTGACTTGCCAGTCACACTGGGAGCCCTCTGAGCAAATGAAAGTTTCTGACTTCATAAACAAAAGTTTTTTTGTGATGTCATCACAGTGCAACGAAGACCAATCCTGAGCAGCCTGTACCTGCTTGCAGTTTGGCCATCTGAATTTCACCTGAACTGGTCTGAAACTTTAAAACTCTCACTTATTCAGGTAGTGCAGAAAAAAAACCACCATGAGATGTAACCAAGTGCAACAAAATTTTCACTGGAAAACCTTTGTGGACACAATAGGTACATCAATTTTTGTACACTGGACAGCCTACAAAAGTGATTGGCATTTCTAGTGTACAATTAAATTAGACATAAACAAACTGATCCAAAATATTTTGTAACATCAAAAAGGAAGAAAATTTGGCATAAATTGTTGATAATTGTTGAAAGGTGCGATACAGCCTTTCTATGTTAATCTCGTCAATCTTGACTGAATCATTAATGAACTTCTTTCTGCTAATCACTAACTTGCTGGCAATACTTAGTTAAAATTTTCAGGTTCTGACTAGCCTTTTCACACCTGACTATTTCAATCTCTCAAACAGAGATTTCTTAAAAGCGTCATCATAAACCATTGCAAAACAGAAATCAGAGCATTTTAAAGTGTTTTGTACTGGATACTCAAAATACAAAGTCTGGTTATTGTTGCTTTAAATGTTGGCCTTTGACTAACAAGTTATTATAAATGTGTCCCTTTTTAATTTTACATACTTTCATTGTGGTTTTTCAATATCATATTTAAAAATTCAGAAGAGAAGATGAAATAATGTTATTTCACTGATGATACTTCACACATGATAGATCACATTATCTATATATGTTGAAAAAAATCATACATTGCTACATGAGATCTATAATCTTAATGTGTCTTCCATCACTGTGCATTTTAGCTTTTATGTTTCATGTGGTTTTCCATCTTTTCAGTTTAATACCGAATGTATCATCTTTTGCAACACTTAACATATAGCGTTTTTCTGTGAGTCTTTCTTAACCTTACAGTTGTTTCTAAAGATGTTTTACCAATTCAGTTATACTACTCCACAGTAGAAACAGGTGGCATCTCAGAAGTAATGACAAGTCTCTTTCTATAGTGAGATTAAAAAGCAGCAGAAGACTGGATTTCTCATCGAAGTTTTACCTTTAGGTGAAGATAGAAGTTTTGAAAACCACTTTTCTTGCAGCCATAAGCCTACTGTCCTTGACAAATTATAGACTATTAATTAAGTAATTCCATCAGCACTGCAGTAAAGCAGTTTTTCCCTCAAAACTTGAAAAAAATTGATGAATTGAGGCTAAGAGCTCAATCTAATCCTGTAAACTGCCTGAATACTTGATTGGGCACATACAGAAGTCAGTTGTTCACTCAAGTACCCGATGAGTCACCAGTAGAGACATGATTATATGTAAAAGTTCTGAATTCTCAGCTTTCTTTACTTTCTTCTAGGCAATGCTGCCATCTTCTTTGAAGTTCAGCCAAAACAGGTTTCAAAAGTATTCCCGCATTAAAAATAGGCATGGGAAAGACAAACAACTCCAGTCTGAAATAATTTTTGCTGTAGAAAACATGATAAAGATATTTAAGATCCTAAAGATACATTGAGGACGCATGTTTTTACTCCTGTATTCTTTTGTCATTCACTGGTTCTGACAGGATCCAAAACTTAGTTTGAAGTCCAAGAAGTTCTGCTTCTACCTTTTCTGCAGTTAAATTCTATTTTTTTCTGTACCTATTAGATAGACAAAGACACAAGCCATCGCCAGCTAGTGATGATGACAACATATTCATCAAAATTTGTGAAATTCTGCTGAAAAGAATCTACAAAACACTACAGTCTTACTGTTTAAGGAGTGACAGTTCTGCTGTCTCACCAAGATAACACAACTTAGGATACTGTGGTCTTTTGCCACGTTATATTAATCTACATCAAGCAACAGCCAGTAATATAATTTTTCATAATACTCTTGGAGAATGACTGTTCCTTTAGAACAGAAACTATGCTGATGCACAAAACTATTTTAACTGTTATTCTTTCACAAAAACGAAATACAAAAGGATCAAAGTACGTTTCAACTTTATGCACTACTAACGCCATTTAGAAACATCCTCCTGCTCAAGTAACAACATCCACCTACATTTTCTTGATCATTTATCAAGAGCAGAACAAATCTTATTGTCATTATGTTAAAAAGTAAATGGGAAAAAGAAAAGTTAAGCTGTTTGTGAAAGAGAAGAACCCTACCAACAGTCTCTTGTAACCGAGGACAAATTCGAACTGTTGAATGCAGTGGTTTAGAAGATACCTGCCTAAATGAGATACACACTCACACAAATTATGCAAGTTCTTAGAATATAGCAATTTCTTCACAAGGAAAATGCTCTTGCCTGAGCATACAGTACTTTAGTCATATGTTACTGTATAAAAGGGAACATCACAACACTCATCCCCCTTCTACAAAGGGTCTGATCTCGCATCTAAACCCTAGCAGCGATCTGAGCACACCTATAGGTTTTGAGGGCTTCAGCAGAAGAAACCTCCTTGCTGGGGTTAGGACTGACCTTTAGGCTAAGGAGTCTAGACACAGTAAGACCAAAAAAAAAAAAAAAAAAACCCAAAACGGGGCAATGAGTTTTCAACTTAGTTATATGTTGCCTGAGAAAGGTGCTTTGAAGACGGTGGAGATTTTCAAGAGCTCAGCTTTGGATCTTAGGGTATATATGTGCTTTATACGCATGTATCACCAGTGTAGTCCTTATCTTCTGTAAGTCCTTGGTGAAGGAGCAGGCCAACAGATGCATAGCAGCTGTTTTTCAAAATCTTTCTAGGCCCATATTCATGTGCACATTATCTCCCATCTACAGCTTGGTTTTCACATGAGCAAATTTCAAACAGGGGTTTAATGGGTGTTCTCGTGTACTCTATGATATGAATGGGCAGATCTAGATGCAAAGACTCACCACAGAGCATCCCAGTGGGTATTCTAGGCACAAAATCGGTTCTTAGTTCTCTGTTCTTAAAAGGGATATGATTATCTCTATATCACAACAATATTTTGAGTGAAATTGCATTATGCACTGTGAGTTGCTTAGCTAATATGGTATCAAGTATCAGAAATTAATAGGTAACTCACTCCTGTAATGGTGCAACTACTTTGCAAGCACAGTTACTGCAATGTCAGAAAACAAAAGATGCTTTTAAATCCCAAGGAACAACATCATGCCTGCCATTTTCTGTATTTCCCATTCTCACTATTTTATGACCATCTACAACTTCAAGAACACTTTAAAAGCAATAAGATTGCCATGAATTTTTTAGTATTTTGAAAGGTTTAGAGATGTTCCTCGAATCATTATTTTTAAAATGAAAGGCTATATAATTACTAAGCAATATTAGCTTTCCTATCATAAAATGTAATATAATCTTTAATTTAGAGTAGCTACTTTTTACTCTGTAAAGAAGTTAAACCATGTGTATAAAGGTACATGACTAGCTGATGCCTACAAAAATAATCTATTCTCCGCTGCCAACTGTAATACCAAGAAATCAGAAATTTCAATGAGTTGTGGCAAATCTATCATTGTGATAGTGCTTCTACTGTTGGGATACTTTTTAATTGAAATACTGCCTTAGAATTTGATCTTTATTAATAAAGAAAACAAAATTCAATGAAAATAATAGTGGCATGATAGATTACCAAGAACAAAAGTTCACAGAAAGGTAAAATCAGAACTGTGAGCACTGAAATAACAAAAAAGAAGTATAAAATGTTTTCTAAACATTAAAACTGTATTCATTCATAATGGAGCTATACATTTAGATGATCTGTTACATAGTATTCTTATGCTTTTATTTAGAAAAAAATGTATTCCAATTTAATTTAACAAACTTTTCCACACCTATTAGCAGGTGTTGTAACAGCCAGCTGGAATCCATACAATTTAATTTTCATTTTCTCTTTCTGCATCTGTCTTTTCGTGCTTCAGTATTTTCCTTTTTATGCTTTTTTAATGTTATATCTTATAATTTGAGAAGTTTTTATTTTAGTTTATCCATTATATTCAACATAATTGGTCGTAGACCAGGCAAAATTTGCACGTACCTAAAACTGCTGTGTCTGCTTTTCAACACACAAAGAAAATATTATTTTTCAAGCAACAATTTCATACAACACTAATGTTCTCCAGTGGCCAATTAATTATAAGGTAGATTCTGCTAATACACCTTTGCTGAAGAGTGACTTGAATAGTTATTTTAATTGTAATGATTTCTACTTAATAAAATTCAATAGTAGCAAACACAATTCAAGACCTTAGAAACGAGCACACGGTGAAGGACCCTCTGTAAGACGTGAGGAAGAAATGAGCCGCTCCTACAGTCAGGTCCAAGCAAGACAATTTGCTAATAGGTAGGTACATCACTACCGTTCTCTACTGACAGCTAGTAACTCACCATAGTTTTTGAAGTAATGGAATAAGTGTGCCTGATGCATAATGAGTAAAATAGCAGCTGCCACTTAAGTCTGTAGAGTGTGAAATGGAGATTCCAGGCTACAGGGAGAGTAAGTACAGCAGCAGTCATCAGGGCACTTACAAAGGCATCTCACACATATGAACACTAGGACGACGGGCAAGAGAGGCATAATAGCATCAAAACAGCTAAGTCCCTTAGAGAACAATGATGTTATCTTTACAACCCCACCCTTCAAATTCAAGGATAATGGAAATCTTAGTAATTAAAGCTACATCAGATGTTGCAAAAGGCAAAAAAGAAAAAGGTATCTAGAAGTGAGGAGACTGTAGCAGTGTTGCTTCATATGAAAATGATTCTGAAAGGTTGAGATAGAACTTAAGAAAGACAACAACAAAAAACCCCAAGGAACTCAAATAGTTTCTCTAGATCTACAGTAAGCCCAAACCATAATACACCATGCAGAACTAGGCAGGCAGGCCTTCCAGGCTTTCTTTAGGTCATTAGTATTGCCTTGAAGAATACGTGTTTCTTCAGCATTTCTGATGGAACTAACCCTAATATTCTAGATTTTCTTTTTTTTACTTGAGATGAAGATTAAGCAATAGAATCCAGATGTCAAATTAACAAGCATGATGTTAAGTGATGTTAGTTTTACTTGTAACCTTCTGCTTTCAATTCTGTAACTTGAATGTTGACCTTAAACCCTACTATATAAACTTCTCTTACTAGAAACCTTATATTTTGCAGACAGATGAGATCAGCAATGTTAGACACCTTACCTTTTCATAGAGGGAGAAAACTCAAGAAAAGTGTGCTGTCACTGAGGGATATATTTAGCGACCAGAATGTCCTACAAAGTACTTTAGGCCAAGCTGCACATAGGCATGATGATGCTAATGCTGCTAATAACATGAGGAATTGCAAACAGCACATGTCTACAAAAAGTCTGCAGAGGCAGATCCCCAAAATATTGCAGGCCCCTTGCTCACTTGAGACCCACAATGATTATTATATGATTGAAACTCCATTATTTATTGTGTTGCATTCACCTCCATTTTAGAAACTTTTTATATCCTTCTGTCTCTTCTTCCCTTCTGTAATAAATATATTCTGTGTGCCCTCACATTATCCTCTTTTAATATGCGTTAAGGGGGGATAAAAATCGTAGGCTCATAGAATCATTTAATTTGGGAAAGACCTTTAAGATCATCAAGTCCAAGCATTGGTTTGGGGGTTTTTCTCTCAGCCAAGGCAAAGCAGCCGAATGATGAGTTAACATCGGCTATTCTGTTCATTGGCAGGAAGCTTTGCATATGACTTGTGCTCCCATTCTAGGTTGTCCCATTATCACTCCCTGGGAGATGGGTCATTCAACACATTAAATATTTGGAGAGGACAGGCAGAAATAGAACAGGAACAAAATAACAAGTGACATCACTGTTGCAAATGTTCTCCAAAGTGAAGCCCTGGTAAATAGAGCTATGGGCTCCGTATGTTCAACACTTGATCTCTCTCAACTTTCAATTTTTTTCACCAAAACAACAGGATTCTGTTTACTGTTGTTTGAATTCTGGAAATCATTGATTACCCTTAAAAAATGTTACCATAGAATATAAACACAGCATATAAGAAAGTTTTATTGTTTTATTCTTCTCAAAAGTAATTATTTGTTATAAGGTGTACTTAGCAATGAAATACTTAATTTTTCTTCTGATCCACCAATTTAAAAACTGAGGGCGGGGAAGTAGAGCTCCTTGATTTCATTGCACATTAGCGAGGCCTGACAATGCAAAAAATCATTTCCTCTGGAGGCAGAGAGATAATGCTGTAAAAGCATATGAGTCATATAACCTGTTTCCTGCAGGACTGACCACTGCTACTATTTCTGAAAGATCTCTGTCTATCAATTCTTGAAAATCTCTACAGCTTTTGTTAAGCATGTAAAAAATCCATCTTTGCAAGTGGAAACAATTATCCTACTATCAACCTGAATACAGATATGTGGTGGTCACTTCAGCTTGATCATTTTTCCTTTCCTACCTCTGGGGGAAATTGATCAGTGTCAGTTTATAACAACTTTCTGAATGTTTGAAGAATTCAGTAGGACTTGTTAAATTAGAACTATTGTTATCCTCTGCTTTTGCCATTCACTGAGTCAGCTCTTTGATGACTAACAGACATGGCTGTTTCTTATCAACTTCAACTTACTTCCCTCAAGGTGTTTATGAATGGAATGTTTCTCAGTTTCCTTTGGAACTTTTCTTGTTAGCAAAATGAGGCTTACAGGTCTATAATTCCCCACAGCCTCTCTCCCTTTCTAAGGTAGTAATTTATCTTTCCCTACCTTCAATCTTCCAGGACCCTCCTCTTGTCCTGTAAAACCTCTCAGAGACAATCCATAATGGCCCAGACATTATTTCAGTTAAATGTCTATGTACTGTAGGAAGAATGTCGTCAGGCCCTGCCTATGTAAAACCTAACTTACATAACACTTGACAGTTCTCTATTTTGCTTGGTAGTTACCCTTGTTAAAAAGCCCTCTGTTGTGAGACAGTGAGAATACATTTGCATCTCCAATGGCAATGAATGCACTACAAAACAGTGCATTGGAAATCCAGTAACCTGATTTATATTCTGCCATCTGTGTATACTATTTGATTCCAGGGTTTTGGATAGCTTTGATAAGGTATTGATTCATGATGATATACTACTTATTCACTGACAGCATGATAGCAAATCTTGACTCTGCAAGTCCGATCGAAGATCACCGACTGGTTTGGGGTGGGGTTTTTTTTGTCTTTTTTTTTCCCCTGCAGTACTTGCTGCAGAAAACATTAGGCAGCTTACTGAGGCATAGTAACTCTTTCTATATTCTGCTGATGTGGGGAAGCTGGGGGAAAAAAGATAGTCTTTGTACAGGACAGTTAGCAATTACTTAGAAATAAGGAGAATATCTGACTGCAAGTAATATTATCTACAGTTGTGAATAACACTCACATAAAAAGAAAGTAGAAGCTTCATATTTTCCTAGCCACTTATATTTTGAATTATGAAGTGTTTGTATAAGGATGGTTAAAATGAATGTACTTTTTTTCACTTGTATGCCTTCTTATTTATATGATTCTTAAGGCTTCCCAGTTTTCACTCATTTGGAATAAAATGTTTAAAAGATTTCATTTCAGGCTTGCTTTCTCCTTTCTTTTCATTGGTCTGTAATTGTTATTATAGTATCACCAGCACAGAAAATAAACAACGTGTTTTAGATGTTTTCCAAAAGATCTTCTCTGTACTAGCCTACTGGTTTTTCTTCTGGCATTGAATCTTTATGGACATGTTTTATCTCCATTGTTTTCCAGTAAATATTTCAAAATTTCCAGCATAGCTATTAGAAGATTTTGTTCGCATGAATTGCTAATGATTAACTGTTGTCTTTCAAGGCTTTCCAAAGCAATCCAAATTGGCCTTGGGGTCTATTACAATGAAAGTAATGGTGAGACTGAGAAAGAATTGTATGTAGGGGGAATATTAAAACAACATCAGAGCTTTGACCAAATCCCTTTAGGGCAGCATGCCTTAATTCATAGCTATTGAGCAAGTATAGATATAGCAAAGCAGATTGTTAGAGATAAGAAAATTTGGAAATTGAAGTTCAAGAAGCTTTGCATATATGGATCACAGGCTATAAAAGCAAAGCCAATTTAAGCATGTCCCATTGCAATAGTATCTTTCTACCTTGCTGAGGAGTAGAACAGACTGTAATAAAGGAAGAAAGGTCACAGAGAGAGCAGCCTTACACTGACTCTAATACAGAGAACACAAATCTTTACGAGAATTCAAGCCTCTGACTCTCTCTATTCCTCACACGTTAGATCATCTGGAAGGAACAGAATAAATAACTAACAGGGAAAGGTTAATAATAGGTTTCAAAACCCCATCAAGTCAAAATCAAAAGTCAAGCAAAGTAGACATGACAAACAGAGATAAAGGCAAGCATATGAAGGAACTGGTACAATAGCAGTGTATTATTGAAGCTGATTCAGATAAGAAAATACCAACTTTATTGCTACCTGAAATATGTATGTTCACTCTAGGGTTGTTTTATCATTCAAACGACTATGAACATACAGAAACAAAGCATGTCGGTGGACATTTGCAGTCAAAGAAAAGGATGATTCCTTGATATTAATGCATTAATCTATGTAAGGTAACATAATGTTCCACGATCACATAATGAAAGAGTATTTAGAAAAGGCACAGGGAAAAGGGCAGACTACAACTAGCTGATAGAACCTTAAATGAGGAGAAAATTCTCTGCTGGCAGAAATTGGCACTATGCCTGGTACATCAATGAAGCTGAATCAATCTATAGAGAACTTGATCTTGAATAACCCAATTTTAATTCTGCTAAAAAGTCTATGGGGCTTAACAGCCTTCTACATATTTTATTCATAAATGAAAAATATCATAAATCTGGAATAAACAGAGCAAACTATGTCAGTACAGTAAAAATATTACAGATATCACCAAAATAAATTTTGATTTATTATCAATTTTAATACAAAGAATATACACAAAAAAAATATACACACTAATAACGTGGCAGTGCCTTAGGCTTAGATGACATTTGGGGTTCTGAATTTCATGGCAAAGAGTAGAAAATTCACTGATAGTTTTGAAACTTATTAAAACATCTATTTCATTTTGAGAAACTGAATAAAAAGTTTTTTCTGAAAAGATTTTTTCTTTTTTTTTTTTAGCACACGTTTTCCATTGGGGGGGGGGGGGGGGGGGAAGAACATGTAGTGTTGCTAAATTCTGAACTGTGAATAGTCATGCCTTTTCCTGCCTTCACAAATGCACAGAATTAAAACAAGTCTTCCTTCTGTCTTCTCAGGCCACTGCGTAGCTCTTATAATCAAGCAAATATGGTTAGACTGTTTGCCTTCTAAAGATTTTTGCTAGGCAGTTCTGTTGGTTTCATGATCAAGTGAAGAATGGGAAAGAAAAAGGGACATGGAGCAAAGAAAGGAAGGAACCTCAAGGAAATTAAGAGTTACAGGGATTCAAATATGTGTGGAAGACTCTCATGAGACATAGATGGTGGTAAGACACCCCTATAGGTAGAACAGTATGTGCCATAATAATACAATAAGTTGCAAGGGCACGAGCAAAGTACAGGTTCTGGAAAGAAAGGAAAGCCAGACAATCCATACCCATATCATCTTCTGCATGGGGAACTCAAACATAATGCCTAAGGAGACCACAGGAGAACCACAACAGGACCTCAGAAGAGGCAAAGAGTGCAACAGCCATTCTTTCTATTATTTTTTCACCAGGAAGATAACTTCCAATGTACTAATTTTCATCCACTGCTTTCCAATCCTGTTCGTTTCTTACTTTCTAAAACACAATCTAAACAAAATTCTCTGGTTACACCATCTTTTAATAAACCTTCAGAATGCAATCTCTCTCCCTTTTAACATTTCCCTTCAATATTTTTTTTTTCAGCTGATTTAAATGTTTAACAAATCTTCATTTACTTTCCACAAATGAACAACAAAATGTAGGTCTGCAAGGCACAATTACTATAGTATTATCCTCTACTTGTGCAAATTAATTTACAGAAAAGTATCCAAACTATTACTCCAACTTGTGCCAGCATTATAACTGTCATAGTTTTCTTTTATGGTTATTTTAAAAAGAGTAAAGAACAAACACCAAACAAAATCTTTATTCACAACTGTCTTCATAGTAGCAGGTGCCCAAAATTGCCAATTATTTATTTGTAAGCAAAATTAAACGAGATTTTACTGTAAGCAGAATAAGTTCCAAAAACCTCCCCAGAAAGCTGAGGCTGACCTCAGTACTGGAATAATAACAGTAATACAGTAAATAAGAGTAAAGATCACTATAGCGCAGCTACTTATTGAAAACTTATTTCCTTATTGAAAACTTTAATGGGCAAAATTCTATGGTCAGTGACATAGTTGAGGTCAAACTGGCCTTAAAATCTATTAAAACAATCTCTAACGGATCATTACTGAAATTTTGTTCCATGCTGCTGTTCATAACATACTAGTAGCCCTTTCAAGGAGGCTTTCAATTTATATATTGAGTACTATTTTGTTGAGCACTATGGACAACACTCGCAACCTAATGAGTTCTCCCCTCTAAGGAGGAGCTACTGGATTATAGAGCCCCATTGTGTTACTTACGGCGTGAATACATGAACAAGTGTGGCATGTATCTACTGACTAATGAAAGGTAGCAAAACTGAGACAACAAAAACAGCCATCTAAATTTCAGTTGTGCAGAGACAACTACACATGAAACAGATTTTCAAAAAACTAATTTAAAAATAAAACTCCTTAATTCTAATATCTGATATGCAAATTAATGATCGCTATGCTCAAATTAATGATCTATAAAGATTTCATATCTCATTATCACCCGCAGTCCTTGATACCCATGGCAAACGTCACAGGATATCTTATTTGAACATAGTTTAGCCAGATCTTACCTTCAATTTAAAAAAAAAAAAAAAAAAAAATATTCCATATATTATTCTGTGTCTCTAAAACATTCTAACCTTACCACATCTTATACCTAAATGGAGATTTACTCTTAACCAAATATAAATACAGTGGCATCAATAAACAAAAGATCATCATAACATCTCTATTAACTTCTACCCAGAATTATTTTTACACTAAAAATGCTGTCTTTCCAATGATTAAGCCAATGGACCTTATATTGATTGACACAAGTACACAGACATATTTTTCTCCACCTTCACATAGGTCATAGTAGCATCTGACAACAGAGTTATCAAATCCCTGTCAAAATGTGAAGTTTCCACTTCAGATAAGAAGTGTCAGAAAAATCATATTTATATCTTCTATCTAGATAGTCCAGAGAAGAAATGTATATTGTGGAAGGCCACAAATAGAACAACAACATAAGAAGTCACCCGAGACACTGACCAGGATCATATCCACTAATGTAATGTGAAAAATTAATTCTAGTTCTGTGTTCTGCTTCCAGTGGCACGGCACTGGACCATATCAATATATACTTTTGAACATCTTGTTGTAAACATGTAAGTCTCTTATATAAGCTCTTATATGAAATCATAGCACAATTTTGGTCCACAACGGCATTTACTTTGCTTATAGAAGAAAAAAAAACAACAGGGTTTCCTGGTTGAAACAGGGTTTCAAACAGAAAATATTTGATTCTCTCTCTCTCCAGGAAAAAAAAAAAAAAAGCAAAAAAAAAAAAAAAACCAAACCAGAAGCAATCTTCTCTCTGCTCTCAAATGCCTGGTCTCATATTAAAAAATGATGGTTATCAGGTATGAAAACTTGAGTTCTTAAATTCTGGTAGGATTATTAAGCATATTAATGATATCCAATAGAAAAAAAAAATCTACATTAAACCTAAATCTAAATTCACCCTCTAATACACTGAAGAACATAGAATATTCTAAGAAAACTCTTAGATAAGGTGCCATACTAAAGGTTTTTAAAGAAACTAAGTGTTATGGGACTGGAAGAAAGGCTCTTTTGGAGAGCGAAAGCCAGTTAAAGGATAAGATGCAAAGGACGGAGTTAATGGTCACTTTCCAGAATGGAGAAGGGTCAGCTGTAGTGTCCAACAGAGGCTGGTCCTGGGACTAGTTTTATTCAATGTCTAATCAATGATCTGGAAGAGAAAGTAAATCAAAAAAGCTGCCTGGCAGAAAAGGACCTGGGGGTGTTGGTCAACAGCCAGCTGAATATGAGCCAGCAGTGTGCCCAGGTGGCCAAGATGGCCAACGGCATCCTGGTCTATATCAGAAATAGGGTGACCAGCAGGACTAGGGAAGTGATCATCCCCCTGAAATCAGCACTGGTGAGGCTGCACCTTGAATACTGTGTTCAGTTTTGGGCCCCTCACTACAAGAAAGACAATGAGGTGCTGGAGTACATCCAAAGAAGAGCAACAAAGCTGGTGAAGGGTCTAGAGCACAAGTCTTACAAGGAGCAGCTGAGGGAACTGAGATTGTTTAGCCTCGAGAAAAGGAGGCTGAGGGGAGACTTTATCGCTCTCTACAACTACCTGAAAGGAGGTTGTAGCGAGGTGGGTACTGGTCTCTTCTATTGAGTAACTAGTGATAGGACGAGATGAAATGGCCTCAAATTGCACCAGGGGAGGTTTAGATTGGATATTAAGAAAAATTTCTTTACTGAAAGGGTTGTCAGGCATTGGAACAGGCTGCCCAGGGAAGAAGTTGAGTCATCATCCTTGGAGGTATTTAAAAGATGTGTAGGTGAAGTGCTTAGGGACGTGGTTTAGTGGTGGACTTGGCAGTGCTAGGTTTACAGTTGGACTAGGCAGTGCTAGGTTTACAGTTGGACTCGACTTTAATGGTCTTTTTCAACCTAAATGATTCTATGATTCTATGAAATCTCAAGATTTGTGAATGGATAACCAAATGTCATTCAAATGATGAATGACCTTACAAAACTGAATAAGCAGACAAAAAGGTGATACATCAGCTTCAACAGTGAAAAATAAGCTGAGCCACGCCTCTGCAATGCTGACCTCAGAACTAGCTGTTACAGTTCAGGAGAGATTTTTTTAATCAGTTTTTAGAGTTCTTGGAAATCATCAGCTCAGTGTTCAGCATCTGGCAAAGAAGCCAATGGCATGTTGCACATCTACATGACAGGTATTGAGAAAAACACAAAGCTGTCATTCTGTTACCATACAAAAACTTGGTGAACTCACATTATGAACACTGCATGTTCTGGTTTTTGCATCTCTGGAAGAGTATAGTGGAATTAGAGAAGGAGATCAAAGGTATGGAGCAGCTGCTGTACAAGACTAATAGGGCTGGGGCTTCTATGTTTGGAGAGAAACTGCTGATCAATGTTTACAAAATCATGGATACAAGAGGCAATTTATGCACAGCTGGTGCTCACATACAATATCTAGTGGGTCCTTGATAAAAGTAGTAGAGGATCAGATGAAAAGAGATAAAGGAAGGTATTCTGTTACATAGCAGGCAGTAGAATTTGCAGACACAAAAGCATGTGGAGGCAGACACTATCAGCAGGTTGACACATGCATTAGATTATTGGACAACATGCATACAAAAAGGATTAGTCAGTGACAGGCCCTCAAATATCCCTAACACAACAGTTGTTGGTGCTGGCAGAGTGTGAGGGCAACAGAGTTCCTGTGTTACCCAGTATTCTGGACCCAGAATACTGTGCTAGATGAATGAGTTGTCTGGCTAAGTAAGGCATTCTTAATATGTCTATTGAACAAAAGAAAAATATAAGCATGATGAACACTGGTATCATTTCTTAAAATCATACAAAAGGCTCAGCACTTCTATAAGATATCTTATAGGCCTTAGAAGATGCCCCGATCCAATGTCGGGGAAGGTTTCGATATGATCCCAAGAGCGAGATTAAGACACAAATGAGGTCAAATGCCGTATACCCAAAAGAGTTTTTATTATCAAAAGTATCAAAAGTAGAAAATAGTAGCTGTAGGATAGAATGGGAGAAAAGGCAGAAATCAAGCAAGCAGTCGGGATAGAGTTGCAAGGATAGTCACCACCACGGATCCAGCGGCATCCCGTTGGTCCTCAGTCTTCAATTCTTTGGTGGTAAGTGCCCCCACGGCTTGTCTCCATGGTTTTTTATAGGGCATATTTCGATGATATATGCGCATATGAATTGTTCGTGCACTGTTCAGGTGCTGCAGGTTTGTCTATCACACGACCTTCGCGTGATCAACACCAGAAACCACTATCTTATCTCAAAGGCTACAGTTTCCATGGTAGTCTCCACAGTCTTGCATGCTTTGTTGGCTCCAGCCCTGTTTCCTCCCCTGGATGCCTCAATGGCCTGGTAGTCGTCCTTATGGACAGAGGAGTGTCCTGCTTAAACAGCCCATCTCAGAGACAAAGGGCTCGAGATAAACAGTTCACAGTTCCTTGAGATGAATGCCTTGAGATGACAGTCCAGTCCATCACACCTAACAATCTTTGAGACAAACAGCTTGAGGTAACAATTCAGTCTCTTACAGGAGAGACCAAAAAATAAACCAGAAATCAAAACCTTTTGTGCAGGTTGCAGCAATGTCACTAAATTAATGAAAAAACCTTGGATTTCCTTCAATGAGCTACAGACCAAAAATTAAATGGGGAGACGTTAGTCTCAGAAAGTCTGATTTTCTCTACCACTTAAGTTTCTTCATGATCAGAGCAATCTAGGAACTGACTGTGGTCTGGAAAGATATTTCTACTAGCTCTACTTTTCTCTTGAACCACTTCTGAGAGAAGCACTTTAGAGTTGTGCTAACAAGACTATAGTTACCATGGTGTGAACCCTAGCTAATAAATCTCGTCTATCACTAACTAATTGGAAATGTTAACAGGAATTTGTCTTAAACTCTAGGCAAAATTAGGCACTTTTCTACCGTCCTGAATTCAGGATTCATAGCAATGAACCCTCTACTTAAAAACAGACTTTGAAAGAATGATTGCATATTGGAAATGCAACACGTTAAAAATACATCTGAAAGCAGAACATTCGTTTTCCCCTCAGGCTAATGGTTATAATACTGATCTGGAAAGCAGGAGAAACTTACTCAGTTTCCTTTACAGCCTTAGGGAAGAGTTTTAGAGCATACTTTCTATACGCATACCTTCTCTCTAAGCAAATTTTTTTTGATGCTTGTATAGGGCGTAGGTGGCAAAGTCTTTGTAGCAGGGGGGCTGCAGGGGTGGCCTCTGTGAGGAGAAGCCAGGGGCTGCCCCGTGCCACACACAGCCGGTTCCAGACGGCTCAGCAACAGACACACCCCAGGACACAGCTGAGCCCATCAGCCACACTAGTGGTGCCTCTGTGAAAACATATTTAAGAAAAGGCAGAAAACAGTGGACAAAGAGAAGAAGAGGGAACAAAAAGAGTGAGAAACAGCAGAGGGAACACCAAGGTCATGGGAGGGGGAAGTGCTCCATGGCAGAGCAGGCCACCCCCCCACCCCCATGCCACAAAGGGTCTGTGGCCTGCCGAGGGCCCATGCTGGAGCAGGTACCCCCCTGAAGAGACGGTAGTGCATGGATAAGCCCACACCAGAGCACATATTTCCTGAAGGAACTGTAGCCTGTGGAGAACCCACACTGGAGCAGGTTCTTCCTGAAGGGACTGCAGCTTGTGGAGGACCTACACTGGAACAAAAGAAAAGGGAGAGAAGGAAGGAGCAGCAGAGGGAAGCCACTAGTCCTGACCACATCCCCCACCCCTGTGCTGCCCCGTTGCCTCACTGAAGGGACAGAGCATAATCTGCAGTGATAATGGGGGGGAACAGAGGTGCTTGGAGTGGAGATGGGCACGGGTGTGAAGTTGAGCCTGGGAAAGGGGGAGGAAAGATGTTTACCTTAAGTGTGCAAACGTTTGTTTATTTTTTGTTTCTCAATACTCAGTAATTAAGTATTTATTTTAATTGTCAATAAATTAACTTAATTTCCCCAAGTTGGGTCTGGTTTACCTGAGACAGTGATTGGTAAGTGACCTCCCTGTCTTTATCTCAACCCATAAGTTTTCTCACTCTTGTTCTTCCTATTTCTCCCACCCCTGTCCCACTGAGAGGGAGAGTGAGCAAGCAGGTAAGTGCATGTTTGGCTGCTAACCAGGGCTAATCCATTATATATTATTATACCCTAATATAAACTATATATACTGGAAACACTCCTAAGAAGGTCCAGTTTGTCTTCCAAAAGTAGAAGAATAAGATCAGCATAATAATAACATGACTTCCTTTTACACAGGAGGTAGTGGTTGATTGCCTTAAATGTCAGCAAGGATTTGAACAAAGAGTAGACAGCGCAAGAATTCTGGAAGAACAAATTAGTAAACCAGAAAATAAAACCAATTATGTATTAAAGAATACTTTCTATCTCCTAGGTGATTTCATTGTTTGGAACCTACAAACTTCTAAACAAACTGAAGAATTACAGGGAATATGAAATGTCATAACCATTTAAAAATTAGACAAGCATCTGTCAGTGCAAACTGATATTATAGGTGAAGAGAATACTCCTATCCATCTTTGTAACATCCAGGCAGATACTCTGGTAGTTAATAATCTGTTTGCTCCTTTCAATTTTGATCTTTGTGGCTTTTTATAAAAGGCTACTATGAATCTTTTTAACCTGTTTGCGAGATAAGTAAAAAAACTTCAGATAGTTTCAATTAGAAAGAAACTAAAAAAACCAATGGTTGTAATTTGTTTGTGCAAGGACTAGTTTGTCTTCATTTAGAGAAACTCCTTTTAATCACAAAAAATTGCTGACACTACACCTAGTTTCACAATTCCACAGCAACCATATGTCAGTAGAAAATCATTTATAACTTAATTAACCTAAATTTCAGGATCACTCAGCTGGTTTAGTTGAATCAGGTGAAAAAATACTGCATATATTCCTTGTAAATGAGGATGATAAATCTCCATAAAATGTAGAGATCATCTTACCTTACTGTAAAATGTCTTAAGATCATAAAGCATTGACTACTCTATCACAGCAGTGATTAATTGCATCTGGATTTTTAAGGGGATTCTACCTGTTATTGAATTAAGTGCTATCAGGGCTTATTCAAAATTAGTTTTAGGATATTCATTTAATAATTCTAAAATGCGTATGTTCAGAACGCTATGGTTGGGGATTAAACTTTAGAAAATTAAAATGAATTGCTACTATTAAGAAACTTTACTGAAAGAGTATTGAGAGAGAGATTTTGTGCAAACTTTGACTCCACAGAGTGGGAAAAGTTACCTCTCAGATTTTTATTACTACAAGTCTGTCATCTTATGGTAGCAAAAAAGGTATTATAATGGATTTGTGATACTTTAGCAAATTATATCTATATTGCTAAGGCAAATATTCCTAATATTCTGGAGACACTAGTAGGAAAATAAGAGAGTCAATACTTTGGCAAGCTGGAAGTTAGGAATCTGCTCTTTGTTTACCCTTAAATGGTCTCGTCAGAGTATCTGTATTATGCATTTCATTGCTGGGATTGAAGAGAACCTTTCAGCCTCTCTCTTTGCAAGTTCAACTCTAAATACATGAATGGAAATATTAATTCGTGTTGTGGTTTAACCCCAGCCAGCAACTAAGGACCATGCAGCCGCTCACTCACTCCCCCCCCCACCCAGTGGGATGGGGATGAAAATCGGGAAAAGCGGCAAAACCCGTGGGTTGAGATAAGAACGGTTTAATGGAACAGAAAAGAAGAAACTAATAATGATAATGATAACACTAATAAAATGACAACAGCAATAATAAAAGGATTGGAATGTACAAATGATGCGCAGTGCAATTGCTCACCACCTGCCGACAGCTAGTCCCCGAGCGGCGATTCCCCGCCCCCGCTCCCCAGTTCCTACACTAGATGGGACATGGAATGGCCTGTTGGCCAGTTTGGGTCAGGTGCCCTGGCTGTGTCCTGTGCCAACTTCTTGTGCCCCTCCAGCTTTCTCGCTGGCTGGGGATGAGAAGCTGAAAAATCCTTGACTTTAGTCTAAACACTACTTAGCAACAACTGAAAACATCAGTGTTATCAACATTCTTCGCATACTAAACTCAAAACACAGCACCGTACCAGCTACTAGGAAGACAGTTAACTCTATCCCAGCTGAAACCAGGACAATTTGAAAGTCCACAGAATAAATCAATAAGAAAGATTAAATCACTTTGTCTTATTGAACTTGCTTTGGTAAATGGAAACTGTTTTTCTTTCACATTATCCAGAAAGTGTCAGAGAAAGTAATGTAAATGAACGGATCATGGAGCCATACATTCTACTGTATAAGCAATCTACCAGGTGCAAAATAATTTAGCCCATTGTCTAATATATGCATATATCTAGATAAGAGCACCTGAGCTACTACTGAACCTCTGCTTGAATTTACATTTCAATAAATTATGCCACCAAATGGCTCAAGACCACACGGTATTTCTGCAATGCATTCAGACTTGCTACTATTTCTGGTTCATGTATTTCAGATTACGTGTTTATATGTACCAAAGCCTTTCAGTATTCCTGCATACAGAAGGCAATGCTCCTCTCTCTCCCTCCACCCACATCAGCATGGAATTTTCAGTGCAGGTTACCAGTGACGGGCAACTGTGGCAGAAAATCACGTTCTAGAAACTCTGCACTATTGCACTTCCTTCTGGAACATGCGAAGGTAAAGAGCTGAATATGTCCTCAGAGTCTACTGGTGAGTCTGCCTCCATCACTCTACCTGCACTGATTAACCTTGCAGAGATGTTTCTTACAATCACAGTTTCAACAGTATCCTTAGAGAGTGTTACTCCAATAGAAGAAAAAACTGTACACTGTTTGGAGAACACATCATCACCCATGCACCCAAGAGGATTTGCAGAACTTATGTTTGAAAAAGCATGACTTATGATACCAGTTTATGTCATAAGAGTTTCCCTATCAGATGAGTGAACTAGCTCACTGCAAAGTCAAAGCAACAGATACAAAGCATGGGCAACAGGAAAGTCTGGGGTCAAAACTGAATTTAGTTAATGTAACAGGATAGACATAACTTAAATCACCCAATATTTTTTATGATTTGATATAAAATAATAATTTTTAAAATTATAAGATCCTTAAAAAAAAAAAAAAGTAATTTGCGATGTGTACAGATTTCATAACTTTGATGGAAGCACAAGTCAGCAATTAGCAATTTAGAAAGAGGACCAAAGCCAGAGAAAATATACCAAGATATTATGTTATTTCCATTCAATGGTAGGCACTGAATTTTTCTCCAGGATACTATTTGATTAAAAAAAAAAAAAAAAAAAGCTTAAGACTACCAGCCATATAACTACTACACAGTATTCAAAAATAAAATACGTAAGACTATCCAGATTGGGGTTAAAAGGGCTCTGACTTTTAAGTTTTATATTTGGGGCTTTCTTCAATATTGACAATGGGTTCCCTAGAACGCCTCCCTGTATCTTCCAAGGAGGCCATTGAGAAAAATTGAGTTTGGACAACACTGGAGTCCAGAGTTGGACTCAATGATCCTTGTGGGTCCCTTCCAACTCAGGATATTCCATGATTCTCCAGTCACAAATTTATACAAGAAACAGATAACAAGCCCTCCCTTCTTCCTTTTAGGTGAATCAGATACAAAACAGCTGTACTGGAATAATTTGTTAAGTTTGAGGTCCAAGTGAACACAGGTAAGATGTTTGCTATGTCAGCTGATACTGTCAACATTACAGTGTACTGGTTTAAATCACTTTTAAAGTGTTTCATTTCAGCTATTTACCCCTGCCATATTAAATTCCACTCTGATGGATATAATTGGATAAGTTTCCATATTAAAGGCTACACAGAGAGCAATGTCCCCTTCCAGTGGAGTTTAAAATGTTCTTAACATGCTTCAGGGAACACTTTGTTTACCCTCCAGCAGCTGAAACTTCAAGTTAGAAAGAAGAGATTATTACTTATTTATTAGATCATTAATACCTTGCAGCACATCATTCTACTTCAAAAGCAAAAAATGTAACTTAATCATTTTTTTATATTCAATTCCAACCATATTTCTTAGATTGTTTCTTCAGTCTCAGTCCATTATACATGCAAAAGAAATGCACTTTTCTATTTTGCTTAACTTTTTTTTTTTTTTCCCAGGAAATACAGTTGTGTCTTATTTCTTTGGAGGAAAATCGTCACTGGCATTAAGACTTTCTTCTTGCTTGAGTAGAGGGACTCAAATCTGGACTAGAGAGGATTCACTGGGATTTTATATTATCTCTTCCAGCTCTCATATTGCTTTAAAAAATGTTATCTCTATCATTTAAGTCTTACAGTTTAAATAGACTGTTTCTTTCTGGTCCAGGGTTCCCATGTATCTTATGTGAAATATACAGATACTGATCCTCTTCCAGGTGTGTGTATATATATATTTTTACTGGCCTATTATCTGTAACTCTAATCAATGTTCATTTCCCCATATCTATAAGTACAAATATTTAATTTTGCCAGCAGATATTGGTTTTGCAGCATGGAATCTTATTTTCTCTCAGCAGGTTAGGATTTCAGGAATTTTTAAAATTATTTAGTATTATACTTCTTTTTTTACTTCTGACACATTTATTCTATTAATTTATTCTCCCTTCACACTGAACAGCAACTGGTTCAGTTGTATGTATTGCAGATCTTGCAATGTTAATAAAATATCTCTTATTTATCTCTTTTTGCTGTGAAAGCTGAAATATTTTATTTATAAATACATATACACTTATATAAGTTTAACATGCTGTGTAACACATACACCTGTTAAAGCTATTAAGTTACATCTCCTTCCAGAATAACAAAAATCAAAATATTTCTTTGGTATAGCAACAAGAACTGTTCTGTTTCAGGAGTTCTGAAGAAATATTAAACTTGAGAGCCTAACCAAATGACCTGTCAGTACAATCTGGTCTTTTAAGTCCAAGTTTCAATGAGTCTTCCTTCTCGCTGTAATACTGTTCAATTCATATATCCTTGTCAAACAAGAAGCTGGTTATCACGGTATTTCATTTTTGCAATTGCATTCATTATTGAATGAGGAACTTGCTTATAATATGAAAATTAGATGCACAGATAATACATGTATGTTTCGGTTAAACGTCTGATGCTCACTACAATAATAAAACAAGTATTGCAAAAAAACCTTAGACAAACAAAAACCAGCCTAATTTTGATATTTGGCTGCCCTAACTGGGAGAAGTGGTGCTTTAACACTTCTGTAGTCATCTCATCCTCAAACTTATTCCTCATAGAGCCCCCAGTCACTTCTTCAGGAAAGAAATCTGGTTTACAAAGGAATGTTCAAATATGCCATACAACATCTCTCTAAAAGCACATCACTGCTAGTAGGACTGAAAAAAGCCATATACACCCCTCGGTTATTGTTGAGCTTTTGGTTCTGTTTCCAGATAGGAGAGGAGGAGGAAGCTGTCTATCTCTTGCTACTTATTCAAGCAAGCACCAGTGATATAGCCAAGTAAAACTTTTAGCAGATCAAAGGAAGTCTTGGGGGGCTGGGGGCACAGGAAGGAAGATAGTTTCTCCAGGTGATGCTTCCCCATCACCTGGAAAGGCCTTGCTCAGAGCTAATGCAATCAGCTAGCAAACACCTGGTTGCAGAGCTGGTGTCATCAACAAGAATTTGGCTTCCTCAGTCATGGTAACTCATCTGAAGATAACAAAGGACTGCTAGGAAGGAGAGGAAGTAACCTAAGTCATATTTCTCTACAGGAATAGGCTTGTAAACCTATACTCACGAGGGGGTCTGGAACTGAATCCCAGAAGCGAGACAGGAAAACCTCCAAACAACGGAGGTTTGCAGCAGAAAAACTCCGATGATTCATTCAGAAGCTTTCCTCAACTCTCTGTGTGCTAGTGTGGATTTTTTCGTATTATCTGGATGATAGTTAACATGTACATCATTCCACTTGCTGAAAGAATAGCTCTGGGAAGAGTACTCAGCGTATTTTCCTTATCCCTTTAGTGAGATAGATCTCACTACTCACTGTCCAACTCAATGACCCCGGTTCCTTACAATTGTATTGCTCCCCCTTTTTTTAACCTTTAAATGTTCCTAAAATCTCTAATCATATTAAGTGTAGCAGTTTCTGGACAGCACAACAGTTGCCCTTCAGAACAGTGTCAGTTTCAGTTTAGATAAAGGAAATAGATCAGATTAAATAGATAAGGTTACATGAAGATCTTCAATACTGCTCCCCACATTTACTAACAAAAACCTGAATACTGAAGCTACTAAGCTGAAATTATTTTACAAAAGAAGATATGACTCAAGCACAACCAGTCTGCCTTGTCAGCAAAAGAGAAAACAGGTGTGTGTGTATATATATATGTGTGTATGTTACAGAAAAAACATACATGATCCTACTGAGAACTGAGGCTGGCTGGTGGTGGCTCAAAATGTAACAAATGATCAGTAACAACATGCCCATAGCAATATAAGTGAAGGATAAAACAAAACAAAACAAAACACCAGCCCTCCTGCCCCGTGCCAATGGAGTAAAGGGTATTGTGTAGATTGTAGAGTCATACTGATACTGAAAGAGGATCTAGGAAATCACAGCTGGACTAATCGTCTCTGGAATCCAGACTCAGAGACCATGCCCAGGCAATGCCAATAACCTTGCAGAACTTGCAATTACCAAGCTATGTAGTCTCAATTAAAAAAAACAAACCAAAACCAAACATCACCAGGCGGGAATCTCATGCCAATGCTACTACCATTATATGGCAAGTTCAACATTACTGTCACTGCAACTTGCAAAAAAGCCCCAAATACTGTAAGGGGAAAAAAGAGTTCAATGGCCTTCATTGCAACACTGGCACAGATCCTGTGGCAAGCAAACTGTTCATCATAGATGACTTCAATGTGTTGCTTTGGCAGCTGACATCTGGTATACAGCAATTGATCACAACAAAGCTGGCAAGGTAAACAGCAGTGAACTTACGTTGTTCAATAATTCACTGGATTATAAGAAAGAGCTTGTACTCATCACCAATCTGACAAGTCATGTTGGGAACATCAATATTTATAAGCAGGTGGATTTCACCGTGAGTGACTTTGTGTCTCAGATCAAGACATGGCACCATATAGTAAAATCTACAGGATAATTACCTACAATTCTAATCTTGACATGACTGTCAACATGAATGCATTGTTGCTGTCACAAAAATTTTGCCAAATTTAATTTGCATAACTATGGAGAAAGTTCACCAACTGGAAAGTATTTTTACATAGGGAATCCATGTTGGGTTTTTGTTTTGTTTTGTTTCTGTGTTAATTTTTTTTTTTTTTTTACTAAGACATATCTCCACAGAGCAGAACACGTTGTTTATAAAGATGCATGACATACTTTCCCAGAGAGATCAAACTGACTGGAAAAAAGGAAGTGTAATGGATTTACAGTGGTGAATTCTGAAGCTGCACAGTGTTGACTTCAAGAACAGCTATTTTCAAGATAACATTTGACATTGATATAAAATAGAAAAATGTCAATGTAATAATCACCCTCCACCCCCCCATATAAATAGAAACAATGCTGTCAATAATGTTACCACTAATGACACCTAAACATAGGAGCTGCAGAAGGATATAATGGAAATAATAGTTGAGCCTTGTGAAAAACAAATCTGATGTGTTTGTCTACCCAAGGTAATCTATGTACTAGCGAGTAATCTCTCTCCCTCACCTGCCAAGCTCACTGCCTTATAAACCATTTTACTTGTGTGGGTCAATAATTTTTTTTTATATATATATATATATATATATGTATGTGTGTGTGTATATTGGTTGCTTTATATCCTGTTATATGATTTGCTGTGTCTGAAATCTTCAGTGACTTGGTCAGCTCATTCTCAGTAATCTAACCAGTTTGCTTGTCCAAGCTTATTTTTCCATGCTATAAAAAATACCATCTACAAAAATTCTGGTTTACTGTAAGTAGGAAGAATGCTGCAAAATAAAAGAATTTCATGGCAGGTTTAGTTTTGATCAATTCAGTTGCTTTTTAAGTTTCAGCACAGTCTGTTCAGTTTACTAAATTCCTACTGTTATTATCACCAATCTACCCATAAAATAAGCATTAAAAAAATCTGCTTCTATTACTTAAAGAAATAATATGTATACAAAGTCATTTAAGTGATCTCAAAATCTAAACTGAAAATATTTTTACTATGTAGTTACTCAATATCACAAATATCTGAAAGAGCTGCAGGAATAAAAAGATCTTTAGGTAAAATATATTAATCAGTCATTACCCAAACCCAACAGTTAGGTTAGTCACCTCCTGTTTTACAATAGTCTTTTCATAATTCAGGAGAAAATAGCATATAATATCAGGTATAAGGTGATACATTAAAATCTTTTAAACATTTTATTATATGTCAGTCTTTTATTTTACCACCATCATATCTTTTTAAAAGAAAAGCAAAGCCAAGGAATCCAAGGAGGAAATGACAGTGTGTTAAGTAATAAATTTCAGATTTCAAACATAGACGAGTATTCTTAATTTCCTGTTTGAAAATGAATGGCATGGCCACCCAGGTTAAAAGAGGTTAAACTTTCGTGTTCTGTCAGACAAGTCTTTATTCACATTCATAACCATTGTGGAAGAAACCCCTTGTATAGTGAGCCACCAATAAGATCTTTTACAAGTCCACAGTTCACATTAAAACATCATTCTATTGCTATTCATTACTCTTGTGCACCAGTGCTTTTCATCAGAAAAAAGATTCCAAGAATTAATACAGAACTATTATACAAGTAAAAAGATTGGGTCAATTTTTCCCTTTTTTGCTGTAGTAGTCTTCAAAAGACAGTATGATACAGAAGCAAAGAAGCAAATTTCAGGTACTTGGTAACATGAAAACTTAAAAACCAAATACTGTTAACAATTTTCCTTGTGTATAAGTTAAGGTAAGTATCTGCACTAGCACATCTTCTAGAGAAAAGGGGGAAAAAAGCCATAGAAAAGTTAGAAATTAACTCAAGATAGGATATTCCACTTGAAACAGTTAATAAGAGGGGGAAAAGCAACAAAACTCAGTTAATTCACCAGGTGACACTGACTACAAATTTTTTTTCCCATTTCTGCAATCTGTAAATCAAAGTCTATGGTGTAGTCACAGTCATGTTTCAATTAACTGATAGAATGGGAAATAACTCCTCAACTTCCAAAATCTGGATCAAACCTAAAGATATTTTCCAGTCAAATTACTGCAGGACATTAAAAATGGTCAGGAATTATGTATCATTTTTTGCAAGATTATAGTATAGTCTTTAATTATCCTTTTAATCTAGGAATGAAAATAGGTGTTTAATAGTATTTTAAGGACACTGCTTACAGTAGACTCCTTATTACTAAAGTGTTTTAAGTGATAAACTCACAGTAAAATAATCAAAGACAAATAACTGTTGGGACAATAAATTTCTGTCAGAACATTTGGTAACACTGTGTGCCACAATCCTCCTGTATGACTTCTCAATACAGGAATGCATGTTATCTTATCTGCAAATACAAGGAACTTGAGACAAATATTTTTTAAACCATCAATCAAACAGAGGACTGGAAAACAGTTTAATAAAAGACCTGTATAAATCTCCTAGGTTTATCTTCCTAATACTGTTACTGTTGAATGAAAAATGGATATGAATTTTTTTTGTTAATCTTACAAAAAATAATTCCATTTGAAAACCATCTGAGATTTATTGAGCTTGCAAAAAAGTTATTCTCCAAATGTAAAGAGAAATTCAGTAACAATATCATAATTGTCCTAAAGCTAACAAAGTACCAACAGATGCAAGAAGGAACAAGGGTTCCATGCAACAATATATGACAGTCTGAATTCTGTCCTACTGGTCTATATTAGCTGACTAGTTTAAATGAATTAATTTTGGTGAATTAATCAGTTGATCATAGAAAGTGCTATACATTTCTGGTTTATCCTCCCTCTTCGAAAGTAGTTAGAGTCACAAGTCAGGCTTGCTTAGGTCTTTTTCAAGCAGTACTAACCGTCCACTGAATATTCATTAAAAAGCTGTCTTATTGGGCCATGTTAGAGTTGTGTATTTGGTACTGGAAGTTTCTGTACAGTGTGTGTTCTTCTGACAATTCATTTAGCCACTGAAGTCTCGAGCAAATCTGGTGAAATACTGTATTTCATTGAGAAGTTTTGCACTGAAACACAGCTAGAATTAGCTGATTAAAAGAGGAATGTTCACACACATTCAGGGTAAACAACATACAAATTACAGAGTAGATGTGAACCAACAGGGCAGCCCTTAAAAATCTGCGATTCCTTGTGCATCTGCAGACCCCCAATGTGCAGAAGTCCACCACAACTCTGGTTGAGGTGCCATGCACACAGCTTTAGACAGCTAAGTCCCATTGAGAGCCAGAAGGTTATATGGACAATTACCTGAATCCCTGAGGTTAGAGCACGCCCAAAACATCTGACCAGGTGTAGATCAGTCACAAAATGCATTCTCATTGCCTTTTGTCTTTTAACATAGGCACAAAAAGATGCTGTCATTTTGCCTTATTCAGTATCTCAGAAACAAACTGACTCACTCAGAAAAAGGAAGACATGCCATCTCAGACAGCGAGTATTTAAATTAACCTTGCTAGGGAATTTGCTAACTGGCAAGTTAGAGGTTAGAACCAGTGGATGGCCTTTTTGTCCAAGCTGACTCATTGTACGGCAAAGAATGCAAAATTCCTGCTGTTAGAAAAAGAGTATGCAAAAGGTAGCATAGGGCACACAGCAGAGAAAAAAGCTATCTTTAAGTGAAGATTCCCCTCTCAGATTTACTTCAGATTTTTATCCTCTGGCTGGGCAAATTCTCTAGCCTCTAGATTTTTAAATGGTCAAGTAGTGCACATCACCTCCTACTCCTTCTAAGCAGGAATTTTATAGTCTATGAGTTATCACATCTGTCAAAGGTTATTACTGACACAAAGTCTTAGGCATAGGCTGGATGTAGGTGCAGACCTAATTTAGATGCTTATTTAAAGCATCCTTTTCAATTAGCAGGAAAAAAAACCCCAAACCAACCAACTTTTGTTCATTACCAGGACATTGCACAGATAAAATTATAACCAGCAATCACTATGCAGTGATCTACACTTCATGGAAAAAAATCCATTATAAAGGTTTTAATACTTTATCTGCAACAATACTTTAGATATGGACTTCCATGTTGCATTCAAACATGGAAAACAGCAGAACAGAATTATGAGACAAAGATTTTTTTTCTATTACTTGTTTCATGTAAAATGCATGCTTAACATTTATCCTTCCCTAAAATAATTTATCTTGGGATTATCTAAAATATTTGAATCAGTTTTGCTTTGTTACATAAGGACATAGACTATAGAAATATTGTTCAGATTTTTCAGATGTCTCCATCACGTATCACAAAATTAGAGACTGTTATATTAAGAATTTGATCTGAAATCATTCTGTATCTCACCAATCACAATGAACTTTGTTGTTTGGAATACTGAAAAAGAACATACAATCTGATTTAACTCAGGTTTTATGCCACAATAGCTACATGAATTTTGATGTGAGTTTACCTCACAGCCTGTCAGTCCACAGCTACTTTCAAAACTACTATCCACCAGGTGACTGCATACATCAAGACTAATTGTTCTTAGGGAAAAGAATAACAAAGCAAACCAAGAGCCTAAAGAGCAGAAGAAAGGTAGTTTCTTTTAAACAATGTATTTACCTTTCCTGAAGGAACAAACTTTGAAAATGTGCCTCCCTTTCTAACATTTCTGGGTCAAAAGCATGAAGAACATGGCAGAATGCCAGGAATGTCAGAGCACTGAAAATAACATGCCAATGATATCAAAGAAGGATGAATAATAATGCAAGAAAAGAGAAAGGTCATACACCTTGTCATAAGAGTAAGCGAAGAATTTAAATACTTTATATCAAGAGAAGCTGGGGTACCCAATCAAAATCAAATTGAAATGAAAGAGAACACAGTTATTACAGTTCACTCGTGTTTCTAAGATTTCACAGAAAGCTTGAAAGAATGATACGAGATTTTACCTGTCACAAAGAATTTGGACATACTCACATGTAGAGGAAGTTTTAGAATTAACAAACTCACTTAGAAAAAGAAAACACTAGAAAAAAGGAATAAAAAGTTTCACCTAAAAATCCCCTTGAAGTTAAGACAAAACCTCAAGCTCACGTATCAGTTATAAGAAAAGGAACGCTACTGACCTCAGTGTACTGAACTTAATTATACTTCAGAGAAAATAGGTTCCTTAACCATACTCAGGGGAAAATTAAGAATATTAAAACCTCAAACCAATTTTGACCAAACTAAAAAGTGACAAGTCAGGCAATAAATGTACTTATTCAGATTGCCTTATTTTTTAAAACAAGTAAAGAAATGTCTTAGGAGTTAAATGCTTTTTACGTCTTCAGTGCCACCCCAGCAAGATATATCAACGTGGAAGGTCTTTTAGCATATAATTAATTCAGTGCAGCAGCTAATTTATCTTGGAAAAAGAAAATTATAATATTATCCACATTCCTCTACCTTTGTATAATCCAAATTCAAAAATATGCAAAACATAAATAAAATAAACTAACAACAAATTATTAAGATTTACTTTTTCTGGTACTTTCTCGTGAAATGATCTTGAGTACAGGTAAAATTCCAGCTGAAAATAGTGTCAAAAGTATGTATATACCCCTGCCCATCTAAAGGAAACTTAGAAAGCCTGTTTACTCAACAGCAATTTTTAAACTTGGCAGAGTTAGAAAATCAGGCATGTTTTCACACTCTATTCACCAGAAGAGCTGCCAGAGGGCTGATTTTCTGGAAACTCACCATGTAAAGCCATGATCTGAGATGCTTGTATCCGTAACACCATTTTATAAGCTGATTTCATAAACATCTTGGAAATCTTCCCTAAAATGCTGAAATTCAAAATTTTAAGTAAAAATAATGTTTTAAGTAAGAAATAAAATTAAAGACCCCCTTTAAAATTCAAAGACAGATTTATAGGAATTAATAGGAAAACAGAAGAGAAACTATTTGCCTACTGACAACATAAAGTATTCATTCATGAAATAACAGCAATGGATTTCAAAACTAATTCTTGTTTCTACAAAAGATAATGAAGAATTTAATGGAAAATACCCTTTTCAGTTCTAATCATTTTTAATTTTATAATACTAAAGATATCAGAGAAAGCACTGTTATTCTGGTAATATTGTAATATTAGCTGTAACATACAGAAAGACTAAAATTAATTGACTAAGAATATGGTACAGCAAAAGAAACAGCTGAAAAATGCTCCCAGCCCCTTCTGCCAAAATGCTATTCCAGCTATTTAGCAGATAAAGAATAACAGCTAATTACGATGAAGACAGCTAAATGTAATACTTCTCAAGCTGTGGCATTTTGTGCATCAGCTAAACAAGCAAGAAATACAGTATTTCTTTCCCCCCTTCTTTCTTCTCCCTCCGTACATGAAAGGACCCAAGTTCACTGTAGTTTGTGATCACAGCCGAGCTCTTTAGCCCAATCCCTTAGCTATTTTCTGCAGTCTGTGTAATTTTTGAAGCGTAGGCGATGGGCAGAGGATTCAATTAACAGCGTCCATACAGACATGCACGCTGCCAGGACTAGCCAGCCATTTTGCTCCTAGGTGATGGCTACTCAGGGCCGCAACATTTTGACCTCCCCCAGTGCGTGCAAGGTAACAGGACAACTTGAAGGCACGCCAAACCTTTTGCAAGAAAATCCCGGTACAAAAGATATTACGCCCCCACTTACCACGTTGTCAGGGGCTCATCCGACTGCAGAGCAGCTTTCTCCTCAGCCGCTTCTTCGGGCACAAGGCGACGCAGGCAGGAGGCGGTTACATGGCTGCTGACAGAAACCAAGACCTGCACTCCCTGTACCAAGACCTTGGGCTTCCCCCGGGGCGCTGTGACAGCTCGGCAGGGCACCCGCAGCGTGCCAGGCCCTGGATCCGATCACCCCTGTGACGGTAGCGGCCGAGCCTGCAGCCCCCGGGGGCTGAGGGAGGCAGCGTGGGTGCGGCAGCAGGGAGGCTGCTGGCCAGGCCCCGGCCCGGCCTCAGGGCAGCTTTCAGGCCACGGCCCCACGGGCAGACCCTCCTGCCTCGCTGCTGGGCCAGGACCTGGGCCCAGGCCCCAGCTGCAGGACCGGCACGTGGCCAGCCTGGCCCCAGGCGCGCTGCTCGTCAGGGGAGGCTTGGTGCTGGCCCCGGCAGCCACCCTGGGACAGCACGAGGAACCTACAGGATTGAAAGGTCCCCAGAAGTACGTTACATCGATCCACGCCTGCAGCTGTGCTGCTCAGCAAACGGCAGTAGCAAAGCATCCAGGTGCTTTAAAAGGCTGTATCCGTCTTCCAGGGACAGTACCTAAAGCAGCGCTATCTGCCGGTCTCCCAAGCCTGTCCACAAAGGCACAGCGAAGTGGCAACATTTAGGCAATGCATTGCCGGGAGAAGCTGGCTTTTTCCCTTTCCCAGTCGGCACCCCACAGACCCCATCTTCCCGCGGTCTGTCAGGCACCCGTGTGTGGATGTGTTGGCAGGAACAGCCCAGGCCCTGCAACGTCTCTCCTTCCTCTCCACAGGGTTGGGAACCCTCATCCGTGGCCACCCTGTCGTCAGCAGACCTCTCGTGCACCCCACCAACCATGAAGCAGAGCCTCAGTATCCTCATCTAAACTTGGCAGAGACTGTCCTTGGCACACATCTGGAGGCCCATTTCAGGCCGCAATGTAATGACTCTCCCTGTTTCACAGTGTTGCCTAATCGATCTCAGCCTGCTTAATATGGGTTGCTCTGACTCGAGACGGTGCTGTTGATCATCAAGATGTTATGCGGAATAAGCATCGCAGCAAAGTCTACTGCGTTAACGCACTTATGCCTGTCGTTTAAATCCATGATCACGGAAAGAAGTACTTTGAGCAAGATGTATTTTGCAGAGAGCCACAGCATTAATGGTGCTATTATCCCTTGCTTACTTGCACAAGTCCTTGAGCAGCAGCCCTTGAACAGCCAGCCACTGAGGCCCCTCTTGGAGGAAGGCGAACAGCGGGCAGCATCTGCTTACTGAGAGCTCGCTTCAGCCTGGATGGCGTGGGCAAAGGGCACGTTCAACCCCGCCAACCATACCTGCCTCAAAAGTACTGAATCTCAAAGCCACTGAGGCAACCCTCAAACAGGGAGCACGTTCTTCATTATGAAAAAATATATATGGCTATATGAAACAGTGCCACCTGGTGAACCTCCCCAAAACAACCTTAAATACATCTCCATTTTAATAATCTTTCCTGTTCCTCCTTCCTTTCAGCTGTTCTCTCCAAGAAGTTGAAGTGCCCTTGCTGGGAAAAGAAAGGAACATATTTCAGGTGGCACTTTTACTCCTGTTGCTACAGTCTAGTCCAGTCTTCTGGTAAGACGGACTATGCATAAAGAGGGAAAGAGAATAAAAAAGTGGAAGATAAAAAGAAACGTGCCTTTCTCGATTACAGTTCTTTTCCCGGAAAGTCACAGTTGCAGCTGACAGCACAGACTCTATTAGCTATTCTAGGAGCTTTACCTCCTAGTCCTGGTAGAGTATTTGGTGGTTGTTCTCCCCATTTCAGCCTTTGAAGCAAAATTCTACATTACCAATATCAAGGTATCAATATCAATTGGCGTGGCTTTTCTACCCACAGTTGTTATACCAAATTCTTGTAAACAGCAAATATCCATGTGGCTTGGAAGGAAAGCAAATAAGTATATCAGGATGGAACCAGGTTACTTAAAGAAGAAACAGGTATTCTGCATAGGTGTAACAAGACTTTTTTTCTCCCCTCCTCCCTTCTTTCCTTTTTCCTTTCCTTCCTTTCTCTCTGTCTTTCTAGGGCACAAGGGGTATAAGAATAAAGAGACAGAGAGAGTATTAAAAACTCCTTGAGGATCTGATGGAAAAGGTTGAGCATACCTAATAAGGAGTTATTCAATAAGAGTTATTTTGCTCTTTATTCTACTGTAATTATCACTTTTGTAATCAAAGACTTAAATGTTTTAATTAACCTTGATTTCCTCCTTTAGTGTCTTCAGTATTTATCCCGTATTTAAGTTAGTCTAAAAATTTTAATATTTTTCTGGAAGGAAAATCCTAAGGAAGTAGTGCCCACATCAAATTCTGTGGGCTTTTATATCCCAAGATCATTTTGAAGCTTTCAGTGTTGGGCTTTCTTCTCAGCTACATGAGTGATTTCTCCTTCCCCACAAAACCAGATACCTAAGTCCTACCACTCGTCCCCCTTCCCCACTCCAGCCTCTGTCCAGGAGAGACACACGGTGTTCACCAGTGTTCCCTCTAATCAGAGGTAAGCAGGGAAGGACAGACTGCAATTTCAAATAAACCCAGATTGTTACAATCAGAACTCCACAGTTTTCCTCTTTTTTTCTACTTGCTTTTAAGGAAACATGTATAGGGACTGAAATCATGCTAATTCAAAGCCACGAAAGAGGATTGGTACACTAGATGACTGAAGTAATGCACATGTTTATGCGGAAACAAAGACATAATGCTTTGTTAGTTTGAGTTATTCATCTGAGGAACTTGGCTCTTGTTATTGCACCCTTGTTCGCAGCAGAAGTTAAATGAATTAGGACAAATTCGTGAAGATATTTATTTTCAGGCCTTTTCTGAGTGGAAAATTTGGAAAGGGAAGAAAAAAATCCCCTTTTTGGTTTAAAAGAAAGGAAACTTCAGTGTCAGAGTACCTTTCTAAACCTAAATAATGTAGATCTGATGTATAATTAAAAACATCTTCTCTTGGAGAATATTACTTTACTACAGCTCTGATAAAACAAGATCCATGCCTGTGGGAAATGATTCCATTGAGGGGCTACTTCCAGGAACAGTGCTACAGGTGACCTCTGGCAATGTTAGAGAAAACCATACAAGAAAATTTGTCTTCTGTCTTTTGAGGCGTAAAATAGATGGAGAATGCTAAGATCATTAAAAAGGGAAGAACTTTCCGTATATGCCCTCTACCCCCACCTTGTCTAGAGCTCGGTCCCACTTGTGACACTTGAAAGTCAGTCACGAAAAAGTGTTTATGAAACTCTTCAACTAGTTTAAATGTAAGAAATGATTTTTCACCCTACTCTTGCCCTTTGTTGCCTTAATCTTTCTTCTAATACAAAATTTATCAGATTTGGGATTTTGATGATCTCTGCAGAATATTATCTGTATCATTTATATTTCTCTAGTAAGCTCATGCCTTTATTCTGGGTGTTTATTTTCATATCTACAGTGAGCTTTACAAGGTATATATCTTTTTTGCTGTTCCTGCTGACCCTAAAAAATGTCTTTTTTTTTTAATATGGTAGTTTTATAAATATCTGAAGTACTATAACAAGGTAATTTTCCAGAACAATAGAAACAATAATAATCTTTCATAGCTTCTTAAAATAACTTAGCTATCCAATGAATGACTACTTTGAGAAGGAAGGAAAGGGAGGGAGAGATTAAACATTTTAGATACTGTATATATTCTACAAATCTCAAAAGGTATAGGTTTCTATCTAAAAGCTCTATCTTTATTAAAAAGGCACAGGTAATACATACCTGTAGCATTAAGGTAACTGTATTTTGAAATAAAGAACAACAATGCTAAGATACTTTGTGCTGACATTTTAGGGTCATGAAGTACTCACATTAAAAAAAAAAAAAAAAAAAAAAAGGAAAAAAAAAAAAGGCATATTTTAAAAAGTCACTGCTCCTGGCTTGTAACTCAGCAGTGTTTGAATCTGTGGAATTAGATTACTGTTTTCATTTTTTTACTCCCTATAATAGAAGGAATATTGTAGCCATGAAACTCTACTGATGTATCCACATTAATCGATGCCTCTATTATCTGCTTATAACAAGGATGCAAGGAAAGTCTTAAGCAGATCTGATCGTGGTCTGCTTACTGTAACATTCCACCCTACAGTTTCATATCTTCATTAGAGGTGCATGTCCATGCACTGTATTGTAATTAAATCAATGTACAGTTCTGTAGGGTTTAGAAGTCCTCTCTCTGATCTGAGTTGTGAAACATAGCAGATTGGCAATGAACAAAAGAGAACTATGGATAATTTCAATATTCACCTGATTTAGCTTTTCACATTGAAGATGACTCAGTGTTCACTTTGACAGTTTACTTATTCCTGTTTAAAAAAAGAGTCTAGCTAAATTAGAAGTAAGTTTATAACCAACATACTGGAAACACGTACAAACACCACAGACCCCCCCCCTTGCTATCCCAAAGGGACAGTCCATTAAGGTTTGGAATTTTGATATAGCCCTTATCTCCACAGTATTTGAACATCATTATACAATGATATTTATCCTCCCAGCTTCACAGTGAGGTAGGGAAGTAAGATCGTGTTTTATAGGTACTAAGTGGCAGGAAAGTTAAAAAACTAATCCATAAAAGGTATCTTACTTTCTATTGATATTGCCATGCCATATCCCCATGAATAGAACTTATTACCAATGCAGGATACTATACGGCCAAAGGAATGCACAATAAATTCATAAGTGATCATCAAATTCCCTCCTAGTCATTGCACCCATAAGCCTGAGTTAGAACAGTTGTGGTTTTTTTCTCAGTAGTTGTCAAATGTGGCAATGCAATTTGACTCAAAAAAATTGTCTCTGAGGAAATAATTTTATGTTTTGGGAAGATTTGCCTACTTTCCTAACAGCTTACATGTTACTATGTACTTTTTTTCACAGTTCATTGCCAGACAGCATGGCAGCTTGCCATGAAATTAGGACATACCAGTCTCCTGTTCACCACACACTTTGGCAATGCTGCCATAGACACAGAGCTTCTAAGCTCCCTAGCAACTAGGAAAATCATCTTATAGCTGTCACAAAGTCACTGTTCTCAAGTTCCCTGGATCCTAACTCTTTTAATTTGGATATTTAGTGAGAACTGAACACTACTGAAATTAATTATCTCAGCAATTAAATTCAATGCAAATGTTCTGGTCTGGGCTTTTGGAATTTTTATATCCCCTAAAAGTATAAACTATATTGTATAAGCGAAATTAATTCCTCCTTTAAAGAGAATTAATTATGATATCCAGTCATTGGCAGATCCAAGAATAGTCAGATGTTCTGGCACGTCAGTATTTTCAGCTCTGAATTAAGAGATGAAAAATCTCTTCCAAAATTTTATAACATTTTATTTAAAAGTATTACATAAAATATATCACTCAAAAATTCTTGCAGTTTATGATGTAGGTGCTATGCACCTTGAGGTGAAGAGCAGTGGAATGCATGCACAGGAGTCTAGAAGAGGGCTTAAAGGAACACTAATGGTATCAAGCGAGAAGTCTGCAGCACAAGGACAGGTTGAGAACCACAATACTTACTCTTCCTCTATTTTTAAGAATTACTTTTTTCCTAATTTTTATTACTCTAATTTAGTTAGACTTAACCTTGAGAATGGCAGTATTCGATGTGTTTTGTCATGTTGAATTTATAGGAAAAGAAAGAATTTCATCATAACTGTGTGAGACTTCAAGGTCATCAGCACAACAGTAACTGCAAATATTTTGCTAATGTCCAAGTGAAACAAGAAAAGCATTCTAACCACGCTATTTTTGTGATTTGTCAACTGTGTTCCCTGATCTGAGTGCATGTTGATGGCATTGACAGTTAGCCGAGAATTTCACCTATGAATAAGGAATGGCTTTTAATAAGGGACAAATAATCAAAATATAAAGATGAAATCATCCATCCCGTCATCAACTTATTAGATGTGCTTTCTGAGATCCAACAAGTTATTTTGATTTCTTAATTATTTTGGGGGGTTGGAGCAACCAATAGTCATTACATCTTGATGGGCTGAGATGAAAACACTACATCCTGTATATTAAAATACAGGGAGGTATGAGCATGGGTTTTTTTCCTTGTCTTTGGTAGGCATCCAAAAATGTCAGCACTGATTTCATCAAGTATCCGGCACTTTACAAAAAAACTCCAAAACCCTCAAAAAGTATTTAGTAGGTATTCACATAAGCCATCTAGTGAGTGACATATATTACCAGATAATTTTGAAATGAAACTAAAAAAAACAACCCCAAACTTTATGAAGAGCCATCTGTATTTCCTCAAGCTCTCTCTGTCTGGCATGCTGCTTACTGTTCACTCTTGCCCAGGCCTAACTGTACTGGGACTGGAAGTACAAATGCAAAATACTATAGCTGAAACCTACTGGAAAACAGAACATACAAAAGTGTCATAATAAAATTCTCATTGGTCTCATGAGATACTCAGGCAAGTTCTAGCAGAAAAGGAATAAGAACTGTGAAATGTTCATATTTTAAGATAATAAAAGACAATGAAGTCACTACCAAGCATACACTGAGTCATCCCTCACTCATTTTTATGCTATAATTCTGCTGCTCTGAAGCCTATTTCAGCCAAGATTCAGGGTAACTTTTTCTCTTGCAGTAGCAGGATCATTTTCTCAAATAGCTCCAGAATCATATCTGCAAGGTGTGTAACTCCATCTGTTCCTGAGGGCAAAAACCACAAGCAAATTCCATTTTTGCATAAGTACCTAAGTAGTTAGAAGAACAAACTACCTAGTCAACATACTGTTACTAATAAATGAAGGGGGGTGTGTGTGTATTTTACCAAATTCTTTTAAGCATTAGGTTTCACTACTATTCACACATGGACTTCACAATTGACAACTTCAGTTTCTACTATTAGAGGCCAAAAACTGTCTGAGATGGGTTTCAGAAAAAAAGAAAAAAACAAACAAGTGAACAAAACCCCCCAAGCAGTTAACATCTCCTCAAATGCAATAGCTGGATTGCCTATTTATATACAGCAATCACTAAGGTGTGCACTGCTATAAGAGCATCCCGGGAAAGAAACAGTTCCTCAGAGATTTACCCTGGGCAAGGAGCGATCACAGGCTCCCTAACAAACATGTCAGAACTCATTAAGCAGGAGGCTCATAAATACCAACAGATTATTCTAGCCATAAAGTTACAATACCAAAAGCAAATAATTTCTATGGGCTTTGAATCAGGTATTAATGGTGTGTATCCAGATCCTCAGGAGGTGTAAACCAGTGTAGCTCCATTGACTTCAACACAGAAAGACACTGATCTGCTTGAAAGAATCTCCCTTTGGGGAGCTGTTTCTGAGTTGTGAGATTTGTATCCAGCTCTTTGTTTTTATTCTTTCACATTCTTCTGTACATTCATCAAATTTTACACAGAACCAAATTAAACCCTTTGAGAATGAGTTCCATGCAGAAATAATTTAAAAGCCCAGAAATGTCAATTAAAATAATGTAAAACATTCATAAACTGAAAGCAAAACTACCATTATTGGCCAATAAATTAGACTATGTAGAATTAAAACACCAAGGATTTAAGTTAAAAAACCAAAAGCAAACAAGTAGTTCAATGAAACTGTAGAACTGGAACTAATGAAGCCTGTCCTCTGATTTGTGTCCCCTGGTAGGATGGTTTTTGAGTCAAGAAAGGTGTGAGCACAAACTGAAGCTTTTCCTGCAGTAGGCTCACTTTTATGATCTATCTTCTGTAACGACTTGCTGAAATAAGTAATAACAGATATAAGAAATAATAACTCGTTGGCTTTTCTCTCACCTGAGGCATTTTTATCAGGTGTATCCCAGGTACCTGTTTTCATTAACGTGTAAGAGTTAGCTGTCCCTGGAAACTCTCTACTTCTATCAGTCAAGAGGGCTCATCAGACATGTATAAAGCCAGGATAGTTGTCTGAGTGTTTTTTCACAGGAAATCAGCCCCCTGATCCCAAATATATGTGAAATTGAGTAAGTGAAAATACAAAGAACTAATATCTTCTATATACTCTTACAGAAGCTATGCCTTATATACTCTGATCTTCTCATATCTGTTAATCAAAAAGGATATTATTCACATCTGGATATTTTCTGAAATTTGAACATCAGTGCGTGTTGCTTAGTACACAAAACAAAGCAAAACTTCGCACTTCTACTGCTACTGTATCAGGTTGTAACAATGGGTGCATTCCAGATTACAGATTATGAGCATTTATTGATTCCTGTGAGACTCTTGCAGTATAGGTTTAGCCCAAGTCTACCTACCTTTGGTGGTTTAGTAGTCACAGACAAAGCTCCCACTCAGTTCACTAGAGCTTGAAGTCTGATGTAGACAGCAGGATTTTGATCAAAAAGTATAAAAATAACATTGAACTATCATACACTCATATCACTTTGGCTGTTAATTTCTAAAATGGTCATGCATTTATAGTACATGACAGCTGGATGAACTTGTTAATGTATGTATAAGTCATTAATTATTCATTTCTAATTAATTATACTGAAGATTTTGATTCTTGTACTGTTGCTCATTATATAAAGTAACTATCTTACAGTTACTCGACTGATGCAAAATCCCAAATGAAGACGGGTAATACATGTCATTAATAAGACTGGTACACCTCAGTTGAAGGGAAGAGCACTTTGATAGGTGTAGTGTGTTGTGTGGTAATAAGTCTTTGATGAATCCGCACTATTGATCACTTTTAGAAAGTACCGACGTGAGCTTTAAGTGTTTAAATTCTACTTGTGATCCTCACTGCCAAAAATATAGCTATTTCAAAAATAATTTCCTACATTTTTAGTAATCCTTGTAGCTCAAGTATTACACCAGCTTGGTAGTTGCCCTGATCGTGTACCTATTCATATAGACCAGAAATTGTCTAAAGCTATTACTAATCTAGGACTTACAGACAATGCTACAATAGTTATTAGCAAATATTCATTATTCCTATGGTAGCTTGAATATATTCAAAAGCATTTCTGTCATTAAATAAAATATTCTCAAGTTAATATGGCTCTTTTACAATGAAAGAAAATGGAGATAATAGACAGGAAGTGGATGAGTTACATAATTTAAACTACTAAATTCTTCTGTACATCAACTGAAGGCTTTAAGCACACTGCAAGCTACCCAAAAGACCTCTACTGCAAATTAGAAGAGGATTATCTCAGTGCAGAACAGTGACGACATACCAGTATAGCAGCACACCAGTCCTCCTGTAAAGACTACGCGTGAGATGGCAAAAAGCTCTGCTGCGTAGTATGCACAAAAAGAATACAAGTGAATTGACAAAGAAGTGCTTCTTACATTTCTTTCATATTTTGATTAAGCAAAAGGACATCTGACACAATTCTTCACAAGAAAAAGGAGAAGAGAACAGGTTGTGGTTGATTGTTTTCCCTGTTTTGTGGGCTGCCCTTGGCTGTTCTGGAGTCCCTGGAAGCCCTACCTAGCAGACATCCCTGACTCCAGTGCTGTGAAGTGCCTAGATACAAAGGAGTTGGGATCTTTAGGAGATTCAGACCCAAGACTCACAGGGGTGGGTTTTTTTGCTTATCCTTCCATGTCAGTCCCCAACAGTACAGTATAAATAGAAACAAAGGAACATAAATGCAAATCAAGAGTGGCAGAATTTAAGTAGCAATAAAGTAAGTCTCTCTAGCCACCCCTTCTCTCCCCTCCCCCAAAAAGCCAAAGAAGAAAAAACCTCTTTGATTTCCATAATGCTTGAAAATATTCTGTATACTTTTTACAACTTACTGAATTTTGGGTTTACAAATGCTTTATCATCTCAGTAAATCATGAATTTACTTAGCATGGTTTTGATGACTCATCCTTGGATATTGTGTCTTTTTCTCAGTGTATCTATCCTGAAACTTATCTTGCAATCAACACTTCCAGTTAAAAGATGATTGTAGAGCATTGTACTTTTATCATATGACACTTTACCTCCCAGAATAACAAGTTTCTGTTCTCCCCCAAAGATGCAGAATTTTGGTAGAAGCTTGTTTGGTTTTTTTTTCCTAGGGATCAAAATACCCTATTTTATTAACCTCTGTGGATGTTTTCGTAGTCTCAAGATCTTTGTGTGTTGACATTATCAAAATTGGTCATCAATAACGGGGTAGAAAAATACTGTGGTGTAATTTAGATTGGCAACCCCCCCAGCCCCTCTCTCAAATATCCCTCTGGGAACGCCAAGACCCCCCTCGTCGGGGACCCCTCCCAGATACCCCCACAATATCCCCCCCAAGGACCCTCCCCTCCAATCATCTAACTAAATGTTTTTCTTCAGGAAAAAAAAAAGTCCATTTAAAAAAAAAAAATATTTCACCTTTCCTTTTTATAACTAAGGCAATGATTATGGGTTTTTAAAAAAGTGAGTAAAGTATGATATTTGTAAGTACATTTATGAACAAAGATTTTCGTTTTGTCTATTACAAAGGCAATAACAAATATCTATCAGTAACTTATTTTTTCTTTGTTATAAAAATCTTTAATCTTACAGTCTTTAGCTGCTGTCAGGGAGAGTCGTATCTCAAGTTTGAATCAGTATAGGGACTGTTAACATGGTTAGTTTACATAATGAGCAGCTATAGAGGATGCAAAAATCATCAGCATAATTACTTACAAATGAATAATTAATAGCTTGTATGCAAGTTAAAGAGGTTCATCAGAGTGACACATATTCATGAACATTTATGAGCAATTAATAACCAGAAAGTCATTGATAGATGGGCCACATAGTGTACACAGAATCTTCAAATGGAAAAAACCACACTTTTCCAAGCCATGAGGTTGCCAACGGTGTGCGTCAGAGTGGTGGAAGGCTAAGCTTCAGGGATGAAGTGCCTACTGTGGGGGAATGGAGGATCCTGGTACTTGCACATTAATAGTTCATTTGTAAGGATCCAGCAGTGACATAAACCTTCCAAGAGCAAAATTGGTCTTAATGATTGACATGCTTTAGAGAATGAAGCAGAAACGGAGGAGAGGGAAGAAGTGAGCAGAGGGAGAACAGCAAAACATGGCTTTCTTCAGAATCCATAGATGTTCAAAACTAACAAGTTCTGAACCACAGAACTGTAAATATCCTCTCTAGTAGGTATAAGTAATAAAGGATTTAATGAGTTTTTCGTTTCTACCCAAAGGTGACTAATCGCAGCAAGAACAAAGCAGAACTCCTGCAGTGCTATGTAAGGTTTGCTGCAAATGTTCTGGTTTCCTACATGTTCCTAATGTCCCACTGAGGGCACCTGAAGAATGAAATCCTGCTGACTGTAATAAAAGTCTGCAAAATTATTAGATACTTAATGACAACATATAGTATAAGGCAATGACAGCAGTTTAGCATTAACAATAATGTAGACCCTACCTGCAAACTTCTACTATAGCAGCTTTTGAATAATATTCATGCTAAATTGCATCTAACATTATTAGACTTAGTAATGAGGTGAGGTTTTATTGGGTTTTAAGTGCAGCCTTCTAGAGATTCAAAATTCCCATTATTTTTTGATAATTTTTAATAACAAACCACCAAACAGTCACTAGGTAGGAAAGTTATTTTAGCAAAGTTTTAATGACTTACTGTGTCTCAGGACTGGTGAAGCATAGAAGCACAGCACATAAACTACTGGGGTAGGGAGCGTGTGTGTGTGTGCGCGCGCGCGTGTGTGTGTCTGTGTCTGTGTAATGGCTCTAAAGAGACCATCAAGGGGTCAACTACTCCTGAAAAAGAGGAGACTAAAGAACGCCTTATCTTTTATTTCACTGAGGGAAAAGTTAAACATGAGTAGTAAAGGAAGCGAGGATAGAGATGGCACATTCCCAAATTAAAAGGATAAAGGAGCCTTTGATTAAGCTCTCATGTCCATAGTCAGATGCTTTCCAAGTAGCTTGATTTTCAGCTGACTTATTAAATAATAACAGTTATCAATTAAAAACAGGCATTTGTCCTTTACTGCAATAAGATATCTTCTCTCTTAAATCACCCCTTCTTCTTTTTAAACTAGCCTCCTCAAGAACACCTTCTCATTTTCCTTTTTTCAAATCCCACCAGGTAGTTTCCAGTGAAATGCTTCAGAAGGGATTTTATGACTTTGGGAGTGCTAGCAAGAGAGGAGGAGATTTTTTTGGCAAAAAGGTGAGGGAAAGATTTGAGGCAAATCAAGCAGCTCTCACAGGCTGTGACCTTCTCATGAGGACACACACTTAAAATATTGGACACAGGTTCCTACCTGGCCTAAAGAAAATGAACTAGGATAAAAAAAATCTGCCTCTATATCAGAGTCAGAATACCAGATAAATTGCCTAACCAATTTTTTTCTTCTCTGAACAGAGAAGCGACTGATTAAATTATTTTTGTTCTCCAGGTACTGGATTACTGCCATTAAATTATTCCCGTATTTGCTTTTGTGGCTACTTTAATATGCATTGGGTAGCTTTGAATTAAGTAAATAAAGTGTTCTTAAACATTATCATGTAAAATAAATATCCTTTTTAAAAAATTATCCATTTAAAAAAGAAATTGAAGAACTAGATATGTACAAGCATTTGTTTCTCTCTACTTTTCTTTCCTCATGCTCATCCCCTCAAAAAAGAAAACAATCCAACAATAATCGAACAATCCTTCATTGAAAAATTCTGGAAACAACAAAACTCTTCTGGAAAAATGTCTTTGTTTTGTTTTGCTATACATGGGTAATAGTCTATAGCTAAATCAAAGACTGGGTTTTGGGGGTTGATATTTATTTTTATTATTTTTAACAGAAGACTGATTATTATATTTTATAATTGCTGATTTACATTTATGTGATTTGGTATGTTCTTATGGTTTCTTTATGCTATACTGTTTCCCTTTTATAATGGCTTTGTTTTCCATGCTAGATATACATCTACTTAAAAGGTTAGTTTGGTTTTTTTATTGAAATATTACAGGAAAGATTATAGGCAAGTTTCAAAAAAACCAGCTCTTTGTTTAATATTGAATCACTCAAAAGAGTTTGTAATAGGCTTTTCTCCATTCAGAAGGAAGAAGAAAAAAGTGGCTGTAGCTCTGATTTTTTAATTGCAAAGCTTTAAATTTTGTAATTAATGCAGTGTATAAACTTCATTCTTAATTTGCTCTTCCTTTGTGATTTTCAACAGTGAAACTCTGCTGTCTCCTGTGGCTGGAGAAATGCCTTCTGTACTCACAGAATGAAACTACTAAAGGTGGGCTCTTTGTGTACAACTTGGGCATAAAGCTGATTCTAGTAGACCTTTTGCAAGCTCTAGTTTAAGGCTTGTGAAAGAAATGGAGCGTCTGAGCTAAGGTCAAAGCTTATAGAGTTTCCAGGCACGCCCAATCGCTGATTTAAATTACACTACAAGCTATTTAGTCCCCTAAACAGAGGCTTACCCTTCCTCTTTGGTGTACTTTCCTCTGGTCTGAAGTTGGGTGTTGTGTGCATCAAAAGTGCACCGAGAATCATAAATGGGATGTCTCAGTCAATGCCTTGCTTCCATAACATTCATTCTTCAGGTAAAGATTTAGCTCAACAGAATGTTCTTCTTTTGGAGTTACACATCTTTTAGACTAGGATGAACCTAGAATTTAAAAGGATGATGCAGCCTTACACTCTGCTTCCCAGTCTGAAATCCCATAAACTTTATATTAAAAAAAAAATCATGATTGGAGTACAAGAAAAAGCACATAAAGTTTATAAAGCTTTTTCAGTTTTATGGTAGGCTTAGCAATGTATTTGAGCAAAACACTGTGACATTTCTTCATGTGTCCATTTACAAGGATAATATGAAAAATACTCTCAAGTTATATTTTTTAACTGTTCTAACAGTTTTCTGACTGTAATTTTTCTAATTGCTATTGAACTTCAAGAAAAGCTCATTAAAAATAGAGACTATCAAAATCAAAGGTCATAGCTGAAAGGTATATATTACAGTGCATACCATTCATCAAATTCTTGTATACAAATTGTTCATAAAAATTTGTTTAAAATTCATTCCTGCTTATTTAAATATACAGTGTTTTCATTTTCAGCAGGGTGATCATTTCTATAGGCTATATTACCGTGAGACAATTTTTTGATCTTGGAAAACCACTGAAGCAGCAACCGCCATTAAGTTCCAGTAGTATTTACCAGTCTAACATAAGTCAGCTTTCCCAAGCTGAACTGAACCAAACTCCAGCCAATAAAGGTACATAACATCAAATAAGAATTCACTCTAATGTAAATATTGCCAGAGTGTGAGATATAGTGGTAATTCTTCTTAACAGTTTTCTAAATCAGTTTTATAAAATCATCAGGTTTGTCAAATAAATGGAAAAGGTTCTATTATTCGCACCAGTGTAACTCCACAGACTGAGTAGAATTCATTTTGATATATACCAGTGCAACAGGAGAATCAAATAAAAAACTGCTAATGTAGAAAACTAGAATAAATGTTGATATCGGAGTAAAGGAATCTTTTAAATTATTGTAATATTTTATGATTTTGCTTTTCAGGATATTAAAAATAATAACTAAATACAAATATTCTTTAGAGAAAGGCAAATACTTTTTTTTTCTTCATTTAAAAGATGGGAAAGAAGTTAAAATGGTTCAATGATTTGCCAGAGAACAGCAGAGAATGCTAGTCAGCAACAAAGTAGATGTCTTTGTGATTTTAACGCTATTTTTCATATGACTTCTTTATTAACCTAAAATATCTTATCATTTCTGCCTAGCTTTCAAAAGGTAGATTAGCACAGCAGTTTACCCAGTCTGTGCCAAGACAAAGGGCACCTTTCCTGGGTAGACTACATCTCCTCCAGAATCCCAACCAGCTTGTTCGAAGATAACATAGGTTGCGCTCATTATTCCATAGCAGACATTCATTAATATGGCTGGACAACATAGGTCATGAATACCCTCTATCTCAAAGAAGATTGGGTTTTGCGGGATGTCTGCACAGCTATATGGCAGGAAAAGCAAACATATGCTTGGTTTTGATTTCTAGCTCTTATTATGTTAGATTTATGTGTCCTTCAGAATCCACTATTTTCTCTCCTGGAAAGTACTTGTGCAGAATAATCAAGTTACCTCTAAATCTTTTGAGACTGAGTTCTCTAAAGCTCTCACATTAAGACATGTCTACTACCCACTGAATAATTCATAAATCTTTTCTGAAACCTTCTCCAACTTTTTAACAGCCTTTTAAAAATTTAGTTGGGGGGAGCAAGTCCAGTGTTAGAATATTTGACTCATTAACATTGTTAGTAATGCCACTAACAGTGTGTAATCACAACTAATGTAATTAGTAAAGAGGAAGGATACTGAAGAAAAACTTAGCACCCCATTTCTACTCTCTACCATCTTGATGAACCACCTTAGAATGGCATCAGCCCTTTCTGCAACATTTCACTGGAGGAGTTCAGAATAAGGCACATACCTAGTCAGACAGCTGCACTACCTTTAGTTACACATTGGCTCTCTCTGTGCTGGCAAATAGCACAGGCCAGTGTGAACCAAAGCACAAACAGGAGATTCACATGAAGATCACTCTGCATGTGAATAAATTGGTAACATGAATGCATCTATTGTCTGCCGTTCCAAAGTCACAGCCTGCAGTCCTTCTAGCTTTATATAAAAAGTATTTTGTTTTGGTGGGTTTACACGAGTCAGGGATATGAGACTGTTAACTCTAATTCTTACCATTTCATCAACCTTGGCATTATTTACTGATTTAATTGTAATGTGATTTACTTGCAATTTAATATTAATTTCCCCACCACTAAAGAAAACGTTGAGTCTTACAAGACTTAGGGCACATTCCTGCAGTATGCCTCACTCTAGCTGTTTGCTATTACTGATTCTTTCTTTTTGTTAAGATAGTTTTCCATTTCTAAGTAGCCAAATTCACAGTCCTTTTAATAAGTGTTTTATATGTATTTTGTTTGTTTTTTTTTTTAATAATCCTCTTTTTGCCTGCATAAGTGGGAATATAATAGGTCCCCCAGGTTGCTTTACCAGCCAGGTTTACAAATTCCAAAAATGCAGTAAATTCATCTTGATGTATTTTATTAAATAGAAAATGGGTCACATTTCTGAAACTAATTATACAATTTCATTTAACTGTTTTTCAACAGTATTTCAACTGAATATTTTCCATTATTTTGCCCTAGGATGAGAGCAACATGACCAACTTAGCAAAATTATGGGCATTTTGCCCATTTTTACTTGCATGTCTTCTGTTAAAGAACTCCTTATTTCTACTCACACTTTTCTGTCTTCTTCCCTTCAACTGTGCTTATAATTTCATATAGCCATTTGAATTAGCACATCAAGTTAAGAGATAAACATGTAAGTATATATATGGTATGAAATACACATGTAACATTATGGATAGAGACCATTTTTTTTATGGTACTGTTGTCAGATGCTGATTTTTGTATCCAGGCCATCCTGTTTCCACTCATCTTTGTGTGGTGTACTATGTTCCAAATCTAAACTTACTTTATTTTGAATACAACACCTTCTATGTTAGAAAGTTTTGTACTGCCTTTAGAAACACTAGTTAATTTTTGCTGATGCTTTCATGTGACGTCCAATATGCGTTACCCAGAACAGAACTTCCATTAAAACACGGTTTTGCTTAATGCATTTTGGAGATTTTTTAAAAGATATAGCTCAGGTATTTCTCTTGCTTGACTCAGTGCTCTTTAAAAAACCTACACCTGTACTCTCTCTTTGATTTTTATATCCCCCTGTAGGTACCTGAGATTACATAGCTCTTAATTATCAAAACCTCTGATCTAGTAATTATGGCAACTGTTCTCTTTTAGCCAGATATCTTATGCAGTAACCACCAGAAAGTGAAAGAGACAACATCCTTAGTTAATTCAGTAACAGTTGGATACATTTGAGTCTTTGATTTCTGACAGATGACATTTTTCTCTGGAGGAAGTATATTGCAATAGTAAATTAAATTAAGTTTGGAAAGTGATTTAAGATACACTGGAATTAAATGTACTGTGATGAAAAAAACATTCCAGTTGTATTCTTCATAGAAATGCAAGTTGGATGACAAATATTTTGAATTTCTGGTGCTAAAAAAATATCCATAGAAGGTTTAAACTTGCAGCTTATTTTCCAGGGATGAATACAAGCCCTTCCAATTGTTTGAGTAGGCCATACTGGATAACAAGTGAATAGAAAAAGGCTGCTTCCCCCCTGCTTTTTTAATTTTTTTAAATTGAATACCATTTTGTTAAAATTGCACTTCCCTCCCTGAAATTCCATTTGGATCAACATTCATAGAAATGTAATACAACCAAAATCTCAGAACAATGACAGCAAAATGATAGACAGTGATAGAGAAGGAGAGAAGTAAATCATAATTTGTTAAAGCTGTCGAAAATAGTACTGTTATACTATTACTTAAGGACTAGGCATCTTTTGAAGTACTACTTAAAATACTTGGAAGAAGCAACTTTCTCCCCATAACTTCTATAGTTTTGCCCAACTGTGCACTAGTAATACAAGCAGTGATTGGCAAATCTATTGTGACTAAAGTTCATTATTTATAGTTATAAAGCTAGTTTAGCTTCATACTATACAGTCATTTCATCAATTGTTTTCTCAAGAAAAAATGGGTTTCCTTACCTGGTTATACCTTCAGCTACTTCAGAACTAAAGCCCAACACTCACCTCCAAAACCCATTTAAATATTAGTAATGAGACTTAGACAAGAATGTAGACATTTAAACCTACACCTGAAGTCTTTTAAAGGTACACCTTTAGGCATTTTCACTGGTAATATTCTCTGAGCATTGAAAGTTCGGCACAGGCACACGAGTCTCGGTTTTGAGGACCACTGAGCACCTTTGAAATTAGATCCTCTTTTACCTCTTTGTTAGGCATGTCCAAGGCAGAAAATAGGGCAAGAAGGACAGGTAGTAGATGACAGGTTTGTTTTGGCTCTATACTATTCTTGACACTGCAGACAAAGCAGTGCTGACGTCTGTGTAATTTGACTCTGCAAGAAGCTATGAAAAAGTTGTCCAGTCGAGCCATACAGAAACACAGCGATCCCTCTTAATCCTCTTCAAGCTTTTCCTGGGACAGCGCATTTATGCTGTGTTTTGTAGACTAAAGCTATAGAGAAAAAACTGGGTGAGTCTTGTGTGGACTGAAAGACTCAATATCCTTTCAGAATAACCACTCCTGTGTGCTCAGTAGAGCTTCAGGTATAATCATCTTTCTCTCCATTTACTTCAAACTATTTAACCTGACAACAGAACAGACTAAGGTGAAATATTTAATCCTTCTCAAAGGTCAGAAGATCTAAAGAGAAAGCACTGCTTACTTGTAACAGATAAAACTAAACATGAAAGAACTGAACATGTAGGGTGAGAAAAAGGTTAGGCTTTGCACTAGAGCCAATCTGGTAACATGCAGCATTGATATGTCAACTTTAGGGTATTACAGTTTCCCTATATAATTCATATGAAGAATTATATCTTCTCTAGTGAGTTAAAAAAGTCTGTATGCTAAAAAGATGTTCACTTTTGGAGCACTTATATTGAATCTCTTTTCAATGTAGGTATCAGAATCTGGACTGCAAAGGATGAAGACCTATGGTCAGTACACGTTACCTCAAATCCTTTCCAGGCTCTGGACTGCTGCTTTTAAAACACAGCTGAAAGGGGAGGTGGAAAGTTTTCTTGCCAAGCTATTTGATAAAGTAGTTATACATGGGAAACAAAGTACGTTTAGACACATGAAAATAAAGGGTAGCGATTATTTTCAGAACAGGTTTTTTTGCTGTGAAATCTTTGACGCAAAAATTCTGTAGTATCCTGACTTAGCAGATGTCAAAGATAACTGTTTAAAGTTGATGGCACATTTTAGTTTCTTCTTATAATTAAAAATGTAATATGTAACTTGTAATATTTCATTCAGAAAAAAAAAATACTGTTTCACAGATGCTCTGGCTTCTCAGTATTGAAGCTTTCTTGTTACTAAAGGAGCTCTTTTCTCATAGTCATGTTAAAATACTTTGTTGAAAGTACTAATCTGATTCTATTTCTAACCAGTCTTTTCTTTCATCTTCAGTTTTTTTAAATAAAGGACAGAAGGAAGGACAGAGTATAGGTAAACTAGAAAATCCTTATGTAAACTGAAAGACCCTTAGAAACAAAAGTGGGTGACTAATTACATTTTCTACTCTTTTGATCACATTTCTTAGATTGAAAATCTAATTTTAGTATACTCGCTAAACACTGCTGGCTTGACAGCACCTGTCTCCTTTCCAATGTAATCTGTGATGACATGTACATGACTGATGAAAATACTGCATAGCTCTCACCTTTCTTCAAACCTTTTTTTTCCTTTTGTGGTATATAAGTACTCATCATCCTACCATTTTATTTTTACCCGTATACCTTGACAAGCTGTGAAAGATAGACGAGTTAACAGAAATAACATGTTTTCTTATTACATTAATTTTAACATACCTGGACTAGTCACCTTTCTTTCAGGAGTTTGTTGCTATGAAATTAGCAACTTGGCAACCAAAATTTTTCCACAGCAAACTATGCTGGATCCAGAATAATACGTTAACTGTTTGCTTTTATGATAAATGCATAGTTTTTATTTGCAAATATTTTCACTGATGCTTGCTTTGTTTATTTATTTTTTTCCTTCTGACCTACTAAAGCAGCTACAGGAGGAGTAGCAACCAATGTAGCCACTGAAAAATTGCTTAAATATGCTCTCTCTAAAGCACAGATGGTAAAATCAAGCCAGTGTTCTGGTACACAGTATCTCTAAAAAGCTTTTTATCTGAGATTATGCACAGTCTTGGTCTCTGAGATCTAAGGACCCGGATGCCCCCAGAAGCTGTAGCTGCAGCTAAACCAGTAGGGGCCAGGGAAGAGGCACCTCAGCTGCACTGAGCACATGGCTCCCCAGGTCCTTGGAGGGAGCCCGCTGGGCCTGCCCCATGGGTGGACTGCAGCAATTGCCAAGACTTCAAGCCAGAGTTCAAAATCAGCAGATTTTTCTGCACGTGTGCGAGTTCTTCGGTCTTCAGCTTTTCACTGGATTCAGTTAATCAAGCCAAAGGTTATTAAAAAAAAATAATCTATTAACTTGATGTCATTTTGAATGCATTTTATTGGGACATTTGATTTGATTTATACCAACCAGTTTCCTAAATGTTTCTCATCAAAAGACCTGTAAGTTCCCAGGAAAATTTTACTTTTTTTTTTTTTTTTTCTGTGACATCCGGTACACTCAAGAGTGTAGGGGAAGCTAGCATGGACTATGCTGGGGCCTGTATTTGGACTATGATTTCACATTTATTTCTCTATAAAACTGGGCAAAGATGTTTCTGAGCTTTTAAAGCATGATAAACTTCTCTGATAAAAAGTTATATTTGTTGCTATCTGTCTTTCTGTGTCTTCTTTCTATTCTGAATATTTTATATTTATCCTGAATTCGGACTCTCTTTGCCACCATGTTTGCTAAAACAGTGACAAACTTATTAACTTTATTCATTTCACTTGTTTGGTGTTTGGGGGGGATGCCAGAAGCCACCACATAGTCCATTATGGAAGGGGTCAACTTACAGCTCTTTACTAGTTGTTATTGTCCTGTTTATTTCAATGTTACTATCAAGTTTCAATGTTGTCATGTTTTTAACCTAAATACTACCAAAGAAAAGTATCATTTAATTCATGTTAGTTTTCCAGTACCCTTTCATATTTGGGCCAAAAGAGAAAATTACAGTAATACATCATATTTATTCTGTGCATTATATTATACGCATGGGTAAATTAATGATTTAAATATTCTTAAAAAGATAAAAGAAAGTTTTTCTCTCTCTCTCATTGATAAAAAAGATAATCCATATATATCAATCATCATGTATTGGAAGGTTTTTTTTGTAAAAAAACAGAGCATAGTCCTGAAATAAGTGTAGCAGTCAGGCCTGGGAAGAAGCTACAACAGAGAAATCTATATCTTTTAAAGGATTTAGATCTGCTGCACAGTTTGCTTGGCATGTGGCAAATTAAATTTAATGTTAATTCATGTAAATTTATTAGACTCTTTTTCTTTAGAGCCCCCATGTTTTCATTGTGCATTGTGTTTCAGTACAGATGATAATAAACTCATACAGATGCCACCAGTCATCAGTGCAACATTAATTACTGACTTGCTCAGAAAGTATTTACAGCAAAAGTTGGAACTGGCTGCACAGTGCTGGCAATGCTAAGTTAACATTAGCTAGAAAACCAGAAAATTGCACAGCAAATGCTGCTTCAAATCACTAAGCGGGGGAGGAGAAGAAGAGACCAGAGAAGGTGAGAAGGTCACACTGGAGGCATTCTCTGGAATTTGAATTACCAACTCTAAACTGCAAAGCTGACAAGTGTTATCTCTGCTAGCCTCAAAACGTGCATTCCAAATGCAAATAGGGCCCAGAAAAGGTCTGAGACTTTAAAAAACTATTTTGTGATGTCAGCTCAGAGTCATTCATATTAACCCACCACATCAGATCCCACTGGGAGGACCAAATATAAACCTTTAAGATTAGGAACCAGGTGAGAAACGAAGAAGGCGGGAAGGATAAAGGCATCTCAAATATGACAAAGCTGACCCAGAAGTCTTAGGACTGTGTAACAAATGACTAATAGCTTGTGTTTTCAGAGCACAGTAAGCAGATACCAGTAGGACTGCGCTGCCTACAAATGCAGAGATGCAGCTTATAAAATAAGCTGTCAATGGGGTCACCATGTCTATTTTATGGAGCAGACAAATCTGCTCAGATGGAAATTGGAGTTCCAGGTTATAATCAGCCTAAAGGTATTAAAATACGAAACAGTGCTTGAAGCAGCTAGGAGACTGTAGGACATGCTAGATGAAGCCATTTTACATCCTTCTCATTAAGTTGAAGTGAGGTAATCAAGATTAATTAGGAAAGAATTTACCATTTTTCCATACATTACCCCAACCATAGCGAAATATCATTATTATATACTATAACTCTCTCCATATGTATGTAAGAACAACAGAAATGAGATCAACATGCTTATCCCCATTTTACCAGTGGAAATGGTTACCTTGCAAAGCAAGGATAGAGCTGAATACAATATTTAGGTCAATAAACCATTCAATTCCCCTTCAGCGTATTTAATAGCAACAGAGATGTTGCAGTTCACTGTCTTGCTTCATGTCTTAATGGGCATAAGTCCACATCATGAAAGTACATTATAACTCAAAATTTATTGTCAGCTTACTTGGTTTTCTCAGTAGAAGAAAACACAGATTGGAAATAGATAAGTATCTCAAGTGCAGGAGCCTGAGCCTACTCATATTAGGCAATGTGAAAATTTACATTTCTCTTGCTTGAAATTTGTCTTGCTTGGACAGAATTTCTGTCTTTATATTGAATCCATGAAAGCAGTCAGACTGACGATAGACATATTTTTTTAACTTATTTGCTGTTTCTACACAAAATACTCACCTGGAATTTTCATATGCTTCAATTACAGTATTAAGTAAAGTTATTCTCACATCCATGTAGCTACCAGTCTACTAAGTGATCCTGGCATCAATAAAATTGATTTGTAAATAGAACGTTCCCCTGCTGTTTCCTTGCTGGAAGAATAAAGGTTAAGACAAAAAACGGAGGAAGCTGGGAGAGAAAGGATTGCGACTGTGTGTTAAAAAAACCTCTAGATCTTATCAACAATCCCTGTGTCTGCCTAATTAGTCATAACATCTGGCAAATCTCTATTTCCAAGTGCAGTAGTATGTATAATGTTGAGATGACAATGACAATATTGATGGTGTTTAAATTGCATATTATAAAAAAACCCCAACCAAACAAACAAAAAAACACCAAAAAACCCCATCAAATAAAAACCTGTTACTTTATCACTTTCTGCCTCATAACAAACAGAACCATTTCCTGTCACTTCCTTTTGCTGTTGCATATATTCCCTACCTGTCATAGTTTGTAGAGTGGTGCCATTGCATTCTTTGTGATATGCAAACCTAGAAATACCTTTAGACCTAGTGAGTTAAACTCAACTTGAACGCAGTCATAAAGGATTTGCCATTTACTTTGGGAAAGAGAAGCTACACAGACAAGGTAACTCTGTTTCAAAATGATAGCTGAAAACATCTTAAAAAGATAAGTACTCCTCCCCTCCCAGTAGAAACAAAGCCCAGAAATCTACAGCCTTACCTGCCTCGAAGAACACAATGTAACACAAAGGTATGGTAAACAAGACATTTGTATGTAGATTGTGTGATGATGGCAAAACTTCCTCAAAGCTCGAACCCCACTTTGGCAATCTCCTCTCCCACTGGAGCTCTGTGGGAACAGCAAGGTATTGCCATTAAATCTGCAAAAGGTTTAGAATCATGTTCTGGAAGTTCTTATTCAAAATCATCAATCTGTGTAACACTATTAGTCCACCATTCAATGTTGCAGTATCATTCCATTGAATTGATAATTCAGTAGATTTTTTTTTTTCCTTAGCTAGTGTTTTGTAAAAAGACTAAATGAACCAGGGGTTGCTGACACCACTGCCATCCTGCCCCCTCCTGCCCCCCCCCAAACTGGGAAGGTTTGTGCTATGGAGTCACAAAGGGTATGTTTTAGTAACAAGCTACGAGTTTTTCTCATTTTCTTTGTGTCACTTCAGTCACGTGTCATTCTATATGTAGTCTTACTGGACTTCTATGAATGGAATAAGGAATAGCATATTATATCGGTATAATTATGGTAGAACCAATGTTTTAGGGTAGTTAATGAAAAGCGACTCTAAATCTGCTACTCATCAGAGCAGACCGTGAAGCTGTGTCCTTGTTGCAAACACTGTTTTGAAAAGAACTGTACTGTGTAATACTACCAGAACATGACACACTAAAAATATATAGTGCTTTTTAAAACCCCAAAGACAGTGAAGGCAGTTTTTTGTATTTTTCAATAAGATTTCTTCACTGGCCCACCCCCCCTTCCCAGTTGTGTATTCCGCATAAGGTACAGGAGACAAAGATTCAAACATGTCTTCTGCCTGAAGGAATTAGGTCTACATTTTTTCAGAACTTTTTGAATTGTCCTTGCTACTTTTTGGGGTGAGATGGGCTGCAAAGTTAAGACCCTTAAAACGGAGAAGGGAAGCTTGCAAGCTGCTTCCGTAAAATTTGAGACTCCAGTTCTTAAACAGAACAATTTATTTTGTATTTAAAGAATTAAGCATAAGATAACTTTACACAAATTTTATACAGCTACCTAGGGCTAGAAAGGTAACAAGTCTTTCATGTCATTATAATTTTGAGTATTAGTTTTCATTTATCATAAGCGCATCAAAATGAGTTTGTCTCTTTGGGTCTTTTTACACAAAGAAGATCATAGGCAGAAAAGTAACAGGATTCCCAGCTGGTCCTGTAACCTTGTGTCCTGATCAGTGGGCTACTGGCTTTTTTTCAGCTGCATGTCTTTCTCTTTAGAATGTCACCTTTCTTCACCCTTCTTTACCCATATTATATTCTGCAAACAAAGATGTTGCTCTCCCAGATTTAACTTGAATTTTTAGTTTGTTTGCTTTTCTATCACCAAGTAAATTTGAATTTTAAGTGTCTTCCTTATATGAAGGAAATGAGAAGAGAAATGGTAAACATCAGTTTATATTATGACATTAGTTTTTAAATCTTAAACATTAAGGACTATAACATGTGCAATTAAAAGTGTGTTAAACAATAAGATTCATATAGCTCCAACCAAAATCTATCCAACTTCCTTGTATCCATAGCAGTAAAATATCATTATTTATATAATTTACCAAATGGCCTAAAAGTCAGGAGGAGCAGGGGGATGATTATCTTGCACAAGGCATTTGCTTTCATTGCAGTTGCTTCTTATATTCTGTTATGATAACACACACATGGGTGCTCAAATGTCAAATAATGATTGTAAATAAGATGGTAATTACAACCTAAAGGAGAATGCCTGAGACAGCATGCAGCCAATGCTGTTACAGTCTAATCAATAACTGTTCAGAAAAGCCTTTTCTGTCCACATTCCATCTCAACTTAACATGATTCAGTTAAATAATCTGATTTTTCTCTGTTGTCACAGAACATGATGAGATATTTCTAATAAAGGTAAGAGCCATTCAAACAAAATGTGTTAAGTATGGCTACAGATAATTTCAATATGAGAGCACATGGTACAAACAAGAGGTAATGAAAAAAATAATTGTATTAAATCTAAAAGAATCTTTTCTCTCAGATAATTCAAGCAGAAGTCCAGTCAGCAGCTTTATAATATATTCAGGAAAAAGGAAAAGGTGGGGCAGAAGAGTGGGGACACCGATTCCTCAGCATTCCTAAGTACCATCATCAGCATTAATAAGAATAATCTTAGAAACGGGTAATAAAGCTGATTTCGAGTGCAAATCTATTAGCATAAATAACTTAAATCAAACTAATGAAACTAAAATTTGATTCAGCTCTAAGCTATTTAGAAGTAACTGTTAAAAATACAAAGACAATACAATTCTGCCAATTTACCCCCTGAGTGCATAATTCAAATGAATGTTGACAGTCAAATTCAAAGCTTTAATTGTTATCCACAGGAAAGTCACATTCATAAAAAAACCAACATTAAAATTTATTTAAAGCCTCTCACATTCTGTGAATGAAAGCGTGTGCTATTCCCCCTATGTGGTTGAGTCAATCAGTAGATAGATCACTACCCCATTAGTAACTGTTTGAAAGAATCAAAGATCTTTTGGGGTGTACTCAGGTTAGCATGTCCAGTTCTGGTAAGCAGTTTAGTAGCACCAGATGCTGATGACAAACATGTGTCTTAATTCCCAGGGAGAAAGCTACGTAAAATCATCTTTCCTCTAGCTGAAGATACACACGCGAGAACCTTAAAACAAAACAACGATGCGTTGCATTTATGTACATTAGACAGCCATGTTCCAAAAGTGTACAAGGAAAACTGCTTAGGATTTTGAAAACCAAGGTGCTTTCGGACCTGCCAAAACTGGATCTTAAGAAGTGTTAGTAACTCAAGAGTTAGGCTGCATGTCAGTGCAAGTTAGGAAGCTCTAGACTATTTATCGGAAAGGACACACTTTAGTATACTTAACCCTTTAAAATGAGCTAACAGCTACCTTTACAGTCTTGTCTAAATCAGCCTAGCTAGTCTTTTGGATCTTGTGAGCCTTTACCCAAACCATGATGGCACTGGGAAGCAGAAAAAATATATATCTGGCATGCCTGGGGTTTGCAAGCAAGAGAGAAAAATGTTTTCCAGGGACCTATTGTTCCACACTGAAGAGGACCAGGCTGAACAGGTTTCTGAGCTCTAGAATAACTTCATGATACACCACTTTTATCTGCCTTTGATAACTAATTTCTTTCCACAGACTGAGAGTCAAATTTACAAGCAGGCCTTTTGCCAGTTCTTCCCCACTAGCATATTGCTGGGGAGACCATGGCCACTCTCGGACTACTTGATATCTCTTTAGACACTATTGTGTGTGTTTAAGTGCAAAACTCTCATTGATCTCCGTTTAAATTTTGCCTAAGAATTGCACAAACAGGCCATCAAACTTCTACGAAGTATTGATGTTAAAAAAAGCCACTATTTATATAGAAACTGAAAAAAGAGTAGCTCATATAATCACACAATATATAAACTTTATTAGGAGTGTAAACTAACTTTTCATGAAACTGGATGCAAAGTAGGAAGAGGTGGACATGAGGAGTCATAGGACTGTTCTTAACAGTGACATTTGCAGAAGATACTATATAAATACTGACTTTTTTTTTTTTTTTTAAGAGATTTCCTATATTGAACTTTCCTTACAGCCATCATTCAATTTTCTAAGCAAGAGTCCTTAGCTGGTTCAAATATGGTAATATAGAATATACTGTAGTTTGTTCTAATTAGCTCAGCCTCTGTACTGTTTGGGGATTCATATTGTGAAGCAAGAGCTATTGCCATATGCTTCAGCATTATGAGAAGGTGTATAAAGTTTTCAATCAGCACTTCAAATATTTTCAAATATAAGGCAATTATAGAATACTCATTTACTCCCAATCGTTTTCTCTGGTCTACCCAGTTTGATACTTTCTGATCTCTGCTTTTGAATTATCTCTTGCATCACCTGCTCCTCTGTGTATTCTGTTCTTGTCATATTTCTCCTCATCGCTTGTTCCCCTATTAAAAAGGAGTACCAATACATCTATTATGGTGATATTTCTCCTTTGTACTTTACCACATCATCCATTTTTATAGCTCCTATAAGCTATTTATACTTCTTGACAAGCTACTTTTATATTTGAGATACTCTTTATTATGCAAGGTATTTATTTTATTGTTACTGTTTCTATGATATGCTATTTGATAGCATTTATGCTCAGCATTTGAAAACCTAGCATAATCTCTATTAATGTCCATATTTCTGTAAATTTCAGAATTTCTAATAGAAATAATACTTTTCTAAAACTAAGATGATGAATCATAGTTGTTTAGAGCAATGCAGAATTTTAGATAAGAATTGTGATCTGTTTTAATGGTAAAAACATAGACAATTTCAACTGTAATCATTAGCACCAAGCAGCTCCCAGTGACTGCCAAAGGGAAAGATCAGAAAATTAAAAAAAAAAGAAAAGCAAAAGCAGTAAGCACATGTATGACATTTTCAAAATAAAATAATAGAATAAACTTGTGGATTTTGGTTGTCTTCACCAGGTGAATACAGGTGACTGGAACTCTGAAAGTCAACTAGTTGACTGCATCAAATATGCAGCTGTTCCATTAAAGGAACTTGTAGATGCAACCAGAAAGCTACTCTGCCATGTATGAGCAACTGAAGTTACAAAGTCAGCATTAGGATTAAAGCTGGACTGGGTAAAAGTTATGAATCAAATGCCTGGCTCTCTCCCAGCCCAAAATTTCACAGGGAATCTTAGACAGAATATTTATTTTCTCCGTTCTTCACATCTCTATGGAGGATAACATTTCTCCTTTACGAAAGGATCAGACTATTCAGAGTCTGTGAGAACAGGGAATAATGATTCTAGCAGATGGTTCATAACCTAGGGTTAAGGATGTCCAGCACTAGATTTTTCAGAGGGGGGACCTTCTTTCATGGTGGATATGCATCGCAGATAGCATAAAGGTCTCTGATATTAATGGCAGATAACATAATACAAAGGATCTAAAAAAAAAAATCAAATGCAATGCAAATTGAATCGCTAGCAATAAGGCCAACTCACCAAAGCATTAGGTACCAAATCCAACATTAGATATGCTAAACCCTGCTCCACAGTTGCTTAAGCCTGGAGATAGCAAAGTTTTCCATATTCAGAGCTCTCTAGGCAGCACAGTTCTGATTATGAGCCTGTACAGCTGGTCAGCCGAGTGGCACAGGGGGGCCTTTGGGAATGCACAGACCATGCCTTTCACCTGCCTCGCCCTACTCGTCGTCCTTCGCCCACCACGTCTGCTGGATCAAGCTCCACGCTGGTCTCAGGGGTGGGTACGACTCCCCGAGGCATCACAGAAGCGGGAGGTGGTGGCAGCGCACGCTGCCCTCTGCTCCGCAGCTCTGGAGTGAGAGGACTCACAAAGGGAGAGGAGGACTCGGCTTCATTCCTCTCTTGCTTCTGCATAGGCTCATATCCTCGTCACACTAACTATACAACAAGCTAGTCGGTGTGTTGTAGTATCAGAGGACGTCTCCCTCACTCTCTTATTTATCTTTCACTTTTAATAGACTGGAAAAGCAGGACTCGGTGGCCTTGCAGTTAAGGCACTCATCCAGGAGCTGGACTGTGTTTTGGTTTCTGCTCCAAGGACTATATATGGGATTTTTTTAGCCAATGACTGCTTCATGTAAATACTGTAGTTGTTGTGCATCACACCCTGATGTGCCTAACTCCCTATGCTTCACGCAGGGCGTGCAGAACAAAATCGGTTCTGCGGCAGGAGCCCAGGGAGACCGCCATGAGTCACTAAATCCCTTTATGGATCTGTGCCCAAGACTTTTAAAATGTATCAGCTAGGCCTTGTAAGTGAATCAATATTTGAGTAATTGTTTAGAAGGTTGTGTCCAGAAGTAGTAACAATGTCAAGACACGAACTGCGCTAATGATATTACTTCTGTCTTACACTTCATTCTCTCAGTAACTTCACTGCATTCAAAGCAAAACTGGAAAGCAAACAGCAAAATGTGATGCTATAGTTGAGATAGGAATGGAAGGCATGGGTCCAGGTAGATCCACTGTGATCCAGCTTGGAAGTATTTGCATTTTCTGTTTCCATTTTTCAATTTAAGGTATTCCTATTTGTTGCAAACCTTATATTTCCAAAAGCATTTTCTGTGAGTATCCAAATGAAATCTATTTGCCTAATACAGAAAAATAAGTTGATTACATGTTCTCGGAAAATTTCCATTTTACTTAATGACTATTTTAAAAATAAGAAATTTATTTTATATGAAATTTTTTTTCTTTTGTCCCGATATGCTCTGATGCACTGTAAAAACAGTACCTTATTCATCCGTTTAGGTTTGGCTCAGTGCAGAGCTCTTGAGCTATGAAAGGGATGTGTACAGTGTTTTCAAGCCCATGCAGAAATCTGTTATGCACGATGTGTGTCGAGCTGCAGACATTTCTTCTCCTGTCTCTTTGTACAGAGCATCTGATTGTTGATGACAACTGACATTTTTTATCGTAAGTTCAACAGTTTAGTCTGAAAACATTCACCATGACTTAGGGAATTTATTTTGATAAGAGAACACTGGTCGGCTGAGCCCAGCTTTGACCTTTAAAATTGAATGTATTAAAAAAGAGAGAGCAGGAGAAAAAAAAAAAAAAAAAGAAAAGAAAAAAAAAAGCTCCGTTTGCCTTATAGACAAACAGTTTTGTTGTCTTGCTGACTAGATTGCTACTTGCAGCTAAGCATCAAGCTAGACAAGCTTCCTCTGGAACAGGAAGCTGCTTTTGCAGAATCTTTGCAGTATTCTTTTCAGATTTTTTTCATGGAGAGAGGACATGGAAAGCTGTCATTGTGCAACCTTGGAGAGTTATATTCCATAATTTTGGGTATGCATTTTTGGAGATAGTGCTACGTGCCAGGAAACCCACTCATGTTTCAGATATCCTTCTTGATTCAGTGTTCAATATTTGTTTCGCAAAGCCTTTGTTTTCAATTAATCTTTTTTGATAACTACATACTATTTTTGAAATATGATATACCCCCATAATCCAATTCACACAAAGAATGTATTATCCTTCATTTGAAAATGTGGTTTATGGGGTTTCATTCATTCATGAGGAGGCAAAGGTTATGCTAAGAATGAACAGTATTTGCATAATAACAAGCACTTAGTTCCTGTACTCCCAATCATTCAAATAGGGGTCCAGGACAGAGTATTACCATTTCCAGCCTGCATTTTTGACTTTTCAATCCATTATTCTCAGTCCAGTGTGAGACTGGGATACAAGTGCAGAGTACACAAAAGTTCAGATGTATTCTTGTGTCCAGAATTGAGACACAAAGTGGAAGGTGCCAGGAGGAGGAATAGACATATTTCATAGAGCAAAAGAAGAAATCCTGAAAGAAATTGCAATCTGAAAATAACTGATACAGAACAGGATGGAATTCATATGGTCTGACTGAGTTTTTTGGGAAATGCTCAATGCAAATTAGTTTGCATATGGACAGAGCAGAGCAGGAAGATGGAAGGAATAGCCTCTTGCTTTGGTTCTACTCTTAGAATACCGTGGACATGACCAGCACTTGGCTACTCTGAGCTGTATCGCTAAGTTTCTAAAAGACCTTTTGAGGGTTCCTGACCTGGCAGATCATTTTACATGCCATTGCACTGCTGAGTTATGTCACATTGTCCCACTATAAAATACAGCGATCCTCTCATTTCAGAAGAACTCATTTGGGAATTACACAGGTTGCCAAGAAAGTCACAGTATTCATCAGCATATAAGAGGAGCACACATGAATGTATAGTTTTGGTGCACAGAAAATCCTGAGGAATTATCATAAGAGTATCCCCAGAGGATGATCAGTGCTGGATACTCCAGACTGGTAGATTGTTTTAGCTCAAAAACACAAGGTGAACTGTTTGAAGCTGTATAGCACAATAACAAAACGTAGCTGTGTAAAAAACCTGCCCTTTTCTCTGAAAACCTGAATTCACTAGTACACAATGGCACATAACTGTCTTTGAAACAGTACAGTTTTAGTTGAATGCTGAATTAAGCTACAGAACTAAATTTTAAGAACCTCTTCTACTTTAATATCTGACTTTGGAAACTCCTAGCCAGCTGAAAACCCTAACTAGAGAAAGACAACCTGACAGCAAGCTTTAGAAGCCACAGTCCCTAAACACTCTTAAAGGACTTTTCTGCAACCTGGAGGCAAAACCCACAATATGTTGAGATGGGTAAAAGTTTTCCTGATGGAAAAAAAAGGGAAGAAGGGCAGAGGTTTCCAGGGGCAAAGGCAGATGTCTATTTCGATTTCTTTCTTCCTTACCCCTAAAGGACTTGCACCAATTTTCCACTGAGCAACAAGAATTAGTAACAGCTGGACTGCAGAGGCTGACATTGACAGAGGCCGAGATGAGCGAACTAACAGTCACTTACTGTCACTGAAGAATGGGGACACCAGTTATTGGCACTAAAACTTCATCTCACAACATTCCCTGCTCAGATACAGCAGACGGCATGGCCCCACAGTGCTCTCTGCCTCAGCTGCCTGTCCACAGAGCAGACCACGTTTTGACTGAAGGAGCAATATAGCATGTTATTCTTCAGCAGCAGTGGGAACTAGGAGTTCATCTCCTGATGCTGCAAGGGTCCTGCTTGTGTACACATCTTATTTACCATAGAGTAGTAGGCAGCACATTTCCTCAGCAAGAAACCCTGCTGCACGGGGTTTGCTTCCTACAGATGCATTGCCCGAGTCCAAGTTATAAATGGCCACCATGGCATCATACAGTGGCAATCGGACTTCCAAAATATGGACTGGGAATGAAAGTGGCTCAAGCCACTTCACGAACCTAGGCCTGAACTCAGGGTCTTCTATCCAGTTCAGAAAGTAATCCCTACTGGATCCCATGGATGAGAAGCATCTCCTTTTATAGAACACTGTGGTTTGATGTAATCTCCAGACAAATGTATGATACAGTTTTATGTTGTCTCAGACAGAGAAGAGCATGAGTAGGTACACTAAATTCAATATACCTACATTTCTATTATCTATATAAGAGCTGAGACAACCTAGCTATTGTGGGATTTTTAATTTTTTATGTATTTTTCAAGAAATAAGAAAAAGAAGTCATCACTTTTACTTTCAGATTACTTTTCAGAAATGTTGTTACTGCTTCTTCGTGTAGAAACAGATTCCTTAATTGTTCTCAGAGGACATTTATTTCAGAGGACGTCCTCACATGAGGTAGGTTAAGAAACGTTTCATTATGGAACCTGATCGGACTTGAAACAAACTTGAGACAGACATGAGATAATCACTGACCTGCAGAACCTTCCTAAGACTCTTAAGCAGCAGGTGACAAAGCAGAACTACAGAGCTGTAGTGATTTTTGCTACTGAAATGTAAGTTATCTATGGATACAACTTCATCAGTACCTACTCAAGTAATAGCAGCACAGTATTTTTTTTCCTTTAAGAATCTAAATGCTATTTACTTTAATTTTTTTCTCTTCCTAGGTCTACATAGGCTGTAATTCTCAGGGAGGGAAAGTCCATAACTTTCTTAATGAGTTATGACAATTTCTGTTCATCTTGCAGCCTCTTTTTCTAGTATGTTGAAGCCCAAAATGAAAAGTTAAGTCCTATGTGTTACAGATACAGAGGATGGTTTACATTTTTTTATATAAAAAACACTACAATAACACCTGAAAATCAACTATACAGGAACGATCTCTCATAATCCTTTGTCCATTTATGCATTGCACACAACCTTTTCCAAAGCTACGTGGGCTGATGGACACTTTGAATTCTCTTTGCAGCTCTGGCATTGACCTGCTGCATGAACCCACGCAGTTTACTTTTCATTCTTTTGTTCACCTCATCTCTTTAGATCAGGAACTCTTCAAGACAAATAAATGATGTACTCATTATGGGTGTAAAAGCGATAAGCTGCTATATCTCCTCACTTTTCACTATGCCTTTTCAAAGAAAGTCCCCTTCCGTTAGTCAAAATATCATATTAAAATTGGTCTACAGCACCAAAGCAATTTCTCCAGCAGTGTCTATGAACTATAATCTCACAAAGAATTATGTACAAGCTTAACTTCCTGCCTTATGAAAATTCCATTTAGTATGGCAACATTTCAAGAGAAAGCAGTTCTATTTCTACCTGAAATGAAATGAATTTTTTCTATGAAGTCTCTCATTACATATTTTACAAAGAAATAATCACTCTTTGTGAAATTGCAGTATAGCATTTCATTGCAAAAGCATATGCAACAAATTCAGATTTTGAACAGTGGGCTGTTATAAAGTACAAAATATTTGTAAAAAATGCAAAAGAAAGTGACAATTTCATCTATTGTTCATTGGTATTATTACACAGAATCATGTAGACAAGATTGTAATTGTGTTTCAGGGAAAATACTTCCTCTGCATGGCAGCAAAACTGAGCAAACTACAGAGTGAATACACCTGGGAACACTACCAGCAGCTGAGAGATAGAAGGCTGTTTATCTGCTGAATATTTACTTTATTTATACTGAGATAATTTATCTTTATCTTACTGCTGATGATGTGCCAAGCCATCAGAATGTAATTTGTATGGGCACTGCTATGTATTCTGCTTTAATTTGCCACTTGTCTTTTAATCTTTACAATACATATAAAGCATCCAATGATACAGGAAATATTAATAGTTTGTCTACTTACATCTATTGCTTTTCACGTTGTTACTGCAGATCTCCTCACCTGACAAAGGAAGCGTAAGAGATTGTCAGCGAAATATAATAGGTAATGAGGTAAAAATCCCAAACTAAAAGAATAAATTCCAACAAAGTTAAAATGACTTTCATAAAATAGGCATTCAGCTTATATCTGGACAGATGTAAATTATGACTATTTCTAGTCAATATTTCTCCTTGGAGCATTTAGTTGATTTCAGGTGCTTTTAATGACCTCTATCAGCCTAGGAAATGTGGTGGATCTCTAGATTTTTGTTTGGATTTTGTTCTTTAACAGATGTTGAGGACGATATGAGTCTACCTCCTTAACGCAGCAGGATTAGAACTAGAAGCTTAAGAAATCTTTTTTTTTTTTTTTTTTTTCCCTTCTTTAGTGGAATCTATTGCAGCATAGAAGGCAATGATATAAAACGTTGTTCCAACTCAATATCTGCTTTGCTTTCATAGATTAAAAAAAGTAGAATTAAAAAAACAGGAATACAGAATAGGGCAAAATGTTAAAGATCATTTCAGATTTCATACTTTTGTAATGAGCAGCAACAAAAGCCTTTAATATAAACTTGACTTTCCTACATAAAGCAAGCTCTGAACTCTGAGGCAAATCCAGAATTTTCATTTGCATCCATCTCTATTAAGAAGTGAATCTAGTCAGCTTCATTTTCAGAAGGGATGTTATCAGCTCCACTCCTTATGCACTGCGATATCTCCTTCTCCCAAGCAGATCAGGTTTCAGTAGAATTTGGAGCGATTGTGCAGCCTGACCTTATCGCGCTCTTCAGACACCATGTGCATTTGAATAGGGATTTCTGGCAGGTGCACAAATAGGCAGAACAGCAGCAGATTTACAGAGAACTTCAGACTCATTTAACAGCCATTACAGTAGGTATCTAAGATCACTTTACATTCATGACCTACTAGTATTGACTCAGTATTGCCTTATATTCCTCCTCCCTTCAAACACCTCTACTTTACACCCAAATAATTTCTAAATTAATAGTGAGAATGACTGTTTTCTATTGGAGCTGACCCAGACATTAATAATCTTAAAATTAATTGTTCCTATATTCTTTGCCAGTATGCTATTATTTTGCTGTGCTGTGTGGAACTAGACTGACCTTAACTCTAAGTAATTTCATCATGGCCAAATTAATTGCTTAATGATAAGGTGGTATAAAATGCACTAAGTCTGATGTTTGGTACCAATCATCACCAGCAGTTAAGGATGTTTACTCATCTTTTTCTAAGTTGCTATATCAGCCATAATGAAAAGTTGCTCTGCTTTTGTTTATGCTTTTTTTTGTTTGTTTCTTTGAAACTTACCAAATTCTCAGCTTAATCTTCTCTTTCTCTTCTGATTATGTCAATGGGATCATCTTTCACTACATTGTGAATTTGTGAAGGATAAAACTAACATCCTGGACACATTCCTGAATGCCTCTTGCTGAGGTGAAAACAGACACACCTTTCAGTGAACTTCAGTAATTATACAGTTATGTATTGATTAACATAATTAAAAGGACCCATACCAACTAAAAAAGGGGGCAAATTGTGTCAAAGTTCTTTGTTTGAACTCAAATTGTATTTTTACGTCCTTTTATTTTTCTCCAACATCAGCCTTCCCACCTAAAAAGTATTCCTCAACAAAACCTGAAACTTCTAAACAAAGCAGAAACTAATTGTGTTAAGGATATCTTCCACATTTCATATGTATTACATATCTTCCTTAACAATATCTTCCACATGGAGGAAAGTTTTCAAGACCTCTATATATAAAGCACTATATTTCTTTTCACAATATGATTAAAGGTTGAAGACATATCACTGATTTTAAAATTTTAGAAGGACATATGATTTTTTTTTTTTTTTTTTTTAAGGAAAACCCAACTTTTTTTTGCCTTATTAAAAAAAAAAAAAAAAAGCAAGCCTTCATTAAGGATTATATTCTCCTTTTTCACCATGAGAAGGTTTACAAACCATTCACTTGAGGGAAATAAGATTTCTAAACAATAGTGAATGAAGACAAAACTCAAAATTCTTTTCTCTTAAGTAGTACAAGAACAAAAAGACTTTGATGATATGCCATCCTCCATAAAAGAAACAGTCTAAACCAACTATGCTGGTTAATTTAAATGGCAGAGAAAATATGGGGTGAAGGTTTAGAAAGAGAACTTTTTATGGTTCAGAAAAAAGAAAAAAACATAACCAAGTGAATAAGTACTCATGAAGAGATAAAATAGCCTTCAATAAAGTGTTAGCAGGAAATAACAGGTGGAGGTTGGAATAGAAGTGGGTAGGAAATGATAGATGTGGGAGTTGTATGAACTGAGAAACAGTTCAGAGTTTGTGGGTGGTACTAGAACTACCTTTACTATTTTATTTTGTATATGCAGCAAAGAAAATCAAAACTCCAATGTAAATGTAACCACCCTCTACATATTATAAATCAGTAAATACAAAACCAAATTTATTTTCTGGGGTTGGGGGGGAGGGGGCAGGTAGAAAAATTGGGAGGAAACAATGCAAAAAGATAAAAAGGCAACTTTAACCTTCTGTTTTAAATAATCACTCTCGCTGTGCCGTTTTCAGGCATAAGCATGTCTTACTGCTTTTATGCCCTAAATGCCTACTCTTTGAGCACTACACAGATTATGACATGTCTCAGAACTGTACTGGTTTGGGCTGGGATAGAGTTAATTTTCTTCATAGTAGCTAGTATGGGGCTGTGTTTTGGATTTGTGCTGGAAACAGTGTTGATAACCCAGGGGTGTTTTGGTTACTGCTGAGCAGTGCTCACACAGAGCCAAGGGCTTTTCTGCTCCTCACCCCACCCCACCAGCCAGTGGCTGGGGGGGCACAAGGAGTTGGGAGGGGACACAGCCGGGACAGCTGACCCCAACTGGCCAGAGGGATATTCCAGACCGTATGACGTCATGCCCAGCATATAAACCTGGGGGGAAGAAGAAGGAAGGGGGGACACCTTTGGAGTGATGGCGTTTGTCTTCCCAAGTAACTGTGATGGAGCCCTGCTTTCCTGGAGATGGCTGAACACCTGCCTGCCGATGGGAAGTGGTGAATGAATTCCTTGTTTTGCTTTGCTTGCGAGTGCAGCTTTTGCTTTACTTATTAAGCTGTCTTTATGTCAACCCACGAGTTTTCTCACTTTTACCCTTCTGATTCTCTCCCCCATCTCACCGGGGGGGAGTGAGCGAGCAGATGTGTGGGGCTTTGTTGCCAGCCGGGGTTAAACCACGACAAGAACATTAACAGAAGATGAAAAGCCATTTAAGTCACTGTATCTTCCAAACATCAGAAAGAATCTACTGTTGCATGTTGTGAGCTCTCAATATGGAAAGCAGAGAATGCAAAAACTAATCCATGGAAAGACTTAACAGCACCTCATGGGTTTTAATTTTTTTTTTATCTATTTTATAATTTTTCTGATATTTTCTCTAGAAATTGTCAACCATGAGGCATGGCTACATAAACACATCACTACAAGTTACTGCAGCAGCACAGTACCTATATTGTAGCATCTGCCCATTTGCACAGGCATGATAACTTTCCCTATGTTAAATTTTTAAAAGTAACTATGTGACATCTGCTGCAAGATAAGCTCATTCCTGAAAAGTTAATAATAAGAAAATAATTAAGAAAATAACAAGTTTCTGCAGGTCTACTCTCCAAGTCCTTTTTTATATTTCTGTTTTCAAATCATATTTCTGGATAGAAATACAAGTCCACATAAATGTTTTATTGTCATATGCTATTTTTTCATCTTAGGTTTTGACAACATGTTAATTATGGATGAACATATAATCTCCAGGTGACCTTTAGGTTTCTTTGTGTCATCCTTGTATCATTTAAAGGTTATCTGCTTCAAAATGTTGGGTTTCAATAGAGTTGTACAGTGTTTGACCCTTTGTATTTGGTGTTGGAACTGATATTGAAGGGAAGGGAATTGCAAGGTTTTAAGTCCTGAAAAATGATACTTTCTTTCAAGATTCAGGACATTTACATTTTAGAAGACAGTACAGACAAAAAAGTTTCCAGAGCACTCCCTTCCATCCTGTTCTTCTGAGATGAAGTATGGTTACAGCATGTGATAGGGAGTTGTACCTAGCTGCAAACAGCAACCCAAGCAAACACACACTAGAGAAATTTCCTAAGAAATTCCTCTCCGGGCCTCAAAAATATGCCTTCATGGATCTGGTGCAGGAGCTGTCTTGAGTTTCCAGGAAGCAATTTCAACTTAACTTCTGAGTTATATTTAATTTTGTAGTATGTACACAAGGCACCCATCCATCTCTTAACCTCTTCATGTCTCAGCCTCCCACAAGACTTCAAAGTAGAAATCAGCCTCTGACTGTAACTCAGAGAAAGACGTATCTGCTGAGGTTGCAGACGAGGGTGCCAAGGAGAGAAAGTGAAAATTATTATTAAGTCCTGTGAAACTCCTCCTCTCTTCTTCCTCTTGGTTCCATTAGTGAGGTCACACTAATGTATCTGTGGTAACACGTCCTTTCCATAGCAGCACCTTATGGTACCCTGGTAAGAAATAAGAATACCTTTGCTGTTAATTGAAAGGAAAAAGGGAGAAGTTTTAAGAGAATAGATCTTTTGGCAAAGCACAAATATCAGAAATTGAAAAGTGAATACAGAAAAAAGATACTGAAGTATAAATCCAATATCTAAATGTTCTCACATTTCAAATATGATCCATTAGGTAAGTTCGCTGCTAAAAAATGTTTACCTAAATGAAATTACATTCTGACAACTTCCTTTAACAGATCCTCACCAATATAATAATAATAGCTAATGTTGTGATAATTCTCTTTTAAAATAATATTGCAAGCATTCCATCTTCATGAGATTTCATTTTATCCACAGATAAACACTTGTGGTATTTACCTTTACAGCTAAAATGACCCACACTTATTCAAATTGTCTTTTATAGTCATAGTGTCAAGGAATAGAAATACTTCTGCTGTAAGCCAAATACCTTGTTATAGATTTTTACTGCTCTCATTTATTTCTACTTCTCAGTCTTCACTTACCACATCCACGATACACAACTGTTCTGTGTTAGTACCAAAGACCAGAAAGTCTTCAGTATTTTCAATCCTCAGTAACATGAGACTAAGTTCACTATAAAAATCACGACAACAGAGAGGATCACCTTCACCAAACAGTTATAAATCTGGAGTTAAAAGCTCCACCAACTTGGGAATCGATCCAAGATCCACGGCTAATTTGCAGGAAAAAGAGTATCTACTACTTAAGTGGGAGGAGGATTTGATTAAAAGATGTGTTGAATTTGATTATTTCAAACTGGTGACTCTTTAAGATGTTAAGTGAACTCCTTTCACCTCTTCCAAAAATTATTAAGCAATCTTATAAATATATTCCATTCACATGTATCAGAGATTTTCCAAATCACTTTTCTTTTTTGGAAAAAACTGATCAAGGCTGACAAAATTATTTTCCATTACTCAAACATATTTCAAACAGCAGGCTGGCATTTAAGATTTGAGTAGATCACATTTTTTACATTAAAGGTGAATAAAGAAGCATTTCACATTGTTTAGGGGACACGTAGTTTGAACTTCAGCAACCCTCAGATGAGGTCTCTTGATAAATTGATTAAAACTGGCAATCATCATTTGGTCATTTAGTATCATTACAAAATTTTTTAAACTGTGGCTCTGTTTAAAGCAGTTTCAATCAGTTTTAGCAAAGACTAGCAAGTAGAACCCTATTTTAACATCATTTTTTATTTCTGAACAATCTCTCACTTTTAGGCAATTGAATTTGCTGCCGTTCTTTTAATAAAGAAGAGAAAAATGGAAATAAACAAGAGACTCCTTCTGAGAAGGGAGCATGTTCATTGCAAATAGTATTCCAGTTATTCTGATGCAGAAACACCGTCATTATTTTGACTATAATTAAAGTTCCAAGCAATGGAAAAGTAGGGATATAAAACTTTTCAGTGTTGGTAAGAATACAGCATGACATATTCAATTCTGATCTGCATAACCAGCATCATAATCACTCTATTCAGAATGCAAGAATCATCTGGTTGCTGTTCTTTCTAATGAAAACTTCCAAAATAAGTGTAATGATATGGGGCAGGTGCTGATACCAAAGTGAAACTTCCAAGCCTTTACATTCTCAAAAAAACCTTTATCTTATGTTTTGACTGAACAAGATAGCATAAGAAACCAAATCTGATAACCAAAGCTCTGCTTTGCCATCTGCATGCAATAATGGAACTCGGAGAACAAAGGGAAGAAAAGCAAAATGCCAAGATCTGGAGTTACGAAATTGTGTACAAGAAACTAGTCTCAAATATGTATCATCTAAATATTCTGCTCATGCTTACTTCAAATGTATGAGTAGAGTGCTGTGAGCTGGGTTCACATTTTTCAATTACTAGTTAAAATACAGTTCCAAATATTTTACCCACCCACCTGCAAAAATATTGTGATATTTCCAGCTTTTATTTCAAAACAGAAGAGCTAGAGGAAAGAGTTGGCGGTGTTAGCGTGGTTACTCATGTTCAAATGTTTTAACATTCAATATTGCTTTTTTTCTCATTGGTTGAATTCTTTGCCCCTCTAAATTGTGGGATATAGCAGCAAAATGGGAAGAGGCAAGGAAGGGAAAGAATATTACACCTGCATGGTGTTGATGCAGGTGCACCCTGCTTCACCCACCATCTGTACTGCACATCTCAATAGTCACACGCTCTTAGCTCTTCTAGAGTAAGCACCTTATTCTAATACATTATTCTTCTGGGAATACACTGCTCTACTCTGTAAAAAAAATATTTCCAATCTCATTAACTATCATCAACCACGTCCTTAGTTCAGGTGGGTAAATGTTTGCAATCATTGGAAAAATCCTGCTAAATGAAGTCAACATAGAGTTAATTTAAAATTAAATAATAATAATAATTTTTAAAAAAGCAGGTGTGAATATTTCAGGTACCTGAATAGGTTTATTACATTATAGAACGATAGGATGATCTTCCTAGTGCCATCAAATCATTAGGCAGCCATGAGACTCAGTCAATACACCAACATATTAGAGAAGTTCTCACTAACATCCCATAGTATCAACCAGCCCCAAGCACAATCAAATAGGAAGTCAGAAGGCTGTTGTCATGCTAAAAGCATATCAGACCAAGATGGAGGAAAGGTCCCAGAGGTTTTCATCCCTCCCAGAGAATATTCTTCCTACCTCCATCTTCCATAATAAGCAAAATACAAATCAGTGACTTCGATTGCAGCTGAGATCAGGAGTCGGGAAGACTCTCTTTTAAAGCCTGAGACCCTTTTGTACATCTCCTTTGAACTGTTACACTCAGTAAAACTGTCATACTGTATGAAATGAAAGCAGCACAGGAACCAAGAGCAAGCAATTCTTTCTTTAAAAGTCCTTATATACTTACCATCCAAGCGTTTTAAGTGGGGATTCTGTAAGCAAGTTTCCAAAGCTTAATGGTATTAAAAAAAATTTTATAATGCATTTAGAAAATGAATGAAAAAAAACCCCAATTACTGGAATACTACATAATTGTAAGAATAGGCCAGTATTAGATTTAATAAACTGATCTCATCTAACCATGACAATAAGCAGAAATTGAAGGTCACGCATACAAGATGACTGCATTTTGGGAAAGTAATGCCTGAGAAAAAGGCTGAAAGGATACAAGGAAAAGTAACTGAACATGAGTTCTATGTACAATGCAGTACCTACAAGCGGTAAGGCAGTCCACGGATAGTGGTAAAGCAATCCATGGATTTCCAAGTCAAATTACAATGCTGTTGTTGCAAACTTCATCTTAAAAACATTCGCGACCTGGGTAGATGAACCTCTAGCCTTGGATAAATGCATAGTGCTTTATTTTTGAGCTCTATTTTTTTTGCTTTATGCACACTGCCTGAAGTCGTTTATACCTGGATTTAAATTTAACTTCAACACTAATACATCTCGTGCTATTTTGTCCTGTCTTGTCTAATGTAATCAACAGCATGGGTCTTTTATCATTGTCACTTTGTCTCCAGCATGCAGGGAATGCTCAGCAAACAGGCTTCTGGAAACTTGCTTATTGTATATCACCTCTGACTCTAGCTTCTTATAAAGCAGAGAGATAATATAAATTCTTAGTGGGGGGATGTTATGTATTTATCACCAAAAAAATGTCAAAATCACCATTGTATTCATACTGTAATTTCCATACTTTCCATGGTTTACAGATCGATATAAACTCGAAAAATGACTCTTAAGAGAGGTAACTCTTTAAAACACACAGTTCTGTTCATGCTGGATAATGATTCTGTTCCTACATCAATCATCTGTAGAAAGTTTACACCAAAATGTTATGGCACATTGTCATCACTGGATGGTATTAGAATATATTCAGTTCTTTAAAGTTTAGACAAACTTAGATACACTAACAATGCGCATCACATTTCAAAGTCATCATTTAAACATTGCGGGTGAAACCCTGGACCCATTTAAAGTCAATGGCAAAACTCCCACTGACCTCAGGAGAAGTCAGATCCTGTCCTTTATTGCTGCCTTTATTCATCCTTGCCAACCAAATGACAAATTATTAATAAATGCACAGGATATTACTTAGTCTAAGCAGAGCTGGTAAGAACTAGAAAAGAAGCTTTTCAAATACATTATACATGAATCAAGCTGTTATCTTCTGAACAATTTGTTCAATGAGTTGGCATTCAACCAGATAGAGAGATGGTCAAATACTGCAAAAGACTATTCTTGAATAATTTATTTAATGAATAACAGCTACTTCAGGAGGATAATGTATTCTGTGAGTAATATTCAACAGCTTACAGCCAAAAGTGTTTTATCCAACATTAATTACTGTTGTTTTGTTTTGGGGAAGCGTAGAAGTACTGTAAGGTTTTGTTTGTTTTGCTTTGATCTTCCATCACTGCACAGTTACCAGCACTTGTGCTATAGTACACAAATAACAACCACCTGACTTTTGTTAAATTTAGTTTCACATTGCTTCAGCATGTACGATTTGTTAACTTTCATCTAAACAAATGAAGTGACATTTTAACATTCTGTGTATCACCAATTCAAGCAGTAAGTTTTGTGAGATTAAAAAAAAAAAAGAAAAAAAAAATCAGGAAAAAATCTCCAGCCTCCAAGCAAGTTGAATATAGATAACATTGCCATATTCATGTTTCCTTCAACAGCTGTCTATTAAGTCTATATTATGATTTTCTAAAAGTGTTGATTTAAAAAAAAAAAAAAAAAAACAAAAACAAAAACCAAACAAAAATGTATTAAGTAATTTACATAAACAGCTGTTATGTTCAATTTCCTATCCTAGGAGGATTCCATTATTGACACAAAAGCGTGGAAATAAGCCATGTGTAGTTTTAAGCACTGTTTCCTCCCTTAGAGGAATTTTAAGCAAGTCTTCACATCTCTAAATCAGAGTTATGCTGCTGACAGTTCCTTAACGTTATGGCATCCATGCCTGTGACATCTCTGCTGCACCAGACACAGGCAAGAATTTTGCCATTCTCATAACTAAGATGTACCACAAGCTACACATTCCAGCCTTCTTTCAGACCTTCCTAGTTAGCGTTAATGCACTTAGCTTCTAACGCAAAGATTTTAACCCTTTATATCAATGCTACATACAAAACACAAACACCCCATCAAAACCCTGAGGAAACTGCAGGAGAACATGAAGACGAGTATATTTAGATTTTTTTTTTTTTTCCTGAAGTAGTTTGTGTTGTATAGCAGCAAGATAACCATGCTTGATGGGGTATTGGTGCAATTTCTGTCACATCTTATAGATGCAATACTTTTCAAGATGAGTGTATACATCACATCCACTGGTCTCAGGCTGGGAACATAGTATGTGGCTATGTGGATGCTCATGGATACATCTGCACTGGCCACAAGGAATAGTGTTTTTTTAATTAAAGATAACTTGCGATTTGGAAATCTGACTTTCCTCCGCTGTAGTAGAAAGTCTAGTCTACCTTGAAGCCCCTCCAAGTGAGGGAGTCTGCATGGAAGACCAGAGTCAATCGCACAGGTGCCGTCCCTCTCCTACCTGGGTGGGCAGTCGCTTCCTCTTCGCTGGGGAGGGGGGAGTCCAACAGCCGCTGCCTTCCCTCACTGGGAAGTATCCTCATCTAGCTGTGCTCTAAATTAACTGCAAAGTCACAGCCCATAGCTACCGCTTCCCTGCTGAGACCAGAGATGATCCATCTTCGCTCTGCTTCTGGTAGGCAAGTTGGAGTTTCAGCTGTGACGTTCAGCACCACCGGTCATCTACGGCAAGATCCCGCTCCCCTGGAAGGGAGGAGAGGAAGAAAACCATCAGCAAGTCACTAGCTGAGACAGGGTCTCACTTGCCCCGCCACCGCTCGGGTTAAATGAAGCTTGTGGCACAGTGAATAGACTGCAGAGGTATGATGGATCTGGCAGTGCTACTCTGCAGCTCAAATTCTTTTTTCAGGGGAAAACTTGCTGGGTTTTCCGATGATGTTGATTCATCCTTCACGTGATTTTTGACAAGCAATGATTTAGCTTATTGTAATAAATTTGGGGGAAGATCAGATTTGTATTCCTAGCACAAATACATATATGTGCATTATGACTTTATTCAGTATCTGTAAGCTTTAAAGCTTTTCAATAACCTAATTACAGGCTTCGTTTATTATCTGAAATAAGACAATTTTTTTTTTGTTAGGTTAGAAAGCTCTTACAAAATAGAACTTATACAGTTTTTAAATAACACAGGTAATTTTTTCACTTTTAGTATATTTTCAAATGGATTGGCTCAGAACCTTATGTGCAAACAGAATCTAAAATTAAAAAAACCAAAATATTATTTCAGAGGCTTTTTAAGAAAAGCTACTTTAAATAAGCTCTTGGTAAATATGCATGATGGTGCAGTCTTCAATCATACCAGTTTATTTTTACTTTTTTTCTGACAGACTCCTATGTCTTTCAGTGCACTGATTAGATAGAGAGGGTACTAAGTAGTGTGTAAAATACTGCATTTTTAATGAAAATATAGTCTTGAATTTGTCATTTAGAAAAAATAATGACAAACTAAATGTTGTTATATAAAATGTCTCTTATGAGTTTTAACTCACTCCTTTTTAGTCACTAGAATTCCCTGCTCTTGTTTCCAAGACATACATCAAACTACAACTATCTGATTTTTTATTATCATTAAAAGGAAAATAAAACAATAAATGTAACATGTTTCCATCACAAGCCCCAAATTAAATGTCTCTTTTGAGAGAAATTAGCAAAATTGTGCTTAGAAAGGTTATTTCTGGTTACAGCACATTTCTTTTGATAACCCAGATGAAAATATATTAGCTAGAAAATGAATTCTGTTTTGGTGAATGAATCAACACAAGTTACACATGGCAGAATAAAGATGGGAAAGTGATTCATTTTTGTATTTTCACAGATAACTTGTTTATGAACAAGCAAATCTAACTAATTAAAAAAAGAGCAAAGCCTTCAAAAGGGGAAAAAATATTGAGAAATTATCTAGAGACAGGTAAATTAATTAAAATCACATTAAATTCACTATTTCATTTAGTTCTTTGGGTTATATGTGCATCTCCTCTTTAGCAGTAGTCTAAATGATTTTGATATTTGACAGGAGAAATTGTTATTATCTTATTTTGCAAAAGAGTTTGAAATACATAACCTCTAAGCAATGTTTGTCAAATTTCCTTTTACCCCCAAGCCTGAAGTCTCAATAATGTCATCACAAAATGTAGAAGCAGTGATCTGCCCTATAGAAAGAAAAGACAAAGGCATTTGAAAAGATTGTCTTTTCTTGGTGTTAAATCATTGCTTCTTGTTACCTTACTGTTGTTTGCTTCTGGAAAGGGATGAGATAACACTCTGAGAAAATGCAAATGCCGGATTCAGGGTTTTGATGAAGAAGATAGATTGGAGTCATGAGTTTGTCTCTAGTTTCATAATTTAGACATGACACCAACAGTTCTTTAAAATGCTTTCATATTTAAGTGGGTTTGTTTATATAAGCAATATTTAAAATACATAAATTGCTATTCCTTAAAGATCATATAGAATTATTTATAGGAATTCCTTTGAATATTAAATGTGTTCTGTAGACTGTGAAGCAACCGAGTGCTATATGGAATAAATAAAAAAGTTGTATTATTTTCATTGTTCCTGAAATTAGCATGAAGCTTACTTCATGGTCATATTTTTTCTCATTATGTAGTCCTGTATTTACCCTACTACCTACTGAACATACATACTTTCACAATAGAATTCTCTCTTCTTTGGGGATTTGTCTATAGTATGATGTGAATCACAAGTCACGTATGTATCAATTCACTTTTGTAAAATTCAGAGACAAAAAGACATTTTCATTTTTATTATAGAAATAAATGGAACAAGAAAAAATTACCAGAATCTGGTCATTAGAATTTCTGATTAAGCTTGCCTTCTGTCTTAAAGCTGGGCCCAACACCTCTCAAAATTAAACATACCTGCAATAGCAGATATACCTGTAGAGACAGCCAGCAATTCACCCTTTATATGCAGGGGACTTCAAATTTCTCTGTGGTTTAGCATGCCAGACAAGGTGTATGCAGGAAGCCACCTGGAAGAAGAAATGGGAAAATGACTATGCTGACAGTTGCCCAGGAGGCTCTTTTCATTGACTGCAACTGCGTTTCTGAACACTCAGCACTTTTTTCATCAAGGTTTGAGTCAATGGTGGCAGAAGGTGCTGCAGGGTTCCCAAATGAAATTTGTCATCCTTGGGAGATACTGCCTATGTAAGAGTTGAGGAACTAGGTAACTAAGAATTAGGCTCAGTGAAACAGCACTGTTACTTACGCTAAAGAGCAAGAAAAAAACAGCTGGAAATGTGTTGATTTTGATTTCTCCACCCCAACTGCCTGAACTGAACGGCTGCTCACCAGGGGTGCATAAAGGCTCACTGGGGGAGCACCAAGGGCGGGAGGCAGGGGGGCAGAAATGGAGCACTACGAGATTGTGAAAAACAAAGGAAATATCAGTATAAAACAGACAAAACAATGTGTGGGCTTTCTTCCCCTCTTTCTCTTTCTTACATAAGTGCTCTAATCAGAAGAAGTCATGTTCCCTTATGAGTTTCTTTTAAAAAAACTGAAGGACTTTAAACCAACACATCTTTTCAAGTTTCTTGGGTTTTTTTTCATAGTATAACTATGAGGTACCTAAATATTTGTATTTGTAGTTGATTTATTGATTCTGTTTCAGTAAAAAAAATACAATTTTCATTTTATTTTGAATGTTTCATACCTCCAAACATCAGTAAAAGTTTTGGATGTTCCAAGAAAAGAAATCTGCTGATTATTTCACCAACTAACATCAAGTAGTGACTGGTCTGATCTATGCAGGTAAGAGAAAAACGTAGAATTAAGAAATTCAAACCTTTCAACGTGTTATTTTATAAAAGTTTTAATTCTAGTTACTATAACCCAAAGTGCTGACTTTTCAAACTTGATTTTTGTTCTTCTAAATCAATGACAAATTCCTCTCACTTTAATGGCACCCTAATTTCAGTCTTCATTACATGTTCAAAAATATTAACGCAAACAGCTTCATCTTACCAGTCAGCATACCAGACATGTTCTGTTAATGATCAATTAAATTTTTTAGCATGGAATCAGCTATAGAATAAATCATTTATTTATCGGGCTGCTACAGATAGCAGTTTTCAAGTTTTTCCATGAATATTGAAAAATAACACAAGTTTCTAAACAAACACAGGGAGAGGGAGGAAAAAAAACCCCAACACACTATGGGCTGGATTGATATACCAATAATAACAATAATAAGTGAACATGCTCTCTATTATATGAAGAACTAATGATGTGCATTCAAGTTTATGAAAGTATCTTCAAGTGGTGCTTACAGCTTTCTTTTATCAAAGATGCTGGTCAATACTTTATAGCTTCTCTGAGCTTATTTACTCTGATCAAAGTATGGAATATAAAAGATTAAACTCTTCTACTAATTACATGCCTGAAGGCACATTAACAATGCAAGTGTCAAAGCTCTGCTGAAAATTCATTTCGCATTTTTAATAAAAACTGATAGCAAGGTTTTGAATGCATCTAACTGGAAAAAAGTAATTTTTGTTTCAGTAGCTTCTTTACGAGGAGAGTGTAGAAGCCCTGAAACCTCACAAACACAAGGGTATAGGTAATTTGTGCTCTGAAAATGGACTTCTAGAAATCTTCCTGTGAAACAATTCACAGTGAATTTCTCCTTAATAACTTGATGGGACCAAAAAATAACTCTGCACTAGAATTCAACCCTAAATTTTTGATCAAAACCATCAATTTCGAAACTTTCAAACAATCAAATATTCAAAATGTTACTCTTAGTTTTATGGAAGAGAATTCAACTGTTATCTATTTCAAAATTTGTAAGTTTTTTCATGCCTTAAATATCTCTCATGTTTCTACAATACTTGACTCCTCTCTTTGCCCATCCTGCAACAGACAGTAATTTCCTTAACTGTATTATGTGAAAACATGAAATAAAAGCATTTTATAGTGTTCCTGAAAACCTTTGTAGCGTAATAGGCTCTCGTGGAACTTGGGCTTCTGAAGGTCAGAATATTGCAAAGGTGCGTTGCCTTTTTCCATAGCTCTTATTTATCACAATTACCTATCAGCTTGTGCTGCGTTTTCAGGGAAGTGGGATGGTCAGACCTTGCCATCAGTGAAACGAGAGCTTCTTGTCTTGAACTCGGCCGTGCCAGGGATGCCAGCTCAATATTCTCTCTCAGTCAGTGTGGAGCAGAGAAGCAGGCAAGGTGGAAGACATGATACAGCCTGCAATATTGTTTGTTGGTCCAAGCGTAATACAGAAGGGGTCTATTGTGTGTCCATTATTTGCCAGAAAACATCCTGAGAAATTAAGCAATGTTAGATATTACATAAATTCTAGTAAAAATTTCCAGTTAGTTCTCTCTGAACTACATTTGTAAGTAATTGAATAATGGAGTAAATTTTCTTTTTTTGAGCTGAAAGTACTGTCCCTTTTAATACATAGTAAGGCAATCCTTGAGTTTTTCCTAGATTATGAAGATTTTAACAAGTTTTTCTATCAGTATTTGTCATCTGGATGTGAATACATTACTCCCAGGTGACTTGGAATTATTTGCTTCTTTGACTTTAACATGACTTTATTCTAAACATACTAATGTTGATTTGAGAGGTGATTGTGCGACCTCTAAAGATGGCAATTCATGAGTGATCTATGAAAAACATCCAGAACAGTAATTTACAAAGTAGTTTTGTTTTGTTTCCTTATAATGGATGTCCAGGCAAGACCTTAGAATTGCTCTTATATCACAAAGAAGAATAAACAGCTTAATTAATTTGCTCTGTGAACACTCATGCCAAAAGTTGGAAGAAAAAAAAAAAAAAAAAAAAAGCCAGCAATTATGGGCACTAATGTCAATTCTGTGATGATTTTCTGACCCATCTGCTTCTGTGATGAACCTCAACAACAGTTTAACTTGTATATGGAAGCAGTATTTTTTAAAAAGGCTGATTATTTTATTCTAGGGGGAAAATAAAACTATTTTCAGTTGTCTCCTACATCTTTAATTTTGAGAGGTAGAGTTAGAGAAGGGAGAAACATAGTAAGAAAAACAGCAGATGTTTTCTTATTTAAGAGTTATGTACTAAAAACTTCCCTCAAGGGAATCACCAGCTCTACCAGTTTTGTCAAACACTGTCACAGAGCCAAAGTGCACCTCAACATGTCTGATCAGCCTGCAGCCTAGGAAACTGAGAAAATCACTTTACACTTTCCTTCTACAAATCTCCTCAGATGTGACAAAGCAAAGGGGGGTGGGGGGATGAAGCCACAACAACAGAAAGTAGAAGTGTTTCAGAAACACCAAGATGATGACTTTCTTTAAGTCATCACACACACAGGCTTTTTCTTCACTTGGCTTAAGAAAATTCGTAAATAAATCTCTCTCATATTGTAGCAAAAAAAGACAATGTCAAGCCTGATAAAACTTTTGAAACATAAAATAATGTTACAGAAGTAACCATTTTATAGCTTGTATGAAGAAAATCTTGCATGCAACTTCCCTTCCCATGCAACTCCAGAGGATGAACAGATCTACAGATGCTAAGGGTCCAATGACACAGTAAGTAGTTTCCCCTTTGACTAGAAAAGAAAAAAAAAAAAAATCTAGATACTCCTATATAACCATAAAACAGAATAATAAATACTTGTCATGACAACCCAAGATGTTTCTATAGCTGGTATTTTGCCAGGAGCGTATATCCAAATCACAGTTTCTGCTAAAAATAATGACAAACAAAACTTACCCTGCAATAACAGTTCAGCTTTCTTGAGTTTTGTCAGGATGTTTATAGTCAATCTTTTCCTTTCCCTGTTAGGTCAAACTGTGCTATTAACGTCTGTCTTTCCATTTAGTTCAAATGCCTGATACCCAATCAAGGCTAAGGTAAACGGCAAACAGAGAGAAGTTGAGGTATTCAGGATCTAGAATATATGCTTGTTTTCATCTGATTATGTGACTTTTCCACATTGAGGATGAGAATATTAAGGAAAGAATCCCTCTCTACGTAACAAGCCACAGTTGAGGTACGGTACCATGCTTCTCACACCCCTGATAGTATGTTTACTCAAGTAACTCAAGCTGACAGTGAACAAGAGGTGATTGGATCACCCGCAGTACGATATAACATATATAGTACAGCTGTTGACATAAGTAGCATGGCATACAGTACCATTGGTTGGCTAAGACTCATCTCACATTAAAAATTACTAGAAAATTACTGGGAAAATGCTAACACTTATTTTAGTGGCAAAATGTTTGTAAAGAGAATCTTAATGAAGAAAGACACCACCAAGACAAACCACAGGTAGAAAGCCTCATGGCACCAAATTAAGTTGCTTTCAAAGACCTATGACTGAGGATCTCCAGTCAGGAAAAGTAATCATGTTCTCCTATGCAACTCTCTGCCTTCACCTCCACCTTTTCCCAGGAAGGATACAGCCACATTAGCACGTTCTGCTCGGATTCCCATGCTGTCTAAGACTTAGATGATGTTCTGCAGCCTGCTTTCTCAATTTGTCTCAAAACATTCCTCTTCTTACTCACCAACTTTTAAGTGGTTTACAATCCCTACATATTGCTGTAGAGGCTGCAGACTGCAATGATATGTGACTTCTGTAAGATACACTTTTGGGTTTGTAAGTCACATGTTTCTAAATACTGTTATAAATTCTGTATATTTTTACAGTAACCACAGTGCCATGAAAGTCAACATAGCTGATAGTACCACACAAAACAGTTGTTTGATCAACTGATTAAGCAGCAGTTGATATTAGTACTGCAATTGCAACTATAGCCTAGAATATTGTTATTGATTTATATAGCAAAACATATTTCACAAAATATTCCAAACAACATGCAATTTTATATATGATACAACAGATACATGAAACAAACAGGAATGGGAAGTAGTATGCAAGTGAAGTTACAGCATTGTTTAATAAGACAACTAGATTTTAAATTTCGCCCTGAGAAAACAGGTCTCTGATATATCAATATATATTTTGAACTATTCCCCTTATTAAATTATTATTTCACAGTGTACAGAAAAACAAGGTCTTTGCCTAAGGCAACTAAAGGAGGAGAAGTTAAGGTAAAATTCAGGAATTTGGAAAATCTCCAGTTATACAATATTTATACTAAAATTTTTGTCTCAGTGTGGGCTGAGTTTTTAAATACTTTTGATTCAGACACTAAAGTTCAGGTAGGATATAATTCATTAAATTCACTGAAAAGAGTATTGCCAAATTTTACCTCTTTGTAATTCGATACTCCTGGCTTCTATAAAGTGTAGGAAATACCAATTAAAAATATATTCTCGTATTAATAAATTTTAAGGAGATAAAATTTAAATAATTTGGGGTAAGCCTTCAAGTCCCCAATCTTCATTTCCATTCTAATTCTCAGTATTGTGAAGTCTTAATGAACCTCACAAAGTCTCTTTTACAGTTGCCGAAAATCCTTGTCTCTTTTTTGCAGAAGTATCATGCTTGGGACGTAACATGTGCTAACAATAACAACGCCATCAGGGTTTGTTTGTGATCATAATTTTGAAACTGAAATGATAAAATAAAGACAGTATCTCAGCTTTGATAACTCTCTGAGCAGAAGTTCAGTCTACATGTTTCTCTGGCTACCAAAGCAAGTTTGGGGCAGAGTATTATGAAGCGAACTCTGAATTACGCTCTGCACCTGTGTGAACTGCTGCGCTGATATTTCTGCCAATTTGCATACTGCTAATGTTTTAGTTTCAGAACAAAAAGAGGTTTTTATTATCAATTATAACAATTAAGTGCAGACTACAAAAATAAAGATTAATATAATTGAATACATCCATTTACATTTCTTAATTCTCCTGGTCTTCTTTTAGTTAAAAGTTGCTTATGTAATTGAAGCTGGTGGTTTTGGAATTGCTGTACTGAAATAAACAGGGCTGCAGTTTGTGAAGACCCTGAAACAAACAAAAATGTTTTTCTGCACGTATTAAAACTCAATGCGAGCAGTAGCAATAACACTCATACCTGCAAAAGGTCTGTTCAATCATCTTGCCTATCTGGCCTGGGAATACCATCTCCATCTCTATTTTATACAGAACCTTCCCTGGAGATTATATCTGCCCTGTATAATTTCAGACAAAATTAGACTAAATCCTGAGTGATATTTTGAACATGGGTCAATAGGCCAATAACTCAGCCCATTCAGCTGGCACTAGTTCATTAAGATACATCAGCTGGGAAGGTACACAAGAATTATCTGCATTTTAAACGTCAATAGCAACACTACATTATTCAAATAATAGAAGAGCGTTTAAAACATGTCAGCTAAGTGGTTCACTACAACTATAATGTGCTCTACAAGGGCACTAGATACACTTTCAAATTGTTTATTTTAATTCAATTCGCCAGAAGATCTGAGGTGTCTGAATTTAAAGATTGGTCTTGTTCTGTTACATATTTTGTGCTTTCCAATAAAAAACAGTGGTGGAGAAACTGAAAACTCCTGGATGTCCAGGCTGTGACTGACCACTGGCCACACTGTCACCTTGTTAGAGATAGGATGATGCTACACAACCAGGTCAAACTTCAAACCGCTGAAATCTGAATGTATTTAGAAAAACAAAAAAAAAATTTCTCAATAAATTTGAGGTACTTCCTAGGGCTAAATAGAGCAGAAGGTTTATTTTCAGGAATGTATATTGTGCGAGGAGCCCAGGTGGTCAGTGCAGAGGGCTGTTTCCCACTCTGCATGCTGGGCAGGAGAGGGAAGGCAGCAGAGGAGTCAGCCCCCCTTCAACCATCTGTCATTAAAGGATGCGCAGAAACTGCTTCATTTCCCTATAACTATCTCGTTATTTCACAAGGTTAAGGACTGAGGATCTGATCTCGAGCAATAGTTTATGCAGCCCAGGAAAAAGGATGCTTCTACCTGGATTACCATGAAGGGCCTACCTGGTTTCCCCGTTGACTGAGCATCATATTCTCTGGAAAGGGTGGGACAAGGTGGTCTGTCTGCCTTTTCCAGGCTGCTGCGCACCCAGCCCGGTGCATCCTCCAGTAGCAAGGGGAACTTGCCCCTTTCCCATGAGTAAATACAGGCTGGGATTGAAAATTTTAGCACTGTTCATTGTCAAGATTTGCCCATACCTAAAAAGAGAATATTTGGTAAAACATCTGCTTCATGTATTTTCTATACTGTATTACCTGCCATCCAATTAAAGGTTTCTTAAAGCATTTGGTTACTACACAATAATCCATTCTTTCTTCTGCTTTTCAAGGTAGCTCTAGAACTTAAGTTAGGAATAGCAGAAGATGTAAAAGGTGTTTTAGAAGCAAGTTATTTTATCTTTGACAATTTACCATTGCTTGCTGCTGTTAGCATAATACTAGTGAAAACACTGGAGATACTATTCTTTCTAGAAGTTATTGAAAAATAAGACTGTATATCTTCTTACAGTTAATCGTCTTCTCACATAACACATAACATCAAAACATGATTATAGCTAATCCAGAATTTGTTCTTTGTGTTTATAAAAGAAAATAATTTCAAATCAGCTTTCCTCCTCTATCAATGGAACTGCAGAACTACCAGAAGATATAGTTGTGGGGAGGTATGTCACCACAGCAGTACAATCATTTTGTTGAAAGATCTTAACATCTTCTTCAGCTATTGGAACTTATTTTTGCATAACTGATTCAGATTGTTTAGGTGCAAGCTGATGTTTCTTAGTGATTATGAAGATGAGGATGGTGAAAACAAACCTCAGTTCCTGAGTACTGCTTTGCTTTTCTTTCCCTGATATACAATAGTTTGCGGAAGTTATTTTAAAGAGATCACTGCAAAACAGAAATAAGGGGAAGGGTTGTCATGGGGAGCTGTAAATTAATTCTCCAACATCTCGCTTCCTTTATAAAAGAAAATAACCTTACCTTGTTTAAGTATCTTAATGAAAAATGGTTGAGTTTCAATAAATCATAAGTATTACTTAAAAACTAAAATTTCATCAAAAAACCCTCCTTTATGTAAAACATAAATATGTATATAACAACATTATATAATGAACCAAGGGGCGCTTCAGGAATCTGCATAGCATTGCCCCATAACATTCCAGTACTCTAAATCCGAGCATTTTAAATTCTTTATGACAGACTTTATGTCAGATCTTACAGTCAAAATGGAAATAGCATTTTCACTCAGTAAATGGATTTGGAGCTGTTTAAGCTTTTTTTTTTTTTTTATATAAGGCAGATATACATATTAAGTTAATTTAGTAGACTATTGATAAACCTTTATGAGTTTTTTAAAAAAGTCATTAAGCTGGAAAACATTTTTTCCATCGTAAATGAAAGGTTAGGATGTCTGACTTGTACCAGTGTACAAAGCAGTAGCAATACATACTTCAGGGAAAAAACATAAAAATAGTGTTTTCCTTTAACATTTTTTAAATCATTGCCATTCATGAAAAAAACAAGTTTTCTCTTTCTCTCCCGCAGTGATGTGATCAGCCCACACTAAAAGGATCATTTGTGCTTTCCAAAATACTTACAACTATTATAATATATCACTTTAAAATCTCAAATATTTCAGTAGCAATCATCTATTAGCATTCATATCTCTAAAAGATACAAATCTATCCTGGTACTTTATTCATGTGTAATTCAGATAGCTCTGATCCTTAGTGACAGACTCTTAACAGAAGAAAAAAAAAACAACCACATTTTTAGCATCATCTTGCCATTAGTAGGTCTTACTGCACTATTTCAACTTATTTCTCATAATATTAATTTACAGTCAAAAACATCCTTTGCACGTTTCTGCTTTACAAACACTATACTTGCAGAAGACGTTAACAGTGTTATGTGTTTTCTAATAACACAGCCACGCAATTGGTACCTTCATAAATAGCATCTGTAGAAAGTAAGTAAGTGGCATAGTCTTGAAAACTGTTTCCACATTTTTGATACAGTCATTTTTGGAGGATAGGGAACATTTCTTCTCTTTTCTTTCCTTCCTATGTTGTACAAAACCAACATACCAAATCAACAGGTTTGGGAACGGGCTTCTTCCCTGTCTCAAATGGTCCCATAGGTATTCCCTGCCTTGGAAACCTTGAGAGAGATCTTTGATAGAAACCTTTTGACAGACTGTTTTAAGGCATGTTGTACTGCTTTAAAAAAAAAAAAAAAAATCCATAATGTTCAATAAAATTCTTTAGCTTGTTTCATGAGAGGTTACAGCATCATTCTGCGTCACTGCTACAAGAGCTTTTCATTCAGCTTGCAAAGCCAGTGTCATTTTTCCCCAAGAAAAGAGACAGACCACAAGGGGTTTCTGTAAGGAAAGTCTCAAACTTCTAAGCACAGCATTCAGCTTTACAGTCTCCATAAAAAGTTGGAGGAAACCAGCCCTTTCAAAAGGCAACAGCAATCTCTACTCAGTTTCTTGGAAGAATGGCTGCAGGCACCCTGCGCTGGAGGAGGTATCTGGATGGGGGATGTTGTGCAGCCCAGGTGTTAGCCTGTGGTCCAAGCCCACGCAAAACAGACCCACAGAGACGGCTGCTTCTTGGTCCCTGCTGTCCCCCAGCGCTCCCTTTTCCTGTTTGCTGTTCTCCAAGGCAGCAAACCCCTTTCTAACAGGAGCATTTTCTGAATAATTTTTCCATGGAGTTTTTGGATGGTCACGGAAGAGCTAAAATACACGCTTGGTTTACCCTTTTTTTTTTTTTGTTGTTCTTATTGGATCCAAATTAAAGACTACAAAAGCGTGAGACAAACTCTGCTCTATAGTAAAACTAGCATCCACCCTAATATGGGTCAGACTATTTAACGTTTTGAACTATGAGAATATTTGTGCATGCCATAAGGCTCACACCAAGCAATACCTTTGAATCCTGCAATCTTTGCTCATTCACACTCGGCTCATTACAGTTCTTTGGTTCTGTGCTGCAGGATCATGACATGACATTTTAACATGCACAGAGTCTGCTTTGAGCATTTTAATTGGTTTAAAACTGTTGGTAGCATCTTTTACTGTATTAATTTATTGCTTCAGCATTAGTCAACTGAAACCTTTGCCAGATGGTAATACAGCCCCTGAATACTGACGAGGAGAAAGAAAATATTTATATGATGCAAATGTTTGCTCATTCATTAAGTATTCATGAATTGTTTTTTAGGGTTTGGTTTTGTTGGCTTGTTTTTTTTTTTTCTTTTTTCTTTCAGCTGAAATGCAAAAGGAGCCTAAAGATTCAGATTTACATCTCATGGTAGCATAATTATTAATAATCTAGCTCCCATTACCTGCCTCAAAAATGGGGAAAAAAAATACTTTGAAAATTTAGCACAACATTTTTCCCACCTACGTTGAATTCCAAGAGAAGAAGTATCCTCAAACTTCCAGCAATTTTTATTGTGTGGCTCTCCTCCCTTCCCTCCCCCAACAGCAAAGGAGCAACACAGAAGAATAAATAGAGATGGCCTTCTCGCTTCACTTCTAAGTACAGGCTTATCTGCAGAAGTCTGTTATACTACTCCCAAATGAACCACAGAGCATTAAAAAATGATGCTAAAGTGCGTTATCTCATGAAATTTGCTCCCTCCAGTACTGCCGGGGCCTTGGGGAAGTCACCTGCAGCCAGACCTATTTCTAATTGCAACCCTATCTGTACTGTTCAGAAATCACTTGAGCTAACAGCCAAACTCCAGAATTTCTACAATACTCTCTATTTGTAATAAAGGTAGCAAATGAACTAAATACACAAACAGAAAAGGAATTGGGGATATGCAATGCACTACGTTGATTACAGTTGAAAGTACCTTCATTGGTCCAGTGATTCCAGGCACATGGGGAAAGGAGGTTTCCCCTTTTTTCCTCCCTTCACCATTAATTTCCTGGCTGTCTTGGTAAAAAATCTGTTCCTTACTGTGCAGTATGTATCTTGAAAAAACAGTCTGAATTCAAATTTCCTTTTGGCTCTGAACATTTGAAATCTGTGGCTTTGCGCTGAGGCTATTTGCTAATCACAGCATGTCAGATCTACAATACTTGGCAAAATATGCCTTTATAGTTTTTTTGATCCTCAGTCTTGACTAAGTTTCCTCCAGAAAGTCCAGCTCTATGAACTAAACTAATAACCCCCTGACTATTAAGTTCCCATCCTCTGTGGACCATGGCCTTTGGGTTCCAGCCTTTCACTAGGTTAAGAGTGGGATTGCACAAATCTGTCTACAAAGCTTGCTTGTCTTGCCTGTCACTGATCTCTTTGCACAATACCTATTGCTTTATATAGCTCTCAGTTGACTGTTCTTGCCTTGACATTTCAAGCACATTGTTATTTCATGGTGTCAGTTCTTAAATCTGCTGGTATTTCTACTCAAGGAATTTTTAAACAAACTAAATAGAAATTAAAATAAATTAAGTATTAATTAAATTTAAGCAATAAATTGAATACATATATTTTACATAGTTCTTGTGGTGTAATAGGTGTAACCTCCTGCGTCACTGGTTCCGGCCATCCTTGGAGTATGCACTGTTTTTCTGCCTGCAGCACCTGATCCTCTTCAGTGCCTTGCTGGATTGCCTGGAGCCTCCCAGATGCGAAGGTAATGTAGCATGTTGATAGACTTTCTCTCTTGTTCCACAGTGCCATCTGTGTTGTGCTCAGGAAGGTATAACCAGTTCAGCATGTCTGCCACCAGTAGTGACTTTCCTGGGCAGAGCTTTATTTTCACATCATGGGCTGGAGTCTAAATAACGTGCACTGTGATCATGAGGGTGCACTCAGCAGTGGCTTCTTCGTGATGCTAATACCTTGGATCCAGACTCTAACATTCAACTTGTGCCCAAAGATGAATCGAGGCAACTGTTCTGTTCCAAAAAAACCACAGCTAGAAGCTCCTTTTCTCTGAGTACATGCCACTTCTACATCTGCTGGTGCTCTATCAGAAAATGCTGTGAGGTGCTGGGTTTTGCTGCAGCTTTGCTGGTAGGGCTCCTGCACTCTCATGCTGTGGCCTTAGCTTTTATACACCACTGAAATTCTTTAAAACAGTAAGTCTCATTTATGGTTTTATTTTAATTGCTTATTTATGGGTCTCTGACCAAACCAATCCTGCAATCTCATGTGTTTTTTTACAAGAATCTAGAGAGATAGTTCACAGTCTTTTTACATTACTGTCTTTCTTTGGATTTAATTGCTCTATAAGTATCCTTGAAGGCTCTCGGGGTCCAAAACAAAAATCAGATATCAGAGGTAGATGTCTGTTTGGTTTTAACAGGTCCAATAAAACTCATAATTTGTGGAGAAGTTTTCATAATTTGCTGGATTACATCTTCATATATAAAATAAAATTGTAATCACCAACAACGCTCAAAGATTCATATTATGAGGTACCTCAGCATGTATTTGGGGTGGATAAATTTCTGCTTCATCACATTGCTTCTTCTCTATATAGCTCTTACTTTTTAATTTTTTTTCCTTTCTTGAGTTTGCATTGCTAATAGCTACATCAGTTTTCATTGAAGAGAGCCCAACTGCAACGATTAGGAATGGTGAATTTTTCAGTTAAGACAGACTGATGCATTCTGCTTTCTGAAGGTGATATTAGAGAAAGATGAGAATCAAGACATTCAAAGCCTAACTTTAAGATTCATGAAGACCAAATGCCACAAAGTTGTATCACCAAAAGAAAACTCTGGATCTGATGACACCTGGTTCTGAATATTTTATGAACTATCAAGTTCATATTATAGATGTGAACTGTAAAAAGTTCACACCTTTTGAACAACTATTTTTTCATTTATTGTTTCTCTGGAAAAGAAAAAAAAAAATCACACCAATCATATTTTGCTGAAATTCTTCAGAGATATGAATGAATACATTCTTCTGCACACTTGAATTTAGCAGGAATTTTCTAGAAAAAGGCACCCACAATAGTTCCCCGAATCTAAGCAAACAAAATTGTTAAAATTTTTGTGTCTTGCCAGAGTTGAATGAACAATATTAGCAAGATTGACCTGTATTAATTCTTGTGATTTTTCTTCCGTGATGGTAGGTAGTCAAGTATTTTGTAGGGGAATCAGCAGTCTGCATTTGCTTTAGGAACTGAAAGATAAACTATTTGGAAGTTATTCTGAAATGTTACATGGTCCTATTCATTATGCTTGGTTTGTGCTTTGGAATGAGACAATTTGTACATTCTTGAGGCTGGAATTCATATGAATTAGCTATCAGCTGAATTAATCTTGTTATGCTATTATTTGCTATATTAATTTGATAACTGCTGGCTGCTGAGTGTTATAATTGTAGTTAATTGACTGACCCAGTTTGATTTGGTAATTGTATATTGTCCAATTTAAGTTAGTTCAACAAAAACTGTAATAGGGCTGTTGCTTTTCATGTTTATTTGTTCTTCTTCATGTAATTACCTATCATTTGGGTGTGGGAGGTTCTTTCAAAACAGCAATAGATATCCAAAGACTTTAAATAGAACAGTTACATTTCTTGAGAACTCTAAACTCTGTCCGCTGTCAAAACTAAAATCTAAAAATTAGATTGTCTTAAATTTTGAATTTTGTAATATCTCCAAGTGTTTAATATTTCTGAGTTGCTTGCAAAAGCCCAGCAATTGCAAAACCAATCCCAAAAACAACAAATTCAGAAAAAATGCCACTCTAGCTCTCTTATAATCTTATGCTGTCTACAATGACAGTACTAATTAACAACTTTTAACAGCTTTTTCAGCATAACAGGCTTTATTCCTGGCACTGTCAGCTCCATTTCTTCTCATCCTCCACCTTCCCCCTCCTCCTGAGATTTTTAGAAAAATAAAAAACACATTAAAAAAAAAATTACCTTAATTTTCTTATCTTTAATAACCAGAGTTCTTGCATCCACAGCTCCTGAGTCCTGTAAGTTTTACTTTTTTTCCTTGGAAATTCTGTATTCCCAGTAGTCTCAGTCCTATTGCAATCCTAAATTTCTATTGCTTCTGTTTGCTTGTTAAATGCAGCCTTCCTTGATAGGGATCTCCTACACTAACAGTCATCTTTTCATGTGCTGCACACTGGGTAGCAAAACACACTTGTAAAGTTAAACTTTAAAACTAAACTAAAAAAAACCCCTAGGACATGCTCACACTTGTAAAACTAAACTGACTCTTTATAAACTGAAGTATTTCCTGAGATGCTCCAGTTCCACTTGCATCGTACATACGCTCTCCAGGCGCGCTCTCTGTACTCCCACCACTTCTGCGCTTCCTTCTAAGTCCTGAGCTGATTGGTGAGAGACGTGTCTTCACAAAAATAAGATGAGAGAGATTAAAAAGAGAATCAATACCGTGTGCTAAGCATATTTAAAATATTGCTGATTTTGTTGAATTTTTCTTAACTTCCTCTCCTGTGAAAATATATTATACATACTGTTACAGCAATACTGAATCCATTTTGTTCATTTAGAAAATAATCTGAAATTATCATTATTTCAGAAAATTTAGTTACTTGCCACTTGGCAAAGTCTGTTTTGTCAATGACAAACTTAGATCCATCAGTTCTGTTTTAATAACCCTACTGACATGATTCTGTGTGCGTAGCTAACGGGGACATAAATACCGATAAAGAAAAGCAGGAGATCACCTTAATCTTGCCTTGAGCTTGCACATTACAGAAAGGGAAAGTACAAGTTCCCGCCTCATACTTCACATTTTGGAGGAATAAGTAAGAAGAGTTACAACTATAAAAAGGTCAGATACCAAAACGTAAACACCTAAATTCATACTCGCACACTGTTATCTGTATGAAAGCACTCAGGAATGCAGCCTAATTCTGAAAGCTGCTCAGTGCATGCACCTTCCACATAAATCAGAAGAGGACCATGGGAACCTGCAAAAGTCAGGGTAGCTGGTCTGAATGTTTAACGTTTGGCAAAATAACACAGTATAATTTTTGCTTCCCCCAATTCAGATATTTGGACAGGACATTGTTTTTTCTCAGTGTGGAAGAGTATAGCAGGATTTGCGTATTACGTCAAGATCGTATGCCAAAACTATATACACAGCTAAGATCACAGTAGAAAAGCACGTACGTAGAAATATTCTTACAGTTATATGATGACTGGAAACAATGTGGAAGTTTAAAAGCCAGTATATTCATAAAAAATTAGCATCAAATTGCCACAGTAATGAATAAAACTACATTTATTATTAATCAAGTATTTGGAAGATTTTAAAGTGCTGATTAAAAGGCCTAATTTGAATTTGATTTTAATCATCATTTTTGAACTTTTCAAATTTCAGTCAAATGTTTACATAAAGTTAAATGAAAAGTTAAAGAAAGCAAAGAAAACACTTTTCTTGTTCGCATAGTTGATGAAAATTGCATAGCTTATTTTTAGTTATCTTCCTTCAAAATGCAAATAAACTAAAAAATTTCCTTTAATTCTTTTTTTTAGGACCACAGAATAAGATAGTGTAAATTGACATCAATCTGTATACTGAATTTACTTCTATCAACTAGGAATCTGGCCCAGAGTTTCCTTCTACTTCTTATTTACAATGATTTGTAGTACAAATATTACATGTATGCATCTCAATTATATTGTTTCATCAGGCAAAGTTCCTGCCATGCTTAACAACATTACACACTAGTTGCTTTCATTTGGAATTTATGGTTTTGGTCAGTTCGGGTTTTTTCTCCTTCTCTCCCACTTATGAATATCTAGATATAAATTAAAGGATGAAAGGATTTTTTTTCCCTTCTGTTTATATATTTTATAACTGAGATATCAGATCCCCTTAATATAATTTGATAAATAATTTCTATTTTAAATGAAAGTAGTTCATGTATTTTTGCTGCTAGCTACAATAATTGCCAGGAGGTAACTGGCACCTTAGTATTGGGATATTCAGGTAGTCTCTTGGCCAAGCTTTTAACCATTTACCTAGGTGTGATGTGTTACAAGACTTCAATGTTACAGCAAGATAACAAGAGTGATATTCTTGCCCCATCAAAAATTTTGTTGCAACTCATTGTGTAAAGCGAAGATTTCTGTTTGTATCTAAAGACCATGACATACTGTAAATTATACATATGTATTCTGTATTATGTATTCTGTAACATGATAACCAAACCTCTGTGAACTTATAATCAATCAAAATTTAAAAGACGAGATGGGCAGGAAAATATTACTATTAAAATAGAAATGCTACAATGCACAGGTTGGCAAGGTTTTGCTATCAAAATTAAAGAGATTAGTATGAACCCACTACCTTCCATGGCATCTCTGCTATACTTAAACTCATTCAAATGAATAGAAAGTTAATCATGTATTTTGCCTTCAGGAAAAAGCAAATTTCCTGGTGGCAGACAGGATTTTTGTAGTCACTTCTCCACAAAAAACATGGCAGGGGTGGTGGTGGTGTGGTTCTTTGCTTGCGGGGTTTTTTGTTTGTTTGTTTGTGGGTTTGGGGGTTTTTTTGGGGGGCGCGGGGGGAGTTGGTTTGTTTGATTGATTGATTGTAAGGAAAATCCTTTATACTATATTTGAGATATGGACTCTTCTCATAGTGATGAAAAAACTAGCAGCTATTACTCTTCCTGGTTTTTGTTTATCTTCTGTTAGCATGTGCCCTGACTTTTACTTTTTCATGCATCTGATCCAACTGTTTCTCCAATCCACCTACCTTCATTTACTTTTAATTTTAGAGGTTTGCTAAACTGGATAATGTCAGTCAATGTATATTCCATGGATTCTAGCAGTGTTTAACAAAGAGTTTAGGTTTATTGTCATTGTCTTCTCTATTACTGTGAAAGCATTTTGAAATAGGTCTTTTAGATAAGCTAGGTCAGAGGTCTTTAGAGACATCCAGATGTGCTTGACATTGTAATCTTCAATGGCCTCCTCTTCAGACAGTTCTGGTACAGATGCTTCACTTTATCTACTATAATTCTGTAGCTCTGCCAATTTTATTTGATGCCCAACTCCAGAATGCCAAGATAATGTAGCTGTTGCTAATGCCTGCAAACACTTTCCTGTCTTTTTCTGACAAATTGCTGGGCAAAATATGTCCACATCCCTTCAGACTAGCAGCAAGTAATGGTGCTTGCTCTTCCTCAGTCCAAAGGTTCATTTGGCTTATTATTTCAAGCCGGGCATAATAAACTTTCCAAGATGATTTTTCTTCAAAGCTGACTGCTCTCCGACTTGGTCAATTAAACAAATCATCTGTGTAAGCATTTGTCTTGGGTTATCATAGCAAGAAAACTGATGCTGGATTCCTCACTCAGAGAGAGAATTGTCATTCTTTTCCATACCAGGTATTTTCTTCATTGCTGAAGATGGAAACATGTTGTTAAGGATAAATTGCATTATTTATGCTATAGCTACAATTCTTACATACACACCAACTTTGCTAGCTAAACTAAATTGAAAAATCACTTCTTGTCCACATCCCTTAAAAGAATGCTACATATCGTGATACCAAAGAAGAAAAAAGCTACTAAATGATGCTATACATTCTTTTGTTAGCTAGGTAATTTGTTGCTTCTGTATCTAAATTTTGTCATCCCTTCAATGTACTCAGGCCATACTAGCACCTGAAGTCTCCAATGAGCAGTGCCCTATGTTAGGCTATGTACAAAAGCGGGGATATACCTCGGAAAATGTATCTGTGGGTAGACTTCAAAACAAAGGATTAAATGCTATCAATGTCAGCTTTTCCTATCAAATATCTATCAGATTCTGTTTACAGTTCTAAATGACTCCGGAGGCTCTCCTTCCAAAGGAGATCACACACATAGGGGATCATGAAAGGGCTGCCATTTACAAAAAAGTTTCACCTGCCTTAAATTTTCAGACCTTTACAGCAATCTCTCACTATACATGTGTATTTGGCTTTTCACAATAGCTGTGTGACTGCAGAACTTTCAAAATAGTTTTGTTGTTTTCTTTAAATGACTTTGTTCTTTTAACTTTAGTTTGTTAAGGCCAATACCTTGTTTACTTCTCCACAGTAGGAATTTAAAGCTTTTTTTTTTGTCAAATTAATAAAAAAAACCAAAACACTTTTAGTTCATCTTCAGTCCTTGTTAATTGATAAGCAATTAATCAGAATAGTAGCACATCTTTCCTTAGTAGAATACTTTCATCTCAAACATTTTGTAAAATTTTTCATTTTTCTTTGTTTAGTAAGTTTCATTGGGCAAATCTTACTACCATTGCAGGTTTAGTTTAGTACTTCCCCTTGTAAGCTTTCATCTGTTTTTTTCTCTTACATTTCCTAGTTTTTGCTTTCCCTTCCAGAGACACAGAGACTCCATGATACTGGTCAGTGGATGACATCAGTCTTGAAAAATCCATGTCTCTGAAATCCTACCTTAACCTAAGAATTCCTGCTGTGGGTGGGAAAATATTTGCCGTTTCCACATATGTCCAAGGCAAACTCTTTGTCAATTTGTATCCCTTTCAAAAATACCGAAGTCTGCAAGTGCTATCCAATTGAATGTATTTATTTTGGAGAGCTTTGTTGTTTTTTAAGAATGATAGATCTTTCCATTTAAGAAGTAATGGATGTATATAGCAGTCTCTTTAGTACAATGTTCTTGATGTATGTATCAGTCAACGGTAAACTATTGAAAGAGATCTAAATGTAAGATCGGTGTGCAAATTCTACCCTTAATCTGATGAAATTTTCAAAAGGTCCTCAGTTTTGTTAAGCGTAAATGTCTTTCATTCAGAAAAGGGAACAGAAGCTCCAGACCTGCTCAGGTGCTTCCGAGTGTACTCATTTCCTTGAGATGAGCATATTAATAATTTATCTTCATTTCCTAAATCCCAGTGGTACTACATATTAAAGTATTTGCTTTGTAGCTTTGGAGGGCCTCAGTACAATTGAGTTTATTCTAGCTGTTTTCAGAGAGTCTAGTGAAACTGCTGATTCCATATTTGAAAACACTTAGGATATATTAGATTTGCACACAACGAAAACTATACAACCCTTCTCTATTCCTGAAAGCAGAGCCTTAAAGAATGCTATGAGACAGATTGTGATCTTGACTAGCTAGAAGTATTTTTCTGAAAAACATGAAATTAAGTTCAAAAAAGAAAGATAAATTAAGAGAAACCTTGAAACGTATAATCCAATACAGATAAAGCAGTCAGATGGTTAGATTCCTGTACAACTCAAAATAGATCCCTAAGGATGAGTATTTAATAACAATGATGCTGTACTTCAAAATAGGTAATTCCTGCTTACATTTTTTTACTCCCACACTTCTCCCGTGTAAAGTGGATTAACACAAATTTAATTTCACACTAATCCATCTATCACATCAAGAATGTCTCACTAAGCTTTACCAGCTCCAAACAATTCACAGAAATATTAAAAGCATTGCCATAGTAATTATACTGGATTTTACAGTATAAGGTGCTAACATGAAAATTTGGCCTACAGTAAAAAATGGCAAGCATTTTAACCAAGAATAAAAATATTTGCTAAAGAAATCATGGAGAATTAAAATATTTCACCTGTGAAAATTTAATTTGAGCAGACTACCCTGAATATAATTTCAAATGTATTTGTAAGGAGCAACTTTGTAGCTCATGTTCACACAAAAACTTGAAGACAGTATAGCTGCTTTGCACAAAACTGTGGCTCTTACAATGTCTTCATTGTGTTTATCTAATTCCAAATCTTGTGCACTAAGTAGATAGAGCAATTTTCTCATATGTGACATTTATGAAATTTTAATTACCACAGTTTCTAGCAAGTAAATATTGCCTTTGTATTGGAATTAAAATGAAAATTATGTACAAATACCATTTGAAGTCACTGAAGAGTTTATATTCTTGATTCTAGGTTTTCTACTGCTGCTTACATTTCTTTCAAAAAGACTAACACAAATGTAAAAACGAAACAGAAGACAACAGAACTATGCATTGGGGTAAATTTACTGTATATATTCAATTAAATGATTTGAGGTAAAATAGTGATCTGAACCAGAAGAATAGAAAAGACTGTTAGGAGAGAGGGAGATGATTAAGTCATTAGCCCTCTTGGACAGAGAAAGCTAAATATTGATTTTAGAACATTGACGGTTTAGTTGGAAGTTGGATGTGAGGAAATTTATGGTATGACAGAAAACTAATATATCTGCTGAGTCTGTGATTTGCAATTTGTTAATCTCTCTTAGATTTATGACTCTAGGGTCAAATTCTGAAGGTAATTTGTAGGTTTCCCTTAGGAATAAGGACTAAGGGAATGGAGGAGAAATGGTTTTGTAAAGAATGCTACTGATTACAAAATGCTTTTTTTTCTTTACTTAGCTTGGGTAAGTGTTTTCTGTTACTTTGTGGTTAAATGCTTTTGCTCACAGAATTTATGCTACAACATTTGGCTCCCTGGTTAAAATGAACTGCACTCTGTTTGGATGTAGGCTATCTGTTCATGATGTGTGCCATTTATTGTACTGTTATTGGAGATTAATTGATAATTTGAAATCTGGGTTTTTGGCAAGATCTCATGTCATGTCGTACAGGGAATGCATAGATGACAGAAGACGAGAGTGGGAGTAAATCTCTTAGGGTATAGTATTCTAGCATTGGTTAAAAAAGCCTAATTATTTTCCATACAGGTTCCAATTAACGTGGTTTATGTCAATGACACATATTTAATCAGTTTATATCTGAAATATTATTTAATTATTTCAAGTACCTTATTCTGTAGCAGTTTGCAGCATATGATTTATTTCAGATAAAGCCAAGTATTGAGATGTTTTTTAATTTTCTTTTAATAATTTGAAATCTAATTTATCAGCAGCTAAAATTCCCTTCACCTTGACTATTATTCTGACCATGAACATGAAGATTTTCATTTCTTTATCGTGTTTAAAATTTTTCCATTCACAATGCTAAATTAGTGCAGATACTCATGATAAGCATATGCTGTGTTTACCTGACTTGAAATTAGACCATTTTTTTATCACTCTTATGATTTGCAATCCTAGTTACTCTATTAATTGTTTGAACCTGTATGTGTGCATACATTTAAATCTCAGAGCATACAGCTCAGCCTAAAATCAATTCACATTTCTGGTGACATGATCAGGGAAGAAAAAAGCAAAAAGCAGAAAAGACAAAAACAAAAGCAAAAAAGATGAAGACAAAAGAAAAAAAAAGAAAAATAAAAAGAAAAGAAAAAAAAAAAGAAAAAAGAGAAAAAGGGGGAAAAAAGAAAAAAGAAAAACAAAACAAAACAAAAAAACCAAAAGACCAGCAGGAGATTTATTAAAGACTTACTTTGTGTTTCAAGTCCACATCAATAGTTCAACCTGGAATGTAAATGACAGACATGAAAATTTAACGTAACATTGGAACACGACGACACCATGGAGCACAACAGAGAAATACTTTACTCTCTTTTCATGCATAGCCAATACACACTTTTTTTTGCTATCAGCTGCAGAAAAACAAAATTCCAATCACACTGTATTACACTCACACTGATTTAAATAATTTAAAAAAATTTCTGAGAACTAAATACTCCTTAATCCTCTGGAATAGTTAACATCCCTATAATCCAGAATGTCAGGCTCCCCTGCCACAGGGACTTTACTTTTTCCACATCTCTCTTACGTTTTTAAACTCTTCTTACCAAGTTGTCATGAAAGGCAAATGTGCACACTGGTAACATTTAGGCACATGTTACCATTATGACGGGACACACCGTGACCTTCTGTCATCCAGCCGTTTTCTAAAGAATGCGTTGGAGGCAAGAAAAAGGTGGTGTGGGTTTTTTAAAGAACACAATAACACATTCTTAACAGTTCAATAATTACCAAAATAATGAAATGAAAAATTACTGAGCAGCAATATTGCAGCTCACTTTAAGAATGACTTTGAACTTACTGTATAAGTTAATGAATTTGTGGGATAAAACAGTAAATGAAAGTTCTAGCAGATAGCCATCTTCAGCTGAATCCAGTAGCTGCATACTTAGGATAAACTCCAGTTTTCAAAATTGTTTTGTTTTGATACCCACTGCATTTGTTCCTCACATCATTATATATATGTTTAAGACAATAAGCACGTTCCATAAGCATTACAACCTGTTATTGTCTACATGAAAATAACTTCTTGGCATTTTTTGTACATTTTCAGATTGCTGTTAACTTGCACAATATTATATAACAGCATGTGGTTGTATTGCAACCTAAATAAGTTGTTTGAGAACAGAGTACAAGATCTTTTCAATTAAAAAAAGAAGGAAAATAAGTTTGGTATAGTATGGCACTTGCTGCTTACCATCAATAAAAGATATTGCTAAACTTAGCACCTCTGAACAAGGGAGAGCAAACCCCTGTATGCAGCAAGTCCTTAACTAAAGTGTGTTATAATCCTTGAAAATATCTCTGAGAGCAAATAAGAAGAAAATAGCACAAATTATACAGGGTCCAATCATTTTCCCTCATCCTTTTTTTCTTTAAACATCTCTTACTATTTTTATGGTTTAGAAATCAAATATTATGCTAGACAATTTCAGACAAGGAAAGAAGATTTACAGGATTTTACAAAGATACGTTTCCTTATAATATTGTAATGACACAGGGTAACCCCCCCCCTTTTTTTTTTTTTTTTTTAAAAAAGACCAAACCTAGAGAGAAGGGACAGTCCTGCTAAACTAAGAGAATGCAATATACTTCAGTCTTCTGGTTTTTTTCCTGTTTCAATGTTATAATGCAGTTCCAATTTCTTTGGTCTGAAGTTGTTCTTCTATAAATAACAAGCTGTCCACTGTGCCGAAAGAAACTTTAGTAATTCATTCCAACAAACTTCAACACCATAAAGGATTTGAAATAAGGTTAATTTCTCTGTACTGTATTTAAACTGAATAAAGTGTGTTTATAATCCCTAGCTATGCTGCCCCTTGAGGCTGCATTTCAGTTCATCCCTTATTACTACTAGAGAACAGACTGCTATTTTGCAGCAGAAGCTGACTGCATTACTTTATAGGACCCTTATGAATGCTATACTACCTTCACATAATTCCTTGAGCCAAAGGACTGCTCAGAAATCAGTGTGCTTAATTCTTTTGCTTTCTTTATCCATCTAGGAAACAATTCTTGTGGTTGGATGCCACTAAGACTGTATTACGTAAATGTCTCTCTCTCTCTAATTTGGTGCTGATAGCCCACAGAGAGTATTTGAATTATGGCTGCGTTTGTATTTGTAAAAACAAAACCTGGGAAAATACTATTATATGTTAAATGTGGTACCTTCATCTATCATTGCTACAAGACAAGAGATATAAATAAATCCTTTTTGAGATAGCATCCGTAGATAGTGTTTATCCGTGTAAAAATGTACACGGCCAGTACCAGTAATTTCTTCCACTGCACCGCTTCTAATAAAAATGCTTATTTGAACCATCACAAGGGATTACTTCAAAACTGCGTAAAATCCAATGTGCTAAGAAACAAGCAGTGTAGTGAAAGCAAATGAACTGTTAAAACGCACAGACAATTATTGCTGCAGGCTAAAAGGGAGATCATTGGCCAGATACTTGAAGAAAGCACACTTTGTGGTTACTCACTAAACACTTCTTTGACTAGTCAAATATCTAAAGCTAACAGTCTCTCAATCTGACTTAAACAGGGATCCAAAGTCTGCCTTTACACAGGAGAGCAAGCTGGGAAAAAGCTGAACACGTTCATCACATCTGTAATTTCTGCAGGTAGTAAACAAACCAACCAACACACACCTGATTTCACTGTGGTGGGAAAGCAAAGAAACATACTAAGGAAATACTGTGAACATACTTTCCCATTCCATTTCAAAAACTTTAAGTATAATGTTCTGAACACTTACGCAAACCTTAACTTACTATGTAGTCTTTTTACAGTTGATAGCTTTGATCTACTTTTATGACGAATACCACCTTCGTCTGAATTTAATGTACAACTGTGTTTAAGAATTCTTACCCCCACCCAAATATGCCTCTCACAAACAGCTGACAGACAGAATTTTCTAATATTAGACACAATTCAAAACAGAACCCTTGTCTCCAAACACAGGTTCTAAATTTGTTAAAAGAACAGAGGGGGCCATGGTAACTCTTAAGCACAAACTAGAAATACCAAAGAAGGGCTGTAGAATGCAAAATATAACATGCATATTATAATCTACAGTTAATTTCTGCAATAATTTACCTTCATGTGAAGTGAGGGATTAACAAAAATTGTACATCAATAGATACCACTAAAAAAGAGTAGATTCTTTTTAAATTATCATTAAATGTGCTACATATGAGTGGAGTTAACTGTGCTTGTAGTTAGGAAATGTTATCTCAAATGTTTACATCAAGCATGCTGTGTATCAGAAGTATTTTATATAGAAGAAGGGTATGGGAAGAAAACATGCCATGGATCTACCTGACAGGGAATCTATCTGAAAGCATCTACTTGGTTCAGATACGTGGGTTTTTATTAAAGTCTTCAAGAGCAAATGAATTTTCTGAAACCTAGAAATCCAGGCTTTGAAATTCAAGTGTGTTTTGAAATTAATTAGATCAGCTTGAAGTGAAAGGGGATGGCTGGTAGCAATTAGCGGATATTTCTGGTAGCTCAAGACATAGCAAGAATTGTACTTTGTAATTAACAGATTCCTGAGCTTTTTTTCTTGGATTATTTCCCACCAGCACAGCTTTCTCATAAATCTGAAACCAATTTGCAAATGTCACTAATTTAAAAACATACTTTTATTACAATAACATTGTTACTATGAAAAATTACAATGAAAAATAGTCGCGTTCCTAGAGTTTCATTCACTATCCGTACAGAACACTAAGTCTTCATGACAAATTTATTTCTTCTGTTCTTCAAGTCTTCTATGATTTTTGTTTTGGAAAGTTTGTCTAAAACTGTTTCATAGTGAAGAAACAAATCTAAATCTCATCACAGATATACAGGTGATACAGGTCAGGTTTTGAAATACATTGTAGCTACACACTATTATATGTTGTGTAAAAAGATTTTTTATAATACTTCGATTGCATTAGATGAAATTATTTTAGATAGTTAGAGATATTCACACAGAAGTTAACAGAGAAAGAGTTAGAATCCTTGTGGTAAAAAAAAAGACACCACCGTATATTTCATAGTAGGGTTCCTAGAAGTTTCATCAGCATAACATACATATTGTAACAGTATATAACATTGTTTTGGGAGGGTAGAAATACGGCCTAGCACTGAACCTCATGTTTTCAGTCCTACTGTTGGGATTTTTGTCATGATGTTCTTTCCAGTTGCAGAACATTTTACACATCTGAAGTATTACACAATAAAAAATTGAGTTCAGTTTCTTTGGTTTCTAAGCTGTATTTGTGAAGGAAATACTTGTGTTAATTTTTAAAGAGCTTTGTCTGCATCTTTCCTAACGGCCACCGCAGGCACCGCGTGGGAGCACAGCCTGTGATCTGTAACAGCCATGGGTTGTACTGACTGACTTGGACTGGAGGTAGAAGCTGAGAGGGCACGAAGAAGTATTGCTGTCTGTCTCCTCATTCAGCTTTTTCTCTTACCTTCCACTACACACAGTGACATCACCAGTATGGGTTCTGATAAGCACAGTTGATCCCTAAGGAATTGAAGAGATAAGATGGCAACAGTCTCTGGCTTTACAATCATATACAAAGCAAGCAAGCAAGACCGAAGAGAAAAGAAGCACTGGAAGTAAAAAACTGTCCATTCTGCGATGTGGTACAGGACTTTTCTTGTTCAAAGGCTTCCTGTAGTGTTATACTATCTTGCATCACCTACGGCACATACAAGCTCCCTGCACCCTGGCTAAGCCTGAGCAACCAAGCACATGAGGACACACCACAGACTTCTCCAATGGGATACTGCACAGAAAATTACTGTTACTTTGATAATAACTTTTTGCTTCTGGGGAAATGTTTTATTTCATTCTTTTCTCAAGCAGGTGATCGCAGCCCTCCAAGATCACAAAATAGGTTGAGAATGTTGCAAACTCTTAGTTTCCTGCAGTCAGCGGCAGCTCAGGTTCCCCGGAGCCATCAGTAATTCAGTTCCTCAGACAACATGGGGGTAAGGGGGTGGAAAATGAGACTGGGCTTTACTTACTGGCTCCAAGTATTTACACTAGGCAAGACATGTCTATTTAGTTGCTGACTGTAGTTGTGCTCCTCTAAACAGAGCAGAATGAAGAGAAAGAAGAGGTTGGAGGGTGTTCCTCTCAAGACAAAGAGTGACCAGGAGACTGAGAACAGATGAGAAGGAAGAAGTAAAGCCACCTGCAACCTACCTCCAGAGGAGCTGAGCTGCTGCCAGCTCATGAGGTTGCTAACTCATGAACCAAAACTAGCACTGTGTTCTCACAGACTTTAAGAGACATATATGTTTCAGTGTGTATCTAACAGCTACGTTCCAACTGTTTCTCATTAAGAAAGGAGACAATTATATCTTATTAAGGAAGGTTTTCTTCATAACATATGCCATGGTATGTACATTTTGGTGAAGCCTGTCGTAAATAGTTATTACATTATGACTTGTTCACCAATGTTTGTAGTTTTATTAAGCTATGAGAAGAGGTCAGCTGGCTTTTTGTCATCACTATTGACAGTTATAAGCATTCACTTTATCGAAGAATGAAAATAACGTATGTGACGAACAATGAGTTTCTGCTAAAAATACAATTCTTACTTGCTGTTTCTCTGTTATTACTTTCCCAAACTGCAAACAACATCAGTCATTGAAGACAAACTGCTGTGCTATGACAGAAAATATATGCTTGCCTTACAGTCATGTTTTTCTTCTTTTATAATGGACATTATTCATAATGGAAATAGTAAATCTTAATGACTGGTTTCAAGAAATTTGGCATAAGACAAGTTCATATTTTATTCAGTGTTTTAAGAATTGTTTTTCAGAAAAAATGGTATAGTAAATCAGACTTCAAGAAAACGATTCATCCATATAGATTCACAAGTTATTCAGAGATGATCATTGTGACCATGAAGTTTGACCTCACGTATGCCACAGGCTGCTGAATTTTTCCATTACAAAATTACAGATTTGAAGTAGTGGATATCTACAACTACATGGCTTAATCAAGCCAATAGTAAATGGGCCTTATATCTTTTTTTTTTTTTTTTAATGTTGAAGCAAAACTAATTCAGTCATGGTGTTTCATTATTCATTTGTGTACTGGCCCACCACCCTTATCACCATTCTCCTTCCCCTTATCTTGACCATTAACTGTTATAGCCATAATGTCAAAATGGAAGTTCATATCTGTTACAAAAAAAGGACCATCTGGTAGAAAGAATATAAGACTGTTCTGTAGCAGGCTTGCCAATAGGATTTTCTTGTTGGTAGGACTGTGTAAGTACACAGTAGTTTTGAAGTCATTCAATACATAAAATTATAGAGCTCGTATAAAGCGTGTTTAGATTTTTCCCCAAAAGGGCTTTTTAACCCAATGTGTTGATCTTTCTCTTCTACTCCTTTTGCTCATTATCGAGCTGAACAAAGTGTGAGTGCCAGACTGGAAATTATGACGTTTTTCTCCTGCAAATAACAATATTGATAGCCACGGATAAAGGAGTATCTTTCTTGGCACATTAAATCATTAAAAGAAAACAAAAATGTGAAGTATAATAATCATCTAATAGGCCTGTGTTATGCCATCAAACAGTAAAAGGAAAACTGATGAAATGACTGGAGTCTGGAGAAAGATTTTCTTAAAATTAGGAAAGTGTTAATAATCAAAGAGAGAAGAGAGGCAGGGCATAACAACATATCTCGCATGTTCCTGGACCCTGTAACATATTCGCATCCTTAAATTGGCTTTAGGTTTCTTACATAATTTATTAGGAGAGTTAGGTGCCTCAAAAGAGGATTAACAAGAGTGAACACAGAGAGTTGCTGAACCTAACACACTAGTACAGATGGTTGTTTAAACTGAATCCCTCCTTCAGGATGGTTATATAGATATCTTCATAAACTTGGAGTTCAGAGCTGGAATTTGCTGCACCTGCCGTAGACACAAGTGATTTTTATTTCAAAGATTGTCAGTTATACGTGCATATATTTCCCTTTTTATCAAACGGTTTTACGGTTAAAGCACTTAAGTCATTTGGAAATTGCAGTTCAAGTCTTTTCTCTAAGAGGATTTAAAAGCTTTTACCTTCTACAAACAGAGCACAGAGTCCAGGCTGGGTACTGGGGATGAGATGACCTGGTTCATGCTCCTGAAACTCTTCCACTTTGCTTTAAGCCATTAGATGTCTGCTTGTCCAGGAGTAACGCTGCCAAGATTAACAAAAGGTGTTCATCAGACAAGGTAGACTGCTGATCCTATCCAACAACATATAGTACACCTATGAATAATTTTCCACAGTAATATTGAACTAGACTTCCTGAACGTAAACTTAATGAGTAATATTTAAGCAATTGAAAGAAAAAGCAATAGAATTATTATTAACAGATTTGATTTGTATGGAATATTTTAATGAGTGGGCCACTGCTTCTCCCTTCTTGCTTTTGAAAATATTTGCATTACATTCTTGATAACAGAAAAATTCACTAAGTATATCTCCATGTGATTCTTGTCATATGGTATAGGTTTATTTTGTATAATAGTCTTAGTCAGCATGGGAGAAAAGATTAATTAATTGCATACTAGCGTGTTAACAGTGGTATACTATGGTGCACCAGTCTAGTTAATGCAGTGCTTACATCCCAGCTTTTGCAATTTTACTCACATGGCAATTCCCGCTGAACAGTTGAAGAAATGATTTCTTGTTTGCTGTAAGTCAAGAGAAGCAGCTAGAAGATAAAAATTATTAACAATGTGACCCTGAAAGAAAGGAACTATTAGTAGGATGATCTCTTTATTGTAATCTAAACTGAAAACTGAGAGGTCAGATATCCTCATCATTTGTTAATAAAATTCAAAAAATTACAACACAATAACATATGGAAGAAAAATAATATTTAAAAGAAAATATGTACTTTGACTGTTCTGCTGAATGTTTATTTTTCATGATACAAGTGAATAACTTAAATTCCAATTCAATTAACTATAGTCTTTGCATAAAATTAAATTTATAAATTGGATTTAAAATTTAAGTCCATTAGTGGTTTCAAAAAATTTAGCTCTTGGATGAATGCAAAACCACAGAAATTTTAAAATAAATAGAAAATGTTAGAATACTTACTTCTTTAGCCAAAGCAAGGACTGATGCCGATGCTAAGAAGGGTAAGCAGTGATTATAACAGTACAGAAGTGGAATGCAAGCAAGAATCAAATGTTAAAATTTAATCTTATTGTCTGCCCTGTAGATTATTTTATCTTTTTAGGTATCTATGTCTCCGTAACCAATTTCTAGAAGCATTCCAAAAGCCTGAATGAGGATCAGGGTTCCAAAAAGAGAACTAAAATGCTCGAGAAAACAACTGGAACATAATTTGTTACTTAGGAATTATAAAAATATTCATAATTCCTTTCTCACTTCTTGCCAGGTAATAATGCAGACTAGTAATTTAAAACCTAGTCACCACATGTTGCCTCTGAACACATTTATTCAGTATTAACATTATTTGACGTAAGATGCTTAATAATAAAAATTTACCTTTCTGCGAAAATGAAATCTGCTCTGGGTTTAAAATACTTACACATCCAGCACCTCTGTACGTGAAACTGCCATTTCAAGATCACTTGTACGTACCCCTTTGTAAAATGTCATTGACCAAATTCTTTCTTGCTTTGCTTCAGTAAATTCCTACTTGATGGAAAGTCTTCTGCTGAAACTAGCAGAAAATATTTGCCTACAACTTTTTATGTAAGCATGTCTTCTATCTAATTACAAGACATTTATAAGGTATGGAAGCCTACCATACAATACCTCTTGTATTTATGAGTAATACATCTGCAAGGATAATAATTATTTTTGCCCAAAATATCAACAATCATCACAATTGTAAGTAAAATCTTCGTTTCAGATACAAACAGTTATTAAACTGCCAACATTTACAAAGACCACCGCATCATTGCTACTTTGTGGAAACACAACTTCGTGAGGAACCAGAAAAATATTTCTCTCCTTTTGTATCATGTAATGAACATAGTCTACATAAACGTGCCGCTTGTTCTTGTTAGCAAGTTGCTAATACCAAACAAACAAAATAACAACAAGCAGAAAAATCTCATAGCTTACACAACATTATTTACAGATGCATCTTCAGCAGTATATATGTATCTCCCGAACATGAGACCTCTGTGGCACATTTGAAATACTCCTTTGTTAAGCAAAGGTCCTGAAGTGCTTAACAATACTGAAAGCTTTCAGGACTGCAGAGACTACTTGTAGAGGAGGCTCATTCCCATCAAGAACTGTAGAAAACAAAAATTAATTCTTAAAAGAGTGATCAAACAACCCCTCCCCTTGAATCAGCAAATAAAACAGCAAAATAATCAGCAAGCAGCTAAATCATTCATTATCTTTATCACCAGAAGAGCAGAGGGAGCCTGAGGGATTACTAGTGATCACCTCAGGTTATGCAGAACAGCAGGGGAACTTCACCCAGTTTTCTGTTCAGCAGGAAAGCTACATTTTGTAGTTTGGCAACTTCCTTGCTTAACTCGGAGTTAACTTTTCCATGTCAAAATGACTGCAAGTGCTGGAAATGAAAGAGCAGAAGCAGCTTGGTGCTAACGGTACATGCGCAAAAATCCATATGGTTCAGCATTGTGGTTCTTTTGTTGTTGTTGTTTCTTTTTATAAACATTGCCTATGGATACAAAGCTGACAGGCTTTGGGTCATGGAATGGCATTTTAGAAGATACTTTTGTGACCTCCGATGTTGGGGTTTTTTGCATGAAAGCTGGCATCAAATACAATCTGCTGACATGCTCAAGCTGCCCTTTGAAACAAAGAAGGGCATCCTAAGAAAGTATCCCCAGCCAAGGAACCAAATCTTCCATTGCTTTTCCAGGAGCCACAGATAAAAACAAACAAACAAATCCCCTACCTTCATAACCCCTGTTTAAGCCCCACTTTAGTAAGCACTTGTTATTCTTTCGGTTAGTTGTTTGTGAGCACAAAGAATAGCTTTGAAGTATTGATATCTGCATTTCAGTTAAGTTGAGATTTTAAGCAAGTGAATGATGCAAAACTGATTAATTTCTTTTGATTAAGTGCCCAAAATTTTGCTTTGCTGAGATGACCTATTATAGGTAGAAAATAATCCTAATAATTTTTCACCTAGTGGATCTGAATGCAGGGAGGTTGCTTTTGTTGTAACCCATATGTAACTGAAGATTAACGTTTTTCTTTTTCTACTTTTTTTTTTTTTTTTAATACAGGGATAAGAGAAATTATCATCAATACATTCTTTGGCACTTGGAAAGAGCTCTGTTCCTCATGCAAATCCCTATGATCAATTTTTAACAGGAAAAGAAAGAAGAAAGGAACAGAAAACCACTATCAAGTGCTATTAACAGGTGTGTAAAGACTCAAGAGACACGACAAATGAAGATCTGTCTTTCAAAACTGGCTTTGAGACATTCCAACTTTGCACTACATACATTAGTTCTGTTTCTGCTCTGAAATGACTTCACACACTGATTGTTAATAAGCCATGCTTAAAACCAGTAAATTCTTGGAAGAATAAGATTTCTTAAGTATTGTTACAAATGGGCAAATTAAAGATCACATAAAACAAACACACACAAAAAAACCCAGAAATTGCTTTAAGGAGTCATTATGGTCCTGATGTATGTAGGCTGAAGTTTATAATTTTCCATAAGATATGGTTCATTTGTTTAAAATTGAAATGGAAGAATTAAATATAAAAACGTAAAAAACCATTAACGCATGACAAAATGAAATAAATTAGAAACACAGAAATTGGTATAGACATTCCATCTTTAATTCATTCCGGTTCTTTTGTCTTCTTTTGGTATAATACACCCTGGACAGAATATTAGCTTACTTTTGAATTTACTGGTTTAAAAGGTTTCTGTCAGGACCTTTTCATGAGCTAAACAGAGAAATTTGCATTGAATTATCACTGCTTTATCTGAAACTTTTTTTAGCAACTCCAAAGCAGTAAACGACTTGCAAAAATTTATGCGAGCGTGTTTAACCATACCAGTGGTATAGGCTATGCAAGAGTAACAGCACTCTCTATAGGAGTCTCTGTTCCACCATGCTGTGCATTGTAAAGTGAAGCCAAAGTGCATAAACTTAATGGAGAGGAAAGATGATCGTGTGCTAATACTTTCCCCTTTCTCAGTATGTAACCATCAACAGTCCTCTTGTAAAAGAAGAAGGAACTGAAGTCAACACTGTAAGATGAGCTTAGTCATACCTTTATGTGACATAGTCCCGTGAATAATTTATGTATCGGGCACAGATCTCGGAGATGTTAATCTTTCATAGAGCAGTAGTCAGAGCCCACATGGAGACTGCAATCATCATCTCACGAGCCACATGGCACAGCTGCCCTACTGAAACCGCAGAGAACAGGGCAAGGACTCAGCTTTGCTGCCAGCGTTTTCCTGGCACGGGAAGGTGACGAGGGCTGAGAGCTGTATTTAGGCAAATGGGTTCTCCAGGTTTGGCTCAAGTTCTGCACAACCTGCCTGTCTCCTGTAGATCTCTGTTCATGGCACAGTTGAGATGCCATATTACCTTCCCTCTTCCATCACAACAAGCCAATTGTGTATGGTAAGTCATACAAGGATAGTTAAAATCAGTTGTCAACTTCACTCTAAGAATACTACTGAACCAACGGAGCTACAGTTTACATTAGCTCTGTGTCTGGCCACAGACCTTTCTGGGGAAACGTTTCAGCCTTCTTGTATTTTCATCTAGAAATGGAAATCAGACCTATAGCAATTCAGTGGAACAAGTCACATCCAAAAATGAATATTCCCCATAAAAATAACCATACCACACACACCCCCTTTTTTTTTTTCCAGGACAGCTTTCATCAGTTAATAATATCTGTATAATGAAAGAAATTACCAGGTTTAAGGAACTGTGAAAATTCAGTATATGATGTCAGTCTTTAAGGGAAGGATTTTCAGGTAGCAAGTAATCTAAAAGTCAGTAATAGCTCAATGTTACCTAATATTCATATTAATTTAGTGCCACTATATAATTATTATGTGGATATTTAATTGCACATCACATGAATCATTTTACAAGGAAATATTTTTCATAGTTGCATGCCATGCTGCAAAAGCACATAATCAGTATGTAATAAGGGCACGTTTCCAGGATGCAATGCTTGTACTTCAGAAGCAAATAGATAAGATCATTAGACTTCTGGCATTGAAGAAGAATAGAGAATAAATAATTCTTCAGTTATTCTTAAACATGAATTTCTAGATTAGGAGATTATTCTGAGTGTTTTTATGACACATGGAGGTTACAGTCATGCTAATTAAAAAAAAAAAAAGAAGAAGAAATTATGACAGAACTATTTAAAATTGTTGCAATTATATGATTATTCTTTGGTACAAAATGATAAATCTTGATACTAAGAGTGATGAAAAAGCTTGAAATTAAGACAAGTGAGGAAAAGAAAAGCAAACATGAAAATACTCTAACTGGATAGGGAAAATGATTAAATAGGGTGACAGTATGAGAATATTACCTTAAGGAAGTACAGCAAGCTTTCAATCATTTCTTACCTACAAAAGCACCTTGATTTATGTTATCAAAACAGTGTAGTATTTTTGTGCTTCCGTTCAGAAATACAGTGTTACAACAGGAAAGTGACCTTTATAAAGCAGGAACAGGTTGGGGATGGAAAAGAATTATCGTTCTGTATAACTATCACCATTCTGTTCTTTAAATTTCAAAATCTCATCTTCATTTACCTAAACAAATCTGTGAAAGCGTATTCCTTGAAGTCACCCCAACTAAACATTATCAGAAACTGAACTGGAAGCTGTATAATTAAAAAACTCTTATTAAGATCCCTTCTTGATAAAATCAGAGGACCAAACACGTTAGCTAATGCTTTACCAAAGTGCAGACTGGAACATAAGATCTAAATATCATACCTTTTTCTTGTTGTCAATGAATGTTTGGGAAAACTACTACAACTCTTGAAACAACATACCATGAATATATAACCTAAAGTGATATTAGATTAGCATTTACATCTTGTGAAGTTGTGGGACCTGTGTGCATCCTTCTTATTTGAAAAGATATGTTTGCTTCCACGTACGTGACACTGAAAAAAAAAGTAGTAGCATGTGTTGAAAAGTACCAAAATGAACCCTTCACATTATGTACGTACTAACAGCAACAGGAAATCTAAAAGCAAAAGTGATATTCAGCATCTAATTCCCACATCAACAGACTTATTTTTAAAAGTACTAATGTGCAAAGATGATGGCAAAGATGATGACTTTTTTCTTTTATTTATTTATTTTAGGAAATCATAAAAATAAGCCTGCCTCAAATATTTTCACCTTGAATGGCTTCATTTTCCACTAAGGCTCAAAGAGGGGCTTAAAATCTATTCATAGCACCAGAATTATTTAGACAAAGCTGATTAACTAAAATAAGCAATTTCGAAAATAAAAGTCATATCGTGAAGATTTAAAAACTAGAGCCATTGTTGTTTATGTTAAATAAATCATTAGGATTAGTAGTGCACTTTTTAAATTTGGGCTTTTCTCATAAAATTTGTAAACATACAAAAGCACAGGGTCAATCTGTAATCTAGAAAATACAGAAATATAGTATCTGTTGCTTATGTTCATCAAGTTTTATTTTAAGGTAACATATATATCATAGGTCTTACTGCCAATATCATTTCTCGGACACAGTGGACATACCACCTGATACCTGAGCAGTGTTAAAATGACTCTGAAGTCTGAAGAGCACTTCCCTCGAAGCATGCACTGTGATTTGCCTTATAGCTGGTATCTTAATTGCAGCAGAAATGATGCTCAATAGACGCTGAGGTCACAATAGGTACAATTTTTATACCAGAAAAAACTTTCAGCTGTACTTTAAATCTAAATTTCAGTTATTTATAACTGCTTCCACGATAACATGTGGTAACAAATGCACTTCACAGAAGTACTACGCAAACATCAGACACAAGGAGAAAAGGTTTCCTAAAACTCGTGGTTTTATTCATCAGTACATGGCACTCATTAACTTCTTACATTTGATGGTAGACTGCCACCTCATTGCATTCATAAAGGGCTCAGATTAAGTATCAGAACCTATATTGAGTCCATAATTCAGAGAGACAAATTATGCCAATGTCGATGCTCCACGCTGGATCTCTTAATGCAAACCTGTCGGGGTGCCACCAGTACGGTGATCTGAGTAGGAGCTGAGGAACCTCAAACCAGGAATAACTAAACACAGAAAAGCTATCACCAGGGCAACGTTATGGGTAGTACACTATCACATGAATTAATCATGGAACTGGAAGAAGGCAGCTATGGAAGAACTACAGACAACAATGCTCAACAAGCATGAGAAGAAAACTGGAGCTCTGACCACAGATATGAAGGAACCATCCTGAAAGTAATGACAAATAGATTTCCCTCCTGGGTTGTAAAAGCAGCCACAGTTAATGTACACTCAATACTACTTTTTGTTTCCTGTTCTTTTCTTCTAAAAGCCATTCAAATCTGTGGGACAAATTCCATTCCTGTTTAATTTTTATGTCACCACTTTTGCAGTACAGTTAGGAATGGGGTGATGGGTATTCTGGGGGGGGGGGAGTTCCTCCTATTTTAAACTATAAATCCTTAATATAAAAATATTAAACACCAATGTGTTTTTCAGCATGAGAAAGATGCAGGGAAATTAATATACTCATTAAACTTCTTAATTTAATGAGGGATGAATAGAACTCTGGGTGATCGCGAGAGTAATAGTCCTTGCAAGATTCCTGTGGAGCAAAATAGACAGGGACACTTAAAGTGTGCAGGAGATTACACAAAGGAAACGGGATGACTGAGCTTCTAAGTTTTATCACACAGTTTTCAAATCTGACAAGTGAAGAAAAGTGAAACTGACTCTAAAATTATGTGACAACTGTCAAAATATAACTTTACAGCTTCAGGGTAAATAGACACTATATAGATATTTATACACACATATTTATAGATACAACATTAAGACACAAACATGCACATAGACAACACATTTTTTAACTCAATGATGCTTTTCTGCAAAGCTACCATGAATATATCCACATTTATCAATAAAAGATAAAAAAGATCTTGATATTTTGACTATCTTTAGAGCATGAAATAATTTAATATTACTATATATTCTATTGGGTTTGATTAACAAATAATAAAACCATATTAAGCCCTCTAATGCTCTCAAAATCCACTAAAAATGCATACAACAGAGTAACGTACCTAAATAGTAAAAAATACTGCGATAAAAAAATCTGAAATTACAGCTTGACATTTTAACTTACTCTGTTAATTTATCTCTGTAAGGGAGACGTTCTAATTTGCTGGTTTATGTATTTCAGTAGTAATTTGTAGCAAAACCTCAAAAACTTTTTTAACCAAGAATTAAAATGTATTAACCATAAGCAACTATAACCAAGTTACCACGGTCATAACATTTTTTGCTCAGACTGTATTTCATTACAGTAAATCATTATGCTGAAATCAGAATGTTTCATATAATCAAATAATTTCATTTAGAATCCAATTTCCAAAGGAAAAAGTAAAATAAAATAGGAAGAAATAGGCAAGTTTGTTGGACCCCAAGTCAGTATTTTCAAAACAGTTTGCTTGAAAAGCAATTTGATATGGTTAATTTCTACAACTCCAGGTTTTATTCCACTCAGAACTGAGGATGGATTTTTAAAGAGTTTACTTCCTTTCCAGGTAGAACATGATGATCCAGCCATACAACTGCTGAGCTTGTTTCCACGGAGAAGTGATTCAACTGAACTGCCCCTGTACATTTGGATGCCAAATGCACAACAGTAGTATTTATTGGTAGATGCTGAGATTATTTTTCATTTGAAATTTTTATTTCATCTTTCTGAATTTCTTGGTTACTTGGAGATGGGACATTTTGCCAACTTCACAAGCTCCATAAAATGTCTTTTATGACCATAATTAAAAAAAAAATAAAAAAATCATGCTTTGGAATAAGACAGGAACAGAGTTACCTACGCATTGATAGAACAAATCTCAACAACACCTATGGGAATCCATCAAATGGACAAATTAATGAATTATTACCCATCAGATCATTTTGTCCAAAAAACATTGACTAGATTCAGAACTGTAGTAAACATATTCAGGTCAGGCAGCAAACAGTGTGAGAACAGCTTGCACAAACTCTGAAACTACTGCATTTTCAGATAAACATCATTTGTATAAAAGAAAAAGTAGCTATCACCTAATTACGGTCACTTCTAATCCCTAGATGTCTCTAATCTTAGTTGGATGTTTGTTCGTCCTACACCTGCACTGTGAAAAACCTTTTCACTAAATAATACTATCTTGCAAATTAACTGTCTCGTTATCGCTGGCCAGAGAATGTATCTTCCATCCTGAATATCCTATGTATTATTCCAGTCCAGTCGCCGGACATAAAAAGACCAGTTTTAAAATGTCCTATTAAGTAGATCTCATAGAATGATGTCTTAGGCAAGTATCTTAATTAAAGATGATGTCAGAACAGAGACTTTTATTAGCTCAAAACTTCTTGCAGTTTGTGATGTGCTTTTGCAGTGTCTTTTGAAACAATGTTGCCCTCTAGCTCTCATAGAATGGAAAATAAAATAATTTTTAAAAGCACATCATGTGACTTGGGAGAGGCCAATCCAACTTGGAACTTGTCTGTATATTTCTTGTTCAGGTGAAATCCTTGGCCTCGGTGAGAGTTTTTAGCTCTAACAGAATCAGCATTTCAGTCAACAGCCCCAGAGGCTGATGAATGAAATGAATTGAATTATTTAAGTCTTCACCAATACAAAAAAAAATATTACAGTATGGTGTCTGCCTCCACTACTTCTTCTCTAATGACATTTTTTCTTCTAAAAGATGGTATTTCAGCTATGAGGTATATACATGCTGGGTTGTCTCTTATGGTATGAAAACCCAAGTTCCGAAGTACCTAGAGGACTCAAATAAAAAATTCAGTTCCTTTCTAAGTACCTTTGAATTTCAATGGATTTTAATTATAATCAAAAAGGATGCTTCATCTGAAATGACAAATAATAATTTAAAGACCTGTCAGAATGATATCCCACTTCTAAGGGGAAAATACTGTCCTTCTCGGACTGATCAAAGGCATTACTTACATTATAAAATTGCTGTGGTTCACTTTATAGAAAGAATGGATTCTTTCTAGAGTAGGACAGTTGGCATACTAGTAATTCACATTCCTTATTCAAGAACAGTGTTCTGTGAATTTAACAATGAGAATTAGCTACACATCTTTCAGTGAACAGATTTTTTTGGGGGGGGGGGGGGGGGGGGGGGGGGGGCGGGGACCCGGGGGGCAGTCCCCCAACATTCGAACCTGTTGAAAGCAGAGCAATTTCTTTTGAGCACCTTCTGTCTTGTCTCTTGAATATCTGCTTAGGGCATTATTAGTAGTGATGACTAAAATCTGTTGTTGAACAGATTTAAGAACTTGTCCTGAAGAACGTTCAGGACACCAAGAACTCAAAAGCCTACAAGACCAGGCACCAAATCCATTACAACTTGTTCAACTTATTTTCCTGAAGTCAGCTGTGATACAGTGACCGAGCCTCCGTGATTCAGTAAGCAGAAGAGGAAAGGAGCCTTGTTCGGTGGGCACGCACTGCAGTGCTGGTAGTTCAGGATAATCTCTTACCTGTGAAGAGTAGTCAGATCATGATGGCAGAGAGTTTACCTATTCCCTGACTATACAGCTTCTTGAGAACAGGCCTCCAGATCAACTATCCTTCTTCACAGAAAAAGTTGATTTTTCTTGTTAGAAATTGGCTAAATATATACACATATAATTTGCAGAGTATGAACTTGAAGACACCAGTGAGTTCTTATTTAAACTAAGTCAGCAGAACTTATTGGGAGAGTAACCTAATAAATTACAAAGTACAAGTTGTTCTAGTACAAAAGCTGAAGAGTCCTAATTCAGGTTGTAATTCCACTGTACTGCAAATACCAAAGACTTCCCCATTATCTCATTTGTTGCAAGTGCTTGTTGTTGTCAATGCCAATCATAAAGATAATGAAAAACAAACTACCATAGGCTATTAATAAATCTATTTTTAACAGTGTTTAAAACAGAATAAAATTTCTTTTAGTGCCTATACTTATTGTCAAATGGGAAGAGAAACTTCCATTAGGCTCTAATCTTGTCATGTCAGCTTCTTCCTCTTGTTAAGAAAGAGCTTCTTGCTCCTTTGGTCTTTAGAAGAAAAATAAATGTAGCAAAACTGTAATATTAAGAAACGTACTGCAAATACACACTTCTAGATAACTTGCAGAGGTAACAAAGTATTTTTTCTTCTTTTCTATAAGAGAGCAGTATACATATTTTGGAAATACAAATAAAAACTATTTGCCTGTCAAGGTTAGACTGATAAAGGAATACATATTGGCTGACTTCACTTTGTCTTGAGGGTGGAGTTTGTTCTTTTTCATTTATTTATCCATATAATTTTAAAGCTAAACATGTTTAAACATTTCCCTGACTTCTCTAAATTCCCAATGTCAGCATTATCATGAGAGCAGCTATGAAGTATATCATAAGCATTTGTTAACTGTACTTAGTTTATAAAAGAGAATAAAAAAGGAATTTTTGTGTTAAGGCAATTCTTTCTTTCACATGTAAAATAAAACAGTGATGAGAAAGAGAAGATTATTTTTTAAAATTATCCAAAAATACTAACGAAGGTCTTTATTGTAACAACTCAGAACCACAAGTTTAATTTTCTCTAAACAGTTTCCATACTCACTGACTCGACCCTAGAACTTCGCAATAGTTTAACATCTCAAATGCCTTTCTGTAGATTTGCATTCCTTTCCTTGGATTTTAGTATGGCTCCAAAAGATGATTCCTCTTATTTATTTCAATACAAAGAGTTTTCCCCTCCTCCCTGGATAGCTTAGTCCACCTAGGATTTATATTTCTAACGTCTTACTCATGAAAGTAAGGGAACGCAATAAAAATATGAGGCATCTTTTTTTTTTTTCCTAATTGCCCCTCAGATTTACGGAAATTTGCATCTCTACTTAGTTATTCATTGAGCATCTGGGAAAAGTCAAGGAAGTCTGTTAACTTTTATAAAATCAGACATTCTTCCCTTTATTTTCTCTCTTCAACATCATATACTTAAGAAACACTTCAAAGTTTGCTGTAGGCTAGTAAAGCTATACATAGCTGTGCTTTTCACAGTAAAATGGAGTAAAGCAGCAAAAGAAAAATCTACCAGAACAGATCTTGTTTACAAAGAATGGAAAAAAAAAAATATTGCAGTTAAAGCAGCAGGCTTTAAACAGAGACCAAGTAATTCAATAGTAACAGAAGCGATGAGAGAAAAAAACCCCAACCAATGAACAACAAAACCAACAAGAAAAAAAAACCCTACCACTTTTCTGTAAGGCATAACTACCCAGGGAGTGGGAATGCAGTACAAACTTTTAAAATATTTATTTTGCATCTGGGGAATAGTGCATCAAATAAAAACACTTACATTCAATAGGAGCCATTTCCTCTCTACAAGAAATTGTACGCTGGCTTTTTTTCTTGCCAATCATCTGTTATTGTTCTGTCAGAGATAATAATACCAAAAACTATTGACAAAGTGAAGTCTCATACACTGAAGGTAAATGTTATGCAAGTGCATTGCAAAGTTGATTTCTGTGAATAAATCACCCATCAAGTATGAGAAAGTGATGCTACACTGACCTGAGTGCAGACTCACACCATCTACCTGTCTGCCCCTATTCTTGTTTATGGGAACTGGTGACAAATAGTGTTACAACAAACAGGTCCCCACATGCAGCTATGGAATATTTAAACAGATGCTACATTCAGGCATGTTTTATTATGGACTCGACATTCTTACAAGAGTTTATTTAAATTTGTAGAATATGTTAAAAAAAGATATTTTTTTTTTTTTTTTTTTGCCAGTAGTACTTACACAATGCTGTTTATTCATTACCTTCAAGCTGGTGCTGAATTCTATCAGAAAGACAAATAAAAAAATACCACTTCATATTTGTCACTTATAAGCAATTTCTGCCCTTTTTGTGTTCACAGCCTTGAATATAGTTATACAGAAACTTCTCAGAATTCTGAGTTCTTGGAATTTTAAGATGATACACATGAATGTGGCCTATATGCCAACATTTGTGTAGGGTTGAGCAATGGCAAAAAAAACCCTTCTGGAATAAAATATAATTCTTTTCAGAAACAAACAGCCAGCATAAACAAAAGGAAAGAAAATATAAACCAGCAGGACTAGAATAGCAGTAGGAATTTCTGCTGTCCAGAAAAATCTGGTGTTAAAAGAACAGTTGCAAGAGTAAAAATCTAAGAGTCTTAAAAAGTGAGAATTTTGAGGGGTGGGAAGAGGCAATTGTAGTTCAGCACTGCACTGAATTAGAAATTCCCTTTTTCTTTCTACGGTATAATAAATGGTTTATATTCAAATACATAGATTAACATATTGAATACATAAACTTGGACAGCAAGATATCACATATGTATTAGCATAAAGTCCATTAAAAACAAAATGTCTGAAAGAGCACCACTGAAAGAAAATATTTCCACCACTTTGAAACTAAATATTGGTATCTTTCACCTCATGAAAATATTTTGAAATTGAAATGTTCCTGAAATATTTATGGATTTTGAGAAAACAATTGCCTTTTGAAATTTTCTTTGTCTGGCCCCAGACAGCAGTTCTATTTCACTTTACTATGTAAAAAAAAAGGAGAAATATTAGATAATCATAGTTAGTTACACCTTTAAGAAATGTACTTTGAGATCACTTACTGATAATGGATGCAAATGAAAGTTCACTGCATTCCAACTGGAGATATCTACAAAGTGCTCAAACACAGCTCCTCTAAAAAAGCTGTGATGAGAATGGAAGCCAAATATCTTGAGCTGTGTTTCACAGGGTACTGTATAATAGGTACAGAGGCAGAAAAGACTGCTAGAATGGTGAATCGACCTTACCTCCTGCCTAGTCATTATTAGCTTGCAGTGTGGTAGGATGATGATAGAAATAGCATTACATTTGAGCATACAAAAGGATAAACTGATGACCTGACGGATGGACGATCATGCTTTTGTGTAGTCAGAGAAACTTCAAACATGCTTTTCAGAACATGAAGAAATGGTCATAATGATGGAGCATCACTGATGGAAATGTGCCCGCCTTGTAATGGAAAGGTTAAACATCTGAACAGAGATCAAGTAAAAGTAAGTTTGCAGGGCTATGAATACTTGACAAGAAATTTGTATGCAAGCAGTTGAAAGAGAAGGAGCAACAGAAGAAGATGAAACAAACCAACAGTCCAGAAAGCTAATTTTAGCAGCGTCTTTTTGAATCAGAGAGAGGGAGTTCACAACCACCAAGTCTAGGAAGGAAATTACATAACTGAAGATCCAAGTTGATCAGGGGTTAGCTGTGAGTTTGCAAATGTGAGCAAGGAAGAAATATCAAATCTTGAGATGCCAATGTGAAATAAATCAGCAAGATTCACGTACACAGATCAAAGTGCAAGACCACTCAAAGATGAAATTGATATATTGGGCTTGAGTGGCCAGAAGGGTAGATGGGAAACATCCACGACCTTTCAGAGGGAAGAGAGGAGACCATGAGTGTAAAGCTCAGGATCTCTACCCTGTTGGTCAAAAGTTTTGATTGATTGATTGCTATCATGTCAATATTTCTAAAGTACATGACATAATAACCTAGTATGTTATTACTACTAATACAATATAATAAGTTGTGAGGTTTCAGATTCAGAGGTCTAGAAACATCAAAAAATGTTAAAATATTGGCTCAATAAAGCAGTTTTACAACATACATATGTAAATAAGTATATATGTATAATGTTATAGTGGTTATATAGTTTCCACATTAATTTAATTACAGGAAAAGAAATAGAAAGTTGGCATGAGATATGAGAAAATCTACTTACATTTAGCAAAACAACTTTAACTTCTGGAGATTGTTTAGTTCTGCAGTCTTGCTGTAACTACTTCTGATTTTTTTTTTTCTCCTATGAAATAACGTGCAATAAAAATAAACCACAGCAAATCTTGAATTAAAGTGTTGCTCGGGTCTTGCAAAAGTAGCAGGTTTTTTTTGACATTGCTCATGTCAAGTATATCTCATGTATAGTACCTTGTTATCCTGTGAGATAAGATCATTTTCACTTCAGCTGCGCCTTGTATAAGATCTCATTGCTATACAATGCAGAAATATTTTAATGACAGCTTGGAAACTAGATAAATAAATACAAGTAATTAAAAACCACACATGTATTCTCTTTCTAGATCTCTAGTTTCTTTATGATCAATCTAGTTTCTCAGTATTCATATCTTACTTGGACTTTAAGAGAGTTAAAAGACTGAAACAAGTTAAAACACAATCACCTATGAGTATACCAAAGCGTATCTCAATGTATGCACATATCAATATAGGTATTTTTAGCTTATACAGCTCTAATTAAATTAAAAACAATTTTTATCAGCATGCATTTTGGAGTTTGCTGATTCTGTTTCTGACCTGAATAAATACATTAATTTTAAATTTTACCATCAAAGCAATTCCTAGTGGAATAATTGCAATATAGCATGCAAATTATCCTCAGAACCCAGCCAATATAAATGAGAATTAACAGAGAATAAATCCTTTATAATCTTACAAAGAGTGTGTCTATGACCACAGGACCTTAAAGTTATATCTGCCTTTTTTACTTTTTCTTATATATTTATATTTGATAGCAAAGTATAAGTAAATACTTCCTAAAAGGAAACAAACACATAGTACACAATCTTAACTGGTTATGAATGACTAATCTATCCCTGCAGAGTTCACATTAACAGCAGAATACTGAAGTTATTGAGCACTTTGAAGCCTCATGAAGCTAGTGGAGAACATTAATGCTTAGCATCCCTTAGGAACTATAAAATGGAAGTCAGTTCTTCCAGTGTATACCTTCACACTAAGTGCCAAATCAAATATATGCTGTGAAGTTCACACACATTCAGGATACCAGCACAGGGTTCTGCACTAGGTAAATCTTGCTTAGTGATTCAAAATAAAGATTCAAACAAGATATTTAAGTGCTCTCCACTCCAGATGCTGGTCTTTGCAAAGGATTAATGCATCGCCACTGACACCAAAAGTGCTTCTGCAGTACCAACTCAACAAGATCACTGATGATGCAGAAAAGCTACGCTTGCCAAAAATTATATAGAATACTGGTTTCAAGATGTCTAATGTGGACATACAGAGTCTAACAGGCAGACACAAGCACGTTCTGCTTATGTTCTGAGTAAACCAGATGCTAGCCTTCTTGAAACCGAAAACCAATTAGCCTCAGTTGGCACGACATTGAACTAATAAATTGAAACTTGAAGCTAGGTATAACTTCTGAACATCTTAGTGGGAAGCTCTTTTTGTAAACTGTCCCTATTCCCAATCTTCCTCTCACCATTCATTCAGAGAACAGAGTTTGGATCTAGATTTGTAAATTGAAAAGATGGTCCTACTCATTAGCTTCCAGTAAGTCAAGGGAAGACATCTCAATCTCAGTCTTGTCAGTCCAGAAGAACGCTTAAGTTCTTTAAGGCAGAAATACAGTCCTTTCCTCTCCACTTTCTTATTTAAGCTCTACCATGTTTATAGAAAGCTATAAACATATTATATCAAAATTAATTATTCAATCTTGGCTCTAGGGTCAAACGATACCTCAAAAATCTTGTTTTCTCTTTTGATCAACATAAAAATCAGAGTTAGAGTGTGTCTGAAGGAGTTAAAGCTTAAATCCCTCTTCCAAGTCATAGAAGTCAGCTGAAACTTGGTCTTAAGACTCCTAAGTCATTCTGAAATATGTGACCTATATATTTATCAACATATATAACAGACAAATGAAATGCTCAGAAGACAGACTATATCCAGGCAAACCTGAACGTAGCAGAGATATTTATATATTTCGTGAGGTTTTTCTTCCGATACAATAACAAATACAGTAAATATTCTGAGCTCCCTAGTGGGAGTTGTGTTCAGATGATAAATTATTTTCACTGGGGCAATTATGAATTGAAGATCTGTTGTTTCACCCATCATATTATGATTTACTTGAGAGAACATGAAAACAGCTTGTGCGCTTCCATACACAGACCACCTCTACTTGGAAAAAAAAACACAACGCAGCCTTATTCCTCTGAAGAACTTCACATTTGAAATATGCATGAAAGCAAGACAAAGTAACAACTGGATATTTGTTCTAGTAAACCATTTCAAACACAAAAGTATATTGCAGTAATTTAACTTAATGTATTATGGCTGCATTCACAGGGGCGTACGATCCTACTCAACATCCCTAAACAATTTTTCTACAGATATTTCAGGCTTGGTCCTGAATTCCTAAATACCTGGATAAGCCTGCTGAAGCAGCCCATAAAACTCCTTTTGGGTTTAAGACTATGGGATCTGGCTATTTATCTGAGGCAGCTGATTAAAAGATTAATGGCACCTACTGCATCAGAGGCAAGGAACAATTAAACCTGGATGCCAGGGTTTTTCAGCATGGCTGTGGACTGCAAGAACTGTAAATAGTGTCAGATATAGTATATGAGAACAATTCATTCCTAGGTGTTGCAAGTAGTTACATATTCACTGCACATGTCAACACAAGACTGACATGTAATGGTAGTAGTACCTTTACTTATTTAAGGAAAAAAAAAAAAAAAAAAAAAATCTGTATTCTGAGTGAATCTTCCATTAGTGAACTACACAGACAAGATTACACCACTGATACTGCAGTTATCTACATGAGTAGATTTAAGACACAGGTATTCCTTTGCAGTCCGTGGGACTGTGCATAGGTAAAGAACAAAATGAACCTAAGTAATGACGAGTTTGAATCTTTTTATTACTTTAAAAAATAACTCTTTAGGACTTTGAAAAAGAATACCATAAAAACAAGAAGAAAAAAAAAGTAAGAAAAATAAATATTTTCATCTTGCTTTAATGTCAAAAGACCATATAAACCAGCTAGGTCTGTCTTCAGCCTTGAAAAAGTAAAAGTATAAACTGAATTCCAAGAAAACTCAGACTGTTTTTCCTTTGTGAATTTCAAGATACAGTTCTCATCCCCAGCTAACTTGCTAGCTTTCTTTTTTTCCTGTTTTCATTGAAAGTAATTTCATCACATCTGAGCTTTTCTCCTTGCCTAATTTTGATTCATATGGTAAATTCTTTTTGTTTTTCACAAATACTTCTGCTGTTTTAGATATGAATTCCCTCCAGGAAAAAGACTGCTGTCAGGTGATTGTCATTTGTTCTGTGAGACATTCTCGATGTGATGTCCTTCAAAGTAGATTCAAGAACATAAATTGATTAGTGTTCATTAACATGCGCATTGTCATTTGTCATCTGTTTTGTTATCATAGCTACTCTAAAGAGACCCCCCTTTTTTTTATGGGTGGGGGTTCTTTTATTTTAATATTTATTCTTTAGTTATTCTTTCTCTAGCTCAGAAATGTCATATAACTTTGTATCTTAGTGATATGTATATTAAGTTTATGAAGTTCTTTGCATTTTATCTTCTGATAATCATGAGCAATTATCAATTAACTTTCTTAAATTTTATCTAACTATTTCTTAGTTCTTACTATTTAGTAATGCAGACTAAATCTTTGGGGAATTTTTCTTTTCTGTTCTGTTTTTTAAGATCTTAATTTTCCCACATAACTGAAATTCATACTGAATAAAATTGTGATTCAATAAGCAAGTAATACCGCCTTTTTCTACTTAGTGATACAAAATAGATACTGAATATGTTTTTAAATGTATTAATTAATATGACTAGTTAAATGATTTTATTATCTCAACAGAGACTAACTCCATAGATGATAGTCCCATATCCTTGTATTCTCAGGAAAGTCTGGCCTTGATAAACAATCAGCAATACAAATGAATGTACACAGAGCTGATGTCCCTTCATGCTAGAAGAAGAGAACCTACCTTATTTCATAATTCTGAGATAAAGTTATTTTATTCTTTTAGAAAATCTCTCATTCCTGCTAAAAAAAAACCAAAACAAAACACCTTCTTTAATCCAAAGAAATGCATAGACTTGTTGTAGTTTATAATCAGTGAAGTGTTGGTTTTAAACCTGTAGAGGAGATTAAAGACACATAAAATTAAAGCTGCAGAGATGTAGTTCAGAGACTTTATAAACTAAGATGCTATTAGGACTTTTTCAGATTTAAATTACATTATTAGCATGTTAGATTATGCTAAAGTGTATTGCCAAATGCAATTGTGCATATGCACTCTAGTTACCATTTATATGTTAAGAAAATATGGTTCAAAATAGTTTCTTTTTTTCCCCTCCCATTCCTCTTACAAAAGAGAATTTTGCTCATCTCTGCACCATTTTCAAAAAGGATAGACAAAACACTAATCAGGAAAGAGAAGTTTGGAGAATTCTGGATTCAACTACTGTCGGAGATGCTCACCTTGTAAACATGAAGTACAGCAGGTGAGATGTCTCAGGAAAGTGGGCTGACAAAATACTGAGCTCATTCTAGAAGTGAGACTCAATTATAAGCAAAAAAAGTTCAGGAACCGGGAGATTCATCTGTGATGTCACAAATTGAAGGGAAGAATAGAAATTATAGGAGAGTCAGGTTAGTCAGGGAATGTGGATTTAAACTAGACTGGTTGCATTTTTTGAAAGAAATTTACTTTCTGTGTATGTCCTCTAAAATGAAAAGTAAAAATCTTGATATATTTGATGACTTCACTAATAGCATTAATCTGAAGTTATTCTCTTTATTCTTCATCTAGACACTCTACACACCCTACTAGCCTACTTCTGATTTCCTGAAAATGCTTTCTTATAGTAGCTGTAATAACATTAGGTAATTTATATTCTTTATAGATAGAAAATAATCCTAGACAGTATTTATCTTATTCTGTTATTCATGTTTGGATGTCCTTTTCAGGACTAGATTCATATAAACTATAAACTGAGTTTGAAAAAATTTGCATAAGAAATTGGTGAGGGAGATAGAGGAGAAATTGTTCTAAAGAAATAATAAAAATACTGAGATGGAGTATCTCGAAAATAAAGCACAATGTGTTTTGTGACTCAGTAAAGAGCGGGAATTCTTTACCATGAAAACAGAATTAATATACTAGCGATAATAAACTTCACCACATATAAAGTTATATTATTTCCTGTAAGGGCTAAACATAAATATATTTTAATTCCCATGGCATTCACTTGCGCTCTTATTGCCCTCACTGCTTCCAAAGTTTTCACAGCTTCCAGCTGGATCTTCTCTTAACTTTGCTATTAGTCTCCCATTCTGTACACACTTAAAGCTTTCACTCACTTCAGGAGGAAATCTTGCATATCAAGAATGAAAAAACCAGGTCTTCTTCCAAATCCCTGTTCCTGTGGTTTTACCTCCTTTCTTCTACATGTCTCTAGAAGGGATATCTTCGAGATGTCCCTTAAGCCCAAAGTCAGTTCAAGTCCTTCACTTTAAGAGCTCTTTTGTTCTCTTAGGATAGAGAGATTTCAAGTGACCCACAAGTTGTTATACATATAAAATTCTATTTTTATATTTAACCTTCTTTTCTTTAAACCCAAAAGATTTGGAGTGCCTCCCAAAAAGACGAGTCACCCAGATGTTCTTAGGATGAAAAACGTATTTGTCATATCTTGAATTGTATATTTATCTAGAGATTAAAATAAAGAAATAAATCTGTGAAAAGGTTTTTCTAATCTTACCCATGTTTTCTGTGTTCAGATAGCTAAAAAGCATGTGTAAATATAACTGTTCTCCTATTCAGCAAGCATTCCTTTTTCCTGTGATACACTTTCACTTTGCCAACCTCCTCCTTATTAAAATCCTTGTAGGATATGATTTGAGTCACACATCATCAAGGTTCAGAACAAAGTGTTGTAGCATAAAACTCAGGAATATGGTTCAAAATAAAGCTTGACATTTTGAAACCTAGCGATGTGTTAAGTTTTATTAAAAAAGCAATGACTTAATCATCAAAAAGGAAACATTTTTCTAGGATTCAAAGAACCAGATTCAGTTCTCATGATGCAAATGTAGGGATGGACAACGTAGGGATGCTGACATATTCTGTCAGCAGAATAACAATACTGTAACATCAGGGTTAGATCAAAATGTTATTCAAAACTGTGCTGCTTTTCATATTTTCTAAGGAGCTTTTAGCACTGCAACCATAAGCCTGTTTTCAAGTTCCTCATACTAATGAATTAGAACAGAATGGAAGGCAATATAGACATGCAATTAATAGCAAAAAAAGCTCCGGTAGAGGAAATTGGTGAAGAGCAAAAAAAAAAAAAAAAAAAAAAAAAAAAAAAAAGTGAAGATTTGATCTCACTGAAATCTGCCCTTTCTAATGTGACTTCCTACTCATTTCTGCCTCTAGAACAGTCTGTTTATGCTTTACTATTGGTTTGATTGTACAATGTTGCTCTAATGGAGTTGAATAAAGTATCAAAAGGTTAATGAAAATGATGTGAACTATTAAAAGTACATTTTAGTGAGAGTAATCTAGTGTAACACAAATATAATTCATGAATTATTTTCTTCAACACTACATACATGAAGACAATATTAAACTGTTAAAGATGGCAGTAACCTTTTTTTATTTATTGTTACCCACACGAGAAATTGTTTAATAGGTCAGGCAAATTAAAAAAAAGTATGATTTTTTTCCCAAGAACATCTTTTGCATTGGACTACTATCCCAGTCCATACAATGTAACCATGTCCTAAATTGCATTAACTACCAGGCTTTATAACAACTAGTTAGTAAAAAGAGCACAAAATAACAACCCTGGAAAATGCAAAATATAATTCTCTTATTCTTTCTGACATAGGCAATTGTTACATAACTAGAATAATTTTAAGACATTTTGAAATTATATTTAAAGCATAAATAAGTGTCTATTTCTAAAGCTTAGCTGAATGATGCTTCAAATCTAGTTTAGATATCCTCTAAGAAAAGACTTTGGTATAAGTAAACTACTTTTCTCATTCCTACCAAAATCACCAAGCATAAAGGCATTAACCGTTACAAAAATTGCTTAAAGACTTGCAGTAAAGAAGGACGTTACTCATATTGATCATCATGCAGCTACACCATTAATTTGGGGTAGCCTTAAAAGTGACTGCATTCAACTTTGTAGAGACAATGTGGCAGTTAAACCTCATCAAAGGAAAAAAACCATCACTAGAAGTTGTTTCAAAAATAAAGCCTACCCTGGAAAAAAAGAAATGCACATGCCTGTGTGAACTATATAAATAAATATCAATAGTTACCAGGAAAATACACACACACACACCCCTTTCAGATTCTCTTTACATAATTTGCTATTACTTAAAATGCTAATGAGGTGAGGTAAGTAGCACCATCCACATTCCATGTATAGGGTGATAAAAGATTCTCATCTCAGTCACTAACAAGACTTTTTATGTTAAAATTGCTGAATCTTTTGAAGCAGATTGAATCATTATTCTCTTAAACTCCAGATGGCTACCTTCCCATTAAGGTATTTTTCTTTATCACTTTATTATGCTACGGCATGTACTGGCAGATAATGACTATTTACCTTTTTCCTTTTTTTTCAACTTACATTTGTATGATTTCAACTGGTTTTGCTGATAAAAATCTAAATCAATGTCACCTGAATGAATAGTTACACTAACGGTTATTCTCTCTAATGTAATCCAATGAAAGAAGCAAACTAATCACGAAGACTTTTTCTTAAAGGGACAAAAAAACTGCTGCAAAGTCATGATATTATTCTCCATGCAAACAATAGCACAGTTATCCTTCTGATATCTGTTTTCTCTTCCTAACACAATTGTTGACTTACTGCCAAGTTTTATTTTGTTTTCCTTGTGGTTCAAGGGGCCAAAAAAAAAAAAAAAAAGTGTTTTATGTCATATCAAGTTATGTATTATTCCAGACCAGGAACAAAAGCAACCACAAACAGAATGCAAACCATACTTTTTTAGAGGAAGACAACCTTAGCCACCAATGCCACCTCCCGCAAAGTCCTTCTACTCCCAAACTAAAAGCCAGTGGTCAATGTGCTGCTATAGCTTCTCTCAACTGTAAGGCAAAAGGATTATACAGCGTTTCCTGAAAAAAAATTAAACAAATTACAGAAGAACGTCTTGCAATACTATGTAATAGCACCACCTGGTGACTTCAGCCTTGATGAGAGGGAGAAAATTTCTAGCTGCATAGACACAGATACCTCTTTTTCAACTGCTTATCTCAGCGATCTTTATTTTAACTAAAGTAGCTAATCTTCACTTGCGTAAATTGATTCCAAACATAAACAAGGTTGGAATATTGTAAAAATCAGACAACAAGTGTTCGAAATAAAGGGTATGCGCTTGTCTCCAAGAACCTTCTACATGCATGTACCTAGGGACAACAAGACCTTTAGGAAAAAAATGGATACTTATGCTTAATGCTATGACATTTTCCCCACTTGATCTTTGAAAAGAATTCAAGTGATTTATCTGACATAAATTAAGTGCACTAAACAGAAGATCAGTAAATAAAAATATATCAAGGCAAGTACCAAGCTTCCCCTTATTCCCTTGTGTTCCTTCAAATGCCTAAAACTCTAGGATATGTCCTTGTAATGACTTAACTGCCAATCTGCATGTAGAATTTTAAGAAGGTTCAAATGAGAGGAAGAATTGATTTAGTGCAGAAGAGCTTGGCCTTGCGTCTAAAGAAATGGGATGTTATAGGTTAAGTTCAGCAAGACAAGTAGCTTTAAAACATTGTTATTATCACTTATTTGTATTGCAGTAGCACCTTCATAGCCAAGGCAAAGACCAGGACATATTGTGCTAGGCTAGCACAAACCATTAGTAAGAGACAATCCTTGTCCAAATTACCTTATTAAGTAGGGCATTCATAGATTTAAAGTCCAGGCACACATGCAGCTCCCATCTCATACAGATACACAGCATCAAAATGTATTTGTAACACTCTGTGTTTCTGTTTAAAAAAAAAAAAAAAAAAAAAAAAAAATGAACTAGGCTTTACAAGACAGAAGTGTTGAGAATAAATGGCTGTAATTAGTAAGAGGGAACTATTCACTACATAAATTCTGTGCTATGCAGAACAGAAAAGCAGAATTTCAGAATGACCTTGAACCTTTAGCTGCCAAAACACACAAAATATGTTTGAAGGTACAAATAATATTGGAAAGTACAAAGTGATATATGAAAGTACAAGATGATGTATGAAAATATCATCAAGACAACGTCTGGTTCAGACTATGTCTGGTTTAGACAACAGAAACATTCATTTTTCTTTATATTAAGTAACAAACATATAGGACACACCATACTTTCTGATTAGGAGAATTCAGAACTTAATTTCTAACAAGATTTGAAAGTTTACAGAAGGCAAGCTTTTGGTCCAGGACAACTTCTCTTTAAAATACTGGTTTAAAAAACAAAAACAAAACAAACAAACAAAAAAAAAAAAAACAACAAAAAAAAAAAAACCAAAAAAACCACAACAAAACAACAACAACAAAAACAAACAAACAAACCCAACCAACCCAAACGGGATAAAAATTCAGTTTAAAAATCATCTGTAAGCAGCTTTTATAGTATCAGCAGCTATGGTTTTACAAAACAACAATGCTCATAGCAGTAAAGCCCAAGCATAGTAATAAAAATACTGAACAAGGAAACTATATTCAGATTTTATATTCAGATTTTTGGGAAAAAATGAAATACTGGTAGCTGTCTGTTGACTTGTCAAAGACTAATTCTATGAGTTAGTAATAGCTAAATTGTCAGATCTATGATAGCATAAATTTCTGAGGTTTACAAAGAAGAAATATTTCATGAAATATTTTCTTTGATTCCTCAATTTCTAGAACCTTAAACACTCTATACAGGGGTGGGAGAGGCCAAAGTCTGTTGGTTTTGGTGTTTTGATTGCTTGTTAAACTTATGACTTTGAATTTGTGCACAGAGGAATAGAGAGCTTATGAAAATAGAGAAATTGTAGAAACAAATTCTGAGAACAGAGTGAAGGTTTTTATGCCAACCTATATATTTTAGATGAAACTGGGAAACATTGATTGTTGTTTTAGATATCCTAGAGTGTATTCTGCTTGGGCTCTATGTACCCTCCTAGAAGGATGCAGGTTTCTTGTCAGCCCTGTGACTCTTTGGCCAGCCTGACATGGATGTCTTGGCCGCATCAGGGCACCTGCAACGTCACTCACTACACATCTATGCCTAGGCAACTGAATCCCACCCTAACAAACAGCTGTACTTGACCTAAGGAACATTTTCTCCCCAAGTTCTTGTAAGTCATGCTTGCTCAGACTGAACAGCAACAGAAAAATGAACATATCGGTTGCAGTAGCCTGTCATGTTTCCATTAGTGGGAACAGATCATCATCTGGGGAGGCTATCATTGCTCCAGTGAACTCAGTGAAACTTTGATGACAATATACATGTACCACTAAAAATCTGCCAGGGATGTCTACTGTTTTATTATTTACTCTCTACAGAAATAAGAATTAGGAAATAATAGCATCTCTCAGTTTATGTGATTCTAGCATTCAAAAAAAGGGAGCCGCTTTCAGGCATGATGTCATGCTACACTGTGTGTCAGGGCTTTAAGAACAGGAAAATCTCTCAGCCTGAAAGCAACAGTCGAGCACTATCAGATGAACACTAACAGCAGGAGAGGTTGGTATTTAAGATATATGAACATGTACAGACATTTTAATCTAGAACAACTTTTGTCAGAGTGGGGAAAATCAGGAACATAAGATGGCAACCCTGCAAATAGAGGTAGCCTACAAAGCTTGTACCATTAACTCTTCACAGACAAATATATGAGAAGCAGCAGCTACTGTGGACGAGATCCATGGTGCAACCATATAATTAATACTCACATACCTGAAGCGCATCTTATATCCTCTAGTGGGAAAACACGAGGGATAACCCATTGAGAGAAGACAGCATTGGGATCCTCTACGAAGATCCTTATTCACCGCAAAGCACAATGAAACACGCTGTGAGAATCCTCTGCTGCTTGAGGCAGGGTGTAACTGTGGCACACAGCTATGCGAGGCTTGGATGTCTTTTTGTAGATCTGTGTCACACTGAACAACGGGCTAGTTTGGGAGTCATTATCATCTTTGAAGTTTCTGATTCTGCAGATAAATTAAAATATTTTAAAATAAAACAAAGTTATGGGTAATAATATGAATAATAGTGTGACCAGTATGACTAGATGAAAGCAAAAGGCAGCAACTGCTACTCTTTCCTTTAATGAAATGCATGAAATGGCGAAAAGCTGCCAAAGACTGCTTAACTGCCACTGGCTACAGACCCAGAGTTCTTGTAGTGACACTTAAACAGTCAACCTATTTTACTGAGGGACAAAGATGCTCCATGAGGAAATTCTCACATATCTTCATTTTATGTGGACTTTACCCAGTTCCAGGGTACAGCTAATGCAAGTAGTATATTCTTTCTGTAGAAAATAGATTATTTTTTTTTTTTAAAGAGGATTGTGTTGATTTAATGGAATGCTACTGATTAAATCAAGGAGATTTAACCCTGTTGGATTTCTTGTCAGCTCAAATCACTTCATGAGCATCTCAGAGACAGGTATGTGGGGTTCTGGTCTCCTGCTGTACAACTGACAGCCTTGGCTTGCATCATCTCCCTGTGCAGTGGGACTTATACTCCACCTCTGAGAGGCTCAGCTCAGGATCTTATCCTGTATTCTTTAAGATTACTAAGGTCAAGCAGCAATGGCAAGAAAGGAAGAGTCTGTTAATGCAATTTTTAAATTTTCCCTTAGAGGCAAAATTACTTGTCTCAAGTGAAAAAATTCTAGCTCTTATATATTTCTGCCAAATGAAAATACCAGGTTAAGTAAGGACCTTATACAAAGGACTTTTTGTATAAATAGCTATATCAAGCAACAAACTGGAAATTAAGATTCCCCTTCAAGGAAATGCAAATGCATTTTAAGTTCATAAATATTTGCTTATTGCAGAATATAATTTACTCCAGCAACTAACCTAAAGTGTTTTTTGGTCAAGACTACTTCCTTTCCAGAAATATGGAGGCGGGAGGGGGTGGTGCTCAGTACAATTTAGATTCTGATCTGTAGTTGTACTTTCACTTTATGATTCTAAGCATTCAAAATTTTTTTTTCAAAGTTCATGAGAAAAACAGAAACCTATTATGCCTTCTTTATGTTCTGAACATATCTGTGTTTCTTTCTTATTTAATATTTTTACAAAATTTTATTATGAGGTTTTGTGGTAGTTTGTTTGTTTGTTTGGCTGGGTTTTTTTACCAGCTCAGAACATACATCAATTGGGAACTGAAAATCTTAACATTGCTCGGATGCATCGCACAACATTTTCTCTATAGTTGACAATTTATATTTTACCTTGAGACTATATTTTAGAAATAAGCAAGGACTTGAAGTCTTCAAAATATTCCAACGCATCCCTGTTTTATTCCAGACTACTTTTCCTCACTATGGAAAAATAATTGTTGATTTCTGGTTTTAATTTGACTAGTGTCACCTCCCAAAAAGCAGGTCATCTACAGATCTTAAGCCTTTTCTTACCCTGCCCTGCATCCCTTGACTCTCAGAAACTTCTAAAAGAAGTTTTCATCTGTAAGGATGTCAACATTTGTATTTGCTGATCAAGGCTAAACATAACTTTTTGCAACACTAAACAGATCTGAACACTTTAGACAGGCACTAAAGCTTCCACCCTGCCAGGCTTAAAATATTTTTTTTAATAGTTCTCCTTCTAATTTTGCAATCTCATTTCAAAACTGTGGATGCTCATGAACTCTTTAATAATTGTCTTACCTGTAATGTACAATGAAGTATCTTTGTCTGCTGTCTTCCATTTGACATGCCCCTGCTTGTACTCCTAAAGATTATGTTCAGAGTTAGCTATATCTTATTTCATAAAATGTATATATAATGATTATACACATACACATATATATACATAAATACATAATGTCCTAAATCACTTCCATTTTATAACTGTCCCTATTACACAGAAATGACTGCTTATATTTTTTTTAAGGTATATGACTTTGTGTTTGGCCCTATTGTTTAATTGATTTTATATTACCAAAGAATATAGTTCAGCTGGTACATACTTATTTTTGTTCATTGCCCCACCAATTTCAATGTGATGAATAAACATTACAGGTAATTATTTATTATTTTTATATTTTTATAAATCAGTGTGGAAGATACTGGATTTAATGGGGCTAAGAACAGACTGTTGAAGGATGATTTCCTGTCATAATACCTATGAAAAATCCACTTAATGTAGGTATATTGATATTCTATAGTGGTAATTTTTTAATCAAAATGTCATGCAAGAGTAACTCAAATCTCACATGATTTGCAGAAGTCAACATCAACATTTGCATCTGTCAACTTACAATCTCATAAAAAAATACTAACAAATGTGTTACACAGAAATCACCTCCTCAAACCATGATAGATATTAATCACACTAATTTCCTTTACTTACTACATCTAAAAAGAGCATTTCCATAATGCTATCCAACAATTCAAGCTAACTGTTCAATCTTTATCAAGTTGATCGTGTTCAAGCTTTTCTAGCGCATATTAGCACAACAGTGCTTTTGCTTTGTCCTCTGGCATTTTCCTCAGTGTTTCAAGCTTTGATAAATATCTAAATGATGTTCAATGGTTTCAATCCACTTGGGAACAGTTTGCTTAATCCCAAAGATTTAAAATGATAAGATTAAATTGTTTAAACTCCTTTCAAGTTACTAATGGAATACAATGAATACAGAACTTGGATTTCAAATACACAACAGTTCTTTGTGAGTAGTCTTAATGTGTGAAGAAAAAGCCAATGATCTTAATGAGGTTCAGCCAGCATGTGAATCAGCCTATGATACACTTATTGCAGATAATCTGTATAGGATTTTTCTCTTTCTATATTACTTTTCTTTTCCTACTATGCTAAGACTTATTTCCTAATTTATTTTTTTATTTTTTTGATTTGAGAAAATCTGAATTTCACATTATGAAAGTTCAACACACACACACATATATATATATATATATAAAAATTCTAGAAGGCTTTTTCTCAGTGTAAAGAATAAAGTACTTGGTTTTAATTTTTTGATATATTTTATTTTTATATATATTATGTTTATATTGTTGCATATTTTCTTATAATATTTCATTCTATATTTTATTTTTAGTTCCATATGTTAAGGAGAAAAAAACCCCACATTTTTAATGTAATAAAAAGCAACATAAATTCTAGCCCATAAATTGAAACAAGTCCAAACTGAACTTTAAAAGCTTTCAAACAAACAAGCAAACCAAGACACTTTTTTAACAGCCGATTTCCATTTTGCATACATTTATACACCCTGATTCAAGCTGAGAGTGGAAGTGCTGAAATATCACAACAAAGCTTATGCCTGTAGCTCTTCCAGCATGACCTGGAACGGTAGGTACCAATGATTTTGGGAGAGCGCCTATTCTCATGAAATTAGTTCAAGCCAGTTCTCAACATTTAGTAAGCTCATGAAGTTCAGAAAATACATTTTTATTTTTCTGAGCATGTGTCTGAAGCAAATCTTTTCAAATTTCTGTATTCCCAAGATTTAGAGGCCTCCTGGCCCCAGGGTGATCAGAAAGAAGCATGTGGATGGACAAAGATATTAGGAACTTTTCCCCTCCTGGTGCTTTACCCTCAGTCCTTCAGAGGGGGCATTCCCACCTGCAGGTCAGACAGGGCACGCAACCCTCATGAGGAGGAGTAATTAAGGAGTGTAATTAATCTTTCTTTTTGTGTTCCCTAATAACAGGTATTACCCTACCAGTTTGGAGCTGTGAATATCCAACTAACCCAACCCAACTCTAACAGCAATGTAGCAACCAACCAAAGGAAAAAGGGGGGGGGGGGGAAGAAAACCAAACCAAAACAAAAAAAACCCACATTTACAGCCAGTACAGAATGAAACATATCCAGCTATCATCATAAGTATTTTGGGAATATCTTCAATGACAGTTTTCCTCTCTTCTTCATATCCACTATTACTAAAATAGCAAATCTGTAAGGCACGAGATGCAAGAGCAGATGCTCTTGCAATAGCCTGGAAATAGACTGCTTCTCACAACTCAGCCAAACTGGAAGTTACTCTAAATCTGGTAATATGGTAAAATACTTTTCCACTCCGATCTTGTCATTTCACACTCTCTGCATCAGCTTAAATTAGCTCATGACAGTGGAGAAAAATTACATTATCACAATCATTCAGGCCAAGATTATGCTCATTTGGGACTCTCAGCTGACCGCAATTTTTAATCAGATGGAATCTTGTTAACGTCTCTCCCAGTGTCAGCTGTCCTCCCTGAAAGCATGACCTGTAGATAGTAGAAGTGGTCTGGAGTGCAGCATGCTCAAGGCATCCTAAGGAGCACAATTTAGATAGAGCAACCCTTAAAGGCTAAACTGAGAATGATCAGAAAGAAAGACTAGAAAAATTATGTAGAAAGATAGTGTAAGTGAATTTCAGGTCACCATATGTTTTTTCAGAGTAGCTGAGAGCTTGCTGCTGAATATTCTCCCAGTTTCACTGATAATATTCCATTTTTCCAGGATTTAGGGCAGGGATCAGCAGAAGATTGGGGGCAGGGGGGGGTGGGAGTAGAGAGGCGGTAGTCTTTTTCAGTTTGAGAGGGGTTTTTTTGTTGTTTTGGAGGGGGGGGTTGAGATAGCTGAGACTTTTCTAAATGGAGAAGTTATTGTGAAATAGGGTAAAAGTCTAATTTTTGGATTGCATTAAGTATTCCTCACTGCCTTCCTACCTAAATGCTCTTAAATTGCACATGGTTAGAATCAGATGCATTGCATGGTGCGTGCCCAGTCTATCTCGGAGACATGGCTGGAGCATTTCTGAGGAAGAAGGATCAAACTTTGACATGTGGGGAGCCAGGACACAGCTGTACCACAGCCCCCTCTGCTGCCAGTCCCCCTTTGGGCACAACCCCATCGGGTAACACGTTGCAAAAATGTTCTAAATAGCAAAAAACAGAAATACTATTGGTGTGAAAGAAGAACTGCTCACCAAAAAAGTTAGTAAAGAATAGTTATTTCAGGCATATTTACTCACTAGGACAAAACCTGCAGAGTTATGAAGTTTCATAAAACAAGTAACTAGAAAAAAACCCAAAACACTAAATTGCCAATCTTGCAGCATATGACTAAATTAATATCTTAACCGTAATAGTCAGGCTCATTCACTAAAACTGAAATATCTCAGAAAATAAACAACTGATATGCAAACATACAGCACAGAAACAAATACACAATATCACAAGCTGAATACACTCATTGAGTAATGTCTATGAGTGTGGAAGACACAGGAAAGGAAGAGTAAGACAGTTATTGAGTATTCAGAGCACTACCTGCCAGATAAAAGCAAAATAAACTCGCTTTGGGGACATCTCTAAATTAATGAAGTGAGCTTTTGTAGTTTACTTTAAATAAATAAAATAAAAAAAATAATTAAAATCTAGTTTCTTCCCCAAACCCATCTGCCATATAATCAGATTCTGTGGTCATCACACACAGATTCTGCAAAATCAAAGTACAGATGGTGGTTTATTACAAAATAACATAGGAGGCTTAGAATAGATGATACATTTGGTCATTTTTGCACATAAACTCCCTGATTAAGTATGAAAAATGTGAACATTTGTTTATCTTGGAAAAACTGCTATTACTTGTCAAGCATGACCAATTAGGTATTTCTAAACTGTTATCCATATAATTAAGAAAAACAGCCATCTGTAAAGTCAGAAGTTTGCATCTCTGTTTTTTGTGTGTTTGGTTTGTGGTTGTTTCCCCCCACCCCCTATTATAAATGTAATTTCTCTGGTCTGATTTACTCATAAAACAGTAACAGAATAAGCACAGAGAATGCTGAGCGCAACAGGTCTATGGAAATTTCCTTAATTTTTGCTTCCTTGCCTTTTTTTTGTTTTCTCCCCTTTTAAAGGCAGATGTTAGCTAGAAATAAGGAAAGAAAATAAGGTGGCTTCTAAGAAATATATATATTTTTCATCCTCTGCTGCAGTTAAGGGATGCACAAGACCTAGATAACAACAAGAAAAAGAATGAAAGCTTCTTTTATTTTTCACTGTTGCTTAATTGTTTGAGTTTCAAAATTGAGAACAAAAAAATGCCTTTTACTTCTAGATTCTGTATGGTTAAGGCAAAGCTTAGCCATAGAAATATAGCAAGCAAGACTACCTGTAGTTTAAATGGATGTAACAGTGTCTGTAAAATGCAGGCGGGATCAATAAAAAAAAATTTAGACCAGCATTAGAATTAAGGTGTGGGCTAGGGATGTTCTCCCTGTACACAGTTTCACCAACTCAGAAATTCTCTTCAACTTAGGAAAAAACCCATACCAACTTGTATCTGAAGGTGAAATAAGAATTGATATGAGAAAAAAAAACCCTTGATACTAACTCTGAATGCTCCACCACCACCCTCTAACCATTCTCATTGGCGTTCTTTTTGAATCAGTTCAGAGGACAACTTTGATTAGAAGATAGGAGGCTGTAAGAGAAGAATCTCCATAGTTTTAAAAGGATTTAGTAAGGCTATGTTACTGGACATATAATCACAGAATCATAATTTAGGTTGGAAGAGACCTCTAGAGGTTAAGTCATCTCCTTGCTCCAAGGTTGCTCAAGACCATATCCACACAAGTTCTAAGTATTTCCAAGGGTGGAGATTCAACAACTTGAGCAACCTGTTCTTGTGTTTGACAACTGTCTTGGCAAAAACAGTAAAAAAAATACAAACACACTAACCACACGAACCACCATCACTCCTTGTATCTTCTCTGAAGTTCTTGTGTTTCAGCTTATGTCCATTGCCTCCTGTGCACCTATAACAAGGGTCTGTCATAATCTTCTCCAGGGTCCCATCAGAAAGCTGTAGACAAAACCAAGATCACCTCTTGGGCCAAATCTTCCCCAGGCTGAACAAACCTTGTTCCCACAGCTTCTCCCCATAGGGCAACTGATCAACCTCTTCCATGTCCTTCATCACCGAGTCATCTGCCATCATTGAACAGCAAGCCCACATTTTCCTCCACCTTTCTCTTGCAGGTAATGTACTTAACAGAGGCGATTTGTGTCACCCTTCACATCCCTTCCTAGTTTCATGACTAGTAGAATTTTGGCTTTCCTAACCCCATCCTTGCATGCCCAGGGTCTCTATACTCTTCCTGAGTAACCTCTCTCTGCTTTCACCTTCTGTGTTCTTCGTTTTTGTGTTGAAGGTCAGTCTCCTGTTTCCCTGAACATTTACGATTCAAATTATAAACTCATTTTTATCACTTTGTCTCAAGATATTTTTGTTATTTTCTGGATAACTGAAGCTTAGCAAGATAGAATAGTCCCATTTTAAGACACTTCAGAAGTTCTACACTTACCTCTAGAAAAATATATGCAGGACTACAGGCAACTGAGTCTACTACCAGTATTTAGGGTTGGAAGATGGTGACTCATTGTAACCTGATATACTGAAATCTTAAAGAGCCATCAGCTGAGAAGCAAAGAGATTGTTAGTAGGAACAGCAGTATTAAGTGAGTTAGATTTCAAATAATGTATGTCTATACAGGTAACTGTTTTGCAGAGCTCTGAACCAGTTACTTCTAGTGTTTGAAGCAGAGGTAGCTTTGATGCCTCATTTCCTTATGCTTATTCTTAGAGAGGAGCTCATGTAGAGAAGGCCTTCTGAGCAATGGAGAACCAATACCAGAGATTATGCCTTGTGGGGGGGAGGGGGAATATACGTATATGTAATATCTTTATTAATTTTGCCACCCAAAACTGCTACATACATTGGTATGTCCAATGAGAGATGCATTTTGATTTTTTCATCACTCTTGTGCAGTTAACATCAAAGAATACAAGCTGCAAGTTTACATAAGATGCCTACAATATCTCCTTAAAAGAGAAAAATGCAGCTACTGTATAGAGTCAGATCATGGTGATTTTTGTCATGCACTGTCAAAAACAATTTAACTAGCACTATTCTCTCTGGGATTCTTATAAATTGATAAAGTATAAGAAAGAGTCTCAGATTCCTGTGCTTCATTGGCACAGATGGTTCCTACGGCACTACAGGAGTTTGAAGAGAGATGTGCCTTTAAATATCCCTCCCTTCTTGCTCAATAAATTGAGATACAGAGGTTAGCATTTACTATGTATTAAAAGCAGTTCATTAAACAATCCAGAGTAACGGCTTGGAGTTTAGTTGGTAGCTATTAGCAATACTGTCTGCGAAACAGCTGCTTGATTTAATTGGCAAACACTAGTTCCTTTCATTTACAGGCAGAATTGGAACCTCTCTGCTTGCCAACAAGCTAAAGATTGCACCCATTCTAAAATAGACACTATTTAACCTGCCTTATAATTAATGCAGAAAAATCCCACCTCACAGTCAGCTTAGCCTCTATGTATTAAAACAATGCTCAGCTGACAGTCTCGGCTAACAGAAACCACTTTGAAAGATTTTTCTCACTTTGATTTGTTCCCATGCCTCACACTTCTGCTGTATAAAGCACCAAAAAGTCAGTCGAGTCAAATGTTGAAGATGATAGGTTAAATGGGGTGAATCAATCATGAAGTATTAGGTAACGGGGATGTGAATGGCGACTGATGCAATTCTACTGAATGGTGAGACACACCCCCCAAATTTCTTTGTGAGTTTACTAATGGTCTTTCTTCCATCCTGCCCTTAGCTGTTCTTGTAATTCAATGTTTTCTTCATTAGTGGAGTATTTTCTCTTTGCCCCTGCAGACAATGCTGTCAGTGTCGCCACTATGTAAAGTTTAATCTCTGAAGTGAAGAAATTCTCTATAAAACTTAAGCTAAAATACATAAACCTTTAAACTACATTGGTGATTTTGGCATATTTAAGAGAGAAAAGTAACTATGTACAGTTCTGTCAGGAATATTAACTCTTGTCATCAGTAAATGATGATGTAGAAAATTGTAAAGAAACTTTCCTTTAAAAGATGAAAGATAGAAATACTTTTAACTTTACAATCAAATTTCTGTTCTTTTAACTACATAAGCAAGTACCCATTGCTTTACATACATATCTACTGTGACCTTGATGAACAAAACAAAACAAATCAGTACGTATGGACCTAACTAGGCAGCAGCTACTTAAAGAATACAAGAACAGGGCAAGGTTTTAGTGATACTTCCCCACGTAGAACTATCCAGACCACAACGGTGAGCAGCTTAGGGACTTTCTGGGACGGATGTCCTATTCACCCTTCTTTAGTCTTAAAATAGGCATATAAAATTAAAACCTGACAATATCTTTCATACATTCTGTTCACTGTTGCCATATCAGGATTTACCCAAAGATGTGCATCTCTTAAATACAACTTTCCCAAGAAGGAAAAATTTATTTGGAGCAATTTATTTGTGTATTTTCATAGAAGCGATGAATGTTTAAGGAACCATCATTTTCACAACTCCACAGCAGAAATGCATGCAAATTCTTCAGCCAGTTAATGCACAACTAACATACATAAAAGAAATGTAGCTAACACTTTTGTTATTAAAATGCCTTTGAAGTGTTGCAACTTCATTACAACATGCAGAGATGGTAATTTTGTGCTGCCTTTGTACTCCTGCGTAAGAAGCAAGTGTCCTGGTTCTTCACGAAAGCAAGTTTAGAAACAGTGCAGAATAATTCTCACTATTATGAAAACTTCTTCACTCAAACATGCTCATATTAGAAATGTAAGTATTTTGTACTCAAGTTTAACCTCCAGGACTCATTACATTGTAAACATCCTTCTTGATTTAGATTTAATTTCATGTCTTTAGTGTCCCAAGCTTTTTCCCATTTCTGGGATCAGTGTTTTTGACCTCCTTCCCATTGATAACAGCCTCCAGCTGGAAGGTTATCAGCAGAGTCTGGCAGGATGGCAACAGAAAGGAAACTCACATTTAAAAATTCAAAATGGAATGCAATATTTTCTTTTGAGCATGACTTATCATGTAATTGAAGAAGTAAATTTCATCTCTGGCTTCTGCTAACTTCTGTATAGTTCCCAGTCTTCCATCTGACAGAATAGACAGCTAAATCTCCCTGCAGAGCTGACTACAATCTGAATATGTCAAAAAGAAGACCAGGGACCATTTAAACATTGCATTTTCTTTTGAACAGCATTACACTCAAATGTACGAAGAGGCATCTGTCTGTCATTCCTTTCAACATCACTACAGGCCTTAGACTCACATGTTTCAAGAACAGTGCCGTCTCCCCTGAGGGCTATTCCATACTTCAAAATATACAAAGCAAGACCTAGGTCAGGAAAACAATATTTATTTTCACAAAAAAGATTTTTTTCTCCCTCTAACATTTTAGATTACTTAGGTGAAAGGCTGTATCTACAAGTATTTTGTTGATATCATAATTATTGAAATTAGATTTATCTTTCTTTTAATGTTATTCTTTCAAGCTACATCTCTTTCTCTAGGACTTTCAAGACTATTGCATACTCATGCTGATGTTTGTCATGCTCCCCAGTAAGTTACAGGTTATTTTCAGAGAAAATTCTGGTATTGTTTACAATCATTGACTCAATAGATTATGAATCAAGTGTAATCATTTGTTTAAAAAAGAGCTTAAAATAACACCAGTTTCCAATGTCACTGTGCTGATGGACTACACAGCAGTTGCACCTTGCATTGTGCACTGACGTACAGTTCTAACTGAAAGCCTGCAGGGATTCAGGAAAAATTACCGGGGTTTTCATTTAAGCTATAATTCTACTGGACAGCAAGGTCAGATATTGTGCTTCAAAGGCAGAATTAAAAAGTAGGAAAATAATTCAAATGCATTTAGAAGGACATGAAATATAAACAATTTCTCTTTTTAATACATGTAAGTTTAGCATGTATTACAATGAATACAAGGATTATATCATTCTTTTGAAAAAGATAAAAATTATTTCACCTTATGCCCAAATCTCTGAAATGTTGTATACTGATGTTTGCAACATTGCCACTACAATGGATGTAGGTGTGTTTTTCTTGGATTATGAACTCCCCTAAAGTCTCAGCAGTCCCACCATAGCCTTTAACAATATTAAGATTTATTATAGATTTCATACTGATAAATGGTCATCACTTTCTGCTTTACCATAACACTTTTGTAAATAAAGCCAGGACTTTAAGTACCTTCCTGCCTACTTTTATATATTCATATACTGATAGTCATCTATACCATTAATTTTGAGTCTTATTTTAGCCCCTGTCACACACCTTTGAAGTCAGAGGCAGACTGCACCCCTGGCATGCATAGTCATGGCCAGATTAAAATATTAGAGGACAGAGAAAAATCATATTAAAATTACTAATTTTATGATTAATACTCTTAAAATTAATAATCTCACATGTTAGGGAGCAGAACAGGAACCCAGGAGTTCAGGAGATAGAGAGACCACAACGGAGCTTAGAGTACCCAGAGTCGGCACAAAAGGAAGAGGTGACTGTATATACAGAAAATCTGGAATAAAAACTACAGTTCTTACATAGTGTAATTTCCTAGCAAGGTACATGCCATATCTTGTGGCTGATCTTCATAAAGGGTGAAAATTTACAACTTTGACGGCTTATAAATCTTGTTAGCTGAATAGAAAGACATCTGAAGTGTTGACTTGACCGCTCTAAATGGTAGCTGTGTGGGCCTCTATACTGTCCCCCATGATAGCGATTCTGAGTTTCTTTCAATTTACTGTTTAACAAACATAGCAGGTTACATGCAAAAACTCTGTTAAAAGATCATTAAGTCTGCAAAGTCAAGCACTGAAAAATGAAGAAATGCTAGAATTAACACTGACTGTGCATCTTGAATTCCCTGTACCCCCCTCTGTGTATGCATTTTGATACAGTTTTTAATTACTTAATTGCATTTTGTGTAGGGTGGACAGTGCTCGAGGGATGAATTAGGGCTGCATAGTGAATGAGGCTGTCATCTGTGGGACTTTTGCCTTGGTTGATACAAAAATTGGAAGGTAGCAACTGAATATACATCCAGTCATTCACTAGGAGCACAGGTTTGATCCGTAATTTAGCATTCAGCCAGGCTGACTACTATAATGTTGGTCACTATACTGATATGGAGAATAAAGCTGTGCAATCTCTCATTGCAATCTCTCATCTTCTTAATAAGATGTAACATGAAAATGAGATAAATGGATTAAGATGAAGGAGGAAGAAACAACAAGATGTAGACAGATGTTAAGCAATGAAGAGCAATAATCATAATCAGACTCTTATAAAGTTTGTTTACATGCAGATAGTCATGGGGGGGTTTTTTGTCTGTAAGAAAATAAAAGTGCAGTTTGCTATTTTGTTCAAGTTTGCCATAAGTTTTGGAAAGTTGGCGGGGTTTTTTGAGGGGTGGGGTTGGAGTAAAATAAGATATTTTAAAGCCATATTTTGACTTCTGAAAACAAGTCTACATCTTCATAGACAACAGCAATAACTCAGAGGGTAGATTCCAATTACTGTAACTTGTATTCTGAAATCAGAATCCTAACCTTTGCAAAGGTTCATATGAAACATTTACCAGCTAAATTAATCTTGACGCTATGAGAGGATCTCAAAAAGTTCAGCATATAACAATGTCTGTGAACTTTATTTTGCAAAACTGGTGTAAGTCTGGGGGCAATAGGATCGCAATACTCTCCCTCGTCAAAAGCGAGCAACTAGCCAATGTGCCATGAAGACAGAGGCAGAACTTTCAACATGCAGGTGGAAGCCAAAACAGAAAGAACTAATTTCAATTTCCCAGATTGCCAGCGGAAGCAATAGTTAAAGCTGGAAATAATTTGTGCCATCTTATCTTTATGAGTAATAAGCAACTTATTGTGCTTGACACTGCAAGACGTCTCAGACTACTCTGCAACTCTTACTCACCAACAAATTGCTCTAAGAGATATGACAGTAGCCATTTCAACTGCCTAATGTTCCCCTCTTTACTCCACTGCGATGGCGTGGACAGTATGGGATGGTAGAGCTGGAAGTGGCAAGGTGGATTTCATGGGTAGTGTAAAAACCAAACCAAACCAACTCCCCCAAACCCAGTTATCACAGGACCAGATGCCTTTCTAATTTCCAACATGTAATACAGCACAACATAGCGCAAGTCAAATTTGAGCCAGATAAAAATGAGGAAAACATGTTAATATGACACTAATGTGACATTCAGGTAACTGAGATGTATCTAGAACAGTATAAAATGCTCTGAACTGTCTTATTCATCTCATGAACAACTTTGAGCAAATAGCTGCTTCTTGGGTACATTCTTTTTCTTCATAGTTTTCTCATGTTACATGTCAATATATCTCTTAATAGTTTAAAGCACTTCTCTTTATTATAAGAATCAAAGACCTATATCATTAACAGCCTTTAAAAAAAAAAACCCTTATATTCTCTGCTTTTTTAAAGGTTATAATATTCTGAGACTCTGGAAAAATGAGTCATCTGATCAATCATCTGAGTATTGATCTTACAGTTTTTCATAAAACCTATGGTAAAAAATTCTTAGGTAAATCAGACACTCCGAGCAAAGTTCTGTAGGGTCAATCCTCTGAAATGGGGCCAAGCCTATGAAATGCAGACTTCTATGGCAGAACTACCATTTGTCAGAAGCTGTGAGAAAAGTAAGGATCATTTTGATTTTCTACAAAGGGAGAAAGGTTAATGGGATATATTTTGTACAATGCATGAAGTACTACCCTGAGTTCAAAGTGGCACTAAAAGAAAAAATGTTTTGGATAAATGTTAACATTACTCTCATCATATTTAGAAAAAAAAGACACAATTGTGAATCTCCTTGATTAATCTCCTAATGATGTTTTTCTTTTCTCCTTGCATCACTTATGCAATGTTATTTTTGAGTGCATGTATTATTGCATAGTATTTATTCTTCACCGATACCTCCTTCAAGAGTCTCCTCTCCCTGATTAGTAATTAAGGATTTTATTCTCCTTATATATAGGTGTTGTTTTTCTTTGGGTTTTTTTCCCTTCCCCCAGACAAAGTTTTAACTTGAAGGAGAAATGAATGAATGTCAGACAAAAACTGGGGAGCTTAATCTATTGTAGCTTTGGAGGATTTGTTTTTTGGACTCTTAATTAGTATAGAGTAGAACAGTTTTTCTCCTTTAAAACAATTATTGAAATTCATAATGAAATAGAAGAGTGCAGTATGTCAAAGATGTTCTTGCTTCCTATGGCAGATGTGGAAAGCAGGAGAAAGATGTGGGTAAAAACATCCGTACTGATCACCAGGCCAGATCTGTAATGCTGAGACAATTAATTACTGTTTAGAAACTAGCTAAACTTTGAAGGACCTTGTTAAAGGCTACTATGTGAGTACATGTAGCTTATCTGCATAACGATACAAGCGTGATTTATCTACCCCAACTTAGAAATACAAGCTTTTTTTTTTTTTTTTTTGCAGTGGAGGTATTATAGAAATTAATGTATGTTATTACTATGAAGAAAACTGGAAAAAAAAAAAGAAAAAAAAGAATCCCAGTTTACTTTTTGGTTTACTGGGAATTTAAGGATTTCTACAGAATCACGTTTTCAGTCTGGAATGCAAGAGAAACAGGAAATTATTGTATCATATTTGAAAAAATATTTTGAAAAATGGATGTTTTGCTTCAATTTGATCTTTTTCTGAGGTCTCTAACAGATGCAGAGTACTGTCAGAACAAGAAGCAATATCAGAACATAAAATAAATCATTTTAAAATTTCAGAACTAGAGGCTTAACTAAATTAACTTATTTTTCCTTTTCTTCTCAAAACAAAACCTCATTGATACTGAGATGCAGATTTCAATTTTGTAGCATCTGCATCTTTTCATAGAAAACTATGCATGTTTATAACTCTGCTATGAGTATTATGTTCTGAACATGTCTCCAATATCTTCCGAAGCTGCTATCGCATGAAGTTGAAATTTTGTTTCTTGAATTTACATCCCTAAGGATTTCACTATCAAAATTTGCTCCCAGAACTGAATAAGAAACCTGTAGAAAATTAATGACAAGATGAGGAAGAGACATACATCTCCCCCTAGAGAACGTGGCTACCTTATCTGCTATACAGAGCACACGTACACCACACTGACATTGTCATTCCCATTTCGAAATCAATAGATATATACCTATATCATCAAGGACATGTGCTGGAACCTCTTCCCTCCTTACATTAGCCCTCATCAAGCTGCTTATGGCTGCAAAGATGCCAATCAGTTTCTGAAAGGGAAATTCACTGCGTGCCCATAATAGCTTCACAGGCCAAGTCTGCCAATCAATACAGACATCTTGCTGTGCATTTCACTTGACTCTGTCAATTTATGCTGATACATGGATGAAGCTCACTGACCAAGTCTGTGAAAAGAAATAGGGTGGGTTTGTTAAAATAGTGCTTTTTAAAAACCCTTTCACCTTAGCAAATGATATCTTTAATAACCCAGTAACAAATGGATGTTTTCATCAACTGAAAGTCATCCATCTCCTTAGGATCAGCCTGAAGTTTATTGAAAGTCCTGCTTATTAATGTCTAGATGCCATCTTCTGAGTCAAAAATTTTTCAAAAGTCCTATTTCTTCTATTAAGAATAGAAGCATGCAAAAGTAAAAGCCTAAATGTTGCGTTCCTTAAGCCATAGTTAATAATTTAACTATATAACTGAGAAATTGAGACTTGGCAAACATGACCTCAGGACTGAGCACACTTAAATAACTGGACAGGCTTATTTCACAAAGATTTTATGAAGCAGCAAAACAGATGACAAATCTATTTTCTTACTGAAGGACTTGCTGGCACTTATGCAAAGCGAGTAGAAAGTATTCCCAAAGCACAACATATCAGACACTCATTTGTAGAAGGCTACTGGTTAGTGGTCACTTCATGGTGTTTAGTATGGGAAAATTAGGTTCAGGGAATTTTCGTATATTCTCTTTTTGTTGATCCAGATTTGTTACCATCCTGTTTGTAACAATAACTAGCTGTTAATGCCACAGGCTATGAACAGCAGATGAGATTGAGGTTTTAAAAAGAAAAGGTCCTGGTTTTGTATTAATTCTCTTTTTGAAGGCTGAAAAAGCAATAAAGTATAGAAAGTGTGAATGTATCCAAAGAAAACATTTATAAAGAGAATATTTTTCAAACTCATCTGCCATCTGTCAGCTGACAATGATTAATTGTGTGCAGGCTGTGATTACGAATAATCAGTGTTTTCAAAACAACAAATAAAAAAAAGCATTAACAACATAGCATTGCAATAGCATAGGTGTACTGAAGGCTATGCTCTTCAATTTTTCTTCTCAGGAACACTGAGTTAGACTAAGAGAGCAGATATCACCTACGGGCTCTTTTTCCTAGGCAATTTGTCTTTCTCCTTGTCTTCTAGAGGCAGACAATGTATTTTTTCAATTGACTAAGGAACCAGCAGGATTCTATTGTTTGTCATAGAGCTCGTCTGCTGAGAGAAAGAAGCTCAAGTGAATCTATTTTTCTTTTTTAGTGATTCAAAAGAACGTGTTACAAGACCATCTGTTAGCTGCATTGACTATCCAGTCAGCATCTATTTTCAAAACTACTTGTTTGGCAATAGATATCACAAATACTCTCCTTGTTAATGTTTCAGTCAAAACCAAAGACGAAGGCAGCAGATAGTTCTGCTAAAAACCATAACCGAACATAAAAAAAATTCAACTCTGAATGTTTGTGGTGAACTAGACACGCAGCATTCAAAAGAGAGCATTCATAATCTCACCAACCTAAACGGGAGCTTTAAGTAGTGATGGACTCTCAGGCAAGGTGTACTACACTAAGATGTGTGTTGCTCTTCTGGTGGCAACTAAAGTCAACTAAAGAGACTACAGCTTGCATTCAGAGTGTAGCAAGTTTCACCTAAAATGACTTGTGACATAGTAGCACTTTCTAATATAGCATCTGGAGTGGAGAAAAAAATTTTTTTTCTTCTGTATGAGCAAGGGCAGTAACTATAGAAATCAATTCTTACCTCATTTGTAAATTGAGGGATACTTTGAAAAAAAGATTACCTAGCTGCTATATTTTCATCAGATCATTCTGAAGAATGTCTTAAAACTACTCTCCCATACTAACAGTTAAAAATAAACTCTAAAATCCAGTGATAGATAATGTCTTTTACTGAATGTATATGACAATATTAGTCAGAATATAATACAGGGAGATATACTTTATATCCTATATATTTCATTAATGGTGTATCTTTTACTCATTTATTTCCTAACACTAATATTACCATTTGAACTGCAGGTGTATTCACCTTCAGTTACGTCACAAATATAATGTTCTTTCTGTTTGCTTTATTCTGCTTGATCTATTTTCTTGACTTTAAGTAACGTATTTTGCATTGCTTACCATGGCATCTTTCTAGGTATTTTCATCATATATTCACTATTTTGTACCTTTCAGACAAGGACCACAAATATTCAGTGGCAGCTACACATGCAATGTTGATGTTTTCTGTTTCTTATCTAAACTGTTTTCTGAGGAGAATACAAACCAAACTTATTCCGTAGAATTGAACACATAGCTAAAAAAAAAAAACCAACCCCAAAACCCAAACAAAACAACCCCAAACAAATATATCCTGGACCTTTAGGACTAAAGTGAAATTCTGCGAGGATTTCTTTAGCCAAGCATGTTCCAAAAAGTGAGTATGTTCTGTCTCCCCTCCACACCTCAAAGGATTATCCTCCCTTTGCCTATTTTATTTATCAGTTCATCAGTGTTCCTACCCTGTAACCCTGAACAGTTCCAGTGCTAGAGCAGCACACCAACTTCTGATGGTCAAGAAAGAGGTTTTAACTCTATCTCCGTGAGTCAGAACACACTTTAACAACACATTACAGTCTGTAGCTTCATGATATCATATTCAACAACAGAATAAGTGTAACAGGGGAAAAAAATTATCAAATAAAGTTAATCAATATCCTATTTTTGAGATATGGATTGAATCCTGCAGATACTTCCCATAGTATCAGAGAAAATGGTAGGCAACACTGGCTATGTCTAAACTGGGAGATCCAAAATCATTACCCCAGACATGTACCTGTTCGATCTTCCTTTGCAGCTATACGCTTATTATAGCTCTCCCAGGGTGTGGTGCTGATCAGATTAGAATAGCTCTGCTAGGTACCATTTAGCATGACATATGTTTTGGGCTTTATTCTGTCTTCCACATGTTCTTGAAATTTCTATATATTCAGGTGTTCTCCCAACCAGAGAAAGTCTTCAGGATTAATAGGCTCTGTTACTCTAGAGAGCTTTCCTAATCTTTAAACACTTTACCCGAGGAAGTCTTGAAAGGTGATGGGGTATATCAAACCCGTTTATGCCATGAATCACATACAATGTGACCTTCTATTGCAATGTAAAAAAATTGCAGTAAAGTGAAAATTTCTATTGTCCAACCGCTTTGTAAAGAATTCTGTTTCAGTCTTTACAGCTTGAATTTAATTTGCTTAAAAATATGCATGGTTGTTGTTCAATAGTTAGTCTAAATTGGCACCACAGGCTCTGGGGAGTACAAATAAGATTTTCAAAAAGGTTAAGCTATCACATTTAACAGCAGCTGATTTATAATAACTCCCAGCTGAAACATACTGAATTCCTGTAATCTATAGTCTGTACTATAGGATATAATGACCTTGGTTTACAGCATTCTACTGTGCCTATAGGAAACTGGAAATGGAAATACATTTCCTTGTTACTGTTAGCTAAACGTTGACTACCCACATGCTTAAAAAACCAACTTCTTACCTCCTTACGAGATACTCCCACTGTGAAATGCACACTTTTGAGTCTCTAATTTTGGATTTCTTCCTTAACAAATGCCTGCAAAACCACCTATGAATCAAATAAACCTGTTTACACAGGAGCAGGTTAAGAGATTTTCAGTTTTAAAATGATACAAAAATTGGATCTGGATTTTTGCAGATAGACATACATTGAACATACATTTTTTTATTACATTACCATATCATACAGCATCAATCAAGTTTGAGAGGTGATTTCTTTAAACCAGTTATTGAAACACATGCCAAGAGAATCAAATATTCTTTCCATCGTTGCAATATTTGTCTTGAAAACAGACACTCACAAGATCCCTTTCTTGTTTTTTCCTTGAAATATATTATGAATACATAGTATTAAGTTGTTAATAGTTAATGCATTAGCTAGGGTTAATACTTTACAGTATACTTAGAATGCAATAGTTTGCTTAGCTATTCCCTCTTACTCATCCATTTTCCTACAAATACATACATTTTGAACATTCAGCTGTCTGCTTCAAGGTTTCTCATCCTTTGAATATTGCTCTTTTCTGGTGTAGGTGGCTAAAAGGGAATGCAATCAAATAAGAAAGGAAGATAATGGCACTGAGGTCTAAATTACACCAGGAATATCCCAGTAAAAAAGGTAGAAATACAAGAATACAGCTATTTGAAAGGTACTACTTTCTACTCCTCCTCTTGGTGTGACTTCTAAAGTAAGTACACAAATACAAGAACCCACATGCACAACATTTGGTTGCAAGCCCATCACTGTGCCAATACCTGGAGAAACATATAAACTTTGACTAAGCGTAACATCAGACTTGCAGAAATAGCATTGATGAAAATTTTAAAAAGTTAGTTTAGTTTAATAAACAAAAAAAGCACAAGTAGAAAAGAGAAACAGAGGAAAAAAGTGAAAGAAACAGGAAGAGAGAGCAGCAACTGTGTCAGGGCACACAGTCCCAGAGCAGAGGGATCCTACAGCGCTTCACAAAGTTTGCCCTAAGAGAAAACATTGCAAATCACATGTCCTTGACCTAAAAGCACACCAACTTTTCCTAGGTTCTACACATAGAAAAGCTTGAAGTTGTGCAAAACAAACTTTGCTTTTTACAAATCTCTACACACGAGTTATTATATATTTGTCAACCCAAAATAGCCTTTATTTGCCACATCTAGGTACAGAGGCTAGATTTGTGTGAGGTAGCTATCTCAACAAAGTGTTTTGTTGATACATTTGCTGTCCTCTGAGAAACAGCTGTTTCATCTTCTTTCACTGACACACGAGCAATAGGTCAAGGGGCACTACTGGGTTTCTCACTCTAAAAGCCAGTAATGCACAGTCCGTGTCTTCAGTGGATGAAAGAGCTGCTGCAGAAGACTGCTAATTGCCCCCTGCTCTCACAGCACTGAAACTGTGAATGGGGAGAAAGATGTGGGCAAGGAGCTGGTAATCTGCAGCTAGCCTATGACCTAGAATATTTAATTGGGAAGAGCGTGAAGGAGAGAGAACTCCAACAAATCGAGACAGACGGAGTCTCATTCTATTTTGCAAAATAAATATGTTTGAGGAGAGTACAAAGGAGAAGCAAGGATGAAATATGCACAGTTATTTGACTGGCTTTAAATTGTCATATCCGAAGAAATTGATGGGAAACAGCTTAGTAACAAAAGCAAAGAACTAAAACAGGAGTTCGCAGGATTTGATCCCTACTGACACTATTCATCCACTCCAGCTGTGAACAAGTCACTTTGTTGTTGTATGTTCTGAAAGACAGTTACTAATAGGGCTAACAAATTTCTGTGACACATTTTGGAAAGCTTTATGAACGAATATGGGTTTTAAAACAGTAATGAAAATGCTATCTTGAAGGGAATTTCCTCAGGATTCAGACACAAGCCAATTTTTTTTCAATTATTATCCATTATATTTTATCTTTCACAGCTACAGTTTTTCTACACCATGTATCTGAGAAAAGGCTTTTTCTTTTATTAATGTGCTCAAAATTTCTAAGAATTCCTTTCTACTTTCTTTTTACTTCTACATTTCTGTTTCTACTGCGTCTAATCACCAGACAACTATATTAATTCTATCAGTAAAAAAAAAAAGTTTGCATCTTATAATACTAGCTCTTATCTGAGTACACCTGGAAAAGTTTAAATGCTTAACTACAGCTCCCCTGAACTACCTGACATTTTAAGTCCCTCCTGCGTGATCTTGCAGCAACAGGATTAATTCATCCTTTCTCCTTGATTGATTGGTTTTGTTTTGCTTTAAACATAACGCTTCACCAAATTTCTCGAAGCATTTTAAAAGACACATCTCAACACATCCTTTCCCATTAATGACAATAGAGTTAAATACATTGCTTGCTTGTTTAGCTAGCAAGGGCTTCAAAATGACCCACAAACCTCATTTGGCCTATACAGCTATAAAATACTGCCCAACATCACTAAAATTTATGGTCCATCTCCTTAAAAATCCCTGTATAAAAATCATTCAGCCCTGTCAGTGAAAGCATTTTAATTTAATAACATTTAGGAATTACAGCGTAAGCTTTTTCATGAGCGCTCTCTGTGTATGCGTAGAGGGAAAAGGGGCCATTCAGCCTGGTTCTGCCTGCGCCACTCGTCCCTCTGTTCCACACGCTGCCTCTGTGGGTTGTTTTATTCAGACTGTTCACATGCATAGATCCTCTGGCAGAACAGATCCCAGCTGTCCTGTGTTTTTCTTTGCTACACGACCTCTACTCTGCAAGAGGGAACACAATGTTTTAATGACAGGCAGGTTTTTTAATTATTTTCTCCCTTGGCCAGCTACTGGAAGTGCAGCATTTTTGTTCTTTATAGCAGGTTTTCAGTCCTTTGGTGGTAAAGGAGCTGCTTTTTATTTATTTATGTCCTGGTTTCAGTTGGGATAGAGTTAATTTTCTTTCTAATAGCTGGTATAGTGCTACATTCTGCATTCAGTATGAGAAGGATGTTGATAACACACTGATGTTTTCAGTTGTTGCTAAGCAGTGTTTAGTCTAAAGTCAAGGATTTTTCAGTTTCTCATGCCCAGCCAGCAAGAAGGCTGGAGGGGCACAAGAAGTTGGGAGGGGACACAGCCAGGGCAGCTGACCCAAACTGGCCAAAGGGGTATTCCATACCATGTGAAGTCATGCCCAGTATATAAACTGGGCGGGGGGGCAGCATGCAGATCACTGCTCGGGAACTAACTGGGCATCGGTTGGCGAGTAGTGAGCAATCACATTGTGCATCACTTGTTTTGTTTATTCTAATTCTTTTATCGTCATTCTATTATTGTTATTAATATCATTATTAGTTTCTTCCTTTCTGTTCTATTACACTGTTCTTATCTCAACCCACGAGTTTTATTCCCCCCCCCCCCGGATTCTCTCCCCCATCCCACTGGGTGGAGGGGAGTGAGTGAGTGAGCGGCTGCGTCCTGCTTAGTTACTGGCTGGGGTTAAACCGTGACAATTTAATACAAATACTTTTAGTACAGACTTAGGCTATAAGCATGACTGGTACCCATCTCATCGTTGTCATCTTCACACATGTAAGTGTAATCTTTAGGCAACTGGAGAGACTGTAAACTAGCAGTTTTCTAAAACTGTTACTTCCTTGAATTCTTATGTAAATTCTACAATATGTACTCATACAATTAGAGCATTTTTCATTAATAAATCCTTAACTTTCCTACAAGTGCAGTTCCTTCTAATTATGTATTTGTATTGCCCGTGCAATTCTGAACTAATTAGATTGCAACTAGATTAATCTCTTTCATACTTGCTAAACTCAATAATTGTTCTTGCAACAATCAATACACATTTAATTAATAGGAAAATAATTGGCTTATTAAATTAAAGTTACTTTCCCATGTTTTGCTGAGTGTTTGCATTGAAATGCCATTTTTCATCTCCTGCAGTAAATTTAAATTTGGAGATAAGGAAGCTAACTCCCTAGGCCATTTTCCAGGTTTTGAAATAAGCAGGACTTTTGCACATGCAGGAAATTAAACAGTAGGCCAGGATATAAAACATTTGATCACACTCCTCAGATGCAAATCAGTCCATCCTCCCCTTCCCTAGCAGTTCTGAAATCACCGTTACACTTAAGTCTAATTTCAGACAAGTCTTATTTTTCAAAAGATCTCAATTTCTACAGATTTGTGCAACATGCAAAGGTATTTTCTCTGGCTTCTCTGTGAAAGGTGTTGAGCTACCAAGAGGAGCTATAAATTTCTTAACGGGAGGGAAAATTTCACTTCTAGTTCACAGCATACTAAGCACCATAGGGCTCAGCCATGAGGCAAAAATCCGCAGGAACTTAGATTTCAGCAGATTGCTCGCTCGTGGAATTATTCTCAATATGGAAGCCATCAAGTATAAGGACAGTATGAATTATTTTTTTTGTGATGGAAAACAGCAAACTAAGACTACATTACAGATCTACTTGGATTCCACAAATATTAACCATATTAATTTTACTATTGAAATCACATACACCACATAAGCAGTAGGTGGGCTCCAGCAGGCAGATGGTTGTAGGGACCCATACAAGTCCCAAGCATAACAGCAACCTGAGACAATGCTGCAATATCATTAAGAGGTCCAAATTTAACCTTGGTAAGTTTGAAACGTGGTCGTATATACTCACTTTTATCCACAAGGGAAACAGCAGGGAACAGGAATTAGGAAACTGCAGTTCATGACATTTCCCTGGATTAGTTTCTGGAGCTTGTAGGTACATCCTTCCACAGACTAATGTTTCTAGCAGAAATGAGGTCACCGTCATTACTTAATATTGAAAATGCAGAAGAAGAATGTTACAAGTGAAAATATGTCTATAATTCAATATTGCAGTTTCATTATTATTACCTCCTTTTTTCCAGTATTTGCACAGATGTTGAAATCAATAGTTTTTTCCTAATATTAGCTTTGAAATTTTAAATATCATAGCAATATTTCCCAAACTGGTGCTATTCTGATGTTTTACTTTAGATGAAGTCTAAACATTTCAGCAAGTAAATAATAGATAATTCCATTTTTAAAGACATTTGGTGTTATGAATCACTAACATGCAGTTACTATGCAAGCTTGACACTGTTCATCATCCTCCATTGCCTATTTTCAGAGAGGACACAGGCTGATTCTTCCTCAATCTCTTTCTCAGCCACCAAATCTCATTGTCCATCTTTGGCTTTTCTGTCACTCTACCAAGGTCTCTAATTTTTTTTTTTTTTTTCCTTTCTGAGATTAATATTCAGTCTCTCACATTGTGTCCCTGAATCTTCAGTAATTAATTCATTTGGAGTTACTACATAGTACAAGAATTGATACTCATCTCCCTACAGCTTGAGAGCAAGATATATACACACCTTGAAAGGGTATACTAATCCAAAACCTTATGTTAGAGATTATTTCAATATTTCTTGCTACTTAAAACAATTCATTCAAAGAACAAATTATAGTGAAAATGTATTTTAAGGTTTTACTCGAGGCAACATAAATTACTTTTGACCCTTAAACCACTGATTTTCAGCACAAGTTTTCCAGCTGAGCAGCCAGAAAGGAGGACAATTTGTTTTTTCAAAATACATTATTTCTAGACATCCCCTTCTAAAATATATTTAGTCTTTATGATTTTTTGTTCTAGTTTAGGATGAAGTGATAAGTACGTATCATTTCAGGAAGATTCCTCAGCCAGCTCTGTACATACAGACATTTTGAAAGCTATTATTTGAAGTTTCCTTAAATTTCAGTGAAAACAGAACTGGAGTAGGCTTATGGGGGAGTCAGATTGAACAATACAGGTGCTTTAAGTGCTAGAGAAATATGTTGAATTAGAACTGTTTTTCTCTCACTCAGTAACAGCAGCTGGTGTAAAAGCTAATCCTCTGATCAGTTCCACAGGCTTTCTACTAGCACATCCCATAGAGAATAGTATATTTAATTATAAATTACACAGGCTGTATTCTTGTCTTATCCATTATTTACATAAAAATAAAACTAGTCCTTGGTATTGTATTTGTTCTGCTAAGTTTTAAAATGATACCGGTTTTCATAGGGAAGAGATGCACTCACGTTTCCAAGAGATGTGATAACTTGGATCAAGTGACTGTTAAGAGGCACCCCACTGCATCAGGCCACATGATGGGAAAACATGCATTTTGGTAGAAGTGAGATTAAGATACTCTTAGTGTAGGATCAAAGAGTCCCTCGGCTTTTATGACAGAAAGATCAGAAGAGAGGCTGTGGTGAGGAAGAAGAGTTGCATTAAACAACGGTCCCCGATACCAGGCGCAATTTTCTGAGCTGCTGTGATACACTCCTGCTCCTCCACGGCTCTGGGATGCCATGCACCAAATAGAGTTGAATTAGCTTCCCAACCACTTCTGACAGCACACAGCATTCTGGGGGAAGGAGAGAGGCTGTGAACAGGAGAGACCATCCTTTGATCTGCAGGCATGTTGAACCATGCAGTTAGAGAATAAATTTGATTGCATATATAGATATATGCACACACACATACATATAACACCATACTTATTTTTTAGCTCTCTAATATCTCTGTTTCTAGAGTTCCTCTTCTTGCTGAGATATTCCTGTACAATTGATAAATAACCTGAAATAAGAAAACCAACTTACCTTCAGAAGCTCCTGGACATCCATATTTTCAAATGGGAGAGAGGAATTTGGGTTTTATGCTCTCTGCCACAGGTCCGTCAGTTTTCATAACGCACAGTGATGTATCCACGCAGGTTTCTTCTCTCAAGACAGACTTTGGAACTGAAGGTCTGGCTGCTGCTATATTCAATTCTCACAGACTGCAAAAGCAGGCATTAGCTAAAATGAATCTGATAGTTAATACTGGTCCATCAAGGTCAAGGCAAATAGGCCAAGCAGGATGAGTCAAGGCAAAGCTCGTGGAATGCAGTTTGTGCAATTCAAGAGAAAATCAAATGCACATATGTTACGTCTTTGAACAACACTGAAGGTAGCAATTGCCATGAGATGCTAGAAAGACCTTGTTTTCCCTGTTAATCTTATCTGGAATAGCTAAAATTCTTAACTTTTTTTATTTAACTTTTTTGGAGTTTTTAGAATTAAGAGTATTTTTTATGAAGAGACACTCTAGCTTTGAAGGCCTTATTCTTCCTGTATTTTTATACTCCATTTTTATTTTCTCAGATAGACATATTTTACCTGAGATTTATCTAACACGTATTTAAAATGCCTCCATTTATCATTCCTTCATGATTGATGAATGGGTTAATTAAGTGCCTTCTATTATCATGAGCCCACAACGTCACCCCGTTCAATGTACTCATTAAATATTAATAATTATATACAGTATATTTTCTAGACGCTCATTTTAACAATGTAAATGTTATACACTAACATAAACCTCTTGAAACTCACTGATTATCTAGTGACTATTTCTTGAATTAATGAAACTTGCATTAATTTTTTTCTTATTCTTTGTTTTGCTCTTCTTACCTGTACTAAAGATTTGTTTCTTCCATATTTCTTAGGCTTCTTATAGTCAGTAGTATTCAACTGCAACAATGATATTGACCAACTCCACAGAAAAACTCACTTAGCCTCAGATTTTATAGATTATGATCAGTTATGTGCAATATTAGAGAGCTCACATTTAAGGAAATGTCCTCAATGACTGCAGCTATAACCTTGTATACCCTTCAATAGCTCATTATATTCTGTGCAGTTGTGCAAGAACTTAGTCATTATCAGAAAGGAAATAGAAACATATCCCCTGAAGTATTTGTCTTTTATTAAAAACAGTGACAACATCATCTTACTTTCTTCAGAATTCATCACTTTCCTTGGACATCTGATAAAGGATGTTAAAACGTATTCAGTTGCTTGGTGATAGAATGTTTTATTAATAAAGCCAATCTTTAGATGCTCAGCTTTAAATATGTGTTGTCTGTGTACTGCATTCTTCCACATGCAGTGAAGTTTAGAGTTGCTTGAATTTGAAGAAATTCAAGTAGGTATATTTTAACAATAGCTGGTATGTAGAATTATGGATTCCACTCTGTAATATCTATATAAATATTTTTTAAAAAAACTTGAATATATTCCCATTTTGAAGGCAGAGAAAGTAAAGCAGAAACATCATGTTCAAGGCTAAACCTTATAATTAGTGTCTACGGCTCCACACCTCACAGATCAAAAAGGACAGATACAATCACCTGTATGATAAACAAAACAGTGTTTCTTACCTTAGGATATTATTACATGCTGGCCCTCTCATAAATTACGTGTGGTGGAAAAGGTAAAGGGATTGGATTCTTTTCCGGTATATAGTTCTCATTAACTTCAGTATTGATTTTACACCAACTCAGGATACGACCGAATGCTTTTAAAATAATGCATTACAGTTTAACTGTTAAAATGTGTTCCTTTAAACAAAATAACATTTCATTTTGAACAGATGGACAAAGCTTTCTTTTATGTAGAACAAAAGAAAAACTTCAATTAAAATGTTCAGAACTGCAGGCACCAACAAGTAAAGGGAAGCTTAAAGCTGTTTAGTCTAGTTTTATCTCAAAAGGCATTCATTCTCCAGCAGCTCAGTTCTTGCTGGTATTCCAGAAACAAATTGTCTCACCTTGGTTTCAATGGAATGGCACCTTTCTAATTCATACAGCCACAGTGATTATTTCCTCCTACCATCTAAGGGGTTTAAAATGAATAACACAATTATCCAGAATTATAGGGTAACGTGGTCTGCAGGCTTTCATTCAGCATGAAAACAAACAAACAAAAAGCACACAGGAAAAAAAAAAAGCAAGCAGTGAGGGGGTACAGGCATGAATCTGCAGTCATGCACAGCTTAAAACCAAAACAGAAGCAAAATTTTTGCCTTTTCTTATCTCAGGGGATAAGAAAAACAAATTACGTATGTCTTGGATATCTTTTCATGGAGTTATTTGGAAACCTTTGAACCTCTGCAGGTAGTTAAATACCTTTAAAAATGCAGTGTATGTCAATATTTTGCACAACTGTAGGTATCTACATGTCCTTGCATGTTAGGGGCACAGCAAATAATTTAGCTTATAGAAGGACTAACTAATTTAAGAACTAGGATAAATATTTCCTAGGGTGACCCCAAAACTGGCACCTCGTGGCAATAAGAACTACTCATTGATGCATTCTTCCTCATAACATGCAGCAGCAAATTTGCAGTATTCAACCAGATCCAAAAGATGAACCCAAGAGGAGGGGGGAGGTAAGAGATGGCAGTTTGTATATGCATGACCTAACTCTGGCTACCACTGCAAAACATTCAATAACCTCTCAGCAGGGCTTATTATCCTTTAAGTCAGTGCTACACTAATACAGTCACTCAGAATTATTTTGGCTCAGAAGCCAGCTCACATCAGCCTGCAATGCATAGTATAAACATAGTCTTTGTTCGCCAAAGTCCAGTTAAGTCCCCAAAGCAATTATAGAAGAACATGGGAGCTGAAATGAGAATAGTGTTTTTAAGCAGTATCTTTATTCCTCTTACAGTCTTTAAACATAAACATAGGTATTTTCAAAGGGTGATTCCCAGCCTCTCTCCCCAAATATGACTTTTAAAAAAACGGACAGAGGAACGTGGTGGCATGGGCTGTGTGAGTATTAGGGTGGCTTTAAGGTGCTGGCAGGGTTTTTACAGACAAACAGTTAAACTAAGTCCCTCTTTGCTGTCTACTAACAGGTGGGATTCATCAGAAAAAGAGATTTTTCTTTGGCTGGCATTTTAACAAATTGCAATTTCAAGTCTATTAATTAAAACATTAAAGTAGAAAAAATAAAATAGCTCTCATGGGAATAACCACATTTCATTATTTATGTAAAACCGGCACTTTATAAATATTGGATTGCAGCAATACATCCCCATATGTCAAGGTTTTTGTTCATCCGAATAGTCACTAATTATTACTAGAATTAGTTGTGATCTATTTTGATCATAACAAGAAACAAGGTAATTAATGCCCCAAATTCCCCAAATTAATTCCAATGGGATTGATTTACCATAGTGGCTGTAATTTTCAGCCTTAGATCACAATATCAGCTGCAAAAAGGGGAATTCATCAACTCGAAGGATGGTTTAGTTTCCCAGTCGGTTTCTTCCTTCATTTCCCAAACTTTCAACAGAGTCAATGATGAAGCAACACTTTTAGCGACCACTGTTTGGTTTCTGCAAGCTGTCTTTGCCAAACAGCACTGCTCTGGGTTTGCTACTACCAAAGCATGTCCCGGGGTCCAGATGCCAAAGCTCGTCCAGAGAATTCTCTGTTACTGAAGAGGAGATTTAGGAATCTGTAGGCACCAGTGTTTTTAATTTAGAGTTCCTAGGTGCCTCAATTCTGTGTCAGCAGATGCTCAGAAACACTTCAGCCTGAGCAGCTCAGCACCCATCCCATGCTCTCCAAGCCATGAAAGGCCACAGCCTGCACATTCTTCTGTCTACCCCACCCGCAGCACCTGCACCAGCAAGCACTCACACCTGAAACAACGCTCCCCTTTGGGCAATTATTAGAATGGCATTTCACCTGGAATTGTTTTCTCCTGTTCAAAGAGTTTCAACCCTTTTCTCCCCCCTTTCCATCTGCTTTATGAAGCAACACCTTATTAGGAAATATATACACAGTAATGGGATGACACAGATTGAGTAGGATGTTTCTTCTGTGTCAGGCAAGTGACCACGCTAGTAGGTTAGGTTGTTGCATTCATTTTCTTTTGGGACAAAGATAAGGAACAGTTCACGTATTCAGACACAGGAATAACAAGGTCCTACTTCTTGGATAAAAGTTAATCTCCTTGCATGTTGCTGAGCTAAAGCATCTTGACACATCAACTACCTCGGAGTTAGTCCGGGTTATCTCTAGCCTGGCACTGAGTTGCAAGGTGTAATGGATATGCGTCTAAGTTTCTCCAGAAACAGTAGATACTGAACTCCAAGTATTTATATACCTAAAAGTTACTTATAATGAAATACTTTCTTTCCTTGGAAGACCTATCAGTGTGTCCAGCTGTTCAGTCCTGTTATTGCTACAAAATAGCTGAAAAGCATTCTTATATAAGAAATAATAGTAATATACACATATATCAAGCTGCACATAAATATCCAGGGCACAATGTCCATTATAGTACAGGAATAAAATAAGGAAAATAAAACACATGCGACATATAAAACAAGAAGAACATGCAAAATAATATTTATCATTTTTAGATTTCCACTTTAGCTGTTTTATAGCTAAACTCCAGGGATACAATAATTGAATTCCTTCAGAACTATTCAGAAAACTATGAACTATTTCTGAATTGACACTTCAGTATCAGATTTTTTTTAATTATTTTTAAAAATATATAGTAATTCATCATCTAATTCTGTAAGAGTTTACTGTCCAATTCTAAACCTGAAAAATCAGAGTTCTGGTAGCTGGAGAAAACTATGAATTTCACTGCCTGACGCTTGGCTTTCCCTTCTATCTTCACATCAGCTGAAGAGAAAGAAAAAAACTTTTATACATTTGTAGTAGCATTAATAATTGACTCCTTTGCAGATAACAGCGGAAAAAGATTTGGTTTTGGTTTTTTTTTTTTCTTTCCTTGTTTCCATTTTCATCCTCTGCAACTAAAGCACATACTTTTATCTACATCCAAACTGTTTCCCAACTGTTAAGAAACTCAGGGAACATTTCCAAATTCCGCTCAGCTTCCTTAATTAAACTTGTCAAACCTAGATGAGCATCCCTATAGGAAACAGACATGGTTTTATGCAAGGTCAACATTCTTTTAACCTTCTTCAGAGCCAGTCATGTTGCTACTGCTGGCCTCCACAATTTGAATGAGGTCTTACTAGCATTGATGGATTACTCCAGCAAAATCCCTTCTAGTTAAAAGCATTTGAAAGACACTCAAGGGGAGAAACAGCATTAAAACAGAGATCTATTTATTTATTACCAGGCAGGGACTCCCTCAAAGAAGTAAATCAAAGATATCTCACACAGTCTTAGGAAAGAGGAAAAGACAACCGAATGACATATTCTCCGTGGCCCTTGAATCAAGAAAAACACTAGTTTGAAACAGAAAATCATAGTAGGTTATTTACAGATGATTATCACTTCAGGATGCTTACAGAATAGTGAAAAAGTTAGGACATCAGTGTATTTGTAAAAGTGTCTGTCTTAGAGCCTGTATTTAGACTCTACTCAAGAAAATGCTTAAATACACTTGCTTAACTTACACAATTATGTCCTTGTGGGACAAAATTCATAGTCTAATGCAAATCATTACTACTGTGGAATGAGAAGTCAAATCAAAATAAGCCCCTTTTATTTGTTAAACAAGATAAATTAATTACCATAGTTACATATTTTAGGCTTAGTGAAAATGATGTTAACTTGACACAGTCTGAATTTTAGGAGCATACTCTTAAACAGAGAACTTGTGTAACTGTAATGTTACCCAGACATTGCAGCAAAATATAGCATAATTGGTGGGTTTCAACTAGGCCACATAGTGCTTCTCGGAAAGACTTTGTTATGCTAGCTAAGCTCCCTGTGAAGTCATTGAAGCCTTTCCATTGATTTCAGCAGGAGATGAAATGGATCCATCTATAATAGCTTTGACCTTTTATAAGGTTGGGAGCCAGTATTGCACTAGAATAATCCACAGCCAAAGGATATCTATAAATCACTTTTTTCTAATGCAGTCATCTGCTAGAAGGTAACATTCCTGAATGAAAATGTAAATATGAAATCCCTCTCCCCTCAGAGTTAATAGTAAGAATTCTTTCTTGCAATAGGACTGGACAAACTCAAGATGGAAATCAAAGCCATAGGTCTCCCATAGCTTACAGGGACTGTAAGGACAGCATGCTAAATGTACATCAGTGTCTGTAGCCAGTCTCATACAACTGACTAAAATCATATCCATCTGCTTTCGGTTCAACGAGCAGGTCAGTGAATGACTCAGGGACTGAGCCTGGTTTCTATAAGAAATCAACTTAGCTGTGTCACAGCCTCTAAACATAGTGCTGTTAAGCCTCAGACTAAGCATAGTAACTATTTCAAAACATCAGCATCTTCTTCCAGATGGAGACATCAGTTTTCAGTTGTTCTATACGTACATTAAAAAAAGGTTTCTCCTTAAGTAGAGGAGGACTGATTTTTAGAAGCCAGTAAAGTTTCAGAAGCTGACAATCAGCCCAGAAAACTTCTCAAAGTTTTATAAAAAGCTTCAGTGTCACAAGCCAATTTAAGTGAAAACTCCTATGAAATTCTTAAAAATAAACCTGAACTCATGAACTTACAATGATGCTGATATCAACAACAAAGATTGTACTTACATCAGGCGCACAGTACAGTTAGGGTACTTGACTGTGCACAGTAACCAAATGCCACTGTTTGTTGCGTTCCCTTAAAGACTACAGCTGGGCAGAAGCTGCTTTTTGCTGGGTACCACCTGGAAACACATAGCCATTGCTTCTTCCCTGGGGGCAACAAAGCATCTGCTCCCATGTGCCACAGATCCAAGGAAATGAAAGGGTACAAGGATGAAAGGCAGGCAGAGACAGGAAAGGTGTCTAAAGATAAAGCAGGGGCCAAAAGCCTTATGAGAGGGAGCAAGGGACAGCCAGTCTTCACAGACTATGAAAATAAAGTCCAAGAAGGATCCAAAAAGCCAGCATAGACTAAATTGCAATCTAGAAAGGTTTTAAAATAGACAATGAGAATAAACATGAAGCTTAGGGTCCAAGCAAATCAGCATCGCTATAATGAGATTTACTTACAACAATTTTCTAACATGCTTTTCCAGAGCTGCAGTTTCTCTGCGTAAAAGGTTATCTTCTGCTTTGGTCTACTAACTTTTCTGAGTCTTTCTGGAATTTCGTCAACTATGCTTGCTTTAGCAAAAATGTAGAACTATCTTGCTTCTCTTCAGATCTGGTCCTAGAAAAGCAAACCAGGGAACATAATCTGTTACTCCATTTACACTGCTCATTCCTTATGTCGATGCTCTCTGCACCCACTTCCAAAGTATCACACCTCTTTCCTCTTAACAGCACATTCATTTTTGCCCCATTTTTAAGTTAAAACAAAAAATCCTGAAGCTAGGACCAGTTTCACAGACCTGTACAGATTGCCTTGCTAGCTGTATTGATAGATTGAATGAAGTTTTCAAATAGCTACAGTACTTCTTACATACAATTGTAAGTGCCCTTGATGTATGGTGGCCAAAGTAGTTACAGTGAGTTAAAAAGAATCACTAAGCGCATATCACAGTCCCTTTATAGGATGTTATGAATGCCAATTTCCCATAAACTGCAGGGGCTTGCAGATGTCACAACAATCTCATCACGCCGACAGAAAAATTCTGTTGAGACAATGTGTTAGAGTGTCATGATGAAATGAAACAATGACTGACAGTCTAGAGACCTGCTCCTGCTATATAAAATTACTGCAAAGATCTACTGGAAAAGACTTTTATGTGAACTATTCACTTTAACATTAAGGCTAGTTTGCAATGATATAAAAGTATGCAAACCCACAAAATCAAAACTTTACAACCATTTGCTATAAGGACCATAAACACTCTAACTACTTTTTGCTCCTTTATATATGAGGACAAATGCCCATTTTGTGAAGAAAGTAAATATTATATGCTGTTCAGTCTAACTAGAAAATAAATTTTCATCCATAATGAACTAATGTTACTCATACATTTTTGCAGTGCTCTTGTGTTCAGTTTCAAAACCTAGAGGAAAGTAAATAGACATATTCGTATCACAAATGAAGTATTTTAGGTATTTTTTTTTTTAATTCTCAGGGTATGTGTTTATGCTTATATATGTATGCTTATTTCATGAGATAATTGCCGTCAACATTGGTAGTTACCGCAGAAGTTAGTTCCGCTATGTAGGCAGGCACTTTTTAATCTACTTTTCTATATTTGCAATAGGATTTTCATATTCCCATACTGTCATGCTTCACCGCTACAGCTCCACCATTGCCAGAGGAATTAAAGAAAGATGAGTTAGTCCATTCTTAGAGATTCCAGCTTTTTCAAAAACCTTTCTCTTTCCAGCTTGACTTCAGTTGACATTGATATCATGGTGAACATCACGTGAGCTACCGCAACAGCAGCCTGCTCTCCAGCAATCAGGCTTCCAAGTTCTTAATTTCTCACCTCCGCCAAGGTGTGTGCCTGTTGGAGACCGCTGCAGCCGAGACGGAGCTCTGACACAGGGCAGATCAGTCAGGTGAGATAGGGCACAAAGCAGCACTAGGCAGCTTGGAAGAAGTGCTACTAGAAGGATTTGTTTTCTTTCGCTTTGTGTTAGTTTTACTGTGTAAAATTAATGATATACAATACAATGAAGAACTATTTTATTCATGAAGCAAAAAAAAAGACAAATGGCTGAAGAAAAGGAATGTCAGCCTTTACCCAACAAAAACCATCACACTTTGTAAACAGATCCCTCAGAAGATATAGATATACACACACACATATATATATATATATATCACACTATACGGGAAAAAACCTTACATAGAAAATGTCAATTTCTCTAGAAACCTAAGCATAGAGAAAAGTTCTGGGTTTAGCACTTTCTTTAGCCCAGTGAACCTCTCCTTAAAGATGGTCTGGTTCTCAGAAGTAGAAGAATTGCACTGGACCTAAGAAAAAGATCCATAGAAAAAAATCTGGGAGGAAGGAAACTCCAACATTAGGTATACTTTTAAAATAAATAAATCTTTTCTGCACTCTCTTAAGGAAAAGCAAGACAATAGGAGTCCCATGAGAACTTTAGAAACAGTTGTCAGCTTTAAGAAAGAAATTATGACCTCCCCAAACAAATTACTGGCAGTTCCCAGAAGAATTAATAGCTAAATTTTGCAGTTATGGCATTCTCCTGCATCTTGTATTTCTCCAGCTATGCCCAAGACAAAAGGATTATTCAAAATGTCAAGTGTAAACAGCTTTGCCTTTATTTACATTCACACCAAAATCATCTGAAAAGAGCATGGGAAGAGTGAAACTGCAAACTGGAAGAAAAATACCTTAGAACAATACCATGGAATCATTACATTCTGATGACTTTCCATATGCTAATCATTTTCAACTGGACCATAGCTCTTAGAACCACAGAACAAGAATATTTATTGATAAGTGTTCTGGATCTTATTCTGTCCCAAATCATTAAAAGAGTTGTTAAACTTGGCTTATTGGTTGACTATGTTTACACCCCTTGTGAGTACTTAACAGTTAGGTCCTAGGACAGCATGCAGGATTATAAGTTTCTAAATAATCTTTTCATTTTTTCAGCTGAGAAATTAATATCTGGAAGTCCTTAATAAGCATGGAATGCCTTCCGTTGTTGTTCTTTGCTTTGAGATTTTTGTTTTGTTTTGTTTTTTTTTTAATATAAATTTTGTTAGCAATTCAGCTCCACCCTTTCATAACTGCAAAACAAAAGTTTGGAAAAAACTTGTTTATATACCTTAGCATGCAATTGCTTAGTTTTTTTGCCAGGTTTTAAGTTAGATTTACTTTATTTTTCTGTAAAGCTAATCTTCCCGTTCTACTTGCAAAATACCAAAATGTTTTAAAAGCAATAATGCAAAAAATTGAACTCACCTGAAGTTAAGTTTTTTAAAATTAAAATTAAAAAATAAATTAACCAGTATACTGTTTCTTTCTATTGAAACATATTTCTGGGGTAAAGAGCACGTGGATGACATGGCGTTATGTTCTCCAGGGGAGAAAATGGGAGTTACTTGTACCCAACTCAAGACAAAGCTTACAATAAGAGGAATCCCAAATTGTTTTCTAGTTCTTAGTGTTTAACCCTATAAACCGCAGGAAATAATGGTTGCACTGACAATTGGAATGGAAGAAAGCCTTTAGAACATTAGCATTTTATAGAAACAACGACCTTAAGACCAGAACATTTTCTGGGCATTAGTGCCAGAGAGCCACATCTAATTAAATTAAAGCAAGCCCCAGTCCAATTAACTGTGATTTATAGGGTTTAATGTGCCTATTTTGCATATTTGTACTTTATATATTACTATATTTCAGCAATGTTTTTCAGTTTCCCCTGCATATAAATTCTTTTGACATCAGCAGAAACAAGCCTCAATGGCCCAATGCTCATGTGCCTTTTTACATCGCAATTTAAAGGAACAGAACTTAAAGCCCAGTGGAGTGAAATTAATGTAATTTAATAAAAAAGAAAGCTATTCCCCTTTTAAAAACTACTTTTTGTGTGTATTTAGATTTGGTTTGGGGATCAGAGCTGGCAGACCATTAATAGATACGTGGTCACAGAGCATTAAAAGCAGTGCAGATTTTTCCAAGAAATAATTCATTCTTTACCAGCCTGCAAGCAAAAGTATTCATGGATTTTGTGTTTGAAATATTAACGTGTTTGTTTACACTTCTCAGAAACAAAGGATTGTTTCACATTTACATAAGATCAAGCCTAAAATTTCAGGCTGGTTTGTCTGGTTTGTTTGGGTTTTTTTTGTTTTTGTTTTTGGTTTTGTTTTTTTTTGGGGGGGGGGGGTTCATTTTGTATTTTGAGCTTTTAGGAAGTGTATAATTTTCACAATTAGGCATCCTTACAAAGACAGATGGATGCTAAAAAAGGTTAATAACATAAAAATTTATCAAGATAGTAGAATACTATAGCAATAAAGAATTTCCCTATGGATAGCTCTGACAACCTGTTAAATTTGTATCTCTTATTTTAATTAAAAGATTTGGGGGGAAAAAAAGGGGGAAAAAAAAAAAAGGAAGATAAATGGTCATGTCTTTGTGCCTTCATAAATTCCTGAGCTGGTCAGAACAGTATTTTTTATTTAATAAAGCAGCAATTTGGTGGGTTTTGTTTTGTTTTAATCAGAAAACATGACCTGTTGATATACAAAGTTCTCATGGGAAAGCTCCACTTGTTTCAGGAATTTTTAATGCAAAAATTTTGTGAGGTTTGGGGAAGAAATTTTGGGGGGTAAAATTCTTAACAATAGTACACAGTCTGAACCCTGGAAGCAAGAGCAGGTCTTCCAGTTCTTACTCAGCCATCTCAGTATTCACTGTTGAGGTAGTCTCTCAAGTCTTGCAGGAAAACTACACAAATAACTCAATATTCATTAGACCAACAAGAAAAAGCCTGAGTACATAAACCTGGTGGTTAGATTATTCATTTAGGTTGTGGAAGAAGCAATCCCTTGTCTGGACCTCCTACGGTCATGCAGAATACAGAATTATCATTTGACTCTTCCACATCATAGGTGACTGCTTGGATTATCAGGAAAGTGCTCTAAAGTGTGAATCATTTTTCTGAATAATTTCAGCTTGGGAGTATTTCCAATGTGCTGAACACAAAACATTTTATGGAGTGGAAAAATCTAGTTACAAATTTTCTGTTGTTCCCCCCCCCCCCCCCCATTATTTACATTTTTTTAATTTATCAGTAGTGAGCAAAGTTCTATTGTCAAAAATTGAGTTCTCAGCTTTAAACATACAACTAGAGAGTAGAAGATTCATAATGTATTTATCTTGTATCTTTGCTTATAAAGCAGCAGCACTTATAAAGTCCATAATCAAAACAAGAAAAGGGGAAGGGAATAATAACTGTTTTCATAAAAAAAATGGACTTAAACTAAACCCATATGAAGCCTTATTTCTACTGATTTATTTTAATTCTTTTTTTTTTTACTATTTTAGAGATTAGGACTGAATGCAAGTTTTTATGCAGGATAATTTGTGAAGCTGACAATCTCACAAAACTACTCAGAACTGTTAACATTAAGTACTCCGCAAACATATCCAAAAAGCATACAAGTCAAGCCTTTGGCAAAAAATCATAATGACCTCCTTAATGCAGTGCAAATAAAAGAAAAAGAATCACAGAAAGAAGAAAAACAGAAGAAAAACACATATATGGAAAACAACCATCAAAAAATAGCGACTGTGGCCACACTACCATGTACAATTATAAATACCACCAAAACCATTAGCTTTCTTAATGCTTCCTTAGATTATATTCCAAAATTGAATTAAATAAAACCATAAAATACATGTTAACAACTATAAGACTTGCACTCTGGTTTTTGGTATATTGTTACTTTTACATGATTAAAATGTTGTTCGTGTAGCTGAAATAAATCAGGCAAGGTTTTTGGTCACTCTTGTGGATTTAACTTAGAAAATCATGCATAGACAGTGTAACCTATCACATCTGTATGCCCAGTATAATCAGTACAACATCTGTTGTGAAGCAACACCATAAACTAATAAGCCAGCAAGCAAGCAAATTGCCATTCAATAGTGCTATGTCCACTGAATTCTTTGGGCCTTAATATCTTATTTCTCTGCATTTCTATTTAGTACTTTAAAATGGAAATCTAACTTGCTAATTTTTAAAAGGTACAACTAGTTCATTGGCAAAAAGGATTCACAGCCAAACTAAATGGAAAATCCTGCATCACATTCTGTTAATATCAAAGGAAGATAATCAACTGATGTTACTGTGAACAGGACTGGACTTCTAGAAGTTTAAAAGTGTTTCCACGTACTGGTAGCTTCAAGTAAGACAACAACAAATCAGCAAGGTTCATGTTAAATAAGTAGGTAGAAAGTTTGGTTGTTTTTTTTTTTTTTTTGACTAATCTTATACTATTGTTCTTCAGTTATTGAAACAATGATAGAATGAAAGTCAGGTGAGAAATATTCTGTCAACCAATTGTATGTTTTTATATCTAGACTAGCTGTATTGACAGCCATAAGAGAGAGTAATAGCCTATGAAAGAGAGGGTTATTTCATTGTTAGGTGGAACTTCAGAAATTACTGCTTTTTATTTGTATAGCATGATCCTATTTTTAATCTAAAAATATATTGCAAATATCTGCAGTAGCCTTGGGTCTCCGGTACTTGCTAAGGTAGATATTCTTTGTCCTTCAGCAAATGTTGCTGAATCGCTAGCCTTTTTGGAGGATCACATTATTTAGGTGTGCAACTCACAGTGAACTGTAGAGTTTAGAAAATGAACTTCAGACATTAGGTTTTGAAAAATAAGTAAGTTTGTTCTAGAGGCTCCTCAAGGCAACAGGACACAAGTTATTGAGCTTAATGCATGGGTAAGTGAGAAAAATTTAATGGCCCTCTGGCTATTAAATATGCAGGAGGTCAAATTGCATGATCAAATGACTGCTCAAGCCTTTAAGTACATAAAGTACATAAACCTTGCAGAAATAACAGCAGCTTGCATGTTATATATTTTCTTTTGCACTTACAAGATCCTGGAGATATTAAGATGTATCGTCTTTCCTGGAATAAGCCTAGATGTCACTGGGGGAACTCAAATGAGCCTTGGGAACTCTGCAACTTTTTGCTGACCATTTTAAGAGAAGAGTCAAGGGGGTATGCTACCTGTTATCTGCAGTAAAGTATGAAGAGATTTATGGTATTAGCCTTATGAGAAATAATGGCACACTAGCAAATCAATGATATGATTTTTTGCACGGTGCTGAGGCTCCTGGCCCAAGACCAAAAAAGCACTTCATTATGTATGGAGTTTAAAGCCAAAGGTATTTTGTTAGGCAAACAGTTACTTAAAAGCCAGATTTTCCTAAATTCATGGCTAGATTCAAAGGTAGTCAGCTCCCATTTAGCTACCAAGAAAGATCATATATTCATTGAGCTCAGCAGTAGATCTAATAGGAAATTCTCATGAGGAATATTATTCCACTTGAAAAGGCCAAGTCACTGAAACTAAGGCTGGATATTATGGAGGAAAAGAAAAAAAAAAAAAAAAAAAAAAAAAAAAAAGAGCAGTCTGTAAGAGCCCCCAGGATGTGTACTGGAAATAGGGACTTTTGAAGTTCCCTGGAGAAAGGGGAGAAAGTAGAATGGGAGGCTGCAAACAAATAAAATAATTTTTCTTACAAAAGGACCTGCACACATGGGGGTATTTCTCTCCAAAGAAAAGCAGAGATAAATGGGAAAGAAAGGAAGAAAGAGACAGACTCTTTCCTGAGTAGTAAGACCCTGTAGTCAGAACATTCCTACAATGTAGACGTGTGAATTCAAGAGCCTCCTCCAACCTAAACAAATGTTTAGGGATTTTTCTAAGTCAAGGATATCTGATGGGATTATTTCACTTTAAATTGTAACAGAATTAACTTCTGATAGGTCAAATATATATGAATAACTATAATAATATATTATCTTAAATCAGATAAAAAAAACTTTTCATTTTGTGTGTGAGCAAAATTTTATGAGACATGGTTTTAACAACTTGTACTGAATGTCTGAACAGGAAGAAAAAAAAAAAAAGAAAAACCAAATAAAAAACCTTTATCCAAACCAAATAAAAAATCTTTATGGTTCAGCATTTTCAACAGTACTGCTCCAGTTGTTTAAGGAAGTAAACCCTGATTATATCCACTGTAATATTTAATCTCAAATTATGTCTACTTCACAAATGAACCAAAGTTAATACGTTTACTGTTTCACGTGAGCCAAAGCAGTGTCAGATCAGTTTTGTCCCTTCTGATTTTTGCCTTTCACTGAAGAATTATTACAAACCGCCTTAAGGCATACCTTTCCTTTTAATAACATGCAGAAAGTACAAGCCTTCAAGTGTAGTTATTGTTCAGTATTATGTAGGAGAAGAGAAGTAACATGTAGTTATTAAATTGTCAGGCATTAAAACATGCACAAATCATAACAAATCCCATAAAATGCTGTGCACCAGCCAAAGTTTACAACTTCAGGAGAAGTTCCAAGAGACAGAAACACCTAAATGTCAGAGAGCCAACTGAACCATCTGCATGCATGGACATACACACAAAAAAAATAAGGAAGGAAATCAGGGAAGATATCATGTGATCAATGACGATGTGCAACTCCAAGCATACTTCACAGCAGCCACAAACTGAAAAGAAAATTAGCTGTGGACCTGGTAAGAAACAACGGTTCATTTACCCAGCAACGTTAATCAATTAAAACAATTTAACCTGCTTTAGCAGGTCCTAAAAATGACCTGTTTTTCAAATGGATTTGAACATTATATTGCCTTATGCTAACATAAGGAAGGACATTCCTATCCAGAACAGAGCTTTTGAGCACTAGCGAAATTAAACGTCACATAGTATAAGCCTGTATGCATTCTACATTACAAAAAAGATGTTCTACATTAAAAGCATATATATATTTATACACTAAAAATAATATTATAAAGAAATGGAGAGAATACATGCAATAGCTATTTAAAATTAATTACAAAAATATTTTATTCTACTTAATTGTTCCAAAGAATAAGGAATATTCTGGAAAATTTGAATAATCAAAGCTAAATCCTCAGCACAGAGAACCAATTGAGGCATTTAGGCAGCAAGTTATGAATATATTCCAGCTTTTACTCAAGCTCCTAGTTGCATATTTCCAAACTTACCATGCTCTACATATGATGCTCTTTCCAGACCTTTTTAGAAAAAGAGACCATCTCTTATCACTGGTACAGAAATTCATTACATATTCAAGCAACTCCAATCAACTCTACAAGAGTTTGCCACCTAAACTGCTTATGAATCAATGCTTATAGAATTTAAATTTTAGCAAAACATTTTGCATTTATGTTATTCAGGGAAGCAACACTCTAGAAAATGAACAGAGATTGGAAAAATTGAAGAAGAGAGCAGTTTGAAATCAATGTTGCCCAAAAGAAAAAAAAAAAAAACAAAAACAAACCCACAAAACCCCACCAACATTCAATCACATCATTTAAATAGCAAAGTTTCCTCATGTGGGTGGAGTGCAAGGGTACTGTGATAATTCCTTCACAAATCTTAACTAAAGCATGGAATTAAAATACACTTACTTTTTCTGCTAATCACTGACCTAGTCTATAAGATGTAGCAGCAGCTACTCTTCATTCACAGTATTTTAATGAGAATTAACATTCCAGACCCACCTAACAACCATAAGGCCAGGTGAGAGTGACAGAGAAGTGCTGTCTATTCAGGACTGCAATCTGCTTCTAAACAAAAGGCATGTGACAACAAGAGAAATTTTGTTCCTCCCTACGTATAACAACCTGCACTGCAGTATGTGTAGTAACTTTCAGCATCAGAACAATTCACATGGTCAGATACACACGATTCTTTGTCGCAATTCCAAAATCCTAATTACAAGCAGTGTTAAAAACATACATGTAGATTTGGATAACTATTATTTTTAAAAAAAATGTATAAAAACATGTTTTCCTTTGTTCAGAATATGAATTATTATTAAGTTATACTCTGCTGACAAAAACACTTCTTTATCACAGTACTAAAAGCTGGGGAAACAGTCTTTGTGATTAGTATCTCTAATTTTTTCTTAATTTAGACATTATTCCTCAAAATTGAGTTAAATGCAGTAAATATCCATACATCACCATTCATAACATATGAAGTAGTGTGTGAACAATCCTTAGAGTCAACCAGAGTAGTTCTGAATAAATTATCACTATTCAATATAAATAAAACTGACACAGACTGGCTCAAGGGCAGTGACAGAAAGAATATTTTTCCAAAGAAATGTCAAATATACAGTAATGAATTAACAGGCTAAAAATACATGTCTATGTATGAGATGCCTACCCTGTTGGCTTGTATTATCCCCAAAGATAAGGGTACCTGAAATTTTAACAAAGTGATCTCCCAGCAGGTAACAGTTAAAATATGCTTTCAGATTTAGATTTCATCCATCTTAACCAACATATTCTGTTAATTATTTTCAGTAGACATATATAATCATTTTTTTATGTGGGCAGCCACTTATTCAAACCTTGTTTATAATCAAGATGGGAAATAATGAATATTCAAGTGTTTCAGCTGTTTTTCCACTTCTTCTGTATTTCAAGTTAATAGTAGTGCACTGTGCAGTACCTACAAATACAAGTACTCTTATGAACATTTGAAATATTTATGACTGTGGGCTACATCTAATAAATAAATAAAACCAAGTAATTTTCACAGTTTGCCCCAAACGTATCCACTTATTTTTATGCATGACTTACAGTGTAGATTCTTCCTATAACGAAAAATTGCAGCTTACAGAAAAATACAGATAAAATATCTATATATCTATAAAAAAGATTTATGAAACTTAGGGATTAAAACCCAATAGTTTTGGCTCACCTGGAGTTATTCACATGCCTGTTATCAGTAGGTTATATGGGAAAAGAGGTTTTATTCAATGTCCATTATTTTATTAAGGTATCTCAAAACAGCAGTAATTATAATTAGCTAGAAAGGAACTGTATGTTACAGAGGTCATGAAACAGAGCAACTAGCAAGGAAGCAAGAATATAGTTCAAGTCCTGCCTGACTCCTCACTATTTTGATGATAAGCTTCATTAATAAAGGACCATTTTCCACGTGCGTTGCCAGATTTCCCCACCCAATGCCATGAACTGAATGGTATTTTACAAATTTGTATGCAATAAACTACATTTTTCCTTTAAGGTATTGCACAAATTTCTTTTTCTCATTTTCTCAATGGTTAAGAAACTGAATAGTAAGATGATCACGATTCTTTTTTCTAATTTTAATGCGTTGAATAATTGTGTATTTACAACCATATGGAAGAAAAAATTACATATGTGGTTAGACATTCACTTTCAATAAAGCTGTCAGCCTGCCTTGCGAAGGTTGCATCCCTGATAGGAAATACCAGACAGCAGAGGAAGTTATTGCACGCATCAGTCATCTCATCAAAATAATGATACAAACCCCAATATGTCCATTTTATTATATCACTATTATTCATTATTATTACATGTTTTTAAGTTCAGTTGACAAACAGCCTGTTTTTTTTCCTTACTACATTTTTATAGACTGAGAAAAAAAACCAATCCTATCTCTATTCACTAGTTTTCTATTTCTTACCAGGGTGATCGTATTCTGCACATTATTGTTGGGAAACTGTCTTTTAAAGTGGCAAATACATGAATAAAGAGAGTAGATTCATGCCAAGCCCAGAACATACAACTCTGTTTAGTTTAAGGCAGCAAATGTGCCTTAAGCAGTAGGAGGTACTGAGCCTATTCCAACGCTCTTGGAAAAGTTACAAAGATGGAATACACCCAATATCTGGGTTTTACCAAATCATGTTCAACACAACTACTATGCCTCTTTTACTACTGACCTCAATCATAAGTTTCTCTGTTTTGCACATGGTCCCTCTCTTTCAGCATTCAAAACCAGGGATTTCACAGATGTGAGCAGTGGAAGCTAGACCCAAACCTAAAAGCTTTCCAAGCACCAGCTTTTCTTGTTTCAATCTAATAAAACACAGCTATTGCTTTTTAATCAAATAAGGATTTCCATATGTTCCAGTGATTGCCCACGTCCTTTACTGGCAAATAAAGAAAGTTTTCCCATCCCTATATTATGTTTCCTTATTTAAATATGTACTCATCCAAATCCCAGAAGCACAAACAATGCATACTTTGGTTTGCAAAGAGCTGATTTTCTGGGTGAATTATAATAAAGAGTAAGAAAAACACAGTCTAAATACAAGTGAACACAATGCAGAGTTAAAAAAAAAAAGCTAACATTTTACCTTTCCAATTTTATTTTAATGCTGTGTTTCATGTAAGTAATGAAAGGACATACAACAATGGTTTACATCTAATTACTGTAATGTTGTTATATTTAGAACTGCCATTTTAAGGTAAAAGCTTATACAAGAAAACTCCAGGGAAATGGTTTGTCAGTTTAGTAAAGCTAAAAAAAAAAAAATATTTTTTTTTCATGTTTGTGGTATTTAAGAATGAGAAAAAGATTGTGTCTCTGTCAGCAGTAGTGAACTTGTGAAAATACAGAGGTTGCAAAATCTTGACAAAGTAGTAGTTTATTCATTCTGATTTAGGTACCATCTGGTATGCATTTTTCTACCCTTTCTGCAGTTTCATCCTTAAATAGAAGTATCTACAAAAGTAATTCACAAAGAAAGGCTGAAGAGGTAAATACAATTGAAAAAAGGTAATGAAAGTACAGAAGATATATTAGGTATAGTGAATGAACAGAGAAGGCAGGCAAATACAAAAATAATAAAGTAAAAATTTAGACCGTACTTTAGACAATGCAGAAATGTACAACAGTCAGCTCAGTCTGATTGATAATTGATCAGGTTTTTTAGTGGTCCATGAGATAACAAGAGCACAGAAGAGTAGTACTGAAAACCTTTTTTTTTTTTTTCTTGGTATAAGGATTATTTAGAGAGTTCACTCTTTATATATACACACCCCCCTATATAAACACACACATATATAAATGAAATATATTTGTAAAAATGCTAAATGGATAACTGCAAGTGCAGTTTTAATTAAAGGATGTGAAGACTCAGTACATTCATCAACTTCTAATTGATTTAGTTTTCAGGCTTGTCTGTAGGAGTCATCTAAACTGAAAACTGTCAAAGGAAGGATACCAGGCAAACTAGGTCACTTATTTCATCTAATATGCAATTTCCTACAAATTACCAAATTAATATGAAGATTAAAACTTTCTGGGAATAACATGAACCGCCTCCCCTCACTCCCCACATTCGGTGCCTGCCTTCCTCTATTTTTTCTTCTCACTGAAGTTCCTTGTCCTGCTTCCCCCTCAGCTTCCACTGACCTCAAAATTTTTATTACCCTTCTCCGATTCAACAAAGGAAGAGTAGATTAATCTGATTTGTCCCTGCAAGAAATTGTATGTTTTGTTTAGAATCTTGAATGAGCAAAACCGACTGACAGTAATAGATCTCTACATAACTTGTGTGGTTTTAATACATACATTGACTGCTCTTACATATTTTTTTCTCTGATGTATGATCTCTTTTTAAAAACAAAGAAACAACCAACCCCCAAAACCAAACAAGAAGTAACAACTTGCACAATTTCCACGTCAAACCAAAAAAGTGAGGTTTTTTATTTTTATTTAATCAGTCCTAACCAATTTAGCAAGTTAATAGCATCTGGCTTGTGACTACTTTACCTTGCTGATAGTTTAAAATATTATTTCAATGTAATGATACCCCCAGGACAGTATAAATGCAAAGATTCTGGACTTTGACCCTTCCCTCTGAAAACATAAAAAATTGACTCTTGCAGGTGTGAGATGCCAGACTCAATGGAACAGCAATGAGAAAAAGAACAGAGAACTTCCTCATAACTGCAACTTCTTGCATCAGCCAGTGAGAACTAGACAGTGTTTGACTTTTCTAACAGCTTATTTTCCTTCACAGGACCAATATTCCCATCATGAATCATTGCCATCCTAAACCTTCCTGTCTCAAGTATTATAGAGATCGTCACTTTGCTGAAAAAGGAAGTGGGCTTTATTAACCTACCAGAAGCTATATAAGAAACAAAACATTAATTGGAGGGGGAGCTTTTTAGAAGGCTTCATGAATTTGTACATGAATGTTGTCATTGCTATTATCATACATAGGAACAAGAGAGAAGACTTTGCAGAGTCAATTTTTTTCAGTAGAAGCCACTTACAGTGGAGCAAAGCAGAAGGGAAAAATATTTTGGAGACATTGAGATATAAAACCATAAATGGAATAAAATAGGTGAAACTTTTGAGGAACACTTATAATAATTACACAGTACATGAAATAATAACATAAAACATATAGGATCTAATGGGGATGAAATCAGTGGTTGTTATCCCTGCTCACATTGAACAACAGACTGTTCCCTTTGTGACTTTCTGGGAAGGATGTATTTAGTTTCTTAAACTTAAAGTCTTTTATCACCACACTTTTAAATGAAATGAAACAGTTACCACAGGTAAAAATGTTGATCAAGGCATTGTGATAGAGTCCAAAAATCTTTTCACTCTGTAAAAAGATCAGAATAAGGAAGCTAACAGTGTTATTCAATCTTTGAGCCAAAGGTGTCATGAAACGTCACAGCATGATGTGCCCCAAGGTAGCCTGGGCTGTCATCCTAAGCAGCTATGTGATATGGAATTGGCTTGTAGTATCAAACTTCACCCGACCCAATACAATTTAGAATTTTTTTTCATCTGTCAGGTATTAAGAGACTAGCATTAGAAACAGTTCAATTAAAAGATTAAAACCAAATAAAGTAAAGCTTGTGGATGTGTCGTCACTTGCAAAACTTGGAAGGATGCAGGTTTTAAAACCATTCAGGGCATGTTTCACGAGCAATTGTACAAAGGCCTTCCAAACTATCATGCAACAATGCTCTGGGAAGAAATTAAGTCAGACCAGAGAGAAAGAATATTATTTGTTTCTCATTAATCTGGCAGAGAAGTAGGACTAAATAGTAAAGTGACTTATAGCTCTTATAATCCCATGCAACCTTTTCCGGTAAAGATTCTGATACCATAAAAAATTTAGGGAATGCCATGGTAAGAGTGAAAATGTTGGGCCAGAGTCTGTGCTTATGTGAACAGGTGCAGACATTGACAATGGCTCTTGTTTTGGTCAGATATAACTAGGTTATGTTAGAAAAGATGGAAGTTGTGTTTAATCATGACTAAGTGTCATGCTAAAGCATCCCTGAAGCAAAAAAAGAATTGACTTCATAACTAATGGCTACATTCTGCTAGTCACTAACGAGTCCAATCAATATTTAGCTACATGATGCAATTAGGTTCAGAGGACTCTTCATTCAACATGTATTTTGTGTACTAATATTTCATGATTAAAATGTAAATTACCAACATTTGCTCCATTCACAAATGTTGTTCAATTCTTCCGGACGCTCAAATTTTGCCAAAGCAATTGCTCTCATAATAGACTATAGTATGCAGCAAAACATCAAATTAGGCTTATCACATAGGTAAATCGTAAAAAAACCCCAGGCTATGCAAAAGATACCTTAAAGGATTTTACAGACAGAACATTTGAGTTATAATATTTACTCAATGCTTCATATTATTTTTGTGCTACTTGCAAAATACATATGTAACATGTTAGTTAGATACTACAGTGTAAAATAATTGTCATAAGACTGACTAATAAGGAAGACTGTTTGTCATAAACAGCAGGAATTTCTTCTGTAAATTAAATTTCAAGGCTTTAGATTGCAATCTGCAGGTGGAAACATACAAAATAAATATGAAAGAGAACTGCTTGAGAGTCAACTGAACCAAAGCCAATATATAAAACAAATAAGGTTGCTACTGAGAATGGAGGAAAAGTATGGAAAGCCCTCTAAGACAAAAGCAAAGACAGCTAAATGAAGTCTGAACAGGAATTCAGCTTAGGGAAGGTGTCCCAAGAAGGAACCAGAACAGACTTGACCCAGGGCAGATATAAACAGGGAATTTTTAAAATTAAAGTCTAAAGTGAACTAATCCTTTACAACAACAACGACAATAATAATGTAATTGGGGTTTTGGTTTGTTTTGTTTTCTGGCCACATCAAAACTATTCTGTCCAGAATGAGGTTTCCAATGGTAAATTGACACCACCATATGTTGATTTTTCATAAGGAATATAATTAGTTTCTATCTTTTGAAGTTGTTTTAAACTAAATGAATATGAATATTGTATATGTTTATAAATGCATGATTATTCTTTGCATATGGACAAATAATCCTAAATATCAAAACAGACCTTGGAAAACTTGAGAAAAAATATGAGATGTCAAAAATAGACAAAATAAAAAATGTATACATATACAAATAAACAATAAACTCTAAACATTAACTAGGAGTTATAATTTGGAGTTTAAAAAAAAATGAGAAATCACCACTTCTAATTATTTCACTGCATCTCAAATGAATCCAACAATGAACTGTATAAAAGTTTTATGTAAAATAAAGCTAAATTTTGCTAACAGTCTATTTTCGTATTTATGTAGCTTGCCTAGAGCTGTGACAGTTTTCAGTGACAGTGTTGAAAATATGTAATGTTAAACTAATACCATTGGAATCACATTGTGCCTTTTCATCTCCCTCCACTGATGATAAACTTGATAGAATAAAGATGAGTTGCTAGAACATGGACATGATGCTTAATCTATATGTATATCATTATAACTGGATTGAGTGGTTGGACATTGAGATGGGGCTTGTCCTTGGAAATAGTTAATTCAGCAAGGAATACTTCTTTCATAAAGGTACTGTTAAAAAAAACTGGGAAAAAAGTAATCAAGGTGGGATCTTACAGAAGCAATGAAAAGGAACACATACATAAACTTTTAATGTTATGGCGTAATATTTATGTCAAATAACATTCCATTCACATTTAGAAAGTTGAATGCACACACAAAAATTACTGTTTCTCTTACCTGTGCTCAGCATCTAACTCTAAACTGTAACTTCTGGTGTGGTGTTTTATGCCCATTATAATCGCTATCATACAAGGTTCAGCTGGTCTTATTATTAGAAAAGATGGATTAATAATCAACTTTGTAGTTTCCACTAGGAACCACCTGCCCTCTAGATTTTACAGAAACAGCTTTCTTATTTGAAAAGTATTCTGAACCATGTCATGTGTCCCATGGTAGCCCCAGACTAGTTTTCTATTATTCTTATTTCTATTATTAAAAATGAATTAATCTTCTGCCCTTGGGAACGGCAGATCGGAATGGCTCTTGCAAACCCTAGCAATGTAAGCTAGGCTGGATTTAAAGGTTTGCAGCCAGAGGTTACTGACAAAAGGCAGAGAAACTCACTAAAAAAAAGACAATTTGACCACTTTAGTTGCTGCCATTCAAAGCCTGATGTACTAATGTAAATTGCCATTGATTTCACTTAATACACCAGTCTGAACTGTGACAGCTGATGGCTTTGATTCATGATCACTATCAAAATGAACAGCAGTAGCTGAAGTGGATGCCACTCCCTTTGGCAATAACACACATTTGTCTTGCACAGTAAAGTGCAAGTACAACCAGTTAAAAAGAACTTTTCTAAAGATCTACATACACATACTGGGGGTGGGGAGAGGGGAAAAGAGGAAAAAAAATGGTCAGACTTTTATTCCCAGTTCGGTGCAAGAGAGATCTAGTGCAAGAAGCCTGGGATCTGAAGATGAGCCCTAGCTCTAGACTACTACACAGTGCAGTATCTTACTGTTCTTTTTACTATGAGCCACTTTCCATCCAAAAATATAATAAGCACACAGCCGTTGAGACAAAGAATAAATTACTTCTGAAGATCTTAGCTCCCACATAAGTGAAGAATATATATCAGAATACTTCTGAAAGCAGCTTGACTTGCTCCCCTGAGTACCTGGATAATTCAGAACAAAGGAAGGTGTTACAGCTGTCCTATCCTTTCATATAAAATCTATATCTATCTGCCTATAATGAAGACTACTGGAATCTTCAAATTACTGTGAAAGCAGGTTACTTTGCTTTTTTTTTTTTTTTTTTTCTTTTTTCTGTGGGACATGACACACAAAAGGAAGAAACACAAATGCATCCTGAAAACATATTTTGCTTGATGACAGCAACACTGGGAAGGACTGGTTGAAACAGACATCCTCTTTCAGGTTCCCCCCCTGCTCCTCCCAAGAACCAATACCTTTTCATTGAGGAGAGAACATAAAGTAATTAATCATTGTTACTTTCCCTAAGTTGTAACTTCAATGGTTAATCTAAGACCTACTCAGCTATTTTTATTTCTCAATATCAATTGTTGATATCCACTTCTGGTTAACTTTTAGGTGAGCTTCCTTGTATCTTGAGCAAGGTCCAACAAAAACTGCCTTGAAATATGGGCAATGGGGTGATTTCTAGGCCAGGGACTGACCAAATCATCAAGACTGAAGGACACAATAAATTATATGAGTGCTAATATCTTTTAGCCTGTTGGTTGCTTATACCCAGAAGGAGGAGATGAAGGACTGTCGTAGTGGAGTGACTATGAGGCAGCTGTGAGAACAGACTACTGAAGATTTAAGTTAAATACAAAAAAGTAATTGAGGCAAAATATCTCAAAATTCTGCTTCCATTCCCATACGAATGGGCATTTATATCTCAGCTGACTGCAAAGAAATTCACTGAGATATTTCACACAAAGATTCAACTTCTCGGCAATAAGATCAAGAAAACTGGTTGTACAGAGAAGCAAATCTCTCCTAGCATATTACCATGGAATATTTCTGTACCCACACGCTATGAACAGAAACATGTTTGTGAATTAGATACAGACGTTTAATGAATGGAAGCTGAATTAAAAAATAGTTAAAAGGAGATAAGAATATAACACACATTCTCCAGCTCTCTCACAGTCACATTGAAAAGTGCCCTCTGAGTTCAGACTTACACAAGCCTCTGTCTAGTTATCCTATGGGGCCTACATTAGTTCACGACCTACAGCATACAGACAATGATGAGTTATTTTTAAGGTGTTAATAATATTTATCATTGAGAAAAGTGCTTAGAGGAAATTTCATTAGAGATGAATTTCAAGAGGCGTCCTTTATATAATAACAAAAACTTGGTCTTAAAATTCAAGAATGGTATGAATATTGCCAATCCAGGTTTAGCATCACCAAAAATGGGGGGGAGAAGCCAAGAGGATAATTACATAAAATGTTAAAAATATTCCTTAGACTTCCCTGCAATATTTCATAGAATGGCTTCTGCAAGGAAGGCGGTTTGAATATCATGACAACATAAAATTCCCAGGAGAGACTTAAATGAAGAGCAGGTACATTGATCAAAGTTAACAGTATCTACTGCACTCCCTTTATCCACAGAGCAAGTAATCTCATCACAGAAGTCGATCAGGTTGGTCAAATGCTATTTGCACTTGGTAAATTCATGCTGACTACTTCCAGCAGGAATTATTTGAGAGTTATGACATAAAAGAAGTATAGTGAAAGCTATAGATTTTGCCTGTGGCTCTCTGTTAAGTCCATGGGATACCATTTCATAGCTTTGCTCAGTGTTGCCGTATCACAGTGCAGACCATCACATTAGACTTGTCTTCAAGATTGCCTCAAAAATATTTCAAAGCATTATGACAAACCTTAACAAATAAGAGATAAAATAGAAATGTTAAGCATCCAGTGGAAAAAAGGATCATTATTTTCAAACACATAAAACAGAAAACAAGGATTCACAAAAGTGGAGGAAGGTGCCTCAAAACAAATTTGGAAGAGGTGCATTTGACCTGAAGTTATTGAAAACAAATCAGGCAAGACAGCAAGCCTCTGTAATTCAGGACTTTCATTTCCCACCTTCTCCAATAACTTCATATACTATCTACCTTCCATAAAAAACCCCATGAATTTTCATATAGATGGATTGTTATCATGTACAAAAAGAATACAGAGTTTATGATTTATCAACTGTCAGTATCTTAGCTTTAAATTTTAATAAGTGAAATATGTTTGCTTTTAAGAGGAATAAACTCACATGTTCTGTGATATTTGTGGGTTTTTTAAAAGAACTTTTTCTTAAAAAAGGATAATAAATAATTTAAATGAGACAAATACTTTTAATGAACTGGACCCATTTTCTAGTACAACATCTGCTTAGCAATGTTTTTATTTCAATATCTTTAGTGATTGTAACACAGAGACAATTAAAGAAAAAAAAAACCCACAATGATTAGAAAACAGCAGGCTCACAACTTTGCTGTAAAAAAATAAAATAAAAAAACCCCTATGCTAGCTAATACTGTTTCCTTAATGGTTCAGTTTCCTCATATTTATTCTCAGTATTCAAGGATATCCCAGATTGCTCTGACTTGGTTATCCCCACAATAATCCTTTGCATTTCCTTTTACTAAGACAAGGATAATGACCAGCAGGATGCTTCAAGTTTTCTAGAAAATAACACTATGAAACTTTAATATATTGCTTTAAAATGATTGACTTAAATGTGGTAACTTGCAATTCCGTATTTAATATTCTAACATTGCCTTCTTGTAACAAAAAAAAAAAAAAAGAAAAGAAAAAAAAGAAAAAGATACCTAACATTTAAAGCAAGCACTGCTGCCACCTTTCTGAACCAAGTCTTTATTTGTCCTTACTTACATATATATCATTTCTCAATAATTGAACTGTCATTTAGTATTTTTATTAATGCATTGCTTTTAAGTCAGTCAATTAGTCTGAAAGGCATTTTATTCAGAATGATTTACTTTCATTTTTATTGCCTTGTTCTCATCATTGAGAAATGCCCATAGTAGTGTAAGTATGAAGCACTACAATAAGTATGTGAAGCAGAAGTATTTTGTATTTTAATATCCTGTTTTTAAGGGTCAAAACCATCTGCCAAACAGAAGATCAACTTTTATCAAAATATTTACATTTTTATCATAAATTATTGAAAAAAAATTGTGCATAATTTTACTGATGGAAATCATGCTTTAGCATGTTCTCTTTCAAGTAAATTCTAGCTTAGCAGTCCTAGGAAATCTTCCATACAATAATTGTAGATGCTCCGTATCATTCTGATTCACTGACAACCAGGAGGAAACAGCTTGATGAACTAGGTTTAAAACTTGTCTTTCATATGAAAGCTAAGAGAGTCTGTTTGTATCTGCCAGCTACTCCAGGTCAACAGCACTGCTGGAGTTCTTTCACCCAATTACTTCATGAACACTGACACTCATTTATCAAGTCCCATTCAACATTTTTCTTTCTAGAGAAATTCTTTTCTGAGTAGCTGTTAGTTCGGAAGAGGTGCTCCGGACATGGCAAAGCATAAATCCTTTTGGCAAAGATATGACTGCAGTTTAGACAAGCAGCAGAAGGAAGGGCCTTCGTAATATCGGTCAAACCTTTCTCAAACAGATTTTCCTCTGTTCTCTATTACAGCATTCCCCACAAGAAAAAGCAAGTTGGACAAAAAGAGGAGGACATGCTTTGGAAACAGCACAGGAGAGTTCAGGTGCTTGCTTGCGTCAATATGGCACCTGTGGGTTTAGTTCTCTGCTAGCAAACCTTTCTTTTTTTTTTTTTTTTTTTCTCCAGGACCTTCCAAACAGCATCTCCTCACTGCAGATTTCAGAACACAATCTGAAATCTACATATAAAAATGCAGCTTACAATATTAATCAAAGTGCATTTACTACAGTGAAGTGAAAATTTGTTCTGTGCTTTTAAGACGACAACCAAAACCAAGACAAGCAGAAAGCCTTTGGATTGCTTTTGGTAACTTGAATACTTGAGAGCATCTTGACTATTTTTGAGTAGATAATTTGTTAAAGATGGAACGTGCTTCATAAAAGGCAGAAGAAAAAGAACAGCCCAATCAAAACTAAGGAGCATATTTCTTTCAACCCAAAAGCTTTTATCACACACCTGTGCTTTTATAAACAGTATCAGCAAAACAAACTTTGCCAACAATATGAATTTCTTATAAATATGTATTACTCATTTCTGAATTTTTATTTTATATCTGAAAGTATTTTAACCCTACACACACATATCAAACAGCAGAGAGAGTATAATCGCTGTCACCTTAAGGGCAAAAAAGTAATTCAAACATCTGCTGACCTTTAGGGAAAGGCTGGCTGCAGTTCTCTCATGTCAGGATTTCAGACAGGGCTATGGTAATTGTGGAAAGCACTGTAAGTATTATATGAAATTACATGTTTTGCATGTTAACCCATAAATAAGAATAAAGGTAAGATATAAAAAGATAGCTATTATTAACAACATCTTCTCTCTGAAGATATCCAACACATCCTAATTAACTTTGATGATTTATTGACCTATTTTTATAGATGTAGTAATTGAGTGAACAAGCAGAGGCTGAGCTCGAGATAAGTGGCTCAAGGACACCTAGGACCCTGTAGTAGGCCAGAGTTAAATATTCATTTCCTTACTCCCTGCTTCATTCGTTAAGCAGATTATCTTCTGAATATGCAGCATTAAGACAAGTCTTCCACTTGTCTTCCACTTCAAACACTTAGGAGTGTTTTGGTACGTGAGAAATATGAGGTAAAATATGGCTAAGCTCTTACCACATTCTGAAATTAGGGAACTGCCCTAAGTCAGTGTTGTCCCCTTCATACAAGCGCTTCCAGCACAGATGTTTCTCCCTCTGTGATCTGATTAGCAGTACTGAGGTGCAAAGGACAGGCACTGCAAGACAAACAGGGGGGCTGGGGAAGAAGCATGCATTGTATATTATATGTTACATTATAATTCTTATTATATGACTATATACATTAGGTATATTGTAATATGTATATGTATTTATATATGGTTGGATATTCTTTATCAACAAGCATATCCGTGAGAAGGTCCCTTCAAATTTCAAACCAAGCAGCAAAGAGTCTGTTCTAAATTATTCTGTAAAACCACTGTAAATTAATTCAAGCTAGAAGGGTCATCCCACGTGTATCAAAAATATGACTTTTTACTCTATTGCATCACAGGATAATTCAGGATTGTAGGGCAATGATTAAGTGACAAAAGGTTTCAGTTAATTAATTGTGTTTTTTTTTAAAGGTTCACAAGGGAAAGGGCAGGAGAGATTAATTGATTTGTTATACAACAATGCTGCTACTGCTAATTAAATCTTTCATTAACATCTTATGAGAATGAGAGATATCCATCTCTTTTTTCCTTTTATCTCTTGTATTCATTGATAAAAGTAGTAAAATAAATTTGTGTTTGTGTTCCTCTGTTCCTAATAGTTACACAAGCCTAATAGATCTATTCTGCTCTTCTTTCATCTTACTAAAAATATGAAGATTATGGACAAAATGGAGCAATTTATAAAAAAAAAATACTCCCTCTTTCTTTGAAAGGAAAACATATTTCCAGTTATGCAGACATTTCCACCAACTTCAGTGAGGGCTCCGAGATTTCTGGCAGATGGCTTCTCTTTAATCCTGGTCTCTGCTGTCACTGAAGTCCCTCTCTATCTCCTGATCATAGCTGTCATCTTTTTCAACTCATTAGTTGACAGCATTGAACATGAAAATCCATCCAAATCAGATTGCTGGTGTGGCAGACACTGTTAACCAAAAGGATAACCCTGAAGTATAGAGAAAAAGAGCAAAGAGTGCTCTAGGAATCCGTTTTCCATGTTCTGGCAGACAAACCCTTTGGAGACTATTTACCTGTGTTGACCCACTTTTCCCACTGAAACAACCTTACCTTTTGCTCCCTGAATTCTCAGGGTTGTGGTAGTGTCCCTGCAAGCATCTTCACAATGTGGTCCATTATTGTTCTTCAGTATCAATCTTATTATCCCCTATTTAATTTTCACTATTAGTTAAGTTGCTCTTTCATAAAGCCAGGCAAACGTAAGAAAACTAAACTGTAATGAGAATTTGGAAAAATAATGAAAAAAGCTAATTTCAAATGGTAGATAACTGATATATCTCACAAAGACCTAGAAAAATGAGATTCTTGTCTGGACTTGCGGACACTAACGTAACAACTAGAGCACAAAAAATAGAAGTAGTGGAAAGCTGTCAAAATAATGGCTTAGGTCAGTGCGATTACAGGAAAAAGAACTTTAAATTGCTAGAAATAACAGTACAAATGCCCATTGCAAAATGGAACGTGCCAAGTTATCAGCTTTGAAGAATGATCTTTAACTTACTGGTAGCATCCCAAGAAAGGCTCAAGTATGTTTACTCCAACGATAAAATAAAATTCTACTCTTCATTGTAAAATAACTATCTTCAGCTAGAAGGATAATTTTCTGAACAGGTAAGATCTCTCAAATAAGTGTAAAGATACATTTAGGTATTTGTTATTTAGAGATACATATGAAAAGCCTGAACAAAATGCAAGAAATAAACTAGAAAACTACATGCACACTCAGAAATATATGTCTAGAATGTGAAGTTACCAAACTAAGTTCCATGGAAATCAAATACCTGTTGTCTTTATATAGTAAATGAGAAACTAGAAAATGTTAAGGATTATTGTTAAAACAGGCTCCAGAGACAGACAAAATAATGATTTTTTTTTTAAGCTCTCATTTAGCTTATTGTTGAAGCAAGAGCAAAAATAAGGAAGCGTTATCAACAGGATTATTATTGCTTGATACATTTTCACTTCCCCAAATATATGTATTTCATACACATAAACCTCTAAGTATTTCATGTTTTCTCCCAGGTGAGCCTGGGAGAGAAAGCTAATCTTTGCTGATTTCAAATACAAGAGTCTACCAAGATTCTCTTGGGTCAGCTTCAGAAGGAAAGCATTATTCTCAAGGAAAAAGAACAATTAACTTTTTTCTTGAAAAAACATTCCACAGAAGTTACTGAACATATTGCTAAATATGAGGATCCAAGCAATCGAGCCAATGTAAAATAAAACCAAACCTTCATCTAGATAAGATTTATAAAACACTTACTAAATTGGTAAGCTTTGTATACCTTAATAAAGTTGGGATTTCTCCCATTAAAGTTAAATCTTGCATAGTTTGCACTTCACTGTACTGTCAATACAAAACAGGCATGAACAATTTCAATAACAAAGGGAATTTACATTTTTCAAGATCTTACACCTGAACATTTTATCCAAGCTGTTTTATACTGATTACCATCTAGTTCAACTACTGAAGTATTCACAAAAATCTCTATATAAACAAGGATGACAAATCCTTTTCTGGTGTGAATGTATACTAGAAATATATAACCCATGAAGAACAAGAGCTGGTGTTTATAATTTCACTGCCTTTATTAACAGCAATATTAAGAGAAAAGAAAACCTGACTCAGCAACAGGTGATATATTGTGATGGGTTGACCCTGGCTGGATGCCAGGTGCCCACTAAAGCCATTCTATCACCCCCCCTCTCAGCTGGACAGGGGAGAGAAAATATAACAAAGATCTTGTGGGTCAAGATAAGGACAGGAGAGATCACTCACCAATTACCATCACAGGCAAAACAGACTCAGCTTGGGGAAAATTAACTCAATTTATTACAAATCAACCAGAGTAGGGTAATGAGAAATAAAACCAAATCTCAGAACACCTTCCCTCCACCCCTCCCTTCTTCCCGGGCACAACTTCACTCCCGGATTCTCTACCAACCCCCCCCCCCCCCCCCCCAGCGGCACAGGGGGACGGGGATGGGGTTTACGGTCAGTTCATCACACATTATTTTCTGCCACTTCATCCTCCTCAGGGGCAGGACTCATCACACTCTTCCCCTGCTCCAGCGTGGGGTCCCTCCCACAGGCGACAGTCCTCCATGAACTTCTCCAATGTGGGTCCTTCCCACGGGGTGCAGTCCTTCAGGAGCACACTGCTCCAGCGTGGGTCCCCCACGGGGTCACAAGTCCTGCCAGAAAACCCGCTCTGTGGGCTCCTCTCTCCACAGGTCTGCAGGTCCTGCCAGGAGCCTGCTCCAGCGTGGGCTTCCCACGGGGTCACAGACTCCTTTGGGAGCCCACCTGCTCCGGCGTGGGGTCCTCCCTGTTCCACCGTGGACCTCCCTGGGCTGCAGGGGGACAGCCTGCCTCACCATGGTCTTCCCCACGGGCTGCAGGGGAATCTCTGCTCCGGCGCCTGGAGCACCTCCTCACCCTCCTTCTTCACTGACCTGGGGGTCTGCAGGGCTGTTTCTCTCACATGTTGTCACTCCTCTCTCCAGCTGCCGTTTCTGTCTGTCCCAACTTTTTTTTCCTTCTTGAAAATGTTATCACAGAGGCGTTACCACTATCACTGATTGGCTCGGCCTTGGCCGGCGGCAGGTCCATCTTAGAGCCAGCTGGTATTGGCTCTCTCTCGAACACAGGGGAAGCTTCCAGCAGCTTCTTACAGAAGCTGCCCCCTGTAACCCCCCCCCCCCCCCCAAACCTCGCCAATACATATATGAATACAAAACTATTATTATAAACTTAAATATATCCAATACCAAAATTATTAGGCATCAATATTACTGCAGTATTGCTTGCTTCCACAATACCAGCCTAAGCTTATATGCCCCTACACTGCTCTGCTTTTTCTATACTATTGCTTTCTCCTGTCCCTGAACTCGGCTGGGGCCATTTGCACGGATAAACAGCTCCCGTGACAAAGGAGGAATGGAGCTAGAGCTGGATCACGGTCCTTTTATTTTTCCCTATTTGTGCTTGAATACACTGGTATGGGGCTAGTTAGTGTGAGTCAGTGGGCATATAGAAGTATGAAGGGATTTGTGTTTGTTTTAATCCTTCCCCCCTCCTACCATCACCAAGATTCTTTTTCTCCCAGGAAATGAACACCACTATATATATGCTATTGAAAGATCATACTTGACATGTAGTAGATCCCTAAAACTGCATCAAGTGCACAGTGGCTACAGGATATCCATTTTCATATTTGTGTGTAAATACAACATGGAAGCAGGCAGAACAAAATTACTGAATACTGAGAAATTTATCTCATCAGCATGTAGTATAAATTGATAGTTTAAAGTGAGACAATAAAACATAAAGACAAACATGTAGACATCCGTTCAGGGCTAGATTCTGTGTTAGAGAACATTTAGATGAGTCCTTAAGCATATCTTTTCTGTAAAGGCATTTGTGGATTTCCATCCCTCCTACATATCTAGACTAATCTTAGTTTCCTAATCCCCCAGGACAATTAAGTCACCTTTTTTTCCTCCCTGCCTTTAGCAGTCTTCTCTCTTCTACAGGGAAAAAGGCTATTCTAAGTTGCTGATCATTTGGATCTCTCAGAAAATTAATCACTAGTCTAAAAGAAATTAGATGGCATAACACAAACGGTGCAGTATTTTTACTGAAAATGAAATCACCTCCTCTCTAGGGACTTGCCATCACTTAAACATTTTCTCCAGAAGCAGAAAGTACTCCAGAATATGGTGGAATCCTCAAGGGTGTATATTATCCAAAACTGCTAGGAACAAACTGCAACAAAACCCTAAAGAATTGCTTGTTTCATTTTGTTCAGCTGGAGTATCAACAGGTGTATGTAACATAGATTAATTTTATTTAGATTTGGCTCTGAAAAGCACATTTTATGATAGGCTAATCCAAATGTTCTTACAAGAAGTGTAATGCAGTTAACTTTTCTAAATGCAGGAACACTTTTACTTGCATATATTGAAGCTAATTGGCAATCTGCACAAAGAAAGGAAGGGGGAAATGAGAAAACAGGCCTTGTAGCGCCTGTGAAGTCCAACTACATCCCTTTGCCAATTTGCTATTGCAAAACCAGAGCTGCCAACACTTCAGAGTGCCTACAGAGACACAAAGATCTGCCCAGGGGCCCGGTGGACTCTAAGACACCAAGCCCTGAGGAATCCCTTCCACACAGCTGCTAGAAAGGACACAAGAAAATCCCTCTGAAGGTGGGGGGGGGCAACCCCAAACCAGCAAACCTAGTCATTCTGCAACCTTTGAACACCTCTTTTTGATCCATAAATCCTGCCTAAATAGTCTCGTTAACATTAAGGTAGACCCTGCCCTTCTGCCATTACTCATAACTCGTTAACTTTAAGATGGCTCTTTTCTAAGCAATGAATCAGTAAAATTTGCTAATATCATCAATTCTCTGTCCTGTAACTTCAGTCTTCTTTTTATGCTTCTGTACCAGAGAGTTACTTAAAAACAGCACTACATGGTCATGCTGAGTAATTAAAGCAGTAAGATACGTAACTAATATTATTTTTCCTTATTTCCCCTGCCCCTATTCTCTCCTTGTATCCCAGTGGGTTTGAAATAACTAGTCCCTGTTCAGAAAGCATCATAACATAAAACAAATGAGTGAGCTAAAGTTGTAGTAGTAATTTTCATTTACGGAAAAAATTAACGGTAGGCGTAAATGCAACTATTAAGTGATTTCATTCCTAATAAACTTGTCTTTATTTTACTGTGTAAATAAACAGGACTGGTAGGACATCGAGCTTTTATTTTAGATAGCTGATGTTGTTTAATCTTGTTAAAAATAGAGAATAAAGTGAATATTCTATACTAAAAATTAGTGCAATGTATTAGTCACCTACCTTGTTGCTTTGGACACCATGAATTTTGAAACTACAAACCCTGGCAGAGATCAGATGCTAAAATTCCCTCCTATTCTTAACATTAGCTATCAGGTTACAAACACGTACCCGTTACTTTCTTACAGGCCTGTCCCAAAACCTCATATTTGTCTTTCTTATGTCCTCCTCATCTTCTGACTGTTTTCTGAAGGGATGATGTGAGTGTATATATATATACACACATACATTTTTATGTGTGCACATTCTGAAATGCACCTAGACCCATGGCTCTTTTTACAGCATCTATCGGACCCCATTGTGGCTAAGTGTATAAATATCCGTGCATGTGTCTTATAAATAAGTAGATATACATCTTTATAATAGGCCCATTAAGTATTTACATTTCATTCTCCAAGTTCTTCCATTAAAAAAAAAAAAAAAATGAAAAACTGATTTGAGCTCTCCCACTTTAAGTGGTTGTACTACCTACCACAGTTTAACAAATACAAAATATGACCTTATTAGCAAGCACAGATCTGCACTATATCTCAATGACACAAATGTTTGTCGTCTTTTAGAAAATTTAGTTTCTATTGTTCCCCAACTTTTGACACGTAATGAATAATTGGATAGAGTTATTTCATTCACACTTGATTTTCTTATTTATATATAGTAATAACTTTGTTGCAAAACTAAATTGCTCATTCCCTTGTTGTCTGTCCCATCTTGCGTTCCTCAATAGCTTAAGCATCCAGTGGTAACGTGTCATAAAACTAAAGTAATGTAAACGAGAATGTGCAATTTGGCTTTATTATTTTCTAGAGTGAGAACAGCTTTCCTAGTCTAAACATCAGTTTTACCGCATAGCAGAAGACACATTTAATATTTTAAACCACAGCATTTTACAGTAGTCTTATGATCAATTACACTTGTGACATTCTTTTTGTTGAGTTACATGTATGTTGTTTAACTGTATAGGTCTTTACGTAGAATCGTTTATGTTGGAAAGGACCCTTAAGATCATCGAGTCCAACCATTTTTAAATATAAACTTTCTTAATGAAGAAACCAATTAAAATGCACCTCAGGATGCATTTATTCTTGGATAGATAGGAAATTTCTGACAAGTCTTGGCATTCTGAAATATGAATGTCAACAAGTTACTGAATGAGCCTTTCCGTTTTCCTTTTTCTTAGTTTGGGGATTAAATCAAATACAAATACTTTCCACTGGCCTTATTCTGACATCCAGCTAATCATTATTTTCATAGCAATAATTTTAAACAACCAAACGGTTAATATTTTTTGCATTACACTACTATAATTCTCTTCTACTAGAATCAGTTATGGTACATTTAAGAGGGGAGGGGGAGAAGGAATATTTTACTTGTTTTTGGAAAGGAAACATTTCGAGAAATGCTATTATTAAGAATCGTATAGCTAAAAGACATCCTTGGTCTGGAATGGTGTTCAGTTCTGTCAGTGCAAAGCTAAGCAGATTGTTTCAAATCACTAGTAAAGATGAAAGTCCGTTTATGACTTATCATTTCCGTTTTGTGGATGTTAACATATACATACTGAAATGTATTATTTCATTGGCTGCTAACTTAAGAGACAACAACAGCAGGGCTACCTGTGGCAGGAGACTGACATTATATGCATGGTTTTACCAGGTCAGTTGCTGAGTACATCTGTCTTCCTATTTACAAAATGTTATTATTTTGTAATATGGTAGAAGTATGGATTACAGAAACAGTACGTGGAAGAAAAGGATGTAATTTAATACTAACCACAAGCAGTCAGTCTTATTCTGTTCTGTACCATGGCCTTTATCTTACTTGCAGGTCCACGAGCCTATGTATTTTTTGTCACAAATGATTTCACAGATATTGAGCAAGTTAGATCTCGTTCCCCTTAGACATAAAGATTAAAAAAAGATGTACTATAGAAACTTGTAGGTGATGAGTATCTTCAAAAATTAGTAAAATATTCATTTCATTAGTCATTGATGTGATCTGAGCAAGCAAAAAGGACTTCTCTTTTCTTAATGGATTTAGAGAGAGTACGTTTTGTCAAGCTGTTAATTAGATCTTAGGAGACAGGCGACTCATTAAAGCTTTGTGTGTTCTAAATATTACATTTTTATAAAAGGCTATTTACATATATTGCTTTCACAATTAGATTCTAATGGAAGTATAATTTTAAATGGAAAATATTATTCAGAATTTATGTCTGAAATATTAGTGCTCTTGTGACAGTGCTAGGATTCAGAGGAACTCTGTCTTGTTTTCTTTCTCTCAAGTTTTAGAGTCTTTATCCTTGAAGATTGTCTTTGAGCAGTTAATTAGTTTTGTCAGTCAACTGCCTCAAATTGGCTTACCAACTTTTTTTTTTTTTTTTTATTTTAATTTTAAATCTCAGATCCTTCTAACTGAAATGGTGGGGAAAGGACACGCTAAAAGCTTAGAGCTAGCTGTGGGCATATAAATACAATAAAATTAGAACACAGAAAAGATTTCCAGGATTTCTTTTAATGTGCATATCTGAACAATATTAAAGGATCAAAGCTTTGTCTATCATTCCATTCCATATCTTTTTTTACCCATTTAAGATTAAATACTCCATCATTATCTGAATACACTAGAGAGCCATACTGAAGTTTCTTATTAATTGCATTACTAAAAGGTTTCTGAAGAACTTGTTGAGATACTTGATAAAACATAATCTCTTTGGAAAGTTAGGGCGAGTTGATAAAAAATATTTATAATATACCAAAATGAACATGAATATATTAATTCTATATTAATTTTAAACAGAAATCTGTAAAATTTTGTTGTATTACATCTGTTGCCAACAGAAGTAATTTAAGTGATTTTCAGCCAGCTACATTTGTTTCCCATCTTTCAAAAAGTCATATTCTTTACAGATCTGTGTGGTGGAATGGTACACCTGAGCCAATATAATTTTATGAGAAACTTTCAGATGCACAAACTTCACAGTATATTTGATAAGTAAAGTCTTCAGCAATCACTGTTTTCAGATGCATTGCTCTTTTGCAAAAGACCTTATCCCTACCTTGAATCATCTATGCTCAGTTTCTTTTTAAAAAAGCAATGCTTTATTAAAAAAAAATATTATTACATTCCTTTTCAAGAATCAAAATATGGCAGTCATTGAATCCTGAGATACAAACCTGATGGATGCTTACCCTTGAAGATCACTTAGAAATGGACAAAATTTCACATTTTAAATGCAAGCCTAACACAAACTTGTGTATTGTAAATCAGAGCAAAGAATAACTGCTACTGATTTTTTTATATGTATATATTTTTAAAATCTTAAGCAAGATGCATGATTTCTTTGCCTCAGTTTATCCATCCACAAGTGCAGAGGCTTCCCTATCTCCCAGGGCTTTGCAAGGTTTATTAAAAAAAGAAAACAAAACAAAACACAAAAAACCACCCCCCCCCTCCCCAGAAAAAAACACTCCCCAACACCCCCCCCCCCCACCAAAACCCCCCACCAAAACCAAGAAGATTGATATACTTAGAGAAAGACTTACACAAGTACAAACCTGTAGCAGGAACATCAAGAACTTCAAAGTCTGAGAGAAAACAAGATTTAGGCAGGTAAACAGCAAGTGAATTCTTCTGAAATTCTGAAGAACAGTCATATTTTTCTCTACTTGACAGCCATAGACTTATTCATAGATCTATTTTCTTTTCTGTTGGTATAGAGTTTCCAAATAGTAATGAATTTTCTGTACTTCAAATATTTACGTCCAGTGATAAAGACAGCAATGAAATTAAAGAATTTGGTTTTAACTTGTTTATGCTTTCAAATGAGGTTGAAATAAAACAACAAAAAATAAATTACAAGAAAAAAAAAAAGAAAAAAAGAGTTGAAAGCCTCTTTCATAAGCTCTTAGCATCCATGACTCTTTTTAAGCTTTCTTTAGTTCACTTTTCAAGAGCTCATGGGTATCTAACTCATTTCAATGGGAACAGCCTTTCTGAATGCTCCAGTAGGGACCAGATGGCAAATTATTTAGAAATACTTAACTGGTAAATGACATGAGCATTAAAACCTACAGCAATCTGAAATTGCTTCAAGTTATACCAGAGCAAAAATTTACCCTAATTGTTTTCTGTTACTAACCTAGTCTCAAAGACAACTATTGAAAAACTGGCTTATATTTTTAGGTTAGTGACAGATTTATCACTTCCAAACAGTCACTCTGTCATTGAGTAATAACTTAAAAGGACTCAAAAGAAAACGTTTCCTCTGGTGAAGAATTTTTTTATGCTATTAATCATAAAAAATTTAGAAGCATATAAACCAATGAGTTTTGCCGCTTAAAAAAAATGCTCTTACCTGTGCTTTTATTGAACATTTGCACAGTTTAGCAGAATATGCCACTTTTCAGGAACAACAGGAAAATCTATGCAGTAGAATAATAATAGAGATGTTGGTTTGCAGTAAAATACTTAATTAAGGAGAAGGCTCTTCCTAGCCTTCCGTAAGAAAGCTGAATTTGTTTTGGCAGTAACACTGACACAATTATCTGAAGAGGAAACAAAACCATTTGAAAACTTCTCATCTTATAGTCTATAACCTTAAGGAACTCCACTGAAGTTCAGATCCCCCCAAACATGTCCTTCAGGGAATTCAGTAAAACTTCACTGATGTAATTTGGACCACGGTGGAGCGTACCACTTGCCAGACATGTTTGTCTCCACTGACCTCAGCTGAAATGTTGAGTGAAATGCACTGTAGCATTTCAGAGCAGAGATATTCAGAGGAAAGACATCAAGAACATTCTTTTTGTCATGAGTTTCGACAGCCTGAATCTTAATCAACTCATTAGTATTAATTCATCAAGGCTGTTCAAGTACTTAAGGGCTATGTTGAACTGGGTCCAAAGGGCTCAGAACTAGCTGCCCCTCTGCAGCAGAGCACATCTTTCAGCAGCTAGTCATGCAGAGGCATCTGACTTTGCTCTGCCTTTCGCACCTGGACCAGACCTATTATGGGGCAGTGCCAGTGCCTGATGCGTCCTCGTTGCACCTAAGGATAGCAAACTGAACGTCCATCAGCAGAAGCTGACAGCACAGCTGTAGCATGAGAAACCGGGGACTGGACGCACTGTTTGGGGAACCACTGCTCACGACATCAGTAACTGGGCTCACTTGCCCTTTGGTAAATGCACTTAAAGGCATCTGTAATCATGGATAAACGTGACTTTGAACACTGCCAGTTCCAAAGTAGACGCTTATTTCCATATAATGGCCACTTACATTTCACATGAAAAATCTCTGTGATTATTGAAATCACTATCCTCCCAAACCATTTTTTTTTTTTTTTCAAATATTAAAACAGGCTTGACTAAGTTATCTGCTTTGCATCACATTTTCAATATACTTTTACAACTATGACATAACATCATAACATAACAAGGGCTTCTTCCTTTTTTTTTTTTTCCTCCCCCCTTCTGGGCTGGGGGAACAAACAGCTGCTGTTTATCTTGGAATCATAATTTATTCAGGAAAGGAGAGTGGTCAGAAAAATAAAAGCAACCTATTACACAGAGTTGAATGTTAAAATTTAAGTGCTTCTCAGAAACACCGATTCCCTCTCTGACTTTTCACACTGTCAATCTTTCCTCTGCTATGTCCTTACTTTCCCACTTGGAATGAAATGCAAGCCATCGGGAAAACATTCTCCTCTCAAGAGTTGACACAAGAGGTATGAGCAGAAGTGAGTTTTGGCAAAATTACCCAGGCCCTCCCCACTGCTCCCCCACCCCCAACATCCCTCCTGAAATTCCCATGCAAATGTCTCTCTTTTGGCACTTTCTTTTGCTAGTTTTAATGCTGCTAATCATGTTAATATTCAGCCTGAGGAAACCCAGGCATAGCAGGGAGAGCTCATCCTCTAACCTTCCTTTTCTCTCATGTTGCACAAGTTTCATGTTTACTTAACAAAGTTCATTAAAGGATGTAAAATTTCATTGTGTAATTTAAGCATAATACATTTTATCACAGAACAGCTTTCTTTAAATATTGAAATTTTACCATAAAAGGCTTTCTGGGGAATATTTATCCATCACTACCCCATTTTTTGGCCTGTACCATGTCTAGTAACATACAAAAACTTTGTAAGCTGCACTGTATAATGTATCTAGAAATGTGTAGACGAAAATCATTGAGCTGACATGCTTTCAAAGTAGAACATTGTGTCTCCTACCTCCTCTCAGCCCTTTGCTCCATGCAGCAGTTTTAAACAAAGAGAAAAGAAGCTATCAAGGGGAGTAAAGAAAGCTCTAAGAAACAATTGTCAATGAAACCAGGGCAGCAAGAACTGCAAAGATGCCATTATCACAACGTTATGGCATAATTTATAAAAGTGTTTTGCACAACACTGCTTCTTACTTTTCTGGACATCAAAACCAAGAATGTTTTAATAGACATTAGTAAACATAACCCACACAATATACTTTTTATGTTTTCTGTATGTATCTTCTATTCAAATAACTTCAGATCAGAGACCTAGGTAAGTAAGCTGATTAGAGCCATAAATGTGTCAAGGATCAATATAAATTTAAGATTAAATTTCATGTAGGAAGATCTTTACTGGATTTAGATGCTCTACAAACATTGACAAAATGTGATACTTGATCCCAATCGCAGAAGAACCGCTAGATCCAAGAAAGAAACTGAGAGTAACTTGATAGCTGAAGAAATAAGGCATTTCCATGTAGAAGTGCAACCAGGAGAAAAATTTCTGTTTCTGTGTTTAAGGCTTTTAAAAAAGGTAAAGACATAAGAGAAATTTCTAAGATCTTACAGACACAAAGTAATGTATAAATATCATTGATTCATATTGTAAATCAGGAATTAGAAATAAAACATGCACTAATTGCTGACTGCATTTTCTAAATGTATTCAAACAATCTATGTTTAATCCCTAGATTTTACATATAAATACTTCTTTCTTAAGATCTCAGGAGTCCCCACAGATTAAAGACTATGTAAATATAGAAAAAAATAAGTATATAAGTCTACCAAGTTACTCTTTTTATTTCTTCTCTCTCTTCAGCTAAGCTAACACTATCAGTTTTAAAGGGCACCACAGTTTCAGCAGCAGTAACAGGATATTCATTTGTTTGCTGCTAAAGTGCACAAAGTTTCAATCTGAAAACATACCTATAAACTGAAGGTCAACATACAGGGTAAGTAGACAAACCTACAAAGCAGTTCAGGATTTTCCAAGGGCAACATGTGTTGAGTGTGCCACCTTTCTCAGCCCTCACCTATTGAGGGTATCATTTTTTCCCTCATCTGTCAGGTATATCCCTCCTTACTCAACCATTGTTCCTTGGCAATGTCCTCCATCCTTTATAAGCACCTGTCAATACTTACAGGACACAGAGCTCAGTTCCCTGATTTTAATGTTAGTCTGGATTTTTAACTCTTTCTATTTATGATGTATTTCATTCCCATTCTTGTAAAGGCAGGTTATCCAAGCACCTTATTTGCTTTCCCCTTTAGCTATCCTGTCACTCTTTTCATCCTTACTTTTCTTACTCTAACATTTTCTCTCTTGTGTACTCAACAGCCAAATAATTTTTTCCTTCCTTTATTTTTTCAAATAGCAATGAGCAACAGGTATGCTACTGAATAGAAGATATGAAAAATTTCCAGAGTATTTCAAAGCTTTCTCCTTTACTTACCACCCAAGTATGGATATCACACAAGCAACAAAAAATTATTTGTGAACTTAATCAAAAGTTCAAGGTGGCTTGACAAAAAAAGATTCCTAGCAGATCAAGAAATATAGGTGATTAGTGTTGGTTTACCATCTATAAAATGTGATACAGGACTCAATCTATATTTTGGACACATTCAGTACATTTTATATATCTTAAAACAACCTTCTACCACCATGTGAAGATCAGCATAAAGTCATTCTACTTGGGGGTTCAAGTTATTTAGGTAGATGAATAATTAACAGTCCTTTATCAAGTGACTAAAATCCAGAGGAACTGCTCTTAAGAAGGATGACAAATTATAACTGAAATGATGTAATGCAGTTACTGGTATTATCCACAAAATTATCTTACCTGTTGAACTCTCCAAATGCCTCCACATGTGATACTACGTAATTTTAAAAGGAACCTAACACTGCCATAGATTTTGGATAAACAACGGAGACTGTCAAACTGGCAGAAAGAGAATAAAAATACACAAACTTAAGATCGGACATTTAAAGTGGCTGTTGATACTTTTCCACCTCTGCTTTTTTTCAAAGTGCCATCAATGAAAATATGAACAATACAATATTATTTACCCTTACAGAATAGCCCTTACAATTTCTAACTTCCTTTTAAAAATGCAGTTTGATTAAGGACATAAAGGAATTAATAACTAAAGTTCTAGAAGAAAATGCAAGGAGACATCCCCATTGGGAAAACCACAGGACCTGTGAATATCCTAGCAGAGACCTACGCGAAAAACTATAGTAACTATATCAGATAAGTATTTCTCTTAATTACTGTCATGAGGTTTTCAATATTTTGAGAATTTACATGCCTTACAAGACTTTGCTGTGCACTTCTGTATCAAAGGTATGATGTAAATGGTAAATTTGTTGTATTCATAGACTTCACTGCTTTAAATGTACAATAGGCTTATTCTTGTAAAACAAAGATTCAGCTATTATATAGGATCCTGTTAGAAAGACTTGCCAGATACAAAAAGTTTGGACTTTCTGATCTCAGTATCTAAATCAGGAATAAAAAATAACCAGCTTAATCATCACTTTCTCCTGGAACAAGTTACAAAATCCATTTTTCTCATGGACTAAGAGCATGTGCCATACTGATAGATATTGGAGAGCTCTGTGACTGCATTATCATGGCTCTGAACCCAAGTTATCAGCCCTGTTTCATAGCACAGATTGTTAGCTCACGTTCAACATTGCTTTTGTGGTCATAAGGCTTCTGGTTATTTTGAACAACAAGCAGATCAAGCTACCTATAAATGACACGCTGTGAGAAATTAAGGACTTGATAGATTATTAACTCTCTGTGTATGGTGCTGTGACATCAGGACCAGTGGCTTGCATAAGGCAGATGGCTCATCCCCATCCTAAAAATGAGATACAAAGTAGCAGAGAAACATCCTATTCCTATGTAATTCATATTTTCTGCCTTGTTATTCATAAGTGATTTCTCAGAAATAATTGGTAGTTCCTGTTTTCATTTTTACTGCTAAATCATTGTGGATTGTGGGAATTCAAATGAACTAATACAGGAAGGACTTCTGATCAAAACTGTTCTGGCTTCTTATACCCTAACAGCAATCTTGTCCAGCTGGTCTTTGGTCAGCAGTGGAATTAAGAAACCACAGTTTTGGCTTGCATGTTGCTTTTGCTAGTGAGATCAGGGTCTTTGAGTGGTGCCCGGTCTTCCTTTTACCCTTCTTTGGTGTTATTGCAGGTAAATCAGCTAACATATGCACAGACCTTTAATACTTTTCACTCGCTTTGTGTCTTCGGTGGCTGAGAATACCCGAGAGTTTTCCCTCTGAAATAGGCTGGCTATGAGTTTATCTAGTTTCTTCAACTTCCCCATCACAGCTAAGAAAACAACCCTATCTTCACTAATTGTAATTTATGAACTGGCAGATATCCAAGGCAAGGAACAGTGTCTTGCATTGGAATCTGATGCTCTGTACAAACAAATCTGAAAAAAGATGTCAGAGACAGCATATTCCAGAAAATATGAAGAAAGAAATTGGAGCTGTTTCAGTTACAGAATGGAAACAGGTATTTCTTCTCAGAGCTTTATATTTCATACAAAGAAGAAAAAGAAGCAGGCCAGAAATAAATTTAGAGGAAGAAGGACTGAAGGAAGCCTTTCCAAGGAAATGTACACCTGAGAAAGGAAACAAAGGCCCACATAGTCCAAAAGGACCACTAAGAAATGAATGAAGTTAAGGAAAGTAACTCCTCTGTTCCTTGTCGCTACATTCAATAACGGTCCTACGGAGGTTTGCCAGCTCCCCATATATTTGCATGAGAGATACCATATCATTTAACACAAGTAAAAAACATATGTACAGTCTATTTCCTTTAAATTTTGTGAAAAATGTCATAATTCGTTTTCAGATTTTACAGTAACAGTAAGGTAGAACTAGATTTTACATATTGAGCAGGACACTCTTTGCAATTAAGCTCTTATAAATGCATGGTTTTGATATGTTACTCTTTTTTCAGGAATAAATGTTAGTAAAATCAAGTTCTCATACATCTTGTCATTACACAATAGCCTGAACTCTGAAAATTGTTGTGCCTTTGAGGGGTGTAATATATCATGCTCTGCAATTACTGGAGGGGTTAGTAATCTCCAGTTTGATTTTTCCGACTCTAATTTTCACATCAAAGGCAATATCTATATGCATTACAATCACCCTGGCATTGTATAAATTAATTGTTACTTATCAAATACTTTAGTATAAACTTTCTGTAACATTTGGAAATGATAAAAAATAGGTTTAAAATATCTGGACCCTGAACCACAAAGATTCTGAGAACGTAACTTTGGGTCATTTTGTACCAGGCATAGGCTTCCACTCTTGGAAAACAATAAAATATGTGAAAAAAATTATACTTTTCAGACTCAAATAGTGAATGCACCAGGAAAACAGTATTCTTTAAAAGTACTCGTGAAACTGAATCAGCAATATCTGCTTGACTAGAATGATAACTAGTGCTACCTTTCTACAAACTTCTACAATTTCTCCTCACTTATCTTTATTAAATGCTGCCATCCAAACACTTGGCAACTGATGAGAAGGTAAGAGCCATTGAAGCACATACTTTTGTTCAGTGAACTGATATTCTCCTTTGTATTTAGGATAGGATAACAGCATCTATCTTCTCTTAAAACATGCAACAGGACTGAATAAGGGACCTAATAAAAAAAGAAAAGCTTTAGTTTTGTTCATTTTCTAATTCTTTTATTCTAATGCCTTTAAAAACTGTGCTGCAATGCATGATCGTTAGTGCTTAGTTTGTTCTTTACTATCTGTTTCTCCTGGGAGTTTCCTTCACACACAGACAGATGCACAGGCCAACAAAATATTTAAGTTTCCTTCTTTACTCAAAAATAAACAGTAAACAAAGACACAAAAATTTGTTGGTGTACACTGTTGAAGAGATATCAGCTCTGGACTACTATAGTCTTGTCTGAAATATGAAAACATATTTGTTACACATGCACTCAAACACTAAAATCCAGGCTTTATTTTAATAGCATTTTTTTTAATAGCATTCATCATTCCTCCTAAATTTTCTTTTTTCCTGTACTTTTGCTTCAAAAAGTAAAGTAAATATTTCACTGACAAACTTAATTGCCTGTATTAGCTTTGCAATCATGCAAACTTGCACAATGATTTCTAACTATTAAAAGAAAGATGTATTTAATGATGCCTTATTTTTTGTGTTAAGGATCTAAATCCGACCTGTAAACTGTCTCATTTTCATTTCAGGCAGAGAGCATACAGGAACCAGTCTGCTTAACTGAATTTAATTTTTTTGTACAATATAAAGCTTTGAGCCATCATCATTTTGGGATTGAATTACTAAGGTAAGTGCTGAATCCAGATCCACCCCTTACTAGAAGAGATTTATGAAAATAGTTAAATATAAAACACAGCTCATAGAAAAGTGTGAATAGTTTCATTCCTAATAAGCACAACTTTTAAATTGTATGTATGTGTGTATATATTTTCATATACACACTACGTTTAAATGTTTTTACTTCATATTCTTGAGTTAATTTCATTTTAATTTCTTATTAATGATATTTATAATGTTAACATTTGCATTGATTCCAGCACCCTTAGTCCAGGAATAAATTGTATTGACTGGAAAAGAAGTTTAAATAAAGGATCGTAGGGTTTTGTTCAGAGCAGCCATGAGGTGAAACAAACATTTGCCAGCTTTAAGATGATTAATCTCTAGGTCTTCCCCCCCCCCAAGGTGAGAAATGACACAGTTGAAGCTGAAGATGCAAATGAAACATGAAGCATCTTAATCTGCTCTTCAGATTGATAATTACTTCAGATTAAATGTCTTCTGAGCCATGTATGCGTATTCTGGTGAAGTTCCATCGTTAATGGTAACAGGTATCAGGGTAGATGATTTACTAGTTACTTCTGAGACTATGAGACATATTACACAAGCATGGAAAAATCCAATTTTTGAGGGTGACAATTTTCAAGTTACGCAATAGCTATATGTAACATTATAATAAAGCCAGACAAATTTAAAGTTCCTTGCTTTATGGTAAAGTATGCCTGCTTATTTAAGTTGCACTTTATGTCACTTACACCACTGAACTGTTGAGAGATGTTTCTGTGTTTCCCTCCATCCCATTTAGATCAGTTATCTATAAACTTAATACACTAACTAGATGGATAGCAAAACTAACACTCCAAGCCAAGGTGATTTCACAGCTTCTCTCAGCAAATTAAAGCAGTACAAAAATAAGCCAGAAATTTGCAATTTAAAATACTACTGTAGGGAGAGTAGAAAAAAAAAAAAAAAATCCTTTAATTTCCTGCTTCCACTCTGGCTTTCTTACATGATCTTAAATCACATCATATACAACACAGTATAATATAATACGGCAGAAGCTGACCCTAAGTAACCCAAAGAAGGAAATAAATCTGAATTTTGCCCTCAGGACAGGATTCAGACTGGTCATTTGAGGACATTCACACAGGATCACAGAAGAGTTGAGGTTGGAAGGGACCGCTGGAGGTCATCTGGTCCAACCCCCCTGCTCAAACAGGTTCACCCCTGAACAGGCTGTCCCAGACTGTGTCGAGACAGCTTTTGAATATCTCCAAGGAAGGAGACTCCGCAGCCTCTCTGGGCAACCTATGCCAGTGCTCGGTCACCCGCACAGTGAAAAAGTCTTTCCTGATGTTTGGAAGGAACCTGCTGTGATCAGTTTGCGCCCATTACCTCTTGTTTCGTCACTGGGCACCACTGGAAAGAGACTGAATACATCCTCTTTGCAACCTCCCTTCAGGTATTTGTACACATGGACAAGTTTTCCCCGAGCCTTCTCTTCTGCCGGCTAAACAGAGTCCCAGCTTTCTCAGCCTTTCCTTGTACAAGAGGTGCTCCAGTCCCTTAATCAGCTTAGTAGTCCTTTGCTAGGCTCTCTCCAGTATGCCCGCGTCTCTCTCGTATGTTTGAGTATTACCGGCACGAACTTTGCATTTATACTCTGTACTGATGGCTTTGGACCACAAACACAGATCAGAAAGGTTACTCCCTGTGTCACATTCTATGTACTCATTTAATCTGCAGCTTCATAAAACTAAAGTCAGCAAGACCTTTGCTACAAAGTGCTTCTCAGTTTTGCAAGAAATTTTAATCTCTAGGCTGCCCATATTACTTTGTAAATCAGGGATATTTTATTGTAATAATGACCTCTGAATCACACATTAGAGATCTGGAAAGTTTTGTTTAGTATTCACAATACCTCATATATATATTATAAACTTCAGTAATAGCCTATATTTGATAGAGCAGTGCAGGCACTAAGTCAAAGAACACACACCTTACTACCTGATGAAAATAATTTTACAAAGGTAGGGACAATTAAAAAAAAGTAGGAGAATAGGTATAAGGCTACAGAGTGAGTTTACCTGGCTGGTAGTTGGACATAATTTAATTTGAGTGACCAAAATCAATGCAATCTGATTTGCACAACATGCTGTCCATTAATTCACTGACTCTATAGATTTCAAAGGGGTCACATAGCCCAAAGGTTACAGTCACTTCACTCATACAATAGTCCACTGAGCATGACTACAAGACAAAGTCTTCCTGACTATGCAGGTCAAGACCAACTTTATGACAAAGCACGTCAGCCCACAGTTAAAGAAGTGTTCTTTATTTATAAGAACATTATTAGATCATTACATTCACTGGGACCAACTATGAAGGAGAAATTCTGCTGGCACTAGATCAGCATAGTATGTGAAGATCTTTACCATTTGCTGTACTGTAAAATGTAATGAAGTGGTAAAGGACTGAATCACTGATAGGAGAACAAATAAGAAAATGCTAATTCTTATTTTGAGTGTTTCCACAATAGATAATCTTACATACCTCCTCTTCTACCCATCTTTTCAGTGAGATATGAATCTGTGAACATAATGAATGGATATGAAGCTGTTCAGCAATAATTTCACACAAAGTACAGATTGCTCAAAATTTGTCACCACGGCCACCACCACCACCAAGTATTAAACTGGAGATCTGACCTTCTTAAATACAAGGACTTCTGTCAGGAAAATGGAGAACAATGATGGCAAGTCTCCAATTCCCAGGATACCAGATGAGAGTGTGAGCAAGTACTAGATAAAAGCTGAAAGGCAAGGTTAAAATTAACCTAGATAATACCTAATCTGGAAGAGTGGACAAGGCAGGGCAAATAGTAAATTTTTCTAATGTTCCTTTTTTTGGGGTGTGTCCTTCCAAAATATATTTCAGCCAGAAAGTGACTTTTAATTTTCAAATAGATACAGATGACCTGAACTTTAATGAATGCAGATGATATACATTGCCTCTAGCTGAACACTACAAAACCACTGTTAGCTTCATTTGCATTACCAACTACTCACTTGTTCCATATGTCCACATGATATCTATGAAAGCTTTGAGGTCTTCATTTTTCTGTCAGAGGCTGTAAAAATTAATGTGTTTTTTCTTTCAGCATTAAAAAAAAAAAAAATCCATATGCAAATTCATGGTTTATTCAAATTCATAAAGCCAACTACAGAGCTTTTGCTGCTAGTAGTAGAGCAAGAGGCAATAATGCCCTGCACTGATTTTTTAAACTGCCTGGCCTCAAAATTGACATTCCTATCACCTCAACATTTGTTTTTCTGCTATAAAAGCAGCTACATGCTTTATAGTAGGAGGTACAAAAAACACGTTTCTCTTTCTACATTCCTATTGTTTGTAATTTTGTTAAAAGTCCTTAAAAAAAAAAAAAAAAAAAACCACACAAAAAACACAAACCAAACTTGAAGAGAACAACAGGGTACAGTTAAAAGGGGAAAAAAACAACCAGGCAAGCATCAGCTACCAGCAGCCAACGACATGCCTTACTCTCATCTAACACCACCTTAGGACTGTGACCTGAACATAGATTTGTACCTGTTCTTCAGGAAAACGATGGGAAAAACAGTTTTATGAAACTGGCAGGATTATAGACAGCATAAGGACAGGGGTTTCCAAGTGGGCAAGGATGACGGGTTACCTGTGGTTAGGGAGACTGCAAGGAACACACTGTGCTTCAGAGCAAATGGCAACAGGCAAAGACTGTGGTTGAAACTCCATCCAAAATTGTGGTTGGGAGGAGAGTACCTGTGGATTAGAGAGCTATTTAACAAGTTTAGCTTCTCAAAGTGTTTTTCTGCTTTTAATAGTAACTTTGAAAACTGATCTGCAGACCTTGGCATGGTGGAGTGGGGGTGTGTGTTTCTGTTTTGTTTTTATTCCCTTTGGTACATAGTAGGCAGATTCAAAATGCTTATGAGATTGGACAAATAAAATGGATTATTGTTGTCTTTCTGCATCAACTGAATTTTTAACTAAGTTGTGATTTCACAGCCAACCATAACATTCATTTATGTCTCTCCAGCCACTACTTCAAGGCAGCACAGAATTTACCAGACAAGGTTTAATTTTAGTTGTGTTTTTAATTAAAAAAAAAACCCAAACAAAAACCTCCCAAACACACAAACACCAAAAAACAACCCCAAAACAAAACAAGAAAAGCACCAGCAAAAAAAAAAAACCAAAAAACCCACACCAAAACCCAGGTTGTATCATAGAAGAAAACTAACTTGACACTCCAAACTAGGATGAATTTTCAATGCAAAAGAACAATATAAAACAATAAATAATACTAATAAAAGAACAAACTCCAAATAAAAATAAGGATGCTTCTCTTTTCTGACAGGCAGGTATTATCTTTTCATTTTTGTGAATATTCTATTTCCTATTTTGGAAGCTTTAAAGATCTTTTAAAGATCTATCCTATTGTAAGGAAAAGAAACATAATTAGTATTTGTTAGAATCTGACGACTATGAATCTGTACTAAATACCTACTTAATACGTATGTAAAACTGCTTATTTTCCAAGTAACATATAATTTTATTCTTATATTTTTTACATATGTACCTAAATACATGTAATTATAACATTATAAAATCTCTTCACTTTTTGAAATCCAATAAAATTCTAGTTTCTCCAGGCCTATAGCAAACTGTTTCGTACTAGACAAGGCTGAAATGCACGTAAAATGGATTGTGAAACCCAGAGGCATCTGATTCTGTTGAAAAGGGCTTTGATGAGGACAAACTGTAAATAGAAAAAGTTCCTTTTTTTTTTTTTTTCAACAGCCCATGGTTTTCAAGACATTTTCAGATTCTGCTTTTCTGATAACATAAGCTGAAATTCACACCAGAAAATAGAGTAGACTCAAGTGCGACAGCATCTATTTAAGCACAAGCATCAGGCAGATCAATAAAAGGCTCTTAAGTTCTGAAAACTTACTTCACTGAGCCAGCACAGAAGAATAATATTAAATTATGTTTACCATTATGTACCTAATCTATTAAAAACCACTTCTGATAATTAATCAAAGTATTGACTATAGTGTAAGAGTCATATACAGGAAAATACGTAGGGCACTACAGTGTTACTAGTTTTATTATTATCAAACTTCCATTTAAATTAAACGTTAAATTTTGACATGAGAAGTCATTAGAAAAAGCTTAATTTCTACATTAACCTGTTACTTAATGTGGCATGTGCTGCACAGAGTTACAAGAAATAAAAAAAACCAAACAGATGAGATAATTTTGACTTTCTAAATCCTTATCTATGAACTTTTTTATACTGTCATAGCTGACAGGTGCATTAGCCATCTGTCCTAGATCACCCTACAGAAATCTTCCCACATAAACACTGATTATAAACTTCCCACCCTCCCTTTGAATAAGTCTCAGGAGTAGAACATAACTCCATTACTACATATTATTGAATTAGTGGCTTTCCTGGTCTGCCTTACCACCCTAGCTATAAGTGAAAAGCAAGAACTTGCTAAGACATACCTGAAAAAAAAAGATAAGAGGTTCACTGATACTTGGACAGAGTTGAATTGCCAACTTAGTTTTTATTTATCTTACATAGATTTGGGGTATTTACGAACTCTGACGGTGGGGATGCTCTGTTACACAGCAAAATCTACCTTGAACTTGAGCCTTCTCAGCTTCCTCCATCCTCTTCTTGCTTTTAATACTAGAGCAAAATTTTTGTGTTTCTAAAATAACATTATAGTGTAATTTCATAGTACACCAATTGAGATTAAAACAGCCCACCAAAAAAGAAATGAAGTTATGAAAGAAACATATTTTAAAAAGTCTAGTTGTCATGGGGAGAGGGGAGATTCTCGTCCACACTGGTATCTGTGGTCAGCTACGGAAATGTTGAAATGCTGCATTCTGGCTAGAATGAACCATCTTAGAATATAAAAGTAATTGTTCTTAACATTTCAAGAATGTTTTTATTATTATTGTTTTGGCCAATATATCTGGCAAAATCTATTCAAATTCATGAATTGTTTTATATTCTCAGAAGTGGAAGCTTTAGTAAATAAAGAAAAATAAAATACACACTTTTTACCTGCTAACCCAGGAGTTTGCTAGCTGCTATCCCACTTCAGACTCTCAAGCAGTACAGGACTCCATTATAAGATTTTAAAAAGCATAAGACTTTACAAAAGTGGCGTAAAAATAGGAAGGCTTCTCTATAGGATTGTGAGGGGAAGGGTAAGTCACTAGAGATGTGGAAATGTATGGAAAAACATGCATTTAATATGATATAAAAATACTGGAAAGGACTGAGAAAAGGAGTTTTAAAGAACAAAAAATATTATAAAGGGAAGGTAAAACAATTCAGGCGAAATATGAGCTTTTCTGCACAGAGCAAGAAATTGTTTCATTTTCAGGCTCCACTTGAAGTTGCAAAACCAATCTTTCACTACAAGAGCTTTTTTTTTTTTTTTTTTTTTTTTTTTTGAGAAAAAAGAAATCCAAGATTTAGACAGTTATGTAGTAAGTTCAACGGGTATGAAAACGTGCCAGCAATTTAATCCATTTCACATTCAGAAGCTCCTGAAGTTTGAGAGTACATTTGGTCATATCTATATTTAAATTTGTTAGACTTAGTCATAATTTCTAAACATACTCTCCATAAGTCCTTTTTTTCTTGAAAGAAACATTTGCTGTAGAAAAATGAATATGAATTATGCAAAGAAAATCTTTAAAGAGATTCTTCTTGCATATTTTAAGTCTGTTAAAAAGTTGAGTTTGAAAGACATTGTCATCCAGAGAGATTCGTTTCTTTTTATAATAAGAAAAATCATCACAAAATTGTAGTACAGAACACGTCAGTTAAGTTACTCTAGGCAGAGAAATTTGTGCCACAGCTATTCTTTTGAATTTTTGTAAGGCTAGAAACCTTACACTATTCATATTGTAAAAAGTAAAAATATTTTTTAATTCAGTGCCTTACCTCAACTTGAAGTTAAGACAAAAAAACCAAAAGCTTAATGTTACCCATCTGACAAAACTTTTCACATTTAAGATGGATGTTAACTTAGAAAAGTGATTCAGCCATGGAAGATGGAAGTCTGCTGCCAGCCTCAGGATTCAGCACCACTAAATTCAGCAGCAGCTCCTACAGGAACTACTGACAACTCTAAATTAAGCTGTTCCTCGAGAGTTCAGTTCAAAAAGGGATAGACACAGAAACAAGCAAAGCTATGCCAACTCATTACACCATTTAATCCCAATGCAAAAAATTCTTGCCATGCAGGACCTGGATTTTGCTTCCTTTCCCAAAGTGAATCCTCTCCTGCATGTGGACATGAACACTGATCCAGAATCTAGCTTTAGCTTGGTGACCTATTCTTTCTCCTAAATGTACTTTGGAGGCTACAAGCAGCATCAAGTCTTAAAGTCAGCCTAAAACTATCCTTCTAAATCTAGCTATAAAATAATCCTTGCTTTCAATTTGGGACCCTCTTTCTAAGTCTGGCTGGTAACACTTACCAGACACGCAGACAAACTAACTGTTTTCCATCAACGTCTCTGCATCAAGAACTAACCTTAGTTCAACTTCGCTTCCCAGAAATTCAGCCCTAAATAAAAATTCAACCTGAACCTTGTTTGATCTTAGTCCAGGGGTCATATATTGCACGACCTGATTAAAATCGTAGGAGATGGTAGTACTTCCTCTGGAACTCTTACCGCATCCAGGTCCAGGCCTTTCTCTGACCCAAACAATTACTGAACTGCCATGTTTGGTTTGCACCCCTAACTGTTGTTTACCCGTGCTGGTAGATTCTTCTTGACTTACTGTGTGTTTGTTTGGTTGGGGGGGGGTTGGGGGGGGTGTTTCCTCCATTTTTTTAGCACCAAACACTGACTTTCCACTTGCAAACTCAAATTCAGTTAACATCCTACAGACAGTACAACTTCGCTTAGATTCAGCCCTCATCTGAATGCAGAACCCAGACTTAAGGTTAACAAAAGGAGAGTAATCATTGCCAGAAGCAGACCTAGAACCTTGCTTAAATCATTCTGTCTTTTTAGCTTAACATCTAGTCTTACCTTCTGACAAAGCCTCCACAAAGATGATCTGATAAACATGCTGACAGAGAAGGTTATCTCTTAGCTGAAGCCCAGAGCCAAAACCTCCTTGATGGAGGGTAGTTAGCAGGACAAAGAAACCCTGGTAACGAATTTACCTCCCAGGAAAGCAACAACTAATGTCCTACACCCACTTAGGCATCTACACCAAAAAGGTATAAAAATGCCTGAACAACTCGCTAACTACCCAAAAGGAGCCTCTCTGCACAAGATCTCCCCTGGACAGACAGGACCATGGCCGGGAACACCTGGCTGACTCCAGCCTCCATGACATGGATCATCTTGAAGTGAGACTTTTCCATCATCAATCAGACCCACTCCTGTGTGCTCAAGGGGCAGGGCAGTAAAGCCAGAAACTGTTGTGAGCAGCAAAGAATATATAACAATGGGAAATGGAGGAAGTTACCTGGATTTTTTTTTTTTCCCCATTCTTTTCTGACCTTATACTTTACAGACACTATGTAGTCATTCTGCCTCAATATCCCAAATACTTGGTACTTGATAAAAGAATGAGCTATTCATTTGTTACTTTTTTTTTTTTCCAATTTTTTAGTAGCTGTAACAAAAGTACTACACAAGGCAATTCTCCTTTTGTTCTCTTCTTTCAGTCTATGCTAGCTGGAAGAATGTTTTTACAGAGGCCATTTTGGCACACAGAAAAATGACACTTGTCTCCCAGAAGGACTGTAAGTAAAGTTTTTATCCCCTCGTTTTACATTATACTTGAGAGGCACTTTCATCCCATCAGCTTTGCTGTTTTTGTACATGTTGAGATTCTTCAGACTAGAAATTAATTTGAATTTGTACATTAAAATAAATTAACATTGAAGTACCCTTTCAATTTTATAAACTTTTTGGTCTACAGTCATAAACAGGAACTTTGAAAACTGACTGAATTTAAGTTTATTTTTATAATTTCATGGATAAAAATAATTATCATGAAGGTTTTTTCTTAAACACCTTTAAGTATCAATTTGTATTTTGGTACTGACCCAAGCCTCACAATTTTGAACACTTAATATGTAATAAAATTTCAGTAAGATTAAAGGAAACTAACAAGAAACATCCTCTTCCCACATAAGACCTTCCTGTCAGCTCTGCATGTCATTCTTACATACGCTGTTATTCCTGAATATTTCAAAGTTGGTAAACTCAAAGACGAGGAAGGTATATCTGTCCTGAAAGAGATCTACTGATTCAATAGTTAACAGCATAAGAACTTCAGAACAATTGTTGCAGAGTTCTAGTGAAACCAACCAGACCCGCATTGCGTCCCACCTGCAACACACTAAATAAGAATCCGATAACTTAGAGTGTAGTGTCTTCCCTAATTTGCATTCTGTGCTCTGTTACATGCGTGGAGTCACTGTTAGCAGCCATCCCAAGAGCTTAAGGAGGAAAAAATTACTGTGAAATTCAGCACCTCGTTAACAATAGCACATTGTTGGGTAAGAGTTCCTTAAATCCAAAGTCCAGCTACAGTTCATTAAGTAAGAATACCCGCCTATCTGCCATAAATTGACATATTTGGAAACAGTTACTCAAAATTATGTTATAAGTTCTGAATCAACCGAAATTTGTACACCAGAAACATAATTCCTGATAAATGTTCATAGAATTAGATAAACAAATAAAATATTGTTTTAGCAATTTACAAGCTTTTCACAGAACACAAAACAAACACAGAACAGAAAACAAAACAAAACAAAAAATCACTCTGTCCCTTATCAAATAATTTTTAAAATGTTTCTCAGTCATGCTTTCTTCACACATACCTGTGCAGAACAGGGCTTTTCCATTAGCATCACTTGCTTTTGTCATATTACCATTTGCAGTTTTTCCCACACTAGAGAAACTTTTTTCAGGATTAAACATTTAAGGAGCTAATTTTGCTTTGGAGAAGTAGACCCTTTGGGTCAAATCTTAGTCATATTATAAGCATAGAAACTTTGTTCTTAAAAGCTCATTTATGTAGAAAGCAAAAGGACCATCTATCATTTACTAATGGGAAATAAGCCAAAATGAAAAACCTAAAATATTTATCGAGTGTCCTGCTGATTCTGCAGACAATTTTTTCCAAGTATACCCATCATCACAAAAGCTGAGGGGAAAAAGTTTTTACTACAAGCAGTAGTGCAAAATAGTTTACTGCTACAGGTTAGCATTTTCATATAAGTATCACAATGGTCAGAGACTTAACTGCAGGGGAAAAAAAAAAAAAAAACCAAAGCACAGAGCTATAATCATAAACCATTCTAAAGGTTTTCTTAAACAGCCCAGATTTATGAAACTTTGTGTAACATTTATCATCTTATTTTTCCACCCCAGCCCACCTGCACTGCTAGCAAAATGAATGTCATTTGTGACATTCAGTTGTCATTGCCAACTAGTCATACATAGTATTTTCTTTTATCATAACTAATAATTATTAGCTGTACTAAGCAGATAGAAAGTATGATGTAGAATTCATTCAGATTGAAGCACTTGTTCAGACCTGCTGTGGAACAAGGACGCTTCATTTCCTCTGCACACATACGTCTAACTATCAAAGCATCTGTAGGATGTCCTGAAATAACAAGATCTTTATTCTGCAAACTTATATGCTGATTTTTAATTTATGAATTCACTGACCTTACTGAAGCTAATCACAAATACATAGATAGGCATGCATGTATCTGAAGAACTGGGAGTATTTGGCTTGGAAAAATGGATTTATAGTATAGCCAAGTTAAAGAAATGGTGATTCCTAATAACATTTAGAAAGGACAGTAATGGGTGAAAAAACAGATAATCCTAATAATTTTGGAGAGATAAACACAACTATATGCAGTATTAGTTCTATTTTGACAGTCTCAGTAACAGATGACCTACAATGCTATAACATATACTCCAGTTACTAAGAGAACAATGATTTTAAATTTCAATACTTAAAACCAAAACTACTAAACCACATCGAAAACTGTAAATCTCTACAATAGTGCATAAACAAGGATAACCCAAATTTCAGTCATGCCATGTTGATATTCTTTATATCAAAGAAAACCGCGTAATTAAAGCAAATACTTTAAAAACATGGCATTTACGTCCATAAACACAAGTAAGCTAAAGTAACGACTCCTTCATCTCTTCAGAGCTAGTCGTGAAAGTACAAAATTGGGAATAAATGATATGCCAATATTAGCCCTAGCCAGCTGTTTCAAAGATCTTGGGTTCAAGTCTTTGCTCCAATATACCTGTGTGATCGTAGCTAATTCAAATAGACTATCTGCGTTTCAAATACCATGTGCAAAGCCGACTTTTCAGATGATACTTGCCCTCACAATGAAATAAAGGCAAAATAATGTTAAAATTCAGAATAAAACTACTTTAAAATAAATAGTATTGTTTCAGATACTAGAAACAGATTTAGCCTAGCATGAGAAACTGTGTAATGTACAGGTCTTAGAAGGACTGGTCTCAGAGTATAGGACTTCTTCCGAGGCTGATTTGCTACAGGGCAATACAGATTAACGGCAATTAAATACATTTCATTCATCCTCCATCTACTATTCAGTTCTGATATGACACCAATGTACTTGGTATATTAGAAATGTTTGAAAGAACAAATTTTAAACATATTCAAAAGAATGAGAATGTGACCATCCCACCAAGAATAGACAAAGAAGATTAAAAAAAAGGGTCAAGAATTAAATAAAGCCTCCAGATTAGGACTGAGACACAATAACAAGGTATTCGGGAAGGCTGAAAAAGAAAGCTTGCTTTCCATTGTCTCTTCTTAGTGTGATCTGTCTGGAGACTTAGTTATCAAAGGGATGTTCAAAGAACTACTGCTTACTTGGAAGAATGGAACAATCCTCTTTGAAAACATTTGTAAAAGGAGTATATTTACATAAAATAAAATGATTAATTGCTACTGATTCCATCCCGAGAAAGTCAGATGATGATGTAGTAGCCTTTCAGCTTACGAAGGCCCAGAGCTACCAAAAATTCTGCGCAACTTTAGACAAGAGAAAGCACAAAAAAGCTCAGATGAGACTGACTGTCATCAGTGTGTTCTCTCACTCTCTCCCAGACAATCTCAGGGAAGAACAACTGTGGCCTGTTCTAGAAGAAGAGAAAACCAACAAACCTCCACTCGAGTCACGGTAACCCCGGGAAAAGTTTTATTACTAGACCACACATATGTGACACCACACTTTTTTTCCCCATTAATTCCATTTCTACTACCTCAGCCGCGAAGGTCATCTTGTTTCTGTAAAGTGGTTTGGTGCTCAGGACAAATATGTTTCCTGTGCTGTATTTTTATGTTTTAGTATGATAAATTAAAGCAAGTAACATGAAACACAGTAGACCCTGAAGAAGAAAAGCATCAACTTCCTCTTAGCATCTAACCAAATATATACTAGTGTTAGTCTACTTCAAATTAAGTTGACTTGTAGAAGTTCAGATTAGCGTAGCTGGAAAGCAGCCAGAAAACTTCCTTTCTCATAAAAACAAAGGATGTTTTCTCATGTCTTGCTAGAAATTCCTCTTTCTTCTTTTTCTGGCTGAGCCAAACAGGGTCTTTTAAAAGCTATGTCTTTAAAATTTGGGAACAGTAGGGAAAAAAGTGAGAAGGGAATCTTGGATGTCTTTACTGGTGTCATTTATGCCTTGCACTTACAGGAGCAACAGTTCCTAAAAAGTAGAGTTGCAAATACCTAGCTTTAATTTTTCTGCTAACAAAAAAAAGAAAGAAAATAAAAAAGGACACTCAAGCCAAATTCTACCGTGGTAAATACAGAAAAAGTGCAATTAATGTTAGACCACATTCCGCAGGGAAAGTACTGAAGAGGTGCTTTCAGAACAATCCAAAGGTGATCTTTTCTTTTCACATCTTTTCTATTCCTTGGACAGATAATAGAGTAAATAACCATAATATTTACATAACAGTGTAACATGAGAAAAGGGTGCATAATATATCAAAAGGGGAAATATTTTTTCTTGGGTGTCTAATGGGTTATTCCATTATAAATGACAATAAATATATAGCTTACTCCAGACAATATAGTTTCACCACAGTAATAAACATTCCTAAGGGCACCTTAGTTAACCGGTAAGATTGCAAAGTAATTTGTTCTCCTTTTGTTCTTCTATTGGAACTTCCTACACAAGGAAGAATGATTTACACAATCCTTTGTGATAACACGTTGTTAAAGCAAATGTATGCTACAGAAATCTGTATCTGCCTTTCTTCTGTTTGCACATTTAAAGCTGCATGACTCTAAGCTCTACTAATTCAGTAGCTGAAAGCATTTCTTGCTCTTTCACATAATCTGATACCAGCACATCAAAAATTATTTCTACAAAGACTGCACACTTTCCCCAGTGCTAACTGCAGTGTTACAGGGGAAAAGTTGGCTTTTGAATACTCATATTTAAACTATTACATGCAAATAAAATTCTATGTGTGTATGTGACAACAGTACACAACTTGAAACTTGGAAACAATGTTCAAGTTTTAATATAAATGAGAAAAGTTTTGCAATTGAGCAAAATAGCAGAGATATGGTGATACTAAATGGAACAACACACTGAAGTTACTTATATTAGGCATTTTTATTTATTCACCATTTTTCCTACAAACAAGTGAGTTAAATAAACTTTTTTTTTTTTTCCCCCAAGCCCATACTGCAAGCAAACAGATTTAGGGAGAGTATATGCAAGTATCTGAGTCTCTGGAAGACTTTGATATTTCTGACATTTCCTGTTAAATATATGGCATTTACCAGTGCAGAATAATCAGTAGCGGTAAACTAATCTCATGGTCTACCAACAAGGTGTTTGTTGCATTAAGCACAATATGCTTCCATTAAAACTTTTGTACACCATATAGATACTGTGAGAAAAGTCTTCTGAAGACAAGCGAGAAGAGAACCACTGGAAGCTGTTATTTGCATATTTATTGGTTAAATTTTATTATTATTATTTTGAGATTTACCATTGGAGATACTTCAGTTTGTTCCAAGTCATGAATTGCTACAGATGGAAAAGGTTTTCAACAAAATATTTTTGCTAGGAAAAAAAATTCTGGATAGATGTTTTGAAAAGAATAAAAGTTCTGAACCATAAAAGAAGCTACTCAGCCAGTACTGGAAGTCCAAAATAGATTAGTAGCTCTGGCTCCCACATACTATACAAAAGATCAAATTTAACAGATGGAAGCAAAGAATATCCCATGCTGGAAACAAATATCAATATCATGAGGCTACTTAATTGTTTGGGATAAAGTAAGGCTTATTCTCTGACCCAACTATCAGCTATTCCAGTTAATTTCTATTTCACTGCTAGTTAACATTGTATTTCTAAGATAAAAACAAACAAACAAACCACCAAAACCCCACCAAAAATTGAAATCTAAAAATTTAGTTTGCAGGAAAAATTACTTTCTCTCTCTCCATGAAGAGCATAATTTTAGTTATGGATACAAAAGCAGGTAATAGAAGCGTGTGAAACTAACTGCTCAAATAGCGTTGCCAACAAAACCAGAAAATCTGTGAGCATCGCTTTTTCAGAGGAGTAGTTTTCCAGTTTGAGTAAATTATCGCAAAATTCCATTCTGTCCTGAGCGGAACGTACATGTAGCTATATGCCATAGTTTATCTATGAAAAATGTTTGGTTTGTTTTTCCCATTTTAAAATCAATTAGTGCTTTTGTCATATATTTTAAACCTGGAAAAAATGTAATGTGCTGCTAAAAGTATTTCTGATCTGATCTCATTCAAATTGCAAAATAAACATTTGATAATTGACAAAAATGCCAGAACGAAACATTTTCATATTAATTATTGTTTGTGGGTGATCTTAGGTATTTATACACTAAGGCTTAAAAAAAATATTTTGAAACTATATAGCAAGTTTAATTCTAAATTACTATTTTCTTTCCATGTTCTTTTTCTTATAGTTTGCCTTGTTTATATCATACTTAAGTTAGATCGAAGGCTATTTGTAGAAGTGACCAGGCCTATTTTCACCAGCAGCAGTGGTGGCTTGTCATTATCAATGAGGTCTCTGCTCAAGTTTAGTTTCTATGGAAACCACCACTGATATTACTGACATTTGTAACTTTTTTTTTTTAAGCATGTCTTTTGTTCTCATTGCTCATTTTCTCTGTACATTTATGTTGTTTTATTTTGCACACTTAAGGAATGTGGCAAAACCCAGTAATAAGATTCTGCACCATCTATTAAGATGTTATGGTTCTCAGAGGTCTGATCTACTGTGAAAATAAAGGGTATATATGGTAAATGATTTCTCAGGAAAACATTTTGCTTTTGGAAGTGGCATCAACAATAGGAAATATTACAACAGCAATAATTTAAAGAGACCAACTCACAGATAGAACACAGTCAAATCACATTCTATGGTGCAATAAGTATGTCAAGAACCACAAAAAGATTTTAAGACACACAATTACTATAAAACGTATAAAGAGAAGCTAACTACTGATAGATGGTGTTACTTGGCTAATAGATGGTACTACCTTGCTGAAAATCTGACAGATTGTAGAAATATCAGAAGAGATTGTTTAAATTCAATAAACCAGCTGTAAATTAAACTAGACTATGTTGGCTGTGTAATCACTGAGGATGGCATGGTGCCAAATGTATCAAAAATGCAAGCTATTACATAAATGCCTACAGTAGAAAGCATAAAGCAACTGGAATAACTCCTGGGATTTTTCAATTACTTGGCCAAGTTCTTTCCAAGCCTTGTTTAAGCTACAATAAAGTGCTGTTTCAACCTTTGAAGATAGGAGCTCCAGAAGAACTGTCATAACAATTTCCTCCCCTCCTTCCCTCCCCCAATAAAAGTACTTTCCTAGGTTATTTAGGAGCTTCCATATAAAATTAAGGACAGATTTTTTGATACCAGATAGGAATATGTGGTAGTAACCTGTTGTTAGAGGCTGAATTGTTATCTCGAACCATTTGCCTCAAAGATTGTGAGGTATGAGGGACTGGGCTGTCATCAAGGAACTGTGAACTGCTCATCCAGAGCCCTTTGTCTCCAAGATGGCCGGTTTAAGCGGGACACTCCTCTGTCCATAAGGACGATTACCAGGCCATTGAGGCATCCAGGGGAGGAAACTGGGCTGGAGCTGATAAGATATTGGTTTCTGGTATCAATCACGCGAAGGTTGTGTGATGAATGAAACCTGCAGCGCATGACATCATCGAAATATGCCCTATAAAGAACCCCTAGAAACAAGTGGTGAAGGGGAGGCCTTTTCTTCCTCACCAAAGAATTGAAGATTGAGGACCAACGGGACGCCGCTGGATCCGTGCTGGTGACCATCCTTGCAACTCCCACCACCGACTGCTGGCCTGAGGACCAACGGGACGCCGCTGGATCCGTGCTGGTGACCATCCTTGCAACTCCCACCACCGACTGCTTGCCTGAGGGCCGACGGGACGCCGCTGGATCCATGGTGGTGACTATCCTTGCAACTCTATCCCGACTGCTTGCTTAATTTCTACCTTTTCTTCCATTCTATCCTATCGCTACCATTTTCCACTTTTGATACTTTTGATAATAAAACCTCTTTTGACTATACGGCATTTGACCTCGTTTGTGTCTTAATCTCGCTCTTGGGATCATATCGAAACCTTCCCCGACATTGGATCGGGACACCTGTTCTCAGGCTTTGAATCAGGGCAATAAGACAACAGCAAAGACAGAGAAGGCGCGAGAGAGAGACAGAGAGAGGGCGCGCGTGAGAGAGAAGGCGAGAGAAGGAACAAAAGAAAAAAGGTATTCCTTGGAATGATGGCAATTGTGGGTGTCTCAAGATCAATACTGCAGTTTAAGAGAAAACATATCATATAATAAAGCGCTAGAAAGACTGATCACAAAACTGTTCCATCAAAACATATATAAGCATATCTGCTGAGGTTGGGAATAAAAATTACAGAATGTTGAGAAACAAGGAAATGTACCATTAGAAAGGAAATAGCAATTGTAGATGCATTGACAAATTACATTTAGTCTCAAGATCTCATGGAATACACCACTGGTAAGTAACATACCTTCCCTATCAACACAACAGTGACTTATTTCAAGCAACTGTAAAAACAGAGATGCCAGCTGCAATTACTGTTAGAATCTGACCAATATATTAACCACCAGGTAGTCTGACAAAGGAAGGATTTGTAAACAATGACTAACTACTCCAGCGGCAGAAGGATGTACGATCTGAAGCATGGGGTATTACACTGGAAGGGAGAAAAGCTGTAAAGGAACCTTAAAACACTTTACAGATACATTTAGAATGCTATTATGAAGCCATGAAAGAAAAAGCCTATCTTTCCAGGCAAAAAGAAAAAGCCTATCTTTCCAGGCAAATGTGGTTCTGTTCCTTTAGCAACACATCTGAAAAGACAACAACTAAGCATATATCCCACCAAGGTATCACTTGTTCTCAAAAAAAGCTGAAGTGAAAAAAAAATCAGACTAGGCCTACTGAACAGAAAAGATGTTCACAGAAGCGTGGATCACATCAGTTACTGTTTGAAATGCAGAAGACCAATAAAGCCTATGCCCCTTTTCCCCATCCCCCCAAAGGAAGTTGTTGTATAAACTTACCTACACATTACTTAAATAGATCATTCAGAATTTATGGTAGACCTCAACCTGCAAAGAAAAAAAAAAAAAATTACTATACTTCCAATGAAAATGTAAGGAGAAAAGATGTAACAACACATCCAGCTCATTCGCATTCAATTTTTGAAAAAAAAAAGCATGAAATTCCAAGAACTTATAGAAAAATCTCAAGGCTCTGGTATAATTTTTAAAGTGGCTATTTTCTAACACATACATATAGCTGAGTACATATAGGGCTTGCACAGCTGTTAATGAACAGAAGGCGAAAACCAACTCTAACTCAGGAAAAGACAATGGAAGTTCTGCCAGCTGTCTTGGCACAAGATCGGTACTTAAATTTATTGCTAGAGGCTCTAAGAGTTTTGTTAAGGCATCCCTTCTTAATTTGCTATAAACAAAAGGGAATAAAGATAAATAATAGGAAGTTCACATTATGCAGACAGTGTAAAAGAGAAGAAAAATTATTTCCCAAAGCTTCTAGGGAGATTCTACTACAGGAGTAAACCCATGTTCAAGAAGTAGAAGCAGTATACCTAACCAATCTGAACGGTAATGTTCCAGATGAAACAGATCAACCATATCTAATCAAATCAGCAGTTTAACTGTTCATCACATCAGGACTGCATCAGATATGATCTTCTGCAGAACAACTAAAGGAAACAAATAAAGAGATAGGAATTCCAATATGTAAGCGTACCTGAAACCTTGCTAACAGCCTGTATTGTTGACAGGTTTACTAGATGTGAATGAAACACACACGTTTTCTTATCAAATCTCAGCAACACATTTTTTCAAGATAAACACCAAGTTAGGCTTGGCGTCATCTGTAACTTCAAAGAATTGGCACATTTTGGATAAGTTTTCATTGATATATTTGTAACTTAAGCCATTTTTCACTCCTACTACATATCTCTCATTTCCTGAAAATAAATTTGTACTACAATTGGAAGATCATTTAATATCAGGTAAACAATACATAGCTTTAATAACTTTATTATTCATTGTGCATCATATTAGTTTTGGCACTACCCTAATTTCTTCATAGGCAGATTAAACCAGTATTCTCAACATGGAAACACACATTAATGCAATTTGCACAGAGGTGTAAGAACATCTGACAAGCCTTACAAAAGTGTCCATTTCTTCCCCTCATAACACAAAAGGCTTGACCTCATTTTCTTTCGGTGCAGTGTATCTAGTCAATACGACCCGGTCGCAGAAAGTTACAGTTCCACTTGCTGGGTGCTAGTAGCTAGACCACATAGTTTTACTCCTTTGATAAGCAAAACAAAATAATCCTTTCTTAAAGTATTTCCAATAAATCCTGACTCGAACTATACCTCACATAGTCCCTTCTTGTAACATGTAATGTGTATACACATATACACACACGCATATATGTTTACACACACACTTCACAATTCTCTTGGGTAAATGACATAGAATTAATATTATGAGAAAAACTATATATACATAAACCTATCATTTAATAAACTTTTCCATCTTTTAAGGGCCTTATTTTACTTCTAAGCAATTATAGTGGAATTTGATTTACTTGATATAAGAAAGGAAAATACAAGAAAAAACTGCATTTATATTTCTATTAATATGAAAAGCAATGAAATACTCAAGAAAATAAGTGGTTTTAAGAATCTGAATACCTATTTGTTTGTGACTCATGCTGCCATTAAGACCTGAAGAAGCCAGATCTCCAGAGCAAGATAGTTTCAAAAGATGCAATTGTTTACTGAGGTATGCTAGTTCAAGGTATGGCAACATCTGAACAAACTAGACAATAACAGAACACATCTGCTGAAAAAACTTAGAGGGGTTTTTTCTTAACTCAAACTCTTCAAAAGCAAAGGTTACAAACCCAGCAACTTTTACCTTGACTGAACAGATACAAATGCAATAGATATGACAGAAAGGATGTTAACATTTACAGAAAGTCAGGAGAGCGGGCTACTTTTTTTAGCTTCCTCAGTTCAGCAAAGGGACAACTTGCTTTTCATTGCTTTATGATAAATATATGAAAAGTGAATTTAGACGGATCATGGGCTTCTTGTAGCCTCCACAGTCATACCTCACATCACCTCTGCTGCTAATTAAGACAGCTATGTTATCACACTGATTCAAAAAAATAGTTTAAACGTTATTTTGATTACACTCAAATAACTTACCAGGAATGTTATATTGGAATTATTTGTTCTCCACTTATCCCAAACAATGTAAGTTCTGAACTGGACTGAGGAACTAAACTGTAGTTCTGCATCACATCCTAGATTATTTTTCAAGCACCTTCAGAATGAGCATGTGCATGTGCACACACATGTGCATATGTACATCTATTTAATAGAAGCTGTTTTTTATATAAAATGAGACCCCAAACAGTTTTCATAATACATCATGACTAATACCAAAATGAGCTCTTACCAGAATTAGAAAGCACACTTGCACAGGTACACAATTAGGTACTTTACCCAAACATATACAAACTGACTTAATTTGAATGATCAGCTAACTAGCTTTCGTTTGCATTAAACGAAGAAGGAGAATTAACATGTAATTCCTATTGCCTTTTATTTATACTTCTTTAGTTGCCAGATTCAATGAGGATGCTATGGAAATGTTTAGACCAAGACCGTTGCATTAAGATAGACACAGCCTCTGGCACTGCTACTCATTATGTTGATCTAAGTCACAGGGTGCCTTAATGATGGGTTGGAAAATCCATCTCACTTGAAGTGCACAACCTGAGGTTATATTTAATGGGATTCATTTCAATGTACTCTGCCTCTGCCTGGTATTGGTTTTCTTGGGAGGTGGAGATTTTCACTAGAGGAAAAATAACACTGAAGAGGAACAACAGGAGACTAAAGCAACCTAGTCCATAAGGAGGAAAGGCATGCTATCACTTTTAAACACATCATGTGCTTAAGAGAACCAGTTTCACTTCTTAGCAAAATAGAATTGTTGCATATATCTGTTTTCCAGGGTTCAGCTTTGGACCCAATATGAGATCCAGCCTAGAATGATTAAGCAGGATTCTTTTAGGCAGTTTTCTCATACATTTTGAGCTACATTAGTTTTCTACAATATAGCACAAAATACTGCTACACATGTAAGATATAAAGACAGAAGAAAAGAGTGTTCTGCCCAAAGATACGTTGATTTCAATTAAATCATTTAATATACCCACCACACTTTTTTTTTTTTTAGTTGTGTTGCTTTTCTGCTTCCATTCACACTACTGCCATGTTTCCACTCCTCCCTACTCTTTAATTCTAGTTACATGCCATATTCTCTAGACGTCTTTGAGGGCAATCCTTTCTCAAGCCTTTTTAAAAGTTATGCTTCCTTGCAGACCCAGCATGCATTTCTAGAAACATTTTCATGATTTGTGAGTACTTTGTCCTACAACATGTATTCTAAGAGGAGTTTAACTTGAAGCATGTTAGTATTAAAATCCATAAAAATTGTTAATTTTAAGGATGACTGCAAAAAAGTATTTGCAAAAATTCTAAAGCAAGTCACCTCCACAAAGCCATCTATTATCATTGAGAAGCGTATTATAATCAAGTTTGCTTAGACTATCTGAACACTAGTCTCACTCCCCTCCACCCCTCATCCCCGATATGCCCGTCTCCTCTCTTTTTCCATTCTTTTAGTATCCCATTTTCCTAAATCTTTCACAGTCTAATTTTGGACTTTTGGACCAGTGCAAAGTCAATGCCTGATTTTTATTTTTTTTTTGGTGCATATATGAAAATAGTGCCAATTCAAGCAAGGCTGAAGGGTCATACAGCAGTGAATACACCCAAAGTTGAATTGGAATACACCCAAAGTTGAATTTTATTTAAATTACTTAAAAATAAGAATCTATTCTGTACTTTTACTTCTCTGGCATTACTGTGGGGAATTCTAGAAAATAATTTTTTAAATTATAGTTCAGGCTGATTTGCCTTGAAATTTAATATAAGAAAGAAAACAAAAAGCACACACAAATTACCTGCTTTAGGAATGTGCCTTTCCATTAATAAGACGGCAGAGATTTCATTTATGTTGAGAGATTACATGAGTTCTGTGAAAGAAAATCATCCCTTAGAATTCTTAATATACTTTTCTTAGCAGAATACAATCCTCAGGATAACAGTTTTTCCTCCAATGAACTAGAATTAGCATGCCTCTGTAACCATGGCAAGTACCAAGTCTACAGCTTTCCCCCTCCCTGCAACTTAAGCCAAAGATACTTATATATCTTTGAACATATAATATGCATTTATACTGTTTATATCTACATTTTACATTAATATTTTCAGATAAGGTCAGCATGATACTTCTTGTAGAGTCCAACTATGTGTCCTACGTAATTTGTACATTTTTTTTGTCCAATGAAGTGCTGAGCTAAGTTGTCCACCATTTCAGGAACATTTAAAAAGATGATAACTGCTGTGATCATATACCACGGTCTCTAGAGATACAGTCAAGCAACAAATATAATAACTCTGCTATTTAATGGACGTCTCTATGAATGTGGACTAAAGGCTTTGTATGTGCAAGTATAAGAAATTTCATGTACTTTTCAATGGTGTCATGTATGCCTAATAGCATTTGAATGCCCAGGGTGTAAAAAATAAAACCTCTGCTCCCTTCTTCCTCAAAGTTCTAAAAGATCCCTTGTAGTCTTCAAAATAATCACACATACAGCATTACAAAATAAAAATCAGGAGAACAGTAGGCAGCTGGCAAAAAGAGAGCACAGAAACATGAATTAATAAAAAGGTGGTGGTTGCTGGTGTGTGGGCTACATTCAGAATAGCAAAAAAGTTCACTCCTTTTAGCAGAATAAACCTCTTCATATTATAACAATCCAATAATTTAGTATTACTTGACATGAAAATAATTCAAAAAAGCTACTAACCTACAGTTAAGGATCTAGTTAAAACTTTAAGATAATGGTTTCTGTGTTGTACCCATTTATGAATTGGAGCGCTCTCTTTCTTTCTAGTGATCCACATTGCTCCAGCATGTACATTAAAAGCTTATTAAAAATTACTTTTCTGTAAATTGTTATTGAAAATAGTGAAGGTTGGTTTTGTATCACACTTCATGGATATCATAAATATGGGAGACCTTTGTAGCTGCATATTCTTTAAAAAGAAACATAAATAAAATCTGAAAATTTGTTCTGAGTTTGCTGAATGTCTTTTGAGACCTGACTCTGTGAGATGAAGGACAGTAGCTGTTCATTAGTTACAATCTCAATTGTCCTTATTGGTAAACTGAGCAAACATTTCAAAACCAGTCTTTATTAATTTTGAAGGGTTTAAAACTTTTTTTTTTTTGTCCCCAGTGGAATGGATTATTGAACAGTTGTATAAAGTATGAAAAACATTTTAGCCCAAAAGCCAAGACAGGAACCAAACAAAAAGCGTTCAAAGAGTCAGAACTGTAAAAGCCCTTTAAATCACGTGGCAAATCAGACATCCAGCTACCGAGTGTCAGGCAGACAGACTGCATGGTTTCAGTAAGTAACCTAAATTCAGTAAAAGTCACCAACATAGAGAATTGTTGTGAGTTGGATTTTCTTTTATTAAAACAAAACCCAAACAAGCAAACAAATAAAAAAAAGAAACCTTTTGAGTACACCCATTAGAAAATTTCATTTCATAAAGCTGTCCCAATCCATGTCCTAAAGCGTATTGTGTTATTAAAAATAGAGTAGTTCTAGATAAAGAATAAGAACAAGGGTTAACCTTAACATGTTAAGTCATTGAACTGAAGCAAAGACACTTTAACACAATACTCATCATCTCTGAATATCCCAACCGCTCAGATACTATTTCAGGACGTACAAATTCATGTATTGTCTCAAATCACCTTTCTAAAAATAAAAACAAAACCAAAAAATATTGTTTTAATTCTACCATAGAAGGAAATAAACCTACTGTATTGCTTAATGGAGTTCTGATTTGCTGTGTTACATCACTTTCAAAAATAATAAAACAAGGAATTTCAATTTGCATAAATAAAAGATTAATTCATCATTATCACTTTACTTAATGTGATATTAGACAAAGAGTCTACAGTACAAGCACCTTCCCAGAATATCCATCTTAGACTGGACTACAAGAAAACTTAAAAATAAAACAAACAACAAAAAAACCCTCCTAAGTTGTTGTTAACAAGGGCATTAACACAAACAGAAAGCACCTACTTGAGAAGAATATTTTACAGTTCTGTCACCTCCTCTGAATTAAAACATGACACTTGCCATTTTCTCACATTTCCTTTCCTTTTCTTTCATTTGTATTTGCTTCAAAGGTGAATGGAAGATAAGAATGAAAAAAGGCACCAGAGTGGAAAAAGGAAAATTGAAAGTAGACAAGAGAATTTTTTCTAAGCTTGACGAAATGAGGAAGAACAGCATACACAAAGGCACAAAAGAAATTCTTTTCATTGCTTCCCTACAACACTGTGATAAAGTATAGTGCACAACTCTGTTCTGCCCTTTCCTCCTCTTCTGGGAAGCAAAGGCTCACTCTCTTCTGTACTCAGGGCAGGGCAGGAAGTTGTCAACTAGTTTTGAGACATTTAAAACAATAGAAGTAAAAAAATATTTTATGATTTTCAACAACAGCCCAAACTGAAGGTAAACTCAGACTACAGCCAACCCTTTGCCTCTAACTGAAGCACTGAGCTGCTGTCTGCTTTTACTTAAGCCAGTACACTGATTTTTTCCTTTTATTGGAAGGGATGCAAGACCTTTTAAATTAGTTACCTCTATTGTACTCATAAACTGGGCCTAAAAGATATGAAAAGGTACCTAATAATTCAGACTAAAGACAGCAGAAGAGGCTACAGTAGTGGCATAGCTCTTCAACATGGAAATCAAATATACATAATTGCAGTGCTAACAAACTCTATACCTTATCTTTTGTTTCATCTTATTGTATCTGAAATAAATACTTAACTGCTTACACATAAGGAAACAAAACTAAGTAGCCTCATAAAACAGGATTCCCCAAAATGGAGAAAGAGAAAGAGCTATGCTTGATAGATTTTGTAGACAGCTTTTAGTGTCCAATAGGAAGCCACTCAGATGTCCAGATAACCACAGTGAGCAGAATTATAGAGAATAAAAATAGGTAATTTCTTCATTTGCTGAGAAGTGTGACATAAGCTAGAATGTAAGTAACATTTTACCCCGTGGGCCCCCCATCCCCATCAGCATGCTATCTGTTAATTAAGCCAAAGAATGTTGTTTGCCATCGTTATGCCATTTTCTGGAAATCTGAGCTAGAAAGTTACAGGGCCTCTTCTGCAAACGTTCACAAACTTGAATTAAAATAACATGATTATAATCATAGAAAGTAGAAAAAGACTATAAAAAGGGACAATGAAATAATAACAGCTGAAAGTCAGTGTTAAAAACTAAAGCAACAATGTAAATCCAATTCTGAAAATCCTAAGTGCGCCCTTCACTTCGTGAGTATTCATAACTACCATTATGGCTCTTCTGAGGAGCATCAAATTGGTTACCTACCAAATAACAGACTGTTAAAAACACAGTAAATTAAAACTTTGAGTTTTATGGTCTTTGGCGGGGGCGGGGGGGAAATCACACCAGACCAAAAACCAATTCCTTACTCTAGACAGTGATTTTTGACTAAACACATTAGGTTGTCTATTTTGAACATGTTGAACTTTCATTTTATGTCTCTCCCTCCCTCTCCCTCAACTGTGATGAGACCTGCTAGTCTTCCCTCTAATATCCAACACTATCACATAAAACTTTCTTCATGGTGAGATCAACACAGGCTGCTAGACTTGATCAACACAGGCTGCTAGACTTCAAGATAGAGGGGAAAGAGAATAGATGGGAAGGAAAAAAAAACAAGGCTCAAAGGTCATAAACATTAGCCGTTAGTTAATGCATCAGTAGTTGGCACATTGTTCAGGTGCTTGTTCATTTCTCTTGCTTGAAAAGAAAACAGCATACAACGTTTTCTTTCATCAAGTTTCTACAAACTTTTTTATTTAAAAAAATGTTTTTAGAAATGTTAACTACTGTCAAGTTCTTTCAAATCTTTTAGAACAGAGCTACTCTGATTTATTTTGATCGACAATCCTATAGGGTAGTAAAACAGTACTTTAGTACAACAGAACATTCTGTAGAGCTGTAGAAATATGTGGGATACTCTTTAAAATAAAGAAATCATATCCTGTTGCATACATACTGAAACATACACCTGAAGTCCAGACATTCGCCTCCTAGGAATTTAATTAATTTACTGAAGGCAAGTAATTAAAATGAAAGTGCCCTTGTCTCTAGAGAAGAGAGATTTATTTACAAACTTTTTTTGCTTTGTGTAGAAAAACTTGGTGTTGCTAGCAAAGGGGGTGGGGTGGTTTTTAGATTTGGGTTTTTTGTGGTTTTGGGGGGGGTGTAATTTTGGAAAGCTCTTGTTATGTTAAGATCTGTTTGTCTTCAGAGAGTAACACTCTAAAGTTTATTTAAAAATCAAAATGGATTGATTATACCTATTAAGTTAATTCAAAAAAGCTCCCCTTGCTCAAGTGGGCACTTCACCAAAAGGACATCTTATGCTGGCTTTCTCCCTAATTGAGCAACATTGGTAGCTTATGTAGAACTGCTACTGTTATAACTATTCTGCCAAGAAATAAATTATACATCAACGTTTTAAAAAAAAAAAAAAAAAAAAAAAAAAAAAAAGCAACCCACCTTCCCTTCAGAAGAGGAGGGTCATTTCTCATTGTGGATGCCTCACTCCACAGGTAAGACACCCTTGAAGGGGGCTTGTTAACAGTAGACTGCCAGAAACCTGGAACCAAAAAATGTGCCCTGGAAGCAGTAGAAAGCAGGAGGGGCGCAACATTTCTCTTCCCAGCTAGCCCATATAAACTTCTTTCAGTTTCCTGACACGTTTTCAAATTAAAAACTTGTGAAGCTGTATGTGTTTAATTACCTTCAGAAATTTTCTGAAATATATCTTCAACTGTTTCCATAAGGATAGTTTGCTTATTCATTCATAGTGTTCTCTATTGAACAACTTCCCTTCTTCCTTAGAATAGCCTAGCCCCTACCTAGCAGACTGACAGTATTCTTTCACATCTACCCTCCTATTCTAACAAAACTTATTCTGTGTTTTGAATAATGTATCATTGTTTCTGAAACAAATCTACATTCTTCAAGCCATATATTGTCAAATTCCATTTCACAGCTTCGTTCACACATTCTTTTCCTATTTCAGTGCTGCAAATGGAATAGTTTTCCTCCCCTTACCCATTTCTTCTCCTTTACTCCCTTGTTTGGTCCAAGTTGCCAGCACCCTTTTCAGCAAGGTTTTGGTTTTGGTACCTGCAATAACAGTCTTATCTATTTTCCTTTTTGCTGTCTGCACGACGCTTCACAGATTAACATTATTACTGAATTCTAGAAAACTTTCAGTGTTGTACCACGAACAGTAATGCTTGAAACAGATTTCTATTCTGCTGCTCTCAAAAACACAGATATCTGAGCAGTGACACTGAAAAATAGTGAACAGATTATTATTGATGTAAACATTTCAACAACCTGCAGCTACTGCAGGTATCTTTATTATAAGATGTTACACTTATGAAGGACTCCTATAGTCTTCCTTAAATATACAAGAACATTTCTTTTTATCTCCACTATTTTGCAGACTCATATAAAATTATCCTTAAGACAAGGTTGTACAAGTCAAGATGCCTTCCATGAGCTTCAGGCAGCCCAAAGCTTCCACGTGATCTTTACAAACACAGAACTGACTCTCCATGAGCAGACAAAACCTCCCACCAGCTAGGCCCACCTGGATACACTCAGAAGTGACTGGTCTGAAGCAGCAAGAGAATGTAAGAATTTAATCTAGGTATCTTTGGATGTAGTATTTCCATTGACTTGAAAGATCTTTGTACAAGTTATAAGAAAGAAATTCATGAACATGTCATGAAAATGATCATTCACACGTGTAGCTGTTTATACGAGTACTCAAACATAACAGAAATACAATCATAATATATATAAACATGAAAGATCGCAGGATTAGCATATTAAACAGGTATTAAACAGCTAATATTTTTGCTATACTCTTCTTTCTTGCATTGCATGGCACATTTAACAGGTCCTGGAAGTCTCAGGATAAATAAAGTTAGCCATGTTACTAGTAGCACTGTTGTAGCCTACAAAACATAGTTAAGGAATTTCTATGTATTTTTCAGAAGCAGAACAAACATGTCTCTATAGTACTGTAGAAGCTACCTTTATCCCATCGTAGAGGCTTTTTATGACTCCAAGTGCAAATAATGAGCAGGAGAACACTTAGGAGTTAATATACAGACTTATGAAGGGTTTTTAATGAAACAAGAGAACCAGTGAGAACTTGGTCTGTAAGTTTCACAGAAAGCCTACACTTCCAGGAATGCACTTAAATTGACATTTTCCGTAGAAATTATACTGCTGTATAACTTCCTTTTTTGATGTTCTGGTAAGAGTATTTCAGATAAAAACTGCCCAGTTCCTTTTGCATTTGTCAAAATTTCCAAGTGAAAAATATTTTATACGTTTTTGTACCATCTGATTGATCTGAAAGTCCCTCTGTATTATAAACAAAGGATTTGAGGATATTAGGGGCAGAAAAACAGCAGTAATAAAACAAGTTTGCTTTTGTGCAAATGTTCTTTCTATAAAATATATATTACATAAAAATAAGTTTATGTAGTTTTCCCATCTGTTATAATTTTTTAATATATTAATAATTTGTGTATGTGCATAAATAAAAATAATTACAACCTACTTTATGGCGATGTATTTTCTTGGTTACTATGTGATATAGGAAGCTATTAAGTCCTTAAAAATAAAAGTTCTCAGTATACTCTTCATTGATTCCTTTTACAAAAAGGGCCTGATTTTCCACTCATGTCTATGGATTTACAGAAGTAAAGCTTTTTTAAATAGAAAGGACATAGCTGGATCTGTACCTCCATTATTCTTTTCCATTTGTTCTTTGGATTAGCCATCTTCAAATACACATACATCACACAATCCAATAATTTGTGTGTCAAGTTCTCAAACTTTAAAATTCTAATAGATTTACATCTAATTTTTTTTTTTTTTTTTTTTTTTTTAAGGCAAAACTGGAGTTTCCTTTCCAAGCAGGACAGAGAGACAATAGTTCTTCAGGCAGTCCATTGTGTTTCACTGCACACCTTGTCCCTGAACAAATCACTAACATTGTTTCCAATACAATACTATGACCTTTACTACAGTGAAAAATATGGAGCAGTAGTAAGAACTGTTAAATACATTGCACCATCAGTGAAGTAAGTTACAAGTACTGCAATAAAAGAGAACTATTTTTGTGGAGGGACAAAGAAAAAAGTTCCCATGGACTTTTTTTTTTTTTTTTTTTTTTTAAATATAGTTGTTTGCAGGATTCTGAACCTGATGACCTAGGTGGTTGTTTCCAGTTCTCTGCAACACATATGAGTAAAGCACTTTACATATTGAGTGATAAAATCTTCAAGGACAAAACCAGTCTCTTTGTTAGCATCTATACAGTAGATAGCACAGTAATGATCTTATAATTACACTATTTGTAACAGCAGTACAACAAACTTTTGTAAAGGCAAAGTCTGATCTGAACCTAAAGATGAAGACAAAAATATCACTATCTCAACCTTTATTGCAATGTGGACAGAAATACGGGTGGGAAAGACTATTCCACACAACATTAATAAGTTACACAGGTATCTGACGAACATAATAGGAAGATCTTTTACTTCAAAGTTTTGGGTTCTTTTGTACTTAAACTGGGGAGGAAAAAAAAAAGTAATCCTTAAATAATTCCTTTATCAGCTTAAGTGCTGCATAGACTACAAACTCTTCTGCAAATAAATCTTTTATGCTAAAGAATCATCATCACATTGAATTTTCATAAAAACAAATTTATAATAATTGTAAGAGACAAATAGCTACATAGTCAGATGGACCCACAGTGCAATTAATCTTCAAAAATATTTTGTAACATTCTATTTCATATGTTGTAAAATTTAGCTGAACATCTGTCAAACATTAACATGCTTAAACTCCATAATTCTCTCATTAGTTCTATCAATATTCTCACTATAACAAAGCAAGCCATTTATTATTTGCAGTTTTTTAATCAACTAATAAATTAACTATGTTTTTGCATCCTATTTTTATTTAATCTCTCAGCCTTTCCAACACTATTTTCTGGATGTCTTTCTGTATCACTTGGTTGGCTACTCCAAAAAGGCATGAAACTACTGAAAGCACAAACACAGTTTGTAATAGGTTAAAAAAAGTTAGAATTTGCAGTTTTGGGGTAAAGGAACAGGGTGCCAGTTATACACTCACAGGTTGCAGAAATCATGAAGAAGTATAAACAATTTAAAAAACACATATTTTTAAAGCATTCTCACACCATCTATTTCTATTAGCATGCATTTTAATTATAAATACCTTCACTTGTTCATTACCTTGTATTATTCAGACACACAAAGCTGTTTCATCCAATTTCTATTCCTGGTAGGCCTCCTGTGTGACAAGTCTGAAGACATGACAAGTAATAGTTAATTTGGGCACGTAAGCGCTTAACAAACACAACAAAAAGCTGGGCGTTTGCTAGGTACCGCGATTACTTCTATGTTTCTGTAACATTTCCTTTTTGAAAGAAATGGAATATCACATAGTTGTGTCTTCACTTCAAATTCTTCAAATACTGTGGTATTAAAGAAAGACTCTTTGCATCATTTATTTCCAGAAATACTTTTTTTTTTTTTTTTTTTTTTTTAACGTGTATGGGCAATTCTGGTCTGCTAAGGGAGTAGTAAGTACTCAGAGTTACTTTCAAGAGCTATAGGATGAAAGAAGTGGGCATAAGGAAAATGAGAAAGAAAAAAAGTAGAAAGGAAAATGGGGTTTATATTAGTAGTCATTTTGTATCAAAGTCTGACAACAGATAGTTTTTAATATTTATTTCTTACACAAAACATCATGAAGTGACAGTGAATAAGGAGGCTTTCTACCTCTAAGAGTATCCAAATTAAAACCGTAGAGAAGCATACCATTTTATGAGGGAAAATTATTGATGAAAAGCCACTCAACGACAAAAAGCCCTTTTGCAATGTACTTACCTGCATACACACAATTCCCCACTAGGCAAGAAACTCCATACCGGGAGCGATGATCAAAAAATTTAATTTGCAGAGGATTAATTCTATACAACAAACTCTAGAGGCTTAATGCTACAAAACAACAGGAGGAAATGTATGCTTAATTCAATGAATTTGATAGGACAAGAAGCTTATTATCACTTGAAAAATAAAGATAAGATTAAGAGCAATGTACATTTTAAAAAACAAAGCTACCTAAATGCTCTCCAAAACAAAGATGGACCCTGTGCCTACCCTCTCCCCTCTCAATTTTCAGAGGGGTGGGGGGAAGAAATCAGGTGACTGGCTCCTCAGGCAGTGCTTTGGCTTCAGCAGCTGATCTAGACCTTCACTAGTTATTTTCCCTAAAGTAGTTCTCATAATTTCTTCTTAAAGAAAAGAGGTATTGGCTTATTTTACACTTAACTTCTACTTATTGCACTGGTCATTTCCATAATCATAATAGAGCCTGATCATTGGCTGTCTTTTGTGACATCGCAATAATGGGAAAGAGTCTTAAGGCTGCCTTAGGCAGCAATCTAGGGATATTAGCATATATCAGATGCCCTGGGCTCACCACTTTGGAAGTTTGCAGTAATATCAGGTGAAGACAAAGCAATAGGCAGTTATGAGATAACTTGTCCCCAGGGAAAGTTTTATTCCAGCTTTCCATAGTTACTGGTTTGTGCCCTGGAAGAAAAGAATTATATTCCTTCTAAAAATCCATATATATTGTTTTCTTTATGATTTTTGTTTAATATTATAACTCTATGCTCTTGTTATTCAAATAAATGGATGGGTCTGTTGTGAAAAAGCTAAGATGCCAGTAATAGTGAGCTAAGTGAGGCACTTCTAAATTTATACTGTATTAGTGTGATGATTGCACCTGAGTTCCCCCAACCCTCTTTTGGAACTTATTAATTTCCATAAGAAGTTAAAAGATAAGACTACAAGAGTGTCCAATCATCCTCACTGAAATGCTGAAAATGCAAAGCCATACAATACTGGAAGTCCAATATTATAATCAGTAATGAAATATTAGCACCGCAGAGTTCCATAGGTGGTGTTATGACAGCTGAAGGAAGCGTACTTGTCGCTTTCTAATAGATGATTAGATGGATCCCTGAAATAGATAAGATGGGGACATAGTAGGTACTGTTAATATAGCATTAAGGGTCAGGGAAGATAAAATACATTACTGCATCATTTTAATTGGTTTCATAAATTGTAATGTAAAAAGTTAATCCTTGAGCTTTCTGAGACTGTTAAGATATAGAAAGTCAGACTATAACCCACAAAAAGTATGCAGTTTTATCTTATATTAGTACCACTGGGAAGGGAATAACATCATTAAGGACAGCTCAAAAGCTGGAACCCTATTCAAGCAATCCAGACTTTATTCTTTCTTTGCAGCTCCCACTGTATTTTACTTTATTACTTCACTGTAGGTTTTCCTCCTCTGACCACTCACTGACCCATCCTTGGCAAGAGGCAGGACTAGTACTAAGTGACAGATAGATACACAACTCTCCAAAATAAGAGATAGATAATGAAGACTATAACCAAGACCACCACTGATGGCTGCTTGCTGAAGGAACCAGCCAGAGCTTTCTAACTGATAGGAAGGTGGGGATCAAAGTGACAGTATTATACGTCTCATGGGGAAAAGCAAACTTCTTATAGGGTGTTCGAGTGAATTTGTGGGGTCAGGTAAAACATGGGATGTCTTAAGGTGATTGTGGGAATGTATACAACTTACTCTAAGGTGTTTAGGAGAAGGGCCAGAGACAGGGAAAGGAGAAATGACAGTGAATGAGCAAGGAACGAGCATGGGAAAATGGAGAGAAGGAAGATAAAAGGGGAAATGTGACACCTAAAGAAGCTGCTGGTCAGCACACTTACCTGGCCAAGCCCTGCATCTGCCCAACTCAGTCTATACCAGCTGTTAAGCTTTAATCCTAGCCAAATTCTGTGACAACTGCCTCTGTTCTCTGTGTGTGCAGGTGCATGTGATTCACTAGAGCAAGCTTTAACTGGACTCACCAGAAGGAGACCAGCACCTGGAAAGACTCAAGGTTTGAGCTGGAGACTAGATAAGCAGGACCAGCATCTGCCTACGGATTCTGGAGAGCCTGAAAGTCCAACAGCTTACAGAGAACAGGAGAGGGATTGTCAGAGTGGTGCGTGGGTGTGTGTGCGCGCATATGCACACATCTCCTGGTGAGCTTCACCCCTCATCATCCAGTGAGTCGAGTGCTGTCAGCGTTTTTATGTCAGTGTCAAGAAAGGCTGTGTTGCTTTGTGAAGCCACGTATGTGCTTGTGCCTGCCAGGTATGATATATGCTGCAAATACAGTCCTGCTCCTGCCTAGACCTGGAGATGCAGAAGCACAGCAGGCTGGCTGTGCCAATGAGTACCTTTGACTCCCTAGCAGTCAAGAAAAGCCCAAGGGATTCAGTTACCCTTAAAATTAACTTGTTTCAGTATTCTACACATTTACATACTATTTCCTTGCTTCAGCTCTGACGACTAGATAGCAAAGGCAGTGGCCATCTTTTGTCAGGTTAGAGTGCTATCTCAGTCCCTTTGCAAAGACAATGAGGCAGAGACAGCTCTGCAAGGGATCGGGTTTTCCAAAGCATTATTTCTTAACACTGCCATTCAGGGTTTCTCTTGCTATGAAGGAAGAATCTTTCGGCTATTACCACCAAGAGCAAAATGAACGTCCTCACAGAAACCAAGTAGTAGCACATCTACAAACCTTTAGAGAACATTACTAATAAAGGAAGTCTAAAGCATCCACATATCATTATTAAAATTACTGGAAGCATAATATTCCAGTCTGACATATGGCACTAAATTTCTTCAAACATCCATGTTAATCCAATATTATATCTTTGGACTGTTGAATAATGAGAAAAGCTGTATCATATCAAGCTGGAGTACGACAATTATTCAGGATAGATTTTTTTATTATTATTGAAAAGCATGTACAAAGCAACAAGCTCAGTCCTCTAATATTGTTGTGATGTTACATAAACTTCAGGTGTTAGGGTGGCAATAAAAAATTACTGAACCTGCTCTCTTGCACTTCAAGGTGCATGCAAAAAACCCACATTGGTATATTTTATGGCAGTGTTTGTGCAACTTGTAGACTAAAACCAAAGAAAATTCAAAAACCAAGAACTCTTTTCACACCTTGTTGCACATAGTGGAATATACCAAAAATTGGAGATATCTAATCTGAGTCTGTCAGTGCTCTTTACATGTAAGTCTGTACATCAACGCATGACTTCTTTGGTAGCTGCTGTCTTAAATCTGTACTAACAGCATATAACAGTACCCTAAGAAAAAGAAGTCTCGAGTTTCTGAGAGTAATATTTGTTGAGGACAGCATTTATTTATTTATTAACTACTGAGACAGGATCTGCCAAGATTCTTTTTCTCTCTGTATCAGCCTTGTGCTTTTTCTTACCCTCCATAGAAATACTAAAAAAAAAAATAAATGGCATCAGCAAGCACATTCAACTTGGAATCACTTAACATTTCCTGACACTACCATGAAGACAATTATTCTCTCGATTGTGCAGTACAGTACGCACAGCCTTTGGCTGTTCTGCGAGTTTCTCTTACACAAGTATAATTACTTCAGGGGGATTGAGTACATGGAACTAATTGATGTTTAACATTTAAGAAATGTAACACAATTTTATGCCTATGTAAAAACGTCAAAAGTAATTTATAGGATTTGAAGAAATTTCGCTGTTGGCAGAATCAATAGCTACACATGGGAAATTATCCCAAATAAAAGTGTCACATCTAATATAAAAGTCTTACCAAAAAAGTAAACTTTGTGGGTGATATTGATACAGCCACCTGGTGACAGCTGAGATAACAACCAAGATATAGAAAAAGCCCCTACGTTTAATGAAAACATGCGCATGCCTGTTGATAAATTAAAATTATTTTTGCTTCTCTTTGTTCATTTCAGTATGGAAATCACTTTGAATATGAACAATTAGTATATAAATAATGCAGGTGTAATGTCGACCCAGGAAGAAACATGAACTTTAAGCAACAAGTACATTCATGACATGCATCACAATCTGGAGTTAATAAAAAGTTAATAACAAAAAAGGGGAAATAATTCAGATTCTACAGTCCCCAAACTATAACACATCTTTGAACTAAAGAACATTTCTCTTACTTCTGGCAAAGAACAGTCACACGCATATATCAGTGAAATGAAGGCAAGATAACCACATTTCCTGCTTCTGCATATATGACCACTAGAAACCTGAATAATACAATATCAATACAATCAACTTTGCATGATGAAAAAAACTTTTTAAAAATACTTCAAGCATTATGCTAAAGGGCATACCATCAGAAACAATTCCGCAATTTCATCATATAAGAAATTCCAAGGTTCATTAGGGAGGAAGAGAAACAGAATTTTATTTTATTTACTTTTTCAATAATAAATTCTGAAATGGTGTAATTTGTGTATTTTTTATGAAAGTATTAAGACCATTTCCATTAATCCACAAAGTCAGACCCAAGTTGTGTTTCAACAGTTTATCTTACCCTTTCTGTTCCAAATATGTGCATACAAGTTGCAGAAAGAGTGTAGTTTAGTTTTGACAGAGATGGTCTTATAAGATGAACCTTCATGAGCATTTGTAATGGGAGTGTTTCTACTGATTTTCATGAGGCTAAAATTCACTCTAAGGGTATAAGTTGCTCAAGTTTGTTAACAGTCAGCCTTTTTGGGCAGCCTTGCAAAGTAAAGCAGCACAGATTTTTGTTGATTCTAGGAGGAATAATCACTGGCTTAAAATTAAGGATAGCATCACAATTATTCCGATACTCAGAATTGTCTTGTGAGACTGGCTTCAGAGAGCTCAGCAGCTTGCAAAAAAATCAAACTCAATGGGGCACAATGACTAATAGAACATGGATATAAAAGTAATATGGGATCTTTTGATCTGCTTTTACTCTGGGCCAAATTGCGTTTACACAGATGAACACCTTTGATTTATTATTTGTAAACATAAGAAATCTACATTTACATCAGTGTAGCACTGCTAATTTCAGGTTCAATAGAAAGAAGAGCACAGGTAGTGAATGAGACAGGGAACCAGAGTTTCCCATGCCTATTCACCATTATCTTTGAGACTGCAGCAAATGAATGAGGGAGGTATTCACTCATTAAACAGTGAAAATAAAAATAAATATTGAACAGCTGCATCATTAACTGTGTGCAGTTCAATCTGCATGTTAAATGAGGCAAAGATCCCATGGAAATAGCACTATGTCATGTAATTAATAACCGTATTGTAATGTTTATGCACACGTGCTAGAGACAGTATGGCACAGGTGATTATATATTTGACTTTTATTTTTTTATTTGTCATTCATTTTCAGGAGTGGTCCTACACAGATATTGTAGGAAATAGTGCTTAAGGACAAAAAGGTAAAAAGTTTTTATTAAGCTGAGGCTGGGATGAATAAACTGCTTACAAAAAGCAACATTATCATCTAAGGTAAAATAACAAGTAGTTAAAATGATATTAACTGTCATGGTAGACTAAAGGTAGCATTTCAGAAATTATTTTTCAAAATATGTTTCTGAAATGGTATGTCTATTTTATATCAGTATTAACATGATTAAACTTCCTCATGAAATGATATCATTCATAACACTTCATTTTGAGCAACAGCAAGTATCATGTGTTACACATGTACAGATTTTTTAAGAGCATAATGATTTATTATGAATTTCATAAATACTTTGAGTGATAAAACCAAGATGGTTTAGACGTGCAAATGACTAATGTTCTTGGGATTTCACAATATCTGACCAGTACTAGTTTGTTACCAATGTTAGAAATCTTTTGTTTTGAAAATCAATTTTTACAGTGTCTTGTTTCAAGTGGGACTTATCTTATCTTGTAATTTTGCTACCCCCCCCCCCCCCCCAGGGATTATCATCATGAGATGATCACTGATAACTAAGATGCTGTTTTGGCCAATAAATACGTATATGTCCTGAATAAGACAACTACCACCATCCGGTTCCATGAAGAGGTATCTGTGCTTCCTTGTCCTGACATGAGTACTATAGAATCCAATGCTTAAAAATATATATTAAAATTAGATTAAAGTCTCTAAGCAACACAGCAGAGCAAATAAGCAATACATGATTATGGACCTGGTAAGGAATCTCCACTATACAATTCAACATATACTTTGACTGGTATGGAAGACGAAGACAAGGAAGGGAAGAGAGATCAGTGGATTTCGAGAAGGGAAACAGAATAAAAGCAAAATGGAATAAGGTAAATGGAAATGAATCATACAGGACAGTACATTCAGACCGATGAGTCCAAAAAGCTCAAGGTATTTATTACACAGAATAATAATAAGTAGTACTAAATGACTTAGTCTGTCTGCAAAAATGAAGTTAGGTTGCCACCTCTTTTCTTCATGTAGGAAGAAACAGACCAAGTGAAATAGACTGTAGACCATTATGTCAGACTGTAGGATCATATGTCCATGAGCAATTATTAAAAAAAAAAAAAAAAAAAGAGGTAATCTTCCTGTACCTATGTGCATTATATGGTGGATTTTTATCTCATTAAAAATTAGCATTACTTTCCCAGCAGACTTCAGATGGCTTTGAGTTTTGCCTACACCTAAATGATACCCTAGGAAAGCACAAAATTATTTTCATAGATTGAACTGGTATACAAAATACGCACAGACTTTAATATTTCTGTGATCAGGTGAAATGTAAAATTTGTGAGATGCTAGACAACTCAACCTACTCTTTAAATATCTTCAGGTATATACCTTTGACAAAAATTAATCTATAATTAAATGTATATAAAACTGTAGTCCTTAATATGGGCATGCTACCCCAAAGCTGACAAATCTTTCTGCTTTCTCTCTAACTCCCACCACCCCAAAAAAGAGTGAGAAACCTAAAACCTTAGTCAGAGTTGTTTTTCTGTCTAGCCTTTTCTTTTTCTGCCCTTTATCCAGTGATAGTCTTATAAGCATATACCAGGCTCAATACTGCTTTTGAAAATGAATATATTCACTTCTATGGTTTCTCCAATGGGTGAGTAATACTGAAGTGGTTGTGGAAGAACTCTGTCCACTGCAAGACTCCTGGGATTAGGGGTCACAATTATTAATGGAGCCATCTCTTCTTGATGTGAACTGATTTTATACAATAAGTTTCAGAAGAACTGCAACAACTTGCGGGAAAAAAAAAACTTCAGAGAGTCATGGAAATTGACTTATGGCATATGTTATATTGAAGAAATATTTTGAATAAGATTAGGAAGTATTGTTAGTACTACTTTCAAGTGAAGGCAGCTTTTAGCAGGCTGTTAGCAGCTATAAAGTCTTGCTTAAATTAGTACTGGTCATACAAAAGTTGTGGGGGCATCGGGGGTTTTTGGTTGGGTTTTTTTTTTTTGTTGTGAGTTTTTTTGTTTGGGGTTTTTTTGGTTTGTGTTTTTTAAGCTTGGCGTACTCTGGAGGGAAAATTTAAATAAGAAAAGTCAACCGTTTGCGGTTTACTATAAAATTAAATGATTCAAAGAATGGATTAGCAGAAATATACGTCTTCAGCCAATATAAAGAATTAAAGTTTTATTGGACAGCTCTGATTACAGATCTCGCCTTCATCAGCAGATAACTTATGAATATATTTTGGATAAGAATGAAAAATCCACTGTTGAAAATACATGGACTGCTGTGACATTTGTTTTTAGGCACATAAATGGTCTCAAGTGATTCATTGGCTAATATCTAATTAGCTCTGCTAATGGTTTCTGAAAGAGATATTCAAACATATATTCAGAAAAATAATTCCAGTGGTCCTGAATCAAGCAGTATGAACAGTAATCTGAAAGCAACAACAGCAGCATTTCATATTAGCACCTAGCAGAAAGCAGCAACATATCTATGTCAAAACTGGAAATCCCATAAAATCTAACCTTCGGCTAATAAAGTTGGGTGCAGCTGGGAATTTGCCTTGCTAGAATAGTTTAAGATTTCTTTCTTTGTTGTAATGACACCTTTGAAAATTATTTCAGAAGCAAAGAGAGACCTACCAATCTCTACGTTTTCCTCTACACTCTTCTAACTTGTCAGAACTTCAGTATTCCCTTTAATCCACTCTTCTAACTGAAGAAAATTTCTGTCTGAAAGAGTCTGAAATTTGTAAAGGGACTTACAACCTTGCTCTCCTAATTTCCAGTTTTAAAAAGTCCAGCTCATGAGGGATAAAGAAATACCATTCGTCTCATGCCAGTTTGATGACCTTGTAAAATTCATTTCTTCTGATTCATACCTTAGCAAGAAGTAGTCACATCATAAAAAATGGTGTCATCACAACCAGTATTCAACCTGAGCAGGCTGGTTAAGGCTTTAATATGTGGCACAACACACAGCTTACCTTCAAGTCCCAGCAGTGGTCTGTCAATACCAGGTTTTATGGACTTTCCTAAGAGTCACTAAGGAAGTTTGTACCATTGATAAGAAACGTTACTTTTTGCTGACTCAGCAAAGGAGTTTGTTCTTAGAGAGCCTAATTCTGGAATTTTTAGAAAATTTATTTCACCCGATTGACAACAATTTCCACATCTCACAACATGTTTTGGGACAGTGAAAAATAAATCTTCTTCCACATCTATCATTGATGTAAAATGATAAAAGAGTAGTTGATATCAAAGTAGTGCCAGATAGCAAAATAATACAGACTTGTAGCATTGTGAGCAAAAGTCATTAGCTATTTAATCTAAAAACTCTTCCAAGAATAAAGGAAAAGGCATTTACATACAGAAAAGATCATAAAACACAAAATGAGAGGAAAAATAAAAAAAAAGAAGTCACCAACAAAAAGGCCCACATGAAAAGTTTTATACCCCAAGGTAAAGCTGCCTTCAATATTTGGCATAAAACTGCTATACTGGCATTTAAATTGGCGTAAAGTTATGAGTTCCTCATTTTTACATTATGAGGGCATCATTTGTTTTCACAACAAATAAAGGGGCTATGGTGTTACAATCTCCTTTTCAAAGAAGGAAATAGTACAAGATTTTGAAGCTATTTTTCAGAGTGCAGGTAACAGTTTGAAACACTCTATTGTACAAAAGAAAATGGGAATGAACCCATAACCCATTTTATACCAGTTTATAACAAAAAGTCTTCCATTAAAGGCAATGACCTAGCTTCCTTCCCTCACGCATACCTATAAGCTGCAGTTTTTGAGGGTTGAGTGGGGGAACTGTTTGTTTTGTTTTTAAGAAGAATTTTTTGACTACAGATTAAAACCAGAAAGCCTAATCACTGCCGCCAAGGATAAACCCCCTTTTTTCATATAAGAGCTTGAACTGATACCTCTCAAGTATAATCCATCTATGACTGCTAACATCAAGAAGTAATATATTTTAAAATGTTTATTATCTGGGCTTTGCAGAACAATACTTCTATCAATGACAGCAAACAAAAAAGTTCTGAAACATCACTAACAGCAGCAAACTTCCTTGGAAAGAAGTGTTTTGTCTGAAACAGTAGGCCCTTTAAGTATCATTGCCACAAAGAATTTCAAGGCAGCCTGATACCACTGCTCCTTACTCCCAGTAAATTTCCAATATATCACACAAATAAAGCAGTAGAAAAAAGTGGAATCTAAAAAAGTCACCATTCAGCCTGTCATTTTCATGCCAAACCTGGAACTTGTTAACAAAAGGGATTGCAGCAATGTTTATTGACTCAATGAAACAATCAATACCTTCTGAAACCTCTCCTATGCATCAGGAAAGCTTTTTGGTTTTTTTTAAATAATCTGAAGCAGCAAGTGTAAATGTATGTTATTTGTCCTGAGCAACTAATTATACTGCCAGATAACTTTTCCAAAGTAAAATTTAGGGTAAGGAGGGAAGTATTGCAGCTTCAGTAGGTTCAGCGAATTAAGAAAAAAGGCATTATAAGATCAACTGAAAAACTAATCCACTGTATCTAAATCAAATCCAATTCAAAACTTGAATTAAAGATGCCACATTTGACTGCCATTTGACATATATACCATTGCTGCGCACAGGCAATCAGTTTTATCACTCGTGTTGTGTTTTGATAAAAGTAATTTGTAAATACGTTCTAGAACATCAGAAGGCAAAGGTTGAAAGGTTAGTTTCGTTTATTCAATGTTGCATTAAAAGTTTTTTTGCTTATAGTCAATATTCAGGAAAGCTCTTTTTTTTTTTCCTCTGTCGCTCCTTGTTTGTATGCAGTATGACACTGATGACTTTTAAACAGTTTTAAAAATTGTTGGCAAGTATTCGCATCCAGATGTATAAAACTGAGCAGAAAACAATGCCATAAACGCATAAGTTACGGACAATTGGTAGGAGTAAAGTGTGTTTCCTACTCTAAACTATGTTTATTAGACAAATTAAAACATTATGTCATGCCCACAAGGAACCTGAACTTACAGATATGAGACAGAAATCCTGATGTCAGAATTTGCAATGGTAAGGTTATTTCAACACATTTGACTAGAAAAATAAAGGTACAGGAATAATAAAGAGATTATTTATACAGCTAGAATTAAAAAAAAAAAAAAAAAAAAAAGTAGAAAATAACCAGTCAGTTTTCAATCAGTGAGAACTGCTGTATCATCCTAAATTTTAGCTAAAAAGAATTGAAAATGACAGATTTATTCCTGTGGAACTTTGATACTACTGATAAGCAAAAGTTCATTTGGTTTGAAGATAAGTTTGACATCATTATTTATTAGTAAGCAACCCACTGGAGGAGGCTAAAGTTTCTGATTTTACTTTAAGTTCTGCAGGAAGTTAAAGGCTTCTTTTCTAATAAAACAGAAAACTAAGACTTCCAAGTCTCTTGGGAAAGTGTTAATAAGTATACAGGAAATAATTGTCAAAAAAAAAAAGATACCATTGAAAACCATGTCAATTCAGCTGAAATGGAAGCCTTAGCTTTTGAGGTCAATTTATTATGTCAGATTTTAAAAGTTAGTGTTATGTAAAGTAGCCATAGCAGGTGTTTTTTTTTTCTTTACAAGCAGTGACTAAAGTCTATCTTTTAAATCTATTTTTAAATCCATATTTGAACTCCATTTGACCTTGAAAAACCACTGCCTTACACTTCTACCCTTGAGACAATCAATCTGTTGCCTTAAAGCTATATGATACTCTGATTAAGTCTTACATCCTTATTTGAATGCCAGGGTATCAGAACAGTAGTCTAGCAGTTGGACAGAAAGAGAGGTTTGGAAAGAAAAGCAAAGAAGAGTGAGAGGGAAAAGTAATTCAGGTAGTAAAAACTTCTAGAGAGATTTTAAAACTGAGCTTTCTGCTTGTCTACTCAGCCATTTCTTGGCTTCTGAATGCCTTGCGGTTCAGTCTTTACGCTCAGGTTTTGCCTTTTTTCTCTTGGCTTCATTTTTTGTTTGAAGATAACAGCTAATAAAAAATATAGCTACTCCTACTACTTTCTCCTCCCTCATTTCAAAGGCTGGATTTCAGTGATCCAGAACACTTGTTTCTTTAACCAATTTTTATGGCTACAGAAGTTACTAAATTTAGACAGATTAGATGTCTTTAAAAGTTATCCAAAAGTATTGCTATCTCCAAATTTGTGCTTTTTTTTCCATCAACTTAACATTTACTACACCTGTAGTAATTCCAACTGCTAGCCACAAAACTATCAATAAAAAAATGAAATCATATAATTGACTACATATTTAGATGACACAGAAATGAAAAGTAATTTTGAACTGACTGTTAATAAAAATAATTGTATTGAGCCAGCAGAGCACTCACTCTTATGTGAAAAGCAAATGAAGAACAACGGATCCAAAGTATACAGGTTTTCCTAGTGACTGAGCACACATTCCAGCGACATGACAATGTAACCATACTTAATGGTGATACCACTCTCTAAATATTTGTCGACTACAACTGGAGAAAAAAAAAAAAAGCGTGGGGGCATATCATGTATCATTTCAAACACAATTAATCATACTTGCAGAATTTATGTTGCAGCAAAAGTGCCAACTCTGTCTAGAAAGGATATTGCAAGAAAAACACTGACAAAACCAGTTTTTCCAGTAAAATTAACAAGTATTAGATTCTTCTTTGGGGAAATGATTGATGTGCAAATACATTTCATTCAGTCAAACATGAACATTCAGTTTTCAGTTTGTTTTTCCTTAACATTCATAATTAAAGCCACTTACTAGCTTAAAGAGAAATGAGTGATTATTATGCAATTATATGCAGAGATAAAATGTAGATCTCATATCATTACTAGCATGTTCATAGTTTCTGTATGTGGTTTTTTTAAAGTATAACACAAAATACTTTCAAAATACTTTTGTTTTGTTAGTTAACACGTGAATAAAAACATTAAAAAGAAATCAAAAAAGAAACAAACAGCTCCTCTACAGGTGTAAAAATAATTTCCATTGAGCTACTGAAATTTGAAACATGAATCTCTTGCCCATTTAATATAATTTTTCATATGACTTAGACACACGTAAACAAAAACCACACTGCACTTTGTACAATGAAGCAAGTCCTAAAGTATGTCTAAATATATTTGCAAAGTCTTCAGCGTAAATACTGTAAGAGACAAAACTGTTTCACTCATATACAGCCTTTGTTCCAGATTTACTAAGCATCAGTGAACAGAATCATAACGTTGTACTAACCTAGTGAAGGGAAGCAAGCCAGAACCAGCTCCAGAAATGCTCCCCATTCCACCATAGGTAAACCATGAAAAAGACTGACTCTCATTAACTTCCCTCTATTCCACGTCACTCTGAAAGTGGCCAAGCATCAACCATACACACATCCACGCACAAAGTAACACCCAGTAAGTAGCGGTAGGGCTATGCAGGACCTTTTAGTCCTGTTTTGAAGAAAAAGTGGTTGGAAAGCAATTGGCTTAGTCCTATTCTCCTGTGTGTTCAAGGAAGCCAAGGTGCTGAAGGTTGTTCCCATTCCATCTGAGTGGGTTCTCAGAATCCACCAGCCCCTGGGCCACACTGGATGGCTCCGGCAGCGCTGACAGGTACTGTTGCAGATGGATGGCAGAGCAAAGGGGACAAATACTACTCACTGACAGTGTAAGTTAATTGAAATTTTCTGGTTCCTTAATTATGAATATACAGTTCACAGTTGTGAAATATTGAAAGTTTACCCCTTCTGAAGGGCAAGTTAAAACGGACGACCAACTTCTGCAATGCTGAGCTTCAGAGGATCCATAATATCACACTTTATGAATATAAAGAGCTGCTTCAAAGCTATTCATTACAGAGTACGATATATAGGTATTAGAATAGCATACATCAACAGACAGACCAAAAAATTCTCTGGTTTAAGATATACATATATTCAGGATATAGTTCTTTCTAGACAGGTTCATTATACAAAATAAAAACAAAAAATCAATGCAATAAAACTCTTGATTTGAGATACTAAGTAGGTTACAAGAATGTTATATAAGATTTATGTGGGGGTTTTTAATGATAGTAAAATTATTTTTAATTAGGACAAAATGTAGGAGGAAGACAAACTCACTCAAATCCCTCCATAAATTATTTTCTGCAGCTGTGCTCTGTTTAGTATCAAAATCTGTTTTTAAGTAAACTCAAGGATAAACTGAGATGCCATCAAATTTAAGAGTACTGCAATGACCTACTGAAAAAAAAAATTTCTACTCCACGGTCTCATCTGGAACTTCATTTTCTCTTTGTTAAAGCTTCTCTGAATTGGCATCTAGGAACCTACGACCCTCTTCAGTCATTCGTTGGAAGAAAAGCTTAAAACTGACAGCTGAACTATACATTCACATCATGATTTAGGATTCAAAGTTAAGCTTAAGCATGAAAGGCAACTAAACTGGCCAAATCAAAGGTTAATTATGTTTCCATATTGAAGAGAGGCATATTATATTTCGCAATAAATCAAATTCCATTACAAAGCCAGGGTAGGGTTATTTATCCTGCAGCTGATTTAACCCTAAAAGAAGGACAATAGGAATACATTTGAAACAGAAGAGTCTCATGTTTATAAAATACACTTATCTTGCATACAACCTGTCTTAACAAGTCCCCATACTTTTCTTACTATGTTGACCTTTTATCCATCAAAAGGTTGTGGCTACTAAAACCCACAGTTCTAAATAAGTAATTTTTACCTCTACAACATTATAGCCATAGGTTTTTTTTTTCCTCTATTCTCAGAAGAAAAAGCCATGACTCATCACTAGAAGTTACTATAACCAGGAAACTATCCTTAAGAATTTGAGGCATCTAAACTAAATCTTAAAGCAGAAGATAAATTTCTTTACTATTTATGGTTTTATATTTTTTCAAAAAGCAATGAAAAGGGAAGGAATGGAGAAGTTTTTTGTGGGGGCTTTTGTTCTCCCCCCCCGCCCACTTTTTCTTTTTCTGAATTTTTCAATTTGACTGAAAAAAATTCAGAGATTACAATCCTTTAGCAAGCAGATTACATATTAATGGCTCACCTATATGTACTCAGATAAATATGTTTTCAATAACTCATTGTTTTTTTAAGTTGCATAGAGTAATGTCTTAAAATAAAGGAGATCTTAAAATTTAATAACAGTTACTTAAAGAATAATTCACAGAGTTAAGAGCACAGGAAGAAATAAATGGCTTTTAAGGACTATTAAGCAAAGTGAAACTCAAATGTTTCATAACTCCAAAAGCTTTCTTCTGTAAGTATACTCAACATCAAGAACATTATTATTATGAACACCTTGAAATGACATTCTGTTCATCCCCTTGTAATTTCTGTTTCAGTATCCATGGAAGATGTTGGTCTAAGAACAGCCTCTATTTATTATTTATGGATATTCCACCAATGGGTGATGGCAAGAGACCAGTTTGTTCTCTCTGAATTTATACTCATGTGTGTAATGCAGCATGTAAATAGAAAGTTATATTTACTATGCTTTACTAAGGCTTTTAAATATGCGAAAAAAGTCTCTAGTCTTATAACAACTGAATTGAAATATACAGCTTAGAAATAAAGATTTCATGTTAGTATTAATCTTTTTTAAATTTTTAATGCAACTTATAACCTCAAAATAATGATTCAAGTTAACCTGAGTAAAAATTTTTTTAAGTGCAAGTTGTTCTTATTTACCTATATGACTTCCAGAATTTACCCAGGTGTGGCTGCCTAATTTTGAAGTCATTTTTTTGCCCTTTCAATACCTTTTGGCAATTTGAACAGTTCTGAGTGCTGTTCTACACTCAGTTTACAGAAGATTAGATTACATTCAATGCAAGGAAAAAAAAAAAATCCCAAAGGAACATTTGCTGTCAAAGATGGAAGAAAATCTATTTCATTGATGTAACCTTCATATAGTCATAAGATCATAATTTAAAGTCACAGTGTGAAACAGACAAGGCACGAACATTTTGGAATCAATAGCATGAGAAACTGTCTAATGAGAAACTTTTCTTTCAGCCTTTGCTTTATAGAAAGTACTTGTCTGGTACTTTATTTTCTGATGCATCCTTATCCACAAGGATACTTGGTCATTTACTTTGATCCAAAACCACCTTCCAATATTCAGAAATTAAAATTAAATACACAATTCCTAGATGTCTCATTTCTTGATTACCTTTTTAAAGAAAACTTTGAAAAACTTTTCTCATTAAAAACTAATATTTCAAGATAAGTGTTATCCTTTTCCTTAGAGAAAAAGAAAAGTACAACTATTATTTTCTGCTTTTCAGAGCAACTAGAATGTATGTGATGGAGATTCCTGTATAGGGCAGACAGTACCATGAACACAAGTTATCCAGGTCTTTTCACTCCACAAAGATTGAATTATAACCCTCATTTTGGAAAACACTACAGTCTGAGCCTACAACTCAAACTCAGTAATTTTTAAGTAATATCAAAGTATCTTTATAGTGTTTTACAAAGAGAACACAGTTGAGCTTTACAGATGTGCTCCATGGCTTGAACAATATCTCCAAATAATTACTTGGATTCTGAAGTTTTTCCACATACAGTTTTGGCATGCAGGACATTAAAATTACCATTGACTTTCAATAAGACTTAGGCTCCTAAATATCTAAATGTCTGACTTTTACTTTCCAAAAATCTTTAGAAAGAGGCAGATAACACTGGTGACCTAAATTATTAGGTCTTCTCTTTCCTTTCTTAAAAGGCACTCCCATTTAGGGTAGATTCTCAAAGAACCTACAATGGGACAAGGTTTTCTTCACCACAATTATGATCATCATAAAGACTGTCTTTATAAAAATGAAGCATTATCAAACGACATTCACCATGCTTTGCAGTAGTGATGAGCACATAAATATCACTATAACAGTCAACTTAAACTACTGTTAAAAGCCCATGTTCTATTTGACTCTTTCCAGTCATACTCTCTGACTTGCTGTGCGACCTTCTCACTCAGGGAACATTCTCACTTAAAATAGAAGCTTTGACAAAGAAAGATAGAGGACAATACTGGTTTCTGGGGGGAAAAAAGGGGGGGGGGGTGAAGGGGAAGAGTCCATTAAAGAACAAATATTCCTTAAAGATGCTGGCTTGATCGCATGTTTAATATTGAGGTCACTTGTAAGCACTTGCTAACACTCACTACTAAAACAAAGCAAAGCAAAAAAACAACCCCCCAAAATAACAACAAAAAAGGGAATGTCAACAAGTCCAGGCATGCAAACATCCTTGCTTAGATTAGTTTCACCATGCTCCTTCAAGTGCAGATACATGTCTAGTTTCCCTTCAGTGGGAAACTAGCAAAATCTACATTCATATTTCAAATATCTGACAAGATCCTATTATAATCTAAGCCTTAGCACCAGGATAAAAAACATTTTCTCTGAAAGGACAAATTTTGATGTAACCAAGACATTTCAGATGCGTAGGAGGCAATGACAAATGTAAAATTAAGTTAGATTGCCAATTAAACGTTAAAGAAAATCTTTGACATTAACCTGGGAACAATGGCTTTAAGAAAGCTGAGAGCAAGTCATATATTTGGTCAAAACAAAATTGTTTATTGTAGAAACAGTGAATTATAGAGAAAGGCAGTGGCTGCAAAGCTCATAAATTAGCTCAAGAGTAACCTAGATGTATTTCTGGAGAGAAAGATTGAAGGAGTAGTAAGAAAACTGAAAAATGGATTGAGATCAGCAACAACAACAAGAGAAAGAGGCATGCTGTGTGGATAACATTTTCATGTTCTTAAAATTTCTGATATTCTTATCTTGGCACAGCAGGATTATGTTGTACTTAATTGAATTCTGAAGACTTACCAAAAAGGTGCGTGCAACAAATTTGCATTGAATTTCTGTTAAGCTTGTGAAACAGAATAGAACACTTCAGTTGGAATGGACCTACAAAGATCACCTAGTCCAGCTCCAACTGAAACACCTTTCCTCTCTTCACTTATTTCTTCACATGACAGTATATTTAAGAGTATCCTTCTCCTTTGAGGGCTTGATTCAGTAGCATTATTTCTCCTTCTTACCATCCACTCTTACTATATGTAACAATCTGAAAAACCTTGGGCATGCATCATCTCCTGAAGGGATATTTGCGCTGGCATGGTGCCAATGTCATTGCCCTAGTGTCAATGTCCCATTGCATTTGTCTCATACCTATAGGGGCTATCTAGAACAGATATCTATTCAGACATCAGTTCCCAAACTGGCAGACCTGCTAGAGTTCTAGTCTGTCAGGTCACTCCTGAACCTCTCCTGTATTGCACTTCATTTCTTTTTTATGTGGATTTAAGGCAGTAGTTTGAGAGTCTGCGGTGTTTTGGTTTGGTTTTTTTTTTTGTTTTGTTTTTTTTTTCATTTTGTTTTCCTGGCAAAATGGAGCAATAAAAGAATATTTGAATTCAGAAGGCAGAGCAGAAAAGACTCAAAAGGTCATCATATCTCTCTAGAAGTATGCGAAGAATGAGAAGATGGTTTGAGCAAGCAACCAATTCCTGCATGGTTTAAATGTAACTAAAGTTACAAAGAAAAAGCCTAATACGATCCATGTCCAAAGTTGGAAGTGCTTCTGTAGCTGCTCCTCACGGCTTAACTTAAGGCAGAAAGTAGCACCGTATGAGTTTAAACATGTGATCTCCTATTCCAGAAGACTGGTACTCTACCTATGCTAGTCTGCAACTACTTATAAAAGATATCAGGTTTGTAACAGCATGGCTAATACAACATAATTCCAGTTGTGTCCTCCACTCTGAGCTGCATCATTAGCAATACAGCTATTTCAAGCACACCTACGTTTCCTTCAGCAAAAACCCTTTATGCTAAGATTCTCTCAAGAAAACTTGCTCTGTAACAGATTTCCTGTTTCTACGCAACAGTGACAGCAGTGCAGAACTTAGATGAGCGCTGATGTGATGTCACTTGAATAAGTAAGTTAGAAAGGAGGTCTAGCCAGAAAGACTTGTTACCGGCTGGCAATCTTTTTCATTTGCTCCTATGATTAGCTACTGGAATGTCTAACAAGCCCTGTGTAAAGCAGAAATTATTTTTATTTGTGCTGCCCTGCTATATTTCTTTTATGAAACATCAGTGCCTCTATCCAAACTCATTTAGCTTGCACAGGTTGTTCATATTTTACCTCTTCTGATTGATTGTTGATTTTCCCACATCTTGCCTCTAACCAAGTTTACAGAAGTCAGGTCAAGCATGCCCTCTGTGACTGCAAGGGCTAATTAGGAAGGAATGCCCTTCAAATCCTGAGCATTACGCAAGTTTGAGAAAAAGTAATACTGCCTGAACTTGTAGGGCTTAATTCATTATGTATCTTTCCACTCACTTCTTAAGAGCAGTAGTGATCAGACTGTGCAGCTCCATCATGAAGCCCTCAGACAGAAGGCGGAAGAAAATCTGCAGTGAAAATACAGCAGCACAGAATTTTGAGGAAGATGCATGACTTCTGAGTGTTAATAAGGACCAGCTATTGCATGAGAGTAAGAGAACACAACTGCGATTTCAGTAGGAAAACCTATATTGCCTACAATAGAAAACATATAAAAAGCTGTTTCGCAATATTTTCCCCCCAAAAGGTCTGTAATACCCATCATGGTAAAAACTGCAAGAGGAAGAAGAGGAGGTGGGTGTCCCCGAGTCTTAAGCACAAGATGATCAAACAACAAAACCAGCTTGTTTTAACCTTTCAGATAAGGATTGTTAGAAAATTTGCTGTGGGGAAAAACATGTCCAAAGACAAGGCACTAAAATCTCATCTTTAGCTGCATACTAAAAGAAAAAGAATCTCAGAAAGTGGTAATAAAAGTACACAGATGTTTTATTTATGGTGGGAATACACCTGAGGTTCAAACACTACTTTTACTACCAGAACGGCAACTTCAGTTATAACCACTAATAACAGTTACACATGAGAAAAGTCACACTAAATGAGAGGTCCAGGGTTCTTGCTTTGCACCATGGAAACCAAAAAGTAACAGCATCTTACTGAGATTCTAATTCACAGATTCCTTTGGGTCCAGTGGCCTCCAGATCAGTATTGAACAAGATCTATCACAGCTATTATAATGCATGCTAGATGAAGTTTTTTTTATCTTTCTAATAAAAGGCCAGGATATAGATACACTAAGCTGTTGTATATACAGCTCTGCCTCAGTTTTTGTGTTCTCATCTGGGATCAAACTTCTATAAGTAAATGGAATTAAATATTAACTATTTTTGCCAAGAAAAATTGCTTTTGTTCAGATTAAAAAGACAGCAGTGTGGGTTTATTCATGCTCCATCTGTTGTTCTATTCTCTCCAATGGCAACTTCAAAGCACTTTAGCATTATCGAGTGTTTGCAAAGGAAGGGCAGCACAATAGTCCTCCCTCAGAGAGAAAAAAAAAAAAACCAACAAAAAACCAGAAGAGTTCAGAAGTGAAAGAAATTTAGTCACTCAGTTGGCTGTTTAATCCACTATTTAATCGTATGTGTATTTATTTCTATTGATTTCTTTTTTTTTTTTTAAAGACTGATGGAGAGAAAATAACTTGCAGCCTTCTTAACACAGGAACAATTACAGCAGGAACCCACATCCTTTACCAAATGAACAATGCTATTCATAAACGATGCAAATTTCAAAGGCTTGTTTCCTGCTGCTAATTTTGCTAGTGAGTTGAATTAGTGGGGCACTGCTGGGAACAGCAGGAGATCTTTATGATACTTTTTCAGAAAGGGAAAGATCTGATGACTAGTGTTAATCATTAAAAAGCAGTTATTGTAGGTGTCAAAAAAAAAAGTTCCGAAATACGATCCTTTTTTTTCCCTTCCAGCCTTCCCTCCCTACCCTCTTAAGAATTCAGCTGTATGTAACTTTAGGAAAAAAAAAAAAAAAAAAAAAGTGGGTGATTTAAAACATGGTCTTGCATATTGATTAGGTGTTCCCTTTAAAATTACATTGCACAGGACTTGAACAAAACAAGACAAGCAGATTTTTACCTCCCTCACACTCTCTATCTTCACCCTGGCTGTTAAGCTATCTCAGTCCTCTCTTTTTCGGTTTCTTGAATCTGTCTGATTATAGGCATTAACAAATAAATCTGCAGATTTCAGTCTACTGTAGGAAAATTTTTAATCTTGCTTGACACTTTACACAAGTCCTCATCCAGGAGCTGTTAAGGAGCTTAGTTCAGAACTATATTTCACAGCTCTTCTGGAATGCTTTAAATGACCTCATTTCCAACCTTGCAGTATCACTGTCTTCCTTCACAGTCAGGTTTTAATTCAAATTTGTTGTATAACTTTTTTTTTTTTTTTTTTACATAACACTTTAGAACTGTATAATACTCCTAAGATTATTTTGTTGTTGCAGTTAAGAAGGCTAAAGACTTTCCTCCCCTGGTCACTCACACCTGCCCCTAGAGTTGTGCTAATACAACTATGTGTAGGAACATGTTATAAACCAAGTCACCAGAAATAATCATGCAGTGGATATAACAGTCTTCAAAAACATTGCCATTAAATACCATTAATGTGCTGTGAAAAAGTGGTGTTTCACAAGCAATGGAGTCAGCACAAGTGAAGTAACAGGGAAAACTAACAGATGGTAATACCCTTTTAATGATTGTTTTACCCTAGAAAAACCCGAACATATCACAGACTATACTTTAAATACACCTGTGTTTACTAGAAAGTTCATTTACACACGTTCACATGCCTACAGCAGTAATTAAAAAGCTGCATTTTTTTGTAAGCAAAAAAAAATACCACCTCCGTGTAATAAAATTACTGTTTGTACCATGCATGGGTTAGGATTTCAGGGAGAATGCAGAGAGGTTGGCTTCGGTTGTTTGTTGGGTTTGGTTTTGGTGGTGATTGGTTGTGTGGGGCTGGGGTTTTATTAACCCAAAAGCCAGCAACAGAAATATACAACCAAACCAAACCAACCAACCTACCAAACAACCTTGATGAGAAAGTGTTAAAACTAAAATGCTTCTAGTCACTCCTTGGAGTAGAGTAAGGCTTCCCACCACTATAGAGATACCTGCCAAAGGCAGCTGAAATCCCAGGTGTCATGGTTAAGATCAAGAGGAAACACTCCTATGACCTGGCCAGCATCGGGTTGACGACAAACTCGCATGCGGAACTGAACAGGAGAGGGTTTGGCCATTAAGCCGAACTGAAACTTCCCAAAGCATCTCATACTTCCCCCGACACTGTTTCATTTCAGTCCTAAATGGAGTATACTGCAGTACAAGGCATGTTTCCACTCCCACCTTCAGCGTGTGTGAGAAGAAAGTGGGAAAATAAAAATCAGTATTTCTTTCAATCATGAACAACCCTGTGGCATATGTCATGTACTGTTTTCTTCATGCCAGCCAAGTATTCTGGAATTAAGAGCTATTAGGTTGATAGTGTGGTCGAGATTACTTCAGTAACAAATATGGTTTTAGATCTGCAGCCGTGAAAATTCTGCCTACAGTTTTCCTTCAATCTGAGTTACAATAAGTGATGTCTGTACCCCTCAGGCTATTTTCAGTGGGTTAGGGACTAACAAGCAAATCTGACTGCTGACCCACTCTTATAGTATAATTAGTTCTGACAGAAAAAATCATGATGCAATCATACTACTTCATAACTTTAAGGAAAAAAAAAAAGCTTTAAATTCTGTAATCTATACAATACATTGTCACAAACAGCTGCTGATTCCTGGTTGCCAGTAGAAGGCAGTGTCATTTTAATGTGCTGTAAGACAAGTCAGAATCCTTCATGAAGGAGTGAGAGGTAACACATCAAAGGTCTTAATGGCCCTTTTCAGGAGCTAGACAATAAAAATCAAAACAGTCAAGTCAAAGTCTCACTTTTCCAGGGTGTGTTTTTGTCTTGTTGTTAACCAATAAGACACCCTTAAGTAGTCAGTATCTAGTCAGCATCTGGAGACTAGTTTTATTGTCAGAAACAGGTAGCTGCACCTTTGTCAGACCACTCCACCATACGCCTTCTGGTCAGTAAATACACTTCACCTTCATTTTGTGTACACACTGCCTCAAATGCCTGGGTGACTTGACTGAGATCAAAGAAAATACTAGGCACATGCAATTAGCATTACACACAAAATAAGAAGGCAGCCCTGGTTTCAGAGAGATTTCGGTCCAGTAACTATTTTCACCCATATGGCCTATAGTTTAACCAAAGCTAAACACACACATGAAAAAAAAACTTTCATCCAGTAGTATGATTTTTATATGGGAATAATACAGAGAATCTCTTCCCCTTTAGCCGTTTCATGCCGAGACATCTCTTGCACACTTCTGAACCAGAGAGTCACCACTCTGTCCCCCCCAAACTGTTCAATTCTTTGGTTGTTACTACTTAAGTCAGTTGTCAAATTTCTACACATGTACAACAACACTGAAAGTCAAAACTGAACATAACTTTAAGCACTTAACACTCCTCTAATTTTTTCTCTCTCTCACTGCACTTGCTCTCTGTAGGGCAGAGTAACCCATACTGATTAAGAGGAGAGCAGCTTCAGTGGGGTACTGACAGATTGATGTTCAGCAGTCTCTGCCAGACAAAATAGCACCTCTGGGGCAAGGTCCTCCAGGATCATAGTGAGGTAATCAACAGATCACTGCCACAGCACTTCTTGCTCCGGCTCTCTTATTCACTCCCAGCTTCACGGTTTTGCTTTCTCCCTTGAGAGCAGTGTGACACCTCCTGCTCAAATGACTCGGGTCACTTCTGCCAGAGCAAAACACCTTATTTTTGTCTTTCCTCGCACTCCCAGGTTAGCGTGCTGAATCAGCTCACAAAGCTCCCTCTGGTGAATGCCAGACCTGACACTGAGTAAACAGTGAGACCACCCAGCCAAAGCAGAAAGCAAGCCAGCATTTCAACACAAGCCTAATTCATCCTCAGGGATTGCAAGCTGAAACAGCACATCTGTGGACATAGATTATTTTGTTTTCAAAACAAGAAAAAAATAGGTGGAAGTTATACATCTACAGGAGATCATCAGCAGTATAAGTCATCTCACTTTGGGGCTCGTAATACTAAACAAAGAAAATCAGTTGTCCAGAGAAAATTCAAGTTTCTTCAAAATACTTCAGTGGGTTACCTTTATACCGCTGAGGATCTTCCTCCCATATGCAACAAATCGGACACAAGTACTCTAAAATCCATAGAAGTATGACTGATTTATCAGAGGTAGGATTACAAAACTGGCCTGCTGAGCGTACAACCTCATCAGCAGAAGAATTATACCTCTAAAGTCACTGAACTGAGGTCAGCCTATCAGAAGCTATTGTGGTTATTCCTGGTCACTGACAAAACTTTGTTTCCACAGAAAGAAAAAAGAGGGGTATGAAACACGTATATCCATATTATCCAGCATGCACTATATATCTTTATCTTTATGTCGGGCAGTGAGTTCTTGCAACATTTGGAGTCATATTCATGTTCGAGATTTTTGTCTAGCTTACAAGGTTTTCAAATATATTTGTCATTAATCCTGTGTTCTGAAAACCTAGCTTATTCCTGCTTCTTTTTGCTAAAGCTGGCTCAAGTACAGATTAACTTTCATTCAAGAAAGTGCGTACTTTATTCTTAGACACTGGTGAGTTCTTCGGTGCTGCTATTCTGTCGAACAAATAATTAAGGAAAAGGGACATTATGGGCTCTGCACTGACTTCAGACACACTTAACTAGATTATCTGGTCTTCTACTGACTCTATTAGGGCTAGCATATTGCACAGAGCACCTATCAGCAAACCACTCATCACAGTATTGATTTACACTCAGTTAGCACTTAATTGACATTTGTTTCTGACTTTGAAACAATGAGGGAGGGAAACGTATTTTAAGGGATTCTGTAACTCTTTGGTAAGTTATTCAAGGGAAAAGAATTTCTAACACGCACCAGACATGAGTTCATACAAAAGGAGGAAAAATTGCATCATCTTTGCCACTCTTCTTTCTCTTATACTTCCTCATTCATGTATGGATCTTGAATACAGGAGGATGACTCCTTAGGGTCTTCTTCATGTGTACAAGGTGCAAAGAAAGTCTGGATCCTTAGCATGAAAGGTTATATTTCCTCTCAGCTATTTCTAACTTCATGTTAACAAAACCTTTGTCTTATTTTCATGTTTTGAAAAATTGCTTCATTACTTTAAGAATGTCTCATTGTTCTTCCATTTCTTTTCACAAGCATATTTTCATATACTTTTCATAAAACATGAAATAGAAGGTGTATCATTCCATTGGATCAGTATTATTCCAGCTATTCTCTTACAGTATAATAGCAGTGATGTTATTTTCATACACAACTTTAAGTGTTTCTATTTTTTATTCTTATAGTATTATTTGGCAATGCTTGCAAAATGTAATTAATTTTATGTGGCCTCATAAAAACAAATTTGCACTGGGGGGGGGCAAGTTAACCTTCTGAAAAATTTGGATAAAAATAAGCACCTCACTGAAAGTTTGTGTACCGTGCTTACAGTTTACCATCAACCATAATTAGCATTACTGTTGCACAGTAAGCCATGATAAATCACAAAACCCAGTCCACTAACCTCCCTTCTGAAACAGGTCACATGGCAAAACCAAGTTATTTTGGGTTTGGACTACACTGCTAAAGCTTAACAACTTCAATATATGTATCATAAAGAAGCAGGTACTATTCTTTTTTTTCTGGAAAAAGAACAAAACCCCGATTTTGTCATTAGCCCTTTGACAACACTATCCAAAATAGTGATAATTTCACATAAATCCATGAGGTTTAAAAAGACTGTGCCATCTTAAACAAGAAAGGAGTCTCCACTCATGATATTGAATGATACTTTGATAAATTTAACAAAAACAAATGTGAAAAAGGTTACGTTTGTTGTACACAAACCAAGGAAGTATCCCAATGCTACTACAATAAAAAGATACTGCACACTTGAAAAAGGAATTCAGCAAGTGTTAGTCTGCAGTGTATCACCAACTAGCTGTCAGGGACCTTATAAAGCATAGTCCTTTTCTTAGGCTTTTTTTTTGTTTAGGTTTTTAATTGCGTGCACTGCAGCCATAGCTTTTTCTCCTCCTCATCTCAGTTCTGTTTCCTTTATCTAACTTTTACTGCATTACTAGTGAACTAACTGGTTCTTCTCTCGGATACTACCGGATTGACAATGCAGAAAGTTCCCATTTCCAAAACAGTAGTAGTTCGGTAAATAGAAAAAAAACATTAAGGAATTATCTGGTACAGGATATCTGAAAATATTCTTATCATGCACTCCGCTTCCCAAAGCTTCCTAGACTTTGAGCAATTGTTAATCCCAAAGCAAAACTTAACTCTGATCACAGTTCAGTGGTTTTCTACTGATTGATAAAGAAAGACTGATTATTTCATAATGGTTCTTGTGTTTATTACCAATTCTTCAAGCTTATGTCATATGCCAGAGAGGCTTTTACCTTGCAAAACCATGAGCCACAACAGACCTTTGGTTCCAATAAACACAACTAACTATTGAGCATAGGTCTGGGTAAAAAAACTTCAGTCTTAGCATGCAGAAAGCACTTGGAAATACAGTAGACATGCAAGTCTTGACTTTTAATGAAAAGTGTGTACATAAGTTCTACAGAGTTTAATCTCCTGCTGAGCTTGTGAGATTCTGAGCACTGAAGTCTGGACTTCGGACTGTCTCTACAAGGTAGAAGACAAAGGTTTAATTTGCACTTTCTACTGAACACCTAAATGGAATTCGGATTGACTGGGAGGCTTGAATTGGATTGAATTCAATATTATAATTTGCAGCTACACTAGGAAGAACAGGAACTATGGTGGGTGTACATATAAGGATCATAGCTGCCCCAAATAGCTTGGTTTAAAAACACAATAAAACATGCAGCATACTGTATGCCATGAGCAGTGGCCACAAAAGACTCAAGCAGTGTTAGTACCTTCCCTCTACTGTTAGAGATTGCGTACGTGTGCAAATGGGGCCAGACTGGGCATTCTGGCTGAACCTAGTCACAGGTGCAGCATGTTCACCTGCATCATTTGGAGACCAAGTGAAGTAGCATCTGCCCTTTAGCAAACACCTGATTTGCTCAGTGTTTAACACTGAAAATGGACACAAGAATCATTCACCATCTACTGCTTCACTCTGAAAATCTGTCAACCTCTCTTATTGTTATTTCCACATCAGGGAAAGTAGAACAATGACCTCTAGATAAGATTAGAAGTGGCCATACTGCATACAAGATATCAACATAGTACATACTACTGTAAAATTTCAGTTACACTGGTGGTATTTATGAAGCAATATATTTCAGCCTTTGATTACATAAAGGACACAATCTATTACCACTTGTTCTTCCAAATAAAGATCTATAAATACTGAAGAAAACCAGAAGCAGATCTATTTGAACATACAATATCAATATATTTGGAAGAGCCTTGCTGTTCTTTTTCTGTACCTCTGTCTATAAATTACAGACTCATGTTAATTCTTAGGACTGAGTTTCTTTGTATTAAGGTTAGTATACAAAAAGTCAAGCTACTTACTAGGATCCACCTCCAGTCAGAACCCCCAGGAAAGCAGAATGAAAAACAAAAACAAAACCAAAAACTAAACTACAGCAGTAAATTTTGTAAGCATACAGGAGTTACACTGGCCTACTGTAAGGCAGTTAACCAGAAAAAGGCAGGAGAAAAATCTTAAAGTATATTCCGTCTACTTACTTCTCTCTGCCTTCACTCATGGAGACCTGTGAAACATTATCTTTAGTCCTCCACACCAAGCTGATCTTTTTGTCATTAAATAGTTTAATCCAAGCCATTTACAGCTTTAAAACATAGTATATGTCTTCTATCAGATAATCCATATGAAGTAAAGATTTTGCTGCTTTTGATGTATTTGTCAACTATACTTAAAAAAGAAGTAGACATGGGATAGGAAAATTTATCATAAAATTACCTGCTCTCACCAATAAACTGCTAAGAAAAAGCTGGTTTACAAGCTAAGAAGATCACGAAGCCAGCACACAATTTAAAGCTAATGGTTTTATAGGCCAAAGCCACTAGCAGGGCACCCTTATCCTGCAGTGTGAATAGGATTATCCCTGCAAACATTCCCCTAACATAGAATTAAGCTGTCAAGTTTACTTTGCTGCTGCATGGACATATGCACAAAATGAACACAAGTTCAGGTCAAGTGTAATACTGCTCTACTATTACACATTGCTCATAAGGCAAGAAAAACAGGAGGAGGAGAAATAAGTCAAGAACTGAATTGCTGCTGCTAAGCATATTTTAGGACATTAGCATTATTAGTCTTAAACAGAATTACTGGATCATGCTGAAAAGATTGTGACAACCATTTAAATGAAACTTTCTTTAAAATATATATATTTTGCACTTTAAGCTCCTCAAGTATCCTTGATTTCAAATCCTTTTAATTTTATTCCCAGAATTACTGTCACACAAACATGCTTGCTTCTTTACTTAATTATAGAAAACTATTAAAGCTAGCCTAAAAATACATGAAATTACAACTGAAAGAAGTTGAATATTCATGAATTCTGTTATGCTTCCACAGAAACAGTCACAAAGTAGGTTATGTATTTTTTTTCCACACACCATGGTTATACACATGCACATCAGCAGCCTAAAGGGATTTCCTCCCATCTGCAAAGGTGTCTACCTTTGTCTATCACTGTTTGCCTGTTGGAATGAAAAAAGAAAGGACTGTTATCACTTTGTTAAACAGAATACTATATTGAAACAGAGGAAAAATCAATCGCATATAATGTCTGTAAAAACACAAACAGCACAGAGGCTCACCAAGCATGGGTAATCTACTCTCTTTTCCAATACAAGTAAGGCACCAAAACAAACCATCAGGAAACAGTACCAGAAACACCAAAAAAGTTAATGCAATGCATAATTAAACCAAGGAGAAATTTGTCTCATCCATGCCAAAAGGCCAGTCTCTCTTAAACCTTATGTAAACATGTTTATGGGGAAAAAAAAAAAAAAAAAAAAAAAATGCAGCTGAGGTTATTGAAAACACAGAAATCTGTCAAGATGACCCTGAGCAGTGAGTAGCTGGAGACTGGAAGGATACTAGAGAGAAAACATCATATACGCTTTGCCTCATTCCTGTATTCTTTTACATAGATAGTGTTGATTTTCCTAGTCTCTAGGCAATTGGAAGAGAGTTAAACTAACCTAAATTAATTTTGTGTTCTCTTTGATGTAAAAAACCAAAGTAAACTGCATTATGTATCAAAGAAAATGTTCTCTTTATTAAATTTCATGATTGGGGGGGATTGTTATTTTCAACGGCTATTCTCTGTTTGAATATTTACAAAATGCAAACATAAAGAGGAACAATTTAAACAAAAAAATCCACCCTAAGTGATTACACAAGAAAAAAAACACCCCATAATTTGACAATATATTCTTGTACAAAAATGAAGCCAGTTCTAATTATAAGCAAACTTAAAGTTTAGGGCATGAGCTTTTATACGTTGGTAATATCTCAACAAGTAACATTATGGAAATAAATGTATGGTAGATCAGGCTTTCAGTAACACAGCTGAAGATTTCTAACTATATATCAAAACTAAGGAAAGAATACCTTCAAATGTTTAAAAAAGTTTTGTAGCACAATTTGAGAGCAAGATAATCTTATCTGATTAGCAGAGACTTCTTAATACTTTCATATGTTATCCATCAGATGACAAAAAAATTGTAACACCAAAGAATTACTGCTTCAAATACATATTTTCCTTACAAAAAAGCATTACCAAATATGCTTTCCCCTTTGTTCCCTGCTTTCAAACTTCTTGCATAGTTTATTTATTTAAAAATTTTCTATTTTGAAGAATTTTGCCTCTACTTTACAAAGTACTATTATGTTCTAGAACATTTTATCTTTCAAAAGAAAATTAAACCCACAGATTTTACATGCTCATATTACTTTTAAGAATTACTGAATGTTACTGAAATAACAGTGTGGAAGTTATATTGCAGCTTATGTTTTACAGGTACCTTTACATCAAAGCATGTGACTAACAACTAAGAAGTACAAAGTGAACAAAGTGACTTAAATACAACAAAATAATATAAGCAAATAAAAGATGTGAAATGGACCCAAATAACTTCCCACTATATGAAAAAAACACCTATCAATGTATCAAGTTATAGTATCAGAATATATTAGACTAGTCAAATTACACTCAAAGTTAAAAAAAAAAAAAAAGGGGGGGGGGGGTAAATTTTGTATATATTCACATCAACCTAAAGTTTCAGCTTCATTTTTAATGCCCTGGTCTGACAGCTTCTATTTTTGATCAATTATAACATAAATGAGCAAGACTAAAGAAAAGCAATAAACTTGTGGACAATTTCATACTGGAAGTTGTTTGCACAGTCATATCAGTAAAACTGCTAAAAATTACTAAACCAGAATTTTCCATAAAGCAGATTATAAAGATGTGCAATATTCATTCTATCAACTACATTGAAGTAACAACATAACTTTTTTTCCTACACCACCACCTCCCTTTTATTTAATAAAGATTATCACTTGGGTGTTTATTTTCACCATTTCCAACTCCATTCCATGCTTATCCCATTCAATGTATGCAAGGAAAAAAAACCAAAAAAACCCCGGTGACACCCATTGCTCAGTGCATATCCAGCATTTTATAAGCATGTTTCAAATAGGTACCAATAGATCAAGATCTGAGATCTGATCAGCAGGTCAGCAAATAGGTCAGATCTCAGCACAGAAACCCTTGTAGTCTCTGAAACTTTTAAGACACATGTTATTGCACATGTCTAAAGAAGGAATCAGAACTGACTTTCCATTTCAGCTGATCAAAGTTGCCTTGAAGGTCACTTGGATTTTTCTGAAGGCAAGTGGTTTTAACTGTACAGACCCCCCAGAAAATACAAAAGTATTCATACTATACCTGTATAAAGTTTTCATGAGAGACTCTAGACTGCCGCTTGAATTTTATGGCTCTTCTACCACAACTGCTCTTACAAACCCAGGCTGAATCAGATACCATGTTTTGGCAGAAGTTATTGTCAAAAATATTTTTGGTATTTCCAAAGTACAACAGACATGAGAGCACACAAGATACTGTGTAGTGTTTGGACACAACATTTATGGTTCTGCCTACAAATACATCAGACCTGGAAGCCCTTACATCCCTATTCACCTGACAGAAGCTATAAGAAGTAGCAAAGTCCATCCTGGACATCAGGACTTGTTCATAAGCCTGAGACCGCCCCCCCAGAGATCTCCAGCTCAAAACCACCATGCAGTCATGCCACCCTAGCAGCTTCTCACAGTGAGAACTTCTACTCGGATGAGAGAATACGGTATAAGGTATTCACTGGATTGCCACTAGTTCCAAAATTGCTCCAGAGCCTTTCAACAAGGCAACCTTGATAAACTGCTAAACAGTGGTACCCTGCCAAGAAATATCAGTTAAGTCCCTTAACCTTCCCGGTCCTTTCCTCAAACATAACAGCCCTGTTCAATGGAATAATTTTGAGTAATGAGTATACTGTAACTCATTGCCACAACTGAAGATCATCCTCCTAAAACCAGGTAAAGCTTTTCTGTAGGTCTGTGCAATCAATGGCTGAATTTTTTTAATTAAATATTCTGTCATCTTCCAACATATTTTTTCAGTAATGAGCTTCTAGTGACAAAGCAAGTGAATTTTTAGTGACTTTTATTTGAATTGACAACTTGTGCAATATTGACTTCCATTTACAACCTATCTCAAGCTGAGCTAGTGAAATGGTGAAGCTCTCAGTTAGCTGAGAGTCTTTCCGCTGCTGCCATCTTAGAAACCACACTCACTCCATTTGATAAACTTGCCATGCCCACCTAGTAGTAATCTAGATTTAATAACCAATCTTCAGTTGTTATCCTTATTTCCTGGAATATAACCCCTGCACTGCAGTTAGCCTGAAGGAGATGTATGTATCAAGCAAAGGACAATCCAACGGAACCTGCACGGTCTACCTCTATATTATCGTGCTCAGTATATGCTGATCACACACCTACCCTTAAGATGCATCACCTTTAAAGCAGTAGAATAGGCAAGAAGCACATCCAATCTCCTATCACAGTTTTTTCAGTATTTTAGCCCAACACCAAAGCTACTGTGATTTTCAGTTGCACCCTGAGCACGCTGACACTGGCTCTGCACTTGCTTGTCACAGGCTCTACAATTTAGTAATCAAGTTATATTCATTTCTTTTGCCTCCGGTCTTCCTGAAACTGTTATTACTGGCCAAGATGCAGAGTGGATTTCTGGAAAAATCTGAACTACTGATTATGGCTCATCTCTTAAATCAAACTAGTTGAGGGTGTAAGAATGTACAACTTTGTCAGCAAGAATGCCATGGCTTGATCAGATATTTAAATATTAATACAATTATTCCATAACCCTTATACTGCTTAATTTAATCTTTTAAGTATTTTACTTTTTATTATGATTTATTCTTTGTGTATTAGCTAATCACAGTAATACTAGTGGATGAGAAAAATGCCTCAAGAAAAGCAGATTACTGGTCTAATGCACATAATCTTTGGTCATTTTGCACCTTGAATTAACTTTCAGTTTGGCATGTTAGCTATCTTGCAATGTGGCCCTTAAAAAATTCCTTGAAAATGAAATTGGCTATTTTTTAGAATAAAGGCTAAGCTTTCTCTTTAGTTCCTAGGTAATTATTTAATCACACGTTCATTACAATGAAGTATATGTTTGCACTTTAACAATTTCAATCAAAGACCATGATTTAGAGCTCAGTATGATATGTACAGGTTTTCCCCACCCTGCCCCAAGCTTCTCACAAAATATGAATCTTTGGTTAATATGGATACCTACTTCCACAAACAGTTCCTTACTGTCAAAACAAAGTATTGCATAACAAATATTTTCCATTACATTTGTACTAGATTATATAGCAATATTCATAAATTCAACATTTTCAGAGAAGACACTTTCAACAGCTCCTTTATTAAAATCTACTTGCTTTTCTATTTAAATATAATATTGTGTACAGCAGAGTACTTAAGATAAAGGTGTTCACACTCAAATGAAAGGATATGGCATTCTATGAATACTAAAATTCAGCCCTGATGTAACTGGTGTTCCAATAAAGTTTCATCACGTACCATTTTTTCATGTTAGTTTTAGTCAAACATTTATTCCATAATGCACTTATTTAAGAGAAAGTTGTATTATGTTCACAGAATGTAATTTACAGAAGGCATGACTTCATTTTGATCCATTCTGTCAAAGGCTTGTTTTTGTGAAAGGAAAAACATGCATGTGGCACCTAGAAATAATATTTGTGAAGAGATCTGCAGCATAAGACTTCAGTTTAAATCAAATTTCACACCATGAAAGGGATTCACAATAGCATTAAATAAATAATCTATTTTTTCAACTGCCAGTGATTCAGAAAAGTCAATAACATGGTGTTTGATAACAGATGCATTATTTTATTTAAATGGAATATAGACCCAAAATTGAGGGATTCATAAAACAAAAGCCTCCTAAAAAGATCTTTGAGGCATTTCATTAGAACTGTTCAGAGCAACAAGTTTAAGTTGATAACATCAATAATAAGCTTAAAATATTGCCTGAGTTCTCTGAAGAGATAAGCTCATGCTCTCTAAAAAGCTCAGTGCTGGCCATATATACATACATAGACACACAATTTTAAAAACAGATGAGTGAAGACAAACAAAACAATGAGGGGGGAGAAAATGAAGATATAAAGAAAAAGACTAAAAATGCTGAAAACCATAAAGAACTGTACTGTCAAGGAAAGAAAAACTAAAAGGAAACAGTAAGAGGAAGCTATTAAAAAGGAAGGACTAGTACACAGAGAGTACAAAAAACTTTGAAGACTTTTGAAATTTTTCTAAAGAGCTTTCACATACACTCAAAGTCATTTTTAGCTTTCTGTTATGAGGCATTTTTAACAAGACTTTTAGCAGGTAATTAGGAAGTCAAATTACTTGCTTTTGATGCTGTACTTCATACTACTGACAATATTCTTCACCATAGTATTACGCATACACACACTGATAATTTTCAGTGAGACTGCCTCCAAGTTTCCCCATGATTGAAATGCAAATTGGAAAGTTCAATTTGTTTGGTTTTCATTGTGCACCTCTGGCATACTTTGGCATACAGTCAGTACTGACAGGAAGAACCTGGCAACTACTAATTTAGAGCCCCACGTTTGTTTCTTTATTAGAGGATTTCATAATATTTTAGTGGTTCGATATTTAACTTCTCTTTAGCATGCATGTTATTATAACATAGTAAAATTTTACTTATCTTACTGAAGTGGGTGACCATTTGTCACCAGACCATTTTCTAATAACCTAGAAACTACTGTGCTCCTAACTTATTTTATTGGATCTGAAGTACTTAAAAATATCTTTTTTTAATAATTGGAGGCTTCTTAAATCCAGGATTATATTGAATAATTTATATGATATTCTTAATTATAACATCCCTATAACATAAAAAATGCATTCGGCTATAGGCTTTCAGGATGTAAAGACAAACTTAAAAATTAACTTTGAAATTAATTCCTCTCAAAATATATAATTCCCACCTTGCCTTCAAGGAAAGACTTTCTCAAAGACTTCAAAAGATCATAAACCTTTTTGAATGGATTAGAATTTACATTACTACTTTACTGAAAGAGTTTTGCCTTCATCTTTTCAACAGAAACAGTAAAACTGAGCATTTCTGCTCTTCCCAAAGTTGCCAAGATGGATGACAAAGAAGCAGGCCTGCAAGAGTCTAACAATAAACAACTCCCATAGATCAACATCAATAGCTTCAGCTGACACCAAAACCCACAAGACACTGAAGGTTGTAGAAAGGCAAGAACCAGATTTTGTTTCAGTAAGATTATTAGACAAGGCATCCCTCATTATAAATGCACAGTTTAGTCCTTAGAATTAAATTTCAGAAGATTTGGAGAACTGTTTAAAGCACCTAATGCAGTTCCAAAGTCCAGAAGAAAGTAACCAAAGTGAGCTAAAATATTAAACTGAAGATTTTTTTTTTCCCCCATCATTGCTTTCAATATGACTACAGTAGCATATTTTTTTCAGCATCAATTAAGTTATTTTCCCTTGCAACTGTTATATAAATTCAATTTATATTTAGATTTTGGTACATCCCATAGATAGAAATCATTACCTGAGTATCAGGACTTCAGAGTAAAACAAACAAACAAAAACCCCACCACACCGCCCCAATGTCAAAAATCTAAAGAAAAAGCACAATATTTTTCCTAGTATTTTCCTTGTAATTCCTGGAAAAGTAGAAGGGTATGAAATTCTAAACATGACAAATAAGGGAAATTATTTTGATGTTTGTTGGGTTTGAGGAAAGAAGACTGCTGGAATCAAACTATATCTCAGAAGGACACAAAAATGTTACCCTATAAGTCCACAACTGCTGTTTCAGCGACTCTTTTGCGACAGCAGTAACAACAGACACTATGCAGAAAAATATGTATAGAAGGACTTGGTAACTGTACTTATGTATTTTTTAATCAGGTACCACAATTAACAACTGTGTCTATTGAACAGAACCTAACAATCACTTTGTAGGAATTTGTTTTATCCATCCAAAAGATAGCAGATTTTTGCATCATGTTTTTCTGCCTTTTCTCAGAGGATAGGTAAGAACAAAAGTCTTTAAACTAGGAGTGGGATAATGTTTACTTTCTTTTCTCATTGGCTTCACAGTGTTATTTTATCATATCAAACTGAAAACAGGTTTTCATTTTTAAAGCAATTACCTATATTTTAATAAATAAATGAGTTTATTTTTACTCAATTTTATTAAAATACCATGAACTTAGGAGGTCTAAAAAGCATTAGATGCTTCCCACATATTACCATCCTCCAAAATAAATTCAATTTCACTGACTGAAAGCAACACTTCTTATCTTCTTCGGATCCACTAGAAACCATACACCTTCCTCAAAAAGGACCTTGTTTCAATGATCATTTGTTCCTGCCAGATGAAGCCACAGCACTGAACTGTCTCAGACTCTGCCTCTTCACACGGAGTGTGAATATTTCTCACATCTCCCTCGCCCCGCCCCACTTCTCTCCAACAGCGCAAGGTGAAGGCTGTAGGTTGTCCCTTCTCTCCTACTGATACTGTCCCACTTTTGGCAAAGACTTTGAATGCTGGAGCAAGGCTGGGACCTGGGTGTTGTCCCACCCACTGGTACTACATATCCTGGTGTTCAGAGTCATTGTTGCAGGCCCCAAAGCAACCCAGGCAGATATTTGCCAAGCAAGAAATTGAGAAAAAAACCACCTTGGAATGAGGAAGATTGTGTAACCTGAACATAACCTAGCTCAGTAACAAGTTGAACTGAATTAGGGCAGTAAAATAACTTCAACTTGGAAGAACAACAGAACAAGTGTCAACCATCCCTAGCATGCGATGAAGCCTCTGACTCCATGTAAGAAATTGGATCTACATAGCAGTTTGAAGCCCTTAAAGAGTCTGACGGATCGGGGTCAGGGCAGAGGAGAAAACGGGAAGGAAAGTCCTACCTGAACGAAATCGTAAAACACAGGTGTGCAAAAACCCACACAAGGTCTGATCAAGCTCACTGAACCGCAGTTTTGTGTATCAGCAGTAAGTAAACTCAGCACATCTTGTAACTGCTAGTAGTAAAGGCACACACAGCATGACCAGTGACAAGACGTCAATCATGTTGTGCTTTAGAGCCTTGCAGCTCGCCAAGTTGCTGTCTGCACTTGCTGCTACATCTTGGGGACAGGTTTTCCCTTATTCTGCTGGCTTGGCTGGTGAGCAGCAGTGACATTCAGCTGGCATTTAACAGAGACATAAGTACAGTGAATAAAAGTGTCAGCAGGACAGAGCTCCTCCATGTCACCTCCAGCCTGGTGGTAAGCTACTAACGTGATAAGCAAAGCAAGAAAGCATAGTTTTAGACATTTTGGATAAGTACCGGGCTCCTGAAAACTTTGGGGAAGACTTTCTGTCATTCCTGATAGAGTCTCTTTTGCAAGCTGCAGGGAAGGCTGGATACACACTTTTCAGACCCAGTTTGGAACCTCTTTGCCTTTACATAGTAGTCAGCTGAAGAAAAAAAATTACAACTTATTTTATAATGTAAGGTTGTGACTTCCAAAGATGTTGTCACTGCCTTACGCTTGCAAGACTCTTTGCATGTTCATAGCCTACAACGTTGGTATGGTACTCTGTCTACAATGTGTCATTTCTAAACAGATCAGTTAGAAATAAAGCCTGCCAATGCTGTTCAAAATGAATACTCTGCTAGTAGCCAAAATGTTCATATGAAAGTTGATTTATTAACCATTGTCTAAGGGAATATGTCGTGGTTTAACCCCAGCCAGCAACTAAGCACCACACAGCCGCTCGCTCGCTCACTCCCCCCGCCCCCCAGTGGGACGGGGGAGAAAATTGGGAAAAGAAGTAAAACTCATGGGTTGAGATAAGAACAGTTTAATAGAACAGAAAAGAAGAAACTAATAATGATAATGATAACACTAATAAAATGACAGCACTAATGATAAAAGGATTGGAATATACAAATGAGGTGCAGTGCAATTGCTCACCACCCACCAATCGACACCCAGTTAATCCCCAAGCAGCAATCCCCCAGCCCACCCCCCCAGTTTATATACTGGATGTGACATCACATGGTATGGAATACCCCATTGGCCAGTTTGGGTCAGCTCCCCTGGCTCTGTCCCCTCCAGCCTTCTTGCTGGCTGGGCATCAGAAGCTGAAAAATCCTTGACTTGGTCTAAACATTACTTAGCAACAACTAAAAACATCAGTGTTATCAACATTCTTCTCATGCTGAACTCAAAACATAGCACTGTACCAGCTACTAGGAAGACAATTAACTCTACCCCAGCTGAAACCAGGACAGAATAATAGCCAGTTATTTGAAAGATCCAACAAGCAAATTTGTCCTTTAAATTATTGAAATTCACAGCCCAAACAACTTGTAATTTTTTTTTTCATTAACACCACTTTAAATGCTTGAGCCTGTTCTCTTCTTTTTTTGTTTGGTTTTTTTTTTTTTTTTTAGTTTTCCAAAATGCACGACATACTCAGGGGGCTCACTGAATGGAACCAGAATGACCCCTCTGAAACAATTCTACTAGAAGTCTATTCCCCTAATTCATTTTGTCCTCTTAAATTAACATGAGCACATTTCATCTTTGCTTTTCTTCCCATGTCCTTTTATTAAACACCTGTTCAGACAGAAGAGTTAAAACCTAGTGAAGTTTCTCCCCTCCTTACCCACTCCTTCAGCTATATTGAATATGAACTTTGGTTTGATACAGCTCTTTTTAGCAGACCATGTAAGCTTTCTTTCATTTCTGGAAAGAAATAGAACCACTCCAGAGCCATTCTTGAATTACATCTTAGTAAAACAGCGTTACAAGCTTTAGTGGCTTAACTGTAATCTAAACCATATTTTGCTTGTTTGTTTTGTTACAACAGCAGCTTTCCATGTAAATATTAGCACAATTTGAATGGTTTCAGTATGCCATTTTTTTTTTTCACCCTCCTAATTTTTTTTTTTTTATAGGTAAATGGGAATACTGACATTGTTGCTTTTCAAGTCTTGGTTCTATTTTTAAGCTGTATTGTGCAAGTGAAAGACTCAGAAACATGGCATTCTTCTACAACTTCACTAAGGTACACAATACAACTCTTTCTGAGCATAACTTGATGACATATTAGTTACCTTAGCTAACTCATCTGCTATCCTTGTACAACCATTATAGCAGCACAGTCAGTTCATGAATATCCAACATAGTGCACAGGCAACTGGAATTTCACTGTCCTAGTATTTACACATGGAATACCTGAAGTGTCTGTATGTATTTAACTCCTGTAATCAGTACATTTTCAGAAATTACTCATTCTGAATAACAGAAATTGAAATTGGTTTGAATAAGTCCTTATTTTCTGCAAGTTTTCCAGTGTAATTACCTTTCTAAGCTTGAATACATCAGTTCTTTCCAGGGAAAACAGCACATTCCTCTTTCTCCCATGAATTTAGGGTTTGAGTTAAGGTTTCTAGATGTCTAACAAAGTATTTTTACTGGCTTCATAAAATAAATAAAATGCATCATAAGACTAAAAAATTTACCTCATTATATGGTACCATTTAAATGAGAGTCTCAGAGACATTATTTGTAAGCATTTAAAACATGTACAAAAGAATTTGATAAGAAACATTTCATGGCTATCTATTTCTATGATATTTCACTAAGAGTTTGAAGAATAGGAATTTCAGAAAGTCTTCTCATAACACAACCTCAAGTATTAAATAATAATAAAAAAAAATACTAGAGGTCATACTTTCCATGGACTTGCCAGAGGTAGTGCTCTATGTACATCCATCTTTGAGGTCTTAGCAAGTTTTCTTTGTGACTGTTTTCTACTATCTTCAGATTACTTTCAGATTTCATACAGGACCTCATAAAAAAAGAAACCATTTTTAAACAAGCTAAACATTAACCTACTGGATAAGAAACAAAGTAAATACCGAGAATATTATTATCTAAACAATGGATATGAAAGTTCTGAAAGTTTCTTCTTTACATAGGCTTATCTTCTTCATCATCATCGTTGCATTAATCCATTCAGAAAATCAAACAGTATTAATGCAATTCTTTAATTATATATTTTACTAGTCGACTAGATCACACTTGCAAGCCACTGCAACAAACGCTTCAGAAACAGTACTTCTGCCACTGTTATATTACAGAAGCAACAGATATTTCTTTCTGTGTTGGCGTGGAAAATTGGCTTCATAAAGCCATGATTTTGTTGTTTAGGATACCAGGAGGAGGTTTAGATTGAAACTGGAAGTATAGTTTTCAATTTGTATTGTCAGGAAATATCTATAAATTTGAGCTTCAAGAAAGCTTTTAGGAATATGCTGAGCTATAAATTATGCAGACCTAAGTATTACTATGCTTTATAGACTTCTCAGTGCCAGGAAAGGGAAAACTGAATTTTTCAACTACTTATCTCTGAGGAAAAAGTTTATCAATTTCCACACAACTCGCCTTCTAAACTCATGCTAAACAGAAACAAGCAGAACATTACTCCTGGCCCAATCATCAGGAGAGTTAACATTAACTTAATCCTAGTAAAGACAGTAAAGCACCAGCTACAAATGAGTTAGTAATTTGGTCCAAATATCATACAAATACATGAGCATAATCAGAGTTCAAGTTCCTGGACAACATTTGAATCATCTCAGAGCTTTTCATGCCTATTAATAGCACATTAGCAAAATCACTTTGGCTTTCCTGTGCCACTTTCACAGATTGCTTTACTGAATTTCTTAATTTCATCTATTTTGTTTTTCAAAACAGACTATCATGGTAATCGTCTTAGGTACAGCCTGCAGTAACACTATTACAAATAGTGTTACTACAAATCACTCCAAAAGTTTAAAAAAGCCTCCTTCAACGGTAACCAAGACACCTATAGTTATAAAACGGGGGTACTACTGTACATACCACCCTGAACCAAGCCTCCCAATTTACTGTATTGAGTAGTTTCCTTCATTTTTAATAACTCTGAGACCATCTCAAAAGAAGAAGATACTGTTTGTCAGCATTTTACGTATAGAGAATAACCCCACACGAAACGGAAGTAAACAAGAGTAGTTTTTTAGTTAAATCTTTTAACTGGTGCTGAATGCCAAAAGGTTTAAATCCCCCTTTCACGACAGAATCCCTGGGTTATCTCAGCAGGTTAATTCTCTCTACATAAGATAGAAGAAAGCAGCTATTATGGTAAAAAAGAAAGGGGTGGTGTCAGTGCAGTGCTACCGATCCTGCTTGTGTGGAATTGTTACTGTATGACAAGATAAGCAAACAGTGGTGAGATGACTTGATATGCCAAAAACATACAACCATTGCTGCTTCCACTCATGAGAAATACACCACTGATTGCTGGAATACCTTGATGTAGCCTGTTCTTCTTTAAACAAAGCAATACACAAAGGTTATAGCAGAGATTTAATTTCCATTTCACATGAAATTTGTCTTTCATGCTCTGTGAACATGTAAGGTAGAAGCTTACACATACATATGTAGAAGCTTATATATATATTTTTTTTTTTTTTTTTTTCAATATATTCCTCCATGGTAAACAACATCACTCAAGAGTAGCTTAGAGATACGGGAAAATGTCAGAGCAGGAGATATATCACCAAATACTCCATATAAACAGCTCATAAGCCATTTCTCACCTACCCCTTCCCCAGTTATCCACTGCATATAAAGTTGTCCCAGCAGCTAAATTGGCAGTACCACCTTGAGGACAAGGGGTCAGCATAGGTACTACTGTGAAGCCTAAAGTGGTTCCACCATCTAAAGGAAGATTGACTGCATAGCTTCAGAAAAGAATTGCCTCCTCGGAGGAGGCATTCAGAGGAGCATTCAGCAGCACTAGGGAATCCACTGGGGAAAGAGAGGAAGAAGAAAAGCCTGAGTTCCTTTGAAGACACTTTTTCATGAAAATTTTAAAGTTTAATTGATACCTATCGATTTGTATGCATCGGGAATTTGCCTTGATCTGATTTCCCATTCTAACTTTGACAGGTGACGGAAACATTAAACAAAAAAGTCTGTCTTAAAGCCATTAGTAATAAAAGAAAATAGCTACAATTACTGTTATCAAATAGGTTTCCACATCACCTGCTTCCTATGTTTACAATGTATTACTTCTATTTACACACAGAAAGGAGATCTAGATAGAATTCATTTAATCTTTAAATTCTGGAAAGTAGCAGGGGGTGCTGAGTAGGCAAGACTGATTCAGCAAGCAGCAGAGACTTGAAACTTTCTTGGAAAAACACGATTTAGAAACGTAATGCAAGCCAGCCTAGCTCTGCTTTCCTCTTTCAACTGTTTTTGTGGACTGCCCCATTAGGCAGAAGACCTGAGACTCTGGTTCTATTGAAATTATGCTGCAAGGCAAGAGTAAAATGGGGAGAAGAGAGGAAAAACTAAGAAAATCTGGTGTATGCTTCAACAACTGCTGGAGCATTTATTCATTTCAGTGCAACAGATCAATTAATAGCTTAAGAGAATAAATACTCCAGGGAAAAAATAAGTGATTTTATGTTTTAAAGAGGTCGAGGTACATACATCCTCACAGCTGTTACTCTTACTGTATTTAGAAGTTAGAAACTGGGGACATTTTTCAGTTTTAGCCACAGAGAGAGGTAAAAAGTGACATTTTCAGCTATTGCAGTAGTACAGTACAGAACACAGCATTTACAAACTGATCAGTTATTTAATTTATTATTCGTGGGTCGTAAGGTGTACATGCAGATGCAGTCCCATATATACCAAGCACCTAGTCTAAATTTCAAGACATACGAAAACTTGTAATATTAAATAGCAATATATACATAAAAAAAATCCTTGCAAATCAGGCTGTCAAGAGAATGTTGTTTAATACACTCTTAGCCCAGCCTTGCAACTGCACTGACATTACTCATTCTGGAGTGCAGTGCTGCACCGCAGTTGCCCCCTGGCTGTGCAGATACCGGAATTCAGTTCTTTGCTACAAGGTGCTATGATGAAAGGCTAATAGTGCTGGGTTTCTGGCAGGGAAGCAGAAGCCAGTCTTTAGCTTCTTCTCAACAGAAACCCAGTGCCCTGAAGTCCACTACCATGCCAGCACTACCATTTTTAAAAAGCCAGTATCTTCCATCATCATTGCAGTGGCCCACAACAACTTCCACACAGTTGAACTACACAGGATCCAAATCTGAGGTACACTGGTTCAGCTCCAGGCTTGAAGCCATCTCCTTCCCCACCCATACCTACAATTTGTCTTTCCTCACCATCCTGGAGATAACTTCCCAGATGAGTCTAGAGAAACCTTATTACTTATTATTTAAAGGAAAAGGATCATTCACATTAATATTCCCCAAGTACATAGTGCAGAAGAATCTGAAACACACAGTTTTTTCATCTATAAACTGCTCTCATAATAACAACTGAGAACCTTCCTTACGGTTTCATTTCTAAATTCAGCATTTCAAAAGGCCGCTTGGAGCTCTGCTTCCTTAGATAATCCTCAGTCATGGTAACTGGCTTTGAATTTGCTTCTCTCTTATTCTTAGGTATAGCTATGACCTCATACTATGGCAGTTGTTGATTTTATTGAGCTAGTGTTGATTTGCCTGTTCTAAACCTTATGGGTTTTTATTTCTTCTCTTGAAATATCAGTTGACAGGCTTCATGCATACTGTTCACCTTAGTATTGCTTCCTCATAGTAAAAATAATTTTCCTTTTAATCCTTCCACATCAGAAAATATCAGGTTTATTATCAGGTTTGTGAGGTTTAAGTAAACACAGAAGGAAAACAAACATTTTCTCTGCTGCAGCTTGTCCCACTGGGAAGGCCGCCTACTACTCCAAAATATGCTGCTGTCAGGACTGACAGTCGGGTACAACCACTACCGCTGATGAATCAGATGGTGGGAATCAAACCAGAAAGCAGCCTCACCACCTTAAATTTCTGGGGCTGAGCAATAGGCTCAGCCTCCTCAATGTCACAGCCTCAGGGACACCACACTATTTTCCCCCGTCCCAGAGCAAGGTCCTTTGTTCCAGCCTTGCCAGGCTTTGGCACAGCCCTGGAGTCCCCCGCACACAGCTCTCAAGGCTGAAAGCAATACTGCGTAGCGTACGCGCAACACGTTCTTACAAGCAATTCACTTTGCTTCTTCGCTGGCACAATAGTGTAACACCTCTTTGGAGCCTAAATCCAAACAGCGAGTCCTCCAGGACTACTTTTACTGTTGAACTGTGGCTTCGCATTTTCTAAATTTATTTTGTGTGCATGTTGCATTCATTGTTTCGGGACTGAATCAAGAGCAAAATCCCTGCAGATCGGTTTAGAGAGCAACAAAAATTAAGAAAAAATAAATCCATTTCTAAAGCTTTAAAAAAAGAGAAACGAACCCTGAACTTACAAAAAAAATCTTTTATATATTTAAATATGCAATATACTACAGAAGCACGAATACTCCAGAGTATGAATAAAGCGTGGATGAATACAGGCGTGTAAGCGGCACAGATGGGGAGCAGCCAGCTGCGCGGCAGAAGCACAGGGCGATGCTACCACCTTCTGGAGAAACCTCGGCAGCCCCTGCCTGGCCCAGGCGGGACTCCCCACCTGCTTGTGTTACACAGAAAGGGCAAGGAGATACGCCTAACAAGAAGGTATCGTTGAACCTTCAATACGAGAAAATGGGCTCCGATGGTATTGTATTAGCACGCCTAATTATTTTAACTCGCCTGGCTCGTTTCGGCGAGCTCAAAGTGGTTCTTCGTTTGCCACGCGTTATCGATTAATTTGTCACGCTAAGTTACGAGGAAAGCGCGTTTACAGGTTAATTCTGAAGGAGTCCCTGCTTGGGAGTTTACATGATTCACCAAAATGCATATGCCCATTTTTAGAGGCTTACGATTTTGTGCGGTGATGAGGCTACGGCGTTAGTTGCTCACTGTAGTGGATCGCTGCCTTTCTGCAGACATATTGTAACTTAGCAGCCTAATGCAGCACCGTGGAATTTCAAAACATCTGTTGCTAAGCGTTCTGCAGAGGTATGAAGGAGTTAGTTGTCAAAGCCCTTCACTACTCTGAAAAATAGCGGACAAACTGGAAAGGAACCTGTACAATTATTTCCGTACCATGAAGAAGTAGCAGTGAAAGAGACATATTCCTGCAATAATTTTTCCTGTTTGTGATAACGCTGTGTCTTGACAATGTATTTATTCTGCAGAACAGAAACAAGCATAAAAGAGGAAATACTACAGACTTCAACAAAAATATTTTCTAAATTCCATATAGAATAGAAAAACAAAAGAGCAAAAGATGAATTTTAAGTTCTCTGAGCTACCATGACTGCTTTATAAAGAACATACACTTCCAGTTATGTACTGCAAAAAACTTAATGGCAAACCACATATCAAGTTTGATTACATTGAACTGTATTTCTCTATTTGGTTAAAAAAAAAAAAAATAAAAATTCCCCCCTTGGATAGAAGCTATTCTCCACAAAAAACTGTTTTCAGGACATGACTGTCATTGAGCAAGCTATTCATACACATCAATAGAGGAATATAACCTTCAACACATGTGATGGATGGCATAATTTGAATTCGATCTAAACTTCCAAGAAACAAATCCAAATCTTCTGTTCCAAAGTTTAGGGTTTGCGCGTAGATTCTGAATGACTTGCATGTTACAGAAGTGAGGGTTTGCACTTTTTTTTTTTGTCTATTTTTAACCCTTGTACTTTTTAAAGGGGCATTAGAGGCCACTTACAAGCATGTTTTCCTGGGCAAAAAATAGAGAAATGGCACTGAAAAGCAGTGTTACACCTTTCTGCCAGATAAGCTGGCACAAAAAAAAAAAAAAAAGTACAAAAATATTTTTAGATGCTACACCAAGAACAGTAGTCCTAAAGATTTTAAAGTTAAAAAGAACAACAATGCTGGACTATATCTTCACATTGAGCATTTCTAGTTATTTTTCCCCTATGCATTTTTTCTGCTTTTCTTCCTATTTCTTAAATCCCATTGTCTTCTTCCTTCCCTCCATCTTTATCATCTTCCATCAGCCTTCCAACAGCTTATGTGTAATCTACTGCCCCTTGTTCTTTCTTTCTCTCTTACATCTCCTTATCTCCATCACATTCAAGCACACCAAAAGCCTACCGGCCTCTGTCCAAAAATACTTAGTCACAGATTTCCAAAAGAACGTAAGTCCATTCTTACAAACACCCTATCTGAACAGATTCTCAGCAGGACACAAAGTATTTAGGATAGCAAATTCTTTAATCTGCTGGTATTTGGCACATCATGTACTCATCACATACAAAATAATCTAGTATGTGAATCACCATAAAGAAAAACTAAGAATAAAAATGTATAGGAGGAGCCAGAAATGAGCAGGAAGCACTTCTCAGAGGGGACGGTGAACCAGTCAATATCCAATATGCAAATGCAAGGCTAATGATGCATTTATGTAGTGAAGTTTCAAAAATCACGTACTATAGAATAGTTACCGAGATAATAATTAAATCATCGTGAGAGGAGTGCAAAAGGAATCCAGGTTACCAATACAAATCATGAACCAGGGGGAAAAGAAAAACTGTTTGCAGTTTGGTCTCGGATCTAAAGGGATAAACTTTTGGGTTTTGTTTTTAACTAGTTTGACAGATTATCTTTCTAGATAATTACTATGGAAAACTAAATTTTGTTAATAAAATTCTTGGAACAGGGTCAAGTATACATGTTACGAAGAAGCATGATTAAACAAAAAGTAGCAAGAGCTCTGAAGAAGGCTGTGTGTCATGTTTGAAACTTATCCAAAAAGGTTCTTAGATAATAAAAGAAATACAGATATTTTACCACAGAAGTCTAAAAGATTTCAAAACAATGAACTAAAGACTGAAAGACTTGGCCTCTTTAAATTCCGTAGAAAAATAAAATTTAGCAAGTGGAAAGTCTTGTAAGTGGGAAAAGTATGTAGGAACTAGAAAGTAGTAAATTGAGTTTAGAAATTGGAAGGTGACTTCTAACTGTCCTAGGAGGGAGGATCTAGAACAGCAAGAGAAACTATCAAAACATGCTGGTTTACATTAAGCAGGAAGGTAAATTTTGTTAACACAACATCAATTTCTATGACAGAAGAGATCTAGATTTGTTACCCAGCAAGTCTTTCCCTATAAGCTCACTTACTTCAATTAGGGAGATGTTACAATGCCAAGTTACAACCTCAGCCTTTTAAGTAATGACAAATACTTGGAGAAGTGAGGTCTTTTTTCCAGACAGCTTATGGTCTTAAGAGGCAAATAGCTGTAAATGTTGCTCATTTTTAAGTAGAAGTTACATTTAGAATGAAGGCTACTCATGAGATGTGAATCACTGTGTCTATCTCAAGACCGCAGATCCTCTCTGAAGGGTTTAACACTTAAAAGATAGGAAAGAACTATTGTAGGGATACACGATATATTCCATAAGCTGGAAGAGTAGCCCATTACTCTAATTTCTGCATGTTTGTAACTGTACTTTTGAAATGGGATAATTGCATCCAGTGTGTACTATGTTTTCTCCTATTAAACGAGATTAATATCTGCCTTCTCGTGCAAGAAGTTCTTTGCCTTTTCAGTTTTCTGTCACAAAACTTCAGGTAAACCAAAAGCATGTGCCAGAAAGATGGCAGAGGTAAACATTGTTAATCTAAAGACACAGTTAAAATTCAGTTTGACAAAGAAAAAGTTATTTTACAGTGCAGTCAGAAGCTTGGTTTAGGTCTCTGATTTAGTAATTTGAGATCAGTTCTAAATATCCTCAGCAACAGTGCGAAAATTCACCACCAACATAATTTTGAAGTACTTAAATTCAGTGCAAAACACCTGTAGAACCATGGGAATGACTATGTTCAATTAGATCAGCATGAAACATGTAAACATTCCATTTGGTCATACATTTAACTTCACAAAGAATTAAATACACACTTACAATTTTCTAATAAAGAAATTCAAGATGTTATTACATTTTTAAAGTATCATTTGTTAGACAGTAGATTCATTATAAGGCATTGACTGAACTTTAATTCCACAGCAGGGAACACGTTCAAAGATTCAGTATTGCATTCAGAAGTAATAATAGATTTGGAAGAAATCCAATAATATTAAATGTTCTGTTGAAATCTAAAATACAAAGATGATGAAGTCACCACACACACTTATTTGTAACTATGTTATGTTTTTACTTTAATTATTAAAATAATTAGTAAGAAATTTAAGTAATATTTGGAACACAGACTAATGACATTGCTAGTGTCATGAAGGAATAAATTCTCCTTCAGCCTTGATCCATCAAATTTCAAATAGCCATCTGAACTTCAGTGGTTTTCAGACTGCATTCAATTCTAAAACTGTTCAATACAAAACTAGATACCCATCATTTTTAAGAAAAGCTTTTATTCTTTCTATTTATCCATAGCATCCTCATTCATAATCTAAACTGAGGAAGAAGGTCAAGGGTAAAGGGAAAATTTCTGTGATAAATTGAAGACTTAAAAGTCAGAGCACCATTTTGTTACTAGAGCAGAATTAGGGACCCCAAAAACTGCCCCACCTCCCAAAAACTAACATCCTAATTTACAAGCAGGTACCAGAATGAAATCTACACTCCTAGAAGTCAGAGGTGTGTGGACTTCATGCTTGTGGAGCCAAGATTTTATGCAGGAATGATACTCTGGGTATAAATACACAAATCTCTAAACCACCTGGTTTCTACTTTGTTGTAGAGAAAGGAATAAATTTGACAGCCATAGAACTGATGAAGATGACACTAAAATCTGCAGGCTAGAGAGCGCCTTCCCACACCTCAAGCACTTAAAAAGTTGGACATTCCCAGGTATTTTACTGATAGTTCATAAAAATAAACTGAAATAAAAAGGATGGAGGAAGAACTTCAGGAAGGGAAAAAACTCCCCAAACCTGAAACTTGGTTATTTTAAACATTGTTCCTCACAATTGTGGTACTGCTCACCTTGTCTTAATGTCTCCCATTTATCTGGAAAAAGTTTCAAGCAACAATTTCAACTTTGAGCTGCAAGCGGAAACAAAACAGATATTGACAGCTTTAACTAGAAGATTTGAGCTAGCGCTTTCCTAGCAGACGCTTACAAAAAAGTTGTTCTAGAGTTTTCTTATATCATTTTTGTCTCTAAATCATAAAGGCATGAAAACACATTCAGATTTCATTGATTTCATTTTAAAAAACAGCAAAGGCTGGAGCACTTGAAGTATTTCCTCATTTTAATTAGCCTTCTAATTCAATAAAGGCAAATAAATTTTTCAGTAAAAGCAAATAAGTTTTGAAGATGGGTTTAACACAGATAATTTTTTTTTTTTTTTAAACAAAGCTTTTAATTTACTTCTGAATGAAACTGAACTAACTAGTTCTCCCAATGCACCTTTTAAATTCCTAGCCAGGCCGATACACTAAAACAGAAAAAAAAAATATATTCATTAATCACTACTATCAATTACATGAACATTAAAACCAAGAAGACTGGTAGAGAAATGCTTTTATTTAGTAATGGGGTTGCTGTTTGATGCAGAACTGTTATAAATTAGTGGCAGGGTGGCAGAGAAGTTGGGCTCTAAAAGTTACAAATATAGAGAGATAGGTACATGGAAACAACTGTCAATATTATATCCTAATATATAAAGATATAACAGAAATTAGAATTATGGTGGGGTTGGTTTTTTAAAGGATTTTTGTAATATCTGCACAGCAAACAAAAAGTAGAGTGTAAATGAAATAGTCTAATTGAGGCTGTGATCTTTTTAAACTAACACTTTCATTAGTCCCATTTTCAATCTAGGACTTGTTCCTCAGATTAGTAATAGATAGTTTAACCATTAGTTTTCTTTTCTTTCATTTTACAGACACAGAATTATGCTTCAATAAGCCTCACGACTGAAGGTTTCATTTTGCGTGTGTGGTCCTTTTGGTTTTGTTTTGTGTTAGCTGGGGCAGGGAGGGGCATGTTTCATTATTATTTCTTAAAAATATCAAGACATTGAAAACAGGTCTAGAAAAGCTCATAAAAGTTGAGGTACAGGTTAACATTATTTCTATTCAGCTTTTCAATGATTGTGAGCTACATAAGTCTCACAAAAAATTAAACAAACTCTATTATTACATACATACATTCCAAAGAAATAGATGTTCCTTAAAAAGAGAGGAAATCCAATAAAGGATTTTACTATTTAATACTTCAGAAGATAGTGAAATTCAGTGGCCCTTAGATCTAGGAAAGGCATATTAAGAAAGCATAGGTATACTTGTCAGAAATTGCTACTCAATAATACTGGACATACTGGAGTTACAAAAAGTGGTATTTATTTGAGTTTACGTATATAGTTTACTTCCCTCCAAAAGTGACTTCAGTTATGCCTCCTAAACTTTTTGAAAGGCAGTATGTTCATGTAAACCAAAATACTTCCAACTGAAGAGACAATCCCTATTAAATTATGCTTGAATTTTTATGGGGTTTTCTCTCTGAAAGTTTGCATTGGAAATGTAATGCTATCCATACCCACTACCTACCTAGCTTCAGACGGACATCTACTTCAGAGATTATTTGACTTTTCCTTTTAAAAGTTATGTTCAGAGAAAACAAACAACCAACCACACCCCCCCCCCTCAGATTTAAGGAGGAGGAATTTCAATTCCTCTTTGTTTCACACAATTTCAGCACTGTACCTCTTGACAATCTAAGCAAATTTTCCCACCATGAGACCAAAACTGACTTTATCTCAGTCTCTCATTCTGTGAAAGTAGTGAAGTATTTACCTTTAAGCATGACAGTAGCCTCGTTAAAATGAGCAGATAGTCTCTCCCTTAATATTAAGGATGTGCTTCATTGTTTTTGTCGAATGGACTTTTGACTAGTTTAGAGCCTTATCCCCACCACTGTGTAAGGGAAACTCCCTAATCCCACTCAAGTCAATGTAGATTTTACCATCAACTTCAGCAGAGTTGGAATGTCACCCTAGGGTGACTTAGCCTTTATGCTAAGTTCTTCAAAGCCACTTAAGCAATTTAAAAATAATGGAAATTGGGCATTCAGAATGCTTAGGCAGCTTTTGAAATTTCAGATTTATGTCTCAGTGATTAAGTTAAAGAAAGAAGAAAAAAAAAATCAAAGTAAAATTATTCTCAGAAGTTTCATAGCAACTCTTAGGCAAAAAAGAATGTCGTGTTTAAGTTACGAGTACAAAACAAAGAAACATTTCTGATAGATGTTAAACTACAATAGTCACAAATGCATTTTATTAGATAGTTCTTCTACCCAATAGTATCCAGTCATTAAAGTGTAATATCAAAACCCTGCATTTTCTACCTAAGAATGTCTGTGGTTGACCTGACTGGAAATTATAATCCACTGGAAAACAGCACAGTCAGAGAATACTTCTAGGAAGCAGATTCACTTAGAACTGTCTCAGTGCTAGCACTGTCACACAGGACCTTTTTGGCATACGTATTGTGATGTTGTGAGCACATATGTTACAGAAAGAAAAAGTGTTTTGTGAGCTGGTTTTAGTTTCACAAAGTCAAGCACAGTACTGGAAGTTATGTGAAGACATGAAGACAAATGCTGTGGCCGTACAATGTGTCTCTTCGATATCCATTGAAGGAAGGGAAGGAAAGAATAACCCTTTCCTTCCATTTACCCAGTGCTAACTCATCACTGGAAAGGAGATAACAAGGACTATTAGACAAATACTGAAGTAGAGTTTCAGGCCTTCACGTAGGTCTAAACCCATATATCATCTCAACTTCATACATGAGGTATTCCGTACCAGGAAGTCCAACAGATCAAAGAAGAATATTTTAAAGAATGACTAAAAGAAGCTTGAACCCAAAACATACAACAAAAACTTGACAGAGTTGAAATGATCCTTTCATCCCTTGTTAAAAGGTTTAACAGGAAATACAGAGTTCTGCATTGAAAGATTTTAGGAGAGAAAGTAACATAGTTCTCTAACCCAGCCAAATAACTAATGTACCTGGATGTTCAGGTAGCAGTGGAAAAGCTTAAATTAATAAGTGTGTTTATAGATGATTTACATCAGCTTCAAAGGCATGTATTTCCCATGTTAAAAGTTGCCTTGACTGAGATATTTTTTAAGGAAATAAGGAACACCTCATGTCTGACTTTTATTCCACAGAAAATAATCCTAACAAAATTTGGAATTTAAAAAACATCCAGAAGACTTGTCTATATATTTTAATATATTATTACTTATTCAATTGAAAACTTATTTTCCTCTCTTGATTTCTGCATTTCAGACAGGAGAGTCTGCATACTTAAACTATAGTTGTTTTTACATAGTCGTATGCATAGTAGTAGTACATAAGTAGTTATGGATAGCACAAACACCTAAAAACCATCTCAGTAGTTTGCTTAAGTTTGATCCAATTCTTCATTGTTCAATTAAGTAGTCCTAAAATTTATGTGGGAAGCCATCAATTATATAAAAGCCTAGAATAGGTGGGGTTTGGTTTTTTTTTTTTTTTTTAATTAAGCCCAACACCATCACAGCAGAACCTACAGTTGCCAATACAAGGAAAATTGACTTTGTCATTGTATGTATGCCCACATACAACTTGGATTCATTTGAATAGTTACGATATCTTAAGCTGAATTCTCTCATCACTTCATTAGAATACAAGCAATGGTAAAAGACAAAAAATCCAAAGAATTAGTACACATAACCTTCTGAAAAAGAGCTCTTCATCTGAAAAGACATGAGTGAAATTTCATGAACCTTAACTACAAACTACGCTAAAGGACAAGGGTCTGTCCAAGTGGCAGTGCTGCATATATAGTATGTTACACCACCATATTGATTTATTGTAAATCAGAACTCAAACTTCAGTACATCTATAGCATTAAATATTTGACTTCTATATGCTGAAGTCTTTAACTTCCAACTAGTGAAATATTCCCATATAAGACAGTTAGGAAACTGAAGTCTAGTCTTACTGAAAATAAGGATCAGCAGGAACAATCTTCACAGAATGTTCAAATAAACCAGGAAAAAAAAAAAAAAAAAAAGGAGTTTTAACAAAAATATTCAGAGTCTCTCTCCACTTTCCCACCTTTATGAAGTTCAGTAAGACTTAATCTTAGCAACGATCAGAACAGCAAAGGAATCTGAGGTTACTTGACCAATAAGATCTGATAGCCATAATCATATTGAGGAACTTGAGACAGTAACAGAAGTTGCCAACTCGTTCCCCTCTTTTAGGCATATATCCTTCCTGTACGTGCAGTTACTAAGTCACATCTGTAAAATGCACTCAAGTTTTTATAAGCGCTGTAACCCCAAATCATCCAACTGCTCTGTTCAATGGGCAATACCTCCTGTGACATCTGAGAACTGATATTATTTAGAAAAGAGATGAACTGTTGAAAAAACGGTTACTTCGTTAATACAAAGACCTCCGAGAAAAAGTGGTATTAAGAAGCTGATGGAGACAGTGACTCAGACACTGAAAAATACATGAGGATCTACAATGCCAGGGGTATGTTCTGCCCCCCTTCAACCACAAGGGCAAAACTGCACTTGAAATTAAGAAAGGCTTAGCAAAGGCTTAAAGACAAAGGAGAGAAACAGCTGTGGTGACTGGAATTTGGCCAGAGCAGCTAAAGCATCTCAAACCTTTAAAGACCTGACTACAAAACACAGAATTCAACCATTAGTTAACAGGAGACGCACCTTAATTGAACATTGGACCTCTGCCATCATATTTATGTCAAAAGCCGAATTAGACACCAGACTTATGAAAGAATAATCATAAGACAAAATGAGAAAGTGTGCCTTAGCAGTAGTAATTAATTCAGGCAGTGCAGAACACAAGTCAGAACACTGGCTGACTAACAAGGAACAGGTGCACATTTTGCCACCTGTGGCACTAAGTGCTAGATCTTATTGTAAAGCAGTACTCTGTGGATATTTTTCCAACAGGAAAAAAGGAAATACCAACCCAAAACCTAGTAATTTGGCACAGTTCTGTCTCATTGGCGCTTTCCAGTCACAAAAGACCAGCAATAGAAAAATTAGCTATTCCAGGTCAGTACTAACATATAATAGAGTGACCTGCAAAACCTTGTTACTAATTTCTTGCTTTTTTGACCACTAAATTTAGTTATTTATCAAAAAGCTACAAAAAAGCACACCTATCCTCTAATTTCAAAAAAGTATTACCTTTACATTTATATAGCCTTCTAAGTCAAAACTAGAACATGCATAGAACTGAAACATACTTCATAGCAAAATTTCAATACGGAGAACTTTCTCCCTTCTTGTATAGGCTCTTTAGAACAGTGATTAGTATTTCTTTTAATTCTGCCACTCTATTACAACAGAAATTCCAGCTTTTTCACCATTCATTTCAGACTGCCTACTCACTTGTTTCCAGAACAGCCCCTCAAAACTTCTTGACTTGAACTTAAACCAGAAACCTAAGAAATTTGTGGGCTATACTGACTGAAACTCCAAAAGGTGTAAAGTTACGATGGGGTAAGGGTGGGGAAGACACCAAAGATACTTTTGCAAGTTTATATAAATACTTTAACCACTTGTATTATAAAAAATCTGGCTTCTCGAGAGTTATCTGGCCCTTGGTTTCTGGTAACTCGTGCTGTGGGATTCCATCCCATTTCAGAGGTAGAAACATACCAGAAAAAAAGAAGAAACCACTTTATTATCATTAGGGAAAAGTGTTTGGAAACAATTAAAAGAATTCCTACAACTTCCACAGAAAGCTACAAGTCTTAATCAATTTACATAATCCTTGTTATGCATAACATCCTTTCAAGATTTTACAGTTCTGACAGCCAAGCAGCCAGCAAGTAAACAGCTGGCAAGTACAAGAGGAGTGATCTTCAAATAGATGTAAGGAATGGTAGATCACCACAACTAGCACTGAAAATTGGTCCTGTAAAAATATACACTTTTACACTCATTCTCATAGAGCCAGATAAATTCAGAGAGTGAACTCTTACCGTATTCCTAGGTGTACCAGTCAAACACAAGGATGATACATTCCCAAATGAGCAGTTTGAAGATGTTCAGTGTTCAATGCTACTAGTTTGTTGTTCTGAGAATAAAATATAGTACTCCTTCATCCTTGGAACCTAGACTGAACATTTTATACGTACTACATAAAAGCAGTTTCAAGGAATTTTGCTAGGAAAAATGTCAAGCATGTTATCTGTGTTACTTCCTCTTCTTTCTAGAGATCTGTTCTTTTCATGGTTTTCCCCTACCTGTTCAAGAATTTTATTCAATCTTAACTACACATACACTTTAATTTTTTTTATCCCCCCCCAACCCCATAGAATACTTCTCATAGATTAAAATACTAAACATTTGTTTGTTATGCCATGCTCTCAGAGCTCTACCTCTAGTATTAGAACTGTCGTTCTATCCAGAAAATCTGGCCCTTAGTCCACATTCAGAGACTACTGTACCAAACTATACTTGTCTCATGAAGACATGTTAGAAAAAAGAACACTATTGAAACATTTCAGAGAAATGGACAAAATTAGAATCAGCTGTTTTGAAATTCCTGGCATCCTCTTCAAGCACAGTCAATAATAAGCCTTTAGAAGGCCACATCAGAATGACAATGAAAAATACTAGATTTTTGCTAGTAGCCAGTGCTCTTAACCATTCATATTGAATGGCTGAAATAGCAGCTGCAGTAGCAGCACCAAGGTTGTGATCAAAATTGATAATGATGCACATATATTAATTTCTTTTCTTTGACACCAGAGTTGGTTATAATTGTTAGTTGCAGTGAAACACTAGCACAGCCACATGCATTATTTACATATGTGCATAGTTATCGCATGTATATGCTTGTGCAGTCATTTGATTGACTTACAGAAGTGTATTGACTATGAATATTGAAATAGGAAACTAATCATTCCTTGTATATATGTATGCATATATTAGTTGTATAAGATACTGTAAAACTACATTACATCAGATCACAATCTTAATGATATCCAGGTAAAAAAGGATCCCAAGATGCATGAAAAAGAAATGTGAAGAGCAAATAAGTGACAAATTGCGCCCTGAACAGCCCACCATCTAGACTGATGTATATATGTAACATGGAAACCCCAAATTTGTGACCATTATTAAACTGTCATAATAAGAACAAAGAACAGCAAGGTTATCTCAAACATCATTGCCTTCTTCCATTTTCTAATAAACTGATTGAGCTAGACACAAGACATTTAAGATGAAAGAGAAGACTATAGTAAATGAACATCTTTCATAAAGACAATTTAGTATTTTATAGAAGTGTATATTCAAATATTATTCCTCCAAATGAGGGTGCAATAAAAGGTATAGAGAAAAACAGAACATTCAAGGGGTAGATGCTAACAAATTGTGAGTCTAGACCAAGGATTAGGACTAAAATTCGACAGAAAAACAACCTCCTAATAATACACACCATAAAAATGTGTGTTCTTAAAGATACCAAAGGTGGTCTTAAAATAAAGAATACTACTCATTCAGTGAATAACTTTACTACAATGCATTCAGGATTATAAGTCCAAATTTAGTACTCCTACAAATCAAATTAACTTTCAGGAATTCAGTCTCAGCCTTATGGAAACATTCTTCTAGTATCACGTAATCCTACCTATTCACATAGTGAGATGAGTCTGATACACAAAGAATATATCCAGATTTTCTATTTACCTTTACACCAAAGAGATAAGAATCAAAAACATTTATTTTTTTCTTTTGAAATTAAATCACTATTAATCTCACAATCTTACCCCCACATCGTCAAATCCCATCAGAAGCATGAATCAGGGAACAGTTCAGATGTATATTTCAGATCTACTCAACACCAGCTGAGCCAGGACAAAGATTAAGCATCCTTCCTACAACTGTTCCCTAGATTACATATTTCATATACAGTTTGAAAGCTGCAGCAAATTGAAGAAAGCACAACAATGCCTAGAACCCAAGAAAATTTATTATTAAGTTATAATTTTCGGTTATTGTGTTCATCATTTCTAAGAATTTCCTATAAAACAAAATAAGCTTGCCTAAAATTGCTGAAAACAAAATCATTTGCTTGGAAAAAACACTTGCAAAAAAGAGACGAGGCACTCCAGGCAGTCTAGAGCTTATGTTCAACTGTCAACATATTATATCAAAGCACAACATTTTCTAAACTGAAACAATGCTTTAAACAAAGAATTACTGCAATCTTTACTTGTTACAAATTACCAGTGATTTGACGATGAAAAAATGTACAAGCATTCTGCAGAAATCTGTCCATCACAGTGTCAATGAAAACAGATAAGAAACAGGTGGAAAGCTACCACTAGATACACGACTTCTAAACAAAGCACAGATCTAGTCCTCTCAAAATTTTGAGGCTACTTAGGAATTAAAATACTATGGAAGCATTTAATCTTTCCATCAAATAAATGACTTCATAGTGAAATAGAAACATTTTGCTTGGGTTTTTGCTGATATCCATGCTGTTACTTTTTTTTTTTTTTAATGCAATTTCTGACCAAATAGGTATCAAGAGTTTCTCAATACAAACCTAGATTAATCAACGTACAGTCCTGCTTCTGTAGGGGGATACACAGAACAAAACCAAAGGGTAAGGGAAAAAAGGTCCATGTACGTCCTTTAACAACACACATTCATGGTCACTAAGTGTAAAATGGAACTGTCACACTTTACAGTTTCATGTGAAGAAATCCTTTAAGCAGCCTCTTATGAAGCCTTTCCTCCATTATAACTGTTTAAGCAAACATTTTATGTTGGTTCAGTCACTGACTGGTAAAAAAACTGACCAAAACAGGACAAACTGCCAATGTTCTGTATCCGAATTGTGTTTTTGAGAAGATGGGAGCAAGACAAGCAAGAAACTAAGGACAGAGCTTTTTCCAGGTTCGTCTTGCCAGTCTCCTTAGTACTATTGGTCAAGTAGCATTGACTACTCACGTTACAGATTTTACATAAAGTTTATGTTCATTTGATAATGACAAGTGAAAGGGTTATTTAAATTTCAAGAAAAATTACCGTACGCCTCACTGATACAAGGTCCCAAATATGAGCAGTATTTTCCACTAGTCCAATGGGGGGGGGGGGGGGGGGGGGGAATATAATTCTATGTTGTGCTACTCCACAAATATGACAAGACCTGATATAAGGCAGCCCAGAAATTCATCACAACACTACTTAGTTTCTATATTTATAGTTTCTTACTAAAGAGGTAAACTTATCTGAGAAATTTTCAGCTTGGCAGTTGTCGTGGTTTAACACCAGCCAGCAACTAAGCACCACGCAGCCACTCACTCACTCCCCCCCCACCCAGTGGGCTGGGGATGAAAATCGGGAAAAAGAAGCAAAACCCACGGGTTGAGATAAGAACAGTTTAATAGAACAGAAAAGAAGAAACTAATAATGATAATGATAACACTAATAAAATTACAACAGCAATAATGAAAGGATTGGAATGTACAAATGATGCGCAGTGCAATTGCTCACCACCCGCCAACTGACACCCAGCTAGTCCCCAAGCGGCGATTCCCCGCCCCCACTTCCCAGTTCCTATACTAGATGAGACGTCCCATGGTATGGAATACCCTGTTGGCCAGTTTGGGTCAGCTGCCCTGGCTGTGTCCTGTGCCAACTTCTTGTGCCCCTCCAGCCTTCTCGCTGGCTGGGCATGAGAAGCTGAAAAATCCTTGACATTAGTCTAAACACTACTAGCAACAACTGAAAACATCAGTGTTATCAACATTCTTCGCATACTGAACTCAAAACATAGCACCGTACCAGCTACTAGGAAGACACTTAACTCCATCCCAGCTGAAACTAGGACAGCAGTCCAGAAGAATACAGAAAGGACCTACTTTTAAATGTATTTGTAGAAACACCATATTTCTCCAAAAAGAAGTCTGCAGAATCCCATAGCGAATATTCAATATCTACAAGCTAAGCAAAACATCAGCAAAACTGGGCAATTCTAGAACTGCAATGTTAAAAAAAAAAAAAAAAAAAAAAAAAAAAAAAGAAAAGAGAAGTTTCCTCTTTCTTGTGAATCAGAAAGCATATGGTGTATGTCATGGCTGTGGCTTGTTGGAAAGTAAGGCCGCTTAAAATGTAGGACTGAAGACCAGTTCTTCATAGACCTTAATATCAACCAAAACTAGTTTTTCCTTCCAAAAGCCAAGGTTTAAGTTTTAATTTTCTCTTCCTTCTCCACATCTGAAGTTTAATGCAAGTGAAAACAGAGGGGGGTTTTGACAAAGAATATAGACCATGAGTTTGGATAAGCAACAGTCTTGGCTGGCCTACGGAATTTAGTAATTTTCTAACAGCATGCAAAGTAGGAACCAACATTGGTTTAGACCTAAACCCAAGTTTACCAGCAATTCAAAACGATATATAAATTCATTGCGCCATGAGCTGAAATTCAAGGATCAGTAGGTGATACATACAATTTCACACGGGAAATGGACATGAACAAGAAAACCCAACAAACAGGTTGGATTAAAATACTTGTACTCCATATCTTTTAGAAAAAGACCTTTTTCACACCCTCTCTGTGAAGTTATAGATTATTTGAAGTGTTGGAAATGGTAATAAGCATGTTGGCTCTATTCATTGCTTTAAAAGGGCCACAAATTTATTTCTTTTCGATTCCTCCCCCGGAAAGAAGTCTGCATTTCATCATATATCGTGACCTGATGTGACTCCATTGGGTGATGACAACCCCTCTTAAACTTACTTTATATTTTCTCCAAGATTGAGCTCAAAGCAAGGCACATAGCAGTTGATTCATAGATGTGCTGATGCGGAACATATTATTCATAGACCTGAGTATTCAAGGGAGGAGGAAGGGGGTCACCAGCTCCACAACAGTATGCTGAGCAGAACACTTGATTGCTTTTCCGTGAATAAAAAAGCTAAGTTAAGCAACCAGGTGGTCTTCACAGGATACTTAGATCTGCTTACAACAGATTATCTAAACACAAAGCTGCACAAACACTAATGACTAAAGCAGAAAACACCAACTATCATCTGAAAAATAGTATTTATTTTACACACACACAAAAAAGACAACTATCCTTCAAGCCATTATTTGAGTATTAGAAAATTCTTAATTTTTCATTTTACCACATTCTTGCGTTACTTTAGACAGAAAGCAATGAATACATTTAACTCAAGTGTTCTATAACAAACATACAAGCTTTTTGCAACAAAAATTACAAACCATTATGAAATAGTGTCATATTTTCATAACAGTTTTCTAGAGAAGACTGACTTTATTACCTCTCTGCTCTTTAAGGACACTCAAGTTGCACACAAGTTCTGTTAACAAACAGAATGTGCTGTTTTAATTCATTTCTGGAGAAAGGAAGTTTCAGCCTCTTAACAGTAGGGACAAGGATAGAAAACACATGGACAACTGCTGAGAGTAGTCTCATCCCAAAAGTCAATGCATAATTTCCATATAAAGTCAATAGGCAAATATAAAAATTAAACCTAATTCTCGCCAGCTTTGAAAATGAATGCTAGAAATAAAGTTGCATTGTTTTGGGTTTGTTTGGGTTTTTTTCCTGTCTGAATATTTTTGGTCAGACAAATGTCTTCATGGTGACAGTTCAAAAGAACAGTTTACAAGTCATTTAAAAGTTAGCTTAACTATGTACAACTTTGCAATACTGAAGAGCATTCAGTTTTAATATAGTAGAAATCTGTGTCAACAGGTACTTTTGAGATGTATCTAGTCTTCTTTGTGTATGCCTACAATGAAATCATTCTTTCATAATATTAACATGTATAAAGCCCAAAAAAAAAAAAAAAAAAGTACCATGAAGAATAGCTGTTAAAGGAAAAGCACCCTGCATTCTTATAGCCCATGCTAGCACAAACGCAACCAAGGGAGCCAAACCCTGGCTGGTTAGCAAGTTAGCACAATGCTTATAAGTAGATAGATATTCTAAACGTTTGTTCTTACTCAAGACCACTTTATGCTTTGCTCCACGCATAGTTAGAAGAGAGCAGAGAAAAAGCTTTATGACAAAGTTTGGAGCTCTCCTTAAATGTGCACAACTGAAGAAAAATAATTTAAGTAGTGAAGACTGAACCAGAAAGTAATAATAAACACATTTCTTTCATGGATGCCTTCTGAAACAGTTTAAGACTTTTTTTTCCTAGCTTTCTAGCATATGAAATATAAAATATGTCCAGGGACTCCCTAACCCAGTAATTCCTTTTAGTAAAAGTACCACCTACAGGCTGCTATTGTTGAGAAGAGCTACCAAGCTTCTGTAAAATATGCTTTTAAAAACATACAATGACGATTTAACAACAAATATATTTGAACGTACTGGACACAGCAGAGGAAGCTTATTTTTTAATCTGGATATTAAAACTGTAGGGAAATGCTTATGTGTTTAATAACCATATAATGAATTAGTGAAATAGATGCATATAATTTCATATATTTAATCTGACATATAACTTTCTATTTAGTCATAGAATAGCTTTCCAGTTGTTATTTTGCTGATTAAGTACTTAAAGTATTAATAAGTAATGCAGCATTTAAGGTATTAAAAGTTATTCCTACATTCAGGAAGTAGAAACCAATGTGGTTTTCATGCTTTTGTAACAGCGTTATGAGTACTTGGGAAAATAATTCCTTATTCTGTATTCTAATTTATATCACACATAGCATAAGAAAGCAAATACCAATTTGTAGCATCAATAATCACTCCATCAGCCAGTAGCTCTACGAGACCATCTCTGAGCACCTTGTGCACAGCAGAAGCAGCAGCTGAGCTGGTTCTTTCTGGGGCATAAGAGTATTACCCTTTACAGCTCAACAAGCTAATTTACCTGAGACTGGCAAACTAACTCCATCCTGCAGTCAGTCAAAAAAGCAACGTTATCACCAACTTCAGCAAAGCAAGATTTTAGCATATTACAATCCCTTCCTGAATCTTGAGGGAACTTTCTCCTGTCCCTCCCCCCAAAAGGGAGTCTACAGAAGTCACACCTACTTTACTAATTTCTGCAGGACTTGTTTCATTCAATTTTGACTGTTGGAACAAGCAGAACCCATAGGCAGTCACACTGTCAGTTACTTCAGGAGCTGTACTCGACAAAGTATGTTGAGGATCTGATTTACTATGATTAACAGACAAAATAAAGTTCTTTTCTGGTTCAAAAATAAAGTTAAATTGATATTTTGTATTGGGATTCAGCAGAAAGAAAAGTTTAACAACAGAATCATCATGAGTGAGAGACAGACACACGGCCATCTGGATAGTATTTTATCAGTATGAAGGTATAAGAGATGCCAGTAAAGCTGCTTAACTTATAATTGTTAATGTTAATACACAATTTAAGAACCACCTTCCAAAGATTCATAAATGCTTATGTTGGTGTTTAACCTTAAAGCTACTATCTTGAGTTCCCTCTGAAGAAGTCTTGGACTAGTGTCAGCAGTGACACTGTACTCAAATTCCCTAGCTTAATCTTATGAATGCATTTTAATAATCAAGTTCAAGACAAAGAAATTACCTGCCTTTATTTTTTCATGGCAGTCACTAACACATAAGAGTGTGGTAATTGGGAATGATATATAGATGTCTTTAAAAGCAAATAATACAGAAACAAAACAAATGCATTTCAGTATTATTTGAAAAAACATATTTCTAAACACAGTAGGAAGAAAGCTTCTGTAGAAAAATTAAGATGCAGAGAGTGTCACATCAGACATCTGACGCAGTCTTTGCCGATGCATCACAGAAAGTCCCATTGTTTGAACTCAGTAGCAACATCCCTGTCTCATATCTTCTGCTTCCTAGAGCTACATACTGCATGCCAGCTATATATGTGTAAGAAAGTGCTCCGGTCACACCAGTCAGGTCCTAGAATCTAATACACAAGGAAATGAGAAATGCATCAGCTTTTATGGTTAATATCTATTTAGGCCTTGATGCCCACCTGCAACATTCTACCCCAGAATTAGATTAATTCTTACATGCTTTGTTTTTTTACCCTATATAGATGTGATTAATAAAGGGCAGGTCCTCTACCATGTGGGAAGAAGTGAATTAGTCAGAATGAACTAAAACATCATCCAAACTACACATTTCTTTGCATGAAGCTAGCTAGACATCAGAATGAAAGGGACTGATCTTTATGCCCTAGAGTGTAAAAGTCCCATCAATTTCTTTGCTGCAAATCTTTAGGTAGAACCAAAAATTGGGATATATAGACATTCAAGAAGAGTACATTCAACCTGAGAAATCAACTCGTCTCGAATGCTAAACTACGTAAGTTTATAGACCAAGTTTACTGAAAGCTAGTGAATCTCCACATTAATGCAGGGTATAAAACAGAATCTGTCTTAACAGCAGAATTAGCAATTCAGGTCAATTGCTCTGCATAATATCTACTCTTTACTTCCCTCATGGTGTAAATTATTCTTAAAAGGACTATGATGGGTTTCATAAAAACTATAGTTGATACGCTATAAGTGGCAGTTATATTCTTTCCCCTCACCATATCATTTAATACTAGCACAAATACACCTTCGCACAAATAACAGTTTCTTTTTCTCCTTTCTGCATTATTGAACAGGATTGTCAAGCAAATCTGGTATTTTGGCAAATGACCAAATACTAAATGCTTTCTATTTAAATTAAAACTACATAAAGTCACAAGGACTGAAGTATATTTTGTTGAAGGGTCTTCATAGCATTCTTGTAACCATTTTAGATGCTATCTGTGACAGAACTCAGAAGTTTTACTTTTATGAATCATAATTTTTATTTTTTTCTCTCTCTCCAAAACAAAGAACAAGTTTAAGTGTTCTGTGAAAGCAAACATATCTCTCTCAGGAGAGAAGGGAAGTGAGGACTTCTTGGACTTTTTTTTTTGTCTGGGTTTGGTGGGGGTTTTGGGGCATTCTTTTTGAAGGCAGGGAAGGGGTGGGGAGAGAATAAGACTGGAAATAGGTACTAGGATTTTTAGAAGTGTTTTCTGTAATTCAGCCACACATTGTTCCTCAGAGTATCAGTCAAGAAATAAAGATCATAAAGAGTTCTAGTCCTGTGGAAACTAAATATACATGTGCCATTTTCTGTATCAACATTATAATACATTAGGTTGACTTAACTACGTAGAAAGACTGGAAGTACTGCTCTAGTGTTTAGAGGTTGGCAAATTAGTTTTGTCAACTGATCTGAGCCTCTGGGTGGTGAGGAGGGGCAAACAAAGCACTTGACATGTTCCACAGAGCTTGCTTTACCGTGCTAAAAGCTGCAAATGCTTCAGAAACCCGAGATTTCTGGCAGCACACACACCATCACATCCTTGAAAAAAATGACATGGTGTTTACCACCACACCTCATTAGCCAGGTAAGTAATTAAGAGCACTGAGGATATCAAGTCAAGTCAGAAATTACCTACCAATAAAGTTAAAGCTTTGTGGAAACACAATGTTTGCCTAGTATAGGATGGATGTTCAGCTCAAGACCGGAGACCAGAATGACAAGTGTTTCTTTATGATACTTCTGTAACAGCACTTACCTGGGGTGAGGGAAACTTACTTTGAGCTTGTAGCTTTTTTTAAAAGAAAGTGCCAGAAACTCTGGAAGTTGTTGGTTGTTTGGGGTTTTTTTTTCTTTTTCTTTTCTTTTTTTTTTTTTTTTTTCACAAGGGTAAATAAAGCTTTCAAAACCAGTCTTGTGGCGGGGGAACGGTGAACACACTGAATGTTATTAAATGGCCTGGAAAAGCACTATTCATCTATTACTATTCCTAAAACCGTAAGTCCTGCAACATGGATAAATCAGAGTTAAGATAGAAGCTTTGAACTTTAGACCATGTTATGGTTTTACCCCAGCCAGCAACTAAGCACCATGCAGCTGCTCACTTAGTCCCAACCCCCCCGCAATGGGGTGGGGGAGAGAATTGGAAGGAAAACGGTAAAACTCTTGGGTTGAGATAAGAACAGTTTAATAGAACAGAAAGGAAGAAACTAATAATGATAATAATAACAATAATGAAATGACAATAACAATAATAAAAGGATTGGAATATACGAAACAAGTGATGCACAATGCAATTGCTCACCACTCGCCGATCGACGCCCAGGGAGGTCCCGAGCAGCAATTCCCCAAAGCCAACACCCCCCAGTTTATATACCGGGCATGACATCACATGGTATGGAATACCCCTTTGGCCAGTTTGGGTCAGCTGCCCTGGCTGTGTCTCCTCCCAACTTCTTGTGCCCCTCCAGCCTTCTCGCTGGCTGGGCATGAGAAGCTGAAAAATCCTTGACTTGGTCTAAACACTGCTTAGCAGCAACTGAAAACATCAGTGTGTTATCAACATTCTTCTCATACTGAACCCAAAACTTAACACTATACCAGCTACTAGAAAGAAAATTAACTCTATCCCAGCCAAAACTAGAACAGACAGATTATTCTTCAAAATGTCTCAGAGAAGAATAAGATATCTCAAAAGTAACAATGATAGCTGAAGACAATTGAGGGAGAAAGGGGCAGGGGGGGCGGGGATGTGGAAAAAATTTGTGAATAGGAATCCACTCTCTCTACAATCTCCTATTTGTTTGGGATAAATCTGGCAGTGCTTTGGTGATTAAGTGTTTTCTGAATTTTCCTGGGGGAAGAAAAAAAAATGCTAGACAGATTTTAAAATTACACTTCTGCTGTCAAAATTCTAACTAACCACCACAAGTAAAGCTCAATTTAAAATCCAAAACAAGACCTACAAATTTCAGATGCAACTTTGGTGTATTGATGGTGCCACATACTGACTCTGGAAGGGAGACCATGGCCTTTGCTTCATTTTCCTTGCCTTTGTCTGTTCCCTGTTGACATCAAAGGTTAATGTTCACAACCTATTTCCTACAGTAGTCTTAACCACAGCTTACAACCCCTTACGTGATAAACCATCACATTCCAACACTCCATTCTTAATACAATTATACATCATTCTAATGGGACAGACCAATCAATGTATGCTTTTATTATGCATGCAGATATTGCTCTTAAAAAGTATATCAAAATAAACAAGAGCATACAAAAAAGTCAATAGATACAGTGACATCTTTCAAATACCTGTCGTCTTGCATTTCTAAGTAGACAAATACTTTAGCTTCATCCTACGCTTCTCTTAACAATTCTTAGGGTAACTTTTTTTTCAACTTTTTTCTTTTCTGTTGGATCTTAACATGTCCTTACTCTACCAAACAGTTCATGAAAAAGGCAGTAACAGGAAACATTAAACAATAACATTAGGAAAGATTCCTCTGAAATAGAGAGGCTATTACTTCAAGAATTAGCCTCAGATTTCTGTTTTATTCCTTTTAATAGAATGGGGAAAGCTAGGTCCCAGCAAGAATTCAGACACCTAGATTCAAATTTAGTTTAGTATGACTGCCGGTGTTACACCTCCTCTCTTGAAAAGTTTTGCTTATAAAGAATATCCTCCATCCACAAAGACTAAATACCATTTTTGTTCAGCTGCAGCCTACCCACAGGAGATATTATGCCTCCTCAGTTTTTCTTTATTTTCTGTTCTGTAAGTATCTATTACAAGTCACAGACTGATTGTTCTTTGTAAATGAAAAGAAAAAAATATTGTCTGCATACCTTCAATGCTTGTAAAAATAAAAAGTTCAAACACAAAGTGGAGGAGTGATCTGTTATTTAAAAAAAAGAAAATTACTACACAGCTAAAACACATGTTTATGGAGAAGAGATAAGGTCTTCTTGTGTAAAAGCATATCTAGTTTCAAAACAAAACACCACAGTTAGATTAGAAATACAGTAGGAATTGAAAATATTAATAAACATGAGTACACCTCATACAATTTTGAAGCATGTCGGGAAACAAGCCATTGTTGGTTGGTTTTCTTGGTTGTCATTCTTCTTGGTTTTATTTTTATGATTCACTATCTAAGAAACAAGTATGCTTAAAAAGTGGCTACAGAAATGCTAACCTGCTACTATTTTCTTCAAAATGGATAAGTCTCCCATAATTCCACATTTGGACACAGAATAATTTTTAGGCAATCAAAGGAAAAAGCAAGCAACCACATGCCATGCTATGGGTTTTCATAGTAGTAGTAAACTCACAACTTTCTGACTTTGGCAAGGACCTGTTACAGAATTCAAGTGACATGCCATTGCCAGAAGTGACAGGAACTGGATTACTACGGACAGTTTCTCACTTATTTGCCACTGACAGGTACAAACTTGAGGCATTAGCAATACTTGTGCATGTGTCTGGCACTTCCCAGTCACTAGGGCTTCTTGGAGACTTTGTCCCTCTCATCCACAGAAAGATCTTGATCAAGCTAAATATGAAGCCGTTAATTAGTATGGAGGGGAATTAGATAAGTAAATTAGACCAAGACATTCTCATTGGTCAAAGTCATTGAGCATTAAACAATTTCTTCTTTTAAAAGAAAGTTGATTCTCCACTGCAAAACTGCAGTATCAATGTTAGCTCTAATCAAAAAGTAGATTAGACCAAAAGCAGCTGCTTAATAGCCTGCTCCCAGTACCTAAACACACTTCTCCAAAAATACCTGACAAGTTAAATTTCACTGCACCCATTGACTTCATTACCAAATAAGGCTGATTATCATGTGATGCCTGTAATTACAGAGGCTTTCCCTCAGTGCTTTCCTTTCCACATTTCCAGTTCCCTGTAAGATGCTAACCTGATATGCTCAAATCAAATGGAAATGTTATTAGTATTTGTTGGTTTGAAAAAAAATTTTGGAGTACAAAACCTGATCATAGGCAAAGAGTTGCCTGGAAATATATACATCACTCTACCCAAGAAATATGAAACTACACAGACTGCATTATTGACCTCTGTAAGACATAATCTAAGTCACAAGATCCTCTGCACTTGCAGTTTTTTCCTACAAAACTATCCGACTTTATCTTGTAATAGATATGAAAGTCAGGGAGGCTTTAAAAATAATCAAACATGTTCGACATCATATATGAATGATTATTTAGAGATACTGCTTCCTTGCACTAGGCACCATAACCAAGTTTCTTGAAATAAGTGATTGTCAGTATAGATTTTGAGAGAATTTCTATAGACAAATCTCAATGCACTCTGCAAAGAGAATTGGAAGGAAAGGGGAAAAGTAGTGAAAGATGACCAATTTAAGTTATAGTTATTTGAACGAAAACTTTAAAAGACCATTAGACTGTAAAAATAGCAATAAAAGATCAGTTAGAGTCAGGAGTGGGGTCATTCTTTTGATCCAGGAATATGATACCTATGGAAAAGTAACAGAGCTAAGAAACTGGATTTGCTTCTTACCCACCCATATAGGTTGACAAAACACCTGCTTGTCCAACTATGTCTCTTCTATGTCTATTTTTTAACCTAAACCAAACTATTTATTTTATGTAAAAAGTATTTCCATTGCAGTTAGTCACTGCTCCAAGAAAAACAGAGTTCTTCGACAACTTTAATTCAATATCTACTTGCAAGAATTGAGTTGCTGAGTAGAAACCCTGATGTTAGAGACACTAGACTTACCTGATAGATCACAGCCTGGAGGTCTGAGAAATTACTCTCTGCGACTCAGAGGCATTTGATTTACTGAGCTGTGTCAGGAAATTTTACTTTTAAATAAATAACCTTAATTAGGAGTTTGTTAAGTCACTTTAACTCTCACCTATCAAACGTTATTACCTGTTACCTTTCCCCTTCCACTTTGAAGTCTTGGTGACATTTTTCATAGAGCATTATGATACTTACAATAAAAAAGTGTTTCAAAGCCATCTTTGTCGTCCCCCCCCCCCCCCCCACCCCTTGCCCAGAGTAATAAAACTGCACAGCTGAAAAAGAGTGGTTTCTGTGTAAATGTGGCTATATTGCAAGTCTCTCACCCGAAAGGAAAATTCAAAATAAGTTTACTGTTCTTCAAAAACAGATTACCTGTGCAATACTAGGATACGTTAACACAAAATGTCTACATCAGTAATATGGGACCATTTTTCTTGCTCCTACCCCAATGATATTACAGTATCTATAGCCCTGTGCTATAAATCTCTCATGAACAGAAATTGTCCTCTGTCAACTTTCAAACCCGCACAGATTACTAAATACTTGCAATACATCTGGAGAGTCTAAAGTTATTTTCAGTTATTAGTATCACGAAAGCCAGCTTCTCAAACATCCTCAGCTCATCAAGCACAGGAAATTAGCTAAAAAAGCTTAGGTGACAGAGGCTAGAAAGTGAAAATATGGTCTAGGCTTAAAATAGAGCCCCCCTCAGCTAAGAAATAATGTTTTTTCCTATTGGGTTTCTAGATCCTGCTGAAATACCAGTCTGCCAAGACCCAAAACTCAGTGTTGGCATTACTAATTACTTTAACTTGCTACTTTTGACAGAATTACAGGAAGGACAGAAGTGGTACTGCCATTCTAATATACTCAGTTGCTGAACAAATCTGTCCAGCCTCCAAAACAAACAAGTTTGTAGCAAGTTTTTGTTTAAAGTACCTGTTGCAAAGACCAAATGAACCTACTCTATTTTTCACAAGATGTTTATTTTTTCTATGACTAAATATTGAAGATAGCGGCAAAAGGAATAGATAAGCTTACTTGACTGGAAGTAGTACTATTTTGTGGCTTAAAGTTTAACAAACATCTTTGAACTTCCAAAAGTTTTATCCCACTTATACCAGACGTATTTCAGTAGCGTAGTACTATTGATTTTAGTATATTTCCACTCAGAATGCTGTGTATTTTAGTATTTCGCAGAGCTGGGGTCTAAAATAACTAAATACCTACAGACAGAAATTGTTCTGTATAACAGGATTGGACACTACACATCTTATTTCTTCTACTTTGCTGTCTCTGAAGTAATGAAATCAGAACCCAGAGCAGATGTTTTTGACTACACACAATCATTCACACTACATTTTCTTTCCCCCTTTGTTCATCAAAGCTATTATTCTTAGAAAGGAAACAGATACATATATGCACACACTCACATATGTAACACATATAGAAAAAGCTTTCTCTGCCAAAATATTATTCCCTTTGGCCAACAACTAATCAGTTGATTTAATGGTTGCCACAGAGTTAAGTCACTAGGAAGAAAGGTAGGAACAATTCAAACTACATGGGGAATGTGCCAAGAAACCTTTGTAGCTGCAAGTACCATCCTTTTTTCTTGAATGAGACACTTGCCTTATTTAGTCTAAAGGCAAACCTACAGGCTATGAAAAACACAGATACTAAGAATCAATAAGGGGCAGAGAGAACTGAAGTGGTGATTGAAGCTTAGCAAACAATTTATGCATCTGATTTAGCCATATTAAGTGGCCATAAAAATAACTGTTTTCTAATACATTGTCATTCAGTGATAACATTATTTCAATGTTTTGGTATTAAAAAGCATGAGTAACCGCTCATATTAGAAATTCAGACTATGCAGTTTATTGCAATTGGTCAGATAAGCTTCAAAATATTTCTCAAGTATTCTCAAACCAAGTTAGGACACAAGCATTCCCACCACTAAATACTTACAGGTGATCTGCATTACTGTGTCACTTGCATACAGTCCTGAAAAATCCCCCTCTCAATGCTTGGTCAGTATAACTTGAAAAAATAGATTATCAAACAAGATAAATAAAGGATAAATTTGTCCTGATGTTTAGAAATGAGGGGTTTTGTGGTGTTTTCCGAAAAGTCAGGATGACTAAATCTGGGAACTCAGACTGAATTGGCACCCTTGATCTGATCTGGGGCAAAATCCCCATATCCAACACTAGCAACGCAGTTGACAGGCAGACCAAGAAACCTATAAAACAACTAACCTATACTCGCATAACAGTATTTGTTCTGTATTTTATTCCACTCGGAACAGATGGTTTGCTACATCACTGAGAAATTTTGGTATGTCTACTTTTTTCAAAGAACAGATTTCTGATATAATTAAATACTACCAGGAAAAAAAAAAAAAACAAAAAACAACAAACAACAAAAACAACAAAACAACAAAACCCAAACAAACCACTTGGGATAGCATAATATTGTGCATTTTATGGGAGAAATGGAAGTCAGTCCTTCCATTCATTTGTAAGGCCAAAACTTCTATCACTCAGAGAGCAGCACAGCATGAGAATTCCTACAGTCACAAATGCTTCTCTTGGAAAAGGGCTTAGAGTGCATGACTGAACAGACCTGAGAAAACTTAAGGCCAACAAACTGGACTCCAAGGCATTGTCCTTAGTGTCATCACTTGCAGGTGTTAACAGTTTTGTTGAGCTGTCATCCTGATGCTGATTTTGTTATGCCCTCTATTTATTCCATAGGGCTCTACCTCAACAGCCCTGAAGGCTTGGGACCTGCACCTAATCCCAGACTGTACACATGGAGCCACAAGAACTTTATTCCAGCAAGAACAGCTGTCATTGACTCACTAAATATAAGACCTTGTAATATTTCCCCTCCCCCCCCCCCCCCATTTGACAGGATTTACAAAGAGACATTTAAAAAAAAAAAAAAAAAAAAAAGAGAGAGAGGTACAGCCCTACCTATGTGTTTAGCAAAGTCAAAAGACAGCAGGTGGGTCTTCATTCTGGTATACATAGTTAATTAGATGCAGGAGTTAATGAGTTCAAAGTGCAGAGTACCTTAAAGCTATAGCACTTCCTACAAAGCATAAGAAAGTGAAAGCAAGCTTGTCGATGTTGAAATCAATGTATTTATATGAAGCTTTATGCTACTTATCTTTTAGCTTTATTACCATGAAGTCAGACAGCAAATATAATTTTAATTTATTGGAACCGTTTCATCATTTAGATAATATATTCAAACACTTACTTACAGAGAAGCTTAAAATTATCAAAGCCTAGAGGACATTTACAAAAGATTTATAATTATCTTTTTAGTTATGAAAAACTGTTTTAGAGAAAGCTAAGGTCTGTTTTAAAGAATTTGCAAACAGCTAAATGCAAAGAAGCAATTCAGTTTGACTGTCCTAAACTCAAGGTGCCATGATCTACCTGACAGTTCTTTCCTGCTCCTCCACCCTACCCCCTTTTTTTATTCTTAAATACAGGAAACTTTGATAAAAATATGCACCATGAGAGTGATGATCTAGTCTGAACATAGAAGAATCACTAGTACATCCCTAGTTTTCATATTAGGCCAAAGCCAATAATACTGCTATAGTCACTTTTAAACACAGGTTTTCACTAAACCTGTAGATATTTCAGCCACTTGATTTTTCACTGCTAATTCAACACATAGCTTCAATGTATTATGTTTCATTTTATACATACAGACTCAAGAAACTTGAAAGCTTTGCAATATTAAAATATGCATTTAGTTCAAGCAAAAAAAAAAAAAAAACCCAAGCACCAAAACCCTTTATAGTTTTCTTGTTTTGAATAAAAGTAACATGCATAATTGCAACTATTATTCAAATATTTATTACCACCTGCACACACCATTTATTGTAGCACACCTACAGTAAATTAGGCAATGATGCCAGAGGAGTTGTGATTTAACCTGTTCTTAGTCAGAATGGCTTTCCAGTTATGAAACTACTCAAAGGGGAATGTTCAAAATTTGGGTTTCACTGTCATCACATACAGTATGAAAGGAAATGGTATCTCTATTCTTTTAAGTAGGTGCCTGAAGTGTAGCTATGTCTAAGTACTGTTTACACCAGCTACAGCTGAATTAAAAACCCAGTAAAAATAATTCATACAGAGACTTTCCCAGGGGGACAGGTGTAAGTTCTCCTTTCCTCTGTAAATTACAACTACTTCAATCTCAGCTTTAGCTGTGCTTTCCATCTTTGTAGAAATATATTAGTCACGATGACAATTGGTTAGCCACAGGGGTAAACCTTCAATAACCAAGTAGTTTCATGGGTTAGAGAGCACATCTCTCCTCAGGTGTGCAAAAAACCCAAACCCCTCTCTCCTCTACCAAGCTCACTGAGAACTGGTCACTCCCCATTGTATTTTTAGAAGAAAGGAACAAAGAAGGTTCATTTGTTGGTCCCTGAAGCAGAACACACTACTCAGGTGTTGACTGTAGGGATTCATCCATCAGTAACACATTCACAACTGTACTAGAAGCCACACTACTAAATATCATGTACTGGAAGTTTAGCAACAACTCTTCACTTCTTCTATCTAATGATGTGGTGTTTTCTTTGATTTTATTCTAATTTTTTTCATTGTAGTGTCATGCTATGATGAGTGCATGTTTCCCTATATAAAATGCGAAACCACTGACAAATCCAGATGTCAGGTTATTCTTGATATATCAGAGTAAATATTCGTTTCCATGGCACCAGTATGCACTGGGAGTTCTCTCTTGTTTTAAATACTCCAGGGATTTTATACATCATCTTCAGTGTCAAGAGAAGATTGCTACTAATATTTGACTGTCATAAGAAAAATGCAGTGATAACCAATGGCAATCAAAGTATTAAAATAAACCATGATCTTGGTTTATTTTAATTGAAATAATTTTGAAAGTCACTGTTTAAGTAATCTCTCTGTTTTAATTAAAACTAACATTCAAAAACTCTTATTAAGGGATGGAAAAAAGATATAGTCCCTCCTGAGGAGATTGGAAAGATTATTTTTCTTTAAATGCATGTTAAGTGACAACAACACAGTGCAGAGTGTACTTCCAGAACTCTTCTGGGAATATCGACATCCCTCTAGCTGTAAATAATGTCACAGTTTTAACCTTGAGTTGAATACTAAAAGTTAGCAAGCCTGTACATGTTAAGGAGTGAGAAAAGAGCTTCACAAACTCAGTATTAATTCACCACTTTGTTTCTAAATGTATTCTTTTATCAGGTACAATTTAGGATGTATCTCTCTACGGACAGTTTCCCACTGCAGAAAAAAATATTTGTGTGCTATAGTTATTACAGTAAACTAAGCATCTGAGCTTATAACTTCTGCATTTGTCATTCATAAAAGTTTTTTGCTTTCTTTCTTCCCAAATACTTCTCTGCTTCAGCTAATTCTTTCACATTTTGTCAGTAATATGAAGATACAGGTTTACAGTTAATTAGACACAATCAATCAATAATGCCATATTGAACTGCTTTAGAGAAACAGATTTACCTTGGATCCAGGTGTACTGAAAGAAGCATGGCATTCGAATTCTTCACTTGAATTTTCATCATAAATCTAGTACACAGTAAAGATAAAATATCAATTTTGTGCACATTTTTCATGTGGGATTAAGGGAAATTACACAATTATATCTCTATATGAATACCTTAAAGATACACCAAAAGCTACCAAATTCAGCTAAGGCATAAACTTAATTCCTAGTGGAAGAAAACTCTCCCTCAAGAAAGTAACTCAATTATCCTGTCTCCTTCAGTGATCCCCAACAAAATACATCAACTAAAAAACTTCAAATTAGGCAAAGCAACAGACAAAAATAATTAAAAAAAAAAATAGAAGGTTGGAAAAACCATAGCATTCCAATTCTTTTAAATGGAGGAATAGAGGAATATTTTTTCCCCTATTTATACTGTTCAGTACGTTATATTTATGTATTATATTACAAAGCAGTATTGTTATTACCTCAGAAATGCATCTATATTACCAGAATCTTGCAAAAGGACCATTTTAAGCATTCAACCAGCTTTTAAGTTCTGGCCACTTCAATAACAACTCTTGGATTGTACAGGATCCCAAATTCAGATACTGAGGTACATCATTCATCCAAGAGATGTTTATCTATTTAGCAAAAAAAAAATATTCTTCTGATAAGCGTATACACATCACCAAAATGCAACACAATACCAGGTTTCAATTAGGCCTCCCAGAAACAAGTACCCTCAGTTAGTGAGCTACTACCATAAAAGTAAGTGTGGAGACTTATATCTGAGGGAGTTCTGCATCAGATCCTCGGCTAAACGAAAGGAGCTTTCTGCAAGGCTCTGTTTTCTGCCTTTCGCTATATATTCTGAAAACCTCTACCTTAGCTAAAGCTTCATCTTCTAAGGTTTGAAAAAGCCTAAAGTAAATAATAATAATAAAAAAAATAATAATACAACTCTGAAAATCCCACAGAAGCACTCATTCTTCCTGTAGAGTGCTGAGTTATTGGAACCATTAATCTACCTACAGAACTGATTCAAAGCTTTAAAATACTTATGTTCATTGCTTATTGGTATTAGGTAACAACCACACATCCTCATACTTGTTGTGACATTTCAAATATGTAAACCTCAAAATACTCCTTTGAAATGAAACAATTTTGCACTCAAGTTCTACCTCATACTACATTTATAAGCTAGAAAGACACAGATATATAGATACATATACATACATACAAACATGTCAGCATAGAAGCTGAAAAGTAAACTATGAAAGCAAAAAAAACCCAACTCCATAGATAAACACATTTTTCTAGCTTCACCTCAATTTTTTTCAATATCTTACCAACATCACAGGTTTTTTCACTATTTATTCTTCAGAACTCAGCTTAATTCATTAATTTTATCACTACCAACTCTTTTGAGTCATCAAACCCACCTTATAGAATGCTTCCCAGTAGACTTAGAACTTCTTGTTATTGTTGGCTAACTGCTTGACAGACAAATACAAGAAGCTTCTTTCTCACTATCATATCTCCTAGAAAAGCTTTTGAGGGTCTATTTAAAATTAACTGCCTGATCTGCTAATTATCCTGTTCAGGTGGCCCAACTCAAAGCACCTGTGATAGATACACCGAGGGGAGGGTGAAAACAACAGGTTGGCTTTAAGGATATTTCCTACCTTAGGCCCTACACCATAATACAATCTTTTGTATGCTAAATTTTTCCATGCCATGTTTCCTTCCATGAATTAAAAAAATCCAGTTAATATTCTACAGACAAAATGAGCAGGGCAGCTGCTGGTCCTTTTTGGGTTTTGTCCCCCACAGACTTCATTCCTCCCATGCCAGAAGGGTTACAGCATCTAATCCCTCATTTCACCCCTCCCTCCCCCTCCTAGGGGTTGTATGTATTCACAGTCCTTTCTAATATCATATGAGGAACATCTGTGTCTACCTTCACCTCCACTACCTTTCTGTTCCAGTGTGGTCCCTTTTCCTTCAAGAGAGATTTTACATGCTTTATTTATATTTCTCGCTTTTATTCACTTTTGCCTACATTTTTCCCCATCAAGATTTTCTTTTTCTGTTTTGAGAAAACAGGCGACAATATTTTAAACTCTATATGGAGAACGGGCAGAGAGGAGTTTCGGGTGGCTTCTCTACAGGCAGAAATTGAGGCTGAATAGGCAGTAACTGAACAGTATTCTACACATGAAAGAGACCACGTAGACCGTCTTTTGAGGTCCCAGAAGTTCAGTGATTTACCCAGAACGGCTCTAACTGAACTAGTAGTGAAGTGAGAAAACTTGAAATACATTGCACAAACAGGTAGAATAAACCTTATTGACAAATAACACATCACACCAGAGAAATCTTGAAGCGTATCCCATAATAGCGCAACTAGGAATTGATGCTCCAGCCCTACACCGATGGCAGATACTGTTTTCAACTCCCTGGCTCTGCCCACCGAGCTCAGACCCCAGGGGCTGCTCCGTGGCTCCTGGCTTGCTCCCTCCCTGCATGGAGCAGCCCTGCTCCTGCTGTGCCCTGACATTGCAGCAGGCTGATGAAGAACCAGCTGCATCCAAGGTAAAACTAATTTCTCAGATGGCACAGGTGTTCAAGCAGACCATGCAGACTTCAATTCCGCATGTGTAGTAGGGCTCCACTTAATTCTAAAACGTTAACAAATGTTTCTGATGTTGGAAGAAGGCATACAAATGCATAAGTATCTTGAAGTAGTGTTAAAACATAACTGAATATATATGATGATATTTTTTCTACTCAAAAGAACCTACTTGAAAAAATTGCTACTTGTTTTTTACTTCTATGAAGAAATTTTTTTCCGTGAGAAGGGCTTATTTCTGGGAAAAAAAAAAAAAGAAAAAAGGTTATTTTCACTTTTAGAGGATATTCTACCTGGATTTCTGCTTAGAAAAAACCCAATTTTTTTTTTTTCTTTTTAAGCTCTTTCTAAAATAAAAAACGTTATAGTATTCATATAAATAAGTAAAACAAAACATTTTTACTTATTTTAATTAAATATTATATAATAATTGGAATACTACTGGAATACACTAATTGTTTTCTGGACGATACTAATTGTTTTCAACCATATTATGTAAGATTTGAAAACACATTCATTTTCATTTGCTTTATCTTTTGCCAACAACCTTCTTTTCTTTAGACTTGTAATCATGTATATTAGTCCTGCCATTTATTACCTAAAATATCTGTATATTAACTCACCAAGTACCATTGTCAAATTCTGATCCTTAATGTCAAGATGTTGGACATCTTTTAAGCGGTACATACAGTTGAAATGGCAGCTGACCTCAATACTGTGATACTGCTGGATTCCACACAACCTGCTTAGTCTCTTTATGCAAAAAAACCTCTCTTTGGTTTGCAAGACGACTTTTGTTCTTCCTTCTGATGGGAGCAATAGATTACACAGCAGCTTGATTTTTCCCTATTTGGTCTTTGACTAAAAAAACCTAAAAGTTAATTTTGACTTAACATGGAAGTAGCATCTTTCAGAATTTCTCACCTAAAAGGAATGGGAGTTAAACACTTGATTTGCAGAATTTTAATTGAAAATGAGCAGCAAGGTTTAAAATCTTCAAACGGCAGCAGAGAGAAATGTCAAATAACACACTCCCAGAGAAGAGGACAGGACAGTTAACTTGCAAAAGGACACCTAAGTTCGTGTTTGTCTGCTTACTTGCTTCACAACAGAAATTGAGGTCTGCCACTTTACTGCTGAGTGCTAATGGACTATAAGGTATTCTGCATGAGGTCTGTATTGCATAAAGTGTTTTATTACTAAGTTAATGTAAAAAAGAGCCCAGGGTTTCACCTCTCACATAGGTGCCCTAAAAAAAAGGCTACAAAGTAATTTTCTCTGTCTCAATGAATATTCATTTAAGTAAAACGGTTTCTGCAGGAGAGACAGCATACTAATATTCTGTATACCCAAATAAATAAGACAGTATTATGGCAGGGTAAAAATCTTCATTCTATTTTCTTTTCCAATAAAACAGAAGGAAGATTTGAAACTGTGTCTCCCAAGCTCTAAGTATTGGAACTGGTAAATAAAATAATTTAAAAATCGCCAGAGACCAGATATTTCCAAACAGACAGGCACCAAAGATTTCTCTACCTTGGCAACGATCTTTCCCGATTCTTTAGAAGATTTGAGTCTCTAGCTGAGAGTATCTCTGGAAGTCCTTGAACAACTTCTACAGTTTCTGTGTCTGCAACAAGATCTGTCTGGCAGAGGGCTTTACCAAGTACTGTCCTTATCCTTTTATGCCCCTTCCCATTGTTCTTGTCTTCTGATTTGTTCAAAATGCTTCCTTTTATTTTTTTATTGTCCTGGGGGACACTGGTTATTTTTTGATGACACAAGCCCCTGTTGCCATATCAACTGAAGTCAAAAACAATACCCTATTCAAGTATCCCGTTGTTACAAGCAGGAGCTATATTTACATGAACTTCCCTCACAAAATGCCAGCGAGCTCAACGAAACATCATCACAACTCTCAAACAAGTAGAAAATACTATCAAGTAGATAACCTTCAGGATATTTATAAACTCACGGTTACTGTTTCTTTCACCGTGGCTTATGAAAAAGTATGCAAAAGTATAACCAAAAAGAATTCAAAACAACTAGGCCCAGTGGATCAAAAAGAATTTAATAGAGGTCACTATACAGGTTTATTTAAATTTGGAGGTGTTCACTGGGTGAAATGAAGGGAAAGAAAAAAAGTGACAAGAATTTCTACTTTGGAAATTATTTCCAGTGTACATAAAAATATCTCTGGAGACAAACTGCATGTGGCTTTGTTAATCCTAGTATACATGGTTATCTGAAAGATGCTTTTAAATATGGTTATCTTCATAGCAGCTTCTCTACAGCATAGTAGGAAAGTGAGTTTGGTGTTAACTAATGTGGACTTTTCGCAATCAAGTTTGAATTAAAGCCTTATACTTAACATCAGTAAGAAAGGGCACAGATTTGGGGGGGAAAAAAAGACTGAAAAGGAATTAATAAAAATTATTTAGTCTGGAAAAACATGATTATGTAACTTAAACCCTATTATTTAATTAATATAGAACAGAGTAAGAATTCAGTATTGCAAGATCATAACTTACTTGCCATCATGGTTGAGAAAGACTAAAACAAAAGTCAGCTCCTGAGATACAGCATTTGCACAGATTAACAAATGGGGTTTTTACTCAAAAGGAAGTTCACAGAAAATACCAATATTTCTTCATAGATCTCCACTGATATCTTTGTCCCTTACTAGAAACAAAACGTGAACAAAAAAAAGTCTTGAAAATAACATTATATCTGTGAAAAGAATAGGATTGACACACAGGAGCCTTTTTAGCTGTAAGAAATGTATCCTCTGGCCATCAGTGTCTTCCTGACATTTCTGCAAGTCTCAACCTTGCCTGTCAGGAAAACTCTAGGGGAAAAAGATCGTTCTCCACACACTTTGTCAGCTGCCCTTCTTGTTGAGAAAACAAGTAACTGCCAACCTGTGTCAACTGTCATGCTGGTTCTTGCAATCTGGATACCAACCCTGTAGTAACAGGACTGGGTCTTTTTCAAGTAAGCATCCAGCAACCCTTTAACATCAATAGGTTCATAAGCAAGGTCCCATCTTTGCTCAGTTGACGCAGCAGTATCACCTTAGAAATTAAATGAAATACAGATAATTGAGAGTCACCACTGTCTATAGTACTCTTTTTTGTTCAAGATCCTTTCAGAAGAAATGCATTCATTTTTATTTTCTTTTATACGCAAACACACTGGAAGGTACGCACTGCAACTTGATGATGAGCAAAGTCTGAATTGTAATACCTGTCTTTAGATATAATATGTCACACAGTTACAGCCAAAGTGTGTAATAGGAAGAGGTAGGAAGGAGACATTAACTGCATATGGACTCGGATATAAGCTACATGGTTATACATTGTTTTAGAATCAATAGAATGGTGAGCACCTCCGCACGTATTGATCATTTTTAGAGCATTTAAAACTTGATTGAACGAGCTAAAAAAACCAACAGACTTTTGAGATAAAGAGAAAGGTTTTGAAGAAAGTCATGTAGGCTGGTGAAAAAAACCAAGCCATGTTTTCAAGACATATAACAAATAAAAGCAATTATAAGCTAATTGTAAATTATAGACACTTTTCCATTAAAGTTTATACACATTCCATTCATTCCCATTTCAGTGAGGTAAGAGACAAAGCTCTTCCCCCCGCAAAATACAGAGAGAATTTGTCCAGCTAATAACAAATAACTTGGAGAATAGTTGCTAAAGATGTATGAATATTTTTCACGCATGTTTGTGGAAGAATATCTACTTTATTCAGATCAGTGAAATAAAAATTATGTGCTTGAATTAATCCTTGCCATCTCTGGTCTACTGGTTTTCGACAATCTCCCTTATAAATGTAGAAACCATATGGATATATTCTCAAATTTGCTGCTGATATAAGTGGGCACAACTCCACTTGTATTTATGAAATCATGCCAACTTACTCCAACACTGATTCTGGCCCCTCGTATCTCAGTTGGAAGCAGCCCTAACTCGTACAGCTCTATATGCCAATGGCAAGTCTCCAATTTTTCTTGCTTCAGAGATAAAAAACTGGTATAGCTTTATTGCATAGGGTCATTGATATTCTCCGGATCTAGCAGTGAATTGTCTATTAAATAAACTACATCTATTTTTCCATTTGTGAATTGTTTGAAAATAAGCTGGAGATGTCCACAGATAAATTATTGATCCAAAATGTAACTGTGCATAAGTTTTAAAGCAAAAAAAAAGGTCAAGCAGTGTTTTAAGGGATGAAATTCTTCAGTGAAAAGTTTAGTGGATTTTCTTAAAGAGATGTATGCCTTGTAGAAAATTGCAGAAACTTGCTTCTATGAGGAATATAAAAACATGATTATAGGTTTAGCAGAATCTCCAAAGTTCTGAAGTCTAAATGTTGTGTTTAACCCACCACAGTCAATAGTTGCTGCTAGACTCCATGAATAAATAATGGCAATAAGTGAAACAAGACTGGCCAACATTCTGAAACAAAACCAAAACTAATATATCTTTCCTTTTTTTCAGAATGTAAATACTGTCAACTGCAAAGAGTTTGGTGCAAGCTTGTGGATTGAGAAATATTGTTTCAGTATTGGATCTTGGGCACTGCACTCAGTAACTGCAAAATAAATCTCACACTTCTTTAAAAGTCTACATTAAAAGTCTTTCCTCTTAGAGTTTGGCACACCCTAAAACTGTGAATAAATCTTATCTGAAAACACCACATTATGCATGGATTCAATGTGAAGCATAAGCTCTTTCCAGGAACTTATAAAGTACGGGTTGGTCCTGGAAACAGACTGATATTCATACAAAACGTTTGAGCCTTCAATCAAATTTTGCAGAAGCAATTGAGTTCCACATTAAAAAAAAAAAAAAAAAAATCAGGAAGCTTTGCAACTGAAGGCTTCACAGGTGTCTGGAGATGTTTCAATGTTTCATACAGTACTTGCTAGGTTGTTGTGAATTGTTTACATTATGGCTCTAGAGAATTTAGATTCTGACAACCTGGTTAAAACTGGCGACAGACTCCGATAGACTAATTAAGTCTGGCACAAATGTCATCTGCATAACATAAGTAAAACATATTTTGTCTAACAAGCTGAAAATAATTAAATGATACAACAGGATCTTGTGAAGAAGCCACCTTTCTACATCCCTTTCCTGCTCTTTCTTTTTTTCGTCTTTTAGCTTTTCCATTCCTCACCCCCAGTTCACTTCTAAGGAAACTTCTGCCATCGTCTGTTGTAACCTGCTGTCTCGGGACACAATGCAAGATTTTGAGACCTCCGTTCCGCTTTACACTTCACTGCGTTCATCTTCTATTCTATATCAACACAATTGTATATCATCCTCCATATCAGATTCAAACAGTACCAGAGCCTTGAAAAACAATGACAGTGATTATGGGAGGGTGGTCATATACATCACAAGTTAGAAAACTAAGGAAAAAATCCCCAAACAATGTACTGGTGAACCAATTCCTACAAGTGATAGATACTTGACTAAATAGAGCGAAGTTTCCCTCACTGGGTAAAATTGCTGATATTGAACAGTTATGCACTTAAATTCCCAAGGCAGGAGAAAAAGGGGGAAGGAAAGTAGAATTCATAAAGTAATAGCCTGGGCTGGAGAAAAAACAACCATAACAGAACAAACTGAGAACTCCTCCTTCAATGAATAATGTGATCATTTTGCATTTTTCATGTATTATTTTCACTAAAATAACCAGGGAACATTTTCTGAACAGTGAGACTTGAACATGGGACTTCTCAACATGGCATTTAAATACATTGCCCAGAGAAGGTGTGTATGCTCTATCCCCGGAACTGTTGAAAGTCAGGTTGGACAGGGCTTTGAGCAAGCTGATCTAGTGACAGATGTCCCGGCCCATGGCAGGGGAGTTGGACTAGGTGATCTTTAAAGGTCCAACCCAAACCATTCTGTGATTCTATGATCATGGTAACATCATCCAGTCTCTGCAGCATATTTGTACAAATGATCTTTTATGTCAGACTGTTTCTCTTTCAGTGAGATTTCAGGTTGGAGAAGCTATTTGAGCATTTTTCACACAAGAAAGATGGGAAGATTAAAAATCAGGGTAGGACTGTCCTGATGTCAAAGGACCCTAACTATAATAAAATTACCAGGTAAAAGGAGTCAGATGAGATCTATCCACATGGTGAAAAATGATCTTAGAAAGTGAAGCAGAAATAATTACTTGAAAACAATAACCCTTTCAGTATGGTTCTCAGCTATGGAGTCTTGTACTCCTCTTCGGTATGATGAATTGGAAAGAAAAAATCCTACAAACTGGATTTTCAAAGACTTCGGTATTGTCAAATTAAAATGATCTTTTTTTTTCCCTCATGCAGAAATGAATATATAGCATCATTAACACACTTGCATTTGGAATGATCAATGACAGAGTGCTTTAAGCAACTTTGTAAAAGAAAAATAGCTTAGCCTTTGAATTTTTTATTAATGAGGACTATAAGCAGAACTTCCTGTTTCCCGTTCCATAATTTCTGGCAATGTCCATTCTTACATTTGAATTTCATAGGTAACTCAGAGACCAATTTTTTGATAAATGTTGTGAAGTTTATGCCTTTGGCAGGTGAAATAAAAGCCTAGCTTTCTAAGAGAGCAATCTGTTAGGCAGGTGTAGGGAACACCGTTCGGAAGATCTCGCAATGTCACGGAAAGGTAGAAGGCTAGTCGTCGCCTCCCTATGACATATCAGTAATCCCACCTACCGTTGTTAGTATAAAAGGAATTAACTGCGCAATAAAGGACGGAGTTGGCACTCACACCATGTGTGTTATCTGTCTCTTCCCTGGTCCAGGCCGACCAGTGATCTAATCGCGGCACCTTGATATGTAGCACTGCTACATAGTGGTGACCCCGACGTGATCGGCCGCACAGGCGACGATGGGGCTTGCGCAAGCGATTAAGGTATTAAAGGTGTTAGCTTATGAGGTGGGTGCCCGCGGTTCGATTTGGAGGGGCCCCACGGGCGAATGCATCCAATGGATGCTGCGCCGGGGGGACATTGAGTTTCCTAGATAAGTTTTGAGCCCCCCAAATTGGGGAGAGATTCGGAGTCCTTGCTCCGATCCGAGCACGGAGCTGCTGAACGATCGCAGAGTTGGGGGAAGGTGGAGCAGGTGGTCGCGGCGGGACGGGAGGCTGAGGCGTGCTGGCTGGCGGCGCGAGCTGCTGCGTCTGCGGGTGCAGCGCCGCCTCGGGAGCAGCGGGGACAGTGCCCTCGGGGACAGCGGGGACAGCGCCCTCGGGGACAGCGGGGACAGCGCCCTCGGGAGCAGCGGGGACAGCGCCCTCGGGGACAGCGGGGACAGCGCCCTCGGGGACAGCGGGTCGGACTCAGACGGAGCGGGCGGCCGTGGAGCGGGGCTCGCAGAGTGGGCCGTCTTTGATTGCGGACATGGGCACGGAGGGTGCGGCGGAGACGGAGGTTTTTCCTGCAGAGGCGGCACCAGCGGGACCTGATGCGCCCCCCCTCCCAGTATCCATGAGAGGAGTTGCGGCGGGTGGTTCGGCAGCTCATGGGGAGGGACGGTTTGCAACGCCTCAGGCACAGGCACAGGGCATACGCGGGCGTGACTTTACGGCACTTGCAACAACTGCCTTGGCCGCACTTGGGCGTGTCGCGGCCATGGATAGAGCGGACCCCCCTTGGATGAAAGTTCCGCAAGGGATTGCCGAGAGGTTTACTGCCTTTTTAGATCGGCTTCAGCTTGCTGTGTAGGCGGCAAACCTCCCGGAGGCGGCTAAAGAGGCGATTGTGCTTGAATGTGCTAGGGCTCAAGCTAACCCACAGAGCGCAGCGCTTGTCTCTCATTTGCCAGCGGGTTCGTCCCTAGGTAACGTGATACGCCAGGTACTGGAGAGAGAGCAACAACGGGAAGCGCGTCCGATAGTGGCGGCCTTGCAACAAGTTTTGCAGGCGGGTACAGCCTGATACTGCTTTTGAGGAGGCAGTCTGTAAGCAGGCCGCTAACGAGCAGCATTCTGATTCTGATAATAATTCTTTTGTATCAGGCAGGGTGGACTCTGAAAAAGAGCCAGATTTATATCGCTCATTACCTCCACCGCTGCCTGCCGCGGCCGTCCCGCCGCTGCCTCCCACGGCCTCTGCGCGGCCGGGACCGCTGCCGTGCCGCCGCCGGCCCCCGCCCCCCCCACCCCAATCGCCTGGTACTCCCTCTCCAGGGTCTGCAGAACTTACAACGGAACCTGGCTTTGCTGCACTGCCTGTATCTCCTTCTCCTGCTAATCCCTCTAACTCTGTGCCTCTGTCTAATCCATGACGATTCACTTAATGATTTGGGAAAAAATACACATAGTTTGATGCAATGCTGTCGAGGAAAAGCTCTACAGCAAGGAGATACCATGTTTACTTTTCCTGTTGTATGAACACCTGCCTCAAGAAATGCAAGAACCTCAAGAGTTAGAGTTCTTAGGATCAGTCATCATGAATCCCTGCGTGATGTTTAATTACACCCATAACACCACTGGAAAGGGTCAGAATATAAATGCTATTTTGTCTGTATATAGAAATGCTACAGCTTGGTGTAACTATATCTATTCCAGAATATCACACTCTTTTTTCTATTCCAGCTGCTTTACCTACGTGGATGTTTTTAATTTGTGGGAATAGAGTGTGGGAGAGGAATTCCATCGAAACTTAACAGGAGGCCATGTAGCCTCGGACAACTTACGTTACTAACACCCGATATCAATATGATTCACAGTAAAAGGCTCACGATAACTGACACAGGTTTAACTGGATGGCTAACAAGTTTGGGAATTACGGGATGGTTGAAAGATTTGCTTATGCATGGCTTAGTTATTTTAATTGTAATATTAGCAGTTGTAATGATTGTACCACGTATCATAAAATAGTTGAACGTATGATTGCAAAAGCATTTCATGTAACTTGGCTTGCATAAAAATAATTTAAAAAAAAAAAAAAGAGAGACAGAGGAAGAGACAGGAAAAAAAAAAGATTAAATTAATGAAAACAAACAGCTGGAGAGGGGGAAGAGAGATGCGGTTGCAGAACACACAGACATGGCAGCTGAAGAGTGAGAACATGTAAGACAAATAACCCTGCAGACACCAAGGTCAGTGAAGAAGGAGGGGGAGGAGATGCTCCAGGCACCGGAGCAGAGATTCCCCTGCAGCCCGTGGTGAAGACCATGGTGAGACGGGTCGTTCCCCTGCGGTCTATGGAGGTCCACGGTGGAGCAGTGTGCTCCTGAAGGACTGCACTCTGGGGAGGGGACCCATGCTGAAGATCTTCGTGGAGGACTGTCTCCCGTGGGAGAGATCCCACACTGGAACAGGGGAAGAGTGTGATGAGTGCTGCCACTGAGGAGGATGAAGTGACAGAGACAATGTGTGATGAACTAATCGCAAAACCTCATTTCCCGTTCCCCTGTCCAGCTGTGGAGGAGAGAGTGATAGGATAGCTATGGTAGGTAACTGGTGTCCAGCCAGGATCAACCCATCACATAGACAAAATGCATTGTAAAATAGAATGAAATTACATTGCAATTGGGAATTTCAAAAACAAGGGCTCTGTGTAACTCCTTTACAAGGGAATGAAAGTGTATATATGAAATTAGCAGAATAAGGTGTTTTTCAAAGAATTGTCTAATACTGTTGAATGCTTAAATCCAAAAACATGATTTGAAGGTTTAAATTTGTGTATCTGAATTTATATTGCTATTGGAGAATTATTAATCATTTGTGTGTTTGCAGCAATCAGAATCACCTGAGGAGCAGTACGAGGATTGCGTCAGTTCGAAGCTAGAGTCCTCGCTGCCTTCCTCGTGAATCTGATGTTCCTAAACAAAAAAGGGGGCGATGTGGGAGCAGCTCAGAACACCTGGCATTTGTTTTCAAGAGTGACCGTTAGAATTTGTTGTGCTGCATGTTTGCCAAGCCTTGAAGAACTAGTTTTACAAGGTCAGGTTGGAGGATGGCCTTGTGTAGGCCTGGGAAGATGTGGCTGAAGACAGTCACGAGTATGTCTATGGAATGTTTTTATCTTTAACTGTTCTGAGGACTGGCAAACATCCCAGCTGGGTCAGATATGCCCTCCTGTGCTAGTAGTATTGGCTGTGAGTCGTTAGTACTTTCTGGATCTTTGTTGAAACATATATAAGTTGGATTCTTTTGTGAAATAAAGGGAATCTTGCACGGAAAAAAAAAAAAAAAAAAAAAAAAAAAAAGGGCAAATTGTGGGAGATTTCATAGAAAATGGGGGAACATTTCTTTGAGCCTGATTATTTAGAGTTAGCATAAGTAGCCCGCAGTCAACATGAGTGGACCGGAGTACGCTCCCTTTAAGCCACTACAGTATTTGCATGTTACCGTAGACACCTATAGTAAATATATTCTTGCTACAGCGCACAGGAAGCAGAATAGCTTGGTGGTTGTACAACACTGGCGTGCTTGCATAGCCCAACTGGGGATTCCACGACAGATCAAGACGGATAATGGTACAGCTTATACTGCGGAAAAGGTGAAACGATTTTGTGCAATCTGGGGTATAGCCCTTGTACATGGCATTCCTTATAACAGCACCGGGCAGGCCATTGTAGAACGCCCTGCTAGATCGTCTTAGGGAGGGGGACCAGGCGGAGCCCTCTTGCTTACGGGATAATTCACCTGTTCTCCGTGCACAGCGTCTCCTGTTAACTGCGTTAACTTCATTAAATCAGACAATTCGGGGGGACCTGGACCAGACGACGGCGCAACGACATTTTACGGCTACGGAAGAGAAAGGCCCCTACCCGTTGGTCCGTGTGCGTGATCCCCAGACACGCCAATGGGACGGACCGTTTGAGCTGCGTTGCCTCAGGCGGTGGTACGCCTGTGTACAGATACCTGAAGGGCTACTGAAATGGGTCCCTAGTCGCATGGTTCGTCCTGTCCTAACCTCATAGTGTTTTGAGTGTTTTTTCTTTACAGATTGCTGTTATCCTTTCCTGGCTTGTGATGTCTTGGGTATCTGCTACGAATTTCTGACGCTGGAGCAATTAATAAACAAGATAACAGAACTGCAGAAGCAAGAAGGCGCTGCAAGACCTTTATAGCAATTAAGAAAAATGTCATTTTGGCTTGGAGCATTTAGCTGCGGGATGGGGACTTAGGAGTTGGTTTGTATCTTTGTTAAAAATCGGGGTTTCTTTTATTCTTGTGTATTTTATTAGGTATAATGTTGCTTTTACTGTGTTTAATTAATTGTGTTCATATATCTTGTAGGTCACCTTAGCCGGCATAACAGGTCAAGATTCTCTGTGTACTGCAACCACATCACTAAGCCCGTGAACCAATAGACAGGATGGCTATGACTTGTGCGGCACGTCTGGCCAGCGACCGCATGTGCCATAGGCTCCCTATGTTTCAACTGAGGCGAATTTTAGCACCCGCTGGCCACGTGTGCTGAAATCTGTTCCTCTGCAAATGTACAAATACCGGGATTTTCCGAAGAGCATCGGGCTGGTGTACAGCAAGGCCATCGTTGCCTCTGTGGGGACGCCCACGTAAAGCTGGCACCTACCGATTGCTGGGCTGAGTTCGCGGATGGTGGTGACTAGATCTGCTAATACTCTTCTAATAGAAAAAGGGAGGGGGAATTGTTGTGGGAACATATTTAGCTAACGGTCACAAGAGCATTCCAGACACCTTTAGAAGGCCTTGAACAGAATAAACAAGAAGACAAAAATAAGAAAGATACCAATTAGAAAAACACAGGTGCATATTCCACGATAAAGAGAACTTGGCACAAACAACCTCAATTCGGCAGTTTATCTTGACCAATTAGACTGAGATAAATCTCGTATGTTTAGTTAGTATGACCAATTATATTTTATGTTTATGCGCATGTGCAGTGTTGATGCAGCCAATCATTGAGTGCAACTGGACACGTGGACAGTGCATGAATAGTGTGTGTAACCAATGGGAGCTAGTTGGACATGAGGAGGGGGAGATGTAGGGAACACCGTTCGGAAGATCTCGCGATGTCACGGAAAGGTAGAAGGCTAGTCGTCGCCTCCCTATGACATATCAGTAATCCCACCTACCGTTGTTAGTATAAAAGGAATTAACTGCGCAATAAAGGACGGAGTTGGCACTCACACCATGTGTGTTATCTGTCTCTTCCCTGGTCCAGGCCGACCAGTGATCTAATCACGGCACCTTGATATGTAGCACTGCTACAGGCAGGGAGTTTTTTGAGGGAAGAATCTAAACCTTTCTCCATTTCTTAAAAAAAAAAAAAAAAAAAAAAAAAAAAATTGCTATTCCTTTAATTAAGATTTTCCTGCCTTTGAGACTAGGAACACGATGGAGAAGCATAATTAGGAAGCCATGAAGACATGTAAACTAATTTCAATATAGGGGTACCCTAGATGGTTAGTTGTTTAAAGAGAAGCTACTAAATATCAAAGCTGTGTTTTTAATGATCTTGAGCATCCTCTCTCCATATACCCAGAAATCTCAACAAAGAAACTGTACCCATTATGCAGCATGTACTTATGAAGTTCACCTCTTTTCACTAAAACCTGAGCAGAGGTTTCTATGAAAGGAATAATCAGACACTAAAATATTTTGACTCAAATTTTAACATATACAACTGGGTGTGTGTTTTGTTTCCCTAATGTAATAGAGAGAAATGTTTTACTTATTGCATTTATAGTGCAAATCTCTTTTGTCAATTTCTGCTTGTTCTAACTGGTTTTTGTTATCTGTCCTTTTTTTGCATTATAAACTGGTGTTTAAGCAACTGAAACTAGATCTGGCAAAATTAAACTTAACATTGCAAAGCTGGACACTTCCAGTATCCTAGGCAATATAGACAATAACATACTGTGAATAAAAAAATTACATATTTGCTCTCATTTATGGTTCTAATGAGAATTCTGAGCTCAGAGAAGGATTTTGAAGGAAGATGCAAGGAGTGGTATTAAAGAGATACAGTCTCCTTTTATATATTTCAGAAGAAAAATTCTAATATAATACAGAATAAAAACATAAAGGAAGAGGGAAACTAGAAATGTTCTTTCTTTTTCAGGTACTCTGAGCATTTTACAGGAAAATTGTATTATAATATTTCTAACAGCATATACAGACTTGGTCCATTTACCGTGCTAATTTACTATAGCTCCGTAAACCCAATGTCTTCCATTTAATTTCTGGCGAACTCCTTCTCCTGTCTTTGCTCATTTCTTTCACTCTGCTAAAAAAGATTTCTGCCTTTTTTCCTATCTCATTCTTCTCATCTTTCTCCTTTTCTCCTGTTAATCTTTGTTCCCAGCTGCATCTGACAGGAACATACCCTCTCTTATAGACATAGTTATTCATTCATACACTGCTCAGGATATAAAAGTACCTTAAATTATCTTGTTAGCTAAGTAATGAATAGAGAGATGGCTAGACTGATCAATGTAGTGCAAACTGAGAAATGAAGTATAAAAGGGGCTTGACTCCACTGGTATGGTTTGGAAGAAGAGGGCCTGTTTTCTGCAAATGCCAATTCCAGTACCTTTGCTAGACATAAGATTGAAAATTTGATGTTTCACTCAGTTTACTAATGCAGCTTATAGCATTGGAAGATGAAATAGCAGACTGAGCCTTATGTCATAGCTATGAAAATGAGAACAAGAGGTAAAACCACTCTCTATAGGAAATACTGTTCCAGGATCATCAATGGTATTTCAACATTAAGGGGAAATGCTGTTGAGTGTTCAGTAAAATTCCTTGCAATGAGAAAAGCTTAATGCTGTTTCTGGATAATATTTGTGTGCTGTGCCTTGTGAAGGTGGGTTGGGTCAACCCAATAGACATGCATCTGGAAAACAACACTACTGCAAAGGACAGATTGATGAGCTTCTCTTGCATATATCCTGCTCTTAATTGTTTTTCAGGTTTGTCCCTGACGTGGGGACAACAGGGGAAAATATATAGAAAACATGCTGAAAACCTAATACATACGTAATTAGAACAGAAGCATTTAAAACAGTAAATAGAAGTTCTGTACTGATAAAATCATAGACTGCCAAAATAGAAAGGTGAAACAGTGGGAATATGAACTGAAGAAGCAATTTGCCCAAGGTCTTGTAAGGCTGTTGTCCCCAAAAGCTGCCAGCTGTTCTAAAATGGACTTCACCCTTTGCAATGTATCATACTAACTACATAGTACTCAGCATATATCTGCTAATTTAAGGGTTATTTCTGCAGCATCCACAGTAATCTTGCTTTTAACTGAGAGAGGGTGTAATAGGTTAGTCTTTTTTTATTATTATTTTTATTGTAATATTGAGGTTTTCTAGGAACCATCTGTATTGACCCTAACCAAGAGACCATTGCACGTTTAGGAGTCAGTGATCCACACGATGCTTAACCTGAGCAGCCGCAGGCCTGTGTTGTGCTGCACAAACCCTTTGGCCGCTGGATAACATCAACTAGCTCCTTGTAGCAGAGGAGATTGCGGGCAGCTCCTGTTGGTTACCAGCCATTACACCACCTGTCTGGCCTTGCATTTAGCTAAAAGCACAGTCAGAAGTTCTCATGAGAATGTTCTTAAGGAGTAGGGTTGCTTTCTTGTAAGGAAATAATATGTTAAATCAAAGGACCAAAATGGGGGTGCTTCCCTCCACAGACAGGATCTACTCTGGTCTGTGCAGCATGCCATGGGAAAATCCATCTGGTCTCTGTCCGATGCTGCACGAGCACAGGGTGCCCAGCATCTGAAGGAACGTAAGATTTACTCACTGTCTATATTCTTCTTCTTATTCTGTCTTATCAAATCAGCTATCTTATTAAGCCATTTGTTTGGGGGCCTTTCCTATTGAGATCCAGAAAGAACCCTGCACCATCTCTCTCTCTCTCTCTCTCTCTCTCCCCGCCCCCCCCCCCAGTGCAGAACACCATCTAACAAGTCACCTCACAAATAAACAAGAAAATAAATAAATAAATGACATCATAAAGGTTAACGATGCCATTCTTAACTGCCTTAAGCACTAAACTACTCCAGTGGCTATGAAACAAATCATCAGAGGTCAACCAAAGCTGGTCATGGTGAATTCCAAGCTTTACCTTCTGACTTTTGCAGAGCAGGCTGTATTTACCCCCAAATGGAAGACAATTTATATGGTACAATAACCATAAAATGGATGAAGGTTTTTCAGGGATATTGGAGGTTAGTAAGCATCAGGTTTTATTCTTAACGGAATACTTTTTTAGAAAGATCACAATTTCTACGGAAAATAATGACAGAATTTAGTATCAAAGATGTCAGGAATGAAGACCACATGGTTATTGTGAGAAATAACATTTAACCTTTCTCTTGTGGCTGATGGAGGCCAATGCAGTATTTTATTATCAACATTGGCAGGTGATTTATTACCACTGTTTCTACTCCAGTAAAACCACATTAGGCTGTGCTTGATGTATCATTTGTTATCTTCAAACTCCCTATACACTTTCTGCATGCATAATCTCTTTCTTGTAACACACTTCAACAGAAAATGGTAAATATTTAAGTCATGATTCCAGATTCATCAAAAGCTTAGGGACTGAAATACAGTAGCTAAATGGATTGTGCCAGACAATACTTGATGCCAACATAAAGCTTAAGTCTTGCAAAAAGTGATGTAATACATCTGAAACATCAGCCACGCATAATAGTGCATTAAGGTAGATTCAGGAGTGACAGAAAATAAATCATTAACAGACTTCAAAGGAGAACAGAATTTTATAGAATAAATTCAGGCCAGCTACCACAATGCCATTTGCTTGTGTAACAGTAAATTTTACATCAAGAAATCTATGAAATAACTTTTGAGATACAACTATAATAGGATTTGTGCCTGGAGTCCTTGGAGCACAAAGGGATTAATGGCAAAGCTTCCATTAACTTCAATAGGGCCAAGTATTTATGATATATTTAATAGTCAAAGGTTGTTACTCGGGTATTAAAGGAAATACAAAACCATCCAGCTAACTTTTCTATCCTGTTCTGGTGATTACCTTAATACTCCTCATAAACTCACACATATTTTTATAATAAAATAAAAAAGAACTATGGGAGGATATCAGGAACAGAGCATGAATACTGCTGGTTGCTAGAGATATGCCTTTTTGACACTCAGCATTTTGCCTACTAGGCACAAAAGGATAAAACAAGAATTCTGGCAATTTTTGCATCACTGTTTCCACTTCATTTGACTTTCACCAAATTGCATCATTACATTTCCCTGCATTTCATACGTGAGGATGTATGACAAACATTTTAATCAGTACAAGGAGAAGAATATAGAAAACTTGTTTTTACTGTTGCAACTTTATTGCAAGACCTTTGCTTTTAGCGGCTTAATGTAACATACACAGTAAATTATGGGTTTTTTTCCAATTAGAAAAAGTGTTTTACTTCTGATCAAATTTTGTCTGTTACGCATCTGAATTGTAAACCCATCTGAGGACACTTGACTTCAGTGAAAGCTCAGATCAGAATCAACACTGACACCCACTCTTGCTTAGGAAATGAAATGGATATTAGTAATGATAAAATATGCATATTTATCTGAACAGCTACTTGTAGGATTTGTATAGATCTCAGACTGAAAATTCAGTCACATTGCCCTTACATATATTGCATTAAATATCATGGCAATTCAAAGGCAACTTTCATTATAATGCCTCCTTTTCTTAGGAGGAAGTTCAAGAGTCACAACAAGTGAACAAAAAAACCCTTGACATCTTTTAATCAAAGACCTTTCTTATCTTGTCTAAATTTTGTTGTTGAATATGCAATGGAAAAGGCCAGGGTCTCCAGATGAAAATGTAGCAAGTTGTGTATTATCACAATTCAGATCTCATAAAGCTTTCTTATTTCTCTAGATCTTCAGGATTAATTCTTTTCCACATCTCTGGGAAGAACTGCATCCATGCAGATCATTGCTAGAGAATCTGAATATTAAAAGTAAATGTATAAAATTAAATTGAATAGCAAGAGGCCATAAGATTATCCTATAACTGAAAGGGATTTATTGATACAGAAAAATGTTACAAGTAGTATCTGGTGTCTGACGCTCTGAAGAGTGATGCAAAAGGTTGAGACCCAGGTGTAGAATACAGAACATTTTAACTTGGGGGACAAAAACCCTGTAGGAAGTATGTGAAGAACCAAAGTCCTGAAAGTGATGTAGATCTGCATTGCAGATGATAATATTGTTTCACCAAATATTTTATCTGATTGAACCCTTATAAAAGCCATCGCATTTGTATAGAGATTTTTCATCTGGTTTCTTAAGGAAACAAGTTTTATAAAAATGCTCTGTCTCTTCTCTGCCCAATAACTTTTCAATCTCTTGGACAATTTCCTCTTAACTTGAGAGATGGAAACAGATTAGTACTTCCACCAAGGAAAATTCGCAGCATGTTACCTTCACATTTTTCTGTATGTCTGCAATGTGAGGTCAGGTATATTATTAAAACTATACATGGAAGAGAGAGATTAGGAATACCTCACTGAACAGAGTTCATCTCTTATTAGATATAGGGTAACCCAACCATGAGACAAAAAGCAAAACCCATCTTCTAAAAATTTCATTGCTCAGTCAACTACTTGTCTAGTCATATCTATCCCAGGAAAGTCAAATGAAGTATTTCTTAGTTTTGCTTGAAAATGTGCAATCTATCACCTTGAGACTTAAGATTTTTGTCACTACAGTTAAGAAAAATAAACTTTTTTTCTGAAAAGCACTCAGGAACTAAAGTTCATACAGTTAAAACAAACAAAACACAATGAATATTGTATAGTCTAGGTAATAATTCCTTCAGCTTTTCCTTTTGAAGTGTTTTATCTCTTCTGATAACAAAAATTCATTACCTGTCTCATTAATATAAAGTCTTCCTTGATAATCAAGACATATCTTTTTATATGTAAAAACAACAATTAAAATATTTGTTAATGTCAGCCCAAAACCTTCATTAGAATTCCATGGTTATGAAAAAATAATTAATGGAGATATTCCTCTTCTAACTATCACAAATTAAAAAAAAAAAAAAATCTTATTTTATAAGAAAAATATTTTGAGGGCCAGAAGAAGGTATCTGACTTTGTTGATGGTAAGGAATTAACTTTGCTTGCAGCTTTTCTTTTTTTGTCTTTTTAAAGGCTGCTAAGGATACATAAATTGTTGAATAACAAGAAAACTTCAAACAGAGTAGTCTCTTTTACCCTTGTCTAACAGTTTCTTCTGTTTGGAACAGTTCCTACTACACCACACGCATGTACTATGTTTTGCTTTGAAGTCTCATTAGATATGTATGAGTTCATAGTTTAACAAACTGCTGAAATATCTTTTTCAAAAGCTCTGCTTGGCAGTGTGATATTTGACTAAACAAGTCAATTAAACTGAAGAAGATAAATTACATTCCAAAAGAAAGGTACCATTAGATAACTACCACATATTCCTGGCAATTCATTAGAGTGCTCCTGAGTTTATCTTTTCAAATTTAGTATGCAAGGAAAATGCGATACTAATGAAAACAACACAGATTATTTATTCACTTAATCAATCAGTTTCAAGCTTTTGAGTGACAAGTTTACTTAAGTTAATTGAACGCATAACTTGGTCAAGTCCAAGCCTAGTGTAAGCACAGACAAATCATACCATTCTGTAATGCAGCACATAAAGCAGCACTGCCACATACAGTACTGGTTCTAAGGAAGGCTTTTCTCATGACAATCAGAGACAAGCTACTTCATTATTAAAAAATAGATCATTACCATATCCTCCTGCCTGTTCTGTTGTATTGAAAGATAAGTATTAAGGTAAACAGAAAATATATGCAGTCACATTTTGAAATTCAGAAGAAAATAGTCTCAACTTCAAAAAAATACAGCTTTATTTCTTAACATTAACTTACTGCTGAGTGGAAAGAGTTTTATTTCAACTTCAATTGTTTTTAACTGTTTTAAATCATGGGTGCGTTTTTGAACTAAAGCAGATTAGTCATATGCAATCATCTTGAAACAACCATAACCTCTTGTTTGGGAGGAAAAATAGCTAAATTATCTGCAAATTAATTCAGCGACTGAAATATTTATTCAGTACTATTTAATATTAAGTGAAAAATAGGAGAAAGCAAATAGGTGTAGAGTCCAGTTCAGCCATTATGTGGGTGTCTGTACACAACAGACTGACTTCTGACCACCTCACTTGTTATCTATCAAGAATAAAAGCTGGGGGAAAAAATGAGTACAGAGGAAAATCTTGTTCATTTTGGTTGGTATAAAGACTGTACTTCACAGATTCTTAACCATTTCTCATGTGTTCTTGGTGGCCTGTGTATGTCGTGTTTCAGCTATAAAACACGATAGCTGAGTGTTTGTGACCCTAGCTATCCTTGAATTATAACTCACATCTGCATTTTTTTCTACAGTTTTGAATACTTCAGTGTTTTTAAAGCTGTTGATTTTATTTTATTGTCTGTAGTTGTAAATTCCAGCACTTCTGTAGATTTCCTCAGCAGTGCTGCTGCTGGAGACATCTGTGTAAGTGTCATCCTTCAGGAGTGGCCTTTGCAGGATCAGGGCTGCAGTTTACAGTTCAGGCTTTATGGGGAAGACCAGTTATTCCTGATATAATTCCATAATAATTTTATCAATTCAGTAACACAACCACACTTTGAATTTGTTGTCTGTTGCCACATTAAAATACAGAAAATTATTTTTCAGATAAATAAGAATTTCAGCTTTCCCAGCAGCATGCAATACTTTACAAGGATGCACTGTCTGTCACGCGGTTCATATTTAGCTGCATGGCATGGGTTCTACTTAAGCAGAATACAAATGGAAGAGAACATGATCAAATGGAATTGGCTCAGCCACATAAAATAGATTGTATTGCTGCCTTTGAATTATTCAGATCAGTTCCATGAATTAAAAACAAAAACAAAACCCCCAAAACCTTGAGAACAACAACAAAAACAGCAAGGGAGAGAAAAGATAATTCTACAGGTTGTTATTTCATGCTGGATATCTAGTACTAGAACTGAGGTTATCAGATGACTCGGTCTCTCATTATGACAATAAATATTCACAGTGCATAGGGATTGCTGTCTACATAGACTGCAAGTAATGATAGCTACTGTAGTGATTCACAGCAGTCTGCTTTCAATATAAAATTTGGAAAGCAGATAATCACTTGGTTGGGAATCCCCTTTGCTGATGAATATGCTGCTTAGTTCACTTCCCTGCTGAGTTATTATTAGATGGCACATTGTTATCAAATAAATAGTTCACTTTTCAGCAGGTACTATCTATCATTGTCATATGAATCATGAATCAGTGAAATTCTCCTTTTACTCTTATCCTCCCAAACAAAAAGGAAATACTGTCAGTGTAGGGTCTCTGAGTTCCTGCTGTGCACAGTTTCCCCCTCTATTAGGTAGGGACAATAGGAAACAATAACACATAAACGAGAGGAAGAATATATTGGGGAACAACAGAAATAGGCTGAACTATCTGCCTATCCCAGTTACCTCTGCATATTGAGCAGTAAGACAGACCTTTTGGTGCAAAAGCCATACAAAACTATGACGGGAATTATTTCATTTGCAGTGAGCGATGCAGCATTGTAAATGCAAGATACACCATTAATATCAGCTAACATAAGACCAAGTGTTCTTCCTTCTCTCTTACTAGTCAAATATGCATCTGTGTATCAGCCACAGAAATGCTGCAAGATGGTGTCTGCACAATGACATATGATATTTCCATAAACTCTCTTCCTTTTCTCATAAAGTACAGTGATATTTGCATACCACTTTTTTCACATTTACCTTCCATAACAGATTCAATTTTAAAGTTCATGAAACTTAAAAGAAGAATTTTAATGTGGCAAAAATAGAGACTAATTGTGTCAGAGGGACAAAAATAAAAAGAGGTATTTTGTTGATTATAATGAAAGTAATATGAAAGAATTCAAAGTTAGACCTCAAAGTCCTTCTGCCAAACTTAGGCTTACTTAGTCTGGCTTTGGGAGAATTAAAATTGAAACCTTTTGCAATAGCTTAAGGTTACAGTGTTTGAGATGATTAACAGGCTGAAGAACCTCCCCTATGAGAAAAGACTGAAGGAGTGAGGTCTTTTCTCTCAGGGGAGACCTCATCACAGTATTCCAGTACTTAAAGGGCAGCTACAAAGAGGATGGAGATTGCCTCTTCACAAAGAGCCACATGGAGAATACAAGGGGCAACATGTACAACTGGCACTGGGATGGGTTTCACCTTGATATAAGAAAGACATTTTTTACAGTGAGAACAGTCATTCCCTGCAACAACCTCCCCAGGGACATGGTAGAGTCCCCGTCACTGGAGGTTTTCAAGATGTGACTGGACAGGGTGCTAGGTAATCTCATCTAGGCTTTCTTTCCCATGAAAGTTTCAATCAGGTGATCTTTCAAAGTCCCTCCCAACCTGGACTATTTTATGATTCTATGAGATAAGATTTATCTATGTTCCAAGCTGTACTGGATGCTAACTTGGATAACATCTAACCAGAGAGGTAAGACTCCATTCTGCTAAACACAGGCTTGATCACTTTACACACACACAGTTGGGCAGATTTTAGGGGTAGTACAAGATACACTAAGTCTGTTTATGGTTTTTGCATCATAAAAATGTCAGAACACATCCACTAGTTCAGATCAAGGGTTTATTCCGATATCTTTCCCAAACATTACCCAAAAGAAAATGTCTAAGAAAAAGTAAGAAGGCAGCAAGAATATACGATACATCCCCGCTGATATTCTACTAACCTCTGATCATCTTCATCTCTAGGAATCTGATGACTGTATTTGTGTTTTTTTCCTTTTCTAAGTGACTGCCCATTCTCCTCCTGAAGCCATATACAATTTGTGCATCTACAACTGCTTTGGCAAGGAGTACCATAACTCTGTGAGCTGTTGCTCGAAGGACAAAACTCCCTTTGTTCGTTGTGAAGCTGTCTGCTCTCAGCTTCCTTTATTTATCACCAATGGACGCCTCAAATGCCAAAGGTGGTGTGAAATCCCATGTTTTCACTCCCATATAAGAAAATAATTTAATACTAAGTGACCCATTTATGCCTTCTCTCTCTCTCCTTCTCATGCTAATCCTCCTTCAATTTCATACCTCAAATGAAAAGTCTGAGTGTGGTGGGGGTTTTGGTCTTTTTTTTTTAAAAATCACTCTTATAGAACTGAATGGTTTTTAACTCTTTCTAAAAAGATTGCAGGCATACACTTGTGGTAGACATATACCTGTACTTCACTCATTCAAAAGTAATATTGACTTTACAACCCTAGTAATAATCAGTCATGTATTTTAATTGCTTTGGAAAAATGATAATTTTCCTACCTTTAAAGTGATGCAAAATATTATATGAATCTCCCACCAAATCATAATTTTTTGTATCAACCTGCGTCAGCAGAAAACAGACATCTCTCAGCACTCCTTCCGGAAGTTTATAAACAAAAGAATTGTCTTAAATACAATATCATTAATAACAGATAATAAAATGGATTTTCAATTATGAGATTTGGAGGTGGAAATTTGGAACAGTTGCACAGGTAACTTTTTGTAGATTTTTTTCTTTAACAAAACCCTTTATCGTCAAATTGCTGTTTTTGTGAGAATCACTATTTTTCCCATGTGCTTCAGTTGCATCAGTCAACATCTGCTTTCTACTCTATCACACCCGAGACTGGATCCAACTCATAACTCTTATACACCTTTGCTTAAATACATTCTCAGCATATATGCTTCCTTTTAAAATTTACTCAGGTAGTGCATAGAAAAACTTCTGTCCTTTACTAGCAACAATTAACATCTCATCTATCTGTTATGCATGCAAAGTAAAAAGAGCACTTTGAAATTCTCTGCTACTGCTGCAGCATTTGCTTTCTTATCCTTAAATTTTCTAATACTGATGTTCGTATAGCTGGGCTTATGATGAATAGCTGACATGAACAAATAAAAGTATGGATTAAGAAACTTTAGCATGTGACAGCCTTATATGCCTTGAAGGTTTTACCGAAAATATCTTGGTCTACCTTAAATTGGCTTACAGCCCTGCCAACACAGTTGGAGTGTTGGGTGCTGATAAAAGCACATGATGCACAGATATGAGCCTCATTGTGTGGGCTCATTTTCCCTAAAAAGGTGGTAAGTTACTGTTATAGAACTGTTATGATAGCAGAACAGAATGTTATAGCAGCCTCAGTTTTTATCTGCTGATTAGTTTCATAGTATACTTTCCCATTTCTCAGTCATTTAAGAGTTGCGTCTAAGTTATGAGCAGTCAGACAACATTAAGTATAAACTATTTTATGACCACATATAAATAGGTATAATGAACATATGTTACTTTGATTTATCAAACTATGATTAAATATTAAACTTTTATAGCTTCATCCTCCATACAGCATAAATTGTACATCATATTCTATGTATGTTACAGTATAATTTCAGATACGAAATATTATGAAGTGGGTAATTTTGCTGTTGGAAAATTGTCAGCAGAACTAATCAAAGTATCCCAAGACATTATAGAATAACTTGATTTCTCTTTTTTTTAAAAAACTATTTGCTATAATATAGCAAATATAGGGTTGCTATAATAGATCCTGTTCCCCAGATAGAAAGACAAATTAAACATGATCTGTGTGTTCTTAATCTTGAACTACCTACCACTTGTATTCAATACCTATAAATTCAACAAAAGCTGTGAATAGCCCTTCCCGACACCTAGAAACCTGATGGAATTGTTAATCTTCAGAGGAGGCAGAACTGTTTCATGTACAATCTAGATACCTCTTCCTGGACTTACAGTTTGGAATGTACCTACCTTCCTTGAGGATGCTTAACTTAAGAAAGCTAAGCTGGAAGGTATGATTTCTGATCCCCTTTCTGACTTAGCAGCTGGCTACACTCTGGCAGCAAAAAGTGTGGAATTTTACACTGTAACATTAAATTATCTTAGATTCAACCAAGAGCTAAGCTCAGCTTCAAGCTGGTTTAAATTTTGTCCACATTTTATGGAAAGGAGGAGCATAGCATGGAGTTTGATAAGGTATATGCACAATATTTGTTGTCTGTGAGAATGAAATAATTTGTGGAGAGAAGAAAGAATGGAGGACAACAGCCTGCTAATATGCATTTACATGCCCCAGATTTCCATGCCAAAATTACATATGCTCTAGATGCTTTGAATGACCATGTTTACTTCCAACTGTTTGATGATGGCAGAAAATATTATATACTGAGTAATCATACTCGGTATGAGCTATACTGAGTATGATTAGAGACACATATGTATATATCTCTTGGTATGGGTCTCCTACGTGACTTCACAGGACATGGGCACACTACAATACAACAGTATTTACGGTTGTTCAAGTATGAGAAAATACAGTGTTATGGATTATTTTAGTATTAATGTTGGCTGTGAAGAAAATTATGAAAATTACTAAATCCCGATTCATAAAGCATCAGAGTTCAGATTCACATTCTGCAGACTATTAAAACAAATCAATATTAGATAATTTTTCAACTTATTTCTGTAAGTGGTCTCATTAATAATTAAAAGACTAAGAAAAAAGAAATCTGTTTCTAATGAAAGCTTATTACCATTAAATGAATAATATATTATTCACTGCAACTTTTTTACTTGTATGTTTGCTTACATTTATATGTCTGTTTTCAAGGTAGAAACATGAAACAGAACCACATGGTAGCTGAAGATCCCCAGAGAAACACAGGAAGTCCATGGATATTGACAGCTCTGGCTGCTGAGGTGCTTTGAGCTTTAGAAACTGGCTGTGTGGAAGAAAAAAAGAGAGGTAGTACACCATGGGATATTGGAAAGATGAGAGTACTAGATATTTAAGCAAGGAAAAGGAAATAATTTGGAGATAAGTATGTTTGGCATTCTCTAAAAGGCCAACTGTACTCTTACTTTTTTTCAAAACAGGAATATTGCCTGCATTTTACAGGTCTGTGGCATTTTACAGATTATGCAACAGGTATGTTAAGTTATTGCTACAATAATACGTCTAGCAGTTGGAGGAATTTCATCTGGGAAGTTTGGGGAGTACAACCAACACTGCCAAGAGTAAGACATTACTAAATTCTTGAGGGTGTTTTGAGTCCTGTCTCAGAGATGTAAATCAACCCGAATGTTTCTTTCCAATGGAACAGGAGAAGAAAAACAGAATGCTTGATGGCAATCCCGGACAAGTCACTGAAAGCCTCTAGATTCCTTATTTCACAAGAAATACCAGCCTATGCCTTCAACCAGCAACTGGATTCACCTACATTTCCATTCTCCCTTGAGTTTCGCAGACCTGGGCATCAAACAACTGGCTGCTCCTACTTGCTTTGGAGAAACCATAAATCTCAGCATGTGCTTTTCATTCTGTTTTCTGTCCTCATTGATTTTCATCCCATATGCTTCTCCCTGAACAAAACACTTCTTTAAATTTAGAGATTACTTTGCTAACTCACGGTACAGTTTTTATACAGGAAAAGATTGGGATATCCTTCTTCTAAAACACTGTATGCTATCTGGAGTCAAACTTCTGACAATTTTGGAAATAATCAGCAAGTAACTAGCCTGTATTTCTCACTTGTCAGATACAGTCTTAAGAAAACTTAATGATGAGATTTAATTGTGCAATACCAATTATTTCTGTATCAAATTGCTGAAATAAACCTAGAGTCTTAGTGCTTCCATGTGCAACAGCTAATAGGTAAGGTTTCCTGAATTTACCTGGTGGGTAGGCAGCTCCTTAAAAAGAGATAGACTGATAATTATGTCAATGTCATTCTTTCATCTCTTAGAAGCCTTCTGAAAAGAAAAGTCTAATTAGGATGACAAATAAGGAAAGGCCATACTGGAAAGATGCCCTTATGCAGAGGTAATTGTTGATAAGGATGCTGAAAGCGATGGACTTCACATGAAAAGATAATTCTCATTAGCAAGTAAAGAAAAGGTCTCATTATTTCCATTCCAATAGAGCCCTGACAAAAAAGGTAAATAAACAATAGAAAATACACTACTTTATTTTACAGTAATTAAAAACATGATCTAAGACTATTAAAGATTGTATTGAATGACCTTAATATCAGTAGAGTTCTGGTTTTAGTTGGTGGTGGGTTGTTTTTTTTTGCTGCTGCACTGAAGTCCTGCTAATGGACAGAGGCACTCGAAACTTGCTAGCTGAGGGGATTACAAGTTTACAGTTAATTCTCCAACCTCAGAATGACTGCCATTGTGTTACTTATGATAGTGAGTTTGAGTGGTTGTCTAAAAGTCACTTTCCAATCCTTAGTCAGAGTGAAGCTTATGTTTTTAACTGTTTGACCTTAAGCCCACAGGAAAAAGTTCACAGTACTCAGTAATCTATTGCAAACAATGTGGGTGCTCAACAGACTGTTCCGTGTGCTGTAGATCTCCCTGTGGAGCAATGTTGAAGAACATGGGTATAATTCACTGCAAGTATTGATTACAATTGACTCATTAAGAAGGAAATCAATTCCTCTGAAGTATATAAAATGAAAAGTGGGAAACAAAAGTGACTGGAGATAGTGTTTTGGTATTCATGGAACACTTTTAATAACAGGTTCTGAAGAATGAAACTAAAATGGTTTGCCCTAGAAAAAGACATGCTTATTCTTAATGCCCATGTTTCCTATGCTGCTGGCATCTGTCTCTTTACTACACATTCTGAATTCCTTTTTAGTAAACAAGATTATTATACTTTGTAGTACTATTTCAACATATTTACAGTGCTATGAATGCCTCTCTCCTTCAAAAATCCTCATCAACCCTTAGCAGTAAATATTCCTCGTTCTGGCTTTTACCCACAACATGAAATGCAACACTTCAGGAATATTTGCGATGTTTAAATTAAGCTATTCAGCTATCCCCCACTCTGTACTTCATATTCCATGTAAATGTATGATGTAATGAAGTGAAATGTCATTACAACAACCTTCGCTTAATTGTAAGCTATTATTTGGAATGATTGTAAAATGGAGAAGGGGAAAAAGAAATTTCTAGCAAGAAATAACATGAACTTTTTTCTTTTCAAGAGATATTTTCTATATAATTTCTAAAATGTTCTACTTCCATGTTTTGAGACCTGATTCTACTATCTTTATGTTTCTATATGGAAACACTTCATTTTATGTATATTCATGATAAAGAATCAAAGCTCTTTAAGGTAAAATACATAATTAAAATATAAAATTTAAAAAATTGTTTTGTTGTACCCTTAATTTTGATGAAAGCTTTTTCTAAGGGAAAAAAAAATGTGGGGTTTCCAAGTTAACTTTGGAGCCTTTTTGCTAAGACTTTCTAAAGAAAAATTCATCCTGTTCTTCACCATCTTATAATTGACATGCTTATCAGTGTTTTCTCCAGTTCAATTAATTAGCCTCCAGTTCAATTAATTAACCTACGCTGGTTCTGCCAGAAGTCATCTGGGCTGTGGAGGGCTGCACAGAGGTTGTTCATTTAGATCTAGCTGTGATCCTAAGGCCTAGTCATCTTTACAAAGAAATGGAAAGAAGTAATTCTCTGTTTTTTAAGCCTGCTAGTGGACATGGAGTTTTGGTCCCCATGTGACTGACCGCTAACTGCTTCTGGATAGCTATTGGAAAACACTGACTAGATGGGGTGAGGGGACGGGATGACATACAGTAATGCAAAACCAGATTTGTTTTGGGTAGGCAGAAAGAATTAGAGATTTTATCCACCACTATTAGTCTTTAAAATCTTCAAATATCTCCACAGCCACCCAGCAGACACGTGACAGACAACTCTTTACCCTTAGCAAGCCCTTTCCTGGGGGGTGTAGAAAAGCATTTGGAAGGAATTCCAAGAAAGTGAGTGCCTGGAAAGAGAATTAATGTTAGACATCTATCCTATGCAATAAGTTTGGAATTTTAGACTTACCATGTTTTATTTCTTCCAATCAAATTAAGTTGGTCATTCTCATGGCAGAATGAATGATACTCATCTGTGATACAAATGCAATCTATATTTATAGTACTTAACTTCATCCCACTTTTCTTACTCAATTCCTCTAGGTTTTTTATTTGACATTTTCATTCTCTTCTGTCAAGGCAAGGCCTTCCAGCTTTGTGTCATTAGTAAATTTCATTTACACCATCCTTCTTCTTGTGTGCCAAGATAACTAATTAAATGACTTAAGATTTATTCCAGTAAAATTCCTGCAGCCTGATATTCTCCCCTTTCAACACAACCAGTTGCTATGTCTGATTCATCCAGTTCCTTACAGCCTTACAATTAATATGCCAATCAGTGTTTTCTCCACTTCAGTTAATTTCTCCCTTGTGACTATTAAACATTTCTGGGTTACTACTGCAGAACACTGAAGAACCAGGCATGGAAGTGCACAGCTTTAGCAGCATCTGCTTTTCCCTAGTCATACACGACTGAATAATTTTCATCAACTCTGGCTTTTGTCATGAGGAATGGACTTGTAAAACACAGTGCAAGTCCACAGCTATGTAATATTACATGGGCAACTCTAGTGCACACAATGTTTAATTTCTATGATTTGTTTGCTTGTTTGTTTTTCAAATGGCATCAGATCTAACTGCCGTGGGAGTAATGGAATTCTGTATGCTGAAATTATACTTTTGGAACAAAATAAACCAAAATAACCCTTGGAGGACCACTCCATACTTTATGACAGAACTTTTATGTCAAAGAGAAATACATAAAAGGCTTATCCAGAAGAAAGCATCTATGCCAGTCTGTATCTTTGGGAAGATATCTCCAGCAACTGCTGCCAAAGGCACACAATACCATTTCACTGGGGCAAATCCACTGGAGTGATTCTCCATCTCCATTGTCACCCATCTTATGTTTCCATTTACATCTTTGCAAATATTTAAACTCTGTAATTTTCCTGAAGACTGGCTTGTGCATTCGCTTTGCAATATTGTAAGCAACAAGGATCACTCCTAAAGCAGCCCTGCTAACAGAAGTAGGTCATATTTCCATCAGCTGTTACACCCTTGTCTTACTAGTTTATCCAAAAAAATCTGATCAGCTTTCTCTATAGTGCAGTACTGCAAGCTGTTACATTGGTCATAGGGGATGGCCACTGTGAGCGTAAGCCTAATGAGGACACAGAAGTAGAAGTATGTAGCAGCTACTTTCAGCAATTGCTGTGTCTTGCTCTTCCAAAGTGTGTGCAACTCAAGAGGTACAGGCCCAAGACAGCGAGGAGCATCCAAGCTGTGGCTGCCATGCTGCTGTTACACAAGGCCTTACAGACCTCTCTTACTTTTTGCTGGTACCAGTATGCTTAATATATGGCAGCAAGTATTTTTTTAGAGTTAGTTTAAAGCTGAACAGGCTCTTCTTGTGGCCAGTGTTGAAGAAAAAATTATGAGGTGAAACAGGAGTGGAAGGAAAAAAACAGAGAGAAATTGCGTTGTACTGTGGCCGACAAGGTAGCTTGCATTCTGCAACTCAGTCTCTGAAAGTCTTTATCTTGGGGTTTTGGAGCTTCTATAAAATAGTTGATGTTAAAAAGTTCCTAAACTTCAATCAGTAAGACTACAGTCTATGTTTATACCTGCTGATGGCTTGCCTTTAAATATTTACTTGTAGTTTAGGATGAATTGCTTGGGACAACTGCTAGAACAACAAAGTAGTAGAGCTGAATTCACAGCTATGTTTTTTCTACCAACAGTGCAATTCCATTTATTTCAGGTACATTTGCAATACAGTCAACTCAAACATTTAAGATATTTGCCTGAAATTTCACTGCAAATATTTAACTTATTTAATTTTAAATTCTTAAGACCTTCTGAAGTCATGAAAATCAGTGAAACTCTATCTGAATAAAATACAATACAACAGCAATGAATCTTGTGCAAGTCAGAAATATTGCAACAAAGCATTTCTTTCTTGAAAACATGGCTTTTCTCAAATTGAGAACTAGGGCTTCTTAGAGATGCTAAATGTAAATATAGCATAATGGCTACCTGAGACACAGGAGATTTTTATTTATTTTCATCTTCCAGAGCTTCATAGAAATAACAGATTTATAGAAACCTAGTTCAGAATCACCAAGAGGATACTGTTATAATGTGATGCAATAGAATGGTAACAGAAAGATTTACCCTGAATCTCCTTAAGATAAATATATTTGGGATGGAAAAGAACATCTTCTACCTTAGCTCAGCAGTTATGGTTTTCATCCCAGATGTGCCAACAGCCTAAAGATGACATCATTTTATAGTCAGTGCATTAAGTATTTTCATTTTGGCGTTGGACATAGGTGTTAGTAGGCTTACATGGTGTTCAACTTACAGTCCTCCTGACTTGACATTTAGCTATAAACCCAGAACAGGGCCATGATCATCTTATTGCATTACTGCAATGTTAGACTTTGGTTATATCACCATAACTCTAGCCAAACTTTTAATACATTATTTTGGATGTATCAGGAACTGTTTATTTTAATTCTGTTCCTTCATTAAACATACCAAGCCGAATGACCTATATCTTGATTTATTTTCAGCAGCTTTCAGAAAGACTGCCTGAAAGCCAACAGTGGTCATCCTTAGCTCATTCATCAAATTTCATCATTCTCAAAAATTGGACAACCAATACAGGTAATCAGTCAATTTTGTGCTGGTGAAGTTCCAAAAGTCAATGCACTTCATGCATTTAAGGTATTAATCTATAAAACTTCAAGTAGTATTTTCTCTTTATCTTCAGCTTTTTACTGAAAAACATCCTGCTGCTCAGTGATAGTGTCAGTTTTTTCATTCTTACTTCAATAAAACAAGATCGTTTAGTTAACTTCTAAATTGAGTAAAACCTATGCAATACATTGTAAGCTACATCGAAAGGTTGAATACATGGGGTGGCAAAAAAGAATGCTGTGGGCTCCCTGAACAGAGACAGATAATCTACGATAGTGGCAGCAGAAATTTGCCTTTTACATAGCAGTCTTTGGACTAGAAGAATTGCAAGCTGCACAAACTTGCTGAGTCTAGTGATAAGGGACTAATTATTGATGTAAAGAATAAGACTCCCTTCTTCCCCCGCCTTGCATTTTTTGGTCACATTTTATCCAATGTCTGTCTAATGTAAAGAGTGGAACAGGAATTTAGCCTCTTACAGTTTTGACCGATCCTACCAGTAGACTTTAGAGGCATACTTCTGTTGCTCTCTATTCATAAACCCTTCCACCACTTTATCAGAGTGTGCTCCCCTCTCTTGATCTCCCACTCTGCCAGCATAGCCTGGTGAGTAGGATGTTCTCCTCTCCCCTTAAACTAGTAATTTTGAAGAAGCTTAGGCAAAAGATAGGTGCACAGATCAGTTCAGGTGCTCCTGCATATGCGTGCATGTCCAAGCCACCTACAGAAGCAGAGTGACTTGGTTAAATACTGATCTCCAGATTACTTTGCCAGAACTATACATTATTTACAGTCTGGCGCTTACTCAACCAACCGCGTAAGGTATAAGATCAAGACTAAAGAAGGAAGTGAGACTCCTACTCAGTTCTTCCTAACCTACACAGGACTTTCTTGACAAAGAATCAGAAGTGCAGTAGATACATTAGTCCCTTCACAAAGTGCAACCAGGACTTTCAACTTCAGTACTGTATTTTCAAGAAGGAAGAAGAAAAGACATTGTCTTAAAATACTTTAAAACAGTGACCTGGAAACCTGGAGAAAATGGGACAGATGAGCTCAATTTCCTTTTTTCTTATTTTTGGTTGCAAAATTTTTATCTACTTGGGACATTATCATCTGCCGGATGAGATGTTCAGAGCACCCAGCAGGATATCCCCAGTGTAACTATTGTAAAGACTTGACATAGACAGTAACTGATCCTGAACTGAAATCTGTCCAAAATTCATTGTGTTCATTAATTTATTTTTTTTTTTCAGGATGATGAGTATTTAGATTTTTTTTCTAACTTTCTCACTAGTTAATTTTTTTAAATTTGTCTGTTTTTTTTAAACCCGATATCTATTCCTGACAATTATAATGTCTGAAGAATCCACTGAAACAAAACAAAAAGAACTCTACAATCCATATTTTTTTTTCTGCTTTAAGAAAGGCCATTTAATAACCATAGAGTCACTAGATTTTTTATTTTTATACCATAGACTTTCAGATTTCATAAAAGCTCACTCCAGGATATAAAAGTATCAATTCAGCAGATACCTTCCTTTCCTACTCTGAAGTCTGAACTCTTTGCCTGTTTTTAACTTACAGAAACGAAGACCCCAAAAAATGGTTTGATGGCAGGTGAGGAAGGAGGGTGGAAATCAATTCCTTTTATTCCCATGAGTGCATCTTTTGTTAACTTTATGGGAAAAGTGAAAAACATAGGTCATATGGTTAGATTTTAAAAAAAAAAAAAAAGTTGTTTAAGCCCCAGTGCATCTAATTAAAGTTCATTACAGGTGAAACCCTAGATGAACACAAGAACTGACAGGTAGTGACGCACCAACCACCAGATCAGTACTTAGATGAAAATGTGCAAAATAATGAGCACATTTTTCAGTACCTCTAGTTGGATGCTCAAAGCAAAGCTAAAGTCAATGCACCTTACAATTAATCACTACAAGCATGTATCAAATGCACTAGTTTCTCTCCTGAAGGACAGTGCTGCTGTTCATGAAGACTGGTAGCATGAAATGAGTGTTCTCAGAGAAGTGACCCTGAAAGCTTGGATGTCAGTACACACACGAATTCTTGAAATGCATTTTGAAAGCCTATGAAAATTACCTCTACATTTGCAGTGTCTATGTACACACATCTCAAGGCAGACCGCCTCCACAAAGTACCTTCCAGCCTGCCCTCAGCAAGGCTTAAATCTTCTGGGAGAAAAAGGTCCACTGAACTCTAATGAACTGTTTTAGACATAGTCCAGCAGATTAGTTTCCCTCCCACACATTGTATTTTATTGTCAACGTTTATTTGGCAAGTTCATTTTCTAGCTAGGTTTCTTTGAGAGAAGTTTTAGAAATTCTGTTCATAGGGGAATTTGAGGACAGATTAAAAGGCCTGCTTCTTATTTCTTCTATTTTTCTAGACAAAAAGAGAAAGTCTAATTCACAGAGTGCTAAATATCAAAAAGTGAAATTCTGCTTTTGCTATACAATTTTAAGAGCAAGACCTTTAATTTCCCAAGCTCTCTTGGACATTCGTAACACATTCATATTGACTTCTTAAGTGAATGTAGAATCCTTGGCTTGAAAATCCATGCAATAGCCCAAAGGGCAAAGAGTTTCAAGGAATAAACTTTTAAAGTTTCATTGTAGGTATAATGCAATCATAGACATGACAAACATTAGACATGCATGTGATAGCTTTAATGCATATGGTGAAAATGGCAAAAAAATAGCAGTGATATGGACAACATTGCAGATCCCAAACAAAAACTCATTTCCAGAGTTGGAATTCAGGCTTATGCTACTTTGTCTGCTTTCACATTGGCAACCGTTATCTTTGTTTACTTTGATGCAGTCACCAGTTTTCCATGCTAGCAATCAAAATTGCTTGAGACAGAGATAGCTCCATGAAGTAACGCTAGGAAAACATAAGTTTATCAGGTATTTTAGTCTTGAAAAGCCAGACACAGATGCCTACCTGCATCTGGCTATCATTTAATTTTAAAATTAACTCTGCTTTTCTGCATACATTGCAGAGAGTTGGTAATTTGGCTTAGTCAATTCCACTTTTGGGCAAGAACTTTAAAAAATTGAATGTGGCAACACTTTGCGTTGAAATAATTAGGATCTGGTTTTGGATCTGTTTGACAGTCTTTCAACAGCCAGCAAACCCACAATTTTCTGTGTGCCCTGTCTCTATAGAATCAGAACTTTGAAATGCCCAATACTTGTATTAGGGGTATATCCACAATCGAGGCCTAAGAAAAAACCTAGAGGACAGATACATTGTCACAGTTGTGTGAAGGACCACTTCGGGCCAAAGATTATTGCCAAAGATATGTTCTCTGTCGCTAAGTCATATTCCCTGTGCTGAAACAGACATAAAAAAGGACTCACTGAAGCGATGACTTCTATACGGCACATAGCTGAGGACTTGGAAAAATTGAATAGCACTATAAAGTACAGTAGCAGCAACACAGAGGTTAAGCTGTAGCTATAGTTGCAAGCTTCAGTGTACTTACTTCAAGGTGAGCACATTTTTCCATGGTCAAACATATCAAGAGCCGCTCACTGGGAAAATAAATGAGGTAACACCTTGGTCTGAATTATAAGCATGGCTAATGACAATCCTGCAAAGGTCTCTTTCAGAGTTGTAATTAGCTCTGAACTCAACCGGAACCTTGTGGCATCTCTCAGACAATGTTAAGAGATGCAGCCTCTAAACAGACTTCAGGCAAATGAAAAACAAGCGCAGTCATATATCAATGGGTTCACAAATGAATTCCAAATTTCAGAAGCTTGCAGCATAGTAATTGAAGTCACATGTATTTTGAAGATTCTGTTATTTAACACTGTAGTTTACATATGGAAAGCAGCAAATGCATTTAGGGTTTGGGGTTTTTTTAAATCATAAAAATGAGATATATTTTACCTTTGTTGACTACCTTTGAAGAAAATAAGCTCAACTATTTCACTTTCAAGAACACGACTTTTACCACACAGATTAAAACAGTCTGAACCTTACCTTGTTCTCTTTATAGTCTGCTTTATAGCTCCCCGAGTGATTTCATTACTACACACCACTGAACTATACCTGCATATCATTAGGTGTAGTTTAGCTTTCCAGTCTCTAGAGGTCTCTGCATATCGCATTTTAGCTCAGTGACATCGCTGCAGGAATTGCATTTTGAAGGTGAGACTGAAGAACTGCATGAGAAAGGTCTGCTGGCACCAGGTCTGACTCTGACAGTGCTGTCATGAGAATTTAGTTCTCCTAGTAATTTATAGAAGCCAAAGAGAGGGAAAGAGATTTATAGTGTAGCATTAGCTAACACCAGCATTGCACAAGTAGGAACATTTTACATTTTGTCGTTAGAATTCACATAATCATAGCTCCTAACATTCAGCTAGACATGCTTGAATTTGGTGATGTGCAAGGACGGCTGCTAACCCCAGCTGCCAGAAATACGACCTTTTATACTCTAACATTGGCCACACCTGGATTGGCTTCTTTTTTGTTTCCTTTCATGGTTGATGATTTTTTCCTCAAAAAAATTATTTCTGATTTAAAAAATTATGATTTAGCTAACCGTAGAAGAATTTGTTTACTATAATTTGAATGTAGATGCAGTTTGTGGATAGATCGCATCTGCCTTCCACCTGTACCTTTGCTCTCATCTCTTGCCTAGGAGCCTGCTTCCCGGCTGTTGAAAATGTCTTTCCTGATTGACTCTGTACCACTATTTACATCTATGATATATTGAACATATAAAAAATTTCTTCTATATATAAGGAACAGATTCTGAAAATAATAATAAAAAACATCCAAGGCAGCTCAAAACAAATTAGTTGCTTCCTTTACCTGAAAGGATCTTAGAGCTTCCTCAATTCTTCACATCAACTTTATATTCAGGATCAAGTCTTTGCCTATGGACAGATTAAAATAAAAAATAAATATAAGATACCTGCAACTACTTAAAGGCATTTCTGATTCTCAAGACCTTTTTCAGGTGTTGTGGCCTTCAGTAACCACTCCACATTATCAACACAAGTAACTTGGCAGAACAGCTAGTTGCTAAGGCAGCCAAATTCAAAGAATAGCAGAGAATAGCAAGAGCAGCTTTGTCGCAGACACAGCTTCTGCAAAGATAAGAAGAGAAGGTGGCATTTGATTTTATTATTTTTCATGTAGGCTACTACAACCATTACAAAGATATGGAAAAATTAGGTGAGCTCACTCTTATATTATAGTTTAAACAATTTTAATAGACTTATAAATAATGTATTTATGTTAAAGTAATAGTAGTTCTTTGAGGTGTCTTGTCAACTCTGTATTGCTGCTTGGACCCTAGTTCTACTCTTTGGTGAGCTACGTGCAGATCAAATTCTCTCAGTAAACTGTGTGTGCCTGTTCTCTTAGATTCCCCTTTGGTGCTAGGGGGCAAAAGAGGGGTACAATAATGGATTGCAGTGGAGAGGAAGACACATGTTTCAGTAGCTGTAGTTTTCTGATGCATAGCAGTTCTTTACTCTGAGAATTAGTAACGTGCTTCCCACTTTTTGTGAATAATAGGTAGTAAAATAATATGGAAATAGGTACTAGTCAGTAGTTTTTATGGAAGAAACCAAGAGTTGCCCTGTTTCTATCTTGAGCACCGCATTTCCTCCATAATGATCCATAATAATCTGCCAATTCTGGACCTTAAAAACTTTGTCATTTCCCCACATACAAAGTTTTCTTGAAGATATAGACTACAATGTCTTCTAAGCACCTTTCTAATCTGCCTAAAACAGTTATTCCTCAGGAATGCTGCATAAATATTAAGCCATGACATTTCCTTCTCAAAACTCTGTTGGCTTTTTTTTTTTAAGCAAAAGTAAACTGTCTGAGCCACAAAAAGCCTGTTTAAGTTTCAGAAGCATTAGTTCTGCTTGTCTTAGATGTACATTGTATAGCACTCCATGGATTTTTGTTGTTTAAAATGTCAAAATAAGCTGTACACAACACTTAAAACACCTTTTTTTCTCCCATGAAATTTAGTTTTCCATTGACATGCATTTAGAACATACAGAACATTTAATGTTTGAAGCTTTTCACTTTTCAACATCAAATTTCACTAGAAAACTCTCTACTAAACTGTTTTATCTTCTAAAACAGTAAGTAAATTTTGATAGACCTGTCTTTCAATTTCTTTAATTGTCTGATCATGCTTTTCCAAGGAAGCTGGGAGAAGGGCAGAAATGATTCTCAATGTATCTCAACTCAGCATTTTATAGCATGGGGAACACTACACCTATGCAGAAAATCATTCTTGTTTGTTTTCAAAAGTCTACCAGGAGGGTCCACAATTTCAGTGATGTAGGAGAACAATTTTAGCAATTTCCATTAATAACCAACCTCATGGTTGCTTTAAAAAAAAAAAAAAAAAAAGATTTATTGCACTAATACAGTGTGCATGAGTTCACAGAATTATACCATTTATTGGTAGCTGGAAAACTCTGCCTTTAATAAATGTATACACCTCTTATAAAAAACTTACAGTTATAAGCAGGTTATCCAGTATGATAATCAATAATAAATTTGCTCATATCATACTGTAAACTGAAGAAATTAGAAATTAAGAAACAAAATATTTCAAAAAGAAGAACTTATATTCACCTTGTTATACAAATTCATGAAAATAAAAATACTGAAACCAAGAATTCTTAATTCTGTGTAAGGTCTCATGTGTAATAGTATGCATAATATTTGTAACAGTTTTAAGAAGTCATCAACATTACCGCATTTAGATTGTGCCAGGGTTTTCAGCTGCCCAGGTGTGTTCATATTGTGCAATTTTTAAGCAATTCGATCCCCACTAAAGTGATTGTTCCAGCAGAGATGTTGTCAGAAGAATCTAAAAAATGTTGTATTGTGTAATAAGAATTTATCATTTTTCATTTATGTGCAATCATTTCTCTCATTGTGATAGATGCCGTGAGCATATACAACTCTGCCAATAATCCTTGCTCAAAGGTTTCCAAGGCAAAGAGGTTGATATCTGTATTGACCTTCTGAACAGAGCATCAGCTGGTTTGTGGGGAGGAAAGTGAGTGGAATATACTTATTTTTAATAATTGAATCATAGTAACCGTGATGTGTCTTGGATTATGATTTGAGAGCAGAGAAGAAAGTAACCCTTTAGATTACTTTCAGGGAATTCCCAAAACAGAAAGCAGCAATGAGGAAGGAGACTCAAGCGCATTTTCGGAGGCAGTAATAAATCTGGGAGCACTAATAGAGTAGAACAGCCCAGGAAACTGCTGGGTTTTCCCAGGAAAATGGAACACAAATATGGATGCAGGACCCAGAAATTTGGTATGAACTATTTCAGAAAGGCATTGTGATCCATTAAGAGCAAAGAGATCATCCATTGCCTTTTTTTTTTTTTAAACAGATATACTTAACCTAGAACATATGGCATAAGGGACCATCTTGCCATTAAGAACATCAGGAAGAGCTTGAATATGAAGGCAATAATACTTTGTTGCTTGAGGAGATCAGGACAATTGATATGTTTAAAGAGATATTGTCCATCTCTGCACTGTTGGAACATTAGACTGTAGTTTCTTTGTGCAAGGATTGTCTGTTACTATATGGCTGTAGAGTGACTAATAGTATAAGTCTTTGGAAATTTACACAGTAGAAATAATTCTTACACTTCCTATTTTGGGAATGCTTCGATTATCACAAAAGTGTGCAGTCTTCATTAGTGATATGCTAATGTAGGGATTTTTGGCTGTCTGCTTGGTTTTCCTTACATTCAGAAATGCTTTGTAAATCATACTACATTAACTGAAATAAATTTGAATATGTGGTACACAGGTCATCAGCAGTATTTGGATTATGAGCTTTATCATTTGGCTGAGGAAGTAATTCAAGAGGTCCAAGGCTATCAATCTTACGTTCTGTCCAACTTCAGGAGAGAAAGATATTTCCTGGAGGGATTCGCTGAATAGTTAACTAATTTTGTTCCCTTAACCATTCCCACGTAAATCCCATTTATTCCTCTCCTCAGTAAACATGCAATACCAATCCTGAAAAGGAAGAAGTCAATAAAGCCATCAGTAATGACAGTGGATTTATTCCCTAGTTGGAGAAAGTAAAATATATTTATGGTTCTCCCAGTATAGAAGAAAAAGAAGATCCAACCATTAAACACTAGTAGGAAAACACCCAACCTACTAAAGGACTTAGGGAAGATGTAGCCTGGGAAACAAAAGTTAAGGCTCTTGTGGTAGAGTCTGAACTGAAGAGCTGGAGAGCTGAAGAGCAGATGTGAGACTTAATATGTACAAAGTTAATTCATTAATGTATCTGTGCAATGGAAAAGCAAAAAAAACCCTAACCCAACACACTAGTCAGAAAACGAGTATCTGCTGCAGAGAAGGGGGTATGGAACAAGAGGCAAGAATCACTTTAGTCAGTCTATTCATTTGGATGAGCTGGCACTACAATAGTTGACACATTTTGGTGGGTAACAGAGCAAGTTTAAAAACAAGAAAAGATGAAAAATGCAATATGCATGAGAAGTCTTACTTCTAAAAGAAATATTGAAGGGTCAGGGGAATCAAGTAATGTTACAATGAATTCCTTAGCACTCAGATAAACTTTAGTATCTATAATAAAGTCCATTCTTTTGAGAATCGCACAAAAAATCTGTTTATAACTATCCTTCAGAGGTCAGGAGATGAAATAGATGAGAGTAGTAACTCCCAGGATATACAGGATAAAAGTTTGGAATAGAGAGGTAAGGGCCAGAAGATAGCACTACAACCTTCAAAAACCAACATACACAAAAGTAATCAATGCTTGATAAAATATGTTCAAGAAAGATCATCTGGGAGTCTGTGAGAAGTACTATGGCCCATATACCTTAGTCAAATATGAGCACTCATATGACCATAAGAAAATTATATTTAATGGGGCGGGGGGGCGGGGGAGTAGTAGTAGTAAGGGCCTTTGGGTAAAGAAGTTGATTATATGACTATTTATACATATTGATAACTAGAAATCAGGTATACTCTCAGTTTGGTAATCTTTTGTTCCACAGACCTTCATATAAGTAAAGAAATGTCCATTTTAGCTACTCACCAGGAATTTGTGTCACAATACTATTCACGAGTTGGCAAGTTACTTCAAATATGTTTGGTTTTGGAGGAGATTAATGCATTGCAAGTAGGGCAAGACTCTCCTGAAGAGAGAGAAGATCATCTATACCTAAAATGATTCTTTATTTGTCTGATTGAGTTTGTGATGTTTTTCTCATTTTACCTGGTATATTCTTAGTAACACCAGTTACATTCAGTGTTATAAATTGCTGTCCCCTATTGCCAGCAAATAAGTTCTTCTTTGACAATAATAAATATTTTTAGTTCTCACATTTTACAATGGCATTAAGTTGCTTGATATTCTCAGTCTTTGACCAGAGGTTAAATTTAGAGTTGGGGAAAATCCTCTATCTTGTATAGCATGAACTACATTGCAAAATTTGTCTCAACAGTAACAAAGAACATTTGAGTTTGTACACCATGCCTAATATTTAATAAAATTATCTGATAAGTTGCTTTTAAAGTTTTGCCCCACACAGGTGACAAATAACTATCCTATCTTAAATGATAAACCCAAATACATTAAAAATTTACCTTTGTAGAACAGACACAGTCTCAAACTTCATCATCTAAATATTCTCTAAATTCTTCATCCCTGATGGTGGAAAAATACTTTTCATCAGTGGAGAAACACATTTCATCAATATATTTTTCCTCACACTCAAATAGGTTTTAATTACAGTAGAAAAAGAATCCTCCGTTCATAACTTTTTTTACTGTTCAAGTCATAAATCCCACAATTTTTTTTTAAGTAGTACATAATAAGGAAACCAATGAAGCATTTCCCAGAGTTATAAAGTTGTTGGTACTTTAGGATAGCTGTTTCCATCTGTAACAAGTTTTTCTCTAGAAAAAGCATGGCCCCAGCAATAGTAACCTCCTACCATTGGAGGGAGCCAACAGCACTTGTTCAGAAATTCATAAGTCTGGTTTGAAGAAGTCAACTTTTTCAGCACTGCAGTTGTTGAATTGCATACCGAAATGCTGCAGCACTCTCCACTTTTCATAATAAAGACGAATTGTAAAAAATAATGGCCTATTCCTTACGATACAGTCTACCTACCCTTATTTTGAAGTATTAAAGAACATGCTTTAAGCTTAGAGCAAGCTAGATTTGGTGCTTATTTTGAAGTTTTTATAACGAGCAATAAGTTTACTTTATAAAGCTGTCACATATGCTTTTTATTTTTTTAAAGTAAGACATAAAAAGTATGTGTTAAACACTAATTAAATATTTTTAAAAGTTTTAAAATAAAACCACATTCTGCCTCACCATCTTGTTTAACTCTACAGTTAGAGAGAGTAGAAGTAGGAAAAAAGTAATATAGAAAAGCGTTGTATTGTATCTGGATTTTTTAAACGTTCTACTTGTGCTCCAAGATGTTGTATGAACCAAGATTTTACCTTTTGTGTGATTATCCAGAGATAGGGAACAAGATACAACAGTATTGGCTGTACCTTCAAATAAAATACTAGTTTCTGGACTGTCGCAAATAAGATCAATTGAGGATTCACAATGCCCATACCCAACATTTAGAAATGTTTTCTTATTTTTTGTCTTAAAGTGTAATTTCACTTACGTCTGACCACCACATAGATAAAGAAGGCCAGGAAAACCAGAAAATAAGTTAACATAAGAACCCACCAAGGCTTTGCTCTAAATAAAATTAAATTGTTGACTTAAACAGAGTCAGAATCAGAAAGGAAAAATAAATTAATCCAGTTTGTATTCCAGCTTGTAAATATTTATCCTCTATAACTCAAAATAACTGTGTATGACTTTCACAGCCTTTTTTAATTTTGAAGTGCTTTCTGTTCACAGAAGGCTAGATTATAGCGTGGCCTGTGCTTGCATATAGAGAAATAAGTAAGACTAAAACCTCTGTAAGGCTTCTGGGCATATTAAAAAGGCACAAATGTATGGGAAATTGGTATGAGGTATTTACCCTCCGTTACTCCTGTCCCAAGGTGACATTGGATGATATGCTTGACAATAGCCATGCTATTGCTGTGTCATAATTCCAGCACAATCTGAACTACCTTAATTTATAGTTTATTTCCCATGTCACCAAGTTAACATTATAGCAAGATTACAAAGTCTCAAATGACTCGGACTGGGATTACTTCAGCCAAAATCCCTCCATTCTGGAAGGATTCTTTTTTCTCCTTGCTGAATAGATCCACTGAAGTTCTGGGGTGGCTGCATCAGCTTCCCTGAAAATCAGACCAACCCAGACATTATGCTTATTTCATTACTTTCTTTGTGTTTGGAAAATCATTCTAGTTAGTAGAAGGGTATTCTAGTTAGTAGAAGGAGTAACAGCTGACACTTCTGGTTGCAATTGTTGGTGATCCCAGAATTATCGAGGAAGTCTATAGTAGAGAGCTTCGCTGCAATCAGGTGACAACTATTCTTTTGTAGCATACCAGGCTTAATGGTATAAAATGGATATGGTGTTTTCTTCTATAGTTTAAGACAGCAGTATATTCTAAGAAGCTAAACTATTAGTCACTGTGCCTAACTTGACAGCAAAGTATTGTGTGTCTTCTCACAGAAGACATCTGTAAGAATAGACTGTTGCTCTTCTTGATGTGCTTTGAGATATGCAATATGCAAACTACAAACACATGCAAAAGTGTTTATAATACTGTCTCTGCTTTTCATCAGGTCTCACTCTTTCAAAAAGTCCTGGTTTAAAGATGTAGCCTAATAGGAAGGCTAAATAGGAAGATTTAGCAAAGGAAGTTTAGGACTGAAAATGTTAAGGTGTCATATTCTCAGCATTCAACCCATCTGACTAATTTTTAAAAAGTCTTAGCGTCATAGGATAATTCAAGTTGGAAGGAACCTGTGGAGGTGTCTACGCCAACCTCCTGCTCACAGCAGTGTCACCTTTGAGGTCAGACCAGGTTTCTTAGGGCTTTGTCTTGTCTTTATCTTGAAAACCCCAAGGGACAGAGACTGCACAAGCTCTCTGGGCAGCCTGCTACACTGCTAGGCTGTACCCAAGGTGAGAAAGCTTTTCCTTCTATCCTGTCTGAATGCCTGTGGTTTCAGTTCTTGCATGCGTGCACTCTGTGGGTTTGTATCTATGCCTGTACCCGTACAGCTAGATACTCCCTGAAAATGCATAATGACAATGTCAAAATGTGACACTCCTTAATAAAAATATCAGATTGCCATAGTTTGTTACCTTCCTGAAATCTGCACTTGGGGGAACTGAGCTGGGTTTTTTTTGCTTGTTTGCTTAATACTTCTGTAAAAATTAAGAGATTTTTGAAGGGTTATTGAAACCAGTATTGATTCTGTAGTTTTGTAGTGAAATAGAAGTTGTCACTGGATTGTAAAGTAGTCTTATGTAGCCTAATATCATTAAAGTTGACCTAGTAAGCTCTTCACTTCCTCCAAGAGGCACTTCTCTCTGCTTCAAACTTGACTACAATACTGCAAATTCATGTGTATTCAGCATAGTGCTATGATTTCTTTTTCCTCCAAGATCACATATATGTGACATAGTTTATCAGCTGAAGAATGAAGAAACATTTGAAGGATTACAAAATCTTATGTTTCATAAGATGTTCCAGTGAGTTTGTTTCATACACGTTTTAAGCTTTTCACATTAACTAACACAGGCACGATTCATTTAAAAAAACACAAAGTACATATAGCCACAATTATGCTGAAGAAAGATACTATTGTATTGGTATTGCATGCTATCACTCCTGTTTTCCAGGAAGTTTCCTGGAGCCTGCATCTCTCAGAGCTACCACACATGGATCACCCTTTGGCCATGGTTCCTCAAAGCCTGTCTCACAAGTCAAGTCCTTAGCTCTGCGTCCATCCACCTAGAAACATGGGGAAGCCTGGCTCTAGCTGAACTTTGGCTTCCAAAGGTTCTTACAGCAAAGCTGGGAAATATCTTTTGGTGAAAAGTAGGGTTACAAAGGGGTCCAAGAGGAGGATTTTGGAACTTCAGTGTGGCATGCGTGGTCTGCTGCAGAGCCAATGACCTCCGAATCCCACTAGACAGATTTCTATAGAGCTCTTGCAGTTTGTTTGCTCCAGGGACAGATTTTCCAGACATACAGCCAAGCTCCAAAGTCCATCTCTTAGGTAGACTGGTCACAGGCTAATCCAGAGTCCTACTCTGTGTAACACGAGCCATTTTGCGGAATTCTGTAAAGTTGGGCTAGTTGAAAAGAAATTTTAGATGCAATTAAACTAACCCTATGATATTTCAAATGAAATTGGAGAATTAGCATTTCCTGAGTTCTTTTGTTAGCAAAATTTTAATAATTGACTGCTTTTTGTCTCCCTGTTTAATATAGTAAAACAAAAAAGATAATTACTACGATGCAAAATTTAAATTGTGGTTTGTTTTTTTTCTCAGTGGTTTTAAAAGTTCAAAATAATTTCAGAGGCCAGAAGCCACAGGGTGGCTCTAAATAGGGACATGCATCTTGTTACACACTGCCCAACACTGCATATTTAAGCAGCTAAGAGCAGAAATAGTGTTTGCATCATCAACCATATCTTATCAATTGAAAATTAAATATAAACATATATATATAAATGCTGTAAACAGAATAATACAATTAGACCACAGTACAGAAGTGAGACCTTTGTCAAAACTAAAGCACACAAAAACTTTTTAAAGAGAAAATTGGTCCCTAGAAATATGACAAGGTCAAAAACATCAGATAATCCATTTGTTTTGAGCAGTTTTTCCATTGTCCTAAAATGCTACTCAAATATTTTAGAATTTTAGCATTGCCTTCTGTTAATAAGTGATAGTCGTTGTAGTAAGTAATAGTTATTACTATTAACAGATAGCTGCTATCTGTTAATAGTAATATCTGTAGTGCTGAATGTTTTCAAGACTCCAGAATAAAAAAACCTGATGCTTTACTGGGACGTGATAAGAAAGGACAGCATTTGCTGTCATTGACTTCAACTGTGAGGAAGACACTTTTGAAGATAAAGTAACCAGATCCTGTGGAGGGAATCACTTGGAAGAAGTGAAGAGGTTGGAAGATCTTGTCAGGAAAAATATAAAAGACCAAATGGTTAATTTCCACTGTTACTGGTCAGGAGTGTTTTAATGCTTGCCAGAGGCACGTCTGTTAGCAATACGCACACTTCACACTGTGAACTTTCCTTCACACCACTTTTATTGTAGTTGTGCAAAACACTGCACATTTACCAGAGCTGCAATTGCCTTTGTGATAAATGTCATCCATTGATTTCCTCTCCCTGAGACTGAGACCAACACGGGAAAAGCTTATGCTTACTTACTTATATTATTCCTGATTCCTTTCAGATCTCACACATCTCAAGAGCTTCCTGTAATTTTTAACTATGATAATCATCTTGATCAGGTCAGTATGTCTTTTGTATGACTGCTAATATGTAAAGATGATACAAAAAGCTAGTATCACCAGTCTCTAACCAGATCTGAGTTTTAAATTGGACAGATAGCATGCAAAATATTACTAACTTTCAACACAACACTTCAGGTTGGTCCAATACTTGACTATGAACCATTCTATTTCTATCCATTTTGAATTACATTTCCCTTGCCAGATAGGAGGAAATGATAAAATTACTGTAGGGTCTCCAGGAAAGTGACTTTGCCTGCAAAACAAGCATATTTTTTTCTAATAATTTATGTCTGCAAATATTGATGTTACAGTATCCTGCCACAAAATGTTACAAAACTGTATATATACTCGATTGTCAGATACTAATCATAACTAGGAGAAAAGGGTTTTGTCATTCTATGATGATATCTAGAGTATGGAACAGTAAACATCACAGGTGAGTCTGCGCCCCACAGGCCTGCTATAGAAAGAATCGTGCAAAGCAGAAAAAGCAATTGGGTTTGAGCTCTCTTGTTCCAAATATGTCGTATTCTCATTGGGGTTTATTTTAATTTGGGATTGTTTTTTTTTTTTTCTGGTCTATGAACTATCAGCCTATGAACTAACATGCTCCACAGAGAGCATATAAATTGTGTGATACAGCAAGAGCAATTTAGCTATCCTTCACTATGTTGGAATTATGTATTTAGGCAACCCAACTTTTCTCTTCTGCTGTTTTTTTCATATGGCACTTGAAAAGCTCCTACAAGGCACTAGGTAAGAACTTTCCAAAACTGTGAGAATCTGCAGGGTAAAGACCCAAGATCTTTTTGTGGTTTCTACAGCAGAACCCACTTTCTGAATGAAGCTTGGCACAGTACTACATACCAATCTTTTCTTTGAACACAAAAAGGTTGCCAACCACAGTTGTAAAGAAAAAGGGCAAAACATTGCTCCCGTGTAATCAGTAACTACTCTCAATGACTAATATGAACGACCCAGTATCTCCATGTAGCATCTTGATCACTTGAGCTACACCTATTGTTATTCTTAATTTTTTTGACTCTACATAAACTTTTAGTCAAGATAGGGAAGGGCTTTTTTCAGTCAGGTAGATCAACAGGCAACCAATAGTAAGAATGAAAATTTGAATTTAGTTGAGTGATCTACCATGGACCAGGATTGTCATCTGGCACAGGAGTTTTCTGCAACAAAGTTCTATCATTCTGTACCAGAACAAAACTGCAGCACAACACTAATAAATTATAATGGTTATTGTTCTACATGTAGGACAAAACACATTTTCTGTTTGGTGAGATAACTAATAAAGCTGTGTTACAGGAAAATCATCATTACGCATTCATCTCATTTTCTGAAAAGTTTAAAGTCAGAATTATAATCTCTCTCCAAAAAGGATTACATTCACAATCTAATGCCTGAACTCATTCAGACTGTGAATTTTTGTTTCACTTCGCAAAAAGTATCACCATGTTTCCTGTTGTTTTCAAGATATGTAACAAGAAAGACTAAAAAAAAAAAAAAAAAAAAAAAAAAAAGACATAAATAAGAAAGACTAAAAAAGCTGTAGACCAATTGTTTGGAAAACAAACAAAAAACCTACCTAATCCTGATGAGTAAGGTTGTGTATACACATTTGACCTTGCATAAATTTCCCAAGAAACAAGTGAGGTAAGCATTGATTTACAAAGTGCTGTATGGTTTTTGAATGTATAACCTCACATCAAACCTAGCCTGATATATCTTTGAGAGGTCTTTTGAATGCCTTTGAAGGGATGCACCTTATAAATGCAGACTACTCTGTAAAAGTTCAAAGATGGCCATCGTTTCAGGTGTAGAATGATGTCTAAAAACTATCTTGCAAGCATATTTCTGACTGTGTACTGAGTGCTTTGCACTCAGTTCTTCATATGTCACAGTACACTCATACATTTTCAGAAAAAGGCTTGCTTTTATCTCTTCTCATTTTTTTCTAGAAAAAAAACCCCAAACAAATCCAAAACAAGAAGAAAAACAAATAAAGCATTACTCCAAAAATATACCAACATATTACTGATAAACATGGTTTTTCATTCACCAGCTCATAAAGATTGTAAGGCATGGTCTTTTTAAGCTCTTTTTCTTTTTTTTTTTTTTTTTTTTTCTCTGATTGGAGAATGTTTCTAAGATTTTGGAGATGGAGAAAAGAATATTCAATGATTTCTTACTAGATCTAGAAGATCATACAGATTTTTACATTTTATTTATTTATTTGCTATGTATTACAATAATGCAAAAGCTATTTAGACTGACAAAATTGCTTTCAATAAATCACCAATGGAAATATTGGCTCAAAAAGCAATCACAACTAATGTTTTGAGGAGGCAGGTGAGCCCTTCTGAAAGAACCATCAGGTTCTCACCCATCAGGTAAACCCTCTCAAAAGAACTTGATATTCTAGAGACTCAGTGTGATGGCATGTAGTGCTACCACCCATTGCACATCAACCAGGCAGCACTGAGGTCAGCCTTCTTCCTTATGCCACGGGAGAAGGCACATCTACCAACCATTTCAGTTATTAGATTCCAAGGCAGTCAACTCTGAGATCAAGAACCTGTTTATAACTAACCACTTTGCCCATTGCAGACAGCCCATGTAATTTCCAGCTATCCTGAGATAGGATGGCCTTAAAGACAGTGGAAACTGTAACGTGAAGACCCATTTCATCTCATGTAGTGCTGAACCCGTGGTCTTAGGTGGATGTTGAACCCTAAAGTAGACAGTCTATATTCAGTTGGTTCCACCCCCCAAGCCCGAGTCCCACATTTTAGAGCTGTGTGTAGTGAAGAAAAAGCTTTGAAGTCCAATATACCTGTTTTTCTAAGTGTGTGATATTTGAAGACATTTTTAAAGTGTTAATTAAATCTTAATGTCTGCTATGTTTTTAAAAGTCAATACAACTATCAACAAAGGCAATGTTACCAAGCCAAAGACCAATTGCTATAATCTATTCCTTGAATATTACATGACAACACACTGTGGTTATATGAAGGCATACAAGCTTTGGGCAAATGGTTTCTTTAATAATTTAAACATTTTTCAGACTACTATATCCATGTGGTACCTCTGAGTATATAAATTAAAAAAGTAAGATAATGAAAACATGCTTAACTTATAACGTTATTTCTCAGACTGAATCTCTCTTTTGAACAAATCTATTCAAAGCAAAAAAAGAAATTTAATCAAGGGTGGGTTTTTGTCAAATTATTACTTTCCCCCAAGACTTACTTAATTTTAATTGTGTAATAATGTGCTTAATAACAAGAACTGGGTTTTAATGAAAATCTTGTCAGAAAAAAGGCTTTAAGGGGTATCTTTGAGTTCTTTTTAATACCAAATATAGATATAGCATGTAATGCAGTTGTACTTTGTAGCCCTTAGCAAAAGAATCTGTTACTACACTGCTTCTCATTTTCTTTCCATAAAATAACTTTGCATTTGAAAGATTCACACTGCTGTGCTTGTAAGAATTCTCCTATGCAGCTAAAGAAAAAAGTCGTTGCGTATTATATATAACCAAGAAGCTCCAAGTGTGTTTCAGCTGTTACTTCTCGCGGTGTCTGATACCTTCTCCCCCCTTTCCTGTGCATATGTCACAGTTATTTTCCATGGAGTGTAAGAATCTCTGTTGCTACATAAGCGTTAGCAGAAAAACCTTTAGAAAGACTCCATTTGAAGGTATTATAGTATTAAGTGGCTTAGGTGTTTGGATTCTATGGTAATGGAACAGGCTGAGAACCTGAATAGAACAGCAAAAAATACTTAATGCATCTTATGTACCGGGGCGGGGGGACACGCGGGGGGGGAAGCCGACATTTTACCCCAGTTGCAATTGTAAAAGCTACACAGGAAGAATCTTTCCACACCACAACATTGCTGGAAAATCAAGCAGCTGGTTCAAGTCAGGGTTTGGTGGAACACAAAGAGACACAGAATCAGTGTCACTTTCCATCATGCTCTGAAACTGGGCATAAGGAGAGATGAGCTGGACGGCGTGACATTGGATGATCGAGAGTTAAGCTTCACAGCTTATGCAGATGGCCTCTCACAACTGGCTAGACAAGCTTGAATGAATGATGATACTCTTTGCTACCTTACAAGTTTGGTGTAGTCAACTTGGATTTACAAAAACTGCCATGAAGACAGAGCACTTGTAACTGAGCAAACAGACAATACATAAGTATTGAAAAGCAATAGTGGTGGAGTTGAGAACAAGTCAATTTTCACATGTGTTTAGGAAACTTGATCACTGTTGACAGTTCTATCAGGGGTGAGATAAAAAGGAGATAAGCTTCAGGCACGAGCATGCACAAAAAAAAGATGGAGTAATGGACTGATAAAAACATTATGTTTAGTACTGAAGTACAACTTTCTCAAACTAACCTGCCAACAGAATTTTTCTTTGGGTTGAAACCTTAACAAATTTAGTAAAAGCCAAATATATATCAGCTCTTCCCTTCTGCCCCTTTCTGCTTTCCGCATTCTCAATTTTGTAATTCAAAGTAAGTTTTAAAAAGTAGAAAATCTAGAAAACAAAACAAAACAAAACAGAAAAAAACTCACAAAAGCAAAAAACCAAACCCCTGAAAAAGGAAAAAAATAGATACATAACATTTTTTCCTGTGGTTCTATGTTTTCTATTTCTTCTTCTCACACTGTTAAAAATAAACAAAAAAACCCCACCCAAAACAACTAAGACTTGTATCGGCTGATTCCAGTGGCACAGTTAAAGTCCAGAAAATTTACATATGGATTACTTCTCATACAGATACTTACCTGTAAGTAAGCGTGGATGGAAGATAACATAATTCATGGCAAGAACTCTGTAGACTGAAGGCTTTCAGTAAAAACCTTTATCTTCCCCGACAAAGAATTCTCCAACAAGAAGAGTCACTCCAATGTCTACATTTCCACAGCATTTTTACACATCCCTTAAATCTGGAAGGTTAAGAAATAATTTTAGTGAAAACTATCAGAGACTTCAAAAGTACCTATAAGGTAGATGCATTTATGTGAATGAAAGTACAGGTTCTGGCTTTTCCTCCTTCTCTAATTCTTTTCAATCTCCCTTCCTCGGATGTCCCCTTCATTCCATCCTGATTCCCAGCCTCAAGTCACTTATGTCTCTTGCACAGACCTTGCTGGTTCCCCAGCCTGGACTCAATGACAGTTTTAATAATTAATAAATGACCTATTCTTCTAACTCACTTTAAATGAATAAGACAAGAGAAATCATTTGCCCAAAGGAGAACATGGTGCTTAAAAATTTGTAAGTCTGAAGTACAGATAGAACAGATTTTACTTGTAAGAAAACATGTTTTTCAACATTCTAGGTTTTTATATTATTTCAGACAATAAATCAGTGACAATGCTGACTGTTTACTTGTCAACAATAATTTTGATGTAAGCTGAACATCTCTTACCTGTGACAATATGACAGACATCTTTCAAAAGCCAGGTGCTTCAGAAAATTTACTATTCAGTGTGATTTAACAGTGAGTACAGACCACCCCAGCTGGCACTAATATGGCAACTAACCCCCAGGCTCCTTTCCTGTAAATGTGCATTTAACCCTGTCACAATGGGCCTTTGACATGGAGTGTGGTATCTGAGATCTGTAATATTTTAATATTGTGTTCACATTATTATTTACTTAATATTTCATTGGCTGGAAACTGTGGTATGTTTATACTAAGCACCTTTACCTATATAAAATAGGAATCCAGGTAGGTAGCTGTAATGTCTGAAGAGGTGTTGCTGTCAACAACAATTGCGCTGATATCATTATATATTCTTCTCTTTCCCATTCTCAATGGTGACTCTAAGGTGCTGCATATATGAGAGTCCTGTATACTTCAAGTAGTATATGCTAGCGTGTTTCAGATATTTAAACTCTTGGTTTATTTTGAAAACATGAAATGTGGACATTTAAAATATAGATATAGAAAAGATAGAATATAAAAGCTTTTTTATAGAAAAATCTATAGAACTCTTGTGCTGAATAGTTCCATTATATCAGTGCAAGATTTCTATAGATTTTCTCTGCTTGTCTTCATTCCTTGATGGAAAATCCCTGCCAGCAGATACTTAAATGCCACACAGTATCTGATTTGAAATGCTATCAGTAAGCACAGTGCAGCCAACGCTGAATTATTGCATCTTTACTATCAAGATACTAGACGATACTATCATTCACTGTGCACTCAAATTATTCAGGCCAGCTGAATGTCGTATTTCCCATTTGCAATATGCCCCTTGTGATCGTACTACCATTTCAGTATTTATTTGCCCTATCTCTACATATCCTGGCATATTACATTAAAAATCACAACTGCTGTGTATCAGTTCCCTGTGTCCTTCTCTGACATCCTGAAACATCCTACCAAACTAAATCAGAATTCTCCACTGAAAAAATAATTCATGTATGCATTCTGCAGATTTGGTATCAAACCAGAAGGATGAAGGGAATCAGATTCCTCTTTTGTCCCAGTATCTAAAGGCACACACTATTGTGCAAGTGGTGTCTGATATAAGGACAAAATCTCAAAAATACTTAAGCAAAATGTAACTCACAGTGTATGCAAAATTTCTGTTTTTAAAGAAGCACCAGTACTCTACATTCTTCAACTCTGTAGTTTCTGTAATCATAAAAGCTACACGCACCAACATAAGCCTAATTTTTGTTATACTTAATACTTATTAGAGCTTTTACCTAGGAATTTCCTGTAGTTTATGTAGTTACACTGAAAATATTATTGTATAATCCCTAAGATTTGATAACAATAAGAGAAAGAATTTTGTGGTGGTAGTCAAGGCCTTCTAGAATGGTAAATTGAAAAATATTTAAACTTCTAAAAAAACCAGGAATTATAAAGTGAAAATGTATCAAGTAGCTAAGAATCAAGCTTATGTTAAACTAATCTCCCCACAGCTCATCTTCTTGCACATGATTTGGCATGGCTGTTTTGTCCCACTAGTTTCTTTGCTCTACATCTCAGTTACCTCTAGTCCACTCTACACAAGGTTCAGCCCTACTTTATACTTCTTCAATTGCACTTTTCATAAAAACACCTTTCCACAAGTTTACCACATTACCATATTCAATACTCTGCCCATTGTAGTTATGGCATGTAACTACATATGGCTATAACTACATAACTGCTGAGAGAAGGCCCAGTCACAGCATCTGTCTCAAAACAAAACAAAAAAATTAATAGAAAATGTTAATCCTAAAAAAAACTCTGTATCTGTATATAATTATATATCCAATATGTGAAATGAATGAATGTAGAGATCTTAAACTATTCCTAGAGAATAAGGATTTATTTGCAACTGAGTGGTAGCAGTTTTAACAAATAATGATGACAAGACAAAGAATTGAAAATCAATTTCCACGGCATAGCCTGTACACCTGTAATGCCTCACATTTTCACTGAATTTAGAACTACTGCCAGTTCATCACTCGGTAAAAGAAGCAGAAAGCAATCATGACATACCCTATATCGATAAATTTAATTTCAAACTCAACCACAATGCTAGACTATCACATCACATGCCAACACACACTGACATAAATGATGTCATTACATGACACCATTCTACATGTATCTAAAACAAGATTACCATACATTTCTTCTAAAAACTGAAAGGCTGGTAAGGTGCTATCACCTATTTAGAGCAAAATATTTGCTGTAGCCTTGTGAAAATCCAGCCCCTTAGAGCACAATAATTGTGTACTAGGGACGTTGTGCATGTATTTGCCCAGAATAGATAACATTAGAGGTAATGTAAAATACATGAGCCCATGGAACCAGATGGGATGCATCTGAATGTGTTAAGAGAGCTGGCCAATGTTATTGTCACGCTTTTCTCCATCATTTTTGAAAGGTCATGGTAATGGGGACTCCTGAAGATGGGGCAAGGGCAAACATTATGCCCATCTTGGATAAGGGGAAGAAAGAGGATTCAGGGATCTACAGGTGGGTCAGAGTCACCTTAGTCCCCTGGACTTTTACAGGGCAAATCTGAAAGTCATTTCCAAGCATATGCAGGACAAAATGATGGTTCAGAACAGCCAAATTGGATTTACCAAGGTCATATGTGTCCTGACCCCTGTGATGAGACAAGTGGTTTTGTGGATAAGGGGCATGCAACGTATATATAGTTTACCATGACAACAGTGAGGCCTTTGCCACTGTCTTCCATACTATCTTTATAGCCAAATTGGCGAGATGCAGATGATTTGGACCTTAAAGAAGTCATGAAGACAATAAATAAATGAATATTTCAAAAAATAAGCAAGACAAACGAAGAAAAAAAACCCCAGTAACTAGCTGTTTGGAGAATGTTTTTTGGAGAAAATTATTTCTTTACATTTAGTTGCATTTGCCCCAGGTCTGGACAATGTGCTTCAATATAATGAAATTTTTCCTGCCTCCCCAAGAAAAACTCTAAGTGACCTTTCATCCTTTTATCACACAGCCTCTGTTCTGCCTGTTTCTAAAATTTTATTAATATAGGAAAAATAATTTATAAAATATACTTTTACAAAGTGTTGTTATTTGTATTTCAATTTGTTATTAAACTGTACTGCTGCTTTTTCTGAACACTTCTTAACACAAAGCATAATTGTCACACAAAAGAGGTTTCACTCAAGAAATACTTGAGTCTTGATTCATAAATTGTTTACCTAGATGCTTGACTATTGAAATGTCAAAGTCTTCAGCTTAAATATATACCTCAATTAACAAATTATGTAAAATAGCACCAGCCAAATACTTCAGACTAGCCTCTTAATCAGTTAAGTATGTGATACTGTCAAAGACAAGCACCTGAAAATTCAACTATTGAAATATTCCAGTTGCTTTTTAAGTAACTCAGAATCAAAAGCTTAAGAAAACAGTCTATAAGAATGAAAACCAAGCCTTAAAAAAATGGAGTTAAATCAGCAAAGTACACTGAAAAGATAAACCTTATACCTGGTTAGTTAACAAAACACTCAGTCTCATCAACAAGTTACTACACACAACAAGCCATTTTGAAAAGCAGTACTGCTGATCCATCAGCAAGCTATGCAATCAAATCATAAAGCTGTAAGAAACACAAACTACTTAAGTGGAAAGTTCTACCACAGAAAAGGAAAACACCACCCTTACCTAAAAGCATGTTTACCTATGAAACGTTTCCTCTAAAATGGCATTTGGTATCTCTTTTTACAGTTTCAAAATTCCACCAGCAAGAATAATAGTAAAAATAGGCTTTATTATTAAAACATATAAAAATATAAGAAAATTAGGATGTGTGCTACAACCTGATGTTACAGAGCATTATTTTCTGATGTTCTTTCTTAGGCTGTCCTGAACAAAATTGCTGGCTAGTCTTTCAAACTCAAAGTAAGTAAAAAGTTTGGATACCAGCTAAAGAGGCCTCTTTAAAGCCACTCAACATTCTCAGGTCTCACTGATAAGCTGTAATCAAAGTAATCTGAAAAGCCTGTGCATTTCATTCTTGACCTTCAGAAAAGTAAACGTTAAAACAAAAAAGACAGCACAACTCAGCAACTCGGAGAATCTGCCCTTTTACAAGGTTAACTTGTAGGAGAGCTGAATGTATGCTTATTAAATGTAAAAACTGTAATTTGGCAGACAAATACAGAAAACATGTTCTAAAGGGGTCTTACATTTCATTTTTGCATGCTTGAACTGACTAGCAAGTCAATATTTGCATAGCTGTGAACCACACAAAGTATGTGCTTGCCCAGACACAAATAACGAACATGAGGAGAGGAACAGTGGGTAAGCAGGGCTGTAACAATAAACAGAAAAATAAGTTTCCTTGCTTTTATTGGTCATGTCCTTATTGGATAAGACTTTTCTCCACAGAAATGGTTATTTCTCAATATAAAGAAATAAGTATTACTACCCCTCTCTAGTTGTTTTCTAGTTTCAAATTCATTAATAGCTCATTGGCTGTAATTAGGCTGTAATTAGGGTTAATAACCTACTGTGATATTTTTACCTTGAGTGTTGAAATTCTAAGCTTCCCCTGTGTGCTTACTCTAGGACACAAATTCCTATGAAATGTATTCTATGATACATAACAAGACAGTTATTTTTTACTGCATACTGTTATATCATTTCATATTTGCTCAATAAATGAATGTTGTATGTATTATTTAGCAAGAATACTGTTGTTAAATCACTCTATAACAAAGGCATTCAGATATTCATTAAGGTACTGTCGTGGTTTAACCCCAGGCTCTGTACCTGAAACCAGGACAGGTACAGATATGACCAAGCATGAATGTCAATGAAGTATTACTTCATGTTTGGGTGATACTTTTGCCATGACTGACAAAAATTAGACACCTGATTTGATATCTGACAAATCTGATTTGATATCTGACAAAACAGTTTTAATCCAGGCCTCCTGTGATCTGAAATCATGGCCTCTTAACATTGATACTAATTTTGCAAGAACCGCAATTTATGATTCCACTACATAATATTCCAAAACATACCAGGAGCCTTGGCTGCAATCCTTGATGTAATTTGCCTGCTACTTTCATTTAGGAAATACTACCTTGTTCCCTGGAAAACTTTTAAGAACTCTGCTGTTGGTAGCAAGTAGTGGTGGCTGGGAATGCCTTCAGGCTACAGGAACACCTTTTTCTGACCAGCATTTCCCGAGATTAAAATTTGTCGTACTTCTTTTGTTGTTCACAATGTCAGAACAATCAGTAAGGGGATCATAAGGCCAGTTACTGCTGTAGCAGCTGAAACTCAGACCTACAGCAGTAAAAACAGCACCCACATGGTGCAACGACATCATCAAAGACATGCTTATGGCATGCTATAGCAAACAAAATAAAGCGTGTGTACAGTGTACAGTGATAGAAGATTTTAAATTAAATTTGGCATCTCCTAACTTTCCAGTTTTTCATTTTACAATCCAATTAATCTTTTGACTTTTGGTGGAGACAGTAGCATGTATTAGATACCTGGAGGAAGTCAGGTGTCTATGCAAACTCAGACACATAACTTCCCTTTGCGTTTGAAGCTAACTTCTAAGTTTGGTCTGGTTTGTGAAATCTAGATCTGTCTTTTATGACATAATGGATCATATTTGATACAGGAACGATGGACAGAAGGAGAGGTTAGAAATCAAAACATCAGCTTTATGACTGATCTCATGCAACACCGTGTAATCTTCTGGTGAGCAGGAAAAGACTAAATGAAAGAATCACATGATGTTAACTTGTTAGCAGCATTCTCTAAAAGTTTTTGCAGTTTCAAATATCCCCTGGCAATCTATATTTCACCATCAACTGTAAAAACTTTCTTAAAATGCCCATGCAAACCTGTTTTAGCAATGCTACTTTCCACAGTAACTGCTTACAGCTCTGTTCAGTCAGCCGAATTCTCTTTGTCCCCTCTATATTTTATGCAGAAACATATCAGCCAGAACAAGGAACAAATAAGCATTTAATCCAAAGGCTGATCTATCAAGTGAACATGAGCCAGCAATATGCCCTTGTGGCAGAAAAAGCTGTTTGTCTCTCTCTGCCCAATTTTGGTCTCAGTGCTTCTTTTGAACAGCACCGAAGTTTCTTTAGATACATGTTTATGTTTGTGTTCGTATAAAAAGGCAAGGGAGAAAGGATATTATAGTCCTTGCAATACCTAAGCAGTTTAAAATCAAGTCTAAGTATATTTGTTTGTACAAAGTATGTTTTAAAGTATGTTTTAGAAGGACACACAAAGGCTGGAACTCTAATTTTCTAAATAATAACATTTTACTGGAAATACCATTTTGTAGATCTACCTTCATAGTCACAGGAACCATAGCATACCTTCTGACATAAGAAATTTTAGTTCTTTTGTGGTTAGGATTAACCCCAGGGATTTAGTCTCACTGTTCTTCCCCAGTTTATCCACTGGCAATACAATTCTGAAGTCAAATACCATTCATTTATTAGCTGAAAAGTGCTGTAATGGTGGTAGAAACCTGTAAAAATGAGCTGGTTACCATCAGCTATATGGGGTCATAATGTATAAAAGTTTTTGTGCATTTGAATTCATGCACTAGCAAGAACTTCCAACTTTGTTTTATCTTTAAACCTCGAACCAAAATCATCTATGTCTAGCTCTACCTGAAGGTAAATAGCAATTTCTTAGATAATTTTTCTAGCAGTATTTGCCTACTTTCAATGATTCTTGCAATAAAATTTGAAATACAAACCAAATCAATTTTTAAAAACAATTGTAGAGAAGTCATATTTCCTTGGGCTTTCCTTGTGCTTCTTGCAAACCCTTTTTTCTCAGTTATTAAGTATATACAATCTATAAGACTGACACATTTTTTCCTATCAATCTCCCTCTTGTCACGACAGTTGTTCTTTTGGGGATAATGTTACTGAGAAACAAAATTATACTTTATGTTTAAAGTAAACAGCATAAGTAGGTTTAAAAAGTAGTACAACAATTTTAAATTTAAAATTATGATCATGAGAGCACAATGATGACAGAAAAAAAACCCTTTCCTCTTCATCAACTCATGGTTTTGTCTAAAGTAACTAAAATTACGTTGCAAGGATTAATCTGTGCAATATACAAACTAAACCTTTGTGCTTCTTATCTTTATTAGTAAGAGCATCACTCTTCAAATCCTTTTACTGAAAATAGTATTTTGGGGTCAGTAAGAATTCATTATCTTTGAAAATAGGTATCCACCCATTTTCACCATTCTTTTACTGCAAATTTTGTGGAAGCCTAGATCTGCAGTGAAAGAGAATAGTCATGATGTTCTGTAGATGATACACTGTGTCTATCTGAAATAGCTGAAGCAGCTGAAATGGCTACTTAAAATTCAGACAAGAGACTCAGACTCACCATTCTAACTACAGAATGGCATATATTTATAACTATAATCTATGAAGAAAATAATGATTCCAACAAAAGAAGAAAGGAGATTTTCAATTTGAAAAAAAAAGATAATTTTATGAAGTTGCTAAATCAAATTAGCTAACTAGGATCAGAATTATGATTTTTTTTTTTCTTTATTTTATAGTTTTGGACAGATGTATTACTCCTTCAACATACAATTCGAAATTATTTATGTAATTTCACAACATCAGCTTAGGTGTGTTGGCACATGTAATTCCTATTTCAGTACTGTCATCTCTCTCCCCTGCTCATTTATAGACACACAGACTCTTTATGTCTTCTTGGGTAACATTCTACAGGTTTCTGTAAAGTAGAGTAGAATTTGACACTTTTTATTTGCTGCACAATGTCTTATAGAATCTAATAGCAAGCATTCTCTGTCTCACTGTTTTCCCAGTTCCTACGCAGACAGTCTGCCAACAAGTACGAAAGCCAGAGAACTTGTGTGATATATCTGTCACTCATGGAATGTGTTATGACAGCCGCAACAAACACATTGAATAGCTAGACTCAACTGCCCATTCTTAAACCTTAAATTACTAAGCTGTTAAGGGCTATTGTACAGCCTATGTCTTAGAATTTGATTAATTAATTAGTCTTCTTACTTCAAAAGAAATAAAGTATAAACATGCTTTTTATTAAGTTGAACGAGCATCCATTTACAAGGCAGAAATATAGATAGCCCTGTAAGACAGCAGACAGTCCCCATGTCAGTTAAAAAGTTGCCTGATACGCAAAAAAACCAAAACAACAACAAATTATAACTGTGCTATGAATATTATTTTTTCTGGCACTTTTCAGTTCCTGATCCTGCAATTCCAAATGCAAACAAGAAAAGCTGACATGAAAAATGGGGGCTGTTGAAAGCTGCACCTATCAGTTGTACCTTCTTAACAATCTGATGCAACATTATCAATTCAGTATTCTCAGTGAAACTTTGCAAACATCAAGAAAATAAAAAAGGGATTTAGTAGCCATCTGAAGAGATGTTTCAAAGATAATACAATTCTATTATATCACTCAGAGCTTTTCTTAAAGCTGTAATAAATGTCCCCTCACAATACCTTTGCCTAAAAAAAATAATCTATCACTGTCATCATTGCAAATGGAAGAAAATTTTTAAAAAGCACAATTGATTTAAACAGTTTTTATACTGTCATACTTTCAACTGAAAAAAAAAATTATTTATATTCATTTTATTGTCAGCTTCTGAAGGAGTGAATAACTCAGAATGAAAGCATATTAAGATGAAAAGGTACAAATCAAGGACAAATTACTGAAACCATACCCAAAAGTTGAGACATTTTAATGATAATCTTCTATATTTTTACTTATTATATGAAATCTTTTAGAATACTATAAGGAAATATAACATTCAATATTTAATATTTTATCACAGTTCACACACTCCAGAAGTGAGGTGAATAGATTCATCATAAGCAAATGAACATTCAGTGTTTGGATGTTATAAAATCTAATTCAAAAAAATGTTTGGCACTTGTATTTAAAAGACCACGTATAACAAACATCTTGAGTAGAAAAATAATTTCTTGTGGTTTTTTTCCCACTTAATGATATTTATCTTATTTAGTCCCATGTGGACCTCCAGAAAGGAAGAATTGCTTGTGGCTACAGAAACAAAGGGTCTAGATAGTAGCTGGGAAACAGGGGGAATGCATTAGAAGAACAATAGTGTGTGATGATCTTGTGAATGTGAGAAAGAATAAAGAAAAGAAAATGGGAGGAAAATAATTTATGAGGCTGCCCTGCTAACCAAGGATTTCTTTTTCTCCCTGAAGGAACTGGAGTGGCTTGTTGCAGTCCCCAAGACAAGAATCGATGTGCTGAAGCTCAGCTTTCTGAAATGAGATCAGAAATAGTTTTCTGCATAGTGGAATGAGCATTCAGAATAAAATACCAACCCACATCAGTACTGAATCCTGAAGATAAGTTGTAATCTTAACTCTACATTCTTTTGTGTAGGTATTATAGTGAATGACCAGATGTGAAAGTAACAAGTGAAAAATTTTCCTGTTCATGCAACAGTTCAATTTTCCTGAATCAGTCATTCTGCACAGTATGTATAAGGTGAAGAGATATAATGGAAGCAATAATGATGCTTTACAGAGTGGAACATCTCCGTTAGAGTAAAACTAGAGAGCTGGTGTCAGCACCTATCTGGCTGTCTTACAGCTGAGCAAACCTTAGAAAATGGGTCTCTTAAGATTTTTTTAATGACAGAAGCACTCACTGCTTTCCAAATAATGCACATACAGGATTTGCAGTTCTGTGCTATGTATATCACTTTGCATGTTCTGAAGTGAATATGATAAGCTCCTGGAGCCGCAGCTACCTCAATACTCAAAAGGCAAAATGCATTCTTTGTAGTCGCTATTTAGCATAATCAGAGAATGAGTACAAGCAAATACAATTATATTTAAAAATACAGGATTAGCAGGAGCTTTCTGTCTCTTAGTGAACAGTACCTTATTATCTCAGGTAACGCACCATGTAAACCTTTTAAAAAACACATCAACTTTATCTTAAAACTAGTAAGTGGAGTTTTTCCCCTAACTACTCTACTGAAAGACTACATTGTACCTGGTTGCATTGATGGTTAGGAATATCATTATAACATCTCTAATTGCTAGCTTAAATATGTTCAAAAAATATCTACCCATATTTCCGACAACATTGTGCTTCCTGGGTGTAAGGTTTATGGTATATTTACAGTGAGCCAGTCTCTCTTCTTAGTTATCATTTTGCTGAACTGTGCAACTGGAGATGGAGTTGGTAATAGTCATGAATATATGTTTCAGAAAAAGCGTCAGTGCTAAGAATAATTATTTTTCTACTTCTGCATTTTTCAAAATAAACTTCTCTAACAGAAGAATTGCAACCATTTTTATTCACAAAAAAACATCCACAGAGAAAAAAAAAATTCTTGTAAAGGCTAGAGCTTCTTAGAATGTTTGTATAGTAAATTGACAGAACATTAAAGATGAGAATGAATCCAGAGATAAATAAGCACTTTTTTTTCCCCCAATTTTCATTCATACCAATTTTCTCTCTGCTCACCACTAAAAAAATCCCTGAGATTGGAACATATCTATAAAACAAACAGGTTGTTTTTCATGCTGGAGATAAAACTCTAAATTGCACAAGCCTCAATCTTTTCTTGCTGAAATGAATCTAAGTCTGAATCTGAATGATTTACTCCAGGGCAAAAACTCCTGCAAAATATTCTCCAACACACTTCAGCATCTCAGCTATAGAAAGGGAGATTAATACAGCAAACTAAGTAAGGGAAATGAGGAGAAATGAAATGTCTGTATTTACCAAGTGCTACACCTGAGTTTCCTGACTCTTTGGGGAAAGAATTACAGTGGTTGCATCACAAAATAGTTTATTCTTTTAGTTACGGTAACACAGAATTGGCTGAAGCTTTAATTTCAAAATAAACAGCTATATGTAGTTGTCCTTCAAAAGACCTTATGAATTTTCCAGTAATGCTAAACTGCCCATGGCACTGTACCCTAGCCCTAACCTGCCTTCCCATATTTAAATCAGAGACAGTCTGAGCTTCAACTTCAGCTGAGCGATTTTTTTTTTTTTTTTTTGTGTGTGATTCACAGTTCTTAACATTACAAGACAGTAAAATAAAGACTAACCAAAGACAAATTCAGCTTCCATGTTAGGCTGTTAGGAACTTTCAGCCATTTGGAAGCAAGGCTAAATTTTCACCATCCCAGACTCCCACAGTGATTCCGAATGACGAAATTTTCTTCTGTTTTTTTCAATGGTCCTTCGCTGCACAGTTCTCAGATTCAAACCTTTTCTACCTCAGAATCTAATTGGGCTGTTGGATCATCTGAAGCCATGTGTCTCATGAGCTTCATTATTGTAACCTGCTAAATTCTATCTTAACTTTTTCATTCTCCATATCATTCTTGGATTCTCTCTAAATACTCCCCTGCATGGTGATTAGAGTGCATATCTGAAGATCCTTACACTTGCCCAATAGAAACCAAAAGGGTTCGTAGGCTCATGTCACCCAAAGTAACAGTCTTATATGTAAAGAGAGATTATTTTTCTTCTTTATATGAATGGTATTTATTTCCTTCATCTAATATTTTCTCCTGTGGTATTTTCAAAACACTCACACATTTGCCCAGGAATATGTATCAATTGTTCAAGAGCATTTTTGCCCAAATTTTCAATGACTTAGTCTCTGAGATGTGAGCTTCCAAGCTCATAACTGAAGATACCTCTTTTCAGAAAGGATCAGTTATTTCTGAGCATTTTGGACAGTAGGTTTTTTTTTTTTCCCCCTGTACCTACTTATACCAGAATTGCAGACTAGATGAAAAATATATCGGGGTTTTGGGGGTTCTTTTTCCCATGCAAAGCATCACAGATATGCATGATACATTCTGCAGCTCTCAAAAATGTTCCTGTTTACAGTGAGGTAACATTGTTTTACGGGTTTTGTAAATGAAGAACTTTGCATATTTTACGGAATAGATTTTTAGCTCAGAATCACATCAAATATGCTAATGCATGAAAACAGCAACAGACCCTTACAAAACCTTTAAGGAAACAGATGTTAAAATTGTAAATGTGTAACAATAGATGCGTAGTATTTGAGCTTTTATAGGAAAAAATAACACAGCATAACAAACACTGTGTTCCTATACATGGGTGATTGTAAATAGCGCATCTTATAAAATACTCTTAAATTAATTTCTTTAATATTTTTTGTAATAAATTCATTATTTTTACAGCTTAGCATGACTTGTGGTTTAAAAAGTTGTTGTAAGGGAAAATGATAAAATTTGGAATGGGACAGTCTCATTGTGAGTAAGCAACTTCATATAATGCTGTAAAATCCTGTGGTTTGTTTAACAATGGCTCTAGCAGGTGGCATATGGCTAATACCAAGTCTGTCACTATCTCCAGGGTGCCAGACATTCCTCAAATTTTCTGTGAGAGGAATTTTTTGGTAGATTTGGATTGTAAAGGCACGTGAGCATCTGCTGCCTGCTCAGTCTCATTATCATCAACTCCTACAGCTCTCAGCCTAGCAGCAGAGCCAGGAGCTTAATTTTGCTTTCACCGTGAGCAGTGAATTTAACAATCAATCCTGAAAAAATGCTCCATTTGAATACAAAGGCAGATTTTGTTGTAAAGTAAATGCAACTTTTGGAAGGTATATTAGAAATTATAAACCCAAATAATCTAATATGATTTCCTAAGAACTATTATTACTATTTTTAAGGTGAATTCTTAAGTTGGGATTTAAAAATTTGCACTGTCTTTTCCATTGTTTAAAAGAAAACTGAGACCTGAAACAAAACATTTAATCCAAGTTTGCCTGGACTTGGAAACATCTAAAATATTTACCTGTTACGTTAAGTTTTATATTATCATCAGTCACCATAGTATTTAAATGACTTTCAAGTAAAATCAAGTACAATAAAGTCCATAATGAGCTCTAAGGAGTCTGGAACCTTCTCTGTTCTCTACTTCAGACAGATCTTTTGATTTTATGGAATGATATTCCTTTTTTTTCCTGTTGCTATTAAATCACTGACAGCTTTAAGAGAGAAACGTGAAAGGCATTGGGGAAATTAAGGGAAGCATTAGTGTCCACTTACCATTGTGTACTATAACTGCTTTTCTTGGGCACTACTTAACCTCAGTATCTCCCCATAAATACACACCCATCTTTTACCACTAGTGAATTAGAACAAAAAGTTTCCTAATAATAAGCCATGGTGATTCTTGGTGAAAACAGTAGAAAAAATTCAGGTGAAATTTTGCAGTAAACTTCTGGGTATAACCTTAGGCTCTCAAAGCAGAAACGGGGTGGAATGTGATGCTTTAGGTCTATGACCACTCCATTTTTCACTGCTTAAGGTCTCCAGGCACCAAAGAGTTTTGAAATGTGGAGCAATGGTAGACAAATGCATTGATTGTGTCTTTGACCAGTCCTTGACACTTTGATGCCTGCAAGATACCAAGCTTGACTCCTGAAAGATAATCTTCCTACCCTTTGTTATCTCTTCTATAATTCCTCTATATACAGCATAAAATTCAGGCCAGATTAATAACTTGAAAGAAGTCTTCAACACGTGTCCAAAAAATACACTTGCTTAAAAAGCAGACTCTGGAAGTGTTCAGTCTAAATAGCTTTTCGAACAAAATACAAAGCGTGGTATAATGGCAATGTTTTTCTTATCATCCTAGTACGCCACTTTAATTTTAATGTACAGGGATTGTTCAGCTCTAGCATTGCTCCACTGCTGCAGGATGAGACCACTAAAACTGCTGACACCGACATGAAGAATTTAAAATAAGGACAGCAAATCGTGAATGCGGAGTGTTTTCGGGATCCCACTGTGCATTCTCAAACACATAACAGCTAATAAAACTTGTTATCACAACAGAAATGGCTTCTGCTCATGCTTCCGTGCATGCATGCAGTTACTGAAATTGCTGTTTATGAGGTTTTTACTAAAATTATGGCTATAATTGGTGCAGAGATAATGATGGCAGGTCGTCAGCCATTAACAGTAAGAGTACTTCCACGAGGTACTTACTTGTCCAGACGCGGTGAGGGCTGACAGTGTCCTGCAGTACTAGGGGAAGTGGCCAGGGCTACGTAGCCCACTGTAGGACAGGACCATGGACCCAGGCAGTCCACCTGCCCACCCACCCCATGGCTGAGGGCCTGGGACCAGGCTCTGGACCGAGGCCAGAGGTAAGGGCCATTGCTGGTGCTGCAGCACATCCAAAAGTAGCCCTGTGGCCTGGCAGTGTCCCCAGGCTGCAGCCTTGTCACAGTGACAGGCATGTTCTGCCCAGAGGTAGTGGCAGAATGGGGCCACTGGTGACTGCATGGGTTCCAAGTCAGCCCCATCAACATATGATGGCTAAAATTTTGAAATGATGCTTGAGATGCCATGTGTAACTGCAGGCTACCTCAACAAACACCATCTCCAGTGATGTAAAAAACAACATGACATACTTTAAGATGTCTAATCATGTAAAAAAAAAAAAAAAAAAAAAAAAAAAAAAACCAAACCAAAAAACTAAAACAAAACAGGGACAAGAAAGGAAATAGCCACTTGGAGAAAGCTGTTTTTTCACTGTAGCAGCTTCTGTTTTGGAGGGTTATGAAAACCAGTCCCCCTAGGTTAGGCACCAAGCCCAGATGTTGTTATCCATAGGATACTGTAGGTGAAGCAGTGTTACAGGCTGGGAAGTGCCATCTCCAGGGCAGCTGCAAGTGCTGCCCAGAGATCTGGCATATGAGCAGGAAAGATGTTGTTAATTTTGAAATAGCTGGAGGGGCAGAGAAATCTCTCTTTAGGAACAAGTAATCCTCTGTTTATTTGCTTTTATGACAGATCAAACTGGTGCTAGTACCCTGCTTATAGGAGGAAAAACATGACTTTCCTTCAAAAACATTTATGGAAGAAAAGCTTTCACAGAGAAAGAACCTTTGTTTATTTGCTTGTTTTATGAAGAAAAAAAAAAAAAACCTTTCATACACAATTCCCTTTGCTGGTTTTGACCTGTCACAAGAAACAAGCCAGATACATTCAATATAGTGGGTTTTCATATTTTTCTTTGTCACGAAATGCTGATAGTGACAGCTATTAAAAAACTTTTAAAAGGAATGCACACGTCCTTAAAATGTGTAAATGCTTTCAAGTACCGTATGTGCCAAGCATTAATCTCAGATATCGCATTACAAACCTAATGACTAACAAAAGCACTTTTAATGAGCCTTTTGAGGAAGGAGTAGTTGAAGGAGAGTAACCTGAACATAGGCAGGCCAGAAGCAGAAGTAATAACGTGCACTTGGTCATGCCTCTCCTTCCATGGGCATTTTAGAACATCTGAAAAGAGTTGCCTGGGGAAAAGGATGGCAGTTTACTCTTACTGGTCCTTAGCATGAATCATGGGCTGCTGTTTATTGAGTCCCAACACAGACAAGCATAATAACTCAAAACTTTGTGGGAAAATCATGATAATATTAATTCTGAAGTATAAAAGTTGTCAAATTACTTGCATTGGTCTCACAAGAGACATAGCTGATATACAGTCAAAACACAAAGAATCTTTTGTTCAGCATGGTGGCCAGAGGCCAACACCTTATTTCCCTGATTTTTTTAACTGGCCAGACAAAGAAACACAGTGGCTGCATGTGGAGTACAACCTTATCTTCGGGTTTGGATTAACATAGACATACATTTAGACCACAAAATACTGGCATGTAAACATCTGATCAAAACTCTCCTGAAGCATCCTATCTTTTTACTCCAATACATGTGAATCATGCTTCTCTCTTCTGTTTACAGTTTACAAACAAAATGAGAGCGCCTAAGGAAAAAAAAAAATAAATGAAACGTACCATATATAAATTAAAGGAATACTTATACTTAAAGGAATACAACAGTTTTATTAATAACTACAGGTTCAGTCATGTGCAATACTCCAGTGATGGAGGTCTTTTATTTATTAACATGTACAGTGTTGTAAAACTCATGTAGAAGAAAGTATGCCGTTTTGCACAGAATTTTTATATTTAAGACTTTTTTTTATTCAATTCAGGAAATAAGTCAGAGGACTACTGGAGCTTTCAACCATTTGCCCTAGGACAAAACACATTCTTCATGAAGTGAATCTGAACATCCAGCCCTGACTTGTAAGTTTTCCTAAAATCATGAATTCTGAGGCCCTGGATTTCCTAACGTTCTTACTCTGAGGGGTTGCTCTGTAAATTATGGAGTAAGAGAAAACTACATTGAAAGGGTTCTCTTTAAAAAGTCAAACAGAATTAGGCAAACAGCCTAAAGACACAGTCAGGCATGAAGCCAGAAACCTCTTTATTCACAAACACATTGTAATGTAACCCTGTCTAGCTTTTGCCATTACTTCAATGGTATCACTGTCATAAAAACATCCAATTTTGATGACTGAGCAAAGTTCTAATGGTTTTTTTTCTAAATGTCTCTCAAAGTGTTCAGTACCAGAGGGTGATTTTTCTAACATTGGTTAAGATATATGGTTCTTTGTTTTATATATTTTTTTTAATAATCTCTGTGTGGAAGTCAAATAGGGTGTTATTAATCATATGTGTGACGGCTTTATATCTTTAACGTCTTGTGTTAGAAATGAGAAAATGTTAGACAAGGGAATAAATCCCAGAATAGGTGTTCTGTATGCTCGTCATACCTTCCTGCTTGACTTCTACATTTGGTGTCAATGTAGTAATATAGTATGTGGTATACAGTATACGTATAAGTACAACATACAGTTCATTGCAGGTGTAGAAATCAATTATTCCTATTTTCCATGCTTAATACTATTGATTAAAAAACATCTTGCAAAATGTATCACAAAAAATACCTTTATAGAAGACCGGTTTTGTTGGCTTTTGAAAGTCACTTACACTATGCTATTAATAACAAATTTTAGAACTATTTTTATGCTGTCTGTTCTTGTAGTAGAATAGCAAAAAAGACACACTGGCTAAGGTTTCTCTTTATTCATAATGCAGCATTTGCAAGAATTAGCCCTTGGGGAGCTACCCTGTCCTAGAGCACATAGTCTGCAGTGTACGTCTGAATCACAGTGTATCCCAAACACCTTCCCAATGCACAGAAGAAAAAAACCTCCAAGGATGCCATCTTATCCTCCAAATCATTTAAAAACTCAAGACTAGACCCATTCTGGCATTTAAATTGCTCCCTACCCATATACTGTACTTAGTAATCTCCTGGTGTCTTAGCTAAAACTAAAGGCATCTTAAGTCACCATTTGCTGTTTAGAACACTCAAATATGGACAGACTCTATCAAATATGTACATATTTGTATGCAATCATATATAACAAGTACTGAATCCATTATAAAACATTCAAATAACACATTATCTGTCTTCCTGAAACATGCATGATACCATTTTTTTGAGCCAAAATCTTCCCTGATTTCAAAGTTAGCTATGTTGCTGAGGGTAAATGTCTTCTGTAATTTGCTAACTTCATTCAAACCAGTCATATACTGCATCCAAAATATATGTTCCAAATTTTATGTAGCTGCATTTGACTTTTCTGTCATTTCTACTTTTGTTTTCCTTCATTGCACAATTACCACAGCAATTGTTTGATTTCATTTTTTCTTTCTCCCCCCTCAAAAGCTCATAAATTTTCTATTATTCTAATTTCACACTCCACTTCTAACAAAAATATTTCCCAAAATGCGGGACTGTGTGCTTACACTCTGCTGACATTTTTAGCAATTCAAGCCACCAACCTACTCATACTCACAAAATACAAAGGTATTCTGCTTGTGCCAGAACACACAAGCAGCTTGTACCTGACTTCCTTTTTAGCCACTAGCAGCTCTGCATAAATATCCTGCTTATGAAAATGATCTTAATGTCATCCTGGGATTAAAAACATGCTTAATGTCCTGCATCAAATTTCAGCACTATAAATGAACCCAGTTTGACAATTAGACCTATTAACAGTTCTGCAAATGTGTTGTAAGTGGAAGAAAAGGGTCTTGCCTCAAGTTTCCAGAACTGTTCTGTTCCAGGAAAGTAGAGGAAGATTTACTGGACCACATACAAGTGGTTAAAGCTATTGTTGGACTGAGCAAACTGTGCAGTGAGCTTCCCCTCAACCTCTTAGCCAGCCAACCACTTTTGGAACACAGAAGCCACCATTGGCACGTGTCTTTAATTGTGAGAAAAAACAAGGCAGTCATTCATATGCAGAGAGGTAGAGACGGGAATATGTCATGCCCACATCAGGGTGTGCAACTCAAAGATGTTGCACTCAGGCACGTTTGGGTCTATGGCAGTGCTCATGCTGAGAAAGCAAGAAATATCATAGGGGACTTCTCTTGGAACAGGTTGGTAGGGAGCAGACTGAGAATTGGTTTTGAAAGGAGCGTGTAATAATTGTTTTTATGGCAAGGCACAAAATATGCTAAGGAATACCCTTGCAAAACAAAAGCAAAACTCGTTGCAGTCCTTGAAATTAAATATTTCTTGCCCTTAAGCAAGAGGGAACCCCACCAAATAAGGCTTTACCCCATATTGTCTTGCTACCTCAGCAATTATGGCAGTCATGAGAGCTGCTGGACTAGGCAGTCCAACAATTGCTTTATCTTGAACAGCACAGCTTTTACAGTGAAAGCTACAAATAAAACAGCACAGTCAAACTTTTTAGAGCCTGTGCTGAACTGGCAACATAGATTGCTAGTATGCCACTTACTTCTGTCCAAGGGAATAAAGATGTCTTCTAAATAACTGGATCAGATTATGAAGTTGACAGACATTAATCTTCCCTCTCGGCTTGGTCTCATATCACTCCCTGAAATTAGATAACAAAACTGAGACATGGCAATATGACTGAAGCAGTTTTAAAGTTGCAGGCAACCATGGTGTAAAAGATTTCAGACTTTGTCAAACCCAAAAAGAAAGCCTGTTCCAAAGCAGATACATTACAAAATGCTTGACTCTAGCAATACTCTGAGGCAGTGGCAATGTGCCTCCCTATGAGATATCTAACTTTTCAGCATAGTAAATTTTGTTACTTAAACAAGCTGTCATATTAGGTATAGCTTCATTCTAAATATCATCTCTTCTGTAATTCCAGGCATAAACATAAGTTACTTTCATGTGACCATTAGGCCACATAAAATATTGGGTAAAAGGGTAAGCAGAAAGGAAAGATAATTTGTACCTTCAGGTGCTAGAAATACTGGAGTTATCTCAGTCTCACACATGGGCTTGAGGGCAATTGCTCTTGAAAACACTTATTATTTTGTATGGTTTTATTTCATGGTCATAGCCAAAATATTTTTTATGTGAATAACATTTTGTTTTGAAACTAGAGTGGCAGCCTGCACCTTTTCTCCTTATTTATGTAAAATGCCAAAAAGGAAGAACATTCTGTATGTAAACACTGAAGTCCCACGTTAGCTGTTTAATATGCAAGAGATTGTATACTTTTGGTGTGGGATATAGTAATGAAAATAGTCACAGAAACCATGAGTCTCTATTATCAAGGTAATCTCAATTATATAGTAATCATTTTTTATCCTCCTACCATAATACATGAACTTAATTTTTCCTTGAACAAAAGAAAAACCTGGACATTTTCTGCAATTTAAAATACACCTTATTATTACTATGACACAGATTAATAGATACAAAGAAATTTATGCTCCTGAAATCCTGAAAAGAAAGATTATTTCCCTTAAGAATTTAACTAACCAAATTTTTTTTTGTTCTCTTCTCAAGTGATCTTTTTAAATGAAATTTTGATTTGGCCCCCATTTTTTGACGTCTTGATAGGCTTTTGGGGGGTTGGTTTTTCAAAAAAAACCCCATTACTTATGCAATTTTACTTATTTAGGGTCTTCTCTTTTTTATGTTTTGATGCAACTTCCCTAGAAGTTTGCCTTGTATAATTTTGCTTACCAATTGCATCATTGAAATTTCTAGTTTTCAAAGCTTCATAAGTTTACTGAAAATAATATGTAGGTCATAGTAAAAATTCTTTCAGTGGACACAGAATTATCTGAGAAGTCTGCAAGTGTTAACCAGAAGTGAAAGGTAAAAAAAAGCATTCAATCCTTTTTCAAGTAAATATGTACATAAATATTCACAGCTGTATAGTAAAGACAAATAACATACATACAGATTATTACTAAAAGACACTGTAATGTCTCTTTTGTAGTCTTGATACATTCCTTGCCTTTCTCTCCTTTTTGATATTGGAAAGATTTATAGTTACTTCTCTTTTCAGGCAGTAGATAGAAAGAGGTCTTATAACTCTATGTTCGTCACTAAACACCATGTTCACTATTTCAATCCACTGCTGCTGAAGTCTGAAGGAGTCCAGTGTCTTTTCATTTCCTGAAGAAAAATAACTTTCATTATTTCAGGAAGAACACCCATACCGTGTGCAACGTTTAGACTAATTAAATTTCACTCTGACTTTTTCCACGCTAGCCTGAAAGTTTGATTAGGTCACGTTGTCTAGCTGGTTGATAAATGTCTGGTTAGTGTTATGAATTAACAGGACTGTTTCAGAGCAGACAAATGTCTGCATGGTAGCTTAAATAGCAGCACAGGGATGTCTAGCCCCAGAACTGCTAGCAGGGCAGTGACTTCATGGAGTACTGCAAGCCAAAAGGCCTTATTTACCACGTGGCTTTTCTGCCCTTTCTACTATAATTAGACTACTTGTCTGCTTTTCCCTACTTACCAATGACACACGAAAGACAGCTCAGGGCCCTGCGGGCTCCAGCAGGCCGTAAGGGTGCCCAGCCTCACCAGAAGGCCTCACCCCTGCTTCCACAGGCCTCGAGCCCCCAGCAGGACCAACGGCCTGGCCCACGCCCGCACAGTGCCGGGGGCCATCGTGGGCCCCATTACCAGCCCCCGTTTCTGCCCACGGTGCGTGGAAGCTGTGGGACAGCAGGTGAGGGCACGGCCTGCGCTGGGGTAGCCCCCTCTCCCAGCTCATTCCCCCTCATGGAGCCGCCCTGCGGCCCTGACAGGCAGAGTAGAGGAAAATGCTATTTTGTCCAGTATCTTGGCAAATTGTACCAATTTTGCAGCAGAACAGAGAACGTGCTTTAAAACTAAGAGGAAAGAATGAAAAAAGGAGGAGCTAGGAAAACTGGGGACATTAATTTTCTTCATTTGCTATCTGTTAGCTAGCACTCCCTTGCCTATCGCGGTTCCCCCAAACCCTTGAAATGGCGGTAAGAGGCAGGTGCATTGCTTACAGTTACTGTGGAGAAGAGACACAGCAACTGTCCTTTGAAACTCTGAGGAAGCTGCACTTTCAAGTCTGAGAGTACACGGCCCTTTGCTTTACACTCTAAAAAGTAGTTTTCACATTTTTCCAATAAGCAGCACGATGGTGGCACTGCCAATACAGTCACACAAGCAATTACTCCCGCTTAATAGTATGGTTCCCCATGGAAGAGTAAGGTCACAGTCCCATGGGTTATCGTGGTCTTTATTTCATAAGCAAACCTTCGCTGCCATGAACATCCTCCTGGGAAACGTCTATTTCAAACTGGTATTTTCTAGCAGAAAAAATGAGGCCGTTCTGATAACGATCTTACAGCACTGCTCTCCAAAGTCAAGAGACAAACAGCAACATTAAAATCTTGTGGGCGAGAGTTATTTAATTAATGCTCTTGTGCCCTTTAGCAACCAGCATCTGAATAAAGGGCATAGGGAAAGAATTAAGAGCTGAGAAGTCAGGACAGACTTCTGGAATTTAAAAAAAAAAAAAAAAAAAAAAAAAAAAAAAAGACATACTCACTATTACTTTCTGGTAAAGGTGACAAAATGTCATATTTCTGCAGGTTTTTTCATAAGGAAAAGTGACCATGTGTGCAAACAATAGATACTGTAAAAGGTAACATGCTCTTTCCAGTCTTATTACAGCACTACATAGATGCCCTTATTCAAGGTAGATAACAGTGGTGGTATCTTTGGTTCCATTATACACTGAAAGTGGTTATCTTGTAGTAACTGAATATGTTGATGTTTTTCTAAAAACTGTCCCAAGCAGGAATATAAATGCCATTGATATTTTAGTTCGGAATCTGAGCAGGATTTTATAAAGGGCTTGTGAACTGATTCAAGATTTTAGATCCTGAACCTACTGATGTCTGTAATAAAGTAACATAATTCTTAGTATAGAGAATAAACTCTTCCTGGGTGGCATAAAAAGACAAGGTTATTTAAGGTGAATATAAGCTTTCTGATTAGAATAAAACTGGTTTAAAGCTTATAATTTCTGTAACTAGAAACTTTCTGCACAAATGAATGACAATGGAGGGATATGTTCTTTATATACTCAGAAGACAAATTCTCCTATTCCAGAACAAAAAAAAACCATTTGCATGATATTTACAGAAAAAGGAGCTACAAGAAAAGGTAAAGTTTCTATAGCAACAAAACTTTCTCATTTCCTGTTTCTATACACACTAATTGTTTTTCTCTGAGCCAGTTCTGGCATTTTTGCATCCAAAAAAAAGGACAACAAAAATTACCTCCTGTATTTGTGCAGTTAACTCTTCAAATGTGCCTATCAGGCTGGGACTTGCTTCAAAGGCATGCAATTAATGATCACAGAATACCTGTTAGGGCAGAAATGGTGTTATAACAATTTTGCACTTTTACCACAATGTTTGTATTGATGGAAAACTGAATACAGATTAAATTCAAATCAATATGCAGAAAAACGTCCTGTGGAAAATATATTTTGCAGTCAGAAGTATCAGAAAAATGGGGAAAAGTCATTTTTATACTCAAATATTACTTTTCTCCTTATTCATATATCTAATAACCTTTCAGATCTGCTTCATTTTGAATTTCTATTAATTATATTTCCTCTTTTCTGACTTAGATAAAAGTCTGCTTATACCTGTCCAGAATGAATTGACGTTACATTCTAGCTTGTTCCTGGGAAGTACTCCTTCTAAATATACACAGCTATCCCTTTTATATTACTTCATGTTCTTCTATGGTATAATGTCTACAATAAATAAATAAAGTTTCTGCAGTACGTGGTATAGAAGTCTTCACTGGTGCCTGATCTTTTTGCAAGATGAATAGCAATTTATTTTTATAGCCTATTACTTATTGACATAAATTTGTGATACCAGTGCAAAGCTATCCAGCTGTCAACATCAGTTCTAGCAGGATGATGAAGGCTATAATTGAAGAACACATTTAAAATAGTGTTAAGAGTTACAAGGGAAATCCACAAGGAACAACTGAATCAGTTTTTATATCTAGCATTAAAGGAAGGAAATTAGTTTAGTTTCTTGATTTGGGTTGTTTTCTTTTTTAAATTAATCCTGGGGAAAAAACAAATCTAAAATATGAGATTTGTTGTTCAAGTCTGATAAATTTCTTTTATCAGGGTCATTTGAAGCTAGCTCAAACATCAAGCATAACCTTCCTACTTAATTATCTTAAATAATGCTGAAATAGCTAACATTCACATACTGTAGCAGAATGAAAATGGGGAGATGATTAAAGTTTAACTCATGCTCCTTGAACTACTTGGCCCCAAACTGGAATTTACACTTACGCAGCAGGAAACTTGTATCAACAACAAGTTTGTAGTAACAGAGAATTAGATTTACATACAGCGAAGAATAATATGGATAATATTTTAATAATAGGCAAATAGTGTATTTATTTTTGTGCCTAAAAAAAATAATAGGTTTTCCTTAGAAAAGGGGAATTTCCAAGACTCAGATTAAGAGCCATGCAGCACTGATAAGAGATATATGAAGAGCTCTGGAAATTATGCCAAAGCTTTTTAGCTGCCTCAAAATGCAGCAAGGTCCCCAAATGTGAAGAGATTTATGAAGTATCTCTATTAATCTTAAAAATCCTTGCTTCTTTTAGAGACTTACTGCATGTTAAATTGTATGAAAAGTCAATAGGAGCTGGTGCAGACCTGTGTGCCTTTTTAAAGTCTTTCCAAATATCTGTAATCAGCAAAACCTTGACTGCATGTCATGCATACATTGCATATTTTAGAAACTGCTGCCTTGAAAACATTGAACAAAATTTAATAAGACAAGATTTATCCTGAAACAGTTTTATATATCCCCCTGAAGTAATTTTGCCATAAAGTTATTACATCTCCTAACAAAAAAGGACAAATGTTTTATTGATAAATCTATCCTTTATCACATAAAGGAATTACCCTCTTCTTCCTTATTCCTTCCCTCCCCCCTTTCAAACCATTCATAATCAAAGTCCTTTAGTTCAAAGCTGAATTAATCTAAAGTGTTACAATTCTTCAAAAATAAGGTAGCTTAAAATGAAGAATAAGTCAAGTCAGGGGACTTGACACAGCTTCTATCATAACGAGCACTCGGTACTATATTCCTAGTGTTTTTTAGGGGGGGAATGGTAAAACTATTCTCAAGTTTTAGAAACGATCTTTCCAGTGAATATATATAATTTAAGGGGACAGAGTTGCTCTGCAAAGCAAAACTACTTCTAAAGGTTCTGCCACCACCTGGAGAACTAAGGAGATACGTTTTCATGTTATTGTCCTCTTTATTTGGGCTTCCAGCAGTCATGCCTCTTCTGGGCTTCCATAGTCACTGCCGTATGCTTTTTTTATAAGACACTGGCACTTACTAAATAGCACTTCAAGAAAAAAAGCGAGTATGCATTAATTAACTAAGCACTACATAAGCTCCTGGCTGGGTGAAAGGAGAGCTCACCTGTCACTTAGCTTGGAGTTTCTTTGTCTTATTCGCAGGTCAAAATGTGTTTTAGTAAAGTGTAAAGGCTCTATTACCAGTGATAAACATTTACTGTGTAATTTACATGACACATTAAAACAAATATTTAGTATCAAAAATATTTAAATATTGTTGAAAGATGCTTAGCACAATCCATTATGTATATATAACAAAGTTAGTGTTTTTGAGAAACACTAATTGGCAAAGTAGTTTTATAAATGAAGCTTCATATGGCTCTTAATCTTATTCTTAAGAACGCATGCAAGAAGGGATACAGCACACCTCTGCTCCGTTCAGACACTTTCAGTCCAGTTTAATTTAAGTAGCGTTCATTTTTGCTGATTTTTCTATAAAAGAATCATTTTACTAAACGAGTGTGTATGGAGGTGACAGTGGGAAAAAAGAATAAGCATTTTGCCCCCAGAAGCTAAGTGAAGACAGAAACATATAGCTGAATCTATTTTTTAGGCATATCCCAGAAGTCTACAGGAGGCAGGTTTGACCTTAACGCCCTTTAACCATGCCCGCTGCTATACAAACAGTTCTGTAATGAAAAAGGACCTTGTATTACGGAGAAAGAAGTGTACTTTCTTCAGGACATATCATCAGCTGTAGAACTTCTGTGTGAATGCCGTTCAGGTCTAGCAATTTGTAACTAATCATTTATCAGTTTCTCCTGTTTCTAATGATGCTGCTGAGAAATAATGATTCTGAATTTTTTTTTTAGACAGATGCTATATCCAGATGACTGTTTAATAGCCCTTGAATAGCATGTTTTCCCATGAATTTTGACGAGGCACTGTTTGAATCCATTTATATTTTTGGTCACCGCAGCGTTCTTTGCCAATGACAATTTAATTACCTCCCTTTTGTTTGTATAGAATGTTTCCCAAGTAATTCACTTGCTGCATCCCCCAGACAGTCTGCGTGACACCTGCAAAAATTAACTGCTTTAGCTGATCCTTTAATTTTCTATTCATAACTACCCTTATTTTGATGTAGTTTCCATTTTTAACTTGGAATTATTATTAGGTGGACTTTTTTGCTTCTACAGAAGTGTTGAATTTGAATACTTTACAACCATGCTTAGAGTGGCTTTTCACTAGTATATCTTCATCCAGGGCTTAAAGGAGAAATGCTTTCCCACTTTTGAATTCTCTTGTTAGTTGCTCCTAACATACAAGTTTATGATGCATAAAACTGTTAGCCTATGCATTGTGTTCTTTCCTAACACTCTCCTAGTCTACTTACACTTAGCTGAAGTAACCTTTGATATGGGAATAATATAGCAGAATTTTCCCCTGATTTTCCATAGTTTTCAGTAGCTCTTACAAAATTAGTTGGAAAGCCCCAATGCTATTCCCCACACTCCCAGAGCTTGACATTGCAATCTGAAGTAGTTTTGTAGTACTTTACTAGATCATTAAATATAGTCATCTGGTTTGGTTTTTTTGTTTGGTTTTGTTGGTGGTTTTGTTTGGGTTTTTTTTTTTTTAAAGATATAATACAATTCTTCCGAAGTGATCTATGCTGTCATTTTTCATACCTGATGACGAGAATCTTCTTGATTTTCCTCCCCCAACCTAATTGGATGCATTAATATTGGCATTTAGAAGAAGTGTTTCCATTTGTCCACCTTTTTTTTCTGTATCTACCTCTTAAGTAAAAGAATATAGGAGTATATTTGGTCTTTTCCCATCATGTATTTTTTAGCCCTGCTTGATAAGACCTCATAATATTTGCGTTATCATTTTAGAAAGACTGGGAAGAGTGGGTATGCATTATATAATTTATAACCAATTACAGAATAAAATAATTAATTTTATACAAGTAGAAAGTGACTCTGAAAAAGCTCAATACTTCTCTTAGAAGGCACTAATAGATGCTAACATCAGTCTTCAATTTCAATTACTCATTCTCTGTTGGATCTCTCTGTATCACTAGGGGACACATACTGGAAACTCTCTACAATGAGCTCGGAATACATAGGATTGAGTAGTCCAGAACAGACAGTACTTTAGCAAATGTTGAACGGTTCATTAGTTTGTATCCTAGTTTGTTTATGGTTTCAGACTGAAGTTTGCTTGTGCCTTGTCAGATTAGTCTATATTAGTGTTGGTTACCTATGCCTTACCACACAGAAAGTATAAAAACTGTGTTACTGAACTATCACCATAGGTTTTAAGTCTAAAAACATTCTCAAATAATGTTCATCTTCAGTGTGTTCTTAAAGGTCTGCCTCATTTCTCAATGCCTTCAGTACTATTTAATTTTTGTTAATGTTTACTGTCTATGCAGCCAGCTCATAGACATATCCTGTAGGACCTTTAAACTTAGCTTTCATCAGCTACCATGGCTATGGGAACTTAATTACATTTCAGCTCCCATAAGTGCTAATTGCAATGAAAAGAACATTTTTTGAGAGATGAAGGAAGTTGCATTTGTGAATGGTAAAGAAAGCCAAATTGCAAATTGTTTAGGTCAATCAGAAAGGAGGTATTGTTCAGAACCAGAACTTCAGACACCTCGTGACATTTGGTGGCAAAACTCAAACAACTACACAGATAAGGAATTTCAACTTTTGGATGGTGATTGGATGGCAGCTCAAAGGATAGAAGTTTGAGAGTGGGGCATACATACAAGAGAGACCTATGTCCTTAAGATGTCTTTGTATGTAAAAAGGTCATCGAACCACTGCCAGTCCATCCACCAGGCAGGCAAGAACTCTCCTGACTACAGAATGTTGTAGGTCTTCCTTTCACCAATAGAAATGATCTACATCGTAAGTGCTGAAAGAGAGAAATAAATGGTAATTACTCAGATTCAGTTCAGCTCTTTCGGTTAGTAACTCTCCACCGGGAAGGATTTTGTGCACCTCAGCACACGTGCATTTTTCTGTAAAAGACTGTGCTTCCATACGCTCAGTTACTCTTTTAGCATTCAGTTCATCACTGGATTAGCATTTTCCTGGGAGTTTCAAGTTCCCAGTTTACCACAAATCTCAATTTGATATCACTCAAGCTCCAGAGATAAAAATTTGTAAAAGCTATGAGGGCATGGTCCACTATTGCTACAAAATCACTTCAGCTAATTATATTCATGTACTAATCAATGTTACTGACATACCATAAGTGTCAATACACCTTAGAGAAAACTGCAGTAACAAAGATTAATGAAAAATCATTTTCAAATACCCTTCCTATTTTTCTTTGTTTCTCATTCATATGTTAAAGTCTCCAAAAATATTTATCTTTAGGTCTTATTAAAGAGATTACCAACTATTTCCTGACTGAAATAGTTCATTAGCTTGCTTCAGAGCAATTTCTGTGTAGTGCTACTTTGCAGAAGTACCAATACTAGCTACTAGTATTTAGTGTTAATTGATCTGATGTGGTGAACCTCAACAACATTCAGACTGATACTTTCTGCATAGAAGTTGGTGAAAAGGTTAGAGATTATGACTGAGGATAGAGAAATTTATTTCTCCGCTATAAGGAGATACCTAAATCTGAGTTTGCTTTGTGACTCTTAGGATTAAACAGGTAGGCATAGGGCAAACAACTGCATGCCATCCTCTATAGGTTGAGGAGGTGCTGTTGTTTGATCCTGCAGTGTTAGTAGTCAAGAAAAATGGGGTTGCTTCCATTTGTGCTGAATCAAGTTCTGTGATATAACATCTGTCAATGAATCAAATCTAAAGAACACACTTAGAACAAAAGGACTATATAAGACTTGTCCTCAAAACATGAGGCCTGATATTTGCACTCAGTTGCCTATACATTCTTTGAACGTGAACTGGAGCTTTCACTGTAGAAATAGCAAGGGAGTCAGTGGTTAAGTGTTTGGAAGTTAACAGATATAAAATACAAATTTAAGAGGTTAAGATGAGTCCATTAGGAATATAAAGACACTGTCCTCCAAACATCTAACGTAGATAATTATGTGGCATAACTACCCCTCAATATAAAGAAACAGACATACTGTAAGTCTATGGTGTGTACTGCCCTTTGGCAAGCAATATATCTATTATTAGAAAATAATAACAAACAGGTTGCTCCCCAGAAAACCTCCAAAACCATAAAGGAAATACACTATCGGTCAGTAACGTCCTCTGTGAAATAAGGTATCAATTGAACACTGTCAAATCATCTATATAGCCAGCTGAATGAGACTACAAAAATTCATTTTTAAGTGAATTGGACATTATTTGATCAGCCCTATTAGTGTCTGTGGTATTTCTAATGTACCACTGCCTTCCATATATAGATAAGTTTATAAAGTTTGGAGCACAGCCAGATAGGTATCAAGTATACCTAAGATCACATACCTCTGTACATTTTACTGATTATTAGCATTTAAGTGTTGTAGCACATAAGTGGGTGTTTTCAATCAATTCTGCAAATAAGTTAATATATAACAAACCAAAGGAAATTGAAAATCTGGAATCGGAGACGAAGCATACAATTTGTAGTTTAACTTTTTCACTTTTGAATATTCTATTTTTATCTTGCATTTAATAAAGTGTTTAGTACTTTTATATTTAGCATATTTTTCAGTCTTCCAGTTTTTGAAGTGGAATGCTTTAACGATTTCAGGTATTTCTGTTTTCTTCTTTAGAATCTGAGTCTGGAGAAATTTCAAAATATCAGAGTTCAAAAAAATTGAAAACAATGTTTCTCAGAGAAAGATTATTCTGCTTTTACGTTATTTCTAATTCTTAACAAATGTACCTATTTTCCTAAAAATGATTTTCAAAGAAGTATTTTTTCTTTGCTTCAATTTTTGGCGGAGTCTTATGCCTTTTCCTGTGGGTTTAACACTTACCTTTAAAACATATGTGTAAGTACATTTGACTTTACTGACTGCACACCTCATTTCAGTTTAATTACTTCTTCCTTCATCATATAATTAAGTTAATTTTGTGATTTTATTGTATCAAACGCCAGAGAGGTTGCCACCCCCAAACAAAAATAGCAGACTTGTTCTCAGCACCTGCCCCACTAACAAATTCAGTAATTCATGTTAGTAAAAAAGGTGTTAAAAACATTTTACAGCCTAATTTGTGCTACATATCAGTCTTCTGACTCTACAGCTGTTGGAAATAAACTGTGGGACTGATTCCAATGAACTCCTAGGCTTGACTTTATGTTTTCCCCATCAGGAGATGCACTTCAGAGAAACCCTGTGAATGACAGGCAGCACTTGGGGGTCTCTCTCTGGCCAGGCAGCCAGCAGGTGTCTCCTGGACACCCATACTGTAATTACATCGGCTTGGGCTGCACCTACACATTTAACTGTGTGTGTCTGTATGCATTTGGGTGTGGGGAGGAGGGAGAGGAAGACACTGACACCATGTGCTGCGTTCCTGAAAGGCTAGAAATATAGGGTAATATAATGTAAATTTAATACAATTTAAACAAAGTTTCCCAAGTCCTGTCAAAATGCTCCATGCTGTAGCAGAAAGTTTGGGGAAATAAGGTGTTTTCCCGGTGTTATTCTTACCTTCCATAGAGTATATTCCTAAATTTGTGCTGAGCATGTACTGCAACAGTTAGGCCCTAGAACAACTAGCAACCAGCAAGGCTGAGATAGTCCCTTCCTGTCTGTCACATCACTAATAAACAATAGCTAGAACTAGACTGGGAAATACTTCAGAACATTTTCTATTAAAAGTTTTCATATTCCTATGAATCTTAATTTTTTATTTAATAAATCTATTCTATTGAACATGTTTGACAGCAGCAATATTAATTAGCATGGCAAACTGGCTACAAAAACAAGTGTGTTTTTAATTAAAAGTAATTTATCATTAACAACCTGAAGTTTTATCTTGTTTCCAAATTATTGTTTAAACATAAAAGCCAACTCATTCACAAATGTTGCACGATAAAGAACTTGAAGTTTTGCTGGCTTTAAAGCCTTCACAGAGCCACTTCTGATTGACATTTTCCCCATTACTGTCCTCAGAGTCCTATCCTGAGTATTGCATAAGCATCAAATATGCCTGGATTTCTGAAAACCCAAGAGAGCAGAAGATGAGCATGCCCTCTGAGGGCCAAGCAAAAAGGAGAATTGGGGTGGCTGCAAAGGCCATAGGAAGAAGTGCCCATGCAGAGAGTATTGCTAGCAAAAGGCTGAAGGAATAACTACACACAGCCAGCAAAAACAGAAGGAAGCAAATAACTGTAGCAGGTGTGGAAACTGTAAACTGAGAAAGGATGCGATTACAGTGGGAGGAAATACGGGACAAAAATATGGGAAGGAAGTGCTGAAGAGTGAAGGGAGCTTTAAGAGCTCACAAGTGGGCTGGTGAGAAGGAAGTCTGAGATGGAAAAATTTGTGTGGGGAGGTACTGGAATGAGGATGAGAAAGAGGATGTAACAGGGGACAGGTAGGATAGGAAATGCTGGGGTGTTTAAGCCCTAAGATAAAGGGAAAGGATTGAGATTTGGGACACAAATGGTATGATATTAGGAGGTGGATTTACAGCTTCACTACCTCAGTCCCTCCTTTTTTGTATTAGAATTTAAGTAATTATTTAAGCCTTTTATAAAGTTTTTATGTAAAGGGGTTCAGAGTCTGCAATGGGATAGCTGGAGACAGATTCCTAAAGTCAAAACCCTGAGACATTGAAGCTGAAGAACTTTATTTGAAATGTGGATTATGATGCACAACTTCCATTGTAACCCTTTGAGCCACATTCACCATCAGCATGATCTTGCTAGAACAGCTTATAAAAAAACCACAAGGCTGAAAGCATCCCATATATTTACTTTGTTTCAGACTGATAATGGAGAATTATCTCTCAGTATTTTGTGTCCTTTTAAAAGTGGAAAGAATACATTCTAACCACACCCAACAGACCATCAGGGAGACAGCTAAAAGTGACAGTAAATATTGCAAGTGTGTTGAAGAGTGCAGCTTCAGAAGCAGCAATATCATTGTTAAATTCAGATTGGAGAGCTACTTCAGTTCAAAGGTACATGTATGCAAACCCAAGAATATTTCTATTTTGACAACTTAAATATTTTTTCTCTTTCAGTGTGGTCCTTTCCAATTTTTAGTTGCACTATTTTTTAAAAAACTATAACATTTTCTGAAATGGTTATTAAACACTTCAAGTTGAAGAAATCATTTCAAGTCAGAAAGCTTCCCTTCACCCTTCACAAAGGCTTAGGATTTGTTTTGGCAACTGAACTAAAAATGGCAGTATTTGCAAATGTATAGATGGAACAGATAGTTGGTAGCAAAGCCATACGCTTTAGGAATAGTTTAATGCACCTCCCCGCACCTCTACTACCCCCCAGCCTTCTCAGTCCTTATATCCACACACACACACAAAAAAAAAAAAAACCACAAAAAAACCACCCACAACTTTTACAAGCTCTGAAATGATTTAGGATCCTCACGTCTGCTCCAAAACTGACGTGGCTATTTGACTGCAGAGATTAATACCTCTAACAAGTTACCCAGGGACTCTGAGGGCGGCAGGTAGAGCTGCTGGCTGGTAACGGGGTCCATCAGCAGCCCCTGACACAGCAAGGCATGGAGCAAGGTCCTTTCACAGGGGTCCAGGCAGAAAGAAAAGGACATGGAGCCAGAGACAAGCTATTGTGTCTATCCGAGAGATGCACGCAGAAGAGAAGCTACCTGCAGTACAGGTCCAAGGACTGTCCAGGAGGCAGGGCTAGAGACCAACACTCCTACATTACAGGCTGAGCTTAAATGGGGCTTCTGGGCCCATGGGCAGAGGAGGTGTGTGCAGGCATCCCAGGTGAGGCTGGTCAGGACCAATAAGTCTTATTGGCACCATCAGGTCCAAGAAGTCCTATTAGCACCCTCAGGGCTATGACATTATTACAGAACAGGTAAGCTGTGATGAATCATATGGGTTTTTTCTAGCTCACAGCACATGTAATATAATGTGTGTTAACTTAAATAACAGTAAAAGAGGCTAATGTTTCTTACTTGAAATTTGTGACATGTTAAGAGTATGCATAAGTCATGTATCTAAAATCACAGATAGTGATTTTTTATTTAATTGGATTTGGGACTGAACCCTCAGCTAGACTATCAAGTGCAAGGTATTAAAAGGCATTGGTGTGCCATAAGAGTAAATGGATTATTTAAAAATTCCTGAGGGTATATTAGAGGAGTGCAACATTTAGCCATTTTAAAAGCCAGCTTGGCTGCTATATGCACACATAGGACTAGATTAGTAACGCTTTGTTTAAATGTCTGCAAACAAAGATATAACACAGAACAAAAATGCCTAAGCACCTTGTATCCTTTAGGAGCTAGCTTTATAGGTGGTTTTGAAACACTTACCCAGCAACCTGTCTGAATCTGTCAAGGGCTAAACATCATTAAAATTGGCCATAAGTGCAGAAGTTACTTTTGAAAAATAGACTCATTTTCTTTAGACATTTACGTCCCTCTGTATCTTTGCTTAAATGCAGGATGATTTTCAAAGTATTGCCAATAAGCAAATATTTCACTGTTCCAAACATCAAGAACCTTCCTGGAAACTTGTTGAAGAACCCTCACAAAACCGGTGGTTTTTTTTCTTTTACTTCACACTACTGCAGTTTTAAGTTTCAGATTAAACTCACAAGCAATAATCATATATTACTTCTATATAGTTGTCAGTGTTCATGGCCCAAAGAAGCAGGGAAGATACTTCTTTGTCTTTGTTTTATTTCACAGGAGGGTTTTTTGTTGTTTTGATCCCGTCTTTTCTGTCTGCTTTTTTTTCCAGTCCAGATCTTTTGAGTGGGTTAAATACATGATCCAAATAACAGCTTATTTATCATGCTGTTTGGTGATGGATGCTTGGTGATTGCCTCCTATTCTTTTCTGACTGTAAAACTGAATTAGATTCTACACCGTGCAAATGTACACAATACACATTGTAATGGCAGCTGGTGGAGTGCCGCTGTAGCCAATTCTGAGTCTTTCCAGTCGCAACTTCTGTTTCTTGTCTTCTATGCGTAGGTCTCCGCCAGCCCCCCTTCCAACCAGCACCCTAAAGAAAATGTAAAAAGTACCAGGCAATGGCACCAGCTGGTCCTATTTTCTGTCCACAGATATTCATGGTCTCTGATTGGAGTCATGGTCCCCTAAAAGCCACATTTACACAGGAGAAGAAAAAAAAAAAAAAAACCAAACACCTTTCTGTCACAAAAAGTTAAACAGTTTAGAAAATAGGTTCATGTAGTTCTTATTATTTTGAGAAGGACCATCTTTGGAACAAGATGTCAGCTTCTTCAAAACATGAATGCATACATGTACAAACACAGCATAAGTATGTAGCAAAATGACTATGGTAACTTTTTGACTTAAGTGTGTTTTCCTGAAAGGAACGAGCTGCTACCTGTTTGTAACTAAAAGAGATTTAAACTTAGAAATATTCTTATTATTATTTTTTTAACACCACAGGTGTTCCTAATATTTATGGACATGTGTTGTACAGTAAGGAATCCCAACACTAACAGTCCCATGAAATTTGTGCATGAAACAAAGGAATACAAAAAACATAACTTCAATCCATCCTCCTTTTTTGTTTTGTTTAGATTTGTCTCTGCTATCTTCATTTGTTGTTTTGTTTTTTTTTTTTTAAATTCAAGAGGTCTCTAAACAAAGGCAGATAAGGCTTTTAGTTTTAGACCTCTGATTTTTTTTTTCATTCATATTAAGAGGTAGTGATCTGAGCTGATATACACAGGTTCAATTTTTTGATTTTCCAGTATAATACAATTTCATGTAAGCTTACTATTGGTCAATATATGACAATATGTATCTTGATGTAGCTATGTAAGTGATGGTCCAAAGACATTTTGCAGACTGCTGCAAGGTGACTAACGATGATTGATTAATTTACTGTTCAATGGTGTAACTGTTAAATAGTTCCTCTCTTTTCAGCTGCCAGTTTCTTACAGTTATTGAGACAGCAGCTGAACTACTTCTCTTCCCCTTTCTTCTTGGTCAAAGTGAATTATCTCTTTGTTTAAACTGCAAAAATGGTGTGTATTTCTGAAATTGTGATAAATGTCATGTATCAACTTCACTGCAGGTATAAGGGTAGGTTCTTTCTCCACGCATTTATCATTCTTAGTGTAAAGAAGTGCTTCAAAAACACTTTTAATGCCTAGGGTTTTTAAACCTAAGTCCATTTGTGTTTCCCTGTCTAGCAGCTTATTATCTGCCTATGTACTTTCTCATATACTGTAGAATACAGAAACTTTTACGTGAATCCCCATTCTGACTAGCCTCTCTTGGTGGCCTTCTTAATTTTCATAGATTTATATTTACATTTTGGAGTTGAAGTGAACATGATTTTTTTTAAAATGTACATTGGTTTTAATAAACTTTTTTTTTTAATGCTTTTGGACTTTAATAACATTTCAGCTTAAAAGAAATCCCCCAAAACAGGCAATATCATTCTTTTTCTAGAGATTGTTTTGCCTTCCTTAATACAAGATTAAGAAAAAGAAAGGAAGGAGTATGAATTTGAATCTGTAACTCTTATACTGTTGGTTTTCTGAGGCCATCTCTTGTCATACAGCCCTGGATCTTCTATGCAGTACCATGTTCCTCAATGTTTTTTCTTTTTGTGATCTCTTTTCATCCTTGAGATACAAGAGCTTCTGACACAGCCACCTTCACCAGCTTTGTAATCATTCCCTCCTACCCATTGGGAATTTTGCAGCACCGCTCCCCAACTGCTTTGGTTCCATGTTATAGAAAAATTTGCGCTAAATGAATTTGTTAAACTGAAGAATCCAGCCTATACATCTTATTTTCTAAAGTTCCCACATAACTCCATTTTCTGATACACTATCCTTTTATTTCAGTAGCTCTGTGTTTGTAACCTTTGTAAGGAACAGTGGTATATAGTCTATTGCATCATATAATGATGCTCATTAAGCATCACATTTCATCAATATGTTTCACAAAGGAAAAGGTTTAGTAAAAACTGGTCCAAGATGCAGAGATAGATTTGGATTCAAACCTAATGATCACACATTTTCTTGTGTTATCACACCAGACCTATTTACAGTGTCATACTGAACTGTCCTTTTCATTTAGCACTAACAGATTCCAATTAGTCTACCAATGGTTTTAATTTCCTGCCCTCTGTCACTCACTGATCCTTTCCTTGGTGGTTGCTTTTCATCAGATTCATTGTTTGGTATCTTCAGTCAGTACCAAGTTTCGTAAGATTATGTATCATGGTTTCTGTATAAGCTCCATAGTGTCCAGACTTCCTGGCTTTTTGTGAAATACACGGTGACTACACCAAGAACAAATCATATACTGAAAAAAAAAAATTACTGGTCTCATTTGTCTGGAACAATTCTCTCCCTGATCTCTTTATGATCTCCACAAATACTTGCAAAGATAAAGCATGAAATCCAATGAAAGGGTTGGAGAGGATATAAAAAGAACAAATTTGTCAGTTTAAAGCCCCACATCCAACAATGTGCTGTAAGCTGTCTGCACCATGTTTAAAATTGAAAGCAAGGGAGCAAAACATTCAGAACATACAGACAATAAAGAACGAAACAGACTATAAACAGGAGACAGCTGGAGACAGCAATTCTGAAACTATAATCTTCCTTGAATATATCTAAAACAGAGCAATCATTTCTCTTCCTTGACATTAGCAAAGCATAACTCCGATTCACTGAAAATTCGGACTTTGTTCTGATCTTCTGTATGTAGGATTTAGCCCTTAGTGACACTGTAACTACTGATTGCATTAAGAATCAAAAAGGCAGTTATTCTACATGTTATCAGAGGATACTGAGGATAAACAAAAGTATCTCTGACCTATAAAAAGTGAAACAAAGAAGGAACATTATCTGCATTATAACAGGACTAATTAGTTAGGAGATGTCATAGAAGTAGAGCATCCTTGTCAGACATGGAAAAAAAAATCCTCCAAACTCGGTTTCTGTGGCAATGTGCTCCCCCCCACCCCAGCCTGACCTGTATTTCCCGTAACCCTGCTCAGGTGATAACCACCAGTGGCAGTCGTAATGGATGCGTCTGGTCACGATGGCTGCATCCGGCTCAAAGTGGATTCGGGGGAGACAGATAACGACACAATAGACAAGGGCTAATTTGAGTAATGCACCCACCTAACCACAGTGCTGGTCAATGTCCGACTCAAGCCAAATTTGGAAGAAGATAACATCTGTAGTTGGTATGCAAATATGACTATGAGTCAATTATCTTACTCCATAAATAGTGGACAGCCCAGGACCCGTTGAGCTCTCCTGCACAGCAGCAGGCTGCACACCAGGGTCTCCCCTTGAGTAGGGACGCCTCTCAAGGTTACTCCTCGAAGTTGAGAGTTTCCTTGCCACAACAGCTTCTTGGTAAGTGATTAATAGCATGTTAAACTTTGAAATCTTAGCTAAGTGATACAAAGGATCGATTGTGCATATATAATCCTTTAGACATAAACCATTGACCAAGTCTGGGACTAGAAGTGGATCCAGCTGCATCTAGACTCCTCTCTGAGAAGGAGTTTAGAAAGCAAGCAGGTCTGCTCTGAACCTCATGGCTCAACAGGAGAGTCTCCCTGACACTTTTGTCTGACTCTGTCCTCTACACAATAAATACCAAGGAACCTTGCCATCAAATCTTCTTAAACCACTGCCTCATTTACCATCAAACTTTGTTAAATCACTGTTTTATATCAATAAACTTATCGCTACTTCTCTTTTAGATGTGAAGTGCATCACTCCATCCATGACAGCTTCAGCTTGTGTTTTCCTCAGAAAAACTCACTGAGCCCTATTCTAATCATCTTTGCATGAGTATAAACTGCACTGAGTTGAGCAAAGTTATCCTGGTGTATTCTACCATAAATACATTTGAATGGTCCTATATGAACCTGAAAATCCAGTGAGAAATGAGTGGGAAAAAAGACAGCAAGATGACCCATTTTAGGGAGAACTGTGCTGGAGTCTCCGGACTGCAAAGCATGCTCATGGTGGTTCAGCATCACTGAAGACGACACAGTAACTCAGGCCTAAGTCAAAGGCAGCAGCAGCAGCAGGAGGAGGAATATTTACTGAGTGCTGAAGAGCAGATTCCATTCCCATAGATAGGAAAATAGAAAGGAAACATGAAGCAGAATGCTGTGGGGTATGCAGGTGATATAAGGCACTTTACGTGGTAAAATGAGAAAGACCGATCTGTCAATATGTGCAAGAAATAATCTTATCACGACATACTTTTACCAAGGCATAAAGCATCAAGCTTTTGATCTCTAGGTAAGAATATTATGACAATTTTATTCTGCCAGAAAACTGTATTTACTAAAATCCCATATGAGTGCACTTCTATTTTTTCTTACTGTACATACGCTAAAGAATGGACATTTATGTCTCTATCTTGTCCTTATGTAATTGATCTACAAGCAGGAAAGCAAAAGACACTTAAAAACAACAGTGCTATGCTAAATTACTAAAAAACCCAAATATAAATTGATATTCTTGCTGGAATTGTATAGCTACAAAAATGACAGTATACTACCCAATGTTTATAGGAATTTACGGGAATCTATAAACTTGGGGTTATATAGGGCATTTCTCCAGCTCCATCACTGCAGAACATCCTGGAGTCCTGATTACCAGGACACCTGAGGATTCTTCAAATGCTATTGCATTAAATACTATACTTCAAAGTCCTTGCTTGATAGGATGAGAAGTTACATCAGCGACAAAAGCTTTCTGATTTACACTAACTCAATTCATTTGCCTAAACATGGGAGCCTAGCACCATCTGAGGTATTTCAAGGTACCTAAGACTTTTGCATGGAACTGGCAGAGACGATACAGGGTATACGGGTGACTGGTGTCCTTTTGGTCTCAGATTTCACTAGATGCCTATGTGCGGGCAGCTGAATAAAGCCATAGGCAGCACCCAGAAAAGTCTACTTCTACTCAAGCTTCTCCTGTCTTCCTTTAAGCATGGCTTGACCAGATGCAGCCCTGAAAGTTCTTCAGAACATTAGCATTAACATAAGGGAACAAACATGCAACACAAAAAAAAAAAAGAAATCTTTCACACTTTCATTGTCAAAGTTAATACACATGAATATGAAAATTTGAATTATTGAAAATATCCACCTGTATGTATCACCAAACAAGAGAAAAATGTGTTACATGTATGGACACAGAGGAATTTAAGACTCAGAGATCCACGGCATTCAGCCACTAGCCAAACTTACACGTAGGTCTAGACTTCAGCATATATCATAATGGAAGCACTTTGTGAGGACAAAATGTGAATATAGTATTTCTTTACATATACCAAATTATGATTTTGTGCAGTCAGTAGTTCCTTGTAGGCTTTGTAAATGGAATTTAAATAGACAGATTTGAAACCTTTGTCCCAAATATTTTCCACCAATGGAGCAAGCATAAGGTACATTTAAGTCTGTGATTTCTTTTATTTTACTGATGAAGCATTCACTTCTTTGCGAAATACTTCAAATTCTAAGTATGCTTTGGAATCTAATCTCTTGGTCATCTTATGCTGACACACCTCCAACATTTGAAGAAACTCCATCCATTTATGGTGTGTGCATGTATGTATATATGTCTACATGTAAGCACATGAAACTACATAAGCACATTAGACTCTAATTTGATCTCACTGGCAGCTAGTGAACAGAATTAGCAGTTAGTGCTTTCCTAGAGCTAAAATTGATATTTTTTTTTTCTCCCAACTTACCTAAGAAAACAAAGCAGACAGTGAAATGTCCAGTAGAAATTATAATTGTAATAATTTTACTTTTCATACTGCCTGTTCCTATCATTTGTCTTCCTGTGTGCAGGTTATACACTCTGCAATTATTGCACTGTCTCCCTCCTCACAGGCTGATTTCTTGCTGGTTGATTTATTTACCAAGAAATTATACACCAGATTTTATACCTGGGGAATATTATACCAAAAGTGTCTTGTCTTCAAATCATAATTCCTGGGCTGCAGGAATGCCAGATGAAGTAGAAGACAGGCAGATTTGGAATCACACAGATGTAGAATTAATTGACAAAAATCTTTCAGAGAAATAAGAGAATCTCCAACCCCTGATGTACAGACCACTATCACTATAATTCTAAAATTTCATCTCTGACATGCAAGCAGAATCAATCACATTATTTTCATAAAATGCTTTAAAAATGAGCATGTGAGAGTGAATCTTAGCATCCTGATTCTAAGATAACGAACCTCTCCTGAACTTGGTCACAGTAAAACCATTCTTGGAGTAAGAATGAGTTTGGGTTTTTATTCTCCTTGACATTGATTTTCATAGCCTTGTATTTTTCTATACAAGTACCTCCAAAGATACTCAGGGAAATTGGGACATAAATGTGTGACTCAGTGCCAGCACTTCTGTTTCATCAAAATATTGGTACTAATGTAAATTAAAAAAAAAAAAAAGATAAATCCTACTTCATATAAGATTTCATATAAGATTAGCTTTATTTTAAATGTCTGAAAAGCAACAAAAAGAGAGAAAGCCTGATTTCAATGCAGTAGATATTTTTCAAAAATTGAGCAATTATACCCCAGGTATGTACACATTTTTTCTACTTATTTTTTAAAACATCATTAATGAAGTTGGTGAGTAGAACTGGGCCCAAAAACCAATAACTTCGTGCATAAAAAGAAACAGGATTAAGATGAAGCTTCACCTCTTTTGATACAGATACAGAAGAGATGGCTGAAGCTCAAGTAAACAGTGAAGCAGTGTGTGAACACATGAACACAGCAGGCAAGAAATGACTGAGAGATGAAAAAGTTTGAAAGATGGGAATTAAAAAAAATTAAAAAGAGAACAGGGGGAGAGAGGAAAAGAAAACCATGATTTAAGTAAAGCAAAAAAATATTCTATATACTGTTGCAGTTATAGACTTTGCTTCCTGGACTACCAGTTCTTTAGTTTTCCATGTTGGATGTTGTTGTCTTTTGAGGGCGTTTGGGGTATTTGAGGTTATTTCTGAGGCAAGATTTTAGAACTGACACTTCATTGTAATTAGGGCCCTTTCACATCTCTCTAATGCAATCAGTCAGGGTTATCAAGAACTTCTTTTTCCTCTTTTAGTTGCAGATGAGCAGCTAAAAGTTTATTACTACTATTATGTTAGGTACCTTTATTTAATTACTATAAGGCATAGCTATTGTGTTTTGAAGAGATTTTGGAATTAGAAACAGGGATGAGGAAATTAAGACTAAGTCAACAGAAAACACAAAAAAGCCCCAACATTTTCTTTGCTCTTTAAAAGCAGAAACAATACAAGTTGTCTCTAAATTATTCACATGTGGTGCCGGGCCAGCTTCTCAGAAAGCAACATTTCCATTTTCATTTACAAGTTTTCCCAAATAATGTTTCATTAAAATTCAAAGGCTGTGCTGGAAAACAAACTAACATACTTTCAGGTATAGAGGTTTAGGTTGTTTGGGTTTTTTTTTTTTAGTTTTAAACACGTTACCTTCTTCCCTTATCTTCTTCAGCAGCTGGCACTTATAAATGAAACAATTTTTTTAAACTGCTGAATTCCAAAATTCTGATCACTAAATAAAGGCTGGTGAGATGTGACACTGGTACATTCTGTCCTCCCATGGCCTTTCCTCTACTGTTCTCCCTCCTCTCTGGCTCAGTCTGTGGCACTTCATTGCAGAGCCTGATTTTTCTGGTGATGAAGAGATAATGGACCCTCTGAGAAATAAGACACCATGTAATAATAGTCTGCTCTACAGAAGTAGTCCATTTTAATTTCATGGTTGTTGCATTATCCCACATGATTTCTCACAAGACATTACAGCAGGATCACAATAATGCCACCACTGGTATGTACATAAAGCAAAGTTAACTTTAAAAGTGTTGTTCTTTCAAGTACTTTCTTTCTCTAGGCTGTATAAAGCATTAATTTATAATGATTGAATCTCCTATTTTGTTCCCTTTTTCTGGTACAAAAGCATACTTATCCTATATGCATGTATGCTCAAAGCTAAAGCTGAGGGGTTTTGTTTCAGCACAAGGAAGGGACCTGAGACCAAGTACATAATATTCAGTGGCTAATATTCAATGGCAAAACATTTTGAAGGAATAACCCTGAAAAGAAGGATATTCATGCAAGAAAAAGAAAAAAAGGCAGATAATTTTTTAGTAGACTTTAGTAGGGTTATATTCCACATTTTTTAAGAAAAATATTTTATTTCTTTAGTTGTTTCAGGAACTCTGTGACTGTAAATAGTTGATACAGCCTTTTGTTCAGATGATGCAGCTAAAATTTTGATTATCCTCAAAAAAAAATCCTTAGCCTTTTTTATTATCCTTATCTATACGTAATTATGTTGATGGCATGTGCACAAAATGATATCCATCTTAAATATACACAGATGCCTACTGCTGTTGTAGGCCTATGAAACTATGTCACAAAACTTTTTTAAAGATCATTTTTTACTTTTCTAGTATCTTGGTGGCTGTTTTTTATTTCTGATAGAGCTCTAAAACAAAAGGTTTTTTTGACAGTAAACATGACCCCTTGCAGTGCATGAAACATGTCTCTTTCTGTGTGTTTTCCAGTGGTAGAAGAATTTTGAATGTGCTGGTGTTTGAGTTTACTTTAGTTATTTAACAGTATTATGAATTACTGAGCAGTATTACAGGTTATTAAAGTCTCCAAAAAAAAAAAAAAAAAAAACAACCAACAACAAAACACCACTGCAAATACTTAATAGCTATCTGAAAATAAATCATCAAAAATATCAGTTACCCAAAGCTCAGTCTGAATGTGCATGTATTTGACTTAGTGCCATTTCTCTGGCAGTGGCCAGTAGCAGATGCTTATCAAATACTAGAATGATGCTCCCCTTGAGATACAATTCTCCCTTTCCAGGGATCTAAAGACTGTGGACATCCTAAATTTGAGTTTTATTCATATATTCACTAACAGTTCCTGATTCATGACTTCCATGATTTTTTTTCTAAATCCTCTACTATCAAGGGTTTTTGAACTTCAAAGATATGAGCACTTGCATGACTGAGCTGTATATTCGCTCTTCTAATCTTACAACATTACTGGCAATATTTTTAGCAATATCTGTTATGTGGAAAATACGGCAAACATAAGTAAATATGTGGCATAATCTCAATGAATGACATTCTATGAACACGAGTAAAAGTTATGCCGCTAATTTTACACATACTCTGGTTAGTCACTAGCATAAAGGCAAGGAATTTCATAACTGGGATATACAAGTAAATGGTGTAAGGACATTATTAATATTGCAGATTCCTTGTGCAACCCACCGGTTCAGCCTGGGTGACTCTTTCTAGTGACTGGCACAGTGGAGAGAGGAAAAGAAACCATGAAGCAGCAGTAGTGCTGTCAACAACAAAGCGCTGTGACTTAAGAGGTAGAGTCTTGTAGCATATTTTAAGGTTTAATTATGGGCTTATAGGGTGGAATATTTATTGGTTTTGTGTGACTTTTCATTTATTGTAATAAAAATCTCTACTTTTTTTTCAAGCATTGATTCCCTCTATCACTCCATGTCTTGTCTTCCTCTTATTTTCAGCACCCTCCACTGTTGGGCATTTACAGATCATAAAAGACAAGAGAATGATGGGGTTTTTTCATTTCTCCTACTGCTTTGTGATCCAATATCTCCAGGGGTTTAGCTGGTACAGGAACTATTCACATCCTCCATGCATTTAAATTTTCCAGGTCTGTTAAACATCAGAATTCTCAAAAGATTAAAAAGACAAGACTTTTAAAGCAGGCTTCAGTTATGACCGCAAATCCCTCTGTCAGTTAAGGAGAAAAGGGGGATAAACTTGAGACTAATTCAGAAACCTGCCCAAAATGGTCAGTCCATTGTCCGGTTAATCTTTTGATGTGACAGTTGCATCAGAAGCAAAGGTCAAATCATGTTTCTGCTTGCTGATACTGGCAGATCATCTGTCAGCGGGCTGGACATGCCACCTCCGCAGATACATCCCATGCTCTAACTCTAGGCCTGTAAGAGGAAGAGCTCAGAAAGTTCTTATCTTCTCATTCAACCCAAGGATAAGCAGCTATTCAAAGTGCAAAATACACACTTTCAACTGCATTATAATATGCATTTGAAGAGATAAGCTTCTTCAGAACTAGCCTTTCATAACACTCTCTTAAATATTACGTTCTGGGATTTTTAGGGACCTTACAGTAGTCTACAACATGGAATCCCTACAACTTCAGCTAAAATGGTGGGGGTTTTGAGTCTTGGGCCATTTGCTTGAGTGAAATTGAGGTTGTTCCTCCCCTCACCAGGTACACAGCAATAGATTTCCTGTTAACATCCAGTAAAAACAGTGCAGTGGGTAAACATAAGCAACTAAAGTCTAGTGAAAAACACCCTTGTGGTTCCACTGGATTTCCACTTCCAAAGTACTTTCCATGTTGACTTAGTATACTAAGATAAAAAAAAAGAAACCTAGCAGAAGTGAGAAAAGAAGATGAGTTGCTCACTGATCAAAACCACCTACATGAAAAGTGGTACAAGAACCATTAAAAATAAAATTAAAAAAAAAAAGCAGTCGCCTCTACCCAGGACATTGCTGGTGTAGTTATTCAAGTTTTCCATCCATTGCTATTCTTATCTACTGCAGGATATGTCTGAAAGCTTATTCATCCAAACCTTGTTTAGTCTCATCCCCCCCTACACACACACTTTTTCCTTTCTGTGTGCACTAGACAGATTCACAATAAACCAGACATAATAACTCCTGGATCCATTTTGCTAAGTCCCATCCAGATGTATTAGGATTTCAAATTAATCCTTTACATGCATATTGTCTAACTATTAGAAGCAGAAAACAGTATGCTTTTTTTAGATCTTGGTTTGTTTACTCCTTCTGAAACTCTTTAGTTTTACTCGATTTTAATAAGCCCAAATAGTTCTATATAATCTGTACTTTTTACCTATTCAGAGCTTGTCTGTACTTAGAACTCTAGTGTTATTAGAGAACACCTTGCATTTGCACATCAGTCCTTCAACTCACTAAAATGGGTATAAACAAATTGTGATGCTCTGATATAAAGGCACGTGGAAGGAGTTAGAATGGTATCTCTCTTTTTGTAGACAGCGACATTAAATGTTTATCAGCAGTGTAATCAGTCCTATTGCTTCATTTTTTTCTGATAGTCTTTCTGTAAAATTATGAAACCAACAACAAAATTAGTGAGATTAAGCTCCTTAAAAAGGCCTAGACAACAGCAAATTTATGTGGGTTGATATATGGCTAGACAGGTGATGCGTCAGTACTCTTTGTTTTGTATCCCACTCTTGAAAATATCTTCCAAGTGAGGGTTTAGGTATTACAATACTGATACACATCTGATCTCCTGCCACCTGAAGCCCAGCATGAAAGCCACAACTCTCAGTTAGGTATCTGTATGAAATACAGGGCAGGGAGATGTAGAATGTGATAAGATTAGTCCTTCTGGTCACTACTGAGGTTGATGTTGGAGCCTGCATCTCAATATTCAGTGTTCAACAGCTCCACTGTAGTCCTGCCAAGGTTGAAGTAAGTAACTGCTCCTGCATTGAGGCGTGTAAAGTAATTACACTGTGTTAAAATTTTCCTCCAGTATTTTTTGTTTTGGCTTCCATTTTAACCTTGAGAGTTGTGCAGAATTAGAAGAAAAAAAAAAGTGGTTAATTCAGCACATCTGCTCTAAAGCCAAGTTTTTCTAATCACACCTTTAGGCTTTTTGTGTTGGTCTCTACCAAACAAAGAACATTTACACTACATCAAGTAATATTGTAGGTGCTTCTGCTGAAGTTTAGTGCCTATGGTCTTCTGTTCAAAAAACAGGAGCCATTTTCTTTAAAATATCACAGCCAGAAACCGTAGTGGTGGTATTTTTCCTGTTCCTACACTTACATCCACTTTTGTTTTATTTATTTGCTAAAGCATTCCAGTGAGGTCAAGAGCCCCATATACAGCATTCTCTTTGCCATAGCAGAACTCAAACCCACACCTCCAAGGAACAGCTATAATTGCTGCAAGGAAGTACTCTGTATTCCTCCTGTTGAGGCTGTCACACTTTGCATAAAAGAAGTAATTAACTGGAGCATGAATGTCTAGGAAACTCTTTTGAGACCAGGTCTTACATTCCCCTTCCCCCTCAGTGCAGGTTCTGTGTTTCTTCCAGTGACTAATGTAAAAAACATCCAGGCAGGAGAGTCTGGTACCCAAAAATCCTTACCCTCTCCCCCTTCCTCTTGGCTGGAAGGCTTTAACCAGATAGTCATGATCAAGCTATTTTTTCTTGCTGGTCCAAAGTATTAATTGTATGTGCCCAATGGAAAAGTTTTGACTGCTCAACATTTTGCTTAGTCTAAAATTAATTTGTGAGAATTTTTCCTCCAGGTAGGGAGTATGAGTTTTAACCTTCCCCCCCAAAAAAGAATGTTTGATTCTAGTCAGTGTGTGATCTTCAAATAGGCCCAATATCTAAAACTTCATCTGAAGGTGCCGAATTGTGTAAGCAATGGTACCCGAGGACCTTTAATGTCTGAAAACTAAGGACCAACGGTGGGAGCATTTCAGAATTAGACAGCAGCTGAAAAGCGTTTTGAGAATTGGTGTTTGGGATTAACCACACAAGTAACACCTAAGCATACTACAAATGATCATTTCCATACTAGAGAGAGCCAGGTAGGATTCGGTGTGCTCCCTTCTTTTTCCAAAACAGCTGGTGGGACTTGTTTTCATGCTATTTCCTTTTCATTGTTGTTTTTACTGTGCTATTAAACTGAAGATTAAACTGAACACATGAGCTTTATGTTCTGTTTTGAAAACAGTGAAATCTGTAACCACACTTGTAGTCATTCTCTTAGAAGGGAATTCTGTAGTCTGGAGGAAAATGCTCACAAAATTATCTCCTACTCTCATATGTTTCACTCTTGAAGCTGGCAGCTTTTTGTTGTTTCTGAAGAAAGCTGACACAAAAGAAAGTTTTAACATAATCAAAAACAGTTGTTTAGGGCTGGGGCCATGCCCAGTCTTCCCATATAGAATATTATAAACATATGTTCAACCTTGATCATGCTGTCTGCTCTTTCATTCCTGCTCCTTAAGGCATAAGGAACATCAAATAAAACTTTGAATGGATGAGGACTATAGACAAAATTATTTCTAACCTTTGTTTATTGATGATGCACAAAGACTTGTAAATGTTATTAGTAGATTATTGTTATGACTAACATTTGCCATGGATTTTGTCCTTTCATTCACGAATGGACTCTGGTTTTATCCGAGTTGCTTTCAGATTGGTAACAAAAGCTGATGAATGCTTACCATGCATAATTATCAAGGTATGGATTATTCCCTGCTAGTCACAGTATGTCCCCTGTTCTACAAATGACAAAAGTATTATTTAATAAGAATGTGATGAATAAGCCAGTCCTTGTCTGAAACTTTAGAAGTTTGCTGTAAAATCCGTGCATAAGTGAAGACCTTCATGAGTACTTTGGAGCTGACAGAGTATTTGTGAGTTACGAATAACACAGCTCTAAGCTTCAAAGCAATCAAACCTCGGTCCAACACTCTAGGCACTACTGTAGTGCAAACATTATGGTAGCAAGAAGGTATTTGCAGCAGTGTCAGCCCAAGTAATAAAAGTTTAGTGAATCTATGACTTGGGTCATTTTCTTAGCCAGGAACAAAGACAGTCTATTCCTCATCACACTTCTTAAGCATCTGTAAGATGCACTCTTTTGATAACTGTGACAGTCTGACAAATTATAGTCAATGTCTCAAACATTCATTAAAGAACTTTGGTGGAGTAAACAGCCTCTGTAAAAACGCTGGAGTTTTGTGAACAGGACAATGTGGCTGGAGGAGAGGGTCCCACGGAGGGTGGGACCGCGCTCCTCCAAAGCCTCAATTCCTTATCTTAAGTGACCAGGAGAAGGAGCGTATGCTCCTGGAGGAGGCCGCCCCACAGAGGATGGGACTGTGCTTCTATCTTAAGCAGTCATACTAGCAGGGAAAGAGAGGCAACTCTGCAATGAACCCCCCAAAGCTCACTGACCGATTCCAGAGAACCCCGGGAACGTGAACTGCGCATGTTGAGGCCACCGACTAACACACTATAAAAGAAGGGAGAATGAGTTCTCAGTGTGCACCCTCTGGAACTGGATCTCTATGCTGGCTGGACCAATGCTGGACCCAGGACTGGTGAAACCGTTTTCTTCTCTCTTTCTTTCTCTCTCTCCCTCTTCCCCCCCCCCCCCCCTTTTCCAAAGTCCCTACACCTTATCCTTTTAAACATAAACCATTGACCAAGTCTGAGACTAGGAGTGGATCTAGCCACCCCTGGGCTCCTCTTTGAGAAGGAGTCCAGAAAGCAAGGGGGTCTGCTCTGAACCTCATGACTCAACGGGAGGGGTCTCCTTCTGACACAGTTTCATGTTCCTTTTTCCATTTCTTTTTCTATACCTCCCTTCTCTTTTCAAACAGCAGCTTAATGACACGGTGCAAGGTTCATATTGATGAGTTCACTTGTACGTGGGCAAGGTTAGCTAGGTTGAATAAATATTGATTGTTGTTTGAACTCCCCTGATGTCGTTTCAGCTTAATTCTGACAAAGGAAGTCCACGAACCTGAGTCTCTCGAAGTTTGGGACATGACAATAACTAACAAGCAATAGAAAATAAGTTAAAGTGGAAGTCTTCCTGGAAGATCTCTTCACCTAATCATGGTATAAAACTTGAAGAGAAGGCTTGCACCTGCACAGGGGCTCCAGATGGGCTTACCAGCCCACATGCCCAGGATTTGGCTCACTCGCACACAGTATCTGCCCACTTCTTCACTATATCCTGTTTTGATTAGCTTTTCACCCATGGAAAATCTGGGGGGGTGAGCTAGAAGAAGAATGAAGTGGGCTTTGGATAGATATTAAAACTGAAGAGGGGAACAGAAACCTGGTACAGACTGCAGTATACAACTGCAAGGCAGATGCTTGCCTATTTTTTTTTTTACCCTGTCATCAACAGGGCTGAGTGCCTTACACGTTTAAGAAAGGAGGAATGAAACTACTCCATTTTGCAAATGGAGACTAGAAAAACTAACACTTTCAGTACAGAAGTGTAGAGAGAGCAATTAAACCCCACTCTTGCAAATCATTATCGTAAGGTTTAAATTCTGCTGGAACATGAAATGGAAGTTCATCAGCAGACATGTACAACTGCCAATACAGCACCTAACAGGTATTAGCGACTTTGTTTACTTGAAAGTTCTGTGGTTAGACATTTGCGAATGGAAAAGATTGAACAGGATATTATTTTGCTCAGGAATATTTTCATACGCAAAAAAAAAAAAAATCACCTGAGAAACAGCACAGAAGAACATCCAGAAGAACAAAACTCAGTACAGAGATAACTATTGTATCAGAAAAGGTCTTAAACAGTTAAATCAAAACACTGTTCTGAACACAAGTGAACTAACTGTAGAATCTGTGCACCTAATTCTTGATTAAGCAGGATTTTAGATCACTTACCCACTCCTGAGTTTATTGAAACCAAAGTGTCAAATTTACTTCCATTAAGTTAATCATGTACTGTATACCTTCTTGAACAGGATCTTGAAAGCAGACCTCAGAAAATATAGACAAATCTTCCCGTATAGAATGGAAATTTTTAAAGCCACCTCTTCACTGACAACCACTTTAAAATTAAAAGATAGAAGTGAATGAGGAAGCATATTCATTAAAGTGGTTAAAGTAATTAATGTTTTATGTTTTTAACTTTGTACAATCTATAGTGACAAAAGCAGAATTTGCTTAAATCCAGATTGAGTTGTGCTTATTTATATCGGGGGAATGTAAACCTGGTATAGTAGGTAAGAGTATCTACTTTAGCCAATACACAGCACATGCTGCATTGTGTTTCTTTTAAAGATTTTATTTAGTGTTTCATAAAGCAAGGACCCACAGAAAAATAACCAAAGACTTGACATACCAAGCTTCTTTCTCTCAAATACAATTTTGGTTTGTTTTTAAAGCAATTATATAAAGTGCTCTAATTGCTACTTACTTTAGGAAAGGTTTAGCTCCACAAAAATGCAGACTAGACCAAAGATATTTTGAGAGGTTTTAGAAAAATATGCAGTGATGCCGAACTGTTGCACCTATGTAGCATTTGGGGTTTCATGGTTTTTACTTCTTGCAGACAAGGGGGAAAAAATAGAAGTCTGCAACCTTGGCAGTTGTTTCACTTTAGATGATGCATTCCATTTCATATAAAATTGTTACAGTAGTTAAGCAAAACAATGGTGCTTCTATTTTCAAGCCATGTTATTTTTTAACATGTACCAGAGCTGTCATGCAGGCAGCCTGTTTGCCTGCTCTGTGAGGAGGTTTTATATTCCAAAAGGCTTCTATCCCCTACTCCCTAATGGTGAAAATAAATCAATTTCATCTGCTGGTAGTTTCATTTCTCCCCCCCCCCCCCCTTTTTTTTTTTTTTTTTTCTTTTTCATTTCCCTCTCCTTCCTTTGTGGGCCCCTTTCCACAATGCCATATGGCAGCTGAAGGAAGGGTAGAGCAATGATCTGCATTTTCAGCTCCTAACAAAAGATGCAATAGTGTCAAAGAGGCTCATGAATGCATGAGACATACATGTATAGAGAAGTGCCTCCAGTCCTGTCAGGAAGGACTAAAGAGAAGCCTGATAAACCTGACATCGCTTTAGTGCAAAGAAAGGCAGCAGTGCTTCTCTCCGTAGTTCATCTCGCTCCCATCCATCTCCCCCCGCCCCCCTTTCCCCTCCCACCCCTTTGGTTCCATGCCAAAATCCCATTAGCTCTATTAATGACATGTGGTTCGAAGTAAAAGCGTGTGGCAGAACAAGAAAGGCACAAGATCAACCATCCTATCTATTCGTTTTTGATACATGTATCACGAGATAGAAGTATTTCAGCAGGGGCCGTGTCAGCTTGGCTACGTGAACGGCAAAGAGAAAAAATGCAGCAAGAGGCTGTAATCAGTTTCTCAGCTGTCCCAATTCATCTCCCTAAAGTCTTAACATATGAATAGATGAAACTTAATTTTAAAATGCTGACAAAGTTTTCAGCATTCGCGTTTGAAATGCAGCTTGGGCTTTGTCTGCCCTCGCCCTCCCCAAGACTTTAAGCCGTTTAAATACACTCCCAATCGGCATTGTGTGGCAGAATGAATACAACCTGTACTATTTCAACCACTTACTTAGAACTCCCTTAGTTAAACAAAAAAAGGCACAACTGCATTCTTCTGTAAGGGTCCAGAGCTCCAAAGCTTAGAGACATGGCATTTCAATATGCAGAAGGTGTTTTCTCCTGGAGTATGTTTAAGGGCTGCCTGCAGTAAGGTTTGCTGTATTTCTTAATTATTTAGACCTAGCATGCTTGCAACTTCATTTGCCTGTATGATGTTTCTAAAAGCAGACATTTTAAAAACAAACAAAAAAAAGTAATCTGTTTTCAAACTGAAATAACTCCTAAAGTTGGCAAGCAAGCAAAGTGGTGTCTGTTATATTTGTAAGGCAACACCTTATTTTATTACAACAAAGTTGTAGAAGAGTACAGGAGTATTTATTCGCTATATAATAAACATCCTGTTTTGTTCCTTGTGCCTCAGGATACTTCTGCTTAGTCCAATGAAGGTCAACAAACAGTTAAATTTCATTCAGAAGTCAGAGAGATTTGCCAGTCTTAGTGCCATTTTAAATAATAATAAAAAATTTTAATGAGAATATATTTTAAAGAGCACCTGAATCAGTTCCAGAGGTACAAATTCAGTCTTTCGACATCTGCACATGCTTTTCTGATTAGCCCCAAATAACTCAGAAAATAACTATCGACCTGTGACCGTCTCTAGGGAAAAAGTGTAAGGTTGAGAGTTTCTATTGGATTTAGGTGCACTTAAAGCCTGGCTGGATTTGCTGGTTGTGGCATGGCAACCACCTTTTAAACCCGTAACTGTCCATCTGAGCAGAACTGCAACAAAATAAGTCAGCTTTTCAACACTTCCTTTTCTCTTTAAGAACATCTGTTTACATAGCTCATGTCCGCTCAAAAGGGCATGGATATTTTATCAGCAACACAGCAGTTGGGGCTGCTTGGGGATCCAGAAATCTGTCATCTTTTTTTTTTCCCCCTTTAACATTGGTGTTGCATATAAGTTCTAACTATCAGGCTTGCAGTTTCCTTCCAAGTTTTTTTTAAAGATCAAGTTATGGTGAATTTAAGCATGATTTCAAACACAAGACAAAGCAAACCATCCCTCACCCTCCCAAACCAGAATCCTAGATATGAAGCTATTTAATATTTTGATTGGAAATGCCAACAATCCCTGCAATTTTAAAGATCCAAGTGGCTTTGGATTCTAGAATCATCAGCGCTTTTGTGGACATCAGCTATACATTACTGATTTTATCTTGAATTCTGTCAAAAACTAAGTACCTCTCTGAAAACTAGCAATGTTTCCTTGTTCCTACATCTAGACTTCATTCAGGGAAAAACTGGTAATTTCCCTGGGATGTGAAGCTACTTATTCTTGGTTATACCAGTTCAATGACATATTAGGGGCATCGTCAGATATATCACAGAAGAAAGAGAAGATGAGTAGATGCTTCTGAGCAAGGAGACCAAGACCATGCAGTTAACTCATACTATTTCTATTCTGATACTATTGGACAGAGTGCTTACAAATGAAAATATATGAACACTCTGGGATATGTGATTATGGGCACATAAGACAACCATGAGCTGATTACATGCTTTTTCCCCATCAGTGCTTCTTTCTTCCTAACGTGATAGCCTTTGTTCATCTGGATTTTGTCCAGAGGCAGTGCTTGGCACTGTGCAGTCCTTAAACTGTCCTGAGCCCATAGCCCATCCCAGTCATCCCTCAGCTGTATCAGAAACTAAGGTCCTGCCATGTTTGCAGATGTAACTTGGTCGATACTATGTCTGGTATGCACAGACTGTGGCAGCACATCCATTTTGGCACAGGGTCTTGAGGCAATACTCCGAGCCTTATGCGTTTACGTCCTTGTGGGCACATCAGTCATAGTGAGTCACTGGCTGCAGACTAGAAATTTCTATACTCATCACAGTGAACTCACCTGTGGTTTGGGATTTAGCCCATACCTTCCTTCATTGCCTGCTTTGTTCTATATAAAGCCAATAAACTAGTGCATTTGGGGAAATGTCTACGTTCATTTTTCAAGAGCACAGAGGATAATTTGTGCTTCCCTTTCCTTTTACCAGACAGCATAATTGAGGCTCATTATTTGCAATTACAGAAAAAAAACAAATGGGGGGGGTTTAGAGATTATATACAGGAAAAATACTTTATACATTTTTTTCTATAAGCACCAGTTAAAACTGGAACTATTTTGATGGAGATGTAGACAATCTCTTGACCTACCATAGGCATGCTAATACATCCTGTCACCGCAACAGCACATCCATTTTGGATTAGATGTATTGTTTCAACACCCCAAATGCCAAGGCTACTACTGTAAACGCAAAAGGCACTTTATTTTTCTGATGGAAATTACTTATCTCCTGTGCTAATCAAAACAGATAAAGTCATGCCAGTCTTTGCAATATAGAATAATGTTCCTTTTGATAACATGCGACTGTCTCCTTCGATTAGAGACAGACAAAAGACATTAAGGTCAAGAGAAAGCAGATTCAACATTTCCCTGAGAATTTGGATAGTGATGAACCCAAGTGGTTCATCCAAGTGAAGTGACACCCAAGCAGGGCCTTTTTTTTTTTTTTTTTTTTTTTTCCTAATTCTTCGCAATGCCTCAAGTCTTCAGATTTGGTCCCAGAGGGTAAAATGCTTTCTGCCAAGCTGTAGCAGGGAAGCATGCAATATCTAACTTCTTCCTCATTGCATGGATTAGCTGAGCTAGAGTGAGGCTTGAGCATGAGGTGACTTAAAAGAGAGGTTCATTGCCTGGTCTAATAACCACTTGATGGGAACTATCGGCAAAAGAATAAGATGGGGCAAATCGCAGGGGGTTTAAATTTTGGATTAGAAGAACTTTCTTTCAATATATTTTCCCTCCTCTTAGTCATAATTTCATCTACCATGCTTGAAATTGCAAGTATGACACCTCAGGTCTCTCTGGCTGTAGCAATTTTTTCCTAGCTAGTAACAGATTCATTTCTACTAAAATTCTATTACTCCCAGCTATTTCTCTCAAGGATTGTAACAATTCTTCTGAAAACAGATTAGCAGCTTTGGTATAATCTTACTCCCTATAACTGGAACAAGGTCCGCTTCTAGTAAATCCTGCAACTAGATGTGACAAGAATAGAAAACTTCTTTTCATTTCCTTCCTGCCACCCAGACAGGTAGTAATGAAAGACATTTTGAAGTTTTCTGATTCCAGACACAGTGTTAATTGCCAGCCCTCAGTGAAAGAATGCAGCTAATGTTATAAACATTTTTCCCTACAGCTTTGACATTACACAGGGACAGCACAGGAGGGGTCATTTCTCATGTGTGAGGTTGACAAATAAAGGAAGTTAGTGTGGAATAAACATGTAGATTCTAACAGATTAATTAAAAGTACATTTTCATTATCTTTGATGTTTATGAAACAGACCTTGTGTTTAGATAAATTAAAACCAGGGTATATACTATAAATTATATGGATAGACTTGAAGTGTTATGCATACTGAATTGAATGAAAAATTTACATGGGCTCCATAATTTTGCCTCAAAGCCCCTAAAGCTGCATTCTTTTTTTTTTTTTTATATTTAGGTGGATTCAGTCTTGCTCAATACACATGTGGTTATGCATAAGATTAAAACTAAAGGTCTCATTCTATTAGTGGAATATTTTGCAACACTGTTCAAGTTACTTGAATTTGGCTGTGGGCATTTTAGTTTTGTTTTTTTTTTTTAAATCTTTGGACTGCAAACAAGCATTCGTTGTGAGCATCTGACATTCAAATGTTTAATATTTCAGCTTGCTTTGTTAAATGTGACTGTTCATATAGATTACATAGAGTTTTGTTTTCCTTTGATTACAGGAGTAAGAATTAGAATAAGAAGTAGTAGTAATTTGGGCTCTGAATCTGTGTTGTCAGGCAGCAGCTCCATAGCAGTAATACATCATAAGGAACATCAAGCATCTCAGTTCTGAGCTATGAGGAACTTGCTATTAGGAAAAAATTCATAGGTACAAATTATTAAGCTATATTATGCACAGGATTTAATTTTCTCTGATGACATTCACACAAAGCAACTGCCTATGGACTCATTGTCCTGGCTATAATGGGTATTTTCACATCCTTGCCTAGATCAATTTTTTTTTCTGCTCATGGCTCTGATGAAGGGCAGTTGGGAACAATATTGTATTTCATGTTACATCGTAGTGGGAACATTTTAGCTGATGAGCCTAAAATTCACCATCTCTGAGCAAACGAGTGCCAGCAAAACAGTCTCTGGACATTCAAATATTCAGAAAACTGATATAAGTGGTGGAAAGAAGCAGAAGCAAGTCAACACCAAATTAGTTTTGAACTGTATATAATTATTTTTTTTATACCAAAATAGATTGTATTCAGTAGGGACTAGTTTATAAATCTGAAAAAATTGCAAAGTTCAATCTATACAAACCAAAGTAAGGTAACTTACTGGGAACTCTAGAAGAAGACTTAACAGTGACTATTTTGAATAGAAATTGTTAGTTGTTATACTACTTCATGCAGGTGTAAGTGCAGGGCAAAGTGAGTGCTTTTAGTTTAAGAGGGAAGGTGGACTTTAAGAAGGAAGGAGAAAAGGGGCAGCTGAAGGATCCTGTTAATGGATGTGCAAATCTCATCCACCAGATCCCTCAGACTACAGCCAAGGAATTCTGAAGAGAACAAATGCCACAGGCCGATAGTTTTTGAGGACATTAAGGATCTTCTGAAACCCTGTAAAAAGAACCTCATGATAGCAAAGTCAGCAGTTGCTGGGGCAACTAATTCTGCTAAGGCAGAAGAAATAAAGAAATCCACAGCAATGTCTAAATAGAAGGGCAGGCATGCTCTGCTCTCAGCCAAGGCTCCCTGCCCTGCTTCCTCTCCCTCTAAACCTAGCCAGGACACCCAGGTCTCAACCTGGGACACACAGCATGTGTACCTAGCTTCAGAAGGTGTGACATGCTCCCAGCTCCTGCCCTTGAGACATAAGGCAGCTCCTGGGGTGTTACAGGATCTCTGGAATTTGGAAGGGCTCGGAGGATCTGCGTTCGGTACAGCTCCTTGGCAGAGAGATGTTCAGTCAACCCAAGAGAAGTCTGCTGATATCTGACTGCTATGGCCAATGAATCTCCACATATCCTACCTTGGAATAATACTGCCATAAAAGATTTTCAGAAGGGCATCAGTTATACACTTAACCGTAGAGTTAAAGGGATCCAGAGAAGTTTCAGGGGGGAGTGGAGCAGAAGAAACTACTAAAATTATTTAGGGGGCCACCTCACAAGATTTCTGTTTTCAGAGAGTTTTGCAGTCACTTTTGACTACTTAACTCCTGACAGTGATATCAGAGGATGTTTCTCTGAGCCATTATTGAAAATTATGCAAATTATTGCAAATACTTCCTGGACATCTTGGTTAAAAAAAATGCCATACACACACATACCACCACCACCGAGAAGTATCTCAAAATGCTATAGAAACCCCGAGAATCTTCTTCATTGTTCTTTTCTCAAATCAGAGTTACAAAGTGATCTCTTCCATACTATCCCAATTATTCACAAGTAGTATGTACTTAGCTAAAAATAAAGCACAGGAAGTTTCTGCAGTGTCAGATCTCTACCTATTTTCTCAGGACACACCTCAGAAATACGAAACTAATAAGGTCCAGACAAAGCAGCAGAGGAAAAAGTATTAGAAGTAACATATTTAAAATTTTATCCCAATGAACTGTAAAAAAAAAAAAACCCAAGCCCGGTAAGTCTTGAACATTGTTAGACTTGTGGCACATAAGTTTGTATATAGAGATACATACACAAAGATGCACATTCTTAGCAAATTGTCATAGCTACATTGAAGAAAGGAAATTAGGAGAGTTTATAAAAATAAGGAACTACCATTTAGTATTTAGCTGCTCTGCCAAAGCTATGTTTTGGGACAAGTACACACATTTTGGAGAAAAGCAGGCAATGTTCTTACTTGCACATTTAGTAGAATTTATAGAGAAAAGTGCTGTGCCATCTTGTTCGCCCAATTTTCCTGAGATATGAGGCAGGCTGCTGCAGCAGTGTTAGTGCTGACACAGGTATCACTAATCACCCAGAAATAAATGCATGACATTTTTGCATTTGGTGCAGTAATCATCTCCTTAGAAGCCAAGATGCTGCTAGCACAGTGACAGGACTTAATTTACTTTCTCTTCTCAGAGAACAATAGAATTTTACCTATTACACGGGGAGGCAAGTTCTTTCCTGTTAGCTGGGCAGTAGCTAATGGAATGGGTAGCAAGTTTGTTGTAACAGATTTGAAAATGGGTGTGATATAACGTATGACAAAATGTAAAGGATACATCTGGTAAGCCTTTTTGACCTTACTAGCCAGTCCTGTGGACTGCTGTCATCTTTTCCAGAAGATGTTGGACCTCCTAAGGGTGTAATAAAACATTTCATTTTAGCATGTCGTATACAGAGTTGTCGAGGTTTAGAGTTCAGAGAAGCTGCAAGGGAAGGGTCTTGGTAGCAAAAGGCAGATGTGGGACCAATCCGGGTGAAAAAGCAAATTAGACGGAGAAGAGGAAGGAGGCATTGGAATGGAGGCATAGTTAAATGTTACCTCATTACTAGCAATTATTTACATTTCATTTATTATATCCCTATTTAACCAGCTACGGAGACCCTCACCATACGAGCTTCAGGAAATACTTCCTTGCAAAAGTGGGTGGTAACTCAAAGCTAATGCAGAGACAAGTGCAAATCAGAACTCCAAATACCAGCATTTCTGAGCTTTGGCGATTTGGATAACGTACCACATCCTAATTGTTACTTTTCATTACTCCCACATGAGTTTGTTATGAAAATTAATTAGGAAGACACAAGAAAATTACATTCAGAAGATGCAAATTCAAATTTTGGATTACTTTATGTCTCTAGATCTTACTGGCCTTCTTGGTTTGACATAAAATGGCTTTTGGCAGAAGACCAAACTGTAGCGAGAGATGATGCTCTGAGGTGTTTAAACCCGTGAATAGGAAGAACAGTCTGATTATTGTAGCATTACCTTTTGAATTGGAAGAGAATCAAATGACATGTTTTGTCACAGTTTGCCTTTGCGATTTTGGGGACCATCTTCTCCAGCTAAGATCACAAGAGGTCAAAGTCGTTTATGTGTTTTATGGGGGGGGGGGGGGGTTATAGAGACAATACAGCTATAGATTTTGCTATGCAATTAGGTGCCTATATGAAAAAAGCAAGGTCTTAATACACATGGGAACAATTTATCTCCTTAAACATAAGTGTTTAGTGTTGCTTGAGATGCTTTAGCCTCTTTTAGACCTCAGTATAGTAGAAAACACGGTAGAGAATGAGGACACTCATTATCTCTGGAACAACATCTGGCAGCCAGGTAGAATACCCTGAGATGTCTAAAATGGTACTAGAAACCTGTATCTACAAACCTAAACATTTATGACAGCAGTGTTAGGAGGTGCTGATCCTTCTGTATTGCTTTGTACTAAATTTTTTTCAGTGGTAGAGCCTGTTCTGTCAAAAAACCTTCCTGCATAATACAGCTCATTTAAAACTTGCAAGTGGCTAGAGCTTTTTACCCAATACCACAGTCCTAGCAGAAACTATTCCTCTGAGTAACCTATGTCAATTCAGTCAATCTCCTGATGCTTGAGTCATCAGTTAGTACCTGTAACACTGGAAGGAAAGGTACAAGTTAATGTAATAAGGTGTTGCATCTTAAATAAGGCTTTCTTAGTGCATATTAACTGTTTTGCTAACCCTTTATGTTTCAGTGTATTTGTTTACTTCAGTGAAGTAAGGGAAGGTCTGTCTCATTAAGTAACAGACAAAGGACACCAGGAAAGATCCAGAACAGATACAGAGAAAGAATTTTAAAAGTAATAAGAACAACATATTAGAAATTTAGGATCTTCCAAAGCACCAACATTGTCAATAATGCCAAGGTATTATTGCAAACTATGGATTTCATGGGCATCTGAAGCTAGTGACAGAACAGAATAAAATATCATTAATGTTCTTACTGGAGTCTGTGGTATGTTTTGGTATTGCATTGTTATCTTTTACAAATGAAGTAGTAACCTGTAGTAGAGAATAATGAAAGTAACATTACTGAAAGGCCGGCAGTCAATAAAACCCAGAATGTAAAGTCATAACAGGAGCTGCGTACCTTATGTATATAAGGTACATTTAGGGCAAATCCATATTTTCTAGTCTCTGAAGGAAGCAGCTTTTCTCATTTGAATGGAAATCTTAAGTGCTTGTATTTCTGATTTGAGTCTAAAAAGAAAAAAAAAATCAAGATTTTTCATCTGCTTCATTTGAGATCATTGAAACATGCCATTATGCGTAAATTTTGGATTATCTGCATGTTTTGTTTCAATTGTTACTTTTTCATCTTGTTATGTTTATAATAAAAGCACAAAGAACATTTGGAAGGAAGAAAATTTTTCAAATTTAAAAAAATTGAAACATTCTGTTCTGAAAATGTTAACATGGTATAAAAATCATAAGTCGTCAAAAGTAATTTAGTCAAAGCCAGCAGGTTCCAATGATATTTCACATGAGAAGTAATGAGATATATTCCTGTAGGGGTGATGAGCTTATGTATTTAGGGAACAGCAGAACTCCAAAACTATTGCTAGTAATCAAAATAAATAAATATTACCAAAACATGTCCCAAATCTGTCTTGTGTAGTTTATCTTTCATTAGATATTTGAAAAAGTTTTGTGGTGCATGTCAGAGTAATGAAGAGATTTTTTCATCCATTTTCTGTGACACATGGACCCCTCTAAAAATATCTTTTTTTTTTTTTTTTAAACCTTGGTAGAGTAGGTGGCTATTTTCTCTGAAAATAAAATCTAAAAAGGAAAATAAAAATCGAACAATCCAGGTGGGATTTGGCTGAATAATAAAATGAAGGTATCTATGTGGGCACCGAGTACGTAGCTGCAGTTAAAATGAGTGGATGCTGAGGGCAGGATTTAGCTGCCTATGTGCCAGTGGCTGGTTCTATCTGAGCTGCTGCAAGGCATCCCACCTGGCCTCTGACAACCCAGAAGGGTACAAATCTTTCAAGGGCATTGTGTCATACCTACCAGTACTTCACAGTCATTGGAAATACCTTTGGGCACTTCACATGGCACAAGTCATTTACATTTAGGCCATCATAATATGATTAAGCCCCTTTAAATGAGCAAGGGAGCCAAGCTCCTCCTAGAGCAAACGCCTACGCTTGGACAGCTGAGTCATGCCCTGTACTCTGCAGCTGTACTGACAATATCACCGCTAACATGACAGGAGCTTAGGCAGTTATACATGGACACCAAAATTTAGGTGTTCCTATTGTGAATTGAATGCCACCTCCATTATTCTAAAATTTGCATTTTTTTTGTTTGTTTGACTTCATTTAACAGCTCAATTTTTAGTAGGCTAAAGTCAAAATCAATCTGTTAGTAAGCAAATTCCTATTGTTTCTTTGTGGATGCTTATTTTAAAGACAAAACCCAAAGGCTTTCCCAAAGGTGTTTTGTTTGCTTTTAATTGCATGAGCATCTTTAGCCAGCAGCTTATGAATTATTACTTTGAAGTACTAAAACCCACTAGTAAACCGGGAAAGAAATAATTCATGCTTTAGCCTATGACTTTTTTGATCCAGTTTTATGCATTGTATCTCTACATGCTTCTACATACAACCCGTGACTTAAAAGTCAACATGAACTGTTCTACAATGAGAAATTTCCTGTAATTACAAATATTTTGTAATTATGGGAAATAATTACAAATTGTTACAAGTCTTAAAGTTTAAGTAACTGTTTTCCAATAACAACCTTGCAGCCTAATTTGAATTCTTCCCAAGGAAATTGGCCGTGTAGGATTGAATTATAGCAATAACAACTGAATTTAAAGTGCTTATCAGGGTAATCATGATTAGATCCCCTTTTATTCATGGCTATATAATATGCAATTTCATCAGGTTTTTCTTTCAGTCAGCTTTATTTAATATGTATTTAAGCAAGAGCTAGTAAAACTGAAAAGAGTGCATTTTACATAAAACAATTTTATGCTTATGGTAAATCCACAGGAGAGAAATGTTTCTGTGTCTTAGTCAAATATTTAGATTCTCTGAACATATTTTGGATTATACCGTGGTCAATACAGCCCCCTTTGAAGTCAGTGGGAAGTGGTCCAATTAGAATTGCACAAAACCTAACTTTTCCACTGCAATAAAACCCACATGTTCAAAATACTTTTCTATTCCATTCTAAAAGCAAACAGTTGCTTTAAAAATGTGTTTTCCTTGAAAGAAAATGTTTGTTCCCAAACGAATGTTTCCAGTTCCTCAGCATGTTGTTCTAATTCATTATTTTTATTTTTTCTAGAAATATTTCTGATGGGCTTTTCTTCTACCCCAAAAGGAATATAGAGCCTCACCAACAGGATTAATTAGGTTGCAACTTATGTCTCTTTCCTAAGGCCAGTTATTCTGACACAATACCATTTTACCTCCTTTTTATAAGTCTTGAACTTCTGTCAACGTTTACACAGAAAGAGAGGGTCAACAGAGCATCAGTTCCAATATTAGTCTCAGTGCTCTGATAAATCTCATTTATATGGATACTGCTGTAAGTCAGACATTTTCTATACTAATCTTTGGTGATAACATTATTACGATGGAAACTCTGGAAAGGAAATAATTTGCATTCTTATCTAGTGAGGTGAACCAACAAAGAAAGCTAAAAAGCAGATCTCATGAGCTTCCTATGTCATGAAAAGCAAAGTCGTGAACTTTCAATCTCTGGCACATCGATGTGTTACACGCCTCCTGATAGACATTACATTCACCCAGTAATTGCTGCAGCCTTTATGGGCAACACTTGAAAATAATTTCCTTCGAGGAGAGCTTTAGCTCAGGTTAAAGAAAAGTCCACTGCCAATTCTTAGCATTTGCATAGTGCATGTGGTTATTTCTGTAGCCCAAGAGACTGCATTGCAGCCCATAACTCCTTTTTAACCCTGCCATACTCCTGCTGCCATGGAAACTCTAGGTGTCTTTGACAGACAAGCAGTGAAGTTCTTAGCCTTTTCTGCTGTTTCTTTTAACAAGCTTTGCCCTCTGCCAAGCTTGCTGTAAGGACTCAGAGGTTACTTGAAAATATAGATTTCAATCATTGAAAAAGCTCAGATATGACATGAATTAGGACCAAACACTCTGATAAGCAACACAACTTGCAGATAATAAATCTATAGTTATTTCCAGGTAAGTGATCAATATTTGTTTTCCACTGGGCAATACAGGAAGTTGAAAGGAATTTGATATTAACTGCATCTGTTTTTTGTAAGATGGGAAATAAAGAAAAAACTTGGCTCTGAGTCTGTTATGAGAATACTTACTCATTTTTACTGCTGGCTAAGTGTTGTTTATTATTATTATGGTGGCATATATTGAGAGACTGTATTTAAATATTTTCTTTTTCTTTAGAGAATCAGATACTTTGTTGCTGATGAAATAATTTCCTTCCCTGTTGCAACCTGTTCACAGTTATTTTTGGATAGTAATGTGCTCTATTAGTCAGTTTGCTGTTGAATTTTCTGTGCTTCCAGCTCATAATTTGCATCTGATCTGACTTTCACACTGCACAACATTTTGCCTCATACCTCTAAAATGAAAATAAGCTAAATTCAAACTTGTTACAACTCCAATGTTTTTTGTGATTTTCAACACAAGAACGACATGACGTGAAACTGTGAAAATGTCGTATTATCCAACTATTTCAACCTTTCATCTGCAAAACCCTTTGATTCAGGCAAACTTTGGTAATCCTACAGGCCAAGTCCCTGGTCAATAAATGGGATCAAACCTGTTTAACCCAGTAAATGTCCTGCTCAGCCACAGCATGGCTCCAGCTTTCCCAGCTCTGTTGTTCCAGCTCTACGATACTGGAGGAACACAGACGCACCCACAGTCCCAGGCTTACTTCTGCAGAAGACATTGAGTAAGTACAGATACACACCCCTACCCCACTTTCAATTCCTTAAAGGCCTTTTGTAATTGCAGCTATTACATCAGAGACCCACTGGGACCTCCGTAGACAAAGTGCAACTTTTTCATTACAATACAGGGCAGAAGGAATGTGAATTGCCTGCTTCCTTTCATACTACTGTGACATTTAAAAAAAAAAAAAAAAATCTCATTTCAAAACAATTTTTCTCCCTCCCTTCCCCCGAGTTGCATCATTCAATTCCTACTCATCCTTACAAGTCGGCTGGAATTCATGATCTTGCACAGTAAATTAACAGGTTTTGGTTGCTTGGTAACCATCACCTCTTGGTGTTTTATTAGGAGCCAAGTGTTGACAGGAAAGGTGAATATTCTAATTTGCAATATATTTCGGACCATTTCTTTGCAAGTTTATGTTGTGTGCTCATAGTATGTGCACCCTTTCTCATTTGCGCAAATGTTAATGCTTACTTATCCCGGTGTGACAGCTATGCATCTTTCTACACTGCTTGCATGAATAAGCTCCTATGTATGCTCATACAGGTAGATTTTTCAGCAGCTCATCTAAAAGCCTCTGAAAATATATCCCTTGAAGTAAATGAATGTGTAAGGGTAAGTAGAAAGTGGCTATGTCTTTCAGATGTTAATTTTATTCTAATTTCTGAGAGTCAGGAAAAAGAGATGGTTGAATTTCTGTATTCCTAGCTGAATTGAGTGATAACTTGTATTAGTAAAGAACAAAACTGTTATCAAGTGATGGATTTTCAACTTTTAGGCCTTTTAAAGTAAAAAAAAGAACCAAACCACAACTATATGCTGTGTGTTGCCAATGTACTTTGCTTTCTCATCTACATAAATTACAATAGCAGCCAATGATCACGGCAGGACTGTATGAACACAGCTCCAAAGATAAGATTAAACAGAAGCAAGTAGCTAAACACAACACTAGCATTCCTGTCAAATTATTAAATAACTAATTCATTAAACCACAGAGCCAAATTAGAAAAGCTGGCCATTTGTGCATGTAGACACACTGTAGTTAGGATAATTGGGACCAGCTGTTGTACTGTTTTGCTTCTGGAAGGGATCCAACACTATTTGAAGGCAACGCCGCAACATGGAGGCAGGCTGCAGAGTGATGATAGTGTTTCTGCTTCCACCCTTCAAGCCCTTTTTCCTCAAGCAGTTTATCTGACAGCTACGATGACTCAAGCTCCATCCACCTCATCGAGCAATCATAAACCAGCTGGAATGATTGGACCCAGAATTAGTTGATGAAAAACACATAATTGAAACCTCTCCCAGTAATCCATTATGGAGAGAGTTTTACCATCCCCAAACATATACCCACTTTCATATACTATTATATCAGGACTAAAAACCCCTTTACCTAGATTAAAAAGCCAAAACAGGATTAAAAGTAAGCTTTTTAAATACATATTTTCAAATTTCTAGTTCCAAATGTTTTCCATGGGGAAGAACAACCTACTGCAAAAACCTCATTTTTAAACTTGGCAATTTAGATATTATTGCATAGCACAGTATGAGAGCTTACATAAATGCGAGCTATAAAGAGTACTGCAAGAGTGTCTGAAAAAGACTGCACATTAAATAATCTTTTATTCCATAACATACATTTGGGTCAAAACAAAAAAGGGTTTAAGGAAAATATTACATATGCTATAGTAATAGGTATACATTTGTGAATTAAATTCTCATTTTAAAACAGAAAAAAGATTTAAGTAGGAACATGAAAGTGCTCTGTTGCTTATATGCTCTATGTCAATTTAAAATATACACTTTTCTATCCTTTACAAAAGCATTCTTGTCTGAGGGGGAAAAAAAAAAATTACCTAATTTGATGGAATTACAGCAAGTCTGTGGCATTTTAACTGAGATTCAAAGGCATAAGTAACTTCAGGTATCACTGTCCTAAAATATTTTGTTAATATCTTGCAGACAGAGTGGACAATAAGCACTTAGCTCTACTTTTTCACCTGCATCAAGCAACAGACTATGATGCTGAAGTTGTTCACATTTTTCTACCTTTTAAAGGACAAGAAATGAATGAAAACTTCCAGAAGGGAAAAGTATTTTTTGGCAGGGTGGGGGAATAAATAAATAGAACAAAACCCCCCAAACAAGTACATCAAACCTTGAAACTAAGATAATTCTCAAATTAAGGGGGGGAAAAAAAACCAACAAAAAAGGTACTTGTGCTTTTCAATTTTTTCCCCTTGATTGAAAAGTTTTTATTTTTTCCACTTAATCTGAAACTTTATTACATCACTGTCTGTTCTTTTGATTGCTTTTCATCTCTGACAAAAATTTGAAGATAATCAGAGTAGATGGACATACCAGGTCTAGACTATAACACACAAGGGTATGTTCTGCAAAGACCGATGCTCTATCCCTCAAACTGGAATCATAGCACATTAACACAGAGCTGTACAACACCTGAGCTGTTTACTCCTGTTTAAAGTCTAGAATTGTTAATTTGGGCTTTACACAGCTTTGAGAAATCAGGCTAATATCGCCTTGGCACAGTGCTGTGTCCTACGGAAGCATCAGCTCAGGTTAGTGCTAGCTTGGGGATGCTGAACAGGTAGTGTATGAGTGTGCACATGCACATATACAAGGAAAACATTACCACAGAAAGTAGCATTCTGCTGCATAACTATTTCACAGCTCATCTAGGGAGGCATCAAATAATCTTCACTGCAAATTAAGTCTCTGTTATTCCTTTTGCCTTCTAAAGTAAATTTCTAAGGACAGCTAAAAAAAGTTTTTCCTCTGTTAAGGATTCCAAATCCACCCATAACTTATAATTTAAGGCATTCTCCTCTGAATAGATTAAAAACCACACAACAACAACAAAAAAAGAGGCAGCATTAATACCACTGCGCCTGTTGGGCACAGTCTATTGACAGGGTTGTGTTGAGTCATGTGTGAGGGTCCTGTGAATTAAAAGCTTTAGGCATAAACACACTTTAAAGAAAATGAATGTAAGTGATTAAAATTATATTTTCATTCATATAACTAAACCCCCAGTCACTGCCAAAGACATTTTCCTCACCAAAAGAATTCTCAGGATTATAATCTGAAATACATACCAAGGATCAACACGAAATACGTTAACTGCAAGTGTGTAACTCAGCAATTCAGAGCAGACATCTCACTAACATTACAATAAATCTTCCAATTTCCTCAGTTTCTTTTATCTTAGAAAATAAGCATGAAAATAACACAACTGAAGGCCTATAACTCCAATAGTTCCTTCAAAACAAGACAGCCTTTCTTATAAATGTAAATAAAATTCAAGAGCCATCAGACTTAAAAGGTAACTTTAAAAAGTCTCAAGCCATATAAATTACAAGACAAGTACCAGCTAAGTAGATATATTTAGCCCATTTTAGCAAGTAGAATCACACGTGACAAATCACAGCAATGCTCTGCCGATATCCTCTGCCCATTTTTGAAGAGAAGCACCACAACGCTCCAAGAGCAAGCCAAGAAACAAATTGCAACTCGGCAATCACCAAATGAGGCCCTGACACCCTCTCTCTGGGAACAATAAAAGTATCAGTCCTTTATTAAGCTCTGAATACACTCTTTCTGGAATGACTCGGCTACAGCAGTCATCATGTTTTTCCAGAAAACAGCTATGTGTTCCCCACTTTCTCCCACCCATCTTTCAGAGAAGGGTCTTCCCTCTCTTGGTGCCTGTTGTCAGCCTCAGCCCAGGTGGTCAGCACATCAGAGAGGGCATTTGTTTTCTGCCACTGGAGCAAGCACAGCAGGAAGGGGTTACCTTTTCCACCACCAAGTGCTTAAAATGAGCTTTCTGAACACCACATTTCTTCTTGTAACATGAAATACCTCACATCTTAGGCATCTGACTTTGAAAGATTGTCATATAAACTCTTGGAAACTTGAGCAATAATAAAAAAGTGTTTAAAGCCCTGTATTTAGTTATGTACTACAGTAATTTTATGTCCCATTTTCCATTTATTTTTAAATCATGACAAATTACATTTTCTCCTAGGTAGAGAACTTACATTTTACTGCTTTCAGTTTTAAGTTAGGTATCTATCAAGAACTGGTTGTTATACAGGGATGAAGAGCTTAAAGTGCATAGCCTCAACTGCAGAGCCCATGTTAGGCTATTCTGGAAACAAACATGACGGTGGGGCACACGCAGCAGAAATCAGTTCTTTATTTTGGCAATTTCTGCAAGCAAAGAGAAATATTGTTTTGCAATGAGTGGAAAGTAAAGTTTCCAGTGAATCAGTAAGTGGGGAAAAAAAAAAAAAAAGCTGTGTGAAATGAAACTAAGCATTATTTTTTTTATTTTTGACTGTGAAGTCTGAGGAAAGGAAAGAAGGGAGGTTAAAGAGATGATTGCACAGTTTTTCTACTGTGCATTGTCAAGAAGCATCATGTTTTGTTTTCATTCTTAACAGATAAGCCAAAACACTATGTTCTAGTGAGATCTTTCTCATATGGGGAAAAACACCCTGAACTTTTAAGGACTCTCCAGCCCAGGCCCTTGCTGCTGAGCCTTACTTGGTGCTGCAAGACAAAATTATAGATCCTTCCTCGGTAGTGGTTAAGTATTAACTGCAAGCTGTTCCTTGAAACTTTTCAGTGTGCTACATTTTTAAAAGCTGGCTTTTTAAAATAAAACTATAGAGGTAGTGGTTTTTTTCAGTTTCAAGAAATACTACACCACCACTACCGAGTTTAGATGAATTATGGACAGACATGTACATTGAGCGTGAAGATGGCTCTGTGTCGTCAAATTCATTTGTCTTCTGGAAAGCCAAAGAATGCAAGGAGATCCTACATCCATTTCTTCTGCACCATTGACAGTTGAATGCATGACACTTATCTGCAAAAATCTCAAATGTACATACATGGATTACAAAACAAGAGAATCTCTTACATGTGAACTAAGACCCTGGTCTCTCAAATGAGAGCATCTGCTTGAAATTTGTCTCTACTCTTTCAAGTAGAGAAATCCCTGAGAAAGTGCCTGTCTTTACATTCAGGTTTTGATTAAATAATGATCTCAAACTGTGGTTGATTTTAGACCTAGGCACTACTTATTTATTAGACACTAAAGACAACCAATTTGGCTAAACAGAAGAGATTCAATCTGCTTATATTTAATACAATAAAAGGAAATAGTTTTCTAGCTTGTATATTATCTTAATGTGCTGAAAGCTGTCCACAGAAAAAAATTGTTTTAAAAGTTACTGGAATTTGAAATCTGATTTACATAGCTGGAAATCTAACCAAGGCCAAAATGACTTGCATGTAAGTTTGAGTTGATGTTGATGCAAGTAGGAATCATAAGATTTCAGAGCCTGTTTAAGTGTTTGCCATGTGGCAAAAAAAGAACTTATGCTTAATGATCATCTTCTCTAATGATCATTCTTATTCTTCATTTCATATGAGAAACTATTTTAAACTTACGTTACCCATTTTAAAGCATGAATTTATTCTGTATTAATAATTAAAAATCACAAGGTCCACACAGCTAAGTATGTTAAAGATTAAGGATGAAATCACTGATGACTGGCTCAATATATCAGGTTACAAATGCTTACCTGATACTAAATTCCCAGATGCAGAAAACATGCTCCAAAGCGTGTAGTGTTAGTACTCAGCTAAGTAGGCAGCTGTTTATAGAGCAAGCAGACAGCAGCATACAGAATTTAATCAGATAACCTCCAGAACTTGCACTGGTCATTTGAAAGCTTGAGCAAAGGCCATGGCCAACCGGGTGCCCAGAGGGGAGAACAAGGGGTTGTGGCACTTTCTGATGCTCAAAGGGAAGGAAGTTCCCTGTAAGGTCTCCTGTGTCAGGATGATACACAAAGTTCCTTTCACCCCAAAAATGAGGCAGTAGATTTAGGCATGTGCTGTAGAATAGTGCAGCCAGTGGTACTTTCCTACCTCAGCAAGAAGAGAAAGCAGAGTCAAAACAATTGTTTTCCTCTGTTTCTGGAAGAGAATGTCCGAATGATCTCTCTTTACAAGAATTTCTGGGTGGTTTTCAAGATGTAGGTGCTGCCAATTTAAGATTTCCACATGCAAGTCTCAAAACAGTGTATAAGCTTCTAATTCCCTCTGCCCCCCCCCCCTTTTTTTTTTTTTAAGCATCTCATGCATTAGATCTATTGTCTGGGCACATGTCTCTTTGTCTAATATCTATTCAAGTATACAGTGATATGTCCAGCAAAGCAACCAGTTATTTTTCCTTGATTTTGTGAGGGACTTTTCTTTCTATAAGAGTAGACTAGGAGTTCCTGTAACTTCAGAAGCAGAGCTGCAGGTTAGAGCGTAAATCTTTTTTCCATTCAGTGATTCTTTTGTCAGGACAAGCACAGAGTTTGAGACGGATTTATCCCTCTACCTTGAGTCACAGGAGGAAAAATGATGTAGAGAAGGTATAGAGGAAATAGGTGTAAATGTGTACAGAGACTCACCCTGTTGTACAGCAGGTCATCTGGCAGTCTGGGTAAGCAGTTCAGACCTGACACCCAGGTGAGTGCTTTATACACCAAACAGGCCTGGCTTCCCAAATACCTAATGTAGATTCACATTCTAACCCAGTGACCGTCTCATACAGAGCTTAACACGCTGTGGAGTTTCTACAGCAGCCTTTTGCAATCTCACATGCAAGAGATAAATTGTGGTAAGGAGGTGCTGAATCCAGTATCCCCACGGAGGCAAGGATACCACTGTTCCTGGGTCCAGCCAGTAGCAAGGCTGAGCGTGTATTCCCAAGAAGTCCAGACACAAACACATTTATAACACATGCACATACACACAGCCAACCACACAGATGGAACACTCAGCATTCAACCACAACCAGCACCAATGGCCTCAGCCTGTTCCCCTCTCTGGCAGTCCAGGGTGAAGGTCTGTTAGGGGGAAATACACACATGTACTTGCACCCCTGGAGTAGCTGGGCTTAGACAACCTGGTCCATCCAGTAGCTGCTCCTGGATCCCCAGTCTCTGGTATCTGGCCATGCAAGCCCCGAGGCCCACAGCCCTACCCAAGCCACCAGTACACACCTCCTTGCACACACCAACACACAGATCCACACAGCTGATCCCTCCAGTAACTGGCCTTGTACTCAGCCTACTCACTCGCCAGCCCTTGCACCCTCTCATCTCCAGTCCCTCACACCAAAAGGCAGGTGCAGACAAGGTCTCAAGCAGTCCCCAGACTCCATGGTGTCTCTAATAGCCAGCTCCTGCAGGTGCCTCACTCCAACACACACCCTGGGCTCCCAACCCACTTGTTCCACTTAAGTAGCCCAGCTTGATATTCATTAGCAATCACATTGGCACACAGACCCTCACCTGCTTCAGTTGCCAGCACCAGACACCTGTGCCTCATGATCTCATCTCAATGTTTTTCCCTTGCATCCCATGAGGAGTCCCATACACCTTTCAGGCAGCACCCTCCTCAGCCTAAAAGGTCATCTGGAGCACCTTTTCTTTCAATCACCATGACAGGCATTGGTGCCAGACCATGGGGCTGACCACCCTCCTGGGACAGCCTCAGGATGCAGCAGATCAGGGTGCTCGTCCATCCGCCAAGGTTATGGGGGTTCCCCTACCTGCCTTTGCTCCTCTGCACTCCTTCGCCTATGTAGATGGGAGCCTTTTGTCACATAACCGAACAATAATTGTGAAGAAGGGAAGAGTTTGTAAGAGAAATCCAATTACCAGGATGTGATTAGGGTTTTCAGATAGGTTCATTAGTGGACTGAGCAACCATAAAGTTACTCCACATGGAAGTCAAATAATGTATCAGTTAAGCTATCCAAGCCTCAGATTCAGTTCAAGCTGAATCTGAGCATACCAAAATAAAGTAAATTTCTGTGACACTGCATACTCTCTGAACCATGAAAGTAATCTCATTGCAAAGTATTTGTAATCATTTTTGGACACTGTTAAATTTTGTAGAAAGCAAATTAGTTACAGTTGTAGAAAAAAATTTGAAATGTCAACAATGCAAGCTTTTTGTTGATTGCAAAAGACATTTTCCATCTGGTCCCAAGCATGAAAATATCCTGAAGTGACCTGCATATGCCAGAGCTCAGCGGAACTGAATGATAATGTAATCCTGCAAAAGTCTCCAAACAGGGAAAAGCCTTTTCATTTAGGACTAGATCCTTCTTCCACTGAAGTCAATAGCAGAACTTCCATTGACTCCTTTAGCAGGACAAGTCTCAAAGTGATCCAGTATAATCACTTTTGAAATGCAGACACAGGTACACACACAGAAACTATAGGCTACATACACTTGGGGCAAATAATTGGCATAGATAAAGAAATCTAGAATGACATTCCAATCCCATTGATATTTGAGCTTTACAGTCAGAATACAGCCAAGATAAAACAGTGTACTGAAACACTTTGTATGAACTACAGTTAATGAAAAGGATTATTTTCCAATTGCAGGAAGAAGGAGGAAGACAGTTAGAGAGCAGTTGCAATCTTAACGATACACATTTTTCCCCTCATTATAGCTTAAATTATGTGAAATTGCAATATATTTCCTCCTAAAACATACACGCAGTAAAAGGCAATTACAATAAGTCTTTACAAAAAATGCTCATAAACACACTTGTGGCTCTCAAAATGGACCTTGTAATGTATACCAAAAATGGATATGAAAATCTTGCTATCAGCCATTGCACAAATGGACTGTAATAGGGGCTAAATTAGCCATAATAATATAACAGATAATATATTTAGATATTAAAATGAGAAAATGAATATTAATTACTATAAATAGTAAGGCTATAAATCTCAGTAATAGTGATGTAGTGAGCTACAGTCTTTGCTTTATTTATTCATCTTAGGTAATGCTTTGAATAAGATTTTACATTTTTCAGCTCCAGCTTGCTAATTTCCTTGCCTATGTCTAATTTCTCCAATTTGCTAAGTTATTTTCTAAGAAGTGCTTTGTAGATCTGCATAGAAGACACAGCAGATGGTTTAGAAGAACACACTGGTTCTGAACAGGAAGAGACAGTAGATTTCTTCCCATCACCAGCAATGCATGATTATTTTCAAAGTATACTAAAACATACAGATGTGCTTTTGATGTTCATTTGAATGCAGTATTTTCTTTCAAATTATTTTCTGCTAAGCTTGAAGTACCAGCTTCCATCCTTTTAAACTTAGTTCTTTTCCACAGTTATATTAGAAACTGTGTGTTCAGAGGCTTAAGTACCTGTAGTTACACAGACTAACTCCACACTGCCGAAGGCTAAATCACACCGAAAAAAACATTAACTCATATGCATTACTTGTTTACATATACTTAACTAAAGAAACAAGAGGCAAGCAAACCTTCTGACCACTCAGATGAGAAAGGTTGTTTATCATCCAGGAAAAAGGGAAAATGAAGTGACTATCAAAATATTTATCCCAGCTATTACAATAGTATTTTAACGACTTGTTAATTGCCAAGTAACAAACCATCCCTCCAGGCCTAGCCTTTGGAAGGATGTGGGACATGTGTACAGTGTCTTGGGGGAAAAAGAAACACAGCACCCACTGGCTTAGTCAGCCAAGCCACGTACCCCTGAGGAGTCCCTTATTGTTTTGAAAGGGCCAGGAGAAGAAACTCAGCAGCGCTTTTTACAGTATTGCTCTTTGGAATCCAACAGATTTCCATGTACATGGGCTGACACACAGAAAGGCAAAAATAAACTCCCCACTTCTCCTCCTGCATTTGCTTTTGAGAAGAATCCAAGTGTTTGACAGTGCCAACACTCATGTCAGGTCCCAGCGCTAAGGTCCGGGTAATTCCTCCATGGCTGCATGGAGGGAGAATTTTTCCTCCCTTCAGAGTCGGTCACAGTTAAGTTCTAAATTCATAACTGGAACATAATTCACACAGCAATTTACATGCACAGAGAGATTATGTGGCCTCACTCTGGAATGCTGCACCACAAAGGAAGTTTCTATAGTTATTTAAAGCAAGCAAGCCTTTCCCCAGCTATTAAAGAAATTTAATCTTCTTATCCCTATATGGAAGCAGTCTTTGTTTATGAAAAAAAAAAAAAATCCCCTTGCAATGTCCTATCCCCTCACCATTAAGTTTTCTGTTCTTTTTTCTTTGGCAAAGAAATTGTGAAGGAATGTGAAAAACTTTTATTAGATGTTTATTATCAATTACCAAATAATAAGAAACAGCAAAGTTAACGGGGAAAAAAGTTATCCCTGGATTTTGGGTTAAATTTTCCTTTTCCCATGGGAAACCCTGTAAGAGAAGGACAAAGAGGAAGCAATCTGTGAGGTTTCTCAGATGGTTCTAGCAGGGCTGACAAACGGACAGAGTTATTTTCCACTCCCCTCCCTCGCCAAACCATCAGGGAATCTGACCCCTGTGTCTTATAAGCTGTACCAATGTCACCAAGAAACAGGTGTATTCTTCAGGAGAAGAATTTGTTCAAGCTTAAAGGGCTTCCTCCACTAGCTGCTCAGGAAGACCAAAGCATAGGCAAGGCTCTTATGTTAGGCTGGCTACCAGTGTCACAGGCAAACAGGAGAGGCTTCTGGTCCCTGCTAAATTCCTCGTCTGGTAAATGGGTGAGAAGGGTGTTAACAGGGGAAGAAATGTATAGATCAAAGGCTCCATTCCAAAAAAGCTTCCTTGTGATGCCTTTTATATTGGTTTCTCAATGAATTTGAGAGACAGATTGCAAGTTATTAAATATGAACATCCTTGGATATTTTGCTAGGAGTTGTCCTAAATGCTGTGTTTGTGTACAGTGTCCTAAACAGTGTTCCCATTACTATAAAGACAGCTACAGGAAAGAATTGGGCATCTCTCCCACAAGAGCAAATCACTTCCTTCAAACACATCACTCTTTGCTCATGCATCTCATCTTTGAGATTCTTGTGATACTCCAGCACAATTTCAAGGAGAAAACAAACATCTTTTGCACACATGAAAGGATATCGAATTTATAATAAAATTCTAACATTGCAGAACACAAAAAATGCCACAATAACTATTATTCCAAAGTGCTTGCCACATAGCTACAGGTGCATTATCAAGTCACATACAATACTGAAACTGCTACAGAAATATCATCTCTTTCATTGGAAAGTTCCACCTTCAGTCTTTTGGGTTTTTAATACTAAATAGTTATAATCCAAGAATCCTGTGTAAGATATGAATGTGTTTTGGAATTTTATGTAGGGTAGAATAAGAAGCAAAGAAACCAAGACCAAGCTCAATTGATATTGACACCTTCATACACACAGAAGGTTAAATCTGATACTAATTGTTAGGCATGCCAAGGGGGAAATAGCAACACTGAATTATTACGTTGTCTGGACATTTTATTATTTCACATGCCAAGGTTTGAGCACAGCTGAGTTCCCTGATGTGAAAGTATCTAGAAGGCATGTTTTACTTCCCAAGAGTTTTACTATAGGCAATAAAAATTTCAGCTTGATATCCAAATGGTGTTTTATTTGTAGAAGTGGTAGGAGGTCCATATGTATTCCTTATCGTATTCATATCCAGCATTATTGCCTTAGGGGTGAAGGGTCACAAGCCATCATTAAAAATAAAATGTCATCCGAAACTCCTAAGGTCTACAAGTCATTAAGAAGTGATCTTTCATCATGGGTTTCCTCAGCTGTAATAGCATAAGCTATGTATTTCTTTTTTTTAACCTTCATTCCAGTCTCTACAGTTCAAAAAACTGGCTTCTCTGCTGTGCTTCATGGCCTGGTCAACCATTAACCAAGTCAACCAACAGCAGCACAAAGAAACCATCTCTATTCTAGACTTTTTGGGAACTCACCTGATCTCAGTTTGATAAAGAAACAAAGAAAAGACTAATCTCATTCATCCAAGCTTTCCTTCTCCCATCCCATTTAGGAAGGGTATCCCTTTGCCTATCTCAATCAGCCATGACTGGCTACTTTTTCATTTGCCATTTGGATTGGAAAAATAATTAAGTACCATCTGAAGAGAGCTGTATGATAACAAGAAAAGAAAAGCAGATACGAAGGGGAAAGGGTAAGGCAATTAAGGGACTGTAGGTGGGTTCTGAACGGCAAGTTTCAGTAACTTGAAAGGCCACAGTATCAGACTTGTGAGGAAGTGGGGGGAATCACAGCCCTGAGTGGGTGGTGTGGGGAAGCTGGGAATACTGGGAACCAGAGCCATGGTGGGAGGCCAGCGCGTGGGTTGGCATAATCAAAGGCACTTGGTTCCCACTGCAAGCGCCCTGACAGGAAGCAGCTGGGGCTGGGAACGCTGCTGGAGGAAGGCTGCTCACAATAAGGACCATCTCATGGTCCCTGGTGAGCCTCCAGTGCTTGCTGGGGAAAGGAAGCGTAGTGGATACTCTCCACCAGCCTTGGCTCTTCATTACATCTGTTATCAGTGGCTTTATTTCCACTTCTATTTGTACGGTTTTCTCCAAGAGAGCTAATTTAAACTTTGCCATTTTTTTGTTAGATTCTTGCACAAAGTTCATTCATCACTAATTTTCTTAAGGAGATGCTCTTTCAGTCACCTAGAAAAGCTTTCTCAGCTCTCCCACATTAAGTTTTGTATTTCACAAGTAACTATACCTCCCGCCTTGACTCAAGTTTTCTATAGTCATTAATTGCAGTGCTTTGGATGCATTTGATACCTGTAGATGCTGGCACTGGGAAAGTGGAGAGTGGCAAACCCAACCAGTTCAAGTAATTTAAGGCACCTACTGTTGCGCTCATTAAAGATAACAGCCTCAGCATCCCATTTCCAAAACCTGTTCTTACGCTCAAGAAACTCCAAGGGTACTGAGCACATTTCCCCACTTCCAACAAACCAGGCGTTTTTTGTAGGTAGGCAACAGTAACCAAGCCCCCTCAGTGAAACAGCGAGGAAAGCACGTACCTGCTTTCAGGTGGCCACAAGCACTGGGCAGTTCCTCTACAGAAGCCAAGAGACAGCAGATCCTACCAACCCTCCAGCAGGCATTGAGCAAGGGCATGAAAACAAGGCATGGCTAAGGTCCAAGAAAACCAAAGAGCAGCCTAAGGCAAGAGCTGGACGTTAAATAGGTCTCCAGGCCAATGGCCAGGGGTGTGGGTGGGAGCCTCAGGTGAGGCCAGTCAGGGCCAGTAACACCTATTAGTGCTCCTCAAGCCCTGACACTTGCAACCGTAAAAGGAAATCTGGTGTGAAGTTTCACAGTGCGTGGTGTGTCTGGAAAAATCTAATCTGAGCAAACTGGCAGTCTTGGTCTAACTTTTAACCAAAAATGAGCACGAGGAAAGTTACCTGTCAATCTTTTAAGAAACAGCAGATTCAAAATCCAAAGCAAAGAAGTAACAAATCAGAAGACTAGGTGAAAAAAACCTAAAACAACACAGCCCCCTGCTATCAGATCATATCATACCTTAAAAATCATGTATTACTTAGTTCTTCCAAAAAAGACAATCAATGCTATATTTACAACATCTTATATATGTATAAATTCATAAGATAGACCTATTAGGTAAATAAATTCCTGTATTTTTATTAGGGAAAACTTCTTCCAGTTTTTATACACTACAAGGAATGATCATAGGAGTATCAAAGGTGACATAATACAAATATGGGTCATTTGTAAATTCGGAAATTATTTGCTTTCATTACTGTGTTGCAAAGTTCATCATGACCAGTTTCAGCACTGATTCTTCTTAAATCACAGTGAAATCTAGAAAACGCAGTGAGAACTTGAAATGTCAGATATGGTTAAATCTGGTTCAATTTAGGTGACTCAATCTTTAAAATTTTATTTCCATGTACTCGAAAATGTTAGCAGTTCAACTCGTAACAAACTCCGTAGCTGGGGTTTCAGTACAGATCCCTTTTCTCAGGTGTGTCTCTAAATGCAATGGTTCAGCCTGGCAATATGGTACGCTTTTTTAGATTAACAAGTTACTTGAGGACGGCAGTTAGCCACCTCTTTTGCCCATTCAAAGTGCCATGGAGTTTAAACACCATTTCAGACATTTCAAACACCACTTCATGCTCCAAAACTAGGTACATCTGTATATCCTAAATTTTTATTAGAAATAGTATTAATAAAGACTGATAAGTCACAAAATATTAACCTCCTCAGCTTCATAAAACTAAAAAATATTACACGGTTTTAGTTAAAAACAATAATAAAATTAAAATATTCATCTGAGTCTTGATTTAGATTTTATTTCTTTCAAATCTGAAGTAAAATATGGATTTAATTTTAAAGGAACGTTTTTATTACAAATTTTGTAGCTGTCATGCATGTCTAATTGATTACAAACAAAAAATATATAAAAGAAATTAAGTTCTGTAGCAGCTTTGGGGGTTAGATTAGATCTCAAGATGAACAAATAATAGTAAGGAAATAGAAATGTTAACTATCTTTCATTATATGGCCTTCATTGCCAAATTAATAAGAGTACTGATTTTTTGATAGTTCAGAGATCTGTCTTCAGGAAAGAAAACAGTTTGTTATGGAAAACATCTCTGTTAAAATTTAGAGCTGTAATTACAAATACAAACTCAATTAAGAATATACAATTAAATTAAAGCTGTGCATCCCACAGCCCAAACTTATTGATGGATGCTGTCTAGGTACGACTCTAACTCTTCATCTCAGCTGTACCTGGGAAACATAATTCTTAACTGAAGTAATCCAGACTACTTCTACCCCAGGAGACCTTTCCAGAATTCCAGACCTTTCCCTCCCAAAATCCTAACCTCCCTAGAGGAGCGTACCTATTGCTGCAGGCAAGCTGCAGGCCTGTTGCTGGTGTAAACCCTTTTATTTGATGTGATGTATTCACGTGCTTGTCAAACCTATAGTCACTGTTTAAAACGCTTGGGAACTGTAACAGTGTGGCAATGTCATGGCAGCTACAACAACCCCATATGTGTGAAATAAAATTATATATATATATATATAAAATGGGCCAAATTCACAGTACATAAAAATATGCAGCAATATGTTAAATGAGGATGTTTCCCATTATTGTAGTGCAGCATGTGTTTATGTTTTTGGATGCCTGTCCAGTTTTATGCCTTACATTATTTATTCCTTTCATTCCTTTTGTTTTTCCCAGTTAGAAACAAAGGGAAGAAGTAGTATCACGTAACCAATTAGCTCCTTGTGGACACAAGCAAATGTCCCACAGATGGTTTGCAGACCTCTCTATGTTATGTTCTTTCCACTCCAGAGATCGGAAGTCACAGTGTCCCTCTGCACACACAGGAGGTAGAAAGTTCCCATGGAGCTTTCAGGAGCGTCGTTTCCACATGGCGTGTTCGCTGTGCCACGAACAGGAGCACGAACGTGGCGTGTTCGCTCTGCCACCCGCTGCTCCATCCCCTCTCAGAAAACGAGAGGTGCCACGGACGCCGGCAGAGTACCGCCCCGCATCCAGAGCCTGGAACCAAGCACTGCAGGTCGCTGGTACCCAGGACTCTGCAGACAGATTGGGAGCTTGCTGTATACATACAGACAGCCTCTTATGACTCTCCTATACTTGTTATATATACCCTTGTCCTGTGCTTCCTTTTTATTTTAGTTACGGGGGCATCAATACAGAAGCTGACGTAGCACATTTCCTTTGAGGTTATACTGCTAAGTGTACCGTGCTACGTCTTTATCTCCCAGAAGGCTTGCGCCCCTTACACAATCAGCTACGTGAAGCAATAGGAGGCCATGTTAGCACATACCTCCATTTCAGTTCAGTGTGACTTTGCCAGCTATTTATAGTCAGAGGACAAAGGGTTCACGGTCAGAAAAGGTATCTGTAACAAATCAAACATAAATCTATTAAAAGTGAGAAAAGTCTTGTGTCATCAATTCCACATATGCAAATGGAGCAAGGAAAAGTAATTTCTGGCCATTTCTGAAGAGAAGAAGCCTTCAAGTTTGAGGGCAGTGTGCTTTCCACATCGTTCTTCAAAAGGAGAAGATGGCAGAAGAACAGGATCAGAGATCTGTACCGCTATTGCTTAGCACTCCCACGGGGGGACTGTCTCCTCTCCCTGCAGATTCCACTGTACCCAGGGAGGAAGCCAGCACTTCAAAACCATCAACTTGTCTCATTTATTGATTTCACTCAGGTCAGAATTTGTGTTTATAAAATCAAAATTTCAGTTTGTTTCTGTACCTGACTTAGTTTTCTTTAATAGCACTATCCTATCCTTCCCTTTCACAAGTAAAAATAATCTGAAAAATATTTGCAGTCCCACTGCAAGAGCTATTGTTTTAACTCTCAGATGTCTAATCAGTATTCCTAAAAGTGCAGAGACATTGTGCATAGATGTATTATAAAGTGAACCAACCTTTCAAGGGAAAGATGTCAGGATTTGACGTGTACAAACATGGGAACTTTCAAAGTTGTGTGTTGGGGTTTTTTCTTTTTTGCTTTAAGCTGGCTTCTGTCGCCAATTCATCCCACATATGGTTCTTGGGTAAGCCACCTTTTTGTTGTTGTTTTTTGTTCCTCAAAAAGAAAATCTATGTACCTATCAATCTATGCACGGTATCTATTTAATCTACGGCAACAATTCAACTTTTTTGTACGCAGCTTTCAGTTATTCACTGCTTGCTGTCAAGACTAATGCATGCCTATCAGTTTCTATCAATGAACGGTGGATGAATATGACATTGCATTTTTTCCCAATGTCACCAGGTTCAGTATGTAATAAAAGCTCAGAGTTTAGGCTAAATCATAGTACCCTGGGCTCAGATTTACATGAAGCTGCTTGGTGGGAGGATTCAGGGGCTCTTTCACAGCACTGCCATAGCATGCTGCATGTACTTTATTGCTTGGACACAAAGAAAAGTTTTGGTATGTTTATTTGGGGCACATAGGACCCAGGTAGATTGCCTTGGTGTAAAGGGTGACAATCCTGTTTTCTCTCCCTATAAACAGTCCAGGACAGAGGGGCAAGTGCCATATGCTGGGTATGCTTTGTTCGAGCTCTGTCACGGGGACAAACATTTTACTTAAACCTGATGCCTTATTCTTTTGCTGACTAAGATACTTCTCATAGGTTAGTTCACAGGGCTTTTGCATCTCTACTGTAAACTCATTCTGTTGACTTGCAGTAAGTAATGACCTTTTTGTCAGTTGCAGAGATCATAATTAAATTAACATTAAGTTCCTATTTTAGGAAATGCCTCCAGTTCAGTCTTATTATATGGGGCCAGGATAGCTTGAGGATACTCACACAGGTGCAACTTCAAACAAAACCCGATCAATATATCAACTTCCTTTCATTATTGGTTGCAATATTTCACTACACTGAGTAAAACAATATGGATTGCAGAGATCATCACTGCTGACTTCAATAAAATGTGTAAAGTTTAATAGCTGTCATTCCAAGCATAAATTATTCCTATTGTTTGATATGCATCAAGCAAAGATTCTATCTCAGACTGGCTTTATTTATTTATTTGTCGCTTTGCTTTGGTTCTTTCTTTTTTATTTTTATTTTTGCTCTCCAGAAAATCAGCAAAGTCATTATACTAATTGAGGAGAATCATTTGGAGAATACTGTAGGGAATTCTGATAGAACATTTAATTACACATAATTAAAATAAAGATGGTAAATCTCATTTGGTTGTAGCTCATGTAGGATTTAAGCTATGGAAAGCATAGACCATAAAGAGTAAACCTTCCTTTTGCTGTATTTCTAACCAAAGTCCATGGGACTTGCTGCTCAGCAACTAATGCAGGTCAGGTAGAAACAAGAAGGTAAAACAGTAAGACCTATGGCCACCTCCAATTTGAAAACAGGATGCATGAACTACTACTTGATGCAATACAGAAAGGGCTTTCTAAGGCTGAAGCTCAACTTGACATGCAATAGTTCAGGCCACTTTTGCTCTAACTGTAGAGGATGGTGGATGCCATTTAAAATAGCTTAAAGGATAATATATAGGGAAAAGCTGATGGCAGGTTTTCCTGCTTCCAGACATCCTTGTTTAGTCAGTAGTAAGCCTTGTGGCTTGCTTGCACTGGCAGATGTATGCAAAGATGGTCATAGCAAAGGCAGTTCTGGAGCATACAGTACTTGCGGTTATATCAAGTGACTATACTGTTAGACTACTCAGCACCACAGAGAAATTCATCCATTGTCATGAATGTCATGCTTTAATATCATTCCTGTAGCCAAATCAATTTTGTGATGTAAATAAAAACACTTATTAAATGTATTGTGATGTGGCATGGATTCATTCAAGATTTGACACAATGCACTTAAACCTAGTCTTCATGAATACGGACACTGTGAATTCACCGTGCTTTATAATAATGGAGCCTTGTATGCTATAGATTTGAAAGCTTGCTTTGAACTCCTTGAGTTTATATAGTGTGAGACAGATTATTACGAAAGCAGTAATGAGAACGAGCAAAAGGGGGAAAATAGGATCTTTTGGCAGGACTCAGCAGCAGTTACTTTGTCTTCTCAATCTACAATTTCTCAAGATTCTGTTTTTAAAACCACCTTTCCTAATCTGGGTTCTTAAGGTGTTTTTTTATTGCACATCTCTTACATAGAGAATTTCCTTCTTTGCATTTACAGCTTGTTTTTCAATGCAGACCTCTTTCACAGTATGAACTTTCCCAGTCAAAGCTCCATAACTCATTTTTGTAATTCTATGCCTATCTTGCAGACATCCCATAAAGGAGATGTTCCCAGGGTACTTAAACCAGCTATAGGAGTCAAAGTTGCCTTCAGGCTAAATTTACCCTAACACAAATTTCATGGAAAAACTACTAGTACTTTTCACAAGCTATGAAACTATCATGACTATTAGAGTCTCAAAATCAGAATAGCAAATAAGCAGAAATTCTCACTTCCTCATCTCCAGTGAGGGGAAAAAAAAAAAAAAAAAAGGGAAAAAAAAAAGGAAAATAAAAACAAAAACTGTATGCAAATTTCACTACTTTTCTAGTTTAGAAAATTTAATGTTGAAAAGACAAAAGACATGCACAGTGTGTTTCATAGCAAAATTTTCCTTTAGATTGGCAAACTTTTTTTTATTTGTTGAAGTGATTCACCCTTGGGAAAAAGGAAAAAATGGTTTTAACTGACAGGGGAAAATAATGTTGGTCCAGTCAACGTATATAATATTGGTTGTACAGACGCAAGTTAGTTTGGGAATGACAAAACAGAATTTTCAATCTTTTTGATGTGCTCTGTACAACAATGACAACTTCCACACAACCAAGTATTCAAATGTAAATGCTACTGTATCTATTAGTACCTGGGTCAAATATTTGTATGTGTTTTAAATGCCCAGAGTTAGAACACTATCGATCCTCTCTCTTAATTCAAAGCCAAGCTATTTTAATGAAATTTCTGTGGTATTTTCCAGTAACAACAGGCTTAATTTAGTATAATTTTTTTCTAACATGAAAGCATACATTTTGTAATTAAGTTTTCACTACCTAATTATCATTTCCATGAAATTGTCTGTGAAATTAGTAGGCATAAAATACTTTCTACAGTGCCTGAGTGGCTTAGAAGAGTACGTCTCATTTTCAGAAGAGACCGAAGAGCTCAGATCACACTGACTTTCTGTAGGACGGGGACTTTAAAGTCACTCTGGCATTTCTGTCAACAGCAGCTGATTCAGCATAGAAAACATCATGAAATGCTGAAATCTCTCTGTATTACAGCCTTGTTTATTGAAGAAGTTACTGTATACCATTGAGCCTTAGATTAGGCTCACCCATGTATTAAAACAACACAGTTATAAGTGGTCTGATCACCTTTGTTCTTTTGACAGCTGAAAACAAGCACTGCTCTTTTGACACCAAATGCTAATCAATAGCATACATTACTGTTATAAAATTACACTACATGGTGTCTAAATGTATACATATACAAGAAAAGCTTCAGAGAAGGTACAAGGTCAACCCCAGTATGAGCATACATAAGCAATACCATGAGGAGAAGGCAGTAACTATGGCAATGGAATTGAGACCACTCAAATGACTAAGAGATTGAGTCGTATCAGAAGAACATGGCTGTAATTGCCTCTCTCAGCCAGTTCAGAGCTGATCATGATCCAAATTTATTTGGCTGTTAACATCCTGAAATACAGTTATTTTAGCAGCAACTTTATCCGTGTGCCCTAACAAGGCAGAAAAAGATGATGAAACTTAATGTTAGAACTGGAGACCGTATTGCTCTTTAGCAGTAGGTGCCTTGTGAGATTCTTTGCCTGAAGTGATTTAAATTGGCCTAAACCTAGTTCGGTTCAGATTAGACAGTTCTCAGTCCCGTTTTAAGTTTTCGTGTCCTGGATTTGTGTATTGATGATTCCATCTTGCCATTGCCCCTGTAAGCTCAGCCTAATATAACAAGTAAATACTTGGAATTTCTGGAGAAATGGAAAAAGAACAGGATCTTCTGGCACTTTACAAGGTTTATAAGCAAATGATTTGTGAATTGGTAATATCACTGCTGATTGATAGACAATATCTCTGTATATAGCAGTGTTACTCATTTTGAGACAAAGGCTGAGTTACTTGTTACAGGGGTGATTATGCTGATCTTGAAATGACTTTAGAGCTGTTTTTAAAATTTAGGTAGCAACGGAAATCAAATATGGCTTTCCTCAACTTTCTGGCATGTTGATGCAGTAAAAACAGTTCAAATGATTGATATAAAGTTTCTAAACTGTGATTACATACTTTTAATGTGATTTTTCATAAAATAGCTATTGTCTTGTGTGAAGCAATTAATAATACATACTAATACAAATGATGGATAAATCAAAACTTCAGAGTTTATTATTTTGTTCATGGTCCACAGCTGAGTGATAAATATTCATTATAACCTAGACCTTGTAAAGATGTCTGCTTTCATGTATGTCTGCATGGAAATAGAGTGAGTTCACCTGCTCATACCAGAACTCTGAATGGCTTGATTATATAGATCATTTATAAATCTAATAGTATAATTTTTATATCTAGATCTTTCCTCTTTTTATGCCATTAAAAAAAAAGATTTTTTGACACAATGTTTTTCACAGAAAATGTTTGCTTTTCTTAGAAACTTGGAATTTGTCATTGAAATGTCAGATACATGTGCACATGCACACACCTACCTACACAAGAGTATTTTTCTTGTCACAAGGAATGTCCAGGCACAGTTACTCTCTTACATGCTTGGCTCAAAGTACAGATAGTGTATAAATGAAATTTAGTTTTCATGGTAGATGCATCCATGCAGAATCAATGTAACTGTGACACAGCCCTCCCTGTAGATATGAATTAGTGGTGGAAATGCTGGCACATCATTAATGATAATATCCCCTCTCCTCCCATTCCCAAGATCATAAAAATGTGTTTCTTCCTTACTCCCATGTAGGGAGCTCATCAAACCTCAAGAGACTCAAGTTGGAGAAATTCACTAAACAGATTCCAGGCTTGTTTTTTTAAAGCCCCATATCAGGGTTCCTGAATAGTTTGAGTATGGTCTTGAATAATTCATTCCCAAACCTTTGTTGTTTCATCAGATAGTAGATTTCCAAAGAAGACTGTCTCTGTTCCTCAGCTGGCTAACATTATGTCTTGTACATTCCCATCCCAGAAATATGTTTCTAATTAAGCCACATAATAAGAGTTTCCTGTGCAGGGGAAGAGATGGGGAAAACAAATAGTTTTGAAAGTGGAAGTTTTATTCCATTTAGGCCTGTTAGACTCAAGCCTCATTCTGTTTAAAATAATGAATACAGAAAGAAAAAAAATTTAAAATAAACGTGTATTTGTTCTGCAACGTGATCTGTAGACTTATTTATGGCAAGGAACAGAATCCCCCTTCCTGAAATAAAATAGAAGACCTTCCACCAGTGAAATTTATTTCCTGCCACTACTGGATAGGAAAAAGACCAGAAATGTTTCTCAAAGGGAGCTTCCTCACCTGCTGGCTATGAAAACTTATACTGGAGCATTAAGTTAGAAAATAGATTGTTGTTTCATTACTCCATCCTTACAGCAGCCCTTAAGGGTGGAAACAGAGTGAGTCTGCTGAGTATGAATTCCCATCCTCTGGGACTTTTGAAAAGATGTTGACTCTAAATCAGCTTTCTACTATCCCTTTGGTTTTGCCACCTTCTAGTTACCTACTAACTGTTAATACGTTTTTATTTTCCTCATCCTTTGAAATGCATTTCTTAAGCAAATCAGCAGATGCCAGTCCTACTAAAAAAAAATGATAAAGATGTCCCAATGCCTCAGGATCTTTTTTGCAAATCATGCGGCATGATCTTTTTTTCTTCTTTTTTTCATTTCCTCAATAACAGTGTTTGTTAACTAAAAATGTTTAAATCATGTCAGTTTTGGTTTGGGATTTACCACAGACAGAAAGTTCATTCAAATCTGTGGTTAGTCTGACAGTGTTTGGAATAGGAAGTTAAAGGAGAACATAAGTTGTTGCAGTTGTTTTCTCAATCAAAAGGGAAGCTAACGGAACTAGCTCATTGCTCATGTGTTCATGAATAACTTATTCAGAACACTGTGTTACTGGAAAAATATCCTCTAGGCTGACACATATCCACATGTCACTGTAGAGCCAGCAGTTGACAATGTCAAAATGAAAATGCCCCCTTTTTTTTTAAATTTATTTTTAAAGGAGGAATATTTTTATTTTCATAAGTATTTTATGATCCTAACAGCATGGGTACAAAAATACACACACCCCCTTTTGGGGGACGGGGGAGTGATTTTTTTTTTTTTTTTTTTTTTAATCCCTGTTCCTTGAATGAAATGCCAAATTTGTGCCTTGTGATCAGAAAACCAGTATTTTGGGTATGTTTTGCTTAGTGTCACAAGCTGATTCAAAAAGTTTGTACAGGATAACTCAGGACCCTGCCAAATTCATGTTACCTATTTCATATTCCAGGTAAACTGTAGACTGTCTCTCATGAGCTGCTCATCAAAATGTTCTGACATGCAAAAACTTCTGCCAGTGAACTCTCTGCCTTGCCACTCAATGATTTCATTTTGTTACAATGAATATATTAACTGTTGCAAGATACAGCCAAGTACAAAAAAAAATGTAATGCTAGGGCTTAGAAATTTGGATGGAAGTTGCAATAAATATTGTCATGAGAAATTATTACAACAGGGAGCCTGTATTTCTTGCTGGTAAGATGCAACTTTAGTATTATGCAGGAGATAATATCTCTTATTTAGCCAACTACACTTAAAAGAAAATACAGACTTTCAAGCGTGCAAGCTTTTTTTCAGGTAGGAAATAGAAATAGTGTTATTCAAAGCTAAGTACAAGTGGTGAACGATCACTTGAGTTTGACTTGATAATATTAAACAGAGCATCTGAGAAAAACATTAATCTTTCCAGAGAGTCTTACATTTCTAATTAAATGTTTGTTATAAGGAATGTTTTCTTTTCTGGGTTTTTTTGTGGTTTTTCTTTTTTTCTCTAATCATCTTCAAAGAATAGGGGACAATGTCCCAAATAGTTCTTCATCCTCTTTGATGTGGCCAGGATACATACCCTTAAACAAGGTCTACCTTAGGTAAGTAATCCCCTGAGATAGGCTATCGCTTTCCATTGTCTTCAAAGGTCCTATTTTAAATTTGAGGTACTCTGCAAATATAGAGCAATATGAAGGAAAGAATTCTAAGGGGCAGAAAAATAATTTTTAAAAGTATTGTGTACTCGGGAGGTAGCATTACCTATATTAGGGTTACCATTCTGAGCATGAAAGAGCAGGAAAAGGCTTTGAGCTATGTTCAGTAATAGATGTCATCCTGTCGTTTGCCTTCAGTGATGGGAACTAATTAATCTTGCGCCTTTTTCTGTTGCTCCACCAGACAAAAGTTATTCCATTTTTTGACAAAATACCTTTTCAACATGTGCAAAGAAGCTAATTGGTATTCCAATCTTTTGCTATGTTACGCCAAAGCTTCTATTCTGCCACTGTAGTATTATAAGCTTTCTGTGGTCTCTGATCACCATCTTCTTACTTAAACAACTACCTCTAGTGTGACCACAAGCCAATTGTGTATACAAAAATACTGAACTAAGCCATGGTTCCTCCAAAAAGCTGAAATGTACTCCTACGTATTCCCATAGCCAGCCTTCCTTCCTTAATATTGGAGTACTATCAGACTAATCATGAGTGATGATCTTTGAAGGGAACAGAAGGACATTCAATATGCAAATGCAGCTACAACAGACAATGCTGTGCACACAATTTTGATTGTAAGAGCAGACCAACTGTCCATTAAACACTACATACAGCTGTCATATTTTTGCATAAGGTCAGCTTTCATTACAGCACATGCCCCAAACCTGTATTTTACTTCATATTTTGGGAGGGACTAGGTATTACTTCCCCTTTAATCCAATCTTCACAAGAGGCAGACAATTTGCTCCTATGTAATCAACAGCGTAATTAATTATAAGCATTAGTTAGACATCCCCCATCTAAAAGATGGTGTTTATGAGTCTGGACTGGTCTTCAGCAAAAGGTAGACTGACTGTAGACAATGAGGTGGAATAGGATAGATGCACTAACCTGAAGTATTGATAGGTGGCTTATTTATATCACAGCTGGATATTAAAAGAAGATGTGTGCAATAAGGGAGATAAAATGTCAAAATGTAAGTTTAGGTAACCTAAAGTGCTGGTTTCTTTGCAGTGTGCTTTCCAATATCTTTTGACTCACAGAAATTAACTCTAACTACATTTCTGTCCTAGGTAGAGGAAGATCAGCTATTTGTAGGCAGTGAGAACACACGGTATGTTTCCTTGATATATGCAGCTTACTGAGGATCTATGCATACAAAGTCAGATTTTTGGTGGCAAGTCTCCCAAGACCATAAACAAAACCATCAAAGGAATTGATGAAACCTGTACTGAATCCACTGCCATGTTCTGAACCAACTGGGAAAACAAACACGATTTCTTTTCTGACAATTTGTTGTTACAGAAAACATTAAGGACACACTTCTGTTTAAAATAAAATTCATCTAGGCATAGTCATCAGTGTTTAATTAGAGAGCATGAATTATTGAACATGTGCTGCTGTTCTCTTTAAGATTTAAAACTAGAGCCATGCAGACTCAAATCATGGCATGACAAAAGGGCATGTTGCTCTGAATCATTTTCTAATGTTCTTTTTCTCTTTTGACTGCAACCTTTCAGCAGTAAAATCAACTGAAGATGCTAAAAGCAAAAATATTAAAGGTGAATCTGCTTGTATATGTGCAGGAAAAACATTTTAAACAAAGCTGAACGATAAACCCTTATCAAGTCAAGCTTTGCCAAGATTAGTCTAAGTTTCACCAGTTCCTTACTTGCAACTACAGTGTCTCTCTGATCCTAGAAAGTACTTTTAGATTTTAATACATGTGCCCACTTGTCAGTAAAAGGTAGCTTCCATATGCATAGTTTGAGTAAAGTTTTTTCTCTCTGGTGATGTCTGTCCTAGGGAAGGTTTTATCAAGAGAGGACTTACTGAACCCAGTGAGGCATTGCCTGAGGTAACTTTGACTTGCAGCTATCCAAATCCCTGGGAAGAGAGTGGTCAACTCTGACTGTATATATGGATCTTTTTTATAACAGATCTCTGAGTTATTGCTGCACAGATTATGCAGTACAGTTGTTAAATAGGAGAGTATTTCACGTAAGAAAAGAGAAAAAAATTAGTCTTGCCGGGCTCTTAAGTTTTCTGCTTGTGTTTGTAAAGCAACCCTCTCTAGCTATTTTAGCTATTTCTTCCTTAATAAAAACAATCTTTTTGTTTTAGATGAAGAGGTATACCGCTAGGTACTGTACATTACTGGTCTCTTTCTTTTTTCCCTGTTTCTAGACCACTGCACATTTGATAAACAACATTTCTCTGGGCATGCTGTACTCCCAGGGCTGGCTTTCCAAACAGGTACAGCATCCCTAAATGCTTACGTTCAGCCAAAATTTTTTCTGATTCTACTCCCAGGAGAGGTTGGTCCTCATGAGTGTGTTACAAGAAGTCCCATTGTAGTCATGACTCTGCTAGATCCCATTGCAGAGCTGGAGTTCTGTATATTGTACAATTATGAAGACATCGAGCGAGAAGTAAAGCCTTGTACTGCTGAAGTCACCAGCAAAACTCCAGGGTGGTAGCCAGGGTTTGGTTTTGAATGTTTATGAGCAACATGAGACTTGTATGTAAGGTTCTTTGGTATGGTCTAGCTCTAACAGCTGGAAAACGCTACATCTCTGTGTGGGCAAGTTCATTTCTTTTATTACAGCAAGTTGCTCTTGTCCTTTTTCATATGAGTCTATATTGCATATAGCAGTAAATAGAACCATTCTGTAATAAGGCTAAAATTAAAATTTTACAGTATGAAAAATATATTATATAGAAAATACAGTGAAATTGTATAAAATATAATGAACAGGCCCTCAGTGAACAAACTGAGATTGCATCTGAACTAAACTACCCTTGGCAAAATCAATGACAAAAGTATCTGGAAAGAAATATGCACTCTATTAATTTTGCATTGTGATGAACTTGTTTTATGCATTTATTAAAATATCTTTTAGACTAAGTAACATTTTAAAGACCAAAAAGAGAAGTAAATATTTTATTCAAACCAGTTGTGTCTAACATCCAAAGTTTATTATATGTGCTATGGGTAAGTGATTTAAAATTCATAAAGCTGCTCTGGTTTGTGTAAGAAAGCAATTTTGCTTTATACAGAGAAACTTACTCTAAAAAGTAAAACTAAGCATTTTGTCAGAAAAATACCTTAAAACTGATATATCATCTGTAATAACAGGTATGGGTTTCTTTTCTATTTTCTTTTGTATTTTTTTCAATCATCGCAGTTAAGCTGTGGATATTTGCCAGAATTTCACTGAGAGAAGCCTTCTGTGCTTACCTCAAGCTAAAGAGATTTGGCTGCAAATCTGTTTCAGGGTTGCCAAGCCTTTACCGGGAGATTTACCTCTGAAGGTTTTCCTTCATTTTCTTTTAAAGAGTTTACGAAGACCTACAATTTTTTTTTTTGCTATATAGTTAGTAACAGTCATTAATATTTCTTCACAAAGAGCACCATTGTGTGAGAGCCCGCAAGGTGTAACGCATGAGTAAAGAAAACATCCTGCAAAACATTCTGAATAAAGGCTTGATAAAGCGTAACAAGGAAGCGATACAGAACCATTGGTCCTGTACCTAAATATCATCCACAATATTTCTTTCTACTTGACACACTGAAAGTCGAATGAGTATTTTGCATAATTTTCTAATATCTCTTACAAGGTAGTTGAGTCACTGAGAACTTGTTATGCTACACAGTATTTAGACTGTTGTACACTTATACTAGAGTGAGTCAGATGCTGATTGTTTCCTTCTAACTTTCAGGTACAGCAGGGAGCAACGTTCAAACCCTTGCTGAAGAAACTGGATAGAGCGATAAGGATTGTGATAAGGGGAAACAGTAGTCAGGGCCAAGCAGAAAGATGAATCTAAATCCAAGGCTGATATTTTTTTAAGTTTTTTGGGGTTATCAGTAGGTTTTGTCCAGAAAGAGGATGTGTGCGTCAACAAAGACATGTAGAGGAGAGTAATGTGCCAATGCCCAAGAGGCTATTCATGCCCCTTCTCTTTAGAAGCTGTTAAAGCTGTTCAGCTGTTTCACTTCTGATGCTGAAAATTAAAAAGTCAGAGCTAATTTAGGCTCTGGACGCAGTCATCTTAAATCATCTAAATACTGTCTTTACTGAGACTATGGAGGGAGAATTCCTGCCTCAGCCCTTTTCCACTCTGTTTCCCCCTCCTCACATCATCCACTGCTCCATGTCCCTGATCCCTCAAGTCTCCAACAGGACATGCCTTTATATCTGAATACTAGTGCAGAGCAACACAGGGCTGGCAGACATAGGTTTTAACTTGTATAAATGATATTTATTCCCATTAGGAACACTTTAATAGGATTCAATGCTATTTTCTATGGTGCACCACTGAATTTGTTATAGACGAGGAACAAAAGAGGAGCTGACATTCTCGCAGGCTTGTTTTTGCAATACTTTAAACATCTGTGAACTTCTTAAGAGTGACTCATTCCTAAATGATTTGGAGTTTCACAGTCTTTGTAAGATATGTTTTCAAGGTTTCTATTCATAACTGTGCTATACAATATAAATGTGCACACATGCACGTGTACTTTGTATGTATATTGTGTTGTGTATACATAGCTTATACATTCTATAGAGAGAGAGAAGGTGGGTGAAAATGGAAGTTTAGGAGAGAGAGGGCATTGAATTCTCACAATTTCATAGAGGGTGAAGAAAAATATGGCTTGAAGGGAATACGAGCACAGAACTAGCAATGAGAAGGGTTGTGTGGGATGGGCACATCTATGGATGAGGGAGACATGAAAAAATTCTTATATGCTCTGTAAAAATGAAAAAGAATGGTGGCATTTTGTAATATGTGTGTCATTTGTTTAAATCTGCATTAGCTAGTCATAGCTGACAAAGTTTTCCCTCCAGCAGCAACTAAAACTAATATCAAGACTAATAACTCATATCCACCATGCAAAAATCAGGACTGACCATTTTGATGCAAAATGTCTCCTTTGCAAAAATGAAACAAAATTAAAGTTTGGCTATTTCTATTTCTGACCTTTGTCTTTTTCAACAAAAAGCTGGTTTTATGTCAACACAAATCTTTAGGAATTTTATTTTTGTCATGCATTGTTTCAGATTTTTTTAAAGAGCTTTTGCTCTATTTAAAAGAATATCAGCTGTAAGAGTTATGCCTGCCTTAAAATCAAAGATCGTGTTTATTGAACGTAGGGTTGTAAGCCACATGCTAGTCTAAACAGGGAAATAGAATAGGGCAAGTCAGGCGAAGACTGAGAAAGGCAATGATAGACAAGGAACAAGCTGAGGGTTTAATACCTTACCTTCCCACTGTTCACCAGATGAAATTTCTTTGTGTTTAATAACTGCTGCCGGTTTTGTTCTCTGATGGTTTGGTATTATAATCCAACAGCTATCTACATGTTATTGCAGACCTAGGATGTGTCTTTAGTTTTGCAAAGCTCTCAATCTTTATGCATTGAGGTTGATTAAATCATACTTCTAGACACCTAAAAGTCATGAGTCAGATTTTTAGGATTAAATAGGCAACCCAAGGTCTCCTTAGCACGTGTGCTACCAACATTCAGCTGAGGCTGGTTGGGTCCTGCCCACCCCGTGTACATGCATCCTTCTTATGCAAGCAAATCATCCAGATAAGGATGCCTACCTCACACCTGAACATGAAGTCAAGGAAGAGGCCAGGTGCTCTCAACTTCTGAGCTTCAACATAGTCTTTGTGGTGTCACATCTTAGGTCTGCTGAAGTACACATTGGAATTTAAACAATGTTATTACTTTACATTCTGAACAGTGAGGAGAACTGTCTGCACTGTAGACTTATGCCAAGTGCTGCTCAACTGCAAATGTAAGTTTTACATAGTTTGGTTTTGCCATTTAAAGAATTTATAGTAGAGCTATTGTTAAATTAATTCCCAATAATGTGGCAATTTCTTCAATAAAGAAATAGCTTTTTTTATTTTTTTAACAGGAAACTGTTATTATGGATTTTGCTAAATTTCAAAGGGCTTTTTCAGTCCCTCCCGATGTTTTTTTTAATGTTGCACCTGGTCAAATGAAACAGCACATTACATTTTTACTATGTTAGATTGTGCGTTAACTTAATCAGCATTTCAAAAACAAGTATTGTTTCAGAACAAAGACTTTGAATGTAATCATCCTGTTTGTTCCTGTTTTATTTATAAATAACAATACACTGTTTTTTACCCTCAGAATGTTTTCTTTTCAGTGAGAAGGTGCTTTTCAATTAAAAAAAATCTCATTTGGGAAATTTTTGAGCATTGATCCACAGGGAATGATTTGCTCAGCCTTCTTTTATACTGTGCTCTGGTTCTATAATAGCTTAGTAGTTTAATGGATCAATGATGGTGCATAAGTCAAATATACTCACAAGGCAGTTTTGTCAGACTATCTATTTTAAAGGCTGATTTGGGTTTTTGGGGGGGCAGGAGGAATATATATGCAGAATACAAGCTGGGCTGTTTTTAAAAATAAAAAAACAGAGCCAAACCGAACTTGTTTACTAAGTAATTTTTTTTTTTTTTTTTTAAAGCAGACCCAGTTCAACCTTCTAGCAGGTTTAAGAAATATCTATTTTTGCAGTTACAATGATAAAGCTTTGAATCTTTCCCCCAGCTTCCCCAAAGGAGATTGCAAGGCTTGCTCCCACTTGCTACACTGTTTATGAGCCTAGGGAGATGGTTCCTGTGTGTAGCCCCATCGGTGCAGTCCCCGAAACGAAGGTTTAAGACTGCAGAACAAAACCTAACTATAAAGAAGTAAATGGTTCCCACATGACATAAAACTTCCACGTCGAGCGTCGACGTTTTTAGCGATGGGAAAGCACGAAGTGGGAGTAAGCGACACTATTCCTTTCCATCTGGTGAAGCTGCTCCCCGGAGCCCACAGTGGGAGCGGGGCTGGCTCCTCAGAAACACGCAGCCCTGTGCTTGGGGGCCTCCCCAATTAGTCCTGTAATTTACTGTCACTTAATAAGGCGGACCGAGAAACTTGCGCCAGTAGGGATGGAAAAATCCCGGCCTCCAGCTGGGGTGGGTGTTCTCGGAGTTCGCCCAACTCTCAAGCAGGTACAAAAGGCACCCACAGCTGAAGCTGGGGACGCAGAAAGGAGACCTTCAGCCTCCGATGAATTACACACCAGCGCGAGGCCCCAGGAACAGCAGATCCGCTCTCACTTTGAAGGATAAATCAAAGCTTTAATCGGGCCTGTCAGTAAAGCAGGTGTTTTGACTGCCTTTATAGTTCATTTTTATGCAAAAGGGTTGTGGGGATACAGAAATCATGGGGGATTGAAAATAAACGGCACTGACAGCACTGATCCCACCAGGCGAGGGGGCCAAAATCGGTCTGTCTTTTCATATTATGAAATATACCTAACGGCAGGCTCTTTAAACCCCGCTTACACAATGCGCTGTCTGTGCACCCAGGACTTTCCTTTCTCTCGCTTTCGTCCTTTCCTCCCCCGCTTCTTTTTTTTTTTTTTTTTTTATTTGATATGCCAGGGGCCCTTTTCTATTCTCTGGTGATGAACTGCCCCAGCAGCCACAGCAGGTTCAGAATGTTAAAGAGCCGCCACTCACCCGAGCCGACAAAAGGATCCCGTTTTAAAGGGCTTAAAGGACACTGTAGACACTACCCGCGGCCCCGTTTTAGGCTAATGTCTTTTTCGTCTTGCTTTTCAGTGTTCAACAACGGCCACAAATAAAAAAACGTCATAAAAATGTGTCGATGCAAATTTTCTAGCATGGGCCAGGGTGAGAGGGCGCATCATTAGGAGCGAGGCTTACGTGGCAGTGCCAGGGGGCTTCCGTGCTGCTCAGGCTCGTCTCTCCCGTGTGGAGGTTGTTTTGTGGGCTGAGAGTAGGCACTCACAGCTACCCAGATTTACACTTCAATACCGAGATTTAACTTTTCTTAATTCCTAAGTCTCAATATTAATAGCAGGCATAATTTTTTAAGTTATTTAAATAAAATGTTTGAGCACACTGGAGTTGAATCACTGTAGCATCCTGTAATATTTAAATGGTGGTTGAGGAATGTTCTAATGTAGCACACTTTTCCAAAAAGAAAAAAATGAGGGCCTTTTTCTTTGGTTCTGCTATAACTCAATACTTTTTACAGTGTATTCTGTAACATAATTTGAAATATTACTGCAGGGCATTGCTAGTAAATTTCATTTATCATTTACAAGCCATAAAGCAGGCAAGAAAAAAAAAAAAGGCAAGTGCTTCCCCTCCTGTAGTTTCACACACAGTTATTCATGTCTAGTGCCTCACCACTCGCAAATGACAGTTTTTCACCAGCTTTACTAAGGAATTGATTCTTTTCTCTTTCCTTATAAATTAAAAAATACATTTAAAAAAGCAATGCCTAGCTGGCATATCCTTAGGACAAATTGCCTAAGGACAACCTTTTAAAAATTTTTCATGGATTGCATGTGAACTAAGAAATTCATTAAGCTTGATTGTGATCATTCATATTGCTGTTTCTAGACAGAAAACTTTGCATCTTTGTAAAAAAAAAAAGTTTGCATTTTATGACTTAGTTGCATAGGAGATGAGATCACTATCCCTTTTTTCAAGGTAGGCTGATGCCCTCAGTCTTTACAAATGTTTATGCATCTTTTGGTTTTGACCCACTAAACTACTCTGTGAATTCTAAAAGAAATTTAACTAACGCCATACTTTCACCAAAAAAAAAAAAAAGAAGTATTTGTGAGCTTCTTGCAAGTAATTTAGACTCCAATTTTCCAAACACACATTTTTATCTTTACCCATAAAATAATTCCATTTAAAATAGTAAGATTATTATACTTATAAAATACGTATTTTCTACTCAAGGCCTAAGTATTGCACATTAGCACTGGCACTCACGCTGCCTTTCTACCAAACTTAATTTCAGTATAATTTCTCATGCCAATGAAGTTACTTCATGCCAATAAAATTCCATACATGCTTGCAGTATTGAGCCTTGAAACTCCAATTTTCTCAAATATTTCAGGGCGGCAGTTTATGCAAGCTTTGAAAAAGAACTGCTTCCAATAATTTGCTTGAAGAAAGATGATACTAGTCATTAATCATGGCAAATATATTTAGGTACTGCAGACGTTAGCTGAAAATTCATTAACTTTTCTCTCTGGAAGAGTTGCTATGTTCAATAATATTTTGGATATTTAGATCATAAGGTAATTCCAATGTTTTGATTAACAGTCTCTTCAGAAAAAAGCTCAACAAAATTTAACAAGAATTAGAAGTCTAATTCAAATTTGCCAAGTCCCTCTTCCTGATCACCTGTTTAACATTCTTGCTGTGAGTCCACTAGCTGTTAGTTTATGCATAATACAATAAACAGTAATTAATAAATAATGCAAACTATTTATTTGCATTCATCTTCCACAGAGTTGCAATGATTTTTCTAACGAAGCGCATTACTGGAATCTGGTTTATAGACCAATCTACAAGTGGCTGCATTGTCCTGAGTGGAGGGGATTCTTTTGGCATAGGAAAATATTTAAACAACTAAAGCTTTTGATATGGAATGTTAGCAAATGTCTTAGCTCTGAATAACGCACACATCACTTGTGGGAGTAGATTAAAACATTCCCATTTTTGAATTTCAGGTTGATTGTTTCTAATTAGTCTGCCATGGACAAAACTCAGATTTCTGCCTTCCGTTGGAATTTTATCTTACTCATGAGTAATTTTAGTATTGACAGATTCTCATCTACCTCATATCAAAATGTCAAATCTTTCCATCATTTGTTGTCTCAAATAATTTCAGATATGACCTAACATGCAGGGATGGAGTCTGACTCAGATATACCAAAATGCCAACATATGGGCATGATTTGGGGTGAACCAAAGGTGAATCTATTGCAAAATTGTAGATCAGCTGGGGAATATTTCAGTATAAATCTTCAAAGCTCAGTCTTGAAGTTTTCTGTAAATGTGCATGGATGGGTTGCAACCCTCAGCATTCCTGGCTAGAGCTGCCTTTTGTCCTCACTACCCTCTGTCCAAAGACAATCTGCTTCCACCCATTTCCTACCCAGTGGCACGATGTGGCAAGAGTTTATTTTTATCATGTGTTCGTATTGCTCCTTTCACAGTGGGATTTCAGTCCACAGTGGGACATCTAGACACTGCTGAAATACAAAAAATAACAAACAATAGTGCCTTCAAGCTAAAGATTTAGTCCCCAGATATTCTCGGAATCACTAAAAACTGCAAATACTGAACAGTTCATCCAACACCAGATAAACCACAAAAAGAAAACAGTGTCAGATGGAGAGAGAAGGAGAAAGAGAAGAGGGGTTGAAAAAATTTGCTTACTGAAGATAGTGTTTGGTGGTTGGGTTTTTTCCTTTTTAAGCCTCATCATAGACCAATTCTAATGTTCATTGCTTTCAGGTTTATAAATGGATTATAAATGTTGGGTTTGATTTAAGCATATTTAAATGGACAGGCAGCCTACTTTTAAGAGGCTCTGTCTCACTGATAGGTAGTACATAATGTAGTTGTCATGACCATGCTGTGGCCATATCTCCCCTCTCTTATGGCCATATCCCCCTTCTCTTAATGAAAAACAGATGTGGGTGTACCTGCGTTAGTCTGTTTTTTACTTCATTAAGGAATCAGGAGGATCTAAGCCACATGTATAGGCATACAAACCCAGAAGCTCTGGTCTTGGTTTTCAGTTTAACATTTAGGTCAAGCTTGCTGTATTTAGCACTGATTTGTGAAGATATAGGATGGAAATAGTGATGAGTAGAGTGTTCTCCCGTGGGCTTCTCAGGCCTTGGGGGCTGCTTTTTTTCAAGGGGGTCCTCCCTGGTAGCTCAAGATTGTGAAATACCTAGATATGTTGTAAGACCAGCTTTTCCATCCCAGTCGATAAATAGATAGAAGATTAGCAACAATAATTTAAAATGGACTTTGTGAAAGCAAATTATAGTTCACATTCCTTTAGTGTCATTTCGCGGGATCTGTTTACGTGCTGACGAATATGGAAGGAGTAATGGAGAGTTTGGAGATGTCATTTGGTTATGCTTAGACTGTAGTTTGAACAGAGAATAAACTTGCGCGAGTGGATAAGACTCGTGGAGAATGTCAATAGCTCATTGACACCTTCAAATGGTCAGAACCTCAGCTCCTCCTCCCATCAAGTAGTCGCGATATCTTGCTCAAACAGAAGTTGTAAGAAACTACTACTGAATCATCACTACCAGAATAATTGCCTGAAGTTCTTCTATATATTCACTAAGGTTGCTCGTCCAACTACAGTCCTAACCCAAATGGTTTAGAGGTTTGGCATTAACATTGCAATACAAGATAACAATGATCTTAGGCTTATTACTTACTATTACAAACACTGGTGAGTTACTCTTTCATTTGTGGCTAATGTGCTAAAAATGATCTGAATTTTAAGCCCCTCAATATAACATGTGTTCTAGCCTTCAATGGTAACGTTTAAATATTGTCCCTATATGCTGTACTTACACATTACAAGACTGGTACTGTTTGCATTAGCAAGACATAAATAAAAATATTTTTAGTAACTCAATAACTTGATTAATTACTTAAACTATCACTATTAAGATTAGACAGGATATGAACAAAAGAACGATCTTTTTCAGTAATTCAATTAGTAATGATTATTGATTTGTACATAAATTTTCTTTTTATTTATGTTCAAACTTGCCTAAAGAATACCGGCTTCTTGACTCAAAAAAAAAAAAAAAAAAAAAGAAAGAAACAGAGAAGACAAATGAAGTGTTTTGCTGCCACTCAAATAACATAATGCTTCTCAAAACTCCTAAAATTATTCCTCTTGTACACTATATAATTAAGCAGTAGAACTTACTGCCATAAGCATACTGCCATTACGTCAGACAGCATGTAGATTTTTTTCAATGTGAAAAGCATGAAGATAATAGAGAGTCAACACAGTAAGTATATCTTTAAAAACATTACATACGGAAGCATCATTGAGATTATAGTGAAATAGGGCATAATATAATGTATTTAATTATGAAATAAGATTGTATTTTATTTGCCAGAAAAAAGGGAAGTATTTCAGGGGTATATATTACAAGTCATCAGAAAAAAAACCAACTTTAGTTATCCTGCTTTAACTTCATATTTTGTTTAGAAATATGAAAATAATATGCTTGGGTAAATGTACAGTTTTTTAATCAGAAAAATATATCAAAAAATGTAAAGCCTAACCTCTTATTTGCTACTTTTAAAAGAAAATATTACAAAATTCTATGGGCTTTTGTAATTCAAAGCAGTTTTGAAATTGTGAATATGGATTTTTTTCACTGGGAAAAATCATTCTGTCTGTCACTGAATTTTATTACATACTTTTATGTTTCTGAACATAAAAAAAACCCTAATTGACAAAAATGTACATGTAAGCCACTTAATAATTCTCTCTCGCCTTCTATTCTCAGCTCTATCAGAACACATTCTCAGTAAGAGAAATTGATTTGTTGTGTCACTGCCTATGCAAATAAGCATTAAAAAAAATTTATACTAGCCATATTTTTGCCAGTTTGCCAGTTTCTGCTAATGTTGCATTTACTTAAAATACTATCCAATTTATATGATGGTGAGTATCAGCCTTTCTAGCAGTACAAGTATAACACCATTCTTAATAGTCTGATTCATATCTATACATTTCCCTGCTACATAGTCCATCTTTTTTTCATTTTTTTGCCTTTATCTACTTCTGTGTAATAAACCAGTTGGCAACCTTGGGAGAAAAATCAACAGGTATTTAAACCTTTCTTGATTTGGCCGTAAATAATTAAATCAACAATTGGTGACTTACAGTTGAAAACTCATGGAATGTTTAACTAGAATTAAACCACAATACATATTTGGTTGAATTTCTAGTTTAACAGTTTACACTTCCAATTCATATTTTACAGGCTAAAGAAATTTCCCCTTATTTCCCAGATGGTAAAGGAAGATATAAATATAAAGTAATACAAAGAAAAAGTGGTAGCTGATAAGCATTTATTTTAATGGCCTTTCATCATCTGATTGTAAGAATGTTTGTACCCATCCTCTATTTTCCCAAGACCTGTTCTCTCCTGTCCCCATCAGGAGAGTCCTAAAGCACCCCCAGCTGCAGCCAGAGTAAAACAAAGAAAAAATAAGCCACAGTGTGAATATTATTTTTCAGAACATTCTAGATATTAAATAGCTATTTCCATTAGGCTGCTCATATTAATTTTAATGACAGTTGTATTCTATGGTTATAGATTTGGGATTTTTTTTTGGTTTGGGTTTTGTTGTGGTTTGGAGTTGGTGGTGGTTTTTTTTTCCCGGGGGGGGGGGGGGGGGGGGGGTCTTACCCCCAGGGAGGTAGAACAGTCTCATTTATCTGATATAGTTCAAACTATATCAGATTTGATGATATTCGTCCCCTTCTGCTTGTCTCTGCTCACGGCAAAGGCTAATGGTAGCTTCTCATCTCCTGCAGTTAAGAAGGTGACCATGAGCTTCCCTGGACTTCTCCACTAGATTGCGAACAAGCTACTTCAGACACCAACAATAGAAACCTCTTTTTGGATCTCCCCTAGCTTTACACAGGAAAGCACTGGTAGAGTATGAAACCCTGAGTAATGCACTGGGCTGTCCTTTCATTCAAAAGTATCCGAGATCAAAGGCAAGCCTTCCCCAAAACACAGTAATGATCAGTTAAACAGTTTGGCCAGATACTGTAGCTGATATAAATCTGCTCAGCTATTATAACTTCAAAGGACATAGCCATTTTGACACCGCAAAGATCAGACCCGTAATACCTCATAAACTGGTGACTCTTAGATCTTGCAGACTTCGTATGGTAGCAATTGCAAAAACATTTGTTGTCCAGAGTCTCAGAGAAGACTAGACTATCTTTGCTATTAAAAGAAGACTCCAGCACAGTTTGGCTTACTTCAACCCCACTGTGTCACATTTCAAGATGCCAGAATAATTCTTTTACCCAAATAAACAAACAAAAAGGTTTCTTTAATCTTTAAAGCTGATAACTAGTTCACTTCAGACCTTTCACATGCTAGGGTGAATAATTTGCATTTTTTAATATTTTTTATGTCTGTTTCTTTGTCCTACCCAAGTGTGCATACTGTGTGTTATTTACAGTAACTGTATGACTCTGACTGCTTGGGACCGCATTTTAAAAAGGCACACCAGCAAACACCCTCAGCAAAAAGAAAGGGAATGTAAGTATAACTGTGCTTTCAAAAAATTTAACAAAACAAAAACCCAGTCAGGTGGCTTCAGAGTAATCTGCCAGCATATTTAAAAAATACGCAATTTAAAAAAAAAAAAAAATCAAACCCAGATAAACTACTTGAACAAAATTCCACAGGGTAGGGGAAAAAAAGAAAGAAAGAAAACACTTAGATTCTTTTCTGGCAGCCGTAGTTACATCTGTAGTTGGGTGATTGAAAAAGGCTCACAAAATTACTCAGTCTTGAATTGCTACACATGTGACCTGGCTTTGGTGGTAGTGGTTACAGGAATTTAACTTCAAAACCAGAATAAAAAAGAGCACAGACCTGAACAGCAAACAAAGGGAGAGAGAGGCAAATCTCATTTAGTTTAAAATTCAGCTATTTGTAGCTGTCAGCTGTTTAAGGTGAGTCAAAGGGGCTTTTCCCCTTTTGCAATGAAACTTTGAGATCACTTTTATAATTTTCTGACTACCAGGTCAAAATAGCTCAAGTGTCATGATTTTTTTTATTTGCAAAATTTCCAAATTGCTGTCAAGTATTCTCCTTGGCACGTCACCGCTGCCCATCGGAATCAATCTCGGGGCCGGGCAGGCACACCTCCAGCGTGGGAGCGGTACGGCCCCCGAGGAGTACGGCTGAAGAGAAGGGTTTGGGGTGAGAGACACAAAGAGAGAATAGCTCTTACAGCAAACCTGATCATCATCATAGCATTTGGTCATTTCCTATGCGAATAAATTCAATAAAAGCACTCCAGGTCACAAAGTAAGGGGGTTCCCATCTCTACGAGCATCCCCCCCGCCATTTCCATCCCCTCTCCCACCATTTCACATGCAGCTAAGCTTCCTCTGGCTAAAAGTGACTGGGTGGGGCTCCCGCCAGAGTTTATTCATGTCATTTCCGAATATAGCCAGAGGGGACATGAGAGAGCGACATGACACGTACTTTCCACTTCTTTCCTTCTCTGCTAGCACTGGGAAATGGCCTGCATAACCTAATAAGTATTTTCTGTCTCTAATTTCCATCCTGTTACGTTTTGCAGGAACTGAATGAGCTGCTTACACAGAGCTCCTTGCCAGTTTCTGGACTAGAAGAAATGTTCTGCTCTTTCACTTAGGTCCCCCATTTCTGCCATATTTTTCTTTTTTTTTTTTTTAATGACTGTATCATTCATTTTACTGTCTTTTGCAGTCCTGCAATTCCTATAAGTTCCTGATTCTTACAGAACTTTCTTGAAAGTCCTGAAATCCTAAATCTAACGGAAAGCCTACATTTAAATATGCATCTCTTTTACTCATCACTTTAGTACCCAATAGCCTCCAGCTAAACAAACACACACCAAGGCAAAATTACCGTAACACAGAATAGCACAGGAGATATGGTGGGGATATTTCCTTCTCCCTAATGTTCCCCCAGCCTCCAACTAATTTCTTCTAATGATGGTTGCTAAGGCTATTACTCATGATCCTGCTCCGTGATGCTTGTTAGATATCCTCTGTGAAGAGTTGTTCTCTGTTCTCTAACTGACCAAAAAGGTCCTAAGCACTTCTCTCAGACAACAAGCTGCTGATACTCCAATCTTTTCTCTTAATCATGTGCCACGTTAAGGAGTCACTTTAAAAACAAACTCAGATGTGGAAGCAAGATGAAGACATGCATTTTCCATTTGCAATGTTTTGGAGATCAGATTTCATGCTCGGTAAACCAGGTACCCTTTTCTTTGTTAATGTCGTTCCTGAATTAGATCCAGGACACATCTTCCTCATTGTGTCTCAACCTTGCTTTTACTGTTATAGATGGGACATGGGTGTTTTAATGTGTCAGTTTTCTGGATTAGAGAACCAGATAACTTTTTATAAATGGCATCTCATTAGAGAATAGAGAAAAGGAGGGAACTAACACCCAGCTACGTGAAGAGTTATATTAAGAGTACGCTCATTGTCTTGAATGATTAAGCATTTTCACTATCCAGCAGAAAATTTAATTATTCTGTCAATAAACCAGCTAAAAGACAGCCTTCCATCATTAAACTCTTGTAGATACCATGGTGCTATTTTCTTTAAGTTATAGTAGAATTTGCCCCATTTTAGGAAAGGCTTCTTAAAAGGGAGGTATTTGTCCACCCTGGAGTTCAAACTGCTGGGATATACTGCACTTGGCAAGCTTTCACTGGAAAATGCCGGTCTGACAATATCCTATTAACTTTATTAATATGCATAAGTTTGAGCAGAAAGTAATTGCGGTTTTCCAGAAAGCCGTAAGAGAACATTTGTCGCAGTTTCCATTACCAGTGATGCTGCTTAGCCTGAACTGCCTTTCTGTAAATTTTGTTGCGTCTTTGCAAGACAGAGGTTTGCATCAACACGACAGAACTAGTTAATCTCCTGGCTGAGACAACTTATTGTTGAAAGCACTTCTCACCCTGTTTTGAGTATGGTTTGGAGCAGAAGGCTGCCTGTTCATACTTTAATACCTGCTTTTCGTTTTCAGTGGTTCTTTGAACTTGCCTATGTCTGTATCAGTTTTCTCACCCATAAAAACTGGAATAACTCTTAAAAACTCTCTAGAATGATCTGGATTTTATTCATTGTTTGTGAAACGAATGATGCTACAAATATTCTTGCTTTATCTCCAGTTTGGCTGTTATTTTTCCACCTGTCACTTGAAGGCACTGAGCTATCTGTATAAGCCCTTCTGAAGGGGCAAGTAAGAAATGTGTTTATCTTCTGGTGTAGGATCATCATGACCAAAGAACCTGTTGTATTTTCTAATGTACCTGACGATGGCTGATTAGACATGTCTTTTTACAAAACAGCTTTTGTCAGTAGTCTGATTTTGTTTTGTTTTAAATCATAGAATAACAGAATATCTCAAGTTGGAAGGGACCCATAAGGATCATCAAGTCCAACTCCCTGCTCCTTACAGGACTACCTAAAACTAAATCATATGACTAAGAGACTCATCCAGACGCGCCTTGAACTCTGACAGGCTTGGTGCTGTGACCACTGCCCTGCGGAGCCTGTTCCAGTGAACGATCACCCTCTCAGTGAAGAACTTGTTCCTAATGTCCAATCTGAGTGGCACCCTCCTCCATGCACTTATATCTTTAAATAATAACTGTATTGCCTAATTGAGTGCCTTTTAAAGTAACTGCATTTGGAAAAAATATATATCCTTTTTGTAAAGTTAAGAAAACATCCATACCAGCTCATCAGATTATTGATACTCACTTTATGAAAACCTCTTTAAACACTTTTTTTATTCAGTCATAGTTTGTCCTCAAGCCAATTCAATTCACCTGGGAGGTAAATCTTTCTGATTTTATTTTTGGTATTTAATGTAGTCTACATTGATCTCCTCAAAGTGCAATGAAAACAAACAAACAAACAAACAAACCCAAACAATCCCATACCAAGAAAACACAATGAAAATAATTTAGAGAATAACCCTCTTGGCTGAACAGATTGAGCCCAAGTATTTTGCTGAATTTCATGTTGTGTTACAAAATGAATTTGAGTCCCAGCAATATGTATTCTAGGTTATTTGCCCAGTAGATTAAACAACCATAAATAGTGAGCGATTCAACTGAGCAGCCAGTGCTGGCTGGAGTGAATAGCACATTAACAGTTACTGGAGCTCTAGGAAACACCAGAAAATTGTGCCTAAGTAAGCTTGCTAAATTAAGTCTACTAAATGCTATTTTTCTAAATACTTAAATTACTTATTTTACTAAGGGCTCACCTGAGAGTTTTCCAATGTGATTAAAACCCCTCATAGGTCACAGACTCATTTACTAAAGCTGTGGAGGGAAACACTGGGAAGGGTAAGGAGCCCTTCCAGGGAGTCGGGACCAGCCAGCCATCCCCAGGTAGGTGGGAATAAGACAGGAAAATCACTTCCTATCGTGCTGCAACTGGAATCTCTCTCTCATCAATAATCTCTTCTGAAATAAGTATTCAAAACTATGAGGTAAAAAAGCAAGGATAATTATGTTGTCTCCAAGAGCCCTCACAAAAAAAATGTTCACATTTTTATGGACTTGGAGAGATACTTCAGCATACTCTCCCTTATTTCTGCTTTCAGGTATTGTTCCTTCAAAGAATGCTTTATGGGAAGATACCATTAAACTATATAACACTACTAAACATATAACATTGCTGCTAATGTTCTTTGGAAGTAATCTATCATATCTTATTTAATTTCACTGGTATTGTACAATGAGTCCCAGGCTCAACATTTAACTAAATTGCCCAAAGACACTCTTCCAATCATACGTAATGTACAGTAAGTAACTCTTGTGTCAATTGCCTGGGAACATATTGCAGAACAATTCTCAAGAGAAAAACTAGGGCTGAAATATTTTCTCATGCACCTTCCATCCGGGTGACATTCCTCTCTCATTGCAGATTTGCCCCCAGCACGACCGAACGGACGCTACCCTTTTGCACCCATGTTTGTTTGTGCTTGCCTCCTGTTGATATTTATGAGAGCTGTTTCCGATACCCTTGCAGCATCATCTTGATTTTGGCAGAGGTTTCTGTGTGTTCAGGTTCCAAAGGGGATGGAGAGAACACAAGCTGCCTCCAAATTGAAGGAATCAGTTTTCATTTCTGAAGTCAGACAGGCTTTCATTTATTGCCTATTGACTCCATAGAGAGATAATAATAACGTTGCTGCTTTCAGTGAAAAGGACCATTACTGAGGACAATGCACTCAGTCAAGAAAGACGCCAGATCTCCTCTTCCCCAGACCACTCTTCACTCCCCAAGTTACAAGCTGGGCTCTCTCCAAAAGCACCATTTGCTACCTGGCCAGCTCAGTCAGAGCGCCAGGGCATAAAGAGGGTATGAATCTTTTTGGACACCGGTCCAACAAGCAGAGAGAAAATGAGAGAGTGCGCACAGACCTTCTCCAGAGGCCCACCGCATCGGCAGGAGGAGGAGCTGGCAGAGCCAGCCGCTCTCATCCCGCCAGCCCGAGGAGTCACCATATGTTTGGCTGCCACCCATGCAGCCAACAGTCCTTGGAACGAGGCACCGAATTTGTTCAGACTCCTCTTGCTAGCGCTGACGGACATCCAGCCTTTTCAGCCCTCAGCCAAGCTTTAAACAGACTGTGCTGGAACCGCTGGGCTCCATGAATCAGCTTTGCATTTACAGAGTCTACCCCAGTCCTCATCAGCCTCAGCCGAATCGTACCCGGTAAGGCAACAGACACCTAACAAGATTTACCAGTCACAAATCACTAGGTCCAGCGCAGCACCCGACCCAGAGGATTTATCCAGGAAGGCAACTGACGTCCAGCTAAGTGTCCCCAAACAGGCTCAGTACCTTCTCTGAAGTACTTAAACCCTGGAGCACAGTTAGGGCAGAGCACTGTTACTCTCCCAGGACTGTTCAGGTCTTTTCCCTACCTTTTCTTTTCCCTTGGAAATCTGGGATAAGCAGCAGCATAGGAAGTAAAGGAGAATAAGTATTTTTCTATTTGCCCAGTTTTAAAAAAAGTTAAAATAATAACAGTGCCTTTTGGGACACTCCCCTTGAGTTTCAGGGAAATAGTATCTATTCTTGTTCTTTCACATGCTAAATAAAGTTATCATCAGTTAAAGTACTGATAATACGTGATTTGCCATTCTACTGCAGTTTCATTTTCAATGAAACACTACTATTACAAACTTACTCTTAACGCAGCAGTCATTCAGAAATTCTTTCAGTGTTGGCAAAGTGTTTTGGGTTTGTGTGGTGGGTTTTGGCAGCAGGGGAGGTGCTGCAGATGTGGCTCCTGGGAGAAGCTGCTAGAAGGTCCCCCGGCTCCAAGTTGGACCCACCTCTGGCCAAGGCCGAGCCCATCAGCGACAGCGACAGCACCTCTGGGAGAACAGAGTTAAGAAGGGGAACCTGCAGTGGGTGGTGGGATTGGAATGTGAGAGGAACAGCTCTGCAGACACCGAGGTCAGTGAAGAAGGAGGGGAGGAGGAGCGGGGCAGGAGGGGATGCCCCTGCAGCCTGCAGTGAGACGGCAGGCTGTCCCCCCCCAGCCCATGGAGGGGAGCGGGGGAGCAGATGCCCACCTGCAGCCTGGGGAGGACCCCACGCCGGAGCAGGGGGATGCCCCCCAAGATGGCCAGGGCTCCATGAGAAAGCCCGTGCTGGAGCAGTCTGTGCCTGAAGGACTGCAGCCTGAGGAAAGGACCCACGCCGGAAAAGTTCATGAAGTATTGCAGCCCGTGGGAAGGACCCCACACTGGAGCAGGGGAAGAGTGATGAGTCCTGCCCCTGAGGAGGAAGGAGCGGCAGAGACAACGTGTGATGAACTGACCCCAACCCCCATTCCCCATCCCCCTGCACCATTTTGGGGGAGGAGGTAGAGAAAACAGGGAGTGGAGTTGAGCCAGAGAGGAGGGAGGGGTGAGGGGAAGGTGTTCTAAGGTTTGGGTTTACTCCTTATTATCCTTGTTTTGATTTGATTGGTAGTAAATAAAACTGATTTTGTTTTTCCCCAAGCTGAGTGGGTTTTTTTGCATGTGACCATAATTGGTGACTGATCCCTCCCTGTCCTTGTCTTGACCCATGAGCTTTTCTTTATATTTTCTCCTCATCATCCCATCAGGGCTGGGGTGGGGAGGAGCGAGAGAGCCACTTTGTGGTGTTTTGTTACCAGCTGGGCTTAAACCACAACACAAAGATAGGTTGTAAGTAGATGAAATAACTACAAACACTCAAAAACCTACACAAATGTTTTGCCAGAATATCTGACCTTTGATCTTTTAGTAAAGCCTATGTGCCCATACTGGGTTGTGCCCAACCCAGAAAGAGTAGTATCTCCAATACTTATGAATGTGTTTTCTCTTTCAGTATCTGTTTAAATTTCAATCTCAAAAAGTTACTAAATTTACTTGCAAAACAGTAATGTGTTCCACTTACAGATTCTCATTTTATATTTGAATTTATATACTTCTCACAAATAAGCCATCTAAGAACCCCACAGCAAGCACAGTCACTCACAAGAACATGATCTTTTTTTTTTTTTTTTTTTTTTCCCAGTTTACAACTGAGTAAAGTCTACATGGATACAAGTGGCTATGCTTCCTACTTTAACTTTTGAAGTTTCATTCTAGTTTAATTGCCAAATAATCATGTTGGCTCCTTTCTGACACATTTTTAATACATGCTTTCTTTTGCCTAAATCTTGTATTTTAAGATTGCAGTTAATGACATGTGCGTACCTTTTCCACAAAGCAGTTTCCCTGTAGTATGAAGGAATGAGGTAATCCTCTACTCTAATACATGCAAAAATGCAGAACTACATATGCTGACAAATCTTCACTGTCACTCTCTGCACACTTAACTTGAACTGTTGCATATTGTCTATGAGCTTTTTGTTGTAGACTTTTGTAAAAAATGCTGAATAAATCTGTGTTGAGTAATACAGAGCATCAGAACGTACTATTGCTGTCCACCCACACTGGCAGAAAGCCACTGAGTTTTCAGTTGTTTACAAATGTTTTCAATGATAAATCTCTCTGCTATTTCCCATATGAAGTTATGCACTCAAACATACGCGGCATACACTTTGCTGCTCTAAGTGCTACAGCAAGTGAGATGAGAACCGTCGGAGAGACCTGAATTTTTGTTGCCCTTCAACATACACATCTACACTTGTGGTTTTGTTTCACAGATTTTTAAGATCATAAGGCATGACTGTGATAGCATAACTTGGTTCCTTACAGCAGTGCAAACACCATTCACCTATTGCACCACTGAAACTGTAATGCCCAAATTATATTAACTTTCTAAAAGATTTTAAAAGTTTAAATTATAGGACTCTCCATAGAGGAAGGTCAGACATAAGCTTCCACAAAACACAACAAAAATCCAAACCTGAGGATCTATAAGGATTTTAATATTACCCGCTGATATTTTGCAAAGATGATAAATAGATCACCACAAACATTTTTCTAGTCTGGATACAAATCAACCTGTTCCATTTAGTTAGGTGACCTAATTATCGTAAGAATTTAAGAAAGCCAGATGGGTCAAAATAAGCCCAGGTGGTCTCAAGCCTGCCAATTTACCAACCTTATGTTTTCATTTTATTTGAATAAAAAGTGTCCATCATTCTTTGTCAGAGGTGCACTAAGCTGCTGTGGTTGTTTGTCATCATTTGTATAAACGCCAACCAAGTTACCTGTCAGTTTGCAAATATTGTGGATAATAGGCATTACTTGAAGCAGCACAGGCCTGATTAACAAGAAAATTGGTGGGGTTTTTTAACCTATTCCTTTTCTTTTCTTCTTGCACAGTACTATATTAATTTGGAAATGGATTTTTTTCTACACACTGTCTCACACGCAGGCAGTACCTTCAGCTCATTAGACCACAAGGTTCTTACAATTAGCTTTTTCCAGGGCATCAGCAATCAGCCTCTCTTACTACTTCATCCAGGATTATACAGAAAGAGTCTGTTTGTGATCCACCCATACACGTAAAATTGATTACCAGGCTCACACGTGCCTCCCTTTCCATTTCAACCATGTTTTATAGCAATGCACTTTTAAATATGTAACAAATCTGTTTATGTGTAGAGAGAGCAACCATTTTATTTCAAGACCAGCTGGAGCCTGTGAAAAGGAGACACAAACACAATCCTCTCTCATCTAGACTTTGCTTATTTTCCTTGTCTTAGCTATTTTTTCTGTACATAATAGTAATTGGATAGCCTGAATTCTCCTTCTGAGATCTAAATATAATCATTGCTGAAGTCTTATCTTTTTAAAAGATAAAGAGACTAAGTTATGCCAAGTTATTATAACCACAGTACCATATGTGAGAGACTGCTTCTTTTTGCATACAGAGCAGCAAGAACACTTCCTTTTAAGGCATAATTCATGGTTTCGACTTAAGATCGCCATGGTGACCCTAGGACACTGCCTTACCAGCTGGAAACAAATCTTGCCAAGTGGGTAAATATTGCAACTCAAAAATACCATTTTGCACAGAATAATCAAGCACAAAAAAAAATTCAAAATTATCATTGTCCATATTTGCTGTAAAAGCCCTGCGGACTTTATGTGCAGAGATCTCTCCTAGAGCACATGGGACAGCATTGGCTTCCCAGTCCCTTTACTCCCTGCTGCTGGATTTATTTATTTTTTTCCCCCAAAATATGTCATTCAGCGTTTCAATGAGATGAAGGGTGTTAGTATCCCAACCAATGAGGGAAGGGACAAAACAATGAAGGAATTATTTGAATTAAACAAATAGGAAGTAGGCTTTCTCTCACACTAACTTTCACAGCAATTTAAGGCTAAATGCACACAAGAACATGCGTACCTTTTAATACAGTGGGACATGTACTCACACGCTTTCTGCGCAATACACGGGAAGAACTTTGCACTTGACAGGGAATGTCACACCTGAAACAGTCAGTGAGAAAAGCAGATGATGGCGGTATGGCTTAAACCTCCAGCCTACAGAGAAAGACCACCACCCACAGCCACGTCTGAACCATTTAGGCTGTGTGTTACTGGGCAGAGCCGCCCTAAAGCGCTGAGTTCGTGGTCACCCAAACAGCTGGCATGTAACGCAGATCCTGCAGCCGACCCTGTACTCCATGCTCTCATAGCTGCTTTCTCAGCAATGCTCAAACTACAACAGTTGCACGTTCACCGGTGACCGAGAGCACAGGTCTGGAGCAACCAATGCCAACCAAAGCCCAGACTACGCTATACTCGGGACCCACCTCTGCAGCACCATGCATGTCATCATGAGGAAGCCGTTAATTTTCAGCCAGATCAACTCTTTGAGCTGTTCCACACTATCTTTGTTCAAGCAACAGCGACAGCAAAGAGCACAGGCAAGAGTGCCCAGGAGGAGGGAGGGAGAAGATGGAAGAGCAGCATACTGGACTTGGATTAAAGCTAAAAGTTTAAAATAAATAAATAAATAAACAGTTAAAGCTAAAAGTTTTTTTAAAAATAAAACCCCACCGTGATCAAACCTATCTTCAGGACAAGAGCTTATGACAATTCTTCCTCACAAAATAAAAGTATATGAAAGCATAGTGGGTGCTTTTATCATTACCAGAGCTATGAGAAACCCTAGCGACAAATCTCTTTCTCTTCCCAGGGACCTTCAACTTCTTGTCCAAACCACTAGCCTACCATACAATTTCAATTTTTACCATTGAAGCTGCTGTCTTTGTTTAACATTTAAAACACATATTTTAAGCCACAGAGAGAAAGAGAACAAATGAGAGTTGAGGGTTGACTGCCTGGAAGGGCAGACAATTGCTTTTCAGTGCCTGTCGCAGCGTGCAGCCCTCTTTTTCCTCTTCCTGTATTTTTGTATTTTCTCTGGAGTCCGGTCTTGCGTGCGTGTTCAGATAGGCAAACCTCCGCAGCACTGAGGCCCTGAAATGAGTTAGGCAATGGATCGCTTGCCTCCCCATCATTTAGGCACTCAGACATTGACAGACTTTGGTGTGACCCGGCACAGATATTTTCCACATCTAGAGAATTTAATGTAGTATTTATGTGGGAACATTTAAAGTCAATCATGTATATGTCAAGAGTCATTGGCAATGCTACAAGTCATAGACATAAAATCAATCAATAAGTAGACATCCATGTTTTGAGATTGTACATTTAGGATTTAGATGATAAAAATTATCCTAGATGAACTTACGGTTACTTAAGAGATTTTGTAGCTCTAAACCACAGTATGCTTAAAAATATTTTGCTTCACCAATAGGTAAAGAGAAGTCCCACTCGAGCCACGCAGCTTTCTTCTGTGACTTTGTAAACTTCTGAAGTTTACCTGGTATTTGTTGTATGTGGTCGTTACAAGGATAAAAGTCCTTCAAGAGATATCTAGGTTATGTATAAGGGGTGCTGTTGATTCATTACATAGTGCTTTCTTCTCTTGAATCGGTACTAAACCAAAGTCATGCAATGAAACTAGACGCATGGTGATACTTTAAATGCTTCATGTAAGCTGTAAAACAGTTTGCATGGTCTTTTCTCACTGTATTTCCCACAGTGCTATTTGGGTAAGTGGTGGGAGAATGTGTGCACTGGTCAAATTTCAGCTTAGGTTAGGTTGTTACCCACTTCTGTCAGTGTCCCTTGAGTTTTAATTAAACAAGGTATTATTTACCAATTCTGTTGTAAATAGTTTTTGCAGTATGGTTTAAACTGTTCCTGTGCGTCTCTTCAGAGAGGCTTTTTTTTCAGTAGTGAGTTAAATGATCCCAGAATACTTTTTTTTTTTTTTCAAGTGTGCAGTCATTTATGGTTCTACAGCTCCAAGGATGTAAAGTGCAACAGGGTTGCTAATTATGAATATTTTTTCATTGACTGAAGTTACAATATTATCACTTCCTTTTTTTATTTATATAAACTGCATTACAGAATATGTTGCAGGACAGCTTTTATGTGCAGACAGAGTCTGACCCTGGGCTACACTTTCAGGCACAATTTCATTCCTTTCTGTAACAGTCTGCATTGTTGAAAGAAAATGTATGTATACTCTAGTCTCCTAGGGATCTCAATTTAGGTAGTATGTTAACCTAATGCTAACTAAACAAGAGAGAGCTCTTTTTGCATTTGTTCTTTAAAGCAACTTGGACCAACTCCACATGTTGTCCTTCCTGACGAAGTTTAAACATAAGATTTTCTTCACAAATCCAGCCCTTTTTTTTTTTTTTTCACAGCTTGCAGGCAGACTTTGGCTGTAGGTGCTGCACTATGGCAAGTTTATGTTTCATATATGCAGCTGACAATCAAGGTTTTCAAGTCTTCTAATCTTTGGAAGCATCGGACATTCTCTGCAGGTTGCAGAGAAGAGGAGGAAATTAAATTTCCTGGCATTTTCTATGAATTTCAATTTTTCATTAAAAAGAGATAGGAAACCGTAAAGGTTAAATATTTTGTGGTAGCTTTTGTTTGCTTTCTATTGTTGTTCTTAAACCAAGTAATTATAAACCCGACCAGGGTGTAGAATGCAACAAAGGCATTATTGACAGCCACATCCTCCACATCCTCTCAATGTGTTTATCCTAATGGACACCAAATAGTAAAGTGCAATGCAGTGGTTACAGAAATATTTTAAACACAAATTAAATAAGTGGTCAAACAACCCACTATCTCTGATCATTATTTCAGTACATTTTGGGGTTTATCCATTTCAGAAGTGACTAAAAAGGAAAACATACATGGAGTCTGGAGAAAAATAGTAGTTGAGCATCCATTAATGAAGCTTTGTATGCTTGTATTTGTTCAAAAGTCTTACTAATTTCATCTATGGTAGCAATGACAGAACCACCAGCACCTAGTAATAACTAGTATTTTGGTAATTAATATTTGCTGACTTTCATGACGTTTTCTGTCATTATGATGCCAAGGAGCAAAACTTTTTGGCTTCAAGGATAAAACTGTGCCAAGCATTTATAGAAGTGCTAGCAACCTAGTGCTCTAGACAGAATAATCATGCTCATGCACATCATCAACTCCTAACCCTCTATTAGTTGTCAAAACATAACAAATCCAGATTTTTTTAATATATATATATTTTTTTTTTTTTAATCTGTGTAATATCAGTTTTCCCTGTTCTTGACATAAAAGAGATTTGGTGCTAGGGTTTTTATATATGTGTACACACACACACACACATATACATATTTCTCTCATTTATAAGGGAAGCCTGAGAAAAAGAGGGACTCTAAACTGAGTAGGATTAAGAGAGATTTTTTCCCTCATTTACCACAATCTACAGATCTTTTAGCAAGCTCCCTATCTGTAATAAATGCAGCTCAAACTCCAATGCATTTCAGATATAATCTAAGTAAACATTTTTGCTCCTGGAGACTGGTCTTATAACTGGTCTCTTTACATGATAAGACTCTTGCAGCAATGCACATACCAAATACTATTACTGTGTGTTGGTACAGAAATCCCCTCTAGGAAAACCTTACGTATTTTATGATATTTGGATGCGTAGCGCTACCAGAGAAATTCATTGCAATCCATTTTTGCTAGAAAGCCCCCTCTGCAAACAATGGCTCTTTAAATCATTGAGACTATCCATGTGACATGGGCCAGTGGGCATAAACTGATTTAAGGATTTTAAATTTAAAACAGGTTGGTAATCCTTAGTGGATGATGTGACTGTGAAAATGGAGCTTATCAGGCTGCCCTGCAAGTCTGTAGCCAGTGCAAACCAGTCTGAGCCTGAAGGTCTAATGTTTCCTCTTCTAGAAATGGGAAGCAATATCTATCTGCATTAATTTATGAAGGAGGAATCTACACCACTTGAAGGAGAGTTTCATTCTCAGCTGCTGATTTCGTAACAGCAATGTGCTACCCATGTCAATAGAAAACTAAAATAATTTCCAAGTTTAATAGCTATTGTCAAACTACCATCTTCACACACTTTTAACACAACCGCCAGTCCCCCCTTCCTGTACGCCTCACGCACCATATGTGCCCAGGCTGGAATCAAATAACCAGTGATTTCCTAAGCAGGCATGAGTTTTGTCTTGAGAGTTGCTCTGCCCGAGCCTCCCTGTCCCGTTCCGCTCCTGTGCGAAGTCAGCGGCAGGGAGGTGCAGCCGGGCACATCAGACCTTGCCACCCCGTACAGTCACCCAATAAAAGGCATTGAGCGTGCGGGAATTCAGGAATCCAGTGGAGCTTACAATTACACATGAAAAATTAGGGCAAGAGAAGATTTGAGGAATGTGTTAACTAGACCCAGCTGAAGACGTAGAAACTGGGAATTTCAGCCACGGGCAATGTTATTGGGACACCATGTACTTTGTAAACACGGGAGCACAGCCACGCAGGGTTAGTACATGGGGAAGACTGACTTAAGGGAAGCAGAGTTAGAGAACTGAGAGGGAAAGAGAATGAGGTGGGGGTGAGGGAACTTGGAAAGCAGGACTAAAACTGGATACTGATGGAGAGGGAAACTGGGGCGGGGGGAGTTGAGGTGAGGCAGAAACAACTTAGCCGAGGAGGACACCATGCCCTCGCGAACTTCAGGCCTTGATAGGACTGCTACAGCATCTAGACTGGTTTCAGAGTCAACCTGACTTTGCTGATAAAGAGGCCAGACTTGGGATGAACGTGGGGCATGAGACACTGTCAGGGAGCACCAAGAGCCGGGCTGCTCTGGGGAGGGGAGCAAGAGACAGGCCAGGAGCTGAGAGCAGTCCCAACACAGGCAGCACCCTCCCTGCCAAAGCGCCGTCCTACAGTACCTGAAAGCAGCAGGCTGAGCCAGGTGCCGGTAATGGGATCCATTGACAGGCCCCAATACGGCAAGGTGACAAACGGGGGTGAGGGTCTATCCAAGGACTCCTGTCAGCAGCAGCGGGATACGGGGTTGGAGACGTTGCTAAAAAGCAAGTCCCAGGTCCATCGAGGAAGCAAGGGTAGGGACCAACAGCTCACACAACAGCTGGATGCCCCAGGCTGAGCTTAATGAGCTCCGGAGCCCTTGGGGTGAGGGGGAGTGGAAGGGTGGGACCCAGGTGAGGCTAGCTGGGGCCATTAAGGCCTATTAGTGGGGAGGATGGGGGAAAAACAGGGAAGAGGTTTTCAAATATTTGATAAATGAGACGTTATGTCTTCTTCTTTTCAGTAACAGACATTCGCTCAATGAGACTGAGGTTTCGTTGGCATTCAAAGGTGCTATAACAACTCTCCAAAACAGAAACAGAGCCTCCGTTGCCAGAGGATCTTCTTGTACCAATGCTGGTAAGCCAGTTCCCTTAAACGTGTAAGTCATATTGACAAAATGACACCTTGATAGTTTCATATGCCAATATGGATACTTGGTTAGAAGTCTGAGGTCCTGGTATTTCTAACCAGCATAGCTATACTCATGAACTCCTGAAGTGTAATCAAGTTGAGAAACTCTCCATTGTTCAGGTGTCAACAAATGTCTACACGTCTACAAATGTCACACCTACAGCACTCTGAAACCAATAATGAGATTAAAGTTTCCTTACACACAGACCAAACAAATAAAGCTTATGCACACAACAAAATTCTGGCTTTTTTAGGTAACATTAAACAGGATTTTTCTGTATCTACCATTAAAAAATACCCTATAGGGCACTTTACAAGTGCAATTCTCCAGAATAAAGGTATGTGCCAGTTTTTACACCCAGGTTCACTTGGATTATTTCAACAGTTTTTCACACTTCTGGTAAAAAATATACCCTATAAAAAATATGCATCTGCAGCTCTGAATGAAAGCCCAAAATACCAGGTTTTCCAGCCATCTCTTAATAACTTACACTCTCCTGAAATGAGCATCAGGAGTCCAGAACCCACCCATATTTTTCAACTGTAAAATCAGTTTCTTTACTATTACAAAAATCTCCCTGTGTATGATGGGCTAAGCAAAAATGTTTTTGAAAAAAAGGAACTTAAGGGACCACATTGACTTTTATCTGAGAAATAATTAGTTATATCACCCCCCCAGTGGTGATGGCACCATGGCATAAATTACTGTTTTCATTGAGCTAGCTTCAGTACGGGGAGAAACCCCACTACGGAAGGATGGAATTCAGCAAGAACCAATGTACCTGCAGGATAGCTCTTTTCTAGGAAGTTTAAGTATTTCTGTACTATTTTGCAAATTCAAGATAGGCATGCTTACAGCAGAGGCAAAATATAGCTATCATCAGCTGTTTTCCTGGGAGACAAGACATTCCTTTTATTTTGATGTCATTCACAAGGGGAAAGCAGTCAATTGCAATTTTTTATTTACATAAATTGAGAATTCAGCTTGAGGTCAGGAAAGCTGATTTTATTGCTGTCTTTCAAGTATACAGCGCTCACTTCAACTGGCTTTGCAGCGTAACAACAGCAGAACAAATTTACCTTTTTCTGCAGAGATAACATTGGAAGTCCCATCACTGAATTCCATGATTTGTTCACTTGGGAAAACACTTACTTGTAAAAGAGAGGAAGACCCCAGCCTGCAATAATCCATTAGGTAGATGGGAAAATGATTCTGTAGACCAAAAGCATCAAAATAAAAAGGACATTTTGGGTTTCATGGGAGTTGACAACTCTTTATTATAAGAATGAAGCATTGCAACAAGGTGTTGGATCATTTATTGAAATCAATGTTTGCATAACTTTTCAGTGGTTTGAAGTCGTATTTCTAACATTTGAGACCTAAAAGAAATAATAAGGGAAAGCAATATCCCTCCCTCCTTTTTTTTTTTTTTTTTTTTTTTTTCCAAACATGCCTGTGTGGCAAGAATGCTGGAAGTTTGACAAGGGTGGTACCATCTATATACATTTAGGAAAACATGCTTGCTGTGGGTGTACAAAAATAAAATTTATTTGTTAAATTACACATAAATATAAGGTACAAATGTATTTTTAAAATACAGATAAAGATAATCACACTTGCATTGTGTACATATGAAAATACAGTATTTTAATATTCAACATACACAGACACATTTATGATAAATGCAACTAGTTGGCAATGCCAGTTCTTCTCAGTCTGTTTTTTGTTCTTTTTTTTTTTTTTCTCCCTTCAAGTTTTCCATAAATATGGAAAAATAGGCTTTTGAAACAATTAGTTCTGCCGGACATCTTGCAGCAGCTTGTTAATTTCTGCCACCAGCTCACTGGCATCCATGAGTTCATGTTTACCGTCACTGAGGTGGTTGAGCACGTTGTCAAAATCATCTTCTTCGTAATTCTCTGGGATCTCCTCCATGGCTGGCAGCCATTTAGAGGAAGGCTGCGCGCTCGAGTGAGTCCCCAGAGCGGGCCCGTTGTTGGCAGGATTTTGGAAATGTGTGCTGGCTGCCCAGGCTGCCACCCCCTGTGGATAATTTACAGTCTTGGCTGGCAAATGTCCCTTCCTGCGCTCCAACGAGTTGGAGCGATCCATCTCATTGCACTCCGTGTAGGCATCCAGCGAGGGAGGCAGCAAGCGCTGGAAGACGCTGCTCATTTCAGAGAGGAGAGAGGAGGTACAGGTGTCCCCTGACTCCTCCTCGCTCTGGCAGTCTTTACCAAACGTTGAAAAGCTCTTCTTCTTCTCGCTGGCGTCAGCAGGCTGTGGATCTTCCTCGAGGCCCTGCTGCGGCTGCTGCTGCTGTTGCTGCTGCTGCAGCTGCAGCTGCTGCTGGGGCGACTGGAACTCCTCCCCAGGGATGAACATGTTACTTCTGTAATCGGAGGAGGGAGAGGGCAACGGTGGCATCCAGCACTGGTCGGAGTGCCCCAGAACCCTGCACTCCTCCGTGCACAGCCGCATCGCTGCAAGAGAGAGAAGAGGAGAGTGAGCATCCCCCTCCTGTTGCAGATATCACTTACATTGGCAGGGACTAACACAAGGACTGAACTTCTCCGAAGACGTTCAAGTCTGGCGTTTGGGTTCACTTTCTGTGTGCAGAAAGGTAGCAAATACAAATGGTCTGGATCTAAATGTACTTCTATTTCTGAATGGTCTCAGAAAATGAGAACAATAAATGCAGAACATGTAAGACAGTAATGCGATCTCTTAACTAGGGCTGAAGATAAACACGTAAATCCAGGTGGAAAACAAGGACTTGTGACTTAAAGCCATTCGTTCCCTTTGTACAGTGCTGTTTCAGTAAAAAAAAAAAAAAAATTAAAATAAAAGGAAGGTGTTTCAACCTCCAAGCATTTACTTAAGGTTTAGTGAAGTCTTCCACGTGCAATTAGAGAAGCATATCAGAGTAATAAAGTGGGAATAAATGGAGAGGGGAAATAAAGAAGAAAGAACAATAAAGTGCAGAGGGATCTCCCTCTTCATTAACACACCTCCTTTTGATCTGACAATGAGGTGTATGTTGAATACGAGGTGATCCACTGCCATATTACCTTTTTAACTGAATCAGTTAAATTTTAATCCAGTATCAGAATACCTGGGGCTTAATTCACACCTCATGTGACTCCGGTGTTTATACTGAAGTTACTCTGAAGTGTATTTGAAGCTCTGTAGCTCAGGTTACTGTACCATGCTGGCTCAGGCGTTGGCACAAGGGGGGCTCTAACCCACAAGGTGGGCATCCAGGCCAGCCAGGAGGGCTGAAGAGCAGAAGACAACAGAGCCGCTCTTTCAGCTGCTTGGTTTTAGTGGTGTCTCTCAGGGAGAAGCAATGTGATGGGGCAAACGACTGCATCCCTGGGAGCTACGCTGGTCTGAACTGGCTCACGGAGGGGCACTGCAAGAGTCCTCTGCAAAGACCTCTCCCACTGCAGAGGCCTGGGAAAGGTCCCTGGAAGCAGAGACAGGCAAAGCCCTCTTTGAGGGACCTGCAAAGAGGGATGTGCCAGGAGAGAGGCCAAATTTTCCTCTCCAAAGGGAACCCACTCTGTAGGACACGAAGCCTCGGCTCAGCCTGGGTGCTGTCTGGGTGCTTGGCAGACCTGCTGGAAAAGACCTAGGTGCTGCAGGGGCCACTACCTTGAATTTGAGTCACATAGTTCAAAAGAAAGTTTTCAGAAATGCCAGACTCTTTGCATTATGCATATTTTGACTGTAAGAAGCTTTTGCCCTAATTCTCTGTCAATTAATGGTTAGATTATCCCACACAGAAGGGAGTTTCTTTTTCTTTCTCTTTTTATATATTGGATACACCAGAAATGCTTGCAGTCATGCCCTGTAAGATTTCCTCACTTTCTCATCACATTTCCCATCTGGCTCTGGATCCACTTAGTTTATCAAAAAATCTTTTTGCAGTGGTGTAAGCAGAGCTGAACAGAGTATTTCAGCTTAGGACATACCAGTGATTGATAAAGTCCTACTTTCACACTGTCAGCGTTATTTATCTCTGCGCTTTACACAGCCTATCATATTGTTTGCTTTCCTAATGCCCTTTCCATTCCTTTGAGTATAAACTTTCTCTGTGTCTTACATGTGAGAGTATGAATTTCTTCAAGAATACAGGTTCAGGCTGCAGGCTGGATATTGCGCAAGCTATTGCAAATGGCCTGCTGGTCCGGTGAGCTTCAAACAAAGCAACCTAGAAAATATCAGTGGCTGAAGTTTTGATACAAGTGACTGAAATACCTTCAAGTGCTTTGTTCCCATGTATGAAAAGCACGTGTGCTGTTTTACAGAAAATGCCTAAAAGTTAGAAAGGTGAAAAGATATCTAAGTGATCCGTGGTGCTTGGACCAGCTCTCAACTCATCCCAGAAGGCGAGGATTACTGTTCTAACTAAGAAGACTCCTGTAAATTAATGAGACACTTTCAATGGTCTAGCATTTCATTAGTAGTGAGGGTTATCTTATTGTGAGTTTTGTTACTGATGTTATCAGGGTTGGTTTTGGTATAAAATAATAAATTGTGACATTCCTGAACATAAGATCAAAAGACACTCTGAGGAAATTGAATGGTGTCACAGCCTGTCCTTAAATCAGCAATAAATAAATAAAAAAAAACAGATGCACAACAGCTTTTTTTTTTTTTTTTTTTTTTTTTTTGGCCAGGACTTAAAGCTTATTGGTGAAGGTTTAAAAGAGAGAGAGAAAGAAACAAGTCTTTCAAGGACAGTTATGGAACTTGCTGATCATGTCATTTTTGGAGTTTCGAGTGACTGGCTCCATTCCTTTCCAGTTCCACCTTAAAGGGACAAACTGAAAGGACTTTCTCGCAGCATTTTGCCTGTGTCCAGACTGGCAATGCAAAAACCTTTCAAAATGGAGAACAGGAAACCTCCAGGAAGTTTTTTTTCTTTTTCTTTTTATTTGTTTGGATTGCAGATCAATTCAGGTCTCATCTGAACAGGTTCAGCATACTTATCTGGCAGATTAAGACCACGCGTAGCGGCAGATGGACGTCTGGGTGAGATTAAATGCCCGTCTTGATAGCCCAACCCAGTTCCGTCTGCACTCAGCAGGAGTTTTCCTTACTTTGAATGCAATTAGCCGGGCACTTTTGGAAATCCTACCCTTTGGCTTCCTGTTTAGAGACCAAATTGCAAGAGCTGAAAAGGAGTCATGGGCATTTCAGCTAGCCAAGAGGGTAACCGCTCCCGCCTGCTGGCAGCCCCCAGCTGCCCACCGGGAAGGAGACAGCTCTTCCTTGGCAGAAGCGGGGCTGCATGCCAGTGCAAACACCATTGCACTTGGAAGTTCCCCGGGCAACTGAGAGCTCCAGCAGATCCCTCCCTGCCTCCTTGCTAAGCATAGGAGAGAATGAGACAGGCCTTGTGCTAGCTGGCAGAGGGGGAAGTAATAGGAGCTGGGGGCGATGAGGATAAAAAGTATATTAGGACTCCAGATTTCGGTTAAGGATTCTGAAAAAACAGTAGCTTTTCAAGGTCTCTGGTTTTGAAACATTGGGTACATAAGACTGAGTTGAGGAGGTAGGTGAGTGCCTGGGTAGGTGATACAAGACCCAGTCTGGAGCAAAATATACAAAGAAATTTTTAAAGTTAAAATGTATAAGAAGAACAAATTAGACTTTTGGGGTTTACTCCGGCCTAGCCTAACAGCACATTTGTCAGGGTAAAACACCCCAAGGTCAGGTACAATTCCCCTCACTGGTGTTATCCCTGGCAGCAGAGGGAAGGAGCTGCAGCGCTGCAGCTCCTCTCCTCCAGCCCTGGGCAATATGTGGGGGTCACTTTAGGAGGGAATATGTGCTGCACCACCCCACAAAGCAACGTGCCCCCGTGTATAAAGTGACTTTACTAAACTTCTTAAGTTTACACTCTTGGTTCAGTGAACCACACCGAAATCATCCGGCCCTGTCGGTTATAGAGAGAAAACTGAATACGATCTGAAATAAGTACGAGATCTAGGTTACAACCAGTGGCTGTATAATTATTAAAGTAATTACAAAATTCTCATATCTCTACTTAGCCTGATTTCCCATGGCCTCTTTTATTCAACTTATAACCGGGCATAAATTTAAAAGCGGTACTTCATACACGTGAATATGTACGTGTGCGTTTATCTTACTTTCACTCACCCTTTTCTAGCTTTTTTCTTTTCTGCCCTCTGCCCCGGAATTGTACCTCTTAAGCTTTTTCTTCTAGAAATTAGGGTTGCAAGATTTAAAGGCTGGGACATATTTAGATCCTCCCCTTGCCACTCAAGTTCATTTTTCAGTGGGAAAAAATACACTTTTCTTTCTTCTCCATCCATATTTCTAAACCACTTTCAGAACCCATTTCTGAATGGTAGAAGTTTGTATCGTATGAATCAAACCCACTGTGGAAAATGTATCTCCCAAATTATAGTGCAGTGTATTTTTAACAAACCACAACTGCCTGGCTTTGCAAAAACATCCACCCAGTCATTAAAAGTCTAAGGACAGGCAGCAGATCGTGCTTTTGGGGGGAATTTGGAGCCAGCTGAAGACGATGTGAATAATAGAAAAAAGTAGGCATTGCTCTGGGCACATTTTCAGTTGTGTCTGAGGCTTCGTTTTACTAGATATGTGAAGGCTTCAGCTCAATATTTATCATGAGGCAGAGTAAAAAGGAAGGAAATACAGGGCTTGAAAGCTAAAGAATTTTTGCTTTCTCAGTAGTAGCTTTATCAAAGTGACAGCCAGGCAGCACTGTAAATAAACTGTTCAGCTTCCATTGTGCTCTTACCTGCAGGAATCCTCCCATCTGTAAGGAAAAGGTCACTGAATCCTTCCCCGAGAAGTCTGTCAATTGGAGACTCTCTCCCCAAATCATAATCACTGTCTCCAGCTTCACTATCACCCCGGCCACTGTCTTTCAAGCTGAATTTATCCATATCTTGTAAGGCATATCTGTGAAGAGAATTGGGGTGATGGTGGAATTAAATTATCTCACGTAAGTTATATTCCACTTTTTGATTAAACATACATGTCTATATTTTCTGATACACGTACAGGCGTAAGTAGCAGAACAGTCCAGATCCTTACCTGTAGCTTCTGGAATACTTGTTTCCTCGAAAACTTGGCCTTGGTTGATACTGGCCCTGGTGAAGCATCGAGAGAAGCTGAGAAACCTGCTAAAGAAAAGGTGAAAAGACTGATTCCTCGAAATGAAATCTCAAATACCTAGTTGTAAACCCACTAACTCACTTCTCAGGTTGGTTTGTTGGGTGTTTGGGTTTTTTTCCTTTAAAGTTTAATTAAATCAAATTCCTGCACATATATAATGAAGTACAGCAGACTATTTTGTAGTATAGTGTCTGCCACAGGAAACACCTGAGGACCATGTACCATGAGGAAATGCACTGCTGTTCATTAGCCTCTGAGCTCATAATAATTAATTCATTAACAAGTAAAATAAGTAATTAAACAGAGGTGGAGTTTTGTTTTAATAGATTAGAACCAACCCTTTACCATTCCAGGATTTTAATTCAAAATAAAACGTCATTGCTCTGCGTGTAAAGAGTTACCAGGACACAGCTCTCATTTAAGCCATTACATGGCATTTGCAGCAAAAACTGGGATGGGTAGTCTCCAAGTTTGAGATACTACAATCATATATTACAAGAGCTGCACTTAAAATGTGTCAGTGTTTAACCTTTTAGTTATCCTTCCCCAGTAATGAAAGAATTTCCTGTATTGTTTCTCTACACAAATACTTGGGCACTCTTTCTTAAACTGAGCTATACAGAGGGAAAGGGAAGGCAGGGAAGAAAGAAGGAAAGAGGAGTAAACCAGAGCAGAGTACTGTCTATGTTACACTCCATTGTTTCGACCTTACAGGGAAGAACCAAGAAGTAATTCTATCAATAATAGATTTAATCCTGTTCCCCACAGTAATGGGTTCCATCGATATTGGAGTAAAACTGCAAAGCTGTGACATCTAAAGAGAAATCCATAACACATTCTCATTGGGCATAGATCTAATTGGCATTGCTCTCGCAGGCTGCATGCAGAGTACCTCCATGCTCCCAAGTGAATGCGTGAGCAAAGGGATGTGCAAAACGAGGTATGGACCTTACCTCAACAGCCGGAGTAGCATGGGTGAGTTCCAGGGAGAAATTTTCGGGCACGTGGTTAGAGGAGATTGTCACCAGGCTGTTCAGCGATTGGTGGCTGTGGTGGCTCTGCCGGCTGCTCATTTGTCCCCTTTCCAGGGTCGGAGATGATGACGGAGAAGCTCTATGGTGAGATCTGATGGGTAAAGTGCCATTAACCGTTGGCACTAACGTAATGTCCCCTTTGTGGATCTGTCTGGAGGGTCTTTTTGGGTGGTGCTGGTAGGTCGATTCTGCCACACGACAGTTGTAGGACCTGGTGTCCTTTTTCTCTCGATTACATCTTGTAGCAAAGATAACCATAATGACCAACAACACGGCACATATTGATCCTAAGGATATAATCGTTATCATGGAGACGTCTAGGGAGGGTTGGCTTACCAAAGTTGCTTCCGTGCTTGAAAACGAATAAACGTACTCAAAAACGGTACATTTCAGAAGTGCTTTAGTACTAAGCTGAGGACTGCCTTTATCCTGGACTATCACAAAAAACTCCCATTGTTTTGCCGGAACTGATTCGACACTCACATTGATAGAGATGTCACAAGTTTTGGGATCCATCACAAAGATGCTGTTTTCCTTGTCAGCTGCTGCTATGGAGCAGCTGAGTTCAGAGTTCATACCAGAGTCTCTATCTGTAGCCCTTATCCTGGTGACAAGAAAGCCAATTCCAGCATCTTTAGGGATTGAGATTTCTGCTGTGCTGTTGCGGAGCGCTGGCCCCACGATGACAGGAGGGTTGTCATTTTCGTCAATGATGGTTAGTACAACCGTGGTATTGCTAACAAGCTGCTGACTCCCTCCATCCCTAGCTTGAACCATAAAGGCTATTTGGTTTACTTCTTCATGATCAAAGGTTCGCAGGGCATAGATCGCCCCGTTGGAGGGGTCGATGGTCACATAGGTGGTTATAGAACTTCCCAAAACAGAGCTCTCCAAAATAGTGTAGGTCACCTGCCCGTTGTCGCCTAGATCTGGGTCTGTGGCTGTGACTGACGTGATGTACGCTCCCGGAGAGTTATTTTCCAAGATAACAACTTCATATCTGTTTGTCTGGAAGCGGGGTGGGTTGTCATTTTCATCACTGATTTGGACAGTAAAGTGTTTCACTGTGGAGAGGCTTGGCGTTCCCTTGTCCTCCGCTATTACAGTCAAGCTGTATTCAGATCGCTTTTCCCTATCTAGAGTGGCATTAGTCAAGATTAAATAGTTATTTTCGTAAGTCTTTTGAAGTTTAAAGTGGCCATGTCCGTGGAGCTTGCAAACTATCTCTCCATTCAGGCCAGAGTCCTTGTCTTGCACTCTGACCAGGGCAACAAAAGTGTCCAGGGGTGACCCTTCAGAAATGTAAGCTATCTCTTCTTTCTCGGGGGACATCAGGTTTAAGTTAATTTCGGGTCTGTTGTCATTCACATCCACAATTTTAATTATAATTTTGCAGTGCGCTGGAATAGAATTTGGCCCCAAATCCTGAGCCTGAGCATCAATTTCATAGGACTTGGTTACTTCGTAGTCCACTTGCTTCAGGAGGGTCAGATGTCCTTTTTCCGAATCTATCTTAAAAGTCTCTATAATTTTGGCAGACACATGACTACTAAAAGAGTACACGACTTTACCGTTAGCGCCCTCATCTGGATCAGTAGCATTGAGGTCTATGAGCAAAGTCCCAATCGGTGAATTTTCTAAGAGTTGGATTATATACGACTGTTGCTCGAAAACGGGGCTGTTGTCATTGGAATCCGAAATGCTTATTTTCAGGAGGGATGATCCGGACCTCTGAGGCACCCCTTTATCTGAAGCGGTGAGTTGGAGTTCGTAACTTGACTTCAACTCCCGGTCCAGCTCCCTAACCACGATCAGCTCTGCATACTTAGCACCATCAGTCCTGGTTCTCACCTCAATACTGAAAAAATCATTTGCAGAAAGGGAGTAAGTGTGAAGGGAGTTGTCTCCTACATCTGGATCAAAAGCGCTGTCCAAAGGGATCCGGGTTCCTACAGCTGCGCTCTCGGATATTTCGATAGGGATAAGAGCTCTGGAAAACTGGGGAGAGTTGTCATTAATGTCCAGCACTTCAACTTCAACATGGAAAAGCTGCAGATGCTCAGTGGGCAGAGTGATCACATCAAACTCTATGGAGCAGTTTAAGTTTTTCTGGCAGAGTTGTTCCCGGTCAATTTTAGCTCCTATGCTGATTTCTCCATTATCCTCACGGACTACGAGCAAGGGAGAATTCCCCCTCTGCATGGCTCGAAAACGAACCGAGGAAGGGTTAGGCATTTTTAATAAAACATCAGCTACATCCTCCGACAGTCTTGCAATTACCGATCCAACTCTCTGCTCCTCATAAATCCTGTATTTCAAATTCTTGCCCAGCACAGCCTTATTGAGAGATATTATCATCAGTGCAAAAATGAATATAAAGTGCATTTTACTGCCGACTCGGTGCATCGGTAAGTTTTTGCAATTCATTTCTCCCAGCAAGTTAAAAAGCAATTATTTCGACTTCCTCCGGTACCTTAAACCCAGCGCACATCTGGTCCTTCAAAACTTGCGAACGCCTTTTTTCTAGCCAGCCAAGTATTAATATCTTACCGGATCAGAAAAGTTTGCTTTGCTTTTTTTTTATACACACCGTGCCAGGACATCCAGCTACAATCTGTACGCAATCCACGCTTTCTCATTTGACTCCCCGCTCCTCTTCCAGGACGAAACGGGTCAGGGCAGGGTGCTGCTCCTCTCCGGCCGGCGGCATCCAGGGACCGCCGGGAAAAGCCAGCGGGATCCGCAGCCTCTCCTCCGGCGGAGCTCCTCTCTCCTTCCCTCTCCCCCGCTCGCCGCCAGACTAAACACCCTCGCTCGCCGGCTCCAGCCTAAAATCCTCCGCAACTTCACTCCAACTCCCCAGACAAAGCTTTTTTTTTTTTTTTTTTTTTTCCGGCTTTTTTTTTTTTTTTTTCCCCGGCATGTGCTGAGTCCCGGCCAGCCAATCAGCCCGCCGACCCACCGGGGACAAGCGCGGCCGCCCCGCAGCCCTCCGCGCCGGGGAGGGGGGGGGAGTGGGAAGGGGCGGGGGGGGGGGGGGCGGCTCCTCCGCCAGCCCGTGTGCCGCCGCGAAATGGCGGGTGGGGGGGCGTTGGGAGTGGGGGTGAGGGGGGGCGGGCACACAAACCACTAAAGGGCAACTTTAAATCAACTTCTCCCCCCCCCCCCCCCGCGCAGCATTTTGAGGGCACTTTCGAGCGGTTTGGGGTTTTTTTTGTGATTTTAATTCCTCCCCTTCCTGCCACGAAAAGCGCGATCACGCATTTACATAGTTTTAGGTTCCCCTTGTTTAACTCACTGGGATCTTTTCGGTGCGTTTGCTCAGTGAAGGAGCCGGGGGTGACGGCGCTCTCTAACCGCGCCTCAGGAGCGGCTTCTCGCTGCTTATTTACCTAGCGTTACCTGCTCTTCCCCAACATCTGTGCTCCTGCGTGGAGCACGGAGAGCTTTCCTTCGCTCCTCGAAATCTCTCCCTCCTCCTTTTCCAAGTCAGTAACATCTTGCACGCTCCGGTCCTTCCCCTGGCTCCCTCTTGCAGCATTTTTGTCGCCCAGCGCAGCTGCATTTGCCTGAGCTCGGTTCTTCCGTGCGTGCATGTGTGCGATCGTCTCTGTGCGTGTTTCTCTGCTTTTTTGACTTGCTGTTCCGGTGGCTCTTCAGAAGAGCTTTTTCATCCTAGTTGAAAAAGCACTTCATGCTTTACCATGACAATTTGCGCTAAGTACACCTTCTACGCGCCAAGTGTTTTAAAGCAAAAGAAGCCACAAGCTAGATGAAGTGTTTGGAAAGTGTCGAATTCCTTGCCTCTCTGCTATTGCTGAAAACTCTTTTCACGTTTACGCTGCGACACGTTTGCACAAAAGAAAATAATCTTATGACTGAGTCGAGCGTGTATTTTGTGCACACCAGAAATGCCTTAGATTGTTCTGTGAGCTTCAGGCTGCACCCAGGTCACAGAAGCGGATGTGTAGTTCTCATTTCAAATGTATCTATTTATGATGTGATTTCTGTTTCCCCTTTTTTGCATTTGCTTTTTAAGTTTATCATTTTAGCCGCAGTCTCACCATGCTGTTCATTGGTTTTCTGCTAACTTTGTCCATTGGTTTATTGGTGTTGCCCGTAATTGTACCATCGCTCTCTTTTATTGCTCTCTTCTCTCTCTTCTATTCCGCCCCCCCCATGTCCAAAAATGTTAGAAGTACATCTCTGATTTTTCCAATTTACTTACTCTCAGCAGAGCTCGGCCAAAGTCACTAAGAAGGTTCTTGCTGAAAAAGAAAGCAGAGGAGGCTCAGCGTGAACTCCCCTTCTTTTTAAGCATTCAAAAGCATTTTATAAGCCATTGTCTCTTTTTTTTTCACAAACCAGCGCCGTGTGGCAAATTGTGCAGAATAGAAATGCCCATAATGAATGTATTTAGTACTGGGTCACGCTGATGAACATTCTGCCCCCATGAATAATACTGTTTTACAAGTTTGCAGCCCTTTCAAATTGCTGATCCCCAAACCCTATAGGCAAACTAGAAAAGCTAACACAAGCAACTGGGACTTTAGAAACCCATAGCCATCTGGCCTAAATCTCTAACAATCCAAGCCAATAATTATATCAATTCAGGCTTTAGTGAACCCCTTTGCAAACACCAAAAGAGCAAAGAAAGGAATTAGTGGCCATTCTAAGTTCTGGTGGAGAGAATTCAAAGATAATCTAATTCCATTAGTTCACGGACAGCTTTTTTTGCAGCTCTGATAAATCTTCCTAAAACATTTTTCCAAAACACCAGTGTAAACTCTTTTCTGACGATAATTGGGGAAATAGGTTCAATTAAATGCTGTTCTTAGTGTCAATAAAAAGTATTTTGTTGATAAAGGAAGTCACTGCCCCTTTACATGATGAGTACAGGAGATGAATAATTCATAGTAAAAATAATTTCACTGCTTAAGAGCTAAAATGTTATATACACTCTTAAATGATAACGTGTTCTTCCAAGTAACTGTGTAGTACATTTAGATATGCAGAATTTGCTTTATGCAATTTTTATCACTTTCCAAACAGTAATTCCACTTCATCACATCGGTCTTTCTCAGAGACATACTCTGTATATTAATAGATAGCAGGACACCTCCAGACAGGAATTACAGCACCTCGTTTCTTTTTTCCCTTTTTTAATTCATATTTTATTTTGCAACATCAGGTTATATGTAACATTGTCACTTAAGTCCACACTGTCTTGCAACTAACCATTTACACTTATAATGACGATAAAATGTCATTGGCACAATAATCCTTGTCTGAATTCTGAACTAAAGTAATGGAAAAGCCTTGATTTTCTTTTTTTTTTTTTCACCTGACGTTCATTTGAATGTACAAGTGAGAAGGAACACATCTTGGGGGTGTTTGTTTAGATGCGGCAATATTTAAGTGCGTAGCACTTCTAGACGTGATACTTCTGCAGGACGCTTATGAGCAGTCGCAGCACTCCCAAGGCTGATTCCTCCCATATCCAGTGAAAGAGTTCTGTCTGAAAGTCTCTTAAACTCCAGTCCACCTTTGACATGGCAGACTTCCCTTACAAAGAAAAGGGAGAGTCCCACGTGCAGCCAGCAGACACTTCTTAGGGAGCGTGGTATTGTGAATGCTGTTAGGCACGTGAGTGGAGTGCTGCTGGCCTCCTGGAGAGTAATCTCGGTTATTCCCACCTAATACGGATCTATTCACCGCAACTTTCTTCTCAAAAGTTGCGTTCGAATTCTCCAGCTGATGTACCTGAGGAAGAAAAACAAACGCACTCCAAGTAGCGCTTCCATTTGCCCACAGTACTGCTTCAGAAACCACAGCTGCACAGCAGATTAATTAATTTTTCACTTAGCTGAAAGTAGGTTTATTTCTGTGGTTGATATACTTTAAAGTCTGTCTTGTTTCTCCGAGGAGTTTTATTGAGCTCTCAAGCATATTTTTTTCTTCTAAAACTTACTGATCCCCTAGATGCACAGTATATATGCAAAACATAGGTGACAGAGAATTTTACTTTGAAGAACTATTTTGAGAAATAGTCCCTCAGCAGGGCCAGGGCAGAAAGAAAATAATTTTCTTAACAATGGTAGAAGCACAGTGAAATTAGCACAGTGTCATTTGGTTCATTCCCCTCCTCGCGCTCACACACACACAAAAAAAAGACGTTTTATTCACTTTCAGTATGATTTATTGCCTTATGTTGCATCATGTTACAAAATGTCATATGCACTATGCTCCAGCGCACAAGACATAGCAAGATAAAATTTGATTTGACACCTGCGTAATGAATGTGAAAGACAAGTCTTCCTAAGTCAGAAGTGTATTTTAAAAGAACATTTCTATCACGATGAATGACAAAACTGGGGGGGCTTCCTCTCTCCCTCTTCCCTCTCTCCCTCCTCTTCCCTTTCTTCCTCCCTCTCTCTCTGTCTCTCCCTCTCCCTCCATCCCTCTTCAACAAGCTTGTTTCCCAAAGTAAAACTAGTGACAGAGCTCTCCCTGGTCTTTCTACTTTACATTTCCATCTGGTGCAGCATGAGTGCAAACCGAGTGAAGAGTATCCTTGTAGGCAAGCGTAGCCATTTTATACTCGCTCTTGGACCGACAAATAAGCTGCTCGAAGGTCAGTAGGATGCTGTTCAGTGGCATGGGTGGAAAGAGGCTGGCATTTCAGTCTGATTTTTTTGCACAGACAACCGTATTATAGAACTCATCACAAATTAATGCCGTATTTGCCCTATCTACTATCCCATCATTCATGCTTACACCCGATAACCTTTTTCAGAACTGAGGTGCATCAGAGGCTGGATTACTTTAAGAGCTATTACAGGCAGAATGGGCCATTGGATTATCAAATATGACCTCTGCATCACAGTCGTCTTAATTAAGCTGAAATACCTTAGGTAGGGCATATATTTTAATCTATGGAATGCTGAAGAGTGTACCTCAATCAGGCATCAGTTACCTAGTTCACCTGAAAAGGCAAAGAACTGATGATCTAAAATGAGGTCAGGAATCCTGGCAGTCAAATCAGAAGAGCAAAAAATCCACTTGATGCTATCAGTCCTGACCTCCACAAAATCCATTCCTTAACTATATACATATATACCTATACCTTAAAGTGATCCTGCTGAAGATACCCTGCCTAACAGTTTCTGTTCCCAGTCAGAGCACTGCCTCTTCTATGCAGTGTCCAGCATGATCAGTCTCAAAGGCCACTCTCTGGCACCTGGGAGACACCTGGGAAACATTCCGTAAAGGTAATAGCTGTATCAGGAAAAGGTATCTTCCTGCCCCAACAAATAGCCAGTCAAAGCCCTGGAACAATAGGCCAGGTACCCAGAAGTAGGAATAAACAGAGAAAATTAGTTCAGAGCCCTGATCTAGAATGTTTACTTTTTCAACTTACTTAAAAAAAAATCTGATCGTTCATTAAAATACATCAAACCACAAAATTCTATACACCTGCTCATGGGTGTGAAATTTTTTTTTTTATAAGTGAGTTCAAAATTAGATTTTACATTATCATCAATCATCATGGCAAAGGGCAGGGGATCAGATTTTCTGCTACATGAGTAAATTTCCGTGGCAGTTTTGCAATGCAGCATTGTGTATATAAATAGTGAGTTAAACCCATACAGGTTCCATGCATGGTAAGTACTGTACCTAGATATTCAGTCTCTTTCTGAACCAATAAAACATTTACCTCTCAAAGTTTTACCAAGTGCAAAAGAGAAAAATGCTTGAGACTTACGGTTTACAAAATCCCTATTAAAAACAAATGCCTGTAATATATCACTGGATGCTTTTGAGTTATTTTGAGGATTAGTTAATATGGCACGGTATCTAATGGAAATTCCATTGTATGATCACTCTAATGCATTTGTCATTTTGTTCAGTTATTTCCTGGTAAAGCATGAAGTAGAATATCTCTATTTGATAGCTGTTTGAGTATTGCATATGCTGGGGACAAGCAAGGAAGAAAGATGCTCTGTCACCTCCTGTCCCCTAATAAGGCAGCCACGGTGGGGCTGCAGTGGTCACCAGTGCAGTCAGAGACCCCAGACCTCTTTTTCCCCATCAGGAAAGCACTAGCAACATCTGCGCTCTTTGCCCGAGGTATGCTTACTGCTTTTCAGCCTTACAAGCTGGTGTACTTGCATTGGATTTCCCACATCCGGGTTTTATACCAGATGTGAACAAATCAATATGCGGCACGCACTGGAATTTGAAATACTCTACGTGAGTAAATTTGAGAAGCTTTCTGTGTCTCACGCTACTGCAAAGCTACTGCTTTGACAAACGTCTTGCTCTTGTACCGTGCAACACGCTAACTAGCATGGGATGCTATTTTCAAGGCCACTCTTACTGTCTAAATAGAGCAGAAGGAGCAGCTGCATTTGTGATACTTCTTTTCTTCACAGGAGTGGGGTTTCTGTAGGGGAAAGGTTTGAAGTTTGGTGTAGATATGAATTTAGTCAGGGCTGCAATACATACTTTGTCAAATTACCAGCTCAACCCAAGGTTTTCATGGAACTATAACTTTCTCCATTACCCTTGGGAGTTTAAAAAAAGAGCATAATTGCTGTTTCAAGTGTCTTCAGACCAAACAAAGCATGTGTTCAATCTTCCACTGACAGCCTAAGCCAAATGATCCAGATCCACTCACGTGTACCTACTGCCGCCAGCTGTTTGTGACCAACATGCTCTAAGGACGTCGGGACACTCGTGAAGGGAAAGGGTCCATCATCTTCAGCAGAGCCAGAGCTCGGCTGCATACAGTCACAGTGGAGCCAGAGGCAACTCCAGAGTTTTTAAGACACTTTTGTCTTCTTCTGACCTTGGGGCTGATGGGAACCAACCCAATCCACGGAAGGATTTTGAACAGCTTCAGGGTCAGTTTAAATTGTCTTGAAGAGCGTGAGCCTCACGGGAGTGCAAAGCTGGACACAAAGTCTTGCTGCAAGAAAGGACACTTGATCAGATTTCTCCAGAAATAGATGCTCTTGGGCAAACGTTTCCTGGAATGATCTGAACCTCTCTCTACTGCAGCATTTAGCAAGCTTGCGTTACAAAGGACTGTCATGAAGGGACCCTTAACAGCCTTCCTCTCTTCAAAACCTCAGGCACAATTCACCACCCAGCCTGCTTTGTGAATAAGGTCCAAATATGTTGTTTATTTTATTTTACAGTAAATATTTATACAGCACTCCACATGGGTATCTACACTTTTATTTTTGATTTTTCTGGGAAAAAAAAAAAACGAGGGAAAAAAAATGCTCCCTGCTTCAATGTCATGGGAAAACATGTGGAAATGTAAACCTGCTGTAGGAAGCAGGCACAGTGGGAGCTGTAATGGGAAAAAGGCAGGCATGGTTTATCAGCAGAATATGTAACATATACTGAACATCCGGCTTCCCAAGTAAGTTGTTAACAGTGCTCAATACAAATGTTTCTCTTTAAATAATCAGATGTTCCTCTTTTTTTTTCAATAGCTGCAGTATGGTAAAACTGGTGCCATAAAGTCATTGCAAGAGACAGCAAACAACTTTGTTATCATAATAGGCTTTTTTTCCTCCTTCTTTTTTAAACAATGGCTCTAGCAGGTGGCATGTGGCTGAGACCGGGTCTATCACCATCTCCAGGGTGCCAAGACGTCCCTCAAAGTTTCTGTGGGAGGAATTTGTTGGTGGGATTTGGATTGTAAAGGCACGTGAGCATCTGCTGCCTGCTCAGTCTCATTACCATTGACACAATTAGCTCCTGCAGCTCTCGGCCCGGCAGCCAGAGTGGGGACTCAATTTTCTTGCCTCTCTGACAATGCTCATTACCATTCATCTGAACCTACGGGTTCCTCTGCCTCCGAGTCCGGGCCAAGGGACTATGAAAACAGATCACACAGAGAAACACTCAGGGAAGGAAGAGCAAATTGACATAATAGCTACTAACAGCCTAAATCAACTGCCTTGCATACAGCACCACCAAGAAACTTTCCGTATTCATATAAGGAATTCCCCTTCTGTGTAAGTCACCCTATTCCTGAAAACCACGTTCTATGGTTTTATGCTATCATATGCTTTCTGTGAGTAGCTTATAACGTTTTTCTGTGATTCAGGAGATATTACGCAGCCTTACTATTGTCCTTCCATACTCCCAACAACTTGCAAAGTTCTGACAAACTTTCCTTTTCTTTTTTGCTTTATGTACAGGAAAAGTCCATTTTCCACCTTTGTGTTAATTTGGAAACCAGACTAAAAAGTGAGATTTTTGCTCCTTATGGTATCACGGAAAGTAAGAGTTTATCGACATCTTCCTCTGGCAGCCATAGCCTAAACAAAATGTTAACACATATCTGCAGATAAAGACTTCACATTCCTCTAAGTGTACTCACCCCACATAAAGCTGCAATTATTTTACATTTCCTTACAATAGATGCTGCATAATTCCCCCTTGCTGGCCTTATGTCCTTTTACTGCTACAAAGAACTCTTAGCCCATAAATGGAAAATTAGAGAAGTCCCACATTTTTCAAATAAATCACTCGGCTAAAAGCAGAGAGGAGGGGAAGGACAAAGAGGGAGAGAATTTAAACCGATCTATCTCCTGAATATACGTCAAGGATCTCTGTCTTTGAACAAAGAAAACAGAAGGGCTTCAAGGTCTGAATCTGCAATAATCTTGTGGTTTTCGAACATTGCATAGATAGCGAGTTGTGGCCTTACTGAAGGATGTTAGATTAAAGTAGAAATATATTTACCGCAACATGTCTTTCCTGAGACTCAGCCTTTACTAGGTCTTTGTAACACAGGAGGATGGAAAATTTCACCTACAGCAGGCACAAGGCAGGGGCATGACATTTGCTTTCAGATGTTTTTAAAACTCAAGCAAGTGTTATTGTTTCCATAAATCATTACTATAGGTTTATTTTCCTCAACCCCCTCGCTGTCTTGTTAGACAAAACATGAGCTGGGCACCATCATCACTCAGGGCTAAAAAGAAAGAAATGGTGGCATTTTAGTGAGCTTCCCCAAATGATGACTGTGACGGTTTTAATCCCAGATTCCGGGCAGCGCGGTAGCTGTGCGAGCCTGGAGCGGTGCGGAGAGGAGGGACGAGGGCCATCCCCCGCACCCATGTCCAGAGCCCAGGCTTGTTTGCAGAACTGCCCCAATTCCCCTGGCTTTGTCATGGAAATGCGAACGCTGAAAGAAGAGTCTATTATGTCAAATTACAAATTATATTATAGGGTTTTAAGTAATTGTTTGCTGACTGTTGTCATGCACATGTGGTTTGTTGGAAGTTGATGTAATCGTTCTGGCAAATTTCCACCAGCAAGAATCAGCTAGGGTGAACTCTTAAATCAGCTGCTGGGGGGGGTTCACATCGTGCAATTAATGGGTGAAAGACTAACACAGACACCCTTCAAAGTTAATTTACGCAGACCCATTTTAGAAGTACTGCATTATGTCTTAACTGTATGAAATGTATTGTGGACATATTAGCATTCACAAAATTCATTAGAAACCCATTAGGTCAAATGGAAGAGTTCTGTTGCTTTTGTATTATAAAATTTAACTTTTTTATGGCCAGCAAAAAGGTGTAAAGTGTATAAGAAATAAAGCAAAAATATGTGCTCTGTTTTTCCGGAGCCATTTGAGTAAAGCTTTCGTCCATCAGAAAGATTTTTGTTTCAATCAGACATCAATTAAAATAAATATGCAAGATTATTCCAAAATAACCTTAACTCACTGGAATGCATTCTCTCACCAGGCTACATAAATATGGGTACACCCACATTTTTTCCCTAATTCTGTGGTCCAAAACATCTATGACAGATCCTGGAACACTTCAGTATGATGTAATGAGGCAGCTGGCATTTCTTTTTCATAAATTCACTAAAACAATAAATAGTAATACTACCGTGACTGGAATTTAAAGCATAAACTGACACACTTAATTTCCAAATATAGCTGTGTAGACTTTTCATTGAAATAAATTCTAGGGGTTATACATATACACACATATGTATGTATATTTATGTGTTTACATATGTATAACATTTTTAGAGAAACAAGAACAACTTTGTAATGAATCTCGATAAGCTGCTTTTGCAGTTTTCAAGTATTTATAATTGTTGTTCGTGGGGGCCTTTTCTTAGGGCATCCGTGCTATTAAGATACGGGTCTTTTGTTTTGTCCTTCCACAGACTTCTATCACAAAATGAAGCTATTAAGCAAATGCAGAATAAATCAAGCACACATGGTACAGCATATGGATAATTTCCATTAAAGAAGTTCAATATATAGATAAAAGGAAAACTTGATAAAAATAAATGGCAGAGTCTAAGTGGATTTGGTATATTGCTATCGGGATTAAGTGTTACACAAGTTAAGCTCCATGGCAATGTTTAGTATTATTGCTAGGAACTTCTCCTAGCCATCCTGTATTCTTTAAATGCTAATTTTTTATATAGCTTCTATAACATAATTCAAATCTTTTTTTTTTAGTACCTTGGTAAAGAAATGGTTCAACAGCTAACAATAAAAATCCCTCACAACTTGAATTCTAAAAGCTATAACATCAAGTGATAAATGCACAAAGCATGTATTAAGAAAACCTCAGTGTTTTGACAAGTTTGATGTTTTTTGTTGTTAGCTTTGTTTTATGATCACTTCAGACAAAACACCTGCACTAGTTTTAAACCAGTTAAGTAATATGTTACCTGTCATATGTGCTGTGAAAGCTCACAGTGTGTATTTCCCCAGGTCTGCTGTGGTTTGAAACTAAACCAGGGTGCTTTCTTTTTCAATTGTGGACAGCTTTTTCTTAAATAATTATTATTTTCATTTAGGGATCACATCAGCTCATTTAGGGATGTCAAAGAACCTTTTCTTAAGCTGACTTTAACACCAGCTTATGTTTACAGCTAATGAAGATAAACTCCCACCTCTTTGTTGATCTGAGCCTGAGAAGGATGAAGTCTCTTGACTCGGGTATCTGTGTGAACAGATGAGTTAATGGTTTAATTTCAGCAAAGTGCGTATCACTGCATCCAGATCGAGTTTAAAGGAAACTCATAGATCATACGGATGTCCCACATCTGCAGCGAATAATATTTTAAGGGTTTCATTTTGGAAGTTAGAGTTTATCTATCCTCTCAACTAAGTTCTGTTCATATTCTCTTTGTGCCATCCATCCAAGTCAAACAGCATTCAACCACGAAAAGCAGTTGATCCGTTAGTAATTCAGCATGGTTATGATCCATAACTAGTCCTTCGAGCAGACGTTATTCTCATAACTCCTCCTCAAGCTTCGTTTCAGTTTATTAGTGTCTGATGGCTCAACATGGTTTGATTTGCTTGTGACATTAGGGAGCTCGGTGGACTGTCTCTGGCTTTGGCGGATGACAAGGGCCATCTCCTTTTTACCCTTCAGTTAACTGGAGTGAGATGAAAACCTGGAGGCTGCAGAAGGAAGTACTGGGTTTCTGGTTTACCTGGATTGTATGTATTAACTGACCTGATTGCCTCTGTAAAGTCCGCCTCTCAAAATATCTGCTAGTGGGCCAAATTCTGCTGTCACCAGCGAGTGCCTGGGCAGCACAAGTCCCTCCTTTCAACAGGATTAAAAGAAGGAGATAAACTCTCTTTCAGTATATGACTCCTGACGCGGGCCACATTCACCTCTCACTTGTCATAAGCAACTGTAACTGAAGGGAACTCCATTTTTTATAAATCGATTTATTTCCTTGAACCACAAAATAGGTGTTTGCACTCTAAGAGCAATAACCCACCTAAAAAAAGAAAAATGTCTTGTCACCGAAGTAAAAAAGGGAAAAACCCCTGAACCTATATAAGCCCCATCCATATGGCAATGAGACTGAAATGATTGACCTCTGTTCTCAGCTGAGCTATATCCATAGTCGTATGATTCACACATTTACGAAATCAGAAGGACACTTCAGAGATATTTCCCTTTGAAAATTACTAGCTCTGATCTCTTTTACCAGGTTTAATTTATGGTGCCCCAAAATCACAACAGAAAAATGGTTACTTTTTTTTAACAGATCTTCCACAATGGAAGAATTGTGAAATGAGTTTCATGGAGCTGAGCACCATGGAGATTATCAGGTTTGTCATTGTATGTATACACAAATAGTGAGAGACAGAGAGAGGAGAAGGAGCGAGCGCACTTATCTGACATCTCATCATCAGTATTTTGCAGGGCAACCAACCTACTGTAAAATCTATTGGCAAAATATAATAATTTTATCATTTATGGATTTTATTACATGTGCTTTCTTCCTAACATTGTAAAACCGTGAAAGCCTGGTGTATTTTGAATCAAACGCATACACTGCATATTTAAAGTAAGAATCATAACTACCCCAAGAGGAAAAAAAAAAAAAGTCAGCCTTGAACTAAAGACCTATATAAATTTGCATATGAATCCTATAAAGTCAGCCTGACTTTGCTAACAGACAAGTGCTATTATGTTGTCTTTGTCCCATCCTTCCTACCAAAAGTTCCCCCAAAAGTTACTTTTTCGTTAAAAACTAAAAAAAATACTACATTATAGCAGTTTTCAGTTCTCAGGCTCCCAGTTGGTATGTCTACCTTACTACATGGCACATACCATTTCTAAAGCTGACTCTGTGTTATTATGCAAAATTGCTCTCACAGTATTTGTACCACTTATTACAGTGGGGAGGGACTGACAAACAAATCCAAGCCTGCAAACATGCAGCCTTACAGTTATCTCTCAGTCCTAAGTGTTTTCCCTGATGGGGCCTTGCTTCTGAATGCTGTATGCTGCATAAGGCAAGTAGAGTGCGCATATTTGGCAACTGATATGATCTGAGATAGCTCCCAAAATTGATGGTTGAGTTGGTTCTGGCAGCAGTTTTTTCTGCTTTATCGAGTTAATACTGAAGTGTCTGATACACTCAGTTATCACCTAACAATCAAAGAAAATTGTCCTTAAGATATCTGTTTCTGTAACTAATCAAATCGTGAAAGAAATAGGATTACCTTTATTTGTTTGGCTTATGGTTTGTACAGGTTAAACAGTCCCTAAGAAGGAATACTTCTTTCCCAACTAACTAGACTTTTTTTCCTATCCCGCATGAATTTCCCCATATCCTTTTAAGTATAAAAAATTAGTAAAGCCACTGACCATTCCCTGAGCCAATCTCTTTTGCTAAATTACTTCAGTGAATCACAGCCTGTTACGTGGCTTATAGGGTTGTTACGGCACACAAATGCTACAAGCAATTACTATGGCAGTAACAGAGAATACCTACATAGCTAGATATGGACATCTACCTTGGTATGGAAAATCCATATGAAAAATCTATATATCAATCTTGTCTTTGAGATTTGAGGAAAATTTTTTTTCCTTTTCCCATCATTATCACTGTATTTAATCTAGATGCCTTACTCTAATTTTTTGCTTTATGAGATGAGTTGCTTTTGCTGCTTCTCTGCTGCTCATTGTCATATGTTTCCTGAGACAGCTTAAAAGTAGTTTATATGTGTGAATACATACATCTATACACATACACCTTTCTAAAATTAAATAGATTCTTGATTGTTCCACAGAACTACTTCCATTCAAAGTGGGCGCCACACCTGGGGCTTTCTCACTTGTAATTTTGTTAGCGAAAAGGGGAATAGATCCTTTGGTAAAATGGGTAATTTCTGCAGAGGGCTTTAGCAAGTCTAAAACTTTGATCTTGGTATCATACTTATGGGAAGTGAAGAGAGAACGGAGCGCTGCAGTCCTGTTTTGTCTACTGTCTTTATAGCTACACAGGGAATTTGCTGTGCTCTGAATTCAGTGTACCTTTTTCAGGGCCAGCTGACAGGCAAATATAATCCTCAGAGTATAAACAGCAGAAAAAAAAAGACTTGACAAAGGTACTGAGAAAGGATGTAATTTTTCATGGCCCTGCACAGAGGAGCAGGGTGATTCTGCTGATGCAGAGGACCATATGCTGGGAGCCAGGACACGTGGGGCTCATTAATTCCCATCCGAGTTATGAAAGTTTGAAGCAGGAAAGAGCAAGGTTTGAGCAGTGAAACATTTGGGAAGAGCCCACAAGTCAAGAAAATACCTTATTCGAAAGTTTTTTGCTTTGTCAATTAGTGTTGCAAGAAAAGGAAAAGGGGGAAAGGAGGGAAAAAGAGGGGGAAAAGGGGAAAAGGGGGGAAGAGCGGGAAGAGGGGGGAAAGGGGGGGAAAGGGGGGAAAGGGGGAAAGGGGGAAAGGGGGAAAGGAGGGAAGAGGGAGCAAAAGGGGGGGAAGGGGGGAAGGGGGGAAGAGGGAGCAAAAGGGGGGGAAGGGGAAAGGGGGGGAAAGGGGGAAAGGGGGGAAAGGGGGAAAGGAGGGGAAAGGGGGAAAGGGGGAAAGGGGGAAAGGGGGGAAAGGGGGGGGAAAGGGGGGGGGGGGGGGGGGGGGGGAAAGGGGGAAGAGGGAGCAAAAGGGGGGAAAGGGGAAAGGGGGAAAGGGGGAAGGGGGGGAAAGGAGGGAAGAGGGAGCAAAAGGGGGGGAAGGGGGAAGGGGGAGGGGGAAAGGGGGGGAAGAGGGAGCAAAAGGGGGGGAAAGGGGGAAAAGGGGGATGGGGGAAGGGGAAAGGGGGAAAAGGGGGGAAGGAAGGGAAAGGGGGGAAAAGGGGGAAGGGGAAAAGGGGGGGGAAAGGGGGAAAGGGGGAAAGGGGGAAAAGGGGGAAAGGGGGAAAAGGGGGAAGAGAGAAAGAGGGGGAAAAGGGGGAAGAGAGAAAGAGGGGGAAAGGGGGAAGAGAGAAAGAGGGGGAAAAGGGGGAAGAGAGAGAAGAGGGGGAAAAGGGGGAAGGGGAAGAGGGGAAAGAGGGGGAAAAGGGGGAAGGGGAAGAGAAAGGGGGAAAAGGGGGAAGGGGAAGAGAGAAAGAGGGGGAAAAGGGGGAAGGGGAAGAGGGGGGAAAAGGGGGAAGGGGAAAGAGGGGGGAAAAAGGGGGAAGGGGAAGAGGGGGGAAAAGGGGGAAGGGGGAAAGAGGGGGGAAAAAGGGGGAAGGGGGAAAGAGGGGGGAAAAGGGGGAAGGGGGAAAGAGGGGGGAAGGGGAAAGAGGGGGGAAGGGGAAAGAGGGGGAGGGGAAAGAGGGGGGAGGGGAAAGAGGGGGAGGGGAAAGAGGGGGAAGGGAAAGAGGGGGAGGGGAAAGAGGGGGGAAGGGAAAGAGGGGGGAAGGGAAAGAGGGGGGAAGGGAAAGAGGGGGGAGGGGGAAAGGAGGGAAAGGGGGGAAAGGAGGGGAAAGGGGAGAAAAGGGGGGAAAAGGGGAGAAAAGGGGGGAAAAAGGGGGGAAGGGGGGAAGGGGGAGAAAAGGGGGGAAGGGGGAGAAAAGGGGGGAAAAGGGGGAGAGAAAAAGGGGGAAGGGGGAAAGGGGGAAAAGGGGAGAAAAAGGGGAGAAAAGGGGGGAAAAGGGGAGAAAAAGGGGAGGAAAAGGGGAGAAAAAGGGGAGAAAAGGGGAGAAAGGGGGAGAAAGGGGGGGAAAAGGGGCAAAGGGAAAAAGGAAAGGAAGTAAGTTTACCCAGTCTAAATGTATTTTGTTAACAGCATAAAATTCTTCTTCAAAAGATTGAAAAATCTTCACTACTTGGAGGTTAAATCTATTAGAGCATATGAATCATGTCATATTTCTTGTACAGGGATCTGCCCATGACGTAAGAATTATTTGTAGATTATATCAAGGTTCATCTTTCATTTGCATGGGGAAACGTGTCTATAGGTATATGTGCATATATGTATACATATGTATATACATATATATTATATACATACAAATAAAATTTGCCTTTCAAGTGGGAGACATTTCAGGTCTTCATCTCAGGAAGGATGAGTAAAGTCATGAAGTTAAGATATTCATAGAAATACAGATGCTTAAATGTTTTAGTATGGAGTCTAGTCTTGATCAGAAAATGTTTTCAGAACCAACACATCGACATAAAAAAAAAAAATCAGACTTGATAAGTCAGCGTTTTTTAAAAATATATATCATTACACTACTCCTGAATCACTGCATTTATGAGCAGCAGAAAACCAGGGAACGAGTTTCAACTGGAGCAAGTTTAGAGCCAAACGGAAACAAATGCCATAGTGTGGAAATAGCTTCAATGCCAAAATGCCTCATGAGCTGGCTGCAGCCAAACAAGTACAAATGATCAAGAGAAATGAAGGACATTTAATGCGTCGGCAGCAGTAGCCAGTTCCCACCTCTTTAGTCCACGTAATGGTTAAACCTGGCAATGGACAGCTGTGTTGCAAAGCTTATACTGCATAGGAAAAAAATCCTCAAAGCGGCCCAATGTCTTCTTGGCCAGCCTGATGTTTGTCTTTGGAGTGATCCGCTTGTGAAAACTCCCATTACTTAAATACCAGCTCAGTCTTTGTAGCTCAATTATAATAATTGATTCCTTTTAAAATGAAAACAGGAGGGTTTTTTTCCTGCATTTATAAAAGCTTTACTTTTGAAAAATCAATTATTTATACTCCAGATCAATTCCAAAAAAACATTTTCATTATTATGATTCAAAACTAATTCCCACAACACAGCTGAATCTTGTTCACGCTGCCCAGGTGCTTGGAGCCTCGCAGTGGCACTTCTATAGCCTTTTAGAAAGCTTGCTTTTTGCTAATTATATTTTTGTTAAACCTAATGAAGTATGACCTAATTTCTTTATATACGTGGATGTATTTAACCTCAAGGAATAAGTTGCCTGAAAGAAAATCACTCTGCACATCTCCTTGACAAAAATGTGAATTCAATAAGATTTCAATTCCATCACTTGCACAGCCCAGCCAAAAACCCACTTGGGGTCTGATGGTGAAGAAGGATTCAAATGTCCCTCAATATTGTACACATGTAAGTACCTCATTTACACAGAAGTCACATACGTATATTTTTGCTATACTTTTCAAATTCAACTTTTCAACGACACCTTATTGATTTGTAAAAGAGGTATCTGACCTGAAAATCCACTTTGTTTCTATGTGGATGAGATGAATGGCAGATTAAAAAGCAATAATTTCCTCAGAGAAAAACATGCAGCGAGTGGAGGACTTCTGGATTTGAAAACCTTTATTTTACTTCCTAGAAAAAAAGAAAAAGAGAGAAATTATGAGAAAATGAAAAAATATAATAGATACGAACAAAAAGTAGGATTTGAAATACATTGCTGGAATTGATTGCATTTGAAGTTGTTACATTCAGTTGGAGCCTGTCCAAAAATACTGATTTACTGACTGAATCATAAGTAAGTATGATCTTAACTCTTTGCGTTCAGTTGTGTTATAAAACATCTTCTCAGCAAAACCTTGCTAGGTGAAATTTCATGGTGAATTATTTTCATTATTGTGGAAAATCAAAACAAATGTCAGTAATAAATAATAATAATTATTGTAATAATTATTATTACTTCAGTTGTTTCATTATATAAAAACTACTGTATTGACCTGACAATTTTGATTTTACTCATGCAAACTCCTGACACAGTTGCTTGACTGAACATAAATGTTATTTCTGAACATTGCATACTCTTCCTCACCTAAACCACACTTATTTTGTGGTTCTGCAATTTTGCAAATTTGCTAACAAAAAGATAATCCATTACGATTACCCTTTTTGTAGATATGTATATATGAATAGGTGTATACACATAGACACACACATATATAATCAACACTATATTTAAATTAATTTTTTAAAAGTTACATTTTTAAATTACAATGAAGCCAATAAAGCTACATTTGTTTTGTAAGCTATTTTTCATTATTTTTTTAAGGAACTCCAATTTTGTCACTGGCAAACAGAAGAAGCTGTCATTTTTCTTTTCAAATGTTTATGCCCAAATTTTGCTCAGAAATCTCATGATTTTCTTCTAGCAGTCCCCAGGAACAGCATACAGTTTCCAAACAGTTATGAAAGGATGTGACCTCAATGGCAGATCAGATCCAAGGGCTATTTTCTTAGATGTTATTGTGCCTATATTTGTATGCGGAAAGGCTAAGTTCATTCATCCAGTCAGGTGGACACCTGTGACAAAATATGTCCTGAATGTAACAATTTTGTCTATGTCAGAAACTTCTGCATATGGCATATAGGTGTATAAAAATGTGCTTTTTGCACACTGAGCTGTATTCCATAAGGGCCTCCTGGAGGGAACAGCCATTTTATATTTGGGTTGGGTTCACCTCATTGCAGACAGATGCGTACTGTGGCATCTTACAGGAAATTTTTCCTTGTTATTTCTTCTCTGTTTAGCAAAAGTAAAAGACATTTGGGCTAGAAAGGTATACACCACTCATGGGATTTGAAAGCTTATAAAAGTATGAAAGAAATTTCCGTTCGCATTCTGGACACAGTGGCACAGCTGTGAAAAATGTTTCAGTGGTAGGAATGTGTTTAGTATCCAAAGCTGCAGGGGATGTGCTTATTCTATATGAGTACAACTGGGTAGGAAAGGAATATTGTCCTAGATTTGCAAATCAAATTGAATACACAGCTTAGTGCGATTAAATAGCGTCTCTGAAATTTCATTAAATAAAATAATTAAAATGGCATATAAAGTCTGGCTTGCAAATGACCTTATCTCAGCCTGGAGAACTGGTGTTAGGTTTATAAACGCGCATGGACATTTTGATTAGGAAACAATCTTTGAAACAGCAGTTCAGGACACTTAGGTATCACTAAGAAATCATCCAATCCTTCCTGGAAATTTCAGAAGTGAAAGCAAGTCTGGGTGTAAGTTCAAAGCCCTTACAGCCTGTTAGAGCTGCTTTAGGGTGAAATTTGGATAAGATCTTGAATCGCCAAGCCGCAAAGCAGAGAAAGCTGTTTGTGCTGCTGAGCTGATGGGCTCAGCTCGATTCAGGAGCCGGGATTTGAGCTCACCAGTTGCTGTGCCCTTTTTAACCTCAGAGAAAGACCTCGGCCCCTTCCCCTTTGCCCTCTGGCTCGCAGAGCCGTTCTCCGGTCGCAATCAGAGGAGGCAAAAGGCCAAGTGGAAAAGGGAAGGAAGAAAAAGAAAGAGTGGACAGAAGAACCTTTCCAAGTGCACGCAGCTCTCCTACAGCCTGTTTGACATATCTCAGTGGAGTGTGCACTGTAGGAAAAAAAACATGTCACTGCTCTAAAACTGTCTTTTCTAATTCAGTGCATCCATGTATTGTTATAAATCAGTTTCCCAGTCACTGAAAGATACAGAGACAAGAGAACAACTTTGACTGTTAGCTATCAACTCAGATAATGAAAACTTTCTTTCAGCATTAAGCCGCCAGCGTATGAAAAAAGGCTAAAAATATAAATTAATGCCTGCATGTTTTGCCATGGAAAGGGTTCCCTCTACTCATGTGCCTACATGCTCATAGGAGTCAGGCATTTCCATTCATCCCAGTTCTGGGGTTTTAAGGGGAGTTTTAAAAGGACCTGGAAGTCTGCGCTACAAATTGCAGCTGCTTACGTTTCCGTATTCTTAAATCCTAATTACAGTGTTGCTGACTGTCGAAGCTGTTGGACAGTCAAGGATCCAAGCTGCCGTGCTTGAGGTTAATTCATTACGATTTTGTTAGAGGTTAACATAGAAACATATTGATACCACTGTATACCTTGCACTCGAGAGACTTATTTCACAACCAGGTCCTTTGAAATATATGTACACATACACACATTTCTGCAGGTACACTGGCAATTTTACTACAAACCTATGTTATGACGAACTAAAGATTGAGAAGATGAATAAGAAATAGCAAGATAATACTACTTGAATCACATTACTGGAATGCTGTACTTATCCCAAGATCAAACATATAAACCAAGGAAATTTTGAATGAGTCGAGCGGGTGTTTATTGACTCAGAGAAATGCTTCCTTCTTACATGTACCTCACCACGGTAGGTAGTCTGCTGTAAATTCTTGATCTTTCTGGATAAAGAGTTAGGAGCATTAAGAATATATATGATCCACCAGCCTCACTTTGTCACAATAAACAAAATGCTACCATCCATGAGCACCGCATGAAAACATAGATGCTGTCTTCATATTAGCATCTCTGCGTTTGACAGCAAAGATATATTTTGCCACATGACTAAGTCTCAGGGCAGACAGCTTATTTATATAGCTTTGGTTTACCAGTTTCCCTCATAAAGAATGAAACCTTTCTCTAAATGATAATCTTTTGACCTCTAACAGGCTAGTGATTTACAGAGCCGCAAAGACAACACACTGTATTTAAAAAGCTTTAAGACGCCATTTAAAGCTTTTATGGTGAAACCTTGCTTCTAATAATACACTTGCTGCTCTAAGTTCAGACAGTTTTCTGAATAAAGAAATATCTTTTATATGTTTTTAAATGAAAAATTTACTCATGTTAGAAATATATTTTACTCCAACCTATGAAAAACAGCTCAGAAAATATAGCTACGATTTTGTAGTAGCTGGTAGTAAAAGAATGAGCAGTGAGGGCAGAGCGGGAGGAGAGAGAGGCTGCAGGAGAAACCCCTGGATGTCTGATGGAAGACAAAATGACATCTTTGATGTAAAAGCACTCTAACAATGTAAACTAGAAGGATGATGTACATAACCATTCTAGTGTAATGGACATGATTTTCACTTGGACAGATAAGATGTTATTTAGATTCTGTCATGAAATATAAGTCTTCATTTTCTTTATACATTCAAGTAACTAGATTTTCCACTCAGCAAAGCAGCACAGTGAAGTAAGTCAAAGGCATAGCATCAGATGCTCAAAGTTTAAGCATCTTCTCTCTTGTGGGGCTGTGTTATACTTACTCTACTTAGACAGCTGGTTGTAGCAAATGCATTTCTAGGTGTCTCGATTGTGTAAGTCCTTTTCCTCACGATCATTTCTAGATAAAAACTGGCCTGTGCTCCTCCTGTTCATTAGCCTTGTGTGTTGGAATGGGGAGGAGGAAGCCGGACCTTACACGGACCAACCTCTTTGTGCTAGCAGCCAGCGCAAGCACTTCGTGTGTGTGTGTGTGTAAGGGAAGTCGGTTAAGATTGGAACAGCGTAAAGTCAAGAGTGGGTAATTCATTGCATGCAAATGTCAAGCTCTCTTTTCTAGATGGTTGAGAGCCTCATCCAAAGACCCTTAAAGTCAGGGGAAGTCTTGTCTGGCTCGAGTGTTATTCAGATCAGTCTAACAGAGAGGCTATCAGAGCGTTTTGTCATTACGTAATAACCATCTAGAAAGGATTTCTTTCACTTGCCCTTTTTCCTTTCCAAGGGAAGAGGTTATTTAGATTCTGTCAGGAAATGCAATGTTTCACTTTTTTATATATTAAAGTAACTAGATTTTCTACTCGTTGCATCACTTTATGAATAACAATCCTGGACATTTCCAGGACATGTTTTCTCCTCCAGCTGTCAAAATATTTAATGCTTTGAATGTTCGCAATTAGGCATTGCAGCTGAAAGTGCTACATTTTGTTTCTGCAGCTTTGGGAAGAAATGATACCTTCGTCCCACTGGGTCGTCTGATAGCAGATTTCTGCAAGCTTCTGGGATAAACTGTGGCTATATTCAGGGTACTCAAAGCCCTAAGTGCTGTGATTTTCAAAAACATACTGAGGAGCTCGGGCTATTAGTTTACCTTCCTCTGTTGGACATGTGGATTGAATTATCACTTTCAAGCTCCAGCTGTGTCTTTTGGGAACGGGATACCAACAGACGAAGAGAGGGAGAAATTCCTTGCCAGCTGGAAAGAAACGGTGGGCGCAGTCCTGGGGATTAGCAGTGTCTGAGCTCAAAACAAGAGAAGGTATGGAAAAGAGGAGAGCCTTCACCAAGATGTGGGGCATCTCCAGAGTGTGCATTATGGAAGAAAACAGTTCTGGGATGAGGGGAGCAGGAGAAGCAGACAGTGCTGCCTGGACCGTAGCTGTCTGGATGCTTCAGGTGACCAGCAGAAAGGGGTCCCAGGATCAATGTTTGAGGCCAGTGAAGAGTGAAGAGAAGAAGCTGGGGAAAATGCTGCAGGGGGATCAATTAGCAGCTGGCAGTACAGAAAAGAGAGAGAGAAATCCTTGGAAGCAGCAGAACAGAGGCAGCCACCTGGCAGGACAGAGGAAGAAAGGACCTGATGAGAAGCTGCAGCTTCTTCCTTTGCTTTCCTGACGATTTGAGCTCGAAGCAGCAGCACGCTTCTTGTGCAGATGCTTAAACAACATAAAAGCATACTGAAGTCAGCAGACTGCAAACCAGCCTAACAACATAGTATAATTTCTGTGTTCCTGCTAGAGCTGGCCAGGATGTTTTCAACTAATCATAGTTTTGGCAAAATATGCTGTTTCACCTAAATTAAGACAGTTACTGGAACCTGTTTGTCTCGACAAAACTCTAAATGAAAACCTGTCTGAAGACCAAGGTCATCCAGAAAATTTTGGCCACAGAAAGAACACCTGCTTCTGTTCTGTCCCATTTCTCAAAACATTTGAAAGATTTTGTTTTTATTTCACTTGCTTACCAAATGAAAGTAAATCACAACCCTCAAAAACTTTCACAAATAAGAATTTGTGAAGAAAAACAAAACAAATCCGGTTCCCAGGTCATAAAGACGAACTTTCAAACCCCTGTTTTATTCTAATCTATTCTCTCCCTCCCAATGCCGGGAAAGGAGCATCTGCGTAAATCAGCACTGTGTAGACATCGGTCAATATGTGGGTAAATGAGTCATGGAAAGGAGTAGTGAAAACAGGGCCACTCTCCTCTCTTCAGGTGAAAGACCTAATGAACAGCAGTGCATAAACTTGAAGAAGATTTTAAAAGTAAGATGGATTACACTTATGGAAGAGCTTCTGTAATTCATTTTCATATTGATTTATCAGTACATAATATTCATTTGGCTAACACTCACCTCATTTCCCTAGACATGCACTCACATTCAGCAGTACTTTTTCTGCCAAAGCTGAAAAATAATTAACCTCTCTGAGAGGGAAAGAACAAAAAAACTCTGGCCCTTAGTCTTTCATCTGGTTTGTGGGGCTTGTCGCAGCTTTATTTTAATGTATAGTTTTCTTCTTTTTATTTTGAGAATTTCACTGCTATGCCTGCTATCATCTATTGCTTTGGCAGTTGATTTCCTGATAATATTCAGTCAGAGAGTATATTCTTGATATGATCTGTATAACAAGATGTGTTAGATTTATTTTTTTAAAACCTTCCAATACTGTACTCATTATCCAAAACAGAGACATGAATCACAGGAAGAAGCATTTAAGAGAAGATTTTTTAGGTAAAACCTGATATTAAGTTGTATAGAATCAATAATGATTTATTTTCTAAATATTTCTTAAAAGAAAAGGGAATTAATCAGGTTTCTTGGCAGAAGCAAACAAAGTAATTTTACTGTGCAGTGATTTTTCACTAAACCAAAGAGAATTGGTAGAAATTTCAGAAATGCCTTAGCAAACTCTGAAGTTCCAGCTTTCAAAGGCAAGATTTTTGAAAGATGCTTAAATGTCCAATAATCTGAATGATTGCTGCAGGAAACTTTGAAAGTACACTGAAATCAATGAGTTGGGCACCTAGACACAATTGAAATACCAGCTGAGCTAAATATTTAGACATTTAATACCTTTAAAAAAAAATCTAGGCCTGACAGCTTCATCAATTATGAGAATACAAATTAGACCCCTAAATCATGCACATGCTTTTGATATGTTTACATACTATAATAGAATCAGATTAATTTCTGAATAATTAGATGAGTGGAGGACAGAAAGCAGATGTTATTGGTCTACTGTGATGTACGAAGTCAGAACTCCAATCCTCCCAGTGGACTGCTGTATGGGGGCAAATTCTTTAAATATAAGGACAAAGTCAGGAGGGCTAATACAAATGAGGAGCTGGAAAACAGACATGACTGCATCCAAAAAGGATACACTCCGAACTGTACGTGCTCAAATAGGAGTAACTGGAAAACCCTAAGATTCTTAAAGAATTGGTGCAAGAAAACCTTAGTGTTACAGCAAAGACTACAAATTTATCAGTCCAGGCTATAGGAATAATGCATGAGTAAGAAACATAAAATTTATATAAGATGGGGGAGGCAAATCCAGCTTTAGATGATATTGTGGTGAAGTAGAGAAAATGAGATTTTGATTATTTGGATGACAGGCATAATCCTGGAATTTACCTTTTTTAACAAAGTGAATTCAAAACAGAGAAGAAAGTTCAGTTCTCCTTAGCATCTCTTTCTGCAGATAACTTGTATTATTAATAAAAGACTAGATTATATTCCTCTGAAGAGAAAGAAAGACTACTGTATCCCAAAGAGATGTGTTATTAGAGCTGACACTTTCCCATATTACAGCAACTTTTGAGGCTTTTATTTCAGGAAAATGTAAAAGTAGGATTAAAGGATGATTCTGGAGACAGGAAAAAGGGATAAGCGGCATAAGGGAGAAGTCATGAGGAACTTCTCTTTTATGCAGCGTATTTTCTTTAACAATAATTTTTTTTTTTTTTTTCCATTTTCATTTGTGTAGTCAGCTGGTCAGCTATTTTCTTTCTGGAAAATCGGTATGTAAAGAATGAACAACGGAGCAAGAAAACCTTGAAAAAATTATACATTAGGGATTTTTTTAATCACGATACCATATATAAAGGAAATTATAAGCTGAATTTAGTAATAACAAAGTGATTTTTAGAAGAACAGTCATGTTTCATTAACTGCTACATTAGAGAGGACACTTGTAATGTCTCCATTTTTAACTTGCAAACATTACCAAACTCTAAATCCTGGCCCAACGAACTTTAATGCAAGGAATAAGGAGACACTCAAATACTGAATTATGTTCAGATTTAGATCAATATTGGCACTATTCTTTTCTTACAGTTGAAAAGGAAGATCTGAAGGTGAAAGTCCCCAGCTAGTGGGAAAAATGTAGATGAAAAAAATTCAAGACATTAGTCAAGGGGCATTGCAAGAATGGCTGATCAGCATCACTCTTTCATACTTAGTAATAAATACCCAAATTATGACGCGTACCATGGAATAGAGACATGTTGCATTTATATGAACGGCAAAAGTGTGCAAAAACTTGCATACGCACCATGGGTTACTAAGCATACCTCATACTGTTAGACCTGAACGCATACGTGGAGTTGTTCCCAGGTCCTCTCATCTACATTCTGAAATTCTGTACGTAGATAAGCAAACTATCAAGATAGACATTAACAGGAGCATTACAGAACAAAAGTAGGACGCTGGTGACAAAGAAATTTGATATTGTTGGGGAGGCAGAATTAATTCTTGTCTCAGTACTTCCAGAGAAAGCTAAAGTCACATCCTGAAGAATGCAAAGGTGAAATGTTAAAAGGTTTTATGATAATGCTAAAGCAGACAGACCATTAAAAGTATCTGAAGTTTGCAAGGCTTTATAAATTCAGCGTAAATCACAAGCCAGGACTGAGGAGAAAAGAACACAAGAACTTTTTGATACTTGCTTACTCCTTGATAGTCTGAATAACAATAAGTGCCCAAACAGGGTTAGCAATTTAGAACTGATATTTACAAAAAAAAAAATCCTAAATGAGTAGTGCAGACCGATGTACTTAATAACATTAAAGGAGAAATATCAATAAGAAATGAGATACTTACACGTAATTTAGAGCTATTTGAAATTGCTGAAGGCAGCATGGTTTCAGGAAATAAATTTTTCCTTCACTGGCATGCATTCTGGCCAGAGGGAAGAAGAATTGAGTTAGCCTGTGGGTAAAAGCAAAAGAGAATTTTAAGGAGGCTTTGAATTAGTCCTAATCTACAGTACGGCTTCCTCTCAAATTTGAAGCTCACAAATCATTGTGTTCTAGGCCAGGTTTGGGATAATTCCTTGGCAGATGAATGAAGTATTCAATGGGAATTTGTTTTGAAGTCAGCCATCCTAGCATGCTAGCAATTCAGCCAGCACTTCATCCTTACCAAAGACTTTTATTTTACATATATTATGGAGCCATGAAAGTTATCTGAATCTGTATGAGCAAACATAAAGGTAGATAAGTTTTACCAGTGATGAGCTTTTCATTGACTCATGACAGTCGCCGTGATACACTGTCCAGCTCTGAGGTAAGCTCTGAATTTCTGCAGTGAAATTCAGTGTTTGAAGAACTACTAGCCATCAGTAGGCTAGCAGAGCTTCTAGTATATCTTGGGTAGTTCCCATTGTTTCAGGACACTTTATGACTTCTAAGCCAACTAACCTGGAAAACCCCCCCACACACACAAACCAAAAAATTGATTAGAGTAGGAATACTTTATCTTCAAAAGGACTATTGCTGAGGAAGAAATGAAGGTATGTTAGCTTAGGACATTCAGAAACTGTTTGTGTTTGGAACAATAGATCACGTAGAGGTTCATGTTATCAAAGATCTTTTTTAACTGTTTGATTTCTCAAGAACAGTGAGAGAAACTCAATGGGGAATAACACAGACACAGGTACATAAAATATATTATTGCTTTGAAGTAGGACAGTTGCAAACAGAAAACCATGGCAGAAGCCCCAGCTCAAACCAGCAGACAGGAGAATAAGTTTCATGCCTGTTGCTATTCAGTATCTTTTTCTAAATGTTGTATCTTTCCATCTTAACTCATTTAACACCTATATTACCAGACCCATGCTGGAGGTCCACCTCTCCACCACTACCACTCCTCCCTGACTTCCAGGTAAAAGAAACAATGCACAGAATAGTTATTAAATTAGCAGAGCTAACATGCTAAGTTTAGAAGATCAGATTTTCATCAGAGAACTAATTTTTGTAAGTAATAAAGCTTTAAATGACAGTGTAAAAGGAGTGTATTTCCAGACAGCCTAAACATCTTGCGGACAAAAGAAGTGAGAACAGTGCGGCCAAGAAAAGTTTGTCACTACTGTAATATTGAGAAGAGACAGTGAAATAGATATATTAGATTCAGAAAAAGTTTCTACAACAGTCATCACCAGGAAAGCCCTTCCCATCAATTTCTGAAAAAGAATTAATATTACACTTCACATCCAAACCTGAGAAGCAGCCATCTAAAGCGATTTTGACTGCTCTGGCTTACGTTTGGCAGGCTGTGAGATCAGAAGGAGATCAGGGAAGTGTGTCACTGGTGCAGACCCTGAGTCTGGACAGATTTACTGTTTGCCATAGCTGCTGCTATTACAAAGTTGTAGACTTGGCACACTGCAGAGTTTCAACAGGACTTAAAAAGCGGTATGCATGGAGAAGCTGTTAGTAATATCAAAACCTGGATATTACCCTAGAAGAATAGGTATCATTGGGCATGTTTCCTATCTGGAAGAAGCAGGTGATCTTTTTTGTATGCGGCACACTAGCATAAGCCAACAGTCTGCTCAAATAAAAAGAGTAGTTCCCTTGACCTGAGGATTTCTTTTAACAAAACATTCTTTATTTCAGTCATAGAGCAGTTAACCTGGCATGAAAAGACAAGGTGTACCTGGTGTACAGGTAACATCTTTTCAGCTCCGCAGTGGCTTAATCAATAATTCTCCTAATACGCCTGTCATGATTTCAGCACATGGAGAGAAACCGAGGAAGAGACCCACGCAGCCGTCTCTGCTGAGAGTACCGTGAGCGCAACCTGCCTACTTGCTTAATTCTTTCTTTCACATTAATAGCATAAACAGTACCTTATGGTTTATCCAGCCACTTGGATTTTCTTATCCAGATTTTTGAAAATATATTAAGAACAAATTCAACCCCTTGTTGGTTTTGTTTTTCTTTCAATGTTAATTACATTAGGTCTTGAGCACTAGCTTAACAGAGTTTGATTGTTTGTTTTCTCAGAACACCTTGTCTCTTGAGAGCCAGAGATCTTGCTTGTTAAAAGTATTTGCATGTCTTAAGTAGATGATGGACTTGAAAGGAACTGGAATTAGTGAAATACCCTCATGACAGAGAGTTTATAGGTATCCCTGAAACAGTGTTATTTAGAAGAAGTATTGTGTTTCCAAAGATATTAGATCGGTTGTGCTTCTCCTAGAGCTAGATGTCATGTTTTTGTCTATAAAATATGGAAATTGCTTTCAGGTCTGGAGCTGAAAATAATACCTAGGTGATATATTCAAGAGAGTGTCTGTACTTGTGTCTCAGCTAGTAATCATGTTTATAAGGCTGTCATTATTGCTCTTGGTTTGAGCCCTGTTAATATATATGTATTCTTCAAAAGAGAAGTACAACACAACATTTTCAAGTCTTGCAATGTAAACTATCATTCGATGTCTTAGCATTAAGAGAGGGAAAGTGAGCAACGAAAAGACAGGGAGCTGTTTCTCATTAACTATTGTAAGATGTCAGCAAGATTAAGGTGTCAGGGTATAGAAAGATGAAGAAGAAAAGAATTACTTAGCAAATAGGCATAAATGAATATAAAATGTGAATAGAGGGTTCTAGCTCCTTCTGAGGGTAAAAATAGGCCAGTAGACATTACATTGTGCTACAATCAACTCATCCACTCGATCCTGACCTTCATCCTTATAGGTGAAACTAGTGGGAGCAAAACGTTACCATATAGCCAATGCTGGGAACTTTCAGAACCATTATTTCCGAAAAGAAATGAATATTCAAAGGCCCCTTTGACATAATGAAGGTTAAATCCTATATAGAGTTTTGCAGGCCCATGTGAGTGCTGTCTGACTCGGCTTTAAAAAAGCCCGAGTTCAGTCTGTTTGTGAGCTGCCTAGCAGCTATACAGCCATCATTAGTGCAGGGCTCAGCCCACGTTTAAACTGGTGAGAAATGGAATATTACATTGTGTATGTCACAAATGCAGCTACACAAGGTGGGCAGAACAGTGGGTCTGCCAGAAAGAAAATATCATATAGACATATATACATACAGAGAAGTCACTAGCCTGCAAATTATTTCACAGCTGACTCTTAGAAACCACTTCAGGTATTGCCAGCTAATACCTGCAAATTGCCAGCTTGTACCATCTACATACCTGTCTTCTTGCCTGGAAAATACTTTAGTTTAGTTAGTGAACAGTGTTTGCAGCTGTAGCTGCTAAGGAGAGAAAGACGACACCATTTTGTCTAAAGGACAAAATTTTCCAGGCAGAAACCGCCATTAAAAATCTGCTTTTTAGGAGAAAAGGAAAAAAAAAAAGGGGGGGGGGGGGGGCAACAAACAATTTGTTGGCTGGCAACAAACAGTGTAATAGTAACGTGGTACCACTTCAGAAAATTATTATTATCCTTGTGCAAATGAGACTTAGCAAATGATGGACAGCATTTTTGAGCTGTTTTCACCTGAGTTTAATTCACAATGGTCACTTATAAGTATGGTGGCCTTCCATACCTAGCCTGCTGCTCCATGGCCATAAGCAAGCATTGTAAGAAACCTTTGTTTCTGAAACCTAGGACCACTTCTAACATCTTGCATTGATTTAAATTATGAATCAATTTAGCTAAGCTGATGTAAAGCCCAATATAATTACTTTGTATCAGATTTATGCAGACAGAAAAAGATATATCTGTTCCCCCAGCAACAGTTTCAGTCCAGAAATTGTGGAGGCAGAGCATATTAGCTTGTGCCCGGCCTTCAGCAATAATAATTATATGGTTTTGAGACTGAAGCTGCTAGAAGAAGGCTACATATGCGTTGCTCAGAGATGACTCTAAATCACACTTTTAACACTGATGAGATCAATTTACTTTCTACATAATGTTAGAAAAAGGAATATATCAATACCTCAAACCCAGTGTATTTACCTCACACTTTCGTTAAATTGATAAAAAACCCTGGTGTCTCACTCTACCAATGTACTTGCAGTCAATGTGTAGATCAGGCGTGAATTTCCTTCGCATTTAGTGAGGTACCGTTCACTATATGGCTGATAACAGCGCTGGTGATCGCAAAAAGATAGAAAAAGAAAGCTTCATTTTGATAGCTGAGTTCATAGTCCTTTGTTACCCACATTTATAAAGGTGCTCTTTGCTATGCTTTCGTCTTTTTACTTATTTGGTTTGGAAATGTCCCTCTCTGCTCCACTGTATTATAAAAGCTTTACTCTGTTTCCCATCTGCTGTCTTTGAGAGATCAATTGGAGAGCAGTCATCAGTGGAAACGTGAGGCTTTTTGCCACAGTTTCTCTAAAATTCATCTTGCCAGTCACATGCAAACTGAAATGGGTCAGTTTTCATCAGCCTTGGCATTAAGCCTCTGGGCTGTCCCATGAGCCCTGCCCAATAATTTAAGAGGGGTGGGAGCAGGGAAACAAATTATGTGACTATTAATTTCAGTTTTCTTGTTCAGATGCCAGTACATCAAAAATAGATCTCCCTGGGCCAGAGTGCTTTGTCATGTTATCTGGAGTAATACTAGTTTGTGAATTATGTCTGGTCAGTTTAGTGTCTCAGTTTGGTCACATTAATCAATTTGACCACGGCCTTAATCACTGAACTCTGCCATCTCATTTTTCATCTTGCAGAAAGAAGCTGTCTGACTTTTTGTCTAGTGCCTGGCACAGTGATTGCTCTGTTGACCCCATAGTAGTCAGAGGAACCTGGAGGTCTTACAGGCGGCAGCAGGACCAGCCACAGAAGGTACCGTCTCATCAAGCTCAACTATCTCATCCATTCCTTAATGACCATGCAGATAGCACAGTAACCCCAGATGATGTAAGCTACCCCATTTCACACACCTTAGCAGGTTAACAACCTTCTGCCTGTCCCAAGCTGCATGAACACAAAAGAATCATGAATTCATAGACAAAAATTAATTCTTAATTACTAGAGAATTCCATATTTATACATTAATTACACCAGCCACAAGATGCTTACCTGTGTTCTTGTATTGAGAAAATAGCCAGCTATGCACAATGCATTCACTCAGTGTATATAATCTTGATAAGCCCATGTTGCAGATATAATTTTGAAATTCCATTTTTATGGATCTGTCTAGGTTCATTTGCCTTAGATGTTCAAATGATCCATAGATTAGGAAATATGATTGATAATTTCAGTAGAGAAATCCATACAGAAGCTTTAGACTACATTTGTGAGTGGAATCTGTCATCCTGCCAAAGGATTAATTTTGACTTTGTTGTCAGTAAAAATGAATACTTCAGTATGCTTCTTCTTAAACTAATAAGTGTTAAAATACATTTTTTCAAAAATTACAAGTTGTATTTAAAATAAGAGCCTTTCTCTATTAAATGTGTGCAATTAAGATAAGCAAAAAAAGTCTTTCTGCTGTGGAAACCTATAAAAGGTATGGACGGGAGATGAATCTATCTGCTACTGCTACAGAATTCTGTAGTAAACACAAATACCTAGATACTGTTGCATGGTATCAACTCTCAAGATATTTTAGAATAGAATAATTCAGTTGGAAGGGACCTACAGTGATCATCTAGTCCATTTAGAAACTAGCCTGCATACGATGCAAGAAATATTAGGTTGCTTATGATATCTATTTATCTAGAGACCTTTAGAATAACATTTTATCAAAGAAAAAAACCGTACCTTTTAGTCTTTTTCTTGGAAAAGAACTCAGATCATTGGGTTTTATTTCTGCCATAAAGGAACAAGGGAATGTAGTTCACCATGAAAACACGAGTAGTTGTTTTGGGGTAAAATGAGGACTAGCTGTCACTAAAGACAGAAAAAAGCCTAGCACATTCCTTTCCCTCCAATCCCACCTTGTCAGCCCTTTCCATTATTTCTCTTTTACAGTTGCCTCTGATTTCTTTGCTTCCCCGATAAAAATAAGTGGGGTTTTTTCCTCAGAAACTAAACAAATAGAAAAACTACATTCCCATAAGAAAGCAGTCCAAGTTCATTAATGTATTCCTATCGCTATGAATTCCTCTGAGCTTTTGAAAATTGCAGAAGTTGATAAACCTAAGATTTTGAGAGAGAAACTTACTATGAACTGAAAAGTCTAGTTAGGCAACAGTCTTCCAGAAATATGTCACGATTTTGAGAAATGTGTTAGGATTCAATTTCTCCTTATATGGAAGTGATAAATTGTCTTAAAAATAGAAATATATTTATATGTTGTAGAAGGATAACATTCCAGGACATTGCATGATGAATTAGATGCACTCATAGTGCTGGTCAGGGTGCTTCACAATTAAAGCAGGTATGTGTGAGGAATCTACCCATCTTTATAACAGGGACTGAAGGAGAAGAAAAGCTGTCCAAAGGACAGCAGCTGCAAATAGCATACTTTTTCAAAAACTCATACGTGATCAAGATTCCCAGCAAATCAGAGGATTTGTTAATAATGCGATATAAGCCACTACTGGCTGCTTTTGAATCTGTTACAGAGGCTGTTACATTGCTCAAAAGAGGATAGAATAAAATGGTACAAGCGCTAAACTCAGCTTTCAAGTAAGCAGATTTTAAAACAGAGTATGATTTGTCCTAACAGGATCTTCTTCAGTCGACAGTGAAATAGATAGAGAAGTAGGAGAATGGAATAGATAGTGAAATACAAGGCCTAATATTTCCAAGGAAAATCTTACTTGCTTGGACATGGCAGATAGCTTTTGAATATTACGAGCCAACCAACGCGATCAGTAAAAGCTGGGTTTCTTCATATCCTGTGCATGGATGTTTCTTTGGGTATGCTAACAACTTTGTAAAATTCAGTCTATTTCTCCATAAGGCTATACCTGAAACAGATATTAAACGGAAGCTGAAATATAGATTAGGGTCTACCTTGGGGGGAAGAACTGAGAAGAGCTAAGATATGAATTGAAACCAATATTTCACTGCCTAACAGTCAACTGTGTTAAAAACGGTGAGAAATTTAGAGGAAGAGTTGACTTTGAAAGAATCACCCTTAAGACAGTATGTAGCCTATCAGAGGACAGTAAACCTCCAACTGCCCTAAAAGAGGTTTTTCCAGGAGCTTAATTACAAAAGTTTATTTCCTCAAGGCAAGTTGTCAGTATTCTGTTCAAACACTTCTGAGTTTCTTGTGAAAAGACACACCACGGATTTAGAGACAGAAATGACAAAGGTCAGTTCAAGAGTAGAAGAACATCTCAAGCTTTCTAGCTTTGCTTAGGCACAGTCAGAGAAAGGAATACCTTTCTACACAAAAGGTCATAACGATCACTGTATTAGGGCCCTGCTATATCAAAACCACACTGTTGACAGCATGACTGTGCCAATACAAAAGCGAGTGAAACAGTGAGGAACAACTGCTGTTATGAAAGGGCTCTGTCACTGCTTGGGCCATTTGGCTCTGTCAGCGATATACTGGTGGAGAAAATATTGCTGTTGAGACTTGCTATCAGTGCCCATAATCTTTCTGGCCGGTGACAGAATAAAAGTGGGAAAGTTTTAGGAAATTGCATTATAGCCTGGCCTTTGCTTTGGGAAAGAAATCTTCAGAGATCAAGTACACTAGGAACAGGGAACTGCTACTCTACGTAAAGACAATTCTCCTGAAGGAAAGACTTGATCCCAGAGTCCACACACCACGCAGTAGACAGTTCTGCTGTTTGAAGAAGGAAGATTGATCTCTTTATACGGTTGCCTTATCTTCCAGACATAGCAGTAATCGATGTCCAAAGCAAGACTAACATGGACAAATCAAGGTTTTCCCATTTACTCAACATGCAAGGACCTAAGCTGCATGTACATGCAGACATAACTAGGTTACACTGCAGGTGCCTGCACTCTTACACTCCTAACTTCTGGTACAGGTTCTGCCTATGCCAGGCAGATTCTCCAGACTTATCACTGAAGTATAAAGGTTAAGCAGCCTTCTGAACAGAAGGCTGCGATTATCAGAAAGAAGGCTGATTTTAAAATGGTTTGTCTTAAAGAGAAAAATACAAAAGAAAGTTAAAGTATCACATTGAGGTATCATGTCCAGGACAGAACGCGACTCTCCAGGGTCTCAGCAGCAACTCTCTAACTCCACCCTAGAGTAACCTCCAAGGAGGCTGGGCAGTCCATCAGTGGAAACCGACTCTCAGCCCTCTTTATTGTAGCTTTCTTATTTATGAAATGGATAGGATTTCTCCCTGCCTTTTACTAAGCTAATGATGTTTTAGACATTGGATGCTGTCCTAACTGCCAAATCAGAGGATGCTGGAAAGAACTTCTATGTCATTGCTGGAGTTGTAAAATGGATGAGGAGAACGTTAAGGTGAGCTGTCATTCCAGCCTAAGGAGAGCTAGAAGCACCACGTATCAGCCATACTAGGAAGAAATGAAACAAACTTCTGACTTGTTCGAGGGGCTCAGAGGAGAGGTCCAAACAGAATGATGTACTTTGAAGTAACGATGAGTAAACAAGTGGACCCTCTACCTATTGCGCTGGGTGGGGAAAAAAGCTACAACCCTCAGAATAATCAGAGGTGAGCAGAATTTAACAGAATTAAGACAACACTTGCAAAGCATATTTGGGTTTCTCAGACAAAATTTAAAAGGCAGACTGATTACATATGTCCCAGAATTTACTTCTAAGAACAGACATCTCGGAGAGCAATCACGATGTGATTACTTTAACTACCACAAGAAGGATATATGGAATGTAATGCAGCTATCTCACAATATTATTTGCAAGAAATCCTATGAGAACAGAATATCAAATAATGGACAGAAGGACTAGCAGAAAATATGAAAGAAGTGCTTATGGAGTTAGGTGCAATTCGCAATACAGATTGCAAATGAAATAATCAGCTTGTCCATATTTTCTTTAGAATCTTAGATTAAAGATTTAAATGATAACCTGGAAGATGGGAACCAGAGAGTGAGAGTTGCTGCTGAGGCGAATGCTGCAGCTATAGGACATATTAAGAGTGAAATGGTAGTGATGCTTAATCTCCAATTTAACACGTTTAACAGCAGAGAACAAATTGTTCACTAAATTGAAGCAGTTGATTGATCAACATATCTTTCAGTTGGGTAGGCTGATATTGGCTGGAGTGGCTGGGAAGTAGATTCCTTAATAAGTGGAATAAATACGCCAATGAATAGCTTCATTGTTGCTCCCCAAATGCTCTGCCTCAAAGTTAGTCACGTTCGGGATCAACCCAAATCATGTTTTCATTCTCTGTTTTCCTTTACCAGACTGGAAATCCTGAGAGTCCTGTTCAACCCAGATGAAGAAGAATTTGAAATTATATTAGCACTGAATTCACACTTCACAAGAAATACATGTGGGTGGACCAAATGTATACAAACTCTGATTTTCTTTATTTTGAAAGAAATTTTGTGTATTAGCAAATGTTTATACAGCCCTATCTCTTTTTTCCCCAGTAAAATCATAGCTCATTGCTTAAATTCACTGATAGCTCTCTGCAAGAGGGAAATGCATGGTTCAAGGAGACACATAAGTAAGTAAGTACATTTTAAGGATTGCTAGGAAGATAGAGTAGAAGTATTTGTGGGCAAGGGACTATGGCAGTTTTCGTAGAGCAATAAATCACAGAGTGAATATGGTCTAGGCCTGATGAATGGCAGCCATCTGCACCTTCCATCCTGGCACCTAAGAAGTGCAGGCTTCCTGGTGGTTTTTCTCTGTTTATTCCACGCTTACTATGCTTTCACAGTAGAAGGCACAACTTGCATTGTAATACTAGGTGCTGTAAAACACCTGCTAGTTAAAGGGGAATTGTCTAAACTAAGAATGGCTCAAGCCTAAATAAGTATTGCCAGGATTAAATTATGTTACTGGGACCTCAGACAAATGATGCTCTGATTTGTTCAGAAAACCTTCTGGTCAAGGTGTTCAAAAGGCAGAATAAATAGAATAAATAATAAAATCAGAATTTTCAAATGAACTTGTCTTGTCCTTGTGCTGGCTTTGAGAGAGACCAATATACGTGTTTTCAAAGGCTGTTCCAGCAGTTAGAGTAATGAATGACATCTGCATTTGACTTATAGCACATGCAAAGGGTTTATGTCAAGAATCATTACTACTTAAACTAGGGTCTTCTGATATTTCAGAAAAAAAAAACCCTTCTCATGGCAGAGATTGTGGCAATATGACCTGAGGGTGAAGCTCATCATCATGCACAAGGGCTAGACTGCTTTGCCCTCTCCTGTTAGGCAGCGCGACTATGACACTCAGGGGAGTGAGCTGAGCTCTCTAATTGGCGCTGTAGTTTCTCTGGGACAAGGCAGCTTAAGTAGCTTGTATTTGTACAGCACCTAGCACCATGATTTGTGCTGAAAGCACATAGTGCAAATAATAGATTGTAATGGTAATGACTTCCTAACTGAAGTCCTAAGTCAAACATGCCAGAAGTAATGAAATTAGATTGGAGAATGACCAATAATACTAATCATTACAGCTATGATAGACTTAAGAGTGCTGAAAATGTACATGGTTACCACTGTTTCTGGAGATAATGATTTTGAGAACTGCCTATTTCCTCTGTTAATCTCACTGGTTGATTAACGTTGGCTCTATCGTTCTGACAATATAAATCAAGTAGTAACGTCAATCCGCCTTTTTAGCAACTCCAAAGCAACTGTAAGTTTGATGTGACAGCTGTGGTTTCTGCTTAGTTTAGCAGAAGTTATGGCAGAGAATCCTAGAAGATTTCAAGTGTGTTTATTAATTTGATATAAAATACATGAAAGAAGCACACAGAGTTACTTCTTTGTTTCCTTCTCTCAAAATTGCAACTGGGCCAGTAACTCTTAATACAAAGTTAATTTAGTCAAGATACTTGAGAGCCACTTGGCTCTGTTTCTAAATTCCTCCCTTTGTCCTTTGCAAAGCTCTTTGAAGTGTTACTCTGTGAGGTGGATGTTGTAATGAGCCTATTTCTAAGAGGATCAAAGTAGCAGAGCTGCCCAAAGCAGCATCAAAGATACACAACAGAGAGCCCTTTAATGAGCAAGAGGGACATGACTGTCTTTTCCCCAAAATAAAACCCTAAAACAGGATTTAGATTAAATATTTAAAATTGAAAATTATTTTAGTTTGTCTGGAGCTTGCTAGCAGAAAGCAAAAACCTGAAAGAGAAGAGGAGATTTCTCCAGCTGACTCTGCTAAAATTTAATGACTGTCATTTGCTCGATGCTTCACCGTCACTTAATGAAGTCCAAATACCTGTGGCCTAAGCTAAAGGTGGCAGCGGCAGCCGCCACGGGCACAGGCAGGATAGCAGCCTTGTGCTAGAGCAGATTCCTTTCCCATGGATATGAAAATAGAAAGCAAACATACGGCAGGAAGCTGCGGCAAAGGCTGTGGAGCGAGAAGACAGCTTGGAGGGGGAATGGGGGGAAGGGTGGGAGAAAGAAAAGGAGTGGGAGGGAGGACTGGACATGTAAATTATGTGCCAGGAAATGAATTCCTTATAATGTCTCTTGCCAGAAGCTAAACCCTAGCAAATGTAAGTCGTCTTTTTTCCCTTTCTTTTGCTCTTTCCACTGTTCCTCTGAGGGTCAGGGAGGAAGGAGCAGGGACAGGAAGAGGGGCGATTCAGTGTTTACTTACTTATTGTGTGACTAAAGTGCTATATGATCCAGCTTTAACATTAGAAGGCATGTGACCCCATAAAAGTGACGAACAGGATAATATCCTGCTTCTCGTTACACATGGTTTTTCAACTTACTTTATTTGGCCATGGGGATCCTTCAATATGTTCTAAGGCTGAAATACCAGGAGAAATATGTTTCTGTTCAGAGGCTGGATGTGCTTATTGCACTGCATTCAGTAATGAAATGGGGGCTTATTTTGTTTGACTTGATAGCTATCTGTGCAAATATTGCCTCTACTTAGGTTTGTGTTTGTTTAAGGAATCACCTACTGCATCTGTCAAGACTGCAGAAATGTATGCCACTGACCTGCGCTTAACTTGGGGATAAAACGAGAAGACTTGTGTTTAAGGTTAAACCTGTATGTAGGGTTGGGGTTTTTTCAGAATTTAGCAGAAACGATCTGGCAGAAAGTTAAAAATCCTTAGTAGCAATATTTTGCCTGCTGAGCAAAGTACACTTCTAGCTTATGGGAATCATAGCATGGTTTGGGTTGGAAGGGACCTTAAAGATCATCTAGTTCCAACCTCCCTGCCACGGGCAGGGACACCTTCTGCTAGACCAGGTTGCTTAAAGCCCCATCCAGGCTGGCCTTGAACACTGCCAGGGATGGGGCAGCCACAACCTCTCTGGGTAACCTAAAAATCAATGATATATATGATGCAGAGAGCAGAATGACTAATGAAACTGGACACAAAGTAATTATATAATACATTAAAATTTACAGGGCATTAAGCATGAAAAGTAGCCCAGACTTCTTTTTTCCTTCCCAACCCACACAGTTTGTGATACCATATATCCTAGCATGTGCAATGCCGTGGACAAAACCAGTACCAGTTTCCTTGAAGAATTCTGTGAGTAAAAGAGGTGGACTCTTCCAGACATAAAGAACACAGATCTTTTCTTTTTTTTAATTAACTGCAACACTACAATGATTATGGAAGTTTGTACACAACAAGATTTTGTAATTGAAGTAAATAAAGTTAAGTAAGAGGCTGCTTTTCAGCAAAAGATGCTGAGAACCCAGGAGTTTCCAGTAAAAGAAATTGGCTGGGAAGCACAGCTCCCAATTTCCTTCCTTTACAGGGTACAAAGTACACATCTCTTCCTAGAGTGCTGTTATCTCTGGAAAGGTAAATTTCTGTGATAGCTGAAATCATACTGAAAGCAGTAAAAATCAGTAAGTCTTCAGAGCTTTTAAAAATTGACTGACTTCCTGCATATCCGTTTCTAATGAGGATTCAGTAACCTAACAACAATCTGAGAAAATCTTGACCATTGTGACTTGGTTGATATTTTAAGGGCAGATACAACTTCAAAGACATTGATAGCACATACGCCTTCTAAAGTTGCCCACTGTAGAGATAGTATACGTATATACGCGTACATATATGACATATATTTCATAATCCAGATCTTGTGGGTTCACCACTATTGCATTGCTTGAAGAGATTTTGATGCTGCAAGTGAAAACAGAAATTCTTAGCATCCATATGCTTCTTTTCTGTTCCCATTTCTAGCTTCTGGAATTTAAACCCCTAAAGAATAAAGAACATATAAAGAATACAGTAATAGAAAAATATTGTCTTTGCAATTTCAGGTAGATGTGAGATAGCATATAAATACAAGAACAAAATGAAAAAGGATATCGAATGAGGTATCGAGCTTTTGAACTTACTTGGATTGTTGAAGGCTAATCTCCACAAAGAGCATCAGTCAAGGCTTTGATTCACAGGCATTTGCGTGCAGAAGAGATGCAGGGCCTACATTGTTCTGCTTTCTTCATATGGTATGAAATATATTTGTTTTAAAGTGATTGTCTAGAACTGTCCCATCTCAATGCCAGTTCTACATAGTGTCTTAAAAAAAAAAAAAAAATTATTTTTAAGCATGACTTATACCCTCAATGTTAAGCCATTTTTGAGCACCATGATTTCTATTGATACCTTCTGCTTCAATACCAAGTATAACCTACATTACTCAGTTCTGATAATGCCCTAACTCAGCAATAACAACTTTTACATATGAATGTTTTATTTCCCACATGGGTTGAAAGAATCCCTAAGATTCTTTTAAGCACTCAGCTTGTATTCTATTGATCTATTTTCATTACTAACACAGATTAATTATATTTATAATTAAACCAATTTGTTTTAATTGGAAAGCAGAGTTCTACTCAGCCTTTACAAGCAATAATTTCTTAACAGTGCTAGTTCAAGCATTTTTTGGTATACCTGTAAGTTGGCTACATCTTGCTATTGGAAGTTTTGGGTATGAAATGAAAAGGATGTTTCCCTGAAAACCATATGATTAGCTACTGTCAACTTCTGGCATATTAGTCTCCCAGGAATTTACTGTATTAGTTTAGTTAGACAGTATCTGAGCTATTTGTTGCAGGCTTGCTGATTTAATCCTGCTAAAATGAAGAGGAGAACATGTAGTAATAGGTACTACATTAAGTGCTACATAAAATCTTTCATGCAATATAAAACCAGCTTGCAACTTTCTCATGCATGTGTTTCTAAATGTGAGTTTTCAGTACCATTAGTCACAGCTTTCAAAGGTTTCTCTGATAAACTAGTAGTTGCCTCGTCCTTTCTGAGTAGCAGTTTCCTGTGAATGTCATCAGTGAGAAACCTTCCTCCAGAAATCCCCTTATGCTAGGCAAGACTCAAGAACAGTTCCAGTTGTCAAACTATAGCAAGGACCTACCTGGAGGCTGCGGGACAGTCAAGGTGCAATGAGCTCTGTCAGTTACTTCCCCTGAAAAAAAAGCATAACAATAATTACCACGGGCTGTAAATACATCAGATTATGTTTAAACGTCAAATACGCATGTCTTTCTACAGATATCCCATGTGAAATCTTACTGTCATTACAGTTATTGATAGGACATAATTTTTGTAAAGTGAGGAGGCACCCAATTATGATACTTGAGTAAATCTGATATAATAATGCCTTCATTGTCAAAACCATATATGAATAACAGCAACTGAAAACCAATGCATTTTGGCACTTCTGTGCTACCCAGAATCATGAACCGAGATGTCTGAGTAGAGCAGTTCGTGCCTAATGTCCTGTCAAATGATTTTCCAAAACTCTGTATTCAGTGAAAATCAAGATGGATGTCTTATTCTTATGCAGCGATAAACATTAGTGCAGATCCCACGGCCTCAGGGGTGCTCTGTAGCTGTGGTACCTGAAGCAAGCTATATTTGATGCTTTAACACCCTTTTTGAAAAACTGGGCAAAACTGCCCACGCACAATACAATTACCATAGGTTTGTAATAGGGCTTCACAAGCAAGCCGTACCGGAAACACTGGGGGGGCTGCTGAAAGAGATTTTTTTGCGTTAACGTGTTTTACCTGCCTTTGAAGCACTGAACATCTAGCGCCTTCTCTGCCTTTAAGAATAAGGAAATTTTACCAGGTAGCCCAAATAGAATATTGGGAGAGCAATTATCAGAAACAAAGACATCTGTCAAAAGGAATTGTAATTTGTTTTCACACTTCTCATCTACACTGAGACTGAGTCCTTATGAAAATCAAATTGTTAAAGAATTTGCTTGACCTTGTTGAAAACATTTCACTTGACTTGTGAGTCAAAGTTCTTGCCTATATGAAACTGCATAAACAGTTTACTTAGACTACAGCAAGCTGCTAAGTACTTTGACTCTTTTCAATTAAACTTATGAATACTTCATTTTAAGATTGTTTTATCATTCCTGGCATTCTTGAGAGGATTAAACTCATAGTATAGCTGTTATATTTTAAAATAAATTGTAAACCTATCTGAATACCGCAAATTACGCTAGTCTGTTTAGATCTTACGTGTAAATCAAGAGCTATTTGGTCAAATTCTGTGATTCTATAAAACATATTAAAATTGTTTAAGTGGTTCATTCTACTAAATAATTTCCTTTGCATTGTAAAGCATTGATTTAAACATGATAAGAATGTAGTCTTTCACTTTAGTTGTTATTTATATTTCCAGTTTCCTGTCTAGAGGTATCAATAGGTTAAAGATTAGACAAACTCATGGTCAACAGGTCATCAAACGGACTAAAAGGGGGTACGTTCCTGCCTAGTCCTAAACCAGCGAGTACCACAGTTCTGGATGTCAGGTAGCGGAGGGGACTGGACTGCTGGAAGTACATAGGCTTATGTCTCCTTCCCTATGGCACATCTAAGAAATAGTCCTGAGATAGATGGGCCACTGGTCTGGCCCAGCAGAGCATTTCTTCCTTTCTTAAGTGGAAATAATAATAGCAACAACAATAATAATAAAAGATAAGAAAAAAAAAAAGAAAAATATTACTTACCTTTCTGTTCTTTTGTGTAAACTTGTCTTTCTTTTCCTACTGTAAAAATAGCTAGAGAAGGAGAATACTGAATAAATATGCTGTGACTAGGACTGACTTATAATGCAGGGTCAGAATTTAGCCCAAATGCTGCTTTTCTCTTTTCAAAAAGCAGCAGCATTTTTTAAGGCGATTAGTAATTGCAGTGTCTTTTCACTTGACAACATGAATTATTCCTAGCATAGACAAATAAAGACAAAAAAATGCAACAACAAACAAGTAACACAATAGTTCTTTTGTGACCACACCAAGTCACAAAAATATTATTTTCCTTTCCTTCATTCATTTGCATATGTATTTATTTGCAGAAGGCAAAACACAACTATATAGATCATTTAAACTCTGAAAGATGAAACTGGGATGACTCAATGGAAAATTCTCAGAAATAATCTTGATGAAGTGGTTTTATTCATCTCATTCTACTTTTCTCAAGGGCTGACATATGCATAAAAGGGGAACATGATCCCTTGCACATGTTCTCCATGAGGACTGCGTGTAGCACAATCATTAACTTAAAACAAGCTTTGCTGACTCTTACTCAAAGGCATTGCTGAATACAAGCCAAAGGAATTCAGACTGGCATTTCTCCATCTCCTCTGATCAGTGAAGAGGGTGAAAGGACAATCCTGTTTCACTACACCAAGTATTACAGGGTTTCGGTGGATCGATGTGATATCTCCCAACAGCTCTGCTTTGCAGCATGGGACGTTTTTAAAAGTGACCTTCCTTTCTTGTGCTGCTGCAGGCCGAGAAAGCTCAAAGACAGAGAAAGGGATGGATGAGAAGGTGGTTGGCTGGGACCATGCTTCACTAGGCACTGCTAGCAAGGCGAGATCCTACCAACACCAACCACCAACAATTCAGCAAGTCCCCTTTTTTTTTTTTTTGTTCATCCCTCAAACAAGGAACAACGTTGCAAATAGACCACACGCGACGTGTGCTGTGAATGTATGAAAGGGACTGGATTCTCTTCTGGGAGAAATGGAAACCACAGGGTGGTCACAGAAGCTCCCAGAGTGACAGTATTAGCTGAGGGCAAGGAAATGTGTCTGTGGGGAGAGCAGCTCTTTATCAAGTGAAGATTGACAGCAGAAACCCTTGTCGCTCACAGTCATCCGGCTTTGCTCTAGTGCCCTCTCTGCTGCTTCTGAGTTTTCCAAGGGCTATGCCTCCTATTCTTCCTTTGACCACTTTCCTCCTTTGTCAGTTCTACCATATGGTCCTAAACTTTGACAGGGAAGATCCACCTCCAGGTTGAAACAAGCCAAACATATGGAATGCTGTTTCAGGAGGGGTGAGAATCATCTTTAGATGATTAGTAACCCTGGTTACTGTTTTGCGCTCCTCGAGACAGCCATTTGCAATGATCAATAAACTAACCTAACCAGCACATTTTGGGAATGGAAAATCCAATCTCTAAGTAAGAGTTTTTTCTGTAACAAAGTCTGTAATTTTTTGATTCAAAACTAATTTGCCTGTTATAAAAATCACCTTGGGTCAAATCCAAGCCAAGCAGTGGATTTTTCAGAAAAGCAGTATTTTGTTTTGAGTCAGTTCAACTTCGTTCAGTAGCCGCTTGAGCTTCCCACACTGTCTCATGGGAAGTGGACTGGAGTATTCCCCTTCGAGCTAGCTTTCCTTGTCTGATATATGTCCCAAATGCTTCAATACCTTCCCTCCAGTTAAACCTCAAAAGTGAACTACAGAAGTAAATATATGAATTGTACCTGACAGGAAAAATGGAGTAAGGAGAGAGCCCAGCTTACTGGAAGTGATAAATATTTTATAAGAACAAAAGAATAATTATACTGGGGCAGCTAAAATGTCCATTTAGTATACATTTGTCTTTTTACAGTGGTCAGTAGAAGCGGTAAGAAGATACAAGAAATTTAGAAATTAATTGCTGCTTCTGACACATTGTCCCAGCTCCCCAAACTGTGCCATTTCTAAGACTTCCTGAACTACAGATTGCATCCAAAGCACTGTAATATCAACTTTATGCTTCTTCAAATGAATATTTCAATCTGGTTTTTTAAAACCATCTATACTTTCGGCCTTCAGAACTTTCTGCAGCAACGAGAGCTTCAATTTTATTATGCATAGTGTGAAGAAAGAACTTCCTTGATTAATTTCAAAACTTTTATTTTAAATTGGTATTGGGTGTCTTCCAGTCCTTTCATTGAGAAATAGTGAATAATGATTCCCTAGCTACCATGCCAATTACAATTTCTCAAACTTGTACCCTATCCCTCTCATTGTCTCTTCTGTCCACGTATCCTCTCTTCCTGGGGAAACGGTCCATATCTTTGATCTCCCTGGTCCTCTCACATGTCCTTTGAACTACAATTCCCATAAGTATCTTGAGGCAGTTCAGGGGATGCAAAACGACAACAAATGAATTTAAAACAAAACACTTCAAAATTTCTAAGTAATATTCTTGATTCCCTTCCTATGCATTTTGCATACTTTAGTTCAGTCCCACGGAGGTATGAAAAGTTACACAGATTTAATAATTTTTCCGGGAATAAGAATTGCAATTTCAATCAGTTTTATCAGAATTTTTCCTAAATGCAGTTGAGAAGTTTGTCCTTATACATCTTTTTCCGATCCATATTGACATCAAGATTAAAGTTCAATTTGCCACAAAATTTAAATAATCTCCATAAGAAACTCTCTTAATTAAGATCCATACGTATCATTTTCCTTTTTTTTTTCAAGTTGAAATATTTTGTCACCAAATCTGGAAGTCAAAGTGACTACAGGGAGATGTGAAACAGGCTTGCTTTTGAAGCTGAATGAAGTATAAGGCAGGAAAAATAACAAGAAGTAAATTTGACTTGGGTTTAATATTCTTTTCTAATAGAGTAGATCGCCTTGGTAAAACAAGGTAATGACCTGTAAGTCTAAACAAACTCAATTGATTTTAGTGGATTTACACTCATTAAGCAGTCCTTCTCCAAATGTCATGGTGGAGACAGATATTTTTTGGAAACTTCTAACATCGTCAGACTAACACTTGACAGTTACGTACACGTGGTAGGGCAGAGAGGTTTTGTTCCCCAAAAAATGTAAAATGACAAGCCGAAATGAAGTTGCTGAGGTCCGGTGCCGAGGCATTGGGGCTATAAGTCTTTCTCAGATAGCATTACTAAGATAACAAAAATGCGTATGCTTATTTTCAAGCTCTGCGCCTGGAGAACAAGCACAGCACGGCTGTCATCCGAACAGCCTGCTCGCCTGCTCTGGAGACGGTTTTATATTCCAAGGCATCCCCCCTCTCTCCACCAGTCGTAGTCACTTGCCCCTTTTGCTCTGAAAATAAATCAATTTCATCTGCCACAGTTCGATTTCTTTCTTCTCTCTGCTTCAGTCCCTCAGTCCCGCTCTCTCTTTGAAAGCCTCTTTCCACTGCACCATATGGCAGCTGAGAGAAGGGCAGAGCCGTGATCTAGCTCGTAACAAAAGAGGCTGTGGTGTCAAAAAGCCTCATGAATGCATGAGACACATTCATGTATAGAGAAATGCCTCCAGCTCTGTCAGGGAGGACTAAAGAGAAGGCTGATAGGCCTGACATTGCTTTCGAGTTGAGAAAGGCAGCAGCTCTCTCTGCAGCTCATCCCCTCCTCCCTCCCCCTCTTTGGTTTCATGCCAAAATCCTATTAGATCTATTAATGACATGAGACACAAAGTCAGAGTGTGTGGCAGAACAAGAAATTAAATCAGGCCACCTTATTTACTCCCTATCACTGTTGTTGAGATAGAATCATACTACTAAAAGAAAAAAAAAATAAATAAAACAGGCTTTAATAGCATGCCTAAGCATAAATAAGCAAGTCCTATCCCCCAAAAAGGGGATTGTGCACAGTCCTGTACATCGCCTATGGCAGCAGATTTGCAGCAGAACTGCAAACTGAACACTTGCAGGGTGACCCTGAAATACTGGTTAAAGTATGCTGTTGGGTGTATTTTCCTTTCTCAACTTTCTCAAGCTGCTGTTGATACAAACAAAGGACTTTGAGGCTGGAAAAGTAACTAGACCTACTATCGTGTGTACCTTGAGCTGTTACAGAAGAATTACACTTAATTTTTGAACATGAGAGAAATGCAAACTGGCACTTACAAACCATGCATTCCTTCGCTCTCCTTTCCCTTCTGTTTCGCTTCCTCTTTTTCTGTCTTGACGATGTTTGGCATGCTTCAGTCCACAGAAATGTCTACAAAATACATTCATGAACTTTATACACAAAGTTAACAAAATAGTAGAATATACACATCTGAAATACATTTATTACAAACTTTTGCCACTACTAGGGGAGAGGAAAAACCACCACTCCTGCGCAGCGGAATGCAACAGTGTGTATTTTACGAATAACTTCGTTACTGAACATAAACGGGGAAAACGGTGCTGCTTTATTTCTGTAAAATGAAGTGCTAGTTAAACTGTTAAACTAGAACTGCATTACTATTGCTGTCTCTTCCCCAGAAAGGCCTCAGAAATCACAAAACTCTGTGTCCCTGGGGTTATTTAAAGGAACCTGGGCAAGCTTCCAAATGCTGGTACAGGCGACCTTTACAAGTATTCAACAATAACAGTCCCCTATGAAATAAATCCATGAACATGCGTATAGTAACTCAGCAGTGGCATGGACGTTTCAAGATGAAATTGTATCAACACTGTTGAATCATGTCCCTACAATTGGTTTAGAAGATTTTACTGAATGCATGGCATATATAATTGTATAAAATATGTTTATAGTATCTCCCGAGTCTTTCTTCTTGGAATGTGCTTAATGTAAAGCTATTGAACAGCATTATATATGTATGTATATATTAAAGCTACTATTTGTAGGTTCATCGTGAGTCACAGAGAGCTGAAGATGAGTTCATTTCAAAAATAAACTACAATTAATTCAGAAATGGAAAAGTTTCACTTGAAATTACTGCAACGGTGTCTTTAAAATGAACTCTGCCATACATAGGAAGAAACCCTATTGTAAACACTGCTCGGGAATGCCTCTGAAATGGCTCTGGGGAGGTAAACGAGCGTTCATGATATTTGATAGACTTAATAAAACTTCAGTGCAGTTGGGGTTTCTTAAACTGTAACAGGCAGAGTTTAAGCTCTCATCTGCGACTTGTGCCGGGTCCCTGCTGGGAGGGAGGGCGGGAGGGAAGGAGGGAAGGCGAGGAACAATGCCGCCATTCAGGCTCCCCCATTCAGCCCGGCCACATCTGTTTACATGGCCTGCACCCACCTCTGAAAAGGGTGGTCCTCCCACCTCCATTTTATCTCACATGGTCTTGAACGGCGAGCGGTCGGAAAGCTTTTCTGCTGGAAATCTGCAGTTTCAAATTTGTTTTATGAGACCAGAGCTGAAAGACAGACTAACAATAACGTTTGCACATTTCTATAGTCTGGTTTGGATTTTATTGTAATCTGAGAACAACTGTAAAATTGTCCCAAACTACCCGGTTTCAAAATAAGGCTAGCACATAGGATATTGACACTGAACTTGTGGGGCTGAATTTTGTGCTTAGTCTTGCAGTTACATATGTTTTTAAGGAGTTTTTCCTGTAAAAAATAGTTTTATGGCTCAAATATTTTTGAAACTACACTGACAGCACTCAAAGAAAGACTAGAAAGTATACTTTACCAAAAAGCATTTTTCTCTTACGTACAGCCATGTTTAGAGCCCACAGCTTTACATTCTGCACTTCACTGAATAGTTCACGTAGAAATACTGTGACTACAACAAATTTCAATCTGTTTAGGTACCAGTTCTGCAAACTTTCAGACTAAGCATCACTTTGCACAGCAGATACTTCAGAGAAACCAACCTATTTAAGGAATTTAAAAATGGCTGAAGACCAACAGACCAACCCCATGTTTTTATTTGAATCAAAACTTCAACTGCTAGTAAAATGGTGCATGTTCTTCAGAGTCAGAAGCAGCCCATGATAACCAGGGAAAGCAAGAGATGCTCAAAGCCCCCCAAGCCTATGGTTGACAACTCTCAGCGTACCAGTCCGTGGTCCAGTTTTATGTAGCAATACACAAACATAAAGCAAACTTTGTGAATTCAGTGTCATCTTGATTTGTCTTCATTAACTGCATTCAATGAACTTACAGAAGTTTTGCCTGAGTAAGAAATGCAGGCTCATATGTCTGTCAAAGCCATCACAGTAATTGTACCGTAAAACTGCTAAGTCTGCAAGTATGCTGAAATTCACGTTGTAGCTGACGTGATGGTATCACAATACATTGGACATACAATACAGGAAAAAATCCTGCAAGTTCCAAGGGAGATTACAAAGTGAAGTTGTTAAAGAAAAAACAAGATAGTCTGCTACTTACGAAGTATTAAATGACAGAAAAGGAGATAGAGACAGAATTTGAAAAACCTGAAAAAGAGACCCGGGAGAAGATTACTGAGATATGAAGTCTTATTCTCAGGTGAACTACTATGAACTTTTGCAGTGCTTGGTGATTTGCTGTGCAGACCTCGTTGAACATGCAGTGCAGTCTGCACCTCCCTGCTTCGAGGTGCCAAACTGTATTCAAGATTAGTTTACATTATGTCATTTATTTTCCTGATGTTGTTATTCTAGGTTCATTAGTTGTCATGATTATGGTAAGACCCCATAAGTAAGAAGATCTGAGCCAAAATTTGCCTATTCAGTGTTGAACTTGCTCAGTGATGGCTGTCACATTGTTTTGAACTTCTCTTCCATGAAGATATTTAATCTAATGATTTCTTTACGCACAAAGAAATAATTTATTGAAAGGCCCTGGCTGAACCAGGGACTGTTGAGCATTCTGTTCGTCTCTGGTTTTGTTTAATATCAATATATTGGGGTGGCTTAAATATAAACAGGCAAAGGACAGAGAAATCCCCTTTCTTGTTCTTCATGTTCCTATGTAGCACAAGGAAAGAGAAGCTGCTTGACTCTAGAGAATGCGCACTGCAGTTGAGTGAGGAGGGACTGTCAAAGGGCGCTAGGGTTCTAGAGATTTGCCAGACTGCCTATTTGAAACTAACATTTCTCTGCTCTGTAATCTGCAACAACACCACCTACATCATTGGAAGTAAGGAAAGAGGGCAATGAACAGCACCAAGCCATAAACTGAACCGCATTAGTTGGTGACTTAATACAGTCAATATAGATCTACATCCCAAACTTCGACCTTCACAGGTACCCAAACATCACAGCACAACTGGTGAATAAGTACTGTTATCTGAGATACATCATTCAGGAGAATAACAGCATGTACCATGTCAGACAAAAAAAAACATACAGAGTGAAATCACAGGCAATATGAATCTAATCTGAACATAGAAGTTCTCTAGGAGCATTACAGCCTTACCACAATGACATCCTTGAGGGTAACCTCCCCTCTGTTCAAGTCCAAAGAAGCTTTGCTAGTGACATCAGTGGGGCCAATAAATTACTTTGAAAGGTCAAGATTTACAAAAGAAATTTTGATATAACATTAAGAGCTTGCCTGAACATAGAAGAAAATAAATATTTTAGCATCTGAAGTATAAATCATGCACTGTACTGCAGCTGCCTGCAAAAATAGGCAGCAGAAGGCAAGTAACTGAGCAAAAGGAGAAAAGTAGAGTTTTATCAAAGCTGTAGCATAAAATCAGGTCATTAAACTCAACTAGCTTTTTTTTCTTCTTCTGCATTTATCTTGCAGAGAGGCCAAAATGTTACTTCTGTTGAAGAGAGTAATTTAAGTCTATAGCTAAAAGTTAGCAGAACATGAACAGCTGAAAATTCAAGGTAGACATATATTTTTTGAATTAAAGAGCGCCACACAAGAATAAATGGTACAGTATTCTGGGTTACAGTTATACACAGGCTTCAGTGGCTTTTTACCTTACCTTCCCCCCACCCTTTAGTATTTTTTTTTACTATAATCAGTACTGTTAATTTAAATGTAGAATATGATTGATGGTTTTGGTTATTGATTTTCATGCTGTTGAAACTCAGCCTATAGCCCTCACAACAAGGATTAAAGTCCATTATTTATCTACTAAGCAAGCACTACAGATATAGGGGAAAAGATGACTCCTCAACACCTGTTACACCACATTTCCTCATAGGGTGACTTAAAAAGTTGTTTTAAGTAGTTTGTAGTCTACTAAGATTTCCTAAAGGATTTTTGCTTACTAACAGTCATGATCATACTTTTATGGTATGTGCGTGTGCTCCCCTAAGAAAATAATATAACTAGAAGCAAACTTCAGCAAGACATCTCTGACAGAACACTCTGTGTACTGAAAATTAAGAATCAGATCCCCTTTGCACGTTCACAGAATTATGGTTTACATCTAACCCTTTCCTCCTAATTGGAGTAAACAAATGTGAGATCTGTAAGTTTTTAAACTGCACTGCTTTCATTTCAGAATGGTGATTCTTTTCAAAATTTACAAAACAAACATAAACATAAGGATGTGTTTTGAAAGGGCCTGAAAATAAAATGAAACGTTTCAAAGGGAAGGTTTCAATTTAACCCAAATGAATGGTTTTCTTTTCATCAACAAAGAAATATTCACACAGCCCCAGCATATAATTCTTCTCACAGAAATAATGCTACTAGATAGTGACGACTTTTACCATGCTGCCTGTTGTAGATAAAGACTCTTTAAGCTGTGGCTGTGTGGATGCTTGTGTTACTTACTCAAACACTTGAACCTGTTGCTTGAAGGGGAGGGGACAGAGGAGGAAGGTGAAAGGACTATATAGTATTGCTAATCCCTTGAGCCATCTGGTGACTTGAGGCCATGCTTTAGATTATGCTTATATTGAAAACCTATTCCTTTCATTCAGTTCCCTTCCCTGTGCCAATTTGTCATTGGCTTTTTTGCTGCGTTAGGATTTCTTGCAGTTAATCATGGTGAGAATCAATTGTCTTTTCATGCCATAGTAAATATTCATACTGGAAAGAGATATTTTTTTTTTCTCATTTCTTCCCCCTCCCTACTACTTGCAGTGATTTGTAAAAGTTGTTGATACATTTTCACCAAACTGAGCTGAAAAAAAGCATCAGTTTGTCTTAGCAAAGAGGAAAATAACTAATTCCATTAGCATTTCTGTGTCAACTGGAAGAGTTTTGCCAGATGACAGATACACTGAAATGTCCATGTTATGCAGGGTTTGAAAGAACTGTACTTACATACCACCTTATAATTCAGCCATCAGAGGTAGCATTTGCATGTTTAATTATCTAAGAAACGATGGGTATGAACACATTTACACCACAAGCCTCTCAAACCTGCTAAATTTGCATCCGTAGCAATATAGCATATTGCACATTAAGCCCATCCAAAAGGCTGATGATTTTCTAGAGCGTACATGAATTTTTGATCTATTGACACGTGCAGTTCTATATGAAGCCAAATCAATTGTGTCTCTGCCATGAAGCAGCAGAGAGGTTTCACAGCTATTTGAGTTCGTTAGCTTTTCTACACACTTGACAAAATTACTCTTCAGGACTTTGCAGTTAACTTTCAATAATGTGCAGTCTTTTCCACTATTTCTCGTTCCGCACATAAGATTATTTTTTATATTGTGTTCCCTGAGGTAGCTGCAAAGCAATTCTGTCATAAATGTGCTGGTTCTGTGCACTCTAAGTGAAATCATGTTCTGCTGCATGCTCTTTCCATATATCAATTAATTCTTTGCAGTCCCCTTCTGGCTAGATGGCGGATCTGATTTGTGAACCTTTCTTTCTCAGATAACCTTCTTTTTAAAAAAAACTGTCCTTTTCACTGTTAGATCTATTTTTGAAGAGCAAAATGAAAAGAGAAAATTGTAAAGCACAGCAAAGGTAGGAAAAAGCAGATCAAAACATCTGAGAAATTAGCAGACTCTGAAAGATCTCTGGAAGTTGGGAGTCTGAGTCATTTTTAAAAAGCGAGCCATGGAAGTCAATAGCTGTTTAGGAAGGATACTTGAGTTTTAAGCATTTGTTGGGGTTAACCCCAGCAGGGAGCTAAGCCCCATACTGCCACTCGCTCAATCCCCTGCGGTGGGATGGGGCAGAGGAATGGGAAGGGCAAAAGGGAAAAAACTCGTCGGTCGAGATACAGACAGTTCAGCAGGTAAAGCAAAAGCTACGCATGCAAGCAAAGCAAAATAAGGAATTCATTCACTACTTCCCACTGTCAGGCAGGCGTTTAGCCATTTTCATTACATGTAATGGTTACTTGGGAAGATGGACTCCTTAACTCCAAACGCACCACCCTTCCTTCCTTCTTCCCCCAGTTTCTATGCTGAGCATGATATCATATGGTCTGGAATATCCCTTGGGTCAGTTGGGGTCAGCTGTCCCAGCTGTGTCCCCTCCCAACTCCTTGTGCCCCCCCCCCCCAGCCAAATGCTGGTGGGGTGGGGTGAGAAACAGAAAAGGCTTTGACCCTCTGCAAGCACTGCTCAGCAACAGCTAAAACACCAGTGTGTTATCAAAACAGTTTTGGTTACAAATCCAACACATAGCACCGTGAGAGATGCTGTGAAGAAAATCAGCTCGATCCCAGCCAAAACCAGTGCACCACTGTTTCTGTTTCTGATCATTTGCATACAGCCCAGTTAGAAAGGCGGACTTGCACAGCTCTGACTCTCCATCACAGGCATGTAATACGGAGTCTCTGGTCTAAAGTTCTGGCTCAGTCTTTCAGGTCTGAGACAATCAGTGCATCAAATTTCATCTTACGAGACACAAAGGTTCACCATTCTGGCATTAAAGGGAAAACAAAGGATAAGTGATACGATTAAAATCTAAAAATAACAAGTTAAAATACACAAACCATTACTGACTGAGAACATCCCACTGCCTGGCCAACAAGAGTGCATTGTAACATACTAGTTGGAAGTAACAGCCTGAAATAAACCCACTTTGTGCTTGTTGCTATTTATTAATGCAAAAACCTGCAAACTAAAAATTATTATTAAACAGTTTGTATAGCAATACCTCCAAGAGGTACTAATGAAGGTAGCACTTTGCTGTGCTGTAGAAGCGAGGAGTTAGACACGGATGAGATCAGCAAAGCTTTTGGGCTCTGAGGTACTAATTGGACCCAGTAATCCTGAATTATAAATTAGGATTCAATATTATTCCGTCTGGCCTGCATCAAAGCAAGGCCCACTCAAACAGGGTCCTCCTGTACATCCAGCTGTAGTATTTATTAAGATTTGTTCCAGTTTCTACTCTAATCAGTACAAAAACAAATTCCCACTGAACTAGGGTGAAACAGGGCCGAGCTGAAGAACAGGATGGCCACTGGAACAGATAATGAATTAATTGTATTTCTACTAACTTATCTGGGATAGCTATGCTGTATCAAAAAATTGCCTTTACATCATAAAACATAAAATCCTGTGATAATCTCTATTGTCAACTGTAAAAGTGAAATGTACTCCTGAAAAAGGTGGAGGAGGATAAGAAATATATTTCCACCATCAGTATATCCAGAATCCAAGACCAAAATAGTATTGAACAATTATAAGATGAAGATTACTGGATAACAAAAAGTACAAGAAATAAAAAAATCCTCACTTTATAAGGCATAAACGAGCCACTAATTGACAGGAGCTGAAAAAACCCTTCTCTCGTTGGCTGGTTATTCGGCTGTGGATTCTGCTGCTCTGTCCTCTAAAGCATCTGGTACTGGCCATTACCAGAGATCAAATAGAGGACCAGATGGTCTGTTGGTTTCACTCATTACAATGGTATGACCGCTGAAATGTAAAAGCTCTTCACAGAACCAGAAGGAGAGCATTTACCTCTGAATGCCTGATCTCTTAAAAAAAAAAAAGAAAAAAAAAAAAGAAGGAAAAAAAAAAAAGACTCGTCATACCTCTGTGAATCCAACAGAATAGCAACCCAATTTACCTCAGTGACACTTCGGTGCAGAAGTAGTCAATTACTTAGGAACTTTTCTCACTGAGGAGGATCTGGCCTTAGCAAGCCTTTGTGGCTTCAGGCTTATATTATCGCAAAATACTATAGTGAGTATGATTTCGGAAGCTAAAGCTGAAGTAGGAACTAGGTCGTGTAGCCTGGCAGGACAGTATCGTATCATCCCCCTTAGGACTGTGCTGGATTCCTACGTCCTAAGTCAAGGTGTCTGTGATTTAAAAGTACTGTGTATGATCCTGTGGGTTTGCTTCATACCAGAGGGCTAAAGGACTAGCAGAGGTGAGATGGCTGAAGAAGTCATACCCGAGAGGGGAAAAAATCAGCATTTTAGAGAAAGGGAGTATGAGGAGCCTCAAAAAGTGCTGAATATGTGGTACTGTTTCCTCTTTGTTGGCTTCCTGAGTCTTTCTGATGTTCTAGGTATGTGGGCTCATCATTTTATTTCTCTTTCCTAAAAGTATAGTCACAATAAAAAACAGACTTGATAGAAGCAGGATAGCTGAAATGAAGTAAAGTAGCCTCATATTTGGGCTTGCTTTGTGATAATGAGCCTCCAGCACAGCATTTCCTCCTCTCTTCTTCTACTGTCTCCGTAAAGGTGGTTCTCAAGGCACCTGGTCCTGAAAGTGTCACCCACCTTAGCAGTGGTGGACAATGACCACTCTGGCTTCTGCATGTAGGAGTTTGAACGTTTTTCCTTTCTGAGGCTTCTGGTTTTCATCCCTTTTTAACCTCTATCTAAGAATTATTTGTGTTTTGGTTACTGTTTTCTAAATTCAAATACCAAGAGTTTTAAACCTTTGACAACGGAGATTAGTTGGGGTCCATTTCAAGTTATTATGTAACCAGACAATATGTATCTGGAAAGATGCTTAGGGAAGAAAAACAAACGTAGGCTTTTCTTCCTTGGATTCAGGAACAGGATGTGTGTTTTCCTTATCATCACAGTGATTTATAAAGGAGAGCTGCTGTCCCATGATATAAACCTTCGATATGCCAAACCTGCACAACTGGCTTGCCTCTTAACACATTCTCCAGAGACACAACATGTTGCCACCCTTGCCTTCCCTTATTCCCCCCTTACTACTTTCCTTACTAATCCTAAACCCTCTGAGAACATTTTGCGTGCAAAAACAAAACCTGAAAGCTACTGCATTGACTTACAATGTAACTTGCATCAGAAACTCCACAGACAACATCATGTTTCTCATAACTATTGAAAAACACTGATTCTTAATAAAGAAGAGCAAACGACAGAATCACACTGTATCAACATACAAGCAAAGGGAAATACACTATTACATATGACATTAATGCTGATACTCCTAAATTCAAAATAACCAATACTATGTAGAAAATAAAGTCTTCAGCAGCTCTTTTCTTTTTTTAAAAAGTCCCTGTGCAAGAGAAGCTTTTCTGAACAACAAGGCTATTATTTAAAAGGGAGGTAACGAAGACAGAGCTGTGAGGCTTGCCAGCCCTCTTGGAAAGTTGTGGTGATCGTGTGGCAGGGCTGGGGCCAACCGTACCATGACACATCCCTTTTTCTTCAGGCAACAGGGGGTGTAAATATTCATACAAGGACACTGGAGATTCACATTCAAATCCCATTACTCCGTAATATGAATTTAGGTGCCTAATTTTCCTCGTGACCCAAGAAAAGCCTTAATAGAAAACACAGCAAAGTGGATTTGTTCTGTGAATTTTCCTACAGCTTCCCCTTCCCTTGTTTGTTCATTTACTAGATGGATCACATTTCCAGTGTGTGATTTTCAGATATAACCAGGATCGACTTGTGGAGCTCGAGGTAGAAGAAAGTGATAGAGGCAGTGAAATATGAAATAATAGATCTTAAAAATGGCTAGTACCCTGGATGGTAATGTTATCAACCTACTTTGTACCGAATTCTTTCTCACTGCATCATGTTTAATTTTCAGAAGGGATGAAAAGAAGAGAGACTGAGTTTAAGAAAAGGTCACATAGGAAAAAATCTTTAGAAAAATCCCTACTAAATTATATATTCATTACCATGGCTTCTCCAATATGCTAAGGGTAGTATAACAACTTGCATATTGGTGGGAAGGCAGAAGGCTATTTTGGAAACCTATGGCCAGATAGGGGTTTTCCTATACATGAAAAATAAATCCTGAGAACTGTAGCTGGGCACGGCAAGGAATTCAGATGTATTGTATTCTTTTGATGAAAAATTGAACAAGCACAAAGAAAGAAAAGGCAAAACGGATAACACCTGCTTTTTCCAGGTAGCACTGAAAAGGAGACATGATTCTGCTTTTCTCCGTCATAGTTTTCCATTTGGGGCCGAGTGCCAATCTACTAGCAATTAGCAAGTGGTCCAAGTGGCAATCTATTTAGTCTGTTTCAGTGATCCTGGCTTTCACATTATATAAATAATGGGGAAACTGCATGAACTTCTGCACTCCACATTCCACATCAGCTCCCAAGGCTCTGTCTTCAGTAACTTAAAAAGCCTAACAGAAAACATACGAGGATACTTGGTGCCTTCCCAGTTAGTCAGAGACAGTATTTTAAAAAAGAAAATGAGCTGTGGAGGTGACTCCTCCACCTCCTCAAATTAAGGAAGTTTACTTTCCCACCCACATAATAACAACAGGGAGTATCTATCCCAAAGTTACTGTTTTGCTCTACAGCAAAGCCGTAGTGTTAAAATATCATCTGAGAAAAAACATTCCCAACATGGGAGTTCAAACACCAAAAGGTGTTTATATTTTTAACAAGATTTGTTTATTTTCACTGAGAAAATGAGTTCCTTTGTATGTATTATAACATTTGCCACATTCTTGTAAGTATTGTTTTCTGATGAAGTCATAATTACTTAATTAGAGATGATCAAAAAACACTGGTTATTCACTCATATTCTTTGTGTATTTCTACCAACCTGTGCTTTGTGAAGCTTTAACTGCATACAGCACTTCTATTTGTGCAGGAAAAAAAAATCACCCAAGATGTCTCACAAAGCAGCCACAGAAAATATTTTCACTGCCAAATTTATCTATCAGCGGTCACTGGATTAAATAACAAAAAAAACCCCAAAAAACCAACAAACCAACCCAAACCATCACAACCAACCAACCCCATCCTTAACCAATCCCTCTCTGACACTTGGAGTGACAATTTTTCTCATAGGTCTTCTGAGAAATGAACTTTTTGATTTACCAGAAGCCCCAAACTGTAACCCAAAATAACCGCAACGGCTACAAATGCTAGCACCTTCCTCTGCTTATGGTGATGCAGTGTTGGTATGTTTTGCTGGCCTTTCAACTCCGGCCCATGTAGAAAGCATACATTGTAAAAATGGCATACCAGCTGCACAGTTGCTATTACTTGTAATCAGATCTGAGTGCGTAGAGTCTCATGTGCAGAAACGGTACGTTTAAGGTGCCCAGTTTTCCACGTGACCTAACGTAACAACAAAAAAAGAGCAGTTGTGTAAAGAAATCCTGGGATCTTTCACTTGGCTTCCCTTCCGCCTGTCTGGAAAATGCCATGTTACTGGGACCGTGACTTTCAAAGGCGGTCAGTCAGATCATCTTGTGAAATCCAGGGTGATAAGAGAAAGAGGAGAGAAGGAAACTGAAGTTAAAAAAAAAACATACAGCCACTACTATACCATTGAACTGCTTCATGCGGAGTTCTCCCAGTCAGTCAGGGTAATGCATTCGGAAGGAAAGAGGGAGTTGTACATTGAGTTCTTTTAAAAAAGACTTCTGTTTTAATTATTAAAGCAGTGCTATCATATAGAATGTCTATAGGGAATTGCTTAATTTTATGCTTTTTCTTTGGTGATTGGGGACCACGTTATAAAATATAAATGTGTTCTTTTATTTCTTGAGAATGGTGTTCTTTTATTTCTTGAGAATGCCTTCTGAAGGACCCTCACGTTTCACATGTAATTCATTCTGCCCTCTTTTCCCTCTGTTTTTGTCCATGGTGGTAGGGCTTTGGGGGAGAGGAAATATTATTTTAATTTTTTAGTGAGGCTTTTCTGGTATCCGTTTCCTCAGAACTGTGCCAAACGTGTTATTTGAAGGGATCTCTCCTGTTTTTCTCATAGGAAGATTCATAAATAAGAAGCGAAAATTCTATTGCCTGCCCTAATTCTGGGGGGTACAACAACCAGAGATTTATCAAACAGCATGCAATTTCCAGTTAAACTTTCTAATGGGATACGTCTGCATGCGGCAGTATTTTCTACGCAACCTTTCAGAAATAGGAAATTTATATTACATAAGAAATCAGTGTTCCTAGCTTCCCTATTTTATAATAATTTTAAAATAGAACTTATACAGTAGAAGCAATACAATGATTTTGTAGCTTTCTCTGCCTAAAATAGTGTTTCATCGTTCAACCATCCACAGCGATTCTTCCGGATTTGGGCAAAAGCTAGTAGGCTGAGATCATAAAGTTACTAATACCCTGACATCACTTAGGAACTGAAGCCCCCTTTTCAAAAGGGATCTGTGACATGCCTGGACTATAGCATAAACTCAGATAATTGACACTGGGGCCCAAGCATCTGGGTTAGCTTAGCAGCAGATGTTCACAGACACTTTCTAAAGCCATCCTCGCGCTTCTGTGTTCTGCTGTTGCGCTCCTGAGGGTATGTCACTAAATTTCTGAGGACATCTCCTGCATGTTGTAAAGGTCAGCTGCTCTCCGGTTAGTACCCAGGCTATGCTTCTGGGGACGCAGCAGGGAAGGAAGGATTTGCGGGAAGTGACTAGAGGATTATTAATACTTGCTATTTCAACATGCCTCGGTACTACAATGGGAGAAAGCACAAACAGGAGCAGAATCGAGGCAAACTAGTCGGACCTGACAATGTTGTTATTTGTTGCTGACACGTACCTTGGTGTATGAGAGGGAATGTGGGAAGCAAGACAAAAAGAGAGGAGTCTGCTAATACTGCAGTATGTATCCCTAAGGATTGCTGGCTTATTGAAAGTCAAAGCACTTTGGCTGCCTAATCCTCTGAGACGATGTCACCAATTACACTAAATTTCTCTAATATTTAGAGGGAGTACACGCACTATTTATTCCTTTGAGGAAATACAGCTGATAGGGCATCAGAATGCTAAAGATGAGGAGCAAGAGCTAATCGCCTCTAGATTTTTGGTTCAAATCAGAAGTGGGGACAGATGTGTACTTCCTTCTTACCCATCTTTTTTATCTATGTATATCTCATTGTAGTAATTTTGTAGTATCTCACTCCTGACAATCCCAGAGATATAACAAGGACAGGGAACTGAATCTACTCACATTGTAAAATTTCACATCTGCTGACAGCTTGTTTCCTCCTCAGTATCTGTGTTATCACTGTTCGGGGGATCTTCAAGAAAAAGATGCTCGTACAGTAAAAATGCAACTTCTGTAATGTGTCAGTCATGAAACTATCTCAAAGGGAAACCACAATTAAAAAAACAGAAATGCTTTAAAGACAGTGACATTAAACAGAGATGACACCCAAAAGAATAAGGTGCAGATATACTGTGATTATTGATAAGGAAAAACATACCATAGCTTATGGACGATGCTGCAGAAATGTGTGGTTTATAAAAACAACTGGATTTCTCTTGAAAGTCACCAACCATCAGGCCCAGTTATGCAAGCATGTCAGCTTACAAATGAACACAGCTGCCGCTGATTATGAAAGCATCCAGCTAGCCATGAGCCTGTCTGCACTTGAAGTTGTGGGCAGCGCCTGTAAGACATCATGCACTACCAAAAGCAATCAAGATAATTTAAAAAAAAAAAAAAAAAAAAAAAAGGAAACCCAAAAAAGGATGCAGTTAAAGCATCATATTTTTATTCAAAGGGATTTAGTTATAACTTGACACACAGGTCCTCCACGTGACAGAACAGATACGTTTTGACAGCGCAGTGTTGAGAGGAAAAATAAAATATGCAGCCACATACAAGTTACTTGCTAGACTGCACATTTCTGTATGCACAGCAAGGACAAGGAGAACCCCCTTGGGTGACTGTATAATGTAACTTTGCAAGTCCATAGCTGGATTCATTACTTTGCACAGTATTCAGCAAAAACAAAATAGCCTCTGTCAGCACTGAAGACAGTGTGATTTCATAACAAACTTACTTCAGAACAATGTGTTTGTTGTGAGACTTTTGAGCCTACTAACTCTGCTGTGCCTGAAATAATGTCTCTGCAGCTGAGCACAGCACCAAGGCCAAAGGCTCAGAAAGGCTGGACTTAAGTATTCAGAGTGTTTTGGATATGCTCACAGGAGAAATCTAGATATAAACTACTTATGACAGTTGTTAATCATGGGGGAAACTATTATCCTCAGCAACTAAGCAACTTTATTTCCCCAAGCTGGGAAAAAATAGAGTAGAAAATGTCCAGGTTCCCTAGGAATCAACGTTGGATTTCGTATTGAGTGGAATTTTTGAAAGTTTTGTGTTCGAAACTCTTGAGACAAGATCCACATGCATGTTGCTCCATGTGAAAGGAAAAAGCAGAGCATCTGCTTGTGAAATAATCACTATTAAAAGATAGGAAACGGGTTAAATATTCATTTTTCACAACAGATAAGTTATTTTTCTGTCTCAAATCCTACAAGAATCTGTTCTGAGACCCATTGTGTTCAACAGTCATAAGTTATCAAAAAAAGTCAGTTAATAATGCCAAGACAAAGCTTGTTGACAATACAAAATTACTCAAGGTAGTCAATCTAAAAGTGAGCTGTAGAAAAGTCTCATGATTTTAAGCAGCTAGGTGATAAAAAACCCAAACAAAAAAAAACCTAACAAACAAAAAAAGCACCCCAAAACATAACAGCTCATAAACATATCAACTATGCAGTTTGCCTGACAAGTTAGCTCCTGGACAGGTGTACCATAGAAGGGAGAACCATCTCCATGCTCTGTCTATAGCTTCTGAAGGCATTCAATACTGGCTGTTGTCAGGGGCAGAAGATTGGTGCAGGATGGATCAAGAAAAAAAAAAAAAGTGACTCATACAGTGGGTGCTTTAGAAAAAGTGATGTTTCCTTATACTTTTTTTTTCCCAGCCTTCTACCATATGCAGTTTACAGTGGAGCCTGACTGCAGAAGGGACTGTCAAAATCAAAGTCCTTATCTCTTCCAAATGGACACAACATCACTTGGCAGTTGTCTTACTGTCATACTTGGTCCTTCACCAAGGTTTGAATCATCTCATGTTGTGGTACTCAGCTGTCATCGCTCCACTTAAATGTGCCTGCCTTTGAGTGTTGCTGCTCCAGATTATACGTTACACTGGTGCAGCACTTTGAGGTCCTGCAGAGTGTCCAGTGTGACATAAGAAAACATTTAATAAATACATTTAAAATGATCTTAGTTGTGCTAAAGATGATGATTTCAGATTCTGCTACTCAGCCCATTCTATTCAGCTGTGTAGGAAGTATTAACTGTTTAAAATTTTTCTGTATTGCTATGGCAACCCTCATTCTCCAGCAGCCCCTTACAACGGTACATAGAAATGCATTCACTTTTCAGGCAAGCTGCATACCACTCCTGAGAATCAGGACTCTGCCCTCCCCAATGAAACGCACACCTAACTCCCATTACATTTAATTTGACTCATGAGCACATTCCAGTTTACTCTGCAAAATTTATTTAGCTCATTACTTGGCCTATTGTGCAAGCCCAAATCTCTCAGACGCATACACTCAAATCACGGGTTAAGAGCAGTTACAGACTGAGAAATAACTCTGGTAAGCATGGCACTGTGTGGCTTTACATAGGTGAGTGGCTCCACACCTGATTTTACTTAGTATCATGGAAAATCATTTCCTCCTGCACCACAGCCTTGGGGCAAGGGGCAGGGAGAAGAAGAGAGAGGATAAACGTCACACATGTGCTGCTTTCACCAGTCACGTGAGGAGCACTGGAAGAGGGAAGAGGAGAGAATGCACCACCGTGGGCCGGTCTTGCCACATTGACGGACAGCAGAACAATCTATACCCTTGAAATATTTGGATATTTGCTAGGTGTGAATCCCTGTGCAGAAGTAAGGTACTTCAGGGTACCCAAAATTGGCCAATGTCTAAATATAACAAACTGCAACGTGGCTCTTTGTAAGTTGGCAGATGGTTTTCACAACTGCCAGGACTGCACCTCATCTGGGATCTGCAGCAAGTTGAGTTCTTGATGGCTGATGGTAAAGCATAAGCCCGAATGCTTCTGCAAACCAAAAGTTACCTCTCAGTTAAATCTCTGCCATTGCATCAAGTGCTATGTAATAAATAGACAAAGATAAAACTCCTGTCTACATCTCAGGGATTTATTTTCCCGAAGAGCATCGTTCATCATTTCAGATACATGGAAAAGGGCTTGTGAAGACTGTTCTCCTAAGCAATTGCTATATTAATGAGGAAAAAACTTGACAACAGAAAGAATCCAATCTCTCTTGCAAAGGAGAAACAACAAATGTTATTTGCCAGTCACAGAAGGATGAAACTTTTCCCCTACTATAATCATGTCTCTGAAGTGAAGATACAAGAATCGTTAACTAGTCTGTGGATGAAAGGAATATCCATTTATCCACTGCCTGCAATCTTTTTCTTAGGGACATCACATATACAACGAATTACAAATCTGGCGTTCTCAGCGCCCTATCTGAATTCTCTTCCCCACACTGAAGAGTTCCCTGAGAACTTGTCTTTTAATAACTGTAGCCCAAAACAAATATTACTGCAGGTTCTTCCTCCTGCAACTCAAAGGGGAATGGCATATTCAGCCCATCATAGGGTCAGCTATTACAGCTTCCTCTCTCCCAGCCGGAAATGTTTCAGTAGCTGTTTGAACTCAGTTTAAGCTTGGAACAAGAAAGCGGAAGCTAAAAAGCACTGCAAAAAGGCGTTGTTTGTCTATGACATTGGGAAACTGTCATCAATGAGTAGAGGCAGGTGTGAGAATGCATTGATCACTTCATTCCCAGATATTGCTGAGTTCGTAAAAAATCCCTCAATTTATATGGAACAAGCTGCTTAAAATGACATCATGAAAATAGTTCTCAGAGATTAATAAAGTTAAATAGTTTTCCCCAGACCAGATTGTCATGCACATGAAAAACTATTGCATCCAGGGGTCTTACTTGCCCTGTGACTAGCCAATCGTCTTCCCAAGCAAAGCTAGCTGTACAGTTTATTTCATTTTCCTGTTTGTTGTTTTGTTCATAGTCATTTGAAAATGATCTAGCTTCAACAACGGGAAAACACTGCAAGAAAAATGTGGGGTTTGTTTCAAATGTTTTCATTATTGGCTCTTCTGTGACCTAAAAAATGCTCACAAACATGCTTTTGAAAGGATTAGCTATTTCAATAACCACTTCAATAAAAAATTGGTTTTTTTAAAAAAAGAAAAAGCACCCCTGGACTACTACTACAATAAATGACAAATGTGTCCCTTCACACCTTGCTAAATACAAGCATATTTGAAAATCTGACTCCTTCTCTCTTAACACTTTAAAATTGCAGTGGCTGCAGTTCAGCACCCAGGAGATCGCTGCCAACCACGTTCCCTGAACCATGCTGCCTTCATCTTCTCTCTCCTAGGTCGAGATACACAGAGTACCTGTTATCTCAGCTGATACCTATGCCTTGGGCAAGCCTCTCGCTGGTAACCACAGTGCGACTGACAGGAGCTCGACTGTGCCACAGAGAGAGGATTTGTAACTTCTTGTCTCCGTAGCCTGAGGCCACTGTGGTGAGCAGCCTGCAAGGGGACCAGCTCTCGCTGGTGGATGTTGCTTCCTTCCAGAACCAGGCTAGGAAATGCCAATCGATAGCAACAGAAACAACAGTAAGGAGGGACCATGGGGAAAGCTTAGCACCACCCTTACTCAGTGCCAATCTGCCTTTCCAGAGGCTCTGATTTTCCTTTATAGTGATCACGTAACTAACACCTTTTTTTCAACATATGGCTGTAAATACCCGCCACATTCTCACCTGCGTCTCATCTGCTCTAGTCACATCTTCCAGTGCCTTGCCCACAGGCTGATGGGGTTTGATCAAAGCAAATCATTAGAAATTATTATGCAAATTCACTCATCAGTGAGCATGCCTTGAATGACACTGAAAATTACACCAACCGTGGCAGCCAAGACACCTTGAACCCTGGCTAATGATGCACAACCCTGTTCACGTTTCTCAAGTGAATGCACCCATTTTGAGCTTGAAAAGCTAAAACGGGACAAGAAGTTGGCACTGGGCTTAAAGGGGGAGGTTACAAATTGCATCAGTCACAGGAAGCACTGAAGCAAAAGTGCCTCCCACTCAGAGCGAGGGATCTGATTCCCATTACCAAGAAGATGCGTTTACTTCTTTTTGAACTGCAAAGATCCTGCTCAAGTTACCCCATCCCCCGTAAGACCGATGTAAGCAGTTTCTTACAGCACAAAGAGTTTTGCTGCTCAGATTTATTGGAGATGCAAGAGCAGACAGGCAGACTCAAGATAGGAAATAGCATGCATCACCCACTCTCCAGTTTCCTCTCTACAGCTCCACTAAGTGTGGTTTTTGGCACGCACGCTGGAAAAAAATATTTTCCATTAATAGTCTGGACCAGCGTATTAGACCAGTGCACTGCCTTCCAAGAACTGTGAGATCCAAAACATGTTTAATTTAGTCTAAATAGGGCCCCTATGATCCACAGTACTTCCTGGATATTTGTATATGCATGTCATTTTACAGAGACAGGTACAGACATATGGTTTGCATTTTCCTTTAGCTAATTACTTTTTCAGAGATTCAGCACTAGAACTGATCAGAAAAACACTGACGGAACCATGTTCTATTGGGAAATGCAAGTGTCTTCAAATGGAAAAAAAGTATTAAATTCTTCATCAGAAAAATTTGCATCCAAACCTTCATTCTGATCCAGCAAGGGAGCACAGACACACTCTGTGACCTGTGTTTCCAAAGGAAACAGCTTGCATATCAAATACTTGTGACTGGTGAAATGCTTGTGAACAAGCAAGAAGCTGCGAATTATTCACAGAAGTTATTCAGCAGGCGTGAATGAAGACGTTGCCCAGCCCTGCGATGTGATTGCAAGCCACTTGTGAGCCAAAAGAGAGGCGAAAATCCTTACTAATTATTATCCCAGCCTATGCATTTGGACTGAAGGAATGCAGAGATTTGTATGCATCTCTCTCTTTCTCTCTCTTTTTGTTAGCTGAATATTGCCATAAGATGTATTTTCCTCTTTAGAGCTTTAGCCAGGTCTCACAGCATGCTTTTAGACTGCACATGAAACACAGCATGAAATAATCTGTCACCTTTCTTTAACAGGCCATTATTTGCAGTCTTCTGGGCCAGCTTTGAATCGGATCTGCCACTCTTGGCAAACTGAAATGTTAATATCCCTTTGATATTCAGCTGTGTTTTTGCCAGCCTGGATGAAATAACTTATGCTGGAAGCCCTGATAACAACTCTCTGCTGAGTATTGGGATGTCCACATAAGACAGGAAAAAAACTACAGCTGAAGAAATTTCAGATCATCATAACTTCTAAATGGGAAAAATATAAAATTAAATATTGTGCAGCTTTGGAATTTATCTGACAAAAAAGCACAGCAGTTCTTTAAACAGATGGGAATAAAAAAGTCTTAGGATGCAATCACTGAAATACAGCAGAAAACTAAGCTGAAAAGTGACAAAGTGTTTTATAATCAAAAAGTAAAGTGGGAAAGGTAAGTCTAGGCACTTCCTCACAAAAACATGGACATCCTTATTGGCCAGACTGAGTTTTCTTGAATAAGAAAGAGCCATTCCCTGAGAAAAGACACAGAATAATCCTTTTAATATTTGAATGCAAAAGCAATGTATACTGACATCTTTCCTCATAACATAGCTGGGTTTTTCTTGTAGTTGTTATGATGATGATGAAATAGTATTAAAAAACATGCAGATTAGAATAATTGTATATTTTCATTCTGTTCTAACCAGATTCAAATATCTCTTTATGGATGTAAAAACTCTGACAACGTAGCCCTATGGATGGGTTTTACACAAAGGGGAAAAAAAATAATAATCTTTACTTCTGTGAAAAAGCAAGTCTGGTTCCCAGCAAGCCCATCTACAAGTGACTTTGCACTTATAATAACAAAGAAATGACATAAGCTCCCAACACTGTTACCTAAAAAAAAAAAAATCTTTTTAGCTCACTTGTGTATGGCTAGAAGATGCCAAATACAGGATCGCACAACTGACATTCAGACAAATTGTCTTTAACATACATGCACCAGTTTTAAAATTTCAACTTTTTTTTTTATAGCTATCTTTTTTCTGTCTCAATTTAAATATCTTTAAATAAAAAGGCATTATCTTTCCTTTACTTCTTGGCTGTATTGAAAACTATATGGAGAACTATGGTTCAGGTTAGACAGTGGATTTAAAGCACAGCAGCTATGTGGTTCAAAATAAGGCCAAAGTATCAAGCAAACTTGACTCTTAAATTATTAATCTGCAGAGCAATGACATCACACAGATCACACCTATTCCTGTATTCCCAGCTAAGCCTCAGCCATTGGTCCTGAAGGGTGGAGCTACATTCTGCAAAATGGTAGCAGAATGACTTGAAGTATCTGATTTATTACTTATTGTTTGGATTAACTGGTCTGTAGTAAGGCGTTAGCATAAAGTGGCTTGGAAGTTTGCAGAAGGTTTGCTCTTGGATCTCATAACAATCCCACATGAGCCATCTGTAAATGATCAAAAGGCGTCAAGGAGCTGAGAGCAAGAGAAAACCTTCAGGAATTTATTTAGATCTTTGACTAAACAAAACTTTATCAAACTTACAGTTCTCTTTTATTTGGCTCTTCAAGACCTTTCTTCCTGTAATAAACAACTCGCATTCCAAATCTGCCTATATGGACAACTCTAAATGTCTTTCACATCCAGCCTGGCTCTGAATATGTAGCTAAGTTCTAAAAATGTGTTTATAAACAAATATTTTCAGATATTCTCTAGACATTTAGAACTGAAGGCTTTCTGAGCAGGAAATGCTGGGAGGTCGGTCCCTCTGCTTTCAAGATACTAATAAGGAACACATGGAAAGGATGTAAAATAATTCCTGCATTGTTTGAAGTAAAAGATTAAATACTGATGTGTGCCAGCATAGAAGCTATAGGTAGGGATAACGGCCAAGTCAAGGGGTAAAGTAATAAGGGTAATGGTGGATGAACTAACAGTTTGATTCAGATAAGGCTCCAAAATGCTGATGCTTTTTAAAAGATTATCCAAATTTGTCTGAACTTCCTGTTGTCATTCTGCCTTCTTCTATGCCAAGCTCCTCTCTACTCATATTCAACTTTATCCATCCATTTTTAGAAGCTCAAATCATCTGCCACTGACCAAATTTCCATGAAAAAAAAAATTGAACAGTCTTCCTGATTCTATTGTCCCACACTCCATAGTGAAGACGCATGATTTAGTCATTCTACTTTGAGCTTAATTTGGAGGTTAAAATTTCATGAGCAGATAAAGATGCTATTTTCTCTCCACTAAATCCCGCTATACTTTGTGTCTTTACAATGAATGCCATACCCAGCACATTCAAAGCTATGATGTCTATATCTTGTACTTCTCTTGTAGTTAGGAATGCACACGTTCACTAAAACACAGTGGAGAGATTTTAACATGGAAGTATCTGTTAGTATTTTCATTTTTTAATCTGTCCCAGTTGAAAACCTATTAGAATTCCTAGCTTATTGCTGAATTGTTGCACTGCTGAATCAAGACCATGACATGAAGTTTTGGGGTAAAAATGTGCAGCTCCATTTTTCCCTTCTCTCTGAATAGCTGTCTTTATCCTTTCTGGATAGACAGGATAACAATGCTATGTAGTCAAGGTACAGATGACTGGGGCTTTTATCATTCTATAAGGTTTTCATTATTCTCCCAGAGAATTTTACTGTTCCTCTAGGTTTCTTATGAAACTGCTACATGCAATGTCAGGAATGTTGGGAGTTTTGCATCGCTGCTTCAAATGAAACATGGTTATCAGCTACAGAAAATGTGCCCTGGAAAAGGTAGAAAGTACGCATGTGAACACCTAGAGTCTTTGCAACATGCATGAACAATTCTTCCCAGCCTGAATGTGCCGATATACATGCAGACAGCATGCAAAGGAGTAGTAGGAGGGAGAGCATGAAAGGGGTAAAGTTGGTGTGAAATAGCAAAATTTATCTAAACAAGCTCATTCCCCTTACTATCCCCTCAGGCTAAGCACATTACTTATCATGAGAGCCCAGCATAACCTGAGCTAGCCTAAGGAAACGTTCATTTAGTGGTCACTCCTGCAAGACCATGAATGCTTGCCTTGGGAATCTGAGCACTTGGTGCCAGAAGGCACTAATCATCTTACAGGATCAGTGTAACTCTAATATCTCTGGTCCAATGTAAGCTCACCTATTTTCTACCATTAAAAAAAAAAACAAAACCAAACAACAAAAAAAACCAACCAACCAAACAAACAAACAAAAAACCACAAACGAAGACATCCTTACATATATTAATATTGGTCTCTTTTAGCTCCCTGCTAGCATTGCCAAATTAAGTACTTCAAAGTGTAAGATAGACAGTTAAAACACTTTATAATTATGGAAGTTTCATACATTAACCTATAATTATCATATAATTGGCATTTTTTCCAATTATATCCATTGAGATTTGCTAATTGGTATTGTGTTATCACATTACAGAGCCCTAGTAATGCCTTGTAACAGCACTTACTGACTTCACCTGAAGACATTTTGCCTTAGAACACAATGATGCACTCTCAGACTGTTTAAAGCACAGTTTAAAGTAAAGAAAAAAGAAAGCCTTCTTTCCATAAGCTCTTGGTAGGTGTTCAGAGATATTGCAGTTAATGTCTGTTATTCCTGTGGAAAGAATATGTAAACCCCTTTTTCACTTTGGCTTTCCAAAAGCAGAAATTAAGAGTAGAAAAGCAAAAGAAAGAAGGAAATCAGAAGAGCAGCTGAAGGCAAGAAGAAAAGGAAAGGGGAAAAAATGGAGAGAAGCATAAGGCATTAGAAAAAGAGAAAGAAAAGTATAAAATTAAATGGAAAGCCTTTCAATTTTAAGAAAGTCAAAGCCTCTGAGAGCACAAAAGAACTTTATAAAAATCTCTAACAAGAAAATTGCAAAAACCAAACCCTCCACCTCAAACATAAATAAGAAAAAATGCTTGGGACAAGAAACAGGTAAGCAGGGAAAGTCCATTACATCAGGTGTCCAACCATGGAGAAATGTTTGTGCTTACAGACCTAATCCACGAAACAAATTAGTCCTATCTTTGTAAGAGCCGTTCCTTTCTGAAGCTTCTTTCCTTTTCTTTGTTTTTTTGTTTTTCCTTGACTATCAGCAGCAAATAAGATATACATATCTGGGAAGTATTGCACCGAGGAAGACCTAAATCCATCCTGACAATTTCAGTCCTTAATTCTTTTCTATGCTGGGTTATTCTTGAGTTTGTGCACTCCTTAGACATTCATATACAAGTAAGCAAGGGTCTTCAGACCCATATAGCAAATGTCAAATTCTTCCAGGCTAAAGAAATGGAAATATAGTATTCTGTTTCTGAAAGAATAGGGCTGAGGGCTAAGTACCATAATTTTATTTCAGATACTGACATTTTCCCGGAAAGTCAGATGTCTGAAAGAGGCATCAATTCTGACTGGTTACTGAAGAGGCAGTTGTGAAGACATTCAAAGCCTTTCAATAGTGAGGAATTCCTTTTCTGTCATCAAGTAAGCTTTAGAAGCAATTTGGTCTAGATAGATACTTCTGTCCATTGACCTCTTGGGATAAGACAGACCCTAGTTCCTCTCAGAAATATGTTTGAAATGTGAATTCCTCACTGAAGAAAAGCATATACAGGCTTACAATAGAAACAGTTCTTGAGAGTCTGAAAGGCCTTTTCACAGGATTGAAACATTGTGAAGGGAAATGCATTCTCAGTTACGTCTATTAACAAGGCTTCTACAAAGAAACCTGATGTAAAAATTTCCTGTGGAGAATCTCAGAAGAACTACAAATGGAGTAGATTATTTCTACTCCAGGAATAAGGACAGGCCTGGTCTGTAAAGTCTATCAAGTGACTAAGAAGGTCCCATTATTTGTTCTTGCTATTAATTAAACAAAGAATTTACTTTCAAACCAACCTCTCCTGACACGTAGGTTTGTCAGATGACAGTGGCCCAGTTTCAAAGAAGAGTACTTCTGTGAATGCCAGACACCTGCCCAATCCTGCTTAGGGAAATGTATTCACCCTAGAACAAAGAAAAAAATATTTTTTTCCTGTGAGTCTATCACAGCCAGGCAAGCTTTCGTATACATCAGTAACTGGCAATTCAACTCAAACCTAAGGAGCAAGGTGCATATCAAAGACAGAAAAGTAGGAGCCAGAACGCCAGGAGCAAGAAAGACATCTTACCATGCCAACATACCTGCTTTTCTCAGCTTGCTAATTAACTCAGTAAACTAATTTCACTCTCCTCCCTGATTCTGGAGCTCACTTGCTCAGAATGAATTTGCACCACTCTCTAAACCTTTGCAGCTTATGGTCAGATGTACATTTTTTCTGGAAGTTGAGGTAAAACTCCGCCCCATTTCACTTCAAGATACAGCCAGTAGGGCCTTGCTATGCACTTTAAGCCCCTGCTTGTGGTTTTGCTCTTCCATGCTTTGCTTTTTCTCAGGGGTCAATGCAACTTCCAGGTTTTCTGTCTGTCTTGCAGCTTTTACCCTCTCATGTTGTAGCCTCAACCCACTCCAGAGTACAATTAGTGCAAATTCTGCCTTACTGTCAATGCACACTTAGGCACTCATAGAGCACGCCAAACTCAAGAAGTGTGGAAACAAAGTTTGAAGGTGCTTTGAACTGGGAAGTGTTGAGCAGTTCCTGAGCCGCATGTGGGTGGTGAGAGATTAGTTCATGGAGACTGCTTGTTCTCAGCACAGCATGATGTAAGCATTGCCAATGTTATTGCAAACCCATAGGAATTAATGCAAGGAAAACTGAAATAATAAAAAAGTCACTTTTTTTCTCCCTTAATGACTTGAACACTCAGATGATGAAGTATAATCCTCCACAAAATCTCAGACCTGTAGTTCCACACCACAGGAGTGTGCTTGTCAGAGTTAGTTATGTGTCAAACTACAGGCTGGGCAAAGGGAAGGGGAAAAAAGCTGAACTGAGGCTTGCTATTTGAGAAGTGCTCTGGTTTCCACTTGTATTTCCACTGAGGTTGTTTACAGAGTTGTGCTACAGCTCTGCTAAGGGAAGAATAGCTGAGTTTCCAACATCCAATCTGTATGTTCATCACTTTCTCATGTATCTTCATGCCCATAATTAAAAAAACATCTTGTCAGAAAATTAAAACACCCTAAAATGTTATTTTTGTCTGCTGTAAATGTAGAATGCTTAAACAGCGTTCAGCAACAAGGCTTCATGTCAGCACTGGCAGAGTCCCTGGTAAATAATTAACTGTTGGACAGAGAGGAAGACACCTTATATGCACTAATTCGCACATCGTCCTGTTAGTCCTCCTGACGCTTTACTAGGTGTGAATTGATTCCCTTGAACCATACAATAGGCTCTGTGTCACAAATGTAAAATATATATATAACATATGCATTCACATGATGTCTCCAAGTTATCTCAACCCTTAGAGACCTTAGGGCAACTGGAACTGAAATTGCATAGCAGTTTAAGCCTTACCTACTGCACTCCTCACTGCAACATATTTGTCTCTCTTTGGAAGCCGATTCAGAGAAGTAGGAGTCACTCCAGGAACTTAAAATGTATATCAAAAAGTCCAGTAATCCCCTCTGCTTTTATGAAATTAAACATTCAATAAACCTGTGTAAAAGAATATGTGATATATGAGTGCTTCCTATAATGTCAGATAATAGTATATGGCTGCAGTTAATTTACCAGATTTGAATTGTATAAGGCGTTTCTCAGCACATATGAAAGGAAAACTCCTGTTGAAATCAGTGGAAGTTTATTTAAGAAAGACTTGCTGGGATTCAAAATCCCTTATGAGATTGATTCCATAGGACTTGGCTTCAAAACCCCCTTCTCCCTTCAGATCAAAATTCCACTCTTTCTGAGGACGGTTGAGACAGATAATATTCAACACACAGCACTTGACTATGCCAAAAGATAGTTAATACGATGGAGAAAATAAGTAGCTGGAGCAGAAGGAGATATGGGGTAAGTAGAAAAAAAAATACTAAAGTATGTTCTAGTGGTATGATTCAGAATAAAGCGCGCTCTGCAGAGTATTGAAATAAAAACAATGAAAGCAAAAAAACCCCAACAAACAAAATGAAGCCAAGAAGGTTTTGTTTTGTTTTGTTTCAGAAATGATTGATGGATTTTAGATGCCATCTCACTTTTTCCTCATCCATCACTCACTAACCTGGCAAACCAAACAAATTCTTTCCCAACCCCTGGTCCAGATCCCAGAGCCCCAAAGCTACGTTGTTTACTAGACATAGCTTCAGGTAGGCCTCAGATCACCATGTCTTCTTTTCTACCTTTCATCCTGAAGAGAGACAAATGACCTTCCAAGACTCTCAATTTAATTACAGCATATCCTTAACCAAGCGGAGAGCAGAGAACAGCACTTAGATCTGCTAGCCCATACATCCAAATTTAGTCTTTTTCAAGTCCACACTAACCTTGGTAGCTCATTAAATAGTATATATTGTCTGACCTTGCAGAATATCAGAAATGACAGTATTTTAAAAATACCAACAATGCAACAGACACTAGCTAAAATACTGAGCTCAGATTCGGATTTTGGAAATCGACATGCACTGGTATGAAAGCTTAGATATTGGCCAGTTAAATAGGTTCCAAGGTTAGCAATTCTATAGCTTTTTTAATCTGGCTTTCATTTTCTTACCAGAAAGCGTCATATTTATTGGTTACCAATAATGTGTCATAGAATCATTGAAGTTGGATGGGACCTTCTCAGGTCCTCTGGTCCAACAGTTCTGCTAAAACAGGGTCAACTAGAGCAGGTCGCCAGGACTGTGTTCAAGTTTTGAATATCTCTACAGACAGAGACTCCATGACATCTCTGGCTGTCATCTTCCATCTTTTTTCCACCAAATTACTTCAGAAAGATGTATGCTGAGCAACATGTAGCAACGCAGTAGGATCTCAATAGTTTTCATTACCAGTGTATATGATTATCCCTGAAGACTGTTGTACATTTGATACCTGATTCCAGACCCTTTCTTGAAGAACAAAGCTCAAACGCGTACAGTATCTCACAATGTCTACATCCTATTTAATGTGAGGCTATTATTTATGATGTGACTCTGAGAATAAAATGTGAGAACCATTAAAAACATATTTTGACCCTTCTTTACCTTACCCCTCCCTGCAGCGTTTTTCCCAGTCCCTGGATGAGCACTTTCAGATCAGATACCGTTTTTCATACAGATTTTGAGGAAGCATTAGCAGACCAGAAAGAGACTCTGAAGAGAGGGAATGATTTGAGCTGCCCTGAAGGATATGATGCTAACTTCCAGTATGACCTCCTACAAGGCCAAATTCCTTGAATTCCAGAAACTTTTCACAGAAAGAAAGGGAAACTGAGAAAGAAAGGGCACACTCTGGATTTTGCTGTCTTCATGGGCATAGTAACTAACTGTTCTTGGAGCTTTCTTTCCCATCTCTAGAGAATACCAAAACCATCAAAAGATAACCAGATTTTGAAGCAGGAGAGCCAGCTAAAAAATGGAAGAATTCATTCAAGAAATGGGAGACTTTCTTTTTGGTTTGACTTGGCAAAAGGAATGGTTGTAGTTATGACAGAGGAAGGTTTACATTTATAACTGAGGAAAATGTGAAAACCATAAAGAAATTTACTACCACCAATACCATATAACCCAATCTTGCTCCCAGCTGAAGTCAACTGGAGTTTTGTCATTGGCAGCAGGACCAAGTCATTTCCAAACAAATGACCGGGTCCTTCTTTCCTATTCATTCTGTAGGAGAAATGTTGCAAATATTTACTTTCCTGCCTGAAAACTGTTTACAAATATATGTTTTGGACCATTGGCTGGTCAATTTGAGGACCTCAGTGTAAGTCATTTTTCACTGTTGAAAAGCAACTGCCATCAGAGAGACAAGATATCTGTAATTCATTGACTTACGCTATGTAGATATTCTAACCTATACCATATGAGCTTCTTGCTATTCTTAAACTAATCTGTGTTCAACTAGGAACACGTAATTCTGGAAAGCATTAAATCCTCTTGCATAGTTTTCAGGAATAGTTGTCCTATCACTCTGGCCAGAAGACCTTCAATTGACTCATCTTGGTGGATTCATCCCAATATGATTTTACTGTGCAGTTACAAACACAGTTGTATATGCTAATGTTCTGAAAATAAACAAATGTGGGTGCAGTATAAATTTTTTTGTTTGTTTGAATTACAGACTGACTGGCCAGACTAATTTTTTACAAAACTTTTTTTTCCTAGAAAAAGGAAATAGTATTGGATCTCAGATTAAGCACTGTGGCACATAGGAAAATATCAGTTCAGGAAATATGCAGAATAGTTAGAAGAACTGTAAGATGGGTAAGGAACTGGGTGAAGTGGAGTTAACAAAGGTTGCATTAAAAGCTGGGGCTAGAGATATGTTTCTGATATGGTTCTTCAAGGATCACTTGTGCATTATTTTCATTAATCATCTTGACAGAAAAAGTAGAAATATGTTGATAAATTTCCTGATAATGCAATCACAAGATGCACTGTAAATTCAAGGAGGAGTACTATACAAGGCAAAAGGAGCATTTTGAGATGTGAAGTTGTAGAAAAGGGATGAAATGCTATAGTAAAAGGCATAAGGTCATGTAGTTAGGGACTAGTAATAGTTCCTGGTTTATACTGTGAATTTTTCAGCTAGAAATAACAGAAAGATACAGTTGTCTATCAACAAGCCACCAATGCAGGGAAGCTATAAAAAAGCTAAATGTAGTTCTGCTGCCTCAGGAAAGGTATTTCCACAAAAATAGGGAATTGGTTATGTCACATATGAAACACTGCTGCATCCCTGCCTGCAATGCTCTATTTTTCTTGTCACAAATGTTGAAGAAGATGAACTCAAATTGAAACAGAGACCCTTTTCAATAAGGTGTCTTACCATCTAACAAAGGTAAAGACTTCAGGATAGTTTGGGTGGTGAATCTACCTGTGAATACTAAATAAAACATCTTATCTTGCTTATTCCTAGGTACTAGGCTCAGCAATAGTCATTTGTCCTCAGGAAATTCCATATGCGGGTGAACATCATAGAGAGATATTTACTATACGGCATGCTGTTAGCACAAGACCAAAATTGATATTTACTGGCCACTGATACAAGTAAGGTTAGGAATAAGAAAAGTTTTCTCAGAACAGTGTGATACTGAAGCAGCATTCCTATATCAGCAGTGGAAGACAATCCTCCTGCTTGAAGATGGAGTTGGATGAAAGTATGAAAAAGGCTTTAGGACAAATTAGTTTGCAATTACAGAAACAGGGAATTACATCTGCAAATAAATGTCCAATGTACTTCTATAGTCCATACTGTTACACTACACACACACTTCTTTTTACTCACAAACACATACTACTTCCTAATTTTTTCCCTGTTTTAGTGTTTATTAATTCTGATTTAAGGCTACAAAGGGAAATAAAACATTCTTATTTCCTCCTTTCATTAGGAGAATCATCCAAATAAACCACAAAGACAATGTTTATAGAGCAACTTTGATTTTGAAGAGCAACAGAGTTTTACATTTTGACACCCTTGAACGTAGTTATTGCTAAGCTGTGGAGCAACAACTGGATAGCACTAGACACACTGTAAAAAAGAATGAGATCTTACTCAGTTGTAGTGGAGTGCCTGAAGGAAATAACTTTTACGGAACATCTTATTTCTCCACAGGGTGATAACAGTCCCAGTTTTTAAGAAACCAAACAAAACTTTTTTTCCCACCAAATGTATTTTTACCCACATATCTGCAGCTCAGAAAAGTTAATAAGTTGCATTGACACTTCTAGGATACAGTTCTGTGGTTCTTGGCATTCTAGATATTTTAAATCCCATGAAAACACATTAAATCTAAGCCATCTATTACCTTGCATTTTTAATTACTTTCTTACACACGTTAAAATGAATGGCACTTTAGGGACTTTCAAATTGGCCACTCCATTTGTAATGTATGGTAGAATAATGCATTTTAAAAGCCCATTAGTACATCAAGGTCTAGTCATACACAGACCATACATTTAAATAACAGGCACATTTTTATAAAAATCAATGTCTGTCCCACAGCCCAATATTAAAAATAGGTAGTTAATAATGAACTTTCTTTTTTTAATGTTGGATTTTTTTTTTTTTAGTATATTTCTCCAGCTCAGATACTGGCTGAACGTACCAACGGAACTATTATTGCTGTGCCTAATAACAACAGCAGATAACACTTTCAGGAATAGGCATTAGATTAGTCATTAACGAGAACCAGCTCATAACAGTCTTAATCTTTGAAGTCTGTGAGGTTTGAAAACAGAGAAGGACTTCCAAAAATCATTAAATGTGAATGAATGTTTTGACCTTGCAATAGTCAAGTACTTTGTGCGCTGTTAAGTATTACTACGTGAGTGGCAATAACAAGTCTAGCAGAAGCTATTGATGTTGCGTGTAGTTAAGCACGTGCTTAAAAACACTGAATCACAGCCCAGATGCGGAGCCTACTAGGTGTGCTGCTACTTTGACAAATTATACTGTCAACATTTCAAGAAGATATTTTTTCCAATGGTTTTCAGCAGAAAACAAAAAATCCACTATTTTCTGAGAAGTCTGAATTTTTTATCTCCCATATTCCACTGGACTACATGACTGCAAGTTTTCTACATATCGTAGAACAATAAAAATCTAATAGGATCTATACTTACACTGATCTCCTTCACTGTAAACTATCACTGTTCGCTATATATTAAAGTGCATTTTAAAAAGTGTTTTTCTTCTTTTTGATATGCTGTTACGCCTGTATGTATTTCAGCAATTGAAGTTGTTTGAAATTACAAAAACTCTGGCACTTTAAACTTCTCGATCAATATTCCTTTCTAAATATTTTTAATAGATGAAGTGAAATAAATTAAATTGCATTGAAATAAATGCCCTTTAATGCAGAAATCATATCAAGCATTCTTTAGAACAAGATGACATTATTACCTGAAGATATGTTTCCCTGTTGTTGCCACTGCTATTTAGTTTCTCTCCTCCATCCTGTTTAATTGTTTCAGGGTTTAAATATGTGTCTGAAGAAAAATGGAGGCTCTTAATCCTTTCTGGGACAGCTCATTGTTTCAAAACTTTTTTAAATGCGACACTTCAAGAATCTTTGTAAGAGCCAAGAATTTTCTGAGCTCTGCCAAAAGGAGTATTATGAAAAGGGAAGAAAGAAGAGGTGACTGAGACCCAGCCAAAAGTAATATTATTTAAAAAATCTTTATAGACCTGACTGGCCAATTCATCCTGTTCTGGAGACTATACCCTTGTTCCACTCTGGCAGAGCCTCCTACCTGACCGCACGTTGTTCTTTGGTCCTCATCCAAACCCTGCTGATGGACTCGGGAGCCTCTCCGGGGAGCTGAGTGCACTTTGGATCGCAGCATAAAAACACCAGTCAGACAATTTTAAAGGCTTGCTGAATAAGGCATTACCTTCAGAAATGAATTTGTGACTGAAGATTTCAGATGCTAATGAACCATTCTGTTATATTTTAAGACAGTAAGAATACAGCTTGTCCCGTCCTGCATTTAACATTTGAAGTATTTTGTCATTTAGTTTTATTTACGTGAAGAACTGAGGCTCAAGACGAAAATGCTTCTGAGAAATGGGAATAGTTGGATCCAAAATGGATTCAGCAAATAGATCAGATTCTTGAAATAGGGAGCAGTGAGGGGTGGGAAATGGTGACTCATGAAATACCCAAGTGAATTAGGAGCAAAAGGCTCATTTTTTGAATGGGACAGAGACAGTAAGAGACAGAATTTTAAAGCTATTGCCAATATTTACGGAACTGAAAATACTCAAAGCTGCATAGGTGTGAGACAACAGTTACTAAATTAGCTCACTGCAGAAGTAGGAGACAGTAAATGACTACGTAATTTAAGTCACACTGTGGATTATACTGGAGGGTAGGTGGAATTTCCAAAAGCATTCAGCACTACTTGATTGCACTGACTTAAATCAATAACAAAAACTTACTGCCTTTAGTAGAAATAAAGCTGGTCATTAGTAAGATCTTCTGAAAAACCCACCCTTAAAAGCCAGAAGTGCAACTAAGTTTGTTACTTTGCCTTAAAATACAGACCATGTGCCTGGAGAAAATTATCTTTCTTATCGTTATTAAATATAACTTCTCTGTAAATATACTTCTCGATGACAGTGAAAAGCTATCTTTGATACCATATTTGAAAGCAGTAAATTGAAAATATATTCTCCACATTGGTGATCTATTTCTAAAGTAGGAAGCATACAATGATATCTGATTGTGTTATTTATAATTCTGGAAGTGTTGCTGCTTTAGTGTTTTGAAATATGGAACAGACAACCCAGGAGATTATTAAACACTTGGATTTGAGACATTCCTGTGAACTTTAGGCAGCCAGCCAGAACTAGTACAAGCAAATGGTAAAATGTTAGGCATTTTTTAATTGCCTTAAAAACATTTGTAACCACATAGTTAAAGAAGAATCAATGTTCGCTCTCTTGTGTTATTACAGAGGAACTTTCTGTAGTAGAAGCATCCTGATGCAGAGCTGCCCTGGGAGATACACAAAGGTCTTTTGTATAACCTTTTCTTTTTTTTTTTTTTTTTTTCTTTTGAGCAAGTTACTTGTCATATAGTAGCTTCCTTTGATATCACACAAAACGCTGCCATGGACATGTTTTCTGTAACAAAAATCCCCTCATATTCACAAAGCCTAACACGTTTTCACAGTGGTTCAGCTAGCCTCTGCCTCAGGGTTAGACGATCTCAGCCCAATTCCCAAACAAGATTTCTACCCCAGTGAGTGACAAGTTGCCAGGCTCACTGCTTTCCTCAGACGGGCTGTCTTAAATAGAGAGTGAAAGGAGGAGGTCACATCCTGTTGCAAGGGGGAAAAGGAAGCTTGTATAGCATGTTATTTTTTCGAACAAAAAAGCCTCCCACAATCTGGCTAGTATAATCTGCTCAGATAGTACATAAGCATCCAGACCTCTTATCTTAGCTGATATAGCCAAACTAGACCCAGACAAGTCAGTCGTTCCTCCAGAAGAAATGGCAAAATACTCTTAAAGCATAAATACTGTTTAAATAGCAGTCCATTTATTTGCAGTTGTAGTTTTTATCTTGTCTTGTCTCAAAGTACTAGAATATGGGTATTACAGGCTCTTGTAGCCTTTGTTTCTCCCATTGTATGGTACAGTCATGAGATTTATCAGATACTATGACTTTAAACAATTCTGTATGCCGTTATTTCAAAGGTAAGTGAATGCAAATAAAGTGTAAAATCATGAGTGTGTTATTAGCCTATTCTAAATGCTTGCCTTATTTAGCAACAGAAGGAATGGATCTGAGTGAACAGCTTGCACAGTGATCCTCCCTTTCTTTCTTTGAAGGAAACAAGAGTTCTATTTATTTCCTATAGTAAAACTATACAGTTGTATTTCAGGATAGCATTTTCAAATGCAGCTTGCACTGTTCCTTTCAGGAACAGGTTACGCCCACCTAGAGATTTTATTCATGGATATTTCACAATTATGTTATAGATTTTAACAGACAACTCACTTCACACATCACAATAAGAGAACTGCCAGATACATTCCTAAAGTCAGGTAGCAAATGAGCCCAAGTTCAGGCTCAGATGAAATGAAGTGCGTAAGACAGACACCCTGACATCTTGCAAATCCAGATTAAGTATGCTCTTTTGGTCAAAATAATTACTACATTAACCTTATATCCCCAATCGAGCCTGAACAGAATCTCTCCTGAGGACAGAGTTAGTCAGGAAATCAGTGAGAAAAGACGGAAAGGAAGGAAAGGATGAGCTGTCTGGGGAGGCCATCAGGAAAAATGAAAAATTAATCTTCCTTAGGCATGAATATAACTGTTACCAGGAACTTGCCTGGCCAGAGCAAAGCAAAGCCTCTCTCCCTTCCCCATACTGACTGCAAAATGCTGCGGGAAGCTTGTAACGTAGAACCAGACAAGAACTTACCCTTTCCTGCTCTTTCCACAGTCGCAATTTTCCTGCCCTGTCATTCAGCTGAAGCTGAAAGTCTTACCTGGTGCAGGAAACCGTAGCCTCTCATCTACTTCCCTGGGGGTGGCCAGCTTTACCATATACCTCCATTGCCTCCTAAAAACCTTGTGTGGTCCTCAAGGCCCTGCGACGGTGCCAGCACCCATTCATCAGGGAGCTACCCTAAAAGATTTACTGGGCTTTTCCAAGTTATGAAGCTGGAAGTCTTTGAGTGCTACAGTACCCGCACTGACAAGGTCCCATCTCCACAGAATGCACCCAGACCTTGGCAGTTTCTGAGGCCGTGACCACTTCATCTTTATGGGCTGAGGTGTCCTGGCCAGAGCGACTGATAATGCTAAATAACGTGCATTATTTGTACTTAGATAAACAGCGAGAAATTCTTCAGAAAAATATTTTGAGCACTGGCTCAAAGAAGAGGCCACACAAATGTGTTCACTGACTCCAAGGCACGCTTTTCCCTGAAATCTCCAACCCCATTATTGACAAACAGGGGCTAGAGAACTGAGCACGGTCTGTTCCAGCTCAGTTGCAAAGCAGCCTGTAGTTAAGTTCCTAAGAAACCAGCGAGGGCAACCGGGCAGAGGAGGCCACATCTGGCGAGAGGAATGGTTCCTGCACAGGGCCGTTGCGAGCATCACATGTGAGAGGAAACTGGCCTGTGGTGAAAACTATTTATAGAGGACAGCCTGAAAAAGCACTGGCTGTATATTAACAACATATTACTCCCTGTAGTTTCTGAGTGCCTGACTGCCTCCTGAAGCTTTCTTCTTTATTCTCACCTGACTTCTAAAAGGGCAAGGTGAGTCCCGAACAGGGGCGGGTGAACAGCCTGACTTTACTCTCTAATGCACGAAGCAGGTGCTCCAGGGTGCTGCCTGTTCCAAACTCAGCATCTCATTTGTTATAAACTAACACGAAACTCCTCTGGGCACGCTGGACCCAAATAATTCCTTAAAATGCTAAATGAATCGAGACAGCTTTAGTACATAAAATAGTGTTTTTACTTAAGGTGAAGAGATGGAAAAGGTCTGACATTTACTCTCACGTGACCTTTATCAAGGACAGTACAGAGCATACAGGTTTTGCCTTAATAACTTGCTGTAGCCAGGAGTCTTTGACTTTGATAAAGGTCACGGGTCCAAAATGTTGGGTCATTTTCAGTTACCCTTATCTGAAATAAAAAAGGCATTCTTATTAGTACATTTGTCCTCATTTGTAGCATTACCAAAAAAATGTCATTTAGTTCCAGGAGGAACTTTTTATGTTATTCTGTATCAAACATTATCTTTTCTACTGTGCCTGTTTAATTCTGCAAAGCTCTCTGATCAAACATGCTGGCCTCTGATCAGGGAGATCATGTGAGCTGAGCTCCACTGATGTGAGTAAACAGAAACAAATGGTGGAACACAGTACAAACGCCATGGTTTAGGGTTTGGGTTTTTTTTTCCTTTTTTTTTAATAACTCATTCATTAAGCAATGGAACTAAATGAAAATGGGGGACATTTATGTGTGTAGTCACACTGTAGTTAAGATAATTGGGACCAGCTGTTACGCTCTTTTTCTGGAAGAACGTAACATTGCACAAAGCTAGCACAGCAAGACGACAGACACAAGCAAGATGCTGAAGCATGTACTTGAAGCCTCAATAATTTTCAATGTTGTTCTTCGAAAAGTTTCTCATTCTGGCTGTGAAAGGTTGTGTTCAGATTTTTGTTTTCACCATGTAAATTCCACACACTCTAACGACCATTTTTAATTCTCCCCCCCCACACACCCCTTCAGCGTTTACCCAAGACAGGCCACCTTGAATCAATTACATGCATAAGGGGCAGAGACAGAGTTTACTTTATTGTCTGCAGAGGAAAATCCTGTCTGGAAAGCATTTCTTTCTAGAACTGCCTAATATTGCACATTCTTCCCTTCAAAACTCATCTCAAGAGTAACTTGACAAAGAGTTTTGCTTACACAAGTTGCTGTGCCACAGGAGAAATACTCATTTGGAGACAGACTGCATCCACTGTCTGTTGTGACTGAGTAAAGGTAAGTAAATTAATTCAGACTGCCTCTTCTATCCCTACCTTGTCCTTACAGCAAGCTGTGGCAAAAAGGGGAGATAATAACGTAAAGGGGTCAGTTTTCCCTTGTGGTGGTGGTTAAAGCAAAGAGGAGGAGAAACAGGTGAGCTGTGACTATCAGGCAGGACAGTGCAGCCAACTTCGAGCAAAATCCTGTTATTGGTAGGGGAGAAAGTGGGAAACAGGATACAGCCTGTATCTCTACTGCAACCTATTCCTAACTTCTTAGGTCATATATAGTGTCCACAGACTGAGATCAATTCTTTAGCCCACAATGACTTACCTTAGATGTTCTGCAGAAGTTTTACAGTCAACTGCAAAATACATGTTGTTAAAGAATCCTTCCACCTATTAAATAATATGCATACAAAACCAAACCCTTGTTTACGTCTACCTTTAGGGATGTTTGCTTCATTGACCTCCTTTGATGCCATCCTCTCAAGTCACAAATAAAAATATTCCTAGTACTACTGTGATCTTTATTCTGCTGTTGTGGCTTGAAAGAGACACTACTGGAGACAATGAACTAGCTTGAAGGTAGCTGCACAGGTCTACCAGCACTAATGAAAGAAAGTAATCTGGCCTTCAAAATTTTTAGGCTGCAGTACATCCTAGGACAAAAATCAGAACAATCTGCAGAAGATTTCCTACCCAAGGCACCTAGACATAAGTTCAGACTAGTTTGAAAACACAGATCTGTTTTTCTCAAGAGATTCTGGGCAATTCAAGCTGGATCAGACCCATCAGGTTATAATGAAAGGGGAACCTGCTAAATAGTCTTTATTAACTATCTTAAATCCATGAAATGGTTACTTTATACACCTTTAGATGAAACAGCTTTGAGACTGATTTGATAGCAGTTACTTGGAAAATAGTTTCAACTCTGCTAACATAATTATGGTAATTTCCAGGAAAAAACATGACATCTGTAATGAGAAGAATGTAATATAGGCATGTTTGTTTCTGGACAAAGGATCGAAGATTCAGTTAGGCCTGAAGTTAAGGTATCTACAGTCATCTTGTATCCTACTTCATGTGAGCTGACTCTATGATTCTATCAAGCATAAACTTCCCATCTTCTGCATATAAAACTATGGTCAGCTCCAGAAATAGCATGTTTGAAAAGAATGCTTTTAACTGAGGTTGTTTTGTTTCATAGAAAAAGCCTCATGTGATTGTACTTACATTAATTACGTGAAGGTTATAGCTTTGACGAAAAGAATGTGTACTGCATTACATACGCCCAGAAGAAATACATGGAATGGAATTTTTTCTTCCTCTTTTGGCAGAAAGATTTGGCCTCATTCACCTCTGCAGGCATCTCTATCTGCATCTTCCAATGAGGCTTTCGACATTCTGGTCTTTTATATCTAGAGCTAAATTCAAACTTCACATTGGCTTTGCATTCCTGACCCTACTGACCCTTACACCCATCACATTGCTTCATTTTACTTCTCTGGGATTGTTCAGGGAAACAGAGATTCACTTTGGAAAATTTCTTAGATGGTTTTAACAACACTATGTGCTTTATATAATCCTACCAGTAGCTGACATGGCATTAGAGGGGAAACAAAAGTACTCAGGAGCTGAGAAAGTAACAGTCTGTGGAAGATCCTGTATGGATGCTCACTATTGAACTCACAGCCCACCCCTGCTCCCACAACAACAAGAGCAAAAACCCTGCCGTTTACTCCATAAAACTATTATTACTGTCCCAGGGGAACAGCAAAAATAGCATCCCATTTTGCATCTGGCTTCCAGCTTTATGTTAGCAGAAATGCATGACGCATGGGAAGCAAAACAGGTCACACAAAAGAGGAGACAAAGTCAATCGCATTTTATGGCTTTGCTTCACTGATTCTCAGTTCTCCTCAGCCTTGAGGACCAGTTGCCCCCAGAGAAAAGGTGCAGCTAACTAAGCCCATGGTACCCAGTTTGAGTGGTTAACAGAGTTGTTGTGGGGCTGCTCAGCACCTCGTCACTGGCTTAACAGTTAGTGCATCAAACACAGGACATTTGGCTGGTTCGTGACTATTCCTTTAGCAGTAACTATCAAATGATCTCTCTTGACCTTCATGAGAGCAATATCTGTATTTAAATGAGCCTGCACTAGTACAACTTCAAGGTAAGATAATAAGCTCAGAGTCAGCAGCATGCTAAGAAAGCGAGCAGACCAAATCCTATAAGGACATGTACACATGCACTGTGCATACATGCATGCCTACATACATAAGTACACATCAAGTTGAAGTACACATTCTGATTTTCCCCATTAAAAAAAAAACAATCTACATGCCCTGCTCTTTCCACAGATCATATCCAGCATTCAGAAGAGACCCCGAGCTGGCACAGACTAATTAAGAAGAAAGGGAAGGATTATATTTATGTGTAAATGATACTCTAAAAAGGAAATGGTATCAATAATGTAGTAGTAAAATACTTGAAAGGAAATGGATTTTTGATGAAGTCAGTTTTTCAAGTCTTTCTCCAGAAAAGAGAATAATGCTTTTAAATTGCTGTTCACGCTGACCGCTGCTACTTGTTAACATTTTGCCCTTGGGAGAAAATACAGCTTAGCAGTACAAGGGCTCTATAATAAGCATCTTTATCTCCTTGAGATTCTCAGGCCCATTGTTATTTTTTTTCCTCCAGAGCCGTACTGTAAACTGCATACCACTTGGGCTGACTCACTTGGGAGGAGGACACGGAAGAGCGGGCTGCTTTCTCATGAGAAGTTCAACATGGTGAAATTCCTCTTCCATTTCAGCAGCTCCAAAGCCATTTTGCACCCAGCTTGACCTGGCAGATGTAACTCTTCTGCTCTCACTCCTTAATTTGTCTGCATTTGGCTCAGGTTCATAGCTTTTTGGAGTGCCCGATGGCTTCCCTGGTTGGAGCTATAAAAAAAGTCTGGGCCCACTCAAATATCAGCACGAGAGCGATATCGTAGGCGCTCCTTGGAAGCTGCAGAAAGAAAGGGGCAGATGAGCTGACAGCCAGCATTCCTGTCCTGCCAGCTTGAAGGATGTTGCCCGCAGCCAGTCACCATATGTTTGGCTCCAAACTAGGGAGCAGAGAGGCCAGAATGATGCAGAGAATTCAGATGATTTGTTATCCATCTCTCAAGGGAGACGGGAAGCTTTGAAGCTTGCAAACATCACCTGCATTCCCTGCCTTTCCTTTCCAAAGCGGCACATCAGAGGACCGGCAACAGGAATCTTCCTCTTAAACGCTCTTAAAGGTTTTTGGTGGACAAATGCAGTGGTTTCCAGAAGGGACTTTATTCTAGGATGTCTTCAGATATACTACCACTCTGAATTTGTTCCTGTTTGTTTAATCAGGTGAAGACTTTTAAACTGCTCAGTTAAAGAAAAATAGAGGGAAGACACTTACTATACAACCTGGGTATTTGCAGCACGTAATGGAGTACACTTCAGAAATCCTTCATCTAATTTAGACCCAGCAAATAGCTACAGTGCAACAAAGTGATCAGTATGTAAACAAGTAGGATCAGAAAGCACCAAAGCAACTGCATGCAGCACCAGGTTAAACATTTACACTGTCTCAGACTTGAACTCGTTTGTGAACATGGATAATGAGGATGTCTTCATGCCTCCACTGTCCCTCCATTTGAGGTGTTGGAGACAGTCGGGGGACCCTCCAACAGCAAAGAAGCTTATGCTATGCAAATTAAAGATCCTGCTAGGTTACCAATTTTATGCCCGTGCCGCAAGAGCCATCACATTATATAAACATACAAATAAATCAATCCACCACTGTTACACATGCTAGTTAAGATTTTTTTCTTTGGTCCCTACACCACTTTGCGCACTACCTCATCTTCCACACTGGGTGGACACAGACCTAAATGGCAAGGTAAAGAATTTTACACGTGCAGAGACAAACTGAAGAAGGACAAGAAAAGAGAAAATTGGGTCACAGGTCACTTGTGACCTTCCAGCATCTGCTGCAAAGGCAGGTGGGATTTGTAGACAGTCTGATCTTGGGCTGCCTTGGAACAACAACACTGAGCCACTGACGTACTGAATGTGGGTGCTCAGAGCAAGGTCAGGCCATGCTCCCAGAGAGCAGTGCTCACCTAAACTAGATGCACGTGAGAAATGTTAATTCTAAGCCAATATTCACAAACAAGTCGTCACCTCCTGCTATTTCTGGCAAGCTGTAGTTCTATGTACCAGTGCTGCCACCACTCCGATGTGCCAATAGCGTGTGCTCTTCTAAAACGCTTCTGCAGCACTGCTGGTTGCTACAAACATGCATATATTTTCGTTACTAACGTGTGACCTTAGAGAGTTTATTAATGGAAAACATTGCAGTTTGCAGAGGAAAAGAGTTTTAGCCTCAAGCAGGCTGTCATTGGATGACTGCTCCATTTCAGAGGTCAGTAAGTAGAGCAGCATGAAGTTAGATAAAGGTGACCTAGAAAGGAAGAGAAAAAACATGGGATTTGTGTTCTTTATGGCTTTGTTATGGCATACAAGAACTTTGTGAAAGGCTTTTTTCTATTTTTTGAAGGGGTGTTTTTCCTGTGTAATTACTCATAGTACAAATCTAGGTATAAGATGTGGGTGGCAAGAACATTCTCCACATAGATATGCCCACCTAAATAATTTTAAGCAATTTATATAGTTAGTCTAACAGGCGTCTGGACCTCAGAGTTGACAGCCTGCTATTTTATTTTTGTTTTTTAACAACAAGGTATAAAGTTCCAGTTCTAAAGCTGTAATAACACGTAGACTACACAAAATTATTAAGGTTATACAAAGATACTAGTTTAGAAAATGTCTGTGGCCACAGAACACAGCCTTTTCACAATAAAGCGGCTGTGATTTCTTGAAGGGGGTTTGATAGTAAACATAAAATATTCAACTTTGGTTTATTTGTGTGTCTGTAATTTCGCTCTATGCACTTTCTCCCGAATGGGTATTAGGCTTTCTGCCTGGCATCATGTTCAGTGGGGCTGAGCTACAATACTGTGCTATGACAAAATGCTATGCATCAGAGAGTTGTTTAGGCCTCAACTGATTGCTACTTTTAAGCATTATTTCCCTCTCCTTCAGTAAAAAGACAAACTTGTACACTCTGCAAAACACCAAGGAACAACACGGAAGACTTAATCACATCAAGGAATGAGAAAGGAGATGAACAAACCTGCTCTTAGCTTGGCTTTGCTACCATCCACACTAATGAGTTCAAGCAGCAAATAAAACCCAAATCTAGCTTTCGAAAGCAGCGCAAAATTTGTAATCCTTTTTAAATTACAGAAATAATGTGTTAATACTAATGGAAAGACCAAGAGTCAAAATATTCTCAAAGTAAAAATCAAGTATTCTGGAATCATGTGAACAAAATAAAAGGCAAAAAAGGAAGCTGCAAAAGTCATCTTAAAAATAGGACAAAGACCTTTGACAAACAACTGTTAAAATATGGAAAAGAAATAAATCTTGAGTGTGCCACATTCTGTGATCTAGAAGACTAAAATAACATTTGGAGAGTCATGAATCAATATGAAATATTTCAGAATTGTTGGCTTTCCCCCAAACACATCCCCAAAGATGTATTGTTGGAACATTCTTTGCACAAAGTATTCTAGCTGTGATATGGTTGGTAACTTCCCATGAAGTTGTAGTTCCAATGTTACTGTAAATACAGTATGTTAAATTAAAAAAAATCTTTCAAGAACACAAAGACAATATACTGCAAGAATACTCAAAACCAGCTGCTTCTGCTTTTTTTGAGGTTTAAAAGACCAGATGTTCAGAAATACACACAGACAACGGCACCTCCAACTTGAATGCACAACTGCCACAGCCAGCATCATATGCATCGACTTATACTTAACCATGTAATTTAGTGTTTTGGGGGGGGAAGTGCCATTTAAAAGAAAGACTCCATGACCAGTAAACTGGGCGAACAAGAAATGCTGTATTTTATGTGACATGAAATACACATCTCTCCTCCCTTTTTCTTTCAGCACACTGCTCCCACCTCCCACCCCACCCCAATTTTTAAGCCTGTGTTTAGTTATTTCTCTCTAATCCACCCCACACACACACACTAACTGCCCCTATGCAGCATCCAAATCCACTACAGTGAACGTCTGTGAGGAATTTGCCAGTGTTGAATCTTTAAAAGCAGGCAAAATGAGTAAGTCTGGAGCCAGAGGTCAGAAAAATTGAGTAAACTCTATTCAGAAAAATAGTCTAAAATGTTGCAGAATAGGTTCCCAGTCCGTCAAGGCAAAACATATGTTACTTCTGCTGCTGTCCATCATTTCATGAGCATGGCTGCCATTTTGGCTTATGCTCAGTAATACCTTACTCCCCAGGTAGTCCTATAGAAAACTGTGAGACAACGCAGGGAATAGCATTCTCAGTATTAACAGCAGCAGCGAGGCTGTCCCTTTGTCAATCATCTATAATCTGTTTTTTTATTAAAAATAGTTTGAAGAGCTGATATCTGTGCTGACAGTTTCCAGCCCTGGTGCAGCAACCCATTCGGTTGTAAAGGGATTTAGTGCTCCAAATGCTGCAACAAATCTTGTAACTGCCCAATTATCACTTGATGGCCACCACTCTCCGGCACCCTAGGGGCCATGTCATTGAAGATAAGCTCCGTTTATGTTAACTTAGTGTCAGGATGTACAGCATATGTCTATGAAGCTGGATGAGTGCCCTTTTGCAGGATGTTCTGTACATTCACATTGTGCAGCCAAGAGCCCTGAAGGTGTTGAAAAAGAAGAAAAGGCCTTTCATAGAGCTTAATCCAATTAAAGCACATTAATAAAGGTTAGGATCATCTGTCACATTATCCAGACACATCCTTTCATGCATCATCATCTGATTACAAAGTCTGATTTTCTTTTAAGGCTTTTCATCTTCACCAAGAAAATGTGATGGGAAATTCAACACTTAGAATACTGGAGGCTTAGATGGGATTTCTGTTTCTTTCCTTCCCCCCCTCCCCGCCAAAATGAATATGATGTTTATTTTAAAGTAATGGTCTGTCTCATCAGGTAGTACAAACTGGCATGCATCCAGTACAGCCTAGAGAGCAACCCCAAATAACCCCTCCTAAGCTTTTGTTTGAGGTAATATAAAATCTTAGCACAGACGAGTGAAGGAAGAAAAAAGCAGGGAGACTGAAACACCACGCACTACAAATGAATAAAGGATTTCAGGCTCTGTCACTGCTAGAATGGTATCAAGCTAGATTTCTCTGATAGCACTGAGTGCACCTTCCCATCATTGCTACATTAAATGCTTTGAGCAGTCATCAGAGAGAGATCTACCATCCTTGATCAGAAAAGAGGGAAAGGCAGATTCTCATTTCCGCACAACCCTCTTTACACTACTTCAGCAAGGCAGAGGCGACGAGAGGAGCGTTTATGCAGCCAGGTGAGCATTTTCTCTCTGCAGGAGAGTCTGCGGGCACGGGGAAACTGCCCTACCCTTCTGCCTTGCTCCTCGGAGCAGCTGGAGAGCACAAGTCCCCATGCTAAAAGGACTAACGCTAGAACCAGGAGCTGTCTGATTTCCAAAACTTGACCAACAAACAAATCCATTAAAGATCAATGTGATGACAATCCTACTGGAGAAAAAATTATTGGGGAAATTCAATAATACCCCTAAAACACACCTCGATCTCGTCATTACCCTGTGACACAAGTGTGACAATTTCTCACTATATCAGCCCCCCAGTTGGTTACTGCTACCTCCCTACAGAAGGCTACTGGTCTCATACCACAGCTGTTAAGAAAATACCATTGCACTTCTTATGCATGTCAGTGCAAATGCCAGTTACTCATGTCGTCTGGCAATGGAGGCTGCTTAGATTAACTTTGCACAGAAGTCCTACAAGAATGCCCAAGTAGTCACCCTCAGGAGAAGCCCCACTTGCTCACACCCCCTCTCTGAACTACAGAAAGAAAACAGAGATATTATTGTAATTATCCCACTGCTGTCCCTCAACCTTCGGTCAGCCTTTATGTCTTCTTAGAACTACCGCTTCAGGCTGCATGGAGACTCAGGCAGGCAACATGCATGTATTTTTGCTTTTCCTCACAGCCATCAGGGCTAAACATTTTAGTTTCTGACGAAATCACAAAACACTGCATGATGTGTGGTGCCCATTGTTGGCTCGGTCCAATTGCTGTTGTCAGGCTCCAGGCACACATGCTGAAATTTGTGCAATCTGTACTCTGATATTTGCAGTACTGGGTCCGAAATAAAAAGGCGAGCAGCCAGAGACCTGCTGGGCACCTTCAACAGAATTACCGAGAGGCTGAAAGGATTAATGGAATATGTAGGGGAAGAACTGCTTATTAGCATTCAAGCAGCATCCAGAGCCTACAAGGAATGTTAGGTTTTTAACAGGTAACTTCTTTGGGGTTTATTAAGTCCACTGTGTACTTCAAGCAAAGAAAGCAACGCAGCGTGCATGACCAGTGTGCTTAATTTCTCAGTTGCATTTAAAGTATTACTGTGGAGCATGCCCTGCTGAGGACTACATACATTTCTGAAAATTCAGCATAGACTTTGACACAACATGTCTCATCTTGCATTGCTTTGCTATCTCACACGCGCTGAAATTAATGTTATTTAAAATCAAAGCCAAAACAACTTCTCTCAGCCTTCCTCCGTGGAAAGGTGGGGGGACCTATCTCCAATTTTGGAACTTAAAACACACGCTAGGACTTATAACTAAGAAGATATTTACAGGAGTGGTTGATGGAAAGCTAAAATGCAATGGAAAGGCATAAAGCATATTGTGCTATTTTTATCTTCTTCCTATTTCTCATGTGTCAAGCTAGTGCAAGTACTACTGCTGTAACCATGAGACCGCTCCCCATATATTTGTGCTTAGGACACTGCAGACATTATCTTGATTAAGGCACTATCCATTAACCAACTGGGGACAGACATTTCCTTGCAAGTAGATGCAACTACTAAAGTTCATTCAGCGTCAGGGTCACCATACGCAGCTTCACACACTTTTCCTGAGCACTGTCTGCCTTATTCTCCAAGCTTCACCCGATGTAAGAGATCAAAACCACTGTGAACTTACCCTCAAAGCTTTTGAGGATGGACAAAGTACAAATACTTCGCTGGTCAAGGTCAGTCTAATCTAACATTCAGTACAAAGTGCATACAACAAATACCTGGCAATCTAAGGCAGCTTGCTATATACATTCTCCCTGTTGGCTATATGTTGACAGTTGAGATCAGGGGCAATTGCACAGCAATATCCCATGAAGTCATTTCATTATTAACAGTTACTTATTCTGCAGTGATGTATGTGTGCTTTCTTAATGCCCTCAGTGATGAGTTAATGTCCTGATGCACAAGATTTCGTTAGCATTCATTTAGCAAATACAGCTTTGGCACAAATATTAGTCCATGAACTTGTAGACGCAGATAGCCTTAAACTTTGAAAAAGTTTGCATCCCATTATAACCCCTTTCTGGTTTTATCCTGTTTCCAGTTATCACTGGTCACATTAATAATTCTATGAATGTAATTGTTAAATTGTCATTCTATGAAAGAAAAAGGGTGCCCTTGTGACAGGCTTACATTTCTGTGTGCCCTGTTTTATACCAGTAGTAGCAGACTTAACAAAGAGTATGTGACCTGATTTCCCAGATGTCTGTAAATGTACTTGGCATTGAATTTTAAATCTGACTGAATTCAAAGCTCTTCGTATAAAACACAACTCAAGTTAACTTTTATCTCTCTTTTTTTTCCTTTCTGTCTCTCAGCAGCTGTTCTTCCTTTATTATTTCATGTGCTATATTCAATATGCAAAGTTTCCTTGTTTGTTAGAGTGCATTACACTTTCTAATGCATCTGTCATGTTGGAAAACAGGAAAGTAGCATAAAGCCTCTCTTGTGATTTTCTTCCCCCCAAGTTAAAGGAAGGCTTAGTTAGAAGAAAAAAAAAGAAAGGAAGTTTGCCTCTGAGCATCTAGAGAGCTTAAGAAAAGGTTTCTTCAGCTTTATGAAACTTTAAAAATTAAAATACCAGTGAATTTAATGCTTAGAACTGACAAAACATGACTGGTCCTGGGAATTCTCCTTAAAAGGATGATTTTGGAGCTAAGACACAAGACAGATAGGAGACCTGGATTCTGTTCTACATCTACCAACAGCTTTCTGGTTAACTTCTCAGGCTGTGTCAGTCCTGGAGATATTTAGAAAAATAATCCACATCCTCATCTGAACCAATGTGAGATCCTATGGGAGCGCTTTTTTAGATAAAACAGCTGGACCTGCTTTCACCCTCACTTGAGTTAATTCTGCCAAAATTAAGCCAAAGTCATACGGCTCAGTCCTGCCTCAGAAGTCTTTTCCACACTAAAGCTTCCCAGAATATAAGCCACTAGAGCTTTGTTGTTAAGTTTCTTTGGAGCAGACAGATCACCAGGGCTGGATCTAGGTATTTCTTCACAGCAGTCAGGATTAGTGGGCACTAGCCCAGGTGGTATGAAACTGTAACTCAGGCTAATTCACCTTCCCTCAGTCACAGCGGCAAAATATCCCTCCTGCAGAATTCTGGACTGACATCGCACCCCTCCTTACAACAACCTTCAGTATCTCCACAGAACACTGCACAGCACTGAACAGCTTTCAAAACTAAGCACACTATAGGGCATTCTCAGTAGTAAGCAAAAATCAAACAACATAATTAATGGGCATTTAAATAAACATTAGGTATGTCATTGGTTGCTGGGGCACATATGAACTATGTCCATATATGAATATGTTTTGTATGTATAACATGTGCATATATATGGACTGCTATGGACATAAGTGACACGTGCACTTAATGTTTTTATACATTTTTTAAAAACTAGGCTCAATATAATCAACTGATTTTTTTTTTTTCTTAGTGTTTCCAGAGCTAAATGTATTCCTGTTTGCAAATGTCTGTCGCTCGCTTGGTAGGAGCAAAATAACAGCAGAAAGTATAATTATTTGAAGCCAGAGAGCATGCAACGCCAAGTCATTCAAAAATATCCTACCGCTGTCACTGGAATTAAACTAGAACATGCTAAAACTCAGTTCCAGGAGCACATCTGTGGCTGAAATGCACCACAATTCCAAAAGCATGTGGTCACAAAAAACATTCACATCCCTGACCAACATACTGGCAAGTTTTGCCGGTTCCTTCTGTTTTCAACGAAGTTTCATTGGGACAAAATTCCCTGCAGCTCCCTGTCTGGCACCTGAGTCAGAGGCTGGAGGGCATCCCCAGCAGCTGGCCAAGCAGCGTGCTGCCAAGTGCAGACCTGCATTCTTTCACGGTAAATTTTCAAAGATTGGGTCTTTGTTTTGTAGCAGAGCGATATCAGATCTAACATTATCATCTGTGAAACAGAATAATCTTTTTCCACCCACCACTTCTTCAAGTCCAAATATCCTCAGTTTTCCATATTATGCATGGATTTTCCTCGGTTTTTTGGACATCGACAACTAAAATGGAGTCATCAGGCGAGGTTACAACACAGATGCTGTCTGATTTCATTCAAAGTTTAGCGTTGACAGAACACTGAGCAACTGAGCTACAACTCTGGCCAGCCTCTGCAGCCTGGTCTGACCCAGGAAACTCTGACCCTGTTCAGATTGGGTCAGTGCGGGCTGTGTTGTAACCTGCCTGACTCGCTTGTTTTAAACTCGCAGAGGATTTTTGTCTCTGGACCCAGTCACAGCACATTTCCTGCATGACCAGCCGAAAGCTGAAGGTTCTCACGTAGGCCAAAAGCACAACACAATCTTTAAACACACTGCAACACTTTGGCCAATAAAAATGTGAACTCGGTATGCTCCTCCTATAGCTTCTTCGTATCTTGTTACCAGCTATTTGGTCTTTCTTAACGCTATCTTAACACTTTGTAAATACTATCTTATCTCCCAATCTATCCACACTGCTAACATTTTCAAACCATCTGAAGCCACAGTTTGAAAAGCTATTTGAATGCCTAAAATCCTTTAAAACTTCTAATTGCCTTTTAAATACAGGTCTGAATGACTCAGAACTAGATCTACAATCAGGAATTATGTGCTAAACATGTTCCTAATTTTAGCTACACAGCTGCCTAGCCAACATTACAACTTTGATTATCCGTAGTGCTAAGAAGTTGTAGTTAAGATAGGGTTTCAGAGAGGCCAGCACACTGAGCTGGAAAATACCCATTTCAACAATACCTGGGAATTTACAATGGAAATATAAAAAAAAAAAAAAAAAGCTGAGGAAAGGGGTGAATTAAGCTTCACTACTCTAAAGTACAAAAGATTGCAGAGAATGCAGAGAGTTGCAGAGAATTGTGTCTCTTAGTAGAAATATCAGACTTCAGATGACTCTTCATATTCAGATATAGCATAAACATTAGACCTATGTAAAGCGCCCTATCTTTAATCCACCAAATATTTAATTATTCTTGTGAAAGTGTAACCATTTCAACAGGAGTGGTTTAGCCATCTCTAAGCTAATGGCCATGAATGGCCTGACACCCAAGTCACTGGAGACAAGGTAGAAGCTCAAATCCCCCCTCAGCAAGGGCTGGTTTTGTGTAGGGTCTCTCTGGGTGACTTCCCTGCTCAGCCGTTACTAATGCGTCTAAACACCTTCTGAACCAGGTCTGCCTTGGCACATCGCTGGAGGTAGAACAAAATTACCTAAGCCAGACCACAGCCTTCTGCCCAGGTCAGGCTAAACGGAGACTTATGTGCTTTAGAGCATCGTAATAATAATCCTTCACTTCATCCCACGGGTGCTTCTAGCTTCTGTTAGAGGGGTAGGCAATACACCAGATGGACAAAGCTGAGACTGACACTTGTTTGAAAACATCTCACCCTACACCAGCCCTGATGTGACTTTGTATATCACAACACGGTCCTCTGTTCTGATACCAGGGTTTTCCTTTTTGTTCCTAACCTTATAAGGGAAAAATCCCTAGCTTTCACTCCCTGGGATAGTTCAGCACCAAGAGCAGCAAAGAGCGTGGAGATGAATATCCATACCATTACATTTCTGAGGCTGTTTAGGTTCCTGAAAAGCTGCCGTCAGTACTGTGCAAGCATTCAGTTTGCAGCCGATCTCCTGCAGTTTGGAGATCACAACGGAACTGCTAAAAATAATAGATCAGAGAAAAAAAAGTGGTGCCTGATCCACAGTTTCATAGGTTCTTCCATACCCATGAGTTCTTTATTAGTTCTTTTGGGAGAGTAGTTTATCTCTGTTAATGTCCAAATATGTTTCCCAACTGTTCCCCAGTTCTGTGTCTGAGAGGACTGGGAAGTGGTAAATAAAATGCAAGACTCAGTAACACAGTAGAAAGAGTAGAAATTAAGCATATATTTCTGTATGCATGTAAGAGAACAGAAATACAGAGACTGGTGTGAGGACTGAGAAGAAAGGCTGTAGAGGCAGAGAAACAGGGGGAATATTTTAGAGGTAAGAAGGGCTAATATCTTATTTCAGGCATCTGCCTAGAAAGTGATCAACAGATGGAAGGTTCACAACATCTGGCATTTAAAGAGAAAGTCAATATTTAACAGGATTTCCTCTGTCTTTCAAAATATTGATTTTTGAAAATAAACAGCCTTTAAAGAGCACATACATACCTACAAAAAACCCTCAAAAGCAAGCTAGTTACGGTGCTGGGTCTTAGCACATCACACAGCTGTCTCAAATGTGGCTACCACCTGCCCCAAGGGTCGATTTAAACCTTACAGACTAGAAATTGAGGAACAGTTGTCCTCAGCTGATCAGGTCATATGGTTTCCGCGATTCAATCGAACCTTAAAGTCCATCTGGAATTCCCATGGGCCATGGCCAGAATACGTGTTATGTGTATAGAAAAATCCAGGGGCTTGCCTGTCAGGGCTACAAGCAGAAAGCAGCCTCTCACGTTTTCCACCTTTGAGCACAGCTGAAACGAGCAGGACATCCTACATTTGTGTGCAGCTGCAAAGCGCGCCAGCCGCAAACACGTCCTGGCTCCTGCCCCTGTCACAAGCAACGGGGCAGGAACGGGGCACGTGCTGCTGCTTCTCTGCAGCGCTCGTTTGCCCGTGTTTCCTGCCTTTCCCCCGGGAGGCAGAAACGGAACAGAACTGCAAAAAACTAGTTTGCAGGAAGAAGTATGTAGTGCGGTCCATAACTCATCTGTGCTTACAAGAGCTCTCTAGGCTGTGTTGATTGCTCTCCTGAAAGTATTATATATTTAGATACATAAAAATAAGTATTTATCAGATCAAGGCCCAGAAAAAATAGGGTATATTTATCTATTCTTACAGGAATTTACATGTTTCTGTACTTACACATTTCTCAGACGCCAATGAATTTATAATATAGAGAAATATTTTAGAAAAAGTTTCACTCTTTTAACAGAATATAAAAAAGAATCTGATCTCTCCAGTTTCCAAATGAGCCAAACTCTCCATCGACTCAAGCCTGTTAAATCAGTTGTGACTATGACCAGAACTGGCACTGTGTTCCCAAAAAAGAGGTTCCAATGATCTATGCTGCTATCTCAGAAATAAATTATAAATACCTTTTAAAATAGAGTAGTGACTTTTTAGTTCCAGTCTTTTTCCACAGCAACTTTTAAATCAAGTGTTGTCACCACATGTCAAGTCAGTGTGGCCAAAACCACCACATATGGACTAAGGTGGATGTTAAAGAGGGAGCAATATCTCAAAAATGCTTTCTCTTTCAGAAGGGGAATTTCTTTTTCTGCTCCTTTCCTTAATGTGAAATATACGCTTCTTCCAAATTGAAAAAACATGTGCATGGAAAAAATATAACAGGAAACTTGGAAGAAGGAGCCACAACAGGAGGTCATCATTAAAAAATTCTAAGTTTAGAGCTGTAGAAGGCCAGGAAGTGTCATTTACCCCTTATGCCCTGGTAACAAACCTAGAGTTGGGTTGGGAAAATCTCAGTTATAAACAAATTTCAATATGTGCCTGAAGGGAAAGTTAAATGAAATCTGTGCCATGTAGCCAAAACTGTAAATTAAATCCTAAACAATCATGCCCTAAAAGAGTCAACAACCTTAGTCCAGATAAAAGCCAACTTATTTTATACACTCTGAGAGCTATTCAGATGTCCTAAATTCCATCTAAGCCCCTGAGCCTAGTGTTTCCTTTTCACTAAATGTTTTTGAAAGCCTGAAGCTAGCCAAGAAAAAACACCAAGCACAAAGACTCATGTGCAATTCTGGTCACGTTAATAAGCCCTAGATGATAAAGGTCTTTTCCCTTCCAAATTTTTTCCCCTGAGTTAAGCTACCTTACCCAAAGCCCTACCAAGAGGTTTGATATCTCTGCATGGAAAGGAATTATTAAAAATAAGAGGATGGACACTGTCATCCCTCAAGGTCTCAGGCTTTCCTTGCAAAAAAAAAAAAAAAAGGAAACAAATCCTTGCAGATTACAGTATACAAAAGCCAGTAGCGTATAGTTCACTGGAGCGGGGGGTACTGTATATTCACAAGTTGCAAGCCTGTATCCCCAGAAGAACTGCGTGATGAGGAGTACATGAACATGAGCCAGCTGAACTGTTTCTTTCTACTTAGCAACTTATCTTCTATGTAACTTCTTTCATTTCAAAATCTTTCTTTGAAAAGTGATGTGGAACTAACGCAGCAGCTGCAGAACACTGCCTCATACCTGGTTCATTGCACAGGCCACTCTAGAAAGAACTGAGGAGGACTGGGCAGTCTGTCTCCTCTCCTAAAAAAAAATGCCAGAATCTGTCTGCGCAAATAGCTGATCATTAGGAATGATCCAGTATTGGGGAAGGCTTTTGAAGATGGCTCGAGTAAGCTACAAAAACTCACTGCTACAGCCAAACAAGCTATTGGTAAAATGCTGGACAAAGAATATCTTTTGGATTTCTTTCAAGGTTTCTCAGCAGCTGGCCATATACAGAGCTGCTTACACTGAAGATGTATGACTTCCTTCTATGCATTATACAACTTGGTTCTTTAAATTCAGATATTAGACAATTTATTTTAATTTATTATCTATTTTTATAGCATTAAAACCAACAACATAATCTTCAGGTTTATTAATTTGACTACATGTTCTGCTCTCCCCCTCCTCTCCTAATGACCTGGAGCTGTGAATAGGCTGTTGTTCTGACACTACTGGGTATGAATGGCCTGTTAGCATTCAAAGTTAGTGCAGGCACTGGTTGTTTGGCATCCCTGAATTTATGCCCATCTGTCAAAGTGGTTTTGTTCCCACTCAAACAGTCATATGTCGGTTGCAAGAGAGTACTGGCACCAGGTGTAAGTTTAGAGTAGATGCAGCTAGAGTGTTAAAAAAAAAAAAAAAAAAAAAAGAAGAAAAAGGAAAAAAGAAAAGAAAAAAGAAAAAAGTTTTGCTTTGCAAGAAGCTTCTTCTGATAGCAAGTAATCAAAACATATGGAGATTACAGACTCAGATTTGTTGACACTTTGAGGCATTATGCCACAAACAAACGCTTTTATCCTTAAAATGTTTCATTGCTGGGAATTTACATTTGAAAAGCCTAATTAAGGGACAATATCGTCCCCCACAGAAAATAAGCAACCTCCACAAGTTCAGTGGATATCCTTTGAAGTAAGCTGAAAAACTTACCCTTACATAAGACTTCATTTTGTTAGTGGAGGACTGGTGTTTCTTGCTCCTTTAAATGAGTTACAGGCATTCAAACAGGCAGAAGCTAGGGAAAGTTGTCCCGTGAAGAAAAGAAAAAGCAAGGTTTGCCTTTTGGGAACACCGTTTTCCTTACTCTGATCACATTTCCTGTTCAGGAGCAAAAGAAGGTTTACTCCTTTGACAATAAGCAAATTAAGACTTTTCTAAAACTGTGAACCACATTTTAGAGATTAAGGACACAGGCATATGTGTTAGATATTCAGCAGCTTGTGTATTTGTAAGGATGTCTAGGAGATTTAGTCTAATAGTAAGCACACGCGTCTGAGCTCTGATAGAAGACTCTTGTTTTTCTCCCTCTCTAGTTATTTGAGTTGGAAAACCTTCCTACCACATCCTACATTCAGGGGGAGAGGCCTCTCTAAGAGAAGGGTCACCCCTTAAACTTGCTGAGAGAAGGTGGAGGAGAAACAGAAGGGCAATGGGACTTAGTTGAATGGGATGGGGGAACAAAAATTGGCAGGTGTGAAGATAGCACCCTCCAGTCGTACCTTGGGTACGCTGGAAGGAGAAGGTGCTTTGTTGTGCCAAAAGGACACAGGGGTTCAAAACGTCACCAGGTAATTTGGCTTCAGCAGCTGGACCCCTCATGATCGATAAAGCCCTGAAGCACGAGTGATATCCTTCACAATTCATGTATGTCCAGCGGACATTGGGTAGCGATAATTTAGACAGCTGGCCTCACAGAATTGATTTAATCTTTCCTTCCATCTGTGCTTACTGGAACCTTCAGTTTCCTCTCCTATTCTTGTTACAGCAAGCAGCAATGAAAATGACGCAGAGACGGCAGCAGCTCAGTAGGCTCGGTGCTCCGCATCAGGCCGTTTGGAAGGTGATTGGGTTCCCCATTGAACAGCCAGGTGTGACACAGAAGTGTTAGAAAAGCCTCCCAAGACAGAACTCTGCACAGGTCTGCAAAGCAGGTCTGGGGTAAAGCTACTATCTAGTGTGCAGCACGGACGTACCTTGAGGGGTCTGGGGGCACCCTGGGGGGCTTGCAGTCCAGATAGAGCCTGGGTGTCTTCACCGAGACATCCCTCAAGGACAATCTGTCTCAGCTAGCATGTGTTACTTGGACCTTGGAGGACATACATCACGGTTCTTTGTCCTGCCATAAACTGACCTAGGACTCTTTGCCAGTAAATTTTGGGAAAGGCAAAAGGAGTATTGGAGGAGTGTCCCCTTTGACTGCAGCGTGATGAGTGGGCGAAAGCATCACTTAGATATTGGACTATGCTCTCAGTTAGGCAGCAGATCTAGATAGAAAACATCAGATTTCCAAGACAGCTTTGTGTATGAATAGGCACCAGGCATAAAAAAGGAGACTTAATAAAACCTTGTGCTAAAGCTGTAGGGAAAAATATAACAAGCAAACATCTTTCTCCCCACATCAAGGTAACTTGTAAGCTAACGAGCCAGAAACAGATGTTTGGTATCTTACTTTTAGAATCAGCAGCTCCCTAAAACGATTCCTGAGTTTTGTCATCTTTGGTGTTCTGCTCAAAGCCAAGCGTTTAGAGACAGAAATAGTTCTGACAGTGCTATGCTAGCTGGTGCTTCCAGCTACGCTCTCTTGCCTGCAATTAAAACATTATGCTTTATATCCTTGTGATAAAAAGGGATAAAAATTTTTTCTTGGCATCCAAATAGTTACTATCTTCAGACTTTTATGAGAGTTTTGGATATTGCTTAAGAAAACAAGAAATGGAAAAAATGTAAATAAAACAGAGGTGTTGGAATAATCCCATAATGTACCCCTTTCATTCTCATGATGCTTAGTTGCTGAAGATTGCCAAACCCTTTCAGTTATGTTAACACAAATTAAAATCATATTAAGGTGTAATTCCCAACTGCAGCTCGCACATTAAGATGCCTTAACAAAAATGTGGGCAGACTACTCTGACGTTTGTCGGAAAGAGAAAGAGTTAGGGCAGAGAATGTAATTCCTTCACAGTAAGTGGAAGCATTTCTGGATGAAATAGTACTAGCAGTACTTATTAAATTTCATAACAGGATGTTCTCAGCTCAAATATCCTCCTTAGTCCTTGATTTTATAACTGAGACTGGCAGAGCAAAACCACTATGAGACCAGATAAATATAAAAGTTTTACTTATTTTAAATTGCTTTTTCCCTCTAGCATTGCTGCCCCAGACTCTCTGGATTCCCGAGGTTCAGGCTCACTCCTACATATCTCACTTCATGCACCAGGGGAAGCCACTTTTACCTTCCAGATTCCTGCATTACCAGTTCTTAAACAAGCCTTGCAATTTGAATGTGGTTATCTTCTGGGTCTCTGTCTGTCCACCCCTGGTCCTGGTCCCTGTCCCCCACTAAAAAAACCCTCCCATCCTCTGAGTTTTCAAAGAAGGTAGAACAGTCATCTCTGTCTACTTTGCTCATCAATTAAGTCTAATAAGCTGGCATACAATTCTCAGCTTTGTCATAAAACCTTCACAGATAGAGATTCAGGGCTAGACAGACCTTTTGTCTTTTATTGACCATATCCCCCTTTGAGACTCTTCAGGTGGAAACACCAGATGCGTTCCCACCTTCTCTCCAGCACAGAGTAACCCAGTTAGGAAGGGTTGGAGCCTTCCTTTCCTGAAGCAACAGAGCACTATTGCTTGCTTTGGATATGCTAATATTTCCTGGGCCTCCTCCAAACTGTCTCCCTGCCCAGACAGATTGTTAATGACTGTTCCCAGGACTGCCTAAGCCTTTAACAGGTTGGTAACTCATTACAGGGAACAATGTCCCTTTTTCAAGGCAAGGAATCACTCCAACATCAAAGTTCTGCTTTTCCATACATTAATCCTCATATTTCACACAACGTGTTTGTTGGTAACCACACTTAATGCATACTTACATGACTAATGCATACGACTCGCTACTGAATACTGATTAAGATCAGACAGAGAGATAGGCAGACATTTCAGGGTGATAAGAGGTTTGGAATGACATAACCTGTCTAAATAAGGAAACTGGATCAGATCATTAGCCTGCTATGATTTACAACAGATATTGCTGTGACCACCTGCACTGTGCTATTAGATTTTTTTCTTCTTCATTTTTTCCTACCTTATCAGTCTTGCACCTAGATAATGCTATTTTACTCTCACTTTGGTTATTTCTTGTGGAGCCCTCCTCATGCTTGTTGGATCTACCAAAATAAAATGAAATTTAAAAAAACCAGGAAACATATGGTTTGATATTTAGCCTGAAGATTAGTAACACATTCTATCATATAGCCACGAGCAGTATAAATACGTATCCAAACAAGTACACTTTTCAGTGTATCCCGTATGTGCATGTTTATATATACGTACACACACATGCAGATTCAAAGGCTATTGTGTTGTGAGATGAGGTAAAGACCATCTTCTTCTATATCAACTAGTTGGCACAACCTGGAATATTATTTGTTAGGCATCCAACCTAATGGGTGTAATATTCTGCGCCTCCACTGTGGTCTGGTGAGACCTCACCTGTAGTACTGCTTCCAGCTCTGGGGTCCTCAGTACAGGAAAGACATGGGCCTGTTGGAGCAGGTCCAGATGAAGGCCACAAAAAGTGATCGGAGGAATGGAACACCTCTCTTAGGAGGAAAGGCTGAGAGAGTTGGGGTTGTTTAGGCTGGAGTGGCTCTGGGGAGACCTCATTGCGGCCTTTCAATACTTAAAGGGGGCTTATGAGAAAGGTGGGGACAGACTTTTTAGTAGGGCTTGTTGTGATAGGACAAGGGGTAATGGCTTTAAACTAAAGGAGAGTAGATTTATATTGGATATAAGGAAGAACATTTTTACAGTGAGGGTGGCAAAACACTGGCACAGGTTCCCCAGAGAGGTGGTAGATGCCCCATCCCTGCAAACATTCAAGGTCAGTTGGACAGGGCTCTGAGCAACCTGATCTAGTGGAACATGTCCCTGCTTATTGCAGGGGGGTTGGACTAGACACCCTTTAAAGGTCCCTTCCAACCCAAGCTATTCTATGATTCTGAATGCCAGGTCCTAATGGCTGTGGGAGTTTAGCTCCCTACACTCAGTGCCATCTCGTTGTTAAGAGCGGGTGTGAAGGAGGAGCTGGAAGGAGTTTCAGTGAGGGCTCCCCTCTCCTCCCCTTGGGAGCAGCTTTCAAGCTGAAGGTCTTGCCCTTCACCCCTGTCGGTGCCTGGTCTCGCACCTCCTTGATCCTGACCCTCGCCTACTGACTTGACTTTCTGGCTTGACCTGGGACCTGCCTCATCACCACGGACTTGCTAGGCAATCACTGAACCAAGGCTGATCCCAGTCACTGTCTCTGGGCCCAGTCATGACCCTGACAGTGCTGACTCAACTTCAGGCCCCTTGTCGGTGTGGTAATTGCCCCTCACCTGCCTGACTGTCACCCTCAGCCCCCTGCTCACCTACCCTTGTGGAATTGCCAGCTGTCATTGCTCCCCCACACTATTCTGCCATCAAATTAGTTTCTTTTAAATAACAGCTGCTCCTAGGATGCATCCAGGATCCTGACCATGCAGAGCTCTGCATTACCATTGCCAGTAGCAACAGCATGCTGGACAATCCCACAGTTAGCTGCCAAACGAGCATGTCTATTTGAGAACCTCTCTACCTCTCACTTGGTCTGCGCTCACTCCACTTATTGCTTGTCCTTGGGAAGATCAAAGATTATTACATGTTTTGGAGCATAACCAGAACCTTAATTCTATTCCTGGCTCCTCATAATATTAAAAGTTTAAAGAAGATGTTGATACTATGGCCCTTGCATATGTTAGCAGCAGAAGTTTCTTCAGCGCAAATACAGAGAAAGCAGGTGTTTGGCAGCGAGCAGTTTTTCTCTTGTGTCCACTCAAGAAGACATAATGCAACACATATCAAGCCTATTGATTGCAAATGCCAGCTATGGGGCTTACATGGAAATGTGTCTCAGCTCCCAACAGGTTAGGAGGAACATTATACAGCTGAAAGCCAACCATGAGTCAAGTGATTCATAGACAAGTAAAAGAGGCTTTGTTATGTTTTTCCTCCCTTGAAACAGAATTACGTTTCATGGATGGTGAGATAGAGAAGAGCCTCTACAGAGCTCCTGTGGATGCCATCCACAGAATTCTAATGTATGCTAAGTTGAATCATTAATATTCATAGATCAGTGTTACTGCCAAAAGAAATAATTTTTACAACAAATTTAGCTTACTGCATTCTGAGCTGTCAAATCTCTACAGAATTTTGAAGCTCACAAGCTCCTTTTAAGCTCAAACTGAATCCAGAAAACAAAACTATCTTTTAGCTTTAATGAACTTCCATTGTTCTACATTTTTGCTCCTTTTCCAGATACACTAATCCTGTGGATTCAGCTTCTTTATTTCTCCAGCTCACCATGAGTTTGAAGAGGTCAGCCACTACTAAAGCCATCAGGGAATATCCTTAGATGGTCCTTTCATATTTTCAAAGGATTTAAACAGATTTCTGGCAGACAGAAAACACAGAGATTACTTTCAGAATATACTGTTTTGTTCACTGCACTTCATTTTTCATAAAAAAGTCTTTTTGTTGTTTTTTACTAGCAGAAACGTCTTGAACTAGGTAATCATTTCAGTGAAAAGACTTAAATCAGCTTTAGCCTAAGCCAGCATGTATTTATTAAGTTTTACTTTTATCTAGTGAATTGTCTTTTGAGGCTACTTTGGTCTGTCCAGATACCACTGTGATTTATTAGGCTGTTGTTCAAACCTGACCAGAGGACGCTATAAAATATCACAACATAAGTCACATGGTGGATTCCCTATATCCCAATCGCCCAATTCTATCCAATCATATCAGAGCAATCCAGCTCTGAAGAAGCCATACTTCACACTTTTCTCTGAGAGAAAGAGACAAGCTGCAAAACCGTATGTTGTTTCTAATACTGAAGGAAGTGGAATAACAAAAAGGTATCAGTTACCTATTACAGCTGGCATCTCAAACCAGGCTGGGTAAATTCTTCTTCCTTTCACCCAACACTTATTATTGTGTTTTTATACCACAAAAATTAAGATTTTCCTTAAATGGGAATATTGTCATAGTACCAGAGCTATGGCAAATTGCACTTTATGGTTATGGAAATCTGTGAAAATGTGCCTAAATTCAATCCTTGCATGTGGGTTTCTTTAGAATTACATCATGGGAAAGCTCTTTTTTGAAAAAAAATAATATATTTCAAAGAAAAACTTAGATGTTAGTTCTCACACAAAAATAAACACTTTGGTGGCTAAAACAGAATTTGAAGATGAACAATCTTTGAGCACAACACCCCCCTGAAACTAGAGATCCTTTATTCATGTTCATCATCTGTATCAGACCTACTAGTGTGGGAGGATAAGAATGTGGCCTTGAGTCAAAGCAGCTTCACTGACATGGCAACATTTTCATAATTGATCTGGCTGTGAAACTAAACTGGAATGCCACTGACCTATTTTCTTTGTAGGTGTCGTGGTTTAACCCCAGCCAGCAACTAAGGCTTACAAACCAGAGGGACAGGATTCCATGCAAGCTCATTGCCTAATTTGATTTTCAACCAAACGGCAATTTGTAACAAAAGATTCTGGAGAACATCATAGGCATATTTGTGGCAGAGATTCATGCTGTTGCAAATCCTTGAGTTGTTTGTTCTGTAAAACAAACATAAATCAGGTAGTGGTAGGTCACGTTAATAATACTTTAAAAACAAATTGTGAATAGTCATCATAAAAACCCCCAAATGTGTAGACTTGCATTTGTTCACTGCTTTATACCATAATTTCCAACAGTGGAGCAGCTCTCCAAAAGCTGCTGTGACTCCCCATCAATAATATAGCTGTTTTTCCTAGTCATTACATAGTAATTCTGTCTGCTTGGAATAAGTTTCTACATCTTGCTAAGACCTACATAGGAAAAGGTGCATGGGCTAAAGACACACGGAAGATTTTTTGTGCTTTGACCGCTTCTGTCTAATTCTCTTTCACAAATCAACCCCTATGCCTATACAGTGCAACATAGCACCACATGGCAATTCCCACACCATTCCTCAGCGGCCTCGTGCTGCACAGCACAGTGCAGTATATTGCCGAGTATTACATCAGGCCGCAGAAAACGACTACGTTAGCATAGCATTGCATACAGGGTCAATCAGCCCTGCATTACCAAAGGAGTCATGATCTCGAGTAGCACTATACGGACCCAGATGTATTACCCCAGGTGCTGGAGCTATGCCAGGGCTGGAGTGCACATCCCCTTCTGGATGTGACTGATAAAACCATGACCCCTGAAGCACTCCCAGTTCCATGTCACGCTGCCTTGCCAACAGCGTCCTTTCAATCAAAGCTGGATCTGTAAAGCATGCTGGTTAATTTATTAAGTTATTCTATCTTGTTCTTTCAGTAGAAAAAGGTTGTGAAGCACCACATCTAGCAAAACCCTCAAGGGTGAGGGGCAAGAGGGGGAAAAAGAGAAGTAGCTAAGGCAGAAATGTCTTCAGCTAAGAGAGCTGTATCTGCAAGGGAATATGTGAGCTATAGCACGAGTCCCAGCAGAGTGGCTACACTGTATGACGCAGATATATCTGCGTTACCTATTTTGTTGCAATAAAATAAACTCCTATATGCAAATATGTACATCTACCTATATTACATTCCCCAAGAATTAAATAGTGTTTATGATTCTTTGCTAAAAAGGCATTGCATGTAAAAGCCAAGACTTTTCAACATAGCAGTAATTAGCATTAATGATAATTTACTGTATGGACTGAATTCTCTTCCTGATTAGACTGTTAACTTTAATGTAAATGTGTATTTCTATTCTGCAAAAGATATTTTAATATCTGTGTTGTTTATAGCTAGAGTAGGGAAACAGCTTATGGAAAGCAATTTGTTCAATTTAATTCTTCAGTTGCCCATGAATACACCACACTTGTCATTGAATTTATTTTGTATTAAAAATCATTGCTGAAAAAATGTTAGTATATAATTCTTGGTCTATAAATACATTTCTAAGCACTTCTTTGCAGACAACTCATATTCTACAGTCTAGAATTATGTACAGATCACACGTCATTACTTCTGAATATCTTTCTATAGCTGTTTTGCATAACCAATCCAGCAGTTATGCAAGTGTTCTTCTGGACAAATGTACTTACCAGAACACATATGTAAAGCGAATGCAAGAACACTCAAACAAACTTTTTAGAAAATATTCTCCTAAAGGCATACATATTGACCAATTCTCTTGAGAAGACACTGCACCATTTCCTATTCAGATTCAATTTTTTTTTAATTTTTTTTTGCATATTCTGCACACCGTCAACAAAACAGACAGAGGGACAATCAAGACACAGGAATACATCACTCGAGAGATTGTTCAGAGGTCAAGTTATGTTGAGTGGAAAAACTTATATATGCATACTGTCACCCTTAATGAGAGGAGAAAGACTCCACCAATGTCTGTCAACAAAAGAATGTAAGTGGCTCCATGAATGGAACAGTTCAGAGCCACTCTTTGGGATAACACAGAGGGGCGAGAGTTGGCGCAGTATTCACTTAGTGCCTAATCTTTCCTTCTGCCTTCAAAGTAGCAGTGATTTCAAAAGCACATGAGCTAGAATAAATGATGCATCTAACAGGGACCAAATTCCTAAAAACACACAAACTGTGTAAAAGTATAACTGAAAATTACGTCCATCGCTAATTTTTAGTCTAAAAGTGCGTAAAAATCATAGAATATTCTTCCCATTAAGGGGACCCACATGGGAGGATTTGCCAGATCAGAAATAGACATCTGCGTTGCAAAAGTCTAGATCTGAGAAGCTTTCCCTAGGATCGCATCACGCTCCTTGGAGGTAAGCAAACACTACAGTGGACTACATATCTTACCCTAAAATGAGCTGCATCTAAACCAAGCCAGATTATTTATGCCCATTAGATACAAGCATATAGATTGCAGACATTGTAGGTAAGACGAATCCTATCCCACCTTAATAAGGAAAGTTGTGACTGTGAAAGCCCCGCTACTAAGTACTCCTCAGCAAGTAGAAACACACTTCCTGGATCATTTTAAGGGGTTCTTTTTGCCCACAAATAGAAATCTGCATGCCAGAGAAAAGTAGATTCTTGTAACATATTCAGATGGACTAAACAGGAAGAAGGCTTCAGATTTTTCCTAGAGTGTAATCAACCCAATTAAAATTCAGAGGGACTCTTTTTAACTTCTTCCTTATTAAGCGATACAAACTTCTCCATTTATGGAAGAAGAGTTCATCTTCTAATGTAAAAAATGTGAAACAAGATGGTTTGGCGCAGATCTAATTTTGCTTGCATGCGTTTCTTAACTGTGTTTCATCAAGCTTCTATTCTTTGTATAAATACTCAAGTTGCTACATAAGCAAATCTTGCACAAATAATGACTGTCATTAAACTGCTCATTTAAACAGTTGATTCAAGTGAAATATCAGGGTTCTCTAGTCTGCCAGATAAGCACTTGGGAAGTGTTGCTCTGTTATTTGACATGTTTCCCTTTTTTTAAATCCTAAAGAATTCCACAACTTGCACGATAAGCAGCTTTACATTTTAAACTGGATGAGCATAGATACTGAAGTAAAGAAGAAATCTATCATTGAAAGAATAAACAACTCTGTTGATGCTTCATTGTTGACAGGCTCTCTTGAATAGAACCAAAACATTTTCTTGCTTTGGGGCACAAATGGATTTAAAATCTCACAGTGGTCAAAGCACAAAATGAATGCAAGTTCAAGAAGCATTCAGTACCTCTGTAAGAGGAAAACCTATGAACAAAGGATATTCTGTTTCAAAGTATTATTGCAAAGGAAACGAAAGACTCTCACATTTTTACCCACATGAACTCCTGTTCTGTGTCAATCCACAAATATCTTCATTGCTTAATTAAATAAAAGGACACAGAGCACGCATCAGCTGACAATACAGATCTTTTCCCTCTCTGGTTGTATGACCATGGTATTTAGGCACCTCTGTCATGAAAGATGCGGACACTGCAAGGGACGGCCTGTGATTTAACGAGCTCTCATCTAAAATGCATACACCGAACAGGATAAAGCATTTTAAAAGTCAAGCTCGTAGGCCTGGGGCAGAGTTTAGACGTTGCCTTTATGGGCAGGCCTCTCCCTGCCTAGGCAAAATGGACTCACATTGCTCTGCTGGCAGACTGAACTCCAGCAAACTTTCCTCATCAGCTGGGAGGTGGCGGCTTTGGCCTCATGTCAGAGGCATTTCCACACCTCCCTGCTTATCCTTCTAATTAATCATTACCCAGAGATTCCTAGTGTGATAAAAGGTGTTAAATGACAGCGGAGGGGAGGGGAGATGGATACAGAGAGTTTATGAGAAAATAGTAGGTAAAGCTGTCTATTCAGTAAGATGCTACAGTTTAGGATTGGAGGTCAGTTGTCTTCGGCACTTGCTTCAACAACAGAAAAATTGAGAATAGACCTGAAGAGAAGGAAGCATTTGCACAGCAACAGTACAGAGTGAGGAAAGACTCCAAAAAGATAAACTTTAACAGCAATCTTGGATTTCAGTTACTTTTGTTCACTTGCATGCTGCAGTGTCACTGTAACTATAATCCTTTGCATACATTTACCTCACCGAGCAAGAGCTAAATGAGAAAGGTGCTGATTTCAGCCAGTTCTCAGCAGGGAATATTCTTACTCTCACCTCTCTCTCATTGACTTACACCTGCAAATTGAGACATGAATTGCCCAACAAAAGTTGAAGGAACCAGTCACAACTATATCAACACAAGGAGTTCTCCAAAACACAAGCGAAAACCAAACAAACAAAAAGGCTGTGGCTGCAATAGTTCACAAACAAACCTTGAAGGGAAGACAGATGCTCCTTTTGTAACTGGAAGGGAGCATTTGTGACTCACTATGCAGAAAAAAAGGGTTTCTAAGTCTCCACGATCCCCGCTGCATCACTCACTGAACAACTTTTGTGAAAATAATTGCTCCCTCTCTCAAATTTTTTGCAGTCTTTCTTTGCAAAATATCAACTTTTTGGAGAAAAATAGCGAGAGACAAAATGTTATGCTTGAAAAATATTAGTTCTAAACTAAAAAGCAGCTTGGTTGCCTCTTTTTCCCATTTTTCCTTTACATCCTGGGCTTTCTGGCTGTACAACTGCACCAGAGGCGGTGACATAAAGGTAACAATCTCAAGGTCCTTATGTAGGCTTTAATTGCATTTTAGAGTAGCAGTACAAGGTATGATGAGGAAAGATTGCCTATGGTGAAGCTTTCAAAGGTTTTGACTTGCAAAACTGAAATTTCTTCTTCACCTAGTAAGCAGCTTTGCCCAGGAGGAAAACAATACTGACCTTTAGGTGTGTTTATAAGCTGATTATGCATGAAGGAGGTATGGAGAACTTTTCTATTTACTGTGACTTCTCCAAAGGTATTATCAATGGGCAAGTAGCAAACTTGTATAAAGCTGTACTGCTGTGCAGGACTAAATATCTGTATTTTGTATCTGAAAAAAAGCTTACTGAATATATTGAAGATCCCTTAACCATTGCTCAGCTTGGAGAACTGGAGGAAGAAGAGTAGGAAGGACTTTATATATCCTTTATACATACCTTTTATATGCAAAGTAGCACAGAAGAGAGGATTCCAAGGAACACCATGTGCTTAGCATTTACATACAGAAGTGGTGCAGCGTAACCATCATTCACCCTCCAAGTAAATCACTTTAAGAACTAGCTATAATCCAGTACTGGTATCATTTAAGCATCAATGAAAAGATTTATTATTCTTTCTTTGGGTTTCACTCATATAAATTTTAGAAGTCTTTTGCTATGTATAACCAATTCTTGTAAATCATCTCCTGCAGAGGTAAGTAAACCCATCCCCCAAAGCAAAAAAACTTCCCAGTTTTCTTTGCATTTGGGTGGCATAGCTTTTAGAGAGGATTTACTTAAACTCATTCCCCACATTCCCTTCTTCCCCAGCAGGTAATTTCTCAGAAGAATTTGGCTGACTTAATTGGTCTCACCCTTGATTCTAGAGAAGCTTGGTTCCAGAGTGTTTATCCAGCAGTTGCAACACATAGACCATGCTCCAGTCTCCACCTGATAGCTAACCCAACTTCTAAGAGGCCTCAGTTGCTTTCTATTTTGAAGCAGAGAACAAATATTGTGGTACAGCTTCACAGAAATCTCTTAATTAAAGCTTAGGAAGTACATAACACCCATGAGGCCACAAAGGCATGATAAGATCAAAATCAAGTGTACACAAAAGAAGAATTGATAAAATTGCTCAAAATTAAAATTCAAAAGATGAAATAGCTGAAAAAGAGAAACAATGTGAATTCATATTTTGCTTCTTTGGGAATTTTTCTTTTTATGAATATGCTCACACAGTACAGTGTAAGTTCAAATATTTCAATACAGTAAAAATGTCATTTTTACCACTGTGCATACACAAGGCCAAACAAAAGTCACTTTACATATCCTTGAATGCTCTGTTCAGCTGTGTAAATTACTCAGGTTAAGGGAACACAGATAGTAGAAGTTGTTCTTATTTTGTTAATAGATGAAAGTTTTAGAAAATTTAGAAAAAAATGATGAAACAAGACTCACATTTCTCTTTACCAGCAAAAACCAATCTATTCTGAAATTGGATAAATGCAGCATTTTAAAAATAAGTGAGAAGTCTCTTACACTAACTGAATAAAAACAGGGGTTTAATATTGAGGATTAATGTGTATCCCTTTTCTTTGTCTATGACTTACAGACAGTACAATTCAAGGCACAACTTTATTACAGTTAAATGGTAAAATAAATCTTGTTTATGAGAGTTTATTTGAACCCCATTCTGAGTCATATATTGAGATATGTAAGTGCTTCTGTGAAAGATTACCTTGCAGTAAGTATTCATCCTCCTGAAACATAAATTCTGCAAATTATTTTTAGATGTGTTAAAATGTAGCTCATTCAGCAAAGAATGAGCAGTCTGAATAATGAAAAGGAGGGATGTTAAAAAGAAAAAAAAAAAAAAACAGGCCTTGCAAATTTGCAAATAATATAATCACAGTGAATCTGACTGGTACTGTCCATACTCTTGATTCTTTTAGCAAGATTATATCCTTGAAACAACACTTTTGATTTTGAGGGGAGAAGAGGGCATCTCCGTGACAGCTACTAGTATAGTGCTTTTATATACAAGGAGAGAATAAGGAGCTCTTACTAGGTAAGTACATCCTTGACTATGATGGAGAGAAAGGTGCAGCAATCAAAACCAAGTAGCCAGCTTGTAACATGACATACAAAGAAAGAAGCTACAACACCACCGGAGTTTTCATGAGAGTTCTCCAAACTGCAATTTACTCCAAGGAAAATATCATTTGCAAATACTGAGCAAGGCACTATCCATAGCCAAAATGGGTAGGCAGTTCTCCAGAGCTAATCATCTGTACTGGTTTTGGCTGGGATAGAGCTGATTTTCTTCATAGCAGGTCTTATGGTGCTATGTGTTGGATTTGTGACCAAAACAGTGTTTGTAACACGCTGATGTTTTAGCTATTGCTGAGCAGTGCTTGCAGAGCATCAAGGCCTTTTCTGTTTCTCACCCCACCTGACCAGCATTTGGTTGGCGGGGGCACAAGAAGTTGGGAGGGGACACAGCTGGGACAGCTGACCCCAACTGGCCAAAGGGATATCCCAGACCATATCACATCATGCTCGGCAAGAAAAGCTGGGGGGTGGTGGGGTGGAGGAGGAAGGGGGGATGTTTGGAGTTATGGAGCCTGTCTTTCCAAGTAGCCAAGGGCGTGATGGAGCCCTGCCTTCCTAGAAATGGCTAAGCACCTGCCAATGGGAAGCAGTGAATGAATTCCTTATTTTGCTTTGCTTGCACGCATAGCTTTTGCTTTACCTGCTGAACTGTCTGTATCTTGTCCCACAGGTTTCCTCCCTTTTGCCCTTCCCATTCTCTCCCCCATCCTGCTGGCAGGGGGGAGGAATGAGTAAGTGGCTGTGTGGGGCTTAGCTCCCTCCCAGGGTTAAACCACATCATCAGCTAAGACTGAAGTCAATCAGATGATTGATAATGGTTTTAAACAAAGGCTAATGCAAATACAAACCTTTCAGTGCATCTCTTCTGGTGTGCTTTAAAACAGTGAACCTCTTCTAACAACTTCTATCAGATTATATCATTATAGTACCTAAGCCAGAGCAGTATGAACAGCAAGACACACCTGAGTGTAAAACACAAGACAAAGGCGCACTGATTACAAAGGTCAAGGAGGAAGGAACAATTAAAAAAAGGTAGCTGTGATGTAGTATGACACATGACCCCAGAATTAGCTTGTATTGTACCAGGCCCTGTATAGAGCAGAAGAATTTTCCTACCTCATTTAAAATTGTCAAATGATGAAGAGAAGAAACAAGCAGAGGAAGAAGCAAGTAAATATTACAATTACACAGAGGCACAGAACATTTTTGTTACGCTAGTCATGAACTCTAAGTATGCAGATCAGTGCGGTAATTTCTAATTACTGAAAAGGAAAAGAATAGAGCCTCTCCTCAGAGTATGAACGCTACAATATCAATGTTAATGACTATTCTACAATTGCAAAGCAACACTGTTTCAGTACCACAGCTATTACTTGCCACCTTATATTTTAAAAGGTCTGCTGAAAATTAGTTACAGCTGTACATTTTCACTCCCAGCCACAGTTTTTGCAGGATAAAGGCACCACTTGCAGATGCGAAGCATCCACAAAGGAGAAAAGAATCCTTTTAGACACAGGTAAACCTTAACACTTAGGAGACAGTTAAATATATCAAGAAAATAATATTAGAATGTGAATTCAAGCAACTTCTTTGGAAAGCCTTTAGCTTTCTATAAACTTCTTATGAACTACCTGACTTCTGCAGCCTTTGAGAGCCAGGGGATAAACCACACAAATAAATGCTACCCACATCTACTGACTTTTCTAACTGTCCAGCCTTTATTTAGTAGTGCAACCAATTTTGAAGGTCCTTCCAGATGTTCACTTCTCTGCTTCTCCACATTGTCAGGCCCCTGACATGCAGGCCAATGGTAGAATACTTCATGCCCACTCTAGCAAACAGTTCTGGCTTCCAGAACAAGGAGACTGCATCCAAGAGTACCTACAAGAAATGTCCCTTATCACAGGCTGACTATTAAACCAAAGCAGGAGGGCAGTAGCTGTCCTGATCCAAAACAATGACGAAGACCATCTGAAAACCAGAGGCAGCTGAGTGTCTGCCCACAAACATTCCTGGACACATTTAGTTTGGTGGCCACTAAGTGTGCTGCATTTCAATACTATCTGACTTGTCCGAGAGCCCGGCGTGACCTCGAGATGAACGTCCCAACAGGGTTTCCACTTTGCAGTGTCAGACACTCAGTCGGTGCAAGCTCAGAAGGGTCACTCTTCCAGTTTGCTACATGGCTTAGTGTTTGGCACATAGGTACCTCACTAGTCAGGAACAGCATGGATCTCATCCCAGCAAGGCCCTACAAAGCATGGGAACTCTTTGGGTTATTCTACTGTCATAGGCAGCAGTACTAACACCTTATCTATGCTTCTTTTCCAAAAAGACACGGGAGCAGATCCACTGGCAGAAAGTGAAGCAAAGTTCCTCCAAATGCTCTAAGTGTGACTAGACCTCTCGCTGCCCATTCACTGATCGGTCCAGACACAGGAGAACATCACTAGCCTTTCTGTATTTCCAAAGGGTTGTATGGTTAGTGGTGATTCTGCAATCCTACTCTACGTGATGCTGTCTAGCCAAGAAGCAGGAAATGCTGTAAGAGGAAAATAAGGGAATTATAATCATCGGGGTTTGTAGGAGAATGGGGGAACTGTTTCTTTTGAAAGGGGAAGCAAACACAAAAAATCTTGCAGCACATTCAGCCAAGCTTACTAAGGTGAGCATCTGTTTTCCATACTCTTTCCTCAAAGTACACGGAGATCCTGCCAGAAAAGCTCTAAACTGATGTTGCGTTTAACTACTACTGCAGCCTTTACTTCACCATAAACTTACCTCATCAAAGCTTTTTATATTAACAGGAATAAGGCCAGGTCTTACTTACTGATGTAAATCCAGAAAAAGAATCACCGAAACCCGTAGATACACCAAGTTTCTGTTTGTGCGAGTAAATCACATACTTACTTAATACTCACTTGTTTACTTAAATAAGGAATTTAAGTCCATACAAAAGGAGAGCCAATTAAAAACTCCTCATAAGGAAAAGGGAAAACTAGTAACACATAAGTAAAATAAATTATATAGGAGCACTGCTATTAATTAGTAGAGTCAAGCTAGAGTTAGGATTTAAATGCTCACTGAAATATATACAAGATTTTTTTTTTGTCCCTTGTGTACTGTAAAGGACTTAAAAATAGTATGACATTTGGGATCACAGCTTTGCTCTTACAGCTTTTAAAATATATAAGCAAAAGTACTTGCATAGCTATTTTGGTCATTCACTGGGGGAAGTTATTTGAATTTTCACATAGTCTGGCAACACATCTGCAATTATTTTGTGTTATTTAGAACACATGTTTCATGAAACATAATTCCAATTAAAGAGCTGCTCTATATTTAAATTTGACCATTTGTAATTTTTTTTTTAAAGGTTGGGTAAAATAAGAGTATTAAAATGTATTGAGGGTGGTATTATCACTACCACTGGTTTCTGTTTCTATAGCAGTTTTTATCCCAGGACTGCAACATGTTAATTAAAGCTTCTGTTCAGAAGAGCCTTTGTCTCCAGGAAGGCTGTTTAGCACATGCTTAGTGAGATTCATGCATAAGCTTAGATTTAAGTTCATTTTAATGTGACCTCCTGAACAGTGATGTGGCTTTAGCACATAGGTAAGGGAGTTTTTTCTCTTTGCAATTAACCAAATTTCATACTGTCCCTGAGGTCTTCTCAACTCACATAGTCACTCTCTTTAACGATTTTTGCTCTACTGTAATCCAGAGAAATGCAACACAGACAGACTGAGATCCACATTGTCCAATCTGGTCCTTAATCTGGAGCCTTTTCCAGACCAGCCTAGAATCCTAGGGATTTTTCTGAAAAAGACGACCTCACTGCGTAAAAGGGAGAACTCAAACTAGGCTACTTGGATTTACTAGTTCTTTCATATTTGGCTCTAAAATTGCAGAAAATTAGCTTGTTATAGAAACATTAGATCTGTGGTCACCATTAATGTCAAGGAGAGTCATTACAATTTACAGCCTCACAAAGTCAACAAACACATAACAGAATGTAAAACATTTAAAGGACATAAAGAAAAGCAAAATTATGTTCTATTTGGTAACTGTTACATATGCTTCAGGAGTTTCCCTTGAGGATATATTTATGAGTTCTGGGTAGAGTGATTTAACCCAGTAACATGTCGAAACCAGACAGTTCCATTCCCAGCACTGGGACCCCAGTAGACACAAACCTGATCTCTTCTAGAGACGTGCAACCACATTAATGAATCCAAGCTAACTTCCTAAATCCCATAAAGATGGCACTTCTTTTCCTGTTTCAAGCTCTAACTTGAAAAGTATTGCAATGCATGGGAGGAAGGGTTTGCAACAGAGCAAAGGGAATGAGAAATCCACTTTCCATTAGCTCATAGGAACAGTGAAGCACATCTGACCCAGAGTCTTACCCACTCTGAACTGTCCCAGCACATTTCGAGAAAGCTAGCAAGGTTGTATGACCAGGAGCAAACAGTTAACATATTGCATCCTTGTTGTGTATGTGTCCATAGTATTTAATATTTTTCCTGTTTCTCTAAAGCGTTCGGCCTCCGTCTGGCAAGCAGGCTGCACATCACAAGATGCATGCTTAGTTTTTGTCATAGCCAAGTCCCAGCAGTGCTCACCGGACTCCTCTTGCAAACCAAACTGCAATCGCCAAGCTCAAATAAACTTTTGTTCTCCTTTACGCGATGTCTGGCCATCAGAGGTAGGAAAGATAGCAGCATTTTATGTGGTCCAGCTGAAGTCTTAACTTGCACCTGATATCTGTAGATCAGCTCCAGAAAGACAGGTGTTTTAATAAGGTAAGCGTTGATAGAGTTTGATAAACACATCTTTGGAAGTAGCACTTAACAGCACTTCAATACTGATGCCCTTGAGGCCCTGCAAGTACAAGTTCCTTTAGAACTGTGTGTCAGGAAGATCTCTGGGAGGAAAATCCACTCTGTTGGAAAATTCCTGCTGATCTCACAAATAACCAATATAATAGTAACTAACTATGGCAGTTAAGCGCTTTGGAATAAGTATATGTGTACACCCGCTTCCCAAACACACAGGAAAAGTGGCAAACTTTGCTATTTACTCAGAGATTAACAAGCACTGTGAGGCAGGAATCCTAAAAACAGGCTGAAGAGAAGAGAAGGATTTCTGATGGACTCTGCCGACAGCTCCTTCCTGCTGCAGTCGCTGGGAGCTCTCAGGCAAGCACTGTGAAGCGCTCACTCAGTGCAACACCTTACGCATAAGATTGCTGAAAAACACTAGAGGTTTTGTCATTTCAAACCACAACTTTTCCCTGTCCCAGAAACACAAAGGGCCTGTGTGAAGCAGAGAGCTAGCAGCACAGCGCAATGCTTATTAAGCCAACAGCTGGATTCTGTCTTGACTTCAATTTCTAATTTCAGAGCTTAGCCTCAAGCAATGTATCATTACTTGTCTCATACCGAAGTAATAGCAACACAGGTAATCACAACAACACGATTTTTGCAGAAAATCTCATTTCCAAAAGTAGAACGCAAGACACCTTGCCCAGTCCCTGCTAACACTCACTGTTTGAAACTCCATCTGCTTTAGATATAATAAAACTCTGAAAACATGGACTTTCTGTGGAGCTCGCAGGCACATTTGTGCACTCAGAAAGTTAACGTGATCTTGAACACTGACAGTTACTTTTTCTAAACGTGGTATTCAAAGAGGGTACTTGAGCAGGACTCTCATTTGGGGCTTATATTTCTGGTGCATCTGGCAGTGAGAGGTGAACTAGAGATCAACACTATGGTTTGTCATTGACATCTCTTGAATGTTACAGATTTAATGCTTCCCATCATCTGAGCACACAAGTCTACGGGCTCTCAGAGATGGCAGCCTCTCTTCTGAAGGTCTCAAACAGCTTTGGATCTGAAGGGAAAAGATGATACAGACCACTCTCCTCTCCTTCAATACTTTGAAAGAGAGACCTACTGGGACAAGCTGAAGCTCAATTCCCAAATGCCAGCTGGAGAGACCTGTACATTGATGAAATTACTCTACGGAATCTGGTTTCTGTTGATTTTTGTCTATATTCCAGATGCCTAGTGTCCTGGTTAAGTTCACTGAAGAACAGTCCAAATACATAGGCACCCCAAAGTCATATATTGTCATGCAAATCTTGCTACATTGCAGATAATTTAGCTGGCTACAGAAAGTCACAAGCTACTCTGATAGGTCATACTTGCATAACATTATTTTGCTGCTATTAAAGCTAATAATAGCATAATAAAAACATTATTAATATTTTAAGTATAATTAAATTACCAGTTTATTAATATAAAAAATTTAGCATTATATGTTATTTCTTATATTATTATCCATAATAATAAATATCTGGCATTATAAAGCTGTACACTGGCAAAAGACGCTTTCTTAAATATTTGTTTTGCTTGACATCAAAAGCAGGAAGCTTGAACTGTTTCCCACCAAGAACATCCTGAAAAACCTCTTTGGGAATGGCAGCCCCCTCAGAAATACCACACACCATCACAGAACACTTATTTAAAACACTTGAAAGAACGTGAGGCTGACACAATGTATGAGATCATGCTTTCAGTCTCCCCAGCTTGCTTTTTTGTATGCCATTTACCATCTCGCCAAGACATTTATTCCACCTTTCAGACCATTATTCATAATGAGAAGATTTATTTTATTTGTGTAAACACTGTGATCAGCATCATTTTGCAGAGTACGCATTGATCTCTTCAGGTTTGTGTTCACAGAAGCGTCTTGAGATATCGTCAACTGGCAGACGTTGCCCTCAGTGACCAGAAGCTTGTCCTAAACACTGCAATCAAATATTAGGTCTGATTACAACGTTGCATACATATATTTTTTCTAATTTGGATTAAGTCTATTGAAATAATGCCATTTTCCCAAGCCAGCCCCAAAAACAAGAAGGTCCCTCAGCAGCAGCAAAGCTCCCCATGGAATTCTAGCGGACCACGAAAGGAAATGTGTTAAGGGCTAAATTAAATCAATCCTTCACACAGGCAGAAAAGGACAAAAAGAATACAAGAGTAGTTCCTTCTTGCCGTGCTGTGAGCACCACAAGCTGTAAACAGATGAGGGAAAGCAGTATTGTGGCCCTATCCTGCACTGCCCTGGGAGTTAATTCAATCCTGCCACCCCAAAGGGTGGTAGATCCTCTTATGGAGACACGGCTTCTGAACCATGACATCTCTGAGCTGCACATTTCTGAAGGATTGGGGAGCGTTCAGGGGAAAATATTGCTACAAGTTCACCTTGGCTTTATCCTTCCTCCCCCTCCGCAAATCTGCTACTGGCCACTGCAGGAGACATAACGCTAAGCTAGGCGGACCTTTGGTCTGCTCTGGTGTGTCCATTCTTATGTTCAACCTCACACAACTTCAGGGCTTTTTTAGGAGGGGTTTTGTTTTCCTGAAGTGTGTTTCTCTTTCTTTTTTTGAATAGTGAGGCTCATCAGATGTCAGCTAACTTTTTTCTCTCTCCCAATGACCCATCAGCTCATATTCTTCCCCCAAAGCATTTCAAAGTATCTGAAGGATACACCTAGGTTTCATAGGTATTTCACCTTTACAATCTGACTTCTCTATTGTCTATAGTTTTTGAAAAGCACCACCTACTTCCTACTATTATTTCTTCTGTTATTTTTAACAGAGGCTGCTTCTGTTCAGCGTGCTTTTGAAATCGCGCTAATTACACAGTTATCTTCTGGCACAGCTGCACAGATGTGTGCGGAAAGACCTCCCTAGAAGCCTTAAAGTATATTCGCTCACCGTTGATATTTCATCTGTTTCAGTACATATCGGGTTATTCTGGACTGGAAACCAGGTGAAGATGGTTTCAGCCAGACACTACTGCAGTGGAGAAGCCGCGTCTTCTTCCCCAGGCAGCAGGGGCCCTAAATCTCTGCAGAAGGGAAAGGTAAGACCTTAAACTGCAGCAGCTAAACCCACCCAAGCTTTCAGTCAGAGCCCTCCTTTAGGAAGTTTCACTCTTAGATCTTAGAAAAGGTCACATATTTAAAGGGATATGAAACAAAAATGTTGTTGCTGCCTAATTTTCAAGGCCGTGAGCAAAAGGTTTCTCAGGGGCCTTGAAGAAAATGTCAAGGTACAGAGAATTTGTTTCATAAAAACCTTTGCTGCCCAGATTAAAGTTTACTACTTTCAGCCTGCAGAGGAATCAAAGGAAAATGAAAATAATGCACATACTATAACAACCCCAAGGCACAACAAGAAAAAAAGCAGAAAGGAATAATTCGCAGCAAGGTTAGAGAAACATAAGAGAAGAATTACAATAATGTAACATAACAGGTGTAAGAATGCAAAATGAATGGATTAGATAGAGCTGGATCAACATGAGACACTAACGTGGCCTGACCTTTAGAGCAAAGGTGTACAAACAGTAAATTACTGCCAAAAGCAGTTTGTGATCTGCTGCCAGCAGCAGCTAATTTGCTACAGTGGAAGAGGAGGGGTGACATGAGATTACAGCTGCCATTTATACGTGGGAGAGGACAATGCAACGCATATTTCTGGGCAGCACAGTGCTAGCCAAACAGAGCTGGCAGGCGACTTTTTACTACATTCCTCGGCAGGGTTCAGGGATATTTCACTGGCCCAGGTGATGTCTGAGGCATGTGGGAGAAAGGGAAACAAACCCAGAAGTTGCTGCACACAGGTATGAAGACAGCAGCCCGCACTTGGAGTGGCGCAAGGGTAATGACTGTGAAATGGTACAGACTAGGTGAGGTAACTGGATTTTGCATGCACAGTGTGTGGGGGCAAATTCCCATGGGAACAAAAAAAAAACTTGAACGTGTCCCATCCTTACCGTGTTTGCTATATATTCAACATTGGGTGAGAGACTAGAGAGCTCGATATTACATCTGAGAAGATAGCTACCTATGACAGTAATTCTTAAAACCATTTTGGGTTGGACAGGGGATGCACTGTAAAAGTGCTTGTCCTGTACAGAGAAACAGCAGATGATCCAAGGTCAGCAGATTGGCCAAGGCTTACTTCAGAGATGTCTGCAGGAAGACAATTTGGAAAGAGAGCCATTATCTGCAGGTCAAGCTAAAAGATTGTGCTGCATACCAAAGTGAGGAGAGCAAAGAGGACCCCTAAGGAGATCTCAAACAGTATTCATGCTTGAGCTTTATTCATTTGGTTTGATGTCATAAATTTATGATCCCCATAAATGGATATTGTTCCCCAGTTGGTCTTTATAGCTGCTCACAAGGTAATACACTGACAGCACTGCTCAGCTTTTACATCATTCCAAGATGGATACGAATCATAGATATGATATATTTGCATATGAGAAGAACCCTTACCTAGTCAAAACAAAGTTTTAAACATTAGGAGACAGCCTAAATAAATAAATATGGCTATCCCTGTGTGTTTAACTGTTTTAATTAAATGAGTTGTGTTTCTCTATCATGAAGCTGCTATAGTCACACACACTGGAATGCCACTGTGCTTAGCAGAATAAAAATTCACTTCCCCAAAGAGCTGACAGGCAAGTCCTCCTGTGAGTCAAATTAGTCTAGAATAAATTTAAAATTTATCAGATGCCATAAGAGCTTGCAGTTTTACTAGCAAGTAAGAAATCTTGAGTTTATGAACTTAGGAACCTAATTGTAAACCGAATACAATTATAAAACTATATATTATAGGGTGTTGTTAGACACTCTCCAATTAAACATCAAAAAAATTTCCATTACAATACTATTTCATTCTACATTCTTTGGCTTTAAACCTGGTTTTTGTTATAGCAGCTGTATAATTTCTCTGCTACATTCAGATGTGAGACTCTAAACTGTAACATCCTACAAATACATAAGAAAGATAAACTTCCAATATTTGGTTGTTACTTAATAAAGGAGGAGAAAAACAGACAGAGAAAAATAAAAAGAACTTTGGTGAGATAATCTAGTTGACTTCTTAGTACAAAGGAACGAGACTAATCGATTACCTTTGACACTTAGGCCATATTATAATAGAGTGGGAACAGAAGTCTTTAAAATCTGACTTCAGCACTTTGCAAAAACCTGCTTCTCAGCTAGAAACTCATGGTAAGATGAAACCACAGGTACAGCAAATGCCTGGTTTGGCATAATGTTTTCTAGTAATTCTGCCAACAAAGGTTAATAGGATTTGAATACATTCTTATTAGGAGGTGTTTCAACACAGTATTTTCAAAGGATGGTACTTTCTGCTTTTGGTTACCAAATTTTCCTCTTCGTTCTTTTCAGAGAACTTGAAAATGACCCTACAAGGAGTTATTGACAAATGATGTTTGTTATCTAAAGTGGCTAGCAGAAGCATATCCTCCTTACAGCATGAAAGCACATTATACTGATATGCTATAGAGAGCCAGAAGCCAAATAAAAATTTTCTCCCACAGCCTATGGAGTCTGACAATGATAATACTTTAATTACAAAACTGAAATTCAGGCTATGTTGGCTAAAAGGCTTCCCAGAGCTCACCAGTCATTCTGAGTTTGTTCCTTTTTTCAAAGAGAAGCCACAGAAATCAGAAGAAACTTCTGAGGCTGCTCAGTTTTGACCCCATGCCAAGTGCAGCTTGAGGGCACAAGTTCTGATTATTTGGGGGTTTAGTCTTGGGTTCCACTCAAATCCCCCAGTACCAAGCAAAATTCAGGGAAAATAGGAAGCCTGCCACCACTGTTGTATCCCATCTCAGCAATTCACTTTCTGTGACTCCTCTTTAAAACCGCACAATAAACCTCAAAGCAGCTAATTGGTGGAAATTTATCTTTGCCTAATGTGGCCACCCAAGATGCTGTGATATTACTAAATACGTAACAGAGAAGCAAGCAACTAAACTCAAGCCAGAAGCACGGTCATTGCTGAAGATACAGGCTTGTCTGTGAATGCTCCTCGAGAATGTTAATTTACAGACAACAGAAGTAGAGAGACGATTTCAAAGTATGGAGAAATGAGATAAAAGTTACAGTAGGGTATATATACTGCATGGCTTCAGGGAAGTTGTGCGTGCAAAAAGCAACTGCTCCGACCGTGGGTCAGTGGTGGAGAGGGCAGCCACTCTGCGAATGAAATTCACATCTGGAAAATCGCTCTCCTCTGACCTTGTGGGGCCCAGGCACATCCTCCCCTCTGTGGGGTGGTTGGCTCCCAGGATCAGTAAAAGTCACTCACCTGAAGATGTTCTAGACATTTTTTAATTTACCTATTTCCCCTCCCTACAAAACTAATGAAATTCTTTTCCAGGCTAATATTAACAGATTTTTCACAGTAATTTGCTTTCAGTTTGCTATAGTTGAAGTAAGAAAATTCTTAGGCATGGTTTAAACCTGAAATTAAGCTTCCTGTTCTCTGTACGGCTTTGTAGTAGGTTCACATAGCAAAAGCAGGTCTACACATAAGAGAAACTAACATTATTTAGGCTTTTGTTCCACTCTTAATAAACAGATAGGGCACTTTGTCACTTCAGAGTGTCTACCGCATGCCTAGATAGTTATTCAGGTAAGCCAAAAGAGTAACAGAAAGCTCTCCAGAACCACAGTCAAAGGCAGAGTAGTAAATAGCCTTAATGTGTGTGAAGAGCGGAAGAGAGTAGAGACTGAGCCTCACTGATATGCTGGACTGACCTTCTGCTGTTACTCACCAGGAACAGAACAGATTTTCCTTTACGTTCAAGCTCTGCTTAATGTATGAGAATAGGGCTGGGCACTAGTTAGATCTTCCTGATTCTTATGGATGGTATAGACTCCTGACATAAAGGTTTAATCCAGCAACACATGCCTATCAGAAAGTACACTCAATAACTAAAGACTACTGCTGTTTCTAGCCCAAGCTGACCCCTACTCTGCAATAGAGTCTAAGGTGGCTTTGCCTTATGCAGATTAAGAAATATTCTGCCTTCTCTCTCCTTCCAGTCTGAAATTCTTAACTAAGCATACCAGAACTGAGAAGCAAAGCCAAGCTGTTTACAAATTATAATGATAAATTATAACAATTATTGAGGTTCATTGCAGCTGGATTTGCTGAAGCACATACACAGTTAACCAGTACAACCAGTGAAAACTTCACCGGTCCTCCTGATTCCAATTTTGTCATTTAATGCCATGAAAAAAACATGGATTATTTTTTCCATTAAGGAGATTTGTAACGTTGCACATTGTTCCATTAGCAACTGAGGGACTACTCTTTCAAAGAACCAGTGGAAAGAAAGAGTTCAGAGATGAAAAGAATAAAAGGATGAACAAAGGATATGGTGACTTTTTAAGGTGATGCAAACGTCTTTTCTAAGTGCTTTTGAACTGAACTTCACACATGCCTATTCCATTCTCCTTTCTAAGCCAACTCTAATGGCTCTTTTAGCATTGTGATGACACATGCATATGGATGGGAATCTCTCCTGAGCTCCCTGAATGCTTTAAAAGCCCAAGAGCCTGCATTTTAAGTATTTAACCAGAGCACTTGCCTTCAATGTATATATCACCTTGCAAATTACCAGTGCTACAGAATATTCGTGCCAGCTCATATGGGACCAAAGTTATACTAAACCTGACAGCAGCCGCGCTGCCATCACATATGTTCTGAAATAACCCTTGGTCAAAGCCTCAGAACTACAACTGTGTAGGCTTTCATGTAACCAATCCATCATTTATTTTGTTTGTTGCCCAGCACTAAGACTTGCAAACCATGTCTAAGTTTTCCTGCAATGCAATTACTTGCTGATATTGTGCCAAGTTCAGACTAATGGCTTTCATGCATCATTAAACATATTCGGAGTGGGGAACCTACAAACAGGTTTCAGGCTAACTTGAACAGACTTTATTATTAAGTTTTTCATAAATGGCCGACTTCTCAGCTTGTGCCTCTGTCCTCATAAACATTTAAAATATATAGTTAATACATCAGCTTCCCAGGAAGTGCCATATTAGCTGTTGAGGTTTTTTCAAGATTAAATTGATAAAACAAGTGCCTAGTAATGGCCCTCCAAATGAGATAAAGATCTCCTCTTCTGTCTTCCATTAGTATTGTCTGGCTTATTTCTCCACACTGGCTTATCATAAGTATATATATGTTGGGAGTGTGTGTGTGTATATATATATAGCATTATATGTCCCTGGGTTTTTTTTCACATGAAGGAAAATAACAGGCCATTGCAATTTTGTACAAGCTGTCACTAAGGAATCAAAATAATGCTCCAGCCTTGTCTAGCCTTTCCTCATCTCATCATTTTCTACTGCACAAAAGGAAGCAACTCTATAATAAAATGTACTTATCTTTTACACAAGATCCCCATATATATGTATTTAGCAAAATAGGAGGGCTTAGAGCAGGCATGACAGTATACTCCAGGAGATGGAAAGAAGCCTGAGCGTAAATACGAGGTTATGACATATGTCTTTCCTCTGATGACACAATAAAAGCCTGTATTTTGATTAAGTCTTCCTTGAAACTGCAAGTCCAGATTCCCCATACATAGCAGTCTATAAGCAGCTTAAACCTAGAGTGGGCTAGCAAGCTGGATGAAAGTGTGGCTTCTGCTCCAATTCAGGCTCTAGCCTTCCTGCTGTTTGAGGGTTTAGAGGAAGAACCCGGGATTGAGAGCATAGGCTGGCTATTCTCTCACTTCCAAAGTCTATTTACAAAACATATTTTTGGTCTTTATTTCCCAGTTGTCTCCTAGGCACTTGAGAATACTAAAAGCTGAGAAACTTAACATTTATGCACATATCGCAGCTTTGTTTTGACTTGTTAATAAAGATTACCATTCAATTTTATTTTCTAGCTCAATGGAAGCTATCATGCTGGGGCGGGGGGCAGGGGGAAGGAGTATATTTTTACTTCCCTTAAGTGTATAAGCCACGAAGATTAGCATTTTTTTATATCAATATCACTGCATCCACATATGAGAGTATTAAAGAAGGTAAACTTTTTTTTTTTTTTTTTTTTTTAACCTATGCCAGGATAATCAAAAAGTTATAAGCCACATGCAGAGAAACTCTGAAGGCAGAGATATCTGGTAATAGGCTGTTCTCCATGGTTGTATTCTGCCTGGAACAAGTTCCCTCCTAATCTGAAATAGCCCAAGTCTACGAACTGCCAGGGCACATTGCAAGGTGCCTGTATTTGTGCAGAGCGTGGTAGAAGATAGGTATTACATCTGTGTGTGGGAGAAGCATTTCAGTTTCCGGCAGAGGGCTGATTTCTGCTTGCTGCTGGGGTAAGCTGCTATTTAATTTCACGGTGAATTGTGTCAGAGCTCTGTTTTTCTTTGCAGTATAAATCCTAGTAAATTGCCAAACACAATATAAGTTTGCTTTAAACAACCTATTCTCATTGTCCATTGATGGACAAAATCCTAACCTACTAAAATGAGTATAATCCACTAAAATCACTTTACCCTGTGGAGGCAGCAGCGCATCAACAGCTTACGTGAAGTACCAACCTCTCTCATAGTTAAATGGTCTGAGTTTCGCATGAACTGGCTATCTCTATTTTTAATACACATATCCCCATCAAGCTCTGTCCAGTAGAGAACGGATATAGCAACACCCCTTTTAAAGATGAAAAACTCTGACACAGACAAGCTATGGGCCAAATAAACTGTGCCTAATAGGATTTTTGAAGAAGTCTTGCACGCCTCTTCAGAGGCTTCAAACACTGTGACAATCTGGCTTCTCTCCGCTAAGTCACTCTTCTTGTTTTGTCCTGCATGCATTTCACTACCACGGGTGGAGGTCTGAAGCAAAGCCTAACACAGTTTCCAGACAGCAAGAACATTTTACACTTTAGAAACAAGGTACTCGATAAGAAACATCATCATACTAAGAACAAAGCATACCAAGACTTTAAGTCATGTATAATGTATCGGCAGTTGTTCAAGGTTCTTAATTTGAACCAAGTTATTCACCCAAGGAGAGACAGTAGCAGACAGAAGTAGAGTTATACAGATATTACAAGAAACCCAGATGCACAAAAGTGTCAAAGCTGTAAGAAAACTTCATCTCACTCGTCCTACCACAGGTGGATATTGTATCTGCTGAGGCAGAGGAGGCCGATAATTTTATCAAAGTTTGATCTTACTATGACTGTTTCACTGCACAAGCTGGTTTTCACAATGCCATTTTTCCTAGCGGCTCTAAAATTTCCCTTTAAAAACCTCTACTGATCATTTTCACCCTCACTTCTTAGCCCAAATTTTCTGATTTCTAACTGACAGTTAATATATTCCACTGACAAATGCTGGCATATGAATGTTTACTTAAGTACTTAAAACGTGTTACGTTTGGTCAGCCCAGCAACCTGGACTAGGTGTTTCTGGTACTCTGTTGTCTATTACTGTTCTTTGTCAAATTTTAGAAATAATTTCGAAATGGTGTAACAAGAACTACCAGCATACCACAGCTTTAAAGGGCCATATAATACTGCTCTGCTTTACTCTCATTTCCACTGCTCATTATTCTCAAGACCGAGTTTGATTTTTTGATCACCAAGCAGCAATATTAACTTCACTTTTTCCCTCGAAATGCTCAATAAAACACCCAAAGCATTCTATATAGGACGGCTTCCTGACCTTAGGAATGTTTTTTCATGACTGGGGTTGCAACTCCACAGTAGTTTTTGTGCTCTAAATTGAGGATGCCATAGTCCCACTCTTCACCTCCCTCCTGTACCCTCTCTCAGCATCCTTTCTTCCTTTGTGCCAGCTCTAGTCCTTGTGTAAATGCAAAGTGAGCACTTCAGGGCTTTTCAGCTGGATCAGGGCCTTGAGCCTTCTCCTTAGTAGCCGGGTAAGCACAGCAGGTTGAGGTTTGGAGGTGGTAATGCATCCCCACATTGACTGGCTTGGTACAGACAGTGCTCTGAGACCAAGCCCAGTTCATACTAAAATGCTTCAACACTGAACTGACATTATTTTCTATGACAAAAAAAAAAAAAATCCGACAGAAGGACTTAATTCAGTGGGGTTTGGATTGAACAGAAAATACGTGACCTGTTAAAAAATGATACTTTCTTTCTGAAAGAAAATTCAGCCTCTCCATTAAAGTACACAATGTTCACAGACATAGGTACATCTTACATAAATTACTGATGGTCCAAACAACATATGGTTTAGTTTGAATATTTTATTCAGCTCTGTCATGGGATTTAACTTTAAGTGAAGTCTTAATTCCATCTGAAAGGCCCCCAAGACTACTTCCCTAAAAACAAACCAAAATCAAAGAAAGTCTTGGACTGAATCCAGGCAACCCATTATAATTCAGAATTCAAAAGGCAATGTCACAAAGAATGATCTAAAGTCACAGGAAAGGACAGAAATAGCACAAGAAAGCTTTTTCTCACACTCTGTCTAGCGTATTTTATTTGTGTGAGAAATTGTAAGGGAAACAGTAGACCTCAGATATTTTCTGTGGATTAAAACAACATATGCTGTTGAAGAGTACCCTCTTGAACAGTGTCTAGCAGGCTTTGTCTGCATTTAAGAAAATGAAACACATTGTATCATTACTGTCCTCATCCGAAGATATAGGAATGGACTTATCTGCTGTCAAGTACTCCCTTAAGGTAGGCTGGGACTAATAGAAATAGGATATGAAAGCTCATCTATCCATTAAGCTCTTGTCCAGGTTGTGGTAGCAAAGTACTTTTTGAAAATACCATATAAATGAGCATCAGATATGAAAGATTTCATCTACATTTCAGCTCCTGAGGGGAACTTTCCCTGCACACACACACACACATATATATATATAAATTCTCTGAAAGCCTGTCCATGTTTCTCTCTAATAGCACTGATTTTACATTTTCATTGTAAAATTGTCATTCTGAAGATGCACTTGAGACAATCCCACATTGTTGAGCTACCTGATTATCACCCAGTTTGACTGCTCTTTCCACATGTGTCTTTATTTAGCTAACCTTGCTTTACCTGACTATCATCGAGGAAAGCAGTTAAGCACATGCCTAACTGAAAAGCACACGAGCCCTGGCCTCTGCTCTCACTTCGACAAGCAACCCATTTTGCTGCTCTGCTACAGCAGCATAAACAAGTCCTCAGTGAGCCTACAGCTACGCAAACATGAGGCTCGCCATTGATTTCAGCAGGCTAAGGAACAGATCCCATTTTTTGCTCTTTGGTCACCTCAAATATTCAGTTATAAACCTATAATCAAGCCCACAAGGGTTGCCGTTTTATGCACTGACCCAAGCATCCTAAATCCCAATGTTACAATTAAGTTTCTTCGTCAAGATCTGTCTTGTAAGCAAGCTGCTAAGGTCTTTCTGATGTAGGTTTTTGTTGCTGCCACTTGTCAGTGGCCTACATTTGATTCTTTTCTTACCCATGTTGCCTAGCAGGGGAAAAGTATATAGGTGCCTAATAATGAACTCAAAATAAGATTCAAATCATTGAGGCTTCATTTATAGCTCTGCGAACATAGGGCCTCAGAGCATTCTAGTTTTGTCATTTATTTTGTATTTGTAAATCCTACTCTGAGTGTAAGGGGATTATGAGAACTGCTGGGGACAAGGGAATAATAATCCTTACCAATATTTCCTTTGAAACGCAGACCTTGAGTTCCCTAACGTTAAATCTTTCCAGTGGATTAGTCACAGAGACTCACTGCGAGAACATCATATCTCTGCTAAAGTTAAATGTCTCTTCTAAACATATTTAAAACCATTTACTTCATTTATAAAACAGCTATTTTTCAATTGATGTTGTTCTGCTTACTGATTACTGAGAAAAGTTATTAAGTTTGCATTTAAAGACATTCAAGGTTAAAAAAGCTTTTCTTTCATTCATTAAGTAGCTGCAGGAAAATAGCCTTTTCTACACACATTTACACTAGAATAAATACTGAACTCTTTCACTGTTTAAATTGCATTAGAGGAGAACTCAAGAAAGGCCTGATTTGAGGGCTTTTGCCCAAATCATAAAAATAAATATATGAGAGAAAGAAAGTAGAAAAGGATTCTTCAAATGACAACATGTATTTGATAACTTCATCAAACACTTAAGTATGGTATTAACAGGCTAAGTAACAGTGTCATAAACAGTGTCCTAATTAGAGGCAGAATGTATATTCATTCACTGTCCTAAAGACTGTCCTTAAAGGCAGTCTTTCTTTTAAGATCAAACCACAACTAGTTTCTTTTGGCCCCTAGTGTTTCAGTTAGCTGTCACCATAAATTAATTACATTTACTCATTTAAATAAAGTATAAATCTTTTATATCACTGAGTGATTTCAGTCCAGTGCTGATATGAAGTAAAACATTCACCTGTGAAAAAGAAAACAAGTCCATTTTTTATAGGATTGCATTGAATCACACGAAAGAAGGTGCAAGAAACCCACTGCACCTAAAACTAGGGCTGGTAGACATCATCTAGCCTGTGCAAACCAGTTATCTAAATCAAGACTCTCCAAACCTAAAACAGGAGGGAAAGGACTGAGATTCCCTGTTCAACTACTTATGAAAGCATGAGAAAGAGGAGCTATATCACTGCTTGTCAAACCAAGTATGGCTGGAAAAGGAAAGTGCTTACTCCCAAATACAGAAAATTCAGATACTGCAGTTGCAGTACTATGAGACAAAAAAGAGGGTTAATCCCAATAATAACGTTCATGTTATTTTCGTCAGCCCTCATAGCAAACTATGTAGCATAAAATCCATTGTTCAGAAGCCACATGTTATCAAACCAACCTGGTACCAAATTCTAAAAGCACTTTAACAAGATTCTTGCATTGTGGAGACAGTCAAGGGAACACATATAGTCAGAAAAGCTGAAATATTATTACTATGCATAAACTGCACTATCATCGCTCCTAGCTCTTTGTTTTCTTGTGTGTTCGTTATTTTAATTTTACAAAAGCATCATCATGTTCTTCCTTAATCTCACCTCCGTTTATACACACCACCAGTGAGCATCTCACTAATGAGATTTCTAATTTTTGTGACATTTATCTGTATGTCTCTCTTGCTTTCTCTCTTCATCTCATTATTTTCAAATGAAATGGCATTAACATTACCCTTAATAAAAATATTATTCTCAGATGTAGTCTTTACAAGTCCTGCTCTAATACCTTCGTGAGAATTATCTCTGAGCAAAGACATCATGGTGGCAATTTAAGACTCAGAACACTAACTGTGCTTGAATTCCTTCCAACCCAAGTACAGTTGGCTGAGAATTGATTTTCCATTGCAATGCGGTGTTGGCATGCCTGCACTGTATAGAGTAGGCTGCCTGCCAGCCTTACCACTGCCATGCAGGAGTAATAACATAATATTATATAGACTTACAAGTTTATTTTTTTGCAAGCTCCCATGAAAAGAACTCAAACTTTTTCTTGACTAGGAGCAATATTGCTATTTGATTGACATTCCTTCCAAGGGAAGCTAACTCATTACAAATTCCTGCTCTGAAATATAACTTTAATTGACTCCATAGTGGAGAAACTCTACTGCAGACACTTTTGTGCAGTCTGATCTAGGTTCTCCGCAGTGGTTTCTAAGGCAGGCATGGTGCATTTGCTACCTGGTTATAAATCCCAGTGTGACACCTCTTGGTCTTTAGTCTAAGACAAACACTGAAATTCTATGCTTGACACCCATGACCATGTTTCCCCAACATCTTCTCATGGGTTATACACACAGTAGGTGCTGATCCAAAGCAACAGTTTCAGAAGTACTTTAAGCAGGAATAAGGTAGGAATTTTACTCAAAGACAAAGATTTATACTCCACTGAGCTACCAGCCACTCACCTACAACTAAAATGCTACCTTTGTGCCATTGGAAGTGTTGGAGGTACCATGAAGAGGATCAGAAAACCCATTGGGGCTAAAGGGGACCGATGAGCTTCCTGGATTCATTTCAGCTCCAAACTGCTCCCTAAGAAGACTGTACTGGCACAAACAAGGGAGTAGAAAGAAACAGAGAGGAAAAGATGGACTGCTTCTTTTGATGGTGCGCCAGCATAAGGCGCTCATAAAGCTACCACCTAAGGGTCATTTTGATGCTTGTGCTACCCAGCGAGGCTGTGGTTCAACAGACATGTTTCATTTCACACTCATTCTCACTGCTCCGTGACCTCTTATAATCCCCTTGGTGGTACAGGTGAAAATATTGGGGAATGTATGTAAAGGAGCACTTTTGGGGGTAAGGAAGTGAGTATGTAACAGACATCATGACTTCTGGTGTACAGATGAATTTGAGGGGTATAATTCAGGTCCCAGTCTGTACAGAAATACAGTGGATTGGCTGATTATTTTATTTCTTGTTTCAAAGCCTTCCTTTCAACGTAGTATTGAAGAACAGATCTAGAAAATTAAAAGAAAAAAGAGAGAGAGGGAGAGAGCAGGAGAGAGAAAAAAAAGCTCTATGGAGTTTGAGTATCAAAGTTCAAAGCTGTAATTCTGAAAAATCCCATCAGTCCCCATCTAATCTTGGGCATGGTGTAGGAGAATTCTGTATCTCTTCTGTACTTTTGAATTCAACTTTTCCTGACTGCCTAGAGTTGTACCCTTGCTCAGCCCAGGACTGACAACTACAATAACGTTGAGAAATCGGAAAATACTTTCTCCCAGAGAGGATAGAGAAATTCCTCTACCTAAATTGCTTAAGGATTTGCAGACTTTCTCGGCATAACAGGACTCTATTCCTCAAAAAATGCATTTTGGTATTGCTTTCAGGACTCGACTGTGTTTTGCATGAGTAGGTTTGGAAAATGATTCTGTGCACTGTAGGCAGGTACAGTAACACCACTGTTATTTCACAAAGCAGAGAAACTGAAGCCCACTCCTATTTCCCACTGAGCTCCCTGATCATTTAAATGCCCTAACCACTGGGCAACAATATACAGTCACAGTCTGTCTTGTCCTCTTTCTGCTCACGTGTTTTCCTGAGGGTGATCAAAAACTGACTATACGTTATTCTTTCCTGGAGTTATGGAACTACCTTGGGAGGAAGAAACTGAATTCATGTCCTGACCTCCAAAGTAAGTGCTCTAAAAAAATGAACTACTGAGTAATGAGAGAGCACCTTGCACATAGGTTTTAAAAGAAGAACTTAAATCTTTCTTAGACCTTTAAAAAAAACCCAACAAAACCAAAACAGCCCTTATCTTCACCAGCTTAAAAGAAATAAACATAATTTAAGGCATGTACATGGTCAGAAAGATTTAAGTATGTCTGTGGTGGTATCATCTACCTGCAGCTGAATTTTGAACAATTTTGAGTGATTACTTGCACAGAGTTCATGCTATTCTGGATTTCATTTTGAGGAGACAAACTTTCCCCATATCCACTTACAGCTGCAGGGTGAAAGAAATTTAGATTTCACTATGGATATTGGGGGGTTATACTCATACTGCTTATCACAGTACCTAAACTGGAGATTCTGTGCCCATAATGACTTGCGAGTTGTAGGTGGTGAGTAAATACAAACTATCAGAACTTCACTCTTTGTTGCAGTATCTTGCATACACCTGCCAAGTCACCAAAGGCACAAATTTCAAGCTGCAGAGAGTATAATTCTCTCTTAGCCTTGGGTTATAGCAACGGGAATCACTTGTGATAGAAAGAGTAGCTGAGCTAAATAAGGGCTAAAGACTTCAAAATATACACAAATACTTAACGTTTTATGTGGGCATCTAGAGTTAGACACGGATCTAAGTACTAAACTTAAGTGATATAAATGGGAGTGCTTGTATGCTTAGAATTGAGTGGATGCTAGAGTTATCTGTAGGAATCACAGCTCAATGTGGGTTTACAAAATTAATCCTGATTTTCCTAATCTCAATAATTTTCATCTAAGTAATTGTTTATTTTCAAAGATACTCCAAAACTTCCCATCAGAAACCTGTTGAAAATAGGATCAAGGTAAAAAGAACTTACATTTAGTGGTTTGCACAAAAATAATATATAGTGTCCTCTTTCGACTTCATCAGCACACTATCAAAAAATATCCTCCAAGCTGTGCTAACATCATTCGAAGATGCTGCTGCAGGAAGATATTAAAGTACTATTTAAATAGAAGTTGTTAAATAAAAACACTCTTGCCTGGATTCTGTTACATTTAAGAGACAGGAAAACAAATCTGTTGCCAAATGGGAAAGGATGAGATCAATAGGGGGAGAAAGTACATTTTCAAGGCATTAAAAAACTGAAAAGTAAAAACAAAAGTTTAAAAACTCTGAACAATTACCTGGCTGCATCCTTTTAAATCAAAGTTCATGGCATTTATAGAATGCTAGACATAAGGTAATACCTAGCATCTAATGCTTAGCATTGCAGTTTTCTGATAATGTACCTCTAAAGGCCTAGACCTTAAACAGAGCTTTGTAATCATCCACCATGATTTATGGAAGCAGTAATTCTCCTTCGCCCTATATTTCATGCCATTAAAAAGAAAGATTGGTCTGTCAGTTGAAATTCTTTTTTTTCAGGTAGAGTTAAAAGAACAGTAAAAACTATAGGTGACCCACATTTCAGCAAAGTTATTTTCTGAAGATTAGCTACATTGATACCGAATGAAAGCCTGAGTCGTCTTGAGCGTTATTCACAGCTCACTCTCTTATTTTTCTGCACAAGCTTCCAAAAGGTACATGGAGCAATGCCACTGGGGCTGGGGGGAGGAAAGTATGCCGAAACTCTAGAAAGGCAGACAATTTTATAAAAAACAGAGTTTGGTTATGGGCATATAGCCCTAGTTTCCATTACATCATGGTGTCATATCTTAGTATGGACATGGACCCTAAGTAAAATGAATCATAGAATATCAGGTTGGAAGGGACATAAAGGATCATCTGGTCCAACCTTGCTTGGCAAAAATGGAACTGTTCAGGTGCAGAAGTAGTTTTTCTTCCTCATAAAGAGAGACATAAATCACAGTTTCAGGATCTTCTTTCAAGTCTGTTTTGGGTGCATACACCTGTAATTCTGTTTTCCTTTTAGTAAGGGTAGCCACAGCACTAAAAGGAATTGCAAAGCTTAACAGCTTCAGAGAAAACAGATGTAGTAATGCTTACAGCAGAAACTCACTCCCCGGTTCCCAAACGCCATACAGACCTTTTCCATGCATCTCCATAAACATGTGAAAGTACCTTTCTACAACCACTAAAAATGTTGGATGCCACTGAAGTTAACCCCCGCTCTTTTTAGTTCTGTGCCACTTGGCTTGAGGCAAAAAAGTCGCATTCAAGCTTTGTTTATCCTCTCCATCTCACATGTACCAGGATCTGATTTTTACTGCAGATGTGTGTAGCAGTTATACATGTGCTCTGTTTCCTCCACCTCTTTCCCACAGGCATGGTCAGCTCTTCAGCAGAGTGAGCGAAAGCCCTGAGAGAGCAGCAAACGGTCCTCCGGCTCCCAGAGCAACATCCCAGTGATGCCAATGGAAAATCAGGGACTGGTTTTGCTGAGCTGAGAGTATAGTCTGTCAGCTTAACCTGGAAGTGAGCTAAGTGACGGAGCGAACGTAGTTTGAACATAGCAGTTCAAAACGGTTTTGGTGTACATACATAGATGCAACTGGCACTCACAGGCATACACCATGTACCAGGAAAATGCAGCGTAAGAAGATACAAGAGCCATGTTTCCGTGTGTGGAGAGAGTCATTTTACACCTCTTTACACCTGCCTCATCTCCCTGCTACAAGGCTGTTTTCCTTGGATCTCATATAGCAATTATGCCATTTTACTGACTAATTTTTATCACTATATACTGGCTTTTGAGGATTTTCTAATGTCTAATGCACATCTACATGAATTTCACTCTTAAGCTTTGGCCTCTGACTTCATATCAGCAAATTATAGCTATCATTCTCACTCAAACAGCTTAGTTCCCTGAGTTAACATTAGGTCAGTGAGACAGGTGTTTCTATGGTGCTGTTAACCGTAGCCATCCATTTTTCATTTCTTTTGGAGCCTTTATCAATTCTATGTCTTTATTGCTATTTCTCTCAGTCATAAAGGAAGGAGAAACGTTTAACAACCACCAACTAATTTCCAAATCAGAGCAAGATTCTTGCTAAGGCACATTGTAGATTTGTAAATGGAAGTAGGGGTAACATTTTAGCAGCTGCAGATGTTAGCATTACACCCACAGAGTCTGTTAAAATCAAGCCAAAAATCATCCATATGTTCTTATATTGCTGTGTCTGTGAAGTCATTCAAATATTGCAGTGGATTTATTCAAAACTTTCCAATATAAAGGGAAGAAGGAAAAAAGGCAGCCTGCCTGTTGAGAGACTGTTCTTATTAGTTTTTGACAGAAGTAGAAAGCTGTCACTTTAGCAATATGGAAGAGAGACAACTGATTTTACAGACATCATTGAGAGACTGAGTAGAAACATACAGCTGATCGATTCAGAGCAAAGATTCTTCAAGTTCCTCGTTAGCCACAGTCTGAAGGAGCACTTCATTCTTCCCTTTTTAATTACTTAATCTCTGCATCACCCAGAGCACTTTCTACACAGAAAACTAATTCTGGGAAATGCTTTCCATGAATGCCTTTTGACTGTGCTCTATAGCCAATAGAGAGGGGCGACCTAGTTGCAGTACGATAAGCTGCATTTCCTGAAACCTTGTGACCAAGTGCTATGTGAGCATTACCCACTTGGAAACGCCTGCTGAAGAGTTCATATACTATGAATTAGCAGACAGATAGGTACGTCACTTGCTTCAATGGCAGAGTTCTGCATTCACAGTCATTTATATCTGATGGCAACATTAGGATTATCACCAGAAGCTGATCAGAGAACTTCTGCCAGGTAAGACTTAAGCAGCTTTGCAGAACCATTAGAAACCTGAGGCAGTACTTTGGAGCATGTAAGAGAGGATTGTTTTTCCTTTAAAGGGTTTTAAATTGTATTACTGTGGTTTTATATGTTATTTAATGACTGTTAAAAGAGTAATACAAGTCTCAGCCCTCCAGCCACACAGCCCCACCACTTTTTTGTTTTTTTCAGTAATTGGTGGTAGAAAGCATCCTAAAAGCCTTTTAAATCATGCAGCTAAAAACATAAAAACATTATTTCAAAGCCTAATGAACAAGTCTCCTTTGCTTTCATTCATTCACCTGTCCATTATGCTACCCACCTTCCTACGAATTCTGGGCTACCTACCACAAAAATAAGTGGAAAACAAGAAGGGGACAAACTTGGCTTGGTGTTCAGAAATCTCAGAGCCAGCCATCAGACCGGTTCTCAAAGATTTGCCTTGCACAAATGGTCCACCAAGAAACTCATCCTTTGCCTTTCCCTTTGCAGTTTCCCAGCCCCGTACACCTGTTCCCCGTCACATTCGTTCTCCATCATCACCTGCCACGCGAAAGGATTACTATACAGTGCACCACCTGCAATCAGAGGGGAGCTTTCAACACGCAGTCATCCAGCTTTTTGTTGGTCACCAGTTAATGTGCTAGAGACCCTGCATCGGGATTTAACAGCCCAGAGGATGCAAAGACCTGACAGAAATTTTTTGCCCATCTCCTTCTGTAAGGAAATGCACTCATGTCAATACTGATTTAAGAGGCAGCCGTGCCTAAGTATCTCAGCAGGAGCCAGCTTCTCCTTCACGCAAACTGATGACTTTGCAAGAGCCAGCCTCTCCCAGATCTTGGCTCCTGCTGAACTCAGAGGTGTAGCATCGCTTCTCCTCCTTCCTCCCACTTACGGTAGTGCGTACCGGGAAAAACAGAGCCAGCAGGTATTAGCCTGCTGATAATAATGAGGGGCATGTTATAGGAGAAAAGCTACATTAAAAGCCATCTAAAATGGGTGTTCTAGACAGATCATCAGTGTTTCTGCACCAAATATTTTCCTACGCATTTCTGAGATGAAAAACTGCTTGCTTCAGTTAAAAGTGCAGATTCTGTTTTCTGAGACATTGACAAATAATTTTGACAGAGCCCGACTATTTCACAGTCTCTGTAGAAGCCTGTCAGTTTTATAGCACCTTTCCATCTTATGAAGCTTACAGTATCATCACATTGTTTTGAAAATGTTAAATATACATCAATAAACATGTACGTGTGCTCTCTTGCTCAGAGACAAGTTTTGTTCCTATAGAAATCAGGTTTTCTATCTTTAGATTATAACTAGCGGCCAGGACTGACAGACCCAAATTTCCTAATACATAAAAATAAACTAAAGGAAATACAATAATGATTTTAAAACAGTAACTACAAGGGAGGTATTCCGTGAAACAAGAGGCAAGATATGGGTCCCACTAATTCTATTTAGTATTGGCTTCAATAGATAAAAGATTTTATTCACCTTTCTAATATCTGATGTGGGGCAGAAACGAGAGACATTATAAAACATACAGATTGGAAAGGGCTTAAAGAATCAGAAAACACAGAAATGAAAGCAAGGCTTGTGTTCTTTATTCAATCTGTCAACTTTACCCTATATATTTAAGTATATATGGACTCTTCACATTCATTTTACAGCTAATTCCCTTTACTCTTAGTAGGGAGAGTCCCTTTACTAGGCACAACATAGTAAAATTCATGAAATTCTGTACTGAGACATTGGTACACGTGAAATTCCCTGTGAATCTGTTGCCTTAATGCACCGTGCCTCAAGAACATGGACAGAGAAAGTTTTATTGGGTAATTTTTGCCAAACTCAGCTAGGCTATCCCAAAACAAGAACTATAAGCTCAACTTTTCAGAAAAAAACAATGCCCAAAAAGCCATCAGAGTGTCATCAGCTGGAAATCTGTGAGAACTACCATTCGCTTAGCTATGGAAAGGCAAGACAGATGAGAACCAAAGTAGCATTTCTAAGAAGATCCTTTTGAAATGTTTCTACTGAAGAATGTTATAAATATTTTATTGGAAGAATAGATAGAAATTTCAATTGTCCCTTGAAGAGCTATTGTGCCAAATTTAGAGATTAAATTCAACCATTAAAGTATCAAATGGAGAGATTTTAGTTCTGCTTTTATTGGAAATCAAAATGCAATTTTAAACTGTGGAGCCCCTACTGATGCCTCTATAATAGAAACATTTTGGAGCTGGACTCAAATGGTTTATTCCACTCATCAAAGTGACACTGAAAAGAAGAGATTTAGTCTTAGAATAAAATAGTAATTTTTCCAGACAAAAAGATTGCTGGGAATATTCAGTTTTATTAAAGATACAGAAAAGGGCAGCTGTTATCTTTGATTATATTTACAAAGTATGAATCAGTTTTAACATACAAAGATGGCAAACCAGAATAAATTAATGCTCACCATGTGGGGACATATGCAGATGATAAGGATGATCACAGCTCCTCATTTCAATTATAATTTCAGCATGTTGCTGCTACAGATGTCTGACAGGCTTAAGGAAACAATTTCAGACTATCATTAAAAACTTTATTTAAGAAGGGAGAAAAGAATCCAAGATGGAAATAAGAGGTTTTGTACACAAATAAATTGAAAGAGGAATCAAGTGTTCCATATCTGAATTCACACTATTTGCCAAATGACACTTGGGTTTTCTCCTGACAGTGAAATTCTCGTGTAGTTAAATTTTGAATATGTGCAACACAGGGAAGCATTTTATCCTTATGGTGACAAATAGCTGTGGCAGTACTTTGGTCACAGCACCCAGACAGAGCATCCCAAGACCACCGACACCGTGTATTAGTCAAGTGACCACTTTTGCAGATGCAGAAATGAGGACATTAAACTGAACTATACGTTTGGTTTAAGGCCATAGGGAACAAATGTCTTTAAAGTTACTGCAAATAGGGAGAAAACTACTTCTCTCTAGCATTAAGGGATGCATGCAGATTGTTACAATATTCTTAAGATACTTGTTAGATTGTGTTGATGCAGTTATTTCAAATGGTACAGTAATTTTTAACCTCTGCTATCCCATGACAAAAAGTATAAGTAACAAACCAATATTATTTACATATTTATCTGTGATTTTGGATTAAGGATTCATATAAGAGAAGAGGAAATTAGGAAGTGCTTTGTGCTGTATAGAAAGTGAGCAATTCAAATTTGCATGAATAAGAAAAGACAGAGGTAAACAGAATAAGTCTTTGACTTTCTGAACACATTCTGCAGGGTATGGACTTACATAATAGGAGAAATTTATATCTGCCTACTTTTCTTTTCACTATCTAGTTGAATACTGATACTCTAGAGACCAGCACAAGAAACTGTATGCTATGTAAGTCTATGAATTTTATTACAAATTTGCAATACTGTGGTGAAGCCAAATACAGTGAAGGAGAAAGCAGCAATCTCTGAACAGAGCTGTTGGATGCTACATAAAAAATAATTAATCTATGAATTAGTAAATTGATCCATCTGGTTGCAAACTGATTTGCAAGAAACATAAGTATCTAGTCCTGTCTGTCCATGAGAAGAGACAATGTTTTTTGAGAAAATATCTGGAATGGAAAGACTGACTTTGTGTCAGTGTGTCTGAATAATTCTATTCCCCTTTGTACTAAATTGAGTAGCAATACTGTGTATACTGTGGACACATATACGTAGCATGTATTTCCACTATACATGTAATGATTTCATTTGCCTTATATAATCAGTTACCACTAAATATGAGATTAAGACTGGTGTACTGTCATCACACTCAGGATTACTTTTACAGTGGTAGAATTACAACGGATATCATACAGATCATGAATGTTTTACATCTGGCTATATTATTATTGACCAAATAAAAAAACCCACATATCTAGCAATATCAGTACCTTGCTTGCTCTCTCTGGTCTCCAACCCAATCCAAAGAAGCCAACTTTAAGTCAAAGTAATCAGCTATTTCCTCCCCACACCCACAACTCCTGTACCCCAAATAGCGGTTGTCTATTGCCATATCTAGTATTTATAAACATCTACTAATAGCTTTTGCTTATTATTCTCATTTGACAGAAAAACCACAACATGTATACTGAAAAAAACAATTATTAGGACTGGGGACTGCAGAAAGGTCATCAGTGACCTTCAACAAAGGTGAATTCACAACGAATAGAGCCACTACTTGAGAAGCCAAGTGAGGAAAAATTCACCTGGAGTTTTTCACTTTGGGGAAATTAAAGACACACTTTGTTAAAAGAATGGATCTCGAAACTGTGCAGCAGACTAATCTTTGCTGTGTTGGCAAGTGTCTATCGGAATGTCCTGGGGATGCAACAGCAGAACGGAGAAGAGGAAGAGCAAGCCGTCAGATGCAAGCCTTCCCTCAAATCGTCCCAGATGAATATGTCAGCAATTCATTCAATAACTCATGGATGCATTGCATATTTGAATGAAGAGATACACTAATATGCTCTCCTCCCCTCTTTTGGTTGACTGAGTCAAACCCCATATTGTTACCCGGGGGTTACCTCCTCTCCATCGTGCCTTACCTATTGCACTTTTCTCCACACCCTCAGTGTTCTGTCTTCCTCTGCCCGGTGCGATGTTTACAATCATCCTTTTCTCCCTCCTTAACCTTCTGTTTCACCTTATTCTGTCTGCAGAAGACCTCTTTCCTTCTCGGTCCCCAGGTCCCAGTAGCAGCACGTGACTGGGGGAGGCAGAGCACAGCCCCAGCTGCACTGTACCACTCACTCGCTCACGCAGGTTAAGCCAGCCAGCCCTTTGTCTCCCTCCCTGGTTGCCAGAGGTATACTCAGAAATCCTGTCAAACCCACACGTTGTGCAGAACACCCAACACAGTTTCTATGCAGGGTATACCAATATTTCATATTTCAATTTCTGCTGTAGTCCCTTTCTTGAGGAAAGCATGAAACGATAAAAGGTGCTCCCACCAATATTGTATTAATATTATGCATACTTAATTGTTCTAAGGCTGCTAATTTCTCTTTGCTACTGTATATTTTAATTAAGGAGAGACAGTCTCATAGCAAAAAACTTTGTCATAAATTTGTATTAAAGCAGAGTCTGTATGGCTTTCACATGTGCTTAAAATCAGACTAATTAATAACAATTCTCCATGATAGCTCATTAACTAGAAGCAAATGTAAGCTCAGTTACCACCATTAAGTGCCACAGGCCACCTAAGGTGATATTCATGTGAAAAATCATGAACATCAAGGGATGCAGCTCAAGTACTGTGGATGGCAAGAACGAAGCTTGGAGCATCTGGTTCTGTGTCACTACTCTGTAGCAGCAAGATTTGTCAGACATTGTTGAGTGTGAAGTTGTTCAAAGGCCAATTAAACCACAGCCCACAGGGACAAATGTGAGATAGCAGTGAAAAAAAAATATTTTTTCCTTCTTATGTATTTCTTGTTATGAGAAGAACTATGACATACCACTGTACATGGACTGAACATTTATACCAGCATAGCAAAATACTAGGTAAACCAATTGTGAGGTTTAGAAAATAAGTGGTGTCAAACCACATTGGCTTTCAGTTCTCCCTGGTCAGGAGAATATCTAAGAAAACTTTGACTTTAAATACCTGAATACTCTTTTTTTAAGTCCAGAGGCTATAAAATCATATATTTAATCTTAGATTTATATTTAAATATCTTGTGGAAGGAAGGTATTTTGTACCCTATGTTGAGAGATTGTTTAAGAATTATTTATGTACGTGGTTAAAAGCACTTTAATTATTCTATCAGTAATCAAAATACATCCATTTGTATTTAATCATTTCTACCTCTCATTCTTTTACATTCTATATTACTGTGTTCACTATTAATAACCATAATTTATCTTCTGATACAACCAAGCCATTAGGAAATATATCTATAGATCCATTCTTAAATAAAAATAGGACATTACTCTTACCCATTTGAGCTAATCAAAAAGGTGATTTTAGCCTCTCTGTTTAATGAAGAAAAGTATATTGCAGAAACATGACCACTGGTGCAAAGCCAGGGAAAACACAGACAAATGATAGTAGCTTTTAGACACATTACACGACTTTCATTCTGGCAACACCACAGCCTATGAATTTAGAAAGACGTATCCATTGAATCCAGAATCTTTTTTTAATTCAAGACTATGTAATCAAAACAATTGCCAAAATGGAATGGACTTAAAAGTACAACTCTCCTGTAAAGTAGAAGATTCTCATCGACAGCTAAATTTTTTCAGGTAAAAGTTGTAATCAAGACTTCAAATGTTCTAATGTATATAATGTACTGACTTACTACATATAATAGTTCATGCACAGCAAACAACATGTGAAACAACATAGCATAGCAAACAACATGTTTTCAGACAGTTATGTTGCAGTCAAATCATATATTGACTACATGTTTGAATTATCCTCTCCTACACACATCCTTAATCTACCTTACACAATTCAGCATGGCTGAGCTGGCCAAAGCAATTTCATGGGACATTCTTCATATGTTTACCAGGTATAGGTATTTTAAACAAAAACAAAACAAACAACCCCAACAAAAAAACAAAACATCAAAACACCTAAAAAACCCAACACCTTTTTATTTGGTGATATTCCCTAGAAAGCCATAGCACAAGGGTTTCAATTCTTCTCCTAATAAATGTCCAATAAATTCCATGGAAACTAGGACAAGTGCAGAAGGATGAGAAAGAAACCCATTTCAGAATATCCCACGGTAGTTAAGCTACTCTCCTGGGTCATAAGAAACCTATTCCTTTAAACTGGGAAGAAAATGCAAATGCTTTGTCACCAGCGCAGAGGGCTGGTACAAAGTAGAATAATTTTTATTAGGAATGGAATCTAAATCCCCTTATTAATCTCACTCAAAGTTTTGTTTTGTTTTTTGTTGTTGTTGTTGGCAGGAGGGATGTTTAGTTTTGTAGGGTTTATTTTATTTTATATATTTTCAGTCAGTATGTAAGGTCTCCATATCAAAATATCTCTCTCCTTTTCCAGGATTATTCTCTAATCTTTACTCAGATTTGAAACTGGTATCTCTTCGGCCAGAACAATAGGCTTCATCAAGAACTACACGCTGTTGTCATCCAGAAAAAACCATCTATGTTTCACTAACTTGAAAGCAATTAGGCACTACAATAGTTGGATTCCTGTGACTCTTACAAACTACCAGTATCAGTAAACAGTAAGAATATTTTTAAATCTAGACATTAATTTAGCAGTAAACTTGAAATGTAATAACTGATAAGATCCAAAGGAAAATGAAATGCACCCTAGATGTCATACCCAGGCACGTCATCTTTCCCACTCAAAACCCTGAAGCTCCTGGACATTACAGTTCTTCACACTACCTGAAATTAAAGTTACTCTTGCAGATTGTCATCTATAATGCTCTCGGAGTACCACAAAATTTTCAACACCGTCTTCCATGTTCTCTGGTATGGAAGTGTCTACAAAAGTTTGTGATTTTGAATGTCTGTCTGAGTAAGTATGGTTACCTCCCTGTGCAAGCATTTTATATTTAACATGACTGCAGTGTCCTTAGCTTTCACTCCAGATATATTTCCTAGCCCTGATTTTTATCCTAACTGAGCAGTCTAAGAAATAAGGTACTCCCAAGCCTGTGACAAAGGGTTTCTAAATGTGATTCTGTGTTCTTCTGTGTCAGTTGTGATTTGAAATGGCATCTCCCTTTTGTTCCATCATAGCAAACCTTCACTCTTGCGTTAGTCTTAGCTTGGCCCATCTGCAACGCATAAGTACAGCAGCTTTTACACTTACGCTAACTCATTTAAGCTGAAGATAATCAGTACTTTAAATAATACAGCGTATGTACTCAAAAATCCAGTAGTGATCATACCTTTAACAGCAAAACCTATAAAGCTTTCAGGAGGTTTCCTCACCTTTCTTCTGTATTCTTTGTCCTATTATCCACTATATCATTCTTCTTCATTTTACTGGCAATTATCACATAGAATTGCAATAGTTTAGACCTGAGAGAGGTTGATTTTTACATAATTCTGGAAAATATTAATAATATAAGATGTTTTTGTGCTATTTGATTGGGAGACTAAGGGAAAACTTCAAAGAGCTCAAACTCCCCTAGGGTTTACATACTTTAAAATAACAGTATCTCTGTATTGCCAAGAGGGGGGGGGGGGGAACAACAGACCTTCAAATTAATATTGCATTGGCAGCAGGTTTTTACAGACTACTTTCAGGGCTGTGTGCTGACTCCCTGGCTTAATGAACAGTTTGATTTAAAGCTTAAAATTATTAAGTGTTCTACCAGAGTCATAAATAATGCAGTTTATAATATTCCTATCGAGCATATAAAACTACATTTGTCTTCCATTAACAACACACTTTTTAAGTAGCCTGACCTCTTCAGATATATAAGAACATGCAATTAGTGCAATTTGTCACAGGTCCTTTACATTTTAATAAGATGTAATTAATTGTCTGTTTAGTCTAATTAACTTTGAAACCCTGACAGTTCTTGCTCTCTGGTATAAAGCACAGCTCCGTATTTGAATTGCTAATATTGGACAGAGTGCCTCCATACAACAATAAATTTAAATCTGTGTACCTTTGCAGACTAAGAGACACTGGGCTAGCTTACCAATATTTGCATTAACTTTTCCAAAGCCTTTTTTATCAATCTGTGGCAATATATGGGTGTCAATAATATATGGGAGTCCATGTGCTTGTGAAACAGCTCGAGTTATCACATAGTACTATTAGAATTCTATTAATGATCCCACAACTAATTCTGTTTCAGTCATACTGCTCATGTTTTGTACATGATTTAACAAATGAGTTACAGACTCAGGCCAACAGAGATGTAAATCCTTGACATTCTTTGAAGTTAACCTGCAGCTCATGAAGAATGTAGTGAGGTATTAAACAGATGACCCTGAAACATGACATTTTGCTGATCAGAAAAAGGTATGAGCTGCATGGAACTAACATGGAACAGTGTTAACTGTTAAAAGCTCTGAAACTCAGATTTAGGGATTTTTTTTTCAGTTGTATGGGCTTATGACAATATATCTTGATTTTAATGCCAATGAGTACTTTAAAATACAACAGATTTATTTTATATTCTCTCCATGATGATTTAAAGTACTTAGAGGATTGAATTTGCAGATGATAAACGACACTTAATTCAACTGAGGAGTAAATAAAGGGCAGACTCTGACATCCTGTCCTCTCCTGAATAAAATCATTCTCTGTAAAAAAAACCTGCAAAAGTTAACGATCTTCAGAACCATAGGAACAGGAGAATGTGAGTATCTGTACAGAAAAGAACATGTGGAGAACAGAAAACATTCAATGCAGTGTTGATTTATGTTCAAAAAGAGCATATATAATACATTCAATGGAAGTTTTTGCAAGTTGAAATAATATTTTATTTTTTGTCCTGAAAACAGGAATAATTTCCCAGTCTTGCATTCTGTGCATGGCCCTCACAGAATGCCAAGCAAGGGGACATATAAATCTTGGCTGCTGTAACATATAGACACTGACAGGGACAGAATGAGCACCAAAGCAAATATGAGGTAGAAATTATTTTTTATTACTTTAGGTATTTCTAGATGTCAGATAAAAATGAGACCATTGCTAAAAATTTTACAGAATGACAGCTGTGCCTTATGGATAACATTCTATAGTTTGATGTATGAGGCAGAAAATATGAAAAATATTGTGAAGTACCACCTTGACATGATGATGGAATGCCACAGGAAGCGTGCTAACTCTGGAGGAATGTAATAGACCACTGTTAAATAAAAGGAGGAGGCTTCAGGTCCAGCCAAAAAAAAAGAAACATCAAACACTGCCTTTAGAAGAACAGAAGCTGCAAAACTTTGTTTCTTTTTTACACAGCTGCCCAAGTTCTGATGCTCTTGTTTGAACAAGATTACCCCTCAGAGTTTCAGTAGGTACAGAGGATTTTGCAAATGTTCCTATTACACCTTTTACAAAACACCAGAGGATGCAGCACCTCCAGCATTACAGAATTTATACTACAGGCTATTACAACGGACTACGCATTTTTTAAAAGCACTCAAATACAGCACATGAAGGCTCAATAAGCAATAGTTATGTGGCTAAAGCAATTTAAATGAACCGGTTTAGTTTCATTTATCAAAGTCTGCTCCAAGCCTGACTATAAATAGTGAAAAGTCAAAAATGAGTAAGTACCAAACCCACTTAACATCCATTTAAACATCCGCTTAACGTCACAGATACATACAGATGCATCTGCACGTTTCATATTTTAATATAGAGTATTATCCCATGCTCTCCCCTTGAAGCAAGGGCCACATGTTGAACCCCAGTTTGTGCATCAGTAGAGCGAGAATGGCTGGTTCTGCCCTGCCAGGTGAGGCCACGTGAGAACCCCATTCCCAGTTTAACACCAGGCTCGGATGAGACCTGCATCGGCAGCATTCCCCTGGCTACCTGGCTGACTTCAGGAGGTGGCCAGGCCCGCAAGCAGAAGGGGCTGCTGGGTGGTACGGCGGGTGCCCCGACCCAGCCAACCCTGGCACCGGGGCCGCAGAGCCCACCTGCCTTACGCTCTGCCCTCACCCTGCGATGATCCTATTTACAAGGCCCCATCCTCAGCGTGCAGCGGCAGACACGATACAAGTGGTGGTGATTAATAATAGTATTATCAGGCGCTGTACATAAAGAAATTAAATATATGAAGATATTGAAGATAGGCCAACGTACTACTATGCGCAAAACTCCACCTACTCAACACTTAGACCCAATAAACCTCAGCTGAAATGTTTTGTCTGGCATTGGGCAACCCAATTTAACGAAGAAAGACTAATTACAAGAAGCTTAGAGAGTACCGATAAGAGTAAGGCCTACAAAACCTGGCCCAAGCAGGACGACTGAAGGAATCCATTCACTAACTTCAGGAAAAAAAAAAAAAGTAAGGCCAAGTCACACAACAACAGATTCACAAATATGTAAGATTTGTTCTAAACTGATAGTAAGTAATAGATCTCTACTGGGAAAGAAAGGAATTAATCATTGCATATTTGGGAATTGGGAAGCAATCCTTAGTTCAGACATTAGGAACATATGATTTTTAACCATAGCGTTGCAAATACATCTGTTGGGGATGCTTTCAGTATATTTGTTTCAGAGCACGTAAGCAGACAAGTTCATCTTTTGAAGTCCCTTCTAGCCCAACCTTTCAAAGAGTTCTAATAATAGAAACAAAAAGTCATTCCTAATATGCAGCAACATTTGAATGGAAGCAAACTTGTATCAATAGTGACTTTGGATATTCTTTAGTTTCATAACATATATTTGAGGTGAAATAATTTTTGTCTGCCTATAAAGAAAAAAATCACAGCAAGAGTTCTTACATTAATATATTCTAAATTAATGTGTGCCAGAGGAGAAAATCCACTGAAGAAGTTTAGCATTGTTGACAGTAGTTGACATGCAGGTATGATTGATGTCTGCCTTCCCTCCAAGGATGAATGGAAAGCTGGCAAATGCCACATATACATAATGCGTTGGATTCTAAGCCAAATTGGTTTTCAGACATCATACTTGACATTTCCCCCTCATACTTCAAATTATTCCTTGGTACAAATTGCATGTTTATATAATGTGTTTTGCTGTACAGTCTGGTTTGATCACATCTCCTTTAGGCTTTCTCCAGGCAGCTGCAGTTATAAATAGGCCAAAAGCACTGCTTGTAGTAGAGATGAAATAGAGATTACCCCTGTCGAAAAAGAAAACCAAACCAAGAAAAAGCTGAGGCCTTTGTATCGAGCCATTAGCAATACACTGAATTTTTATTCCACTTACTCTGAACTGCCAGCCAGGCTACTACTGCTTGCTTCTCTTAAGAGGTGGTAAAATAATAAAGGAGAACTTTGGCCTTTCTGATTTGTGCTATGAAGTTAAAATAACAAAACCACAGGGAGGCATTTCAAAGGGCTCATTGGCATATGGATGGTCCTGCCGTAGTGGTCTAACAAGGTTCAGGGAAGATACAGCCTATGTGATCTCAGGAACACGGATCCCACGCCTGGACATGAGAGATGCCAGTGAAGGTTTTACCCAGTGTCTCCTGTGACACTGCTGTGCTGCTGACTCTGATTTGTCATGCTCCATGCCTGTTACTGAATAAGATAACCTGATCTACGCTTGAGGGCTTCCTTCTGTTCTGTTTCTGTTTCATCAAAAAAGAAAAAAAAAAGAAAAAAAAAAAAAAAAGCAGAGTTTATAAGCTTACAGGTTATATCTTTATTCCTGGGAGACATACACAAAACCTAAGGCAACAAATGTGTGAGTGATATTTGCTGTTACAGTTCAGGACTCCAACTGCAATTCCTAAGTGTCTGTGTTACAAGAACTTGGTGAGCTAAGGTCTAGCTATGGAGTGGAAAACTAGTAACTGCAGCAGTATCTGGCAATCAGCAAACAGACAGTTGTTTGCTTAAACACTTTTAAACATGGCGCATTGATTTGCACTCTGCCATATTCACACGTAACTAAAATAGATAAAATCGTGAATAAAGAAGGTAGAACTCCAGATATTGATCCCCAGACCCATATTGACAAGTGCAAGTTCAAATGTAAATATAAACATCCTGAGTTTCACCTCAAGTTAAACCCCCAGGCACGCTGAGAAAATCTGAACTGTGAAGATTTGCCTACAGGCAGAACAGTTTGCTGAAACTGTAGCACTCCAGTTAGAGATAAGGATGTGTGAGTAGCTGTAAAACACTCAGTTTAACAGGCCTTGGCCCCGTCTTTCTCTTCTCCACCACAAAAAAAAAACCCAAACAAACAAAAAAAAACCCACACCAAACAACAAACCAGCACACAACAACAAACTGAGAAAACACACAAGAGGCAGCTACCTGGCTCTCTTAGGTTAGCATGTGCATTTCCTGCAGCCCTGAAGAGTAAAGCACCAAAACCAATCTTGCAGTGGGTACAGCTTCTTCTTTCAAAATCTGGAGACGGAAGAATCTGTGCTTCACAGGTTATCCATTTTAAGATCAAGCTAGTTTGCATCAACTTGTTTTATCGTAATCAAGTTTAATATTATAGGTGAATGCTTCCTATAAAATTCTGATCCCATGATCTACTCTGAAGTGTTTCATTGAACCAAATGGCAATCTTTTCTCCCTTAGCTTTTTTTGCAATTATATTCCCTGCACTGATCATGATGCAAACCGTCCGACTACGTCCTAGAGTTACGCCTTTGACGTACATACAGTAACCCCGCGTTAAGAATACAAAAGGAGAGATAATGAATTAAGTTGCTCATTCCCAACTCTGGCAACTGTTGAAATCTACAAAAATTGATTGATGCATTGAACCCCCATTCATTTTAGGTCAATTTTGTTTGTGAAATGCTGATAGGATTGCTCCCTATCCTATATTCTGTATGCTAACTATTGAATGCAGGAGGAAGAACGCCAAGGAGCACTTGGGGGATTGAAGCTGCATCACATCAGATGGTGTGATACGATCCTGCTGAAAACAAGTTGAAACAAAACTGCTCTAAGCTACAGTACCCCAATCATTAAAGCTAAATCTAAGTCAACATTGAATGCTGTTAACTTTCATATGTACATTAGCGAAGAAACACCCTGATGGGAAGCTGAGAGTTTTAGCTATTATTGCCATCTTATTTCTCAAAACTGGATGAAAGGTTTAAAGGTTGAACCTCTCATTGGATACTTTCCATATTTTGTTACCATACTTGGCTTTCTAAAAGTACAGCAGTGGAGCCTTGCTTAACACCTGAACTCAATAATTAACACATACTAGAAATCACTGAATAGTCTGCATTTAGACTGTAGAATAAATGCAACAAATATGTACATTCATGTCAGTTGTGCAGTAATTCATCTCCTTGATTGCCATTTGCCTACAAAACATACTTGTTTTGCCTACATTTCACAGAACCTCTAAAACTTAGGTAGCAGATTTTGATGCTGGCACTCAATGACCCCACAGTAACTGCATCCTGAGGCTGGGTCAGAAGTCAGTCTCTTCGTCTGAGGAAGCACATCCACTGCGTGTAACCACATCAGACTTAAGTCTGAGTGAGTGTATCTACACAAATGCAAGGAGGTCTGTGTAACCCTCTGTTCATCACTAGCTTATAATGAATGTGTCTCATTTTAATCTATGACTCTCGCTGTCAGAGTTTGCTAACCAAAAGTACTAATCAAACTGTTGCTGAAATCCGGAATAAAACTCCTTAACAGCAATAAGAAGTTAAGAAGCAGGCACTCCTTTATTGCAGCGCTGGGCACATGGGGAATTTCTCCACCTATCGTGTGCACCTGTCTGGTTTAACTATGCAGGTTAAATACATACCTGTTATACATATTCACTAGATTTCTGAGAAATGTTATACATAATCATTACTTTTCCGAGAAACTATTAACATATGTAAATGTCCTTTACACAAGTGCGTTGGAGGTCTCTGGTGGTCTTCAGAAGCCTTCTGGTGGTCTTCCATAGTCTTCCTCACTTGTCCGCTTCTTGACCTCTTCTTAGGTGATTCTGCACAGTACGATTCTTGCCATCATATATTAGATTACACAAAAGTACATTCTATGTTAATTCCTTTTCTATGATTGGTCTTTTAATTATACCACCTTATTAATATTCTTATGTTAAAACAATCATTGGTCGATCTCACATAATCCATTAACCAGAACTTTGATCAAAGTAGGGTTTCTAAGCAACAGAACTAAGGTTCATAATGATTTCTTAAAACAAACCACTATAACTAACCAATCTGTGTTAGAATTCTATGGTTAACTGACTGTCAACAATACTTGTATTCTTATGATTATGCTTAGCACAGTTTGTAATGTTCCTAAGTCTCTATAACTACGTTGCAAACCTCACACTCCTATCTCATGATTTTGTTTTAATCAAATCTTTATCAAAGTATTTGCAACAAAACCATGTATCAGAGGTCCTAAAAGAAGCATCAGGCAAAAGCACTATATACAGGAAGCTCTTTAACCCCCTTGCTTTCTCTGCCACGACACTTGTGAAACATTCACTTTTGGACTTAGAAAAAGAGAAAGAAAATACACATTCTCCTTTTCAAAACGTTCAAATTCAAACCACCAATAAAGTGACAAGAAGAGAAGAACTGCTGCTAACTGGTATCATAGGCTATAAAGGAATCATTCCTGTGTTAAAAAAAAATAAACCAGGTCAAACCAACATCGTCCTGAACTAGTTTAATAACCAAGTTCAAAATTGCTTCTCGACATTGACTCAATACCTCAGTGTCTGAGGGCTATGCTATGCACACTGCAGTTTATACCTACCAATAAACAGTAACTATTTAGACAACATGCTCACATGTAAGACTTTGTTTTTCAATTCTACCCCTTCTAAAAATAAGCAAAATAATTTTCTTTTATAGGAGCTATAGGTGGGTTATATAATAATTTATCAGTTCATACATGTGTGAAGTGTACGATCACCTTTTTCCCCCTGCCAAAAGCATAGGCATTGCAGAAATAAAAAGTACTGTTAAAAACATTTACCTGCATTTCTCATGGGAGTTGCAAAGGATCAGAGATGGATGGGTTTGGACTTACTTTAAATTACACACTTTGAATTTTTAATATATGGAAATCTTAATATTTGCTCTCTGTGGAAAAGCTTGGCTGATCAGCAATCCAATAGTCATTTCCTTGCCCTGGAACAAAACCTAAGGCATTTACTTAGTTTTTATTTGTTCTTTATTTAGGCAGACTTGCTGACTTCAGTGGGAGTCTAGCAGAGCAAGAACTGGAAATAAAAATTGAATGACGACATTAACATCTGTTCACCTGGAAACAGTATCTGGATTTTTCTTGGCTTACTTTATATACCTGCTGCTGAATAAAACAGGCAATAGCAGAGTTATTCACAGAATATTGTAAAATGGATAGTTTTATGCAATCCTCTAGAGGGATTAAGGATAGGGGAGACACCTGGGTTTTTTTCTGAACTATACCTTGAAATTCCATCATCAGACAGTAGCAGTCTAGCAGAGCTGTGTCAAAGGGGACTACACAGATGTTTCTGGCATACTCAAAAACAACTTTGTTATACTGCAGAGACAAACTCAGGTAAACAGAAACTATAAAATGAACCTTATTATACATTGCTGAGTTTCCTATTAAAACCACGTCATGACAGTAACTTCCAAGCACCCTTTGTTTTGTGTGGACGAAGTACACTACTTATGTTCTCATTTCTCCTGTCTTCCTGTGATGCTAAAAATTACAGGTTTTGCCTCTTGTACCACAGGTTTCACTTTTGTTTTGGGTTCTCAGGAGAACACTTTAGACTTGTATTTTGCAGGGACATATGGTACAGATGTTCTGTGGATCCTTCTAGACTAGATGTCTATTTACATCAGTTGTCTGTTATGCTAAAAGAGTAGATGAAATGACGTCTTGTCCTTATTAATCTGTGTTCTTCAGGAAAAACCTTTAGCTTTAAATGTTCCACCCTGTTGGTTTCTACTCTGCACATTCCAATTTCTTTCTTCCTACTGGAACGGGTTGTTTCAGGAAAAGAGCAAAAAAGGCAAAGCATAAAACGTAATGTAGATGTCCTTTATGATGCACTTCTCCAAAAATAATTGAAACAAAACTTCATGAATTCAAACCTTCCCCCAGCCCCTTCACTCTACACTAGAAGATATCACAATGTCAAGGCCCTGAGACCTCTAAGTGATACGCTTCTAGTCTTGACTGACAGAAGCACCAACTCTGCTCATCCAAACTGAGCACACACAGCAAGTTGGCAGGAGGTTTCCAAATCTAAGTGAGCTAACGGCTGGATTTTGAAACAGAAATTCAGCACAAACCAGTGATAGTGTACCCTGAACTCTTGTAGGTAATAAAAGACCCATTTCTCCATAGGAAGGTCTGACGTGTTTCTGTATCTGCTTTTGTTTCTTTAATCAACCAGTTATTTCCATTATATCAAAAACATCAAGCATTTATGCAACAGAGCAATGGCTGCCTTTGCAACAGAGAACTTCTCAGTGTTTCTTTTCTCCCTGCTCCCATTTTGCTTTTCTTTGCACGAATGTGTCTTCTGTCAGACAAAAAAACCCACCATAATGGAAAGCTTACTAGCTAATTTAAGTTAGCTTCTTTGTAAAGTATTTATATTTTATATCATGCTCCTTCTGCTGATTCTGTCCAGCAAGTCGCAGATGACCAATTACTCATTTTCTCAACCATTAATTCTAGATCAGGCCTTAAATCTCTGAGAGATCACTAAGCCCTTGAAATTTCAAAGTTTGACAGCCTGAACTTCCCATGTCAAATGGTTATGAGCACGCTTCTGCGTCTCCATGGATTTTACAGCACCACTGCTGTGCATTCTTAATCTGAAATCACTTTCTGCCTGAGGCTGGAATGCAAACCTATCTTCCAAACAGATGCAGAACCTAGTAGTCATCTAACTTACATTAAATGCCATAGAAGTTGTTTGTATGTCTCTGGAAATTAGCTGATAGGTAAGGAGAAAAAAAAAAAAAAAAAAAAAAAAAGTAGTACACTTGGTCTATTTGGTTTAGCCAGAAAACTGGCCAATAAACAGGGATAAAAATCAGCAGAATATCCCAGCTGCTAATTGCTTAGGCTGCTAACACCCTCCAATCTTGTATGATAATAATCACCCAATACACTCCCAGGACTATGAACTGTCCAAACAAAAAAGATAATCTGTCATGGATCAAGGAGAATATTTTATGCATTTCCGAGCTGTAAGGATGGAGTATAATTGAAGTAAGACTCTAATGAATTTGAATTAAACTAAATGGGAGAGCATTTGTGGATGTAGGAAGAGAATTATAGTACAACTGTGAAAATGTTTGATGTGCAAAAGTTCCTGCAAATATGCCTAGCTCTTTCTTCAAACTCCACATTAATTATTTGCCCGCATGAGCAAACACTTTGCCTGAGAGATTCAAGAATGAGCCAAAAGGTATAGCCGTAGCTGGAAGAGACAACACTGAAGTTGTTACTTATGGTTATTCTTTGCTCCACCAGTTTGAGAACTGGTGTTTGCTGTAGTTCATGATCTTTCTTTTATTAGTAGCAAGAATCATTTTTAACAGATATCATAAATTGCATTCCATTACCCACTTCTACAGACAGAACTGAGTTCCTCCTGATTGTATATAGTCACTCCACACAGGTAAGCAGTATCTGCTACATATCATTGTAGAAAAATAAGTCTGAAAGGGAACTCAGTGGCCCTGTTGTCCATCTCTATATGCCTTTCAGCAGATTTAATTAATCCTGATATAATTTCTCACTTATTTGTTAAGCTTATCTGAAAGACAGCCAATTAAAAAAAAATTGTTTTGTTTTATCTGGGGTTTTTTTGTTGCATTTGGGTTGGTTGATTGGTCATTATTGTTGTTTAACCAGATCCTTTTAGCTAATCAAATCCCTAACTGATACTCAGGGCTGGCAGAGCTTTTAGTGACTCGCGTGAAGACAATTGCAATTATCTTCCTTCCCCCAGTCCAGGTGAAACACTACTACTTCAACACTACAGCAGAATATTCTTGCTTCCCTTCTCTGAACTTTAAGAACATAATCTAGCCAAGTCAGATGAAGTATTAATCCATACTCAAAGCGGACAACTGTGCTCCAGTACTGAAGAGATACAACATTACTCCACAAGTGACAATGTTCTGTTCACAAAGCCAGGTGGGCTGGTTGTCTTTGCACAGCAACATAGCATTACATGTCCTGCCTCTAACCTATTACAAACCTGATTTAAGAAAAACAAACAACAAAACTCCCAAAACCACAACTATCACCTGTTCTGAGTTAATGCATTTGCCTGCTTCTGCCGAGGTCTAGAGAAGTGCTTTTGTCCTTGTTGAACTGCATCACTTATCACTTGACTTTGTGAAGTTCAATCTAATTCCTTCCTCAGTAGTATTTGCAGACCTTCTCATCTTTCCATCTCCTGCCACCAAGGAAGGAAAGTAGTACTTTCCAACAAAGGCCAGCATAGCTATTTCAGCTTATTGTGGAATGGCTGTTACAACTAGTGCCTTTAACTAGATAATGAGGGTTCATAGGCAGTGCAATACAGCTAAGATTTCAATCCTGGCATAAAACTGCTACTAGGATGTCAATGGATGCCTCTGTGACACTGAAGAGGAGACCAACTTCTCTATCACACTACATTTATGAAATACTAGATCACGGTCAGGCTATTAGAAAAAGCAAAAGTGGCATTATTTAAACCACTTCCCAGTTCCTTGGACTTCAGTCTGTGGCTGACTGTGCATTAGGGAATTATCAAAGAGCAAGGTATTATTGGAAGAATATATCTCAATTTTCCATCACTTGGCTTTTCTTATCTTTAGGAAGAGAGGGGAGAACACAGAGTAGTTTCCACTTAATCCATTTCTTTCAGTTGCTTGGCAGAGGAGTTGTCCTGAAATTTGAAGTTGAAGGCTGAATTCAAGCTCTCCTCTCTTCAATGCTCAATGCCTTTAAACAAACCTCAACCTCATGAGCTTACCCTGTGACATTCTGGCTACATGATAAAATAATGTTATATTATACATATATAGGTGATCATGAAGCAGGGGTAGGAAGCTGCTACTTGAAGCACTGCACACAGGTATGATGCCCTCATTTTAAAGTTAGTACTTGATGTGGGAAACCTTTGAAAGCCACTCTGTCACACTTAATGACAGCAACAACAGTCCATCAGGCTCTCAGGCCTAGTTTTTCACACTCTAACCCCAACGGAAGTCTTCACTACTAGTCTTGTTTCACTTTCTTCAGCTCTTTACTTGCAAAATTATAAAATCCAATTGCAATAACCCATTGAGTCACTTGTGTACTCTGAGGGCCAGTCCCCCACCTTTCTTGCAATGTGTTCTTCTGCTTCTCTGTAACCTTGCTAAAAAGTCTGAAAGGAAGAATCCATGTGATGGCTGGAGTCTAAGGTTTATCAACACTTCTTTCCTACAAATCGTTGCCCTTTTGGCAGTATATATAAAAATATGAAAAGTACAAAGCCAAATTGGAATAGAGAGCTTATCTTAGATTACAGGAGGACTGTAACTGGTATTTTACACTGTATGGCCTCCTTAGTGTTTCACTCACACGGAGTATACCTTGGGATTCAGGGGTATGCAAGAGAATTTACTATTTATCTTAGTGACCCCAGGAAATCTCAACTTCCCAGCACCTCATCAAGGTGCTGCAGAGTCAGCTGCCTACACTTCAAGAATATTCTAACAAGTATTCAAATATTTATACAGTCTTTTACTTCAAGTTTTCTAAACTAATTAGCAAAATAATATCGTATATAAGAATTTAAGTATTATTATTATTATAAATAGAATGCATTTTCTTGGTTTGATTTTTGCCAGAAAAGCAATTGTGATACATTACCATTCCTGGCACTGTTACAGGAATTGCAAATGGAAAATATGCCAGAGTTATTTGCTTTCTGCATTAGGCAGAGACACATTTTCTGTGCCAAATGACTGTTGACATTTAATTTGAAACCCAAGATACCTTAAAGTTAACTATGTAGGAGTAATAATGATAGACCACCAGAGCATTCTATTTCTAGGAATGGATTTTTCTGGTTGTTTTAAGTAAATGAAAATACATCTTATGGTCAATACCTCATACTTAGAAACTGTCTTTTCTTCAACAAAACTATTCAGTCTGTTCAAGGACTGACTTTGGGCTGAATCCTCTGTGCATTCTGGTTTGGATTGGGCTTTTGTTTTGTTTAATGGAGAGCTAGCTAAAATATTAAGAGATTTAGATCCACGTTTCAGTTACCTTAGTATTTTTTCTGGCATTGGACAAAGTCTTCCAGACAAGACTTTTCACAAAGTATGTTTCAAGCTAAAATAATTTGTGAACTTGTGCAGAATGTGACTTGTTTCAGGGGAAACTCCAATCATGCTCAAGTTGTATTTCATGCCTTAGCCCACCATTATACTGGGGGTATATAGTCTGAAATTTTTGCTGCTTTCTTTGAAAGTTATTAGATGTCAAATAGCTGAAGTTATTTAATTCCTTTAAATTCAGGTATCCCATATGCATTTGTGTTTTATCCTGGCCTGAACCCTACAATATTTCTGGTACCTTAAATAAACAATTGGCAAAGAATCAAAAAGAGTTGAAGCGGGACCACAAACTAATTCAGACAGAATTTGCCAGTCAAGATTGTAAGACCCTTACAACGTGGTGAAGCACTTGAGAGCTACTTTCAAAGCAAGGTACTGCTTGGGGGTATTAAGTGGCAGAAAAGCATGCCAATTATTTAAAGGCAGCGGTAATATGTGTACAGAGATATAACATTATGTATGTACACCAGTGTAGCAGCTCTTAAAGAATTAATTTTACATAAGCATTGAAACTTCCTTAATGACACATTAGGCAACAAATTAGCATCTCACAAGAAAAAAGTGTCATCATTTGAGCTATATTAGTACCGAGATCAGTTGTGTGCACAAGAAAAAGTTTCTTTGTCTAGGAGAGGCCAAATTAAGAAGCTGAGCACTTAGAATAAAAGAAGGATATAAATTAACTACATAACATTTACATGCAAGGCTCTCCACCAGTAAGGGCAATATTCACTGTTTTAAAAGAAATTTTAATAACTACCCCCTTTGACTATTTCTTCTGTCAGTGTTTACTAAGACCACAAAACAGATTAGATAAATTTCGTCGTTTAGCAGCATGAGCACAATCAGTTACAAAATGATATCTGTTCGCTATATCTCACAAATGAGCAGTTCTCATTGACACTTACAATGCACGGCTATTTCACATGAAATTTGTTCCTCAAGCAAATTACCCAGCTTAGAATTTCACTGGGGCTGTGCAGGAATGTCGATACAACAACTTGCATAGGTTTGCAGATAGAAACTTGGGTTATCTCTTATGTGAACAATAATCCATTTCTGACCCAGTCTGTGTTACTTTCTCAGTCAACAGTTATTGTTTTAATTAGCTATTGCTTTTTCAGAGTTTTAGTTTCTTTTCTGGTTTGCTCTTTATAAATCAGAGATGGCATATAGTCTAACTAACCAAACCACCGAAGCATAGGCAAAAGGAAGCAACTATATGTGTTTATGTTAATCTCTTTAGAGACCAGGATTATTTGGATTAAAAGGAGCAGCCATTCAAATACAGTCTTTTCCTCACCCAGAGAACTAATAATCTGACTAGAAATCCTAGAGCATTAAAAAGAAAGCCAAAACAACTCTCTACTAACAAAGATTGTGTTTCAACTGCATATAATCCTTTCCCATGTGGAAAACAAATAATTTTATCGGTTTAGAGCAAGATTTAATGTGTGAATAACAAATTAACACATGACAAATTAGGTCAAATTTTAAATATACTTCATCTATCCAATAAAAATTCTGCCTGCAAATGAAATTCTGAGTAAGACACATGAAAGATGATAAAAAAGTGTCAGCTAGAATGAGATATGTCAAAATTGCAGTAAAATAATTTAAAAGCTATGGGTAAAAATGATGGATCTGTATGTCCAAGTATTCACAATTTAAAATCATAGGTATTAAACAAAAGTGCTTTGCTTCTTATTAATGAGTAACTAACTAAGTTTAAAAGTCTTAAGTCCAACAGAAACTAAAGCAATATAAACAGCTCCTAAATGGGCACATTACAATTATATTCCCATTTCAAGGCCTACTAGAGTTAATAGAAAGAGAGGACCGGCTTTATAAAAAACTTCATCCTCCAAGTCAAAGACTATTTCAGCTAACATATTTATTTATTTTAAAAGTGTGTATGGTACCCTAGTGACTCCCAGCAACTGTAGCATTTAGTTCTCCCGTTTTCTCCTGTTCACCCTTGGGCGCAGCTCCCCAGCCAGAGGAGCACGTTCACCCAGGGCTTCCAACTTTTCAGTCAGCCTAATCAAAAACATAATTTGGGTGGAGAACTTACAGTCCATTTGAATTGGCAGCAAACATGGAAGAAGGCAGAAAACTCAATAGTCCCCCATCAAATACATTGAAGATTTTTTCACAGGTGCATCTCTATTCTCAGTATAAGATCAAAACATTAAGCAAAGGGTGTTTGGTTTCTTGACAAGTCCATATCTTTCACTGGAAGGATTTTTCAGCTAAACAAATAGCTAAAACTGCATTTGCCTTTGAAAAGCAGTTCTGATGAACATTTTTTTATTACTATTAGTATTTGTACCTTTTCTGTCCTTAGTATGGTTACCACAGTAAAAGTAGGCTCTGGCTTTATTTTATGCCTTAGCCACCTACATAATTCCTAACTAGAACTTTCAGAGCCTAATCCCAAATTTTGGATCAAAAAATGAAGTGTAATGTGAGATTAGAAAATATGAATCAAGCTAAGATTTCACTGATTGTGATAGGTTCTTTGTCGTAACACCTGAATTAACAAAAAGAAAATAGAAAATTGTAGAATCATAGAAATCCTGAGTTGGAAGGGACCCATGAGGAATAAAATAAAACTGACAATCTTCCTTTTCACAGTGCCGTATTCCTAAGTGATACTTAAGCACTTTTATTGCTATATCCTTCCAAGGCTGAGTAAAATACAAGTTGCATACACAAGTGGCCAAAATACTGTTTCATTCAAATGCACTTCAGCTTTTTATATTTAAGAACTCTGAATTCAAAGTCTGGAGTTTTCAAGAGATTTATGTTGCTTTCTCTGGGGTTCATCTATATATAGTTATATATATATATATGCATGTATTTACATAGTTAAAAGCAGAAGATGACTGTTCAGTAGCTTCCTTTCATACTAAACAATTTCATTTCTAACTGTATTGTCAAAATTATGATCAAGCTAGATTTAACTGTAGCAAAGCATGGTTCAAACTAAAGAATGGGAACAGTTTTAGGCACAAATTTGAAGTGGGAAATACTAAGTCTAATAATATGGTTCACTTGAAATGGTATTTTATGTTATGCATAGAACAAATTCTGGCAAAGCAGTTTTATGTCTGACTCGGTTCAACATTTCATACTACAATTTCCCTGTTTCTCCTTTCTGAAAAATCCCATTCTCACAATAGCAATGGCAATTTCAAAATTAGAGTAAACACTAGGACGGCAACTGTGACACTTGTTTTCAAGATCAAATTATCCTTTTCCATAGCTTCTTAAATTTCCAATTATTCTTAGATGTTTTCTTACATATGAAATACCACATTTCTGTATTAAAACTGATGAAAGGCTGAGAAGCAAAAGTTTGCTTCCTGACCAATACATTTTATAACTGGTTCAGAACTACTCAGGCATAGAAAGATCTTTAATTAGGGTTTGGCAGAAAAAACAGCTAGATGAGCTGAAAAAATGACTTATTGTTGGGGGCAGGGAGCGAGAGGAGCTGCCTCTATGCACATTATGAAGACTGTAGAGAGCATGAATGTAGATAAGGGCAATTCCACTGCTGAAAGAGAAGTAGTTCGGGTGTTACTATTTATTGTAGATATAAATCAAATCAGTGAGAAATACCAATAGTGCTATCAGAAGCCATCAAAAATAGAAATGTAGATGTTGAAGTATGCTAACAGGTATTAACATATTCAAGCATTAAAAAAAAAAAAAAAAAAAAATATATATATATATATATATATAAACACACCAGGGTTCCATTCAAAGTAATGGCTACAACACACAGAGCACCTATACAGCTAGGGCAATATCCTGTTGCTGGCACAAGAAAACAAGGAAAAAAATGACACAAGACGCCTAACCAATCATGCAGAACTGTGCCTTGTGTAAATACCTTCAAAATAAACCTCACACACTATGGAAAACATCAACATACCCTATGACTATGGCACTTATTGTCGCATAGATAAAAAAATGGTAACAATAAGACAGAGGCAAACTTAGAAATATTATTTTCTTCCTTTTGAATCCATTTAGAAGAACTACAAATTACAAATGTGCTGAAGTATAATTTTTAGTGGATATAAGCATATTTCTAGAAACAGTTTTCCCTTTCTAAATTCTTAATTCATTTAGCACTAAACACCTAGGCACCCAACTGTACACTCCTACAAGTGTCTGAAATCCTAACAAGGATCTAACCTGAGGTATTTATATCAACTATAGCTGATCTATAGTTCAAACAGTTCACACTCTTCTCGTACATGTGCAGTGAAAGGACAAGAAACAAGAGCTGCAAAATGCAAAATTGAAAATTCCCTTTGGGCACAAGTTAAAAAATCGTCACGGGAGTGGTCAAACACTAGCACAGGTTGCCCAGAGGAGATGGGGAGATCCTGACCTTTGAAATTTTTAAAGCTCAGCTAGGCAAGGCTTTGAGTAACCTGACCTAATTTCAAAGTTGCCCTGTCTTGAGCAGGAGGTTGGACTACAAAGTTCCTTCCAACAACAACCTTTCTCCAATTCTAACATAAGTTTGACATTCATGTAAAAAAACCACAAATAGCAGCATACAGCACATGCCAGTAGGTTGTTACCAAGCAGCTCTGAGAAAAGGGGCCACTGATTTTTTAGAGATAAGGGGGGGGGCATAAAAAAAATATTTCTTTCTCCAGCTGATCTGACTTAATTTGCCCCAGAGAACTTCACTGTCTGGTATGAGAGGCCCATCTTTTGCTTGACTTTATAGGAACTGCTGAAGCAGGACATCATCTTTCACCTTTTTCCTTCCCATTACCCACATATTCCTTACATGGAGCAGCTTCAACCTAGATTTTGCTGGGGAGGGAAGGGAGAATTGCTGGAGAAGAGGGACACACAGCAAAGTTAGACAACTCCACAGCAGGTCAGGCATGAGGCTACTGTCAAAGTGTTTGGCTGTCACATGCATTTGCAATCACCCCGGTACCACTGCAGCATGAATCCATCGCAACATCTGAATGTCACATGGCATGATTCAGATTTCCCTAATTACTTGTCTGTGTTATTTGCTACCTCACAGACCTTTAAGTCATCTGAAAATTTCACCAGTAAGGATTTTACATCAATGTCTGTATCAATGATAAAAATATAAAGTAGCCCTGGCCCTCAGGAGACTATCGCAAAAAATGACATTTCTCATTGATCTCTCCCCATTAGCAACTTCGTTTTGATACCTGTCAGTGAGCCAGTTTCTAGTCCATCTGCTGTGTAGCCTGTTAATGCTATATAATGCAGTGTTTTTAAATTGAAATGTTGTATGGTACTAAATCAAATGCCTCAGAGAAATCGAAGTATCTAATATTGACACAGCTGTCTTTATCAACCAGACCTCAAACTCTGCTGAAAACAAAACAAAAGCGCAAATTTGTCCGAGAAGTTCCATACCGACAAGCCTAATTATATTTTTAGTTTCCAATTCTTACTTAACAGAGTCACAGAGTAGCCATTTCATTATTCTACCTTGGGTTAGCATCTGGCTAATGGTTTACAGTTCCACTAACACATTCTTTTTAACCAGCAAAACTATCTTGCCTGTCCCTTACATCTTTTGTCAGCTTTCCAAAGAACACAGATAAATACCAGGGCAAGACTGGGTTCTTCAATTCCTTGCCATCCCACATGATATATTCCTAATGTTCATAACATGCTTTGCCAAGTGTGCTGTCTTCCTCCCGAGCCTTATGGCACATGGTCACAGCTATGTGAAAAGTCACATTTAATAGGGAAGAGGAGGTTACCCACAGGACTAAACAAAAGCAATCATTTGCTATAACTTCTACAGCCAATTCATATAAACTGCGTAGAGCTGATTCTTCTATCCAGGAACTAGTTTCAAAGCAATGGACTGATTTCTCCTCATGACTTGTCATCTGGGCTGCAGTAACAGCTCAAGTATGGAAAACTCTTCCCTGTAATCTCTGAAAGGATCCTTTCACACTCCCGACACACGCACTTTGGCTCTGCTGCCAAAACCAGTGCCAGACTTGATGTGTGGGTCTCTGAGGAGTGTTGGGGTTGGTTTTTTTCCCTCTGTTGTGTTCCAAGAGAACTAAGGTGTTCATTTCAACTTTTCTAGAAGAACATCAAAATTTTATAGTCCTGTCCAAATGAAAACTACTATTCTCCTGGCACTTCCTAGAATGATTTCCAGCTTCTTTCTCACTTAGTTCCCTGCTAATGTTTTAAAAACATTAAAGCTCTGCTTTCAGCTTGTAAGTTATTTTGAAATTCAAATCCTGTGACTTTTGAAGTAGAATTGTTTCACAGCTGTCAGGAAATACAGGGAGGCAGAGTTATTTTTCCCCAAGTCACATAATGGCTTACTATCTTACCAAGAATAAATATTTATTTATAGGTCAGATCATGAACTATTTATTCTCTTTCATACAGTTACAGACATGTAAATAGTCATGTTTAATAGAAAGGATGTTTATTAACCTGAAGAAGGACTACATAAAAATGGAGTAAGTGCTTCAAAATCTGATCAACAGTAACAATGTTCATATAATGCAGCTTCATAGAGACCAGTGCAGTATTCATCCTTAAAGCTGCTATTAGAGTAAAAATATCCCGATGCTTTGTTTAGATCCTTTATGAATTTAAGATGCAGAAGAAAAGAATCTCAAGAAGACAATGACAGTATTTAGACATTTATGCAAAAGGAAGAATTAGGTTTCAGTGTTCGCTTTGCCTCAGGTACACTTCAGGGAAATACATGACATAAATATGCATGTGTTTGTGCAAATAGGCATAAACCCCATACGTCATTTTACACTGCAGCTTTCATTTAAAAATGTGGAGAAGCAAGACAAACATCTCTTCACCATTCCCTTTTCCTGCAAGACCACATATGGGATTTGCTTTTAAAAGTTATTTGACTATCAAGGAACCGCAATGTCCTAATTTAACGGTGCCATTGGGAGCCATCAAAAAAAATAATTTTGTCAGCCAGCTTGGTAGCTTTACACCCTGCCTCTTAGTGGCAAGAAGTTCAGGTCCCCACTGACTGTCTGTGACAGCTCTCAGCACTCCAGGCACCTGTTTCCAAGTCCATCATGGCAAGAAACAAGGTCCGAGGTGAGAGCTCTCTCCTAATATAAAAAAGGATACTCTGTAGTTTGCACTGAAACCATTTATATAGCACTGAAACCACGCTGAGCAGGACAGAAAGGTGTACAGTCAGGTGGACACTTCCATTGTACAAACAAACTAGTCAATTAGCCAAAGGAAATTTCCAACAGAGAAAGAGTCAGGCGGCACGTGTCCGTATATCAGGACGCTGCTCCAGTGCAGCTTTAGTTTCTTTTCCCCCCCATCAGGAAGTCATGAACCAAACTAGGTTCTGAAATCAGCCTTGCCCACCTCACCCCTCCTTTCCTGCACACGTAATGGGAACAGAAACACTGGGGGCATCTGTTTAGGATACCTAGGTGTGCTAAGCAGTGAGTTTGAGGACAGTGGAAGATTTCGGTCTAAACCTCACCGGCTTGGTTAAGTGAGTCAAACAGTGAGACAGCTCAGGTAGGTGTTAAAGAACTGGATTACAAATAATTGAACCATCTTTCTTGTACGTGAAATACGTTTGTACTTAGAAGTTTCAGGTTTTGAGAAACTAGTCCAGTATCTAATGTATATGGGTTCAGGCCTACAAATTACTGTATCCTGCTGAATGGGATTTTTTTTTTTAATAAACTTGCAAAATATTATATGTCAACTGTTCTATTTTGTCCCAAAAAAGAAGTGATTAACTTTAAAATTTTCTCTTCTTCCCTTGATAAAGATCCAGCACAGAAATGAAAGTGCCTCTTCAACTGTCACCTCTAAACACAGGATACTGAAATCAACACATCCAGCATCCCAGTTTTGAGTCAAAGATGAGACTTGCAGCTATTCTAAATGCCTACACATTCACTCAGTTCTTCCTCTTTGTGTATTTCTGTTTTGATCCAAAATTCAATCTCTGAACCGAGTAACCTCTCCTCCTGAAAGTTTAGTTGAGCTTTAACTGGTACCTGTTGGGGGAATAGTGGGTTCTGATTGCAGTTTTACCTAAAAACTCTGCTGAGCACCTCCCACAGAAGTCAATATCTTACAGCAAATGCCAAGTAACTTCTAGCATCAATATGTTATAAAATTAAATATGATAGAGACTATAAACTGATTTTCTATGCTTTTCAACAAAATCACTGTTGTTCTCTGCCATGGTATAATGTCACCCTGAACTTCAAACCATACATACGTGGACTTGCCAGACATTCCCTATGACCCTTTCTCACCACCCTGCGTGAGATCAAATCATGAAATGTACAAGAACCATGTAAAGTAAGCAAATAAAGATATTTTTCTTCTGACATTTGAATTAAGTCTCCCCAGTTTCTTCCTGTTTGTTCAATTAAAAAAAACAATATTAATTAAGAATTAAAAAATATCTTTCTCTTTACCTCTAGATTGAGGGGGGGGGGTTATATATAATGGTCAGTTCTGAAAACCTTAACAATTTATATACTTACAGTTGAAACATTAGCTCTCGAATATTTGAAAGCCAGTCTAAAATCTACAAGCCTTGCAATGAATACTATCAGAATTTTAAAATAATCTTCTCCATTATGTTCAGATCACATTTGATGTGAGAAAAAGAATTAACATTTCTAGAAAGTTTGATGACTTTTGTTTTATCTGATGTGTGCACAAAGCTCAAGAAAAGCCAGTTAGGCAGTTTCTGAAAACTGCTGCTGTGTCCAACACATCAGAACGATTCTGAAGCCAGAATTTCAGTGTGTTATTTATAAGTAATTTCCATGAACATTGTCACTAACAGTAAAATCCAACTTTACTGGTGGAAATGTAAAGGTAAGAAAAAAATCGAACTCTTTCAACCTGCTTTCGCCCCTTTAAATGTTAGGGGTTTGGCACAGAGTTATAGTTGCATTCTGAGGCTAATTAAAACTACTCAGTTTTTCCTGAAGGTAGCATTTAATAGAGCACTCCTCTGCGGTATCTGTTATCTTCTGAAACAAACAGCAACTAGAAAAACAGTTCCACTAGGAATAGAAAGAGCCACCAGAAATGAAGCAGTATATTTTGACTGAATTTAGGTCATACAAGTAAGTTCATCCCTGGTATCATCATACATACTTTTTTGGAGTTATGCTATGAATAAATTCAATTTTTCAGAACATGTACAGCAGAGACTAAATTTTCTTTTTACTTTGCAAACAAATCGAATTACCTACTTTCTCTGTATACACTGGCTTTCAATCACATCTTAAAACTTGTTATTTTCTCATAAGAGACAGGATAGCATTTCAAATATCACAGTTGTATACACTTTAGTTTGTTTCCTTACTAGGTTATAAAACTCTGGTTTCTGAGTATCTCATCACACATCAGTGCATGGTTTTTAACAAGCCTTTCCCAACTATTAAGTCCATTCCACTGCCACAACCATGTAGTTCAAAAAGGACAAAACTCACCAGCTCTGCCATCCGTCTAATTTATAAACTCAATCATATCCACCCCAGATTCCACAACTGGATCCCCATATTCACTTATATCTGAGTCAGTAGAGCAACATACGGAGAAAGTTTGGGCTGTAAATCCAGAGGCAGATGGAACAGAATGGGAATACCATTGTTTCCTACTATCTACCGATGGTTTGTGATTCAGCTCTCAGGCTGCCTCATTCATCCATAGGGCTGCAAAAAATTTCCCACACTCTCCAAGGCAGGAAAGGGTAAAGGAACCCACAAGGAACACAGGGCATTCTGATTTCAAGTAGTTGAAAGTAGTATGCCAGTTTAATACGTCATAGGAATAAATCCTTTACCAACTCATTCTCCATTATGCATCCATTTACTTTTAGTTTCAGCAAGCATGCATCCTATTTAGGAGCTCCCTTATCTGAAGAAGTTCTACAAAAAACAAAGTCATCAATTCAAATAAAATTCACATCAGCTTCACACTAGAATATAAGCATTCTCTCAAAACATGTTAAATTACTGGAGAAGTCTGCATTTCAGAACCCAGCATTGTTCCAAGATACTGTTCTTAGAAATCAATTTGAAAAGAAAAAATGTGTACTCTTAAAACTTTTCTGTAATGGTAAAATGGTCCCACTGCCTCCTTCTCCTTAGCCTTATTTAAATACACACATGGCATTTTTTCTGATTTTAGCTGATTAAGATTTTTTTACTTTTCTCAAAGTCTCACCTGGAAATTTGTGGCAAGTTCTATTATGATTTATGAAGCTCTTAAAAGATTCCAACCTTAAGTCAAAAGGACTGATTTGATATTGTTAGACTAAGCCTAAAGTAATCTAATTATTCAGAAGTTATGACACAGAAATTATATTAAACTCCTTACAATCTCTTCAGTAACTTATTTAACTACTATAATTTTGGATGGCATTCTTTCTAAGCTCCAGATCTCTTCTGAAAGCTCTAAAATTCAGTTTTTTCAGATATTGGAATTTCCTTTCTTCTTCAAATTAAAGTTTCTTCAATATATTATTTTTACCAACAAAAAGCAAATATTACATTTAGTGTGCATCCCTGCTTCATTTTTACTACCATTCAAAAAAAGACATTTCCAAATTGTACTTAGTGAATACTAAATGCTGAGTAAGGAACTTGCTCCGAGATCTTCTGTTGCCCAGGGTGTCATAGAATCTGCTCTTATTCACACATCTACACATCTACATTACTTTTAAAACTTTTTCTCCAAAGAATCCTTACGTAACTCTGTATTCTTAACATATAGCATGTCAAATACAATAGGTAAGAGCAGCGGTACGGGTTTTCTCCAAATGTCAGAATGACTATAAAGAGATCAAGCATTCATGCATGATGGTCAGAAAGTTTTTGTTTAAAATCTGGAAAAAAAGGCAAAAAATATTTTATATGACTGTTTTGTTTTTTTCTCCGCAGAGAGCTGATTTCTTCTGAAGTCATTGCACATCAGTCCCATTAATGATCTATTAAAGGGTGTCCTGCAGTTCTTTAATACTTCTATACAGAGCCACACAAAGTTACATTTATTTGGACAATGTCAGAGATCAGGGAGACCATGCACCTCAAAGGCAGATCTGGCAATAAAGCCAAGAGGTAAAATTAATATTCAGGTCCAAACTGTTGGCAAAACTAGTGCCATTAGATCAAATTAAAAATATTTAGATCTGTTGCTGGATGACCAGCAAGACATAGGTTAACTGAAATAAGCATTTAGAGAATTGAAGATCTAAATGCAATGAGAATACAAAATGATTCTGGGTAAAACTATTACGTCTCTGCAATTCTCTGTTATCTCTCCTGTTACATCACTTGCCATTCACTCCTCTTAGAATAACTACCTTGAACTTATTTTCTTTAAGCGGTGTCTAATTAATTTATGGTTAGAGTGATGCGGTAGCATTGCTCCTTCTCATGACAGCAACAAAAGACAAGGTTAACTCAAGACCTAGGCATACACCCTCCTCTTCAGTCACAGTCTAGCTTTCGTGGGAGGAAATCTGGCTATACAGACTCAATAAGAAGCTGCTGGTCACTCCAGCAGAATAACTGGGTGACAGAGAAAAGACATAGTGAGACAGAAACCTGCTATATATTTGATACAAACGTATATACAAGTATCACTTCTGCACCAAGAAATAACAAGAACACAGCACAGCACTTCATAATTTTTACAGAAGTATTTTACAGAGAAAATATCACTGATACAGCATTTGTTAACTCAAATTAGATGTCAGTAGATAAGACATGTCAGTGCAGAGGCATGTGCACTGGAGTATTATGAGAGCTGGGCACAACTACAATATAATTGCCAAAATTATATGCCACAGTAAAATTTTCCTTGGATGTTTGAGCACTTACAGGAACTTGCAGATTCCTTCTTACTCTGGTTAAGCCCAGTTTCATTACTTGACTTGTGCTGATCCCCTTAGCTAGTTATGTACTGACTTTGTTTACTAATTTCTTTAAACATAGTAGGCACAAAACCAAAGATTTTCTCAAGTTTCCCCCAAATCCAACACAAAAGTTTAATTGCCTGAAACAAATGTCTTTTTTTTTTTTTTTATTTCAGAGCAAAAGCATTATACTCCTGAAAAAATATTTTTTAACTTTTTCACTAAACACAATTTTTGCCTGTGAAGATCTATTGGCTTTTCCTTCACTATATTTGTTTTCCTTCATACTGATAATTTGGGTTAAGCTTTGGAAATCAGCAAGCTCTGGAAAACTGTAAATACTTCAGAGTTTTAGAGACATTGCTGCATCTGCTGTGATTACTCATATTTCTAGGGCTTAACAACCTCTTGGTCCTGGATACTACTTTTTGCCTTGTGGCACAGTAGCATTTATCAACATTTCTCAGCTAAATATTTTTCCTCCTTTCATAGAGCAATGAGGGTGGATGAAGGCACTGTGGACCTGATAGTAATTTATCTGATAAAGAACTGGGTGGTATTGCATCTCATGTGCCACTGGAGTCTCCTATTGTACTTGCTATGGATGCGTGGTTCAACTCTGCCCTTTGCTTTCATTATACCACGCTGCATGTTTTAAAGGCATATTTTAAAAGACACACTGCGGAAGTCAGGCATATGCTGTGCAATCACAGGCTTTCCTACAAAGGCCATGACCCTTATGCATGCTGAAATTAATAGACATTTGCGTATTTATTTCAGTCAGTTTTGTATTCAGAAGGAGATGTTTAAGCATTTCCTGTATTTTTAATCAGTGTTTCCCAGCAGACAATACTCTTCTGTGGAATTCTCACAGAGAAATTAGAAGGAAAAATAAAAGGGCTTTCAGAAGAACGAGGCAATACCAACTTTTCAGGATTGTCTATATTTTTGTCCATAACATTGTCTAATATTTTCATTATTTCTGTAAAAACTTCTGGTCTACAAAACCTATAGACACCCTCTGAAACAGTTTTGAGATTTTTCCACCTATATTGAAGATAGACAAGGTAGATAGAACATTTCCAAAGACCTTAATGAAATCTACCTTCCTCCTATCAGTTTTGTGCAAGTCGGCAAGAGAAGGAAGAGGCTGGGTTTTTTCAGGTTTTGGGGGTTTTTTTTTTCCCCTAAATAAATTTGAGTTTTTACTCCAGGGAGACACATTAGTTTCCAATTTTTTTCCTACATTTTTTGAACAGCAGAGGGCCCAAGCTATTCTACAGGTCAGTAGGCAAAGAACAGACTTTGTTGGATTTATACAATTAAAAGGGTGACAATTTTGATCGGCCCTTTGCTAGGATATAAAAGGCAAGAAGCTCCGTCAGGCAGCCACAGGTTTAGCACAGAGATAGGACTGCATCTACATCTCTACAATAGTACTTGTGATTAAGAGTCAAAGAGGTAATAGTCAACTCCTGTGTCATGTCCTGAAGCCTCTTTCTTCTACCCCAGCTCTGATGGGTTACCTGGGATTTAGCTGGTTATTCACATGGGGTAACTCCAGCACTTTTCATATAGCAGATGAAGATGGGTTGCAGTTTCCTCCCTGAATCAATATAGTAATTCTCATCTGAGAAGAATTTGTGTAAAATGGAAGAAATGTTAAGTCTGTGAATAGTTAGCAAAGGTATGAGTATGGCCTTGTGTTAACCATTTGCTACTCCTTCACAGTAAATAGGTTTATGCCATGTATTTGCCTACTAGATTTCCCATCCACCTGAAAGTAAACTCAGTCTCAATCTGATAAGGCAAAGGTCTGGAGTATTTGAATCACATTTATTATGCTTTTACAACTAGATCACGCATTCTACCTGCCTGATCTTTCACCTATCAAATTTCCTAATTTGCATCTGATCTGTGCAATGTCTGTAGAAATGCAGATGTATCCATACTTTATCTTTACTGACTGGCCCAAACTCCACATTAGTGGACCTTAAATAAAAGTAAACCAAGATATTTTCTGATAAGGCTAAAGCATTCTTTTTGCTCACCCCATAACTCTCAGGAACAGTTGTCTGCCCTCACAGAAGTAAAACAGAAATATAAAACCTGAAATATACATGGTTTTTATATATATAAATATATATATATGAGCCAATGCAGAAATATCATGTGTGCAATAGTAAATTACCCTCACAAAAATTCCATGAGGAACTGAGTACAGAATATATATATTTATGGGGGTTTTTTTAAACATGAAATGCCTTTTATTGCCTTACATCAAGTAAAAGAAAAGCCCTCCTAGGAAGGAGGGTTTTTCGCTACAGACAAGAGAAAACAAGAAGGTGTTTTTTATGACTAATGACTTCCATTTCATTTTGTAACACATTCACATTTTTATATAGCAAGTGCAAATAATCCTAAGAAAAAAGTACCCAAATAACAAAACCTGTATGGGTTAGTAAAACAGTATATCTATATACAGGCATGTTTTAAAGATTAAGACTAAAATGTCCAGAAATTCTGAATCCAAAGTTACTATAACTGCCACCTCCTCCTCACTATCTGGGTCTCTGCAGCTACATGCCTCTGTAGCAATGTTAATTCTAAACCTTTTCGTAAAGCAGCTCAGTGAAGGATTTTCCCAAAGGCAAGGTGCTCCAGAACTTATACATCTGTGCCAAAGAATGACAAATTTCACAGCTGCTCATTAATTGCCAGTTTTCTGAGGGTAGGATTATTAAATACCAGATTGAAATGCTCCTGTGAAGTTACACTGGACCAAGCTTCATAGTATTATTGTCACATAAGAGAGCAAGTAATAACATTCTGAAAATGACTATAATCTTTGTCCTACCACCAACGCCATTTCTTTTTCCCCACAGAGCCTCTACGCAAGTGTACGTGAACTCAGCCTGAAGCTGCCATTGGACTTCTGCATGGCGAGATACTTCACACCAACCTGTCCTATGAGGAACTCTGCAGTCTGGCTTTAAACATGCCAGGTCCAACACATTAAACATACTTGTTTCACTGAAGGTTATTTTTCCCTGCTATGAATAAATATTATATAATAAGATAGGTTACAAAGCTGTGAAAATTAAGCCACATATGGTTGTTGGAGATACTGTTTAAATTGCTGTGTAGATTGGATATTCTCTAGTGATAGCTGAAGTTTTTTTGCCCACTGAAATCCTTAAAATAGAATCTAAGTCCTTTAAACTCGTAATGATTTTCAAATGCCCAAATTGCTTTTTTGATTAATGACTAATTTGAATACTCAGGGGTAAAGTCCCCAAGCACTTTGTATTAAAAAAAAATATTGTATTCTCCGTACAGTTCTTCCGTAATGATGGAGTTTAGAAATTTACCCCCTAGCTTTCAGGGATATTCAGAACTTGGCTCAGAACTGACATGGAAGCCCCAATGACTTTGCAATCAATAACATTCCCTAGGAAAAGGAGTTTTTTGGTTGTTTCAGGAAAAAAAAAACCAACACACCAAGTACTGAATTACCAAGGTTTACTTAATCATGGACTCCAAATAAGTACATACTGAACAGATTTATTGATTCTCAAGATATTTATTCATCACTCTGCTCTTTAGCAGAAAAAGATCAGAAGACACTACAGGATTGGTTAATAATGTTAGTACAGGAACACTCCTGGGGAATCTTCTTGTCTTTTCAGTATACACATTAACATTTGCTTGGATTATAGTAACAAAGAGCATCAGTCAAGCAAAACTTCCAGTGTCAAACACATTTGCCCTGAATGCTCATCATGGATGTGCCCTGCTGGGCACTTAGACTCCTGTTTTGGCCCCATACACTGTTTTAATTCACATGTTCTTCTGTTTCCAATCATGGCCTTATCTCTGTTAGGATGGTGGGAGGAGGATCTGCATCACAGGAGCACTCTTGGAAACTTAGAGCCAAGAGGCAGTTACGCAGTTGCCTTTGCTGCCAGCTCTACAGATTCACCACTGGCAAAAAAAGAAAAAAAAATCCACACCTTTCTCAGAGTTCAAATATCAACTACCCCCTTCACAGTTTACTTGAGGTGTTCCCAGTAATACCGGACAAAGCACTGTCAAACCACAAAACACCCGGCATCACATCATGTGCCCTTAAACTTTTAATTGGAAATTTAACTGAAAGTTTCTGACCATTTATTCTGGCTTGGTTGGAAATGAAGCACTTTAAGAGCAAATCATCCTGCTCAGGGTTATGTTATAGCTGAAACAAAGGCTTTTCAAACTCTAAACCAGACATGCACTTTACTAGTACAAACCAGAGGCTTTCTACAGGTGTTACAGGCCATTTTGAAAACTACCAGTGTTAAAGACAATGCCATTCAAGCCACCTCTGACTTCCTTTGGGAATCTCTGAAACTCCTGCTAAGGTCCCCCCAGGTGATTAACTGCAGTGGTCAAATGACTATAGAGAGACAATTGAGTTCTCCCTTCATGAAGTTTCTGGTCCTCAATTTAATGTGACAGCCTACTTTACCCCTTCCATCAATCACAGCAACTGATTGAAATCCCTCAGTACGTCATCTCCTCTTGCTTAACTGTCTGCCTACAGGAACACAGGTGCTGGGCTTGGCTGACTCTCTGTGCAAGGATGCCTATCTTGGCATCCTTTAATAACTTACAGCTGAGCCATATTGCAAATCACTGGGCTGTGATACTAATAAAACTAATTAAAACTGGAAAGACTAGCCTGTGGATTTCTTAAAACATATCCACTAAAAAAACTGAGCAGAAAAAGCTCTTCATCAAAAAGCCCACAAAACAACAAAGACCCAAATACCAAGGAAAAGGAGAGGAACAACTCTAGCAGAAACTCAGTTACGCTCCCAGTAGTAGGAGACAGTGACAGCAAATGAGTGCAGCTATTTTTCTCAGCAGCATTAAGTATCAGCAAATTACAACCATCAGAAACAAGGAGAGAACACAAGGCATGTTCTGGTTCTCAACCTGTGTTTCCACACCTGCTGCTCCTCACTGCTATTCCTAGGCTTTAACCAGAGGCACAGTCTAAAGCATGCTTTAAAAAAAAAAAAGGCAATACTGCCATGAGATTTGAAGTTCTTGAATGTATTGAATGTCAATGACCTTTTAACAAGTAATAGTGGCAGCACTTGAAGAGAAGCATAGATTTTTTCCATTGTAATCTAAAGTAAAAGGCCTCATTTTTACACTAGTTTCTACCAAATAAAAACCTAAACTCTTTAGGAAAATAGTTTACTTGCAAAAATAGTTTCCCTGAAGAGAATAGGTTTGACAGAGCCCTCTCAACACATGAAGTTTAGCATCAACATCCTGGTTAGCTTGGCAGTAATAGACTGTTCATTGTTTTAAAAACCTGTCTAGGCTTACAATTTAAGTCCACACTGATTCTATGTTATCTGCTTGTTAATTTTGCTACACTATGCCTTAACACAAAATGTTAATTTACTACCAGTGTGGCTTATTTTACCTTTCCACATATTTTCCATTCTGGTGTAACAGTATGGCATTATTTTCCCTTCCATTAAGTTTTCCCATGTGCCTAGTACATCAGTGTGTCTCATTCAGAGCTCAATATTACAGCTTCTCCATCTTGCCAAGAACTATTTTCAGAAGCTTCTTAAACCCTAAACCAAAACAATTTCATAGTTTAATTTTAATACCTTATTTATGCTTACGTGCGTCCATCGGCTTTAGCAGCTGGTCACCTAAATCATTTTGGTGTTTTGAAAAATTTATCGTTACCACAAAATTACAAGTCATATTTGCTTAATTGTCTCTTCTACTAAACTTAGACTACAGAGGAATGAGGACTGGCCCATAGATTCTAGGCAAAGCATTCTGAAGGATGGTCTAATTTTGCCTCCTACCATCACATGCAAAATTCACTAGCCACTGAACATGGAAAGACTAATTAAATAACAATGTAGCTTATTTATCATCTTGACTTGTTGGTTGCTTGTTGCTTTCACTATATAGCTATTGGAAAACAAGTCTTCTCAATGTTTACACACAAGCACCAACAGCTGATGGTTAGGTTACATCTCCGGGTTGGCATATTTACTGCAAAAGTGTAACAGGCTCAAACACCACTTCATAGCTCTCTAATTTAGACTAAGCAAATAAGACATATTGCTGCCTCTATGAAATGAATGATAGGGAATGGTTGAAATACATTAACTATGAAAACACTAAATATATAAAAGTTTAGATACCAGATGCTAACCCCAGAGGTCCCAAATCACAAGCTCCTTAGTACATTAAAGATCAGTTTTATGTTCTTGAGGTTTGTGAACTGAGCCATAAACTTTTAAACTAGTGAACCATAAATACCATACCTATGAAAATGAACACAATATACCATTTATAACATTGCAGTCAAACTACTTGGCTTGTTTTTAATCCCCTTGGACAGAAGAGGAGGGAGCCAAGGTTGAGAAAGAGAAAATAGCAGGAGTGATTGTTTACTTCTTCATAAAGAGTTCCTTACCAAAAAAAAAAAAAAAAAAAAAATCAAAGGAAATTTGAGAAGTACCTTTTTTGAGCATTTTGTGTCTTCTTAGATCTTGGGGTTTTCAGAAGTTCTGCAAGCATCTCTCATTATTAATATTGCCATGATCTATGCCTAGTGACAGAGCTGCCACAAAAGCAACATCACAAACATACTGACAGAGAAGGACATCCCTGATAACCGCACCCTAAGCCTCCTTGATGGGGAGTAGTTAGCAGGACAAAGAAACTTTGATGGGTGCAGGACAAAAACTGTGACAACAAACTTCCCTCCCAGGAAAACAGGATTCAGCAACAACTATTCTGGGAACTAATGTCCTACACGTACTTAGGCATCTACACTGAAAACGTATAAAAAGTAACTCACTACCTACCCAAAAGGAGCCTTTCTGCATGACATCTCCTGGACAGACAGGACCATGGCTGGGGACACCTGGCTGACTCCAGCCTCTGTGACAGGGATCATCTTTAAGTGAGACTTTTCCATCATCAATCAGACCCACTCCTGGGAGCAGTTTGGTGTTTTACCAGTAAGACTTCACAAATATATTTATAGATGCACACAAGTAAATGTTCATAAGTAAATACTTTTATCAGAAGTTGGAATTTTGTAGCAACTTGTAATATACACATACCTGCTTTACTCTTGTTATATGCATACTTGTTTTCCTAGTGGCAATTTTGTAGTGACTTGAAATGTTTGTGTGTGTGTATATAAATATTTTATAAATATAAAAATATTTATAACATGTTTTTACTAATAGCAGTTTTGTGGTAATTTATAATAAAGAAATTATCAGAAACCCAGATCTCTGTCCCTGTGCATTGCAGAATCCCGAGAACACTGTGGTTGTGATCTTTATACACTCGCAGGCCAGGTAAGCCTCATAAGTCATGACCGTGACTGCTACACCTAGACTCTGGGGAAAGTGCAGCATGCGTCATGCACCCCAGAGCTATGACCAAGATGATCCAGACCAAGTGAGCTGTCAGAGTCCACTGCAGATCCTTTCCTACCACTGGAGCTGGGAGACAACAGCATCACACAGTCCCATTGTACAGCTGTTACTGTAACACCTAGTCAGGGACCAGAAACCCATAGTAGCCAATAACAGAAAATATTGCCAAGATATAATATGCTTGCTTGATTAAAAAAAAAAAGTTCTGGTCAGAAAACTAAAGTGAAACACAGGCAACAGAAGAGAGATGTGCCTGCCATAAAGTCTGTCAAATTTGTTTATCACATAAAATGAGCCGGATGATTCTGGTATATCATCTGTATTCTTGGCCAGTGTCCTTATTTTACGGAACCACCACCTATAAGAGCTAGGGTTCAATAATTTTGAGTCTTTTTGGTCTTAGCAAAGTTCTAACAGCTGGATATAACCTAACAATCATATACAAACAGCAGTTATTAAATGAAACTGAAAGATTTAAGACCACAACTGAAATCAGTTCACAGTGCTCTCTTTTAACACCACCTTCACTACTCAGTACTACAAACTTAAAATTCAGACGACCTTCAGTGGGCTTCTACGTGAATAAGGAGGGAAAATCTGGCCTTTATTTGATATTCTTCTTTCTTCTTTTAATTAACCTTTAGATAGTTCAGAGCCATCCCTTCATTTCTGAAGTCAAGTGCAGCAATCAGAAAAGCAACTTACACTATCAGGAAAATGTCACCATTACCTTTCAAGAGGAATAGAGTAGGTCCTAGATCTCTAATTCGGTATTATCCAGTTGATTCATAGATCAGTCCAGCAGTTCAACTGGTCTACTGTTTACCTTTGTTGCGCTACCATTCACAAATAGGTATGCCATAACACATAACCACAGTGCATCCTACCTAACAGTTTTTGTCACTTAATATTCTTAATTCTATAACTATTTTTCAAGTCTCTTCAGATTGACATTTGGTAGAAAAAAATTATAGTGAGAAGAATTAATATTAAGAAGGAAAAAAGCAAGGAAATAATTTAAGAATTTTTTTTCTTCTCTCCAGTAAATTTTAAACAAAAAGAATTTCACTGAAAAAGTTGTTAGCATCATGTTCTTCTATCAGGAGGAACTTTACCATCAAAGCAATTACTGATACTACACCTGGAAGGTTATCATTTCTGAAGGAGGTACAGAACGTACCTACTCACTGAGGTGAGCTGCTCAGGAGCTGCCCCATGAGAAACACCAACAAGGCCTGGGCATTGCCAGAGCAACCACTGCCACTCAACACACCCATAGGAAGCAGCCTGGGGAGCACAAGCAGCCAGGGTGAGGTGCAGCAGTTGGTGCTGAAGGGCATCATCACCCCACCAGCTCAAAAGGTCATCGCGATGGGTGGTCATCGCCCTCCCAGAAGGAGCTTGGCTTTCTGCTGGGTGGACACAATAGCTATGTCCTCTGCACCCACCAGAAGGGATGTGGCAACCCAGACAGAGCTCCCAGGAAAACATGCAGCCACCCAGGTCTTGGGCTGCAGGGCATGCCAGAGCCTTTCACTAGTACCTGATGGCAGCAGCGAGCACAGCTGTGTGAGGTGCAACCAAGTAGATGATCTGCTCTGCCTGGTGGCAGAGCTTTGGGAGGAAGCAGACAGGTTAGGGAGCATCTGGGAGGCTGAGAAAGAAATAGACTGGTGGAATCATTCTCTGCCCCCCCTGAGACAGAAACAGGAACAGCCACCAGAAAAAAACCAAAATCAAGGGGAACCTGTATCCTCCACCCACCAGGCTGAAGGCAGCAACTTAAAAGAACAGAGTGAATGGAGGCAAATCTACACGCGAGGCAGCAGGCAAACCCCCTCCTTGCCTACCTTGCCTTCCCAGGTGCCTCTGTACAAGTGGTATGAGGCTCTGGATGTGGAAGGTCAGTCAATGGATGATGTGGATGACAGTCAATCTACACCACACCAGAGCTGTTGCCAAGATCAGAAAGTCCTGTCCCCCATAACACAACCACCTCCACGAAGAAGGAAAAAATGGGTTATAGTTGTAGGTGACTCCCTTCTGAGGGGAACAGAGGGTCCAATATGCCAGACAGACCCTCCTCTTGGGGAAATCTGCTCCGTCCCTGGGGCCTGGCTTAAGGACATCACTGGGAAACTCCCTAGCCTGGTACAGCCCTCGCACTATTACCCATTACTACTCTTCCATGTGGGTGGCAATGAAGCTGCAACACGTAGTCCAAGGGTGATCAGAAAAGAGTTCAGGGCCTTGGGACAGTTGGTAAGGGGATATGGGACACCAGTAATTTTTTCCTCTATCCTTCCAGTTGTGGGCAGTGATAGTGGAAGAAACAGATGGATCCAGTCTATTAATACAAGGCTCTGTGGCTGGTGTCACAGCTAGAATTCTCTGTTTTTCAATAATGGGATGGTCTACACAGCACCAGGCCTGCTGGCAGATGGGATTCACCTTTCTCAAAGGGGGAACAGGGTCTTTGCTCACAAGCTAGTGGGGCTGATTGACAGAGCTTTAAGCTAGACTTGAAGAGGGAATGAGATAAGATCAGGCTCACCCATGACAAGCTGTGAGATGGCGTGCTGAGGTTAGAGGGACAAGGGTGCTAGCAACAGCCCTCAGCCTGTTGCTCTGAGCTGTGCTAGGTACACTGGAGCACACCTGAAGTCTTACAGAGAGGAGCCAGGGGCTCCTGAGGTAATAGGAGCCAAGAGGGAGATACCAGTGAAATACCTCAAAGGAATTAAGAGGTGTTCATCTGAAAAGGTGACGCAGCCAATAGCCCAGCTGAAGTGCCTCTACACCAATGTATGCAGCATGGGCAACAAATAGGAGGAGTTGGGAGCCACCATGCTGCTAGAAAGCTACAACCTAGTTGCCATTACTAAAACTTGCTGGGACAAATCCCACAACTGAAATGCAGCTATCGATGGCTACGGGCTGTTCAGAAGGGACAGGTGAGGAAGGAGGGGTTGCCCTCTACATCAAGAAATGTATAGAGCGTGAAGAGCTGTCTCTGAAGAATAGCCACTAGCAGGTTGAAAGTTTGTGGGTAAGAATTAGAAACCAAGGCAACAAAGGGAACCTTGTGGTTGGTGGTTAGGCCACTAATCAAGGGGAGCCTATTGACAAAGTTTTCTTACTCCAGCTACAGGAGGCATCATGCTCACAGGCTCTCATCCTGCTGTGGGACTTCAACCACCCTGACATACACTGGAAAAAACTCCTGGAGTTCATTGATGATAACTTCTTAAGCCAGGTAACAGACAGCCCTGCCAGAGGGGATGTGTTACTGGACCTGTTAGTCACCAGCACAAGTAAGCTAATCAGAGACATCAAGATTGGAGGCAGCCTGGGCTGCAGTGGTCATGCACTAGTGGAGTTTGCAGTTCTCAGGGATAAGGGACAGGCGAAGAGTGAAGTCAAGACCCTGAATTTTAGGAAAGCAAAATTCCAGCTCTTCAAGGAGTTAGTCAGTACAACCCACTGGGAAACTGCCCTCAGGGACAAGGGAGCAGAACAGAGCTGGCAAATCTTTAAGGATGATTTCCATAGAGTGCAAGAGCTCTCGATCCCCATGTGCAAGAAATCAGAAAAGGAAAGCAGGAGACCAGCCTGGCCGAATCAAGACCTGCTGGTCAAACTAAAGGGCAAGAAGGAAATGCACAGGCAGTGGAAGCAGGGACAGGTATCCTGGAAAGAGTGTAGGCATGTTGTCCAGTTGTGTAGGGATGAGGTCAGGAAGGCCAAGGCACAGCTGGAGCTGAACTTGGCAAGGCATGCAAAGAATAATAAGAAGGGCTTCTATAGGTATGTCAGCCAGAAAAAGAAGGTCAATGTATACCCCCTCGATGAACACAACTAGCAAAACAGTAACAATGGACAAGGAGAAGGCTGAGGTACTCTACAGCTCTTTTGCCTGTGTCTTCACTGGCAGTGTCTCTTCCCACACCTCTCGAGTGGATGGACCTCAAGGGACTGAGGGAGCAAAGCCCCTCCCGCTGTAAGAGAAGATCAAGTTTGAGACCACCTGAGTAACCTGAACATAATTAAGCCTATGGGACCCATCGAGATGCATCCCAGAGTGCTGAGGGAATTGGCTGATGTAGCTGCCAAGCCACTCTCCATGATATTTGAAAAGTTGTGGCAGTCAGGTGAAGACCCCAGCAACTGGAAAAAGGGAAGCACTATACCCATTTTTAAAAAGGGTAGAAAGGAGGACCCTGGGAACTACTGACCTGTCAGCCTCACCTCTGTGCCTGGGAAGATCATGGAACAGATCCTCCTAGAAGCTATGCTATGGCACATGGAGGACAGGGAGGTGATTCGAGACAGCCAGCATGGCTTCACCAAGGGGAAGTCTTGCCTGACCAACCTAGTAGCATTCTATGAGGAAGTGACTACATCAGTAGACAAGGGAAGAGCTACAAATGTCATCTATCTGGACTTCTGTAAGGCCTCTGACATGGTCCCCCACAACCTCCTTCTCTCTAAATTGGAAAGACAGATTTGATTGATGGACCATTTGGTGGATAAGGAATTGGCTGGATGGTCACATCCATAGAGTAGTGGTCAATAGCTCAATGTCTAGATGGAGGTCAGTGATGAGTGCTGTCCCTCAGGGGTCCTTATTGGGACCAGTACTGTTTAATATCTTCATCAATGACATTGACAGTGGGATTGAGTGCACCTTCAGCAAATTTGCAGGTGACACCAGGCAGAGTGGTGTGGTTGACATGCCCCAGGGACAGGATGCCATCCAGAGGGACCTGGACAAGCTTGAGAAGTGGGTCCATGTGAACCTCATGAGGTTCAGCAAGGCCAAGTGCAAGGTCCTGCACCTGGGTTGGGACAACCACTGGTAGTAATAGTGGCTGGGGGATTGAGAGTAGCCCTGCCGAGGAGGACTTGGGGGTACTGGTGGATGAAAAGCTGGACATGAGCCAACAATGTGCGATCACAGTCCAGAAAGCCAACCATATACTCGGCTGCATAAAAAGAAGTGTGGCCAGCAGGTCGGGGGATGTGATTGTGCCCCTCTACTCCGCTCTGGTGGGATCCTACCTGGAGCACTGCATCTAGCTCTGGAGTCCTCAGTACAAGACAGACATGGACCTGTTGGAGCAGGTCCAGAGGAGGACCACAAAAAGTGATCAGAGGGATGGAACACCTCTCCTAGGAGGAAAGGCTGAGAGAGTTGGAGTTGTTTAGCCTGGAGAAGAGAAGGCTCTGGGGAGACCTCACTGTGGCCTTTCAATACTTAAAGGGGGCTTATAAGAAAGGTGGGGATAGACTTTTTAATAGGGCCTGTAGCAATAGGATAAGGAGTAAAGGTTTTCAACTAAAGGAGGATAGATTTAAGTTGGATATAAGGAAGAAAATTTTTATAGTGAGGGTGGTGAAACACTGGCACAGGTTGCCCAGAGAGGCTGTAGAGGCCCCATCCCTGGAAACTTTCAAGGTCAGGTTGGTCGGGGCTTTGAGCAACCTGATTTAGTTAAAGATGTCCCTGCTCATTGCAGGAGGGTTGGACTAGGTGACCTTTAAAGGTCCCTTCCAACCCAACCCATTCTATGATTCTAACATGACCAGAAACAACTTTACAGTTTGCATAATTCAATTTATTACTTTTCTAACTTTGGGACAAACATTTCATCTAATACTAGCTCAGTTCAGTGGAAAACTTCAGGTCAGCAAGCAATGACTTCAACAGAAGAGGCCATCTGCTTCAGATTATGTATGAAATAAATAGCTTGCAGAATCAGAGCCAAAATAGCCACATAGGTAAGGTCCTCAAATACGGAATAGTTACTTTGTCCTCCTGGCCTGGGGCACATTTACCAGCTTACTTTATAAAGTTGGGATCTAATTTATTTAGAATTAAGCATACATCTGTTATAAAATGACCTATTTTTTGAAAGAATGTAGGTCTCCAGTAACATATAACAGACATTTAGAGTGGAGAAAGAAATTATACTTCCACAGACTTCCTATGTCCACAACTGACTCCAAGGGGCACAAAATTTCATCTGAATTCTTGGATATCAAATTGCTTTCCCAGGCTTAGAGTAATTGACTCCACTACTTCTACTTTTCTTTGCTCATCTGAAAGACATTTCCTTTTATGCTCATTCACTAATAGCATCTTGGAAATGCTGTTTATCTGATAAAGTTCCCAGAGTGACCTTGGAGTGCCTAAATGCAACTTCCTCACCTCTCAGTATGTTCCCTTCCTCCATCATCTAGGCTTTTCACAATTCAACATACCTATCTCATCATGCCTCAGAGACAGAAAAATGCTTTTACAGGAGGGGAATTGAAATGTAAGCACAAAATAGCACATATCCATAATAGCTTGAACGTAGGACTTCTCACCTAATTGGAGTCATCTAAAAATCAGCATTTAGTGCAATATCTGTATACTAAATGGAAACAGAAGTTTGCAAAAGACTATTCATTCCACCTAGTGTTTAAGTGAGATGACTCTCAGAGATGTCTACCTTTCTCCACCAGCTACCGCAGGACCTCAAACTAATATTTTGGATTAGGGACAAAACCTTTAAATAGATGGTTGTCTTGATTTCAGTGGGTGTCTAAATATTGAGGGCCTGGGCTAAAGGGAATATTTATCTAGAGAGGTGCGGGCAGACACAAGCTTACTCTGCTTGCCACATTCAGCAGCTGCTTATGCACCTACTCCTCAGCACCACAGTGAAGTAGCGCGCGCGCGCGCACACACACACACACACACACACACGATGGCCCCAGTAAGGACAGAACCAGCACCAAGTTCTGGTATTCTTATCCCAAGTTAACCCTTTAACTACATTGCCATCTCTCCTCCTTTTAATTTTCCATTTTACGTATTGCCTGTTCACATTTAAAGCCCAGAAAGAGGAAAACTAATGCTAGTATGTTCTCTGTTTAGTCCTCCTCTGGCCATTTGCACTGGCGTGACTTTTGTACCTTAAAACAGAAAAATCCTAGGACACCTGAAAATATAAGAGATCTTATGGGGTCTTCTGAACTTATGTTCACAAAATCTCTCTAGCTGTTAAACAAAAACAAACAAACAAAAAAAATCTCAAGTGATGAATTCCAATGCATTTGCAACACTGCATAGTATGCAAGTATGGATGACACGCAAAAAGCTTCCTCTCAGGAGACGGATGAGAAAGTGATAATCCCCCTTTTTGTGGTGCTGGCATACATGATGCACAAGGACACAACATGGCTTTCCTATGGGCTTTTTCATTTCATTCTAATTTCATTTACACTCATTTTAGAGATTGAAATCATTCCAAAGACCAGAGCTGAAAATTAGTGATGTCCTATCTGGACCCTAGAGTCAAGCAATGCAAATAGTAAAGGGGAAGGAAATGTACAAACAAAAAAGCCAGATTAACCTTCTCACATGACAGAAATAGCACAGTCCCCATCATATTTCCCATTGAAGATGAAAGAGACTAAATATGCACCAACGTATTGGATTTCTCCTCCACCATTCCAGCTTTCCCACTGGGAATCATTAAACATTACTTCCTCCATATCAGACTGAAGAACCGTTACTGCATGCAAATCCATAGACTGTAATATTTCGACATATCTGCTAGGCTCAGAAAAGTTGTAACATTAAGATATTATTACAAGGGAGTTAAACAGCCTTACTGGAAAAATACACTGGTGATGTCAGCCTGAATCAAGCTTTTTCCTGGTACTAGCAGGGTTTAGACTGAGACAAACCCTCAGACTCTTATTTTCCTTGCCTAACAATCTGTCCTCACATCTGACTTCATTCTTCAGCAGTCCTAGAAGTTTTCTTTTGCTCCCTGCCACAGGCCACTGTCTCTCTGCAGGCCAGGCTGACTTTCCATCACAGGCATCCATCTCATCCATCCATCCCCGGTATATCCCCAGCACACACACCCCGGGAGCACTCCTGCCTTCACCTATCCAGGGAGCAGCCATCCTGCTGTTTTTCCACATGCTTTTTTTCCACCACCCCCCCCCGGGCTTCAGGTCCCCAGTGAAACAGCAGCAAGTCTTTTGCCTTTAAAGGATACCTTTAAAACAGACATTCACGCAGCCTTCGATTTCAAAGGCTGGCTGAACAGCAGAAAAATACTTCAAGAAGGGAAGGGAATGAAAAATTAGCATGTTTTATCCGTTTTAATAACATGGAAGCTACATTTATAACCTTTCCCCACTTAAAAAATAGGCTTTAAAATACACCCCTGCTATAGTTAAATGAATGCTAGCTTAGAGAACAGATATAAACCATCAGCATTTGGAATGAGAAGAAATCAGTAGAGGTTTTATTGCTAAAAGGTCAACAACACTTACAAAGAGATTCAATCTTTAAAGCCCTGCAGAATTTCATTTAAAAAATAAAACACCATGGAAAAAGAAAAGCTCTGCAAATGGGAATCTGCAAGTAGTTTCTCACTTCGTGACCCCATGTTGGAAATGCTGTTGCATAGCGTATGCCCACTGCCACCTACAGACGAAGATAAGTGCACACAGACCCAGAGCAGGGAGAAGCTTCGCCTGAACCCAGGATGTCGTGATTTCCCAACATTGGCCACTCAGCAGCCTTTAAGAAGTGTGCTAGCTCAGCTGTTGTGCTAGGAGGCTGATAAGGCTTTCAGAAACACTACAAACATTCTAGATTGCCTCTGACAAAAGTAGCAAGGGAAGCATAAAAGGCAACGATAGTGTTGCACTTGATGTGTCTATTGGCAACAGACAATAGTACAGAAGAAAACCAGATCCTCTTAGAATACACTCTGGATTTGAAAAAAGCAGGTCTTATATGCACATGTACTGTAATCATGTTTACAGTTGGTGAAAATTGACTGGTAGCAGCTTTTAAAACGTCATTGTGGGAAAGAGAGACAAGGATTTTAAATGAAGGGAGCTGAAAAGAACACAGAATCAGCTGTGTTAATAGTAACATGGGATAGCACTGACACTTTTCCTACAAGCACAGTCTTTTCCTTCCTTTCTACAGCAACATTAAATACAACTTTGTGCAATGTAGCCAGCACACATGTAGAATATTCCCATCATCTTCCCTTCAAAGCAACACATTCAATAGCATGATCAAGTTCCCTGCAACTTACAAAATAAAAGTATAAGAAATGAAAGTTTAAGAGTTAACAAAGTCTTAATTAAAAAAAAACCAAAAAAACAACAAAAAAAACCCCACCAAACACATACTTGTAGGGGGGTATGATTTAGAATTCTGCCTCCAGACGGAGATAAAGGCTTTGAAAAGCAAACAGAAAGCACAATTTCAGAATCATTCCAGCATTATAATTTTCATAAAATTGGGCTGAAGTTTCAGACAAACTTTTCTAACATTTTTAATGAGCATTTCAAACACTCTTTGCAGAATGTGCCCTTTTGTTTACTGGTATGCTGAAGTACTTCAAGGGGTTTTTTTCTTCCCCCAGCAAGTGACAAGCAGTGTTTAAATTTTCATTTCATTAGGTTAAAATATGTCAATTTAATGAGATTTTGCATAGATCAGAGAAATAAAGGCAACAACACTGAATAGAAAGTGTAGAGCCTTTAAAATAGCACAGTTATTGTCAAGATCTTACAGCAAGAACATTTTCATGAAGAGCAGTTATCAGGAATATTACACACACTGAAATAAATATATATACACATACTTTTTTAAGAGCTCCTTGAAAGCACTCGACCTCCTCAGCACAGGATAAAAGTGCTGTGCTTGTGTAGTAATGGCATGAGAAAACCAATGTCCAGATCTGAGACTGCCACAGTTGCCCTTCCTAAACCATTTTCAGGTGCAAAGTTCCAGACATAAATTAGTCTAGCAAGGCTGCGTGTTGACCAACTCTGCCAAATTAAAATACTGGTAGCTGTATTAGTCACTTATACTGCACTTATCCAAATAGGTTAAAGTAATTTTCATAGCATCCTCAAAATAATAATTTAAGATAATTCACCTTCCATGCTCTTAGTCCTGAATATAAAAGAGACGCCCTCCAAATGCTTTACCACAAGCATAGAATGGATGAACACGTATAATGAATTTGCAAGTTCAGTTTCCACCATCCATGATGCACCAGCAACCACTAAACTCCTTTTCCTTATGTATCAATTCCTACGGGCACGGATCACGAAGAATCAGCATTGCAGGGTGCTTCAAGTCATCTGATTTCTGGACTATGTAATAGCCATACTTGGAAATGTATAGACAGCTTGAGATTGTTAATTTATGTTTGAGACTGTAGGAAGTTTGAAGCCCTGTCACAGCAGAGCCCCTGCTCCATTTCAGTTTAAGCAGCCCATCCTTTCTAAGAGTTGACTACCTAAATACTCACATTGATCAGGTCTACCTTAGATTTCGGCATGCTTCCTGTGAGCAGAGATGGGCTGTGATTAAAATGCAGGCTCATCTAATCAAGAAGCCTTCTGGTATATCCCCCAGACAAGCAGCGTAACTAAACAAGCCTGAATCTAGAAGGACCAGTCCTCATCAGGTGTGAATCTGTCCTGTCAACCAGATCCTGCTCACAGGCAGGAGAAATGCAAGGCAAATCTCAAACCAGGAAACACACAATTAAGACCATTTCCCTGCAGGAAAAGGGCTGTGATAGGTGTGATGGGACCAAGGGAGGAGAGCGTACCTTGAGGCTAACCATCCATTCACTGGGTTTGGAATGAAATTAAACATTGTGGTTTAGACAGATGCTGTTTGTTAGATTTTGGGAGTTAACAAAAGCCTGACTGGGAGGTACATACAAGTTTTCCCTTCCTTCTTTTACAGACACTAGTGTGTGTTAATATACCTGTTAAGTTAAAAACAGAGGTATAAACTCAGACTCCTCCTTAATTTCTATCCACAAGAAGAAATGCACTGAATGCTACGGTAGTAGAGCTGGTGACACCTGGCCAAAAACAGGTGGGAGGTGCAACGGGCAAGACGTAGTGGGGACAGACCCAAGAGCAGTGAACACTTCACCAAGCTTGCAAAATGCACCTGCAGCCAAAGAAAACTCCAGAAAGCAAGGAGCAACTTTATGCACGTGGTCATAGCTTGCACAGCACCCAGTTTAACAGACTAGGAAAAACACCCAGCTATAAGGTAACATCATCCTGGGTAGAGGGGGCTGTATTTTATGGAAGAACACTGGAAGCATGTCAGTGTTTTCTCATATGCTTCTGGTTACTGTCTTTACTGTGTAATAGAACTGTCAAGTTTTTTTGGCTATAGAGAATTCTCTGCTGTTCCTGTTGCCACCAAAACCTATAAATATTTCAAAATATACCCTGTTTATCTCTGTTCATCTTTAAACTGTACAGGAGTATGGAGAAGCGCTTGGGAATCACATACTATTTTGTACCTTTAATGAGCTGCAGAGCATTATAAGCATATGCATACATTTCAAGTCCGTCAGCCTCATTAAGTCTTAAAAACATTTCTTTCTATTGAAGAAAATTAAAAATATGGAGTTCACTGATGAAAGACTTAAAATTGAAGTGTGATAATTAACCTGGAGGTGGCTTTTGCTAAACTGACTGTACTACTCCTGGAATCTAAACCACTGTCTCCCAATTACTGAACACAGCACTGTGGCATGAAGACTTAGCAGCTCAGCCCTGCATCTCCAACATTACACTGACAGCCCAGAAGGTATGCATAGGTACAGCTCAACTATGAGTCAAAATTTCCAATTCCTAAAAGATTCTGCTAGTAATCATCTTACCATGATCAAATGCCCCAAGTCATGTGCACCACATACAAGAACAGAGGCAAGCGCTTGTGTTACGATGTACAAGATGCTGCATTAACACAAGGGCAATGTTGAAAAGGTGTTTAGTTTCTTCATCCCCTGCTTCTGTTTGTCCAAACAAATTGGGGATCTTTTTTTTAAAACGAACAAACACCACACAGCCCCCACACTGGCATTCTGGAAAAGCACTATATACACTACCAGCTAACTTTACCACTTCATTAATGTCATTTTTGGCATTGAACTTGTTGCTTTTTCTGCAGTCTTTCACAGAGGAACTGTCAAATCAAATTTCTTTTGTCACAGAAAGTATTGCTTTTAGTCTTTCCTTGTCCAGGAGAGTCAAAGAAAAGATCAGGTAGTATATCCCTTTTTGAGGCTTAGGTTGGCTTTTTTTTTTTGTCCTTTGGAAGTCAGATAAGGACTGTGTGCTAAAATAAAGTTCATGACCCAGCAAGTATACTGTGCACTGATATTTGAGTGGAAAGACAACTCTGGCACATCTCCACTGATTATCAAGTGTTTTTGTAGTAGATAACATTTGTTAAGGACCCCATATTTTATATAAAAGATGAATCCAGAATTCACAAATAAGGTTTTTTTTGTTTGTTCTTGCTGTATAACCATTTCCTTGAGAATTCCCATGGCTCTTGGTTCATATTCCTTCCCCAGATTTCTAGCTATAAATCATTAAATAGGCAATACTCTCCTAAAAACCTATTTGTCTGAGGTGCAAAATACGAAGTACCAGATTTTCCGTTGCTAATCCAAGTTCGCACTGCTTAGCCAGAAACGGAGATTAACAAACACCAGCTGTGAAATTACTTTATTTCTAAACTATCAATATGTAATAGATTATTAAGTTACCATAGCATGCTTTTCTCATAGCCTAAAGACAGTCATTTGAAATTAACTGTGTAGTGGAAGCCAGTTCACAACTACAAGTTCACATAAGGGTAGAAGGAACTCTAGCAAAAAAAAGAAAAATTTGCTAATTTGTCAGTAAGAATAGTCCCAATGACTTCAGGGTAAAAAAACCAAGCTACATACTAAAGGCAAAAAGAAATGGCCTTTCAAGTGCTTTTTGTTGCTAAGGATTGGGCCAGAAAATTTTTAAAAGTGGCAACACAGCACTGAATTCTGAAGGACTTTGAATGCAAACCATGCTTATTTATAATAACAATGTATCTTACTTAGAATAGCTGATGAGCATATTTCACACTAAATGAACTGCAGTCATTTATGTCAAAATAGTGAAGTCTTATGAGAAACCTCATTACAGTACTTCTAATCAAATATTTGAGAGGACTCAGGTTGTCTTTCATAAGAACAGCTCTTCTCATTCTCAAAAATCAAAGGGTCTGGAGGAAAAAAATCACCTTCCCAGATTTAAAGTATCAGATTAGAATTGCCAGTATGTACTGAGAAAAAACAAAATATCTCTGTTTTCAGGTGTGCACAGGAAATTCAGTTATTGATCACTTCTGCATGAATCTCAAAGACCTTCTGCACTGAATTTTTTCTGTTGATGCATAGTAGGAGAGTTTTCTATTCTGCATTTGTGGATTCATTTAGAAAAGAGGTGAACTAGTCTTTAAAATACACTTTGCTCTACAAAAGACAAGCTAGAGTTTTAGCACAGGCAACGAGAGTTTGTTCCACGCTCTGTTTGGGGGACACAGCGTCCCAAATTGTTTTATACAACATGGTCACAAATTTTTAGCTGAGACATCTGGATCGACCGTGAAAACCTCCAAACCTCAGCAGTCCTCGCAGATGTTATACCCTGCTTCCAATGGAAAATAGCAGTTCGGAATAGACAGACGCCTGCAGGTCCTCATCTGCAGTGTCTCCAAGGAGTATTGTCAGAGTTATCACTTCACTGATGCATTTTCCCCAGCTATCTGCCTCCTGCGCAGGAAGATTATATTCCTTCTTCCAGGCTTACCTGCCCATGGTATGAAATGAATGTTTAAAAATCCATGCCATTTTGACCCTTGAGGAACAGGAAACCTTTTCAACATAGGATTTTAGAAGACATTAAAGGGAGTGGGCAGTTTTCATTCCATTTTTCAAAATATCAGTTTTTAGAAGCAGAAGAAAAAAAGTTATGCTGCCTCTACTTAGCTCTTTTTCAGTTGTACAGTTGCGTGCTGCCTAATTTCTTGTTCTTTAGACATTTTTTCCTGTCTCCTTGACTTTACCCCTTCCTCCTTATCCAATTACATGCCAATAGCAGAAGAAAGCACATCGTGCCAGAGAGCTCATTGTGGTGCCAAGGAATTTAAGTTAGTGATTTGGATTCCTATGACCATGAAAACTTGATACCAGAGCAGACTGACTGTCATAGGAATAATGTTGAGCTTTGGACCCTTGGTGGTAAGGGGGAGAATATAGGCGACAGAAGGGACATGCTGAGAGACATGCAGATGGAAAGATGAGGGAGTGAACTAAAACTCCTTCCTTTTTATAGTTACTTGCTAGAAACCATTTTTATTCTTACAGCTAATTTAAGACCTTTTATGAGGAGGGAACCCAGCAGTTTACTTTTCAAGTTACCTGATTTTAGGGTTATTGAAAAACACTCATTTTTGATGTATGAACTGCATGCTTTGCCCTTTTAGGTCCGTTCTAGATTCTAGTCCTGGCCTTAGTTGCCGCAGCTATTCAGAAACAGAGCCACTAAGTAGAGACCTGCACACAGTTTAAAAGTTGAAAGGTCAAGCTTATGGCCTCCTCTGTCATTCAGGAAGGAAGAGCCCAGTCCATCTGCAGTTTTCCTGCTGGAGGTCCCAGGGAGCCCAAGCAGACGTCTTCATGCCCTGGGGCATGGAGCAGGGAAAGAACAAAGCAGTGCACTGCAGCCTTTTGATGCACCTGACAGGTTTTCTAGGTCTTGGATGTGACTTAGCTCCTGGATTCAGAAAGCAAGACTAGTAAAATGCCAGAATAGTTTTAATGGTATTTCATAATCAAAATAGAGAAGATCTGGGGTTGTTCTGCAATCATTTCCTTCTTGATCTTGTGTATCCTCATAACACACATCAGGAAGACCATTCTTAATGCAAATTCACAAAAGAAATATTCTGATAGAGGCTTGAAGAGAGACTCCCAAAAAAACACAGAAAGACTACAGTAACAGTAGATGATCACTGGACTCCTTCCATTAAGCCACTGCATTTCCAGTTGCCTGCTGTTTTGAACATGTTTGTGGATGTATTCCAGACACAGGTTGTGATTCTTACAGAATGTGAAGGTACAGATGCATAAATTGATGTTGGTAATATCGCTCCCAAAGATTATAGCTTCCAGATGGAATGAAAATGAGACAGCATTTCTCTGTTAGCTGATATAACACATTAGTAATCATTCATTAGTATTTATCACACTACTTCACAGTTCAGGAGACCAGACAGAAGCATCATACAAGCTGACATAAGTACCTTCAATTCCTGCATACAATCAAGTCCTTACGAACAGAGAGGCTGTTCCAACAGTGTCTAGCAAATTCCTGATACAGGAATTACAGATTTGAGAAAAATGTCAATGGCTTAAAGGCTGCTGATACCCTTCTGCATCAGAAAGGCTTATTGTACTAAACATTGTTTAGATGTGGGATTCAGTTTTAAACACTCAGAAAGAAACTACTAGATATATCTTGCTGACAGAATAACAAACTAATGCAAGGTGTTTGTTGTAACTCTTCTCATGGCTTCAAGAGTTTGTCACTTTATTCAATGTAGAGGAAAGACTGAAAACACATAAGTTTTCTAAGACACCCACAGTTTGCTTAGAAGTTTTCGCCAAATACCAGAAAGATAAGTCATACCGTAGCAGGGAGGTGATCTAAAATAGTATACATCACACAGACTGGTGATAAAGTCACTGTGCAAATTTCATTGATGGTTCAGCCTATGGTATTTCACCTACCTGTCCAAATATATTGCTTTTATACTAACAAATGGTTAGTGACCTCCAGCTAAGCCCAGGATCTCAGAGTAACGAGCATGCAGAGAAAGGTTTTGCCTTACTGAGTACAACGACAAGAATAAAAATCTATTGGCAACATGCTTAGGTAGTTAGGAATCACCTGCCACATGCACAAGCCCTCTTACTTTTTACTGTTCCTTAGGTACCATGTCCTGCTGATTCCAGTGCTGTATGAAAAAAAACAAAAAACCAACCAAGGCTCAGAGGATCAGGTACACCAAAAGAATAAAATCAGATTATAAAAATAAGCTGCTATGTAATGTAACAGCCAGTCTTATACATAAGTTTTGTGAGACTGGCTCGAGAAACACTCCAGCACTAGGAATGTAGATGGAAAAAATTGTAATGAGCCATGCTTTAGCTAGACAGCTGTATACTTGCCCTCTGTCTGGATTTTCCTGTTGTCACGTTGATTAATGGAATGTCTTCACATTTATCTGCTTTTGGATATCTTAAATCTCAACAAGTCCATTTCATGTTCTTGCCACCAACATTTCCAGTAGATTTCTTCTAGCATGTCAGAATGACAGATAAGTTCCTGCAGCCAACCTTGTAGAGAGCTCATTATTGTTTCAGACTTGTGTACTCACCCTGGAGGTCCTCTGTACAAAGGCCTCCAGAGATTTAGGTCATTTAAAAATCTATGTTGAGTAAAGGTGTCATTTCTCTACTAGAGAAAGCTTTGGAGCAGAGTTCAAGACCACATTCTGAATTTTATACTGTTTTATATCATTGGTCCACATACTAAGTAACAAGAACAGAAATAACTGCAATAAACACTAAGTAACTCAATGCAGCACACACTTGATCTAATTTATTTATTTATATGGTTGTCTGCTCTATGCTGAAGTGCCACAAAGTTATTTATGGGATACTTTTATTATTTTTCTTCTGAATGTTTCAAGCTCTCACTGGCAGCACAGCAACATTATCAGTACATATTTTTAATTCACTTGTAAAATGTTGCTGGTTTGAAGCTAGCATACAGTAATAGCTTTTGACATTTAAAGAGATAATTTTGAAAAAAACACAACTGAAATCCCTTATAATAATTCCAAATAAACTAATTCTTGCCCTCACTATGGATTTTTATCTGCAATAGTGAACTCAATCAGGCTCCAATGTAGCTGTACCAGTAATGGTGCTTTATTACGATCATCGCTGTTTTCACATTGAATGAGTGAATTTATGAGTGAGGAATGAAGTGGCAGATTGACCAACCACATGGGAAAGATCATATCCTGCCTCTGCTACACACTGTGCAATTATTTTCTTTTCCATGCAGCTGAAGGACCGATTGCCCATACTGTCTTGCAAGGTATCTCTAACATCACAGCATAATTATTTGACATGAGTGGAAACAGAGATAGATCTTTAATTGTCATCTTTTCCCTTCACCCCTAACAGCCCCTTCCAATGTTCTTTAAGCTAAATTTTGGTATTGCGCCACAACTCTGTACTGGAGAGCTATTTGGTGTATTGCCCTGAGATGGCTTAAAGGAAACTCTACTCATGGAGGCACAAATGACTCATCGCGTTCTGGGGAATGCAGGCGTGGAATTTACTTGGAAATTTTGCCTTTCTAAGGAAAAGGAACATGCATTTCTGGTACCTCTGTTGCTCCTACATATTAAAAAAAAAAAAATAATAATCACAGTTGATATTCCAAAACGTGTGACACTGCCCTGCAAATGTGGGAGCAGGAAGAAGGAAGAGGGCATTTGGTTTCTTTTATTTGAGTTCTAGGGCATGGGAGTGGACCCTAAGTAGGAAGTTTCCCATATTCTTTGCTATTGTGACTTTTTATGAATACGAAAGCTTGCTTCTTCACTCTATAAGAACACAAGCTGGTTTTCCCAGTCTATTTAACTAGAGCCTGCTATGGACAAAAAATTTAAACCTTGTAGGTCTTCCAAGTAATCAGATCACAAGTAATCAGATAAAGGCAGAAGCACAAAATGGGGTTAGATAGGTAATTACTAACAAAGATGATATTAACTGCAAACAAGACAAACAAGACACTTTTATAAGTTAAAGCTACCTTAATGAGTTGCACAGTCAACTCCACATATGTGTCTAGAAATTACTACCACATTTAAATCCCATCTACTGGCTAAGATCCAGGCAATGCAATTTAAGGCACCTGTCAATCACACACAGAACCAATGCCATTAATATACAAGTGTAGACATCAACTTTCTGTTTGTATCCAAATATATAAATGTTTGTATTTACAAAAATAAGTATTTCTCATTCTTCAGCCCACCTCAGAAGGATCATCTGCTTTGTAAGCTGTAGCCACCAGCCAGATACCAGAGATATTTGTGAGAATTCTCCTTCCTTCTAGAGCAAGGGAAGTCTCTCCCCTCCATTTAAGCGAGGACCAGCTACCATGCCGTTCCCCTGGAAGTATGATTTTTACAGTACAAATCTGAACTTTCATACATAATGAAGGGCCCTTCTCTCCAGCTGAAACCAGAAGAGTTCCTCAGAAGATCATCTGGTTCAAATCATATCCTTTTCCCTACCTGGTTTTCTGAACCAGTTTATGATCACCTGACCAATGCCTTTCAGCCCATGCAATTATAATTCCTGATAAAATATTAAGGAGCTCAGAGCATGCTTTTATGTTAGAATATTAATATCTTCTATTTACTAAATGCTTTAGTTCAATTTACCTCCCAAAGTTATGTCTGCTTTAACACGATTAACTAATTGTTTATTTTGAGACGATAATCACTTTATCACTTAGATCTACCTTTCTACTGATATAGCCAAGCAGTTAGAAGTCCAATGATAATGATGCCATTTGCTAGTCAAGTCTTCTTCCTTTTTTTTTTAAACAATAAAAATTAAGAAGAAAAAAGTAAACAACTAATAAATTTAGATTAGAAGCATGAAAACCAGAAGCAGAAAGTCAAATACTATTAAATTTCAGATATTGATTTGACCTATATCAAGTTTGAAACTGCCTCTACAGTTCCATTCAGGTCGAAACCACAGCTGATGTGCCTACTTTTTGCTCATTGATCAGTATTAACTTCAGTCTTTCATTGGTGTAAATAAATCCTTAGGTATCAGTTCACCATTTTACAGTATTAACTCATGAACGCTGCTTACAAGATCAAGGGACAAATACCTGAATTCAATTCAGATCTTGAATTTAATCTAAATTTGGTATGATTTGGTTGCACACACTTCTTCCTCAGACTCTCCAGAAAGTGCAAAATGGTATTATTTACAGAAGTTCAACACTCAGATGAAAAAAAAACGTGCCATGATGAAGGAAGATATTTAATAGCCTTCATTCTGAAAAGTGGTTACCACTTTCCACAGTGACTTTCTCTAGTTGACAGTACACAGAACACTTAAATGAGAACATCTGCAGCATTCTTTCAATACTCTGGGGAAAGCATGAAAAGCAATATGTTAGGGTAAGAGTATAAGCAATGGGGATTCTTTCTTTGCAACTCTGTCAAAAGATGCTTCATGTAGGCATCTTTAATTTTTAAAAATGCATTTATTTAGAATTCTTAAAGAAACCAGCTGTTGCTACTGTATCTCTGCTTCAAAATCCTCTGAGTTTAGCCGTTGGAAGCTGACATACTTATTCCATTAATTTAGATGTCTGTGAGCATTTCCCACAGAATAATTGTGCTGCATAATGCATGACTATTCATTCTGTGGTAAAGTCAGTTGAAAAAGGAACAAAAGGGGGAGGAGAATGGGCAATTTCTTTGAATTTTTTTGCATCAAGGTCCAAATGTCGAACCTGGAAAGCCTGAATAAAGTCTGAGGGTGTCAGTGCTACTTTCATAAGACTTATGTGGTTAACATGGTCCTGCCTAGGTCTCTGAATGATCACCAGTGTTCCCTTTTGGTTTATATTAGCCACAGCATCCCATCTTTTTTTATAGTCTGGGTCTGATTACTTCCAAACTTAACCCTGCCTTGAAAAAAGACATATAGCAAACCAGTATCCAAACCATGGACCAGTCATCTGCCTAACCATCATTTACTTCCTCAGTGAATTCAGTTTCTAAACTGATAGTAAATCCAGGAAACACAGCTTGCTAAATGCACTTGGTTTTGGTACTCTCAAAGCAGAAGAAAGTTTTATGGGGAAAAAAACCACCTCCTCTACACTAATCTTATCTCAGCCTTTTTCTTGTTATCTCCCAACTTTACTTCTGGATCCATTGAAGAAATGGCTTCCCTAGGATATTGCAAGACCCTGGATGGTGGGATCCCCAAAAGACGTGGTCATTTGCAGAAGCTGCAATTTTCTCAGCTGAAGTCAAGACCAAGAGACTTCCAGCCCTCCTCCCCCCACCCCATTGTGGCTATAAGCACTCAAACTAATCATACTCCAGCAGAACTCATAGAATACTGCTCTTCATCCCTCATCTATCAGAATAGCTTCTCTTGGTAGAGTCCAACACAAGTGTCATGTGTACAAGGGCTCACATTTTCATATCATAACTTATGTACTGTAATAAAGAAATATGAAGGCTTGTAAAGGGAATGAGAACACTCACTAAACTACTTATTTATGATAGCAAGGTGTGTTCATCTGCTTTCCTGTACTGAAAAGTCAGCTAGCTAAGTTCCTTGTCCCTGCTGTCTTACCACCCCCATGTATATCTACACTGAGAGGTTTAACAGAAGACACTTAAAATACCTGAGTTGGTATAGACAGCGTTTCTGCTTGACCTTGCTATGAATAATACAAGATCTCTTGGCAGACATTATCCAGTAGGAAATATCCCTGGGCTTTTGGGCCATATAAGGTAAAGAACGTTGCAGATATAGGCCTCTTGGCAGGTCAGCCTGTTCAAAAAGAAGGTCACAATACCATGGGAATCCGTTAAAGCATCCCAGTGCTAGTGTTAACTTGCAGAATGGATCACAGACAAGAGCTCAGAAATAGTGTACTGATTCCCAGTGTGGATAGTTTCCCTTCTCTCAGCCGTGATGCTCTCAAAAACAGTCCAATATTAGGGTGCAATTAAACAACACCTCATATCTATGAACAACAACTATGAACCGCCCATTTAAAAACAACTTCAGTGTCCTAGCTGCAGGAGTTCTTTTGTTTTAATCCAATGTACTGGGTGTTTTACCCTGGCTTACCAAAGAAATCAGATAACGTCAGGAAACATCATGAGGCCCCACATCAACACTGGCATCCCCCACAGCTCTCAGCACAGGCACGACAGCAATGGACTTTGTGTATACTACCGAGGCTAGAAGTAAATTAACTGAAGAAAACTCGCTAGAATAAACTTTGGGCGACTAAAGTAGTGAAATGGAGAAAGTACTAACAGGAGTACAGAAATTAAAAGAGGTAAGATAAGGGAGTGAGAGATATCAAGATTAAAGAGTGAAAGATTGGCCTGTTCTATTTGAGAAGATGGCAAAATGGACTAAAACCATCCTCTCTGCCAGGGAACTGTATATTTTATAACAGCAAAATCCGTACTACTTTTCAAAAAACCTTTGCAAACTGCTTTAAACTCAGTAACACGTAACTTCTCATCCCATACAGGTAGTTGTCATTTCTCATTATCTTTAATCACAGCATAAGACCATAAGAAAAGAGCAAGTGGCACAGACTGATTTGCCCCATGGATTAAGTTTGGCCAGGCCAATAGGAGCACTCTGATCCATCCATTAGCTTTAAAAGGATGTTTTCATGGGCTACAAATCTGACTATCACTAACAGCAGAAAAAAGAATTAATAAGAAAAAACATTAAATAATTGAATACTAATTCACGTAATATAAATTAAGGTCAACACAGCAAGAGAAAGAGAAACAGAAGTTAAAAGTTCTAGTGAAAGTGAATGAAAAAATAGCATTCTTGCATACAAACCACTTTAAAGCCTCCTCACAACATACACTCAAGAGAAGAAAAATCTGTACTGGCTCTTGTTTGTTTACAGGTTTGTTGATTGTTTTATTTAAACAGACATGGCAAGGAAACTCTGAAGAATTAGAGACCTATTAGCTCTTACTCTGCACTCTACTGTATTTCACCAAAGTACAAAATAATTGGTCCAGTGTGGTACTAGCTATCAATAGGTAGAAACCTGAAAGTCTTTGTCCCATTAAGATTCTCAACAATAAACTGCTTTTCTGTAATCAGTCTGCTTCTGACAACAAACATGATTCTATCACTATATACAGTATTTAGAAACTATAATAAAGATTCCCCTTCGATGACAATAGTAACAACTATGAATTTAAGCTAAGTTAAGTGGATAACCACTCTGCTCTTGATAATTAAATGTGAAAATGAACAGGCACCAAAACAGCTATAAGAAACAGTCACGAACTGAAGTCATGAACTGAGGTGACAGCAGGAATAAAATGACGACATTGTATAAAAGAAAAATATGTAGAGTGCTCAAGAATGAAATAAAAGCATCCTACATCAAATGTAGGATGCAGTGGAGTTAATATAGACACTCTACTGTGAAAACAGGGCAGTTTTAACCACAAACAAATCATGTGCTCATCACATGCACAAAGGGAAGATCATTAAAGAGAGAAGTTACTACATGGGAGAACACAACACAAACAAAACCTCAGGAGAGTCTACAAAGGAGAGAAATAAAAGGTATCATATACGAGAGTCTAGAGTGTATTCAAAGGAAATGGAAAACACCTTCAAAAATATTTTTAAAAAAAAACATTCCCATGGACAGAGGGTCTCCAGCTATACCATTTCATAAAGAGTAACCTGTTGTAAGAAAAAAATGGAAATATTTCCCATTATTTCAGTACTTCAGCATGTCTCATTATTAGCATTACCCGCAGGGGTTAGATAGTATTATTGATAATCTTCACAACCCTTCTGTGGATCACAACAGTTTTGGTGATCTTCATATTTTCCCTCTGCACTTTGGACACTGATTTTTCTTTGAAGATTTTTTCCATTCATTGAGTAATCATAAAGGAAATTGTTCCTTAGGAATTACACTCATTTTTGTGCTAGTACAATTTTTTTCTGTGAAAGAAAAATCACATATGAGCAGAAGTGTTTAATTTTATATATTGATAGATCAAAATTGCTTTAGCTATTGAATACTGAACTCTGTCTGCCTGAATGATACCAAAAGGGAAAGGCAATTTTCATGTTTTATTCCACATGATATTTAATACCCCTATCTCAGGTCTAGAATGCCCCAGATAGGTTTTTATTTTTTTTATTTTTTAAAATAAACATGGGAATTATTCTCAGAGTTTCTCTTTTAAAACTGATCCACCATCCATCATGATGTTTATTACCAAACTGACTATATTTACTGGAAAAATGGATTAGCTATTCTCCAGAGTGAATTTGCTTTTGTTTTAAAATGTTGGTAGCCAGGATTAGAAACTTATCATTTCCTCTTCTCAGTTTACTACTTGTATTCATCACTATGAATCATGTGTCATATAAACTTATTGCAAATCTAGAGATGAGCATCAGAAAAAAATTCTTAAGTGGATGTCAGTGATTTTATTGTTATTTTAAAGAACACTATAAAGGAAAAAAAAAGGCACAAATTAATTTCAGGTCACATGTCAGCCTACCCACCTGACATAGTTGCCTACTGGTTCATAGAAGAGCCAAATATTTGATCTGTAAATTCTCCCCCAGAGGTCTACATACAAAGAAGCACCCAGATCTCCAGCAAGGACAGCAGCTTCCCTCGATGCACACCACTAGCAGCAAGGTCAGCAAGACTCCAGTTTCAGGGATATTTGCCCTCTTCCCACACAGCGAGAGCCTCTGAGAATTAGATCATGAACTTCAGACACCCCTTGAAGAAGGTTGGTGCTCTGCCTTTAACTTTGGAGGGACTGCTTTTTAACCTGTGTGTCTCAGAATTGTGGTTGTCAGTGTATTAGCCACAAATCTTTCAGCAATTTCAATATCAATTTCGCTAAGGAAGCATATCTGGTCCCCCCCAAGATTCCTGTATTCTGCAGGTACTCAAAACTGATGTAGGCTAACATTCAGGTGACACTTGAAACATGAGCTTGCTTAATATGGCCACTTAAGACATCAGTAAAGTTATATTTTAAATGCCATCAATTTCTCTATAACTGTCAACCCATTAGTGGAATATTCTGTGCACTGAAACATAGTTTACGATGGGTTACACTTATGCAGTAAGTGAATTAAATTAACTCTTGGCTAATGATTTCAGGGTGTAAAACATTTGGATAACTAACCACTATATTTTGGACAATTAGACCATGGCCACACATGCAGTGTGAGCAGCACCTAGGATCCTGACCTGTCCATCAACTGCTTCTGGCTTCGGCAGAGTTTTCCTACTTGGTAGCTCCTAGCCTCTGTCATGCAGGGGACTTAGCCCATGTATTTACTGTTGCATGCACCACTTTGAGACCAAGGTCTACCTCACTCTACTATGCTGTCTGTCCCTTGACCCTAGAGCTATAAGGAGTTTTGAAACCTTTGGCTAAGGATGCTGTACCTCAAGCTCAGGCCATGCTACCAGATAAAACATAGGGCACAAGACCAAACCTCGACCCAGGCTAAGTGCTCTGCGCACCATCCCAGTTAAAGCAGAGTTTCAAACATGGATTGAGGTAGACATTTCCAACTTTACCTGGAAGTAGAGCTAAGTCTGTATTCCACCTTTACACAAAACCCTCTACACCAAATGCATCCTATCTATGGAAGTGATTCCTGACTAGAAACAGGAAAGGACACTAAGAAATAGGTCATTAGGAAAATAATTAAGAAATGAAACTACCCCACTAGAACACTTACCAACAGAAACATATCTGTATTAATGCTGTGTGTGGGTACAGTATATCTTCAGAGAGATCCCATATAGCTGCAAATCAAATTTGCACTTTCAGTGACATTCATTCTTCAGGACATTTTTTAAACAGCCAAATTAAAATTTGAGCTGGAATACATACACAAGTGATGGGAACGGGCTTTTAAAGAGAACAGCATATATGAGCAGAACTACAACTAGCTGACTGGCTACAAACCTGCCTCACCACAGCAATTTTAGCCCAACGGTCTCTGCAAGGTTAAAAAAAACCGAACACACCTTCTCACAGAATGAGAAAGCATGAAAGAGACAAACTGCACAGTAAATTTTGTCGCCAACATCACAGAATTGCCCCTTTTCCATAAGCATTCACTCAGAGCACAAATACGTGTAGATGATGGACATGACCTATGCAATTCTCTCAATTCTGGCTTCAACCTAGCAAAGGAAGACAGGCATCGGTTCCCTGATGCTAGGCAGCTATAAGAGAATTGGACTGTCCTTTAAAAATAAAGGATAAAGCTGCTTTCCCCCCTGCCCCCCCCCTCGCTGCAGTGAAATATGTGATTCTGACTCAGGGCTTCAAAAGGCCTTTTCGACCAGTGGGCCTTTTTGAACCTGAATTTAAATGCTTTTTGAGGTAACAAAGTGATTTTAGTAGACTTCTCACGCTTCAGACTCTGTAGTCAAACCATGATAACCTTCAGAGGAATTCACTGAAAGATGCAGATACTGCAATGGGTGTGACACAAATGGGTAGGAATATTTTTTCCATGGTGCTATTGTCTGACTTTTCAACCACTAGCCATAGCTATTAACCTATCTTATTTATACATTCTTTATTTCTAAATATTTTCTGTGAGAAAAATTTATCAGAAATCAGGTTCCAGTTTTCACAGGGCTGAACAAAACATGCAAAGTTCAAATGCTATGATTAAAGCACCATTTTTGCAATATTAAAACCCCAGCATGAGTAATTAAGCTTCTGATTCTACTGTGTCATTATCAAATACAAACACCGCAAATCCTTACAATTTCCAAAGTAAGGACTGTGGAACCTGATCTCCTATTAATAAAAGTTTCCCAATCACCACATAGATCTAAGATACACATGGCATTGGATGTAAAAATCCATAAATAATGATAAAAAGCCACTGTTCCTGTAGATCTCGGTTCTCTTCCTGATATTCAGAAAAGTGTCGAGTGTACCAAATTTAATTCCTGGCTCTCTGTATGCAGAGTAAAGATTTAGATAACACATCTAGTTTAAATCAGCAATATATGGGCACTCATGTGCAGCCTCTCTATAAATCAAGCAATGGGATTCAGCCAGTTAGTGTTATAAATCTAAGACAGAAACTCCAAATAGCAGATAAGCAATTCACTTTCACACAGTACAAGTGGGAGGCATAAAAGATCTGTCTACTGAATAGGAGATTTTTAAAAAAAAAATTAAAAATAATGATTTGCAAATTATTTTTGCTCAAGCACAAGAGAAACTGAGGTTTTGGAAGGAGGATGGTTCCACATTTAAAGGAATTCAGTATTGTCCTCCTCAGCACTGCAAAATCCTTCATAGTCCATAATATAGCTCTGAAATGGAGCCAGTGTCCAAGATCCTATTGCAGAACAAGGAAGAATTAGGGCCCATACTGCACTTCAGCTGAGATTTACACACTTAATATACCTCCAGCATAAACCTCGTGACTATAGCAGCTGAGAAAACATTTATACTAACCACCCGTATCTCAGACTCAAAGCAAAGTGACAGGCAGCGAGAATATCTTCAAAATCAGCCAGTGCAGTTTGCAAGAGTTCCTTTATTAGAGCCCCCAGTTTTCTGAGAAGGGTAGGTGGGGTCTTCCTGGATTATTTCTTGCAGTTTAGGCTTCAAATAGCACAAGAGCATTCTAGATTTCTAAGGGTTTTTTTTTTTTTAAGCTGGTCCCACTTATATAAAGCTACTTATTGTGATTAGCTACACTTCACATGCAGAATAATAATAATAAAGTATCACTACCATAACATGAAAATACAGCTCTGAGTTCAAGGCATCTTGCCTCCCGAGAATGACAAGGAATTGAAACCACGACAAAATTAACTAGTAGACTGCTTAAAGTTAGAAAATAAATAACCTTCTTCAGTAATTTTTAAAGTGTAGATGATGTAAGGGAAGTATTTTAGGCTCCAACTGAATGTCATGAAGATTATGTGTGTAGTATTTCTATATTATGCAGAGCTTGAAACTAAATGGATCACTGCTCCATAATCAAGACAAATACAAACATTGAAAAGCACCAGTCCAGAAGATTTACAGCATAAGAACCTAGAAAGCCATTTCCAATTTTTCCCCACTTAAGATGCAGAAAACAAAACAAAGCAGAAACAGAAAATTACAAAAGTGTACTTGGATAAGACATTTCTATTTGTGTGCTTTACACCATTTGCATCTAAAGAAGTCAACTTTGATGTTGTAGTGCTGCCATATTTCACCTTCAAAGTTGTCAGTTTTAAATAGTGGGCTTTGACATTCTTACATGCCAATTAGCAAGTGATCGAAGTCACAGAAGTTTAAGTTTATCATTTGTCAAGTATTTTTACTCCGAGCTCAAGGAATGTAGTATTGAGGCTTGCCAACACTAACTGTTTGTAGAGATTAAAGTAGCAATGGCATGGCATATGCTTCCACCTTAGTTTAACATCAGCCATAAGTCTGTTCCCTTCCAAGATTTGCAGAGCTGGGAGCTGTTAGGAATATGTTCATTGTGGTGTCTAACTCATTTGGCTTATGAATCTGAAGCAACTTAATTTTCTGCCTTAGCAACATGAACATAGGATAAATTAACAAAAATAAGCTATGAGCAGGCATAGCTGTGCATAAACCAAAAAGAACAGCTTATCTACAGGTATTGTAGCTACAGCCTCCTAAATCAGCGGAAGCACTGCAAGAAACAAGACAACACAGTTTGGAGGGTTGTTTGGTTGGTTTCTTTTTGGTTTGGTTTGGGGGGGGTGGGGGTGGTGTTTTCGGGGGGGGGGGGGATTTTTTGGGGGGGGGGTTAAGGAACACTTAGCACCTTAAAGAAGTGAGGAAATTGAGGAGTAAGAACTATTTTGATGTCTGCTTTGACACATGACATGTCACAAGGCTGAAATCAAGCATTCCAAATGAGAAGACAATTGGGTTAGAATCAGAACTACAGCTAGTCAAAAAGCAAAAAGTTACTTGATTAAAAAGTAAGATTAGGTAGTAGGTGCAGTCTTAACTTCCCTCTGCTATATTTCTATTGAGAAGTGTGTTAAGAGCTTGTTTGCATAGGTGCACTTTGCATTTCATTGCTTCTCATTTCATTATACACTGCAATTCTGCATTGCCAAAAATGGCTTTTTATAGTTGAGGGGAGTTTTTTAATCCTCTAATTTAAAAGAAACATACAGAGAACTCGGCTAGTTCTAGCACTAGCTCATGATTTATTTTACAAGCAGTTTCACACAGCTCTTTACTAAACAGACATTCTTTGTGCTTTATTACAAGTTTGCTCCATTGAGTCATGCTCTCTGTGGGATGTTGCGTCTATATTTTATTTTACTCTAGCCATTAATTACCTTGTGGGCCTGTATCATGTGTGTCTCAGTCTCATTTATTATAACGGCGCCTGCTAGTGTTGCTCAAGTTAAGAGGCTGTCAGTATTTCCATTAGAAAACCCTATCTCTCAGGGGTTTATAAGTCAGCTGTAAAACTTTACTCCTGGCTGATGGTTGGCATACATGGCCACAGCCAGAAGGGTTCTTTCTTTTCTTAACATTAAATTGAGCTAGAAAAAAGCCCTCAATGTTTTAGAGTTGTAGAATCACATGTGAGTTTTGACACCTTGTTTTTGAAACTCAGAAACAGCTTAAATTCTTTAAACCAAGTTTTACAGGCTATTTGCTGATAATATAAGTCAGTGCTTGTGAATTTGTTTTTTGTTTTGGTTTGGTTTTTTTTAAAGGATTCAAGCCATCCTTCCACCTTCTTTTCTATCACTGAACTTCCACCCTGAACACCTTGCCTCTGACTAACAGGCCCAAGGTCTGCTCCTCTGTAGCTCCTGCTGTCTGAAACAGTTTTTGAGTATTCCTTCACATATCTGCCCTGCCATTTAAGTTCAACAACAAAGATAAATTGCTCCCTTCTGCCTATACCTCTACAACCACCGCGTTCACTTACATTTATTAAGTTTGTGTCCATTTTGAGCAGAGCTGGGAGGAGGCAACCCATGAGACTTCCATACACCAACCCCTGATTTCTTCTCAGTTTAGAATCAAAATGGGCACGCCAAAAGCTTCTTTGTAAGGGGTTTAAGGCAAGCTAGTTTGACAGCCAGGGCCCTGGAAGTCAAGCAGTCAAGGAGCTATCACAAACCTCAGAGAGCCAGCACTTGCCAGTACCAGTGGTAGGGGTCGCAGCTAAGCCAGGAACTTAGCACTGTAGCATGCAAATATCTAGAAAAACCTGTCTGGACTCTACCACAGCTTTACAGAAGTCAGACCTACAGAACAGATTGACTCTGACAACTCAGTAGGTCTCTGGATGAAAAACACTCCAACATTAAATTTAAAGCCAGTTCTTCCTGGTTTATTCCAATAAATCTGTTAAGGTATTTAGCACAAACATTCAATGACAGGCACTATCCGAAAAAAAAAAGACCTTACAAGCTAAGTTGTACGAGTAGACTTTTGTACAAAAAGCACAAGGCTTAGAAACTGGGAATGTGTTTGAGCTCAGTGATCTCATCATGGGAAAGCATCTTTACAGCATAAGAAGGGTACGTATTCACAACTATATACTTTAAGAGTACAAAAGTGTTGGAAGGCTTAGGGTGGTCGGTTGTCTTAAATAAATAATGTATGAAGATTTAGCCTAGGTCACTTCTTCCCAGATAGTTTGCCGAACTTACACCACAACTGGTTTTCACATGCTACACAAAGGAGCTTATGGAAAGTAAGCCTGAGGTATTTGGTATTGGCATGCTGATCGTAAGGCAGTAACTATAATTTATCATTACATTTGATAAATTTTAAAGAATACATATTCACCAAACAACGTTTACCTTTGAGAGTGATTTGTACCTCTGTTGAAAAACCTTCAAGAAAGGCCCAATTTGGCCAAAGCTGATAATTTCACTTAGAGTTTTAAAGAGACCACAACATTTTTGCATCTGCTTCAGAGCTTAGGCAAGGCACCAAGGAAGTAATCTCTGTGATATTGTTCTTTTTTAATCACCTAAACCAGCAGCAAGAAGATGCACCATATCCTTAAGAATACCGTGACTGCACAAGGCTGTTAAAATCTCCATACGTGGTTCAAATGTCCCCCCACTGCCCTTCCCCTTGAAAGACAGTAGGGGGAATAAAGCAACCTATTAAAGCAATTATAAAAAAGAAACAAGTTACAGAAGACCATACTAAGTCTTGATTAATCTGCATTTTATACACAGATTAACTGCATAATGGTGGAGAATAAGTCAGCTATCAACCACAGAGAATTGAGAATTAAATTACTGCATTTATGAGCTACAGGTAAGCTGAAAGTGAACACTGCTTTAGCAGGGCAAGGAGTAAGTAATGAGACTGATAAAGACCTGAGCACCACTAAATCAGCTGAAAAAAATTCCAGTTAAATAGAATTACTACCCCTACAAATCAGCAGCACTTGCCATTAAGCTTCATTTGTCTTAAATTCCCTAGGATGCATCCTGGTTAAACAAACTTCTTGGGTAGATGCTAGGTTGCTTATTTCTATGCTCTCAGTCAAGTGAAGTGCCATAACTTCTGGAAATTCATTATCCTTATTCTTTTAACTAGTCAAATATTCTGCTATAATTTTGTCATCTGAAGAGATCACAATTGCCAATCACTTTTCAGTCCTACTTTATACTATTAGTAAGAAAGAATATCTATGTGTTACATGGAATGGAAGATGAGGTACAGAGAGAAGAGGACAATAAATCTGTAGAAAATAATCTACTTTATCCAGCTGAAAGAACATATTAGACTCAGGGGAAAGGAAAATATTTCTAGGGAAAAAAAAAAGTGTCCTTCAAATGCAAACCTAGAATTTTGTCTCAAAATATATAATCACATTAGGTTAGGAAGTTAACCTTAACAGGTTAGAGCTAGCCTAACTGAATCAAGCCTTTGTGACCCCCTCCTCTGTAAGCATCCTTTCCAGATGCTCCAAAGAACAGTATAGTATCCACCACCTCTCGCTCAGAGAAAATTATTCTCTCTCCAGTTAAACTATAGTGAGTTAAGACATTTGATATCACAATAAATCTGGACTTTTTTGTAGCTGCAGAATCAGAACTGACTCACAAAACTGCCCATAGGTTTGAAAGATAGATCTGGAAGTTCTTGGTCCTCTAGGATTTGGATATGTTTTTTTTAATTGTTGGTTTTGTGGGTAGCGTGGGGATTGCCTTAGAACATGCATACTTAAGTAACTGAAAAGACCCTACCTTCCTAGGTGAGAAGCTGTATTGACTCAAGTACCAGGATAGCAGGCAGCTAGTTGTGGCACTTGCTCCAAGCCTAAATACATCATCACACAGAAAACGAACACTCCTTAAGGATTTTTAATAAGCAAGACATCATATAAAAGTAGATAAAAAAGGGGGGGGGGGGGGGGGGGGGTGGTGGTGTTTTTCTTTTCCCCCTCCAAGACACAAATTTAAAAACATCATGCCTGCAACTAAAGTACAGGTAATAAATACTCCCAGCTTTGTAACACTTTGCTTCATTGACTCTAACTGCTGTGGACATCCTGTGGACTTAAACCCCAAGAATGTGAACCTCAGCTCAACATTGAATACTAAACAAATGTTCACCTTATGAAATCTCACTCTTGTAGGCTTAATATTTTGGCATCCTCAAATTAATTTTATTTCCCAGAATTTTGAAGGGAATAACCTTTATACAGCTGGAGTTGAGTATTCCTTTATAATAAGCTTGTGTACACTTTTCTGTTCCAGGACTACCCAAACATTTTTGTTTCATGAGCAATTTACGTATTTCCAAATGTGATCTTGTCCCAGAGAAAGTGATATCTTTTGGATTTTCTAAAAAGAAAAAAAAAATCAATGGTATATGAAGGGAGAATATATTCAGAGTAGACTGCTCCAAATCAAGACAGAAGGAGGAGTGAAAACTTGCTCATCCATTTCCTCAGTGACTCCTCCCAGAACTGAGAAACCCAAAGAAAGTTTTGACTGAAAGTGATAAATATTCCGGTTTTGACGAGTTGGCCAGTGGCAAACTCCCACAGGAGAAACTGGCAAAAGATCCCCAAGCTGTTCTAACAAGCTTTAGACACGTCATACCTAGATAGCCTAATAATGAAGTTCATGTCCTGAGAGTGAATCCTCTGACTTCATAGGTGTGTTGGACCCCTGCAATTCACAACAAAATGTAGTTTCATTTTTCATACAGATTTCAGGTTTTGGCTGTGTTAACTTTATAAAGAGCCTGGTTATGTAGATTAACAATCCATTCTCTCTGCAACTGTTTGAATTCATCAGAGACAGAAATAAATATTTACATAAAAACAATATAGGGCAGGAGTGCAACCTTTGATCCCAATCTCTTTGGTTGATTTTACATTTCTACTCCCAGCTCTTTCTTACTGGGATGAATATTGTCTACTTATTTTTCTCTGCAAAGTTTATGCTGGCATTAAAGATTCACTTCAAACAAGAAGTGGTAGCTCTTATTTAAGATCCATGTTCGTATACAGGCCACAGCAAGCGTACTGCCCATAAATCAAACTGATATTTCTCCATAACTCCTCTCAAGCTATTCTGCTCTCTTTTCTAATCCAAAGAGGAACTGTCAGTCATGTTTATGGGTCAATTTTCAGTTTATTACTTTGGTTGACTAACAGGCTTGCTTGCTAGATCTGACCTATACTTGCCATTGTAAAATAATTAGAAGTGATGCCTCAAAGTATTTACTGCTGTGGGTTTATTAAAATTAATTCTCACTCAGGGAAAGAAGCAACACGCCTAGCTGAAGACAACAAAACCCTCAGCGAGAAAAGGAGACTTCCCCAGCTACAGCTGGCTATAGGTTACAGTCACTATTCTGCAATTCAGGTCCATTATTAAACAATAAAAAACAGAGTATGCAAAATTACATATTAATATTGTTGTCCCTGCTGCCTCCCATGAAATTCAGGAGGCAGAGTGACAAGTGATGTGAAGGTCTGATATGCCAACATTCAAGAATACTTGCACTGGCCACTACTAGGATAATACACAAGTCACAAACCATTGCCAGAAAAATACTGCATGATCAGTGTGCCTTTATTTTGTGCACCTCACATCACCCTCCATGTAGCTACAGAAAAGGTGGTAGGATGCTGTTCTTCCTAATAGTGAAACTTATGAAGAAGTCTGTGAAACTCGTTCAGTTTTAAGTCCCCTAGATCAACTCACTGTGTGATAGAAAAATAAGAGAACAAAAGTGGAGAAGGCATCTTGAAGGTTTTGAAAAAATGATCTTAAATGGAAGATGTTATGATGCATTTTGAAATGCCTGAGATAGTGAAAGAGAGCTCAAACACGGGATTGCTTATCAGCAACACAGTCTATTAAAGTAAGAGCATATTAAACGTAACAGAAGCCTGCTTGTTTAGTTCTGTAACCGTTTTAAGGAGTGACATAGTTTAGAAGGGTGAAAAGTTCCTGAATCCACAGCAGACCTCAAAAACTTCAAAAAGGAAAGCACATATTTATTGAAAGAAAAATATTTATGTGCCTGAAGCTTGCTTTTTAAAAAAAAAAAAACGTTAGAGGATTTATAAAACACTAACAGTTGGCTCTAGAGATAGATTTATCCAGGATGCATTAGATGGAGTTTTTGAGGTGTTTTTAACCTGGTTAGCAATGATTACAGAGTCATCCTTTACATTGCTTTGTGATTTCACCGAGGTCTATCATTTGGAAACACAACTGTCATCTCTGAAGCACTCTTTAGCAGGTATAGTGACAAATATGTACCTAAGCCACTATTTGGCTGTTGCTAATAGGTGAATGGGGAGTTTACAGGGCTGAAAGTGAAATGAGGTAGAATAGAAAGCCTGAACTTCTGCCATAGAAAAGAGAAATTGATCAATTCAGAGGTGACAGGGGACCCAAAGATACTTAAAAAAAAAAAATCAGAGGTATTTTTCTTCCAATCTAATAGCAGACCCATAGCTTTTGGCTCAAAGGGTTTGACTCAAAATTTTAGACCTTTCATTTCACATATATGAGACAAAAGTGGTAGCCAGGTGCTGCCATTGGTCACAGCAAGGTGTGAAGACAGCCTTTTAATGTGGCACTAAGATACTGTCCCCAGTGAAGAGAACTCACTTGGCTCAGTATCATTTCGTAATCCTGCAGATACACTCAATTTAAAGTCCGGGAGTAATCTGCAGACCTCTGCAAATGGTCCTAGCTCTTCACCTTCCCATTTCAGGTGCATGAACTAGATGGGTAACAGTCTTTATTGCCTATTCACGGTCAATAAAAAAATTAAATTTGCTCTTGCCACATCCATGAACCAATTACATTTAAATGAATTTAGACATAGCCACTATCTATATTTGTAAATAATTAGTAACACATGTGTATTGCACCACAGAGCAAAGTGCTGAAGTTGCTTCAGCAGTTAGCCTCTTTAATGCCTCTTTTGATACAAATGAAAAAAATCGTGTCTTTTATAATAGGCCGATACCAAAGGTTAGACTCCTACAGGTCTTCAGTATGCTGCCTGCCCAGGGGACAAACTTGGAGCAACGGGAGCACTGTGTACATGAATAGCTCTGGACTGGACTGTTGGGGTTCAGCAGGTCTGCCAGCTCTGCCACAGCTCTAGGGCTGGCAGCAACCACAGAGGTACTCGTGGCAGCAAGCAGGGAGCTGGAAGGGGAGAAGAGAGGAGGTTATCTGTATTCACAAGTGAGGTTGTTTATACCAAACCCTGCTGACCCTGAAACATAGATGCCCCCAGGTCTCATGCCACCAGCTTGCTACTCTTCAGGATGGGAGCAGCTTTGGGGGCACAATAGTGCCAAACAGCTAATTCTTCAAAGTTTAGAGATCTATTCCACAGAGAACATTCAGATATTTTTTTTGTTCACTCTCATTTAATTCCTTTTGCCAGTACTAGAGACCATGGGTAATCATAGTCCTGCAGTTGATATCTGCAGGGTTCAATCCCACACACGAACTTTTTTATGGGACTACATGGATTGAAGCGTGGAGCATTCAATTGCTGAAATATGAGATTTCATTAAGTGACTGCATGAACAAATTCTTCTCTTAAACATTTGCAGAAAGCAAACTAAAATGGTAGAATAGTTGAATTAACTTCTCTAGAAATTCCCCACAAGCCTTACCCAGGGGTGTACATTATTCAAATTATGTACATAAAATAAAAAAAGATAAAAATTTTTGTTCCGATTTTCATACACTGATCAAATGCACTGGAAGGATGAATTCACTCTTTGTTGTTTTCAAAACCAGCACACCATAATAAATATGTAAATGCTGACTCTAATGAATTACAATTCAAGCTGCAGACAAGCTGTTGCTTTTTAGGTATTGTATTGATTGAATTCTGTGTGTCTTTTTTTGTTTTAAGTGCACCATTATCCTCCAGCAAAATGTTTGATTTATGATACAGATACAGTGGAAGTTTTAAGTTTTATCCCCAGATGTCTCATAAAAAAATAAAGACAAAGCAAGCGTCTAACTAGGAATGACACCAAATGTCAACATCCCAGCAGTTTATACAAGAAATGTACTCTCACATGGGTAGTGCTGCAGAGGACCAAGGTAAAACAAAATAGATAGGTCATCCACAGGAGGGGAAAGGCCACTTAGGGATGATTATATAATACATTTTCTTGGTGGAACCTTAGTCATTCAACACACAACTTTTTTCCAAAGAAAATCAACATGTCTTTTCCCCACTTTGATTTGACCTTGTTCACTAGCATATCAGCCTTCCTGCTAAGCAATTCTGAGCCAACAATACAAGTTTCATTATTACCGACGTTTTTCCACCAGGCAAGATTAATGCACAGCCCAAATCTATGCTTGAGACCCTTGTAAACTACAATGATCCTTCTGTACATGGAGGGGCTTGGAGGTAAAGCAGTAGGATTTGGGTTGTCAGAATTTACGTAGTTAATTTAGCACTAGCATGAGCCTGAACTTACTGATTGTCGTATCAGAGCTGACACACACAGCAATACTGTTATTTTAACCTTACAGTTAATAGCATAGTGCTTAAAGTCACTTGATAATTATTCAGTGGCCAAGAAACTTTGCCTGGTTAGTCAAAAAAGGCCTTGCTGGTCACGATGCCCCACCTAGTTACGGGGAAACAGAAGCCTGTTGTGCATGGGTAAGCAATCCTAGCAGACAAGATGCACGTAACCACTGCTAAACCCTCTGCACAAAATAACAAGTGCTACGTTTCAGCCCAGCTGCTGTACACACACTATTACACACTGTGCCAGTCACATCAGAGATGTCACAGCCCATACACACGAGGAAAATGAGCTCTTCTCTTAACTCTGTGTGGTGTTTTCTTATTTATAGATTAGCATAGAGAAACCTGCATAGTCACCACCATAACTCTTAAGGGGACACCACATGGTCTCTGTAGAGCAGTCTCGTTAATGTTCAGGAAGATGTTATTTAAACATTGGAGAGCAAATCTATTAGATTTTCTGCTGATTTTACATCAGAGAAATAGCTAGACGCTCTCTAAAGGGTAAGTTTAGACTCTATTTTTTTAATAAAATCTTTTTATTTGTATGGAAATACACAAAAATTTGATCTTCAAATGGATCTGACAAATATTCTTTTTGGATATTGATGTGAGGAAAAAAGCAGCAAAGACATAATATGGAAAGCTGAAAAAAAAAAACAAAAACCACACTCACAACCTGTCTCCTGTAAAATTGAATTAAAGAAACCTTGCCAAATCTTTATTTTTGAGACAAACGAGAGGAAAAAAAACCACTAGTGTTATAGTAACATCATAAAATTCTGTATTGACATTTCCAGAGCAAGTGTCTCTATTTCCCCCCACAGTATTTTTTAATCATCTACTAGTGTAGAAATAAGTCAACATTAAAATGAAATAATTCCTAGTCCAAAATTGCTTTTCCACTGGATTTGATTTGGAGAACAACTTGAACTCTGTGAGCTTATTTTAAAAGAAAAGCAAGTGTTGCATCCTTTGCAAGGCACTCTGATCATACAGTCAAATTTAGATAATATGGCTTAGTAACAGCCAAAAAGCAAACTGGCAGGAAAAAAAAAAAAATCACATTAAATCACTCAGGACAGTTGCTCTGGTGCCAATCCCTGCCTGACAGAGCTGGCTAACTGGAAGTCCCAGTCCCAGCATGGTGCTCACCAGAGACTGATGAGGATTCACCACCTTTGCCAAGCACGGGGGATGCCCACCCAGCAGATCTGCGAAGCTCGCGTGCCTATTTGGTCTCCACATATGCTCTAACACTTGAACTCTGTGTCCTTAATCAGACCTTCCCCAATCTTCTGACTGTAGCGGACTTCTCAGCACAGTGCTAATCCCTGCAGCCCAACGTACAGGGCCAGGCAGGAGAGGGAGCTCAGTGCTCTGCTGGTCTAGCAGAGGAGAAGCAGCTCATGGCATCAGTCACAGCCCCAACCAGCAAGTGGCACTAGAAAAAGTGACATTAGATTCAGGGTGGCATCTGAAGGAGGGGAAAAAAAAAAAAAAAAAAAAAAAAAAACAACCTTACACACTAAAGCTCTGGGAGAGCAAGAGCTATAAAGCTGCTTTTCTTTCCCTGTGGAAAAGGGATGAAGTTCACCCTTGCCATTGCTATTTCTCCAAAGGCAAACCTCCACGGAACAGGGGCTGATTAAACCTCCCAAATTCACTCTGTGGCTACGGGCAAGCTTTTTGGACTGGATTAAGAGTCTGAACACATGGCTGTGATCAGAGGCCGTGCAGAGGGAGTATCTGTGCCTCGGGCAGCCCAGTGTACTCCGGGTGAACAAAGAGCAGAGGAGCTTCTGTCTCCATGCTTCAAATGGTGCAAAATATGTCCCCACCAATGCTACTCGTTCTGGTCCTGGGGCTAATGGCAGAGACTGCTGTTTCTACTTTTTCTGATCTTTGGAGAAGCTTGTGCTACTGAGGGCTTAAAGCCTCATGCATAAATTATGCAG